>NC_134461.1:106049244-112004244 GCF_047948215.1 Lycorma delicatula | reverse complement strand
CGTATTGACAACCAGGTTGATCGCGTCCAGGGTTGATCGTCCTTTCCGGAATCCATACTGGTTATCTGCCAGGAGTGGGTCAACCACTGCATCTATTCGCTGATGGATGATACGCTCAAATATCTTACCCGCCGTATCTAGCATGCAGAGTGGTCTGTAAGATGACGGTTCTTCTGGCGGTTTCTTCCCTTTAGGTAACAGTACTAACCGTAGCTGTTTCCACTTACGAGGAAAAGTCCCCTCCTTGAGGCATGCGTTGTACGCGTCTAGAAATAATGCTAGTGCTGCCTTTATGATGGTTTTCAAGGCTATATTCGGGATTCCGTCCAATCCCGGCGCTTTATTATTTCCTACACGATTACAGGCCTCCAGCAACTCTTCTTCAGTGACAGGTGGAATGTCGTCTAGTTCGCCTGGCGTTAACTGATAATCGAGACTGTGTTGCTGTGGAAACAGCGCAGTGACGATTTTCTGAAGGAGCTGAGGACACGTAGGTGACGGCATTTGTTGTTTCTTCAGGTGGGTCATGACCACTTTATAAGGCCTGCCCCATACGTCTTTGTCCACCTCGTATATGAGCTCTTTCCAGCATCTTCCTTTGCTCTCTTTTATGGCCTTATTGAGTTCACGACGAGCTTTTTTATACTCTGCAATCAGCACTGCAGAGTTGGGTCGTTGATAGCCACGCTGAGATAATCTTCTTTTCCTATGACACTCTTTACGAAGGTTGCTGATGTGATCGTTCCACCAGTGTACCGCAGGTCTTGAATTGATAACACGTTTGCGAGGCATACTGGCATCACAAGCTTGTGTTACTCGCATCATCAGGGCCTTAGTATGTTCTTCTGCACATCCAGTCTCTATCGGATCACTATCGAGGGCTGTTATCAATACTTCTGGGTCTAGGGATTTCACCTTCCAACCAACGATGTTAGATGGCTTGTTAGGCCCTCTGAGTTTCTGGTCGTTAGACGTTTCCCAGAGTATAGCATGATGGTCACTGGCAGTGTAGATGTCTAGTACCTTCCAGTTGGAGTTGGCACTGACAAAAGTGAGGTCCACAATCGAGCTTGCGTCACCTTTGGTGTAGGTCGGCCTGTCACCACTGTTGAGCAAGACTACATCAAGTGTAGAAAAAGCTTCTAGTAGTTCTCTTCCTCGTGCATTAGGCTGCCTACTATGTGTATATGTGTGTGTATGTATGTGTACATACACATGCATACACACACTGTGTATGTATGTGTGTACAACACAATGTGTTCTGTATGTGTGTATATGTGTGTGTTTATGTGTGTGTGTGTGTATATGTGTATATGTGTATGTGTGTGTGTGTGTGTATATGTGTGTGTATATGTATATGTGTGTATATGTGTGTGTATGTGTGTGTATATGTGTGTGTATGTGTGTGTATATGTGTATGTGTATGTGTATGTGTATGTGTATGTGTGTGTGTGTGTGTGTGTGTGTGCATGTGTGTGTGTATGTGTGTGTGTGTGCATATGTGTGTGTGTGTGTGTGTGTGTATGTGTATATATATATGTGTGTGTGTGTGTGTGTGTGTGTGTGTATGTGTGTGTATTTATGTATGTGTGTTTGTGTGTGTGTGTGTGTGGGTGTGGGTGTGGGTGTGGGTGTGGGTGTGGGTGTGGGTGTGGGTGTGGGGGTGTGGGTATGTGGGTGCGTGGGTGTGGGTTTTGGTGTGTGTGTAAACGCGCACACATTAAACGCTTGATTAAACTTTATTATTTAGTAAAGAGAGCCGTTGCGATTATTTTACTCACGCGCACATTAAACCCTGGATTAAACTTTATTATTTAGTAAAGAGCCATTTGATTTTGCGATTATTTTATTTTGAAAAATAATACCACAGTAACACAATGTACAGAAAATATTAATAAATTTAAAAGAAAATGTAAAATTTACCTGTTATCATGACTTGATATAAGTTAAATATTTATATAGAAAAGAATATTTTTAATATTAAAAACAAAAACCTTTTATCTTTTCATTAATAATGCACGTTAATTATATAAAAAAATAAAGCCACGTCACTGTAATGGTCTAAAAATTAGATTATGTATACAAATTACAACTGAGCAAAATTAAAAACAAAAGTTATAGAAACAAAAACTATTGAAACAAAAAAAATAAATAAATAAAATATACTTCATTATTAAATTACGTAAATAAAATTTTAATTTTTATATTATGTTATTGAAAGCTATTTAAAGATGGTTTTATAGGTCTATGTACAATGGAATTTTAAAAGTACAGGCAAAAATTATTTTCATTAAATAAAAAGAATAAATAAAGGAAATACATTATTAAAATCTATCCCATTTTATTTATAAGGTAAAAGAAATTGCTTTACAATATTTAAAGTTTTGTCCACATAAAATCTAATTTTGCATTGAAAAAATATATAATTAGTTCATTTTATTTAATTCTTAATAGATTATAAAACTTTTTTATTTTATTTTTGTTAACCTCCGAGACCAGCGTTAGGTATTGCTTCAGAGGATGGGATGAATGACAATTTTTGTAGCGTGTGAAAATGCCATGCCTGACTGGGATTCGAACCCTGGACCTCCGGATGAAAGGCTGAGACGCTACCACTTGCGCCACGGAGGCCGGCAGATTATAAAACTCAGTATCAATTAACGTTACTATTATTTAATCGGGTAGTTGAACATTAATAAAAGTAGAAAACGTGATAAGGTATACAAAGTAAAAGAAAGTGAGATACATTGTAGCCAGTTTGCGTTAATTTTTTTTTTTTTTATATAGCCACATAAACTTGAAGCTTGTGCGTGGGATATGGAAATAAAAATTTTGTAGCGTATGAAAAATGACATGCCTGACCAGGATTAGAACCCGGGACCTTCGGAGAAAGGCCGAGACGCTACTACTTCACCTCGGATATACAGTGTTTCTAAAATGATGGGCTGGTTATACTTTTTCGCTTACTTTTAAAACTAAACAAAAAATATCTTTAAGAAAAATGGTGATTTCTCCTTCGTTCTCCCCCTGTCCGCCATTTTGTTATTTTTATATAAAAATTTATACCTCAGGTTCGGATAGTATTAATAATATTTTAAAATTACAAAAAAAATCAGGAATTAAATACCTTTGCAAATTAAAAAAATGGCGGCCATGTTTATTTTGCAATCCGTTATCTCCTTAAATATTAGTTTTATCAAAATTTTTATTTGCTAAAATATTAAGCCTTTTATTTTGAACAAAATGCCGAGTTATGGCAGAAAATTGATCTAATTTTGTGTCTGTTTTTATTTATTGTTAATTCTAGTATTGTAAATTAGTATCCGCGGATTGCGAAGCGTTTCATAATCGACGCGATGTGGACACCTTTAAAATTGACGCACCACTGTCGATTTTTTCTGGATGAATTTTTCGAATTTTGGTAGAAAAAACTTTTAGAATGAGGTTTCTGTAATAAGTAGTAATTATAATACCTTTTCGCACTCTCTATACAGTGTTCCGGACTAAAGGTATCCAATAGTAAAGTAGCTTATATTAAAAGAACCAATTAATATAATTTAATAGTTTTTTTTTAATAAACACAGTAACTTACGTAGTTTTAATGTATGTTAGTCAAGTTCAATGTACGCACCTTTTATAGCTCGGCAGAAGTCTAGACAACACTCTAACTTTTGCTCGGTGTTTAGGAGCACTGCGGCGTTATTAGGCCAACAACTTCAACAATTCTCTGTTTTAAACTGTGCAAATCTCAAACTTTTATTTGGTACATACAACTTCTAATAAATCCCCCCAAAAAAAAAAATCTTCTAAAAAGCCCAAAGAAGTGATATCTGGAAATCTATGTGGCCATGCAATTGGACCTTCTCCTCCGATCCAACATCCGGGGAAAGTGTTGTTCAAGAACATGTTAAAATCTCGATGAAATTATGGTGGAGCACCATCATGTTGGAAACTGAAGAATCAATGTAGAAAAGAATGCCTGTAGGAATCTGAAGAACAGCAACGTTCTCAAGCTTGTCGAAGAACGTGTGTCTTGTCACAGTGGGCTTCATAAAAAAAAAATTTGACTTTCCATGTGCCCCTTTTATTTTTGATTACTGTATAGAGGTTTCCAGTACTACAAATTCGACAGTGCTGATATCGTAGGCGGCGATCATTTGGTTCAATGAGATGGAGTTTTAACTTGGAATTTGCAGTTCATAAATTATCTTTCCAGACAGTGACATTATCTTTCCATCGCGTAGACAATCCACAGTCTCGTGACTAACTGAAACCTTTGAATGATTTCCAGTTTGTGGAACCAATCTTCCAGTCTGTCTTAGAGTCGTATCTCACTGACGAATAGACTTAGTTGTAGGAGATTTGATATTTCATTCAATTCGTACAGGTTGTAGAACGCGGATAATAGACTGAAACTCCGCTAACTAAAGCAGGCACATCATGATTGACTACTATTGACTACAGTTGCATTGTGAGTCGGCTTAGCTGCTCATGCGTATCTGCTGACCTTGAGAGTATATAGTATAAATCTTATTTATATTTCCTGTATATTTCTGATATTTCCTGTCGATTGAGTCTAGGTTTAAGAGATTACAACGACTGATTTTCTAAATATAGGCCATTACTTTTAGATACCTTTAGCCCGGACATCCTGTACTGGGTGTTTGTACTTTCCACAGTACGAATCTACATTTTTTTATGAACAACGTTTCCGTTTTGTGGTTTTTTTAATCTTCACAATACGAATCCAACTTTTTTATGTAATTATTATTTTTTTTTATATTCAGTGACAAATGTTAATGGCCCACTATTTACAGTAGTTATTAGTATAAACTGCTTTAATTTAGTTCGGGAAAGGATTATAATACCTAAACAAAAAATACAACAACAAAACTATCTCAAAGCAAATCGAAATTGAATGTAATACTGTTGAGTTTTAAATAAAATACTAAAGTAATTTAAACTTATTAGTTTAACATTTATGAATAAACTTATAACATTATCAGATAGATAATAGTCAAATCACTTTAAAAGTAACATGTAAATGATAGGAATCTGAGATACTCATATGTAGTGCAAAAATAGAATAAATAATAATAAGAAAAAATCAATAAAAGAGGAGATATATATGGAAAAGTTGTCTAAAAATATAAAAAAAGAGAATGTAACGAAAAACGTATTTGAAAGAGCTGCCGTAAAGATCACCAACATTATACTGGCATTCCGTTATGTCAACGCAGACACCACTTAGTCGAGTCAGGATGGAAATCCAATCTAGATTCCAAAGAGGGTGGGAAATAAGTGTAAAAATTGACTGAGGGATGGGACTGGATGAAAATTGAAATAGGAAATTTCTTTGCTGGGAAACTTGATTCTTCCAGACCAGCGCACCTTATCCGATCGATGCTTCTCTATACAATGCCCGTGTATTCATACAGTACGCTTACAATTCTTTTTTCTCTTTTTACCAAAGGAAATTGTATATCGCTTACTCTTGGGTAACATTCTATATCATCTCTATTACTTCAGCTTTAAAAATATGACATCATAAAAGAAAAAAATAAGGGCAAATTATTTGGCTAAGTTCTGTCAAATAAATTATTAAAACGGTTGTATTATAAAATATATATATATTATGGGGAACATAAATGTTTGGACAAGTAATCTTCAAACGGAAACGATGATAAAAATCTAAACGATAAATGGAAAAGTATTTTACATCGTTTAAACACAGATTGGATCAGTATTGAACAGAATATTTCTTCTTATTACAATCTAAATTAATCTATTTTAATGAAAATTTGTTGAAGATTTGGAAATTGTGCTTATTTTTACGTTTTTATACTTCATAATGTAAAGATTTATCTTAAGTTTTGCTAGATATCACAGAATCTAAAATATATTACTTTTACATAATGTACATTACTGAATGATTTAAACACTATATTTTAAGCACAATATTGTGCTTTTTAACAGTAAATTTTGGTTTTAAAAAGTTTTCACATCATCAAAAAAGAATTTGGTGGTCTTTATTTATATTAAGTTCTTTTCTGGCAAACGTTGTAATGTACTGTTTTTAAATAAAATTCGAATTTTCTTACTTTTCTCTGTTTTATTCGACTTATCTTACGCAATTATGTTCATAACACGTTTTATATTTTATTACCCATTTAACAAAGTTGTTAGTCAAACTTTGAAAGTTTATCCCAATTTATTGGTCTTCACCCTAGATTTCTCATAAACTGCAGCAAATGTGGTTCTGGTTCTGGGACCTTAAATCACAAATTCTGCTCAATAATTAACGTCCTAAAAATTTTACTACTACCTCATTTCACTGGGGTAATTGAAATCCGAGCGAAACTTTTCACGAGTCGTAACTAGCAAACGAAGCATTTTAGGACATGTTTATATAAATTTATTCCATTATTTTCACGGGTAGAATAGGTTATGAAATTTGCAAAAGAACTTCGTGATACTCTGTATACGTTTTGTAAAATTTTTGTTCTAAACTTACTAATGTTTTATAGTTAGTTGTGAATTCTTATAAATAAGTTACTTTACCCAGATTATTCACATTAAAATTCAAAAAAGTAAAAGTACGTATAATGAGAAGTTATTGTCATATAATTCAATGATTAATAACTGAAAACAATTTTAATAATCATAAAACATATAAAAATTCTAATTATAGAATAATAGTGGCTACAGCTGTACTCTTATCTAAAGAAAAATACTAAAATTAATTAAAATAGTATTTATTATTAACATAATGTATTTTCTAGTTACGCTATTAACCAATATAATAATGTAGAAGATACTGTAAATTACCGTAATGCTAAATAATAAAGCATTATACGATTTAAATTTTTTAAGCACACGATTTAAATTCAAACTTTAGCTTATAAAAAACAATATAATCCTGACCTCCACAGGGAAAGACTTCCTTCTTGTTACGATCCCGGTCGCAACACCCCCCCCCCCATTCATAGCCCTGATTCGCTTTACCGGAGGTCGTCTTTTAGACCCTCTAAATTTTATAACACAACAGAATCATCAGTTTGTCCTCTGTCAGGATGCAACTGATGCAAATGCCTAGGCAGACATTTCCATTAGTGTATTTACACAAACTAATATCGCCTTTGTATGGTCTCTTCCAACCACGACCACCTGTCATAAATTACGACCCTCAAATATCAAATTAACCGATTCGCGGAAGCGCGATCCCCGCGCTTTCCTCTAAAAATATATATAATATATATATATTTCATTTTCTTATGGACCCGAGGACTGGCGTAATTTTGTGCCAGTAAGGTTAAAATTGTTGAGTTCCTTAACGGCCAAAATAGGACCATGAGGGCTTTTTTGAAAAAAAATATCGCTATAACTTTCTTATTAAGTAAAATATGGAATTTGTTTAAAGTTCCTATTATTCTTTGAATAAGGGCCTAAAACTTATGTAAGTAAAGTTTTTTGATGGTGTTTGAAAAAATGGTATTTGAAGACAAAAAACTTTTAATAAGCGCAGATCGAATCTATTGGATATTTGTCCTCTGAACATTACCTAAAACTTTTGTCTGAAGCAATTTTTGATATGACCGATCCTTACGGCAAGCGATGATTAAAACAAAATATCACTATAACTCTCTTAAGTAAAATATTGAATTCGTTTAAAGTTCCTACTATTCTTTGGATAAGGACCTAAAACCTATCTAAGTAAAGCTTTTTGATATCACCAACCACTAGCCCAGGGGATGGAAAAATTGGGGTTTCAAAGACAAAAAATCTTATCTTCTTTAATAGGCACAGTATCGAATCAATTTAAAATGGTCGTTAGTCCTCTAAACATTACCTAAAACTTTTATCTGTAACAATTATATTTTGGTCATCCCTTGCCGTCATGGTTGGTCATATCAAAAATTGTTAGAGAAAAGTTGATATGACCAACCCTTACAGCAAGGGATGACCAAAATATTGCTGGAATTATGAGATGGGACTTATCAACTTTAAGGAGGAAATCTTTTTTATCCTTAGCACCGGTGAAATCTACCTTCGCTTTCCGGCGTGCCGAAAGGGATTTTTTCAAAAAGCAACGTCACTTATAAAATATCTAAAGCATTAGTGGTATAAGTATTACAGTCAAAATTAAATTTATCGAAGATGATATTAGAAATAATTTTTCTTTAGATAATGATTTATCAGGGTGTAACCCTGATAAAGAACACTCTGCAGGAATTTAAATACCTCTTAAACCACAAAACATTTAAATTTTTATAACTCTGTTGTTTTAACCATTACAGAAAATTTACTTTTTTATATAATCTTGTGTGGGGATTATTTTAAAAACTGTCATGAGATTAAGTGATAATAAATTCTCACCAATAATATTAATTGTAATACATTTTTATTGTTTCAACATATAGAAATAAAGATTTTATTTTTACATTATTATACACACATAATATATAAATAAACATGCGTTCGTGTGCACATACGCACACACATTTCGGAATTTGTCGAATATTGAATTAGTTTTTAAATTTTGTTACGTTGGTAGATTAAATTTTTAAATATTGATTTTAAATATCGTCTTTTTGGTTTTAACTATGTTTAGCATTTATTGAGTTTATAAGCGCAATATTGAAACCGAGTTACTATTTATTATTTTTATTATTACACGACTGCCCAAAAGGAGTGTAATGTATTTAGGGTGTATGAATGTTTTTCCACCATAGCAGCTTAACAGCTGAACCGATTGATAATTATGACTGTGTTGAAATCCTTACATTACCGGAAGTGTCAAACAATATAGTATATATATATATATATATATATATATATATATATATACAGGTGATTCAAAAGGAAAGGGAAATAATCTGGAAAATGATTCTACTAGACCTTAAATAAGAAAAAACATTCATACAAATATATGTCCGAAAACGCTTTATTATTGAGTAACTAGCAAATATTTCACTCGGATTTCGGTTTTCCGGGTGAAATTTCAATATATTAGGCGTAAACTTGATGGTTTCTTATATTTTTGACCTGAAAAATCGCATAAAACAAATCCAAAAACTGTATTTCCCGTAGTTTTAATGATATTCAACGTAACACAGAAATATTGGGTAACGAAAAACATTTTTTTAGGTTTTTTAGGTTTAAAAGTTATAAACACTAACTTTCTTAAATGACTAAAAAATGAGTACATTTTTTATAATGAAAATGTGTCTAAAATTTTATTCTGAGAAAATTGATTTAATAAAGTATATGAAAAAAAAGAAATCAACTTTTATCAACTAAGTTAACAAAAATTCCTAAATCCACCGGGTTAGTCTAGTGGTAAAATTGTGGTCGTAAATCACCTGATTTCGAAATCGAAGTCGATTCTCAAGTTCAAATACTAATAAAGGTAATTACGTTTATTCGTATTTGAATACTAGACCGTGGATACCGGTGTTCTTTGGTGGTTGGATTTCAATTAACCACACGTTTCAGGAGTAGTCGATCTGAGTTTCAAGATTAAAAATTTACCGGTACAGTTACATTAGACTGTTAAGTCGCGAATGACTTAAATAAAATTATTTTAAAAAAAATCTTTGAAAAATCAAAATATTTTAATTTACTTTTAAAAAATACTCACTGTGGTTTATACTTTAATAATTTATTACAGACTGCCCAAAATTTAGGTGCACATATGTATGTAAGTATATTTGTTCTACCCTAGCAGCTCAACGGCTGTACCGATTTAGATGTATGACCCTGCGCTGGAATCCTTAAGTTACTGAACGTGTCATAAGCTCTCTCACTCTCTCACTCACTCTCTCTCTCTCTCTCTCTCTCTCTCTCTCTCTCTCTCTCTCTCTCTCTCTCTCTCTCTATATATATATATATATATATATATGTTTAAATAAATTTTAAACAAGTACAAAAAATTATACTACGATAGATATCTCTAAAGTAAAGACCGCTGGGAAATTTTTCTCCTTAAGTTTGGCGAACCTATGTCGTTTAATGTACACACTACATTTTTGTAAGTTGTCGTGTTGTAGGAACTTTGATTACGTGCGAGTTATTACGTTATAAAATGAATAGGAAAATCGATGTTGCCACCGACTTTGAAATACGTGGAGTCATACGTTTTTTAAACCATCAAAACGTAAAGCCGGCTGAAATTCAAAGGAAGTTGGTTGCTGTGTACAGTTATAATGTAATTAATGAAAGAAACGCCTGAAAATGCTGTGTAAGGTTTAGAAATAACAGAATTAATGCGCACGATTAAAAACGTTTAGGAAGGCCCTCGATAATCACCGAGAATTTATTAAAACGCGTCGATGATGAAATCAGAAAAGATCGTCGCTCTTCAATTTCTGACCTGGCTCTTCTTTTTCCTGATGTTTCAAGAGCTATTATTTCGCATTTTTCATGAGCACTTAGGCTACAAAAAGGTTTATGCACATCGGGTGTCGAACGTTTTAACGGAAAGTCACAAAAAAAATTCGAAAATGATCTGCTTTGGAATTTTTGATGCACTACACAGAAAAGATGATGAGTTCCTGAATTCGATTGTTACCGGCGATGAAACGTGGATTTCGTATTGCACGTCAGAGAGAAAACGGCAGTCAATTGAATAGCGTCATCCTCAGTTACCAACCAGACCGACAAAGCTACAGCCCGCTGAACGTAAGTTGATGGCCGCAGTATTTTGGGATCGGTTTGACATACTGCTGATCGATTTAAAGTTACGGCGCGCCATTCAAAATCTGGGCGCTGACCGACGGCGTCGTTATGCTGAATCATAATGCAGGTCCACATGTTGCGGGTCCGACACGTGATTTACTGAGACCATTTGGATGGGAAATTTACGACTATCCACCATATAGTTCGCAATTAGCTCCTTCTGATTACCATTTGTTTGGGAAATCGAAAGAACTTTTGAGTGGTAAGCAATTCGCTGGTGACGATGAACTTAAAAATGCTGTTAATCAGTGGCTAATTGACTGGCGGCAGAAGAATACGACGAAGGTATATTGAAGCTAGTGAATCGCTACGATAAATATCTAATAAAAGTGGCGATTATATAGTACTAGTTCTCTACCTTATACTTACCTTATACTTAAGGTAAGAAGTTAAGAGAAATAAAAAATATTATAGTTTTTAAAATAAATTTAGTTACAATGAAACTGGTTTTTACTTTGTAGACATTACCTCTCGTATATAAAAAATTGTCACTTATGCTCTTTAATTATCCTATGTTTGTCAGGAAATGATTTTTTTTTGGCTGTTGGGTCTTTAAATTTTAATATTTATCTCTTGTTTTTTGTTTTTTTTTTTTTCTATTATAAACATTAATAGCACTTTTTATAATATTTGTTTAAGAAAATTCTTAGGAAAATATCTCGTCATTTTAAATCATAAAATGAGAAAAAAACAATAATATAAATATGTGTAATACAAATAAATTATATTTGTTTAAATTTTATTTAATGATAATTTTAAACAAGCCTCTTTTATTTACATTTGTTTGAAACAGTAGCCGAATACTTACGTTATTACTGTTACGTGATAAAATACAGTTGACATATCGTGTTACATCACAACAGTTGGAAGTAACACAAAGTAACAAAACTAAGCTGTAATTAACAAAACGAACTGAACTATATAGCTATAGAAAGAGAGGGAAATACACGGTATATAGAGATAAATAGTGAGCAACTCGTTTGTGCGTTAAAACTAATACGCGGTATTGTAATACCAGTAACTAAACTAAAAGGAGGTATACCCTTACATCGAGCCCTTTAATTATCGAGGCGTGATTAGTGATTACTCGGGGTCCAGTCTCTGTTTCATGTCGGTCGGGTCCTGTGATCAACTCCACGACTATCAAAACCCACCCTTTCTCAATTCCCCCCTTTATATCCCCATTAACCGTCCCTCCTACCATTCCTCTTATCTTTACAAACCCCTTCGACCTCCACTCTTCTCCTTTATTAACTTATTGTATTACAGACAGTCTCCTGTCTTTTTTAAACGTTACCTTCATTCAACTTCCTCTCCTCTTCCGAATAGCTTTCCTCCTCTTCATCCCTTCCTAAGATAAAGATAAAGCCAAATCAATTCATGTTTGAACTATTCGATAGGCCTATATAATACAGGGTTATTTTTAATGTTTTATTAACTTACTACTATTAACTCTGTAGCTAGAAGTCTTTGAATCAAATTAATTGGTTGAAGCCTGTGTGTGTGTATATATATATATATATATATATATATAAAGATCTAAGACTAACTTTTAGGAGCGCGACCGTACATATACACGCGTACGCACACACACAAAAGTGTACATATAGTTACGTAAATGTTTCGGTAAAAAAAGATTAATATACAACAAAAAAATCATTGAAGCTTCAGATCTAAATGAAATAAGAAGATTTATGGAAATGTAAAATTAATTGAAAAACATAATTGGCAAGAAAGTTATTTCAGTTTTCATAAAAGATGCCTTTATATTTGTTTTAAAAGACTCCACTAAACGTTAGATTATTTTTGGCATTTGATAGCTTTTACTTTTAATATACTTTAGAAAAAAATAGGTATATATTTATTTGCACCTGTTAGTTTATGGATCAATTTAAATATAGAGTGTAAAAACAAATATTTTCGACATATTTAATTTCTTTTATCTCCTTAAAATCAAGAAAGCTACTAAGGCTAACAAAGAGATATGTGAAGTTTATCGTGTTGATTGCCTAACAGAATACTTGTGTCAGAATTTGTTTAAAAAGTTCCGTTTTAGAGATCTTTCACTCAAAGTTGACCAGTATTCTGGTTGAACTACTGAAGTTGTTGAAGATTATCAAATCAAAGCCAAAATTAAATCGAATCGTCATATATCTGTGCGAGAGATTCCAGTAAATGTTTCACACACAACAACTAAAAATCACCTAAAATGATTTAAATTCGTTAAGAAGCTGATATTTGGGATCCATATGAATTAAAAGAGATTCACTTAATACAACGAATTAGAATTTGTATATAACTTTCAAGCGCATTGAAGTCGACCCTTTTTTGAAACAAAAATGGTGATGAAAAATGGATAGTTTACAAAAATATCAATAAAAAACGAACATGGTCCAAGCGTGATGAACCAGCATAAACCACATTAAAAGCTGGATTGCATTAAAAAAAAAGATCACGTTGTAAATTTGGTGGGATTAGAAAGGTTTCGTCTATAAGAAACCAAATGATCAAACCATCAATAACTAATGAAACTGGAGGAAGAATCAAAGAAATACAGCAAAAATAAGCAGATCGCAAAGGAATCATGTTCACCAAGACAATACAAGGCATGCGACTGCCAGCTACTAAGAATTCTATAAGTATTATTTCTTTTGCATCATATAATATCACACTGACATATTCTTATTCTAATGAAAAAAACAATCAATTCCATTGATTGTTTTTCCGTAAAAGCTGTTTCTAATTTAGTAGTATAACAGATTCATACATTAAGCATGATGTACTCTTCTGTATTTCGTAAACAATACAAAAAAAAACCTTAAACTTTATCGCAGTATAATCTAAACTAAAAAAAGCTGACAACACAGTTGTTAAACTCCCGTCACGCGGTCTGTGGATTGTTTCTGATGCATGGCTTACGCACACACACACACACACACACACACACACACACACACACACACACACACACACACACACACACACACACACACACACACACACACACACACACACACACACACACACACACACACACACACACACACACACACACACACACACACAACTTAATCTAAAATCTTAAGTGATTCTAATTAAAGCGCGCGTGCATACCTTATTTAATTTGTGCGGAATCGGTGGTACTGGCGGCGATGACTGGAACTAATTAAACTAATGTAACTTTACAACTTACATAGATTTCGCTTGTACGGTTGCTAGACTAGTGTAGCCGCGCGCTTAACACACCAGGTACCGAATCAACCGAATCAACTGTGACGTCATAACGTAGTAGACAACCATTTTTATTTAAGAAATGTCTAAGAAAAATATGACCTTAATTAGACGAAATCTCCAGATACTGAGGGTGACCTTGATCTATAAAGTTGAAAATTTAATGGCATCAATGCCCCATATATAGAAGTAATCTGACCAAGTTTGGTCAAAATCGGTACAGTAATTCTGGAGATATAGGGTGATTTAGATGCCAATACCGAACACATACATGTCCAAACATCCGGAAAATTTCCATCCAGTTTTTTGGGGTTTCTTAGTTATCAGAATGTCAATCAAGATCCTGCGAAAATCGCATTTGCCCAAATTAGATCGATTACAATAATTTATCTTCTAGAACTACAGCTTCTAGTTCCAGCGTTCAAGTCCTAGTAAAGCCAGCTATTTTTACACGGACTTGAATACTAGATCGTGGATACCGGTGTTCTTTGGTGGTTGGGTTTCAATTAACCACACATTTCAGAAATGGTCGAACTGAGAATGTACAAGAATACACTTCATTCACACTCATACATATCATCCTCATTCATCCTCTGAAGTATTATCTAAACGGTAGTTACCGGAGGCTAAACAGGAAAAACAAAGAACTACAGCTTCTAGCGCTTTCTAGACGGGAAAGTAAAAATTATTTAAAAAAACTAATTAAAAAAAAAACACTTTCGGCACGCCGAAGGCGGAGGTAGATTTCACCAGTGATAAGCAGAGGTTAAAAAACATTTCCTTAAAGTTAACAAAAACTTCAAATTTATTCAATACGACAATTGTTGCATGTGAAAAATAGTGTCATATGTTTAGCATACGACAAGCCCCATCTTCTAATAATTCCAGCAATATTCTGGCAATCCCTTGCCGCAAGGGTTGGTCATATCAAAAATTGTTCCAGACAAAAGTTTTAGGTAATGTTTAGAGTACTAACGACCACTTTAAACCGATTCGATAGTGTAACTTTTAAGGCAGGTATGATTTTTTTGTCTTCGAAATCCCCATTTTTTACACCCCTTGGGCCAATGCTCTTATCTACAGAAGAGTAGGAACTTTAAACGAATTCGACATTTTACTTAATAAGAACGTTATAGCGATATTTTTTTTTGGAAAAGTTCCCCCATTTCCACTCCCATGGTCCGATTTTGCCCATTAACAAACTCAACCGAAATTTTGGGTCGTCATATTTTATGTATCAATTTGAAAGAGATCGGCGCAAGTTATCGTGTCCACAAGAAAGTGAAATATATATATTTTTATTTATTTTTTTGTTGCTTTATTGTTTTTATTTTTTTAAAAAAGGAAGTGAATTTCATAACAAGAATAATTTAGTTATTTTTTTACCGAGGGTGATTAATTTAAAGATCTAAAATATCACTACACAAAAAATTACGCTACATAAAAAGAGAAATCTGTTTATATGTTCCATTACCTCAATGCTTTATCGTACTTATTTACGCCAGCTTTCTTAAAACTGTGAGAAATTGTTTGGGTTTTAACACTATTCTTTGGTTTTTAAATCACGCAACTGACATTTAAGAAATATGTCGGCGATAATTTATAAATTGTTCGCAAGCATTTCTTGTTAATTTCATCCTATTTTCCATTACAAACAACTTTTGTAATGGAAACAAACAAACAGATTTCATAAAATTTATTGAATATGAATTAAAAGTTAATTATTTTTGTATCAGCAAATTTCGTAAAAATAAAATATTCCTATTGAGATGAAATTTATTTCCAATCTTTATTTAACGATTTCAATTTATCAAAATTTGTAATAGGAAAATAAGGGAACAAATAATATTTAAAATTTTTTAATTATAATGATCGAATTAATTATTCTTTTTAAAGTTTACTTTAACCGATTAAATTACGATAAAATTAAATAATATCAATTAAATAATATCGTTCAAATGAGTTTACTCTCTTCGTACAAAAAGATAGAGTAGTTGTTTAAGAAATATCCTACTACATATGAAGCACCACAAATAGAAAACATATGTATAGCAAATATTACAATAACAAACTCCGGAAATTCCAGAATGCGTACTGAAATAACGTATTGTATTTAAAATTAAGTAGCAGACCGCGTGGAACCAGATTCTCATTTTACAGGTGTACAACACATGTATACAATAGCAATTAGAAAAAAATTTTCAGAAATATTTTAACAATTTTATTTTTATAAATAGAACTAAAACATTATAAAATCATTATATGTAAGAAATACCACCTATTAACACAGGGTAATATTTTTAGTTATATACGTTTTAATATGGGTACTTAACTGGAATTTGACATGACAATGGATAAAAACCCAGATATTATTAAGTTATAAAAGACTTCATGCTATATGGTCATTTCCCCTGAGACAGATCCCTTGCGTCATGTCCATCTTCATTCTCTTATATTTTCAATTAATTCTTTGTGTTTGTAATGTACCATTTTTTCGTCGTATTTTTTCCTAGCACTTTCTACTGATCTTATTACAATATTTTAATCACATGAAAAATGAAAACTCCCTGCCTAAGAATACATAACATAATTAAGTTTTGTAAGGATTATCTCATTTCTCTTTAAATTTTGCTTAATAATGTCTTCTAAACGGTCGGAAAAAAATAAATAGAAAAAAAGTCTGCTTTAATTTCTTGGAAAAGTATATTCCGTTCACAATACTAAAAGACTACAAATTATAATTGTAATTACAATCACTATTAATACTGCGTTTATTGTGTATAATGATTGTATTAGTATTATTATATTATTAAGTAGCCTATACGTCAATAAAAATTACTCTTCTTAGTACTACACAGGTTAGTAAATTATGACAAACGATTGGAAATTGCATTACACAGTGCAGTAGTATTCTATTTCATATCCCTCATTCCATTTTACCCTAGTTATAGAATAAGGGGTAACTAATTGAAAACGACTAAAATACATAAGGGAAGGACTAATATTCATTTCGTCAATTAAGCAACGTAAATTTTAAGTTATTTGAATTTCACGTGTCATATAACTAGGATTTTCTTATAAATATATTAATTAAAACAGGCATATATTGTATTATAAAATATAAAAAAATATTAACAAAAAATTGTTTTTATAGTATTCAACAGAAGATATATTGTTTGATAACAAACAAGTTAATGGATAAAATAATTTATATGACAAAGCAGTAATTTAAAAGGTTAAAAAGTACTAATATTTTATAAAATTTTATTTTCACTGACTAAATTAGTGTAATGCATTGTTTCACAACAGAAAATAATTTACTTTACACTAGCTCTCCCGTTATTATTGGTGTCTTATTTAAAGTAACTGAACTAAAAAGACACTAATCAATATTCCTTTACTGAGAGAAATGATATTCATTACGTAGCTAACGAATAGTTATTTCGCCTTTCTATAAAAAAAAAATTCCAGGCGATGATAACGCACAGGCATTTTTCGCCTCCCCCCAAAAAAAAAAAAATTACGTAGCTAATCCCTGTTGTGATCAGAATGGATATAGTATGTTGAGTGGAATGTTATTTGCCCTTCAATAGACTTTTCTTACTGATATACAATTTATAATGTATATTGAGCTGAATGGAAAGCAAATGGGAACCATTTATATTTCAATTTCTTTAGAAAACCTGGCATCGGTGATCTTATTCTTTAAATGGTTATATAAGTGCTAATATATTTTCTTTGATAGTTAATTCTGATTCATGTTGGGCTGATTATAATCAATACGGTTATCCAACCGCCAATAATCAATACGGTTATGCATTTACACAACCAACCACCATTGAGTATCAGATGATCTGAATTAAGATTTTTCCATTGTCGTTTTTAATTTCCCTGGTATAACTAAAATACCTACAGGTTATAGGTTGTAAAGGGATGTATATAAATCGGTCCAGAATTTTTATGTGGGGTATTTTGCAAAAATACTTGTTTACAATCCCCGAGTCAAAAAACGTAACAAAAAACATAAATTCTTCGAAAATAGCTCAAAATATTTCCATATATGGGGCATTGATGAGTTTAAAGTTTGAATAAAATTAAAAAACGGAGAGGGTTTTAACCATTTTAAATTTTTATATAGTGATTCTAGAAAATTGATTATAATACGTTGAAAATTATTATTGTTATTTAAAGTTCCAAATTTGTAAGCCAGTCAGCTCTATGGATGGGATAATATTAAATATTATTTTTAAAACGTTCTTGCTCTACATTAAAAAAAATCGTTTACCAAAAACATATATATATATATATATATATATATTTCTTGGTTCTTTTTCTATCTGTCCGCCATTTTGTGTGTTTTTTTTTTAATAAAAATTTATATTTTAAAGATGTAATAAAATTTTAGTTTCGTTCATGTATACGAACATTTAATTGTTGCAGCTTCAAAATTATGCATGAAACATATTGAGCGCTGCAAATTAAAAACTTTATTCCTTTTTTTTGTAATGCCCAATACTACAATTTATTTCAATCAATTATTTCAGCTATTTATAGTTACTACAAAAACATTTATAGTTTTACAAACGCACTGATACACTACATTCTTTCTTCTTATGAAAGCTTGGAGTCGATAACTACAAATGTGGATGATCACTTACCTAGCTAATATACAAATGATTCTTCAATTAATTCTAACAAAAAAGTTAATTTAAAGTATATATAATAATCGGGAAACAAACCTATGACCTCTCGAACGTTAAATTCTGATTTTACCGCTTTACAAGACTGTTTTAAAATTATAAACAATTAGGAGTCAATTGCAAAGTAGATGTATTAAATAACAATAAAACTAATTATAAGATAGCAAAATACCGCTTTCAAAATAATTAATTCCAGTTGTTTAACAGCGATGTAATTGAGTTTTAGTAGTATTTTGTAGATGAAATCTAATTTACAAGCAGTAGAATATATTAAGCAATATAACAAGTAAAGTTATTATTAATATAAGTATACATTTTTGACAGGCAGCAGCGTCAAAGGAAACATTTAACAATAATCGTACAGGAAGATAATTTATAAAAATCATAAAGAGTAAGTACCCTTGTAGGCAGATGGCCGGACTTTTATTTGTCGTATATGTCGAAGAACCTTTTGTTACACGGTTGCAACATTCGTAATATAGACTGTATAATATTCTTGTTAATATATACAGTATACAACGTTATATAAGTCTGTTGCCATTTAACCACAGCAATCAACCTTAGTTCAAGCATAAAATATAAAATTATAATTTATAAATCACGATTTTCAATTAATGATAGAAATGTCTAGACCTTTTAACATTTATGAAAAAAGAATTCCTTTTAAAAAGAAAAAGAATTTTAACCGAAAAAAAAATAATAAAAAGAAGTTTCTTACATTTCATTTGAAAAGCTAATTCTACGATTTGTAATTCTTAACAGTTTTTATATGTAGCCGATTTAAATAAACTGTATTTTTAGATATAAAAATAACATTAACTAAATTAAAAATTTTATGAAACGTGAATATGAAATTAAAATTTTATTTCATTTTTAATTTACCGTGAATATTAAATAGATGTTTAAATTATTTGCGTATCAAGTCTGGTGTGGCTTTGCACAGCTTACTGTGCAAACGAGTACTAATCGTGTTATATCTGTATAAATAATTCTACAGATTTACAAATAATTTGATTCATAATATAAGTAAAGAAAAAAGAGTCAGATTTTATTACTCAAACATCTTTCCTCTGTTTACGTAAAACATTTTAACTCGTTTAAGAAAAAATGTTTATAAAAACATAAATTAACCAGTTATTGGTACATCATTCTTTTTATTATTATTGTTCTTTAAGCTATTAATCCATTTCTAAAATGTTCTTTAAGCTATTAATCCATTTCTAATAAAATGTTATCTCTAAATTCTACTTATAGTACAAGCTAAGTTAATATCTAAGTTTATTTATTTATGTCGTATTTTCTGCAATTTTTTTAATTATTAGAAAGTTAGTTTTTCCTCCATATTGGGATCTTACACTTAGTTTAAAAATTCATATTTATATATTTTATGCATTTTAGTAAACCTTAACTTCGCTATTGCTTAGTGATTATTACAAAATTTTAATTTTGGCAGCCATTTTGAGGTGAACCCGACGGCCGATCGAAGCCATTCATGTATCTTTGTAATTCTCTAACGAGAATCATTAGAGATTGCGAAGAGGCCGAGGGATGCGGTTTCGGGCCGGCCCGAATCCGCAGCGGCCGGAACGGAACGGTGATCACATTGCACCGGATCTAAATTTCGTTCGGTTGCCCATCTCCGCCTGCGGAAGAGGCTGCAGAGCATCGCGATGGAAGCACGGCAGCTGAAATGGGACACCACGACAAGAGGTGGGGAATCCCATTTACGGACGCTTAAGCATGTCGGGCTCGCTAACAGGTGCCGCACGATGTTATTAATATGCGTATATAAACCTGCGCACTACCGACTAAACCGCCATCCCTGGCTACCACCCTTCCTGGAACCGCTAACGAAGCATTCCTTCTGGAAGGGGGTTACACGCCCACTCACACATCCATACGTCATAGTGCAATATCAACTGAAACACATCAGTTACAGCAAAACAACAGCAAACAAACACATCAGTTACAGCAAAACAACAGCAAACAAGAAACATCACCATACATCAAGATACAGAAACAGATTATGTAACTACATACTATAGTAAAAAAGAAAGTCACACAATATCTGTGGATGCCAACAGATACGGGAGCGGAGTGTCCGTGGCCTCATCACGTCAAGGCGACCCCAACATATACGAGGGACCCCCTAGTCGCTCACTTACGAACCTGTCCGCCCCCGCACAATCCGCCGCCGCCTATTGTTTCGTGACTCCTCCCATGCTTGGAGGTCCCTCATCATGATTTTCACATACGTAGTGATCGCCTTCCAGTTTTCTTTCTTTTCTATCATTACGTCCATCAGCTCCTCAGGCTGGAACATCACATCCCTGCCTAGTACGTCAAGTAGTAGCTCTGTCCTAGGTCCTTCGTATCTCGGACAGTGGAAGAACACGTGATATGGCGTTTCCTCCTCCACGCATACCGGTTCTGTTCATCGGCCATACTTATGAAGGTATGCTCTGTATCCCCCATGGCCCGCCATAAACTGTGTAAGGCTGTAATCCAGCAAGCCATGAGCTCTCTCTCGCCAGCGCCTTACATCTCTCACCAGGCGGTGTGTCCATCTGCCTTTTGTGCTGCCGTCCCACCGTTCTTGTCACGTGTCCATCTCCTCCGTCAGTGTACGTGTCCATCTTCTTCTGTCTGCGGAGGAGAGAGCCCCAAGCTCACGTAACCTTATCCGTATTTCGATTACCAAATCTATCGAAAGGATTCCCGCAAGTACTTCTATCGCATCTTTCGACACGGTCCTGTATGCTGCGGTGATTCTTAGGCAGCACCTCCTGTGTAAGGACTCCATCATGCCTTTGTACTTCGTTACTCTCCCCCATACCTCTGCTCCATAGAGTAGCGTTGAATAAACTACGCTTACAAGTAGTTTCCTCCTTTGCTGCTTCGGGCCATGGCAATTCGGGAGAAGGGCAGGAACTAACTTCCTTGTTCTTTCAGCTTTTTCACATGCCTCCTTTACGTGTGTGGCGAAACGAATATCCAGACGCCTAGGTACTTAACCGCCGGACGTGACATTATTCTTTGTTCTTCTACTGGTATCACTATGGTAGGTATTTGTTTGACCTTTGTGGCGACAGCTTCTGTCTTTTCGGGCACCATCTGCAGCCCAACTTCGTTCATCCATCCGCTTATTGTGTTGTAAGCATTGGTTATCTTCTCGACTGCCTCTTGGCTTCAGCCACGAGTGCCAGATCGTCAGCATAGCCCAGTAAGGAAACTTTTGGTGGGAGCGGGAGCCGGAATACCCCGTCATATGCAATATTCCATAATGTTGGTCCAAGTACCGACCCCTGCGGAACTCCCCTTTCGATGATTCGCTCCACTATCCCATTATCCACTTCACAGCAATTTACGCCCGGGCAGATACGACATTATAATTTTTGTTATATATGGTGGAACTCTGTGTGTTATCAAGACCCTACCTATTGCAGCGTGTGAGACACTGTTGAACGCGTTTCTCACATCAATACGCATAGACTGCCTTTCACCTGGTTTTCTTCTCCCGTGATGATCCCTTCAGCTATTCGATGGACAGCAGCCACTGCATCAAGGGCTGAATCTACCCCTCCGAAAGCCATATTGATTCTCGGAGAGTCCACCCTTTTCTTCAATCGCATATTGTAATCTCCGCTGAATCATCCGCTCAAACAACTTGACTAGCGTCGATCATGGCGAGAGGTCTGTATGATAAGGGTAGCTTCGGATCCTTTCCAGGCTTTTGAGTTCTCCATGTTCCTGGGAAAATTCCCTTCCTTAGGCAGGTGTTGTATACGTCCAATATCGTATCGGACCGAGCCCGGGCCGCCACCTTTACAACTAAGTTCGGTAGATGATCTGGACCAGGAGATTTGTCCGCTGACATGCGGACAGCTGCCGCCGCGAGTTCGGCATCGGTGAACGGCATCGGGAGTTCCGTTCCTGTCTCGATGTCTTCCGTCAGTGTGTCCCCGTGTGGGAAGAGTCCCTCTATAATGCGTCTAACTCAGGAGTTCTGAGTTTTAACGCACTTCTCACGAAGCTTATAGGGTCTCACCCCACGGGTCATTCTCTACTTCGGCCAGGAGTTTCCTCCATTCTTTTTTCGACTCGCTTATTAGGTTATTTGCAAATTTTATACTGTGCCGTATATAGGGCTCTGACGGCGCAATGATATGCCCTCGTTGTCAGTCTCCTGAGGTGATGACACTCCTTTCTTTTTTGCGCCTATCTCCGCGTTCCACCAGTACGCCGGAGGATGATCTTTTATCTGGTGTCTTCTAGGTAGTAACCAGTCTCAGGCCTCCCGCAGACATTCCACTAGGCGTACAGCCTTCTCTTCGGCTGCAGGAATCTCCCCGACTGTTCTTAGATCAAGTCCTTCTGCGAATGCTGCCTGGTCCAGGTTCCTAGTGCTCCAGCCCTCGTTGGCATGTTGGCCTCTTCCACGTTCACCGCCAGTAATTGTCATAACAATAGCCTGATGATCACTAGCCGTGTATCCTTCCCATATTCTCCATCCTTGGATCCTGGACGCCAGGTCTGGGGTAGCAAAAGACACATCTACAACTGAACCAGTAGCACCCCTCCTGAAGGTGTGAGTGCTGCCTGTGTTTAGGCAGATTAGATCCAGTGCTGCAGCCATATCCGCCAGTATGACGCTGATCGCCAGTATGTCCTGATCGAGCCCCAGGTGGTTGACCAGGCATTGAAATCCCCCACTAGAAGTTTCGGCCGCCTTTCAGCTATATCACTATTGATTGCAGCACATCACTGTATCTTTCCATGATGTTAGGCGAGATGTAACAAGAATGTATATATACCCCGCCAATATCTCCCTGATATTCCTCCCTTACTAGGAGTTGATTGCGTGTGGGACACCACGACTAAGGGAAGATCCCTGTACAAGTTTATATGGGATCTGGGGGGATGGTATGCCTCGAGTTCGTTTTTAAGGGCAACGGGTTCCCAATTAAACCGAATTACTGTTTCGGTTCCGCCTGGTAGCTAATGAGCTGTGTGTCTGTGGGGAGGTCCAGTCACCTGAGGGGGGATGTCAGAAACCGGGCCACCCTGGAACCTAGAGGTCAAGGGGAAAATTGGCTACTCACAAGCGGTGAGCCAATATGGCGAGAGGCGCATTGTCGGACCGTGTGGAAGTTCCTTCATGAAGTTGCTGTGTTCAACCGATATCAGAAGTTTACTTATGGAAAAGAATCCTACAGCCATATATGGCTGACCACCAGCCAATTAAGGTTCCAAGCGCTTTAATATGGAGGACAGGTACTTGCTGGCATTCAACAGCCTAGGCGTGACAGCGAATTGCTTCTTTGACGGGATATATTTAATTATTGATAGTCATGTTTTAGTAGTTGACGGGGTGCGCCTACCCATTTTAGTGTATGATATCACGCTTATTCCGCTCATGCTTATAGGTTAGCTCTATGAGCTAACTGTTTCGAGGCTCAGTAGCCGTTTGTGGCAGACATTCAGTCTTATTCTTTAGGGCGAGCGAATGGGTTGGTAGCAGGAGAAATGCCAAGAAAGCCATTCTCTAACGATATTTAATCCGAATCCGAAATCAAGATCAAAATTTGAGAATTTTTTCATAACGTACACACAAAGCATCCAGGACTTTATATTAACACATTTAAAAAATAAAATAAAAACAGTAAATGGCTATGTTTATTAATTGCAATTATAAAAGATGTTACTACGGCACAATATTTTTAATAAAAACAGATATTTTTAGCTATAACAATACAGATATTTTATTATTCATTCCGTAAAAATAATAAAAATACTACAATACTCAATACTCAGTAAATGCTCAAAAGCAATACTCAATATATACGATACTTCCTCTCTGCAGAAGATAATATATTATACAGTTATTTTAAATTAATTTTCATTGAAAGTATTATTTTGTTCAAGTCATCATAGAAATGATGACTGTTTTTTTTTTTTTTTATCTTTTCTGACTATTAGTCAGAAATAGTAACTATAATAGTAACTTCTAAATAGTAACTACTTAAAAAAAAAACATAAAAAACCCTTAGTTAAATAACGCCCAAATTAGAGAAGGAATATACGAGAAAACATTAACTATATATTTTATTAAACATATATTTAACATATTTTATTAAAATAGAAATCAAAATTAAGTACGTACTTTAAACTATTTTCTGCCTTTTGGTTGGTAAAGACACGTTTTAATAATGAAATATAATTCATTAATGTTCTAAGGTTCAAATCCTAGTAAAGGCAGTTACTTTTATTTGGATTTGAACACTTGATCGTGGGTATCGGTGTTCTTTGGTGGTTCGATTTCAATCAACCACACATCTCAGGAACGGTCGACCTGTACAAGACTACATTTTATTTACATTTATACATATCATCCTGAATCACCCTCTGAAGTAATACTTTACGGTGATTCCGGAGGCTCAACAGAAAAAGAAAAAATTCAATAATGTTACTACAAAAATTATCAATATCAATATTGCACGATTTTTTTTGTTATTATAAACTGAGTTATAAACAACATAATACACTTAATAGAGTAATTCATTACAATTAATATTAATTTGTGATTAAATTATAAAATAATATTTATGATAATGAAGAAGGGAAATAAATGATTAATATAACTGCATAAATTCAAAGTATAAATGTAATCACACTAATTTTAGTTTGCATTGTAATAAATTAACTAATTAGATTAATTAATTTGGAAGTAGGATAATTAATCAATTGATTCTGTTTGTTGAATTAAACAACTCTAATTTACTACGTTATCTTTGAATTCTTTTATTGAACAAAACGGAAAGAGAGCTCTTCATTAGGATATTTGAATTACTAAAGCTTACCTTTAATACAGTCTCTCTCTCTGTCTCATACAACATCTCTCTTTGTCTCAATTATAAAAATTCTAGATGTTTAATTATTAAGTGATTAATGATTTTTTTTACCATCCATGAATCCATTTCAATCAATTTCACCAAAAAAAATTTGCACCCTTAACGTAGTACGTATACATGTTTATAATTATTCTATTTCTAAATTTTTAGTATATCCAACTTTATAATTAGGAATCTTTTAAATTACCTTTTTACTGTATATTTTGATGATTCGAAAACTCTTTTTTGCTATTTCCTAAAAATAACATGAAAAGAATGTTATTTTTAATAGAAAATTTCTTAAATTTAAAATTGAGGATAACTTTGCTGTAAGGAGAATTGGTTTTTATAACGTAGAAATTTGTACAAAACAAGGAAATTTTGAAATTCTGCTTTAGATAACGATAAAAAAACAAACTTGACTTATTAGTTTAAAAAGCTGAAGGGTCCTATAAGTAATGAATGAAAAACAAGGTTAACGAATATAAATTTAAAATTGAGGATAACTTTGCTGTAAGGAGAATTGGTTTTTATAACGTAGAAATTTGTACAAAACAAGGAAATTTTGAAATTCTGCTTTAGATAACGATAAAAAACAAACTTGACTTATAAGTTTAAAAAGCTGAAGGTCCTATAAGTAATGAATGAAAAACAAGGTTAACGAATATCTAAACTAGTTGTATGCATACACTTGGAATGTCTATATAATATCATTCCAAATAAGAAAGAAAAAAATGAAAAAATAGGTAGGAAAAAGATGATTTAGATATCCGGTATATTGTAAGAGAAAATAAAGATTACTTATTTAAGGAATGAAGAATCTTGAAATGAACGGAAAATACGGTGAATATCGACAAACCAAATACGTCTCCCCAATACCAATCTCTTAGGTAAATAGATGACGAGAAACCTTCGTAAAAAAGGAACTTTAAATTTAAGCGAAACATAATCTGAACCATAACCTACGCTCGCTTCGTTCGTTAATCTAGTCTAATTAACGGTAAATATACAAATTATATATGTTAATCTCTAACATTGCAGGCGATTAATCAAATTTTCAGCATTTTATAAATTGAAAGGGCCAGTCAAGATATGAAACATGCTAATTGCATGGATTAACGTCGTTAATCCATGCAATCCACGGTTTGCTTTTTGTTCAATCTTTTTATAAAAATATTTTTATTCAAATTTCACCATCAATTCATGCTGAATGCAGTGAATTTGATTAATCACCTCCAATGTTGGAGGTGGAGGTTAGCGAGCGAAAAGAGCGTAGATTATGTACAGAATGGGTATTGGGTGATTTTTTTTTTAATTTTTGGTTATCGTTTCGACCCCCACCAGAATTTATCTGTGTTTGTTGATTTATACCGGCGAAGGTCCGAATAAATAATAATATAAGCAAATATTTCGGTCTTTTTCCGACAGATTTGGTATGTGTTGATATTCACTGGAGAATATTGACATTCTCTAATTTCGGTCTTTCACGATAATATTACCATTTTAACATTAGTATTATTCTTGTCATCTTTCTAATACGTATTTTTAGAGAAAATAATTCTAATTCATATATCTTTTTATTCTATCCACAATGAATATAATTAAAATGTAACCGTTAAAATGTTTGTTTTTATTAAAATTGATGAAGTCTTTTTCAAAAATAATTAAATAAATATAATTTTTGTTTACTCGTCTAAACAATAGAAAGAGAGATTTTTTTTCTGATTAATATTTGAGCCAATATAAAATGAAGCATTGTAAAACTTTCTTTTTTTATGTAAAAGAATGTTGTCAATAAATATTTAACTACTACAGTAATAATTAAGCTCTAACGATTTCTCTCGTAAATCGTAGATATTTCTGTTAATCACAATAACAAATTAAATTAAAATTTAAATGAAAACCATTTAAGAAACTTTATTTTACAGTAAAATCAAAGACAGTTTCATTTTATGTTTTAAACTTTAAAAAATAAAATATTACTAATATTATTATTATTACTATTTTTATATTTATTAATGATATCATAATATCCTAGTAAAGGCAGGTTACTTTTATTCGGATTTGAATACTAGATCGTAGTAACCGGTGTTCTTTAGTGGTTGGGTTTCAATTAACCACATGTCTCAGGAGTGGTCGTCTTGAGACTGAGCAAGACTACACTTTATTTATATTTATTCGTACATATCATCCTCATTCCTCTGAAGTAATACTTTACGGTGGTGGTTCCCGAAGCTAAACAAAAAAATAAAGAAGAAGATGTAATAAGCGAAATATATTTAATTCAACTTTACTCATCGGGTTGGTCTATTGATAAAAATCGTAACTCAGCTGTTTTTGAAGTCGAGAGTTCTTAGGTTAAAATCGTAATATAAATAGATGTTATTTGGCTTTGAATGCTAGATCGTTTCGGTGTTCTTTGGTGGTAGTTGGGTTGTAATTAACCACACTTCCCAGGATTGGTCGACCTGATTTACAGATTTACTTACCTTACAAATTATTATCTAAAGAACAAATTTAAAGAATAAAAATACACATCTATCAAAATCATGAGAATGTTTGTTACATTAAAAACTATGATTTCAGAAGAACTTATGCAAAATGAATTCAAAAAATAATCTGTTCATATAAAAGGTACTGAGATAATAGCGGTTTTTTTCAAGTTGTAGAGTATTTTTATAAATACAAAAATAAGTCCTTAATACTTTGATTGTGTAAAGTATTAAAAAAAAAATCAACTTTGTACTAAGTATTACAGCCAATACAATTAAGTACAATTAACTGGTTTCTGTGGTATTTGTGGTTTAGGGAATCCACGGTATGTCTTTGAAAAGTATTTCCCAGGTATTAAAAAACAGCGAAACTAGGAAATTAGATTAAAAAAATAAAAATTGTATAATCTAATCTAAAACCAATATGAATTTGCATTTGTAACTAATTTTTATCAGACAAGCATCAGTTTGTTTTAATAGTAAAGCGAATGGTAATTAAAACAAACTGATGCTTGTCTGATAAAAATTCGCTTTACTTATGTTTTTATGTTATATATCATTCGATTTTTTTTTAGATATTCAGCGTGTAAAAATTAATCGAATGAATAATTAGAGTAAGTGATTTTAGAACTTTGTTTAACATACAGAATCATTACTTACTCACTATTCACGTACTTGTAAAGGTAGACGACCAAACGTCAAAATGGAAGATCTCAAACATCCCATACCCCAGACATCAACCAAATCATCATCTCTTGATTCGTAGTACCGTTTTTACTAGTTAGTATTGGAAGAGAGCCCTATTGCTCTCGTTAGCTTCTTAATTTACTCTACTGAAAAAAAAAATCGTGTGAGGGGCGACAGCCGGCCTAGCAAAACACAAACATTCCTGTTTGTTTGGGGAGAATACCAACATTGCAACCAAACACTATAAATATTTATTGTGTCGTTAACCCAACTCCCCTTAACCTCCCACGTCTCTACTCCTATTCCTAAAACACTAGTCACTTCTTCATCGTTTCGTATACTCATCTCATCATCCACTTACCTCTCCTCCTCCTTAAGAATTCTAAAAAAAAAACAACAGCACAATACGTATATATATTTTTATACACACACACAAAATCAATCTCACGTTATCTACGAAAAATTATAAATGATTATTTTTAATTAATTAAACTTTTCCGTTTCCTCTTATACAACAAGGTTCAAGAACAAATAATGACCTTTTATGTATATGTAACTAGTTATTGTTCTCTGCTTTGTATGGGCGCTGCGTATTGCCCAGTTATTACATTCACCTTGTTTTCTCACCTGATAAATATAGCTTCTATGAAATTCTTAATGGACTAAATTAATATAATTCTAGTTTATTACTTTTTTCTAAATAAATCTAAAATTAAAGTATAACCAAATTGACAAAAATTTCTTTCATCAGTGATTGGCGTAATTCGAAAAGGTTTACAAGGATTTTTAATTCATCTTCACCCCTTTGAAATATTATGAATTTGATTTATTTTTTATTTTTTTGTACTTCCTTATATAATCAGGGGTACCTCAAGGAAGCGTTCTCGGACCTATCTTGTATGTTCTGTTTACGGCTGACTCGGCAATTACGGCAAATATAACAGTTGCAACGTTTGCTGTCGATATTGCAATTCCTGCTGTCCACGAAGATCCGACTACTGCGTCCCGTTTTATTCAAGATTATATCACTCTCTTCAAATTGTGGCTTACATGTTACAAAATACGTGTTACATATTACATGTTAGATGTTACACGATACAAAATCAAAGCACGTCACGTTCATCTTTCTTAAGGAACACTGTCCTCCTGTTTCTATCTTCGATGTTCCGATTCCGAGATCTGAGGATTGTAAACATTTGGGTTTTCATCTTGACCGACGACTTACTTGGGCGGCAAATATGAAATCTAAGCGGAAAAAGTTGGATCTCAAATTTAAAAATATGACTGGCTGATAGGACATAGATCTCGGCTTTCAGTAGAAAGTAAATTATTGATTTATAATTGAAGCCTGTTTGGACTTAATGGCTTGAATTGTGGGGAACAGCATGCAACTCTAGTATTGACATACTTGAACGCTACCAGACATAAAAATTGCGAAAAATGCTAAAAATACCGTTGTTGTAAGCCGTTGTAAGCCGTTCGACAGTAATCTCTCTGGTCAGTATACGGTATCAAAATCATCGGATGTACGATATCAATAAATCGGATCGGCACCCGAATTATTTGGCGGTCAATTTACTGGATAATACGACCAGTGATATTTCAAGATTGCTATGGAACAATATTCTTGATTTATTGGTAATTAATTTTTTACTTTTCAGTGCATTTTTATTTGTTAATATATTATATTTTTTTGTTTAAAATTCTCAATTTGATTTAATTCTTATTTTTTACTTTTTAGAGGGTTTTTCTCATTTTTTCCTTTTTTTATTAATGTTAATATTAACATTAGTTAAATAATAGAGCTTTTTTAAAAAAAATATTTTTTTATATGTAATCAAATATATTTTTCTAATTTTTTTGGTTTTTTTTGTATTTTTTTTAAGACTAAAAAAAAAAGTAAAAATATTTATTTTTACACATCGAAGTTACATACGTGTACCAAATTTCAATCATTTTCATACGATAGTTCATGAAAAATGACAATTTTCCACTAAATGCGTGAAGTTAGCGTAGGGGTAACGCGTGGGGGCGGGTCATATCAAATTCCGACACCGTAGTGCTGTATTGTTGTATTGTCAACGAAGTTACAAACGTGTACAAAATTTCATTGATTTTCATACGATAGATCAAAAGATATAGCAGTTGCAAGATTTGATTAGTCCTAAAGCGAATTAAATAAAAGCTTTTAAAAATAGGCATAAAGTTTATACTCTGTTATATTTTTTTTCGGTCAAGAAAATAATATGAAAATTTATTACTAGTAATAAAGTATGAAATGCTAGATATAATTAAAAATTACAGTCAAATCAGAAATTAAACGAGTAAATAGATTTCTCTTAGTTTGGTTTGAATAGGGTAGGTTGAATGGTGATAGCATAGTAAGGTAGACATTCTAAGGGGAAAGACCATATGGAACGTATCTAACTAGGCGCCATGGTTGGGATTTCAATCACCGACGTCACTTGCGTTTCCTGGGTAGTTAGACAAAATATATCGTGTGTTGGAAATTCACACGATATTGGATAAACTTTTAGTATAAATGCGCTATATATAAGTTACCAGAATTTATTTCTGTCGTTCTAAAATATTTAGTTATATAAATTTAAAGATAATTTTTTTGGAGCTTCTGATACAATGGGCTACTTACCTCAGTGTTTGAGAAAATATTTTTAATTGTATAATATAACTTTTGCAGTTACTGTTAATAAAAAAAGATTTTTAATGAATTTAAGTCATTCTTAATCGTTTAGCACAGAAGTTCACAAACTTTTACGTGTCGCGGCGCCCTTTTTCAATTAAAATTTTTCCATGTCGCCCTTACTCGTAGGTAAGAGACAAAAAATAACTCTTGTATCTTCATTATTTTTTTAATTTTATTTACATTAAATTAATAACTATAAATATCTTGATTCAATTAACTATGAAGATTTTACAGTATTTCGCGCCCTCCCTATGCACAGTATGGGAATCACTGGTTTAACATAATCTCAGAATCGATTGTGAGCCAAACTATTAATCCAAACTAATATAGAATGAGACATTTATCAGTCTATCTTACAAAATAATTGAAAATATTTTTCCAATAATTTTTTAATGGAAAAATAATATGTAATTATATTATTATCACATTTCAAAACCAGTACAATTTTTTTTATTAAAATGACACAGCAACTTTACAATCAGCAAGATAATTGAACAATAAGTAAATAAGATTTATATTTGAACTAACATTAAGTAGTCACAGAACCAACAACTGTACTAAACGGTAACATTGAAATGAAATAAATAAATTAATTTCTCAAACATAGTACTGCTGATATGTTAAATAAATTAAAAATTAATATAATCCACCTTACCAGCACGTTGATACGTTCTCTAGATCTTTCGGCTTACTTGGAAGACATCTGGAGTTAAAATTAATGCTTTAAAGCCAAACTTAAAAAATCATAGTTAAAGTTTAAAAATAGTTATGACTGTCCCGGTCCTATTAGTATACTGAAGAAATATCGTCGATCCATTGTGAATGCAGTTACTTTACTTTCAACAATAATAAACAACGATTTGGCTGACTATGGGCGAACCGTTGTCGGGAATTTTGGCAGAGATGTAGTAGCAATTTTTAGAAGATTCTTGAATCAATAAAATTCTGACTCAACAAAATATACTATGGTATAAACGTTATGTAGATGACACTACAATTACATATAATGAAAATGTTCAAAATGAATCAAGTATGAAATGAATATAATAAAATTTACCGTGGAAATAAAAAATAATAATTGTGTAAACTTTTTGGATATAAAAATACATAATAATAAAATTGATAACAAAATAACATAATAATCAATTACCATTCATTTCACCCATGGTCCCAAAAGATTGCTGTTTTTAATTCATTGTTACATAGAGCCATAAAATACCTCAAACGCGATAAAATTTCCTTAAATAAAGAAATAGAAATAATTAAAAACATTGCTGTTGCTGAGGGTTATAATGTCGGCACTATAAACCAATTATATAATAAAATAAATAACAACACAAAATTATTACCTGATAAAAAGGAAAAAATATACATAAAAAATGAATATATAGTAAAAAAATTGAAAAATTATATAAAGAAAATGTCAACGCCTGCATATGCTACTAATAACAAATTAATTAAATATATTATAATAAATTTAATAAAAAATCATATGATTCCAAATTTGATGAACAGGGAGTATACAGTCTTGTTTGTGATGATTGCGACTTGATATACGTGGGTATGACCAATCGCAAATTTTCCACACGTGCTAAAGAGCATATAAATAGCATAAGGAAAAATAATTCAGAAAACTCTAACTTTGCCGAACATATAATAGCATACAGTCGTACATAAAATCATAATAATTTCATGAAAATCTTAGATATTTCTTACAAATATTATAATACTTCTAATTCGGAAAAAATATCATATATATTGTAAGAAATATGTATTCTTTATACTAAAAATATAAAGAGGTAATAATTTAATCTAATTATCTCTTTGATAACATGGTTCCGTTTGATTTCATTTTAATCCACCAGAGTGTATGTATATTTCTTCAGTATACTGGTAGGACCGAGACAGTCATGACTAATTTTAAATTTAACTATGATTTTTAAAATTTGACTTTAGTGCATTAATTTTAACTCCTGATGACGGCTTCCAAGTAAGCCGAAAGATCTAGAGAACGTATCAACGTGCTGGTAAGGTGGATTATATTAATTGTTAATTTATTTGAAATAAACAAAATAGAAGAGCACTCCGTAGAGCCAGACTATAGTCACCTAATTGAAACGATAAGGCAAACCAAGAATATTGTTCCTTAGCAATCTTGAAAAATCACTGATTATGTTATCCAATAAATTGGCCGCTAAATAATTCGGGTGCCGATCCAAACGATTTTGATACCGTTGACTGACCAGAGAGATTCCTGTCGAATGGTTTGCAAATTTAGATCATTATACATAAGGCTATTGCTTATTGCTTATGTACCAGAATATGCTTAGCATTTTTCGCAATGTTTTTGACTGGTAGCGTTCAAGTATGTCAATACTGGAGTTGCATGCTGTACCTCACAATTCAAGCCCATAATTCCAAACTGACTTATAAATCAATAATTTACTTTCTTACCAATAGAATAACTTCAAATAAGTTGAATTATTCATTTTTTATTTACATATATATATATTTTTTTTTTTTTTAGTAAAATCCTTTAAATAAAAATAAAGTCGTTGAAGTGTAGATAAATCGTTCCGTAAACCAAGTAAAAATAAAATAGAAATACTTCGTTGTTTGCAAACTGTTCTAACATAATATTTTTAAAAATTATTGCAGAAAAAAATTCATAAATTAACACACTGTTTTTCACGCTACAACTTATTAGCGTATAGATCAGCTACTTTCCGGTTCTATTTTGCTAGTAAGTGTCTAGAATTTTCACTTACCATTTTATCCATTAAACCTTACTTGTTAAAATGTGGAAAGAAATAAAGAACAAATGAGTTAAGATTTTCATTATATACATAAATAGTGGTGCACGAAACGATCCAACATTTGGTTTTGTTAAAAAATATTTATTTAAAGTGCAATACAGAAAAGTAAAATGCGAGTTTAATATACCTGAAGATTATGTTCTGCTTATCACATGTTCAATATGAGCACCGTCACGTCTAGCAACTTCTTCAACACGAACAACCTTGTTGTTAATAACTCGACGACACATATCCTCGTTTATCTCTTTGCACGCCTCATTGATTAGTACTCGCAGCCCCATCACTGCACGAGAATGTTTAGGGAATTTTTTTTTCCTTTAGAAATCCCCAAAGAAAATAATCACACAGATACAAATCAGGACTATTCGGGGGCCAATTATGTCCGCACGCAAAGCGATATTAGGAAATCGGTTTAAAATGACATTTGCGTTAAAATTTCACGCAGAAAATCTAAAACAACATTAGCTGTGTGCGGTCTGGATCAATCCTGCATGAACCACTCGTCTTCTAATTGCAACCCTTTTGCAAGAAGCTCAGAAACAAAATTATTACGCAGTATGTTTAAATAACGTTCACCGTTCACTGTCTGTTCAAAAAAGAATGGCTGTATTACCCCGTGACTTGAGAAAACCGCCCGTACCGTAGTCCTTTGAGCGTGATGCACCTTTTAATGAAGCACGTGTAGATTTTCGGAAGTCCAAAAACGCACATTTTGTTTATTAACAACCCCGTCTAGGTGAAAATGTGCCTCATCTGAAAACCAAACATCGTTCAATATGTCTTGGTTCACAGCCCGTTCAACAAACGCCATTCTTTAATGTTTGTTGTCGACCGTTAATTTAGTAAAAAGTGTTATTTTGTACGGATACAAATGCAAATAAGCTTTTAAAATTTGCTGCATAGATCGCCTAGAAATCCTAAGTTGTGGTACAGCTCTTCTTGTTGATTTGGCTTCTCTGTAACGATACTCTGACTGCTTCGATGTTCTGTGGAAAAATAACATCGGCAGGCCGTTCGCTCTTACTCTCAAATACTGAACCGTTACTATAAAATTTTTCGTAAAGTCTACGTAATTTTTTAAATGAAGGTGACTACCGAATTTGAAAATGTGCACAAAACCGTTTTTGTGTAGGCACCACAGTTTTTGTTTCATTAAAAAAAACTAAACAGTCTTTGTGCGCTGTTCTACAGTCACTCTTCCACTGTCAACCATCTTGGAACAGTACACATGGAAAGAAGAGAAACTAATATTCATGAAGTGCTGCCACTTCTGCCAACATAAAACGCATTAACCTAACAATTATTGCCAAAACAAATGTTGGATTACTTCGCACCACACTATCTCTCTCTCTTTTTTCTCTCTATCTGTCTTTATATATTTTTTTCAACATAAATAGAATCCGGCTTATCACCTTATATTATCCGTAGGGCGAAACCCCAAGTATTTTTCCAAGCATACTTCGTATAACAACTTCTCTTCTTGCCATTTGAATTTATCGAGCTGAATAAAAAACTGTAAGTACCAATATTACACGCATAGGGTATGTTATTATTTAAAAACAACAGATTATTTTCAAAATTTTTTAAAAATACTTTAAGCATTTTTTGAGAATAATTCACCAAATTAATAAATCTGAAAATTAAAATTAAAATGTAATTTGTACGAAAAAGTATATATACATATATATATGTACTATAAAGCTACTTTTACTAACTGCGACTAATTCATTAACGCCCAGCAAAAACTACTGAAGATAACTTGAAAAGTTTTTATAAACGTTCTTTTTGCGGTGTTAAGTGTACATGAAGAAAATATTTTTAGAAATTCCGATTTTAAAGATTTAAAATGGAGTAACAATGAAATTGACTATTTTTTTTAATATTTCGGTTCAAATGAAGATATCAACTTGATTTTTGGTGTGTGTAATCTACATGTGGATATTTAAAAACCGATTTATAGATTTTTTTAAATTCCGAGTTTAATCAGTTAAAATGGATTTTTTTTTTTAAACCTGGCTACTTTTTGGAATTCCGATTTTAGATAGTTAAATGGATTTTTATTATTGTTTTCTTTAAAACTGTTTATTTTTTCAATTTCTCGGTAACAAATGAAAATATTAACTTGATTTTTGGTGTGTTTATAATCTTCATGTGAACATCTAAAAACCAAAATCTAGATCTTTGAAACTTCAAGTTTAAAGGACTAAAATTAAAATTTACAATTTTTTTTAAATTTCTCTGTAACAAATCAAATTAGATATAGTCTCAATTCTTAATATGATCTACGATGATTATATAGATGCAATTTTAAATCCTTTCAGACTACAACTTTGTATTTCATCGAATAACTCTAACACTGGAAGTTTCAACCCACCGGAGTTGGTCTAGTGGTGAACGCATCTTCGCTAATCAGCTGATTTCGTAGTCGAGAGTTTCAAATCCTAGTAAAGACAGTTACTTTAATACGGATTTGAATACTAGATCGTGGATACCGGTGTTTTTTGATGGTTAGGTTTCAATTAACCACACATATCAGGAATGATCGACCTGAGACTGTACAAGACTAAATGTTACTAAACGTTGCATACATTTCATCCTCTGAAGTAATATCTGTCTGTGATTCCCGGAGGCTAAACAGGAAAACAAAACACTGAAGATTTAGAATGTTTCCAACAAGATATTTAATGAAAATTTTAAGGATACCATGTTGAATTAATATAGAGAACCAAGAAATTTGATCACTTATTAAATATATAAATGACATAACTACCATCCAATACATTTGGTGCTACATACATAGGCCAACTGTAAAATAATGACAACGAGATTACAAGATTGAAAAGACAAAATGTTGAAAATTTTATTATATTACTGATTAGTGAATAGTAATGGTTTTTATCTTTAACGTACCTTTGTAACGTCTTTATTTTGTATCTTTTAATCCATTATTTACACTATTTTTACCACCTCAATCATGATTTGGTAGTATAATATTTAGGTAATATTATTATCACATATATTTTATTACATATTTCATTATATATATATATATATATATATATATATATATATATATATTTAATATTAATAGGTAAATTTTAATTTTGCCGTTTCTTACAATAAAAAAAAATTATTTTATAAGGATATATTAACAAAATCATAGTAGCAGTTCAGCGATAAAGAAAATCGGAAAAATTTATAGAAAAAATTCGGAAAAATTTATAGAAACTCGTTAAAAATTTTAATTGTTTTCACCCTTTTTTTACGAAAATATTATTTACATGAGAAAATTAAAAAAATCATTATTTATTAAAACAGCCCAGTAATATTAAAAAATTATATATATTAGTCTGAGTTCCCACAATGCTAAAACCAAATTTAGCCAGAAAAATCAGCAACCTTGAAATTCATACAAAAAATTATGTCTATACGTACTGGTGTTTACAAAATACATTGTATGGGACAGAAACCCGCATAAATCGTTGCAGATGTCCATAATCCATTTTTATTCGGGTTGTTAAAGGAGTTCATATTACAGTTATTGTACGTAAAGGGTATGCCGGTTGAATAACACCCGTCTGTGTTGTGTTTTCTTGCGCTGTTATTGAAGGGTTCCAAACTATCGTCACGTTTTATCTATCTGCATCCCGTATCATTTGAACCATCAATAATACCGTATAGTATTTACATTTCTAAAAGTAATAAAAATGTGTCAGATATGAATGGTGGTGTTTTATATAAATAGCTTTTTATCAAGATATTTTCTTATCTTTCAATCTTTAGATCTATTAGCACGTAAAGTACATAATATAATAGATCTGTTATGAATGACGAATATGTCATAGAATAAAATTTTCAATAATTAACATGAGTCTGCAGCATATTATATAATTTTTTTTTTTTTTTTTGATAGCAAAAAGTTTACTATTTGTAAAACTAAAAATTAAACAATATGAAAAGTTATGTAATAAGTTTTCATATTCTATAACTAATTATCATTTAATAGTATCACTGCATAAAGTTTGAAGTTACCTTTTAAAAAAAATTTATTAATGACGTAACATGAAAATTTTTATGTTTATATTTTTGTAGAAATAACAACATTTGTTTGGCTTAATTTTAATTTTCGCGAATTGGCAATTAAAAAAATGTATTTCTGTAGTTAAAATTTATATTTATCACAAAAATAAAAGTGTAATAGAAATAAATTGAAGTAATGGTTACTTTCTGGATTCAGTTAAATAAGCTACACTGTCTTCTTTTCACTCTATACAGATATGTAGTGAATCTTCAGAAAATTGTTTAAGTAATGGTTTATGAATCGATTTTGCTTTCAGATTAATAATAAATTATAACAAAAATTTGTTTAAAAAAAATAATAAATAGAATATATAACGTTTAGTGCGGATATTAATTGAAATATATTTGGGATACTGAAATTTTGTTATTTTAAGATTAGACAGCCTCAAATTTTTTTTCATTTCGGATTCATTTTATATGTACAATGGAAAAAAATCTGATGTGGACGCCACATGACTTCCTTGTACGCCTTTAAATTAAATATACACACTTCTATTAAAATGTAAAGTACATAAAATTTCATTTCATTAATTGATATTTTTTTGTATTTTTTTTTTTTTTTTTTTTTTTTAGAAGATTATTAATGTAATAAAAATGTATTTTCCATTTAAAAAAAAATGTGTATATGTAATTTAATAGGCGTACAAGGAAGTTATGTAGTCCCAACATCAGATTTTATTTTTATTGTTATTGTTGAATTATTATTTATCGTAAAATCTTTTTACAATCACAGGTTAATAATTGTTAATAAATCAATATATTTAAGTTAAAAAAAGGAGATGAACTCCGATTCGAACCTATCTGCCTTACCCTTGTAAGATCCAAATATTTAATTAACTAAAATTTCATTTGGTTATAACTCTGGAACCAATGAAAATAAGTACCACTTATTATATGTTGTTGAAAAGCTCTCAATGAGGGCTATTACTGTAGTTAAGAAAAAGTCCAAAATCCAAATTTTATTCGGATTTTAGGCATTTTGGACATTTTAGGTTCAGTCGATTGTAATCAAAAGGGGAGGTGTAAAACTAGATACTACAACAGTCCTAAATCCAAAATTTCAACATCATACGACTAATCGTTTTCGATTTATAAGAGATACATACGTACGTATAGACGCCTCGCCGATACTAGTCAAAATGGATTCAGGGATGGTCAAAATGGATATTTCCACTGAAGTCTGAAAACTGAAATTTTTCGCGATCACAATGCTTTCTTTACTTCGTACAAGGAAGTAAAAAGAATAAATAAAATTTATATGAATATTTTCACCCATATTCACATAAGAAATGCTTTGTCTTATTTTAATTATATTTCATTTTTTTAAGGATGTTTTAATAAAAAAAAAGAATTAAATCCAGTTCAGATCCATTTCAATAAATTCTTTGTCAAGAAGTATTATAATGAAGAAGTTAAAAGAATTATGAAGCGTGGGAGTTGATTTGGATACGTAAACTGAGTAAAGCCGAATGCAGCACGTGTATGAATGTGGCAGTGTGTGAAGTAATATAAAGATTAAAAGTACTTAAAAAAATTTGCATGGTTTAATATTTTATTTACTTCTATGTGGGTGGTATAAACTTCCTAAGATCTTTCTACTCGTAACTCAATATTTTACATGATGCAGTGACATTAATAGCGGAAATGTAAAATGGAAAGTGCGAAAAGGATCGAAAAAGCTATGACACACGCTGCATTGCTGCCACTCTTGAAATAACTGTTATTTATATTCCATCAGTAAGCCAGGCGCTAATTCTTTTCCTCTCATTTTAACAATCCTTTAACTGTCACAGTACTTCTCTATATAACAGTCATTATTCTTTAACGAAGAAAAAAATCAAATATTTTTTATATTTTTATGAACCTATAATGAAGCTGACTTTTTTCATGTCTCATTTACATTATTCTATTGTTGTGGTCTTCAAGGACAAAAAAATAAAATTTGCAAAATTATTGATATACAGGGGCTAGCCTGAACACTAAAGCAACGAATATTTATAGAATTTTCCCAAAATTTTAAAGCTGAATTTCTCAAATTGGATTTCAAAGATTTTGGTAAAATTTAAATATATTTTGAATTATGTGGAAACTAAATATTATATATAGTATTTTCAATATATGTTTTTCATATTTAAATAGTTGTCCATCTATCTTTTAATTAAAAAAAGCACATATTTTTTTCAATTATTGATAAGACTACGTACGAGAATTATATGAAAAGTTTTAAGCCTAACTTAGAAAGACGTATTTCTTCTATCATAGTTTTATTTTTCAACAAAGTTTCCTTTAAAGTCGATACACTTTTTCCAGCGATGTTTCCACCTTTTTAACCCTTCAAAATAAAAGCTGGAGTCTTTCTCCGCAAAATAGGCGTTTACATATGCGATAACCTCCTCGTCTGATGAAAATCTGTTTCCTCCAAGCTAAACTTTAAGGTTAGGAAACAAGAAAAGTCGCTTGGGGCTAGTTATGGTGAACACGGTGAGCAGTCAACCAATTCAAAGTGAAATTCGTGAATTTTAGCCATGGCGACCGTCGATGTGTGAGCAGGCGCATTGCCCTGATGGAAAAGCACTTTCTTCTTCTTCTTCAAAGTGGTCGTTTTTTTTTAATTTCTGCCTTCAGTTTGTCACGTAATGATGCGTAATACTGTCCCGTTATTGTTTTACCTTTGTGAAGATAATTGATAAAGAAAATTCCGTTACTATACCAAAAAACAGTTCCCATCACCTTCCCGGTCGATGGAACCGTTTTCGACTTTTTCGGAGCAGGTTCACTCTTTGCAGTCCACTGTTTTGACTGCTGTTTCGTCTCAGAAGTGTAGTAGTGGATCCACGTTTCATGTACTGTTATGAATCGACGCAAAAATCTGACTTGTTTTGTTTAAATTTCTCCAACAGGGTCTTGGAAATGTTCATTCGAATGTGTTTTTGGTCCAAAGTGAGCAAACGAGGCAACCAACGCGCGGATAGCTTACGCATATCCAATTCTTCAGTTAATATAAGACAACCACGTTGGTTCGATATTCCCATAGCCTCTGCTATCTTTCTAACCTTATTTCGTCGGCTGCCCAGTACCGTTTGGTGAACTTTTTCGATGATAACGGTGGTGGTTGCATTTTCTGGCCGTTCCAAACGCTCATCATCAACCAAGATGGTACGACCATGTTTAAATTCAGCTACCCATCTTTTCACGGTGGGAAATGACGGGAAAAAGTTCCCGTAAACAGCGTCCAACTCGGTTTTAATTTGCGTAGGCGTATTGCCTTTCAAATGCAAGTATTTAATCACGGCACGATACTCAAACGATTATAAAAAACATCTGAGCATCCAAAAACGGTGAAATTTTTGTGATTACCTTTCAACGCATGCGCGAATACATTCCTTAACTTTTGTTGACGAGTGATACCATCTTCATCTTGAAGATCAAAACGTTTTAGACAATATATATATATATATATATACACACTTTAATTTTCAGCCCCCCTCTATTTATAATATTTCAGATGATCTCTTTAAGGAAATAAAGTTTACTCTCTTATTCGGGGTTCTCTTTCGTTAATTATTTTTAATAATAATTGTTAAAAACAAATTTTAAATCTATTAAAAATTAAAAAACACTACACCAAGAAGAAAACGAAAAAAAGAAATCGAGTACGCACCACCTAGGGGTCAAAATTGTATATTTCTGGGGACGGTTTTTTAAATTTGCATTTGATTTTCAAATGACCGTATTCTGAGCGCTTTAGCTGTGTGGGTGACAAACATTATTCTTTAATATTGGACAATTAAAAAGCGTGTGAGTGACAATTTTTTTAATTTCGCGATCACAATGCTTTCTTTACTTCGTACAAGGAAGTAAAAAGAATAAATAAAATTTATATGAATATTTTCACCCATATTCACATAAGAAATGCTTTGTCTTATTTTAATTATATTTCATTTTTTTAAGGATGTTTTAATAAAAAAAAAGAATTAAATCCAGTTCAGATCCATTTCAATAAATTCTTTGTCAAGAAGTATTATAATGAAGAAGTTAAAAGAATTATGAAGCGTGGGAGTTGATTTGGATACGTAAACTGAGTAAAGCCGAATGCAGCACGTGTATGAATGTGGCAGTGTGTGAAGTAATATAAAGATTAAAAGTACTTAAAAAAATTTGCATGGTTTAATATTTTATTTACTTCTATGTGGGTGGTATAAACTTCCTAAGATCTTTCTACTCGTAACTCAATATTTTACATGATGCAGTGACATTAATAGCGGAAATGTAAAATGGAAAGTGCGAAAAGGATCGAAAAAGCTATGACACACGCTGCATTGCTGCCACTCTTGAAATAACTGTTATTTATATTCCATCAGTAAGCCAGGCGCTAATTCTTTTCCTCTCATTTTAACAATCCTTTAACTGTCACAGTACTTCTCTATATAACAGTCATTATTCTTTAACGAAGAAAAAAATCAAATATTTTTTATATTTTTATGAACCTATAATGAAGCTGACTTTTTTCATGTCTCATTTACATTATTCTATTGTTGTGGTCTTCAAGGACAAAAAAATAAAATTTGCAAAATTATTGATATACAGGGGCTAGCCTGAACACTAAAGCAACGAATATTTATAGAATTTTCCCAAAATTTTAAAGCTGAATTTCTCAAATTGGATTTCAAAGATTTTGGTAAAATTTAAATATATTTTGAATTATGTGGAAACTAAATATTATATATAGTATTTTCAATATATGTTTTTCATATTTAAATAGTTGTCCATCTATCTTTTAATTAAAAAAAGCACATATTTTTTTCAATTATTGATAAGACTACGTACGAGAATTATATGAAAAGTTTTAAGCCTAACTTAGAAAGACGTATTTCTTCTATCATAGTTTTATTTTTCAACAAAGTTTCCTTTAAAGTCGATACACTTTTTCCAGCGATGTTTCCACCTTTTTAACCCTTCAAAATAAAAGCTGGAGTCTTTCTCCGCAAAATAGGCGTTTACATATGCGATAACCTCCTCGTCTGATGAAAATCTGTTTCCTCCAAGCTAAACTTTAAGGTTAGGAAACAAGAAAAGTCGCTTGGGGCTAGTTATGGTGAACACGGTGAGCAGTCAACCAATTCAAAGTGAAATTCGTGAATTTTAGCCATGGCGACCGTCGATGTGTGAGCAGGCGCATTGCCCTGATGGAAAAGCACTTTCTTCTTCTTCTTCAAAGTGGTCGTTTTTTTTTAATTTCTGCCTTCAGTTTGTCACGTAATGATGCGTAATACTGTCCCGTTATTGTTTTACCTTTGTGAAGATAATTGATAAAGAAAATTCCGTTACTATACCAAAAAACAGTTCCCATCACCTTCCCGGTCGATGGAACCGTTTTCGACTTTTTCGGAGCAGGTTCACTCTTTGCAGTCCACTGTTTTGACTGCTGTTTCGTCTCAGAAGTGTAGTAGTGGATCCACGTTTCATGTACTGTTATGAATCGACGCAAAAATCTGACTTGTTTTGTTTAAATTTCTCCAACAGGGTCTTGGAAATGTTCATTCGAATGTGTTTTTGGTCCAAAGTGAGCAAACGAGGCAACCAACGCGCGGATAGCTTACGCATATCCAATTCTTCAGTTAATATAAGACAACCACGTTGGTTCGATATTCCCATAGCCTCTGCTATCTTTCTAACCTTATTTCGTCGGCTGCCCAGTACCGTTTGGTGAACTTTTTCGATGATAACGGTGGTGGTTGCATTTTCTGGCCGTTCCAAACGCTCATCATCAACCAAGATGGTACGACCATGTTTAAATTCAGCTACCCATCTTTTCACGGTGGGAAATGACGGGAAAAAGTTCCCGTAAACAGCGTCCAACTCGGTTTTAATTTGCGTAGGCGTATTGCCTTTCAAATGCAAGTATTTAATCACGGCACGATACTCAAACGATTATAAAAAACATCTGAGCATCCAAAAACGGTGAAATTTTTGTGATTACCTTTCAACGCATGCGCGAATACATTCCTTAACTTTTGTTGACGAGTGATACCATCTTCATCTTGAAGATCAAAACGTTTTAGACAATATATATATATATATATATACACACTTTAATTTTCAGCCCCCCTCTATTTATAATATTTCAGATGATCTCTTTAAGGAAATAAAGTTTACTCTCTTATTCGGGGTTCTCTTTCGTTAATTATTTTTAATAATAATTGTTAAAAACAAATTTTAAATCTATTAAAAATTAAAAAACACTACACCAAGAAGAAAACGAAAAAAAGAAATCGAGTACGCACCACCTAGGGGTCAAAATTGTATATTTCTGGGGACGGTTTTTTAAATTTGCATTTGATTTTCAAATGACCGTATTCTGAGCGCTTTAGCTGTGTGGGTGACAAACATTATTCTTTAATATTGGACAATTAAAAAGCGTGTGAGTGACAATTTTTTTATATAGTACAATTTTTTTTTCTAATTTTTTAAATTTATTTAAATACATATTTTACAAAATATTTGGTAAAAATGATTAAAAACAGATGACAGTTTGAACTAGAATTATTAAAAACAGCTCTATAACAATACATCACCTGTTTTTAATCATTTTTTCCTTTGTAACGAGTAAACAATGTGGTTTATCTGAAATTGATGTTTTTATTTGAAAGTCGCCATTTTGTTTCAATAAATCCTAGACAGTTAAAATTCCCATAAAACATTTTTAGAATCTTCATTAAAAAGTCTGTAAAGTTTCAACAGAGTCGGAGGGGGAATTGGCGAGTGATACGAAATCAAAAGCATATACTTCTCCGTGGGACACATTGTTTATACATATTTATATAGTCTATGACACTTCCGGTAACGTTAGAATTCCAACAGGGAGTCATACATTTAAATCGGTTCAGCCGTTGATCTTCTACGGTGGAACAAACGTACATACATCCTAAATACACTATACTCCTTTTTGGGGAGTTGTGTAATAAAATTAAGTTAAAAGAAAAGTTCATACGATTCTAATAATATTTTAACACTACTATTACTTTGTGGAACAATAATATTTTTTTTTTTTAAATATCTGAAACATTTCTCTGCCGACAATTTCTTAAAATTATAAATATTAATTCTCAAATTAAATTTTTTCTCATTCTTTTCATAAAAAAACATATTGATTAAATAGCTTTTAGACTTTGATGAAATGAGATATTTTTTATTATAATATCCCATTAAAAAAATTAAAATATTTTCTAAAACAGCTATTGCAAGAGCTAACGTAACACATGTGAATTATTTTTAAGCTTTACGGTAGGTTTAATTCACCGAAATACATTGATTAAATGGAATAAAATTAATTTCCTGCTTTTTAGTCAACTGAAGATTATAACGTATTTACATACTGTGTTCGTTTCATTGTATATCATATGCCTACTCACTAAGGAAAGCTATTAAATTAATCGTTATTATTATTGATATTAAAGGAAGTCAATTTAATAATTAAAGTCCATTAATATAATTATTACATCTATATGAGACAAAATCAGTTATACAGTTTGAGATTCACTCCAAGATCCTTACATCTTACTTTTTGAATTCCAGCAAAACGTTTCTTTTTTTTTTTAATTAGTTTAATTAAGTTACGGAATTGATATTTGAAAAGAGAACCGATTCTAATTTCTTCTCGGTTCTGTGTACATCATAATTAATGGAAAGTGTAAATCTGAATCGATTTTTAAAAAATCTTCTGCAAAAAATTTAAGGTGAGCTTTGCCAGCCTCCGTGGCGCGAGTGGTAACGTCTCAGCCTTTCATCCGGAGATCCCGGGTTCGAATCCTGGGCAGGCAAGACATTTTCACACGCTACAAAAATTGCCATTCATCTCATTCTCTGAAATTACCTAACGGTGGTCCCTGAGGTTAAATAAAGAAAAAAAGGTGCTCTAAGAAATTATTTGTTTATAACCAACCATGCATGAAAATTGTGAAGTGCATAAAATATTTAGTCTTTTTTTATTTTCTCATTATGATTTATAAAAAATTATCTTATGATCTCATTAAAAAAAAGTTAATAAAATTATTTAATGTTAACTATGGCTTTTTTTTTTTAAAGAATATGTTTCAAATTTCTCTATTATAATAATATGAACGAATTTTTAACAAATAATTGAAAATAAAGTAATCTGTAACGAAATTTACCTTTAAAATATAACTTGGAAAAAAATCCATTTTACTTTAACCACTTGACTGTAAACCTCCTTGATAACGATGAGGATGTTAGAAGATTTAAGTGGCTGCACGTTCTGAACCTTAGTAATTCTTTAGTCTAATTACACCCGCTGAGTGTTGTGCGTTAATCACTCCTTTTTTACCTTCCTGGCTGTTTCTGTTTTCAAATTCGTTCTTTTACTTTTTATTTTTTGGTTTTTTTTTCTTTTCTAAGTGTTTCATCAATCTGCTATTTTTAAGATTCTTGTTACTGTTTGTTTGTTTTCAACTACACTACTCATTATAGTTTTTTAAAACGTCGTTGTGTAGGTATTAAGTTCTACCCTTAAAAATTCTATTTAGTACTAGTATATAATTTTGGATTAATTTCAGCGGGTATTCCTTTGTAATGCGTACATACATAATATTATTTATTTAAGATTACTACAATAATGTAAACGATTTTAAATAAATATTTGAAAAAAAATTGTGAAAGGTATTTTTTTCTGATTCAATTAGAACAAAATAGATTTAAAAAACGTGTATTTTTATAATTTCGTAATGAAAAAGATATCATAATTATTAAATAATTACTATTTAAAGTTATTCGATGAGTGATAGTTTAAATAAATGCTATATAAAGATAATACTAAAAACTAATTACTATAATAATATTGACAAATAATTAATGAACTTAACAATATTTACTTTTATTTTTATTTATTTTATATTATTTTTTCTCTAAAAATTATACCCATAGTTATGTTATTATGATACAGATCTTATTTTCACTTGTAATTGATTAAATATTTTTAGTTCACAATATTGTAAGATATTGCGATGTTGTTAAATAATAATGTTTAAATAATTATAATAAAACTATAGCTTAGGTATATGGTATATAAATAGTTTCCATAAATAAATAGACATTGAAATATACGATTTAATAAAATATTGTTTTTACAAAGATTTTAAGAAAAATTAACGGTAATTATGTAATCATAAAGTTATATTTAGTAAATTCAGACGGGGAATACGCTAAGTGCTCTTAAAATCAAATAATACCTATCTATCTTACTCTCTCTCTCTCTCTCTCTCTCTCTATATATATATATATATATATATATATATACTTCCTTGGATCGAAGAGATTAAGTAAGACAGCCTAGTTTGGTTACATTAACACATAAAATATGATAATTAAAGATCTATATTTTGGTTAAATTTAAGAAAAATCGTAAAATTCCGCCGAAGTAGTAATAAATTTTTAAATTAGATCACGAATTACGTTTACAGTTCTGAACATGATCGTTAAGAAGATTTAAAATTGTCTCATGCACAACTAAATGTACACTACTTCTGCATATATATATATATATATATATATTGATCTAGTAGTTTTGTAGATTTACAAAATTTCTTACGTGAATGGTATTTTCGTAATCTTCATACATATAATGTTAAAGAAAATTCACTTTCATTCCACAATACCACCATCAGACCGAAAAAAATACCTCAAATTGAGGTTATGTTGTCTTTTGCCGACATCAAATAAAGCTAACTCAGAACGACTTCACACACACACACAACTTCAGAAACTCTACTATATTATATAAAAAATTTCATTGAAATTGGGGGTTGCTTTTGAAGAGGTTTTAGCCACAAATTTAATATTTTAATATTTAGGCCTATATATATATATATATATATATATATATATATATATATATATACAGCCTTATATATAGTCTTATATATATATATATATATATATATATATATATATATATAAGGGCCTTTTGAATGAATTGTATTTTCGTACTCCTCATACCTCAAATCATAAAGAGAATTCAATTTCACTCCTTCCCACCAATCCCACCGTGCGACGAAACTAATTTCATTCTTTCTTTTCTTCGAAAAATCGGTAAAAATAACATCGAAATCGATGTAGTAATTTTTGTGTGATTGAGTAACATAAAAACAAACTTTCTAATGTAAATACATGTTGATACATGATACAATGATACATGATACAATACATGTTGATACATTGTAATTGTTTACTATGTGAAATGTAATTTACAACGAATTTTAGGTTTCATCTTCATACATTTATTTTGGGTATAAATCCTGAAAGACACACACAACCAAGTGAAGTATGTTAATGAGCCAGTAGATTACGTATTCTTCAATTATGAAAAAAAAAATTGAATTGGTTGTAAAAATAAATCGAATGATTTTTTATTAAATTTATATTTAAAAAACTGCCACGAAAATTTCATTTGTTACAACGTATTACAGAGTAGAACCACTAATAACAATTTTTTTTTAAATATATGTTATTTTTACAAATAAAACTAACTCTAAGAATGGAACATACTAACCATTAGAATAAATTGCTGGTAATGTTTTATTAAATAGTAATAAAACATGATTCTAAGTAGTAATATTACAGTCATATATTATAAACTGAACCGATTCTAATTTAATAAATTAGATGATGTCTGTAAAGATCGTCACCCAATAATGGCATTACTCCAGGTGTAGTATTTCCTGTTGACTGAGCAACAGCCGTCTCTTGTTATAAGAACATCCGATCCGATACTGACTAATCAGCTTTACACAGTTCTAACATCAGAACCCATCATGTTAGACTATTTAAGCTTTACTAGTTGTTTTTTTTTCTTCGTGTTTTTTGTTTTTGTTTTTTTAACTTTCTCTTTTTGATTATTATTTTCCTAACAGAATATTTATTTTCTTTTGTTCTGACACCGTACAACATATAGAATACACCAGCTGAATTGACTAAACCTATTTTACATTCGGTTAATGGTGTTCGACACCTTCTTACAGTGATATGGCTCTTTGCCATTGTAAACCAATATTTACGTTGCGATACTGTTAATAATCTGTACAAGTTACAAAAACAAAGCGCTCAAAAAAATTAGTATAACATAATAATAAAAATAAATCGGGAATATGATTTTTCTGACTGGTTTTAAATATTTAGGTTATTTAGAAAGCTTAAAACATATATAATATTAGAAAAGTCTATTTATAAGCCCCTCGGAAAAAGTAAAACGTAAAAATATCAATAGATCAGCCTAGTAGTGGATCCAGGCCAGGGGTAATCGTTCTTTTTAAGCCTTTACTCGTATCTAGTGATAGCAATACCGGACCAAAAATACATTATCGGTATTTTTTTAAATGTCGTACCGAAATACCGGTGTTAATACCGTTATTATCATCATCATCTTCAACGAATTTCTCTGGATAGGTTTGTGTTTCCTTTTCATAAATAAATATATAAAAATGTCATAAATATTTGTAGCAATTTACGACGAACTTAATTAAATTTAACCTTGTTAGCCTCTTTTCGTTTTCTTTTAAAATCGTTATAATTATACCTTAAAATATTCTCTAGTTCACTATGCCGTTCCTCCATACGAATTTTCAATGCATTACATAATTCCTCAGATAGTGACGTGTCCTGATCGTTGAACTATTCTAACATAAAATTTATTGTTGCATTTGCTGTTAATAAGTTGGAATCCTTCCGACATAATGCCTCTACAGCCAGCTTTATTGGAAGCAGAGCTGATACAGTTTTAAATATTAAATCGAGTTCACTGTCGGAAAAATTAATTTGTAAATTTAAATCGATTAATTTTTTCCGAGTTAAATTTTTTACTTTCAAAAATCGTTCCATCATTACGAGCGAACTGTTCCGGCGTGTCTTAGAATTTAACATTAGCATAAGTTCTTTTTTCATTTTAGTAAGTATATATTTTTGTAAAATGTAATTTTTAGTAGGGAAACGCTTAGATATCTTAACAACTTTTCGAATTTTGTTAATTGTAGGAAGCAATCGTTGGGAAGTTAATATTTCGTCCTCGTTACTATTATCTTCTTCATATTCAAATAAGGTACTTTACTTTAAGGTATTGTATTATTATTTTCTTCATTGCCACTCTCTTCGAAGTCAAAATGAGAAATTTCTAAATCCAGATTATTTTTCTTCTTCTGCTCTTGGCTTTGTTGATATAGCAGACTAATTACTCCAAGTTGAATTCCATGAGCATAGCATAATTGCCGATTTACATCAATCAACTTTTCAACTTTTTTCATCAACGTTTCTCCATCAGTAGATGCAGACAATATATTTTTTCAGAGATAATCCATGTTCGTCCAATTTACAGTTAACTACTTCTACACATTTTGTGGCTGGCATATTTACTTATACATGTGCGAGTCCTATATTCCAAATTTTCTTTTCTGAATGAACATTTTTATTTAAATAACATCTATTTCGTACACTTTTACATTAATCAAATGTGAGACTAAATTTTGTACCATTTAATTTAAATTCTGTTTTTTTTTTTTTCAGAGAATTGCGAACGCTGTTATAGTTTATCTATAGTCTTTCTTATAGTATGAACAGATTTTGGTATATTTTTTAAACTTCTTCCAATTAATGACTTTCTCAATTCAATTGACGTACAAAACACTCTGAACGGCAAACCATATAATGCTGTCATTCTAGATAAAACTTCATCGAAACAGTCATTTTTTCTACTAAAAAAATCTGTAATTAGTGAGGTTTTTGGTTTAGTAATATAATTTTTAGGCGAGATAGAATTTGTCCCGGATTCTTTTCTTTTCAATAAATTAATGTTATGTTGTGTTTTTAAATGTGTATCTAGTCACTTGTACTTCCTCCAAAAAATTTAATAATCCTTGAACATGCCAGCATATTTTATTCATCATATAAATAGTAAAACCAAGCCGAAGTATTATCGGCAGATTGTTTTGTGTTCTTTGAAGTCATTAGTATTCATTATTCATTATTCATTATTATTCATTATAAACAAAACTCAAAACATGCACGTTAGAAAAATAAATATTTTTAACATTGAAGTATAATACAAAATGTGTACTTATTTGTGAAAAAGAAACTCTCCAATTTAAAAAATATCTAAATTTTTAAACATTTAAATCGCTACACAGAATTTCACAACACATTAAATGTGAGGTTAGGTTCATACACGCATAATGCTTGACTGAAACGAAAGGATCGCAAAGAGAGAAAATCGGAACGGAAGTGAGACAGCAATTGATTAATGTTGGAACTGCCACGTCGATGAAAAAAATACGTATTTCAAATAACACTTTGTGCCCAATAAGTTAAAGTTTTTAATAAAAAAAAAAAAATTATTATTATTTATAGCTAATACTGAAAATACCGGTATTTTACCTTAGCAAATACCGGTTTCACGAAATTGCAAAATATCACGAAATACCGGTATTCTGTATACCGGTATCGTAATGTCTACTTGTATCTAATGTACTAAGTAATTTTAAACGATTCCTGTTTATGGCCTCTACTATTTTGTTCAGTAAATTTGTACATTTGTAAGTAATAATTTCGAAAAGCTCCCACGGGTCAAAAATCTCCTAATATATCATGAATGTTCTACGAAGAAATGAAGAAATTTTTACGACTTGTTCTACTAGTGAAAGTAATAAATAAGTTTCATATAAAATAAGTCTGGAAACGCTTTGTTTTTCGTGTTACGGCTAGCGAAAGATTTCGCCCGGATTTCAGCTCTTCTATTAAAAAGAAGTCCTACTGCAATTTTTGGGACCAACATTAAGGACTAAAGTTGATGTCTTTTTAAGTAATTTGAGCTGGAATATAAGATAAAATAGGTCCTAGAACTGTAAATTCAGTGGTTTTATTTAAGATGTACAGTAACTGTGTTAAATGACTAATAATAAATCCGAAAGATTTAGTAACAAAACTGTTAGAGAATTCAATTCTGAGAAATGTAATATAATTATAGCAAATAAAAAATAAATAAACATATTTTAAAAATCAGTTTTTTACTGATAATAAGCAAAATAGACGAAAAATAGACAGAAAATCGTATTATTCTGTAGCTAATAAATGTTAATCATAATATAGTAAATCAAAAAAATTAAATTCATTTTTCCCCTTGACCTCTAAGTTCCAGGGTGGCCCGAGTTCTGGTTCCCCAGGGCAGTTCCTCCCCTGGGCAGTCCAACATCATATGTTCGTTCGACTGGACCTCCCCGCAGACGCACAGCTCATCAGCTACCAGGCAGAACCGAAACAAATATTGGTTTAAATTTACATGGTTGGGGAGCACTTGGGCTTCCATTGCCCTTAAAAACGAAGGAGAGGCATACCATCCCCCCAAATCCTGTATAAACTGATGCAAGAATCTTCCCTTAGTCGTGGCGTGCCATTCTTGCTGCCATGCTTCCTTCGCAAGGCTGTAAAGCCCCTTCCGCAGGCGGGAGATGGACTGTTCGAAATTTAGAACCGGTGCATTGAGATCACCGTTCCACTCCTGTATAGGCCCGGCTCAAAACCGCATCCCAAATACCTCAGCCTCCCTGCCTCTTCGCAATCTCCACATGACCATCCGAACTTTCATCAATAAATCGATTATGAGAGCTTTTCCCAATACAGTAGTAGCCTCGTAGGAGGTTGTTTTAAAAACACCAGTGCATACAATTAAGGCTCTGCTCTGAGTATCCTTAAATTTTCAATAAGTGCTCGATTTCTTTCCAACCTTTGTGCCCAAACGGACGCCGCGCGAGAGGTCATACTTTCGAAGAACATCTCGTACATTATGTACAACTGACGGTCCGACAACCCGTAATCCTTTCGAGCAAGAGATGGCGTCTGCCGCTTTTTGCCTAATGTGGTTGCTAACAGCAACTTCTCATCAAACAAAACACCAAGATACTTATGAACTCGAACTCGGCTGATTACACAGCCTTTATACTTAATACGGCGGTTACGACTGTATGATAATTTGTCTGCACCCTTGAGAAGCATAAACTTCGTCTTGGGAACAGATATCTTTAAATTTTTATTTTCCATCCAGTCCTCTGTGGTTGACAAAGCCGCCTGCGCTCGGTCTTCCAGCGCAGGCGGCTGTGGTCTTGAGTGAAATGCTGCCTCTATGTCAATGGCTTTCCACCTCGGCAAGAGCATTTAAGATGCAATCCTCGGTGCTCACCCCTTTCATGAAACCATGCTGGCCTTGGTTTATAAGTGAGTTCATATCAATGCTTTCCCAGAGCCGTTCCACAACCAGCCTTTCAAGCAACTTGCCGATTACCGGCAAGAGTCTGATGGGCCGATAACTGCTGACCTCACTCCGATCCTATTCCTGATTTTAAGAGGACCATCACCAAAGCCACCTTCCAAAAAGTCGGAAAGCAGCCCTAACTTAGGCATCTCGAGAACAGCATGCCAAGTGGCTTTCTTATGACAGGCAGCAGTTGTTAAAAATATCCGGGTCAAGTTGGTCAATCCCCGGTGCCTTTTTCAGTGTCATTCCAGAAACCACTCCTACAGCCCGTAAGTCAGTAATTGTGTCTCACCCGCCTTAACGCCGACTTCTGCTTCACTCTGCAGAGCATCTGGAAACAGAGTGTCCAGAAACGCCTGGTAAGTCGTCACAGATGTTAAAGTGTGATCACGACCACCAAACCCGCATCGAAGACTGGACAGCACGTGCAATGGCTTTGGCCGGTAACATGACTTCGCGAGCTGCCAGGTGTTGCGCTGCAACTCGCGTTTGGAGTCTTGCCAAAACTTGAGTTTGGCTTCCTTGATGGCATGAACATAATCATTACGGGCGCGCCGGTAGATCCGCAGACCCTCAGCGCGCACGTTATCAATAATAATCCCCGTTAGGAGGCGACGCTGGTATCTTATCCTAGCAGACCTAACTCATGCGCGCAGCACGCTAAGGTCAGAGGACCACTACTTTTTCCAGATTTCCGCCTGCGTTTAACAGAAGGCTACCCGGAAGCAGCGGTCATGACGGCTCCAGGCACTCTCTAATCAGCGGACTGGCTACTACCTAAGGGTCCGTCCATTGGCCGAGGCCGCCGTAGGACCTTATCACAGCCAGTCTTGATGGCCCGGCCGAATTGTTCAGCCATCAATTCCATCTCCTCCCTGGGCTCCATGCGCCATTCCAGCCCCTGTAAGGCAGGCAGCCGCACATAGTATATCACTCCTGATATTCACGTGAGGAGCTTCAGAATTTCAGTTACAAAATCCATAAATAAAAATGATATTGGCTTATTTCTCTTTATTTGAAGTGGCATTTTTACACTGCGATATTACATTACACTTCCTTTATCGGTAGATAATTTATGACAACAGATTCAAAAGTAGTACACAGTTATCATTGTTGACCTGCTGTTAATATTGCCAAACTATACAATAATTTTTTTTTAAATGCAATGTTTCTAGAGTAATACACAATTCAATTTAGATTTTTTACGTAATTATTTCGTTTTACCTGTGTAAATAAATGAATATGCGCATCTAAAATATTATTTTATAAATTTTTATTTTTAAAAAAATTATATTCAGTAATTATCATTTTTGTTTTTAAAAAGAATGTTTATTAGGTAAAGAAAAAAAAAATTACGATTTTCTGACGCTTTATTTTCTGTTTTAATAGCGATTATTGTTATTAAATCTTCTGCATTTATTGGTCATTTAACAAAGCTACGTTGGTCCCAAAAATTAGAGTAGGGTAGGGCTTCTTTTTATTAGAAAAAAAGACCTGAAATTCGGGCGAAGTCTTTCGCTAGCCGTAATTCGAAAACAAAACGTTTCCAGACCTACGTTATATGTACTTTTTTCATTATTTTCACCAGTAGAACCTCTCCTATCATTAGAAAATTTTCAAAATATATTAATAGTAAAGTACAGCTAGATTATACTAAATCTTCCGCAAACTACCAAAATTGGTGAAATATCCCAAAGTTTGAAGTTTTTAAATATAGTAAGATTTATATTTTTATTTATTTTACTTTTTATATGTATATATATAAAATTCTTTGACAGATTTCATTGGAGACTCCTTTCTGCATGTCATTTTTTGTATTCAAATTTACTTATGTTCCGGTGTAAATTAAACATTCCGGCAAAAAATGAAATTACTTACTCAATAAATTAACAATAGTTCATTGAGAGCATATGATTTGTACTCTTAAAGAACTTTGCAACAATTACATTATAAACAGTTTAATTATAATAATGCATATTGAATGAATTTATTAAAAAATATTCTCAAAATGACCTTTTTTGTATTATATAGCAAATTATCAATAAAAATGATTATAAAATATAATGTAATACAATGAAAGGGTTTTATTGTTCGTGACAAAACATAAAGGAATTTTGTTAATAAATTCATTTAATATGCTTTATTACAATTTAATGCAGCTCAGAGATGTAGTAAATAAATGTTCACACAAAAGTACGTTCACAACCGTAATTAGAAAACAAATTTATAGATCACCTTTATCAGTTTAAAATGTTATTTGTATTTAATCAAAAAGTTTATTATAAACGATTATTCTTGATTTAATGTGAAAGTGAAACTATTTTTCTTTTTTAATGCATCTTTAAATATATTTGTATTTGAAAAATTTTCCAAACAATTTATAATTGAGTTCAATAGTTTTCAAATAGTGAGATTTCGTTTTTTTTCTGTAATTTTTTAATGTATAAGTATCACTTTTAACATGTTTTATGTAACTCCACACAATTGTATACAAACGTGCGTAGATGGATTTCTTCTGAAATCAATCTACGATGGATATTAATTACGATGGATTATTAATTTTAACCGTCTCAAACTCATTTATACGTAAATCTAAGAGCAATGATTCACTGATACTAGTTGAAAGCTGTCCATATATAACTTACCTTCATATTACAGGCTACCCCATTTTCTTACGTAACAGAAAACACAGCTGACTGGCACTCTGCGTCGAAATCTTTCGTAAGCATGCGCGGTTTTGACTTTCCGTTAGATGTAAACAACAAGTTTTTTTATACTTAACAAATTCTGACAATCCGCTGTACGACAGAGTGTACAGAGCAAGTTAAATCAAAGCGTATAAAATATGCTACCTACATTTCAAATGGAAGAAAAAAGAATACTGGAGATTATAAAACGGAAAAAGTGAAAAATGATGAAGCAGTATAGCGGTAACGTATTGCTGTGCCCATGGCTGACAGATGGCTTACCGCGCTATTAATTATCCGATATAAATTGTAAGAACTCTGACAATGATACTGAATACTATGTAAGTGTACGGAGCTACACGAGATGTTTTCCTAAAGGAATGACTTCCTTCTTTTTTCTGTTTAGCCTCCCGTAACTACCGTTCAGATAATACTTCAGAGGATGAATGAGGATGATATGTATGAGTGTAAATGAAGTGTAGTCTTGTATATTCTCATTTCGACCATTTCTGAGATGTGTGGTTAGTTGAAACCCAACCACCAAAGAACACCGGTATCCACGATCTAGTATTCAAATCCGTTTAAAAATAACTGGTTTTACTAGGACTTGAACACTGGAACTCTCGATTTCCAAATCAGCTGATTTGGGAAGACGTGTTCACCACTAGACCAACCCGGTGGGTCGTAAAGGAATGACTACCTAACTGTTCCACTCGCTCTATCTATCTCTCTCGCACGCAATGCGCACAGCTGTACGCCGCCCGCTATAGAGTAAGCGAGAATAGAAGAAGCTTATCAGAAAAATCTCTAATAGGAAAGATAACTGCTGGAAGATATAAAAGAAAAGGATTGATTAAAGCAATGGGAAAAGATGAGTGGGAAAAGTGTGACAAGGAAAATAGTCGTAAACTGAATTATCCTTTTAAAAGTCACTAGTATTGAGGTAGAATGAAATATATCCCCATTTTTATTACAATTGTATTTCCTAATAACGGACAGTAAATCTTCTTTATAACTTTTCTGCGTAAAAAAGTCTAAAAAATGAAAACATCTATCAAAAATCAAGGTTTCTTTGGGTGAACCCAAAGAATACTTAAATTGTAAGTAAACAAATTAAGAATCTTTAATATTTCAACTATTTTCATAGATTGAGAATAATATTTTATAAGGTCATCTTAATCTTGATAATTCACACTAATTTTTACAAACAATTGTTTGTTCGAATATAATTCTTTATTAAATTTACTCACAACTTTTAAAATTTTCTTTGAAATTCTTTGTGATAGAGTATACTATTAAAAATTATGATTGAATTTTGGGATATAACTGTCAAACCAGAGCTTTATAGTGTATTTTTCTATCTTAATTTAAACTATTACATTTTGTATTTGTGTAATTTCTTAAATTAACTTTCGAATAAAAGGATTATATAAATAACTTTATAAAAAAATCTGATGTGGGCACTACATGACTTCCTTGTACGCCTATTTAATTATATATACACATTTTTTTTAAAATGAAAAGTACATGAAATTTTATTTCATTAATAACAAGAGATATTTTTTCACGTTATTTCTTTTTATTGTTTATTGAAATTATTTATCGTAACTTTTTTTTTTACAATCTGAGGTTAATAATTATTAATAAATCAATATATTTAAATTAAAAAAAAGTTAAAAAAAGGAGGTGAAGTCTGATTCCATCCGATATGCCTTTTAAGAACCAAATATTTCATTAATTAAAATTGTATTTGGCTATAACTCTTTTTTATTTTTTTTATTTAACCTCCGGAAGCACATTAATTTAGAGGATGAGATAAATGATTTATAGTGTGGATGAAAATGCCATGCCTGACCGGGATTCGAACCCGGGACCTCCAGATGAAAGGCCGAGACGCTACTACTCGCGCCACGGAGGCCGGCATTTGGCTTTAATTCTGAAACCAGTCAAAATAAGTGCTATTTATGATATATCGTTGAAAAGCTTATTACTACTTTTATAAGGCTTATTACTGCAGTTAAGAAAAAGCTAATTTTTTGGATTTTGGGCTTTTTTGGACACTTTTGGTTCAATCGACTGCAATCAAAAGGGGAGGTACGCAACTAGATGTTACAACAGTCCTAAATCCAAAATTTCAACATGTTATGGCTAATCGTTTTTGAGTTATGCAAGATACATACGTATCTCGTATCATGTCACGCCGAAACTAGTCAAAATGGATTCAGGGATGGTCAAAATGGGTATTTCCGTAAAAATCTGAAATCCGAAATTTACCGCTATCGCAATACTTCATTTATTCGTACAAGAAAGTAAAAAACAAAAAAATGGTCTTGTATATGTATCGTGTAATCGTAACTGTATAAAAATTAACTATAATGAAAAAAAAAACCTTTTATAATCTAATATTTATTTCATTATCATGGACATATAATACATTAAGTACCAAATTTGTTGATAAAATTAAGCAGAAAATTATTACAAGAAATAATTTTATTAACAAACTCTTGTACACAGTTTATAACGATTAGACTAATACATCCAAGACGAATTTTTCATACAACTTGTCATCAGTAGGTTTTCACTCTAAATTTCCCAATACGAGAAAAATTCCGTTAAAAAAAGTTTAAAACAATTATATTTGTAAGAATATATAAAATAATTTCAGTAAATGTTTTCCGTTCTATTTAAAATTAGTCGAAACACCAAAATTTCCAGTACAGTATCAACGAGTGCAATGTGATTTTTTTTAAGCTAATTTTAAGTTTTAAACAGGAATTACTGAACTGAAAACTGTAATTTTTTTCAAAAAAATTGGTCAAATTTTAGTTCTCGATTCACATCTTGTTCTCGAAAAAAACACTTGAAACGTATAGCATAATGTTCCTGAGTATCACAAAAGATAAAACAACACTCCTATTGTGAATTATATCTTATTTGTGATGTACTTTTTCGTTTAGTAAACCTATATATATATATATATATATATTTTTATTTTTTTTTTCATTTTGAATTACTTATCAATTCCATAATATTCGTGCATATTTATTAAGTGTATTTTATAAAATTTAGATATTCTGGTAAATAAGTTTGTACAGTACTCGGCAATTTCTAATTTAAGATTAAGAAATATAATTTCTGTTATAGTATTTAAAAATAAATCATCTTTTACCGTTTGCTTTTTTTTCAACAAAGGCAATTATTGTAAGAAAAATCTAATATTAATAAAAAAAGAACTATAGTCTAAAAGGAATTAATTAGCATGAGGTTTTCATCGTAGTAATATATTTCGGAGAGTAAAACAAAAGTTAGGGGAAGAAATTATTCAAATCAAAAAGTTATAAATAAAACATTATTCATATTGTTGTAGGCTATTCGTTACGGAAAGTAGGAAAAAATAAGCGATCGATTTTTATCAAAATTTATTTGTTTATATAATTATTAAATATTAGTTTACATTTAATCTAAACTAATGCGTAATGCAATGAAAAATATCACATTAATATTAAAATAATATATGAACTCAATTGATAGTAGATAAACTAAAGGCCAATTTATTTTATAAAAGATAAACGGCCTGCTTTTACGTTCTGGAATAGATAAATAAACCTATTATTTATTTAATCAAAAATTTTGTAATACGTTGTTTTTATAGAAAACTATTGAATTAAAAACACTGGCCGGATGAAATATAAAATTATTCTTTTTTACAGAAGTAAATATACCCATTGTAGTAAACCAAACATTTTTCTATTGAGAGTATTTTTTTATTTGAATAATGAAAGTAAAAAATAAAATAATATGATTTCAAACAAGATAATTAATTTCCAGGAATTAATATTCAAAACTAGAACTATTTTGAAGATGTATATTTTATTAAGAAACTAGGTTCCAAAATAAACTTAAAATTTTTTTTTCAGGTTTTTCCTCAATTGAAAATGAGTATTTAAAAACTTATTTAACGAAAGATTATTTCAAATTACTTCATTCATCGAAAGAGTAATTTATTTTTATTATTAAAGTGACGAAAGAAAATTACTTGCATATGTTATTTGATAGCGAGATTTTTTAAGGCATTAGAGATACTAAATTTTTATTTTTAATTGGCATTTATAAATTATTATCATTCATAGCATACAGAAAAAGTCTAATAACTTATTTCTGAAAATTATTTGTAATTTTAAAGCGTATAAAATAACTTTCAAAATATATGTCTTTAACATAGTAGTCTATCTGGCATATCTTCTTTTTTCACCAAAACTAATTCTTAAAAAATTTCCAATTATTCAACTTAAATATCATTTTAAACGATCTATTCAAACTGATTAATTTACAATCTTTATGATTCACTAACTAAGTTTTTCTTTGTATAAATTTTTACAATTTGTCAAAAATGTCTCTCTTAAATCTCTTATTATTTTATTAACGCATTTATCTAGTGGTACCAGAAAAAAATAATTTGGCAACTGTTCCTAGACTTTGCAGTAAGAAAAAACTATATACAAAGTATATTCGTCCAAAAATTCTTTGGCGTTTCGAGGATTTACAGATACAGAACATTTTCGCTTGAATTTCAGTTCCCCTGCATTATGAAGTCATAATGAAATTTTTATGGCGTTATATAAGGGATAAACTTGATGGTTATGTTTTTATAGTTTCAAAATTTAATAAAATTTGTCCCAAAACTGTATCTTCCGTGATTTTGTTGATATCTATCGTAAAACAGAAAAATTCGGTTGACCTAAAACACGATTTTTAGATCTGAAGTACAATAACTTTGTTAAATTACAAATAAAATGCGTAAATTTTTAATCGTACCTTGTAGACAATTTTATTTTAAGGAAATTGATGTAATAGAGTTTATGAAAAAAATCAAATTTTATTATTAAAAATAAATAGAGAACAAAACTTAACAGGAGAATATACGAATTGTAAAAATTATGAAATTATAAAAATTAAAAATAGCTGTTTTTAGTGCAGTAAATTTAGACCTTTAAATATTAGTTTTGCAACATTAACAGTATGTTTTGAAATTAATTTGAATACTATTCATTGTTACAAAATTATGTTAGTGTTAATAAACGTTACGTGGTTTTGTTTTTTTTTTTTTTTACGTAATTTTGACTGTGTTTAATTATGAGAATCAAATTATGTAATATTTTATGTAACTTCATTACATCCGAACTTAAAAAAGTGAATTCCGTTTTAAATTCTTTGTTTTGAAAAATTCCTCGTATCTTCACTCATGTAGAAAATGCTGATATGATCTTTGTATAGGTTTTGGCGATGGAAGTGCTCTAGTTGCGGTAGAAGAATACCAACGTTGGTTTCTCTTGTTTTTTTCCTGTTTAGCCTCCGGAATCACCGTCAAGTATTACTTCAGAGGATGAGTGTAACTGAACTGTAGTCTTGTACAGTCTCAGGTCGAACATTTCTGAGATGTGTGGTTAATTGAAACCAAACCACCAAAGAACGCCGGCCTCCGTGGCGCGAATGGTAGCGTCTCGGCCTTTCATCCGGATGTCCCGGGTTTGAATCCCGGTCAGGCATGGCATTTTCACACACGCTACAAATCATTCATCTCATCCTCTGAAGCAATATCTAACGGCGAACCGGAGGTAAAACAAAAAACCCACCAATGAATACCGGTACCCACGATCTAGTATTCAAATCCGTATAAAAGTAAATTCCTTTAATAGGATTTGAAAGTTGGAACTTTCGACTTCGAAATCAACTGATTTGCGAAGACGTCTTCACCACTAGACCAATCCGGTGGGTAACGTAGGTATCCTGGATGAGTAATTCCGAACTGTAAAAATTTTGTTGAATTTTTAATAATTGTGAGAATGGTATACTTCCCAGCGATCATGTTTTATTTCAACGTGAACCGGTACATGGTAATAAAAAGAAAAATATTCTTCAAGTGGTACAACTTAGTGTAACAACGTACACGGGAAACATTTTTCTACACGATCAACATTTCACAAAGTACAGTATGGAGGACATTACATGCTCACGGAAAGAAAGTTCAACACCTCCATTTTGGTGACAATGCTAGACGACTGCAATTTTTCAATGGGTTAACAATAATTACCACTTAATTCTACTTGTGTTATTTTTGGACAAACATACTTTTACCCGGAACGGCATAACAACACGGTGGTCTGAAGAAAACCAACATGCTATAATCGAATCAAATTTCCAGCAGCGATTTTCGGTGAACGTTTGGAGTGTCATGATCGATAACCAACTAATAGACCTTTTACACTAAATACATGTAACGCGGATAATTTATATGGAATTTTTTTAAGAATGAATATCTCACAGTGTTTGAAAATTTCTCATTAACGAAGCCAATTGAAATGTACTATCAACTTAAGCACCAACACATTTCAAGAATGAAATAATAAAAAAAATTTGTATTCGGTTTTGGCGATGGAAGTGCTCTAGTTGCGGTAAAAGAATACCAACATAGGTATCCTGGATGAGTAATTCCGAACTGAAAAGTATTTTGTTAAATCTTTAATAATCGTCTCAACATGAGCGCTGTGAAGTATACTATTCTCATGACACATATCATCAACTGATCGCTCGCATTCTTAATGCTGCTGCTCTCATCAAGAAACACGAGGACATCGATGTCAGTGGTGAAATTTTTGAATATTTATTGCAAATTACTACAGTCTAAACCACGTGAGTATTTTTTTAAAAGTAAATTAAAAGTATTTTAATTTTTCAAAGGTTTCGTTTTTCATTTATTGTACTAAAGATATAGCTATAATAATAAAAATTGATTTTATTATCAATTTTTCAGAATTAAATTCTTTACAAGTTTTGACAATAAAATTTACACATTTTTTAATCATTTAACAAAGTTATTGTACTCCAAACCTTAAGAAAAATGTATTTTTCTTTACGGAGTTTTTTTTTCTTGGATATCAGAAAAACTATGGAAGATAAAGTTTTGCGACCTGTTAATTCTAAGAGATCATTAAGTTTATTTTTTATATAACGCCTTAAAAATATTTAATGACCTCGTTTCACCGGGGGAACTGGAATCCGAACCAAACTTTTTGCTATTCGAAACTCGATAAATTTTTTTCGGATATGTTTGTATGAAATCTTTTCCTTATTTCAAGCTTCAGTTGCCAAATTATTTCCCTTTCCTTCAAACTGACCGATAGATCCATGATACAAAGTATTTATTCTAACATATTATATAAAGTGATTGAAAAGCTTAAAATTAGTGAATTAAAAAAAAAAAATAGGAATAAATATAAAAGAAAATACAAAACATAAATTTTTAATTTATGTAAATTTAACATAACAAAAGATTATGTATTATATCAAACGAAAAAATGTATATTGCAGAAAGTAGAAGGCAGAAGGTATATATATATATATATATATATATATATATATACTTTTGCGTAGCAGTCCACCTGTGTATTTAAATTATGGAATCATTTACAATTCCCATTCTACTTAAATTTCCAAAAAAAAATCAAAAAAGGATTTCACACTTTTGTAAATTTCTACACCCTGCTTCAAAAAAGAATTAATTCGTAATCTCTCGTACTACTATTACGGTATGGAATAAAGTATTTACAATTATGTAAAAAAGAAGAAATTGAAAGCAGTAAATGTTTTGTCTACTTTTGTATTTATCAACAAATTTTCTCTTTGTTTACATTCATACACTTTATTATCTCATTCTTGTAAATCTGATTGAGTCATAATCGATATTTAGCAATGCCAAAGTTCTATTAGTAAAATGATTTATTTCTGTCGTGAAAAGAAAGGAGGGAACAGGACAGATTAGGTGTGTGTGAGTGTGTGTGTGTGTGTGTGTGTGTGTGTGTGTATATATATATATATATATATATATATATATATAATGTGTGTGTTTGTGTGTTTAATAGTCTAATTAAATACTAGAAGTAATAGTAAATGTTTAATTAATAACAAAAAATCCCATATTATTTCAAACATAAGCCTGCTCGTGCGTACGTACACAAATTAACGATTAATATACCCTCTGAATGTAATAAAATTATTAAAACAATTCTACGATAAGGAATATTAATTTATAAATGGAATATGTTTTTTGTATTTATTTTTATTCATTTCAGTATACAATTTCTATAACCCTATCAATTTTATTCATTCTTTGACGTATGGTTCAATTATTTATTCTTTTTTTCCAAGTATCTATTGTGAACTTCAACTTTTGTCTAATACTTTTTATGAAATAAAAATTTCATTTTTTAATTTTTAAAATCACATAATTTTCTTTGTTTTTCTGATTTCATGGTTGTTCGTGTTTTACTGATAAAAAACAATACTCTGAAAAAAATTTTTTAGCAATTACTTCCTTTGTAAATCATTCCTCCTAAATTTATATTTAATATATGCAGACTTGCTTTTTGCATAGAACCGTTAACGACAATTTTTATTCTGTTTTTATTACATCTTTTACTTCTCCCATTATTTGCAGAATTTTAATACGAAATAACAAAATTCTACAACTTCTGGTATAAGCGTTCTGTTGATTTAATCTCCTTATTTAAATTTCTTTTGTATCGTATTTTATTACCTTTATTTTGCTTTCAGTTTTTTTTCCTATCTCCGGATCGGATCCACACCAAAGCAAAGCACAGATCAAGCGGTTGTCTACTCAAACGGGCCTTTCCGTCAGCCGGCCGTAAGTCTAGTCCGAAAGGTCAGCTCCCCGGTTAGGTCTTTTCATTACCTGTCTCTAACCCCTAGGGCGGGGTATCCAAGCCCGACTATGTCGTTCCTGGATTCCACCCCAGAAGCCGGGACTCGGTCTTGACGCCAATCCTTCTACCGAGAGCACTCTGTGCAGGGCACTCACACCGGGTCTCGGTCTTTTTCGTAAAGGGATGAGAGAGTCCCAGTGCCTCATCATTGCCGCCCATCCGTACAAGCACAGATGAACGGCAGCTCCGCAGATGGCTGTTCCTCAATCCCTTGCTGCCCCATCCTCATTGGCTTTGTGCAGGAGTATCCGTGTTACAAAATCATCTCTGCCCCTGATAACATACAGTCTATGATTGTATTAACTGTTAGGAGCCCAGTCACCAACTTACAGCAGCGACGTTCAGCAGCCCACGCCCCGCAGTGGAACACGACGTGTTCCGGTGTTTCGAGCTCTACGCAAGAAAGGCAAAAGGGGTCATCAGCTTTCCTCCTGGCACGTAACTACACCTGAAACACGCCGTGGCCAGATAAATATTGGGCCAACCAGTAGGGGACTTCACCATACCTGCGGTTGACCAAGGCTCGACTTGTGGATCAAACGATGTGTTCATCGCCTCGTGGAGGACAGGTCCCAGCAGACCTGCTTCCGTTTACTTATTAATTGATTACCTCACTAGCAATAAATGTTTGCTATCCAATCTTTGCTATCTGTTACGTCTAATTCCTTTCTTATGACAACCAAAATATGAAAATCCTTATTTTTACATCTTTAGTTTTTTTTCTTTGACCTGTCATTCAATTATAATGTCATTAAGAGGCTAATAAACGTCTCTAAAATAAAAAAAAGTAAAAAGTAAAGTAAAATATATTTACTAAAACGTTATAACAATTTGAACTGCAGTTGCCTTTCCAAGTTTTCTACTACTATTATAGCTTATAATGAATTTAATATTGTTTTAAGATATCATATGTACAAATTTACAAATTTATCAAACTTTTTGATGTGCTATTGTTAACTCAGCGTTACAAATAACTATGTGTAAATATATAAGTGGTTGATAAGTTATGCAAGCCTATTTATACGTACTTCAGATTTAAATCTTTCATTTGAAATTATATTCATTTTTTCGGCCAAATTTGTTTTATAAATAATAGTAAAAAGCACTTTTATAATGTACAAATGTATATTTTTTAGCGATAGTCATATTTAATTAATCAAATATCTACTTAAAGCATGTCATTTATAATTTTAAAATTATCCAGAGACAATAACACTACAAAAAAATTTAGTATTTATAGCAGTTTTTACGTAAACTGCTCCAAAAAGATATGTAAAAATGCATTATGAATCTTATACTAATTACGAAAATATAACTGGAGTTATTATATTGCAAATAAAAAAAAAATTAAGAGAAAATAATTTTTATAATTTTAATGTTATATTTGGGTCAAGATATTTAGCGAAAATTTTAATTTGAGAAACTATCTGTGATGAATAGAGAATAAAGAACAGAAGGATGGATTTAATTGTATATATATATATGAGAGGTTTTAGATTAATTAATAAAAAATAATAATAACTTACGTCACTGGAATATTCATGCATAAGCCTAACACGCATAAATAGATAAAAAAAGCTTATTAGGAGATATCCTTTCACTCTATAATTTATTATATTTAATACCTTTAAGAAAATTTTCAAATAAATTAATTATCTCTTTAGTATAATGAATAAAAAGTTAATCTATATAATATGATGCAAAACTTAATAATAGCAATAATAATATAATATAAAGGTAATAAACAATATGAAAATAACAAAGTGTCGAAATTAAAACCAATTAAATGCAATAAATGAATGAATAGCTGATATATAGCATTAAAACAAGTAAGCCTAATTATTATATCAACACATTTATTATAAATCCAATACAAAATGAATAGAAATATAATATAGCCTATAAATTAAATACTTATTAAAAATAAAAAGTTACTGGTGCAACATTTCTATTAATAATTGGTGAATGAATAGCCTGTTTATTGCGGATCTTTTTATTAAAGATAAATAAACGAAAAACAAAAGGAAGAATTAAGGGCGATGTCTCTTAATTTTTACTGAACTATATTAATAATAAAACGTTATAATATTAATTATAACTAATGAAATGAATAAAATTAAAAAAAAAAAATGTATGTAGGTAGGTAGACTAATGAACAACACTGGGCAAAGAATGATTTTATTTGTGAGAAAATACATTCATCCTTTCACTGACCACCCAGTTTTATATGTTTGTTATATAAGTAAGACCATCATTAGCAACTGTGTAGACTACCCAATATATATATATATATTACTTTATTGTAAGTATTTATTCCTATACATACACACTTCACTTCACACCTATTTTATGCTATTAAGACATATAATACTGATTTCACCACATCATCATATATATAACTGGTGTACTATTATATTATTTTAATTATCTAATTAAATAAATAAAAGAGTGAATACTTTTATAAAAGGATAATCTTAGTCTAGCTTATTCAAAGATATAATTATTTAAAGTTGTAGAGAAGAAATAAACTAATTATGATTAAAATTTAAAATTCTGTTACAAAGAATAAAAAAAAAAAAATAAATACAATTTTAAATACCTTAATAAAAAAATACTGAAACCAAATCAACCATTTTAGTATATTTGGGTGTTTGAAATGTTGAAGGCATTTTTAACAACTACTAAAACAGCTTCATATCCCTTTTAGAGAGCAATGGAATTTTTTCTGATTTTTTTTTTTTTTTTTTGGAGATCTGCCTCCTAGACTTCTCTTTCTTTGCCATTATTGGTATGTCATCTTTTTTTCTGTTTAGCCTCCGGAATCATCTTAAAATATTATTTCAGAGGATGAATGAGGATGATACGTATGATTGTAAATGAAGTCTAGTCTTGTACAGTCTCAGTTCGACCGTTCCTGAGATGTGTGCTTAATTGAAATCCAACCACCAAAGAATACCGGTATCCACGAACTAGTATTCAAATCATCTTAAGACGCTTATAAATTTTTTGACGATTTTTGATATTACCATCGCAGAATATTCATGAGATTTATTGTAGATAAAATAATTCCGCCATGTTTCATTCCTATATCTAGATGAAAATACTTTTATTACAATCCAGCACTGTTTATTTGAAAAGTCTTGTTATAAAATCAACGTAAGGATTAAAACTGATTCAATTTCTGCCACTTTTTCCTAAAACCTTTTTTTTTTTTGTCTAGCATACATTCCATATTTGGTTAAATCTTCTGCATAGTATTCTAGTAAGTAATTTAGAAATACGTATTATAAATTTATTGTTTACATGGCCTTAGACTCGGTCACTTAACAACGTTAAGTGACTCAACGTTATCAACAAGTGTCTAGAAGAGAAGATGTATTGCTCGGTTGTTTTTTGGATGTCCAGCACTTCTTTGATAAGATTTGGCTTCCTGGGCTACTTTATAAATTGAAAAGGATCTTTCTTGAATGGTATTACTTGATGCTACACATCTACTGGAAGGACTTTTTTCCCAGGTGAAGTACAATCAAGACTTGCCTGAATTCTTTGATATTTGATCGGGTGTTCATTAGAGATCAGTTGTGGGGCCGGTTCAATTCTCGGTCTTCACTGCGGAACCCTTGACTCCAGAATACATCCCAGTTGCATCGTTTGTGGATGACACGGCGATCCTGGCTGTGGATTCTGTCCATTAGTAGCTTCTTTTTAACTGCAAACTGTATTAAATCTAATTAACGAACTGTCAGGTAAATGGAAGATAAAGGTAAATCCAACTAAGTTACGTTTGTGATGAGGAAGGGTGACAACTCGCTAGTTCAACTTAATGGCATTTTTACCCTGCTTGCTAAAAGCGTGCGATACATATAATAATGGATCGCCGTCTGACGTGGAGGAATCATGTTAAACAGAAAAAGAAGCAGCGTACTTGTTAGACAGGGGATCACAACTATCATTCTCTAACACGCAATTGCTATACATAGCGGTCCTGAAACGGATTTGGACCTACGGAGTACAACTGTGGATTACAAAAAGTGAGAGTATCATCTGAGTCGTGCAGTGATTCCAGAACAAACTATTGAGAAATATAACAGAAACGCGGAAGGCCGTAGTTTGCAGAAAAAAAACACTGAAATACACGATTATTTGGGATTGCCAACCGTTCGAGAGGAGATTCGGCGATTCGGTATAAGATAATTTCCTGGATAACAGTGAGGACGCTATTATCTGTAATTTGATGTGAATCAGCTACCCTAGGGTGTTGTGCATCGTTAAATTCTTTATTTTGTTTCACCAGTTACTTTTTTTGGTACTTTGATTTGTTTCCCAATTTTTGTTTTTTGATTAGTTACTCTTCAGCTGATTAATAAGACTATGTTTTATGTTTTCTTTGCTTTTTTATGCTCTGAATTTCATCAATGTTTCTTGGACTCATGTTGTACATTCATATGTATACATATACAGTTCTCTGAATAATTTGCATGGAAACCCACTCCTTGCATGAAATTTTTTTGTATTCAAATTTACTTAGTTAGGTAAATGGGAACCGATTGTAAATTAAACACCGAGGTAAAAAAAATGTTGTTTATATAGAATAAGTAGTTTTATTTTAATAAATTATAATTCAAATAGAGTTATTTTAATTGATAAATTTTTATAAAAAATAGGTTGTGAAAATAATAGTAGAAAACAGGAAAGTGATTGTGTAGTACAAAAAGTAGTGCTTTTTTAATAATTATTTGATAAAAAAATTCAGTACAATCCTAAAGAAATAGTAAAAATGATTAAATCAACAGATAAGGAATAAAGAATACAGGATTTATTGTCTTAGCAGTGGACCTCTCAAGATAAATTTAATTTGAAAGTAAATAAAAAAATAAATAAATAAATAAGAAATTTAATATTAAAATAGGAAAAAAATACAATCGAAGTTACAAAATTTGTTATTTAGATAGTAAGTTATTTAAATAAAAAAAAAAACGTTAAACAGATGAAAAAAGTGGATAACAATCGCTGACTAATATATGACAGAAAAATTTCATCTAGACTAGAAATATTCCGGTACCAGACAAGTTTACGATTTACATGGAATTAAAAAAAAAATTAATATAGTGTCCACATAAACATAAATAACAATTAAGCAAGAATGATCAAAAATAGGAAAACTTAAAAAAAAAGTATTACAGTAATAGTTTTAGAATTACATGGGTTTCATGAAATATGAAATAAAATGTTAATCTCATGAGACCATTTAGGAGAAAAATGAAATTTATGGTAAAATATTATAAAAAGATAGTATTAAAATATTTGAAAATATGAAACAGATAACAGAGGATGTAAGATGTACAAAAATAAAATATCATTCGTTTTTAAAATGAGATTTTACATTATGAAACCTAACTGCTTCTTCACCTCAAATATTTGGTTCAGTTATGTTTTGTATGCCATGATATTACGATAACTGGGGTTTTCTTTAATGTTTAATAATGAGTTTTCAAATGAAAATAGAATAAAGAAATAAATGTAACTTAGTGAAAAAAAAAATTCAGAATTGATTGCTAATATTAAGGTATTCATGAATATTATTATATGAATAATTATTCATTATATTATTAATGACTTCATGAATATTCGGATTTTCATTATTTAATTATTGGATCATGATTTTGTGAAATAATATTAGCAGTAGGACGGATGAGTAATGTATAACTGCCACGTTTTGGTGAAAACCAATAATGTAATCTTTAAATGTAAATATTGTCTATAACATCATTTTTATGTGATTACGTTCTTGCAGCAAGCAATATTAATTTATTTTTAAATATTTTCGTCCAAGTTATAGGTAGTAATTGTAATTACTACCTATATAATAATATAATATAATTGTAATTGTAAATAAAGTTAAATTGATATGAATAAACAGTATTGTACTGTAACATAGTCTTTGTTTCATTATAAGTGTTAATACCTCTGAAAAGTTTTAAATTCTGATTGTTATTTCAAAAAGAAGAATACGTTTTGTGACCAACTAATTGCTATTTACTTTTTTTATTCCCAGCAATGAAATTTTCTTCGGAATTTCCAAGTTGCTTTAATTAATAAAACAAATGAACGTAAATATTTTTGTAAATTCTACATATTAAGTTTAAAATATTTGTTATTTATATAAAAGAGAAAAATTAGTTTTTTTTTATTGTACAAAACGCTATCAATCCGTAACAGTTTGTTCAGCTAAATTATTAAATTAATATTAGCTTAATTTATTCCTAACCTTCTAACCTTGTCTAATGGTAAAACTCATCGTCGTAAATCAGCTGATTTCAAAGTCGAGGGTTCTCAGGTTCCTAGTAGTTAGTTGCTTGTATTAGGATTTTAATTCTAGATCGTGGATACTGGTGTCCTTTGGCGGTTGGGTTTCAATTAACCACACGTCTCAGAAATGTTCGGACTGAATCTATTCAAGACTACACGTTTATCGATACATTTTCACTTACACCAATCCTTAATGACTAATTGTTGATCCGAATATAAATAAAAAGATAATATATAAAAAGATATTAAAAAAATATTCCTTAAGGGACTTTTGCTCAAATTGCAAAAATTTACTTCTCTCTTATCTCTTCAATATTTCCACCATTTCCTATTCGTTACCATAAGCTCAAGTAAGGTGTTAAAAAATTTAGTTATAAATGAAATTTATGTTCTGTAAAATACCCTGATAAATTAAATAACTTTAAAAAAGTTCATTTAAAATTATGTTGCCTAATATTCTTGTTAACATAATGGTAAAATAAGTAGAAAGATTTCAAACTACTGTCGGGTAAATAACTTTCTTGAATGATTTAGGACGTGGTAAAAATTCACCAGAACGTACAAATTATATACCTGATGATATATATTATACAACATTTAAATCGAAGGAAAAATCTAGAAAAATGTTATTAAATTTTCCCAGCATTTATGAAGAGATTAAATATCAATCTTTTTCCTACTTATATATTATCCTAAAGACATTACTCATTCTCTCATTAGTTTACTCATTTATATTTTTATCACAAAAAAGTAATAAAATACGATTTGTAATGACATATGAAATCATCAGAAAATTAAAAAGAGAAAAAGATTTACATAAATTAATCTTCCGGTGCAGCAGCTTACCGTAGCACAGAGTTAAGCTAATTTACTTAAATGCATCATACAAAATTAAAAGTTGCTTAAAATACAATATTTAAATTACTTGATCAAGTATATTATTTTTATTTGTTAATTGACTCTTCCCTTTAACATAGAGATTAATTAATTTTTTACAGTAAAGTTGGCAGATTATTCCACACTAATAACGTCTAATTTAAAGAAAAATATTATTATTTTTTTAAACGATCATATTTTTTTTAACTTTTAAAATTCTGCAAGTAAAATTTTAACAGTAGATCTTTTAAAAAGGTAAGAGGATTTCTGACAGTCAGAAGGAACTCGAATGAAGTCAAAAAGAGGTTTGCTAAATATACTGTAGAGTACGGTGACAAATCTGAAAGTAGTTGATTAGTTTTGAAATGTTACAGAGAAGCATGGAGAAACCAAAATGGATAGACAAAATAGGAAATGGGGAAATATTGAAGAGATAGGAGAGAAGTAAAATTTAATAGAGATAAGGAAAAAGAAAACATCTTGGTTGTGCCATTTCTATATAAAAAATCTTTTAAGCGAAGGATTAGCAGTGGAAAGGTTAAAGGGAAAATAAAACGGGAAGGGAAAGTAAAACGGGAAGAGAAAGAAAAAGTACTTTTGATTCTTACATGAAAAAAAAGTAGAGGATAATCAGTTGAAACCTAACAAAGATGAGAGGTGAAATGACAATATCACCTTATAATTTGAACACAACGTAATTTGAACTTATTTTAATTAGGAAAATGAGAGGTGAAATGATAATATCAGACCCTAACCAGGAATCGAGCCCGAAATCAGCTGTTATAGAAGCCATCATGGTAACTTCCTAACCGATTAACTAGGTACTATCACGAGAAAATACATTTTTATTAAATCCGGTTTCCTTCGAGATTTAAGGTTTCATTATCACTCTATCCTCTCTACCGACACTTTGAAAAACGTAAATAATCACTACCAAACAATTTTTAAGATTTTAAAACAAAATGTTGCAACCATATATCCGAATAGAGAGCCACACATACGAACACATAAGAGAGAGAGACGCGCGTGTGCGCACACACACGTTTATATACAGAAATTTCGTAATTTAGTTGATTATAATCGATATGTAGAGAATTTAGAAATTTAGAGAACTTGATTTCGGAATCTGAATTTGTCAGTTTTTGATACTGTAATATACTTCACCTGTCCTACCCACCAGAAAAAAAGGTTTTTACAATTTAAATATTTAAATTTTGTATTATCAGTTATTTTTAATGTACAGGCTAACAAAGTCGACTAATATTTAATAAAACCAAATAAATGAAGAATTTAGTTTTAAATTTATAGTTAAATTTTAATTAAAAAATATTTTTTTCTAATGAGGTGCCTGTTTATCAATTGACATAATTATTTATGGAATACGATACGAGTTTTGTATTGATTATTAATAACAGTTAAGTTAGAGATGATGGTCATCTTCTGTAAATCAAATTCTACAAGTACCAGTTTCAATATAGATTAAATTAATTTTCAGTCTGTGATAGTAATTAAATCAAGCTAATTTTCAATCATTGTTATGGACTTAATAGTTAATTGAACGTAACTCGTATACTCAATTATTGATATGGTGTTGCATAGTGGAATAATTTATGATAAATAAATTTCCAGAAAATCGATGGATAGAGCCGTTACTTGATGATGAAAATTCATTATAATAAAAAAAAAAACAAATATGTTATTTGATTTTTTTAATTTGTAGAATATCAAATGACATATTTTTGTATTTTGTATTTTGTTAAATTTGCGGATAGATAATTTTATATTTTAATTAAATAATGTTTATATTTTAGTATAAATTAAAATAATATTATTCAGTTAAAATTGGATTTAATAATATAAACAAAGGACGGAGCTGTTGATATGAGATGAATAAATCATTTTTTCCTAATGTAGCACTCACTGTTTTAATTTCTTATCACACGTTTGGGCTCGTATAGACTACAACTAGAATTTTATAAGAAATATAAATTTTAATATATAAAAATATATAAATAAATATATAATATAAAATTTTAATATACATTTAATATATAAATCTAGTAGAAAAGTTTATTTTTTTAAAAATTTAAATACAATTATTCAATAATGGCTGTTTAAAATGTAGAACTAATCGATCCATGGAAAAGTGCAATTAAAATTCGTTAAACATGCCATAGTTATACATTTCGTACTATATAATTTTCTATAAAATTAGTTAAGCACCGTAAAATAAAACTTATTACAGAAAATATTCAAAATTATAAGTTACTGAGAAAAATAAATGACCAAATCATATTGGTTATTTTTTTCACTTGAGGATAAATTCCATATTTACCAGTATAATTATTTTAAGTAATATAAGAGTTTAGCTTAAATTTAAAATATTAACCAAGATATGTTAACATTTAATTGTAATCAATAGCCTACTGAAGTATAAGACATAAAAGGCGAGGTAAAATAAAAATAGGCCACAATTAATAATATATTTAAATTAAGAATAATTAATTTCACAAATAATTAACGTATTAGTTCATTTAGAATGAAAAAAAAAATTATAGCTTATCTCGCTATTAAAAAATTAATAATAGAAGGTAGAATAAAATATTATATGCTTTGTATAAATATTTTTTTAATCAAACGGTAGGTAATCTTTTTTAGGTCGACTGTGCAAACGGATGATTTTAATACGTATTGCAGTCTTGTTGCCGATTGTTGTCTACGTATCGATTAATAGGTTAGAAGTTGAAAAGCTAGAAATAAAATACGTTTTATTTGTGCAGAATCATTTTTGATTTGTCAAGTGAACTGGATGGAAATCGATGTATCGGCGTTGTAGGGTTGAAAGGGAAAGAGGGGTTCGCAGACAAGGACGGGTGTATTTAGTTGAGGACGAGGAGGAAGAAGATATCCAGTCAGAAAGGGAATAATTTGATGGTTTGGAAGGAAAGTAGCGTGTTAATGGTGCAACGAGCTGCTGTGAGTCGAAGCTCTCCTCCCTTCTCCTACCGTGTACCGTCGACGTCGTTGTTGTTGTTTGTCCCCCTCCCGTGGTCGGTGAATCTCAGTCGCAGATCCATAGCGGCTCGCTGTCGAGCTGAAACCTATCCGGTGAGTGCGCCGGTTGGCGTTGATTGGGTGTCGCCATAGCAACGCGTTGAGGCGGGCCAATCAGGGCGGAGTTGGGGGTCGGAGACCGGCCTGCCGTTCAGTGCACGAGATGATCAGCGAGAGAGAACCGGGCATGGCCTTGTCGCCGCGGCTCGTCGTACCGAGTCCGGTATTCGCGTTACCGACCTTAAACTTTACCGTCTCACAGGTGGCCGCTGTCTGTGAGACGTTAGAAGAAAGCGGCGATATCGAAAGATTGGCTAGGTTCCTGTGGAGTCTACCGGTCGCGCATCCGAATATCGGTGAATTGAATAAGAACGAAGCCGTACTTCGCGCGAGAGCGATCGTATCTTTCCACAGTGGAAACTACAGAGAGATGTATGCCATATTAGAACAACATAAATTTACAAAAGATTCGCACGGTAAACTACAAGCTATGTGGCTGGAAGCGCATTACCAGGAAGCGGAAAAGCTTAGAGGTAGACCGTTAGGACCGGTAGATAAATACAGAGTTCGGAAGAAGTTCCCTCTTCCGCGTACGATATGGGACGGGGAACAAAAGACACATTGCTTTAAAGAGAGAACGAGAAGCCTCCTGAGGGAATGGTACCTTCAGGATCCGTATCCTAATCCGACCAAGAAGAGAGAACTCGCCCAGGCGACCGGACTGACACCCACACAAGTCGGCAACTGGTTCAAGAACCGAAGGCAGCGAGATAGGGCAGCTGCTGCTAAAAACAGGTACGATTTAATAAACTATAATTTTAATCAAACGATATAATACCAAAACTATGAATGAACGTGTCTTTGAGGAAATGTGTCTTCTGTGTTATCTAACAAGTTGTATTCGATACCCTAATAATGTGCGAAAATTTTATGATATTATCAGTTTTATAAAAATTTGCGCGATCGGTTTTTATTTGCTTGGTAATATATCAGTAAAGATAAATTAAATTGAAAGTTTATGTGATAAAATTTTATTGTGATACAAAACAATTTTAAAAATAAATATTTTACTATTAGTAGAATCTAAAATTAATTACCTGGCTATTAGATTATAAACCATAAGAAAAAGTGATTTTTTAAATTATTTTGATAGAATTCTTTTTCCATCAAACATAAATTTACATTATGGACTGAATAAACAACACAATAATTATAAAAAACGAAAATTTAGGCTGAAAGTCATAGGATAACAAAAAATTAAAACGAAAAATTGGGTTAAAAATTACCAGTACGCTATTTTGATTTAGCCTGTAATTTAATCTGTATTTTTTTTATTTTTTTATTAAATATTAATTTAAAAAAATAATAATAAATTGTGTGCGTTTAAATCACGTTACTTATATCAATAATTAGACTGTTAATAGATTTAATAATGAACAATTTAGGAAGCCACTGAAATTTGAATATATTATCAAATTATTACATATTCTGACCTGATTTTATCAGTTACCCTCTAATTTAAATCTTTTTGATTAGTTATTTTTAAACCGTAATACTAAAGAGGATTAAATTTCACAAAAGCTTGAAAAATGTTTTCCTTTATTTTATAAATTGCATAAAATTGTTCGTCAGGTTATCTATATATTTATTAACTATAAATAATTTTATTTATAACCTTAATTACGTATAATTTAAACGAATTCTATGCTAAAATAAAGATATCCTATTTGATTCAATTTTTTTTATACTTATAGGTTAACAAATTAAATTATAGAAATAAATTAATAATAAATAAATATGCCTACTATTAGGTTTATATCATATTAATAATTATTTTTATATTTAAAATATGGAAATTTATTATTTAATAAATGCCTGCTTTACAAAATAAAGTTTTCATTGCCTTAATCTAGTGCAAATAATACTCCGAAAATAGTTTTTCACTAAGAATACGTATTAATTTAAAATAGTAAAATAAGACTACAAAAACAGTGTAACAATTATAAACTGTAATCAATTTAACATTGCTATTTTTGAAGGAGATAGATCTGCTTGAAATAAAAAATATTAGTGAAATTTTTACATTTTCATCTAAGAAAAAATTTTTGTTTTAAAAATAAAACCTTTAATAAAAGTAATCTTTATCGAGTAAACGTTTCACACTAACAAAACATCCGTAAATTTTATTTAGAACTTTGTCAAATTGAACTTTGAGATAATTAAATCATCAAATAGGTTATAAAAAAAATTAACAATAGTGATTTGTATTTTAAAAAGCTATCTCATTTTAAAAGTGATAAAGCCGTTACGTTATTTATGTATAACGTATCAGACATATACTAAAATTAATATTAAACTTGTTTGATTTTAATACGAATCAGGCCTATATTATGTAATTATGTATTTTTTTTTTCAATCTTTTTAAATAAAAAAATATAAGTAGGATTTTTTCACTTTTTATAGTCGTTTAATTTGAAATAAAATAATGTTATCCAAAGAAAATATTACGTATGATAATCGCTTCTATTTGCTTAAACTCTTTTTAAAATGTACAGACTACTGTTGACAGATAGTAAAGTTATAATTTAATTGGAAAACGATATCTATAATAAATTACTGGAAAAAAAATATTTTTCAGTCATTAAGTTGGACTATTGTTTCATCGGGTCTTATGTTTAACGTAAAAAGTTACAGTTATTGAATTCTATTGAAAATGAAATTTTTACTTACAATTTGTTGTTTGTTTATTAATTAAAAATAAAAAAGTAAAATTAAAAAAGAAGCTACGTACAATAATACTACAACACGAACTTTCATAATTAATTAATATTTGTTAAGAATAAGTTTACCGTAGATTCATTCATTATCTCAGTTAAATCGATCGGTTATGCCATTAAGATAACAATACAAATTAAAAAAAAATATTTAATTAGGAAATTATTTAAAATAAAATTTGTTTTACTGTAAATCAAACCGTAAATTAATAAAATATCTTAAATAATGCAATATTCTTTTTCAAAACATAGATTCAACTTCATAACTTAGTGACAAACCTTCATAGTATAAAAATTTGTGTAAATAATTTATACAAATATACTTATAGAAATGTTAAAGCGTAGCGTTGAAGACAGTTATAAAATTAAACGAATTGCTTAAACTTCGTACATAGCACAACCTAGTAATAAATTTTTCTGCAAATAAAAACGCTGTTAATATTTATTTAGTAATTCTTAAATAGTTGTTCGAAAAAAATAACAAAACTACTTTGATATATAAAAAGAAACGGTAAATTAAAAATATATTTCCTTTTAGTTAATGTTGCCTATATATTACAGAATAAAAAAGATATTAAAAACTGTGTTTATATATTATACCTTTTGTAGAAATAATTTACTGTGATTTAAAACGACATGTATCTTTAAAATTTATTGTCTTTAGAAACTAATACGATTCGAAATAAAAACAGCCTATTTTTAAATATTATAAAATTTATTGTTTGTATAAAGCTATTTTTAGAATAAATAAAAAATTCAACTTAAAAAAAGTATCATTTCATTCTTATAATAGGATATGTTAAGGCAAGAAATAGGTAGCTTATATTAAAGAAAATAACATAAATTAGACAATTTTAATTTATCACTTGTAGAATAATTTTCTGTAAGGTATAATTTTAAAATTTTGATTGATTAATTACATAAATTATAATTTCGCTCGCTATAAATTATTTTTTTAACGATTAATAATTATATTTAAACAAAAATCAATTTATTTATGTTAATTATAAAGTATTAATAATTAAGTGTAAATATTATCAATTTAATTAAATGTTGTACTATATTGAATATTTTTTATAAAATTGGTACATAAACGCTTACATTTTTAACGTTATCGTACTTATACAATAATTCTTCGTTTCCGTATCAAATTTTCTTACTTTATGTTAATTTGCTATAAAGCATCACTTTGATATTCAAATTTTTCTACTCAGATTTTTTTTCTAAAATCGCTTAAGACATTGCCTATGACTCTTACCATAAATAAATGGTTCATAATCGATATTCTATGAAAGTTAGAAGAAACAAAGGATAATGATGTTTGAACAAACTAGTGAACATCATTAAATCTTTTATTTCATAATTATTTATTTACGTTTTTTGGTCTTGTTTATTGTTAAAATTTAATTCTTAAAGAAATGTTCTTAAATGATAAAAAATAAAAATTATTTTATGCTGAAGTTGTTTACAGAAACGAATTATTGGTATTGTATATAATGTACAAGAGATAAATATTAAAAATTAAAAAATACGACTGCCAAAGAACATTGTTCTTTAATACAGAATAATTAACGAGCGTGCGAGTGACAATTTTGTATATAGCATAAATTTTTCTTTTAAGTTTATTTAAATATATATATAGAAATATATATAGCCTATGGCACACCCGGTAAGGTAAGAATTCCAACGCGGGATCATATATCTAAATTGGTTCAGCCGTAGATCTGTTACGGTGGAGAAATGATCATACATATATACACATACACCCTAAATAAATATATTTTACTCTTTTTTCGGGGTACAATTTTTTGGGGCAATCTCTTTTTTCCTGTAATAAACCAAAGTGAGTATTTTTTAACAATAATTAAAAAAATATTTTTATTTTACAAAAGTCTAAATTTATTGTAATAAATCTTCTTTTTTTCTTAAATTTGTTATAAATAAATTAATAAATGAATTTTGTATTAATTTTTCTCACGTAAAAAAGAAAGATAATTTTTCGTTCAGTATTCCTTTATTGAGTTTAACTGCACTTTAAAAAAAATATAATGTATTTCAACAAAAAAAAATGAACAATATATTTTAACGAACTTGTTAGAATGTTTTTAAGCTACCAATTTATATAAATTAAGACATTTATATAAGTAAATACAAAAAATAAAAAATAAAAACAAATTATGATAAATATTTTAGTGGTTTATACTTAAATGCATAAATTTAACATACAGGAAATATAACTTACAGATTACTCTTAAAAACAAACAAGCTAAGTTATAATATAACAATAAGATTATTACATTACTTTCTAAAGTAAAAAGACGATATTGAGTTATATTGTTAATACAGTCAGCCTCAACAAGTCTTAAGTAATCGTAAGTTTAACAGTAACAAGAATACCGATAAATTAAACAACTGGGACAATAAATTATGATAGTCTGCTTTTTATATTTCCCCTGTTAAACATTACTTTTATTATAAATCTTTAATTTTATTTTAGTAGAACTTTTCTCAAGTATTATTACAGCGGAAGGTATAAATTTCATGTAATACGAGTATTCATAGAGATACATATACTGTTAAAACACCTGTGTAAAAAGTTAGATGTTTTTTACACCTCTTTCTTATGGTTAAAAAAGAAGTTGTTTTCTTTTCGTTAGAATTTAAATGTAACGTAAATAAACTGGTTTCATCGACGTTTTAGGTATCTCTAAAATATCATAACTTGTACTTAATTGTAATTAGATAGAATCTACTTTAGTATATTATAAATTGCACGTTCGTCTATTTAATGATCTGTATAATTGCGTGTAACTGTAATATATTGCGTTCTGAACCGTTACGTTACAAAATATAAATAATAGTTAATTTATTGAAACATGTTTTTAATAAAAACATATGCTGGTCAGGCGTAGCTATTTAGGGAAAAAATAAACCATAAAATTTACCATAATTTCTATATTGTATTTTTATTTATACGTATTGATTGCTGGATAACAATAACGATATCACCGAGCAAAATTATATCTGTTAAAATAGTTAGTTGTTTGAGCCTGAAATGAACCAGATTATAAAATCAACTAAAAGTTAAAATTAAATTTTTATATATAGATTTATTTTAATATTTTAAATGACCACTGTGTTTTAAGTCTGGTGCATCTCAGATTTTAACAAATATAATTTTTAATTTAAAAAGTAGCAATTTTAATAAGTTTACTGTTGTGTAAATTACTAAAATGTTTTCTCATGGCTTAGTTTTGAAATTTACAGGTAATCATACAAAGGTATTAAGTAAAATGAAAAAAAAATTATTTTAATATATTTACATTTTCAGAAACACACTTTAAAAAAATGTGTCGTCAATTTTTTATCAAAATTGTTATAATAGAATTTCCATATAGGAGTGTTTACGTACTTACAGCATACACAACCATTACGGAATTCCGTAAAGCATTTAATAAAAGATTATAATTCTTCAAATTTGTTTTTTATGGGCTATTTGTATAAAAATTCAGTTATTTTTGAGACACTCCTTGAATTTGTTTCAAACTTTTCAAACAGTATTCTAATTGAAGTATATATACTCTTCCAGTTTTCTACCGTAGGATTTATTTAAAAAAAAAAATTCAAGGTTTTAGATATTTAAATGGAATTAAATTAAGCAAATCAAAAATTAAATCAATTTGATTTGCTTAAATTTTAAAACATTTTATTAATCAAACATTGATTTCGTCATTAAAACTTGGAAGAAAAAGATTCCTTCAAAAAAATAAATAAATGAAAATAAAAATATATATTATATATATGTCAAATATATTACACTTCTATGGAAATGGAAAAAATTGTTAAACTCTTTTGCTGCTAAAATTCCTGAAAATATCACTCATATGATTCATAATTAAAAAACGTATCTGATAACACTTTACAATTTTCAATTGATTAAAATCCATAAATAATTGTAAAAAAAATATACTTAGTTCTTTTCGTGCAGGATAAAAATTGTGAAAGAAATATTCATGAAAATCTATTTTAATCAATAGGCTATTTGGCAATGCAACTATAACAAACTGGATCCAAGTATTAAAAAAAATCTTGTTTTTTTCACGGACTGTTGGTGAAATTATTTTTTTTATTTTAATCATAAACTACGCAATATTGTGTTTTATTAAAATAAACAGTGAACACTAAATTTTAAACAGTTTTACTCTATTAAAGCAAAAATTGCCTTCTCTGCTTTAAAAATTATTATGTTTAACAGTCATAAATATAGAATAAAATTATACGTCTATCAAAATTTGTTTTATTCAAAGCTACGATTTTAGAAAAAAAGGATTTATTTATAAAAACGGCGTTGGAATAATTACCGTTTTTTTTTTTTTTTTTTTTTAATTGTAGAAACTTTTAAATAAATAATAGGAAAATTGTTATTAAATAAATATTTTATCATATGAGAATAATCAATTAGTACTTTTATGACTTAAACTTAACAATTAAAAATTCATACTACCACGAGAAAATTTACAATCTTAAGAAATAATTTGGCAGATCCTTAATGCTTAATCAAACGCATTACTTTTTAACATCCATTTGAAAAAAACTACTTCGGAAACTGAAAGCTATAAATAGTAGTTACATGCAACAACTTCGAACAAAAATTACGTAGAGCATTCCAGTTACAATAGAAAAAAATAATTTATTATGAAATAAAAATACTTTATAGCAATTTTTCATGGTATTAATTTAGAAAAAATCTACTATAATCATAGATAAACATAGATAATTTAACATAATAAAACTATAGAAATGTATTTTGATTATTACATTAAGTAATTTTCCACGATGAACATGAATTAATTCAATTGGTAGCACTATTGGTAAAAAAAATGAATATCTACAATTTGGTGAGCATTTAATCTGCTAAACAATTATCATATCCGTGTTTCGGATTCGAATCCGAGTCAGGCATGGAATTTTCACATGCTACAAAAATTGTCATTCATCTCACCCTCTGAAGCAATATCTAACGGTGATCCCGGAGGTAAAAAAAAAACCAAAAACGAAACAACCATTATCATCAATAAATATTCTTTAATAAATAAAAAAAGACCAACGACCAATAAATAAAATTAAAATAAATTTTATAAAATAAAATTTTCTGTGAACACTACAAATCGAAAATAATTTTAATGGTTATTAGACGAAGAATTTTTTTTTTTTTGGGATGATTTTTGAGTATTTAACGTTATTAATATTCTTGTCCAACAACTATTTAAATCTACATTCATTTATAATTTCTTATTTAATTAAATATTATTTTTTCTAACTTAGTTTAAATGTAATTAAAATCAAATTTAGTTTTTAAAATTGAAAGGAAAAAATAATATAAACCAGAAAAAACTCAATATCAATTTTCTTTTTTGTATTGAAAAAACGGTAGTTAACAGCTATGGTCATTAGCCCGGTGGAAATTAGTAACATATGAAAAGATGTCACACCTGACCGGAATTCGAACCCGGTATCTCCGCGCGAAATGCCGAATTGCTACCAAAATATCAGATTTTTTTAGTGAACAGAAAATTATAATAAAATACAATATTAAAGAATATTGCTTGTTAAAATTAATATAGTCCCTATTATGAGAAAAAAAGAACTTAGTTTTAAATTATGATACGCTTTGATTAATAATTTATAAAAACATTTTGATTTAAAATAAAACAAATTATTTCAGTTTCATTTGTTTTAGCTGCAAAATGTTTTTTTAATACTTTTATTTATAGTCGCATGAACAATTAAAATCATTAACTGACATTGACTTATCAATGTAATGTAACTGTACCGGTAAATGTTTAGTCTTAAACAAACTCAGGCCGATCATTCCTAAGACGTGGAGTAAATTGATACCCAACCACCAACCACCAAAGAACACCGGTATCCACGATCTAGTAATCAAAACCGAATAAAAACAATTACCTATATTAGGATTTGAACCTCTCTCATTTTGCTGTTTAGCCTCCGGAACTACCGTAAGGTATTACCTCAGAGATGAATGAGAATAATATGTAGGAATGTATAAGTGAAGTGTAATTTTGTATATACAGTCTCAGGTCAACCGTTTCTCAAATCTGTGGTTAATTGAAACCCAACGATCAAAGAACACCGGTATCCACGATCAAGTATTCAAATCCGTATAAAAGTAACTGGTTTTACTAGGATATGAACCTTAGAAACTCTCGACTTCGAAATCAGCTGATTTGCAATGACTAGTTAACCCCTAGACCTGCTAAGTTATCTGTAGGATTTGAGCCTGAGAACTTCGACTTCAAAATCAGCTGATTTATGACAACGAACTAACCCATTGGGTCTATTATTAAAATTATAATTTTAAAAATATGTCTCCAATTTTTGAAATATATTTCAGTAATTAGAATATTTCTTTATTAAATGAAATACAAAAGGAAGAAAAATAATAAATCCTAACGAAGGAACATTAACGTTTATAACAAAAACTAATTTATTTTTAATATGAAATAAAACATTTAAAATATAGATAAAAAATCTAAAATGACATGTTATTAAAACTGATATTTACAATGAATTATATGTACTTCAATGATTCTTCAATTCGTCATATTTTTTAACAAAGTTAAGAATTGTAATACATAATACATCTAACGGTAGAGAATTAACTGTGATCATAGTTTCTTTAACTTGAATCCCAGTAATATTTTTTTTAAAGATAAATACGACAATATGTAGAAAACAATTTTAAAGTCTTTGTACTTTTAAAATATAGCATAAAAATAAACATAAAAATCAATATAAATATACAAGTGCATAATGTACTTAGGAAATATAAAAGAAAAAACTTAATTTAATAGAAAGACCCTTCATAATGTCTGGTGTACTATTTTAAAATAATAACAAATATTATATTTAATAATTAAATAGCTTTAATCTGCATAAATATAGGCTGTGTATACAAGATACGTACATAAAGTTATTAAAAGCTTAACGAATATTATGTTTCCATTATGATAACAGTTGAAATGAGTTGGTTGAGTTGTTAGTAAAGTTTCAATGAGACAGACTCATTAAAACTTCTTGTAGTATAACAAACGCTTATAAACATCATACTGATGTAAGAACATCATATATATCAACCAAACTTAATAAATTATACATTAACTTCGATAGATCAAAAAACCTAAAACTTTAAAAGATAATTTAAAAAACTAAACAAAAATTTATTCAAGTAGGTTTGAAGTAACCAAAATTCTGAATGTATAAATTAATTCTATATTAGTTACTTGTAAAAGAAAATTTTATCTTCAATGCAACTATTTGTGAGAAAACGAAATTCAATAAATAGTTCATTAAAAAAAAATCACATAACTATATTATTTATTGGCAAAAAAAAAAAATCACGTAACTATATTATTTATTGGCAAATTTTTTATATCTAGGCGAATTTAGATGTGAGATTCCCTAGGGTTGCGTAAGCCTCTACCAGTTTCGTTCGATTCGGCAGTTAAAGCTGATAAATTTCTCGTGTAACAAATTCAAAAGTAATAATGCGATCATGCTCATATTATTACTGTTTTTAACTAATTACGAATATACTTTTTGGGTAGTAAATATATATATATATACATATTATAAATTTGTTTTGTCTGTTTGTATTTAAAATCGGTACCCCTTACGGTACCATAAGTAAATTGAAGTTGTGATAATCAAGTGAAGAGTCATCTCCCAAGTCCAGCACATGGAGGCATTTCAGTCATTTGATTTCCTCTCTGTTGTCCAACAGATTTATTGCGAGATCATTTACATGTTTGTCTAACATCTGTTTTCTTTGGCCCAATTCTTTTGATTTATTCGTAAACAGAAGGGAATCCTGAACAGTCATGAATTTCTGTTCACAAACCATGGCGCCTCTCTTATGGTCCTCGCTAATTTATTTTGTAATCTTTTTATTATCTTAACATTGCTGTTGCTCATCGTACCCCATATGTCTAGATCGGTTTAATAATGGCTCAGTAGATCAACAATTTGTTAGACAACGATAACTGAGTTTCTACCTAGCAACCAGTTTAGTTCCTTATATTTGATGTTTAGCTGTTTCTTTTTTTCTACCATGTGGCCTTTCTCGCCAAGCTACTGTACCCGATCCGTGTGAAGGATGTAGACGCCATTCAGGTGGAACCGTGGGAATCACCTTTCCTCATCGTAATTGTCACATGGCTAAAGTTTTTTTGGTTCACACTTTTTTTTTTTCATTTGGTCAGCCATGCGCGGATTTGATCTAACTCTGATTTGGTTTACCCGCTACTTGATTCGGATCTTGATCATCATCTAGCATCATTTGTAAACGATGTGACATCGACGTAATCTGGAGAATTAAGGTCTGATGTGAAAATTGAATAAAAAGTAGGTCCAAGAACAGAGCTTAAGGAACTCCCGAAAGAACCAATATGATTACTGATTGAACCTAACCTGGGAAAAGCGTCGAGTAATATATGAACAAATTTTCAGAAAATATAGATAATGGATTTGATACTAAAAATTTTGTAAAAAAGTAAAAAAATGCAATAAAAGTAATATATAGTGTTTTTTGAATTAGTCATTATTACCGTTATTTTTTTTTTTTTGTATTTTATGAGCTTGTCCTTTATATTATATTGTGTGGCCCAATCTAGAAAAGAACTTCATCAAAAGCCACTCATAAATTTTAAGCAGACTACTTCAACTAATTATAAAAAAATTTAAATAAAATTGTAATTTGCGATCTTACAATATAATCTTATTTATTTCTTGACACTTGTCATCAGACACTTGACTGGTTTGATGCAGGTCTCCAAGATTCCCTATCTAGTGCTAGTCGTTTCATTTCGGTATACCCCCTACATCCTACATCCTTACTTAGTTTTACGTATTCTAAACGTTGCCTGCCTACACAATTTTTTCCTTCTACCTGTCCCTCCAATATTAAAGCGATTATTCCAGGATGCCTTAGTATGTGGCCTATAAGTCTGTCTCTTCTTTTAGGTATATTTTTCCAAATGCTTCTTTCTTCATCTATTTGCCGCTACATCTCTTCATTTGTCACTTTAAAATGTATATTATATTTATTTGACCGTATATGGAATATGTTAAATGAAATTATTCTTGTTTTTAAATAAATGCTGTACAATAGATGAAATGAATAGAAATAATTAAGTATTTAGAGTTTGATAAAGCTTTGGACGAATAGTGTTGAAATTTTTAATTTAAATTATCCTAAATTTCCTAGAGATATTAGCAACAAAAAATTATTTTTATGATTTTTTTTAGGATTTTATGTTGCTTTATATAAAATTAAGCAAGAATTTTAAAAATCATACCCTTGAATTTGTTGCATAAATATTTTACGATAACATAATTTTATAACGGAAAAAAGAAATTAAAAAAAAACAAGGGGCTAATGACCATAGGTTTTGCCCACTCTTATATAAAAAGAAAAACGTTAACTTAAAAATATGTTAATTTTATTTATTTAGGAAAATATTATTGTTAAAGATTACAAGTAAAGATAAACAATTAACTTTTCTTTTACCCGTTAAAAACATGACATACGTTACGGAAAGGGATTCTTTCTAGTCCCATGTTCATATTTTGATGTGTTTTACACGCAAATACTAGAAAATATTATTTTTTTTTTATTTTTAATTATCTAAAAATGAGAATAGATTAAAATAATGAATAAAATGTTTTATTTAGTAAAAATAAAATTATAATTGCGGTTGTAATAATCAAATTTAACTAAACCCAATTAATATGGAATTTAAAGTATAAAACTATCGAGAAAAACATATTTATGATTTTTATTTAGAAAAAATGTATACATAATTAAGCCTCGTGATAGAATTAATTAGTAAAATAACAATCTATAAAAAGTTGGCTCAAATTAGACAAACATTTTTAAAAAGGATTATCGTTTTAAACATTAAGATAAGTCAAATAATTGTTAAAAGCCTCTTTAAATATTGTAACAACTTTATTTTTACGTTGCTAATACTTGAATAAGAAGTTGTTTTTAATAATTAAATATCTATTAAATAATTAAATAATGTATAATATTAATAATTTTATTATTATATATATATATAGGTTATTTATTTTTTAATCCATGCGAAACTGAAGAAGATTGTAACATAATATTTTGAGGAAGGACTTTAGAATATTTGTAATAATAATACAATAATGTAAATATTGCATTAACAAATATTTTTGATAAACTAAACATGGAATAATATATAAATACATAAGAAATGTTTAATGAAGTAAATATATAAAAATAAACACTGTGATGGGGGTTTCCCAGCAAGTAGACGGAATGTCTATCAAATTAAGTATTTTGTAACTAAATCCATCATCATTCATCTATCAATGTTACTTGTATATGCGTGCATAAGTACGCATAGATAAAGTAGCTACACTTTAATAACACCGAAATATTATGACTTAAAAGGAAAATTAAATTGATTTAAGCATTTTTTTAGATTAATTATTTGCTTTGTTAAATTATACTTAAAAATATAATTATTGTAGGGTATTATGCGGTAGAATTATATAAGTACTCTTATCAACATTTATTTGTCTGAATTACAATTAATATTTGTCTGAACTATAGGCCTTTATTTTAAAAGTAAATAAGAACAAAGATTTCCACCAGGAATTAAGAAAATCTTGATGTGGACCCCTCATGACTTCCTTGTATGCGTATTAAATTCTATATACGCATTTTTAAAAGTACATTAACTTTTATTTCTCTAATAACTTCTGCTTTTTAATTTTTTTTTTTAATTGTTATTACTGAATTACTATTTATTGTATATATTTTTTTACAATTACAGGTTGATAATTATTAATAAATCAATATATTTAGAATAAAAAAAAAGTTAAGGAAATGAAGTCGAATTCGAACCTATGTGTCTTCCCCTTGATCCAAATATTTTATTAATTAAAATTTTATTTGGTTATAACTCAGAAACCAATAAAAATAAGTGCCACTTATGATATATCGTTGAATAGCTCTAAATGAGAGCTTGTTACTGCAGTTAAGAAAAAGTTCAAAATCCAAATGCTTTTGGATTTTGGACATTTTTGGTCAAGTCGATTGTAATCAAAAGGGGAGGTGCACAACTAGATGTTACAACAGTCCTAAATCCAAAATGTCTACATCCTACGGCTAATCGTTTTTGAGTTATGCGAGATACATACGTACAGATGCCATGCCGAAACTAGTCAAAATGAATATTTCTGTTAAAATCTGAAAACGTAAATTTTTCGCGAAAAGGAAGTAAAAAGGTTTTCTAAATTTAAAGATTATTTTTAATATTTTAGATGTCATATATTTTTGAAGTTGTATCATTTTTAGATAAGTTATGGAATGAGAAAACAATATTTTTGTATTGAGTAAATAACAAATAACAAAAAAGAATCTAATTTTCTTTTAATAAAGAATTAGTTATTTTAAAATCGTCAACAAAACCGTATGAAATTATTAATTAATTAAGAAGCAAAGGGAAATAAATTAAAAAAGTATAAAACTATATTAATAATTGTAAGAATGAAAAAATAACGAAAAACAAAACTAAATATGTGTGTAAAATATTCAAATTTGGAATTCGAAAACAAAAGTAAATTTAATACAGCTAATTGGAATTATACGTGTCAGTATCAAAATTAAAAACAAAACCATTAATTACTGATGTTTATAATTAATAAATCAATAATTATATATAAAAAAATATGATTAGACGTGTAGGCTGTAAAATGTGGAAATATTGTTTCATACGTTTGTTTCTTCTACGTGATTTGAAAGTAAAAACAATCCAAAAACATAAAATTCTAATACAAATTTCGTTCTATAGGTTTTAAAAAAATTAAAAACTTTGTTTTCATCATTATCTAGACTACCAAAAATTTTGCGAATTATTTTAAATGAGTATTGCAACTGCCGCGTAATGTAAACAATCATGGAAAAACTGGCAAACGGTTAAAACTTTGGCCTACATAATAGATTTATCGAAATATCAAAAAAATGTTTTGCAAGATTAAGTAATTACAATTATAAATACGTATATTTTCTTAATTTTGTATACAGTGCCATACGAGTTTGAAAACAAGTAATTTTTCAGATTATTACGGAAAAACTATTTGCCCAGGAACACTGTTAGTTTGCTAAACCATAAAATTAAGATACTTTTTTTAACCTACAAACCACTGGAATTTAAAATAATTAATAAACAAAAATTTGGCCATTAAAATCTAATTACAAATCCTTGTACGAAGTGAAGATGATCGAGAAAAATTAGGGTTTTCAGATTTCAACGGAAATATCAATTTTGACCACCCTGAATCGATTTTGAGTAGTTTCAACGGGACGTCTGTAAGAACCAAAAAAATTTGGATTTTGCACTTTTTCTTAATTGCAGTAATAAGCCCTTATTGAGAGCTAACTTTTTTTTTGAATTTAAATATATTGATTTATTAATAATAATTAACCTCTAATAATAAAAAAAAATTACGATAAATAATAATTTAATAATAACAAAAAAAAAATCATAAGTCTTTAATGAAATAAAAAAAATTATGTACTTTTCATTTAAAAAAATGTGTATATGTAATTTAATAGACGTACAAGGAAGTCATGTGGTGTCCACATCAGATTTTTTCAAACCATTTATTTCAAAAAGTTAATGTTTCCTGGTTTAAAGCAAGAAGAAAAATTATTATTCTAAAAACCACGGAAATGATGACTTAATTATTAATAAACATATAAATATTATTGTAGCTAAATATATATATATATATATATATATATAGATTAGCTTTTACTGTTATCCAAAAGCCTGTACAAAATTAGAAATTTGGTGATTTACTTTGAATTTTATTTTTTATTAATGGTTAAAATCTCGCAATTTTAAATGAAACCCACAATTCTTTTTTTTTTAATAAATCAAAATTCCTTTTAATAAATTTGCCTACACGACATCTTTATTACTATGTATTCTATATTGGAAATATTCGTTGTTAATAGCGTGCTTAGCGCGAATGTATTATGTAATTTGTTACATATTTTTTCAATAAAAAAGAAAATTAAAAATTTAAAAATTTTTAATGCAGCTTATTTTATTTTTAAAAATTTATCGCAATAAAAAAGGTACTTAGCTTTATTGCTACTGTGGTCAACATTAAATATATTACATTAAAATTCAAATTTAAATAAAAGAAACTATAATTTATAGCCACTTATATCATACTTTTAAGCTGTTTGAGGCTCGGATTAAAGATATATGTCTAAAATATTTGTAAATTTTACAAATCACAAATAGAATTTTATTTACCTTTGATAACTAAAAATATAAGCTTAACTATGATTTGTAAATAATTATTGAGATTAAATATATAAATAGTAAGAAATAGACAGACCGTATCCAAATATTTAAATTAATTTGGAAGTTCCAAGAGCTAAAACTAAATTTAGGTGATATAAAATTATACGACACTGATTAGAAATGTTTGTCAAACAGAATTACTTAAAATTTAGAATTTTATAGTATTTCGTTTGTTAAAACGCAAAATTATAAAAATGTAAATAAAAAAATTATTTTATTTTTTAAAATTTTTATTCCTATGAAATAAAAAATATATATAATCATGTAACCTTTTCCTAAAACTTATATGTTTACCAGATTTTTCATCTTTTTATAATTAATTTTTATTTCTTTAACGTGATTTTTCGATTAAATATTAAAATTTATTAAATGTAATAAACATTTTTTTATGAAATTAAAATTTATATTAACTTATAATGTATAAATCACATTATTCATACAAAAACTAAATAAATTTTTGAATATATAAAATTGAAAAGAAACACTAGTAAGCAAATAATATTTTTTTCAATTTCTACTTTTGTCAGATTTAATAATAAAAAATTGTTAAAAATTTTGTAAACTATAATTTAAAAACTATAAATACCAAAATTTAAAAAATAATTTAAATAAAGTGTTACTTTTTCAAATTACTTTAAAAATGATTAGTTTTTAGTATTTTCGTTTATTACTTTTTTAATATCGGCTTACCTAGTATCTACAACAAATGAGTATTACAAAAAATTTTGATGAGGACATCACATGACTTCCTTGTACGCCTATTAAATTACATATACACATTTTTGTAAAATGAAAAGTACATAAAGTTTTATTTCAGTAACTTCTGATTTTTTCAAATTTTTTTATTTATTTTTATTGTTATTATTGAATTATTATTTATTGTTCATTTTTTTTTTTACAAACAGATGTTAATAAGCATTAATACAGGTAAATCAATATATTTAAATTAAAAAAAAAAGTTAATAAAAAGGAAATGAAGTCGGATGTGCCTTGATCCAAATATTTCATTAATTAAAATTTCATTTGGCTATAACTCTGGAACCAATGAAAATAAGTATCACTTACGATATATCGTTGAAAAGCTCTCAATGAAGGCTTATTACTACAGTTAAGAAAATGTCCAAAACCCAATTTCTTTTTGATTTTGGGCTTTTTTGGACACTTTTGGTTCAGTCGATTGCAATTAAAAAGGGAGGTGAACAAGTAGATGTTGTAACAGTTCTAAATCCAAAATTTCAACATCCTACGGCTAATTAATTTTGTGTGCGAGATATATGCGTACGTACAGACGTCATACCGAAACTATTCAAAATGCATTCAGAGATGGTCAAATTGAAATCAACCATTGAAATCGATATTTCCGTTGAAATCTGAAAACCTAAATTTTTTGTGATTACAATACTTCCTAGTAAAAAGAGTAAGGAAAATCTACGTTCTGATAAAAAAAAAGTAGAGTAAAGAAGCGATTAGCCTATTAGCCATTTGGGATGTAGCGTTTATATTTTGTTTTACCTTATCCTTTTTTTCTTTCACAATCATTTACATTATTGAAGAATCGTAAGTAAATATGATTGCATACGACAATGTTTAAAACGGCTTCTATCGAAGTTTATCAAAAATTACTTTTTTTTTTGTTTAACCTCCGGGTCCTCCTTAAGGCATTGCTTCAGAAAATGAGATGAATGATTTGTAGCGTGTGTCAAAATGCTATGCCTGACCGGGATTTGAACCCGGAACCTCCGAATGACAGGCTGAGACGCTACCACTCGAGCCACGGTGGCCATCACTAAAAAATTACACATATAAACGTCTCCTTCTAACGTCTTCACTATTGTCTAGAGGGTTTATAACTAAATAATTCTCGTGGTTGTTTACCCGCATTTTATATTTTATACCCAATCGCTACATTTCTTCTCTCAAATTCGGTAAATCCCCAGATCAGATGTTCTTATATCTCACTGTTTATTACGAACCAAGGTGCCTCTATGATGCTCCTCAATAATTTGTTTTGGAATCGCTGTATAATCTGGAAGATGCCGCATCTTGCTGTATCCAAAGTTGGATCCCACAGGTGCAACTCGGTTTCAGGATCGTCGTGTAAAGTAATTTTTTATTGCATATCCAGCAAATCTTAAATTTCACACATAATTCTTTAAATGATCCAAAAAGAATCATTTCAAATCGTTTTTACTTATTACATTCAGAGTACGAAAGATGAAATAGTGTTTTTAGTATCAGAAAAAAAATTATTTGTTGAAATCTGTACATTAAGGTCTTTTTTCGTTTGAATCTTATTTTTTTAAATTATCTATCATTATTATTATCGTTTGATTAATTTTTCGTCTTCATTAGCATATACAAATCATGTGGAAAAATAAAACAACGGCAAAAACAATGTTTTTTGAAAGTGACGCTATTTATTATAATTAAAATACGAAATATTAAATAAAGTAATTTTTTTATCATTCCCCGTTTTGGAAGAGAAAAAAAGAAATTACTATCACTAGATACTTAATTTTTTAGCGGTTTTAATATCTAAAACTACTTCATACTTCGTTTCAAGTATCTCTATATGTATGTATGTATGCGTGCACTGCGTTAAAGCATTCATGATTATTGGTTAAGATAATGAAAAAAGGCATAAATAGATCTGAAATAAAATTTTTCAGATGATGATTATTTTACTTGGTCTAAGAAATTTAGTTTTATTTCTGTTCGATTGCGTAGTATACAATGTAAAAGATAAACAATGTACATGCAATATATCTAAACTTTCATTTCCCTAATTATGTATAATACACATTATTTGAGCTAGATAATAATAAGATATAGTATTATTGTTTGGGGACATACTGAGCCATTCCATTTAAAAACAAGTTACTAAAACTATTCTAAAAGCCTATAACAATAAACATATTCCAATATATATCTATGATTTCCATAGAGTCAGCAGACTTCTGTTACCCACAGTTCTGCTGTATCAAAATATTATTAACGATAACTTTTTCTCATCAAAATTTTAAAAAATAAAAAAAACAGGAACTACGGAACTCAAAACATACCTTATTTTATACACCGGCCTCATAAGAAGTATGGCTATCGTATGTTGGCATATCTTGACACACAGATTTTCTCAGATCTGTCACCAGGTAAATTTCCGTGAAGAAGTTGAAGGAATACATTCTTAATATTTGTTTAGATATTTAATTAATTTTAAGTAATATGAAAGAGAAAAGTGGAGAGCAGAATATTAATATTTATGAGTAATATTAATGTTTATTTTTTGTTTTATTTATACTAATTAATCCTAAGTTATGAGTTTGTTAAGTTTTATTTTTCAGTGAAATTATTTCTGTTTTTTTTTATTTTTATTTTAACTCTATAATTATTATTTATATGAGAACCCCTGACAAACTGCTATGTCAGTATAGGATCCCTTAAATCCTATAAAAATTTTAATTGAATGAAACAAATATTTAAAAAAAAATATATTATTATTATTTGTTTATAAGAGGTAGTTTTTTCCCCAAATAATTTTTTAATATTAAAAAATTTATATTTTTTAATATTTATTTTTTTCAAAACAAATGGTATTTTATATTTTTAAACCGGCTGTTTTAAAAATTTATTTTTATAGTTTTTCATATTTATTTTTAAATAATACTCGTTTTTATTAGTATAAATAACACATTTAATTAACTTTTTATAATAAAAAAATAATTGTTTATTAATTCTTATAATTGATTTTCGTGAAAATCGTGGCTACAGTACCATACTAAAATAAGATTTCATTATAAATAATCATATCATTTTGTGACTATGAAGCGATAAATAATATTTTGGTAGCTTAATCTTTAACAAATTCTAAAATACGAGCATTATATTACATAATATGAATAGCTTATTTTTATATTACTTACACGTATCCGTGAAACGATACTCGTTTATTCATGATATATGATACATACTAGAAATTTTCGTAAAGCATAAGAAAAGACGATATCACGCTACCATAAACTGCTGTAAATTGTGATGCAGTTAATATTATTAAAGGTATCTAAATATAATACGATATGTAATCCTAGGCACGTATTTCTATCGTATCAAAAATGTAGCAGCTCTTTTACAGTCACGTGTTGTAAAAACTCCTTACAGTTGTTACATTCAGAATTTCTTTTAAAGCGGAAAGTAAGATACATGTGTGTAAAGTTAGCTGCTATATAATACAAAACTTTAAAAGTTTCTCATATGAAAAGCATTGAACTGAAGTTTAACTTTAGTAATATTATAATCTGTAAAGTAAATAATTTTTTTTAACCATGTTATGATTTTTTAATTGAGATTTAATAAATAAATTTAACAATTTTTTTTAATTTTATAATAAATTTTATAAATCATCCTTAAAGAAAGAAAGGATATGTTAATACAAAATATTTAATTTTTAAGAAATCTAGCCGAAAATTTCACCTATGTTGAAATTTAAAAAAAAATTATTTTATCATAAATTTATAATATCCCTTATAGTTGTTCGGATTTTTAGGAACTATAAAAATAAATCTATTAATTAATCAAAAGAAAAAATGTTTTCTATTATTGGTTAATTAACACTTTTATGCGTTAATAATGTGATAATGGTTTATTAATCTAATTACTAAACAGAAGTTACTATTATTTTTTTCTTTTTAAATTTTGTACATCTACATTTGAATTTATTTTTAATTTATAAAAATATGTATTTTTATGAATAATTATAATTATTTTTTTTAATGCTTTTATTTATAGTCGCATCAACAATTATATTCATTAGCGACTACAGTAACACTATTATGAAGTATTATATAAAACAATAAAAATCATAAAGAACAAAAATAAAAAATAAAGAAATAGGAAAAATAAATAACAAACATAGACAAGTGAAAACAATAAATACATAAATCAGACAAAAATCACTAAATCGTATTCTTCATTCCACTGTAAGAGAGGAACCGCAACAGAAGTTTTATACCTTCGTTCTGGTTTAATAAAAATTTCACATCCGAACCCAGATCTAAGTTTTATCGGATGGTTCCAAAGACTGGACGATCAACGAGCAGGTGGTACACGGACCATTTGACCTTGCAAGCCTCACAGATCTTCTGAGGAGATCCAAGTAGGCGAGCGTGGGTAATCCTGGTGTGTCCAATCCTTAGCCGAGTTAAGATGACTTGGTCTCTTCTGTTGCTCGGGGATGGAGGTTTCTCGAGCACATTCTCCCGGATGTTGTGTAATGCTGTGGGAGAACTCAGCAGCCAGAATCTATTCCACTGAGCCCGCAATTTCACACGGACTGATTTCATGAAGAGTCTCTCACATGTCGATTTTACACATTTATTGCAGCTCTCTTGGCAGCCTCATCGGCCCGTTCGTTCACGAGGATGCCACAATGGCCAGGAACCCTTACCAGTACTACAGTCTTACTTATCCTTGAAAGAATATCATGAATAATCTGAACGATGGATTCAGAACGTTTGCAGCTCAAGCTCTCGAGTACACTCCTGGAGTCTATAATTATTAGGAAGACCTGGAGTCTATAAATTATTAGGAAATCGCTACGGATTTTGATAACTTTCAAGGTGGAGTGAATCGCAAATTAATTTATTAAACAATTTTTTTTTTTATTATTACACAGAAAATATTTTTTAAAATTATTTATTAATTAATTAAATATTTTCTTTTCAGTTTGTTTAAAAACAAATTAATTAAAACTTTTAACCACTATTATACTAAACACTTACCAATAATGAAGAAAAAAGAAAAAAATCGTTTTATTTATCACTAAACAAAGTTAATATGTTAAACTTGTAAACGCATAATAATTTTTTTATATATGGGCGACAACGAATTGTAAGCTTAACAAACAAATTTATTCTATTTTAATGTTGAAAATATATTTTATTATTTTAATCGATGTCACAATTCAAGATATAAAAGGTAATAATTTTATAATTCAGTTATTTACTCTACTTTAAGTTTTTTTTTTAGCAAAAAAAGCCACGCAATCATTTTATGAGAATAACAATAAAACAGAATAATTACAAATAAATTTGATTCATAATAAACACTTCATATTTAGTGTTTTTCCTTTTTTACCAAATATTAAAATTAATAAACTGAATTCTTTGTTTACATCAAACCTAGATTCACATAGCTGTTCTTCGAATTCTGAATTATTTATTTTCCGTTAACGGCAGGATTTTAATTAAAATAAATTTTTAAATGATCATAAAATATTTATAACCTTAGATAAATAAGGTGGTTATAAATAATAACCTGAACATAATATAAATATTATATTAAATAAATAAATATTATTTATAACTTAGAATTACTTAAAAATGCTCCTGTGATAGTTCCAGAAAAAGTTAATTAAGAGTAAAACTGACAGCAAATAAGCTTTTCTATTTTTAAAATACACCAAAATTATGTTTCATAGTATACAATATTTTTCACTAAAGATTTCAAATAGATGTTTTTTAGGTAGATTAAAAACTGTTTGGAGCATGCGTATTACTCCAGTATAAATAAAATCTTATACTTATCTATAACAATTCAAAAAGCTTCTGACGCACTCGCAGTAGTTGTCTTTAAACAACAGATTATAATCAGAGAAAAAATATTACTGGTGTAGATCTATGTACAATTTTCAGTTTGTTATGATTGTAATTAAGCGAACAAAATGAATGTACCTTTAGATAACATGTTGTTGTTTATCAGCACTAGTAAACGCTAAATACAGACAGGTATTGTTATTATTTGCTATTACAAAACAAATGACATAACACTGTACTTGAACTGATATGTATACTGATAATTTAAATGATAACATAACAAGATAATTATGAAAAATAATACAGATAGACTGTAAACTTTCTTTTCTGTTCAACCATTGAAAAAAAAAAATATGTTAAATTGAATATCAGGTATAATTTTATAATTTGGTGCTATTTTAAAATACCGATTTTCTTTTATTTTTGCCGCAGTGTTTAATTTACAATCGGTCCCAATTTAACGGAACGGAGTTCCCGTACAAAAATTAATCTAAAGAAGATTGATCAAAGACAGTGGCGGCTCGTAACTGAAATTAGTGGGGATGCTGTTCCAGAAACTATTTTCTGGGCCTTTTCAAGGCCATGGTACCGAAAAATTGAGTCGCATTTAAAATAGCTGGAAGCAGAATAATAATATAATTCTACATATTATCACATTCAAGAATATGGTACACGGTTTTTAAGCACAAATGTCAATATAGATTTTTAGCATTATTAAATAATAACTTAATAAAATGTCGGCTTAAAATCACTATAGTCCAATGGTGCTTAATTTAAATTTCTACGTACACAGAAACAAATAGATAATTAGTTTCTACTACTTACCTTCTCTTTCGTGTTTTTGGACAGATTTGGAAATCAAATGGCTGCTTTCCGCCATCTTAGGGAACGAACAAGAAACGTTCCACACGCATGCGAAGTAAAAAAAAACTACCTTCCACCGGCACACCAGGGTCGGCACAGTGGAAGAGACAGTGCTTTCTCTACCTCGCAGCCTCGCATGCAGCTTCGTATGTGCGCATGCGCACAACAGCCAAACACCACGTCGCTGGAACTGTGAAGCGCACAGTTTCATGCAAAAATTTTTCTATCATTTTCATAAACTGGGGGATGGCTAATGACATTAAGCTTAAGGATTATATATTGTACAAGTATAAAGAAAGAAAGAATTAAAGAAAAAAGAAATCGTTATATTAAATGTTACCGCCAATGTTCAAAGACCAAAGTTCAGAACATAAAAAGAAAAGAACGAATAAAAGTAAGTGGCGAAACAAAATAATTAATTTTGACAATGACTGACAACACCATAGGACAATTGATTTACTTCAAATCTCGAAGTTACAGATCTAATATATGGAGTCAATTTAGACGCTTAACATCCTCATTGTTACCCAGGAGGTTAATCGCGACCCAGTTCATATGTTTGTTCAGTCTCATTTTGTAACTTGTACCGAATTGCCGTATCTTCTCTCGAACGACTGTTAATCCCAGATAATAGTATATTTCAGTGTTTTACGCAAACCATGGGGATTCTGTTATATTTCTCAATAGTTTGTTCTGGAATCGCTGTACGGTTGGATTCTGAAAGGTCCAAATTGGTTTCAGGCCGCTGATTATAGCAGTTGCTGATTAGATAATGATGGTTGCCATCCCCGCCTATTCCTAAGAAAAAAAAATAACATAGATCTTTGCCTAATTTAACGTAAAAATATTCTATCCATAATATTAAAATTTGAATATTTTATAGGGAAGGGAATAAAAAAATATCCAGATGTAGAAAGCGTTCGTTTAAAGTTCAGTTTTTGAATGTTACCGTACATTCGTAAAATAATAATATTTTTTTAATTTAATAAATCTTCCCTTTTGTTGAATCCTACTCAAATAAAAGTCCATAGATCGAAAATAATTTTCTATTATTCGACATCAGTTATCTTGAAAATTCTGTTATTCCATTTTCAAATAAATTTCCACTAAATAAAAATTAAATGTTCCATATTTTAATTATTTCATTTAAAAATACATTGAGTACTTAATTTGTTTTCAAAATGGCATAAAAGTAATATTAATTATAATACTGTTAAATTTAATATGGATTGCTGTTTTGTAACAATTTCATTGTACCTGCATTTTTCACAGGATTTAATTAAAACGATATTAAAAGATAGTTCATTAATCGACTAAACGGGATTATTAATTAAACGGATAATTAAACGATATTTCTATTTTTAAAATTTTGATTAATATTCGTTTGATACTGTCTTTATTTAGGTGCAAGAGTGAAACAACAAAGCATGAAAATATTTATTTATTTTTTTTTTTGATTGACGATATCGCCACTTTAACTTGAAACTTGTACAAGGAGTATAGAAATTAAATTTTTGTAGCTTATTAAAAAATGATACGCTTGACCGAGATTCGAACTCCGCTACCTGCTAATGAAACGCCGAGTCACTACCACTCCGCCACGCTTATTCACATAACTGTGATTATCTTTAGGCAACATTATTTTAGGCAATCTCGTTTTATTTTTAGGCAATATCTCTTAAATTAAATTCATTTGAAAATATTATTTGGTATTAATATAACATTTTTATTATAAACTAAAATGTTAATCTTCTTGTATTGGTGACAATGTTCAACCGGTTACAATCTTGTAATTATAACATATTTTTTGCTTGGTAACGTAGCCCTTTATGTATTAATTACTTTCTTAATAATAATTTTGGTTAACAACATAATGTTAATATCAGTATATATATATATATAAATATATATATATATGTTAACTTTGTTTTTAAATACATACCCTTGTATGTGGTGTACACTAAAATATATATTATAATAAGCTTGATTGTATGATAAAGAAATATAGAAGTAAGATTAAGCATAAACGGAGCAATTTTCACAACATATAGCATCTCAATTCATTAAATTTTATCAATTTTTTTTTTGTTTTGTTATAAATTCATAATAAATCATTAAATAAAAGTTACAAATTCAATGAATTAAGTATTTTAATAAGACGAATATGTATGTAATTGCGTGCACAGTATTTAAACATTAGAAAAAGTAAAACAAAAATAAAGGGCTGGCCAATAATCAGTAAGCTTAAAGTAGTAGAATATAAATTATTAACAACCATTCCGTGACTGCAAAGACGGACACATTAGGTAATTATCATACAAAATTAACATCGAGTAAAGGAGCTATTAATTTTAATTATGGAAAAATAAAACGGTTAAAAACACCAGATATAATTATTTTATTTTTGACTTTTACTTGTGTTAATTAAGTTATAACGTGTATTATATTAAATTAATTATTATATAATCTTTAAACTGTAATATTAAAATAAAAGCATGAGCCTACTTAATTTAATGACTTGATCAACAAAAACTATTTCACTAAAATGCGAGAATCAAATCCAACTATTCATCAAAATGTAAGTTTTTATACAAATCTTCATCTCTGTTGTCGCCTTTCAGGATAATATTTTTATTTATTTTTTTAATACTTTTATTTATAGTCGTATCAGTAATTAGTCATTAGCGACTTAGTGTAATGTACCTGCCCCGGTGAACGTGTAGTTTTTAAATAACTTAGGCCGACCATTCCTGAGACGTATGGTTAATTGAAACTCAACCACCGAAGAACACCGATACCTAAGATTTGGTATTCAAATCCGCATAAATGCAACTATCTTTATTAGGAATTGAACCTGAAATCAGCTGATTTACGACGACGAGTTTACCACTAGACCAACCCGGTAAGTTAATAAAATATACACTACTACCATATTATAATAAATTTTTTTTAAAAATGTTAAAAATATTAAAATATTATAGAATATTAAATTATAATCTAATCGAATAGACGATTTCTAGTCTACTTGGTCTGGGTTCCATTTTGTTTTTTAAGAATTTTATTGTGATTTACCAAAATTCTTCATATAAATATCTTATAGTATTTCGTATTTTATTCCTTTATTACTTTTATAAAAAATTATTATTAACTGGCTTGCGAATCAGATAATAATTTAATGTATGCAGTAACAATTGAATAATTTATTTATTGAGAATATTTAAAAGAAATATTATATTTTTTTTTAGATTGAAAGATAAACTAATAAATTAAACAAGAGATAAATATTAAAAAGCACGACTTCCAAAAAAGATCATTGCTCTTTAATATAGGATAATTAAAGAACGTGTGGGTGATAATTTTGTATATAGTATTTTTATAGTGTATTTTTTCAATTTTTTTAATTTATTTAAACAAATATACATATATATTTACAGCTTATGACAATCCCGATAACATAAGGATTCCAACTTGAAGTGAAAAATTTAAATCGGTTCAACCGTTGAGTTGCTAGGGTGGAACAAACATACATATACATTACACTCCTTTTTGAGCAGTCGTGTTATTAGTTAATTTTTGTTCTAGTTTGGTTCATCGTGATTTGTATTGTATTGAAAATAGCCCGTTTGAATTTTTAAAATCGGATGCTTGCAAAGATATTATAACAGCACCCTATTGTACCTCCTAAAATACCGCCCCAGGAGCACCCCATTTGTTACCAGTTGATGGTGATGATTGATCTAGCCTCACACGAGGTGCTCGCATCACCTCACTATTCTAGCCTCACACGCAGTCTCCACGGGAAGCCGATTATTATTATTAAACGCATATTTAATTCTATTATTTTTGTAATACTATTCATTTATTGATTCGATTCGTTAAATTCAAACCCAGCTCGCTTCAAATCTTCACTAATATATAATTAAATATATTCATATTTACATAGACTATGACACTTCCGGTAACGTAAAGATTTTAAGGCGGGGTTGTACATCTAAATCGATTCAGCCGTTTAGCTGATATGGTCGATAAAACATACATCTGTACATTCACCCTAAATACACTGCACTTCTCTTGGGCAGTCGTGTAATTAGAATATTAGGTTAATATAAAATAAAATTAGTTAAACATCTGTTCCTTTTGTGACCAAAAAATATTTGGAAAACTGCAATACTGATGAATACAGTGAATCCATCATCACCCAATTTTGATATACCAAAATTCTATTACCGGTTTTACAATGTTTTGTAGTAAGGTTTTTTTGTTGTTAGATGAAACGACGTATGTGTAACGATTTTTTATGAAATGTTTACTTTTTTCAAAATGGCAACTACTAGTATCTTAAAGGATTATGAAAAGGTACGCTAAAGGTAATGTTTCCGTAGACAATAAATCGCTGCCATAGATTAAACATGTGATCACCCTTACTCTTCTGACGTCACAAACTATTACTAGTCTGTTGTTAGCGATTATGGGTCAGATTATTTCACTGTTTTTATTTTATTCCGCCATTAACGTTTATTTACCTTTATTTCTCAGACCATTCTTTATTGCTAATCATCCCTTTCTACATTATACAGATTTATATTTTACATTTTGATAACATTTCTTTTCACCCGGATCCCATTTTTATCAAAAAAGGGGAATATAGAACAATTATTTTCTCGCCAGGTAACCGTTAATGGTCGGTGCTGACGGTTCTATTGCTTATTCAATAAGATTGGCTTTGTCATCGGCTATAACTTCCAATGATCAACAATTCCTTTTTATAATTTATTTTAATTTTCAATTAGTTAATTCAATTTAGTTTCCAGAGCTCAAATTGTTATATTTAGTACAAAATTATCTCCCGATAACTACCAATATTAAAATTAAAAAACAAAAAATATATAAAATTTTTTGAATATTAATATTTAAGATCATTAATTTTGGTTTGCGTATTTTGAAATATCTTATTTAAAGCCAGTCATACTAGTGAAAAAAATAATTAATAAAAGAAAGATGTAAAATATCTTGTAATTCAAGAAATTACCGACACAGTTGGTAGTGAAAATGACACTGAACGAACAACGAACGAACTGAAACTTGCTGTTAAATAATGAGCTGTCATTGTTCAGAATGACCCCCTTGTAGGCTGGCACTGTACAGAAATAAGGGGCGAGGGGAAATGGGATAAGGGATAGAAAATTCTATTGTTTTGCTTATAAAAGGATCTGTAGAAATATTGACTGTAAATAAAACATGTTACCCCTTAGTTTTGTGATATATATATAATATGTGTGTGTGCGCGCGTGTGTGGTTTGTGTTTTATATTATACACGAACATATTTGTTTATTTTGTTGAAAGGATAAAAGTGTACATCTAAAATAATCCTATATCCTTTTGTGACAGATAGAGTTTAAAATAATAAAACAAAGCTGCAATTAATACATATTTCAATAATATACTCGTTACAGCGTTTTTTTTTTTTTTTTTGGAAGGGAGCAGCTCACAAAGATTATTATCACCCAAACACAAAAAACACCGGTACAGAGTCTTACAAAAACAACTAAGAAATAACATCAAGAAGTAATAAAGAAAATGTAAAACAATTAACCAATAAGAAAGAAAAGGTTTTATTATACAAAATATAAAATTAAAATTAAAAACGTATTAAAAGAAACAAAAATTACTTTAAAAAAATAACGGTTCTATTTAATATGTATTAGAAACATGCTCGGAATAATATTTCTAAGCCATCAAAGTAATGTTAATCTAATGTGAAAGCGTGGGCCTTCATCAATACAAATGTTTTTAATGTTTCAACAACTGTTAAAGCCCTTGTTACTGTTTATAATGATAATGATAAGTAATACCATACAGTGATTCCCGAGGCTAAACAGAAAAAGAGAGAATTGAAAATAACCTGATTTTATAAATTTGTAATATTAAACGTCAAAGCGTATTTGAATAAATGTAATCCAACGGTTAAAAGCTATTACAAATTTATAAGGAAAGAAGGACGACACTATGAACAATTTCTTTCACTTTTCCTTCTTCCTGTTTAGCCTCCGGAAATCACCATCAGGTATTACTTTAGAGGATGATATGTATGAATGTAAATGAAGTGTAATCTTGTACAGTCTCAAGACAACCATTCCTGAGATGTGCACCAAAGAACACCGGTATCCACGATCTAGTATTCAAATATTAGAATTTCCTACCTTAGAACTCTCGACTTCGAAATCAGCTGATTTGCAATGACGAGTTGACCACTTTTTCTGAAGTGTATTAAATATATAATAATAATAATAATAAAGAAAATTTTTTTAACTTTTTTAAATTGTTTTCTTATAAATAATTAGAGACACTGAAATAGAGTTTTGAAAAACAAGTCAAAGAACGGCTCAAGAAAATTTACAGAAGAGCAAAAACATAAGAGGATGAAAAAGTATTGGATGCAACGGAAAGAAGATGAAAAGAAGAAAGAAAATGTAACGACATTTAAAATGCTCCAGTGAAAGTAACAAGAATATGGATATGAGAAATATGATAAAATAGAAATTTCTACTCGTTGGTTAAAAAAAATAATTAAAATATATTAAAAAATAATAATGATTTTTTTACAATAAAACATAAAAGTATGTTTATATAACAAAATAAGAAATCAATATTTTATTTCTTTTGAAAATAAGTCACCCGCATAAACCAGAATGGAAAAAGAAATTGTTTAGTATTTCAGTTTTAGAAGGATATTGTTTAAAACGTTATTCAATTTCATTCCAGCGAGAATACAATTTTTCTTTCCCCCTTAATACTTATATCGATTTTCAAATTAGGTTTGTAGATTGAGTTACATGTATACACACTGATGCATGCATCATACATTTAGTCTTTACTAAAGGACCTATCTCTAAATATAGGATTTAGTCTACACAGAAATCTCTGTACTAACCCTTATTTGTTTCACATGAACCCTATATCATTAGTTCTACTTTTATTCAGTCATCCAACCAACCGTGCTTTCTGATGTCACTGTTTATTTCCCTCCAGCTAAATTACGAATAAGAGATTCATCTTTCCTGACCCGAGGGTCATATTACTTTTACGAAACAACAGGATAGGATATATTACAATGAACCGTGATGCAGTGAAGTAAATTATATAGGATAACCTATGTTAAAATTAAGTTAAACAAAACTGTAATATGAATGTATTTATATCTTCTGAAAATAATACTAAAATTACAAAATAACCTAATTACATATTAATATGATAACTTAAAGTTAGATAAATAGTATATGTCTGTTATTAAAATTACTACGAAAGTTTGTAGAGTATGAAAAATACCTGACCGGAATTCCAACCCGGAACTTCCCAATAAAAGACCGATACGCTACCATTCCGCCAAGGAAATCGGTGAATTATTATTAAAATTCATATTTTTAAAAGCAAAATTTATTTTTTCAGTTACAACATTTAACTTGTATATAAGTATTATTTTTTGGAATCTGTTTCCTTGCAGATTACTGTACCAGATTGTATAAAAATGATTTATCAGAAAAGTTTCCATAAAAATATCATGGTTGTAAAAAAGGTTTTTCTAGCTGATACTAAAAACCTTATCGTATTTATAGATTATTTTATATATTTTAGATGGAAGTAACCATTTAAATGACAATGGTAAACGGAACGGGGTGAAATATTAAATAGAATTTTATTCCCTGATCATTTTGTTCTCTATTGTATTAAGCTTTACATTTCGTTTTATTTAAAAAATATACATATTGATACCTGAACTTAAAACTGTTTAGCCTCCGGTAACTACCGTTCAGATAATACTTCAGAGGATGAATTAGGATGATATGTATGAGTGTAAATGAAGTGTAGTTTTGTACATTCTCAGTTTGACAATTCCTGAGATGTGTGATTAATTGAAACCCAACCACCAAAGAACACCGGTATTATCCACGATCTAGTATTCAAATCCGTGTAAAAATAACTGGCTTTACTATGACTTGAACGCTGGAACTCTCAACTTCCAAATTAGCTGATTTGGGAAGACGCGTTCACCACTAGACCAGTGGGTTAATATGTTTTAGCATAGTCAACTGCAAGTTTTATTTATTTTTTATTTTTTAATTGCAAAGAAATTACATAAAATAAACTTTAAAAAAGACTATAAAAACCGCCCTTTAAGTAAAATAATTTCTGGCCGGCCTCCGTGACGCGATTTATAGCGTCTCTCAGCCTTTCATCCGGAGGTCCCGGATTCAAATCCCGGTCAGGCATGACATTTTCACACGCTACAAACATTTGTAATTCATCTCATTCTCTGAAGTAATACCTAATATGGTACGATCTCGCATAACTCAAAAACTATTAGTCGTAGGATTTTAAAATGTTTGATTTAGGACTGTTGTAACATCTAGTTGTGGACCTTCCTTTTTGATTGCAATCGACTTAACCAAAAGTGCCCAAAAAAGCCCAAAATCCAAACAATTTTAGATTTTGGACTTTTTCGTAACTGCAATAATAAGCCCTCATTGAAAGCTTTTCAGTAATATATCATAATGGTACTTATTTTCATTGGTTCCAGAGTTTTAGCCAAATTAAATTTTAATTAATGAAATATTTGGATCTTAGAAGGGGAAGGCACATCGATGTGCCTTTTCTGATTCCAGAAAAGGGAAACAGAGATTCCTATTTTTTCTACACAGAACAAATAATAGGGCTCGCAGTAAAAATAAAATAAAAAGTAAAGAGTAGGAACCTGATGATGAATATATGCAACTGGAATGCATTAGAAGCCAGTAGACTCTTTTCATTTGTTTTCCGATAGTTAAATTTTATAAAAATTTGTTGGTTTTTTGCAGAAACCAATATGATAGGAGCATAGGTTTTTATATCTAGCTTATACCTGATATATTCTAAAACTTAGCTTAGTTTTACCTTCTTAAACTAACTTTATAAAAGAATGCTTTCAAAAAAGAAATTTATTTTTAAAACGTTTCTTAGTAACATAATGTGATCACCCAATTCTTAGAAAAGATACCCAAAATGTCTATGTTAATAAAATACTTAACAGCTGAGGATCAACCTGAGGATCAAAAAACAAATTTCTCAGAACTCAACAAATAATATTATAATTATATATATGTAAAAAAAGTAGCAGTACAGTATTAAAAAACAGATTCTTAATTTATATTTTTTCATTAAATATATCTAAAAATTTGTATTTGGAATGATTGTTCATTTGATTTTATAAACATAAAAAAAATATTTTATGTATTATGTTCCTATTTATGCTAAATGAATGAAGGCTACAAATATTTATGACTAAATAATTTAGAAGTTTTAATTACTTACAATAAAATTTGTTAAAAATAAAAGATAATATTAGATATATGCTATATAAGCGTACATCGTTATGATGTACGTGCTGTGTCCTTGTTTAACCCTTACATCTTTATAACCTAAGATTATGGACGAGTCTTAATTTATATAAAGATGGTTTACACATCTGTCTCATAAAACTTCACATAAAAAATTTATATGCATATATACTATGTATTGCTATAAGCATATTCTGATAACTTGCTAGCTATTACAAGAAAACGATTCCTCTTGCCTTTTCTATGAGTTAGTTAATTTTATCTCTGATGCATAAATTTCTAGAAAGGAAAACAAACAATATTTTATGTATTTATTTTTATTAAGTTACACGCAACGTTTAGCTATAAACGGTTAACAAAAGCTGTAAGTTCTCCATTACGGGTTAGCGTGAAAAGAAACGCAATTTTTCAGACATTAAAATGTAAAGTATCTATGAACATAAAGTATTTATATCTATTCGTACATGCATAGTTATTTAAGAAAAAAATCAACAGGATTTATCAACAGGATCGTAAAACCGGTATATAACATTGAGTTGTACCTCGCAATATTTTTAAATGAATTAAAATAAAAATGAAATGCAAGAGACCAAGCAGATAGATAGATTTAATTTTTATAAAAGAATTTTATTACATAAGCTTATAACTGAAATTACAAAAGAAAATAAGTGAGAGATAAAAAGCATCCTCTAAAAATTTCATAAAAAAATTTGAGTTCATTCCCTAAATCTTTACAAATTAAAGTTAACTATTGAGGGCTATTTAAGTAAATAAGAGAAGAAAGTAAATAAACTAATCAAAAAATAGTTTTAAAAATTTATAAAATTGTTACACCAACCGTACGATCGTAATATTCGTTAAAATATTAAAATTCTTAATTCTTCTATTGTAAAGTTCCTTCCAAATAAAATACTGTAAAGATATAATTATTTTTTCTACGTTGAGGAAATTTCTTAGCTTCATTTTTTATTATAGGTTACGCATTACGGAACAACTCCATTGTGATAACTTAATTTTTGACAATGGAGTTATTCCGAAACGCGTCAACGTATAATAAACAAATTAAGCTAAAAAAAAGTACTCAACTTAGAATTTATAGTGATCTTAGTAGAAAATATAATAATTATTAATGTTTTAATAACGACAAATATAATAGCATATCTAACAAAACTTATTTTATTTAGTTTAAAGATGATACGAAGTTGGTGGAATATATTCGTAACTGATTGTTAGTTAATAATGAAATACTTCCTACACTTGAGTTAAAATATGTTGAGTTATGGAAAATATTTATCAATAATGATAAATATATTATCATAATTATTCTTCGAATATATGATTCAAAATAAAATCATTAGAAAATGTTTAAGAGTGAAATGTACATAAATAAAAATATAAATGTTCGTTTGTTCAAAATTATAAATCTCCAAAATTTCTCCACCGGTTGCTTTGAAATTTTGACAACGTTGCATTCGAATACGCGCGTGTTTTTATATATACCTACTATTTATATACCTAAGATGTCACACTTGTGACAGGTAAAAATATGCTTTTATTTGAAAAACAGTGCTATCTGTTGGACGTAAAAGCAACACTCTCTGTACTAAATATTTTACGATTCCATTTCAGTGTTTCCGATATCTGTGTCCGCTACAAACTAAAAAAACTACTGGACCGATTTACGCGTGAGGAAAAAGGGAGAAAGGGAAAAAATCGGATAAGGGAAGAAGAGAAAAAGGGGGAAATGGAAAAAAGAAACACGAGGAAAGTGGAAAGGGAATAAGGAAAAGAGAAATGGGAAGGATGAGAACGGGGAAAAGGGAAGATGGGGAAAGGGAAAGATGATAAGATGAAAAATGGGAAAGAAGGGAAAAGGGGAAAGGTTAAATTTTGTGTTCCGTAATATTCATTTTGTTAATGTTTTCTCAAAATTTCAATTGTGTTCATTTAGTCTATATATTTATTCAAATCTAGCAATAGCGAAGCACTGCCGGCTCTGCTAGTTTTAAAATAAACACAAAAAGATCTGAAGTGGACACCATATGACTTCGTTTTACGCCTGTTAAATTACATATACTCATTTTTTTTTTTTAAATGAGTGATAAAATAAATAATTAAGTACACTAAATTTTATTTCATTAATAACTTCTATTATTATTAAATCAATATAATTAAAAAAAAAAAATGAAGTCGGATTCGAACCGATGTTCCTTCCTCTTGTAAAATCCAAATATTTCATTAATTACATTTTTTTTTTTTTTTGCTATAACTCTGGAACCAATGAAAATAAGTACCACTTATGATACATCGTTGAAAAACTCTCAATGAGAGCTTATTACTGCAGTTAAAAAATATCCAAAAATCCAGATGTTTTGGACGAGAGATTTTTCTTAAATGAGATTTATTTTTAATAAATACTGTAAAAGTATAATTATTTGTACAATAAAAATAATTTATAAAGCATTGCTTCAAAGGATGAGATGAAATGACAATTTTGTAGCGTGTGAAAATGCCATGCCTGATCTGGATTCAAGAACCCAGACCCTCTGGATGAAAGGCCGAAACGCCACCACTCGCACCACGAAAGCCGAGCGTATGTAACTGATTATTAGTTAATAATGAAATACTTCCTATATTTTAGTAAAAAAAGAACGGGATTTATGAAAAAATAAAAAAATGTATATGTTTAAAACCGGAGTTTTAAATCCTTAAGAAAAGTTTTTAGGTGATTTATCAAAGTAACGGTTGTATTTTGGTGTATATATATATATATATATATATATATATATATATACATATATATATATATATATATATATATATATATATATATATGTGTATATATATATATATATACACATATACAGTAAAAACAACATAGTAACTGTAGCAGCTAGAATATATATTTTATTTATAACATGATTATTTGTAACATGAGTGACAATTTTAATGAAAATAATTTTTGTAAATAATTCAAACGAAATTTTAAATTAAACTATATATATATATATTGTTGAAAACTCAGAGGTAGATTCATATATTAGAAATAAATCAATCAACACTCCTATGGATAAATAATGATGAGGATAATCACGTGCTTAAGTGCCATTTATTTCTAAAGTACAGAAAACAGAATCTTATTTTAACCTACAATTTATGTTAATAAAGTTCGATTTTTTTTTGTATTGATGACTGATGTTTTCTAAACGACGTGTAGTATGACCAGATCTCTTACAGCCTTTCCCTCTCTACTAACAGACTAGATGACAGGTTTCTATTAAATGAATATAGTTGTACAGTTAAAATTTTGTTTAATAATCCTAATCGTCATAAATTAATTTATTTAAATATCAGATTTTTCTAAATTTCAATTTTCTTCTTTAGTTGAAAACACTATAGTTCAAATAAACTATGATCCAGTATAGTTACAAGACCAATTAGATTTTTGTTATCAATTCGTTTTTTTTTTGTTTAACCTCCGGATCTACCTTTACGCATTATTCATTCAGAGGATGAAGATTATTGATAAAAATTTAACGCAGTGAAATATGAGGCTTTGCTTTTCGACCATATCATTCTAAACAATCAAAACGCCATTTTGGGTACATATATCGTAACAATTTTTTATCTATACCATTTTTCTTGTCTTAAAAAGACCTTTAAAATGATTTATCACACAAAGGGTGTTACCATTTAAAATGTCTGCGTTACAACCCTTGGACTACCCTCCAACAAGGGGTTGATATTCTATTTCTTGTTAAAATGTAAAGTAATTGACCGATACATTATTCTGAAAGTTACAGTATTCTATCTGAAACGGTATTAAAGTTGTTTATGAGTTTTCATATTTTAATTCAATGTGTATAATAAACAGAATCTATTAATAATAAAATTACAAGTAAAATTAATAAATTTCGTTTAAAAAATAAATTTTCCTGTTAATAAATTTTTTATATAATTAGAAAATTGTGTTACTTGAATAAAGTAAACATATTTTTACGAACGTTGTAACTTTCACCGCAATTATAATTATTTTGTTTTTAAAATATAAGTATTAAAATTGACATGTCTTTATTATATCAAGCTTTAGTGAATGAAAGATACAATTTATTATTATTTATACCTTGTAAATTAATAACAAACTTGTTATATATTAATATAGGTGAGCCAAAACGTGTTTACATAAATTATCTTTTCATTTAGCTATTAAATCATTAAACACTGCTTCTCTGATGAAATATATAACCAAGATATAAAGTTTTAATGTCTGGATTTACTGTTATTGAGAAAGCATAAGTATATTTTTCAAATTTAGACCTGTATATTTAATTAGCTGACTGTAAATTGGGATGTGAAATTATCTCCTTTTTGTTGATATATTCTAACAACTCTAAGTTTGATGAATTTGAACGATAAGTAATCCACAAAAGATAAATTCTGTATTTCAATTTATTAAAAATATAATTATAAAAAAAAAGAAATGCTCAGCAGGTTTTAAATGAAAATCCAATTTTGGTAAGGAAAACAATTGTATAAAACATTCACGTGTATGGTTATAGTCGTATTAGGACTAAAATAAAGCATAATTTCTTCACACACTCCTCACCAGAAGTGCAAAAAACACAACAAAAAGATAAAAGTAATGTGTGACCCAAAATAAAACGACTTTTAAGTTTTTAATAAAACTTAATATGTGTTTTATTAAAAAATTAAAACGTCGTTTAACTTAAAAACTTAAAACTTAAAACGTTTTTTATTTATTAATAATTGTAATATTATTGCTTTATTAGAAAGAAGTGACATGGAGGTAACATGTGATACAAAACATCTGATAAATGAACGCCCCGGCCTTGGCTACACATGTTTACACTTTTGACAAATTTTCCAAAACATTTTGAAATAGTTTCTGGAAAATATCAGAATTCTTCTTTCAGGTTCTCAATTGTTTGTGGTTTATTGATGATGTACACTGGTTTATTGACCAACGGTGTCAAGTCACATGATTTTGACGGCCAATTTACATCACCTCGCTGCGGGATAACACAACCGTTAAATGATTCCTGCAATAACTACATGGTTTCATTGGAATTGTGTCATGTTTTACCCTCTTGTTGAAACCACGTGTCTTTCACATCCTTATCAATCATTTTAAGTCATAAAACGTTTGGAATCATCTCAAGATATCGAACTCTATTGACGGTAACGGCATCTCCATTTTAATTTTCGAAAAAGTAAGGTCTAATCAATCCCCAGCCGAAAATTCGTCCCTAACTGTGACCCGTAGAGAATGCATAGTAAGTTTTTCTATATATTTGGATTTTCTGATCCCCTAATTCGATAATTTTGTTTATTAACAAAGCCTGTAAGAAGAAAATGTACCTCCTCGCTAAATATGATTTTTGGCTTTTTCAAAACTCAATCTTCTACGAGATTTTCAAATCTGTACTTTCCCATAATTTAACTTTAATGTTTACTGATAACAGCAAATAAAAATCTCTACTCTAGTTTTATCGTGAAATAAATGGCAGTAAATTTAAAATATCAGTTCATTTTGGGACACCAAAATATTCTGCTTCTTCAGTTAATTTTCATCAAATCCTGAAGTAAACTGAAATTATAATTTTCTGTGAAAACTTTTTTCACATGTTTAATATTGATAATTCTGCATCAGTACAGAAAGAGATACATTAATTCGTTGTGCCACGTTTTGTCAAAAAACGCATTTTTTTTAACAAATTTTGAAATTCTTAAGTGGTCTTTAGTTTCTGTGAACTTTATTCCATTTACGTGATTTATATATTACCGTTATATATTTTTATATACCATTTTACTCAGATTTAAATTCTGTATAAAATATATTTAACATTTTTATTTGTTTATTAACCATTAAACAAAGTTATTATTTTACACCGAACATAGTGTTTTTGACCCCAATTTTTTGTGTTTCATCCCCAGATTTCTCAACTATTAAAATATAGTTTTAGGGTCTATTTTTTCCCATGAATTACAGTTTGGCTTAATCTTACCGAATATGCAGAAATCAGAATGAAATCTTTCATCAGCCGATACTTACCAACCATACTTTTCCGAACATACATGAACTTTCTTCTATATTTTCACTAGTAGAATATCTCTTTACCGAAAACGAAGATATGCAAGTGAAACTAATAAATTAAAATTAATCGCATAAAAATATGCATATTATTCTATATTTTTCCTATTAATTAGTAAGAAACGAAATCTCTCTGACTAAAATATAATTTATATGCACTGCTAAAATAAATATAAAAACAAAAACACGTTTAATATAAATACTGGCAAATACTATTTATAAAATATACATATATAAAAAAATGAAGCGTATGTTATTTGACGTAGGATATATCAATCGGACATATAATAATATTTATATAAATTTAATAAATAAAATGTTTTTTTTTTTCTAGTTTTTAATATATGAAATATTTTGATAAGTACCATGGCAATATTCCAAGGAATATTTTAATAATCTTGTTGATTTCTGTAAATACAGCAACATTTTTATCCAAACGTTTCTATTTTTAAAATAAAATTTTTATTAATTGATATTTTATACGTAATAAAATGATTCTGATTTATGACATAGGATAATAATTTAAATTAGTAGAAAAAAAAGCTACAGACGAATTTGTTAATAATATACAATTACAACTGGTTTAATCATTTGTCAATATTTATATATATTCAATTTGCTTAATAGCATACGATATACCAGTTTTAGAAACAAGAAATTCTTGTTCTAAGTTAAATTCTTTTTACTTGCATTGAAATATCATTGTGCCTGTAGACTCAAAATATAAATTTGATTTATTTTAGTATTTTTTAAACGATAATTAATTCTAAAATATATATACATCGAAAGTCATATATCTAGTTATGTTAATTTATTTCAATGTTCGAAATTATATTATTGATCACATAAATAAAAGTTCAAATCCCGATAAGTCATTTATAAAGATCGTTTCAAAATGTTGACATCTTTGCGAAGGTGTAAAATTTTCTTTTTTTGGAAATAAATTTACTTATATTATCCATTCTATTATCTTTAAAAAAAATTAATTAAAATAATGTAAAACCCAAATGAAAAAATCCAATTAATATCCGCATAGATGAAGTTTTATTCACTATCTTCTGAGAAGTTGAATAAAAATTACTTACGCGGTACTACATGAAATGTTTCACAACAGAAAAGAATGTAAATTATTATTTTTTTTTTGCTTTTTTCCGGTCATATAACTTCATATAAATTGTATTTCTTAAGTCTATGCATGGTGGTATGTTAAACAAAGATCTCAATGTAACAAAATATTTTGGAATGGTATATATATATTTTATTATTGTAAATTTACTTATGAACTTTAATAATACAAAATATTCTATTTAAGATAAAAAGAAGAAAATTTTAATTAGACCGAAGTCCTAGCCCCCCTCCTTGTGATCGAGGTTGTATGTTAGATATTCATTAAACAAAGAGAGCAATCCTTTTACTTTATTATTACATTTTTTTTTTCATTAATTTTATATTCACTACGACAACAGAAATAAGTTAGACATTTATGACGATTTTAGACATTTTCAAGTTGACGATGGTCAACCTGAATACTTTAAGTTTTATTTATCAGTATCATTCTCACAACCCGAGGATAGGCTCCGTGGCAAAAAGAGGGCCCGGGTTCGGCCTTGTGGAGCATCTGAATCGGCACCAGGATTTTCCTGGGCCGACCTGGAACCCGGGGATCAAGGAGGCGGAGTTTCCTGGCTAGACGGACGAATAAGCGAAGCAAGCTCCGACCAGATAATATACATCTAATATATAAATGCAAACGTTTGTGGCGAGTTCTGTCTGTCCATTTGTAACAAGGACATTCCAGATGTCCGGACGAGGCCTACAGCGAAGGCAATAAGCTGAGTTATTAAATCACCGATACAAATGTCTACCGAGGCATTTATGTCGGTGGCATCCCAACAAGGCCAGGCTTATTACTATGAGATGTAAAAAGTTAGAGGGCGATAGACGACTCCCGTTAAAGCCCAACAGGGCAAGGAACGGGGCGGGGGGTGGCGACCGGAACGTCACTAGGCGGGTGTCTTTCCCTACGGGGTTGGGATGTTCATTTGTAACAGCATCATGTGAGAACCAGCCGATCGTCTTTCAAATTTTCAGGATTTATTCTTATTATCCCATGGATCGAGGCTCTAGTCCCGTTGGAGGTGAAGTGAATTTTTCCTCGTCAAATTCTGTGTTCTTTTGTTATAACTATTACTTGAATTACTTGTTAGTATTATTCTCACAGCCTTGAGGATAATGAACACAGAAGGGGTCCAGGGGGATAAGCTCCCTGGCTTACGGGAAGACTAGAACTAGCTGACCGGCTAATATATATATATTTGTCTATAAGTAATAAAAAAACTTGTTTAGATGATTGGTTAACTGAAGAAATTAATAAAGGTAATATTTATAATTAAAATATGTATTTTTATTATATTTAATTCTATCCAATCAATAGAAAAAGCTTCTAGCTTTTTTTGAGAGTTCTACTACTTTTCTGTAATGAAAATAAAGATTTAAATGCTGATTTACAACAAATACGTTCTGTTCAGTAAAAAAAGAAAAGGAAAACAACTTCAATCCTCATTTTACCTGGTAGGCTTGGAGTATGATGTTTATAGCTGTATTATTTTTGTAATTTATTGTATTTTATTAGTTTTGTAATGTAAGGACGCCTACAATTATTTTATTACAACTACTAACACACAATCACAATAGCTAATCTTTTCGAAAGTGAAAAAAATATTATAATTGATTTTTTTTTGCCTTCAGTCATTTGACTGGTTTGATGCAGCTCTCCAAGATTCCCTATCTAGTGCTAATTGTTTCATTTCGGTTTTCTAATGATAATTGATTATTGCAGAATAAATTTCATTTGAAATATGAACCGGATCCAACTCGTATTCAAAAACCGAAATAAATTTTAATTTTAAAAATCACAGATTTTTGCCTCATATGGTAGCATTTATTCTATTTACGAATTTGACATAATAGAATAACTTCGGCTCAGTGAGAGCGAGACTTTATTAATTAGAAGAATTTTTCAATAATTCTCTTGAATTATTGACAAAATAAAATTGATAATTTCTTTTTTACTTAATTCAGATTAATCTGATCTCAGTTACTACAACGGTTAACGGAGGAGTAAATGAATTACTTTCTTAATTTATTATCTATTTTCCAAAAGCGTGATATGATAGGAAGAAAAATGAGCCGGATTAGATCTATTACACCACATTTACATACTAAAAAAGTTCGGATTAATATGTTTATACCAATTCTAATTTTAGTAGTACGCTAATAAAATACCTAAGCAAAAATTTTAATTACTTCCAGGAAAATTAAATCATTATTCATATATGATTTACTTAATTGTCATTCAGTTGTTAAAAATGTACTTAAATTAACGAAACAGTTTGAGCATATGGTTGGTTACCTTCTCATTTATTACTTATGTAGTTTATAGTCCACCTTAATGTTAGGTTAGTGATAAATTGTCTAATCTAAATGAATGAAGTAGAGGGGTATTTTTAACAAGCAAGAATGTTTTTACATGATTCATTTGATTCATTCACTCATTCATTCATATGATTCGACTTAGTTGGTGTTTTGTTTTTTGTTTTATTACGAGTCGGCAACGATATCGCAAAGAAAAAAATGAACTAAACGAATAGAACCGTGTGCGGCATTACATCTGGCAAAGACTTGATGAGTGATTACAACACTTTGTCACACTGATCGCCGCCAGGTGGTGCTAATGATGACTCTATTGCTCAAACTCACACCTAAACGGATATACAAACACACATACACACATACATATATACACACACTCACTCATTTCAGGTGTTAATACTGCAGTAAATATTAGAACCACAATTCTCTCAGTTCGTTTTTTTTTTTTTATTATTAATAACTTCATTACAACTGGTCTATTCATTTTTATTTTTATTTTACAACTAGAAAACATTAGCTAGACTAAGACTACATCGTTTCTGAAAAAATATGTTCATAAAATCGGTACTTAATTAAGTTTTAAATAGTAATCGCTTAAAAATTAAATCATACCATTACAAAAAATATAATTATTTTTTTGTTATTATTTAGTTATTAATTTTTTAGTTATAATTATTTTTACACAATATAAACAAGTAATTTTAAAAGACATTATTCAAATTCTAAAGAAATTAAAAATTAAAAATTTTTTTGCGCATATATCTCGCATAACTCAAAAACGATTAACCGTAAAATATTGAAATGTTAGATTTTGGACTGTTGTAACATCTAGTTGTGCACTTCCCCTTTCAATTGCAATAAGCTGGACCGAAAGTGTACAAAAAAGCCAAAAATCCAAAAAAAAATTGAATTTTGGGATTTTTCTTAACTGCAGCAATAAACTCTTATTGAGAACTTTTCAATGATATACGATAATTGGTATTTATTTTCATTGGTTCCAGAGTTATAGCCAAATAAAATTTTAATTAATGAAATATTTGGATCTTACAATAGGAAGGCACATCGGTTCGAATCAGACTTCATCTCCTTTTTTTAACTTTTTTTTTATTTTATTTAAATGTATTGATTTATTAATAAATTATTAACCTCTGATTGTAAAAAAAATTACGATAAATAATAATTCAATAACAATAATAAAAAAAAGTTATACGGCGGAGATGAATTAGAAAATGGTTTTATAGAGGAAGAAGAGGAAGTTGAGGAGGATGAAATGGGAGAAACAATACTGAGATCTGAATTTAAGAGAGCATTAAAAGATTTAAATGGCAGAAAGGCTCCTGGAATAGACGGAATACCTGTAGAATTACTGCGCAGTGCAGGTGAGGAAGCGATTGATAGATTATACAAACTGGTGTGTAATATTTATGAAAAAGGGGAATTTCCGTCAGACTTCAAAAAAAGTGTTATAGTTATGACACCAAAGAAAGCAGGGGCAGATAAATGTGAAGAATATAGAACAATTAGTTTAACTAGTCATGCATCAAAAATCTTAACTAGAATTTTATACAGAAGAATTGAGAGGAGAGTGGAAGAAGTGTTAGGAGAAGACCAATTTGGTTTCAGGAAAAGTATAGGGACAAGGAAAGCAATTTTAGGCCTCAGATTAATAGTAGAAGGAAGATTAAATAAAAACAAACCAACATACTTGGCGTTTATAGACCTAGAAAAGGCTTTCGATAACGTAGCTTGGAATAAAATGTTCAGCATTTTAAAAAAATTAGGGTTCAAATACAGAGATAGAAGAACAATTGCTAACATGTACAGGAACCAAACAGCAACAATAACAATTGAAGAACATAAGAAAGAAGCCCTAATAAGAAAGGGAGTCCGACAAGGATGTTCCTATCTCCGTTACTTTTTAATCTTTACATGGAACTAGCAGTTAATGATGTTAAAGAACAATTTAGATTCGGAGTAACAGTACAAGGTGAAAAGATAAAGATGCTACGATTTCCTGATGATATAGTAATTTTAGCCGAGAGTAAAAAGGACTTAGAAGAAACAATGAACGGCATAGATGAAGTCCTACGCAAGAACTATCGCATGAAAATAAACAAGAACAAAACAAAAGTATTGAAATGTAGTAGAAATAACAAAGATGGACCACTGAATGTGAAAATAGGAGGAGAAAAAATTATGGAGGTAGAAGAATTTTGTTATTTGGGAAGTAAAATTACTAAAGATGGACGAAGCAGGAGCGATATAAAATGCCGAATAGCACAAGCTAAACGAGCCTTCAGTAAGAAATATAATTTGTTTACATGAAAAATTAATTTAAATCTCAGGAAAAGATTTTTGAAAGTGTATGTTTGGAGTGTCGCTTTATATGGAAGTGAAGCTTGGACAATCGGAGTATCTGAGAAGAAAAGATTAGAAGCTTTTGAAATGCGGTGCTATAGGAGAATGTTAAAAATCAGATGGGTGGATAAAGTGAGAAATGAAGAGGTATTGCGGCAAATAGATGAAGAAAGAAGCATTTGGAAAAATATAGTTAAAAGAAGAGACAGACTTATAGGCCACATACTAAGGCATCCTGGAATAGTCGCTTTAATATTGGAAGGACAGGTAGAAGGAAAAAATTGTGTAGGCAGGCCACGTTTGGAGTATGTAAAACAAATTGTTGGGGATGTAGGATGTAGAGGGTATACTGAAATGAAACGACTAGCACTAGATAGGGAATCTTGGAGAGCTGCATCAAACCAGTCAAATGACTGAAGACAAAAAAAAAAAATAAAAAAAATAAAAAAAAAAAATGAAAAAATGAGAAGTAATTATTGAAATAAATTTTTATGTACTTTTCATTTAAAAAAAAAGTACGTAATTTAATAGATGTACAAGGAAGTCATGTAATGTTCACGTCGGATTTTAGATCTCTATAATTAGAAGACTAAGCTGTTAAAAAAATGTAGTAAACTATTCGTAGATTTTGCACTCACAAAAAAGTCCTGGACAGAACTTTACGAGATATTGGTGATTAACAAATTCTATTTTATAAGTCATTCATTTACGTAGTTAATAATTTTACAATTAAATTTAGATCTACAACATAAAAGTTCTGTCTTTTATGTTATATTAAAAATACTAATTTTAAGAAAGTATAATTGATCTACTTTTTTCAATTTATTTTTTTAATAAGTAAAATGTATTGTTAAACTAATCAAATCAACTTTGTATTACTCGTAATAATCCGTTCATGTAAGTTAAAAATAATCTTAAACTGATTCTAAAAGAACTTTTTGTAATAATAACTTCTTTTCCTTTAATAGCTTTAAAAATTGTAATGAAAATAATAATAATAAAACATAAACCTAAAAATGATTCTTAAAAGTTTTATTTATATTTACGATAATTATTCAACTTTATCCATCACGAGTTTTTTTATCATATTATATCGAAGGAAAAAAGTTGTCCTTTAAAATGCTGGATGAAAGATGAATTATTTGCAATTTTTTTTTTTTTAGTCTATGGAGGGCCATATGAAGCAACATTTTGCATTTTGTCTCTTTTTAAACGTTTTTTTCGTAATCTTTCAGTATTTTTTTATTCTTTCGCTTCATTTTGCCTTCTTTCTGAACAGATGTTGGATTTTTCTTCAGTTGTAAACTCATGAAATCTTGATCCAGTCTTCTGAACGTTGTTGTTATATTATTTCGTCAGATATTTCTTATACTTCAAATTTTATTTCATTTATTTATATAATATTTTTCTCCCTTTAAAGCATAAAGACAAGTTAAAATTAGTTTAATGGGTAATTAAAATTAATTTTAGCAATTGCTAAAGTTTTGAGCTCCATGACGTATTATTTATTCCCTTTTAGGTAGCCTACTTCAACATTACATTTCAGTTTTTACTTTGTTTCATATGCATATTTATGTATAACTTAATGTTAATCACGCGCGCGCACACACACACACACACACACACACACACACACACACACACACACACACACACACATACATATATATATATATATATATATATATATATATATATATATATCTCATCTCAAAATAAGCTGATTTTTGAAGTCGAGATGGTAGAACTCCTTGCAAAGGCAGTTGCTTTGATATGGTTCTGAATGCTAGAATGTGGATGCCGGTATTTCTTTAGTGATTAGGTTTCAATTAACCACACGTGTCAGGAGTGGTTGACTGAGTCTGTTCAAGACTACATGTTTACCGATACAGGCCAGGTAAGCCGATAGCCGATAGCGGTAATTGTGTGTTTGCCTGTAATCGCATACCCAGGCTCGGCAGTAGCTGAAAAACTGGTTGGAGGAAATAAATAAATGTGTGTGTGTGTGTGTGTGTTTGGAAAATATTTTTTTTTGTAGCTAAAAATATCGCAATCCTTGGAAAGTCTCGGCGTCTGCGCGCACATTCGAGACCGGTAAGGAACTGAATCAACTCGAATCCTAGTTTCCCGTGTTTTCGGTACAGCCTTCTCTGGAGACTTTGTAGGTCCGTCTGCCTTTTGTCGACTGATCCCAATTTCCCTTGTACATCTCCTTCCTCTTCTGAACGAGGAGACCTGGAGGCGCAAGTCCGACCGCAATGCCGCTGGTATCGCTTTAGATTGTTCTGTACCTGCAGCATACCCGAAAGGAAACCGCTTTGTGCATCCAACTAAGAATTGCACGGGCTCTCTCCCTCAGCAGATTTGGGACCAGACTGGGGCTCTATATAGTACATTTGAGAGCACCACCTGATTTATCAGCATATCGATGCTGACACCAAATCGAGGTCAGCTTACACGATACTACGACCACTTGGGTCTTTTCCGGGAAACCTGAAGCCTGATCTCTTACAGGCACGAAACAATAATACTCCAACGGAAAGTGCGACGGACAGGACTTTGTCATACGCAATATTCCAAAGTATTGGTCCCGACACTGAACCTTGCGGAACAGAACTCATCCTGATCCGTATCGCTCCCTCTGAAGAAATACCCGTCGTCACGTACTTCAGATCCTGCCTAATCCTTTTGAGCTCGTCCCGCCAATAGGTATGGAGATCGATATCATCCTTCCTATTGGCTTGCTGTAGTCTCCGCCTAGCGTTCATGAAAGATCTTGAAGTTATCACATACGATGCTCGAGAGACTCTCAGGGTCCGTGAGGTCGATATCGCTGAGACGTGCCAGGAATTTGGTTTGAAATGAAGCCAAAACCTTCTGACTGACTACAGGAGGGGGAACCCTTCTGCTGCCCCCTCTCGAAAGAACTGATATCTCGTTATGATCTAACAGCGTCTCGTCCTCCAGGACTTCCAACTCGTGAGTAACACTTGTTCCCCTGGGTCTGAAGAGTGTTACATCAATGTAGGCTGACAAATTAATTCCATTGCAGACTAACTAGACAAAAACAAGATTATATTTTTTAACAATGCAAATATAGATTTTCTATTTTGAAAGATCTAATCTTTCCTGTAACCAAATAGTTTACCAGTGTTATATAATCAAAAATAAAAGAAAAACGAGGAAACATGACATTTAAGCAAGCGTCATAAAAGCCGCTTGACAGTAATAAGACAAAACACACTTAAATCTTAGATCAAGACTTAAATCTAAAAAAAATTATATAAAAACAGAAAAAATATAAATTATTGTAACGTAGTTTTATCTGGAAAAAATACAGCAAGAAGTAATTAAACGATAAGGCACTGTTGTATGTTTTATTACTGTTCAACTAAAATAAGTTCAATTTCAGTTTAAAATTTCTATTAATTTTAATAATAATTATTAATTATTAATGAGTGTAGAAATACATCAACTTAACCATAAGTATAGGTAATTTATTTTTATTCATTAGACCAAAATGTATTTTTAAATATAATTTATGAAATTTTGGAAAATTGAGTAGAAATGAAAACTTTTTTTTATATTATTCTACAAGAAATCTGTTATACACAGCAAATTCTAAAAACGTAGGAGGCTATAAATTATTCGTTTATGTATTTTCAATCTAGAGTTTTTTCTTGATAATCAATTTTCTAGTATTTCATTGATACTAAATCTACAAACAAAAAAAACAACTTAATTTTTATTGTAAATAAATAAATAAAATTTTTAAAGCCTGAGTTTATTTAAATACGATGATATACAACTTAAATGAAAATATTTTTATTACACAGCCTGTTTTTAATAAATTAAATACTATACTGTTATCCTCTTTTCCCATTAAAAATTAATTTACTTTTCAAAGTAACAACTTACATTTAAATATTAAATAACATAAAACTAACTATGATAATAAGTAACATAATAGCTTTTCAACGATTTATATTAATCAATTAAACTTTTCATTGTTAACATTTAATCAAACATGAAATATCGGTAAGTATCGAAGTACATGACAGCTTGGTTAGGCTTGTCTGTAATTGACTTACATAATTGAAATATCAAAGTGTGAACTAATTAGTATAAACAAAACCTAAGTTATACCGACTAAGAGATTAATTAACTATAATATTAAACATTTTAATTACAATACGTAACACTTCTCAGGTTTCTATGCCATTTACCAGCACAGCCATAGAAGTTTATTTTAATAATAAATAATTAATTAACTAAGTTTTTCTTAATACAAACCATGAAAAGATGAAGTAAAAATAAATAGGTTTTCTTTGGTTGTGTGTTAAGTTTCTTTCTCTCTCAATAGTAACAGAAATTTTACTCTCGTTGAAAAGTTCTGTGTGCTAAGACAGTTAGTTTATTTAATTTTCTTGACAACTTAGGACCCAATTTAAAAGCCAATTGCATATTTTCAATACACATTCACTCAAAGAAAATCTTTTTAAACAACTTTTTATTGTTTAAAATATACCTTTGGGATCTATGCAGTAATTATGAAACCATTTAATATTTACATAAATAAGAAATTTCCGTTAAAATAAGTTTGCCATCTTGTCACTGAGAAATGTGTTTGTTCAATTTGAAAATATTGTTAGTTTTGAACAATACTTTACCATAAAAACACAAATCAGTTTTATAAGAACATAAGTCACTTTTTATGTATGGTTTTTAATACAATAATAGATAAGTTTTCTAACATCAATGAATAAAAGTAGATCATAATCCTTTAAAAAATTCGAATGATCTTTTGAATGACCATTTTTGTAAAAAAAAATTATTATTCACACGAAGTATACGAATTTTAGAAGCCAACAATAAATCGAACAACAATTACTAATGATTAATTTTTTATTTTCTTGTACAAAGTAAAGGAAGTATTCAGTTTTTCAGATTTCAAAGGAAGTATCCATTTTGACCATCCCTGAATCGATTTTTACTAGTTACGGCGTGACATCTGTACGTACGACACGCATAACAAAAAGCAATTAGCCATAGGATGTTAAAATTTTGGATTTCGGACTGTTGTAACATCTAGTTGTGCACCTCCCTTTTTGATTGCAATCGACAAAAACAAAAGTATTCAAAAAAGCCCAAAATCCAAAAAAATATTTTGGATTTTGAACTTTTTTCTACTACAGTGATAAGCCCTCATTGAGAGCTTTTCAACAACATACTTAACTGGTACTTATTTTCATTGGTTCCAGAGTTGTAGGCAAATGAAATATTATATAATGAAATATTTGGATCTTACAGGGGGAAGGCACATCGGTTCGAATCAGACTTCATCTTTTTTTTTTAAGTTACATGTCTTTTGGCGCATTAGGAGAAATTGATCAGAATGTATTTTCAGCATGTTACGGAGGTTGCGCACGCCGATGTAACACACCATGAAGATTTGCGCAGGCCCAAGTGGATCAGTTTGCTCGCACATGCGTGTAGTGTCTAATTCTGTCAGTCACTCAATGCAATTAAGTGGTTAGCACGTGTTTTAAACATAGCAGATATTGAATTACGTAATAAACATGGATTTCTGAAGACGGATATTTTAAACTATGAATATTATTATTATTCATATTCACAAAAGGTTATTTATATTGCAGCGTATATATATATTTTTTTTTTTCTGTGAGAATTGTGTATCAAGATTTGAGGTTGTTTATGTAGGTTATTATATTATTTTTTATTTTTTTATTTTTTTTGAGTAAAATTACATTTTTTAATGACACAGAAAATATCACATAATTCTTGATTTTGCATAAATAATTTTAAATTTACCAAAAACTTAGTTTTTATTATCTCATCTTCCTTTCTATTAATTACATTTAATTACCTTTATTTTAAACTTATTTATATTCAGAAAGAAATTATTTTTGAGCCATAAATCTATAGCCTTAAGTATTTCTTCAAATAAATGTATGGTTTCTCCAAAACCAGCACTGCAGGCAGCCCTTAATATTTTTTTTTATTATTTTTTCTTTAATTCCTATACTGTTTTCTTTTATATACCCGTAAAAACGCGAGAGGAAAACTGTATATTTGTCTGGCTTTTTTCTGAAGCAGAACTTGCACGTATTTTCTACTTTTTTAATAACTGATACCTGATAGCAATTTTAAAGATTAAAGAAAAAAATTAAAAAAATTATTAATTATTAGATAAAAAAAAAGTATAATTATAAATAAATCTGCTCTTCCAAAATTTTACAATTTTTACTTTATTGGCATCATAGCTCTAGAGATATGCCGGAAGAAGGAAGTAAGGTAATCAGTCAAAAGAATAGGACGTGAGTTTTTTGTATTCCTTTACAACCCAGGAATCCAAAAAACAAATGAGAGGTAATCTTCATACAACGTACGTATGTAAATGTGTTGTCATGTTTTAAGCTTAATAACTTTTAATTTGATAAACCGATTTTCATGAAAATTTTTACAGAGGCTCATGTATATGGGAGAAAGTTTTGGTAAAATTTTGGGGTTAATCTCTTAAGGGGATGAGGTAGTTCTTGGGGGTCATTTTTCTCAAAATTTTGCAAACATAACTCCACTTAAAAAGCTAAGTACATGTATGCATGCTTATATTACCAGTTTTAAAAGAATTTTTCCCCAAAATTCCCTTTTCCTGAAAAACTGTCGTTTTATTTATTCCATATATTATAACCGATTTTATTTAATGAATTCCTAGGCAAGTGACAAAAAATGATCCGATCCGACCAAAGTTTAAGATACGATTTTTTAATTTTAAACTTTTCTTGGATATTGTATAGTTTCATTATCTTTCAACTATAGGTATAAGCACAAGGTATAAGCATAGGTATAGGCATCAAACGCTTTCTACAGATTTACATTTGCTATGTAGTTGGTTTTAACCTATTTGAACCTGTATTATAAAATTAATCTGAGAGCCAGAATGATCTCTCTAGTATATATGATTCTTTCTCAACCTAAACTTGTCTTCTATTTGACTGTAAGTCATTCAAGCAAGACTTTTTTATGGATAATTGACGGTGTAATAGTTCAAATGACATGGCTTCAAATGAAGTAATGTAGAAGCGTTAAGTCAGGTGATCGTAATGGCCAATGGATTGGTTCTCCACGTCCAATCCAGTTTAAGAAATTAGAAAATCATTTGCAATCTACTGTAAAGGAACATCTTCCAAAAGAGCCGCAAACTATTTTTCAAAAATAACGTATGTACCTTCCGTAAGATTTCTATTGAAAAACCATGTGGATTGTCGTCACTCCATAAATGAATATTTTCAGAATTGAGTCATTTTCTCGTAAAAGTGACTTCATCAGTAAATAAAATTGAATTTTCTGTCAAAAATTTTGAATCGTTTGCAGGCGGAAAGAATAAAGATTTCCTTTTCGTAGAATTCGCCACACTTAGTTTTTTGACAAATCAATGCGACATGAAATTCGCCTTGTACTAGTGCCTGGGATACGTTGAATATGCTGAATCACACGATGATTTAATTGGCGTTCAACAGAAAATGAACACGTTGGAAACTACCCTTTCGTTCGTAAATTCTGATACACCGAAAAAAGTTTAAAAAAAATATTTATTAGAAATAGAAAGAGTAACAAATTCATTTTTTTACAAACATAAAAAATACTTCCGAATTTTGTGTTTTACATCAAGTATCTTATAAACTACAGTTCTGAGATCTGTTTTATCTTAATTTTGCTGCTCAAATTACATAAGAAACTATCAACTTTCTTCTTAATTTGGTTCCCAAAAATTCCATTACGGCTTCTTTTTATTAGAAGAATTGAAATTCGGGTGAAGTATTTCGCTAGCCGTAACTCGAAAACAAAGTGTTTTCAGACCTGTTTATGTGAGCTTTTTTTCATTATTTTCATCATTAGAACATGTTCTGAAAATTTCTTCATTTCTTCGTGGAATACCTGTATATATATATATATATATATATATATATATATATATATATCTGCTCCTGTTGTCTTTAGCATGGTTAAACATTTTTTTATGTGTATATTTTTAAATAGTAAATGTATTAAATTAAATATATATATATATATATATATATATATATATATTTATATTATTGTATTACGACAAGGTTAAGCTATTGTTGATTAAATGTTTTACAATAATTTATTAAAGTAAACGAATTTTGTGTACATAGATAAACAAAGTCACATCAGTAGGTGGGAAATTTAACAACAAGCCCAGTTATAGAAGGGATGAGTGATTGAATGGTTAGGGTAGGAAAGGGGAAGACTGGATGATGGTAGAGTGAGGTAGTGGTATATGAGTGTTTTACTGAAGGGGAATATAAATGGAAGGTACTTCAACTTTTAATTGCTCACTTTTAGGGGTGGTTTTGAAAATGAAGTTGATAGGAATACAATGTAATAGGGAAATAAACCGCAAAACGGGAACCGATGTGGCTTCTATTGGCGTTCACATCTTTAAAAGGTAATTCTAAATTAACTATTATAACATAATCAGTATTAAATTATAATTGTTTAAAAATAATTCTTTTGAAAAATTATTAAAGTAGTACAATGTAATAACAGAAATTTAATTATTGAATTAGATATTCATTTTAATACCAATCCGTTATATCTAATTTAAATTTAATTAAAAAATCTATTGAAACATCGTTTAGGTGATAATATAACATCAAAGGTAATCAGCTATTAATATATACGCTCATATATTTGATATCCTTCAGTGATGCAGAATTCCGGTTTAAAGAGCATTTATTAATGAATTAACAAGTTTTCTTGTTTATTTTGCTATATTATACTATAGCACACTATATAATGAATATTTTTATTATTATTACTGTTATCAAAAATACCAGGAGATCAGATAAACTTGTTGGTTATCTAATAATTTGGACACAGCTTCTTATCAATTCCTTACTTTTTCTATCTATCTATTACTTTTTTCTATCTATCTATCTACTTTTTCTCCTATCTATTATGTATGTTGTTTTAAAAGTCTCCTAACCTCTTTTTGTTATTAATTTATACAGTGTTCAGCAGGTAATACTATAAGTTAATTCTCTGGGATAATATATTTTTTTAAATTAATAATCATCGCTTTTAAGAACAATTGGAATAATGTGAAGAGTCTAAAAACAGTTATCTAAAACTATGTATGTTGAATATACAGCAGCTGTACTTTAATAACCACGAAATGCGATTTTCAGAAACAGAATATTGTGGGGACTTTTTTTTTGTCTTTAGTCATTCGACTGGTTTGATGCAGCTCTCCAAGATTCCCTATCTAGTGCTAGTCGTTTCATTTCAGTATACCCTCTACATCCTACATCCCTAACAATTTGTTTTACATATTCCAAACGTGGCCTGCCTACACAATTTTTTCCTTCTACCTGTCCTTCCAATATTAAAGTGACTATTCCAGGATGCCTTAGGCTGTGGTCTATAAGTCTGTCTCTTCTTTTAACTATATTTTTCCAAATGCTTCTTTCTTCATCTATTTGTCGCAATACCTTTTCATTTGTCACTTTATCCACCCATCTGATTTTTAACATGTGGGGACGTAGCATTTGTAAATTAATAAGGAGGGATATTTAGATTTATGCCTACTGTTTTTTACAATAATAAAACTCGTTTTCAATAAAGTTGGGAATTAATTTATTAAACCCTTAGTGAACGTGAATATGTAAATTAAAGATAATACTGTTAAAATTGTTGATTATTATTACATTTTCTGCTAAATTGATTTCTATTTTGAGTACTGTTTATTTTTTATTAGCTTCATTCTTTATTAGAACCCCATTATCAGAACTTTTTTTTACATTTAAGTTTTGATTCTCTCAGTCCGATACTTTTCGACAACATATAATAAAAAAATGAAGCTAGAAATGAAATTGTATTCAACATAGAAATCATAGTGATTTCTATGCTGAATACAAGAGGTCTGGGGTCCTTTGAATACAAAGGTCAATCTTTGCAAGCTTTTTTTTATCCTCCGAAACCCCGGCTATGGCATTCCCGGGCACCATCAACCAGCAACCGGGACTCGGTCCTTTGTGCTTGGCTTCTAACGGAAACACCCCCGAAGGGACGGCCACCCCGGGACTCAGTCTTTTAGCTCAGGGGCTTGAGAGTACCCGCATTTCATCAACATCGCCCACCCGTGCAAGCACGAGCGAACGGCGGCTCCGTACGTAGCTGTCCCCACCCCCTCGCTTCCCGATATTTCATTAGCAGTATTCCCGACACAAAACCCATCATAGTGTCGAAATACTGCGTAACATCGTTCCAACGATGGTCCTCACCTCGATATGGCCAGATACGGCAGCACAGTCGCGGCGTTCCTGGTCCCATCGTGGATACTGGAATATCACGGGTTCCGGCGTATCTGACTCCCGACAGTAGTGGCAGAAGGGTTCTTCAGCTCTTCTTCGTCCACATAGGTATCCCCATGGCCGGTCAGGAATTGTGTCAGCCAGAATCCCAGTTCACCAAACTTCCTCCCGGCCCACGGCTCAATGTGGGTGATCCGAAGATGCGTCCCTTTCTTGGCATCCCACCTGGCTTGTCAATCTCTGTAGACAGTTGCGTTTGCATCATCCTTAGACACACCGTCTAATAAACTTGCGCACGAGACGCCACCAGTTGCTGAAGTGGCGGCATCCCAGTCACTACCAGTACCGCCTCAGTCGAAAAAGAGACATATATGGCGCTATACTCCCTTCAACAGTCTTCTGTGACGCTCTACTGCCATGTCTCTCTTTGCGTGGTTTGGAATGCTGAAAAGTTACGGAAAAACTGTTTGGACACTATTATGAAAGAAAGTACCCAATGCATTTATTATTTAGTAATAGTCCACAATGACTATTTAGTAAATTTTCTATTTCGTTTTTTTTCTGTAGTTTAAGCGATAAAAGAAATACAGAATGAAACGTGATAAATCAAGTAAAGTTGCGATAGAAGGAGGTTGTATCAATCAATGCAGTTGATTACATATTATTTTCTACATAAAATAAGAGATAAATAAAATGCCTTTTAACTATGAAATGGGAAAAACATCAGGTTGATTTAAGGTAGGTTAATTTAAAGCTAAATATTTATATATAAGATTATATTATATTATATATAATATTTATATATAATGTTATATATAAATATATTTATATATAATATTAGTCCTAAATATTTATTAAGGACTAGGTAGAATGGTAATTATTAAAGATGAATGGTTCAATGTTTTAAAAAAAATAAAATAAAAATTCAAAATAAAACGTCTGATGAACCTTACTCTTTTGGGAGCCATTTTCATTATTATCTAATTTATCTTGAAGTATGATTGTCATTTAAAACAGTGAATTTTAACCCATAGAAGATGCAAGTAAAATTATCTTATATGTAAATTTTATTATTATATTCTTTAAATAATCCATCTATACGGTAATAAATTAGTATTTAAATTAATTTTATTAATCATGGCCCGTTGGTATTGTTATATAATTTATTTATATAATGGTTTCCACTTACCAACATTCTTTAATAGTATGGTCGACCGCTTTCGGATTAGTTCATAACATTTACATAACATATGCTATGACAACAACTGAGACCTTCATACTGACATGATGGGTAACGTTTACATTATTTTACCTTTTCACGATCAATTGTTATATTTATATACATTTTTTTTTTTAAATTCTAGTTAGTATAATTAATGACATGTGAAGTTAATAATTATAACACATCAATGTTCCTGAGGATGGATTACTAATCCGAAAGCGCTAGAACATACTATTAAAGATTGTTGGTAAGTGGAAATTATAATATAAATAAATAATAAATTAGTAGCTTGTATGCAAAACCCATTTCATCTCAGTTATCGTTCATTAAAAAGAATACAAAGAGTCTGATAAAAATCATTTATCAGATAAATTATCTTTTAACGTTTTTTGAGATTAAACAAAAGTGCTTTTTGTTATTAACCATATAAAATTGGAATAAATTGTTAATATTTATTAGTTATACTAGCTTATAAATTTGTTATAAAAAGAAAAAAGTATAAAATTATCTAAGGAAATCGGTTGTATTAAACACCTACTAAAAAATACGGTACAAAACAGAATTTTCAATTACTAAAATTACAATTTATTATTACTTATATCCTTATATAAAACTACAGATAATATGTGATCATCTGAAATAACATTATAAATAACTTTTGATTTACTGCAAAAAAAATATACATTAAGCGATATTCAACTTTTCAAATGTCAGGAAACGTCATGATTGTCAATATATAAACAAACAAGGATCAATATTTTCTGTTCAGCAAAACTATCTAGTATGTTGTTATACGAGACATATATGATTACAGTAAAACATTGAAGAAGAGATTGACACAAATTTGTTTGCTTTCTAATCGACAAAAGCTTCAATTTCCTAGTAACTACTACGAAATAAACCCAATTTTCGTTATTTCCAGTTTGGAAAATATGTGTGACGTTCCGTAAATATTATTTTCCATAAATCTGTCTATCGGTTTTAAAAAGTAATTTGTTATTATTAGCAAAATGAATTGAAATACGTACGTATTTCAGCTTATAAAAGAATTTATTTCTTTTAAATTATTGTAATTTAATAGGAGTAATATATTTAACCTTACCAAGCTTTTAAATATAATTAACAAAAAGATTTTATTAAAAAAAAATTAATTAATTTATTAATATTAATTAATAAAAAAATTAAGTAGATCAGATTCTTGTTCAATGATTTTAATACCCAATGATGTTGTTTTATTAAATGTAGCTAATAAAATTCAATTACAAAAAAATTATATGCAACATTACTTATGAAGGAAAAGATAGTTTATAATAACAGCTTTTATAGTAGCGTAAAGTTATGTTTATCTAGTCTTGTTTAGTCGGTGTTCTTTGGTGGTTGGGTTTCAATTAACCACACATCTCAGGAATGGTCGAACTGAGAATGTACAAGACTACACTTCATCTACACTCATACATATCATCCTCATTCATCCTCTGAAGAATTATCTAAACGGTAGTTACCGGAGGCTAAACAGGAAAAAAGAAAGAAAGAAGAAAGTCTTGTTTATGCCAACCCACCGGGTTGGTCTAGTGGTTAACGCGTCTTCCCAAATCAGCTGATTTGGAAGTCGAGTTACAGCGTTCAAGTCCTAGTAAAGCCAGTTATTTTTACACGGATTTGAATACTAGATCGTAGATACCGGTGTTCTTTGGTGGTTGGGTTTCAATTAACCACACAGCTCAGGAATGGTCGAACTGAGAATGTACAAGACTACACTTCATTTATACTCATACATATCATCCTCATTCATCCTCTGAAGAATTATCTAAACGGTAGTTACTGGAGGCTAAAAACAGGAAAAAAGAAAGAAAGTCTTGTTTATGCCGAACCACCGGCTTGGTCTAGTGGTGAACGCATCTTCCCAAATCAGCTGATTTGGAAGTCGAGAGTTTCAGCTTTCAAGTCCTAGGTAAAGTCAGTTATTTTGCACGGATTTAATACTAGATCGTGGATACCGGTGTTCTATGGTGGTTGGGTTTCAATTAACCACACATCTCAGGAATAGTCGAACTGAGATTGTACAAGACTACACTTCATTTGCACTCATACATATCATCCTCATTATTTGAAAGATAATAATCGGAGGCTAAACAGGAAAGAGAAATTTTTGGTTTTTGCCGGCCTCCCGTGGCGCGTGTGGTAGTGTCTCGGCCTTTTATGCGGAAGTCCCGGGTTCGAATCCCGGTCAGGCATGGCATTTTTACACACGCTACAAATGATTCATCTCATCCTCTGAAGCAATATTTAACTTAACGGTGGTCCTCCCGGAGGTTATTTTTTTTGTATTTTTTCGAATAAGAGGTAGTGTATCGAGTTTGTGGATCGTAATGTACCAGTTTTGTAAGGTAAGTAAGGTAAGTTTTGTAAGGTTTTATAACGTAAATAGTACTTTTGGTTATTTCTTATGACTTTCCATCTTTAATCAGTTCATTGGGTTAACATATGGGTTGCAGTAGGGAATGCATGCTAAATGACGACAGTCAAATGATATAAAGTCGACCTAATTTACTATCCAATAGGAAGTGTGGACTTTTAATCTCTTCGAACAGGGATCCTAAAAAATTATCTCGTTGAAAAGTAATTAGGGATAATATTATGTTCAATCTGAATGTCTCTCAAACCGAGACAAACGTTGACATCATGGATTTATTCACGGTCAATTTCTCTATCTTGACAGACTGTCCCAGTGCTAAGTACGGCGAAGGTATCACGAACTCCTAATGGCTGTCACTAATGATTTGCTTTTGTCCAATCGATAAGCAGTTCTTCTGAAGCTCTCATCGATTGTTCTCTACGGTTGCTGGTGTAATGTGGTATTACCAGTTAAATGAAACTATTTTAGCTAAGAGACTACTATATAAAGGCCATTAGTGATAAAACTGCATGTAATTTCGAAAAACATAGACATTTTTTTTTTTTTTTTGTCTTAAGTCATTTGACTGGTTTGATGCAGCTCTCCAAGATTCCCTATCTAGTGCTAGTCGTTTCATTTCAGTATACCCTCTACATCCTACATCCCCAACAATTTGTTTTACATACTCCAAACGTGGCCTGCCTACACAATTTTTCCCTTCTACCTGTCCTTCCAATATTAAAGCGACTATTCCAGGATGCCTTAGTATGTGGCCTATAAGTCTGTCTCTTCTTTTAACTATATTTTTCCAAATGCTTCTTTCTTCATCTATTTGCCGCAATACCTCTTCATTTCTCACTTTATCCACCCATCTGATTTTTAACATTCTCCTATAGCACCGCATTTCAAAAGCTTCTAATCTTTTCTTCTCAGATACTCCGATTGTCCAAGTTTCACTTCCATATAAAGCGACACTCCAAACATACACTTTCAAAAATCTTTTCCTGACATTTAAATTAATTTTTGATGTAAACAAATTATATTTCTTACTGAAGGCTCGGTTAGCTTGTGCTATTCGGCATTTTATATCGCTCCTGCTTCGTCCATCTTTAGTAATTTTACTTCCTAAATAACAAAATTCTTCTACCTCCATAATCTTTTCTCCTCCTATTTTCACATTCAGTGGTCCATCTTTGTTATTTCTACTACATTTCATTACTTTTGTTTTGTTCTTGTTTATTTTCATGCGATAGTTCTTGCGTAGGACTTCATCTATGCCGTTCATTGTTTCTTCTAAATCCTTTTTACTCTCGGCTAGAATTACTATATCATCAGCAAATCGTAGCATCTTTATCTTTTCACCTTGTACTGTTACTCCGAATCTAAATTGTTCTTTAACATCATTAACTGCTAGTTCCATGTAAAGATTAAAAAGTAACGGAGATAGGGAACATCCTTGTCGGACTCCCTTTCTTATTAGGGCTTCTTTCTTATGTTCTTCAATTGTTATTGTTGCTGTTTGGTTCCTGTACATGTTAGCAATTGTTCTTCTATCTCTGTATTTGAACCCTAATTTTTTTAAAATGCTGAACATTTTATTCCAATCTACGTTATCGAAAGCCTTTTCTAGGTCTATAAACGCCAAGTATGTTGGTTTTTTTTTTCTTTAATCTTCCTTCTACTATTAATCTGAGGCCTAAAATTGCTTCCCTTGTCCCTATACTTTTCCTGAAAGCAAATTGGTCTTCTCCTAACACTTCTTCCACTCTCCTCTCAATTCTTCTGTATAAAATTCTAGTTAAGATTTTTGATGCATGACTAGTTAAACTAATTGTTCTATATTCTTCACATTTATCTGCCCCTGCTTTCTTTGGTATCATAACTATAACACTTTTTTTGAAGTCTGACGGAAATTCCCCTTTTTCATAAATATTACACACCAGTTTGTATAATCTATCAATCGCTTCCTCACCTGCACTGCGCAGTAACTCTACAGGTATTCCGTCTATTCCAGGAGACTTTCTGCCATTTAAATCTTTTAATGCTCTCTTAAATTCAGATCTCAGTATTGTTTCTCCCATTTCATCCTCCTCAACTTCCTCTTCTTCCTCTATAAAACCATTTTCTAATTCATTTCCTCCGTATAACTCTTCAATATATTCCACCCATCTATCGACTTTACCTTTCGTATTATATATTGGTGTACCATCTTTGTTTAACACATTATTAGATTTTAATTTATGTACCCCAAAATTTTCCTTAACTTTCCTGTATGCTCCGTCTATTTTAGATAGCCATATTTTAGATAGACATAGACATCAACAAGATCATAATAATTGATATTCATCTAAACAAATATTCTCGAGAAAAGCTGTATAGTATTTCCGGTGGTGCTGAGGAATTTGCATTACCCAGTTCTGATGACGTTATCAAAGGAGAATTTGAAGAACACGGATACAAGATCCGAAACATAATTAAAGCCCTTCATCGAGTGACGAAGGAACCACTGTCATCTTTCTTTATCTTTAACCTGGAGCCTCAGGAGAATAACAAGGAGAAATTTAACTTAGTACCTTGCCAACTGTGGTTTTACCTTTGAGACACCCAGGAGATTTCCTGGATTAGTTCAATGCATGCATTTCCAACCGTATGGGCAGACAAAGAACAACTGCATGTTCCCTTATCGTTGTGTCAAATGCGCGGAATGTCAATGGAATCCTCTTTTCAGGACTTTAATGCCACACATAGTTTTCTTTTTTTCAACCTAAAAAGAAATTGATTTTTAATCCTATGAAATTCGGTTCAATCATCCTAGTGTTCAGTGACGACTCGTAGCTAAAATTAGTGAGGGTGCTGCTCCAGAAAATTTGTTTCAGGGCCTTTTCAAGGCCATGATTATGGTTTTCTGTAAAATAAAAGAACCGAAAAAATGAAAATCTAATTCTACACTTTAACACATTCAAGAATATGGTACACGGCTTTTAAACACAACACACGCGGAGTAAAAATAACCTTCCACCAGATCGCCAGGGTCGGCTCTGCGGGAGCGATAGTGCTCTCTCTCTCTCTCTCTCTCTCTCCTTCGCAGCCTCGTGTGAAGTTTCCTGTATGCGCGAGCGTATGCGTACAACAGCAGCTAAACACCACGCTGCTAGAACTGTGAAGCGCACAGTTCCATATAACGATTTTTGTATCTTTGTCATAAACTGGGGGATGGATACTGACTTAAGTTTGAGGATTATATATTGTACAAGTATAAAGAAAGAATTACAGAAAAATGGACTCATTATATTAAATGTTATCAATAATATCAAGTGGAAATACGGGTGCTGCAGTTCCACAGTGCCTATACGCCACGGCCACTGGTGTTGTTTTTCATACCACCTATTCAAATTACTCTTCTCATAGAATAGCTAGGTAAAATTAATAAAAATCCTTATTAATTAGTTAAATGTTTTCTAATTACTTTGATAATACATGTACAACAAATAGGTCTTTTTTAATAAGCTTATTATAGATTTAAAAAAAAATTATTAATGCTTGCAACTTCTCAACAAGTTAGTAAAAAAAAGTATAGTATTAAATAAGATTGCATAATAATTTAGGTAACTTACCTCTTACCGTTAAATCATAAAATAAAATTTACCCTTAAGGGGTTAATATTGAAATCAGAGTAAATTTTTTTAAAATTCCCAATGTTTAAAACCGGTATTCTTTCTAAATAAAAAAAGTAAACTTTTTTTTCCAGTAAATTAATTCTATTGTATTCTGACTCGATACAAAATTGTTGACTTGAAGTGATTCATACAAAATCATTGAGGTGGAAGTGAAATGTCTATATAACCTCTAGCAAAGAACGAAAATCAGAGGATGACTATAGCAGCAAGCAAGTAAGCAAGAAGTTTGTTTGAAAAGAGGGCCTGAAAGTGTACACGAGGGTGTGATACTGACAGTGTATAGCCAAAGAGAGTGAGAAAGAATCGGTGAGGAAGTGAAGGGAAGACTATTAGACGTGAAGCAGCCGATTAATGTGGCGGGTGGGGTTAGAAATGCCGCGGGGTGAGTGAGTTTGTAACGGGAATGTTTTTACAGCTAAGCTTTGGTCAATGTCTGTTTTCATTAATGCTTTTTCAATCTTTTCATCATAAATAAAACTCATTAAATTTATTTTTATTTAATAATAACAATAATAAAAAATACAACCAAAACCAACATCTTATAATATTTATCTTACAAGATTAATATTTTTTTTTATTTTAATTTTTCACATATATTTTTATAAAATTTTCAATATCTTTAAAAGATTTATTGAATCAGAAAATTGAATAATATTGGTCTTATGAAGATCTCCGCACTTGATCTTTCACACTTCATAAGTAATGAAATGTGAAATACCTTTGTGAGTGAGATAAAGATTGCAATTTAAATAATCTTTGTTTTTTAACACTAAGTATGTTTGAAATGTTTTATTGATAGATGTGTCTTGGCATGTCTTGATATGCCTAACAGGCATTTCTAGAGGATAGCTTCTAAAAATTTTAGGCATATTTGGGAAAATACTTTTTTAAATATCAGAAAAATTACTTGAAAAGTTTTTTATGAAGGAAAAGCAGTTTATATTTAAGGTGATCAACACAGAATCGGGTTGATCAGAAATATTTCTGTTTCAAGTCTGGGTAAAGTTACTTCGATTATATTATAAGCAATTTTATAAGGGATGAATGTCCTCAACTAGGAAAAAGCCTTGAAACAATTTATAATTAAATTAGTTTCGGAGGACCAAAAAAAAAATTGTTGGAGAAAGATGAACATGCAATAGCATGTGAACTGTATCGATATATTCATATTCAGAGTGACTGAGCATCATAAAACCGTTATGATGGAATGAAATTTTACGAATGATATTGATTCATTAAATAAGAAAAATATAAAGCATAATTTAAATGTTGCATTTATTTATCTTATTGTTACAAAAGATGTTCAAAATGATCACCCTGGGCATCGATGGACTTTCGTGCTCGACTGATCTAATTTAGAGACTTCTGACGCAAAACGTTGTCATTTGCGTTGATTAATCGTTGAATGTTTACCTTCAGTTCATCAATATTGTGGGGATTAGATGCATAAACTCTCTCCTTTATGTAGCTCCAAAGGAAAAAATCGCTAGTAGACAATTTGTCTACCAATAATGTTTCTGAGAAGCCAGTCGCAATAATTAGTTTCGGTTTGTCTGTCTCTTTCAGTTACTGCACAGTTGTAACGCGGTATGGTTTAAATTTTAATTCGTGAAGACAAGATGTGTATTTAACACCAGATTGTTGGGATAAGTTGCGAAGTGATTTTTTTGGACTGGAGTAATTCTCCTTTCAATATCGACAATGGCCTGTGAAGTCCTAACGGAAGGTTGCTTATTTCGAACAGCAGTTAACATACACATCCATTAGTCGCGCTAGTTGTGTGAGTCTTTTATTAATAGTATTGGGAGCGGTTTCATTTTGGGTTCGCTTTTATTTTGCTCACTCTGTATTAAAAGGTGAAATATTTTTATATTTTTTTGAAGTTATACTTCTTTTGGTGCGTTAGGAAAAACTGATCAAAGTGTATTTTCAGCAAGTTACAGAAGGCGCGCCGATGTAACACACCATGAAGATTTGCGCAGGCCGAAATGGATCAGTTTGCACGCACATGCGTGTAATGTCTAATTTAGTCAGTCACTCAATGCAATTAAGAGATTAGCACGTGTTATTATCCGTAATAAACACGGATTTCTAAAGACGAATATTTTAAACTATAAATATTATTCATATTCACAAAACGTTATTTATATTGCAGCGTATATATATGTATATTGTGAGGATTGTGTATCAAGATTTGAGGTTATGTTTATGTAGGTATTATTTTTTTTTAGCAAAATTACATTTTTTAATGACACAGAAATCTTTTAGTGTCGATAGATAGTTTTATATGGCAACAAATACTTTAATACTTTTTAAACTGTATAAAATAAATGTTATATAATTTAATTTAAGTGTTATTTATTTAATTTTTATTCATGGTGTTTAACGTCGTCTATCGATCGTTTGACGAGCTTTTATTTTGTACTTGTTTCTTTGTAGATTATATTCCTTGTGTTTGAGTTAAATCCCATTTGACCTTTATACGGAAGTAATCAGTAGAGTCCATGGTTATAGTATGGAAAGGGGGTACCCTAACCTCGCTATTGGGCGTTCTCTTGAAACCACTATGCGTTCGATATGCGAAATCACTATTTGTACATTTCTTTCAAATACTCTGTCTCCTAACCAAAAGTTATACAAAACTCGCAATTTTAGGTAAGTGGATAAATTTAGGCATTCAAATCCTTTAAAATATATTGAACAAAATTTGTGAATTAAAATAAAAATTATCATAAATACTGATTTTCTTGCAAAATAATTACTTTTGTTTTTGATAGAAACATTCGTGAACTTGAAAGCAGATAATGAGAAACCACAAATTTATTTTTTTTAGCCCAAAGAACAAGATATATGATCAAAAGTGTAATTTTTTTATCCAAGTTTAATATAAGAATTTAAATGCATGCAAGCCGTTATTCAACTTACTAAAATGTGGTGTTGTTTTCCTATTTGTTTTTGGCATCTGAAATATTCCTCTTTAGTATTAATAAAAATCTTTAAATATTTTTGCCCTCCACTGTCACTGATTCCTGTTTTCTACGACTGAAATAGAAGATAACTCAATAAAAGATTCATATTCCAAAAACTTTATTTATTAGCGCAATTGCATATAGTTTTCTAAATTTCATTTTGAAAGATTCGTAGCAGATATTAAAACACTCTTAACAGAATTATGAAGTTCTTTAATCAATAATGTTCACCTATATTATTTTTATAAGTTGTTTTGTATCATCTAACATTTGTAATTTATGTGTGATACAAGTCGTTTGTGAAAAAAAGAACATCACTTTATGCTAGGCTTACTAGAGAACTCAAACGTGAATGGTTTCCTGTTGCTTTCTTAAGTAGTCGAATATAAGGTACATGTAAGCATGCTAAATCTTCAAAAATGTAGGTGTTGTTCAGCCCTACAGAACTTTCACTCTGTTCACTAAAACATTTGTTGGTATAGTAAACACATAATTTTAAGGAAATCAAATTTCTCTAGTACCTCTTGCACCTCATCCTCAGATGATTTACATGTAACAAAAGCCTAATACTCGTATTGGGTTAGATAGTGTTAAGCAGAAAATTAATATATAACTATCTGTAGGAAAAAAATCAATCAATTATACATCAATCAATCAATTATACATTTATTTACTAAAAAGGAGACTCTAATGAAAAGATAAGCCTAAAACGAAACTATTGAATTGAGTTTTATGAAAATTAAAGCAACAGCTTCTAGTAATCCTGTATATAGGTATATTGTAATATTGTTTATTGTAATATTTATGTCGTAATATTATGTTTTATTGTAATATTGTTTACAATATAATAAAATAATTTATGTTAATGTTAAAAGAAAATATGAATATCCTATTTCTAAATGCCAAAATTTTTATTTTCGTCTGTAAATATGTATTAATCAAAAGCTATTCTGCTCAAGAGTCATCTTTATCAAAAGAAATATTTAGACTATCATATCAGACTAAGGAATATGATATACTCTTAAAGAAAAGTTTATTTGAAATTGTTAAAACTGGATTATTAAGGGTGTATTAAATTAGCAATAGATTACTAAAAAAAATATTATGATAAATCATTTTTAAAATGAAACGGTTCATTCTTTTCTCTAGTACGTAAATCCTAAACTTTGCTTGAAACATGTATAATTTAGTAAAGGCTTTATTTTTTGTATAGAGAATCTATCTTTCTTGAAAAATAAAAAAAGGTAGTTTAAAATGTTGTAATGGAGACTATAATTTCTTCCTTGTACGAGGTAAAGGAAGTATTGTGATCGCAAAAAATTTCGGTTTTCAGATTTCAACATAAATATCCACTTTCATCATCTCTGAATCCATTATGACTAGTTTTGGCGTGTCGTCTGTACGTACGTATGTATCTCGCATAACTCAAAAACAATTAGCCGCAGGATGTTGAAATTTTAGATTAGGACTGTTGTAATATCTAGTTGTGCATCTCTCCTTTTGATTGCAATCGACTGAACCAAAAGTGTCCAAAAAAGCTCAAAGTCCAAAAAAAATTAATTTTAGACTTTTTCTTAAAAAAAAAAAACTTCTTTTGCAGTTGTGGTATTTATTTTCATAGGTTCAGAGTTTTAACCAAATGAAATTTTAATTAATGAAATATCTGGATCTTAGAAAGAACACATCTGTTCGAATCGATTTTTTTTCGAATAGATTTTTTTTTTTAATTTAAATATATTGATTTATTAATTAACCTCTGATTGTAAAAAAAACGTACGATAAATAATTTCATAATAACAAAATATATATGAAAAGATATCAGAAATCTTATTTCATTTCTTAATGAAATAAGATTTTATGTACTTTTCATTTAAATACGAATGAGTGTATATATTTTTTAACCAACGGAACTACCGTTAGGTATTGCTGCAGAGGATGAGATGAATGATTTTGTAGCGTGTGAAAATGCCATGCCTGACCGGGATTCGAACCCGGGATCTCCGGATGAAAGGCCGAGACACTACCACTCGCGCCACGGAGGCCGGTTCGAATGTGTATATGTAATTTAATAGGCATAAAAAGAAGTCATGTGGTCTCACATCACATTTTTTTAAGTAAATAAAAGTTACAAGATTGTAAGGTTTCTTTAAAATATGGTTGCTCTCTCACTTTATAACAAATACATCGGAATAAATACATAAAATCTCACGACATATGATATTACGAAATAAAGTGGTTACAGGGGTAGTTAATTATACTTACAGATATGTCACTGAAAAATGAATTTAAAATGATAAAAACGATTGATAAACAATATTAGGATTAAGTATTGTTTCGTTTTGAGAATCCACCCTTAAACGTTTTTACTAGTGTTTATGTGTGAGTCTTTTGTATGAACGTGTATAAAATCCTGTGTAAACGTGCGTGTAAACTAATGGCAAAAAGAGGGATCAGCTCGACTGTCGTATAAACAGGAAAACAGAAGCACGGCTTAGATGGGTTCACGGTCGATTTCAATTTGGTACATCAAACACTTGCTTCCTAGTTAATGGAAAGTTCGTTAAGGCTGAATAATTGGAAAAGAAACTCAAAGCAACAAGCAGAAGTGACACCCTTACATTCACAAAACAGACCCTATCTTTTAACTCCCTTTTCTTAAACGTCATCCCCACGATGTGGTAGTTTTTTTGTTTCTTTCCTTTGATATAAAGTTTTTTTTTTGAAATACAGATTATATAAGTTATATCTGTAAAAAAAATTAACTTTTTAAAATATCTCATTTTAAACCCATTAGTAATCAATCCAAATAACCGGGTTTGATTTCATTTATAAATAAATCGAAACAAACATCTAAAAAGGTAAATCAAACACTTCAGAGAAATAGAACTTATTTTAACTTTGTTTTTATAATAAAGAATCAAATTGGATTTTACCTTTATTTACTTTTTCTTACTTGGAAGTTATTTATTAAAATAAATTAATAAAATAAAACAGATCTCTCTGGTAATAAGGTATATTTATTCAACGGAAATATTTATATTTGATCCATCATAAAACTAATTTTTTCTTTCCTTTTATTTGACGAAGAATTTGACCATATAAGCTCAATCCTAATTCGTAGAAATGTAATATTTTTATCAAATAAAATTACCAAGTCTGTCCGATAATTTAATTTGGTGCATTGTCATCATAATAAAAGTACATTTTTCTTCATTAAATATGTTGCTTCACTTTTTACACGACTGCCCAAAAAGAAGAGTAATGGATTTAGGATATATGTATGTTTGTTCCACTTTAGTTACTCAACGACTGAATCGATTTAAATATATAACCCCGCGTTAGAATCCTTACGTTACCAGAAGTATCATAGGCTTTATAAATATGTTTAAATAAATTACATTTTTTTTTAAATCTATACTATTTACAAATACTACATAGAAAATTGCACTAATACGCTCTTTAATTATCCTCTATTAGTAATTATCCTATATTAAAGAACAATGTTTGTCAGTAATGTATTTTTTGGCAGTTGTGTTTTTTAATTTTTAATATTTATCTCTTGTTTCATGAAAATATTACGTCTTGTGCATCCAAATATAACATACTTTCCATCGATACAATGAATTTTTCCTTCCTTGCAGCATTTCTATCAGCTTTTATATATTATTTCGACTGTTCTTTTTTTTTTTTGGTGTGTAATAAACATCAAATGTTATGAATCTATACAGAAATTTTGATGAAGCCAAGAACGTTATTGAATTATATGATATTATTTTGAACCGTTAGGACTTTTAAAAATGATATTCGATAACCGTACGTTGCTATATATTTTTTTTTAAAAATCAATTAATGTTTACTAGAAATTTCTGAAACTAAACGAATGTCATAAAGTTTGACAAGACTCATTCAAAACTTAGTATAATTCGTCAAAGCTTAAAATGTTCAGTTGGCAATACTGTCGTGGTACACTATCACCTCCAACTGTTCTACCAACAGTTTCAAAATTATTTCAGAATAGTTGACAAATAATATTAATCTAGCAACATATCAATTGTTTATTAGTACAAAGTTAGTATCAAACATCCCTTTTAAACATTATTAACCCATATAAAAAAATATAATAATTTACAGTTGTACCTTGTTTAGGGTGGTGAAAATTATTTACTTCAAAGAATCTTTTTATAAAATAATGATTAATACATCACACAATTTAACGACTTAATTATTCATTGAAAAAATAATTAATCAATTAAATTATTTAGTTTAAATATTTTTAAATTCATTGCACTGGCAACCTGCCATTTTAACTTTTACATTTCAATCATATACATAAAATATTTTTTCTCTGTAGCTTTGAAACGCTCAAATAATAACATACGTACAATTTGTATATGTAATCAAATTTAATTTTCTTATTTTTATCTTATGTGTTACTACGAATATTTATTATTAAACATGAACTGTATTAATTCCGTTATAAATGTGTTAAAAATCAAAATTAATGTAAATAAGTTTTTACATAATTTTGTAAAGATTATATTATTATGATGTAATTAATTTCCGTATCGTTATTTGTTCGTATCGTTATATTGAAAAGAAAATCTCATCTAATTCAAAACGAAAGCAAACGTATTACAATGTATATACATAAATTCTTAAATTAGAATGGGTTTTTAATATTATAAAATATGTATAATTCAAAGGAAAAATAATCCAGATAAATTAAAATAACTAAATAATTTATGTTCCTTACAACGAAGGTAATTCTTTTCTTTAACTAAATTTTTTTATAAAAAATATAAAATAATTTTTTATCTCTTGATAGAATGAAAAGTGTACAATATTTTAAAATATAATATGATAAATTTTCATCTAAAAGTTATCAATATGATAAAATTTTCATCTAAAAATAATTATACTCAAAAGATCTTTAACATTTTGGGAAATAGTTTTAAAAAAAACAAACAAAAAAAACAAAGGAAAAGTTGATATATAAAAGCATATTATAAATCCCAAAAATATAAAAATGGGTACTAAGAAAAACTCCATCACACTAAATTGCCTAGGATTTGCAGATGACCTCGCTCTTTTAGCAAATAATATTCAAGAAGCCAAAACACAAATCATGAGCCTTCAAAACCTAGCACAAAAGATAGGGTTTCATATCTCTTTCGAAAAAACTGAACTAATGGCCATAGATCCTCTGGTAATAGAGCACATTACGGTAAACAATCAGAAAATTAAAATAGTAAAACAATTTAAATATCTAGGGGAAATAATAACTTATAATTTAAATGAAAAAGTGACATGGCAAAACAGGACAAATAAAATGATTAAATCCCAAAAATTAACTTGGTCAACATATAACAAAAAATGCCTTTCTGCTAAAACAAAACTTAAACATTATAAAACTGTAGTACAGCCAGAAGTCACCTACGGAAGCGAGACCCTTTTCAAAATCACTCAGAAAAACCGAATTGAAAAAATTCTGAAAATAGAGAGGAGAATTGTCAGAACGTGTATCAATAAAAAACACCAAAAAGAAGGCCGATGGTGGATTGTGCCAAATGAGGTGGTGTATCGAGAAATAGAGCCTGTTACTGATACTATGCGGAAAAAAAGAATCTCTTTCTTCGGTCATCTCATAAGGACACCGGAAACAAGACTGTCAAGAAATATCATTGAAAAGCTCTGGTTCCAAAAGCTAGAAGTAGGATGGATCAAAGAAATTAGAGAAGATATGAAAGAATTGGGAATTTCCCTGACTGACCTACAGAATAAAACTGGAAAAATTACAAAGCTAAAAGATAAAAGCATTAGATTTAAACAAAAGACAGACAAACGACAAAATACAACGAAGAGGGTGTTTACGGATGAAGAAAAGAAAGCTAGATCTGAACGGATGAAGAAATACTGGGCAGCTCGAAAGAGTAAAATAACACGCTTTTCTCAGAAAAGATCCAACTAAAATTGACTTAAGTGGTCCCATGTTGGCCGTAAAAGCATAATAATAATAATAATAATAAAAAGCATATTATCGAATAAATTAATTTTTAATAAATAAAGGAATAATTAATAAATCTGTTTATTTTTTTAACATTCAAAAGTACTACAAATTTACGAATCTTATAAAAATAAAGAATCTGATTTGGTTTCGAACCCAGAGCCGCCTTTCATCCGGGACGCTACTACCTTGAAGCCCGGAGGAATTACATATAAAAACAGTTATATAAATTATTAAATAGAAAACAATTATTTAATTTTATTTATTTATTTTGTAAGTAAATAATGTGGGACTTACGTAGTCAAATTTTATTTGCAACGTACTTAATTACATTTGTAACAGTTTTTCTGTTTTACTTAAATCAATATCATATTCAATCCAAAAAATATTCATTTTTTGGATTGAATTTTAACTCTCTCATATGATAGTTAAATTTTTTTTTCTGAATAATTTTAAGTATTGTTTAGAACTGCATAGAAAAAACATATTAACAATTAAGAAAAAACAAACCGTGAACAGAAAAAAATTAACTGAGTAATGAACTTACAGCTTACTGGAGAAAAACAGTATTCCTTCTATATTATTAAAGTATATGAACATGCCTGCATGCAAAGATTAATTAATGACAATGATAAAAAATCTGTAAAACGTTTGATTTGGTTTTAAAAGTAGTCCATTTAGGCACTAAAACATACAAACACATAAGGATAAAAGATCATATGCATGTATTTAATGTTGTGACCTTTTCGGTTGTAGACAACCTAACATGGATCATAACTTTCATTTAAAAATTAAAAAAACAGTTCATTCATGAGATCGGTGTCTCTTGTAACTTGTGTTTTACATGCATTACAACCACAAAAAAGAATTGAACAAATAATGAAAAGCTAATAATGAATGTACCAGTTTCTGTTATAAAAAATAGTATTGTGAAACATATATTGTTTCAAATTAAAGGGTTCTAATTTTAGTAATCATATCGGCTTAGTAAAGAAAAATCAGTCATGAATATAAACTTTAGAAATAAAAAATGTTAATGTGAATGCTAACACCTGTAATGACTTTAACCTGGAGGCCCTGATTAAGTTCTCAAGATCATTCAAGTAATCTTAAAAACTGTCCATTCCCGTGTTTGGGGAGACATATCCACATACTAATAAATACTCGAACAACTCCATCCCCACATATCCATCCTCCTAGCAAACCTTTTTTTCCTGTTTAGCCTCCGGGAATTACCGTTCAGGTATTCAACTCGGCACGACTGCCAACCAACGAGTATTCTCCCACCGGCCGCCAGCCGCCACGCTTCACCTAGCGACAGAACCACCGTGGCATTTTGAGTGAAACCGAACGCCAGCCTCAACGATGTAACCGTGGAAGAGGTGGTGTCACTCAGTGACCGATTGACGGTGGCCATAACATCATCTCTGGTCATCTCTGCATCCAGGTCTTTAATATGTACCACAGCTATCCTTGAAGCTCCTCTTTCAACCATCGTCGCACTAGGAACAGAAACCAGGATTTGGTCTTTTAAAACCTAGGGCGCTCTTTGTCCGTACTTCAGTTTATCTTCTAGGTCTTCCTCCCTGCCTTTTCTGACCGACAGGATATCCTGAACTAAGGCTCACCAACCGAAATTTTAACAGCCCTAAGAAGATCGACGTAGGTAGTGTCCTGTTGGCGCAGCACCATTGTTGCCGTTTTCTGAACCTCCCTCGGGGTGAGTCCGGGTCCCTCATCCACTAGGAAGAGTGTGGCCTGTAAGTTTCGCGTCCTGAGTCAGTACTCCAGAGTCTTCCTAACTATCAGCCCCAACTTGCCTTTGGTGGTCGAATAGATGTGTTGAATATCTATAAATCTCTTGAAGGAGAGAAAGCCCAACAACAATTAATTCAGATTTATTCTGGATAGAATCCTGTAACAACTGCTGGTGAATGATAATGTTTTTTTTTTTATTTATTTTATTTTCACCTTCTACCCTGGGGCTTCAGCCCAGGGAAATATCTTATGTGGTGAATGATAATGATATGAGTTTTTGTGACGTGAAAAAATGTCATTCCTTACCGGGACTCAAAATTAGAACTTCCAAATGAAAACAAAGACGATACAAATCCACCACGTAGATTAGCATGAATTTTGAATGTCTTAATGTTTAAATCTTCTAAAGACGGGTAGATAAATCATTTTTTGATTATCATCTGCTTAATCCATTTGAAAATATAACGCATATTTATTTAAAAGAAAGTATTTTATAATTACTTTTATTAGCCCAAGGTAAATATATTTCACGATTGAAAATTTATATATATTTTGTGTTTTGTTTGACGATAAATTTTGAATTCCTGGTGATTTACATTTACAAAAATACTAAAATATTTTTTTTATTTTTCATGAACTTAGGAAGGATGTAATAAATTTTCCAATGGATTGGACCATCGTACTGTTTTTTTTTTTTTTTTACATTTTCCCCGTTTTGTTTAAAAATATTTAAACTTATGATTTCTTTCAAAGTTATAATGATGAGGAGTGTGATTTACTTACAAGAAATAATTTACAATAATATGATATATAAATCTATAAATAGAATAACAAAAGAAAATTATTTATTAAGAACACGAAATTTTACGAAATAAATGATAGTAGTGTGTAAAAGAGGTAGAGGGGATAAACGGTTAGGGTAAAATAAATCCGTAGAAACACGCAATCTTTTGCTCTACGATGAATAATGATTCCGATTAATTCATTGAATCGAGTTATACAATAGCTCCTTCTGATCATCGTCCATTCACTCAAAATTCACTCCTCTACATGCATACCCATCTCCCAACCTACCTTTATCATCTGACATCCACCCACTACCAATCATCGTTCCCCCACTCGCTTTTCTAACCCGCGATCTACCCTAACGAAATCTTTCATCGAAATAACTTATCATTGTCTCATATGACTACAATAACTATAATTTAATACTGAAATTCATATCGCATTCAGTGATGTCTATTGTGATCAGTATACACTTACAAGATTTTTATAAAAAAAATATATATATGCAAATACGTAACAATATATCTACAATGTACTCATTACGGTAACGAGTCATTTATTATTCTATATTAAGTTATATTTCTTTCAGGCTTTAATGCACTGATGAACATTATACATAAATAATTAGTAGTATTAAAACATTAAATACCTGAATATAAAATGTATAGTTATCTTTTTTTATAACGATAATTACCATATTACATGATAATATAATCATAACAATTGTTACTTTTTAATAGCAGGATAAGATATAATTCATCTTACTTGCCGTAGAACCTTTGCGTATATACCCAAACTGCCCTGTTTATTATAATTCCTCGTTTAAGTTGGTAGGATGTTTCATCTGTTCATTCTGAACAGATGAAACATCCTACCAACTTTTTGTTTTGCATAAAACCAAAATACACAAAGAGCACGTTCCGCACTAGTAAATGTATCCATTTTTAACAACACTGGCGGCTAAATTCGGTACTGATGAGTCAAAACTGCTATGAAATGAAACCTAAACCAAATTTATAAGTTACTAAACAAATTTTTATATAATTTTATATTTGTGAAATCCTTTTTGAATCACCGGTATTATGATTTCCAAATTTCATTATTTTGGTAATGTAGAGGAAGACAAATACTGGAAGATATAAAAGTACTCGTAGGTACTTGAGGAAATTATTATTACTGGTGAAATTAAAAGAATAGTAGGAACCAGAAAGGAAAATATAGTAGCTGCAAACCAGTCAAATAATGTTAAAAAAAATATATATATATTAATATTAATATTTTAAGTTATATATTTGTAGATAATGTTTGACGTTCAATGTTAGCTTGAGTGTTTTATAGTCTTAGATCCGGTAACGTATAACACAAACGTAAGAATACTCTTAAAATCATTATATGGTATAAAAAAAACTTTAAAGTTAAACGTACACATATTAACTAAATTTTCAAAAATTATATAATTTAAATCCATTTTTTCTTTGCATTTAAAAAATAAAAATTTTTCGTGTTAAAATGATTTTTACCTTTAGCTCGTTGCCGAGTGATTGGTTTTTTTTATCGTTATTTTTTATATTTATTACATTGTTATTATATTGTTTTATATACGAGATATGTTTTTAAAGTGAGTACAGTTTTAAAATTAAAAAAAAAAAAACCAAGTACGCTATTCTTAACAATTTAATTTTTACGTAAAAACCTGTACTTTAATCTACTTTTCTATATTATTGCCATCAATATTAAAACACCGTCGTCATAGAAGTCTACCGCCAGACTTAACAACGGCTGCAATACGGCCGCTTTGAGACCATCATCGTCGATAATTTAAGCGTTCGGTCACAATTTGATAGACAAAACTTCTTGAAACTCGAGGAAACTCTTCAGATAGCAAATAAATTGTAAAACATATGTTCTCTTTAACTTTTTCGTCAACCTTCTGCACCAAATCTTCAGTAATGACAGAAGGTTGCCCATTCCGTTCCTCATCATGAGCATTCTGGCGGCCATATTTTAAAACTCTAACCCATTTTCGTACCATTCCATCGCTCATAATGTTTTCTCCATACACTTCACTGATCTGATGATGAATTTCAACCTTTACAACTAAGAAAACGAATCACACCACGTATTTTTTGGTGGATTCTCGATCAGCGTTTGCATTTTAAATACTCACAAACAAACGTAAACACATTCGAATGTTTTCGTAATGGCGTCTGTGGCTTGCTAACAGATGCTGATACACAATGCGGATGTGTGGAATGCCGACCGCAGCGTAGCAGCGGCGGAATTTCAAAACGGTACTTACTTTAAAAATATACCTCATATAAAACAATTGATTTATCATTGTTGGAATAACTGTGCCTAATTGCACCTTCCAGTATTCAAAATAGTATTATTGATCTAGTACTGGAAGTACTGGATCAATAATATATTCAATAAATACTTTATTAATGTATTCAATTTTATTTTTATTATATATACGTATTATTACAGATTTAGATATCTTATTTATTTTAGTATTATATTCGTACATTTATTTTACATTATTGCGATTAATCAGTATGTACATGTACAATATTTATACTTAAGTATTTATTTAGATTCATATTTTTAAGTTACATTTTAAACAGCATTGATTTAACCTTTAAGACATATTTTATTGAACTTACTTTAATAAAATTTTTAAAGAGAAAGATTTTACTGTATCAAAATTTTAGAAGACAGAAAAAATTTACTTTAATAACAACTCAAATGAAAAAGTACTTTCACAATAGCATTATCAAGAACAAATATATATATATATATATTATAAAACAGCTGTTGAACTAAACTTGGTTAACAAAGAGTATCTACATGCTTGACATGAGTAAGAAGAATAGAGTTATACACTTTGTTTATAAATAATAAGGAGGACATAAAACTGAACAACCATCTAAAAAAAAAAAATAATATATAATTTCCTTTAAATTATAAAGCCAATTGTGATTGACTGGAAAAAAAATGGTTGAAAAAATAAATTTCTTATTTCTAATTAATCAATGTAATAGTTAATGATTTAATTAAACCTTGAGTTTAATTATTATTATACTTTACTACGTCTACGAGTTCCGGTGACTTTTTATAATTAGAATATAGATTAAATAAATTGTTTAAAAAAATGTTACAAATAGATAGATAACTAATGTAGGAAAAAGAGGTGCATAAATAATATTGTAGTCTTAAAATAGTCCGTGATCTATTAGTTTAGAAAACTAGCAAATGGATTGATTACACAGATTATACATTTTGCTTTTATATATAAATTTCTTGATCTCCTTGACATTTTACACCATCATATAAACTGATTAATTTGTTATAAGGTATGTTAAGTATTGAAATTGTTAGCTTAATAATAAACTTGTGTTTATAACGATATTATATATATACGTAGGCTATTATTTATACTAAAGTCTTTCACACATAATATTATTTATAAGTATTAAATTCTACCATAAAAGTATTAACCAACTCGGAATTAAATTTTATTATTAGAATAATTTAAGATTTAGTATATTATCGTAAATTAACTGATAAAACATAAAGAACATATTCTAGAAAATCTCTTGTAAATTTAGAGAAGGAGGGTTAATGTAAATTAACATCAGCTTGTTCTTTAAAAAATGTTCTAATTTATTAGATATGTAAAGGAAATCCCATAAAAATAATGTTACGTTTTTGTTATTAATTTTATAGAACTATAAATTTAATAGAAATATATATTAATTTTCTACGGTTGTACAGTTATGATAATAGCTGTAGCAGTGTTATATGCCTTTATAGAACACAAAAAAAAAGTGTATAAATTTATTTTAAAATTATTATTATTCAAAGGAAAAATTTCACAACCTAAGGGAAATAAATTTTTATTTTTATTTCTTTTATATTTATTTTAAAGTTTTTATTTACTCCTCTTATATGAGTATATTCTAGAAAAATCATTTTTTTACTAATATTAAATGTGTTTTTTTCTTCTATAAATGTACTTTTAAAATTTCATCCTAATTAATTAAGGGAATATCAATAAAATGAAATTTTCCACGGCTAGAAAACAGAATCTCTCAAGATGTTATTTTTGATTATGGAAAATTATTATTCAGGGGAAAATGTCAATTAAAAAAAAAAAATTTAACCGAAAATTATAAGAAATTTGTTCTAAACATAGAAAAAAAATTCTTTAGTTACTTTAAATATCAACTACTTGTTTTAAATCATGCAAGTTTTAATTTATTCGCTGAACTATTGAACGTGTACCGTACATAACATTGATCTCAACGACTAATTTTTTAAAGAAGTATTACAATTGTTCCAAAATATTTTTCTACATTTGTGCCATCAACAATTCCTAATCCAGAAGATAACACTATTCAATCAGTGGACCAATTTTTATTAAATTCAATAATGAATTTTCTCCAGATTGTGTACTACAACCAGTATAAGTGCATAAATATTGCTGTAGAAAAATTTGAAGACAATTCAGTCAATTTAAATTTTCGCAAACAATTCGTAGCAGAGAAATTTGAATAAAAATCTTAATTCTCTGAAAGTTATTCACCGATAGGTTTGAAATTTTGACGCAACGTTGCATTCGAAGACGTGCCCTACTATTCATACAGCTAATATTTCACAGCTGTGACAGGTAAAAACATGCGCTTTTTGAAAAACAGCGCTCTTTGTTGAACGTAAAAGCAACACACGCTATACTAAAAATTTTACGATTCAATTTCAGTGTTTCCAAAATTTGTGTCTGATATAGACTAAAAAACTATTGGACTGATTTACGATTTTTGCAGGGAAAAAGAGAGAAAGGGAAAACCGGAAAAAGGAAAATCGAAAAAGGGAAAAATTGAAAAAGGGAAAAGAGAAGAAGGTAAAAAGGGGAGAAGGGGAAAGTGTAAAAAAGAAGAAAGTGGAAAAATGGGAATGGGGGAAAAACGGTAAAAGGAAATGGAAGTGGGAATAAGGAAAAGAGAATTTGCGGGAAGAAATGGGAAAAATGGGGAAAAGGGTAGTGAATACGGGGAAAAGGAAACTGGGGGAAGGGGAAAAGGGAAAGGTTAATTATGGGAAGTTCCGTTTTGTTAATTTTGTTAATTTTTTATCAAATTTTCAATTGTGTTAATTTAATCTATATATATACTCAAATCTAGCAATAGCAAAGCATTGCTGTGTCTGCTAGTAGGAAATAAAAAATGTGAATGATTAGATGCTTCTGAAATAAAATAATAAAGAAAAATGCTTAAAATCAAAGGGATTGAGAACAAAATGAAGAGATTTTAAAATGAATTAATTATAAAAAAGAAAGGTTTGTAATAGAATATTACGAAAACAATTGAGATTGAAAAAAAAAGTGTAGTGGATAAAAACCGTTTACAACGAAAATTGAAAATATATTTTAGGATTTATAAGGTACATTTACGTTAAAATATTACAATTGAAAATGATATCAAAAAATTCTACTTATGTAATCTACTTTTCTAATTTGAACGTAACAATCTGTTCAATTAGTGAACAATAAGCAACCCCTTCCCACAGCCCAATGAGATGATGATGATATATATAACATGTAATGTTGTATAGATTCAGGCCGACTATACCTGAAATGTGTAGTTAATTGAACCCCAACCACCAAATTACACCGGTATACACTCTCCAGCATTAAAATCCGTAGATAAGTACGGATGCTTCCTTTGAACCTTAGAAACCTTTGAAGGATTTGAACCTTAGAACTCTAGAAATTACCTGTTTGCGATGACGAGGATTAGAGGATAGATGTTCAGATATTTTATATTAAAGTTCACATTTTAAAAACAATTCAAAGGAAGTCTGATGATACGTTTCACCAAATAATTTTTGTTTGTAAAAGAAAAATATAAAAGCAAATAACTATATATATATATATATATATATACAATTTTTTTTTATATGTACGTTGCAATCTGTTTAATTATTGAGTAATAAGCAACCTCCCACAGCCCAATGAGATGAAGATGATATGTATGACATGTAGTGTTGTATAGACTCAGGCCGAGTAATCCTAAAATGTGTGGTTAATTGAACCCCAACCACCAAAGCATACTGGTATCCAATTTATAGTATTTAAATCCGTAAAACAACTAACTTTTACTAGGAATTGAACCTCAGAACCTTCGAGATCAAACGTCAGTTGTTAAACAATGATTTGTGACGACGAGTTAACCATTAGACAAGCCCGTTGGGCAAGTCATGTAATGAAATATTTCTCTTTTTACTATTTTAATGTAAATAACAAAGGAGTACAAGTTATAAAACAGAAGAGGGAAAATTAAAAATAGTCGTGTATATTACTCATTTCGATTATAATAAATATAATTTTATCAATAATTAATCATTATGTTTCATCAATACACACAAAAAACTAAAATCCTGAACTGATACCGATCCAAAAAACTTTTCTTGACTCTTGAAAAACATACTAAGGAAAAGGTTCTGATTTAGAGGTAGCGGTGTATAGCAACTGGGATTTCGGTAATTGAAAAATATATGTGTGTAAAGCAATGAAAACATTTTTCCTTTAATATGTTTTTTTGTTGCAGTGTGATTTTTATTTTTTTACTCTTTATATATGATAAATTATTCTATATATTGTATATATGACAACATTATGATTGTTTAAGTTTAAATTTCATATCAGTTGTACTGTATTATATTTTACAAGACTAATTTTATTTTGTTATTGTTATCTAAACAACAGCTGAGATATTTTTGTATAAGAGTATTTAAAGGCCAACACTTATTAATATTAGAATTTCCCCACCCCCAAAAAAAAAATATTATTCTAGTATGGTAAATATTTATTTAAATTTATAAATATATTAAAATAATCAGTTTTAAAGTTGCTACTATTATAAATATTTATTATAACGTATTGGTTTACATAATAATGACAAACAAGAATATTTTATCACTTATTTAGAAGTCAAGCAGTCTAAATTTTAAATATAAACATTGTTTAATTTTAATTACAAACATTGTAATAGAATATTTTAGTTATAATTAATATAAGTTTGATTTATAACGAAAGATCCGTACAAAGTTCGTTTTATTTAGTTATAAATAATCATGTGTATGTTAGGCAATTTTAGTATCTAAACAAATAAATAAATAAAATATATTATGAAGTTAAGGGTTGTATATAGGGAGTTGGATAGTTCCCGCAAAGAATCTAATTATTTATAAAACAGACAAAAACCATTTGTTACAATTACTGCTCTAACATATTTTGTAAAACACTTTACAATAGCAATATGACACAGTTCTTGAATTTGAATTACTTTTTATAATGTTCTTGATTGTTTAATATTCTAGCAAAGATGCTCTTTTTGAATTTTTAAATAGTATTAATTACGATATATTTATACCACTTAAATTCAAATAAAATGAGTAAAATGAATAAATGCATAAAAAAAATATAGGATTGGAAAATTTATGGAGGTTTAAATATTTACAATTTTTCTTTGATTCAAATATTTATTTACAGTCGGTTACATTTTTGTACGAACCTTAAGTAAATTATATCACATATATACACATTAAAAAGGAATCCCCATTGAAATTATTCAAAAATGATATACTCGTACTATATAGAACTTTTTATGCTATAACGTACAAAACATAGTATTGAAGAACTGTTCTGTCAGTATTATAGTAAAAAACAATAACAAGAATCTAAAAATAGCAGATTGAACGAAAAAAAAAACAAAGAGGAAGGGAACGAAAGAATGATTAATGCACAAAACTCAGCGGGTGTAATCACACAATAGAGTTTCTAAGGTTCAAAACTTGTAGCCGCTTAACTCTTCTAATATACTCACTATTTACTAGGAAGTTACGTTCTACTGGATAACATGGTCATTTAGCCGAAGTTCATATTTCAAACTGAAACTTTGTATTTCGTTCTTGACGTGCTGTAGACCCAAATATTCGTGGATTTCACTGGCCGTTATTTCTTAGTTTGTTCTGAAACCGCTGTATGATTTAAACATTTGTCTTGCTTGCCGTACCCCATAGTTGGACGCCATTTGTCCATGTAGTCTCAAAATTATTGAGTATAAAAGTAGTTTATAGACAAAGGTAATTCAGACCTCCTGCCAGGCAACCGGTAAATTTCCTTGAACTTCATGTTAAGTTGCTTTTTCTTTTCGCACACAAGAACCTTCCACATCAAATTATGAGCCAGGTAAATCAGAGGTTAATAATTATTAATAAATCAGTATATTTAAATCAAAAATAAAAATTAGAAAAAAAGGAGTGAAGTTTTGATTCGAGCCGATGTACCTTCCTGTAAGATCCAAATATTTCATTAATTAAAATTTTATTTGGCTGCAATTCTGGAACCAATCAAAATAAGTACCACTTATTGAGAGTTTTTCAACGATGTATCAAATCGTTGAAAAGCTCTCAATGAGGGCTTACTACTGCAGTTCAGAAAAATTCCAAAATTCATTTTTTTTTTTTAGATTTTGGGCATTTTTGGTTCAGTCAATTGCTATCGGAAGGAGACGTGCACAACTAGATATTACCACAGTCCTAATCCAAAATTTCAACATCCTACGGCTGATTGTTTTTTAGTTATGTGAGATACTCGTACATACGTATGTATAGAATCACGGAGAAACTAGTCAAAATGGATTCAGGGGTGGTCAAAATAGATATTTCCATTGAAATAAAGAAATTTTTTGCGATCACAATACTTCCTTTACTTCGCACAAGGAAATAAAACCTATTATTTCAGGTATAGTTGTGATATCAATAAAATTTCAGTGAATTATTTACAGTGAATGTGTGTCTTGTTTTATGACTAATAGATTTTGTTTTTACATTTCCTCTGTATCAAAGTTATTCCATTTTATTCCAAATATAAATATAAAATTTAATCTTCCGGGTTGGTCTAATAGTAAATTCGTCGTTGTAAATCAGCTGATTTCGAAATCGAAGTTCTTAGGTTCAAATCCTAATAAAGGTTACTTTTATTCGGATTTGAATACTAGATCGTAGATACCGGTGATATTTGGTGGTTGGGTTTCAATCAACCACACGTCTCAGGAGTAGTCAACCTGAGATTACTCAAGACTACAAATTTACCGATACAGTTACATTACACTGATAAGTCGGTAATGACTTTAATTTTTGATACGACTATAAATAAAAGTATTAAAAAAAACATTTTTCAAAAGATTATTTTTCTATGTTTGAAAATAAAGAAAATTAAACAAAAATTTATATTTTTAAATGATCAAAAGAAAATCAGATCGTTGAAGCTACATTAAAAGCTGCATTTAAAGAAAATCTACTTTATCAAAATTATTAATTTTAACTACTCCTTTATGCTAACTCAGCAGGAATGATATTTGATAAGGATAATCATTTCGAACCGTTTCATCATTTCCTTAAACTAATTCTTTAAAATCTTTATTATAGATGATTTAGATGTTATCAGGTTATATGCAAGTTATAATAAAACATTTCTAAATCTAAAGATTAATTTATAAAACATAAACCTATTAATTATTTTTATTGTCATGCTAAGGGTAAGAAATACTTTACTTTCGCGGCATCATGGCACCAGAGCTATTCTGCAAGAAGGAAAGTATGATAATAAGTAAAAAAACTGGGTTTTTTGCATTCCTTGACATTTCATGACCCAGGGACCCCAAAAAACAAAATAAATGTGGGAGTAATATTTGTACGTAAGAACTTGTGTTGCCGTATTCTGAAGCTTAATAATATTTGACTGGATAAACCGATTTTAATGAAATTTGGCACAGAGACACTTTAATATGGAGAAATTTGTTGAAAAAGTTTGGATTCAATATCTCCAGGGTGTGGAGGTAGATAATTTTTTGGGATCAATTTTCTCAAAATTTTGGTAACATAATCCCACCTTAAGTACATGTGAGCAAGCATATCTTACCATTTTTTTTTAAAGTTTGCCCCAAAATTCCCCCTTTCCCAAAAATAACTTTTTTTTATTTATATATTTTTTTATATCTACCTAGACATATTAGTAGAGAAAGTGTCCCAAAAAAAAAAAAAAATACTTTGGGTAATCATATTCGGGTTGGAGGAGCCGACCAAATTTTAAAAATAATGATTATTTCAATTTTTTAAAACTTTTAATAAAAAAAACATTACAATAAAATTTCATTATAATTATCCTACCTACCCTTCCCGTCCAAAAAACTTAGGTATTTTTTTTACCGGTTGGGCATTTTGAGTTAATTTTTTTTTTTTTAGCTTCTTCCGTGTAGCATAGTAAAAGTGAAAAAATTTTCTTGAAAGGTGATTTTGAAGGTAGAAGGAGAAAAAAGTAAAAAAAAAACACCATTTTTTAGATTAATTTTTTTTAATTTAAATTAATAATTATAATTTTACAATAAATCTTCATCTTAAATTACCTAACCCCCCCCCCTCGAAAAAAGAAATTCTAGGTTTTTTTCATGTATAATAATTTTTCCACTACACAATGATAAATAACCAATGACAGGAATGTATCATCACCACCGGGTTGGTCTAATGGTGAACGCGTCTTCCCAAATCAGCTGATTTGGAAGGCGAGAGTTCCATCGTTCAAGTCCTATAAAACCAGTTATTTTTACACGGATTTGAATACTAGATCGTGGATACCGGTGTTCTTTGGTGGTTGGGGTTCAATTAACCACACATCTCAGGAATGGTCGAACTGAGAATATACGAGACTACACTCATACATATTCCTCATTTATCCTCTGAAGTATTATCTGAACGGTAGTACCGGAGGCTAAACAGGAAAAAACTCAGGAATGTATCATAACTTTGTTGTTATACAAACAACATATCATTGTTGTCAACAGTCATTGTTGTTATAAGCTTTTCTAATTTATACCATATATTTTTATTGATACTATATTGATCTAACAAAAACTTAAACTCGTAATTTCAATTATTATTCATATTTTTACATTCCGTAATACAATCAAATATTATAAATATTAGGCTTAGTAATTTTACTATATTCTATTCACAAACGTGAGAATAGAATAAATTATAGATAAAAATCATAGCAAATAAAAAATTGAATAAAATTTCTTAGCAATAATCTTTTATTGTTATTTTATAATCTTTGAATAATTTATTATATCCGTAAATTCTAAAGCAATAATAAACTTCGTTCATCAGTTATTTCAATGTTAAATTTGCAAAGAACGGTATAGAATTGCATTAAAATAAATAAGTATAAAGGTAGAAATCAATTTTCATCATTATTATTCTTAAAAGAGATAAAATTAGATTTTATTCTTTCAGGAATTTATTAGTTAAACAATTTACATTATTATTGAACTTTATAATAAAATGGGCCAACGTGCTGTTTTAAAGTAATAAATATCTTTACCTGCTTTCTCTAAGAAATTAAGATTTAAAAATCTTATTTATAAATACTAAATAATAAAATTTCTTTTCAAATATAAATGAGAAAATATTGCGTATAATATTTAGTTATTGTTAACTTATTAACTTTCTAAAGTAAGTATTGTTCATGTTTGTGCATAAATTATAATCACTGTCTTTTATTAATGTCACTTCAACTATGATAGTAATAATAAAAATAATAATAATAACGTAATTATAGTAAATGAATTCAGGTTGTAGAAATAAAAATATAAATAACCGTTTTAATTTTTTATAGTAGGGACAATAAATTTAGAAAGAATGAATTATCTGTGAATTTTCCTTCTCCATCAATTATTATGTCCCCATCTATTTTACCTTTTCTTGTATTTACTCGAAATGAAAATACTAAACATTAAATATATAGTTTCATATATGAATGTAGCGCACGTACACCTAGCAATAGGATATCGTTGTAAATACATGTAACTGTCATAAGAGTCGTAAAATGATTTTAAGTTTGATATATACAAATAATAATTTATTACAACACGTTAGTTGGAGAAATACTTCCTAGCATCACAGTTAATTTTATTTCCTCTCATCATTTTTAACTAGTGATGGTATGAAGAAATGAATTTATATTTGTACGTAACAAATAAAAAATCTGATAACAACGGTGATATATTTTCCTAGTTGGTTATTTATTCCTAAATAGTAGAAAAATAATGATGCATGAAAAAAGTTTAAATAATTTAAAAAACCCATATTTTAAAATACTCTAAATATAATGTATATTACATTTATTTAATATACGTATTTAAATACTAGTATTCTAATATTCTAGTTTAGGTACACGTAATTATACGTATTTAGTACTTTAATTATATTACTATTTAAATCCGTAATTCAAAATACTTTGTTAAAAAGTATGCTATAAATAAAAAGATTGCTTTTCGATTTTTTTTGGGAAGGGGAGAATTTTGAGGGAAAACTATTTTTTAAATATTAAGATAACTATGTACGCATGTACTGAGTTTAATAAAAAGAGGTGTTACGTATGAAAAATTCTGAGGTAATTGACCTCAAAGAAATTATCTACTCTTTCCCCTGGAAATATTGACCCCCAAAATTTTACCAAAAAATTGCTATGTATATATACAAGTTTCTATATTAAATTTTATCAAAATCGTTTATTTAGTTAAACGTTATTAAATTTCAAACAAGCCAATACACGTACATACTTACGTATGTACGCCTACCTATTTTTGTTTTTTGGGGAGTTCGTTAGTCACGAAACGTCGAATAAAGTAAAATAAACCCATATCCCACTCTTTGATTAATTACACTGGTCAACATGATTTTTGTCTCACGAGTAGCAATAGGCGTACTTAATGCAGTTTTTTATCCTGTTTTCAAATATGTATTCGGAATTTTACCATTACCCACAGTTTTTTGGCTATTTTAATTTTTTTAAATATTTTAAAACGTTTTATCATCCATTTGTCCGTTGTAAGTAAAACTCCTAGAACATGGTACCAAATGAGCTAACTCAAAGGGTAGCGTTGCTACTGTTGTACAGGTTCAGACATGTACAAACGTGATCTAATGTAGCACACTTTCATCAGAACGATGGCAGTTGTGAGATAGTAGTGAACCAGTAAACATGTCATTGTGAGTACTTTGTGTGTCTGAATTATTGGGTATTACATATTTAATACTTTATTTCTTTTAATTAGTCGTTACTTACAAAGTGCCTAGAGTTTGTTTAACTCATCCTAACAATTTTTGTTATGTATGTGGTGAAGTGACACTGACGCTCAAGTCCCAAAGGCGAAACCTTACTCCAAAAAACAATATCATATTTGAATTCAGGAGAAAAAATACTATCAGAATCACATATTTTTCTTCCTGAGACAAAAAAAAGTTATGTTTTGTTCCGCAGTGTGATATCTTCTTTCTTGAATCATAGCTCTAGAGCTATGACGTCCAGAAAGTAATAAAATACATGAATATAATATACTACGGATACTACAAAAATTCTTAATTAACATCACTATAAATAATACTTTAAATAAGAAAATATCACTACATGAGAAAATATTCGTGACAATAAGAATCGAAATAGAATGTAGTACTGTGAATAAGTAAGAAAGCAAAAATAAATTTTTAACACTATTATTTTTAAAAAGTAATTAATTAAGAAAAATACGGGTACTTTTTATTACTAGTATTAAGGTTATGAATTCATAATAAAAGTGGCAATCGAGATAAGTTCGTTAATTAAATCCAAGGCCAGCTGTTTCTTTTCCAAAGTTCATTAAAAACTACTTTTTTAGCTTAAAAACTTAACACTTTTAAACAACTGGCTCATTAAAACGATTTCTTCTAAAATTGATCAAAAAATAAAATTAGTTACTTAAATTACCTTTTATGAAGTAATCATTGTTTTTGCTTATCATAGTAATAAGATAAAACATCTATACGGTAATTTATTTTGCAATGAAATAAAGAGCAGCTACATAGATAAAAGAGATAAAAATTTGATACGAGTATTATAACATGATTTTTTTTTTCTTAATTTGTGTTTATTTTCTCAACCGAGTTAATTCAGTAACGCTAATATGAACAACATATTTAATTAAGATTAAACATGATAAGTAAATAGACGGGTGATGATCGTTCATTTAAAACACTACTGGCTTTTTTTGGTACATAAGAATGGCAATCTGACCATAAAATTATTCCGCTTATATCCAAACAAGTAGAAAAAGTGTGAGTAAAAAATCTTGCTTATTTAGTTTAAAAAAAAAAAATTGGAAAAAATGTAGTCCAAAATTAATAAAATATGATTATTAAATAATCATATTATTAAAAGATAACTTAATCTTTTTAAAAATCCTAGTATTAAATATTATTATTATTATTATTTTCTAACAATAGATACAAATATACGAATGGGATAACGCATTACATATATATAGAGCTTCTTTAAAAATAAATAGTTTGATATGATTAGTTGTTGCTATAGAAACGCACGTCATCAATTAGAATAGTTTCTGTTTTGTAGCAAGGCGGAACCAATAGCCAATGAGAATACATGAAAATATGGACAACTACTGTAATTACTCCTCTAAGAAGCAAAATAATTATTAAAATTATAAAATATAAACCCTTTGATTGAATTTGATTGTTGTTTTAATTATAATATTAACAAATATTTTTTTCAATGAGTATTGTCAGAGTCTATAAAATAATCAGTTAGAAGTTTAGTTAAAATTATTAATAAATCCTTGAGCTTTGATTTAACTAATAATACCTTGATTTAATGTAGTTAACACTAAAAGTTATTATGTAGTGTGAACTTGCATTTAAATAACTAATACTTAACTACACCTACTTTATAAAGTAGTTAATATGAACATGTTTATTAGTCGGCTAACTATCATGAAAATATTAGTAGACGGCTGACATTCTGTTGATTGATTATATATCATCATGTAGGTGTAAAAGAAATAGAAAGAGCGAAGCGAAGTATATATATATATATATATTATGTGGGAGTCTTGTTTCATGTGTTGTAAATGGAAAGGAAAGACAAGAGACTCTACCATTCCTTTACCTTGTAAGAGTGTATAATGGGCTATTATAGGGCGGCTTCTCAAAGGGATTAATTGAACCTCACAGGGTCGTGCTGCTTATAGCTTGTACTAGTGTGTGAGGTGTACTGTACGGTAATAAGACCTGAGGGGGGAATCAGTTATCTGACCTTATCTTCTAACGTTGTCTGTCATACTATACACATTTGTTCTGCCTATTCATGGATTACGATTCAGACAAACTAGTAACTATTTATTAACTAACTCAGACAATTTACAGTTACACGTTTATAAAATCGTGTTTTACATTTTAGATAAAGCAATTTTATATTAATATACAACTCAATCCGTTTGATTTAATATTCAATTAACTTTATGTTGTTGCACAAATTAAGTAATCCCTTTCATTTAGGATTTATTTCTTTATTGCTTGTAATGTAATTGCTTTTAGCTTAGTTAAATTTTATCTAAAGCTAAAGATATATTCATAACTATTAAAATATATTCTAACAATTAATCTTTTCTATCACTAAATGGAATAAATTATCAGATACATGGTACACAAAAAAAATTATAAAAATTTGAATTTAAAAAGTACCCAATAATTAACTGAAACAATTAACTAGTTATTAGTTTCTCCCTCATAAAAAAAAAAAAAAACAATAAGAAGAATATAATGTTAAATAAACCGTCCCTTTGTATCGTTACAAAGACCTAAAAGAGAAATACTACTGCATCTACGAGTAATTATACCTGATCCTTAACCTGAAATGAAATTAAATGTTTTATAAAAAACTGCGCTTTCAAATCGTTCTGCTATTATAATATTTAACATTCACCAAAAATTTTATCTCCAAAGTATTAAGTAATTATTATTAAATTGTTTATTTAAAAATCTAAACTAATTAACTGCTTCAGTTAAGTTTTGGATAGTTTTCAAAAGGAAATCTTTATAATTTTTTTCTTTTAACTCGAATTGTGCTCAAAATATTGAGTAATGAATAATTGATTAATATTAAAGAAAATTTCAAATTTAATTTCTAGCTGATCACTTCCATTTACAAGCACAAATAGTGATTAATTGTAAATTTTATTTTCATATTTTATTTATACTATTATTTCTTTTATTTTCCCGTCTAGATAGCTCTAGAAGGGAAAGTATTGTAATCAGTTCAATTTTAGCATTTGCGGTTTTTATTGCATCTTGACGTTTTGACACCTAATGAACCCAAAAAACCGACTAGAAATTTTTCGGATATAATGTTCGTATGTACGTACGTGTGTGTTCGGTGTTGGCCTTTAAATCACCTTACATCTCCAGAACTACTAGACCGATTTGGACTAAATTTTGTCTGATTACTTCTATATATGGGGAATTGATGCAGTTAAATTTTCAACTTAAAGGTAAAGGGAGTGACGCTGTAGAGCAAGGTCACCCTAGTATTCTGAGGTTTCGCCTAATTAAGGTCATATTTTTTTAGGCTCATTTTTTAACAATTAAAAAATAACATTTGCAATAAACATTTTTTGCAAAATCGCACCTCCACTCCAAAAAATTCTGTTTTTACTTGCTACTTTTTTTTTATATAACAATGAAGAAAGATGTTTATTTTGAAGAAAGATCATTTAAAAATGATTCCAGTCTATCAGAGCGATTTGAATCAAATAAAAACTTTTAAAAATTGTAGGCCTAACAAAGGAAAAACGCAAAGGATTAATAAATACAATTAAATAAAAAAAAAGAGAGTGAAAAGGTATGTGTACTTGGAAAGTAGTATTAATCATGGTGGGATCACAGTCTGAAAAAGTGCAGAATTCGGAAGGCTAGATCAGCATTCTTTCGACTTACGTGCTCTTATCACCACCTCTTTTATGGTCCTGCGTACTAAAATGTTCAGATGAAATGTGGTCCTGTTATAGAGGGTTGTATCCTCACCACTCACTGAAAGAAATTTATTAAAACCTTGAAGAGTTCAAGTTTTGGTTTTACTAACGACTTCTTAAAACGCGTGGGACAAATAGGGTAAGAAATGAAACGATTTAATCCAAGCTGGATGAAAAAGAAACCAGAAATTGTGTGAACAGTCAAAATCCGGCAATTATGCTATTCTGTCTACGTCATGAGACATTCAGATAAATACTCTCTGTTATATCTACTTATCCAAGGAAAGATACCAGGATATCGTGGTCTAATTAAACGGAAGACATCATGGATAAAAAAGTTGAGACAGTGATTTGGAAAGTCGAGTACATGTCTTTTCAGGATAGCAGTAAGTAAAACTGTGATCATTAACCTGATTTTTTTTCCCCGCCCCCCGAAGCTGGATCCGCAACCAATCATAAACTCGGCTCCGAGGCGTGCCATAGCCTCTAACTGTCTCGTTGGGCACAAAGTTTCCGCCAGGTAGCAAGGACTCGATCTTTTAGATGCTATGCCTCTAATGAGGGGACCCCAAAGAATCCCCCACACCGGGAGTTGATCTTTATGCCTTGTCTCTAATGTGGAACACCCGAAAAGATTACCCATCGGGACTAGGTCTTACTTTCCCCCCAACGGTACTGCAAGGGAGTCCCCACCCGATCATCGTAAGCGGAAGACCGAGGCCTCCCACCCACTCCCGGATGGAGCTATTCCTCAGAGGGAACATGATCTTTCTACGAAGAAGAAGTTACAGATCCCGATGGAGCCATCTTACAAACCCGACCCCTAGGCGCATGACCATGTGACTTGCAGAATAAGCACCTAGGGTCCTACTGGCAGTCCTTGCGTAAATGGCCAGCGTTACCGCATCTAAAACAGTAGCCGCTTCTGTCTGTGCTAGAACAGAATTTGGCTCTGTAGCCTGGATTCCAACATCTGAAGCAAAGGTCGTCGGATGTACCCGCATCACTGGACAGTCCACCCACCCAATCCGAACTCACCCATCAGACAGTAGTTTGTCCGCCAGCAGTGGCGGTACTGCTAATGTAACCAATTGAGTGATCACCAACCTGATGTTTGCAGTGCAGATAAGGCAGAAGAAGAAGAAGTAGAACAAAATACATTTATTGGATCAGAAATGGAGTCATTTAAGGGAAAAACTGGATAACTTTTTATATCAGAAATGGGATCTCAAAGTAAACTAAAATAAAACATATTTGTAGATGTATAAAGATGCAATCAAAGTATAAAAAAATGGCAACTATTAACTGTTTAGACATTTTTTTGAATCAGAAAGGTTAGGATGACGAAATTATGAAAGAAAGATTAAACGTCGTTAAACTCATTGCTTTGATCTAAAAAAAAAATCGAAATAGCCAAAGAGTAATATTGCTAAGTCAAACGGTTAAAGTGGTGCAAGCATATGAGATGAATAATTTAATTTAAAATCGATGTCCCATTAGATTATGAAAGTAAGTATTGGGGTAATTATGAAAAACGGTGGCAGGAAAGACTATCAATTCCACTTCAAAGAAAGAAGTAACGCATAAACGAGAATTCGAGGAGTCTGATGCAGAAAATAGAGATGTAAGGCACCTGGTATTACGGTAAACGATAAATAAATCTGGAATAAAATTGTAAAAAAGTTTATTTTTCCGGCACATTTCCGGTACATTTAAAAATGAGAATGTTGTAATTTACTAATAATTCTTATATATTTGATTTTTGTACATCCAAAGTTTTGAATTCTAGTTTGATCAAAAATATTAAAATATACTTTACGAAAATTTCTGAGAAAGAGGAAGAGAGACCTAGAGAAAGAAAGAGGGACAATGTGTGTGTGTGTGTGTGCGTGTGTGTGTGTGTGTCTGTGCGCACGCGCGCTATCATCTATGTTGCTTTTTATGTCACAAATAATTGAACATACTTACCTGATGTATAATGATAATGATTTTATTTAATTTGTTAAAAAAATTAGCCAATGTTTTGACGCTTCGAATATGATCGGTTATGAAAATGGATACTTCGAAAAAACGTTACTCATATGTACATCCAACATTATTTAACTCGTACGCAAGTTTATCAGGATGTATCTAAGGACGATGCCAACGCAACTGTATAAGGATTGGCAAGCTACTAGAAGGTATGCGTCCACGGAAGGGAGGTGGATGCATCCTTTGATCAAGCACATTGAGCCGTGGGCCGGAAGGAAGTTTGGTGAACTGGAATTCTGGTTGACACAATTCCTGACTGGCCATCGGGTCTTTCGTTCATAGCTGTGTGGACGAAGAACAGCTGAAGATCCCTTCTGCCCGTACTGTCGGGAGTTAGACACGCCGGAACACGTGATATTCCAGTGCCCGCGGTGGGACGAGGAACGCCGCGACTGTACTGTCGTAACTGGGAATCTCCAGGTGGGGACCATCGTTTGAACGATGTTACGCAGTTTGGTGGCTTTCGATATTGTGACAGGTTTTGTGTGGGGAATACTGCAAATGTAGTATTGGGAAGCGAGGGGGTGAAGTACAGCTCTGTACGGAGTTGCCGTTCACCCGTGCTTGCATGGATGGGTGGTGATGATGAAGTGCGGGGACTCTCGAGCCCCTGAGCTAAAAGACTGAGTCCCGATGGGGCCGACCCTTCGGGAGGTGTCCCCGTTGGAGGCGAAGCACAAAGGACCGAGTCCCGGTTGCTGGGTGATGGAGGCTGGGAATGGCATAGCCGGGCCCGGCGTTTCCCTCATCTGACAGCTAGATGCGAAGTACTCTGGGAATCTGGTTCCGAAAGGTAGGGTTAAACCAAAAATGAAAAAAAAGATTATTTAACTGTAATATTAGGAATTTATTGCAAACAATATAATTGAAATTGTTTCAAACATATCCTTAAAACAACTCATTGCATCCCACATCCCTAAAAAAATAATATTTACGAATTATACTTTTCAATATATATCTACTTAAAATATTTACTTTTTTGTAAATAGATAACCTATTATGAGAGTAGAAATAATTTCTTTATAAACGCATATTATTAAGTTTTTTCTTAAAAGTAATTATTTAGTTAAGTATTTTTTTTTTTTTAATTAAAAATTTTTAATTAAAATGTTATGGAGAGTACAGCCCCGCTATAACGCGGCTCGATATACTGCGGATACAGATATAACGCGGATTATAGTTTGTCCCCCAAAGAATATCTGAACATCTGAAAAATAAAATAGGATGAAGAAATGTTAGTCAGCCTACCACTGTCGATATCGGTGTAAAACCCATCATAAATCCTTTGAAATTGTTAACAATACGCTTCTAATATAACATATGACAATTAGTCACGACCAATTTTAAAATTTACTTCTCAAAATAACGCGGTTAGCCTATAAAGCGGGTGTCCCCCGATAACCGCGTTATAGCGGGGTTACACTGTAATTAAAAAAAAATTTAGATGATACATTTGTTACCTTCTTTCAAAACATAAAATGACTGAATTTGATAAAGGAGTAATAAAATATATAAAACTGGAAGGAGTAAGCACAATCTTAAGAATTAAACATTTTTAAACCCGTACTTGTGTCGATCGATTGAAAAATCTCAAAATTTTGTAATTTTACTTATTTCAAATCAAAGACGGATTCGTGAGTGAGATTTAGTTTAGATCAAAAACAAAGAAAATGCCAGTAAAATATAAAATACTGGACTATAAATTTAACTGAGTGGTAAAGAATAAATTTTTTAACTTGTAGGTATAATACGTGTAATAAATTTTTATAATTATTCTATTCTTTAGAGTAACTTTTAACGTAAAGTTGGTTACGGTGAATAACTAACTCGCTTTAAGATATAGCTTATTTAAAATAGCGATTAAAATTATAATTTCGTTATGAACTAACGAAGTATGTAGTAATAATAGAGGAAAATTGATAACTCTTAGTCACTTTAAAAGTATAAAGTGAAATAGAGAAACAGAAGAGAAAGGAGGGGGAGAAAGAGCGAACAAGTAAGAAAGTTAGGTATAAAGATAAGATACTGTATCTTGTATCTTGAAACTGCAGCTTGCTACTCCAGTCTGTTCTTCCAACCGACACAGAGAGCAATTTTGTAAATGCAATCAATGGGGATTCAGTAACGAGATTACGTGAGCGTTATACTCCCGTTAAATTATTCCCTTTGAGGCGTTGTACTAGCGTTATTGTTTGTAATCATGTAAGAACTCCCTCCATCTTCTCCTTTCACCCGGTTACCACCCACTCAGCATTACCAACCACCCTCAGAGATTAAGTCTCGGCTCCTTGATCTTACCCTCTATTCTTACCCCTTGTACCATGATCACCTCGTGTTACTTCATAATCGTCATCTTTGTTGCTGTTCAAACCAGATGTACCTTCTACTTGCTTATTTCAATGTACTTATTTATAATTTTAGATCTTTTTTCATCGCTTCATAAAACAATATTCTTTTATTTCCTTAATCCTTTATAAAAATAAAATTAATTTTATATTTAGAAGTACACTCAAAGAATTATTTTTATGAATTAATTTCTTATACATTGTGTTATATTACTTCATTAGTGTAATTAAATTACATAAAAATATAAAATTCACAAATAAATCTTTAATTATGTATAAAAAACAATTAATAGACAATTGTCTTAAAGATTTTACCGTGCAACGAGTTCTGTTAAAAATTACCATCTCTAGACAACAAAAAATTATTAATTTATATGTTATTAATTTTAACGAAATTAATTAATCGTTACTTTCCCGCCTAGGGGTACAGCAGAGCTGCAGCTCTGCTATAAAGAGAAAGTATTTTCGTTCTAATTTGGGCACATACGGTTTTCACCGGATCTTGACGGTTTGCCACCTAAGGAACCCAAAAAATCGGATGAAAATTTTCCGGATGTTTGTATGCACGTGTGTATGTTCGGTGACATCCTCTAAATCACCTTATATCTCCAAGAACTACTTGACCGATTTTTTTACCAAACTTGGTCAGATTATTTCTATATGATGCCATTAAATTTTCAACTTAAAAAGTAAAGGGGATGAGATAGTAGAGCACGGTCGCCCTCAATATCTCGTGATTTCGCCTATTTAAGATCTTATTTTTTTTAGGTCCATTTGTTAATAATTAAAAAGTAATAATATTCCCAAAAAAATATTTTTGGGGATTTTTGCAAAATCGCACCTCTCCCCCCAAAAACGTAAACTAGTGGCTAAGTGGGTATACTGCGTCTATAGTATCCCCTGTCAACACAAGGAGCGCTATTGTAGGGCTGACGTGCTAAATTAAGTTGTGTGTATATACGTATGTAATCCGCGAGACGGGAAAGTCCTACAACTGTATAGCCAGTTTTTTTTATACATCTGATTAGTTTACATCGAAAAAAAGTAACTTTTTAGTATTGTTTTTTTTTTTTAATTTTCAAGTTTTAAAATTGTTCTACTAATCTCTCAATATCAGAAAACAAAACTTGATTTTTTAAAATTTAATACTAAATCGACTACTTTGGTCATTAGCCCCACCCACTTCAAAAAAAAAAAAAAAAAAAGGTTCATTGATTCACATTCTCATGAATCAAAAGTTTACATTCTCAACTTCGAATCCAGAATATTACTTCCTAGGCTTTCCTTTCGGCCATCCTTTCTTGCGTTTTTCCATTCTGCGAACGGCCTCAACCTCTGATGACAGCGTATCTGAGGCCTCAGACATGGCATCGTCTTCCTCTCTTTCCGATGCCAGTGACGTTCACCGGCTTACATCAGGAGACAAAAACATCGTTGGTGCAGTTAGCATCGTTGCTATTGAATCTAAACTAGTAAGCGATGCACTTTCCGCGGCTGATGAACTGGATTCTATCTCTACTGCAGTGCTGGGTCCAGCTGAAATAGATGCTCTAACCGAAGCTGTTCTTTGAGCTTTTGGAGGCTCCATTGTTGCAGTTTTTATATCATCTGCGTCTGGTGCTTTTTCAATAACAACTTGCACCTCCATTTCGGTAGACGTAGATTTTCCTTGTACACTTGTCGCGTTTTCCTTATTTTCCCGACTCGACGACGAAGTGATCTGTTTCTCTTTGTCAGACAAGTCAAGATTTTTACGCTAGTTGGTGGCTTTACGATCGCAGATTTGACTGGTTTTTTAAACTGTGCTGGTACGGGTCTTATGTCAGCGACGTCAGTCCGGGAATGAGCCTTCTCATGTTTACTTTGTTGTGTCTGATGAGTCGACTCGATCTTGGAATCAATGATTCTTTCTATCATTGTCGCGAAACATGGTGCCGTCGTATTAAGCAACTGCTCCACGTTGATTTTAGATGTGGGGGGAGCAGCAGCTGCTTCTGTGTATGTAGTCGATGGTCTAAGTGTACGTAGATTGACAATCTTCTTCGCTTCAGGGAAGCTAACTTTTTGAAGCGTTTTAACTTCCTGAATGGCTGTTTCTAATTTGTATACTGGGCAGTTCCTAGATCGACAGTTGTGGTGCCCTTTACAATTAATGCAGGCTGGAGGGTCTTTACATGGATCACCCTCATGTATCTTCATTCCGCATATGCAAATTTCCTGCGCTTCACATCTAGCTGCAGTGTGTCCGAAACGTTGACACTTAAAACATCTCATCGGCTGGGGAATAAATGCCCGTACATCAAGCCGATGATGGATGCCAGCTCGTACCTTTTCAGGAAGATTTGGCCTATTGAATGTCAAAACATGCGAGGCTGAAGGAAGAATCTCACCACTTCGTCTCATAGTAAGTCTGCGACAATGTGTCACTCCCTGACTAGACATTTCCTGCACTATTTCTTCTTCAGTTCAGTTAAGAAGATCACGGCAAACAACAACTCCTCTGGATGTATTAAGTGTACTATGCGGTTGGACAGTAACCGCAAATTCACGATCTTCTTCAACGCCTGAACTTTCTGGCTTTGCATGTCGTTGATGGTTTCGACATGTAATCCATTAAACGTCTTACGGATTTCCTTGACAGGACCACCAGCACAATTAGTAATCTCTCTACCAATTAAGAATGGACTTACCTTTTGGAAGTTACCATTCTCTTTCGTAATGACCAAAAATCTTGGTTTGGGAACATTATTTCCTAACAAAGCTCTTCTTAAATATTTTTTCTCTATTTCTTCTTAAATCTATTTTTCTCTTCTTTGATACTGTTATAAATATTTTTATATAATTTTTTGTTTCATAAAATTTAAGTACTGTAACTGTTTTAATTTACTGCAAATTCTTTTAATTAGTTTTTTGGAACATTATTTACTCGTAACAATTAAATGTTACCGTTCTCCTTTCCGGAGAAGGGTAGAAAACTACGAAACGTTAGGCGTTATGAAAGATAAAAAAGAAAAAATTATTTTTTTTATTCGATAATTACAACAAAAATAAATTTACTTTAAACATTTGAATTGTAAATTTAATTCTGTATAATTTCAATAAAAAATCATTAATTAAGAATATAAAATACTAGAAGACCCGGCAGTGCTTCGCTATTGCTAGATTTGAATATGTATATTTAGATTAAACACAGTTGAAAGTTGATAAAACTTTAAAAAACTGAACATTACGGAACTTCACAACATTTAACCTTTAACTTTATAGAAGTCAGAATGTAAATAAATTCAACTGGCAAAACAGCAATACCTATCGGATTTAATTCAAACTACTGTCAAAACACAGTAGTCAGTTCAAAATATCCCTAACTTTCTTTCTAATGATCAGATCAAGGATTTCAATAGCTTTAAACCTTCTTCGACAACATGGACCTTCTTACAAAAGCCCACGCGTAAATCGGTCCAGTAGTTTTTTAGTCTATAGCGGACACAAAAACGAACATTGCCTTTTATATATCAAAAATAAGAAAGCTTGTTTGCATATTTGTTTAGTAAATATCTCGACACCGGTGCCATCTAGCTGGTATAGATTTTTCAAAAATATTTCTTTTCACGTAAGTAATTCAAATTCTGAATATGAGCCAAATCGGGCCATAAATACTATTTTTCAAAATATCTCGACCCCAGCGCAACCTAGCGGGTTCAAAATGATTCAGAAACCTTCGCGGGCGTGCGCACAACTCACCAAAGTTTCATCGCAGTCGGACCAATGTATAGGAACGCATACGGGACAAACAAACATTTATTTTTATATATTTATAGAAGATTACAAAATTTTAAACATAAATCTTACCGTTATTTGAAATAATGAAATAAGGTGAAATTTCAACAAAATATGGAAAATAAGAAATTAAGAATTGCGCCAGGTAGAAAGATTATTTCTCGAATGACAGTATTATTTTTATGGTTTTTAAAATAACAAAAAATTATGACCTTTCTATCTATAAAAAAAAAATTAATTTTTATTTTATTAATAGACTTATTCATTTTTTTTTACCTCCGCGACCACCGTTAGATATTGCTTCAGAGGATGAGATGATGAATGATTTTTAGCGTATGAGAATGCCGTGTCTGTCCGGAATTTGAACCCGTGACCTCCGGATTAAAGGCCGCGACGCAACCACTCGCGCCACGGAAGTCGCAATATCTTACTTCAGTGATAAATAACGTCTTATCCCTACTTTTGGATTTCTTTTATATTGTATACATAACAAATATAAATCATTTCTTATTTATAGTAAATACTTAGGTTTTTCTTTTAAATTTTATTTGTGCTTATCAAAAAAAATTTTTTATTTCAAAAAATTACATTCAATTTGATTTATTGTGTTTTGGTGAGATCATTTACAATTGCTATTTCTATTTTGCTCTTGCTTGATACTGTTATAAATATTTTTATGTAATTTTTGTTTCATGAAAAGTAATTACTGTAACTGTTTTAATTTACTGTAAATTCTTTTAATTAGTTTTTTGGAATTATTTTAAAAATTATGAAAAAATTGTTAATATTTCAGTAACAACATGTAAAATGAACATACTCAGTAAGAGAATGCGTAAAGTTTAGGAAAATGGATTTCTTTTAGCATTTTCAGTTCATTAGAAAAAATTCGAAAAACTATATAATGTAACAATAGAATGTTCATCATAAAAAAGTTCAGAATAATAATGTTATAAATAAATCGTTTTAAAACAAAAAAAAACAATCTTAGAAAATTAAATAATGAAAATGAATTTTAAAGAAATTAAGATTCCATAAAATGTGAAAAAAGTTCAAATACATTGTTTTTTCTCTTTTCTTCTTAAAATGGATGAATCATGTTATTTTACAATATAATAACAAGATAGGGGACGATCTAGAGTGAATTTATTAAATTAGTTACAGTCAGCTGTGAAATTAACTGATTTGTTTTCGCCCCTATCTTTTTTTATTCTATTAGTTAATTAAATAATACGTTATTCTTTCTTAGATTTACTTTTTTAGTAGACTAGTTATTCAGAGATATATTTTTTCTGTTTAAAATATAATAAATTGTTATGATGTACAATATTTATTTAGAAACTCTTCAATTTGCTTCTTTGTAACAAATATTAGAAAACTAAACAAATACTGCCTACGTTATATTTAGATAATAATTAATTCTTTTATCATTGAAATAATCTAATTTTAAAATAAACGGCCAATAAAAAATTATGTTAAAATTATGTTATATAGGCATAAAATTTGTTTAAATCCGTTTAAAACGTAGGAAGAAGTAAGAGTTTTTAGAATAAAATAGAAAGAAAAGGCACTACTTAACGATAAACGTTGCTTTCTGATAGCCATATTTAGGGATGTAGGAGTAACCTAAAAGGGAAATGGGTGTTGTTTACTGAGGATAAAAATAAATTAATAAATGTTGGTCAATTCAGGATGAAACACCTACTGGTCTACCCAAATATGAATATTTTTAAAATCTTCTAGAAAGTATAATGTAAATAAAATTGTTAAACTTAAGCAAGAAACAGTTTTTTTTTAATATTACTTAAATTTTTCTCCGGTTATCTCTCTCTTAAACTATTTAACTAGAATTGGAATTTTAAATTACGAAATCATTGAAGTATATTTAATATTCAATAAATGTTTAAAGTAACTCATATAAACCGATTATTAAAAAAATAGACAAACATAAGAATAACTACTTTAAATAAATAACAATAAGTATTACTCATTGAAGTTTAGAAAACATAAACACGTAGATGCGTACTGCTAATAATGCAGTGAACGGGATATTGTACTGCTACAATACGGCGTAGGGAGCAGTGGATTGCTGGTCCAGCAATCCACCACCTCCTCAACTGAGTTTCCTAAACATTGACGATCAATAATTTCTTAGAAATTACTTAGATATTAGCATCTTAAAAAAATTGTAATTTAAATTACAATTTAATTACAAATAAAGAATGTTCAATTCTCAAAATAAAAATATATTTTATTCAGATCAGTGTATGTATTGTAGGCCAATTTAAAAATCAGGTTTATTCCAAAGCGCCCGGCTAATTGTAAATTACAAATATAATCGAACCAAACTTAAACTACGTTCGCTTCGCTCGCTAGTTACGTTAGCGAGCGAAGTGAGCGTAGGTTAAGTTTGGTTAGATTATATTTATAATTATTAGCAATAATACAAATGTATTATGTTTTATTTTCCAATTAATTGGATTGCAATAAGGCGGGCGGATTGCAATAAGCCTGATTTTTAAATTAGCTTTCGACGTATACATCATATAAAGTCAGGAATAAGTAATTCTAACCTATTTCTGATGTTCCTTTTGTTTATCTATGCTAACAAAACAAAGTGCTCCAGAATTTTTCTGGAGGAATCAAGAAAAACGTTACAAAATTAAAAATATATAATTAATTATATAGAATAAAATAATAAAAATACTAAAAAAAAGGAGTTAAAACACAATACATTAATAAAATAAAATTAATTTTAAATAAATTAAAGAAATAACTAAATATCATTAACGTAAAAATTAGTTAAAAATATATTCATTAATACTAATTTTCACTAAAATCTGAATACTCATGTCTCTAAATTACGGTAAAAATAAATATTATAATTAATTTCAAATGAAGAAAAATATGGTTATAACCAGATAAATTATCATCAATATATACATAAAACACTTTTTAAACTTTTTGTTTAAAATTTACATTATATTTGATTCACCAATAATTTAAATAAAAATAATATTTAATATCATAAACCATTTATATTTATATTTATATTTATATTTATATTCTTTATAACAAGTTTATATTTGTTGAGATGCACTTAGATGAAACAAAAAAATTATTTCTGTCTGTCAGCCTATATTTATAAAAATTATAATTTTGAATAAAATAAACCGGACGAAAAATAATAATTATTAGTTTTGCTTAAAGTAAATAATATTTATGGGAACATAATATCATAATTTGATATGATCAAAATAAATTTCTTATAAAATAGCATATAGATAAGATACAAAGAATAATATAAGAAATCAAGAATATAGAAAAATCAATGTAAAATGATAAGAGAGAAGATTCTCCCTTGGGAACGGATCTTGTTATAGGGAGGCAGGCAAATTGTGTCCAATCAGACAGGATAGGGTGGGGAAGAAGTTTAAAGGGTAGTAGAGTGTGAGTGAGGTAATAGTAATAATAATAGTAGTAGTAACAGTACCGCTAGCAGTAAGGGATGTTTGGCGAGGAGATTTGCAAGCCGGGGTTGGCGTGCCGATCAGTAGGTTCGGCTATATAGGGAGAAAGCAGACCTAGCCTGACCGAGGTGCCTTAATCCCCTGACAGGCCTTAATAAACACAAGGGACTTGAACCTCTTCTCTTCTTCTAACGTAGAACTACCCTAGCTGTCAATCAAAATACAACCACTCTGCATTACCTTATAGAAGTAGCAGTTTATCCTTTCCTTTTTTCCAACCACCATTAAACTTTTTTTCCTCACCGGCTTTAAATAATCCTGATTATATTCTTTTGTTATCGCCCATTATATCTTACATGTAATTAAATTCAAATCCTCATTTTTCTTCGAAAAAAGAAAACATCGAAGTAGAAAAACAAAAATAAATAATTACTTTTCGATAATTAATTTGTTTTAAACATGAATTTTGGCACGTTTTTTTTAAACTATGACACAATATAGTTGGGTTGACAAAAGAAAACCCATGTGTTCAGCAAATATAATTTTTTGAATTATATTATATTACGTATTTTTTTAATTATAGTATATTATTTCATGAACATAGCTTGACTTTTTTTTTAAAGTTATTAAATTTTTAAATTTCTCATATACTATGAGAAATAATGTAATTTGTTTTCTTTTAATTCGTTACGTAAAATATTATTTTGACTGTTTTTCATTTCGACTTTCCTTATGTACTCAAGCCTTACGTGTTATCGAAAGTTTTTTTTCCAGAATAATGTAAGTGGGAGTTAAAAGCATGACCTTGAACGAATGATTCAATAATCGAACTAAATATGAAGTTTAATTTTATTTGTTTATCATGATCGTTATTTTGTATTGCATAATACAATTCCACTAAAAAATCTTCATGAAAACTCAAAAAAATTAATTGTTAAACTTAGATTAAAAAGATTACTCATACTTCTTATACAGCCGGCCAAAATGAAATTCCTTAGATCGGTTAGAGGTGTTAAAAGGGAAGACAGATTTAGAAATAAAAATATACTATCAGATCTTGCTGTAACGCGCATACTTTGTTAGGGACAACATTATCGGTATAAGCAAAGGTCATGTGCTGTACATGTCTCCTAAACATGTATTTTGAAAAGCTACGGAGTATAATTCTTTTTAAGAAGCATTTTGGAAGACCGAGATGAGATGATAAAGCCGGAATATATTATCCTGTAGTACTAGTCGGACCGAAAAAGGAAAGGATCACTTTATCCACTAAATCTTAGATCATATTCCTCAGTAGCCTCTTTATGTCATTTCTTTTTTCTTAATTTTATGAGAACGCACTAAAACACCAACACCAACACACACACACACACACACATATATATATATAATTAAATAACACAATGGTAATCATTGCCACACGATAATTTTCCTCTTTTGGTTTTCTCTTACAAGCTGTTGTTTTCATATAAACAATGTTTTTTTTTTGAGGGGATACCAAATTTTTAAATAAAAATAATATTAAAAATTCTAAAATAAAATAAACTTAAAAAATATTACAAAACCGAATTAAAAAAAAATATTACACCAAACTTTTAAAAAATATTTTTTATCCGTTCTTTGAATTTCAGTTTTAAAAGGTACCAGATAAGGGTTGGTAAATTTTGTTTATGCAGTTGTTTGGTTTTAATTTGGCTCCCACTTCAGCAAGTCGGAAATCAAAGAAGTTTGTAAATGGAGTACATTTATTTATATTTCAATGAAATTCTCTTGAAAGTCAGTTTTATTTTTTGTTAATTAATTAATTAAAATTAAGTTTCATTTATTTATAAGTTTATTTTCATAAACTTATAAGTTTCATTTTTGTATTTAAATTATTTAAGTTGTAAATTTTATTTTTAATTTCTTTATTTTTAAATTTAAAAAATTGATTAACTTTTAATTTTTTGTCAGAGAAATTTTATATTCTCTTTCAATTGTAATTTTATCAAAATGTTGAGGCAGACCGAACATATAATTTCTAATTGAAAGAAACATCTGCAGAACCACCCAGCTTAGACCTATGGGTGTAAATCACTGTATTTAGGTTCGTCTGGCAAAAGAATCTGATGTATACTATTTGTAATATTAGTCAATTAGTATAACTTTCTTATAACTATTTAGCTAAAGATCTTAATAAAATAATCAATTACACATGAACCAGATGAAGAAGCACGGTGCGTTGGTTTGTTTGCTGTATGTGCCCATATTTTTATTTTGAATGAAGCTACATTTTCGAATCATTCAGAATGAAGCACTGAAGTACGAGTTATTCAAAAACCACTCGTTCATCTCATCAAATTTTTGTTTACTGTATGTGCTAAAATTTTTATTTTAAATGAAGCGGTTCTTGTAAAAATGCAACAAGTAGTAAACTTCATTTGCTTCCTTTTATTTTTTTGGAGAATTTCCTTTTTTGTGTTGAAAAAATAAATCAATTCTCCAAAAAAATAAAAGCAAGCAAATGAAGTTTTATTGCAATTCTTTTTATTTTGTTCACCGATGTTGCAATTTTTTTTAAAAATGTTTGAAGGTTTTTCGTTGCTGTTAGTTCGCTAAACGTTATTTAGTTACTATTGGCAAAAACATTCAATAAATACATGTGTGATGAAACATAAATCATGTATCATTTTCGCGGCAGGCGTAGGCCCACCTTTTTTGTAGTAAATATAAAAAAACGTTGAAAATTATTTAAAATATGATATACATTATAAGTTTTTTTTTTCTTTCTTACATACTTTATACCTTAATTGTATCTCAAACATCACATTGCTGCTAGACCTTTTCTGCTCTATTGTAGTTAAAATTTAATACTTTTGGAAAATTACATCCCATTATTATAATTGCACATATATAATAAATAATATTTATCAATTTATAAACTAAAATTTAACTATTACATCACTGAATAGCCAAAATTCACTTTTTAAACAAAATAGCCTTTTTGTGAGACAAAAATAATTTTTACAAAAAAATATATATATTTTTTTTTCATTGCGATTGACTGTAATTCACTTTAAATTATACTAAAATGATATTTTACATCATATAAATTAAAAATTCTTTAATAAGTTTTGTCTCAGATATTTTTAATATGTATTAATAGATAATCCAAGATTCATTCTTCTCTTGTTGAATATTTTGTCATTTTCCTGTTGTACATTCCTGAAAACTCATATAATGCGTTTTACATCCGTTACCCGTATATCCGTGTATGTGCAACTAACACATGTCGTAAAAGGTTTTTAAACCTTTACAATTTATCTACCGAAGAAAGACATATACTCAAATCAATAGAGAGAGAGAGCGAGAGAGAAGGATCACTTTCTATTCTAAAAAAAAGATTATAAATATATTTTTAAAAGTAGATTGCCCTTAACAACAACGTAGTATGTCTCTGCAAACCGATAACAAAAGTAACGAATAAAATTAATAAATAAATAACAAAAATATGAAATATGATTTTTTTGGGTAATTATTATCTTTTAGGTATATTTCATAAGGAAACTACCTATTGTAATAGGTAATAATTCAACTTCCAAAAAATTTCGACATATCTTTGCGTTTTACAACTTTCAGACCCCAACAGTACCGTCAGTCCAAAAGTTTATATATACAATATATATATATATATATTTTACTTTATTGTGGAGACGATAACTGCCGTAATTTTGCGCCAATCACTTTCAAATTGATACATAAAATTTAACGACCAAAAATCTCAGTCGAGTTCGTTAATGGGCAAAATTGGGCCTTTTGGGTTGAAGTGGGGGGGGGGGCTTTTGCGAAAAATCCAAATATCGCTATAATTTCTTATTAATTAAAATATCGAATTCGTTCAAAGTTCCTGCTATTCTTTGGATAAGGCCAAGGGATGGAAAAAATGGGGTTTCAAGAACAAGAAAAAAAAATCATAGCCCCCTTTATAGGCACAAGAATGATATGGAAGTCTTGATAAATTTAGCTATAGCTTGTAGTCTAATGAGAAAACGTAGTCTCCGTAAAACATGGAATGTAATGTTTGATACGAGCTCGTACAATAAGAGTTCGCCTATCCCTATTTTGCCCCGGTGAAATCTACCTCCGCCTTCCAGCGTGCCGAAAGGAATTTTTTTTTTTTATTTAAAAAAATAATGTCTTTTTTTTAATCAATTGATTAAAAAAAACACATCATATTTAAATAAAAAATAAAGAGCTGGTGGAATTTAATTTCCCTAGATACTTCATTAATGAGTAATAAAAACTGTTGCTGTAATAATTTTACTTTTTATTATTAATAAAGCATATTTCAGGTGAATTAATATGACAGAGAAGCCATGCACGAAAGCACGCTCAGCAGTAGTTTTTTTTATTATGAAATACGTTTTATTGCTCTCTTAGTTTAATAAAAATTAAAAACACATTAATTATAATGCACAATTTTTATAATTTTCTTATCTTGATAAGATGTTAAATCATCGATAAAAGTAACATAATATTTAATTCAATTTATAGTTTTTAAACAGGTTGTTCACAAAAAAGTAGAAAAAAAAATTTAATTTCAAATAGTTAGCACGGCGTCATTCTCAGAACGTGATTACTTGAATCTAAACTGGACATCTCAACATGACAAGATGGCTTCTGCCTTATTTAACAAGTACTACTCATTCACTCGGTCATCATCACCCGATCCACTAAAACGATTCATGTTGTTTTATTCCCTCGACAAAAGTAATAATCTGTTTGAAAAAAAAGGTTAGAGTCATTGTCTGGCGCCATTTGTGTCTGGTGACACTCTTCAACAACGTGTAATGGACTCACCTCATTAAATTGTTTCGTTTTACTTTATATTTTTTTCATTTCTATTTCTACTAATTCATTATCCAATTATATTACTCACATACACTAATGCTTTCGTGATTATAACATCCCCTTTCCTTAATATTAACCGACATCTCGTAATACAATTTTCTAAATTGTTCCTTTTTAATATATAAAATTAATTCCTGAAATTTTACCACTTATTCATCTAACAAAATTTAAAAAAAATAGACGAACCAGAAACTTACACAAAAAAATTAACTTGCAAATAATAATTTAACTTTTATAACTTCAATAAAATTCAATAGAGTTGTTAGTTATATGTCTATAAAAATTTAATTTAAATTTTTTTTTCTTCAAGGTAAAAATATAAACAGCCGAATTCATTTGCTATTATCATAATCTAAACAAAAATGTTTTAAAAATTATAAAATTAAGTGTTAAAATGTTAAAATTAATTTTAAAAACGTTCTTCCACCATGGTGTTTCTTTCTCTTCAGTCTTCGCTGAATATTTTGGTAGATAACTTTAATTTTTCTGAACGGCTGTTTCTTCTGAAAAAATTGCAGACACTCTACCCCGTACTGTGTTTCAGATAAGACTATAGTTTTAGGTGCCTAAATTTGGAGTTACGTGACAGGGATATTTTATTGTAAATGTTCTACTTTTAATTGATTTAACATAATAAAAAAAAATATTTTCTTAAATCTCTGTAAAGTACTCAAAAAAAAAACAGTAACTAAAAAATCGTTTTATTTATTTAAATAAATTATTATTTTCCGTTTATATTATACAATTTATTAAATTATTAGTATAAAGTTTAATATAAAAAAACCGATGTGGTCACCATACGACTTCCTTGTACGACTATTAAATTACATATACACATTTTTTGCTGCACTTCATTTAAACTTGATATGAAAGTGAGATACGATTCTCCAATTCTTTAATGAAGTGGACAGTTACACAATTGCATTGTGACGGACACCACATTGCATCACCTTTTTTTTGGTGTCCGTATGAGCATTTTTTATTAGTTTATATCTTAATTTTATTTCAGTCTCTGAAGAAGTTATGTGGTATAAGTGAGAACGTGTTGAATCCGTAACCATGCACACTTCGGTTTGAATCCGATTTTGTATCCGTATATTTAAAATTTTTTTTTTTTTTTAATTTAAGTATATTGGTTTATTATTAATTATCAACCTCTGTAAAAAATTTTGAATTAAAATGAAAAGTACATAACATTTTATTTCACCAATAACTTCTGATTTTTTCATATTTTTTTTCTTTTTTTAATTGCTATAGAATTATTATTTATTGTAATTTTTTTACAACCAGAAGTTGATAATTATTAATAAATCAATATATTTAAAAAAAATAAAATTTAAAAAAAGAAGATAAAGTCTGATTCGAACTAATGTGCCTTCCCCTTGTAAAATCGAAATATTTCATTAATTAAAATTTTATTTGGTTGTTACTCTGGAACCAATGAAAATAAGTACGACTTATGACATATCATTGAAAAGCTCTCAATGAGAGCTTATTACTACAGTTAAAAAGAAAGTCCAAAATCCAAATTTTATGGATTTTGGACTTTTTTGAACACTTTTGATTCAGTTGATTGCAATCAAAAGGGAAGGTGCACGGCAGTCCGAAATCCAAAATTTCAATATCCTACGGCTAATTGTTTTTGAGTTATGCGAGATACATACGTACGAACGAACAGACGTCATGCCGAAACTAGTCAAAATGGATTCAGGGATGGTAAAAATTGATATTTCTGTTGAAATCTTAAAACTTAAATTTTTCGCAATCTTAATACTTCCTTTACTTCGTACATGGAAGTAAAAAAATACAACGACAAACGTTTATAAAGTTCATAAACATAATATTGTAATATGTGATATTGTAATACTTTAATTATTTCAAAATTTAGGTTAATTCCATGGTGTTATTAAAGATACAATATTATTTTCAACATATCGTCTTAATTTTCAGGCTCACTAACATTGTTTGAAAGACATATCCCACTTTTAACCAAAGATGATTACGTATTCTAAGTAATATGTCATAGATTCTTAATAGTTCATCTTATATTTTATAAACAATCATGAATTTTTAAACATTGTCTAAAACTTGAAAAGTAATACGTGGAGAAAAATCTATATTAATAATTTTATATCATATATAGCGTTCAACATTTAATGGTTAGAAATTTATAGTTCAGGTATTGTTTAAATTAATAATAAATACTTATCGTTATATTCCAGTAATCTATTTTTTTTTCAGAATAAACCCAGTTCATTTAACATAAACAAATTGACAATGTTTTTTTCTTTTATATATATTTATTTTTATACCAATCATATCCACACCGGATTGACTACTTTTATGATGAAAAAATGATTTATATGGAAAAGATTATTTATTTGGCGACTCATTACGAAATTATTTGTAACATCCTACAATGAACAGAAATAAATTTTTGTCTACTACTGATTAATATTTCGTAAGTAATTAAATTAATAATTTGGAAGTAATAAGAGTCAGAAATAAACAAATAAAATTCTTTTATGCGACAAATAATAGTGATTAAAATAAATAACATTAGCTTTTAATTTCAATGGTGAGAATATGGATTTCAATGGATCTGATGTTAACATTGTAATGAAAATTAAAGCTGACAAAACAGTTGTAAGACTTTCCCGTCACGCGGCTAAAGCCGCGTTCTGGGAAGTTCTGCAACTGTTGCTTGTTTTTGATACACGGCCTATACAGACAACTTAATTAAAAATATTTATCATTTTAATTAAATATAATATTTTTTCGTTTATTTAATTCAATGATTACATATTAAGCGCTCTCCCAACCGTATATAATTCGCGCGGATGTGGCGTTACTAGTGGCGACGATCGGCACTAACTAAGCTAACGTAATTTCACAACTTACATAGAACAAATTTCGCTGGCACGGTCGGCAGACTGGTGTATCCGCAAGACTTGACGCACCGACTCAGCCCAACTGACTCGGTACCTGTTTCGAGACCCAGCCAGACCGAGTTCATTTTTTTAATTCTATCGCTTATATGTGAGTCACAACATAGCAGACGACTACAACCGCTGTACGTCAATGCTACCAAACGTTGAAATATTAAGTAAATTAAATAAGATAAATAATTAATATTTAAAGTGTAAAAAAAAATTTGGTTGGAATCCCTGTGGGATTAAAAATTCCCCGATCTAAGAGAACGAGGGGAAAGGGAATTTCCCACAGGGAAAAAGGAAAATTCCAAGATGGCGAACTGCGACATTAGCGTTCCTTGTAGTGAAAGGGGGTAGGTACAATTGACGCAATATACTTACTTAGACAATAGTTTAGAGCGAAATAGTTTTGGGTGCGAAATGTTTTATTTTACAAATATTGTTAACAAATGTGCCTAAGAAAATATGACCTTAACTAGGTGAAATCTTGAGGTACTGAAGGTTACCTGGCTCTACAGCCTCACTGCCTTGAACGTTTAAGTTGAAAATGTAATTGCATCAATGCCCCATGTATAAAACCAATCTGACCAAGTTTGGTCAAAATCTGTCCTGTATTTCAAGAAATATAAGGTAATTTAGAGGGCACCACCAAACACACACAGGTACATACGAACATCCGGAAAATTTCCATCATTCGGTTTTTAGTTTCTTAGATGCCTTAGATATTAAAACCTCAAGATCTGGTGAAAACCACATATAAATTGGATAGAATACAATACTTTCTTTTCTAGAGTTATAGTTCAGCTATGGGGCTATATAGACGGATAAGTAAAAGTATTTATGATGGAGAACAGTAAAAACAATAACTTTGTGAAGAGGAAAGCCAAAATCCCGTAAAGAATTTATACAACTGAATATATATATTTGTTATAAAAATTACCGTAAACGAAAAATAACATAAGTTAAAAACGAACTTATAAAAACATTTATAAAGCACTATAAAAAATTTCTACCTGTACTAAAAAGTATTCACTAAGAGTAAACAGGTGAAATAAAACAATTTATTTGTGGACAGTTCAGCGATTGAACTTCAATATCTTTTTTCCTTACACTATGACAGGATGAAGAGAAGAAATAATTGAAGTATAAATGCACGCTTATAAAAAAAAAGGATTAAAAAATTTGATTGTTGTCTAAATATGACTAAAGTTGATACATAGTATTCTTAAGAAGACTTATGAATTATTTAGTAAGCATTTCCTCAGTTTGCAATCGATCATAACAGACACTTAGTTACCAACTAATACTAGTAGTTTATAAACAAAACTAAAAAAAAAGAAAACCCCTTTTTATTCTAAGACAAGGCTAATAAACTCAAATAGTAACTACTTGATTTATGATAGACACAATAGCTTACTACATCCCACGCAGATAGTTTTTTATCTGTTATTATTTAAAACGGAAATAGGTTCTTGAATATAAAAAGAAGTGGCTGTTGATGGTTATAAACACAATTGTTCGCATCGGATACATGCCCGTCGAAATGAGAGGTAGTCAAGTATCTCTTATTTTCATCATACGATGATCTTCTATTCGATGATGATGATGATTTAATTCTGAACATTAATATCAGCAGTACAGTAGTCATTATAATTATCATCATCAACAATAACAACAGTCATTTTACCTGTCATATTTTTAACTATCATCTCTTTTAGATTCTAAACAGTGCAAATAAGTTTCTGAGAATCTCACCCCCACCTTGCTTCTTTTGTTAAAAAAAGACCTTTTGTATTTCATCACTGAAATACGTAATATTTCTGTGAATTGTAAACCTTATGTAGATTATTGGCGCGGAATAATTATTTTTACTATTTACACTTGAAATTTTGAAACAGTAATTTATTACATTATATACATATATATACACACACACACACACACACTCACACACAATTTATTCCCAAGAATATTACTAAAAATAATTTATTCTTTTTTTTTTTTGAATGAATGAATCACTTATATGTGAAAAAAAATATATAGTGACAAAAGAATTTTAAAGTTTATTCTATCAAAGAATAACTTTCTATTACAATTCATGATTGATTTATTAATAACAATTAAATATGAAAATCATCTAGCATGACCTATAAGGATTTATTATAAAAGATTTTAACCCACATTACCTGCTCCATTTCCATAGATGTAAGAATCGTTAAATTAAAAGACCCCGTGATTGTACAGAAGTTCTCATAATTTCACAGGAATGAGCATGCAATACCAACAATATATTCAAAATTACATGAATATTTTCTTTTAACACGACTGCCCAAAAAGGCAAGCATATCAGAGCTTCTATGTCAAGTACGAGAGAAACTTGGAAGAAAAAGAGTTTTTCAGGCGTTAATAGTTATTTATCAATATTATTCTCACAACTATGAGGATAACGAACACAGCTGAGGTCCAGGGGTCAGAGCCCCTTGAGTAGAGGAGGGCAAACTTCCCTCGCAGTGGTCTGCTAATCTAATAAATTATTCTAGTTAATGAAGAAGAAAAAATGTAGATAATTTTATACATGAAAATAAATACGAGTATTTTTCTACTTAAATAAAAACAGATAGATGTTAATTTTCTACTCGATTTCAATTGATAAATGACAATCAGAAGAGATCACCGCAGCTGTTATAATATAGCTTACATTAAGACTATCCTATCAATTGATAATTGACATGCCTCGAACCGTAGAATCAATTTAGCTTGGTTTTTATTTCGTCTGTTAATCTTATTAAGACAAGTCTAGCACCCCTTCTGTTTTTATTAGAAATACTCCCTCCTACAGTAAAATATATTCAGCGACACATCTCATTTAAATTTTATTCTAATTTTTTTAATGATATAATTTTCTTTAACATTTTAAAAAGTTATTAAAATAATTAGAAATTTGTTATCGATAAAGTTTTATTGTGTTTAATTTTAATAGAAATATTTTATAATTCACAGCGAGTGGCATTCATTAATATAATATGAATTAATATAAAATGATTAGCTCTTGCTATAAGCGATTAATTTAATTTTACAGATTTCGTTTTATTTTATTTTAAGTTAAAGTGTTATGAAATTCCTAACGTCCTATGTAAAAAAAAAAAAAAATGTTAAACTAATTTTCTTTTTATAAACTATTAATTAAGAAAAAGCTGGATAGTAGTTATATTATTAATGTTATATATTTAAAATTGGAAAGTTTTAAGCTAAAATACGCATAAAAAGCTTAAGTGGACATTGGTAAGTAATAAGCCAAAAAATCTTTTGATGAATTAATCTTGATGATTGGAATATGATAATAAAAAAGCGAGTTTATCTCAGCGTTAGTTACGATAATAAAAATATTTAGTAAATTTTATAAAATAATTTAGTAATTTAGTAATTTTATAAAAATATTGTAGTAAATATTTATAGTAAATTTTGATTTACTAGATTTGTGGTCAAAATACACAAGAAAATATAGGTTTTTTTTAATATTTTTTTTAATTACGGTGAGTTAATAATAAAGAATTTATATGATTATTTTTCTTTAAATTATTTCTTAAGTACTAAATAATTTGATGATTTTTACTTCCATGTAAGAGTAAAGGAAATACTGTAATCGCGAGAATTTTCATTTTCTAAAGGAAATATCCCTGAATATTTGACCATCCTCGGAAATATTTGACCATCCCTAAATACATTTTGACTAGTTTCGGCGTGACATCTGTACGTACGTATGTATCTCGCATAACTCAAAAACGATTAGCCGTAGAATGTTGAAATTTTGGATTTAGGACTGTTGTAATATCTAGTTGAGGACCTCCCGTTTTGATTGCAATCGACTGGACCAAAAGTATTCAAAAAAGTCTAAAATCCGAAAAAATTGGATTTTCGACTTTTTCTTAACTGCAGTAATAAGCAGTAATTGAGAGCTTTTCAACGATATATCATAAGTGGTACTTATTTTCATTGGTTTCAGAGGTATAGCCAAATAAAATTTTAATTAATGAAATATTTGAATCTTACAAGGGGAAGCCATATCAGTTCGAATCAGACTTTTTTTTACGTTTTTTTTTTTTTTTTTTTATTTAATTATATCGATTTATTAATAATTATTAACCTCTGATTTTAACAAAAAATTACAATTAAAAAAAAAAAAAGTTATTAGTATAATAAAATTCTATGTACTTTTAAAAATGTGTATATGTAATTTAATAGGGGTACAAGAAAGTCATGTAATGTCCACATCAGATTTTTTTTTAAATATTTTTTTGGACTTTAATTACGGTGAATTTAATAAAGAATTTATATGATTCTTTTTCTTTAAATTATTTATTAAGTACAGAATAATATGATGATTTTTTAATATATAATTTCATACGTTAATTTTTTTCCAACTTAAACAAATGAGCCCATAAATTCCCTCTTTTATTTAGGCTTCAAGTGTTTTTTCGATTATATATATATATATATATATATATATATACATATATATTTTCAACCAAATCGTAAAATGGTAGCAGCAAACACATTCTTAAATGTGAGATTAAAAAAATGCAAAAAATTAAAAATTATAATAACTTGGTTATATCTAATTTAACATTGCATTAACATATACCGAGACTGCGGTTTTAACAACATTTTTATTTTAAAAAATAAAATATTTACAAAAGAAATCTTTTGTCTTTTTGTCCCTTCCCCAATCCTCGGTAAACAACTTTAATGTGCAATATTTATCAAATGTTAATACTCTTAAATATAACTACTTAGTTAAACAAAAATTAGACCTCCTTAATTGTTTTATTAATCAATATATATTTCTACTATTTCTATATCAATATTATTTCTAATATTTTTTAGTTCAACTTCTAATCCTACTGTACCCTAAACGAGAGTTTTCATGAGACTATTGAAAAGTTATTTGGTTTGATTCACAAAACGTTATTGTGTAACTTTTTAAAAACAAAGTTTTTTCTAAATGATGATATGAACGTAAAAATTGTATCTAAAATTTGTCATTTTCATTTATTTATTTTCCATTCTTTTATGTTTATCATTTAAATTTCAATATATTGTGGAGTAATCGTTCGATGTTTGTTTTATTTAAGTTGGTTCACCTTTCTCTATCTTGCACAAAGTACAATTAATTCTCCGGTTTTAGTGAAACATGTGCTAAATTAGTTTCTTTGGTTATGAGAGTAGCATAAAAAAAAAATTACTTATTGTATTATTTTTCTCAGGAAGAATTAATGTATTCATAAAATAATTTGTTGACATAATTTATTTAAAGACTACTTATAATAGGAGGAGTGGGTTTCACTGTCTTTTTTTTAAAATCCTGTTGCCATTTTTTCTTTCATAAGTAAAAAAAAGGAAATAATTTTCCTTAACCCCCCCTAGTACAAGGTTCTACAGGAGGCTACTTATGTATTAATGATCCATTTACCGTTAAACACATACATTTTAAATTTAGAAGACGTTCATTGTTGCTACGTTATCAGAATGGTTCTATGACCTATTTGTTTGGTAAGTGCTTTTCAAAGATTGTAATAGCATTAAGAAATTCTATCAGTAGCATGAGTTCAGGAATAAGTCAATTTGGAAACAAATGGTACAATTAATTATTGATAATCAATCGTATGGAAAAAATTGTAAAAGAAAAAATTAAGGAATTTAATTTATAAGCTTATAATGTAAGACTAAAAATAAAAATTTATTGTGCAAATTAACATAGGGAATTGTTTTCATTGATTTCAAGAACACATTTTCTTCATGTTTTAGAATTCCAAAGATTTATATTTGAAAGTAGGGTTAAATTTGAGCAATATGGTCGTTTTTCATTTTAATATTGCTTTATTCAAAATGTGACTGCAGGTCTGGAAGTTACAAAAAAAAGTATGCATCCGTTTTTCTAGAGACATTGTACGAAGTTTGGCCGATAAATCTTTTGTAACGAGCCCTTACTTTTCCCCTCTCTCTTTTTCTGTTTCAGCCTTCGGAACCACCGTAAGGTATTACTTCAGAGGATGAACGAGGTTGATATGTATGAATGTAAATGAAGTATAGTCTTGTACAGTCTTAGGTCGACCGTTCCTGAGATGTATTTTTTTACCCTGCTCTATGATTACGTTCTACCTTGCTCTATTATGCTCTATCTTTTTTTATTTTTTACCCGTGCTTTTTTCCCCAGCTCTATGATTACGCAAGCGTAATATGTGTATCCTTTCAAAGGTTTCCGTTGTAATTCAACGAATTCAAGTGTATTTTTACAGGTATTTAGATTACTTTTAATGTGATTTGTTACCGGCTTCTGTAAATGAAAATTTACCAAGTTTAAAACTGATATAACAACAAAAAAATAAACAAAAGTTTTTGTTGAATTTTTTGTGTGTTTCCTCTTTTGAACTTTTTATGACCTTTTTTCTGAAACCACAAAAAAATATAAATGTTTTAATGGATATTTTCAGTATTATCAGTTATGAAGCAATAAAAAATAAGATGTCGAATAAAAAACTTTTACTTTTACTTTACTTTTCATTCAGTTATTTGTCATTTACTTTACTTTTACTTTTCATTCTGTTATTTGTTTAGTATGTGACACAGTACAATTTACTGTAATTATCCGCTGAGTATATTTGTAACCAATTTTAAATTAACTGGGAAAATTAATTTCAGTCTATGATAGTCTTTTGTTCAGCTGCGTATTAAATTATATTACATTTTTGATATAAGTGGAAATGATAAAATGAAGTTTAAATTTCACTGGATATTTCTTTGTTCTGGAATACTGAATAAGCTGTTTTAAAATATTCAGCGATACGGATCTTAATAAATGTAATATGTATATATTATACGGGATTTTGTATAGATCTTTTAAGGTTCTTTATTTCAGTTCGGCATGTAATCTAACACTAATTACATTTCAGCAGATACTGATGTGTTGTGCAGCTAATTGTCGGCCCGATTATATCTGATGAAGCGGATAAACTAGCGGCCCCGAAATGTCGTCGTTCCTTTATTCCGCCCAAGTTTTATAATCGAGTTGACAAACAGGCGGGCGGCCGTTTGGTCAAAGAGAGCTGAAGGAAGCATACCAGTATCACATTTCCCCTGCATCGCAGGTGCCCAAAGTAATCTGATACTAACCGGCCTAGTAGATTACCCTTCCTTTTCCATTCCGTTCCGGACAAAATCAGAGACAACGGGTGGCGATATAGTTCATGTCATATATCCTTTTTCTACACCACCCCACACATGGGTGCTACCCCGGATCATTGACATCCTTTAAACTTTTTTGTTATATATATATATATACACACACACACAATTTTTTTATATTAAATTTATATCTGATAATCTAACTAGCTCGTATGTATATAGGGGAACGATTACACGTAAGTGGTAAGAGAACAAAAATATTACAAGATATATTACATAGACAGATTTTTAGTCGCTAAATACAAGAAGTAACATATAATAAATTTTAATAACTGTATTTATTTTTAAAAAACCCTTATAAGAAATTTAAATTGTTAAACAAACTTAATTTATATACGTCATATTTAAGGTATTTTTTTGTATTACTTTCACCAATGATTTCCATGACTTTAATTTTGTAAAGAAGGATCAATTTTTTTTTTTTTTTTTGTTGAACCTCCGGATCCGCAATTAAGCATTATTGCAGAGGATGGAATGAATGATTTGTAGCGTGTGTGAAAAATGCTATGCCTAACCGGGATTCGAACCCGGGACCTCCGGGTGAAAGGCCGTGATACTACCACTCGCGCCACGGAGGCCGGCAAAGAAGGTCGGCGGCCGGAAATCTAACTTGGTTAGATTATTTGGTCTACACAATTTTTTTTTCTCAATAACAATTATAATTACAATCGGCTCTCCTGCGGAGCCATAAGTAAGTTTCATGACAGAAGCACGTGATAAGAAGATCCTTAAGGAACCCCCAAAATAAATAGTACACAATAAACAGTTGCATACAAACTTAAAGTCAAATATGAAATTTCAAGCTCAGTCATAAACCACAAACTATTAACTTCAGCCTCATATAGTCCACAAAACAAATATTAATAATAAATAAAAAGAGAAAGAAATATAACTAACAAGAAATTAGATACGACACCACTAAACTTCACGATGTTAGATTACAAACTGTTACGCAGACCCAAAGTCGAGTACATGGGCTCGTTTCAACCGTCGGACGTCTCTGCTGTTATCGAGTAGATTAATTGCAAAGTGGTTTACATGATTCTCATGCCTCTGCAGATATTTGACATTGCGCTTTTGTGCCATCTCACGAACCGATGGGAGCTCCAGATAATCGTGAATCTATACAATTTAAAGATATTATTTCTATTATTTTTTTTTTATTTTTTTTTTTTTTGTAATTATGATTGCTTAATAATATATTTTTATTTAATGACTTTAAGCTTGGTGTTCAAAATACTTTCGACTCTGAAAATTTAACCAAAGTTGATTGAGAATCCTAATTTTTAAAATGTACTAGCATTCCCGTCGCGGATTCACCCAAAAAATTGCAAATAATTTTTCAGTGATTATGTGATGGCTGTTGTCTTTAAAATTATCGCTACTCACAACTTAACGGATAACCAGTTCTTTTCCTATCATCTGTGACTTCATCGATCTAGACATTATAAAAATATTAAAATCAGATTGAAAATCGAATCTATACAAATTATGTGTATGGCTTACCCTGATGGAATTTAGTTCAAGATATAAAAATCTACAGGTGCTGCTTTACTTGCGTAAGGATGAGTTCTCGCGGGTCGCTGCCATATTCGTTCAAGTCCTATTAAAGGCAATTACTTTTACACGGATTTGAATACTAGATCGTGGATGCCGGTGTTCTTTGGTGGTTGGGTTTCAATTAACCACACATCTCAGGAATGGTCGATCTGAGACAGTACAAGACTACCCTTCATTTACATTCATGAATGTCATCCTCTGAAGTAATACCTAACGGTGGTTCCGGAAGCTAAGTAGAAAAAGAGAGACCTTATAATTCCAGAACTACTGGACTGATTTTAGACCACCTTAGGTCAGATTAATTCTGTAAATGAGGAATTGATACTATTAAATTTCTAAATTAAATGGTCAAGGGTGAAGGGAAAGGTCACCCTCTGTATCTCGAGATTTCTCCTAATTAAGGTCTTATTTTTTTTAGGCACATTTGTTAAAATTAAAAAAATAATATTTGCAAAAAATACTTTTTTTTCAAAATCAGAAATGGTTGACCTGAGACTGTACAAGACTACAATTCACTTACACTCATACATATCATCCTCTGAAATAATACTTGACGGTAATTCCCGGAGGCTAAACGGGAAAAAGGAAGAAAGGGTCGCCGCCATATTGAACAGTAACATTAAATTTAGTAAAATACAATTTAGTAATAACTTTCTGAAGAAGCCGATTTTGATATCGAAATTAGATAAGACTCAAACCATCAAAACTTTTTAGAAATATGTAAATAGTCGTCTTTTAATGTTATTAACAAACTAATTTGCTTTTTCGTATATTACAATAATAATACAAGTTAATATTTTATATAACATGACATTAAATTTAGTAAAACACACAATAACCTTCTGGAAAGGAGATTTTTTATTTATTTAAGAAAAAAAATCAGTATTATTGTTATTATTAATAATCGATATAGACAATATATATATATTGATATAAACGACGTTAAATTTTGTCATTTTCAACGCAAATCAGCTGATTTCGAAGTAAAGAGTTCTAAGGTTCAAATCCTAGTAAAGGCAGTTACTTATATGCGGATTTTAACACTAGGTGGTAGATACCGATGTTATTCGGTGATTGGGTTTCAATTAACCACACATCTTAGGAGTGGTCGACCTGAGACTATACAAGACTACACTTCATTTACATTCATACATATAATCCTCTCATTCATCCTCTGAATTAATACCTTACGGTGGTTCTGGAGGCTAAACAGAAAAATAAAATAAAATAAAAGGTTATTTATACTTCTTTTATTTATGCAAAACGGTCTTCGACATATGAAACTAATAACATGTAAAGATTCCCGGGACAAATAATAATAATAATTTGCGAGATTTTAAATTAAATAAGTTAAGTAATTTCTGAGTTATTAGGGCAAACACAAAACGATGATTGACTTTTATTTATATAAATTGATTTGAAGTAACTTTTTTTTGTAGGAAACGAGAAAATAATACACATTTACGCATACCATACTGTCTTAGCTCACGAACAAAAACAACTTCTTAGCACTGTTTATTTCTCTACACGACTTATTTTTATCAGCTTATAGGTGTATTTTTCTCGCCTTTATTTTTTTTTGCTCTTCGAAAAATTTGTTCTTATGAATAAAATTTTCTGTTAGATCTACTTATATTTTTCAAGTAGAAACCAAATATTAAAGTTTTATGAAGTATTAAAACACACATACAAAGCACAAAAGTTTCAATTTTTCTTAAATTTATATTTTTTAATCCGGTACCAAATTAATGATTAGTTAATTGTAAGGAATACGTTTTTAATTTGCGGCTACTTCAAGAATTAAAAAGAAAACACTATTTTTAATTTTTATTAAATTTTCTTAACGGTCGATTATTTTAGTTTATTTTATTTAAATTTTCGTATTTTTTTACAAAAAAAATTAAAATATTTTTCTTAGAAAATATTAATAAAACAATATATTTATGACAGAAGTAACTGAAAATTAAAAATGTGAAAATTTTACATACAAAACAGTATTGAACTAACAAAAGTGGCATGTTATTCATTCAGTCTTGAATGTAAGTGTATAAGGATTTACGGGGAGGGGATTTATGCTTTTCCTATAAGACATGTTACTGAAGCTCAGCGCATGTGTAATCTTTTCCAACCACTGAATATACCCCACCAACCAGTGACGTCAAACCTTCTAAGTATTATCGAAACGACTTACAATATTCCACAAATAAATTACGAGTACAAACATTGATACTGTTCCACGTATGTTTTAATTATAAAAGAATGTAATTATATCGGAAACATAATTCAGTTGTATTGAATTTCGAATATTGATCTTTATTAAAATAGAATTATAACTACAAATTATATTTTTGGATAATCTTTAGTAAAAAATTACTGAAAACAAAATTATTCTTGTAATCTTTTTTTTTAAACTTTTAGACTCTTTCTACAACAAATTTTTATTCTAAGAATAAAAAATTACATTTCTAGGTGAAATATTTAAATTACAAAAAAAATTAAGTTTATACTTAAAAATACTTTGCAAATTTTAAAGATAAGCTTATAATTTCTTCAGTTACTAAGATTTAAAGGTTATCTTCCTTTCAAATAGTTTATGGTAACGTTAATAAAACTATTTTGGTTTTCTTGTAGGTTTTCATACCGTTTCGTAAACGTAAAAAAACCGCTGATTATAGTTTCTGTTTTTTCTAAACTGTAAAAAAAATAATATAATTTTTTTTACATGTTATTTTATTAATAATTTTCTTTAACAGTGAAAAATTCATTGTAAATCTTGTAAAAATACAAAAAGATAAATTTTTTGTAATACTATTTCCAAACTGGAAATCGTAAAACAACTTTTTAAAATTTCCTGGATTTTACTTGTAGTTCCCATTAAATTAAATTTAATGTATTATTTTTAATTATGCCATAGATAGCCTTTTTATATTTTTTTAAATAGTAGGCTTTTAAAAAAATGGTATCTTAATCCCAAGGGATTACCAAAAGACAGTTTTTATAACTAGTTAGGTTTACTACAGGACTTAAAGTATGGTGTGATTTATACATTTTGAATAGTAATGAAAAATATAATTTAATGAAAAAAGAATAAATTCATTTAAAATCTTTTAAACAATATTATCTTCTGTATTGTTTTAGCATAGCGTTCTACCTTACTAAGTATAGTTACAGGTATAAAAAAAATATTTTGTATTGCTTAAAATATGCATTATCCAGTTTTATATGATTATATCGACATATTTACGTTAACACACACGAATAAACTTCAAAATTTACGACAAAAAAATTATATTTTTCATTTCTTTCATAAATATTATTCTAATTTTAATAATTACTATTGCTGTAAAATTATAAAAATATTTACCAGGAAAAAATTGTTTCAATAAGATACCAGGAAACAACTACATAAAATTTGAAAATGCTTATATCTTTCAAATAATACAGTGAGAAATATATATATATCAATATTTAACTCAACTTCCTACGCCCTGTTGAAGTAATTAAAAAATTAAAAAATATGGATTTCATAAATACTGGAAAATAAATCACTGAATTTATTTAAATATGTTAAAAACTTGAAATATAACCATTTCTAATTACTTTAGTTTGCACACATTTTATTACTTTAAAAAATAGTTGTAATAATTTGTTTAAGTTTACATTTATAAAAATAAGATGTGTATTTCACCATCTAGGACATCAAATACACAACACACCTCTTCAACGGCATCTTCAATGATCACGCATTTTTCATCGGAATGGAGGTTATAAAAAATAACGGTGATCCAAAACCGGGAAAACCTGTAGAAGATATATCTTCGTATAGAGCTATCAGTCTTTTGCCATTCTCTCGAAGATTTTTGAGACGCTCTTCCTCAGACCAATTAGACCTAATTTATTAGAAGCTGTTGTTATTCCTGACCACCAATTTGATTTCCGGAATGAGCACTTCAGCAGTGGACAAATTCATAGAATTTTTCACGTCATCATCAGTTGCTTAAAAAGGAAGGAATACTGTTGGCGGTATTTTTGGATATCAAATAGGCCCGGTATTTTTCGATAAAGTATGACTGGTCTGCTGTACAAGCTTAAAGTGAGGCTGCCACAACCATGTGGCAGCCATGTATACTTTGGTATAATTTGGTATACCAAATAAATCATGTATAATTTGGTATTATACAACTATCTTGATCGATGATTCTTGATTGAACAGATTAAATATGGCCAAGAGATATCAGCCTTTTTCGATACCAAATCGGTGGGGTTCCGCAGAGTTCTGTCTTGAGCCCGATTTTGTTTCTAATCTACTCTGCTGATTTTCCTAGTACTGAAAACATCACTCTGGCGTCCTTTCCTGATGATCAAACAGTAGCGTCGGGGAAACTGCATTCGGAGTTAAGACCTTTTTAGTAAATGGCTAGCTAATTGAAAGGCACTTGTTAATAATACAAAGTCGAGTAGTGTGATGTTTGCGAGGAGAAGGGATGTCTGCCCTCGAGTTTGCGTAGATGGAGTTCCCTTATTCAGACAATTTTTGATACCTAGGACTTAGTTTGGACCGCCAACTAATATGGAAAAGAACACGTGAGATAAAAGAGAAAGCAACTAAATATCAAGCTTAGGTGGTTGAACTGATTTCTAAGAAGGAGGTCCGTGTTGTAGTTAAATAACAAACTGTTGTTGTATAAGGCGTTTTTAAAGTAAATATGGGCCTACGGAATACAACTTTGGAGTACAGCAAGCAATAGCAACATCGAAATTATCCAAATGTTCCACAAAAAATTTCTGAGGAATATGTCGGAAGTGTCACGGTTTGCAAAGAACAAGGAGAGCCAAGATTACATAGGGATGCCATCTATTCGTGAAGAAATTCACCGGTTAAACTCAAAGTATAAACTTAACACGTATGAAAACCATCGGCTCTTAACCTACTGGATAACAGTATTAATGTGAGACGACTGAAAAGGTTATATATACTGGATCTTGAGACAATTGTGAAATGAATTTTGTAATTTCTTTGTTTTAATAACAATTTAACTGTTGTATTTTTCATTTATCCTTTTTGCTCTGATTATTTATTTATTTATTGTGTACATTCTTACGGACTTTACTGTGGATTGTTAGCTACATTTTATTCATTGTACTTTCAATTTTATTATTCTTTGTTCAAACTTTATTGTACTAAATGGTGTAAAGAGAAGTTTCTATTTATCAATGGAAACCTGTCTTTCACGTCATTGTTACTTTAAAAAAAAAATCTTTCCCGTAAAAAACGATGGAGCGTAGTTTTTTTTTTTGTTGTGTGTGTTTAAATTTTTATTTTAACTGCTATTGCCACAGAGCGGATCAATGGTGATGCGCCGGGTGGCTGCGCCCAGCGCACGAATGAATCGTTTGAACAATTCATTCGTTCGAAGGATTTATACTTCTTGAACGATTCATTCCTTCGAAGGATTTATACTTCTTGATACGAACGATTTATCTAAAATAATATTTATGTTTTGGGGATAAAAAAAGGGAAACACTGGGGTTAAAAATTCACAACACAAGAAACAGCTAAAAATGTTCAGGATTTTGAAACTTTTTGTTGTAAAAGGGTTTGTTATTGTTAGTACGCTAAATTTATGAACGTTATTTAGTAACGGTTGGCAAAAACATTTAACAAAAGTTTGTATAACGAAACATATACCATAACATTTTCGCGGAGGGCCTTAGGCCCGCCTTTTTCCAAGAATATATCATTTTTCAAAGTTTTATTTTAATTCCCACGAATATTTGTTTAAATAAACATAAAATTACAATGACATATCTCACATTTTGATAACATGTTGATACCAAACATAACTTTTATTGTAATTAGTTACTTTTGCTTGTGCTATAACTCTGCCATAACGAATTTTAATGTTGACTGATGAAAATGATCAGGCTCAAATAAAAATAAAAATAAAAACCTACGTAATTCGATGTAACAGTTGGTTACTCCAGTAACTGAGTTAATGAGTTAGAAAAATTGATTTATTATTACATTTATCAATGTAAATTACAGATGATTACAATTTTATTTAGTTGATTGCACAAGTTATAGCCATAAAAGATTAAGTGATTATTTTTGTCCTTAATAATGAAAATATGGTTGCGGTTTCTTAATAAATACATGCGGTTAAGTTTAAACGAGTAAAATAATTGGGATGCTTAATATATCAGTGGTAGCAGTGGTCGGTTTGCCGTTTTAAATACGTAATGAACTAATGGAGTGCAAGAGGAAGCGGTTTATGTTAGGCGCATGCCAGCAGGACCGCTCGTATTACCTGGCCATGCCAATCTGTGTGGTTCCGCCCATTATTGGAAGCACCTCAAGGTCCTTGTGCAATATGAAACTACCAAAGTTTTTTGTCATCCCTTGACCTGTAACCTTCTTTTCTCCACCTCCCCCTATCTTTGTTAATATACGCGTAAAAATCTTGATATCTTCTTTAAACCCTTCTGACTGAATATTATTTTACATTTGTTTAATGCTTCTCTAATCACAGCTGAAAACAAAAACTGATATTTTAGGAAAAGATACTTTATTATCTATTATATATTATACTACAATTTAATTCACTACCAATATTTTAATATTTGCATATCAGAAAAACTGTCATACTTTGCTCAATAATCCAGAAACAAAACATTAAAAAAATCTAACACGTTAAAAATTTACATTTATTTTTAGAAAATTCAATATTTACGGCAACTATAATAAATAAAATATTACTTTGTTTTTTCTCCCTAAATTGTCAGGTTAGACTCCCTCCTTCAAAATGATCAAATGGATGAATATATATAAAAATAATATTTTAAATATACAAATTAATAGAGATACTAAATAATTATTAAAATAAATTGGAAAACATACTTCTTTCAAAAACAATTATTAAAATTTTATTTAATATTTAAAACAAGATGGTCATTTGAATTGTTAATCATTTTTAGTACATACTGAAGAAATATTAAAACATAAATGAATAAATTAAAAAGAAGAAATAATACTTAATGCCAATTAACCAGTGAATAGTAATTACGAAATACATACAAAATGAGATTTTTAAAAGTATTTTTTTTTTTTTTTTTTAAATCTGATGTGGACACTTCATGTGACTTCCTTGTACGCCTATTAAATTACATATACAATTTTTTTTAAATGAAAAGTGTATAAAATTTTATTTCATTATTTTAACTCATATTTTTTCATTTGTTTTTTTTTATTATTGAAATATTATTTATCGTAAATTTTTTTTACAATCACAGGTTAATTATTATTAATAAATCAATGTATTTAAATTAAAAAAAAAGAAGTTAAAAAAAGGAGATGAAGTCTGATTTGAACCGAGTGACATTCCCTTGTAAGAACCAAATATTTCATTAATTAAAATTTTATTTGGCTATAACTCTGGAACCAATGAAAATAAGTACCACTTATGATATATCGTTGAAAATCACTCAATGAGGGCTTTTACTGTAGTTAAGAAGAAGTCCAAAATTCAATATTTTTGGAATTAGGAATTTTATGGATACTTTTGGATCAGTCGATTGCAATAAAAATGAGAGGTGCACAACTAGAAAATACAGCAGTCCTAAATTCAAAATTTCAACATCCTACGGCTAATCGTTTTTGAGTTGCGCGAGATAAATACGTACGTACAGACGTCACGCCGAAAGTAGTCAAAATGGATTCAGGGATGGTCAAAATGGATATTTTCATTGAAATCTGAAAACCGAAATTTTTCGCGATAACAATATTTTTTTACTTCGTACAAGAAAGAAAAAAATGAAAAAAAAATAACTGTTATCGTTTTACTATAATAGAAATCAGAAATTTAATTATAAAAATATAATAACCCTGATCCCTCAACTTTTTAAACCTTAACTTATTTTTCTTTTTTTCTTATTTAATACTTTCCTTAGTTATTTAGTTCCTTAGTATCTATCTATGAGGATTAACGATCGAAATAACCATCTACTTTTAAAATTTAAGTAAAGTATTTTTAGACAGTTTTTGAGAGTGACCAAATTACTTTAAACAACACTTAACTGATTTATTTAAAAATAAAAATAAATAAAAATGAAACATAAAATGTAAAGTGGAAGGTATTATAGAAATTAAGGATATATTTATTTATATACATCAACTTAAATAGTTTTTTTTTTACTATTAATTAGCATTATTAAATTCTATAAAAACAGAATTATAGTGTTTGTTATCTTTTCATTTTATGTAACTGGTAGAATAATTTTTAAATGCGTAAGTGACTAAATAAAAACGGTAGAGAAAACATAAGTATAGCCATTCTAATTGATCGAAGAACTTTGTACTACATAAAAATGTTTCTGCTGTCTCGTTATAAAGAAGTGAATTAGTATCAGAAATAATCAGATATAAATTCGTACTGTTTTATAATATTAAAAGTAGGGCTAACATATTCGTAAATGTAATTCATGTAGAAATTTTAAATTTGTATTTTACATTATTTCAGTCTACATACTTCATGGAAACTATGAATTAGGAAAATATACTCTATCATATATTATACTAAAATTTAATTCATTACCAATATTTTAACATTTTCAGTCAGAAAAACTGTAATATGTTCAGAAATCCAGAAACAAAAAAAAAGCTGGCAACACAGTTTTAGGACTTTCCGTCACGCGGCTTTTTTCTGATGCACTGCTTACACACACTTATACACACACACACAACTTAATTTAAAATATTTATCTTATTTAAATATGTTTTCTTTATTTAAATTCAATGATTCTAACTAAAGCGGGCGCGCATTCCTTTTCATTCGCGCGGATGTTGCGGTACTAGCAGCCACATTAAATATTATTTATTTATTTAATTCTACCGCTCACCTGTGACGTCACAATATAGCAGATGATTACAGCAACCCGCCGGGTTGGTCTAGTGGTTCTTCCTAAATCAGGTGATTTGGAAGTCGAGAGTTCCAGCGTTCAAGTCCTAGTTAGGGCAGTTCTCTTTATACGGATTTGAGTACTAGATCGTGGATACCGATCCTCATTCATCCTCTGAAATAATACCGGATCGGTAATTCCCGGAGGCTAAACAGGAAAAAAGAAAGATGATTACAACAGCTGTACATCAGTAAAGCTACTGCTCACATTAGTAATACAGTAGCGCTCCTAGTGCTTAGAGGGAGTACTATTGACGCACTATACCCACTTACCACTTAGCCACTAGTTTATTTAGAGAATTTTTTTGGGATGGGGTGCGATTTTGAAAAAAAAGTATTTTTGGAAATATTATTTTTTAATTTTAACAAATGTGCCTAAGAAAAGTAAGGCCTTAATTAGGAGAAATCTCGAGATACAGAGGGTGGCCTTTCCCTTCACCCTTGACCATTTAATTTGGAAATTTAATACTATCAATTCCTCATTTACAGAATTAATCTGACCTAAGTTTGGTCAAAATTGGTCCAGTAGTTCTGGAATTATAAGGTCTCTCTTTTTCTACTTAGCTTCCGCAACCACCGTTAGGTATTATTTCAGAGGATGACATTCATGAATGTCATGAATGAAGGGTAGTCTTGTACTGTCTCAGATCGACCATTCCTGAGATGTGTGGTTAATTGAAACCCAACCACCAAAGAACACCGTTATCCACGATCTAGTATTCAAATCCGTATAAAAGTAGCCTTTACTAGGATTTGAACCTTAGAACTCTTTAACTTTGAAATCCGCTAATTTGGAATGACGAGTTAACTCCTAGACCAGCCTAATGGGTTTGGAAATATAAGCAGTAAGACATCGAACACACACACGTACATACGAACATCCGGAAAATTTCCAACTAATTTTTTGACTTTTTGTGTTCCTAAGGTGTCAAAACGTAAAGATCCGATGAAACCGCATATGCCCAAATTGGTCCAATTACAATTCTTTCCCTTTTATAGCAATAGTTCTGCTATAGCGCTAGACGGGAAAGTAAAAATGAAACAGTTAGAGCAACTAAAATAAATTAAATATTGAGCAACTAATTTTTATCACCTAAAACTTATTATGATTTTTTTTATATCGACTCCAGTTATAATATTATATTTTTAACGATAATATACTAAAATATAAATAATAATTATTGAAAAACGCTTCGAAACGCAACGAAACGACACGATTGATTTGTTGTTAAAATTTATTTGACCGTTCAGCGAAAGTGTATCTTTTACAAAGAGACCCAAATTTTTCCAGTATACGTAAAACTGTTATCACTAATGGGAAACACTATTTCAGAGGTACAATTAAACGACAGGGATATTATATGAGTCTGCATTGTAGTAGTATTAAAAATACCGGTTTAAGAACGCACTAAATTTGGTTTAATATGTTATAAATCTTATTTAAATTTACTTTAAATCTGAAATTTTTTTACAATCTTTCAAATTATTTATTAATTCATTATTTTATATTTGACTACTGAAATTACATTTATCTTACATAACTCTTAAAGGATACAAAGGAAAGTTATTCACAAAACAGAATATTACAATAAAAATAAATTCTTTTAACTTCAATAAGAGTATTCTTTTTTAATCTACTTACTTATAAAATATAATCACATTATCAGGTAATACACCGAAAATCTTATTTCATTAAGGCGGTATCCATCATAGAAATATCATATATATATATATATATATATATTAAAACCGTGACAGCTATTGAATCCTACTGAAGTAGAAGATGATTCGTAGAACATAATATTATTGGTGAAAGAAACAAAGAGATAGAATAAAAAAGAGAAAAAAGACAGATGTTGGAGCGCGCATATCGTCTCGAGTTACTTTTGGTGCCATACTCAGTTTCGCCTCGCGACCTTACGGTTAGTCGAACGGGCGGGCAACCAGCCAGGTGGTAGACACTACCTCTACTTCGTTTTTAAATAAAGTAACTTAATATCCTTGTAGATTTTTACTCCTTATTTTCGGAAATTTTATCAATCGTATTTAAAACGGCATATTGTTAACGGGTTAAGACGTATTTTCTCCTTGATCACGCACATATTAACTATGTGTGATTTCTTTTAGACGCGTGCTCACCTGCATACAGAGTGACTAGAATATATGATAGGCCTTCTATAATCCATTCTAAAAAAAAAAATAATACATTCCTACAGTTAAAATTAATTAATTTTTCCTTTTAATGTCTGTTTTTAGGGAAGATAAAATATAATAAAAGACAATAAAATTAAAATGAATTTATTAAAACACTTATTAACATAAAGCTGTTTATATTCCATTAAATGTACTAGATTATTCAATAAAATTGTTAATTTTTTAGAGCAGGAGATATCGATAAGTTATACCGGATAACTTTAAAACTCTTTTACTTTTTATTACACCCACCGGGTTGGTCTAATGGTGAATGCGTCTTCCCAAATCAGCTGATTTGGAAGGCGAGAGTTCCATCGTTCAAGTCCTATAAAACCATTTATTTTTACACGGATTTGAATACTAGATCGTGGATACCGGTGTTCTTTGGTGGTTGGGGTTCAATTAACCACACATCTCAGGAATGGTCGAACTGAGACTGTACAAGACTACATTTCATTTACACTCATCCATATCATCCTCATTCATCCTCTGAAGTATTATCCGAAAGATAATTACCGTAGGCTAAACAGGAAAAAGAAAGACCCTTTTTATTACAAATTAATGTAGTCTTCCAGATTCCTTTCATTGCAAATCATTTTACATTGCAGATTAAAGAGAATAGTATAACTTAGATTATTATTTTTAAGTATCTAAATCTAAATTTTTATCTTTAACAATAGATGAGAATTAGTATATTTATGTTCATTATTTCAAAAATTATAAATAATTGCTGTACAATACTTGCATAATATTACAAAACTTTTATAACAGATTAAATTCTTTGAGTTCATTTAAAAGTAAACATACTATATATATATATATATACCTCTTTATACAATAGCATATATATATATATATATAGAATAGGGTGATTGTTTGTTCGAGATAAACAAAAAATTACTCGTTCAGTCGAAACCCAATTTTTACCCATTTTTCTTGCCATAACTGCGAAGGTTAAAAATAACAGAATTAAATTTACGTTAAATAAAATAATATTAAATAAATAAAAACATTTCTGTTTAATAATAATGTACTTCCCATGGGGATGTATATAAGGCTAGAATGGGGTGAGATACGGAAGTACTTCGTGGGAGGCTAGACCAATCATCACCATCAACTGGTTACAAATGGGGTGCCCCTGGGTGCTGTTTTGTTAGCTGTAGTGGGATACTCTTATCATAGCTCTACAAACAATCGTCCTGTTTTCAAAATTCAAACGGGGTATTTGTTAGTAGACTGAAGGTTAACTTTTTCACGCATCAGGTACACTCTCGATCAAAGCAAACTCTGCGGTTTTCCAGAGAACTGGTCCCCCTGCAAAATTGGGAATGGCAACCAAAGCGGGCTTCGCGACCATGGGGTCCCTTACCCCCGGAAGGCCCCAAAGACCCCCCTAAGTTGGCTTCAGGATTCGCCTGGGCTGACCGGAGCTCCGAGGGTCCAGATTTTCTGGGTAGACGGGCCGACTAGTAAAACTTATAATTTTATTAATCTGCCAGTAATGTCGCTAAATTATTCCGATTCTAAAACGGAGCTTAAAATGTTAACTTCAGTGATAAATTAAAAATTATTAATCTTACCATTATATATTCGTCACTCTCTCTTAATATATTTTTTATTTACGTTTTTATATCAAAGGTAACAATAAATTGAATTGAAAACAAGTAAAAAATTACAATATTTCAACTCTTTTCTAAAGTACATTGTCTGTAAAATTAAACACCATTAAAATTAACAATTTTTTGGGGATATTTATAAAAAAAATTTGTAAAAAAAAAATCTACTTTTAATAAAGATAAAAACTTTATTTCTATTATTGTGACAAAAATTAAAAATTATTCTGAAAATGATTTCCGACTTTACTATGGAATTTATAATTCCTCATAAAAAAATGATTTAACAGAAAAAATTGTTGTTTGCCAAGGAATGAATTTATTTTTATATGTTATCAATATCCAGCCAATTTAGAAAATCTAATCTAATCCTATTTCTTAATTTTAAGATTAATTAAAATAGAGGATTCATATTTTTTCAAAAAGTTTTAGAATTACATTCAAAATCGAATTCCAGCATCTGTTAAACAAATTGTATCACAAAATTTACAAGAAATTTGGTAAAATTCACATTTAACTAAACTTTTCTCTTTCATGATGGGAGAAAAAATCAAAACTTGTTCTCATAGAGTATTAGAGATATCTTTGTAATAAATTTTTAATCAAGCTTTTAAATAGAAAGTTCAAAGATATTTTGAGATACAATTACCAGCTTAATATTTTTAATTACGATATTAATGAAAATTTTTAAACATTAAATAAATATTATTCTGAGTATTTACTTCTGAAAAATTTTTATGTTGAAGCTCATTTGATTATTAAAAAACAATTGATTTCATTTTCTTGGTGATATGTTAGGGAAAGTTCCCATCCTAGAAAACGAAAATTTACTAATAAGAATCATTCCTGACCAAGCTGTACTGATCTCGGCATCATTTTTTCAATCTGTTCTTAACTTAAACTTTTAAGAGTTATTAAAATAAGTTTTACTTAATTTTTCTGTAAATATTATTAATAAGTATTTCAAATATTTGAAGAATTAGTGATTCAAATTAAGTCAATGAGGTTTTCAAATTTATACAAAGGAAAAATTCAAAATTCGATGGGATTAAAATTTGTTGGAAAATTATACATAATTTTATAGATTAAATGTTTAATTTTAGGTATCATTTTTCATTTCCTACATAACTAATAACAGTTAATGATATTAAAATTAATTCTTATGTAATATAAACTAAAAGATTGTAATTTATATTACCCTAGGCAAAATTGTTTATTCAACCTTTAGAGATATTTAATCAACTTCATACATTACCTCCAGGTGATAATATAGTAGCCTAACATTGTAAAATGTTTCTTTCAGTCAATTACTTTTTTAAAAATAAACTGCTCAAAAAAAGACTAACAGATACTTTAATTTTTTTATTTATTTATTAATTACATTTTTTTAAATATAATTTAAATTTTTCTTACCTCTTTTAAGATGCGTTGAATATCAAAACCAGTAAAAAATATAATAAAAATCATCTTTGCCTGTAATATTAATGTAATATGTCAACATTTTCCATCTCATCTTATGGACAAAAGATTAACTTTAGCAGAAAATCAACTTCTGTATTTTTAATTAAAAACTTTGGTTGATGCGTAGGTAAAAATACCACATTAGATATAAAGATATTTTTTTATTTGTTTTTGTATAATAATATATTATTTGAATTATCAAATCATCAAATTTTGCTGACTGTACATTATACTCTGATTTGTATATGATTACTAGCTGTGACAATTAAACAGAACAATAGAAAATTTACAATAGAAAACAGATTATACACTGTACTTTATAATATGTGTTTCGGTGTTAACACGTTTAGTGAATATTGAAACGAGATCCTTAGCTTCATAAAGTTTTGTTGCATCTACATTATTAGATACCTACAAAAATCATAAATCCAAATGAGAAATCTTTTTTTGATTGAAGAAGTAGCGAATGAATTTTGTTGATATATAAAAAAACATAAGCATAATATTTTTATGAATCCTCTTACAAGCTAATTGTAAAATTATTGCTTCATCTTGCATAAAAATGTTTTTTAATGCTAATTATCTTTTGTATGACTTTTTTCTTATAAGGATAATAAATTTTGAATGTTAAATTTCTAAAATTCTACTTACATTTAATTTACAATTAATAAAAGCATCCATTACTGGATCTAATGACTTATATTATCGATAAATATTTCCACACAGCTTTTTCTTTATTTTAAGTTTTTCTTTTTGACTTTATTAACAAGTAGCTCTTTAGTATTTGAAGAAAAACCAGTTTGTTTTACTTTCTTCTTCCATTACGAATAAACATCTATGACTGTTCTAGTCCATTTACATTACAATTATAAGGAATAATATGATCCTTTTTCTTTCTGGTTTAGAATGTGTAACCTCCTAAGAGATCCTTTTTAATAGCTCCTAAATAACAATACATTTTCAAGAAATTTTCTTTTGGTTTTCTTACAGGCTAAGATATTTTTCTCAACAAAATTTCTTCTAGTTCTCCTAGCTGGAAGATGTACTGCTAGTTGAGTAGTATAGGTACTGCACAACTAGCAGTACATCTCTTCGTATGTACCAGTTTCAGACTGCGAAGAATTGGGAACACCAAAGCCTCCAGAACATGTGAGATTAGATGAAGAGAGTTCAGAGTCTGATGGAAGTAAAGAGAAAAAAGAAACAGATTCCGGTGATACAACTTTTGGACAAAGTAGTTAATCTGAGCCTTATTTACCAACTCAAAAAAATCTTAACGGTCACATACGAGATTTAAACTTATCCAAAAAGCAGTCTAAAACGCTTGTTTTCCGGCTTAAAGGATAGAATCTTCTTCTTTGAAAGAAAACAAAGATATGTACATATTTTAATAGTCATTCTGAATTTAAAGACTATTTTTCTGAAGAAAATGGCTTAGTGTTTTGATATGACATTTCTTCTCTTATGGAGACACTTTGTAATGAACATAACCAAACAGAATGGTGCTTGTTCATTGATTCCTCTAAAGTTAGTTTAAAAGCTGTGCTTCTGCATAATGGCAACAAATTCCCATCAGTACCTGTGGCTCCCTCTGCTAGTATGAAAGAAACATATGAAAACTTTAAATTTTTTATTAGAAAAGCTTCAATATTCAGTGTATGAATGGAATATTTATGGTGATTTGAAGGTAATTGCTCTTATTCTTGATCTACAGCTTGGTTACACAAAGTGCTGTTGTTTTTTTTATGTGAATGGGATAGTAGGGACAAAAAAACCCATTTCATTAGAAAAGAATGGCCTAAACGCGAATCACTCATTCCTAAACAGAAAAATGTGAAATATGACGATAACCTTAAAAATGTGTATCTACCTCCAGTACATATCAGACTAGGATTAATGAAGAATTTCGTCAAGGCCATGGACAATACTCCTACTTTCATGTACTTAAAACAGAAGTTTCCTAAAATTAGTGATGAAAAAATTAAAGAAGGAATATTTGTGGGTCCACAAATATGATCGCTAATGCATGATGAAAAATTTGATAAACTATTGAATGCACTGGCGAAAGCAACTTGTCCAGCATTCAAAAATGTTACTTAGAGTGTTTTGGGAAAACGAAAAGCCGAAAGTTACAGTGATGTTGTCAACGATCTTATAGCATCTTATAAAAATTTGTGTTGTAATATGTCCTTAAAAGTGCACTTCCTGTATTCGCACCTAGATTTCTTCCCAGAAAATCTTGGCGCAGTGAACGATGAACACGGGGAACCCTTTCACGACGAGATTTCAGCTATGGAAAAGAGATAGCAAGACAAATAGAATCCTAATATGCTGGCCGATTATTGTTGGACTATCAAGAGGGATGCTCCACAGGCGATATATAGCAGAAAATTGTCATTTCTTTCTTTTTATGTGAGTCAAATGTTTGAATATTTTGTAGTTAAGAAAATATTATAATATTTTAAATTATAAATGCCTCTCTCTTGGAACCCTTGCGTGATGAGGAAAACCGATATCATATTTGAATTCAGGGGAAAAAATACTTTCAGGATCACATATTTTTCTTCCCGAGACGAAAAAAATAATTTTTTTTTTGTTCCCCAGTGCTATTTAGTAACATTTGTTTGCTTGATACGTTTAATTAAAACCCGCCAAAATGATTTTTATAACCTCTTTTATCTGTACAGTGAAAAACTGAAAATATTTTTTGAAATTATAAGTAAAATACGTGAAAAACTTTGTTAAGTTTTAATCGATAGGATATCTCTTTCTTTGTCTTTCTTTATAGGTATACATATGTGTGAATGTATTATGTATGTTTGGGTGTGTAGAGGGACGTCTAAAGTGCACCTGAAGCAGAAGTTGCCAAACAGCTTCGTTTCCTGCCAGCAGTAAAGTGTAGTAATATGTCTGATGTCGGTGGGAAGAGTAGTGTGTGCCCGGCAGACAGCGTTAAGAATTGATCATAATTGCCGTACACCGCCTTGATTACTTCTCACATCTGTTAGCAAATATTTAAATAGTATTAAAGAACGAACACTAAATGATGTTGATAGAACAAGTATATAAGGATAGCGACTGAAAAAAAGGATGTAGTCTAAGCTGACTAATGGCCATGACTGGGTCAGATTGAACAGTGATATCGTTGAAGTGTTAGAAATAACTTTTTTTTTGTAATATCTATATACTAACATACACACATGCGCACATACACACGCGTATATAAGAACACACTTCCACTACCTTTTTCTTTTACTTCTACGTTTGACCTGAGTTAAGAAAGGATGGGACGTTGGATGATCTGACTTGAAATAAAACCACCTCATTTTCAGACACTGACCAACCAGGCGCCTTGTACATGACTCAACAAAAAATATTTTAAGGAAAGATACCACAAGAATGAAACTTTATTTTTTGTTTGTAAAGGAAGAGTCTGTTATATTTTTACCACAAATAAAAAATAAGTTTTTATTTGATAACATAAATTAGATCATATAAAATTAAAATAAACCAACTATTTAAAAAATATATATGTCACGGTAAATTTGAATATTATGGTGATTATTAATAATACCCGGTAAATTTGATTAATCGCTTCCAATGTTGCAGAATAACATATATAATTTCTATATTTAACGTTAATTAGACGAGCGAAACGAGCGTAGTTTATGTTTCATTACGTTATGTTGATACACGTACGATATATCAGTACATGGAATCGACATAATCTAACCAAACATAACCTACACTCGCTTCGCTCGAATAATTAACAATTATGTTTTAATCATTAAAAAAATAAATTCATTAATTACTGTTTATAGTCAAGTTTTTATTTTAATATTTAAAATATGTTAATGTGGAGAATGTATAAAGTGACCGGCATGTTGAATAAATTGCTATATTTTTATTAAATTCTCCAACACTGGAGAGGAGTAAACAAATTTACCGGTAATTATACAAAATCACTGAATTAATCAAATTTACTATAACATACATATAACCATCAATTGTTAAAAAAAAATCCGATAATGTAAAAATTTTTAGATTAAATATCTTTTATAGATCGATCAAGATTTTATCGGTGACCATTTTTATAAATAATTGTTTCTTATTTTATACCTATAACGTGAAAATTCAAATTTTAATTCACTACAAATCATTTTTTGCTCTCAGATTAATTTTAAAAGTAAAGCATATCAAAAACAAATCTGCTTTAATAGGCATTGAAAAAAATCACGAAAAATTATTTGATAATAGAAAAAAAATGTAAAGAAGAATAAGGTTTAAAATATTTAGATAAAAATGATTTTTTTTTCAAGATAATATCATTATTATCATTTATACAGAGTAGCAGTTTTGATAACATGGTTTACAAAAGATTCTAAAATGATCATGTATTAATCGACATGAGATCATATTTGACGTCTGACATAAGGAGCTATTATAACATTTAAAAAGTTTACGTCCCATTACCAAATTCTCAGATCCGTTTTCTTTGATTACTTCTGAATCTATCAAGGTCAAATATTATCCTAACTTAAAACAACTCTTCGTTTTATAATGAGTTGTTTCAAGTTATAGTATATCCAACCAGACAATTGTAGGAGAGGTGATAACTGCCACATATGCCTTAAATAATTACACTATCTTAAAAATTAAATCAATAATATTATTAAAGTAACATCACCTTATATCACCATATATCAGACTATGTTATTTATTACAATTAATGTATAATTCTTTAACACAGTGATTTCCAAACTGTGCGCCACGGCGCCCCGGGGAGCCGCGGCCTCTACACAGGGGCGCCGATTCACGAGTTTTATTTATTTTTATCTCTTACTTACGAGTAGTCATACTTTTACTTAGGGTAGGGCGCCATGGAAAAATTTTTATTGAAAAAGGGTGCCGGGACACGAAAAGGTTTGGGAACCAATGCCTTAAAATCTCATTTATTGTTTAAGCAATATTATGTATAGTTCCAGACTTAAAAATTAAAGTTAAAAAAAAAACAGGTAGCGACTTATCATAAGAATTATAGGTGAAAGTACAAGAAAGTACTGTAAACGCGAAAAATTTCGGTTTTCTGATTTCAGCGGAAATATCCATTTTGACCAAAGATGAATACGGATGAATACATTTTGACTAGTTTCGGAGCGACGTCTGTATGTACGTATCTCGCATAACTCAAAAACGATTAGCCGTAGGATGTTGAAATTTTGGATTTAGGACTGTTGTAACATCTAGTAGTGCACCTCCCTTTTTGATTGCAATCGACTGAACCAAAAGTGTCCAAAAAAGTGCTAAATCCCCAAAAGTTGGATTTTTTAGTTTTTCTTAACTAAAAAAAAATAAAAATAATAGCGGTAATAAGCCCTTATTTAGAGCTTTTCCACGATATATCATAAGGAGTACTTATTTTCATTGGTTCCAGAGTTATGGCCAAATAAAATTTTAATTAATGAAATATTTGAATCTTACGGGAAGGCACATCGGTTCGAATCAGACTTAATCTCCTTTTTTTTAATTTTTTTTTTAATTTAAATATATTGATTTATTAATTATTAACCACCCATTGCAAAAATTGTTTACAATGACTAATAATTCAAAAAAGAAAAATATGAAAAACTATTAGAAGTTATTAATGAAATAAAATTTTATGTTCTTTTCATTAAAAAAAAATTATTATATGTAATCTAATAGGAGTACAAGGAAGTGATGTGGTGCCCACATCAGAATTTTTTATTATAAAACTGCCATTAGTATTTTTTTTTACTTTTTTTTTTTAATAAATGACTTGACAATAAACATTTTTGAAGAAAGTTTTGGGCAGTAGAAGTAGAATTCAAATAATGCTTACTATGCCTCATTCTGAATAACGCCCAAAAATTGTTGCCACAATTTTTTTGAACGTAAACAAATATTTGGTTGAATTTGAACGTACACAACTCTGATGTGGTAGACCATAATGGAAAGGGAACTTTTTTTACCGAATATTCGAAGAAAAGTACGTTATTAATTTTGACGGCCAAGTGAATGGGGGGGGGGGGCATTTTAAGGTCTGAGAAGTACAAAAATACCATTCACTTAAATTGTGGTTTCTTTATACATTTATTTACAGGCCTATGCATAATATTTTGTAGCTCGAAAATTTCCAAAACTATTACATTAATTTCATTAAAATTTATGTATGCTGCAAGAGTATATCTGAAGATGTGCTAGTGAAGATTTGATGGAGATTAGTTTAGTCGTTCTTGAGTTACGCGCAATTTAAGGTTGAAAAGCTTAAGCGGAGCTAGTTAAAAGTGTGGTTCGTTAGTCTCTTCTTTTTTTGTGACCCTCCGGGAATCACCGTCAGGTATTACTTCAGAATATAAATGAAGATGATATGTATGAGTGAAAATATAGTCTTGTACAGTCTCGCTTCGACCATTCCTGAGATGTGTGGTTAATTGAAACCCAACCACCAAAGAACACCGGTACCCTTGACCTAGTATTCAAATCCGTATAAAAATAACTGCCTTTACTAGGATTTGAACGTTGGAACTCTGACTTCCAAATCAGATGACTAGCTAGCAAAGACGCATTTACCACTAGACCAACCCTTTTGGATTGGTTCGTTATTTTCTGCAAGTTGGAATGTTGACGTTTCTTTATCTGTGGTATCTGTTGTTGACTGTATTGTTCAGCAATATCTTTTCAAAAGGTTGAAAAGTTATCTTTGATAAGTTATCTTTCTTTTAAGAAAATTATCTTCAATTCTTCACCGCGTTAATATAGGACTCCTGTAAAAAACAGAAAGATGATAGTAGCGTCAAGTTAAATTGAATGTAGCAATACATAATTCACTATATTTTTTCGCAAAAGTTATTTCCTGTAGTCTTATGTTTTATTTACATGAGTAGATCGTTTGATTCTATATAATTAAAAAAAGGAAACATAACGTTTAAGAAAGAATTGTATTGTTAAATATTGTGCATATTGAAAACAATAAAAATATATAAATAAAAAAAAAGGTTACATCACTGAAGATAACAATTTGCAATTTAAGAAAACAGGGAAGGAGAAATGAAGAATAGATGTCTTGTATAATTTACATTATTGTAAAGACTTTGTGGATTGATAGAAGATAAAGAATTGGTGGGGTACGATGAGGTCGAGAATAATTTAAAAAGTAGTGGGGGATTGAAAAGAAATAACAGCTGAGCCAATTTGTCCCCAACAAAGCGGAAAGGTAAGCCCATTAGAGAATGGCCGGAAGTCAGCGACAGTGGAGAGAGAACTTGAAGACAATGACTGGACAATGGTTTATGGCGCCACCACAAGCTGCCCTATAATGATAGAAGGCGCCACCCTCTTCCCCCTCCCACATCATCTTCTTTAACTCATACAATCTTCAACAACAGCAAAGTATCAGCTACTCAAACAATCATTCTCTTCCTTAGTTTGTGTATGTTTTAGCTCTTGTTGTTCAGGCATGTCTTTTTTATTTTACTTGTTCCTTTCTTTACTCTTATGTCTATATTCTCCCTACTGGAGTTCATCTTTCTTTTTTTGTATACATTTTATATATATATACATATATACACTTGCCTCTAACCAATCGAAGAAAAGAGATGCGTGGGAACATATCGAGATGGAATAAAACACAATAGAGAAGAAACAAAACAAGTCTTGTGTACCCACAAACGCATTATACTTCTTAAAATCTAACCAACTACCAAACCAAAAAGAACTAAGCAACACAAACTGTATAACCATTAAGTTATTGGTAGATAAAGAAAGGTTTCAAGCATCAATATCCTATACTATTTATTTAAACAAGACTAAGTGGCGTTGAATACAATGGGTCTAAACCAAACTATGTAAACATAGCGTAGTAAAAAATAAAAAAAATGTTAGAATAATAATAAACGAATAATAGAAGAATCAAAAGGCGTATGAAACAACTAAATGTTTACTTGTTTATTTGAAAACACTAATAACGTTATTTACTTAACTCTCGACATATTTCTTCTTGGGCTGTAACATTTGAATATCGTAATACGATATAAGTAATGGGGTTTTCTATTTGCAATGCAAATTTCTTTGTATCGTTAAGACATTATCATGTGGATATACGCGTTCCCGTTCACGCCAAGTCATTTCAAGCTTAAATTATAGTATAGAAATGTTATCTTTGGACTCTTATAATCTTTCAGAGTTTAAAAGGTTATAAGCAGGATATGTATATTATTTTATAAGTATAATAGTATATATTTATTTAGTTTATCTAAAAAGTGTGAAGGTGTCTAGACATGTGTCTGTATAATACGGTTAAAAAGAAAAGTAAAATCATGCTTATTGAAGTAGCATGTTTTATTATTATTATTAATCTTTTTAAGCATATTTTTGTTACCTTAAATGCATAATGTAATGATGATTAACTATTATTTTACAAGAAAATTAACGTAAAATTACAACAAAAAAAACTTGAAGTAAATAATAATATGTAAGCCTTCTCTTAAGTGTTACTAGTACTAATTTTGTCGGATACCAAAGGACTTAGATTTCGGAGTTCTCTTTTCTCTTGAATGTCCTCTGTTCTCTTCTATCCTCTATCTATCCACATAAACCAAGTTACTATTTCTTTCTTACTTATTTTAACTAGCCATCTCTTTAACAGCCTACACTTATCTTTTTTGCCCCTATTTAGTGGTGTTCATTATCTTACTCCATCAACTATTTTTTTTTCTACTAAAATTTCCAGCTCGTTCCCATTTCAGCTTCCTGATAAACCCTATATTATTCCTTCACTATTGTAGTTCCTTGTATAATCTCACTTCTTTTAACAATCGGCATATTCACCTCTAAGTGGGTTTTTTTGCCACACCAGCAATTTTTTTTAAATATGCTCTAGTACACCATGTATGATATCTACATTTATTAAAATGGGAAAAATAAAATTATTAAATTTCATACTTTTCTTCTTAATTTTTATTCTTGCCTTCATTATTCCCTTCAATGAACAAAACTCACTTCATGAAAGGACTATAATTCTCTGAATTTCTTGAATTGTCTGCTCTGGAAAGATACAGTTTGTGTCTAATATTTTAGGCATTTAATAACTTCTACATTATACTGTCCTATTCTTATCTGTTGTTCCATCTCTCTCTCTCTTAGTAATAATTTTTTAGTAATTAAGATTACAAGATCATCCCACTTTACAATTTTTTTTCTAATTCCATAAAAAAACATTGAACTAATTACAATATAACATATACTTAATTTTTTGTATTTTTATAATGTACATACTATATAATTTATTTTGACCTCACTTAGGCATTTTTTGTCATATATCTTTACCTAGGAGGCCAGCAATAGAATAATGTCTTTTACTTTATATGGTACATAATAATATTTATTTGCGTAGTAAGTGTATATTTGTGACTTTGGAGTTGTATAAATAAACACCGGTCTTCATTAAATAAGTATCAAGCGATTCCTGTGAAGAAAAAATATTAAAATGAATGGATGTAAAACATTCATTTTCCAATAGTATTAGGCATAAAATTAATAAAATTCTTATTTATTTATATATATATATATAATAGTTAGTAGACTAATCATAAGAATAAATTTTAACTAGGATAATTAAAAATAAAAAAAAATCTAAAGAAGTGTTTTAATTAATTAATAGATATGAAAATAGTGTTGAGAGATAACTTAAAATAAATCTGAGTTTAATTATTATAAGAAATTTATTAAATGAAATAATAAACAAATGTAAAACAGCATCAAACTATTCAAATGATTTGAGGCCCCAAAATACTCTCAAACGTACACGTACGTTCATTGGAGTAAAACTAGCCAAAGTTAACTAATTACAATAGATATTTCGAACATCAGTATAAATTTGAAAATTTTCAAGTAAAAGAAAATTAAACAGAAAAAATGAAGTAAAGGTAAATTTCAGTCTATGAAATAATATTAATTAATAAATAAATAACGTGCGAGGCAGGATCTGAACATTGATTTCTGGCCTTTTCAGATGATCTCACCCTTTTGGCAGAAGATATAGAAATAGCAAAACAACTACTAAATTTTTTACACGGGATGGCCAAAAAGGCAGGCTTACAAATTTCTATAGAAAAAAAAACATACTATGACTTATATTCAGAACGCAACAAAATTATGAAAAGAGCTTGAAAAAATTAAGAAGACGAACAAATTTACTTGCTTGGATGAAGTTATCCAACCAAATGGAATGAAAAAGGAAGCAAACATCATCAGGATATCAATAATATTCTAAAATCGTATCGTCTAAAGAAAGACGTGCACAATAAGAAACGGATCTCAAGGAGATCCGTTGACGGGTCTGGTAACACTACGAGGAGTTTTATACGCGGCAGAATGCGTAGCTCTGAACCAAAGAGAAATGAATAAACTGGAATTGGCTTAAAGACGGATACTAAAGAAAATTCTAGGGCCCATAGAAAAACTAACGGTGGTTGGAAATTAAGGTAGAATCAGGAACTTTACCAAGAGTCTGGTAGAATCACGGAAACAAACATAAGCAAAGACTGAGAGACATCTAATAAGAATGGATTCAAACAGGCTTAGGAAGAGAATTTTTGACAAGTACAATGGTGATAGGACGAAGGTTAAATGGTTCAAGCAAGTTAAAGAAATCCTAAGGGCAGGAAATATAAATGTGACGGATTTAAAAGACGTTGGACGCTTAGGAAAAAATATTAGAATTCAAAGGGATCTAGAAGAATAAATAATGCACTAACATAAAGTGGTCAGAAGAAAAAAGAAAGCGACAGAGTTAAAGAATGAAGGAGTATGTTAGAACTAAAAAACTAGCCAGAAATTAACTAACTATTCTATCAGGTTCTACAGTGATGATCCTGTCAAAAAAAAAGGAAGTAATACAAAATTTTCTTGTATAACTCATAGAATAAAACAGGCAGGTATTATTATACTGAATGTTTATTTAAATATCTTCTTTAAAAATAAATGTAATTTTTTAAAATAATTTATAATAAAAAAAACTTTCTCATGACCAGTTAATTTATTTGTTATTTTTCTATAGCTGAAAGTTTTTCTTTTTATTTTGGTCAGCGTTATTAGACTGATATTGGTTGTTTAAAAAAAAAAACAGTTATAACCAAATCAATAAAAAAAAAAATATTAATTATGAATGATCTACAAAAATATTTAAAATAAATAATAATTGAATGAATAAAAAATTAAAAAAAAACTCTTAAATTCGTAGATGCGTGAATAACGTTATATAATCTAACCCTATCCAGTGTTATAAGTAACAATTGTAATTCCAATATCCTTTAAAGAAGACGAAGGAAACAACAAAGAACTTTCAGTCTAATGGAGATAAATAAAAGAAATGTTTGTGCATCGATTTCTTGGCAGATGGCAGTCAGACAGAGTTTGTTGAAGCTGAAGAAGAAGTGTAGATTAGGGAGAGAGGTAAAGGAGAAGATGTTTTGTGAGGTATACTTACCCTTTCAAAACTGAAGAGTGTTTGCAAGACGCTCCCTACACTTATGCCTTCAAAATACTTCTGTATATTTAAGCTTTTATATGAGGTGGATAACAAAAGCACAATTTGGAACTTGTCCAAATTTAAAAATAAAATGGTCTTTTTATACGGTATTAATTCCGTTTTTTATAGAATAGAAGTTAAAAGTTTGTCAAAAAACAAACAGCGTATAATAAATGAGTAAACACTACGTAAATTTGTGTATGTATGTATAGTATTGTTATTATATAAACATGCGTTTACGTAAGAGAGAATTTTTTTGTATATATTTTAATTCTAATATTGTTTTAATAAATTATCACATAAATAAGACACTTTTATACTTTAATATAACAACTTTTATCCTTAGTGTCTTTATTTTGATCGTTGTAGAAATAAATCTACGTCTGTAGCCTATTTATAGAACCGTTTTTTCCGGTGAACAACCGAAATAGCAGATAATTAAAAAAATCTCCTTCTTAATTTATGCTAAAACTGAACAAGTTTGCTTTTTTCACGTAACAAATACTAAGAATATAAAAATTCTTGCAGGGTGAATTTAAAATATTACTATATCTAAACTTGATATATATCTTTAGCGTTATGAAGTTATATAAGTTTAGGGTTATGATGTTAATTTAATGAAAAATAGTCTTAAGGCACTTACAAGTGCTTTTTTAAATATATATGTTTGAAAAGACTAAATTCTACAAAATTATTTTAAAGACAATAAAAAAAATTCTTACTTTTTGAAACATAGAAAGGGAAACTTCAACCTCTCTTGTATTTATTAATATGATTTTAATATTAGAACTCTCGGCTTCGAAATTAGCAAATTTGTGATGACGAGTTCACCACTAGACCAACCCGGTGGAAGAAACAACTAGACACCACTAGATCCAGAGAAGAAACAAACTGAGGTTACACTTTCTAAGCAAACAAGAGATGAATCTGCTAAAAAAACATTGAAATAAAAAAGATAGGACAACATTTCAATTGCAGAAAGGGAAAACAGCTAGTTAACAATAACTGTTATTTCAACATTTATATGGTCATTAAAATAACAATAAATATTTTAACATTTAGTCTGTATTGTATCTGATGAACAAATGAAATACATTAACATCTGTATGTCACGTGAGGATGAAGAGGAAACAGCTAAACGCAAGGAACAGGGAACTTCATTAGCTGCTACGGAGGAACTCAGACCTCGCGTTATGCAACATGATCTTAATTTACAAGACTATCCTGCACCCAATCTGGACGTACGGTGTAGAATTATGGGGAACGGCTAGTACTAGTAATGAGGAATTATACAACGATTTCAGAATAAAGTAGCGATGGTAATTGCCGAAGCTCCGTGGTTCATGCGGAATGATGATATTCAGGATTATCTGGAGCTCCCATCGGTTCGTGAGATTCCACAACAAAGCATTGTCAAATATCTGCAGAGGCTTGAGAATCATGTAAACCACTTTGCAATTAATCTACTCGATAACAGCAGAGACGTCCGATGGTTGAAACGAGCCAATGTACTCGACTTAGGGTCGGCGAAACACTTTGGAATCTAACACCGTCAAGTTTAGTGGTGTCATATCTAATTTCTTGTTACTTCTCTTTCTTTTTCTTTTTTATTTATTGTTATTGTTTGTTTTGTGAACTATATAGTGCTGAAATTAATGGTATGTAATTTATGACTGAGCTTGAAACTTCATATTTGACTTTAAGTTTGCTTGCAGCTGTTTATTGTGTATTATTTATTTTGGGGGTTCCTTAAGGGCCTTCTTATCACGTGGTTTTTTCAGGAAACTTACTTATGGCTCCGCAGGAGAGTCGATTGGAATTATAATTGTTATTGAGCAAAAAAAAAAAAAAATGGTAGGGACTTTTTTTAAACATATTTCATCAAACATGATTAAACATCAGACATTAGTTTTCTTGTTGACAGTAACTATTAGTTTCCTTTGTAATTTCAATTATTTAATTATATTTTAATCGTAAAATATTTATAGAGCTAATAACCACAATAGTTGATGCCCGTAAAACTAAATAATAAATCATATATATAATTATTATTATTCATTTTGCCCTTAACGACAAATTTGAACTTGAATGTTTCATGATTATAAAATCCTAAGTCGTTTTTCTCTTTTTTCTTTTGTAAGTATTTTCCGTTCTATTTTTTCTGTTTTGGTGTTGCCTGATTTCCCAATTCTGGTAGTTTCTGATGTGTACAGGGCTTCTGGTAGCACGACTGTCTTGTAGTGCCGTCTGACTCGATATAATCCGCTGATTACAGTGCCACCATGTGAGTCTGTATGCTGTCTGAAGTTTTTCTGTCCTTTCCATGTTGGATGGCTTGTTTGTTCCTCTTAATAGTATACATTGCCCTACGTACTTGAATTTTTCGACTCTTTTAATGTTTCTGGATTTTGCGTGAATAGTTTTTGTATAGCTGTTTTGCCTTTCAATATATTGTGTTTTCTCGTATAATATTTGTAACCCCTTCTTGGCAGCGATTTCACGTAAAGGTTCCAGTGCTTTTCATGCTCCTGTCTATTGTTGCTGAGTATTTCCAGGTGACCTGCAAATGTCAGGCATCTGATGTTGGTTTTGGTATCTTGTGTTCTTCCCAGATTTATCCCCTTTAAATATATATATATATATATAAGCATTCATTTAATTTAAAAAACCAAAAATTAAGTAACTTCAAATTTCGTATAATTTATTTTATTTTTAAAAGATTATAAAAAATGTGTAAATTAAATAATCATACCTATAAGGAGCGAACCCCAAAATAATAAAACTACTCAAAGAATTGTTAACAAAACATAGTGAATTATTTTATACCTGCTTGGCAATTTCTTTTTTCTAATTAATATTATTTCTATATATTATTATTATTACTTTAAGTTAGACTCTTCAAATAGTTAATAATTTTAAGACCAATCTAAAAAAATTAGATGTTAGTTAAAAAAAAATTATGCTTATTGTTAGTGAATAGCTTAGGTAGTTTTTTGTTTTCTCGTTTTTTTTTTTGTGAAGTATAACAGCCTAAAAGAAAAAAAAGTGGATCAATAAGAAAAAGAATGTAAGGAATAAAACAGCGCTATTTTTTATAAATTACCAAAACAAGCAAAATTCAGCTGTTGAATGAGTGAATAAATAAATGAATGAATGATTGTGTATACGGGGGAAAAAGAGAGATGGAACGATCAGGTAGGACTATCTACTTAAGAGGTATCGATGCCGCGGTACCGGGTACATGAATACGCGTGGTATTGCATTACAGGATTGTATTGTGTCCAGAAATAATAGGAGCAAATATAATGGACTGAACAATAAAGGCCATATGGAGCAGTATCAGATACCTATCATACTGCAGGTCTAATCACAGCCTGCCATACTCTAAGTGTCTCCATTCAGGGGGTTCCATTGCTTTGACATGGTAATCAACACTCTGTTCTATACATAAACGTACCCCCCCTCTATTACAACCCCCTAACCTCTTCTTCCACTTATCAATTCAACCTCTCTGTTATGATAACCAATATACGTTCTGTTTTCTTCATATGAAAAACATTATGATTCATAATTGTATTTAACTAATAATTGTTTAAATAAATGTATCTGTCAAAAAAATTGAAGCACATTAAAATTATTAATTATGTACCTGGCATTGAAAATTAATTTAGTTCAGTTTTAAGTCTTACAATTTTTTTCATTTACAAAATATAAAAAAATTGACGTTTTTAAACCATACATATAAAACTGGTTACGAATTAAGATATATATTTATAAAAATATAAAGTAACATTACGTTAAAATCTTTTTTAATTTGTTTTTAATATCAATTTTGACTGTTTTTAAAAAAATTTAGTTATTATTAATGTGATTTTTATTGTTTAAGGAAATTTAATTTCTACAATGCAAGTTCTATGTAAGTACAAACCCACAATTTTTATTTAAAATATAATTTTATTAATACTTAATAATGAAGAACTGAAAATAGATACATTAGTTTATTATTTTTAAAATAGTCTAAATAATAAGCTGTGTTTAAAGATTTAGAAAAAAATATTTATTCAAATTTTCCCCTATATAATTTTAACATACATTTGTTGAAAAGAGTGGTCTTTCTTATCGCACCGCCACTTTTTGCAATTTTTTTGATTCAACTTCTTTGTCAAAAAACAACATATTATTACAATGTATTAAACAAAATATATCTCTGTTAACGAGCGAAACGAGCGTTGGTTGTTTGTTTAAAATATTTTGACTTCGTGTACTGCCGAATCGTACGTATATCAACATAACCTACGCTCGCTTCGCAAACCTTGTGTAATTATAGTTAAATATGCATATAATACGCTATTTAACGTTAATTAGACGATGTTACCGAGTGTAGATTATGTCTTGTTAAGTTATGTTGATATACGTACGATTCTTCAGTACAGGAAGTCAACGTAATTTAGTGTTATGTATTTTTTATTGTTCATTAAAAAATGTACTTTTTCCACCTTAAATAATCGTTATTATACATTTTTTCATGAAATCTGAATAAAGTGGCGGTGCGATAACAAACAAGTTCCAAAAGAGTATTTGGATTTAAATTTAAATACTTATGTAAATAATTAACATTTTCTCTTACGATGTTATAACATTATCATATTTTTATAAAATATTAACGGCTAAGCAGTCGGTAAATTGTCTATATGTTAATATTTAATTAGGACAACAAAGGTTTAAGCTCAAAAAAATGATAATCCTAAAACTGGTTTATGCTCCATATCACTGTTTTTTTTTTTAAACTTGTTTTTGTAATTATCCAATAAAATACGATAAGTTATATATTTCATAAAAACAAAAGAATTAATTATTAAATTAATTCAAGTATTTAATTCAAAAAAATAAAAATTTTATAAATTTATTAAAATCATAATTATTAATAAATAATTTATGTGTTTACTTTGAAAAATAAAAAAATGATAAAATAAAAACTATTACAGACTTTCTTGCCTGAGTAGGTAGCGTTTCGGCAGTCCTTGCGAAGGTCCGGGTTCGAATCCCGGTTAGTCATGGCATTTTTTCATACGCTACCAATTTCCATCGGGCTGTTGATACCCGATCTTTTATAAAAAAGTAAATTATTATTTATAATAGGTAACATACATTAAATACACATCATATTAACGATATTTTAAATATTCTACAATTACAGTTTTGTCTGATCAATATAAATTCTATAATTTTACTTTTATTTTTTTTTACTTTCCCGTTTAGATAGCGCTATAGCTCTAGAAGGGAAAGTATTGAAATCGGTCCAGTTTGGGCATACGCGGTTTTCATAGAATCTTGACGTTTTAACACCTAAGGAACCCAAAAAACCAGATAGAAATTTTCTGGACTTTAATATTTGTATGCAAGTGTAAGTGTTCGGTGTTAGCCTATGAATTACCTTATATCTCCAGAACTACTAGACCGATTTTGACCAAACTTGGTCAGATTACTTTATATGGGGGATTGATGCCAATAAATTTTCAACTTAAAAGATCAAGTGAGTGAGGCTGTAAAGAAAGATCATCCTCAGTATCTCAAGAGTTCGCCTAATTAAGAACCTATTTTTTTCTTAGGCACATATGTTAACAATGAAAAAATAACAATATTTGCAAAAAAATGTTTGAAAAATTGCACCCCTACCCCAAGAAATTCTGTTGCAGTCATCTTCTATGTTTTGACGACACAGGGGGACTGTAGAATTAAATAAATGATTATATTTAAGGTTTAAAAAAGTAACTCGGTCTTGCTGGACCTCGAACTCGATCGTTCGGTAGACTCGATACTTGGTGCGTTAAGCCTTGCGGCTATACCAGTCTGCCGACCGTACCAGCAAAATTTGTTCTAGATAATTTGTGAAATTACATTAGGTTAATTAGTGCCGACCGTTGTCGCTAGTAACACCACACCTACCCACCGGATTGGTGTAATGGTGAATTCATCATCCCAAATCAGCTGATTTCGAAGTCCAAAGTTCTAAGGTTCAAATTCTAGTAAAGGCAGTTACTTTTGTAAAAAATTTGAATATTAGATCGTGGATACCGGTGTGTTTGGTGGTTGGGTTTCTATTAATAAGACATCTCAGGAATGGGTGACCTGACTGAGACTGTACAAGACTACACTTCATTTATATTCATACATATCATCCTCTGAAGTAATACCTGAACGGTAATTCCCGGAGACTAAACAAAAAAAGAGAGAGTACCACCACACCCGTGCAAATTAAATACGGTATGCGGGCGCACTTTAGTTAGAATCATTGGGATAAATAAATGAAAAAAATAACATACTTAAATATAAAAATTAATATTTTAAATTATTCGTCTGTGGATGTGTGAGTAAGCCGTATATCAGAAAACAACCCATAATTAAAGAACTTTCCCGTTTACTTTAGTTTTTACTATTTCTCGTGTGACGGGAAAGTCCTATAACTGTGTTGTTAGCTTTTTTTAAAATAAAACAGAGATTTTCATTATAGTACTATTTTTAAATTTTTCATTGTATTTAACAGCTCTAGAGCTCTGGAATAATATTTAATGTTATTCAGATTTAATAACCCATACATACCCCTATCTATTATGTAATAACTACTTTTAAAACATAAATAAGAACGGTAATATTTCTTTAAATAAAAAGATATAATAGTTAACCTATTAAAATAACATTAAGGTGTACGTTGAAAATGATATAATAGATTTAAAAGTAAAATCATGTGTCATTTATGTTTTTAAAAATTAATAATGAATAGTAAACTACTTTGATGTTTTTTTTTACAAACAAAAAAATAGTGGGAACATCATTTGATCCCTGAAAAACACTAGAAATATTTAAAGAATATGAGAAATGTGATTAAAAACATTTAATTTCCTTTTAATTTTTAAATAGTGAAAATAATAAATGAAATGATAGATGATAAAAATCAATAGTAAATTCTTTATATATTACTGATATAAATATATTAATGGTAATATTAATTTAAATAATAATCCTAATGCTTGAAAATAATTCAGTGAAATCATATAATAATAATAATGCTTTAGGTAACTACGAAAGAGAAAATATATATTTCTTTACCATATATTATAACAATATAACTAACAGGATATAAAATGATAATACAAATGATATCGATCATAAATATTGTAAAATAAATTATTGTACTAATAAATATAGCTATTATGTTTCTTTAAACCCTTAGGCGTATCTAAAGGAGGTAGATACAAGTCTATTGATATAGCAAATAGTTAAAATTTAAAATAATATAAAGTTATAGAGCAGGAGTAATATGTTATATTAGTTTTAAATCAAATTTATAAATCTTGCAATTATTATTATTTTTACTTTTATTATTATTATTATTATTGTTATTCTTAGAGCAAAATAAAAACACCGACACTACATATGCATATATATCGATTTATAATATAATAATAAGTGTAGTTACAACCACCTCACGTAAAAAAATATGTTATATTAACCGTGTATTTATAAGGCAATTAATAACAAGTTTTATGTAGGCTATATAAACTTATACCCAATTCAAATGTCTAAACGTTTTAACTAAAGTCTTAATTAAACTATTATATTATTATTTTTATTATTAATAACATAAGCATTTTTTTATACATATATATATATATATATATATATATATATATATATATATATGAATTAAATAACATTACATTATATCTAAATGATCATTATTTGTGTTCTTTTAAATATAAAATAAAATGTATCTGCAACTATATTAAGTAGTAGGGTTATATTAAGACTATAACTTAATACTGATGTAACATGTAATTTACCCGAAGCAATTTTTATTTCTTTATTGTTATTAGTATTAAGATTACTATTAATATTGATCTCTTATCTTCAAAACTGTATTTAAAATGAATCGAAAAAACTGTGTATCATATCGAAAACATATAACATTTGAAAAGTAATAGCGAGAATAAAATTATAACTTAAATAATTGAGTTTATCAATAAAAAGAATCGTATACAATATTATAAAACATAATAAAAAAAATATTTTATCGGTAAATATAATTTATGTTAATGTAAAATAATAATTATAATATATAACTAATGTTCTAAAACGAAATATTTAATATATTAAAAAAAAAAATTAATATATACGAGCATGAATTGAGTTGAATGTAATTAACACAAGAGCTTAATAATTATTAAGATTATCTTTATTAAAGTCTAAATGTTAATATACATCATTTGATGTAGTCTAACTCACCATAAAAGGATATTTTATTGTTTATTAAATTGTTCCAATTAAATTATTTTTAATATAGACATAAATTATTAATCTGATCAATAACATAATATAGATGGTGCTACAAAAAATTATATTTTTAGTCGGCAATTGTTTTAGTGTTTTTATATGTTACTTATTAGTCTGTTCGCTATAATAAAATGGAATAATCTATTTTTCATATTAGCGGTTATTTTATACATTAAAATAATAAATTTATAAATTAGAATTCAAACATTATTTAAAAATCATTTATAGCTGAAGAAATTTCTAATAAATAATTTTTCTTTTAATATCACTAATATTTATATTGAATCAAAAGGAAAGGGAAATATTTTGGGAACTGATTCTAGAGCTCAAAATAACAAAAAAAAGCTCATACAAATATATGTGTCCTAAAATGCTTTATTATTGAGTTAAACTAACGAAAATTTCATCTAGATTTCAGTTCCTACGGTAAAACGAGGGACTGACATTTTTAAAGCGTTATATAAGGGATAAAGTTGATGATTTTTTTTATGTTTTTGATCTGAAAAATTGAATAAAACATGTTCCAGAATTTTATTTTGTGTAGGTTTCATGAATCCAACGTAAAATACAAATATTTGGTGACGAAAAATATGTTTTTTTAGGTTTTTGAAGTACAATAACTTTAATAAATGACTAATAAATGCGTAAATTATATTATCAAACCGTGTAGAGAATTTAAGTTTGAAAAAATTAATGTAATAAAGACAATGAAAAACGCGAAACAATCAACTTTTAATATAAAAAAAAAGAAAAAACAAAACTCAACAGAAAAATCTTACGAATTTGTAAAAATTAAAATTTAGTATAATAAATTTAGTTAGACCTTTGCAAAATTAAGTTAGCAAAACTAATTCTATGCTTCGAAATTAATTTGAATACTACTCATTTTTGTCATAGCGTTTAGCTATGTTTGGCAGTTTAGCTGTTTTTTGACATAATTTTAATTGTTAATTTCTCAAAACGCTGATAGTTAAATAAATAAATTAACAATTAATATAATCCACCTTACCAGCACGTTGATACGTTCTCTAGATCTTAACAGTCATGACTCACTATACCTTCAGTATACGGTACAGTAAGTCAATGTAAAAGTATACCGAATACATGTATATTCCTTCAGTATATTATTATGACCGGGACAGTCATTACTGTTTTTAAATTTTAACTATGATTTTTAAACTTTGACTTTAATGCATTAATTTTAACTCCTGATGATGGCTTCCAAGTAAGCTGAAAGATCTAGAAAACGTATCAACGTCCTGGTAAGGTGGATTACATTAATTGTTAATTTATTTAATTTTTATTGTGTTTATTTTTAATAATCAAGTTATGTACTGATTTATATTTGTTATCCTCTAACCTGAACCTATATTTTTCCAATTGAAATTTTATTTAAAAACGTGAAATTTCGTTTTGAATTCTTTGTTTTGAAAAATTTCCCGTTTCCTCACTCATGTTGAATATGTTGATATGATTTTTGTGTACGGCATTGGCGTCCTTTTCAGGTTAAGAAAGTTCAACACCTGCAGCTTGGTGACCATACCAAACGACTGCAATTTTGTCAATGGTTAAAAATAATTACGATTTAATTCCGTTCATATTATTTTCGGATGAAGCTACTTTTACCGTAATGACATAAACAAGATACGGACTTCCTTTCAGTGGTCTAAAGAAAACCCACATGCTATAGTTGAATCATATTTCCAGCAACTATTTTCGGTTAACGTTTGGTGCGGTATCATGCCGAACCAAAGGTTCCATGACCGCACGTGTCATGAGGAAAGATTATCTGAAATTTTTAACCGATGAATTTCTTACAGTGTTTGAAAATTTCTCACTGGCTGATCGCTCGCATACTCAACACTGCTGCCCACACCAAGAAACGCCAAGGTATCATTAGTTTGGCAACAGAAAATGTAAGAAATAGATTTGAAAAGTGCATCGATGTCATTAGTGAAATTTTCAAACATTTATTGTTAATTACAGTACAAACTGCAACAAGTATTTTTTTTTTTTAATTTATTAAAAGTGTTTTAATTTTCCAAAGATCGATTTATTGAACTAAAAACAGCTATTTTTAATTTTTACAGTTCATAACATTTTTCTCTTAAGTTTTGTTCTGATTTATTTTTAATAAAAAAATTGACTTCTTTTTATAGACCTAATTTCATCAATTTTCCTCAAAATTAAATTCTGTAAAAGTTTTAATAAAAAAATTTACAAATTTATTTGTCATTTAACAAAGTTATTTTACTTGTTTTAAAAGTGTTTTTTCGTCACCGGATCGTTCTGTTTTTCATTACATATCATGAAAACTACAAGAAATAGAGTTCTGGAACCTATTTATTCGATTTTTGAAGTCAAAAAACATAAGAAAACTTAAAGTTTTCTCCTTATATAATACTTTAAAAGTTTCGGTATGACCTCATTTTACCGGGGGAACTGAGATCCGGGTGAAATGTTTCGCCAGCCATAACTCGATAACAAAATAATTTTTTTCGATATTATATTATATTATATTATATTTTTTCGATAACAAAATATTTTCGAACATATGCTTGTATGAACTTTTTTCTAATTTCAATATTAAGAATAGCTCCAAAAATATTTCCCTTACCTTCTGAATCATTCTGTATTATATTCCCAAGACGTATGAAGTGAACATATAATTCCATATAAGATGTGATTTCATATGTCATATTTATCAACATCATCATTCGTTTTTTATAATTAATTTACCGCACGTCACAAAGATTCTGATTAGGAATATGTTTTCTAGCTCATGACAAATGCTAAGCCTGACCGTGATTCGAATCTAGAACATTAACGATAAAAGACTGAGATGATACCATTTATCTCCGGAGAAAATAATATTATATAACATATTTTTGTAGACTTATAAAATTATATTTATTGGTTTTTTCTCGAATTTGTTAACTTTTAGAAAGTATAATTGGATTTATATTTGTAAATTTTTATATTTTTAATAATTTTTTTAATCTCCGTGGAGGTATAGTAGTATATATGCCTTTTATCCAGAGATTTCGCTTTCGAGTTCTGGTCAGACAATTTTTTACCCACTGCATAATTAATTATCATGTTCCAAAATTTTTATAATGGAATTAATCAGCTGTCAAATGACTGAATAACTATTCATTTACTTTATTATTGTTATTATTATGTATTATTTGTCTTCCAATGTATCGATTGTAAATAAATATTTATTCGTTTTAATAAGTACTGACTGATTCCTAGTTAAATTTCAAGATGAATACGAGTTATTAGCGTTAAAACAAATGGATCAAGATTCGAATTCAGAACCTTTTAAATGAAAGTAACACTTTTTTTTACTAAACAACGAGGTTTAAAGAAGGCTTTGGATATACGACTCATCGACCCAAAAACATATATACGCAATTATGTGCTCAGATATACCAGTATCGATGTATTTATAAGTTGGGTATCCATATTTAGTCTCTAAAGAGAGAAAGAGTATTTTTTTTATTCTTCTGTGTATGTATGGGCAAAAGTATAAGACGATAAGTATACTCTGATATGGAGACGAAATGACGTCGTGCATCGATATAAGTAGTCTTCGGCTTATACCATACACTGCAAATATAGACTGAGTGAAAGGGAATACATCTTTCCTTCTCGCTCTAGAAACTCGCGTGAAACTGTAAGAGGATTAAGGCTCTCACTGTCTTGAAGTTTCTGATCCTTGTTGTAAAGCCGAGTAAAACATAAACTATCAGTCTACATAACATTCACAGATAAGGCTGCATAATGTTCACATCGTCGTTAGAATACGTAAAAGGAAACTGTGTCTATCCTCTTTGAGTATTTAAGTTAAAATAAATATTTTAAAGGCTTTTCTGAACATAAGTTATATGTTGTCTAGAAATATCTTGGTCTAAAATATTTTTTAAATATTTTATCTTTTAAATAACTGATATTCTAAAAAAAGATCAGTGTATGTTATTAATTTCAGCCAATTATAAATAAATGGTACTCAGAAGGTAGAACAGGTAGAACAGAAGGTTTCCCCTTCATCACCAGGGCCGGACATACAGTTAAGTAAAACTCAGCTCAGGAGAGTGTACGTTAATTCTAACTAGCCTTTCCGCCTACCGGCTATAAATCCGCCATGGCAGGTCGGCTCTTTTCATTTTATTTTTGCGCCCACTCTAATCGGGTGCACCAAAAATGGTGCTCCCACCGGTTCGGGTCTTTTATTCGCGAATCCCCAGTCCTAATTCCCGTAGAGTCTCCAACCGTTCATTGGAGCCTACACACCTCAGCATGTTGGACCTCGCGGCTGGGGCTGACCACCCAATCCCGACTGAAATCCTCGTCACCATTCCTCAGCAACCTTAGCTCTTAACAAAACCGTTGCAAATTTATCGATCGCCCGCCAATTTTCCGCTGACGGAAAAGGGGGGAGCACTCTGCGTATCCGTCACCAACCCCCGGTCCTTGAGGTACTCGCCTATTTCTCGTTGGAGGTAATCACTCAAGCCCTTCAGTCTTAGAACAGACATAATCGCTTGATGTGGCAGAGTCGCAAATGCATTTCGAACTATAACCATCGGCACACCTCTGGTCCTCCATGTTCCCTGCCTAACCGCAGCTGCCCTAATCACGAACTTGGAGATCGCCAACAAAGTCGAACGCCCACGCCAAAACCCAAACTGGTTTGCGTGGATGCCAGTGCCCGCACTCAATTCCTCTATAATGCGAGACGCTACCATCCTTTCGATAGCTATTCCCATGCCGTTAATTAGACATAATGGTCTGTACTCATGGACCAACTCATCCCTATTCTGTTTAGGAAAGAAAACAAGACGAGATCCTTCCAACACCGTTGGAATGTTTCATTCTCAACGCCTAAATTGGCAAAATCCATCATTTCCCATTTAATATAAAGACCTTTTAATATAAAGGCTGAGATACTATAGGGTCCAGGGCTCTTTTTATCACCCAACCTAAGTATCGTACCGGTTATTTGGTTTTGTTTGCTTTCTAGTAAGATATGGTCTATTAAAAAAAAAAAAAAAAACAGATTTTTGTAGCCAATTTTAATTTTTTTCCCAGATACTATGTTATAAAACAGTGTTTAGGGTATATAACTTTAATTTTTAAGTGTTAAATAGTGAAGGTTATTTATTATTAACTTTATTATTTAACATATTTTTAATAATATAATGTAAAATTTTAGTACATTAGCTGTTTGTAATATAATCGGAAAATATATTTTCATACTATTTTTATTAATTGTTCAAAATAATATGTACTTATAACTTGTCATTAATTTTTTATTGCATTGACAATTCCATAAAACAAAACGATAAACGATATCTATATTCTATAATTGCATAAAACTACAAATAAGTATTGTTAATACTGAACTAAAACCGGTAAATAACAACATAAAATGAACGTTAGTTTTGTTGTCAGGATAAAAAAAGAGGAGAAACATATAAAACACAAGAGTAGTGATAAAGTAGGATTGGAGGAGGGAGACATACAGAAAGAGGGGTACGTCATAATGTTGTGACAACAATGTAACCGCTGTGACGTCACACGGTGATTCAATTTATACAGGAAGAGCAGGGGAATTACATACATTTGATAATGTCCACCTACACACTTCCAATCCCCTGATGGCGTTTTAAATTGGTTACATTGTCCGGACTGGCCTGTTGATTTTCTACCCTAATTTGATCCCCCCCTCTTCAAACCCGCCCTGTTTCTCTTTCCGCTACCGACCCCGTTAACGTCACTTACGCGGCTGACGTGCTCGATTTAGATTCAAACGTTATGTACCGATTTAAACATCCTGTAATTAATCTGCTACACACCTCGACAAATCAGAATAGACTACTTGTAATCATTGCTTGTTGTAAATGAAATCTAAACGGATAAATTGTTACGGTTAATATGCATATGAAAGGAAGCTTTATAAAAAATTTAAATAACCGAGTAAAATGAATACGGGTTAAAATAGATATCGGACTCGTTTTATGAGTATTTTAAAGGATAAACACAGTTACACTTCATTCCGATACCATATAAATGCAGATCAATATCATCAATACAACGTCTACGACTCGCGTTTAGAAATTTTTTCTGGAGGAATAACAAAATACGTTATTATCACTGATTTATAATATATATATTTTTTAAATATTCAACCCTAACGCCCTTTATAATCGAAGAGTATAAAGTAACCAATTTTTATTTATTTATTATTATTTTTTTTTTTTATTTTTGGTTAAAGTCAATGATATTTATGTTTCGTAATTTTATTGTTACATACATTTTAAGAACTTATGACTGATTGTGTACTAGAGAATTATAAAAATTTCAACAAAAATTGTAGAAAATAGTTCGTTTTTTACAATAATGCAGAAATGATATTTTTACTTGTTTATCATCTTTATATTTGTAGGTTATGAACATTTCGTTGATACTGTTAAACATGCATTCCAAAGACTACAAAAAAGGATTCGCTCCAGTATTTACAAAAAAGCATCAGTATTTACCGCAATAGTCATGATCAAAGCAGTTTTAATCAAAGCAGAATTAATCAACAAAAGATAAAAAGTGTCATTGTTCACTTAATGTATAAATAATACTACGAAAACTAATTTTCTATTCTATTCTATTACGTAAAGAATGAATAAAATTGCAAGAGAATAAAATAATTATTTAGTTTGATACAATAACTATTTTTATTTTCATATGATCTGGAAAAAAATCACTCCCAAAAATGCCCTAACCATTCTTAAGAATAATAAACATCCCGTTATATCACGGTTACTAAGCATAAGTGGTTTCTCATTGCTTTAATTGAGATGCTGTTGTATATTGAGTGCCCATCGAAAATCAAATTACATTCAACTCTCTTTGTCACACCTACACTTTGTTCATCACAGGGACTGGTTATATGTAATGAACTTTTCTTTTTTTTTGAGATGACGGGCATCAACTGCTTTGGTCATTTTCCCTTTGAGAATGGAAGTTTATAGCGTATGAAAAATGCCATGCCCCTGACCGGGATTCGAACCCAGATTCTCCTATGAAAAACTGAATACCCGACCACTCCGTCGCGGAGATCGGATATTATTATTCTCTGAAAAAGCAACAAGTAATTAGTGCCACTTGTATCTCTCATGATTTATGTACGTCAAGTATTGAAACAAACATTATCAGAAAATTTAATTTTGTTTTTTTTTACAAAACAAATCTTTAAATTTTAAATTATCTATCGATTTATTTTTTGATCTTCTTTATTTTATATTTTAGATCGAAGTAATTTTATTAAAAATTGAAACAAATTCCTTTTCTCAGAAGCTAGGTATATAATGATATGGAAACGAAATTGTAAACGTATATCTGGTTTTTTTAAGGAATAAATTATTATTTTTTAACACAAGTATTGCAAATTTGTTAACAAAAAAGCATTAAGACATTAGGATTTTTATTTATTAAAAACTGGACTATAGGAATCGTATTTAACAAAAGCTAAACAAAGAACTGACGACAGTTATGTATCCTGAAAATTAATTTCGACTTAGACTCAAAATTAATTTTATATTTTAAACGGAAATAAATATATGTATAATAAATATTTAATTATTATGACAAGGTTAACGTTCAAAACAAGTCGCTTCAAAACGAAATATGGTTTGACCTTGTCTTTGAAATAAAAATCAATTTGGTCATCGTATGAAAACATACCACAAAACAAGATTGAGAACACTAAGCGTATACTATTGCATTATTCCCACTGTTTAGTGGAATGTTATCCACGAATAGTATCAACATTAATTAAGTCATATGATATGTAAGTAAGCTGTTATATGTGTCCTATTAATTGTAATTACCTATTTACGTGGTGACCATAATATAGATCTACTGATAATTACGTAATGCTTCCTTCCCTTTGCATAATGCTAATTAACCTTCTTTTCAATTCATCTTAATAAAAATAAAGATTTCATTAGAAAAAAGAAATAGCGTTATAAGTACTAATTTATAAAAGGGAGTCTAAAAAGATATAAATAATATTCCTAAATTTACATATACTATTATTTTTTTATATTAAAAGGTTAACAAACAGAAAGGTTATTATGGCTAGAACATTAAATATTATGCTAGACTAAACAAAAACAAAAAAAAATGGCTACTATTCGAATAATTGAAACATATATTTATATTGGAGCACACTTTTCGTATGTACATATAAACTACGCAAAACTAATTTAAATCAGAACAAATGGAAATAGTGTAATAGATTTATCTACTTTGGTTTAATTTACCTTCTTTTAAGTTAAAACTCTACCACATCTTCGTATAAATTTTATTTTTTTGTATTTTTTTTTTTTTTGTTTCTCAACTAGATTATTTACAATTGGATTCTTAACTGCAACTTCAAGTAAATCGTTTGATAATAAGCACATAATAGGGAGTTCTTAAGAAACTCCCATAATAAGTCAATCCATAGCAAAAGTTATCGGTAAGCAGTAATCTTAAATTTCATTAGTATAAAAATATATCTTCCAACGCTTCATAGTCCATAAAAATAAATAATTAACAAAAATAAAGCCAATAAACAAATAAATAGTCAATAAAAAACAAACAAATAATCAGGCGATAGCTAATCTAACAAAAAACCTGGCTGTGTCGCCAGGTGAGGTCGGAACCTCTCAGATCAGGTCTCTCAGATCAGATCAGATCCCAGGTCAGGTCGGAACCTCTCAAGGGTCAGGGTGAGAACTTCCACATCCGAGTGCGGGCCGATAGTGGTGCTGCTGAACGGATATGCGAAGGTCGAGGGAACCACTACAGCTCTGACAGGGATTGGTGGTAGGAGGGTTCACGTCCTTACTAAGGATGTGGATGTACTCAGGATGAGTCCATTACGGAGTTTCAGAAAATCACGACTCAGTGTCGATCGAAGTTATGTCCATGCGACACAGGTGGTCACTGTGACTGTGCCGCCCATCCTTACAGATAAAATATTGGCTGATGGACATATCCGTATTGAATGGGTAGCTTCAAGGGTTATAAGACATTCATTTGACGGCCTTTGTTTTTGCTGCACCGGGCAGCAAAAACAAAGGCCGGGCCAGTGGCCACTGTTTCACCTGCGGTGAGACTGATCATCTACGGTACGACTGTCGACGAGAGGCTCGATGTCCTTCCTGTCGATTGCATAAACATGTACCCAACGGTAGGGGATGCAAGGCTTCACCTGTGGCATGAAGATGCAACGCCTGCTCAGTACTGATGGGTGTCTGCGGGGGGCAGCTCCGTTCAGAAAGAGTGGGAGGCTCAGGCGTCCCACCATCAATGATTGGACGGAGACTCCTTCGTAGCGCCTCTGGGAGAGGGATTCTAAGACAGTAGTTCCGGTGGGGGATCCCCTTGGGGTTCCCCATTAGAGGCAGGACATTAATACTGAAGTCCAAGTGAGGGGACCTCTTTGGGGGTCTTCTCATTAGAAGCATGGCATGTACTGCTAGACTGACTCCCGACAATCTGGACGAGACCTTGTGTTATTCCGAGGTAATTTGAGGCGAAGACACCCCCCGGAGCTGATTTATGCTTAGATGCTTGTTCCGGCTCCGGGGAGCGGAGTAAATGAAGGTGACAAAAAAAATCAGGCAAAAACAAAACAATTTGTAGTTATAAACAAATAAATAAAGAAGTAAACAAAAATAGCATCACTAGATTTGGCGATAATAACTACAGACCATCATTCAGTAGCCCCTAAGCCAAGCACTTAGAGACGTTTCAACATCCAAACGTCCTCACGTGTTATCAAGCAGATTGATCTCTAAGTGTGGATGAGATTTTTTAAACGTTATTGGTATTTAAAACTGTGCTGAGTTGCAACCTCACGAACCGTCGGAAGCTTCAGATATTCGTGAATCTCATCATTCCGTATGAACCTTGGCCCCTCTGCAACTGTTCTCATTACCTTGTTTTGGAAGCGTTGTATGATATCTACGTTAGTATGACTCGCTGTCCTCCACAACTCCACACCATAAGTCGAGATTGGTTGTAGGATAACTTTATAAATCAGAACTTTACTGAACAAGGTGAGGTGTGGTGAGGTGAGGTGTGTGTGAGGTGAGGTGTGAGTTCCTGCGCAGCAGTCAATAAATTTAAAATTGTCTAATTAAAACGTATAAATTAAATTTTTTCTTAATAATGCCGCATAAAATCAAGGAAAGTATGATGAACCGTAATAAGGCTTTTACAGTCACTTGCAACGTTTTTCTTCAGTTAGATATTTTTTCGTTATCTTGGTCATTTAAAATAAAATTGGAGAAAATGAAACGATAAATTTTTCTAATATTTTTTGTTAGTAACAATCAATCAAAAAATAAACTCTTGGATTTTTAATAATTTTCAGAATTGAAAAATTGATTACTTTCATTTTGTTTTTAAATAAAGCGTTATTTTTAAACCTAAGTTCTTGAAAAAATTAATTTAAGTGAATTTAAGTTTGCTTTAAAGAAAAATTACATCAAATAACAATTTTATTTTATCCAAATTTAATTTTCCCCAAAAAATTATTTTTTATGATGCAATTGTATTATTACAATCTCTTATTAATACTTTCAATGTACTTGATTTAGTTAGTATCGCTGTAACAAGGCATAAAATAAATCGTAAATTTTCGTTATAATAACTTCCAAAATTTTAAAGAAATGTTCATACAAACCGATAAGAAAGACGGTCGACTTGTTTTTGCTTTTCCTCTTTGTTTTCGCCGTATAAGGATATGAATTTTTTGACCCTAGATTTTCTTTTAATTAGAATGATTTCTCTTTTTGTCAAATATTCCTTTGAATTTTTATATACAGTAAGTATCGTTTATATCCGATGACGTCGGATGTAATGACATATCGGATATAGTGCAAAAAAATTTGTCTCTTGGTTAGTTTGGTGTACTTTTAATGCATAAATATAGTATGTACATTGTTTATAATGACATTGACTGTAGTGACATATCGGTTATAATGACTTATTTTTCCTACTGCAATGCAACATTTTATCGTTTATAACTACGGACAGAAGTGATCCATCAGTAACATAAACACTATATTCTACATTGTAGCTACAGAAATATTTTGTCCCGTTCCTTTTTTCTTACATATGTACTGTAGTGTTTTTTTCGTACACCAGATTATTATAAACTGAAGCAGTCTCATTCAAGTGTTATTATTCTTTTGCTATAAGCGTATCATGTGTGGTACAGTATTTTATTTTACCTATCCTGTAGTCAACACATGCGACTCCGTCAGGAGAAGGGAGCGCATTGCTTCCTCCAAATAACAACGGCCCCGGTAGGCGTATTCCTGTTAGCCCCAAAAGGCGTTAGCACCGAAAGGACTTCAGCGGACGGACTGAAGGGGAATCACGCCGGGAGTACGAGGCTCAAAAGCTTAGTTTCCCACAGTCAGACCCAGTAAATAATTTTCACGGTGCTCCATACGGATAGGAACGCAAATCAGCAAATCCGTCCGCTACTAAATAACACCCAATAACCCGCCCGATAATAGAAAGGTACAGCAGCAAGGGACTTGTCCAGGCTCTGCGTGTAGGGAGAAATAATGAAAATCCCGTCATTCTTGCGTTCCGTTCCGTTCCTATCCTGTGTAATTCATTTATAATGATTATGACTTTGCGAAAAACACTCACGATAGTGGAAAAGGCACACTTTATCATGAGGTTAGAGAATGGCGAAACTAATAAAGACATCGACCAGAAATTAGGCGTAGGTCATTCGACAATATCAGTGATATGGAAGAACCGTGAAAGAAAAATTTTTAAATAAATTCTATGAAATCAAAAAAATTAAGGCCTAGTCAACATAATGACGTAAAGCAAAATAACCGACTTTTTGAAGAAAAAATAATTTTTATAATCTTCTCTATCTTGTTGTACTGTACGGTATTTTGTATTTATTATTGTGTAGTTTTGTTTTTGTTTTTTTTTTAATAATATTTTTACAGAAATAAATTATTATTACTGTATTACAATACCCTTGTAGATGGCTTATTAGAGTAGCACCACTAAGCTACCTAAATATCGGTTATAATGACCCAATATTGTCGGTCCTTAGAGGTCAATATAAACGATATTTACAATATAAATAGAAACATTTTTTATTTAAAATGGTTTAATATTTTAAGAAAAATAAATACAAATAATTTTATTTAATATAAAAAAGTTCATATGCTATATTTAGGCGTTCACTTGAAATTTCACTTACTTCACTTTTTGTTTACGAAAATATTGATTTTAATGTAAAACTATACAATTCAGAAATGAAATAAAATTGTGAAATGTTGAAGAAGAAAGAAAAATAAAGAAAGACGATTATAGAGAGTTTTTAAAAGAGGGGTGAGAAGTGAATATGTAAAAGGAAGTAGGAGTAAATATAAGGGAAAGATGGGGATTATAAAAAAAAATGTCGAACCTCTCAGAAATTCACAGCTGTGTAGGGTACATACAAAACTTGCAATAGCAACTGTATATAAAATAGGAATATATTCTAGAACGGCGGAAATATAAGTTATTATATTACAAAAATCGAAACCAAAAGTGAAACACATAATCCTGCATAATAAATATCGTTCTATGTAAAAGATAACAAACAATAAAAGCGGATGAAGTTGTATATATCCAATATAAAAGACCACGGATGTCCTTTTTATTGCAGTTAACCATTGTCCAGTTTATAACTGCTGTTATGATATAAATGTATTAGTAGGGGAAAATTTTTATTAATGAATGCAATAAGCCTAAATATAATACAACGTAATGAATGATAGCGTTCATTCATAAATTTATAATATTCATTCATCCATTTCAGTCATTCATTTTTTTAAACTGGTAAACGTTGAATAATATTTATGATTCATAATTCTCAGAACATTTCCAGACGCCTTGATTTTATTAAAATATTTTTGTAAGATAAAACTGCAGTATTACTATGTGTGGATGTTTTAAAGATTTTCTTATACGAATTGATAAATAGAAAAATATATTGTTTGTGAAGTTTTTTAATATTTCTTTAATTTGAATTAAAAAAAAAATTCTGTACTCTGTATGTTGTTGGAAAATATATTTTCATTTATATTTTGAAAATTACGGGACTGATAATAGATTTGAATAAAATCAAATGAAAACTATTGATAATTCTTAACTAGATTTAACTATTAGATAATGCTTAGGATTTTATTCTATCATAATAATAAAATACTTATACATGCTACGGTAAATGTTATAACCCTATGATTATACATAATTACTGGTGAATTTGATTAATTGCCCCTAAACATCACCTACGCTCACTTCGCTAGCTAATCTCGATTAATTAGCAGTAATATTGTGATTATTTAAATAATAAATTTAATAATTACTGCTTATAATGGAGTTGTTATTTTAATAAGTAAAATAAATATGTTACTACGGAGAATATGTAAAATGACCGGTATGTTTAATAAATTGCTAAATATTTATTAAATTTTCCAACACTGGAGGCGATTAATTAAATTCACCGATAATTATTCATAATCACTGGATTAATCAAATTTACCATAACACATACACTGATAAGTTATCCAGTAGAGGGGTTCCAGATAAATATAGATAACTTAACAGCTAGTTGCATGCAAATATTTTTTTTTTAATTATATACAAAAAAATTATTTCCGATCCGGCCCGCATGTCATTATTTTTATAATTTAATTTTTTTTTTGTTTCCGTTAAGTCTGAAGAACCCCATTTACGGGCAAAGTGTCGGACTCGCTAAAGGTTCCGCTTGGTGTTATTAAGAGAGCGTATGTGTGCCTGCGCCCTACCGACCAAACCTCATATCTTACTGATCCTCCCTTTCCGGGGTCGGATTCACAATTAAGCATTGCACGTCACCGGGAGGCGTCTTTGGGCCAGAGGGCCTAAATTATTATTATTAACTTTTCCCTTTTTCTATCAGTATAAAATAATAATTAATATTTTTATTCGTTGTTGATAACGAATGAACATCAATATTTGCAAAAATAAATTACTTTACAGCTTCGCAGCCAGAACTGTACACCATACACATACAATGCTTATATTAGATTTCAACTTAATAAACTTGAAACTTAGTCTTAATTTCAATTAAAACATTTTCAGACTACAAGTACTTTAATTGAGGTAAATAAATTAAGAATATTTAATACAACGTAATTGATATCAGTTCTAGTGTAAAATCGTTCTGATATAGATATTAAAAACCGCGGAGTAATTTTTAATTTTTTTTATTCTATTAATATTTTTAAATTTAATGAGGCTATTATTTTCCAATAATAAATATATTTTGTTTGACTCAAAATAAGATTTACAATCGGTTACAATATTACAGAATATCAGATGTAGAGAGGCTTCCACCGAAGCTCCTCAAAAATTACTTGCAACAAATAAATTACACACGTAAAGTTAGTTCAGAGAACAGTGCCACTGGTAGTTCAACGCAAAACAAAACAATCATAAAGATTCATAAACAAGAGAAAAGATGAAAATAAACTTAATAATGAAAGAATAATGACTAAAACTGAACAAAATTAAATAATGGTGGATTGATAGAGTTCCATCTCAAATCACAAAGTCACCAAGGTTCAACATGTAGAGTCGTTTTAACCTTCTAACCTCTTCACTATTATCTTGAAGGTTAATAGCTAAATGGTTCACACGGTTGTATAACCGCAGTTTATATTTTGTACCGAATCTCTGTATTTCTTCTCGAACGGTAAACCCAGTATTAGTAAATTTCACTGTTTCTTACGAACCAAGGCACTTCTGTTATGATTCTCAGTAAACTGTTTTGGATATAATGTAAAATCCCGACCTTGCCGGTGCTTGTTATACCCCAAAGCTGAATCCCGTAAGTCCTATAATTATAAAAATAAGATTTCAGTCCTACAAAAAGGATTACTAAAATAACAATTATTAATTTGTTAAGAACTTCAGGATTTTGCAGTAATTTTTCTCATGATTTCACATCATCTGAAATAATATCTCCGTGAGAAAAAGCAAACGAAATATTTGCAAAATAATGAATTCCATAGTCGATTAATAATTTAGTTTACTGGAAAAATGTTTAGCCAATTTCCAAAGAATTTGTAGAAATCCCTACTGCGCCCCGTGAAAGTTTCAAGGATGTATCGGGAGGGAGGGGGAGCAACTTTCTTTTACGTTTTGGAATCTATTGATCGCGATTCTGCAATGTACGAGTATATATATATATATATATATAACATTTTTTCGTCCGCTCTGCCGGACGCAGATTTTAACCGACTTTGTAGAGGGATATAAACCTGTGCTCAATTTTCAACCGATTTTGATGAAACTTTGTAGAATAATGTAAACATAATACAAATAGAATACTAATGATTTTCAAGCGAATCGGTTCACAGGAACCGAAGTTAGAGGCAAAAAACTGTTGTTTTTTCTGTTCAATGTTTTCATGTTGTAACTTGAAGGATGATATGTTAGAAACCCAAAATTAATTTTTTGCGAGTACCACAAGATGTGAGCTGGTTTCCCAATGGTCTCAAAACATAAAATTTGTAGTCCCAATCAGATTTTCATGAGCATCATCAGGTGCGAGCTAGTTTAAAAATAAATACCGAAAGGGGACATTGTTTTTAAAACTCATTACAGTAGTTCAGCACTTTTCTTTTTTAACAAAAACCGGAAACCACCCTCCTGATGCACTTACTGTATTTTTTCTCACACTATTAGTATGATGACTCAATTTCTTTATGATCTGCACTTCATCTATTTACATTCGATAAATTTTAGATATTTATTATTTACTTTATGTAAGAGTATTTTAACAGTTTTCAACCCCTAAAGTTTATTTTTTAACTAAATAACCCTAAATTCTTTAATGATGATTTAAAAAACTAATTATTTTATTAAAATTATATGACTTTTTTCTCCAATACGTAACATGTTTCCTATAATTTTAACTAAAAAAATTATTAATTTGGAATTTTAATAACAAACTTAATTTTAACAATTATTTTTTATAACATCACACTTCAAAAGCCTTCATTCTTTGTCTCACGGGTTTTTTCATTTTCTTCGTTTTATGTCAGATATTTATAGAAGTTTATTTCTTATTCCTAAATTAAAATGATAATATTAATACTTTTTTTTTACATTCATAAGGAAGAGTCCTTATGTATGTAAAAAATGAAAATTTAGTACAAAAGGGGAGACCCTTTTGTAGTAAACTTTTCATTTATTTTTGTAATTTCATCAGACTCTTTTTCTCATTAAGAAAAAATATAGGATATACAGATGTAATATTACATTTGATGATGAAATATTAAGTAGTTTTCTAATATGGTTATCAAAATTATTTTCTATACATAAAAATTCTTATATCTATAGATTTAGAAGATCAGAAAATTTGAATAATTCTTATCCAGTCAACATCCGCATTTAAAATTGATTCTCAATTACTAATATTAATTTAATTTTACATAACAGAACTTTTAACTCCGCTGAAGTTCAATTATTAATAACTCCAAATTGGATAATTTCAGTCATTTAATTAAATGAATTGTCTATAGATTATTTATATTTACATGCGTCACAATCAAGAAAACGAGGCTAATAGAATAAAAGTGATCACATTGTCATTTACAAGAATAACTAAATTTGTTTTTGTCAATAGTTATAAAAAAAAATATACATTCAACTTGAATTTTTACATTTCTAAAAAGAAAGTAGGATTGAAGTTTATTATGTCATAAAAAAAAAATAATAATACGAGAAAATAAATATTATTCTTTATACGAAACGTATTATTATTATTTATTATTATAATACCATTTATTTTGTGGTACCTTTAAGCAACCATTTCCGTTTGAGTTGTCTTCTTTGTAAGATAATAACAATAGAACGAATGCTGTTACAATAAAATGTACGACTTCATTGTGTTTCTTCCATATTATGACATACCGTACATTATTTTAATTTTATCAGACAGCCTCATTACGCCTCCAGTAGCATGAAAATATAATGTTTTATTATTAATATTAAAACGAATTTATAATATTATTGTCCTTTTGGTGAATTTTTTTTTTTGAGACTAACATTTTAAGACAGTAAATAAAAGGCAAATAAAGTTTTTTTAATATGTATAAATGTGCCTTTACAGAAACTTTAATGGGAAAGAGTTGATTGTATAAAACCAGTATATTTTACAAAGAATTCATATATTTTTTTGAAATATTTTCCTTTAAACTCATTTTTTTGTTTAATTCAAAAGATATCGTTTTATATTATATATATATGTAAAACTCATTACTATATTATAAAACTCTCTCTCTCTCTCTCTCTCTCTCTCTCTCTCTCTCTCTCTCTCTCTCTCTCTCTCTATCCCCATATATATATATATATATATATATATATATATATATATATATTTAGAAAAAGACAGAGGCTGCAAGTAAAACTCTAAAGATGAAAATGATGAAATGTGATTAGTATATGTATTATTTGAAAATAATAATTTTCTATTCCTTTACATATTTTCAGAGACCTTTTGACTCGTATCATATATATTGGCGATACATATGAATAATTTATTTGTCTGTTAATAAATATTTTTAAGTAATGCTGTTAATTAATATTGTTAATTAAAATATTGTATTTTATGGAATTTATTCTTATAAATAATGAATTTTCATGTCGGTTTAGTTTTTAGATTTTTCTATTTAGTGAGCATCTCTCTAAAACTGCTACGTTCTTTATTTCAAGTATAGTGTGGTGCATGTATTATACAGTTGCTGAATGTATTTGCTTCATATTTGCTTATATATTTTATAGATTATTTTTATGTAATATCTTCTGAAAATCTTTTTTTACTCTTAATAGAATTTTCTTAAAGGTTTTTATTTAATAAAAGATTTTCATTGTTTGAAGAAATACAGCGTTCTACTGCTTGCATATCTCAGATGATAACTTATTTAAACGTTTATCTTAAAACAAAATTGTGTATACAATTTATTCTTTCGTTAGATAAGTTGTGCATAATTTACCCGAGAAATTTAATAAAATTTATTTGAAAATTATTTCTCAAGATTTATAGAATTACTTAAAAACATTTATTTTTTGTAATAATAAAATTAATGTAAGGATTAATTTTAAAAAAATTACATTTCAAAATCTGAATTATTCAACTTTTAAATTTCTAATATTTTCTTATATAATTTTTAAATCTTTTCAATATATACACATTAATTCTAGTGGTATTTTATTTTTCAATTAGTTAAATTTGTAAAAAAAAATACATCGGGAATCTATACGTGAATGAGAATTTAAAAAAGTTATAAAATTGCATAATCATATATAATACAAACAAAATACTTTCTGACTCTATAATTTATACTATTTAAGACAATCAATGGATAAAATAATAATAATAATAATAAATACGAAATAAAATTGGTAAACGTAATATAATTCCGATCTCCGTGACGAAGCGTCTCGGCATTTAATCCTGAGGTCCGGGATACTAATCCCGGTTAAGCATGCCCTTTTTTTAATTTTTCATACTTTAAATAATTCCATTTCAAAATTCCCTTGTACAAACCTCAAAGCTTCTGTGGCGAATTAATGATTTAATTCATCAAGCAAAAAAAAAAAATCTAAGTAAGCATTCAGATTTAAAATTATAGTAGTAAACTCTACAAATTAGTTACGGTTAAATATTGAAATAGAGGTACGTATCTAGACACTTGTATTTTATCCATAGCCTAAATTTTAATTTTGGCTGTATTATTTTTATGAGTTGTTTGTAAAAGATATTTTGTCAATAAATGACGTCTATTAAGTAACTAAACAATTGGATTAATGGTTTAAGTAGTAATTTAATAGATAACTAAAATCCCCTTTTTACAGGTACATTTAAAATTATTGATTTACATAATTTTTTATATTTAAAAAAAATACCTCTTTAAAAAATCTTGAAATCCTGAAAAAATACATTTAATTTATAAGAATTTCTTAATTGAAAATACCCCAGTTTTAAATTAGATATAAAAATCATTATGTCTAAGATGTAAAAAGCATCATGTCCATTAGATGTAAAAAGCATCTTTTCATGTCTTTCGTTGATGCTCGTTTTTTTCAAATGAATCATTCAATCTATCAGTCAAACCTCATCGTTCCTGGACATCAAAAATCATTCTAATTTTGTTTTAGGTTTGAGGTCATTGATTATGAAACTGGTAAGAATATGAGAAAAAACAGACAAATGTATTTGTTAGAAGTAGATAAATAAATCAAATTTGTGAATTCTGTTTATCTCCCATCCAGTATAAAATTATAACACAAAAGAGTGGATTCTTATTTACGTACACTGAGTTTTTTTAGAAAAGCTTGTTCAAAAATATTATTCAACAACAAAAACGTATCATTTTGGAAATCAATCAAACTTTATAGAATTTTTTTATAGTGCTTCAATATTTCGTGCTTTTTAAAATAAAAAATTAATAAGAATACAATTTGAAAAATATAAATTTTATTAAATATTAATCCCCAATTTTTTTTATGTATTTCAGGTTGCAGCAACAACAGTTAGCGGCGCAGTTGGCACACTCACACTCAGCAACTCGGAGATCAACAGAACCACCCCACAGCCCTGCCACCTCAGATTCTTCCATCAGCCTTGGCGCACCGTCTCCAGGTCCACCCCCACAGCCGTTAGCCCTGCACCGCCCATTCTCACCGCCCTCTTCTCCAAGATGTCTCACGTGATACAGGCCGCCACACCACCCGTCCCTAGCGGGCTGGTGAACTCATTATAACGGAGTTTTTTTGGCTGCCACTTTAACGTGTTTCTAACACAATCCAGCCGACGTGCAATCGAACTTTATGACTTTTATTAGAAACTATTTCTCTATTCTTTTATAAGTATTTCTCTGTTTATATTTCTATATCAGAATGTCCTTCCGTTGAAAACGCTTTACAAATAATATTTATTTTTTATGACAACAGAATACCGTAACAGATATAATTTTGTAACAAAGATTTAAAAAATATAACTTACTTATTTCTGTGCAAAAATAATCAAACATTTTATAGTAATTATTATTTTATTATAAACTATAATTAATTATATTTTTTAATGAATCTTTTACAAACACGAAAGGAAAAAACTGCTGTATCTTACAAAATATTTGCTTGTAAGAATTATATTACAGTGTATTCTATTAAATTATAAACACTATCCTTGTGTAAGCCTTAAATATATTTTGATTATGAAAAATATTAATTTAAGAACTGATTTATGACTTAGTTGTACAGTTACACAGTTTGTCAAAAAAAAAAGAAGATTTTTCTGTCAAATAATTTTTAGGATGTCCTGTATATTTATTAATTGTAAAATTATTAATCGCAGATATTTTTCAAATATTTAATTAGTTGAGGTACGTTTTGAAATAGATAATTCTCTTTTCAAATCGCGGAAAATATACAACTTTTTAATTTTTCAATTAGACAATTTTATTAATAATTTCATAGGCCAACAGCTAACTTTTAAATTTAATTGATTTTTAAGTTAATCTATTCATAAATATTTTAAATTGTATAAACAAAATTTAATAAAATATTTAAGATGTAATTTTATTTTTAATTTGACATAGTTGCATGGAGATACGTATGCTCGAATACTTATTATATATGTACGAAATCTGATATTATAATTAAATAAAATAAATAGAATTATTGTATTATATGGTAAAATAAGTTGTTACGTTACGTACGATAAAAAAAACTTACTATAAGATATGCGAATTATTTATAATGATGTGTTATATAAAATATGTAAACAATGATTTTTTTTATTGATAATATATAATTGTATGTAATGTATGCATATTAGATTTATATATATAAGTTATAATAATTTTAATTTAATGCTTTTTAAAAGCTTAGGGCCTAAAATTCTGAAATATATGCTAGCAACATAAAGAAATAATAATAATTAGATAATAATTAATTTTAGGTTTATTACGAAATTATTGTAATTATGCTATATACGAATAAGAAAACATATAAATTATACAAGTATTTATAAAAAAAAAGAGTGTACATAATTAAAGAGCTCTTTTTGGTATTTTTAAAATAAATTTTAAATATACTGTTCATTGAAATAATATAATGTATCAAACAAACCAATTAGTCCGAATTATTTGAAACTAAAACCTTTTTAATTGAAGTGATTTTTTCAATAAATATAAATATCTGTAAATTATATATTTTAATAAAATGGATAATCTTAAATTTACATAACTGTAAAAAATATAAAATAAAATATATAATTTAATCACTGTTTATTGTTCCTAAAATTAATTTCACGATGGTAGATCAATAATTTTTTTGTTAAAATAAAATTATATTACTAATTGTATCTAGATATTAACATCAGTGGAAATGTAAGATTTTAATATGATATACATAGTGTAAACTCAATCATAAATTGACAGTTAAATTGTTTATCTCGCTCGGTATTGGTTGGCCTGATATATTATTAAGTGGTATACTGGGTTGTGATATATTATTGTTAATTTTAACAAGCAAAAGATTATTTGTATTTTTGAACTTAAATCTAATTAAAAAACCGTTTTATATAAGTACTTTATCCAGATTTTTGAAAACTTCAATGTGATAATTATAAAACAATTGCTTGAGCTCAATATTTGGAAATTAATATATTATTTTCCTTTTTTATATAAATTTTACGTTTGACGTTAACCAAAAATTTTTTTATTCTATATAATTCCTGTAATGAAACTTAAATTTAAATGCAATTAATTGCTTACAGCTGAATTAAATTGGTATTATTACATTTAGTTAAATATTTAAAGAATTGAATTTATATTTAATGGACCGATTTTAGTTATTAAATGAAATAGTAAAAACTTCTAAGCATAGAATATTATTTATTTTAGACTAATATTTCAAAATGTTATTAATTAATTGAAGAATGTTGCCTTAAAAACTAAATTAATTTAGTAACACACCACTCATAAGATGTGTGTGTATATATATATATACAGCCGATTTAAAAAAAATAAAGTTATCTTGTTCAAAATAAAAGGCTTAATATTTTAGCAATAATATAAATTTTGATAAAACTAATATTTACGGAGATATAACGGATTGAAAAATAAACGTGGCCGCCGTTTTATAACTTGTAAAAGTATTTAATAACTGATTTTTTTCTAATTTTAAAACTTTGTTACCAAGACGCCTACCAAAAAATAATGTGATTCGTCTATCAGAACTTAAGATACAAATTTTTATATAAAAATAACGAAATGGTGAACAGGGGGAGAACGAAGGAGAAATCGCCATTTTCCTAAGGATATTTTTTGTTTGGTTTTACAAGTAGATTCCAAAAAAGTATAGCCAGCCCACCATTTTAGTAACACCCCATACTAATTTCAACTTATAATCATCTGGTGAGCATATATTATTTCTACGAATTTCATAACAATTAAATTTATTTTTAGCATTTTTTGATAAAAGATGACACATCGAAACGATTTAGTTTTTGATGACTGAAGTTATAATATAATTATAAATTTATATATTTTTAAATTTACATTTTGATGGTTATAAACTAAAGATTGTTGTAAAACATTAAAAAATGTTGTAGCAAAAAAGTAAATTAAGATATCTCAAAATAGTAAGTAAAATATTACATTCAGATTTCCCAAGTAATTTTTTTTTTCATTTTATTGGCAATTTTTGAATAAATAATAAATTATATCGAACTAAACGAAATAAGATAATCCATAAAATAAAAGAAAATTAACAAATATTTATTTATTTTTTGTTATTATTAGTTGTGTATTTGTAAAATAGAATATATATTTATAAACTAAAATAAATAAAGGAGTCTATAAATGATTTTGTAGAAGGGTAATAAATTATTAGTAACTGGAATCTACTTTTAAAATAATTTTTGGAATAAGTCAATCAACTATATAAAGGAAATAATGAACGTTGTAAATTTAAATTATGTATAGTCAGATTTTCTAAGAAAATTTCTAAAATTGCTTAATTTATTCATATTACATACTATAGTTTCTTTTTTTTTGCAAGTAAGGTTATTTTTATTTACAATCAGTCTCAATTACAATTGCCGATCTTCATAGCGTTTCGGTCTTTCATCCGGAGGTGCTGGGTTCGAAACCTGGTTAGGCATGAAATTTGTCAAAGAATATGAAATTTCTATTTCATATTCTCATGCACAAGCTTCGAGTTTGTATGGTGAATTAATCATTTAAAAAAATTAACAGGAACCAGAAGTAAATCTGATTTCAATAAACAAATGATATATAAAGAGACGTATCCGTTGAAACCTCTCAAGAATAATAAATGTATATGTATACATATCTGATACCGCACACTCAAGTATATAATAAAGACAATTAAATTAATATACTGACGGGTCCAAAGAACATTGATTAAGTCCATGACAAAAAGAAAACCCTAAGAAGTATATCTCACTGTTACGCAAAGAATCACAAAAAAGGAACCTAACGAAGAAATATAAATAAAAAAAATGATGAAAACACAAATAAATGGTGATTAGTTGGTTTGCTTGGAATTTCTCCCGCCATCATCCCTTTCGGTTGCCGTAAAACCAAATGTCTGTGCCACAAACGGCTACTTGGCCTCGAAACGGTTAAGCGACCAGTGTTCTAACTAGCTCCTAGAGCTACCTTAAAAGCGTGAGCGGAATAAGCACGGTACCATACACCACTCGCTTGCGTATCCCACCGCCCACTTGTCATATATCACTAAAATGGGTAGACGCACCCCGTCAACTACTAAAAAACTTAATAATTAAATTTATCTCATCAAAGACAGCAATTCGCTGCCACGCCTAAGCCGCTGAATGCCAGCAAGTACCTGTCCACCATTAAAGCGTGGTAGCCAGCCATATCTCTCGGTTAGCTTCCTACAGCAGCGCGGTAGGACTCTTTTCCCCTAGGTAAACTACTGATATCGGTTGAACGAAACAACCGCATCAAGGAACTCCCACACGGTCCGACAATGAGGTTCTTGCCACATGAACTCGCCGCTTTTGAGTGGCCAATTTTCCCCTTGACCTGTAAGTTCCAGGGTGGCCTCAATTCTGCCCCCCCCCCCCCAAAAGCTGGGCAGTCAAACACCATGTGATCGTTCGACTGGACGTCCCTGTAGATGCACAGCTCATCACATTTTAGGCGGAACCGAAACAAATATTAGTTTAAATTTACATAGTTGGAGGTTGGAGAGCACTCGGGCTCCCGTTGCCCTTAAAAACGAAGGAGAGGCATACGATCCCCCAGATCCTGTATAAATTTATACAAGGACCTTCCCTTAGTCGTGGCGTGCCATTATTGCTGCCATGCTTCCATCGCGAGGCTGTAAAGCCTCCTCCGCAGGCGGAACATGGGCAACTGTTCGAAATTTAGAACCGGTGCATTGAGATCACCGTTCCGCTCTGGTACAGGCCCGGCTCGAAACCGTATCCCAAATACCTCGGCCTCTCTACTTCTTCGCAATTTCTACATGGCCGTCCGAACTTTCACCACTAAATCGATTGGGAGAGCCTTTCCCAATACAGTGGTAATCTCGTAGGAGGTTGTTTTAAAAACACCAGTGTATATAATTAAAGCCTTACACTGGACACTACTTAAATCTAGAATAAGTGCTTGATTTCTTTCTAAACTAAATGGTGAAACAAATCGAAATATTTTGACGAAGAATCATGTCCCAATTTAGGGAATCATCCAAATCTCGAAGAATCTTATAAACCCAACACGTGCAGCTGCTTTAGGCGCCAAACATCTCCGCTATTATCCAAGAAGTTAACCGCGTGCCAACTCACATTGCAGTTCAGTCTCGGTTTGTATTTTGAATTAAATCGTTGTATCTCCTTTCAAACGCTTCACACACCCAGATAACCATATATCTTAGTGTTTCTTGTTTTTATAAGTTATTCTGAAATCGGTTAAACGATATCAATGTTACTGTCACTTGTACTACCCCACTGCTAGATCCCGTAGGTTGAAATACGTTTCAGGATTGTTGTATACAAAATTGTTTATTCGATGAATATTTAGTATAGTGATATGATTACTATAAAAGTCGAACATTTTACTATAGACATATTTGCTGCAAATCCTATAAGATGTATAATGTATAAAAAATATATACAAATTTTTTCCCGCTGTTGCACCAAAAATAAGAAAAAAGTTTTTTATTTAAAAATTTAAAATTCGAATAAGTTTAACTTATCTTAATCCAGCAATTACTTTGACTTTACTGTTTGTCTAATGCGCTATTAATTAAAGAAAATAAATATATTTATAAAATTTCAGAACTAATATTTCCAAACGATAAAAATTATTATTTTAATATGACAATAAAAACTAGAATTATCATTATAATTTAGAAATTATAAAATATTTTACCAACCGGTTATTTAAATTTAGCTTAATTTTATAAATAATAACTTAAAATATTTATTACGTATATAATTACTTATTTTGGAGCAACCTGGTAGCTATTTTGTAACTCAATCTTTTTATTCATGAAAATTATCGAAAGTAATAAATTAAAGAATTCAAAATTATAATTTCAAAGATTTTATTTTTATAAATTTTTTCCATTGTAACTTGGATTAGAAATTATCAGAAAATTAAGTGGAATTTTTATAAATTCTTATTAAAATTAATGGTTTACATTTGAAACCAATAAATGAGACTATCTTCATATATATATATATATATATATATATATATATATATATATATATCTTCATAACAAAGCTAAGCAGGTTTGTTTTCTGGAAATGGACAATCAAAGATTATTTTCTCATTTATTAAACAAACCTTTTTTTATACACATTTAAACTTTTTTTTATTTTTTTGAATCAGATGAATACTTCTATAATGTAGTCAAAGGATTTCCTATAACTTTGTAAATAATATTTATAAATTGCAATACCTAGTAGGAACACGAGTAATTTTAACAAATTTTCTATTATAACAAGTTATTTCCATTATAATAAACTTGTAATAAAAGAGTGCAGTTTTTTTTTTTCATTTAATACAAAGTTAGTACATCATTTAATTATTTACAAAATTGTTGTAATCTAATTTTATTTGTTGTATGATAAAAAAAATCCGTATACATGAGTAGATCGTTGATTAAGCATTTGAAAAATGCAATAATGATTCACGTTAGCCCAAATATTTTTTCTGATGTCTTTCTTAATTAAAAAACTGATATGAGAAATTCAAGTATATATATATTTTCGTACTTAATCTAAAAATAATTTACGAAAATTACGTATTACAGCTTAATTCAAAATTTAAATTTCCATATTAAAATTTTTAAAAAAAGTTTCAAAACGAATTAACTAAAGACATATTTTTTAGTATCTTAATTAATAATAGTAGTATTTTTGTTAAGGAGAATACACACAGAGAAAAATAAATCAGATTAAAATATTAATAGATAGGGTATTAGACGTGTGTTTCTACTCAAACTGAAATGACATATATCGTAATACGGAAACACAATATTAATTAGACATTATGTATAAGTTACATTCTTAAAACGCGCGCGCGCGCAGTTACGTGTAAAATACGAGTGTACATACGTTAAAGCAACTAATCGAATTAGTTTAAAATTTTTTTTCTGTAACAAAATTAATGTTTGTATTCTGTTATGTCGGCTACACATGAGTAAAGAACAGGTGTTATATGTCTCTATATAAAATAAAAAATATTACATTGAAAAAAATACGACATATGGCAGTCACCTGCACGCTTTAAAATAAAAACACAACCTGTCTTCTATTAATTAAATTCAGTGACTTTTATGAAATTATTTATTATAATTTTTGTTAACCCTTATTTTTCTTTACACCTACGCTTTAATTTTATTGGCGTTAATTAAAATTTCCTTTGAAAAATTATTTATTGTTAAAAAAAAGCCCGAAACTAAACATTTTATTAAAATAATTTTTGATGATTTTATGATTGAATAAATGTTACTCAAATCAAAAGCTGTTTTACGGTAATTAAAAAAAAAATTAAAATAATATTATTAACAAACAACAGTTACTAAAAAAAAATAAAATAATAATACTGAAAACCTCCCGGTTTCGAATCCGGGTCAGAATTGGAATTTTTCTATGCACCACAAAATTCATTTCAAATTATTCCCATCACATCGGCAACTCTAATCGAGTTCATTACCTAATTTTACTTAATAACAAATATATGTTTATTTTTTATTTACAAAAAAAAGTTTTTAACTGAATTTTATATATATATATTCTTTTTTAATGAAGTTTTTAATTATTAGTTATAAAAAATTAAGATGTCTGGAAACAAAATAAACTGTCTGGAAAATGTTTACTTTGAAATTATGGAAGCTTTGAAAGTCTATACAAACATATATATAGACTTTCATATACATGTTTATAGAATTTTTAAAATAATTATATATACATATACATACTTAATTTCAAGAATCCATGTTCAAAATGCAGTAATTACAAGACTAGTTTTTTTTTTTTTATTTAAATTTACATTTAATTAAACATAATTATTTCGCCGCCTTTTTTCTTTTTTTCAAACCAGCGATTTATAAAATTTGATTCAGTATATCGTTGCAAAAAGTTTTAAATTTATAGAAAAATTTACGTTGCAGGATGTTATCTTTATAAAATATTTGTCATTTATAGCAAATGATTAATTAAATATTTTATTTTGGAAGAATAGTTTCTTTTAATTTTTTCGGAATATCTTTTAGTTACCACAACCTTCTAACGGAGTCCATTGGATGTGATTTTCCAAGGGAAGAAAAAAAGGTATTTATTCCAAACATAATAATTCGTGTGAGTAACCTCAAATTCAATCAATATTTACTGCCAAAATTTAATGAATAAGATTTTTACATAAATCGATTATTTATGCAAAACATATTTTGGTTATCCTTAAACTTTATTTATTTCATATTTATATAGATTTCATAAAAAAATTTGATAAGTATAAACTATTTCACACTTGACGTATTACACTGATGATTAAATCTTATAAAAAGTAAATAATGAGTATGACAAAACTTACCTATATCCAACATCAGTGGATAAACCACAAGTAATTTTTATATTTTAAATAAAATATGAAGATTTAATATTAAACGATTATATATTTTTGCATAATTTGCATAAAAAATCAAAATTATTATATTAAAAAAATCTAAAAAAATAAATATTTTATACGAGTATATTCGATTTAAATGTTTAGTCTAAAATATGGTTTTAAATAATTGTTGTAATAATTTATAACTATAATCGGAACAGTAATTAATTATATTATCTGTTTATATCGTATACAAGCATAATTACAATAATAATATAAATAGTAATAGTATTAGTATTTATGTTATTTAAAAACAAATGAAAGGTGCAGATTATATATATAAATATATAATGTGAAAATTTGTAATATATAGCTTACAAGAAAAATTATAAAATATCATGTAATAAAACAATTTATTAATAAATTAGGTTTGTAGATATTGTGTACATTCAGCTTTATATTGTAATAAAAACTGAAGAAAAAATTAATAAATTAAAAAATATATTATGTTGCATATATTTGATTGTGTGTACATATCGAAAAATTTTAAAGTGATATTATTGCGATATTATAATTATATATATATTATATATATATATATACTACATAAATAATATAGTAAGCTAATAAATGTTAAATATTTTATTCATTAATACCTTATTCCAATAGTTTGTTAAATAAACAAGCAAAATAGTAAATATATTACTGTAATGATTATTGAATTATATTTCATAATCCTCATAATTACTTAACGTACCAAAATTTTTATCAGCGAAATTAAATGTTAACATTGGCCCTAAGTAAAACCCAAACTTAAGTAACACCGGATATAATTAGTAAATAAAGAATAATCATTAAGTTTCTGTTGGTATTCCCTTGTAGGGGTTAAAATATTTAAAAGAAAATTACTAAATAAATTTGAAACCAGGTTTATTATTGAGTTGAGTTATCCAAATATTTTTATAACAGTTGTCCTCTTGGCCTGAATTATGAAAAAAAAATTAGTAATAAAAATTATTTTAATTATTTTTTTTTTTTAATTTTAATTGTTGTTTAACAGCTGATTTCGATTTTCGAAGTTGAAGGTTCTGACATTCAAATTCCAGTAAATGTTAGTTGCTTTTATATGGTCTTGAATACTAATCAGTGCATACCGGTGTAATTTGGTGGTTGGTGTTCAATTAACCATACGTCTCAGGAATGATCGGCCTGAGTCTATACAAGACGACACCTTATTCACATGTCATACATACTATCTTCATCTCAATAAGCCGTGAGAGGGGGTTGCTTAATGTTTCTTTAATTGAACAGATTACAACGTACACATTACGAAAAAATCTACAAAACAGTTGTAGGACTCACCCTTCACGCGGCTTTTTCCTGATGCACGGTTTACACATACATACACCTACAACTTCATTTAATCATTTTAACATTTCTATCATTTTATTTAAATATAATATTTTCTGATTATTTAATTTAATGATTCTAACTAAAGCACGCGCGCATACCGTATTTAATTCGCGCGGGTGTGGCTGTACCAACAGCCACTTTAAAAACATTTTTACACTTTAAATATTATTCATTTATTTAATTCTACCCCTCACCAGTGACGTCACAACATAGCAGACGATTGCAACAGCTGTACGTCAGTGCTACACTAGCGCTCCTTGTGGTGAGAGGAAGTAATATTGATGCAGTATACCCACTTAGCCGCTAGTTTATTTAGATCATTTATTGTGGTGAGGTGCGATTTTACAACAGTTTTTTTTGCAAAAATTTTTATTTTTTAATTTTTAACAAATGTGCTTATAAAAAATAAGACCTTAATTGGGCGAAATATCGAGATGATGACTTCGATGTACAGATGAACTTTCTGAACAGCCTCACCCCGTTGACCTTTTAAGTTGAAAATTTAATGGCATCAGTGCCCATATATAGAAGTAATCTGACCAAGTTTGGTCAAAATCGATCCAGTAGTTCCGAAGATACAAAGAGTATAAGACGGAACACACATATACACATACAAACGAAATTTCCATCCGGTTTTTTGGGTTCTTAGGTGTCAAAACGTCAAGATCCGGTGAAAACCACATATGCCCAAATTGGACCGATTACTTTCCCTTCTGAAGCTAAAGCTCTGCTATAACGCTAGACGGGAAGTAAAAGTACATATATATATATATATATATGCTACTTGTTTTTGAATTTTTTTACAAAATTATGTGGCAAAAAGTATAATCACCATACTTCTTTTGAATTGTTTTTAAAATGTGGAATTTATCTCATTTTTTACGTAATGATATTTTTAAAAAGAATTCTTGTTATATAAACAGTAAAAAAAAAATCAATTTTACTAAGAAAGTAACAGGGAGCATATTCATTAGGAAAAAAAATTGAAGTCATTACCGTTAAAATAATTAAAAAATAAAAAAGAATATAATAAGCTATTAAATATATTTTTTTAATATTGTTTTAAAGTGATAAATAAATCTTGAGTGAATTATACTTCTTAATCATAGATTTTTATTTTAAGTGTACTAAGGTAAGTAGTTTCTTTACTAAATTTTCAAAGAAAGATACAGTAATAATTTCGATCGCATGGTGGGATTGGGAGGTGAAAATTCATTTTTTACGTTTTAAGGTATGAGAAGTACGAAAACAAAATTCACTTAGATTGGGATCCTCTTATATATATATATATATATATATATATATATATATGCCTATGTTTAAAAGTTTGTGCCAAGAATATCTCCTACTACTAACTACTTGATCAATCTCATCGAAATTTAGATATGCTGTAGTAGTGTAACTGAAATTATGCGTGTGAAAATTTTATGAAGATTGGTTGAGTCATTCTTGAATTACGCTCAATTTAAGATCGAAAATATTTAAGCTTGGCAAGTTAGAAGCGTGTTTTGTTATGCTCCTGCAAGTTGAAACGTTGATGTTTCTTTATCTGCGGTATCTATTGTTAAACTAAATAAATTAAAATACAAAAACCAACTTAAATAAACGAAAAGTCTGTTTTATTGTTCAGAACTGCGTAAAATTCGAAAAAAATAAATAAATATGCTCATTTATGCTTCACTGCTCATATAATATGCTTCATTTTTTAAAACAAAACATTTGTTTTTTATATATTGTAGAAGGAAAAGGTCTATGATTAGCAAGTTATTAACAAAATACATTAAACAAACAATATGTAGAGAACAACAGGCAGCAATGGAGTTTGGGGTAAACACACCGAGGTAAGTTTACTTCTGCTACATTTTTTTTTTTTCATTTTGTAAGATGTTTAATTTATCTAACAAGTTACTAGAATTCTGTGATAGCAAATATGGAAGAAAGTTTTTATTACATCGTATGAAAAATTCAAAGCTTGACAGGTATTAAATCCAAGACATCCAGGATAAACGGATGAAATACTAGCATTCCATTTTGGAGGTCACTAATATTTTTTTACTAAATTCAAATCTAACAAAACAGAAGATATTTTTCTGGATCTTCATCCTAGAATTTTATTTTAAATTCAAACAAAATATTTGTTATAATAGCAAAAAAAAAAATTCTATAAGTTCTGAAAATGTTAATAAATTTCATCTGCTAGTACGGCAGAGTAAAAATATTGAAAACAATTAAAATTTAAAAAATCTTTAAACGTATAAACTAGATTTTTGAATATTAAAAGTCTTAACTTTTTTATCTTAAGTAAAACATAGGTTTGGGAAAGAAAAATGTTCTTTTATTTATCCACCAGGATGAAAGGATGAAAATGTCAGTGACGATTAAAATAAAAAGGATAGTATTTATCTTAAAAGATTAGGATTCGTCTTTTATAAATTCTTCAAAAAGTATAGTTAAAAGCCCTGTTATTCTGTTTACCAGTTGTACTTGTTTAAAATCAAACCGGTCAAAAAGGTTTCATTGAGTTATTGATTGTTACTTAATTTTCTTGTTGGGTTTAATTAATGAAATAATATTACCAACTGTCCATGATTATAAAAAGCAAAAGGTACATTCGTTACATTAAAAACGGGACATAGTTCTTTACGGCCTTTGAATCAAGAAAGCTCCAGCAAATATTTCGAATTTTCCGGAATAAAATTAATCTGTTAATAAAAAACGATCTAAGTAATTGGTTAAAACATTTTAGAAAAAGAACTTAACTGTTTAGACTTTGGTCCTGTAAAATCACCGAGCAGCAGATCAACAATGGTTATAATATACAATTTGTAGTAATAGTGATGAAATATATATATGAGAAATTTAGAGCTAAGATGTAATGTTTTTGAAATAAGAATGGACTGCGTTAAAAATTAAAAGTTAGAATTTCATGAATGATAGATAAAATTTTGAAGTCATATTCGTTCTAGTGAATCCAATGAATTTTTCACTACCAGAGAATTGCAATTAGTAAATCTTATACGTATATATATATTTTTTAAATATGCCCTGTAAAAATAAATAATTGTTATTACTTAATTTTAAAACATAATTAGATAATTTGTTTTTTTACAAAAATTAATATTTTTATTATAAAATTTAAGATAAAAAAAAACCAGATGCAACGGATTACATCTTTTCTTATATTTTTACATTTAAGTATTAAAATTAAAAAAAAAACTACTACAATAAGTAATAAAAAAATAGATGAAGTAAAATATTAATTTATTTACTCGTGCATTTTATTTTGTATTTATTCAAATGAAATTAAATTGTTTTGTTTTTCTTTTTGGTATGAAAGAAGGGGAATCATTAGCCCAGTGGAAATTGATAGCGTATGAAAAGTTACATGTCTGATCGGAGGATTCGAACCTGAAACCTCCGCATAAAATGTCGAAAGCTACCTACTGTGCCTTGGAGGTCGGTTAAATTATATTGCAATAATCAAATGTTAAAAATAGAAAAAAATAAATAGCAAAAAGCAATTATGGATGAAATAATAACTTAATTTCTCTTCAGCCTTATTTGATTTACTGGACTAATACTTTTGTTGAAAAACCAGTAAATATTTATATTTTTGTTTTTTTTATTAACATTATTATTACACTTTTCCTTTTTTGAGTGCATAATTTCTTATCCCCCCTGCAGCCGGACACATAAGTCTTAAAACAGCTCCAAGGGGTACCATCGCCTCAAACTGCCTCGTCGAGAACTAATGCTCCCCCCAGGCTGCCGAGACTCGATCTTTTGGCGATTGCCATGCCTTTAGTGAGGGGACCCCAGGGGGGTTCCCCAACTGAGACTCCGGTCTTTACCCCTTCCCGCTAGTAAGGAACCCCCAGAGGGATCCCCACCGGGATTACGGTCTTACTTTACCTCCCAATATCCGAAGCCATGTAGGAGTCTCTGCCCAATCATCGAGGGTGGGACACCAAAGCGGCCCATCCCTTCTGAACGGGGCTGTCCCAACCCTAAAATTATCTCAAGAGTGAAGACGACAGGATTCATTTCCGGGCGTCGGCCCTGCAGCCACGGCCCCCAAGAGCGTACCCACGGGCATTGCAGTGCGAACACTTAGCCTCCGTTAGACAATCGTTACGGAGATGCCTCTCAGCCTCACAATTGAAACCTCTTTCTGTCAGGACCGCCGCGGGTCCCTGTCCGGTGCCCTATATCTTAACATCGATAGCAACGTTCTTCGTCGGACCTTCTGGATACCCGACAAGACACCCACCCGACTCTAATTCAGCAAACCTTCAATAATTCTGTCGCCAGCAGAAGAGGGACCGCCACCGTTGCACTTTTGTTTCGCCATATGACGCTCTCAGGGAGAGACCATCGATGGTAACCGAATCACCAACAGTCTTGCGCATCTCACGCCAAATCCTCCTCTTAGGTAAGGGCGTCAAAGTCCTTATTATTACACTTATTCTTACTAATTAACACCAGTAAGGTAAGTCTTAGTCAGTATGCAGCTTTCTCATTCTACTGGTGTTAAGATTATTACGCGAAAAGGTATTTTTTCATTTAATGCCTGTGTCCTGTATCTAATAGTAGATAAATAATGGACTTAAATATTACATAAACGATATTAATAAAAAAAGATAAATATATTCTGATCAATCTATGTAATCACTACGTAAAATATTTAATAAATATTGGCGGGCATTTAGTTCTACCGGAGGATAGGTGCAGGGTTCTTTAATTTCAGGACGATTAAAAGTTTTTGTTACATTAAAATTTAAGATTAAGAAAAATCATTGATCAGTAATATGTTAGTTCCTTCTGGGTGAAACTATTCTATCTTCGCGAAATTGAAGTGGCCTTCAGCTTACTCCTGCGTGTAATTTATCTCATTACGAGTCCGCTAAAAGTAGATTGCTTTTTTCTCGCAAAGCACCTCTATTGCTTGTCCTTGTTCTTTTCTTCCCTGTTTGGTATTATAAGGGTAATGCTAGCCCTATTGGTCCATGTATAGGATGCCAGGACTAGTAAAACGAATGAATTCGCTGTGTAATCTGATTACACATTTGCCGTGTACCAGTCCGGTAACTCTAGTTCCTATCGGGTTGATGTGCACATAAATATTTAATTTCAGTGGCTAGTGGCTATATTCAATTATCTAACAGGTATTTCAATTTTTAATTATTCTATAAATTAGTTATCATTCCTGTATTAAATTATAGTGAGATCTATTAACAGTCTAAGTTATGTCAACAGAAATAGTTGACGTTATCGAAAAAATAGGATTGCTTTCAATAACACCATTTTACTACTGTCATTTAAATAATTTCTTTCATGGGATAGCTTGGCATACTCTAGTGAATGATCATTGCAAAGAATGGAAAAATAAACAGTGTAATTTTTTTTTTTTTTTTTAATTAGCTTTGTTCTCAGCATTATACATACATTGCATACCGTCCAAAACTTTTAACTGATCTTAGCAAATATTTATTTCACGAGAAAAATTCTACTAGGCCAGTTTAAGTGTTTGTATTATACCGTGTTATTCAAAAAGATTGAACCGATTTTACAACTTAGTAAGGAAAAGTAATTTCATATTAAGGAACAGTAATACAAAATAATTACCAAATCACATGTATTCTACTAATAATCAAGTTTCATTTCTTGTCTTACACGTGTTCAATGTAACCACCAGAAGCCACCACGGACAACATCAAGGCGATAAGAGAATTCCTCCCAGACCCGTAGCATGTTACGATTAACTGAGTTAATCGCAGTTGATATTCAATGTTTAAGGTCATCAATGTTTGTGGATTCGAAAGAAAAACAAAATCTTTAACAGATCCGCACAACTAAAAATCACAAACGGCTAAATTTGGATACCTCGCAGGCCAAACACAAGGAGAAAAATCTTGGGCCACGTTTCGACCAATCCACTGTCTAGGCACTTTTTGATTCAAAAAATCTGAGATACCGATGAGGCAGTGCTGCATCTAGTTGTTAAATGAAGTCATCTGAATCTGCTTGCAGTAACGGGAAGACCCAGTTTTGGAGCATATTGAGAAAGGTTTTTCCAGTAAGGTGTTTTTCTCGAAGCAAAAGAAACCGTAAACCTTGTCTTTACACACTGTACATAACACGTTCCCCTTAGGAGAATATCTCTCTTCTCAACTATTACATAGAGGGGGGGTTGTTTCAATCCCCAAATGCGAACATTATGACAACTGACTGTGCCATTTAAATAAAAGCACACTTCATCAGTGAAAATTAAACGTGAAATAAAGGTTTTGTCTTCCATTTTCTCCAGCATCGATTCACAAGATGCTAATCGCTTCATTTTTTCGTTACAGGAAAGTAACGAAACGAAAACGAGCTGCACTCTGTATGGTTTCATATGTAGACATTTTCTTAGCACAAGCCAGATAATCGGTTGAGGAATTGCAAGCTTGATCACTTGAATCACAAGCTTGAATCACTAGCTTGATTTGCGGACTTATGTGGCTACGCTGAAAAGTATCACGAATTCTTTTCACTTGTTCCTCCGAAACCCGTGGTCGTCCTGGACCTTTACCTTTACAGAGATACACAGTCTTTTCAAACTGTCGAAACCACCGTCAAATGTTCTTCGGGAAGGACAGACTTATGTCGAATCGTCTTCAAAAAACACGCTGCACCGTGACTACCGAATCTGTTTTTGCGAACTCGAGAACACAGAACGCATTATGTTGTTGACTCGTTATTTTGAGGTCATTGGAACTAACGCACTCATGTGGTAGTTATTCAAAAGTTAGAAACCTACACTTTCAAATGATTTGTGACTCATTCTATAACGGTTCTATTGAACTGAAAAACTGCGTCTTGAAATTGGTTCCTTCTTTATGTATATTTTAAAAAAAAATTTCAGAAATTGTTTTTCACCATTAAATTATGAAACAAAATATTTACATTCTTGTACCTAAATTTATTATGAACTGTGGACATTTCTTTAAAAATTGTTTTTTTTTTAAATTAAATTTTAAGCAAGAAAGATAATTTATTTAAAAATTTTTTTCAATCAAATTATATGTGTAGCCTGTGTAACGGCCATCATCAAATTTTAAGCAAAATTTAATTGGTGGAACGTAAGGGTTTTAAAGTTTAGATTTTTAAATATGAGACTGAAAAGTAACTTTTGATTTTAATTTAAAAATAAGAATTTTTTCACTAAGAAATCACTGTGTTTTACTCAAAACAAAAGGAGAATCTAGATTACAATATTGTTTCAATTACGATAAATATAAAAGTCCCAATAATTTTCCTTAACTTATCAAATTAATCTTCAAATAATATTAACTTATTTAAACGAAATTTTAAATACTTCTTCATAAAATTTTCTAATTATTTTGGAAAAAAAATGTTGTTGTTGCAATTATTCCATTCCGCTCAGGAAATGATGAGGCGCTGGTTCTTACCAATTCCCAATATAATATAAATAATATTGAACCCTTCTAAATAAAATACTTATTTATCTAGTTAAGGTATTAGAAAAAAATAATGTAGGTTTCTTATTGTAATAAATAATTATTATAATAAGAAACTTTCTTTTGGACTGTAAAGGTTGGAGATCAGTTTTTAAAGAAGCTATATTCTAATTCTATCCGAACGAGAAAAATTCCCTTACGCCGAAACAATCTGATAAAAACAGTATACACAAAAATTCTATTTAATAAAAAGAAAATTATATATAACAAGCTACAGTTATAGGAATTAATATATATTTTTTTTTATAAAGACCATATCAGAAACCGTGTTACTGACAAGAATTTTTTTCTGTCTTACATTTTATTTACACGAATTTAAGTACATCGATTTTGTGGTAGCCCAAAAAAAAAAATCTATTTTTCTCTTCACGCCATAAATATTTTTTTCACTATATTGAAATGTTCATATCTAAAATTTAACTTTTCAAATTAAAAATTAAACAGTAAAAATATTCTTAATATTATCCTTAAAATAATCTTTATATTTATTTTTAATTAGTATTCAGGGGTCTTTATTTTACAATTTATATTTAATTAAACCTAAATTAGTGTTAAATCTAATTATTATTTTTAAATTAATCGTAACTAATCCTAGGAGTTAACAGATTCTGAAATCTTTCAATAACACATCAAATATTACGTTAATAATTAATAATCCAATTTTTTTTTTTATTTTAATTTTTAACCTACCGGATCGGTCTAATGGTAAAACATGTCATTGTAAATCAGCTGATTTTGAATTGGAGAGTCTAGTTCAAATCCTAATAAACGTAATTGGTTTTATTCGGATTTGAATATTAAATCATGGATACCGGTTTTCTTCGGTAGTTGGGTTTCAATTAACCACATGTCTCAGGAACGGTCAGCCTAAATCTGTTGAAGATTACATGTTTACCGGTTCATTCTCACAGCTATTGATGAGTTATTAATGACTTTTGATGGACTATAAATAAAAAATATTATAAAAAAAGTTTTTAATTTATAATCATCAACACTCGTCAGAGAATTACATTTTAATGTAGTATTAAAAGGTTACAAATATATTTGTTGAATTTAACGGAGTTCACGTTTTTTTTTTGTAATGAAACATTTTTTTCTAAAAAGGAAACAATGTTAGATTTTCCTACTCAAAAAAAAAAAATTAGCAATAAGAATTTCTGATTTAACTTAGAATAAATAGAACACGTAATTAATTAATGATTAAAATTTTAGATTCTTTTGTTATCATAAAATCAGATAAAAATTTACGTACAAACAAACCTAGTCTTAGTTCATTACTAATAAAGATAATAACTAGTATAATTACAAATTACTATGCACAGTTAGTTAATTTTTCATGTTATTCTACAAAACCTATCTGATATAATACTCGTTAACATATGTGTATTATATACCAAATAAAAATATTTTTTTACAATAAATTAACATAAATTAAAATATCTACTTTATATTTCCTGTAAGAAAAGATAAACAAAAATTAAAATTTGACTAAAATTAAAGACAAGGTAAAACCAAACTTTAAAATACAAGAAGATTGCTGTTGGATAAAAGAAAGAATTTTTTTTAAACAGGTGTCTCAATTGCTTCGGTATTAAAAAAAACAACACAAGCTGTACACCGTGTGATAAAAGAAACTAACAGTGTTTAAGAAATTTAACCGTAGCCGACTAGGGTGTAAAGAAACAAGATAAGAAACTGTTTAAATGATTGGTTAAAAAAGTGAGATAGATATATTAAACAAAAACAAAAAAAAACGGGCGGTTAGCAGCAGCACGTTATGAATAACGTCACGTGTAGTAATAACACTAGTATATACAAATGTCTGATATATTTATTGTACATAGTATGTTATTAAGAAGTCTATATCATTATTAAAAGCGCGGGGTTGTCCCCGAAGGCGTGAAACCAATCGCGCAGTCCGGTGCAGGAAGCTGTTGTTAAATATATACTTAGACCGGTTAATGGTGAAAACAAGGATATAAATCAGAAGTTCCAGCATCCTCTACGTACAGCATGAGCTTCTGGCATTCTTCTATATATACCTTTAACCTCCTACATTCACTCTAACGAAAGTTAAAACCATCTATATTTTCTTTTTCTTTTTTTCATTATTCATAACTTTATTATATACTTGTGTTGATTTTAATCCGACTTCTTTCTTTTAACCGACCGCCAAATTTATAACTTAAGATGTACAGCTACATATTTTATTATAATGTTTTCAAACAAATAAAACTCATTCATAAAATAATATTTTAATCTTATTAATAAAAATATTAATAATACGCGTATAATATCGATCAAATTTGATTCTATTTCTAAAAATAAAATCAATATTATACAAAAGAACAAAGAATCATCCATAATGTACAACGAGGGTGAGATTTTAATTTATTTGAATAAATTTTAATTGTTATTAACTATTTAAAGGTAAAGTATTACTTGAATATAAGCAATACAATAATATCCAATAAAACAGTGCATCCAGTTTTTTTATTGCAAATTAATTTAATCACTGTAATTCGAATGAGTAGACCAATCAAAGTAATTATAGATATTACATCAACAAATTTAATAAAATTCAAGTAAATTTTAGTTTCTTAAAAATAAATTTAGACTTAAGTAATCATTCAATAAATTCGTTGAACAAAATAATCTGTTGTTGCATTAGATCTCCTCCTTTTGAGAGATCAATTCCTCTTCACATGACATTTTTGTAGCTTTTTTAACCAGGAAAATAAATATCCTGTTAGAAAAACCATATTTAAAACATTGCTCCTGAATACAAATTTACAAATAAGTGATTCAATTTACCTAACACTTTAAATTTGTTTTATTGAATCTTATCTTTAAAGATCACTTAATAATATAAAGAAACGGATTGACCTTCTATAAACGGATCTACATGATGACATTATTTAAGATTGTTTTTTTTCTTTTTTAGTATATTCAATCTACTTTAATATTTTAAGAAAAATTGTAGTATTTTAACGCAGGGAAATCATTAAGATTTAAAATATTCTAATTGAAAATCCAGTATTGAATTAACAATTAATAAATTTTATTTTTGTTTCAAATTTTTATTTACACTCGGTTACATTTTTGTATGAAAATTAAGTAAATTATATCATACGTATTACATTAAAAAGGAATCCCCCATTGAAATTCCTCAAAAATTATATATTAGCACTATATAAACCTTATAAGAGTAGAAAGTTGAACGTAAAAGGTACTTTTGAAGAACTACGCTATCAGTAATAAAGTGGAAAATAATAACAAGAATCAAAAAAATCCCTTTCGGCACGCCGGAAGGCGGAGGTAGATTTCACCGGTGCTAAGTAGGAGGATAAGAAAGATTTCCACCTTAAAGTTAAGTAAAACTTCAAATTTACTCAATACGACAACGGTTGCATGTGAAAAAATGTTTCATATATTTCGCTTATGACAAGCACCATCATCTTATAGTTCCAGCAACATCATGGTCATCCCTAACTTTAAAGGTTGGTCATATCAAATATTGTTTCAGACAAAAGGTTTTACGTAATGTTTAGAGGACTAACGACCGATTCGATACTGTGCCTATTAAGAGAGGTATGATTTTTTTGTCTTCGAAACCCCATTTTTTCCACCCCCTAGGTTAGTGATATCAAAAAACTTTACTTAAATAAATTTTAGACCCTTATTCAAAGAATAGTAAGACATTAAACGAATTCGATATTTTACTTAAAAGAAAATTATAGCGATATTTTTTTTTCGAAAAAGCCCCCCATTTTCACCCGCATGGTCCGATTTTGTTGATTAATGAACTCGACCAGATTTTGGGTGGTTATATTTTATGTATCAATTTGAAAGTGATTGATGCAAAATTGTAGCAGTTATCATGTCCATAGGAAAGTGAAATACGGTACTTAGGTATTAACGCCACCGCAACTACAGCTTTATTTAAAAACAAGGTAGTCAATCGGATTTCGGTTGAAAATGAACAGTCTCTTTATTAATTTTAATAAATGGTTATTTATATTTATTTATTTTATAAATATAATTTAACCAAACTTAACCTACGCTCGCTTCGCTCGCTAACCTTGACTAATTAACACCGTCATTTTTTGAGTATTTATTTAATAAATTCAGTAATTATTGCAATTATTTATTATTTAAATAATCAAAACACTCCTGTTAATTAGTCAAGGTTAGCGAGCGTAGGTTAAGTTTGGTGAAATTATATTTATAAAATAAATAAATATAAATAACCATTTATTAAAATTAATAAAGAGACTGTTTTGAATCGATGTTAAACTCTATATCGGCCCTTTTCCACCGGAATCCGATTGACTACTTTGTTTTTAAATAAAGCTGTAGCTGCGGTGGCGTTAATACGTAAATACCTGAAATATATAAATATATAAACTTCGAACTGACGGTGATTTTGGGGTCTGGGGACATGAAACGCAAAGACATGTCCAAATTTTCTGGAAGTCGGATCATGGTACCCATTACAATAGGTAGCTTTCTTATAAAATATACCTAAAACTAGTATAGTGATGAAACAGTTAAAAATAAACAATTAATTAGAAGTTTTACAAGAAATACTTTAAAAAATACACTTAAAAAAAACTTAGAGAAAAAATAAACCAAAAAATGAAATAGATTAAAACTGAAAGTTAAAGCATAAACAGAGGGGAAGGGATTGAAATATTGATTAATACCCAAAGTTCAGCGAGTATAATAACACTATAAAGTTACTAAGGTTCACAATGTGTAGTCGCTTAAGTCTTTTAACATCAGGTAGGTTAGGGCCAAGTGGTTAACTTGGTCTTTTAGTCGAAGGTTATAGCTCAAATTGAAACGTTATATTCCTTCATTGACATACCGTACAACGAAATATTCGTATATTTCACTGTTTTTAGCAAACCATGGCGCTTCATCTATACACTTCACTAGTTTTTCTGAAACCGCTGTAAGATTTCGACGTTTGTCTTTGTTTGGACGCCAAACGTTCGTTTGTTTCAAAATTGCTGAATATAAAAGTAGCTTATTAGACAAAGATAACTCAAATCTCCTGCCCAGCAACCAGTACATTTCCTAGAACTTCATGTAAAGTTGCTTTCTTTTCTCCCTCACATGAACTTACCACGCCAACCGACGATCGTATGATAACATATGATAAACTCAAATATGATGAATCATTTGAAATCGTATTAACATATTTTTTTTCAATTAAGAGTGCGTTTTACTATAATGACTAAGATATGGATAAAACATGTAACAATTGTTTGTCAAGTTATCATCGATAAACTGTATCTGGTTTCTAAGTGCAAGTATTATTACTTATGGCTTTGAAACCAAATATAGTAAAATAGAAAACGAAAGACAATTTGAGGGGTAAAGAAGAAAATTTTTTTTATAAAAAATTGTCTGTAGTTGTTATAATTATAAATGTAATATTTGAGATGACAATAAACTTAGTTAATTACATTGGAAACTGTAAAAATAATATTTTTAAAATACAACATTCTAAATATTATTCTATTAAGTCCTTGCATTAGATTTTGGTAGATAAAAATAAATATTTTGAATGCAACTATACAAAATTTTATTAAAATGAAATTATAGGTAAACACGATCTAATATTTTCAGAAATAACATTAACAGAATTTTATATAAAAAAAAGAAAAAGAAAAACGTAATTACAATTCAGATTATTTTTGTTCATTGTTGATTCGGTGGTTTCAGTGAAATCAGGGATTCCTCAAGGCTCAATTTTGTGACCGGTCTTATAATGTACCTTTACTTCTGACCTTACGACTGAAATTGGAGTTACTGCCACTTCTTTTGCCGATGACAAGGCAATTCTGGCTGTTGATGACAACGTAATTGTCGCCTCAACTAATTTATAATCTGAATTAAATTTAGTCGGCAGATGGCTGGTACATGGAAAATAAGGTTTAATCAAATAAGTTGAGCTACATGACATTCGCAATAAGGAGAGGAGTGGCCATGGGCCCACATTGATGGCATTTTAATCCCTCATGCTGAAGTGTAAGGTAGGTAAGTCTTCACCTGGATCGTCGTTTGGCGTAGAAAACTAAAATAATATACATACCAACATATTTTTTTGTTTAAGAACTAATTGTTAGGGTCTAATTGGACCCTAAAACGTAAGGATTTGTAAAAAACCCCGATATCCCGTTTTTGACGTGATCACCATACTTTCCCGTTTAATACAGCTATTTTGGCTAAATTTACAGAGAATGTTAAATTATTACAAGAAGTGAAGCATCAGGCAAACAATAATTTCCAAACGAAATATAATTTGTCAGAAAGTAAGCAACAAAACTAAAAAACAGGAACTTTTGAAAGAAAGTAGTTTTAAGTATTCTTTCCTTTTGTTCCAAGGGAGGAGAAAAAACTGCTCTCAGACGCCCAAATTATCTAATCGACATACAGAGGTTCCCCTGGACCCTCATATGAGATCGAACCTCACATCATCACAGTCTCGCCACCGCTCTTAACTGCCAAAGCGACACAAGCAGGCAAAGGTTTTTCAGTTATTTACGTCAGATCCTGATTATGTGCCTAAGAAATAGTTCAAATCACTTTCATCTGAGAAGACAACAATCTTCAAACCTCTTTTAACCAGCCAAGTCGAGCCTTACAACAAATGTTGAGACGCTTTTTAGTCAGTTCATTTAGTAAGGGTTTGCACAATGTATAAAGAGTTCGTACCTACTTTCCGAACTCTTGAAAACACAATATACACACTATTGCGGTTTCAGGTCTTTTGTCACCTTCATTCATAAGAGACAATAAATCACTACAACTTTCGGTTTTTACGGCTCAAAATTAAAAGCTTTCGATCCTGACGAGGATGTTTAGCACAATCGGCCACTTCGCGGAGCTTCAAAGACGCAATGACTTCCTCAACACGTCTCCCTGTGTTCTCAAAACATATTTTAAACACATTAATTTTAGATACTATTAATCGGTATGAATTACTGCACTTTAGGATACGGGTAATTTTCCACTTGGTATCTTCAGACACAGATGATCCCCTCATTTCTGCAGAAATCACTTTCATGAAACAGTAAAAAGTGTATCGAAGTTATAAACAACGGTCTGACACAATACAAGGTACGAGAGAATGTTAGTTCAGCCGATCCATCACAAAGAAGAAACGGAGAAAACAGTATCCAGTCTGAACAGATCTAAGTTTTTTTTATTTGGTTTTTTCTGGACGAAAAACGCTTCGGCGGTATCATCGCTCAAACACGATATATGTATGTTTCAAAAAAATTAAAATTAAAAAATCCACAATTAAAAATTAAATAAAAACGCCTGGAAAACAAAGCATGAAATATAAATACAAAACCTAATGTTATAACAAAATAAAACCTGAAAGTAGAGATTTAAAAACATAATAAAAACAAATTAAAATATTAAAAATAAAGACTGAAAAAGTTTTAACCAAAATTTTAAGACACAAAATATACAACTGTCGTAAAAATCTAAAAACACTACTAAAAGTATGTAAAGTATTAGTACCCCGGAAAAACAACAACACCTGGTCCAAAAATTCTTCATTATTGCCCAGAATTTGACGAAAATTCCTGGGCAATTTAAATTTACGACGCAATGCTGCATAACTTATGCATTCCACAAGAAGGTGGCGCGCAGCCAAGCGGCAGTTGCATCGCATGCATACTGGTGCGTTTACTGCTGACATCAGATGATACCCCTGAGTAGCTCTCGTATGTCCTATCTACTATCAGCAGAGGACGACTTTCTCACGACGAATTTTCCTGTATGAGAAGTTCCACGGCAACATAAAACCTTTAATGTGCGGGAGTTTGTTATCTACTGTAGCCGTCCAGTCATCTTGCCACTTTGCGCAAAGAATAGTGATTTTTACACAGTTAATAAATTCGGATGTAGTAACCCGGGTAATGAAGGATGGTTGACTACATGCGTCTTCAGCAGCTGAATCCGCACGTTCATTACCCGAAATACCCACGTGGCTAGGGATCCAGCAGAAACTTACTTGTATGTTGCGATGGTTCAACTCGACGGTTGCATTGTAGATTTCGATGACGATAGGATGTCTGGAATAAAAGATTTTCTAAGGCTTGTAGAGCACAATTTTCTAGGCTTGTAGTCGCTACAAATAAGGATATGACAGTACTTAGGGTTAATGATATTCAAAGCCTTTTTTTTTAGCGTACAGTTCAGCAGTAAAGACACTCGTAATACCAGGTAGATCAAACATGTAGGTTTAGTCATTAACAGTAAATGCTCATTCAACGGTATCGTTCTGTTTCGAGCAATTTGTGTTTACCACAGCGTCAAGGTTTGTCTTGGAGAGAATGTGGTGAAACATTTTCTGAAATAAAATAGGTGGTGTTGATTCTTTGTTGTATTTCGTGAGGTCAAACATAAAATTTATAAGGTTGATTGTCCACTGAGGATGTGAACTCGGATAAATAGGAAAAATAAAAGATGCGTCAACATTCAAAAGGTGCAGTAAACGTCGGGTACCAATACTTACAGGTGCAGTATAACGTGGATGGTCGTCATATCTTTGAAAATAAGAATTTCTAAGAACTACTTCAAAAGCCGGATGATTTGGTTGTCCCTTAAGGCGAGTAAAATAAGATGCTAATACCTGGTTCCGTCTATCCCAAAGTGACGCTTCACTGCAGTCAACTAGGATGCTTACGATAGGACTTGATCTAAAGGCACCTGTAACAAGCCTAAGGAAAGCATGATATACAGCATATAGACTTTTAAGCACGGTATTACGCGCTGAAGAATAATAATCCAAACGGGAACGAACTAAGGAATAGTAAAAACGCAACATACACCACCGATGGGAACTCCAATTGTTATTGCTAATACTTTCCGCTTGGTGTCTTTCACCTATTATATGGTTACGAATTTCAGAGATACAAGATTGTCGTTGAACACTGGTGGATTGGTCGGTCAATTAAATGCTCTATTCGCATTCAACGAGTTGTCTCACGCACTTGCAAACTCGCATGACACGTCCCTACACTTGACAACGTTCGTCTCGGTATGCTGTCGCACCTTCCTCATTCGGCATAACAACATCTATTAAACGTTTATACTGATCTATCTCTGCGCAAGTCTTTCCACCCATCTGGTCGGAAGTCGTTGTCAAACCAGTACATAAGCTTGGAAACGACAAAGCAAGCCCGTCAAGTTACCGCCCTATCTCCTTGACAAGCACCTATGCATGATAATGAAGAGGATGGTGAACCGCAGACTTACGTGGTACTTGGAAAGACATGGAGAGACACCTTTTATCTCCAGAACAGTGTGGTTCCGACCAGGACGATCCTCCATTGACAATTTAGTGTCATAGAAAACAACTATTCAAAACGCTTTCCTACTACGCCAGCACCTCATCGCTATCTCCTTTGATATCAAGAAGGCGTTCGGCACAGCCTGGCGACGTGGTATTCTAAACACCCTCAAAGAATGGCAATTCGCTTGCTTTTATTAGAGGTTTCCTGAGTGGCTGAACTTTCCGTGTTCGTGTTGGAGATTCTCTCTCGGGTAGCGTCAACTTGGATAGGAGTACCTCAAGGAAGTGTATTAAGTGCCAACTTATTTTCTATAGCCAACAATGGTATAACTAAATGTCTGCAGACGCCTGTTTCATGTTCTTTATTTGTTGATGATTTTTTTCTAAATATTACATCCCGTTCAACAACCGCAGTGGAGAGACTGCTACAGAACACTACATCTCGCTTTGAAGTCGTTCCAAAGTTACCGGCTTTCACATTTTCACCTGAGAAAACAAAATGTGTAGTCTTTTTTCGCCTGCGGGACTCCTTCACTCCACAAGTTTTTCTCAGTAGAGAGCTAATTGCTATCTCGCCTGCTGTCAGACCTTTAGGTTTATTTTTTGATAGCCGCCTTACGTGGGTCAAAATATCAAAGTATTAAAAACGTGGTGTTTTAAACTTTTAGATATGCTGCGAGCAACCCACCGGGTTGGTCTAGTGGTTAACGCGTCTTCCCAAATCAGCTGATTTGGAAGTCGAGAGTTACACCGTTCAAGTCCTAGTAAAGCCGGTTATTTTTACATGGATTTGAATGCTGGATCGTGGATACCGGTGTTCTTTGGTGGTTGGGTTTCAATTAACCACACATCTCAGGAATGGTCGAACTGAGAATGTACAAGACTACACTTCATTTACACTCATACATATCATCCTCATTCATCCTCTGAAGAATTATCTAAACGGTAGTTACCGGAGGCTAAACAGGAAAGAGAAAGAAAAGATATGCTGCGAGTGCTTAGCAAAAAAGTCTGTTGCCAATCGGGAGTTATCCCGGAACGAAAATACCCAGACCGAACCTCCCGAAAAAAAATTTGTTTGAGAAGCGACTAAATAGTAGGAATATTTTTCTCTAGGTTGTATTATTATTTCATGATCGTTACGCTATAATAAAACTGCAGTAAAAAAATTAATAACTGTAGGCCTAGCCATTTTTGAGAAAAAAAATTTAGTCAGAAAAACAGTTGTTTTTTAGCCCTGTTTTAAGCATGGAAAAGCATTCTATCTCCACAAGTATTACTTAGAGCAGTGAAACTTTTACTGAAATTCCGTAATTAAATGCCTAATAACATTATTGAAAAACATTGACTGAAATGTAATTAGTTTAGGAACAAAAGCGGATTCGACGAAATATAGGCCTGTCTCTAAACTTTCTGGCAACACTGTAATTTAATTTAATTTTTACCACAATAAATCACTGAATTTTAATAAACTTACTCTCTCTTCCTTTTTAACCTTATGATCCATTTAAAGGAAAATTAACACCCATAATTTAATTTCAAAATTGATTGTTTCATAAATAATAGGTTTAAATTTTTTTATAAAATGGTTTATACTCGTATACATTATTATGGGTAATATTGTAATATATTTGGAACTTACCCCGGATAAAAAAATGAAAGACATGATTCTTGTAACCTTACACAAACTTGTCTATGAGCTATTTATTTTTGGGGAAAAGTTGTAACACAAACGTCATGTGTATATATCTAGAATATTAAAAATATAATATTTTTCAAAATATTTTTATTATATTCTATTATAATAGACTTAAAGACTCTTTGAAAAATGTAAGTATTATTTTATTAAGTTTTTACCTAAATAGAAATTCGAAAAAAAGCATGTTTTATACATGTTGAATATAACCTAACACACACAGTTTTACTAAAACAGATTATCAGTTACAGAAATATAATTTTAACTTACATATATAGGCTATGTTAATTTGTTACGGTAAAGAAAAATACATTTCAAAACAGGATAATCTTGTTATACATGGTATAATTGTTACACATTTATGGATATAATAAATTTCCATTGTCAAAGAAATGTGATGATTAGCACAGAAAAAACATCTCACAAGTGAATTCAAGCCGTGTTCTGAGCTTACATTATATGCATAACTTTATTTTATTATTTCTTTCATACCTTATTTATTTCCAAGAATGTTTAATTCATTTTAAATTCTAAACAGCTTTTACGATAGTCTTAGAGAAATTATATACGTAGTAAAAGCTATAAAATTTACAAAAGAGTCTTCTTTCTTTCTTATACAATGTTCTTGTTCGCCTAGTTTTTTTTTTATATTTTTATTTTATATATCTTTAATAATAATTATTGTTATTATTCATATTTATAACTTTCGTACATTTTTAACTCAAATGTTATAATTAATAATTCTCGCTTACTATATTAAAAAAAAAAAAATCAGAAATATTGATTTCAATTACTATCTTATGAAAATGATAAATAATATATTTGTTTGTATGGAAGTATGATCAGAATAAAAAAAAGGTATTAACAATTATTAAAACACAAGTAAATTAAGTATTTTTAACTGCGTATCAGTATCTGTTTTTTGTGTTTCTTTGCACCCAACTCCAATACCAAATTTCTATGTACTCATTCAATAAGAAAATCTGACACCACATGACTTCCTTGTACGCCTATTAAATTACATATACACTTTTTTTTTTCTAAAATGAGAACATAAAATTTTATTTCATTAATAATCAGATATTTTTTCATAACTTTTTTTGTTATTATTGAATTATTATTTATCGTAAATGTTTTTTACAATCACAGGTACGTTAATAATTATTAATAAATCAATATATTTAAATTAAAAAAAAAAGTTAAAAAAAAGGAGATGAAGTCTGATTCGAACCAACGTGCTCTAAATCTAAATATTTCATTAATTAAAATTTTATTTGGTTGTAAGTCTGGAACCAAGGAAAATAAGCACCACGTATGATATATCGTTGAAAAGCTCTCAATGAGGGCTTTTTACTGCATTTAAGAAAATGCATTTTGACTAGTTTCGGCATGATGTCATTACGTACGTATGTATTACTAAAAAAAGATTAGCCGAGAATGTTGAAATTTTGGATTTATGTTGTAACATCTACTTGAAAACCAAAAAAAAAATTGGATTTTGGACTTTTTCTTAACTGCAGTAATAAGCTCTCATTAAGAGCTTTTCAACGATATATAAATAATAAGGTTATTTATATATCGTTGAGGAATATATAAATCCCCCAACGATATATAAGGTTTTTTCATTGGTTTCAGAGTTATAGCCAAATGAAATTTTAATTAATGAATCATTTGGATCTTACAGGGGGAAGGCATATCGGTTCGAATCCGACTTCAATTCCTTGTTTTACAAATTTTTTTTTTTAATTTAAATATATGGATTTATTAATAATTTATTTCTATAAAAAAAATTTAAAGTAAAAAATAATTCAATAATAACAATAAAAAAAGAAGAAAAACATGAAAGAAATCATAATTTATTAGTGAAATAAAATTGTATGTACTTATTTAAAAAAAAAAAAAAAATGTGTATATGTAATTTAATAGGTGTATAAGGAGCCGGCCTCCGTGGCGCGAGTGGTAGCGTCTCGGCCTTTCACCCGTAGGTCCTGGGTTCGAATCCCGGTCAGGCATGGCATTTTTCACACACGCTACAAATCATTCATCTCATCCTCTGTACAGTAATCCGTAACTGCGGCCCCGGAGGTTAAACGAAAAACAAAAAAAAAGAAGAAAAAAAAGGTGTATAAGGAAGTCATGTATGTGTTGTCCACATCAGATTTTTTTATACGAAACGGAGTCTGGTTTTAGTTGAAGCTTTGTTACATTTGCAGGTTTCGAGAGAATAACCTATTTCGTTTAATAATTTTATAGCCTCAATGTTACTAGAATTCAAATATTTTTTCTCCTTGCAGCATAATATTTCAAGAATATACCAGTCATGGTATATTTTTGAAATATACCATGGAATATATAAAACAAATTGTTAGGGATGTAGGATGTAGAGGATATACTGAAATGAAACGACTAGCACTAGATAGGGAATCTTGGAGAGCTGCATCAAACCAGTCAAATGACTGAAGACAAAAAAAAAATACCAGTCTACATTTTATGCTCTTCTGCTAGTGCAAAAGAAATTTGAAAAATCTGATATTTTTTCAACAACCATAACTTTTTATACCACAAAAATAACGTAACTTTTTTATAAATAAATTATAAACTTCTATTCAATCAAGTTACATGTGTACGATTTAAAATTAGAATTTATAATTTGTGAATTCTTCCATGAAAATTTCCGGTCTTGAAAACTTGTAAGAAGTAATCATTCAAATTTTTTATTTAATTTTTTTTCACTTACAAGTATTAAATTTACTCGTTTATTAGTTATAAAGATAATTTTTTAATGTACTTCAACATGCTTGAAAATATTATATGAATTTTTTTTTAGGTACAAAATATGCCAAGGCGTATTTAAATTCTAAGCTAGTTTTTCTCAAATGAAAGATGTAATTTTAAAAGTGCCATACTATAACCCTTTTAAGGGTGCAGGAAGGGGGATCAAACAACAACAATGAGGAGATAGTAAACATATTTGTGGTAGAGGTAACGCTATTGTTTTAAACTAAATTTGTCGACAACTTTAATGATTATCTCTCTGCGATAAAATCATACCTATTTACGCAAGTATATTTGTACATTTCAAACATGAATCAAAAATAAGTATTTAAAAGAAAAAAATTGACTTTATTAAACTTCACCTAATAAACTTTATTAAAAACCATACATAGATGCAAATATACATATTTGCCGTATTTTAAACTATGAAAAGTGAAATGTAAAGTATAGGAAAAGTGAGGTGCGGCTGTAAATTCGATTGAGTGGACCTCGCAACACACTGCATATTTTACTACACTACGAACAGTAGGGTGGTCCTTATTTTTCAACTTTCCAAAAGTTTATATCCCGCCCCCTATCTTGATTCAACCAAAAAAAAAATTTAGCTCAATCGGAAAACTGCAAAGTGACCCTCAACGACCATGAAGTTTTGAAATATTCGTCCGGAATGTCATCCTCCCAGATAAACATGTTTTTGTAGTTATTTTACTTGTAATCTCTAATAATGGAAATTAATGCGATTTTGTTCGGTAGCATGTAATTTTTTATTGCTAAGTTGATACGAAACATCACCAAATGTTTGTCAAATGAATGATTTTCAGTTTTTCTTTCAGAACTGTTTATCCTGCTGTCGTAAAGTGACATTTGTTATGTGTTTCTGTTAGACTTGTAAAATGACATCAACTTCTTAAGGAAGTTCGTCACACAAGTTAAGAAAAGATTTTTATGTTTCTCTTTTTGCTTACATTTTCAGTCAAATCGTCGGACCCAAACTACCTTTGAACCGGAAAGTTTTAGGAATTTTCTTTACAATGAGATAGTTATAAATCTTATAACGAAGGAAGATGCAGGCATTGATGATTCAAGAAGTTTCCATTTTTTTTGCAAAAGGCACGAATTTCTGTGAAGAGAACTGACCACTGCATTGATATATTACTCAAGCTGTACGATGAATGGAAAACATTACAGAAGAATTTGACTAGAACAGCACGCAAAGAAAAAGAAAAAGAGATCTTTTTATGGAAATTATGAACGGTCTCTTTAACATAGCTCAAATTACATTTTTATGTAACCCCTGGTTACATAAAACACGGTTCTTTCTTTTTACTTTTCCGGAAATAGGGTTATTGTTGCTGTAACAGAACAATTGTAAAGGGAAAGAATAGGGTCGGCCAACATTTGGGATATTGAGGTTTTTTGTAAAGTTTTACATTTCTAGACCCTGTTAGTCCAAGCATACAAAATATTAAGTAATTTTCTAAAGATGTTTTAGTGGAAAGAACAGGGTGAAACAATTAAAACCAAACCTAGTGGGCTAAAACTGCAATTATATGAGCGACATCGTTAATCATGCGGTTTTCCGCAAAGTGGATCCCAACAAAGTGGAATAGAATATACATCATGCGGTAAGGTTTTTCATGATTTAAATTTGAAACCATATCGTGTTAACAACTGTGTGACAACTTAAGGGAACAGACAAACGGAAACGCCTTAATTATAGCGAATGGCTTCTCTAAAAAATCTTCTACGGATAGATAGATCCTATACTGTATTTCATTTCGAACGAGGTACGATTTCATTTATCTAAGCATTCTAATTGTCACAATACAAGGTATGCGATGTGTGGAAATCCTCACCGGATATTTGAGCGTCCACTTCACGATGAGAGAATCGGTGTACGGTGTGCTGTTTCAGGTAACTGTACTACGGGACCAGTATTCTTTGATATTTTTTTGTCAAAGCAGAAGTGTACCGAAGAATCTTCGAAGATTCTATGCTCGTTTAAAAATCATCAAAAAGGAATAGTACGGTTTCTTCCGACAGGACGAAGAAACGTGTCCCGCATCAAACGATTCACTAAGACGTATTATGCGGCTTTTACAGAACAAACTGTCGACAGAGGTTGGTGGACATCACGATCCCCAGATTTGTATAGAACTGATTTTTCCTTTGGAGCTGTTTTAAGGTAGAGTTTATAAATGGAATCCAAACACTATCGATGGACTGATTCGACAAGAAATCGACGGCAATGACAACAACGTTTTGGGTCACGTGACTCAGTATGATCACTCAGGGAAAAGTACATCGCCGCCCGAGGCGGTCATTTAGAGTATATGTTATAAATATGCGGTAAATATGTACACTTTTTTAATTGTAAATGCGGAATTTAATTTAATTAATATTCTTAATTTTTTTCATTTTATGTAAATAATGTTAAATGTTGCGATAGTAGTAGTCTGTAGGAGTTCTGTTTTTATGTTGCTCACCTGATATTTTGATTAATACATCCAGATTGGCTCGACAGAAAGTTTTTAAAAATGATATGGTTTTCTCTATTTTGAATTTTGTATTTTTGTATTGTGGTAGTAGAAAACTGAGCTTTAGTACTATGAAATATTTATTATATTATTTAGAATCCCAAAGATTTAATTCAATCAAGTTTAGAAACGGAGATATTCAATTGATTGAATATCGTGAACAGTTTTTCATTCATATCTGGACAATCTGTTGACCGAAACAGTTTGAATGTCGCATATATTCGCAAATATTTGACTATATACAGTTAAGTTTTGTGCCGCTTTTTACCCATCGGACAAGAGATCATCAGAGTAACCATATCTTTTTTTTTTATTAATTATAATTTTTTGTTAGCTTTTTTGTACAACATTTCACCAAACTGGGCTAGTTTATTGAAGTGAGTAATTATTCCATTAAATATATTTTTAAATCCCAAAATCAAGAAAGCTGAATGGTCCTCATACTTAAAAATATCATTTTTTTTTTTTTTTTAATTTTATCTCTCAAAATTGAAAATCCAAACATACTTAGTAGTGTAAATTACATGGGAACCATGTTATAAAAGAGGTTTTAATTTTTTTAGTTTTAATTTCTAATACGTTATCTGTTTTTCAAACTGCAATTGTTATTAATCATTTTTATTAGGTTTCTGTCAAGCAAGGAGATCAAATATGACCCAATTTATTTTTAATTTTGATTTTTTCAGCAATTATAATCAAAATACAATATAATTTTAATGATAAATCATCATTAAATAAAGAGTCAACTAGTATCCAAAAACATTTTACTAAGAATTTTAATTCTTTCTCAGTTAAACTTTTAACATCTCGTAAATTTTAAATAAAATCTTCGTTTGATAAAGGTAAACCAATTTGACCTATTTATTTTTAATAAAACAGTTTGATCTTTTTCACAGTTGTACTCTAAATATTGCACAATTAGTATAATATATAATTTTATTAATATTTAAAATTAGCGTAATATTTAAACTTTCATTAATATTTAAAACCTCATTGTGTATTTCAAATAAAACTCTGTCAAGGACAAAGCGGAGAAAGCTATACAATTCTTTGACGGGCTTTTTTACCAATCTAACCTTTATTTATAACAAGCTCGCCACTCAATCTTTTCTTTAGGATAAATATTATTGTCCTTATTAAATTAAAAACATATATCCTATATATGTAAAATTTTCGAATTTGAATTCTTTTATATGGATTGGAATATTTTTAGAACATTCTTGCTTCAATCGATCACGGAAATAATACATTTTTCAGTGGTATCGAATTTATTCAAACCAAAATTAATTCTAAAAGTACAAAAAAAATCTTTTAATTTATTTATATATCATAATTAAAAACTACCAAATTATTTTTTAAATAACATAAAGGAAGATATTTTCAAATTAACTATTTATACAGATCGATGGGAAAGGTTGGGTTAATTATATTTTAATATAATTATAATCAATGATAAATAGAATTATGACTATACAAATTGTACCTTTAAACAATTTGTACATTTTTTTGTACTATGAATTAATTAATTTTAGATAGAACTGACCCCGAACGGGAAGATTCTGCAATGTAAGGATTCCGGTCGCCACGTCGCCTCCACCGTACCTAGCACTGTGGGCTTTACTGGTCATCTTCTGAACCCACAGACTGAACAACATCTCTCAATTAACAGCTTGATCTCCGTCTGGATGCCACCGATGTAAATGTCGCGAATGGCAAATCTATCGGAGTAAGAACGTACTATCAAAAAACACAAAACAAATTACTCAGACGAATAGAACTGAGTAGAAATAAATATTTACATTTTGAGCTATAGCCCTACCAACGAAATAAATCGATAAACATCAACAAAATAATCGGAAAAAAAAATCAAAAATACGGAGCGACAAGAGAACGCCCAAGCCGTTCCTAATCACCCGGGTAACTCGAAATCCCCACACTGCACGCTCTTCACAACTCGCTGAAGAACCCTTTTTTTCTACTTAGCCTCCGTAACCACCGTAAGATATTACTTCAGAAGTTGAATGAGGATGATATGTATGAATTTAAATAAAGTGTAGTCTTCTACAATCTCGACCATTCCAGAGATGTGTGGTTAATTGAAACCCAACCGCCGCCAAAGAGCACCGGAATCCAAGATTTAGTATTCAAATCCGTATAAAAGTAACTCCCTTTACTATTTGAGCCTTAGAGCTGTCGATTTCGAAAACAGCTAATTTGCGAAGACGAATTCATCACTAGACCAACCAAGTGAATTTCGCTGAAGAACTGACCCTGACGGGATGACACTCACCATGTCACGGGTCCGACCGTCACGCCAGCCCCTCCGTACCTAGCCCTTAGGGTTTTTACTGGAGCTTCATGGCTTCATCTGGCCGCTGCAAGATTCCACCGATGCAAATGCCACATATATATATATATATATATATATACAACACCCACCTTAACTTTATTATTCAAAAGATAAAACGCAAGACTAGTACTCAATTTATAACAGTCATATTTCGAATTCTAAGTTGTCAGGTACACTGACAAAGTACTAAATTTATTGTGAAATATATATTTCCATCTTGATTTTGAAGCATACAGTCTGTAGCATATGAATAGTTGTAACACAATATCCCGAAACATAATACTTATGTATGTTGAGTTGTAAATACATAATTATAATTATAATATTGCTTATGATACAGGCTGTATGTACATATTATATAATTATAAACCAATCTGACTTTTATTAGTAATTTTATTACATCAATTTTGTCAAAAGCTAGGCAGAACTTGCAATATATATAAGTTTTAAATTTAGACAATTGACTCAGTTCAGTCAATTGACTTACTTCTACTTTACGAGGGAAATGCTTGATGCAACAGTTGTAAAAACACATATAAGATTAAATTAATCACTCACCAATCAAATACTAAATAAAAGACAGTAATTAACAATGAGAAAAGTCTAAAATAACGTTTTTTCCAGTACAGTCCTAAGATGTTTAAGAGTATGAAATTATTTTTTGAATAAATACGAACGTTTGACAGAATTTTGTTGCTTCTTTAATTATTAAATAAACTGTATAATGTTACAAATAATCTTCTAAATAAAAAAATTTAATTCTGATTTTTATAAATGTTTAATATTTTTTAAACTTAATGAGGGTACACAGAAAATTCTTAAAATATAAATTTATTTTAATATTATTCTAAACTTACTAGAATCGATCAAACATACGAACCGGTCATTTCTATTAAGTAGGTGGTTAACTGACCTAAAATTCTATTCTGTTATATTCCTTTTTTAACTGAGATATAAGTAACTTGTCTCTTTTGACAGGAAGGAAAAGCGGATAACCGATAATAGAGTGGAAGGGAGATCGTATAATAGTATATAATAGTGAATGGAATGCATCCTGCTGATTATAGACAGCAGTATATCTATATATAGAGTATACCTATATACCTATATAGATATATTTACTAGCACCAACAACAAACTACTAACTGCTATAGTGGTTGCCAAAACTGCCAGGTGTGACTAACTCATGAAAAGTGAGGTGTGGCTGTAAATCCGATTGAATGAACTTCGTAGCACACCACATATTATACTATACTATACTATGGAGAGTATCTTTGTGGTGATTCCGGATTACCTGCCTGAAAATACACTCTAACTATTTGTCACATTATTCTGTTCACTATGATGATAGGTCGGTCACGTTTCCCTTGTTCTGTAAACAGCTTCTCCTCCCTAATCCATTCCATATGACTGTTTCTTCATCATTTTGTTATTGTATACATAAATAATATTTTACACGTTAACGAAAGTTTAATTATTTTTTTATGTTTATTAAATAAATATACTGGTCAGTACAAAACACAATATTTTTCTTTTTATTATAGAGTTTTTTGAAATGTCATTTAGAGCTAACGTAACGTTTTATACATTTTTTATGGCTACCTTAATAAACAACGGTAAATAAAATTTTATCCTAGAATCAAAATATATCAATCTATTAAGATTAATTGAACTTTTTTTCATACACTTATTTTGTGGCTACATTGAGTTTTCGCAGAGATTATTACTTCTTCAAAACGGACATATTTTTATAATCATAAATTAATTAAAAATATGATTGAAATTTTACATAGTAAATATCTATCTCTACAATTTTAATTAATTATATTAGCCAAGAAAATACCTTCCTTCTAAACAAGCAGAAATTTTTAAGAAAAATTCTCCCAGTGGAAATACAAATAAAAGAAAAAAGTAAAAAAAAGTTTTAATTAATTTTCATAACCTAATTTATTAAAAATGCACATTACAATTAAAAAGAAAAGTACTTAGATTTCAACGTTATCTACCCATCTGAATTTTAATTTACATTTTAATACGTTTCTTGTTACAAAACGTTAAATTATTGTACTTTTATCACATTCAAATACAACAGACGAGATCATAATATTCCAAAAAATAAAGTACGATATATTAAACAATAAGGCTTGAAAAACAAAAATATCAACAGAATTACTTTCTTGTTTACGAGAAGCAGTATTGAATCGAATTAATATATAGAATTTATAAGATGGGCGAAGTAATCTGAGATTTTAGAAGTTTCACTGTTACCACACTAAAGGAATTGTAAAAATTGCTGGACTATTAGTTTAAAATTTCGTGTATTTAAAAGACTAATCAAATAATTTACAGGAAATTAGAATGTGTAATAAAAAGTGTACTAGATAGAAATAATTTTTTTTCAAAAAGACGTGGGTAGAAATGAGGATATTCTGAAAGTGGGATTATGCTTAAAAAGCAAGCTTAAGAAGAATTAAGCCACTTAAATAGAAGGTAAAGATCTGGGGAAGGTATTTGATAATTAAATTAATATTAATTGTACAAATTATTTAAGATTTAAACGAAAATACGGTAAACAATATGTTAAAAAGAAAACTTACAGAAATCTATATAAGAATCAGTTAACAGAAGAGGAATATAAAATGAAAAAAAATAAACTTCAATTCACAAAGAACAAGTACATACGCTGCTTTCATTGCTATTCATATTGTATACAGTAGAAGCAATTCATTAATAATTGTTTGACAAATTTTAAAATTGGTAATCCATTCAAGAAAAAATTGTAATAATAAGTTAGAACAAATTTTTAATTGCTTGTATGTATTTCTAGGAGAAAAATTCAATTTTAAAGCAGATAAGAAAAAAGTCAACGGTAATGTAATGAAACAGAGCAGTACCCAACTTTATCAAAAATTTAATTTAAAACAGAACTTAATTAAAAAACAGTTTTTTGTTTATATATATATATATATATATATATATATATATATATATAAAATAACCGTCGGGGTTCACTTCGCTCGTTTGACCGTTAATCTTGGAACACCGGAGACTACATCACCTCAGACGAACTCCGGAGCCGATGTGAGGGCCTGCCGGGTCACAGATTCTATCCTAAGGCCGCAGAGCTAACTTTAATCCTCATTCCCATCTAGCTAGGGGGCTCCGACCATAGATCACCGCAGTATTCATTAACCTCATGGTTGTCAGAATAATACTGATAAATAAAAATTAAAGTATTCAGTCTTTATAGAATCCTGAAAAAGAAACTAAATTACAAAACAAAGAATAGTAGTAATTATGGTACACATACCTTTGGAGACGAAAAATTCATGACTTATTTCTGTTGCCATGGTGACAGAAACATAATAATGAAGTAAAAGGATTTTTTTTTCTTCAATGAATATTTTTAATACATAAATTTACCCCCAAGGAGGCTAGAGCCTCGTTCTATGACTTATACCTTCCTTGGGATAACGTAAATGTATCCCGAAAGTTTGAAAGCAATCGGTTGGTTGGTTTACGCGTGATGCTATACCAAACAAACAGACAAATTGTTTTTTTTTGTACAAATTTGAGTGTATTTATAAAAAAAGCTCTCTCCGAAGGTATAAAGCCGCTCACAAAAAATATAAAGTAGAGAAACCTGCATCTTGATAAAAATTAAAAGAGGGAATTGAGAGAAAGAACGTAAAGGGACTTCTAAAGAGAAATTTAAAATTAATTTCTCAAGCCTAGAATACCTGGAATTCTGTAATGTCTGTTTTTACGTTTGTTTTTTATAAATTCTTAAAATAATGAAATGACTGAAATTAAACTGAATATCATTATATAATAATAACCTGATTTTAAGCTATGAATTGACCTTTTAAAACAATATTAAAAGTATCTTCAGAAAAGATTAAAATATGCAGACAATGTAATTTTTCGTATTAAAAAAGACACTGGACAAATAGAGACTTAAGTATCAGAGATTAAAAACAATTAAATTTGATTAAAAAAAATCTAGAGTAAAAGCTACTAGATGGAACTTAGAAAGATCTCATTAATTATAAATTACAATTAAAACTTGACATTTAAAACAAAACACTATTTAACAAAATATTATTTGAAATTAAAACCCCCTTTTTTTTTAATTCCATATTAAAAATGGAATTTTTTTGTTAACTTGGAATAAACTGATATAAATAGAATATTATTATCCAAATAGAGCTTACATGGTGACCCTCATGGCGGAGAGATAATGTCACTTCCTTTCCTCCGTAAAGATTCTGGGTTCGAATCCCTATAAAAAGGTAGTATTTTTCCACAGTCTACAAAATTAGTTTATCACTAGATGGTTCCATCTCTTTAGGATCTCCAACTGTGTTCATTTTCCTCGTGGTTGTGAAAAATAATATTAATAAATAACAATTAAAAAGTGTTCAATTTATAAAAATTATCAGTATTTTGCAATTTTTTCAGTAAAAAATTCGAATCTTTCTGAATTATGCAGGTTTCAGAATAATCGACCTGCATCTTAAAAATATTAATTATAGTTGATTACCCGAGTACGGGTAAAAGAGTATTTTGCATGGTTCTTAGCGTGACCCGACAAACACCACGAGGAACAGTACTTCGTTTTTCATTTTTCTCCTTATTTTACTTTTTTTGTGTTTTGTGTGGAACAGTTTTTGAACATCATAATCTAAAGAATGGACATGTATATAATATTTACATTCTCTGGAGTGAATATATACAGATTGTTTCTACATAAGAGTCTGGACCAAGTCACATACAGTTTGCTACGCGAGATCCATTGATGCTGACAGTGCAAGGTCAGGACTATACGGTACACATACCAAAACTTCCCAATCATGTTCTCTCAATTTTCAACGGATAATCAAAGATGTGTTGGGTCTGGCGTTTGCGTGATGGAAGACTACACTTTTCTTATCGATCAATTCTGGGCTCTTTATTATGATTGCTTGGTTTAATTTTTCCAGTTAGTGACGTGGAGTTTAAAGTTAATCATTTGACTGGCAGCAGCAGCTCATAGTGAATAATTCCTTTACAATTCTACCACACACACATCATTTCTGGCTTTTCCATCATTTGTGGAACTTCACCTTTCTTCAACTCCTATTTTTCCGAACATTATTGTCGTACGTGATCCATTTTTCATCGCCCGTAATTAGCGGTATCAAGAAAGGTTCAATTTTGTTTTTTTTTTTTTTAGCAACGATCCGCGGATGGAAATATAATTAAAATTTTCATCGTTAAATCATTAGAACCTAAACAGTTTTTTTTACATCCAATCTTCTTAAACGGTTTAATACTACTGTGGATGATATTTATTTAATTCGTTTATGATATCACGATTTCTAATGTGTTAGTCTTGCCAATTTTTTCCACGGTCTCATCAACTATTTCATTGGTCTACCAGAGTGAAATGCATCAACGACATCAAAATTTCCTGTTTGAAAACGCTTGAATAAGCTTTGTACCAAACGTTCTGATACCACATCATTGCATAACCACCACAAATATTTTTAGCAACTTTAGTTGTACAATTCCCTTTTTTTTAATAAAATTTCAAAACCTATTTTCTTTATTTTCACCCATTTTCTAGTCGCAATAGCTTTAATACATTTCCTAATATGATGATAATCTTTCTAAAAATACACAGTGATCTGTCACCTTCCAAAAGTAGATAAGTGTCAGATTTCATTAATATTACCAGAGTTTTGCGATCCGAATGCTATTTACCGAAAAAATATGGAGAAAATGTTTCCCCTACCCCAATATCTGAATTGAAATGAGTTTATCTTTAAATTATTCTCTACAAAGGTGAAAATTTTGCATACTTTCAGAAGAGATATGTTCAAAAGTACATATGCGTATACATCTGAAGGTAAACAAAATAATGATTGGTATTCCCTAAAAGACACTTATACTTTGGTACAGTAGGTATGAAATTATGATCAATTTAGTTTATTAATTAATTTTAGTGATATTTAAAAGTCCCCAAATACCTTATGTAACAACTTCGATTCAGAACCCATCACACACTCGGCTGAGTTCTTTTTTTATTTGGTAAGTCTATCTGGTGACTGGATCGCCAGGTCAAATGTGTTGTTAATTAGCACCCATCTAGAGAAAGTCGGTTTAAAGACAGTACTAATGAAAATGGCTATTTAATTTTTTGGGCAAAATTGTGTTTGTCAGATCATCAATTTTTATGGTGGTTATAATAGAAGTAGACGAATAAATAGCAAATTGAAAAGTTTTTAAGATTAAATATGAAATGGAAGTATATATAAAGAACCAAACTTTTGTCTACAACTACAAAACAACTACAACTACAACTACAAAATTTACTTAAACGTTTCTTGTTGTATGATATCGTCATTGAAAATTTGACTATGTATCCATAAAGACTTTAGATCTTGAAATTTAACAATAGAAAAAATCACTTTAATTTTCTAAAAATGCATCTTGTGTTAGTAAATTCATAATTATTTTTTTTTGTTTTTAATTGTACAATAATTGTAATAATATAAAATTATATTTATAAAAAACAAGGACGGACATAATTTAAAGCCGTAATAAAGAATTAATAAAAAAATATTTTACGTTTGGCACTGTATACAATATCAAATAATTCTGTTTTAACTTATCGGATATATTTGTGGGTTATAGGTACTTCTAATGTATAGATAGATAACCAAATGAATGAACTCTACAAAATGTATAAACAACAGACTGTTAAATGGCATCGGGTTGAGCTGATATTATCAAAGCTATTATATGTACAGTTGCTAGTCACCCGCGTCCCGTCACGCATTTATATATAGCAACATATACGTACGTCCAGAGGGTGCTAATCTGTAATCTGTTCCCTACGTCCAATCCCCTGGACTAATGGCATCCATTTTCATATTGTGCCCCGATTCGTGTTACAACAGTAAAACTTCCCCGATATACCCCTCTCTCCTACGGTCAACGTTAAAGTATACCCACAGCTGTACGGATTAAAATAACGATAACATCGGTAACACCCCGATCATTGCTAAAAGCCTCTACGGTGCATTCATTAGAAGAAGAAACCAACTTCATACCGTACAATCTAAAATAACTTCCCCCTCCTTTTAAATCGGAGTGTAGCTGGGAGCTTATAGTCATCATCATGGCTGCCAGATTATGTCAGTTTAACTCCCCCCTCCCTTTTACCTACCCTAACCTTTACATAACATATAAATATCCCTTCATCCCTTTTTCAATTTATTCTAACACTAATTTTAATAGAATAGTATTATTATACAATGTAGTTTTTTTCCATTATTGTTATCATGATGTACGCGATCATATTTCTGACAAAACAGCGATAAAAATACAATGAATCAAATTACTTTAAACCCTGTTCTCTTACAGAATGGTTATTTCAAAGTAGGTGATCTCTTTTCAAATAATTTAAAACTGTATTATAATTACAAGCAAAGTTTTTTTTTTGTTATAACTGAAAATATATTTAACAAAATCAATATTTTTAATTAAATTAGTTGGAATGAATCTGTTACGCTAATTTTATATACTTCCGGTTTAAACGTTTATCGTAACTGAGAGAATTATGTACAAAATAAGGAACTTTAAGTGATATCGCTCTTAGGTCTACATACAAAACTCAATTGTCAACAGTCGGTTTGTTTACATTTTTTCTCTAGTCTACTATTTAACTCCTTATAGTCATTAACGCATGAGTTGTAAAGTTTTAAGATTGTTAAGAGAATCAATACTTCTGTCAACATTTAAATTTGGTTAGTTTGGCATTTAATAAACTAATATCAGCTGACATTCATAAGTAATAATTAATATAGACGGTTTTATTAAAAAATAAATCTACATAAAAATCAATCTTCGTTTTGTGTGTGTCTTAATAACTCAAAAACTACTTAACCGGTTTGGCTGAAAATTTCAAAATTTAATATTATTTGTCCTGGGAGTGCTTACATTAGTTCCATATATTTGAGCCTGGCATGAGATGTATGTTACGTTTAGGTATCACCAAAAACATCGTATATCCCAAAGCATTGCAATGAGTTTGATTTATTTAATTGAAATACAATTAATAATGAATTGACATTGTACATTTTGTTATTCTCGTAATATAATTTGTCAAATATAATACAAAATGTATTTAATTCATACATTAAATTTAGCGGTAGCAAAGCATTGCCGAGTTGACTAGTTAAAAAATAATGTGAAATATTTTAGAACGGGTAATCACAAACAGCATTCTGGTAATTCCTGGATAAACAATAACGATTTTTAAAGTGCAATTGATAATGCAATAAAAATAAAATATTTACTCATCAACTAGATTAAGAATCGATTTTTCCGAATGTTTTTAAAAGATTTCTTTTTAATTCATCTACTTAGGCTAAAGCTTGGGAACAATGTATTCAAAATCATAGTTATGGAACGGTCACAATCCAAAATCAAGTTTGTTAAAAAAAATCATATTTTCACATTTTGGAGGCGTGATATATCATTTGCTGGAGGCGGGGTGCCAGCGTCTCGGCCTTTAATCAGGAGATCCCGGAATAAACTTTCGACAGGTATGTTATATTTCATACGCTACAAAATTTATTTTCATATCCCACGCACAAGCTTCAAGCTTATGTGACGATATCATCAAGTAAAAAAAAAAAATTGATATACAAGAGTAAAAATCTGATGTGGATACCACATAACTTCCTTGTACGCCTGTTAAATAACATATACACATTTTTTTTTTTAATGAAAATTACGTAAAATTTTATTTCATTAATAACTTCTGATATTTTTTTTATTTATTATTACTGAATTAATATTTATCATACATTTTTTTTACAACCACAGGTTAATAATTAATAATAAATCAATATATATATTTAAATTTTAAAGAAAGTTAAAAAAAGAGATGAAGTTCGATTGAAACGGATGTGCCTTACCCTTCTAAGATGCAAATATTTCATTATTAAAATTTTATTTGACTCTAACTCTGGAACCAATGAAAATAAGTACCACTTATGACATCGTTGAAAAGATCTCAATGAGGGCTTATTATTGAAATTAAGAAAAAGTACAATATCCAAATTTTTGGGAATTTTGGGCTACTTTGGACACTTTTAGTTCTGTCGGTTGCAATCAGAAGAGGAGGTGCACAACTAGATATTACAACAGTCCTACATTCAAAATCTCAACATTCTACGGCTAATCGTTTTTGAGTTATGCGAGATACATAAGTACGTTCAAACGTCACGCCGAAACTAATGAAAAAGAATTCAGAAATGGTCAAAACGGATATTTCCGTTGAAATCTGAAAACCGAAATCTTTCGCGATCAGAATATTTCCTTTACTTCATACAAGGAAGTAGAAATAGAAATTTCTTCAATTTATAATAGCATGTAATCAAATAATAATTGCTACCGAAAACCAAAAATCCTATCCAGAGCTGGGAATGATGGTTAATGGTCTGGAGAATAGTTCCTGGTAATAATAACTGGGAAATAATATTAAAATGTGCTCACACCTCTCATAGTACAAACCACTGAGTTATTTAGAATGATTAAAATATATTCATATAGTTATTTTAGAGAAAATTTTATAGATAACTTTATTAAATCTCAATTTGAAGTGAATCAAGTTTATTAGAGCTAAAATGCGCTACTATTATGAATATCCTTTTATTATGGGCCTAAACTATTCTCCGGTTTTATATGTGTTTATATAGAGATAGAAAATTGCACAGAATTTTAATTAGTTTTTCTTTAGTTATCCTTTGCATATTATCATATTTTTTTATAAAAATAAAAATAAAAATTTCTTTTAATGCTTGGGTACAATGTATTCGAAGTCGCAATTTTAGATTGGCCACAACCCATAAACATGTTTGTTAAGAGAAAACCATATTTTCACATTTTACAGGTGTGATATATCATTTATTTTGATATTTTTATGAGAAATTTTCAGTTACTTATCCTACAATCTATATAGTTTGATTTAATTCCAAGCGACTTTCCTTTGTTACAGATTTGAGGAAATGTTTGGTTTGTATGCCATTTACGAATACTGATGAATTGAAAGCTGTTAAGCAGTGGTTAAATAAACAGACAGGAAAAGAGTAGGATTAGATTATTTAAGCTCATGAATTGATACGACAAATGGAATAAGGTTGGTAGGCTAATGGTTTTTAATAATTAATTATAATATTTTTTTGTTAAAAATTTACCATAAATTGTCTCAGGGTTTAAGATATACTTCATATTTAATAGTAGTTTTAATGTTATTGAAATATGTAACGACATAAATTGAAAAAAATTAAATTTATTACTGAAAGTCTTACAGGTATAATAAAACAAAAAAAAATTTTTAATCATTTTTTTAGATAAAAACACTCATCGAAAATTATTAAACGATACTCTGTAAACGGAACAATCAATCTTAACAATAAATGTTTATATGTAATACTTTTATTCTTGTTATTAGAACATATACGTCGACATTAATAATATAGCCCTGTATGATTGTATGATGTCGATAGACAGAGGTCGAGTTATTGTTTCCATTCACAATGAAGACACAGCAGGAGTGCCATTCAACTCAAGTTACATGAAGATTGTGACATAATAGTTATAGTTTATAATAATAGCAATAATAATAATTAATCATACAAATCGATCCGTTAAGTGATCTGTAGGTCTAAGTGTTAAGTACTTCTAAAGCCGATTTAATTTTAATGACTGAAATATACATATGGTAATCGTGGCTGGAAAGTGAAAGTATCAAGTAATTCCATTACGAAATATAGATTTTTTAATAAAATATTTGAAACTTATACGAAAAATTATAGGAAACTAGATTATTGAGGTTAAATTCATTTGTTGTTCCATAGAATCAGTTACCAACAATAAAATTGTACATGATCTGAAGTGATGTTACACCATTGTTCATCATTTGTGTAAGAATAACACAATAGAATATTATGAAATATAAAAAACTCATATAATTACACTACAATAAATTAATATTCACGTTTAGATTTACCTATGTTGATTTCAATCTTTTTCTTTTTTTTCCCTGTTTAACCTCCGAGAATTACCGTTCAGGTATTATTTCAGAGGATAAATGAGAATAAGTATGAGGGTAAATGAAGTGTAGTCTTGTACAGTCTCAGTTCGACCATTCCTGAGATGTGTGATTAATTGAAACCCAACCATCAAAGAACACCGTTATCCACGATCTAGTATTCAAATCCGTATAAAAATAACTGATTTTACAAGGACTTGACGCTGGAACTCTCGAGTTCCAAATCAGCTGATGTTGGAAGACGCGTTCATTACTAGACCATCTCGGTCAGTTTTTCGATTTCTTCCTAAGCCGTATTATCTTAACTGAAAAAACTAACCGGAAAGAATAAAATTACTTGGGACATAACGCAAAACAGAATATTGTCTCAGATTTATTAAAGAGTATCAAATGAGTAATCGACGTAACCAAAAGTTCTTACTTAAATTTAATTCTGGTTTGGTTTTTTAACTTTCTTACGATAGCGGCAAGTATTTATACGTATTTTAGCGCTCTCCTTTTTTTATGGTATATTTTCCGAGAAGAACCCTCATTAGGTTAGAACTGTTTTTAATGTTTCATTTCATTTTATCATAGAAAGACTTTTCTGGATAACTAAAGAAAATTCTTTCAAAATATATAGTGTATAATAAAAAGAATATTATTGACAAGTTGTAAAACGTCTGTTGAAGACGCTGATCAAAGTGGATGATAATATAAAAACTAACAGAAGCTGCTAGATATTTCGGATGCTATAGCTGAAAGTCCATCAAAGTTGATGCGTAAATTAGTACAGTAGAAAGATATCGGACTTGCTACTGCACCTAAAACTAAATTGGTCGACCTATTTGGGTGTAGGTCTGAATTTTTAGGTTGCGTAAAACACAATTTTATAGTATGAGTGTAGCACTGATTTAACTTTCAACTCGTTCGTTTTCTGAGGCATTCACAGTCACAGAACGTTGCAAAATTGGACTTGGCGCAAGGTCCACGCTTCTGCGATTTCGGTTATCTAATTTAAGGGAATCATGCTAGGTTGGATGTGAAGATGTACGTTTGAGGTCTACGTGAAGGCAAAATTTGATTTGTATTTTACTGATGCAAATGTCTCCCGAGGTATTTAAATCGGTGGTATCCCGATTGAGGCCTGGTTGATGACTGTGAGATGTAATCAGTTAATGGGTCAAAAGACAACCTCCGGTAAAGGCTCGGAATGGAGGGCGTGGTGTGGCGACCGGTAACATCACAAAGTGGGTGTCTTTCCCCTACGGAGTTGGGATGTACATAAAGCTGTAAGAAAAGAACTGAAAATTTTCCCACAAACTAATGTGCATTCAAATGAAACCTACAAATCATGCTAAACGATTAAATAAATACTTGCTTCAGTCAATTTTAATTATTATTCTTTCATTATTAAGTAATTATAGTTTTATTTTAATTTTTCTCTTGTTTATGAATTCTTCTGACTGTTTTAATTTTGTTCTCTGAGCTAACTTTATGATTGTACTTACATTAAGTATCCTGTAGAGGAACATTAGTATTTAATTTTTTTAGGAGCTTCGATGAAGCCTTTCTACATGTGATTGTATGTGATCATTTTTACTTATGTTTTCTGCAATGTGTAACCGATTGTAAATTTTATTTTGAGACAAAAAAATACTCTCTCTTTTTTCTGTTTAGACTCCGGAACCACAGTAAGGTTTACTTCAGAGGATGAATGAGAATGATATGTATGAATGTGAATGAAGTGTAGTCTTGTACAGTTTCAGGTCGACCAGTTCTGAGAAGTGTGGATAATTGAAACCCAACCACTAAAGAGCACCGGTATCCATGATCTAGCATTCAAATCCGTAAAAAAGTAACTACCTTTATTAGGATCTGAACCTAGCTTAAAACTTTCGACTTCGAAACCAGCTGATTTGCGACGAAAAATTAACCACTAAACTAGCCCGGTGAGCTACAAAAAAAAAAGTACTACAAGACTTAGCAACGTAAGATTTACTAAACTGAATAAAATATGAGGAAAAATTGTCAAGTTTTAATTTCTTTTTTAAATATTAGCTTCAAATTTTATGATAATGTGTTACAATTTTATATCATAATTTTATATTTATAATTGTAATATTCAATGTGGGATGGAAGGTGAAAACAAGGAACTATCGAAAATTTTTATTACAATCGCTCATTGGGAAGTGATTTCATTTAACTTACCCCATGCAGTGAGTTAATAAAAGTTACTACTTTTTACATTGAATATTTATGGAACTTATGTGTGAACTGTACACAAATAAATTAATTTAACTGATAATAATATTATTCATTATTTAATTTTAAACAACTTAATGAATAAATTCTGTAACGTATTTATTAAAAGCAGATTTCCATGGCGGAGTGGTAGCGTCTCGGCCTTTAATCCGGATGTCTCGCGTTCAAATCCCGGTTAAGCACGGCATATTTTATACGCTACAAAATTTTATTTCCATATCCCACGCACAAGCTTCAAGCTTATGAGGTCATACGCACAAACAAAATTGACTATTCAAACATTAAAACAATATAAATGAAAATTTCTTCAAGTTATAATATGTAATCAAATAATAATTGTTATTAGAAACCAAAAATCCCATCCAGTGATGGAAATGGTGGCTAACGGTCTGGAGAGTAGTTCCTTATAATAATAACTGGGAAATAATATTAAAATGGGTACCACACCCCTCGTAGTACAAACCACTGAGTTACTGAAAATGATTTAGATATATTTATACAGTAATTTTAGAGGAAATTTTATACATAACTTTATTAAATTTCAATTTGAAGTGAATTAAGTTTGTTAGAGCGAAACATTCTCTAGTATTCTAAATACACTATTATTATAAGCCAAAACTATTGTCCTATTTTATATATACATATATATATATATATACAAAGAGGGAGGGAGAGAAAGGGATAGAGAGAGAGCATTACACAGAATTGTAACAAGCTTTTGTTTAGTTACCGTTTTCAAATTTTCATCTTTTTTATAATTCAGTTTTAAAAGTTTATAATTCTATTTAGCCCACCGGGCTAGTCTAGTGGTTAACTCGTCGTCGCAAATCAGTAGATTAACAGAGGATTTTCTAAGTCGAAGTCGCCGTGAATTTCAAGGGTCCATTTTTTGAATTAAAATTCTTGAACTATTTATGTATGCGTTGTTGATAACAAATTTGCTTTAATAAACTTATCTTTAACATGTCTCTGAAAAAAATCGAAATTGGTTTTTTATTGATATCCCTCATCCTTAATGAATTTTGAACAACAAATATGATCAATGTCTCATTTAAAGAAATACTTGAAACAAATTTGAAGGAAATCAATTAGGTCAGCTCTAAAATATAAGGCCAAAAGGAGCGCATTACATACATACATACATATGGTATTTCACCTAGATGAACTAATTGGACCCTAAAACGTAAATATTTGCAGACAACCCGATAGGGTACTCCATTTTTGACATGAACACTATACTTTCCCCTTTAATAGATATTCTAGCTACATTCTTCGGGGGAAAGTAAAAACGAAATAGAGAAATAGAAAGTTTTATTTTTCAATTAAAAACAATTTCCTTTTACTTTTAGTTACTTTTTACAAAAAAAAAATTTCCATTACTTCCCTTGTACACAATAGTAAAAAATAACGTCAATGTAGCACTTATATGATTGAGAACTATTAGCAAACTAATTTTGTTATATAAATGAGATTTCAAAACGTATATAATATTGTGGATTCATTAATATTTTCTTGCATATTCTAGCCTTACAATCAATAACATTATAGTTACGGTCGAATTCAACGAATATTTATACAAAATTTCCTGTAAGAATTGTGGAGGGGATATTCACCATAATAACAATAGGCTTAGAGTTACAATGTGTTAGTCCAGGTGGAGCATATTGTGCGATTAGCTACCTGAGAAGGTGCTATAATCCTCCCCACCACATTATAGTTATGTATATACTATATATTTTTTAACCTCTCTCCCTTCCCCCATTTATTGATAAACTTATTTACCACATAGTACATATTTAAACATATCTTTCCTATTTAGTAAGGTAAAAGTATAAGAGTATAAAGGCATAATTTCGTTCCGTATACCATAAAAGTACACAATAATATATCGCAATTATAACTTTATTATTATTTACCGGTCATCCCAAATCGCTTAGCTTATTAGACAAGCAAAAACCATAAACTTGTTTTAGTTCAGTCACTTTACATTTCCTTTTCTCATCTCTTTATTGATTTAATTTTGATTTTAGTTACCTATTGAAATGTAAATGAATTATTAAAAACTATAAAACCTGTTATATCTATTAATTTAAACAATTTAAAATCGGTATTATCTATTATATAAACAACCTAACATATCACAAAAATTAAAGATATAAAAATATATATGGTATATTTTCCAGGAGACAATCAATCATAGGTTTTTATAATACTCATTACTCGATCCTAATTTTTAAAAAAATTTCATAACGCCTTAGTATTTAATCAATGTAAAATAACAGACTGATTAAAATTTACAGATAAGGTTTATAAAGAAAGTAATTTTTTTTAGTAAATGAAAAAGTTAATTTGTGAAAATATAGTTTTGTACATGCAACTAATTATATTATAACTATTTTATTACAATTTCTTTTTGTTTTTTTTGTTCTGAACCTCCACAAATAACTATTACTTTAGATTTTCTTAAAAAAAAGGAATTTAATATTTACGAAAATTCTTTTCGAATTTGAACCATTTTACAATTCAACATTTTATAAATTTTTCTCGGTTGAAAATTCAATTTTCAAACTATTTTCTGATTTACTTGTTGTTTATAACCCAATTATGATATAATTTTTAAAATTATTGCAACAAATTATACATAACTTTTTTAGAGATTTCTGAGAGAAGAATTTTAGTTAACTGTTTATCAAGTGTGGTTTGTGTATTAAAATGTATTATAATTTTTATCTGTAGTCTACATATAGACTTGAATGAAAACAAGAGATAAAAACTGAAAAACAGAAATGCCAAAAAAATCATTGTTGACAAATATTGCTCTTTAATATAGAATATAGGATAGTTAAAGAACATACGGGTGACAATTTTGTATATAGTATAATTTTATTCTAATTTTTTAAGTATATTAAACATGTATATATATATATATATATATATATATATATATATATATATATATATAGTCTATGGCATTTCCGGTAACGTGAGGATTCCAACGCGGGTTTGTATTTCTAAACCGGTTCAGTCGTTGAGCTGCTAAGATGAAACAAAATTCATACATACGAGTACATACAAACATACACTCTAAATACATTACACTTCTTTTTGGGCAGTTGTGGAAAAACACTAGTAAGAGAACAACTTCACACGTATGAGATACGAGGTTTCCGAATCATTCAAAGTGATGCGACTTGTTCAAAAAGAACTCATTTATCTGATGGAGTTTTTCATAATGTTAAAAATTTATTTAAACATTTATATAAATATATATATATATACTAGCAGACCCGGCAATGCTTAGCTATTGCAAGATTTCAGTACATTACAGATTAAATGAACACACTAAACGTTTAATAAAACATTTAAAAAATTAACATTACGGACCTTCTAAAAATGTAACTTTTCCCTTTTTCCCTTTCACCTTTTATCCCTTTCCCCCTTTCCTCCTTTCCTTTTTGCCATTTCCATTTTTACCATATATTCCTTTCCCTTTCTCATTTTATTTTCCTCATTTTCCCTATTTCCTTCTCCTTTTCTGTTTCCTTCCCACTTCTCTTCCCTTATTTTCCTTTTCCCCTTCCTCTTTTCCTCTTCCTCTTTTCTCCTTTCCCCTGTCGATTTCCTTTTCCCGGTTTTCCCCTTTCCCATTTCTTCTTTTTTCATTTTCCCCTTCTTCCCTTTTTACCTTCTTCCCTGTTACCTTTTTCAATTTTTCCCTTTTCCGATCTTTTCCTTTTCCAATTTTTCCCTTTCTCCCTTTTTCCCCGCGCATAAATCGGTCTAGTAGTTTTTTATTCTATAGCGGACACACATATGGGAAACACTGAAATGGAATCGTAAGATATTTATTATAGCGTGTGTTGCTTTTACCTCCTAGAGGTAGCACTATTTTTCAAAAAAGTGTATTTTTATCTGTCACAGGTGTGACATCTTAAGTGTATAAATAGAAGTTATATAAAAACACGCGCGTATTCGAATGCCACGTTGTCAAAATTTCAAAGCAATCTGTAAAGAACTTTCGAAAATTTATGATTTTGAATAAACAAACATTTACATTTTTATTTATATAGATATAGTTGTATAATCTATGATACTCTCGGTAAAGTAAGGATTCAAACGCGGGAGCACATATATAATCAGTTCAGCCATTGAGCTGCTACGGTGGAACAAAAATACATATACCCTAAATACATTACATTCCTTTTTGGGCAGTCGTATAAAAACTGAAGTCCTAAGAAAATTAAATTTTACTAGTAGTTTTTCTTAAATAAAAAAATCTCTAACACCCGTTATAAAGTCTTAAAATTTTTATAAAGATATTGTACCTCAAATTTAGGATCAATTAATTGAATTTCTATTGGTAATCCTCCAATTTCCCGAATAACCAGAAACATAAACTGCTTTACAGTAGAATTTATATGATGAACTATACAGGAACAAAATGGCTGAATTCTTCAAAATAACATCACATTTAAAATTTTTTGTTGGTTTAGTAATGAAATTTGACTTAAAGTTTTCATGCACTCTCTCAAAAAAGTATAAGAATAAAAATTTTTTTACAGATCCTACCATTTGAATAAAAGTTTACGACAAAAATAACGAAACCTTTTTAGATCTAAAGAATTAGAATCATCCAAAAAAAGTAAAAATTTTAACTCGACAATAGAAAATTGCAGCCGGAAAATATGACAGAAAATCTTCTTTTTCTAGATTCTATATCTTCTTTTTCTATAGTTTATATGTAAGTTCAAGTATCTTAGAAATGAAGGATATTATTTTTAATTTTATTTCAAATATAAATTTATAATCTACCAAAAAAAACCGTAGCAAATATAAATCATAAGCTAAGTTTATAAATCACTAAGCTCACAAACCATGTTTTTTAATTAGTTTTAATGTTTTTTGTCCCTTACTTTTTAAATCTGAATATCAAAAGATCTTTTGATAATCCTTTCAGGTTTCCATTGATCCTGAATTAAGTATTACAAAGAACAAACCCGGATTTTTCCACCTTTTAATGAATGACAGCCAACTGCAAACAAACCGTAAATTATTTCTAAAGGATAAACTGTATACATAATTTTTTTGTGAAAGGAGATGATACAAGCAGTTATATCATAAAATAAACGTAAATGTATCTATTAACAGGATAAGCTTAAAAAATTCTCAATACTTCATTCATTAATGTATTAACTCATTTGCTTTTCTATTTTACCATTTTTTTTCTAATAATTTACTCGCATGAAAAATAAATTGCTGTAAAACATTTGTTAAAATTTGTTCTGTTGTTAAAATAAAATTTTTAATTTAATATTCTTTAACAAAAATAATCAAAAAAGCCTTTGAAAATGCAAATTTGAATGGTAAAGACTGATAAACAAAACAAAATTCCATACAAGCAAATAAATCTTTTACTTTGGTCGGTACTCAATAATACATTGTATGTATCAGTCAGGAAGCAAAAATACAAAATCAATTTACTCGTAAAATAATAATAATATTCTCAAGAACCATTAAAAAATATATAATAATTATACACGCATACTTGATTCTTAAACTTATGTCATCAGTAATTAAATTCAATTAAACACTGAATACTAAACGTAAAGGAAATAAACACGTATCTTAAAATAAATGTAAATTAACCAACATTGTTTATGTTAACTCGTTTTATTATATTGTCATTTCCACGTTTCCCAGCCGAACTGGCAAAATATCCATCTGTCAAAAAAGCTCCGCCTCAATTGTATCTTTATCTGTGGAACCGCATAACAAGGATTCTAATGTAAAGAAAAAATTTATGCGTGAAGAATTTATACAATAAAGTAAAAACTGAACATGAAATCAATAACTTTTTTGCACAAATTAGGTCGTTGGGTTGGTTTTACAATTGAATTACACATCTACTCGTAGTTTCAGACTTTTAACCTCTGTAAAGAGTTGTAAAACATTGATTTTTTTATAGATCATTGAGTTGCACAATGATATAGGTCATTGATGCACACTGATATTTGGAAAAAACATTTAATGCACCCATTTAAAAGTAGTCACTTTAAACGGCTACTTTCTTTGTAAAAATTTGTTAAGTTGTGCAAAAACCAACTAAAACTCATTTTTTTTTAACTAATTCATGTTAAAAGTATAAAAATTTATTTGTACCAATTTTTTTTAAATATCATTTCTTGCATTAATGTAATCACAAACGTTTTTTACAATTTTTTTTAAATTTTTATCTTTGAAATTATCACGATTTATACTTCGTTTAAATCACAGTACATTTGATATGAAATTATCAAATTTCAGTTTAAATTTTAAATAACCTGTTCATCTGAGCGGGATATTTGAAACAGGAAGTATGATCCGCTTTGGTACAACCTTCATACTATTATACAATCCATACTATTAACTAATCTCAAGATTAATTAAAAAAATTTGTTGTGGATACCACATGACTTACTTGTACGCCTATTAAATTACATAAACACATTTTATTTAAAATGAAAAGTACGTAAAATTTTATTTCATTAATAACTTCTGATATTATTTAATTTTTTTTTATTGTTATTATTGACTTGTTATTTACTGTAAAAATTATTTTATAATCAGATGATAATAATTATTAATAAATCAGCACATTTAAATTAAAGAAAAAAATAAATAAATAAAGGAGATGAAGACTGATTCCAATCGATGTGCCTTCCCCTTCTAAGATCCAAATATTTCATTAATTGAAGTTTCATTTGGCTATTACTCTGGAACAAATGAAAATAAGAAAGCTTATTCGTTGAAAAGCGCTCAATAAGGGCTTATTATTGCAGTTAAGAAAAATAAAATCCAAATTCTTTTTGATCTGGGCTTTTTTGGACACTTTTGTTTCAGTCGATTGCAATCAAAAGTGGAGGTCCATAAGTAAATATTACAACAGTCCTAAATCCAAAATTTCAACATCCTACGACTAATCGTTTTAGAGTTATGCGAGATACATACGTACGTACGTACATACATACTTTCATACGGACGTTCAGACGATACGCCGAAACTAGTCAAAATGGATTCAGGGAGAATCAAAATGGATATTTCCGTTGAAATCTGAAAAACGAGATTTTTCGCAATCACAATACTTCCTTTACTTTGTACCGGGAAGTAAAAAGAAAAGAAACAAACGCGTGCAAAAAAAAATAGTGAATTAATTATGATAACAAATATAGTACTGATAACGAAATGATTGATTTAAAAACAAAATTGAACAGATGTAATTCAACATTTTCCTTACAAAATAATTTTTGAAGCTTATATCACTTAATCATATCAGAAAATAAATTGTATAAGATTAAAATTTCTGTATGAAATTAATTAGTTACAGATTAACAAATTCCGCGATTTTAAATTAAGTTTAATCATGTGACCGTATTTGTGTCTGTCAATTAAAACGTGAAACCACATATTCATTCGTATGACAGAAGACTCTTATTGTACTAAACAAGTTAAAGCATTTTCAAGAAAGGTTTATTAAGAAGGTGTGAAGAGGGGTTTGATAGAGAATGCGAGGATGTAAAAGAGGGATGGGAAAGAGGAAGAAAGAGATAAATAGAATGCGAGCGAGAGGAAAGCACAGAAAGCGGATCAGTGAAGGGATTAGTGTCCCAGGCTCACACCTTGGCTGAACCGCACCATTAGCCGGGACTCGGTTATAACAACACCAGATTTGCTTTAAATATTCCCCTTCTCCCTCTTAGGCTCAGACCCAAACCCAGAATCTCAATCTCTCTTCCTCTCTCCCCTCCACATTTAGACTTAACTCCCCTTCCTGTTTAACGAGTCCATTATACCTCTGTCTTTTGAATCTTTATAATATACGCCCTAATAAATATTTAAAGGAAAACATGTTTACACGGCGTATATGTATGTAAGTTGTTCATTTTTGCATCTAAAACAGATTCACTAACGCACGTTTATAACTTAAAAATTGAACGGTCAAAAAAATTCCTGTACATTTCACACGTGTTTTTCATGTTTTAAAATATAATTACATTAAAATCTCACAGTTTTTAATTAACATGGGATTTAGTTATAATTTAATGCCTGTCATCAACTTTTGAAATGTATATCTTTTAATACAACAGTTATACTTTATTATTTCTTACTTAAGAACAATCTAAATTTTAGACGATTAAAATTATTTCGAATTTTATCTCCAGTGGGTACCAGGTTAAAAGATAAACAATTTAATTGAATAATTTCAAACTTTACAAAATTCCAAGGACGGAAAAGATTGTTACATTAAGTCTGATCTTGATCACAAGTAGTTTTTTTTAATTTCCATTAGATCAATTTTTTTGTAGCATAAATTACTTGGTGAATACATTCAGTATAAAACATTGCTCCCAATTTCAGTAAAACTACATCCATCTTCCGATATGTTTTGGGCAGGATTATCACTCTGTTCCTGAAAGGAGACGCCTTGTAATTAACTTTGTTTTCGTCTCATATTATGGTTTCTTCATTGGTAAATTATTTTTTCAACTTGTATCCTTCCTTATTCTACCTTTTTATTTCTTTCTTTGTTAAAACTGTTAAATTTATTTTGAGAATACTAGAACTTTATGTATCTAAGCATTATTGGTTAACTGTCTGTTAATAATTTCGCAAACTCTATTTCTAATCTGGTGGCTGAGCAATAAGGTATTGATCTAATACCTACAAAGTAAAGTTAAATTTCTTAGCCCAGAATACATGCTGGTGATCTGGTGCCCGCAGTGTGATGAATACCGCCTAGCTTGCTTGGCGATTACCGGACCGCTCAGCCTGGAGAACATCATGGCCACCATATTACGGACCTCCAAGAGTTTTGATACACCATCGCAGGGTTCGTGGCGAGGGTTCTTCAGGAGAAAGATCGAGAGGCTCGGGGATGAGATAATGCCCTCTGCGGAGCTGCCGTTCCCACGTGCTTGCTCGACTGGATGGTAACGATGAGCCACGGGGACTCTCGCACCCCAAAACGAAGAAGAGGAGTCCCGGCGGGGATTCCGGACTCGGGATGTTCCCGTTAGAGGCACTGGCATAAAGACCGAGTCCCGACTCCTTGAGCAGGGACCCAGGGACGGCATAGCCAGGCTTGGTGGATCCTACTCTGGGGGTTTGAGGCGGGTGCAAAGTAAGGTCCACCGACGGGCCGAGACGTGGAGGCCCACTAAAATAAAGCACATTCCCCTGGGCTGTGTAATACCTAACCTGAGGATCCGGCTTGGGTGAGTAGGTAAAAAAAAAAAAATTAATAATTCTTACAAAGAGGAAATGAATTTAACGGTTTTAAACTACTGTGATCAATAGGAACTAAATGTGTTGTTTAGACTTTTACCATTTCATCTTTACTTCATATGTTGTTTTATTTTCTGATTCAGTTTTGTTACTTTTGGAACTATTATACCGTACAGTTGAAAGAAAATCTAGTTTAATGTCTTCAGTCGATGTAACATTTAAATATTGTTGAAAAGTTATTTGAAAGACTGGTAAAACAAGAAAAGATGTATTTTCTTTTGTACAAATGCAATAAATATCCTTATTAAAATGTATAATTTTGTAGATTTTTAACAAACAAGGAAAAGCTTACAAAAATCTAAAATAAGATAATTGGTTATCTTTTTTGTCTGAATTGATTTCCATTGTTTTAAACGGCTCGCATAATTTTATATGGATTTAAAAAAATATATATATATATATCACACACGAAAAAACGGAGACAGTATATGAGTTTGGGGTAAGAGGTTGTGTGTGCGTTTGTTTGTGTGTATGTATGTCTGTTACCATTTTCCTCAAAACTACTGAACCGATTTCGATGTGGTTTTTTGAATTGCATAGGTATCACTTCAAAGCAGGCTCTTAGATATGTTTTACGGTTCTAAATCACTAAGGAGCGCTGCAATAGATGTGTTTCTCTAAAACGGCTGGGCTGATTTTGATGCGGATTTTTGCATTACAAAGGTTTCACCTCAGATATGTTTCTTCAAAATTGCTTTTGAATTTTTGTAAGTCTTTCTAATTAATATTTTTTTTTTATTTAACATTTATTTCGTCATGGGTTTTATAAAATTTTTAATTTTATTTACTTGTTTCGTAATGTTTACTCCTAGCGTAGCGTATTAACTTCTCATTTCCGTGGATGTTTTTAGGTTTACGATGGCTTATTTATTGTACTTAAGTACAACAAATAACTTATTCCGACATTATCATCAACATTTTTTAAGTAATCTTTTAATATTTTAAATATACTATTTAATAAGGAAAGTATTGTAGTACGCATGTATTTTCCTAATTTACCTAATAATTTCATTAATAATTTGGAATTTTAATTTTTTTAATAACCTCACTTCTTTGTAAAATTTTTAATTAAAAAAAAAAATTTAAATATTTCATTATTTTGAATTTTCATTTTATCAACTCTTTATTTAATGGCAAAATCAAGAATTATACAGGCCTAAATTAATCAAAAATTTATTTATTTTTTCCTAATGAGTACATTGCAATCTGTTTAATAAATGAACATCCCAACCCTGTAGGGGGAAGACACCCATCTTTTGACGCTTCCGGTCGCCAAACCACCCCCCCCCCGCGGTTAAAAATCAACAATAACAAAACCCCAATGAGATAAGGATGATATCTACGGCATGTAAATGATGTGTAGTTTTGTACAGACCCAGGTCGATCGTTGCTAAGGCGCGTATTTAATTGAACGCCAACCACCAAAGTACACCGGCATTCACTTTCTAGTATTCAAACCCGAATAAATGCAACTAAACTTTACTAGGATTTGAACCTCAGAACCTTCGAGTTCAAAAATCAGCTGTTAAACAACTGATTTCAGACAATTTATTGAATATAGAATATTAAAGAGTGCAACTTCTTAGTGAAACATAGCATTAAAGGTAGCTGATTAAAAACACCTACCCCACATAGTTTCTTTCCCGCGTTCGATATATAAATATATCGATTATTACACTAAGGATGTTTTTTACCTCCGGGATCACCGTTAGGTATTGCTTCAGAGGATGAGATGAATGACAAGTAGCGCGTGAAAATGTCATGCTGATCGGGATTCGAACTCGGGCCTCCGAATGAATGGCCGCTATCACTTGCGTCACGAGGCTGGCAATGCTTCTTTTTTTTCTGATGATGGGGATCCCATTTACGGCCAAAGTGTTGTACTCGCAACAGGTTCCGCTAGTTGTTATTAAAGTGGGTAAGTATTCCTGCGTCCTACCGACTAAACCTAAGCACCTCATCAACTCCCCCTCCCGAGGCCGGGTCCGCAATCAAGCACTACACGGCCCTAGGAGGTGCCTTTGAGCAAGGGGGAATCCGGAGTCTCCGTGCATCATCACCGCTGTCCACCTACGCATATCCTTCACTTCCACCCCCGCCCACCGGCCGCGTTCTTCGGCCTTCCAGTAGATCTTCCCATGCTGATACTCTGTCCCGTGAAAGGGAACCACACAGGGTGCCGATCTTCTTCACAAAGGGGCAAGGGAGTCCCTGCCCAGTGCCTCATCACTACCGCCCATCAGTGCAAGCACCGACGAACGGCAGTTCCGTAGGGAGCTGTCCCTCATCTCCTCACCTCTCCGTCGTCTCGACTTCTGTTGGAGAATATTTGTGATAAAACTGGTTATTGCGGGAAACTCCTCTACTCCGGACAACATACGCTCGACGATGTTCTCGACGGCAAGGGATTCAGTGACCATTTCACAACCGTGGCGATCGGTGACCCACGTCCGGCAGTAGAACACGACGTGTTCCGGTGTATTCAACTTCCCACAGTATAAACAGAGGAGATTGTCTGCCCTCTTCCTGGCATGTAAGTATACCCGGAACACGCCACGGCCAGTCAAAAATTGAGTCAACCAGTAGGATATCTCACCGAAGTTGCGGTTGATCCACGGCTTGACGGTGAGTCCATCGGCCAGTGGAAACTTGATTCCAGCGGACTTGCCACTCTCGGAGGAGGCGTCTATTCATCTCGTTTCTGTCAGTACCCTGGATGATTCCAATTCCCTACCTGGCTACTGCTGAAATGGGGGAACACCTGCAATGAGAAGTGCTGCTTCGATCGAGACGGAAGAGTGTGCGGAAATGACGCGGAGAGCGATCCGCCTCCGGATGCAATGCTTCTTAAAAATACAATATATTCTTTGAAATATTTTTATTTCAAAGAATTACACAATTTTTCTCATTAAATATTAAAATGAATAATAAACATTTTATAAAAAGATTTTTTAACCTTCCAACCTGAAATTCCCCTTAAATGTATTAAAAATATTTAATATATACGAACCCTAAAATTAGATTGAAAACTGAATCAATATTAAGACCACGTAATGTGATGCACATATATAGAATTTTCAGATCCACACTGTCCTTACCGATACTATGTATTATATATAATATATATTGGATTTGAAAGGTTTAAGATGAGATATCTCGATTTTCTATGATTTTCTTAAGGGTGCTACATATCTGTTCGAAAAGGTTACATTACCTGCCCAACAGTAAAGCATATAACATCATCTAACGTGGCGCATACATATAGATTATCAGGGTTCCCACTGTCCCTAACTACCCGCCGCACGGCGAAAAAAGTTTTTCGCCGTGAAAAACTACATGGTATCACTGCGAAAAGCAGCTGCCTCGATAGCAACAAGATTTATTTCAATCGGATTAATAGAAAAAAATTTAGGTGCGAACAAACATAAAAGAAGAATATACGGCTCGAATACATAACCTCTTTTTTTGAAATCAGCTAAAATTAAGTAATGTGTACAATATTTCAATTAAATAATACATTTGATTACTATTGAAACATAAGACAGAATAATGAAGTATATATATATATATATATATAAATATATGAACACATACATTATATATATAATGAAATATAAAATAATAAAGTAGTATAATAATAAAGAGTTTTGATTATAACAAACGTCATTTTACAAGAAAAAAAAAACATATATATATATATATATATATATACGATAAAAAAAACCTTCACATTGAATAGAAAAAGGAAACAACATGCTAAGAATTTTTGTTAGTTTATATATCGTATACACTAGCAGAAAGAACATGTTCTGATTGTACGTTCAGATGATCACGTGACGGTTTGCTGGTTAACAACAATCCTATCAGTTCGGTCTCTTGGCCAGGTGACAAGTTTTTCTTGCGCTTCAGTTGATCTCATAACAAGTTTCCCTTACCTGTCTAAACTCATTACATTAGTTTTATTCTTTATTTAGCCCTATTTCGCTCCCTTCTTAAACACTTTAAAAATGTTAATTTTCTTTTTTTTTAATATATAGACTATATACAAAATATTATACTTTAATTTTAGTATACAAAATTCAGTTTTTTTTTGTATAAAAAAAATTACATTTGATTTAAAAATTTCATCATTATCAATTGAAAGTATCGATAAGATGATATCAGTATACTTAATTTTACATATCGAAAATCTATATCGTTTTAATACTCTACTTTTTTTTACATATTCTCCTATTATTTTATATTCCAGTAAAGTACATTATTACAACTTGAATATATTTAAGAAAAGTACCAAATTTAACTTTACTGATTTAATTTTAAGCGTTTAAAACAGAAGATAACCTGTTTTTCTGCCGAAGAACAGAAATCTAATTTATGAAAAATTAAGTATATTTCATCGTATTATAAAAAAATATATTATAAAAATTATTCAGTATTACTTTATGGTACAGATGAAATGGATTCTTATTAAAAATGTTATATTAGAGCTACAATTTCTAAAACTTTTGAGTCGATGGGGAGATGAGGAAAACGAACAAACTACCATCTGCCTTTGAACAAATCAAGTTGTGTTGAATCCAGTGCATAAAATGATGGATTGATTGCCTTGAGATCGGCTGTATAAAATATTTTAGCAATGGATTAATTTACCATTTAAAGTTGAGTGTAGTTTTATTAAATTCACTGTTATTCTGCTCAAATAGAAGTTGTTTGTTCCATTATTAGAGGATTTTTAACGTATTAAATTCGGGAATGTAATTTTTTTTAAGTCAATATGATTGATGATAATAAAATTATTTTTATACAAGTAGTCTATCTAAGTGAAATGTAATTCAGTTATTTTAATAAAAAAAATAACATTTCAATACGAATAGTTTCATTATCTAAATTTTAAATTACATAACATTGTACTCCAGATAGAGGACAAAACTGAAAATATATAATCTAAAATAAATAATTCAGAAAAATATAAAGTAGTTATTGATCATTTTAAATAAAATCATTATTAGAATATCACATACATAATATTTTAATCGTATTTAAAATAACAGAAAACAATGTTATTTTGGAGAAACGGAAGTCAATTATTAAGATAGTGTTAGTTAAAGAAAGTAGATTCCAAGAACACGAAGGTGAGTCGATGGAACAAAGGCTTGTTACAGATGTTTATAAAGATGAGGAAGAAGAAAGGAAAAGAGATTTGTGAATGGCAGACAAGCGAGTAAAAAGTATTAAGGAAGAAAGAAGGGGGTCGAGGTCGAAGTAAGAGAAGCCTGTCCTGTCACACAGGTAATCCACAGTGCGGACAAGTGTCAGCAGCGCCCAATTAGCGGAAAGAGACGTCCAGAGGCAGCCGTCAAGAAACGTCAAATTAGGCAAACTTATTATATGTAGAGACTAGTACCAGGTGCGTCTTACTGAAAGAAAAACTGTCTGTTTTGTTTAATTTAACCAAAAGATAGAGTATACAGAAACTTTTGTAAAATAATCATACGACTGAATTTACAATAACGGTCAGACATAAATACGGTAAATAAATTGAAACCAGAACCAAGTTCTGTTTCAGGAATTCTCAATTTTAAACATCGTTTTATTTTTAATAAGAAGTACACGCTTCCTGTTAAATCTGCATTTGAGAAATGTTTAACTATTTTTTTTATAAAATTCTTAAAAGATTTATAATATTTAATCATGAGTTTAATATCATAGATAAATGATATTTAAATATGATTTTTTCCAAATTTCCCAGTATTCTTTATTATTTTATCAGTTATGACTTGTTACTTGAATATCTGCCCGAATAATATAAATCAATCCATGATTTAAACCATATTTTGACTCAAAACGTGGATTTTATTTTAAAATTTTACTTCATTTAAAAAAAAGGAGTGTTAATGCTTTAAGGAAGTCTCCCTCTATGAATCATGAGACCTTGCCGATGGTGAGAGGGCTTGTGTGCTCAGTGAAACAAAATAGCTGGACAGAAGGAGCACTCATATCGGAGAGATGCCTGTTGAGAGCCAGACTATGAATTATTCCTAAAAAAGGGCAGCAGCTCTTTCAGTAGTTGTTAAGGACGTAGATCAGGAAGAATTAAATAGTTAAATCAACATCACTCAATTTTCTGAGTACTGCACAGAAGAAAACAATGGAAAACTACGGCTGCTTTTTCCCAAGAAAATGTAGCTCTCTGCATTTTTATTTAACAAAAATGGAAGCGCCTTTCATGGTAAAATAATCCGGAGGTAAACTAGCGCCCCGTTCGGATCTCCGGGTGGAGGCAACCGAGAAAGGGTTCATCAGAAAATAAAAAAATAACATTCTACAAGTCGGAGCATGAAATGTTAGAAGTCTAGAAAAGATTGGTAGGTTAGAAAATTTAAAGGAAGATTAAATGTAGGTGCTAAATTTAGATGTAGTAGGAATTAGCGAGGTACGTTGAGAAGAGGAAAACGACTTTTAGTCAGGTATTTTAAGAAAATTAACTCGGCTTCAAATAAAAAGAGGCAGGAGTAGGTTTCGTAATAAACAAGAAGATAGGGACGAGAATAGAGTATTTGAAAATGCATAGTGATAGAATCATTATAATAAGGACAAAATTAAAACCTAAGCCAACAGCGATTATTAAAATCTATATGCCTACAAGTGCCCATGATGATGATGATGAGGTAGAGTGTGTATTTGAAGAAATTGACAAAGCAGTTAAACACATAAAACGGGATGAAAATTTAATAATAGTTGGAAATTGGAATGCATGCATTGGAAAAGACAAGAAAGGAAATATTGTGGGTGAGTACGGGCTGGGCAAAAGGAATGAAAGAGGGGATCGACTTTTTGAGTTTTGCCCGAAGTATAATTTAGTAATTGCCAGCACCCAGTTTAAAAATCATAATAGAAAAATATACACATGGAAAATCCAGATGGTACTGCAAGGTATCAGATGAATTATATCATGGTTAATCAAAGATTTAGTAATCAACACGTCGACTGCAAAGCTTACCCTGAATCAAATATTGATAGAGACCATAATTTAGTGATAATGAAATGTAAATTGGGATTTAAAAACTTGAAGAAAAGGTGTCAGATAAATCGGTGAAATTTAGAGAAGCTTGATGAAGAGGATATAAAGAAGATTTTTGAGGAGGATATCGCAAAAGGTCTGAGAAAAAAATATGGGAGAATGTTACAAACGAAATTATTAAATCAGCAGAACAAACTTACGCGGAATAAAAAGAACTAATAGAAAACCTTGATTATCAAAGGACATATTGCAGCTGATGGATGAACGTAGAAAGTATTAGAATGCTATTGATGAAGAAGATAAAACGTACTGTCGACAATTAAGGAATAATATAAATAGGAAGTGCAAATTAGTGAAAGAAAAGTGGATTAAAGAAAAGTGTTCAAAAGTGGAGAGAGAAATGATCACTGATAAAATAGACGGAGCATACTGAAAAGTTAAGAAGAATTTTGTGGTATATAAATTAAAATCTGATAATGTGTTAAATAAAGATTGTACTCCGATTTATGATACGAAAAATAAGGTCAGTAGATGGGTAGAATATGTTGAAGTGTTATACGGAGGAAATGAATTAGAAACTGCTGTTATAAAGGAAGAAGAAGAAGTCAAAGAGGATGATGCAATACTGAGATCTGAATTTAAGAGAGCATTAAAAGATTTGAATGGCAGAAAGGCTCCTGGGATAGACGGCAGGATATCTTCAGAATTACTGCGCAGTGCAGATTAGGAAGCAATAAAAAAATTATATAAACTGGTGTATAATATTTACGAAAAAGGGGATGTTCCTTCAGACTTCAAAAAAGAGTGTTATTGTCATGATACCAAAGAAAGCAGGGGCAGAAAAATGTGAAGAATGCAGAATAATTGCATCAGGCATGAAAAATCTTAACTAGAATTCTTTACAGAAAAATAGACAGTAGAGTGAAAGAAGTATTAGGAGAAGACCAATTTGGTTTTAGGAAAAGTATAGGGACAAGGGAAGCAATTTTAGCACTCAGATTAATAGTAGAAGCAAAATTAAAGAAAAACAAACCAACATACATGGCATTTATAGACTTAGAAAAGGCTTTGATAACGTAGACTGGAATAAAATGTTCAGCATTTTAAAAAATATAGGGTTCAAGTATAAAGATAGAAGAACAATTTCTAACATTTACAAGAACAAATATGCAACAGTAATAATCGAAAAACATAAGAAAGAAGCCGTAATAAAACGGGGAATCCGACAAGGATGTTCCGTATACCCGTTATATTTTAATCTTTACATAAAATTAGCAGTTAATGATGTTAAAGAACAATTTAGATCCAGAGTAACAGTGCAAAGTCACATTGATAGGTTACACCAATCAATTAGAGAATTAATTTAACACAGAATAATTCAATTTTAAGTGTATATGATACATCAATCATCTACTTGGAATTTACATTCGCATATTAAAAGCCCGCCAGATAAATGTATATTTATCATGTGAATAACTAGGTTGATATGGATTAATTAAATTTACAATAAAACAAGACAAAATTTACTGAATTTAGAATAATTATAACAAAATAGGACAAAAATTAAACCTAACAATCAAGAAAAAATATAAATTAAAATTATTACTGTAAACCATTAGATTATCGTTAAGAAACATTTACCACGAGATAAATGCGTCAGTATCTTATTTGGACAAGTTGTCTATCGTGTGGTGTATTTTCTAAGGAAAAAAGTATATTTAAAAAATCTTTTTTAAAGAACTCTTTTATTTAAAATGCACCAAAAAGTTAAAAAAAATGTTTAATCATAAGACTTTGTAATAAATATTCTTAGTTAAATACGATCAGTATTATTTTATTATTAAAATTTAAATATTTTTAACTTTTTAATGCTTATTCTAAATAGAAAAAAGTGTTCTTTAAATTTTCAACAATAACTCAGGGGTTCCTCAGGGCTCAGTTCCGGGATCGGTTCTACTCCTGATCTGCGCTGCTGATCTACCTAAACCAGGCTGTTACAGTAACATGGCACGGCGATCTTGACAGTTAACGATTATCCCGAATGTAGCCTTAGAGAAATTACAATCTATATTGGATAACATTAGCGTTTGACTGCACAAATGAAAAATAAAGATAAATCCGACAAAGTCTAGCCAAGTAATGTTCACGATGAGAAGAAACGATTGCCCTGAATTTCTTTAAACGGTGTCAGAATACCTTATACCAGTAAGGTAAGATACCTTGGCTTTTACATTGATCACCGTTTAACTTGAAGAGATCATATAACGGAGAAAAAGTTGCTTGATATCGTTAAGTTTAAAAAGATATACTGGATATTGAGAAAGGACCTCAAATTTTTATATCCAACAAGATTTTGCTTTACAAGGCTTTCTTTAAGCCGGTATGAACTTAAAGAACTGAACTCTGGAGCACAACCAGTAACAGCAATGTGAAAATCATTCAACGGTTGCAGAATAAAATACTACGGAACTTAACCCAAGCGCCAAGTTTCGCGAGGAATACCGAGATATCCACGATTACATAGGCATTCCATATGTTCGAGAAGTTGGACGCCTAGTTTCAAGATATGTATCCAGGCTGGAGAAGTATGTTAATTATCTAGCTTTGAATTTACTGGACAACAGTAAGGACGTTAGGAGGCTGAAAGACTCCCCGTGCTTGATCTGGTTGATGGATCGTTATAATGAACCTGTTTATTGGAAATCACACTTCTTTTAATTGTTTTTGGTTATTAAAACTAATAGATGCTTACGTTTATTATCTATGGTTATCTTAAAATTAAATTTTCATTTATTGCTGCCTATGTGTATTTAAAATTAACATTTCTTTTTATTTTGTTCTATTTACGTACCCGACTTGATAAATTAATGGTGTGAAGATATTATTTAACTATATTCTCCAGACACTATCAAATATCATCAACTTACTTCATAGTTACTAGTATTTATTTACGAGTTTACAAATACATCGTGTGATATTTATTCATATTAATTGTTTTTTTACTCGTTGAGATTTATCATTGTAAGATCATATTTCAAGTGATAGTCTGTCATACGACTTAAATATTATAGCAGTATAAAAGCTGATCGTAAATAAATGATTCAGAAAAACAAAAATTTCTTTTTTAAAATATATTTTTTTTTTTTAATTTGACTGCATTAAAAAACGTCATCGTAAATCATCTGATTTCGAAGTCGTAAAACAGCTAATTTTGAAGTCAAAGTTCTCAGGTTCAAATCCTAATAAAGGTAGTTGTTTTTATTCGGATTAGATTGCTAGATCCTGGATACTAATGTTGTTTGGTGGTTGGAGTTCAATTAACCACAAGTCTTAGGAATGGTCGGCCTGAGTTTATTCGGCAAGAAACAGATATACCTGTACAGTTATATTACATGATAAGTTGATAATGATTTTAATTATTGATGCGACTATAAATAAAAGTGTTAAAAAAAAATTATATAATAATTTTTAATACTTTTTTTATTTCCTTATTTCTTAAGTTTGCATAATATGTGTTATATTTGTACATAGACGGAGCAAAATTATAAATCATATATTTATTACCATGTACTTCTATGATATCACTTTTTTAGTTTAGTAAATTTTTTTTCAAATTATGTAGAAATTTATTTCATTTTGATATCATTAATTATGAATTAATTGATGTATAACTAATAATTAGATTATAATACTGTCAGCTGGGGATGAAAATATACATAAAATTTCGATGTATCTAAGTTAAGGGAAAAGATGAAAAATTTATTACAAAATTTGATCTTCCTTTCCTTTTCTGTGTAGCCTCCGGGAATTACCGTTCAGTTATTACTTCAGAGGATGAATGAGGATGATATATATGAGTCTAAATGAAGTTAAGTCTTTTATAGTCTCAGTTCGACCATTCCTGAAATGTATGGTTAATTGAAACCCAACCACCAAAGAACATCGGTATTCACAATCTAGTAATCAAATCCGTATAAAAGTAACTGCCTTTAGTAGGACTTGAACTCTGGAACTCTCGGCTTCCAGATCAAAATTTGATCTGGAAAGACAGAAAAAGTGAGTTACAAAAAAAAACTAAAAATTTCTAGGAGCTAGATTACAAATATAATAATACCCCATTCATATATTTGTCTAACTTCAACGTACATAAGGAATAGAACTACTTTGGGAATAATTTATCATGTACAATTTAAAATGACTTCATAAATTCAGAAAAGTTCCATAAGTTTTATATTAATTATGAAACAAAGAAATTATGTAGACAGTTAATCTAAAGAGAATTAATAAAAAATTCAGAATTGCTATATAATTACATGAATATGTCTATGCGGACGAATAGAAAAAACCTTCCGAAGAGTAGGGATTAAATATTATTTAAAACATCATTAAATACTGTTTTAAATGATGACACAATATTTTCAAATGATAAATTCCTTTTTCAATAAAACAAAGTATTTTAAGTTGTACTTTTAAATTGCTATACTTTCTTTTTTTTCAACCACCTGGACCATCGGGATTCAAACCCGAGACCTCCGGTTGAAGGCCGAGACGATACCATTCGCGCCACGGAGTCCGACTAAATTTCTATACATTAATTTGGTGATAGTGTCTTTAATCATAAAACAACTATGATGCTTTAATCATAAATATTTGGTAACTGTGTACTATGTTAACCCCAACGTTATTCTCTTTTTCATATGCTTTTTTGAAATCTTTAAGATTTATTTTTAAAAAAGACATCAGTTAAATATTTAAAAACTTAAAAGTATAAAGATTTAGGTTAAAAATATTTTTTGACAACTAAGAGTATTTTCCTGTATAAAATAATCAATTAACAGCCGAAATAGAAAAAGTTATTGTCCTTTTATTTATTAGTCTAAATGTTATAATTTCAAAGAGACAAATACTTTTTTTTTAATCTGTCGTTTCAACATTAAACAACTTAAGATACATGTCATGAAATAAATTTTAATAACATTGATTTCCTGAAGTTCACAATTGTATATATATATATATATATAATATATATACACATCAAAAATTAATATTTTTCTTTTTTGACAAAAATCCACCATGACAAATTCATATACGAATACGTATAAATAAACATTTAACATCATTCGACATTGACTATTTTTCAAAATATATTTTACATGAATTTGTACATGAATACGTTAGAACTGCTCAGCGGTACCATATACTGAAAAACAAAATGTAAATGTGCGATGGTAATACGTGGAAACTACATTAACATATCCGTTTCAAATTTTCTTACTAAGCATAGGGTAAAAATATCGTCGTCATAAAAAATGTATGTTTCTCTTCAATGAAATATTGTAAATTTTATTGCACTAAGGAGATCATTGTTTCGTATATATACGGGAATACAAAATTTAAATATTCATATAGAAATGTGTGTTAGGTTTGTTATATAAGTAAAATGCAATAAGAGGGAAAATATATTTTAAAAATATATGTTAAAATAATGAAGAATATGTTTAATTGAAGTATAAATAAATTTTATGAATGGTTGAGTGCGAATTATATTTATAATTTTTTTTTTATCTATTAATGTAAACAACTACCTCTTTATAGAATACTCTTAAGGTTTTGTACCGACAAAAAAAATAAATCCTCTAAACGATATAAAAAACATAATAATATTTAGCTATCCCTAAAGATTTTTTTGGTAACTATTATATTAATATGTCATATAAAACAAGAAGAATCTTCGTTTACTTGAACACAGGAACTTCTTGCATTAAAATGTAAGTTGATCCAAGTCTTTACAGCAATAGAATCACCTGACTGTCTTTAAAACCCTCACTTTAAAAAATACTAGGTAAGATTTTGGTGTGACTTAAGTTATTCCCAAACTAAATAGCCATACCAAAAAATAACAAGCATTACATGCCAGGCCATACTAGAAAGAGTAGGATAAATACAGGAGAGATTTTATGCTCATATATTTTTGGTTTTATATCGGAACAAATTTGAATACAAGCTATTTATTTAGTTTGTAATAAATGTTTTTTAAAAATATATTTTGAAGCAGGTCACATATAAATTATTAGTATATTTTTAATGTAATGGTTGAGCAACTGAAATGGCAATAAACTATGTTTTCTTTCAGAAACATTCGGTAATAAAAACGTTTTGCTACAAAATTTAGCTGTTATTGGACGTTGGACAGACGAACAACCTGCGTTTGCGGTGAAGATTCTACAAAAACTGTCACAGTTGTATGGTTGCATAGTATTTGTTTTGTTCATTTAAAATCTGTAGTAAGAATGTATAGAGCGGTCAGCCCATACTTAGGTGGAAATTTCTGAATAAACTGATTCAGAGTTGAATAAGAAACCTTCTGATAAAAAAAGGAATGTATGTACCATGAAATCACCGAAGGTTTTCAGCGATAAAAGTTATTAATGTTTTGAAATCGTAAACTTCCATTCGATTTCACTTCGACTTTTCGAAATCAGTGTTCAAAAGAATCTTCCATTGGATATATGTGCCCGTATAAAATTCAAGTAATGAAGCATACTAAGTAATACCAAGGTGTACCAGTTAATTTTTTCCACCAGATTTTGAATCTAATAAACGTGATTCATAATAAACTAATGAGTGATGAATCACACTTTCATTTATCTGAATATATGAGTAGTCAAAAATTCCGGTATTGAGCAGCAAGCAACTCTAATGAAATGCATCAAGAACGTACGTACAGGACAGTATTTAAGTCACTTAAACTGTTTTTAAATATATCCTTTAAAACAACCTGTACATAATTTTTGAAGATAATAATAGGATTGCCAACACGTCGGAGTTATTTATCTGAATTATTGAAAAATGTTTTCCTCATTAAATAATGGAAAAAGCTGAAACCAATTCAGACACACAAGGTCTCACCAGAATGAAGCGTCAACTTATCAAGGAATGTAATTAAACAACTGTTTCCAGATAACTTTAACTAAAATAAGTTTGTAAATTAAATCGTCTTAAACAAATAAAACTTTTTATAAAAATTTTCAGAGAATTTAATTTCCCAAAAATTAATTTAAATAGATTTATTAGAAAAAAAATACAAATCTCAGAAATTACAGTAATTTAAAAGAAAATAAATCAAAATTGTGGGAGGGGAGAAGAAATATTACAATTTTAACTGAAAAAAGTTGTTCTTAATACTCAATTAAATAAGAACACTATTGGCTATACATTGGCTTGAAATTTTATCAGATCTACGAAAAAAAAAATAGAAAGAAATCCTTATTATTTTGATAATAATACCCCGAGTTTTGAGCCAGTGAATCATCATTACTAAGTATAAAAGGATAATCAAAATTGATGAACCAAAAAGTATTATTTGCTTTTGAAGACCACGCTAAAAAACAAACAAAAACCATATTACAGTCAACCAATATAGAATACAACTAATAACATAAGAGAAAATCATCGAATCATATATTAATAAAATATAAATGGACAGACAGTTCAGTGGTTTAGTTTCCATTGTTCATAAAATAGAGGTTGTCAAATTATTCAATGGGTACGGTAACCGGATAGCCCCAACAGGAATCGAACATATAAAGAGGTCTCTCTTCTACCCTACTCCCCCCTCCCTACATTATTCACAATAACAATCCCTTCTAATAGTACAACCTAGTAAAAGACTATTGCCGTACTACTGTAATAATTCAGCTCTATCTACTCGTTAATAGACGCCAGCCATTCATTCATCGGTATTAAAAAATAATATCTTATTTTATACAATAAACACTCTCTATTAGTCTACATTATATATATATATTTGAACTCATTCAATTATATTAAAGTAATTTCTCCTTTAATTTACACCTCATTAAATTACATTAATTTTATTGCATTTAATCATGGACAATTTACTCTAACCTGTATTTCTTAGTCCTATTTCTTCTAGGAGAAAGTTTTTTTATTACTTTATAAATGTACAAATAAATGAAAAAATATTTTTCTTAAATAATGTGCCTTGATTGCTTTCTCCCATAAAATCACCGAATAGAACAAATTAAATAAAAATAAAAAAATATTACAAATATATAAAATAAATTTTATTTATTTTTAAAGAAGGCGAATAAAATTTAATCAAGTTAAATAAATTTATTTAAAAGATGGTAAATAAACTTAATTTAATCAACCAACAGATTCACACAGGAAATTAGCGTTCGAATCAACTAAAAAAAAAAAAAAAAGTTAATGAAATTTGATTTTTTTTTTAAGAAAATACGCCATTGCTTAATCTACCTTCAGTTCGGTACTATCAAAAAAGGCATCCGGTTTTAAACCCAATCATTTCATTTCTCCCTCAACCCTATGAGATTGAAGTACTGCGTAGTTCATAACGAGAATATATAGCTTAAAATAAAAGGAAGGACTGAGACAAGTACACGCTTAACTAATATCATTGAGTTCCAAATTTATTTTAAAATTAATTTAAATACTTGATAAACTATGTAAGAAAAATATTTTTATTAAAAGTACCATAATATCTTTTTCTGTATACATATTTTTCATGTTATCAAAGACCACTGAAATATTATACATACTATGTTTTCAATATACTCAATGATTTATTCGGGAACTAGTTTTAGGACATAGATTGATTAAGTATGTAATCAAAAATTCTCGGGTTGTCGTGCTTACCACAACTTGTATTAGACTAATGATAAAATATTGTACGCATAAGTTGGTCAAATTTTTCTTGATACAAGTTGGTCATATTAAATGACCGATGGTCATGACCGAATGGTCTTTAACCGATCGATGTTGAATTGAGTTAAATTTATTTTACATAATTTCCGGATTTCTACCCATAGTTTTACAATAAAATTATTTATTTACAGTTTAATTATTACTTTCCCATCTTGATAGCGCTACAGGAATACTAAAAGGGAGCTCTAAAAGGGAAAGTATTGTAATCGGTCCAATTTCGGTATATGCAATATTCACCGGATCTTAACGTGTTGACACCTATGAACCGAAAAAAACTTGATGGAAATTTTCCGGATGTTAATGTTCGTAGGTACGTGAACGCGCGCATGTGTGTGTGTTCAGTTTTGACCTATAATCAATCACCTTATATCTTCAGAACTACTGGAACGATTTTGATCAAACTTGGTTAGATTACTTCTATATATGGAGCACTTAAAATGCATAATCTATATATGATGCCATTAAAATTTCAACTTAAAAGGTCAAGGAATGAAGCTGTAGTGTAAGGTCATCCTCAGTATCTCGAAATTTCGCCTAATTGAGGTCATAGTTTTCTTAGACGTTTTTGTAAACAATTAAAAAAATAACAATAATTATAAAAAACATTTTTTTTAAAATTGCACCCCACTCCAAAAAATGCTGTTGTAATCGTCTGCTATGATGTTACGTCACAGGTGAGCCGCAGAATTAAATAAATGAATAATATTTAAAGTTAAAACAGTAATTCGGTCTAGCTGGGTCTCGGACTTGATCGCCCGGTTGACTCGGTTCCTGGTGCGTTAAGTCTCGCGGCTACACCAGTCTGCCAATCGTACAAGCAAAATTTGTTCTATGCAAGTTTTAAAATTACTTTGGTTTAATTAAAAACTTATTTACCGTCTCTATACCGTCACACCCGCGCGAATTAAATACGGTATGCGCGCGCTTTAGTTAGAATCATTAAATTAAATTAAAAATATTACATTTAAATAAAATTATAAATATTTTATATTAAGTTGTGGTATATGTGTGTGTAAGCCGTGCATCAGAAACAACCCACAGTTATAGGACTTTCCTGAAACGGGACTTTAGTCGCGTGACGGGAAAGTCCTAAGTCAGGTTTTTTTTTTACAAACCAAAATAGTCTTAAACCTTTTTTTTCCATTATTCTCTAACATCCGAGGATCAATTTTAAGAATTTGGCATGTGAAGTAATTTTGCGAGTTATGGTAAATGGACTCAATCCTTCAACCGATTCAACTAACCGACAATGTTTGTAGAAGACTGTGTCCCATTTGTTATTAGAAATAATAGGAATAAACTGACATTTAATAATAAAATCTCTTCAACATCAATTTCCCCTCTAGTGTCTTTTAACACAGCCTTTTATTCCTAAAAATATTCTAATCTGGTAATTTATTAAGAAGGATTTCTTATTTATTTATTTTTACCAAAACAAAGCTTTACAATTTTATTTTAGCAGTAGAACGCATGATAATTTAAAAAAAGATTTTTTTTAATATTTAATATTAATGTAAATGTTATAACATCGTATTAAATTTGTCTAATAATATTTATAACTTTAAGCTACCCGTTACTCAAAAGTTAAAATACTTGTACTTTCTAACACGAGAAAGATCATCAAAAATTATAAAATAAACCAAAAAAATTAATTTTATTTCGAGCAATTAATTTTTTTCATCAAATATTAAAAGTAAATGAAGTTAAGAATTTTAATTTTTCATTAAACACTTATGTGATTTATAAAATACTATAATTTTATAAAATTTCAAAAATTAGTATTATTTTTAACCTATAATCTTGGTCCAGTAATATCTTCTACTTTTTTCTCTAAGATTAGCCTTCTGAATCTCGAAATAGATAGATTATTTCTTTAAGCACTTCAGTTTGTATAATGAGAAGAAAAATTAAAGTAGATTAAAATATACTTGAAAAAATAATATCAAGTATACTAAAATCATTATACCACTTTATTTCTTCTTAAAAAAAATATTTTAATTTCATCTATAAAAACAAGTCTAAATATACGTGTAAAACATTGAACTTAATGTTTAATTTTTAATGTTTAACCTTTAATTTGCTATAAAATATTCCTCCTGTATAAGTGGCATAATTACGTTTTTATTAGTTTTTCTCTTTTAATCGTAAAAATCGGTTACACTATTACAGAAACCATAAGTAAATATAATCACATGTACAGAGACTTCCATCAAAGCTCCTCAAAAATTAAATACATATATTCTTATACAGAATATTTTAATGTAATTACATGTATAAAATTAAGTCAGAGATGGAGTCATTGATAGTTCAACAAAAATCAAAAGAAATCATAAGAATTCATAAAGAGAAAAAATTAAAATAAAACTATAATTAATAACGAAATAACTAAAATTGAACGAAGTGAGACATAGATATGATAGGTAGCACTAGGTTGCCGGCCTTCGTAGCGCTAGTGGTAGCGTCTCGGCCTTTCATCCGGAGGTCCCGGGTTCGAATTCCGGTCAGGCATGACATTTTCACACGCTACACACAATTCATCACACACGCTACAAATAATTCATCTCATCCTCTGAAGCAATAGCTAACGATAGTCTCGGAGGTTAAAAAAAAAAAAAAGGTAACATTAAGTTGATCACATGTCACCAATATTAATCACATAAAGTCATCAATGTCCAATACGTGGGTAGTTTTAGCCTTCTAACGTCTTCACTATTGTCTAGAAGGTTAATAGCTAAATAATTCACATAGTTGATTAGCTGCAATTTATATTTTCTACTAAATTGCTGTATTTCTTCTCTCAAATACGGTAAACCCGTATATTCGCGGATTTCACTGTTTTATCGAACCAAGACGCCTCTGTTAAGCTCCTTAGTAATTTGTTTTAGAATCGCTATATAATCTGTACGTTGCCGCTGCTTACTGTATCCCATAGATCAAGATCGGTTTTCAATGTGATAATTGTTTTGTTAGATAGTGAAAGCTGGGACCTATTGCTAAGAAACCAGTACATTTCCTTAAACTAAATATCCAGTTGTTTTCTCTTTTCTCTTGTGTGGACGTTCTACCTCAAATGACGATCAAGGAACCGTACACTTTGAGCTTGCAGTAAAACGTAGCTTTTTAATAATGTAGCGTTTTATGATTATAGAAAATATGGAAAGTATCGATGCTTTTAAAATATGATGTTACAGAAGGATTACGAATAAATCGTAGATAATTTACGAAAACAAGAAATTTTGAGGTGTACGAATTAAAGAGATGAACGTAGTTGGTAGGCATTTGTTTAGTCATCCAAGTTAATTTTTTTTTAGAGATGTGTATAGGAAAAAGATAGTAGAGATAGATAATAGTTAAATTATATAAACGTAATAAAAATTTAGAAAATAAATATATTTTGAGAATAAAAGGTTTTTCCCTATATCTAAAAGAAAAATTCAGTGTATCCCATTTTTTTTTTTTTTTTTTTTACTTACCTTGAACTCCTAATATTGTAAATTTAACAAAGATAATTATAATATAAATAATCACATTTTAAGCAAGACAGTCATGTTGCTTTATGATTCATTTTTTATTTAAAAAAAGAATTAAATTATATAAATGGCAGGCAATGATGAATTTGAGAGAACATGAAAAAAAATTTAATAGAAAAAATTCTTGTGCAGTTTTACGACCGACTTTTCGTTATTTTATTGTTTCCTCTTGAAATATATCAACTTATTCAAATCAATCGTCTAATTTGTTCCACTCAAATTTTTTCGACTTTAAGTTGAGGAAAATTCAAGAACTACTTAACCCACCTTCATCAAATTTTCATATGCACAACTTCAGATACACTACTATTGCATATATAAATTTCAATGAAATTGATGTAGTACTTCGGAAGATTTTCGAGCCACAAATTTTATACATTTTATATATACGAGGTGCGACAATAAAGTAGTGAGACTGATGTGAAAAAAAATGTTGCTTACCGTTTTAGTCATGTTTAGTGTTGTCTCCTTCAAAGTAGTTCCCCTCTGATTGCACACACTTATTCCAGCGCTTCTGCCATTGATGGTAACATTTCTGGAACTCATCTTCTATAATATCCTCCAAGACCCTGGTTACAGATTTTTGGAGATCTTGTGTTGTTTGAAAATGGTATCCCTTGACCGCCATTTTGACTCCTAGAAATAAAAAAGTCGTATGGAGCGATATCTGGTGAATAAGGTGGCTGTGGTAGTACTGAAATTTGTTTTGAGGTTAAAAATTGCTGTACTGACAGAGCAGTATGGGATGGCGCATTATCGTGATTCAGAATCCAATTATCAGCAATGTTGGCACGGACACGAAGAACTCGTTTACGAAGTCTTTCTAAAATTTCTTTGTAGAAATATTGGTTAACTGTTTGTCCAGGAGGCACCCACTCTTTATGAAAAATTCCCTTGGAATCGAAGAAGCACACAAGCATGCATTTCACTTTTGACTTTGACATGCGAGCTTTTTTTGGTCTGGGTGATCCTTTTGAGCACCGTTGCGAACTTTGGCGTTTTGTCTCTGGATCGTATTGAAAAAACCAACCTTCATCACCACTGATAACACGGCTCAACAAATCTGGATTGATTTCCGTTTGCTCTAACAGATCGGCTGCCACATTTTTCCGTGTTTCTCGCTGTTGTTGTGTGATATTTTTGGGTACCATTATTGCACAAATCTTTCTCATACCAAGATCTTCAGTTAATATTAGGCGAACCGTTTCTCGATTGATGTTGAGTTCTTCTGCAATCATTTTCACGGATAATCTTCGATCAGATCGTACGATTTCACGCACCCTGGTCAAGTTGACATCTGTCCGTGAGGTTGTTGGTCGCCCACTGCGGTCTTCATCTTCAACATTCGTTCTGCCTTTACTAAAAATTTTATGCGACCGAGAAACTTGAGCTCTTGAGATAACCTCCTCTCCAAAAGCCTTCTGAAGCTTACCATAAGTTGTCGTCGCGTTTTCACCCGATTTAACGCAAAAAAAAAATGGCATACCGTTGCGCAACATTTTGCGGTTTCATTTCTGTGACGAGAGACACAAAACACGTGTTCACTTACAGCACAACTCACGACTGAGCAGTTGCATCAATGTGCCGCTTGGACTAGAATAGCTTATAGTCCAAGGTCAAAGATGGTATGCCTACGCAAGCTGCAGGGTTGCCACATCTTGCAAAGAAAAATTAGTCTCATTACTTTATTGTCGCATCTCGTGTATATATATATATATATATATATATATATATATATATATATATATAAGAAAACCATAATTTAAGTGAGTGGAATTTCGTTCTCCTCACAATTTAAAATATAAAAATTACTCATTTAACCCCCAATCCCTCCGTGTAACAAAACATAATACCATACTTTCCTTTGAAAAGTTGGTAAAAAACAAAAGGAAATATTTAGTTATCTTTTCGTGATCCATAGCTGGCTTGCAATGAAGAAAAATGGCATTTGTATATACTTGGCTTTTTATATACTGTGAAAGGAGTAGTAAACAATCTTTTTTTCAGTTTCATTATAAATTAACTTACATCATAATTAGACTTAAAAAGTTTGTTTTTTAATAACCTATTTAAATCATACAGAAATTATATAAGATTATTAATTATTATCATTATTATTGACACTACATCATTTTTATTAGATGTGCATAAATTTAAAATGATCTACATTTATATTATTAATGTTTAATTGTACAATATTTTATAATATATGTTTTAGTCATAATAATAAAAAGAAAATAATTCAAACTAAGTGAGCAATCAAAATTTTAAATAACACAATAAACACGTTCAAATAACAATAGGTATATACCATTATATTAATGTAGGAACCAAAAAATAATAGATTGAAGTTTTTGTTATTAGCAACATCATGCTGAGATAAGAAAATTGCAGTGACCATGAGATTGACAAGTTAGTATGTATTATCACGTGATTAATTTAAGGTCACGTAATACAGAAGGCTATAACACTATATTAAATTCTAATTCTACTTCGTATGATAGGCAACTGCAATTTAATTAAGTAGCTTGCAGTTATTTTATAAAATCATCATTCTTATCCGACAAACAAGTCCACCAATACACGGTTTTATTTTCTGAATAAAAACAAATAATTGATGGTGTTATATAATGTTATAAATAGCAGGTGTACTAAAATTTCCCTGATAAAAACAAACAGTTAATAAAAATTTAAATATTTAAATAAAATATTTATTCTTATTACATACATATTATTACGAATTAGAAAATTAATTTCAAATATCATCCTTTTGCACTTATGAATTCATTGCAGCGTTTTACCATTGAATTAATATTTTTCCCTCCTATATCGAAGCTCCATCAGAGAGTTCTTCACATATCCTTTCTCACCCTAACAGTTAATAATTGAGCTAACCGAGGCTCGATACCAAAACGCCTATCTTGACGAAATAAGCAGCCAGACGGGCTCTTAGCAACCGGGGTTGCTATTCTATCTATACATCTACAACAGCACAGATCCCCTCAGCCATCCTTCGCAGGGCTAAGAATCTAAGGAAGCCAGCAACTGTATTCCATTCCCTTTCGGTTTTAGCAAATCAAAACCAAAATTGATTCTTGCAAGCTCTCTAGCTACTTTTGTACGTTCAGCTTCATACCCGGGCAGATGTTATTATATTTCGACATTACTTCGTCATCTCTTTTAATACTTTCTATTGGTTCTTCAAGCACTGTTTGTATTAACCTTTGACTTTTCAAAATACATCCTAGCCGGTTGACCTCACTTTTGTGAACCTTTTTGATTAAGAGAAATCTACTTTAGTCTACTCTTCTTTTATTCTCCTTAGTAATAATAATATTTTGCAATGTCTGCATTTGAGTTTCTCCGATCTCCTTCATTTAAACTTATTTCATTTGAAAGTGAAATATGATCCTTCAATTCCTTAATAAAGTGGGCAGTCACAAAATTGCATTGTGATGGACACCACATTGCATCAGATTTTTTTGTGGTATCCATATCAGCTTTTTATATTAGTTTATATATTAATTTTCTTTTACGTTGCTGAACTAGTTATATGGTGTAAGGGAGAACGTGTCGGATCTGTATTCATAAACACAACGTTCGAATCCAGCTCTCGTGTACATATATCCAATTATTTATTTTTTTTAAATTTTAAATATATCAATCATTAACCTCAGTAAATTTTTCTGAATTAAAATTAAAAGACGTAAAATTTTATTTTACTAATTACTTCTGATTTTTTTTTTTTTTTGTTTGTTATTGAATTATTATTTATTGTTTTTTTTTTTTATAATCAGAGGTTAAAAATTATTAATAAATCAATATATTTCATTTAAAAAATGTATATGAAGTCGGATTCAAACCGATGTGCCTTCCTCTTGTAACATCCAAATATTTCATTAATTAAAATCTCACTTGGCTATAACTCAGGAACCAATGAAAATAAACACCATTATGATAAATCGTTGAAAAGAACTCAATGAGGGTTCATTACTGAAGTTAAGAAAGGTCCAAAAAACTTTTGGATTTTGGGCTTTTTTGGACACTTTTGGTCCCCTCGATTGCAATTAAAAGGGGAGGTGCACAAATAGGTGTAACAACAGTACTAAATCCAAAATTTCAAAATCCTACAGCTAGTTTCGGCATGACAGACGTCACGCCGAAACTAGTCAAAATGGATTCAAGGATGGTCAAAATGAATATTTCCGTTGAAATTTGAAAACCGAAACTTTTCGCGGTTACAATACGTTGTATAAAGAAGTAAAAATGTAGCCAAGTTATTGTCTGAGGAAACAAAATCATTAAAAATTATTTAATAATCATTGAAGACTTCATCTGTACAATATTTTACTTTTATAAAATTTAAAAAACACAACTGACTAAATTAATTTTTGTTTCTGATTTTACAATTAATATTTCTAGAGAACAGAATCACTAAAACCATCAATTCTTTTCATTAAATTAAAAATTTTAGTAATTTAAAATTTAAAAACAGAAATCAAGTACGCATTTTTTGGCAAGAGGTGTTATTAACTGAACTGCAATTATTTTATAGTCTTGTTAACAGTTTTAATTGTAGGTATTTTATTTATTTTTTAATGACAATGTAGTGGTAGTATTAATAAAATAAGCTGATTCATTGTATTTCTATACGAAATTAAATACGTAATAATACAACCAAGGATCCTAGAGAGAAGAAAAATAAGACAAGTTGCTGTGATATATGATTGATGTAGACCCTAGCGAGCTGGTCTAGCAATCTACCAGTTAGTTATATTAAAAAAACATAGACTATTAAAAAAAATAACAACTACAACAACAAGAACAGAATGGTTTTGTATCTAATCTGTTACACAAGGAGGATATCATTAGAGACAGAGGCGGTTGTGGAAATAGGCAGAGGCTACAATCAGTAAGTTATGAAGACGTTACTAGCTATAAGAATGGCATCATCAGTCAAAGAGCCATCAGATTCTCATCTGTCAACTAAACCGATTATTCTTCAAGGTAAGGCATCTTCATCTAACACCTGTTATAAACAACTAACCACCTCACCAACAAACCAGCACTGCTTCCCAATAGAGCTGAAAACGAACAGATGTTGTATCATTCTTTTCGTTAAAAAATATGAACTACATTTTTTTTTTTAATCGCAATAAAGATATTATTAAAATATTTAAGGAAAAATGTTTAGTAAACTTTTTATTCGACTTAAATTTTATCATTAATAAATGAAATATTTTCAGAATTAATTTGTATCAACATCAAATTCTAAAAAGTGTTTAAGAGTTTTATGGATACCGGGATATTAATTTTTGATTAATTAATCGAAACTGCTACTGAATTTCAATTATGATGTCATATAGTCTAATGACATTTAGGCAGTTCACAGGACAACTCTCTATGACTCACTGCCTGTATAATCATTTAAATTTTATATCTCCTCCATAATATTATCTTTCAAATAATACTTCCTGCTATTTCATTCTTTTCTAATTCAAACCGTTCCTTTTAGATCATCTATCAGAATAAGTTTCTCGTTTCATCAGTAAATTTCCTAATTCTGCCTCTTTATATAAATTATTCCCTCAGTTCCTTTTGATTCTAACCAATTACTCTTTAATATTATTTTTTCTTCTTTTTAAATATTACTTTCTAACCTATATACTATATAAATCAGTGATTCTGACAATCAGTAATTGTTTTTCGTGATAAACGTGGGGATTTTCAGCGCTCTAAATTCTACTGTTTTGGCTGTTTACGTAGCCATCCAAATGAAACCGTTCTTCATCTGTGAAAAATAACGAATCCATAAGTTAATTCCCTCGCGCAGAAATCGACGGAACCGTTGACAATATTGTAGCCGTTTTTCTTTGTCGGGCTCAAGAAGTCGATGAACCGTTTGAATGCGATAAGGTCGTAATTGTAATTGTTCGGTCGCCCGATGAACGGTTGATTTAGACAAATTAATTTCAGCAGACAAACGTCTGATCGATTTATTTGGCGAGGCAAGTAATCGGTCTTTGATTTCAGCGACTGTATCTGTATTCAACACTGACGCAGATCTTTTGTGTTCCTTGTTATTAACACAACCGGTCTCGACTAACCTTAATACTGATGTTTTGTTAGGAGCTGGTTTATCTGGGTACTTATGGCGAAACAAATCTTGCACTGCGACCGCTAATTTCGTACTGAAGTACGACTCTACAATGAAAACACGTTCATCTAGCGAAAACACCATCTTGTCTCTAGCGATACACTGAACGTTATGATTGCATTTTGTTCCTATCGGTAGTATACTATCGCGATCTACTATCGCGTCGCCGCAATGTTAAGATATTGGACGAGTACATTTCAGTAACGAGTAGGGGAGTAAGCTTGACTTTTGAAATTTCATGGATGAGTGATTGATGGGTTGCGTTTTATATGGGACACCCTATATAATGAATATTTAGCGACCCCTAAACACCAATCCAATGAAATTTATTTACAGACATTAAAAGAAAAATAATATTGTGAAATCGGTTGTCACTTTACCCACTTTTGGGTAGAGGTACGGACTGAAATTTACGTAGTATAAGAGCTTCGTTCTTGTTTCAACGAACAATTTTTGCGATTCATTTAAACAATTTCAAGCGTTCAACAACCGATTTGAACAAATAACATATCAGCTTGTTTAAATGATACGTTTAACATTTTTTCTTATAAAACATAATTCCAAAAAAAGTAATATTTACAGAACTATTATTGATTAAAATATTTTATCTCCTGGTCTTCTTTTCAAATTAAAATTGTGCCTGCCACAAGCTTATTACTTAAATCTACAGCTATCTGGCTGATCGCTTCTCACGAGTCAACTACAATCAAGAGATGTCTAAGTTTTTCAACTATAACTCAGGAGTTCCTCAGAGCTCAGTTCTGGGACCAGTTCTATTCCTAGTCTACACTACTGACCTACCTAATCCAAACAGTGTTACACTTGCGTCATATACAGATGATAAGGCAATCTTGGAGGTTGACGGTAGCCCGAATATAACTTCGGAGAAACTACAATCCGGACTAGATACCATCAGAATTTGGCTATGTAAATGGAGAATAAAGGTAAATCCGACAAAGTAACGTCGCGATAAGAAGAAAATATTGCCCTGAAGTTCATTTAAACGGTTTCAGAGTACCTTATACCAGTAAGGTAAGGTATCTGGGCTTTTTCCTTGATCTCCCTTTAACTTGGTGAGATCATGTAAAGGAGAAAAGGAAGTTGCTTGACATTAAGTTTAAAAAATTGTGTAGATATTGTGTAAGGGATCTCAACTTTCGTTATTCAACAAGATTCTACTTTACAGAAGCCGGTATAGCCTTAAGGAATTCAACTCTGGGGCACAAACAGTAATAGCAATGTGGAGATCATTCAACGGTTCCAGAATAAAATACTACAGAATATAACCTAAGCGCCATGGTTGGCTAGGAATACTGAGATCCACGATTACATAGGCATTCGTACGTTCGAGAAGAAGTTGAACGCCTAGTTTCGAGATACGTATTTAGGTTGGAGAAGCATGTTAATCACTAGCTTTGAATATACTGGACAACAGTGAGGATGTTAGAAGGCTGAAAAGAATTCATGTGTTTGATATGTTGATGGACTGTTATAATAATCCGGTTTGTTGGAGGTACCACTTCTTATAATTATTTTTGTTTTATTTTCGGTTATTCATATCTATGGGTCTTAAGTTTTTTTAAGTTAATGTTTCATTTATTGATGTTCTATTTACGTACCCGTCTTGGTTAATAGTGTGAAGATATTTTAACTATATTCTCAGACACTATCAATTATTAAATTGTTTCATAGTTACTGGTACTTATTTATAGTATTTATTCATACTAATTGTTTATTTACTCGTTGAGGATTATCACTGAATGATTCTATCTCAAGTGATAGTCTATCATACGACTTACTTACACTCCTACATTATGGAAGCTGATTGAAAATAAACGAATAGAGAAAAAAGAATTATTTTATAGCTGTCATTTTTTAATTTTCAAAAGTAATATTTTCAAACCTATTTATTTTGTAGAAATTATTTTCGGGTACATAAATAACGAATTTTATTAAAATATTTGAATTCGTTCTTAAGATATAAAGTTCTACTATAAAATGAAGGACAGGTACCGGAAAAATAAGATAGATAGGGGGCATTTGTTCACAAGAAATTTTTGTGTTATTTCATATTCTCAAGGACTGATTCATATTTCTGAATCAGTCCTTTAAGTTTAGCAAGTGTCTTCCTAGAGATCTGCTTAATATGTCCCTGTACAGCAATTGCCGGAGGGAAATGTAGAATATGGGTGCAGTAATGTCCCTTGTCCGATAGGGTCGAAAGTCATGCTAAAGTCACAATACATATAGCTAAATATCTATGTTATATTTAAATTTTTTGATCAACGGATTTTTGTGATATGAGGAAAACTATTTAGAAACAATTTGAATATCCCTACCATTAGAATTTTAAATAACTATTTTAAATACTTTTCATCGCATTAAAGCACAATTTTCTACAACCACTACACAAAATGTCAAAAATGGTATAAACTACCTTTCCCCTTTTTTAATTTTTTGCAAATTTTAATGCCATTAATGTCTCATACATAGAAATCTGTTGAGCCATTTTAGAAGAACTTATATTGAGCCAGAGTGAAGATTTTAATTAAAACTTAGGTCAACAAACGTATGTACATAAGTACATACATTTTCTGAAAATTCCTATGATTTTTGGATTCAGGGGGTCGTGAGAAATATCTACATTCGCAAAATAACCCGACATTGAAATTTTGAACCGATCTATGTACTTTCCTTTTGCAGCTACTACACAGCAGGAATAGAGTTATAGCCGGTAAAGTAGAAATATGACCATCTGTTATATTAAATACCAGTACATGAAAGTAGCACTTTACACACGCACTCAAAACACATACTTAACCCAATATAATATAGTATATCAAGGGATTCTCCCTTGAACCCCCTTTACAGAATAAACTCTTTTCCTAATTGACTTCAAGTGGGTATTGTGAAAGTAACGTCACATCTGGTCAACGAATCGTCGCCTGACATAACATTCACACCTCCCACTTAAGTGTATCATTCTTTATTATTACACAAATATTATTTGAAAAATAATAACAACAATAATAATAATAATATAATGCTTTATTTAACTCTTTTGATCATTGACCAGTTGGATTTGTAAGTAATAAGGTTAATAATAGAAAAAAAAAATTAATAATAATATTTCAATAAAACAAGTAGATTGATTTAACAGCTGCTGTTGGATTCAATCGAAGTTTAAAGACGTAAAAAACTGTAAAAATAATACAGCCTTTGTGACTGTAACCCTAAATACAACCTTTAGCAGAAACTTAGGATGTAATCTTTCAGCTAGGTATGAAGTGTATATATATATATATATATATATATATATATATTTGTGTGTGTGTGTTTTGTGTGTGTGTGTTTTGTGTGTGTGTGTTTTGTGTGTGTGTGTGTGTGTTAAACTTTTAAGGAAAAGAGTATCATTTTTGTATGATCTTTGGAAGCGATACGGATGTTGGTTTTAGTCGGAACTAACCAACAAAATATATTTTTACATTTTAATATATTTGTATATTTTATTATATTTTCATATTTTTTGTTGATCAAATCAATCGCTACAACTTTAAACCATGGTTAAAAAAAATATATAACCAAAAGTAATTAATTAATCTTATTTTAGTAACTCGTACACAGTTTTAGCTATTATATCTATAACGGAAATTTGTAAATTAAACTGTGATGAAACTTGATCGTTCAAAAATTTACATTACTTAAAATTAAAATTACATTAAAGAAGTACGTAAGAATAATAAGGAAAGATAAAATTTAAAATGATAAAAGAATCATTACTTCCATAGATTTATCTAAATAAAAGAAATCTTCGTTTTGTGTATGCCCCAATAACTAAAAAACTACTTAACCGATTTTGCTAAATACTTTACTTTTTTTTTTTTGTTTTTTGTCCCAGAAGTGTTTACATATTATTGTACCATAGAAAAATATAAATCATAAAAAAACATATATAAATAAATAACCTAAAACTTATTTTACTAAATCTAATCTCGTTGTAAAAATCGAAAGATATCGTCTAATCGATTGTCATTGTCTATATCGATTGCTGTATATGTCAATATCGATTTCCTCAAACAATGTGATTAAATATTATGTGTCGACCAATATGTTTTCGTTTTGTACGCATTGTTATTCTTAAATTATAAAAGTTTTATATTAATATTATTATTATTTACGATTTTTTACATTTTTGTAACTAACGAAAACAATGACGAACAATATTACGAAAACAATAAATTATACAATATTAATTCGGTATTAATTTTCTTTCTTTCTTAGACCATTCAGTTTAAACTGTACTTGATTGAAAATAATGGTCTATGTTTTTAAATTTTCAATGTATCTCTTTTAAACTGTCTTCAACTTATGGAATTTATAATTGTTAAGGGAACGTGCTGCAACACGAAACTAAGTATTCACTGTTCGTTCTGGTGCCCGCAGTGGGATGAATACCACCTAACCGCCTAGCTTGCTCGGCGATAACCGGACCGCTCAGCGTGGAAAACATTATCTCCACCATGTTGCGGAGCCTCAAGAGTTTTGATATCATTGGAGGATTCATAGCGATGATTCTTCAGAAGGATCTGGGCCTTGGGGATGAGGGACAGCCCTCTGCGGAGCTGCTGTTCGACGTTGTTGGACAAGTGGGCGGTAGCGATGAAGCACGAGGAATCTTGCACCCCCGAGCAAAAAAGACCGAGTCCCGGCGGGGAAGTCCCACTCGTGGTGCCCCGTTAGAGGCACTGGCATAAAGCCCGAGTCCCGGCTCCCGGAGTGGGGACCCAGGATAGCATAGCCGGGCCTGTTGGATCCTACTCTGAGGGTTTGAGGCGGGTGTTAGAGTAAAGGACACTTATCTGGGCTGTGTAATACTTAACTGCAGGATTCGGCCCAGGGGAGAAGAAGAAAAAGAAGAGAAAAAAGTGTTCTTCTCTGTTCACGTAACACGTAGTTCAGTTAAGTGAACGTTGCTACAACAATGAACGTAAAAGTTAGCTGCAAAAAAACGTGGATGTAAGTATTATTAATCACCATTCAACATGCGTTGCCAGACAAAACAGCTACTTATAAATCAGTAAATAGTGTTATGAAACAAGATGAAGCAGTAAATTTTCCAACCGAGTTCTTGAATTCAATAGATTTACCCGGAATAGTACCACATATAAATTTAAAGATTGATGTTCATGTAATTCTTCTTAGAAACATTGACTCATTCCGTCTATGCAATGGTACCAGATTATCATTCCAAAAATTGTTAAGCAAGGTCATCGAAGCAACAATTTTAACCGGAAAATTCAAAGAAGATATGCTGCTACCACGAATACCCATGATTCCAACAGATATTACAATCCAATTCAAACGACTGCAATTTCCAATTTTAACTGGGTTTTGCAATAACGATAAACAAATCACGTCAGTCTTTGCAGATATGTGGATTGAATTTAGAAAACCCATGTTTTCCTCGTGGTCATTTGTACGTTGCATGCTTCCGCGTAGGAAAACCTAGCGTTTCGTTTATATGTGTGCCAAATGGAATCACCAAAAACATCGTATTAATAAAACATCACTCAAAGCATTACAATTTATTTAATTCATACAAATTTAGCAAAAACGAAGCATTGCCAAGACCGCTAGTTAACAATATATTTCTTTTTTTCAGTACCATTTGCACAAAAACAAACCTGTTTTCATCTTACCTTCTTTATTATGTAAATAATTAAAATGGATATTTTTTTCAATGTTAGCTTAAAACTGAATAACCGCGTCGATAAAAAATATTATTTTACTACTGCATTTATTATAATTGGAGAAAAGTTTAAGTGCAAATTTTTACACAAAACTAGATTTTTTGGTGAGTAGTAAAACTTTAACCAAAAGGTTGTTGCATTTTATAGTAATTTTGTGTGAAGTAATTATTTTAAGTTGTTAACTAAATTACACTGTGTTGTGTGATAGGCACATCTCAAATAAAATTTATTAAATATTGTATTAGTATTAAATTTATAAATATTTGAGAAAAATCTGTTGTTTTATAATTTTTGTACGTAGCAAAGCTGTAATCTTTCGTAACGAATCCAAAGGATTGTAAAATTAGAATGTACTAGAAGCTGTATTTCTTTTTAACAAGGACACACTTTTCGTCTTTTATTTTAAATAAAACTTATCAATTAACTTTAGAAATAATTAAGGGTAAATTTATCAAGAAAGTTTACTAGTTGGTTAAATAATTTTATAAAATCAAAAGATTGACGATAGCAATATAATCTGGCGTTGTAAGTATTTTCTACCAAACTTCAAAAAAAAATTCAGTTACTAGATTTCAAGATATAGATTCCTTGCTTTTTATATTTTTACATTCATATTTACATTTAATTTTACATAACTTTTATCTATTTATGTTTAAATTAATGAATAGAAAGTTGTTATTTGAATTTAACTGTTCACCTGTTTCAGATGTTAAAATAATTTAATTAAAAGCAGAATCAGTTTTTTTTAAACTTTTATTAGCGAGATATAAAATAACGTACACAGATGTGCTATAAATATAATATTTCGCAAAGTGACGTAACTTAATTTCCACATTTATTACATTAATAAACACATTTTTTGATAGATTAAAACTTTATTGTGTTCCAAATGTAACTTTTATTCTGAATTCAAAAACGCAACAAAATTTTTCCATTAAAAGCATTCTTTGTGCAATAGCATTTTATAAGTATGGGGAATTTTAGGTACTTTTTTAGTGATGATGTATGTACATAAAATAATATTTTAAATGATTTCTAACGAAGGGTGTGGTATATATGTAACATTAGGCAATTGCTGTTTATGGTTGATTATTCATTTACTCTCAATTCTAACATGTCAGCACAGAATAATTTTCTGAGCCGTACAATTTTCACACCAGTATTTTTTAAACATTTTCTGTATTATACAGTGATATATAGTTACTGTCTTAAGTGTTTTGTGTTGAATAATATGCCATGGAAGTGTGTAAATGATCCACCTACTTTCCGTTACGAGTGTGGGAATTTGACATTTAAAGAACGATGAACTTTGTCTCCACTAGTTAAAAATTTAATGAATTATTTTTGGCTGTAAAGTTGAGGATTAAGATAAGATCTGGTCCCCTTACATCTGCTATTAGATCTCTGTGAAAAGATGACATACTAGGTTAGAAGTAATTAGAACATGAGTTTTGCAACATCAATGTGTAACGTGGACCACAATACCGTTTGTCGGGCTGTTATTTTTTTATTACAAAGGTAAAAGTATTAAGTTGTAAATCCAAACACAGTGCAGTATCCGAATTTACTGTCTCCTAAAAGGCCAGAATTATAACAGACTTAGCTGCTGTAAGTCATGGTGAAAATTTAGCTGTACCGTATCCTCCAATACATCTTACTTAAGAAGATAGTTCGGAGTATGAGTTAGCCGCTGAAGTTCGACATAAGGGACAAATTGATCCTAATCTTCTGCAAATTGATTTTGCAGTAGAATCACCTTCCGATAAACTTAATCTGGTAACTCAATGTGAATTAATCGACCTTGTTCGGGATTGTCGATAAAACGAGCCGAGCTTTTGGGATGAAGGTTAAAAGGCTAGAATTTTTCCTTCCACTACAGTGTGACACTAAAATATTTTTCTTTCATAGTAGTCAGGAAAAGATTCAAAATTTTATTCTGAAGAAAATAGTTCAGTATATTGTAACAATATTTTTGCTATCATGGATACAGTTCTTCATGAATATAACCCTATAGAATAGAAACTATTCATTGATTCTTCGAAAAGTTATTTAAAGGCTGTCCTTTTACGCAATTGCAAAAATTTATTTTTTTGCCGTTAGCTTATGCATCTAACATACAACATATATATGACAATATTTTTTATCATGCTAGAAAAAATTTCAATACAAGTTCTGTTACGTGTTAGGATTTAAAAGTTATTACGTAATTAATGGATTATTAATCGGGTACACTTAACTTTGTTGCTTTTAGTGAGAATGGGACAGCAAAGAGTAGACAAATCATTATATCAGAAAATAGTGAGTTGTATATCGTTAACTAGTTAACTCGGAAATGATCTTTTATTTCGACTCCATAAAAGATTAGAGCTCTTCAAAACTTTGTTAAAGTGATGGATAAAATTTCGCTGACTTAATTATTTGAAAGAAGAATTTTCTCGTATGATAATGCTAAAATCAAGGAATGATTTTTGTCGGTTCCCAAATAAAAAATTTTATTACAGATGGATGAATCGAAGAACTGTTAAGCTAAATGTAAAACTCAACGTAGAGTTCATTTTAAAGTGTAGTGTAAAACTTTTAAGGTCCTAAATATCGCCACATTGTGGGTGGATTATTACAAGCCAAACAAACATATGGGGTGTTTCTAAAAATGAATTTCTTTGATTTATACATGGATTTCTTCTGGAAAAATCTCGGCGCCATTATTGACGAGGATGGGCAGAAAATTTTATTCATGGAAAACAGAGTGGAGTGCAAGAACGCTCGTAGATTATTCTTTGGTGCAAAAGAGTGGATGTTCCAGATATCAAACACAAAATAAAAACAACTACCGCATTTTAGATACTTTGAATAATGCCCTGCATGAATTTAAATTCTTACATTTTTTAAAAGTTACCCTACAAAAATTGGCGGGTGGGGGGAGAAAATCTATTTACATTTTTAAATTCAACTTCAAAATCATTATACATTCTGTTCTTTGTGTCGAAAAAAAAACGTTTAATTTTTACTGATTATGTTATTTAAATGTTATGATATTTAAATAATGTTAATGTAGTATTATATTATGATTATTTAATATTGTAACTTGATTTAACTATAAATTTGACTTTTATTTTTTCGGTTATCTTACAGTAATATTTTCACCTTATAACTATTTTTTTTTTTAAATAGTAAAACATAATTTAATTAATAACTGGAAAATGATTTATTTCTACGTAATTTGTTCAATAATAATTTTCAGAAAATACGATTTCATTGCAACTAATATATTTTATAAACTTATAAACAAGTGTTAACAGTAATAAAATATAGAAAGAAAAAACACACAATAAGCATTGAATTAAAGGTATTTTTATCGATTACTAAATCGTGTGTTGCCTTATCGAGAGATAAATAGCTAATGGAATGTCTAGTTAAGAGGATTACGCGTCAAACTTTTCCGCACTATGATTGAATCTGTAATTTAAAGAAGATTAAAAAATCAAATAAATAACATTAAAAGATAAAAAAATAATAATAAATTCAACGTATTTTTTGTGGTGTAAAAAAAAAGCGTGTGGGATTATTGGAAGTGAGTAAAAGGTTAATAATATGTGAAATAAAGGGTTTGCTACAGGGAGCGAGGAAGAGGGAGAAAAAGAGATAGAGATTGTGTAGCAGCCATTCAACGCGATTACACGAGAATTATCAGTAAAAATCAATCGTGCGCAACGCAGGTGAGGAGCCTAATCAAATAGTTGGCAGGGGGTTTTAGGGAGAGAAAGGGTTTCGATGCGATGTGAGAGGTTAACGGATGGTATGGCGATGGGAAAGAGTGGGGGTTATAAAAGAGAGTGAGAGAAAGATGAAGGGTTTAGCGCATTCAAAACAAACAACGAGAAAACGCGTTTTGAGGGAGTGTGGGTGAACTAGACGATGAAGGGTAGAAATAGATGGGGGTAGAATGTTGACAGAGAAAACAGAATTTGGTTAAGTTCCGCTGGGATTAAACCGCCGTTGTTTTGCCCGGCCACATCCAGTCAGTGAGGCGGCAGTCGGCCCAGCAACCAAGGTGATGCCCCGATGTGAGAACCGACACCTGTCTAAATGGGAGCCAATCGCTTGCGACAAACATTCTACTAATTTAAACCAAACAACGTATATTGTACCACTTGTCTGGCTGTATACACTATAAATTATAACATAGGTTTATGAGGTTCTTAGTTTAAATAGAAACTACAATAGACTAAATTATTATGGGTTATAGAATCGTTTTAAAAATTTTTGTAAGAAAAATTTGAAACGATCAAACCTTTATTTGAATGAAACGTAAACTCAAATTTGAAATACAAAATTAAGAAGCTGAACTACTAAGGTAAATGTAATAATTTTTTTTTTTTTTTTTTTTATGAGTTTTTTGTTTTACTTTTTTCTATATTATAAAAGGGTTTCATTCCTAACATTTAAAAATGTAAACTTTGGAAAACTTTTCCATATAATTTATGTTACAAATACGTTATTATTCTGAGCGAATTGAATTTCTAGTTCTAATTATTTGTGTTCTACTTTCTTATAAAAACAGCTAGAATGATAAAAAGAAGAAAAATGATGTTTAACAAGAAAAATTAAAGTGATAACATTTTTAAATATAAACCAATAATAATAATTAATTCAATAACTGGAATATTTTTTCAACTGTGAAATTCATTCTAATAGAGTAACTGATAAATCCAAGAACGGTTCAAGTGGTAAATTAGTGAACATTATAATGCGATTAATAATCACATATCCTATGTTTGCATATACAGTTTGCAAAATTAGTACCAAATTAGGGAACTAATATCATTTCTATATGTGTTTAATCATTGTCATTTCACCTATTTGTAATTAATTACCTTATTTGTAATTATTTTTTTTAACATCCGGGACCACCGTTCAAGTATTGCTTCAGAGAATGAAATGGATGACAGTTTTTGTAGCGTATGAAAAACGCCATGCCTGACCGGGATTCAATCCCGGAACCTCCGGATGAAAGGCCAGGACGCTATCACTCGCGCCACAGAGGCCGGCCCCTTATTTTTATTTAACCAATGTCAATTCATCTTTTTGTAACAAGTCGGTTATAAAATTTAAAAACTATGTCATAAACGAACAAATATGAACTCTATATAACTTCGCTCCGGAAAAATGAATTAGAGAATGAAACAAAGAACTCAAAAAATTAAATATTGAAGAAAATATTAAAATGGGATATAAAACAAATTTATAAATACAATCTTATTAGCCTTCGCAGATTATATCCCGATATTTGCAAAAGACGTATTAGAGGCTTGAATTAAAGTTAAGAAATCAAGCGTTTGTGCTAATAAAATAGACTTACAAATTTCTTTCGAAAAATCAAAATGGTTCTCCAATGACAAAATAATAAATTACAAACACTAAAAATTCTCGAAAATCAGGAAATTAAAAGAGCATAGAAATTAAAATTTCGGAGAAATAATAACGTCAAACGCTCTAGAGGAGGAAGCATTAAAAGAGTGAGAACAGAAAATGGCGTTAGCGTTCAACTTAACACGAAATTTATATAATGAAAAATCGCTTTCGCATAATGCTCAACTCTGACATTACAAAACAGTTATTTTTCCGGAGGTGTTATATGGCACTGAGTATTTGAAAAGTTTTTTTGATAAAGACCTATTTAAAATAAAAAAACTAATTTTAAGAAATACATATGGACCCGATTACCAGGATGAAATTTATAAACTAAAAAGTGAAACAGAAATTTATAAAAATACGAAAAAATAAATCATCCAGAAAATATTACAATTTTACAGGTATTTTGCTACGTTACGAGCAAAAAGAGATTAATAAAACAGATATTTAACTTTTTTAACAATAAAACTATTAAAACTAGCAGGTTTAAAGAAGTAGAAAATGATGTTAAAACTTTAAAAATTTCCAAAGAAACTTGTTTAAACAGAGAAAAATTTAGAAAATTAATCTAAGAATCTAAGTTACTAGAGACGAAGGATAAGAGGAGTATAGGAAGAAAATCAACATGAGTGAAAAAATCAAAAAATACTGGGAAAACAAAGTAACATTGGAAACATTTGCATAACTATTATGCAAACGTGATCCTTAGAGGCCCAAACGAACCAAAAGAAACAAATATGATAATATTAAATAGGTATTTCAAAATATTCCATCTAAAACTTCATCATTAGTAAGAAACAAAGTAAAGACCAACAAACGCATTATAGTATTATTATTTGAATAACGATTGATTAATAATTTATTTTCTAAAATTGTCAGAAAACATACAGCACAAAAAATATAACACACAATTGCAATTATATAAAGGAAATGCAGGAAATAAATTTGCAGATAATAAAATAGAAATTTATTTTTGACGCCACTAATGTTAGTGAAGAATTGTGCGTGGCATACATAAAAACAAAATTACAGATAAAAAAATTAAATTAAAGAAAAATATACAAGATATTATCAAAAATGTTAAACAAAAAAAAAATTGATTTTATATTTTAATTTTCATAAATACTATAGGTTTGAAGGTTTCCCTAAAAAACTTTAAAGTTTATTAAGGTTCTCTGTTAAACTAAGCATGTCCAATCAAAAATATACGCGATTAAATTAAAGGTTTCATACTTTATACCCCATTATCCTGTTAAGATATTCATCATAAAAAATCAATTGTAATAAAATGATTTTTAAACTGCGGGTGGTATATAATTTATTTTCAATAGCCTAATTCTTTTATAAAGATTCAAATTTTCATATCTCAAAAACAGTACACCTCATTTTGATAAAATATTAATATTTTTATGTTTACCTGAAATACCAAAATAATTTTTATTAAAAAGAGGGATATTTAAGCGGGTAAACATTACAACGAAACATTTTTTAATCGGACAGTTACTGAACAAAATTACTAATATACGTTGTTATATTCAAGTCTATGGTAAAGGGAATTTCAGACGAACTAAAAAAGAATTTATATTATTTGTAGCCCGGTTGCAAAACAGACAAAGACTGTTAGGTGGTCTTTAATAAAATTGAGATTCTGGTTGCGGTTTGCCTTGTTTAGGGTCACTGTGGGGTCCCCCTTTCTACTACCAAGCTGCCTCACTCTATCTGTCTACGACTAACCTCGCTTATGTATTCCTGAGGTTGCGTTATGCAAAGCGGTTAGGCTACAGCAGTCAGCTACTGACAAATTCCCTTTCCATTCCTTTACTTTATCCTTATAGTCACCATTTAAGCACCCTATGGTCTTTTTTATCTGTATTCATGGAGAATTTTTATCTACACCGGTAGTTCACTTTTTTTTTATACAATTCGATTTGTTGTATTCTTTTTTCTAAGCCTAATATGATAAAAAATAAGTCAATATATTTGTTTATGAAAACATCATTAAAATATTTTTCTTTACATGCTTACTTAACGTAATTGGTTACTAATAAAAAAATTAAGAAAAAGACAGACTAAATAAGTTATATATTAAAAAAAAGATGGTACATTAACATTAAAGATAATTTTTTACTGTTACTAATATTACGATATAAAAATAATTTTGCATGCATTTTAATGAGGAATAGAAATAACAAAATCTATTAAAGCTTGACTTTAAAAAATTGAAAAGTCAAGTTGTAATGTTTTGAATGATTTGTACTCCTTTTCGCATAAAACTATCAATATTTCTTTAAAAATTATTTTTTTAATTGAAATATTGTACTTTGATTTTTTTTTCCCCCAATAACAATTATAATTACAATCGGCTCTCCTGCGGAGCCATAAGTAAGATTTCTGATAAACGCACGTGATAAGAAGGTCCTTAAGGAACCCTCAAAATAAATAGTACACAATAAACAGTTGCAAGCAAATTTAAAGACAAATATGAAATTTCAAGCTAGTTATAAACCACAAACCATTAATTTCAACACCATATAGTCCACAAAACAAACATTAATAATAAATAAAAAGAAAAAGAAAGAGAAGTAACAAGAAATTAGATACGACACCACTAAACTTGACGGTGTTAGATTCCAAACTGTTACGCAGACCCTAAGTCGAGTACATGGGTTCGTTTCAATCGTCGGACGTCTCTGCTGTTGTCGAGTAGATTAATTGCAAAGTAGTTTACATGATTCTCAAGACTGTGCAGCTATTTGACATTGCGCTGTTGTGTAATCTCACGAACCGATGGGAGCTCCAGATAATCCTGAATATTAAGATTGAAAAAAATTCTGAAAAAAGTGAATTAGGAAAAATATGCAAGATATTATCAAAAATTAAAAAAAAATGATATATCTTAATTTTTATAAATACAGTCCGTTTGAACGTTTCCTTAAAAAACTTTAAAATCTATTAAGATTATCTTAAACCAAGCATGTTAAATCAAAAATATGGAGTATACGCAAATAAATTAAAGGTTTCATGATTGAATATTAAGGTTGAAAAAATTATCGATAAATAGATTTTACCTGTATCATTTTAGCTTTGTTTAACTAGAAATAGAAAATTGATTCTCAGTTTATTAAAATTACTGCCTTCTATAAGATATTAAGCATTAAATGGAAAAAACTTAAATTTAAATAAGATGTATTTCGGGAGAAAGCTTCAACAGTTCAACCAGTTGAGAAGAAAGCTGAAAACACAGTTGTATGAGATTCCCGTCACGCGGCTAAAGCCGCTTTCCGGGAAAGTCCTATAACTGTGGGTTGTTTCTGATGCACGGCTTACACACATATACACAAACAATCTAATTAAAATATTTATCATTTTATTTAAATAATTTTTTCGTTTATTTAATTCAATGCTTCTAACTAATGAGAGTGCGCATACCGTGTTTAATTTGTGTGGGTATGGCGATACTAGCTGCGACGGCAGGAACAAACTAAATTAATGTAATTTTACAACTTACATAAAACAAATTTCGACTGAACGGTCGGCATATTGGTGTAGCCGCGAGGCTTAATGCACCAGGTTACGAATCAACCGAGCAATTGAGTTCGAGGCCCAGCCAGACCAAGTTACTTATTTATACATTATATATTTTCATTTATTTAATTCTACCGCTCACTTGAGACGTCAAACATAAACGACTACAACAACATTTTTTGGTATGGGAGTGCGATTTTTCAAAAATGTTTTTCAAATATTGTCATTTTTTAATTATTAACAAATGTGCCTAAGAAAAATATGACCTTAATTAGGAAAAATCTCGAAATACTGAGGGGACGACCTTGCTCTACAGCCTCTCTCACTTGACGTTTTAAGTTGAAAATTTAATTGCATCAATGCCCCATATATAGAAGAAATCTGAGCAAGTTTTGTCAAAATCGGTTCAGTAGTTCTGAAGATATAAGTTGGTTTAGAGGCTAACAGCGAACACATACGCGTATTTAAAATCATTAACATCCGGAAAATCTCCATCCGTACGTTAAGTAACCATGTAAAGAAAAATATTTATATGATATTTTCATAAACAAAGATATCGACTTATTTTTTATCATATTAGGATTAGAAAAAAGAATACAACAAATCTAACTGCATAACAAAAAAGTGAACTACCGGTGAGTTTTTGGGTTCCTTAAGTGTCAAAACGTCAAGATTCGTTTAAAACCGCGTATGCCCAAATTTATCCGATTACAATAATTTCCATTTTAGAACTGTAGCGCTATCTAGAAGGGAAATTAAAATTCAGTAACCTAATGGATGAATTTTTTATTAAATATGTAAAAATTTAATTAATGTATAAAAGAACAATCAATACCGGTTCAAAAAATTATAATTAAAAATCTTAATTATTCACTGAGAAACGATCTAAGAATGAAATAGGAAGCATGGAATTTAACTTTCCAAATTAAGAAATAATAATAATAATGAAAATTATGATTAGATTAATATTAAAATTGCCAAAGCGAGAGAAAAATTAGGTTTCAAATAAATTTAATTCCACTTAAACCGTATTATTTTATAAAATTTCAATGTTCTGAAAGCTAATAATCAAACATTTTAAAACTTGGCTACTGTTTGAGTTAATTTTAACATATTTTCAAAAAATGAAGCTGTTTAATTCAACCCGTAAAAATTTTACAAAAGGTTATTGAGCTTTAAAACGACCCAAAAAGAGCCTTACTTTATAGTGAATGGGAATAGAAATATATTTTAAAAGATATTTTTTTAATTAAACTTCTTGCTTGTCTGTTAGAAGATTCTTAAAGAATTTTATAAACTCTTAAAGAGTTTTATAAAAAAAATATTATATACTCATGCAAATGACTTTTTTGTCTTTCAAATCGTGTATTTACAATCGGTTCCGATTAAGGAATTACAAGAAAATTGCGTTAAAAAAAAGCACTTAAAGAGGGGTTTCCATCAAACACTCTCAATAAAATTTACAAACATAATTAAACTACATATACATAAAACGTCTATATAAGTAAACACACTTGCATTAATTGGGATAACAAAGATTCAAGACATCACAGTAGTATAGTGAAAAAACAATCCAATAAAAAATTCTCAACATTCTTAAACAATAAACAAAATAGTAGCATAATAAGTTCACGGAAAGAAACAGAGGGGCAGTAGGCTCCTCACTTGGCTTAGTGAAGACATTTATTATATGTCTGATACCGAAAGAATTCAAATGTTACTCAGATATCCGAAGTCCATCTCGTGTTGGCATTTCAGTCGCTGGACATCTACACTGTTATCTAGAAGATAACTGTTGCTAGAAAGTTCAAAAGTGACTGTCTAATCGCTATCTGTAACTTATAACTAACCCTTTGATCATCACAAACTTAAGGCAATTCAAGATAGTCGTAAATTTTCTTCATTCCAAGCGAATCATGGTGCCTCTTGCAAACTTGTTCTGAAAACGTTGTATAACCTCAACGTTACTTTTACACGTCGTGCTACATATCTTTATGCCGTACGTCCAAACCGGTTTTAAAATCACCTTGTATATCAAAAGTTTATTGGACAACAACAGGTGTAAGTTTCTACCAAACAATCAGCCTCTTATACTTGGTTTTAAGTTGCTTCCTTTTCTCTTTCAAGTGTTACTTCCACGTTAAACGACGATCAAAGTGAAACGCAAAGTACCGAACATGGTCAGAGTGCGGGATGACAACCCTGTCCACGTGGACTTAGGGATGTTCGCTCCTCTTCAATGCAAATGTAATATGAACTGACATTGGGATTTACTTTTATCCTCCATTTTGCTATCCACTCGCCGGATCAGGTGTAACAGCTGTAACTGACTATTTGAAAAATATTTTTTTTGTTTATCATAATTGCTTACTAGAATTGAATTTTTATATCGTAATGATATTATCGTGTTCAATGTATTTCTAGAGAATTTTAAGAAAGTGAATAAAAAAAGTTGCGAGAAAAATACAAATTTCTGCATTCCATAGTCTTAGCACACGTTCAGTAACAATTTCTTTAGATACTTTTTTTATTTAAAAATACATTAACTATATTAAAAAATATCATACCTTCATAAAAACATTTATTAAAATTTAAGTTTTAATACGGAATTCTTTTTTTATATTTCTATGAGGTTTTCTTTTCAGCCTAATTTTTTTTTGTCTTCAGTCATTTGACTGGTATGATGTAGCTCACCAAGATTCCCTATCTAGTGCTAGTCGTTTCATTTCGGTATACCTCCTACATCCCACATTCCTAAAAATTTATTTTACATATTCCAAATGTTGCCTGCCTGTACAATTTTTCCCTTCTACTTGCCTCTTCAATATTAAAACGACTATTCCAGGATGCATTAATTTGTGGCCTGTAAGTCTATCTCTTCTTTTAATTATATTTTTCCAAATGCTTCTTTCTTCATCAATTTGCGCAACACCTCTTCATTTGTCAGATCCATCCATCTGATTTTTAACACTCTCCTGTAGCACTACATTTCAAAAGCTTCTAATCTTTTCTTCTCAGGCACTCCGATCGTCCAAGTTTCACTTTCATATAAAGCTAGGCTGCAAACATATACTTTCAAAAATTTTTTCCTGACAGTTTAATTAATTTTTTATGTAAGCAAACTATATGTCTGACTAAGTTCTGACTTAAGTTATCCTAATTAAAAATTAATTACATAAATCCGATTTAAAAATAATATTATTAGAAATAATACTACTTTTAATTTTTTTTTTTAATTTTTATTCTAGAAGCCGAGATAAAATTACGGGATTTTTATAGTTTTTTTGTTTTTTTATTTATTGAAGCCAACATCACTTAAAAATTTTCATAATACATTTAAAAAGTATTATTCCATATTAGTGTGTTTTTATTATTTATTATTAATGTTGGTTTTATTATGTTAAAAGGTTTTTGTGTCATTAACCTTTTTTATAATAATCTTCATTATATTTCTAATATTGTTTTCATTACATAAGAGATATCCAATTAAAAAAAAAATAAAAACCAAATATTTAATGATTTTTTTTTTAATAATATTTATTCTAAATTTTCTTTATACTTGGAGTTTTTACTATGTATTATAAAGTCAAATATTTATAACATTTTTTTTTTATATGATTCTACTCGAGTTTTTTTTAATGAGCTTTTTTCTTCTCATTATGACAAAAAGTTACATGACACTGTTTTATAAAAAAAAATTAAAGATTTGTTTGGAATTTTTTACCTTATTACAACATAAACAGTGAATAAGATTAAATTATAAATGAATAATTAAATTTATGAAGAAAGATTTACTAAATAAACTGAACTGGTAAATCTTTAGATATGACAAAAAAAATTGTATTATCAAAATGGAAATAATAATAATTAATATGAAACAAAAGAAAAGTATAATCATTAAAAGAGATTAGAAGGATTTAATAAAAATAAACTTTATTATAGGAAATACAGATACGTTATGAGTTGTCGTTAATTAATGGAATAGAAAGCTCCGTATATTGTTTGTAACTTATTATAAAGCATAAATAATCAGCTGGAGAAACTGCAAGGCTTAAGCTTTTTTTTAAATTGACCTTTCTTTGATCTCAATATTTGTATTATGTTACCAGATTAGTCTCAGAAGACACACTTAAATGAATTTCACATCTTAGTAGCCTATTCAGTTAGAAAATTGAACTTATGAAAATCTGTTTTAATTTTTAATGTAATATTAAAATAATATAAAAAGTTAAGAATATTAATTAAAATAATAATACAGGCAACCATTCTTCATCATTAAGTCCTTCTTTTAGAAAATTAATACTTTTTTTAAAAAAAGATAGGAATAGATATTATTTGATTATTTTTTCACATTTCTAACCTGCATCAATTTATTAATTAATAAAAATATAAAATATATTTTGTCCATAAAGCAAATTTTATAATATACTCTGAGAAGGTACAGTGAGGATTTTTTGATTTAATTATGACTTATTTTTAATTATATTTTTAAAAAATAAGTTATTACATTTTTATTTCTTTAAATTAAATTTAAAACATAATTTTTAATAATAATAATTAAATTTTAAATATTTATTTTTTAATGAGAAAAATATTAATAAAATTCAGACTTCTACAAATATCACCAAATCTCCCTTACTGTCTAGTCCATTCAGTCTTCCTCATCCTACGGCCGAACAAATCACCCCACTTTGAGAATCAATAGCTTAATATAACAAGTTTAATTATTATAACTATAATTAATTCGTAATAATTTTAGCCAAATCATAAGAAACACAACTGTACTGTTTTTTCGTATTCAAAGAAAAAAAATAAATAATAATAAGTAAATAGATAAAACAGGAAATGATATGGCACTTTTTAAAGGAAATTGTAGCTTATAATATTATAAACATAAACTGTACAAAAGAAAAAAAAATCAGTATTAAAAATAAATGTCGATTCATAGAGTTCAAGAATCCTACAATAAGCAATGTAAACGTTATAGTATATGCATTATAAATATAATAGGCTATATGTGTAGTTTTTTTTTTAATATTAAATTATATTTAACTTAGATCGGATAGAAGAAAAACTATGTCATCATAAACTGTTAAAGAGAATTTTATTTTCCTGTGTGGTTATGTTATATTGTAAAAGATGGAACGAGAAAAGACGGGAAAAGAAAGAAGCAGTCACTTAGTTACACCAGATGATAGTAATGTTAGATGATGATGATGATGATGGAAATGATGAGGATGATGTTAGTAAAGGGGAACGGAGAGGGGAGGGAAGAAGGAGAAACGGAAAGGGAGATTTGTGTTTTTGATTCAGGAAGAGTGTGCTGCTGCTCGGCTGCAGGATGTACTACAGTGGTTGTAGGGGTTATAGACGTAACAGGGGATGCGGAATAGTGATGTAGGAGGGGGGACGTTGGAGCTGATTACTTATGTAAACACGATCTGAGCGCGGGTGTAATTGTGTGACACAATCAATGAAGTCAACCCGGGGAGCCGTGGAAGGGGGCATCCAACAGCGGCAGCGTTTAGCATAGCAAATGAACCGCAATCAACGGTCGACATTATACACTGCCTTCGTAATCGTTCACTCGTTCTGTCTCTCTCTTTCTCTCTTCTCGAGTCGTCGAGACTTTACATCATTGACATCATGATGCTCTCTTTTACTAATGAAGCCTAAAGCCTAAAAATATCAGTGCAGTCCAATGCAATATAAGTGAATGTTTTAAATATGCGACTATATTTTTTGCGTCTTAAATGTTATACTGCATTTACAATACCGATGATCAGACTGCCCAAGTCAGATGAATTTAAATTCAGATAATTATATAACATAAAATATAATAAAATAAATAAATAATTACTCTTATTTATATAATAATGGAATTGATAGACAATGTATTTTTTTTTTTAATAGGTTATTAACTTCCCTCTTGTGTCCGTAAGGTTTATACTATTTTGTTATTATTTGTCTGTTGCCATTTTTAATCAATGTAGTCAACACATTTTTTTAAAAATTATTATGAAACTAAATTAATATTTTTTTAATTATAATTACATTGGAATATATTTAATTAAAATTTATAAAAATGTAAAAATAGAAATTTTAATACGCTATTAATTTTTTTTAATGACATAAATACCTCAAAATTGCGTAATTATAAATATGTTTTAATTTAGAATTATTTCATTGCAAATGAAAAATGATAATTTTTAAATCATATAAAAAACTCTTACTATTTGAATAAACTTTCTGATCAAAAAATAAAAAAAGAAATTACAAAACAGAAAACCTAGAAAGTATAAAATATTAAAAATTTTCTGTTAAAATTAACTTTTTCAAGTTACCAATGTTTTATCGTTCAGTCATTAAAGGAATAATAAATAGATTGAAGCGACATGTATTCTAATATAGCCTAAATGAGGTAAAAACCAAGAATTACAATAAAACATAAATTAATCATTACTTTTAGAAGGTTTAGCTAGAATATATATTATTACTAAACTTGGTATAAAAAGATAAAAGAAAGTACAATTGAACGATTAGATTTGTAATTACAACTTTGATTTTACGTTACTGCCATACCACTATAAACTAATATTAATCATTTCTTGTTAGCGACATGGTTAACATTATTCATATTGTAGTATGCGTGCAATAACGAAATAAATGATTGTAGGTGGCGACAAGTAAGTCATTTATAAAAATGACTAAGCCATTCCAAAGATTAGGAAGCATTTCATATTTGGCTTAGTAAGAAAAGTATGGTTTCCTGTTATTTAACTATTTTAAGTTTAATAATATATTGTGACATAATATGCCCAACTCACTGAAATTTCAATATGTTCAATCCTATAATTGATACTTTTATCTTGTTCACAGGAAATAGATGTATAGTAAACAGTGCTACTTAGAATAAGTGATTTATTTTCATCCCAGAAATAAGAAAGTCTAGGATAGCATGTGTAAAGGCAGAAATTTCTTATTTTAATATTATGGTTGAAAAATTATTAATTATAAGCCACATCGTGAATAAAAAACTTTCATGAAAACAAGGTACAAAAACAGGTTTAAAAAGACCTCTCATAAAAAGCTGAATAAAAACAATTAACGAATATAAAATATTTCATATTGATGATAAATTGCATTTTTATTATTTTTTTAAATAAATATTTACGTAATAAATCAAACAGAATAAAAAAAAAACGGGAGCAATTAGGTAACAAGCTAACAGCTGAACATCAAAACGATTAAAGCTAACTTTATTGAAAAGCAGCCGGCCTCTGTGGCGCGAGTGATAGCGTTTCGGCCTTTCATCCGGAGATCCTCCGGCTTCAAATCCAGACCAGGCATGGCATTTTTACAGGCTACAAAATTGTCGTTTCATCTCATCCTCTGAAGCCAGTGGTCTCGAAGGCTAAAAAAAATCTAAAATGATATGATAAATCAATGAAATATTTATAATAAATAAAAAAAGTTTAATATTCTTTTTATAGTATTAAAAATAACGTTGAATTAATTTAAAATAATAAGATTGATGTTTAAAAATGTTGGAAAACCGAAATGAAAAAAGAATTTTCTAAAATCTTCTATAAATTAGACACTGATTTAAAAATAAAAAATTACCTACAACTTACTAACCGTTAATTTGGATTCATCCAGTACAAAATAATTTTTTTTTTTTATTATATCTTTTTCAATTTAATCGTGTTTTCTTTCAACAGTTAGTATATATATATTTTTTAAATTAATTTTATATTTTTTAAAATTACATTTGTTAAAGTCTTTGTTAAAGTTTAAAATTAGTATCTTTATGAAAAATTCCCGCTCGTAAAAATCTTGCTTCTTGACAGAAATAAGAAAAAATCCCTTTCGGCACGTCGGAAGGCGGAGGTACATTTCACCGGTGCTAAGAAGGGGATAAAAAAGATTTCTACCTAAAAATTAAAAAAAAATTTCAAATTTACTCAATACAACAGTTGCACGTGAAAAATTCTTACAATTCCAACAAAATTTTGGTCATCCCTTGTCGTAAGGATTAGTCATATCAGAACTTGTTTCAGACAACAGTTTTAGGTAATGTGTAGAGAACTAACGATCAGATCACTTTAAACCGATTAAATACTGTGCCTATTAGGGAGGTATAAAGATTTTTGTTTTCAAAACCCCATTTTTTTCATCGTGCCAATGGTTAGTGATATCAAAAAACTTTACTTACATAAGTTTTAGGCCCTTATCCAAAGAATAGTAGGAACTTTAAACGAATTCGATATTTTATTTAATAAAAAAAAAAAAGTTATAGCGATATTTTGTTTTTTCGAAAAAGCCGCCCAATTCCCATTTTCATTGTCTGATTTTGCCCATTAACAAACTCGACCGAGATTTTGGGTCGTTATATTTTATGTATTAATTTAAAAGTGATTGGTGAAAAATTACGGCAGTTATCGTGTCCACAAGAAAGTGAAATATATATATATGTATATATAAAATTTTGAACTGACGATGGTTTTGGGGTCTGGGAAATGTGTAATGTAAAGATATGTCAAAATTTCCAGAAGTCCAATCATGGTACCCATTACAATAGGTATTTCTTATGAAATCTACCTAAAAGTCGAATTAAGAACCTCCTTCTCTTAATTTAAATTGAAAAATATGTGTGCCTGTATGTGTGTGTCGGGGGGGGGGGTGAAAATTTAGGGGCAAAAGAAATACCTTTTAAAAGAAGATTATTAATTATTAGAAATGATAAAACTCTTGTCCCATCCAACTCAATTTTTTGGTAGACTTTCATATTTTTAGGCTAAACATTTTATTTCTGTTCATAATATGAAGTTGTAATGTAATACAGTATATAAGAAAAAAAATGTAAAGTTTATAACCACCCTACCACCTGATAAATTCACATATTAATATTGTCTATTAAAAATAAACGTAAAAAAATATAGCGAAGTACGTTAAAAAAATACATTTTTTATATACGATATAACGAGTGTCCCAAGTATAACTGTGCATCTGAACAGCCATCTAAAACTCAATCAGTAAAATAATATTTAACTTGTTTTTGATACATATATATATTTTTCCAACAGTTTTCCGGCTACTGCAGGATCTGAGTGTGTGTATGGGCAAATGCAGTTATTGCTACTGACTTGCCAGGACTGACGTAACTGCAATGTATTGCAACGTAAGTGTAAATATATCAGTAAACATGTAATCTGGAACAGACTCAGGTCGATCACTCCTGAGACGTTTAGTTAATTGAAACCTAACTAAAAGACACCAATATCCACAGTCTAAGTTCAAATCCATGGAAAAATAACTATGTTTTTATATTTTCAGCAATTAAACTTTCTTTACAGCTGCTTTCAATGTTATATTATTCACAATACTTTTATTTCCATAATCTCGATGTAACATTTTTTTAAAATGGAACATAGTTTCATTTATCGAGCTATGTCGACAGGCAGAAATATCTGGTTGTTCTGTGAATAACATTCTTAAAAAATTGGAAACACTATTAAATGACGAAAAACTGGAATTTGGTGTGCTGTATCATGGACCGGGATAACTATTCATTTTTATTCAGAAAACAGTAAAATCATAATGTTATTGGATGGAATTATTTATCCTCTCATCGGCCGACTAAAAAAAGGAAGAAATTTTTTGGAGCGTACTTTCAGCAAGATATAGCATTGGCGCTCATCACTATTTCGATAAATTTACTGTGTGAAGTTTTTGGGAGAGGTTCATTCCAAACCACCTCTGGTCACCGAGAAGCCCAGATATTACAACTATAAATTTTTATTTATGTAGAACAATGAAAGTATCTGTTTACAAGAAGATTTTTTGCATGTTGATTGAACTAATAAATAACATAATTCAATTTGTAAATGCAATGATCACTTCTTTAGAGCTTCAGCGTGTATTTTGATAATATTGCGTGTATTTAATGTGACATACATACCATCTGAAGTCGATTTCATTATAGATTATAGATAACAAATCGAGAGTTACATCTGCATCTGCGGCGTTAATTCGAAGTCTTAGGTCAAGATCGGCAGGCAAAGGCGGTACATAAACCCGATCTTTAGTGAAACCCCACAAAAAAAATCTAGTGGGTTAAAAATATGGGGAGCCAGGTGGCCGTGCAATTGGATCCTCATGACCAATCCACCGATTTGAGAATCAAGTATCACGAAAATCTCGGACATCTAGGCGGTAGTGAGGTGACTGAATGATGAGTCCCTGGTCGTATCATCATCTAACTGAGGAATTAGAAACTTTAAATAATGTCCAGATAAACGATAACATTTACGGTTACCTCTTGGAAGAAGAACAACAGGTCATACAGGCTTTGTCTGCTCAGTGCACAAAAAGTATTGACCAAAAGTATAGCCAAAAGTATTGGCTATCACGAATGTGCAAAATTTCATGAGGGTCTTCGCTACCCCATATTCGTCAATTACGGGTCTTCACTTTACCACTGATGAGAAACTTTGATTCATCACTAAATATTACATTTTCTAAAAATGTATTGTTGTCTGCAGTTCTATCCATCATTTCCACACAAAACTGCAACCGAGTAACTTTTTAGTCATCATTAATGTGTTGAATCACCGTGAGTTTGTATGACTTCAAGTGCAATCGTTTTTTGCCGGCCTCAGTGGCGCGAGTGGTAGCTTCTCGGCCTTTCATCCGGAGGTCCCAGGTTCGAATTCCGGTCAGGCATGGCATTTTCATAAACGCTACAAATCATTAATCTCAACCTCTGAAGCAATACCGAACGGTGGACCCGGAGGTTAAACAAAAACAACTAAGTGCAATCGTTTACGTAATACTCGTCATACAGTCGTTTATGGAAGGAAATTCTCACGTGACGCACGTCGAGTTGATTTCTTCAGACTACGTGCAAAGCTCTCTCTGAGTTCTTTCACAGCAGCTTCACGGACGTGTGGGCGTCCTGGTTATTTTGTATGTTTAATAGAACAACCTGTCTCAACGAAAGTTTGGTGCTTAGAGTAAATTTTATGTTTACTAGGAGGCTCCCTACCGTACTCACTATGAAAATTACGTTGAAATGCAGTTGTTGACTGTAAATTCTCAAACCAAAACACACAGCGAGCATGTTTCACACCAGTAAATGTATCCATTTTTAACAACACTGGTTGCAGCGTTAGTGGCGAATTCGGTACTAATAAACTACGTGAGTCAAAACGTCATGTGTTTTGCTATGAAATAAGATCTCAACCGAATCTGTGAGTTAGCTAAATAAATTTTTATATATTTTTAAATTTGTGAAGTTGGTTTTGAATCACCCAGTATTGATATCCATAAAATAAAAAAAAGATTTATTTTTAAGTTATTTTATTTTCATTTCATATTTTACTTTTTTTTCAGTAAATTATATGTCTAAAACTATTTCTTTCTTTTGAAAAATAAATAAGTCATCAGATAAATAAATATACTTCAAAAGAAAAAGTGAATAAATTTATCCAAATAAAACGTGTCTGTTCTTTTGTAATAGAGATGCATATAGATGGAATTTTTCTGTATTAGTAACATTCATTATATAACAACGCTATTATTTTTCGTTCGCAAATTGCTACATCATTTGATTTTCTGCTTTCCTATGTGTGTGACATTGATGAATCACTTATTATTTTATATATTACAATCAAATACATTACAACAATATACCACGATATATATTTCATATCGTTCTTATAATGAAATACAAAGCTCTACCTTGTTACAAAGGACGGTGAGTTTGCTATCTAATATGGCCTTAAATCTTACCTAGACGTAATTTATATATAAACTTAGGCCAATATTTAATATGTTATTGTTTATACTTATTTATTTACGACCTTCAAGATATGATTGAATAGTGCCTCATAATAATAATAATGATAAAATAAAATTTAAAAAATGAAAGTTTGAATTATATAACATTATAAGATGTATTTTGATGTTTATTACAAATTGAAAATTTAACTCGGCAACTTTGTTTTCATTCAACCACAGAGGTTATAATCATTTTAAAAAAATCTAATTTTGGATGAATAAATGGGCTGTAAAAGTACACGCAAAAATTATCTGCCAACACTAACATACAACAACAGAAAAAACAATATTTATGAGGGTAATGGAATTCCAGAAAAAAGTAGTTACCAGAAATGTATAATTTAAAGAGCGATATATTTATAACATACGAATATTAATACAATCGTAAAATATGTTATTTATTTAATGTGTAATTTGTATATAGAGTGAAAAGAATTTCCGAACATATTGATGAACATACATTACTTACGAAACAAATTGTAATACAGGTAGAAATTTAACACCGTTCAAAATGTTTAAACAATTTTTTCTTTTTAAGAAATTATTATCGCTGAAAAAATTACACTGTAATATAATGCTTGCAGTAATTTCGTACAATTCTTATATTTAGTTCGATTTATCATAAAAAGTCAAGGCAGAAAATTAAATTCTTCAAAACATTTATCTTAAAAAATCCTGCATAAATAATCATTAACTATTAGTGAATTGTTATTTTATAATAGTAAAAAAGCAGAAGTATTATCATAAATAAATCTTTATAAATAGAGTGCCAATCTCCGTGGTGAAGTAGTTGAATTGACCATTAATCCGGAGGTCCTGGCTTCGAATTCCTGCCAGACATAATATTTTTCATACGTTACAAATTTCCATTTTCATTTTCCCTTGTAAAAAAGTCTTTATAAACTTCCCTGTGGAATTAATTCATCATTAAAAAAAATGTTATTCTTATCGGTACAAAAAATACATTATATAGAACACGTTCGGGTGATTCAAAAAGAACTTCACAACTTTAAAAGCATATAAAAATTTATCGAGATAACTTTCGATTCCGAGTCCGAATCCGATTCGGTTGAGCTCTCATTTCATAGAAAAATACGTTAAGTTTGTCAACCAACATTCACTTTGGTTCGATGTGACTTCCATTTCAGATTGTAGACACCAAGTCAGGCGATTCCTCCGCAGTTGTAGGTTAATGAGAATTTTTTAGCACAATAAGATCAGCAGGCAAAGGTGTCACATAAGCCCGATATTTAATGAAACCCCATAAGAAAAATCTAACGGGGTCAAATCTAGGGGGTAAAGGTGAATATTGATATTTTTTTAACGAAAAGTGACCTTTTTAGCAAAGATTGCGCACATTCATAGTCATAATTTGACCATGATAGTGGAGATATTTAAACATTATAACTTTTTTTTTAATTCCTTAAACCTGTTAATAATATATAATATGTTTAATGAATTTCAAAAAAAAGAAGAGATTATAATATATACAATTATAAACCAAAAGAAATAAAATGATGTTTATAAAAATAAAATATATTTCCTCTTTATTTTTTATCATACTATTGACAGCACCTGGAGGTCTTCTGTCAAGGAATACTTTATGATTAAATTGTATATAGTTGCTTATGTCCACAAAGTATCAGTGATGTTACTGTACAGTGACATGTTGGCGTCTATTTTTGTGGTGAAGTTACATTAAACCATTACCTCCTTGTTTTCATTAACTATGATCTCAGACGAAACATTATATAGTATGTATTATTTATAAATAAGCTTACAAGCCCGAATAACAACTACCAATAATTTATTTATTTATTAATTTAATGTAAAATTTTGTGTTTTTAACAGACTGATAAGAGTTAGTTCTTGATCAACCCCAATAAATGAAAAAAAAAATTATTTATTTAAAAAAAATAATAAATGAACTCCTTTCTCTTTTTAACCAAACAAAGATTTTGACACTTTTTACTTCCTTGTACGAAGTACAAGAAAATATTTTAATCGCGAAAAATTTCGGTTTTCAGATTTAAACAGAAATATTTATTTTCCCAGAATCCATATTGACTAGTTTCGGCGTGACGTCTGTACGTACGTATCTACATACGTACGTATGTATCTCGCGTAACTCAAAAACGATTAGCCGTAGGATGTTGAAATTTTGGATTTAGGACTGTTGTAACATCTAATTGTGCATCTTCTCTTTTGATTGCAATCGACTAAACCAAAAGTGTCCAAAATCCAAAAAATTTGCATTTTTGTCGAAACGATTTTCGCGAACGTTGCGATATGCAAATGACTACAAAATCATAACTGCAATGGCTTCGTAAATAGCCGATAGATGACCTGTGAAACTGTGTTCAGATCCGCTAATATTTACGAACATATGCCGACGAATATTTACCCGGTAACATATGCCGACGGCCCTTACTTTATGAATATGCTTCGTATATAAAAAATATATGTAATTTAATAGGCGTATAAGGAAGTCATGTGGTGTACACATCAAATTTTTTATGGTTGATATTTCCGTAACCAGATTATTTAAGTAATTTTTATTAACACAATTAAATTTGATGATGCAAGATGATTTTAAGTTTTTTTTTTTATTTTTTTATTAGTTTATTATAATATAACCTAAAATCATTCCAATATTCAAAGTATATTCACGGAAAGGTTTAAGAAAATAAAATGATTAATTTTGAATTTAAAAAATAACATATTCTTTCATTACAGAATAAATATCATTATATCTGTTTATATCATTCCTCAGAATTTCTTTTTAATTTTTATTCAGGCATAAATTTTCTATCTTTTACGATTATTCCGAACGGTTTTTTTAAATACAGAAGGTTATGTTATGTTCTATCCATAATTTAATAATAAAGGATACCAAAAAAAATAAACTTTTAAAAAATTCATTTAAAAAGTAAAAGTTGATTTTAAAATTTAACTTTAAGAAGTCAAAATCAAATTATGGTAGTAGAGTGTATTTTTCTCATCTCAACTCAGTTTAACAGAAACAAAATCGACGGCTGTTATATTTTATTTAACATACTTTCTTTTTTTTAGCGTAATATGCAATTTTCATTACTAAAACTTTTCTTCAAAAATAATTAATTTCATTTTTAAATTAATTTGAGTTTAAAACCTAGTAAAAACAAAAAATAATTTTAAAATAAGCATATTAATTAACTATATAATAACTAATGTTTATTAATTAACCATTATTGGCTCTATTTAACACAAAGTGGAATTTATATATGATAATGCGATTGGCTTTCAAGAGTATGGGTGAAACTGGAACAAAACCTTCTACAAGAAAATAATTAACCAGCGCATTGTTTAACGATATCCAAAACAATAATTAGAAAGTCTATGTTATAACGTGGTTGTTACAATAGACTTTTTTCTCTTTGCAGCAATTATTAGAAAAAAAATTCTAATACCTCTTTGAACTTGAATTGATGAATATTACTTTTAATTAATACCAGAAAAAATGCGGGCCCACGGCCTTCCTCGAAAATGTAACGTGGTTTATACTTCATAACACGAGATTTTGTTAAATGCTTTCGCCAATTGTAACGTTAATGAATTTAGCGTACTAATAACAAAAACAACTTTTACAACGAAAAGCTTCAAAATTCTGAATATTTTTAGATAATTCTCGAATTGTGATTTTTTAACACATCTGTAATCCCAGTGTTTTTCTTTTTTATCCCAAAAACAAAAATATAATTTTAGATAAATCGTTTCGGATCAAAAAGTAGAAATCGTTCGAATGAATGAATCGATCGAGAAGTATAAATCGTTCGTGCGCTGCGCATAGCCGGCCGGTGCACCACCATTCCACCATTGTTCGGCTCTGAGCCAATAGCAGGTAAAATAAAATGTACGCACATACAACAAACAAACAAACTCACGCACCATCCTTTTTTTATGGAGAGATTATAATTTTTATCTTATTTCGCTTTTTAATTTTTAAAATTTAGGAATTCTATCTCAAGTGATAGTAATAGTGACTATTTCCAAACGTACAATTACCTGAATTTCTGTTACAAACAGCCAGTTATAGGAAAACAGTTGGTTTAATAATGTTTAAACTGGATCTCGAAAGTGAATGACGATAACAGGATATATTTCCTTTTTAATTTGATGCGTTTACTTAAATTTGAGTTGTTAAAAAGTAATATAAAAAATACTTATTTTTTAACTTTTCTTTAGTTTTTAAAGGTAAATGTTAACAATGAAATGAATTTATATAGGTTAACAGAAACGAAATTGGGAAACAAATCAAATATCCTCAAATTATTTCCTCATTATAATAGCTTCAAAATCACCATTAAATATAAAAAGTGAGTGGTCAGAGTGCTTGAAGTAACTTGTTGAAAGAAATATTGATTATGTAACAGTTTCCAACAATCTATTTTTATTTTTCATTTTTTAATTAAATTTTATTTTGAATTACATAGGCCTTATCAAGGTTATTTTGAATAAATTATAAATACATACACAATGATTTACGAAGAATGTAATAAACTTTCAGAATATGTTCTACTGGTGAAAATAAAGAAGATTATACAAACATAAGTTTGGAAACGCTTCATTAGCCTCCTGATTTCTGCGTCTTCGGTAAAATTAAGCCAGATTATAAGTTCTTGAGACCCAAGTTAAGGGGTAAAATTAGCATTTTTATATGAAATCTGACCTAAAAAATTTTTCGAGAAATCTGAAGTAAAAAACAAAAGACGAGTCAAATAATATGTTTGTGTTTGTGTATGTAGTTTTCATAAAATATCTAATCCTTTTGTTTTGCAAATTTGAAAATTCTGTTTTGTTTATACTTAGTTGAAAATTTGTCACATTTTGTAAGTTTTTTTTTTTTGGTGGGCGTAAAATGCTTTCGCGTTATCATCGTCCGGTTCATAATAATTTAAAAGGTAAAAAATAAACAAGAACATAAACTAAAACTAGATAAAAAAACAAAAAAAAATATAAAAACTAAAGGTATAAAAACTAAAAACTTAATGACTAATACCACCAAAAACTTACAACTAATACCACATAACAGCTAAAAAAAGAAACTTAAAAGTAATATCAACGAGAAGATATCACTAAAACTTAAAACTAATATAACGTAAATCTTACAACTAATATCACAGTTAGAATTTAACAGTAAAATAAAATTATTTTAAACGAAAAAGTAAAATATAAATAATTTAACAAAATCCGAAAGAGGTGTAAAGGGCCTCTTCATGGATTACAAAGATTAACGTTCTTTGTTATCAGTGAAATACGACTATACTCATATAATTTTACTCACAATTAAATTCTCTACAAATTTTGTTTAAAATATTTATGTGTTTATTATCATTTAACAAAGTTATTTTATGCCAAACATAAAATAGAATTTTTTTTTCAAATTTGGCCCAAATATTCTACGCGTCAGGCATCAAATATAATTTTTATTTTTTTAATTCTTTCAAGAGGAGGGTAATATCATTAAAAAGATTAATTTTGATTTTCTTCAGAAGTATTTTAGAAAAAACTTTATTATAGTATTACCTTCAATGCATATATAAATAATTCGTAAATATATATTTTTTCAAAAATAACCTCAACCCCAGAAAACGTTTTCTTTTGGTTCTTTTTCTATATCTCTTTTTATTTTAAATATTTTTCAAAGATTTTTTGAAAGTTTATACTTCGTATATAGAGCTATCAAGAAATATCTACAATTTGTTTTTGATTCTAAATCTTGAACTGAAAATTCTGAAAAGTTTTTTGAAGAATTTCTTTTTTATTATTTTAGCCTTTATTAAATGGAGTGTTAGATTTAAAGAAAACTTCACTTAAGCAAATTTGTTAAGCTTAATATATATATATATATATATGAATATTTTTAGAAAAAGTGTTTTTTATAATTTATTCCCCGTCATTAAATATACGAATATATATACTTTTTTTTTTTTTTTTAGCTAAAATTCTGTAATATACTTTTCAGCTTTTTTTAATCTTTGATATTTTTTAAACAACATCTAAATTTTCTTAAAACATTTTTATAAATATTTTATCTTCTTTTCTGTGAGGAATCCGACCGAAACCGGTTATAAAATTATTACATAAAAATTCAGCAGCAGGTTATTTTAAATACTTTATTTATTAATGAATTAATTTTAAAATTAATTATTTACTTTTATCAAATACACAAAAGAAATATCTTACTACATTAAATCTTTGTTCTTTAAATTATAATATTATGCTTGTAAAAACTGCATCACTAGGGATCGAACAGAAGACTAGCTGTATGACAAAAAAAGTATGACAAAAAATTGCTTTGCTTATCAAATTATTTCTTTTTTTTATTTATTTAATCAAATTGTTTGTTCTATGAAGTATATTTTTGGGGGGATATATTGAATCTTTAGAAAATCAACTAATAAAATTTTATTTTGTCCATATTATAATGGATTTATTACTAAATGATATATATAATTTAGTACATTAATTTTATATATATATATATATATATATATAAATTTTTTTTTATATATATATTAATTTTATATATATATATATATATATATATATATATAGATATTAAGTGAAGTAAAACAGTTGGCCTACGAGAGGTAGATAGATGGAAATATATATAACAAAAAAAGAGAGGTATAGATGAAAAGAAAAAGATTAAAATAAAGAAATAAAATAGAAATGATCATGCTAAGTTTAGTTGAGCTCCATATCGACCCGTCAGTTAATGACTGTCGTAAAAACAAAGGAAAGTGCACGAAGGAAGAAGGAGGAATGTAAATTAAGTTGTCAGATGTATCACGGACATAATGGTGACAAATGACCCGTCTGATAGAGATGCCCATGAATTAACGCGTGCTGCGTGATCCAATCAATTAACTAACGAACCAAACGGCTGGTACTCCACCTAGATAGACTATATTACATTATAGCATTAGCCTATACGGTTTGCCGCTAGACTTGTATCTAATTAACAAAAGACCTGCAAAAAAAGGGTTCCATAGTAATTGAGTCCTTACGCTTTAAACGTGCAAGATAATATTGTACGCTGTTATAAAGTTAGCTCTCCCCTGATTTGGTATACGATATTGGTTTCACGCTCCGATTAGCTCATCGAACTCTCTCTCACAGACACACTCATATACGCCGTATTCCTATGCACGTAAACAACACTGAATAATAGTAACAATAATAACAGACGAATAATTAAGCACACGAGCGACTTTGCTTTATTATTATATTACAGTTCAAATTGTAATTGACCTGCATATATTATTATGTTGTAATATAATTAAATATCGGCATAAACTATAAATTATTGTGTAATGTAATATTTAATTACAATTATATATTTTTTTTAAAAAACAAGGAAGTACATTTTATTATTTTTTTTTAATCATTAATTACAAAATAAACCTCAGAATAGTTGAGCTTATTTTGTTTGGCTGTTTTTCAATAGTTTTTCTCATACGTTTTGTTTTCAAGAATCATTCAATTTTTAGCTGAGAATGTGTTTTCAAACACAAGAAGCGGCTTTCTATAAGTTAGAATAATTTGTGATTTTATCAATTTTCTATAATAAAAATATAAATAAAAATATTTTTATTAATAAATAATATAAAAAGACCAAACGAGAAAATTTATACAAAATTTGAAAACATAATAGATACATTTAAAAAATGAAGAATAATATTTTACGATAATTTAAAGAGTATGAAAAAACAAAGACTGACAAGAAAGATTTTCAAATTCTTTGACAATCTCAAAAGTAAAATCAAGTGACTTCTACAGAAAGAAAAGGATCACGAAGAGATCTGAATAAGATCTCCAAATACCAAATATACAAATACCAAATTGAATACCTTTTTGTATTATTTTAATGAGATAAATACGCCTATGAAGTTTAGCAGAATCCTTCTGGGAAAAAATTTTAAACAGGGAAATTTTCAAGAAAAAAGTATACGAGTTTAAAAATGCTTGATCTTAAAGTTCTTCCTGAGCTTTTTACATCGTTTTATTGAACTTGAACTATATTAAACATTTCATACTAAATTATACAATTAAGATAATACCTGTAAAATTGTCTTTACTTTAAAGCAACAGTTATGAAAACATAACATATTATGAAAAATGAAAATTTTTTTTGGAAATATGGTAATTCTGTCTCATCTATAACTCGCCATTCATAACAGTTGATGTAATGAAAAAATAACTTATTCTGGCCTCGGCCTTTCATCCGGAGGTCCCAGGTTCAAATCCCGGAATGCCGGTCACTCATGTCATTTTCACACACGCTACAAATCATTCATCTCATCCTATGAATCAATATCTAACGGTGGACCCGGAGGTAAAAAAAAAACCTTATGCTACTTTATTTGCTTTTAGAAGTTTAGTTTGATTTTACAATTTTATTCAATCATAGAAGGCCAATTATTTTTATTCAATCGTTTCGTCCAAATTTGTAATTCTGGTAATTCAATGTATTTTCCACATTGATACGTATTGTTCTCCATTAAAGAATACATTAGTTTCTTGCTTTATTATTTTTTTTTTTTCATTTCATTTAGATTACTTTTCTCATAATTAAATTCTCTACCATTTTAACCAATAATTTTTATCTGTTTATTGATAATTTAAAAATTATTTTACACCTAACCTAAAAAAACTGAGTTTTTTAACTAATTTTTTTTATTGCACCTTATTTCGTAGAAAATAATGGGGATAGAGTTCTGTGACTCATTTTTAAAAATTTTTAGGTCAAAACCAGCGAGTGGTAGCGTCTCGGTCTTTCATCCGGAGGTCCCGGATTCGAATCCCGATCAGGCATGGTATTTCACACACGCTACAAATCACTCATCTCACCTTCTGAAACAGTACCTAACGGTAATTCCGGAGGTTAAAAAAAACATAAGAAACTAACTACAAAATTTGCCGTTTAATTTACCTTTACCTTCCAGAATTTCAGTAGGGTTTCATTTCAGCGGAGGAGTAGAAATCGGAGCGAAATGTTTCAATAGCCGTAACACGTTAACGAAGCCTTTTCGGATCGGTTTATATGAACGTTTTGCAATATTTTAATGAGAGAAATATGCCTATGAAGTTTAGCAGAATCCTTCCGGGATAATTCTGTGTGTTAACCCGTATATGGAGGTTAATGCTTAACAAATTTGCATGAGTAAACTTTTCTCCAAATATCTAAATCCCTTTAGTAAAGGCTAAAATAGGAAAAAAAAAGAATTTTAATAAACTTTTCTGCATTTTGGTCCGGGATATATAATTTAAAAAATTGTAAATATCTTGGTAACACTGTATAATTGTAACTTCAACTTTAAATTAAGAAACGTAATTTTTTTTAATGTTTAAACCGAAGAAAGGTAGAGCAAAAGAAGAAAAAATACATTTCAGTTTTAAGAAGTGGCGGTTGATTTTTTTTTAATTTATGCGTGCATTGTAGGTAACAAATTTGCTTTAATAAAATCTTCTTTAAAATTCCTCTGAAGAAAATCGAAATTGCTTTTCCCCTTAACGAATTTTGGGAAAAAAATTAATATGATCAACTGCCCACATATAGAAATATTTGAGCCAAATTTTTAGCAAAAGATCGGTTTAATCAATCCTGAGATATAAGTTTGAAAGCATTGTTACACAGAACGTACATACGTACGGAAATACATGTGCTTCTTTTGGTCTAGATGTTTCAGTTAGACCCTAGAATGTAAAGATATGCATAAAAAACTTAATACCCCATTTTTGACACCATATTTTCCCCTTTAATATAGCAGCTATTCTAGCTGTATTTTCCGGGAAAGTAAAATATTTACACACAAAATTCTTGTTTCGTTTAAAATATATCGAATCAAGAAAATCGCAGTTTGAATGTCACGTATAGTATATGTGACAATTTTTTTATTATCTTCAATTTTTAAAATGTTGTAGCCTACACAGTATGACAGTTAAGAAAGATATTTCTTCCGAAACTTTTTATAACAGTAGAAATAGAAAATTAACAAAATAAACAAAAATTAGAATTACGTAACAAAACAAAGTATGTATATTTTATTATTAATTAAATAATTATTTTTTTGGAAAAAATAATAAAAATTAATCAAATAACAGAGAAAAAATATATATATAAAAAAATATTTAAAAAGCATATTATACTTTTCAATTTTTCTTTTGGCTTTTTAAAGTCGAAATTCTTTTAAAATTAAATATAAATTATGTAAAAAAGATTTTTCTTTTTAATTCATTTTTTTTTTTTTGTTACTTTATTTCATTCAAAAATTTTAAGTTTCATTTTTAATTTAAAAATAGTAGACCAACAAAAACAAGGATTACAAATAATACAGTACGTTTGGAACGTCGCTATGCAGTATACTTTACAATTATATGGTGCATTCTGTTATTTCGGCGTTAGGTTGGTTTCTCTGTGGGTTCGTTGTAAGAGAAACAGGACTTGCTACCACACACAAAGCTGTCAGAAAGAACTGAAACTTTTCCCCTATAAAGTGACGTGTGTTCAAGAATCGAAACTTACTGATCATGGAAAAAGACTAGATAATTGTCAATGTTTTAAAGGTTTTATTGACCAAAATCCCGTAGGTGTCTTTGACATTATGTTTTTACAGATGAAGCGTAGTTTTGACTGGGATGACATATTAATTAGCAAAATACACGTCTGTGGTCGACAACTAACCCACATGAATTATATGAACAATATTTATAAGCAAAAATTGCAGTCTGTTCGATGCGAGTAGAATGCGCATTGCGAGTAAAGTATTTTTTTGAAAATACAGTTATTGTTATTATTGTTTAGTGCTGTTTGTGTCAGTTTGTGTTTATTGATGTTTTAACAAACTTCATTAGTCAGTTAACAGAAATGAAAATCAATCACAGTTTGTTCCAACAAGATGGCTTCAAAGCGCACACAGCTAACAGGTCAATGACTTTTTACGAAATTTCTTTGGTGAACGAATCATTCTCAAGGGTTTGTGGCCTGTATGGTGCCAGATCTGACTCTGGGGCAGCAAAAAAGCAGTATATCGCGACAGATTGAGAGAAGCAGAGCTCGCACGATTGACAAAATAAAAACCGCAATAACGGCATACGTACGAGACATTACAGTACATCAGGTGGTTAAAGTGTTTGAAAACAAACAAAACATGTGCTTTGTCGATGGTGTTGAAGGAGGTAATTTTCAACACCTTTTATAAACTATTCCATTTACTGTAATATCCGTTTCTACAAAATAATGAAATAAAATACAAAGTAATTATTACCAAAGTTTCATCATTACACTTATATAATTCCAGTGCACAGCAACTTTCCGCATGTACTGTACACGCACATTTAAATATCAGTTTTTCTTACTTGACGCAAAGGAGATAAAACTGTGTCTTAATTTTGATCAAAATTAGTTGTTACTATAAAATGAATTCAAAGAAATAAACAACTACTTCAAAATATAAGCTCAGTCTCTTTGGAATGATAGAATATGAAATGTAATTTTACCATAAATTAATTTCCTTAAAATTATGTATGAATATACAATAAATAAAAGAAATGACAACTGGATAGTCTTCATTACACTCTAAAAATCCATTGCTAATGAATAATTATGATACATACATAAATAAAAATTATTATAAAATCATCTATTTAGTCCACGAAATATTTATTATTTAAATAATCCTGCATTTAATTTTCCTGGAAAAGATTACCACGGAATATTAGAAGAACTTCTTTATAAATAATATAAAGTGAAAATCTATATTCGTATATTTGATAAAAAATTTAGCTTGATATTTTATTTAAAATCAGACGGGAATACCACATGACTTCCTTGTATGCCTATTAAATTACACAAATTCATTTTTTTTTAAATTAAAAGTACATAAAATTTGATTTCATTAATAACTTCTGATATTTTTTCACATTTTTTTTTTATTGTTATTATTGAATTATTATTTATATTTAATTACTTTTTTTACAATCAGAGGTTAGTAATTATTAATAAATAAATATATTTAAATTTAAAAAAAAGTTACAAAAGAGAAATGAAGTCTGATTCGACCCGATGTCCGTTCCCCTTGTAAGATCCAAATATTTCATTAATTAAAATTTCATTTGGCCATAACTGGAACCAATGAAAATAATTACCACTTATGATATATTGTTGAAAAGCTCTCAATGAGGGCTTATTACTGCAGTTAAGAAAAAGCCAAAAATCTAAATTGTTTTTGGATTTTGGGCTTTTTTAGACACTGGTTGAGTCGATTGCAATCAGAAGGGGAGATGCATAACTAAATGTTACAACAGTCCTAAATCCAAAATTTCAACATCCTACAGCTAATCGTTTTTGAGTTATGCGAGATACATACGTATGTACATACAGACGTCACGTCGAAAGTAGTCCAAATGGATTCAGAGATGATCAAAATGGATATTTCCGTTGAAATCTAAAAACTGAAATTTTTCGCGATCATAATACTTCCTTTAGTTTGTACAAGGAAATAAAAATAATTTTTCTCAATGTAGTTTTCCCCCTTTTATAAAAGTGAAATATTTTTTTTTTTTTTTTTTTAAGAAATAAACGAATAAGGATGTTTTTTTTAATTTACGTATTTTTTTAAGAATTAAATTTTTATATTTTTTGTTTTCTTTTTTTAATAAATAAGAAAAATTTAAATACTTCCTTTTTTCATCAAAGGCGTCTTTGTAGTAATTTATCTTTCTGTATTTATTTTAAATAAATAAAAATGTACTATGTATTATAATGGGAAAAATATGATACATCAATATAGTAGAAAGTTTTGGAGTTGGAAATGTTTTAGAGTAAGGGGTTAGGGATGATGATAAAGGAATAACAGGGTACAGGGAAGTTGATTATAATCTGTAAGAGTGTTTAACTAGGACCAACTGGGAGTTGAGTATAGCAGAACAGGGAGTACACCCTAGAGATTGTAAACCCGGTTTGTTCAGCACTTCACTTCCTGCAAGTATATACCCGTGTTCACGTATATATATTGGAATATAGTAGAGTCAGGCTACGTAACAATCAAGCCAGTATCTAACCTACCTTATATCTACTTGAACCTTGCCGTTCCTTTACACTTACTAACCAAACACATTACATAACGTATAACACCCATACCTAGCTTAAGCATGATAGCCTGTTCAGATAGAATACCATTTTAAGATTAAAATTTTATAACTCCTTTACATAAACAATTTTAGATCAATAAATTTATAAATATTATTCATCTATAAATATTATAAAGCGTTTGAATTATTTTACTAAAAAGTAAAAAATGTAATGCAAATTGCACTTAGTGATAATGTTTAATTCCATACAAGTTGACACCTTAATACGATAATATTAGGAAAGAGCTTATCTGATTATATTATAATTTAATAGATGATTAAATTTCCATTAAAATAGATTTTCTATGTTAATTTACAAGCATAGTCATGTGAATCTATGAGTTCTCTTAAGGAATTTAAAACATTTTTTTTGTCTTAAAAGGATTTGAAAAAAATTGTTACAGAAAAAACAATTCATCTCTTATAAATAAATAAAAAATTGTCAGAAAATTATATATTTTTTATTGCTATGTTTTTTTTTTTTTAAATTCTTTTTACCCATGAGTAAACTACGTCAAATAATAAATATGTGAAATTTATAGTAACTAAAAAACTATATATATCTCACATAATCTACTTATAGTCAAATGCATTTATTTCGATGATTTTTTTTTTTTACTTCCTTGTACGAAGTAAAGGAAGTATAGTGATCACGAAAAATTTCGGTTTTCAGATTTGAACGGAAATATCCATTTTGACTAGTTTACGCGTGACGTCTGTATGTACGTACGTAGTATTTCGCATAACTCAAGAACGATTAACCGTAGAATGTTGAAATTTTCCATTTAGAACTGTTGTAACATCTAGTTGTGCACCTCCCCTTTTTATTGTAATCGACTGGACCAAAAGTGTCTAAAAAAGCCCAAAATTCAAAAGATTTCGATTTTTTACTTTTTCTTAACAGCAGTAAGCTCTCGTTGAGAGATTTTTAACGATATATTGTAAGTGGTAATTATTTTCATTGGTTCCAGAATTATAGCCAAATAAAATTATAATTAATGAAATATTTGGATCTTTTAAGAAGAAGTCACATCGTTTCAACTCCGACTTCATGTCTTTTTTTAACTTCTTTTTTAAGAAAGAAGTTATTTTACAGTAAATAATAATTAATAACAAAAAAAAGAAAAAACATTAAGAACAAGTTCTTAATGAAATAAATATTATGTACTTTTAATTTTTCTTAAATGTGTATATGTAATTTAATTGGCGTACAAGAAGTCATGCGAGTCAGATTTGTTTATTTTGTACAGAAACTTTCGCTGGAAGTTAAGTTTCTTTTATATAGTATTTTAGATTTTTTTTTTTTTTTTTTTGTAAACAAATGGGTTGTTGCTGTGAAATAATATGTGGTACTATGTAATTATTACATAAGCACATTTTCAGTCGAAAATCCAAAGAAAATTTTTTGAAAGAATTAAGTTTTCCATCTTGGGGAAAAAAACTTGAATGTTATATATATATATTCCTTATTCCATTATTCCAAATAATCTTATCTCATTCTTGTTACGTTTAAATTGCTTAATATTATTCAATATTCAGGTTTTAGGCTTTTGTACGAGCTTTTTTTGGTAATCCATATTTTAAAAGAAACGCTTTTACAATTATGGATAAAAATTGTTTAAAGAAATTTTCCAAAAATCAATAATCTGAATATTAAATTCGTTTTATAATTTTTACTTTTCCATTCAATGCTACGTAAATTAAAGATTGTAGGCAAGTAGTTACATTTGAGACTTATTTCAAACTATTGTAATTAAAAGACAAATTGAACAGTTTTATTATTTTTTACTTTCTTGTTTGAAGTAAAGGAAGTATTGTGATCGTGAAAGATTTCGGTTTTCAGATTTCAACGGAAATATCCATTTTGACCATCCCTGAATCCATTTGACTAGTTTATCATTTTGACTAGTTTCTACGCGACGTCTAGTTTTTTGGCGCAAAAACGATTAGCCGTAAGATGTTGAAATTTTGGATTTTGAATTGTTGTAACATCTAGTTGTGCACCTCCTCTCATTGAGAATTCTTCAACAATAAGTGTTACATAAATGGTACTTATTTTCATTGGTTCCAGAGTTATAGCAAAATAAAATTTTAATTAATGAAATATATGGATCGTACAAGGGAAAGGCACATCGGTTCGAATACGACTCCATTTCTTTTATTATTTTATTTTTTTTTTATTAAATATATTGATTTATTAATAATTGTTAACCTCTGATTGTAAAAAAAAAAAAGTGTATATAATTTAATAGGCGTACAAGGAAATCATGTGGTGTCCACATCAGATTTTTTAAACTTTTTGTTTATTAAATAAATAATTTCACTGGATCTACCTATTTAATCTGTAGTACTGCTGTAAATTACTGATTAATTCGATGATATTATTATTATTAGTGTTATTTATTACTGTGAAGGTTGTTGTTACTAGTATTTAGAACAGAGGTTCCCAAACTTACTTTTCTCATAGACCACTTTCAAAATTTTGCTGGTTCCGGTTGACGCCCTGCAACTACATTTCTACCATATTTATATTAGTAATCATATTTATATTAGTGAAGAATCAAACAAGTTTATGCGAGATTGCTGGCACACACACCACAAGTCGTATTTCTTCCCATTGCTCGTCTGAACAAGCGTTGCGGACGGCGGCGGCGCTTTGCAAGAATCGACACGTTAGTTGTACTGAATATGGAATATGCAAGTTATACAACAGTCGCTGTATATATGGAATATACAACAGTCGCTGAGCTTCTCAAAACATTATCTGCCTAGATTGATACGCAAAGTCAAGCCAACATTTTAGTTCTTCACTAACGAAACCAGATGAATTTTCGTGGATCCCCGCTTACGAATTGTGAACCCCCATTTTTTGTGTCACGCCAACGTTGACCCCCGTCGAGTCTCCCGTGGACCCCTGGGGGCCACCTGGACCAATTTGGGAATCAATGATTTAAACCATTCATTTTAACATTAACTGTTTAAAGTTTGTTACCGAATTTAATTCTGAAGGTAAACGAAATAAAATACCGGCTTCCGTAGCGCGAATTGTTGTCTCAACCTTTCATCCAGAGATCCTGGGTTCGAATCCCGATCAGGCATGACGTTTTTCATACGCTAAAAAAAATTACATTTCATATTCCTACTCACAAGTTTCGTGTTTCTGTACTGAATTTCATCCATAAAAAAGAAAAAAAAAATTATGGGGCGTTTTACCTTGTTTTATTACTACCGCGGTTTTTCCTTTTTTCAGATTTTATTGCTTTTAACTAATAAATGAAGGCATTTACAGAGAAACGATTTTCACTAGCATTTTCCTCCTATTTAAAAAAAAAAAATTATTCAATATGACAGAAATTTTAAACACACCATAAAGTAGTAATTTTATATATTTCTCAAATTAGAGAAGACGTATATAAAAACAAAAAATTGGAAAATTATAATTTTAAAGCAATTATAATTCTGAAACATTAATATTATCAAGTTTGCTGTATCACATTGAATAGAGATGTAAACAATAATAAAATTATTTCATGATACCATTTATTTGTATGACAGATGCACATTACAAAAGAACAAGAGTTAATAATATTTTAACCGGAACCGGACCACATTTTAATTTCAAGAAAATTAGAATACAGGATTATTGAAATGCAAGGTTCAACGAATAATATTCTTGGACGAAAAAGGAATAGTTTTTCACGTTATGAAATAGGTATCGTTGAAAAGGACAAACAGTAACCAATTGAATACATTGATTGTGATGTTTAAAGAAGCATCTGCAATACTATATAAGTATAAACATTATATAATATGAAGTAGCCTTTATCGGTATTTAGTTGGCCGGGTTATGGTAAAAGAAAAACTATCCGATTAAAGAAGCATTGAAAACGGAATCTTCTACTTATTTTAATAATAATAAATAAAAAGAAGAAGCTGCCGAAGGGTACAATAAAAGAACCGAGTGGGTTATCCATCAGATGATGGTATTGTATGACAGCTCCTTTTAAAGGCGGCCACTTTGTTAGCTGTATTATCATAAAATAACTATTACTGCTCTAGATATATTTTATTTTTCTACATCGTAGTCAGTCGATAACTTTTACTCTATTCTGACTGGTAAAGAGAAACAGTATGTGAGCACTGAGTGAAAAGAAAACAGAAAAAAGCCACTTGAGTTCTTACAGACGAAGACAGCCACTTTCAATCCAAATCTAACCCTTGCTTTGCCTATTCCTACCTCATACTGCTTTTGCTCTGTACTATAAACGTTCTCGGATCTATAATAAAGCTCTTCCCTTCCAATCATCAAAAGGAAAATAACAATAAAAAGAAATCTTCTACATTTATATATTGTATCTTTGTATGCTTGGTTAGTATAAACAAACATACAGATTGACAGGTGAATAAAAGTACACTAATATTATGCATATATATATATATATATATATATATATATGCATAATATTTTTTTTTTTTTCCATTGTTGCTACTAATTTACAGTTATTGTTTTAATGCTATTAATTTTCGTATTCTTACTTTGCATTTATTTATATTTGCTTATTTGTCAGCCTTTTATTTATCTTTCTGTTTAATTTTTCATTCGATCGTTTACCTACTTGTGTTCATATGTGCTTGAAGATATTCTGTTTGATAAAAATCATCGCGTGCATACTGTATGTGTTGGACACATGTGGTCCACAGATTGGACCACTTTCTATATATATGTATATAGAAAAGAGAGAGCGAGAATGAGAAATAGAGAGAGAGACTAACAAAGAGATAAGTGATTTCACACTTATACAGTATGTATAAACTGGATTAATATAGTAAGAGAAAAAATATCAAAGTTCCTTCAGTGAAAACCCAAAAAATATTTCGTTACATTACGAAAATTATTTAATTTGCTGATTTTATTTATTTGTTTTGTTAGATACAATTTTAACTATTATTATAGTTATATAACCGTATATAATATGGTTATAGTAACCACTAAAATTCAGTAAACATTCATTATATCATAAGCACAATCTTCAATGGGTTCTAGAACTTGTCCAATCTGTGGACCATATGTGTCCAACACACAGTATGCACGCGATGATTTTTATCAAACAGAATATCTTCATGTACATATGAACACAAGTAGGTAAACGATCGAATGAAAAATTAAAGAGAAAGATAAATAAAAGGCTGACAAAATAAGCAAATATAAATAAATGCAAAGTAAGAATACGAAAATTGATAACATTAAAATAATAACTGTAAATTAGTAGCAGCAATGTAAACAAAAAATAGTAACAAAAACAGATAAATGCAGAAGGTAAAAAAGTATGAAAAAACGTGAAAATAAAGTATCCTTAACGACCATTACTAAGGTCCAGCACATGAACTTTTTTCAGTCGCTTAATGTTATGACCGTTCAGTCGTTTAACAGGCTCAAACCAAAGGGATTTATACGCCTGTTTAGTCTAACAATGTATTTAGAACTGAAACGGTCAGTCTCATCCCGAACATACGGATCCCCAGATATACTCGTATTCATGTATTTCCAGAATTCCAGACCAAAGCGATCGGGTCAGTTTCATCAATATCTTGTTCTTTGACCTTTGGACCACTTTAATACTGCTGTCACTAGTCGTCCCCGAGAGTTGAATCTCATACGTCTATATCGGTTTCAAAAAGGTATAATAAATATAACTAAGATTTTAATCTGTTAAAATCTTAGAGCAATTACTTCAAGCAATTGTCCTTGAAGTAAAAATCCCTTAGCTTTAATTCTTTATGTAACGCCAATACAACATGGAAGTAAATACCACCTTAATAGTTATTTACAGGCGTAATTTTTTTATTTTATATATATATATATATATAGTACATAGATATTCTCCACTACAAAAAATTACGTTGCTTACTAATTTCATGATACAAATGGAGAACTGATAAGTCGATGTTTGGAAAGAAATAAAATAGAATTCAATCTTTTTTTATAAATTTCATCTGCGGAAGCCATAAAATACGATTCGCTTTTTTTAAACTATTGTTAGAATCGCACAATAATAGAATTAGTTGGATAAACTTAAGCTTAAAACTATTAGGTAGAGAGATGGTTCATATTAACCAAAACTTTTCTTTTTTTGTGAATTTCTTTATTTACTTACAATCAGCTTCTGCATTGAAGCTATAAGTAAGTCGTATAACTGACCATCACGTATAAGAGGACCATCCAATGATAATCCTCAAGTAATACAAAAACATTATAATAACATAACCAACAAACAAACAATCGTATAATATAAATAATATAACATTTAATAGTCCCTTTGAATGCCCATTCGAATATCCAGTCAACAATAGCATTAAAACAATTGCATACATAACAATTTTAAATAGAACAGTAAACGAAACAGTACTTTGAAACAGTAAAGAAACAATAAACGTGAGTACCAAACCGCCAAACCAGATAATCATAACAGGCAATCAACAAGATCAAGCACGTGAACCCTTTTTAGTTTCCTAACGTCCTCGCTGTCTAGCAGATTGATAGCGAGATGATTAATAATCATTAATCCAGCTTATTCAACCTGGAAATATACCTCGAACCTACACGTCTAACTTCCTCTCGAACGTATAGAATGCCTACTTAATCGTGGATCTCAGCATTCCTCGTGAACCACAGCGTGTGGGTAATATTCCGTAGATGTTTCTTCCGAAACCATTGAATGACCTCCACCTTGCTGTTTCTGGCCTTCCTCCAGAGTTCAATCCCGTACGGTTTGGCTGAAGTAGGCAGATCAGAAGTGTAGATCAGGAACATAACCTGCCCCAGAACTGAACCCTGCGGAACCCCCGCGTTGCTATCGAAAAACGCTGACATCTCTTGATTGTAATTAACGCACAAGAAGCGACCATCTAGATAGCTGCGTAGAATTAAAAAGTGCGGTTGTCGTAGGCACGATTTCAATTTAAAAAGAAGACCTGGTACCCAAACTTTGTCAAATGGCTCCTCTATGTCCAAAAAGGCAATGAGAGTCAGGGGCACATATTCGGAGCATCGTAAACGCACACCATCGAGTAACAAAGGAGCCGTTGGCGAATTTTTTTCAAAAATCTGGAATCTAGGGATAATAATAAGAAGGTGTTCGGGATAAACTAGATAGCAATCTGTTCCGTTGGGTTTGAAACACAAAAGAGAACTCCAGGGTTGGTGTAGTGTATGAGCTGTCAACAGTACGGTCACACTAAAATTAAATGCATGAAGCCGTATTGCTGTGTAAAGTGTGCAGGGGGACACAGGACCGCCGATTGCCAGAAGGTAGATAGGAGCACACCGGCGAATTTTTCTTTATGTCATGAGGATTATCCTGAAAATTTCAAAGGTTGTAGAGTCTTAAGGAGATCGTTGAAAGAAAAGAGAAGAGGATGCTCCTCCAAATTCCGGGGTTGTGAGAAGCAAATCGTACGACCTAGACCATGATTTACCGTCTTTAGGTCAACGAGCCAGTAGTAATGCGGATAATAGTAACTGTGACAATGGCAATATTCATTGGACTCCGCATACCAGTTCCTTCTCTGAGGTAGTAGCGGGACCGGTAATAAGGCTTCGGTTGAAGGATCATGTTAGTTTCTTCTTGTGATTACAGACAAAGCTTATTAGGAAGCTAGGTTCACTACAAGTAAAATATAGTCTTCAATTTTTAAGAAAAATTCTTGTATAAGCTACGATATGAGAAATATTAATAGTGTATATATAAGAGAAGTAAATAGTTTCATCGACACATTCTTATATTCTTTCTTAAGTTTTCTTTTTATCTACATTTATCAGGTTTTCACCAGTATTTATTTTGATACTATGGTTCAGCTATTGCGAAGATACATTTCATTAGATCTGTTTTTTCTTCTTAGTAGCATTATTACAATTTTATTTTATTAAATTTATTTTTTTATTTAACATTCATCGAAACTGTTGAAGTACAAATAAATTATTTTTGTTTGAACGAATGAAATATAAATTATCCAAACATACAGACTAACTTGAACAGACTAGGCTTCGTATTTTAAAATAAATATTTAATTTTTCGTTCAAGTAATAAATATGGAAATTGGCTACTATATTTGTTACTGAATATATTTATTATATTTAACATTCGTATAAATATGGATATAAACGTTAACACTCATTTGGTATTCATATATTTAAATCGATTAACTTTTTTTATAATCTCATGTTTAAAGAAACACACACTCACATGCGCGCGCTCGCGCGCGCATATATACACACACACACACACATACATTTATTTATTTATTTTTTATAAAAAAATCATAGTAAGTTGTTAAGTAACACTTAAAAAATAAATATAATGAGAAATTTTTAATTATTGTGACATTTTTAAAAATTTAACCTCCCAATAAATTTCATTAAAAAAATATATATATTATTTAAAAGTGCATTCTATTTGGAAATTTTTCATTATTTAAGTTTAAGTTTATGCCAGATATTGATGCCATTTTTCCAGATTTATCACTTGTAGTAGGAATAGTGTCAATTTATTTTATATTAAATATTTCATTAGAAACATATATTTAAAAAAAACGAAAAATTAAGATAAAATTTAGGATTCCATTTCACATGTAGGCGCACAGATATTAGTCTGATTTATTAATATTTTTTTTTTAAAATTAATAAAATTTTGAAGGGATATATCCGTGTTTCAATTAGTTAATAAGTAGTGAAAAACTTATCCGATGGTCATAAAATAAACTAAATATCATCTAATTAAAGTTCTCATTAATCAGAAAGCGAGTCAAACCCAAACAAAACTTTATTTATAGCTGCAGAGGCGTGCCACAGGAACGGGCTTCCGGGCGGGCAGCGTCCAGGAATGAGACTAGTAGGTGTCCAAAATTGATTACCTCTTGTGTAAAAATATTTTTTTTTTGAATGATGAAAATTGATATAACGAAATTTAATTAAAATTTAACTCTAGAGATTGATACTAACGAATCAGAATTTTCCGCTAGTGATCAATAAAATAAAAAATCTGATGTCAACAACACATGATATCCTTGTACGCATATTAAATTACATTTGCACATTTTTTTAAAATGAAAAGTTCATAAAATTATATTTCATTAAAAACTTCTAATATTTTTTTATTTTTTTTTATTATTGAATAATTATTTATTGTAAATCTTTTTTACAATAAGAGGTTAATAATTGTTAATAAATTAATGTATTCAAATAAAAAGAAAGGAGATGAAATCTAATTTGAACTGATGTGCCTTCCCCTAAATCCAAATACTACAATAATTAAAATTTTATTTGGCTTTATTTCTGGAACAAAGGAAAATAAGTACTACTTACGATACATTGTTGAAAAGTTCTCAATGAGGACTTATTACAACTGTTAAGAAAAAGTACAAAATCCAAATTCTTTTGGATTTTGGGCTTTTTTGGACACTTTTGATTCAGTCGATTGCAATCAAAAGGGGAGATGCACAACAAGATGGTACAACAGTTCTAAATCCAAAATCTCAACATATCCGAACTAATCGTTTTTGAATTATGCGATATGCATACGTACGTTCAGACGTCACACCAAAACTAGTTAAAATGGATTCAGGGATGGTCAAAATGGATATTTCCGTTGAAATCTGGAAACTGAGATTTTTCGCGATCATAATACTTCCTTTACTTCGTACAAGGAAGTAAAAATATATTATTAGTATACATTTTATATATATATATATCTACAGAGTTATCATAAAAGAATGGTGCGGTTTTGAACATGGTTTAAATTAAAACAGAATTATTTACAGTTTATATTTTTTTATTTTTCAAATTTGTCTCAAACTTTTTTTACATAATTAATAAATTTCAATATGCGCCCCCGTAGTCGCTCGACAAATGTCCAAACGATACTTAACTTCTCTCCAAACATTAGTTAACATTTCTTCGTTAATGGTTGTCATTACTTCATTAATCCTGTTTTTTAAGTGGTTTAGGTCGCGAATTTTTTGTGTATAAACAACGCTTTTGATGTACCCCCACAAAAAAAATTCGCGAGGTGTCAGGTCTGGTCTCCTTGGAGGCCAAAGTATGGGTCCTTGCCGGCCTATCCATCAATCTCCAAATTTTTCGTTCAAAGCGTCCGTGACCAACGCATTGAAGTACGGGGGAGCACCATCTTGTTGGAAATGAAGTTTATGAATGTTTTCGACTTCATCCAGCTGAGGAAAGCAATAATCGGTTAACACGTCAAGATACACAACTTCATTAATTGTTTTTTCAGCAAAGAAGAAAGGCCCTATTATACGATTTTTCATCACACCACACCAAACATTAACTTTAAGCAAATCGCGTTGTTTCTCAATAATTGCGTGTGGGTTTTCAGAGCCCCGTATTCGTGAATCGTGTCTGTTAACACATCAATTCACATGGAATGTAGCTTGGTCTTTAAAATTATATCATCTAAAAACGATTTGTTTTCACTTATTCTGTCCGACATTTCAACAGCGAAATTGTAACGTTTTACACCATCATCAGGTTTCAATTCCTGCAGTATCTGGATTTTATAAGCGTGTAATTTAAGTTTTTTATGTAAAACTTTGTGACTTGTTGATTTTGGAATACCTAATTTGACGCTTCGACGGAGGATTGACTTCCCAGGACTTCTAATTGCCGATTGTCTAATTAGTTCAACCGTTTCGTCTGGTACACTTGGTCTGTCGGTTGATTTCTGTTTCTTAACCGATCCGGTTTCTTCGAATCATTTGAACCAACGTGTTATGTTATTTTTGTGTGGTGGATCTCTTCCGAATTCACGTCGAAACGCACGTTGAACTAAAATTACGGATTTTAATTCAGCCATCAATAAAACACACTTTGCTTTGTCTTTATCCGAGAACATAGCATCTCACTAAACTCACCGCAACAACAATACAAGAACTGACGTTGTGGTTACAACTGTTTATAAACAAACATTTGTGTTGGAGGCTTTCAATGATACCAATATAACATCTACAAATTTCCCTACAATCTTCCTATGAATAAAGAAACTGCACCATTCTTTTATGATAACCCTGTTTATCGATATACGAGTATAACTAGTATACACCTGACCACCACGAAACATATACTAACGAATCGGGATTTTCCGCTAGTGATCGGTACATTCCGGTACTAAGCTAAGGGTAACGAACACACAGACACACACACACACACACACACACACACACACACACACACACACACACACACACACACAAACATATGCGCCCTTTAGTCCTTTAGTAGGGTAGGATATGTAAAATAAATACGTGAATGTTTTATTCAGATTGTACATAAATATTACATTAGATAGATAACGTTATGAAAGATAAGTGATCTACCATCGATTAGACAAAAATGAAAGAACCATAGAATACCTGATCAGAAGAGAATACATGATCACAAAAAAAATTTTTTAAATTTCTATAAATACATAAAAGTAATAAGATGAAATAATAATTACGAAAAAATGAAGAATATAAAATAGCAACTTCGAAGATAATTAATGAAAAATATTTTATTTATATATGATATTTAAAACCACTTTAAATCGGTACGCAAAAATTGAGATAGATTTAATTTTTTTTTTTATGTTATTAATAAGTATATTTTAAGTTTTAGCCACTATGGACTACGTTATTTCAATTTTTTTTTTGTTAATAATATTAATTTTCTACCGCAACGTTTAATTTCCAATTTACCGGAATAATAAGTAAATTTAAATTTAAAAAAATGACTGGAAGAAATGTAATAATATTAATTAATAATAAAAACTTATTAATAATATATTTTATTTGTTATATTTGTTTATAGGTCGATTTTACAAAAGATATATGTTCGTTACAAAGTAATTAAGGTAGAATAGAAGGCAGCTGTTTTTTTTTTTATTTATTTATTTTTTTTTTTTTTTTTTGTTAAGGGTAAGATAATCATCCGGTCATGGTGTGCTCATATCTAAAAGTTAAGGTACTGTACAACAATAATTAATTACTCTGACAAAACCGTGATCTAAGGATCGACCAATTAACTGCTCTCACAATCACATTCATACCTCTTTATTCCCAACTACAATCACGTTTACACCTTATATTAAATATCTTTTAAAGCCGATGTAATATCAAAAATTATCGTAAAAATCTTGAAAGAAAAAAATCTCTTCTTTGAATAACATTTTTCAATCAATGTGTTAAAGAAATTTTAAAAACTATCTTTTTCATAGCAATCAAAATATAAGATTGTTAAAAGAAAAAGATTAGATTAGTGATTAGAAATACTTATAAAATAATTAAACGAACTAGTAACAAAATTTTTCATTCAACCGTGAAGTTCTTCTTTACAGAAAAAAAGAATTACATCAATACACTAATTTATATTATTTTATATATGGAAATTTGTATATAAAGTACCATAATCAATCAGTTTTAGTTGATGTAACATGAGAAACCAATCGCTCTCAAAAACTGCATAGCTATTTCTAAAAATAACAGAAATAGTCTCTGTGGTACACATACCCGATACGTAAGAAATTATCTGGTTTCCAGGTTGCCTTTTTCACAGATCCAAATACAGAGTTATCATAAAAGAAATGTGCGGTTTCAGTAATTCATAGGAAGATTGTAGGGAAATTTCTAGATGTTATATTGGTATCCCTGAAAGCCTCCAACCCAAAAGTTTGTTTATCAACAGTTGTAACAACAACGTCAGTTCTTGTATTGTTGTTGCGATGAGGTTAGTGAGTTACTATGTTCTCGGATAAAGACAAAGCAAAGTGTGTTTTATTGATGGCTAAATTAAAATCCGTAATTTTAGTTCAACGTGCGTTTCGACATGAATTCGAAAGAGATCCGCCACACAAAAATAACATAACACGTTGGTTCAAACTATTCGAAGAAATTGGATCGGTTAAGAAACAGAAATCAACCGGCAGACCAAGTGTACCAGACGAAACGGTTGAACTAATTAGACGATCGGCAATTAGAAGTCATGGGAAGTCCATCCCCGGTCGAAGCGTCGAATTAGGTATTCCAAAATCAACAGTTCACAAAGTTTTACATAAAAAACTTAAATTACACGCTTATAAAATCCAGATACTGCAGGAATTGAAACCCGATGATGATGTAAAACGTTACAATTTCGCTGTTGAAATGTCGGATAGAATAAGTGAAAACGAATGGTTTTTAGATGATATAATTTTAAAGACCAAGCTACATTCCATGTGAATTGTGTTAACAGACACAATTCACGAATACGGGACTCTGAAAACCCACACGCAATTATTAAGAAACAACGCGATTTGCCTAAAGTTAATGTTTGGTGTGGTGTGATGAAAAATCGTGTAATTTCTTCTTTGCTGAAAAAACAATTAATGAAGTTGTGTATCCTGACGTGTTAACCGATTATTGCTTTCCTCAGCCGGATGAACTCGAAAACATTCATCAACTTCAGTTCCAACAAGATGGTGCTCCCCCGCACTTCAATGCGTTGGTCACGGACGCTTTGAACGAAAAATTTGGAGATCGATGGATAGGCCGGCAAGGATCCATACTTTGGCCTCCAAGGAGACCAGACTTGACACCTCGCGAATTTTTCTTGTGGGGGTACATCAAAAGCGTTGTTTATACACAAAAAATTCGCGATCTAAACCACTTAAAAAACTGGATTAATGAAGCAATGACAACCATTAACGAAGTAATGTCAACTAATGTTTGGAGAGAAGTTGAGTATCGTTTGGACATTTGTCGAGCGACGACAAATTTGAAAAATAAAAAACATAAACAGTAAGTAATTCTGTTTTAATTTAAACCATGTTCAAAACCGCACCATTCTTTTATGATAACTCTGTATATAGATTCACCAGATCAAACCCTATTGAGTCTAAATTGATCAGTAATGATGTTTTGCAGGTTAACACAAAGCCCAGGCCACCTAAATCTAAATAAAAATTCGATCCTTCATGTGATATATTCAATCCTTTCACCCCAGAAACTGAGTATATTTTGAACATTATTATCTTCAAAGAATTCAACTCAAGTATTTACATATAAATATATCCAAAAAAAAAAAACAACTTGAACAAATATGGTAAACAATAAATTCAATATATTTTCCTATCGACAACAGTAAATTATACCACATTTTAAAATGAGGACCTAAATTTTACATTTATATTTTTATCAAAAGATGAAATATCAAGTTGAATTAAAAACAAAAATTAGTTAACAATAATATTATTCTCACGTCAATGTGAGAATAGCCATCACTAATGAATTAAAATAGTCACAAGAACGCTAAAACATTTATAAGTTTTGAAAAAGTTATACTTATTAAATGTCTTTCGGTTTGTTGCTTAAATAGCTTTCATCTCCAATCACCATGAATCTAAATACAATAAATACTATTATGTTTCATTAAATTTAAAAAAAATTACAGGTTATAATAGTATCTATGGAGGATGCAAACAAGATGTCTCGGTTCGAAAAATCGTATAATCATCCAAAATATAATTATAAAATTCGAAGTCTTAAAAGGGTTAATCTATTATAATAATAAAAATTAGTTATTATCTTGTTCAGATGTTACGTAGGCAAAATACTTAGTTAAAGGGAAGTACAAATTGGAGTTAATTCTTAAGAATGTAGTCCTAATAGAGATGTTCTGAAACAATTGGTTGTAGAACTGCTGGGAAAACTTTAGTCGGTCGAGTCTAATTAGATACCGGAAATTATGGTCGAAATGAGTGTGAGCGCGTGAACATCATCACTACACTGTAACATTTATCAAGTGACTTGTATCATTATTTTGATGCGGTTTGTTAAAGCTTCAAATCAAGCCGCAGCTATGGATGTTGACAGAGTGATTTGTTCTTCACAATAGATATTTAAGATTTTTTTTTTTATCTTACAAATAAGTCAAGATATATTCATAGAGAATGAAAATTACGTATACTATTTCTCTATGAACTTTTTTTACTATATCCGATAATTATTTTTTTCTTTTTCTTGATTAAAAAAAAAAAAACTTTTAGAAATTAGGCGATTTTATTGAAGCCTTATTTAAAATCACTAGAAAATATTATACTATTTGTTATCTATGAAGAGCTTAAAAATTTAAATGAAGAAAGTTATGTACAATTTCAATGAAATTTAAAGTTATTATCTAACGAAATTTCTCATTATTTAATTTATTTATTTTCTTATAAAAATAAAAACAATCTTCTTTATATAAGTAAACAAGATAACTAGGTACTGATTTATAAATTGTCGTATTAAACGAGTAAAAATATAGAATTTATTCAAAATATTTTAAATTCTGTAATTTGAACTATTTGTTCATAAACTTGATTTTATTAAATATAATAAACATAATTTTTTTTAAATTTAAGATAGTCAAGGTCGAACTACGTACTCAGAGGTTCTGGTTGCTGAGTTCTTCCACGGCCTTTCATGGCATCCGGATGAACATCTTCGAGAAACCTTTTATCTCAAACAATAGAAGAAACCATCATCCTAACTCAGCGAAGGATTGGGCACACAAAGCAAATCCACGCATATTTATTTGGCCCTCCTCGGCAAAACTGTGAGGCGTGCTATGTAAAATGGTCCGTAAACTACTTATTCATAGACTGCCCAATGTTCGGGTGTGTTTGACGACAATTAAACTGGGTTCAGACGTAAAGGGTTTACTCAACCGGGAAAAATATATCCAAAAGACTGTTGTCTTGTGACTGTTTCACTGTAATATTGGGATGAAGAACTTAATTTAGCGGTTTTGCTTACGTGAATTCCCTTACGGAATACTGTGTGCACAGTGAAAATAGACTAGTGGTGATATTCCAGTATTTAATACCCAATTGTTATTCATTTTCCAGTTTGTTATCCAATGTTTGGCGTTTATTATCTAATTATTTTTTGATCATTTAGTTTTATTTAATTCGCTAATGACTTTTATCGTTGATACGACTATAAACGAAGTGGAAAAAAGTTTATTATCTACCTCTATGTTATAGAATAAAACTTTTGTCTTACTAAATGACATCTTATTCAAAAATAATTAAAAAAATAAGTAGATGTAATAAAAATTTTCAAACAAAAAAAATTACAATTTCTATTTTTTGTGAGTTAACGGGTTATACGTAATCACATGAAAAGATATAATATGTATTACTTTATACTTAACATCCAACTTCAGTTTATTTGCATCAATTTACAAATTTGTCAACAAAATCGTACTTTATAAAATTTAATTTAAAAAAATTATAATAATATGCGAAATATATTACGATTCTTGGGCTGCTAACATAAATTAACTATATTTAAGAGTTAACATTACAATAAAGTTAAAAAGCTAAGAGTCTATAAAAAAAAACAAATTTTTTTATCGAAACAAAAGTAAATATTCTTTAAACAGAAAAAATATTATTTAATTAATTATATAAAAAAAAAAATTGTAGTGATATGTTTTATTTTTATTAGTATATTTCGTTGTTTTTTTTTCTTTATGATTTTATATCAGTCATTAAGAAAAATTTCTGAAAATTTAAAACAGCTTTCTCTAAATAACATCGATTTAAAAAAAAAAATTTATAATCTAGACGTTTGGTATTACCAGACAGTTTATACTTATAAAAACTAATATTTGAGCAATTGTGTAACTGTCCACTTTATTAAATAATTGGAGGATAGTATCTCATTTTCAAATGAAATAAGGTTAAATGAAGTATAGCAAAAATGTATATATGTAATTTAATAGGCGTACAAGGAATTCATGTCATGTCTACATCAGATTTTTTTTCCTAGTTAAAATGTATCTAGGGAACTACTTAGCCCCTTTATATAAAAATAGAGTATCCACTTACCAACAGTTGTGAATATTGACTATCCAAGCGCTTTTGGATTATCCCTCCACCATCAGGGATTACTGAATAATTATGAATTTCATAGTTATGCATATAAATTTTTATAAATGGGAATTAAAATGAAAATAAAATTTAGAATTATATTATGTTCATAACACATGATTGCCAATAGTTAAAATAAGTCAATGTTAAAAGAAAAACGTCTAGTCAGTAAAGTCCGTTATCTTAAAGTCCCTTTATCTCAAATTTTATAATTATGAAGTAATTTAATTTCTGGAAATTTACATTATTTTGTGATCAAAACGGATACTTTTAAATAAATAAACGGTTGAGAAAGTTAAACTTAAAAATATAATCCTGCAGAGACCTCTATATTGTAAAAATGCCTTTAATAGTATAAGTAGTTTTTTAATTTTTCAACTAGAATTATTCTAGAAAATAATGTTACATATAATATAGAGTAAAGGTACACTTACTAAACGGTTAACATTTTTTTCACGTTATTAATACTTAGTATCATTTATTTAATGTTATTTATGTTGTTTCCAATTAATTGTATCAACTAGGATAATGTCAAAAAATTTCACCGAATCTATTTTAATAAGGTAGATAGTTCAAGGTTACAGAAAAAATCTATATTATAGAAAAACTGTTTAAAACTTAATGAAACTATATCTTTTTTTAAAATTATTATTTAAAAACTAAATTTAATTGTAATTACGACTGTGTTTATTGAATAATAAAGATTTAAATTGTTATTTCCTTTACTAAAACTACGGTATCTTCAAGGATAGAAATGAGTCAATAAATTGTTGTAAATCATGTACAAAGGCGGTAAACAAAAATGTGGCTGATATTAAACCTGTATCACTGTAGATAGAACCCTGACTTGGATGAGTGTTTATCCATCCGTAATTAATTAATACTTTCTAGTTCATGAATACATAGGTAAAAATGTATCAATCCGAAGGTAAAATCTGATGTATTGCATGAAATTAACTTCTTTAAATGAAATTCATGATCAGTACATCCAAAAGTCCCTGCAAAATCACACAGAAAATCGAGTGCAATATGTCACAATATTTCGTCATTACATGAGGTTGGTTATCCTTCAATCTTCTTTATTTGAAAATAATATTAATTCTCTTCTATGGTTGTGACCCATAAGTTAAAGTATCAGGGATATAATAACACTAGACAATGTTGATTTCTCCGACGGTAATGATGTTTGTTATATAATTGTGATGAACAAAGTAAAGATATGAGTGATGACAATTGGAAAACCCTACATTGTAAAATATTTGTTGGAAGATAAACACGTGGCGCAAGCAATCTTGATGCTTGGTGCCACGGCAGCGATAACCGCAGTTCGAATCATTCTACTATCCTTTTAGCATAATATTTGTTTCATTACCTAACACCGAACGGGCCTTCGTAAGATATATTGTGGTGGTAGTATTAGATTGGAAAACACCATTTTTTGAAATCACCGCAATGAATTGCTAGTATTTTGAACATTATTACGTATTTAATTTTTTTTCAAGTAGTATATTTAAAATCGGCCCCTTAAGTGAAATCATAAATAAATCGTTTGATAATAAGCACATGGTAGAGAGTTCTTAAGAAACTCCCGTAATACGTCAATCAATAACAAATGTTATCAGTAAGCAATAATTGTAATTTCATTAGTAAAAGAATATATCTTCCTTCACTTCACAGTCCGTAAAACCAAATAATTAACAAATAAAAACCAATAAAAAGATAATAATCAATTAAAAAACAACACAAATAATCAAGCGATAGCTAGTCGAATAAAGAACTTGTAGGTATAAATAAAAAATGAAAGACGTATACAAAAACAATAATACTAGAATCGGCGATAGTAACTGCAAATTGTCATTCAGTAGCCCCTAAGTAAAGCACATGGAGACGTTTCAACCTTCGGACATCCCTACTGTAATCAAGAAGATTATTCGCTAAGTGGTTGACGTGATTTTCTAAACGTTATTAGTATTTAACAATGTGCTGTCTCACAACCTCACGAACCGCTGGAAGCTCCAAATATTGGTGAATCTCATCATTCCGTGTAAACTATGACGCCTTGAAATTGTTCACGTTACCTCGTTTGGAAAGCGTTGTATGATATCTACGTACTTGCTGTACCACACTACTCCACACCATAAGTCCAGATTGGTCGTAGGATATATTTGTTAACCTACGACCCAATAGCAGTTCCTACCTAATATTTCGCGTTGACTTGTTTTCTTTTCACTTCACGTGACACTTCCAGGTCAATTTTAATTTAATTTGATTTAATTATTTATATATATATATATGCTAATAAGAACTAAAATAAAATAAAATAAACTAAGAAATAAAATATAAAAATTAATTTAAAGTAATGAAAAAAAGAGTAATGAAAAGTTAAAAAATATATAAAAAATCATATTTTTAGCGATAAAAGGTGTTTTTTTGAGATTTAAAAAAAATTTGTGAACGTTATTATCTCTAATGGTAGATTACGTTTTATAATATTATTTTTTAAGCGATAAAAAACACATTTGACTACAATTTTCAGTTAGTTTAAACACCCTTCAAGATTTTGTAGCTTACTCCTTAATATCATACTGTTTTCTTTTTTCAAAAATGAAATAGATTAAATAATTTTTTAAATGCAATCCAATGTATCATGAAAAATATATATTATACGAAAAAAAAAAAATAATAATTATGGAAGTTTGTAGTATAGCGATATAAAAATTCACTTATAACTTAATCGCATAGATGAAGTAAAGGCGACTGTACCACTCTTTATTAGACTACTCTCTCTAATAAATCGTAAACAGAATCAGTATTGCACTCTTTCATCATACAAAATAAACTGTTACCTTTGTCACGCAGTAGTATTATACGAATAAGTTAAAATAAATTACCGTTTATCAAAATAAAATATCTATAAATTAAATGATAATGGCTACTGTCTAAATTAAATTATATTAAATAATAATAATAATAATATAAAACTGTTACGTAATTATAAATTGACGTTATATATTACGTTGAAAAGATTGTATGCTTAAGGCCTGTAGTTGATAATTTATTATAGATCTCTTTAATAGTGTCCACAGTTTGTTTAAATAATTGTTTAAAACTGAATAGCCACGCGCGCAACGTCATCATCGTTTTATTCTGTTAAATAACATGAGAGTTCAATCCTCACTCACTCGTTCTAGACTCGTAGTTTCGAACGTTACTATTATAATACGGTTTGGCGTCACTCAGTCAAGTTAGTTAGGAAGCAGACGCAGACTGCATTGTGTTACTCGAATGATATGGCTGAATTCGTATACAGATTCATTAATTAGAACACACACGAGTATATATACAAACACACATCTTTATATACAAAACATAATATACTAGTAAAACGAAGCTAACTGGCATTCCGCTAACATTCTATTCAGGTTTCTGATTGTACATTTATTCAGTTAAAATGAATTGCATTATTGCACCTGGGAGGTAAGAATAATAATTTAATTTATCAAACAATATTATTAAAAGATCTTTAGAAATGTTACTTTAATGGGAAAGAATATCTTCATCAACTCATATTTCGCTTCTACTCAACATTTTATAAGAAAGGCGTGGAAATCAACAATAAATAATTCATTTACACTACGGTACTCTTTGCAGTATAATTATTCAACAGCAAATTTATGAAATAAACTTATTTTTAAACAGTAGAAGAAAGAAAACAATGCCAAAAACTGTAAAAAAAAATTACCAAATTCAACTTGCTTTATGTATTTCAAAAGTTGCTTTTAAGATACAGTAAGTTAAGGTATGGATTTCTGGGTGTTATATTAGATGAAAAGTTCTCATAGGATGATCGAATTGATTTCATAAGTAACAAAATCAAGCCTACATACAGAGTGTTCCACGAAGAAACGGCGAAACTTTCAGGGAGTTCTACTGGTTAAAAATAATAAAAAAGTTCATATAAACACAGGTCTTTCTTTCTTTTTTCTGTTTAGCCTCCGGTAACTACCGTTCAGATAATACTTCAGAGGATGAATGAGGATGATATGTATCAGTGTAAATGAAGTGTAGTCTTGTACATTATCAGTTCGACCACATTCCTGAGATGTGTGGTTAATTGACACCCACATACCAAAGAACACCGCTATCCACGATGTAGTATTCAAATTCGTGTAAAAATAACTTGGCTTTACAAGGACGCTTGAACGCTGGAACTCTCGACTTCCAAATCAGCTGATTTGGGAAGACGCGTTCATCACTAGACCAACTCGGTGGGTGATAAACACAGGTCTGGAAACGCTTTATTTTCGTGTTACGGCTAACAAAAATTTCACCCAAATTTTAACTCTTCTAATAAAAATAAGTCCTACGTAATTTTTGGGATTCAAATTATGGAGTAAAGTTGGTGATTTCTTAAGTAATTTGAGCTGGGAAATAGGATAATACAGATCCCAGAACTGTAATTTCAACAGTTTTTAAGATATTTCAGGTAAAACACAAACTTCGGTGTCGAAAAATAAGGTTTTTTTAGGTTTGTAGTACAATAGCTTTGTTGTAAAAACCTAGAACTAGAATTTCCATCGTTGATGTTCGACTAGCCGAATGAAATTACTGAATAACGGTAATCAGGCAATCTAGGGTTTCGTAGCATTGCAGCTATAATGACTCTGTTTTCAAGTGTATATCCGTTACTTTGTTTACCAGGAAGCTCCTTGTTCAACACTGAACTAGTTATTTTGAATTAGTAATTTTCCCCAAGACTTTAATGACACTGTGATATACCAATGAATATTAAGCTAATGTCCAAAATTAATTCCATTTTAGTAGAATGTGTTAATCACCAAGAAACACTGTTCATTCGTTTTACAGTACAACATAACAAATGTTGTAAAAATAAAATTCTATTGTTACAGAGCGACTGAATATTACCGAACATAAAATAATTTTTTCTATTGCTGTATTATAATGTTTGAATTACGTGGCTGAAACCTATATCATAAACAGATTTTCATTATGATACAGGTGTTCAATCAATCAAAATCCTACTCTTTTCAACCACCGATCAATCAAAAACTGGTATTTTTTAATGTATCAGCTGTATTTTTACTTTGATTTTAATCCGATTTAATAGTTAGAAAGCAGAGGTTAATTTAAAACAACAGCAATAGTTAACTAAGTTTCTATATTAAACTGTTTATGCTATTGTTAATTATGTAGGATTCTAAAGAAGAAAGTTTTTTAACACTGATCGATATTAAATAAAAGGCAGAAATTTTGACTAATAATAACCTATTGCCACAGAAATACATGATTTAGAAAAAAATTTAAATAATATTTTCTTTTTGAAAAAATAAAATATTATTCCGTAAACATTGGATTCTATCAATGCTTTAAATCAGTAATCCTAACATTTTCTCAGCCATAGAAGAAATACGGTGTGCAACTCTATATAATGGCCATTAATACACTCCTGTGAAATTTACGGCACTCGCCAAGGCTTGTATCGTAACTTACTTCACACTCCTACATCATTAATGGCTTTTATTATAGGCTCGTTGCATAATTTGCTATTATAATCCCCATTTTTAATTGTTCACCCATTTCTAAAATGTTTAAGATTGTAATACTAATTTCAAAACATTCTTTTAGTTTTATTTATTCTTATATATGGTAACTGAATGCTTTTCGATTTAGAGCATTTTTAAACGAAAGATATGTCATTTTTTTATTTTTAGTAAATTTTTCATTTTACTGGCCAAAATAATTAATTTTTACAACCACTACTGGTTTGTTATTTTTTATTTCCGTAAAGGCCGGGTGCAATTTTAATTTTATACGTTACTACAAAAATATTGTTTTGACACAATTTCCCGTTTTTAGAACTTGTTTAAAATCATACAGTATATTTTTCTAGGTCAGGACTGTTCGGTTTATTTTACGGACGATGGTATCATTTTAGTTGTACGTTCATATAAACTCAATAAAAAGTATATTCTGTAAATTTCAGTACATAATTTTTTTAAATTCTTAGAGCGACGATCCTGAAACAATTCCGTTAATTAATGTCCTAACGACGAAATGATTTTGTAACCTAGATAATGCAACCTAGTTTAAAATAACTAGATCTAGTTTTTTAAGAATCTGAGAAATTTTTTTTCATTTCTATTATAAAAATAAACAATAAAATTAATCTAAATAATAAAATTACTCTATGGGCAATTATATTAAAATCACTGAATACAATAGTCAATCATCAATTAACGTGTCTGATGTCGAATGCAATTCACCAATTTATTTCACTAAGAAACTTTTACCTAACCTTTCTAAATCAACAGTATTTTTTTTAGTAACTGTCAAACGATATACTCGCCAACTAACGGAAATCCCGAAATAATTAACCAAATAGACAAAAATCTCTCAGAAAACTTTAAGTTTATTGCAGCTATGAAACATTCAACAAATCTTTAATGGATTATTCATTAAATAATAAGTATAAGTAAATTTGTTAAAATTGAAAAGTGGTCTTGAGATCAAAGCTTTTCAATGGCAAAATAAACAAAATGAGAAGATATATTTTTTAAATATAAAATAATAGTTCTATAAATTGTTAGGAAAATCCAAAATTTATAGACACGCAGAACATTCAAAAGTTGAACTTTCTTAGAAATTATGAATTAAAAACATTAAGCAATAAGTAGTTTCGTATATTCTGATTTTCCTTGGTTAATCAATTTTATCAATCTCTATTGAAAAAAAACTAACTTTTCAAGTATTTGAAAGCAATATAGAATTTCAAGAAAATATACATGAATATCTACAAGGATAAAAAATAGATCCGTTCCTTTCAAATCATAATTAAATTATAATTATTGTTAATAGTTATTATATGCATCTATTATTTTTATAGCTCCTGTTTTCTTAATTATATTCCTAAACGTTGATTTTACGAATTCCTATCAACATTTTATTGGATTTAATAAGATATATTGATATAACATCCTAATTTCGCTCAAAACTACCAGGTTCGTAGAAATTATACATCATTTAAATGATTACTGGATAAAAGAAGATAATTATTATTCAAGAATTCAACCGGTTTGTTTGTTTGGCCGTGACATCACGTAATCAGGACCTTATTGATAAAAACATTAGTCTTTAAAAAAAAAAGAGTGGTTACACCAGTATTGCGTGCTGTAAATAAATATGATAACCCTAATTAAATAATTTTTTATACTGCTCGTAATCAATTAGAAAATATTTGATATACTATAATTAAGGTAATAAATTGGGATTATTAATTTGTTAAATTCCAACGCCGGATTAAACTTTAAACATGTGATTAGGTTATATTTTTTTGCATTCATAGGAGACTTTCGTTTCTTTTTTTTTTTCTTAATCATATGTGAAGTTTCGTGTAAGAGGCGTAACAGGAATAACAACAATAGCTCTAGATGATTCGGCTCGTCCTTGGTATTCATAAGTCGGAGTTAGTAAGTTAATGCGACGTTATACAATACGATAGGTCTGATACGTCCGGCATCTCTGTCAGAACGAGATAAGTTCAATCCGATATAATGAAGACGTGAAGTGAGGGTAACTAACTCAGAACTAGTAACCAATCCTCTGACAAGCGAACAGTAACAATTCGGTAGTCAAAGAAAGAATGAAAGAAAAAGAAAAAAAAATAATAATTCGTGATCTCAGACACTGTAAATAATACATCGTTAGTCGATGAGTCGGTAGAAAGCTTCTCTATAGTACTGTATTCATGAGGCCGATTATGGAAATTGGTCGAGTCACCGGACGGATTGAACGCTGAACGGACCGGACTGAACGGACGGGAGGACGGGTTGATGAAGCGTTGATGTATTTGGACACTCGTGACTGACCCCTAGTTAATGGATCGGTAGCGATACACCACACCATCCATACCTTCATTGTCACTACGGTACCATAACTACTGTCCGAACCGCGTTTCCATACTGAGTTGGCATGTTTTCCCGGTTATAAATCGCATTGGGTTGTCTTCCTTAATAAAATAACCTCAGCTAAAATTAAACTGTGTTTATTTATGTGTTTTAATTTATACTGTACTTGATTGCATCAGACTTCATTTTATTTATCTTAATGGTGGCGGTGTGTGTGATAAAAACATTCAAAATATTTTTAATTTGCATTCAATTTTATTTTAAAATACAATATTCATTTAACACCATGAATAATATTATATGTTCAACCAGAAAATCTATTTTTTTCCTTTTTTAATCGTCAATTTACTTTGAACAATTTTTTTTTTTTTCAAATATTCACTATTGTGTTTGATGTTTAGTTTCAGATGTATTCCACTATTTTTTTAATGCTTCAAAATTTGGAAATACTCCAGAACACTTTAATTTCTTATATTTTCTTAAATATTTCATTTAAAAACTAAATATATATATAATAAATAAAATCCTAATCGTAAAACTTATTTTAAAAAAAACAAAGAAAAAAGTACACTACTTTACATTCAACGTAACCTCAAATTTTTTTTCGACATTAAATTTAGCATAACTCAAAAACGAGTCAACCAATCCTCAACACAAATTTTCACAAGCAAAAATTCAGTTACACTACTATGCATATATACATAAGGAGGACAGGTTTGAGCGACTCTAACTCCCGAAATATTTGATAAATTATTTGACTCGCTGAATCGGTATCGGCTGCATGCGAGCCATAAATGATTTTTTTTATTATTTTGGGAATCAGGTAGTAAATTATGAATTTACGACCCAGTATGAATTTTCCTGGATACAACTATCTCGGCGCAAGAAATCCAATCGATAACGGGCCTCCGCTCGACATCGATGATCAGAACGTGCTTCAGCAAGACCTCGCCTACGAGTCAGCTACAATATACTGCAACTGATACACATGCGATGGATGATTTTACTGGAGATTTCTATCAGACTGGGAATTGGCAAAGCCTCAATTAAATTGAATGGTATTTTTGTATTCTTCATTTCTCAAAACGTAACGAAAATTCATATTCACTCCCTACTCCCATCATGAGACCGAAAATAATATGGTACTTCTTCGAAAAGTCGGTAAAAATTATAAAATTAATTCAAAAGACTGAGGAATTAATTCATATTAGAATAAACTAAAAATTCAACAAAAGAATAATTAATATTTCAATATATAAATCCATAATTAAAAAAATTACTATTATTATTATAATCATTAATAAATATTAACTTTTTAATACGTTACTGTTATAAATAAATTAAATAATCTGTTTAAAAGAATAGAATTATTATATTATAGTGAATTAATTTTATTAACATCTGTTTCATATTTTATAACCCGTCATTTTGTTTTTTTTAGGCCAATTATCTTAAAAATACATTCAAACAAATAAAAATGTGTAGTTATGAACTATACATCTTGTCCATCAATTATTCCTATTGTATTAAAAATATAGTCTATAACAATATATAGACATATTGACAGTTACTTTCGGATGAAATGAATTAATAAGTATATAACGTATTCAGGTTATAATTATTTAAGATTAATTATTGTATCTGATTTTACAAAAAAAAAAAAATAATAATACAATTTAGGACAGTAACCCTATATTTATAAATATAATCAGTCAAATAAATATATAAATTTATTGTCGTTTTGTTTTCTTGTTTCACAATACATTTATTTATAAAAGACTGTCAAATACAAAAATTGTAAAAGAAAAAAATAATCTAATAAATAATACGGCTCGTTATTATTTTTGAAGGTTTATAATTAATTTTAAATGTTTATATTCATTTTAGAGTAGAGATAAAAATATATTTATTCCGTATTCTAAATTTGGATTTAAGGTAAGCGTAAAAGGCACGGTTTAACTCGATATGAAGTCAAGCAAGTACGGGTTATTATTATACAGTAAATGAGATCATAATTAAGAACAGAGATGAACTGCTTCTAAAGATACTAACATCCTCAGAATAGATCTAGCTGGACCAACAGCCGTAGAAGAGGAAATGGGATTGAAAACATAAAGGAAAAGGAACGTAAAAAAGGACTATATACTCCAGAAGGAAGAGCAGCGAGGTGAACTCAAAGCAACATCTGGGTGTCAAACATCCATCATAGTTAATATCTACTGGGATAACAAACGTTTCTATTAAGATCAGATTAAGTTATGTATATGTTATGACAAAAAATTGGTTTTCTTTCAAAATTAAATAAGCAAGTTGTGGAAGGCGCAGGGTTCTTAAAAAAAACATCCTCACCCAGTTACATATAAAGTCTGTCATAAGGAAAATAATTTTTTTAGGAATGAATTCTAGAGATTAAATAAAAACAGTTGCCAGTAAACACAGTAAAATAATTGAACTAAATAGATCGAACTACAAAAAAGAAGACAAGGTATGGCAAGTAGGGGTGTTCTTTAATATACAATTGTTATTCAGAACTCTTTAATATAAAGAAATTACAATTCAGAGCTCCCGACTGCATTTAAATATTTTCGTTGAAGGATAACATTTTCGTATCATGTAAGACCTGGTGAGAACTTAATTATCATTAGATAAACTTAAATTTCTGCTATTTCCACAACATGAAAAATGTATTTAAACAAATTAAAAGTATCTGAAAGTTGATTGGTCAACCATTATTTTATTTAATTAAATACTGCACAACGATGGTTAGTTCTTTATTTCCATATTTTATTTTATTTTCTTTAGTTTGATTTATTGCCATTTAATAGTTCAATTTATTTTTTTTTTATTTTTATTTTTTATTTTTTTTTTGGCAGTCCTGTTTTATAATTTTTTTTATTACTTAATACTTTTTCGTGATCATCAAGAAGAATTCACGATTCTAAAACTTATGGATATACGTATTTGTACTGAGCCAAAAGTGGAAACTGTAAACATTTCAATTTATTTATTTAATTAGTGTATACCAATCTAAATTTACAGATTTCTCAAGCAATTGAGTTCCTCGAGAGAATTTTTTTATCGTGCGGATCACACAGAAATTTTCTGGGATCCAAACAACTAATGGTTAAACTCTCCAATTTTGTCACGTGATTCAGTACCACGTAGTTCTGGCCCTTGGCAAAAATGTTGAAGTGTTCAGATGTACGCCATCTCTATCTTGGGTATTCCTTATGGTTTGTGCTCGTCACAGCCCAGTACAATATTAATGGTAGCATACGCCGCTTCACTTCACCCTATCCCCTTAAAGCTTTCCTTGGACTACGCAGATCAGCTGAGGAGATATAAGTAGTGGCTAGGGCTCCGCCTGGACAGTTGATTGGCCGGAGGTAGACATATTGGCATCGAGCCTCGATTAGTTTGAAGTATGTTTTGGAAGTAAAGTACCAGAATTCCTGTCGGCGGGATAGCAACTGCACTACCGAGGGTTTGGTAATCCATACAGCCGAGAGATGAGCGTCATCTTGACGAGGGCAGTTTATTAAGTAATGAAGCAAATGCCACGCGGGACTCTGCGATGGAGCTGAGTGAGAGAAAGAGGTCTATCCTCTACTCTCTGGTAGACCAGACCGGAGTCTGTAGTTGCAATTAAGTTAGAAGTGATCATGTTGAGATCACTGGTCGAACTAGGTCTAAATTCCGTTGTTGCGATCAACATTTTTGTGCTGTGCATTATTACTGATCGCAGACTCGGTTAGCTAGTTCAGAGGGCAACGATGTAGGATAGAAGAGAGAAGACGTCCGAAAGAAGCCTACAGCGAAGGCAAAGGCTGAGTTAAAATTCACTGATATCCTCGGTAGACATTTGTCTACCGAGGCATTTACATCTGTGGCATCCCAACTGAGGCCTGGCTGATGACTGTGAGTGTAATCAGGTAGAGGGTCAAAAGAAAACTTTCCGTTAAAGCTCATCGTAGGTAGGAACGGGAGGGGTATGGCGACCGGAATCGTCACTAGGTGGGTGTGTTTCCCTGCGGAGGTTAGGATATCTCCCTAAAGCATCAAATATGACAATAGTGGGCTCAATTCGATGCCTACAGCTTTCTTCTAATCGTACTGTCATCAAACTCTACAAAGACCGTTTGTGGAAGCTCGCCGGGCTCAGGCTGGTCTCGGCGAAGAGCAGGTCACTCGATTTTTTTGGGTACATTAGTAATCTTTGTTCTGGTTTGGTTCCGTGGTGATTTTGTATTATAATAGCAAATACCCCGTTTGAATTTTGAAAATCGAATGATTGTTTGCAGCGATATTAAAAGATCATGCCATTAGTTTAACAGATGATTAACATTATATTTATAAATACACAAAATAAGCTAAAAAAAACCTTATAAGCAAAAGTTTTCTTTTTTTTTCTTTTAAATTTATTTTTTTATAACTATACTTACTTAAAGTACCAAAAAAAAAATAAAAATTAAATAATTGCCAAGATTCTATAAAACATTAATTATGCACTGACTTAAAAGTATCAAAATTTAAATATGCATTCATGGATTCTAAAAGTGTTCAGGTTTTATTTCCTTAACAGTTTTTAAGTAGTTTTTAATATTTATAAAATAAAAATATTTTATTTATGTTTTCTATTTTTAGCTTTATTTTGTACTTTAAAATAGTATTAAAAAACGCTGTCAAAATGAAATAAAACCGTTAGAAAGAAATACGAAAGAGGAGAAGTCTGATTTTTCGTTTTAAAAACCCTCCATATATATATTATTTAAAATAGACTAAGAGAAATCCGTGAAATTTTCTCTATGAGGTAAATAAAAATGAAACATATTTTATGAAAAGTAGCTTTTTAAAATCGTTGAAAAGCAAGGATTGAAAATATGTTTAAGAAAATGCATATGGGTTGAATAGAAATCCTCAGACTGTTCCAGATGTTTCCAAATTTTTTCGTTGTTAAGGCTTGAGTAAATGAAAGTGTAAAAAATAAGTGTGAAAATCATTAACTTTTTACTTATGTTTTAACCCAAATTTGAACGGCAATGATATGACATCCGATAACCAGTTTGGTTTTCGAACTTATCACTCTACTGTCGAACAAATCCATAGATTACTTGTGTCATCACCAAGTACATAGAAATGAAGAAATATTGTTCGGTGCCGTTACTGGATGTAAAACACACCTTTAACAAGGTTTAGTTACATGGACTTATAACAAATTAAAGACGTGGCAAATCCAGCCTATCAATTAAGTGTTACATAGCTACCTAGATGGTCGGTTCTCGCAAATTAACTTTTGCAAGGAGCTGTCTGACTTTTTGATACTAATTCAGAGGTTCTGAAAGATTTTTTTTTGTTTTGAGGCCGATTTTGTACTTGGACTTCAAAGTGAATCTTCCTTCCCCGGACTTTGCTACCGTTGCTTCTTTTTTAGATGATACAACGATACTGGCGGTTGACGGCAACACGGCTTTTGCTTCGGAAAAACTTCAAACGACTTTGGTTGTTGTCAACTTATGGCTGCGTAAATAGAAGATACGGGTTATTTCGGAAAAGTCCAAGCACGTAATCTTTACGATGCGGAAGAAAAATTTTCCAAGGGTTCACCTTGACTGTGTAAATATTCTGCATTCCAACAGTGTTCGGTATCGTCGCATGACACGGAGGGACACTTACGGGGAAAACGAAAGCAGCTTGACGTCAAATATAAGAGAATGTACTACCTAATCGGCAGAAAATGTCAACTCTTTCTGTCGAACAAGGTGTTCTTGAAGTCAGTCTGGATATGTGGATTGCTACTATGGTGCACTAGTACTAGTAACAGCAACTTGGAAATCATCCAGAGGTACAAAGAAAAATTATAAGGAGCATAACGCAACCACCGTGGTTCGTGAAGAATGCTGAGATTTACGAGTACCTAGACATCCCGTTTGTTTGCAGAGAGATTGAACATCTGAGCAATTTATATCTCAACTTAATTTTCATGTAATCCATCTTGCTTAAATTTACTGGACAATAGCGAGGATTTCAGGTGGCTGAAAAGGCTTCACGTGTTATAGGGATCGGATCCTGATGGAGGGAGATAATAAACCTGCTAAGTTGAATGATGGTGAGATTATGAACAATTCAGAAGGACGGTAAGTGTCTCGAACGGGTTATACTAGTTTAATTATGATGATATTGTGTTTGCGGCTTACTATTATTCTGATATGTGGAGTTTATTTTTTGGACTCTACGTTATTTTTGTGTCGCTTATTATTCCGATTGTTACTTAGTTATTCAGATTATGTGTTTGTTATTTCTGGAGTCACAAAATTTTGATTTTCGAATTAAATTATTAGGGTGATTTATGAATTGTTTATTACATGTTTATTTGTTTTTTTTTTAGATAAGTATCGCTGAATGCTCCTCTTTCACGTAATATTTGACAAAGAATTTAGTTATGGTTTCTATAAAGCGAACCAACTGTAAATAAAAATTTATAGCAAAAAAATAAATTTTTAACGGCTTATCTCGAAAACTATTTGTAGAAGAGCTTAGTAAAGGATGTCGTTGTGATTAGTTTTATTAGTAGTATCAGTTTTAATAGAGCAAGATTCTTTGATTTCATAAGATATTTCAGGAGATTTCATCCATAAATGCATACATAATTAATAATAAAAAATTCAGTCAATTAGGGCTAAAATAATTGAGAAATGTGATTCAATTAAATCAATAATTAATTTTTGAAGATTAAAATTTACAGTCCGTACGTAGAAACAAAGTTTCTTTAAAATATATGCCAGAATATGGCTGAAATTTTTATTCCAGGACAAGAAGAATTATGCACCTTTTATATTTATTCTGGTTACCGAATTCCATAACATTTAAACAAAGGTAGTTAACTGGACGAGTGGTTTTCGACATCAAAACTTTCTCAGAAAAGTTGTTTACAACCTATCACTTAAACAGCAAAATAATGCTTAACTTTCCACATAAATTTCACAAACTAAAAATCATTTAATGAGTACGAATAAAATATTAAGGGCATCAAATTCCAATGATGGAAAAAGTAACAAAAAGATTTAAGAAAAGATACGTTCCTCTTTGTGAGGATTATGCTGAAGGTGATGATGAGTAGAACTGGTAAAGAATAATAAAGAAAGACAGAAGCAGAAAAGAAAGAGATGACGATAGATAGAAGCGTTAATAAAGACAACAGAGAAGAGGTTGATGATTTATTGTATAAGCGCTCCATTGGAGTCTTTCATCGTTCAGTCACTATTTCAACTCCCCTCTCACACAACACTGACAAATAAGCCGCTTTAATTTGCATCGTCCATGAATATTCAAGAGAAATAACTCGAGCAGTCAATTCAGACTGCGTTGTTTTGTTGCTTATATATATAGCAGAACAATCAAACGTAGGTTACATTCTTGCGAACTTGAATTGCAAACATGTATGTGTGTAAAACCTGAATACAAAACTATAAGTGTAACATAAGTCTGCACTTATGCACCTCTAACATGAGTATAAATAACTTATGCATGAGTATAAATATATGAAAACAAAATAAACGATAGTCTCCTTTTTTATTTTGAATGTTGTTTTATTTTAGAATTTTTAATTTCTAAAAAATTATTTTAAAATTTCTAAATTATTGGGATATAAAAATTATTAAAATTTAAAAAAATTTACGGCAATGCAAGATGAGGAAATTGTTTAATTCACAACGCAATCTTCTTTTTCTAAAATTTTAAAATAATTTTCTCATTAATTTCAAGAAAATATTTTCACATGTGTAAGGTACCAAATTTGTAACCACAGTAGTTACTTAAAATTTTGTTTGATTTATATCAGAACAAAATTTAAAGTATAACGTCTTCCAAGATAAATTTACATTAAAATTAGTTTTTTTACGTTTAAATTAATATTTGTATTATAATATTTTTCACAAAGTATCCTTTTATTTGAAATCATTGATTCCTGGCATTATATCACACATACAAGAAGATAAATTTATTACTGAAGCTTTCAGGTGGATGTTTTTAAGTAGGATAGTAAACAGACACATGTGCGATACGTCATTCGCACCAGTTTCCTGTAGTAGTAATAATATAACAGGCCATGATATTATAAATTGTAGCATTATGAAGAACCTTAAAGCATAACAAGGATTGCAACGGCAGAATCAATAAATTACATATCAATATTAATCATGAAAAAATGCTGTATAACTCATTAAAAAAATGTTTAGGGAAAATAAACAATACATAACTGCTTAGATGGAATAAATAATTTTATATTTGTTGATTTTTTAGTACAGATGCTAGTGATCCTTTTCAGACTTTCATTTTACTTTAGATTGTAAGTTAATTAATGTCAAATTTATGGAAATTACAGTATTTTTTGCGTGCATATTTATAATTAGAAAAAAAAAACTTGAGAAACCGATTAATTTTATTCATTTATTTTTACAAAAGACAAACTATTATATTCGAGGTTATATTTAAACTAAATTCAATGATGATGGTAAATGTCACGAACATTTACCATCAGGTGGAGAAATAATTGCCCTCCGGTTCAACAGACAATACTCTCATCCCTGACACAGACACAGTACGGTATCTAAGGTTATATCTTGATCGTCGATTGACCTGAAAGGATCACGTCAGAGAGAAAAAAAGACAACTGAATACTAAACTTGCACGAATCACGAAACTGGTACACGGTATCATTTGTCCTTGACTAATAATGTGTTGCTGTATAAGTTTTTCCTGAAAGCAATGTGGAGATATGGTGCGCAAGCATAATAGTAACATTGAAATCATCCAACAGTTTCAAAACAAGGGATGGTCAGGATGATATCAGGAGCTTCATGGTTTGGTAGGAATGAAGAGATGCAAGGATATCTTACGTTTTCGTAAGGAGATCCGAAGAACCAATAGGAGACAACATCGTCAAGCATGTGAATCATCTAGCGTTGAATCTATTTGACAATGTTGAGGAAGTAAAACGATTGAGGAGGTTACATATACTGGACCTCGTTTATATTTAAAGGCCATAGATGATCATTGGAGTGCATGGGATGATACAGCGGTTATTATTTCAAAGATAGTTTAAACATTAAGAATCTATACTAGAATTTGACATGTATTGAAAATGGTGGTTGACTCTGAATCGGCGGTCTGATTTTCTGCTGCGAATTCAGTGTCTTTATTGTTTTGTGACTATTGTTTTTATCTAATATTTGTGACATTACATGGATGGCTTTAATTTTGTGTAATTTTATTATTTGTTATCTGTTATCTTGGATTTTTTTTGTTATTGCTTCGTTTTTGTCGTCAGAGGTGATGCATATTATCAATATTGTACTTTAGATGAGCTATCTTTGGATGGTATCCTGACACGTTACTCATAGCCAAAAATTTTACTTATAGTTCCAATTCTTTTGGCGACAGATTATTAAAAATAAATTTCTAAAAAAAGTTAGTTTATTACCAGTTTTATTTATACATAAATATTTTATCCAAGTAATATTTTGTAAGTAGGATACGTAAGTAGAGATACTATTACGTAGGTAGAGAGATATTTTGTAGGTAGAGGGAAGAGAAAGAAGATAAAAGAGAGTTAAAGAGAATGAAGCCCTGAATACAGATGAAGAACTGACCGGAGAGCAAAGGCGCGATAGACAGCCCTCTGCGGAGCCGTCGTTCGTCCGAGCTTGCGTGGATGGGCGATGGTGATGAGGCACGTGGACTCTTGACCCCCGAGCTCAAAGGCACCGTGTATTGCTTAACGGCGGATCCGACCTCAGGAAGAGAGGAACTGTAAAAGGTGTTTTAGTCGGTAGGGTGCGGGCACCTATAACGTCTTAATATCAACATCTAGCCGAACCGTACGCGTCCGTCACTCCTACACTTGTGGGGGTACGTAAATGGTATTTCTCCGCAATACCGTTAACAAATGAAAAAAAAACTTAGGATACGTATGTATGAAAGTATATAACTGTATTATACTTATTTCATTTTAAATACCTTTATCAGTTTTTGAATAATATATTTCAAGGACTAAATCAAAGTCTGGATTCTCCATCAATAATTTTAGTTTTATTGAACATTTAAATCTGGTACTAGGTTTAATTAAATTTAAATTTATTAATTTAATTTTTTTTTTATTATAGGAAAAAAATAGTTCAAAAATCAAAGAATAGAAAAGAAATTTTGAAGTTAAGAAAAACATTCATAACTTAAAAAAATTATATTTGATGAATCCTACATATAAATCAGTTCCTTTTTTATTGCCCAGGTTAAGAAGGAAAGAAAAGTCTTTTGTTTTTTATATCTCAAAATATATTCATATTTGAAAAAATTATGCCCAAATTTCTAAACTTACGCTTAAGTTTTACATACTTTTACTCACTTCCGTTCCATGGTTAACGGTTGCACAGCAGGTGGGGAGTAGTAGTACACATGGGCAGTATGTAGGTATGGTGAGTACACATGCGCAGAAGATGGGGAGGAATAGTACATATGCGCAGTAGCGGGTAAAAAAATAAATAAATAAATTTATATAAATTTTACTTTACTTATATACATTTAATGTGTATATTTGACATAATAAATATACTTTTGTAATAGAAATTATATATTTATTTGCTTTAAATAACAATTGCATTCATAAAACACAAAATTATTACAACTGAAAGTTGTTCAATAGGTGTGTCAGAATAAATATTTTGGAACTTTACATAAAATTAATACAAAAAAATTCAAAACATGCTTTTCTATAAATAGACATTTTGGAACAAACACAAAATAAAATAAAAACTTTTTAAAAATATGCTTTTTATAAATAGAAGATAATTTTGTTTTCAACAAAATAATATATGTAAAGTTGTCTGTTTTTGCAAGACCACAATCCATAGGACGGGCTTACATATTCAACCTATATAAATAAAAATTTAAATGTTCGTTTGTTCAAAATCTTAAATCACCGAAAGTTCTTGACTGATTGCTTTTAAATTTTGACACAACGTTGCATTCGAATACGCGCGTGTTTTGATGTACCTACTATTTATATATCTAAGATGTCACACCTATGACAGGTAAAAACATGCGTTTTTTTTAAATCAGCGCTATCTGTTGGACGTAAAAGCAACACACCCTATACTAAATATTTTACAATCCCATTTCAATATTTCCGATATGTGTGTCCGCTATAGACTAAAAAACTACTGGACCGATTTACGCGCGGGGAAATTAGGGATAAAGGGAAAATCGGAAAAGGGAAAAATCAAAAAGGTAAAAGGAAGAAGATAAAAAAGGAGGAAGGCGAAAATGTAAAAAGAAAAAGGGGGAAACGGGGAAAAGGAAATGGAAAGGAGAAAGGACAATGGGAAAAGGGAAATAAGGGGAAAGAAATTGGGGAAAGAATTGGAAGGGGGAATGGGAATATGGTAAAAAGAGAAAGGAAAATGGGAAAGAAAAATGGAAATAAGGGGAGAAAGAAAAAGGGGGAAGGGAAAGAGGAAAGGGGAAGGTTAAATTTTGTGATGTTCCGTAATGTTCATTTTGTTAATGTTTTATCAAACTTTCAATTGTGTTCATTTATCTATATATATATATATATATATACTCAAATCTAGCAATAGCGAAGCACTGACAGGTCTGCAAGTATCTAAATAAATTCTTTAAATATGACAAAGGTTTTGATGCAAAATGGAATTGATATCTACAATGCATATCTAATAAATATCTTTGGATGAACTAAAGTTAAAGTGATAAATAGAACTGAGGTCGCACCCCATAATTTTCTTTGTGGTCTTACGAAAATAAACGACTTAATAGATATTATTTTGTTGAAAACAAAATATCTTCTAATAGAAAAGCATGTTTTTAATTTATATAGTATATAAATATAATATATTATATAGTATTCAACAAATTCTGTCTAAATAAAAACAAGAATTTATGTAAATGTTTTGACATACTAGAAAGCTATTTATTCTGTACATTTTTTAACCGAATTCAAAAAAAGCTGGCAACAATTGTAGAACTTTCCAATCACGCGGTTTTTTTTCTGATGCACGGCTTACACATACACACACAACTTAATTTAAAATACTCATAATTTTATTTAAATATGATATTTTTGGTTTATTTAATTCAATTATTCTAACTAAAGCGCGCGTGCGCATACCGTATTTCATTCGTGCAGATTTGGTGCTACTAGCGGCCACTTTAAATACATTTTACACTATAATATTAATCATTTATTTAATTCTACCGCTCACTTGTGATGTAACATAGCAAATACAGCAAACAGCTGTACGTCAATGCTACATTAGCGCTCCTTGTGGTGAGAGGGGTACTATTGAGGCAGTACACCCACTTAGCCGCTAGTTTATTTAAATCATCTTTGGGGTGGGGGAGCGATTTTGCAAAAAATTATTTTTGCAAATATTATTATTTTTTAATTGTTCACAGATGTGCCTAAGAAAAGTAAGACCTTATCAGGCGAAATTTCAAGATATTGAGAATGACCTTGCTGTACAGCCTCACCCCTTTGATCTTTTAAGTTGAATATTTAATGGCATCAATGCCCCATATATAATATAGTAATCTGCGCCACATATAGTAATCTAACCAAGTTTGATAAAAATCGGTCCTGCAGCTCTGGAGATATAAAGAGTGCAAGACCGAATACGTACGAACACTTACACGTACACACGAACATCCAGAAAATTTATATCCAGTTTTTTGTCTTTTTGAGTCCCTTAGGTGTCAAAACGTAAAGATCCGGTGAAAACCACATATGCTCCAATTGGACCGATTACAATACTTTCGTTTATAAAGCTATAGCTCTGCTACAGCGCTAGACGGGAAAGTAAAAGGAGGTTATATTTTTTTATGTTTATTCAGATATTACTTTTTTCTAATTAATCCGATTGAAATAAATCTTGCTGCAATTGACGCAACTGCTTTTTGAGGTGAAAAATATTTTTTAAAAAAATCTGTCTAAAAATTGGAAAAAACGTTTTTCGCCATCTGGTGGAAAGGTAAGGAAAGTGGAAATCCTGATATTGTATATATATATATATATATATATATATATGTCAGTTAGATGATGTTATATGGTCTTCTATAGGGCAAGTAATGTGAGTTTCTGCACAAGATATGTAGCACCATTAATAAAATCGTAAAAATCAAGATATCACGTCTTAAATCTTTCAGACCCAACGTACATTATATAAAATTTACAGCATCGGTAGGGACAGTGAGAATCTTATAATTCTATAAACGTGCATTACAATACATGGTCTTGATGTCTGTTCCATTCTTTTTTTAATTATAAAAGAAATTTTATTTCTTTTTATAATTTAAAAAAAATAATTATTATTTTTGACAGACATGTGAATAATTATTATTAAAAATAATTTATTTGTTAACAGAAAATTCTTTTCCTTTCGATTAATTTTAGAAAAATGTGTTATCCTATATTTTTTGACACACTCGCATATGTACATCGTGCCAGAATAACAATTTCATAGTTGACTAATGATTATCATTACGTCATTATGATAAAGAAATATAATGTTTTCATACATTATCATTGCAATGATGTGAATAAATTTAATTGTCAAAATTTTAATTTAACCCTCGTCAATGTACATTACTGTTAACTGTCCACTTACAAATTTTATCATAATTTTGATTTTTTATAACTGATATCTAGTTAAAACGAAATTTTTAATAAGAACATAAAAATAAATTTATCTTTGACATTAAATTTAGATGATTATTTTTAATAATAGTCTTAATAGTTCATAGAACGCATCTCCCCTTGTGGATAAAAAGGGAAATCTATCCTATTACGAGATACATTTGGTTTTTATATTTTTTTTTTCTCTCACCAGGTTGGAAATGCTTTCTACACTGTATAATTCATTACATTAAAATCTATAGACTGTTTGCAAAGTTTAAGAAAATAATTAGATTTTATTTAATCATTTTAAAATCAATTTTAAATACATATATATTGTTTTTTTATCGCCACCAGATAAGCTTTAACTTGTGCATGGGATATGGAATGGAATTTATAAGGTCTATAAATTCTTTCAAGAAAATTAACGAACTTATATTATCTTTAACTTCAACAACGATTTTGGATAAAATAATTACTTATAAATATATTAACATGTGGTATAATTTTCTTTTTAACATTGAAGTAGTGCAAGTCAGTTTTCGTAGTGCAAATATTTCAAATAAAAACTTAGTTAAAAATCCAAATTTTTTTAATTATTCAAATTATAGTTCAATATTTTCTAATAAAGACGTTTTAAACTACCTTTAATTATAATTTTAAAAATAAAATTAGAATTAAAAACTAAACTAGCCGGTCAGGGCCCCGTCTAGCCAGGACTGCCACTGTGTTCGTTGTTCTTATAATTATGAAAATAATACTGATAAGTTACAATTAAAGCCTGAAAAGCTTTCTTTCCTCTAATGTTTTCCTCGTTCCTGAAGTAGAAGTTCTTATTCGCTCCTGCTGTAATTGAAAAAATCCCTTTTGATTTCCCTTCTGGCGCCAGAAGGAAAATCAAATAATTCTTTACCACAATAGCTAAAATCACTTCTATTCTTATGTAGCCATGATAGCTGTACAACGACATCAATATGAACTCGTGAGGACTTTTAACTGCAACTCGCATTGCAAATTTAATGCGGCTCGAGTCTGGGTGTAGCGCTCCCGGTCAGCAGCTAACTGAGAATCTCGCATTTCAGCTGTTTCAGAGGTTCGAGATACTGATTGTTTTAGCAGACTTTGAATAAAAAGAAAGTTACTTCTCTTTCTTGAAGGCATATTTTTTTAACTTTTGACAATACAATATCGACAGCCAAAATAAATAATCAAAAATCAATAAAAGTTCGCTAAATGTGCTAATTTGAACTAATTACAACAAAAATAATAACAATAATAATACACTAATAATATAGTAAATATTTTTATAGATTAGATTAGATGAATAGTATGTAGATCTGAGCTCACAGATCTATTATAACTCAGAGAAATATTATGAAGTAAAAGAAGTAATTTTTTTTTTCTTTGCTGAATATTTTTTAACCCCCAAGGGAAATGTTGTGAAAATTCTAATTAGAAGTAATGAACAAACCGCTAAGATATAATCTGCAAAGGTTTTATTAAAATCTGTTCAGTAGTTTTACGTGACGTTAGCACAGGGATGACCCTAGTTATCATTCTGTGTGCAGAGTTTAACGTAGAAAAACAATTTCAACAAAAAATCAAAAGTATTGTCTTGAAATCATTTATGTAAAACATGTAAATTCACTTTTAGAAATACCGTCCGTTGATATTTAGAAAAATCCTACAACAACCTCTAGAAATAATAAAAAATAAAAAAAAATTAAATACGGGTTAAATTAAGATCGTCCGGTTTTATTAAATTTGAAATAAAATACCAGACATGACATAATTGTGATGTCCATCCAATCACTGGTCTTAAAAAAAATTTAATTCATTATACTATCTCTTGGATGAGGTGTACAGTGTTGATTTAAAAGTAGAATCAAAGATAAAATTGTTGCGCACATGGCCATAGACTGAACAGAAAGCCTTCATTGTTTTGCAGTTTTTTAAATCTGAATCTGTGGTTAAAGTTCAAAAGTACGTTCAATAGAAAATATTATCGTTATCCTCCTAATGACAATAACAGTCACCGATAACATAATCGGGATTTGAAACGATCGGATGTCTGTATAAAGGAAAGAGTACGAGATACTATGGGTGACTGAAGCAAATTTTGAAAGTGTCTGGAAGTCTTTCCTGCAAAATCTTAAAATATCTGTTAGAAAGTCTGGCCGCGAACAAGCGATGCTGCTGATGACAGCTGAAGAAACGCTTACATGTACGTCCATACTACTGTTACAAGCTTTGAAGCCTACGAACTATACTGTGCGTGCCAGTGCGCGATCGAAATGCTGAAATATAAAATTGGCGTTTTTCTTGATTGTACTGTGTTTAGTGAGTGATAAGTCTACAATTTGTCTTATTGGAAAAGTTAACATATGAAATGTCCGCATCTGTTGATCATAAAATCCGTATGAATTCTTACAAAGCAAAAAGAACTACCAAAATTAAATATTTTCTGTGCGATATCCCGACAAGTTTAAGCAATTCAACAGGAATTGCTTATTTGAATATTCTGCGAACATGGCTCTTTGCTCGATTGTAAGATTGACCAAAGATTTTTATTAGGTAACAAGATACCATGTCTCTTAACTGACATAACGGAATCGGTTGAATGATGTTTTCTTCAACCACTGGATTGGTCGGCATGGACTCGATGGCTGACCTTGTTTGCAGTGGCCTCCAAGGTAAACCGATGGAATCTATGTGATTTTTTTTCCTTTAGCGTTTTATAAAGGATCTTGTATCTGTGCCTTCGTTACCTATCATGGTTAGGAAGGGAGGGGATGGTGAAGCGATCAGACACGCTCATGGAGACCTTACTTCCCCTCGGGGGGGAAATGAAATGTGCCTTCGTTACCTACTGATCTACCCGATTTGGGGCACTGGATTAAAGCAGTTGTCGATTCCCATTATTCCAACAAGCTTGTTAAAGTATGGAACGAACTCTCCTATCGATTGTATGTGAGGCGCGTAATGAAAGGTGCTCACGTTGAACACTTGCAAGGAAACCCTGTAAGGATTACTCTTTCATTTTATTTGTGATTCAATACTGTTAGTCAAAGTTATTAAACAGCTTCAAAACCAGATTTTTTTTGTACCAGGCTTCCAGACACGTTCAAAATTTTATTCAAACATCCACGGTGTCCCGTATTCTTCCCTTTATACAGATATCCGATCGTTTTAAGTATTTTTAAAATTAAAATATTTAAAAAACAATAATTTTATAAAATTCTTAAAAATTTGTACAAACTTTAGAATTCCACTCAACAAAAAAAAATGTAGAATTTTATTTGATGTAAATGTAAAATTATTTTTTTAGGAAATTTTGTGAAAGCTGGTTTTAGTTTGTAAAGTAAATTATGTATAAAAATAAAGTATTTTTTTGTTTAAAAATCATGATTAATAAATAAAATAAAAACTAATATTCAGTACTGAATTTATATTTATTTTGCTTTATTTATTGATGATGATTCCTGTGTAATTTTGAATATTATTTTTTTTTAAGTCAATCAGATAGATTTACATTAATTTACGTATCTTATTGCCGCTAAGAGGGGGGGTGGGTGAGACAAAGAAAGAAAGGTAACACAATAATTATTATTAATAGCTTATCATTCGTAGTAAGCAGGGAATTTATAAGGTTTTAAATAAATTTGAATCTTTAAAATAGTTGAGAAGTTTTTCCAGATCATCCAGAATTAACGCATAATAAATTTCAATTTTATTCTATTTCATAAATTTTTTAATGTAATAATATTTTTAATGAGTTTTAAAAATTAATAAGTGAATTTTCAAATCTTAAAAATTTATAATATATTTTTTTAATAAAAAAAAAAATTTTTGAAAAAAAGACACCGGTCCGGAATTGTCAGAAATTCTTATAGCGTATGACATGAAACTTTTTCGAACCAGCAATTGCTGACTTGGAGGATAACAAACACCAAACTTTTACCCATTCATAGGTCGAATCATGTCAGGTCCAGGTCCAAGTAACGTGAATGAAGTTTCAAAGGTGATCTTTGTTTCCCGTCCAAGAGGGCCGTTGCGCCAGTTGGGTTGGTTTATGTTTCAGAGACCCCGGGAATTCCCCGAACATTACCTGGCAACAGTGATATGAAACTTCACACATATACCGCTGACCGCCCACAACGCGGACCCAGTCGTACTAAAGTTCACTTCACACAAGAATCTCGTGTCACAAACCGTTCACAATGTCCGACTTTCAAGTAGCTGAATTACAGGAGCGCGCCACAACTCCCAGTCGATAAATACGTGCGTTTAACGTATATATAAGGTGTTCAATTCTAACCAAACGCTTTTTTTTTTTAATAATTTTTAATGAATGTATAAATTAAAAATATACTCTACAATTAAATAATTTAATAATATACAGATTAAGGTTAAACCCCTATATTGGGATAAAAAAGAATACAAATAATGTAAAACAAATAATTTTATAAGTATGTGAATATAAACCCATAAATCAATGAATATACTAACATATTTACATTGGCTTAAAACAGTAAGTAAATCTGCCTAGCAAAATGTTACACGACGTCTAAACAGTAATCATAAAAATTAAATTTCGTAAATTTTCCAAATTTTTTACATATTTATATTTTTTCTATCTTTCAATCTTTGTTTAAATTTAATTTCAAATTCATTTTAGTTTAAATATGTCAGAAAATGTTATTTTAATAAATAGATAAAACTAAAAATAAATAACTGAAAACTTAAGTTTATTAATTGTCATGTTTATTTAAAATCTATTCAACTGAATAGTAGACAGTTTATTAAATAATTAAAACAGAAATTTTTTTAAAAAGAAACTTTGTAATACATTAAAATAATTGTATTTTAAAGAAAAATTTTTAGAAGACTTTTTTATTTTTCTAAAAAATAGAAATTCTGGTAGAAATTACGCAGAAAAAATTAAATGAACAGTTAATAGAGTTTACAGCAATTAAATGAAAGTGTATTTCTTTAAACCCAGTTTAAATTTCATTTATATTAATGTTTATACGGTAATTTATTTTATACAAAAATAAAATAAAAGACAACCTAATTATAAATTTCACAAAATTTCATCTGTCATTTTTTTCGAAAGCGATATTTTTTTAGATATTTACAAATAAAAACTTTTTTGTTTACTCTTGATCTTCCCAATGAAAAAAGTAACTAAATTTTAAAAAGAATACTGTTCCATGAAAATATAACTGGTTTATAACGTGTTGTTAATTTTATTTACTTGAGTTAATTTTTAACCTATTTTTTTCCTAACATGCGATACATAATTTTAACCTACGTTTTAATGCTGAAAACGAATATGAACTCAGAATCTTTCTATCACCCACCATTTTTGAAAAATCTTCAAATTTTAATTAACGATTTTTTTTTTCATTTTTTCAATGTATAGTTAGCACTTTAAGCTCCTATATTATATTTTGTTAGCTCATTTTTTATTGTATAACTTTGTTAACATAATTTGAAAGCTATAAATAAACAATACTAGACAAAGAATTAATTCATATTATAGTCACATATTATGATATCATATCTAATACTGAAGAGAGCCTTCATGGACAAGATTAATCATCTTGCAGGTCAAAACATGTACCTGAAAACACAGCTGCGTTGTTTGTATTAAGCACTGGATTTAGGAATGAATTCATTTTGTTCAGTCTTATTGCTGTCTTAATTTTGTTAACAGTACAGTGTCATAATGCCTCGAAATTATGTAAATGATGTGGATACCTTTTATTATGTATGTGGTGAGTTTACAGTTTACCGTCAAATAGAAAAAAACATTACACCTTTAATTAAAAAAACGTATCATTTGTACTTTCAGTGTAAAATTGGTGATCAGGATAAGACGTGGGCTCCACATATAGTATGCACTAATTGTGCTGTATATTTAAGAGGATAGCTGAAAGATTCACGGAAGGCTTTGCCATTTGGTGTATCTGTGGTTTGGCGGAACCAAAGAATCATGTAACCGATTGTTACTTTTGTTTAACAAGTCTGTCTGGAAATTCTAAAAAATCTAAACATACAGTAAAATGCCCTTCATTGCAATCTGCAATCAGGCCTGTACCTCATAGTGAAATTATTCCAGTTCCTGAGCCACCTGTGAATGTATGTTTCGAAAGCAACGATGAAGAATCAGACAGTACTGAAGAAGACAACAATGATTTTGATTTTGAATTATCTTCCAATAAGCCACATCTTATATCACAAGGTGAATTAAATTACTTGGTTAGGGATTTAAGTTTATCAAAAATCTTATGTTGCACTTCGGACAAGTTCATAAACCTGAAAACTGGCGCCTTTTCTTAAATTCCTCCAAGTATAGTTTAAAAGTGGTTCTACTACAAAACGATAACAAATATTCTTTGATACCAATCGCTTATGGTATTAATTTGAAAGAAACATACGATGTCAATGAAAGACGCTCATGAAAAAATAAATTATAAGAAACATAGCTGGAACATATGTTATTTGAAAGTTATAGCTATTTTGCTAGGCATGCAGTTAAGATATACTAAGTCCATGTATTTTCTTTGCGAATGGGATAGCCGAGCTAGGGATAAACATTATCTTACCAAAAAGTGGAAGAAACGAGAAAATTAACACCTACAAATGGGAAAAATATTATTCATGAGCCCTTAGTTGAATGCAAAAAAAATATTTTTACCCCTTCTATATATCAAGCTAGGACTCATGAAATATTTGGAAAAGCACTGAAGTAGGTTAGTCTCGGATTTTTGTATATCAGGCAGAAATTTCCGAATGTAAGTGAAGGAAAAATTTAAAAAGAAATATTTTTTGGTTTTCATATAAGAGAGTTGGTCAAAGATGATGTATTTAACTCAATGTTAAATAATGTAGAAAGTGCAGCTTGGGCTTCATTTAAAGACGTTTGCAAAAATTGTCTCTGCAAACAAAATCCAGTAATTACAACGATATTGTTAATCAGCTTCTTACTTCAAACAGAACTATGGTATGTAATATGTCTTTGAAAATACATTTCCTTCACTCACATCTGGATTTCTTTTTGGACAACCTTGGAGACGTAAGTGACTAACACGGTGAATGTTTACACCGTAAAATTTCGGTGATGGAAAGCCGCTATGAAGGGAAATGGAATATTAACATGCTAACCGCTAACTGTTGGATATTAATTCGGAATGTGCCTGAGGTTATTTATAAAAGCAAAGCATCAACGAAATCATTCTAACACAGTTATGGCCATGCAAAATTATAAATTATAGATTTTAACTATATTTTCCCTTAATTTTTTTTTGAAGCGTAATTTTTTTAACACTATGGGTGATAGAAAAATTTTATTTACAGATTTGTAGTGTACGGAAAATGCAATTCAAGAAATGGTATCATACTTAGAGAAACATTAAAACATTTTTATTGTCTCAGTGTTATTTTTCTTTTAACTATTTCTATTTCTAATTACACTATTTTTTTTTATAATGAGAAATTCTTAAAAACTAGTAGTAGAATTTTACGTAAAAATTTCTCGGAAAATATTTTCTATATTTTCGGTAAGCGAGTAAACCTTTTTTTCAAAAATAACAATAAAAAAATCAATTGTTTCTTTTTAATCAATTAAAATAACAATAATTAACATTACATTTAATTTAAATATCACGTTTGTTATTAATAAGTTGTATATAATTCGTATAATTAACGTTAATTAGACTAAGTTAACGAGCGAAAGCAAGTGTAGGTTATGTTTGGTTAGGTTATGTTGATATGCACCCACCGGCTTGGTCTAGTGGTGAGCGCGTCTTTCCAAATCAGTTGATTTGGGAGTCGAGATTAGATCGTGGATAACGGTGTTCTTTGGTGGTTGGGTTTCAATTAACTACATATCTCAGGAATGGTCGAACTAAGACTTTACAAGACTACACTTCGTTTATACTCATACATATCATCCTCATTCATCCTCTGAAGTATTATCTGAAAGGTAATTACCGGAGGATAAACAGGAAAAAAATGTTATGTTGATATACGTACGATCCATCATTACACGGAATAAACATAATCTAATTAAACAACCTATCCTCACTTCACTCGCTAACTTCATCAAATTAATTTTAAAAATAAAAATTATACATAATAAGTTATATATAAAATTTTGATACAATTATAGCATGTATCGAACCAGGTATGAAATCACATCAGATTGTATAGAAGATTTAGAAGGTTTGAATTACAAACATGATACAGTATATCCTAGGGAAAACTTTGTTGATCCTAAAAGAGGTGCACATACCCAAAATATTGAAAGTTTATGGTGGCGAGCTAAAAATCGCAACACGAAGGAATGTGGCACTAGTCGCGAGTTGTTGGATTCGTGTTTGTGTGAATTTTTGTAGCGAGAAAATAATAAATATAACTATTTGTTTAGATGTTAGTGAAAACATGAGAATAAACACCATTGTGCTTATTTATTGATATTTAGTTTTTATTTCTAATAAATATATTGACTATTGAAAAAAAAAAGGTTTTTATTACGTATCTAAAAAAAGGGTTATTGGGTTTTAACAAAAAATATGTTTCGGAAATTAATATCGTTAATGAGAAACCAAAAAATATCGGATTATTTGGTTACTTTTTGAACATAAAAAAAAGAAAAAGAAATACCCGCTTACCGAAAAAGGACCTAGATTTTTATTCAACCTAAACTTATTTAGTTGTATGTATAATTAAGTAGATTTCATAAGAAAGCTACGTATTTGTAATGGGTACAAAATTCAACTTCCGGAAAATTTCGACATATCTTTGCATTTCACATCCCCCAGACCCCAAACCACCGTCATTTCAAACGTTTATATATATATATATATATATATACACATATATATGTATATATATTTCACTTTCTTGTGGACATGATAACTGCCGTAATTTTGTGCCAATCACTTTCAAATTGATACATAAAATATAACGACTCAAAATCTCGGTTAAGCTCGTTAATAGTTAAAATAGGACCATGGTGTCGAAATGGGGGGGGGCTTTGTCTAAAAAACAAAATATCGCTATAATTTTCTTATTAAGTAAAATCCCAAATTCGTTTAATTTTCCAATTATTCCTTGGATAAGGGCCTAAAACTTACATAAGTAAAGTTTTTTGATATCACCAACCACTGGCCCAGGGGATGGTAAAAATGGGATTTTGAAGACAAAAAAATCATAATTCCCTTAATAGGCACAGTATCGCATAGGTTTAAAGTAGTCGTTAGCCCTCTAAACACTATCTAAAACTTTTGTCTGAAATAATTTTTGATATGACCAACCCTTACGGCAAGGGATGGCCAAAATATTGGTGGAATTGTAAGAAGATTGGACTTGTCGTATGCTAAATATGTGAATTTTTTTTCAAACGCAACCATTGTCGTATTGAGTAAATTAAAACTTTTTCTTAACTTTAAGGTAGAAATCTTTTTTATCCCCTACTTAGCACCGGCGAAATCTACCTCCGCCTTTCGGCATACTGAAAGGGATGTTTTTATTTTCTTAATATTTCAGTGCTTTTTATTTCCTCCAGAGCATGGATTTAAGAAAATAATGTTTTGGACAGGATGTAAAAAGAACAAATATAATACTTGTGTTATATGAAACATATTATATAATGTTATATGGGTATAATCATATAGATACATATCTCGTGTATGTGTGTGTGTGTGTGTGTGTGTGTGTGTGTGTGTGTATGTATATTGTATAACGTACTTATTAGATTTCCACTTTGAGAAATCGTATAGTACCTTCGTTTCAGCTCCTCCCATAATTAGAAGTAAGCATAAATTATACAATAAATATTTTATAACTGAACAAAAGAGAAATTAATATAAGTAAAACCACGGGTAATTATAATAAATTTCTTTCAAATATAATAATAATAACAATGCATTGTAATTTTATGTTTATGAAAAGCAGTGACATGTAATTTAATAATTAACAAAGCGTTTCAGAACGTATAACACAATTGTTACAGGATACCAAATGTGTGTTTAGTAGGCGTACTAGATACTGAGTCACTGTAGTAAATGATAGTCGATTAGGAAAATAATATTACAGAATAATACCACCTTTATACAAGGTACAGTAAAACAATATACTTAAATTCCAACAGAGCGGAATGAACAGAAGTTTACAAGTGGCAGAAGAAATAAAATTGGCAGCGATCAGCCGCATATAAAATAAATACGAATTGTACTTCCGTAAGCTGATTGGCAGCAAGACAAACATACCGTCTCCTCTTTTATACGCCCTTACCGTATAGCGGAAGGAAGTGAAAAAGTAGCGACGCAATGCTGCCACCTTTTCCAATATCACCGACCACCACCTGGAAGAGGGCGGAAAAGTAATTCTCGCTGAAAACACTTAATGTCCATCATTCATTCATTCATCCATTCATTATTGACTCCCTCACATGTTAAGTAAAAAGAACATCATCCGTCCGACAACAAACCGTATTCGTAAAATAGTAAAAGAATGAACGATCTACGACGCAATGAGAAATTCAATTTCTACACTGTCCAATAAACCATACGGCCAACATCGTAAACTTAACAATTTTACGAGTTTCTGCTTCCTTTAAGCAATTAACGAATCTAAATGCTTCTATTCTTAAACTGTTGTCGTTAATTCTTCTCCGACATTAAGAACTACTCACTGAGGTTTATAACACACCCTATTTTCCCAATAAAAAAAATTACCTAAACGGTTTGTGGAACTACCTATTATGTTTTGTTTTTTTTTACATTGTAGTAAATATTTTTATTTATTTTCAAAGTTAAAACAAACTTAAAACTTATCTTCAAATAAATCAAATTAAGGAAGTAAAAACAATTTTTTTTTTTTAATTATGAAGTAATGTTTTTGAACTACGATAAATATGCTTGTACAATTTTAAGGCAAAACTGAATTATTAAAAGAAGCTGAGAGTAGGCACTATAAATGAAACATATATAAATTGTAAGCAGATTATATTAATAAAAAAATGACAGACTAAATTTATCATAGATAAAAAATCTTTTCAAGGAACAAACATTTCAACGAAGTTAAAATGGAAGAAAACTGTGAGAAAATTTGTGAAGATATTTGTTAAAAAAGGATTATAGTTATGCAACTAAAAGACTGAAAATTTACGAAAAACAATATTATGCAAGGATCTCAAACATGAAGATTAATGATAACAATTAAGGACGCTACTAAATAAAAATGAATTTAGTAAGCAGAGATACATTTACATATACACTTTTTAGTTAAGAATTAATGGTAAAAGTAAATGATAAACACTATTATTGATAAAAATAATTGATTCAACAATTATTCATGTAAAAAGGAAAGAATCCAGCCGTGTCTTGGAAAAATAATATCAAAATGTGGTTTGCATTTCAAATATATTTCAAAAATCACTCCAAAAGAGTGAAGAAGGTGAACTTAAGATCCAATTATTTCAAAGGAGTTTGCGCATTAAAAGCAATTTTAATACGCAAAAATTAATAAGTTAACAAATTTGATAAAAAATGATGAGTTAACAAAAAAAATTGATGGGTTAACAAGATCCAGTGGCAAAACCGTGCTTCGATTACCTCCCTATCATTGTGCACTCAATCCATTTGAGTTAATTTAGGAACAAATCAAAAGTTACTTAGCGTCAGAAAATATTGCTTTTAAAATATCTGATGTTAAAAATTTCCTTAAAAGACATAACAGGCCAGCAGGAATGGAATAACTGTATAAAATATCGTAACGGATACTATTGAACCAAATGATTGGGAATTGAATAATATAATAGAAAGAAAAATTGACCCTCCCGTTTTATTTCTTAATACTACAGCACAACGGATTTCTCGTAAACAGATGACGAAAATTGAATTGAGTTTATTATTTGTTTATTATCATAGTAACTTAATCTAAGATATTATTGTAATTTTTCTGTTTGTAGACAACTGACAATTTCATAATTCTTAAAAAACTCAAATAAAATATCTTAATTTATTTAAATTTTAAATATATATAATGATTTTAAATATAATAGCTCCTATTTACTGAATATTAACGTCGCGTATTTTGTTTTATATGCATCAGGATTTACAGAAGATGCTTGTGAGTCGGCCGCCTGAACACTAATACGCACAGTTTGTTTAATTCTATAAGCTTACTGAATAAGAGATAGATAAATAATCATTGATCGAAAAACACGAACATCGGAGTACTAGAATGTTTGGTTTTATAAAAACTTAATTTAACATTTTGTAGAAAAGCTTTAAATGAACAAAGAAAATTGTTAAAGTCAGTACATGAAAAATGGATAAAATTATTATGTAAAAGAAACACAATTTTGTTATAATACATCAGTAAATAAGCCTTAAATACTTTAGTACAAGTAACTGCTCCTTTATATTTGCAACCAATTTTTTCTTTTTTTGTTGGTTACAGCGGTGATAACTTTGGTTTACCTTACCTATAGAGAATATTAATCGATGAACTATATGCGATACTCGTGGCTCTTCGTCAAGTTATTGATGGATTCTGCCGTATTTTTATGTACGATTTAGTACGTGCTCTTCAAGCACAGTTCGATATATTTAATTCTCATTAAAATATTACGCCTATTTATGGTTTATCTGTTTTCTCAGAAATTTTAACGTGCGTTTTAGTTTCTACTGGGTTAATAGTCACTAAGGAATTCCAAGATTCAAAAAAATCGCTCGTAAGGAGAATTTTTGACGATAATGTTCTTTCTGATTACTCATTCTTTGTTGAACTTAGCTTAAGTAGCTTAGTTGAATTTTGACAGAAATGCATTATATCTGTGTCCTGCTGTAAAATCATAAAAGAGAAATAATCGTCGTGAAGAAGGAATTGTCCTTTGTCTTTACGTTGGAGCACATCAGATTTATCCACGGAAACCTCATGACAACTGGTGATGCTTTATAATATTTCTTGAATAACTTTAGCTTAACAGTTATATAATATTCTGATAAAAAAGAAAATCAGATATAGCATATTACATTAATATTAAAATTGGATTTAATATTTACGTGAGATTAGACAAAAAAAAACCTGTATTTGGACTATATTACCATATTAACTGAAATATTCGTATTCCATCTTATAGTTGCTTTAATATATACTAATATCACTGAAAAATCTTATTGCATATCTTTTGAGTTGTTTACTAACTTCTGATATTTTTCATTTTTTTTTATTATTATTTTTATTACTGATTTATTATTTATCGTAATTTTTTTCCCAAGCAGAGGTTAATAATTATTAAAAAATCAATATATTTAAATTAAAACAAAAAAATTAAAAAAAAGGATATGAAATCTGATTAATTAAAATTTAATTTGTCTATAACTCTGGAACCAATGACAATAAGTAGTTACATCGTTGAAAAGCTCTCAAAGAGGACTTATTACTGCAGTTAATAAAAAGTCCACAATCCAAATGTTTTGGATTTTGGGCTGTTTTTTGAACACTTTTGATCCAGTAGATTCTATAATATACATTTTTTCAATAGATATATAATTTAAATATGTTGGATAGTTTTTGGGTAAATCGTTGAATTTTCCTGGACCACAAATTCCCGCACCACAAAAAAATAACAATAATTTTTATTTAAAAAGATATAAAATGATTATATTCACATGTACGAGTATAATTGTATTTTTGCTTTTTTTTAAGGAATTTAAGAATGTTTTTCTTTAAGAAAAGAGAGTGTTTTCTTTAGTAAAATGTTAATTTATTCTTCTGGAGAAGTAAGGAATATATGGTTAACAATGGGGAACAATTTAATGATAAAGGATAGTAGAAGGTGGTTATTTTTAATTTAAAAATTAAGAAATTGAACAAATGTTATTAATAAGTAGACATAAGGTCAAAATACTTCAGGGTTGAGAAAAATAAAGTTTTTCAATCTTTTCAATAACGTAGTTTTTTTTAGGAAAAAAAATATTCTTGTTTTTAATCAATTAGTTCTATTCAGTCATCTATAAAAATTTTTAAAAATATAATTTTTTATCTTGATAAATATAAATTAACATGAATCCCCTAATTAAGAAGCATACTAAAGTTGTAAGAATTAACTGAAAAACATAATTTAATATATTTTTAAAATGGAACACTACATTATTATACACATATATTACGGTTTTATATTTTATACCATAAAAAACGCAAAAAAAGAACTTGTACAAATTTACTTAAGAAATTTCGCAAGACCAGTTTCAGATATGGATCAGAACATGGTTAATATAGTTAAAAAATGAGTAATAAATATAGCAAATCATTAGTAGTGCATGTTAAGTAGTATACATTATCCCAATTTACATGTAATTTATTACTAATTAAGATGCAAGAAAAGTTTGTATAATGGATATTTAACGAATAATGTTTACAAATGTAATAAATAATTTTATATCTTATTCATTTTTGATATTTCAATTTGCATAATATATGTATATAATTATATTTGAAAATATAATTCTTATAAAGGAAACACTGTTGACAGATAACTTAATTTTCAATATTACAAATACGCGTTTAAATGTCAGACAATATAACATAGAATAAAAACGGCACGACTTCATTTCGTCGTCTTTTGTGTATAGTGTTTTGAGTAGGCCCCTAACGACTCAGCCGCCAACAGGCATCTGAGAACGTTAATGATATACAGGTTTATTATTATTAAGAGAATGCCTAATGACTCGCGTGATAGATAGAACGAAGTAACCAGTTAACGTTCTAGCAATCTCCGACACCTCACAATCAACAACGCTAATATATAACCTACACTGCAGAGTACCATTCGCCTTATATACCGAATACAATCACTTATGTAGTCGAGCCGCCGATAGCCGACTACATAATATCTAGACAGACACACTTTCTAATCATCTTACTGCTAGTTAACTGTTAATTGCGAAATTGTGTCTGACAAATTAACTACGTCTGTAGGTGAACTTAAAAACCGAGTAGGTAGGTAGGTAGGTTTACGTCCGGCTAGTTGCAGTAATATTATTATTGATCTGTACGGGAGAATTAATTATCTATCGCTTTGCTTCGGACAAAGACTATAGAGCTACATCTGTTAATAAATAATGTTTTATTTATTTTTATGAAAAACTGTTAATTATATAGTAAAAAATACAAGTTAGAATTTTTTATAGTTACAAAACAGGTTAACACCATACTAAATACATTCGGTAGTTTTGTATGAAACCATTTACATAATACTTTATACAAATATTAACAAAAAAATTCTATAAATATTAAACACACATGTTACAATCAATTATAATAAATAAAACAAGAGATAAATATTAAATATTACAAAATACGACTACGGAAAAATACAACGCTGACAAACATTGCTCTTTTTGTTTTGGTTTGATTACATCGTGAATTTGTATTACACTAAAAAATATCCCGTTTGAATTTTGAAAATCGTAATATTAGTTACGAAGATATAACAACATTTCTGAATAACTGTGAGAGTTAATACGAGAGTGTACTTAATGCGTGTAAAAGTTAGCATTCAACCTAATAACACCACGTTTGAATTTTTAAAATCAGACAACTTTTGGAGAGATATTATAAGCACCCCATTGTACCTCCCAAAACAGCATCCCACGGGCACCCTGTATGTTACCAGTTGATAGTGATGATTGATCTAGCCTCGCACAAACTGCTCGCATTGCCTCATCACTCCAGCCTTACACGCAGCCCCCACGGAAAGTCCAATACTATTAAACAAAATTGTTTAACTTTAATATTATTTTAGTTTATTTAAATTAAATTTAAATAATTCTATTATGTTTATAATATTATTCAATTGATTGATTCGAACCATACAGTTCAAACCCAGCTCACGTAATGATAAGAGGTTCACAGTTCATTAATTCAATTCGGTGAAGTTTGTGCTTCAGCCAACATATCTCCACTATTATGTGTATTTATAATAATAGTATAATACACTATTAAGTGTATTATTATAATAGCATAAGACACTTCCGGTAACGTAAGGATTCCAACGCGGGGTCATACATTTAAATCGGTTCAGTCGTTGAGCTGCTACGGTTGAACAAATATATATACACACCCTAAATACATTATATTCCTTTTTGGGCAGTCATGTAATAAATATACACATATGTGCAATCTAAAGCACAAACGTTACTCCATTCTATTTTTCAAGCTTGACAAAGGCGATTCTTATTAATTACAACTAAAACTCTGTTTTTAAGGAATTATCATTATTACTTTCAGAATTTGTTTGACATTAAATATGTGGCTCATCCGCTACATCCGGAGTATTAATCTATATATATATTTTGTCTACGACCAATGAAAACTACATTTAAAAATAGTTAACACGTAAAACTTTTAATAGGTAGAACGAACAAATCTAAACGGGATCGGTAATTTTATGAATACATTATCTGAAATTTTTCTATATATCTTCCAGTACATCTGAAGTACATGGCTAATTACACATTTCAGCTGTTTGTATTTTTTTTTTGCACCACTCGCCAGTATTTACCGAGTTATTTTAAAATTCATCAATTTTTAATATTTAACTACAACACCAAAATGTCCTCATTTGAATACCTTGTAATCATTGTATCTTGTACTCACTTTAGTCATTTTTAATACACTACAATGTACAGTTAATTAGGGGTAGAAGCCTGTTAGTCATTTGTCACATTATGACGTTTGATATTTTGTGTTTAATTTTTAAATGTTTGATCATTATCGTACTAATCAATTTTATCAGATATTGTTAATTAATATGATAAAAAATAATTATGAAAGAAACAGTAATGTACTTTAATTTTTTTTTAATAATATTTCACTGACTTTTCATTTCTCAAAACTAACATTAATTCAATAAGAACTTGCGATATTATTATATCCAGTAAGTAATTTTACATTAAGAGTTATTAACTAGAGTTAATATCTTCTGTGGAAATCTAGTTTTAGTGTAGGTAAGGATTACTCTAATGAAAAAGACAATTTTTACAATAGATAACTGGATGAAAAAAATTAAAGGGAGATATCTACGAGCAGAAATCTTTATGAATCAAATGATGATTTAGAACAAAGATTCTCTTGCGTCGGGCTGGAAAGTTGTTATCGAATCTGATTTTTAGTTATTCCACTAAATAGCTGTTAAATTTTTGTGCACCGTTCGTATATCTTACCCAAAATAATCATACTTAAACTACAATGTCAAAGCTATTGTAGATCACATAACTAAATGAATGTAGCGCCAGCCTATTTAATAATACTCATGAACATTTAGAGTAAAATTCACCGGTACTTACTTAAATAATTGAAAACCACCGGAAAATAGATTTATTATTATACCCATACATTTAATAAAGTCATACAATTACATAATAAATACATTCAACACCTTATCCAATTATATTATACATGTATTTAACTACAACATAAGAAATAAATTATGTACATAAAATAATTTAACATATTACACACACACATATATATATATATATATATATATATATATATACAAAGGAGATGACGCAAAAAGATCTTCACTGTTTTAAAAGCTTATAAAAATTTATTGAGATAACGTACAGAATCGGTTGAGATCTCATTTCATAAAAACACCCATCAAGTTTTACACCCAACATTTAATTTGGTTCGATATAGCTTCCGCTTGTAATGTGATACACATCTCACCTGAAGTCGATTTCATTCCAGACTGAAGCCACCTGCTCGAGAGTTACTTCTGCAGCTGCGATGTTAATTTGAAGACAAAGCTCAACAAATCAGCGGGCAAAGGTGGTACATAGAGGCGATCTTTAATCAAACCCCACGAGAAAAAATCTAGTAGGGTCAATCCTGGGGAGCGAGGCGCCCATTCAGATGGATCTTTACGACCAATTAACCGACCTGGGAATCAAGTATCAAGAAAGTCTCGGACTTCTAGACGGTAGTGAGATGGTGCCCCGTCATGTTGATACTAATGGCATCCACCGTGGTCATTATCGTCTAACTGATGAATTAGAAAATTTTGAAGCACTTCTAAATAAATGGTACCATTTACAGTTTTCTTCTGGAAGAAGAACGGGCCGTATGTTCGCTTACGGACATAGACTACAGGGCTATCAAGAATGTGCTGCAAAGTTTCAGATGGGTTTTCGCTACCCTATATTCGGTAATTATGGGTGTTCACCTTGCCACTGATGTGAAACGTTGACTCATCATTAAAAATTACATTGTTTAAAATTGTATCGTTGTCTGCAATTCTATCCATCATTTCTACATAGAACTGCAACTGAGTAATTTTGTCGTCATCCGTAATGTGTTGAACCACGGTTAGTTTGTATGGCTTCAAATGCAATCGTTTACGTAATACCTACCAAATTGTCGTTTGTGGAAATGACTATTTGGTGGGTATTCTCACCTAACACATGTCAAATTGATTTCTTCGGATTACGTGCAAAGCTTTCTTTGGCTTATTCCTCAGCAGGTCCAGGGACGCGTGGGCGTCCTGGTGATTTTCTATGTTTAACAGAACAACCTGTTTCGACGAAGGTTTGTTGCCAAAAATAAATTGTATACGTACTAGAAGGCTTCCTATCGTATTCTCTACAAAAATTACGTTAACTGCAGTTGCTAAATGTAAATCGTGAATCCAAAACACAAAGCGAGCAAGTTCCGCACCAGTAAGTGTTTCCATTTTTAACAACACTGGTGACAGCGCTGTTGGCCGAATTCTTTGTACGAACAGATGTAGTTCGGCGCTGATTCTTAAATAATTAAAGTCATAAGTTGATGTTATTATCAATTCTTTATTATATTTTAAAATACTTTTGTATGTATAAATTGTACGTTTAATATACTTGAAATATTAAATGAATTATTTATCTACTATTAAATGTTTATTATAATTGAATTATGAACTGGAACTGTTACTGAATGTGTACAAGAATAATGCTATTGCCATTTTTTGGCGACTGGCTAGAACTGAACAAGGGTGACGACTGAAGAATGAATAATGAATGATTACAAGAATGACGATGGACTTGTTTAAATAATGTTACTGGAGCCGCTGCTTCGTCAGGAGCCGAGTGAATCTGAAAGGAGCCGAGTGTACTGTAAATATCCGAATAAATCCGACCGAAGCCGAAGATATTTAAATTTAAAAATCCTATTAAATGCATTAAAACTCCAACATTTAAACGACAATAACGAACTATAAATATGTAAAGAGTATTTAAAAATTAAACAAACCTAAGTCCGAACACGTTTTACTAATGAACTACCGTGACTAAAAGCTTGATGTGTTTTGCTATGAAATGAGACCTCAAACGAATCTGTAAGTTATATAAATAAAGTTTTGTATGTTTTTTTTTTAAATACTATCCTTTTTAAATCACCCGGTATATATATATACTGAGAGTATTTCAAAATTCTACGGCAACATTTAAGGAACTGATTTGTGACATAATTTAAACAAAAGAATTTCCAGAAACGCTTTGTTTTCAAGACAACGAGTAGTGAAGTATTATAATAAAACATCAGAAATAATATGCTGTATCCCAAATAAGTAAAATCCCAAAATAGTTTTGTGCAATTTTTGATCACTACATATAATTTATTTCATTTTCATATTTTTTGTAGCAATTTTTTTATATATTTCTCGAAAGAGTTTCGAGTTATTCAGGTTATTTTATCTTTAATTATCTGCTTAATTACCCTGTTTTGTTAATGATATTCAAATTAATAAAAAAATATATTTGTTATATTTTCATGAATATTTCTAATAAATTGTCAATAAATAGCATTTTCAACTATTTTTCAGTAATTAACTTGTATGGAAACAAACTGAATATAATTTTTTAAATCTGTTTTTAAATACTTCCATTTCATTCTGTACTGAATTTCAAACAATTTTTAGTTTATCCGCTTTGAAAAAATGGTGTCTACTATTTTCATTTTGTTACATTAAAATCGGTTTTTACAAAATAATATAATTCATGCAGCCGAGACAAAAATTTGATAAGTATTTTTTTTTAAATTATTCGAGCCTTTCTGTAGTAGTTTGGCAAAAAAAAAGATTTTTCTTGGGTATCAGGTGCTATTTAAATATGCTGGTAAATATGCTGCTATTTACTTCCATGTACGAAGTAAAGGAAGTATTGCGACCTCGAAAAATTTTGGTTTTCAGATTTCAACGGAAATATCCATTTCGATCATCCCTGAATCCATTTTGACTAGTTTCGACGTGACATCTGTACGTACGTATGTATGTACCTCGCATATCTCAAAAACGATTAGCCCTAGGATGTTGAAATTTTGGATTTAGGGCAGTTGTAACATCTAATTGTGTACTCCCCTTTTGATTGCATAGACTGGGCCAAAAGTGTTTGAAAAAGCCCAAAATTAAAACAAATTTGAAATTTGGACTTTTTCTTAACTGCCTAATAAGCCTTCATTGGCAGCTTTTCAACGATACATAATAAGTGGTACTTATTTTCATTGGTTCCAGAGTTATAGCCAAATAAAAATCTTTAATTAATGAAATACTTGGATCTTACAACATCGGTTCGAATCAGACTTCATCGCCTTTTTTTTTATTATTTTTTTTTTTTTAATATACTGATTTATTAATAATTATTAACCTCTGATTGTAAAAAAAATTTACGATGAATAATAATTCAATAATAACAATAAAAAAAAAATGAAAAATTATCAGAAGTTATTAATAAAATAAAATCTTATGTACTTTTCATTTTAAAGAAATGTGTATATATAATTTAGTAGGCGGGTAAGGAAGTCATGTGGTGTCCACATCAGATTTTTTAATCGATAATGAATTTAAAACCTCCAATGTATAGAAGACTAGATTTTAAATCGTACAATTGAATCGTTCTCAGGTGTTAAATTGATAAAACCTATAACGAATTCTTCTGCATTCTACTATTTTTTTTTCGCAAATTTATTAAATTTAATTTATTGAAAAAAAATGTTCTTTCATAAATAAAAAATATTATATTAATAATAGCTAACAGCTGAAATGAACCCTTTCCAACCATTTTAAATGGACATTTTCCAAACTTCTATTTATAAAGAAATTTTCAAATACATTTGTTTTTATAATAAATTTTTAGTTTAAAATTGTTAATGTCTGAAATAAAGTAGTTAAAAACGGTTAACTATTCCGTTAAATGATCATTAAAGATTTAAATTCGCGTAGAACAAAGAAATAAGTCAATTACTAACCCCATAAATAAATCAGTAAGCCCAACTCAAAAAGACTAAGTGTTAAAATTGGTTTTGCGAATGGAATACTCCGAAACGCGTCAACTACGAATGTTAGAGTGACAATCCTAGGAAAGGCAGAAAATAATATTCAAATAAATTATGATAATCCTAGTGGAAATATAAAATATTGTGAAAATAAATAAGCATTGTTTTTATTTTACTGATATTTATTTACGTCACAATTTCTTACAAATAAAATTTTAAATTCTAAAATTAAACATATAGATAGAAGTTCTACTTATAGAAACGAAGTAAATCAACTGCATGTAGAAAACTTATTATAAGTAAGTGAATCATGCTTCTTAAGATTGAAAAATAACTTGACGTTATTAACGATCACTAAACGAAAAGCTGAGGGTCAGAACTTATGGAGTTGACAATCGTCCAACAAGTGGGAAAATTGTAGGGGTATAAGGAGAAAAGGCAGAAGAAGAAGAAGAGAGAGGGACTATCGACGCCCAGCTGACGCCTGGCGTCGCGACGTATTATGCTTCCTTTTCTCCACTAAACGCTCTTGACAAATATTAGGGCTCCCTTCAGTGGACATCAAGTGAAATTCAGTTTTCAATACAATCAACTGAAGGATAGAATAGCAGGGAAATTCTTTTCTTTGTGAATTAAAGGACAAATCTATTTTGAAGTGATTTTTTTTTTGTAAATAGGAAAAAACATATATCAAATTAATTCAATATCGTTCTTAATATAAGTTTTTCTTTACAAGCTATTATACTAAGAAAATCAAAGAAATATGATAAAAATATAAGGTTTGTGTACAAAGTACATACATAAGTATCAAGGCTATCATACAACGTTAATACAAACTACCGCAGGATTCGAGATAACCTTGTTTGTTTGAGAATTATTATTATTTTTAACAAAGAACATTTTCAGCAATTTCATTGCATTTTATTACCTCCCATTCTTTAATTCAATTTTAATGTATAATTTTTCCCTTACACTCCAATTCGCTTCATAATCTATCAAATTAAAAGCTTTGAAAAATGTATTTTTTTTGTCGATTAATGTTATTAATACAATATAATTATTATCTAACCGATATTGTACGATAAAATTTGTTGTATACGTGATAATTACAATAAAATACAAATTTTAATACAATAATAATTTTCCTCTGCGTATACAGAGTGTTCCACGAAGAAACGGAGAAACTTTCAGTACATATTCAATCATAGTTCACTTATTACAAGTTTTCTACTAGCAGTTGATCTACTTCGTTCCTGAGATTAAACTTGGGCTATTGTTTTCAGATACAAACCCAATCTATAATAATATAGATTTTTAAGATGTTTAGTTTACTGATCTGATCCTTATTTACTTTTTTACATCATATATGCTAATTACACATACCAAAACATGCACACACCGGGAGGTATTCCTCCTGAGAGCTAAGCTGAAGAGTAATTCAGAATATCAAAATTTTTTAAAAATTGATGTGGACAAACGCCCTATCTCGCTTCATTTTCCCTGTATCTGCCATTTTGTGTTTTTCAACAAAAAATTATATCTTAAAAACAGAATGAAATATTTTAATGAAATTTTGTGTGCATCTCTCCAACAGCCCATTAGAAAAGTGATAGTGTACTAAATTATATTTAAAACATGAATTACGTATAAGAACGATTTTTTTAATAAGACTGTTAAAAGTGGTATTATTTGATACCTCAGGAATCATTTTTTTATAAATAAAAATCATAATATTTTGTTTTGGGACTCAGGGTTAAGAGTTACCAAATACACCACCAATTTAGTAGAATTACTTTTAAATCCTTCTTTGTATTAAGTTTAGAAATAGCACAAAGCAAAAAAACAAAACAAGTCATTTCATCAGCAAAGAAATAACTTTACCATACAATTTTGGATCGCATAACTTGTTAAAATAAATAAGAAAAAGGAAAAAAAGAGCCAAAAACCGAACATATGGAACATATGCCAACATTGAACTGACATTATTACACTTTTTAACAGACTTAACTCTAACAATGAGAAAACTTCTGAAAAATCTGGGATAATCTTTTTTATATCCGCAAACCAAGAAATATCTAATAACTAATTGTGATCAATGGTGGCAAATTTCTTAGAGAAAAAATCCAAAATCACTATTATCAAACTCATTCTCATCTTAATGATTTGATGAAGCATCTTAATCATTTGATTCAAGAAAGCCTGCAATGTACTGAGATCCTCACGAAAGGCAACTAATTCTAGTTAAAAATTAGTAACGCTTATTCAAAGAGTATGTTTTAATACACTTTTCAAGTATTTTCGATTATGGTGTCAGCGAGAAAATTGATTTTCAATTGCCCAACTCCTTTATTGAACAGTAGTTTCATCAGAGTATGTTTAACATGCCTTCCAAATAAGAACGTTTTTATATTTCTAATTAAAAGTTATACTATCTGATTCCTGAGAAGTAACAGGTTTTAAAAACTTTGATTAATGTAATTAGATGTAAAGTTACCCTTGTACAGTGACTAAATTGAAAATTAACATTAACATTTCCATTTACTTAATAAATTTATTTTAAAAGTACCAGAAATTTTATTTTAAAATAAGTCTTAAATCCCTTACCAAAACCTCTGAAAGAAATACCTTATTTATTACTCCTTCAAACATTATTCTAATTATTTTGTTTATTTCTCTTACCCAGTATTGCTCGTTCAATATCTTATACTGTTTTCCTGAGCTAATACTTTACTCAAATAAGTTTCTATAATAAGGATCTTTAGCGTTACATATCAGAGGACAATCTACGCCTATAAGATTAATAGTATATATTCTTCCAATGTATTTTTATATGTAAATAAAACTCAATCACGAATAAAGAAGTTATCAAATTAGTTAATAAAAATCTGATATGGACAACTCAAGACTTCGTGTGCGCCTGTTAAATTACATTTACACATTTCTTTAAAATGAAAAGTACATAAAATTTTATTTCATTAAAAACTTCAGATTTTTTTTTTTTTTTTTTGTTATTGAATTATTAGAGATTAATAATTATTAATAAATCAATTTATTTAAATTAAAAAAAAAATCCCTTTTGGCAAGGCGGAGGTAGAGTTCATCAGTGCTAATTAGGGGATAAAAAATATTTCCACCTTAACGTTAAGAAAAACTACTAAAATTTACTCAATACGACAATGATTCCATGTGAAAACGTTTCACATGTTTAGCATCCGACAAGCCCCACCATCTTACAGTTCCAGCAACATTTTTGTCATGCCTTGCCGTAAGAGTTGGTCATATCAAAAATTATTTCAGACCAAAGTTTTTTGGTAATGTTTAGAGAACTAACGACCACTTCAAACCGATCGATACTGTATCTATTAAGGGAGGTATAATTTTTTTTTAGTTTTCGTAATTCCATTTTTCCACCCCCTGGGCCAATGGTTGGTGGTATCAAAAAACTTTACTTCTATATGTTTTAGGCCCTTATCTAAAGAACAGTAGGAACTTTAAACGAATTCTATATTTACTTAATAAGAAAGTTATAGCGATATTTTGTTTTTTTCGAAAAAGCCCCCCCCCCCCAAGCATTTCCACCCGTATGACCGACTTTGGTTGTTAACAAACTCGACCGAGATTTTGGGACGAGTTATTTTTAAGGAACAATTTGAAAGTAATTGGCGCAAAGTTACGTCAGTTATCGTCTCCAAAAAAATATATATATGGGTGTGTGTGTGTGTGTGTGTGTGTGTGTGTGTGTGTGTGTGTGTGTGTGTGTGTGTGTGTGTGTGTGTGTGTGTAAACTGTTCAGCTGATGGTGGTTTTGGGGTCGGCGGGATGTGAAACGCGAAAATATGTCGAAATTTTCCGGAAGTAGAATGATGGTACCCATTACAATAGGTAGTTTTCTTACGAAATCTACCTAAATAAAGGAGATGAAGTCTGATTCGACCGATGTGCCTTCCCCTTGTAATATTCAAATAACTCATTAATTAAAATTCTATTTTGTTATAACTCTGGAACCAATTAAAATAGGTATCACTTATGATACATCGTTGAAAAGCTCTCAGTGTGGGCTTATTACTGCAGTTAAGAAAAAGTCCAAAGTCCAAAATCAAAATTTGTTTTGATTTTGAACTTTTTTGAACACTTTTGCAAGAAAGTGCAAGAAAGTGCAATCGACTGGACCAGTGGGTGCACAACAACTAGATATTACAAAAGTTCTAAATCCAAAATTTCAACGTCCTACAGCTAATCTCGTTTTTGAGTTACACGAGATACATACGTACGTACAGACGTCACGCTGAAACTAGTCAAAATGGATTCTAGGATGGTTAAAATTGATATTTCCGTTGAAATCTAAAACCCGAAATATTTCGTGATCACAGTATTTTTTTTACTTCGTACAAGGATATAAAAATAAGAAATAGAAAACAACATTAAAAAATCGTACTGCACTAATTTGTTTTTTTTTTTTAATTTCTCCAAGATGTATTTATTAAAATTATTCATACATTGCTTCATTAAAAATATTTGTTGTAATCGCTTTATTATATACATAACTCTCTGTTGATTAATTAAAAGTTGTAGATAAAATTAATAATTTTTTATTAGAGAATTTGAGGTTAAGTAATAAGAAATAAAATTCAAATAGTTTTTCACAAAAAATAAAGTTAAATGAATCGGTTCATTTTTTTAAATTTGGAAGTTAGATAATCTACAAGTCTGCAATTTTATTATTACATAAGTAGAAGTATTTATGTATTTAACCTATGGTAAAAATTTTTTTGTGAAATTATGAAACTTTTTTTTGTAAAAAATGGAAATAAAAACACGTCTAAATATAAAAATATGTTTTATTATTTGTGAACCACCCTACAAAGATTCCCAACTAAAACGAATATAATAATCTATCCTATATTTAATTATGATTATAGATTATTACCGGTTTTGATTGTGCATTGGTTTCATTTGATACAGCTAAATAAAGTAAAGATAAAGAGGAGATATTGAGAAGTGAGAGGGGGGGAGTTGATTTTATTGTTAGTGGCTGGCGGTGAGATCTTGTTTGAAGATTCAATAGGTCAGATTCTATGTGCTATGTATATGGTAATTAATTGTTTTACTGAGCAAGCCAAAGAACCGTCAAGTCAAGACCTTAAAAGGGTTCAACCCCGATAGAAAATGATTTATCTAGTACCAGGCACCTCTGGTTGGAACATGTACTTGGTCTATAATCAAAGACCTACACTGGTCATAAAATATCGATACTAGTCATTACTAGCTTGCTTTTCATACTGGCTGGTTTAACACACGATTTGATCGAAGACCTGTTCACAGTGAGTTACAAAATTATCCATTTATAATTGTTGGCTTTTTTTTTAATGTATACTTTGACCAATTTTAATTTAAATTTAAGATCATTAGCAAAATATCTATAATAAATGTAAGTTTTTTGAAAGTCTTAAATCTGCTGAGGGTAACATAATTAACCGCAGGATTTAAATAATAATTATAATAATGAGAAAATATATACGTGATTATACATATCTGAATTTAGTTATTCATATATACCTAAATTTATTTAGGAGAAGTTTATTGCTGTAAACTGATTAACAACCTTCCTCTATAGATTGCACAAGTTCAGTATTTAATTAAATTTGATTGTTAGGTTTGATACATCCTAATCAGAATGTTGATTATCTAGAAGATACGATTCTAAATTAATCGTTGGCCTTTATTTAATTATAAGCTTTCAGAAAGTTTCTAAAAGCACACAAGACATAACTGATAGTCACTGCTAATACTGGTAACCAGTAAAGATTGATTGAAGACGTTGTGGTAAAAGCTTTTCCATTTCAAAAGTTTAGTTCTGAAATAAAAAAGCTTTTAACATTAACAAAAACCTCTAAACATTAACAAAATAAATTTTTTTGTTACCTTTTTATTATTCTTCATTAACAAACATTTACAACAGCAAAAAGCGATTGATTATGAAAACAATAAACTATGGCCAGGTGTATAAATTAATTAAAATATTTTAATGACAAATTGCAAAGTTTGTAATTTAAATGACAATTATTAATTTCAGCAAAAACGTTTTCACGACTACATTTATAGACAATATCAGTGAAAATAGCGCTCTAGTGGAACTGTTTTAGATCGTAGTAAAAAAATATTTTTGTCAATGTACAAGTATATTTAGTTAGGATTTTGTAAAATTAAAAGTATGTGTTGGGCTTCTTCATCTTGTTTATAGATATTGTACGTTTTACTACATATATTTTATAATATTGGACGTATATTAAAAAATTTTCCTGTTTTAATTTGTTTAATCCAGGGTACTGTTAATATTGCTGACTATATTTATTTTTTTCAAGAGGATTATCAAATTCTGAAATTAATGTACATTTCAGACCTTTCATTTTGACTTTTCCGACAAATGTAGTTAGAATTGTATATTAAGGGGAAAGTATGCTCATCATGTCAAAAATGGGATATCGGGTTTTTTGCAAATCTTTACACTTTAGAGTCCAAGTAATTCATTTAGACCAAAAATACATATGTAAGTATGTACATCGCTTTTGACGTTATATCTCAGGATCGACCAAACCGATTTTCTTCGAATTTGGCTCAAATATGCACACTATATATATATATATATATATATATATATATATATATATATATATATTATATATTATTATATTATATATGTACATTTACTTAAGAATATATATTTGAGCAAAAGGGCATGATCATATTAATTTTTTCAAAATTTTTTTAAGGGGTTGGAAGAATATCGCGAAAAAACCAACATCGATTTTCTTCAGAGGCTTTTTAAAGAAAACTTTATTAAAGAAAATTCCTTACCTACAATGCATATATAAATAACAAAACAAAATTTTTCAAAAAATCTATTCCCTCCTCTTAAAATTGAAATATATATTTTTAGTTAATTTGCTCTAGCTACCGTCGATACAAATATTTTTCAAAACTTTTTTTAAAGGTTATATTTCATACATAGAACTATCAAAAACTGTCTGCAATTTTTAAAATTGTAGATCCCGGAAATCAAATGCAGAAAAATTTTCTCTTCATACTTAATCCTTTATTGGAACGAGTTTTATATTTAAAGAAAACTTTACTTAAGCAAATTTGTTAACTTATATATATATATATTTATAGAACGATTTTTCTTACAATTTATTACCTACCTTTAAAAAAATTTATTCAGATTTTTTTTTAGCTCAAACTCTTTTAATTTTTTTATTATTAATAACCGGGAAAGTCATGCGATTCTTTAGCAGGTTTTTTTGATATGTTTTTGTTTTGAATTCTTTATCCTGTTTGCCCTACGTAGTCTAAAATGTTAACAGTTGGAGCTTTTTTGTTTGTTAATTATTAATTAACAACATATTCTTGGAACCTATATTTAAGAATATGTAATTAAAATTTGTGCTGTATGAAATATCAAGCCTACCCGGGACTTTTGGGAGGAAAGATACTATCAATCCACCATATAGGTCAGTATTTTACCACTCCGCTAGGGTGACCTTTTTTTAAGTTCATTAATTCATATGATTTACTTTATGTAATAAATTCTTTCTGGTAAAATATTTTATAATTAATATTTTGTTTTAAAATCAATACATGGCTTTTAAATGATCTGTCTTTATTTAATGATTGTAATGCGCTTACTGTTTTTGATAGCCTACTTCAAATACTTTTATTTAAAATTTGTTAGCATAAATAACAATTTTTTATATATTCCTTGTTTGAGATAAGATAAAAATTTTCCCTGCAATTATGAAGTTGTAAATTGAATTATTTTTTTTTGTGATATAATGGTACAAAGCGATCATTAAGCATAATTATTTATTCTGATTATATTATGTAAGTTTTAAAAAACAAAAAAAAACTGAATATTTTTAATATAAGAATAAACTACCTGTGTTACAGGCAGGATCTTTAACCGAAGGAAATTTTTAGAAAGAATTACCGTATTTCAATATGGTATGTTATCCAATATTGAAAGTTTATCATGGAGTTGAAGGTTGAAGGTAATAAACCAGTTTGGCTTTTATAGCTTGGCTTGGACGAGAGATAAACAATTCGATGTCACATTGGACCAGTCATATTTTAATAATCACGTTTTCTCCATACTGTACCCTGAAAAGCATTCTGATAGTTTCTAATTCGCGACACCAATATTTTTGTAACAATTAATTATTATACGAAAAAAGGGAAGTAGCGGCCTACATATCCCGAATCAAAAAATTATATAAAATATTTTAAGACAGAATAAAATATCAACTAATCAAATCACACCAAAAGATAAAAACTCCTTTAAAAGGAATCTTTCAACAAGGATAACTGTTAAGAATTCCTTTAAAGGATCGTAATTAATAAACATTGATTAGAACCAATGATCTTCCATTACACATGTAAGGCAATTTTACTGTATAGACTGAATTATAAAAAAAAACATTATATACAAGTGAATGTTACACTGTGAACCGGGTCGTACAACTGGAATTGAGACATGATCAGGCATCTCGCTCGATACTATTATTACTATTATCATTATCATTATTATTATTACTATTATCTACAGATTTATAGCTACCGCTACTGCAGGCCTTTGCTACACTATACTATATTCTAAAATGTAATACGTACTACACACTACTGCTTTACTTAACGTATACTCACTCACACCATATACCCTTCATATAAATTTACTAAAGGTGACCATTATTATGTTTTTAGACATCCATATTACATTATTCCTTATAATATTACCATTAATATTACACCTAATAATAATAATAGTAATCCATATACCAAAATATATTGCTTAATGTTTTCATTCAAACTTGACAGTTTAAAAACCGTGATTCAAAGCATTAAATAAAATTATATGAATTTAAATTTAAAATTTCCATAAACTAAAAATTTATGAATATTACTTTACCGGCTACAAAACAACTTATCGGTACATATAATAATTATTTAATACTTTGATAACTTATAACTAATAATTTATAACTCAATTTAATTTTAAGTGTATCTCGTAACTACTTTAAAAACACAATAAAATTTTAACAACAGTAGAATCTATAACAAAATATAACGTAAATTAAAGTTGTAAAACAGTTATTTATAAAACTCTTAACTCAGAAGAAAATAGCGTAATATAGAATTTTATAGATATTCTATAATGCCATTATAATTCTAATAAAATATAACAATCGGCGTAAATTACTACAGACATTCAATTCATAGGATACTGTATTGACTGAAAATATTGATATTCTATTAATATCGACTAAATAGAAAAAAATTCAATGTTTTCAAGTCGACCAATATAGTAACTGACGAATGTAGAAAAGACGACTAGTAATTAAAATCTTATGCCAACTCTCGTTCCGTTATTTATACATTACTGTATTGTCCAAATAGCACTACTGCACTGCATTTATTTAGGGGAAGCGTAATTCATTTAGAAATGTTCCGTAAAAAATTTAGTCGCATCAATTTCTGAAAAACTTGCAACTATCAGATTATCATGAATTATAACCAAATTCATTTCATTTTATGATCTTAATAATTTATGTTATTTCAAAATATAGTCTACTCCACAGACAATAATGTATTTAGAATATTTTTTAAAGAGAGGAAAAAATATAACTTAAGTTAGTTCTTAAGGTAAAAAAAAAATTAAAAGAGCTAAATATGTGATATATAAAAATATACTATTCGGCCCGTTTAGCAGAACCTTGAATCTCGGAGCTCAGGTCAGCCCAAGGTAATACGGGACACAACTAAGGGGCTCTTCAGAGCTTCCGAGGGCGCTAAGGGGCTCCGGAGTCAAGGAGCCTTCCCTACGGCCGCAGAGATCGGTTCGCTCACCATCCCCAATTTTCCCGGAAGACCGCGCCCTGCACAACCGCAGAGCTTGCTTCGCCATTCCCATCTACTCAACGGGGTTCACCCTCTGGACCCCCACACTGTAGGATGACGTATAGCAAGATTAGTGGTTGTAAATAGTAGTGGTTGTGAGAATAATAGAATAATACTGATAAATAATAATTATAGTATTCAGACTTTATAGAAACCTGAAAAAGAAACTAAATTACAAAAGATTGAAAAATACTAACTATGGTAACTAAAGTGCACACACCTTTGACGATGAAAACTTCATAACTTATTTCTTTGCCATAGTGGCAGAAATATAATAATGAAGTAAAAGGATTAATCTATTTTTCCTTAATCAGTATCTTTAATTCAAAACTTCACACTTCTTGAGGCGAAGAAATAATGAAGATTTTTAACATCTTAACCTTCAAAATAGCTGATTCCTTGGTTATGGCTTAAAACCTTCCTTGGGATAACACAAATGTATCCTACAGATTAGAAAGTAATCGGTCGGTTGGTTCTTGCGCGATGCGATAATAAACAAACAGATAAAATTTATATATACATACATTTCCGAATAACCGTTATCTGTTAGGTCGAGTGTATTATTTATCGACCTGATGCATGCAAAAGTTAGCCTTCAACCTATTAACAAATACCCCGTTTGAATTTTGAAAATCGGACGATGATTTGCACAAATATTATAAGAGCACCCCATTGCACCTTCCAAAACAGCGCCTCAGGAGCACCCCGTTTGTTATCAATTAATCGTGATGTTTGGTCTAGCCTCCCACAAGGTGCATGTATACCTCACCACTTTAGCCTCACACGCAGTCCCCGCAGGAAGCACATTTTTAAACAGGATTTTTTAAAATTTATTTAATATTATTTTATTTAACACAAATCTAATTCTATTATTTTTGTATTATTATTCATTCGATTAATTCGAAGCATTCAGTTCAAACTCAGCCCACACAGTGATAGAGACTCATAGTTCACAGTTCATTAATTCGATTCATTAAAGTTTGTCCTCCTCTATGAATCATGAGACCTTGCCGTTGGTGAGGGGGCTTGAGTGCTCAGGGATACAGAGTAGCTGGACCGAAGGTGCAACCATATCGGAGAGGTATCTGTTGAGAGCCAGACTAAGGAATGATTCCTGAAAGAGGGCAGCAGCTCTTTCAGTAGTTGTTAGGGGCGTGAGTCAGGACGACTTAAACGGCCGTATCAACATCACTCAGTCCTCTGAGTACTGCGCAGCTGAAAGCAATGGAAAACTACAGCTGCTTTTTTTTCCAAGAAAATGTGGCTCTGCATTTTCACATATACAATAATGGAGGCGCCTTCCTTGGTAAAATATTCCGGAGGTAAAATAGTCCCCCGTTCGGATCTCCGGGTGGGGACTACTAAGGAAGGGGTCACCAGAAAATTAAAAAATAACATTCTACGAGTCGGAGCGTGGAATGTTAGAAGCTTAAAAAAGGTTGGTAGGCTAGAGAATTTAAAAAGGGAAATGGATAGGGTAAACGTGGATATAGTAGGAATTAGTGAGGTTCGGTGGGAAGAGGAAGGCGACTTTTGGTCGGGTGACTTTAGAGTAATTAACTCAGCGTCAAATAATGGGCAGGCAGGAGTAGGTTTCGTGATGAACAAGAAAATAGGGAGGAGAGTAGAGTATTTCAAGACGCATAGCGATAGAGTCATTGTAATAAGGATAAATTCAAAACCTAAACCGACAACGATTGTTAACGTCTATATGCCTACAAGCGCCCATGATGATGATGAGGTAGAATGTGTATACGAAGAGATTGATGAAGCAATTAAACACGTAAAAGGAGATGAAAACTTAATAATAGTTGGAGATTGGAATGCAAGCATTGGAAAAGGCAAGGAAGGAAATATAGTGGGTGAATACGGGCTGGGCAAAAGGAATGAAAGAGGGGACCGACTTATAGAGTTTTGCACGAAGTATAATTTAGTAATTGCCAACACCCAATTTAAAAATCATAATAGAAGAATATACACTTGGAAAAAGCCAGGCGATACTGGAAGGTATCAGATAGATTATATCATGGTTAAGCAAAGATTTAGAAATCAACTCTTGGACTGCAAAACTTACCCTGGAGCAGACATTGATAGCGACCATAATTTGGTGATAATGAAATGTAGATTGGGGTTTAAAAACCTGAAGAAAAGGTGTCAGATGAATCGGTGGAATTTAGAGAAGCTTGAGGAAGAGGAGGTAAAGAAGATTTTTGAGGAGGACATCGCTAGAGGTCTGAGTAAAAAAGATAAGATAGAAAATGTAGAAGAAGAATGGGAGAATGTTAAAAAAGAAATTCTTAAATCAGCAGAAGCGAACTTAGGCGGAATAAAGAGAACTGGTAGAAAACCTTGGGTTTCAGACGATATATTGCAGCTGATGGATGAACGTAGAAAATATAAGAATGCTAGTGATGAAGAAAGTAAAAGGAACTATCGGCAATTAAGAAATGCTATAAACAGGAAGTGCAAACTGGCGAAAGAAGAGTGGATTAAAGAAAAGTGTTCAGAAGTGGAAAGAGAAATGAACATTGGTAAAATAGACGGAGCATACAGGAAAGTTAAGGAAAATTTTGGGGTACATAAATTAAAATCTAATAATGTGTTAAACAAAGATGGTACACCTATATATAATACGAAAGGTAAAGTCGATAGATGGGTGGAATATATTGAAGAGTTATACGGAGGAAATGAATTAGAAAATGGTTTTATAGAGGAAGAAGAGGAAGTTGAGGAGGATGAAATGGGAGAAACAATACTGAGATCTGAATTTAAGAGAGCATTAAAAGATTTAAATGGCAGGAAGGCTCCTGGAATAGACGGAATACCTGTAGAATTACTGCGCAGTGCAGGGGAGGAGGCGATTGATAGATTATACAAACTGGTGTGTAATATTTATGAAAAAGGGGAATTTCCGTCAGACTTCAAAAAAAGTGTTATAGTAATGATACCAAAGAAATCAGGGGCAGATAAATGTGAAGAATACAGAACAATTAGTTTAACTAGTCATGCATCAAAAATCTTAACTAGAATTCTATACAGAAGAATTGAGAGGAGAGTGGAGGAAGTGTTAGGAGAAGACCAATTTGGTTTCAGGAAAAGTATAGGGACACGGGAAGCAATTTTAGGCCTCAGATTAATAGTAGAAGGAAGATTACAGAAAAACAAACCAACATACTTGGCGTTTATAGACCTAAAAAAGGCATTCGATAACGTAGACTGGAATAAAATGTTCAGCATTTTAAAAAAATTAGGGTTCAAATACAGAGATAGAAGAACAATTGCTAACATGTACAGGAACCAAACAGCAACAGTAGCAATTGAAGAACATAAGAAAGAAGCCATAATAAGAAAGGGAGTCCGACAAGGATGTTCTCTATCTCCGTTACTTTTTAATCTTTACATGGAACTAGCAGTTAATGATGTTAAAGAACAATTTAGATTCGGAGTAACAGTACAAGGTGAAAAGATAAAGATGCTACGATTTGCTGATGATATAGTAATTCTAGCCGAGAATAAAAAGGATTTAGAAGAAACAATGAACGGCATAGATGAAGTCCTACGCAAGAACTATCGCATGAAAATAAACAAGAACAAAACAAAAGTAATGAAATGTAGTAGAAATAACAAAGATGGACCACTGAATGTGAAAATAGGAGGAGAAAAGATTATGGAGGTAGAAGAATTTTGTTATTTGGGAAGTAGAATTACTAAAGATGGACGAAGCAGGAGCGATATAAAATGCCGAATAGCACAAGCTAAACGAGCCTTCAGTAAGAAATATAAGTTGTTTACATCAAAAATTAATTTAAATGTCAGGAAAAGATTTTTGAAAGTGTATGTTTGGAGTGTCGCTTTATATGGAAGTGAAACTTGGACAATCGGAGTATCTGAGAAGAAAAGGTTAGAAGCTTTTGAAATGTGGTGCTATAGGAGAATGTTAAAAATCAGGTGGGTGGATAAAGTGACAAATGAGGAGGTATTGCGGCAAATAGATGAAGAAAGAAGCATTTGGAAAAATATAGTTAAAAGAAGAGACAGACTTATAGGCCACATACTAAGGCATCCTGGAATAGTCGCTTTAATTTTGGAAGGACAGGTAGAAGGGAAAAATTGTGTAGGCAGGCCACGTTTGGAATATGTAAAACAAATTGTTAGGGATGTAGGATGTAGAGGGTATACTGAAATGAAACGACTAGCACTAGATAGGGAATCTTGGAGAGCTGCATCAAACCAGTCAAGTGACTGAAGACAAAAAAAAAAAAAAAAAAAAAGTTTGTGCATTAAAGACTGATTTGTGCATTAAAGTTTTTTTCATTAAAGATGGACCACTGAATGTAAAAATAAGAAGAGAAAAGATTACGGAGGTAGAAGAATTTTGTTATTTAGGAAAAAGAACTGCCAGATATGGACGAAGCAGGAATGATATAAAATGCCAAATAGCACAGGCGAAACGAGGCGTTGGTCAGAAATATAATTTGTTTACATCAAAAATTAATTTAACCGTCAGGAAAACACTTTTGAAAGTATATGTTTGGAGCGTAGCTTATATGGAAATGAAACTTGGACGATCGAAGTACGTGAGAAGAAAAGATTAGAAGCTTTTGAAATGTTGTGCTATAGGAGAATGTTAAAAATCAGATAGGTGGTTAAAGTGACAAATGAAGAGGTGTTGCAGCAAATTGATGAAAAGAGAAGTTTAGAAAAATATAGTTAAAAGAACAGACAGACATATAGGCCACATATTAAGGCACCCTGGAATTGTCGCTTTAATATTGGAGGGACAGATAGAGAGAAAAATTGTACTGGCAGGCAACATTTGGAATATGTAAAACAAATTGTTAGAGATGTAGGATATAGGGGGTATACCGAAATGAAACGACTAGCACTAGATAGGGAATCTTGGAAAACTGAACCAGTCAAATGACTGAAAAAAAAGTTTGTGCTTCAACCGGCAAATCTTCACTACTACATATACTTTTTCGACATTTTTCGAGATGAAATTATTTAAAAACCTTCTCAGTTATGCCAAAAAACATTGAAATAGATTTTTTCGATTGTTCGAGTAGTTCTTTTGTGTATTTTGAACAAACAAAAAACCTCTTCCTCTATATAATAGTGTAGACATAACTATACCGCAAACATAAAACAAAAATTTGCAAGAATAATATTTACGTACTTACGTGTTTATAAAAAAACTACTCATAAGTTGGTTGTTGAATTCGTAAATATCTCTAGATATTCTTATGAGTAAGGTTTTACGAAATTAAATAATTACAAAGGAATCCGTTAAAAAATGCATTACAAATACAACATAACCAAAACTTAAGTACGCAGTATAGTTCATTTCCATTTAATTGTATTGTTTAATAGATTTACATATTTAACACGGATAAATCTCGGAAGTGCTAGAAATGTCGCTCTCCAACTGCTTCTTATCACTCTGTGCGCACTTGCTGTGCGTTTTCGGTCTTCATGAATTGCTTTAGAATTTACCTTCTTTGTTTGTGACCAATTTCAATATCATATTTTTGTAAAGAAAAATAAAATAAATCAATATTGAACATTATACATGTACACTTGGACCATAAATTGAAAGATTAACAAACTGTTTTCAACTTTCAGCATATCAGTTTAACAAAATTCTGTTAATATAAGCAAACAGCCTAATGAATAAACAGCCTTAAATATTTTTTGTTACTGAAACTCCACTTCAAACAACCAGCTAAAAAAATTATTTTTTTAAATATATTTTTCTCTTAATTTTGTACAACAGCGAAACGTTACAATTTTTTGCAAGCAGGAGAGCAGATTATTTAACTATATATACTTTTTATAATTAATAGTAAAGGATTTAATTGAAGTGCATTGTAAACAATTGTGTTCCAACGTGAAAATACTTTAGTGGTAGTCATAAATCGATTTTTAAGCGTTATCAAAGCATAAACATGCATAAAAATATTTGTTTTAATATTTTTAATGACAAAAGTTAACTATTAATAAAACAATATAACGTACAGTCTGCTAATTTTTAATAAAAATATACATATTTATGACTTACATCCTTAGTTAAAAAAAAAAACGAAAATCATCCACTTTTTGATTCAAAAACTGAGATCTCAACGTTATATGTTCATATTTATACAGACACTTAAGTATGTCTACTGCCTTTACTAGGAATTGAACGTTGGAACTCTCGACTCGAAATCAGCTGATTTACTAAGACGCGTTCACCGCTAGTCAAAACCGGTGGGTTTAACTATGTCTACTATTAATTCCCGAACCACTGAGTTAATCCTCATGAAATTAAACAGAAAATCTAATATACATATTCAGGAAAACGTTGCAGAGTTCAGTTAAATAAAAACGAAGATTATATATAAACATGAAAATTAAGTTTTTCTTTCTATTTAACAGTTGACCTTCCGTAAGTAAAATTAGTAATCTAATTTAACTAAGTTCAGCAGCTTAATGTCACATTAAAAAAAAATATTTCATCAAAATAAAAGAATATTTTTGGTAAAAAAAAATTGACCCGTATTAAAAGAATCATGTAAAAATTTGAAAGCATTTGAATAAATTACCTAAATAAATAGAAAAAAAGTAAATATTTCTCCAGCATTGGAAATATTGTAAATAATATAGTAATATAAAAGTTATAAATCCTTATTAAATTTATTTTTCATTCATATAACAGAATGAAAACATGTTTTTATCATGAATAGTACGAAGTCGATTATTAAATAAAATATCAATTTTTTCCCAATCATTCCATCCCAAACAACTATGTTTTTTTCTCTTAAAAATAAAAAAACATATATATATATATATATATTTCCAACAAAATAACGTTTACGTGAGGTAACGTGATAAAATTAAACTGCGTAATTTTGGAAAACAAAATCTTTTTGTTTTCCACAACACATCGGCTAATGAATAATAAAAAAATAACAACCGATATTTATCGTTTTGCTTAACACGTAGGGCACAAATTGTAGCATAAATTTTTCGTCAATTTGTAATCGTAATGATCTCTTTTTTCCCCGTTTGGGCTGGACCTGCTTTGATATGAATATAGTCCCAAGGAAGATTCAAACGGAATCTCTCATTTCTGCACTCTTTCCACCAACTTTGTCTAGATAATTTAACCAACATCGTGGACAACGCATACCACGATCGCTTGTTCTGCAGCATAGTCCAATGAATTCTTTTGGCATGCTCCTCTACGCTACAGAAAACGATTGCCCAAAAACAACGAGTGTTCAGCGATTTCTATTTCTTAGCAATAAACACAATCCACAGAGAATCTGAGCGTCGTGCACACAAATTGCTTTAAAACACCCGTGACCGGTAAGGAACTGAATCAGTCGTGTCTCAGTCTCTCGCGTTTGCAAATTAGATCTGGGATCAGTCTATGGGTCATCTTTCCTTTGTCAACTGATCCTACTTTCCTCTCACCTGTGGCTAGTGGTGCCTCCGTATCTGCCTTACCTGCATCCCTAACCTAACCTGCCTAACCTAATTATCTACTCTTTCTTCCAAACGAGGAAATCCAGAGGAAATAATATAAGTTGGCAGAGCAAATCCTCTGCCAACTTATATTATTTCGACTGTAGAAGTTATTATATTTACCGCAAATCATACACCAAATAAAGTTATTTAAAGGAGAAAAAACCACAAAAATAATAGTTTGTAATACGAACTTGCGTATTCCATATGGATTATTCTACTGTGTGATCGATGTATTAAAAAAAATAATAATCCGTTACATTTTGAAACAATACAAGAAAACACTTGTTTACTGATTAAATTTATATTGATATTTAAGTAGGTAACTAATATTATTTAATTTAATTAAATCCTGTTAATTACTAACATTTATTATGAAACCAGATTATGGTACGTACTTTTCTCAATTGAAACAGAAATAACATTTTTGTTAGAAAATCTTTTGTATAGCATTTATGAAAATTATCATATAAATAATATAATCATACTAGAAAAAAAATACTAATAAATTTATCAGCACCCCTTGCAGTCCAGCGTGAATGATATCAAAATTTTATTGTATTATATATACTGATAAAAGTGATAAGGGAAGTGGTGAATTGAGAAACATTCAGTAATTGTATCAGAAGCGTCTACCTTATGAAAAAATCGATTGCCGTCTTGCTATCTAAACAATTCAGCTAACTGGATCCCGAGCAATCATGAAGAGAGGAATAAGAAGTTGAGGAAAACAATGAACAAAAAGGATCTTGCTGCTTCTACCACAGTACAGTTTGTGACAAAAAGAAAAATCCTTTCTAAGATACAGAACGATAGTCTCCATACGGGTGTAAGTATGTGTGTTTGTGTGTGTATGTATGTGTAAGGGTGAGGAAAGAAAGGATAGATGAATGGAAAAAAGAAAAAGAAGATATACAGTGTAAAAAAGCTCAACCACTCTTTACTCTTTATCTTTACCCTTCTTCCAGGCATGATAAAACGTAATAAAATTACAGTTTTTCCCTCTTCTATTCCTTCTACCCCTCCTTAAGGCCAATGCAAACACCCGGGTCACTACCTCCTAAATTCACTTCTGTATACCTTAGGTTTACTCACACTCTAACTCACTCACATCCTTACAAAAACACTTATCTCTCTAAAAGCCATACATATACGCTATATATACATTCTATTATATATCTACAACCAACATTATTCTTACGTCACACTAGATTACAATTTTGCAAACCGCTAAATTAGATTATCATAAAAACGTACCGATGAAAAACATTTTCATCGACGGAATAATAATAAAGTAATTTTTTAAAATGAATTCCCTATTAATTTTAACTTTAATTAGATATAGACAAAAAAAATATTGCTAAAAGTAGATGAGGAATCGTTTTGTTGATAGTACATTGTTCATAAAAATAAAAATAAACTAAAAATGAATTTAAAAAAAGAATAGTTCAATTTTTTATAAAATTATATCCTCCTTAAAATTTTTAAAATATGGAAATCTTTATTTCCTAGTAAATTCGGAAGTAATTCTATCTGATTAATCAAGTAAGACCACAACATCTTTGATAGTTTTTATAATAATAAAAAAAAAAAAAATAATAATAAAACAGTAAATTAAATTTCCAATTTTTACTTCCTTGTACGAAGTAAAGGAAGTATTGTGACCGGGAAAAATTTCGGTTTTCAGATGTCAACGAAAATATCCATTTTGATCATCCCTGAATCCATTTTGACTAGTTTCGGCGTGACGTCTGTACGTACGTACGTAAGTCCAAAATCCAATTTCTTTTTGGATTTTGGACTTTTTTTTAAATTTAAATATAATGATTTATTAATTCATTAACCTCAGATTGTAAAAATATTTTTTACAATAAATAATAATTCAATAATAAAAAATTTAAAAAAAATTAATGTTATTAATGAAATAAAATTTTATGTACTTTTAATTTTAAAAAATGTGTATTGTAATTTAATAGGCATACAAGGAAATCATGTGGTGTTCACATCAAATTTTTTTCTTTTAAATCCTTCTGATGAGCTATATTTAAAAAAATTCTTTCCTTTTAATAAAAATAGACTAAAATGATTTAACTCTATGAAATATCGAAAAAGTTATGTTAAAGTTAAAAAAGTTATTAAGTTATTATTAAAGTTATCATGCTTTAAACTTAAAATACAATTCATCACATTTACTATTTTCATTTTTCAATATAATTATTCTATTTTTGTAGTAGTAAGACAAATTACTGAAAAGAATAGTAAGAGAATAGAGGACAAACAAGTAAATGAAAGACGTAATGAATTTTTCATAGAGATTTGCGGGAGGTTTCAGTGAAAACCGAATATAAAACCGGCCCCAGAACTGAGTTCAAAGGAACACCCGATGTGGTATCAATGATAATAGACAAGTTTTGATTATACTTCACCTAGGGAAAACATCTGTCCAGGTATCTTTGTAGGACCAAGTAATACTGCTGAGGAAGGCTTCTTTTAAATTTATATAGTAGACCAGGAAGACCTTATCAAAGGTCTGCTGGACATCCTAAAAGGCAGCCGAACAGTACATCTTCTCTTCTAGGCACCTGCTGATAACGTTAATAATCCTAGTTTTTGTTCAGTTGTTCAATGACCACGTCTGAAATCAAGCTGATGGTCAGGAATTACATATCAGTGACCACGTCTGAAACCAAACTGAGGGTCAGGAATTTCATGTCTTTCCTCTAAAGTTGGCCATATCCTCAGAATAAGTAACCGTTCAAATGCCTTCCTTAAAACAGGCTTATAGGCATGTACGAAGCTACATCATGTATTGGCTTACTCGGTTTTGGCACCATTACCATCTGCGACAAAAATAAGAGTAAAGGAATACGAAGAGAACGTAAATATAAAATAGTGAAAATTATTTGGATAAAATAAAATGGATAGCAAAAGTAGATGATATAATTCCATGACAAATTGAAAAATGAATTTAAGATGTGTCATAGATTCAATGATTTTTTCTTCTTATAATCAATTTAGACATGTGGGAGAATTATTCAGGTTTTTCTTTTTTTAAACGAACTTTGAAAAGTAAGAGTTGGAGGTAGTAAATTAGCACTAATATTAGATCTGACCATTTAATCCAGTAATTAATGTTAAACGTCGCAGTAGTTTTAAAGAAAACATTGGAAAAAGGAAAACTTATAGAACTTAAAGGAAAACTTACTTATAGAAGAGGTTCTGAAAAAACTTCTAGAGCTACGAAATTTCTATTTATCTAGAAAGAATTATAAATAAAAAAACATTCCAATTGTTGGAAATTGTAACAAATAATGAATTTTTAAAATGTGAAAGTTCTGGAATCACTTACTGAACAAAATTTGGTGCTGTCCTGTTATAAAACTTAATTGAAAAATGAGAAATTCACCTGATTGCAAAACATAATCTGATAATCACAAATTGTCTCACAAAAATTCATAAAAAAAATGGTTTACTTCTAACGAAGACTGTGAATTGCTTTATAAACATAAAAGTTTTCTTTAAATGATCCAAAATTATGATCATGTTTGTGGACCTTTTTCATAAACGTTCATAAAAATTGGTATTTCTTCAGGTTTTACACATTATTTCATTAGGAAAACCAAATAATTTTACTAAAAGTTGTACTAACAGACAAGATTGCAAAAAATATATACGTTCGGGTGTAAAGATTGGTCCAATCATAAAGGCTTTAGGCAGGTTACATATTGTTCGAGAAAGTAACACAGTGTTAAAATATATTTTTTCTCGCTACTGTATTACTTACTGATTTTGGTAGTTACCGATTACAACTGCTGTTAAGTGAAAATTACTATACATGAGTATAATGTAAAAATATGAGTAGTGTATACTTTTCTTGTCTTAGTCCTGCAATAAAGAAATAAAGAGCATACATATTTCATAGGCATGTATATTATTTAAATTATTTTCTAATATGAAATAATTGTCTACTGTTTTATATAGATTATTCTATTTCAGTTTTTTATTTAACCTACTTTGTTTTTAATAAAAAAATAAGGTAAGAATTCCTTATTTTATAATCGTTTACAAAAAAAAATAAATTTATAATTTTGCAAGAAAGGAAATGATAAATACAAGTAGCAATACTAAAAAGCATAAATATATAGATAAACATAAAACATACCGGCTGGGTTAATTGAAGAGATACCATCATAAAGTAAATGAAGTGTTACACTAGACAATGAAGCAGTAATTTTAATGTGTGAAACAGAAAGAGAGAAAGAAATAACTGGATACATAAAGAATGAACAAGAGAGAAGAAATTTAATAGCAATAAGTGATCAGGCTTCCTTAGACAGAATAAAAGATCCCTGAAGGCTTTTGCAGACATTGATCATAAATCATCGACTTTAGTTTAAAGCAGGTACAAGGTAAGTTCAAATTCAGCCTAAAGGCATCATATGGTCCAAACAGTTGCCACTCCTGTTACATTATACATCATAAAATAATATCAAAAGCTCTTGGAATTTTTAATTTTTTTGTCTTATTTTTTGTTGTTATACCCTTTTTAAACTGAAATATTAAACAAATTGGCTTCATTACATATGTATTAAATTCATCTTATTAACATTATTCTATAGGCACAGATCACATTACAATTTTTTATTTTAAATAGTTTAATTGGTCGCTTAACTTGTTTATTAAACGAGCTCCACATCGATTTTGTTTTATTTTGTTAAAATAACTAAAATCACTTATCTATAATCTTTCCATTAATAAAATAGTTAACGTAATATAGTAATAATCATTAACTTCTAAACCTACAAGAGAAAAATATAATTACTAAATCCCATGTTATTTGTTGTCAATAACAAAAACCTTGTTTTAGCATTAAATGAATTTAATGTTACAAAACCAATTTTATAATAACTTAAGTAACAATATTTATCCCAGTCTTATGACTATGATTATGTAAACTACAAATCAGTTACTTCCTTTGCGAGTAGTAATGTTCACTATACGATCAGTCCCTATTATAATTATATAATGGATTGAGTAAAGATGTTAATGGTCTGAATATCACTAGTATTTTGTTAGATTTAAAATAATAGTATTCAACAGCATTTTAAGCTAAATTAAGAAGATGACGGAAGCTACTTCGCTCTTCATCTCCCTTTTAAATATTAGGTAGGATTGTTTTTTTTTTTTTTAAAGATAGCTATGTAATTTTCAGGTATGACCTTTGTGTCATAACAGGTTATCTATAATATTTTCGTTATCAGAGATGTATTTACAGTATAATACTGAAAGATCTGAAACTTTTCAAATGGTCAGGATATTAAAAAGGGATTCTTGGCGTTATTTTGTTAAAAATCAAGGAAATTGGGGTGTTGTGTATAGAGTCCTAGGGCATAAGTATAAGAAAGATATTTTTATCGGCTCTCTCGATCCAGCACGGTATTGTTTCTAATAAACCTGAGATTTTAAATATTCTATTGAATGTTTTATTTGCCGGATGATGTGATTAATGATACCTCCTATTATCGTTGAGTCCGAAAGGAAGTTACTGCTTTTCGCTATGATGTTTTATCTCTGGAAATTACAGAGGAAGTACGTCAGGTAATTTGCTGTTCTGGTAGGAATAAAGCCCCAGATTTCTATGAAATCACGATATAGCTCGTTGTCCGTTCTGTCGGAATTTGTGTTGGTTTAACACAAAACCACAAATGAATTTGTGGTTGAATCTCTGTTGGTTTAACTTAAATTTTTAATAGGATGCATTTTGCCAGCTATTTCCCTGTTTTCTGGAAAAAAGTGTTCTTAAATTGTTGTTTACAGGATGTGACAAAGACCCCACCAGTGTGAGCTTCTCTTACAGACCTTTAACGCTCCTACCAGTTATCGGAAAGGTTTTTGAGAAATTTTTCGTATTAATGATAATATTTTGAGTATTTTGGTATTACTGATAGACTGAATTCTAAAAATTGTTGATGGATGATCAGTAGGTTTTCGCCCAGGTACAGGCACAGAAGATGCTTCTCTTAAGGTCATAAGCATTGTATCTTCTAGTGAGTCTGAGAATGTTTTAGGTATCTTTTTGGACATATTAGGAGCTTTTTATAATTTTTGGTAGCCCTCTGTCCTGTTTCAGCTGCAGAAACGTAATTGTACGCAGAATAAGCTGAATGTGTTATATAGTTATTTCCGAAATCGAGATGTTCATAAGGACGGCGTCTCAGATGTAGGAAACACGCCATCTAAAGGTTTTCCGCAGGGTATTATTGTAGAACCTCTGTTCTGGTTTTTTGGGTTCGATTCTTTGATGCGGTTGTGGTTACCCAGCTGATGCCGCGTCGTCGAGTATGGGGATGATCGGCTTTTGCTAATTAAAAGAGATTTGAGAATGAAATCGAATTCAGGGCAGCCCTCGTCCGCAAGATACTCCACTTGTGGAGTTTGCAACATAAGAAGGTGTTTAGCTCAAAGAAAACAACGAAAATAATGCTACAGAACAGGTTAGCTGCCACACAACGACCTCGTGTATCAATAGCGAGTCGTCGATTTAGGTATGTTTGCTGCAAAAGTATCTCGGTGTTATTCTTAATGAGAATCATCGATTCAAGGAGCAGTTTCAATATGCTGCTCAAAAGCCTTCTTCTGCTTTCATCGGTGTTCACCCCAATAGCATGATAACAGTTCACCCCAATTGGGGCTTAATATTAGAACCATGCGTGTTCTGTATAAGGGTGTATGCGAAACTTTAATGCTCTATGCTGCACCTATCTGCGCTCATCTAATGAGGCACAAATGTTACAGGAATATTTTGTTGAGAGCCAAGCGTCTCCTATTGTTATCTGCGATTATTCCCTACAGGATTATCTGTCGAGAGGCGGTCCTTGTTATTTCTGGTACTAAGCCCATTGGTGTTCTTGTGACTGAGCGTCAATTACATTATGATGCCAAGAATGATTGGTCAACGTTCCTCTGGACGCAGAAAAGAAATAGATGACCAAGGTCTCCATTTAGGTAGGTCAGCAGACTGAATATTCCGAATAGACTGAATTAGAATTAGAATTTAGTGGCAGAATAGACTGAATAGCCCGGTGGCTGTTACACGCATGGTATTTTCGTGGTGTGAGAAATATGCAGGTTGTTAGGTGCCTTTCCCCCCCAATTTTCATATTGGACAGTTTCTTTCTGGGTATGGTGCTTTTCGAAATGGGTTGGCCAGATTTAGTTTGATTAATTTAAGCTTGTGTCCGGAGCGTAGGGCCATTGATGATATGCGCCATGTATATCTTATACTTCCGCCCCAGGTACGAATCTGAATGTACCAAAGTAATTAGAGAACTTGCGAGGATCAATCCTCGTTATGAACTGCAAGTTAATTGGAAAACCGAAAGGAAATGAACATAGTTGCTGGCTTCCTTAGATTCTTAGCCCTACAAAGAATGGCTGAGGGGGTCTGATGCTGTTATAGATGTATAGATAGAAAAGCAACCCGGGTGACTAGGTACCCGGGTGACTAGGTACAGGCTTAGGTGCTTACTTCACTATGATAGGGATTTTGACATCAAACCTCAATTGGCTGAGATATTCGCACTTAGAATGAGAATGGATGTGTGGAAAACTGTATGATGGAGCCGCGGGAAGGGTGTAGGCTCTCTCGAAAGCGGACCTCTCTCCCGAAAGCGGATCAGACCAGAGAGAGATAGGGTATGTTTTTCACTAGAGGCTTATTAAATTTATAAATTTCTTTATTGATTTTTAATTAAACTTAGAGGACTTTAAGTAAACTGAATTCTAGTTTTTTGTTGATATTGTATATATACAATTGGATAAAATTGATTTTTAATTTTTTCTTCTTCTATTTACTTTATTTTAATCATTACTGCATTTTGTTTGTTGATTAATAATGCCATTCTTAAAAAAAAAAGGCCTAGCTGTAACAAAATGTATGAAATTTTACAAGCATCACATTTTTCTCATAATATAAGTGATATATGCAAAAAATGACTTTTAAAAATTTTAAATTCAGAGTTCGCGACTACCTATGCACTTCGTTTTATTCTATCTAATTTGCTAAAACACATTTTTTTAATTTAAAAAAAAAATTATAGATGATAATTTATACTAACATTTAACCAAGCATTAGAATTATAAGAAATTACTCTCCTTCATTTTGATGTGTATGAGATCATGACAGCCATTAACCAACCAACGTTCAGAATCGGAACGTAACATCACTTTACTTGATTTCCTTTCTTTTTCATTTTTTATTCCAATTTCAAAAACTAAATGAAAATATATTTTCTAATAAAAATATAAAAAATTCAAGAAATCAGAAAAAGAATTGAATTTTTTCTGGAATTTTAGTGAAAATGAAGAAATATTTCATGATAAACAAAATTATCGTGATTATCCATACAAACCCATTGTATCTAAATCTATTAAAACGAAATGCATGTATATATATACGAGGATAAGTCAATTATTATCCGCAATTTAGTTATATTTTTGTTTATGTTGGTAATACTATCGTTTTGCGTAGATGACGCTTGCATGGTTTAATTGTTGTTATATCTGAGCAGGTTTGATGCTGCTAGGGTAGTTCCAATATCGCTGCCCTGCCGTTAACCATGGATGCTCCGCTTTCTGTTTGCACCAAAGAAGAGCAGCATTTAGTGATCCGTTTTTTGTGGTCGGAAGGTGTATCAAGAGCCGAAATTTATCGTAGATTTTCGGTACAGTACGGGAACAGTGTGTTTCCGCAACAGAGTGTCTACGAAGGAATTGAAGAAAATCAAAAATGGTTGCACAAGTGTTACGCACGACAAAGGAGCCGGACCACCGTTTACCGCCGCAAATGAGGAAAACATTGAGCGTGCACGTGACATGGTTTTCTTAGACAGACAAGTAGCTATTGATGAAGTGGCACATCGTCTGCAAATTAGTCACGGTTTTGCGTACGAAATCATCAACAACAAACTTGGGTTTCATAAAGTCTGTGCAAAATGGGTCCCAAAACAACTCACACAGTTGCATAAACAAACGTTCTTGGACATCTACCAAAAACATTTGGATCGCTATGGAAACGAACGGAACATCTTCTTAGAGAACCATCACTGGTGACCAAACATGGATCCATCATTACGAGTCGGAGAGTAAACGGCAGAGTACGGAATGGAAACATCCAAATTCGCCCTGCAAAAAAAAGTTCAAGACCCAACCGTCCGAGAAACGGGAAGAATCTCAGGACGAGATCTACCAGTGAAAGTAATGAAAAAAGTTATATAAATATGGGTCCGGAATGGCTTCGTTAGCGACTTACGACTGGCGAAAAATTTCGCCATGATTTCTGGGCAAGGAGTGAAATAAAGCCGTACTGAAATTCTAGGAACACAAATTAAGGGGTAAGTTTTATGGTTTTTTATGGGTTTTAACCTGAAAAATTGAATAAAGCAAATTTCAGGACCGTATCTGCAGTGGTTTTTGAGAAAACAGAACGAAAAAAGTTGTGATGAAAACCTCGATTTTTTAAGTTTTACGTACAATAACTTTGTTACATCGGTAATAAATAAGTAAACGTTTTAGATAAAGCTTGTAGAGAATTTAGTTCTGAACAATATGATGTAAATAAAGTCAAATATAAAACAAAAACAAGTTCCAAAAAATTAATTATATTAACAGCAAAATATCCGAAACTTGGCTGAAAAAAATACATTTTTTTTAAACAGAAACGAGGATATCTAGAAATAAAATCAGTTTCAATTTGTCAGGTCAAACCATAAGAAACCTTATGAAGGTTAAGAAGCTTACATCTTAATTTGGGTACCTGAAATTTCAAAATAGCTTTATTTCACTCTTTTCCCAGGAATCGTGGTGAAATTTTTCGCCAGCCGTAACTCGCCAACGAAGCGTTTCTAGACCCATTTACATATAAAATATTTTCATTATTTTAACTGTTAGAACCCGTCTTGAAATTCTTACCATTTCTTCGTGAAGAAATGGAAGTTTAGAGAGAATAAGATAAACGTTTTGAGAGAAATACAAAGTTTAGAGAGAATAAGATGGTGTATAAAAGTCCACAACTTTCATATAATTCAACCAAGCAATAGAGATCGATAAATAGTATGAGATAACTCTTAACAATCAACCTGTATTCGGAATCATTAGGCTAGGTAATGAATTTCAAATTTATTTTCTTCATTTTTAATTGGAATTTCAAATCATCTAAACCTTATCTTCTTAATGAAATTGATATGAAAAAAAGAAAGAAGAATTAAAGAAATTAATTAATTTTTTTGTATAAAAGGGGAAAAAATTTGCATGATGAACAACATTTCGTCCTCTTAGTGTTCGATTCCATTGTAATACGAGAATATCTTACGTTATTGCATACCTTTCTATGTTTATTGAATTACAATAACGAAAGATCTATTTCAAACAAATACTTGAAAATGATAAGATATAATAAAATTCAACTGACCAATAGCAACAAAAAAACTCATAAATGTGACGTACACTATAAGTCCAAACAACCAATCGGCGTTCAGAATCGAGATATCTCGATTTAAATTTGTTTTTATTTTTAATTAAATGTCAAATCAGTATGATTTTTTTTTAATTCAGAAACTGATTGGATGCAATAAATGATTAAGAAACGTTTTTTTTGTAATTAAGAACAAAAAATAAATATTATTCATATAGAAAAAACGTTGACCTAATAAATATCTGGGCGAACAGTTTTATTATGTTAATGCAATCGTAAATACCGACCTCCGTGGCGCGAGTGGTAGCGTCCCGGCCTTTCATCCCGGCTTCGAATCCCAGTCAGGAACGGCATTTTCACACACGCTACAAATCATTCATCTCATCCTCTGAAGCAATACCTAACGGTGGTCCCGGAGATTAAAAAAAAAATCCAATCGTGAATAAAACTTTTATTGGGTTAAATTTTCAAAATATGATATGCACTGACAAAAATTTAACCGACAAGTAGAATTTTACGAAATCACTACTCATTTTTTAAATGAAATTTTAAAAAAAAGATAACCAAAGAGAAGCTTTTTAAATTTATTTTCTTAATTTTTTTTTTTTTTTATAAAAATAATTATTCCATAACTCGGACTATGCCATAACCTATTCAAATTGTTGTGTTCTACCAATTTACAAAGTTGAAATAATTATTTCACAAACTTATCGATGACAGTCTGTACTAAGATTCAACTGGAAAATAAAATTTAAACTAATCTCTTTGTAATTTAGAAGTAACGTGACATTATGTCAACCACCGACTGGACTTCCGAATTTACGTAATATTTATAACTCGATTTAAATTTCTTTTCTTTATTTATTTTATTTCAGCTTCAAATATATTTTTTAAATGTAACGAAGAGTCATATCAGGAAACAAACTGGAAATATATATATATATATATATATATATATATATATGTGTGTGTGTGTATTATTTGAAATAAAAAAAGCGGAAAAAATTTATCGCAATACTTTATGTAACCTACATAAAGCATTATGCATACAGTTGCATCATAAACCAGCAGCAGTATCTTAAACCAACGAAATATTTTTGGAAAATAACATAATAAATTTCGTAGAGCTTTAATTAAATTATTCATAAATCTAACTTAGTCTAAAATACGTTAACAACCAATTAGCGATCGGCATCGAGATGTCATAATATTTGCTACGAAAGAAAAGCTTTGAAAAGTTACACTTTACGAATCGCTTGCTTGTAAAAATTATTTTTATAACATACAATTATTGTACTTATCTTCGATATATTTGAGAATTTCAAATTATTATAAGGATAATTACAGGAATAATAATAAATTACGAATAATCCACACCCACTTATACCGTAGTCATTGAGAAAATGCAACTTGAAGTTGGCTAAATTCTTGGATAGATTAAATTTAAAAAAGTTGTGTTAATAAATATTTATAACAAACTTCCTTTAAACATAAGTTTTTTTTTTTTTCATTATTGGTTTTTATGTATAGCTATTTAAAGTAAGATGCACTTTTGGTTTTTGTGAATTTTGTACAACAATTTTTCTTTCATCATACGTTTATTACTTATTGTTACAAGATGTATTTAATTTCAAATAAAGAAAAAGTAAAGCACAGAAGGAAAAACAGTTACAAAGTACGATTTCTATTAAAGTGGATGGAAACCTTCGCCTTTTGATAATAGACAATTGCTTCATATAAACTCGGAATTTTACTGTTCAGGCATTGCACTTGTATATATAGTTGTTTTCATGCAACAGCGTGGACAGAATGCAATATTCGGCAGTACCAGATCTGAAGTATACTTTTTCATCTTTTCATCTTGGTACCCAGATTTCTCCTTGGGTCATGGATTAATACTTAGCGCTGCTCATCTACTAACATTCCCATTTACCAGTTAAAATCCAGCACGGACATAGCAAGGAACGTTTCTACTTAAGGAACGTGTAAATAAGCCCACATTCAATAGTGGGGAGCCGACTCCAAAAGCATCAAATTTTTATCGAGGTTGAACCTTTTTTTTTTTTTTTTTTTTTTTCCTACTCTCCCCGACCGGATATCCAATTAAGTATACTCAGTCGGGGAGAGTGTCCTTTTACTCTCAAAGGAGGCGTCCCCCACCCGCCGGCTATACGTCCGGCACGACAGGTTGGCCTCCCCGGTCTCGGATCTTTTGTTTTACATTGCCTGCCTCTAATCCCCCGCTTTAGAGCCAAGGTCCGGCTATGCCGTCCCCCAGCGCCTCAGCAGGGAACCGGGACTCGGTCTTTACGCCTTTGGCCTCTAATCGACAGCGCCGACCCCACAAAGAGCCTAGGCTCCCGCAAGGACGACCCCGCCGGCCAGGACTTGGTCTTTTATTTTAACCCAAACTCAAACTCAACCCAACCTCAACAAATCGAGGTTGAACCTGGCCAATTCTGAACTCAACAACGACTATTTTTTGGCCAATCTGTGCCGTAGTATATTTATCCGAGTAAAACCGAGTCAACTCCAAGACGCAGCTCCTTTACCGATGAGTAACCAACCACAGCGGGTTGCTATGACCAGCTCTGATGACCGCAACCACGACATATTATATAGGACTGGCCTATTCTGTATAATAAGTGAATAGTCGAAGTCACAATCTACCAAATGAATATTTACACATTTATAAAATAGTAAATATTTAAATAGTACTATAATGTATAGTAAAATACATATTGCGGAGCCTGACCTTTCTCAATTTGCTGATATAACGAAGGTTTTGTCATTAACTCCAAGTCATTTAGTAGTTAAGTAAAATTAGAAACTGTTCAGTTACTTATGCAGGTCAACAATCAGCTGTACTGACAACCACCGAATGCTACTAAAATATAATTTCCTTCACGGAATAGGGCTCTGTATAGACTTGATATGTTGAGTAAGACTGTTCTTAAAACTCTTAGTTTAGTACAAAAAAAATTGCTTGTCAAAACACGGGGTACTTATTTATATATAATCGACTTTAATTCGCTTAAACTTTCTTAAATAAATTTTAATTCTCAAGAAAACTCATAAAGAACAACAATTATATGATGTCGATTTTTTAAAGTGTAGCGCGTAAGATCCGCAAGCTTTTTTTCTTTTGTGACATTTAGTGAAGATATTTCATTAAAACGTAACAAAGAACTTAGGATAAAAAATCTTAAATTTGACCAACATTTTATTACCTTGTACCGTCATATAAATATAAAATTTACCGCTTAAGTAACGGTTTGTTGTTTTTAAAGTGATATGTAATAATAGTTTTACCTTCGTATCTGATATTTTATTAGTATAAGTTAATATAGGCCTACTATATTTCAGTCGAGTATATCGTAACGTGTGTTATGATAGCCATCCAAAGACTTAGTATTTTTTACTGTTTTTCTTTTTAACTTTTTTTTTATACAACCCTATTTCAAGCTACCTGGATTTTTATTTTATTTTATATACATATATGTGTGTGTATTATTATTATTTTGTTTTTGTTTCTTGCATGCATACCTAACTGACATGAGATCCTTATTTAAGCCTAGAGCTTATTTTCTTGTTTTTACCAGTACTATAGCAGTCGGTGCAAGTTCCGTAAAGTGTTACAGATATCGCCTAGATGTTTGATTTATGGCTACTAATTAGTGGCTGTGATCTCTCTCGTGTCACTCCCCCCGTCTTAAAAACAACTTCCCCTTTTCTATACAACCCTTCATGTTTAAACTGTAACATATCGATAGCATCAACTTAACAAAAATATATTCTCATGTTAATAATAATAATAGCGATTTGGTCATGTTAAAACGTTCCGATTCATGTATGTATATATAATAAGAATTAATCTACTTTTAATATTTATACACAAGTTATGATCCAAATAACGACTGCTTTATATAATAGTAGTAACAATAATTATATTATATTAGCTGGACTGATATAGTAATTGAATATAATTAAAGCAGCATATAAAGCCCTTAAGCTAAAACATCATTAAATATCTTCCATTATTTTATCATTAATATAGAATCTACAAGCCGTGCCAATATACGAGTATACATATAAAATTTATTTATTTATTAAAAAGATAGATAATTTAATTATTTTATAAAAATATTCTGATATATATAACAAAATACTTCAACTTTCTGGAAAAAACAGATTAAACCTTCTACTTCATTATTATATTTCTGCCACCATGGCAAAGAATGAATTTTTCGTCAAAGGTATATGTATACTTCAGTTACCATAGTTACTATTATTCTAACTTTTGTAATTTAGTTTCTTTTTTAGGTTTCTATAAATTCTGAATACTATAATTATTATTTATTAGTATTATTCTACTATAAGGATGACGTACAGTACGGTGGTCCACGGGGTGGAGCCCTCTGGGTAGATGGAAATTGCAACCGAAGCAAGCTCTGCGTGTTTCCAGAATCCCGGTCCCCCTGGAAAATTGAAAATGGCAAGCAAAGTAAGCTCTGTGGCCATGCGGTAGTCCCCATGGCTCCAGAAGGCCCCGAGGAGCCCTTAAGTTGGCTCCGGGATTCGTCTGGGCTGACCTGAGCCCCAAGGGTCCAAGTTCTAGCTAGTATGTATATATATGTTGTTTTTGTATATGTATATTTTGTTGTTTTTGTTGTTTTATGTATATATATATGTTGTTTTTTTTACTTTACCAGCTGTTATACAACCAAGTGATTAGATAAATAAATATAAATAATAATAATAATTTTATATATATATAATAAATATATATGTACATCAGATTAAAAAACCAATACTAACCAATTCGAATTTTTTATTTCTACACTTTCCAAGGTCTGTGACTCCAAATGTATCAAAATCTTGTTTAAAATATTCTGTATGAACCTCCTATGAATATGGGCGAGAATAATGTTATATAAGATTCATTTAGCCCCTTTATAATTAAAAATTGATCAAACCTAATTTCATGAATTTTGTGTAGTAACTTACATATATATTAGAAAATATAATGTTTTAATTTTAAAAAATCACGTAAAATTTAACTTAAATGAAAAAAATACAAAAAAAAAAACAAAAAAAATTACAAAAATATATTTGATTACATATAAAAAATTATTTTTTAAAAAGCTTTTATTTAACTAACATTAATATTAAAATTAATAAAAAAAGGAAACAATTTAGAAAAACTCTCTAAAAAGTAAAAAAGAAGAATTAAATCAAATTGAAAATTTTAAACAAAAAATATATAATATATTAACAAATATAAAAATTCACTGAAAAGTAAAAAATAAATTATATAAATATCTAATAAATAACCAATAAATAAAAAATAATTAAATCTGAACAATAAACTTTTTACATCAAAAAAATATATTCTTAACAGTATTTATATCTGAATATTATTGTTTGTTCAAGTTTGTTTGTTTATTAAGACTAAAAAGTAAAAATACTTATTTTTACACATCGAAGTTACATACCTGTATCAAATTTCATTGATTTTCATACGATAGTTAATGATAAATAAAAATTTTAAGCAACATGCATGAATTTAGTGAAGGGGTATAGCGTGCGGGGGGTGGTGGTGGGTCATATCCAAATTCTAACACCGTAGTATTGTATTGTCATCGAAGTTACATACGTGTACCAAATTTCATTGATTTTCATTCGATAGATCAAAAGATATAGCAGTTACAAGATTTGATTATAACTAAAGCAAGTTAAATAAAAGCTTATAAAAAATGACTTGCGTTTGTTTTTAGTTTAGAAAAAATATCTGAAATAGAACAAATTCATTTTTTAAATTCCTTTATTAATTGCTTTTTTTCTTCTTTTTTTTTGTTTGTTTAATATAATCAACAAGAAATTAACACATTGATAGTCATGACAATAATTAACAAATAGGTAAAGCAAATTTTATCACCAAAAATAAACTGTAACTTAAATTTTTGTACAAATAATGAAAGCAATATTGCTATTTGAGAAATTTGTACGGAAAATATTAACTAAACATGCCATGAAAACCAAATATGGTATATTACTAAAAGTAATTTAATATAAGGCAGATTTTGTTCTGAATAGTTTTAATTACATTTTTTCAACTTAAAAAAAATACACAAATATTATTAAATTTTTTCTTTCAATTCCTTTTTCTAAGTAAATAAATTTTCTATTAAAGAATAACATTAATTTTCAACTTTATAATTAGGAAAATAGTTACTTTTTAAGTTTTATCCAGACGTTAGGAAAGTTCAGCAATACTAGTGACGTTTTATTGAAGAAAATGTTATTACAGTTATTGAAAAGTAACAAGTTTTTAACATCATAGATCAAATATCTATTTAGAAATAGTTTTTCCCTTGTAGAAAAATTACAAAAAATTTATTTTATTTTGTTTTACTTTTTCTCAACTTTTAAAATAAATAGAAATTATTAATAAATAAAACAGCTGACAACAAAGTTATAATACTTTCTTTTCATTGATTATTTATTCTTAAATAAAGGAAAAATAATGATACATGAAAAATGTATTTTAAATTTAAAAACGATATTTTTAAACTTTCATCGACTCCCCCCACCATTCTCAGCTATTATTTCTTTGTGATTACTTGCACTACTTCTATGCTTAGGAAAACATTAAAATAAAATTCGGTTAAAAATATGCAATATATAAAAAGAAAGCTTTTTTCGATTTTTCATGTAGGGGAGAATTTTGGACAACATATTTTTTAAAATACAATATAAATACGTACGCATGTACTGAGCTTAATATAAAATATAATAGAAAACCCAGAAAGGAAAGAAGCTATTATATCACAACAAATGGTATTATGTTAGAGGTGGTTATAGTAGCGAAATGAAGATAATGGATAAAAAAAGAAGTGCATATTAAAAAGAACAAGGTTGATGGGTCAAATGTGATATTTTAAATGGTACCTAAGATTAGTTTGTTGTTATTACAGAAAAACGAAGAATTCAAGAAGAAAGATTTAAAGGGAAACAAAGATATATATATATATATATATATATAAGTGCGAAAAAGTTCTACTTAACCCGACATGCAACTTGCTCTCAAAAATTACACATCCATTCTCAACAATAATAAGCACATCTTTATTAATGAATTTGAAGGGTGAAATGTTTTCCCATTGCCTTCTTTACTGAGCTGAATCTGCCAAGTCCACCCGAACGCAATTGATATTCAGCCTACAAAAGATACCTTCACTCTGTTCATCACAGCAACTTACTATAATGAATATCATTAACTTCTGTTGCAACTCTGACCAGTTCTGTTTGTATATATATAACAGAGTAAAGTAACAAAGTAATTTTTCATTATACATATATACTGCCTCATCTAAACAGGGAGAAAGTTCTTATTCTTAACTAGCAGTAATAAATATATTAATATTTTACATATGGTAGGATAGTTAACCAGTTTAGAGCTCAGTTTTTATACTAAAGTAAGCAAATTGAGGCACAACATTGATGTTTAAATTTTATAGAAAAAAATTGTTTTTTTAGATTTATAGATTATGTTTCTTATCTATTACTCTATCACAGAGTTGCAACTATTTACTAAGAAAAGAATTGCAGATTAATAGAAAAAGAACTAGAAGCATATTTTCATGTGCTCAATTCAAAAATGAATAATTTTTTTAAATTTTTTTTAATCTGTGTTTTAAATGACTTTTATCATGTTGATCAATAAACTTAAATCTGAAATTTTAAAAAACTGAGAGAAGCATATTTAGTGAAACAACTCACTGTAATGTTAATTTTTAAAAGTAGAATTGTCTTTTTAAAAATTTTATTTTAAAATATAATTAACTGTTTTATATGAAGTTTTTATATAAAAAAATATTTCATAATTATTTATTAAACCGTTTACCATTAAGTAAAACACTGATTTTAAATAAACATAATTATTAATAAATTTTAATTTTCAGATATTTTTTTTAGTTTTATTTATTTATTAAAATTAAATCTCTGACATATTTGAACTAAGATGGATTTTAAGTTAAATTAAAAAACAAAAAGTGAAAGATAGAAAAAACTATATAAATATTCGAAAAAGTTGGAAAATTTTACGAAATTTCATTTTTACTTCCTTGTACAAAGTAAAGAAAGAATTGCGATCAAAAAAATTTTGGTTTTCAGATTTTAACGGGAATATCCACTTTGACCATCCCAGAATCCATTTTCACTAGTTTCGGCGTGACGTCTGTACGTACGTACGTATAACTCAAAAGCGATTAGCCGTAGAATGTTATAATTTTGGATTTAGGATTGTTGTAACATCGAGTTGAACACCTCACCTTTTGATTGCAATCGACTGAAACAAAAGTGTCCAAAAAACCGAAAATCCCCAAAAAATCTGGATTTTGGACTTTTTCTTATGTGAAAAAATAAGCCCCCATTGAGAGCTTTTCAACGATATAACATAAGTGGTACTTATTTTCATTGGTTCCAGAGTTATAGCCGAATAAAATGTTAATTAATGAAATATTTGGATTTTACAAGGGGAAGTCACATCTGTTCGAATAAGTCTTCATATCATTTCTTTTTTTAACTTTTCTTTTAATTTAAATATATTGATTAATTAATAATTATTAACATGTAATTGGAAAAAACGTTTTATAATAAATAATTATTCAATAATAACAATAAAAAATATTTATGAAAACAAAATCAGAAGCTATTAGTGAAATAAATATTTATGTACTTTTAAAAATGTGTATATGTAATTTAATAGGCATTATTACATATGTGTATATGTAATGGGTTTGGAGGAACATCTGATTATTAAATATTAATTGAAAATTATAATTTAGAATCATTTTTTTTTTGGATTTTCTAGTTTAATTTTATTTAATTATTTTGGGATTTCTGTTTAATTTTATCTACATTAAAGTTAACTACGGAATGACTGAAAAATAGACCCTCACAAGAATAACATATACATGAGGCATATACAAGTATGTCCGATCTTTTAATAAACTGCAAAAAATTCTTATCTTTAGCTCATTGCTCTTCTGATATTGTCGGACAATATTCTCCCTAAGTCAGCGTTGATTTTTCGTTTATTTGTCTTTTGTTGCCAATCATTTAATACCTCTTTGGTTTGATATAATTCTTCTAATCTTAATTTGTGTACACGTTCTCTAATTTTCAAATTTTCTCTATCTTTATATTCATCATCCTCTCTTAATTTTTTTATTCTTTCTCTGGTTTAAAATTTTCTTCCTCTGTATATTTATCATCTTTTCTTAATTTTTTTTATTCTTCCCCTATTCTTAACATTTTCATCCTCTTCATATTCATCTTCTTGTCGGTTTTTTGAGATATATTTCTTCATGTTATCTTTCTTTTTCCTGTATAATTGTTTCTTTTTAATTTTTGATTATTCACTAAATAATCCAATAATAAAAACTGAATATTTTACATCATAGATCGAAATTAACATTTGTAACCAATAGTTTAATTATTATTAACTTTTAGTTATACAACATATCAGAAATCTGAAAATTTCGTTAATCAGCAACTCACGAAGATACGAATAATACTGATCTAGTAAAACGAGTAATAGAAGAACTTTTACTCTATCCTAATATTTCATGTAAGTTTGTTGAATTAATGATTGTATAAATATTTGATGTTAGTAAAAACTAATATTTCAGCAATTGTGTAACTGTCCACTTTATTAAAGAATAGGAGGATCGTATCTCACTTTCAAATGAAATAAATTTAAATGAAGTGCAGAAAAAAATGTGTATATGGAATTTAATAGGCGTACAAGGAAGTCATGTGATGTCATCAGATTTTTATGATTACTGTTTTGACGTTATATAACAAGAACATTTCACTAGATAGAACGATATATTTACGGTGTAAATAGAGAGTATATTCATTAATTTATGGGTTTATATTCACAAACGTAGGAAATTATGTATTTTACACTGTTTGTATTCTTTTTTTTACCGCATTATAGAAGATTTATTCTACTTAAATGCTTCCGTATAAAATCCGCGAAAACAGAAGTGTTTTATAGAAAAACAGTACTAGAAAACTGTTGTCGTAAATGATTATGTAAAACATTTTAATTATTATTTAGTTAGGAATTAATCTATCTGTAAATATTATATTACAATTTTTTAATCTTGTTTGGTATATTAAACTATCTAGTTGTAGAATGTATTTTAACTTATACATTCGTTATAAATAATAAAAAAAATCTGTACTCGATTAGAATTGAACACCTTATATATACGTTAAACGCACGCATTTATCGACTGGGAGTTGTGGCGTACTCCTGTAATTCAGCTACTTGGAAGTCGGACATTGTGGACGGTTTCGTGAAGCGGGACCCCTGTGTGTGGTCAACGCAGCAGAATTGGGTGTCCGCCTTGAGGAGGTCTATCGGTTTATGTTGTGTACACGTTGACTGCGGCCCAGGGTTATTTCGGAATTCCCGGGATCTCCGAGTACCAGACTAGGCGGGCGTCCCTCTTGGTTGGAACGCAAAGATCTACCTTGACTCTATTCACCTGACATGAAATTGACCTCGCCGCATGATCCTTGGATGGGTAGAGGTTGGTGTTTGTATTCTCCGAGTCGCATACACCCGGTTCGAAAGTGTTGCACTGCACACAGTGGGGTGGTTTCTTTACAAAGCTGGACCGGTGTCCATTTTTTTTTAATATTACTAAATTATTCTTCTAAAAAAATTTAATTTTTATAACTCACAAAAGATTAGAATATTAAAAAGTAAACGTAAATCTCTCTGGTTTAAAATAAAAAAAAAATTGTATTAGAAATTAAATAGAGAAATTTAATCAGATGTTTTCAAATTTTATAAAATTAAAAATATATTATTATAACATATTATAATAATTCTCAAAACCGAAAATATCAATCATCATAAACAAAATAAATATTAATACAATACTGGCTCTTAAAAGATAAATATTTTACGAAATGCAACCGGTTTTAATAAAATTTCTGAAAAAACATTTCTCAAACGTTTTAAATACTTTTTTTCTAAAACTGTTCGTACGATAATGATAAAATTATATATTTTTTGTTGAGTTGAATTCTAAATTTTTGTACAACTTTTAAGCTGTTGCAGAGAATTTATTGAAAAATATCTTAATTTAATAATTATCATTTCAAAAAGACTAAGTTTACAAAAAGAATACCGGGTTTTAAAGCGTTTAATATCTCTTAACTTTGAATTATAGTAATGAATCACCAACAAACTGAAAGAGAATTCATAGTTTTTCCTTACAAGTGTTCAATGCAAGTACCTTTCGCCGTGCTCCTCATATACAACCGATAGGAGAGTTCGTTCTGTACTTTAACCAGCTTGTTGAAATAATCGGAAGCGACATCTTTAAACCAGTCCCCCAAATCGAGTAGATCAGTAGATAGTGGACATATACAAGATCTTTTATAAAACCCTAAAGGAAAAAAACACTTGGGTCCGATCACGTTACACTGGACGCTACTACAAACAAGCATTCAAAGAATCCTCTTCAACTACCAGATAAAACGTCATTTAACGGACCCCGTACAGAATTATGCTAGTAAGGAAGCTCATCTTGTTGCCCAATAAGATTCTGTGGTTCATCTTGCAGTTGAGGAAAAAGCCATGTTCAAACCATATCCAAATAAGCAACACCTTTTACCCTTGCTTCGCGAAAAGAACGACTCGTAAACTTGCCGTCTGGATATTGTAAGGAAAAAATCTTCAATCCCATTTCGCATTGTAAAAGTTCATAGAGATTTTCTGACTCCCAGATGCGGACATTACATGTGTTAACTTTTTTACTAAGATGAAATGTTGACTCATCACTTTATACATACGATTAAAAAAATTATCATATTTATGTTTCAGCATTTCAAGTATTTCAGAATAATCCAGAAAATCATTACGCTCAGGAATGTGTTACAGCTGCAGCCTTTGTATTTTGTAATTATTAACTTAGTCTCTGTCAGAAACTCATTTCGTTAACATGTTTCTGTACAGTACTAGTTCGATTTATATCATCCTATTTAAGTTATCATGTACGCATAACTTGCATTAATTATTAAAATGAATATGTAACAATAATGATATTATATAATTAGTATTTGCGTGTATATCAAAGAAAATTATATAATATTAAGTGTTAATAAAAATAAAATCATTTTTTTTTTAAATCTCGTTAAATTTAGAAATTTAGCATACAAATATATATATTTATTTGTTACAATAAATTAAATAATTTCATTTATATTTTTTCATATTGCACATTTATATACATTACTTTGAATATAATCAACAATTATAATTGTTGTCTTAACTTAATTTTATTAAGGTTTTCAAAATATTATAATTGTAATAGAAGCTCTCACTAGGTACTATAAAAAAATGTAATAAAATAAATATATATAGTAATGATTTTATTAAATATTCAAAAAATGATATATAATAATTTTTTTTAATCAATTTAAGAGTAATTTGCCTATCAAGATAAATTATTATAGGTAAATAATCCTAAAGAAACAGAAAAAAAAATAAAAGATAAAAAATTAATTACTTAATAATATTGATTATTTCAATAAAACGTGATTTTATAACTTATACCTTGTAAGTAAAATTATTTTTACCACCTAAATTATATACAGGTATAATATTAATAATATGTTATTTTATAAAAGAAATATTAGAAACTCGTTGTGCAGGTTATATATAATTAAGATAGTTTATACCACGGGTTAGCGCATATATAATTATATACTTGTAAATTTTACTTAGAATATCAAAGAAATGAAAAAGGGAGAACTGTAAAGATAGAAAATAAGAGAGAGAAAGAAAAAGATAAAGTGTTTTTTATTTTTTACCAGGAAGTAACAGTCTAATAAAGTTATTAGACTTTTGCCGGTTGAGTATTTTTTATTTATTTTTTTTTTTAAGATATTATATTTTATGAACGGAACAATATTTTTATAAAACCCTTGTTGTTATATAAAGAATGAAAGCAAAAGATACATCAGTAATAAATGGTAGAAATAAAAGAAATAAGATGGATAAAGGTAGTATGATAAATGTAAGTACACAATTTTATTCAAGACAGATCCATGGAATAATAATAATAAGAGTATATAACAACTAGTAGTGGTATACCTACAGAGGAAGGCGTGAATAATTCGATATATCATTTCAAAGTGGCACGCTTCCTGCGAATGTCTCTAATATCTATGTATCTATATCTTAAATCCCCTTCTTATAATCTATGTGGTACAATCTTACTTTGTTACACCCGGTTGGCTTGAATTATTTTACATTAAGAGAAGCAATAGCATTTAGTAGCCGCTAACAACAACAACCGCTTTTAAACTATATACGACTTTAGTGGTTGTACAACAAACACGCAAAACGTTGTACAGAATATTTAATATTTACAACGCGATTTGTCTAATAAATTTAAAACAACACGCTAATATTGATTAAGATATAATGTAAGCAAGAAATACAATATAAATGTTAACCGACATAACTTCTTCATTACAGCAGAACTTCCTTTCTGTATTTGAATGTATGGTTAACTTATTTCTGTTTTTGATTCCCATGCAATTTGTTCACACAATAATAATGACTTCCTTACAGTTACTTAGAACTTTTAAAAGGAATTTTTTTAATAATGTAGAATTATTCAAAATATATATATGTATAAATTTAAAAAAGCTGACAACACAGTTGTAGGACTTTCCCGGAATGCGGCTTTAGCGGCATGATGGGAAATATGGGTTGCCTAATGCACGACTTGCACACACACACACACACAAACTCACACAACTTGATTTAAAATATTTATCATTTTATTTAAATATCATACTTTTACGTTTCTTTAATTCAATGATTCTAATTGGCGCTCGCGCATATCGTATTTAATTCACGCGGGTGTAGCGGTACTAGCAGCGACGGTCGGCACTAACTAATTTAATGTAATTTCACAACTTACATAAAAAGTTTCGCTTATACGGTCGGAATATTGGTGTACCCGCTATGCTTAACACACCAGGCACCGAGTTAATAGGGCGATCGGGGTCGAGACCCAGCCAGACAGTGTTTCTTTTTACTCTTTAAATATTATTCATTTATTTAATTCTTCCGCTCACCTGTGACGTCACATCATAGCAGACGACTACAACATTTTTGGGGTGGGGATGAAATTTTGCAAATATTGATAATTTTTAATCGTTAACAAATATTTCTAAGAAAAATGTGACCTTAATTAGTCGAAATCTCGAGATATTGAGGGTAACCTTGCTGTACAGCTTCACTCCCTTGACAATTTCAGTTAAAAATTTAATAGCATCTATGCATAGAAGTAATCTGACAAGTTTTTTACAAAATCGCTTCGGTCGCTCTGAAGTTATACGGTAATTTAGATACCAACACCAAACACACACATGTACATACGAATACGAATACACATGTATTAACGGGAAATTTTCATCCGGTTTTTTGGGTTCCTTAGATGTCAAAACGTCAAATTCCGATGAAAACTGCATATTCCCAAAAGCGACAGATACAATACTTTCCCTTCTAGAGATATAGATCTGCTATAGCGCTATCTAGATCGGAAAGTAAAAATGGTTCATTAAACTATATTAAAATTTGGTATGTGTTGCAAATTTTAATAAAGAAAATGATATCACAAGATGGCAAACAATTTTAAACGAAAACGTTTATTTTATAATTTTAGAGCTATTTTTAGGGAAATAATTTTATTAAATTTTAAAAGAATTTTATCCCAAATCAAAATATTTTATCCCTATCCACGTTTTACTTTCATACATCTTTGAAACCTAGACTTCAAAACTTGATAGCAGTACCAAACCATTTTTATAAGTTGACGTGCCAATTTTGAAGATACTTGGTTCAGCCAGTAACACAAATAAATACCAAAGCTCAAATACGTACAAACAGAATTTACTTCCTCTATTTTTTTTGCAATTTTTGACATTTCATAACCACCAGAGTTAAAAAACCCCCCAAAAAAACGGGAAGATAATCTTTGGTACTTTTACTTTAGTTCCCCGTATTATAGAATATACTCTTAACAGCCAGAATAGTAATATAATATGAGAATTATTAATCATATCAAACCAAAAAAAGGGATATTTACTTTTTAATGAATCAAATGACCAATATTAAAACAAATTCAATTTTAACCCGCCGGGTTAATCTCGAGGTTAAACTCGTCATCGCAAAATCAGCTGATTTTCAAAGTCGAGAGTTCTAAGGTTCGATTCCTTGTAAAGGCAAATGCTTTTTTCTGGATTTTAATGCAAGGCTGTAGATATCGGTGTTCTTCGGTGGTTAAATTTCAATTAACAATATTTCTCAGGAATGGTCGTTTGGAGTCTGTTCAATTTTACACATTTACACTTACACGCCAGACTGCGAGCACATGACTGGGCATCTTTGCAGAGTACTGTTGACATCATGTCACTGGTATTACATAAATAAAAATTAAAACATTTACAAAAAAAAATTTAAATGTCAATTTCGATTTTTTAAGTATTCGTATTAACAATCGAAATATCCGTAGTTTTTTTTTTTTTTTTTGTAAATGATCTTTGATGTTTTTTTTTTTTTATAATTCTATTTTAATAGCCATTTTATACATCACTTTCTTATACTTGGATTCTCACTGTCTGTTGAATTCATATAAAAGCGATTTTTCCTTAATAAGTTAATTTTATTAATCAAGACTGATTTTTATCTAAAATCCAACGTCATTTAATAAAATTAATAAATATGGAATATACAAAGGCTTACGATAAATTAATCCGTTAATTTTCTGCCATACTAAAAGAGTATTTAAAAATGTTGTATATTAAAAGTTTAACTTTTAAACGAAGAATGATTTTTATTTCAGTGGAAATATTTTTTTTTTTAATTTAAGAGCAATATTCCATAAACATTCTAACTTACAAGTTTTAAAATTAGTTCTATTATAGTCTGTCCTAGTAGTTTAGAAGTAATTGAAGTAACTTATATAATTTAAACAAATTTATGGACAAATACGAAAATGTAGTAACTGACAGTAAAAAGAAAAAGAAAGAAAATTTTGACATTGTTGTCATCAGAATAATTTTTCTTTTTAAAGAACAACTGTTTAAAAAAAAAAATGAGTTTTTCAAGAGATAAACTCAAATGAGTTAAAAAAAGAGAGATTCAGTTTAAAAACAAATAATAGCAAAAATTATGAACTGACAAAGAAAGGAGAATAATAAAAAAAGAATTGTTTAATGACGGATAAATATTAAGTCAGCGAATTATAATACATCAGAAATTGTACATTTTCTTATGCAAGATATAATCTTACAAAGGATGAACGAAGTAAATTAGATATCAAAAGTAGACCAATACAATGTGGATTTACGAACATTGTTATAGCTCTTTATTTATAATCAGTTTCCCCAGTAGGAACCATAAGCAAATCATATAACACTATGACGTGAATCAGGAACATCTAAAGACATTCCCCAAGATTAAAGAAAAAGTAAAAATGATAATAGATAAATAACTGATATTAATAAACTAATTAATAAACACAAATAACTGAAATCAAATTAAGTTTGATACATTAGTGTCAAAAAAGTCCATTCAGTTTATAACACAAATAATAAATAACGCAAATACTGAATAATGATAAACTGAAAAACACATTAAGAAAACTCAATCGGAGATACATATCTTCCTCATTCCTAGAACTCACCACAATCATTTCCTTCAGAAGTTACGTCTTTACCCGTTCACCAAAGAATGAAAATATCGATAAGGCCAATTAATTACGTATGGTAAGAAGGATACTGATAATAACACAGCAGTCACAGAAAAGCAAACCACAGAAAAACAGAAAACCATAAGTTTGAATAATAATAATAATAACAATAGCATAATAATAATAAGTTAGAATGGGATAACTAATAAGCCAGCACTAAGACCAGGTTTGCAAGTAATCCAAAACTATTCAAGAAAACATATTATTTCAATCGTTGATATTTGTCGTCTAAATCTAGTACGTAGAGCCTTTTCAGCCGTTTGATATTCCCTGCATTGTCCAGTAAATTCAAAGCAAGATGATTAGTATAACCCACCGGGATTGGTTTAATGATGTACTCGTCATTACAAATCAGCTGATTTTGAAGTCGAAAGTTCTAAGGTTCAAATCCTAGTAAAGGCAGTTACTTTTATATGGATTTGAATAAAATTTCAAAAAATTTTATTTCAAAATTATTACTGTAATTTTATAGTTTTCATTATTATTATTATTCTCCGGAAAGGTATAACCGGAAATCTGTAATATAAACAAATAAATTTATAATGTAATAAAAAATAGCAGGGAAATTAATTAAGAAAATTAAAATATAAAAAGAAAATAATAATACAAAAAATTAATTTTTAATAAACAAATGTAAAAAAAAATGTGTATTAGTACAAGTTAAAAAAATAAAAATTTACATTAAATGCTTAAGGAACTAGCTCGTGGATACCGGTACACTTTCGTGGTTTCTTTCTTTTTCCTGTTTAGCCTCCGGTAATTACCTTTCAGATAATACTTCAGAGGATGATATGTATGAGTGTAAATGAAGTGTAGTTTTGTACAATCTCAGTTCGACCATTCCTGAGATGTGTGGTTAATTGAAACCCAACCACCAAAGAACACCGGTATCCACGATCTAGTATTCAAATCCGTGTAAAAATAACTGACTTTACTAGAACTTGAACGCTGGAACTCTCGATTTCAAAATCAGCTGATTTGGGAAGACGCGCTCACCACTAGACCAACCTGATGGGCTGTTTGGTGGTTTGCTTTCAATTAATCACACATCTCAGGAATGGTCGACCTGAGAGTATACAAGACTACACTTCATTTACGTTCATACATATCATTCTCATTAATTCTCTGAAATAATACCTTAAGGTATTACAGGTATTACGATAAATAGAAAAGGAAGAACATGATTAGTATAAGAATTAGAAAAATATTTGTTATGAGTTTCGTTTCATAGTAGCAATATATTGATAAAAGATAATCAGAAAGAAAAAGAGTTTAGGTTTGAAGAATGTATTGTAAAAGGAGGATGTTAAAAATAAAATAAAAATGAGGCGATTATAAGAAAAAGAGGAAAAACCTTTCTAGCAGAATTTTTTCTAACAAGACCTTTGTTGATTGGACAATCATTTTTAAACATTAAAATTTATTTTAATTGGAAAATAAGAGTTATGTGTAAAGTGTAAAACTATACGTAAAGACAAAGGTTTGAATGTATAAAACAAATTAATGATAACGTAGCTTCCAATAATTTCATCGAGGTCAGAAAAGTATAAAGAATAGTTTTAATCCCATCAAATGTATGGATTAGATAGATGACTTGAAAAAGAAGCATTATTATTATTATTATTATTCTCTGAATAGGTGTTTTCTGTAATACAAACAAATAAATTTATAAAGTAATAATAGCAGTTAAATTAATTAAGAACATTAAAATATAAAAAAAATAATAATAATAATGCAAAAATTAATTTTTAATAAACAAATTTAAAAAAAGGTGTAAGTATTAGTACAAGGTAAAAAAATAAAAATTTACATATTCAATATAAACTGTTTCTAGTGGTAAAATTATGTGGCTGTTACTGGTGACCACCACTAGCTTAGTCGACCGGTCATCAGTTGCTATTCCCCGTTATAAGACGCTGATATTTATTGGGAATAAAAAAATGATTGCTAAACTCAGACTAGCTGTCAGACTGTAGCTATTTACAACTCTCTTCATTCCTTTAAAGAAGTCGGACAAAAGACAAGTCAGTCAACTTACTTCACGTCTTAAAGAATCATTTAGTAAATCTATCGAACAGTTGAACACTGCAACTGTTGTGGTTAGTCGTTAAATGTTATTCCAAATCATCTAGTCAAAACATATTACCCGCATATACAGTGAAATAATAATAACAAAAATAATAAGCCATAATAATTTATTATAATTTCCTTTTTAATAATTTTATATTATCGTATGTTTAACACTTTTAAATTGTACCAAATAAATAAAGTTAAAATATATGCCAAACTTTAAGACAAATGATTCTACGTAAAACAACTTATTATTTAATATGATACTGGAGAATCCACGTTCCTTTTACTGCCTTTGAGGACCAAATTACATTTTTGCTCCCAAAAATAATATAAAGGTATATTAAAAAAAATTAAAAAAGTAAATTTAAAAAAATAAATAAATAAAAGAAAGGAGATGAAATCTGATTTGAATCGGTGTCCCTTCCCTAGTAAGATCCAAATATTTCATTAATTAAAATTATATTTGGTTATAACTCTGGAACCAATGAAATAAGTACCACTTGTGACATATAATTGAATCCCAAAATCCAAAAAAACTAACTACAATAATAAGCCCTCATTTAGAGCTATTCAATTATATGTCATAAGTGGTACTTATTTCATTGGTTCCAGAGTTATAACCAAATATAATTTTAATTAATGAAATATTTGGATCTTACTAGGGAAGGGACACCGCTTCAAATCAGATTTCATCTCCTTTCTTTTATTTATTTATTTTTTTAAATTTACTTTTTTAATTTTTTTTAATTTAAATATATTGATTTATTATAATTATCAACCCGTGATTGTAAAAAAAAAAAATACAATAAATAATTATTTAATAATAACAATAAAAGAAAGAAAAATATAAAAACAAAATCAGAAGTTGTTAGCGAAATAAAATTTTATGTACTTTTTAACTAAATGTGTAAATGTAATTTAATAGGCATTACTTATGTGTATATGTAATAGATTTGGTGAAACATCTGATTTTTAAATATTAATTGAACATTATAATTTAGAATCGTATTATTTTTGGATTTTCTAGTTTAATTTTAATTATTCTGGAACTTCTGTTTAATTTTATCATCGTTAAAGTTAACTACAGAGTGACTGAAAAATAGAGTTTCACAAGAATAACATATACATGAGGCATAAACAAGTATGTCCGATCTTTAATAAACTGCAAAAAATTCTTATCTTTAGTTCATTGCTCCTCTGATATTGACGGCCAATATTCTCCCTAAGACGGAGTTAATCATTTCTTTTATTTGTTTTTTGTTGCCAATCATTTAATCGCTCTTAGGTTTAATATAGTTCTTCTAATCTTAATTTGTGTACACGTTCTCTAGTTTTCGACATTTCTCTCTCTTTAAATTCATCATCCTCTCTAAGTGATGATCCTCTCTCAGCATAAGGAATGTTCAACTGTCATCCCAACCTACATCATAACATGAGGCGGATGGTGTTCGATTTCCTCAAAAATATGAAGATTGCCTTTCACCCGCAAAAAACATTTCGGTTACTAGAGCTTCGATAAATCGCACACTCGTTTGAGAACGTTGTTTTTATCGTTTGCTCTTTGAAAGCGTTCAAGCAATAACTGAAACACTAAAACACGTCGATCAAGGTCATTTTCACTCAATTCATTAACTGTGGCTGGACTAAAATATTTAACTTTCAACTCCTTCCGCATATGATCTGCATTTTCTATATTGAAATACCTAACTCTACAGAACTTTTGTGCTTTGATTTTATCGATGATCGTTGAATCGATCTTCCACAGCAATACATGTCTTCGTTCGAGTTTTCGGTCTCCCATTGCCTGGTGCATCAAGAACATTTCCCGTTACAAAAGCCTTTTTTTCCCATGTCAGTAACATTTGCCGTGATGGTGACGATTAACCAAAAGGCACAAAGAAATCCCAGTTTGTGAACGTCCATGGACCCACACACATACACGCTAACAAACGCTCTTCGTCAGTGAATGCACTCGTATCTGCCATCGTTCCACACTCGACTACGACTATGACTAAGGTCATCATCCCATGACGAATGAACATATCGTGAGATCCCCACCTTTGCAAGCAGCAGTAAGCGATATCACTGGAGAGAAATGGTAGAAGTAGAGCCCGATTAAGTTAAATTTATTGCAGCGTAAAGGGACTATCCACCCATGTAGTATGTTGCTGAAAAGTTGCTCAACAAATAATTAAAGGAAGTTTTACTACAATTGACTCTAATCGCACTTGATTTATTCAAGTTTTTTTAGATATTTTATAACTTTTTCCCCTTTTAATAATAATCCGTCATTTAATTCCATGAAGTTTTTTTAAGAAAGTAATGGAGTCAGATCAAAAAAATATCTTTCCATCGCGTACATCTTAAAAAAATTAATAACCTTATAATTATTAATAGACAGTTGTGCGTAAGAAGACCCACTCTTTTCGTTTCCGAAGCACACACTATTTCGCAGTCAGAAACGCACTGTTTTTCAGATTACAAGCACTGCATACATTCGTAATTCACTCACCACTGTGACTCAGTGCATAAGCGCGTTTGAAAAATACACTTATACAATGTCAACATAACATATTGAGGTAATGTTGTCTGTTGCCGACCTTAAATTGAACGAAACTGAATAACGACTCGACCAATCTTTATCAAATTCTCTCATGTAAAATTTCAGATATACTACTACAGCATATCTAAATTTCACTGAAATTTATTTAGTAGTTTTGGAAATTTTCGAACCATAAAATGTTATACATAGGCCTATGTATGTAAGAAAATTGCATTTTAAGTGAATGGTATTTTCGTACTTCTCTTACCTCAGATTTAAAAAACATCAATTTCAATCGCCCTTTCACCAATACCACCGTGCGACCGAAAGTAATACCGTGCTTTTCTTTAAAAAATTAGTAAAAATCAACACGTTTTCAAATGGACTTTTCGATTATCCAGCAGTTAAAATAAATGTATCACTAAAATAAATGACAGTTTTCAATTAAAATCGATTATTTCATCTATCAAAATAGATATAATTATAACTTCTAACTAAAGTTGATAATTTACTTATACGCATATTTAACAACTTAAGCGATGATTCAGAGAAACATTTCTCTTGATTACTTTATTTTTTGTTAATATTTTTAATTATATGATTATTGGTATTCTTATTTCTTTTCAGGAGCTAGGCTAATCCAAAAAAAATGCTTAAACCCCGTATAAAATATTACATAAAATCTTAAATTAGATTGCCTTTTCAATTGTTAAATAATTAATATCAGTAGATACTGAGAAAATAGTATATAAGAAAGAATTATATATTCGTGGCAGAGTGGTAGTCTCGGTCTTTCATCCGGGGATCCCGGGTTTGAATCCCGATCTGGCATGGTCTTTTTCATGTGCTACAATATTCTATTTACATATTCCACGTAAAAGCTTCTCTGTAAGCTTCTGTAGTGAATTAATTCACCAAGTAAACCAAAAATGAAATAATAATAACAAATTTTAATAAAATAATTTAAAAAAATACTTATTTAATCCTTAGAAGAAGTATTTTTATACATTTAAATAAATAAAAAATATTTTTTGTTTTCTTTTTAGACAATCAGAAAGGAATGCATAAAATATCTAAACTACTGAAACCTTTAACATAGATTGCCCAGGGGGATTGAAGCGTTTTATCTGGAATAAATATAATACAAGACTGATAAATACTATCTGGTAACCATAAGCTTCAATAAAAATTGATTTTACTTTTCCGTCTAGATAGCGGTATAGGAGAGCTATAGCTCTAGAAGGGAAAATACTGTAATCGGCCCAATTTTGGTATATGCGGTTTTCACCGGATCTTGATGTTTTGACACCTAAGGAACCCAAAAAAACGGATGGAAATTTTTCGGATGTTAATTTTCGTATGTAGGTATGCATGATCGGTTTTGGCCTCTAAATCACCTTACACTTTCAGAACTACTAGTCTGATTTTGACCAAATTTGGTCAGATTACTTCTCTATAACAAGCATTATGCAATTAAATTTTCAATTTAAAATTCAAGGGGGTGAGGCTGTAGAACATGATCACCCTCAGTGTCAAGAAATTTTGCTTTATTAAGGTCATATTTTTTTTAACACATTCGTTAACAATTAAAAAATAACAATTACTGTAACAAAACTTTTGAAAAATCGCACCCTCATCCAAAAAAAAGGCTTTTGTAGTCGTTTGCTATGTTGTGACGTCACAGGTGAGCGGTAGAATTAAATAAATGAATAATATTTAAAGTGTAAAAAGTAACTCGGTCTGGCTGGGTCTCGGACTCGTCACCCGGTTGACTTAGTACCTGGTGCATTAAGCCTCGCGGATACACCAATCTTCCGACGGTACAAGCGAAATTTGTTGTATCTAAGTTGTGAAATTACATTAGTTTAGTTAGTGCCGACCGTTGCCGCTATAACCACCGTACCCGCGCGAATTAAATTAAATACGCGCGCGCGCGCGCTTTAATTAGTGTCATTCAATTAAATAAACGAAAAAATATGATATTAAATAAAATGATAATTTTTTTTTTATATAAGTGTGTGTGTACACAAGTTACAAATCATTCATCTCATCCTCTGAAGCAATACCTAACGGTGGACCCGGAGATTAAATAAGAAAAAAAAGTTATGTGTGTAAACCGTGCATCAGAATCAACCCATAGTTCTAGAACATTCCCGTAACACGTCTTTAGCCGCGTGACGGGAAAGTCCTACATCTGTGTTGTCAGCTTTATTTCCTCAAAAATTTCGAGCTAACAGAACACAAGAATAGTGTTCCTAAAGAAAAAACTTTCCTCATTCTTGGAGCTTGGATATGAGTTATAAAATATTCATCCTAACCTTCACACAATAGTTGATTTAAATGTTGATTCATAAAACTACTTTACTCGTATTAAAATTTGATCCAAGTTAGTAGGCAGAGGTATGCATCTAAATTGTGCACCAAATAATACAATTACTAATTTAGAAGTATTTCAGTCATAAGCTTTAGTAGCTGTTAAGCTTGAATGTTTAAAAAAATTCAGAATCGGTGCTTTATCTTTGTCTTAGTAAAAACAACTAGTTTTATTTTTAACTTCTTTTTAGAAAAAAAAAATCAAAAGGGGATAATTTTCGTATGAACGTATGTACGTGTTTTTGGCGTGTTTGAAAGCTTAATAAATTTTGGCTGGTAAATCCGATTTTGAGGAAATTTTGCTAAGAGACTCGTGTATCTGGGGCAATTTGTTGATAAAAGTTTGGGGTCAATATCTTCCGCAGATAAGGTTGGCAGTTTCTTTGGGGTCAATTTTCTCAAAATTTTGCAAATATAATTCCACTTTATATTGAACTCAGTACATGCGTTCATGCTCATCTTACTATTTAAAAAAAAAAATTGTCCCCAAATTCTACCTTTCTCCAAAAATTGAAGAAATTATCTTTTTATTTACGGCATATCTTTTAATCGGATTTTTTTTATTGTAAGTGGTTCAAAAGAATAATACTTTGGGAGCAATATTGGAGATTGAGAAGTCGATCAAAGTTTTTAGAAATATCGATTTTTTAAAATCTTTAAAACTTTTCCTTTCATTAATATTTTTCACTTCATAACAATAAATAGCCAACGTCAGAAAAGTATAGCAACCTTGTCAGCTTTCATAATATTCTGTTCTATTTGTAACTATGAAATGATTGTTGATTGGACAAGAGATTTTTCACACACACACACACACACACACACACATATATATATATATATTCATTACATATTACAAGAACACAAAATATTCATATCCAAATAAGTCACCACGCAAATAATAGAAACAAATATAAACACGCAGAAAAAACAACTAAACCACAAATATTCCATATTATAATTCTTCAGGTAAAAACAACCATTTTACAATATTATGATATAATTACTTAAAAACAAGAATACAACGTTTTGCCTTCAATGCGAGGCTTGCACTTGATAAGGCCTCGCATTGAAGGCAAAACGTTGTGTTATTATTTTGTATTTGGTTTTATTATAAGTAATTATATCATAAAATTGTAAAATGGTTGTTTTTACCAAAAGAATTATAATATGGAATTTTTTTGATCTAGATATTTTATCTGCGAATTTATATTTATTTCTATTATTTTCGTGGTAACTTCTTTGGATCTGAATACTTTGTGTTGTTATATGTAATGTATTTATATATATGTATATATTAAAAAATTCTCTAATGTTATTTTAAACAAGCTGTAACAACAATAATAATACATCTTTTGATGTTAGATAAAAGGAAAAGATGTGAATTAGTTGTGTTAAAAGTAGAGTGTCAATCGGATTTGAAACATTTCATAGAAATACGTTGAGAAGACTTCAATATTGATGACGCCACAGAATAAAGGGGTTGGTAGAGGATTGATGGTGTTAAAGACGGTTTTTATTTGAGAGAGATTGTCCTTCCCTTTCTCTTATGTAAGAAGAGGGTTCGAAAATATATATGTTGGTGAAAGAGCTCTCCGGTAGTAGTGGCAATGGTAGTTGCGGTGTAGTAGAGAGACGTTGTGCATTATTATGCATAAACGCAATATGGCGGAGGCGTGGAAGAAGCTACAAAACTTATACTGTATAATGCGCACCGCTGTAATCCCCAGCCAAATCTCTATTTACATCAAGAATGCAAAACAAAATCTCATAAGAGGAAAAAGTTGTTCTCTTGCTTTCGTTTTATCCAAGCGAGAACCACCAAGTTGATGCCACAAAGGACCCTACAACCATCTCTTAACTTTGTGTCTCTCCGTCTCTCTTACTCTTTCATTCTCTATCTCAAACTCTCTCGCTTAATATTTCTTTCTCTCATCCACTTTTTCTGTTTCTTAAACTTCACTTCTTGACGTTTCCATATTTTATTTCTTAAACTGACTTTTTATATCTCATAAATCAATTAAAAATGCACTGTAACATTGTCGCTGGAGTTTTTATTATTTATTATCGCCGCTTTAAGAATAGTGTTACCGGATGGAAGGTTAAGCTACTTTGGTCTGACATTTTTAACTTTTATCTATCTAATTCTTGTCTACTGAGAAACGTCCAAACAATTTTTTTTTTTAATTTTTTGTCTTTACTTGTCTGTCTACACATTTTTACTTTCTTTTTTAACAAATGTAGTATTTAATAAATTTATAATTTTAATGTTAATAAATATTTATAATCTGTAAGATTCTATTTACTATTACAAAATATTAGATAATAAAACAAGAGATAAAAATTAAAACTTAAAAAATACGACCGCCAAAAAAAACAATGCTCTTTAATATAGGATAATTACGGATACAGGATAATGAAAAAGCGTGCGGTAAAAATTTTGTATATAGTATTTTTATTTAGTATAAATTTTGTTTCAAGTATTTAAATTTATTTGAACATGCATATATATTTATATAGCCTTTGACATTCCCGGTAAGATAAGGATTCCAGCGCAGGGTCATACATCTAAATCGGTCCAGGCGTTGAGCTGCTACGGTGGAATAAACATACACACACCCTAAATACATTACACTCCTTTTTGGGCAATTGTGTAATGAAAATTTATTTTAACATCAGACATTCATTCATTTATGTATTTTAATGAGATGAAAATGAAATTCTAGATAAAAATAAGGTCTTATAAATAAAAATAAGCTATAACAACATAAGCTATAAAATTTAGATGTTATAAGTCTTAAATATAGGGTAACAGAATATACTGTTACTGAAAAGTTACAAAAAAATCTTTAACTTATCAAACTGAAAAAAAGATTATTTCTAGGTTGAAGTTAAATTTAAATTATATTCAGAATTTCATATGTTTACCTTTAGATAGGTATCCAAAGGTTTTGTTGAAAGAAATAGTTGATAAAAAATAATTTCTGGTTTGAAAACCAAAATAATCATAATAACGAATGCACCGATGTGCATTCTGGTCTCAGTACACTGGTCTCCAGTAAAGGATTTTAAGATACATGATATATTACGTATATGATATGTTACGATATATGATATAGTACCATGGAAATTAAAACCAATCGAATCCACAAATTAAGACATTTATACTATTAGTAGGTGTATGAAGATATATTTCTCTTTATCTATGTGTGCTAATCTTCTTGAATGTAGAATGAGGTTCTTACATAAGATATTATTAGTATTTGATGAATTGATGAACCATTAAATGATGGGAACTGGATAGGAATATGTAACTTTCCAAAATATGCATAGAAATATCGATATAAATTTTACGAAGAATTTAACTATAATCGAAGCAGAATTTTCGTATAGAGATTTAATTTTATTAATCATTTACATCTGAGTAAAATATTATCCTTAATTTCACTGACAGTGTATATGAGAAAATCAACTAAATGCAAACGATACAAGAGATATTATATTTATGTATTTCAAAAGAGATAATATTCTTATTTTCTCAGTAATGATCTATGTGTATTTGTAAAAGAGAACTGTGTATTTTTTGGTTTTGTGTTAAAATGTTTTTTTTTTTCTTTTCTGGTTTATATTATATTTATATTTATTTGTTTTATATGATCCGTATTCAGTAAAGGCTTATTATTATTGGTATAATTATTATTATTATTATTATTATTATTATTATTATTATTATTATTATTATTATTATTATTATTATTATTATTATTATTATTATTATTATTATTATTATTATTATTTATTATTAAAGAACGGGCTCGCTGAGCTTTCTGCCTTAATAGAAGACTTTGAGGCGGAAAGCAGGATCACACGAACAGGAGTTGTGGTGGATGCTGCCACGAACACTGCGGAGTCGAAGGATAACGCAGAGTCGAAGGATAGTGTAATATCGACTAGCCAGAAGCAGTCCAAGGCAGAGAAGAAGAAGAAGAAGAAGAAAAGTGACTCTGGTGGAAACAAGGCACCAATACCATCCACGAGCGGGACCCAACCGAGTCCTCTTACATCCGAGGACACTAGTGAATTTCATCCGTGGACACTAGTAGGAAATAAGAACGGAAAAAAGAAGGGCCAGACCTCTGATAAACAGGTTGCAAAGGAGCCACAAAAATCTCCCAAAGGCAGCAAACAAAAGAAAAATCATAAAAAGAGGAAGAATCTTAGAGAAGCGATTCTCATTAAAAAGACCGAGGGGAAATCGTATGCCGAAACGCTCAGTCAAATTCGGAAGGGGGTGAATCTGGAGGAGACTGAAGCAGAGGTAGCGGCAATAAGGAAAACTAGGACGGGAGATGTCCTGATTGAACTCGGCAGCGCTACCAAAGACAAAAAGACCTTTAGCGCTGTCCTAAAGTCTGTCCTCGGAGAAGGAGCCGTAGTCCACAGTCTGGAACCGAGGGAGACCCTCGAAATCCGAGATCTAGACTGTGTCACAGAGAAGGAGGACGTGGAAGCAGCACTGAGAAGAGAGCTCGGAGATATAGGAGACTGCCGAGTTAGTGTTACCAGTGCTAATTACAGGGGGCAGAAAGCAGCATTAATACAAATTGGAGAGAAGGCTGCTTCCAGACTACTCAGCCAATCCAAGATAAGAATTGGCTGGTTGTACTGCCAAATCAGACCCAGGGCACAGGTTCCACGGTGTTTCAGGTGCCATGGGTATGGACATCTGGCTCGTGGATGCAAGGGGCCTGACAGAAGCCGGCTCTGCCATAAGTGCGGGTTAGGGGAGCACAAGGCTAAGGAGTGTTCGGCCCCCCTTCGGTGCATGGTCTGCCAAGAAAAAGGGGTGAACGCTTCGCAGCTGGCTCACGTACCTGGAACAAGGGAGTGTCAGGTCTTCCGGGCAGCCCTGGAGCAGGCGAAGAGAAGGCTCCGTTAAAATGCTGAACATAATACAGGCCAACCTTAACAGGAGCCGGCTAGCTGATGACTTGCTGCTGCAGCTAGCCAGAGACAGGGAGGCCGATTTGGTGCTGATCAGCGAGCAGTACCGGGACCGTGACGACTCCCAATGGTTCCGAGACTCGCTCGGGACTGCCGCGATATGGATTCCGTATCGCAGCAGAGCCCAAGTTCGGAGGCACGGCGCAGGCGAGGGTTTCGTTTGGATCTGCTGCGGTGAGGTGACGATTTTTAGCTGTTACCTCACCCCAAATGATTCGATAGCGGACTTTCGCCGGAAAGTTGACGCGCTGGAGGATGTCATCCTCGCTGCCGCTGGTGAGATGGTGGTAGCTGGGGACTTCAACTCCAGGGCGGTAGACTGGGGTATGGCGCATACCAACTCCAGAGGGAAATACATTCTGGACATGGCGGCACGTACTGGACTCGTGATTCTTAATACAGGGAACACGACGACGTTCCGCCGCCCAGGATATTTGGAAACCATTCCTGATATTTCCCTCGCCTCCGAAGAGTTGGTCACGCTCGTCCAGGACTGGAGAGTCCTCGAGGATTATACCGGTAGCGACCACCAATACATCTCATTTAGAGTCCTAGATGGTACACGAGAGCGCCCGGGGCCCCCACGGCAGGCGAAAAGATACAACATCAACAAAATTGACGAGAATAAATTCTCCTCAAAGATCTCGTCAGGGGTGGTAGCCCCTGAAAACTTCGCCAACGGGGGGGACGCTGGCGCTGAAGCCGTAGTTGCTGCGACTATGCGGCTGATCGCTTCTGCATGCGACGCCTCCATGCCCCACGGGGGGCCGAGGCACCAGAAGCGACCCGTGTACTGGTGGACACCGGAGATTGCGGGGTTTCGCCGGGAGTGTCTTCGACTAAGACGAGTGGCGCAACGTGCGAGGAATCGCATAGACGCGAACGCCAGGTCAGCCGAGTACAAGACGGCAAAGAAGCGGCTCCGTCGAGCCATCAACGTGAGCAAGGCACGCTGCTGGAGAGAACTGACGGAGACCGTGGATGCAGACCCTTGGGGGCTAGGTTACAAGATAGTAACTCGGCGATTGGGGGTCTCGCGGTCACCAGCTCCACTAGACGAAGCTAAAGCGGAACACGTCGTTAAGACGTTGTTCCCGGCGCACTCGGTCCGTGCCGAACGGGACTTCAGCGACGTGGGCGACTTTTCGCTCTTCTCGATGGAGGAATTGGAAGGAGTCCTACGGTCGCTGAAATGTAAAAAAGCCCCTGGTCCCGACGGTATACCGGCCGAGGTGCTCAAACTAGTGGGGCGCTGCAGGCCCCGTCTTCTACTAGACATGTATAATGCATGTCTGAAGGCTGGGTCTTTTAGCGCCAGGTGGAAGACCGCGCGTCTTGTGCTAATTCCCAAAGGAAAAGAAAACCCAGAGTCGCCGTCCTCCTACCGCCCATTGTGTATGCTTGACACAGCTGGGAAGGTATTGGAGAAGCTGTTAAAAAAAAGACTGGTTACGGCGATGAATCAGGCAGGTGGCCTGTCACCTAACCAGTACGGTTTCCGGCAGGGTCGATCGACCCTAGACGCAATCCAGGAGGTTGTTGAGGCAGTGCGGCGAGCAGAGGACCACAATCATTTTTCGCGACGTGTGGTCCTTCTCGTTACGTTGGACGTAAAAAACGCGTTCAACTCCGCACGATGGAGCGATATGATTCGGGCCCTGGAGCATTCGTTCCATGTGCCTCAATACCTTCTGAGAATGGTAGACGCATACCTGAGGAACCGCGGTCTCATTTACGAGACCGCAGCAGGCTGGCGTAGGACTACGATCACGTCAGGGGCGGCGCAGGGGTCGATTCTCGGCCCCGACCTTTGGAACGCCGTCTACGATGGCTTGCTGAGGCTGGAGATGCCTGAAGAGTCTGCCTTGGTTGGGTACGCTGACGACGTTGTGCTACTTGTCGCGGACCGCGACGTGGAGCGCGCCCAACTCAGGCTCAGTCGGGCCATGCACAGAGTCGGTGCCTGGCTGGACGATCATGGATTGTCTCTAGCTCTCAGCAAAACGGAGATCGTAGTTCTCACGAAGAAACGTATCGACACCCTTCTTTCCCTGCGGGTCGGGGTAGAGGTTGTCGAGACCAAGCCGGCCGCAAAGTACCTCGGTATGATGATTGACCGGAAACTCAGCTTTGCTGAGCAGCTTCGTACAGCCGCCGACAAAGCTGCGAGTGCCGTAACTGCTCTCAACCGGCTTATGGCGAATGTCGGCGGACCGAAGGCCAGCAGACGGCGATTGCTGATGTCCACAGTACATTCCATCCTGCTATACGGGTCGGAAGTGTGGGCCCAGGCATTAAGAGTGGCGAGAAACCGGAAGCGGCTCGCGCAGGTGCAACGCACCGCTGCCTTGCGAGTCGCTTCCGCGTATCGGACGGTCTCCGAGCCTGCAGTACTTGTGGTCGCCGGCGTCATACCGATTGCTATTTTAGCAAGGGAGCGCCAGGCGATCTACGGGAGGCGGCGGGCAGGCGGAGACCGGGTGACCATTGCCAACGAGGAACGCACTCGCACATTCCTCGCATGGCAAGAGACCTGGGACCACGAGACCAGAGGACGATGGACCGCAAGGCTTATTCCTCTGGTCAGACCGTGGACGGAGCGACGGCATGGAGAAGTGGAGTACTACATGACCCAATTTTTAACGGGTCACGGGTACTTCCGTGCTTACCTCCATGTCATAGGGAAAGCGCCGTCCCCCGACTGCCTGTATTGTCCCGGTGTACGGGACGACGCCGAGCACACCTTTTTCAAATGTGCTCGGTGGGCGGCAGATCGAGGGACATTAGAGGCGGATCACGGAGCACTGAGTCCCCACAACGTGGTTGCGATGATGCTCCGTGACCTGGGCAGCTGGGAAAGCGTAGCCCGATTCGTCGGCAACATACTCAGGGCCAAAAAGGTTGACCTGGACAGTCCTGAAAATTAAGTAGCACCAAACAGGCTAGTATAGGAGGACTCGACCGGAAGTAATGTGATAAACGGTTCCGGGTCGAGCCCTGGTCGAAAGGGGGGTGGTTTTAGTCGGTAGTCCGCTGATGGTGATTGGATAATACCATCAGCGAGAGCCCGACACTCCGTGCGTAAATGCATTTCCACCTCCCTCCTCAAAAAAAAAAAAAAAAAAAAAATTATTATTATTATTATTATTATTATTATTATTATTATTATTATTATTATTATTATTATTATTATTATTATGGTGTTTTTTTTTGTGGGCGAAAAACGCATACCCGTAATTTTTTTATAAAAAATAAAAGAAATTAAAATTAATCTAAAATATGAATAAACTTGATTCAACTAATATCAAACTAATCAACTAATATCAAAGATAAAATCTAAAATAAAACCAAAAGTAGATAGAATTTAACAAAGTCCGAGATGGGTGTAAAGCGCCCATTTTCGGATAACAAAAAGACTAAAATAAAACTAAAAAACATAAAAGTTCTAAATAAAAATATAAAACTAGGTTAAAACCTAAAAGAACAAAATTAATAAAACTTAAAACTAAATCAAATTATATAATAAAAAATGAAAACTAAGTTAAAAAAAAAATTAAAAAAGTGAAATAAACTAATATCATTAAAAAATTGATGACTTCCTATTCGTATAACAAAAACAAAAAAATTAAAAGTAAAATAAAAATAAAAAACAAACTTATTAAAACCTCTTCCAGCATAATAAAATATACGCGACAATATTACATTTTTTGTATTAACCCAGCACTACGCAAACATAGGAACATCCGGTTTAAAATGTCATTATCATTGCACGAGACACCACGGATGTTTCTGGGTAGATTAAATTTACGACGCGATGCCGCAGAACATATGCAATCTATGAGTATTTCTGGCACACAGTCATGCGGTAGTTGCATAGTGCGTATAGGGATGAGTGTCCTCCTGACATCAGGCACTCGTGTGTGACTCTCGTATGTCCTATCCGCAATCGACAGAGGACTACTTCACGACGAGTTCTTCTGCATGAGGAGTCCCATGGCAACACAGAATCTTTAATCTGCCGGAGTTTATTATCAACGGTAGCCGTCCAGTCACCTTGCCACTTTGCTCTTAGAGATTGTTTTATATAATTAATAAAATCAGAAGTAGCAACTCGAGTGGTGAAAGGAGGCTGATTACATGCTTCTTTGGCAGCGGAATCTACATGTTCATTACCTGGAATCCCTACGTGGCTAGGGACCCAACAGAAACTTACTTCTGTGTTGCGATTATTCAACTCAGCGATGCGTTGTAAATTTCAATGACGATAGGATGTCTGGAATAAAGTTTTTCTAAGGCTTGGAGAGCACTATACGAGTCACTACAAATAAGGATTTCTCTATACTTAGGGTTAATGATATTTAGAGCCTTATTTATAGCGTATAGTTCAGCGGTAAACACTCGTAATAGCAGGTAGACCAAACATATAAGTTCTATCATTGACAACAAACGCACAATCAACGGTATCGTTTTGTTTCGATCCATCAGTGTATACCACCGCGTCTGGGTTCATCTTGGAGAGAACACACTGAAACATTTGCTGGAATACAGTAGGTAGTGTTGATAGTTTATTGTATGTCGTAAGGTCAAACGTAAAATTTATAAGGTTTACTCCCCACGGAGGATATGAGCACGGATACGTTGGAAAGAATGATGGTGTGTCAACATTTATACGCTGCAGTAGACGTCGGGTGCGGACACCTATAGGTGCAGTACAATGTGGATGATCCTCATACCTTCCTAAATTAGGATTTCTAAGGACCGAGTCAAAAGCCGGGTGATTTGGCTGTCCTTTGAGACGAGCAAAATAAGATAATAAAAGCTGGTCTCGTCTATCCCAAAGTGATGGTTTACCACAGTCTACAAGTAAGCTTGCGACAGGGCTTGAGCTAAATGCGCCTGTGGCAAGCCGAAGGAAAGCATGTTGTACAGCATCCAGCATTTTAAGCACGGTATGACGAGCTGAAGAGTAGGCGACACAACCATAATCTAAACGGGAACGAACAAAGGAATAATAAAAACGTATCATACATGACCGATCGGCTCCCCAATTGGTGTTACTTAGGACACGCATCACATCTAAAAGTTTGGAACATTTTGTTTTTAATTCTTTTATATGTTTGTCCCAAGTAAGACGGCTATCAAAAAATAAACCTAAAAACTTGACGTAAGAAGAGATAGCAATAAGCTCTCCGTTCAGAAAAACTTGCGGAATAGAAGGGTTTCGTAGCCGAGAAAAGACTACACATTTTGTTTTGTCGGATGAAAATGTGAAACCGGTAATCCTGGACCAAGCTTCAAGGTGAGATATAGTGTTCTGTAGTAGTCTCTCTGCTTTGGGTGTTGAACGGCTTGCAATGTAAATAGCAAAATCGTCAACAAATAGAGAACAAGAGACAGAAGCCTGCACACAATTGGTAATACTGTTTATGGCTACAGAAAATAAGGTGGCACTTAATACACTACCTTGAGGCACTCCATTCTCCAAGATGACACTACCTGAGAGCGAATCGTCAACATGAACACGAAACGTTGGGTGATTTAAGAATCCCCGGATAAAAGCAAGCATATTGCTCTTGATTCACCTTCTTTGAGGGTGTTAAGAATACCACGTCACCAGGCCGTGTCGTACGCCTTTTTTATTTCAAAGAAGATAGCGACGAGGTGCTGGTGGTTTAGTAAAGCGTTTTGTATGGCTGTTTCCATTGACACTAAATGGTCAATGAAGATCGTGCTTGTCGGAAACCACACTGTTCTGGAGATAGAAACACATGTCTCTCTAAGTACCATGTAAGCCTGCGGTTTACCATTCTCTCCATTATTTTGCACAAAACGCTTATTAAAGAAATAGGGCGGTAGCTTGAGGGGTTGGTTTTGTCTTTACCAGGTTTTAGTACAGGTATAATAAATGCTTCTGACCAGCTGGGTGGGAATACTTGTTCGGAGAATAAACCATTTTAAATATTCAAAACATGTTATAGTGCCACATTAGGAAGGTGTGAAAGCATACCAAGGCGAATGTTGTCCGGTCCAGGGGAAGTGTCAAGTGAGTTTTTAAGTGCGTGTTACAATTCCTCAAATACGAATGGGGCAAATTTAATTTAAATTTAAATTTAATTTACCAAACGAATCACCAATGTTTAACGATAATACCTCTATCTGTATCTTGTACCTTTGAAACTCGTTATTATATGATGAAGTGAGAGACACCGAGTGGAAAGATTTTGCTTATTTGCAACAGCCGATGATGATGAAAGGAGTTCTCCTTCATCAATAATACCGAGAATAGATTGTTTCGGTGATCCGAGAATTGCACGGATTTTTTTCCACACAGTAGACGTGGGAGTAGTGCGTGAGATAGTGTTCACGTATTTCATCCATGACTTCCTCTTAGAGCGTTCAAGAATACTTGACGGCATACCGCTCTAGCTCTGCGGTATAAATTTAGATATTTAATTGTAGACCTACGATTAAATTTGCGTAGTGCCTGCCGTCGATTCCTAATAGCATATTTGCAATCATCATTCCACCATGGAACGGAAGGACGTCTAGGATTACTCGATGTTTGTGGGATATATCTGTTGGCATTCTTAAGTATCATGGACGTAAAAGATGAACATTGGTCAAGGATGTTCGTACCATCGTCATACTGTGATTGGAAGGCTTTATGGTATCCATTCCACCCGCCTTTTCAACAATCCATCTCCGTGGCCTTCTTTTCACCTCGCTGTCTACACCGAAACCAATAATAATTGATCTGTGATCACTGCCGTGAAAGTCATCACAAGCAGATCAATTAAAATGAAGGAGTAAATTCGCGGACCATATGGAGAGATCGATGTTAGATACAGTACCAGATGATAAAGGCATAAATGTGTGTGATCCATTATTCAGTAGACAAAGGTCCAAGACTTGTCTCACTCTGTTTATCATATTTCCTCGAGTAAAGCAGAAGGTTGAGCCCCAAGAAATATGGTGGGTATTGAAGTCTCCTACTATTAACGATGGAGATGGTATTTGCGTGAGGAGATTTGAAATATAATATAAATGTTGGTTCTTCCATTCCGTTTTGCCTTTTCGTTATACGCTTCATTTTTACGTCTTGAGCACGAAGCTCATCAGCTATTTCAGTCATCTCTATATCCATAAGATCTCGACAAAAAATTACCCCGAGACTCGTATTTAGGATTGTGGCATTCCGCACTTATTTTTATACTGCCCATATTACGGAGACGTAAGATAGATCGACTCTGTTCAACATTGAATGTTTCAATCAGAATCGATCCGTTACATAATTTTCTGATGTTCTTCGGGGAACCACTTGCAGCTGTTATACTTTTGTTTATTAAGAAAGGTAAAACCTTTTAGAGGGAGCCACCTTCCTGACTATTTCAGAGAACAACGAATCTAATATTTTTATAATTCAAGTCTAATGAGTTGCGGTTCTCTTCAGTAGGACTTTTATCCTGTCAGACAAAGCTGACCGAGGTCTCTTCACAAGACTAGGTTTGGTGGTTTTTTCAGATGGACCACCAACCATCATAGTATTTATTATTGGAACTGAAATTTTGGTCCCACGACTACCGACGAAAAAACGGACCACTCCAGCAGAGCGCACGCGTACTGGAGCTAGAGCTAAACACAACTGGGTTCGCTCTGGTGCCCAGAGGACATCGTTCGAGACTCACTACGTAGAGCCATTCACCCATCGGCACAATTTGTTCCCACCTTGTGTTATGGTTGCGTTTCGTAAGATGTCGCAACACCATCGAGTGTAAATGTAAGAAATATCAGTGTAGGATGTTGTGTAGTTGCGTGTGTATGTTGTAATTTATGTAGTGTTCTTGGTGTAATATATGTGTATAGTGTAAAGTGTTCTGCAACTCAGTGTATAGTGGAAGAAAAGCTGCAGAGGCTAGGCCCGTGGGGACGCCAACCCCCAAAGTCTTAGAGAATAAGACTCCCCGTCGGGGATTTAGATGTGGTGATCACATACCGAAAAATAGATCATTTTGAGGGAGAAATATTTGCAAAATTAAGTTTTTTTATGTTTTTCTGTTGAAAAGTTATTTAAGGGTTTCCGTACTTAATATTTAGTTCACGAAGGAAGAATAAACATAAAATCTTTTAACTACTTTCATGAAATACTGATAATTTGTAATTTATTTAAATAATTTTGTAGAAAACTTTAGTAAGAAAATGATAATCATATTTTTATTATTATTTAAGTGTTATTTGCTCGTAATAAATTTTCTATTACATTAAAAATGTAAAGGATATGTACAAGAATGTTACACATCCTGTTAATTCATACCTGAATTAGTATTTTAATATACTTACTGTAACTCTTCTACATTTGTTTAATTATTTCTATTTATACAATTTTTTTCAGGAAAAAAATTTTTTTGCATGAAATTTTGTGCAACTGTACTCTGAAAGTTCATAGATATTATACATTTAATGGATATATATATATATGCCGAATGGCTTCGACGGCACGTGGTGCCTTATAACCTTATGGTAGCCCTGAGAAGGGTTGTTGTCGTCAATTGGCTTCGACGGTTCGTTGTAATTTATAACCTAGTGGTAGCCCTGAAAAAGAACGTTTTTTTGCGTTAGCTCTGAGAAGAGCTGTTGAGTCCGGAAGCTTGTCTCCGGCAAAGTCGACTTGGCTGTAGTCCGGGAGTTGCGGCTCATTCATTAAAATCAGACCAGGATTCCCCTCAGTGGCAGTTGAGTCCCCACTACAGCCTGGCAGTGGTCCCCAGAACCCGGCAGTGTCGTGTCGGCGTCAGTCGTCTTTCGCCGGTGCGGCCGAGGCGGTTCTTTCCGAGCGATCCCACACCGAGCCGGCTCCTGCTGCTGAGTCCGCCGGCCAGGGCGATTGATGCCCGGCAATGTGACCTGCCCGGCGAGCTGGCGCGGGAAGGTAGCGTCTGCGTTCAGCGGCTACCTCGGCGGGCCGGCCAGGCCTGCTGCTCCGGCGGAGATAATGGCATCCGCCGGGAGGTCCCACGTTGAGGCGGCCAAGAAACTTCTTCTGTCTTCTTCCATCTTTTTCTTCTTCTTGGTCTTCTCCAGGTGGTGGTTTTTCATTTAACTAACTCTATGTTAAATTAAACTTAATTTTTATCTAGTAGAACGATTCCCACATCCTGGTTAAAAGCTCTGACTTATCCACTTCCCAAAATGGGAGATCTGCAATTAATTTCAGGCTGTATCAGTTTTGAATATGATTTCTTAAATGTAGAAAAAATATTCATATATATTTACTTATTTTTTTCTTTTTCTTTTTTTTCCTCTACTCCCCTGGGCCGGACCGACTTGATGGTATTAGGCCACCCAGGGGAGTGTCCGTTACTCTAATTAGCCCTCCCCACCCACCGGCATGGCAGGTCGGGCTAACCGGTGGCTCTTTTGAGGTTTCTTTCATTTTTTGTCCTTTATGGCACCACACCATACCTCAATGCCGTGCTGTGCCCTAGGATCTTTTGATATTTTTTATTCCTACCAAATACACCCAAGGAGTCCTCAGCAGATCATTGAAACCAGCACACCTCAGCATGCTGGCTCTCACTACTGAGGCTGTCCACCCCACCTAACAAACTAGTACCCCATATTTCTTTCACCTATTTCTTTTGCTTTAAAACTGTTCTTATGTAATCAGCAACCTTTTTCCAGTTTACCTCACTATCAAGCATATAGTCAACTTTTTCCTTCAGCGTTTTCCCTCTAATACCTGCATACTGCCTTAACTCCTGCCATTTGTGGCACCTCAAAATGGTATGCTCAACATCATCTTGTTCTACACAGTAGATACACATAGGCTGATCTCTTTTGGCAATTTTATGAAGATATGCATTGAAACAATCATGCCCTGTTAAAAATTTTGTAACATAATAATCCATTTCACCGTGACGCCTACTTGTCCATATTAATATGTCAGGTATTAATAATCTAGTCCAATTAGCTACCCCTGCATCTAGCCATCTTTGCTGCCATAAGTTATATATCTCTTCTTTTACTTCATTATCTGTTCTGCCTAAGTATTTCTCAACTCTGTATTTAGCGATAAGATCTACAGGGAAAACTCCAGAAAGGACACAGAGGGCCTCATAAGAGACCGTTCTGTAGGCCGATACAACTCCTGAGAGTACCCCTTGTGTATCTTCTTCTTCTAATATTGAATGCTGACAACCATGCCGGAACGGCATACAACATTGCAGAAGTCACTGTCGACGCAAGAAGTTTTCTCTTTGAAGCCCTTGGTGCTCTCTTCTTTGACATTAACGCATTCAAACTTCTCATCATTCTTTCTGCACTATCACATATTTTTAAAACATGTTTTGTAAAACAAAAGTTCTTCTGCAATGTGACTCAAATATTTTATCATCTGTACTTCCTCTATTCTGTGACCATCGATGTGTATATCAACCGATTCTAGTACCCTACCTCCGGTGAACTTGACATATTTACACTTATTCACAGATAATTGTAACCCTCTTGTACGCAACCATCTAGCTACTATTTCTAGTGACATGTTTGTCATACGCAATAAGCTTCTGGATACGTTAAACTAAGTATGCCATCAAAGACCAGGACCCATAGTAATGGGCCCAGTACTGAACCTTGCGGCACACCGCCTGACATATTGAAGTGTACTTCATCTTCTTGAGTACTAATCTTACACCTTCTTTCATTGAGATATTCCTCAATTTGTCTCCGCAGATATGAGCTGATTCTCTTCTCTTCCATGGCCATATTTATGTGTCTCCATGCTATTGTACCGAATGCATTCTTCACGTCAAGTGATACCATTAATGGAATCTGTCTAGTTCGCCAAGTACCTCTTCTAGACTCCTCGGCCCAATTAATCACCTTACTCATGGCCTGAACGGTGGATCTCCCCTTCCAGAAGCCATACTGATTTGGGCTTATACCCAAGCCTTCCTCAACCTCGCTCACTATGCAGCCATCCAGCATCTTTTCCACAAGCTTTCCCGTTGTGTTCAGGAGGCTCAATGGTCTATACATCATATTTCCTCTTTCATCTGTGCTCTTCGGTAATAACACAACTCTCGCCTCCTTCCTACACTCCAGAAAAGTCTTGTTTACTAGTCCATGACTGACCACCTCTAGCATCTCCCATGGAGCTTGATTGATAAGTTTCTTGATAATTGCCGCTGGGATACAATCCGGACCAGGACTTTTCTTTATAGCTAACATACGTCCAGCGCATAAGAGCTCACTCATTGAAAAACGCCTGCTCTCACATTCAGTGTGTCTTCTCTCATCGGGCGTGAAATGCGGGAATAGGCTGGGGATTATCCTTTCTGTTTCTTCCTTTGTAATTACAGGGAGACACCTAGCGAACCTTTTGGTAATTATTCTGTAAGCCATGCCCCAGGGATCTTTATCGAGTTCTTCACATAGCCTTGCCCAATGGTCTCTCTTTTCTTTTCTTATTGTCCTATTTAGTGTTCTTCTTGCCTCTATGTATCTCATGTTGGCCTCTTCATATCTCAGTCCACCTGCTATTCTGAGCCTCTGCTTAATTCGTCTTTTATTTTGCAGAATCTGCTTAAGATAAGCGATTTCTCCAGTCCACCAATACACCATTCGTTTTCTAACTCCATTGTGCATCTCCCTATCCATCTCTTGTTTTATTATATTAGCAAGGGTTTCTGGCGTGAGTTGTTCAATAGCCACTAGTCTGATGACAACCTTACCTGTAATAGCCTCAATCTGTTCTGCAGTGAATCTAGGAACAGTTTCTCGATCATAACTATTAAAAGTAATGTCTTTCAGTGTAACCATTGTTGCATAATGATCACTGGTTATATCTTGTTGTAGCACTTGCCAGCTCCACTGCTGTCTTCTCCATCTATCATCCAGGATAGTGAGGTCTAAGATTGAGGTATGACCTCTAGCCTCGAATGTTGGAGTGTCATCATTTATACATTGACATCCTACTGTCTCCATTAATTCCATCAACATTTCTCCTCTTCTATTGGTACTGCGGCCCCCAGCTGCCACCAGCCTACTATCGAAGTTACCTAGCATTATGATCTTTTTGTCTGTGTTAGTAATCACATTTTGAATTACGTCAAGTGTCCTATCAAATTCTACGTTATCTACATTCGGTGATATATAAACTCCAACGATTGTTGCCGACAGTGTTTCTGCAGCCACAACACCTTTACCTCTAAAAATAAGTTTCCAAGTAATCTTATGACTGACATCTTTAATTGCCACATTTCCTACAGTGTCAGTATGCCATCCTGTTCTTGCTGCCTCATAAATATTTGGCTCAGTTACAATTAAAAAATCAACATTTTTCTACACTATCAGCCTAGACACAAGATCGTGCGATCGTGCGTTATATATTTACAACACAGCACACAGCATTATCACATAGCATCTAAGTTTATCATCATTGTTTAGTGTCTGCGACGTTCCCTCCTACCAATTTTAATAAAATGTCTTTTATAGAACTTGTTGAAGGTAAAAAACGGGTTGATGTTATGTTTTTCGATTTATTCTTAGACATGGAACTATATAATTTATTTCTATTAAAGTCTGCATATATAGTTGTATTAATAATAAAACATTAAGTTGGTTAGAGTCCTACCTACCCTTCTGAGTGGACATTTAAAGTTACGGTTCTAGGTAGAACTTTTTTCTTTTTCTGTCTAGCCTCCGGAACCACCGTAAGGTATTACTTCAGAGGATAGGTGAGGATGATATGTATGAATGATGTATAGTCTTGAACAGTCTCAAATCGACCATTCCTGAGCGATTTGAAACCCTACCATCATATAACAACGCTATCCATGATCTACTATTGAAATCCGTATAAAAGTAACTGCCTTTACTAGGTTTTGAACCTTAGAACTCTGGACTTCGAAATCAGCTGATATGCGGTGACGAGTTCACCACTAGACCAACCCGTTGGGTTTCTAGGTAGAACTTCTGGCATGTTTACTAGTGCATCCGATGTTTCTTAGAGTTCTAATTTGGATCGTATACGTTTTATTATTTTGATAAATGAAAACGCTGCTTGGATTTTTTCTAAGATTTCTCTGTTTGTTGACGATATAAAAATTTATGTAAAATGGATTGTTAAAAATAATCAGTGACAACAGAATGGATTAACGGTCTATTGAAAACAGAATTTTCCTTATATTTGGTAATACTTGTAATCATCTACTTATAAAAAAGCATTGAAAAATAGATATTTTTATGAAGAAAAACATTTTACTAAAATACCTGAAAATTTCCATTCGAAAATCACTAGTATAAAGATATTTTTAGGCACTTAACTAAACACATGTATATTAAAAATATTTGTTACATACAGACATTTTAATTCATAATTAAAAAATTATAGGTTTTTTTCAAATATATTTGACATATTTATAAAAATAATATATGAAATATCGAATTCATACTAACTTATTGTTCCATATGAAAGATCGTAATAGAAAAAGTTATAGAATTAAATCAGCGTTATATATTAATGAAAAATATGAAGAAAGGGTTATCATTGACCCAAGGGTAAAGGATAGAAGGAAAATAGGGTAAAAGTCAAATATTTGGGATGCGCTAGCTAGGCTTGGTAAAATAGAGGGAGTTAATCCCTTGTGATTTGAGCCGCGTTCAGGACTGAATTCTGAGTTATATACTATTCTATCACTGCCTAAAGCAATAGAATTTCCTGTCTTAACCAATTTTAAGACACTCACCCTATATCCCTATACATTTACAAACATATATATATATATATATATATATATATATATATATATATATATATATATATATGAAAACTCATGAGTGTTTAACAGATTGACTGGTTGAAGTATACTTTTATTAAATTCATCAGACAAATCTGATGTTTGTAACTTTCTCGCCCATGAATAAATAAATAAATATTAAGAAACATAAGCTTTGAAGCAAAAAAATGTGAAAAGTACATAAGTTTATATATTGAAAAGTGTTTTATGTTATTAGGCTGTAAAAACTGTACGTCTGCATTCCTTTAATATTCTTAATTCCTTAATTTAAGTTGATTTACTGGAAACTTTAAAATGTAACGTCATTTACTATAAAAAATAAAGTATTTTTTACAGAAATAAGTCTCTGCATACTTAACCATATATCATTTAAGCAAGACTTAATTTATCAAGAGGAAAGTTAACTTACTGTTACAAAGTAGGAGTAAAATCTTAGGTCTGTAATAGCCATTATATAATTGCTATTATTTAATAAATAAATATAAAGTTGAATAAATTAAGTACCATTTCTTTATTTAGAGAGGAAAAAGTATAAATTATTAAATTGATATAATAATCTTGTTTTCAAGTGAAAAATCTTAGGTTAGTATTATTTGATATTTAATAAATAAATAGTTTAAAAATAAGTGTAATACTATATACAAACAACTCCTAGATGGCGCTATTGAGATGTGACATTACTATTATTGTAAAATTTGATTTTTTTTTGTTGTTTTAACAGTGGCAGCTCAGGAATCGGCCAAATAGTTTGTTTATAATGAGCGTTTAAAAAAACAGTTTTGATAAAAAATAGAAATTTCGCGTAAAGGTTTCCGTTGGATCATTTTTTACGATTTTAGTAAGAGCCTAACTCAACAACAATGCCTCTAATCGCTTTGCTAAACATTTGGTAATGAATCACCATCATAAAATACTATTTACAATCGGTTGCATAATTTCGTTGCGGTCATGCTTCCGTCAGCGATGAATTTCGTGAAAGTCGACCAAAATCAGTTGTTGTACCAAAAAACATCTATGCTGTTCGCGACATGATTGAAAAGGATCGACATGTAACTTACCGTAAGATAGAGATATCTTTACGCATACCGAAGACAAGACACAGTACATTCGATTTTGCATCAACATTTAGCTGTGAAACGGATCTCTTCCCGATGGATTCTGCATAATTTGACCGAAGCTCAAAAACAGGCTCGTGTCAACTGGTGTAAAAAATAGTCAAAAAATTTGACCGAGAAAATACAAAATCCGTATACAACATCGTAACAAGAGGCAAAACTCGGATATATTCGTACAATCCGGAAACTATGCAACAATTAACTTTTTGGGTGTTTCAAGATGAACTGAATCCAAAAAAAATGGTTCGTTCGCGAAGTACTTCTAAGAAAACGATTTGAAAATTGTTTCTTCGGTTATACTAGACATGTAGCAACCATTACAACTTTTGATCGAAGAACAGTTAATGCCGAATGGTATACAACAATTTGTTTATCAGGAGTCATCTATGAAATCAGGAAAAACAACCAAAAATATCATCGTATCATTCTTCATCATGATAATGATGTGCCCTCAACAGCACGTCAAACAGTTGATTATTATTTGATAAAGAAAAATATTGAATTATGTCTCATTACTCGTATTCACCTGACTTATCTCCAAACGACTGCTTTTTGTCCCCGAATGTCAAACAAGAAATGCGTGGAGAACGATTTTCATCACCTCAAAAAGCTGTTGAATCCTTCAAAGCCATGTTTTTGAGATACCAACATCAAAGTGGAAAAAATGTTTCGAGAATTGGTCCGAAAGCAAGCAAACGTGTATAAATCTTAAGACGATTAAAAATAAACGATTTGTTCAAAAAACTTTTTTTTTTCATTGTGTTTGTAAAAACTTAAAACCTTACCCTTATTAACTGAAATTTATCATTGCTGCAAGATCGAACTATTAAATTAATTTCTAAAGAATAAAATAATTACACTGTCCGGTGACATTATCTTCAGTAACACTTAGGTCATCTTTTGGTGCTCATTTACATGAATTTTTGGTAATTTAGCATTGTCGTGAATTTTCCTCTCCTAAATTCTACAATTTACGAATCAATATGATACTGGATGAGGTAATGTATTATAGCATTGAATACAAAAGTTGTACATCAGTGCTACATGAATTCTTAACAATCAGATCTTAAACTCACATATTTTTAGCCTAAATTCATTTTATAACCTCAAGATTAATATTCCAAAGACCGTCTTTTTCACAGGTCGTTGTAGTGGTACTCATTCCGGAAATTGGAATAAATATTTCCGATCACCACTTTTGATATTTGTTGAGATCTTGCCATCATAAGTCCTACCACTGAAAATCTCTCTTATCGTTTACAACACTATCAAAACAATTATCAGATTTTTAAAGAATGATAAAAGCAGAGAATAAAGTTTCAAAGAGACATTTTAAACATCAATTTACTCCGATTTTTAAACCTAATTAATAGAATTAAAAAAATTTTTTTTTTGTGTTTTGAAAAGCAAATATATCACTTTTTTTATAACTATTATTCTCTAGTGAATGAAATTTAAAACAACTATCAATTAGTATACGTATTATGCCATACATAAGCGCAACGTAGTACGGAATGTATGGTGGTAAAAATTATCTCTGAAGAAAAAAATGAAGAAATGATGAACAACAAATACCAAAAACAGTTCTACCAACAATATCAACCTAAAAAATTTATTTAAGATTTTTTTCATTTATGTTGACATCTCTGCTCTATACCACCCGTATTTTCCCTTTAAATAAAGTTATCGAATCCTACCATCCCTTGAAATGTATGTAATATTTTTATATATTCACAAATAAATCAAACATCTATTTTAGAAAAAAATTTACGGCTTCGAAATTAAACAATCAACTAAATTAATAATACTGTAGGATAACAGAACGTAACATACAAACAAATCTTTCCACAAAAATCCCGTTTTGATTGGGTGATCCAAATCTCCCCTACTATTCTCCTTTTAAGCTGACGTGACCAAATATCTTCATTCCGATTGTCTTGGAACGTATAGAATCAACACTACCCAGAACTTCCTTAACTCGAATCAGAAACTCAAGACAATCTACGAGTTATTAATGAATACCTAGCAATATTGATAACAAAGTTTTCCCGACTGTATATAATTCTAATGAGGTTTTATTAACCCTCATACAGACTATGGAGTAATTACTTATTGGTAATTACCCCATCACTAGTCTGGTTTTAATTAAAATAAAATAGCATTGATTCCTCATATGTGAGAGTCACCAAAATAAATTTGTTTGGTTTGTGGAACATTAAATATACTAAATATATAATATTAAACCGATAACTGTCTGATACGTTTTACCTCAGAAACAGGCATTAGCTTATCACCTGAAATTTAGTTTAAAATTATATAGATATATAGAAGATTTTCATTTTAAATTTTTTTTTGTATTAAATTGTGTGACATTTTTTCTTTTAAATCAAACATTCTTCTGTATATAAAAGTAGACCCCAAAACCGGTTAATAAACTTTAATCACGTAGATAATGGAGTTCAAAAACGGAATGAAAATAGTTTATAATGTAAGTATGAAAGAATCCAAAATTTATACCAGATATTATACAATCATCTCAAAATATTAATTACAAATTACGAAGTGGAGGTAATAAAGTAACTTTCATCACATACTTAATTCTAAATTGATTCTTTCGATTTAAACTTCCATTATTCACTTTTTTCTACAAAGTAATTCCAGTTATAAGGAGTAAAATTGTTGTTACAAATTTTGTTTTTACTTCCTTGTACAAAGTAAAGAAGGTATTGCAATCGAGAAAAATTTCGGTTTTCACATTTCAACGGAAATATCCATTTTGAACATCCCTGAATCCATTTTTACTAGTTTCGGCGTGACGTCTATACGTACGTACGTATGTATGTACCTCGCATAACTCAAAAACGATTAGCCATAGAATGTTGAAATTTTCAATTTAGGGCTGTTGTAACATCTAGTTGTGCATCTCCCCTTTTGATTGCAATCGACTGAACAGGTCCAAAAACGCCCAAAATCAAAACAATTAGATTTTGGACTTTTTCTTAACTTCAGTAATAAGACCTCATTGTGAGGTTTTTAACGATGTATCATTAGTATTTATTTTCATTGGTTCCAAATTTATAGCCAAATAAAATTTTAATTAATGAAATATTTGGATCTTATCAGAAGGCGCATCGTTCAAATTCGATTTCATCTCCTTTTTTTAGCTTTTTTTTAATTTAAATATATTGATTTATTAATAATTATTAACCTTTCAGTTTAAAAAAAGATTACAGTAAATAATAATTCAGTAATAACAATAAAAAAATAAAATATGAAAAAATATCAGTAGTTCAACTGGTATCAAGTTCAACTAATATCACTCTCAACTGATCGCGCTGTTTTTATTACATTACTAGTCGCATCGGGTCACTATGTCCCGAACATTCGTAAATTAAATTAATAATGCATTATTCGAATTAAAAATAAATGAACACTTATACTTGAAAAAGAAACTATTTTTCTGCAAATAAAAAGAAATATCTCCTTGTTTAAAACAAAATAATCAAAGAAAAGCAGAAATTAGGAAACTTTGTAAAGAATAAAAAGATCTTCATTTTACTTGAACTTGGCTGGCGTAAAAATATAATTATTCTCGATTGATTATTGAAAACAAACTTACAACACATCTGTAAATATATTTTCAAATAAAAATATTTGAACTGAGCCGAACATCTACAAGTAAACAATGCACAATTTGCTTAAGTGTCAAATTGATGTCCTGAACAGTACATTTGTATACATTTTTTCCTAAATTTATTATTTCAGAGTTAGAAATTCTTTATTTCCAATACCAACATTAATCACAATCTTAAAAAATAAAATAAGTGTGATTTTTAAAAATACGGTACCTACACTTCACACAAACAATGTTATATTTACTATCCTTTATGCTCGGACAGAGGTGACGGCGTTTACGTCCCCTTATAACTTCCACATCTCGTTCCTTTCGTTTTTGAACATGAACTACAGTAATGTCGTGTTCTTCAAAATATATTTTTTATTTTATTCAAGCTTTGTTGGGTTTCCCGGAGTGAGATACCTTTTACCAAGTAAATTTTGTACTAAAATGTGGCCTAAATTTTTAAGAAAGTCTCCCGCAATAGTGTAACACAATTGGTCACGTCGGGTCAAATAGCTCATTTTTGTTACTTATATTACACAAACTAAGGGAAGCTGGATACTGACTGATAGAATGGATTACGATAGGAGATTAGCAGCCTCGCCAACTTAATACCATTGAGGAAAATATTAAACATAAAATAGTTTCTCGGTTCATATAGACCCGACGCGACCAGTTAAGGGTTAATGAAACAAAATTTTATGTACTTTTCATTTAAAAAAATGTGTATATTTAATTTAAGTTCTGAATACCCTGAGGATAATAAGGAGCCAAAAATATAAAGTTTTTTTTTGTAATATAAAGCCAAATCATTTAGAATAAAAAAGGTAACAATTAAAATAAATTAATAATTTCCAAGGTAACGATTCAATAATGTAATTATACAACCTGTAAAATTCATTTATATTATTTTCTTCTCGGTATTAAGTTTTCAATGTTCAATTTATTTATTATTCTTAGTTCTATTCGTTCTAATTTTATTCTTAGTTTTTAAAAATAAAAGTGAATAAAAGCCAATATATATAAAAAAAGTAATAAATTTTTATCTATATGAAATATATATTTTTCCTCCAGTTTTAATTAAAATCTTCAAAAATGGAAAAATCTCTCTTCGATTTGACTACTACTGGAAATGAAAATGTCAGAATAAGAAACAGAATTAGACCAGTTGAAAAAAAGCTTAAAGGCAAAACACATTTCTCAGATGATGAACTTCACGCTGTTCTGTTTGTTTATCATAAACTAACAAAACTGCGACCGATGGATAAAAGTCTATTTGCAGAAGTTATGCATTATATGTTTGGTATTAGAAGTGATTTATTAATGGATCGTATATTTATTGTTTTTGCTAAAAGAAGCACAGTTCCTGCAGATTCGTGGGCTTTAGGATTATCCGTATTTTTATATGGAACACTATCAGAAAAAATGAAATACTGTTTTCAAGTATACGATACGATCGGTAAAGGTTTAATAAGTAGAGAATTACTGTATCATATGATGAAGAACTGTTTCATAACGGCGAATGAAAATTCAGATAGAATGGTTTGGGAGTTAATAGATATAACATTAATAAGAATGGATCACGATAAAGATGGAAACATTTCATTTTCAGATTATGAAACTTCGGTTAATCAGAACCATGCATTATTACAAGCATTCGGACAATGTCTTCCTTGCCTCCCATATGTAAACAAGTTCCTAGCCACTATTAAAGGATATAAACGTATGTAAATACTTAAAGAATATGTAAATTCGCTGTTTTATTTGTAAACTATAACTAGTATAAGTAATAGTTTCTTGATTCTTAGAAAATTAAATTCTTACCATTAAAAGTTTCAGACGTAATCAATAATTGAAAAAAACCAAGGTAATATTGTTCTTTTAACGAATGAATTTAAATTGTGTATTTAACATATTCTGAACAATTAATATTGAGAAATACTTCTAAATATATAATAATGTATAGAATAATTTAATAATTGATAAAATAAAATTTTATATTCTTGTACATTCATTCTTTCAAGTGTTTTTTCTAGTTGAGGATCTTAAATTTTCGGTGTCTGGTCTTACTCATAAACTAAAAATTTTATATTGTTTTTATCTAATCTGAATCATATTCAATTCAATTTCTTTCCGCCTATTAAACAGATAACTAAACAAAAGCAAACATCAAAGGCAATTAAAACAAAAATTGAATAAATTGAACAAAAATTTTAAAAAGTTGAAAATGACAAACAAAACTTGAAAAATGTGAACCGTTAGCTGGAGCTTCTTAGGAAAGTATTGGTAGTTTCATTTCGGTAACATATCCCACATTTTGTCCATGAAAAGGATCACCTGGTCACAAGAATTTCCAAACAGGAAAGGAACGAGATGAAAAAAAAAATGTCGAATGACAACTTCCAAGAGTTCAGCATTTCAAGAAAGAAGAGAAAACTAAGGCCAAAAAATTTACAAAAAGAAAGAGAAAAAGGAGAAACACATAGAGCTGGGTTTATTCTAAGGTAGCTTTTCTGGGTAAGTGGAAATATATCGCTAAATATATTCTATTGTTTTCTCAAAGAATTGATTTTTAGAATTTTGAATCACTAAAATAAATAAGATAACTTCTAAATAAGATATCTTAATGATATTATTTTTTTTTAAATTGCACAGAATTTCTGGATCTATGGATTTTAGAGAGGATATTTTAAAATACGTAGTATGAAAAAATTACGCAGTGAAATATCAAGTAATAAGAAAATTTTGAACAATTTTTAGATGTAATTTTATTATGAGACTTTGAAAACAAACAAATAAAAATCCTCTGTACAACTCATAGTACAGAATATTTTGTTTCATATGAAACAAAAATTGATTCTAGGATAAATAGTTTTTGAGGAATATCCGTCTCCATAAATCGCTCTTTTTAACCCCCATCCTATTTTTAGGAATTGAAATAAATGTTTACGCATAATTTTTTGTATATTAAATTTATATCAGTTTTTGCCTTTACAAGGACTTGAACCTTAGATCTCTCGACTTTGAAATTCAACTGATTTTAACTTAATCCTAGATATAAGTTATTTTTTGATCATGGCCTTTTCATTGTAGCATTATAAATTAAAGTAAAAATCAAACATTGTAAGAACTTAATGGAAATTAAAATGCGCTGCATTTTGAAACAATGAAATATAAAATTAACCTTACAGTAATATGTTTAATTACTAATTAAGTTGATGGCTAAATATAGTTTTATACTAAAAGTACTCCTGAAAATATTATGGTTTTGATGACTATAAATATTGTAACATAAAAATGATGATGGCAATTCACACAGAACTTTTCAGATTGTAAAATACAAATAAGAAAAATAAAAATTATAAAATATAAATAAGGGGTGTAAAGCTAGTTCGCCTCCACGTGGTGCACCCTGATTAACGCTAAATGAGCTACCAGATACTGGCAGTCAGACAAACCAAGAAGATAGGTTCTCCTGACCACGCAGACACAAGCCTATAGTATTACGAACTGCAGGCCATGTCGCTAGATATACACAACAGTTCTTTTTAGGACTTGCCAACAAGAAATCCTGGATCTTCGGTCAGAATTTGCCACATACATATGGAAAACATAAGTTATTCTAAGAGCCAGAATTTATCGAAACTACTGAGGAACGACAATATTGATCTGTTTGCAATCCAGGAAACACATTGTAACACTGAGGAACAATTGCGGAGAAGAGGCAAAATACCTGGATATGAATTACTTGGTGCCACATACCGTGATGCGTACGGCGTCGCTACTTATGTTAGGCGCGATATAGAAAATGCCAGTCTCATCTCCACCTCCACGGACAATGGAATTCATAATGTTGTAGATAACATCGGAAGTATAAGTGTCCAATATCTATAAACCACCAGCTGTATCATGGCCAACGTCAGTAATCCAAATACACGCTCATCCTGCGGTCTACTTAGGTGATTTTAATAGCCACCATGAGCAATGGAAATGTAAGGATTGTGATCCGAACGGTGAGGCTCTGGTGAGATAGGCTTAGGATGAGAATCTTAGTCTTGTCTTTGATGCTAAAGACCGATTTACTTTTAAATCAGCGGCTTGAAGGCGGGAGTATAACCCGGATCTATGTTTCACCTCAACTGACAGCAAAGGTCGGCCACTGCTAGTCACCCGAAAAGTTCTGTACGACTTTCCCCACAGCCAGCACCTTACATTTGTTATAGAGGCAGGTAGCCAAATTTCTCTCGTGACCTCTGTACCCCGCCCTAGATGGAACTTCAAAAAGGCTAATTGGGAAGATTTTTCTAGGGATCTGGATAAATGCCTAGGTTGGATGTCACCTATCAGCAAAAATTATAGCAGATTTATTGGAGCAGTAACAAGTACCGCTAAGAAGTGCATCCCTAGAGGGTTTCGCAGAGAATATATCCCAGGATGGTCCCAAAATAGCGGTGTTCTCTACCGAAGATTCCTCGAGACGGGCGATCAAGAGGTAGCAGACGAGTTTCTCAATAGCCTCGATGCTGCAAGACAACAGAAATGGTCGGAAACGGTGGGAAGCCTGAACTTTCAGGCCTCGAGTCGTCATTCATGGATTCTGCTAAGAAGATTAGAAAGCGGATCCCCTATTCAGAGATCAGAAGCAGGTGTCTCCCCAAGCACCGTGGCATCCCACATAGTGGCAACATCCAGAACACCAAGAGACAGGGCGCACACAAATGCGAACTAAGGAACTTGAGGAGGAAGGCAGGAGAAACTGAGTGCGCTCGCTCTTTTACGCTTCAAGAGATTGAGTCGGCGCTCAAAGATGTTGCTCCAGGGAAAGCACCAGGGTTCGATGGTATCAATCCGGAATTTTTATTAAACTGCAGAAAATACGTAAAACTTTGGCTGGCCAGATTCTTCACTGACATAATGCAGACCGGTAGCGAGCCTAGAGAGTTCAAGCGATCGAAGGTAATAGTCATTTTGAAACCGGGGAAACCAGCAAACTTACCTAAGAGCTACAGGCTTATAGCATTGCTAACAGTGACATATAAATTATTAGAAAGGCTTATCTACAACAGAATCTGTCAGAAGATATATGATGTTATACCAATTGAACAAGCAGGCTTTAAGCCAAAACGAAGTTGCACCGACCAGGTTCTCTCGCTCACAACGTACATTGAAGCGGGGTTCCAAAGAAATCTTAAAACCTCTGCTGCATTCGTTGATTTATCAGCCGCTTACGACACTGACTGGAGAGAAGGCATGATTTTTAAGGTCCTCCGTAATCCCATTCAAACTAATAGCTCGCCTCCTTAATAACATGTTGAACGACAGACTGTTCCAAGTTATCATGAGATCCGACATAAGCTCACCGAGGAAACTCAAGAATGGCTTGCCACAAGGGTCGGTACTTGCGCCTCTCCTTTTCAGCCTCTATGTTGTGGACATGCCAGAGACAAGATCTAAAAGCATGGCTACGCCGATGACTGGGTGCTAACAATAAAATGTAGATAATTTGAAGAGTCGGAGGAGGTCCTGATGGCTGACCTATAGAAACTGGGGAGGTACTTTCGGAGATGGCGCCTCCAACCGAATGCTAGTAAAACAGAGGTGTCATGCTTCCACCTGAGTAACAAGTTTGCTAATAGGGAGCTTAAAATTCTATTCGAGAATACGTGGCTCTTTCACAATAAGACACCGAAATACCTAGGCGTGACACTTGATAGAACGCTTTCATTTAAGGAGCAACTAATGAAAACCGCAGGGAAATTGAGAGTGAGAAACAACATCATACATAAGCTCTGTGGAACGACGTGGGCAGCATCGGTTTCCACTTTGCGCACATCGGTTTCCACTTTGCGCACATCGGCTCTGAGCCTGGTCTTCTCGACTGCTGAATATTGTGGCCCAGTTTTCCTTAACAGCCCTTATGTTCATAGAATTGATGCTCAACTTAATGACACTATGATAATGATTGCCGGGCTTATTAGGTCTATGCTCAACTTAATGACACTATGAGACTGATTGCCGGGGTTATCAGGTCTACTCCCGTGGAATGGCTTCCGGTATTGAGCCACGTACCACCCCCGAACCTGCACCTGCGCCGTATGAACGCTCTTATAAGAGAGTACAAGAAGATAATGGACAATCGAAACCTGCCAATATATGAGGACTTTGAGGATGCCAATCGTGGTCCCCTTCAGTCTAGAAAGCCACCTATCAAAACAGCAATTGCTGCCACAGAGGACGGATTTGTTCAACTGACGCCTGGCGTCGACAATGGACCACAAAGCAGAATAACCAAATCCCATGTATTACTCAAAGGCCGCCGGGTTTTGACTTGCCACGTAAGACATGGTCAACGCTAAACAGAATAAGGACTCAGCATGGTAGGTGCGCTTATTTCCTGCATAAATGGGGTAAAACACAGACGCCCCTTTGTGAGTGTGGTGAAAATCAAACTATCGGAAACATCACAGAAGTTTGCCCTAGGACAGCTTATGAAGGGAATCCTGAAGATGGCCACTCCAGAATCGATAGTATATATTAGTTTGTTAAATCTTTGTTTATAATTTTGAGGAATTGATGTTATGTTTTAGTACCATACGCTAAATAAATAAATAAGGAAAGCAAAGACTTATGACTTCAAGAACAATATTTGAGACTTGGGGTCATAACTTTCATTAGAAACAAAATTAAAAAGTTCTCAAATGACGTGTCTCAAGAAGTTTATATATTAAAATATATTATCAGTAGAAAACGGAGTTCAGTTATATAGACTGTAAAATTACATTACTAAAGGTTTTATGTTTTAAAAATTACTTCCTATCAGCAAAATGCCTTAAAAATATCACAAATTATTAATTAAATTAATAAAATGAGGCATGAAAATTAGCCAGAACAAATAATAAGTAATCGAAGATGTCAAAATTGATAGATGATGAGCAAAATAATAACTTGTTAAATGTTATTTATCTTAATTACTGATATAGTAAGCGAAATACAATTCTGGATTGGTTGAAACCTGAATTTTTAAATGCATCTGAAAAGATCAGTTTACAATTTTTCATTAATAATGTATTGATTTGCTAAATCACACACACTGATTTTTTTTCTTATTTGCGTAATTTGCATATAAGGAGGAAAATTTGTAAAGTTAATATTTTTGAAATGTTGTTATCTTAACTCTTTTTTTTTTGTATGATGATTACATATGTTTTTGCAGTTCCTATTTTTATTTGATAAATTCATTATAAATAAAACACATACATATTTGTGCCATATGTGATATTTTCATCAATTTTTTTTTTAAAAACATATCAAGACGTGAATATTGTTAAAAATAATTGATAAGTAACAACTTATGTGTTGCACGGTTAATTAGTGTATAAGGGTCTTAAGGTATTTTAAGAACGAATGATATTTTAGAAGACATCTGACTTGAAAATTTTAATAAAATTTCTACTAGTATATGCAACAAATGTATGGTTAGAAATCAATTTTATGACCTTAAGTAAAGGTCTAATATGAAGGATATGAATCTAATCAGAAGTAAATTTAAAATAAAAAAACTTCTGAATTCTTTATACGTAAACTATTAAAATTATAAATGCTTACTTTAGCCTACAACTAGGATGCATATATTTATATTCCACTAGCAGTCCGGCAATGCTTCGCTGTTGGTAGATTTGAGTATATATATATATATATATATATATATTATAGAGAATTTATCTATATATATAGATTAAATGAACACAATTGAAAATTTGATAAAACATTAAAAAACTGAACATTATATAACTTCATAAAATTTAACCTTTCACTTTATAAAAGTCGGAATGTAAATAAATTCAGTTGTCAACAGCACTACCTATCGGATTTAATTCAAACTACTCACTAAAAATTATAGTCGGTTCAAAATACTCCTAACTTTCTTTCTACTGGTCAGATCGAGGATTTTAATAGCTTTAAACCTTCTCCAGACAACGCGAACCATTCTGCAAAAACACGCGCGTAAATCGGTCCAGTAGTCTTTTAGTCTACAGCAGACACACATACGAACGTTGCCTTTTATATATATAGAAGAAGAAAGTCTGTATATTTGTTTTGTAAATATCTCGACCCCAGCGCCATCTAGCGGATATAGTTTTTGCAAAAATTGTTCTTTCACGTAACTAATATATATTCTGTATATGAGCCAAATCGGTCCCTAAATACAATTTCTCTAAATATCTCAATCCCAGCGCCACCTACCGAGTCCATTTTTTACAAAAATATTTCTTTTCGCGTAACTAATATATATTCTGTATATGACCCAAGTCGGACCGTAAATGCAATTTTTCCAGATATCTCGACCCCAGCGTCATCTAGCGGGTCCATTTTTTAGAAGTATTTCTTTTCATGTAAATAACACATATTCTGAATATTATCCAAATCAAAACATAAATAATATTTTTCGAAATTTTTCGACTCCAGCGCCACCTAGCGGGTAAAAACTAATTTAGGGACCTTTGCGGGCGTACACACAACTCACCAAAGTTTCATCGCAATCGGATGAATAGTATAAGAACGCGTACGGGACAAACAAATAAACATTCATTTTTATATATAGATAAAAAAACTATTTAAGCCACTTTCATCTGAAAGTTTAAAAATATTTTTTTATAGCCAATCCATGATATTTCAAACTGACATTTCGGTTTTAATGTAGTCGGCGATCTACCTCTGTAGTTTGTTGCATGATGAAAGTTACTTTCATCATGGTTAGTTAGTTCTTAGATGGCGCTGTTAATCCACCGGGTTGGTCTAGTGGTGGACTCGTCTTCCCAAATCAGCTGATTTTGATGTCAAGAGTTCCAGCGTTTAAGTCCTAGTAAAGTCAGTTATTATTTTACACGGATTTGGATACTAGATCGTAGATACCGGTGTTCTTTGGTGGTTGGGTTTCAATTAACCACACATCTCAGGAATGGTCGAACTGAGACTGTACAAGACTACACTTCATTTACACTGATACATATCATCCTCATTCATCCTCTGAAGTATTATCTGTACGGTAATTACCGGAGGCTAAACAGGAAAAGAAAGAAAAAAAATATGGTGCCATTGAAAAGCTATATTGAAATAAAAAATAAATACAAAAAATAATGAATAAATGGACTAATTTAAGAATAAATTAACCTTGTTCATATTATAATTATAAATGTAATATAACCAAATTTAACGTAAGCTCTCTTCGCTCGCTAATCTTGACTAGCAAGCGAATTATATATATATAATTTTTTTAATTATATCTATAATTACATAAAAATAATTCCATTTATTTATTTCTTATTTCAATATAGCGTTTCAATGGCGTTATCTTAACAGTAATTAACTATAGAAGTAGCTCGCGTACTACAATAATACCGATATTTCATTCTTTAACAAAACATACTTTGACGCTGCTCATTTTTTATGAAGTTTCATTACTTTTTAAGAAAATTATTTTTCTTAAAAATTAATTTTATTTTTCGTAATATTTTTTTTTTTTTCTAAAATAGAGTCTTTTCATTAATTATTTTAAGAGTTTTAATACACTAATGGAAATACCTTAATGAAAAGAAAAATATTAACTTTCATTACAAAGAGAATATAACGAGTGTGATATAGAGCTGTTCATTGAAAGATTTGCTTCACTTCATTTCACTTCAGGTTTGATGAGATCTGATTTACCCTTATGCATTATGCATTAACTATTATTAACTAATAATAGTTAATGCATATTTACCAATAGTTATTGGAATTAATACTCTGAATATGTGTAAACCAATTTTTCAAAATATATCATTTTAAATAGAACTGATACATTTATAGACAGAAACAAAAATCGAAATTCAAAGCCCTACAGAAGATAGTAGACCAACCTACTTTCTCTCGAGCGATATAATAATTTACTCATTCAAGTATATAACCGTACAATTTAAAACTTTAGTCAGTTTTTTAAGTAGTCAAATGAAAAGTAATTTCCTGATATAATTTACCATAATTTAAAGACTAGATTGTTATTTTCGTTTAGATTTTTTGTAATTCTGGGACCAGAGGCTTATGAGAGATTATTTAATGAAAATTTTAAGGTTTTAACGGGGTAATTGTAATTTACTGGGAGGTAGTTTGGAATTTGGAATAAGGAGCCGTATCAAAATAGTAAATTTTGTTATACTAGCCATACCAACGAGAGAAAGAACAGATAAATAATGAGTACTAACGCGCTAAAAATTTTATAATTACTCACTCTTCTTCATTACTTACTAGAGTAATTCTCAAAAAAAAATAAAAAAAGATATATAAGGGACACCACACAAAAATTAGTACGATTTTAAGGAAAGCATAAGTATACAATGACATCATTCACGTTAGTAATTTTTGAAGATCAATTTAAAAAATAAAATTACATATTTTTGATCTTGAAAAGTATTTGATGATAAGAAATGAGACAAAAACCTTTTAGATTTTAAGAAAAATAAGATTGAAATCTAAACATCCAAAATTTATTATCTTTCATGGAAGTAATAAATATTTTTTCATCTTAGAACTAACAAAGGAAAGTCTTAATAATTATTTTCGGAGTGTAGAAGTTTTAAGATGAATCGAAGAAAAAAGTTAATACTTTAAAAAGAAAAACATATATACCACGATTATTAAAATATACAGGAATAGCATCCCCGCCTCAGCTTCCCTCTCGCGCTATATGCACTTACAATTTCAAAAACTGGAAATAGTTTTATAGCAATTACGTGTGGATTCTTGCTCTAGAGTTATCGTTAATTAGAACTTATAACATATTTCTCTTAGGTTAAACTCGATTTTGAGCTGAGCGTTTACTTTATTCTTCAACTCTTTAAGATCGCTCTTGCGTAGATTCACGTTGTCTACGATTATAAATTGTAATAGCCCTAGAAGTTCTTCCTATCTGTAATCTCACCGACCTAGGCATTACGAAACTATTTATATCAAATTGTAAGTAGAACGGTCATTTACATTGACATAGATAATAGCCGATATAGACAATGATATTACTTTAGTAAAAGAAGTTCTAGGTTTCTTATTTATAATTTTTTTTTTTATTTCTGATTTATATAGTAATGAAATCGGTCAGGTTTGAAATTTTGTAAACATTCCTGGAGTTATAAGAAAACTAAGTTAAAATTTCAAAATTATTGGTTCAATAGTTTTTGCGGTATCGGAAACAAAAAATTATTGTCTCTTTTATATTACGGAAGATAGTTATTTTTAATTTTATAAATATTCTTAAAATGTAAAAGAAAGTTAAAATTATAATATACAGTTAATAAGGATGTACGCGGAAATTAGATATTGTCTTACATAGAAAAGAAAGGAATGGAGATGTGCACTGTCGCAGTCAGATTACTGTGAGAAAAAATATTGTTTTTGAATACTTATCAGAAAAGAACTTATAGAAAAATATTTTTCACGTAATATTTAAACGTTTACGAAATATTGAAATTTTACGTACGTAGTTATGACATTAAACCTAACTTATTAAAGAACTTATAAATTTGATTGATTTTGACGTAATCTTGTTGCTTGTACTCGAGAAAACGTTTATAAAACTAAGCACAAAAAATCAGATTAACGTATGTTTTTTTAGGATCAGGTGACAAAGCTCTATAAAAAATATAGATCAATCAAATAAGTAAAACGGAAATTTTCCTCGTAGAATTAGTAAAATAAAAAAATAATAAATAAATACAAAAGAATGTTATAAATTAAACAGAACGAATTAAATAGAATAACTTATTTTATTCCCATAATGGAGCTTTAACTCCTTTTTAAATATTTTACTTATTTAAAACCACTGTATAATAAATAATTTAAAATTTAAAGACTTAAATCAACAGGAAAGTTTCTTTCAAAAACATTTTGTTTGAAAAGATTTTGTCAAAAGCTGAAAAACGATTAATATTCATAATGCACCATCTTTTGTTTTTTGTATATTTTTTTGTTGTGTAAGCTTCAGTAAATTTAAAATAAAAAGAAGACAGAAGTATTTAAGAAGATTATACTTTCGTCTCGTTTCGAAAGATTTTCATTGGATTTTGAATAATTTATAGGAAACATAAACAAATTCGGTTCATTCTACAAGTTATTAAAAAAAAATACATAGATTACATACAAGTATATAATAAAATAAAAGTAATGTTTTTAAGTAATTAATTTCATTTAATAACATTTTTTTTAAACTTTTAATATTAACAAAAAGGCAGTAGTTAGTTGAATCTTTCGTACTACAATTTCGCATTTTAATCTTGATACTAATATAATGTATTAAGTTAAATCATAAACTATCTTTTGATAATTTACCTATATAGTTGACTGATATTACTTATTTTTTACTTTTTCGTCTAGATATTGTTATAACAGAGTTATAGCTCTAAAAGGGAAAATATTATAATCGGTCCAATTTGGGCATATAAGGTTTTCACCGGATCTTGACGTTTTGACACCTAAGGAACCCCAAAAACCGGATGAAAATTTTCCGGATGTTAATAGTTTTCGTATTTACGTGTGTTCGGTCTTGGCTTCTAAAACATCTTACATCTACAGAACTACTGGACCGATATTTTTACCAAACTTTGTCAGATTACTTCTACATATGGGGCATTGATGTCATTAAATTTTCAATTTAAAAGGTCAAGGGGGTGAGCCTGTAGAGCAAGGTCACCCTCAGTATCTAGAGATTTAAAATACCCTCAGTATTTAGAGATTTTTAATTAAGGTCATATATTTCTTAGGCACATTTGTTAACAATTAAAATATAACAATATTTGCAAAAAAGGTTTTGTAAAATTGCACTCCCACCCTCAAAAAATGCTCTAAGTTACTGCTATGTTGTGAGAACACAGGTGAGCGATAGAATTAAATAAATGAATAATATTTAAAATGTAAAAAAGTAAGTAAGTCTGGCTGGGTCTCGGAATCGATCACCCAGTTGACTTGGTACCTGATGCGTTAAGCCTTGCGGCTACACCAGTCTGCCGACTGTACAAGCGAAATTTTTTCTATGTAAGTTGTGAAATTACATTAGTTTAGTTAGTGCCGAACGTCGCCGCTAGTACCGCCACACACGTGCGAATTAAATACGGTATGCGCGAGCGCTTTAGTTAGAATCACTGAATTAAAAAAACGAAAAAATATTATATATAAATAAAATGATAAATATTTTTAATTGAGTTTTGTGTGTGTAAACCGTCCATCAGAAACAACCAAAATTTGTAGGACTTACCCAGAAAGCGGCTAATTTTTATTTCTTGTTGAACAAAACTCCAGTGTAAAAATAATTAAAGGATTTCCTACAAGTAACGTTACCAAAATCAAGAAGACGTAGAAACAATGATAAATAAAAGAAAGTTACATTTCCTGCGGCTTATGATCAAGATGGACCAAACAGATTAAATAAAAAAATCTTTGAAGAGCTGTGGAACAAGAAAACCTGATCAAATTACCTGAAACTGATGGAAGAGAATCCATAAACGATAGGCTTGAAAAAAGAGAACCGTTACGATAGAAATAATTTCCAAAGAATAATTTACTACATAAAAGTTCTTATAGCAGAAAAAAGAAGGACAGGAAATAGAAAGATGAGCAATAACGAAGCCATGCCGAAAAACACATGAAAGAGGAGAAAAGAAATTAGAAATAAATTATATTTGCGTGATCCTAATAAGTTGGCTTTTTAGCATAAAAATTAAAAAAAAACAAAAAAATTAGTTCGCGACTTTTGTGACGGGAAAAAATGCAGTGATAATCTGTGTAGAATTTACTTTGTATTATAGGCAAGATAAAATTATATTTTTCAAAATAAAGATCTCTACTAAAACAATTAAAGAAATAACACCATTAATGAAAAGATTTATTAATCAAGATTTTCTTTACTTACAGTCTACAAAAGAACACTATTACATTAATTTTGAATATGAACCTATGAAAATAACTTGTTACAATAACTATTAAGTATGGTATCTTATATTTTATGATCTTTAAAAGTTTTTTTTTTTTAGTGGAAAGTGGGAATCTGAGTATATTAAAAATAAAAGTAGTAATTCTCATTGTTGTTTCATTTCACCAATTACTGCTTCATCAACTACTCGTTTTTGTAAATCATTTTATTTATCTTTTTTCTTTAAGAGAACAAAGTCAGCTTCTTACATTTTCCGTCGGGTGAAAAAGTAAATATGAACAGACTAAGATGTAATAAGGGAAATCTTTTTCCACCCGAATCCCTTTTTCCTCTTCCACACAAACTCCCTTGAATCCTTCCTTTACCCATCATCTATCCGTTTTTCATCCTTCTCACTCGGGAAAGTTGTTTTATTAGAAATTCACTCCTCACACCATCGTCTTTTTAATTCGAAATAAAAACTCTCGGAAAAGTAAAATATTAAGGATGCAAGAAAGGAAGCAAGGCAAGATGTTTCTCCAATTACTCTCCACTGTTCTCATACCATCATCATCTTTTCCCTAAAATTTCCCTTCCATTTTTCCTTCGTCCTTCTCTTCCTTCTATATCTAAGAATCCTTTTCTACTTTGTTTGCCCTTATATGTTTCGTTTTCTTTTTCACCCCTCTCGCTTTATCTTTCAATCTTTCTTTTACTCCATAAAAACTCTTTTTGCAGTTAGAAGCATCATTTTTTTCTCATTATTTTTTATTAATAAATGTAATGGAAGAAATACAAGATTAAAAAAATAATAATTAAATAAATATGTATATATATATATATATATATTTATTTATTTATATATTTATTATATTTTTTAAATATAAATATAAAATATATATTTAAAAATAAAAAAAAATATCGAATTACTTTTACTATTATTTAAAATTCTGATGTGGACAACATGACATCCTTGCACTCCTATTAAAATACATTTACACTTTTTTTTTTTAATTGAAAAGTTCATAAAATTTTATTTTATTAGAAACTTCTGAATTTTTGATTTTTTTTGTTATTGAATTTTTATTCATCGTAATTTGTTTTACAATGATAGGTTAATAAATAATTAAATCAATATATTGAACTTAAAAAAAAAAGGAGATGACGATTCTTATTTCAATCGATGTGCCTTCTCCTAAGATCCAAATAATTCATTAATTAAAATTTTATTTGGCTATAACTCTGGAACTAATGAAAATAAATACAACTTATGATATATCGTTGAAAAGCTCTCATTGCAGTTAAGAAAATGCCCAAAATCCAAAAAAAAGTTGGATTTTGGGCATTTTTGGTTCGGTCTATTGCAGTCAAAATGGGAGGTGCACATCTAGATGTTACAGCAGTTCTAAATCTAAAATTTCAACATCCTACGGCTCATCATTTTTGAGTTATGCGAGAAACATACGTACGTATAGACGTCACGCCGAAACTAGTGAAAATGTATTCAGGAATGGTCAAAATGGATATTTCCGTTGAAATCTGGAAACCGAAATTATTTGCGATCACAATACTTCCTTTACTTCGTACAAGGTAGTAAAAATTAGTTATTACAGCAAATACAAGAAATACATCATCAAGGTAAGTGTGTTAAAGTCCATTTGGATGAGACACAAGACGACCTGGAACGAATGAACATCTGAGAAGAAGTATCATGGACAGAAGGAAGTTTAGGGATGAAATTAGAAATAAGAAAATTGAACAAGAGCGAAAAAGAGAAACGATAGGAAGAAGATGGATGGTGGAGAGGAAGAAGAAACATAGTAAACGGATGAAGACGTTTCGGGAAGAAAAGAAAAGAGAAGGAAGTAAAGCCATAATTGGTTCAAGTTGACGCGCTCTCCTGAAGGGGAATAATCGGAAATAATAATATTATACGGAAAGTTTAGACCGAAATAAAAAATAAATACTTTAAATTATCTCTAATATTTTTGCTTCCTGATTTTGAGAATAAAATATATATATATATACCCACAAGATCATATATATATATATATATATATATATATATATATATATACAGAGTGTACCACGAAGTTCTCCCGGGACTTTCATAACAAACTCCACTCGTAAAACTAATGGAAAAAATTCATATAAGCATGTCCTAAAATGCTTTTTTTGCGAGTTAGTGAAATATTTCACTTGGATTTCAGGTACCTGGTGAAATGAGGTACTAAAAGTTTTAGTATGGACTCTATATATGACTTAAGGAGCAGAATTACTGATTTCTTATGGTTTTCGTCCTGAAAAATTGAATAAAATAGGCCTCAGAACCAGATTTTGAGAAATTTGTGGTGGAAACCAGGGTAAAAAACCCTATTTTTTATGTTTGACGTACAATAATTTTATTAAATTGGTAACACATAAAACTTTTAAAGAAAACTTGTAGAAAAATTAATTCTGAACAAAATACTATAAGACAAGTTGAATAAAATAAAGAAAAATTCGAATGCTATTTAGAGATAGTACATTACTGCATTTGTCAGAGAAGTACTTATTTAACATAAACAAAAACCAAATTCTTTTTTGGTGATCTGAACAATTTTCAAAAACAAAATTTATTGTTAAAGATTCATTTTAAAACGTTTTAAAAACTGGAAGTTACATAACAATTGTAAAATAAAAATAAATAAACAAAAATTACTTACGATGATATATTTTTATTCTTACGGTTCATTAGTAAAAGGATAAATCTGCCTTCACTTTATAATTCATAAAATCAAGCAATAAACTAATAATAAGCAATAAACAATCAAATATTCAACAAAATCAAACAAATAATTTAACGATATCGAGACGATAGACACATAATAATGTAGAAATTAACAAGAAAAATACAACTTTTAACTATAAACAAAAATGTAAAATAACATTAATAACATTATGACAAAAATAACATTATTAAATTTGACGATAATAACTGCAAACTGTCATTCAGTAACCCCTAAGTCAATCAAGCAAATGGAGATATTTCAACGTCCCCGCTGTTATAAAGCAGATTGATCACTAGTTGGTTGATATGTTTTCTAGATGTAGGTTTTTGACAGTGACTGTTTTACAGTTTCACAAACCGTCGGGAGCTCCAGATATTCATTAATTTCATCATTCCGTCTGAAACATGGCCCCTCCGCAATTGTCCTCGTTTGCTTGTTTTGGAAACGTTGTACGATATCTACGTTACTAATACTCGTTATTCCCCACAATAAATACATAAAATATTTTTTTAGTATATACTTTGGTCGTATATTTAACCAAACTAAAGGTGATTATAAATTTTTAAGGAGTAGAAAAACTTATTAAATTTTCTAAAACATGAAAATTAATTCTAAAATTACTAAATTATTATTTTTTATTATTATTATTATTATTATTACTACCAGCTTATAATACGTAACTTTTTAAACAAATAAAATAGAATTAAAATAATAAATTAATAAATCTAAAAAGAATGAAATTTTACGTTATTGTTTCTTATATATGAATCAATAAAAACAGGTATGTTAGCCGTCATCATGTTTTTAGCACTATATTTTTCCATCTTTATATTAATCACATGATTAGATGAAAGTTATAAAAATACATAATAACGGTAGATAATTTGCTCATGTACTCAATTTTTTTTTTTCGAATCTGATGAGTGATCCCAATCGCTATGTTTTACTTTATAGAAATGGAACAATACGCCCAAACGTATTCGGTGGATCCTTGTAACCCATCGAGCCGGTTTAATTCTTAATTCATAATTCTTCATCGCAAATCAGTTGTTTAACAGCTGATTTTCGAAGTCGAAGATTTTGAGATTCAAATCCAAGTAAAAGTTACATGCTTTTATACGGATTTGAATACCAGATAGTGAGTACCGGTACTTTGATGGTAGGGGTTCAATTAACCATACGCCTCGGGGATGGTCGCCTGAGTTGAACACGACTACCCTTCATTTACATTCCATACATATTTTCTTCATTTCATTGAACCCAGGGTGGGGGGGTTGCGTATTTTTCAGTAGTTGATAGATTCCAACTCGCACATTACGAAAACAAATAAATGAACACCTTGTAATAAGTTAGTAGTTTATAAATAAGCTTAGTTTTAATACGTTCAACTACTATTTTTCATCATAGCAACCGTAATCGTATTTAAACCGTAGTAGAAGTGTTGAAATTTGAGGACAGAACCCAGAATAATCATAATAATGAATATAATCCACCAATGGACTGGTCTTCAGTAAAGAATTTTAAGATAAATAATATATTACGTATTATTAAGAACACCGTAGAAATTAAAACCATTAGTGGGCGGATGAAGAAATATTTCTCTTTACCTGTATGTATCCTAATCTTCTTGAATTTATAATGAAGTACTTTTAGAAGATATTATTTGTATTTGATGAAGTGGTGAACCGTTTAATCGATGACAATTGGATAGGAATTAGCAAGTTTTACAAATTTGCATACAAATATCTATATAAATTGTACGAAGAATTTAACTATAATCGAAGCATAATTTTGGTATAATGGTTTAATTTTAATAACCGTATGAGTAAATTAGCTAAAAGTAAATGATACAAGAGAGACTATATTTATGTTTTTCAAACGAGATAATTATTTTTATTTTCTCAGTAATGATCTATTTGAAAAAAAAAACTGTGTATCTTTTGGTTTTGATTAAATTTTTTTTTTTTCTTTTCTGGTTTATATTGTATTTATATATATATATATATATTTTTTTTTTTGTTTTATATGATATGCATTCAATAAAGCCATAATATTATTGGTGTTATTATTATTAATATAAAAGAGGAATAAATAAAATATATGGTAGAAGCACCTACTACTCTTTTATTCTATTTTTTTTTTTTTTTTTTTTTTTTTTGTTAAGATTTCATACACGGAAATTTTTTACGATAAAATTGTTGTTTTCCAATTCTGTATAAGATATGTCACAACTCTACTCTTTCTTTTCAAAATTTTTGAATATTTCCCACCTTTGGGCTCCCTAGGCGATTCGGATGTGGTGTGGTGAGATGCTGAAAAATAGATAGTTTTGAGGTAGAATCATTTACAAAATTCCATTTTTCTATGATTAATTATTACATAAAAAATATAAAGGATATGTAAAAAAATATTTTTCCGAATTTGTATTTTAATACATTTAACTCTCCTATTTTTTTAAACTAATTTTTTTTCATCCAATTAAAAAAAAAATTCTTTCTTTATACATGAAACTTTGTGCAGTTACTCAAAAACTTTACATTTTAAGTTCATAGAAATTATATATATAATATAATAATTATTATTATTAATAAAAATTTTATTTTATTAATTTAAAAAGAAAGTTTAAACTTTTTATATTAACTAAAATTAAAATTTTTTTATCAACTACTTCCATCAAAAAAACCTTTGGATAACCATCTAAAGATAACATATAACAATTCTGAATATAATGTAAATTTAAGTTTAACTTAATAACTTTTGTCTTCAATTTGATAGGTTCTTTTAGTACCTTTTCAAATCAAAATGATCATGAAATTTCTACCATCTTTCTTAAATAAGTATTTTACATACCTTCTTGTCTTATTAGAAACAATAAATAAAATTTGAACCTTCTGTTTCCTAACGCACTCTTTAAATGATATAGGAACAGTGATATATCTATGAAGTATTCGATACTTCATTCATGCCGTGGTAAACTAAACTACTAAACTTATTTTTTTAATTTTTATTAGAATTTTATTAATTAATAATAAATATTATATTATATTAATATATATATTTAGCTTATTCCAACTTAACTTAAACTTAAGATTTATCCAAGACATTCCTAATTTGTACAAGATATCTATAATGTTCACTTATAGATCCATATTTCGAATGCCTGAAAATTTTCAAGAATTGTTGAGTTCAGGATATATTCCTCCATTCTTAAGAGAAGAGAAGAGATGATAAAAACCTACCGTCTCAACAAACGAATATTCAAACTTAAATCTTTACCTTCATAGTTCCTAATGCATGTTTTTTTTTTTAAATTTACTAACACTTTCTCGATTTTTATTTCGGTGAAGTAGTTGTGAACGAAATTTTTTAGATGTAGTGTCTTCCTTACATTCTATCCTTATTTTTACACTCAATCACTCTGTTTAGCAACTTATGCAGATTTTCAATACAACTTGTCAAAATCACATCTTCAGCATATCGTTATTATTAATGCCACTTACCTTAATTCCGGTCAAGGAATTATTCAGTCAAGGGCTTATCTTAGAATTTCCTCAAAGCATATAATAAAGAGAGTTGATAAATAATAAATATCCCTAGATGAAATATAACTAAATATAGTAAATCATGTTGCTTTGTAGATATCGGGTTATTATCTTGTGGCTAAATTGTCATTATTACTATTATTATAAAATGTATCAAAGACTTAGTAATAATTTGCATATAAATATGAGGTCAACTTGAGATTATAAATGAGATACAGAATTTTACTTTTTAAGAAAAATTACGTCATAAAAATATTAAAATATTTTTTCGGTTGAGAGTTAAAAGTTTTTTTACGCTTCATAATTTTTATCCGATCAAATATATATTTTAAATTAATAAAAGATCAAAATTTATTTTTATTATGATTTCCGTTTTTGTTTTAATAACTTATTATCATTTCCTCAAAGTTATTTCATTTTATGATTCTCAGAAACACACGGCACACAATTTTACGAGCAAAGTAGATTTAGAACACAGGTTTGAGGGTAAACCGACGGAGAGAGAAAGAGAGAAGGAAAAACGGAAAGGTTAATAATACACTTTTCTCCCTCTGAAATTTGTATAAAGGGAAAGAATTGTAGAGGGTTGGGCCTAGAGGGGAGTATCTTGTGCGTTTTATTTTCGTATCGTTAACTTCGAAAAAGAAGCAAATGTATGCTACGCCTCAATTCCTTCTTTTAATACTTCATCACCCGTAGGGCGAAAGGAAACGAAACGAAAAAGTCAAATTGCTACGGGATAAAAGGAACGGGAAGAGGATAAAAAGAGAATAAGTGAACGGGATAAAAAATAAAGAAAGAATGAAATAGAGAGAGTTAAAGAGAAAAGAAATATCCTGTCAGTTTGCTGTCATCTATTTGCTTTTCCATCGTCAGAGTCACATCCAAGCCCTTGATTAGTCAACTGCCAATAAAAAAAAAATTATGTTTCAGCTACTTAAACCAAACCGAGGGTATATAATTTGTTCATTTCAACTTCCGACCTTTGTTTTTACTTTTTGATATCTATCCAAGTAAACTCGACTTGTACTAAAGCGTAGTAAGTCTTATAGCTGTAATACGATTAATCTAACTATGACATGAGCTATATCAATACTTCCCTGATTATTCAATAAACAGTTAGAAAAATCAATTAGAATCGTTTCATACTTCTCGTATTTTGATAAATAATTTTCATTTATTCTACATCTATTTTCATAATTTATTAAACTAACAGCTTAATTCCCAGGAGCTGTTCCTCCAAGTTAACAGTTGTTACCAGTAAAAGAATCCTTAATCAAAATACCAGAAATGTTTTATCAGAAAACTGTTTCAAATTTCCTTTATTTTAATTCTTCTACACCCGAAATTATCTAATATAATACAGATCTAGTATTAAACAATACTACTCCCGTAAGTTGCTATAAGGAACTTTTATATAAAATACCAAAGTAGTTCCTTTAAAAGTTTGTATTTTAGTTTTCAAAGAAAGTTTTTAATTTGGTTTAAAATTCAGTTTGCTTTAAATTAAATTGCTCGAAACTTTTCATTAATGTGTATCCTTCTTAGTAAATAAATCTTATGAAATATTTTGCCAGAAGCGTAATAAAAATTTTCATCCCCCACATGAAATTAAAAAGAAAATTTTATTAAAACGTTATTCAAAATGTTTTTTTGCTAAATACATCCGTTAAATTAAAAAAAAATTATCTTTTTTAATCTATCATAAGTAAATAAACGTAAAAATGTCACTTTTTCATTAAAGAGCCTCCTGATAATATGTGCCGCTAATACTGCAATACTAAGTATTCAATAGTTTAATTTTTCTCCAATTTTTCTTAAATTTAAAAACAAAAATTAATCTATTATATACAATGTATCCCAGAAGGTGTTGACTATACTTAAGGTACTAATTCAGTACATCAAAATAAACAAAAAAGTTCATGAAAACATATGCTTTATCTCGCCATTCTTTGTTCGCTATTTTGTTTTTTGTTTTCAATAAAAATGAATGTATGTTTTAAACGAATAAAGATATTTTGAAAATATCTGATGTACATAAATCCAATAACATCTTTTAAAAAATAAATAAGTTTAAAAATTTCATCTTAATTTCAAAATAGTGGTCATTAAAATAATTTAATCATTATTAGCTTCCTAAATATTATTTTTAATGAAAAATATTTTGTAAGATAATTTTTTTTTGTATTGCTTTATTTACGATCAGTTTCCTGAACAATGAAACTATAAGTAAATAATACAGTGTAGTAATGATGTGAAATGGAGGCATCTAGTGATACCTTCCATGACAAAATAAAGCTTTAAACACAGTATAGTACAATAAAAATTTTAAGGAATAAAAATATGACATAAAAATATAACTAAGCGTAACAACGGACAAACGATTCGAAAATAAACTGTTAAGAACAAAAAAAAGTTAAATGGTATCATAATTTAATATAGACATTGAGAACAATAAAATTAATTAAATAGTTAACGACAGAACAAGCAATTGAGTATAAAAAAATTGTCACAACTCATACATGAGAAAAAATAAAGACATATTACAAGTCAAAACCACGAAAACAATTCATAAAAAACAAAACAAATGAATTCATATTACTAAATTACAATAATTCATAAACAGTATCTGGTAAGCTTCAGTTACGAAATGATAATATTCAACGCACAAGAGTCTCTAAATCCAATACATGCAACTCCTTTAGTCATCTTCATTATCAGTCATCTTTCACATCTTCATTATCCAAAAGGTTAAGAGCCAGATCGTGCGCGTAAGTGCATAGTTTAAACTTAGCCGGTGAATTTCTTCACGAATAGATAGCATCCCTAGGAAATCGTGGATCACCTTATTCCTTGCAAACCATGGCGCCTCCTGTATGTTCCTCAGCATTTTGTTCTCGAATCTTTGAATGATATCGATATTGTTCGTGCTTGCCGTAACCCAAAGTTGAACCCCGTTGGCGCATATTGGCTTTAAAAACGCTTTGTACAACAACAGTTTATTATTTAATGAAACCACGGATCTTCTTCCTAATAATCAGTTCAACTATCTAAACTTGATATTTAATTGTTTCCTCTTTTCTCTCATTGATTTTTCCATTTCTAGTCCTAGGTATCGTAAATTGTCTGAATGAAGGATGTGAATGTCATCTAGGCAGACTCGTAGGTCAAAAATACATTCCTCAAAAAATTCATGTTTTTGTATGTCCAATTCAAATTTATATATTTTAAAAAAAAAGAAAGAATTTTGATCATAGTTATATTCTAAATAAATATTTTCTCTTGCAATCCGATAGTAATTTTCATCCAGATATCTTAAGTAGAAGATTTTTAATTACCAAATTTCAATGGCTACACTAAAGATTTGTGTTTTTTTATTTTGTTTAGTCCGGGATTGTTGTAAGCATTTCTTGCAAAATTTTAAGACATTTGTTTTGAAAATTGCGTTAAAATAGACGTAAAAAATTTACATTTAAACATTTCACAGAAAAAACAATAAATATTTTTCTATTCCAGAGTGATTTATCACACATTTATTAATAATTTCTTTACTTTATGACATATTATTCTTCTCTTATTTTTTATTGAGACATAGATTTTTCTTTTTTCTATTCTTTTCGAAATCTTTTTTCATAAGGTTGAAATATTTTTTTAGACCGCCCTTATTTACTTAAATAAAGAAAAAAAAAGTTAAATGAAATAAATTGAAAAAATAAAACTGAGTTCATTAATAAAAATATAAAATCTTAAAGTATATTTTTAATTATATTACATCATATTATAAGTATCCAAAAAACTGTGGGACTGCACAAATATAAATATGCAATACTAATTCCAACAATAGATCATTCATCAAATTAAAGAAGGATTAGTAACTTTTTGTGAAACTGTTTAATTTCAACTTGACGTCAAAGTCAAAAAGTAGAAATTGATACAAAAATTAAATTAACTGTTTTCTTTTATTTCTTATTAACTGCTTTTTATTTAAAGTCAGAATACACGCAATTATGTTGTGTTACATTATTTATGCTACATACTTTGATGTATTCCACATAGCATACTGCTAACACACACACACACACACACACACACACACACACACACACACACACACACACACACATATATATATATATATATATATATATATATATATTCTCACATACACACGCACGCACCTTATTCTTTTAAACTTAACCTATCATTGACACCAGCGCAAATTAGAAAAATTATTTCATGAAAATCAATGCAGCTGTTTTGAATGCACAATTCCAGAATTGTCTACAAACAAACAAATTAATCAGTTTTCAAATAATTCTTTTTTTCTAAAATGGAAGTTTTTCCTGTTTTTGTATATGTTAAATTAAAACGTTTATTATTGTAACAAAAATTCATTAAATTGATCTGTTGGAACTTTAATAAATAAACGACTTTCAAAAGATTAAAATTTATTAATACAGTCGTATATAAATAAATCATGCATGAGTAAACAAAACGTTTTAGGGAATAATGGTAACTCTAAATCATTTTCTGAATTAACCTTAAAAATTTTTTAAAAAGTTTTCAAATAAAATATTACGCATAATAAAGGTAAACAATATATTTTTTTAAAATCAACAAATAATATTAATTCAAACAAATAAAAATCAAACATAACTAACTAAATAAATTAAATTATAAAAACTAAAATAGGATAACACATAAAAATCAGTAACAAGATTAATATCCTGTATTGAAGTGAATTGTATGTGTGAAGTATGCGTATGTTTACAAGGAATCAAAGTGAACTAATTCTAATCCAGTAAGTATACCAACAAATAAAGAGAGTCAAAGCGAAATAGAAAGAGAGAGAGAAGAAAAAAACGAACAAGAGTTCATAAAGAGAGAGAGTATACAAGATTAACAAACACATCGCACGCTCTCTCATCACAATAATCAAGTCATCTGTTTGTACCGCCCCTCATACTACGTGTATCATTTAATAGTGTAGTTTTTTCTTTTTTTACAGGTTAGGGGAGATTTAGCTACATTAGGAGGGGTGTGTTTTTACTAGTGTTAGTATATATATATGTACATATATATATATATATTAAACTACAACTGTTAACCTATAGTTGGTGTCGTGGTAGTGGTGGAAAAAATAGGGTGGAAATCTACGCAGACTAAAGAGACTTTAAAAGCCCTGCAAAATACGTTACTTCTATACACATAAGCTGTATACTATGTTCGCATTATTTTCAGTGGTATTATACAGGGGATCATTGTATGAAATTATTCAACCGTGTAACCCGGTAATTATCATTCTCAAATATCCTATTGGGATGTAGAATGTTTAAACAAAATTTAGAATTATAGACTTATTTAATACATAAAGAAAATAAAAATTAATTGTTATAAAATCTATCGTATTTCTATATCATATTGCATTAAAAACAAATGTTACACCAGAAGTCGTTTGGCCCGAGGTTTGGAATACATTAAAAAAATTTGTTTAACCTGTCAGCTTTACAATTTTTAGCATTTCCCGTCTGTCTTCACTCGAGAAATACAATTATATCATTAGAATTTGAACACGAAAACATAAATTAATTCCTCAACGCCAGGTATTATTTTATTTTTTGAATTATAAAAAATCAGTAATTATTCAGAAACTTAAGTATTTTAAGAAGACATGAACACAAATAGTATGAGACGTGCATGAGTCTGAAAAAAAGAACTCTAGAAAAAAAAAGTTTACGTAAATACATACAGAGAATGGTAGGTGTATCGTTTGCCAGCATGTATTCGTATATACAAATGAATAATCGTATAATATCAGTGCTATTTGAGTTTAGGGTAGATTCTGAAAAGATTTTAGTACTTCCTTGTAAATTACATTAGTAGTTTTTCCTTCTGGAGGCAAACAGAATAGACTCTGGGTGAGCTTACCCTACAGCAGATTACATAAAATTAGGTTCAAATCGTTACTTTTTTACCGGATTTGAATACGGTATCGTGGATTTTGCTGTTCTTCGGTGGTCGAGTTTCGATTAACCACACATTTCAAGAATGGTCGAGTCGACCTGAGACTTTACAAGACTACACTTCATTTACATTCATACATATCATCCCCTGAAGTAATACCTTACAGTGGTTCCGGAGGCTAAACAGAAAAATAAAAAAGGCTACATAAAATTGTCCAAGATACAGAGGCGATCAGAAAATGGAAATCCGGAACCCATATCAGTAAATTTCCTATATTTTATAAATGTAATGTGATTAAAGGAAAAGTATTGGTAAAAAAAATTTTCTGAGTTTATTTGGTGGTTTTGAAAGGCGCAAGAGATGATATGATCCATAATCCATTATTTCATTTGTCTACGGAAAAATGTATGAATAATTTTTATAGTTTCTAATTATTAAACATCTACTTACTTGAAATAAAACATAAACAAAAATTATAAAAATTCTTTGCATTACCATCAGAATATTAAAAAATACGAGGACGGTCCAGAAAGTAACATACGATTGTGCCTCGCGTGAAGATGGATGAAGATAGAGCCGCCATCTTGGCGTCAAAACGTTTTTACATTCAGTTCGCATCAAGCTGTCGTAGCGTGTGGAATGTGATTTTTCTTCTTTGTTCGTTGTGAATTATTGAAATGTGCGCTTCAATAGAAAATCCCGCGAGCTGTGAGGTGCGTTCAGTGATTAGGTTTTTACTGTCAAAATACCTCATTCAGATTGAAATTCATCGGCAACTTTGTGAGGTGCACGGAGATGGAATAATGAGTGATGGTGGAATGGGGCAGTGGTGCATTCAGTTTAAAAATGGCCGCATCAATGTTCATGATGAGGACTGCAGTGGTCGGCCTAGCCCTGTGACTGATGAACTGACGATGAAAATCAACGATAAAATTCGTGAAAATCGCCGCATTACGATTACGAAACTCTCGTTTCATTTCCCCCAAATTTCACGAAGTTAACCGCATGAAATTGTATTGGAGAAGCTTGGTTATCAGAAGTTTTGTGCCAAAAATCTAAGCGGCAGATTTCTACAGAGAACGAATTGAAAAGCTTGTGCATTGATATGATAAGTGCCTCAATTTAAAAAAATAGTTGAAGATTGTCCCTTTCAAATGTATGCAATAAAATTTCTTTTTTTTATTTGGTTGTTTTTTTATTTCAAAACCTAAGTTACTTTCTGGACAACCCTCGTATCATAAATATTAATTCAATAACGGTAGTATAAAACGGCGAAAATGTAAAAAACAGTTTGTTTTTTTAACACTTAAAATAATAAAATTCAAAAACCAGAAAATAGTTTTTAGGTATTTATCTGAAGAGAAAGGTATTTATTTGCAAACAGAAATCGAGTGAATATCTCGTTTAGTATAGTCAGAAATGGGGAAAATTTCCAACCATTTTTCGAATTTCTTTTACACTTTTTCACCGCTTTCAAGGTGGAATTTCAAAAAATGTAGAAACTGTTTTTAAATATTCATTGAAGATTACACATACCAAAAATCAAATTTATATCTTCATTTTTTACCGAGAAATTCGAAAAATAGTAAAATTTAATGTTACCCCATTTTAATTTTCGGAATTTCAAAACGTCCTTTCATAGTGTGTACTTCACAGTAAAAAGAATGTGTATACAAATTTTCATCAATTTCTTTTCAGTAGTTTTTGCTGGGCGTTGACTGTACATCTTGTTTTATATATATATACACGAATATTAACTTAAATGTAATTCATTTAAGTTTATTTCCCTCTTGATTGGGTAGAATTAAATATAATAAGACATATTTTACTTAAAAATATTATCTTTATTAATCTCTTGGATTAACCAATCGACTATACAAGCTTAAAAATTAAATTCACTAAGTGTCTTGTTTTATATATATTTAAAGAAACTCTTCAAAGATTTTTTTTTAAGTATACGGATAAAACTGGAGATGATTTTATTAAAAAATATAAAAAGAGTTGATGACACTGAGTAATTGATAGGGAACTTAGACTTCCTTAAAAAACTGACAATACAATGTTTGAAGTCCTACAACTGTGGGCTGTTTCTGATGCACAGGTTACACACACAACATAATTTAAAATATTTATCACTTTATTTAAATATAATACATTTTTATTTATTTAATTCAATGATTCTAATTAAAGCGCGCGCGCATACCGTATTTAATTCACGCGGATATGGCGGTACTAGCAGCGACGGTCGGCACGAACTAAACTAATGTAATTTTACAACTTGCATAAAACAAATTTTGCTTGTAAGGTTGAAGATTGGTGCAGCGGCGAGGCTTAACGCACTGGATACCGAGTCAACCGGACGACCGAGTTCGAGAACCAGTCAGACCGAATTAATTTTTTACATTTTAATATTATTAATTTATTCAATTCTACCGCTCATCTGTGTCGTCAAAACAAAGCAGACGACTACGACAGAATTTTTTTGGATGGGATGCGATTTTACAAAAAATTGTTTATGCAAATATTGTTATTTTTAATTCTTAATAAATATGCCTAAGAAAAATATGACCTTAATTAGGGGAAATCTCGGAGATACTGAGGGTGATCTTGTTCGACAGCCTCACTCCCACGACTTTTTAAGTTGAAAATTTAATAGCATTAATGCCCCATGTACAGAAATAGTCTGACCAGGTTTTGTCAAAATCGGTTCAGTAGATCTGGAGATAAAAGGTGATTTAGAGGCCAACACCGAATACACGTACATAAGAACATTAATATCCGGAAAATTTCCATCCGGTTTTTTGGGTTCCTTAGATATCAAAACGTCAAGATCCGGTGAAAACGGCATGTGCCCAAATTGGAACGATTACAGTACTTTCCCTTCTAGAGCTATAGCGCTATCTAGACGGGAAAGTGAAAATAATAAAAAATAGATAAATTAATTAAAATAGATTTCATTCAAAAATAATGAGGATTATAAAATAAACGTGGTCAAAAGGTGAACTCCTTCCCACTATAGAGTGATCGTCTCGTACTCACGCAACATGGGTACCGAACGAAAGCGTACTACAGAAATGAATTACGCATGCACAGAATTACTTCTGACATAGCTATTAAATATATATATATATATATATATTAAATATATATATATATATATATATATTTTATTTACTAGATTATTATCAGGAACGATCACTACCCAATGATAAAAACGCTACGTTTGGGATCATTAAATACAATTTTTTTTTAAATAAATTTTATTTGAATAAAAATCTTCCTTAGATATGTTAAGGAAAATCACACATGTGATTCTATGTGATACGAGTAATAATTTATGCATTCATTTCAGCAGTAAATTTTTATAAACAAATCTTCCCTTTTAAATGGAATTAAAAATAATGGAGTTAAATGGAGTTAAAAATAATTCCTCAACATTCCATTAATATAAAGTTCCTTAATTATTACAATAAATTGAAGTTGAGTAAATTTATGAATAGTGGTCCTATTATAACCATTATTGTTCACCCTGTTAAATTTTTGAGTGTCTTGTAAGGTTATTATTTTCAAGAAACGATTAAATTGATTTTGCCTGTATTAAAATCAAATCATCATTCTGTTTCGCTTTAAAATAATCTCTACACATTTTAATTTTTATAATGCTCACAAATACATTCTCGTCTAGATAATATTACATCTTGGGAACACCACAAAACGTCATATATCAGGTTAAGGATATAAAAATGAAATGTCACATAATTATTTAACACTAATAAATATGAATTGTGTATACAAAAATTTTTATAAATTAAAATTTCTGATTTTTCCATACTGAAAGTTTTAAAAATAACAATGCTTCTATAAAACAGGCCAACACAATTCCTAGAGCTTCCGTTACCATTTTTATTAAATTACTGTCTTTTTTTAAATTCTTTAGATCAGTTTATTTAAAATTAAAATATTCGTAGATATTTTCTTTTTCAAATTAATATTATTTATTTAGTTGAGTTTATATATTACCTATATAAAAAAGAAAAAATTAATTATTTTTAACTGGTTAATTAGCAGGCCTCCGTGACGCGAATGGTAGCGTCTAGGCCTTTCATCTGGAGGTCCCGGGTTTGAATCGTAGTCAGGCATGATATTTTCACACGCTAAAAAATTGTCGTTTTATCTCATCCTTTGTAGTAATACCTAACGGATGTCCCGAAAGAAGTATGCTACAAACTTTGTTTAATTTGTTTTAATTATTAATAGGCTCACAAACAATAAAAATTACAACTATTTTATTTTTCTGACTTTATTTATTTATTACCTTCACATTGTTATTCTACTATTGCTTCATATTTATCTTTTCTAAGTATTAATGCGGGGCTTCAACAATTTTATTTTTTTATTACTAGCTTTGTGAAATTTTTGAAAAAAGTTTGTCCTTGAAGGAAATACTGGGCAGTGTATTGCATTTTATAATTTTTCCTCAGAATGGCACATTTACCGACATAATACAACGTATACGTTCCTCTGGATATAATATTTATTTATTTTCTTATGTATATATAATTGTTTATTTGGTAATTAACAATGCAAAATTCATTAATGTAAATAAATGACTTGATTTTTCCAGTCATTTTGTAAAATCTTTGCTTACAGATGAACCAATAAGCAAAGCAAGAAGTAAAAGATTTTTTACGTTAAAATATGGTTCTGAACAAAATTGAACCATTTTTTTAAATTTACTTTTGAAATTTAGAATTTTAATAAATATAGATACACAATTAATTTTTCAATTTATTTATAAAATTGCTTTCAAATATAGTAAACCTATGCTTTAAATATAGTATAGACAACTCAGTATGAAGAAAGATCCTATTAGATCGATATTTAATCTTCATTTTTCTTCATCACGTAGTTTTCTTCTAAATTCATACACCTCACTTTTCTTTTTTTATTTTCGTTTCTTAGATGAATTTCCGGCATTATTATAGCTAGTATAATAATTATATTTCATATAGAAAAATATTCTATAAACTTGTTTTACTTACAAGTTTTCATAACTTTAATGTAAAAAATAATATATCTACAAGACTACACAAAAGAAAGACTACCGGGTAAAAACAAAAACAATCATATATAAAGCAGAGATTCAGCTCCCTAAACGAATTCTTCTTTCAGATGTTTTTTTTTCCATTTTCTTTTGAAGTTACCCAAAACCATAAAGCATTCTCGGTGAAAATTCTTTGATTTTTTTTTTCATTTTTCTTTTTTATTTTCTGTCGTAAGCTCTTCTAACATTTTTTATCATAAATGACAGATCTATATTCCAATAATACTAACATATAATCTACAATTCCAACATTATACATTATATGTGAAAATATTTGCCTCAATATGTAAAAAAAAAAAACACAATTACGAAAGAAATAAAATAAAAAAATCTTTACTTCACCTCATGCACTCTTCTCTTCTAAAAAAAGGATAAACTTCCCACTATTTGTACTTATACGAAAGTAAGTTTTTGAAGTATATTTAAATATATAATAGGTAAACAAAAATAAATGTGAAAAGTTACGGGCTTATGTATAAAAGTAATCGGCAATAGCATTACTAATTTTTTTTCTTTTGCCTAGTAATCTTTCAATCTCTAATAATACCAGTACTCATAAACGCATATGAATCGTTAAAAAATTTGATTAAAATGACTAATTTTTGTTTGAAAATCATTTGAGAAAGATTTTATATGACACATTTTTCTTAAAAGAACTCAAAATTTGTTCAAGTAAAATTTTCATTAAGTTCAGCCACAATCGAAGTATGAACCCTCATACCTTGTATTTCGACACCCTTTTGAGACCCCGCCTTTTTTAAGACATCGAAATTATCCTACCAAATTTAAAAAGAAATATTTTTAGCCTAGGAACTTTGATTAATTAACCAACGCGCATATTTACTATATAAGAACACATATAAATCCTATAAAAAGAAAATTTACTTTCGCTTATTTTTGCATTGACATTCCATGCACGATCTCCTGAATCAAAGAAAAAATGAATGTTGATTTTTGACTCGATTATTATATTTTCCTCTTGTTATAGTACAGCATGTTTCAAACTGAATATCGGGAATTGAAAGCTATGTAACACATCTCAAATTTCATGTATATTAATTAATTAGACGTAAAATGAAAGAGCTACTCAAACAGTTTTAGCTGTGTGTAAGTTCATAAACTGTTCTGTACCTTCCGCTTGAACGCTAATAACAAAAATGTCGACTCCTCCAACAGAAAGTGTTCTGTGTTTTGCAGTTTGCAATTGTGAATCTGTAATTACCGTTCAACTTGCGTTCCAATGTCAAATACTTGCAGAGGCTTGAGAATCATGTAAATAAACCACTTTGCAATTAATCTACTCGATAACAGCAGAGACGTCCGACGGTTGAAACGAATCCATGTACTCGACTTAGGGTCTGCGTAACAGTTTGGCATGTAACACCGTCAAGTTTAGTGGTGTCGTAATTTATTGTTACTTCTTTCTTTTTCTTTTTTATTTGTTATTAACGTTTATTTTGTGGAATATAAGGTGCTGAAATTAATGGTTTGTGATTTATGACTGAGCTTAAAGTTTCATATTTAACTTTAAGTTTGCTTGCAACTATTTATTGTGTATTATTTATTTTGGGGGTTCCTTAAGGACCTTCTTATCACGTGCTTTTGTCAGGAAACTTACTTATGGCTCCGGAGGAGAGCCGATTGTAATTATAATTGTTATTGAGTAAAAAAAAAAAACTTGCATTCCTTTTAAAGTTCTGTTGTGATCCCCAGATTGTCAATAACATTTTTAGATGGTATAAACAATTTAAAACCACTGGCTGTATTTGTAAATTGAAGAGTACAGGACTACCGAGTGTGTCCGAAGACAATGTTGAACGTGTAAGGTAGTCTTTTGTGCGTAGTAAAAATTCCGTTAGAAAGGCTAGCCGCGAATTAGAAATCTGTGATGTCTGAGTGGAGGGTTTTAAGGAAACGCTTACAACTGCATCCATATCGTTTACAACTGTTACAAGCTGTAAAACCTACAGATTATATTTCGCGTGTTGGCTTCGCAATTGATATGATGCACCGTCACGATGAAGACTTTCTTTATCGTGTCGTATTCAGTGACGAATCAATATTTCATGTTAACAGAAAAGTAAACACTCGTAATGTGCGTATCTGGGAATCAGAAAATTCTCACGAAATAATGCAGTGTGAACTAGACTCCCCAAAACTGAATGTTTTTTTGTGTCGTACATCGACGGCAAGTTTACAGGTCGTTCTTTTTCGCGGAAGTAAGTGTGTCCGGAATGAACTATCCTGTTATGCTACAACTATGGCTCTTTTATCAACTACAAGACGAACCACAGAACTTTATTTGGCAACAATGTGGTGCGCCCCCTTATGGATATAATGTTGTACGGGATCGATTGAATGAAATTCTTCCCGACAGCTGGATCGATCACCGGGGACAGATGTCAGAGCTTGTTTGCCGTGGTCTCCACGTTCGCCCGATCTGACCCCGTGCGATTTTTTTTTCTTTGGGAGTTTATAAAGAATCTAGTGAATATGCCACCGTTACCGGCTGACCTACCCGACTTGAGACATAGACTTGAAGGTTCTGTCCCATCAATTACTCCATGCTTACTGATTAAAGTATGGAATGAACTTACTTATAGGTTGGATATGTGACGTAATAGTGCTCCCCTAATAGTGCTCACATTGAACACTTATATCAAAACCTGTTTGAGTTGCTCTTTCATTTCATGTATAATTAGTTAAAGTAAGTAAAACGTAATAAATATTACATAACTTTAAAATCCCGATATGAAAGACGATAATATCCTCTACTACTATTGTCGTGAAAATAAAATTTAACCTATGGAAATAATTAAAAGTAGTAGAGTCAAACATAAATTTAAAAAAAAATGTTACCAATATCTGTATGAAACATACTTCTTTGTGGCAATGAAATACGGACAATAGGAAAATCAAAAATGGGATAAAATAGAGATTATTAGAAATTGGGGTTAAAGCAGGATGTCGAAAATCAGATAGGATGATTATGTTTAAAATTAAGAAATTTGAATACGGTAGGAAAAGATAAACATTTGAGAGAACCAGGCTACAGAGTAATTCATTAAAACGTCCAAGATAGTTAATATAGAGTATAGAAAATATATAAGAAGACAAAGTATTAGATTATATGAAATAAATAATTGATTATTAGGATTTAATTATTGTATAAGTTAAGAAATTACTCCAGAATAAAAAAATTTAGACTATGAACAAAAGCCAGATAAATAGTGAGTAAAAAGGATGAAAGTCTCACAAGTTTGCCCAAAGTTTAGCTATTTGACCGGATTATAGTCTAATTTCAAACATCTTATTTATAATATTTAAAATAAAAATTAAATTATTATGTGTAATTTTTTTTGGCTTTTAAAAATATTGCAATATGTACGAACTAAGTAATGACTTATTATCAAAGAGGGAAAAAAAACAAAAGGTAAAGTTTTCCTTAACCGATCATCTACTTAACAACGGTGCAAGATTCTGATTCAAATCCGGGTCGTTTTATATATATATATATATATATAATATACAGAGTGCTTCACGAAGAATGTAACAAATTTTTAGCACATTTTCATATAAACAAATTCAGAACGCTTTGTTAGCTAGTGTCGGCTAATACAAGATTCAACTTGATTTCTGAGCCTTCAATAAAATTAAACTAGATATAATTCTTGGGACTCAAATTAACGAGTAAATTTAGTGATTTAATATGAATTCTGAAAAATGTAATAAAGATATTTCCCAAAACCGTATTTTTGTAGTTTTTGAAAAATCTGCGGTAAAAAAACAAAAGATTGTGTCAAAAAACACTATTTTTTTGTTTGGCATTATATAAGTTTGTTAAATGGAATATTAACTTGTAACAGTTTTTAAAAAAACTTGTAGAGAATTTGATTCGAGTAAAATGGTACGAATAAAGTCCACAAAAAATTAATTCAAACGTAAGAATCTTGAAGTTCAATAAAAACAAAACTGACCAAAATATGGCAGATATTAACTTGGTGTTAAAGGAAAAAAAATTTTCAATACTACAAAACGAAAGAATTTTATATTTTAGAAAAATAGAAAAAATAAACAAAACAATAAAACCAACTCACAAACAATTAAATAAACTGCTGAAAATATCCTCCACCTCATTGAACATATGGCGGACTCTGCCCAACTAATAATGTTTTTAGAGGCTTTCCGTACTTAGCAGGGTTTTTTTTATATTACTTATACCAGACTGTGGTATTTTTAGCATCTAACTCTTCTATTGTATTACACTTTTGTTCATATACTAATGATTTCAAGTGGTACCACAGGTAGTAGCCCAGAGGTGTTAAGTCAGGCGGACAATCAACTGGCCTTATAGGTTTATAAAAAACCTATTTTTTCAATTTAAAAATCAGATTTCTTATAAAACCACTTAATTTGAGTCCCAAGAATTACTAGTTCCAGATAAAACTACTGAAGATAAATTGATGAAAATTATATACATATTTTACTTACGGTGTAAGTGCATACTAAGAGAGGGTTTTTTAAATTCCGAGTTTAAAGGAAGATGAAGTAACAATGGAATTTACTAAATTTTTTTTTTCTTTCTCAGCAACAAATGAAGATATCAACTTGATTTTTGATGTGTGTAATTTTAATGTAAATATCTACAAACCAATTTCTAAATTTTTCGAAATTTGACCTTGAAAGGTCAAGTTAAAAAAATTTTAACAATGATTGCAAATTTTCCCCATTTCCGATTATACTAAACGAGATATTGTCTAGACTGGGGCTTGCAAATAGTATTCAGATAAATATTTAAAAAATAATTTTCGGGTTTTTTTGAACATCTCTTTTTTAAGAGGTGCGACAGTATACGGCGTGGCGCCTTACCAACACAATCGCTGTTATTGTATTGCGACGCGACTGGCTGAACTTGCCTCCGGTTACTTGACAAATACATAAAATAAAGGTAATTAAATTTTTTTTTTAAATGAGAAAATATGGTCACCTCCTAAAGGTGTTTGTCAGGTAACGCTAAGAATCGGATAAAATAAATTTTTATCCGTAACTAATATTTTTAAGATGAAGGCCGAATGTTCTGAAATCCGCATTATTAGATCACTTAAAGTTCTGGGTCCTGTTCTGACCCAAAAGTATTTACAGCAAACTGTGAAAAAATTAGAATACTCTGATATTTTTTGTAGATTGAACAGGCATTAATTTTTATTTTCATTATTATTCACACAAGCATGATTTTAATGAACACAGTGGGTTCTAAGGGGCAGTCCCCTCAGACTAGACGGGAAGGGTGAGCGAAGTGAACCATGAGCGGCTAAATATCCTCTGACCGCGACGGGAAACGCAAGGAATCAATGCATGCGAAACCGGGTCGGGGATACTCCGTTTTTTTTTATATACAAATATTCTTCAGATATATATTTAAAAACCATTTACAAGGTTTTCGGAAATTCGCTATTATAAGTGCGACAGTATACAGCGCGGCAAACGAACCAACACAGCCACTGCTGTTGTTATTGTCTGTGCGGCGCGACTGGCTGTACTTACCTCCAGTAACTTGACTAAAAAACATAAAATTAAAAAAAAAATGACCGCGAGAAAGGCAAACTACCATGTAATGCGGACGAAGCCGCGACGGGGGGATGTTAGCAAATACATAAACATCAAATTTATATTTTAAATGGTTTTAAAATAACATTTTTTTTTTTAACTTTTTAAGATGAATTTTACATTTCCTAATGACAACTTCCAGAATTATTTATTTATTACAGAAACAAATTTACATATACCGATACATTCACGCAGAGTAAGCATACACAAGACAAAGAAAATCCTACCGAGGCAAATATTGTTGCCTGTGCGCAGGTCTGGTTGAAAAACTTAACCTAAAATTACAATCACAAAATACAAAAAAATACATATAAAATTACTGATAAAAAACCCAAAGGTATACGTCAGCCAAATTATTAATGAGTAGATTATTGTAACGTTTATATTCTTAAAATCATTACATATTTATAATCCTTTGATAATTTAACTCTCCTTAACCCTAGAAGTTCCGTATCCTAGAGTTCCCCTGTCCCCCGTTATTTTTTAATCTTTACATAAAACTAGCAGTTAATGATGTTAAAGAACAATTTAGGTCCGAAGTAACAGTACCAGCTGAAAAGATAAAGATGCTACGATTTGCTGATGATAGTAATTCTAGCTGAGAGTAAAAAAAATTTAGAAGAAACAATCAACGGCTTGGATGAAGTCCCACGCAAGAACTACCGCATGAATATAAACAAGAACAAAACGAAGGTAATGAAATGTAGTAGAAATAATGAAGATGGACCACTAAATGTAAAAGTAGGAAAAGAATATATTATGGAGGTAGAAGAATTTTGTTATTTGGGAAGTAGAATTACTAAAGATGGACAAAGCAGGAGCGATATAAAATGTCGAATAGCACAAGGGAAACGAGCCTTCAGTCAGAAATAAAAATTAAAACGTCATCAAAAATTAATTTAAACGTCAGGATTGAAGCGTAGCTTTATCTGGAAGTGAAACTTGGACGATCGGAGTACCTGAGAAAAAAATATTAAAAGTTTTCAAATGTGGTGCTATAGGAGAACGTTAAAAATCAATGGGTGGATTGATTTTTAACGTGACAAATGAAGAGGTGTTGCTGTAAATTGATGAAGAAAGAAGCATATGGAAAAATACAGTTAAAGAAGAAACAGACTTATAGGCTACATATTACCTCATCCTGGAATAGTCGCTTTAATATTGGAGGGATAGGTAGAAGGGAAAAATTATTCAGGCAGGCAACATTTGGAATCTGTAAAACAAATTGTTAGGGGTGTAGGATGTAACGGTTATATCGAAATGAAACGACTAGCACTAGATAGGGAATCTTGGAGAGCTGCATCAAACCAGTCAAATGACTGAAGACAAAAAAAACACTAGAAATGATAAACGCCGATATTTCGACGGTATAGTCCGATCTACAAAATGATAGCGTCGAACTGGTAGAAGTATATAAAATTTGATAGAACAATTTCGATAGCGATCCGATCCTATCGATGTATATAACTAATCGATAGAGAAAGTATCAATCTATAATTCTGTTATTGTTTTACTTTATCAGGTTGCCTACTCTATCCGTAATTCTTTCATAACTATGTAATGTTTTGTTTACGTATTCGTCGATCTTTATGCCGTGAAACAGTTTTTTAGCGTTTTCTTTATTATATTCATTTATTTTAAGTTTAGTTTTCATTTATACATTGTGTAGTGACCGGAGTTCATGTAGTAAAATTGAAGAATAAATTCGATTAAACTTCAAGAATGAAACACTCACAAAAAAAGTTAAACACCTGATAATCCTAATTCAATTGAAAAGATTTTATCCATAATTTTAATTTCTTTTTGTTGTAATAATATTTTATAATTGTTTTAAATTATTAGGTCGGCAATTATAGAGTTATAATGCTGTTATATAACTGTATCACTAATTCTTTTCTTGCTAATTTATAAATTGATATTTTTGTTTCTTGTTATACTATTTGAACTTGAAAACTTGTTTTTTTAAATTACTGTGGTGATATTTCAAACATTCAAACCTGTAGACTCTTTCAACTGTAAGCGGGTATTTATTTATTATAAAAGTATTCTTACTAATAATTTTCGTTATTTTATTTTGTACTCTTTTAAGCAAATTATGATAATTTTTATATGCTACGCCTCATGCTAATATTCTATAGGTAATATAATTGTGAAACAATATATAATAAAGCATTATTAAAGTTGTCATTGTCATATTTTTATATAATTTAGCTAAATAAGCAGTAAGTAAAAGTAAAAGTATTAGCTTAAGAATAGTAATTTAAAAAAAGAAGAAAATTACCTGCACTTTTCTATAAATTATAACGTAGATTATTTAGTATTTAAAAATAGAATATCAAGAAATAATGCAATTAAACAAATTGTATACTAATTTATGTTCACTAGTTATATACTATATTAATTTAGTTATTTCAAATAAGAAGTTTTTTTTTCATTTTAATGTAATTCTTTATCTACTGAAGTTTCAACACAAAAGAAGTAGAATGCTTAAAACTGGTTCACTCAAATTGTTAATGGACATATATCCCTTTTTAAGCAAGCTTAATTTACAAAGAGTATGTTTTAAACGTGTAATTAAATCTTTTTTGAGATTTCGTGGTTAATAATAAGTTCACTCACTGATATTTTTGGTTAATTAAAAAGACCCTTACTATGTTCGTGATACGTCAAATTATTTCAGAATTATTAGTTGACAGAATAGGATATTGTTCACATATCGGAAGGGTCCGTTCGTCATGAAAGATTAAAAGAAAAGGAAGTGTGCATCGGACAGCAATAGTATAAGGAATATGTGTACAAGTATAGTTCGTATGACGTGTGTATTTGTGTGTTTGTATGTGCGTAAAAGTGCCAGTAGCCCAGGAGATTAATTGGGCTAGGCCGAATGGAGGTAGCTACTGCTAGGAGATCAATAATATGAGTGGGAACAAATAACAAATGTGTTACCATGATTGGTACCATCTTACAAACCGGGAGCACAAATAAGTTTCTTTCAAAAAAGAGAAAGGAAATAAATGAGAAAGAAAGTAGCTCAGACAGAACGACCACGGGTTTAACAACAATAGGAAGGATTGAGGGAGAAACAGATAAAGAGAATGATGAAATAAGATCCATCTTTCATATCGCAGCAGGAAAAACATCTGAACTTATGAGAACTATTTTTCCCTACACCAAATGATTCATATACCGACCCGACCAAATATTTAACTATATTATATAATTCTTCGTAGTTTAATAAATATAAAATATATTTTTCACATTGAAAAAAAGTAGTGGATTATCCAGAAAATCTATACACCGAAAAAACATTTAGCAGCATTAATATTTTCAAAATAGATATAACTAAGAACGATATTGGAAATTACGTTTTACAATCGGTATATCTTTACAAATTTTCAACAAATATTTTAGATGTTAGTAATAAAAGAAAACCATTTTAATATTTCTACAATAAATAGAAAACCGTTAAATTTTAATTCTATTAAAGTTAACAAGATTAGTAAAATATAAAAAAGATTTTAAAGCTTCTATTAAAAAAAATTGTTCAGTTTTCCGCAAGAAAACTAACTTTCGTTATTTTATCATGTTTGAAAAGTTATCAAGTCATTCTAATCCAAAATTATTAAAAAAAACGAGAAAACTAAAAAAAGGTATAATTTTTCTACGATGATTAAAATGATTTATTCAAACATTTATGTTTAGTCCAACGAGCTGGTCTAGTGGTTAACTCGTCTTCGTAAATCAGTTGTTTAACAGCTGATTTTCGAAGTGGAAGGTTTTAAGGTTCTGTTCTTAGAAAATGTTGTTGCTTTTATACGGATTTGAATACTAGATAGTGGATTCCGGTGTACGTTGGTGGTTGGGGTTTAATTAAACAAACATCTCAGGAATGGTTGGCCTGAGTTTGTACAAGACTACATCTCATACATATCATCCTCACCTCATTTTAAGTAAGCCCTCCCACTTTGGCAGTGGGAGGTGTTGCTTATTGTTCTCTAGTTGAATCGATTGCAACGTACACATTAGTAAAATAAAATAAAGAATATTTATTATGTTTTAAATTTTGTTTTAGTAACGAAAGTTACTAGTTTAGTTAACGATCTTGTTCAACTATTTATTGGTAAATATTTATAGTATGTATAAAACTAAATGTGAACGTTCAAACTTACAGCATCATAATGAATCATGCTTCTAACTTGCCTCGGAAAAATTTTTTCGACCTTAAATTGAGCGAAACACAGGATCGGCTCAGTCAGTCTTCATCAAATTTTCACATGCACAACTTCAGATACACTATTACAGCATATATAAATTTCACGGAAATTTATTTAGTAGATTTGGAGATTTTTGAGCCACAATATTTTATGTATAAGGGAACCCCCAATTTTAGTGACTGGTGTAACCGTATTCTTCATACCTCAAAACGTAAAGAAAATCTTTTCATTCTCTTCCCACTTCCACCATACGATCGAAAGTAATATGAATTTTTCTTCGAAAAGTCAGTAAAATAAAAAAATAAAAATAAAAAAATAAAAATAAAAAAACGAGAATATAACCAATCATTTAAATATGCAATTATTTTAAAAACCAATTATGAAAATTTGGGGTTTTTTTCGTTTTTTTAAACACGGAATTTACTATTAAAAAAAAGTAGCCTGCTCAAAAGATTTTATCTAACAACAATATTTTTGGCAGATAATTCTTTTTTCTTTTAATTACAAATTATAAATTGTTTCGTTAACCTCTATATGGTGATCGAAATAATCCAACTGATCGAAACTTTGACCTGGTGAATGTGTAAAATTTGCCCATTAAAAAAAAATATTTAATAGTGTCTGCTTTCTATTTCTATAAAATGATTTTAAAATGATTTTTTTAACGTATTTATTTGAATGTATTATATCTATTGTAAATGTTGTATTTTTTTTATAATCTAGGGTATGTAGTACCCGTAACACACTCACTACATTTTATTTTTATACTCATTAACTGGTATGCATTTGTCAACATATGCTTTGTTATTTTGCAGTATGAACAAATGTATTTCTTTTGTAGTTTTAAAATGACACACAGCCTTGTTTTCTGAAAATGTTGTCACTTCAGTATGACTAATGATTGATGTAAATTAGCACTGTTATTTCTACTAATAGATGTGTTTTGGAATTTCTTTTACATTTAACCTAACATGTTCATCTCGTCTACAAGGCATGAAAATACAATGTATCTATAATGCAATTATTCGAGAATTTAAATCTCAATTAATTGTGTGTATATCATAATTTATTCCTGCGAAAGATTCAATGGAATAAATTATGGACGAGTCAGAATTATCCGACTCATCCAGAAATAGTCTTAGAAAAGTATTTGGATTCGTTTTATAAATAATTCTCATAACTAACCAATATTTTAATTTTATAAACTAAACAATGTTAATTTTACCAGACGATTTTCATCGGTGTCTAAAAGGGTGAACTACTTTTTCTTTATTTACTTTTCTATCATTATACCAATTTTTGTTTTTAATGAGAAGTTAAACAGAAAGAAGAAAATATCGCCCAAAAGACTGTTGCTGATTTACAGGTCCAAAGAAGTACTGATGATTTAATCAACTAATTTAAAAAAAAAAAAAAAGATTGGCATAACATAGAATAAATTTTCAACTATGGGGAATAATAATTTAATTTTTTGTTTTTGAATAATTTATAATCATTTATAAGTAGTAATAAAATTTTTACTCGTAGAAATACTTATTTATTTTATTTTATATTATATCATACATTCAAGTTTAGAAAACGTATTATATGGTTTTTGCATTATGATGCTGTTTTGATAAAATAGCTTTAATATATTTTTCACGTTAATATATTCTAATATTAAAAATCAAAATCGTACATCCTATATTTTTTCGTAATAAATTCAATTTTCTATGATTAAATTTAAAAAACAAGGATTAATAAATTTAAAAAATTAAAATTATTTAATTAAAGTTCAGAGTATCATGCGTTAGTAGCTTGCGGGATTGAAACACGAAAATATGTTCACAATGTGATCAACCGGTAGTAGTGCTACGCTCTAACGTGTTATAATAGAACTATGTCAACAGTACGAGTGACGGCGAATTTTATATTACAGTACGTTTTACAAAGGTTTCTTTAACCGAACTTTTCTCAGTTTATTATTTTTTTTTAATGAAAATTTTAATTATTATTTGTTGTACAATATTTAAATTATTCATAACATTATAATAACTTTTTGCTCAGATAATAAATTAATGGAATAATTAAAACATATTTATGTTTTTTTTTTTGGTTTTTTTTATAATTTTTTTTTTTTTCTTTTTATTTGTCTGAAGCTTCACCAAAAATAAAACAAAATAATTTTTTTTTTTTAAATTTCATTTTATATATATATAATGTCATTATTTATCTGAGATATATATACAGGGATATATACATATTTAGTTCTTGATTATTCTGTATTAACGAATTTTAAAAATTTGTTAATTTGTTATTTAATAAACAGTACAAAGTTTAGAATTTAAAAAAAATTATTAAGTGCTATTTTTCACAACACTTCATTTTCTTAATGAACAAAAATGAAAATTTTTCCAAAGATTATTTTTCTTATTTAAAAAAAAATATATATATTTTAAAATTATTTTTATCATTGCTGATGTAATATTCGGTTACAATTTCGAAATATCTTGAAAACCAAACCAAAAGCCATTGAAAAAACACTTAACTATTAGGACACTGAAAAGATAATAAAACGTAATGACAAGATTCATTAAGACAAATATCCAACAATAGAAAAAGAAAAAAAGAATCTACATACAAACAAAGAATTTTGCATTGATAGGCTACAAAAAAAATAATAATAATAATAAAAAAATAATAAATTTTCAGGGTTTTGTTTTATCCTTTTAATTTTAACAAAAGAAAAATCATCAAAGCGAATAAAGGGTAAAAACTGTACTAACGGTATTAAACTTAAGTTATCTAACAGAACACTATACAAAATTCTAAAAATGATAAGGTTATCTTAAAATTGTAATTAATTGATTTCAATTTTAGTAAACCTTCTCTATTTATCCAAAATCCGTAAAAAAAATTTCAAAAACATTACTTAAAATCTTTTTTGTTTTTTGTTTTTTTTACAATATTTGTGAATATTTAATAGTTTGATACCATGTTCTTAAACATGATGGCCAAGATGAAAAAACCATATGCCACGCCAGCTGTACTAGGAAAAACGAAATTTTAAAATGCTTTCTTATCTGCTTCGAGTCGACATTCAGAGCTCCGTAAGTGTCAGCATTACTTTAATTACTACAAGGACTAACACAGATTATCAAACTCAGTGAATTCAGTTGTATTCTATTCCTACTGAATCTCAATAGTCATAGGGTAAGCGTGTCAGGCAGATATTAATATAAGACAAGCACTTTTCTGAAACAGTATATTTTCACATAATTATGTGGGAAACATTTCATATACCATAACTATTGATTAAAGGTACAACAGATATCTTACTTACTTTATTTTACCTGATTCTAAAAAAAAACACGTAGGAAAAATAAACAAAAAAAAGATAAAAATTCTGTAGATTTCATAACGCAGTCGGAATTATAAAAATTAAACTTTTAAATATGACGAAAGATCAGACTCAAGGATCAAAAAAAAATGTTGGAAAAACCCTTCAACAAAAAAGGGAAATGAAAAATTTATATTCTGATAACGGAAAAAATATTCGGATGTGTAATTTAAAGGACTATTTTAATTATCTACAGGAATATTTACTGTTTAAAAAGTATATAAATACGTATATTAGAAACTGTAACCGTAACTTTATAAACAACCGGATGTGATACACTACTGAATCCCAAAAATATGATAAACTTTTCAAGAATTGCAAATATCTGATGTCACCCTGACCCCTGTAGGAGAAAAAATACTCCTTTTGACAACCTAGTTCAAAATACCACCCCCTTCGTTCCTTGCCCTGATGTCTTTAACGGATCTAAGATTCCTCTAACACCGAAGAACACAAAATAGCCACTACCTATTACTAAATTCTAAACTATATTGTATTACAAAATATTTATTTTTTTGATTCAACTAAAAACATTAAATTCTTTTTTCATACCTCTTAAACAGGTGTTGATCGCAATAAAAACAATTTTTTCGTACAGATACCCAAATCCACCTCTTAAATTTTCAAAGAAAATTATGAAATTCTAATATGAAGTAAACAATCTAATTGATCTGGTCCGCTTTCGAGAGCGAGGTCAATGCCTTCAATCTCCCACACCACAGCTCAATCACAGAGTTTCTAATACAATCTATCTCTATCCTGAAAACGAATAGCTCAACTAACTCGATACCAAAATGCCTACCTTAGCGAATTAAGCACCCAAACGGGCCCCTAGCCACACACCCGGATTGCTACTCTATCTATTAGAGGATCAAACCCCTTCATTCACTCTCTGCAGTGCCAAAAACCTAAAGAAGCCAGCAACTATATTGTTGCTGGCTTCCACTCCCTGTTTTCCAATTGACCTGTAAATCTAAATTAGAATTAATTTTCTTTAATTAAATTTCTCTTACTATTCTAATAAGTTTAGCTTTGTATTTTGTGGAGATATACAGGACATACGTCACCAATTCTACATTCTGAACATATACATGAGCCAGGCAAGCCAACCAAAGCAACTTATCCCTAAAAATAGCATGTCTTTTTTTCTTTTCTCTAACCCTCCAAGACCATCGTTAGGTATTGCTTCAGAGGAAGTGATGAAATGGATGCCAGTTCTGTAGCAAGTAAAAATTCCATGCCTGTCCGGGATTCGAATCTGGGACCTCCGGACGGAAAGCCGGACGAAATGCTTTTGCCGGCCTTCATTGCAGGAGCTACCACTCCGGCAATGAAGGCCGGCAAAAGCACCATGTCTTAAAAGTAACAAAATAATATGCCGATCGAGGGAAACCCACCTAGTAACTTATAAACCTTTTACGTCCTGGAAACTTCCACGCTTGTAACGGCCATCAGTCGATTCATTCCATCTGATCTGCCATGAATGAAACCTGGTTCTTTATTTATCGCATACGCCTGAAGGTAAGTTGGCCTATCTTTTTGGCATAATAACATAATTAGCGGTCTGTGATAAGGATATCAATAGGCTTACATCCGATGCCAGGTTTACTAGAAAAAATTACAGTAAATAGTCTTGCTTCACAGTACCGAATATATCGTACTTCTACAAATTATCAAGGCAAACCCAGATGATATTCGGTCCTACAAGAAATATATTTACTGTGTTCTCCAGAGGGACTGACTTTTTAATGAACAACTTTAACCCCAGAAAACTATCTCTGACTAGTCCACTTTGTGTCACATAACTTCACATGATTTCTATGCGTTACAACTATAAGGAATACGATGAAAAAATACAAAAACAAATTATTGTATTCTTTAGTTAAGAAATAATATAGCATAATTTACATAATATCTCCACTCACAAGAGAAAATTGGGGAGAATAAACGTATAAATAAAAGTGATATCTTTTATCTAACTATATGAAAATTAAAAAAAAAATAATTATATTAAATCATGATGTAAAAACAAAGCTCTATTTCTACAATTATAATCTGTCCGTTCAAAGAAATTTTTTTTTTTCTACGTTTCGAAGACAAAGCTTAAATTTTATTGTGCATATTACGCCATGAAATTGTTTGCTCTTTAGTATTTTTAGATTGTTGTAAGAAAGTGCAATGAATCACTGGTTACGCATGAATAAAAAATTGACAAGGAAGGGTTAGGTTGAAGTCTGAATAGGCACACACTTATTTGTCACCAGCTAACAAATAGCCAAACTAGTACAAACTGATATTTTCAACCTGAAACAATGCATATTGATAATGTAATCAATATATATATATATATATATATATATATATAGTATACCTAGAGTAAATTACTCAATAGTACCTTTTAATGATTTGATATGTTACAGAAAAAAACTTTCGTATATAATAAAAAATTCTATAAATAATTAATGATATACTGATTAATTAATTTACAATTTTTGCTTTCCCGTCTAGCGCTGATGTTAAAGCTATAGCTTTTGAAGGAAAAGTACTGTAATCGGTCTAATTTGGGCATATGCGGTTTTCACCGTATCTTGTTTAATATCATTTTATTTAATTTTATTATTTTTTTAAATACTACATTGACATTTAACAGTCAATATTTTAAAATTATATTTAATTTAATCATTGAATCGATAACCAAATAATATAAGTACCCTATGGTGTCGTGATTAGCGTACTGGCTTCTAAACCCTTTAGTCCTGGGTTCGATTCCTAACAAAATTCTGACATTTTTACACCTATTATTTCATTCATCGCGTTATCTTTATCTTCAAAATATATTTAAAAGCATGACAAAGATCGTATAGTATAAAAAAATTAATTAATTAAAAAATAACATACAATTTTTGGGGCATTTTAGTTGTTTTAAAATATTTTTTTCTTTTTTTTACATTTACAGTTAAGTCTCAGTTATATTGATAAATGTTCTATAATAGTAAAGATTATCAATATTTCAGGTTGTTATTGTATTTTAATAAGTTATTATTCATGCTTAGGCTATTATTTTATTAATAACCTACGTGGATTTTTCCCGATGTATCCTAGTGAACATAATTACTATTTATTATAAACGACTTTAATTAATAAATTTACTATTCTTATTAGTTAAACTAATGGAATGATAAAAAAATATTTTTTTTTTTTATCAAAATTATTTTTTATTATTTTTCTATCAAGATTTCGTCTGCTGCGATAGTTATTTCTAATCTGTAAAGTACAGATACTGTTATATTTTTTTATTTATTATTAATTTTTTAATAATTACTTATATGCATTGAGTATATATGTAACAGAGTGATTCCAAATTGAACGCCAATCTCTTGGGAGAGATTTTATAGTCAATGATAAGAAAAACGTTCATATAAACATAGGTCAGAAAACGGTTCATTAGCGAGTTTCAGTTCGAGAAACATTTAGTCCAGCTTTATGTTTCCTCTGTGAAATTAAACCGTACTAAAATTCTTGCGCTAAAACTCGAGGGGTAAATTTGGTACTTCCTTATGGTTTTGATCTAAGAAATTGAATAAATTAATCCCAGAAATCTATCTCACTTAGGCTTTAAGAAAAAGGTTTTTGTTTGTCTTCAGTCATTTGACTGGTTTGATGCAGCTCTCCAACATTCTCTATCTAGTGCTAGTCGTTTCATTTCGGTATACCCCCTACAATTTGTTTTACATATTCCAAACGTTGCCTGCCTACACAATATTTTCCTTCTACCTGACCTTTTAATATTAAAGGGACTATTCCAGAATCCCTTAATAAAAGAGGAGTAAAATACGAAAATATTTATCGGAAAATACACTTTTTTAGGTTTGGATAAAATATCTTTGTTAATTTATTAGTAAACAAATAAAAATTTCTAGTTAACTTTATACGGTTTAATTCTGAGAAAATTGATCTCGATAACATTTACTAAAATTAAACACAGATTTGAGAAATTCAACTTTAATTATAAACAAAACACACAAACAGGACTGGAAAAGTGATACGATTTTAAACAGAACAATTTTCATCAATGTTTGAACAATATGTAAATGAAAACAAATAGAAAACTTATCAATAACAGAAAAAAATATAATAAAAAATAAATTTGATGAAAATTGTTTCCGTATCACTTTTTCAATCCTGTTTGTGTGTTTTGTTTCAAATTAAAGTTGAAATTTTACAGATATCTTTTTAATTTAAAAAAAAAACGTTATTTACATCAATTTTCACAAAATTAAATTTAACACTTTCTTTGCATTTTTTTAAAACAAAAACCATAAGGAAGCACCAAATTTAGCCCTCAATCTGTACACTAAGAATTTTTATATGGTTTAACTTTACAGAGGGAGCAGAAGGAGAGCTAAATGTTTTGCGAGACGAAACTCGCTAACGAACCGTTTTCTGGTATGTTTATATGATTTTTTTTTTGTTATGTTTGGTTATAGAATCATCTTCCGAGAGATTCCCGTGCAATTTGGAATCACTCTGTATATGGATACTTTTGTGGCCAGAACAAAAATAATCCCTTTCGGCATGCCGGAAGGTGGAGGTAGATTTCACCGGCGCTAAGTAGGGGATAAAAGATATCTCTACTTTAAAGTTAAAAAAATCCTCAAATTTACTTAATACGACAATGGTTGCATGTGAAAAAGGATTTACATGTTTAATATACGACAATTCATCATATTCTTACAATTCCAGCAACATTTTGATCATTCTTTGCCGTAAGTGGTCATATCAATAATTGTTTCAGACAAAAGTTTTAAGTAATGTTTAAAGGACTAATGACCACTTTTAACCGATTCGATACTTGCCTATTAAGGGAGGTTTTTTCCTTTTTTGTCTTCGAAATCCCATTTTTTCCATTCCCTGCTCCAATGGTTTACGATTTCAAAAAACTTTACTTAGATAAGTTTTAAGCCCTTATCCAAAGAATAGTAGGGACTTTAAACGAATTCGATATTTTGCTTATTTTGCGATATTTTGTTGTTTTTTTTAAAAGCCCTCCCCCCATTTTAGCCCCCATGGTCCAAATTTTGCTCATTAATGTACTCGACCGAGATTTTGAGTCGTTATATTTTATGTATCAATTTGAAAGTGATTGGGGCAAAATTACAGTAGTTATCGTGTCCACAAGAAAGTAAAATATATATATATGTATATATATAAACATTTAAACTAACGATGGTTTTGGGGTCTGGGGGATGTGAAACGCGAAGATATGACGAAATTTTCTGGAAGTCGAATCGCGATACCCATTACAATAGGTAGCTTTCTTATGAAATCTACCTAAAAATGAAAAACATAAAATAATTATTACAAGAATAATTTCCGACACACTTAATCAATGTAGAATGATTTGCTCCTATTCTAGAAGTTTTTACTTTAGATTGTACTCATCTTTAAACAGAAATATAATGAACAATTAGAAGCATCTGTAGTTACATAAAATTAACATTTGATAGTTATCTCATAAATTTTCTCACAAAAATGATTATTCATATGAAATACACAATGACGCACTATATGAACAGACACAATTCAAATCTAACACACTTCTCTACCTCATTCTTAATAATTATCTGTCAAAAAAAAAAACACAATTAATAATATTAGCTTGTAACACAATGAGAAATGTAGCATTAATTATTAAGAAGCAAGAACAACTGAGAACTATCTTTACATGAATTTTGAAACCGTTTTAAGAATTAAATTTTGTTCGGCTTGTCGTTACGTATGTGTACTATGTTAATAACTTCCATAGAATATCCTATGCCGTACTGCAAGGAAAATGAGAATGAACTGGTTTCCCGTTACCGTGTTCATAAACCATAAAACTTTTTCACATAACGTTTTTGTGACATAAACTATTAAACGTTTCTGCTAAAGGTAACAATATGATATGATTTTACCAGCGTCGTTACGTGATGGATGATTTTTTCTGAAATGGATACCGGAAGTTTATATTACAAGACACTAAACGAAGTTTCTTTTTCCTATTTTTAATTTATTTTACCTAACATTACAATAGCTTATTTGTTCTCCTTTCATTTGTAGCAGATTACAGCAAAGAAAATATAATGAAAAATAAACTATTTTCTACAAAATCAATAAAAAGTGATAAAAAAAATTATAAATGAAGCTATTATAAAACCCGTTACTACTATGAAATAAACTTAATTTGTTTTATAAATTCATTTATTCCTTTCTTAAACACTAGAAAAATAATATTTATTCCACTCTAGAGACGTATTACTGAAAACATTTATTAAGTTTAGTTTTACGTACATTTGAATACGCGCTTTTAATACAAAAATCATTATTATAAGAAGTAATGATACCAAGAGCTATCTAACGGTAAATAAATGAACTAAGTTGTTGCACGATCTGTCGGTCGTAGTTAGTATCCCTACCTAACAACAACATTACGACGCATGCGCTCAGTAACTCCGCCCAGATAGGTTACGCCCTTTCAAAGAATAGCGTAATGGCTGCCCAAGGGAGAGAAAACTAACAATGAAACAAAGACAGGAATTGAATCGTGACATGTCGGTCCCACAGGACCGGGGGAAATATTGACAATCTTCACTTCCCTACTATTCTCCACAATTTTTGCATGACAAAGCCGGCTGTAGCTTCTCATACAGACGCTCTGCACTGTGCTGTAACGTTTCTGTTGAATACGGTATATCTCAGATTTCCCCTTATCGTTTCAATGTTCCACGATACGATATTATCTCCATGGAACTCTGTAAAATCTACTTCAACAAATAAAACTTCTGCGACCTATTATTCTGCAGATAACAATTAAAAAGCCCGGCACTGTCGTTTTTATTTATTTTTTTTATGCGATTGAAAAAGAAAATAAAAATATCAAATTACTATACACATATATATTTCTATTGTTATATTACAGACGTTAAACTTCGGAAATAATTTTTATTTTATTAGATATCGTAGCAAAATTATGTTTCATTATACAACAAAGGAAAACATAAATATTTAAATAAAACTTTGTTCGATATTTGAAAAAAATAGGCTTCAGTATAAACAGTGTACCAGATCTTAGCCAAATCCGAAACAATATTTTAAGCATGAAAAAAAAATTATTGGAAAATGTAAAATTAAATTACAATTTAAGTAGATGAATAGAGTGATATACTTTTTAACTACTCTTAGCAATTGTATATATATTTGTGTGAAAACTAGTTAACTTTTGGTGCTAAACTTTACTCAAAGGTATTATTTCAGTATAATTAGATTATTTTTATATCATTTCTTTGGTATAATAGACTCTTTTTCTTCTGCTTTCCCTCCGGAACCATCGTAAGGTATTAATTCAGAGGGTGATAAGTATGAATGTAAATAAAACTTAAACTTGTACAGTCTCATATCGCATTCCTGAGTTGTGTGATTAATTGAAATCTAACCACTAAAGAACACCGGTATCCACGATCTAGTATTCAAATCCGTAAAAAATTAAATAGGATTTGAACCTTAAAAATCTCGACTTAGAAATCAACTGGTTCGCTATAATGAGTTCACCACTAGACCAACCCGGTGGGTTTGGAATAATAGACTAACATAAATACAGAAAGATACGTTTGAATATTATCCGAGGCCCACTCGTTAATTCTGAAATATACCCTGTAACTGTTTCCATACTCCATGTATGTAATAACGTTGTCTTTGGACATTTACTTACATTATTCATAGACTGAAAGCGGCTGTAATACATTAATTGCAAGAATGTTTTCTGTAAAAGAGTCATCCGTGACATTTGTAACTACAAGAACTTTGCTAAATAAGTTAACTAATCGAAATGGAGGCTCCCACCAATTGAATTCATTCATTTGTAGGAACTACTCTAATCTGTCTACAACCTAATAACTCTAATCTGTCTACATGGAATTTGTAGACAGATAACTTCTGGGAACATGAGTTTGGCATTATTTTTAAACATTTGTGTTTTTTATAAACATGTGTTAGGCGATTTTTAAAATGAAAGTTTTCATCACCAGTTTTTTGAGAGGATTGCTTTAATCATATTGATATTTATATCTCTCTCGTTGTATTAATTCAATCGGCTTCTGGTCGCCGTCAATCAAATGAATATTAAGTAAATATCAAGAAACCCACCGGGTTGGTCTAGTGGTTAACGCGTCTTCCCAAATCAGATGATATGGAAGTCGAGAGTTACAGCGTTCAAGTCGTAGTAAAGCCAGTTATTTTTACACGGATTTTATTACTAGATCGTGAATACCGGTGTTCTTTGGTGGTTGGGTTTCAATTAACCACACATCTCAGGAATGGTCGAAATGAGACTGTACAAGACTACACTTCATTTACACTCATACATATCATCCTCATTCATCCTCTGAAGAATTATCTAAACGGTAGTTACCGGAGGCTAAACAGGAAAAAGAAAGAAAAGAAAAGTAAATATCAAGAATAATTTTATGTTTAATTTCTTGAAACAAGCGTACAATATATTTTAAAAGAATAAAAAGAGTGTTTTTCATTTAGTACATACAACCAATAAGAATTAAAATTTAAAAAATTACGTAATTTTCACGCGTAATTAGATGAGAAAGAATGCGTGAGTTTTCATCTTTATCATATATGTACTTTACAAAGGATATTTTCTTAAACTATTATTTTCTATTCCTTTTATTTTATACATTTTTTTTCTTAATTAACTTTTTAATGAGAGAACAAAACTTCTTAAAAAAACTCTTACTTTACAACCTATATTTTTATTTAAAACCTGAAAAAAATCAATAATTACCCGGGAAAACAAAACAGATATATTGGACTTTTGATCATTTTCTTAAATGACAATCTTAAAATTTTCTTTTAAGATTAGCCAGTCCAAGCAGAAAATGTACGTGATGTACAGTAAATTATGAGCTTAATGTTTATTGTTCACTTCACGATTCAATAACATTTTCGTTCTCAATTTGTATTTCATTAATAGAGCGTTTTTATTTTAACCCCTCGAAAGGATTGGTATTTTTATTAATTTACTTTTTATACGTATTTTATTTGTTTTTTTTTTTTTTTTAAATAACCTCTGGCCGGCCTCCGTGTCGCGAGTGATAGCATCTTGGCCTTTCATCCGGAAGTCCCGGGTTTGAATCCCGGTCAGGCATGGCATTTTCACACGCTACAAATCACTCATCTCATCCTCTACAGCAATACCTAACCACGGTCCTGGAGGTTAAAAAAAAACTAACCTCTGATAATAATTAACAATCGAAATACCCAATTATAAATGTGCTGCAGAAGCGCTTTCTCAATAGAAGTACTTTCTGTTCTTAAAAATAAATAAATTGAAAAAACATATACTACAACGCCCCCTGGTGACTTATAACCGTAAAACTAATCTAAGAACCTGCACTGAGGTCATACGTATGTAATGCAAAATTCGCATCGAAATCGGCCCAGTAGTTTTGAGGAAAATGGTAACAGACGTACACACAACCTCTTACCCCAAACGGCATATACCGTCTCCGTTCCGTCGACGGTAAGAAACAGACTGTTACGTAAGCTTACGGTTAAAAATCAGAAAAAAAGATACGCGAAAGAACACACCTCTTTTATAAATATTAAGATATATATATATATATAAAACCTCAAGAACACATCTCATAAATAATAAATTTTCTAAACATTATTACAAAATATAATTTCTTTAAATTCAAAAACTGAAATAGTTCATTTATGGGTACCCTTATTTTCAGCACCATATTCCATTTCTTCTGGTAACCCGTAGAAAACAAATGTATATACATCTAAAACAAATGGGCTAACAAAATAATGTACTGGCAATGATATGTTTGATGTCATTCTCTTATTGTATCAAATCACACCAAATAATATGAACTCTATTTTAAAACAAGTAAACAAATTATTACTACATGTTGATTTTAACGCAGTATATAAACACAATAAACAAATGCTTTTGTTCTGATCATCGCATAAACCAATGCTTTTAGAATATGTAGTAAAAATTAACATTAACACACTTTCATTTAAAACATCTCAAACATCCATTCCCTCATAAATTACCTGTTTTTATAAGTACAATCCATCTTACCACACCAATACAACCTAAAGAATAAAACAAAACAACTAGCACACTCAAACTGATAAAATAGCAAACTCATTCGACACTAATATAATTTAAATAAGTATTAAAAAAAAGTTGATTTAAATAAAATTATAACTTCATTAACATACATTCAGAGAAAATACTTCATAAATTAAAAAAGTTGATAAAATATGGCTTACAAAACATATAATAGAATAAATCATAACACAGAGAATACAAAATGGAATAAATAAATTAAACAGCTCCAACTACACAAAGTTCATTGGTCAAACGGCATAGCTTCAAAGATACAATAAATATTCAAAAGCTTTCTATAGCAACATTGAATCAACATTAGGCAACTATCTCAGACATAATAACTCAACAAAGCCGTCTTAATATAAAGTTCCTTCGACCAACACTATTAAATATAGGCTGTATAAAAATACGAGGTTATATCGGAAGCGTTTTAAAAAAAATATGATTAAATTTCCAGTTAATTTTAGAATGAAGGTAGTAAAAGTATATGGTTAAGAATGAAATTTTATATTTCTGCATACAATAGTAAAAAGAATTATCGAAGTCGTATGAATCCTTTCTGAGAAATAAATTTTTCTCTTTTCTTCAAGACCGCAACTTCATTTCTAACTTTAATTGTACTTTTTATCTTCTCCATATCAACATTCGCAGTGCTTCTCCTCTTTTTATCTACTTTCCTCTGATTCCTTGTTTTAACTTCATATACTGACACGTTCCAGAAAAAAATATGTCGCATATATTTTTCTCTGATTTTTAACCGTAAACTTACGTAACAGTCCGTTTTTCTTACCTTCGACGGAACGGAGACGGTATATACCTAGACGGGATAAGAGATATTGTGTTTGTCTTGTGTGTGTGTGTGTGTGTGTGTGTGTGTGTGTGTGTGTGTGTGTGTGTGTGTGTGTGTGTGTGTGTGTGTGTGTGTGTGCGTGCGTGTGTGTGTGCGTGTGTGTGTGTGTGTGAGTGTGTGTGTGAGTGTGTGTTACCATTTTCCTCAAAAACTACTGGGCCCATTTCGATGCGAATTTATCATTACATAAGTATCACCTCAGAGCAGATTCTTAGATTAGTTTTACGGTTATTGGATACCAGGGAGCGCTGAAATATATGTTTCTCTAAAACGATTAGGCCGATTTTCATGCAGTTTTGTGCATTACATAGGTATCACCTCAGTGCAGGTTCTTAGATTAGTTTTACGGTTATAAGCCGCCAGGGGGCGCTGCAGTAGATATGTTTCTTCAAAACAGCTTTCGAATATTTCTAAGTCTTTTTAACTTCAACAAGGTTACATTATTGTTCAGATTATTAAATAATTTGCGCTGGTCAAGTATACTAAACTTTCATCATCATTATCAGCCTATAAATGTCCCACTGTTGGGTACAGGCCTAATAATCTAAAAAGTAATAAATAAAATTTTAAATTTTATTTTCTGGAACAAGAAAAGCAGACTGAACTGGTTATTCGAAGTACAGAAAGACATGGAGGAATTAGACATAATCCATGAAAACCTAAAAACGAAAACCGGAAACTATGGGAAATTAAAAAATAAAGAAACAAGATTCCTATAAAAACCCAAGAAAACAATAAGCCGGGTGTAATCTGAACAAGAAAGGGCAAGAAGATCTGAAACCCTTAGAAATTACTGGCAAAATAGAAAAGCTGAAAAACAACAAATCAGCAAGAAAAGAAAGAACTTGCCAAAAAAAATGAACTAAAGTGATCCATTATGGTCTTAAAAGTAAAAAAATATATATTAAATTAAAAATTTTAAAAACCCACGAATAAAAAACCTTAAAAAACGTGAAATAATTAAATAACTGTATTTTTACCTTATAATCAATCCTGTGTGACATTTTGGTATTTGTTTAAAGCAATAAAATTTAAGATTTTGATTGACCGTTGTGCGTGACCCGTAAACTGCATAGATCATCATAGTCACGTACGACGGTTAATCAAAGTCTTAAACTTTATTTTCTTAAAAACAATATCACAATGTAACAGAGGATTATAAGGTAAAAATATAGTTATTTAATTATTTCTTGTTCTTTAAGGTTTTTCCTCGTGGGTTTTTAAATTATTTTTTTTTTTTACAGATGAAACGTATTCCTGTTATTCTTTTTTTTTGCCGAAATATTTTACTAATTTTATATATATATTTTTTAATTTTCTCTTGTATTTTTATTTTTTAATATTTTTTATTTACCTTTAATTTTTTTTGTTTATTCTTCTTTTAAATTCTTCTCGTCTCTTATCCCATTATTTAGAATTCCATTCTCTAACTGTTCGCTAACTGGAATTATTCGATTACTTTCCCATCTAGTAACAATTTTCTCAAGATACGTATATAACAAGGGGAGGAATGATAAATATCATCCCAATTTTGAAAAGTAACTTTTAAAATGCTGATTTTTAACAAAAAAAATAGTCTCAATCGCCTGAGATACAATAAATTTCAATTTTTTAAGATATCCGTTTTAGTTAAGATATTAAATTTCAAATGGATTAAATTTTATAAGCTTTTTTGAGCTAAATGTAGAATTTTAATATTGTGATTGATTTTATTTGCGATCCAGTTTTTGTGATGTGATTTAAAAGGTTGATTCTATATATTTGTTAATGTAATTTTTGGATCAATTTAAAGCAACTAAAATGTACATCCTGTTTGTCCAATGTAAAAATAATTAATAATTTACTTCAGCAGATAAATGAAGCAAAAATCAGTACACCATACTATATTTAATAAATACTGGCTTTCTAATGAAGTCTACTAGCTGTCGAGGGGAAAATAATTTTGAACGCCTTATTAACTTCTCTAGATTTACTGACAAGGGCCTATCAGTCAGAATTCAAATAAACAATTATTTTCATTAAAGGAATAAATAGAAAACAAAGTACTTAAGTCTTCTGAACGCCCCATTTGAAAAACATATCACCGCAGTAGTCTCGTGGTATAATATTTGCTATTAATTATATCATCTAATTTCCTTTGGAAAATAAAACCATAAATTTCAACTAAATTAAAAATAATATTTATTTTTTGTTTTTAATTTCAATATTGAGATTATTTTAGGTAGACGTTTAATATTATTGGTGAATGAAGACCTACAAATTACATAGCAGAAATTCTACGACAAAAGTAACCAATATCAAGAAATAGTTCTAGAGTTTTAGAAAAATAAATAAATATATTCATATATAAAGAGCGATTTAAAATTTTACGGCAGTCTATCGGGAGACGATTCTATAACCAAAAATAAGAAAGAAAGTACATAAAAACGTAGAACAGAAAACGGTTCGTTAGCGAAATCTTTAGCCCTTCTTACTGCTCCCTCTGCAAATTTAAACTGTACTAAAATTCTAGGGGTACAAATCGAGGGATAACTTTGGTGCTTCCTTAAAGTTTTGGATCTAATAAATTGTATAAAAGTGGTCACAGATCTGTATCTCAATTACATTTTAGGAAAAACGGGGTAAAACGTAAAAGCGGTTTGTCAGAGTACACTTTCTTAGGTTTGGAATAAAATAACAGTTAACTTACTAATAAAGAAATAAAAATTTCTAGTTAACTTTGTAGAGAATGTAATTCTGAGAAAATTTATGTAAATAAAGTTTATTAAAATTGAGAATTTATTAAAATAACCTTTATTTAAATTACTACTTATTTTAAAATGTATTTAATTTGATTTAGTTTATTTTATTTTAAAATTACTTATTAAATAAACGTTTATTAAAATAACACAAATTTGAGAATTTCAACTTTAATTAGAAACAAAGCACTTAAAAAATGAATAAAAAATATTTGATGAAAATCGTATCACTTTTCCCATCCAGTCTGTATGTTTAGTTTCTAATTAAAGTTGAACTTCTCAAATTTGTGTTAATTTTATTACCGTTATTAATGTAGTCTAATTTAAATAAATCGAAAAAAAGTATTACAACTGAAAGTTTTGTCGCTAAATAATATTTTTTTTTTAATGTTCAAGACTAAACACCTGATTTCTTGTCATACATATTCTCATCTCATTGGGCCTTGGGTTGGTTGCTTATTGTTCACTAGTTGAACGGATTGCAACATACACATTAGAAAAATAGAATATTATCATTTACATCCAATTATTCTGACATTCTCATATAAAATGACCTAAAAGAAATAACGGTAATGGTTTATTAATAAAGCCTATATTGGTAAATAAAAACATACTAATACACGATTCCCATAAATTATTTTCCTTCTATAGTATAATTACATTAAAATTTTGCTAAACACTAAAGCAGTACAGTAATATAAAATTAAAAGATTTTTTTATGTTAATAATGAATTTTATATCAATTTATGAAACATTTTATAGAGTTGTAAAAATCTGCCTCATTTAACAATACATAATAATTAAATGTTTTATTGTGACTGTATAGTTATGAAATAAAACTCTGTCGGATGTTTGATGGGCTGAGAAAGTCAGGAGTATACTGTTCGTTTTTGGATGACTGTTTTACTCTTTACAGCATCAAACTGTTACTCTAATCCAGACGTTTCTCAACCACGCTCTTCTCTTTTTCTGTTTAGCATCCGAAACTATTTCTGAATTATTACTTCAGAGGATGAATGAGGATGATATGTATGAATGTAAATGTAAGACTACATTTCCACGGTAGAATCAATGCTAAAAAGGATTAATAAGATAATAAAAACAAAGGACACATACTCTATTAAATTTGAGGAAATTTGGCTATTAAACATTTTTCTTTTAAAAATAAAATAATCTGTAAAAAATACTGTGTTTGGATTAATTTGTTTGCCACTGTATTTGCTGTAGACGTCGTTGCACCGTCTTACTGCAGCAAGCAATCTCGTTCATCAGCCTTTAACAGTGCCACGAATTGCATGATGACGTTCCTGGTAACGTTCAGCTGTTATCAATCCGTGAAAAATATTTGACCTACAATTCTTTTCCGCGAAATCGCACACGGAACTTAAACCTTCTGTGAATGTAACCGGGTCTTATGGAATATGTGAGGGTTTTTGAACTTTATCGATCTGCCTGGTAGGCACTTAAACCGTGATTTATCACACTAAAAAACATAATCCAACTCCCGGAAATTCCCTTTTTTTCTGTTTAGCCTCCGGAACCACCGTAAGATATTACTTCAGAGGATGAATCAGGATGATATGTATGAATGTAAATGAAGTCTCGTCTTGTACACTCTCAGGTCGACCGATCCTGAGATGTGCGGTTAATTGAAACCCAAACATCAAAGTACACCGGTATTTACGATATACTTATTGAGATCCGTACAAAAATAAAAGCCTTTACTAGGATTTGAATCTTAGAACTCTCGACTTCGAAATTAGCTGATTTGCGATGACAAGTTTGACAGCTAGACCAACCCAATATTTTATCTTATTAAAACCTATATTACGTAGCCTTAATACTTTGTTGGTTTCCACATATTTTTACTTGAAAGATTTATTTTTTAATTAGAATTTAATCAAAGCTGAGATTTCCAGCTATTCAACTACCTCTAAAAGAGAAAAATGTTTAAATTAAACAAAATTTTCATCTTAAATCTCTCACTCAGTAACTGAAATATTATCCTGCTCGTAATAAAGAAAAATCGCATTTAAAATTAGCGCATTTAATAATACAAAACAAGAAATAAAAATTACAAAATTTCATCGCCTAAATTTTTAAAACGATTAGTATTCAAATCTGCATAAAATTAACTGGTTTTACTAGGACTTGAACGCTGGAAATCTCGATTTCCAATCTCTCGATTTGGGAAGACGCGTTCACCACTAGACCAACCCGGTGAGTTTGTCGAAGTGACCTCTATGAAAAGGGTTTTCGTCTATGGTTGCGCTAAAACCTAATAAAGGAATCGTCTTTTATCACTTGAAAACAATTTTTTTTTAACGTTTCTAACATAGATCCACGTATGGAAAAACTTTTAAATGAAAAACAATCATGTTATTAATTTATTTTTTTATCTGTGTACTTTTAAATGTGCGTAAAATGTTTCGAATAAATGATTTTTTTCTCATAAAATGATTTCATTATTGTTTACGTACAAAGGTTTAACCTATTTCACGATCCCCTTTCATATCGCGACCCCCAGGTTGAGAAACGCTGGATTATACTAATAGTTTCACGCTGTAAACAGTAAAACAATCATCATAAAACGAACTATACACTCCGACTTTCTCAGCCTATCAAACATCCGACAAAGTTGTAATTTTTTTTTCATGAGATAATTATAAAAAAGCAAATTACAATTTTGTTTGCGCGCGCGCGCGCAAACAAAATTCGCCTTTCGTTATTAGTTATTTTTTATTACGTATTTATGTCCGTAATACTTAGATTTTTTTGCATGCTCTATAAAAAAACACTAAATCGTCTTTTTTCTGAAAAAAAAATTAGCTGTAAAAAATATGAAAACATAAAAGCAATAGCAGTTTATTATTTACAACATTTTTTTTTTTTTACTTTCCGTAGGGGGCGGAAAAAGCTCTGCCAGCCGCCGTCAGGCCCGCACTGACGGCAGTGCGGGGCTGTCACCCGCTAAAAAACCTATCCTCCTATCATGCAGGGGCCGGATCTAAGTCATATGGTATGTACAGCCCCTGCATGATCACCCAGGCAGTCTAATATCCGAATTCGTATTCGTATGACCGGAAGGCATCCCCAGGGGGCGATCTACGAGCGACGACTCCGAGGAGCCCTCGCCGCCCGCCCCAGAAGCGGGCCTCCCTTGATCACCCGACATCGAACATTATTTGCATCATTAAAATATATTTTTAAAAAGTTTAAAAATTAATAATAATAAATCAACATTATTGTTTCAAAATCACTTTACAAGAATCTTGTTTCCAGGCAAATCATTTAAAGTAGTATGTAATTCTCATACAACTTGAATGCATACCACTATACAATAATTCTCATTATTTGTATAAAATCAAATTAATGATAAACAATAAATATTACGGTAGAAATATAATGGTGCTCAGAAAAAATAAAACAACTAAGCTCATATATCGATAACGTTTAATTTAAAATTATGGGTCACGCATCTTAATTTAAAAAAATTCTAAATGAAAACAAAGATACTATACATTTTTTAATTGAAAATTATATTTAACATGAGAGTTATTATAAAAAAAAAATATATATAATAAGAGATAAATATTAAAACTTAAAAAGTACGACTGCTAAAAAAACATTGATCTTTAATATAGGATAATTAAAGGGCGTGCGGGTGACAATTTCTATATAGTATAATGTTTTTTTTTCAAATTTTTTTTAACATACATATATATATATATATGTTAAAGAGAGAGAGAGGGAGAGAGAGAGAGAGAGACCGGATTATATGCATTTGCATATTAAACCCATTCTCACCGGTTATTGCATATTTTTCTTAAAATCATACATATTTTCATATTTTCATTTTAAAATGATACATATTTTCACTACATTTACAATATTTTTCAGTGGATACCTTGTTAATAAATGAAATCTTACGTTGTCGCCGGCCAAACCTAGTAGCTGCATGGCTCTTAGAGCGCACTTATCAGCCGCGGAACAGTACTTCTGACACTTTATGTTTACAAAAGTAACAAAATGTTAAATAATTGTTAATTATAGAATTTATCGATATGTTATTAAACTACTTACTAATTTATGCTGATTTTGACATAAAAAAACTAAAAATTGATACTTTTTTTATTATTTAAATTTGCATATTTTGACACTTTTCAGGCATATTTCAAGCTTTTTATGTTGTATGTAATCCGGTCTATATATATATATCGACTATGACACTCACTCACGGTTACGTAAGGATACCAACTATGTGTCATACATCTAAATCGTTTCAGCTGCTACGGTGGAATAAAGATACATTTATATATATATATATGTCGGAGAATAAAGTACAGTGGAGTATCTTCCGACAAAACGATGAGAATATTCTTTAGAATATCTGTATTTTTAGTAGTTTTAAGAAATGTACTATTGCTTGTAATATTTTGTAGAATAAGGTTTAAATTGTTTTATTGCGGTAGGCTTAGGCCTAGGTAGGCACATGGTTGTCAACGTAGTCGGGATCCCAGGACGATAGGGGTATCATAAAATTAATAAGGAAAGGGAAATATGCAGTAGGCATATTATTTGAGAATATTGAGAAAGGTCAGTCTTGCTTTGGAACCCAGGTCGAACAGACGTCCTGGTGATCGCGAATTCGTTATTTCCCTGAGCCTCGGTCTATCGCAAGTTGTTTTAATATTATTTGAATTCTAAATTGAATTAGTCTTATATTATGGTTCGTGTACTACTGAGTTATTGATGAGTGATGGTTATCATTTGTAATTGTTTCATTGTGCGAGTTGTCTGCTCATTTTTATTAATTGAACTTTATTATAATCTTATATATTCTCCACTTGTAATAGTAAAGATGAGTGAAGCACAAAACGTTGAATCCCTGACAAATCTCCTCGCCTCTCCGACATATATATATACATACACCCTAAATAAATTACACTCCTTTTTGGACAGTCGTGTAAAAAACTTTACAAGTTTATGGATAAAAGTTTTGATTTTATTTACTAATAAGTGATTAATTTAAAACGGAACCGAGGCGGATCTAGCTGCAGTTATTTGAGGTCACTTTTACCGCTGCTACTACTAACTAGCACTATTATTATATATGTTACTAATTTCATCTATTATTGCCAGTAGTAAATTTTTTATGCTTTAGTGAAGTATAGTTACGTTCTTTGTAGTTGTGTTTTTCTATAAAATTCGATCGAGGAAAGGGTTGTTATAGTGGAATTTTATGAGATTTCTTGATTCTTTCAAGAAACGCATCAACTATTCGTGGAAAAATTACTGAATTCCAGTATCCCAGAAAAGAGTAGAATACATAATTGTTAAAAAGTGGCGCACTATGAGGTCAGTTTCAAATTCTAAACGAAATAGGTGATCTTTGGTTAAGACTCCAGAGGCTATAACCAACATTAAAAGAAGAAATTCAGCCGATCCGAAAAAAATGTATATTTTGATTTTTACAAGAGAATAGTATTAAGTACACATTTTTCAGTAAGGTTCTTCATGATTTAAGTGTAAAACATTATTTTGTACCAACTTTATGCAATAATAAAGAAAACAGACAAATCAAAACGTCTTAATTATTGTAATTGGCTTCTCAAAAGCATTGTCGATGGGCAGATAGATTCAATATTGTATTTCACGTCGGATGATGTTTGGTTTCATTTATCTGAGCATATTAATTCGCACAACACCAAATACTGGATGACTGAAAATCCTCATTAGATGATTGAGAGGCCACTTCAAGATAATAAAATCGTTATATGGTGTGCTGTATCTAGTAACCGTATAGCGTGGCCAGTATTTTATAACCGCACTGTCAGTACAGAAGTGTACCGTACAATTTTCGATAAATTCTAAGCTCAGTTAAGAGATCATGAAAATAATAAGGCGAATCAAAATGTCATATATCAAACGATTCACTAGCTTGCATTCAACAGGATTTCACAGAAGAATGTACTATCAATAGAGACCCGATGGCCTTCGAATTTCCCATATTTATTTAATTAACTTTTTTTAAATCGCATGAACTGAAGGCGTGTATTTAACAAGAAATTGAGGGAATTAATAACATTTTATATCAGGCGATTCTCAACATGATTAGCACAAAATTTCGTCGCTCCATAAGGCGCTCAATTCGAATATTTTTTGTAAAGATTGAGGTTAATGTGTAAACTTTTGCTAATTTAAATACAGAATCCTGACCCACCGAGTTGATCTAATGGTGAACGCGTCTTCCCAAATCCAGCTGATTTGGAAGTCAAGAGTTCCAGCGTTCAAGTCCTAGTAAAGTCAGTTATTGTAACACGGAATTGAATACTAGATCGTGGATACCGTTGTTCTTTGGTGGTTGGGTTTCAATTAACCACACATCTCAGTAATGGTCAAACTGAGACTGTACAAGACTACACTTCATTTACACTCGTACATATCATCCTCATTCATCCTCTGAAGTATTATCTGAACGGTAATTACCGGAGGCTAAACAGGAAAAAGAAATAAATACAGAATCCTATAATAATTTATATCTTCATTTTTTAACTTCGTTCATAAAATGTTACACGTAGTAACTGCGTTTTATCTGTAGCGATTTTAAGTTGCTCATTCATTATATCTCTAACATATGTAATGTAACTACAAATAGTAGGCATTTTATTGGCTATTTAATGCTTTTACATAGGTTATTAATAACTTATTCATTTCTATTGTTCTAAATTAACTCTATTTCTAAAATGTTTTTAATCATCTCTTAACAATGTACCAATGTGTCAGGAAGAGCTGTATAGCAAAGAGTTAGTTGTATGTAGAAAATAACGACTTATATTGAAACATAAAAGAAAATTAATGTAGTAGAAAAATGATCGAATGAAAGTTTAAGCTCGATAGAATGTGTTTTAATTTATTTTTTTGTGTAGAGTGGAAGATGGAATATTCTATAGAGTTCCATATAGATGAACTCATACTTGCTTCTAAATAATTATTTTTGTAAAAAAAAAAAATGATCTCATTTTGAAAGTAATGACTAATTAATAATTAATAATGACTAATTTTGAAAATAAACTCGAAAATTTTAAACTTTATATCGCTTAAGATTTATTACCTCATTAGGGACGTTATGACCTTAACTTTATTTTAAGCTTATTACCTTATGACAAATCAACTTATTTTTATTATTAATTTTATTTATACTTTTTATATTTATCTTATTTTTTCCTTATGAAATAAATAAAAAGTAATTAAATAAACTCTTTATGAGTAATATATAATAATAACGATAGTAACGATTAATGGAAAACTATTTCCAACTTGAAAAAGTCTTACTTGAGGAAAAGCAATAAAAATAATAGATAAAAATAGTTCAGAATGATGAAAAATCATAAAATATTAATTTTTAAGAATACAAATAAGATTATTTATCTGAATTGTTTGATTCAATTACATTTTTTACAAGCTAAAAACTTATGTGTGAAAGGTGAATCAACCAACCCTTTTGATATAACACCCCCTAAATGCATGAGAATGGGTGATATAACATCCCTTCTCAATATTCTATAAAATATATTTTTTTTAATTAATAGATTCAAAGTTCCTCCTGTTACTAATCGATATAATTATTATTACGACAAAGATCGTCTGGGTGTTATTTTTTTTTTTTGTTCAACTACATTTAACTGTTAAGCTTTCCAAACTGTTAATAGCTTTCCAAGCGGTGTTGACTAAGAGAATATAACTAAATAACGCGAAAATTTCTAGATATTTTTAAAGTAAGATAATCTGGGAAAAAGAAATAAAAATCTAATTAGCTCTTAGAAATGATCATTGCTATTTATTTTTCATTGTAAAAATAATTTCTTTAATCTCAATTTAAGAGATAAATTGTTTGGGAAAAAAATAAGAAATTGATCAGTTCATCGAACATAAATGATTATATAATGTTAATATCATTCAATTACAAATTGAAATTTATTTTAGCCTCATAGAATGATCATAGTGAGAACTAAAATAGCGTAAAGGAAGGATCATAATGTCAGGGTGACAATTTCCTGTTTGCCATACTCATGAGATCTCACAGTCACAGTAATCGTCGACGTGGTAGTTAATAAACTGTCGCTACTAAGTCACAGAAGCAGTTTAGTGTATTTGCCCTTGGCTAACATTGGATACAAACGGATGGGAAATGTCATTTATGTGACCTTCTGCCAACAGCTTTTATTATAGCTGAGCAATTTGTCCATCGGTTGTTATAATAGAAACAAAAAAAAAGCCGTACCCCACTCTTTCCTTATTTATCTTACGTCATCTCGACCGTGACATTTTATAATTTAGCTAACAGAAGATTTTTACAAAAAAAAATGTATGTATAATTTAAAACATTTTCGTTTTAACTTTTATTATTTATCATGGATAATAAAGATTTTCTTATTGTATGCAAGATTTTTTTTACAGCTAAACATTTTTTTTTTATTAATTAAATAGTAGTAGGAAAACTCAAAAGCGTAATATTTTAGAATCATCCATTCAAGGAGGTAAAAAAAAAGTTATTTACCTTTTTGTCTTTTAATTCTCAGCACAGTAGTATATCTTTTAATAAAAACTTACAAAAAAAAAAACAATGAAAGATCAACCATATATAGTATAAACCAATAAAACATTGCATACATTTTAAGTAATGTGAGTGGTTATAGATTTTCTGTTACAAATAAATGATATTGATATTCAAGAATATCGATATTCCAGTCCTACTGGGGAAAATGAGGACCGAAAATTTATTTTTATTCATTGTGCCAAATATACGATTGCATATTAGCAATACAAGCCCGCCGAAATGCTTTTAGTAATTCCACAGTTCTGTTCATCACAAAACCAGATATTATAAATCATATATTAATGAACCCAATTCTACATGAAAAATGCGTTATACAGAGTGGCGCACAATAAGTTGACACATTTATAAAGTTGTTTATGTATAAATATTTGTTATACTTGGTGTTTCATATTATGCATGAGTAAACCGTATTTCTTAGAAAAACGGTTAGACGTCGCCTAGTCTTTGTATTTGCTTCTGATTCCGCAACACATTAGTTATTGTTGAGCTACGGCCGATCACAGACATTTGTTTAATTTACAGTACGCTAAAGTTATGCTTCTTTATGCTGAATCGAACATTTTACCGTAACTCAGCGACAGTTTCGAGCTCATTTTAACAGTCGATGGAGTCCAACAAGAAACACCATTCTTCGTTTATACCGAAAATTTGAGGAAGAACGCAGCATAAAAGAAGAGAAACGACCTAAAGCAACTCCTGTTCGTTCTTCGGAAAATATCGAAGCAGTTGCATGTAACGTAGTTTTCGAATGACTACACGATGAGCTTCACGTGAAATGGAAATATCTCCTCGTTCAGTATAAAAAATGTTACACAGAGATCTCAACATGTTTCCGTACAAATTGACTGCCCTACTCGAGACTCCCGTTAAAGCCCAACAGGGCTAAGATCGGGAGGGAGGTGGTGTGGCGACCGGAAGGTCGCTAGGCGGGTGTCTTCCTCTACGGGGTTGGGATGCCCTACTCGAGAGAACGGACGGGGTAATGTAGCGACGAGACACGCTACTTGGCGGGATCTTCTCCCCTCGGGGGAAATTGAGATGCCCTACTCGAGAAGTCACCGCTGAAATTGTCGGGCGATGGGGGCTGCAGCCTCCATCGCCCAACAATTCTTTCGACTTTATCGATTCAACTTCATTCAGGAGTTAAAGCTAGAAGGCTGGGTTCAAAAAAATCCAGTTTTAAAATTTTACATTTTCGTAATATATAACATCTCAAAAGTATTTTCACAAAATTTGAGATAAATCGGAATTTAATCATCTTCCTAGTCATTAATCCCCTCCTATATACGTCAACCTGCCGATATTCGACTCTGCAAGAGTAACGCCGTTACTCGACGTGTGAGCACCGTGCTCACTCTGACGCAATACTAATAAAAATATTTGATTACTGGGGATTTCCCGCAAACCAGAAATGCAGCACTTGCTTATCGCATCCCAACCACGTGCGTAGACAGCTAGACGGCGTTCCAAGAATCTTCAAAAAATTTTCAAGTTCTTTTGCCAGGTTCAGCTAGTCTTGTAAAAGTGGATGAACTAAAACGCTTATCGATGTGTTGTGATAGTAAATATTCTGAATCAATCCTCTAAGCGGTGAATCTTATTTGGTGTGAGGAGATAAAATCATTAAATTTAAAATGCAATCTAGAAGTGATTGAAATATTGGATCACTGCAATAAAGAATATTTGTCTAATATCCATTATATCTTGTAAGTTTTAGCGACTCTTCCAGTAACAACATGTACTAATGAACGCTCGTTCTCCACAATTAAGAGAATTAAAATGATTGCGTGTATCAACTCGGGTGATGGAAGATTAAGTTCGTTAGTTTCTTTATCAGTGCGCAGAGATAATTCTGATGAAGTTACAGATATAATGGCGAGAAAGAAAATCGACGACTAGGTTTCTAATAATTCATAATGTTTACTGTAATGTAAATGTGTGAGTGTGAAGTATAGATGTGGATTATGAAAAAAATATATATACTAACGTTATGATTCTTATTTGCGTAATAAATTATGTATTAAATCTAAATGCAATAAAGTATAAAATACCGTTTCAATATGAAATCATTTTTTATTATTATTTTATCATCATCATCAGCCCCTTTAGCTCCCTGAAAAAAATCCTAGCTACGAGCCTGAAGCAGTTTTAAGATATAGATGTTGTTCAGTTTTTGGTCAAGGCCGCAGACCATCGTTATTCGAGAGCCAACAGTTTTGTCGACATCGCAATACCGGGCTAAAATTTATCAAAAACCAGTGAACAGTGTTATCAACATATCAGCGAAATTGTATCATCGTCAACATAACACAAGATTATTTATTATTATTCTCTTCCGAGTGGGGGAATGTCGATGTCAGCACTAGTTCAGCAGTTCTCTTCGTGCGATGGGTGTGTTATCTTCGGTTATGCTGTGTAACTTTTTTGTTTATCAATAAATCGCCTCTTGCAAAGATTTAAATAATCTAAAGTCTTTATTTAATCTTAATTATTGTTCGCGGCTATTTTTGGATTATCAGAAGAATGTAATAAAAAAAGTTAAGATCAGATTATTTATAAATAAATTGTTGTGCTCGATAAGACTGACCGTGCTATGTTGTCGCGCTGTACGTTAATTATGTGTATGAATTCCTGTATTTTTTATTTGTGAATGTAATACTTATTCAACACAGACTATTAATTTTAGGTTAGTCTTCTGCTCTTGTAGCATAAATATTTACCGTATTATTTTTCTTTAGTTTGGTATAGTTGATGCATAAACTCTTCTTGGGATTCTGGTATAATTATAAATTTATCAAATGTTAAATAGTGTTAATCGGCTTTTTTTTCTCTCTCTATTGTAATCACTACCCAATCCAGACCATCAGATCTTCTCAAAACAGATGTACTCACTAAACATCTTTTTTGTTACTCGGTACACACTTTTTTCTTTCTTTTTAAATTTCATCGCAATATCAGTGAAAATATTAGAGAAGCGGTTGTAAATTAATTAATAAAAAGATATCAAGTTCCATTGTTAAGTGAAGTAAATCCTGCAAAAAATATTCTAATTTATACTGCAGGCTAATCTTCTAATTTTTTAACTTATTCATTATAAAGACGACAAAAAAATCCTAAAAGTTGAATAAGGCAAAAAAAATCTTAAAATTACAATAATAATAATGATAAAACAAAATGAAGAGATTCAGTACGTTTCAGTTAAAATACCCGTATTTAAATATATGTCATATAAAATTATTATGCGTCATTGTTCCGTTGACTTCATTTAAACCTCTGTTATGACCTATAAAGATAGCCTACAAGTAAAGGATACATCACTCAATAATTCAATATGAAGTTTGTTTACCTTCAGTCCGTTTACAATGCTTAACAGAAATGACAGCCTGTCAGCCCCCTTATAACTCTCTTCGTTACTACCCCAATGTACTTAGTTCTACTTCCGAAATTGCATTCCTCTCCCACCACTTTAAAAGAACTGTAATTTAGATTGTAAGCTTGTTCTCTGAGTGACTCAAATGCTGATTAATATTTAAATAAAATATTAGTGAAAATGTCTACTAATAAATACCAAGATACATATGTGTCCAAGTTTTATTTATGCATGAGTGTTTATAGGTGAGTATGTGTACTGTATTTAATAATAGATATATCGAAACTATAAACTATTAACCCAAACTACAGCGTATCTTTTCATTATAGTAAAACCGAAAACGGCAATTTAAGAATTGTGTAAATATTTTTATGCGAGGATTAGACGAAAAATCAACAATTTCATACCCGTAAAATGTAACAGTATAAGTGTATACACAAAGCTCTTATATAAAATAGAGTATATTGAAAATATTCTTTTCCATTTTTTCTGTTCTATACTAATTATTTTATTCCAAAATATTATATATTATAAATTACAATATATATTTATTTTCCTAGATAATTTTTCATCCTAAACTTTTATTCCTTAATTAATTAATTAATGCTGATTATCTTATAATAAGGAATTTATTAGTAAAAAAGAAGAATGAATAAGTATAAGAGGGTGAAAAATAAGATGCATAAGATTTGTTGATGATATAGTAATTCTATCTGATGACACGCGCTTCAAAGATTGTTAACAGTCTTAGAAAAAGGAATGAAGAAGTATGGAAAGAGAATAAGTATAAAAATTAAAATGAATAGCCAACAAAGAGGATTTAGTGGTAAAGACAAGTGAAGGAAGGATAGAAAAAGTAAAAAATTACAGATATTTGGGACTATGATTGCAGAGGACTGAAAGAACGTAATGGAATATTGAGAGAGAGAGAGAGCAATGGAAATAAACGGAAGGAAAAATGGAAAAATACCTATGTAGTAAAAGTTTGGATTTGAGTTAAGGAAGAGTTAGCCAAAAGCAATATATGGAGTGTCCTGTTGTATCTAAGTGAAGCATGAACAACGAGTAAGCGAAAGAGGAACTGGATTGAGACTTTTGAGATATGGTTTGAAGAAAGTAGAACGGACAGATAAAGTGATGAATGAAGAAGTAATGGACAGGATTAAAGAAGAAGTAGGACTTGTGAGGAAAGTATATAAAAAGAAGGAAACTGGTTAGAACATTTAGTTAGAGGAAGAGAAATTTTTATAATTGCATTAGAAGAGTCAATTAAAGGAGAAAGTAAGCAATGAAGAAGAATAAGGATGAAGTTAATAGATGAGGTGAAGATTGAAAATTATAAGGGGACGAAGAAAAAGGTTTGGGACAGAAATGGATAGAGACAGCAATAGCGTAAGAGACCATCCACTAGGCAGAACAACAAATAATGTTGATTATGATTATTCTATAATACAGCCAAACCTAAAATGCTGTAATAAATTAGTCGATACCAGATTACACTTATGGTAAGGCATTTAAATATAACATTGTTCATCTGATTTCGGTTTACTTGAATATTAAAAATAAACAAGGAGACCTTTATTATAACAAAATATGAAGGATGTTTAAAATAATTAGGTCGTTAAAATTTTAAACGTAGAGATCTTAATAAAGAGAAAGAGAGAGAGAGAGAGAGGAGAAATCTGTCACAGAATTTTTTAAAGAGGAGTACTAGGTTGGAGTCGAGTTCTAAGACATTCGGATTTATTTAATTTGATCATAGAATGATGTGTAGAACTTAAAAACCGAAGAAAAAGACAAAGGCCCATAAAGCAGATAATTGGAAATGCATTGCAATAAAAATCTTGAGGTTAAATATTAGCAGAAAAGAGAAAAAAATGGAGAATAGCGTAATTAACTTCTAGCATAAAATGATAAATTGCAAATTCTTTGGAGTCACTGTTGACTCCAAAGATTTAATCAAATAATGTTAATATTCCTATGTTCTATGTTCTAAGTCATTCTTTTTAATTTATCTACATTCTGTCATATTTCATTATTTTTTTACATTTTTGTTTATTTTAAAATAGAATTTCTAGGAAATGAAAACTCAATTCAAAATGTTCAATGTTATTGTTAAGTAATTAATTGCGCGTTTTCTGAAAAAGAAATATATATATTTTTAAATTGGATAAAAATAAACGATTAAACATCTGATGACAATAAAAAAATTGACATTTATACAAATAATTTAAAATTTTCAAGAATTTCATATGAAAACAAATTTAATGTAAGCGTATTAAATACCTTTAACTACTATACAGATTGATTAACTACAATACAGATTGAATGTAAAAATTTTCAGGACGTGTTCTATTGGTGAAAATACAGGAAAAGATACTATTTTATTAGAATAAATTTCTTTACAAGTTTTGTTCAAAATTTTATATGTTAATTACCCATTTAACAAAGTTATTTTACGCCAAACATAAAATAGTATGTTTTTCGACGACAATCTTTCACTGGTAACTTTTACCCCAGATTTCTCCAAAGCTGTTATATATGTAGTCCTAAGACCTATTTTTTTTCAATATTTTAGATCAGATTTCATATAAAACCAATAAATGTACGCCTTTATTTGAGTCCCAAAAGGTTTAGTTTTACCAAAGGCGCAGAAATCAGGACGAAAAGTTTTTGTCAGCCGACACTCGCTAACGAAGCGTTTTAGAAACCTACGTTTACATAACTTTTTTTTATTTTCACCAGTAGAACATGACCTGAAAGTTTGTTACATTTTTTTCGTGAATCACGCTGTATATTAAAGATTTAATCAATATATTGATTTATTTACTTGTTAATATAATGATTTTTTTTGGGGAAGGGTATGTCGGAGGAATCCCATTTATGAGCAAAGTGTCAGATTCGCTAACAGGTTCCACAACATGTTATTAAAGGTGCGTATGTGTGCCTCCACCCTACCGACTAAACCTCCTATGTCACCAACTCCCCTCCCGGGGCAGGACCCGCAATTAAGCATTAACATAGCCCTGGGAAGTGTCTTAAAGCCGTTGTTTGTTGATCACATCTCGTCATTTTTCAGAGTAAGATCATCAGGCCTGACAAAGTTATGCCCAGCCTAGGAGACCCCACCCTAGGAGCCGGGTCTCGGTCGATTAGCGCCTGCCTCAAACGGAGGCAACCCGAAAGTCGCCTCTACCGGGACTCGTTCTTTCCAGTACCAGCCTCTAATAGAAACGACCCAAAAAGCCGCCCCCGCCGAGGCGACACTCTGAGGTGCCAGAGTTCCCACGCTTCATCATCGTCGTCCACCCACACAAGTGCGAACAGACGACGTCTCCACAAAAGGCTGTCCGACACCCCGTCGCTACCCAGTCACCCAAGTCACCCCTACAGACGTCCAGAAGCCACAATACTTTCCCGGCATGATGACCAATACAAACGTTGACAGTGCTACAAGCTCCTCAACACCAGGCAACTCCTGGACACCTGTAGGAAACTGAGGAACTTCACACACGGTCAGGACACTCCCCCAGTCTGTGATCATCTTTCCCGCAGCCTGCACACGCCGTCGGATTCCTGCACTGAGCACGTAGATGCCCTCCTGTTCACAATTAAAACATAAACCAGATATTGTATAAAATATTTGTTTTATACTGTATATTTTTCATAAATTATATAACAGGCATTTTTATTAGGTTTGTTTTAGGACTTTTGATACGAAATGAAGGCTACATAATACATTTTTACGATATGATCATTGTGTTTTCTATTATTTTTTTTTTAATTCTATATCCGGGCTCGAGCATAGGTTTTATACAACTACTACGAGTTCTAGCGAGGCTTATATATGTGTAATAGAAAATATTTATAAATGTATATTGGAATATTATAATAATACCCGATAAATAAATAAATAAATTGAGTTCCATTTTTAATAATTTTTAACTAAAAATCATCTTAATTGAGCATAATTGTTGAGTATAATTGATCTTAGTTAAGCATAATTGATTGTTTTTTCGTTTAACAAATGTATTTCATGAAATTCAGAAACATTAGTAAATGTTTGTAAATGCTTTGAATCAAATCTGAAAGAAATTAAAACAAAAAGAAGAAGGATGAATGGGAAAGTTAAAAAAGAAAAGAAAATTTTCCTAATGTAAAATGGATCAAATAATCTTTTTTTACAATAAAGTTAGTTTTATTAAACAATAGAATTTAATTTTATCAATCATTTTAAAGTACATACGTATAAATTATTCCATATATTTTTGTTAAAATAATTCAAGATATGACATTAGAAAAAAATGAATTAAAAAAATACCTTGAAATTTTGCCTAACTAAATTAGACATTAATAGTTTATAGATAGTGTTAATAATAACAGGTAAGAATTAAAAATGATAGGCACATAATAAAACCATACTTAATAAAATTTAATGTAGGGAAAGCATTATATGTATGTAACTGATAATTAGTTGAAGATTTTATTGATGTATTTAATTTACTATAGAATACTATAATCTATTTTAGTAATTTACACCATTAAAAATTAAAAAGAAAAATAACTAGGTAGTAAAAAAAATGTTTTAATAATAATTTCTAAAATTGATTTTACAGTCCTAAGTATACTTATCTCATAAATACGTTGTTTTGATCTGTTGCGGAATGATATAGTCGATTATTATTGTTTGTGGAGCCAGTTGTTTCTGTCATGACAAAGAATAAGAAGAAAAAGAAAAGAAAAAAAGAAAGAAATGTTAGACGGTAGTTGAAGAACGTCTAACCAAGAGGGAGGTCGACATGAGGTTGCCAAGGTTTATATAAGTGAAAATAAAAGAACCTTGGAAGTAAATCAAGAAGGTAGCGGTAGGTTGTGGAGTCAGTAAGAGGCGCCTGCTGACTCATTGCTGATAATGACTGCCAAGATAATCGTGTTTCTCGTGTCAACTTCACCCACAGCCTTCTATATAACCAATTATTACGTCATAATTGGTATCATTTCTACATCAGATACTCACTTTTAATGACGTGTTTTCAAACTGAACAGACGAAAAGACTCGTAGTAAAGTGCTTTATTTTTTTATTTGATAGAATCAATTGAACGCATAACAGTTGGTTGCTTTCTCAAGCGTTGTAATGTTATGTTGTTATATGCTTTCGTATTATTGGTGGTTAGGTCTTCTTGATCTCGTCTTCTACTGTCATTGCTTCCTTTATCGTATCGCGTATTATTCTCGGATCTTATTACTCTTTTAACTCATTCGGATAATTATTTTCATATTAACGAGGTGATCATGCAAAAACTTAATAAATCAGTAATTTATCAGCAACAATAATACGGTGTTGATATCCAGTAAAGAAGACAGGCAAATTATTACATAATTAAAATACTGTATATTATACTGAACCGTAATTTATTTAATAAATGATAGGTACATGTTTTCAGTTCACTATGTTATCATCAATCTTTTGAAGCCCGTAGTTACGTCACTCCTCTTCTCCTTATTGTACTAATCTCCTTCTCCTCCTACTAAATTTCTTCTTTCAATATAGGAAAAGTTAAATTATTTTGAAGCAGTAAAACAAACACCACAATATTATAACTTTAAACATGATTATACACATCCAATAACCCAAATAAATTTTTTATTGTGAATAACGATGATACTCTTACATTTTCATATAATAATAAATTAGTTATAAGATGAACATTAAACCACTACAGAAAAAAAGAAAATAAATCCATACAAATAAGCAAAGAATTCAATAGATAATAAAAAATATAAAATTAAATCAATTTTAATACAAAAACATTATTCTTCTGAAGTACAACTAAAAATTAGCTAGAACGCTGCAAAAAAGAGGAAATGTTAAAGATATCTTATAAAAATAAATCTTATAAATATTTTCAGAAGTTATATTTTTTTACCTAACACATTAGTTAGTTACAGATAGCTAGGACTTAACTAGGGCGTAGAAGGAAATAAAAAAATAGTTTCTAATCAAGAAAATAAAAAAGACCTCGCCTTTCTCTTATTTTATATGAAGTTCCTGTGTAATTATGTTAGATTTTATAAATTTTAGCTTAACCAATTCATTAAAAGTTCAACAATCAATATTCATCACGATCAGAAGAGCTACAGAGAAAATTTTAAATTAAGACACTCAAAAATATTTCATGAAAAAAAAAGATTGCGTAACTGACAAAAAAACAAGTTATTAATTTTAAAATCTATGGTGTTATAAAAAAAGGTTAAAAATTAGTAGAAAAATTCTCAGCAACACGTTATAAGAAATAGCAGAAACAACAGTCCTACTAATATTCTTTGAAAAACACAATAAATAAAAAATAACAAGACTGCCCCAAGGTTTTTTAAAAATCAGATATATATTTAAAAAAAACCATAAAAAATAAAACAGCCTAAATACCTCGAAAAAACTATTCCATGAAAAAATATCACTAAAAAATTGGGTGGAGTTAGCCTATCATTTAACGCAAAACTAGGACAACAGAAAATCTACTTCTACAAATGCAAAATTATAGCATTAAAATGCAGTGATTCGTCCAGAAGCGCTATAGCATATTTTATAATTATCAATACGGGCCTTTTAAAAGAAAGGATGAAGATTTTTTTATAAAATAATACCTATAAAGGACAACTCGCTTAATGTACATAAACTCTTCTGTTAACAAAATGCTTTTTTCAGAAATTTAAACAAATAATGTATGAGAAGAGTATTTTTTTTTTATGGATCACTTTTTAAGTATCCTCCTGTTTTATCAAAGAAGAAAAACTAAAGAATATTTTGTGATGAAGTTAAAAAACATTTAATCAAAGTAGGAATAGAAATTTTGGACTTACAAAATCGAGAATTAATCAACAAAAAATTAAAAGAAATTTTCGGAAAGAATTGATTTCTATGAAGAATAAGCTCCAAAACAAAAAAGAGAATAACAGAAGAATTCGGAAAAAAAACGTCAATGTGAGACTTAAAAGTCAAGAAAAGAAGAAGAGAAATACTAAGAAAAGTGTAAACTTGGTCAACAGTGAGCCAAAACGGTGTAAAAAAAAATAGAAAATCTCTTCCTTCTAGATAAGAATTTTTTTAAGTGCTAAGTTTCTTCTCTTAAATTCCGAAAGTAAAATGTTATAGGCGAGCCATAATCAGATATAAATTATTCTTAAAACTGCTTAAGCAACTGTAAATATATATTTATATTTATAGCGGATATATACACTGTATAACATAATGTATATGTTACCTTGAAAGACCAATATCTGGCAATTGTCGATATTCTCCGGTGAATGTCGACACATACCAAATCGATGAAAGCCCGAAATATTTACATCGCCAGTATATTTCGACAAATACAGAAAAGCTCTGGGGGGGGGGGATCGAAACGATAACTAGAAATAAAAAAAAAAAAAGATCTCCCAGTATCAATCTATAAGTTAAGTAAATAATGAGAAATTCTCGTAAAAAAAGGAACTTTAAATTTAAGCCAAAATAACCTATGCTCGGTTTGCTTGCTAACCTCCTCTAATTAACGTTAAATATATAAATTATATATGTTATTCTCCAACATTGGAGGAGATTAACCTAATTCACCTCATTTAAGTAAAAATTTAATCAAATTTTCAGCATTTCGGTAGATTTCATAAGAAAGGTACCTATTTTAATGGGTACCATGATTCGATTTCCGGAAAATTTTGATATATCTTCGCGTTTCACATCCCCCAGACCCCAAAAACACGGTCAGTTCAAAAGTTTATATATACATTTATATATATACATATATATTTCACTTTCTTGTGGACACGGTAACTCCGTAATTTTTCGCCAATCACCTTCAAATCGATACATAAAATACAACGTCCTAAAATCTTGGTCCAATTAGTTAATGGGTAAAATCGGACCATGGAGGAGCTTTTTCAAAAAAACAAAATATCGCTATAACTTTCTTATTAAGTAAAATATCGAATTCGTTTAAAGTTCTTACTATTCTTTGGATAAGAGCCAAAAACTTGTCTAAGTAAAGTTTTTTGATATCACCAATCATTGGCCCAAGAGGTGGAAAAAATGGGGTTTCGAAGACAAAAAAATCATACCTTCCTTAATAGGCAAATTATCGTATCGGTTTAAAGTGGTCGTTATTCCTATCTGAATCAATTTTTGATATGACCAACCCTTACGGCAAAGGATGACCAAAATGTTTATGGAATTGTAAGAAGACGGGTCGTATGTTTGTCGTATGTTAAACATGTGAAACTTTTTTCATGCAACCATTGTCGTATTGTATAAATTTGAAGTTTTTATTAACTTTTTTATCTCCCTACTTAGCACCGGTAAAATCTACCTCCACCTTCCGGCGTGCTGAAAGGAATTTTTTATAAATTGAAAAAGCCAATCAGGATGTACAGAATTTGTTAACACGGATAAACGATAACTATACAAATAAATGGTCAGGTGATTTGTCCTTTGTTCAGTTTTTTAATAAAAATATATGTATTCATCTTTCACCATCAGGGGTTGCGATATGTGGTGAATTTGATTAATCGCCTCCAAAGTTGAGAATAACACATAATTTGTTTATTTAACGTTAATTAGACGAGGTTAGCGAGCGTAGGTTATGTTTGGCTTAAATTCAAACTTCCTTTTTTTACTAGGGTTTCTCGTTATCTATTTACCTTAGAGATTGTTATCGGGTGATTTTGCTTTTAATTTCTAGTTATCGTTTTGACCCCCACCAGATCTTATCTGTGTTTGTCGACATACACCGTCCGAAAGTATAATAATATAACATATATACTCCATTTTATCCATAAATACATTTGTATAAACTCTATTTTTCACATGCGCCAAATCCTTAACAAAGACTGAATTAAACAGTGCAAAATAAAAAATACATTTCATTGGAATACATTACAAAATGAAAAGAAGAAAATATGCAAGTAAGCATATTAAAATAAAAATTAAAAAATGATTTACTATTCTTCTTTGTATTTTTATACTACGAATGAGATTATATTATATTATTGAAAAGTCATTCTAATATTACTAATCTATCATAATAATTTATATACCAGTACATTTATTTCATATAATTAGTTACACGTGGTTTAATCGATTTTTTATGGAAATGTAGAAAAATAGAATCAATTAATGTAAATGAAAATGTCGGTTACAATGATTTCACGATTATAATGTAGAAGTTTTAATTTATAGAGGTTTTATGAAAAAAAAAATGCAAGTTAAATCATAAAATCTAATCACCCGAACTAATATCATTAAAAACTATCAGGAAACTATTTTAATATTTATTACAATATTATGCATAACAATTGAAATAATAAAAAAAAAAATTAAGCTTATTTTCTAAAAAAGATAACAATAGGTAATACCAGGTATTACAAGAATAAATAATAACCAATGAATATATGTCTATTTTACATAAGCTATCAGAAATGTCACCTTAAATGTCAAAATAATGAGATGATAATCAACTGCAAAACAATTACGATAATGAAAATAGTGTAATATTTATTTTTTTTTTTTATCATTTGACAGCAAAAATAATCAGTAAATCTGAATCATTGATTATAACTTATATATCGTTTGTACTTAGCAATACTATTAACTTAATATCTATGGCGGTGAGTTTGAAATTTAATAATTCGCTTCCAATTAAATGTAAAAAAAAAAATTAGTATAATATTTTTTTTAATTTTGGTTTTTTCCAAATAAGCTGTAGAAATTAATTTCATTATTCAAATTTTTCTTAAAAAACTGAATAAAAACTAAAGAAAATTATTTCAGAGTAATATTTAATCTCAATCAATTTCAACCTGTATGAAACACCATAAGAAAATTCTAAAAATGTGCCATCTTAATCGTTCATGCTAAATTTTGGTTGTTTCTGGACCCACGATTTTTCATTTATAATTATTATTTTTAAATAATAGCAATTCCACTTAAGATTGATTAGTTTTAAAATTTTGGAAAAAAATCAATATGTTCTTTTGGTTAAGCTAAATATGAGTGATCATAACGCCGATACCCGTGACAAACGATACAGTTTTGTGCCTTTCAAGCCGAAGGTTCTGGGTTCGAATTTCGGTCAAGCTTGGCATTTTTCATATACTAGAAAATTCATCTTTTATAATTGTAATTGGATGGTTAACTGTAGTTGTTGAAATAAATAATTAATAATAAAAAAAAATCTGATGTGAACCCCATATGACTTCCTTGTACACCTGTTAAATTACATATACACATTTTTTTGAAGATGAAAAGTATATAAAATTTTATTTCATTAATAACTTCTGATATTTTTTTTCGTTTTTATTGTTATTAAATAATTATTTATTGTAATTTTTTTTTATAATCAGAGGTTAATATGTATTAATAAATCAATGTATTTAAATTTAAAGAAAAACTTTAAAAAAAGAAGATGAAGTCTGATTTGAACGGATGTGCCTTCACCTTGTAAGATCCAAATATTTCATTAATTAAAATTTAATTTGGCTACAACTCTGGAACCAATGAACCATGTATGATATATCGTTTAAAAGCTCTGTTTTCTTTAAGAAAAAATCCAAAACCTTATTTTTTTGGATTTTGGGCTTTTTTGGACACTTTTGATGTAATCGATTGTAATCCAAAGGGGAGGTGCACAACTAGATGTTACAACAGTTCAAAATCCAAAATTTCAACATCTACTGCTAATAGTTTTTGAGTTATGCGAGATACATACATACATACGTACAGATCTCACGCTGAAACTAGTTAAAATGGATTCAGGGATGGTCAAAATTGATATTTCTGTTGAAATGTGAAAACTGAAATTTTACGCGATCACAATACTTCCTTTACTTTGTACAAGGACGTAAAAAAACATCAAAAGGACGAATTGTAATATTTTAAAATATAAAGCATTTTTAAAAAAAAATAATTACTTAACTGTTTTCCAATGTTGGAAATAATAAATACAGGTTTTTGAGAGTTCATAATAAAAGATGCCATAGAAAAAATAATCTGGTGAAAATTACGGTTCGTCCAAATCGTCAACCTAAAATCGCTTAATAAATTGTGTTTTCTTTAACAAATACCAATTCATTTCTGTGATGTAGTAATTTTTCCTACATTATTATATACATTTAATTTTTAGTTTACCATTACCAATATTTTTTGTTCATTTATAATCGGTTCGGTTGTAATTGGAGTACCGGTTTGTACTCGGTGTCGAGAACATACGACACTAGTAAATCGTATTACAAAAAGTAAATACCGAGAAGTTTCTAACGAGCACAATAAAACGTAAATATACATAAATATATAAATAAATTCATGCATACATACATACATAAAGTTTATATATATATATATATATATAAAAACACTCGCACTGATTAAGACAATATAGGACAAGAGATCACAAAGGTCTAATGAAAAACTATACCATTACACAATAGATAAAGACAAACAAATAGTAACATAACAAAGTTCAAAGAGATAATTGGGAGAGGCTCCTCATCATGGCATAGAAATATGGCCATCACATATATGATATTGAGCCAGTTTAAAAGTCACTCAGATTCCCCCAAGTCCAGCCAGCACAAGTAGGCGTTTCAGTTGCCGAACAAACTCGAAGTTGTCTAGTAGATTAACTACTAGAAAGTTCATATGATTTTCTAACCACTGTCTACAATTTGAACTGAACCGTTTGACTCTTTGTGAACATATATTTCAAGATAGTCGTGAATAACTTTGTTCCGTGTCGTAATGCAGGAACTTCAATAATATGCAAAACTTAATTAAATAATCGTAATCGATCTTGATTTTTTTTTATCTTAATTTTTTTTTTTTTTTGTCTTCAGTCATTTGACTGGTTTGATGCAGCTCTCCAAGATTCCCTATCTAGTGCTAGTCGTTTCATTTCAGTATACCTTCTACATCCTACATCCCCAACAATTTGTTTTACATACTCCAAACGTGGCCTGCCTACACAATTTTTCGCTTCTACCTGTCCTTCCAATATTAAAGCGACTATTCCAGGATGCCTTAGTATGTGGCCTATAAGTCTGTCTCTTCTTTTAACTATATTTTTCCAAATGCTACTTTCTTCATCTATTTGCCGCAATACCTCTTCATTTGTCACTTTATCCACCCATCTGATTTTTAACATTCTCCTATAGCACCACATTTCAAAAGCTTCTAATCTTTTCTTCTCAGATACTCCGATTGTCCAAGTTTCACTTCCATATAAAGCGACACTCCAAACATACACTTTCAAAAATCTTTTCCTGACATTTAAATTCATTTTTGATGTAAACAAATTATATTTCTTACTGAAGGCTCGTTTAGCTTGTGCTATTCGGCATTTTATATCGCTCCTGCTTCGTCCATCTTTAGTAATTTTACTTCCCAAATAACAAAATTCTTCTACCTCCATAATCTTTTCTCCTCCTATTTTCACATTCAGTGGTCCACCTTTGTTATTTCTACTACATTTCATTACTTTTGTTTTGTTCTTGTTTATTTTCATGCGATAGTTTTTGCGTAGGACTTCATCTATGCCGTTCATTGTTTCTTCTAAATCCTTTTTACTCTCGGCTAGAATTACTATATCATCAGCAAATCGTAGCATCTTTATCTTTTCACCTTGTACTGTTACTCCGAATCTAAATTGTTCTTTAACATCATTAACTGCTATTTCCATGTAAAGATTAAAAAGTAACGGCGATAGGGAACATCCTTGTCGGACTCCCTTTCTTATTAGGGCTTCTTTCTTATGTTCTTCAATTGTTATTGTTGCTGTTTGGTTCCTGTACATGTTAGCAATTGTTCTTCTATCTCTGTATTTGAACCCTAATTTTTTTAAAATGCTGAACATTTTATTCCAGTCTACGTTTTCGAAAGCCTTTTCTAGGTCTATAAACGCCAAGTATGTTGATTTGTTTTTCTTTAATCTTCCTTCTACTATTAATCTGAGGCCTAAAATTGCTTCCCTTGTCCCTATACTTTTCCTGAAACCAAATTGGTCTTCTCCTAACACTTCTTCCACTCTCCTCTCAATTCTTCTGTATAAAATTCTAGTTAAGATTTTTGATGCATGACGAGTTAAACTAATTGTTCTGTATTCTTCACATTTATCTGCCCCTGCTTTCTTTGGTATCATAACTATAACACTTTTTTGGAAGTCTGATGGAAATTCCCCATTTTCATAAATATTACACACCAGTTTGTATAATCTATCAATCGCTTCCTCACCTGCACTGCGCAGTAATTCTACAGGTATTCCGTCTATTCCAGGAGCCTTTCTGCCATTTAAATCTTTTAATGCTCTCTTAAATTCAGATCTCAGTATTGTTTCTCCCATTTCATCCTCCTCAACTTCCTCTTCTTCCTCTATAACACCATTTTCTAATTCATTTCCTCCGTATAACTCTTCAATATATTCCACCCATCTATCGACTTTACCTTTCGTATTATATATTGGTGTACCATCTTTGTTTAACACATTATTAGATTTTAATTTATGTACCCCAAAATTTTCCTTAACTTTCCTGTATGCTCCGTCTATTTTACCAATGTTCATTTCTCTTTCCACTTCTGAACACTTTTCTTTAATCCACTCTTCTTTCGCCAGGTTGCCATTCCTGTTTATAGCATTTCTTAATTGCCGATAGTTCCTTTTACTTTCTTCATCACTAGCATTCTTATATTTTCTACGTTCATCCATCAGCTGCAATATATCGTCTGAAACCCAAGGTTTTCTACCAGTTCTCTTTATTCCGCCTAAGTTTGCTTCTGCTGATTTAAGAATTTCCTTTTTAACATTCTCCCATTCTTCTTCTACATTTTCTACCTTATCTTTTTTACTCAGACCTCTTGCGATGGCCTCCTCAAAAATCTTCTTTACCTCCTCTTCCTCAAGCTTCTCTAAATTCCACCGATTCATCTGACACCTTTTCTTCAGGTTTTTAAACCCCAATCTACATTTCATTATCACCAAATTATGGTCGCTATCAATGTCTATCAATGTCCAGGGTAAGTTTTGCAGTCAACGAGTTGATTTCTAAATCTTTGCTTAACCATGATATAATCTATCTGATACCTTGCAGTATCGCCTGGCTTTTTCCAAGTGTATATTCATCTATTATGATTTTTAAATTGGGTGTTGGCAATTACTAAATTATACTTCATGCAAAACTCTATAAGTCGGTCCCCTCTTTCATTCCTTTTGCCCAGCCCGTATTCACCCACTATATTTCCTTCCTTGCCTTCTCTAATGCTTGCATTCCAATCTCCAACTATTATTAAATTTTCATCTCCTTTTACGTGTTTAATTGCTTCATCAATCTCTTCGTATACACACTACCTCATCATCATCATGGGCGCTTGTAGGCATATAGACGTTAACAATCGTTGTCGGTTTAGGTTTTGATTTTATCCTTATTACAATGATTCTATCGCTATGCGTTTTGAAATACTCCACTCTCCTCCCTATCTTCTTGTTCATCACGAAACCTACTCCTGCCTGCCCATTATTTGACGCTGAGTTAATTACTCTAAAATCACCTGACCAAAAGTCGCCTTCCTCTTCCCACCGAACCTCACTAATTCCTACTATATCCACATTTGTCCTACCCATTTCCTTTTTTAAATTTTCTAGCCTACCAACCTTTTTTATCTTAATAGGAACTTATTTCTTTCTGTTTTTATCTTATTATTTTACTCAGAAGTTTAATTTTTTATTCTCGTAGAGTTAGGAATCCTGTCTCAAAAGTTATTACATTTCTATTTTCATACTTAGCCCACCGGACTGGTCTAATGATTAAATCGTCGTCTCAAATCACTTGTTTAACAACTGATTTTCGAAGTCGAAAGTTCTGAGCTATGAAAAGCTAGTTACGTTTACTAGGATTTGAATCCTAGACAATGGATACCGGTGTACTTTGGTGGGTGGAGTTGAATTAACCACACGTCTCAGGAATGGTCGGCCTGAGTCTCTACAAGATTATATCTCATTTACATGTCATGGATATCATCCGTATCTCATTAGTCATATGGAGGTTCCTCATTATTCATTAGTTTAACAGATTGTAACGTACACATTATGTAAATAAAGAAAATAAAAAATATTCAATTTTTTTTACTTTCCGAGATTTGTTCGAGTTCGAGATTTGAATGAATAATATATATAGACTGGAGGGCTAGCACATATATATACAAATGCTAGCCCGCCAGTCTAGCCAGAATCTGGACCCTCAGTACCTAGGTCGGCCCAGGCGAACCCCAGAGCCAACTCAGGGGCTTCTCGGGGCCTCCCAGGGTCACGGGGCCTACCCGAGGGCCACAGAGCTTGCTTAGGTCGCCATTCTCGTCTACCCGAAGGGCTCCGCCTTCGCACTGTTCGTTATCCTCATGATTATGAGAATAATACTGATAAATAAGAAAGTATTCATGCCTTATAGAAACATGTAAAAGAAACTAATTTACTAAATATAGAATAATAGTAGCTATGGTAATTAAATTACACATATTTTATTATTAATAACAAAAAATTCATAAATTTCTTTGTTTTTTTTTCTTAATTTATGTCTTTAATTTACAACAATATTTAATTTACAACACCCTCCTTGGGAGTAAGGAACTAATGAATATTTTTAATATTTTAACCTTCAAGGGAACTAGGGCCTCAGTCGCGGCTTAAAACCTTTCACGGTATAATACGAAAGTATCCTGTAAAATTTGAAAGCAATCGATCGGTTGGTTCTTCGAGATTTTTCGAGATGAAATATATCTAAAATCCTACTCAGTTATGCCAAGGAATATGGGTAAAAATTTGGTTGCAATTGATCGAGTAGTTTTTTTGTTTATCCCAAACAAACAAAAACCTTATTCGTCTTTATATAACATATAAATCGTCAACATATCGTTTTTATATAACTTTCGTGTATATACGATCTTACAATTATATATATATAATTGTAATACACACACATACACACTGAATTAGACATATTAAATGTACTTATATACTGGCTAAAGTTATATTAAAAATAAACCTATTAAAAGGCAAAAAAATGGAAAACGAAGATTTCATACATTTATTTGTAATAGCATTTTTTTCTTTTTTAAAGCTCCTTAATCACTTCTATCCCCGTTACTTTTTAATCTTTACACAGAATCTTACATAGATGAGAAAATAGGAGGAGAAAAGATTATGGAGGTAGAAGAATTTTGTTATTTAGTAGAATTACTAAAGATGGACGAAGTCAGGAAAATATTTTTGAAAGTATATGTTTGGAGCGTAGCTTTAAATGGAAGTGAAACTTGGACGATCGGAGCCTCTGAGAAGAAAACATTAGAAGCTTTTGAAATGTGGTGCTATAGGAGAATGTTAAAAATCAAATGGGTAAATAAAATGACAAATGAAGAGGTGTTGCGGCAAATAGATGAAGAATGAAGCATTTGGAAAAATATGACAGAAGAGACAGACTTATAGTCCACATATTAAGGCATCCTGGAATAGTAGATTTAATATTGGAGGGACAGGTAGAAAGAAAAAATTGTGTAGGCAGGCAACGTTTGGAATATGTAAAACAAATTTTTAGGGATGTAGGATGTAGGGGGTATACTGAAATGAAACGAATAGTACTAGATAGGGAATCTTGGAAAGCTGCATCAAACCAGTCAAATGACCGAAGAAAAAAAAATCACTTTTCAAAATTATGCCGTTAATTCCAGTTACACTGTATATAAATTATTGATTGATGTATTCATATATTCTTCTTGTTTACTTTTTATCATATTAAATTTATTCTTCCATATAATTAGTTTATCTAAAATACAAAATGGGTTGAATGAATTAGCCAATCTAATAACATAATTTACATAACTGTTATATTAACAACAAAGCAAAGGAAAATATAACACCATTTATTTCACTTTACAAAGCTCTTTATAAATAAAATAGAATATTTTTGTTAAACCCCCATTTGTAATGAGAATAGATCTATAATGCCTAAGGACTGATACGTTACATTTATGATTCACGTATTCTGTATATATGGCGTCAGCCAGTACAGTTTATGGGATAGCCGACAAAACTGACAATAGTATACAATAGAATGAAACTGAAAGCACAATATTAATAATAATAGTTATAAAAAATAGCCCTTAGACTTCACTTATAATACTGTTATACTTAGAATCTAGTAATAGTAATAATAATAATAATAATAACAAGAAGGCTAGAACTCTTTTATAAAATAACTAAAGCCAGACTGTTTTTGAGTTAGTAGGAAAAAGGGGGATTGCATTCTGTGCAAGCAAGATGGCGTCTATGTCGTATTGTGAAGTAAATCTATTAGGGAAGATCGAGCTCACCCCTCACAATATAAACCCCTAAAGAGCCTAGGAAGGGGGCAAATCAAATTGCAGTTTTCTGCGTTGACTATATAATGTCGGCTGAATGCAAATTCATTCCGGCGGGTGACAACGAAGAGTGAGCGAGAGAAAGAGGGAATCTATGGAGGGGGATATTACAATTATTATCCGGCGTAACGACACGATCCCGGTTCATTCAAGAGGGGTCATTATCGTGATGATTGCTTGATTGACGTATCCCCCTCCCTATTTTTTTTGTTCTCTACCCCTCCAAATCTATCGTCCCTCCAGTCAAGCGCTGCTACTGCAGTCAAGAGCTCTTCTGTTCGTATAGTTGTAACTCAGCCCCACCCTTTTAAATAACCATTCGTAACTGAAAAAAAAAAAAAACTCTTCTAGCAACCGACGTAGACTGTTTCCCTGTAATATATATTTATATACAATAATATCCTCGAGCGGTGTTCATTACTTTACTGACAGCCATTTCTTCAACAGTTTACTGTATTATTAATACAATATAATATTCTATATTACATATTTAATCAAACAACCTACACGGTACCTCATAATAACTTAAATAACCTTGTGTATCAATGAATTCTAATTTAAAATATAAAAAATAAATGGGCAGCAATGTTTATTTTTGATAAAATGATATATAACAATCCAAACATCCCATTTATCCGAACGTCTATAAGCTACAATAGCAATCATTACCGACACAAAAAAAAAATGTATATCATTTTCTATCTTACTAATTTTTTTGTCTCAAAGTAAAATGTACAATCTGTTACAGTATTATAGAAACCATAAGTGAACATGATTACATTAAAGAACGTTCTCATGGCTTCCATGGGAACGTGAATAATATAATAGGTTTCATTATTTTAATTATCTGATTTCATCAAGAAAATTAACCTGTTTTCTCAGAAAATGAGACTGTCTATTAAAGATAAAACTAAAGGTTTTGAAAGAACATGCCTTTAAAAGTTGATTTTTAGACAAGGGTTAGCAATTTAGGTAATGTTAGATTAAATTATAGTAAATTTAAGAATAAAAGAGCATTTGGCTTATTATAAATAAAGAAGACCAGAGAAATTGGCTGCAGCCCAGCGTTGCCTATTATAAATTGATAAAAAAATTAGATTATGAGAAATGATATTTTTTTAGAAGAAGTACATAACAAACAGTAATTAGATATTTGGAGCTAAAATAATGATAATTTAGGAACCGTGAAACTGACGTTTCATTTTTTATAAATAGAGGACCAATATTTAACTGAATTTAAAATAAATCTTTTGTACTAAAATGAAGAAAAAAAAGACAACTCAATTCCAGAAAAAATATGATATTTTTTTCTCTTGTAACATTCCTTTCTCACAACATTCTTTTAGGTAGATTTCATAAGAAAGCTACCTATTATAATGGGTAATATGATTCGACTTCCGTTAAATTTCGACATATCTTCGCGTTTCACATCCCTAGACCCCAAAACCATCGTCACCTCAAAAGTTTATATATGGACATATATATATATTTCACTTTTATTGTGGACACGATAACAGTCGTATTTTTGCACCAATCACTTTCAAATTGTTCCTTAAAAATAACTCGTCCCAAAATCTCAGTCGAGTTCGTTAACCGCTAAAGTCGGACCATAGAGGTGGAAATGGGGGCTTTTTCGAAAAAACAAAATATTTCTATAAATTTCTTATTAAGTAAGATATTTAATTCGTTTACAGTTCCTACTATTTTTTGGATAAGGCTCTAAAACTTATATAAGTAAAGTTTTCTGATATCACCAACCATTGGCCCAGGGGTTGAAAAAATGCGGTTTTTAAGGCAAAAAAAACATACCTTCTTTAATAGGCACAGTATCGAATCGGTTTAAAGTGGTTGTTTGTCTTCTAAATATTATCTAAAACGTTTGTATGTAACAATTTTTTATATGACCAACCCTAAAGGTAAAGGTAAAGGATGACCAAAACAAAAAAATATATATCGCTATAACTTTCTTATTACGTAAAATATCGAATTCGTTTAAAGTTCCTACTATTCTTTGGATAAAGACTTAAAACTTATATAAGTAAATTTTCTTTATATCACCAACCATAGGCCCAGGGGGTTGAAAAAATGGGGTTGTGAAAAAAAATCATACCTTCATTAATAGATACAGTGTCTAATCTGTTTAAAGTGGTCTTTAGTCCTCTAAACACTACCCAAAACTTTTTCCTGAAACAATTTTTTATATACCAACCCTTACGGCAAGGGATGATCAAAATGTTGCTGGAATTGTAAGAAGATGAGGCTTATCGTATGCTAAACACATGAAACTTTTTTCACATGCAACCATTGAGGTATTGAGTAAATTAAAAATTTTTCTTAACTTTCAGATGGAAATCTTTTTTATTCCCTACTTAGCACCGGTGAAATCTACCACCGCCTTCCGGCGTGACGAAAGGGATTTTTTTTTCAATTTTCATTAATAAAAAGTTTCAATTTTCGGCTATCTTGATAAATTTGTTGCGTTATATCCAAAAGCTTTTTAATCTTAAAATCATTTTAAAGCAAACTCATTATTTGGCATTTTAATACGATACCTAAACAAAAACTATCAAATATTGTGTAAAAGTGTTTCAAACTGTCTTCTTACACTAAAAAAACAAGATTTTACCAACCATGACTCAAACTTTAGTATTCATTTAAATTGCTTAAGTCATTTTAAGTTGCTAAAGTGATCATTTAGAGTTGCGAGGTCGTGATTCTAACGTTCCGAGATTGTGAAACAAAAATTACGCCTGTGATTCGGAACTTCTTCAAATTTTTGAAATAGAAAAAAAATAAATATCCGAACCGTGTTTTAACAATTTATAAGATTTATATTCATAATTTTATTCCTGTATGTAAGAAAAAACTATGAAATGTATATACAATGTTTCTCTTTCAATAAAAGCAAAAACAATTTATCATGTAAGAACAAAATTATTGTGTTTTAGGATTAAAAGGAAATTACTGGCCTGGACTCTTTTACCATTCCAAAAGTGTATAAATCCGTAATATAATCCAACTGAATTGAGTAATGAACTGAGCCTACTATCCGTTCCAGCAGAAGATTAAACAAAGATTCAATTCAATCAAACTTTCTTTTAAATAATCTTCGATCACATGTTGTAGCTTTAATAATGTTTATTAAACCCAATAACCCTGTCTTATTTCTAAGAAATAATCACTTATTTCAACCATCAAATAAATTTTTCAGAAACAAAAAATTCTTTTATAACAAGGTGGTCATTGAAGCTACATAAAGCTGGTTACGCGAACAAAAAAACTTCTTTAAATCTACAATAAAAATATATGTTCTTCATGGATAAAATCAGTTGCAATCGAGTGGCATTACCCTGAAAAGTTGTGGGTAGTAGCATTTCATTAATCTGAAACAAAAAAAAAGTTAGTCATATTGTTTAAAGAGGATTTTATATCTTATTAAAAATTATTAAATACCTTGTACTCAAATCGCTCCTCGATTCTTTTTTCCTGTTAGATTTCTGATTATTGTCAATCGTAATGATAAAATATTTAATCTTAATATTTTAATTAACATATCTAATTTAACCCTTTAACGTGTTTTACAATTCCAACTTTCATCCCCTTTTTTTATTACTTTTCTCCTTCTGGTCCTCAAATATAGGTAATTCCTAGGTGACGTATAATTCAACCAAAATTTTTTCTTCTTTCTAATTATCATCATCAGATTCTTTTCTTGTCTTTATCTAAACCAACAATTAACGTTTCAAATTGTCGCTTGAATTATTTCAGCTGGTTTTGATTTTCTTAATTAGGAGTTTAAATTTAAAAATATATATTTAAAAATATAATTCGATTTTTCATATTAATCAGTAATTCATAATTAATAAATACTATTTCTGAATGCTGTATTTTATAAACGACTAGTTTTTTTCTAAAATTAAAAACAAAAATGAAAAAATCTTTTTTTAATATTATTCCGTTTATATGAAAATTTTTCTCAACCTATATTCTTATTCTACCCGGTTCTATTAAATAAATTTAACTGTCATTTTTTCATCTTGGCTAAAAATAATTAATAAAATAAAAATTGATATTCTTACATCATTCTCCTGATCATTTTTATCATTATCTCGATTTAATTCCGTTACTATTTACAAGATTCCTTATTCCTGGATATAGTTACTTTATCTAAAAATTACGATTAATCAAATCAATTAGCTAATACCCAATAAAAAAAAGTAATATAATTATTGTTTTTCTTTTACAAAACAAAAGAAAATTTAACATCTATTTTTTTACTTTATAAAAATCATACTTATTTTTATTTCCCTTTTGTAAAAAAAAAAAAAACAGATTTATAATACCTAAGGGTAGATAAAAGAGAAAAAATGTTACAAATGGAACTTTTAATTTAGCTTCAATTTAAATTCTGTTTCAAAAACTTTTAAATTTTAGCTAAGAATTAATAAAATAAAATAATAAATTGCTTCTCTTTTTTTTAAATAAATCAACGTTAATTTTAGAATCAACTCTTTTTAATGATATTGAAGAGCTGGCAACTAATTTATCACTAGATTATTCATATACTTCCACTGTTCGTTACAATAAAGTGACATTCTGAATGAGTTTCCTTTTAGCTATAAATTCGATAAACATAAATAACGACAAAAAAATACAGAAATATTTTTAGCAAAATATAATTAACTGATAAAATATAACAAAACTGAAATAATCTGTAAAATATCTGTATACCACCTGTAAAATGAAGATGTGTGATGTATTCAATATTTATATTTTTTTTTTTTAAATTATACTTCAAAAAATATAATACTTCTAAATTAACTGTAATTAAAAGAAAAAAAAAATTTATTGCTACGACACAGAAATTTTTTATGTAGATGGGAGATTTAATTACTGACGTTGGATATTTAATCGTAAGTTTATGGTTTATCATCTAGAGGTCTCAGCTGTGAATCCCGGTCAGGTTAGGCATTTTTGCACGCAAAAAAATATTTCCATAAAAAAATTTAATTTCAAAAATTTTCTTTTCCTTGTAAATCTACGCAATTTCCTTAAAGAACAGTAGTACTAGAGTAAGTTATACACCAAATAAATATATCTTCAGCAGTAAGTTGAACATTATTTACTGAAACAGTAAAACATTACTTACTTAAAACATAACAAGTTTTAGTTATATATTTAAGTTAAAAAAAAAAAACAGTGATTTTTCCGAATAATCTTTTTTTCTTAATTATTCAAATGGAAGCGATCTGAAGTAATGAACGATTATTCAAATGTGGCAAAGCGAACTAAAATTATAAAATACGGTAACTAAATACAATAAAATAAAATTATGAATGATAATGATACTGATGATATTTATCTTCTGAGGAAAAATAAAAAATGATTTACAAAAGATATTTTAATGGAATATCATTGCAGTATTGTTTGGAGAAAAAATTCGCTTTTAAAGTAAAAAAAAATGCATAATAATAATCTTTTTTGTCTTCAGTCATTTGACTGGTTTGATGCAGCTCTCCATGATTCCCTATCTAGTGCTAGTCGTTTCATTTCGGTATACCCCCTACATCCTACATCCCTAACAATTTGTTTTACATATTCCAAACGTTGCCTGCCTGCACAATAATAATAATAATAAACAACAATAAAACAGAGTTTAAAGAAAGGAGAATAATGGGAAATTGGATATTAATATAGTAAATTTATATTAACATAAGCAATGAAAGCTTTAAATTCAGAAAAAAAATATGATTATTTCAAACATTGAGCTAGAAATTTCAAACAAATTCTTTTAATTACAAAAGTCCAACTATTTAAGACACAATGAAACACGAAACCATAGAAAAGATGGAAAGAAAAAGAATACAGGCTTTTAATAGATAATACGAGATTATAGGATATTTAACATTACATGAGCGATGTCAAGATTCAAACTGAATAAAGGTTTTAAGGTGAATAGAGAAACAGAAAATTTTTTTGAAAATTGTTGAACTAGATTAACGGGCTAAGTATTTTTCTATTGTTTTTTTTTTTTTGAATGGAAGAAAAACCCCAGAAAAGTTAGCACCACTCGAAACCCTTTTTCGAGTGCTATAACTTAACCCCAAAATAAAAATTCCGCAATGAAAATGACCAAAAATATTTACCTGAGTTATAGATATCAAGAAAAGTCATAAATTACACAACAATTTTTGAAACAATGATACACAAAGATAAAAAAACAATAGTAAGGGATTACGAAGGGATCCCAATAGAAAAAAAAAAGACGATGGATGTAAAAAAAAACTCATAATTTTATAAAATAAAAAAGTAAAAAAAACAGTTACGTGATTAAAGTAAAATAGTGATTACCAATTAAATGGCGTTAATTTTTGGAAATTAACATATACTTCTATATACATCATTTATTCACACATTTCAATTAACGCCTAAATCTGAAAACCGTGTTTAACTGTGTGAAAAGATTTTACATTTAATGAAACACACAATAATGCATCTTATTCTATAATATGAAAACATCTGGCATTTTGGAGCGTTACAGTTTGAATCACTGCAAAGTATGATTCAATATCTCAACTATGTAATCGAAAAGGAGTTATCAATATTAGGACAAAAAAGTGATTTTTTTTTTCATTTCTTTTAAATAAATACTTAGTAATATATTTTATTAGACATACAAGAAAAAGTATTTATAAAGTCTAAATACAAAAGTTTATTTAAAAAATTTTTAACTTTAAGTATCCCCTTTCCGTAAAAAAAAAAACCCATTCTTATAATTGTTTGTTCAGGCAACCAGTTTCACTATCTTTCCGTAAAAATAAAAATTAGACCGTATCAGTTTAAATAACCCTGTTATTGTTGGACTTTTTTTTAGCGAGAAAAACGTAATTTCAATGTACCATAAAGCGCATATTTATTAGTGGAAAAATTCGAAGAAAGTAAAATTGGAATATTTAAATTTATTTATTAATTAACTCTTACATCGTTTACTTAGGAATTATTACATTTTTCATTCGTAAAGATAATTCGTTTAAAAAACTTTGTTATTTGCCTATCTTCAAAAACATGAAAAATTTACATATTAAATTTCTGATATCTATAGATTTATTTGCTAATTTTAATAAATATAAAACCCCAAAAAATCATAAATTATTTATATTTTACTCGTGGGAACCATAAATTTGTAGTAAAACACGATGTAGGAGCCAACTCAAAACATTACTACACATTATATTGGTGTAAAATGCAACGCTTTTAATTTGGAACAAAATATTAATCAATTATGGAGTTTTCCTCAATCATACATAAATAAAATTTACGCTTAGATCATCTATTGAATAAAAGAATAACATTTTGCTTTGAAGCGCCTTAAACACTAACCTTGCCTTTCTTAAAAAAGTATTATGCTTATATATATATATATATTCCCTTCAGAAGTATAATGTCACCTCAAGAGGTATCCTCAAAAAGCCGTAACGAGTTTTTAAGATATTAAAATGGGCTTTTAGATCATTGTTTGGAACCCATAAATATGAATCCAAGTAGACTGACTTTAACGTATTAATAGAAACCTTTAAATTTTATCTTATCGATGTTACTATATTTTATTATAAATATAAAATACGGATTATTTGAAAAGTGACGCAACCGGAAAAATAGTAAGTTAATAGTTGTTGAAAATGGTCTCCAAAATGCGATTGACATGATTGAAAAAGACACTACATGCTCTAAACACATGTTGTAACATTTTTTTAGGGATTGCAGCGACAAATCGCTTAATTTCGCTCTGCAATTCGGGAATGATGTGAGGATGAGTTTTGAAGGCAGCATCCTTTCTTGTGGATATCCTCCACAAATGTCAGGATGGGATAATCCAGGAGACTGAAGGGGCCACAACCAGTTCGAAATCATGTCCATGAAAACAGTGATCCAAGTAAGTCACAGTGTTGTTGGCTGTATGAGCCGTAGCATTGTCCAGTTCAAACCACATGTACTCTAGCCGGTCTGCAGATAGAGTGTTCACAAACTGTTGCACCATTTATGTAGCGCTCACTGTTCACTATGCCATGAAAAAATGTCATGAAGATTTGCCTACATGAAATCGCACACTTTTGGTTCCTGCAAAGGAAACTCGTACAGCTGTTGTGGATATTCCGTTCACAAAATTTGTGAATTCTGTGCATTCACGTGTCCATCAAGATGAAACCGTGCCTCGTTAGACCGAAACCAATCATGGAGTTCTTCCCAATCTGGAGTTACAGATTCCATGAAACACCGACAGAAAGCTACACGTTTTCCATTGTCTGCAGAACAACTCATGAACGACACGAACTCTGCACGGATGAATCTTTAAACACTTGTTTAGTGTAACCATATAATACTTTTCTGTGAAGGCATTTTGGGACTGGGCGTAACTGTTACATCTAATATATTGGGAAACAATGAATATTCTCTGCTGCATTGTGTAACACATTTTCCTTAATAAAATCTGATACAAAGAAGGAAACATTCTTCCATAAGGTTGCTTCACTTCTTGAACACTTTGTATTTTATTTATGAATGAGTAATCTTTGCTAAAGGTAATAGTTACTTGTTCTTAAAAAGAACGAAGCAGGAGCGATATAAAATGCCGAATAGCACAGGCGAAACGAGCCTTCAGTCAGAAATAAAATTTGTTTACATCAAAAATTAATTTAAATGTCAGGAAAAGATTTTTGAAAGTATATGTTTGGAGTATCGCTTTATACGGAAGTAAAACTTGGACGATCGGTGTATCTGAGAAGAAAAGATTAGACGCTTTTGAAATGTGGTGCTATAGGAGAATGTTAAAAATCAAATGGGTGGAATAAAATGACAAATGAAGAGGTGTTGCGGCAAATAGATGAAGAAAGAAGCATTTGGAAAAATATAGCTAAAAGAAGAGACAGACTTATAAGCTTATAATTAAGGGATCCTGGAATAGTCGCTTTAATATTGGAGGGACAGGTAGAAGGAAAAAATTGTGTAAGCAGGCAACGTTTGGAATATGTAAAACAAATTGTTAGGGATGTAGGATGTAGGGGGTACACCGAAATGAAACGACTACCACTAGATAGGGAATCTTGGAGAGCTGCATCAAACCAGTCAAATGACTAAAGACAAAAAAAAAAATTCTTAAAAAAAATATAATAAAACTCAACACAATATTTTGGCTTATGTGGAAAGGTAATTATGCTTCCAGTATTATTTTTAATAAAATATTGGACCATTTGAAAAGCTTTTCCCACCAATTCATTTAAAAGACACGGTTGAAAGATTTTCTTTTACAGAAAAAAATATTACTCTGTAGATAAACTTTAAAATAAATTTAAAAAAACATAAATTTTACGCTTCTTCGTTCTATACGGACATAAATATGTCCTCAAATAATTTTCATTAATGCCTTTTGAAATTGTGAGCTATTTTGTGATTATTCTTTTATATTTAGAAGTATTTATTTGTTTAATAATTAATATGGAGTTTAATCACATTATTTTTTACTTTTTATTTTTGCATAATTAATGTGTATTTTGTGATGATGCTATGATCATGATTTTATAATGGTTTCCCTTGATCAAGACCTTGCATGGATTATTAAATACCGATCTATTTCAATAATAAAGGAACTATTTCATTTTTATAAAATGAGATATTAGCAAAAAAATGCAAAAAAATTAAACTACAGGGACGGAACCGATCTAGTTCATTTCAAAAAAATGTAATCCATTGAAGGAAATTTATTTTTTATTTTTCAAATTAATATGTAGCTAGACGGTGTTGGATTTCATTGTAATGTAGAATTTTCTCATAAATATAGAGATGCCATTATGGATTTTCAGAAAAACAGACACATTACCTTTCATTTGTAATAAGATAAAAAACGAGAGAAAAAAGATTGTCAAAATAATATCGCACAAAAAAATAACCACAAAAATGAAAGATAAAGAAAAGATGAGATATCCTATTAATGTACTAGTTATACTTAAAGAGAATACCAGTAGGAGTAGTGGTAAAATTTGAGAGATTCAATTATTGTTCTCCGCTCTACACAAGGGAGTTGTTATATGATGGGATATACTTTAATAATGTTACAATACAGTCAGCCATTTTGCTCAGGCAATCCTCACATCATCGTTGTGACAACTTTTCTGTATTGTTAATACAGAAATTGTTTTGTTTTTTACGGATGTAATATAAAACTCTTTTAATAGTTATAAACGCACAGAAACTATAATTATTTATCGTTTACTCCACAATAAAAAAGAAAGAAAGCTTACCATTAGACTTTTAATGAAAACAACTGCTATCTAATTTCAATAATCTATTCTAAATGGTGTGCTAAATGAAGTGATATTTTAAATTTGCTATTTTTTTTTTTCTTTTTGCGGTAAAACCAGAGTTGAGATTTTTATATCCTGTTATCAGTAAACAGTGAGGTAAAATTATAGAAAAAAAACACGTATGAACAACGCGTAGATATTGTAAAAATAACAATATAAATAGTTGATAATGAGTTTTCGAAAAAAAAAATCGTTTTAGTAACGAGGCAAATTTTCTTTTTAGCGGCTTTGTCAATAAACAAAATTGTCGAATTTAGGGATCAGAGAATTCAAAAAAAATTCAAGAACTTCCTATGCATCCTCTACTGGTCACGGTTTGGTACGGATTTTGGGCTGGTGGATTGATTGGATCTTACTTTTTCGAAGATGAAAATGAAGATGTTACCGTCAATGGAGTTCGATATCTTGAGATGATTTCAAACTTTTTATGGCCTGAAATTAATAGCAAGGATGTCGACGACATTTGGTTTCAACAAGACGGTGCAACATGCCACACTGCCAATGAAATCATTGGCAGTGAAAGAAACATTTACGTACGTATATAAATATAGCAATATGTACGAATGTACGTGTGTTAGTATGTTGGTCTTTTGACTGGATAACCCGATTTTAATAAAATTTTGTGCAGAGGATCGTGTATACGGGACAATTTGTAAAATTATCGGGTCAATAAGGCCAGGCGGGTTTAGATAGTTTTTTGGGGATCAATTGACTCAAAACTTTGCCAACTTCACTTTATATTAAGCTCAGTATATTCATGCATACTTATCTTACCACTTATTTTTTTCAAATAGTCTATTCCAAATTCTCCGTTTCTCAAAAATCAAAAATTTTATTTATTGCATGTTTTTTTAACCATATTTTTAATATCTTCGTAGACGTAGTAACAGTGTAAGTGACCCAAAATAAATACTTTTGGGGCAATATTGGTGGTGGGGAAACCGACAAAAGTTTAAAATGTATTTTTTTTTTAATTTTTCAAAACTTTTTTGAAACGTTTATTATTAATAATAATAATAATAAATAATAATAATACAATAAAATTTCATTATAATTCACCTCCTCACAAAAATAAAATCTTAAGAAACTTTTTATTGGTAGTATATTTTCCAGTGGAATTTTCTTTAATTTCTACATAGAAACGTAGAAAAATGGTCATTTGCAGGTGGAGGTGAAAAAAAAAATACCGATTTTATTTATTTTTAATACTTTTTTGGCTTTATTTAAACGTACCTTTAAATTTAGCGTAGCTTTATTTAAACGAAGCTTTCCTTCACCAAAAAAATAAAACTTAGGTAATTTTTTCATGTATCATTAAAAATATTATAACTTTTTCACTTTTTTTTAGATAATTTTATTAAATCTTTTTTTTTTCTTTTTCAAAAGACCTTCATTTCACAAATTTTAAATTTGATCTTGTGCTTTATTGTTCAAAAGAAATTCTTAAATAAAAATTTTCTACCTTATTTTTCGTCATATTTTTTAAGAAAATCTCTTCACAAAAACGTTACGTACTTTAAGCTTTTAAACGTTCTACAATCCTAACAGTAACAAAATAATATAACGTTGCAAATATTTAAATTTCTTCTAAATTATATGTATTTTCTTAATATAATTATATATATATATATATATATATATATATATATATATATATATATATATATATATATATATATATAAGAATAAGGAATACGTTGCTAATTTTATAAATTTTTATCGTATATTGTTTGTCTTAAGTTACTTCTTTAAACAAAATAAGTATGAATGTAAAAGTACCAAAGTCAAATTATTGCTAATACCGCTCCAAAATGAAGCTGTATTAGCAACGAATTTCAAACATAACCTGCAGAGATTAATTCAAGAATATGAAAAACAAATAGTCCACGAATATCCCTAATAAAAATTCATCTCGACTACAAAAACCAATTAAATGGTTTTATCACCCAAATCAACTCGTTTACTCCTTGAAACCCCTTCGTTGAAATTTAGTGAAAAGTTTATAATTAAAAAAAAAAAAAAGGAAAAAAGTATTTTCATTTGTTTTACCACCTACTTATATTTTTGAACTGCCAATTACTAACTTACTTTACACGCAATTACTTGAGAAAACTAAACTAATAACATACACATAACCGAGGTAAATCTGCTACAGAATACAATAAATCAAGCATTCATTTATTAGTTGTCTGCCTGATATTTTTATGCATTAAAAGATAACAGCATTAGGTGTGTATTAGTTTATTTTTTTATAACGTGAAAAGAGACTGTAAACTTATGTTATTTGCATATATATTATCACTATCCTATAATAACGCAAGAAGGATTTGGTTTTAATGGCAGGTTTCGTTATTCAATGTACTTAAGTTGCCGAATTTTCAATAATTTATCTTTAAAAGCTGTTGACTCCAGTTCCTACTATTATTTCAGTATTAATTGACTTTTTACCCGTGTTGTAGTTATATTTTTAACTTTTGGCTACATTTGAAATTTTAATAGCAAAAATTTCAGATGAAATACATTTGATTTTATTAAAACATTTACTCATGGTAACAATATTGCAGATTTTCAAAAATAAAGCTCTAAAGCTTTTAAAAGGATGTTGTTATGCAAACTAGTAAACCAGTCCCGGCTTCCGTGACGCAAATGATAGAGTGTCGGCCTTTCATCCGGAGGTCCCGGGTTTGAATCCTGGTCAGGTATAACAATTTTACACGCTAAAAAAATTTCCCTTTTATTTCATTCTGTGAATCAGTACCTAACGGTGGTCCTGAAAGCTTAAAAAAAAATTAAGTAAACAGTTCGATTATGATAATAAGACAATGCATATTAGATTTCTCAAATATCCCGTTAATAAAAATCTTCGTAACTTTGCTTGGTATGATTACAGTAGTTTGAATCACTCTCTTTTTCTTGTTAGATTTTGTTAAACCTATTTTTCGAATCTTTTACTACAACGGAAGCATAGATTCTGGTCGTTAAAGCAATGCAAAAATAACACTCATAAAATAACAACAATATTATACTAAAATATCAATCAACGTGAAAAAAGAATACAATTGTAAAAAGCAAAGCCACTAGGTAACAAGTTGAGTTCGTATGGAAAAAATTAAATCTTTGATCTTCAAAATTATATGAATACTTAGAATAGTAAGATATTTTCAACTTCGTTAATTAGGAGCACAGTCGATACAATACTCTCTATAATAAAATGTCTAGTCAGTCAGACGTCTAAATAATAATACAACTATTTAATCTGAATTCATCAGTGTTACATGAATGATAGGCTAAATATATCGCCCACAAATAACAACAGTAACAATAACAATAATAACGATTTTAACCTTGAATTATCCTTAGCACTAATCATTACTAAAATAAGGCGGTAACTTTAAATAATATTTTATTCTATTGATGAATGATGTATTGGTTGATTTTTTGAATGGAAAAGAGAATAGTTATTATTTTGGATGTAATAAACAGCTAAGCATTGAGATTTTATTATGATATAATTAAGGTCATTCTAAAAGTAACTCACATTTGATTACTAGGTGGTAAAACAAAGTAGTAAATTGGCGATTTTGTGAACTTCGTATACAATCAATCCAGTAAAATATTTTCTTGAAATAAATAAATCACAAAAAAAATGTTTGTTTGTTGCCCTTTTCATTATTTTTTTAATTTCTAATGTAATTATTTATTACATGACATTCACTAACATTTTTAGAAATATTACGATTTAACTGTAAGATATAAATTTCGATTTTTTTTTTTCTTTTTAACGTAGAACACTTGTATTACTACTGAAAGTTTATTCATCCAATGTCTAATTTATTAATATGATAGCTAGTTTAAATTTATTATTCAATAATTCAATTAATAAAAAATAACAGTAAAGCAAATAAGTCGATTTTACACGCTAGATAATGATTTTTATTTATAGAGATAATTTTAGCGATCTGCTATGAGTTATAAGTTTCCCGGTTCTGCCGTTGATATATTTTTATTTCAAATACACCATACAGTTTCTAAATATTAGCTACTTTATTTTGTAGCATTTAGAGAACAAATTGCAAAAAAAAAAGATAAAAATGTTCGTTAAAAAGATTTTAATCCGACTTGATCTCCATTATCAAGTGATTTTATCTTAAAATTTTGTAATTTTTAAACCTATAATGAAGAAAAAATTTCTCAGTAAAACTTTAGGTTCCATTGCTCAACAACTCCCTCGTAATATACTTTTAATAAGAGCCAAAAATTGAAAAGTAGATAAAATATCAGAAATTAAACAATTTTTTAAATTCTTAAGTCCCATCTCATATGGCATCCATTTTTAAAAATTCCATGTTGTCTACCGCAAAACTAGACGTGAATTTTCATTATTAAAAATTTATTTTAAGTTCGGGTCCTATTCCGTTCAGGGGCGGATCCAGCAATTGAATTTAGGGTAGGCATTGAGGGCAAGGGTCCATGGTACTTATGTATTAACGCCACCGCATCTACAGCTTTATTTAAAAACAAAGTAGTCAATCGGATTTCGGTGGAAAATGGGCCGATATACAGTTTAACATAGATTCAAAACAGTCTCTTTATTTATTTTATAAATATAATTTAACCAAATTTAACCAACGCTCGCTAACCTTGTCTAATTAGCACGTAATTTTTTGAGTATTTATTTAATAATTTCAGTAATTATTGTTATTCAAATAATAAATAATTGCAATAAACTGAATTTATTAAATAAATACTCAAAAAATTACGGTGTTAATTAGTCAAGGTTAGCGAGCGTAGGTTAAGTTTGGTTAAATTATATTTATAAAATAAATAAATATAAACAACCATTTCTTAAAATTAATAAAGAGACTCAATAAAATAAATACTCAATTTTAAATAAAGCTGTGGCTGCAGTGTCGTTAATACGTAAGTACCGGGTCTATTTCCCTACTCCCATTCTAATTGAGATGGGGTAAATAATATTTCATACGCTTTTATTGGATACATACTATATTCTAAACTATTTTTAAACCAGAAAATTCGTTTAACCAATCATTAGTATTGCTGTAAAAGAGGTAAATATAAACGGTTTCGGCAAAACCAAAAAAAAAGTGCTTAAGTTTCTTCAACTTTATTTCGATTTATAAAAATTAAACTGTAAATTAATCGAAGTTATTTGAATCATGAGGTAAAATTGTTTACAGAATACTGTTGAATAACTGTTACTTCTAAAACCGATTGACATTCCAAAGTTTGGAATTTTATATAATTTAAATAAAACTATAAAATTAACAAATATATTTAATTAAATTTATTACTATAGTTATTTAAAATAACTTTCTTAGTACTAAGGCTCAATTGTCTACAACCACTATAATTTTTTTTTTTTAACTTCCGGATCTACAGTTAAGCATTCTTCAGAGGATGAGATGAATGATTTGTAGCGTGTGTGAAAATACTATGCCTGGCCGGGATTCGAACCCGGGACCTCCAGATGAAAGGCGAAACGCTACCACTCGCGCCACGGAGGCCGGCGCTACATAAAAAGTTAATCGAAATGACCTTCACGGAGCCTCCAGAAGTTAAATTAACCCTAACTTTGGACTGTCCCTAACAATTTTAATCAAAACTGTCATGCAATCAATCAGAATTGTATAAGTTGGGATGAAAAATAATATGAAGATTTAAGTTAAGTTGATTTTTATTTTTTCATTAGTTTCAATATTTATTCCATCAATATTTATTAAATCCATCCAAAATTTATACAAATCCAAAATTTTAGACGTTTTATTTCATAGAATAATAATGCAACAATTTATTTACAAAATAAATTCATCTCGATGATTACGTATCTTAACATAACGATCGATAACGTGGTCTATAACGCAATTGGTTATTTCAGTATTGGTAAAATGTTTCAATTCTTATCAACTGGGATTTCAAATTGCAAGGCCTTCGGAGGGGTTCATAGCCTCAATGCCCCCTGGATCCGCCCCTGATTTAGTCCCTTTGTTTTTTGTAGAGATTTAAAAGTTTGAAAGTCGAAATTTTACTTCAATAAGTTGTCTAATTCAGTGGAAAGATGGTTATTCAACAAGGTTAAAAGAAATTATAGTTAATTTTAAAAAAATAATTATGCCTCTTGTTCAGCGGTGGAGAGGTAAAAAATCAGGCTAAAGGTGGGATATGTATAACAAAATATTTGTGCCCAATTTCAACTTTTCTGGTCGACGGCTTTTCGAATCATGAGGAAAAATTGTTTACAGAATAATGTAGAATAACCTTTACCTCTAAATCCGACTGACATTTCAATCTTTGGAATTTTATATAATTTAAATAAAATACAAAAGTTTCAAATATATTTATTTAATTAAATTTATTATTATAGTCATTTAAAATATCTTTTATAATATTAAAGTATTTTTCTATATCAATTTTGTACAACCACTGTGTAAAAAGTCAAAAAGTAAACATGGAAAAATATACTGCTCCCCTTTTTTAATTATATATAAAATTTAATCCTATCAAACAAAGAAAAGTTGGAAAAATTGGAATTTTATTTAGAAACAGTACATGCTAAGTTTATAAAAAAAAGTACTTATTTAATGTAAAAAAAAAAACACTTTTTTGGTGATGTAAAAAATGTCTAAAAACAGAATTTACTGTTAAAAATTAAAAAAACTGGAAAATATACATCAGTTGTAAAATAAAAACAAATAAAATTTATGTAAATAATACTTGTTTTATTAATGACAAAGTCCAATAAATTATTTCAAAGTTGGCAATAAATAACAGCTGATCAACAATGCGCAATACTATATTTGAGTTTAAATCATTCTGTTAGGTATATTAAGTAAATCGCGAACTGTGAACTGTACTGTCGTTAGCGAAGGTTTTCTGTGAATTTTAGTTTGAACATGATCGGTTTACCATTCAAGTAATGCTACATTTATTTACAACAGAGGAATATACTAATATGGTATTCATTTTGGATGCGTATAATGATAACGCTGTAGCTGCTGCAGTAGAACACGGAATACGTTTTCCGAATCACTGGACTTAAAACAAGATCCCAAAACAATTAGCGTGACTAATTTTTACGTTCGTGACCTAGTAACGAACAGTCTGTCCAAAACGACGCTATTATTGATGAAATTATTATCGTTGCAGTTCAGGCGTCAGTGCACGACTTCTTTCTAAACGGATCGGAGTTTCGCATTCGATGGTTTGGAGGACACTTAAACAGCCAGTTCAACATCTACTCCCAGGAAACTATCCGCTTCGCTTGGAGTTCTGCAACTGATGGAATACAAACTGACAACTCTACAAGTATCTTTTTTTAACGACGAGGCAAATTTCACTTGAGATGGCGTCAAAAAATTACGCAATGAGCATACATGGGCAGAAGAAGTTCGGTGTTTTCAACACCGATTTATCGTCAATGTATAGTGTAGTCTTCTTACAATCAGCTGTTTCACATTACATGGCCGCTTGTTTCAAGAACTGCCGCAGCTGCTTGAAGATATTCCTCTAGCTCTGAGACGGAAAGTATACTTCCAGCATGATGACCCCCTTCCCACTTCCCTTGTGACGTTTCCACTCACTTAAAATCATAATTTCTCTGAGAAATGGATCGGTGGTGGATAGGTCCACATTCCTAGCCACCAAGATCGCCTTATCTAACACCTTTAATTTTTTTGCATCTGGGATGGATGAAAAATAATACAAACAAAAATACATTTTCCTGAGGAATTAATTGTCCACATTATGGATGCGGTGAGCAGTTCAAGGACAGCCCTGAAGAACTAAAAATAGCTAAAAAAAAGCAGTAAAAAAGGGTACCAAGAGATGTTTTAAAAATGACGGGATCATTTTTCAACATTTATTATAAACTTTTACGTATAATGCACTTTGGTCCAGTGTACTGTTTCTAAATGAAATTCTAATTTTCCTCCTTTTTCTTTGTTTCATTCAACTTATTTTATACTATTTTGTTCAAAATTAAATTTTTTACAACTTTTGTTTAAAAGTTTTACATGTTTATTAGCCAGTTAAAAAAGGTACTGTTCCCTTAAAAACCAGAGTTTTTTACCTCAATTTATTGGATCCCCAGATTTCTCAAAAACTTACGCAAATACGGTTCTGGGACTTATTTCATTCGATTTTCAGGTCAAACACCAAATGAAATCACTAATTTTATCCCTTAATGAAAATCCTAAAAATTTTAGTACGAACCCCGATATCCAAAATCTTGACTGATTGCTGCACTTTCCGTTTATACATTACTGCATTACTGCTACATTACTGCAGCAGCAATAGAGATGTAGCCAAAAAAGTAAAAATATGTATATTATACAAATTAGAACGTATACATATAAACCCAGATAAATCAGATATTTCATTTCCTAATGAACTGTAGGCTTCGATCTGCGGCATGAGAAACGACGAGTTGAAATTAATAAGCATCAGATGGAGAAGGTGTAAATATAGTACTTTGAAAAAGGGATGTATGGAACATCATAAAGGGAATGCGATCATCCAAAGTAGAAAATAGAACCCTATTGTGATGAAAGTATACTCCATTAGGAAGTTAGATGCTAGTTTACCGAAAAATCATAGAATGATCAGCATTGACTTGGATAAGTAATATGAGAAAATATAATGTATTTCATAATTTCTTGGTTATAAAAAATAAATACAATTAAATTCTAGTTAAAAATATAATTCATTTCTGTGCCAAAAGTTCATTCATTCATTCATAAAAAAGCTAGGTAAGTTAAAAACTGTTGAATTATTTTTTTTAGAAAATAATGTTTTGTTCTTCCGAAAAGCAATTTCATATTTTTACTTCCTTGTACGAAGTAAAGGAAGTATTGTGATCGCGAAAAATTTCGGTTTCTACATTTCACCGGAAATATCCATTTTGATCATCCCTGAATCCATTTTAACTACGGCGTGAGGTCTGTATGTACGTATGTATGTATCTCACATAACTCAAAAACTATTAGCAGTAAATGTTGAAATTTTGGATTTAGGACTGTTGTAACATCTATTTGTGCACCTTCCCTTTTAATTTCTATTGACTGAACCGACAAAAAGCCCAAAATCCAAAAAAATGTGGGTTTTGGACTTTTTCTTAATTGCAGTAATAAGCCCTCATTGAGAGCTTTTCAACGATATCATGGTAGGGTGTCTCATATAAAACGCAACCCAACAATCACTCATCCATGAAATTTCAAAAGTCAAGCTTACTCACCTACTCGTTACTGAAATGGACTTGTCCAACATTTGAACATCGCGGCGACGCAGTAGAACACTACCGATATTAACAACAATGCAATCATAACGTTCGGTGTATTACTAGAGACAAGATGGTGTTTTCGCTAGATGAACGTGTTTTCATTGTTGAGTCGTACTTCAGTACGAAATCACTGGTTGCAGTGCAAGATTTGTTTCGCCATAAGTACCCAGATAAACCAGCTCCTAACAAAACATCAGTATTAAGGTTAGTCGCAAAATTTAGAGAGACTGGTTCTGTTAATAACAAGGAACACAAAAGATCTGCATCAGTGTTGAATACAGATACAGTCACTGAAATCAAAGACCGATTACTCGCCTCATCAAATAAATCGATCAGACGTTGTCTGCTGAAATTAATTTGTCTAAATCAACTGTTCATCAGGCGACCAAACAATTACAATTACGACCTTATCGCATTCAAACGGTTCATCAACTTCTTGAGCCCGACAAAGAAAAACGGCTACAATATTATCAATGGTTCCGTCGATTTCTGCGTGAGGGAATTAATGTTATGGATTCGTTATTTTTCACAGATGAAGCACGGTTTCATTTGGATGGCTACGTAAACAGCCTAAACAGTAGAATTTGGAATGCTGAAAATCCCCACGTTTATCACGAAAAACAATTACACACGCAGAAGTTGGGCGTATGGTGCGTGATATCGCGGTAGAAAATAATCGGTCCTATTTTTTTCGAGCACACCATTAATGCAGAACGATATCAGGATATTTTATTTCAGTTCATCGCACTCTTGGAAGAGGAAGACAAACACTGCTGGCTACAACATGACGGTGCGACATCGCACTACGCAGGTTCAACTTCTGATTTTGTTGAGGAATTCTTTGGTAATCGTGTTATCGGTCGAGGGTTGTGGCCACCAAGATCTCCCGATTTGACTGCGGTGGATTTTTTTCTATGGGGTTACCTCAATGGAAAAGCCTACAGCAACAAACCACGAACACTTGAACAACTGAAAGTCAATATTGAACAAGCCGTATTAAATATCCAGCCACTAACTTTGAAAAAAGTTGCAAGAAACGCTGTAAAAAGAATTGAAGCTTGTATTCAAGAAGATGGCGGCCACTTCCAACATTTACTCTAAATGTAAGGTAATGGATGGTAATAATAAAAATTACATTTACATTTACACATGCCTTTTTATTATTTCAATACCTACCAATATAAGGTTGGGTTGCGTTTTATATGGGACACCCTGTAGTTATCGATATAGTGGTAGTTATCATTGATTCCAGAGTTATAGCCAAATAAAATTTTAATTAATGAAATATTTAAACTTTACAAAGGGAAGGCTCATCGGTTCGAATCAGACATCACCTTTTTTTTTAACTTTTTTTTTAATTTAAATATATTGATTTATTAATAATTATTAATTCCTCTGACTGTAAAAAAACTTTTACGATAAATAATAATTAAATAATAACAATAAAAAAATATGAAAAAATATCGGAAGTTACTAATGAAATAAAATTTTATGTACTTTTCATTTTAAAAAAATGTGAATATGTAATTTAATACGCGTACAAGGAAATCATGCGGTGTCCACATCAATTTTTTATTATTTCAGGTTATAATTATAAAAAATACATTTTAAAATGTAAATATTATAAAACTGAATTCTTAATTTGCTATTTAATTATGCGCTAATTGTTACCATATAATCAAAGCTGCCAGAATGCAAATTACAGTTATGTTAAACAAGATAGCTGAAACAGAAATGTAACATCTCAATTATATAGTTAAATAATTTATATATACATACGTAAAGAAAAGAAAAAAATAAAGATAAAATTGTTCTAAAGAAGGAACACAGAAAAAAAACAGAACTTTACATTTAGTAAAATAACTTAATTGGAATTCATTAAGATAACAAAACACATGTTGAATCTGAACGAATAATTAACAGTAGCGAAAGAAAACTTGATTATTTTGATGTAGCTAGGTATATTAGTTCTGATAAGGGTAGAAGCGTTAAAATGTTTTATATTTTTGTTTTTTTTTTGTTTATTTTTTTAAAGCTTACTTTTTGTTTTTATCTCATTCGACAGATGGAGTAATATCCTAATGAGCCGATGGAAATGTTTAAAACATGAAAAAGAAAAGAGATGGGAATGAAAAGAAGAGAGAGAAGATACGTGTATAAAAAGAGAGAGGTTGAGAAGAAAGAATACACTCGCAACGTGTACCATCGAGCTTGGAAATGTTTTCAGCTGAAAACTGAACAGAACTTTGTAGAATAAAAAGAATAATTTATTGTACGTGGCAAGTTTAGTGCGAGAGACGACGCTGGATCCCTCCGATTTCACTCTAACCCCGTTTCATACACTTTTAACCCCCCTTTTCCCTTCACTCTTTTCCCACCTCTTCTCCCTCTACCATTGTATCGGTCAGAACTAAACAAAACGAAGGGTCCCTTTGTTATGGAAATGCGCGGGACTCATCGGCATGCAGAGGACTTTACCCATTCTACTTGCCCTGATTAAACCGGTCGCCATTTTGTCCCGTCGTCGCTCTATTTCACTCAGCCTTTCTTTTCTTTCAATTGTGTATATATATATATATATATATATATATATCCAATCCACTCCCTACGAACAACCATCGTTATTTTAACATAGGGTTTTCTCTCTCTACTACAACTCATATAGTCGTAGAATACAAAATCACAAATTTGCTGGAAGAAAATATTTCATTACAAACTGATGTGTTAACTTACCACCCACCCCTCTTATTTAAGCCTACTATATAACCAAAACCCCTAAACATCTATAAACCCACCCTCTGAATTTCATCCCGCTACCCATTACTACTAAGCTACTGTCCATTACAGTTGAATGAATAACACCCGTTCTTGCTAACCAAATAAACTTCCCCTATAATCAGAAGAACATTACCCGACTAAAATCTTAAAATATTAATATAGGATATGTTCTTCTACTATTTTTTAATATTTAATATTGTTTTAAGTTTAGCCGTATTTCTCTTTAATAAATATATCTACATATTAGAACATTTTTAATGCTCTGTTTTAAACAAATAACATTCTATAGAAAATACAAATAAAAAGTAATCCTTAATTTAACAATCTAAGATCTACTGGTTTTTTTTCAACTATCACCAAACCAGGTTCATCATTAAAATTTTACGACTGATATTTATACCCTGAACCTTTCAAATAAAAGGCAGTTTTGTTTCCAATGAGGTGAACGTATTCTTTTAATACTAAACACCATAAAATATAGTGTTAAATAGTAAATTAACATTTTTTGTTTAGTTTTTTTTTTTTTTTTTATAAAATGATAATTTAGTTTTTATTGAAATTATGAAAAATCCATCTTTATGTTATTTAGCCTAAATTTTTAAGCAAGAAATTTATGTTTTATTCATACTTTTTTTTTTAATTCCTTCTAAAAGTACTAATTTAATACACATCACATTTAAAACAAAGTTAGTTTTCTCCTCCTTTAATTCCCAAAACCGAATTCAACACAAGATTTCATTAAGATAAATAACCCTTTTTTTATAAACTACATACTAACTTGTCTAAATAGGTCAAAAAGGAATCGTTTAAAGGTAAGAAAGGAATCTTTGAAAGGAATCGTGGGATATACAATCCTCAATTCTTTTCCTTTCTAGTATTTATTTTTCTTATATTTTGGGGTGGTAAAGTATTATACAGAACACAAACATATTATTAAAATTTCTTTTAAATTCTTATGATATTTATTTAATATTAATAGACCTCTATTTACTTCATCAGAGTAATTGTTTGGACTGATTTGTTTTTGATATTTTGATTACTCATTTCCTGTATAAATAATTTAAATAACTTTATTAAAAATTATATATTTTGATTTAAATCTTCTATATTTAAATTAAATTTCTTTCTTACAAATAAACGAATACTATATATCATTATTTCATTTTTAATTTCTGTTCTAAAAAATGATCTATAATCAGTAAAACTTTACATATTTGGAAATTTTAATCAGTTTCCAATTCATTTCCATCCATTTATTTACTGCCTCTTCTACATTTAAGTTGAAAAATTGCGATGATAAAGAATATTCTTGTTTCATATATTTCTGAATTGTTTCTCGATTTTGTCGTCTTTTTACTCTTATAATAGCTATTTAATTAATATTTTGTATTTCTTCAATGAAGCTGAAACCATATTAATTAATAGAAAATTTTAATTAAAGATTTTAAAGCAAAGTTACTACGTATATTTTTAATTTTAGAAAAAATATATTATAAATTATACATTTATGAAGATTACACCTCGTGTACGAATCGATTATATTTAATTTACACGAATCACAAATGAATCGTTTTATTAAAAGTTTTAAAAATAATAAATTACAGAATAACAAATTAAAATGCATAAAACTTTTTTAAATGTTCCGTAAAATAAGAAAAAGATTTTTTTAATATATTTAAACAGAGACAACGTAAAAAATGAAATACAGCTTCTGAATTATCATATTTACTTATTTTTTCCGTAAAATTTATTTGAAAAATGACGTTTTAATATCCTTCTTAACAATAGGCGACTATTTTAGAAGAACAGAATAATAATATAATATAATTTTTACATTATGGCTGTGATTTGTGTTAATGGATTTCACGTTTAAGTTATTGTTCATATCTTAACACCATAATCCAGATAAGATATAACTCAAATGGAAATTTCCTTTTCTTAAATGTTATACATATCTACTTTCGAATTATCCATAAAAAAGGATTTTTGAAAACAAAAAAAATTGTTATCCTTGCATGCAGATATAAGAACATACCGTGTTTAGTATACAAGCAATAAATTCATAATTTATATAATATTATATAACACGATCGGCTTAATTTTACACGGCTTTAGATTTTCACGGAGGACACATTGCAGGAATTTACTTGTTAAATAGTAAATTAACATTTTTTGTTTTGTTTTTTTTATAATATTAATATATTATATAACTCAAACTTAGGGAAAAAGGGGAATTTTAGATAAAATTACAATGTTTTAAGCTCTAGATAAATCGATCAAGAATGAATTACATATGAAACCTCCAACTCAAATTGTCATGAAGATTTTTATAAGTTACATTTACGTTTTCTATTGGAAATACCGAAAACAATAGTTGTTTGTATATTTTTGTATGTATTCTAAAAATATTCGTTTTATAGTATTTTCGGTAATTTATTTGATAGTTGATTTACTTTTACTGTCATTTCTTCTTTTTCATTTAGTTAATTTATTTACTCGACTTATGATGATTGTTTAACAATCAAAACGTGTAACCAGTTTTAGTTTTTAAATTATAATAACTTAAATCGTTTTTGAGTACATTATCTTCCATTTTATTTTAATAACCTTTTACGTAGTTCTTTATTTTTATATTGAATCTTTAATCATTCATTCCAAAGTATGAAAGACTAATCAGTATCCAAAAACAAAAAAAAACCATGTAAAGATAAAATTAAAAATACACTATCATTTACTTTCTTCTTGTTTTAAATACTTTATAGTCGCATCTACAATTAAAATCATTAGCGACTTAACAGTGTAATGTCATTGACCCCATATTTTTATAACTTTTATATATATGTCTAATATACTATATATATATATATATAATATTTATCTAATAAACTATAGTTAAAATATCAAAACATGAAAAACCCCAAAGAATAAAAACTCAAAAAATCGCATAAAACTAAAAAAATAAATTAATCCAAAATAAAAATATAAATAACTTAAAATATTTTTAAAAAAATAAATAAATAAATAAAATTAAAAAACCAAAGGAATATCCTAAAGTCAAAGTAGAAAAGGCAATAATCCTCCACAAATCATTTTCTAAACAAACAGCAAGCCCAGATACAGTTAAAATAACTATATATATATATATATATATATATATATAGTCACACCTTTTTTCAACTAATGGATTGATTTCGATAATTCTTTTTTTTATGGAATAACTAAAATTATTCTCATCTGTTTAGTCTAACGGAGCGTCTTTTTTTCTCTGTTTATCCTCCGGAACCACCGTAAGGTATTACTTCAGAGGATGATATGTATGGATTTAAGTGAAGTATAGTCTTGTACAGTCTCAGGTCGACCGTTCCTGAGTTATGTGATTAATTGAAACTCAACCACCAAAGACTACCGGTATCTACGATCTAGTATTCAAATCCGTAAACAAGTAACTGCCTTCACTAGGATTTGAACCCTAGAACTCGATTTCAAAGTCGAGAACTCTCGACTTCGAAATCAGCTGATTTGCAATGACGAGTTAGTCACTAGACTAGCCCACTACTTTCTTACCTTTAAATTTCTTGCAAGTGCTTTTTTTTCATACGTACAGAATTTTTGTTGTAGGGTCACCTAAATTTTAAATCAAAACAGGTCAAACAAAGTATACTTTGTTTTATTAATAAAATTTATTTTAAATGCAACTACTTTTGAGAACAGGAATAGCTACCAATTCAAAAAATTACTCATATGAAAACGCCCAAAGTGGTCTAGAGCAATAAGAAAAGATTACTGGGGAGGTAAGTTATAGAATTAATAGGATATTTTTTTTGGTTTCAAATTGGTTTATACTCAAATTAAGTCTATAATAAAAGAATTCATGATATATTTTGACACCTTATCTTTAAGTTTTTTTTAAAATTTAAATAAACTACTGCACAAAGAGTGAAATCAATTTCCAAAAGAAAGGATGCACCAAAAAACATAGGATTTTAATTATAATTCTTTAAATGTTTACCTTTAGAAATCAGCATGAAATTAAGTTCAAAAAATCTTTCACGTGGTTTTTTTTTAAATTTTGCGGCGACTCCTAAGATTTGCATTATAAAAAAAATTGTTAGTTTATATCCCAATTCTTAAAATATGTTTAATTTTACAACATATATTTTAAATGTATTTCAAAATTCAATTTATTAAAATCCAATGCTTAAAATATTTTCTATTCACATGAAGATTACTTAACGAAAAAATCCATATTAAATTTTCACAAAACACAGTAAATAATCGTAGAACACAAACAATAATAAATTGAAACATTATACGTTATACAGATGTTACGTAATCTTATATGTAACAGTGTCATTTCGAACACAACACGTATCGACATAATACAGGACATGTTATAAATGTGTTAAAATTGTATAATTTGAAATGAAAAGAAAAACTGGCCGTCTGGGATAAAATTCTTTTACAACTTTACATTATACGTACATATAACATAACAATGTTAGTTCCATAACACTCTCAAAAGAAGAAAAGGTAACCGTATGAATCTCGTACACCTAAAAAAAAAGAAAAGAGAGATGCGCTGATGAATTGTATAGATAGGATCAACTTGATCAAATTACTCTTTAAATGATTCTATAGGAACGATACAAATGACACAAAACACTCATGTGCGCGCGCGTACACACACACACACACGCACGCACACAGAAATTCAGTCAAAAAGGTTATTATTGTCACCTTTAAAGGAGAGGAAATTGGATGCTTTTTGTGGTCTGGCGGTCTACCTATAACAATGGTTTCTCAACGTAATGACAAGAATGAAATGTTGACAACGTTTCGTTATCGGATGCTTCCGGTAAGAAGCAGTTCGTTCTTAGCCAAATTAACAAAATACCACTGCTACCGTTCTATCATTACCATTACTATTACTAAAACACAATAGCCTGAATTAAGGATGATGTGATGTGTTTTTAACAAAGGCAGGATATACTTAAAAAGGAAGCTTTCTTTACTCATTTTACTTCAATATTAAAATTTAAATATTTCATTGGTAAATCGTAATCTTGTATAAATTTATACTAATTATTAATTAATGCAATTTTTATTTGCGGTAGGTAATTCTTAGAAATTCGAAGAACTCAGGGAAAAAATGAAATGAAAATTGCACATTTTTACTTATTTGAATAAGACAACACTTTCATTTAATATGTGTTATTTTTTTTATCAATTAAATAAACATTTGTACTAGGAGTCTCAAAGTTATATAAATCTGTACCAATAAAGCAACTTGTTGACTGACAGATTCATCAACGCCCAATAAACATTATTGAAGATAAACTGATGAAAATTTGTATACATGTCCTTTTTACGGTGTAAGTGCACATTATGGAAAGATTTTTTTTAACATTCCGAGTTTAAAGGTTAATAAAATGGATTTTGACTTTTCTTTTAAACCCGGCTATTTTTTTTTTTTTTTATTTTTTTATTGTAATTTCTCGGTAAACAAATGAAGATCAACTTGATTTTTGGTGTGTTTAATTTACATGTATATTTTTTTTTTAAATCTCGTAGATTTTTCGAAATTTGACCTAGAAAAGGGTGAAGAAAGATAAAAAATATTTCAACAATTATTGCAAATTTTACCCATTTCCGACTATATTAAACGAGATATTTACTAGGGGCTTGCAAATATTCCTCAGATAAATAACTAAAAACCATTTTCGGGTTTTTTGTAATTTTGATATTTTAAGGGGTGTGAAGGTGTACAGCGCGGCGATTCAAAATTTATAAATATACTTTCTTTTTATTAATAATAGTTTATTTAAAAAATAACTAATTCAAAAAATTACTAATATGAAAACGCCCAAAGTGGTCAAGAGCAATGATAAAAGATTACTGGAGAAGTAAATTATAGAATTAATAGGATATTTTTTTGGTTTCAAATTGGTTTAAACTCAAATTAAGTCTATAATAAAAGAATTCATAATACATTTAGACACCTTTTAATGTTTTTTTTAATTTTTTTATTTAATTTAGTTATGAAATGAAGCATCAGAGGAGGGTATTAACAGAAAAGTTACGGGGTTATAAAATGAAATAGACGGAGAATTTTTGCCTTTATCAAGCTATTCGTTTCCTACACATCAAAACATTATAAGGCTATAAGGTTATGTACAGTACATTTACATAAGCATCTGTTTTTTTATCTTTGCATTATCCGTTTTATATTTGCATTTTCTTTATCTTTTTTCATTTTTGTTTATTATATTATTTTTATAACTTTTTTTATACGTTGACATGATCAACTATTATTAAAAACATTAAGTCATAAAGTGAAAACGTAATATGCTACAATAAAAAGTCATACACATATATCATTATTTGAATAATCTAAGCCAAAAAAATTCCATTCATGACTAATACACGTCTCATTAAATTAAAAAAAAAATTTCACATAATTAGCTTGAATATCATTTCCGTAGATAATAATTTGTTTTCTCGACTTATCTTTTTTTAATTTCGTTTTTTATAACCTAATGGTAATTTTACATAAATATGTAAATCATACTTATTATCTATACATAAATATGTATAGATAATACGATTATAAGGATACCTGATCCAAGTTTGTTTAAAGGTCTATGAATAAGTTTCCATTTTTTTTATTCCTGAATTGATAATATATAAAAATTAACTAGTTTTATTTAATTAAATATAACCAGTTATAAACACTTTTTGGCTTAGTCGATTCACTAAGTGATTCACTGAGTGGTCAACCTAAGTCTGTTCCAGACTACACAAGACAGTCTGTTCCAGACTGTCCACAATAGATTATATTGTAATCCTTACGCTAACACTAATGGTTTATTTTTTTTAGAATAAATTATTTGGTTTCTTTTAGCCTATATGGACACAGTGATTGTCAAGGAATAAAATACATCAAAATACGATTTTTTATTCAAATAAAAAGTAATAATACTTAATTGAATTTGAAATTCGGTCCTGCCACATTTAAGAAATATTTGCTATCATAACAAATGTTATATGATTGTTATAATCATAAACTCAACGGCAACAATCCATAATCAAAACGGCGAAATAACATATTTTGGTCAATTAATCATCCTAACCACCGCTAATGGACAGGGTAGTATATATTTTCATTGCATTGCTAATTTACGTACTTGATAGTACGTATTGTACTACTGTACTGCAGATATCTAGAGAGAAAATTGGAAAATCATAAACTTCGAAGTATGAAAGATCCTATAGGCTTTTAATTTGCTGGGTCGCAAGTAAGGATAAAAAATAAAATTTTTATATGGTAACTCATTCTCACTCATAAGTTTCATACATGTCACAGTTAACTTTTAAAAATTTGAACGCCAAACCACAGGAAAAATACTTATGGGCCACATATTAAGGCATCCTGAAATAGTCGCTTTAATATTAGAGGGACAACTAGAAGGAAAATATTGTGCAGGCAGGCAACGTTTGGAATATGTAAAACAAATTATTAGGGATGTAGCGGGTATACGGAAATGAAACGACTAGCACTAGATAGGAAATCTTGGAGAGCTGCATCAATCCAGTCAAATGACTGAAGAAAAAAAAATAAATATAATATAAAATAAAAATAATATAAATATAATAAAATATAACAGCAGACGTTTTGGAATAATTTCCAGTGTTTATACCATATCTAGATAAAATAAATAAATAAGCCTACGTATTTTAGCGGAAGTTTAATATACTAAAATGAAGACGATAAAAATGGTCATATTAAACTATTAAGCTTTTCCGGATTTATTGTAATTTTTTTTATTAATGAATTTCTGCTTGTTATTTTCAGTTTTTTAAGGAGTTATTGTGTAATTTTTATTGATATTATAACGAAATTTTTGTATTAATTTATTTTGAAAAGAAGCATTTTTAAATTAAAAAAAAATTAAACTGGTTTAAAAAAGCAGTAAAATTAGTTTTTTTTAAAAATATATTAATAATATATTATTATAATTATAGTTATAATTTAAATAACAATTTTACACAAACTTTATAAGATAAAGTTTTAAAAATTATAAAGAATCAGAATTTTTTTTGTGCTTTTACTTTAATTATTTTTTGAAGAACCTTAAAATAAACGTTCATCACAATGAAAAACTGTGTGCAAGAAACTTGCGTCTTGATAAAGATTAAATAAGGAAAGAAAAAGAAACAATTTTCAACCGAAAAGAGCTAAAATTCTTATTGGATATCGACGAGTTTAAATTTTCCAACTAATCTTAAATTTTCCCGTTAAAATATTTTGCATATCAAAATATACAATTTATATGTTATAACTATACAAGGATAACAAAAACTATTTTTTTTTTCTTCAAATGTTTACTTTGGCTATCATAAAAACTATGTCTAAATGAAAATGAAATTTTTTTTTAATTCATCCACTGATTTTATATCGAAGAAAGTAATCATTGAACCATTTTGAGAACTTAAAATATAAAATAATCATTAAAATCATCGAATCTTCTCGTCAGAGCAGAACATACGTAAAATTAAAAGTTCATACGGGTAAAATCAAAGGATATTCTTTCATGAGATGAGTTAAAACTCCCTTGAAATATTTAACAAATATAATATACTATAATAAAAATTCATATTTTATATTTATTTAGCTATATTTATATATTCATATTAGTTATACTTGGCTATTTCAGCTGAGAAAAAAAATAGTTTTTTAAATTATGTTTACAATAAACGCAGTGAGCGTATATCCCATAACTTCAGATCTTTAGAATATCATTTTTATTTTTACCGGAATTTATTCCTTAATTGTTTAATTAGAATTGTAATATAAAACATTTTATATTCATTTCAATAAAAAATGAGATAGAAATAAAAAATTATACAAAAGTTTACAAGCGCAGAAGAAGCATACATACATTATCCATACAGTCATTGGGTTGACTCATCCTATAAATTGTAAATTTCAAAGTTAGAATTCTATCCAACTTCCAATAGATACAAGAAGAAGACGAGCTTTGAAAAGTTGTGGGCCAATAGAATATTAAATTAGAGTTGCAGAGTAAGGCACGTAGGAAAGCAGGCATTCTAAATCGTTTCCAAAGAACTGAATCTTCCTTTCAAAAGTCGTTCGTTCGTTCGCCTTCTTGTGAATTTCACACCGGCTGTAACCGCCCCTTTTCATCCCGAATAATTTACTCTCATTTCCTTATTTAAGTTAACTTTAATTTAATAGTCTCATAAAAGATTTATTTTTATAATTTCATCGTTTTCTTTTTTTCTTTTTTAAGAGAAATATAAAAATAATTTAATCTATATTTTTGATGTAGCGACAGAAAAAGAAAATCTAAAATGAATGTTAATCTAATCTTAATGTTATTTATTAATTTTTCGGGTTTAATCGAATAAAAACATTATATTTTGTATATCTATTATTTATAAAAATAACTATATTATAAAAATTTAATTGCAAAAATATTATAGAATAAAAATAATATTTATCATATTTTTATATAACGGTATTTAAAATATTACACCTGTGTTAACAGTTAAAAATATAATTATCTAGCTGGTTGGTAAATCTAACTGAAATATGAATAAAACTGTTTAAAAAAAATAGTTATATTTTTGTCGTATGATGTAACATTTTGTTTGGAGACGGTTTTGTTTGACAGTAAATTTTTCACGAGATGACTAAATTGATTTCATTTACTTTTTCACTTTCAAACATCTTTTGTTAATTGCCAATCTTAGCACCATTAATATATATATATTTTTTTTTTATTTATACTCCCGTCTAAAATAAAATATTTACATTCCGGGGGCTACTATAAGAAGTTTTTAGAAAATAAATATTAGTTATCAAATTTTTGTTTGGTGTCAGGGCACCTAATTTATTTAGTAACATTCCAGTATAAAACAGCATGTTTTTAGAATATGTCATTCATAGTCTATTTAATTGTTTTAACTGTTACGATATATTAGAATCAATCTTTATTGTTAAATTAAATTGAAAGACATGAGAATTCACCTATATTAAACAGTAAAATTATTACTATATTACTAGTATATTAAATTATCAAAGGAAATTTTTTTTTAAATTAATTGAACTTAGATGCAGGTCATGTGAATGCCTGTATGCATGTTATTGAGAGAGGTTGATTATTTAAAGAAGTTTAATTAAATAAAAGAAAGAGTAAAATATTTATTCTAGATGTAAAATAGTATATTTATAGAAGCATCTGTTTGTGGATGCGTGTGCTTGCACTTTGTGATGAATGCACAATACCCAAACATCGCCCTCGCGCATATATGTTTGTGTATTCATCCCTTGTATACTGGTACAATTCTGTACTTGAATAGAAAACATTTTTACTGTTATTCTGTAATAATTATCTTTATAATTTTATTGAAATTAACATTAAAGATAAAAATATTATTTTTATTATTGCATAGTACAAATATAATTTTTCCATATCTAGTGTTAATTTATTATATTCAGTAAATTGTTTGTACGCTGATAGAAATTTTAATAAAAAAAAAAAAAAACAATAAATCTTCATTAATAAATCTAAAAATGTACATCATTTTGAAATATCAGATTAGTCTTTTTTAGGCTATTATTTTATTTATTTTAGGTTATATTATTTAAGTTATTTATTATTTTAGGCTATATTTTTAAAATATTTTTTACTGTCATTGTTATTCTTCTGATTATTTTTATAATTTTAAGCAACTCTTTTTTGTACGAGTAAAGTCCTGGAAAAACAAAATATTGAAAAATAAATATGATTTACTTAAGACAAATATTAATCAATTAAAAATTCAATCGTTTCCATGTATTAACATTTATGAATGTATTAAAAAATAAAAATAAAATAACAGTATTCACTTGTATCAATTCATACAACACAATTATTTTCAAGTTATATAATACTTAAATATTAATACTATATAGCTCAGTTATAAATTATAATGTTACATAATGATGAAAAAGGTCTTCCAATCAACGTCCATTAATGAGTAATGAACATATCCATTAGCCTCGGAATAATCGGAAAAAGAAACCGGAAAAGTCAAAATTAAAAAAAGTTTAAATGGATTATGAACACAATAAAAGTGTCAACTTGGAATGTTAGAGGTTTGTCTTACAAAGAGATGGAATTAGCAAAGCTCTTTTATGATGCTAAGATAAAAGTTGCGGTAGTTACAGAGACTAAAAAGAAGCTATCAGGTGGTAAATATGTGGGTGATTACATTATGCTGTATAGTGGGGTTCGGCAGGACCTGAGAGTTAGCAATGGCCGATCTCCGTGGTGGAGTGGTAGCGTCTCGGCCTTTTATCCGGAGGTCCCGGTTTCGAATCCCGGTCAGGTATGACATTTTTCACACGCTACAAAAAACTGTTATCCATCTCATTCTCTGAAGCAATACCTGAACGGTTGTTCCGAGAAAAAAGTGAGCAAGCAAAGGAATTAAAGATTATAAATTTCTGAATGTTAGAATTATCACAGTGTGAGTAAAACATGATAAAGGTTACTTCTCGATTCTTGATGTGTATGCTCCGTAAGACAGTACAGGTAATAGGAAACAAAAAGAAACGGATGATTTTTATGTACAGTTGCAGGATACATTGATGGTATTAATGAAATGATCTTTTACTGATAGGAGATTTGAATGACAGAATTGGTAACTGCCCCATACCTGACTATGTTGGAATGTTTTGAGAAACTATAATTAATCGGAATGGAACCAAACTAAGAGATTTTATAATTTTTAATCAGCTGAAAGTCATTAATTCCTTCTTCAGAAAGCGAGATATCCATAAGTTTACGTGGTCAACTAGAGGAAATAGATCGATCATAGATTATACCATTGCCAGTCAGAGACTGGTCAAACAGTTCCTTGATGTAAGGGTTTTCACACGAATTCAAATCCATATTTTGTATTAGGGAAGATTGACTTGTATGCTCGATGGTATCATCCATCGAGTTCTGCCACACCAAAAAAGATTAGTAGCGAAGAAGCTTTTAACGTATCTTTATTGCGTCATGGAGGTGTGGAACGTTTGTTTCAATATAGATGAACATTCATATTAAGAAGTGTCCCTATCAAAGAATATGTAGATAGAGAATGGGAAAATATAGAGAAGTCTTTAAAACAAGCTACCTATGAAGCTCTTGGAAGTAATAAGCGAAGAAACAAAGAAAATGTTTTACAAGTGTGAAATGAAATTCAAGATGCTACTTCTAGGAAGCAAAAGGCTTACATTAAATGGCTGACTAATCCCACGCAACAGAATAGGAATAATTATAAAAGAGTAAGGAATTATGTTAAACTCGTTGGTAGGCAGGCTTATGAAAGCTTTTGTGAAAGATTAATTGCTAAAATTGAGGATAATTTGTATGGCAGGCAGGAGCTAGCTTATAGATTTTTAAGATTAATGGGACAAACACAGAGATTGTGTGTCAGAGGAGGAATAGATAAAGTATTATATTAGTCTATGGTATGACGAGCTTTCCCTGATTCTGAATTTGTTGACTGCTCCGACTGTCATGTTGATGATATCGAGCTTCAGAAAGCCATTAAGAGTTTAAAAAATTGGAAAGCAACAGGTTTAGATGGTGTGAATGCTGAGATTATAAAATATGGTGGCTTGTTCTTTCATTTGAGGTTATTATTACACCTTTACATGTTAGAAGAAACACCGAATGTCAGAGGCCTGGGGTTCTTCAAAATTAATATCTATTTATAAGAAAATACCAAAATCACAGCGAGGGAATTATCGAAGGACCTGTTTTCTTAACGCTGCTTATAAATGTTATGCCTTTATTTTGAATCAGCACTTGCTTTCAATAACGGATTGTTTGATTGGAGAAGAGCAAATGGGTTTTCGCTGAGGTTGGTCGTGTATAAATGCAGTTTTTGTTTTATCCCAAATTACAGAAAAGCATCGCGAATATAACTATGAAACTCAAATGGTTTTTATAGATTGAGAAAAAGCTTTTGATACGTTCAGAAGCCCATGGTATAGGATATAATGCATAGAAATGGGTATCCAAGACATATTGCAGCAGCTATTGCTGGAATGTATTTTGACACAACCATAGTGATTTCTTACGGTGGAAATAAAATCACCAGAAAATTAAAGATCAATAAGGGAGTGTGACAAGGTTGTCCAATGTCTCCGATATTTTTTTTTTATTATTTACGTGGATAAAATCTTTGTACGTAAGATTGACTCAGGCAATGGGCTTTGTGATGGTACTTACTTAATTTCTGTATTCTATGCAGACGACACCGTAATTATTTTTGATAATGAGGATAAGTTACAATTTTTAATTATATCCTAAATCAAAAAAATAAGCGAGTGGGTATTAAAATTTCGCCTGCTAAATCAAAGATTATGGCTTTTAAAGGTAATGGCCAGTACACTTGAAAATAATATTGGAAGGAATGATCTAGGAACAAGTACGAGTTTTCAATTATCTTGGTTTTGATCCATCATGCGACGGAAATGCAGATATCCATAATAAGCTGAGCCGATGTGGGGGAGTCTGTAGTTTAATACGCAGAACGTTCGGGAAACAGGACAGACAGGAGACTCAGTTAAGATGCTACAAAACAATGGCCGTCCCTAGTCTTACTTATGGTAGTGAAGTGTGGGTTTTGCGGAGTTGCAATTGGGATGATTCATGTATTCAGGTTGCTGAGATGAGGTTTTTGAAAACGGTCAAAGGTTGTACTCGTGTAGACCGAATAAGGAATGAAGAGATAAGAAGACAGCTAAGTGTGATGCCACTATTGGGTACATTAAAGGAATATCGTAAAAGATGGAGTGACGTATGCCACTTTGTAGACTTCCTTCTCAAGTATGGAGACACAAACCGAGGGGAAGAAGAGATATGAGATGCCCAAGAAAACGATGGATATCGGAACAGGCCAATGAGCCTAATCCTTGACGGATGATGATGATGATAACTTACCTGATTTTTTATCGCATAAAAAGACATATGAAATCATATTTATATTTTATAGCGATTTTATTTATTATCTTTCACAGTTTTATCACTACTTTTTCATAGAATAACAATAATAAAAGTTTAGACAAAAGTAGTGGAATAAGACTGGGAACTAAAGGATTAAAGATTAACTGTTTAGCTTTCCCTGATGATATGGCATTATTAACTAAAAACTGGAATGACAAATTAAAGAATTTAAAAAACAAGCTGCTAAAATGGAACTAAAAATCGCGTTTGAAAAAAGGAAAATTTTGACTAATAATAAAAACTGCCCGAATCTTCTTAGTATAAATAAATAAAAAATTACAGAAAGTTGATGATTTCAAATATTTCGGAGAACGGATCAGTTGGTATTCTTTAGATAAAAAAGCGTTGAGTTAAAACTAATAAAATGGTATTAGCTATCCAGCTAATGAAAACCCATAACAAACAGTCTATTACGGAACTCAAAATTTTGACAATATAAAACTGTAATAAAGCCAGAAGCACTCTACACGGAAGAAACTCTAAGACTATGCAACAGAGATCTACTAGAATAACTAAAAAAAAAAAGAAAGGAAAATTATAAGAAAAATTTTAGGCCCTAAATTTCAAAATAGTCACTTAAAATTAATTCCAAATAACAAACTTTATACAAAAATTGAAAAACTTTCAGAAATGATAAGGAAAAGACGAATTGAATTTTAGTCCCATTTAGTTAGAATTAACAGTAGAATGACTAAACAAAAATTTTATTTTTTTCCAAAATAGAAAAACTGAAGGAAAATAATGGTTTACATATGTCCAAGAAGACCTAAAAAACTGAATAACTGAAGAAATTGTAAGAGAAAGAGAAATTTTAAAGAGTATATTAAAAGATGAAAATAAAAGGTTTCAAGAAACGCCAAAACCCAAGAACAACAAAGGTGAATTTTCTGACGAATGAAGGAAAGAGAATTAGAAAGAACGAAGAGGTTCTGGGCAGATAAAAACAGAAAAAAGAAACAACCGCAAATAAATAAATGATCTAACGTGTTCCAAGGTGAATTATTCAGGAAAAAAATTATTGTACAATGCAGTTAATTAACCCCACGTCTCTTTTTTATTAAAAATTTGTTCTTTGTAATGGTTTTTAATTTGTAAGTTTTTCATCACAAATTTTGATCTTTCTAAGGAGACATTAAGCACTTCTCTTGTATGTTATTTGCGGCATAACAAAACTACCATTTTTGTCGTGATTTGTATAACGGACAATTAAGTTATTGTCTGAATTCTGTTCTTACTTAGTTATTTATCTGTTTAGAACACATTTTACTATTGGAAGTACCGTTTTGGAAGTAAAAATGAATGATTATACGGATTTTTATTCTTAAAAAACAAAAAAATAAAAATAAAATATCTGACGTGTACACCACATAACCTCCTTGTACACCTACTAAATTACATATACACATTTTTGCTACACTTCATTTAAACTTATTTCATTTGAAAGTGAGATACAAATCCTCCAATTCTTTAATAAAGTGGACAGTTACACAATTGCATTATGGTAAACACCACATGCATCACATTTTTTGTGGTGTCCGTATCAGCATTTTATATTAGTTTATACAATAATTTTGTTTTACACAGTCTAATTGTTTATGTGGTGTAAGTGAGAACGTGTCGGACCCATAACCATGGAAACATCGGTTCGAATCAGACTTCAAATACAAATATTTTTTTTAATATTTTTTTAATTTACATATATTGATTTATTAATTTTATTAACCTCTTTAAAAAATTTTGAATTAAAATGAAAATTACATTAAATTTTATTTCACTAATAACTTTTTTAATTTTTTTTTTCTTATTATTGAGTTATTATTTATTGTAACAATTCTGTTTACAATCAGAGGTTAATAGTTATTAATAAATCAATATATTTTAATTAAAAAAAGTTAAAAAAAAGGAAATGAAGTCGGATTCGAACCGATGTGCCTCCCCCTTGTAAGATCCAAATATTTCATTAATTAGAATTTTATTTGGCTATAACTCTGGAACCAATGAAAATAAGTACCACTTATGACATATCGTTGAAAATCTCTCTGTGTGGGCTTATTACTGCAGTTAAGGAAAAGTCCAAAATCCAAATAATTTGAATTTTGGGTTTTTTTTGGAAACTTTTGGTCCAGTCGACTGCAATCAAAAGAGGAAGTGCACAACTAGATGTTACAACAGTCCTAAATACAAAATTTCAACATCCTACGGCTTATCGTTTTTTAGTTATGCGTAATACACACGTACGTACGTTCGTACAGACGTCACGCCGAAGCTAGTAAAAATGGATTCAGGGATGGTCAAAATGGATATTTCCGTTGAAATCTGAAAACTGAAATTTTTTACGATCACAATACTTCCTTTACTTCGTACAAGGAAGTAAAAAGTATGAAAAATGATTTGCTTCTTGATACATGTAACTGCTGTTTAGTTTTTATTTTTTTATTTTTGAGTGACAAAAGTAAGAATCAACAAATTTTTTTTTTATTCACTCACTCCCAATTTACTCCAAAAAAATATTTGATTTTTTTCAATTTTTTTAATATGTAACTTATATTCAAGAAATGAAATTTGGAAAAATTCGAAGTTTTAGATGTTATTTTATAAAAAAATAAATAAAAAATAAAAAAACTTTTGCAAACTGGGTTAAAAGCTACAAACGTTTTGTAATTTAGTAAATCAATATAATTTATGAATATTTAATAACTTTTAATTTATACTGAATTTAATATACTGCGATGTAAAAGTGTATTCCAAAACATGTTTCTTTCAAGTATTGCAAACCATGAGAGAACGTAATTATAATATAAATATGTTGTTTACACATAAACAATTTTCCTCATAATTAGGTTACCACACTTAAAAAAACACACTTCTAAAATATTAGAATATTAAAAAAGTAATATTATAAAAATATTAAAAAATAAAAAATAAATATATTAATATTAAAATAAATATATTAATATTAAAATTTTTTTTTCAAAACTATCATGAAATATTTTAACGTGATATTTATCATTTCAAAAATAAAGTTTTTTCGAGCAAGATATAGATAGAACTTGGATAGTTCTATTTGTAATTCTGAATTAATAAATAACTTAACTAATCTTGAAATATATTTTTTTCGTTAGTCATAAATTAAAGTTATATTTTTTTGGAAAATCTTATTCGGATCGATTATTCTGAGCAACAAAGAAAATCCTTAACCATTATCTCATAGAACCTTACTTATAACGTTTCTAAAGAAATATATCGATATGAAAATTTATGATGAAAAATTATTATAACTTCTTTTCTGCAGAAAAATCATTACAAATCCCTAAATTGTTTATCTAATAAAATTTACGTATTATTTTACTCCTTTCAAAAAAATAGAAAAGATTATAAATATTTTCATAATTGTACATGAGACTGTTAACACTCAACAACAAAAGTAACTTTTCACTGAAGAAAATTTATGATCGTACAATTCGTTTTACATATTTGAATTTCCTCTGAAATTAATTTTTTATAATGCATTTTGCATTATTACATTGTTGTACGAGTGCTCCAGTTCCTAAAAATCAAGAAGTATCGTTTCTGATGCAAATAGATGTGTTGGCTTTATATAATTAGCGTATATGTTTTATGGATCGGATTAATTTAGAAATAATATGTAAAAAAAATACATGAAAAATAATTTTTAATATAAAAAAGTTTTCAAGTTACATTTACTGACAAATAAATTTGTCCTTGTTTTATAAAAAATATAAATAAATAAAACTTCTACAAACTGGCTTAACTTTTACAGTTATTTTATAATTTAATAAATCAATAGTCCATAAATATTAAACTTTACGCTAAATTTAATACACTATATTAAATACAACAAACTATTTAATTCTTTTACTTTACTTTTTAAATGAATACAAATTATTTGCGGGATATTTTTTTTATTATAATCGCGCTGAAGTTCGTCCGTCAGTTTGTATTACGCCATTGAGTTTTCTCCCTATAGTAAGTTTAAGGACCCTGATAATGAAGAGGAGGGTTAGATCAGGGTGTGCCAAATCTTTCCCCAATCACAAGAGAGCTCTTTTAGAGTGACAGCTGTCGCTCATTCAACCCCTGATAAGCGAACAAGAGACAAGCGTCCTTTCGTTCGACCATCTTAACGACCTCCTCTCATATTCTCAGTTATATCAATTAATCATTCAAGCTTATTACCCCTTAACTAAAACGGTTTTAATATCAATATCTATGCGTATACGTAAATAGATATTTATAAATTTGCCATTGTGAAATTTTGATTTACAAACAAATATTGGCACTTTTAAATTTAATAACAAATAAATCAACTTAAATTAAAAAGAATTAAATACCAGTATATATTAAAGTAGTAAAATAATGATTTTTTTTTAAATGTCTTTTTATGTACAAGTTAGTGACAATGTAAATGAAAACGAAACTGTATATGCAGTAAACGGAAATCCGGTAAAAAAATATGTTTTTATTGCAAAGTTTGGTTAATCAGATCAGTTTTTGCAAAGATCTTAAAAACCAAAGATTCAAAAAAAAATGATTGATATTAAAATTAAAGAACTGACGCGAATAGAATTAACTCAACAAATGTTACCTTAATTAAGGTTTCGTCGACTTAACTCAAATATTTCTTAATGGGAAAATAATTCCTGCAATCAGATGTTATATTATTAAATATCTCAAGACAAGATCGTCGGGTTACGTAAAAACATCATTTTTGTAATGAGAAAAGTTCAAGCAGTTGGATAAATATACTGGCTGATTGGGCATAAATCATTTAAAGATGATTACCTATGAATGCATATTAAAGACGTATTGGCTTTCCGATATTCGGCTCTGGGTAAAGTGTACCGATTGTATGATCAATCTTCATCATTTTATGTTCAGTTTTTTGCAATTCTCAATATTCTGAAAGAGTACAAAAAATTGTAAATAAAGAGAGAGATATTAACCGTGACACAATCACCGTTCAAACTAAATGGCACGAAGTTCGTTAAAAACTAGTTTTTACAGACAAAAAGGCATAATGTACTTGTTTAAGAAGACCAAAATTCTATGTCAACGCTTCTCTCTTTATTTGACGTCATGCCTTATCTGACCATCTTCTTGTTTATTTGTTATTAATGATTATATTTATCTTTTAATTCTATTTAACTATTTCTAGTTTTCAAAAAATTGATGTTCTTGAAAATGACATTCACTTGATTATTCTGTAGTTGATTAACCTATAGATTTTGCATTTTAAGTAATTTTTGTTGTTACTTTGTCGCGTGTACCTTTTTCCAGTTATACAATTTTTCCAATCGTAATAAAGTAATTTCTATTAACTTAATAATCAAAGAGCTAATCGATTTTGGTTATATCACTTTTAATAATTTGTTTTTTTCATTTACCCAACTGCTTATTTTTCACTTTAACTTTGAACAGACTTTAATTTTTATATTAAAGAGGGAAAACTTAATATAAACCAATTAGGAAATGAAAATCTGATTATAAAGACAGAAAAATCTTTCTACCTGAATCAGAAATGTCAGTAGAAAAAAATAAGGAGGAGAAAAATGAAAAAAAACAGTTTTTAATTAAATAATAACGTGTTAAAATATACTTTAAGACAGGACTAAAAAAAAAAAAAAAAAAAAATTAAATTTTTTAAGACGTAGGTAGTTGCAAAGTCAGGTTGATACGCGTTGTTGGGAGGTCTGGGAGAACCCATAGTTTGCTGGATTTTAATCTAACTCAGCTGCTGGTGGGCCATAGAGGATTTAGGGCGTATTTCTCTTTAGGGAGTGTATGAATTGGACCACTCAGATAGCTGCCCGCTTGTGGGGTTGAAGAAACACCTTTTCATGTACTTTTTCGCTGTTCTACATTTGTGGTAGAGCGTGAGGAGATCGTGGATCTTATTGGTAGAGAGGAAATGTTTCCTTTAGGAAATTATGATAACCAGTGAGAATCACTGGGCGGCTATTGCCCGATATCCTAAAACAGTTATGGAGAAATTACGTTCTGCCAAAGAAAGCCGCAAGTTAAATAGAGACCCCGGAGTTCCGGTGCGGAGAACAGGGCCGCGAGCGAGTGTCCAGAGGACCCCCCGATATTGTGGGGGTCGGCTGGATGCAATGAAGCCACCGTCATTCTACCGGCTGGGGTCCCGGGGGCTTCCCCCACTTCCGAGCTAAAGATGACATGTAAGTATGCATATATGCATATAAGTATGAGTGTTGCGATAGTTGTTGGTGTGCGTGTGTCTGTGGGGTAATAAGTAAATGTTGGTTGCGATCAACCTAGAGCTATTCCAAGCGGTCCTCAAAATTGGAGCTGTAGTGGGAGACTAGAGGTTACACTCAGCTCCCGACGGACCAGACCTGAGGTCCTCTGGGACTTAGTTTATGCTGGCTGCACTCCAATCGCTTAAATTAACGATATTCGTTGCGGTTAGACTGAATTAGCAGATTGATATGATATGCTGTCGTGGCATAATTGATACATCTATACGCACTAGGTGTAGTTTAGGGCTTAAAGTGGTGATAGGCGTGGGGTCTTCGATCTTCCGCGAGTAGGCTTTTAGTTTAGTTCCTGAGGGCAACGTGGTAGCTTTAGGTGTCAGATGTCTTCTTCGGAAGGCAGAATTTAAAATCTACTATCGGGGTGAATTTACTGATGTCCCTCGAGGCATCTGCATCGGTGGCATCTCTCGTGGCCGGGCTGAATACTGTCGAATGTGATCAGTTTGAGGGCAAGAAGATGTCCTCCGTTAAAGCCATTGTTGGCAAGGAACGGAGGGGGTGGTGTAGCGACCTGACACTACAAGGCGGGATCTTTCCCCTCGGGGGGGAATCGAGATGTGCATGTGTCTGTGCGCGGGTGGAGTATACGTCTTGGTATGTTTGGTTAAAGTGTGTTTGGTGTTGTTTTGTGCTGGTGTTTTTTAGTTATTTGTGGATCTGTTTTTGTGTGTGTATGTGCCTAGCTATTTGCTTTGTTGTCCGAATGTGTGTTTGGGCGCTTACCCCCCCCCCCCCCCCCCTTCTGAAGTAATGCTTTACCAGCTATTCCCAGGAGGGGCGGTCGCCAGGGGTGGAGGTTTAGTCGGTAGTGCGCAGGAATACATACGCCTATTTTACTATCTTGTGGAACCTCTTATCGAGTCCTATACTGCTTTGACGCCCATAAATGGGGTTCCACCACCTCTTTAAAAAAAATTAAGACACGAAGATTAATATAATAAAAATGTTTTTAATTTTACAGTCCCGTAAATACTGAGGCAATCCTTGTAGCCAATAAAATATCCCTATCATTTTGGTTTCCTACTACCTTATAAACCATTATTTCTCTCAATTTGTGATTAATTGTGAATCGCTTGTAAAAACCCAAAAATTTATTTCAAAATCGTATACAATCTTGATAAAGCTGAATTTCTCAAAAACTGTTCGTACACTTTTGATTAGCTTTATTATATCTCGAATTTATAACCCAAATTATTGCATAAGTTTACCCGTTTTAATTTGACTTATTTGTCAAATTTTAATTGAATAATTCTACTATAAATTTAAATAAACAAACCGGATTAGAATTAAATGTAGTTCCGAGCTGTTACAAGGCAGAGGATATTTCTTTTAACACTAACTTTAACATAAAAAGAAATCTGGCGGTAAGTGTCAAGGCGTCCAATACCAGTTTTTTGATGATTCGATACTATTATTATTGCAAGAGTAGTGATGGTTGCTTGTTGTTATGACTACAGCCAATGTCGTGATTAACCTTACAATAAATGTAGCATTCAATCTTTAATATTACTATTATTAATAGCTAATATATATTTTCCTAAAGTGTACATTGTAAACTGTTAAACTAGTGAACAATAAGCAACCCGCACGGCTCACTGTGATGAGGATGATATGTATGACATGTAAATGAGATATAGTATTGTATAGACTCAGGCCGACCATTCCTGAGCAGTGTAGTTAATTGAATCAACAAAGTACACCGGTATCCACTTCCTATTATTCAAATCCGTAAAAAATCAACTAGCTTTTACTAGGATTCAAAACTCAGAATCTTTGACTTCGAAAATCAGCTGTTTTGCGACAACTGATTTGCCAAGACAAGTTAACCCCCGGTGGGCTACTAGCAAATGTACTGGCCACAAAAAAATACTGGGTATCTGTCTATTGTTCTGTTTAAATGTCTTTATCTAAATCATAATAAATATTCTGTTATTAAAACATTTTTAATAACGTTTAAGCAATTAGTTTTGTTATACAGAGGCAATTATCACCGATTTGAATATCACTAGTAATATAAACAGAATAATTATTAGTTTTAGTTACAGGTAAATTTTATGTTCTGGTTGACATTTAACCGATTACATTTTTAAATTACTTCCATTAAATTTTCTTAATCTAAAAATACATCGAAACATTGTCTCCTTTTAATCATGACAACTATCAGGATACTCATTATCTTAAATTATCTGAATATCATTATCACTATCATCGTGAAGAATAAATAACAAAAATATAGAAAGAAAAGTACGTTTTAAAGAGAAAAAGACGGGGGAAGAATGACAAGAGACGACAGGTCCTTGATATTGAGGGTACTCTCATGCACGCACTACCACTCAACGATCTCGTCCTCCTCCTTAACATCCCTAGCCTCCCACTGTGTTTCTTGCAATTCTGACTCCCTTCTTTATAATACATAGCCCTAAGACCCAACCACTCGAAATCATTCGCTGCTTTATTGACAAGAAAATCAAAGTTCAAAAGTTTATTCTGTTCCTTATCCGAATGAATGAAAACAAAAAAAGTAATGAGCAAAAAGTAGTATTAGCCTTTATTTTAAATGAACATTTTTGTTAGTATTAAATAGATTAATTTTATCAGTCATAATTACACATAGACGAATCGAAAATGCACGATTAAAATAAATAATACATTATTATTATTGTTATTACTATTATTAGCGATTGACTTATTTAGACATATTAATTATAAAAAGATAAAATCTTTCTTTAATATAATAGTAAATAAATAACCAAAAAGAAAGTAACATCACAGAAAAATATAATAATAAAAAATTTAAATTTAACTTAAATTTCATTTGGAAAAATTCAAAAAAGAAGATTCTGTAAAAGTAAACATTTTAGTAAGCTGTGAAATACAAAACAAAAAATAAACAACTTTTCTAATCTTTCAAGACTAAACAGAAACTCCAGGAAAATGAAAACACAATCAAGATCGGTATCAATAAAGAAAATAATGTTTTTTTTGTGTGTGTGTGTGTGTATGTGTGTGTGGGGGGGTGTGTGTGTGTTGTCCTCTGAAAATAAGGAAACGCAGAAGAATCTTGCAGCTAAACAAAAGTAAATCAGTACAAAATTTAAAGCTTTAAAAATGTTTTAATTTAATGAAGAAGAACGCTTATCTGAGATGCATTGTAGCATCAGTAGACGACGTAAGAAACTAAAGAATAAATCTGATATACCCCAATCGCAGAGAATAATTTCTATGTTTATAAAAGTACTTTACTGTTTTATATATTATATTTTTTTCTATCATTTTCTTTATTAAAAAAATAATAATACAACAAACAAACTAATGATAAAACTTTCACAAAAGAAATGTATTTCTTTTGTTCACCGCGAAAAATTTCGGTTTTCAGATTTCAACGGAAATATCCATATTAACCATCCTTGAATCCATTTTAACTAATTTCGGCATGACATCTGTACGTATGTATGTATGTGCGTACGTATAACTCACACGTGCATAACTCACATCCGATTATCCGTAGAATGTTGAAATTTTGAATGTAGGGCTGTTGTAATATCAAGTTGTGCACCTTCCCCTTTGATTCCAATCGACTGGACCAAAAGTGCCCAAAAAAATCCCAAAATCCAGAAAAAATTGGATTTTGGACGTTTTCTTAACTGCAGTAATAAGCCCCTCATTGAAAGCTTTTCAACGATATATCTATCATACGTGGTATTTATTTTCATTGGTTCCAGAGTTATAGCCAAATAAAATTGTAATTAATGAAATATTTGGATCTTTCAAAGGAAAGGTACATCGGTTCAAATCCGACTTCATCTCCTTTTTTTAATTTTTTTTATAATTTAAATATATTTATTTATTAATAATTAACAACCTGTGGCTGTAAAACAAGTTTTACAGTAAACAATAATTCAATAACAAAAACAAATATATAAAAAAAAAATAATAAGTAATAAAAAGGATAGATATATAAAAAATATGCGTAATTTAATCGGCATACAAGGAAGCCATGTGGTGTCCACATCAGCTTTTTTGTTATATATCGTTCACTTTAATTAAAATACTATTTCAGTCATCAAGGGTAATTTTAAAAATTATTAAAAAAATGGTACGTTAGTTTAACAACAATTATTATATTGCTGATAAAGTAATATCTATGAATAAAAAGTAAATTTCTCACGTTGGTACAGTCAATGTACTCTAATTACTGCAAAAGAATAATTAATTAGTACATTGATAGAAAATCAGGATTTGATAACAGAAGCTAATAGTTTATTTATTTTCATCAATAGTAGTTTCTTCACTCGGGCGTAGAAACTACTATTTTTTAACATATTTTTTTTTATTTCAGATACCACTTCGTCTTCATTGTAGTAATAAAATTTGATGGATTTTATTGCACACCCGTTTTAATCACGCTCAATATTGCCAAGCGGACAAAGTGATATCCTCGCCCTATTTTGTCGTTTATGAACCCATAGTTTTTCGGATATCAGCCAATTTTTAAGTAAGATTAATTGACATTAAGATGAGATAAAATTGCTTGAAAAGCTGGTTCAAAAAAAAAATATATATATATATATATATGTGTATATATACATAGAGGTTTCCACAACAATTATAAGTCAAACAAAGAATAATAATAAATCGTAAATATCATGAAAACGTTAACAAAAAAATCTGATGTAGACACCACATGATTTCCTTGTACGCCTATTAAATTAAACATTCACAGTTTTTGCTGCCCTTCATTTAAACTTATTTCATTTGAAAGTGAGATACGATCCTCCAATTCTTTAATAAAGTGGACAGTTACACAAATGCATTGTGGTAGACACCTCACTGCATCACATTTATTTGTGTTGTCCGTATCAGCATTTCCCTAGTTTTTTGAGGATGCAATGCATTCCCTTCGCGGAGGGAATCGCATGTGATATCCGTAAGTCAATATTCAGAGACTCTCTCCTGAAATATATTTTAATAATTCCACTAAATCAGCGGAAATATTTCACGGATAGATCGTCATAATTTTTTAAGGAGTAGATTAAACCAGGGAAAAATTATTTTTTTTCCAGAAATCTAATTTGAAAATTTTAATAGCCAACAAATACGTTTTCTTGAATAACTCCGATCGGTTGTAAAAATAAAAAGAGTACTTTATCTTAATATTTAAGTTCTTAGAACTTAATTTTATCAATAATAAATTTTTTATTCTACTTCTGTTACAAAATCATGTAACAGATTAATAAAGATCAGATTATTTGGATCTGCATAATTGAGAATAAAGTTGTCTTAAATCAAATACAAAGAAAGAGATTTATGCTAAAGTGATATTGAAATAGTGGGAAAAAACACTCGGAAATTGTTTACAAAAAATTATAATTAAAATCTAAAAGTAAGTGACCGTTTCGATTTTTAAACAATAATTATCAATCGATTCTGAGGAATTAGTATAAAAGTAAATTAATTAACTTTGAATATTTCGAATTAAAATCTTTTACATTGGTTCATATCATTATAACCAACCCAGAAAGTTAAGGGATTATGAACTTTACTAGTGATATATTCAAATTTGTTGGTATACATAACATCATAAATAAACCCAATTTCAATGTAGGAGAATTTTTTTTACTTCCTTGTACGAAGTAAAAGAAGTATTGTAATCGCGAAAAATTTAGGTTTTCAAACTTCAAGGGAAATATCCATTTTGAGCATTTCTGAATCCATTTTGACTAGTTTCGCCGTGACGTCTGTACGTACGTATATATTTATGTGCGTATGTATCTCGCATAACTCAAAAAAGATTACCCGTAGGACGTTGAAATTATGTATTTAGAATTGTTGTAATATCTAGTTGAGCTCCTCCCCTTTGATTCCAATCGACTGGACAAAAAGTGTCCAAAAGAGCCCAAAATCCAATTTTTTGGGATTTTGGACTTTTTCTTAACTGCAATAATAAGCCCTCATTGAAAGCTTTTCAACGATACATGATAAGTGGTACTTATTTTCATTGGTTCAGTTATAACCAAATAAAATTTTAATTAATGAAATATTTGGGTGTTACAAGGGGAAGGCACATCAGTTCAAATCCGACTTCTTCTCCTTTTTTTACCTTTTTTTTTTAATTTAAATATACTGATTTATTAATATCTGTTAATCTCTGATTATAAAAAAAATATACAATAAATAATAATTCAATAATAACAATAAAAAAAATATATATGAAAAAATATCAGAAGTTATTAATGAAATAAAATTTTATTTATTACTCATCTTAAAAAATGTGTATATGTAATTTAAGAGGCGTACGAGAGGAAGTTATGCGGTGTCCACATCAGATTTTTTTATTTTGTACAGAAAATGTTATTTACAGCCGCCATATTTGAGCCACATTACTTTAATTGAAAGTGTTATTCCATATAAATTTATAGACAAACTTTGGTGTTACTTGCTTCAAATAATTGGAAGTATTACAGAAAATGTTTTAAGGTGCAAAAAATCTTCAATTTTGGATTCATCAAAATGGATTCATTAAGACTATATCAAATAAGTCTTTCTATTCAATATGGTTTTACGAATTTTTAAACTATTGCGTATTCATAACTAACTTATAAATTATATATTTTTAATTTAGTTCTCCAAAGTTAATTGAATTTACATTTAATTGAATTGTATTATTTTTTTTTATTCAGTATAATAATATATTTATATAAGGGTTTTTTATTAAAAAATTGTTATTGTAATTAATTATTATCTTTAACAGGCTTCCTGCATTTTAATTCGTGTACCCAATTTTAGAGTATTGTATCTAACTAAATATTCATCTCTCCATTTCCATTGTCTATCCATAACTTATTAGTAACCTAATTAATAATATTGTTATTCAAACTGAAGAACCAGCAAATTACAGGTTTCATTCCACTATTCCTAGACTTGATTCCCGCCAAGAGTTTAGTATTTTATCATAATTCATCGGTATTATTATGAAAAATATCTGATCCATTATTTAAGAATGCATCTTGTATATGAGTAAATACATTTATGAATTTATTACTGATATTTATTAACAAACCCAAGAAAGAGCAATTGATGATGTTTATCTCGTGAATAATATAAGGTACATCAAAATTACTTCATAATTGAATAAAAATAGTGACGAGAAAATATAAAATATCTGATCATTCTACTTAAATTAATAAACAAAAAAACACTAACGAATATATTAATAATAAAAGAAAAATATATAAAAGATGTATTATAAGTGAGAGACGCACGTGCATGTCAATGGATAAGAGGATTATGGTTCTGGGACATCTGACAAGCTAACTGGCTACTCAAGCTACCTTAATAGGTCCATCAAGGTACTGGTACCAATACAATCTCATAAATAAATAAATAAAAATATTCTTAACTTTATTATCGTTAGGTCACTTTCATATCTATATTTATTATAAACGAAATACGGTAATATTTTTATCTGTTTATGTTGATTAAGTTATTTTCACATAAAAAAAAATATATATAAAAACATGCTGTATGTAATTCTTATTGACCTGTTAAAACCATTACGAAGAAAGATCGAAGTGTGAAAATTATTTGTAAAGTACTATTATTAAAGTTGAATCTCCTTAATACGTAGTAATAACAGGTTGCTGATTAGTGAAATTATTTTCCAGTTTATCTCTCGTAAACTGGAAAAATAATATTAAATAATTTTGATCTCAAGTAGATAAAGGTATTTTTTTTAAATTAAAAAATTATTTACGTAAAAATAAATAAGCCTCTAGACGAAAGTTACGCGATATTAACGAAAAGATCTATCCTAAGCTAACTTTATTTACTAAACTAACCTTGACAAACGGTTATTCAGCGGGGTAGAAAGTACAAATATTTCTCTACGTTTTTCAAATAAATAATATTCTTGTTGCAAATTTAAAAAAAAAAATTACTAATGATAATCCATTAGATTCTAATTGTAGATATACTGACATCTGTTACAATGTTTATCGTCCGACCATAACAGCTCTATCATCTGTGTATTTTTAATAATTATCAGGTCAACAAAATTCCCATTGTAATTGACTGCTGAATGCCTGAGATTTCTCCCACGTTGCATTCCATTACGGCTTAACATTAATTCAAAATAATGGTTGTGCCCGGCAGTTTGCAAGCTGTAATACTATCTGCTAGAAAGATTTCAGCTGATCTATCTGAAACAAAATAAAGATAACCTTTAGACTTTTTTGCCGTTATACCACACACTGTTAAACACATGTTGTAAATATAAAATGCTAATATGAAATATTTTTGGGAAAATAAAATTTATTTGTCCTCTTTCTCCAGGTTTTATTATTACTACAGAGTTATGAAACAGTTAAGTACCACAAATTTTGCGAATATTTTTTTTTAAACCGACAATAGTATTGGCAAATAAATCAAATCGACCGTGGAAAATTTTTTGGTTACATACGGTTTTATCATTGCGTACTAAAGTAAATAACGTAGCAAATTGAACCTATCTTGATTTCTTCAGCCATGTATTCTACTCCGTAATTTAATTTCCAGGTGATTATCTTATCTACTACAACGTCACTTATCATTTTTTCAGATTACAAATATCATTCCATGGTCATGTTGGTGGTCTCTTAACATTAGGCAAAAAACTGACGTTCATAGAAATTCTACAATTCTTGGTTTACTGCATTTGTCGGCGTACATCCGTAATTAGTGACATCTAACGCTAAAATGTAAAACAGAATGAAAACAAAAATCATTCTTACTTATATGAAATTGAATGAAATTTAATTAAAAGAAATAAAATTTTATAAGTAAGTAAATTTAAAAAAAATATATAAAATAAAGTTAATGAAGTCTGATTCAAACCGATATGCCTTCCCCTTGTAAAATCCAAACATTTCATTGATTAAACTTTTTTTTGGTTATAACTCTGGAACCTCATGAAAATAAGTACCACATGATATATCGTTGAAAATCTTTCAATGAGGGCTTATTATTGCAGTTAAGAAAAAATCCAAAGTCAAAATGTTTTGGATTTTGGGCTTTCTTGGACACGTTTGGTCCAGTCAATTGCAATCAAAAGGGGAGGTGCACAGCTAGATATTACAACAGTCGATTACAATAAAAGGTGCAAAACTAGATGTTACAAACAGTCCTAAATCCAAAATTTCAACATCCTACGACTAATCATTTTTGAGTTATGCGAGATACATATGTATAGATGTCACGCCGAAACTAGTCAAAATGGATTCAGGGATGGTCAAAATGGATATTTCCGTTGAAATTTGAAAACCGAAATTTTTCACGATTACAATACTTCCTTATACTGAACAAGGAAGTAAAAAATTGTATTTTAGTAATTAGCCTCACCAGTTACTTCAATAAGGTAGATATCAAACAACAAAAAAAAACTCATTATCAATTATTATAGGAATAAAGAATTTCGAATAAAGGAAAAGTTCTTAGTGGTTGTATACTTTGTCAACATTCTGACTGTGAGTGCTATGTCAGAAAAATGATAGTATAGTTCGGCTAGTAAAATCTGGCTAAATTCAGTTCCAATACAAGACACGCGAACTGATATCACAGTATGGAATATTCAATATTTCAAATAATATTGATCTCATCTCATACATTCGAATAGATATTTTAATCTACATATAATCGTTTTTATTATTTTTCCGTAAAATTTACGCATTTAAGTAGATTTTTCACATGTTCTTTTGTTTTGACATTTCAGGAGGTAATAAATTTTTCTAGTTTGTCGATTCGAGCGAAATAAACTTCTTTTATCTTCAATCATTTGCTTCGTTCCGTTATAACGGGAACGCAAAGACAACTATATTTGTTTGTATCACCATCATTTAAATTTTTTTTAATGGAAAAAACTGATATAATTTTCTAAAGAAAATAAAATCTAGTGCATCCGTGTGTGAACACTCGACGGAAGCAAAGCGTCTTACGCAATATTATATGAATTATTTATTTACATATTTATTTCACGTGTAGACGTATAAGCGATGTATAAGAGTGAGAGAGAGAAAGCGAGATCGCACGCGCGCTTACCGAACACGTGTGTTAAATAAAAAATATGAACATGATCAAAAACCGTTCACAAAAGAACGGTTTTTGATCCGTTTAGGATTTGCAGTAGATAACCCTCAACTAAACCGATTTTTTACATTTCACTTTATCATACCTTTTATTCTATCAATAACAGTAATATTACATTTAATATTCCTACACGAATCTAACAGTATCATTCTTTGAGCACGATTCTTGAATGAACTGTATTATCAACTATTGCGTGACGCTCTTATTCTTTTTTTTCTCAGTTAACTCCCCTCCCTAAGCTTGCGTTAAGAAGCTTCACTTCAAAAATTCCAGAATAAAATAAATTTTACATTGTATTGAGATACAGGCTTAAATAGAAAAGAGAATTAACGCAATTTTTTTATTAAAACTGCCGATACATTTGATCCGCATAGAAAGTTAATTTACCTGAGCTATAAAATACTTCTAATAAGTACGGGATAAGAACTAATTTAACCCTTCTATTAAGCTTGTTTAAACAATGAAACATATAAACTGGAAACTACACATTTTTTTTACTAAAAATACAACCAATAAAAAATAAATAATGATTAATGCTTTACTTTCTTTTTAAAAATTATAAATTTTATAGAATATACCAGTGTATTATTTATAAGAAGAAATACATAATAAATAAATAAACAAGAAATAAAAAAACAAACAAAATTATATAGATAAAGGTAGAAAGCTAATATTAAAAAAAATGAACGTATACTTTATAATTCTTCGTTCCTTTTTTTATCAAGCTAATACTAGATGTATCAATGTAACGAAACAAGGTATTGGATACAACTAAATATCTAATGCTAATGAGGCGAGAGAATTATTATTAACAGAACTGGTTAAGTTATCTGAGATGTCTGTCGACGTGTTTTACGTTTTAATATACGTATATATGTATATTATGTGTGTGGAAGTTTGTACCCATACGTATAAGTAAGAAATTGTGTGTGTATGTGTTTTATGTTATGTTTAAGTAGTGGTCATGTTAGGTTTAAAGAAAGATTAAGAAGGTATACTTGATTGCTACGAAAAGATTGAGTTCCCAGATTGACAGATTCTAAAGTAAAGAACATGTTCAAATTGTAATAGGATTTAAGACTAAAGTGAAATGGCTCCAAGTGATGCCGTAACTAACACCTATTGACGAATTAAAACGTCTTCTCCCTCCTCTTCTTCCCTCGTTTATCCCCTTTCCCTTATATAAACTCAATAGACCTGTCAAAACTTTGTTTTTTCCACTGTCTGCTCCATTACCATTCTTTTAACTTGCTTGTTTAGTGTTGTGTTTTGTTTTGCTTTGCTTTTTTCGAGCTATCGACCTCTTCTTATGTTTGTTTTATTTTATACTACATTATATTCTTGTCTATACACTGATCTTTGATCTGACATTCTTTTATACTTAAAATAGTAATAATAATAATAAAGAAATAAATCTTTTCTTGTTATAAAAATATTCTTTTATAAGAAATTAAATACGTAAAAACCTTTAAAAATAATATTTATAAAATTATTTTCGTTTATTAACTACGTTATTTTTCAGCAATTTGGACGAGAATTCTATATTTTTCAAAAAATAATATTAACTGCGTTCGTAATCAATTGTGTGAAATTGTTAAAATTTTCATTCAATTCTTTCTTTTTTCTTGAACTTCATCGAACATAAACTAGATTTTGTTAAAATTTCACATACGTATATTTTTTATACGTATTATACGTATAAAAAAAGACAGAACGAAGCCTATGTCAAAAGTGACATAGGCTTCGTTCTGTCTTTTGTTCAAGAGTTAAGAAATATTATATGGGCTACAGTGATACAAAACAAAACAATTTTCTTATTCTTTACAAATTTAATGAAAAACTATTATGGCTACAATCCTAAGCTAACTAATGAAAAATAAAATTCAACAAAGGAAAAAGAAATATTATTTCTACGTCGTTTTTTATTTGAATATACATCCTGACCTCTGTAGGGGAGAACATCCGACTTGTGACGAGCCGCGATCGCCACACCACCATCTCCGATCTTAACACTGATGGGCTTTACAGGAGGTCGTCTTTTAGACCATCTAAACTTGTTTACACATCATAGTCATCCGTTTGGCCTCTGTCAGGATGCCACCGAAGCAAAAGCCTCGGCAGTTATTTTCATCAGTGTATTAACACAACTTACTATTTGAATAAAATGTGAAATGGTTTTGTTAGTATTTAGATTTAACAATCCTACATAAGCAAAGCATAAAATAAAAAATGATTTTGTTTTATTCAAACAACTCTTTCTTTTTTTTGTAAGGAATCATTTAAGTATTTACTAATAAAATAATTATTAAAAAATAAAAAACCCGACTACTAATTTTACATAACTATCTAGAATAAAAATGCAAAACGAACAAAAAATAGTTAAACAAGTTTTTCTTTCTTTTCTTACAGGCATTTTATCGGGGTACAATAATTAGTCAGTGATGAGAAATTAAAAATATTACTTCTACATTCTATATTGTATTCGGGTGCCTGTTAGTCTTAACAAAGTGGAAGTCATTAAAATTACAATTTTATTTAATAAAAGACACCCGACTAAATCATAAAATGTAGAAGTAATATTAAATTCCACAACGTTGACTAATTTACTGTATCTGAAAACATTCCTGTAAAAAAAAACCCTGTTTAACTATTTTTTTTTCATTTCTCAAATTATTCTACATCATTCGTTCTCAAAGTGGACGATAACGCCCCCTTGTGAGTGCTATAGGTCTTCAGGGGGGGCGATAGAAAGCCCATAGAAAATTACGGGCGTTCAGGCGGTCTAGGAAATCCACCGGCTTGGTCTAGTGGTGAATGCGTCTTCCCAAATCAGCTGATTTGGAAGTCGAGAGTTCCAGCGTTCAAATACTAGTAAAGTCAGTTATTTTTACACGGATTTGAATACTAGATCGTGGATACCGGTGTTCTTTGGTGGTTGGGTTTCAATTAACCACACATCTCAGGAATGGTCGACCTGAGACTGTACAAGACTACACTTCATTTACACTCATACATATCATCCTCATTCATCCTATGAAGAATTATCTAAACGGTAGTTACCGGAGGCTAAACAGGAAAAAGAGGCGGTCTAGGAAGGTGATGGTTGATTAAAAAAAAAAAAGGCAAAAATTATGTTTTCCTGATATTGTAAACTAAAATTAACTACCTACTACACTAGTACAAAAAATTAAAGGGACACCTAAATATTATGATAAAGAACGATTGTATTCAAACTACTTTAACTTGCAACGAAGAGGATTAGAGACGAATAAAAAAAAAATAAAGCTTGAATATTCTACTTTTCGACAGCATATTTCAGATTTCAAAAATCATCAAATTAAAAAACAATCAGTGAGAAGGAAAGTTTTAAAAATTTTAAAGTATTTGATCGAGCGGATGGGGGAAATGAAACTTTTTTCAGTAAACTGTATTAAAATCATTTAAAATCTTAAGACTTTAACTTTAATTTCTTCTTTTTTTTTGTATGTCTTTCAATTAAAAGCTTTGTTTTAATTATTGAAATTGTTATACTGAATATGCTATCACTATTGTCGTCATATAACAATATAGATAATATTTTTATTTTTTTGAAATCAATTAATAAAAATACTTCCAAATATGATTAATATGCGTTTTAATTGCTCTCATTTAAAATGTAAGTTTCAACTCAAAAATAGGATCTGCCACGTTTAAAAACAATAATTGAAATTGCTGTTTCTAAGAAACCATCTTAAAAACAACAATTGCAATTATTATTTTTAAAAAATGGTAAGTTAAAAATTTGGGGGCGCTAAAAATGTTTCATTCTCATTGTGGGTGGTGGGCGAAAAAGTTTTCAGAATCAATTTTCTAGATAGATGTGTACAGTTAGTAGACGATTTTTTAGTTTTTAATAATTATTTTATTTAACTTTTTTTGTTGTTTCCATAACTTTACCATCCAATATACTAGTCATCTAAACACGTTTTTTTTTGTTTTTTTTATAGAAACGTTGTGCTATTAAGTAGAAATTTGAATGTTAATGAATGATAATGTACATGCGTGTAATGCATTTATGGACTAGCTGCGATGCATTCCTGCTTTCTTTTATTGAGCATATTTTTCGTTTATATCTCTAGAATGACGAATTTTTTTAAAAATCACAAGAGTTAAAAAGTGCTTCTTTTTTATCGTTTTATAAAATACCATCATTAAGATTTGAAAATAGCGTAATAATAGGTAGTCAAGAAAGAAGTACTGAGCTTTTTGCGCACGATGGCCTTAGTGTATTCTGACATAAATCGAGGAAGGCCGGCATGTAAGCAGTCACGACATCGCCAATGACCTAATCATCCATCACCAAACAGCATTAAACCGTTTTGAGAAAGATGGATACAAAAAAAACTCGACGTTTGGGTGCCACATAATCTGATAGAATAGTTTACTCGATCGATTTTCTTTCTGCGAATCTCTATTGAAACGTAACGAAATCGAGCCGTTTCTGAAGCGATTGATCACAAGTGATGAAAAGTGGATAACCTACGACATCTATGCGCAAAAAGGTTCGTGGTTGAAGCGAGGAGAAGCTCCACGGTATGTAGTAAAGCCCATACTGACACCCAGGAAGGTTATGTTGTGGGATTATAAGAACATCGTGCATCACGGGCTGCTGCTGCCGCCGGGCAGAACTCAAACCTATACTGCCGACGATTGACACGATTGCATCTAGTATTCTACAAGAAACGGCCTGAACTGGTCAACAGAAATGGTGTCGTAAACCGCGCTGACAACGCCATATCACATACATCTTTACCATCCCGTCAGAGATTGAGAGAACTTGACTGGGGGGTTTTAAAGCAAATCTCAAGAAAAACAAATATGCTATACCCCAGTATAATTGGAAAATTTAAGCAGTAGTAATCTGATAAAAGTAAAATTAAAAATAAATCCCGGTCAGGTTTGTTATTTTTCATACGCTACGAAAGTTTTTGGAAATAGGTGAGTTGTCGATAAAGTTCTTAGATGTATTAATGAAAAAGGGTTACACAAGGTGGTGAAATTCTATAATGCGATCTACAACATAATCGGATATCTTAAAACAACTATGATGTCAATCATCAAAAAATATGATACGATAATACCAAGATTACATGATAAAAAATTTAATTTCAAATTCGGCGAAGATATTTATGAACAGAAGATGAAGTAAAAAAAATGGAATAAGTCCTTAATATGGAATCAAAAATAATTGAAACATTAACTATCTGTTTTTATAGATTTATAAAAGACACTCGATTGTGTTAAGTGTAATAAACTAATGGAAATATCATAAAACAAAACATTAAATGGGATAGATAAAAGATTAATTAAATAATTATATTTGAAGCGCCTTAAAATGTTCTTCCGTAGTATAGATGTGGAATATGAATAGAAATAAAAAAAGAAGAAAAACCTTGAAACAACAGAAATATGGGCATGGAAAACATTTCATGAAAAAAATTAAAATGAAGTAATCAGGAGAATGAATGAAAATAGAACCTTAATAAGAAAAATTGAAGATTGAGAAACTGGATCCTTCGAGCGTGTCATGAAAGGAGAATGGTTGATCAAACCAATGCTGAAAAAATCAGTAGATAAAAAGAAAAGAGTTCAGGCTGGAAAAATGCAAAGATCATGATTTTAAGCTTAAAGGAAATGAAAGGTATAAGAACTCAAAGGCTCAGCTGGAAATAGAGAAGAAGAAGGCGGACTTGGTCCGTGGAACCTCCCTCCCGGAAAATAACCGTCTGATAATAATGATAGAATACGTAGAATACGTTAAAGTTCTACGTTAAAGTTCTAAACTGATGAATTCATAATATAAAAATGAAACTTACACCATTTACTGTTGGTTTTACCGTTATCTTTCTTATTTACTCAAAAATATTGTTTAATACATAAATGTTAAAAAAATAATCGATCATACCAACAAAATCATAAGCCAAAAAATAATCGATCTTTAGCTCAAAAAGTGAAACCTACACTCTGTTCACAGTAAGGACTAGCTGTATAATGAAGACCATTACTCTCAAGGAAAATAAATATGATTACTGTAATTCTTTTACCTTGATCCTTTAAATTAGTCACGGCGTTAAAAGTCAGAGGCAGATGATAAAAATAAGAAATGAATGAACCGACTTTCTGTTTTTGTCTATAACTTTTCAGTAGAGATAAAAGATTTTTGACAAAATAAATTTATTTTTATAAGGTTAAAGTTGTTTTCCTATTTGAAGAGTTTTCTTTTTTCGCACTTTGGAACCAGTCACTACAGGTACATTGCAGAATTAAAAAACAAAATCGTTTATATGATCATGTCTAAATGAATATCTAAAATTATCAATTTTATAAAAAAGATATTGAATTTAAAACATATCTATAAAAAAATAAATACATAAATTATAGTATCAGGATCACCGTTTCTTATACGAATATTCACTACTCAAATATATAATTTATTCAGTTTTCGTTATGGGAGAATCGATTCTTTCTTTAGTTTGATTTCTTTAGTGGTGCATCACAAAAATTAATAAATAAGAGTTCCAATGATTAAGAGTTATAACAAAAGAAACATTAAAAAATAACGATAAAAACAACTAATAAAACGCCTAAAATAAGTAAAAAATATTTAAATAAAATAACAAATTTAATTTTTTTTCGAAAATAAATTGGCGTAAAAAAATAACTAGCTGTAGTAATATAAAAAAAATTTGTTAAAAAATTAACAGACGAGAAACCTGCATCTTGATAGGAATTTAACCACGATTGAATAGAAATTAACCACGATTTCAAAAATTTAATGGCAAGAAGAAACTATTCAAAACAAAACAAAAGTTAACAACGGCATGACACAGCGAAACGGTTGTTTTGAAATGATTTCTTTAACAGTTGTTTCGTGCAACCGTTTCGTTGTTTTAACCTATCTTTAATTAGGGACGTTAAAATTACTTTAACAATTCCACGAATTAAAGATTTGATGCGTATAAATGATTTGTATGTTTTTTTTTTTTAAATAAAGCAAATCAACTCTTTAAACAGTACCGTTAATTGAGCCTAATGTCAAAAAACATTGTTAACATAGAAAATTAAATCCAGTTATGAATAATTATACTTTTAGCTAAAATTAAAGCTAAAAACAACAACAGGAAAGTTGGTATAACAACTGACTGGGGTAGATCCGAATCAGTTTGCTTAGAAATTTAAACAAAGCAGGGATTATTTTTCTTTTGTTGTACTTCAGAATGAAGTTACAGCTTGCAAGTTGAAGTAAAGATCTTTTATACTCTTCAGTGAAAAATGTAGGCAACGTTTTATAATCCAATTGATACTTTCATACATCACGTAATACCGGGATTATAAGAAATCTTCCCTTTTGGAAATCCGATCATTTCGGGTAGCTCTTAATTTTTTTGGCATAAAAAAATATATGTTCGTTGTTTTATTTTGTTACAGGGCATATTTAAATTGATCAAAATTAAATGTATTGTTTTCACTCAAAATAAAATCCCTCGATTTTATAATTTGATTTATTTATAAAAATGTTTAAATTTGAAACTGTTATTGTTTTGTTTTACTTCCTTGAATCATAACTCAAGAACTATGCTAAAAGAAGGAAAGTATAGTAATCAATCCAAAAATGGGGTATGGGTTTTTTTGCATTTCTCGATGATTTATGACCCAGGAACTCCAAAAAATAGAAAAAAGGTAGGTACCTCAAAAAAGTTATCTTAACCTATCTTTAATTAGGGGCTAACTTAAAATTACTTTAACAATTCCATCAATTAAAGATTTGATGCGTACATGGTGATGACGCAAACATGATTCATAAATTTTCTCAAGACTAAAACAGATCAACTCTTTAAATAGTGCCGTTAATTGAGCCTAATGTCCAAAATATTGTTAACATAGATAAACGATCATAAAAACCAAAAAAATCACTAAATACAAAATCAAAACCAACAAAAAAAAACACCAAAAGTAAACACAAAAACAAAAAAAATTAAAAATTAAATCTTAGGTAACTTCCCCAAAAAAAAAACTTTTGGGGCATTTCTCCTCTAATAGAGAAATCTTAAGTAACTTTTTATTTTTTGTTCATGTTTTAGTGATTTTTTTTTTCTTTCATTTAACATAGTAAACGTAGAAAAATCAAAAAGATTTTCTTGGAAGGTGATTTTGGTGGTGGGGAGAAGAAAATGATTAAAAAATATAGAATACTGGTTTGGATTTTTTAATTGGTTGTTGTTTTTATTTACAGTTTCTTTTTCTTTATTTATTTTTTTTCATTCTCACTTGTGTTTTGTGAATTTTATTTTCGTATGTACATATGTACATGTGTTGTAAATGTAAGTGTGTTGGCGTATTTGAAGCTTAATATGTTTTTACTGGATAAACTGATTTTGATGAAATTTTGTACAGACGCGAGTACTGAAGATGTATATTTTGGAGCAATTTCTTAATAAAATTTTAGGGTTAATTTTCTCAGAATGTTGCAAAGATAATCCAATTTTATATTAAGCTTAGTACATGCATGCAAGCTTATCATCTTAATATTCTTTAAAAGACTTTGCTCCAAAATTCTTCCCTCCCCAAATTTTTTTTAATTATTGCATAATTTTTACCGAATTTTTTTTAATGTTTTCTAGGCGTTTTAGAGGTTGAAGCTACAAAAAAAAAAATACCTTGGAGGCAGTATTGACGATAGGGAAGCTGATAAACGTTTAAAAATATCGATTTTTTTAATTTTTCAAAACTGTTTGGTTTATTTAAACTTTTAATAATATTAAAAGTTTAAATAATAAACTTTTAGTAATAATATTACAATAAGATTTCATCATAATTTACCCCCACCCTCAAAAAATAAATCTTAGTTAACTTTTTATTTCTTGTACACTTTTTATTCTTTGTACAAAAAAAAATTTCTTGGAACGTGATTTTTGAGGGGGTGCAGAAAAAAAATTCTGAATTTGGATTTTTTTAAACGTTTCATGGTTTGTATGATTTTTGGTTTTTTGGTTTGTATGTTTGGTGTTTAAACTGGTTATGGTACAAATTAAAAAATACCGATTTTTGAATTTTTTTTCGGTATTGTTTTGGTTTGTATGAACATACGAATATAATGATAATTTTACAGTAAAACTTTCCCATAAATTATCCCCATTCTAAAAAAGAAATCTTAGGTAATTTTTTCACTATATAAGAATAAAATAAATATTAAAAAGCACGACTGCCTAAAAAACAACTGCTGACAAACATTGCTCTTTAATGTAGGATAATTAAAAAGCATGCAGGTGACAATTTTGTATATAGCATATTGTATGTATTGTATTGTATGTAGCAAATATAATTTTGTGGGTAGGTTTGTATTTGTATATAGCAAAATTTTTTTTCAAATTTTTTAAATTTATTTAAACACACACATATATATATATATATATATATATATAGAGAGAGAGAGAGAGAGAGAGAGAGAACTGTACACTTATGGCACCCGATAACGATGAGCCAACGCGGAGTCATAAATCTAAATCGGTTCAGTCGTTGAGCTGCTATGATGGAACTAACATACATATATATATATACACCCTAAATACGTTACACTCCTTTTTGGGCAGTCGTGTAATAACTAATGCCAGGAAAATATTACAACTTGGTTATCATCTTGTGTAGTTCGTTCTTTAATAAATATTCATGTAAATATTTTCTGTTTAATTGTTATGTAAAATCAAGAAATAATTTCTCAACAAGCAATAATTCGATAAATTCAAATATTAATCCCTAATTTTTATATAAATTCACTCTATTTCATTAAAAAAAAATTTCTGCTAATTATTTACTTAAATATTTAAAAACATAACCGATGTACGTGTTTATTTACGAAACAAAAAGAATCTATTCCATTAATATAAGGAATATATAAAAGCCGATTTTTATTCATACTTTATAAAAACGTGTATGGGTAGCGGTAACTGTGAGTTTATAATACAAAAGTGTGAGAGTGTGTATGTATTGTGTGTATAGGTATAGCATTAGTATTCCAGTCTGTTATGAACAATGGCGTACAGAGGGTGCGCGTAAGCATCTGCGCAGGCCCTATCTCCTCCTATCCCTGGGATTCGGACAGCACCCTATTTCAATTAGGATTTAGAGCTACCACCCCTTCTCATCCTCTAAAACCCTCATCCTGAAGAACTCTACGCTTTTCAATCACTTGTATCACCCTCCGTGGTTTCTTCCCTCTCCCTTATTCGCACCATGATCGGACCCGTCTGTCAAACATCCCACGATTCCCACTCGCTGCATTTTAGATTGCTACCAATGTTAGTATTACTAACAAATTAATACAAGTAACAAGGTTATTATTTCTCATTCAACATCAAATAACAATCAATTTCATAATATACACGTTCATTTAAAATAATGTTATTTAAATAGGTTACAATAAATTTAATGTATCCTTAACACGTAAAAATAAATTATTAATAAACAATAATTTATGAAACTAACAAATTTTACTACGATCTAATGCAATTTCAAAACAATATATTATATTACTGGGAAAAATACACGATATATTTACTCTAATAACAGTGCTTACAATTTTTAGTAAATTAATAAAAAATAACCGAAAACGTGAAATTTACCAAGATTCTAGAGGTAAATCTAGGCTTATTTTTCTATAGGAAACTAGAGTATACGCTTCATGAATCTTAAAAATTGCTCAAATAATTTTAACAGAACTTAACTCAAATTTTATGAAATTAGTACAATTTGACTCGTTTACTTAAATAGAAAGATTAAGTATTTGTTTATGTGTATATTCAAATAGAATCCATGGAATTTTATTAAATAATATTTTAAATTTCACTCGTAAAAATTAACAGAATATAATGATTTAAGGAAAAAGGAAATTTGGAATATGTCACTGTATATTCCAAACAGAAAAATAAATGTTATTTAAAAATCATTACATGAGTACGGCTTAAAATCCTGTGTTATTTTTTAAATATAGTAATAGTTAAATTTTTGTAAAAGATATAATGCGTGAAAAATTGTTATAAAAATAAATGAAATACGTTAATTCTATATTGAATACTATTTACGTTTCTTAACTTCATTCTTTTATTATATGTTAACGCGTTTCGGAACCACACCTTGTCAAAACTTACTGGTATTTCTAAATTTCTGTTAATCTTTATATAGCTTTTATTCTAGATTTTGAAACATACAGAAAAGAAATCTATACAGATAACATTAGCTTACGATTCGAATCACCCAATTGAGCGTAAATTACCGGCTTTTAGATACATGATAGACTACATGAATTACCATTAAAGAAACCAGTATACAAATAAGAGTTAAACACTATTTTTCAAATAGCAGAAAAGAACGTATATAAAAAAAGAAATGATCAGAAAAATAGAAATAAATTAATTGAAATTAAAACAACAAACGATAAAGAAAACCATTAAATGGAGTAAATTAACATTTACTCGGAAATAAATTTACCCAATAAAACGATTCTTTAGTAAATATATTATTAAAATGGCTATAAATACAAATAAAACAATAAAAACGATTTTTAGTAATAAAAAAATATCTACAATAGTGGTATATAAAAATAAAATATAAATGCAATGCAACTTACATTGGACAAACGAGAAGAAAATTAAAATTAAGATATAACAAACACATGAGAACTTTTAAAAATCAAAAACAAGATTCTAATTATGCAAGGCATTTTATAAAAGTACATACCCCAATGAAAATGAAAGAATCAATGAAATTAATTCACAAATGTGTTAAAGGAAGAATAATGAACATTTTAGAAAATCTCGAAATCTTTAAATTAAAAACTAACCATAAAACTATCATAAATGAAAAGATCAACGATCAAGTAGATGTCCTTTTCAAGAACCTCAATTTATTGAAAACAGGAAATAAATAAATAAAATTAAAAGATAGTATAACTATTAATTACAAATAATCAAGAAGTTCAGATAAGTTATGACGTCAAATAAAGGGAGGAGTGTTGACTTAACGCTATATAAAAATTAACAGAAATTTAAATCTACCAGTAAAATAAGTTTTCTCAATGGAACGGTTTCGAAACGCGTCAACATATAATAAAAGAACGAAGCTAAGAAAGGTAAACGGTACTCAGCATAGAAAATATAGTGGGTCTTAACAGAAAAGATAATAGTAATTATAACCTTAATAACAAGAAAGTACACCAAATTTATTATAAATGATAATGAATCGTTTAATAAAAACAAACAAGAGTAAATGTAAAGATAATTTAATTATATCAATATATATCAAATAAGAACAAATCATTTGAATTAAACAACTAGAAAATGTTTACATAGGAATTTGAAAACGTTAATGAAAAACAAAAATGAAAATCATATTTTGTTAACCCACCGGGTATCTAGTGGAAAAATCATCAGCTTTTTTACAGCTGATTTTCGAATTATATGATTCTGAGGTTCAAATCCTAATAATGGCAAGTAACCTTCACACAAATTTAAATACTATACAGTGAATATCGATGTATTTTGATAGTTGGGGTTCAATTAATCACTCATCTCAGGAACGGTCTGCCTGAGTCTGTACAATACTACACCACATTTACATGTCACACATACCACTCTCGTCTCATTGGGCCATGGGGTTTTTTATTCTCTACAAGTTGATTGCAACGTACACATCAGGAATAGAAAATAAAATTAATAATATTTTGTAAATAAAAATAATAAATATGAAAGAATATACAGGTCAATCTGAAAAAAAAATTGAAACTAGAATAAAGGAGCATTTTGGATAATTATAAATAAATAATTTATCCTGATCGGTAAAAAAATAATAAATAATGTACATCATGTCAGAAATGGATTGGTAAACCAAAAAAACAACTACCCAATATTTACGGGGATAGATTAAGGGAAACCGTGGTAAAAACCTGAGAGAACCTGAGAGTAGAGTCGTAACTTATATAATTAAATTAAATAAAAAAGAACTGCTTAAAATTCATGTTAATAATTTAAAATTCAAATACATAAAATAATAGTAAAATTAAATACATAATGATAACTACAAAGTAAATAGCAATTCAAAAGGCGTTAATAAAAAATATTCAAACATAAATCGAAATGCAGAGTTTATTAATTGTTTTAAACAGTATTATTTAAAAACTCATCCACCAAGAAATATTTTTCCTTTTAAACGAAGAAAATCTTTCGTTTAAAAGTTAATAAGTTTAAATTTATCCTGTTATCTGAATTGATATAACTGGCTATAGTTATGTTTAAAAATAAGCCATCCTAACTCCCGTAGGAGAAGACATCCGCTTGTGACGATTCCGGACGCCACACCACCTCCTCCGTTCTAGCACTGCTGGACTTTACGGAAGGTCCCTATACTTTATACGGAAGGTCGTCTTTCAGACCCTATAGACTAACCTGATAAGATATTACAGTCATCAGTTTGGCCATTGTCAGGATTCCATCGATGCAAATGCATCGGAAGACATTTCCATCAGTAAATTCACACAACCTACTATCGCCATCGTTTGGCATCTTCCAACCACAACCACCTACCAAAACTTAAAACCCTCAACTATCAAATGAACCGATTCACGGAAGCGCGATCCCCGCGCCTCCCTTCAACACCGAATTTTTCACACAAAAACCCTTCCTTTATCTAAAATTTACATTACTTGATTGAGTCTTTAAAGACCAAAAATACTATCCTCATACCAACAAAACAAATTTTTCGTAACATCCTGACCCCGTAGGGGAAGACACCCTCCTTATGGCAGTTTCGGTCACCACGCCACCCCCTCCGTACCTAATCCTTATGGGCTTATGGCTTTTACCTATGGCTTTTTAAGCCTTATGGGCTTTTACGGAGGTCATTTTCAAAACCTCGGTAAAAGGCATCTCTCAGCCTTGCTCTTGTCTCAGTTAGGATTCCCATCAGTGCACTATTATTAAGAACCCTCAAGAAAAGAAAACAAAACACATCTGAATTAACAAAACAAGATTGAATAACAAAAATAAGGAAATGAAATCCACTACTTACCCGAAGGTAAAGAGTTGAGTTCAACACGCAATTACAAAGAATACGAGAACAACAAACATAAATCATAAATACAAAACAACAAAAAAGTAACACAGAGAAACAAAGAGCGGGAAAGCCCAAGCGGCACTCTAGACCCCCTCAGCAATCCTTTCTTTCGCCAAGTAATTTATGAATTTTCCCACTACGACCCATTCGACCCGGTTTCGCCAATTCACACGGAGCTCTAACGCCGACCCGATGATATCAAGCCGACAAATAGTCTCCCTGGAAATATTGACCCCAAAATTACAACAATAAATAGCCTCATATACATAATCACTAGTCTCTATACATAATTTCATCAAAATCGGTTATCCAGTCAAAAGTAATTTAGCTTTAAACACCCCAAAATAGGTACATATGAGCCATAAATGTACATACGTATGTACGAACATTACCCCCACTATTTTATTATTTTTTAGGTTCCCTGAGTCATGAAACATCGAGTTATGAAAAAAAACTATACCCTACTTTTTTATTGATTATTATATTTTCCTTCTAGCAGCAGAACTCTAGAGGATATGATGCCAAGAAAAAAAAAAGAAATCCAAGTGCTATAGTTTCATTCTCGGATAATCAAACTGTATAATTTGTATTGCCTTTTTTCTTCACCGAAGAAATAATTATAACTAATTATTAACGGTGCCTCTAATTACTTCTAATGATATACTAGATGTATATTTTATATTATGCCTATTGATCGACAAGTATTTAGACGTTCTCATCGAAAAATTCTGAATAAATATATTCAATATATATTGCATTCATTTAAATAGAAAATTTAGTAAGTTTAAATAAATGTGTAATTATTATAATTTTACATTATTTTTTTAATCTCCTTTGTGTAACAATCAAAATTTTACGATCTAATTTTATACGGAATGAAATTACCTTTTATGTTACAAAATGCGACCAGTTTTTTTTTACATTAACATGAAAAAGTCGTTAAAGGGTTTGGGTGAATATTTCTATCGAGGAAAGTTAACCAATCATCTAGTTTTTTATGGAATAGTTTTTAGTACTTGATATATATAAAGCACGCCCTTGCACAAAGTTGATGAAGTAATAAAATTAAATTTTGTTCCAAAAATTACTTCCCCAATATATCTTTCAAATTAATTAACCTAAAAATGTCTTTTTGCTTGGACTTAATCCTAGTTGTTGAAGACCAACGTCGAATTTTGAACATTATGTAGGTTTCTAATTTATGGCATATTACACATCCGACAGTATGATCAAGAAAAGCCAAAATGGACATTGGTGATTCTAATATGCCCAATCCTTAATAGTGTTAGAATGACTTGATCTCGTCTATTGTAAGGAACGAATGGTTATTCGAATACAATTTTCCTGATTTCATGAAGACCCGCGAGTCTACTCAACAACTAGAATCTGTTCCAATGGATTTTCAATTTATTGTTAGCTTCTCTTACGAAATCGTTTTGACTTAACAAATTACTTCAATGTCCACTTAATGAGGATCTCCTACTGCTTCATCAGCCTGTTAATTACCGCGAATGCCTAACTGACTTGGACCCAAAACTCTTCAAACAGTATGTTACAAATTTCCTAAATAAATGGTTCCGAGTTCCTGCAATTTAAGCTTTGGAGGACACTTTTTGAGACTGTTATAATCGAGCATTTTTCTTTACTATGATTGCAAATAGTATTTTAATGCAGAATATATAGTGTAAGCCTCACAGAAATATACGGAGGAGTAAACAGTGAATTTATATAACAACTCGTTATCAGGAAATACAATAGAGCAGCAGCACATCTCAGTAGAGACAGAACCGTCTCTGTAGATATGTATATAATCTTTGTAGTTGAGTTATCTCATTAAATTGGCTCGTGACCACATTTGTACTTAAATTTTTGGAAAAGTATGTACCTATGATGTGATATATTCCTTTTCGTTCTGAGAAACTTCTGAATAAAGGTAAATTTAATTCTTGGTGGTAAAATCTTCAGCCTTCTTAAAAAGTGGACATAGATTTCTTCTTTCCAAATCTTAGTCTTAGCTCATCTACAGAACAGTCCTATAAAGATATTTTCATAAACTGGGAAAAAATGCAAATTGACAAATGATTTTTTTTTTAATAGTGCATTTTTAATTATATTACTATTTGTTTCAAGTAAATTTTATTTAATAATACTGTATTTTGAATATTAATTTATTTATTATATTTTGTAATCTATCAGGTCGAAAGATTTAAAATTATTTGGAAATCTTTGAAACAAGAAAAGACTTTTATTTCATAAAAAAACTGATCCGCTATAATCAAAAAAATTATAATTTAACATTATAAAAAACTTAAGGCAAAACAGAAATAAAGAATTGTGAAATAACATCAGCGGTTGCCATAAAAACAGTAAGTTTAACTAATAATTATTTCGACTATGATATATATACATTTTTCGATCAGACCCGTCAGAACCCTTAAGGGCGTGATTCCTTTTAACCGTATCTTTACTACCCATCAAGAAACTACGTCTTGATAGATGATCATCCTTCTGACTAGATTATGCTTCCAACCTGGATTTGAAAAAAAATTCAAGTGGGATTTTTTTAATTATATTTTCTTTTTTAAATTGTGAATAGCTTATTTTAAATTTTTAAGAAAATAATTTGAATTAAATGATAAACTTTTATTAAAAAAAAAAGAACAAAAAAATAACCGGTTTTTTTACATGCTGTTTTATTCACCCTTTTTTTATAGTGCTTGAATGCTTTAGTTTTTTTCGGGGCGAATGATTTTGCCACGTCAGCTTATGCGGGAGAAATAGAAATGGAATTTGTTAGCGTATGAAAAGTGTCAAGCCTGACTAGGATTCGAATCCGAGACCTCCGCATGAAAGGTTTAAATTTAAAAATTCTTTAACAATTTGATAAACTGACTCTTTAATAAGAGTCAGTTGCTTTTTTACAGATTTGAGTACTAGACAGTGAATACCGGTGTACTTTGGTGGTTGAGGTTCAATTAACCATACATCTAATGAATGGTTAGTCTGAGTCTGTACAAGACTACACCTCATTTGCACGTCTTATATAGAATGAGCAACATAAAACCGAACCCACAATTAAATCGCTACCCAACAATATTTATGAAACTCTCACACAACTAGCGCGACTTGTGGATGTATATGTTACTACTGATTGTTGCTGCCGTTTGTCAGGTGGTTTCGTGTCAGTGCAGTATACGTTTTCTTGTAGTGCAGCATTGTGAGTGCAGTTGTATTTCTGTAAAATGCCTTATTGAATCCAGGAGAGGGTAGCTATAGTTGAAGCCTATATTCATTCTGGAAAAAAATCACTACGCAAGTTATCCCAACAATCTGTTGTTAAATACACATCTAGTAAAAATTCTTCATGAATTAAATTTGAAACCATACCGCGTTACAACTATACAACAACTGAAGGAAACAGACAAACCGAAACGATTTGATTATTGCAACTGGTTTCTCGAAAACACTGTTGGTAAACAGATAGACCCGATTCGTATTTCATGTCAGACGAGGCATGGTTTCATTTATCCGACCATGTTAATTCGCAGAATATCAGGTATTAGATGGCGAGGAACCTCACGAGATATTTGAGCGTCCACTTCACGATGAAAAAATTTATGATTAGTGTGCCATTTCCGGTAATCGTATACCGGGGCCAATATTTTTTGACCGGATTGTCAATACACAAGTTTGCCTCACAATTTTCGAAGAATTCTATACGCAATTAAATGATAATGAAAAAGAACATACAGCTTTTTCCAACGAGAAGGAGCAACGTTTCATACATTAAACGTTTCACTGAATCGCGTTCACGCAGCTTTCACAAATGAGCAAGATGTAAGCAGAAGACGATGGTCTCCATGTTCCTCAGAGTTGTCTATTTTCAGTTTTTTTCTATGGGGCTACTTAAAGGAGAGAGGTTATACATCTAATCCCCACAATATTGATGAAGTGAAGATGAACATTCAACGAGAAATCAACACAATTGACAACACATTTTGCATCAGACGACTCTCAATATCATCGGTCGAGCACAAAAGTGCATCGATGCCCGGGTTGGTCATCTTAAACATCTTTTGTAACAATAAAACAAATAAATACAGCATTTACCCACTGGGTTGGTGTAATGGTGAACGCGTCTTCCCAAATCAGCTGATTGGGAAGTCGAGAGTTCTAGCGTTCAAAGTCCTAGTAAAGTCAGTTATTTTTACACGGATTAGAATACTAGATCGTGGATACCGGTGTTCTTTGGTGGTTGGGTTTCAATTAACCACACATCTCACGAATGGTCGAACTGAGACTGTACAAGACCACTTCATTTACACTCATGCATATCATCCTCTGAAGTATTATCTGAACGGTAATTACCGGAGGCTAAACAGGAAAATAAAGAAATGCAACATAACATACCAATTCTTCAGCGGTTACGTTATGGATTCGGTTTTTTGTTGTTCACTATGTATATCATCCTGATCTCATTGAGCCGGAAGGGGGGATTGCTTACTGTTCACTAGTTCAACAGATTGCAATGTACACATTAGGAAATAAAATATAATAAAAAAGGAGGTTTGATCCATATACTTTTTTTACGGATGTTCAAGTTTTATTTAAAAGGATTTACTCAATAATGCTTAGAACTGGATTTTTATAAAATAATGATAGTTTGAATGCATTCTGATGTTAAAAATACTTTCCAAATGAAAACACAAGAAAATTTAGGATAAAAGAATAATAAATATTGTCCCATCTAAAGAGCCTTAGCTCATGTTCGTAGTAGTTTTTTAGATAATTTTTTTATATTCCTTTTTTTATTTTTTCATGATACATATTTCTCATCTTTCCGTTACTTACAGTCAAACTAAGGACTGGTAAGTTGTTTATTTGACGCCGGCTTTTAAAAGTAAAAATTTAAAGAATTATTGAAAAATGTATTATTTTTGAAGATTTTAGTTCAGTCTTTTTAACTTTAATGTAGCAAGGAAGAGTTCATTATAATAATATTTTATTTCAATTGTTGGAACATTACTATATTTTAACTTTAAACATATGGAAAAACATACACGAATACTTGAATTTTTCTAAAAATAGAAATTTGACGATTATTAAACATAAATTTGAACAAGTTATAACATTTTTACCCGATTCAAACAAAAAAGAGATTTTTTATTAGACATATACTTGCACGTGCACGTGGAATACCGACAGCTTATATTTCCACCGACTTTTTAAACGATTGCCCTAATCTTGTAAAATTTTCAAAAAATCAGTCTAAACATCTAGGCTGGTTTAGATAGACGGTAGACGGTATCTGGAATCGTCTGGATAGACGATTTGGAACTCGAGAGTTCCAGCGTTCAAGTCCTAGTAAAGTCAGATATTTAAACACGGATTTGAATACTACATCGTGGATACCGGTGTTCTTTGGTGGTTGGGTTTCAATTAACCACACATCTCAGGAACGGTTGAACTGAAACTGAACAAGACCACACTTCATTTACACTCATACATATCATCCTCTGAAGTATTATCTGAAAGGTAATTACCGGAGGCTAAACAGGAAAAAGAAAAAGATAGGCGGTATCTATTCATACATATCATCCTCATTCATTCTCTGAAGTAATACCTTACGGTGGTTTTGGAGGCTAAACAGTAAAAGAGAGATAGACGGTATCTATTTCAAAATTAATTAAAAAAAAAAAAAAAAAAACAGTAATAATAAGGTAATATAGCAAAAAAAGGAAAAGTTGAAATTAAAATAAAAATATTTTAATTAAAATCATTAACAATTAAAAACGGTAAAAATATGGATTTATATTAAATAATTAAATATATACATATTTATTTTTGACTACGTACACGTAATTTTACAATAATTATAAAGATAAATAATAATAAGTTAGAAAATAAAATATAATTTATTAGAATCAAACAGGACTTGTTTACAAATATAACCTTAGGAAAGGATAGGTGTATAATGTTGATACGGAAAATTGCCAAGTTGGTATCATGAAAGAGGTAAATTACTGGGAACAGAAAGAGTAGTGAGAGATTGAATGATATTGATTGAGAAGAGTTAACTAGGCGCGGCGGAAATAGTGTAGGGCACCGGAAGTGACGTACCTCCGTAACCATAGCAACCGACCTATCAGATCCATCTCCTGGAAATGAGATACTATATCGCCTCCTTTGAAACCATTCAACACTACAACTCTGATATTATGATGATAAGTCTTCCAGGAAAACCGTCTCGTATGGAACTAGTACGCATGTGAATTAGTATCATGTATCATATATCTTGCCATTTAACTTACCTCATAGTAAATTAGTCTTATCTCTTAATAGAACCTATCAATAGGCTACGAACATTTTTTTTTTTTAAATAGTAGGTTATTTTTTTAATTTTTAATTATACATAATTTTTTTTGGAAAGTATTTTTAATTTTGATAATTATAAAAATTTCGCAAGTTTTTTCTCTTTGTATTTAATGTATTAATAAAAAATACTGGAAATATAACTACTGTTTGACAAGATATAAATAAATTACATTATAATAAATATTTTCATATTTGTATTGACGAAAAGCATTATTATGTATGCTCCAATTACGTAAAAATTTCGAATTTAGTAAAGGATTATTACATGAAATTTAATAAAAATAATTACAAAATTTGTTTATATTTGCGACAGCTTGATGAAAGTGTTATGATGAGGGAAAAAATTATAAATAAATAAATAATTTTTTTTTACTTCCTTGTACGAAGTAAAGGAAGTATTGTAATCGCGAAAAATTTAGGTTTTCAGATTTTAACGGAAATATCCAATTTGACCATCCTTGAATCCATTTTGACTAGTTTCGGCGTGACGTCTGTACGTACGTATGTGCATATGTAACTCGCGTAACTCAAAAACGATTAGCCGTAGAATGTTGAAATTTTGGATTTAGGACTGTTGTAACATCTAGTTGTGCACCTCCCCTTTTGATTGCAATCGACTCGACCAAAAGTGTCCAAAAAAGCCCAAAATCTAAAACAATTTGGATTTTTGACTTTTTCTTAACTACAGTAATAAGCCCTCGTCATTCAACGATATACTCGTATCATAAGTGGTATTTATTTTCATTGGTTCTAAAGTTATAGCCAAATAAAATTTTAATTAATGAAACATTTGTATCTACAAGGGTATCGCATCTGTTCCAATGAGACTTCATCTCCTTTTTTTTAACTTTCTTTTTTTTAATTAAAATATACTGACTTATTAATAATTATTAACCACTGATTGTAAAAAAGTTTTACGATAAATTATATTCAATAACAAAAAAAAAGAAAAATATCAGAAGTTATTAATGAAATAAAATTGTATATACTTTTCATTAAAAAAAAAAAATGTGGGTAATTTAATAGGCGTACAAGGAACTCATGTGGGTCCACATCAGACTTTTTCATTTACTACTACTTTTTACACACCCTTACGATTTGTGGTACTTTCCTACCGTTCCCATCGAGAAGTAAACACATTCAGATAAAATATTTTTTCTAATAATTAGTTTTATTTATTTATTTTTCTTTAATAATATTTCCAAATCATATAATAATATATAAAATGCGATAATACTACAATATCTTATGATTATATATATATATTTCCTTATCATCATATAATTGTTTTTTTTTTTTTTATTTATTATTCTCAACAAAAAAATGAAACTTCGATTATACCCAGTAATTACCTCGGTTACCGAGTATCTTGGGGTTTATTTTGAGATATTTTCATGTGGTAATTATTTTTTGTCTTCAGTCATTTGATTGGTTTGATGTAGCTCTCCAAGATTCCCTATCTTAGTGCCAGTCGTTTCATTTCGGTGTACCCCTACATCCAACTTCCCTAACAATCTGTTTTACATATTCCAAACGTTGCCTGCCTGCACAATTTTTCCCATCTACCTGTCCCTCTAATATCAAAGCGACTATTCCAGGATGTCTTTAATATGTAGCCTATAAATCTGTCTTTACTTTTAGCTATATTTTTCCAAATGCTTCTCTCTTCATCAAACTGCCGCAACATCTATTCATTTGTCACTTCATCCACCCGTCTGATTTTTAATATTCTCCTGTAGCACCACATTTCAAAAGCGTCAAATCATCTTTTCTTCTCAGGGACTCCGATCCTCCAAGTTTCACTTCCATATAAACCTACGCTCCAAACGTATAATTTCAAAAATCTTTTCCTGATGTTTAAACTAATTTTTGATGTAAAAAAATTATATTTCTGACTGGAAGTTCGTTTCGTCTGTGCTATTTAGCATTTTATATCGCCTGCTTCGCCCATCTTTAGTAATTCTATTTCCCAAATAACAAAATTCTATAACCTCCATAATCTTTTCTCTTCCTATTTTTATATTCAGTATTTTTATATACATTATTTCAGCTACATTTCATTACTTTCGTTTTATTCTTGTTTATTTTCATGCGGTAGTTCTTGCGTACGACTTCATCCATGCCATTCATTGTTTCTTCTAAATCTTTGTGGTATTATTATTTTTTTTTTTTTTTTTTGACTAATGAATTAATTCACCACAGAAGTTCACAAAGAAGTTTGTGCGTGAGAATATGAGAAAGGAAATTCGTAGCGTATGAAAAATGCCATTCCTGACTGAGATTCGAACCCCAGACTTTCGGATAAAAACCCAAGACTACCACTCCGCTATGGAGGTCGGCATTTCATTTTTATTTTTAAATTAAATGAAAAATCAATAAAAGATTATACGTTTACATTACATTCTGCTATAAATAAAGGATTTATAATTAAATTTATTAATAAATAAAGGATTATTTATTACGTAAACAGAAATTCTAAACCTTATTCATAATAAAAATACTTTGGTAAATATAGAATGCTATTATTACAGTTAATAAAACATAAGTTAACAATAAAATTAAATAAATTATTCAAATATTTAAAATGCACGAGAAAATAATTATGCATCAGAAGAGCTGCATTATTTCTTTTTTTGATTACGAAAAGTTTGTATAAGTATAAGCTTTTATTTAACTTTCTTTAGTTATAATCAAATCTTGCAACTGCTATGTCTTTTGATCTATCGTATGAAAATCAATGAAATTTGGTACACGTATGTAACTTCGATGACAATACAATACTACGGTGTTAGAATTTGGATGTGACCCACCCCCATCCCCCCACGCGCTACCCCTACGCTAAATTCATGCATTTTGCTGAACATTTTTATTTCTCATGACTATCGTATGAAAATCAATGAAATTTGATTCACGTATGTAACTTCGATGACAATACAATGCTACAGTGTCGGCATTTTGATGCCGACCACCAATAAATAAAAAATAAATAAATGTAATAATTATCAAATTTTAAAATTAAAAGTAATGAAAATATTTAGTTAAATAAAATCATGGCACAGTTTTTAGAACAATCTTTTCGAGTAAGTATTTATAGACATTTGCTGTATGTTAAAAATATGATTTTTGTTTAATGAGGTTGTTTATATATGCATATACTTTATGTATCTGTAATAAAATAACACAAGTTTTAATTCTTTGATGGTTCAAATTTGCACCGAGATGACCTTTAAAAGTTAATAAGATTAAAAATAAAAATTAAATTTAGAAATCTTGCACAAAGTGATTACATTTTGACGGTAATCTGAAAAATTATAAATTATTATCATTATTATAATTGTAATCGTAATTATGAATTCATTAAATAAAAATTCATAATTAATTAAAATGAAACTTTTAGCGGAAAGAGTGCGTTCAATTTGGCTTAGATTACAAGAAGAATTCGAAGATGAACTTCAACTATATGAGAACACGTACAAAGAAAGCGAGTGGGTGCATTTTCCCAGATTTTTACTTGTAGCTAGTCAGTCTCAACTGGAGAGTTTCCAGCAGACCTTTCCGCCTTCTCGCGTCGTTATTGAAAATGAAAATGAAGATTAATTGTAAAAATAAATGTTGTGTTGTTTTAAATAAATTATAAAAACTGCGCCACGCTTTTATTTAACTAAATATTTTCATAACTTTTAATTTTATAATTTAACAATTATTACATTTTTTATTTATTGGTTATTTATTAAATATTTATATAATATTATTATATAATATTATATTTGTTAATATATTATATTTTTTTGTTTAAAATTCTCAGTTTGATTTAATTCTTATTTTTTACTTTTTAGAGGGTTTTTCTAATTTGTTTCCTTTTTTTATTAATGTTAATATTAATATTAGTTAAATAAAAGCTTTTTTAAAAAATAATTTTTTTCTATGTAATGAAATATATTTATGTAATTTTTTTGTATTTTTTTTTCACTGGATTTTTAAGAAGCAACATCGCAAAGTTTTTCGAGATATTTTACAAGGTTTATCGCTAGATAACTTTAAGTATACATATGCTTGCTCGACCTGCTCCATTCCCAACCAATTATTTAACCCCATTAATAACTTTTTTCTTTATGCCCAACTTTCAATATCTTGTGAAAAGTTAATCTTATAACGTTTACGTGTAATGCTGACTGACCAATGTTCTAATCCATAACCTTACGGATGAAAAGTAAATAACAGGTAGTCTAAAAAGTAGTGAGCGTTTTGTGCACGAGATACAATTAGCGTCCCAAATCGTAGTGTGATGAATCGCAGTAGGTCAGGCAGAACATCATTTGACAGCTGGCAGTCGAAGCTAGTAGATGTGCAAAAAATGCTGGAATTCTTATTCCCATACGTAAGGTATTGCGCCGTGAAGATGAGTGAGGCCAGCAGACGGCGATTGCTGATGTCGATAGTGTACTCCGCCCCGTTATACGAGGCGGAAGTATGGACCTAGGCATTAAGAGTCGAAAGAAACTGGAAGCGGCTCGCGCAGGTGCAAAACACTGCGGCCTTGCGCGTCGCTTTCGCGTATCGGACGGTTTCCGAGCATGGAGGGGTGGAGTACTACATGACCCAGTTTTTAACGGGACTCGGTACTTCCACGCTTACCTCCAAGTCATAGGGAAAGCACCGTCCCCCGACTGCCTCTATTGCCTCGGTGTACGGTACGATGCCGAGCACACCTTTTTCAAATGTGCTCGGTGGGCGGCAGATCGAGTGTCACTAGAGGCGGATCTCGGAGCAGTGAGCCCCCACAAAGTGGTTGCGATGATGCTCTGTAACCTGAGCAGCCGAGAGAGTGTGGCCCGATTCGTCGGCAGCATTCTCGGGACCAAGAAGGGTGGCCTAGATAGTCCTAAAAATTACGTAGCGGCCTTCTCAGGCATAGGAGAATTCGGCCGGAAGTAATGTGTTAAACGGTTCCGGGTCGAGTCCTGGTAGAAAGGAGGGTGGTTTTAGTCGGTAGTCTGCTGATCATGATTGGATAATACAATCAGTAGGAGCCCGACACTCCGTGCGTAAATGCATTTCCATCTCCTTTCGCAAAAAAAAAAAAATTATTATTAAGTGATAAGTTTAAACATTGTTTTTAGACTTCTTGAATGCTATACAAAGCTAAAGCAGCATTAAAGACGTGTAAAATTAACTTTTAGGAGCAGTGGACCGGCGCAAGTTCAGTGATTACTTAGAGTAACTAGAGCTTCAAAATTTTATTATATTTAATTAGAGGAATATAATATTAATAAATTTTATAAAATCTATTACAACAAATTCTAAACATAATAGAAGAAAATCTAAACATTAATGGGAGAATGATTTTAATAATTTTCAATCGCGTTTTTTATATTATTATAGTGTCCAGGTAAAATCCAGTTACAAGTAAAATTTAACTTAATTTGAATACTCGTTAACAGTTTAGTTGATTTATTCAATTAATCTAAATGTTTCGTAACATCAGCCTCAAGGAGCATTTTAACTATAAGAAAAAGTATTAAAATGATTATTCAGAGCTGTTATTATTATCAGAGCTGTTAGTTGTCTATTACGGTTTACTATAAGATTTAATCATTATTCCATTATAATGAATAAATACAAGCATATTTTTAATAACTTTTTGAAAATCTTTTCATTACCGTAATACAAGGGTGTATGAAATAAATGATTCGATTTTTATAATTAATACAATGCAATTGTGCAAATCTTGCCTCTATGGAAATTGAGAGGATAATTTATCGCAACATAAAGGTGTCGGATTCATCAGTAAAGGTACAATATTCAATATTATTACATAACGTTTATTTAAGTATTGCGATTTTATTGTTTATTCCGAGTGATTCCAAAATCAACTCACAGCTTTAAAGCATATAAAAATTTATTTAGATAACTTACAGATTCAGTTGATGACTCATTTCATAAGCAAAACACATCAAATTTTGACTCGCGAAAGTTCATTAATACCGAATTTGGACATCAGCATTGTTAAAGAAGGAATCCACATTTACTGGTGCGGAACGTACTCGCTGTATGTTATGGTTTCACGATTTGCAGTCAGCAACTGCTCGGTTGCAGTTTTATGCGGAAACGATGGATAGAATTGCAGACTACAATACATTTTTTAGACAGTGTAATTTTTAATGATGAGTCAACGTTTGATATGAGGGGCAAGGTGAACATCCGTAACTGCCAAATATGGGGTAGCAAAATCCCTCATGAAACTTTGCAGCATATTCGTGAAATCCCTATGGTCAATGTTTTTTTGTGCACTAAGCAAACAAAGAATGTACGGCCCGTTTTTCTTTCAAGAGGCTACCTAAATGGTATCGTTTATCTAAATATGCTTCGAAATTTTCTGATTTCTCAATTACATGATGATGATCATGATGGATCCCATTACTATCAGAAAAACGGGGCACCGCCTCACTACCGCCTAGAAGTCCAAGACCTTCTTGATACTCGATTCCCAGATCGGTGGATCGATCGTGAAGACCTAGTTGCATGGCCACCTCGCTCCCCAGATTTGACCCCGCTAGATTTTTTCTTGTGAGGTTTCAATAAATATCGGGTTTATGTACCACCTTTGACTGCTGATCTAGTTCAACTAAGACTACGAATAAACTTCTGCAGCCACAGCTGCAGAAGTAACGCCCGACTTGCTGGCTACAGTCTGGAATAAAATCAACTTCAGGTGGGATGAATGTCGCATTACAAATGGAAGCCAAATCGAGCCAAAGTGAATGTTGGGTAATAAACTTGATGTCTTTAGCACTCTTTCGGAATTTCCCTCCAAAAATTTTCTATTTCTTTTTAACGATATATACTTGTAACATTGTGCAATATCATAATTTATTAAAAATGCATGTATTTTCATTAGATAAAATTATTCTGGAGAAACGAGAGTACAATCAAAAATTTATATATTTTTAAATGTAATATTTATTATAAATTATAATTACAATTACTTTTATATTACACAATATAATACTTATTTTACTAAACGATATTATACTACTGGATGAAACTCATTAATATTTTGAAATATCAATTTGAACAAATCTTTCTCATCCTTATGTCGGTGAAGCCGTAGAAATTCACGTAAATAAGAATCCATCAAACTCTATAGCCATCATTAAAGATGGTATCATTGTATATAATTTGTATATTTAACGCTAATTAGACGAGGTTAGCGAGCGAAGGTTATGTTTGGTTAAGTTGTGTTGATATATCGCAGGTACGCCGTGCAAAGCAGAAGACACGGGGAGCTAAATTGCCATCTCATACAGCTCCTCACTGGCCACGGTGAATTTAGAGCCTACCCGCACAGGTTCCGCCTACGTGTAGACCCTGGGTGTGTCTACTGCGGGAAAGTAGATACCCCAGAACACACCTTCTTCGGCTGTGAAAAGTGGGTGTCGCTACGGAGATATCTCGGAGTTCTCCAACTGACGCTGGACAATATACTGGAGTATATGGCCAGGGGCGAAAAGGAGTGGCTTACAGTAGCAGAACTAGCCACAAGGATCCTAAGAGAGAAGGAACAGAGAGAACAACTAAACAGACAGAGAGACGAAACGGGAGGCAGCCATAATGTCTAGGCTGCCTTGGCTACCCACACTCTATTATGGTGTCAGGGCTCCGAGATGATGATATATAGATCCCCTAGGCAAGCTCGGACAGCCAGCAAAGACCTCAAGGAGTGAGGTGAAGATAACCGGACTGGAGAACGTGGGGGAGACAGACGGTCCTCTATCGAGCTAGCGTCCTACGCTGAGCTCGAAGGCACCTCCCGGGGCTGACAAGTGCTTAAATGCAATTCCGGCCTCGGGAAGGGGGCTGGTGAGAAGGAGGTTTAGTCGGTAGGGCGCAGGCTAGATACGCAGCAACCTCCGCGGAATCTGTTAGCGCTGACACTTTATCCGTAAAGAGGATTACTTCCCGCACAAAAAAAAAGGTTATGTTGATATGCACACGATTTGTCATAACACGGAATCAAAATAATCTAATCAAAGATAACTTACGCTGGCTTCACTCGCTAACCTCGTCTAATTAACGTTAGTTAATTACACTAGATATTTTACAATGATCTAGTCTGAATATTCATATTAACTTTATATTCCATTGTAGGTTTAACTTCACTCTTTAAGATTGTATTATTAACTGAACGACAATTTCTTCTTAAGAAGAAGTAACAGTTAAGAAGTACTAAATTAGAAATTACTATTGTTTATTTTAACCTCCGAGATCACCGTTATGTATTGCTTCAGAGATGAGATGAAGAACGATTTCTGAAGCGTGTGAAAATGCCATGTCTGACTGGGATTCGAACACGTAATCTCCGAATGAAAGGCCGAGACGCTACCACTCGCGCCACGGAGGCCGGATAGAAATGACTAGTTAAAAAGAAGAAATGAGAGACATGCTTTCATGATTCAATAACAATAAAAAGATTTATATACACAAAAAGTATTCTTTTTATGAAAAAAAATTTACGCAATTTTATAAACATATTAACGCTTAGAGTTATAAAATTTAGTATAATGAAAAAATAAAAACAGAAATACAAAAAGGATAAATAATTTTACAACAATAATTTTATAACTAGAAAATAATAGGAAGAAGGGAATAAAGCAGCAGTTGGTTAATATAAAAGGGAAGAGTAATACAAATAAGGGCCTAGCTAGACCCAGTCAACAGCCCTTAGGCAGTAATTGTAATTACTTGACTTGTACAACTGAATTGAGGGTTAAAAACCTTTGTACTTATTGAAGGACCAATTGTTATAGACTACACTAATATGTCTTATGACGCCTGCTTGTGACTTAACTAACTACATATATATGTGTATATTCATCGAATGAATAACCGATGTTCAACCGATTTTCAGACATAGTTGATATTCTGTTACACTGAATAGCCCGAGTTTAAATCTATTTAAAAATGTACAAAGAAACAGACATTTTTGTAATACTTCTCTATATTTCAACTTTCAGAAGTCGTCTTTTCAAGATAAAACAAACTACTCTGAACACGTTAACAATTTATTTTTCCCCGACTTCAAAATATCGAAATTTTAATGTCGATAAATAATATAATTTAATATATTTAAATAAACTAATAAGTTACTTTTTGAAGTCAGTTTTATTTTTAATTTGTTAACAGTTACACTAATTTTTTAATTTAATTTATTTAAAATGTAAAACAATTATTTTATTTTAAATTGGGTAGGCTTATAATAAACGCTATCCGTACAAAAACAAAACCATTCACAAGAATCAGAAATATGAAAAACCTGGATTTTTATAAAAATAACAAATAAAAGCGAATCGGTTAATTCGATAGATGAGGGTTGTAAGTTATGGTAGGTGGTCGTTATTTGGAAAAGGCCGTACGAAGGCGATAGTAAGTTGTGTAAATACACAGATGGAAATATCTGCCAAGGCATTTGCATCGGTGGTATCCTGACAGAGGCCATACTGATGACAGTTGTGTGTTTAGAGAATCTAAAAGACGGACCTCCGGTAAAGCTCATCAGAGCTAGAAATGGAGGGGGTGGTGTGGCCACCAAGATCATCACAAGGGGGTTGTTTTCTCCTACAGGGGTCAGGATGGGAAAATATTGGGATCTCCAGGGGGTGGAGTAGATAGTTTTTTGGGGTCAATTTTCTTAAAATTTTGTAAACACAGCTCCACTTTATTATATTAAGCTCAGTACATGCGTGCATGTTTATCTTACCATTTTTTTTTTAATTTGCCCCACAATCCTTCCTTCCCCAAAAATTAGAAAAAAGGATATTTTTATTTATTGCATACTTTTTAACCAAATTTTTTTTTATGTCTTCCTGGACATAGTAGTAGTAGTGGTAGTACAAGCAACAAAAGAAAAATACTTTAGATAAATCAATATTGTGGATGGGGGAACCGTTCAAAGTTTAAAGATATCGAGTTTTTGAATTTTTAAAATTTTTTTGGTTTATTTTCATTATCACTACTTTTTCACTACATAAGAATAAATAACTAATGCCAAGAAAGTATACATTTTGTTGTCAGCTTTTTATATTCTATTTTCAAATCGTAATGTCTTGTTTAAAAAGCCTTCAATTTAAGTTATCTGAAAAAAGAATTTTATTGAAGAGAAATCAAGCAAATTTGTTTATTCTTACCAATATACTTTATTCCCATAGGTTCTACAAACGGCATTATCTCAGATATAATAGGTTTATAGCTGGATTACATTTTAGAAATATTTTTTTTTTAGTCACAGAATATAAATTTATACATAAAAAAAATAAATGGAAGATTCTAGGTTTTAGTGCCGAACAGTTTTGATTTTTTAACCTACTTGCTAATTTACTATATCATATTCCAAGATAAGTCCTTAGGCTACGTATGGTAAATAAAATAAAAAAAGCTAAACATAAAAATAAAAATAAAAATTACATTTTGGCTCTAAATCTTGTGGACCTATTCGGCGTAACTCATGCTGTTAAATTTTGATGGTTCCTTAGTATCTCATCCAAAAAGCTTTGTTTTTTAGAACCGACTAAAAGTAAAATATTTAAATACAGTAAAATAATTTCAAAATATAAATGTAGTGAATGATAGACTCTACCTCTAGTTTGCAGAATTTCATAAATGATATTTATAAAATTTCGGTGAAATTTATTATGCTTCGTTGTTATAAGGAATAAAAAAATCTTTTCCCTGCCTCTATAATCAAATTTCGTGTTTTAAAAAAAATCATGTTTTAAATTCATCTATAAGTTTTTTTTAAGTATGTTTAAGTCTTGGCCCATCAAACAGATCGATTTCGATGGTTTTTTTACTTCCTTGTTCGAAGTAAAGGAAGTATTGTGTGATCGTAAAAAATTTCGGTGTTCTGATTTCTACGGAAATATTCATTTTGACCTCCCTTGAATCTATGATGAAATCTGAAAACCGAAATTTTTCGCGATGACATACTTCCTTTACTTAGTAGAAGGAACTAAAAATCTTGTTTTTTATTGTTTTTTTTATGTTTTTTTATCAAGATTGACGTACAATAACTTTGTTAAATGAGTAATAAACACATAAAATCACCAAATAATCAAACATTTTTTATTAAAAAAAAATCTTTCACATAATTTATTGGCAAACTAACAAGAAAACCAACAGAGTAACTTCCTCCACGAAATAAAAAAACTGATGTGGACAACACATGATTTCCTTGTACGCCTATTAAATTACATATTCACTTTTTTTTTTTTAATGAAAAGCACATAAAATTTTATTTCATTAATAATTTCTGATATTTTTTCATATATATATATTTTTTTTATTATTATTATTGAATTATTATTCATCGTAAAATGTTTTGCAATGAGAGGTATAATCAATTTAAATAAATTTAAAAAAAAAAATTTTTTTTAAATGACATCTGATTCGAACCGATGTGTCTTCTCCTAAGATTCAAGTATTTCATTAATTAAAATTTTATTTGGCTATAACTCTGGAACCAATGAAAATAAGTACAACTTATGATATATCGTTGAATGATGGCTTATTACTACAGTTAAGAAAAGTCCAAAATCCAATCGTTTTGGATTTTGGGATTTTTTTGTACACTTTTGGTTCAGTCGATTGCAATCAAAAGGGGAATCGCACAACTAGATGTTACAGCATTCCTAAATCCAAAATTTCAACATTCTACGACTGATCGTTTTTTTTTTTGTTATGCAGGATACATACGCACATACATATATACGTCCGTACAGACGTCACGCCGAAACTAGTCAAAATGGATTCAGGGATAATCAAAATGAATATTTTCATTGAAATCTGAAAACCTAAATTTTTCGCGATCACAATACTTCCTTTATTTCGTATAAGGAAGTAAAAAACCATCGAAATCGATCTGTTTGATGGGGTAAGACAAACTTATATAAAAACATATACAAATGATATTAAGAACAACATTATTTTTTTAAAACAACGAAAATTGATTATAGAGGCAAGGATAGGATTTTTATATTCCTTATAACAACGAAACATAATAAATTTCACCGAAATTTTCTAAACATCATTATGAAATTTTGGAAACTAGAGGTCGAGTCTTATCATTGACTACATTTATATTTTGAAATTATTTTAATATATCTAAATATTTTTAGTAGGTTCTAAAAAACAAAACTTTTTGGATGAGATACTAAGGAACCATCAAAATATAACAGCATGAGTTACTCCGAATAGTTCCACAAGATTTAGAGCCTAATGTAATTTTGGTTCTAAATCTTAGAACAAAATCTTAGCTTTCTTTAGCTTCTTTTATTTTATTTACCATAGGTAGCCTAAGGACTTACCTTGGAATACGATATAGTAAATTAACAAGTAGGTTAAAAATGCAAAACTGACCGACACTACAACCTAGAATCTTCCATTCTATTTTTTTTTATTTATAAAAAAATACTCAGTTACCAAAAAAAAAAATTATTTCGAAAATGTAGTCCAGCCGTAAACCTAACATTTCTGAGATGATGTCGTTAATAAATTAACCTAAGTTACTAAAGTATATTGGTACAAAATTTGCTTGATTTCACTTCAATAAAAATAATTTTTACTTTTTTACCAACTTAAATAAAAAGAGGAGATTGTGATTTTTATTTCTTTTTTAAAATATATATTCTTAGCTTACTCCCTAAGAAATGGATTAGTTCCAGTGATTCTTTTTTTAGATGAAGTTACTCTTGGATGAACCTGTTGTATGTTTTTTTTTTTCAGATAACTTAAATTGAAGGCTTTTTATACAAGACATTACGACTTGAAAATTAAGTATAAAAAGCTAACAATAAAATATAATACTTTCTTGACATTGGTAATTTGTACTTATATAGTGAAAAAAAAAATAATAACATGAAAATAAACCAAAATCATTTGTAAAATTAAAAAACTAGATATCTTTAAACTCTGAACGGCTCCCCCACCCACAATATTGATCCAAAGTATTTTATTTTGTCGCTTGTACTAATTAATAATAATAATAATAATAATAATAAATAATTGCATTATTTATTTATTCTTAAACTTAGAAAAAGTAGGTACATCCTAAACGTTTCCCTACATATTAATATTTTTTTAATTATATCAGGATTGATTGAAAGGTTTCATGTAATCCCTCAATTATATAAACACGTACGAATTGAGCACAGAATTATAGTTCATTACGTAGGCGATATAACCGAAATTTTATATCATTCTACCTGCAATATTTATATACTTATAAGAAACTATATCAGAAAACTATTACGGTAGCTGTAAAATAAATTTATCAAATTAATCTTAATTACATCAATTTAAAACGAGATGAAAAAGACGTTAATTTTAAAAACAAAATATTTAAACATAACATTGAAATTAACAAAATAATAAAACGGATAAAAAAAAATATTTAAAAACAAAAAAATATAAAATTAATTTCACTCTTTTTAAATTTATACCATGATATGCAATTGTTTGTCGGTTTCATAAAACGAAGATAATAAGAAATTATTCAATTACCTTATTGATAAGATCTATAATCAAATTATTGATCGTACTGATAAGAAATAAACACATTCTAAAATAAATAGATCTGTATTCAAAAATGTGATTACCAACTGTTCAAATTCATGAAAATGGAAACCTAAAAAATAACTGTACAAAATCTTAGCTTCTTAAGGAATTGTTACTTCTTAACAAAATTATGTTGAAAATATGAAACCATTTTTTTTTTTTTTAAATTTGACTTCAAACATACAAATACGAGTTAAATTTTTCAGTTTTTAAAATTTAAAACCATTAAACAACAATGTTTACGAAAAAATCAACATCTACGAAGACAAATTTCAAACAAGATAAGGTATTGCGATTTTAGACTTAGTTTTCACTTTGTTCTTAAAAAAATACTACAAAGGATTGAATTACATAAAACAAAAATCTATTTTAATAGACTTTTTTTCTTGTATTCATAGGAAACATAATGTTCTTATGATTAGTCGTTTCGAATTGGACTAATGTAGAACAAAAAAACAAAAAAAAAAGTTCTTTCTCACTAACATAGTACAACCATAGGAAGCTAATTGTATCTGAAATCAACTGAGCTACATATAAACTCAATAGCCCTATGAATTTAAAATGTACGCAAAAAAATGTAAAATCTTTTTGTTTTGCCTTATCCTAAAATAATTAACATAAAAAGTTTTTTTTTTTAATATATATATTATTTAAAATGGTTAGGTAAATAAAACATTAATTAACACTACCATGCCATTCAAAGTTACATAAACGAAACTATACAGTTACGTTACTAAACGGTATAGATGGGAACAAGGAAATCTGTGCGTACAGTTAAGGTGAACATGTGTCGAAAAGTGACATCTTCCTAACAACTTCTTCCTGAAAATTTTGAATGAAGACTCCCTCTTCTGGCATGTATGAGGTCTGTAAAAGTAATGAGACCGGTTCAGAAAAACGTCTTCATAGCAGTGTTGGAACTCAGAAACCGGAATTTCCTTCAGATGGTCGATTACATTTTTTTATGTTTTTTACTGTACCAAAATGGTGCCACCATTTGAAGTATTTTTTTAAAAGTCGGGAACAGCAAAATGTTACAGGGACTTAAGTCAGGTGAATAAGGTGGTTGAAAAATTACAGGAATGTTTTTCTTTGCCAAAAACTCATTAATTGAGAGTGCAGTGTGACCAGGTGCATTGTCATGACGCAGCATCCAGTTGTCTTTGATGGCTGATCTCACGCTGGCAACTCTTTTCCGTAGTCTTTCAAAACTTTTTCGATAAAACTATTGATTTACAGTTTGTCCTGTAGGCAAAAACTCTTTATGGACCATTGTCCATGTTCCATATTAATAGCATTCCATTACTATCGAAGAAACAAATTAGCATGGTTTTGATTTTTGATTTGCTCATTTTTTTTCTTTTTTGGGACGTGGTGAGTTTGAAGTGTGCCTCTCCTTGTTCTAGCGTTTTTTTCTGGGTATTACTCAAATATGAATGACGGAGCATCATTACCATACGGCCTTTTCAATTTTAAAAAAGTTTCAGTAGTATCTCACATAGTTTAACACAAAACTTGATTGCATAACGTTGATCATAATAGCATCACTGATTTTTGTAACGCACAACAAAAATCGTTTCACGAAAGTTTGTTTACTTCTCACGTAACAACAATAGACTAAAAATATTAATACCTAATATAAATCAGCAGTTCATATAACCATACGTTTAATAGTAACTTTACAGTGTTGCCACTTTGGCTGCCAAAAAAACCTAGTCTCATAACTTTATTTACAAATCTAGTATGATACATAGACAATAATCAGAGTTTATAAAAATGGATATAATTTATGAAAGATAAAAAGAATATTCATTATCTTACTCCATGTTAATGTGCGACTTCTCCTGATTCGATCACATTAGAGCCTATAAAATTTTTAATTTAATAAACTTTCGGCTTCTTCACATATTATTAACATTAATGCTAAAAAGGTTTACCCCCCTCCAAAATTGTTTTAAAGTCCCGACTTTACATTGCTTATTTCATTTTTAGAATATTTTAGAACGACACCGATTAGTTACCAATTCGCGTACCTCCATTCAGACCATAACAATAACGCAACGTTACACAAATCAGAAAGTAAACTTGTTATCTTTGTTTAATGTTTGAATAACATACAATATTAAGCCACAGTGTCATTTATCGTAAGAAATTATTTCGCGTGTGAATTAAAGTGATTTTTTTTTAAGCTCGAAGGTTGTGCATGTTTTAATTAAGCATTACAGATAACCGTTCTATAAGCTATTTATAATTAATGATTAAATATTTACGATTATGATTTATTTGTGATAAAAACATGCAATGACGTAAAACAACAACGAAGTAAAACCACAAACTACGTAGTGATTAATACAAACAGTAGATACATATTCGTATTGCAGCCAACAATGTTACATTGTTATGGAAAAGTTTATAAAATAATCAGTGTTAAGTGGCTGGCAGTTAATATTTAACGTTACTAACCCATATGATAAATGTCACAGTCATCCTAAAGGATTCTCAAGTGTAGTGTTGTTTTAGGACGAGACGAGACTGTGGCCTTAAATTTAACTTTTTAATAAAGATATGACAACCTGGATAGAAGAATTTTTCTAGTTTTACTTTCCTAGAGTCATAGCTCTAGAGCCGAACTACAAGAAGGAAAGTATGCTAATAAATCAAAAAATGGGGTATGGGTTTTTCATTTCTCGACTTTTCATGATTCCAAAAAACAAAAAAAAAAAAGAAAAGAGGGCTAATGTTCTTATGTACATACATGTACGTGTGTTGGCGTATATGAAACTTAATAACTTTTGATTAGATTAACTGATTTTGATGAAATTTTGTACCGAGACTCCTGTATATGGAATATGGCGCAATTTGTTGGTAAAAGTTTAATTTAAATATCTCCAGGAAGGATAAACAGTTTCTTGGGGTAAATTTTCTCCAAATTTTGCACTTTATATTAAGCGTTCAGTACATGCGTTCATACTTATCTTACCACTTTTTTTTTTTAATTTTACTCCGCAATTTCCCACTTCCACAAAGATCGAAAAAAGTTATCTTTTTATTTATTGCATACATTTTAACCGAATCTTTTTTATGTTTACTTAACCAAAGAAGTAGTTTAAGTGGCAACAAAAAAATACTTTAGGGGCAACATTGTGGATGGGGGAGCCGATCAGAGTTTAAAAATATCGATTTTTGAACTTTTTAAAACGTTTTTTGGTTTTTTCATGAATCATTATTTTTTACACTATGCAAAAATAAAAACCAATGCCAGAAAAGTATTATAACTTTGTTGTCAGGTTCTTTTTTTTACCTAAATCAATGATTAAATCAAGAACTCCATTTAATTATAATCAAATACATACAATTTCAATATTTTACATATACGAGAACTGTTCAGAGAATAACCGATTTTGGAAACACCGCTGGGAAAAGTGCGTGAGTAGGGAAGGGGAGTAATTTGAAGGAGACAAGGACCAATAATCTGTAAAATTAACAACAAACATTAAAAAAATAAAGTTCGGTTATTTTCTGAACAGACCTCGTTCGTATGTATGTGAAATATCGCACAAATAATCAGAGCACTATAAAAGTACGGTTAAGTGATTCTAAAAAGGAATTATAATTATTAAACAAATCGTAGACTGCTGGCGAAAAGGGTGTTGTGTGTGTGTGTGTGTGTGTGTGTGTGTGTGTGTGTGTGTGTTTATCAAAGTAATGTGTAGCAGGATTATCAGGTCTTGCGTTCCTAACGTTTATTAAAATCGAAGGATACAAGAGTAAAACAATACGTTTCGTTCTGAACAGTACATCTCCATATACTAACTGTTTAAAAAATAAATAAATAGAATTAATAAAACTAAATTTAACTATATTCAACAGAATATAACAACAGAAACTTAATTCAAAATTAAATCAACAATTATTACATCAAGATACATTTTTAAGAGACCTAATTAAATTACTTTAAAATATTACTACAGTTGAAGCTACCGAAATGGTGATAACTGAATAATTTAAAAAATAAACACCTAGTACTACAATTAAAATATTAAACAAAGTAAACTATTAATTAAAACTGAAGAACATAAATTTACATTTCGGATCTTTTAAAATTCACAAAAGAAATAAGAAACGATGAAATTTAAGCATTTGTTTATCTAAATTTTTGATATTTAACTACCGACGGACAACGATTATATATACAATTATAATTTGGAATTATGATAATAATTACAAATAATATAATTATATAATTTGTTGTAACTTATACATCTTATCCCGGAAAAATAGAAGAAGTCTTCCTTAGAAAATAAATTTTTGAATGTATAAAAAAAATAAACTTGAATCAATAAAATTAAAAATTTGAATACTGTTATTTATTATATAATATTCATTCAAAAAATAATTATCAACGGAATGAAATATATTTTGTCAACTTTAAAGTAACGTAAAAAAATATGCCTTTATTAATATTGACATTTTTTAACACTTACATTATAAAACAGAAGGGCGATGTAATGCTGAATTATTTGTTCATAACCCGCTAATAAACAAATTCTTTCCCTATTATATTTCACTAGAAGCTTTTATACAAAATAACAACAAATTTCAACAGTACAACTATAGTTTAGAATAATTAAAAAAATAAAAATTAAAGTATTTTTATACCAGTCTCCGTGGTGGTGTGATGGTGTGAAAATATCTCGATCATACATCCGACGGTCCCAGGTTCAAATCCCGGTCAGACATGGCATTTTTCATATACTACAAAATTTCACTTCCGTATTCCAACGTACAAGCTTCAAAGTTCTTCTAGTTTCTACAGTGAATTAATTCATCACGAAAAAGTCTATAAAATTAAATCGCAAAACATTAGAAAAGTTGAAAATTGTAGGTTTTTTGTCTCCTAAGTGATTTATTTTTTCAATTTTTTATGACTAATTCACCACATAAAGCTCAAAAGCTTGTATGCGAGAAATGAAATAGGAATTTTGTAGCGTATGAAAAATGCCATGCCTGACGGAATTCGAACGTAGGAATTCCGGATGAAAGACCGAGACGTTACCACTCCGCCACGGCGATCAGCAATACTATTATAACAAATTGTATAATTATATACTTTTTTTTGGATTAAACAAAAAAAACCAATTAACCTTTGGGTTTGCGCTAGGGTACGCATAATTTTATAGTTTTATGTGGAGGTCCCTGGTTTGGTTGAATGAGGGACCTCATTCCCTAAATGAAAAAAAAATTCCGACTTGAAAGAATGTTTTTTTTATTATTGATGATTGAAAAATAATTAATAATAACATTTTATTAATAAATAGTAAAAATAATAAAAAGAGAATTTTAAATATTTTACTCAACCCCTTTTTGGCTTTTTTTTTAATCATTAGTATACAGATGATTGTATCAGAAAATTAATAAGTAAAATTACAAGATGGTAAAAAATAAATGAAGTTTAGTTCAAAGGGATTTTTCTGTCAATAGTAAACTTTTTATGCGAAGATTTTTTTTAACAATGTTTTATCCAATAACTTTTTAATTTTTACTTGCCTTTTTTTATCTCGGTATATACGCAAAAATTCTTTAGAGTATTCTTGGATAATTTATTTTATAATCACGCCTCAAAAGAGATTAAAAGAGATAGTGTGATAATCGAAAATAAAATTTATCGACAAAAATGTAATACGATCGATATTAACAAAAAGTATAAATTTAGTTTTGTTAAATTATTTATGTGTATTTACCATAATATTAATTTGTTTTATTTTTTAAGTACTTTGAAACAAGATTAAATTACTAAGATAAAATATTGCATGTCTCTCAACGACTAACATTTAATTAAGTTTTCATTAAAACTAACACTACAAATAGAATTAAGAAAAAAAGATTAATAGTCTAATAGATTAGTTAAGAAATGTCTTAATCCAATTATTTAAATGTTTAACGAAATTGTATAACTATCACCTAACTTCTAGAAAAAGAATTCTAGACAACTTCATATAAAAACGTCTAACAAAAATGCAAAAACAAAAGTAATTCAACGAAAGTGTTTGATGAATCGGTCTAAAATAACAATCAATCGTTTTGATTACAGCTTCCATGGAAATTAACATACAACAGAGCGCGAATAAATAGAAATAAGTAAAAATAATTTTTTTTAAATTGGTTTAAACAGATTAACACTACTAAAAAAGGATTAGAAATTATAACAAATAATTAAAATAGCAAAAATTTGTTATGAACTACGATTAGTAAATATTTACTACTTTCTACTTTTTTAGATACTTATTATTATCTCCGCAACTACTTTTAATAAAATTCTAATTTATATTTAAAAGTTTTACCGTTTTTATAAAATAATAACATTTTCATTTATTAAAATTTGTTCGTATAAAATTAGCTGCATCTCGTGTATGTTCAAAACGATACAACTGAAGAGTAATATTAACGGCCTCTACCGGTGAACTAGAGAACTAGGTCGTTCTATCGATCGAAATTATACACACGGTGCTGCTACCTATTTGAAAAGACATGAAGTTAAATTAATATAATAAATCGTATCCGTAACCCGAACGATAAAGTGTAGTAGTAAGCCGTCAAAAACTTCGATTTGAAAATACAATTTGAAAAAGCGCTTAGTCCCAGACGAGAGATGTAAAAGGATTCGTGGTCATTTGCATGTCATTTGATTGTTTCGCCAGAATGGAAAAAAGTTATTGCTTTTTGTTTTCCGAGCTGTATATCTCGGCTTCATTTCCTACTCAAAGAGATCTACAAGCCTGAGGGGGTAGAATTAGAGGATGGTCCGATGACTTTAACTGTGGCAGAGATGCGATTACTAAAGCACCACCGAGTAACTATATATACGTGCGTCTTCCATGACAAAGCAAGCTAACCGCCTACCCCTCTCACTGTTAGATTGTATCATGGCAAATACGATTACAAGTCCCTCGTCTCCGCTCGGATTTAATTATAAACCCATTCTGTACATTGTATATGGAAATTGCAAAGCAAGCGACTAGATGTAGATGAGTTCCCGAGGGGATCGTTTTAGCTAGGGACAAAACAAAGACCGGTACAGCTTTACCTGCTGGCCATTTTCCACCGAGTACAACAATAATCTCGTTTCTCGTATAATAGACTGTCGGTTGGTGGAAAGGCAAAACTACGTTTCTGTACGTGATACGGCTTGCTGACCGTAACATCGTTACAAGAGTAACTTACGCCTCGAGCTCTTACACTTCCTCTTCTCTTTCTCTTACGAAACAGACGTAAGCCACCTCTTCATTCAAACACCACCCACCACTAGCACTCTGTAGCCTACATATACCTTCCTCTCTATTATCCTGCATAAACAATACCCTTCCTGCTTCTCGAGCAGATTGGCTTTTAAAGTAATATAAACTGTTTTATGTTAAAGAAATATAAAAACACTTCTTCAAATGTTTAAAAAAATAAATAGATCTATATATTTCATGATGGTATGAAAAGCATGCGTAAATTACTAAAATTATTATTACACACATTATTATTAAGTATTCAAATTATTCCTACTTTTTAAATATATAAAACATAAAGTCTTTCCATGATTACAAAAAAACTATTAGTTACAGCTGTGCGGTTTGTGACACAAGAAAGAAAAAATTATCCAACTTATTTTTTTATAATGGTTTGTTGCAGGAGAGGCAGAGTAGAGGGCACTGTAATTAATTTTTTTATAAAATGGTGTCAATCCAGGAAAAACAACAATCTGTGTTGTGGTATCACGAGTCGAAATCACCGATTACTGTGCAGCAAATTTTTAGAAGAAAATATGGACGACCAGCACCACCTGACAGCAAGAGTATCACTGCGTGGTATGCAAAGTTTAAGGTGAAGAGAAGTCCAGTTGACCTTCCGCACAAGGCAGCCATCCATTAGTGAAGAGAAGGTTGAGGTTGTACAGCAAGCATTTCTATATAGCCCTTCCAAATCTATTCGTTGTGCATCTCGTGAACTAGGGATTTCCAGTGAACAGTGAGTGCACAAACTTTTACACAAGAAACTAAGGTTGCATACATTTAAAATTCAGATATTGCCTTTGTGACCAAGATTTTGTAACAGATTGATAACAACACAATGAGTACCTGCAGCATGTATGTTTTTCAGATGCGGCTACTTTTCACACCTCAGGGAAAGTAAACAGGCATAATGTGAGAATATAGGGCTCAGAAAATCCGTACTTACCATTCCCTTAAAGTGAATGTGTGGTGCGATTTGATGCACAACAAAATCATTGGTCCCTTCATTTTCATTGAGCAATCACTAAAAGCTATGCTGCAACACTTTGCTATACCTCAACTACATGACTTGCAACCTAGGGTGGTTTTCCAACAGGATGGAAAACCAGCACATTGAGAATTACTAGTTTGAGAATTTCTGAACGAATCATTTCATGGCAGATGAATTGGGGGCGACAGTCCCACTCCCTGACCATCACAATCACCAGACGTAACTCCCTCAGACTTTTTCCTCTGGGGTTTATGTTGAGGACAGAGTCTATGCAACACCCATACCTGATCTGGACACATTGAGATGGAGAATAATTGAAGCTGTTGCTAGTGTTACCAAAGAAATGTTGACCAACATTTGATTTTCATTTTCCATCTGAAATTGATTTTCAGTTGGACATTCTATTAGTGACAAAAGGCGCACATGCTGAAGTTAATTGACATGGTAAAAAAAACTTGATAATTTTTTCTTTTTTTTGCCACAAACTGCACAATTATAACTGCATTAGTTTTTTGTAACAAATTTTTGTAATCATGGAAAGACTTCATAGACACTCTGTATAATTTTCATTTAATATATTATAACCTATGATTATTGAAATTATTGGTTATAATTTGACTGAAAATGAAAAATATATCACTCCCAAAAATAGAATGGGAATTTTTCAATAACAAGCATTACTCATGCTTATACAAGAAAGTGGGGAGTGAGGTGGTTTCCTATGGATTTCCTCATGGTACCATATTGCTCATCAATATTGCCAACCCACCAAAATATATATGATATTCAGCCCTACAAATAATAAATTCATTCTGATGACAGTACAGAGCTAGCTGCCCTTGTTACTCAATCTTACAAAAAGCAATTTTTATTCATATTTATTCTCTTAGCTTATTTAAATTATATCAACTCAAAATTTTTCTGTGATGGTAAATATTGATTTTTACATTATTCTAAATTATTTTTAATTTTTTCAGTTGAGATTATACTGTCCAACAGGTTTCAAGCACAATTATAAATTGGCAGTTGGTCTTGTTCAGTTTTGGACTGACATATTCTAAGATAATATCATTAATTGAATTCTAACACAGATCATCAATATTAAAATTAAAATATGGTACTTGTAGTTGGTACACCAATTATGATAGCTGATATCTTAATTGTGAACTGTGTTAATTTGTGACGCACAACCTGCAGATCCCATCCCATTGAGATGCAGTCATTCCAAAGGGCTTGAGTTGATAAAAATTATTAGTATCAGAGAAAGAAATCCTGAGTTAAATCACTTGTATCTAGATGCAGCCATTACAAAGACTGGAAAAAATTACAAATCAATAATTGACAACTTTCAAAAATAATACTTTACAAACACTGTCTCTATTTATTATGGGAATAAATTCAATAATATATAAATACAATGAATTCAACTCAAATAACTTAAATGTTTAATCTAACAGCTCACTTACTAAATTTACTTAACTCTAATGAATGTTTATACTTTCAATGATAGATTTGTTGAAAGGGATTCAATATCCACAAGCCACAGTTAAAATCCCTAATAATAATAATAAATTCCCTTTTGTATATTAACATTGTATATTAATTACCCCATATTCAATTTTTCACTAGTGTATTGAAGTTTACGAAGGTAAAAACAATTTTTGTATTAAAAAATACAAAATCATAAAAACAAAACTCAACCTAATTAACAACCTAAATTTTCTATTAAGTTAGTTGTTAAAAGAAATATGAGGGATATCTCTAAAGGAAAGACCGCTGGGAAATTTCTCTCCTTAAGGTTGGCGAACCTGCATTGTTCATGGCCACGTGAGTAATATACGTACTGCATTGTTGTCTGTAAGTTGTCGTATTGTACTATATTTAATTACGTGTGAGTTATTAATTACAAAATGAATAGGAAAATGTTTGCTGCCGCGACTGTGAAATACGTAGTCATACGTTTTTTAAACCACCAAAACGTTAAGCCGGCTGAAATTCATAAGCAGTTGGTTGCTGTATCCGGTGACACAGCAATATTATTATTGCTATATTCAAGCAATATTGCTTCTTTTGAGAAGCAATATTGCTTCTCAAACTTTTTCACCTACCACCTACATTGAAAATGAAAAATTTTCTAGCAACCCCCAACATTTTTAAATTTAATCATCTGTTAAAAATAATAATTCCAATTCCTGTTTTTAAGATGCGCTCTTAAAAACAGCAATTGCAATTACTGTTTTTAAACATGGCATATCCTATTTCTGAGTTGAAACTTACATTTTAAATGAAAATAATTAAAATGCGTATTTAATCACATTTGGAAGTATATATATTAAAATTACTTTCAAAAAGATTAGAATTGTATCTATATAGTTATATAACAACAATAGTGATAACATATTCAATGCAACAATATAGGAATTAAAACAAAGCTTTCAATTAAAAAATTACATTAATGCGAAGGATGAATCTGATGTGCTTTAAGGAGTTTGTTAAAGCTAAAATCTAAAGCTTACCAAGAATTTCACTCTATCAAACACAAAGAGAAACTTACAAATTTTTAAAACTTTTCTTCTCAGTGATTGTTTTTATTATTTAATGATTTTTGAAATCTGAAGTATACTGTCAGAAATTAGAGTGCATTCAAGCTTTAATTTTTTTTTTCGTTTCTTTAATTCTCTTGGTTGCAAAGTTAAAGTAGTTTGAATACAATCATTTTTTATCATAAAATACAAGTGTCCCTTTAATTTTTTGTACTAGTGTAGTAGGTTTTAAAATATCATACTATAATAGTATGTTTTAGGTTTTAAATTTTGGTTTAAAATATCAGGAAAACATAATTTTTCCTTTTTTTTAATAAGCCAGTGCCTTCCTGCCTTCCTAGACCGCCTGATGCCCCCAGTTTTCTGTGGGTCTTCTACTATCCTCCCCCCTGAAGGCCTCCAGCACCCACAAGGAGTTATTATCATCCACTTTGAGAACAAATGTCTACAACAATTAACTTAAGATTATCAGAGACAGTTATTTTATTTTTTTAACTATTAGGTTTATTATTGTGAGAAAATTATTACTTAATATGATACTAATTTAAAATACTATAATCAGCAATATATAGACAATATTTTATCGAACTGAATGTAGAGAACAAGAAAACAGACACAAAATTACAACATCAATTTTCTGCCATAACTATTAATTTACCAATTTAAAAAAATAAAATTTCATTTTGTTTGAAATAAAAGGCTTAATGTTTTAGCAAAACGTACATTTTGATATAACTTATATTTAAGGAGATAAACGAATTGAAAAAAAAACATGGCCGCCATTTTGTAATTTGCCAAGGTATTAAAGTCCTGATTTTTTGATAATTTTAACACTTTATTACAAAGATGCTTACAAAATATCAATGAAATTCCTCTATCTGAACTTGATATATAATTTTTTTTTAATAACAAAATGGTGGACAGGGTGAGAATGAAGGAGAAATTGGCATTTTTCCTAAGAATATTTTTTGTTTTGTTTTACACGTATAATCCGAAAAAAGTATGGCCAGCCCACCATTTTAAACACGCTGTATACATATTTATAAAAGCCTATGACACTCCCGGTAACGTAACTATTCCAACATGGGATCATATATCTAAATCGGTTCAGTCGTTGAGCTGAACCGATTTACTCCGCTATGGTGGAATAAACATACAAATATACATACACCCTAAAAACATTACACTCCTTTTTTGGTAGTAGTGTAAAAATTAATTTTCCGAATGGAATTTGTACTTAACTTATTTATTTTTTTCAAATTTTAAGACCATTTAATATTTTTTGTTTTTAAATATGGTAGTATCTAATTAACATTATATAAAATATACCTTAATATTCAGGAGCACTCCAAAATTACTTAGGCACCCCTCCCCCCGCCCATTGTGGTGAATGCTCTGGAATAAGAATTTGACGTTTCCCTCTATTGTTTTCAATTTTATAGCATGTAAGTAAAAAGAGTTATTTTTAATAACTATGAATAAAGTTAACCTTAAACCTTTTGAAGAGACTATGTTCATACTATTTAAATTTCAATTTAATAAAATTTTTCAACTTTTTGATTAAAAGTATTACTCTTGTAAAAACAACCTTTTTACTATTATTTCATAATAAATATTTGTTATCTTTTTTTTTTAAATCAACATTTTAAAACTAGTAGTGGACCCGTTAATGATTCACTATTACCATAATGTTTACCACTACCACGACCACAACTCAAACCTCACTATTATATAAAACAATAAAGAAAAAGTATAAATAATTAACCTAAAACTTATTTTACTAAATTTAATGTAATATATATCGAGAGATATCGTCTATATCGATTGTCACTGTCTACGTTAATATCGACTTCATCAGTCAGTTATAATATCATTAAATATAATGTTATAAAATTGTTACACTATTAAATGGAAGTGACAACATGCAAATAGTGACGGGACAAATAATAATAAATTGCGAAATTTTCAGAACTACTCAATCGGTTGAGTAATTTTTGGGTTTACCTCAAAATAAAAATTGTCTTTTATTTATCTAGATTAGTAATCTCTAACAATTTTTAAGGTATAAAGTTACTTTTGTGAAAGATTTATTGCATTACCAGCTGCAGGGCGTACCTACGGCACGCCTCCCCAAGTAGGTCTGGCGGGCAGCATATCGAAGTGAGATTTTTAGGTGTCCAAAACTGAATACCTCTTGTGTAAAAATATTTTTTTTTTAAATGATGAAAATTTATATAATTAAAGTTAAATTAGAAATTTTACTCTAGAAATTGATATAAACAAATCGGAATTTTCCGCTAGTGATCAGTACATTCCAGTGCCTACTTTTTAGTTAAAATTCATTATTTTATGAAGAAAAACAATCACATAAATAAACAAAAAATATGTAAAAAAGTTTTTAAAACACCAGACTTAAATTAAGCGCACTAAAAGTTAAAAAATAATTTTAGGACAGTATCTCAGAATGGATTTGACAACAAGCTGTACCCGATGCGTTAAACAGTCAGCGCTTGACCTGTTGATAGAATCGCCGTTTGAATCGTGAAAATCGGATGAGCGGTTACGAGATATTACGGTGGCACCCCATTTCACCCCTACCCAATTTCCGAAAAGTGCCCACGGGGCACTTGAAAATATCATCATCCGACGAGTACCACTGGGAGCGAATGAGATATCGTCGAAGAGGGGATCGACGATAAAATCTTTCAGAGCGCAAGGACCGACCGTTTTTTAGATATTTGCGATTTTCATCCGAAAATTCAGATCCAGTTAAAAAGTACTAAATTTTCCCAAAACTTCGGATACATATATATATATATTTTGGTATATTGATATATAATATAACAAGTATACACCTGACCATCACGAGACATATACAAACGAATCGGGATTTTCCGCTACTGATCGGTGAATTCCGGTGCTAAGCTAAGGGGGATGCACACACAGACTATATAAAAATACCATAAGGGTAAGATCTGTAAATAATTTAAGCTCAATTTAAGCATAAGCTCATAAAACAGTTATTAGAAATAATAAACAAATCTTCTGCACAGTAATTTTTTTTAATTTCATTTTAATGATTCATATATTTAAAGCACTAAATATATCTTTAAAAAAAATGTAGTTTTGCATTTAATACTAACAGTAGTGTTAAATAATAATATTTAAATATACCACTGGAAAAATACAGACATATGGTTTTGGAACATATGGCATAAAATGTAAAGATTTTAACTATGTAATGACAAGAAAAACAATAAACCGAATTTGTCTAATATGGATAAATGCTTATTTAATTAATAAAATGCATAACATTGATTTAAACATTGAAAATTCTGTGAAAATATTTAAAAATACGTCAATAAAGGAAAATACAGGAAAGATAGAGATTTTAATTATTTTCCCAACTGTTGGTTGAAAAAATATATACTATATTAAATTATCAAATTTATAAAAAAAGATTAATAAATGAGATGCTACTTTTTGATAACGATACATTATTTAAATAATAATAATATTAAAATAGAAGATTCATTATCAAGTCATTCGGTAGAATGACACCGACTAGAGTTTGTCCGACGGCAGAAACACCAAAGACTTATTTACTCTAACCAACTCGCAAATCAACATTTCAAAATTTTTAAAATTGTTTAAAATATAAAAATAATAATAATTTTGATGAAATAAAGCTGCACATCACCACAGAAATAGATGTTCTTAAAGAATATAGGTTTTTTTCATTCGATAAATATGTGATAATCTTCGTATTTCACGTTCTTTAATTTGAAAATATGAAATTTTTGTTTTTCTAACCCTGATTTTTTTTCTCCTAACCCACTTACGAATCGCACCGCTAGATAGCAGTACTTGATAGTACTAGGTAGTGTACAAAAACTTGTATACTTGAAATAATAAAATTTAAAAGAAAATATACTACAGCTTGTTTTAATAGTAAATACTCTTATGTAAATGAAAGTTCTGAAGATGAGACAAATTTTTTAAGTCCCATCACTTCACTAAAAAAAAATAAAAATATTAGTTTTCAAGAGATACTAGTTTTATTAAAAAAGGAATACATAAAACAGAAATAAATTGAAAGAAAGTTTTAATCTACAATTAGAACTATTTGGTGGCGCTGGGGTCGTGGCAATTAGAAAAATTGTATTTATGGTCTGATTAGCTTATATTTAGAATATATATTAGATACATGAAAAGACATATTTTTGCAAAAAAAATGTATCAGCTATGTGACGTTGGGATTGTGATATTTCAAAAAATTGTACATATACTGAACATTTATGTACATTTGTGTGTGTATATATATATATATATATATATATATATATATATTACATATCCATACATATGTCTATACAAACATATATATTATTTATTCATTGCTTTATATTTAATTAGAATTAATATTCAACTTTTCTTACCATTTTGAAACCTGTATTTTTTTTTAATTTTGTGTTAACACTATTGAAACATTTTTTTAAAAAATAATGCTGAACCGTTTTCACATTATTATTGCAATTGCTCAAATCAATGAAAATAAAAACTAAATACTAATAATGAATAGATATCGACTAGAAAAACTGGCTGATATGACTAGATCAGTATTAATTTCACTTTTACTGCAGTGAAAAAATAAGGTTTTCATTAATGAAAATCAAGTGCTTTATTTGATGAGAATTTTGAAGTTGTTTTTTCATAAAAATAAGAAGAATCTTCTTATCAATTGATGACTAGTTATTGACTAGACTTGATATATCGTCTAAAATTTCACATATAATAAGTTTTGTTTTTATTCTTAAACTAGTATTAACTAGATACTCAAGGTGGTGCTATCAACCAATCGCATGATTTCAGATAGAGTATACTCTTGTTCTACTTGAGTTGAATCTTGCTCCTTAACTTAGATTAACTTTTTTTCAGTGCATTTGGTAAAATCTTTTCAACTTGACAATCAGCTACATAGTATTAGTTTCATAGGTAATTTAAATTATAATTCTGGTGCTCTCATTCTTAACAATATTAACACAAAACAACAATACTTCTTAATAATAGCTACAGTGCAACATAACCTATTGTTTGAAGTTTTTACCGTTTAACTCAACAAACCATGTATTAAGCTAAATAATCAAACATAAAACCAAAATCATTTAATATTTTATTCATAATATTAATTTAATAGTTATAAAACATTTAATCTACTTTATATTATTTTGTGTGTTAATTTATTTTAGATATTAAGTGAAAATAAACAGAATTTTATTTTTAAAAACCATATCTAATTAAAAAAAAAGAAATTGTAATTAAATCCGTTATTCATTATTAGATAACAATTAAACACAGAAATGATATGATAATGTAGTATGCTAGCTAGTTATTATTTAAAATACTTACCAGAAAAGTAGGTTACATTCATTCAAGAGATCAGAATACTAGATCATGAATTTGAATACCACATCGTGGACACCAGTGTTCTTTGGTGGTTGGGGTTCAATTATCCACACATCTCAGGAATGATCCTTACAGTGGTTGAGGAGACTAAACAGAAATAGAGAAGAAATCAGAATACAGTAAGATTTATTTTCTAAAACAAACACTGATAAAACAATTAAAGATCAGATATGAAATCTAAACTTATTTAGACAATATTTTCAGATTATTATGTATTTTACATAAATATTTTCAGTTCTGTTTTTGAGCACATTGAGTACACAAAATGATCCCCTAGCAATAACACTGATATTCTACACATTCGTATCAAAACGTACACATATATAAATTGAAAAATACAAGCATGACTTAATATTTTTAAATATTATGAAATACTATACAAACTCAAAATTTACTACATTAATTGATATAACTCAAATTCATTATGTATTTTGAACATGCTGAATGCATTTTTTCCTAGATTAAAAATAAAAAAACAATCTACTGACATCCACTGAATAAATAACAAAAGCACATGTCGTAGAAGATAGTTGAAAATGTAACTGAAAGTATTAAAAAGTTAATTTAATAAATATTATTGAATGAAATTTAGATAACTTGTTTAAAAACTAATAGTTTTTCAATGTTCATAAAGTAAAATATGGCAAACAGTTTTATTAAAATCTCACTTAATTTTTTTTTTCATGGAAAGGATAAACTTCTTTCTTGAGAATAACCCATCAAATCTAACCCTATAAAGGGGACATGCAGTATCATAACCTCCTCAAACAAAAAAAAACAATTTAATTAGCACTGAAAAATTCTGGAAGGATGTCTGTATGTACATACATTCATTTGGGTAATGTTTCAACTTTAATTCAAAGGGTAAGTAAATTTTTTCATGTAATTTAATTTTTATTATAGAGTTAATCCATATTCTGATGTTTGGTCTTGTTCTTTCTTATTAAAGGAGTATGGACAAATAATTCTTTTTTTTCTAGTTTCTGGCCTTAAAATCAGTTTCTTGTATTATAATACTACAATAATAGTACATTATAATAATATGTCATTCTGACTATGTAACACGATTGTAATTTTCATACAGGGGTAGGGCATATTAAGTCCCCACCCTTTTTTGCTTTTTTTGTTAGTTATTGTTTTGTTTGATAACTTCAGATTAAACAATTTTTATGAAATTTTATACAATGACTTCTAAATGTTGGTCCATTGATACCAATTCAATTTTTGTGTACAATTGGTCAAGGGGGTGGGAAGTAACGGTCACCAAAGATCCCATATCTCAAATTTTACTAAAAGAATATAATAATATAATTCTTTACTTGTGCACTTACACATGTTAATGTTCCATTAATTTTACTCTTAAGTAGTCAGTCAAGGGCAAATACTACTAATTTTTTTATTATGCAATTCCATAGTCAGCTTTTTTTATCAACTGATTAATTATTTTTATTTCTTCATTATAATTTTTTCATATCATTATTTTTGTATCTACACGATTTCCTCGTTATCTACTGATGATGATTTTTAATTCCTTGTACAGAGTAAAGGAAGTATTTTAATCGTGAAAAATTTTGGAAAGTAATTTGGGAAGTAACGGTCACCAAAGATCCCATATCTCAAATTTTACTAAAAGAATATAATAATATAATTCTTTACTTGTGCACTTACACATGTTAATGTTCCATTAATTTTACTCTTAAGTAGTCAGTCAAGGGCAAATACTACTAATTTTTTTATTATGCAATTCCATAGTCAGCTTTTTTTATCAACTGATTAATTATTTTTATTTCTTCATTATAATTTTTTCATATCATTATTTTTGTATCTACACGATTTCCTCGTTATCTACTGATGATGATTTTTAATTCCTTGTACAGAGTAAAGGAAGTATTTTAATCGTGAAAAATTTTGGTTTTCAGATTTCAACAGAATATCCATCTTGACCATCCCTGAATCCATTTTAACTAGTTTTGGCATGACATCTGTAAGTATGTACATAGGTATCTCGCATAACTCAAAAACATCAGCCATAGAATGTTGAAATTTTGTATTTAGGACTGTTGTAACATCTAGTTGTGCACCTCCCCTATTGATTGCAATTAACTGGGCCCAACATGTGTATACAGTTAGACCTCTAAATAAATTTTGATTTTAAACTTTTCCTTATGTGCAGTAATAAGCTCTCATTGATAGCTTTTCAATGAAATATCATAAGTGGTACTTGTTTTCATTGGTTCCAGAGTTCCAAATAAAATTTTAATTAATGAAATATTTGGTTCTTACAAGGGGAAGGCACATGATTTGAATCTAACTTCATACACATACATTTCATTACTTCATACATTTTTTTAACTTTATTTTAATTTAAATATATTGATTTACTAGTAATTATTAACCTCCGATTGTGAAAAAGATTTTAACAAAATAAATAATAATCCAATAATAAAATACAAAAAAAAAAGATTTTTTAAATTGGACGTAATTAGTGAAATAAAATTTCATGTATTTTTCATTTTAACTCAAAACTTTTTACAATCAGAGGTTAATTATTAATAAGTCAATATATTTAAATTAAAAAAAAAAAAAGTATATGCATGTAAAGTCGGATTCGAACCAATGTGTGAGATCACATACAAATCTGACACATTCTCACTTACACCACATATCTACTTGAGCAACATGAAACAAAATTATTAATACATAAACTAATATAAAATGTTGATATGGACACCACAAAAATATTGTGATGCAATGTGGTGTCCACCACAATGCAATTGTGTAACTGTACACTTTATTAAAGAATTGGAGGATCATACCTCCTTTCAAATGAAATATGTTTAAATGAAGTGCAGCAAAAGATGTGTATGTGTAATTTAATAGGCATACAAAAAAGTTATTTGGTGTACACATCAGCTTTTAAATAATCAAAATATTTATAATTTCAAATAACAGGTGGGCCATATTAATGAGACATATTTATATTTTGAATACTGCAAGCAATAACAGTCATGCTGATTTTTCATTTAGTTTAACAGGAAGTGTAAGGACGGGAATTATTGATACATGTTTCTTTCATGATGGCAGGGAATCATGGTGATATGGACCGCCATTTAAATTTTGTACATCGTGAAGGTGTTCAGTAGCAGAAGCATCATCATCATAGCACAACAGCGTTTCAAACAACATTTTAAGAAATGGATAAGCACCATCCCAAAAGGTCATACTGCATGCTGTTCACAACTTTCACGAGACCACAAATGCAAACAAAAAACGTCCCCTAGGAGACCTCAATCATCAAGTAGTAGAATAAACATTGAACGGGTGTCCAATGCCATGGACCGAATTCCAAAGAAGTCAACTCAGCAATTGTGTCATCAAGTGCATACTCCACATACCAGTGTGCAGCAAATACTTAAAAAGGACTTACAACTGTATCCATACAAGGTACAGGTGGTGCATAAATTGTTCAACAAACCACATTCTGTGATTGGCTAATCAGCAGAGGTGATGAACTTTGTGCAACACCTTATCACGTTTGACGAAACTCATTTCCACCTCAGTGGTTGTCAATAAACAAAACTATTTATTATGAGCTAAGCAAAATCCTCAACTGTTGCATGAAACACCATTGCACAGTGCCAAGGTTACTGTGTGGTTTGCAGCGAGTCGTGCCTGTGTAATAGATCACTATTTTTTTGAGGACGACAAACACAATCACAGTCACCACTGAACGGTACAACACAATGTTATGAACATTTCTCATTCTCAAAATGAGATGGCTTGGCCTACGGGACAAGTGGATGCAGCAGGATGGTGCTCCAGTCATACTACAGTAGTGTCAATGTCAACCCTTCGTGGGACACCTCATCTCCAGATTCGGTGAGATCCATTGGCCATCCAGATTCCCCAATCTAACTCCACCAGACCATTTCCTGTTGGGTTATCTAAAAGAGAAGGTGTACACTACAAAGCCCAGTACTATCAATGAACTGAAGAACAGCATCCCAAGGGAGGTAGCAGCCATCCCTGCCACCCTACATCAAACTATGCTGAACATGATTGTTAGGGCCAAAGAATGTTCTTGTCAAGATGGTGCTCATCTAAGGGATGTAATCTTCAAACACTTAACATAGTGAAAAACTCCCGTCTTTTGGCAATGTGTACCATATAGTTGGTAATAAATGTTGTGTTCCACAAATGCATTTTAAATGTGTTCCATCAATATGGCCCACCTGTATAATTAATTGCTTAATAAACACTATTTAAGAGATTTCTTATTCTCCAATTTAGTAATCTATACTATCATATAAAGAGGAAGAGGGTTTTAGTTTGTTCAGGATAAACCAAAAAACTACTCAATTGCAACCAAATTTCTTGGCAAACTGAGGTTTTTAGATATATTTCATCTAAAAAAAAAAAAATATATATATAGTAGTGGAGGTTTGCTGGTTAAAGTATGAACTTTAATGAATTAAATTAATGAACTGTGAGTCTCTTCACTCTGAGAGGTGGGTTTGAATTGAATGATTTGAATCAGTTTAATAATACTGAAAAATCCGATGTGGACATCACACGACTTCCTTGTACACCTATTAAATTACTTATACACATTTTTTAAAAATGAAAAGTACATAAAATTTTATTTCATTAATAACTTCTGATTTTTCCTATTTTTTTTTTATTGTTATTATTGAATTAATAAATCAATACATTTAAATTAAAAAAAAAGAGAGATGAAGTGTGATCTAAGCCGATGTGCCTTCCCCTTGTAAGATCCAAATATTTTGTTAATTAAAATTTCATTTGGCTATAACTCTGGAAATAATACAAATAAGTAGAACTTAAGATATAGCGTTGAAAAGATCTCAATGAGGGTTTATTACTGCAGAAAAAGTTCAAAATCCAATTTTGTTTTAATTATGGGCTTTTTTAGGATACTTTTGGTTCAGTTGACTGCAATCAAAATGGAGGTGCACAACTAGATGTTACAACAGTCCTAAATCCGAAATTTCAACATCCTACGGCTACTCTGTTTTTGAGTTATGCGAGATACATATGTACATACATACTGATATCACGCCATAACTAGTCAAAATGGATTCAGGTATGGTCAAAATGGATATTGCCATTGGAATCCGAAAACCAAAACTTTTATCACTACAGTTCCCTTACTTCATACAAGGAAGTAAAAAGTAATAGAATTACATTTAGATTAAATAAAATATTGAATAAATTGAAAAAAAATTCTGTTTAACAATTATGGGCTTCCCATGGGGAGTGCATGTTAGGCTACAGTGGTGAGGTATGCAAGAACCTTGTGGGAAATTAGACAAACCATCAACTGGTAACAAACAGGGTAACCTTTTCTCTCCTGAATAGTAAAGAGGAGACTTTATTACCCAGTGAGTGGAAAGTCGGATGATTAATATAGATTCACAGCTGCTGATTTCTCCATTCCCTATCTTACCTCTTGCATACCTACAACTAATTTACTTTTTTCCACCTCATGTTTGACATTTTTCAGTTTTCCTTTATATAACAATGTAAGCACATGTGATGTTCCTCCAAAGAGGCAATTGAGTTTTAATGGTACAGAATCTCCTTATCTTAGGAGATACTTGGCCCATCCTGTACTGATTGATAAATCAAACATTGCTCCCTTGGACAAATGAACCTCAGAAATTTCTTATGAAATAAATTTTTTTTTAGTAACATAACGACATTTTCATACTCTGTAATACTTTTGGAGATAATATTAGAATAATTTAGAGATTAAACATTTAAAAATAATAATAAAATTTTAATAGTAGTCTCAAAATATTATAATTAATTAGAAGGCACCTTTATACTATAAATGTTATGTAAATAATTTCTAGTAAATTTTAATTTTATAAGTTTGTATTAACAGCTGTTTCATCAGTTGAGTTTTATTTAAATAATTCTGTAAAAATTCTGAATAGTAAATCTATTCTCCGTTGTTAGTCATATCATAATGCAACTTTCAAATCTAGAATACAAGGATATAGTTTTTATCTTAATGCACATTTATTTATGTATTTTCTTAATACTAATACAAACACTGAAATCAATTAACAGCTACATAATTTAAATATAACACTAACATTTCTATTGAATTTTTCTTGGACTGTTACAGAGATTAAATAGGAGTGAAAAATGCTTTTGCATAATCACCTGAACACAATATATTGATTGTAATTAAATTTTTAAATTGCCAATTAAAATTAATTAAAAACTGAAACTCATTAACGTAGAAATATATGTTAAAAGGAAAAACCTGTATCTTAATTAAAATAATAAAATTACCATCTGCTTTATGGAAAATGGTATAAATAGCTGAAACAAACTACAGTAATTCATATCTTTGACAGTAAATGACCATCCCTAAGAAATCATAAAACATACGAATAATTAACATTTCATCATCCCCTACAATAGTTTGCATGTTAGCCCTTCGGTTAAACTTGCTATCCAATGACACATAACAGATACAACCCACCAGGGTGTGCTGTACTGTTAGTTGTCAATCACAACATGCACAAATGGATACATCTGTTTGCATCATCAGATATCCATGAGTGAGCAGTGTGCCCTGTATTCGCAAACAGCAAATAACAACCTCCTCTCAATGGTTATTTCTGCATGAGGAGCTCCATGGTGACACAGTGTTCTTAACTGAATGAAGTTTATTGTTAATATTAGCATCCCACATTTACTTTGCCACTCAACAGACAAAATCATTAGAAGTGATGCAATTGATGAAAGGAGGCTGGAAAAAACCTCCTTTGCCTCACTATCACCATTACCTGAAATACCAATGTGGCTGGAAATCCAGCAGAAGCTCAGTTGTGTTACAGCGATTCATTTGCAAAACAACACATTGAATCTTAAAAGCAGGGTGTCTGTAGTACACATCATTAATTGACTGTAAGGCACACATGGAATCTCTGCAAACAAAAACTGTCAAAATGTTGAGCTAATTATATGTAAGGCCTTATTAATAGCATACAGCTCCACATCAAAAATACTGATTATGCTGAGTAGGCCAAATGTATGTTCTGTATGAACAGAAATAATGTTTCTAGAGCCGTCTGTATAAACTACAGCATCAGGATTCACACTATTTAGAATATTATAAAATTCATTTTGTAGGACAAATAGATTTGTGTTCTTTTTATGATGCTGACAAAGATCAAAGAAGTAATTAACAAGAAAAGGCTACCACAGGAGGTAATTACATATAGCAACAGTAAAGAATAGAGGTAATTGCACTCTTATGCCTAGTGGAGCAGTAAATCTAGGTTGTTCCTGGTAATGATTAACATGCTAGTTGGAAAAAACTGCATCAAAAGGTTGGACGAGTTGGTTGTGCCTTAATGCGAGCCACATAAGAGCATATCATTTGCTTCCATCTATTGCAAAGGGAGGGGCTCACCACTATTCACCAGCAGACTTGCGTTGTAGGTTGACCAAAACGCAACCATTGCAAGGCAGATGAATGAATGATGGATTGTATCAAACATCTTTAGAACAGCAGCCCATGCCAACAAATAAGCTACGCAGCCACAATCTAAGCAGGGACGGACCAGAAGTCAGAACCGCAACATGTATACACAATTGACTCCCAAATGGGTATTAGATAGAACTCTCAGCATGTCTAACATTTTTAGACATTTAACCTTCTGCTCCTTCAAATGTTACCCATGTTAGTCTTTGGTAAAACCACATTCCTAGAAATCTAACCAGTGTGCATACCTCAGCTGATTCACCATGTAAATACAGTTCACAGTCAACATGTTCCCTCAACCAGGAAAAGCAAATACACTTCGTTTTTCCCCAGGAAAACGTGAATCCAGTATATTTACATGATTCTAAGCAGGTTATTGTGTTATGAAGCAGCCTCTCACATGTAACTAACGTTCTACATGCTATATAAATAGAAAAATCTACAAATAAAGAACACAACGGGTTTTCACCCAGTTTGTTACTATTTATGCTTATGGTAAACTATGTAACACTTAGGATACTTCCCTGAGGTTGTAAGTTTTCCAGCAATGAAACTTTCAGATACTGTTGTTCCAACTCGAAAGGACCAACAACTGAGGAAACCCTAATACATGCAAAGAGATTACCTTGAATACCCCATTCATGAAGTGTATTTAGGATCCATCTTCTCGGTGTCATACCCTTTTGCAAATCAAAAAAATACAGCAACTAAGCATGGGCAAAACGGGAGTTTTGAATAGCAGCTTCTAGGGAAAAACTACATGATCAATAGAAGATCTACCCTGGTGAAACCACATTGTTGTGGAGCAATTAGGGTGTTTCTCTCAATGTACCACACTAGAGAATGGTTTACCACTTATTCAATCACCTTGCACAGGGTACTGCTCAAGGAGGTAGCTCAATAACTTGTGAAACATGATTTATCATTACCAGGTTTCAGTATGGGGATCACCAGTGCCTCTGACCAAACGTCTGGAGACAACTCGTCAGATAATATTCTGTTATAGATATAAAAAAGAAGTAGTAAAGTATTTGGGAGGTGTGGTAACATACTGAGATTGAATTATAATTTCTTGGGGAAGTGTCACGAGAATTATTCAAGGCGTACTTTAGCTCACTGTAAAAAAAATGGGTACGTTAATTCATTTTGCGAGTCTCCAATCACAAACAGTATATTTCCTACCTACAGCATACATATCACAAACTCAGGATAGTAAGATAATGCAATTGAAACTGCTCTAAATGACCTTCCAAATGTGCTCACCACAACTGGTGCGGTAACTGACTGCAGTGACTGTACTGATCCACACAAGGTCCAAACCTTTCTCCATACAACAGATGATGGTGTTGTCCAAGAAATGGATTACATGTAATTCAGCCAAGATTTTGTTTAGCACACTGAAACCCTTGAAAGCAAAAAGTGCTCGCATTGCGGAAGGTGTAGTACAATTCAGTCATTGGTCTTTGATTGAAATTACTAAAAACCCTACGTCAATCTCTTATTACAAGTCTGCAATCTTCATTAACAGCAGGCTGCTTTGACTTTCCAGATGTTAAAGAGATGAATTCATTTTCTCAATTGAAAATCTGGTGTATAAACTTGGCAATTTAGAGGATCGCACTACTGCCTTGTCATACTGGCCAAAGGAATCCTTGTACCCAATCCAGTCCACTTTCTGAAATACTCATCTGCATGGCTGACTCTGAGGCAAATCACTATTACTGACAGACTACAACCCATTCTATGATCGTTTCCAAAGAATTTTTTGGAAACACACCAATTAAGATTCTCAAGTAGAAGTAAAGTTGCTGATCACAAGAATAGATCAATGCACAAAAATATAAATGATGAGGATGACATAAATGTGTAGAATCCATCGTTCAACAAACAGAGATCTAAGTCCTGCCTCAGTCATTCAATTGCATTGTCTAGAGGAGAACATACAGAGAGCCCAAGAATGGTGATGGGTGTTGAAATTACCAGTTATTAGGCAGGGTGTAGGAATTTGGGAAAACAGACTGGATAGATTATACTCATTGATATCAGAATTTGGAGGAATATATTAGCAGCAGATATTAATTTTGAATGGCACCTACACCGAGATTGCAGGGGTATGTGTCACTAACAGAATAAGGGCAGCTATTATAATTTCATTCAGGAAAACAGCCACACCTTTACATCCTCTCCCCACAGTTTGATGATCATAACTTTCACAGGCGTATCATGAAAGAACACATCATCTTATGGATGGAGGCAAGTCTCCTGCAGGCACAGTATTAAAGGATTTCAATATCCTCATGGCGATAATGGAGACCGCAAACATTCCACTGAATAATATTTATAGTCATAAAAAAATACTTCTTCCTGTTTTATATATATTAAAACTCTGCGTACAGGTTACTTATCAAATAGTATCTGGTTTTTCATTTTACTACTGGTAACTTTTAAAAAGTTCTTCACTTTTTCTAGCACTTCATCAACCTCCACATCCTGAAGTGTCCTTGAGATGGTGGTGGTGGTGGTGGCGACTTGGAAGCCTGGGAGGCCAGAGATATCATACCAGGCGACGAGGTTTTAATAGAACCCTTCATAAGGATCTTGGTAGTTTGCTGCAGTGGGTATTTTCTTTGGTAGTGGATTGTTTGTAGTGGTTTTCAGTTAACCACTTTCAAACATTTCAGTAGAAGTAACCTTCTTACTTGTACTCAGTGCTGTAACAGCAGATGTGAGCAATTTTTACTTGCACTGACAAGGCCTATACCATTTTTTTTCATTCTTTACAAGATGTCCATTCATCCTCTTTTTATAGTTTGTTAAGGAGAGCTTGTACAAAACTAACAGTGGGTTGTACTGGATTCCTCAACAGGAATCTTTTATACTCCCAACGATCCTCACAAAAGGATACTTTCCTTTCAAAAGGATTTACTTTACGTAGAGGGCAATCCTGCCCTCTACATAACACAGTATTTACAGTTAATACAGTTTTCTACTTCAGCACACGTGCTATCATCACTGCCCCATACAACCAAAATGCACACAAGCCTGTTCCTTCATGCAACTATCTTTGTTGGGTGACCAAAACCTTGGTACCAAAAGCAGTGTCTTGGGTTTGGTACATATGAATGCATACGCACAGATAAGTAGCTAATTCTTATTCGCTCAGGAACAGTTGGAATCGAGAAGGTTAAAATTATTGAGAGTGGCACATCAACACCATTCTCCTTTCTCATGATCTGCACAGATTTAACAGACTGCAGTGATAGCTCTTCAGATATTTCTGATACATAAATATCAGCCAAGTCATGGCAGATCACTCCCTTGCTGGAATTCAGTTATTGTGGGGTTCCACTATCACTTTGTCCTTTCCCATATACCTAAGAGCTAGGAGCTTCCAACCTGTTTTTTTTTTTCATTATTATTAAAGTCATTCAGAAGGGCACCACTCTAGGTTTTTGATAGATTTTGGTGAGCCACACGCTGCTACTACGCACTTATTTATAAAAAATTGGGAATCTTGTATAAAGGATTTACCTTCTTCTTTATATCCAACCACAAGAAAAGCATATTAGATATTTTACCTTTCTCTTATACTGTTTTAATTTCTTTGTCATTCATCACACCTTTAGCTGACAAGGTCGGTCAAAGCATTTTTAAACTGCCAGATTGGTTGGTTTATTCAATTGGACCAACAACCACTGAAGGATTAGAGATTGGGACTGACATATGGTTCATATGAGTACCAGCAATATAACGGACCACTCCAGCATACGGACTGGAGCTGGAGCTTGAGCTAAATACAACTGGGTTCAACTAAGTGCCCAAAGGACATCATTCAAAACTCACTACAAACAGCCATCCACCCATTGGCACAACAGTTTCCACCTTGGTTTATGGCTACATTTCATAAGGTGTCGCAACACCACAAAGTGTAGATGTAAGAAGAAATAGTGTAGGATGTTGTTGTGTAAGGGTATATGTTGTAATCTGTGGTGTTCATGGCGTAGTATGTATATAGTGTAACATGTTCAACAGCTCAGGGTGTAGTAGGAAGAAAAGCTGCCGAGGCTAGGGCCGTGGGGACGCCAACCCCCAAAGTCTTGAAGAGTAAGACTCCCCGTCGGAGTAAATAAGGTATAACTTGTTCACACAGAGGAGTATTGATGGTACTAAACATACATAGATTGGCAGTTTGTAATTTTTAAACCTTACTACACAGACAGATTGATTGCTCATTAGGTAGTTCATTAATTTTTATGTATATTTTCATCCACTTTGACATTCAATACTGAAATTACAAATAAATTATATCTTATATCTTCAGCATATACTCATAGTAATTATTTCTTATCATTATTTTGTCATAACTGTAGAAATCATTCTCCTACATCAAAATTAACCATTATTATTGTTAAATATTGTCAGTTATATTCTTAAAGAATTATTTAATGTTCCTGAAGAAATTACTATCACTCTGAATCACAGTAAAACATTATATATTCACAGATAAATCATTTCACTGAAAAAAAAGGATTCTTTCTCTTCTGATTTTGGCACAAGAAACATTCTGCATTCATTTCTCTTTCTTCTGGACATTTTCTTTCATAGTCTTGCAATAGTTCATTCTTTTATTTTGTTTTTGCCTTCTCTATTATGACCCAATGTTTATCTCTTTTTTCTACTTCTTGAAACCCTTGAAATCTTGACCAGTTTTCTGAATATTGTTCTATCTTGTACTTTATCTTCAGATATTTTCATTTCTTTTAGATCTTTCTTAAATACTGAAGTCCACTGATTTCTTTCCTTCTTTTTTTTGTAAATATGGTTAAAGATTTGTTTTGTGAGCCTGTAATCATTCATTCTCATAAAGTAGCCGCAGAATTTGGCTCTTCTTTATCTGACGGAATCTGATATTTTCTTAGTTTCATTATATTTGTATAGATCTTCATTACTTCGACATTTGTATTCATTTTCACCAATTTTATTTAATCCTAGGATTTTTCTCAAGATTTTTCCTTTCTTTTTTTCTACTGCATTTATTTCACCCGATTTCAAATTCAATATGTATTCTGATGTAAACAGGTGTTCTTTTTATTGTAAATATTTTTTGTTAGCTGGAACGTCAATTTCATTTTTTATAATTAGAAATATTCTTAAATATAGAAAAAAAAAAGAATTAAATTAATATTAAAAAATAAAATCTTTATTATACAATATGAAATAAAATAATAATAATAAATACATCTCTAAACATAATAAAAATTCAACAATAGATTTAAATATAAATTTAATTTGTATAAAATTGTACAATCTATATCATTATGATAACCAATATGCAAAGTGAGTATTATAAAACTGATATCAGTATATTTACATCAGATTTTTAATAGTTTATAATATTTATAACAATATGATTTTTCGACCATTTACAAATGTTAATACTAATATAAACAACTGTTATATACTCATATTACCCCTCTTAAATAGATAGATTAAAGTAAATAAAATTTTAATAATAATAATAAGCTATTTATTAAATATGGCACAAAATGGATGTAAATTCATATTATCTAAAAATTAGAATGCTTTTAGAAAAGTTAGTATTACGATTGTGAAATTTTCCCAGCTATATTTACTCCTACCCATGAGTAAAACTGAAAATCGATATACACCTTTTCACCTGAATTACATACAAAATTTTAATTATATTTTTTGACTTACATATAATATATATATAAAAGTTAACATATCAAATTTCATTATTAACCCATTCCAAAGATATTAAGCAAATTAGTTGTAGACACACATAATACATATCCATACATATGAATCTTATGCTACTTTATTATATTTCTGGACTCATGGGACCTTAAAATGTCATGAAATGTAACAAACTGAAGCCTGAAATTTTGACACTTTACAATATCTATTATCCCTGTAAAATTTTCTACTCATAGCTGGAAAGTAAAATTGATAACTAAGTACATTTTTAAATAACAATGAATAAAGTAAAAAATAAATAAATGCACTACACCTAAAATATCTAAAAACTGAAAAGATATATATATATATATATGCAGCTAATATCACTCATGTGTATTATCCACAGCTGAATCAATTAAAAACAATTTGTAGCTTTATTTCAAGTTATCACATCCACAAGTCTTGAAAGGTAAATAAAAATAATGAAAGCAACAAAAAATAAGATAAATATTAAGACCTAATATGTCAGCATTAATTTTCTTAATTAAGTAATAAATGTACTAAGGTACATTTATTACTGAAAACTGAATACCAAGCACATCTACAAACAGCAAGAATTTAATTTTTAAAAAAAATTCTTAAAAAAACATTTTTGTAGTGTACATGTGTAACTTAATAATTGCTAAACATGAAAGACAGAAAGCTAAAATACTAAAAAATACATAGAACAATGTGATGTAAGAGAACATTGAGAATAAACAGGTAAATAATAGTGTATAGTGATGATTTGGTTTTATTAGAGATAGAATTATAAATACATGAGATATACAAAATATTGAATAAAATCAAAGTTAAAAAAATTAACACTGAAGAAAAAGGTAAATAGTAGTATCAAACCAGTCAAATGAATAAAATTCAAGTAACATTTATTTAAATATTAAAAATTATATTTAAATAAAATACTTCTTAAAACTATTGTTATAAAATGTTTACCTTAATAAATTATATTAGTAATTGACAAAAAATATATTAGGCATTTTAAAAATATTCTGTCACAAAAGTAACAAATATCCAGAGGCATGGCTGTTATAATATTATAAAAATATGTTTTTACTACATGACTCAGATGATAATCAAAAAAAAAAATCATATAAATTGAATGCATTATAGTTTTCAAAAATAAATATTTTACTAAAATTTAAATTGAGTAAAAAATAAGTAAATGTAAAAACTACAAACAACACACTGATGAAAACAGAAGATAAAGAAAACAACTATAGTAGAAGACTTATTAGTTGCTTTAAAAATATTATAAAACACAATAAAGAAACGGAGATTCAACAAAAACAAAGAAAAAATGAGTAAAATAAGGGAATCTACTCAGCTAAAAATTAGCATAAATAAAAAGAAAACAATTGATCTAGAAAAATGACTAGAAAAATAATCAAAGTTTACATGGAGAAGAAATGGTAAAACCACCAAACTGCATTTTACCTTTTCCATTAGCATTCCCATACGTTTATTTGTTTCTGCTTTGTTGACTCACCAACAATCCTGAGCATATTAATAAAATTATTATTAATAAAATTGCAACTCGAGGACCAGTAACAATTTATTTAGTTTCACAGTCCTATGTTAAGTGTTTGGGCTATCTACTAGCAGTATGTAACTATACTTACTCAATTATAGTTTATTCCTCAGCAAAACTGATTTTTTACATTCCATTGTAATCAAGTAGGCCTATACCAGTTGAGCTCAACTGAAGCATGGATTTTACTTCCTATAATTGTTTTCATATTTAATATTCAATTATCAATTTTACTATTTATTAAATTATATTTGAACAGTTGTGTGCGAGAGTTGTATATACTTTTCTAATAGTACTTTTGTCATTTTTATAAATGTTTGAAAGATAAGCACAAGTGTAGTTCTTTAATGCTTTTGAAATAGCACTTTCTTTTTATAGAATAATAGTGTTTTACTGTAGAAGAAAAACAGAAAGACTTGATGAATAAACATAACTGAAATAATTGTAAACAATTTGTGCAATAACCATTTCGTCTATAAAAATAATAATAATAATAAACTGTTCTGAAAGGTACACTTGTTTCTATGAAAAATGAATTACCAAGAAGGCTAATGGTAACAAATTTATGAGAAAAACCATATTGCAAATGGTATTTTCTTGTTGCAAGTGGAAGATTGGACATGCTTTAACAGGGGACTATGAACAAAAATGATGATTAGAAGAAAGAGAAAGGGGAAAGGAACAGCAAGGAGTATTAGAATGTTGGTTAATACAATGGAAAGAAAAAATAATATACAGATGATAAAGAAAGCACCAATAGAGAATAGTGGAAAATCAGCTAGCACTTACCTTAAGATAAATACACAGAACATAACAATACAGAAATATAAAAGAAATACAAAAGAAAAACTATTACTGAGAAAAGATGCAATATGAAAAAGTGATAGAAGCAGCAGTTGTTACAAAAATATCTAATAAGTCAATCCTGGGGAAGACTGTAAACTGCTTCCCTTAAAACAAATGGTTCTATAATACCTAAAGTGTTTCATAACACACCATCTTAAAAATAATAGAGCACAAAAAATTAAAAGTCAGTGATCAAAGTGTCATGGATCAATACATTATTTCCTGTACATCATTCCTGTTCCATTCAGATGATTAATAACAGAATGCAATGAAAGTAGCAGTCAGTTGCATTCAGTAAGTACTCAAGTACAACTGGAATAATATAAGTTAAGTATATTAGGTGTAAAATAAGTACCAGTTGGATTTTTATGAAGAAAAAAATATTTTGGGATAAGAAATCAAAATATACAAATGCATTACATGATATTGCTTACACAATGATGAAATAAAATCTACTGGAATGAAAATAAATCAATAAACCACTGATATCATCAGATATAAGTCAACAGTGAAATAATTTATACATACTACTCAGTGTTTAGGAAACCATTAAATGATTTCAAGTTATGAAAAAAAAACAGAAAACCCAATGTGGGATTAAACTGAAGCTTTTTGATTTAGCAGTCAGCAATTTAACTAATAATTAAATATTACATTTATATTTCATAGGCAAAAAAAAATAATAGTGCTCATTATGAAGATAATTAAAAGCAAAAAACTCTAGCTGAATTAAACTATTTTCTAGTTTTTCTGTAGAAAAAAAATTAGAAAAAGTTATATTAACTTCTTTCAGGGTAAACTTCAGAAAAAGACACAATTTATAAATACATATTTTAAGTTAAACCAGTAAATTTTGGACAAATTCATTTTTTTATCTTTTAACTCAATAAAAATAATTCTATATAGAAAATTTCATGACAATCTTTAGAACCCTTCAGTAACTAAAAGTGACCAAAATATACAAAGCTTAAAGTTGTAACTATAAATCCTCTCCATCCCAGGCTAGTTTTGATAGGGTTTATTTATTTTTACAAAAACTCCCAGCAGAATGACAAACTCTCACAGGAATTTTACAGGGAAGTGTAGAATAAAGGAGTCACAGTGAGAGACTTAAGAGGTAGGTACAAATAAATATTTTTCATTATAAAAACAAAACACTTATTTTATAAAATATGTATAATATTGCACAGCTACTAACTAAACTAATTACACTGGTCAACATGATTTTTGTCTCATGAGTACCAATAAGTGTACTTAATGCAGTCTTTTATCCTGTTTTCAAATATGTATTCGGAATTTCTTCATTACCCACAGTTTTTTTGTTATTTTAATTTTTTTTAATATTTTAAAACGTTTTTCCATCTATTTTTCCATTGTCAAGTAAAAGCTCCTAAAGTATTGTAAATATGATGGACCCAAATGAGCTAACTCAAAGGGTAGTGTTGCTACTGTTGTGCAGGTTCAGACGTGTACAGACATGTACAAACGTGATCTAGTGTAGCACACATTCATCAGAACGATGCCAGTTCTGAGATAAGTGAACCAATAAAGTTGTGATAGTGAACCAACAAACACATCATTGTTTACTTTAGTCGGGGACCAAACAAGAGTCTGGGCCCCCCACATATCTGTTGTTTACTGTGTTCTAGGCTTCTCACTGCATGGAAAAATGGCATACGCCACCTGTCATTTGCTATCCCTTTGATTTGGAGGGAACCCAAAGATCACTCTTGTGACTGTTATTTCAGCTTAACAATTATTAAAGGAATTATGTCAAAATCAAAACATAGTGGTGTATCCTAACTTGCAACCTACAATGAGACCAGTTCCACGCTGCAAAGGATTGTCCATACCAAAGCCTCCAGAATGTGTGACATTAGATGAAGAGAACTCAAGAGTCTGATGGAAGTAAGAAAGAAAAAGAAACAAGATTCTGGTGATACAACTTTTGAACAAAGGAGTTCATCTGAACCTCACTTCCTAACTCAAGAAAATCTTAACAATTTTATATGAGATTTAAAGTTATCCAAAAAACAGTCTGAAATGCTTGCTTCCCAGCTAAAAGGATGGAATCTTCTTCAAAAGAATTCAAAGATGTCAATCCCATTGTGTAATCCTAAAAATGTGTATCTACCTCCGTTAGATATCAAACTAGATTAATGAAGAATTTCATCAAGGCCATTGACAATACTCCTGTTTCATGTACTTAAAACAGAAGTTTCCTAAAATAGTGATCCAAAAATTAAAGAAGGAATATTTGTGGATCCATAAATACGATCACTAATGCATGATGGAAAGTTTGAGAAACTATTGAATCCACTGGAGAAAGCAGCTTGGCAAGCATTCAAAAATGTTACTTAGTTTTTTGGGAAATCAAAGGGCAGAAAATTACCATGATATTGTCAATGATCTTATAACATCTTATAAAAATTTGGGTAGTAATATGTCCTTAAAAGTACATTTCCTGCACTTGCACCTAGATTTCTTCCTGAAAAATCTTAGCACAGTGAGTGATGAGCACAAGGAACACTTTCATCAGGAGATTTCAGCTATGGAAAAGAAGTATCAAGGCAAATGGAATCCTAATATGCTGGCAGATTATTGTTGGACCATCAAGAGGCACAATATAGCTCCACAGGCAAAATATAGCAGAAAATCGTCATTTCTTACTTTCTAGGTGAGTCAAATGTTTGAATACTGTGTAGTTAAGAATGCAGAAAGTACTAAAATGTTTGAAATTATAAATGCCTGCTCTTGAAGACCTTGTGTGATGGAGAAAAATTATATCATATTTGAATTCAGGAGAAAAAATACAATCAGAATCACATATTTTTCTTCCAGAGACAAAAAAATAATTCTTTTTTGTTCCCTAGTATTATTTTATTATTAATAAAAATAACAGTAAATGAAAGAAATACAGAAATTGTAAGATACCTTAATTTTTTGTTTTAAGAAACTAAATTATAAAACACACATCTATAAAATATACATATTAAATATACATATTACAATAAATACACCCTAAAGAAAGGTTATTTTAAACCCAATATAACTTCTTTTAATATATATCTTTGGTCCATTCTATATTAGGTAACATGAAAATGAGACTCACCCCATTCAAAATATACAATATTTATCTACATCTAACTTGATTAAAATTAAATAATAAGAATATAAAAATATAACTTTTTTTACTAATTCAACCCTACAATTTATATATAGTAACAAATAAAAAAATATATAAAAATATACTTATAATTAACTGATATGCCTAAATATTTATAAATCTAAACTAGTTATAAAAAGAAACACTTAAATATTGAGCAGCATTATTTCTTTCAGTCTTTATTATTATAATTTATCCAGTAATCTTTTATACAAGAGAATTACGTAGTTGAACTTTCACCAACATAAAAAGCCTTTGATGTTAATCCATTTGTCTTCTTCTGAACTATATCAAGCACTTGATTACCATATTTCATAGTTGATGATACAGCATCAAACATTTTAAATACAAGACCACCGGAAGGAGTTTTTTGTGCTAGCTTAGTTTTATTACCTAAAAAAAATATAACATAAATAAAATGGTAGAGTAGTATAACATTAGGTAAAGAACCTGATATAATATTTTACCACTACAATTTTTTTTTCTATTAAGTAAGGAGAAAACTAAAATGTTTATATGAATAAAATAAATGTATAACTGTACTGTTATCATTATATATATATTAACTATGTTATATGTGATACGATTATAAAGACATTATTAATAGTTAAACTCTCATTCCAATAGTACAATACTGGTTATCATCATCACATAACCTATAAATCTATTTATTTTCTGAAAGTACTGTAACATTGTTTTCAGTTATCTTACCGAGATCCACAACCCATACCAGGAATTAAAGCCAATTTATTGATAATTAATGTATTAATTAACAAAGTTTATGTATTAATTAACAAAACAGGTTACTTAACATTATTAAAATTTAAAATAAACTTTTATAACATTAAAGATTTTTGCTGAATTTAAAATGTTAACATTTACGTTAATTACAGTTTACAAAGGTTTGTAACAGGTATATACATACACAGTATGTCTGAAAAGTTCCAGAACTAAATTAAATAAAAATACATTTTTAAATTAATGAATTTACTCACATCAGCCCTCTACATAAAACCCTTCTCTAGTTATACACTCATTGCCGTGCCAGTAGAGCCCATCAAACGCTCTGGAGAAATCACTTTGTATGATCGCCTTCAGCTACTTGGTGCAGGCCCTTTGGATGAATGGAATGTCATTGAAAAAGCGGCCTTTCACTTTAAACTTGAGTTTTGGGAACAGAAAATAGTCTGCTTGAGCCAAATCAGGTGGGATAAAACGGTGATTTGATTTGCGACGTAATGACATGTTAAAGTTAAAACTGTTCCCATGTGTGCCAGGGCATTATCGTGCAAGAGAATAACTGCCCGGATACCAGAACTTAGGCCAGATTCTATGCATCAGCCATTTCATTACTTCCAAATAGAAATTAGAATTCAAAGTTTGACCAGTTGAAACAAATTCATGATGAATCAGGCCCTTTTGAGTTGAAGAATGCAATCAACATCGTTTTCACTAATGATTTTTGCTGCCTGACTTTTGCTGATCTTTGTGCTCCAGGACTCAACCAAGCAGCGGATTGATGCTTCATTTGTGGATCGTACATGAAGTGACAGCTTTCATCCCCAGTTACAACTGTTTGCAAAAAATTTGGGTTGCTGTCGGCAGTTGCAACAAAGTCTTGAGTGCAAGAAAGACGCACCTGTTTTTGTCCTTCGGTCAAAAAGTGTGGAACAAAATGAGAGTAAATAATTTTACTTTATTCTCCTTCAAAGTATTTCACAAGACTGAATACACTAGTCCCAATGGTTTCCCACTGCTGGAAACTTTTTTAAAATTCCTGAAGAGGAATGTTACCCAAGGCACACAGTGATTTATTTTTGACTTCCCTCGTAATACACAAACCACTTTCCTTGAGTTCTTTTTTCATACATGGGAAAAAGAAAAACTAATACAAAAGCAAGATCAGGAGAGAAGGAAAAGTGAGGGATAAAAATAGTTTTGTTTTTAATAAAAACTGTTTGATTCAGAAGGTAGTATGCATTGATTTCTTGTTTTTCAGAGTTTACTATGGGACTATACTCAAAAAAAAGCAAAGGCTTACTGTATTTATATATATTCTGTCGAACCAGTCAATTAACTCTGGGGCAGTTCAACTCTAATTACCAGGAAGTTAAAGTAATGATAGATAGAAATTTCATAACTGAATGAACCTTTCAGAAATTATATGAATGATTGAATAAATCTATAAACCGGTTTTACAATAACAGTTAATTACACTTAACAGTAGTAATACTTAACACTAGTCACAAATTATATGTAAATAATTGAAGTTAAGACCAAGTCTTTTCATAATTTCTCATTAGCAAAAAAATTATAAACATATAATTAAAAGTATGGCAAAAGTATTGTTACAAGCTCTTATTTTGATCATTAATGCTATTAAATTAGTTTATAAAAAATAAAATTCCTGTACATTCTCGAGTAAAATATATAATTGTATAGTTTGGAAAATCTTATAAAATAATTCTTAAATGTTCATGCATAACTAAAAACAGCATAATTTCTTATGACAAATATTAACAATTTCTTAAAATAATACATATATAGTAATAGTATGTGTATGTGTATGTGTATGTGTGTGTGTGTTTGTGTGTGTGTTAATATAATATTATATACATATAAAATATTATATTAATCCGATCAACCCAAGTACATAATTAATACCTTATCCATAATCCAAACAACAACGCTTGCAGAAGTACCTTGCATCATCAGTTGCTCTACATAATTTTTCAAATCATTCACTCCAAATTACACATTAAAATTAAAAACCCTGTACTATACATAAGATTTTAAATTGTTAAAAGGTCCTTTTCCAATTAAATTAAAACAGAAATAAAAGTATTTTTTTTTTAATTCAAAAATTTTAAATTGTAAATTAAAATTAAAAATTGCATATATATAAAATATGAATCTGGAAAATATGACTTCATATTTAATTTTTAATTGAAAAAGGATCTTTTAATAATTTTAAATCTCATGTATAGTATGGGGTTTTTAATTTTAATTCTAATGTGTAATTTGTAACGAATGATTAGAAAAATTATATAAAGCAACTGATGATGCGAGGTATTCACGAAAGAGCTCTTGCTTGTATTATGGAATAAGGTAGCTGTCATCCTTTTTTATTTTATTAATTCTGTACTTGGGTTGATTGGATTAATATCGTTTGTATAGTACAGAGGAAGAATATGATTTCTAAAAGGATCAATTTTAGAAAAAAATATATATATATTTTTTCTTAATTATGTATATATATATATATATAAATAATCTTAATTATTAAGTATATAAATATATATTTTTTCTTAATTATATATATAATCTTAATTATTAAGTATTATTGAGACAACATACCAACAAAAAAATTAATGAGAGCTTTATTCACATCATTTGGGCATTCTTGATGTGGAAAATGGCCAACTCCTTCAACAACTTTAACAGCAAATTTTTCAAGATATTCAGTTGATTTCACAATACTTTCTAACTTAACACCTGAATCATGATTACCAACTATCAGAAGACATGGAATACGAACAGAAGGTTCTGAATCACCAACATTAACTCGCCAAAATGGTAAATTTCTGTAGTAATTAATTGGACCAGTCCAGTCCTCTAAATGAACAAATTAAAAAGTTAAGTTAAATAAACACACATCCCAAGAATTTTCATATAACCTATGAACCTCTACCTCTAAATGCTAACTTACAAATATATGAGGACCCAGTTTGCAAACATATGTTTAAAAAACTTCTTATGTTTCATAATTACATGATTTTTATTATATTTTTTTATTAATTGTAATAAAATATCTAATCTTCATAAATTTTTATTTGTTTATTGGTCGTAAATTTAAATAACCAACAAAGTTTCAACCTCTAGATTTCATGATAAAGAAAGCATATTAAGTGTTAAAGTACTATATTTTAAGGCTTTAATTTCATATTTATAACAGACCAAAAATTTTAAGATCTGCAAAGAAATAAAGTGTGTGTATATTTTATCTTTCTTATACGGTAGGTGTACATTTTTAATTCTATATTTAACATTATAATTTCTTATTAAAAATATTTAAAAAATTGGTTATCAAAAGTTTTCTAATTGTGTTATTGTTTTATAAAATGATAAAATTATTTTATTACAAAAATAAAAGTCAGACCCTTAATGTTATGATCACTTATAATTTCCATTGCTAATAACATCACACTGATGTTAACTCAAACACAAAATTATGCTTGTTATATTTTCTGGTTTTTCAGACATTTTATTATTCAATACCATAACTGTTAATACCAAAATAAAATAAACCCTAATTTAGTAACTAAACCAGTTACATAAATGCATGTTTATATATGTTAAGCGAGTTAGACAGAAGAACGACCATTTTTATCAAAATCTTATTCTCTTAAATATATAAACACAATACCATTACATTATTTAAAATAAGTAAAAAAAGGAATGTAGTAGTTAACTAAGTAATAGTGAAAAAGGGGGGATATTATACTGTACAGTACCCAATTTTGGATGAAAATTTATTTCATTAACACAAAACAATCAATAAACCAACCAATACAATTATATTTTAGAGTACAAAAAAGAAAAATATTTCATTGTACATGGTTATTCAAAATAAGTGCAATAAATTGGGCCTTTAAGGTCCCAAGACACTGGCTACAATTGCTTTAATGGCTGACATTCAGGTTTTTAATTTTTTCCTGGTGGACAAACTTGAATGTTTCCATTCCATACTCTGGCTTTTGAATTCTTACTCAAATTGATTAATCCAAAGTTTCATCAAATGTTATTAGCAAACCTACAAATCATTACCTCCTGCTAAAATCCTTCATTTAAGTTCTATTAAAATGTGAATTCAGCTCTTTGTAATTTTGAATCAAGTATCTCAGAACCCACCTTGAACATGATTTGCAGTAACTCAGTTTATCACGGATAATGGAGTGGACAGTGCCAATACTCGCACAACAATTTTCAGTAATTTCCCAAATTGTATGCATCTGTCTTGCAAATAATGAAATTATTATTGCAAATAAATGATGTCTTGCATCATTAATGAAATTTTGCAGTGTAGTTGAAATCCACTGGTCTTCCACTATGATGAAAATCTGTAACACTTTTTCAGCCATTTTAAACTGTTCAATCCATTTATAAAAATTTACTCGGTTTATCCCCATACAATTTTAACATCTGTGAATGATTTTCAACCAGTTTTACACCTTCAGAAAAACAATTTCATCATAACACGCTATTCTTCCACATTATATGTTTCAAGCACAGCCAACATTTTGAAAGAAATAAAAATAGTTATAAGAATGGAAATTCTATCCAAACAGGTTATATCTTCTTTATAAGGAGTGACAACTTTAATATCAGACAGTTTCAGTTTATTCTACTACACAGTTTTCCTACTGCTGCCATTTGTCCCTGTAATTATTGAACGAGCTTCACATATTATCAAATTAAAATTTTTTACAAGTAATTTTACTTTAATAATTACAATAACATACTACAACAGATTATTTGAGACTTCCAAAACATAAAAGTTACATTATTTTGGTAATAGGAATTTTGCTGTACTAGTCATTGATTCAAAATTTTATTAATTCAAAATTTTTTAATAGTTCCTTGGGTTTCAAATTATTGCAACCCATTTTAAATATTTTCACTGTAAATGAAAATATTTAAAAATTAAATTAACAAACAGAATTTATAACAGTTTATTAAAATTAAAAAAAATATTTTAATAAAAAATTTAAAAATAAAAAATAGGGGGTTTGTGTGTTGCCTTAAATAATACCCCACTAGATATCAATGCATTGTTTTCAGTTTTACAGAAAATGGTATGTTAGTTGTATACGATTAGTATACTTTAACAATAATTCTCAAAATTTTTTTACTTTAACTGACATTTCCTACCAACTTATTAGTATATTTTTTGAAATGGTACTTTAAGGAAATTCATTATAGGTCTTATTTTAATAGAAACTGTACAATTTACATAACAACCAATTTAATTTCCATATTCGTGGGTTTTCTAATTAGTTGTTTATTTAAGAAAAATTTAACAGCACTAGATGAATTGTTGACTTCATGTACCTAATATCATTTCAAAGAGATCACTTTTTTAAGTTGATGGACAGTTAAGTTAAGTTAATGGAAGTTAAAGTTAGGTGATGGAAGGTAAATCTTTCCATAAAATAAGTATGTTCTATTAAATTAAAAACATATACAAAGGTTATGAAGAGCAGGTAGTAGCTGCAACCAAAAGAAAGGTTAAAATTCAAAGGTTCTGAAAATAAATTGTTTCAAACAGTGCAAGCTGAAACACTCCCGATAAATTGCATATAGGGAATAATTTTCTAAGGCTGATGACAAAATACAACAAAAAAGAAAAAAGCTACCACTTATAATAAAAATAGAAAAGTATGTCGGACAAAAAGTTTTGAAAAATATGTGAGCATTAATCCTAATTCCTCTGAAGATTATGATGCAATAGTACATTAGAAAATGGCAGAAAAATATATTTCACCAGAAAAATAGAGAAGCTCCAGCCTGAAATTTCAAAAATTGTTTATAACTAGGACTGTTGAAAACTTTAGATGCTTTAGGTTTCGTTCTATTAATTGATAAGCAAAAAATTTTACTATGCAAGGACACTGATCCCTAAAGTATTTTTTAAATGCTACACAGCCTATTATTCTTTATGATAACAAGATTTAAATAAAATTGGACATTTCAATTTTATTAAAAATAAATTAAATGTACCACATTGATAAGTACTTGAGTAAAAATGAACGCACTAGTTTTTTCCACAACCATATCATAAACTCAATAAAACACTCATCATATTTTTTTCAAAAATAATAAAAAAAAAATTTAAACAAAAAATTTTCTTCTTTTTGAAAAAAATTATTTCATTACAATCATACAAGGAAAAACTGAGTTATAAATTAACAAACTACCTTAAAACTTCCCATTTTTCTAATATTAAAATTCAAATAATGGTCCAAAAATAAAAATGTTAAGAGCTAAGAACAATTTTAAAAGAAGAGACAAATATTTTATTCATATTGGTACATCAAATCACAGGATATTACTTGAGTACACATTAAATGAGGTTACAGAAAATGTAAGTATATTTAAGTAGCATAATTTAAAAATAGAGAACTATTGTTTTTGTAAAAGAAAAATCTTATATTTTTCAAGAAACTGGTTTAGGGATTTTTTAAACAATTCAGTAGTTTATTAAAAATAGCAGCAAAAACATACTATGGCTGTTTCTCACATAGTCAAAGTACCGTGTTGGATGAAATTAGTTCAAAGGTGTCTGATTGGATTGAAGTGGATATATTATTTTTCCAGGAATAATAACTAGTTTTTTCAACAGTAGCACATTCATAAATATAAACAAACAGAAATGTTCACAAACACTTACATTTTAAATATTGATAAATTAAAAAAAACAGTTCTGAATCAGAACTTAATTCTTTTTATAAAATTTAAATAATCACAGTCAAATGAAGAATAACAGATCCATAAATCTATCAAAACCTTAAAAAATTCCTTCCTTCTGGTATTAAAAGGCTAGGTATCAAATCACACTATTTAGTAACATTTTGGTTTAAGGAATCAGTCATGTTAGGAATTTACATCTTTTCTACAATACCTCCATTCAACTTGTGACTTTGATGATGTATGAATTAAAATTAAATATTTCTGAACACATGTTATATCATCAGCTTTACCAGAATTCTCACTCAATGGAGATTATCATTTTGAATGATGAAGTTCTATATAAACATTGTAGAAAATAAGCATATCTATTGCTCAAATAAAAACAGTCTAAAGCACACTCACAATGTTACAAGTCCACACCCAAAGGTAAATCTGTGTTTACACAAGCTCCGTAAATTACACATCAAATTCACTAACATTCATGTAATGGCCTTATTTTACACACTGGCATAAGTTTAAAATTAATCTTTAAAAATCATTATAATGATGATTATTTATAATTAAACAGCATGCATAATTTGATTAAGTATTATCTAAAATAATTAAATAAATTGAATTTTATGTGATGCTCCTATATTTTATTAATTATGCTTGAGCTTTAGTATATGAATTTTATAAGCATTTTTCTTGAAATAATTTACAAGATTTCTCCCAATTTGTCCTAAAGTTATGTTTTTTTGCGAAGACTCCCCCAGTCTGTATAAAAGCTACTGCAATTATGGTCAGGTGGTGTCTGTTTTAAAATGGGCATATTTGGACTTTTTCTATATGATCGCTAATTTTTGCTTTAATGCCTCCAAAATATCATTAGAAATGATCATTTCATTATGCGCCAGTTGAAAAAGGTGTGCTTTAACTTTTACTAAGAAAATTGAAAATATATCACTTTTTTTCTCCTATTTTCCCTAGATAACTCAGTAACTGTTCATTTTAGACAGAAAAGACTAAGAGAGAAAAAAGTTTTGTTATTAAATTTTACACACAATATCACTGGTTGCAAATCAAAAAATACATTATTGATGCAAAAATAATAATAACTGTCAAAAATATTAAAAATAAAGTCTCCAGACACTTGAAAATTTAATCACATATAAAAGAACAATCAAACTTTCAAATCCATTTTGAAAAATTTTAATCGGTTAATTAGGAGAGCCTAGGGAAATTTTCAAACTTACTTATATAATATATTATATATCTTTTATATATTTACTAAATATCTTTCAAATTTGTAACTAAATTAATTTTAAAAAGCACAGCTAAAAGTATTCAGAAAGATGCTTCTTTAAAAAAAATTTTTTTGATTTGAAAATTATCTCCTGAGATATAACTGATCAAAGTTGATTACCATTGTGCAATGTTTGGAATACATTATTATTGATAAATTAATAGACTGATATTTAGCAATAATTCGTGTCAGTATGATATTTAAACTTTTTTTAGCTTACAAGACATAGATTTAAATAAAAAACCTGATGTAGACACCACATGACTTCCTTGTACATCTATTAAATTACATATACACATTTTTTGCTGCACTTGATTTAAACTTATTTCAATTGAAAATGAGATATGTTCCTCGAATTCTTTAATAAAGTGGACAGTCTCACAATTGCTGAAATATTAGTTTTTATTGACATCAAATATTTATAAAATTATTAATTCAACACTCTTACATGAAATATTAGGTTAGACTAAAACTCCTATTATAACTAGATCAGAAAATGTTAAAAATCAAAGAAAGAATAAAAACGTTAAAAGAACATGATAAATATAAAGAGGAAGGAAAAATTAGGACAAGGCAAGAATAAAAAGATTAAGAGAGGATGATGAAGACAAAGAGAAAATTTGAAAACTACAGAATGTGTAAGTAGTATAGAAACCTCAGGTTCTGCTGTGAAGTGGTGGGGGTAAATTACAGCAGAACCTAAGGTTTCTTTTCACGAGTGCTGATTGGTAGATTCTCCCCCACCACTTTTTGGCCCTGCCCCCTGTGAACAAACCTCACAATCTTATTCACGCGCACTGATTGTTCAACAGATAGCTTGCCAATTTTAAATCGAAAAATTTTTAAATTGGGGAGTTGTGCACCTCCCCTTTTGACTGCAATCGACTGAACCAAAAGTGTCCAAAAAACCCAATTTCCTCAAAAATTTGGATTTTTGACTTTTCCTAACTGCAGTAATACGCCCTCACTGAGAGATTTTTAACAATATGTCATAAGTGGTACTTATTTTCATTGGTTCCAAAGTTATAGCCAAATAAAATTTTAACTGATTAAATATTTATCAGTTCGAATCAGACTAAACCTCTCTTTTTTTTAATTAATTTTTCAACTTTATTTACTTTAAATATATTATTTGATAATTATTAACCCGTGATTGCAAAAAAAACTTTTACAGTAAATAATAATAAAAAAATTTGAAAAAAAAAAATCAGAACTTATTAATAGAATAAAATTATTATTACTGCAGTTAGGAAAAGTCCAAAATCCAAATTTTTGAGGAAATTGGGTTTTTTGAACACTTTTGGTTCAGTCAATTGCAATCAAAGGGGAGGTGCACAACTGGATGTTACAACAGTCCTAAATCCAAAATTTCAACATCATACGGCTAATTGCTTTTGAGTTATGCGAAATACATACATATAGATGTCACTCCCAAAGTAGTCAGAATGGATTCAGGAATGGTCAAAATGAATTTTTCCATTGAAATCTGAAAACCGAAATTTTTTGCAATCACAATACTTCCTTTACTTCATACAAGGAAGTAAAAAACAATAATTTTGTTTGTTGAAATTGCAAATATGTTTGAAAAATTTCCTAGGCTTTTCTAATTAACCAATTTAAATTTTTCAAAATGCATTTGAAAGTTCGTGCTCTTTTATACGTGATAAAATTTTAAAGTGTCTGGAGACTTTGTTTCAAGCTCACTCTATAGTTTGACTTTCTAAGGGTTCGTACAAAAGTTTCTTCAATTCATCTCACGTTCTCCACTGCCATAACTGGTTGGGCCATGCTCTTGCCTTTACAGGCACCCTGTTTGTTCAAACTGGTGAAACCAACAACATATGCTCTTTCTTTCAATGTTAAATCAGGCAAGGCACATGCTGCACTGCAATGGCCAACTGAGTTTTGTCATACTCAAGAATTCAGAAAACCTTGTATTGCATGATAGGCATCTTACACACAACTGACATGTAATGACGACACAAGCACTCCAGCAGAGTTTACACTCTCGCTGGATGATAAACTAAATGTTATTCAAACCTTTCAGGCCTACTCTCTCAACTACTAAGTAGATCAGTTAGATACAATGTATATTTTAGGAAATATAGAGTTACTAAATTGAATCCATCATTTAGAATTGCTCTGCACTACAATAACTAATAGTTATATAGATTGTTTTGTCAAAGCTATAAAGATTCAATGGAGATCCCAAAAAAGTCTTAAACATAATGCCATAAAAAAATAAATGAGATTAGAACATTACCTTTCCTGCTAAAAGAATACTTATAAGCATCTAGATAAGGTTTTGATGCTTCATCTGATGATAAATGTTTGTAACAATGGTTGATTATGCTTAAATCATCACGTAATGCATCTAATTCAGGCAGATGGGGTAACTGGCTGTAATGTATCCAACTAAAAAAACCAATTAAGATGAAATTTTAATTAATTAATGAATCTACAAATAAAATAAAATTATCATTTTTCATGAAAATTATTTACTACACTGAATTTAACTACTGTTGTGAATATCTATAGTAAGTTGACTCAAAATTGATAATATTACACAACATATTTTCATTTTAATTCAACATGCTGCAATAAAGAACTGTTTATTTGTTCATTAAACAGTGACTAAATGAAAAGTGGGTCATTGTCTATAAACCAACAGTTGGTATTAAAGTAAAACAAATATAGCTGTAAATTTCATCACTTACTTTTCATTTACAAGCTGAGAAATAATTAAATGAATATTACATTTTTGCTGCATTATTTATCAATTCACATTGGTAAAACCAGCCTAAAACCCCAATTTTTTTCAATCATGGAGAACTGGATTAAATGTTACACAAAAAACATCAATTCTTACCCATATTTAAACCCAGAACCTTCCAGAAAAAAAAAGACTACCATTTCAGGTGAATAAATAGGCCATCCTCCAATCACGTACTCTTCTTCACTGTCAAAATTTAAACAATAATGGATTATCAATTTATTTGCAGTAAAATGACTAGTCATTAACTATTTTCAATAGTTCATTTACATCATAAAATGTTTCAATAAAGTTTTATTCGGTAATTCTCATTTGTTATTTCAATGATTTCTATATTAATACAGTGAAACCTAACCCTGAATACTTGACCCTTAACACTGTTCAAAACAGACCCTGAACAAGACGGAAATCTACCCCCATTTTGGAAAATAACATTGTTCCAGTTAAAAAAAAAGAAAAATCAATGTAAATCATCCTGTATATGGAACCTGCACAACTCGAAAATGGAAATTTAGCTACCCTGAATAATATGGAAAATATACTGTATGAGCTATGGATATTAAGGAAGGAAGATTGAAAATTTATCAGAATTTTTAGAAGGTGATTAAAAATGACAATAGCCTATAAGGATGCTATGACAGATGTACGAGAATTTGACGGATGAACATGCAAACACCGAACAGCTATTGAGGCCCCATACACATTCCACAAAAATAATGTCACTGTTTACTGTGTGACTATTTGTCTATGCTTCTTTTCTGTCAGTACTGCAGTCAGGTTTACTTGATTGTAAATTATTTGTGTATGTCGAGTTATCTGAGTAAAATTGTTTTTTACTGTTTAACAATTAATGTGTTTGTGCTTTATTGTATTCTTGTGTTGTGTTAGTTTCTTATTACTGTACTGTACTGCACCTTACTGTGTATCATAATTTTATAAATTTGTTTTTGTTTCAAAATCCACCAAAATGTCATGTAAAAACATTGCTTTAACACTAAACGAAAAAGTTAAAGTTATTGAAAAAAATAACAAACATAAATTGACTGTACATCAGTTAAGTGTGAAAAAAGTCAGATCTACAACATTTTAAAACATATGGAAAAAATTATGGATGAGTGGTTAAAATAAAATGTGAATATGAAAAAACAGCAGAAAACTACTGGATGTGAAGAAATAAACGAACTGTGGGAATGGTTTGTTAGCAGTAGATCTAAACATTTGCCAATTTCTGGCCTATTTTACAAAGCCAAGCTTTACTGTTAGCTAAACAATTAAACATGTATTTTAAAGCTTCTAATGACTTGAAAGTTTTAAAAACAGACAATATCATTTGGAATGAAGTTTGTGGAGAAGCAATTGATGTCGATAAATCTGTAGTTAAGGAACAGGGAAGACAAAACTTTCTATTACTCTGGCTGGCTATGATCAAAATGACATTTTTAACTGTGATAAAACAGGAATATTTTTTTATAACCTTGCCGACTAAAAAGCTAGAGTTAAAAGGAAAAAAAAACATGTCTGTGGAAAGACATCAAAAGAACACCTTCTTAGCACAAACATGGTCAGGAAACTTCTAAAACCACTAGTCATCAGTAAATCCACAAGACCATGGTGTTTTTCTCACATTAATGTTAATAAAATCCATGATTTGGTGACCTAACAAAAAAGCTTAGATGAGTTCTATAATGGAGGAGAGATTGAAAAATATTAATTCTAAAATAAAATTCAAAACCAATGTGTTCTGTTGCTTCTTGATAATGCAACTTGTCATCCTTATATCAACTTATCTAATGTTAAGTTAGTCTGGTTTCCACCTAACACTACAAGCATCACACAACCATCGGATCAGGGTGTTATTTACACCATAAAAATCCTCTACAAAAGAATGGTGTTGTAATCAATTATTACAATAATGGTGTGAAGAGTGCTAATGAACTTTCAAAATCAATTTCATTCAGTACTTGTCGCTGTCTACTGAATTCATATGGCAGTAAAGAATATAAAAGAGGAAACTGTATGAAAATATTTTAAAAAGGCTATTCTTATCGCTTCCTGATGTAATAACTGTAGTAAGATTACAGTTGTTGCATAGGAAAGTGATAAGAAAATAGGAAGCAAAGGAAAATATGGAAATTTTAAAAGATCTGTGCAGTACTAATAAATCAAAAAATAAATGCTGAGACATATGTAAACTCTGACAGTAATTTGGCTACCAGTATTAGCCTAACAATATAACTGAGGTATTTTTGTCAGTTCCATGGGAGGATAATGATGACACTGAACTGCAAACTCGCGAAGATGAAGAAGACCGTATCAAATGTGGTAATTGAACAAGTGACATTAAAGATCCCATCAAAATAAACTCGAACTTCGACGCACTCCAAAGTCTTAAGTGACTTACAGAAGTTCACCGCAAGAAAAAACGCAATGAAAAATTGAATTTTTGGGGTATTTATATAAAGCGCCTATTTCTTTAGAACAGCATGCTGTTAAAGAAAAGACAAAACAGATATAATTGGTTGACATGTTGCAATCACAAAAATAATCGTTATAAAAATTAAACTTAATCATACGTACCGTATTTTTTAAAAATTGTGTTTTTATAACGTTAATTGTGTATTAAAAGTATCTGGTAAGCCTACGAATTGAATTATTTTAATAAATTACGTACTGCAATATTGCAGTAGATTACAGCATTCTAAGTTGCCATGTATTCTTAACATGACACATTACTTAGCACAAATAGTACACATTATGTTCATCATCTATATATATATATATATAAATGAATTTTTGTCTGTCTGTATGTCTCTTATGCCTTCCTAAACCGTTCATCCGATTGCGATGTAACTTTGGTGAGTTGTTGTGGGCACGCCTGTGAAGGTTTCTGAATTAGTTTGGACCCGCTGGGATCGATATATTTCAAAAAATTGTATTTATGGTCTGATTTGGCTCATATTCAGAATATATGTTACTTGCATGGAAAGAAATGCCTCTGCAATAAATGGACCCGCTAGATGGCGCTGGGGTTGAGATATTTGGAAAAATTGTATTTATGCTCCGATTTGGTTCATATTCATTATATACATTAGTTATGTGAAAAGACAAATTTTTGCAAAAAACTATAACCGCTAGGTGATGCCGGTGTCTAAATATTTACAAAACAAATATACAAACAGACTTTCTTCTTCTATACATATAAAAGGTAATGTTCTTATGTATGTCTGCTATAAACTAAAAACTGCTAGACCAATTTACATGCCAGGAAAAGGGAAAAATCAGAAAAGGGAAATAGGGAAAAAGGTAAAAAGGGGAAAAGTGAAGAAGGGAAAAAGGGAAATAGGTAAAAGAGGAAAAGGTAAATAGGAGAAAAGTGAAGAAGGAAAAAAGGAAATAGGAAAAAAGGGAAATAGGGACAAAGGGGAAAAAGAGATAAAGTGAAAGGTTAAATTTTGTGGTGTTCCATAATGTTCATTTTTTAATGTTTTATCAAATTTTCAATTGTGTTCATTTAATATATATATATATATATATATATATATATATATATATATGTATACACTCAAAGCTAGCAATAGCGAAGCATTGCCGGGTCTGCTAGTTACTGGATAAAACTGAAACCTGTCCAAAATTGAAAAAAAGTTTGATCCCGTTGGTTTCCGTTCTGAAAGTTGGTTTGATCCCGTTGGTTTCACTGTAATATGATAATCATGCCATGATGCTTTTTTTAATTGCAATAAATAAAATAGTGGCAAGAAAGACTAAAATCTAATCTTTGCTGGCCTCTGTGGCACAAGTGGTAGCGTCTTGGTTTTTCATTGGAGGTCCTGGGTTCAAATCCTGGTCAGGCATGGAAATTTTCATATAATACAAAATTCCATTTCCATATCCCATGCACCAGCTTCAAGCTTATGTGGCAGTATCATCAAGAACAAAAATCTTCCTAACCATAGATTGTTTATACACCATAAGAAAAACAAATATCTTACTAACAAATTAAAATAAACTACAACATGTAAAGAACAGTATAGAGTACAATTGTGGGCAAGTTCCAGATGGTATCAGACTCAGCTATTAAATCCATCGTCAAGAAAACTTCAACTTGACTGAAGCAAAAATTTCATGTTGTCAAGTAACCTTTGACTAAAGACAAGTAAAGGTTAACAAAACTGGAAAAACTCCTGTATGACAAAAATATAATGAGAGGTCACTACCCCTTGGTGGAATAGTAGCGCTCTGCCTTCCATTTGAAAAGTTCTCTGTTCAAATCCCTTTTATACTTGGTATTTTTTTTGCAAGACAAAATTTCATTATCATTAGGCAAATGTAACTTGGAATCATCCAGTTTTTCTGATGATCATAAATTAATAATATCTATTAAATATATTTTTAACTGGAACTTTTCCTAATTCATTCAGCTTCCATTAAATGTTCTTGAAAGGATGAATATTAAAGAAGCAACACATATGTTACCAACTTCTTCCAAATTCATTGAATTATTTCTGAAATCTGCCACTTTCTAGATGGCTGTTTCCGTTCAATTAGTCATCATTTGCAAGGGAAGGAATCTTAAAAAAAAGAGTACACATTTATTAATGTAGTATTATCAAAGAATGATTACCTTTTTAAACAACTAATCCATCAACATAACAAAAAAAATATATACTTTCATAATTTTAGAACACAAATAATGCTGCTTTATATAGATTTTTCAGTTTACACAATATTATATCGGGTGATTCATTTGAAGAGTTACCATATAATTATTCAACAGCTATCAGTCCCATCATATTTATGTTTGCAGGCATGTATACCATAATTCGTGGTGGGGGGACTTTTGTAAAATAATTTTCAAAGGGTAGGAACCCACCCTCTCTGCTACACCTACTCCAACTCAAAAATCTTAAATGGTAATGGCAACATTTAATTACATTAATTGACGACCTGAAAAAAATGGTGAATTTTGATGAAAAGAAAATTAAAATCCACCTACCTCTTCACTCGCTAAGTGCAAAAAACAATTTGAGGAAGTACTTTTTTTAAATTTCAGTCCAACGAAAATAACAATAAAATAACTTCTTAAACCATTTGAAATAATCATAATCTGTGGATTAAAACTGTGAAAATTATTTTTAAAATTACAACACAAAATTTTACCCCTAAATTTTTTCTAAATATTCCAAGGTTGAAATTTTTTTTAAATGAGATGATGTAGCTTGTTACACCTTGCTGGAAGGTTCTTTGAATGACAAGTAATTTGGTACAAATAAAATAAAAATTGGTTTACTGGTATTGAAGTTGTGATTAAAAATGTGTTTTATTTTAGATTATGTTAGGATTTTTTTTAGGTTATGTTGAGATACAGTGTTACTGACCCAAAGAATTAGGTCTGAAATCGTTCATTCTTCTTAAAAAGTATGTGTTTTAAGTTTCTCCAGTAATGAAAAACTGTTTCAATAAAGACAGCAGTATAACATCAGCTAAATGTACAAAAAACCAATAAGGTACCTACTTCTTTGCTGGTAACGTGTTGAAAAATTTATTAACAGATAAAGTTAATGATTAAATAATTAAATAAAAACTAATTCATAAATGAATAATTTTTAATCAAAAAATAAAGCTTAAATCATTCATTGAATAATTTTATTATTAAGGTTTTTTTAAAAATAGCAGTCCTTAAGAAATAATAAATGAAACACATTTTTTTTATCTCAGTAAAATAAAAGTATCAGCTTTTAAATCATTTCTTCAAAATGATTCCCATTTTCTTATAAACAATAATAAAATCTTTTTTGAAATTTACATCTTACTTTTATTAAAGTTTCTTTAATTACATCCTTAAGTGGTCTTACAATTTTATTTTTAAACTGTTGTATGTTGGCAGAAATTTCTTTATAAATTATTGATTTTAAATGACCCCACAAAAAAAGTCTAGTGGTGAAAGATCAGCAGATTTTGCCAGCCAGTCAACTGTTTCTCTTCTACCTATCTGATGCCCAGAAAACATTCGGCCTAACCACTGTTGAACTGGAAGTGAATACTGAGAAGGTGCTCCATCTTGCTGAAAATGAAGCATGTCGTTGTCAAGCACCATGTTTCCATTGTCATCTTTGTGGTTTTCTAAGGCATGACTATTAACGGGTGAATAACTTCATCTAGCAACTGCATATACTTTTCACCTGTCAAATTCCTATCGATAAATAATGAACCATTTATGTTATCACCATAAATCCTGGCTCACACATTTATTTTTTCAGGATGCTGCGTGTTTCCAACACTGAAAACCTGAGTATTTACATCGCTCCTGTATCAGTAGTTATGTAACAAATCCACTTAGAGGGAGATTACAACTAATTGAAAAGAGCGTAATTGGTAATAAGGGTGTAAATATTGGAGGAAGGAGGATAGTGCATTAGGTTCACTGATGACATGGCAGTGTTGGCAGGGAGTGAATATATGATGAATGAAATGTTGAGAAGAATAAATCAAACCTGCGAGGAGTATGGGATGAAAATAAATACAAAGAAGACAAAAAGCATGATAATTAGCAAATAAACCAAAAGGGCAACGATTAGGATCGGGGGAAATAAAGTTGAGTAAGTGGCATCCTTCAAATACCTGGGGTGCATCATTAAGGAAGATATGAAATGCGATCAGGAAGTTACAGTATGAATTGCTAGAGCAAAGGAAGCATTCAGCAAAATGAGGAGTGCTATGTAGCAAACTAGATCTGCGACTAAGGAAAAAACTTGCAAAATGTTTTGTGTGGAGTGTGGCCCTTGATGGGGCAGAGACATGAACTATTAGAAAGGGAGAGGAGAGAAGATTGGAGGCCTTTGAAATGTGGGTTTGGAGGGGGATGGGAAAAATCAGCTGGACAGAGAGAGTTCAGAATGAGGAGGTGCTTCGTAGAGTAGAAGACAGGGCGATTATTGAAATAATAAAAAGAAGAAAATGCAGTAGGCTGGGACGCTGGCTGAGACGTGACTGCCTGTTGTGACGACATTGGAAGGATTTGTAACAGGTAGGAAAGCAAAACGTCAGAGACGAATGAAAATGATAGACAATATAAAAAGGTTAGGAAGTTACTATAAAATAAAACGGATGGCAAAGAATCAAGCAAAATGGAGGGCGGCCAGGTCAAAACCCCAACATAACCCAAAAAATAATCTAAAAAGCCACATTTTCAGTCATAACTTTAATATCAGTGAACCAATTTTTATTTTTTTTATATCAAATTACTTGTCATTCATAGGGCCTTCCAAAGAGGTGTCAAAAGCTATATTGTCTCATTCAAAAAAATTAATAAGTTTTCAATCCTTGAAAAACTTAGAAAAAATTTTAAAGTGAAATTTTGTGGTGATAATTTTAAAAATAATTTTCAGTTGTAATCCACAGATCTGATTATTTTAAATGGTTTAAGAAATTATATTACATTATTTTTGCAAAGAGGTGACAGATGAGCAAAGGGATGAGCAAAGTGGTGGACAGATTTAAATTTTCTTTTCATCAAAATTCATTATTTTTTTTGGGTTGTCAACCCAAAATAACGAATGTGTTAACGTTTCAAATGATCACCTAGTATATCCTACTTCAATCAGAAAATGAGAATAAACCCACTTTAAGCTGGGCAGATCATGAAAAATTAATGGCAGAATATTAGCTTACAAATCCAGGTCAAAATGGTAAAAGCATGTAATCCAATAAACAATTTTTTGATCCATTTGGATTTATTTTGTACTATGTTATTCATGATAGCTAGAAAGCAGAGTGGTGTAGAGTTCTAACCATATCGCCCTTATAACATCAAGTAAAATGTCTCTGATTTCGCTCTATGAAGAACAAATCTAAATTTTAGAGACAAAGTAACTTAAGAATAATTCTTAAACAAAAGGTAAAATTACACAAACCTTGTATTAAAGCTGCTGGTGTTTGGAAGAGAACTCCAGTAAATATTTGGATGAGGACAAGAAATAGCAACAAATTTGTTTACCAAATCTTGATAAAGATGTACCATAAACCATCCAAGTAAGGCACCAAGATCATGGCCAATGATACTAACATTACTAACTCCTAATGAAGAAATCAGTTCTGCAATTTCACTCATTAATATGTCTAATCTATAACATTTCCTTGATTCTGGTTTATCTGAATCACCAAATCCTTTCAAATCCAATGCTATCACTCTGAAAAAAATCAATGTAAATTTTAGAATGCATTATTTAAAAATTGTAGGGTTTGATATTCAAACAAATGAACATAAAAGATGTTGCCAATAAATATTTAAAAAAGTAATTAAAAGACATTAGATATTCAAGCTTTTTAAGTGCAAGTTAAAATTCATTCAAAAAGGTTTCTAAAGGATTTTATACATCATAAAATTAAATTAAATTTTTCTAATGTTTTTTTTTTTAAACTTTGATAATGAATTTCTCCTATTTGAAAAAATTTATCTACCATTTATTAAATTTGAACAATGATAAATATAAGGTGTATTTATTTAATTTTATCTTTAGCCATTATTATACAATCTACACAAACATTTTCAATGCATGGCTTTTGTTTTATTATGTTCATATTGTTTTCATCTTAACCGTAACTCCAACTTTTCTGTGCAGGTTCTTATATTTTTATAATAAAAACTGGTCTTTTTTGGTGTTTTCTCTACTTTGGATACATTTTTTTTATTGAGTACAATTATCCACCTTTTTGGCTTCATCATAATTAAATCACATGTTGAAGCATTTCAGATATATTCAATTTTCAAAACTTGCTGTATCCTATTACTACAAATATGTATAGTAGTAATGGTTACTGTAGTAGTGGGCTATTTACTAGGTTATATTAATTCTTTAGTACAGTGAATTTTGAAAATGGAATATATCTGTAACATGTCGACATGTAATTTTATTATGATGAAGCTAAGAAAGATGGGCAATTGTATTCCAACAGAAAAATTACTATGATCATAGCAAAATATATATATATTTCAATACTAATACCAAATTTGAGATACATTCTTTTAAATCAGGTACATGAAACAGTTCAACCCAATATTTTACAGAAAACCTTCTACAGCTTTTATGTGTAGTTTTAGGCAGAGTTTCCCACAATATATTTGTCAGTAAAACACTGAACTTTACATTCTTTTCACCCACAACATATTTTTAAAATGTATAACATTAAAATATGAAAAATCCAAAATTCTCTAAGAGTTTTCTTTAGTGTTTTTAACTGGCACTACAGCTATGCAACATTACTAAGTATCAGCATCAGTCTAATAAGATCAGAAAAATCAGGTTAATGCCACTTAACCAAAGGACAGATTCTTTCAAATCTTAAATGATTTGAATTCCAACAGAAAATATGTTTACCAAGCCTAACCTTTTAATATTTTTTACAGCCTAACCTTTTTGTCTCAGGGTAATGAACTCAAAAAAATGCTCTGTTTTGAAAAACTGAAATATCATGGTCAATCAATCAAATATCAGTATCAATCTTTCTTAAGGTAAAGATTATCTACAGAATCCTTTTCCACTAAAGGATTTCAGTAATATAACATGGAAGGACGACATCATTTAACATAAGGTCAAGAAAGTATTTACAAAGTAAAAAACCATATCTGTTTAACATTTATATTTTAAACAGTTTTAAAATCATAGAACAAACCTATAATGTAAAGCTAGAGCAGGTATCTGATATCTCCAACTAATCCAACAATCAGGAAATCCATGTAACAACAAAAGTACAGGCTTGTCTTTGTTTCCTGCTTCAACATAATGTAGTTTTACTCCCTATAATAAAGCAAAATTTACAAATTATACTGTTATATACTACAATGCATAATCTAGACTGTAGAATCAGTGGGTATTTTTAACCTAATGACAAAATAAAACTAACTGGGAGGAAATTAATATTAAATAGTAACCAACAGTTAATAAATATTTACTAAAAATGATATTAGTTAGCAAAATGTTGTATTTTACATAAAATAATATAAATGTAAAGTTGACACAGTATTGTATCAAAGCTGAGCCTACAATTTCTCTTTAAACAAGTTATTTATAAGATTACATGAGATAGTGAAAAAAAAAAGGGGTAAGTTGCTCATCAAGGTTTGGTCACAAGGTAAGGACTGTAAGGGTCCAATTTACAAAAATTTACAGTTCATTTGTAAACAGATTACAATTGAAAAGAATATGAATATTAGCACATAAAATACATAAGGATATGGGTACTTATGTATTAACGCCCTCGCAGCTACAGCTTTATTTAAAAACAAAGTAGTCAATCAGATTTCGGTGGAAAATGGGCCGATATAGAGTTTAACATAAATAAATATTTATTTTATAAATATAATTTAACCAAACCTAACCTACGCTCGCTAACCTTGACTAATTAACACTGTAATTTTTTAAGTATTTATTTAATAAATTCAGTAATTATTGCAATTTGATTATTTAAATAATAATTGTAATTACTGAATTTATTAAAAATACTCAAAAAATTACAGTGTTAATTAGTCAAGGTTAGTGAGCGTAGATTAAGTTTGGTTAAATTATATTTATAAAATAAATATTTATTTATGTTAAACTCTATATCGACCCATTTTCCACCGAAATCCGATTGACTACTTTGTTTTTAAATAAAGCTATAGCTGAGGTGGCGTTAATACGTAAGTACCAGGAAATGTTATACTTTAAACTATATGCCAAAATTTTTATAGTTGACGTAAAACAAAAAAAATTTAATTAAAGTCCACTCAGAATCTAAACTTCTGTTCAAAAAAGTTTATAAGTTTATCTATACATATGATATAATCATAAGATATGAAGTCTACAGTCTTTGTATGTATTGGGAACATCACATTTTGAATAAAAGTATAAGATTTTATTTAACAAAAAATAAATAAATAAAGCATTATTTGGTTGCAAATCAAGCTACAATATAAAAATCAGTTGTAAATATTCGTATATAAACACTCTGTATATGAAAGATAAAGAATTTAAAGATAAAGAATTTTAACTGAATAAGACTTTGCCGTAATATTAAAATACAATAGATTGTTATAAAATTCACACACATATCAAGGTTTGGTGACAGTAGGAATGACACCTACTAAAATATATGGTCAGAACATAAAACATTCAGTAAGTGAAAGATAACAAATTTTAATTTACAAAAAATTAGTGCGAGCACCTTGCTTTTTTATTAAATTATTAGGATTCTTACAATTAACAGTATAGTGCACTTGATTTCAGATTTTAAAATCAGACATACATCATCTACCTAACTTCAATAACCAATGTCTGTTCATAAAAGTAACAAGTTTGGATATGCAATTTTTTATACAAAATGAGTTTATTCTATTGATACATAAAGTACATCGGATATTAATAAAGCGGCAATCATGGATTTGACACATACATAAACGCAACTAATTCAAGAAAATCAGGGATAAAATCATGGTAGTAATCAATTAGTATAGAAAAGCTATTGAATTCAAATATTTTATTTAAATATTTCTTGAGCACTTTTTGAAACTTTAACAATAATCAGTTAATGATGTAGACCTTAAGAACACAAGGTCTTAATCAATACATAATGTTGATTATGCAATAATCAACAGTGTGTGTAAATCCTCAGATTATTAAACATAAGATATTTTAATTTTTTACAAAGTACATGTGCACACTTTTAACTAAATTAGGAAAATTTTTGCATTTATTTTAAAATGTAATAAGACTGATTATAAAAATCATATATCACGGTTCTATCAGCTGGTGTTGATCCAATCTTTAAAAACTGATAGTTAATTATAAAACTGATAATTACAATATTTTACATACAATCATGGAAGTAGTACTACATAAACATAAACATAAAAAGTGTTTTAATTTTTAACAGAAAAATATGAGGTTAACATATTTACTCTGTAACTTTTCAAAATTAAAAAACTTTTGTAAATGTAATGTAAATTGACAAATTAAAATTTTGGACATTAAATTTATGATGGCTTGTAATTTTTTTTATAAGATTTTTTCACTTATAATAAATATAAAACACTTTTCATGATATTCTGAGACTTGGTTGGGACATAGTCGATGACTTAATAACTATATTAAACAAACAAGGAAGGTTTTTGTTTGGTTTTACAAGTTTTTTATAAAAGTTTGTTATCAACATTCTGACATGAGGTGGGACCTAACCACGAAAATATAGGGCACAGAGAACATCCTGTATATTGAAATACACAAATCTATAATTTTACCTAAAATTTGTGTCAAACTAGGGTTTTTTTTGAGAGGACGACTTACCTATGTATAGCAGTATAATTTTTAATTGAGTTGTAGATCCATTTACAGCTTGAAGAACAAACCATCTGATCACTCTATAAAAACAAACAATATCTAGTACCAACCACTTATATTTATTGAAAAGACAAGTTCAAGTCTCATATTTTATATCATGTACTTCACAAAACAACTAATAATACTCTGTTCATTATATGCTTTCTCATTATATGCTAATAATGAGAAATAATATAATTTTTTATAGTAATAATAACTTTGTTATAGTATAATTTAACTTTGTTATAGTTATAATTAGACAAATTAAAATAAACACAATTTCATTAATGTTTTTCCATATGACGTGTAAGTCACTGCTTTTACTGTCAAAAACAAAAGTAACACAAAAATATAAGAAATGGTTAACATTGGTATTTTAAATAAATTGTTTATTATTTGATCAGGTTTGATAAATTAATTTAAAATAAATCATTACTATACCACTGTCATTAACACATTAAGCACATACAATACTTTTTCAAATTACACTAATATTTTTTAGATTTATATCAATCCATTGTTCTTTGCATTTGTGTTTTAATTTTAACAAAAATGTCTGCAACAGTATCTATGATGTCAACTTAAGAAAAAAATGTATTCTTTACAGAACTATTTTAAGCAAATTTTCTGGAATAAATAATGTACTACACTCATGAAGTGTTGACTGTAGCACAAGAAAAGACAGAAGCCGCATATTATAACGGTACAAACGATTTTTGAAGGTTTGTCAAATTGCAGAGTGAATGAAGTGCCAGGTCCTTCTTTTAATTTGTACATTAAAATATTCTATAAAAACTGATAAGTATAGATTTAATAAAATACCCTAGAACTATAACTGAGAAACTAAAAATAGGATTCAAGGAACCAAAATTTTTGTACATTGTGATAAACTTACGTGAGAATGATACTGATAAATAATTATAAAATGGGTTAAAATCAGGCTAACATTTATTGAAATTTGTTTATATCTTCAATTATTTATCTCCTTATATTTTGTATATGTCTTCTTTATAACAACCTTGACAATTTTAATAAAAAGAAGTTGTTTATTGAAATTCAAAATATTAAACAAAAGTAAATAACTTAACGATAAATGCATTTAATCATAAAAATAAAAAAATCTGACGTGGACAACACGTGACTTCCTTGTACGCCTATTAAATTATACATACACATTTTTTTTTACAATCAGAGATTAATAATTATTAATAAATCAATATATTTAAAAGTTAATGAAGTCTGATTCAAACCGATTTGCCTTCCCCTTGTACGATCCAAATATTTCATTAATTAAAATTTTATTTGGCTATAACTCTGGAACCAATGAAAATAAGTACCACGTATGATATATCGTTAAAAAGCTCTCATGAGGGCTGATTACTGCAGTTAAGAAAAAGTCCAAAATCAAGATTTTTTTGGATTTTGGTTTTTTTGGACACTTTTGGTCCAGTCGATTGCAATCAAAAGGGGGAGGTGCACAACTAGATGTTACAACAAATTCAAAATTTCAACATTCTACGGCTAATCGTTTTTGAGTTACGCGAGATACAAACGTCAGACCAAAACTAGTCAAAATGGATTCGGGGATGTTCGAAATGGAATATTTCCATTGAATTCTGAAAACTGAAAATTTCACGATCTCACTTCCCTTACTTCGTCCAAGGAAGTAAAAAAAAAAACGTTAATGTGCAAAAGAATCACGAATTTAAACTGTTGCCATAACACGACTTTTCTTATTATTTGCCTTTAAGCAACAAATAGATTAATTTTTATTTTATTTTCAAGTAAACACGTTTCAAAAAATTCTACTTAAGTTACCGGAAAACTTTTAAAACCTTCGTATGTAACAATTTTAGGAATGACGAAATTTACCTGTTTTTTTTTTTACAAAAAGATGCACAGTAATTAAATTCTAAATTAATTTATCGATTTGTAATTACTGTTATTATTTCATTATATTAAACTCCATGTTTATTTTTGAGCTATAAAAATAAACATGTCTATTAATTAGGTAGATTTCATAAGAAAGCTACCTATTGTAATGGGTACCATGATTCGACATCCGGAAAATTACGACATATCTTCGAGTTTCACCCAGATCCCAAAACCAACGTCAGTTCAAAAGTTTATATATATATATCTATATTTCATTTTCTTGTGGACATGTAATTGCCGAAATTTTTCGCCAATCACATTCAAATTTATACATAAAATATAACGACCTAAAATCTCAGTCTAGTTCGTTAATTAGCAAAATCAGAGCGTGGGGATGGAATTGGAGGGACTTTTTCGAAAAAACAAAATATCGCTATAAAATTCGTTTAAAGATCCTACTATTCTTTGGATAAGAGCCTAAAACTTATCTACGTAAAGTTTTTTGATATCACCAAGCATTGGCCCAGGAGGTGGATAAAATTGGGTTTCGAAGACAAAAAAAATCATACCTCCCTTAATAGGCACAGTATCGAGTCAGTTTAAAGTGGTCATTAGTCCTCTAAACATTACCTAAAACTTTTGTCCGAAACAATTTTTGGTATGACCAAAATGTTGCTGGAATTGTAATTAGATCGGGCTTGTCGTATGCTAAACATGTGAAACTTTTTTCACGTGCAACCATTGTCGTATTGGATAAATTTGAAGTTTTTATTAATTTTAAAGTGGAAATCTTTGTTATACCCAACTTAGCACCGATGAAATCTGCCTCCGCCTTCCGGTGTGTTGAAAGGAATTTTTTTATACCGTTTGTCTCTTATTATTTAGAAAACCCTACTTCTGTTATAAAAATAAAATTAATTATCAAATAATAATACATTTTTAATTGCAAATGTAATTTGTTTAAAATTAGGATAAATGGATAAATATCGTATTCACAATTTTAATAACTTTACAATTGGAAACGTAATCGTGTAATAATGAAAATAATAGAGTTAAAACACATTTTAATATGAGAAAGATTTCTTATGTAATATTCGCACAATGTAATAAAACAGTTCACTGTTACAATGAAGAGTACGTTTTACAATTTGAGGCGTTAAAAGGAGATTAATAAGTATGTGACTTTAACCGACAATTCTTTTCAAACAGATTATAAAATGGCAAGATTTTTGAACGTACAATAAAATATAAGCCATTATTATAAAAGTCGCACATCGTGGTTCGATGATGTGGTCTAGAAACGAATCTATAAAAATCTTTCAAATGTATTAATTTTTAATTATTTATAAATGTGTCCTTTTAACCTTTTATGTAAAATGTATCAGATTTTTAATTTGACATAAGCAAGTGTGACATCATTTTATTACATGAAAAAATTTTCAACTTATATAGAAATAAAAAAAATTTTTTTTGGTCGCATATTATCATGGTTCGGTCACGTTGTGTGAGCCTGATCTACAAAAATAAAGTCCGTAATAATATCCTATGTATGAAAGGTAAATTTTCTTTTTTTACACAATATTTGTGAGTTTATGTTATTATTTTATTAAATCAACAAAATTTTCCCACTTATATTAAAACAAAGTTGATTTGCATAAACAATCCACATCAAATTTTGTGCCGTGTTCTGAACTACAAAAATTGATTGTTGACATTTGTTATTAATAATTATAACTCAACAAAATGATAAGCCTGCGTAGTACCCAGTTATAGCGGGGCGGCGTATAACTGTGCACACTGCGAAAGAGATAGATTGATACAACGGGTGGAACACTAATCATTCCTTTACGAAAACATCTCGTATAGCTCCGTATACAAACATAGTATGCAGTACCATTGTCAGAATTGTTCAGGATAGTTAATAGCGCGGTAAGGCATCCGTCAGCCTACGTGCACAGCAATACGCCATCCGCTATACCGTAACAGCAACAATGGTATAGAATAAGTAAATGATAAGAAGGTTAAAAATTATGTTTATTACTATTAGAACACAATCGAATTATTGCATAATAAATTTATATTACTAGACACGAAATGACTGAAGAAAATATGATAACTCAGAATGAATAAAGAAATTTACAGGCTCAACTTCTAAAATTCTCTATTAATTACATAACCCCAAATTCCTTCAATCTTGTCTTTAAATGCATAGGCAAAAAAATTTATTGGAATTTTTACAAAATTGTAGTTTTTTGTCATACTAAATTCTTTCATAAAATGTAATTCTTGATTCTCGTGTTCACATACACCAAATAAATTGATATTATAATTTTTTTATTTGTATGAAATTCTATTTTAGTTATTTTGTTCATATCTTATAAATACTGTGCATTACTGTAAAATAATTATAAGAGAATACCAATAACAATTCTTGCAACATATTGCTATTGATCCCTCATCATGAAAAACTACAGAAGAATTTTACTTCATAAATATTACGTTTAACCAATTTATAATTTTTGTTTTTAAAAGTTATAGTTCAACAAATTTTGTCATATAATGTCACTTCAGAAATTGCTGGATGTTAGTCAGTAAACAAACCACAATTCACTTTATACAAAAAAAATCAATTAATTTTTGTCCATAACAGTCGTTATTTCAAACCAAATTTAATATAATAAATATTTTTATCATCATGATTGGTCCTACTGTTCCCACCCAGAAATCAGCTGATGTTGTTGGCAGGTTTTTATTTTAGTAATCCTGACGTATATTTTGAATATGTTAATAAATGTATTGAATTTGAACTGAACCTAGACAATTATTATATAATTTTGTATTTATATATTTCATAATCTTTGAGCATGTTCAGATATGATTGTTTCTATACATGGTTAGAATATTAATACTAATAAGATGAACAAAAATTCAACCACATTCTGAATATGTTTCTACCAGCCTATCTTGAAAAACCACTGGCAATAAATTAGCCAATACCAGGATAGAAACAGCACCAAAAGTTACTGAAGATGACACATGAAGATGCAGGGGTGACAAAACATTTTAAAAAGTACATTATTATAATCTCTTACTTATTGTTTTTTCAACCAGTTTTCTAGCTACTGCTGGTCTGGGAGTGTTCATAAATTAGCAACTGCAATCACCACTACCAGCTTTCCAGGCCTGACATAACTGCAGACATAATGCAACGTAAATGTACCTGTAAAGATATAGTCTTGAATAGACTTATGTCAACAAAGATCAAGGTACTATATTGTATATATTTTCTCTTGTTATTTTGTGTCATTTATGTGTTTCTTTTATGTTTTAAAATTGTATGACTTACGGACAGATATACCAATACGAGATTAAGTAGATATACTCTACTACAAGTTGTGATCCAGTATAGCTGAAATGTACTACAGGAAGGGTAACTGAAGGCGAGATCAAACCTCGAAATAAGAAAAATTAAACCTCAAACAGAAACTGGGTCTAGAACTCATGATGTGCACCGACGAGAGAGCTGGTGGAGGTACAGAAAAAAAATCAAGGGAAAAAAATGAGATCACCAGGGGGATGAAACGCAGAACCATGTAGGGCCAGGGAGGCAGCCTTTCTGTTGAGACATCATGGCTAGGTCACACAGAAGCGTGGCTAGGTCGGGATGCTTTAATGATGCATTAAGGACCCTTGAGGTTTGAGAGGCGGGTGCACAAAGGTCAGGGGGATACGCAAGGGATGCATATCTGGACTCCAACTAGGTATTGGGTCAGGAAGAGTAGCTTCACTGGGGAGGAGCTCACGGCATCCAGAAGTGGAGGTCATGTTGCTTCAGGACGTCCGAAGGAAGGAAATGATAAAGGGCGGGTGGTTAGTCACCGCCGCATCACTTAGGACCAGTCAAAGCAACGTCCATTAGGTGGTTACCAGCTGCCCCTAGAATAGGATAGATGAAAAATGAAAATGACAGTCAACTACTCCTGATACAGTGGTTAATTGAACCCAATCATTTTTTGTTACTTCAAAATGTTTTAAAAAACTAAGATTTATTTTATTTTTTCTAACTACTAAGTGCTTATATTTGCAACAAACGTAAAGGCAGACAGAACGAGAATACAAAAATATTATTTACATTGCTATTTAGCTGAAATTTAGTGCCACTAAATACATATTCTTACTACGTTATTGTTTGATGTAAACATTTGTTGTTTAGTGGACCTTTATAATTTGCAGAAAATTACGATTTTTAAACATTAATATGAATATATAATTAGAATGATTCAGTAAATAAAATTATTACTATTAAAACATTAATCAATGAGAATGATCAATGTAATGTAATTATACTACAAAAGGTTATCAATTAGATACTAAATAAATTATGGAAAAATGAACATGATATGACACTGCATTACTGCATGCTGACCTGTTCAGTGATAGCATCGTGGCTTTAACCTTATGGATAAAGTTTTTTTATTTAATTCTTGTAGCTAAGCAATTTTTTTACCTGATGTTTTGCTATATTATATAGGTGATTTTAACAAATTTCCCATCACTTGTATTTTAAACACGAATCAAGACTACAATGTAAGCATTTTTAGAGGACAAACATCCATAATTAATGATGCATAAAGTTCACATATGGTAATATTTAAAATTCAAACTTCCTATACTTGAGTAAATTAAAAGAATCTAACTTAGAAACAATAATTTACTAATTCAGTTAATGAATCATCATAATGTTTATTGCTTGCATGTATCAGATTACATTTTTCAACACAAGACCAGAATTTTCAATAGTAACAATAACTGAGATTGCACTATTGTTCTGTTATCTGAATATTTTACTTCAAGTCAACCTGATAATAGAACTCCCAGCAATATTACCAGTTGGAACTGCCACCTGGATCTATTAACCAGCTAATGAACTACAATTGAAGCTTTACCCTTTACAACCACATCCCTATCACATTAAAACCAGCACAGTTTACTCAATAAGAATAAATATTCTCCCAGGAAACAAAAAATGAATCACATCAAAATACAAATGTTCATTAAATCGATATAAATAAGATATTCATTTTTGGTATTTGTTCTTAGCTGGCCAAATGAAATCTGCTTATTTGGAAAAAATAAACATAAAAATTAATAACCAAGTTTTTTACTTTTCTGAACTGCACTGTGCCTTCAATACAGACTTTCATAGAAATCCTACATTTGAATAAATTATGAAATAACAAAATTAAATCCATGCTTATTAATTTTGTTAAGTTTAATATATAAAGTATTTGTTTTGTATATATAGTCTCGATAGGAATTTCAAAAGGGAGAATTAGTAAAAAAAAAAAAAAAACTTGAGAATCCTATAATATACAAACTGTAAAAAACCTTCAAAAATTTCAAAATTATACAACTATAAAACCTAATATAAAAAACCTATTTAAATACTACTTGTAAAAAGTATCCACAACCGAGTAGAGTGTAGTATCTTTTTTTGTTATCCAGAAGGTTCAGGATTCAAATACTAACCCAGACTTCGCATTTTTTATATGCTATAAATATTACATGTTATATTCCTACATTTATTCTTTGAGGTTACATCATTAATTACTCACTAACATAAAAACAATTACTGCAAATCTTAACTATAGAACACATTATATATTAAGTCAATCAGTTGAGAAATAAGAGTAATATAGTCTTCAAAATACTGTTACTTCAGCACTCTACAAATGATGTGGGTTTTAGAGAAAAAATAATTATTTAATATAATATTTTATCACTAGAACATCTAAAATTACAAGGAAAGGTGTGGCAAATATACGTATACTACCAAGAATGTAGATGAAATAGGAATATATGTGTCAACAGAATGACAATTACTAACAAGATCAGTACACTTAACTGAAATATTTTTTTTTTTTTTTTTAATTCACGGCAAAAATTAAAATGATACATATAAAAACATTCAAAACTCAGCTACCTACACCACCCCTAAACATCTCAAATTGAATGAAATCCGAATTTATAACACCATCTTCAGAAGACCAAATTTTAATGAGTTTGTTCTGTTGTAATAGCAAAACTAATATTCATTTATATAAAAATGATTTACAAATTTTATAATATACTATCATCTCTGTTTTGTCAAATTTAAAAGAAATAATTTAATTCAGATTTGATGGGTTTAGGTCAGAATTTTATTATTTCTTAACTAAAGTTACTATGGAATACTTCAGACAAGCATGGCATTTTTCGAAAGGTAAAATTCATTTCCATACCCCCACGAACAAGCTTTTCAAAGGTTTTCAGGTGAATTAATTCAACAAAAAAGGGGGATTAAAAGGGGGGGATTTTACATTTACCACTATTATCTTATAATACCATGTTATCAGAAATAAAATACCTCATTACATAAAGAAAATCTCAAAGACGATTAACTTTGTTCAAATTTAACAAGTCAATAAATTACTTTTTCACTACTTAACGTAAAAACAATGTGTATCTTGTCAATCCCGATCAGTTGGAGGAAAATAAATGTTTTAGAAACATTAAAATCTGCAGAAAAGACTGTTTTAACTAAAAAATACACCTAATAGAATTTCATCCAACTAAGACAGCTTCTTATTTTTCAAAATATTAATATAATTTCAGTTCATTTTAATTTTTTTCCAATAAAATCTCTGCCTGACTAGTACTGCGATATCTCTAAAAAACTTAATTTGCAAACAAAAATAAAAAACATATTTTATCACTACTGCGTCGAATTTGCTATTTATTTTTTTCAGAAATAAATAATGTGTTTAATAAGTAACAATCTAACTGAAGTTTTAATTTTAAAAAAATAAGCACCTTAACATAATGAAACATGCCGACACTCGGCACAGCTTAGTACCTTTAATTTAACGTAATTGTGTTGTCCAAGTGATGTATCAACCAAACATGAAGGAGGACTATCGCACTTAGATTTCGTAACATTATTAAACAAACCATACATTATCAACTTTTTAAATAAACTCCACAACCCCCAAAAGAAAGATAGCACGTGTATTTTTAAAGAATCTGGATATGATATCGAAACAATTCCACTTCCAATACTGCTGCTGCTGCTGCTGCTGCTGCTGATACTAGTATTAACGATAACCGCCATAATTAAACAACTAAATCAAAAGATTTCTAAATTTCATTAATCAGACCAAACATGCCTCAACCCAACATAGTCACGACATTATCTGCTCCAAAACTGCTCACTCTCGTTATCAGCTGTTCAAAGTTTTAATTTGACTGTCACATGATCTCCCACGCCATATTGGTAAAGTGATGTTTTCAATTGTTTTCTGCGTTCATCGTTTCGCATATATAACCTAAACAAAAATAATTAACTAATAAACACCGCTAAAATGTGGTATGAAATCAATTATAGTATAAGTAATATTAAAAAAAAAAATTTATGATTAATTTAAAAATATACTAAGAAAATACGAATTATGGGCTCTTATAACATTCAGAGGACAAAATTAACAGTACAAAATTAAAACATGATAACAGCTTACATATCAACGTATTTTAATTTAATTTGCCAATTAGCTAAATGTTCTTACATTTCTGGGTCAATGTCAGTTAACAATAACATGCTGATATGTACACTTACAAATAAAAAATGACATTAAAGTAATTATAATAATGAGCAACTCATTAATTCAGTTAATCAGGAAATATCAGTGGCTGGGATATTTACACAAATCTTTTCATGTTTATAAGCAATTTAATGGTATTAAATTTAAAGCTTAATTATGTAGATATAATAACGCATTACAGTTTACATTTACTGCTAGTAAAATAATCATTTGTCTTAGAAAAAAAATCATAAATTATTACAGTATTTTATTTTAAAATTTTTAATATTAACACTATACTACTAAATATTAATACTATTAATAGGCTATGTACTACTATACTATTAATACTACTACTACATATTAATACTATACTATATTATACTAGAAAAAAAATCGTAAGTTATTATAAAATTTTATTTTAAAATTTTTAATATTAAATACTGATAGTAACATATTGTTTATCCAAGTGATGACCATATACTATACTAACAATGCCTGTTCATGGAAGTGAAAATTATAATTCTAGCAAATCAAATTCACTGGATAGAAAATACTACTTAAATTGACCTTTGTTATATCAGCTAGATTACTACTATAACTGTAAAAACTCAATACAATAAAACATCTGGAGCACAAATTAATACAATTTCAAGCTGCCTATGTTTAGTGATAACTTGCTTTCTAAAACAGAACAAAATCCAAAACATACCTAGCGACAAAAACAAAAAAAATATATATATATTAATTAACAGTTATAAAAGATTGCCTGTCTTTTTAGGAAAAGGGTTTATGATACAAAGAACACATTCAGTCATAAAATCACAATATACAAAAACCAATTTTTTTTCAGATCTCCGAAGCATAACACAAATAAAAGTCATTAACATTTTACCCAAAACACATGCAAATTAAGATATCAATATGCAAATTTAAACACTATGTAACTAAGTACTATCAATTTGAAAAAAAAAACATTTTAAATATAAATACATCATAGACAAAATATGTTAGTTGACTGCACTCTAGGTTTCCAAATTTTTTTTAAGAAAGGTTCAATTAAAATCGCTGATTAAGAAATTTCACTATGTAATTAGTTTCAAAAAAAAAGATCTGAACAAATAATTTATATGTAGCTTGAAAACAAGTCTATTATTTCTAATAATTTTCAAATAATAATATTGATAAGGGTATTATAAGTAAGAATAATGTGACAGTTGATACTGCTACATGACGTTTTACATAGCATTCATAATCAGTATATATCACTTGCTTATTAAGGTTGGCTGACAACAACCCTCCTTTCTGCCTGCATCAGCTCATTTGTTACTTGGATTTCTTACATAGCTAGGAATCCAGCAGAAAATAATACATATGTGTTGAGGCTGTTAATATAGAGATAGGTGCATACATATCTAAAGCTATAGAATTTTAAAGACATGTCTAACAGTGCTTGAAGTGCACTTAAAAACAGTACCCATGAATATTGCAGTATCTAACCATGGATAATGTTAGGCAAGCAAAATTTCAGCAGTAAGTATGTTGGATTGTCAAGATGAACTGAACATACAAAATCGATAACAAAGCATCAAAGCACACTAGCTGAATTACCATAGAATAAATACAAAGACATTGAATATTTCTAATGCCTAGTGTTCTAATATATCCAGCAACTCTTTTCAAAGAATCACTAGATTTTGCATCTTTTTCAGAACTTTGGCTGGCTGATACAAAAACCATTTCTTAGCTGAATAATACCAAACAAGTTGTTTTATAAAACTGTACCTGAAAAAATATAGTCCCTAGTTTATAGTCAGTTTATAAAATCCTTTTCAATAGGGTTTAAAGTTATTGTGTATTCAAAGAAGAGATTAGGTTTGAATGTTGCACAATCAATACAATACTACAAAATTTAATTTGGGTAATTTACGTATTTATGCATAAACTTAAATGTTTTTACAATGTTTAGTGAATTATAAGGTGATTCATGAGTGATTAGTGAACTATGAGGTGAATTGTGAGTGATCAACTTTAAAACATGACAAATTATTTATATCTCAGTTTGAGTTACCAGAGCTAAACATTTCCATCATCCAGCCTGCTAGAATTTCTAGTACTTCAGACACCTTTGGTAACAATATGACAATATTTTTATAGATTTACATAAAAATAATTTTCAAACTTTTTTTGCAGATCATGATGGCATCATTTATTAATAAAAACAAGTGAAGAGATAATGATTACTTTCATTTTTTTATAAGAGTGGTAAAATTTTAGCCTTTCCTCCAGAAAAGCCCAGGTTCCAATCTCAGTTAAGCATGACATGTTTTATAAGCTACAAAAAATATCGATAAGGATTTTCAACAAACAAATTTCTGCCTTATACTTAATGTGGTAAAGTTAATTATCTTTGAATCAGACAACCTTTGGTAGAGGAATATTAGGAAAATAATAGCAAAATTAGTTTTGTTAAAATGTTTTTAACTATTCTCTTAATAATTTTCAGAAGGCTTCATTAAATATGAAATAAATAAAACATTAGAAGAAAAACACACAGGTTATTAAAGAAATTACAAAATTTAGTTTATAATAAATCTATGAAAATTTTGAAATTTAATTTTTGTATTAACTTCCAAAACTACTTTAAAAATTACCATGGAATTTTAGTTATTTAGCCTGCCTTTGTCACAGAATATTAAATGAAAATTCAAAGATTTCTTATAAAATTTGGTAAGCATCCTTGTACCAATTCTTAGGGTTTTTAATTATTATATTTCAACCAAAGTTTATTTAATTATCTAATATGTGATTATTCTAGTTCATTTAATAATTGGTATGGAATTTTGTGATTTTTATGTTTTAAAGTTTGTTTCTCAATTTACAGAAATTGTTTCTAGTACATTCACGAAGTGTGAGAACAATTGACCATTCCCAAGAATTCTATAACCAGGTTCGGTAGCTTTTTTCACATTACAATAGGTGTTTATTGTGTGACAGCGGGCAGTATAACAAAAGACGCTTGTAAAACAGTCCTGCTAGCTTCAATAAAAGGGTTTCTTTTTGTTCCTTTCTGGATTCCTCTCATTATTATAATTTCTACTACTTTCATAATAATTGCTAGGAATCTGTTACTCAGGCCCGCTGTACCAGCGGGCCTGAGTAACATATGCGAATATATCAGTACATATGAACATATGAACATATGAGTATATATCAGGCCCGCTGAGTATATCAGCGGGCCTGATATAATATATTTTGTTACAATATATTTGAATACTTTGAGAAAAAATGTATCCAGGAATTAGTTAAAAGAAATTATTTTTTGTGCAATATTGTTTTATCTCTCCAGAAAATATGGATATTAATATTTATAATAAATAAAGATTTCAAACAAGTGAGATGAAAATGTAGAAATAGAGGAAAACGTATGAATTTTGATGACAAAATAATTTACTATTATACAAATTTATTTTGAAATACTTTTTTATGCACTTTATAATAAGTTTTAATACATGCAGATTTGTGAAAGAGGAACAGGAGAATTATTATTAACCGATTAAGAAAATAAAGAAGAGAGAATTAACAGGTTAATATTTTTGACTAGATTTCTCACTAAAGAAGAGGTGTGATGATACCTCATACATTCAAAATAAGAATAAGAGGTAAAGTGGAATACTTTGTGCATTAAACCACGCAGCAACAGTGGCCACTGAAGTTGAATACTAAAGGAGGAATAACAATACGGGTTTCAAAGGGTAACATCTGCAGATATAAAAGATGATTGAGAAGGGTTAAGAATGGAAAAAGCCAGATTATAGTTTTTATAGAAATGATGAAAGCTTATGGTAGCATCCCCAGAAGAATAGGTAGTAGTAAGGAGTAAGGGATGTCCCCAGAAATTGTATACAAGTGGTTAAAGGATTTTTCAAGAAAATACAACAAAGTTCTTGCAGAAAGAATTTGTTTCATGGTGGACTGAGTTCACGGAGACTGTCCATCAGCACATGCTACTCATCTCCATATAAAATAAAGATATTACCAGTGAGTTACTATATCCCTCTCCTAACACTGGCTCACTCCTTTGATGAGAAAAAAATATGTTTATAAAATATATGATTGAGATGAGTTACTTTTATACAGATCTGAATACTAGATCATGGGTACTGTGTTCTTCGGTGGTTGGGTTTCAATTAACCACACATCTCAGGAATGGTGAATCTAAGACTGTAAAATACTACACACTCATACATATAATATAATCCCCTCTCATCATCTTAAGATTGTTAAGATTGTTATAAGATCATCTTATGATTGTTCTGGAGGCTAAACAGTAAAAGAAAAAAAGAAAGAAGGTGATTGAGATGAAGTTTTTATGAAGCATAGTAAGAAGTAAATATGGCAAAAGATTGAGTAAAAATTGCTTCAGAAGAGAATATTTCGAATTTAGATTGAATAAAAAGACCTTGGTTATACAGCACTTCATAGAGAAAAAGGCTATAAGGTGGGTTCAAACGTTTATTGAGAATGGTAAGTTGAAAAGTAACAAAATACATCTCCTGTGTTATATAAAAAGAAGTACTACAAGAAAACCATGCAAAAGATGTTTATATTTTGTAAAGTAAGGCCTGATACAGAGAATGAGGTGAAGATGATTTTTGAGAAAGAACAATAGAGAGGAAAATTACGTAATTGCTAACTACATCTTGAGCCCCATTATAAAAGAAATCCACATAAAAAACAGATGAAAATTTGAAAATGGTGAGAACCTCTAATGAGTCCAGGAATAGTGAATAAGTAGTGAATTGAAATTAAATTATCTTACTATTTACAAGATTTTAAAAACATCCAAGGAACTGTGCATGAGAAAGGTTCCTACAAATCTGATGCCACAAAAAAATTGTCATATAGCAAAATATAAATGAGTCTATTGCTGAACTTCTACGTATCAGAGTAATAGAACGGAATAACTGTTGATAAATCGTGGATTTTCCAGTTCAATATTGATAGTTAACGCCAAACTAATGAGTACAGGTAACCCTCACCCAAGTCACCAAAAGATGTTTCTGTGCAGTCAAATTTGCAAACAAACGGATGGTGCATCACGATAACGCCTCATAGTGTTAGTAAGTCTCTATCGAGTATTTTTGACTAGAAAGGATATTTCTATGGTTTGGAACCTACCTAATCTTATGATCTGAACCCATGTGATTTTTCTTTTCGTCAAACTAAAACATCACAATTTTGAAACAGTAGAAACATACAAAAAGCCTCTAACGAGTCAGATGAGAGCAATTTCAGTTCAGAACTAAGAGTATTGTTACAAAATTGAGAGCGAAACTCTAGTAGTGTGTAGCTTCTCAAGGAAAATTATTAGAATAAAATATTAATTTGTAGGCCATTTTAAAAATAGTTTTATAGAATCAGTTTCACTTTTTTTTTTATTTGTCTTCAGTCATTTGACTGGTTTGATGCAGCTCTCCAAGATTCCCTATCTAGTGCTAGTCGTTTCATTTCAGTATACCTTCTACATCCTACATCCCTAACAATTTGTTTTACATATTCCAAACGTGGCCTGCCTACACAATTTTTTCCTTCTACCTGTCCTTCCAATATTAAAGAGACTATTCCAGGATGCCTTAGTATGTGACCTATAAGTCTGTTTCTTCTTTTAACTATATTTTTCCAAATGCTTCTTTCTTCATCTATTTGTCGCAATACCACTTCATTTGTCACTTTATCCACCCATCTGATTTTTAACATTCTACTATAGCACCACATTTCAAAAGCTTCTAATCTTTTCTTCTCAGATACTCTGATTGTCCAGGCTTCACTTCCATATAAAGCAACACTCCAAACATATACTTTCAACAATTTTTTCCTGACATTTAAATTAATTTTTGATGTAAACAAATTATATTTCTGACTGAAGGCTCGTTTCGCTTGTGCTATTCGGCATTTTATATCGCTCTTGCTTCGTCCATCTTCAGTAATTCTACTTCCCAAATAACAAAATTCTTCTACCTCCATAATCTTTTCTCCTCCTATTTTCACATTTAGTGGTCCATCTTTGTTATTTCTACTACATTTCATTTGTTCACTAATCAATCAGTTTCACTAATTTTTTTTTACTACTCCAACATAAAAGACGTATCCAACTTTTGACAATAACGACTGCATATGGTACTTATAGATTTATCAATTTCCGAACTTCTTGACTCTGTAGGACCTTACTTAAGCAAGCTGTTAAGCAGTGGGAGCCAAGTTGGATTTATGAACGGTTATTAAATGTGGTAAATCCTATTTTAATCATGGAAAAACTCAATCCTTTTTTTGTAGTATATATACTAATATTGTAAAACTATTTATTGTAACAATCTGTCAATAAATTTCAACTTCACTGTGAATAAAGTTCAAAAACGAATTTACGTTTGTTCGTGAATTCTCTTAGAAATAGAGATTGCAAAATGTGTTAATTCAGCCATAAAATCATGCCCAAATGAACTTTATTATGAAGGAAGGTTGACTTCTTTCATAGTCAAAAAATTTCTGCTGCCAGTTCTTTAAAATTTTATAAAAAAGTGTTAGTTTCGTCTTTTAAAACTGGCGTAATTATTTCAATCTGTTCAGTTCCTGCTGAATCATAACACAGGTACGAACCAATGTCGTTTCCGAGGTTACTTTTTCTCGAAATGTCTAGAATGCTGAAATCTTACAATTTATTGCGCGCACTTTTATTGTTAGTAGGAATTTCTGTTAATCTGATTTATGACAATAAAAAAGTACTTTAACTGTGTAATCTGTTAATGTGAAATCTTATGTGATTCTTAAATGTTGTAATATACCGGTAAGTAGAATTATTATTTTTCAAATTAATTTCGAAATATTCTTCGATAATGTTATTTCACAGGTTTTTTTTAAAAATATAATTTCCATATTATTAGTTAAATTGAAGATTATCTAAAATGTTCCGAAGATAATTTTGTTATCCACAGTAAAGTTCACTGCCATTTACATTTCCATTTTTTTATAAACAAATATTTTTGAAAATTACTGAATAAAAACATTTTAAATTATATATTTAATTTTGTAAATCGTTTGTATTCGGGGAAGTATCATCTTAATGTGGGAAATGTTTTTCTAGTTTACATTGTAAATTTCAAAAATTAATAACCTAAAAATATATATTATGAAAACTGTTATATATAATCTGACTTTAGTATTTGTACTATTGCTATAATATGAACATTTTACCTTATTTTTAATTAGTCTCTTTTCACTTAACATTTAATGTATAACATTAAAGTTGTGCCGTATTGAAAATATTCTTTTGAATTGTAAGATGACACTGAAAATATCATTTGACTGGTTTGATGCTATTCTTCATTTCTTTTATTTTATGCTGATCTTTTAACATCAACATAATTATTATAGTGTACATCTTCAGTTTCTGTTTTATAAAATTAATCTTTGTCTTACAATTTTTACTCTCTTCACAACCCTCCACTACCAAATAAACTGAACACGGATGTTGTAATATGCCTCTAACCTGGTTTTGCCTATACAATTCTGCTATAACCTTTCACATCTATTATTTCTCCTAACACCTCTTTCTTTCATTTTTATCATAAAAATTAATTTTATATATCTTTGTATTACACCACATTTCAAATGTCTCTTTTCTTTTCTGCCTTCTGTATTTAGTATTAGTATGTATATTAGTATTACTATTGTATATATTAATACATGTTTCACTACCATGATGTGCTACACTTCACAAAATATTTTAAAGAATGTCTTTGTAATTCTTAGTTCTATATCTGGTACTACTAGCAGATATTTTTTATGCAGTAAAAGTCTTCTTTATGTTACCCTGTCGTTAATTTATGTTTTATTCATCCATCCTTCGTAATTTTACTCTTTAAATAGCAAAATTCTGTATCCTCTCATTTATTGTGATCTCTGTTTTATTATGCAGTTGACTATTGTCCTTTTTGTTAGAACTCATTACATTGTTGTGTTGCCTTCAAAGTGAATTTCTTTCCTTGCAATAAATATAACAGCCTCATCAGTAAAATACAGCATTTTTATTTTGAATTAAAGGTTACCTTGGATAGTTGATAATTAAGTGGAGTATTATTTCACTCAATTTTCAATTCACATACAAATTGAAATGCATCGGGTAGAATACATCCTGTTTTATCCTTTTTGAATTAGACTTTATCTTTATTCTTCTTGTGTCTGCCTTGAAAGATTAGTACGAGACCAGAATGATCTCCAATTTTCTTATGCTTTTTCTGAGCTTGAATTCTTCATCTAATTTACCTTCCATCACATGTTCAATTCGTCTAAGCCATTGTATTTTCAATGCAGAAAATATTTGGCTGATAAAAAAGTAGTTTTTTCTCTTTATCTGCTCCTGATTTATTAGGTATAATAACAATCACATTTTTAAAACTTAGCTTTTTGTCTTATCCAGTCTCAAACTTCTGTTTGCTAATGTGCATATACTATTCAGTTTTGCTTTGTTTAAATAAGACAATATTTCTGATTGTATATAATCTATTGTACTTCCTTGTTTCTGCTTAAATCTGTTAAAGATAAAGGGATTTTTAAGCTCTTATCAAATTCTATTCTCCATGTCATTAAGCCATTTTTACTCCTTACAATCCTCATTTAATGATTCTTCTCCTCTTTGTATCTCTTCTGTATATTCATGCCACTGTTAGCTATTTTTTTTTTTTTTGTAAATGATGATGATTGTAAATCAATTGCAGTATATTTTGATAGCAAATATATATTGAATATTGCAATTATGTTAGCACTATATTTTGGTTATGTTTATCCAGGGTTCTCTCTTTTTTTATATATGCCACATTTATCTTTTCAGTAATCATATTTTTTCATTTCACACATCTCTTCCAACTAATTGTGTTTTTGCTGTTTTGTACTTGTTAGTTTTATTTGTACACTTTCCTGCTTTTATTGTTTTTTACTTTGTGCTCATCTATTAATTCTAAATATATCTTTTCTCATCAGTGATTTTACTGTAACCTTTTTATCTATAATTTCCTTTTCTGCCTTAATTATTCCCCATTTTAAATTACCCATTCATTTTCAATTGAATTTTCTGGTATAGTAAATTGTAGGCCTTAATATATAACTTTTTCAAATTTTAACATTGTAACCTTCACTTCATTTTGACTAGATATAATGATCAGAATCAGGATCTGTTGCTGGTTATGTTTTACCCTCCTTAATCTGGTTTCAAAAATCTTTGCTTATCCGTTGTATAATCTGTCTGATATCTTTCCATACCTTTTGGTGGTATTTCATGTATATCTTCTTGATGAGTTTTAAAAAGGGTGTTTGCAATCATTTGTACCTGTATAGTGAAATATTTTGCCTTAAATGTAAAATTAATAACAAACAATTATATGCCTCAAAGTTGTTTAATAAAATGAAAACAAAACAATACTTCGCTACATAGTAGTATTCAACTCAGTTTCATTCAAACCATTTCATGCCTATGTTCGCAGTACTTTAGTTAGGTAAAATGTTAAGGTTTTCCATAAAAGGGATTCAGTTGTTTTTTGTTTTACATATTCCGTAAAGCTTGGATAAATTAGATTGTTCTAGTTAAAGTAGAGTACTAGTTCAAACTGAATTAGTACTAGTCGGAACATGGTTAACTATTAAATTATTAACTATTATTGTCCCTTTTACTTAATTTTCCAACATTCCATGTTCTGGCTATACAATACTTTGAGGTGGTTTCCTCATGAGCAGCTTTCACCCACAGATTGAATTGTAGGAAAATTTTATTACTATTTAATTTTACCAAAAAAATCCATAATACTTCTTTTCTAAAAAAAGATTGCATGAGAGAAAAGTATTCCTTAGAAAACCTATTTGTAGTTTTCCATAGATTTTTTTAATGTAATAAACTTTTTAATGTATGAAACACCTTCCTCTTATATGAACAATAAGATTTATAATTATTTTTCCAGGTCAGTTTGTTAGTGATAAGTATAATTTTGCATCATATGAATTCTAAAATCATTTTGTATTTTCTAGAGATGATTACTCCCATTTTTGAGTATTTTATTTTTCATAAATTCAAATATTTATCATATCTCATATATTCAGATACCCATAATGTTATTTTTAGTTTCATATTTAAAAGTTAGCATTTAATTTGTTAAATATATAATCATATTACAAATAAAAACATATATTTGAGTTGTATATTTTATTAGAAGTTAAAAACAAAAGGTTTTTAACAATTTTTTTTTGTATTTGTATTTCATTAGTTAAGGATAAACAAAAATAGATAAACATATATATGTATATAGATTGACACTTTTATTTATTTAACTACTTAGTTTTTATTCTTAACGAAAATAACTGACTGGTATTTTAATATTAATGTATCCAATACAACACACTTTTATTTTTAAAAAAATCTTAAGTCTTAGGTTCAAGTCTGCTTCTTTTCTCATCACAAATAAAACGCTCAGTGCTGAAGAATTACTCAGTAAAAAATATTTGATGACCATGCAATTAAATATTTTTAAGGTAATTGTTTAAGTAGGATACAGACTCATTTCATCATAAAACTTGTAGTGGTATGGTCAAAAATAGTTGTCAAATGTAAACTAATCTAATATCGTTTCCAGAAATGCCTATTTTCTGTGACTAAAGACCCAACACCTAATCTAGTGCTTTCTGAAAAGCAGAATGGATCACTTTATTTGTATCTAATTTTAACTGAATGTAAATCAAATATTTTAACAATTTTATGTAAAATGAAAAATTGTATATGTTTTATTCTTTATTTGAAGTAATTTTTTCTTCAAAATGGAGGTTTGAATCAAGTTGCACTGCCATCTGTTTCATTGTTAATTCAGTTTTAGTAAATTGTATTTTGTTGTTAGCATCAGTTTTTATTTCAGCTTTGGATGATTCAACTCATAGATTTTAAAACTTGTACCTGACACCAGTGTACTGATGTTTTGAATATTGATTTAAAGTGTGTTTGAATTGGAATGTGTATTTGATTGCCTCATTGTAGTTTGTAGGTGTGGTGTAAAAGAATATTTTACATATTCTTTTTGAATATTACTTTTTTATTATTACTACTGGCTTTACCTCTTTGTTGTTTAAATATTTGTTGAATTAAGCCATTTGTTAATTATAATTTTTTTTCATCAACTGACTAATACGTACAGTTTCTTGAATGATACTTTGTGATTGAAATTCAGTAATGAGACTAGAAGTTGACTGAATTATGTTATATGAATCTCTTTAAGTCATAAAAGTCAAATACAAGTTGCAATATGAAGTAAAAGGGTCTTCAAATAGTTGGTAATCAAGATCGATGATTATGGCTGCTGCTTCTGTGCTTTATATGATTTCTGTAAACGTGACACTTCTCCATGGTGATAATTTCCTTCTTTGTTGAAATTTCTAGATGCTTCATTCCTCCTCTAAATGCTTCATCAGTTTTCTATGATCTATCAGGTATTCTTATCATATTTTAGGAGAGTTTGAGATTTTGAGTTCACTTAAAAAGAAATTGTGATTTTACTGTTTAAATTTAGATTTGTCATACAGACCGCTAGAGAGTTTCCCTTACTATCCTTTACGCCACTTTTTCTGTAACACCTGTTACTTAAGAGTATTGTAACCGTTAGAAATTAAGGCAATGAAACTATGTAACTTTAGCTGGCTTTCAGAACACTGTCTCTTTAAAACTCTACTTGTGTGTAAAAAAAAAAGTCACATATTATTATAGATTAATTCGTGATACCTACAACGAACAGCACACAGTTTTTATTTTTAAATTGTGGAAATTATAACTCAATATCTTATTTTTTTGATTCATTATTCGTTTTTTCTACCAGTGGGTTATCTCCTTGTAAGATTAAAATGAAGACCTAGTTGTAAAATCTTAAGTTCTAAATCAGTTGAGGGGTGATATATCTCAAAAGGGTTGGTTTTAAGAGAATTGTAATAGTGCGTAATTTTTGAATTATGAGAAATAATACTTTTGAGAAACATTTTTATTGAAATAAATTTTCATCCGTAAAAATTATATTTTCATACATTTTTCTAATTTTAAATATTCAGTTTATTGATTTGAATGGTTTTTTTTTTTATTGTTTATCTCTGACTAAGATATTGTTAGATTTTTGGGATACGAAAATTTTATTTCCTTATCAGAGGTTTTGCAGAGAAACGCTCCTAATATTAAAAACACAAATTTTATGAATTTATCTTTCTTTTTTTGTACTGTTCCAGTTTATTCAGTTGCATTCAGATTTTATTGTTTCTAAGTGTGAGGTATTATCAGAATGGAAGCAGTTCAGCCCTGATTAGACTATTTTTAATAGACTTCCTTCCTAAAAATAGAGCCATAAATTTATTTTCTATTATTATTTTCTATTATTATAACATTCATCACAGAGATAGTGTATTTTGGAGTTAAAATTTTTTTTCCAATATCCAAAGTTTTGTAAGTTTAGGTAATTACGTTTTATCATATTTTAAGATTAAACATCGTAGCATAGCTTTGAATTTGTAGGAATTTGTATTTTAAATTCTAAAAAAATGCTAGGTTAACAAATATCATTTTCAGATATCCAATAGTGTAACAGAAGATTCAAACTACTATAAATTGTGATTATCTTTCATTATTTATTATGTACTTAATTTAAGGTATAAACTTACATTTTTGTCTTTAATTATCTGTATTATATTAAAATACAGATGTGAAACTAACAATTTTGGATTCAAATAAATTGTGTAAAAACTCTTTAAACTCTCTATTAATAGATTAATATGTTTTTTTAATAATAAAAAGTTTGTATATTTAAAAAAAGTCAGGAAAAGATTTTTGAAAGTATATGTTTGGAGCGTAGCTTTATATGGAAGTGAAACTTGGACGATCGGAGTACCTGAGAAGAAAAGATTAGAAGTTTTGAAATGTAGTGCTACAGGAGAATGTTAAAAATCAGTTGGGTGGATAAAGTGACAAATAAAGAGGTGTTGCAGAAAATTGATGAAGGAAAAAGCATTTGGAAGAATATAGGTAAAAGAAGAGACAAATTTAGAGGCCACATATTAAGGCATCCTGGAATAGTCGCTTTAATATTGGAGGGACAGGTAGAAGGAAAAAATTGTGTTAGCAGGCAACGTTTGGAATATGTAAAACGAATTGTTTTACAGGGATGTAGGATGTGGGGAGTGTACTGAAATGAAACTACTAACCCTAGATAGGAATTCGTGGAGAGCTGCATCAAACCAGTCAAGTGACTGAAGTCAAAAAAAAAATTTTTTCAGTAAATCATGTACTACATCCAGTTTGACCTTAAGCTACAATCTGATTACTGATCTTACAGATTGACTTTAGAAATTTATGATTAATTCTAATTTTTAATATACATATAATCAATTCTTGACGTAGAACTGTTTGAATTGACAAAAAATCTATTATTGAAGACATTTAATTTTTTTTTTGAGGTGTCCTTCCTTCTGCATCGACTAGCTTAGCTATTTTATGTAGTAGAGTTGAATTTACTAATGTTTTACAGCGTAAAAAACTTTTTTGTCAAAAAATGACAAACATATGGGTTGGTAGTACCTACTTATTAGAATATTATATAATACAAAAAGCGTTAATTAAACGGCTTTTGAAATTAATTGAAAAACGGTAAACGCTGAAAATCTGTTTATAAAAAAATTTTATTTTAAATCTAAAAATATATGGCCATTTCCTCTTGACGATTATGATCACCTGATTTTCTGGAAAAGTAAATAAAAAAAATAAATTAACAAATAATGAAAAAATTATAAATATTAATTGATAAATAAATGATAAAACACTGTAAAAGGAATATTACTAACAATGTCTTAATAAAAGTAAAAAATATACAACTTTAATTGATAAATTCTCGAAAACATTTTTTATAATTGAAATATTCATTCTATAACATTAACAGAAATGTTTTGACTAATGAAACTATCATAATCTGGGAATAAAGTGATAAAAAATTTGATAACTGACCGTTAAGTGCTGGTAAAATATTGATTCTGTTTAGTATTGACTGGAAAGTAAGTGGAAATTTTCATCAAAACAATCAAGCCTTATGTAATGTAAATATTTCATGGTGTTTCTAAAAAACAGTAGCAAATATTGCTTAATAAATTAGTAAATTAAAAAAAAAACCCTGAACAGTAATGAAAGTATCACTATAAAAATGTCTATTCACGAGAAGATATTGTATTAGGTAAACAAGTCAGACTTGTCTGCGCATAAAAGTTTGTTTTCCAAACAGCAGTTTTTTTTATTTTTGGTTTACTATGTTTTTGCTAATATATTTATTGGCTACGACGTAAATAGTTTTAATTTTTTCTAAATTTATTTTTTGTTACGATTTTGTATAATAGTTACGTCCAGCTATAAAAGCTAGATGCTGAAGCATTTGTAGTAGCTATCCACGAAGTTTAACTGTCTTACCTTCGCTTTGTCTTAGAACCATTGATGAAAAGGAAAACATCCTTCAGTTGGTACAACTTAGTCCTATAACTAGCACGCAAAGTTTTTCTACGCTACTGAACCTTCCAAAAAGTACAGAATGGTGATTACATTCTTACGGACCGCGTTCTTATTATGTTCAGAAAGTTCAACATCTCCAGGTCGGTGACTATGCCAGACGACTGCATTTTTGTCAATGGGTTAACAATAATTTTCACTTGATTCCATTCGTACTATTTTCGGGTAAAGCTACTTTTACCTGTAATGGCATAAATAACACACGGAATTCATATATGTGGTCTGAAGAAAACCCACTTGCTGTAGTTGAATGAAGTTCCAAAAACTTGATTCAGCAACGGTTTTCGGTGGAAGTTTTGTGGGGCATGTTCGACAACCAATTAATAAGTTCTTTCATATCAGAACAACATGTTACAAGGAGAAATTATCTGGAATTTTTAAATAGTGAGTTTCCTACAGTGCTTGAACATTTTTCAGTGGCGAAACGAATTGAAATGTACTATCAACTTAACGGAGCACCAACACATTTCATGGATGAGATAAAACAATTCTTAGATGAAAAACTTTACTAGTAAGTAGATTGGACGTAGAGGGCCGGTAAATCGACCAACTAGTTCCACCGTACCTTTTCCCTTAGATTATTATTTATGAATGAAATGTGAGGTATTCAAGCAAAAAGTAGACACACGTGATGTACTGATCGCTTGCATTTTTACTGCTGCAGTTTTCATCAAGGAATGCGAAGATACCATTAGGTTGGCAACAAAAAGTATAAGGAAACGAGTTAAAAAGTGTCTCGATGTCAGTGGTAGAATTTTTGGAACATTTATTGTTCCATATGCAGTATAAATTAATGCAGTATAAACCACAGTGAATATTTTTTTTTTTTTTTTAAGTAAAAACTGTTTTCATTTTTTTGTCTAAATTTATTGTGTCAAAAACAGCTGTTATTATTAATTTTTGTTATATTTTGTTTTGTTTTATTTTAATAATAGAATTGATTCTTTTTTTTTATAGACTACTACATAAATTTTCTCAAAATTAAATTCTCTACAAGTTTTGGTAATAAAATTTACGCATTTATTATTCATTTAACAAAGTTATGCTTCAAGCCTCTAAAACAACGTATTACCGTCACCGATTTTTAGTGTAGAAATTCCGTTACCTTCACCCCCAGGTAAAATAATTTAACCTTCCAGGTCACCTTTGACCTTTGAATCTTGACCCAGGTATAAGAAGAGGCCACAAAATAAATTAAAAAAGACTGCCACGTGCTTGAAATACATCACACTGCGTGATCGGAAGGTTTTAGGTATGTGTTCACAATGTACATGCTTGCTATTGCTAACATTGAAATAACCTTGTTTACTACTTTCAAAGTTATCTAGGGATAATGTATTTGCGTTAATGACAAAGCCTTGGTTTTATATAAATACTCGCCAATTTTTCATAGTGTTCACTTTTCGTTCTGCGTGTCTAGTACTGCATGTTTAGCAAATAATAATGACGCATTATTATTTACGTTATCTTCATTATTATCATCTACGTCATGTTCGTTATTATTCAGGTAAAATGACTTTTTTAGGTAGCGTAAATAATTAAGACGTGTAACAGCAGTACTATACATGCAGGATGAGGTATGATCATGATGAAAAATTAGCTGGTATTTGTATAAAACTGATAGAGTTTGTCATTGACGCAATATATTATCACTACATAACTTTGAAAGTAATAAACAAAATTACTGCAATATTAGTAAGCATGTGTACTGTGCACATGCCCTTAAAATGTTTGATTATGCGGTACGTCATATTTCCAACACGTGGCAGGTTTTTTATTTTCTATTAAAAAGATTTCTTTTGTGATGTATTTTTTTTTACCTAGGGCTTAAGGTGACCCGGAAGGTTAAAGTTGTTTATCTTGGGTCAAAGGCCTACATTAACGTGGAACCGGCATTTCTACACTACTTTTCTATACTTTGTAAATTTCTGTTTTGTCTTCAATAATAAAAGTTGATTTTTTGTTTTGTGTAGACTTAATCAATTTTTTTCGGTATTAAAATCCTTTACAGGTTTTGATAACAAGGTTTACCCATTTGTTTAGTCATTTAACATATTTATTGTGTTTAAAACCTAAAACATATTTTTCGTGACTAATTTTTCTATTTTACTCGGATATTATGAAACCTACGGGAGGTACAGTTCTGGGACCTGTTTTATTTGTTTTTTTAGGTTAGAAATCTTAAGAAACCTTCAGTTTACCCGATATATAACGCCTTAAAAATTTCATTTAATCGGGGGAACTGAATACGGCGAGAAATTGTCCGCTAGCTGTAACTAAGCGTTTTCGGGCATATGTTTGTAGGTGATGTTTTCCTTATTTCAAGCGCTAGAATCGGTTCCAAAATTATTTACCTTTTCCCGTAAGTCACTCTGTATTTAATAGATGGAACTTTTCTGGAGTTAAATTAGTATTATGGTTGTGTCTGTTAATATTTCATCCAAAATTATCCTAGCAGCGACGTGTTAACGCTTACAGCCGTAGAATGCTGTACGTACGTTATCGTGTAGTGCTTTGTATATGCTTTGTCAGCCTGTCTTTTCAAAACATTTACATCATTTTCTTACATTTCTTTAATTTATTCAGTTATCATATACAAATGTCAGTTGATATGAATTTTCTGTTCCTTTGAAAGTCCAAAAGCTGTTATAATTGGTTGCGTTTAATAGTTTACCATTAGCTGCACAAATTAAAAGCTGCAGAAAATTATGTCAACAAAGTCGACCTTGAGAAATTACCGAGCGGTCATTAATTTCAGGGTGACCCTGCTTTATGTGATATTAACAGATTGCTTCATCTCAAATTGGGCCTGAACTGTGCCATTTTAAAAAGTAATTGAAAACAGCTTGAGTGATATTAATTAAACTTTGTATTTTTATTAAATTATATCTATACTTAAAAATATATGCTATAATTTAAAGATATGTTGTAATAGGTATGTTGAAAAAGGTTTTTATTTATTTTCTCTTAAAATATTTAATTTAATTTACTGTAGCCTATTTTATCAAAAAAATTTGTTTAGTTTTATATTTAACGTTAAAAATAACCATGCAAAACAAATCTTGCATAGTTATGGTAGGAAGATCGTATTTTTAAGATTTTCATTAACGAAGTGTATTTTTATATTTAAAAAATAATTTTTCTTTTTGATAATATTGAAGCACCGTTAATTTGAAAATTATGAAAGAATTTACTTACTGTCAGGTCTTGTTAAAAAAAAAAATTATAAATTTTTTAATTGTTAAATTTTTCAATGATTATATTTTCTTTTGAGTCAATTTCCTTTTGAATATCCTGTGTGCTATATGGTGTGTGTGTGTGTGTGTATGTGTGTGTGTGTGTGCGTGCGCGCGCGCATGCACACACACACACACAACAAAAGAGAGAGTTTGAAAATGGTGAATAATTAATTTTTTATAATCCTTGTGTCATGTTACATTTTCTTTCATTTCTCTTTAGTTATAAAATGGTTAGGAGGTAGAATAGAACATAAATATCTTATTTTATTCTAAACTGTTCATTACAATATTTAAAATGAGTATTATTATAATATGTTTTAATAGTTAAAAAATAAAATGATTTAATGTATTTCTTGTATTCAATTTTACCATTCATTTTAAATTTCATGCATTAATGTTTAATTTAAAAAAAAAAAAACCCAGGTTTTTTGTATTTTTTATTTTACTAAATGATAGTACTTTATATCTTTAAATAAGATCATGAACCGTATTTGTCAGATGCAGAATATATACTTTGTTTGTATTTTCTTTATGAAGAAGTAATGAATGGTTGTGCATTATTTTTATTTATTAAAAGATTCTCTAATCCTTTTGACTGCATTTAAATAACAAAAGAAAATGTAAGTGGTCTTTGAAACTGTTTAAATTTGAAACACACAGATTATGTTGTGGTGAAAGTCTTTTAAAAAATGACAAGAGTGATGTTTGCTGTGTGAAAGCAGTTACCAGTATTAGGCTGTGTGTCATTAAAAGTGTAAACTGTATGATTGAAAGTTTTTTTATTAGCTTTTAAACAAAAAGCTATTGTATAGGAAGGTTAAGTAAATAAGTTTGCCTTAGTAGATATGTGTCTGAGGTAGTTAGTTGTGAAGTAATGGGAGTTGTGTGCACACTTATTAGGACTGGCTCTTTCTTTCAATATTTGTTGTACATAGATAATGAATTTTGAGTGCCAATATAAATTTTATTTATAGATTTACAGGTATTTTGTTAATAAATAATGTGTAATTTTACTTTATTCATTAGTTTATTAATTTTTGTAGTAACTGAACATTTTAGGTAAACTTTAATGATAGGTTTTATTATTATTAAATTTTTTTACATTTCTATAAATAAAATGAGCATGAATTGTGTTTATTCATAAAGCTTTTCATTACAAAATATATCTATTGTGTCAGTTTTAGTTTTAAACTTTGAGCGCTCTGCCCTTCATTATTGCAATTTTATTTATTTTTATTAGAAATAAAGGTTTTTCTAAAGGGTATTCCATTTTAATTCAACACATGATCAGTGCATCTCTATTTTTGATTTTGATGATATTTGGTATATGATAACAATCCACATTGTAGTGCCCAAAAACGATTTTTTTATATTTAAAAAAAAAAATTTTTTTGAGCACTAGACTGTTTTTAATTCGCCAACAGGTAAAAAAACAGCCATTTTTGTAACTTATTTGATGAACTGTAGCATTCTTATTTTACATTGCACAGAGGATCAAAAAGGGTTTTTGGGAAAGAGTAAAAATGGAACTTCATCTTAGTGTATTCAAAATTCATAATGTTACATAACCAAATCTTATAATGTTTACTGAAGTAACATTTACAAATTGTTGTTGGCTTAGGGTAACAGGCTTGTTTCTTACCTTATAACTCTTAGGTACTAGTAGTACTTATAAAAAATGTACTGTTACTGAGTGTCCTTCATTAAAAAAAAGGCCGCCAAATCGTACAATTTTGAACATTTCTCATTTTGGGCCCAAAAACCAGATGTGGGATGGGTGGTAAAAATCTGAAATTTTTGCAGCAGTAAGTACTTTTTATGTACTTTAAAACCATATAAAATTTATTTTGTTTCTGTATTAACCTGTATTAGGTACAGATTTAAAAAGTCTATAAATTTAATTAAAAAAAATCATTAATAAAAGTTTAGTCTTTTTTTTTTTTATATACGTTTTAGTTTAAAAATTGGATAGGTCTATAAAAAACAGTTCTTGTTTGAAAAAAAAATGGACTGTAAGAAAAAATGTGAGGAACAAATACCAAATGTGAGCAACTTGTACCTGGATAAACATAAAAAATTTGATGTGGGCCCCTTATGACTTCTTTGTACGCCTATTAAATTGCATATACATCTTTTTTTTGTAATGAAAAACACATAAAATTTTATTTCATTAATAACTTGTGATATTTTTTCATTTTTTTTTCTTTATTTATTGAATTATCATTATAAAATTTTTTTTTGAAATCAATAATTATTAACAAATAAAAAAAAGTAGATGAATTCTGATTGAAAATAATGTGCCTTCCCCTTATAAGATCCAAATATTTCATTAATTAAAAAATTTAATTTGGCTATAACTCTGAAACCAATGAAGCGTTTTTCCCACGATTCCCTGCATTCCTGGAAGTCAGCAGGTGTTAAGTGTTCAAAGCACGTTCTGCGTTTCTTCCTGAATCTTCTCAGTTGTGTTAAAACGACGGCCTTTCAATTGAAATTTTATTTTTGGAAAGATAAAAAAGACGCACGGGGCAAGATAAGGCGAATAGGGTGGGTGGGGAATCACTACCGTCTTTTTGGAAGCCAAGAAATAACGAACGGCTAGCGAAATGTGCGCGGGCGCGTTGTCATGGTGCAGAACCCAGCTGTTGTTACCCCACAGATCTGAACGTTTGCGCCTAATGCTTTCACGTAACCGCTTCGAAACCTCACAATAGAACATCCCATTAACAGTTTGACCAAGAGGAACAAATTCCTTATGGATAATGCCTTTGATGTCGAAAAAACAATCATCATGGACTTTACGTTGCTGCGAACTTGACGTGCTTTTTTTGGCCGCGGTAAACTCGGCGACTTCCACTGCGACGACTGCTGCTTAGTTTCAGGGTCATACCCGTACATCCATGTCTCATCACCGGTTATGATGTTGAAAATGAAGTTAGGGTCATCTCTTGCTGAATTTTTTAATTCACTACAGACAGCTACGCGATTTTGTTTCTGGTCGCTGTTCAACAATCTGGGTATGAATTTTGCAGCGATGCGTCTCATGTTCAAATTGTCCGACAAGATGCGTTGCACGGATCCATATGACATTTGTACGATTGCACAAACATCATGGATTGTTTGTCTACGATCTGTAACAATAGCCTCTCGCACTTTCGCGATGTTTTCTGGTGTTGCGCTTGTTGATGGTCTTCCTGAACGCTCATCGTCATCGACTGTCGTTCGTCCATCTTTGAATCGTTTGTATCACAAAAACGTTTTACTTTTACTCATAGCATTGTCACCAAATGCTTCCATAAGCATGTGATGGGTTTCTGCACCAGTTTTTTTAAGCATGAAGCAAAATTTGATGCAGGTTCTTTGCTCTTTAAAATCTGTCATTTAGAACTTTGCCGAAGCAGTAAAACACAACGTTACACAACCGCACGATAGTCAACAATGCAGCCTCTCACTGTCACAGCTATTGGAACACTTATTCACAAAGAGTACTGTTAGCCACATCTAACGGCAGCAGGTCGTACCAGCAAAGGTTTGCGCGCGAAATTCAAATTCCCCGAACTTTTGGGTAGCACCTCGTATAAAAAAAAAACTTAATATTAAAAAAGTGAAGAAAGTCTAGAGGAAAGAAATGTAAACTGATAATGTATTTCTTCTTTGTAAGTACAAGAAATTGTTAGTAAACAGTGTATTTAAATGCTTGGAAAATATTATCCAAGCCCTGAGCAAAATTGTAATTTGCCTTTACCAGAAGCTGTTGCTAACTTTTTATTTCCTTGTGTATTTTTTGTCCTTAACAACTTTTTCTTAATATAGGTATAATTGTAAATATATCAGCTGCTACCATGACATTACCTGGACACCAAACTGGCATCTTCTAGTAATCAGCACAAAGGCCCATTTCTATTAAAGTTTAGTGAAGGGACAATTCTGTCTACAGAACTATCCAGTAACTCTATTTCCTATGTGGAGAATTGCAAAAAGAACTAAAGTCGTGTTTGAAATGCCTATTGGATGATGTTCGGTCTCATAAAATATTAATATAAAACTGGTATTTTCCAATTTTAACTACGTACAATTGTTTTTCTCTTATTTAGAATAGAGTTAATATCATAAAATTGGTAAGTATTAAAAAGAAAAAAAAAGTAGTTTGTAATTGCTGTTGTTAAAAATGTGCTTTGACAAAGACACTACATTGATAAGTTGCCATGAATCAATCATCCTGTCAGAGTTGTACTACAGGCAAACCACACTTGGAGTTTTCATGATGTTTGGTGATACACTGATATGTCTGTCAGTTAACTCCTTTGCAATTGTTTGCCACATTTTCATTGATAATATGCAGGATTACAATGTAAGTTCAAATTAGTTCAAACGACATGGTTGAATTATGTAAATTCATAATAGCTGTTTGACTGCCATTTATTTGTACAATCATTTATTTTCTTATAAAGAGGGAGCGTTTTACATTCCCATTTAATTTTTTTTCATCTATATTTATTATTACTTCTTTATTTTAATTGTGTTCTTTTTTTTAGTTTTTACCTTTGTCTTTTGATGTTGAAGATGAGACATTTTTTTTGATTACTTACTAAGTTACTTTTTTTATTAGTTGAATTATTTGTCTGATGAATGGGTTATAAGTATTCTGTTTTTTTGTCGCCTTTTTTAGAAAACCATAATGGTTTTTTTTTTAAAATATATGTGCTTTGAAAATTACCTTTGCATAATATGTTACTGTCTGTGCATATGAAAATATGTTTATATTTGTCTATTCATATGAAGATTATCCATGGTTTTGTACATTATTTGTTTTAAACTTTTATATTCTTAGTTTTATATTTAATATATTAAATTAATAAATATATTACTTCTAAAGTCTTATATTTCATATAATTGTGTATTTGTCTTTATGTAATTCAGCTGTAATATAATGCACTATCTACTATGTATATGTTAAATATTCATTTGTATACTTGTTTTATTTTTATTTTTTTTATGCAGAAGCAAGCATTGAAAGTTCAGTGTTGTGATGATAATGTGGCCAGTAAAACGTATTTTCAAAATTGGGTTTGTAACTACTGCATTTGGTACTGCTGCTATATCTTTAAAATCAAATGATTATAACTTAGATTCTATTGGTATCTTTCGATTTGGACGTGCTGCTTTAACTGTGAGCATTTTTATTTATTTTTTTAATAGTACTATTGCAATTTTTGTAAGATGTGCTTATAGTTTCAAGATTTTTCTTTAGTCGATAACCTGTGGTGTGGTTTAGTAGTATTCTGCATAACTTTAAATAGTAATTTGTTTGTAAAATTGTATATATTTTATTGATCATTATAATTTTTTTTTATCTTAACATTTTAGACTTAGGCCTCAAAACTTATTAAATCATTAATAATTTCTTTTAGGCTTATTAATAAATAATTGGCCAGGATATATAATGAGAAAAAGGCTAATTAAAATAGTGCTGTAAGGATCAGTAGAGAAGGTGCAAAGAAGAAATATTTAAAAAAATTAATGACTAAAGGAAATTAGTTGGTTCTTATATCTTTGAAATGAAAGAGAATGGAAAGGAGAGTGGGTACCTCAGGGGAAATAATTATATGATGATATAACAATTTCTCAGTACTTATGTCAAGTTTTCAGTTCTTATATTCATTTATAAATTTTCTACCAACCAGATTACTTTTTCTTGAAACATTTGTTGTGTGTTTATTTGTTTTGTATGCATGTGCTAGCAGTGAGCTAGCATATTAGCTAGCTCATTATATAACTAGATATATATACATCTATCTATTTATATAAATATACAATATAAAATGACTTATATAAAGTGATATTAGTCATCAAATGTTAGATTATTTAACTTGGTATGTAATATGTTTCTTGAAAAATTATTGTACTGTATGATTTAGATTAACTTACTCAAGAAAAGTGATGTAGAATGTATGATCAAAAAGTATATACACATCAAATTCTAATTATTTGTTAGAGATTCTTTATTATCTTTTGATTGCTTTTATTTTATTTATAATACTGGTGTGTGTTTCATAATTTCAGTATTTCATAATTTGTTTTTTTTTATTGATTAACATTATAGTTTTTGTAACCTCATTAAAAAAATGTATTAATTTGTTTGTGTTTTATTAATCAAACTAATGTAGTAGTAGTGATTGACTTTGTTTCCAAGAGAAGTAGAAGGTTCTCAATTTGATTTGTGTGACTTTGCATGCTGTGCTTTCTTTTCCAAATAGACCAAATTCAATGATTGGACCTAGTTTTTTTAATAGATAAATTCATTTATATATATATTTTTTTATAGTGTTGACATGTTAAGATTTGCAGATGATATAGATGTAATTGCAGAAAGCGAAGAAGACTTGCAAGAATTTGTTAGTCAGAAACCATTTTTAATAATAATAATTCAAATAAATTTAAACCTAATTTTATACATTCTTCAAGAAAATTTGGATGATAAATAATACATTTTTAACCTTAATAAATATCAATTCTAATGATAATGAAAATTTAATCATCACTAATTCATTTAAATTCAACTGAATAATAAAATTTACATTATTAAGAACATCATTGTAAATTCTGAAATAAATTTCAACTCAATGAATCCTTCAGATAAGTAACAATTATATAATATTATTGGCTACAATATTAAAAAAAATAAAAATACAAAATTAACAAATCAAACAAATGATTTACCAATTAAGAGAAAAAGTAGATACAAACAATCTTTCAATAATAAAATCATATAAATCAAATAACCAGTTATTATGACAGTTGAAAAATTTAATAACTTAAAGAAACAATACATTGTTGATAATAAATTTGAGGAAATTAATGTCCCAACTAAAAAATTTCTAAAAGTAGCAAATTTAATAACGGAATTCATATCAGTTTTTAATTATAATAATAATTTAAAATACCATTCTAGATTATTTCCCTTTGAACCATCTCAATGCTACCTGTAATCAATTTTAAATCTGCTGCCCTCTTATATTATATCTAAAATAATAGATAAAATTCTTTGGAAAAAATGAATTTATGTAATACATTTATTATAAAAAATTGTAATGAATTATTAAAAATATTAAATGTAAATAAAGACTCTAAAATAGTTATTTATGACATAACTAACATGTATATCTATAGATATACATATCCATGCATATCTATAGATCATACTATAAAAATACAAAATAAATTAAAAAGTTACCAAGATGATCCAAAATTTATTAAAGGTATCATCACTATTATTAAAAATATATGTAACTAAACTATTTTGAATTTAATAAATTCTGTATACAAAAAAAAATACCTTGCTTATGGTATTTCCATTATCAGCAATTATGTCAGAAATGTATTTACAGGATTTTGAGAGTAAATTAGTGCATTGCATCACTCAATCAAATAAAGTTTTAATGTGGATGTGGTTTGTTGATATTCTCATTAATATAACCTGGTAATAAACAATGAACATCTAATATTAAACAAATTACATTTTTTCATAATGAAAATTTAAAATCAATTTGAAATAGATAATAATAGAATGATAAATGATATAGTTGTCATTATTGAAATTAACAAGGACAACCAAATTGAAACATCAGCATATAGAAATCATACATCTAATAATATAACAATTCATAAAATATCAAATCACGCTTGGCTTGATAAAATTAACTTTTATACAAATATGATTAATAGAGCAATCAAATACACACATAAAAAATAACAAAGAAAAGTTAAATAATGAAATAAACATCATAAAACATATAACGCTTGAAAATGGATATGATATTGGTTTAATTAATAATATTTATAAAAAAAAACACAATTATCAAAACACAATAACAAAATATCTACCTTACATCAATACACAATAGACACAAAAAATGTAAGCATATAAGTATTTATATACTAAAAATATTTCTAAAACTTACAATAAAGAAGTATTTAAACCAGTTTTCAAACTAATAACCACATAATGAAAGATATAAAACAAAAATAATAATAATAAAATACAGTCTGTATGGCATTTATAAAATGAATTGTAATGATTGTGATAGTATTTGTATAGGAAAAAACAAATGGAACATTTGAACATTTAGAAATGACAAAAATAATAAATTAGGTTTATCTAATATGGCAGACCACGTAATAAACAATAAACATTCTATTTCTGATATTAACAAAAATTTAGAAATTAATAAAGATGACATAAAATTAAATATATTAGAAAAATATTACTTATATAAATACAAAAAAATTCCAATTTGATAAACCATCAGGCAGTGTTTGAGGGAGATAGTCGTATAAAAACCAACAGATAGCAACACTCATACTTTAAATTAATATGCAGTTTTCATTAGTTTTAATTTCTAATATGCAGTTTAATTAAATATTTCAATCATGACTGAGGATGTGGGATTCTGTAAAAGAACTTTAATGGTAAAGTTATGGTAAGAAGTCTTATCTCAATATTCTGTACAATATTCATACCATTTATACTGGCGGTTTTATCCACCACCTGTCGGTAGCATCCTACTTGCCTTGTTACCCCCACTATGACCCAACTCTCCTACTCTGCGGGATCATGTACAAGTTACCGCAAAAACAGTGTCATGCTTTCGCTGTGCAGTGTACATGTGCTATGAACTGTAAAGAAATTACACAATGAGCAAAACATTGCTTACCATTTTAAACAACCTCTGTGTGAGTGAGTATATATGTGTATGAACTAAGATCCTACGGCAGGGACAGTTTACTGTGCGCTCAACCAGCTGATATTAATGGTAATGAGTATAGATAGTTTATATTAATAGAATTTAATATATATGTATTTTTTTATTCACATAGTGAGAGATAAATATATTCTGCAAATGATAATATAAGGAAAGGTCCAAGGAAGGAAAAGTGTAGTTGGAATAATAATATAACCATGTACTTTTTATCAAATTCAGTTTCTTACAGCAATGTTAACATTCATCAGAATTTTATTTCTGTCACATTAAATTATTATTTAAAACATTGTCTTTGAATATATTTTGAAACTTTTAAAAATGTCATAGGGAAATTTACATTGTGTGTGTATCAATTATATAATGTATGATAAAAGAATTTGTTCTAATGTTTTGCTTAACAACCAGTTTTTGTCAAAACGTCAGCCATCTACTGCAAATTTTTGCACTATTATAAGCATGAATATTAATAGTAATAAAGTAAATGAATCTTTTCCATATAATAATTACAGTAAATATGGATGTTAAGAAACATTGAATTATGTAAAAAAAACAAAAAAATTAGAATAGCATATAATTTAATATCTAGTTTGTGTTGTTTTAAATTATTTATGTGAATTAAGATTATTAATAATTAATACAATAAAATCTTCTTTTTTTAAAATAAAAATGACTAAAAAAGTGGTCTAATAGTTACAGATTTCATTAAAAATAGCTACTTAAAAATCTAAATAGTGCTCCATCAAGATTCTCTACGCCATGTTACATACCAACTTTATTTTTTGTTGTGTTTATGAAATGAAAATCAAAAATGTAAAAAAAAATAATTAAAAAAATTACATTCAGTTTGATGAATTATTAATTGTTTTTATTTATTGTTAATTCTATTATTGTAAATTAGTATCAAATTAGTAATAATTTTCTCACAATAATAGACCTAATAATTATGACACAATATTACATCAATTTTCTTCCATAACTTGACTGTTAACCGATTTAAAAAAATGAAATGTCATTTTATTCAAAATAAAAGGCGTAATATTTTAACAAATAACAAATTTTGATAAAACTAATATTTATGGAGATATAATGGATTGAAAAATAACGATGACCGCCATTTTGTAATTTGCAAAGGTATTTAAGTCCTGATTTTTTTCTAATTTTAAGATGCTTTCCAAATATTAATGTGATTCGTATATCCAAAATTGAGGTATAAATTATTATATAAATATAACAAAATGGCGGACAGGGGGAGAACAAAGGAGAAATTGGCATTTTTCCCAGGATATTTTTTGTTTAGTTTTATAAGTAGAATCTGAAAAACTAGAGCCAGCCCACCATTTTAGAAACATTCTTTATATAACTTGGAAAAGCCCATAAAAACAAAAAAAATTGTACTTAAGCTATCCTGGAAAAATCTTACATTAAAACCATCAGAGCAACCACCAGAGGAAAACAAGAGAAGAATTATCAAATTGGTTCGTATAGTGAAGAGTAAAAAGCCTTAAGGGATCATAAAAACTTTACTGATTGTATTGAGAATCTCTGTCTTTTCAAAAAGACAGAGGTTCTCAATACAAGTCTATTAAGAAGCAAATAGTAAAAAAATTCTCAAAACAAAACGATAGTAAAAACTACTTTCTTTCAGATTACAATATTACCTTGATCAGTTTTTACTCTTCTACATGTTTGGAACTAATTATTACAGCATTGTTGGTAGGAATTTATGTAATAATATAATGCATTTACAATTTCTAAATAACACAGCTTTTTCTGAAGTTTTTGGTGTTATTAGTTTTGTTTTGGCTATGTTCTACGCTTTCTAATCTCTTGTTTCAGGTATTTGATATTACATTACATTATCAGAAGAATTTATATTCAAAAAAAGCTCAACTTTTAGATCATTCATCTACAGAATATCAACAATTAAGATCTGAGGTACATTTAAATTATTAAATAGAAATTTCTATTATGGTTAGTTTACCTTATTCTTTTGTTTATGATTTTTTTTGTGATAGGTATAGTGTTCTTTAAATGTTTAATTTTATTGTAATTTTCAATGAGGATGATTAAACTGGGATTTTTTAAATATTATTTGTAATGTTATTTTACCAAATAACATTTATATTTGATAAACAAATACATTTTTATAAATTATAGTTTTTATCTGTCAATATCTAAAGTTATGTCACATGATCTCTTCATTGTTTGATCTTGAAAGTTTAAAATATTAAAAATTACAAATGTGCATCCTTAGCATGCTTTTTTTATTATTTTTGTGTAGAAATTATAATTCTGGTATATTCTGTTTTGTTAACAGTAGATATAATACAGGTCTAGGACATACGAGTTTTTCCAAATGACTAAATTAAAAGTAAAAGGAATTACCTAAATGGAATGTAGGTTAATTTAATTTAAGATTTATTTAACAAATTTGGAATAATTGGTATTTTACACATATGAATATAAAAAATAAATAGTCAAATAAAATAAATAAATTATAATAATTTAGTCAGTTAACATTAACAAGATAAAACATAAGTTTAAATTCATATTATTTAAGATTATATTTAAATTAGTGATATAGAATTAAACAAAAGAAAGCAGGAATGCATTGTTGCCAGCATGTACATGCATTACACGCTTGTACATTATCATTGATTAACATTCAAATATAAATAAGTAGCATAGCATTTCTAAAAAAACAAAAAACTTATACTATTATCTTATCTAGATGATTAATATAAATATTGAATTGCAAAATTATGGAAATGACAAAAAGTTCTAAATAAAATAATTATTTAAAACAATAAACCTGTCTACTAATTGTACACATCTGTCTAGGATAATTATGAAAAAACTAAAAAAAATAATTTAAGAAGTTTCTCTTTCTTTTCTTAGAGGCATTTTTTCAGGATACAGTAAATTAGTCGGCAGTGAAAAATTTAATATTCTACATTTTATGTTGTGTGCAGGTGCCTTTATATTAACAAATGCAATTAAAGTCACCATCCCATACAGCCAGCCTACATAGGCACCTGAATACAACATAAAATGTAGAAGTAATATTAAATTTCATATTGCTAACTAACTTACTGTCTCCTGAATTAATGCCTGTAAGAAAAGAAAGAAAAACTTGTTTAACTAATGGTTATTTCAAAAAGGAACGCAATCCTAAGATTAAGAATGTAGAAGTCACAAATAGGTAAATTTTATTTCTCCCTACATGTCAGTTGGCAATGTTGTAGTCAAGGTTAGCAGCTTGTAACAGTTGAAATGTCCTTATGCACTAGTATACCAGAACACAGCTATACCAGTGTAGATTCATCTCTATTATGTTAACTATGTTGTTTTCCAAGGATGAACATGAGTTTGTAATTGAGACTTATTGCGAGACATATATAAATCTTATGAATGAGTGAAAGATGAGTTTTGGATAAAATTTCCTAATTATTCAATTCCTAATAAGTCGTAGTGTCGTGTTTGATTAATAAATTTTGTGAGACAGGGAGTGTGCATGATTGAAAAAGCATAGGTTGACAATCACTGTTAACAGTAGAAGTTCTGGAGGATCTGAAAGAACATTAGCTCGCTCAGCCAGAAAATAGTTCAGAAAGTTGATCATCACAGGCTGGGCTTTCCACTATCTACAGCTTTCAGCACTAATAAAAAATTACAATTGCATGCTTATCGCATCGGGTCACTGAAAAACTGAAAGAAGTAGACCACAGAAAACGTTTACAGTATTGTCATTGGTTTCGTTCTCTTGCTGATATCAACGGTATTGAAATTTTGGATTGTATTTACTTCAGCGATGAGGCATGGTTTCACTTGGATGACTACATTAACAGGCAGCCACAAATGCTGAATATGGAGCACTGAAAATCCTCATGTGTTTCATGAACGACCATTTTACATTCACGTAAAATTGGTGTTTGGTGTACGATCTCCCAGCATCATGTAGTAGGGATATATTTACATGATGCCAGATTTGTTGACAAAATCCGTAGATTTTATTCTTTGACAAATCTGTAGATGGTTTGGTGTGTTGCAACTTAATCAGACAGTTTATTGCTATGTTAAGATTTACACGAATGAGAATGTCAGTTCCAGCAGGATAATGCGATGTGTCATACTGCTAATAAAACACTGGATATGTCACAGGAATATTTTAGCCTTCGTTTGACATCAAAAGGGTTGACATTCAAGATTCCTAAATCTTACACCAGCAGACTTTCCTTTTGGGGTATTTAAAAAGTGTAGTTTTTAAAAACAATACTCATACATGTGACGAATTGAAGAATAACATTGAAAGTGAGATTACAAACATTACTGAGCAAACATTACGAAAAGTGGCTGCAAATGTTATGAAATTTGTATGAACGTGTATCGTGATCACAGGAAATCATTTGAACATCTATTGTAAAGTTATTAAAGGTAATTTGAATATTTTTTTTATAAGTTATTTTAATAACATTTATATTTTTGTAATAAATTCACATTGTCAAAGAGTTGTTGTGTCCTTTTTGAAATATCTGTTAATGTGTAATGCTTATGTGTTCATATATTATTATGAAGTCCAATTGTTTCCAATGCTTGTGGTTTCTGCTATTAAAGTGAATGTTTTGTAAACAATTTCTATCGATGTTGAGATTTCACTTTATTGTCTTTATAAGTTATTATTTAAAGCTGTTATAAAATTATGGTTTTAAAAGTACTGTTTTCAACATTTTAAATCACCTCAGGTACACAAATACTCAGCAGAAAGGTTGTTGGAGTTATGTAGAACAAATAAAGGTGTTTATATAAAAGTCGGACAGCATATTGGAGCCTTGGAATATTTAGTTCCTACAGAGTATGTTGACGTGATGAAAGTACTACACAGCCAGGCACCTTGTTCTTCAATTGAGGATGTTTATAAAGTGTTAAGAGAAGATTTCAAAAGAGATGTATGTATCATATTTCTAATTATGATATCAGATGTCTAAAATGCATAGAAAGTTAAGTTATTTTATTATAATTCAAGTTTTCTGTTAGAGATGTCTTACTCAGATTGTAATTCAGTCATGTGTTACAATCATGTATATTTACTAAGCACAAATCAATTTATCATATCTGATTATTCTGTCAATTAAAAATGATCTGAAATTCATTGAATTTGTGTTATTTAAAAAAATAATGTATGATCTATCACATTACTCAAGAATATGTAGTATTTATTGATTTTTGTAAATCTGTAATAAAATTAGATTAGATCTAGAATCTAATAGTTCTATGAGCAGTAGACTATCTTCACTTTCTAATGAATTTAAAGAATTGAGCTGCATAAGCTAACCAAATTGATAAAGTGAAAATTAAAGTTAAGTATAAAATGGAATTACTAATCATAATAAATTGTGGAAAGTTTCTTCAGAGCCAAAAATAATTGTACTACTTTAGCAGTATCAAAGAGGAGCTACTCCCATGTTTTTTTTTATATTTCTACTTTTTTTTAAGATTATAATTTTATGTAATAATTATTATATTAAAAAAATTTGTATTTACGAATTAGTATGTTCAAAATAACTGCCTGGCAGTTACTCAGGCAACAAGGGCTCATAGCTAGCTCTGTTGGCTGTCATTTTGAAATTGGAAATTATATTCATGAAATTGAAGTTCGTTATATATATATGTTATGCCTTCTTAATAGCAAGAAACCTTACTGAAAAATGTTAACCAAAAATTAGAACATTCTAAAGGTTGTTATTGTGACATAACATACAAATAAGAAAATATATATGGTGTACATATATGTATATATGCATTAGTAAAAATAAAAATAAATAAAAGGGATCAGGTACCATTTGCATTTGGTAAACTTTTAATATCAGTTGAAATTATGTTCATTTTTTATCACATAAAGAAATTTATCAGTTATTCACTTAAATGAATCACAAATACCAGAAAAAAAAAAACACCCAGTAATAATAGAATGCACTATTTTTTAATGGTTTATACAGTATTTTTTTTAGATGACTTAACAAAATGTCCAGGCTGATACTGGAAGTATAATGAAAGCTGTCTTTACATATGTTTTATGTTTGTTTACTAATGATATAAAGTGAATTTCCTGTAATATTTTTTTCAAGCTCTTAAAACAAGTTTTTTTTGTCTAATGATGCACCTAAATTAACCTTATTACTTTTCATTCAAAACCTTTTGAGTTGTATTACTATTTTTTCATTATACTCTCCCTATATCTTAAGAGAGAATGAAAAAAAAACCATTAACACTCCATAATGTTTGTCCAACGGTAAGTCATATTGTTTATTCAACTATGAACATTTTCTGTAAGTCTAGGTCATTGGATGATACTGTTTAAAGTGATCTCATAATGTTATCAACACTATGCTTGGAATGACTTACCCTTCCTTCAGAAAAATACTGGCTCTCATTATCTGAGATCTTATTTGCTTCAATCTCTTAATTGATCATATCCAGTTCTAATAGACCATTTTACTAAATATCTTCTTGTTTCTACACATGCTGGCCTTGAAAGAGATTGTAATCCTATACTCATAGTTAATATCCATGCATTCTTTGTTAGATACAATGTTGTTCATATGCTTGCATGACAAAAAGAATGATGAAGGGGAGGGGTCATGTTACAGGATCACTTAACAACAATTATACACTGAACAAATTTAAACTGACAGTTGCTTTTTTAGCCTACTTATTATATAATTTTATAGTAGTAGATTGTTATATTATTTTAAATAGTCATTGTATTATTTTACGTAGCCCTAATTCTACCTTGATTTTTTTCTTCTTATGTTTATAATGATGGGTATTATAAATTGGAGGGAACTAAATTTTAAAATAAAACAGTTCAAAAAGTAAAAAACACTGTTCAAACAAGAATATTAATAAAAATGTGAGTTGAACTCTATGTTCTCTGTGTTTGAACTCTATGAGTTTTACTCATGGAGTTACAAGCAAAAATACAATACAGCAATAGTATAATTCACTTCTTTAGCCAGAATAAAAGAAGAGTGATCCTTTTGAATTTATTGGACCAGTTAGTATAAATGTCTATAGAAAGACAAATTTGGATTTAATTATGGTGAAAATACAGTAAATTAAGAAAAGTAAATTAATAAAAGTAAATTTTATGAGAATAGGTTCATATTGGTTGCAACAATGTTGTTATCCTTATTCAGTTTTAATGAAATAACCATCTGCATATATAAAGTACATATTTGTACGCAGTTGCAGTAAGGTGTAAGTTGTCACTTAAAATCTTGTTATACAATAGAATTTGTACAGTTGTTTTCATGATTATTAAAATTGTTATCTACACTATTATGCAACTATCACTATTTTGTCTCTTAATTAGCAGTAAAGGTTTTGCAGCCTTTACCAGTTATTTGAATGAAGTAGGGTTAACAATAGTAAAAAATGAGGTTATTCCAACTGAAAAAAATTTCTAGTTTTTTAATATTGTTTGATTAATTAGAAAATATTTTTTAAATTTTAAATATGATATGTGCTAGATGTCAGTCATATGAGATGTGGCTTTTAAATAACAAGACTAATGCTGCTACAGAAGAACTGTGCTTGCACCAAATTCATAAAACCGACAGCTGTGTAGTGTGAAGTCTTCTCTTTCAATTCTTGCCACTCCAGTTTCTGCAGACATATTAATCTGGCTGTGGCCTTCATTTGGATAATACCTACTTTTTTGTTTTGTCGGAAAAATTATAGTGTTTTATTAGAGTAAAGAATTGTCATGAAATTTCATATGAAACTTGGAAAAACTGCTATGAAACTTATCTTTTATTAAAAAAAGTGTATGACAATGAATGTTTATCATGTGCATGAGTTTTTGACTGGTTTAAGCGTTTTCAAGGTAGCCGAGAAGACGTTGAAGATGATGTTTGCCTGGGTCGCCCTTCCACATCAAAAATGGATAAAAATTATTAAAAAATTGGTAATCTGATCTGACCATCGGTTTACTATCATGCGATTGCTGAAACTGCAGCAATTGACAAAGCATGCATAAGGAAAATTTTACATAACAATTTTAACATGCAAAAAATGTGCATGAAAATGGTGCTTAAAATTCTTACAATCTCACAAAGAAGCTTGTGAAAATGTTTGTTCTGGCACTTTGAATTCCATTGAAAACAACCCAAACTTCTTGGAAAGAGAGTAATAACATGTGATGAATCTTGGTTTTTCAGTTATGATCCAGAAACTAAGCGTCAATCCACGCATTGGAAGACCCCAACCTCACTGAGAGCTAAAAAAGATTGAATGAGCAAATCAAAATTCAAAGCGATGATTGTTTTTCTCGATATTTATGGGATTGTGTACCTTCACTGGGTTCCTCATGGTCAAACTATTAATCAACATTACTACCTTGAGGTCCTTGCTCAACTCTGTGAAAAAATAAGAAAAAAACGACCTGAATTGTAGAAGAACAAGTCAGTCACGGGCTCTTCATCAGGACAACGTACCAGCTTACACTGCATTGTCTATCAAGATGTTTCTAGGCAAGTATAACATCCCAGTGTTAGAACATCTGCCTTAGTTTTCTGACCTGGCACCATATGACTTTTATCCATTTCCCAAGGTCAAATCTGCATTAAAAGAAATAAGATTTCAGACCGTTGAAGCTGTGAAAGAAAAAGTGGCATGTGTCATGAAAGAGCTCATAGAAGAAAACTTCCAGTTCTGTTTTGAACAATGGAAAATTTGCATAAGCATTGTAGGGATAGAGGAGGGGTGTATGTTGAAGTGGATGATAACTAAATATGTATAAGTTTAAAATAAAATATTTTACAGCATTAGCCTCGTTATTTAATAGTCGCATCTCCTATTGAACTGAAATCAAAGCAAATTGAATTTCATTATGTTGTTGATTTTTTTGACTTTGAATTAATAAACAGAAAATGGTGTAATCCCAAACCTACAATAAAAATTACTGAGCACTATTTTTTCTTCATTGTTTGAAATGGCTGCATCCAAAAATTTTGACCAAATAATCAGTTCAGTAGTTTGGTTTATACATGACAATTTTCATCTCTGCTTTCCAGATGCTGTAGTTAATTGATTCTGAACAATCAATTCTGATAATCACTTGAATTTTATTCTATTTAACAGTATACATCCAAGTTCTAACAAAATTATCTGAGCTTTTTTATATTGAATATATGGTAATTGCTTTAGTACACTTTATTCTATTTCTTTTTAGAAAATGTGCCAAGTATTCATATTCTGGATGCATACTATTAATTTTAGATCAAAGATTTGACAGCTTCATAAACTTTGGTGTACACTACTCAAGAATGACATTTTTGAAAATGAAGGCAGTCCGTATTTGGATGGGTCCCAATTTTTGATTTTTAGGATAAAGGAGTAAAAAAAAAAAATACATATTACATGCTAAAATTAAACCTAAAGAAAATTAAAAAAAGTGTACATAAAAATAAAATAAAGAGCCATCATCTCTTTGTTAGACTTTGCAGGTGTTGTGTATACTAGTGTTTTATTTTCCATAATTCAGATACTATGTATAATATTTTGTGTATGTTATGGTAATGTATATGTATGAGAATTAATGAAATTTCATGCAAGATATGATTTGAAATTAATTTTTTTTTTATTAGAAAATTTGTGTTTTGTTCAAATTGTGTATATCATATCATAATAATATATTATGATAGACTTATTAATGATTTTTACGTTTTTTTATTTAGAATTTTGCTATCCAGTGTGCACAATAGTAAAAGGCATTACTTTCTGATAATGCTCATAATTTATGTTTAACGAAGTAGCTAATGAAGAAAACAAACACATTCTTTGTTTCTGCTACATCCTTTTAGAAAGTTTATTATCTTGTTTATATTGTTGTACTGTATATCACATTTAATGATTATTTATAAAATCATATTCAATAAAAATTTAAAGTTTTATGGATTTTAATGTTGATGTATACACGATATTGATATTATAGACATCAAACTACATGTTTTTCTGAAGGTATATGTTTGGTCTAGACATATATGAAAACCAGATCAGCATTTTGATTTATCCCTATTAGAAAATGTAGATGGAGTAAGAAATTCAGGAGTGCCTTATAATTGGCTCTGCTGGAGTCAGAGGTATGCAAAATCATCTTTGTATAAAAGAAGTTTAGAATAATGAAAAATTGTATTTTTAATTTCATTAATAATTTTTTCTTGTTTTATATCAGTAAAAGATGTGTGCATTTTATGTGTTGATAAAAATTTTTACCTGTTTTGGAAAGTTTATATTTACATTTTTTCCTTCAATTTTAGCCCACAGATATATTCAGCAGAATTGAACCTGAACCACAAGGTACTGCATCTCTTGCACAAGTACATAAAGCATGGCTGAAAGATGGGAGAGTTGTTGCGATCAAAGTGCAACATCCTTTTGTTGAAGCAAACTCACTCGTCGATATGAAAACAATGGAGGTGATTGGGATTGGTAGGCCTAATAATAAAGTAGCAAATCTTTTTTTAGTTATTTATTTATAACTATATTTATTTAGACTGTTTTTGTGATACATAGCTCGGTCAAATAAAAACTTGAATTTCTTTGTACTACCCAATTCTGGGATCTAATGGTTACAAAAATATGTGGGTAAACAAAAGGTGTGTATGCAATCACTCTGCACATATTCCATGCCATCACTCACTGTTAATCATTCTAACTGGATGTGTGAACGATCAGCATCTAATGTCGTTATGCAGTGTAAGATGCTAACAAACAAAAATGTTAAACCAAGTGAAATTTTGCAAAGATTATGTGAACAGTTAGTTGATACTTTATAAAAAATATACAAGTATTTGCATGGTGTAAGTCATTTACTCGTGGTCTTAACAATTTTGAAAATTAGATTGATCTGTACAACCAAAAACACCTGAAAAAATATATGAAGTTCAGAACCTTATTGATAGCGGATGATAAGTAACAATGGATGACAAGTAGTGCAGAAATAAGGATGAGCCAAGACAGTGTGTGATTCATTTTTCAAAATAAGTTTCTAAAAATTGTTGCATGATGTATTCCCCATATTTTATTTGCTGTGAGAAGGCTGATTTAAATACTTATTTTTAATTAAAATGCATAACTGGTTGTCATTACTGATCGTTTTACTAATGATTTTCACTGATTATTTATTGTAAAGAAAAATTGTTTTGATCTTTGAATTATCTTATTTTTTATGATTAACTCTTCACTGCCAGGGAACTGATATAATTCTGTCATATATCAAAATATTCATCAAAAATATTTGCTTTAAACCATAGTAAAAAAAGTTATGAGAAGACGTATGCAGTGACATGGAAAAAATTTGTCACTATAATACTGTTAATTTTTGCCAAAGTATGAAAAAGCCGTTTTAGTAATATCTATAAAATACTGCCATTGCCCATAGACCTTTTAAATGTATAGTATAATTTTTTAACTTTTTGAATGAAAATTGGAAGTTAGGTATTGTGTTAATAAATTAAATTTAATTATTTGTCAGTTTTGAGAAACTGCCAGTATGGAGGGAACATCTCTGGATTAACAAGTGGCTGTAAATGATTAAGGCAAGTTAATCAGTATTTTCTACACTTACATCAATTTTCTACCAATGCCGTTGTTTTGAAATTACACCTGAACAACCTACTGATTTACTACCATTCTCTCAAAAGTTCTCATCAGTGTATACTTTTCATCAATGTATAGTTTTCATTTCCTCATAACTAGATATCTTACTTTTTTATTATATTTAGTAAAGATTATTATTGATGATTGAAACAGTAAGGAAGTAATCAGTAGTCATTTATGCTTAACATTTGTTTTAATTTAATTTTAATAGGATTTCATTTCTTCAGGGTAAACAACCTTTTTGGACATTATCTCCAAAAAGGAAAAGGAATAATTTGAGTTATGTTATTAACAAATAATACTCTGCATAAGTTGGAAAGATAAGTGTATATTTGAATTTTTAAGTGAGAAATTCATAGTATATACGTTTTTTTGAGAAAATCAGCTTGAATCTTCAGCCTTTTGGTCTTGTTAAAAATATGAGTTATGGAAACATAAAAAGAAAAAAGCAGAGAAAGTTCATAGAATAGACTACATTTATGTAGAATGGATATACATAAATAGAAATGACCATTGAGGTTATTCTGAGAGCTAAGTAGGGAAACCAAATAGAAAACTACTGCCAATCAGCAGCCAATAGGCATAATTTATGCAAGATAAGAGTCTGCAAGTCGTTGAGAAATAGTTGTCTTTCATCTTATTGACAAATCATTTCTTGCAAAAAATCATGTTATCCATCCACGGCTTATTTTAAAATCAACTTTATTCAATGATTTAGCGATTTCACGAGCATATGATAGACACATTTCTGTTGTGACAGCATAACCGCATTTCCTTTTTTCCATAGTCATAGAATTTTTTTTCTATGTCTGTGTATTTTGGTTTTAAGCCACGAAAAGCCCTTTTATTATCAGTGCCTTTCACCAGAAGTTGTTTCTTCTTACACAAGTCTCGAATGCAGGTTTCATCTACGTCAAATTTTCTTCCTGCCACCCGATTTCCAATTTTTTCAGCCTCTTTAACGCGCAGTTTTTCATTTACTGTAAAAGATCGTAGACGCTGCCCTTTTGTACTCATTTTAATACTGTAATTAAAATAAATCACTGTATTAAACTTTACAAGATAAACTAAACAGATAAAATGCACATAACCATCCACATATACAAACAGTACAATGACTGGCGAATAGACAAGACAACGATGGGTAGCTGATACTGTAACTGTAGTGTCATTAGAACCGGATGCAGCCTATACAGAATGAATCAGTTTTATAAAACTACCGTAACTTCGTTCCTATCAATAATATGAACAGGATGTTAATAATTAAGGATGTATTCTGTTTAAGCGGTATCTGGTATTGTTAAACGAAAGCCTATGTAACTATATTTATGTGATTGAATTTAGGTACTTCTAAGAAAACGTTTACTTTACATAAATTGTTCTGGCTAAAGGCTATGTTTCAAGTAAGCCCTGCACCCTTATTTTTTCTCTCCAATTCCAAGAAAAAAGTGCGGGGGTACTCGAATAAATACGGTATTTGTAATTATTTGAAACATTACCAGATACTTAATAAAAAATTAATATTCTTGAATTGATGTGTGCAATTATATCAAATTTGTATTTCTAAAATAACTTAATATTGCTCAGTTTTACCAATAGTCAAATGCACAAGTTTGGTAACAAGGAAATTTATTACTCTCTTAAGTAAATTATAACCTATAAGAAAAATTGTGGCTTAAAAGTTATGAATGACTTAATTTCAGTGCACAAGTTAAACAACCAATATTAATGAGTGACTAGTTACTGAGATTATGAATATGAATTTTTGTTTTAGGGTTTAGTAAAGATTGTGCAGTGGATTTTCCCAGATTTCAGAATACAGTGGTTAGTTGATGAAACTAAAAAAAATATACCATTGGAACTTAATTTTTTAAAAGAAGCAGAAAATACAGAAAAAGTTAGAGAAATGTTTAAATCTTTTTCTTGGCTTAAGGTAAGAAATATTGGCTGTTGTCATTTTTTTCTATTTTTTATTAAGACATTCAACAGGATTACTTTCTGTATCAGAGTATGCCAAGAGGAAGATTATATGTTTGGATAATATTGTTTGGTAAGTAGCACAACTGGTATAATTTCAAGTGTCATTAAGTATAAGGGTAGGAGAACAGAAAGTCAGATGAATTGTGCTCAAATCTTCTGTGTTTGATACTGTCCAATTCCTTATTTAATGGCTAAATGTTTCACTTTTCAAATTCTTACATAAATAAAATATCTTTTTCCTTAACAGTTTTTCTATGAGGAAGCATTTTCTAGTTAGTCATTTACAGTGTAATATATGAATCTATTATACATAGTAGTGTTATACCAGTTTCAAATATATATTTTTTTTTTTCTGACATTCTACAACTTCTGTATCAAATAATGTAATTTAAATAATTATACTACTAAAACCACCAGATACAATCAATTAAAAATAACACTTACCAAGTGGAGCACTTTCAAAGTAATAACTTCGTCATCAGCAGTTAAAATGAAAAATTAGACATAATCAGTATATCATGCTTTCTCATTTAAAATAAATCTTCCTTTCTATACAATGGTATAATAATGATTGACAATACGTCTTAAATTATTTGATTATAACTGTTCTACCAATTTAAATAATGGTCTCATATTCTGTTTGTTTATTCGTTAATTTATATTTACTTTTAAATTTATTTAAAAATGATATGAAAAAAAATAAAAGCTGTCATTTTAAGCTTTACTGCTCCTCTAATAATGAAGTTACAAGGGTGAGTCAAAAATTATCTACACTTTCACCAAAACGTACAACATACTTTCAGGGTTGTCATACTTCCTTCTGTGCGTGCATGTTTGTACAAGTTGGTTCAACTTTGGTCACATTTGTGAAATTATATATCCTGATTGCATCATTTGCCTTTTGGCCATTACAGTGTAAAGCATATCTACTCCTCTAGCAATTTGCACAAAGGAAGAACAGTTAGCAGTGATCCGATTTCTTTGGTTAGAGGATGTTAAAGGGGGTGAAATTCATTGAAGAGAGAACAGGATGCCTACTGACCACCACCACAGATGACAAGATACAGCAAGCTTGAGAGATAGTTCTGGCAAACAGGCACCATTGGTGAGATAGCGTCTTCTTTGAACATCAGTCATCAAATCATCTATAATGAGCTTGGCTTCTGTAAAGTCTGGGCACGATGGGTACAAAACAGACTCAAATGATTCCAATGAATCTTTTTTGTTTTGCAGATAATTTCCTCCAGTTTGAAAGTTTTTCCACACAATTACTGGAAGATATTTCAAATGAAAAATAACATGATCATTTAGATGATATTTTTTTTATTTGTTATCACCGTTACTTAGTATTGGATTTTTATATTATAACAGTATATAAATTAAGTTGTTCTGATAATAATCAGCATATTTTTAGTAAAAATGAAAAAAAATTAGTTGTAAAACTTAAGGTAAAAATAAGGTTTTCCTGCCAATCTTTGCTTATGCTTAGTAAAGGTTACAAAGCAAGTTTGTCTGCATCATATGCTCTCACCAAGAAAAAAGATTTTTGTTTGATAATCTGTTAATTTGGCACCAAGTTCAAAAAGTAATAATTTATAGAAGAAATGAACAATATTCTTTTTAATTCATTTTTGTTAGTTTACTTTTGTTGTTTTGTAAGATTTATTTTATACAAATTCCAAAAGTTTATTTTATTTTTGTATAAAATTTCAGTCGTTTCTGTAAAGCTTGTTTTATTCTTGACAGATACCAGAATTATATATGGATCTTACTACAAAACGTGTCCTGACAATGGAGTTTTTAGAAGGGGGACAAGTGAATGATATAGACTATATAAATCGTAATAAAATAAGTACTTATGAAGTTTCTGATAAATTAGGACACCTTTATTCACGAATGATATTTAATGAAGGATTTGTTCACAGTGATCCACATCCTGGAAATATTCTTGTTCATAAATCAGAAACAGGTTCTGTGGATCTTATACTTCTTGATCATGGATTATATGCTGTAAGTTATTAATTAATTATTTATTTATATATTTGAATTGAGTATACTACCATTCTTCATGGTAGTATACCATTAATACCAACATTTAAGAATGTTGGTATTAAAATAGGTTTTAATACCAACATTTCTATTGGTAGTAACTTAATCGATTTTTGTATTTTTTTAAGTATTATGGATGTACGAGTATTACCATCGAATCCCTGCAAAATAGACTACGTATTTTCCATTACATTTTTCTAACTTTCTTTTGAAATTTTTACTGCTGTAAACATACGGTTGCTTTTTTTAATACTATTACTACTATGCCATCATTTATATGCTGTATAAGATGCCATAAGATGCATTGCTGTATAAGAAACATTTATATGCTTCTATATAAGATGCCTCTGTGTAAGATGTTAATCTGAAAATAGGAGTATAATTTCTTAGAAAAAAGAACATGTTTTTTTTTGTTAATTTCAGTTTATTCTGTTTCAGTAAAAATTGAAATATTATAAATAGTACTTTTGAAATAAATAGAGAAAAAAATACTAGTTCGTATTTTTTTATTTAAAGTACAATAGTAATTCAAATACTAATAATTTTGAAGAAGGGTCATCGTCTTACCTGCTTTTAATCTTCATTGCTGTTTGAATTTTCTTCTTCAGAAGAGAAATTTCTTTGTTATATCACACAGCACAATCTTCATTTTCAAGGCTGTTTGAATTGCAGCATTTCTTGAAGCTTTCCAGAACCATATTTGAAATAAGATCTCTCCATAGGATTGAATACTAGAGAGAGAAAGCCAAAATGCTTTTTACATATTAAAGTAATATTAAGCTCTTTGGCTCTCCTATAGAAGTCATTTTGTGGTTTGTAATAGTCATTACTCTGAGTAAACATGTTTTAAATGAATTTTGAAAGGTCAGTTAATACAAACATGTAGTGGTTGTAGTAATTGTACCAGGAATACAAACTTGCTCTGTTTTATCTTTTCAAAGTATTTTCTTTACACAGTCTGTCATATGTCCATGTGAACTGTCTATCATGAACATATTTTCACTTTTAAAAAAGCACTGGAACAGTACTCCACATGTATTTTACCAAGTCTAACACTGCCACATTCTTTTTTCATCCTTTTTTTTTTTGTCAGCTCAGTTACTGCAGCTGGTACTTTCTCTCCCTTTGAAACTTTTTCTTTTAAATATGGTAAATGATGAGATTTTTTTGTAAGCTGTAAGTTCATTCAACATGACTACTACTTTTTCTCATAATAGCAAGAATGCAAGTGAACAAATCATATTCTCCTTTTGCAAAATGCTTAATTCTTGAATCTCTTAGCATATTGAATAAATAGGAGTTTGAATGAAAATAGGAGTTTGAGTGGTATTTTCTATTTCTCTATATTGAGAAATTATTTTCTTCATGTTATTTCACTGAAAGGTCAATCATTTTTCTTCATAGAGACGTCTGGAAAGTACTAGCAAATAGACATGTATTTTCTTATCGATATGCAGTGCCTATTCACGAAATGAAATAGGTATTCTCAGCTTGCTTTAAAATCTTCATTTAATATTTGAAATTCCTTTGCTATTGCGCAGCCTTTACTTGTTGATAAGCAAATTATAATATTTGCTTCTGTTGATAAGCAAATGCTGACTGGCATCTGTCTTGAATGTAAGAGGAAAGCTACTCTTCTACTAATGGGAAGTTCTGTATTCCATTGCAAAGTACTCTTCTAATTTTATTACTATTCATAAGCTTTTATTTTTTTCTTCTAGTCTTTTATGTATGATTCTGAAATATCTTACATGACCTACAGGAGAATTATCAATTCCTTTCCTCAGTTTTGTGGATTAGTTTTAATTTTTCTCCAGCAGCAATTGAGCATAAATGTTTCATAGAAATAACTTTTACTTACCAAAAGTATAAACTTTAACATACATTTTATCTTTACTTGACTAAACTTAAACAATTTTTTGTTTTACTGAAACTAGAAATACAAAAACAAAATATGACTCCTCAAGAAACATTATTTACAGTTTCTCATAGGATGGGAGAGTGAACAAGAAATATTAGTATTAATAACAGATATGACTCGTAATCGTATAACTGATTTAAAATAAAAAGAAATTTTCAACATATCAAATTACTTTGGCACAAATATATAACTGGCCTTAAAAAAAATAGTAAACTATTAAATGTAATTTGCAAAATTATCAAGATTTCCACCAGACTTCCATTATTTCAATGTAAAAAATCCTTCAATAAAGTCAAACACAGATTGTGCTCGAAAATACATGAAATTGAATATAAAGTTGTTTGTGCACTTTCTTGATGTAAAATTAATGAACTCATCTTGTCTTTATCGGATAAGACTGAAAAAAGCCCCATTGCTAGGTTTCAGACTTGGATTGTTGAAACAAATATTAGAAGAGTATATGGCAGCCAACTATAAAGAAAGTTTAACCTCCACAACTATCTATCTTCTTACACCATTTTCCAGAATCATTTCTTCAAACAGCGGCTAAAAACAAGTCATGAAGCCAGTGCTAGTGCCATATTTATAAACACATGAAAAGGAGAGTCCAATAAAGAAAGGAAATTAGGTTCAAGTATGTTGAGCATAATATAGGCCTATATGTTGATTGATGTTTCGAAGAACATCACTCCTGGACTTCTTAAAGAAACACTGTTATAAAACAGGCTTTTCATTTGAAAAAATTGTAAAATAGACTTTATACTTAATAAGATGTAAATTGTTTTTTTTTTTAATATCAAACTGTAGTTTTTTATGCAAATTAGTATTTCTTACAGAGAGATGGTGAACATAGTAATATTTATTTTCCATTTAAAGCATATAATTTTATTTCATTTTTGTGAAATAAAGTTATGCATTATTAAACTAAATATATTATTCAGTACTACCTCTATAAAAAAAGGGGTTTTCCCATAAAAGGTATTGGTGACTTTTGTTTTTTAGAGTTCATAAATTATTTAGTTATACATAAATCTAAAAAAAAAAATTAAATACATCTGTATAGATAGTTATAAGTAAAAAAAATTTTTAAAAGTACGCTGCAACAGGCTTAGTTCTATGGCTAGTTTGCGAGCTTACTTCCAAATTAAAAAAAAAAGAAAATTTAATTTGAAAAGCTCAAGTGAATCAATATAAAATAAAAGCTCAATCACAAAACAATTCAAATTAAGGGGGAACAACAAAAAATGTACAAGGGCTATTATGTAGTCTGATCACATGTATATTGTTAAAATTAAAAAAATAATTAACATTAACAATACGAAAAAATAATTTTTTTGAACATTAGTTAAACATATTATTTATATCAGAATTATATGGAATCATATATTTTGAATCATATCATTAATTTTTCTCTTCATATACATAAGGATACTTTCCTGCACATATAAAAATAATGATGACCTCGCATCGAATACACCTATTTACCCAGTCTCACTGTCCTGTCTCATCGAACAAAGAACACATCACCACTTCCGTGCGAGCCAATTCAAAACACGTCTCCACTCCATGACTGCTAAATTCACACTCGCCCCGAAAACAAAGAATGTCAGTCTGGCTTCCCCCGCCATACGCCCGTTCGTATTTATGCACGTACACACTTTTTTCTGATATGTATATGCTCTCACCAGCCCATGATGACATCACCGTCTGGCTATCCAGACCATGTCAGACATCAAAAAACAAAGTTATGTAATACAATTTCTTATCAAACTAATTACGTTTATTTAACTATTAAAATAATATATATACTATTGCCTATTTTCTGTTTTTAATATCAGCTAAGCCAAATGAATATTAACTACTTTTGAAAATATTGAAACTTTTTTCTTTATGACATAATATTTTTATCATTCGTAACCAACAAAATTTAGAATGGTTACATAGTTCAACCTAGTCCTGTACAGGTTTAAAAAATATTTTGTTTAGATGTTAGTAGTGTGTTATCTTACTTTATAACTTTCTTTTATTGTTAATAAGTTGAATGTGGTAAATATTGTCAACTACATCTGGCACTGTTACTTTTAAACTATGATCTTAGTGCTTTGACAGCCATATATAAAAACAATACTTACTTTCCGAACATACTTCTTATTATTACAATTTTATTATTTTTTGAAGGGATTTCTGTCATTACATAAACTAACTACAATAAAATTTTGCCACTGCAAAATATGATACCCTCTAAAATTATTTTTCTCTCATAGTTCCTGATAAGCTCTCTTAGTTCCTAATTTCTTATTAATTTAATGTTAAATATTTGCCATTCAGTCAAACTATATTCTATATAATAATAAGTGTCTAAAAAAAAAAGTAATTAAAATTTTATGTGTGTGACAGATGTAAAAACGTTTTCCCTCATTAAAATAAATATCAAGGAAAAAATTAATTTTTCTTTTTCTTTATGGTCAAATGTGTAAAATGAAACATTCAGTCATAACTTTAGTTACTGAATGATTTCAAACATATCATTAATCACTTGTTCCCAGGCTACTTACAATTAGAACAGATGTTATACTAGTTCCGGTATTTGTATGCCTGTGTGGAAACTTAATAATAATTGTAATAAATTGGGTGGTCGTATTATGTTATTCTTCAGTTGGATTTCTATTAACCTCTGCTATTTTCATTTCATTATTGGAGTTTAAAAGACTAAATGAAGTACTGGCTTTGTCTACTTTTTAATCTTACTGGACTTTACACCTGCGTAAAAAAACTCAAAAAATATGCCCAACTGCTTAATGATCAATCTTTCCTCATTTTTCTCACCAGTTTGAAAGTTTTTCAATTAATGGATTTTTAGTTATTAACCATTTTACAAATAAGCTGTTTCAATTATGAATGGTCATTTAAAAATTACATTCATGTTTTGATAAGCTGGATAAAAAAATGTGTACATTAATGGAAAACAACTGTTGTATCACAGAGGAACTGATATTTATAAATAAAAGTTCCAGTAAAATATTTGGTACCAGTGCATGCAATGCACAATTATTGAAAGAAAATGATTACCCAGAACTTCACTTTACGATCAACAGCAGCTAGTAATGAATTTATTACAATGAGATTAGAATAATTTTTCTTACGTTGCATGTCTTTTTTAAATATTATATTTTCTGACCTTTGTTTTGAAATGAAAACACAAATTGCTTTAATTATAAAAATTAATTCATATATGTAATCAGTGTCTCATGTATATTAATTATAAATACATGAGATACATTCATACAAAAGTGTATTGTTTTGGAATTTAAATGTTTTTTGTTTTCACACTACAAATTATAAAATAAAAATAGTGTCAAATTTATAAAAATGAAATCCAATCTAATCTTAACAGTAAAATACTTTGTAGTAGTATTTTTTTCCTGGTTATTAGAATTTCATTGTAGAGAAGTTAACTGTAAATACCATTTTCCCTATCTTTTTGGATGATCCATCTCTCTTTTAAGTTTTCTTTCCATGTTTGTAATTCATAAATCCATTCTGTTTCAAGGATTATTGGTGATTTTTAAGGACTGTTCTCCTTTTAGATTATGCAAGTAACTAGCTTTACCTGAAAACCTCATTTTATAACTGAACTTTGGACCAGTTTTCTAATATTTAATATTAAAAACTAATATTTATTGAATTTCAAACTAATAGTGCACTTACAAAAATTATAATGGCACTAAATTTTGATAAATTTGTTAATTCACTTTTATAGAAATATTTTTTTTTTTCAGAAAAGCTAAAATTTCTATTAAAAATGTTAAGCAAACAAATGGATCCATGACTCAAAAGGAGTTTTCAAGAAATGATAATTGTACTGAGTGTATTAACACCAAGATAGAATAATGTTTTTTTGAATTTAAAGGGTCATATATAAATATACCAGTCTCATTCCACATTGCTTTTGTTATTATAATACTTCAACTTGCATTTAAATATAGAAAAAAAATCTGTTAATGTAAAAATAAAAAACTGAATATAATTTAACCCGTTACCTAAATTAGCTCTCGGCTTTTGCATTTAGATCTAGTTTAATAGATATTAATGTACTCTTTTATTAATTTATCTTGACTACCTCTGTTTTGTGATATTTCTCAGTAATCAATTGTAAAACCCCTAATATTCTGGCTAATTGATTGTGTGTGATGGTAATGTTACCCCTACACTGCGCACTGTGAGTAATAACAAAAAGTTGTAATTAAATAGCCATTTTTATTCATGTGGTTCAGTTTATTATAATATAGAAATCAGATCTTTTATGTTTATTTATTACTAAATTTTGTTTTTTAATACCAACAGGTAATATTTCTTATTTAAATGTTACATAGGGTATAATAATTTCAGATTTAATATGTTGAAAGTTCAGTACTACTAGTTTTCAGTTATTTTTTGGTATTTTTTAAATACCAATCCATTCTCTTATTATTATTAAACTTTGAATCTAATTGAAAGGAAAGATAATTTAAAACTTAATCTTAATATTTTTACTACTCATTTACAATTTTATAATTAAGTTAATTTTTTTTTCAAGACTTTAAGTGATGAAGTCAGATGGGCCTATGCAAAACTGTGGTTAAGCATATTAAACAGAGATTTTAAAGGAATGAAAGAACAATGTAGTAAACTTGGTGTTGGAAATATGTATGGGCTTTTCTCTTGTATGGTTTGTGGACGCACATGGGATTCTATTGAAGCAGGATTAAATAAAAAGAAATATTCTATTAAGGAGGTATGTACATGTACTTTTTATCTAATATAATGAAACTTATATATTATTTTATTATAATTTATAGGAAATGTACTTTATTTGATTTTCAATCTTTTTACTTCCTTGTATGAAGTAAAGGAAGTATTGTAATGGCGAAAAATTTAGGTTTTCAGATTTCAACAGAAATGTTCATTTTGACTAGTTTTGGCATGACGTCTGAATGTACATAAGTATCTCGCATAACTCAAAAACGATTAGCCTTAACATGAAGAAATTCTGGATTTAGGACTGTTGTAATATTTAATTGTACACCTCCCTCTTTGCTTGCAATCAACTGGACCAAAAGTATCCAAAAAAGCCCAAAATAAAAAAAAATTGGATTTTTGACTTTATTAACTGCAGTAATAAGCCCTCATTGAGAGTTTTTCAACACCATAATAAGTGGTACTTATTTTTATTGGTTCCAGAGTTATAGCCAAATAAAATTTTAATTAATGAAATATTTTGATCTTTTGATCTGAGGGGGAAGGCACATCAATTTGAATCCGACTTCATCTCCTTTTTTTAAATTAAATATATTGATTTATTAATAATTATTAATCCCTGTTTGTAAAAAAAATGAAAAAACATAAAAGTTATTAGAGAAATAAAATTTTATATACTTTTAAAAATGTGTATCCACATCAAATTTTTTAAATATGAATTCTTAATAGTGTGAAAAAACTTCTCTACAGAGGTTCGTGATCATCTGTCATTTTTTGATTAGTAAGATATTTTTAAAATACCAGCAAAAGACAGCCATTATATATTTTATATGTAGCATGTAGTCGGATTCAGTCATATCAACCACGTCTGAGATGTATGGTTAATTGAAACCCAACCATCCTTAGAATCTAGCATTCAGATCCATATAAAACCAATTACCTTTACAAGTACTCGAACCTTGAACTCTTGACTTTGAAAATCAGCTGATTTTGTGATGACAAGTTTAACCGCTAGACTAACCCAGCAGGTTGACATTATATATGTTAAAAATAAAAAACAGAAGCTGAGTTTTCTTTTTAGTTAAACTGAGGTAGGATTTTATTGGAGGTCTGCAATATTTTTTTTAAGCTGAATTAAAGTGTTTCTGAATGAGTAAATTTAAAAAGTATTGTGTATAAATGAAATGAAGGAATTCATTTGTATTAAAAAATGTTGTAGAAATAGACTATTGCTGAGATAATTCCCCTGTAACTAATTAATCTAAATTATAGTGTTTTTCTGTTAAATTATCATATTTGAACATTAATCTTTGTAAACAGTAGTAGCAAACTGTATATAAAAAAAATCTTATGTACATCCATAAATTTCATTCTCCGTTAGATTATTGAGCGTTAAGTGTCTATGCCAGTATTACCTACTTGTCAGATCACTAGAATGTTATATGTCAACTTAATGATTGTAGATGACCTGACGTGACATAGAAAACAATGGCAAAAATGACATTATCATTCTCACTTCGCAAAACTATGTTAATATTTTTTGATTACAGTGATCAACATGATTTTTGTGTCACGAATACCAGTAGGTGTTCTTAATGCAGTTTTTTATTCTGTTTTTAAATATGTATTTGGGATTTCTCCATCACCCACAGTTTTTTTGTTATTTTAATTTTTTTAAATATTTTTAAATGTTTTTTCGTTCATTGTCAACAAAAAGCTCCTAGAACAATGTTAATATGATGGAACCAAATGAGCTAACTCAAAGGGTAGTGTTGCTGCTGTTGTGCAGGTTCAGACATGTATAGACATGTAGAAACGTGATCTAGTGTAGCACACATTTATCAGAATGATGCCAGTTGTGAGATAATAGTGAACCAGTAAACACGTCATTGTGAGTGCTTTGTGTGTCAGAATTATTGTATTTTACATATTTACAACTTTATTTGTTATCTACAAAATGCCTAGAGTTTCTTCAGATCATTGTAACAATTTTTGTTGTATGTGGTGAAGTGACGCTCAAGTCCCAAAGGAGGAACCTTACTCCATTAGTAAAAAAGTGTTACAAACTTTATTTTGGGTGTAAAGTCGGAGACCAAACAAGGGTCTGTGCTCCTATCTGTTATTTATTGTGTTATATCTGTTGTTTATTGTGTTCTAGACTTCTCACTGCATGGAAAAATGGCATACGCCACCTGTCATTTGCTATCCCTTTGATTTGGAGGGAACCCAAAGATCACTCTTGTGCCTGTTATTTCAGCTTAACAATTATTAAAGGGATTATGTCAAAATCAAAACATACAGTGGTGTATCCTAACTTGCAACCTACAATGAGAGCAGTTCCACACTGCAAAGGATTGTCCATACCAAAGCCTCCAGAATGTGTGACATTAGATGAAGAGAACTCAGAGTCTGATGGAAGTAAGAAAGAAAAAGAAACAAGATTCTGGTGATACAACTTTTGAACAAAGGAGTTCATCTGAACCTCACTTCCTAACTCAAGAAAATCTTAACAATTTCATACGAGATTTAAAGTTATCCAAAAAACAGTCTGAAATGCTTGCTTCCAAGCTAAAAGGATGGAATCTTCTTCAGATGAATACAAAGATCTATACTTATTGTAATTGTCATTCTGAATTTAAAGACTTCTTTTTTTCTGAAGAAAATGGATTAGTGTTTTGTAATGACATTTCTTCTCTTATGGAGACACCCTGTAATGATCATAACCCAATAGAATGGCACTTGTACATTGATTCCTTTAAAGTTAGTTTAAAAGTTGTGCTTCTACATAAGGCAATAAATTCCCATCAGTACCTGTGACTCGCTCTGCTAGTATGAAAGAAACATATGAAAACTTTATTGGAAAAGCTTCAATATGCAGTGTGTGAATGGAATATTTGTGGTGATTTGAAAGTAATTTCACTTATCTTGGTTTGCAGCTCAATTACACAAAGTACTACTGTTTTTTGTGTAAATGGGATAGAGACAGGAAAAACCATTTCATTAGAAAAGTATGGCCTAAAAGCAAATCACTCATTCCTGAAGAGAAAAATGTGAAACATGACCCATTGTGTAATCCTAAAAATGTGTCTACCTCCATTAGATATCAAACTAGATTAATGAAGAATTTCATCAAGGCCATTGACAATACTTTTGGTTTCATGCACTTAAAACAGAAGTTTCCTAAAATAGTGATCCAAAAATTAAAGAAAGAATATTTGTGGGTCCACACTAATGAATGATAAAAAGTTTGAGAAACTATTGAATCCACTGGAGAAAGCAGCTTGGCAAGCATTCAAAAATGTTATGAAGTTTTTTGGGAAATCAAAAGGTGGAAAATTACCATGTATTGTCAATGATCTTATAACATCTTATAAAGATTTGGGTTGTAACATGTCCTTAAAAGTACATTTCCTGCAATTGCACCAAGATTTCTTCCTGAAGAATCTTGGTGAGTGATGAACACGAGGAACACTTTCATCAGGAGATTTCAGCTATGGAAAAGAAGTATCAAGATAAATGGAATCTAATATACCGGCAGATTATTGTCGGACCATCAAGAGGGATGCACCACAGGTGAAATATAGCAGAAAATTGTCATTTCTTACTTTCTAGGTGAGTCAAATGTTTGAATATTGTGTAGTTAAGAATGCAGGAAGTACTAAAATGTGCAGCTCAATTATACAAAGTATTAAATATGCAGCTCAATTACACAAAGTACTATTGTTTTTTGTGTGAATGAGATAGTTGAGACAGAAAAAAAAATTCATTTGAAAAGAATGGCGTAAACATGAATCACTCATTCCTGTACAGAAAAATGTGAAACATGGTCAATAATCTTATAACATCTTATAAAAATTTGGGCTGTAATATGTCCTTGAAAGTACACTTCCTGCACTCACACCTACATTTATTCCTGGAAAATCTTGGTACAATGAGGAATGAGCATGGGAGCACTTTAATCAGGAGAGATTTCAGCTGTGGAAGAGAGAGTTATCAAGGCAAATGGAATCTTAATATCATACATAATCTATTATCACATATTTTTCTTCCTGAGACAAAAAAAAATCTTTTCTGTTCCGCAGTGTTATTATAAATAATTATTATCATCAGTGAAAAAGTATAATAAAACATATGTATATACTATAAACTTACCTCAGAAGAAAGCAAAAATTATCATCCCAGATTTAAAATTTCACAAAAAAAGTGATAATTGTAGAATTAGAAAGAAAACACACAGCAAGGCACTATAGATTTCACTCTAATGATAACATACGATATAAAAATAAAAATATTTATTTTGAATATAAAAATACAATATAAAATATAATACAAAAATAATATAAAATACAGTATAAAAAATTTGATTAAAAAAAATATCCCTGTTTCATTAAAAAAATGTGTTATATGTGGTCAAGGCTCCAACAACACTTCTACAAAACATTAGTGAAATACGTATAATGTAATTTCTAATCAAAAATGATTTTTGATTTTCAGAAAGAAATGTTTCAAAGAGAAGTACCAAATCTTGTGTCACAAATTTTAAATATTTTAGCCAGTGTAAATTGTCAGTTACTTCTAATTTTAAAAACAAATGATTTAATTCGTGGGATTGAGCATGCTTTGCAGACTCAGGCCAGGTAAATATCAACTGTTGTAAATTTTATTGTTATACATTATGTATTATAGAATTGAAAATCTTTAAATTGGATATATATTATCTATAAATCTTTAAATTGGAAGTATATTATTTATAAAATATAGTAATATAATAATGCAGTGAAAACTCAATAACTTGTTACATTTTGCTTCCGAATGGTAATTGATTTTTAGATAAGACAAATTACAGATTAGGAAAAATACAATAAATTTAAACCTGTACATCACAATACATGTAAAAATAAATTAGTATTTTAGCCAAGTTGTATTGTACAAACTTTACTTCAAAAGTATTCTTGTTCCATTAATTAGGATTTTATTACTCAAGGTTACATAGCATTCATAAATAAATAATAATAATTTTACTTTACCACTTCTTAGGATGCTGTTAGAAAATTTTACATTTTGTAAACCTTTACATTCATTTTTTTTTTACTGTTGTACTAGCTAAATTAGCCAATGTTTAGTTTCATAAGAATAAGTTTAGTGAGATTGATTTCTTCTTTTTTTTTCATTTACTAAATACATTTGTTGTTGGTATACTCTGTATTTGTCTATATTAACTTCTTTGGATATTATTGTAGTGTTGTATATTATATTTAGTGGCATAATTTAAAAAAAATTGTTTGCATTTTGTTTATCACAACTGTAATAATGTTAGTGTTAAAAATCTCATCCCAAATAAAATTACTTTCATCCAACTATTAATTTCACATTTGCCAGTAGACATTGAGACTTTAATCTTCAAATCATCTAATTAATAATTTACTGAAACTTTCACAGAGAGCTTACCAAGTAAGCTTTTACTGACCAAATTTGAAGCTTGGTTTGACATTCTTCTCTCTACATCATAGATAAATAGTAGACATTATACAAATAGCAATGAATAAAGGCTCTGAAGCCTTGGCTGCGAAGATGCAACTTGTGTTCGTGATACTTGTGTTATATTACTATTTAGAAAGGATAAGTTTGACTCGCATCCACTTAGAATGAATTCTGGCCAGTACACGTATATAAATAAAAACAAAAATGTATAATTCATCTTGATTTTTTAAAATAATGGTAAATTATTCTTTGTGAAATCTTCTTTTTTACTTAGTACATTAGTTACTATGAAAGTAATATTGTGTAGGTAGATTGCATAACTACTAAATATATTTTCAGAGCTTTCTTATGCAGTTGAGTGCACAATGGTGCCAATCTGTAACCGATAACAAACCAGTCTCATTGAACTTATCACCTTCTACATTCCTCATATAGTGTTGCATCTCAAGATAGGTAATATATGACATGTTATTTCTGGTGCAGTGTTGACCTTTGACCCCACAAAAAATTAACAACCATGGTTTTCATTTACTGAAGGTCATGAAATGTTACAACTAACCTAATCTATTTTTAATTGTCTGTTTATTTTTATGGCTAATTCAATAGGTATGCTAGTATATAGCGATTACATCAAAGGACACAAGCCTATATTTTTCTGGTACCATACGTTTACATGTAAAAGTATGGAATTCCCATGAGTCCTTTATACCTAACTCATTTTTTCCTACTAGTTTTTAAATTATTTTGACTAAAAATTTTGATAAGTTATATCTGGGACTTTGAATGCAACTGTCTCATCGAATAATAACCTTCTTTATATAATTTTATTAAACCTTATATATTCTTGGTGGTTTTGCATTATTAATACGTAGCATGATTTCTTCTTCCTTGTTATAGACCTGCTCTTTCCACTTAACTTATTATTTTCTTGTTGTATTTTATTGTTCTTGTCATGTTATTATTTTTTGTGTTTTTTTTAATATAATAATATTGTAATATAAAATGGTTGTGTTACCTGAACATGTATAAAATATAATATTTATTGTCTATTATTACACACAACTGAGAAGTTTTCATTTATCTTATAAGTTTCCATATATAAGCTAATTATATAATATAAACTTATTCAGCCTCTGCACAAAGTGCAGAATTAAAGAAAATTCTTACCTTACTTTTTATCCACATTACAGTGCTTTCTGGCATAACCCCATCTTCAGTAATGTTTTTTTTCTAAATTTTACTTTTTACATTTACACAACAGATAACATTATACATTAAAATGAGTAAAATTTAGAAGTAGAATTAAATACAAGCAAAATTTAGACAAAAAACATTACTGAAGATGGGCTTATGCCTGAAAGTGCTTACATGAGGGGAAAAACATAAGGTAAGAATGTTCTTTAATTCTGTACTTTGAGGAGTGGCTGGTTTATATTGTATAATTCGCTAGATTCTATGTACAGAGGAGATATGAACTACAAAAAATTTAATTTAAATAATTAATTAATGTATATATATGTATATGTATATGTATATGTATGTACATATATACATATATATGTACATATGTATATGTATACATATATATATATGTATATATATATTAATGTATATGTATACATATATATATATGTATATATATATTAATGTATATATATATATATATATATATATATATATATATATATACATATACATTAATTAATTATTTAAATTAAATTTTTTGTAGTTATATATATATATACACAGTTAAACCTTAGTAACTTATTTATTATTTGATAATTTATCATATTTTGTAATTCATAATCATGAAAATGATATACGATAAAATTATATAATAATGATAACATTTTTAGATTCTTTATTTTGAAATCAGCAGTTCCTGAAAATGCACAAGAAGTGTACAAGGACCATCAGAAATAGTGCAATAGTAATAAAAGTGAAAATGGAAGTGATTTTGTGGAGGAAATATTTGATAAGGATTCAAGAAACACGCTGTTCACACCGAAAATAGACTGTACACGTATGAACTTCCGAAAGATTGGTCAAATGTGTACCGGGTAGGTTTTGTGAGCATGAATTGAACAAATTTAATACCCTGACAAAAACAAAAAAAGAAAAACTAAAATAAGTGATACAGAGGAAAGTTTTCCTCCGAGGATGCGATTCATCCTCTGATACAAGTGCAGTTGTTATTAATCAATTGGTACTGACAAGTTGTTCATCGTGTGATAGCTATTCCAGTGATTATATTTGGATTGTTTGCCATAAATGTTTTAACAGTGAATACGTAAGATTGTTGTCATAATTGTTGGCCTCCCTTTCGACAGCTGCTCTTTTAATGGCTTATTGATTTTATTGTCTATTTTATTCTTATACAGACAAACAACATGCTGAGATTACATGTAGGTGGTGGCAGTTTCTAAAAGCGTGCAAGAGGTTCATGAGGACCGACGGGCATAGGGCTCACTTTGACTCCGGATGGTGATTATGACATGAAAGGGCGCAGGTTGTGCGATGTGGGCTATGCTGTTACAAGGGATGATGCCATCAATTTCCGTTACGTAATTGATACGTTTGATAAATACGATAAAAGGGTAAACGAACTATTCAATTCGCGTAAACTGTCAACAGTGATTACGATGTGAAAGGGAAATGACTATGTCCTGTGGCCAATGCAAAAGATGATACTGATACCGTCAATTTTGGACTAGCGAAAAAAATATGTTCACCGACTACACGACCAGTTTGAGCGAACTTTTTGTCAATCTGTAAAGACTGAATCAAGCGACCGATGATCTAAGGGGTGAAATCAACGAGTTTCTCAATGTAGCCCATTTACCAGCAGTACAAAATTATCTAGACAACGCTGTAAAAAAACAAGTAAAGGAAAACATAGAATGTTTAAATGAAAATTTTGTCATCCAAACTCTCTTGCAAGCTACCCTCACAACGTACATAAAGAATAAAATTAAAAATGAAGGACAGCAAAATGACAACAGAATAGAAGGCAACAAAACGTATATATTGCAAATAATTTGTGAACATGATAAAAACAAACTTAAGGTTGAAATTAAGCTATAAAACCGTGACTGAGTATACAGTGAAAACTTACTGGATGGCTTTATGTAAACTATTGATTGTTTTTGTTACGCCGTGTATTAACAGTAGAGATGGGGAGGATAAACAGAAAAACAGATTGTGGAATCATATCTTCATTGACCAATAAATCAAACCTGTGAAGAGTATGGGATGAAGATAAATACAAAGAAGACAAAAAGCATGATAATTAACAACATGATACATACTTTTTTGCCAGAATTCATTTGATGAGTTGTTTTCTTATTTTAGAGAAATTATTTATTGACAAAAAGAATATGTAATCGATTTCCTTCAAACAGAAAAGCTGATAATTGCTTCTAGATAAGAAAAAAAGAATAGTGTAGTTTTAATTTTGTTATAAATTGCTCAGTAAGGATAACATGTTTCATTTTTAAATGTTTGGATCATGTTATTGAACCATTTACTCAGCATTTGGTATAGCGCAAAACACTTGTTTTTAGCATTATTATTTGGATACTCGTTATCCAATACCTTACCTTACTTTTCAATTTTCCTTCCTCCACTGTACTCAGTGTTGTCTATTATCTCTTCCTTTTACATGATTTTATTATTTACTTATTTTTACTCACGTAATTTAACTTTTATTCATTCTTGAATATTTACTCGTTCTGTTATACATTTCGTTTTTTGTTTCCATGTCTTAAAATAAAATACTATGCTGTACCGTAGATTATATCTGTATTTGGTTATTAGTGAAGTTTTTCCTTGCTTAACCAGAATAATTGAGGGATTGGTGGTCATGAATTTCTGCAAAAACATTTGTAATCCAATGGATAGTCTTAATGTTGAATAAAGTTGCACTTTTTTAGGTTAGAAGCTGTAGATTATTACAACAATTTATTAAAATAAAATCAAATAGCAATATTACGATTTGACATTCATAAATACTGATTAAAATATATATTCAATTTGTATTTGTAATTTTTTTGTGCTGCTCACTACAGGCAAATTCTGTAAGTTTTAAGATTATTGATAATAATTAAACCATAATAAAATAATTTTTAAATAGTTAAAATACATAGTACATGACAGGGGCCATTTTGAGGATGAGCAGTGATGTAGAACATAGGTTGGTGACATGTGTGGCGATATATGAACATTAAGGCTAGTCGATTGGCTGTGAAATTAAAAATAATACAGTGTTTCTGCTCTAAGTAGCTGGATTTTACAGTTGTTTATATTTTGAATGCATTTATTGTTTTTAATTTAATTCAGTTAATTGTGTTAATTATTTCTTCTTTTTTTTAAAGGAATATTTCATTTTTGGTGATGTCTCGTTGCTGTGTAAATAGTGTATATGATGAAAGGATGCAAAAATGTCAAGGACGGTTAGCACGGTGGTATGTTGCTTTTGAACAAAGATGGATTCTTTTGAAACTGTCATTATATTATACTTACCTTAGTCTGTCATCTTTATTTGAATGAAATAAATTATTCAACAAATTGTTACCGAGTAATACATTCTAGTTAATAAATTACATTTTTTTATGTATAGAATGTAATTTATTTCTTAAAAGATTAAAGTAGTTACCAGTTGATGTTTTTGCTGTTAATCAGAATTGTGGAAAATTTCTGGATATCATTGTTGTTTTGGTGTATTTGATTCATTTTAATTCCAGTTTTTATTTACTTTTAAATACACAGTAGAGTTCACATTATTCCTACTTACAGTAATGGAACATTCTTTTTTTGTCCTGTGTCATCACAAGTGGTAAATGACCAATTTTAGCCTCCACTTTAGTTAAGTGGCATTTCTTTTAACAAAAAATGATCATCTGTAAAAAAAATATTTTTATCGTTTTACATTGTATTGAGTATTTATTAAGGAACAACTTAAACTGACTAACCAAGATGTTATTATGAAGCTAGTAAATGGGAAGTGAGCTGTGATGATAGAGTTATTAAATTAAAACTTGGTTTTGTATAGACCAAGGAAATTTAGATAAAAATGGATCATGTCAATGGCATTAGTAAGCAACATTTTTGGAAGATTTGCTTCTTTGGATATTATATTTTTCTATAAAAGGAATTGAAAACTTCTGTAATACAAACAACAGGTTATTTCCTCAGTAAATATTGTTCATGATTTACATTTTATTTCAATAACATTTTTTTTCTCCTTAGGAGTGATCACTAATTTAATATTATCAAACACAATTTTATCAAACTGTAATTATTTTTACATGATAACAGTTGTTTCATGAAGTGTTAATTATAGCATCACATATTTTTAAAACTTTTAATAAGTTTAATTTATATAGTTTTAATTAGCATTCCATTCCATTTGTATTATCTTGTTGATTGTGTGTAGGTAGGATGAAAAAATTCTGCTGTATTTAAGTACTGCATTTTTTGAAATTAAAAATTTAACTAGAATTTTAAAATTGAACATTTAGAAATAGTTGTTAAACAATTTAAGATTCTAAAATTCTTTTAACAATTAAATTTAAAAATCTAAAAATCGTGTTGCCTTAAATATGTGATAAAAAAAATGTTAATTTAAAATTAATAAAAAGATTAATACAATCTTTCTTTAAAATTTGGTAACTGAATTTCATATTCACTGAAACTAAGTAATTATTTTTAAAATAAATATTTTAATTCTATTAGCACATAAAATTATTAAACAGTTTGTATGAATAGCATTTTGGTGATCATTAATGCTGGGCTTAATGACACATAAAACAATTTTGATAGCTGATAACTTCTCATGATAGTGATATATCTAATCTTTACTACCTTACAACTGGCTGTAAATCATGTTTTGTAATTCATTTATTGGTTTATTTTTGAAATTTTTAGTTCTAATAATTTTCTCTTATATTCTATTTACCTACAATGTGATTTAAAATCCAAAAAAAAATTATTTTAAAATTCAAAATTTGTGACAACTTGAAAATAAATGTCTATAAAATTGCAAATGTTGTATCACATGATATATAAATTATAGTTACCATGATATATTAAAAAATACCATTTACTGTATTTAAAATACAGTATTAATTTCTCTTATTTATTATATATATAGCTATTACATTTTCTTATTTATTTAAAATTGTTACAAATTTATTTTATAAATTTTATAAAATTGTTACAAATAAAGTTTTGTGCCATAAAATTTGCTTTATTATGGTATATTTTCTTTATCTCTTATGGTAATCAAGTTGTGTGCGTATGTTTGTATAAACATAACCAAAAGATTTTAAGTGACTGACAATTACACATTTATTTCAGAAAAATGAGGAGTATTAGTAGTGCCTTCTTCTCTGGTGTAAACATACTGTTATTTATCAGAAAATCCCAGTGATATTCAAATCTACATTGTAACAGTTTCATTATGTTAATTGAATATACAAAAGCTTTATACAATATGAATATACAATATGGCTTTATTTTTTTTATATTTTTCAAAATAATTTCCACCACACGTTATACTTTATGGCAAAGAAACCCTTGCCACATCAAAGATCTGAGTCTGAGCATACTCTTTATCCTACGGGGTCATCATTGGTCATTAAATTCCTCCCTTTCAGTCTGTTCATCTAAAAACAGGGTGGAGCATCTAAATATGGGTGGAGCATTATTGTGGTGAAAGAAACCATGTGTTCATCCTTTTGAGTTTGGGCAGCTTCTTGAGTTTTGTAACTTAAGGTAGGCATTCCTTGGTAAGTATACCAAGGAGCTGTACACCTGTAACTCACTCTAGAACTCCACAGCATTTCACAACATCATCAAACACGAAGTGCCATCTGCTGGTGCATTAATGTTTACTTTATTCACAGATGAAAACAATTGACCTGACCTTAGAGCATTCTAAAGCCAAAATTTCCTCTTTCAAACTGTATTTCCTCTTCAGTACAATCTAAATATTGTTTTACGATGAGGACAGTACTCCCAAGCACGGGAGTCATTTCCTTTAAACACTACTGAACGACACTTTCAATTAACACAATGTTAATGTTAATGTTTCAATTAACACAATAATTAACTGAAACATAAAATTTTTTAATGTTATTGAAAAGGTTTTTTTCAAAAATGCTACAAAAATATACAAGTATTATTAAGGTCGGCCTTTTTAACCTTAATTTAACAAAATTCAGATCAAGCCTCACGAAGTTTGCCTGGATATATCGGCACCAAATAGGAGAAATTTGTTCATTTAACTGTCATAGCCCACTATCACCTCACTAGATCACATCTTGAGTTGTAACTCGGGACCTATTCTCACCACAGGTGACCCCCTTGACATTCAAACGTCATTTTTAGGACGTGGCTTGTTTCAGCCACCGACTGAACAAAGCAACACCTGAGTTCAGAGAAGGCAGCACTCTGATATGGCAGGCTGCCTTTTAGAAGATAACATGTGATTGGAAGCTTTGACTTTTCCCAGCACTATACACACAAACAAGAAAAATACAAAGTCCAAAATCAAACCACAGCACAAATCACACCTACATTTTCACACACAATGTAAACTCAATACTCACGCAGACTGATAAACAAAAAATAATGACCAACTTAATGGACCAACACAAAATTCTTGTCATGGGACTGCAGGAATACAACAACACTGACTGATTCTTGAGGATATAGGCTCTACTCGAGAGACCTGGGAAGAGAATGATGAAGTGTTCCACAGATTGGAACAGTACTTTTGGTCAGCCTCAAATAACTCTGTACAAGAATTCAAGTCACAATCAACACTCACCCTAAAAGCATTTAATAAAATCTATGTCATAGTAAACACCTTCGCCCCCTCCCCCCACCTCAATAATAATAAAAACAATCTCCAAAAGACTGTAAAGAAAATTTGAATATGAAAATGGATAGAAACTCTTCAGTCTCTGCAGAAACCACAACCTAATCTCAAAATCTACATTTCAAGAGGAAACCTCAAAACTCCACCTGCTTAAACCCTGACTATACTAAAGGAGAAAGGCAACTAGATCATGTCCAAAGGAGAAAGGCAACTAGATCATGTCTTCATGGACAAACACCACAACAAAGAGATCTACAATGTATAAGTCCTCCGAGGAGTAGACAGGCTCATATCACAACAAAATAAAAATATAATTAAATTCACTCCCCAAAGGAACCAACAAAATCAAGCCCCTAAACTACATGGGTTATTTTTTTTTCAAGGCCCAATCGGTCGCGAAATAAAAACCCGTGCAAAAATCAGATGAACCTTTACACATATGTGTTGCGCAGCGTCTCTAGACATAACAATGACTTTCTTACATGTATGATTCTTTTTGTACATAATACAAAGACAAAGTATACATATCATTTTAGGAACATGTAAACAGCCATGTATTCTGCAAACCTTTCACAAGAAAATATTTGTGTGGAGTATAGCACTTTATAGCTAGCAGAATGTGGGTATCAGGAAAAGTAGAAAAAAACAGCAGTCATTGAAATATGGTGTTAGTGCTGTTAATATGAATGTTACTAATAATGAAAAAAAAAAATTGAACTGATTAAATGAAACTATGTACGTGCACGTAATAACAGCAAAACAAAGGAGCAGCAATACACTCCTACAAACAAAAAAAGTAATTGTAACCTCATTCTCACATAAGGTTGTATTTCATCCATTAATAAGAGGATGTCTAACTATTTGGGAGTAATATTAACACGGTTGAGCTTTACAATTAGCTAATCTCTATTTTTCTTTCTCAGTAGTTAAAGGAAGGGGTAGGTGAGAAGAATTAGTTTGTCAAGTTAATTTGACAATAAAAGGATATGTAGAAGGTAAAACTGTTGAAAATCTTAAAATTGAATTTGTAAACAATAACAGTTGTTATTAGAGATTTTAAGATAAGATTTTTGCTTAATGATACTTTTATCATTTTAATATTTAGAGAGTAGTTACCAGTAATGCAGCATAAAGTATATTTACATACACAGTACTAGACATAATTTAGAATTTAGCACCTAAATTTGTATTTAACAAAGGCTAAATAAAACTGATTTACAAAAATTTAATTCAAACAATGTTCTCTTGAAACATTACACAAGCCCTATACTGGTAACTTAAGTAAATCTCAAAAAGTATTCTTTATTAAGTTAAAAATGTTTTAACAAAAATATTATTTCTTATCATACAGCAATTTAAATTAATACATTATATAATTTTCATAAAAGAACATTACATTTTTTTTTAAATTCTCTATTAACTTTTATTTTAATTATTTTTTCTTCTTTGATTTTGATTTCCTGTTTTTTGCAGCTACCTCATTTTTCAGGTGTAGATATTTTCTCCACCAGTATTGTATACGAGATGCTGCTTTAACTTGTTTAATGTGAATTTCTTGCTCTCTTTCAATTTCTTCAAAGAATTTGCTCAGTTCTTCTACTGTTTCTCTTTGTTGATGAAACTGTTAAAAAATCATGTCTTCTTATAGTAGTAATTAATAGTAGTTCTATAGAAGTAATTAATTTCTTATAATTTTAATTAATATAAAATATCTATAATTCACTAATACTCTATAGATACTTCACCTGTATCTGGTGACTGAGAATTATTTGAACTTTGATATTGAGTAAATAATTTATTTATCAAGTTAATTTATTAATTAACTGGCGTTTCTGCAAAAAAAAAAACTGTCCATTCACATTCATGAAGCAATCCACACCAAATATTTGGGCTATCTGTAATACGATCAAGTGTAACATGTGGGTTCCTCATATTCAAACATTTGAAATGTGGCCTTGTCTGAGAACATAACTACTTTTTTAAGGTTACAATCATCATTTTCACAGCAAATTTCTTCTTTCTAGCAGTGTGGTCTTGTGACGTACTGTGCTGTAATTTATAAGGACGCAATTTTGTGTGTTCAAAATATCATGAATTGTAGATGCAAAGGATTTAATTCTCGCACTATACTCAGAGTTGACTACCAGGGCTGCGAATAAAAGACTGATGAATGATCTCCATTTTTTCATTCGAGTAGGCCTGCCTGCACCCTTCTTATGTTCAACACTGCCAGTTTCTTTAAATTTATCATAACCATGAATGAGTTCTAAAAAATTGTGTTGAACTTGTGTGTATGATTACACATGCAATCACAACACTATACAGTATTTGCGAAGGGAAACTTAAACTTAATAAGTTACCTGTTAAAAAAAAAAACCCCAACCATTCATTAACAGGACTATTACTTTTTTTGTAATAAGACATCAAATTTGTTCAGGTAATTCTCAGACACCTGGTATAATATTGACATGTAATACATTATAAATAATATTGATTCATTTTTACTGTTAAAAAAAAATTTAAAAAACACGGCAGGATTTAGTTTTATCTACTTCCTTAACTTCTTAAGGCAACAGTTAAAACATGATTCATTTTTGTGTTTCCCATTCTCTATTTACATTAAGTTTTTTCTTTAATCATATTAATGTATAAACAACAAAAAATTACAAAACTACCATCTAGACAAATTTTTAACGTAATCATGGCTGAATATATTAAATAAAATGATGAGAATCATTTCTCCCCCCTCCCCATAAAAAACCAGTGATGTGGTAAATTATGAGATTGTTTTATCAATAAAATATTCATTCAAATGAGTTTTTGCAGTCACAATAATAAATTATTTTCTCATTTCTTGCATTCATTTTTATCTAAGAAAATAAAACAAACTTAGTAAAAAGCATCTGATTTTTTAGAAGTATTTTTTTTTAATAGTAGTTGGTACCAATTAAAAACAATCTAGTAACATAATAAACTCCTTAATTAACCTGTTAGTTTGGTACTAAATTAAAAAAGCTAAAATTTAAAAAGCAAACTAAAAAATAATTATTTTTAAGTTAAATTTTATATGTGCATTGCTCAAATGAAATATGATTCTTCAAATAAGTGCTGTGCGTAAAACCTGCATCTTAATAAAAATCAGAAAAGGAAATGGAAAGAAATAAAATAAAGAAGCTGCCATCAAAGAATGAGCCAAGCTTTTCTGGAATGTATGAATATGAATTATTTTTTTTAATATCACTTCATTAGACTTTTGAATAAAAAGAAAGAGAAAAATATCATCTCAGTCATTCAATATCATCTTGATGGTATAATGGAATCATCAGAGGAACTCATCTGCAAAATAAAAAAATAATCATCAAAATCTTAGGTGAAGAGTAAGGCATGAACAAATAGAATGAATTGGGAATCCAAGAAGAAGAAATATTTGGAAAGGTGTGTCCAAATTCCACATTCCCTTAAATGCACAAATGTAAATATCAGCTGCTGTAACTCTTTATTACAGGTAAGATGAGGGACAAAGTCATGCTAGAAGCAATTAACCTTGGTTATCTAGTGTAAGGCAGTGAACTGACTAGATTGTGTATTGTTGCATAGATTACAGGATTAGTTGCACATGTATGTAACTTGCTATCAAATAAAAATCCAAAATGTATTAACAAAGAAAGAACAGTACTACATTTTTAAATTTTTTTTTAGAAAATTTTTTTTTTAATTTTCATGGTTGTCAGTTTTTTTTTTAGAAACATTTGAGATAATACATACTTTTATAACTAAATTTTTCAGTTTTGAATTAATGTTTTCCTTTTCGGCATTAAGAATAATAAGTTCATTATCTCTTGTTTCCAGTTCTTTATTATATTTTTCTGTCCAATCCATGATAAGAGCTTCAAGTCTCTGAAAAAAAATTCATTACTACAAAATTAAGTTTAATTGTAATTTGTAAATTATTTAGTAATTGTCACAATAATTTAATTCCTTATCATTAATTTATTAATCTTTTTATTTAAAATAATATTGTTTACTAAAAGCCTATAAATTTTATTTGATTTTCTTTATCAAATTCGGATTTCTTTAAATATCACTAAGTGAAAACCTCTATTGAGAAAATTAAATCACTGCTAATAATGGTGGTGAAATTGACCATTATAATACAAAAGTAATAACCACAATTGAAATGTCACATGCAAACAACTTTTTTTTTACATTTTTTTAGTAACAATAAAAAATTTAATTTGGATTATTTTTATAAATTTTCATTTTTAACAAAAATATGTTTATTTTGTAATATCTGCTAGCATTGTGATGGGATCACCTGCTGCCTCTAAATAAATAATATATTCAGATTTGTAGACTAACATACATTTTGTAACATTATTTAGATTACATGGGAAAAAGTTAAGTATGTTACTAAAGAGAAAAAATATTGCAATAGCATTTATTTACCTTGATGGTTCAATGGAATCTGTGTTACAGCCCTTAATAAATATAGGATGATATTATTAGTAAACAACAAAAACAATTTAGTAGGCACTGTGGAAGTATGCTACATATGCGGTGGAATGGTAGCAGCATTTCATTTCAGATTTTCATCTCACAGGTCCTCGATTCAAAACAGATGGACATACATTTTTATATGCTGTAAAATTTCTATTCCATGTCCCTATGAACAAGCTTTGAACTTATTAAGTGAATTAGTCAACCTAGAAAAACAATTATTTAAGCATATTATAACTGTGGGTTATGTGGGTTCAGAATATTTATCTTATGTAAAACTCATTAACAGAGTAACAATGGTTTTGCAAAAGAAAAATTTTTAATAAACTGATGGGAAGATCTGCAAAAGAAAAATTTTTAATAAACTGATGGGAAGATCAATTTGTTGGTAACAAAAGCAGCATAAGTAAGGTCTTTTTCAATGGTAAGTGGTTTTTCTATGTTATACCAAAATCTAAAAGTTTTAATGTTAAGTGGTATAAAGGTATACAACGTACATTTTTTTCCAAACAGATGCCTTTTAAGTTGAATATTGAGTGCAAAAGCTAACGACTGGATTTCTTCTCCATTTTCGCCTACCTCTACATCTGTAGAGCTATAACAATTAGCGAAGTGTTTTTATTAAAATACAAAAAGATCCAAAAGTCATATACATCAAAGTAATAAAAAAAAGTAAGACAATAACTCAGGCAGCAAAAAAAAAAAAAAAAATTGTAACTGAAATAAAAGTAGGTGAATTAGAATTTTGTATGCTGAATCTTAAAATGAAATCATTTTTTCTTCATCACCCTCAGATTTTTAGTTATGACCCTTTAAAAATTGAGAAACTTCTTAAATAATAGATACGAAAATCATAATAATTGCAATTAAAATTTCTACCTTTATTTTGCAGACATTTACAATTATCTTAATTTCTTTTTTTTGTTTTCCTTTTGTGTTCAGTGAAGTCTACTCTTTTTTTATCATCCAGCAGTAGTCACTCATCATACATTCATCCCATCTACCTTGATAACGTTGTTCCATCTGCAATATATCATGGTGGAACCTTTCTCCTTGTTTATTGCTAATGCCACCCAAGTTTAAAGGGAAAAAGTCCAAATGAGAATGTAAAAAATGAATTTTCAATGACGTTGTGCAGCATAAATTTTTGTAGTACACTAAGAGTTTATTTATAAGATGATCATGGTTTTCAGCTTTTTTGTTTTCAAGAAAACCAGTAACATCTTTGAATGACTTCCATGTTGCTAGTTCTTTAGGATTCAGTTTGCTGTGAAATATATTTTCTTATTTATAACCCAATGATTCCCTCTTTTAATCTGCTTCATTTAATTGTGAAAAAATCTCAGCTAAATATTTAAAGCTGTTTCCATCTTTATCTAATAGAGGTTGTAAAACAAAAGGATCTGCTGTGACAAGGGGAGTACTGATATTTTCCTTTCCTGGGGTAAAGTGATTTGTTTTTGGCCAGTCTTTAACAGCGTAGTATTTATCTGTAGCCTGACTATCCCACAAACACAAGAATCACACATATTTTGTAAAGGCACTCTGGAGAATAAGAAGAAGTCCAACTGCTTTCAGGTCAGCAATGATTCACCACGAATGTTCATCGTACTTAATAGCTTTTAAAAGCTATATTTAATAGCTTTTATGCAACAGCACTGCCTTTAAGCTTATTTTTGATGAGTTTATAAATAAATGCCAATCATGAATAACATATTTATGTCCAAATTAAACCATCTCTTCTAAGTAATTATTTCAGTAAATTTTCGTTTCGATTTCTATATACTGAAATTTTAGTATCTTTGTTTAACAAATTCCATTCTTTAAGACATGAATCTAAGAGTTCTGCATGTTGCTTCAACAAATACAAGTTATGAATTAGGTCACTCAGTTCTGTATGATGAGGTGATTCATTCTGAAATGAATTTGATTCTTCTGGAATGTAATTAATATCTATAAAAGTTGAGGATTCATTAGTTGAGCCTACTGGGGATCAGAAATTTTTTTCCATAAGTTTGAGCAATCGGAATCGGTAAATCAAACCATAAGTACCAGTCTCATAATTAAACAAACGTTTGGGTATGCAATACGGCTTTTATTATTTGAACTGGAACCGGTAACATTTGTTAAGCAAAAATAGCAATCATAACGGTTAGTAGGCTCTCGCCAAATCATAAGTATGCTAAAAGAAATGCTCTTTTTTAAGTAAAGTTAGTATTGTAATTGCAAAAATTTTGGTTTTCAGATTTCAACAGAAATACCCATTTAGATCATCCCTGAATCCATTTTGACTAATTTTGGCGTGACATCTGTACATACATATGTATATCTTGCATAACTAAAAAATAATTAGCTGTAGAATGTTAAAATTTTAGATTTAGGACTGTTGTAACATGTAGTTGTGCACCTCCCCTTTTGATTACAATCGATGACCTAAAATGTTCAAAATACCCAAAATAAAAAAAATTTGGATTTTTTCTTAACTGCAGTAATAAGCCCAAATTGAGAGCTTTTCTATCATTTTCATTGGTTCCAGAGTCATAACCATATAAAATCTTAATTAATGAATTATTTGGATCTTACAAGGGGAAGGCACATCAGTTCAAATCAAGACTTCATTTCCGAATTTTATTTCTTTAATTTAATATTGATATTATTATTATTATTGATATAATAATAACACTGTATCAGTACGTTGGATAGGATGAAGGGGCCTGAGTACTCCCCCTGCTCACCTGATTTAACCCCTGTAGATTTTTACTTGTGGGGAACTGTCAAGAACACAGTGTACATTAAGGCTATAGTCGCTAGTGGAACTACATGATGAAATTGAAAAAGCCTGTGAGCAATCCCTGTGGCTACTCTGGAAGATGTCACCAGGAATGTACATCATCGTCCTAAAAGTGTTTACAGTGAGGACTAATTGAAATGGTATGAAGAAACTGTGTCTGTGTTGTAACTTTCCATTTGTATTGTAATGCTCACAATAATATAATAGCTATTCTATTTTAAAATGTGTACACATAATTTTTGAACATTTTTAAAATGATTACATTTATTTATAAACTGATTACATCTGGATAATAAAAATTATACAGTCCTACGCACAGTCAACATCCAAACCACAGACCTTAAGAATTTGAACAAAGGCCATGTTATATGGAAATGAAATTAAACAAACCAAAAAATATTTTATCCATCCCTAAAAAAAATTATGTTTATGCGTTTATTAATAATATTTACTCAGTTGTTAAATATTTATCAGGAGTGTTTTAAAATAATCTTTAAATTTAGTTCAAATGTTTTCTATTACTCTATTCTTGTTATTCATACATCTAGTGTATGACTTTTTTTCTGCGTTTTCTTTTTACTTCTAATATTGATAACTGCTTTATCATATTTTGATATTTTTAGTTATTGTATTACTATTTTATTACATTTCTTATTTTTCCGGCAAGTTGCAAATTGTCTTTGTTGTAACTTGAATGTCATGCAATAGAAAATAAATCTAATCTAATTGGGGAAGTTAAAATAATTTTTGTTCATTTTTAGTGGTATCAGCTTTTGCATTATACCTTTTAACCGACAGTAAAATGTGGTTGTCCTCAAAAGTTAAATCAAATTCAGTGTTATTTAATTTGAATTATCTATAGCATTTTATATCTTTTAATTCTCAGTATACTATTACCAGATATTTTCGATGAAGTCGAACTACCAGGCTGTAAGGATATACAGTCTACTGTTTTGCCTTGAAATCAGTTTATTTTTTTACTTACAGCTATTTGAATCAAAATGTAAGATTCAATTTCACTGTGGATTCTTGTATCTTGTTTTTGATCTGACGCCAACATTTTTAACTCCTTAACAAGTTCATTTTCTTTATTTTCAATCTTCATCTTGTTTTGTTCTATTCTTGAATCTTCCCATGCCTTTACATATCTTTCTTCAGTTCCTATTTTAATTTTTTCATCAAGCAATATTTCATCCTGAAAATATTTCATTTAAATAATTCTGCTACAGCAATTATGTTCATGGCAGGAAATGTTATATGTAATGTCCATACAGATCGAACAACCTGTATGAATAGTAAGCACTGTTTGAATTGTATACTCAATGACATGTTTAGTTGAGACTATGGAGTAACATACACTGTGACTTTCTTACGGGAGTTTATAACTTATTGACAATAAAAACCGCCTAAGTTATCAATATAATTTCAACATGTTTTATATAATCTGTAATAAACAGCAAATTTCAAACTGTTAATAAATTTCAGTTATGTGGTAAAATATCTGAAATATTGGTAAATAATTTGTACAAACTTAAGACTAAGTTAAGACATATAGGTTTCTAACTTAAGACAAATGGTTTCACTGAGTGCAGACTTCCCTAATCTTTTCCATTCAGATTTAATGAATCTTCCAAAAAAACCTTCTGAGTGGCTGTATTATTACAAGGTACTGAATATTTCTTTCTGTGCATTTGTATTTTGTTAAGACACAAACTCACTTTTATACATGTACTTACAGTAAAAATGTTGCACTAATTATCCTAAATATTTACTGTCCATTAAATTTTTATTGCGATGGCATAATATTTGATTACTCACAATCTGTATTACAATCATCTTGACTTTCAGACTTCATTGTTCAGGTGTATTATTATTAAAGTTTCTATATATTGTCTTGCAGGTTGTGTCTGCTTGCCACATTTCATTTTCTATATTTTTCACATGATCACAGTAATTTTTTCGTTGTGAAATACTTTCTGCAGCAAATAATCTTGTTATAAGTGCTTGTACATCATCCATTTTAAATGTGTTGTTAAATTTAGCCATAAACCTTTTAATATGACTCCACACAAGCTAAATAGGATTAAGTTGGCGGTGATATAGTGATAAACTAAGAAAAACATTTTTTCTTTGTCATTTTGTCAGTGACATGAGTTTGAAATATTTTTAACTTTGTTTAGTTCTACAAGTTCTTTTTTCAGAGCATCTTCTGGGTAACCAATTTCTTTTGATGTAAACCTTCTTACTGTAATCCTTCTTTGAATAGTAGTGGGAATCTTTTCTTTCTTCCTTAGTCATATGGGGTGTTATCCTTACTGATAATGCTTCCTTCAGGCATCTTGATAATTCTTCTGAGCATGGGCTAAATCAAATTGAGATCCTTTGGAAACAGTTTTCAGTCCAGTCGATAGTCCTGCTAAAAAAAGGTATCTTTCAGTGTTTTAATCATCTGTCTTGCCATACTTTATTGCAAGTCTGACTTACATGCACCCAAATTTTATCCCAGTATACTATCCTTCTAACCTCTGTCCTATATTTGTTAATGCCTCTTATGAATGCCAACAGCAAATTATATCATTGCGTTCAATCATCACAGATGTTCAATTTCTTTTTCCGAAAACAAATCTAATATCTTTCATTAATCAATAGAAAGCTCTTAAACTGAAATTAATAAAATTACTGTCATTATTTACTACTCCTAGAACTTCTGAAATGGTTGGAGGTTGGTTTTTCATAAAACAATTGTGAAATATCCTTCTTATGGCACTTAATACAGTCATTGTTTTTAACTTTAAGGCTGGTTTTATAAACAATTTTTTTGATTATTTTTTTTTGTGGTGTGATTAGCCTGTTTGTTTTTTGCTCTTTAAAATGAATACTGTCCTGAGGATTTGTTTTTAAGAAATAATCAACCATCAGTTAACTTTTCTTCACTCTTAATTGGCTTTCCTTTTTTATTGGGCACATCTGCTTGCTGAACTCATTTCGGGTAAAAATAAATTAAAAATGAAAGTAAATATACGGCATAAATGGATTAAACAATTTTTAAAGAACAATATACACGATAAACTTGCTATGCGGTGGGTGAAATCACACAGTTGTAAAGTTAATAATGAATATGTAAATTTTACAATGCATCCAGTTTCAGCGAAATACAATGCTCACTAAATGTTATTAAGAAAAGGGGTAAATAAAGTTTGTATAAGATCAGCCACAGTGTTAATGTTAGATACAATATAACAATGTATAAAAATATTGATTAAGGAGATTTAAATGTTAAGAAAAAGATTTATGTATGAATCAGAACATTATAATCAGTCATTAATCACAATTAATTGTCAAAATCTGTCAACTGATTTATAAATATATACCTATTAAAAATAATGACATAATACATATTAATGATAAAAATAAATACACATGAAAATGTTAATCAATATGCAATTTAACTGTAAACATTTCATTTCCTTTTCCCACTGGCTAACTGTGAATTACAATTTTTTTAAAAACAAAATAATACTTCCAATTCATCATATCCATTTAAACAAGTCTCAACTAAACTTGTAGCTTACTATTAAAAAAAATATACTAAATTACAAATTACAAACTCAAAATTTGTAATTACAAATTCAAAAAACCAGTAAAGGCAAAAGTAATTAAATATTTAGTCTAGGCCATCATATATAGGTCTACATCAAAATGTGTTGGGTGGAGTACAAGAATATGACAATCTTGAGCTGATTTGTAGTAGATGTAATAGAACAGGGAAAAATAGACATTTTTTAGTCTACACTTTTTACCAATGTCCTCCTCGCTTCATGCAATTTACTTGTCAGTGGTTATGAGAACTGATTATTCAACATTATAAATTTGTCATTATGATGTTCACTGATTGTAAATTGATTTGAGAAATTGAAAGATATAGAAAATTTAATTGTTTTGATACAGACAAGGCAATTATGTGTTGTGTTCTTTCACTTAATATTATTTTAAGGGGTAATAAAGAATTTCAATAAATTAAATAGATATTTGTTGTCTACTGTCAAAGGGACTCCTAAAAATATTTACTGGGCATTATAAACATTTCTACAGTCCTTGGCAATCTGTAGGGTAAAATTTACTAACATTAAATATTAAATGGAACAAAAAAAAATTGAATTGAAAAAAAAAAATCGTGAAATCAAAAAATCACAAATAGCATTCATCATATGTTTCGTAATCTGGAAACTCAAAATGGATTATGTAATGCCTATTATGGAGTACATTTATCTAATATTTCTTTTAAAATAAGTTAAAAAATACTGCATTAATAACAACAGGTTTATAAAAATAATTTCCACTATTCCTAATGTTGTCAGCATAATTTATACTCATGGTTATATTCCAATATTGTGATATTTTCATGTCAAACCTATATACACAGAATAAACATATTTTTCAAACATTTGAAAAGTTTACTATAAAATCCTGTTTGCGTGGATTCTATCCATTTAACTAATCATTTTTTCGGAATAACTTTTTCCCTATAAAGATAACTAATATATACAATTTTTATGAGTTAATGTTTTAATAACATATTACATGATCAGCTGGATTTAAAAAATACATGACCCTGTAACTGTATTTGGATGACTTGTAATGAAAAATTTGTTGAAACTTGAGACAAACATAAATAATTTTTAGCCTTTTTTTCTGAAATACAAGGTACTTCTGAAATACAAGTATCATATTTGATTCCAAAATTTCAAACATGTTTTTTTTTGTTTTACTTGTCTACTGTTACTTGTTACTGTTTTATTTGTCTATATTGCTTCACTTTTTATGTAGACATCATGCTTATTTTCTTCACTCATTACTTATGCTTTCTTAATATTTTTCACTTTCACATCCTTTTTAGTAGTAATATCTTCCAATTTTGAAGACTATCTGATGAATACCTTACATTCAATGTGAAACTAGTTAGTTTCTGCATCCTTTTTCATACCTGCATTACAGTTGAGTTACAATTCTTTAATACTCTTCTATCTTTTCAAAATATTCTTTGAGACTTTTTAATACATTATTTCATTTGACATAGTTAAATGCTTTTTTCATATGTAGACAACACTTAAAAAGTGCAAAAGAAAACACCTAGTGATAAAAAATGCATATTGATAACCCACATCGACTGATATTCATACAAATTACCTGTTTTCAGAAAAGAAGGTCATTTATTGCTATCAAAACCACTAACTAAATATATGAGATCACACAGCTTAATAACAAAGCATGCACTGATAAACTGCATCCTAGAAGTAAACACAATGATCTGCAATATCCACACTATAATGCATTTTTTGTATTCATTACAGTTATTTTGGATATTCATATAAATATGATGTATATACAAAGATATTAATCAGAACAAGTAAATTGCACACAATATATTTAACTCAAAACTCTGCACGTATCAAACATATTATTTACACATTTATTATTATAGATTTGAAATAATCTTGTAGGTGAAGTTCACATTCTTTTTTCCCTTCCACTGCCAAAGGTTTCTCCTCATTCCTTCTACTCCACAGTAATTAATATAATATACTGAATTGTTCTTTTTATCTTTACAGGCCAAGATTTTGTCAACACATCTTATACATTTATTAGTAAAATAGCTATTTCATTATTCTGGTGCGCACAAGAGGTTACTAGCTCACATCTGAAACTTTTTATTTTACATAAAATATTTCCCTAATTTTCCTACACTTTAATACATTTGGAAATGCTAAGGGTAAATTTAAATGTGGACTTTAAAACTGAAAAATTTGTAAAACTTTATATAAAATTTAAATAAATTATAATCTGAAAGTCAATATTACCTGAAATAAATTATAAGTTTTCATCACCTGATAAATCTGTCTTTTTTTTTTTCACTGTCATCTTCTTGGAAGTTCACTACAATACCTTGTACATGGTCATCCCACAATCCTTCTTTATACAAAATCTTCTACTTGAAGATTTTCTGCATGTGTAATGCATTTTCTCCAGTAATCTATTGTTAACACGGTTTATGGCATCTTCCAATAACATTTTTACATCATTCATTTAAAATGTACTGTTTTTAGCTGCCACCTTATTTTTTATCTGCACCTAAATTAGCTCAATTGAGTTATACTGGCAGTGATAAGGCAGGAGTAGAAAAACTTTATAACCCATTTCTGTTGCAATGTCATTAAGCGCATACTGTCTGTATTTTTCTCTGTGTTCAATAATAGACAGTAATTTGGGAATTGTGTGTGAAGGATTGTGTGGTATTTTATTCTCTTTCAACCATTAAACAATTTCAGTCTTTTTTAAGTTGGTCACTGGCACTTCTCTTTAAGCAAAGAATTAATGATAACTGACGTTTTGCATCACGATATCATAATAGCCTTCTTCCAAAGATTGCAACAAATTTACAAACCAACAACAATTTGCATAACATCATCATTCATTTCATGGTAGAAGTCCCCTGTATGCTTCAACTGAAAAATAACAGCAGTCTTACAAAACCAAGCTCATAGCAACCAGCGTAGCATATAATTAAATGGAATTCGTTCCCAACCAGAATCTTGAGACCACCACTGCTTGTTGAATTCTGCCACATGTATTTCCTGGAATGGTTCTGGTTTATCCATGTTTCATCTGGTAAATTATTGGTTGACAATTATTTTGTCTAATTTCGTGCATTTTCCTTAAAAATTTTACCCAAACAAGAACAATGTCAGACCTCTCCATCAAAATTTTTGCCATCATTACACTTATGAAAGCAGAAATTTAATTGTCTTAAAATCTTCCACATAGAATACGCACTCCTGGAAAATTTGTTTTTCAAAATGTGTAATTTTATTGCATGTTGGAAACTCTCCTCTACTGTAAAATTATTTAATGGCATGATGAACTATATCTTTATTAAGATGGTCCAGTTCAATTACCCAGTTTGTATGAGGAATTCCCCCCCCCCCCCACGAGGTGATTCAAAAGAATGTTCGAATAATTCACTTTGGGCTGAATGCAAACATGCATTCAGTATTTACCTTCACAACAAGCATTTTGTAGTACCGTACACACTGATACCAGCCTACATGATTGTAGTTACATCCTGCATTGTATTAAAAAAACCTCCTTAAAAATAGGTTTGCTATGCACAAGTTCTTTTAATTAATTATATACCCAATAAAACATTTTTTTTAGATTATTTCCAAAGATGAGGACTGTTTGATGCCATTTTAACTTACATGCTTACACAATTAAAATAACATAATTTTCACAGTTGAAGATCAGCCAAAGAAACTACACATCCAATTGATATAAAACCAAAATCTGAGCTCATCAAAACTGTATTACAAAATAAAAGTTGCATATGCAGTGACAAACATTCTGTAACATCTTGAAATAATAAACACAGACTATTTAAAATAAAAATTAAACTGAATACTATAAATGATAATAATTCAATCACGAAATATATGGGAAAGCACTTACAATTGTTTAGAATTAAATAATCGTATTATGCACGTGAAATATTTTAATTGGGGTTATTGGAAAAATTTGATTTCAATTTTTGTGATTTAGTTAAATACTTAAAATACTATATTTGTGAGTGTGCTTATCAGATTTCTGATGCATAGTTACTGATGGATGTGGTGATGAACTGGATGTACACGCTTCATGCTGTCACAGAGTATGACTGGTTGGGGTGGCAAGATGAAGTTGCATGACCTACACCTGCAAGGTGATTTAAAATCTTTATAAATGAATTTTGTAACCAGTTTAAGAGCATCAGCAACAGAAGTGCTATCAAAAAAACAACCTAGTAACATATAAGTTAAATTCTTGAAATGAAATTTTATTTCTAAATAGTTAAAAAACGCAACTCAAATTTTTATATTATTTAGTTAATTATCACAGAACATGCTAAATGATTTAAATTAATAATTAAATCATGATTATTATCATTAATCATTTGATTTAATTAGATAATGAATAAAATAAATATAATGATTAAATTTTTACACCAACCATTTCTCAATCTTTTTACAACTTTGTTTCAGAATTATATAACCAATTGATCCTTCTTTTATGAACAATTAAATTTTAACTGTACTAACGAAATTAATTTACATAAATAAACATTGCTTTTGCCAATGTGCTCACATTTAAGAGACCAAATAAATATTAATCTTTATTTTACTGAGTAAAATACTGTATTTATATTTTACTGTTTAAACATGGTTAAATATAACAGGGACTTACTAAGTATATGCCATCCCAGAGGTGCAGTGCTGACACATCATAATAATAAATTCATCACATCACTTTATTATTAATACACAAACATAAACACTAAGGGTAATTTTGATGTGTAGCGTAGAGTAGTAAAAGAAAAAACAAATTATTGGTACTACAGTAAAACTGGCACATGCAAGATAACTAAGAGACAGGGGAAAAACCCAAAACTGATGCTGTTTAAGGAATAAATCTGGTAGGTAATAAATAGGGATCATGAGGTCTAAAGTAGTACTGTTCTACCTATTCCATTAGCATCCTACCTAATTTTATTTTAAATAGTATACTAATATTATAAATTTTATAAAATTGTATATAATTTGTATATTTAATGTTAATCAGACAAGTTTATATTAGCAAGCGTTAGTAACGTTGTTTCCATATATTGAACTTCATACATTATCAACATAACCTCTCTCTCTTTTTTTCTATTTCTATTTAGCCTCTGGAACCACAATAAGGTATTACTTCAGAGGATGTGAATGAATTGTCTTCTACAGTCTCAGGTCGACCATTCCTGATATGTGTGGTTAATTGAAACCCAACCACCAAAGAACACTGGTATCTATGATCTAGTATTCAAATTTGTATATAAAAGTAACTGCCTAACTAAACTTAACCTAATGGTTGCTTCGCTTGCTAACCTCCTCTAATTAACATTAAATATACAAATTATATACACAATGACTGAATGGTAGACCGAATATACTGCGGAGGCAAACCTCATGGTGATAGTAGACTACATATCATCCTGACTGAGAAAACTTAAATACACTTTTAAAAAGGACAAAGCTGGTAGGCCATTATTTTAAGACTGAATTTGATTCTAGAAGGAAGTGTAGGGGCAAAAATAGTAGAGGAAATGGTTATAATAAATGAAAGAAATAACTGAGAGTGCAGAGTAAGAGATATGCTGACATCAAGAAATTGGCTCAGAAAGGAGTGGAGAAGTGGTTTAAACTTTTCAAAACTGATTGCACATAATAAAAAATAAATGTTGAGCGAGTGTTAATGACATATTCATAATAGTTGTAATGACCAGACATGAGACAAGGTTGCTTCCAAAAATAACTCTGCCATTCTCAGGAATAAAAAGCATTCAGTACCAGGTTTATTAAGGAAATAAAGCAGGTTTTTATTATCTTCTTTAAGTCAAATATACAATTATGGATCAGTATGCTATTTCCATTGAAATGCAGGCAATATTCTGTCTTATAAATGACAATTTCATTCCGTTTACTACAGCAGCTAGCTGGCTGTATAATGAATATCATTACTCTCACAGAAAGCAACTGTTAAATAGTGCCCTTTGTACTTTAGATGCTATATATGCCATAAAACCGGCACTCAGTGTAAAGCAACAAATTATTTTATTTCCCTTAGGAGAATGTCAATCAATCCTTAAGCTTGGAATCATTGTTTGTATCTATCAACATTTTTTGTATATATGTGAAATTTAATATTATATCCTGGGGCCAACAGAATAAGTCTAATGAGTTTTTAGGATAAAAAATAGGCTGTCAGTTTTTTCTTTGATGCTATTTTATTATGTAAACTGATTTTTAGTAAATAAAAAAATTCTACATTTTCATGGGCTTAACATTTATGAAAATATAACAGTTGTTAAAAAACAAATAAAATAGTTACTTATCCCTAAAAAAAAAAGTTATTTGTAAAAGATATTGCAGCACAACAATTTCCATGTTAAATAAATTCAAATATTTTCGAATAAATGCCTTTAAATTTTGTTTGTTATAACAATTTCATTTTTTGCCTTTTTTGTTTATTTAATTGCATAGTTGCACAAAACTTGTTTCATAGAATTTTAATTTTTATGAATTAATGACTATAACCATTTGCTCTTTTTTATAATTTTGTATTCTGTAGTGGTCTCAATCAAGGTTTTTCTATGGATTCCCTTGATCCTGCCAGGCAAATGCTGTTACCTGTGAATTAGAAAATTTACACTATTGTTATGATCTATCTGTTTAATTTATAATTAGGCTGTGATTTGAATAAAGTATTTATTTTATTTGGTTTATCATTAAAAATTACTAATTTCATATGGCTTTGAACTTTGACTGTCATGGACAGAACCATTACAAATTATAAAAAAAATATTGAACAAAATTAGAGTAATGAAAAAATACAAAGTAAATATTTGCAACTCAGTATGATGCAATGTTATATAAATATAATATTCAAGCATCTGGTAAAGAAAATTATGGGAAGACTTTTTAGGAAACTGACACAGAACTTGCCTATGACTTATCACAATCATAGAATAACTTACAATATTATAACCAAAGACTATTCTATTATGATCCTTACGTCAGTCATAAAAAAATCTTCAACTGCATTATTATTTATGGATGATGATATTTTTGGTGCAAGTTGTCTTTTTAAGTCATTTAATGATTTTTTCAACAAAGTATTTTCACTTCTAACTATATCTTCCTGTTTTTCTATATAATCTGTATTATTAAGGAATTGATTAAGAACTGAGTAACTTCCTTTGTCATTAATTTCTGTCAGTGTTTCTTCAATTATTTTGTGGAGTGTATGTCTGAAAAATTTAACAAAAATAGAACTGTTATTATAGATAACTTTTAAAGGCGATTTCTTTCAAAAAAATTAACCAAAATTAAATTGGTTTATCAATGTAGATTTATACATACTTATCCTTACTCATTAGAGAATAACTATGTAACAGTCAAACATGAAGATAAATTTGGCCTCAGATGTAGACCCAACTAGTGGGCAGCAGGGGTCATTATTAAAATATAATTATTGACATGGTGTAAGATCATTTTCATGATCTAGTTTACTTCAGAAATCATTAACCCTCTGTCAATACAGATAGATTTACAAAAACTGTTTTGTGAATGTAAACTTCAATTGGAAGAATTTATTAAAAGAGATTAGTTCAAAACCAAATTTTTTACTTTTCTTTTATAACTGATAAAAAATAAAAGTAAACAACCATATTTTATGATGTATTTCCATCGACTTTCAATTCCTACATGGTGTAATGAAATATCTATAAGGTTCTAAATATGTACATGCTGAAAAGAAGTGGGGGACAGACTACATCTTTGTCTCTTTCCTTTCTGATCATTGTTTACTTTTAACTTCTATCGCTGACATCTGATTTTAGATCTACAATTGTCATGTAAATCTGGAGGCAATATAGGTGGCTCTGTTCTTTTTAATTCTTCCTTCTGAAATGAATCTAAGAATTAGAATGGTTTCTCTTGAACCATGCTCTTTTTAAAACTGAATTGATCTTCATTCAATGTCTTCTCCTTTTTAGATTTAGTCTATCCTATCAAATACTTTTTTGGGGTGATTATGCTAATGGTGTGGTAATTCTCATATTTTTGTGCTCCTGCATTCTTTTGCATGGTAAAAAAATTTGTAGTTAATAATTTTTTTTCCTTTGAAAAATCTGTTGATGTTTTTCAAGTTTCCTAAAGTTTGCACACTAATATATAGCAGTTATTTTACTCTACTTATTTTAGACAGCATAGTAATTCAAATGGTACACAAATTCCTTTGTGTATGCATGTTGGATGTTAATTCCTAATTTTATTTATTCTTCTTTACATCTTTCAGAGCTCTAACAAATTCATATTATAAAGTATAGTCTCCTCTGATACAATCTCTTCTAGGATTTTATCAGATAAACTTTCTCCTCTGTACAGTCCTTTGGCAAATTCCTGCCATCTTAGCTTTTTTTCTTTTTGAAACAGAGATTATCATTTGCCGACATACTGTTAGTAATACATGTTGACTTCATTTCCTGAGAATTTTTGTTAATATTTTTATGTGTTATTCCTACCTCCCTATCTACCCTTTGCATGTAATCATATTTTTTCATGATCAATATATCTCTCTCCTTTCATCACTTTGCTATTATACATTTTTATTAATTTACAATCTTTATGTTTGTATAATTTTCCGTTTTCATTATATTTTGAAGTTTTATACTATCTGTACTCAGTTTGTATATTTCTCATTACACTTAAGAACATACTAAATATGATAAACTGTAAGAAAATATACTAAGAATATTAAATACTTACAACAGATAGATTATTAAATAATACTTCTAATATATGTTGACTTCATTCCCATACAGTTTTCACTCATATTTCTATGTATTAATAGATAAAAGTATTAAATAATACTTCTATCTGTTGTTTTTTCTTTTGTATTCTTTTTTACCTTAATTATTTCTTTCTTTTAACTTTACCTATTCATTTTAATTGAATTTTGTGGTGTAAAACTTCTTGCCAGAGAATATGATTTATTCAAATTTTAACTTTGCACCATTCTTTTTTATACTATTTCCTTGTTTTCATATTTTCTTTCATTTCTTAGACTTCTGTTTATGTTTCTATGTTACTTGTGGTCAGAATCAAAGTCTGTTCGTGGTTGTGCTTTGCAGCCCATAATTAAATTCTGTAATTACATGATTTTTTGTGCAATTAATCTCACTAATAAAGGATAACTTCCTATGCCTTCTTTTATTTTTAGTTCTTTCATTTCTTTGATCTAGCCCATTATTTCCAACTGCTTTCTTTTCTCCTCCCTTGCAAGGTCACTGTACCCATTAATATTAAATTATCAGTTCCTTTTACATTTTAGATTAGTTCACCTATTTTTTCATATGTCTCTCTTATAAGCATAATGTTTGTTCTAATTTAATATTTTAAATATATATAACGGTTTGTCCTAGTAGATTAGGATGTCATAACAAATCTTTTAAAACTATTTTTTCATATCACTGTTTTTATCTTACTATACTTTAACCTTTCCATCTTAAGGCTATTTTTGCCTGCCTGCCTAATTATCAAAATATATAAACTTTCACTTTTAAAAGCTCCAGTAATTGTCCAAAGAACTCTTTTGTCCAAAGTGCCTCTCAGCTGATTTTAATTTATTCACGGATAATAAACTGAACAATTAATGCTTGTGCTATTAGTTTAAAATATAGAAAAAATGAATTACGATATTCTTTAAGTAATCTTATGATTTATTTTTTTGGCTGATCACAACCATCTAGTCTCTAATATTAAATTTAAATAAGTGCAGCAAAACTGGTTGTAGGCAACCTGATATAAGAACAAATTCACTTTTAAAACTGGCAGAGACATTTTATAGACAAGGATTCCATGTCAAGCTGTTTAAGGAAAGTGGGGAGTGTAGTGAATTTCCCTCTACACTGATTCAAACATGCTGTCATACATTAGCACACAAAGTCCACTGAAATGCAGATGTCTAATAAGTAACAATTTATTCTGTTTAGCACAGGTATTGCCTGAATAATTAATATCTTTACTTTTAAAGAAAGTAAGAGACAGACAATATAAAGCAACAAATCAATATATACTTACACAAGAAACATACTTTGTCTCTAAATACTTTGGTATTAATTACACGGGTTTTACAATAAGAATGAATATTTGTTTAGAAAAAAATTTTATATTAAAAAAAAAATTACCTATCTACTTGTATCTTCCAGAATGGTGAATTTTCATATGCATAATATGGTGGAAAAACCTTTTCTGTTGCTTTCCCACTAATTTTAATAATGTATTGTTCTGGATCTTCATATGCTTTTTCCCAATCAAATAATGGAAATATTAAACAATTTTTTATTAAATTTAATTGTTCTATGATTTCAGTTAAAGTTGTTGCTATAACTTGTTTCTCAAAATCTGTAAATTTTAATGAGTTATGCAGTTCGTCACCTAAAAAAGATATATATATATTGTATGTATATACATATAAATTATAGTTCTTAAAACATTTAACTAAAAAGCTATCATTTTCTAAATATATGTAACTGTGCTCTGTATCTTTTAATAGCTTTATGTTGCTCCTTCATTTGGCTAATAGCACTGCTGATAGTGCTGACTCATGAGTAGTTATCATTAACTGTTAGGTATCATTTGGTTATTAGCATAAAGTAAGAAGAGGTAAATGTTATGTTTTGGAAAATAGATATCATAGAAAAATATCCCATTAGCATGTATCATAAAAATAAATTTATTCTAATGAATGTACAAATGAGTTGTATTATTCCAGGTGAGCAACTGTAAACCAAACTGCTACAGACTAAACTCAACGCCACTATATGGTTACTGGAAACAGCATACCAAAGACTGATTTTCTAATCATGAAGTAAATACTCAAAAATCAGGTAAGGATTTTCAGTCATTCAGTGCCTGTTGTTATGCGAATTAACATGCCCGCATAAATGAACCATGCCTTCAACATGAGATGCAGCATTGGGTTTATCTGTGCAAAGACAATGTTTCTGAGAAGCCAGTTGCAATAATTATTATGTTTCAGATTATCTGTTTCCACAACTTGTTACACAATATGGTTTCAAATTTAAATCATGAAGAACCTTACAGCAAGATGTTTATTATACATCAATTTGTTATAATAATCTACAAATTTTTTCAAACCTGCAGAAATTCTTCTTTGAAAATTGGCTGTGGCCTCTGCAGTCCTAAAGGAAGATCACCTACTTTGTTTTGAGTCTGAAACAGATCCTGTTGTGCGCTATGTTAACCAAATCATGTATGCTATTTTTAACTGGGATTGGAAATTCTTCATGAATACTTGATGCTTTTCTTGAACAGATCCAGTAAAAGCACATAAGCTTCTATTACAGCAACCCTTTTCTCAATCAAATAAGACATTTTACAAAAACAGATATTTACAGCAGAGAACAAAACTGTATTGCAGCAAAACTTAACAGTTTACAATTAACTAACAACAGATGACTATAGTAGCACACACAACCGATAGTAGCAATGTTAAAGGTAACACTAACAACTTTAATTCAATTTTAAGTTGCTCACCTACTACTTATTCAAATTGAGAAATTATTTATGTAATTTAATCCTCAATTTTAGATAAATGAAAAGTACTATTTCATATGACAATTTCATTTTGGCTAGCAAATTATTTTAATTTAAGTATAAAATATGTAAAATTATAACAAAATACTGCTGAAGTAAATCTTTGAAAATGCTCTAGTAAGTAATGAGTTTACCTGCTGTTAATCTGAATATGGTATGTTTATATATGGAATATATATATTTATGGAAAGGTAAATCTCATTTGGATTGCATTACCAATATGTCTTTAATGATCCTTCCACACTGTATCTCACCTAAAATTATGCTTTCTTTATTTTACTAGCAGATATTTTACAGTAAGTAACATTTTTTAACAATACAACAATAGTTTATATCTATTTTAAGCTAATTAATCTAGATAACTGATTTAATGTTTGTATAATGGATAGATGAATATTAATAAAATTTAACTTACTGCTAACAGTCTCACTTGAAATATTATTTATTGATGTTACTGCTGGAATGTTTTTAAACAAAGCAGTAGAGTTAGTTAACATTATAACAAATTATAGAAATTTAGATGTTAGTTTGCTGTTTTTGTCAATTAACTATTCTAAACACATACTGTAATGCTACAGTTGTGAAAAGTTTTCTCATAAAAATCTGATAGCTTAAATAAAAGAAGTTGTTTACCATATGACTAAATAATTCATAAAAATTGAAAAAAATATAAACAGATGTTAACTGTAACTCATCTGTTGATATTATGTAGTGGAAATTATTGAAATAATTTTTATTAAAAAATTATAAAATTTATTAAAAATTATACAAAGAAAGGAAAAGTCAGTTTCTCCATGTATAAACAAATGTGATATTTTACAACAAAAATATTAGATGCAATGTTCTATTTTTGTAAATTTCTATACTAGTGTAATAATTCCTCAACATTCAGTTTGTTAAGCAAGTCCTAAGTACTAAAGAAGCGCAAGAAGAGTAAAATAAATTTACAGCTACATGTAATACTACTACTTAATGCAATTTTATATTATATGGTAACTACTACCATCACAAAATGAAATAAAAATATTATCTATTATAGCAAACTTAATTTCTATGAGGGAAGAAATTCATCACTTGAATAAATGCACAATTAATTAAAAATAGACTTAATTATCAAATCAATCTGATTAATATTTGTAATATACTTTTAATACCTGTGTTATATTCATTAATAATATCTCTAAAATCTTTTGAAAAACAAATTATGATCACTTTTGAAATAATTTTAAATAATATAGCTCAATGTGAATATTGATGGTGCTTGTACCTTGTTTTATGATCATGAATATATTGTTACTGCGACTAAATTTTACAAATAAATTTAAAACTGATTACATACGTATAAACTTGGAATGTCAGTAAACAAAAACCTGCCTACATAACTTGATTTTTTTCATATCTAAAGTACTAATGCTACTTTTCTGATTTTTTAAAATATTATTATCTTACAGTCCACAGTATATGATTAGAATATATAATAAGGTTGAACATAAGCATCTGACAGATTTAAAAAGGGAATTTCTGAACTACTGTTTGCAGCATTGCTCTGCTTGATACAGTGTAACATCTGGAATCTTTAAGTTTAAGTTGCTCTGAATTGTTGGAATATCTATGTATCTTGTGGCTAAGTATGTCTGTTCTTTCATTAAATAAAATCACGCAAAATTCAAGGACTAATTGTAAAGTATGCTGCATCTCTAAACTTATAAAGTGTTTCAATAGTATTTAAAGAATCAACATTTTATTTCTACAAAATTTATCAACAAACAACCATAAGCAAAAAAGAGTTGAAAACTGTATAACCTAACCAAATTACCTTGTAATATTGATATTTGTTTTATTTTGATAATGAATATTTTATTTTCATCTTAATAGTTAAAAAAATAGCAGAATTGCTGCTACTTACCAATCGAAAATCCATGCGAGTTTTGTCTGAAGTCTTTACGTACTCCAAATTAACTGATGGGAGCGTGGTTTATCTTATCTTGCATTATTGGTTCATATTTCTTTAAAGGTGATAAAGGGAATACAGTAACAGTAAATGCAGAAGGTTACAAAGATATTGTAAACAATTATTTGGCTTCCAGAGTAAAAGCCACACCTATACAAACAAACTTTCAATTCCAGGATGATGGAGCTACACCCCATACAGCCTGATCGGCTACTTTATGGAACTTTTCAGGAAAGAGAATCATTTCATCATTTAACAAATGGTGAACTGGCCATTCTGTTTTCCTATGTTTCCTCTTCACACAGTAGGGTTGTTTGAAAAATGCTTACACACTATAAAACCAGCTACATTAAATGAATGTTAAAACAATGGTTAACTCAAAGAAACTGATAATATTTTACAAGATTTAAAGCAGTGTGTAATGTAATGTAGATTCATCAAAATCAACCAGGGATATGTATAAAGCAATGGAAAAATTTTGAATAAAAATCTCCATTTTTTGTAAATTATTTGTATGCAATTAAAGTTTCATACATGAAAAATATGTTTATAACTTTAAAAGTGGTTAGACATTTCTGGTCAGTTGCGTTGTATAAAGTAGATAACTTAAGATATAAGTTGTCATAAATAATACTGTAATTTATTGTTCACATTAAAAAAATGCGGTTAGTTTAAAAACTAAATGAAAAAATGAAAAATGTATTTCAAATTAAATGTATTCCATAAGATCTTTTTCAAGCTATTAGGTAGGTGGTTTCCTCATTGGTTTTGCTACATGAGGCAATTTTTAAAAAAATTAATAAATCATTTTTTTATAAGGTCAAATAGAATCTAGATCTGTTTTGATTGCTAACATATGTGTTTTTGTCAGTTTGAAAACCGTAGTGGTTTTCAAACTGACAAAAACACATATGAACAATGAACACATATATATACTTGAACAATTGAAAATTGAGTAATTTATATTTTAATTGTGTCAAATCTCACTAAAAAAATCTAAAAGCACATCTCCATAAATTTAGAAACTGAGCTATTTATAAAGTAACAACTATAACAGCAGGCGGTCAGCTTACAATATAGTTTATAGATGCCCTTTTGCATAATAGTAGGAGGAGGTCTCTAGTTTAAATTCAAAATGGTCGATTTCAACTTGGCTACGTTACGAAGTAAACTCCATTTAGAAGTTTTTGAGTGATGTAACTTATTTGTTTATCTAGTCACTGCAGCAGCAGTAGTCAAATGTTCATTCCAATCTCACAATCAAGACAGCTTGGGCTCAAGTTTCTGTCTTTTTTAATCTCTTTTTTCTTACATATACACTAATACAGATGATTTTTTATTTCAAAATGGCCTACTAGAGACTATGCCATTTCTTCATTTTCTTGAAGTGCGCCTGTTTTTCTTTTTCTGTCCATTTAAATATACAGTTGAGTGGCAAGCATTTACTCTCATAATTAAAAGATCTCAGATTCAAGTCCCTGTAAATTTTTTTAAACATATTTCTTTAGTATTTATAATAATATCTATAACAATTTAGAAAAAGAAGTATATGTATTTCATGTTTGATTATTATTATTTTATTTGAATATAACAAATATTAATCTAACCAACAAATTTTGTTTTATAAAACTATAAAAAAATAAAATAAATTTATTTATAAATAAAAACTAAATGTTACGGTTTATTATGGCTTGTGACAGACTTACTGAATATTAAAATAAATCTATTTATTTCAATTTTTTCAAGTTTTATAAAATTAAATCTGTTTGTTGTCTCTTTGTTAATCCTTCATTGTTCATGTGGCTTCATTCTCATTTGTTCATAAAGGTTTTTAAGTTACTGATTGTTCTATTGAAGTACAATAATAATCAGCAAACATGAAATTCATTTTGTTTTTTCATATTCTTATAAACATTATTATTATAAATACTTCAGAATACAAAATCATCTATGTTAATGAATGTGCAAAAAAAAGTTAAAAGAGTTAAAAAAACAACACAAAGACTTGAACTTGTGATCTTTTGATTATGAGACTGAATGCTTACACTCAGATACTGCTGCTGCTGTGACTGTAGATAAACAAATATGCTACTTGAACCACTTGAAAATTTTTAAATATTTTACTTCAAAATGAGGTAAAGTTAAAAGATGCCATTTTGATTTTAAAGTAGGTACTCCTATTACTTTGTGAAAGAGCATTAATAAACTCTGTTGTATGCTAATCACCTATCTTTATTAATCAAATAAATTTATTTTCTGAGTTTTATTGAATAATCTGGACAGGTAACAAATCACGGCATGAATTACACTTGCAACAGAGGAATGAAATCTATGTAAACATATGACGGAAAGTACAATAATGAAAAAATGTTAAATGTATTAACAATAATCATAATAATAATAATAATAAAACCATATAACAATAAAGAATCAAAACAAAAGATATAAGTGTGCAGAGAAGAAAAACTGACTATAAATATAATACCCCCTCCTCGCAGGAGAACAGGTGTCAAAGTGGTAGCTGAATCTGTTGAGTGATGTCAGTTACATCATGATATAAAAAAGTAAGAATCCTAAACATGATAGATTTTATATTAATCTAAGACAAATACTTTAAAATGATAACATCAGAATTGATAGCAATGAAAAAATGCAAAATCTAGTCATGTGACTGACAAAATAAAGTAATTTACATTAAGAGATTCGCAAGTGATTATTAAGTATTGCATTTCAATAAATCATCTTATCATTAGATGCAAATAAATAATTCAATGAAGCTGTTTTAAAATCATCACTTAAATTTAATATCAATTTGAGAAATGTATAACAATTTATGGTTTATCAATTGTAAAAAAATTACATCTCAAAAGTAAAAACAAACATTTATTGGAAATAAAAATATATATATATACATGAGATGAAAATCACATTGTTACCTTTCCTTAATGTTCTATCTAAGTTTTGTTGCTAGGTTTAGGCTGTAAAAAAAAGCAAAATTAACAAATTAGATAAAATACTGACTCAGTAGTAAAATTATAACATTAAAATAATCTTAATTTAAATTATATGCAATTCTCTAGAAATACAAATACGAAAATTTGAAACAATCTTCATGTGGTAAGTAAAGTGGAAGTTTATAGAATAGATAATATAAAATTATAAATTTTATAAATTGAAATGGAAGCTGTATGAAGAAAGTAAAAAACAGGAAGAATGTCTCTAGGGAAAACTTTTCAAAATGTAAAAGAATTGCTAACAGCAAGAAGGATTCCAACTGAATTGAGAAAGAGGTGTGCCAAATGCTGTACAAACTGTATTATTAAAATATGGATCTGAACTATGAGCAGTCAGAAAGAAAAATAGTAGAATATTTAAAATGCGATTAAGGAGAAGAATGAAGAAAGTGAAATGTACAAATAAAATGAAAAATCAATCATTGAGAATATGTAAGATAAAGAATTACATGAAGATAATAATGAAGACCAGGAGCATAAATAAATGATCTTCAACAAAGGATCATAAAAGAAAAGTGAAAGGAAGAAAATAAAGAGAACTGCTGGGATGCTTACAGTCATTAGTAAAGGAAATGAAGTAAGATGTTCAGGGCTAAGAAATATAGGATATTCAGTTGAATCCTATTGAATCACCATAAAAATTAATACAGTGCAAATATTTCCTTTTTAACAGTCAATTCTGCTACAAGCAAATCTTTTTATAACATACTTAAAGCCAACTTTATTAATAGCTTGCATTAATGGAATAACTAATCTATGAAAGTTGAGATGTAACTTTATTTTTGCATAAATTAAAACCATTAACCTCACCAGAGAATAGAAAACATTTAACTTAAAGAGTCCAATATCTTTGGTAGAGCAGAAAACACTTTATTATAAAAAACTTACTAACTCTATATAGTTCTCTAATTCATTTGTTTATCCTACAATAAAACTAGAAATCATTGGTTTTAATGGTACTATTATTTTTGGATACAAATTAAAGAATAGGCATAATTAATTGGTTTGGCTTTAGCAGATTTTTTACTTACTGAACTGCTTGCTTACTTTATGTTTGCAAGAATTGAAGAAGTATTTAAATGGGAAAATCTGACTAGAGTAGGGTTCTTCTGCAAATGCATACAAATACAATTCTGATTTTATTAAGAAGTTTAACTATTATGGATGTTTTGTTCCATTTGTTTTTCTTATATTTAATAAAATTGAATGTATGTTGTTTTTAAATTCACATGTTATTTTGATGTTATAGGTTTTCTTTTATATATCAAGTGTAACTTTATTGTTTTATTTAACTTTTTCTAGGTTTAATTATTTAAATTGCAAATTAATTTAGCTTTTTCAATGTTAAAATCAAAGATTGTTATTAAGGTTAATAAGAGAGCTGCAAGATGGTGGTTAATTTATTTTTGTAGCAATAAAGTTAAAAGTTAACTTAATGTTATGATATTCTAAATTTAAAGTATAATGTTTTTACCAAGCGTCAATGTCTCAGTATTATGTCTAAGTTATTTTTGTTAAGTGGTATTCTAAATTCAATAAACTGTGTAACTCTAATTAATTATAAATAAATTTAGTTATCTCAGCATTGAAATCACAGGATCTATTAAGATTAATTATGGTATCCAAAACTTTCATAGTATTAAGTATAATTTCACTTTTCTGCAACAAGTCAGAAAATCATAATAGAAATTATGTTTTAAGGCTGTTTATTAAAATCCATTTTCCTCTTTTTATGAGCAATCTGTGATGAGTTTAAATTTTGAGAACTTTTTCAGTTAAATAGGAGAATTAAGGAATTAATTTAACTACTTAATTTTGTAAACGTTTTTGTGGATAAAGTGGGTCCAGGCCTTGAATACAGTTTTTATAATGTAAATTTGACAGTATTAGTGATAAGGTAATGAATGGGGTATGGTAACGTAAATATATATACTCATTAATTTTCTTTGTAAATAATAATGACATTGTATCTTATCTATCTCAACTAAACTCATTGCCTCTGTATAAAAGCTGCAGTTTTTTCTTGTTTGTTAAATTTTTCTCTAAATTTATTCTGTAAAATATTTAATTTTTTGTTCTGTTTATTATTCTATTTAAATATAGTATCAAGTGTCCAAGGTTTTAATAGCAATGTTATAGTGTATGGTAGGGTGAATAAATTCAAATCTGTTCCCTTCTCTGACAGTCAATTACTATGGGTGATACAACCTGCAAAAATTCTAATTTTGTGGCTTAATTTACATATTGTTTATAGATTTTATTTATTAAAAAAAAAGAAATAGATTATTTACAGATTTTGTATGTTTTATTTTTGCTCAACCAAGGCTATTACTATTATTATTAAAACAAAATTTAGTAATATATATATTAACTTTTACAATTGAAATAATAAAGATCAGATATATTACTGTAAATTATAATAACCATAACTGCTTACAATCAATATTTCCCTAAAATATTTTAAAACTTTTATTTAACTTCTTACTCCAAAGGTTGAATTTTTCTTAAGGTTAAATCAGATAACTTCTAATGTAAAATATTTGTTCAGTTTCATTTTTCCTCAATTCTAATCAATTATTTGCCAAACTTTTGTCTCAAATACTTACAACACATTTCACAAGTAATATAATCTATTCATTTTCTTTTTTTCAATCCTTGCAATTTTTATCATCTATTATTTCCTCTTTACATTAAGAAATCAATTTAAGTAATTTCACAGTAATGGAATAAGCATGCTTATATTTTAAGCAGGTTTTCATACGTTAGATTTAAGTAAGAACAAGACCAAAATCACTCCTGATTCTTGAGATCAAAATGTAGAATTCCTAATTTACGTTTTATTCATTAAAATTTCAGCAAAAAGTTTTTTTACTTCATTTATTCTAAAACCCTTCATTTTAAGTTAACAGATTAATGGCCAATGGAGTGTAATGAACCTTTTTGTAAACATTTTTTTCTTTTTAATTTCTACAAGATTTTTCATACTTTGTAAAATTTGTCTTTTTTCTTAGGCATTGTAATAAAATAAAAAAAAAATTATATGGTTATATGTATTTAATTAGCCAATTTATCTGTATATCAAATTATTGTATTTTATGAGATCGTGTAACCCTTTCAATATAAGGTGTATAATAATCGTGATATGCTTGTTAAAAATCGATTTTCTATTTTATTTACTTATTTACATTTTCCTTTTATTCATCAATTCATGAAGATTATTTATTTTGAAAACTGATAATGAATACTGGTTGTTAAAAATAATGGTGTGGTTACGCACCTTTGGCTTATGGAGTGATGAATCACACGCTAAGCATGCAACATGTTATTCTTACATTACAAATAATAACTTTGCAATCCTGTGTTGTACTACTTTTATGTTTGAATCATTAAATTTTTGTTTTGTCTATCATTTTACTATTTTTATAGACCTCGTTACTTTATAAAATGTTCACTTTCTATGTCTATCTACAAATGGAATTTACAGTTTGTTGTTTTTTCTAATAATTTATCTATTGATGAAGAAATCTTGACATATTTTGGTAGGCATTCATCAAAAATGTTTATCATGAGGAACCAATTAGATTTGGATTTAAGCTTTGGTGTCTATATATTTCAGATGGGTATTTTTACCAATTTATTCCATATGGAGGTGCAAACGAAGAAAAATCTGAATATGGTCTTTGGACACAAATAGTACTACAATTGTTAAATGTTGTACCAATCCAAAAGAGCATAAATTTTTTTGACAATTTCTTTTCTACATATGACCTATTTAATTTACTGAATGAAAAAAGATATTTTGCGACTGGCACTGTCAGAGAAAATAGGCTTCCTAATTTCCCACTGAAAAAAACATATTTTGCAATTGCTAGTTGGACTGATTGTGGTGAGAGTTGTCAGTACCCACAATGGCATATATCCACTAGCAAATATGAAAAGATACAGCCAAAAAGAAAGAAAAAATATCATTATTGCTCAGCCATTAATGATAGCAGAATAAAATAAAAGTGTGGTTGGTGTTGATTCCTATGACAATGGTATTGGAAATTATAGAATTTGAGTACGTGGAAAAAAATGGTGGCGGCCATTGTTTATAAATGCTGTCATTTCCATTATAGTAAATTCATGGAAAATATAAACTTTCAAATGACAGTAAAATCAGTCAAACTGATTTTAGGTCTTCTCTTGTATTCTTACTGATAAAGAGTAAAGAAATAAAGATACGATGAAACATTGCTGAAAATGAAGGAAAAAGTACAGATAATTTTCCTTCATCACCAGTGGCAACCAAGGGTCATTCATAAAAAAACAGTTTTCCAGAAGATGTTCATTATGATGAAATAGGGTGCATGCTATTTCAGAGTGTGTGAAAAAAGCTAGACGATGATGTAAGCAATGCAAAAACCATACAATTTTTGTGTATAAGTTGTAAAGTGCATCTACATTCAAAATCTTTTCAAGAATTTAACTTGCAGCAAGGAAAATAAATAATTCTTTTCTAAAAAACAAAATTAAAATAGTTTATTTCAACTGTATTACTTTCAATTTAATAAATTGTAATATAAATTGTTCATTATGTCTTCTTATTACATTCATCAGAAACTGACGTTTTTTGCGTGCTTTTTACCATAGGAGTGTAAATGAACTATTATATTCCTGAGTGATAATTGGTTTTTTGTTGATATGAAAATATCTCTAGCTTTATATATTTAATAGTAGATGAAATAAAAGGTTTATTTAGAAAAAAATTCCATATCATTTTGTCCGGCAGTTAACGAGTTAAGATAATTTAACATATGTCCTCTATTAAAACTCTACATTCTATCTAGATTCTTTTTCCTCTGTATATTTTATTGTCCTTATTTCTTAATTGTTAAGTTGATACTCCAAGTCATGATTTCTTAAACTGAAATACAAAATTAAAGCAACTATTATTACACTTTTAAAGCACTTTCTAAATATGTGGATATATACTTCCTGAATCCTAATTTTCACAATTTACCCTGACTAGAGCCAATACAATTCTGTATAAATAAACTAAAATTTAGATGTGATTTTAACAGTTCTGAAAAATAAATGGAGTATTTTATAGATATCTATTTAAACCTCATCATTATCATCGATAATATTACCCAAACTGCATGCTAGTTTAAATATTCACTATAATGTTATTTATTGTACACAATCAAGGTTAAGGTAAGTACCATTTCATACAGTTATCTAAATAGTACATTGGGGTATCATTAAAAAACATCAGAAATCCATGCACTGACCTAGTGGGCCTCAATTTAAATAGCAAAGGAAGACTTCTTCACAATTTTGTGCTAATGATCTTTGTGACAATGTGGGTAACATGTTTAATGGGTCAAAACTTAATGTTGATGTTCCAGCAGTAAACAACTGCTTTCAACCAGTGTTTAAAACAGTAAGAGTAATCAGAATTGATTACAAACTACAAATTGAAGGACAGCTACACAGGTTAATTCATTAGCTGTAATTTCTAGACAATTAGGAATCCATCAAAGATTGACATGTTTACTCTAGTTTCTGAGAGTCGAGATAAATGCAAGTATTATGTGAAATAATTGGATATATAGTAAATGAGTCAGATTGAGCTTGGAGTGCACTTATGGAGACAGAATATGATAATAATCTGAAGTGTAATGTATAACTACAAGTGTGGCATCAGCACAGCAGTAAACAGCCTGGTTTGGTGAAACAGTCAGTATGTGTAAACTCTCTGATCAACTATAAATAAAAATACAGAAAAACATCAGTCTTTCTTAGGGACTAAAAATTTGTAAGGTACTGATTAAAATATGTATAATGTGGGTATACAATTCAAATACAATATACCTATACACTATAAATACTGATTTTTGATGGCTCTATTTAACAAAAGACCCAACATGTTGATAAAATTAAAAGGAGTATATTATATATGTTACCTTTCCATATATGTCCAAAATTCCACTCTTATTTTTTTTTACTGGTTTACTTTTCTTTCTGTTGTTTAATATTGATTTACCATTAAATACTTGGGTTAACTTTTTCAGATCCTCTTTTCTTTTATTCTTTTCTCTCCTTTTTTGTTTTTTTGCTAACAATTCTTTGTATGGAATAGGTTTTCTACGTAAAGGTTTAGCACCAAGTTCTAAAGCTAACTGCCTGTCAGTTTTCTGTTTATTTGATGATTTAACATTGGATTTTGCAAATTTTAATACTTCATACCTTGCACGTTTCATATCAATAACTTGATTATTTAAGTTTGGCTTTTCATCTTTTTCTAATGAATTATTTACAGATTCGGTTTTTTTCTTTTTTGCTGGATTAGTGAAGGTAATTTCTTTATACTGTACAGCAATATTTTTCAATGCAGAGCATTTAGTAGGTACAAAACTTAAACTGTCTTTCTCCATAATGAGTCTACTCTGAAACAAAAATGAATCATTAGAGGATGTGAATGAAAAAAAAAATTGATTATAATTTTGAAATACATGAAGGTTGGTGAGAAAGTTATATAAAATGATTATTATTACAACTAAAACTAAACCCAAATTTTAACACCAATATTTTTTACTTCTGTCAATATTTTTCAGATTTTTTTTTTTATTATATAAATTGCTTTCTGAACTCCTAAATAAAAATTGAACTATGCTGAACAAGCTACATCAATCAATATCTACAATTGGAACAATGATTTTATTCAAAATAATCTGATCCTCAGGCTTAGCAGAACACAAAAAGTTCTATATAAAGCAGTGTTCTGTTTAAATAATACTTCTAACTGATCTTCAAACAGAAAAATAAAAGCCTAAAAACATTATTTTATTAATGTTTTTATAAGTTTCAATTCATTAATACAAATTTTAAACTCACCATCACTTTTCAATAATGAGTCAATTATACATTTTTTTTTAGTTAACAGAAATTCCATAATATAAACATAATGGAACACAATAATGATAGCTGTTATGAGAATTTAACATTTACGTAACACAAAACAAAACAAAACACCAAACAAAAATAATATCCATTGGGAGTAACAAAAATTAATAAATATTTAAAAAAACTTTTGGAGCATGGAAATAAAAATTCAAGAAAATATTAAGATTGACTTTATTAAGCTTTATTGACTGATTAAGCTTTATTCATATACTACATGGTAGTCTAGCTGTGTGATTAAACATATTGTAATAAAATCGAGATGTTACTTTGCATCAACTGATGGTAAATGAACAAGCATCAATAATAACAATAGTGTAAAGAAAAACGACAACAATAATGAAAAAGAATACATACAATACACAAGAGTTCTTGTTGGGTTATTAAAATTATATTTAAGACATAAAGTGTTGGTTGTCAAAGTATGTTTTTATTTAAAGCACTCTGCAACAGGTTATGAGCCTAGACATATAACTGTGAATGGTGGTAGGGAAGTCATGAAAATTTGGTTGAGTTGCAGCCATATGCATAAATATGGAATCACAGCAGTTTATGAAGTTAAATAAAAATAACTGCAATGTTTGGAAATTCCAGTTTAAATAATACTGATAGCTAAAGATCTCTATGATTGCAAAATTGAAAAACTAAGTAATTTATTATGCATGTGCCAATGAAGTGTTGTTAGTAATGCACATGGAATGTGGGCCTTTGTCACATGTTTTAACATGCAAGACTGGATGACAAATGCAAGACTTTAACATGCAAATGAAATGTGGACTAAACTGAAAACAATACATAAGCATCATCAATCAAGTGTTGGTATATATTTATTACATTAACAATTTTTTAATATGAAGTTTGAAAATGGTGTTATGGACTTTCTATAAAAAATTCAAAACAACTGCTACTATTACACAATAGAAGGAAGAACTACCAGAAAAAATGGTTATTACAAAAATAATTATGTTTTTGCCAAATCAGAATAAACATTTTGTGTCTGCCTGGAAATTGGTGGCTGAAAATCAACGAACTCTAAGCAATTTAAGAGCTAGATTATTGCATGAAGAAGAGGATTTGAAATCTATTGAAAATACTGTTGCATCAACTGCTAAACATGTAAATAAATTTAGCCTCAAATGTTTTTCTTGTGGAATTGTTGGACATAAGATGAATCAGTTTAAGAAGTATTCAAATTCTATTAAAAATAAAAATAATGTGTGTCAGTTTTGTCTTAAGAAGGTCCATATACTAAACGATTACTGGTTTTCCCAAAAAAATTTTCAGAGGCAAATAAACAAAATGTTAATGGCTCAAATGAAAGATTGGCCTTAATTGGAGTTTCTGAGGTGAGTTTGATTACATAATGGTATCTTGATACTGGAACGTCTGAGCATATGTGTAATGATCTAAAAATATATGGAAAGCACATATAGCTTAATGAATCAAAACAAGCATGAATAGGTGATTACTCAGTAATCACTGCAATTGGTATTGGTGCTGTTTTAAACCGTATGATGGAAAAAATTCATAAATATGAAGATGAAAAATGTGCTATGTGCATCTGATTTAAGGATGAATCATTTCTTACAGGGCAAGGCTCTGGATAATGATTTTTATTTGAAGTCAGAAGCCTATAAAGCATAATTAATTTACAAGAAAACAAATCAAGTTTGTGCATTGGCTAGATGCTCAAATAAAATGTTTGCATGATATATTTGTTGGATAATCAGGAGTTTGTAGACCAAGATGATTGTTGTATGGCTAATGATGCCATATTGAACTAAAAAAAAAAAAAAATAATTTGATGGGATGATAGTTTGGCACATCAAAATTTTAATCATGTGAAAAGTTTTTTGAATCAAAATGATATTATGAGTGAAGATAAAAATGAAACCTTGTTCTGCAATGCCTGTGTGCAGGGAAAACATCAAAGGATGTAATTCACAATCAACTGAAATTAGAAACATAGTCTACACTGATGTTTGTGGCCTTATGAAAGTTTACTCAATAGGTGGCTCTCGTTACATGTGTTTATTGAAAGATGATTATTTGCATTATAGACAGTGTATTTTTAAAAAATATAAGCATAAAGTTTATGGTAAGCTTTAACTTTTTATGAAACTGTGTGAAAATCAAATGAGTCTGAAAATTAAAATCTTAAGAACAGATAATGGAGAGGAGTCTGTTAATCACAATGTGAGAAAACGTCTGACTCAGTAAGGAATAGAACATCAAACTACTGTTTCTTATAATCCCAAACAGAATGGTCATGCTGAAAGAGTAATGTAAATATGATCATTGAGGCAGCTAAAGCTATGATGGCAGCAAATAGTTTTGTTGAAGCATTATGTCGTTTTGGGCTGAAGCAGTAAATACAGCTGTGTAAATAATTAATAGAACTGGGACAAGTACAGTGAAAGATAAAGCACCTTATGAATTATGGAAAAATAAGCGAAGTTCTGATTTAAAAAAAATAAAACAGTTTGGTACAGAAGTATAGGTGTATATACCACAAGAGAAGAGAAAGAAGCTTATCATAAAAGCAGAAAAGAAATCTTTATAGGTTTTTGTGAAAGGGAAAAAGGACTTGAGAGTTTATTTTCCAAATATGAATCCTGTAATGTTGTAAAGAGATGATGTTTTTGTTCCATCTAAACTGAATAATTTCTTGTTTATTAGTTGTACTGAAGAAAGAATGTAACTGCAAATGAAAGTTTAAAAAGAAGTTACCTGAACATGGACATAAATAGTGCTACTGATAGAATCAGCTTTGTCCTATGGATCAGCTGCAGCCTTCAGTTAAATATAATGATTATAATGACCGTCTTTGTTAGTGTGACCAGTATTGAAGAAACATCATATGAAGAAGCTAAAGTCAGTTTTGGCTAAGCAATGGCAGGAAGCTATGAAGGTTGAACTGAAATTATTAGCTGAAAATGACACAAGGGACGTTATTCATAAGCCAGAATATGTGACTTATGTGAAATATGTGACTTATGTGACTACAGAATTAAATGAGATAATAAAGGCAAGATAACTCATTTTAAATATAGATTAGTTGCCAGAGGGTTTGTGCAATAAATGGTCAATATATGATGTTTATTCTCTTGTTGCTAGATTAAATACATTTAGATTAATTTTAGCTGCTTGTGTAAATTCTGACTGGCCTATTATATAAATGAATGTCATTAGTGCCTTTTTGCCTACTGAACTGAAAGAAAATGTATTTATTTGTTTGCCTGAGAATTGCAATTTACCAAATGATAAAGTGTGCAAATTTAAAAAAGCAACTTATGATTTGAAAAGTTCTCCCAAATGCTGGTATGATAAATTTCATGAATTCATGATATCTGAGGATTTGTTAGGCTCAAATAATGATTATTATTTGTATTTCTGATTATCTAATGTTTTAAAATACTAATTTATGTTGATAACACAATTATCATAGGCTCAAATAAGAAAGAAATATGTTTCAAATGTTTCAATATATTTGATCATAAAACTGTCTCTACTTCAATGGATAATAATAATTTGCTGACAGAAAATAAGTGGAAAATTAATAGGTTGTATTATGTACGGAATTTTGGGCAGCAGACCAGATTATAAGTATTAGTATTCTAAGCAGATATCAAAGTTGTGATAGTAATGATTTATGGTAATTACGTATTAACGCCACCACAGCTACAGCTTTAGGTTATGTTGACTTTGTGTACTGACAAATCGTACGTATATCAAAATAATCTAACTAAGTAATCAATCAGATTTTGGTAGAAAATGGGCTGAAACAGATTCAAAACAGAATATAAATGGTTATTTATATTTATTTATTTTATAAATATAATTTAACCAAACTTAACCTACGTTCGCTAACCTTGACTAATTAACACTGTAATTTTTTGAGTATTTATTTAATAAATTCAGTAATTATGCATATTTAATATTAATTATAAGAGGTTAGAGAGTGAAGCGAGCGTAGGTTATATTTAGTTAGGTTATTTTGATATACGTACGATTTGTCAGTACAAGTCAACATAACCTAAAGCTATAGCTGCGGTGGCGTTAATACGTAAGTACCTGATTTATTAAGGTCTAAAAGTAGTAATACATTACATTAAAGGTACTCTTGATTTGAAATTTATTTATAGTAAAAGTTTTACTACTGATATTATCAAAGGTTTTGACTGAGTGGTGACACCACAGACAGAAAGCCCATGAAGGGACATATTTTAAATTTTTAATTGTACTGTGTCTTTGTGTTCAAAGAAGCAGTTTTGTGTTCTGTCTTTCACTGAGGCAGAATATGTAGCCCTCAGTCAATGTATCAGTGAGGCTTGTTGGTTTCAAAATATTGTAATAAAATTAGATGTGGTGCATTCAAATGATTTCGTTGTACTTTTACCTGAGAACAATTTGTCAGCTACATCAATTAGTAAATCTTGCTAGCAGCCTAAATGGCTAAAGCATATTGACATTAAGTATAATTTTATTCCAGAGAAAATTAAACAAGATATAATAAAAGTATCTAATGTACTTTGGATGTTCAAGTGGCTGACTTACCAAGCCTCTCGGAAGTGTGATTTGTAAGATTAAGAAAGCTAATGTTAAATGAAAAGTAAGAACTGATGCTTCTTTTTATGTTTTGTTGACATTCTTAAAGTTCATTATGTTTTAGTGTTATATTATTATAATGTAATATTGTTACATTTGTATTATTTTAGTTGTTGTAAACATTTTGAATAAGGGAGGGTATCGTGATACAATCAAGAAATTAGTTTGTATTGATCGATAGCAAGCAAGCATTGATAATAACAACAGTTAAAGAAAAAAACAACAATGAAAAAGAACACATGCAATAAACGAGAGTTCTTGCTGGAGTTAAACAATGTCCACTGGTGGGCTTTCTGTCAGTGGTAAGGTGGCTTTCTATAACTACCTCAGTTAAAGAATAAAAATTACATTTAATTAGTAAACTGATGATTGTCAATGTGTGTATTTATTTAAAGCACTTTGCAACAATACAGGCATACGGCTGAGTTACTATAATATTATCATCTGCGAGTTGGAATTAAATAACAAAGAGCAGCAGTAGTCAAATTGCAAGTATAGTATGCGGTTGTTACACTGTAAGGGGACCAAGAAAACAAAGTTATTAAGTTTAAAATTTGTTAATAATCACATAAACACAGTGCAAGGTAAATCTTTAGTAATATTAAATACAACTCACTTCTACACTTATAACAAAATTCAACAGGTAAATAAAATTAACTCCTGTCCATTATTCAACACTACCTCATTACTCTTACACTAACGAATCAACTTCTGGTTACACATCAGAATTTCATTAGAAATTATTAAAAAATAAATGTATCCGCCAAATTACAGGTTAGAATTTTGTTATAGTTTCGTAAATCAAATTTAATAAAAACACAAACTCGTTAACTCGACAAGGTGCATAGAACTTAAGGGTTATTAACAAATAACCTTAATTCTGACACTAAAGAGCTTATGTTATAACCTCTGTACGAGATATTTTATCAATCAATATAGTCTTTTTGGAATAAACACGGCACGTACAAATTATAAAAGCTACTGTTAGTCACACTTAAGAAAAATACTTCTCCCGTAAACATAACTAACCTAATACTGCAATAACGTCTACACCACATGTATTTATTTAGAGTAGTTCTAAGAAGATTAACATTAAAGTGAGTAACTGGTAAAATAATGTATTAGTACTTTGAAGCGACTGAACACTGAACTATTAATTAATATCAGGACTAAAATTATTTAAAGAATTTATCCGCATTGGGGTCAAAACGGAATAATGATAATTATTTTGTTATCATTCAATATAATCTTATCAGCTGAAAATTATGCTCAAGATTAATTTTTATAGTTAATTTTCAGCGGCTGTTTGAAATATTATTTCAAAATGCAAAAAACGGGTTCACTATTGAATGAAATCATACATGAAAAAAAAATAGTAAAAATATTATATATCATAGAAAGAGTAGGAATAACCTAATTGCAGTAATTTAAGAACTGTATTATACGAAAAAAATTTATAAAATTAGCATCATGAAGTAAAAATAAATATTACAATTACTAATATTTACTGCAGTTCAATACCAGTATATATATTTTAATTATGATTTTTAAAGCATACGATATAAAGTTTTTGATATAATTCATATTATTTATAAAATCATAGAACTAATTGTCTACAAACTAAACAGTTTCTGGATCTCATGATTTGAGGGGTTAGATTTTTTCTTGTTGACAATTATCTTTATTATTGCAAATATTGAATGAAATCAGCGTACTTGCAATGTAATAATAATTTTTGTTCAATGTGCAATTAAATTTTTAGTAATACTAATAACCGCTAGAAGGTGCTAATGAGTAAAAGGGATTACTGTTTTGGTCATATAGTTGATCAAAGTTAATTAATGTCAGTGATTTATTCGAACCTTGAGATTGAAACAGAAAGTTAAAATCTTGACTTCTGTTCAACAATATCTGTTTGTTTTTGTGTACGCATGCGTACTAGTATTAAATATACTAGGGTTTAGGTTGCAACCTGTAATTTTGTTTTTTTCTCATCTTTCTTTGTTTTTGTTTAATTAATGAATAAACTTTTGATTATAAAGGTTAGTTATGACTACCAAGGCCGATACTTTAATGTGGTTATGATTGGAACCGTTTGAGCTAGTTAACTAATTTATTATACATGGTTTACTTTAGGTTATGTTTTCATGCATCATGTTTGGTAACAGAATTTATATTCATTTTATCATTTGTGAAAAAAAAAGTAATGAAAATTATTTGAGTATTTCTTGTAAGAGGATGTAATCTCAACATTTCTAAAAGTGTGCAAATTACTGTACTGCTTACCATATTTTAAAAATGCAAATATAATTTTACTGACAGTAACTAAAAAATTATATCAAAAAAATTCTGTAATTTATCATAATTTAATTTAAAGTATTTAGCTAGTGATCTTTGGAATTCTTTTAATGTGATAGTGCTTCTAATATTACATTTTTATGTTTTAATATCAAAGGAGAATTACCTTTTTCCTTTTGTGTGGATATAACTTTGAAATATTTACGAAACCTTATATTGTTTTTATTGAATGTTATAGTGGATGTAAAATTGCGAGCAATGTCAGAAGTCTGTTTTAAAGTAATACATGTTCATTTTTTTTTTAAATCATTGGAGCTAGTCAAATGTTCTTTTAAAATAAATAATGGCATTATGTAGATTTATTACAGATTTTTGGGGATGTGTAAAAAATTAAACTGTCAGTGTGGTATGGAACTCGGAGACTTACATGACTTAAATGTAATTATTACAGCTCTGTAGATGGCCGTAAGTAACAATTAAAAAGAGTTTCATTGTTATCAGACAACCAGTGTTGAGTCGAATGTTAAGATCCAGGAGTCCTTGTGCTGCACTAAAAATCATCATTGCAGATCACAGGGCTTTGTACTATACTGTGGGAAATCGATTCAGAAGATTGCTGTATTCAATATGTTGACTACCTCTAGTTATTGGAAAAAATATTTGCTGCTACACGATTTGTTTATAAATAATGAAAAAAAATGTTTGGTACTGTATTTGAATATTCTTCTGAACATAAATTACAGATTTTAATATGATGTAAATTAAAATATATTTCTTAAGACAGTCATCGTGTTTCAGTTTTAATCATTAATTAATAGTTATATTTTCATTGTATATATATATATATATATATATATGTTTTGTGAGTGCAAGGAATTTAAATTTGTTTCATTTTACAAGTTTTTGTAGTAGATGTCCAAGAACATTTAAAAGCACAGTGGAAAAAAATTAAATTTTTGTTTTTTACAACAAACTAAAATTTAATTAATTATGCTGATAACATTAGGAAAAGTAAACATGTATTTTCAATTACAGAAAACATGTCAGTATTAAAAATAATTGGTAGACAAATGCAAATCCAATTACTTAAAAAAAAATTATAATAATAATAAATACAATCAAAACATCAATAAAAATAAGATTAATATTGTTGATCAAGTGACATTTGAACATGATGAATGATTTATGGAAATAAAACAATAATACATTCAACTATGCCACCAAAAGTTTAGTTTCATTGTCTACCAAGAGACTAGTAACAACAAAGTAATTAATTTATTTTTGTAAACACATATCTTAATGATTCTTATATAAAATACTCATTCTGAAAAAAAATACTTTTTTTGAAATTAGTAAATGAGGTAAAAACAACCAGTAAATACTAATAATAAAAAAAAAATTAAAAATAATTATATTCCAGTGTTAAAACCTTCTTGCTAAGCTATTTTGTAAAGATAGATGTTAATCATATAAAATTTGTTAACAGTTGCAGTTGCTTGTTTGTATATAAAATTTTTGGCTGGTATTTTATTTGGGTTGACAAGAAAGTTATTTCAGTTTTCACAAATAGATAGCTTTATGTTAGTTTTGAAGGATTTGTGTCAATGTTATGAATTTTTCTTTTGGCATTTGATAGCTGCCACCTTTTAGCATACTTTAGAAGCAAATTGCATGTTATTTTGTTTGCATCTGTTTTTTATGTCAAAACATTTTTAATATGTCAAACATTTTTGACATATTTTACCTGTAAAGGCAAGAAAGATAATGATTCTCTTGACTCACAAAGAGATGCGTGAAATTTATGGAGTTGATTGTCTAACAGAACATGTGTCAGAATTTGTTAAAAAATTCTGTTATGGATTTTTTCACCCAAAGATGACAATATTCTGGTTGAGCTTTGTTCCCAGGGATTACTAATGTATATCTTCTCCATTTATGGTTTTTGAACCAAATGTTATTTTTAAAATTTTGTCAGAATCTTTTTTCCTTTCCATTCCTTATCCCTAAGGCAAAACAGTCTCCCGCCAGTACTTTACAACAGCCCTTTTCCGATTTTTATTACATTTTCAACATTCTCATACATCTCTTCATTATAATTTTATGTTTGCATATATATTTGTACTATAAGTAAATCTTTTGGTAACAACTCAATTCTTAACAATATTAATGTTATCATTTACATTATATACTTTCTAAACCCATTTTGCTACTTCATTTTATATAATTATTGTATTCTGTTTTTTTCTTTCTTTCTTCCACAGTAGAATATGGTCCCACCTTCTCCAGTCTATAATTTACCCTGTATTTCCCACCTTACTTCACTCAATCTTAATATATCAATTTTATTTATTTTTATTTCCCACTTGAGACTTTAACTTTATGCTCTGCAGCAAAGTCTTGACATTCCAAGTTTCTGTATCCGATCAGTCTTTTAACTTCTTTTGTTGGTTCTTTTGGAGATCCACATGAAAAGCTATTTTGTCTCTTAAACATTTAACATAATGCTAGGTTATCGCTAGTATCTGTAATAAAACGGTTTTCCATTGCCTTACATATTGTAATACTGTTGACTTCCTGAAGATGTTTCTCCAGTTTTGTTTTCCCACTCCCAGGATAATAAGTGCCCTGTACCCACTACTGCTCATTGTGAGGAGGCCATGGACACTTGTAATAGGCAGAACTCATAATGCTACAATTAACTTGGTCCCTTCATTCATTAGCCTTTTGTATACTAACAATTGTTATTAATTACAGTTTTTCCTCTCACAACATAGAGGAGAATATCAGGATTTCCCCTTGAAATGCTGAACCTCGGCATTTCCTAGGTTTTATTGTACTTTTAGAGAGAGGATTCGGTTATAAAGGCCCTTTTTTATAAAAGAAATACTTGCAAGTTATGAAAACTACAGTAATTATATGAACAGTGTACCATCACTTGAAAAAATGTCGTGTGTTCGTGGCTCGATCAGGATATTGAGAGATTAACAATTGAAAATTTCTAAATAATTACAATTTATTAGTTGAACATAAATAAAATAAGAAAATCAATAATAATAAAAATGACAATAATAACAGTAATGATGACAACAATAAACAATGATTTCACACAAAATAGAATTTAAAGTAAGGTCAGGATTCATTTACAAGTAGTCAAATCATAACCAGAAATCAGTTAAATTGACAAAAGACATTATAATGCCTGCTAATATTTACATCTTGTAACAACTGGTATTGTATTACGTAAAGATAAGATTAGTCTAAAGTTCATTAAGTTCTTCTATTCTCTTTGTATATTTTTGCTGTTCACAAATAAACCTATCCTGAAGTTTATGAATGAATCTAATACTTTACCCCTTTCATTAATTGTCTATTATAACTCACTTGACAACTTCCTGCAGTTTTTGAGTTTTTCTCTTATTTCTCCTCATGTAGCATTTTACCATCTTATTCTAAATTTTATTTCATTTTACCATTCTCTTTTTATTTATCCCATGTAATGCCCGTAACTTTTTCTACATCATGCTATACTACTGTTTCTTTTCTAGACCCTCAATATCATTGAATTCTTCTATCTTTCCCTTGCTTCTTTTGTTTTCATCTGTAACTCAGTTTGATGTGATATATGCTGTTTCATTTTCCTTATTCATTTACCACCATCTTTCTTACAATTTCTTTAGCATTTTTGTTGTTAGCCTTGGTTTCTTTAATTAAAAAAGATTTTTTTTTTGTATTTAAAAAATAATGTACATTTTGTAAATATTTCTGTATGTTCTGATAAGCTGTTGATCATAGATCTCTGCAAAAACGCTTAATGTGAAAAAGAAGACAAGAATAAGTAGTAAGCTACATGATAGATTTTATAAATAATTATGTTTGTAAATATACAGATTTAGCAGTCATTTGGCCTGTTGCATTAATTAACATATTCACGATTACTATTTAAAATAAAACTATCTATGACTTCATTTCAGTTTATAGAATTAAAGTAGCCCCAACAATAAATCTAATAGGGATAAGTAAATGAAAGGAAAAGTATTGTATAAATGAAAATTGAAAATTAATATAAATAAGTACAAGGCTAAAAAATGTGTCAATATAATGTTAATGCAATGAATTTTTCACTCATATTTTGTCCAACATTGGCTCACTTATGTCAGGGTCAAGGTACCTGATGTTAGTTGTATGTAGTTAGATGTATTGGGATTAAAAGTTTTGTTCAGTATAGAGAGGATTGATGTATTGAATTAAATCGGTCGAGTGACTGATGAAAAATTTTATAAACTCTAGATAGTAATAATAACAATAACAAATTGCTTATTTTTGTTCTAATTATGATGACAAAAACCAGTTATTTGGATTTTATGTTGCAGATTGTACTGCATGACGATGGTTTAAATAATTGTTAAAAACCTCTTAGCAGCATGAGTCCAAGGCGCCTAGTGCTGGTATGTACAAACAATTTTTGTTGTGAAATAGTCTATTGTTAAAAAATTTAACATTCTTGATCCTCTTGAACATCTGCTTGAAATTTTATAAAGAAAAAGGTATGCTAAACAGTTGCTAAAATAAGTTGGAAAGTAAGAAAGACATATATACTATTTACTTAAAATCTAAAATCCATTATTATTAGTAGACGCTGAGAAAAAGTTTATAAAAACAGTAAATAATTAATTAACAATGATGAAATACATTTTAAAAAAATATTGAAGAAAATATAGTTTATACCCACAAGCAACATAAAACTAGTTTATCTAATAGTGTTTATGAAGTGAAAAATATAAACCACCATTGCTTGTCATTTTAGGCAGTCCAAACTGAAAATATAAGTTAATCTTTTATAAAAAAAATTTAATGTAATATTTTAGACATTGGGCTCTTATTCCTTTAAATTTCTGAATTGCTATTGATAAAGTTAGTTTTCTAACCATACTGTTTATTAGAAACATTTTACAAGAATCTTTATTTCTAATAAACAAATCTTGTGACCAGTTTCTAGGCAATATAGAGTTGCAGCTGATTTCTCAATCTAATTCCAGAAGCCAAATGATTCTTTTTTTCTAGCTTCAGTCTTTCTTTTAATTCGTCCTAAATGTCCAGAAATGCAGTTTTTGTCTAGAAATTAATTTATGCCCACTTTTTAGTTTTACTTTTTGCAAATCTAAGAACAGAAGTTATTGTTGCCATATTTCCTAAATATAGTCATAATAACATTGAAGTTTTGATTTTTTAAAAGTATTTGTTACATGATTGCTGTATGAAAGTATATAATTTTTATCCATTCTTTCTTTGAGATGGGACTGGAAGATATTATTAAAGAAGGTGTAAGATAATTGCAGTATGTGCATAATAAGGACTAAGCAATGAGGAATCTTAAGAAATTGTACCCTGAATGAAAGAATAATTATAATTTTTAAATAAAAATTTAGTAATCCAATAACCACCCTCATGTAATGTTTAATTACTGCAGAATGTATCCCAGGTGTTATTTCTATACCTTATTAGTACTGGTGTATATTGGGTGTTGTAATCTATGTATAATTTGAAGAAAATTGTTCCAGTTCTATGGTCACTTTTCCCCATACTTTTAATTGTGTAATGTCCCTGTAGGAAATTCTTTTAAGTAAATAGAAATATTATTTAGTGTAGTATTGCAAAGTGATGAAATTTGTATGGTTTCTTTTTTAGGAGCAGTTGAAAACTATGTTATATGTTTCTGCTGGAGGGTTTAGTTTGTTTTCAACATACAGCATTTACCAGGGCAATGAAAACTTTTATGAAAATATTATTTTGCCGCTAGCACATAAAATTGATCCAGAGACCTCGCATAAATTGGCAGTAACTGTATCAAAATATCAGTTGATTCCAAAAAGTAATTTCAAAGATCCTGCAGAATTGGTAATTATATGACTTTTTTTTGTTATTTATTAAGTAATTAAGTTTTGTAACTAAATTATTTATTAAAATGCATAAGTTCATTCTTATATATTAAACAAAATAGATTTATCTTGTATGTCAAATTATTAAAGTATTTTTGGCAAAAGGCTGGAAATACAGGGTGTTCATAAAGTCATTCCATGATTACAAAAAAAAAACTATTACAGTTGCAGCTGTGTGTTGTGGCAAAAGAAAGAAAAAAATATCAAGTTTTTCTTACCATGTCAATAAACCTCAACATGTGCACCTTTTGTTGCTTGTAAAATGTCTAACTGTTAATCAATTTCATGCGACATGTTGGTCAACATTTCTTTGGTAACACTAGCAACAGCTTCAGTTCTCCATCTCAATGTGTCCATATTAGGTACGGGCGGGTATTGTATGGACTCAATCCTTAACATAACCCCAGAGGAAAAACTCTAAGGGAGTTATGTCTGGTGATCATGGTGGCCAGGGATTGGACCGTCATGCCTAATCCATCTGCCATGAAATGATTTATTTAGAAAATCTCAAACTAGTAATCCCCAATGTGGTGGTGCGCCATCCTGATGGAAAACCACCCTTGATTGCAAGTCATTTGGTTGAGGTATAGCAAAGTGTTGCAGCATATCCAGGTTAATCTTAGCAGTTATTGGTTGTTCAATGAAAATGAAGGGACCAGTGATTCTGTTGTGCACCACACATTCACTTTAGGAGAATTTCTAATTTTTTCCCTGGTAAAGACAAATTTTCTGAGCTCCATATTCTTACATTATGACTGTTTACTTTCCCTAAGGTGTGCGAAATAGCCTTGTCTGAAAAAAAACATGCTGCAAGTACTCATTGTCGTTATCTTAGTCACAAAGGCAGCACGACAAGGGCAGTCATCTGGCTGTAATGTTGCAATATCTGAACTTTATACACGTGCAACCATAATTTCTTGTGTAAAATTTTGTGTACTGATCACAAGATGCATGACTGGTAGATTTGGAAGGACTATGTAGAAATGCTTGCTGCACAACCTCAGCCTTCCATTAATGAATGGCCACCCTGTTTGCGGAAGGTTAAACTTTGCATACCACACAATGATATTCTTGCTATCAGGTGCTGGTCATCCATAATCCCTTCTAAAATTTTGCTGCACAATAGTCTCTGATTTTGACTTCTGATACCACAGAACACATTGTGCTTTCTCCTGAATTAACGCCATTTATACAAAATTGATCATAGTGCCCTCCACTCTGCCAATACCTGCAACAAACCACTATAAAAAAACTTGGTAATTTTGTCACAATCCGCACAGCAGGAACTGTAATAGTTTTTTGTAATCATAGAAAGACTTTACGGACACTCTGTATAATATCACAGAAACCCTGTTTTCAAGTTATTTCTTTTAAATCACACGAGGAAAATAATAAATTCTATATTAAGTCTTATTCTTACCTGAATTACTATGGAGATTTACATCATGCTTCATTTTCCCTTTATCATCCCTCCCATATTGTGGTTTTTCAATAACAAATGATAACTTAAGCATGGATTGAAGTATTTTAATAAAATTAAAAAAAATATTAATGTCTATAGTTGTTTATATTTTTCTTTCCGGTGATAGAACTCTTGCTGCTGTAGCAGCATAGTTGTAAAGGGATAATTATGTGGTCTGATATTTTTTCACGCATAAAATTTGCCGAAAAAAGTAATATGGGTAACATTATGACCTCTTGTCTGATGAGGTCAAAAATCAGACCAAACCTGAAATGCATATATATATATGCAAGTTTTAAATTTTTTCTGTTATTGCGTTTTTGAGAATTTACAAAAATGTTTAGAAATAGTTTTGAATATCCCCTTTTCCTAAATCCAATTTATTTAAGTCTTTGGAATTTTAAATAGTTTTATAAATAATCTCATCATAGTAAAGCTTAATTTTCTTTCACCTCTATACAAAAGTTAAAAATTCAAAGTGACAAAACAAGTTTCCTCTTTGAATTTTGTCCAGAATTTAATGCCATCACTATCTCATATATAGAAATTTTTTGAGTTATTTTCAGAGACTTATGTTGAGCCACTCTGGAGATATTAATCAAAATACATGTATGTGCATACTTACACATGTGGAAATTTCTATAACATTTTTTCTGTTGAGGGCTCTTGAAACATTAAAATATCCAGATACTCTGAACCCAAAATTTTGGTCGACCTCTATACTTTCCCTCATATCTATGCTGCTCTCTTTCTCTTTCTCTCTCTCTCTATATATATATATATATATATATATATTATATTAATTTGATCAACCCAAGTACAGGATTAATAAAAAAAAATGTTATTTAGAGCAACTGATGATGTGAGGTACTCGCAAAGCGTTCTTGCTTGGATTATGGAATAAGGTAGGAATTAATATAATTTGTATAGTGCAGAGGAATATGATTTTTGAAAGGATTGATTTTAGAGAAAAAAATGTATATATATATATATATATACACACACACACACACACACACACACAAACAAAATTTCCGATCTTGCTTCATTTTCCCTTTGTATATATATATATATACACTATACTCGTATATTATAAATGTAATAGTGCTATAACATTAAATTGTATATTTTCTAATTGTTTTCTGATGAACTATTCTTTCAGTCAACAAATGTATGGCATTTGAATTTCAAGAATCCAGTTGGTGTTGCTGCAGGGTTTGATAAACAAGGTGAAGCTGTAGAAGGTTTGGACAAAGTTGGTTTTGGATTTGTAGAAATTGGATCTGTTACACCTGTACCTCAGTTGGGAAATGACAAACCTAGGGTATTCCGTCTCATAGAGAATTCAGCTATTATTAATAGGTGACAAATCTGGAATATAATATTGGATAATAACATCTTTAGTCTTCATTTAGTAATGTCTTTTTTTTACCACATAAGCTTGAAGCTTTTGTATGGGATTATGGAATGGGAAACTTTTATATTTGGTGAAAAATAACTGATATGGTAATTTTGTGTATGGAATTCTAACACAGATCCTTGAAAGGGTAAGATGCTACCACTCCATTGCAGAAATCAGGGTTTTACTTTTAAGTATTACTTGTTTTGTTCTATACTGCAATTCTGTTATTAAAATTTGTTATTGTATTAATCAATCTTATGTTAAAAAATAATAAAAATTCAATCTTGCTTATGTAAAATATAAATTATGTTACTTTCAGCCCTTGCTCATCCTTAGGGATGTCCCTCTAATTCAAGTAGTTAATGAATTAAAGCATTTTAAAATAATGCCATATATCACTCATTTTAATGTATTTGGCCACTGTCATTTATAATTGGTGTGGTTTATAATTTGATACAATAAATAATATCTGATGGTAAACAATAACCATGTATTCAAATTCATGTTATAACAATATTTGCTAATATCAGTCCTTTTGATAAAGGCAGTCATGGCCTGTTATTTTTCTAAATTTGCTACACAGTTTTTCATTTTACATAATCAGGAAGAGTGTTCTTTTCCTAAAATGATTTAATCCATCTTTTCCTGGTTATATATTATTGAAAGATTATAATCTTCTTTATAAAATGTTGTGTTATTAATATAAAGCTTTTTTTAATATTGGAGGAGGGGAAATTTCTAGCAGACCATATGCCTGCACAGATGGTAGTGTCCAGCTCACACCGACTAAAACCTCTCACACTCTACAGCATGCAAAGAACTGGACCTGCCATAAGCATAACAGATCTCCAGTGGGAGTTGCAGGATCACCTGTGAGAAAGGGGGCGGCAAGGAACTCAGTGGAGTCTCATGGGTATCAATGGAACACGTACATCCATGTCCAGGCCCTTACTCAGCCGATTTAACCCAGTCTAATCTAACTGATACAGATGCAGATGGACGTCCCCCCCCATCCTGTTTCCCAGCCCTCTTACCACAATGATGCTCCTCACCATTTTAGAGATCACATTCCATGTCTCCTAAAGGACGCCTCCTGTCCAGCCATATTCCAAGATAATTCACTATTTCTAACATAAAAAAAAAACGTAAAAAAAGTAATACGTACATAAAAAAACATAAAAAAAGTAATTGTGATGTCTGCGTTCATATTAATGTATCAAAAGGCAGTCATGGCCTGTAATTTATGTTATAATGTGGGCACAGCATTGTATGTTTTGGGTATAGCTCCTCAACATGTTCTTTTATTGTTTGAATGTAAAAATCATAAATAAATTTACATCTCTATTAATTACAATTTTATTAAATACTGGTTATTAACCCGTTGGCATTGACCTCAGTATCTTGTATGGACAACTTTCATGTTATGCCGTTGATCTCCATAAGAAATATCGACTACAGCATGACGTTCTTTGCAGTGTTCACATGTCTTCAAGGTCGAAGTTAGGTAGAATCTAACTGTGTAGCATTATAGCTGAAGTAATGAAGTTTGGTTTCATAAGTTGGTGACCCCATTAACGCCATTTTTATTTACAGTATTACATCATTATTGTTAGCATAATCTAAGACATAAAATCCCAGATATCATTTATCATTATATGTAATTCTATCCTTGTTAGTCTTCTCTAGTTTCAAATAATTGTAGAAAATTTATGGTCAACAAACATAGCAGCATGATCATAAATTACATGGTACTTTATAGGGCATACAGATATTCTTTTGTTCTGCTGTAGGGCCATATAAAACTTGCTTCTGAATCTGGGTTAGGCTCGCATTCAGTCTTCTGATCGACACCATGGCTTCCTCAAGTAAATCTTTGACTAAAGCTGATCTTGAGACAATTTTGAATGATTCCAATGAAAGTTTATTTTCTGATAATGACACTGACAGTGAAATTAGTGAAAATCATGAAGATGACATTGCAGTTGTTGATACTGCTGCTGATGAGAAAGATAGTGATGGTGAAATGAGTGTACAGGATGATCTCAATCGTCCAAATTATCGGGGGCAACGGGAGTTATTTGTTGGTAATTCTGGATCACAAAATGCTTCTGTTAATATAAATTCAATTGTGTTTGTATTCTTTTCGTTTTTTATGGAAGATTAGTAAATACCATTGTTATAGAAACAAACAGGTATGCCGAACAATTTATGAATGCAAGAGACAGACTTTTACAGGATGCATGTATTTTCTTGTAAAATCTGCATGACACTAATGAAGCTTGCCTGAATAAATTTATTTGAAGGTTTTGATCTTCAATTAGATGTGTGTGTTTATTTACAACATAGTGAAAATCATGTACTGTTTCCTTTTCTATATGACACTAATGATAGTGTAAGGCTGCAATAATTTTATCATACTGTAGAATTGAATAAAATTAGATCGTATGTAGAATTGTTCTTGCATTATATAATTAATATTAGCAGTAAAGAATCATTTATATGGCGATTTCGAATAGTTTTCATAGGGTAATAGCAAAAAACAAATAATACGAACAGAATAATAGCTATTTAATGATGATATTAACAATCTATGTACTTTTCTGTACATAATGCTGAAAATTTCATAAAAGTCCCACATTTTTTAGCTGCATTATACTAGTTTTAATAAAGATGTGCATCTTGTGCTGAAATTATTTAAATATCCTCTGTCTGTGGACTTTTTCACTCAGATCAGGATCAGTATTAAAAATTATCTAGTTTTGAGAAGATGGTATGGTGGATCTTAAAAATCAGTCTGCTAGTTCAGTCAATGGTACTTGAGATATTAAAGGTAAAAAAAAAATTGCACCCTGATGCTTTCTGAAAGCTGGGTATTAAAAGGCACAGTATGCTTCAAAAGCACATTTCCCATATTTGATGATTTTATTTCTAATTCAGTTATTATCTTTAAAATTTGGACCTGAATTAGGTTGTGTAGGTAAATTATATCAGCAGATCCTTGTGCTTATGTTGATTTAACAGTGAAGAGTAAGGATGTGTTTCATTTCTTTTTTTCCTCTACTATAGCTTACTTCTATAAATTTTTAGGTAGTACTAATGTATTGAATAGTGATGAAAAAATATAATTTTTTAACTGCCGTGTAAAATGTGTTATCTCCTTGCAAAGGGGTTAAGCCAAATCTTTTTATTGTTACATTGCTAATGGTATAGAACACATAGTACTATGAATAATAATTCTACGAGCTTCCAATTCACAGTTTTAATTATTATTGTGTTCAAGCTACAAACTAATAATTTTTGTATGGACAGCCGAATCTCATCCCAGTGACATCTAAAATTATTTTTTATTATGATAAACCCCCTCTAAAACAATTTTTTCAGTTCCTTCTCATTAATTTAACAGTAAATACCCCACGGTATGACAATACTCTGTTCAACAATAAACCTTGTTTGATTAAGTAGCTCAGTGTTAAAATTTTTCCTATTAGAACAATTTAGTCATTTTTTTATGATTAAATGTGTAACTTCCTCATCAAGTGTACAGCTATTCTGATCATAAAATTGTTTGCTTGCACATTATCTTATTAGTAGCATTCCATTAACAGCAGTTGATACTGAGTGTTTTGTTTTGTTTACAGTACTTTTTATTTTCTGGAGTTAAGTTAAAAAAGCTTTTATTGAAAAAAAGAGATCATATATTTTTAATATCTGATGAACTTGATTTTTTTTACAGTTATGGGATAGTTGAAATGAGATACCATAGTGCTTGTTTTCTAATTACAACATTTTTTTACACGTAGTGTAATTTTTTACTCTTATTACTGCCAAAAAGTAATAAATTGGCATATAGATTTTATCTTTTTATTATCGTGAGCAAATACACTGGCAGACATGATTTGACACTATCCTGTCATAAGCCAGTTTATTGGCTCAACAAAATTTTGTACCATTTCTCAACCTGTGGGGCACATCTCCTTAGGGGGGGGGGGGATAACACTAAATGAGGGGTGCGAGCATATTGAAAAGAAAATATTAAAAAAATTGTTAATTTACTAAAAGGAAAGCAAAACAAAATACATTCTGACATAATAAATAATAAAATACACATCTACACTTTTATAATACACTTATAAATAGGATTGTATCAGTACTGCACAATGAATTTAAATAATTAACTTATTAATACCAAATTAAAAACAAGTTTAATAATTATTAGTGACTCCCTTGGGCCTATCTTGCAGGGAAAAGATTTTCAAAGGAAGTTTTAATATTAGAAATAGACACTTTTAGGTCTTTTTTATATTTAGCTGAGATCTATATTTTGTCTTCAAAGCAGCCAGTGCAGAAAATCTGGTTTTGCAAAGGGTAGGATGTTGAAAATTGTAATAGTATACAAAATGCTCTTGTTTTCAGTGCACAAAACTCATCATCCACTTCTGCCCAAAATTCAAAGAGTGATCTATTACTAAATTGTCTTTTGATTTCACCACTTGCTGTGAAGTCTATGCAGCTTTCTTCTTTGGCAGTTGAGAGCCCTTCGGAAGTATTTTGAAATGAATCCGTAACACACTCATAACTTGCTGCCAAGTTGTATCAGCAAGAAAACACTTTTTTAAATTCTTTGCCAGCATGGCTAAATGATTTTCAATCGTTACAAAAACAACTTTCACACATTGTTCTTCAGCCTTGTAAGTTTTAACACGTTCATCCACATTTGCAAACATTTCTTGGTTTTTTTTTACTTTAAATTTCTGCTCTACAATTCAAATTTTCTACGAAAAGCATTAATTTTATCACTCGTGTCCAATATTTGCTCCTTGGAGTTGAAGATTCAAGGTATTTAATTTCTCGAAAATGTCAACCAGGTAGATCTAGTCCATCACAAATAAACATTTCAAACTTCTTGGCTTCCACTTGGTTTTCCTCCTCTAGAAAAATAGTGATTTCATCTCTTAATTCATAAACATGTTGTAAGAATTTCCCCCGTGATAACCATCTTGCCTTGCAATAAAATAGTAATGCTAAATGTACTGCACCCATGTCTTTACAAAATGCAGAAAAGATTCTTGATTTTAGAGGTCTCATTTTTATACAGTTTACTGGTTACAACTGTTGTTAGCACAATACTTGGACCAGGATTCATTTCTTTGGAAGCCAGAGCTTTTCTGTGGATCTTGCAATGTGTCCAGACACACTGCGGAGATTTTTGTTTCACAAATGCTTGTATGCTTTGGAATATTCCAGACATTAAACGAGCACCATAGGTGCATATTCTGACACAATTTTTCTACTCTATATGTTTGCCTTGTTTATAAAATCATCTAAGATAGCAAATAATGTGAGTGTTGTTGCTTTGAGTTCTATTGGCTTACAGAAAAGTAGTTCTTCTATTGTTGACATACCAACACAAAATTGAGCGTAGGCAATGAAATGAGCATCTTCATTGGTGTCTGTTGCTTCATAAAACTAAATTGAAAACAATTTGTCATGCAACTTCCTGAAAAATTGATACTGCACATTTTCAGCTATATCACCAATTTGACGGACAAAATATCATTTGATAGAGCTATGAACTGCAATTGTTTGCAAAATTATCTCCAAACATAGTTTCTACAATCTCAATTGCAGCTACCAATGGTGTGAGGCTTTTTGCATCTGGCTATTTTATATGAAACTTTGTTAAAGGCAAATAAAGCTTTTTCATTCACTGACAAAAGTGTTTTTAAAAATGATGCTTTTCAATGATTTTAATTTTAATTCGAAGAATTCTTGGGGTTTGTTAATGTACTCACTATGAAGCATTTTCAGATGGTGTTTAAGTTTATTAGGTTTCATGCTGTCTGCTGCCACAAATTTTGAGTAAATGACACACAGTGGCTTTTTTTCTGCATTTACTTCAGTACTGGTAAACCCAAAATTTAAGTATTCTTGAGAACATTTTCTTAATTTTATTTTTGGAATCATACTTGTTTGTGCACTTTTTGATGCTTTACTATCGTCTAATGCTCACTTACGCCCACTTAAAAATCTATCCATGATTCTGTATAAATATATTGGCGTGAATTTCAATTAATAGGCAAATTACAAAATACACATTCACAATAAATTTGATGACGATAGAAGGATCGACTTGACTGAGACTGGCTGGAATTGAACGAGGTTTAGCATTTATACACGTTTGCGCAGATGTTCCAGAATGTTTGAGATAAATTGATACTTCTCGTGAAGCCGCAAGAATATCTGATATAGTAGACGTAAGACAGAGAGCAATAGAGAGGCATTGATTCTGGTTTTGTCAATGCAGCAGGTCGGTGTTGCCAAAGATCAATAAATTTACTTATTCTTGGTAATATGAGTTGGTAATACTCTTTATTATTCTTGGTAATACTCATTATTATTATATGAGAGAGGGGGCGCAATGAAAATTATGATTGAAAATTGAATCGCAAATACTGAAGGGTTGAAAAATGCTGTTGTATCTCACTGTTTTTTTCATGTTATTTGCATCAATTACCATACAAATAAATGTGCTTCAAATGAATAAACCTTATATAAATAACTAAAGGACATGTTTTTGGCAAACAGGTGGAATTATTTTTTACCTAATTCTAATTAAACATTTTTAAATCATGCAATGGGTCCAGACACATTGCGGAGATTTTTGTTTCACAAGTGCTTTGTATACTTTGGAATCTTCCAGACATTGAACGAACACCATTGGTACATATTCTGACACAATTTTTCTACTTTATGTTTACCTTGTTTATAAAATCATTTAAGATAGCAAATAATGAAAGTGTTGTTGTTTTGAGTTCTATTGGTTTGCAGAAAAATAGTAAACTAGCTAGATGTAAAAAGCCTCATACCATTGGTAAAGAGCTTATTTTACTAGCTACAATTGAGATTGTAGAAACTATGGAGATAATTTTGCCCGTCAAATTGGCGATATAGTGGTCATGTCCATTTTTTATTAGATCTTCAATGGTTATTTTGAATACCATATTTATATAGAAAGAAGTCTTGCTAATTATGTATATATATATATATATGCAGATATTAAGCCAGTGTAAATGTATATATTATATATGTGTATTATGAATACATTACAGTAATATTATACATACATTAGTAAGTAATTAATAATATACATTATAATATATATATATAATATTTTTGAATTGGTGTAACTTTTTTTGTTGCAGATATGGCTTTAATAGTGAAGGTCATGATGTTGTTTATGATAGGTTACAAGACTTAAGGGAAAATAAAAAATTTGTTGGAATTGTTGGTGTAAATCTTGGTAAAAATAAAAATTCACAAAATCCAGTTGATGATTATGTTAAAGGTGTTCAAAAGTTTGGCAGTGTTGCAGATTACTTGGTTATTAATATTTCAAGGTCAGTATTGTGACTAGTAATGCAAAATGAATTATTGTGGTGTTTATTTATTTATTTTTTTAAATTTACATTTACTGGTATTAATGATACAAAAAGTAATTGCTTAATATTAGTAATGGATATTTATTATTTTTGGAACCGTAATTGTACATTTTTTGTATTATTAGCTTTGTAAGTCACTTTCTGTCCAGATATTTTTGAGTAGTATTTTTTACATTTTTCATACCATCTTCAAGAATTTTATCACACTCAGATTAAAACAATACAATACATATATATAAAATAATATCCAACTGTAGCTGACAATCAAAATTTTGAAATGCCCTTTTCAGTTACTTTGGGAATAGTCATACTTGTTGCAAAGACTGAAAATAATGAAAGCCCCAGTATGCGTTTATCCTAAAATTTAGTGGCTATGGTTTTCTCAGAACTAGTCAGTGTCTTTTTTCCTTGTAATCTTCAGTCAGCTTTTGAGGACTCATTTTCTGTGTACTCAAAACATTTATGAACATGTACTCAAAACATTTATCAGATTGTATTATATTAAAGACTTTATTTTTTATTTTTAAGTGATAAATGATGAGATTCTTCTTAGTGAGTGGGACAGAATCTAATGATGTGGAAACTTGATTCTTAATTTATTTTTCATACTAACATTTATCTTAAATTATAAATTAAGCATTTTATTTACAAGAATACAGAAGACTGTTTATTTAGAAAGTTTCTCATTAATATAAGTAGAATAGACCTCAAGTAACCATGAGAATGGTATGTTGAAAGACTTACAAATTTATCAGTTTAAACTCATGACACCATTTTTACTCAAAATGTGAAATTGTGCAGTCATATGCAAGCCATAAATAGCTTTTAAATTTTGTAATGTTAAGTGTCATGAGTTTTTTTTTTAGTTTTTATAAGTAAACAACTGTATTCACTCTTGAGAATGAAGCATTAATTACTTAGTTATATAGAGTACCAAACTTCTAGTTCAAGAAAGTAAAGGATAGTGTAAGGTAAGTCTTTTTTAAGGTTTGAAATTTGTGTCAGCAATGGCCACAAACCTGCAACTCTTTGCAGGTTGCAAGACACAGTTGCTATTTAATTTCATTATTTATTTTTTTTTTTGGAAGAAATAGAGTACTTAGGCTTGATGGAGTCATTAATAGTCAAATATTAAATGAAATAAGGGCTGGTTTATATATTTGTTAGAAGAAAAATGAGTCTTGACAAGATTTTCTTAGGACATTTAAGATAATTCATAATTTTTGGATGTTTTTCAGATTTACTTACATATTTTTTTAAACTTCAAGCTTTCTTGTTGTGTATTTTAGGAAACTAAAACACTTTAATATAATTTAAATTGCTGAGGGACATATGGCGCATCCTAGGAAATAATACGATTGTATTAGACTGGGTATTAGTACTTCTAAAAAAAAATTAGTATACTTAACAAGATTTAACCCGTCAAAATTTGGATACTATTTTACTATCCTCGTTTTCACATATTATTCTAATTTGTTGCGTTTATTTTAGTTTTAAATTTTTTCTTATTATTATCTTAGTTTTCATTTTAACTATATTTTGCCAATATTTTAATATCCGTGAAGAAGTCTGTTATTATTATTTTAACACGGACGATGATAATGTGAAAGTGTTTTACACCTCCCCTCCCAAAAAAATTTAATTAAAAGGATATTGTTTTACAGTTTATGTGATTGAATTTTATTCTCTAATTTCAAAACTTTCACATGCTAAAACTGCATGAAAATTAAAATACTTTTGCAATAAAAGTAAAAATTATTTTTAAGTAAATTAATTTTTTAATAAAAAATTGATTTCAGTCCAAATACACCTGGTTTAAGAGACTGGCAAGCAAAGGATCAGTTACATAATTTATTAGGTAATATAATTGAGGCTAGAAACAAAGTTAATCGACATCCTCGGCCATTGTTACTTTTAAAACTTGCTCCTGACCTTACAAAACAAGAATTAGAAGATATCTCACAAGTTATCTGTGATGCTAAGGTTTGTTATTAAAATCATTTTTTATAAGTTAAAAATATAAAGAGGACTTTAATGTTTTAGATATGTATAGGCTGTCTGAGAATTATCTGAACAACTTTGGTGTCTTATTACAAAAAAAGTAATAGTCCTATCAATGAATAGATGGGCTCTCCTTAACAGGTCACTGATAAAGTTCCCTCAATAAATACTAGAGAGTGCTGTGATGCATATGTAACCGCATGCGTCAGTCACCATGAATCCATGGATGAAAGTATGATGCAAAACAAAATCAGGTACACAAGCTCAACTCAATTTTAGAACTCTTTATAACTTAGAGCCACCCTGTAGAACAAGTAATCATTCATGGTATGACAAATTTAAAGACACTGGGAATGCTGAATGTAAGAAGGGTGCAGGCAGGCCTAGAACATCGGATGAAAAATGAGATCATTCATCAGTCTTTTATTCACAGCCCTGGGAAGTCGACTTCCATGATCTACTGTTCACTATGTTTTGAAGAAAAGATTAAAATTGCATCCTTATTAATAACAAATATTGCAGCATATTAGAAGCATATTTATAGCAGTGCGATCTTGATTGCACTACTAGAAAGCTGCTTTGAAAATGATTGAAAGAATTGAAAATGATGTTTGTTACCTGTATTTCATGTTTTTGGAAAAGTAAACACTTCAAACACTTGGTAAAAGTGTTTGAATATGGAATAGATCAGAGAACCCACGTGTTACACTTGACCATATTAGAGTTAGCCCAAAAATTAATGTTTGGTGCGGACGGCTTCATGATCGTGTGATTGTACCTTTTTTCTTTGCGGAAACAGCAGTTATCTGTCTGGACTTGTTAGAAGGCTTTGTTTACCCTCGGCTTGAAGAATTGCAATCCAAAATCGTATTCCAACAGGACTGAGTGCTGCCACATTGGGGTTTATTAGTGTGTGAATCCCTCAGCAACACATTTCCAAATCTCTGAATTGAACATGATGGACCAATTGCTTGGCCATCTTGATTACCGAATATAACTCCATATGAATTTTTCGTATGGGCTTTCATCAAGGATAATGTACATAAAACTCATAAAATGAATATTGATGACCTTAACGAGAGGATTGTTAACTCATTCAAATTAGATTGGAGATGTTACAATGAATATGGCATGAAATTGATTACCAGTTGGATATTTTGCAGATTACTAATGGTACACAAATAATGTCTTTGATTACAGGTAAAAAAAAACCTTTCAGTTTTAATGTTTCTAAATTCATAGAATCTGTTTTTTATCTTAATAAATAAATTATTTGCTCAATATCAAAGTTGTTTAAATAATTCTTAGACATCTGGTATTGTTTGAGACACCTTAGTGTGTAAAATTAAACAATTTTTTATCATTTTTTTAACAAGATAGTCCTATTGATGTTTTTAGTATATTATTATATGTTTATCTGATTATACCATTAAATTTGAGATATTTTATTGTGGTATGCAGCAATTCTAGAGTTAAATAATAATTACTGCCTCTGAGTAGTATTTGGTAGTATGCAGTACCAATTGGGTGAAACAGAGACCTGCTTACTATGTATATTATAGATTAAAATAAAAAAAAAAACACAAATGAAAATAGAGATAGTTTTAAAGCATTACAAAAAGTGAATTCTGTATCATATTTATTAAAAAAATAAAAACCATTAGGCAAGACAATATAATTCTCACTGGAAAGTCTTAAGTTGAAATTAATAGTAATAGATTAGCCAAATAAAGTCTCTTCTCAGATTGGTCATCATTCTGTGTTCCACTTCCCTTGTATATGTTTGGTTAAGATAACAATTTTTGTCAAGATAAGACAGATAAGTCAGATAACAAATATCCTAACCCATTGGGTTGGTCTAGTGGTGAATGCATATTTACAAATCAGCTGATTTGGAAGTCAAGAATTCCAGTGTTCAAGTCCTAGTAAAGTCAGTTATTTTTATACGGATTTGAATACTAGATCATGGATACTGGTGTTATTTGGTAGTTGGGTTTTCAATTAATCACACATCTCAGAAATGGTCGACCTGAAACTGTACAAGAGTACACTTTGCTTACACTCATACATATCATACTCATTCATCCTCTTAAGTAATACCTGGCAGTAATTCCGAGAGGCTAAACAGGAAAAAGAAAGGAAGATAACAAATATCCATTGTAACAAAATATTACTTACTAATTCCTCTACATCTAATTACTGTTTCACAATAAAATGATATGTTTATTTTTATTTAGATTTATAAATGAGCATTCATCTTTGCTGAGTTATGGTAAACTATTGTAAGAATAATTTAGAATTTATCTTTTGTAAAATCTTCTTTTATTTACGTGACATTTATAAAGAAATTTCTTATGACATATTTAATGTACACTTTGTTCGAGACATTTTTTACAAAATACTTTTCTACAGTTTTTTGATGTTGAGATATTTATTGTAAATTTACATGAATTGTATTCCCTCCTCATATAATTGAAAATACCTTTATTAATCCATTTTTAAGTAGTAACCTTCCAACATTAATGCAGTACATCTAATCATCTGTAAAGAGCTGAAAGTTGGTCAACTGGTTTAACTTATTTACACACTCTTAAGATTAAGTTATTCTTTCTTTTTTGGTCTCTTAAAAAATTTGAATTTGATTACGGAATTTCGATAACAAACTAGAAGTTGTAGAGTAATATTGTAATTATAGTAAAATACAAAGTAAGTAAACAGTGAATTACTGGTCGATTATGGATAAATTATTATTAGTAATAGTAGTAAGAGACTGGAGAATTCTTATGCGCTTATTCTATAGCACCATAGAAAGAAGAAATATCATCCTGGTGAATTCCCTGACCATTTTCAAAAACTTGTCCTATTGACCACTTTTTTTATATTTAAAGGTAGAAGATTAAAACATTTTGGAGCTAAATATGAGTAAAAGTTTTTTAATAAATCATTAATCTACGTCTAGGTGCAAATTTATCCAACACATTCCTTAATACTTGAATTTCTTTCTCTTTTATTTCTACAGAAAATCATTCAGTTATGAGTTGAGCCATCTTTTAATTTCCTGTTGTAGTATTGTTTCTTGAATACCGTAAACCCAGAAGTATTTTCGCTGATTCTCCTTAACCTTATTGGGTTCATATTTATAAATGACATTATTTGTTTGAGGTTTTTCTAATTTAGAAAATCTTTTTCTTACAAAACTGTTGATATCTGAATTAGATTCGGTCATCTATGTTTCATCACCTTTCATCATAACTGTGTTTGGTGTTGAAATACATCTCACAATTTAAAAAAAAGGAAAGGAGAAGTTTACGAAAGCATTTCCTTGTTTTGTGATACATTCTTATATATTTAATTTGTTTAGTATCTAAGCTTATTACTTTTTGAACAGATCTTTTGGTAGACATTTTTTTAACATTTTCATGCAGTAAAAACTTTAAAACTTAAGGGGAAAGTATTATGATGTGCTTTATAACTGGCTTTAGTAAGTACCTAATTTTCTATGATAAAAAAGACCAGCAAAACATTTTTCCATTTGATCACGCATTACACCTTTTCCAAAATTTTGAGTAGCATGATTAGCTTCAAATTAATTTCTTGCTTTCAGAAAATTAATAATACATGTCACAATTTACTTCCAGCAAAGTAATTTTAATGAAGCTGCATTAAAATATGTTCTACTTTTGTGCATTGTGTTGTGAAATGCAATTTGTTATTAAAAAAGGTTGAAGTGCTTTTTGGTTGTTTTTCTATTAAAAGCAGTATTAGGTAATTACAGTTATTTTAACGTGAAATTTTCTGACATAAATGAAATCCCAGATTAGTTAACAGATCTTGTTGCTACAAGATTTAATAAATATTTGTTACATAAGATATACTGTCATTATCTGTTATTAACATTTTACATTCCAGTCACTCACATTTTAATTTCTACACATTTATTCAGCAATTCTTTTTATAGTGCAGTGTTGATGGTTTAGTAATTTCAAATACAACAATAAAAAGAGATCCAAGCCTTATTGGTCCCCATGCTCAAGAATCAGGTGGATTAAGTGGAATACCTCTGGCAAATAAATCTACTGAAATGATTTCTGATATGTATAAACTTACTAAAGGTATGTAAAAAAAAAGTTGATGTTAATTAGTAATCTGAAATTTACTAGGAGACAAAAGTTTTGTTTCTCAGTTATTTATGATTGAAATTATTTACTTTTAGTTTGATCTCTGTTTTGTGTTTCTGTTAACTATTTGTGCAAATACTGAACTTCTGTGTAGTTTTGTATGTTTTTATTTAAATTATATAAATTTTTTAAATATCTATTTAAGTTATGCTTATAAATCTTTGAACTAAACCTTAATTTTAACATAATCTTTTATCAATATTGAGGAACTTGATTTAATGAAATGTTTGGTGGTGTGATTGTCATTTGATTCTAATCTTTGAGTGATAAATAAAAGTTGACATCTTTCTGCTGCTGACCTTACAAAAATGTTTTGAATTTTGAGATGTTTAGTAACTTTTTGAGATGTTATGCTGTTATTTTATCACAGCATAAAGGCTTTAATGGTGGACAGGTACTTGATGGCATTCAGCGGCCTAGGCGTGGCAGCAAATTGCTGTCTTTGATGAGATAAATTTAATTATTGTTAATCATATATGTTTTAGTAGTTAACAGGGTGTGCCTACCCATTTTAATGATATATGACAAATGGGCGGTGAACATGCAATCGAATGGTGTATGATACCATGCTTATTCCTTTCATGCTTTCAGGTTAACTCTAGGAGCTAGTTAGGACACTGGTTGCTAAACTGCTTCCAGGCTCAGTAGCCATTTGTAGCACAGACATTTGGTCTTATGTTTTAAGGCGACCAAATGGTGGCGGAAGAAATGCCAAGCAAATCAATATATCACAGCATAAAACTGCTAAAAGAAATTCTCTTAATTTTAAAAGTTAGCATAGGTTATACAAGTGTAGTAATTCTCATACTTGAGTAAGTTTATTCACTTCAGTTGTATAATTTTGTTTTGAATTTATTCCTTTGTTTTGATAGAAAGATAGATTATGTTTTATTACTTTATTGCTTCCTAATTGTATTTACAAAAATACTCTTTGTATTAGGTTTTTCTTATCTTAACTATTTATCTTATTAAAGGAAAAATTCCAATCATTGGTGTTGGAGGAATCTTCACTGGTAAAGATGCATATGACAAAATAAAAGCTGGCGCCAGTCTAATACAGTTTTATACTGCATTTGTTTACCATGGCCCTCCACGAGTCACACGGATCAAGAAAGAATTGCATCAACTTTTACTGTAGGTATTATTATTATTCCTAATAATTTTTAACAAACCTTTGTTTACATTAGTGTTTGTTAATTTGGATTATGTTTTTAGTGGTTATACATAATTATTACATACATAGTAGAAATTCTTTTAAGTTGTACATTGTACTTCTTAAGTCAAAAGTAGGGATAAGAAAAGATTGAATGTCTTAATTCAGACACATTTATCAGAGTTTAATCAATTGTTTTTCCGAGTAGGATAAACTTGTTATTTGAGTTGCTGATTTTGTATGACATGGTGGAGTCTGATCAGGGTTTATAGTAATCTTGTTTTTTTGTAATTACAGTGACTGAATGAAGATGCATTTTATTATTTATATTGAAAAGAATGTTGCACAGGGGAACTAGGAAATTTTTGGTATATGATGGAACAAATAATCACAGATTGTTTGTTACAAGTTAGTGCATGTTTAGACAGTTCCCAATCTGCACTACAGCTCTAGTCACTGCATCAGTGTCATTTGCCTTTTAGCTGCGTTAGTGAGAAGAGGTAGTGATGTTGTCATGGTTAAAAATTGAATATCGGGCAATTTTGCATGTTGATCAATGTTAAGAGGAAATGATTCCTGTGCTTGGAGAAGATTGTTTCTGACTGTATAACTTATTTAGGTGGTATCCAGAGTCCGGAAAAGAAAATTTTGGCTTTGAGGACAGTCCAAGGCTGAGTTGACTTTCTTTGTGTGTGACTGAGGGAAACACTGCTGCAATACAAAAAATTCTTGTTACTTATAACAAACAGAAGTATTCTTGGGCAATAATGCACCAGCACTTGTACTATTCTACAAGATCACCTTTAAGTTATTAGGCTTTGTACTCTTTGGATTCCGGGTAACTTGACCGATGATCAGATAGCACATCGTGCTTCATGGTACCATGAAATGCTGAAAATGTATTGGAAAAGTAATTGGAAATCTCCCTATATGAGCAGCATAATAACAGGTGACAAAACTTGGCTGTACTTGGCCCAGAACAAACTGTGGGTGATTGTTGATGAGGAGAAACCCAATGGTTGTTCAAAGATCCAGTTCAGTGAAGAAGAGAATGGTGGCCATATTTTTTAATATGAGAGTAGTTTTAGAGTAAGTTGTTAGAAACTCTGAAGACAGTTACAGGGAAGTGGTGTATACATAGGAATGTCTGCCTAAAGTTGTCAAAGCTTTCTTTCAAGAAGCTGAACTCAAAGATGGACACATGGCTTTTTTACCTCGATAATGCTCTAAAGTTTGTTTGGAGTTTTTAGTCAGCACTGGAATAAACTTGTAGAGCAACCTTCCTACAGTCCTGACCTTGCTCAATGTGACTTCGTGCTGTTCCCTCAAGTGAAGAACAGACTGAAAGGGAGGCATTTTACAAGCAATGTGACTTTTTAAGGGCTTGGAACAATGAGTGTGCCCAGATCTCAGACGACAACATGGAAGGATTTCTTTGAAGACTGGTTTTGAAGGATGGAGAAGCATATAATGTGTAGTGGGTCTAAATTATTTTGAAAAATTAAAAAAGTAAGTCATACAGTACTCACATGCATGTGTGTATGTATGTGTGTGTGCACACACACACACACACACACATATATATATATATAATTCTCTTGAATTTTTTTTTTCAGTCACCTTCATTAACACTTTGTAGTGTTAATGAGGGAAACATTTCAGAAGTCATTACGTGAATTAAATTTTACATAAGTTAAGGAAAGTTTATAGAAAATCTATTGATAATCAGATATGTACTTAATTTAAAAGTATATTATTGAATGCTTGTCAAATTGAAATTAAAAGTGAATGATTTTTTTTTAAATTTCTGTAAGCTATGGCAATTTTCATACAATTACAAAATTGTTTGTCCTCTTATCATGATAACAGTTATTGGGTTTAGCCTTTGAATAAATAAATACTAATATTATATGCATTATGATTTCACAGATGTGTTAATCCAGCTATAAGTTTAAAGAATTAAAAAATGTTTAGTATAAAAAATGGCATTTTTTTATTTAAAAATCAACATTTTCAATTATACAAAAGTAAAAAATGATGTAAATTTGCTATTTTATTCTTTAGTTAAAAAAAGAAACAACTTGTCAGTGATCATACACAAAAAGAAGTTGTAATAGATTTAGTAGATTTTTACATGTTTTTATAAAGCTATTTAATATTAAAATTATTTAACTGTAACTAACTAAAGGTAAAATGTGTTAACTTTGCTTGTCTGGTGGTTTGGAAAACAAATATGAAATTTTTTATTTTTTTTTAATTTCTTTACTCAGAAATATCAGCTTTATATCTACAACAACATTCAAATAATTCTTAATTGTGCACTCTCAATACACAGAAAAATGTTTAAATCTGAATAAAAAATTGTTGTATTAGAAATGAAAAAACACTTCTGGGTATTTTTAACTGAGCTGAATACAGTTAGCAATAAGTTTTAAGGACAATAGTATTTATTACTTATGACTGATATAATTATTATTATTAGATTATTTGATAATCTTTTAGACTGCTTAGTTCTAATTAAAAAAAAAAAAAAATTACTTGCAATTCCCAAGTGATGCGTGAACTAGTCCATATAAAATGACAAGTTTTTAAATAGAGGTACCTCTGACGAATAAAACAGCAGTTTACCATCATTTATCATAAAATTGTCAGTTTATGTTTTTGTTAGCTGCAATATACAGTATAGTACACCCCATTCTTTTTCATTTTTTAGTCTTTATTGAAAGGGGTGCTAGATTAAGAGAATTTTACTTAAGTGTATATGAAACAAGATTTTACAATGAAAAAGGTGTGCAAGGTATTGTATAACTTGGTCGCTTCGGCTGGGAAAGTCATGCAATATTTGGCTAGCTTTTTTACCCTAAGTTTTTCTACCAACTTAGAAAATATAACTTTTTATTAAAATTTTTCTTCTTTGTGAGAAATACTTTATGTATATACTGTATGTCTTAAGTTTTGTAAGTGTTAATTGGTTGAAATACATTATTTTGCTTGTTTCTGGATATGTGTTGAAATTTTTGAGCAGGTGGTGTGAAGCAGATAGAATTAAAAGAGGTTTGAAGCATTATACAGTTTAAGATAATGCTCAGTCTTGTATCAATTTGCACTGTTTGGCAATAGAGACAGGTTTCTGTTTTCTACAGAAAGACATATAAATGCACACTTTCACGTGAGTGCATGTGTGTATGTGTCACCCTAATCTGACACTGCAGTTCAGTAGTAGTTTTCTGATAAGTAGCAGTATAATCCACTCATCTGCATTTAAAATACTTCTTTCAACGTGCGTGAAAACTACATGTACAAAAAAAAGACTTCTTATATACATGTATGACTCAAATTATAAACCTTATTCTTTGTTTGAAGTTACTGAAGATGATTATATGCACATACAATATAAAATCATCTTTTTATATTCTAAAAAAACTGTGTAGTTAACAGAGAAAAAAAAATTACAACACAGTATCTATCTTAATAAAATAAAAGAAAGATGAGTTCTAATCTAAAAACATATCCATGGAAAAATTTGATTAAAAAAGTAGAGATTAAAAGGAAAATTACATTTTATTTCTTAACAAGCATAACATTTCTTAACATTTTAACATAACATTAAACTTTACTTCCCTAATGACAGCATTGCAGAAAGTATCACTTGAAATAGTATTCATGTAGTTATAATTGTGAAGTTTCTGATTCTGAAATTTTTTAGCCATATTTTTCTCTACTTCTTCCTCGTTAGTGGCATTGAAAAAAGTGCTTATTTGAAATGGTGTTAGGGTTATAACAAACAGTACATTTAAGTTGTTAAATACATAGATCAATCCTATGTCAATATGTGGTTACTTACTGTGTGTAGTAAATTTCATTTTACATTTGAATTTCATTACAGCAAGCAGAGTTATATTTTATTATGCAATTTTGAGTTGTGTTTTTCGTGTTAATGCTAGAGTGTATGATGATAGAGCTTAGATAGGATCAGATGTGATATTTATGTTAATTACTTTAAACAGTGATTACGTTGCGCAGGATAATGAATTTTGTGGTTTTGACTGCCAATACTGGTTTATTTAATAGTTATTTCATGAATATTATTAGGATTATATAAATTCAAACAATAATGAACAGCAGTTCCTTATTGGGTACATACTTGCAAATGTACAAAGAACATAAGCAAGCTCTATGTATAACATAATTAATGTTCAAATCACCTCAGAAACTGCTGGTCACATAATGTTAACCATAATGTGCAAATTTGATAAATGTGACCCATTTTATCAATATGAAATTTACTAATCTCTTAATTTAATTTAAAATATACTACTTGTAAATGTGTTATCAAAGCAGAGTATGGTCATTTGATGGATCCCATTTATTTTTAATTTATTTTACATCCCACTGACGATTTTGTATATTTTTTGTTTTGTATTAATCAAGACAATGACCGATCCATGATGGAGACACATCTTGTTTCCAATATTTCTGTGTATATTTGTATATAATCTTTGTGTGATAAACTGCTTATTGCTGTTGTATAGAATTTCATGAAGTTGCATTATGTTTTAATTAGTGTACAAGTGAGCAGTTATGTTTTGTTATTGGTATTAATGATAAATTCTTCTCAAAGAATTGACTAAGGAGCCTCTTAAATGATAATTCTATTCTAGATGATTTTGTTTTTTATCCTATACTTAGTAATGTCTATGAAAATAATTAGCAAGGTCTTTTTAACTATTAGAATATTAATATTTCATTTTGTCAAGCTATTTTCTTTGTTTCACTTTCACAAGAAAAGTGTATCTGTATATGTGTATATGTGATGTACTACTGTATATTTTTATAAATGTTAATGATATGAAAATACTTATGATGTACTTAATGTCAGATATAGTGGGTATATGTTTTTTTAATTGCAATTAAGTATAAAAATGGTCTTGTTTTTTTCATGCTGTAGTATTTTCACAAGCCCTGTGCTAGTTTTCAGCAGTGTTTTTTATTAAGATTATTTGATTATTATATAATCCAACTTGATCCCCTCAAAGTACAGAAATTAAAAAAATAAATAAGATGATACTTACCTTATTTACAACAGTGCTTTCATGGGAATCCACACCTTCAGTTGTAATTTTCATCTCTTTAAATGTTTACATCAACTACATATTAAACTCAAAAACAATTAAAATATATATAAACATTTTTTGATAATATATGAAATTTCTTCTTCTTTTTATCAAATTAAAATAAAAAAAATAAAAATTTTATTAAAAATCACAATTTAGACACTATAAAAATGGAAAATTGAGTTTATCTAATGTTGCTAATTGGGTTTACCTGATGTTGCAGTAGATGGCAGCACTTATTCAAATAAAATAATCATAGTGCATAGATACAATTTAATTTAAATCCAAACAGTAGTACTATGCTATAACACTGCTAAGACACATAGTATATTTTATCGTATTTATTTTAGTTTTATCAATTCTGATGTCATGTTTTATATATGTAGTTTTTAATTTCCATAATTTAATTTTATACATTAAAAAAAAAAAATTATATATTTTTTTTCTACTGCAGCCCTTATAAGTGAGTCATCTTCATATTCTGTTTACAAGTTGATCAGTTTGAATTTCCTCTTATAATTTATATGTATAATATTTCTTCAAAATGTCTGAACTTTTATTATTATTATTTATATTATATTTTTTAATGTATTTTTCCAATATTTCCAAATTGGTTTGAATATCAGAAATAGAAGAATGTTTATAATTAATGAGGTGGTCAGCAACGTTAGATAAACCCAATTTTCCATTTTTATAGTATCTAATATGTTAAAGAAATCTGGTTTTAAAAGATCTACTAATTTTACCTATATAAATGTGGTCACAGTCATTACATTATGTATAATTGGATTGTAAATAAAAAGTTTTTCTGACCAGTATAGGTCTGTACGTTTTTACTTACAGACCTCGTATATATTTTAATTGTCTTTGAGTTTAATGTGCAGTTTGATATAAACATTTAAAAAAAAAATTATAACTGAAGATGTGGGTTGCCATGAAAGCGCTTAAGGTTACGAAAAAATAAGGTAAGTGTCATCTTATTTACTTTTTAATTTCTGTTCTTATGTAGATCAAATTGGATTATATATACAGTATGTATTAGTATACAGATATGGTTCTTAAAAAAATTTACTTTAAAAAAATTATTTTGTAGATATCTTTGTCAAAGACTAGATGAGTGGGCCTATTGGTGGGTTAGACCTCATATCTTATGTCTTACTATTACTTGAAGTTGTGATATCTCTTTAATTACATTTATTACGATTTTAGGAGAATATTGGGTGTAAATATTTTTAAATAATGCAGTAGAATTAAAGAAATATTGCCACCTTAATCAAGGTTCCTAACCATTATTCCAAGATAGAATCACGCTATTCAATTGATCACCAATACCATAAACAAATGACCAGCTTTGTATACATAAATTAAAATATAATAAAACTGCGAAAAATAATGATATTCAACCTTACAAAGACCAAACATCAAACATATTTTGCACAAAAATTAGAATCTACCACTAATGCAACTAACTAACTCACAATGTACTTAAATAAATAAAAACAAGCATATATCCAACTTCCAAGTAGTTAAAAAAATAAATCAGAAGAATTACATTTTTGACAGAAATAATTGCAACAAAAAAAAATCCAATTATTTATACAAAAGAATTACCAACTGAAAAACAAGTACATATGCTAGGATATGCCCCAAGAAGGAATATACAAAACTTATTCTTAAACTTTAGTACCTCTCACATGTTGAAAAGTACAGATATTAAAATTTTCTAAAACATGTAAAATGTAAAAGTGCTTAATTACCATTTCTAACAAGCACTACCTATAACAATGCCACTACTTGCAAGATGCAGAGTCCTCTGATCCTGATTAATGTTCAGAATGGTTTTTTTTGGAACTGAAAAAGAATTTAATTAGCATTACTATAATTTAATATTATTTTATTTTCAGTCAAGAAAAAGATAAAACTGATTAATAAATGGGGAAAAATAATATCTGGGAACCCAATCCTTACTATATACATTCTATCATAAAATAAAAAATAAACTGCTTAATAATAAATATTACTTTTCAGGAAAGATGGTTACTCATCAGTGGGTGATGCTGTTGGGAAGGATGTAAAATTGTAGTACCATAAAATGTTCAGTGCGACTATATTTTGTTTCAAAATTCATTAACTGTAATGTAAATATTAAAGTTAAATTTGTAAATAAACTGTTATATTGTCTACATGTATTAAAATTTAATATTAATTTCATTTAATATGAGGATATTAATATGTTGATATATAATACATTTGTGTTACATATGTATTTATTGTATTTATTTTACATATGTTGATATATACATTTTATATGTTGATATATCAACACAATATCTAACCAGCCTTAGAACAGTGCACATTTCTCAAGAATATGATTTAATTATAAGTGTAACAAAAATATGAACCTCTTCCTCAGCGACTTGGTTAATATCGGTGATTCCTGACAAAAACAGATGTATCTAGCATATCTTTCATAGAAGAGGTTATAAAGGAAATGCAGCACATTTCTGCAAAACTTAAGATTGGTTGATCATTTCAAACTGGATTATCATTTCAGATGTACTGTAGGTTAGTTATAATCTTACTAAGAAAGGTTTCACAAATTGGTTTCTGTAAATCACTGAAATTAAACAATGCTAAATGCAGTCTGCATTTATATTAGTGGCTCATGATCATAATGGTTTATATCATAAAAAAGAATATATTTAGATAAAACCTCCACAAAAACAGAATGTGAAAGGTGATGAGCCAAAATAAGAGAACCATTTTGAAGAGGTTTCTGTCTTGCAGAGCTTTATTAAAAATTGAGCTAACTTATAGTGAGGTCCTGTGTGTACGAATTTTAAAATGAAGTTATACGTTCAGAATATTATGTTAACTTATGTACTGCATCTATTTGCAGTACTTATGCACAGACCTTAGTCTATACTAAGGTCCATCTTGGGAAATGATGCAACAGATATAAATATGAATTCAGCATGTATGATTAATATCTCAGCAGTTAAGGCTAAGGCAGTTTGTCACTCTCACGTACGGGTGCAATTAATTATTGCTTTATGCATATAGTAATGTACTGTAAGTTATCACTTATTTGGCATGCCGATGATAAGCAATTAAAAATTTTGTTGTGTTTGTTAAGCACCATATATTACATTAATTGTAAGAAAGTATGTCATCTTGTTACTCCGTATGGTACAATACAGAGTTTTATAGTTCATTTTATAACAATTTTGTTCAGCTTGTTTTCATTAATTTTAATCTATTCTGTGTTTTGTGCCAATTGGGTTTTGGTAATGAATGATTCTGTTGTGAAACATAAACCGGGAAAACCTTTAAGTAGTTCTGAAAAAAAATCTGTAACATTATATAACCTTAAATCAAGTTAATCCCTAAACTGCAGTCAAAAACAGCTGGTTTTAATAAAATAAATTTAGACCTTTGAAAAATTAGTTTGTCAACACTAACTGTATGCTTCAAAATTAATTTGAATACTTACTAATCATTGTTGTCATAAAATTGTGGTTGTGTTAATAATAAACGTTAGGCGGTTTAGTTGTTTTTGACATAATTTTGATGATTTAATTGGTTTTGAGAATCAAGTTATGCAGTATGTGTAGAATTTTTAATAATCTTCATGAGAATGGTACAATTCTAGCACTCATGTTTTATCTGAACATCAAATGGTATATAATGATGAAAAGGAAAACATTCTTTAGGAGGTACTGCTTAGTCCTACAATGAGCATGCTAAGGATTTCTACATAATATTACCCAAAATGCAGATTGAAGACATTACATGCTCACAGACTGTGTCCTTATCATATTGAGAAAGTTCAAGATTTCCAGGTTGGTGTCTGTGCCAGGTAACTGCAGTTTTGTCAATGGGTTAACAATAATTAACACTTAAATTCCTTTTATACTATTTTTGGAAGAAGCTACTTTTACGCATAATGGCATAAACACATGGAATTCAAATTGGTGGTATGAAGAAAACCCACATGCTGTAGTAGAATCAAATTTCCAGCAATGATTTTCAGTGAACGTTTGGTGTGGCATGCTTGACAACCAATTAATAGGCCCTTTCATACTAGAACATGTTATGGAGAGAAATATGGAATTTTAAAAAAATATCTTTCTTACAGTGCTTGAAAATTTCTCATTGACGAAACGAATTGAAATGTACTATAACGTTTTACACTACACTACATATTTGGTACACAAACACATTTAATGAATGATGTAAGACAATTCTTAGATAAAAAATTTACTGGCAAATGGATTGGATGTAGAAGGCTGGTAAGACGGCCACCTAGATCAATGGACCTTACTCCCTTACATTATTGTTTATGGAAATAGATGAAATGCAAAGTATACAAACAAAAAGTAGACTACGTGATTAACTGATCACTTGCATTCTCAATGCTGCTGTCTTATCAAGGAATGCAAAAATACCATCATGTTAACAACAGAATGAGAAAGGGAATGGTTTGAAAAGTGTCAATGGTGGAATTTTTGAGAACATTTATTGTAAATTAATATAGCAAAAATCATAGTGAGTACTTTATTCTAAAGTAAATTAAAAGTATTTCTTAACCCTTAATTGGTAACACATGTCAGACAGACGCTTAGGTTTGCTAATTCTCTGCATGCATATTTTATGTCCATCTTACATATTTTTTATTACCTGAAACATTTTCTACTATGTATCTTACCTACTATGATATGTTTTATAATTATTTGTGTTTGCTAAGGATTTTTATGTTTGGTTTCCATAATTTATTTCTATATTTCATACAATATTTCATTTTTGTTAAATATTTTTTATTTTCTCTCCTAAACACCACGGAATCCAGCATAAAAATGATTTACTGATTATTTTATTGATGACATAATTTTTCTCTTTGTCTTTCTTTGTTCATTATGATTTTATCCTTATTGTAACGATTAATAAGGATAAAATCAAAACCTAAACCGACAACGATTGTTAACGTCTATATGCCTACAAGCGCCCATGATGATGATGAAGTAAAGTGTGTATACGAAGAGATTGATGAAGCAATTGAAAGCACGTAAAAGGAGATGAAAATTTAATAATAATTGGAGATTGGAATGCAAGCATTGGAAAAGGCAAGGAAGGAAATATAGTGGGTGAATACAGGCTGGGCAAAAGGAATGAAAGAGGGGACCGACTTATAGAGTTTTGCACGAAGTATAATTTAGTAATTGCCAACACCCAATTTAAAAATCATAATAGAAGAATATACACTTGGAAAAAGCCAGGCGATACTGCAAGGTATCAGATAGATTATATCATGGTTAAGCAAAGATTTAGAAATCAACTCGTTGACTGCAAAACTTACCTGGAGCAAACATTGATAGCGACCATAATTTGGTGATAATGAAATGTAGATTGGGGTTTAAAAGGTGTCAGATGAATCTGTGGAATTTAGAGAAGCTTGAGGAAGAGGAGGTAAAGAAGATTTTTGAGGAGGACATCACAAGAGGTATGAGTAAAAAAGATAAGGTAGAAGAATGGGAGAATGTTAAAAAGGAAATTCCTAAATCAGCAGAAGCAAACTTAGGCGGAATAAAGAGAACTGGCAGAAAACCTTGGGTTTCAGACGTTATATTGCAGCTGATGGATGAACGTAGAAAATATAAGAATGCTAGTGATGAAGAAAGTAAAAGGAACTATCGGCAATTAAGAAATGCTATAAACAGGAAGTGCAAACTGGCGAAAGAAGAGTGGATTAAAGAAAAGTGTTCAGAAGTGGAAAGAGAAATGAACATTGGTAAAATAGACGGAGCATACAGGAAAGTTAAGGAAAATTTTGGGGTACATAAATTAAAATCTAATAATGTGTTAAACAAAGATGGTACACCAATATATAATACGAAAGGTAAAGTTGATAGATGGGTGGAATATATTGAAGAGTTATATGGAGGAAATGAATTAGAAAATAGTGTTATAGAGGAAGTTGAGGAGGATGAAATGGGAGAAAACGAAAGGTAAAGTTGATAGATGGGTGGAATATATTGAAGAGTTATACGGAGGAAATGAATTAGAAAATAGTGTTATAGAGGAAGAAGAGGAAGTTGAGGAGGATGAAATGGGAGAAACAATACTGAGATCTGAATTTAAGAAAGCATTAAAAAATTAAAATGTCAGAAAGGCTCCTGGAATAGACGGAATACCTGTAAAATTACTGCGCAATGCAGGTGAGGAAGCGATTGATAGATTATACAAACTGGTGTGTAATATTTATTAAAATGGGGAATTTCCGTCAGACTTCAAAAAAAGTGTTGTAGTCATGATACCAAAGAAAGCAGGGGCAGATAAATGTGAAGAATATAATTAGTTTAACTAGTCATGCATCAAAAATCTTAACTAGAATTCTATACAGAAGAATTGAGAGGAGAGTGGAAGAAGTGTTAGGAGAAGACCAATTTGGTTTCAGGAAAAGTATAGGGACAAGGGAAGCAATTTTAGGCCTCAGATTACTAGTAGAAGGAAGATTACAGAAAAACAAACCAACATACTTGGCGTTTATAGACCCAGAAAAGGCATTCGATAACGTAGACTGGAATAAAATGTTCAGCATTTTAAAAAAAAATTAGGGTTCAAATACAGAGATAGAAGAACAATTGCTAACATGTACAGGAACCAAACAGCAACAGTAATAATTGAAGAACATAAGAAAGAAGCCGTAATAAGAAAGGGAGTCCGACAAGGATGTTCCCTACCTCAGTTACTTTTTAATCTTTACATGGAAGTAGCAGTTAATGATGTTAAAGATTAATTTTAGATTCGGAGTAACAGTACAAGGTGAAAAGATAAAGATGCTACGATTTGCTGATGATATAGTAATTCTAGCCGAGAGTAAAAAGGATTTAGAAGAAACAATGAACGGCATAGATGAAGTCCTACGCAAGAACTAACGCATGAAAATAAAGAAGAACAAAACAAAAGTAATGAAATGTAGTAGAAATAACAAAGATGGACCACTGAATGTGAAAATAGGAGGAGAAAAAATTATGAGGTAGAAGAATTTTGTTATTTGGGAAGTAGAATTACTAAAGATGGACGAAGCAGGAGCGATATAAAATGCCGAATAGCACAAGCGAAACGAGCCTTCAGTAAGAAATATAATTTGTTTACATCAAAAATTAATTTAAATGTCAGGAAAAGATTTTTGAAAGTATATGTTTGGAGTGTCGCTTTATATGGAAGTGGAACTTGGACGATCGGAGTATCTGAGAAGAAAAGATTAGAAGCTTTTAAAATGTGGTGCTATAGGAGAATGTTAAAAATCAGATGGGTGGATAAAGTGACAAATGAAGATGTATTGCGGCAAATAGATGAAGAAAGAAGCATTTGGAAAAATATAGTTAAAAGAAGAGACAGACTTATAGGCCACATACTAAGGCATCCTGGAATAGTCGCTTTAATATTGGAAGGACAGGTAGAAGGAAAAAATTGTGTAGGCAGGCCACGTTTGGAATATATAAAACTAATTGTTAGGGATATAGGATGTAGAGGGTATACTGAAATGAAACGACTAGCACTAGATAGGGAATCTTGGAGAGCTGCATCAAACCAGTCAAATGACTGTAGACGAAAAAAAAAAAAAGGTAATTACGAAAAATATAATACAAAAAAAATTTAAAAATAGATTTAAACATAATTTAGTTGAAATATATAAATTTCAATTTGGTATACATTAATTTTTTTATTTTTTATCATGGTAAGTATATTTCTGGCTACAACAAAAAAATAATGTTAATGGTTGCTCTTCCTGAAGAAGAGGTAGATCCGAGTGATGAAGACTTTGATTCAGATGATTCCTACAATGCTGAGAATGAAATAGAACATTCAGAACATGATGTGAGTCTGAATTAGATGAGCAAGACATTGAGGCTAAGGCAAATGAAGGGATCAGTGGAAATTTAGTGCAAGATGGTTCCTGGCCTCTGGTGATGGTTACACCAGAAAAAAGAAAGCTGTGGAAGTGAACTAATGTATTTTTTGGGAAACAAAAATTGTTTTACTTGGTGATCAACGGAGTCAAAGTTTAAGTTTTGGAGTCAAAGACTCCAGCCAAAAATATTATGAAGATAACTTCATAATATTGAAGTGATATCACATTCGATCGATTTGCGATCAAATGCGAAATCACTTCAAAAATCCTAATGTTGAAGATGTATGGTGCCTATTCTTTGACAACGAAATTGTCCTTATCAAAAAAGGAGGAAAACAGCATACAAATGTACAAAGTGTGAAAATCTGTGTTGTCTAGTGTTAAAAAAAGTATGAAATTCTTATGCTCGTAGTGTGAAAAAAGTAGTTTTGGATTATGGATTCTGATTTTAATTTAAAACAAGAAAATTTCTTTAATTAGTAAATTTTTTCATATATGTAGTTGAAAATATTTTTTTATAATGATTCAACTAAAACAAATTTATTTTATTTAAAGTTTTATTTCAATAATTCTCACTCCTAAAATCAAATTTTGCTATGTACATGTCTCACAGACACACGTTACTCACAATATAGAAAATATGTGTGTTACCAGTCGAGGGTTAAGAGGTTATTAATAAACTGATTTATTACTTTATAAAATAACTTCATCTGAATACCTTCCAAATCTTTTGATTTCAATTCAAGATTCTACATCCTGGATGTTCCAGATGTTATATGAGTATCAAATTAAAATGAGCTCACTGCCTGAATCAGCATCTTCCAATAGCACAAAAATAAAGAATGGATACTTTTAAAAAGAAAATATACTTACATTTCCACAGTATTACTTTTTTGAATTATTCTTATCATGTTTATTTTTTGCAGTAACAGGCCAAGATGTTGCTTTAAACACTAAAGGATTTGAAACTCTAAATATACTAGGAAGCATAGTAGCAAGACTTGAAAATACATCTTCAGAAATTCCCTGAAATGAAGTAAATAAATAAATTAGTAATAAAAATAAAAACTAACCATAAAGTTACTAATACTAATTATGAAAAATGACATCACAAAATTTAAAAAATTAAATTTATCTTTATTAAATATTACAAAAATCTTTTTTAAAACTTAAAATGAACTTTATTAAATTTTAAAAATTAAATAAAGATCATTGAAATGTGGGCTGCTGTAATGGACAGTTGTGGCTGTTATTAACTATCTGTTTTAATTATATTACGAGATGATAAACTGATTCTATCCAGGTACCAGCTCTTTAACTGTAACCCAAAAGGAACCCTCAAAATTTCCAAAAATGTTTTACATGAACATTTTTTTTCTTTAATTTTGTTCCTTGAATATTTTTACTAAAACATTCCAATAATTACATTATAAAATGTTTTTCTAGCAGGATGGAATAAGTAAATCCTACATGAAATTAAAAAAAAAAAATTAAATCAAAGTTATTTAAAATTTTATAGATTTGCTTTAATTTACTGCTCAAACATTTTTCACTGAATTGCATCTTCAAAGCTAAATCACAAAAATCTGTTTTGGCAAAAGTAAGGTTTTCATTTTTTCAAATGAAAAAAAAAAAGAATTCCGGTTATTATTTATTTATTTTTTCTGAAATAAAGCACTGTTTCAAAAAAGTGCAAAAAAAATTTCCTTCTCTTATATCAATTTGATCAGTATTTGAATTTTGTTCTTGCTCTTAGATTTTTTCCGAAAATCTGTGTCACAATCCTCTTCTTGTAAATCATAGACTTTCAGTATTGAATGAAGTACCTGTGTTGGTTCAATGTCATCAAATAACAATTAGTAAATTTCCACTAAATCTTAAAGATTGTCCAGGTTGAAAAATCTTTTCGAGGCCATGTTGTTTATGTAACAATGAAAAAGCTATTAACAAACACAATAAACCATAAATACTCAGAGATCATAATTTTAGTTGAGAAAGTAAAAATACATGTACGGTGCGTGGAATAAAAAAATAATGCAAATGGTGGTGGTGGCACTGGATCTATGGAATCCAGGCCAACATATAGCATCAAAAAATGCATTCACTAAATATATACACCTATGTAATGCAAAAATATCTGGCAGAATTTAAAAAAATAAAAATAATTGAGAATCTGACTTATTTGGTGGCATCTGAGCTCACAGATCCACCAGCCTTTGAGTTGTACGGTATGAACCACGTGGAGTGGCAGGTAGAACTACCCTTAATAGGAAGATAGGTGAGGAGAGGGCTTCTGAGAATCTAATTATGTAATTTTTCACTAACAGAAGCATTATATAACGGTTAAGTTATGTAGATGACAACTGTAACAAACAGATGGTTACTTGACAATCTGTTCTGTAGTAAAATATCTATAACAAAAAGCTGTAGGAATTAAGCCGCATATGGTTTAAAACATAAATTACTAGAAGCTAAAAAATGATACCTTTGGTACAAGGAACTGCAGATTTTTAAGATCTGAACCTCCCCATGAGGCCATTTCAATCATGAAACCTTTTACACACTTAAAGACAAGTTCAGCTCTTTTAGTGCACCAATTCACTGTCATCTCCTAAAAAAAGGAAAAAAATTAGTATCATTAAAAATTTTTATTCTAAAAATAAAATTGCATTTGAAAATAATAACTGGTTCAATGAATTTTTGATTACTGCCATTATTAAGGATAAGACATCGGCATCCTTGTGATTCTGGGATCAAAGTAGCTGTGTATGTAGTAAAAGAAATCCTCATTGTAAAAAAAATCACAAATTTTAACTGGCAAAATTATATTCACAGTTTTTGAAACACAGAGATGAGAAATGTAGCTTTGCTGTTAAATTTCTGCTTCCAGGCACGAGAATAATTGCATAGGTCAATTTTGTACATGTTTATATTTCAAACAATTTCACACACATCTATTGTAACCATCTGATAATTTAAAAGCAGTTTATATCCTTGATATATTATTAAAAAGTTATGTAAATATAATAAAAATGTTATGTAAATGCAATCTACAAAAAGCTCTGTGAATATAAATGTAAAAATAAATCCTGCAAATACTCAGTAAGCCTGCCAACGATCACTGGCTAGTGCAACATTATTAAAGCAGTACACAACTGTTGGCACAACTATGGTTCAGGTTTGTTTTCATAATATGAATTTACAAGCCAATCAATAAAATAAAGAAAAATACAGAATTATTATAGAAATATTACTTCTTTTTAAGTGATTTGAAAGAAAAACAACTGTGTTAAAATGAAACTGGGTTTAATACTCAACTTCACAACATACTTTTCACTTTTATAATAAATAAAATAAAATTAATTAAATAAAATAATTAACTAATTAAATTAAACAAAATTTCCTTACCTCGGTCATTTCATGCATTAGAAGTACTGGTAATGTAATTATTGTAATATCATTTGAACAAGCTGTCTTTAATATATTTCTTAAACCAAGAATAGCTGGATGGCGAGAATTAATATCACCTAAAAATGAAGTATTTTTAATAAGTTTAATTTATGTAAACATCCAAAAGTTATACTTTACTCACACAGCAGTAATAAAACTGCTTAAAATTTTATACAACTGATAAAAATGAATTACCAGAATTACAATTTGAAACAACAAGGAAAGAATGTATATCAATTTAGAAGGGGTAATATTTTAAACTTTAATTTTCAACTTTTAATTATTAAAATGTTTGTTTTTAATTAGATTCTTATAGTTTATCATGAGTAGATGATTGACAAAATACACAATATTATACATTATTTATAACAAATATTTTCTTCCTTGTCGATGATTTTTATAAAAGTTTAATGTACGTACAAACAATACAACATTAAAAACTGGGTGTCAACATACACTAAAAATCTACAATAAATATATGTTATAAACCTATTTTATGTTAAATAATTTTAAGCTGTCCTTTCTAGTCTACTTGACAATCTTGAGCAGGTTCTGGGGAGTATTTTATAAAATACATCTATGAGTGTACCCCAACACTAGAGGGGATCTTGCGTTAATGAGCTAAGTGTACAAAAAACATAGATTTTCCTTAGATGGATAAACATTTTTATAATATACTGCCTCACAATATACCAGCAGCAATATTAATAATTAACCCACCAGTTAAGTCTAATTTTGATGTTATGACCCTAACTTGCTGCACAAGTACTTTAACAGAGTTGTGTTGGATAAAATAATAGTTGAAATCATCAGATCCTAACTGAAAATAAATTGTCTGGAGGGCTACATGCTACCATTTCATTTCATTTTTATATTTGTTACATAAATAACACTAAAATTCTATGATGTATATAATGTCTGATACAAACTTAGCTAAATACAGTATTTATAAGTAATGTAAAATAAAAATACTACATTGAATCCAAAAATAGGTTTTATTAAATAATAGTGTAACGCATACAATTAATTGACTACACAACATGAAATATCTAAATTAGATACTGAACACTGGTCCTCCTCCAATAATAGTTTAAAAGGAAATAATAAAAGATAAATCTATACTATTGAAAAACTGAATGTGTGTGTGACATTAATAAGAAATTAAGGAAAACAAATGTTATATTCTAATAGAGGACTAAAAATGACGACCTAATGACAACACCTGGCACTTTGCACCAAACTTGATAGTTTTCAAAATAAACAAAGAAGGTATCAGAGAATCACACAAGAACGACCGATTGCTTTTTCATTTACATTCCTGTTATCCCAGGGAAGGTTTTGAGGGCCTAGCACTCTTGGTGGAGAGTATGAAAGAGGTAACAGAGCTTCTAAGACAAGAATGAGGGAAATGTTGGAGGAAAGAGAGTTTTTCAGACAATTATTCTCACAATCATGAGGACAATGAACACAGCAAGGACCCAGGGGGCAGAGCTTCCTGGCTAGACAGGAAGTTAACTGGGCTGACCAGCTAGTTTAATATAAAAATTTTAAAAAACATATAGATGTATACACAATGTGAAATACACATGTAATACAAATTTAAGAGGATGAGAAGAAAACAAATCTGCATGGAAATCAAATTTACATGAAATAACTTTTGTTAAATATTTTTTTGAGAAATTGTTTGTATTGGCATCATTTTTGTAATTTATTTTACTGTACATAATCATATTAAATATGTCTTCATGTAATGTGGTCGTTTTTCCAAATAATGTCTGACTATGTCTAGAGCAGTGATTCTCAACCTTTTTAGCTTCACTACCACCAAAAAGTAAAAAAAATATATATGTAATGACAATTTCATGACCTCTCAACCACAATCCAATGAAACCTAGTTAAAACTATGTAGCTGTGTTGATAGCAACAGGTATGAACATGCACGTAAGAAGTGTACAAACATGAGAAATTTACAAATTTCAACTTAATGTATACATGCTCCTTGTAATTTGGTCTGCTTGCATAATATTCACTGTGAGAGCATCATGTTTGAACATGCATATGATATAGATTTGAACACGTTGTGCTCTCAACAGTATAAAAGAGGCATAAGGGAATGCAGCATATCAGTTTAGTTGCAAATGCGAAGTGTGCATCTGGTGCCTTTATTTAAGTTTTTAAAAGCATAGTTACATTGAAAAAAATAATAATAATTGAGGTTTTGTTTTTTTAGTGTGCGGTCAAATGTTTTTTTTTTTTTTAATTAGATTCTTACGCAAAGTGGATAAGTTTGTGAAAAAATGAAATGAACCTTCTATATCCAGTGACTCAATTGGTAAAAAGACAAATTTTTAAAATGACAGTTATTTAAAATTATGGTTTTTCCTCATTAGATGGAAGGATACAATGAGTTTGCATTCAAGTCCTCTTTAATGAAAGCATGAAGCCATCACAATTAATTCAACACTTTGAAACTTAACATTCAGATCATAAAAGCAAACACTTGGAATTTTTCGAAAGACAATTACATACTTTGAGAATCAATGAGCTTCTACTTGTTAATAACACCATACTGATAAAAGTACACTTATCTCATAACATTAAGAGTAGCTAAGATGTCCAAACCCCATAAAATCGCAGAAAACCTGCTGGATTGGATAAGATTAGCATTTTAATGGGCATGGAAGAAGTAAAAAACTAAAAAAAATTCCACTTTCTAAAGACATAGTATCAAGGCAAATCAATGACATGACTGCCGATGTTTGCAATCAGATAATTCAGCAAGCGAGTTCAAGTGAATTTTTTAGTATACTATTTGATGAATCAACAGATATAGTAAACATTTCTCAGTTCTTATGTTTTGCAAGATACAAATGCCATCAACAGCACTATCAGATCAACTATGAGATCACTATGTGATCAACAGATATGAGAGACAGATCAATCCAAGAAAATATATTGTTTTTCAAATCAATATCTAGTCATACAATAGGACAATTTTTTTGATGTTTTTTATGAAGCTACTAAAAACTATAACACAGATTGGTCAAAATGTATTGCAGTATGTAGTGATGGTGCAAAGGGGAAAGCAGGAAAGAACAATGAATTCCTGAAAAAAAGAAAAAGATCATCTTATACCAAGGACAGAATACACCCGCTTCCTTCATAGACATGCTCTTGCCACAAAATCTCAAATAATTCTTTGAAAAGCTGTAAAAATGGTTAATTTTATTAAAAGTCGACCGTTACAGAATAGGCTGTTTGCTAAACTAAGTGATGAAATGGGGAAAAAAGAAAAAATCTCTTCTTTTCCATACAGAAGTTAGATGGTAGCCGCGGGGAAAATGTTAACCCGGTACTGGAATTGTGAGATTAACTAATAATATTTTTCCAGGATAAAAAAATGCCACTTTCAATGTTTTTACAAAATTATGAGTTGCTGTTGGCTTACTTAGCTGATGCATTTTCATATTTAAAGGACTTGAATGTGAATTTGCAAGGACATGATAAAAACATTTTATTAATGACAGACAAAGTTCATGTGTTCATTAAGAAACTTGATAACTGGATTATTCACCTTCAAAGCAAAAATTGTAATATGTTTCCACAATCTTTGGATTATAAGTATATTGAGAAAAATTGGATAAGAAGACACTATTACTCAACACAGTTTTGATAGCATGAAGATGCACCTGAGTGAGGCTAATAATTCAACTGGAGGAGTACTTCCTGGAAGATAAAAATGATTTCTGGGAGAGATGGATACTGAATACATTTAGTGAAAATGTGTTGCAGCTGCTTAGTTACCACGACTCATGATCACCTCAACGAAATGTCTGTCAATAATAAAATGTTATAACTGCAATTCACATTTGAAGATTTAGATACCTTTTGGCTTGATCATCAAACTGAATATGGAAATTTTTTCACAGAGCATTGAAAAAATTAATCCCTTTTGCCATAGATTACCTTTGTGAAAAGTATTTTTTGTCTATGGTTACAGTAACTAAGTATAGGATCATTTTTTATCACTTGAGAATAATTTGATTTTGTGTATTTCTAACATAGATCCATATAGAGAGAAATTTTTAATGAAAAACAAATGTAACCACCTCATTAATTTATTTTCTTTATATGTGCACTCATAAACGTAAGTAAAATGTTTATAATAGATTATTTTTTTCTCATAAAATGATTTCATTATTGTTTAAATGTAAAGTTGTAGGCTAATTTTACAACTTCCCTTTCATAAAATCGTGACCTACAGGTTGAGAAATGTTGGTCTAGAGAATAGATAACTAGTATTTAAATTTTTATACCAATGAAAAATTATTTTTTATATTAAGAATGTAATAAAATCACACTATTATGTTACATCTTTTATATATATACTTAATTATTTCTTATAAATCTTTATACATAAATGTGGCTAAAATTAAAATATGGTTACACAAACTTCAACAGCCATTTTAGAGCATCAGGAGTGTTCTACGTTTGCTGTACTACACCACTTTTTTGATAAATAGTAGAATAACATATCAGTAAAGCCAGCCTGTAATTGAATTAAATAAAAAATATCAGGATGACTACAATTCACAAATAAAATACTTCTACTGATATTTTTAAACAACAATGATAAAACATTTCTGAATTCAGAGGTAAAGTAATAAATAAGCCTTCTAAGAATACCATGACTGAAATTAAGTTTTTTAATTTTTATAAAATGTAAGGAAGAGAAAAGTAAAATGAAACTGAATCAGATTTGAAGTTTATGTTTTTATTTTTTCCAGAAGATAAAAACAAGGATATAACACAAAGTGGGTATAAATATATATTTTATAATTAAACATAAATAATTAAAAAAATAAATTTTCCACTAATATGCTAACATTCTTTTTCATTCGATTTTTTTATAAAAATATTATCTGCTTAGAAACAAATATAACACATCAGTAAAAGAAAAAATATACATTTTTGATCATATTAATTATGAATTACATGATGATCTCAAATAAACTATATGTAAATCTAATTTGATGATCTCAAATGAGCTTCAAGCAGTTAATTACGCTTCTGTAAAATAATTAGAACTCAGAGTTTTAAAGAAACTGGAACTATGTTGCCATGGTCAATAAGTATGTAAGGTTTTAAAACCATGTTATAAATCAATATGGTTTACAATATAAAATTAAATCAATAATATTTATTTGTTTAAATGAATCAACTTTACACAAATTAAAATATATTGATAATAATTAGGAGTCTAGAAAATAGTTATTAATTTAATAAAAATATTATAAAAAAAAGAAAATGTGGAGCAGCTATGTATTCTTGGTTCATTAATATTCTTTTAAAGAAAAACAGATGTACAACTAAATCAAATAAAATATTACTAACTACAGTGTAACTAATTAAATAATAATAAATAAAATCTCAAGGATAATCCCAAAGTAAAACTGGAAATATAGCGATTATTAAATAAATTTTTTGATACTATGTATGTAAGTAACTGTATTCAACATATCCCATACTTCATTTTTTGTAATAACATACATAGAACAAGGCATGACAATTGATATTAAGATTATTACTGTCTATCTTCTAACACATTCTAATATTAATATTGTCATAGAAATGGATGTGCTAAAAAGGTACCTTTTCAACTAGTTTTTATAACATATAAAAAGGGGAAAAAATTATACTAGTATTTTTTTATTTATTACTTAGAACATTGATACCCAATAATTTTCACACTGATCCTTACTTCTTCTAAGTTATTGGTAATTACAACCCTGTTCTCAATGAGAAATTATATTCTTTATAGAAAAAAATTGTATAATTTATTGGTACAACCTACAATTTTTTTAAATTTTTTTTATTACCATAAAAAATTATTTATGGTTAGAAAATTCACTTGTTGAGAGTCAATGAAAGAATAAATAAATAAAATGTATAACAAAATATTTTATAACAAGTACTACAGTATGTAATAACTATAATGTAATTAAATTTTAAATTACACTTCAATAATACTGACTAGATCGTAGTGAATCATCAACAATCATATGAAATACAACATGAATTTCAGCAAGATTTGAATGACGAGTAAGAAAGACATCTCCAGTTTGAAGATATTTTGTACCACTGCGGCGAGACTGTAAGAAGGGAGAAAAGAAATAAATACTTATCAAATAAAATAATAAAATTTTTTTGCAGTTTTGCATAAGAAGACTATATTTTCATTATTTTATTTTATATAATATTTTTTGTACAATAAATAAACAAAACAAATTTAATGAGAAAATTAAAAGAGGTAACATTTTTTTTTAATGTTAAAATGTACTCTCTGTTTATAAGAAAATTAAATTATTATAACCATAATTTGATGAAATAATTAAAAATAATGAGTAGACCCTATACAAAAGTATCAAGTTTAAATTCAATCACCACCACAAGTCAATGCATAAAGTGCATATGAAAAATACACCAATACAAAGAAATATGTTCTGTTGTCAACCTTAAATTGAGCATAACTAAAGAACACATCAAATTTTCATATGCACATATTCAGATATACTACTACAGTATGATCTAGTAGTTTTGGAGATTTTTGAGCTATAATATTTATTATATATAGGCATTATACCAATTATACATATATGTACATGGTATATATGCATATGTAAAACAAATGTAAAAAGCTAGTATATATAAAATTTTTTTAAATCAATTCTTTTAATACTTATACTCCCTGTATCAATACAAACTAATTTATATTTAATAGATCAATCCAAGTACAGAATAACTGAAATAGGATGATTTATCTTATTTCATTACATAAGCAGAAGTGCTTTTACAAACTTAATTCGCATCATCAGCTGTATTATATTTATATAATATATCTCTCAAAAAACATCATAAACTTGCAATACATAATATAATATCACTTCTTCAATTATATTTTATGTTAACATTTTTTAAACTAATAAATTTTATTAAAAATTTTTAACTTAAATTTAAATCTACTTTATAATACTTTAAAAGCTTATACAAAAATTTAAAAACTTTTTAAAAAAATTTAAATTATAATCAAAACAAGATGTAAACTATACAAAATTGTTTAAAAATTATAAAGATTAATTAATTAAAATTTATATTAAAATTAAGTTAAAAAATTAAAATGTAAAGATTTTTACATAAGATATTGTCAATATAAACAAATAAATTAAAATTAAATTTTTTTTAATATCAACTTTAAACGTTGATGATATTTTTGTATCTATGATCTGGTGATAAATGACAAACATTTAATAATCATGAATAAGTTAAACTCATGCTATAATGATTTGAAATTTACATTTAATAATCATGAATAAGTTAAACTCATGCTATAATGATTTGAAATTTACGCTTGAAATTGATAACAATAGAAAAATAAATTATTTAGATGTTAGTATTGAGTTTAGTAAAAATAATCAATGAATAACTTCAGTAAATAGGAAATGACATCTAACAAAACCACTATACATAAAGCTACAAATCACCCGTGGTCACATAAGATTAGTACTTATACAAATATGGTAAATAGAGCAATTAATTATATGAAACATAATGAAAATAAAAATGAATTAAACAAAGAATTAAATATTGTAAAGCAGATTGCTGTACATAATGGTTACAATAGTACATTGGTAGATATTTATAATAAACAAATGGTAAAAATTTAAAATAACACAAATTTAATACTAATAACTAACACACAAAAAATTGACAATCTATATTTAAAATAAGAACATACTGATAAAATAGTCGAACACATTACTAAGGTTTATGATAATAATATGTTTAAACCTGCATACCAGACAAATAGCCACGTAATAAAATACCTAATAAGTAATAAACATAATAATACTTCTGATGTATACAATTTGAGTGGTATTTATAAAATTGAATGTAATGATTGTGACCATATTTATATTGGTAAGACCACTACATCTTTTAAAACCAGATTTATGAACATTTTAAAAGTTATAAAAAAGATAAACTGGGTTTTTCAAATGTATCGGATCATTTGATTAAAAATAAGCACACAATATCAGATATTCTAACAAACTTAAAAATACTAGAAATTAAAAAAATGCAATATGGATAGGTATAATAAGGGTTTTGACATTTTAGAAAGTTATTATATATATATAAACATAAGAATAAATTTAATATGATCAACCTTCAAACAGAGTATGAAGATGACGATATTATAAACACTGCAGTAGATAGAATCACTATCTGTTTTGATAATAATGATGAGTAATTGATCTTCCAATCTGGTTAATAAAGTAAATTCAGTGAAACAACTAGCATATAATTCCGGAGTTCATTAGTACTTTGTTGGTAAGAGGGGACGAACTCAATGAACTGTTTACAGTTCTAAACATGACCTAACCTAACAGTGAAATGAAAACGGGGGAAAAATAAAATACGCATGAAAACATTATATTTTAGTTCAATTAGAATGTAATAAAGAATACTTTAAAAAAATACCTTGAATTTTGTTAGACAACATTTTTCTTCCATTTGATGAACCACAGGACTCAAATATGTCATTTTATTAATTTTTTTACTGTACCTTTATGAATTCGCACCACTAGATAGCAGTACTTGATAGTATTAGTTAGCGTACAAAAGCTTGATAATGTACTTGAAATAATAAAATTTAAAAGAAAATATACTACAGCTTGTTTTAGTGGTAAGTGCTCTTATGTAAATGAAAGTACTGAAGTGAAACAATTTTTTTTAATTCTCATCACTTCTTTAAAAAAAAATAAAAGTATTAGTTTACAAGAGATTATGCTAGTTTTATTAAAAAAAAAGAATAAATAAAACAGAAATAAATTAGATGGGTAAAATTGAATTTAACGATAAAAATCGAGGGTTACACTTACAAAATAATAAATGCAATATTACATTATGAATCTTTGATTCGTAAAGGTCATTGTACTAGTTTTATTAAAAAAGGAAAAATTCAGTATGAAGTGAATGATACGACTATCAACAAAAAAAATTGGCCATCAAATTCAATTTGTTTGTTTTAGAAAGGCAATCAATTTTAATAATAAATCCATAAGATAACAATCAGTAATTCATAAAAAAAAAAAAAAATAAATAAATAAAAGAATAATTAACAAAATGCAGAGATATCCAAAAAAATTATGATGAAATTGTAAGCCAATGGTAAGAGTCTCGCAGATATCATTTCTTCTGCTCAAAAAACAAAAATTTCTGTATTACAAATAAAACTGTTTTTAACAAAACAATACTGATATCAAAAAAAGGCAAGACACTATATTTCTATTAACAAAATTTGTTATTAATTTAGATTTTCTTTAAAATAAATACATGATAAATATATGTAATAGACAATAGATATACCATAATAGATAATAAACAATGTTTAAGCGTTCCATAAAAATAAGAAACAAAAGAAAATTTGTTACAAAATTCTTACCGGTTGGAATTTTTTTTAAGGAAAATTCTAAATTAATAACAGATCTTGATAATAGAAATGTAAAATTGTAGTGTATTATCTTTTTTTATATTAGTATCTTTTTTTAAAAATTATTTATATTACAGAAACTTTTGTTTTTTGAACGGAAGAAATGACATCTGCAAGACTCTTACTGTACGGTTTACAATTTCATTGTAAATTTTTTTGTTATCATTGCGTTTTGTTTTACTTGATTTAAGTTTGATTTTACTTTAAAAGTTTTTAATTTTTATCTTTAATTTATTTGTTTACAGACATCATATTGTTCACATATGTAAAAATCTTTACATTTTAATATTTTAACATTTTAATTTTAAATTAATTTTAATTAATTAATCTTTATAATTTTTAAACAATTTTTTTGTATTTTACATCTTGTTTTGATTATAATTTTTAATTTTTAATTTAAATAAAAGTTTTTAATAAAATTTAATTTAGTTAAAAAATTTTAACATAAAATATAAATGAATAAGTGATATTATATTTTGTATTGCGAGTTTATAATGTTTTTTGAGATATATTTATATATAAATATAATGCAGCTGATGATGCGAATTAAGTTCGTGAAAGCACTTCTGCTTATGTAATGAAATAAGGTAAGTCATTCTATTTCAATTATTCTGTACTTGGCTTGATCTATTAAATATAAATTAATTAATATACATAAGGAAATGGTATTAATATATTTTAAGTGAATGGTATTTTCGTACTTCTCTAACATTTACTTTAAATAAAATATGAAAAACAACATTTTCAATGTAATGAAATCATGTAACTATGTGAAAACTGGGCATTTCACTTTCATTGCTGGTTATTTGAATAAGAGAACATGTGTGTGTGATTCTGAGTAAATGATAACTTAATTGCATGATTCTTGTCTTGAATTACTAAATGCATATAAGAAATAAATATTATTATAATTATTTAGAAAATAAAATACTTTTTATGTGTTACTGGTTTTCTTGTAAGTATATTTCCATATTAAAGTGTGTTGAAAGAACTTGTTAATTAGAAAAGATTATTGCAATATGTTTTATAATGAATGTTTTTTTTTGTACTTAGAAAATACAACTGAGTGTAATTATAATATCCTTAGTTAGAAAAAGTGAAGAATATTGCTCTAACTTGGATTTATTAACTATAGTCTTATTTCTTTTCCGTGTAATTTAATAATTTTCATACAAAAATATGAATTCATTTAATTCACAATGCTCATGGTTAATGTAATGATATTTACTATATTGTTTCTAACTCAGAAAAATATTTTTAAACAAGTACACAGACTATTCTCAATCCCAAATAAAAGAACTAAATTACTGAAATTTCAATATACCAGAATCAATATAAAAGTGGAAAAATAATTTACCAGTTGCTCGGATGTGGTTAGATTTAGTAACTGATTGGGGCAGTCTTGTGGCTGATGATTCTTTCTCCATTCAACACCTTCTTTGATAGTATCTTTTACAGTTTCCAGTTGTTCAGTCATACTAGGAAAATGAAACTCTGTGCTGCTTTCACAAATATCAACAAACTCTGTATATATTTAGAAAAATAAAATGAACATATTTAACAATACAATTATAGAATTCAAATGCAATTTGTTAATTATCTACATTATTTTCCTAATAAATAAAAGACTGGACGAGACCTCACATGAATCACGAATCATTCCTGAAAAAACAACAGTCATTTTCAAGAACAAGCATCTTATGCATGATTACTAAGAAAAATTAAGAGAATTGATTTCCTGTCATTTACATCACTGAACCAAATATGTGGTTGCAATCAGCATGATCCAGTCACTTTCACTCTATTCACCACAGTAACTGATTGCATAGTGAATATCATGACTCTCAAAAAAGGAACACTGTCTTGTGTCTTTTGTGCTACATGTGTCATAGCCATAAGAAAAACTGGGTCAGATAGTTTACAGCAACAAATTACAATGAAACAATGTGTTGTATATTCTGCTTCAATTCAGTAGGAGGCAAATAAGCAATATAAAAGGTTTTAACAAAACACACATTTATTTTCAGGAAATGTAGTTCGACTCAAAAACATCTTTTGATGCAATGACAAAATATTTTCATCTAAAAAATATAAAGCATTCATCAAGAAATCATTTCATTTGCTTTTAATCGGCATTTTAATTCATAATTCTGGAAATCATAGGATATGAGGGAACTCAAAAATAATTTTGTTAAAATTTTTATACCCTACAGAGAACTATCATCCATTTGAACCAATACACTTCTCTTATCTATCTTCTCACTGATGGAAATATTTGTTTGGGAATTTTACAATTTAAAGCAGTTCAAGGCCTACAACCTTTCTTTTCATTTTATTGATATCAGCAAAATGTTTCCTTTTATGGGGAACGGGTTTCATATGAAACGGATGTTTGTGGCAAAAACTGTACCTCGCTCAAAACCAAACAATCAGAGGGAACTGTCATAGTAAAGAATCTGTTTCTTCTCACATTGAATAACCTTTTCAAAACTTAAAAAAAAGGAAAAAATATATTGTCTTAATACTGCACTGAATCTGTTGGGGCTTTTGGATTTTGGTGAAATTCCACTGATTTGGAACATCCCATTCACTTGGTGCTTGTGTTGTTTCTGGCTGAAAACCATGGAACCAAGTGTCTGATATGGGAATAGATTTAGAAACTAGAGTAGCCATTTTGGATTTGTTCCATTATATTGACAAATCAGGAACAAAATTTACAAAAACATGTTTAATTTTTTAATTTTCTATGTTTCACTGACTAACATCAGCTCAAAGACAAATCAATCATCTTAGAACAGAAGAGAGCAGTGCTATCACTGCTCAACAATGAAAATGTTTCAGGCTCAAAAACAGCTTATTCTTATGTATTTCTATTGGGTGAATTCAAAAATCACCATAAAAATGAGTGATTAGCACTTGGTTTGGAGATACAATGACTTGTCATTTTTTACCCAATCTACATTTTTAGTTTTGGGGTAATTTTGCTTTTGGAGTTATCACACCTGTTAAATGATAAAACACAACGCTTCTCTAGCTGCTTGTAGGTTACAAACACTATTACTGTTGCTGTAACTGTGAGTTTCTAATTGTTTGTGTTGTAATTAGCACAGAACTTTTGGTTTTCAAGTGCTTTTGAAGTGAAAAGTTTGTTATATCAAAATGCCACTAAAATGTATAAATTTAGTGAATAAATTTTGTTACATTTGTGTTGAAATAACATTTTTGTCACAAAAATGCAATCTGACACCTCTTGTGAAGACTAGTTATTAGTATTACTTTGGTATGAAGGTATAGCATCTGGATAAGTCATGGGCTCCATATATATGTTCCTACTCTAGTTCAATTGTACTATGAGAATGGCTGAAAAATAAAAAAATATCTATAGCTTTTACTGTGCCTATGGTTTGGCAGGAGCCTACAAGCCACACAGATAACTGCTATTTCTGCTTGACTCCACATATAAAGGCAGGATTGCCAATGAAGAAAGAGGAACAGCTCAATACCCTATTCTTCCATCTGCTATTCAACCCATTCCAGATTCAGATAGTTTATCAGTTCCTACTCCACCCCAAAATTATGAGCTTGAAATAGAAAATGAAGACAGTGTGGAAGAAGAACCCAACAAGCCTTCCATATCCCATGACTGTGATTTTGACGAAAAAGATGATAAACTGCACAGACCGAGTCAAGGGGAATTGAGTGATTTCAATTTGATGAAGAAGAAGGCAGAACTTCTAGGGTCAAGACTACAGCAATAGAATCTTCTCCAATGTGATGTGAGGGTCTAACAATACAGACATCATCATAGGGATCTGCTGCTTTCTTTTTTTGAGAAGAAAAACAATCTTGTTTTTTGCTACAACATTAATGGCTTGATGAAATGTTTCAATCTGAATCATGATCCAACTGATTGGAGGCTATTCATAGACTCCTCCAAGCTTAGTTTGAAAGCTGTAATTCTTCACAACGGCAACCGTCTGTCTTCCTTCTATTTCTGTTGGTGACGCAGTTCACATGAAGGAGACTTATGCAAACACAGCAATCCTCCTAGACTGATGTCAATCAAATATATTGAACGCAAGTGGAAAATCTGTGGCAATCTAAAAGTCATCGCTGTACTCTTAGGAATGCAACTGGGGATAATTAAATACTGTTGCTTTTTATGTATGTAGGACAGTAGGGATAGGAAATCAAATTATATTCATTCAAGCAGACTGGCCTGCAAGAAATCTGCCAAACTCTAGCAAGAAAAATGTTGTTGCCAAGCCTCTCGTGGACCCAAGATGTTCTTCTTCCAACCCTCCATACAAAGCTTTTCTCAACCCAAAATTAATAAGATTTGACTCATGAAGTGAAGGAAACATTCAAAAAAAATTCTTTGTTGGGCAGTATAATCTCTTATTGAACATAATCATAAAAGTTTTCAAAATTCTCTTGGTCAGTCTTCAACTAATATTTCATCTTAATTAAAATGAGAATACACCTTGAATACCAGTATCTTACTCAGCGCTTCAACTTGAAAGCTTCTTGAAATTGAAAATTCCTAATACGAGCTGATTACTCAAAAAAGAAAACAAAACTTCATACGCAATAAACTTCTTTGTTTTTATTATCAGTTTTTCTAAAAGTTGCAAAATTTCCTTACAAGCACTTGTAAAAAAAACCAGGACAATAGCAGTAGTCAACCTACCAACAACACAGCATGGATACCACATCACTACACCTACAAGAGGTTATCTCTAAAGTAAACAGTTTCATTGTAAAAAATTTATTCTGAAAACTTTATATATATTTTTTATTTCTCTTAATCTACATACCTTATACTACTTCTCTATATAATCACCACATGAATTAAGACATTTATCGTAGCGATACACCAGCTTCAACATACCCTTGTCGTATTCTTTTGTCGCCAGTCCATTTAGCCACTCATTATCAGCATTTTTAAGTTTATCATCACCTACGAATTGCTTACCACTCAAAAATTCTTTCAATTTCCCAAACAAATGGTAATCAGAAGGTGCTAAGTCCAGACTATATGGTGGGCGATCATAAATTTCCCATCCAAATGTTCTTAGTAAATCACATGTCGGACCCGCAACATGTGAACGTGCATTATCATGCAGCAGGACAATGCTGTCAATCAGCCATCCGTTGCCAATTTTGAATGGTGGGCCATAACTTACGTGGAATTTCCCAGCAGGCTTCTGCATTTATAGCCATTCCACATGGTATGAAATCAATCAGCAGTATCCCAAATCAATCCCAAAAGATTGTGGCATTACTTTGTGTTGAAATGGCTGTGGCTTGACCTTTGTCAGTCTGGTTGTTGATTGAGGATGATGTCATTCACTTGCTGACGTTTTCTCTCTGGCGTGTAATATGAAATCCATGTTTCATTGACAGAAGCAACTGAATTAAGGAACTCATCACCTTTTTTTGTGTAGCGTATCAAAAATTCCAAGCTGATCCCATTTTGATTTTTTCTGACATACCATTAAGATGTGTGGCACCCAACATGTAAAACCTTTCTGAAACCTAAATGGTCATGAACAATGCGACCGATAACAGGTCTTGAAACGTCAGGAAAAAGAACAGCCAGGTCGGAAATCATTGAGCGATGATCTTTTCTGATTTTATCATCCATGTGTTTCAACAAGTCCTCGGTGATTATCGAGAGCCACCCTAAACGTTCTTCATCATGCACATTAATTCTGTTATTTCTAAACCTTTCACACTATTCTCTGACGTTTTTATCATTCACTATATTATCACCATACACAGCAATCAACTGCCTATAAATTTCAGCCGGCTTAACATTTTGATGGTTTAAAAAACCTATGACTCCTCGTATTTCATAGTCGGTGGCAACATCGATTTTCCTATTCATTTTATAACGTAATAACTCACACATAATTAAAGATACTACAATGCGACAACAATACAGTGTGTATGTTACTAGCGTGGCCATGAGTGACACAAGATTCGCCAACCTTAAGGAGAGAAATTTCCCAGCGATCTTTACTTTAGAGATATACCTTGTATTTCATAGTCACATTCAACTTGGTTCTCCCTTGTATAATTCACAATTATGTTAGAAAGTTTAATGAAATTTTCACTAGTGCTTTGAGGAAAAATTACTTCTAAAAAACAAACAAAAAGTAATCTTAAAAGAAGTGTAAATGAATTTAATAAAACTAACATACAAACAACCAATAAAGGGGGATATACTAAATTTTCTATTTTTAATACAAAATTAACTTAATTGACTTATAGGCACTTTGATATACACCACACAAAATCTAATTTACTGTAATTGAACTTATATATTCCTATAGTTTTTTTTTAATAATTTAAAAAACACAGTATTTTTATGTCAGTTTTAGGCAACTTAATAAATATATGATAATTAAGTTAATTTATATACATAATACATACCTTTTAATAATCCAGTATGACTCCCAATATGTGTATCTGTTAATAGTACAATACCACATAAATCATTAGAATAAAGACCAAGTGCTGTTTGCAATCTCTGGGGTTGAGGATCACCAGAACTGTAATCAAAATTGATAACATTTACCACAAATACATTTTAAAAAACCTTTTATCATAAAAATAATATTAGTTAATGTTTCATTCAGAGTTTCTATTAGATCATTAACAATTACCCATAACTCTTTGGTAGTAAACAGATTTTTATTGTTGGTAATGCTATGCAAATTCAATGCACTTGAGCTAAATACAACAGCTCCCAGACCAGTACAACGGCAAGCTTAAAAAAAAAATAGCAATGCTCAATTTGGTGCTACTGATTTTTGCACTCTAGTTTAGAATGTAGTTTTAAAAATTGCTGTATTATGGTCCAATGTGATGACAAATATAAATAAACATAACATATGCACCACTATAATGATTTGGTCACATTACACTGTATTATAAGCCATGGACACACTAACTAGCTTTAGAGAAAGTTAATTCATTCACATGTGCATTAAGCTGTTCACATGCAAATGCCCATTAAGCTATAAACAACCTTCAAGAAATAAGTATTATTACTGTTACAGAGATTCAAAATATGTCTTAGTCAGATTGGTGATTTTCATTATTCATATATTTTTGTATCAGTAAGACTTTTTATTGACTTTTGGACAAGATCTACCAGACATTTAAAACTGCACTTTTACAGAATAATTAGTAATTTTATTTTGATTGGTACAAAAATACATTTATATATATCATGTCAATATAAAATAAACTGTAAATAAAAAAATAAATTATACATTAAAAAAAAATAATTTGATTAATGTGCACATAATTATTTAAATACGAACATATATAATAACATTAAGGTTATAATGATGTTAAGAAAATTACTACAGAATAATTTACAGTTCAAAAGGCCCTACTGAAAATTACTTTGAACATATATTTATATACATGTTGAATGGGATACACATAAACCAGGGTTTTTTTTTATTTTGTTTTAATTAATATTATTTAAAAATTCATCAACAGAGTCAGTCATATTGTCCCCATAAAAGGAAATCCTTTTAACTGTATTTTAAATAAATAAATTGGTGGAAAAATTTCTTGAATGGTTGTCGGCAATTTATTAAAAATGGCAACTTTAGCATAATAAGGCCTTCTTCATAAGCCGAAGAATTATATTAGGAAATCCTTTTAACTGTATTTTAAATAAATAAATTGGTGGAAAAATTTCTTGAATGGTTGTCGGCAATTTATTAAAAATGGCAACTTTAGCATAATAAGGCCTTCTTCATAAGCCGAAGAATTATATTAAGTTTTACGAAAACAGTTCCATTGTCTGGTTTAGTAAAGATAAATACTGTTATTTTTTAAAAATAAGTCATCATTCTTTTTAGCAAAGATTGCAATTTTAAACAAACACAAGAATAATTTAATATGTTTAATTTTCTAAATATCAGTCTACACAAGCATTTCTCAACCTGGGGGTTGCAACACTCATGGGGGATCACAGTGATATTAAAGGGGGTCAGAAGATTAGCCCCTACAACTTTATATGCAAACAATAATGAAATCATTTTATGATAATATAAAATTTAATTTATTGTAAGTATTAACTTACATTTATATGTACATATGTACAGAAAATAGATTAATGAGATGGTTGTGTTTACTTTTCATTTAACAGTTTCTCGATACATAGATGTATGTTAATAACACACAAAAGCAAATTGTTTTCAAGTAATAAAAGACAATTCCTATATTTAGTTTTTAGCGTAACCATGATGAAAAACCCTTTTTACAGAGTTAAGATGTGGCAAAAGGGATTAATATTTTCAGTACTTTTGTGACTAAACTTCAATATTCACTTCGACGAGCAAGGCAAGACGTATCTAAATCTACAAATGTGAATTGTAGTTGTAACGTTTTTTCAGCAGACATTCCAATGAGCTGCTTGTGAATCTCAAATGGTAACTTAGCAGCAGCAATAACATTTTTACTAAATGGATTCAGTACCCATCTCTTCCAGAAATCATTTTTATCTTCCAGGAAATACAACGCCAACTGAATTTTTTGCGTCAAATGCATCTTCATGCTATTGAAACTGTGGTGAATAACATTGTCTTCTTCATCCACATTTTTCTCAATATACTTGTAATTTGAAGTGAGTGCAAATATATCAAAATTTTTTCTTTCAAGGTGAATAATCCAGACATCAAACTTTTTAATGATAAAATGTTTTTATCATGTCCTTGTAAATTCACATTCAAGTCATTTAAATGTGAAAATATATCAACTAAATTAGTCAACAGCAACATATACTCATTATTCTGTAACAACATTGAGAATGGTGTTTGTTTATCCTGAAAAAATATTAATTCATCTCACGATTCCAATAACTGGGTTAACACTTACGCACATGATAACCTTCTGTATAAAAAATAATTTTTTTCCTTTTGCCCATTTCATCACAAAGTTTAGCAAACAGCCTATTCTGTAATAGTTGACTTTTAATAAAATTCATTTTTACAGCTTTACAAAGAATTTGTTTGAAATTTGTGGCATATTTTTTGTGGTAAGAGCATGCCTGTGAAGGAAGCAGTATATCCATTTCTCTCTTGGTATAAAATGGTCTTTTAATCTTTTCAGAAATTCACTGGTTTTTCCTGTTATTGCCTTCGCACCATACTACATGTTGCAATACATTTTGACCAATCTACGTTATAGTTTATAGTAGGTTCATAAAAAACATCAAAAAGACATTTTCCTGTTTTATGAACAGATATTGATTTGAAAAACAACATATTTTCATTGATTGATCTGTCCCTATTGCATTCATATCTCACAAAACATAAATACTGAAAAATGTTTCCACATCTTTGATTTATCAAACTGAATACCAAAAAATTCACTTGAACTCACTTGTTGAATTATCTGATTGCAAACATTGGCAGCCATGTCACTGATTCGCCATTCACTCATTCACTTTCTAACAACCATACTGTGTTGTTAGAAAGTGGAATTTTTTTTTGGTTTTTTTGCTTCTTCCACATCTATTAAAACACTGACCTTATTAAATCCAGCAAGCAATCTGAGGTTTTCTGCGATTGTATGGGGTTTGGAAATCTTAGCTAAACTTAATGTTATAAGATAAGATGCTTCAAGTGCACTTTTATCAGTATGATGTGATTTATAAATAGAAGCTTAGGCGATTCCCGAAGTATGTAATTTTCTTTTGAAAAATTCCACAGGTTTGCTATTATAATCTAGATGTTAAGTTTCCAAGTGTTGAATTAATTTTGATGGCTTCATGCTTTCACTGGAGAGGACTTGAAAGCAAACAACACACTGTGGCTTTCCATCCAGTGAGGTAACAACATAATTTAAATAACTGTCATTGTACAATTTTATCTTTACCCATCGATTCAGTGGATAGATGATATCTTTGTTTTTTCACAAATTTATCCATTTTGGATAATAATCTAATTGAAAAAAAAAAATACCATTTGACTGCACACTAAAAAAACAAAACCTTAATTATTATTATTTTCAATGTAACTATGCTTTTAAAAACTTAAATAAAGGCACACTTCGCATTTGAAACTAAACTGATATGCTGCATTCCCTTATGCCTCTTTTATACTGCTGATAGAACAACATGTTCAAATCTGTATCATATACATGTTCAAACATGATGCTCTCACAGCAAATATTATAAAAGAAGACTAAATTATAAGGAGCACATACACATCAAGTTGGAACCTGTGAGTTGCTCATGTTTCTACATTTCAAACATGCATGCTCATAACCATCACTATCAACGCAGATAAATAGTTTTAACTGGATTTCATTGGGCTGCAGTTGAAGGGTTGTGAAATATTCATTTTGTTTTTGCGTTACTTTTCTGGGGGTCATGGAGCTAAAAAGGTAGAGAATCACTGGTCTGCACAATTCATACTATGATTGTCAGTTAATGATCTGAGAGCTCATTTTTGCATCTTAAAAACTCATTCTAACTTTTTAAAGGAGGCTCATAAGATGATATTTAAACTTTAATATATATATATATATATATGTAGAATAAATATAGAATATTTGTAGGTGTAATAAATATTTAATAATAACGACAAACTTAGTCACTTTACTACACTTCAAAGCAAAACAGTATGGTTAGATTATGTTACAAATGAAAACAATTTCATCATTCCATAAGAACTTGCAATCACATAAAAATCGCAGAAATTTCACGTTATAGGCAACAGAAATATGATTGTTATCACTAATGAGAATTCATTCATGTGATCAGTAATGTTACATCTACTTAAGAAGCATAATGGAACAATTTCATCATATTTTAAGACAGATGAGGCACACAATCCATCCAGTGAATAAATTTTTGAATTGCTATCATAGAATTTCCAATTCTGTTTAAGGAATTATCTTCAGATATAGAAACAGTTGTGTCATATATGAAGAGGGTTATAATAAATGGCTCAAGATGTTGAGGCAGGTTATTAATAAACAATAAAAAAAAGCAAGGAACTGAGAATATTTTATAGTCCTCTGCATTCTACATCTTGAAGTGAGGACCTAAATTTTACAAATGTATTCTTATCAAAAGATAAATTTCAACTCCTTGTTTATGGCTGGTAAGGAATGACTTTAATCAATTGTAAGCAGCTCCCTTGGTACTATAGCTATTAAGTTTATTCATCAGTAAAAAGTGTGGAACTAAATTGAATGCTTTACTAAGGTCACAACAAATTAGAAATGGACTCTTTTGTTATCTATACAATTTGAAATAATTAATAACTGAGAAATGGCTGTCTCCATTGACAAGGTTTTCTAAAACCAAGCTGAAAGTTTGTTAAAGTTTTAACTTAAATTCAATACCATTATAATGAGATTCCACAGTAGAAACATTCATATCTTGAGGCAAATATTTTAACATTTTTTAAACGGTATCTATAGAAATCTTAGAATGTAACAGAATGACATCTACAAAGAGAAAGTGATACCTACAACAACAAAAAAACACAAAATGTGCTGGACCTAGCTAGTAAAAACATTCTCTATTTTCTTGAGGAATTATGGAATTTCTCTAGGTTTCTCATTTTAATATTTTTTTAAGATATATCAACCCTTTTTCATTATATACCCCATTCCCTTATCCCAAAGTGTTCGTGGGTTTTACCTAGATGACTTCTGAATCTTGGTAAGGGTATGCAGATCTGTAGAACTACTGCATCCTTGGTATTAGTGTAGTTCGTGAGGTACCTCCAAATGCAGATTGAACCAAGGACTCAATTTCCTATCTGGTGCAGTAGAAAAACTCCAACCTGGGGTTGAGGTGTTTATTAGGTATAGTCCCTTCTAATATGGAATATATATCCACATATATTAATAAAATAAATCAAAACTAAATTAAATTTTATGCAAAAAGAAAAACTTACTTCAGAGAGGTATGTTTCAACCGGCAAAAATCAAGTATATCAGCAGATAATATTCTAATATTATGCATTTGTTTCATTTGAGAGCCAAGGTGTATTGTGAAACTCTCTTGCAGAATTGGACCAACAGAATCAACTGGTGCATCAATACGATCCAGAAAAGTCTGGTTTGCTAAGCTGCTAATCGGTGAGCTCCTAAGAAAAAAAATGTATAAGCATATTTTTTTTTAGTTATTATTTGAAATAAATAAAATTCTCAAAATAAACTTTCCCCAAAATCTGTCTGTATTGCTATAGGCATACAAAACTGCGAAACATAACAGTGTACCAACTGTACTGAGAACTGTACAGTTTTTGATCTGAATATACTAATGGGAGCAGAAAACAATAATTTTCCAATCCATTAAAGAAACACATTTTCTTTAAGCCACAATCTCTTAGTAAACCTAATGTATAGGGTTCTTAAATCCTGGAACTACTCAAAGATAGAATAACTTCCATAATTTTTTACAATCTGACCCCAAACAGGTAAAGAAGCAGGACACTCTTCATCAATGTAATGACAAAAAATCTCAAACATAACAGCAGGAAGTAAAAGAAATGCTACCTACCTTGGGAAGTGTTTCTTTTTAATCTGCTCTTAATTGTTTCCTTTCTAAATTTTGAGCCTTTAGTTTTTTGTTATAATGTTTTTATTATTTTCTACTGAGAGTGTTTACATAGAAATTTCATAGATTCTTGAATTAACCTTAATAAGATACTAAGGGAAAATTACTATTTAAAAACTAAACTGCTTTGTAAAAAAAATAGAGTTGAATTAAATGTTCATGAGCAAAATCATTGTAAAACACTGAGAGGAAGGAGAAATATGTTACAAAGACAAAGAACAATCACACATTTTTAACAGTTTCAACTAGTAACATGATGCAGACATTTCTACATTTCTCAGGTTTCTACAAAATTAAAATTAATGTAATTAAAAATACTGACTTTAATGAAATTTGTTACTCAAAAATACAGTCAGTTTTGATTATTAGAATAAATTCGAGAATGGGTTTATATGGTAAAGATTCAATAAGATATTTTATTCCACCAATCCACTGAAATGATGATAAATACACAATGTCTGTAATGCCAGAAAAAATCAATATATTGAATATATTAAAAATCACACACTGAATTAAATTATGGGTTTTGATTTAATTCAGTGGGTGATTTTTAATATATTCAATATATTGATTTTTTCTGACATTACAGATATTGTGTATTTATCATTATTTCAGTGGATTGGTGGAATAAAATATCTTATTGAATCTTTAACGTATTATTGGTAGAAAAAGATAAAAATTGTTTATGATGATTTAAATGTAAGCATAAACTGGTATGATAATCATAAGAAAAATTACAGAAGGGAAAAATGTTGAATTTAATTTATTATATATTGCTGAATGGCTTAAATGGCATGTAGCACCTTAGAACCTTGTGGTAGTACTGGAGGTCATCAGTACTACCACACTGGGGCACTGTAGTGGTGGCCCTCAGAATCCTGCATTGTTGGGTTGGCATCAGTCGTTTCTGCCTGCACAGGCAAGGGGGTTCTTCCTGAGCGGTACTTGTCAGGATCCATCTTCACCCTGTTACGCCACCTGGTGCTAGTGGGCTTGTGCTGGTCTGGCTGGTGGGCGGTGATGCTCTGGCAGGGATGTCGGAATCTGCTGCAAGAGCCCACACAGGGCCAGCAGTGGACTTCTTCCTTCTTCTCGGTCTTCTCCTGGTGGTGGTCTAAGAGTGAATGCTTTCACATTGCTGGGCTGCTGTTTATAAAGCTGCCTGCAGGATAGGGAGTGTGAATTGTTGTGGTGGGGCCATTCCAGTCAGCTGGCTTGGTGGAAGGAATGTGGGTACAAACATGTAGGCGGACTGCAAATTTCCCTGACATATACCAGTTAGTGTCACGCCTTGCCATTAGTAAGCACAACTTGGCAATAATATATATCTAAAACGCACACCTTATTTAAGATTTATACTGGGGAGTAGTGAATACTAGATTTTTACTGGAAAATAGAGAATATTAGCCTCAATTTTAGCAGTAATTTAACTAAATCTCTTTTTTTTTAATCCTGAGGTATCTTTTAGATTAAATAAATTTTTTACAAAGATGCCAATACTAATTTTAAAAAATGTTATTTTTTTAATTTAATTAAATTGCTGTTTACAGTAATTGGTTCAATGTTATTGTCCCAATGATGTAATAACACATGTTACTAACTTGAACAAGGTTATTAAGAAGGTATCATGTTATTCTTTATCTACATGGTAGATCTGACTGAATACTACTGATTTTCTTCTTCTTAGCTCTACAAAAATTTCATATAAATTACAACAAAACATAAGAGATGTATAATAATGCACTTCATGTTTTAAATCAGTGTGAGAATTGGAATTTGTAACTGTTTTTATCATTATTACTGCCTCTTCATTATTTAAGAGCCAATTAATTCCAAGTGTTTTTTTTTTTGCAAATGCTATGAACTGAAATGACTGATTTTCTTCACCGTCATTTGTTGTTTTACCTTCTCTTTCTTATCTGCTCTTCAAATTATTATTTTTGTCATCTATTTTCTAATGAATGTTTTTAATGTTGTGATTTTATTCTATTTCTCAGGTGTAGATACAGTTCATTACAGCAGCAAAATATTGTTTAAGCTGAACTTATCAATACACCCAATACAATAATTAAAAATATATTCTCATTTTGTAACATTAACTTACAACATTGTGATTTGATAAAACAAAACTATAAATTTAATAACATAAATTATTACTGAATAGTTGCTCTCCAACTTGCTTCAACCAAAATTACTGAATCAATTACCAAATGATTTAAATAGATGCAACTTATGATAATCTACCTTATTATCTATGGTAATAAAAAGTAATTTAAGAATTAAGAAAAAGTATTCACTTTCACATTAAACAGGAAAAAAGAGTAATAAGAAATATAAAATCTGTAATCTTACAACGGAGTCGTGTTGTTGGTCTGTCTATCCATAACCCAGTCTCGGTATTGTCTGCGCTGTGCTTCTTTTATCGCATCAACCTGGCTATCCCATTGTGCATGAACTAAACTTTGTTGTTCAAGATGTCTACCAGCCAGATCATTTATTTCTGCTTCAGTGCTAGTAATATTAATACCATCTACTGCTCTGCACATTTCATCAGATTGTCTAAAACAAATAAACATAAAGAAATAAATGTTTATAGATAAGTTTTGTTCTAAAATTTGTTTATTAATTTATGATTATAACCACCTTTTTTCTATTGAACAGTGACAGTGTGTATAATGCAAATGTTTTTCTTAAAACAGAACATTAACTTGTAGCCTAATAGTATTTGTTTCGCCTTTCATACTAACGTAATATATGTAAAACATCTGGGGTAAAACTAGCACTAGATGGAGATTCTTTCTCCAGGAATACTGATTTTCAATGTATAGTCAGTCATTAGTAAATAAAATTATCATTTATAGGGTTGAGTAACACTTAAATTTCAGTGAGCTTGGGATCCTGATATGCAACTGCATGTTGAAGACATCAGGGAATCACTTCACTACTTACAATTCTTAATAAGCCTGGTATGGGGTGCTTAATATTACTGAGAATATATATGTTATTTTCACATGTAACTTATGACTCACATGAGGTCATTGAGGTTATGGTAACTTTCTTTTTGTGTTTAGACTCAGGAACCACTGTAAATTACTTAGAGGATGAATGAGTATGATATGTGTGAATGTAAATGAAGTGTAGTCTTGTACAGTCTCAAATTGACCATTCCTGAGATGTGTGGTTAATTGAAACCCAACCACCAAAGAATACAGATATCCATGATCTACTATTCAAATCAGTATAAAAGTAATTGTCTTTGCTAGGATTTGAACCTTAGAACTTTTGACATTGAAATCAGCTGATTTATGATGACGAGTTAACCACTAGATCAAACCGGTGGGTTAGGTTATAGCAACTATTTTCATATATATATATATATATATATATATATATATACATATATATTCTCAGACATGCTACATACATATCTAATGAGGAAATGAGATAGATGAAATGTTATGTAAAGCTATTTCTGCCATTTCTGGGAACAGAAAGATACCAAGTGATCAAAAAGCCCGCATCCTAACTACTACACCAAGCAGCTGGCCAAATAATAAATAATTTTCAACAAGATGTAAAAAAATATTTCTTCAATATACATTTATCACTAATTCCATTATCAGAGAGAAGTAATAATTTTTATTTATTATCATTGTTCTGTATAAATATATATAATTCATAATGGTATACTAACAATTCTATTGTGGTAAATCAGTTTAAAAACCATTTGGATGGTTACCTGCTTCTATTTTAAGCACCTTTAATCACTAAAAAACCTAATTAATATGTAAACCAGCATCCATTTACCTCTAAAAAACCTATTATACTCAAAATAATGTTGACTGAAACATGAACATGTAAAAAATAAAGCAAAGAAAAATACAATTTCTCATTTTATATACTTAAATATTCTATACATAATATATGCACTAATACATAATTCACAATACTTTAATTTAAATGATACCAGTAAGCTATATCTACCAGTATCTAGCAATCTATAGGCCTAACATAGGATAGCCAGTTATTGGAATATTCTGCTTAATGGAATAATTCTTATTAAAGACTATTCATTAGGCAGATTTTATCATTTTTTAAATAAAATTTTGATATATTTTGACGCAAAACAATGCCTAAGGATCTATTTCAATAATGAATTTATACATTGTTATTAAGTATTACTAGAAAAAAAGGCAGGTCTATGGTCCGCCATGAAAATGTTACATTGTTTTTGCCAACTGTAACTAAATAATGTTCATGAAATTATTTAGCGTAGTTACAACAAAAACTTCAAAATCCTGATCAATTTTAGCTGTTTCTTGAGTTGTAATTTTTTAACACAGCTCTAAACCCCAACGTTTTCCTTTTTTATCCCAAAACACAAATATAATTTTAAATAAATCGTTCATATAAAAAAGTATAAATTGATTGAGAAGTAAAAATTGTTCAAATGAATGAATCGTTTGTGTGCTCCGCGCAGCCGCCTGGCGCACAGAGGTCCACTCTGGGCCAATAGCAGCTAAAATAAAAAAGTGAGCATGAATAACAAACAAACCCACACACCATCCTTTTTTATAATATAGAATAATCTTTTCTGAAGACTGAAACAAAAAATAAAAGTGATTTCACATTAAGTATAAAACGTATATATTTTTTTCATTATATTTACAACAAAAAAAAAATGCCTGTTAAGCTTGAAAATAAACTTAAAAATAACTTTAAATTCCTCCTGAAGAATTAAAGATTCTTTTAAAATGTAAGAATTAGTAGAAATTGGTAACTGAAAACCTTTACTAGAAGATTACTTACAACTAGCAAAACTATTTTATAAACTTCACATTATTATTATTATACCTACATACACTCACTTGGTGTTAAGGGAAGAAACTTGTAAATCACGTTCCCGAGCAATATCAGCTACAGCTAATGCATAAGTGTGCTCAACCTGAAGAATAGTTTCTAAAGCTGGAGAATGTACTAATTTATGATAAACTGCTGAAAATAATTCTGAATCATTTGTACCCAATTTTTCACCAAATTCTACAGTATTCTGAAAAAAATTTGAAGAAAAAATAAACTAATTTTGGACAGTAAATATAGAGTAGCAGACATAATAAGGGGAAATATTTTTTTGAATGGAAAAACCCATCATTTCAAACAAAAAACTGTCACCTGAGAAATTAAAAAAGGGAAAATGGGAATGATTATCAGTTTAAAATGATAAAAAACACACATTTTCACACAAATCACAGTCTGTTACGTTAAAAATGATTTCCATTATCAGTTATACAGCTGTTTAGAGATGATTCAGACCTCAGGTTCAAATTCAATATGTAATGATATTTAACTGGATAAAGTTACAATGCTGCTGGAACAGTTTAGTTGCTATAGTTTAATTAATTACAAAATTTCTGAAATAATGGGTTCAGATCGGACAAGAGATTAACTACTAAATTTCAATCAGGTTCAGTCAAGACAAATTATTTTAAAAAACCCTAATTATTATGGTATGGAATTATAAACTGGGAGTAAAAAATAAAATACTACAAATAAAATAACAAATGGCTACTGCTACAAATAATATTTATTCTAGAAGAATGAAAATTAATAATAATGAGAAGAGCCCTGCATAAGACATTTATTCAGAAACACAATTAATTTATAAACTTCCTGGTTTGATTAGGCAAGAGTTGTTTGGAAATTTCTTAATTTACATTACTGGAATTAGCCCACTTCATAGGGATTATATATTAATTTATTTACTTTTACAACAATAGGCTGACATCATTTAAGAACTGTTGATGGGTAATAATAAATTTTTGTAGCATATGAAAAAAATGCCTTGCCTGACTATGAGTCAAACCCGGAACCTCTGGATGAAAAGCAGTAACACAGAGGTGTTATCACTCTACCACAGAGATCGGTAAATCTAATATGAGTGACTCCTAGGTAAAATCAATGGTAAGTCTGCAGATAATGTAAAATACATTATTCTGTAATGAAAGTGGAAGGATTTTCATATAGAAAAACTAAATTAGCTTCTTTGGTGAACGTTTAATAAAAATGTATGGCTAAAGTATTTTGTGATTTTTTTCTGAATTCTCTTTCATTATCTTTTCTTTCTGTAACAAATTAATGAAAAATAAATAGAAAAATGTATCCTCTAACAATCAGTCTCACTGAACAGTGTCCTGAAAACTAAAATAAACTCATATAACACCAAAGTTAGAAAATCTTGGAAGCAGTTTTCTGGACGCTAATGGTATCTACTAATGACTGCAGGACCAAATAGTTAATGTTGATTAAAATATAATAGTAAAAAGAAAACAGGATATGTGTTGAAGAGGTACTGTTCTGATTTGCTTTCTCTGAGAGGAATGATGATGTTAAGTATACAGCCTGAGATGAACAGAGAGATGACACTTGTAAGGCTGAGTAACTTTTGTGTGTTTCGAAGGGCTTGGCTCGCTTTTTTATATAATATGTTTGGTTCTAGGAAGAAGGACCAAGTAGAAAACTAGCTCACTCCTTCCTTTTTTAGAAAGGCTGGTATGGTATGTTTATTATTCTTGAGAATTTTTATGATAATTTCAGAAGAGATTTGTATCTTTATATCCAGCTGCCAACAATTCTTTTTTTGTATAGACTTTCTAATCTTCCTTTAACAAAAACTAGAGGATACAGTCATCAAACAAGATAATGATTAAAAATAGTTATCTAACAGCAAAAGACACTATATCAGGAGGTGATTCTATAACTAAAAATTAGGATAAAAAAGTCATGTAACCATATGTTGGAAAAAGTTTTATTTTCAACTAATACCAGATAAAACATTTCATCCTAATTTTAGCTGATAGGTAATATGTAAAACTAAAAGTTTTTGAAATCTTAATTAAGGTAAAAGATTAGTGTGTTATTATATGGCTTGAAAATTATTAAAAAAAAAAATGGTTCTCAGAACAGTTCTAATATTTTTTTTGTTGAGAAAAATCACATAAAACTCAATAAATTCAAGTCAAAAACAATAATTTAAAAAACAATGTTAATTGCCAATTAACAAAAAATATTTTGTAGATAATTTAATTCTGAAAAAACTGAAAAGTAAATATAGCCAAAAAATAACAAATACTAGTTGAGAAATTCAACTTTAAATAAAATGGAAAAAATGTCAAACTAATAGAGCAAAACTAATTGATAATACAATTTAATAAAGCAATTTTATTTGAAAATTGGCTGATTATAAAATATTTTCAATTGAATTTTATTATTATGACCAACTACTAGTTGGCATCATTGATTAAAGAATCAAAATTTAATTTACTTTTAAATTTAATTCTAATTAACATAAAAACAAAACACTTCTGGCTTATTTTTACATGAAATTTTTTTCTTATTTTTAACTTTAGAATCATTGTCTGTAATTACTGTCATTTTCTAACAGAACACCTGTCTGCAATTCAGAGTAAAATTAGTGACAAAAAGAACTTAGCCCACAGGGATGATCTATTGGAAAATTCATCACTGAAAATCACTTGTTAAACAGCTGACTTTTGAAATCGAAGGTACTGAGGTTCAAATCCTAGTAAAAATTGGTTACTTTTATATCGATTTGAATACTAGATAGTGGATACTGATGTACTTCGGTGGTTGGGGTACAGTTAATCACACGTCTCAGTAGTGGTCAGCCTAAGTCTGTACAAGACTACATCTCATTTACGTATTACACTTATCCTCATCTCATGAGTCACGGGGGGGGGGGGGGGAGCGTTCACTTATCAACATTACCAACATTTTATTAAATGTGTAAAAAAAATAGAATATTATTTTATCCCTGTATTTGTAATACAAAACATTTACAACATGTATTTAATCAATTCAATTCAACATCTATGGAATCTATTTAATAAAATTTATTATATACTAATGTGTATATAAGTAAATTAAATTTTTTTTCAAGTTTTCAAAGTATTCTTTTTTTCATCAAGTCTTTTCTTCTTTTACGGTGTTAATACAAAACAGAAAAAATAGTGAAAAATACTTTTATTCATTCTTAGTAAACTTGGTATAAGATGTTGTTATTCTTCAGAATGAGTGTATTGTTTTTGTGAATGATCTTATGTCAGTTCATTTAAAACACACTGAAAACTATTGAAAGAAGGTATTCTCAAGGCATCTACAAGTTTACTAAATAAAAATGACAAAATTTTCTTGATACTTCTCTTCTTCATTGTTTTGTATTTAAAATTAGCAAAGAAAATTTCAAAAAATAAATCACTGTCTGCTGGTATGTAAGTACTACAACCATGATTATAGGTAACCTCTCTCTCTTTTTTCTGTTTAGCCTACAGAACCATCATAAGGTATTACTTCAGAGGATGATATGCACAAGTGTAAATGAAGTGTAGTCTTGTACAGTCTCAGGTCGACCATTCCTTAGATGTGTGCTTAATTGAAACCGAACAACCAAAGAACACCAGTATTTAAGTCCGTACAAAAGTATCTGCCTTTACTAAGAGTTGGACCTTACAACTCTTGATTTCAAAATCAGCTGATTTGCGATGATGAGTTAACCACTAGACCAGCCTGGTGGGTTATGAATATAGGTGACCTGATATAAGATATCAGTAACTCTTGAAAATGACTTAACCATACTTCTCATCCAATTTACTAAGGGAAGTGAAAAATGAAAAGCGGTTTCCTGTTGCCTTCCTCACTGAACTGAATATAATGTTGCAAATCAGTGTACTAAGTTTATGAAGATGCAAATGATATTCAGCCCTGAAAGTAACAACTTTTTTTGGTTCACTACAAGAAATAGTGGTATGGTGAATAACATTCTTGTAATCAATTATGATATTAATCAAACATCAGGTAGTTGCCTACAAAAAATAAAAATAAATAAATAAATAAAAATAAAAAATAAAAAACCTTAATACACCTAAAGGTCATTTTTTAACATACTTGCTACAAATGTTTTGTGGTCTACATAGCTTACAGGTTATTCTACTTGTAATGTAAAAAATAGGTTATACTAAGAACATTTCTCACAACAATATGTATACCTCCACCACAAACATACAGAAATTTTACTATACAAGCCATAGCATATACAACACCACCAATAAGGTCTCAATCAATCCACCCATACATGTTGTGGTGGAAGTACAATGTCAAAATCATTCCTACTGTCAATGTCATGTTAAAAACATTGATATATTAAATAAAATAACTCATTTAAACTTTTAAAGACAAAATACATATTTTAAAAATCATTACATACCCTTAATATAATTTAAAAAATTGCCATTCCCAAAAGTACAATAGACCTTACCTCTTTAAAACTTTTTTCCCATATTTTAATTATGTCTTCTACATCAGTTGTACCATCTAATGCATTATTTATTTCATTTTCTGATAATTCATCATAATAATTTACAGTCTCTTTACCAATAAAGCATTTAAGAGCCAATTCCAAATCTAAAAAAAAAAATAAAAATTAACAATTTAATCTCAATTTGAATTATGCATCTAATAATGATGGAACAGCAAAATAAAGAGTAGATCATAACATATAATTACAAAATCTGTTCAGAAAATAACTTAATATTTATAACTACGTGCCAGTTTAGGGTCATGCGGTTGGAAGCATTGCGTTCCACATAACCTCCTCTGTAAACAAATGTTCTTGGATTGTTGATAACTCATTTATTTTTTGTGTTATTATTATTTTAGTGTAACATGTTTAAGTGTTAGTAGCAATTTTTGTAATGTGTGATTTTAAGAATTGACTGTCAGAAAACTTGCAGGTTAACATCTCAATTGGGTCATGCCATGATATTTTGATTGAAAAATTGAACATGCATCGAAACTGCTGGAATTAACAGCAGGTACTGCAATGATACAAACGTTTCACTCATCTGAAGAAAAAAAAATTTGATGAAGTATATAATGTACCCAGTTTCCTTTCTTTAGAAAAGTGTTTAAAATTCAATTTTTCTTTAAAAATTAAATACAAAGAGTCTCACAAAAACATAGAAGAATTTCATGACATGTTCTAAAAATGAAAAAAAAAAAATTATAAAATATGTGGGTCTGCAAACTCTTTGTTTTGGCTTGTAGCTTGTAAGATTTCACCCCGATTTTTGCTCCAAGAGTAAAATGAAGCCACACTGAAGTTCCTGGAACTTAAACTAAAGGATAAATTTCATGGTTTGATATGGTTCTTGACCTGAAAAATTAAATCAAACAGGTCCCAGAACTGTGCCTATAGCAATTTCTTACAAAATCATTGTAAAACACAAGAAATGGTTTACAAAACAATTTTTTAGGTTAATAACTTGTTAAATTGTCAAAACAAAATTTGGCAGAAAAATACTGAATTATAATTTTAAATTGAAACAAGAATCATTTCAATGTTGGGAAAATCTAGAAATAAAATTAATTATTAAAATAAGTAAAGACAAATTAGATAATAGAATTATTTAAATATTATTGTGTTGCCTTAAAATGATTAAGAAATAAAAAACAATTCACTAATTAAAATTGTTTTGAAAAAATAAATTAAGAAACTTCTTATTTAATTAGCTGGCAGTGTGAACAGCTGAACAACAATTGAAATTTGTGTATTACATTTAAATAATTTTGTATGCTTTCAAAATTGAAGAAAATTACAGTGATTATCATTTTCTAAAAATGCCTTTTCAGTTTTCAAATGAAGAATATGAAGACAAAACTTTTGTTTATGGGTATTGAATGGAAATATGCTAAATTCACATCGATTATTATCAGGAAAGATTACCACATAGGATTCCAAATTCAAAAACCTTTGCTTCGGTATTTGTGTTTATACACAACCAGCTTTTTGTCATTATGCATGTATTCTGCTGAATGCTAAGAACAACATCTTTTGATGAAGAGCATAACATAATTCAGCAAATTCAACATAATCCAGCGCACAATAATACACACATTTCAAATCACACTACTTTGTTATGCAGAACAGCATGGTAAATATTTTGTAAAGAAAATTTCTATCAGTAAAACTTACAGGAGGTTCAAAATTTACAAGTTGGAGACAATCTGCTGCATCTAAATTTTTGTAACTGGATTCAATACAATTATCAAATAGTAAGTTGTATTATCTACTGATGAGGACTTTTTCAAGATATGAAATTATTAATTCAAAAAAATATTCTCACTGGATTTTTAAAAATGCAAATGACACAGTAAACAGCAGTTTCCAAAAAAAGCATTTTATGTTAGGTGAGATATTATTGACAAGCCTATTATTATTGGACTATTTATTTTGAAGTTTTCCTTACAGTAAGTATAAACATAAATTTTTTAAGAAAATAATTTGCCTATCTCTTTTAGATGTTCCACTATTAACAAGACAAGAAATGATTTCTCAACATGACGAGGCTCTTCCTCATTTTTGTCAAGAAGTTAGGAATTATTTGAATATAAGATTTATGAACAATTGGATCAATTGGATTACTACACAAACAAAATATAACTAAAAAAGGAGAATTGGTGATAAGGATTTTTAATGGAGTTGAAATTATGCAAAACAGTCATGATATATTAATAGAAGCCACTCAAGGAATTTTAAATTGAGCTCAATATAATGTAAACAGTAAATGAGATAATTTTGAAGTTTGTAATATGTTTTCATTTATTTTTTTTAATAGCTGATTTTCTTTTCTAGTAACTTTAAAATATTCAAATGATTCTTATTTTGGTTTAAAGTATTTTCCTCTCATAATTAAATATATATTTTTTTTTATAAAAGTCAAACTTCTTAAAGACTTCCTCATTTTCAATCAACATTACTTACATAACTTATCTTATAATTAAATTCTTGACAGATTTTTTGTGAATTTTATTTGTTTACTGGTAATTTAATAAAGTTTTTATATATCAAATATAAAAAATTATGTTTTGAAAACAATTTTTGGTATTTTATGATCATTGTTTTCAAAAATTACAAGAAATACAGTTCTCAGACTTGTTTTATTTAATTTTTTTAAGTTAAAAACATATGGAACCATCAAATTTATTCCTTAATTTATTTTCAAAAATGTTAGTATTACTTCATTTTACTTGAAAAATTAGGCTAAAACATTTGCAAGCCATAACTAGAAAACAAAATGTTTCCAGACCCATGTTTGCAGAAACTTTATTTAGTTTCACTTGTAGAATATGTCCTAAATTTCCTTCTTTTTTTTCATATGTTCAATATTATTATGCTTATATGCCTATGAAGATGCTAGAAAAAAATTCCAATTATTATTTTTGTAATAAGTAATCAAACTTGACATGTTGCTAAATGAATGTATGCTTAAAACAAGCATAGTGTCATTTAAGAACAACATAGTAGTACATTTAAATAAGATAAAGTATGTCAATTAGAAGAAAAAATCAAAGTATTAATAAAATAAAAGGCAAGTAAATAATGGTAAACTAAAGTTTCAATTAACAGCAGTTCCCTTTTTACAGCATTAATGAATATGTAAACTCTATATTCAATTATTTATCATTACTTAAACAACAAAAATGATCATTATTATATAGCATTCTTTTAGTACCCTTATATGTTTTACAAACTATGTTTGTAAATAAGCTGTTCACATACTATTGCTTATATTTTTATACTGGTAATCAATATTTACCATGGTTTAGTGCCTGTATTAAATATATGGCAAGTCATCTAGGACATCAAAATTTTTTTTTAAAGTCATTTAGGACATCAAATTTAATTAATTTTTTAATTAAATTTTTTTAATTAAATTAGTTACATCACTGTAACTTAATATTAAGTATCTGCAAAGTAAAACTGGTGGACAATTTTCAAACATATTCAGGGCTGGTCATATTGTTTGACGCTAAATATTTATTCATTATTCAACTTTTATTAGCTAAAAACAAGCAGAAGGTGTAGTAGTTAGAATGTTGGTTTCTAGATTAAGCCGATCTTGATTCCTTGCAAGGACATTTTTCCTAATTAATCTTATGATTTATCTTCATCAATCCTCATTAAAATAATCGTGTAGCGATTCAGAGATCACAATTTGAAATCATCTAGAACAGTTTCAGGCAAGATTTGAAAATGTAATAATTTTTTTACTGCCTATGTTACAGTAGCATCTGGTATAACTTATCCATGTAGCATGATTTACATCATTTTTTTCTTAAATTTAAACTTTTTCTAATTTTTTATATATTTAAACTGAAACAAGAGTGATTTTTATCAAATTTTCAATGACCACAGAGATAAGAAGGTATAATAAATATAATCGGCATAGAGAAAAAATATTAACATATTTTAGACACCTGGCACAATTCTATAAAATTTATCATTTAAAACAATTTTATTTATTTCATAATAACCAACAATGTTCCTGTTTGTATAAAAAAAAACCAACCAATCTACAAAAACTTATTAAGCCACTAATCAATGATATGCAATAAAATACTTCTAAATAAAAATAAAAATTATTAAGCTGAAAACTTTTTAATGGATTGGAGTTTATTAATACAAGAAAAACAAGCAGACATATGTTAAATTACCAAAACAGTAACCATGGCAACATTTTTCAAATAACAGCAAAACTATTCATTTTTCATTAAACAGTGCCACTGATAATAGTAATAATAACAAATACTGATCAGTTTAAAAACAAATCAAAAAGTTTATTGTTTTAGTTCATTTTTCCATCTGTCTTTTTTAAATAAGGTTTATGAAAAAGAGTATGAATGAAAATATAATTAAAAATAAACAACAAAATGAATTAGTATCAGATTTAAACAAACAACAATTATTTGACTCTTTACAAAGAGAAATAGCACATTATGAAGAAAGATGGCGTGAAAGTATGCAAAAGCTGACTTACAGTATAGAATACATAAATACTAATAAAAACAGCAATATCAATAACAACTACAATCACTATAACAATTATAACTCTTTGATTGCCAACAATTTTCAGCAAAAGAAATTGAGTAATACAGAAAGCATTATCAAGAATGAAATTGATAAAAGTAAATTAATTTTCTACACAATAGAAAGCAATGTAACAGATATTGTGGAGTTAAAGCCGATAGTATTAAAAACAAACATCAGTAAAACTGTAAAAGAAAAATTACAATATGTTGAAAAACTAAAGAAAATATGTAAAGATAGAGAATTTAGACAAAATATAAATGAACTACAAATTGAAGAAATAAGTAACTGTGTTTTAATAAATCAAAAATGTGAACTACTGCAGAATAATAAAATCAATAATAAAGAGGATTCAGATATTAATAGTACAAATTTAAGCAAACAAACTAATGTAAATAGTATAATAAATGAAGTTAACAGCAAACTTAAACATGAAGAATGTAACAGCCAAAAAGAAATAAGTAACAAAAAGGATCTAAAGTTAAATATTTCAAAATGCACAAATGCAAACAGCAAAACAAAGAATAAATCTAAGAAACAAACAAAAACTGATAGTTTAATAAGTGAAAAGGATAGTAAAATAGAACAGAAGTTAAAAGGAAGGCCAGATTTATACAGCTGTGCAAATAAATTAATTTATAACAAGATTAAAACGGAAATGTCACAAAAAAATCGACAAATAAAAAAATTTGTGGAACATAAACATGAAAATGATAAATGTGTATTAAAATTTAACTTTGTTCTAGATGGACGATGCATTAAAAAAAATGTATTACCTTTTCAAAGATATCTAAAAATGTCAAATGGAACTCGTAAGAATAGCATATATGAAATAAATAAAGCACACAAAAATCAAAGAAAACAAATAAATGAAACTATTCCAGTAATGCAACATGTATTACAACAATATAATAAAGATGCAATTAATGTACAAAAGAAATGTACGAAAAATCACATTCTAAATAATTTTCAAATGATCGAGAAAGAAAATAATGATGATAATTTTAACAATAACATAATAATTAAAGAAACAAAACCAATACATGAAAAACCTTTTCTAACACAAAAAAACAAACAAAGAAAGAAACGGGCAAATAAGAAGTTTAAACAAAATTGGTATGATACCATTTTAAGTCCGTACACAAAAGAATTAAACAACAATATGTTTAATAGTAGGTCAAAACACAATCACCCAAGAATAATTAGACAATTATGTAATAGATATAATAAAGAAATGATGCGTAGAAAAGATGAAATGAAGAAACATCATTTAAAAGCAAAAAAAGAAATCCCACCAAGGGTAATTATATTAAATAATAACAATAATAATAACAATAATAATAATAATATTAATAATAATAATAAAGCAATCAGTATTCCACTACAAAATTATATACAAGATTTGGAGAACCACATAAAAAATAGCACTAATCTACAATTAGAGTACCTTTATAAAATGAACCATAATAAACTTGGAGGACTATATTTTCTATTAACATCGCTGATATTTTGTAATGATAATAATATCAGCAGTAATATAATACATTTAGAACTCAGTGATCATAAATTAGGGAAACCGGTTTGGTTAGATCCAGATCCTAGACCAAATGGTTTTGGACCATTGAAACCACGACCACATGCAACATACCGTAGATTTTCACGATCTCGTTCAACACCAAGAGAATATCTAATATTTTCTGGTGATCCTATAATGAATCATGAATATGTATTATTTTTTGGGGATCCTTATATGAATTTATACTCTATTGAAGCTGTTTAGCTACTATAATTACATATACACTTTACATAGATGTCAACATTTATTTTTTATTTTTTTTAAAGGATGTTTAACATATTTTTGTATAAGTTTATAGTTAGGTTTTATTATTAATCCATTACTATAATACTATTTAAATATTTATATTAAAAAGCAAAGCAGTGTCGATTATTTTACAGTATAACCTAAAAGTAGCACTAGATGGTGGATAAATAAATAACAAATGTGTATATAAAATTAATTTTTCATATTTGTTATTTTACTGTATCATGTTATATATAATTTACATTACAATCACTCAAACAATTTACACGGGTGATTCGAAAAGTCTGTGGAAAATAAAAACCACTTAATTTTTGAGATAAAACTTTTTTATATTTGTGTAATCTCCTTTTTTAAGCTTACATATTTCATCCAATGCTGCTCAGCTTTATTAATCCCTTCCAAATATTAGGATTGTTCCAACTCTGCAAAACAGATATTTGTACCTGCAATTATCTCCTTGTTTGAATAAAATCTCCTTCCTGCCAGCAATTTTTTTGTATTGGGAAACAAAGGTCTGAAGAAGCCAAATCTGGAGAAACAGGGGTATGTGGAACAAGTTTTTAATCCCTAACTCTTTATCAATTGTGGCCATAATTGTAAAGTGAACAGGTGCATTATTGTAATGAAAAAAAAAACTTTTTACAGGACAATTGTGGGCGTTTTTCTAGCAGATTGATTTTCAAATGGTTCAATCCTGTAATCACTGAACCTTATTCTTAAAGGATAAGGATTATCCCTTGCATATCCCAAAAGACAGCCACCACATCTTCCTGACCGAAGGACTGCCCTTTGCCTTTGCCTTCGCCTTCTTTGATGCAGACTATCTGCTGGCAACCTGTTGTTTGGAATGTTCCTTTGTCTAAAATCCGGTTTATTTCACTGAAAGAGCTGCAAACCATTAACGGAATACCTCAAATGATTTATTTTTGTATCAACTATGAGCAATCATATGTCGCCCATCATACGGATAGCTTTTTCATGTTCATGTATTTATGCAAAAAACTATACACGATAATACCAGTTCAGTCAAGACAGCAGCACTTGTAATAATTTCACGCACCTTCAATCTACTTATCATTCAATACCATATCATTTTATTAATCAATTCTAAAGTAGTGACCTCAACAGGGCGTCCAGAATGTTCAGCATCACTTGTGCTCATATGGCCACTTCAAAAATGTTGAAACCACTTATAAAATGTTATAATTAAGTTTTTCTTTAGTCTCCAGAGGCGATTAATAAAGTAATTTTTAAGCAACATGCGAAATTCTCTTTCATCCATTTTTTAGAAATCAGTAGACTTTCTCAAATCAAACAGATACCAAATACAGGGAAATTAATTGATCCAGTCAAAACTTTGTGTATGTTCTTCCAAAAGGTGCTACTCAATATGCACCAGTAGTGCCAACTCTCACATTTTGCACAAACCTTTTTAACCACCCTCGTAAATGTTAATCAACAAAACACATGTTATGCCAGATTTGTAAAAGATTGCACATGCAGCTGAATACATATTTATCAGCATTGAAAATACTTTAACCGTGGTATATTAAAATTCAAAATGTTTAATCAAACACTGAATCCTATATTTTAATTTTAATATAATGCCTAAAGTGAAATACACTGGACAGAGATTTTATCACTTCACCACAGAGATTTTGTATTGATTATTGAATAATTAACACAAAATCAGACATTGAGAACTCAGGAAAAATATAAATACAAAGAAATGTTGGTTGTACCATTTGAAGAATGAATTTTTGTTAAATAATAGATTCAAACCTAACATTAATTCTCAATAGTTCATTTGGGTGGGTGGTCTTCAACCAGCTGTAAATTATATACTATAGTGTGTAGTCAAGTTTTTGACTAAAAAAAAAGAAAAAAAAATCATAAATAATTTGTTTAGTTTTTTGATTATTCTTTAATAGTCAAAAAAACTAAAGATATTACGTTTTTGGAAAAAAAATGGCAAGAATAAGTAAAAAAGAAAATTAAACAATGGTATATGCAAAAAATAAAAAAATAAAGTAATAAAAATTACTTTATTAACAAATTTATTTATTACCAATTACACTTAATTGGTTGACTATTTAAAAAAGTCTTTTCCTTTTGGAATTACCTTTTTTGCTACAATATCTTGCCACCATTTAAACTAGGTTAGCTATTGCATACAGCATAAGGCATCTGCTAAAATGTTTCATCCTCAATGTGAATTGTGACTTTTCTCCTCATTAAGACTTTACTGCTTTACTGCTATCTTCCAACTTTTACATACCATCTCCATAAAACATTGATCAGTCACTTTTTTATCAATAGCCATACTCACTGATAATAATTTCTGTGACTTTTTATTTTTATTAGCTTTCTATTTTTTTCAACAGTAATCAAGGAGCGAAGTTTACAACAGTTGCGTTTTAGTAAAGTTAAATCCAAAATTTAGCAATAATCTTGGAATTGTATCTCAAGGATACACAATCCAGCAAATAACATATCAATTTTTTTTTTTGAAATATCTGTGTTTATGTCCTTTTCTATTTGGTGTAACTTGGGACTATTGCAGAAATGAACACATTTTTAAATGCTCAGGACATTCTTTTTTTTTACTGAGATAAATTCTTTTAAAAACTTATCAATTTTTTCTTTGATCCAACCTCAATTGTAACATAGCTTCTTCCACCTCATACTTAAGGCATATCTTATTATACTCTACTGCATACATAGTTTTTTATTCCCTGTATTTATTACTGTATGAACATATTTTGCTAGTTTGTTTATTCATTATAAGATTTAACTAAAAAAATTAAATCCTAACTCAACTGTACTCTTGATAGAAACTGGTTCTGTTCTAATAAAAGAAAATTTAATTCTGTGTAAAACAACCATGGGAGTTGCAAAGAACACTAAATAAGAGTAAATGTAATGGAGTTATTTTTATTCAAGGAAATTATTTTATACAGATAAGTTGATAAGAAGGATTTTTAAGAACACAATTGCAAACAGTTGAACAGTAGTTAACATTGAGATAAGATGATTACTTTTTACTAGCTTTAGTGTCAACTACAATTTGTTAGTGAGTTGAGAGTAAACTATATAAAAGGTAGCTGCTTCTAATATTTTAGTAGATTGCACATACTAAAATTTAGCAAGTCTCAAATTGGGAAACATTGATGTTCTTAGTATAGTATGTATTAAAAGAAGTGTCACCCTTGTGAAACTATGCTTATAAAAACTTGCTAGTAAAAAAAGATCAAAATAATAGAAAAAAATTAAACATGTTACATCTACACACATTTTCACACTTTTTGTGATTTCTGAATATGATCATCAGATTTAATTTAAAAAACTTATTAATTTTTAATCTGCATTCTCAATGTTATTTTAAAAATAAAAATATATATATATTCTGGTGATTCCAAAGTGTACAGCAAACTCTTTGGTGATGATTCTTTTTAGCCAAAAGTAAGAAAAAAGTTCATATAAATGTAGGTCAGAAAATTGTTCATCAGAAAGTTTCGGTCTGTGAAAAATTTAGCCCTGCTTTTCTGCTCCCTTTGTGAAATTAAACCATACCAAAATTCTTGGGATATAACTTGATATGCTTCCTTATGGTTTTTTATCTAAGAAATTGAAAAAAATTGGTCCCAGACCTCTACCTCACTTAGGTTTTAAGATAAATGGGGTAAAACAAAAAAAGATTTTGTTGGAAAATACATTTTAGGTTTGGAATAAAATAACTTAAGTTAATAAATAACTTAATTTTGAGAAAATTTCTCTTAAACTGTACCTACATTTTTCCAATTCAATCTGAATTTAAAAAAGCGAAATTCCATTATGAATTCTTTGTTTTGAAAAATGCTGCATCTCCTTACTTATACAGAATATGCTGATATGATTTTTGTGTATGGCTTTTGCAATGGAAGTGTGTCCTAGCTGTGGTGGAAGAAAAGAATATTGACATACATATCCTAGACAAATAGTTTCCAACCTTAAGTATTTGTAAAATTTTTAATAATTTTTGTGAGAATGATACACTTCTGAGTATTGAATCATCTGAACATCAAACAGTACATAGTGATGAAAGTGAAAACATTCTTCAAGTGATACAGCTTAGTCCTATAATGAGCACATACAAAATTGCTACACAACCTTCTACAAAGTACAGATTGAGAACATTACATGCTCACAGACTGCATCCTTATGTTCAGAAAGTGATTACGCCAATTCTATTCATAATATTTTTGGAAGAAGCTACTTTTACCCTTAATAGCATAAACAGCACATGGAATTCACATCGGTGGTCTGAAGAAAAATCCAGATGCTGAAGTTTAATCAAATTTTAGAGTAACAACTTGGTGTGACATGATTGACAACCAATTAATAACCTATTCATATTAAAAGATATCACAGGGAAAAATTATCTGGAATTTTTAAATGATGAATTTCTTACATTGCTGAATATTTCTCAATGGTGAAATGAACTGAAATGTACTATCAATTTGATGGAGCACCAACAAACTTCATGAATGAAGTAAGGCAAGCAATTAAATGAAACATTAACTGGTTAATGGACTGGATGTAGAGGGCAGCTAAATGTGATAAAACTGATTGATCACTACATTCTCAGTTTGGTATCACTGCTCATCAAGGTATGCAAAGATATCATTGTTGGCAACAGAAAATATAAGGTAACAAACTGAAAAGTGCATCGAAGTCAGTGGTGGAATTTTTTAACATTTACTGTAAATTAATACAGTGTAATCCATAGTGAATATTTTTTTTAAAAGCATTTTAACTTTTCAAAGAACTAAATTTATTATACTAAAAACAGCTGTTATTAATTTTTACAAATTCATGACATTTTTTCTGTTATATTTTGTTCTGCTTTATTTTAATAATTGAAGTTGATTCTCTTTTTACATAAAATTTATTACATCAATTTTCTCAGAACTAATTCCCTACAAATTTTGATAATAAAATTTATGCACTTACTATTCCTTTAATAATACTGTACTTCACACCCAAAAAATGTTTTCATTACGCCAAATTTTTGTTTTACTTCAGATATCATGAAAACTAAAGATATACAGTTCTGGGATCTGTTTCATTTGGTTTTTTAGGAAAAAAACATTCAAGTTTATCCCTTGCATAACATCTTAAAAATTTCAGAATGACCTCATTTCACCAGGGAAACAAAAATCTGGGGGAAGTATTTTCAAATATGTATTTGTTTGAAATTGTCTCATTATTTCAAAAGTTTCATTATTTAATATTATTATATATATATATATATATATATATATATATTTTCTTCTTTCACCAGCTCTACAGTTTTATATGAACCTTGGCTTGGCCTCCTGATATACATATATTACAATTAATCTGATGAAAAATCGTAAATGTTCCTAAAAAAAATGGAACATGTAGGTAGTTATTTTTTTTTAACAAATTCTGTTTAATTCTTTGTATTAAACAATTTTAAATTTAAATTTATTGAACAATACACTGAATTTGAAATTTTGTTTTTTTTATTTTGTGTTAAACTAACAGTACAAAATGGAAAACAATATGCTAAGAAAGACTTAGCAGATTAATACAAATTAGTACACAAAATTTAACACTGGAGAAATATCCGTAAATATCAACAAAAGGATTTTTTTTATGCTAAGAAAGACTTAGCAGATTAATACAAATTAGTACACAAAATTTAACACTGGAGAAATATCCATAAATATCAACAAAAGGATTTTTTTAATTCAAGAAAGAACTATCCAAGATATAATACCTTATACATCCAAATATTGAGGGCAAAGAAGAATGGAACTAAAGGAAAATTTTATGTTACGAAAAGTACAAGTACCTAAAAAGCTATTTTAGTTTTCAGATTAAAATTGAAAAATGAATTGAGGAAAAGCAAAGCTACATTTGCATAGCATTTTTTGATATCACTGGATAGTTAGGAAGTAATAAAATATTTTAACATTAAAAAAAGAAAAATTTTGTCAAAATAGTTGAAATTTATACAACAGTCAGCTAGGTGTAATGAGGAAAAAACAGGTTTCCAACATGGAGTAGAACTAATTTACCAATCAATGGTTTTCATAGTCTGAAGCGGTGCAGCATTCTACTGCTTGCGTTTCTCAGGTGAAAATAATTTTTGTCTGTTGCTTTTAAAATAAAATTTTTTCCAGTGAAAGAAAGGATCCCTATGTAGGTGCGTGTGACCCCTACTAGGTTCTGTATACTCAACACAAGCCAGAAGAGCCAGTGCATTCTTGATACCGGCTGGGGATACTTGTGGAACCATCTCAGGAGACTCAATTTTCTGCTCTAAACAAATTTGAAATGAATATTTTATTTATGTAGAATTATATAGTGTAAGTATCTGGATTAGTATTACTGTGTTTTTATTGTTGAATTATAATTACAATATTACAGTGTATTTACAGTGCTTAACAAATTGGCCTTAATAATTAGGAAACTATATCCAGAAATCAAAAGAAAAAATAATAAATGGTACAGTAACTCAATAATGTTGTAAGAGATGATACCAGCATACAGTAAATATCTAGTAGTCCCTGTAGGCTGCATAAAAAAAATTAAAAGTACCAAAAGTAAGCCACAAAAATATTAATGTTTTAAACAATTATAGATCTGGTAGGCTAGTTTGTAAGACTCACATATGGAATGTCAGAAAATATTATGCTGTTTAAAGCTTCCCAAACAAATGTTAATTTTAAAAAAATAGGTAATACGAGGGTTATTTTTTTTTTCAAGGTCTGATCAGTCACAAAATTAAAACCACAGTGAAAATAAAAAATTTGTAGCAAGTACTTAATAGTTAACGCTATTTTTCTACATAGTTGCCACTCCGACTTAGACATTTTTCGTAGTGTGGTACCAACTTTCCAATACCCTCATCATAGAACGGAGCCACCTGTGTTTTTAGCCATGTTTCTATGCTGGTCTGCAGCTTGATGTCTGTGGCAAAATGCTGACCTTGAAATTTCAGGAAACAAATCACTCAATACAGAAATGGTGAACCGACGATTTTTTCGAATTGCCTCATCCACTCTCTCGAGATCATCAGTTGACACTCACTTCCTTCCCTGACCGCCTGCATCATGAACATCTGTACATCCTGCTTTAAAGTTCCTGCATCATTGTCGCACTTTGTTATCATTCATTGAAGTTTTGGCGTACACATTACTTATTCATCAATGAATTTCAGCTGCATATTCATTGATGAATTTCAACAATAGCAGGAGATGCTATTGTTGTAGACATGTTTACGTGTTCAGAACTAAACGAAGTGATATGGCGTGATTAAAGTTCTTACTAGATACGCTGCGCAAAGGAGTTTTTATTTCGCGACTGATCTGACCTTGAAAAAATAACCCTTGTACTTCCTAAATCTAAAATTTTCTGTTAAAGTTGTAATTAATTAAGCTCTAGTTCGTATCTTGAAAAGATTTCTTTTCAAATAATTATAAAATTTTAAAAGAAAACAAAAAAAAAAAACAAAGAAAAAATTAAATACCAACCTTTTTCTAAATAAGCTGGTAATTTGAACGAATTAAGAATACGATGTACAAGTTCACCAACATGTCCACTGTAAGGAATATGAATAGGTATTTCCAGTATGAATTCATCAGATCTTGTTTCCATTGGAAATGTAAACTTAAATAATTTTTGTTTTTTCTTGGAATTGTCTTCCTCAAAGCTCATGGTTACACTATGAAAATGAACACAAAATTCTGAAAACTTTAGTATGAAGGCAAATGATTCTTTGCATACACTTAATGTTAATTACAAAGTAATTAATGTAACAATCTAATTTAGGATGGAAAATTATTTTGAAGGAATTCACTTTCTTCATACACTCCAGTAAATGAAGCCCTAATCAGTCTCAAATCTGGTAAAGTACGAGAAAGATGCAGATTAAAGTGAGAGATTAACATTTATTTTAAAAGACAAATGACAACCTAAGCAAAATTGCACAAGCACATTGGAAATTATTACGATGAATTTTTAAACAATTGGAAATTCTGCAAAATAACTTTGTGCATAAATATTGTAAAATTAAAGTAAATTAAATAGTGCAGCAGGCATAACTGCATTAACTAATTTTAGTCAATGCACTGAGATATTTAATATATAATTAGTGCAGAATCCATAAATTATATATATTTTTAATTAATCTTGACAGCTCATAGCATGTTACAAGTTGTCAAATGAATGTACGCTTATATACTAAGCAGTTTACATACTAGTGTATTAGAAGAATATTACAAGCATGTAAATGTTAGAGAATAGTTTGAATACCTTTTAATGGTTTGCCCTTGCCTTATAATAAGGAACTTCTAACTTAGGGCAAAGAAAACATGTAAAACTAAATCTAATAGATGCAATATATAATTTGGCTTTTAATAGCTAAACAATGGTACCAATTGAATTTAAAAAAATTAAGGCCGTAAAAAATAATAAATACTATACAATGGAATAATAATACTTACGGTAATATTTATAAACAAGATAGGTTAATATCAGTCTGCAAATGTTAACACTTAAAATCCTAAACTGAAAAACATCGTTAGGTGCCACAATATACATTATCAAAAACTTTGTGGGCGAGGCTCACTCAGTAAAACAATACTCAACATTATTTATACGCAGAACTACCATATAATATTCAATATGCAGATAAACAGCAGAATACAAACCTTAACGCAGATTTACGGAAATATCGACGATACTACTATTATCGATTGATAAAATTTAATTTACTACATTTTAACGATTAATGAAGGTTAAAATTTAACGTATTATATCGATATAGATTATCGTCGATGTTGTGAAGCAAGATATCGATGTTTTGAAATTCTACATATGCTTACCTTCGTTAAAATACTTCTGCAGTTAGCGGTTGTCTCTGTTGACAACACGCTGTAACTGTATGGGTAAAAACTGATGAAAACGAACAGGCATAAATTAATATCTTTGTGAAGGTATTGTCGAACACAATTAAAAGAATGGCCATTTTATGAAATAGGTAGCATAAGTCCAGAACTATCTATTCTGATTATTATCTAGTTACTATTGAACACTAATAACAAATGTCGATTAAAAATATTGACAATCAAGCATGAATATTACCTATGGACATGTCTAACAAATACTAATGCAGGCAAAACCGCAATCTTAAAGCAAAAAGTTGCTTGTTGTCCATCCCAGTATAATGCATTTGACAACATTTTTGTAGTATATAGGGGATAGATACTACACTTGATTTCAATATCTATTAAAAATAACGAGTTTTCATTTTTAATTGAAATCTATTAATACTAGCTTTAATTTCATGTTTATTTCTTTCTCTCATATCAGTCTTATATACTTAAAAATATGACAAAAATTGTTTTTGAAGATAAAATATATATATGGTTTGACATTTAGCATCCTAAAAGAAATAGCTTCTCAGTTTATTTTGACTTTCTTGAATGAAGTAGAGCAAAATTTCATTGGATATATGTTTAAGATCACTAAGAACAGCCTTTGAACAGACATTTTTTTAACTTATGGATTCCACAGAAAAACTAGCTGAGAAGCATAATTTACTTTTACCCAGTTCCAAAGAAAAATTAAGCAGTTTTGTCAGTTGTTTGATGAAGTAAACATTACTGGTTCATAGGAACTGTTTGTTTGACATTAAAGAAGTGTGCAAATTAATCTGAATATAGGGATTTTTTTGTTTATTTCTATTTTATTGATACACTGCTTGAACACACCAATTTAAGTTGCCTGTGTAATGTGAGGTTATTATTTTTTTTGATTATTTAGCAATTTGCCATGTTATAATTAGTGTTTTGTGAAAGTATTTGATTTTTTGTTACAAAATCATACTTTTGTGTTTTTCTTTATTTACGTTTATACTTCAATCTTTTTAAGGTCTAGTTACATGATTGAGAACAAATTGAATACCTGTTTCATGAAAAGCATTTCAGATTATTGAGATGAAAAAAAAAATTTATTTAATGAATAAGTAGATATCACCAAGGTACATGAAAGAACTAATTACAGTAGTGTGCAAATTAATCTGAACACAGGGAATTTATTTCTATATTGTAGATACACTGACTGCTTGATCAAAGTCTTTATGTAAATTTTTGTGTTATAGGGATTTGTAAAAGTTTATTTAATTTTTTATTACAAAATCATATTTTTGTTCTATACGTCTTGATATAATAATGGACGTAACTTGAACAAAGCATTCAAAAATTTTTCTCTTTCTGAGCATACCACTATGACAAAATGAAAATAGCTTCTGAGTGTGGTGTTTCACACTAGGGACAGTGAATGCTATTTTAAAATTTAAAGAAACTGGTTCCTTTCAAAGACAAATGTGGCTGTAAAAGAAAAACTACTCTAACACAGGATCTGTTATATTAGTGAGAAAAAGTAAATTTGATCTAAAATTATCTGTTGTGAATTTAATTTGAGAATTAGCAGCCAGTGGAACAGATTACATGTAACAATTGCTAGACACTGACTTCTTGCAGCTGGACAAAAAGCTTGTCAGCCAGCTAAAAAGCAGCTTTTAACACCAGCAATGCTAAAAAAAGGCTCTTGTGGGCTACGGACATGCTGATTGGATCAAAGAAGACTGGAAAAATGTTATGTTTTCGAACTAGTCATATTTTAATGTTTTGGGGCAAAGTGTTACATGCCTTAAAACACAACAATCTGTTATCGCTAGAAAAAAATGTTTTGGGTTTTTCATATTTGAAGGCCCTTGTTCATTACTTCCAGTAGATGATATTTTGAAAAGTAATGGATATATGAATATATGAAGATTCTGAAGGAAGAAGTTCAACTTCAGAACAAATTCCTACAAGGCAAAGGAGTTTTGCAACAAGATTTAGTGCTATGCCTTCTCTCAGAAAAGTAGAAACTTTTTTGAAGAATGAAATGCTTCCTTGGCCAGGCAACTTCTCAGACTTATACCCAGTTGAAAATCTTTGGGCAGTAGTAAAGAAAAAGTCTCAAAAATGTATTTTACCAAAAAATTATTTATTTAGCGTATGGCGCCAAAACATAACACAAATTGCAATCAAAATTACAAACAAAGATTTAACAAACTAATATATGCTACTGATTCTGGAGTTGCCATCAGGAAATCTTCAGGATTCCCTTCATATGCTGTTCTAGGGCAAACTTCTGTGATATGTCTGACAGTTTGATTTTCACCACACTCACGAAGGGGTGTCTGTGTTTTACCCCATTTATACAGGAAATAGGCACACCTACCATGCTGAGTCCGTATACTGTTTAGCATTGACCATGTCTTACATGGCAAGTCAAAATCCGGAGGCCTTTGAGTAATACATGGGATTATTATGCTTTGTGGTCCATTCTCGATGCTAGGTGTCAGTTAGATTAAATCTGTCCTCTGTGGCAGCAATTGCTCTTTTGATAGGTGGCTATCTAGATCAAAGGTGACCATGATTGGCATACTCAATGTCCTCGTGTATTGGCAGGTTTCGATTGTCCATAATCTTCTTGCACTCTCTTACAAGAGTGTTCATACGGCGCAGGTTTGGGGGGTGGTATGTAGCACAATACCAGTAGCCATTCCATGGGAGTAGACATGATGACCCCGGCAATCATTCTCATAGTGTTATTAAGTTGAGCATCAATTCTATGAACATAAGGGCTGTTAAGCCACACTGGCGCACAATATTCAGCACCCAAGAAGACCAGGTACAGAGCCGATGTGTGCAAAGTGAAAGCCGATGCTCCCCATGTCGTTCCACAGAGCTTATGTATGATGTATGATGTATGATGTTTCTCGCTCTCAATTGCCCTGCAGTTTTCATGAGGTGCTTCTTAAATGAAAGCGTTCTATCAAGTGTCACGCCTAGGTATTTCGGTGTCTTATTATGAAAGAGCCATGTATCCTCAAGTAGAATTTTAAGCTCCCTATTAGCAAACTTGTTACTCAGGTGGAAGCATGACACCTCTATTTTACTTGCATTTGGTTGGAGGCGCCACCTCTGGAAGTACCTTCCCAGTTTCTCCAGGTCAGCCATCAGGACCTCCTCCGACTCATCAAATTATCTACATTTTATTGTTAGCACCCAGTCATCGGCGTAGCCATGCTTTTTAAATCTTGTCTCTGGCATGTCCGCAACATGGAGGCTGAAAAGGAGAGGCGCAAGTACGGACCCTTGTGGCAGGCCATTCTTGAGTTTCCTCTGTGAGCTTATATCGGATCTCATGATAACTTGGAACATTCTGTCGTTCAACATGTTATTAAGGAGGCGAGCTATTAGTTTGAATGGGATTACACGGAGAACCTTACAAATCATGCCTTCTTTCCAGTCAGTGTCGTAAGCGGCTGATAAGTCAACTAACGCAGCAGAGGCTTTAAAATTTCTTTGGAACCCTGCTTCAATGTACGTTGAACCTGGTTGATGCATCTTCGTTTTGGCCTAAAGCCTGCTTGTTCAATTGGTATAACATCATATATCCTCTGACAGATTCTGTTGTAGATAAGCCTTTCTAATAATTTATATGTCACTGTTAGCAGTGCTATAGGCCTGTAGCTCTTAGGTAAGTTTGCTGGTTTCCCCGGTTTCAAAATGGCTATTACCTTCGATCGCTTGAAATCTCTAGGCTCGCTACCGGTCTGCATTATGTCAGTGAAGAATCTATCCAGCCAAAGTTTTGGGTATTTTCCGCAGTTAAAAATTCCGGATTGATACAATCGAACCCTGATGCTTTCCCTGGAGCAACATCTTTGAGCGCCGACTCAATCTCTTGAAGCGTAAAAGGGCGAGCGCACTCAGTTTCTCCTGCCTTCCTCCTCAAGTTCCTTAGTTCGCGTTATATTTCAATTGTGTGCGCCCTGTCTCTTTGTGCTCTGGATGTTGCCACTATGTGGGACCCCACGGTTTTTGGGGAGACACCTGCTTTTGGTCTCTGAATAGGGGATCCGCTTTCTAATCTTCTTAGCAGAATCCATGCATGACGACTCGAGGCCTGAAAGTTCAGGCTTCCCACCATTTCCGACCATTTCTGTTGTCTTGCAGCATAAGGCTATGGAGAAACTCGTCTGCCACCTTTTGATCGCCCGTCTCGAAGAATCTTCGGTAGAGAACTTCGCTATTTTGGGACCACCCTGGGATATATTCTCTGCGAAACCCTCTAGGGATACACTTCTTAGCGGTACTTGTTACTGCTCCAATATAATTGTTCCTCAGTGTTACAATGTGTATCCTGGATTGCAAACAGATCAATATTGTCGTTCCTCAGTAGTTTCGATAAATACTGGCTCTTAGAATAACTTATGCTTCCATATGTATGTAGCAAATTCTGACCGAAGGTCCAGAATGTTGGGTTGGAACTGTTGGGTATATCTAGCGATATGGCCTGCAGTTCGTAATACTATAGGCTTGTGTCTGCGTGGTCAGGAGAACCTATCTTCTTGGTTTGTCTGACTGCCAGTATCTGGTAGCTCATTTAGCGTTAATCAGGGTGCACCACGTGGAGGCGAACTAGCTTTACACCCCTTATTTATATTTTATAATTTTTATTTTTCTTATTTGTATTTTACAATCTGAAAAGTTCTGTGTGAATTGCCATCATCATTTTTATGTTACAATATTTATAGTCATCAAAACCATAATATTTTCAGGAGTACTTTTAGTATAAAACTATATTTAGCCATCAACTTAATTAGTAATTAAACATATTACTGTAAGGTTAATTTCATTGTTTCAAAATGCAGCGCATTTTAATTTCCATTAAGTTCTTACAATGTTTGATTTTTACTTTAATTTATAATGCTACAATGAAAAGGCCATGATCAAAAAATAACTTATATCTAGGATTAAGTTAAAATCAGTTGAATTTCAAAGTCGAGAGATCTAAGGTTCAAGTCCTTGTAAAGGCAAAAACTGATATAAATTTAATATACAAAAAATTATGCGTAAACATTTATTTCAATTCCTAAAAATAGGATGGGGGTTAAAAAGAGCGATTTATGGAGACGGATATTCCTCAAAAACTATTTATCCTAGAATCAATTTTTGTTTCATATGAAACAAAATATTCTGTACTATGAGTTGTACAGAGGATTTTTATTTGTTTGTTTTCAAAGTCTCAAAATTGTTTGTTTTCAAAATTTTCTTATTACTTGATATTTCACTGCGTAATTTTTTCATACTACGTATTTTAAAATATCCTCTCTAAAATCCATAGATCCAGAAATTCTGTGCAATTTAAAAAAAAATAATATCATTAAGATATCTTATTTAGAAGTTATCTTATTTATTTTAGTGATTCAAAATTCTAAAAATCAATTCTTTGAGAAAACAATAGAATATATTTAGCGATATATTTCCACTTACCCAGAAAAGCTACCTTAGAATAAACCCAGCTCTATGTGTTTCTCCTTTTTCTCTTTCTTTTTGTAAATTTTTTGGCCTTAGTTTTCTCTTCTTTCTTGAAATGCTGAACTCTTGGAAGTTGTCATTCGACATTTTTTTTCTTTCATCTCGTTCCTTTCCTGTTTGGAAATTCTTGTGACCAGGTGATACACTGATCCTTTTCATGGACAAAATGTGGAATATGTTACCGAAATGAAACTACCAATACTTTCCTAAGAAGCTCCAGCTAACGGTTCACATTTTTCAAGTTTTGTTTGTCATTTTCAGCTTTTTAAAATTTTTGTTCAATTTATTCAATTTTTGTTTTAATTGCCTTTGATGTTTGCTTTTGTTTAGTTATCTGTTTAATAGGCGGAAAGAAATTGAATTGAATATGATTCAGATTAGATAAAAACAAAATAAAATTTTTAGTTTATGAGTAAGACCAGACACCGAAAATTTAAGATTCTCAACTAGAAAAAACACTTGAAAGAATGAATGTACAAGAATATAAAATTTTATTTTATCAATTATTATATTATTATTGTATACATTGTTATTATTATATATTTTGAAGTATTCATTCTCAATATTAATTGTTCAGAATATGTTAAATACACAATTTAAATTCATTCGTTAAAAGAACAATATTACCTTTTTTTTTCAATTATTGATTACGTCTGAAACTTTTAATGGTAAGAATTTAATTTTCTAAGAATCAAGAAACTATTACTTATACTAGTTATAGTTTACAAATAAAACAGCGAATTTACATATTCTTTAAGTATTTACATACGTTTATATCCTTTAATAGTGGCTAGGAACTTGTTTACATATGGGAGGCTAGGAAGACATTGTCCGAATGCTTGTAATAATGCATGGTTCTGATTAACCGAAGTTTCATAATCTGAAAATGAAATGTTTCCATCTTTATCGTGATCCATTCTTATTAATGTTATATCTATTAACTCCCAAACCATTCTATCTGAATTTTCATTCGCCGTTATGAAACAGTTCTTCATCATATGATACAGTAATTCTCTACTTATTAAACCTTTACCGATCGTATCGTATACTTGAAAACAGTATTTCATTTTTTTCGATAGTGTTCCATATAAAAATATGGATAATCCTAAAGCCCACGAATCTGCAGGAACTGTGCTTCTTTTAGCAAAAACAATAAATATACGATCCATTAATAAATCACTTCTAATACCAAACATATAATGCATAACTTCTGCAAATAGACTTTTATCCATCGGTCGCAGTTTTGTTAGTTTATGATAAACAAACAGAACAGCGTGAAGTTCATCATCTGAGAAATGTGTTTTGCCTTTAAGCTTTTTTTCAACTGGTCTAATTCTGTTTCTTATTCTGACATTTTCATTTCCAGTAGTAGTCAAATCGAAGAGAGATTTTTCCATTTTTGAAGATTTTAATTAAAACTGGAGGAAAAATATATATTTCATATAGATAAAAATTTATTACTTTTTTTATATATATTGGCTTTTATTCACTTTTATTTTTAAAAACTAAGAATAAAATTAGAACGAATAGAACTAAGAATAATAAATAAATTGAACATTGAAAACTTAATACCGAGAAGAAAATAATATAAATGAATTTTACAGGTTGTATAATTACATTATTGAATCGTTACCTTGGAAATTATTAATTTATTTTAATTGTTACCTTTTTTATTCTAAATGATTTGGCTTTATATTACAAAAAAAAACTTTATATTTTTGGCTCCTTATTATCCTCAGGGTATTCAGAACTTAAATTAAATATACACATTTTTTTAAATGAAAAGTACATAAAATTTTATTTCATTAACCCTTAACTGGTCGCATCGGGTCTATATGAACCGAGAAACTATTTTATGTTTAATATTTTCCTCAATGGTATTAAGTTGGCGAGGCTGCTAATCTCCTATCGTAATCCATTCTATCAGTCAGTATCCAGCTTCCCTTAGTTTGTGTAATATAAGTAACAAAAATGAGCTATTTGACCTGACGTGACCAATTGTGTTACACTATTGCGTTCCACAGAGCTTATGTATGATGTTGTTTCTCACTCTCAATTTCCCTGCGGTTTTCATTAGTTGCTCCTTAAATGAAAGCGTTCTATCAAGTGTCACGCCTAGGTATTTCGGTGTTATTGTGAAAGAGCCACGTATTCTCGAATAGAATTTTAAGCTCCCTATTAGCAAACTTGTTACTCAGGTGGAAGCATGACACCTCTGTTTTACTAGCATTCGGTTGGAGGCGCCATCTCCAAAAGTATCTTCCCAGTTTCTCCAGGTCAGCCATCAGGACCTCCTCCGACTCATCAAATTATTTACATTTTATTGTTAGCACCCAGTCATCGGCGTAGCCATGCTTTTTAAATCTTGTCTCTGGCATGTCCGCAACATATAGGCTGAAAAGGAGAGGCGCAAGTACGGACCCTTGTGGCAGGCCATTCTTGAGTTTCCTCAGTGAGCTTATATCGGATCTCAAGATAACTTTGAACATTCTGTTGTTCAACATGTTATTAAGGAGGCGAGCTGTCAGTTTGCGTGGGATTACACGGAGAACCTTACAAATCATGCCTTCTCTCCAGTCAGTGTTGTAAGCGGCTGATAAATCAACGAATGCAGCAGAGGTTTTAAGATTTCTTTGGAACCCTGCTTCAATGTACATTGTGAGCGAGAGAACGTGGTCGGTGCAACTTCAGTTTGGCTTAAAACCTGCTTGTTCAATTGGTATAACATCATATATCCTTTGACAAATCCTGTTGTAGATAAGCCTTTCTAATAATTTATATGTCACTGATAGCAATGCTATAGGCCTGTAGCTCTTAGGTAAGTTTGCTGGTTTCCCTGGTTTTAAAATGACTACCTTTGATCGCTTGAACTCTCTAGGCATGCTACCGGTCTGCATTATGTCAGTGAAGAATCTGACCAGCCAAAGTTTTGCCTATTTTCTGCAGTTTAATACAAATTCCGGATTGATACCATCGAACCCTGTTGCTTTTCCTGGAGCAACATCTTTGAGCGCTGACTCAATCTCTTCTAGTGTAAAAGGGGGAGCGCACTCAGTTTCTCCTGCCTTCCTCCTCAAGTTTCTTAGTTCGCGTTTTATCTCAATTTTTACCATAAAAATTGACCTCATTAAAGCAATAATAATGGTATTGTTTCGTGATGAATGTGTAATACACCTGTTGAATTTATTCCAAATCATGTATCTGAACTGATTAAAAATAAAGGACATATTAATTATTAGATATTTGCAAATTTTATAGATATATGATTTTTTCCAAATAAAGTTTTTTTTTTAATAAATAACATTTGTGTTAAGATTAATTTGCATTTCACACTATTGCATTTCTTCTTCAAGCGTAAAAATTAACCAGAGTTCTAGTACTTACTACTTTTCTACGTCAAATCTTTCTAACAGCAGTCAATGATGCTTGCTGACCATGGGAACACTGCTTACAATATTATTAACCAAGATTATTTTTGGGACTGGCTGATACTTTCAAACTGAATTAACAAATGGTAATTAATCACATGAAAGTATGATATGAATAAAAGAAGTGTTTGCAATAATTTTAGATGTATAACTTTTATCTGAAAATTGTAAATAAATATACTGTTTGCAAAGTCTCTACGATGTTTCTGAGTAAGCTAGAGATTAAAAATATTCTTGTTTAATTTTGGCCTCAATTTTTTTGAACTTTGAAGGAAGCAGACATGATCAAATTGCTCTATACTATTTATCCTTAATCTTAAAATTTGTTAAAGAACAAGAGTTTAATTTCTTTTTTTAAAATAAAATTTATAATATTTTGCTTGGTGTTTGTTTAATAGTAGTTGGCAATGGCTGATATTTCTGAAAATTGAGAATGGTTAATAAACCATTAAATCATCTCTTCTACTTATTTATTGTTCATTTATTTATTTGACACATTGTTACTTGGCAGACAAAATCTGCTTTGTGTCATTTTTTTGTTAAAATAAGATCTTTGTTTATTTCAATTGTTTTGGCCTTTCTCTAGCATTTGGTAATATACCTGTGTGCTCAACTATGTTTAAAGATTTAAAAAAAAATTTTCAAAACCTTCCAAGAGGTTTCCTTATTGTATGTTTGGAAAAATTTCTTATATGTCACTGTTAAAATTAGTGGTTATTCAGAAAATTTGTATTATGTAAGTATATGAATATTTTACTTGAAGAAGACATATTTTACTTAAAAATATTACCTTTATTAATTTCTTGGGTTAATCAACTATACAAAAATAAAATAAATACACATTTTATTTTTTAACATTTCACTTAGAATTCTCTAAGCTAAGCAATTATACTTTCAGACTAAAACTGATTTAAGCAACATATATGTTAATTTAATTTAAAAAAAAAAAATTATATTTACATTGTAAATTTAGTTTTAGGGAAAATAATGTTTAATGTTTGTAATTTTTGAGAAAATTATTTTTGAGATAATTATCTAAAGATAAGATAAAGTCGGGAATGAGTAAGGGTGATCTATTACAACAAGGGTGGGGATAAAATTTTTTCTAGGGTGGGTAGACCAGTTAATTTCTTAGTATGTAAGAGAATTTAGTGTGATATGAATATTTATATGTATTGTCACCTGAGGAAGCTTAGAGAATTCTAAGTGAAATGTTGTGTATTTAATTTTTAAGTTTGTATAGGTGATTGGTTAACCCAAGAAAATATAAAGGTAATATTTTTAAGTAAAATATGTCTATATATCTTTGTGCACCATTATGTTCATAGGTTTTTTGAATTACTGTTAAGTTTTTATGTGGTAAAATGTTCCCTACATGTAGCCTTACATGATCAGTAATAGAAAAAGGTCAGTTAAAATCATGTGTAGTCATTGATCTAATAGTGAAACTGATCACATTAATCAGTTAAATAATGAAGAAAATTGCCAAGCAGACATACTTCTGACAATGATGAAAAACAAAGGAAATAAAAAAAACCAGCCATGAGCCATATAATTTTCCTGGTTTTAGCTTTGATTTTTAACTTTCATTTCACTTTGGTTTTAACTTTTATTTCAAATATAACATAGGGCTTTTAAATATTAATAACAACAGTTAAAGTAAAATTGTAGAAAAGATCAAAATGCTCGTAATAAATCTGCACCTGATTCCCATGGTCAAATGAAAATTTATTCCCACATTTTTTTATCTTGTAATCTATTGTGTATTCTGTGATATTAACAATAAAAAAATTATTTTAATTAAGCTTTACACCATTTTTGGTTTAACTTGTCTGGCCTTTTGAAGAATTTTTAATATTAATTTTTATTTAAAATAATTAAAAAATAAAATAAGATGAGACAAGTGAATTTCTATAACATTTCTTCTGCATGAACATTTTGTTTTTTTCACCCAGAAGAAAAGTCATTGAAGTGGGGGCCCACCTTCCCACCTCACTATTTCTACCCATCATTATCATTATTGTTCAACCACGTTTATTATTGTTATTTTTTTTAAGTTTCTATTTTCTCAGTTTATAATTTTTATTTTTCTTAAGTTTTAGATAACTGACGTTAAGATTTTTTGCTAATATAGCTTCTCTTCAAATTTTTTATTTTTTAATTTTTTAATGCTTTGTCTTTCTGTGAATTTCTTCATTCACAATTACACAAATCGACCTATGTGGATGACTGTGTTGGTTGAGCAATAGAGAATTAGTAAGTGTAGTTCTAACAATAATCCTAACAGAAGTGAATTAAGAATTAAATAATAGTTGTTTAGTTGGGGACTAAACAACACTAACTATTAACAATTAATAATGTAAATTAAAAAACATGTTTATGCTCCAATACTATTTATAAAAATTTATAAACTTTATAATGATCAAAGTAAATGATAATTTTGATTGTTAAACAATCATCATCATCAATAGACACTAAGAGAAAATTACATATAAAAAAGTAGTAAAAAAGATAAATGAAAAAAGAAGAAATTATAAATGAAAAGAAGAAATAATACTTATTAATTTATTTTACACTAGAACAGTCATAGACCTTAGTGTTATACAGTAAACTGCCTAAATATAACACAACAAACTAGAGTACATACTAAAATTCTATGTTACTTTGTTATCATCAGTATCATCATATTACTTCACTATCATCATATAGTTCTTGGCAGGACTACTGCCAAATCTCATGCCGTACCACTCAAAAATTCTCAAGGTCAAAAAGTCAACGCTTCAGTATATTGATTGCATACTCATACCCATCTACTTGTAGATGCTCAATCAGAGCCCATTCTCCATGTAAAACATCCGTGTGAGCACAGAGGATATATGGGTACTCTTAGACCAATGTTCATATTAACATCAAAGTTCCCATTAATTTTTTTTATGAAAATAAGGTCAAATTGAGTTTGACAAACCTAAGATCCAACAAACTCAAATTTTTCATCTGATGGTGATCAATATTATTAAAGTGAACCAATGTTCATATTAACATCAAAGTTCCCATTAATTTTTTTTATGAAAATAAGGTCAAATTGAGTTTGACAAACCTAAGATCCAACAAACTCAAATTTTTCATCTGATGGTGATCAATATTATTAAAGTGAAATTTTAAGGCCATCCATCTAAGAAAGTTTTGCTGCACTCCTTGAACTACATTGCTAGTGTAACCTCTATTGTGGTCCCAGTTTATGCAAGCATATTCCAGATGAGATCTTACCAGCAAATGACACAAGATAAGACATGTCTTTAGTTAGGTAAACAGTCTGCAAATCCACTTTATTTTGTCCCACCTTAGATACAGCTTTGTTTACATGCTTTGCTAAGTATAACTTTGAATCAAGCACTATACCAGTATCAGACAAAAGCTGTTGCCTGGAAATCTGCATACCAAAAATTGTGTTACTGAATGTGGATGGATTAGTTTTCTTGGTGAAAGATACAAAGATGTTTTCTACAAATTCAGAGGTATAAACTTAGTATGAGGCTTAAGCAGCAGCCTCATCTATCCCTTGTTGGAGGCTAGGATCATCTACAGAGCTCTTAATTAGGCAGTATACAGCTTTATATTATACACATATATATCTGAAGCTTATATATACATATATCAGCTGTGAAGCTGATTGAGGAAGTGATATAATTTATAAAAAATGACAATATACCTATGCACCTGATTTTAATAGAATGATTTTTTAAATAATCTGCACGCCAAGCCACCTAACCAGGCAAACATGAATAGCTAAAGACTTACATTTGTTCAAGAGAAAGTGGTGAGGTATCTTACTTTGCTGAAGTCTAGATATAAGGTATCAACTTGCCCTTGGAATTCACTGCTGGTCCAGTTTCATTTAAAAATGAGACAAGATTTGTAACTGTTGAGCACCCTTCAAAGAATACATAATGTCACTGAGATACTATGAGCCATACAGAGTTGAATAGATGGACATGGATTACCTTTTCAAAGCTCCAGCAGTACAAGACAGAAATTGGTCAAATATTGGCCAAGGTGTTCGGCCTTTCTTTGGGACTGGAGTAATGATAACATATTTCCACAACTCAGGAAAAGCTGTGAAATATAAGCTCCAATTGATGATTGAGGGTAGAATTGGAAATAACATGTCAATTGTACCTTTAATCAGCCATGCAGGAATACTGCCAATCCCATCTTTAATCAGCTGTACAGGAATACTATCAATCCCAGGGGAAGCTTGAGGTCTGAGACTGGCAATTGATTCTCTAACTTCAACTACCAATTTGCCCTCACAATATGCTCATCTTCTTCAAATTTATTAGCCAGTCACTCAGGATCAGTAATCACTTAACCATTAACTGAGACTGAGACAAATCATCTCTAAGATGACCTACATACTAACAGAACTTTGAAGGATCAACATAAATCTTGGCCTTCATGATAGTCCTTCTGACAATGGATTATAAAGATCCTCCTCCTTCCCAAGCCATATAAAGAGCCTCCTTCTTAAGCCAGGAATACTCTTCATAATCCTCTTGTTTACCCACTTTCATAAATCTTCTGTGAGTACTCCTTTTCTTTTTAATGTAGGTAATACAAACTGAAGAAAACCAAACTGGGTAGTCTGAATGACACCCCTTCTGCAATGGAATATGACTTTTCACTCAACACTTTAGGAGCTCCGTTAACATTCAGTTGCAAAAGTATATCGGTCCAGTTAGTACCACATAGATACTGTGGTATCTATGTGGTACTTTTTGTGTATTAAAAAACACAAAAATTAAAACAATGATTAACTTTTTGACTCTAAAGCCATCTTCTACAAGGAATCAATAATTTGATAGCTGGATGGAAACAATCATGAGAAAAAAGTGGAATATATTTTTCGACAATTCCTGTACTTGTACAGAAGTACAAATCATTATTTCGGTCCTCCTGTACTGTACAGGATGAACGATAAACAATTGCTCCAAATTTATACTGTCAATGAATTTAAGTATGACTTTTGTTCTTAGTGCTACATAATAGTCTCTATCAGGATAAAATGCAGCTGGTTATTTTCTAGCACCATCAGTTGTAATTTGCACCAGGAAATGAAATCAACCAAGTGAACTTAATGGAGGATACAACAGAAGACAACCCAGATTTTACTAAGTTAATTTGCTTATTCAACATCCATGGAAGATAACAAGATATCTGATTTGTCAGACTAAAAAAGGAACATTTTGAAACCAAAGAAGGTAAAACCTCCTCATCCAAAGCCTTTTATGACCTCATTTGGAGGAATAGAAAAGCCATCAACATTAAAATTTGGCAGTATAAATGATACATCAATTAGTTTATTTACATTATTTAGTTGTGTCTTTTCCTATACATCTGTCACATTTATAGGTATTCATTGTTAAATAAATTTTATATTCATCCTTGGTCAAGTTGAGACAGGTTAAGGGATGATATTGAATGGCACAAATCGTGCAGGTTGTTTGCTGTAAAATGGTTTATTGCAAATGGGGCAAGAATCAAAGCTGCCTGGCATATTGGGGCTTATAGAGAAAAAGTAACAAGTAAAATGAGTAAGTTATAATAATAATGATTGAAGAATCATTATTAACAAATAACAAATAACACTGAAACCAGCAGAAAGTGAAAGACCAGCCAAACAAACAAAAGTAGCTGTTTTGTAAATACTAATATTACTAAAGTAATTTAATTTAATTTTCTCTTGCATCTTCTACAATCCCTCATTGTTTTAGACAGTAACTGCACAGACACAAAGTCAAACACTTATCAATTGACACCAATGCAGAAAAAAGTACCAAAATCACACAAAACCCATGAAAAAAAAAATAGAAAACCTGGTTAGAAAAACTAAATATATCCTATCTGATTAATACTATTTTTTAAAATTTTTGTATAATAATAAATATTAATTGATCAGTGAATAACATATTATAATCATTACATAAGTATTTTTAACAGTGTTTTTACAGTGAAAGTAAAAAAAAAACAACAAAAAACAAATAACCACTGTTTTAGATAAATCCAATAGAAAGCATAAATTCAGTTTAAAATATTTACTTCAATCAAACATTTACTTCAATTAAATTACCCACTATGACTTATTTCACACCTCATGTTAGATTATTTCATACCAAGTTAGATTGGGCAAGATAAACATTAATCTGAAAGAAAGCATGTACCTCAACAAATTAGAGATATCCTCATTCATAAAAAAAATTTAAGAGAAGGAAAAACCATTTAATGTATGATATGGATGTGATGATTTTCACAAAAAGATCTTTATAAATTCAAAATTCCGATAGCCTCATATTGGGTAAGCCTCTTATCATTGTTTTTTTGTCTGCGGAGTAGCATAATTGTCCACATTATAAAACTTTAAAGTTTAAGAAATGTAAACATGTATATTTGTAGTAGTTTTATGTAGATGTCAGGTGAGATAGAGAGGATAGTGACTAGATACTACTACAGGATGTTACAAGTAGCAAGAAGCCTGTCATTGGCCCAACAATCAGTCCCCATGTTGCATGTCAGCTAGTTTTTTAAATTTTGATACATAGAACAATGATATATTGACATAGTTGAAATCAGTACTTTTCCAACCACATTCTGCAACTGATGACAAAGTGAAAAACAGCTCTATCAGTATTTGATGATGGCTCAAAAGGAATGCCAAAGATAAAAAATGTTAATTAAAAAAAATATATATATATATATATTAATATAAATTTTGTTTGGTTTGTCATTAAAAAAAGCTTGGATAAGGTTGTATAATGTTTTTTGCTTTGTCCATGACAAATTTTATTGAAAATATGCCATAGGGTATTTAGATTTTAATTACTTAATTATGCAATATTTTGAGTGCAGCTACAAAAATTAAATATTCGGAAAACAAGTGTGGGTCTGATTTTTTACCTCTTTCATCAAATTAATTTTTACCTTAAAAAATATGCAGTATTAAAAGTATAGTTGAAAAAAATTTGACTCCCTTGCCTAACTCTTATAATATTTGTAGTAAAAATCACAAATTTTAAAATAGATTAGAAATTATAAAAGAAAATTTAGTTCTTAAAATGGATCCCTTGGAACCCCTTTTTTTAGTTTCCATGTCATCTACATTAATACTAAATAGAGTTAATGTTGAAAGATATTTTAATTATGGGTTCAATTCAGCCCTCTTGTTTTCTTGGGGCTTAAAAAGTTTATTTATTGGAGTAATTATTTACTTTAATAAGTTAGCCGAATTTGGTGCAATGCTATTTAATTAAAAAAATTATAGTTTACTAAAAGAAAAAAAGATACTGTGTGCCTTCTTGTCAAATGGGAGATGAAGTCAGCAGAAACTGAGCTAATACTTTTACAAATACTGCCAAATTCAACTTTTTTAATTCAACAGATTTTTTAAATATGAAACAAAAACTTGTACTTTTATTGATCAATTTTCTATGATTGCTATACTAAAAGTTAAAAATTAAAAATTGCAAATAAACTCATTTTTCATTTTGACTAAAAATCCCATATATTTGTGTAACATTGATAACTAACTTTTTTGTGTATTTTTTGGTCTAAGGGTCTATCCAAAATTTTGGCTGATTGCTATACTTTTCATTTTGGCCATAGCCAAGAAAGTAAAAATGTGTAGAATATTGGGTATGCCATATAATGTCTATAAACAAGTGGACACATTTGTTTATCATCAGTCTTAAGAGACAAGAAAATTTAAACAGAAGCGCAATGTCAAGTAAAAAAGGATATTTATATGTAATTAGATTTTTGACGAACAAAAAAAAATTTTTAGCTTTTTTTGGTAGTACAATCATGAAAGAAAGCATACATTAAAAGGGTCGTGACACACATAGAATTAGGAAACTAAGAAAATGTGAAAATAGGGATAATGTTGAAAATGAAACAAGCCATAAGAGAACAAAACAATCAATAATAATAGTTGATGTAGCGACCACATATGGAAGGTCATGTAGGGCAGTTTCACTTACATCATTGTACTACCCTGAGTTTGTGAGATATAAGTTGCAGGTAGAAAATATCCCTTTGGTGACTGGAGACTCGTTAAATGAGTTAAACAATCCATTTTCTTAAAATGAACTGTTATGCCTTGAATAATTCACGTGACACTTCCTCCAGAAATGGTAATATCAGACTCAGTATGTTATCACACTCTCAGATAGTGCACAATGACATCTTTTGTGTATCAAAATTTTCTCTGACTAGGTGTTTTCAGATTCATGGTCAGAGACACTGGTTATCACCATACTGAAACCTGGTAAGGATAAATCCACTGGATGCACATTATATCCACAAAAAAACAAAGTGAATTTGCTTTTCCCAGTTGAGGGAAAAGCAAATTCACTTTGGTTACAAGTGCTGAAATTATATTCTAAGCACTCCAAACTTTCACAATCATGTGTTTACAGTTATGCACAAATTAATCTGAACACAGATGTTATTTAATAAAAAGTAACTTTATAGAAAAAAAATCATACCTTTACAGTATGTGAATATCTAGTAATTAATATGTCCTCCTTTATTCTTAATCACATTCATGTACACAATTCGTCAAATTCATCAAATGTACTACAGATTTTTGATTTCTGCATCATGAAACCAATCCAATATTATTGCTATAAAGAGGTCAATTTTTGTAATACAATTCATATTTGAGAGTAGTTTTCTGATTATTGTCCAAACATTTTTAATTGGTTTTAGCAGCTTGGTGGGGAAACTTTAATGCTTTTTTCTTCAAAAAATGTTTTCACTTTTTTGGTAATATGGCATGACAGCAAATCTTGTTAGAACATCCACTGCCTTCTGGGAATTTGTTTTGAAGTTATCACAACTTTTCTTCATAATCTTGATATATTCATCACTTTTCAACATACCATCTAATACTGGAAGTAATGTACAAGGGCCTTCAAATGTGAAACAACCCAAAAACATTTTTTTTCTGGGGATGTTTAACAGATTTTTGGATATAAGCTGGTGATGTATTTTCATCTGACACTTTTCTAACAGATGGAATCCTTTGTCCCTGAACATAAAAATGTGACTTGTCGGAAAAATTAATTTTTTTCAAGTCTTCTTTGGTCCAGTTAGCATGTGCTTTGGCTCACAAGAGCATTTTTATGCACATAGATGGTGTTAAAAACTGCTTTTTAGCTGGCCAATGAGTCAATGAGCTTTCTATCCAACTGCAAGAAGTCAATATTTTACAGTTATCATGTGTAAATCTGTTAATTCTCAATTTAAGTTTCAATCAAGTTTACTTTTTCTAACTAGTAACTGATCCTGTGCTGGAGTAACTTTTTTATGGCCTCATTTGCCTTTCCTTTGAATTCAAAAGGAACCAGTTTCTCTAAATTTTTTAAAAATAGCATTCACTGTCCCTAGTTCTGCATTACGCCTAAGAAGCTATTTGTCATGGATGCTCTGAAAGAGAAAAAATTTTCAAATGCTTTCTTGGAGTTATGTCCATTATCATACATCCAAGACATACAAACAAAAACTATGAAAATATGACTGTGGAATAAAATATGAAATAAACTTTCACAAAACATAACATGAAAAACGTAATTGCTAAATAACCAAAGAACCTTTCATTACACAAACAACTTGAACAGGTGTGGTAAAGCAGTGTCCTTAACAGAAAAAACAAAAAAATTCCTGTTTGGATTAATTTGCACACCATTGTATAATTCAATATAGTAGACATCTGCTTCATCTCATTTTTCTTTAAACTGATTTATTGGGATTCCAAACTGTACTTCTTCCAAATTTAATTTTAATTTTAAATTTTAAGTTAGCACTATTATGCTTTAGTTTCACTGTTTTCTCTATTACTTAATATGTGTGATTTAGTAAATTTAGAACATATACACTATTAAAAATTAGAAATAATACTTACCTAACACTAATTAATCTGTAATCTGTTAACAATGGTGTTAAATTAAGTTGCATCAAACACTTTTCTTAAGTATTTTTTTTGTATTCCAATTTATAATTATTTGTATAATTCAGAAAGCTAACTACTTGTGTTTCTATGTACTTTCTCCTTGATAAATGCATGCTGATTTTTAGACAATACTTTTAAGAAAGGACAAAATTCTAGTTTCCAGTGCTTTTCCAAATGATTTTAAGAACTGTAAATGAAGATACTTGGTATGTAGGTTTTTATAATGGAATTAACTTTTTCATGTTTTGTAGAAACGCAGATGTATATTCAATTCTACAGATTTACTGTGGTGTGAAATTGATATTTTTTAATTGGCCAATTAGAAAACCCATCATATCTTTTAGATTCTATTTTTGAACTAAATACATCTCAATATTGGAGATTCAATTTTCATATATTGAATTAATGTCAAGTTATTACTACAGATTTTATTTATAGTCTTTTGTAATTCTCTGTATTTTTTGCTGTCGGTAATGATATATGTATATCCTTTCTTTGGTTCATTTTCCTTAGGGACCTAATATTTTAATTTTTGTTTGATAACAAAGAGTACCATTCATTCATCAATATAATGTGATGACAGTTAGATGTGGACTTATAGTACCAGAAATTGACAGTTCAATTCTAGCCAGAAAAAAATTCTACTCGTGTTAAAAATAAAGACTTTGATTCACAGATAGCTTAAGAAATCCTGGAAGCTAAATTATCTTGAAAAATCAGTTTCCTGTTTATTTAAATTAAAATTATGGAAAAACATTTTTAGGGTAGTGCATGATATAAAAAATAAAAATTATATTTAAAAAAATATTTTTATTCATTGCAATTAGTATTTTAACATTTCTTTTACATGTTATACATTAATCTATTATATATTTCTTAAAAGTGTAATTTTAGTGATTTCATTATTCAAAGCATTGTGTACTCCAGTCAACTGATCTGACATATTCTGTTATACTTAGCAGTTCATCCAGTGGGCAGGGTATTGCACACTTAGGTATATCTAACTCATAGTGTTCTACCTCAACAGAATGTGAATATAACATCTGTCCGTAAAGAAATTATAAATAAATACCTTATTAATAAAATTAAAATTAAATAAATACCTTGTAACAAAATTATTAACTATGATAATTATTAGTTATTACTTTTTAAGTTACCTATTATTAATTAAAATGTAACTCAGTTTCATTGTAAATAAGGGCTTTAATTAAATGTCTTTTTTTATCTCTTTAAGGAAGACTGGATTAAGGAAGAGACTTCAAAGTCTTTCCTTGTCTTCAAAGTCAGGAAAGTGGAGATTTTTCTATTTATTTTTGGGGTAAGTGACATGCCAGTTTCTGAACAACACAATAATGATTGTCAACAGTAAAATGAAGAGTAAACACCGAACATCTGTGCACAATGTAAGAATATAAGTACATGAAAAGGGCACAGCAAAGATGACTTGCGTTCATATTGTGGCACCCTTGATGATGTTGAGCATGTGATTTTCCCGTGCGATAGGTGGATGAATCCAAGGGCATGGTGTGGGAGGTAATGGGCCCAGTAAACATGAACAACGTAATTGAAGTCATGCTTACTACCGCCGAGAGATAGAATGGGGTCTACAATATGGTGAGGAATGTCATTGTGGTGAAGAGGACTGAGCAATATGATGGGAGATCAGCTTGTGGTGGTAAAGTGACCATCTGCGTCAATCAGGTTAGGTTAGACCAGGCTAGGTTAGGCCCAGATGCAGATATATGTGTTCCATCAATACCTGCGGGACTTTGCTGAGTTCCTTTCCGCTCCTTTCTGACAGGTTATTCTGAAATTGACACCGAAAATTGTGTTGTGCTTATGGGTTCAATCTTTGTGTTTTGTAAAGGGGTTTTAGTTGATGAGAGCCTGATATAATCTGTGAGGGCAGATGGTGTTTGGTAGAGATTTCCTCTCCTCTAACGTAAAACAAAAAATATACAGCAACAAAAAGGTACTGAAGATTAAAAGAAATGAATGTTTTCTCAAAATAAAGGAAATCTTTATGCACTTAAGGAACCTTTAATGTTAAAGCTTTTATGTTGTAAAATTTATTAAAATTTGTGAGAATTAATATTATATTCTTGTTTATTTTGTATTTATGTTCACGTAGAAAATGTAATAATCCAATCAAAATTCAAAATTTTACTGTAAAGTAACAAATTCAACTTAACAATATTTATGATTATGTGGGTAATGAAACAACTGAACGTGTAAACTGGAATGTAATGTTTGGAATGTATGATTATTTGGATTAAGTTGGGGACTGAAGTAATAAGAATATCCATTATTAAAACAATAATAATTTGCTCATTATTATCAATAAGAGATATCATTATGAAAATATCATGAAATTATATCATTATGAAATGATCTTAAAACTTTTCTACCAAAATTTACATGTTTTTCTAAAAAGTACAGTATTACAAAAGTTTAATCTTAACAAATTTGGGAAAAGGGTTTTGATTTTTACTGTGCATTTATTAGTTTTCTGTTGTTTAAAAGCAACCAAATACAATAAATTTTATAATCAAGGAATGTGTTAATCTTATGTAACTTAAACACTACTCCATCAGCAATCTGGCATCCCAATACAGTTGACTGATGTTATTGGAGTGGGATTTGCATCTAGTTTTCAGCAGTAAAAGTGTCCTTCATCAGTTCTCGAGTTAGTTTCAGTGTCAGTACACTCTTCTGTTCTGTAGACATTTGTTCTACTGAGAGAACAGTGAGATAGTTGTTGTCACCAGTGTTAATATGAAAGATGACCATTTTCCTGGTTTGTCTTTAATGCAATTTAATTTTATTTTTTATTATAATTATAACTTACTATTTTCAAAAATATTATTTGAAGTATTTTTTGAAAATATATTTTCTTATTTTCATAATTAACTTTACCAACTTCAAAATTAACTACTATAAACATAATTTTTTTAAATTAAACATTGTATGAAAAGATAGATCAGTGATTATAATAGTACTTACTTTTACGTAATATTTTTTTTGTAATTGATGCAGTTCAAATATTATAGATGCTCCAAAGTCTGGGTGTATAAAATCATTAATATCTAATGCTCTTAATACATTTATAATTGAGAGATCATGGCCTGAATATAAAAATAGTTTCTTATCTTTTATATGACCTTCAGACTTTTCTTTAAATTGGTGACTTATTTCTTTAACCATAGGCCCTGAAATTTGAATGATTTTGACACTGTTTCAAAGATAAACTTTAATACTTTATTTGTATACACACGTGCATTAACATGCGTGCACACACACACACACACACACACACACACACACACACACACATCTATATATATATATAATAAAATATAATATAAATAATTTGAGGGAAAGAATTGTAGAATACTCTCGTAGTGTTTTTCCTACCTGGTAACAGATGACTAAAAGGAGGGTAGCAGATTCATTGCAGATATTTACACCTCTGTTGCTGTGTCTGATATAGTGACATACCAGATTTGTTATAATTAATCTATTTACAGGTCAGCTAAATTTTCTCTTGTTACATAATCAAGCTTTTTCAGGGTGTGACCTGTTACAGAACACACTATAACTCAGAACATTTGGTGATTTTATATAACCATATCACAGTAAGTTTGCAGAGTTATTCAGTTCACTAGTTCTTGTGAGACTCATGTGGTAGAAGAACCAAGTATAAAAAAATCTGAGGCGTTTCATTCTCAGAATTTGTCTGGCGGGAGGTTAATGTAAATACCCCTATACAGATAATTTTGAAAAATAGACGAATCAAGATGTTTGTAAAAGAAGTTCTTTATGGTACACTACAGATAAATTTATTGTAATTTCTAAGAAAGATTACTGTTTTATCAAAGATAGTTCTTTCTATATTACTATAGCAATTACTGCAAGCATTGGTGGTTTGGTCGGATACTAGAAAAACAATTTTTGGCCTGCTGGTGGAAGTGGATAATAATTAATAAGTAAAAAAGCTGCTAAAAACTTACAAATTTAGAAAAATTTTAAATCACTCTCCCCTAATGAAATTTTTAAAAAAGATGTTGCTATTACTAAACATTTTCTTAATCACACCAAAGAAGAAATCAGCTGAATTATCTTCTAAGGAAATAATAGTGAATAGAAAGCTAATGATGAATGTGAATAGAAGACTGATAAGAGAAAGACAAATGATTTCATCAGCATCTCATTTCTGTCTATTTCTTTTAATCATAGAGTATGATTTAAATTTAACCTTACAAATATCCTTGTCTTTACTCTACCTTAACTTGATTCTAAACATCATCTTTAAATACTATCTATAAGAAATAACATTTGAAAAATAATCTTTATTGTTTTTTTTATACTAGAAGGTATTTTAATATTATTTTATGATCTGTAACTATGTCTGAACTTAATCTAATGCTAAATTACAGAAGAACTTTTACTATTTTTATTTAGAAATGTTGTGTGATGTTCTAAAAGTTCTGTTCATCATATTGTAGAATGCTAGTTTAATGAAACTATTAATAACTCAGAATTGTTTGGTATAAATTATAATACGCAGGTTTTATGTAAGGATATATATTATTTAAAATATTAATGATTTTAATAGTTAAAAAACTAATTTTATTATTATTACTAATTACATAGGTGAATTTAATTTATATTAGAAATTAGTTTTTAAAACATTATTGGATTTATTTTTAATTTCCATCATAAAATTCTCAATATCATCAACATGTCAGAATTTAAATAGTATTTTATGGGTATTTTTTATTGACAAAAATTTCTACTTCTGTAAAACCTTGTGTAACCTCACTGCTATACGAGGTTATGTTAACCTCACTGCTATTGCATGTGTATCTGTGTATCATGCTGTGTGCATTATGTGTATCTGCATTTATCTGTGTTAAAAAACATGTTTAAAAAAATAGGTAAAAAGAAAGGATAAAATTTTTTAAGGATTGAGTGATTTTAAAAAAGTTTTTAAAGAAGCTCTGTTCAATTGTTCAACATAATAGTTCATTTAATTTTTGAAATTAGCAAATTATTTGTGCTATAAAAGTAAACTTAACAATAAAATATAATTAATGAGTTTTTCATTAATTTTTTTTATTTATTGCGATTTATCATTATGTACAATTTTATACTCATAAAATATACTTATTACACATTTTATATGCACAACAACAGATGTAATAAGAAATTGACTTATGACATGACTTTAAGAGTTCAGTTACTATATATCAGAATTCTGATTTTTATTATTGGTGTTTATATTCTTTTAAAATTGTATAAACTTTTTTACTTTGCTTCTCACATTACTGTTCATTCCTAATCCTTACATGACACCTTATATTCCTCCTTCATTTTATCCCATTCTTTCTTATCTTTAATTAGTAGATGCCATACTACTCCTCTACACACTTCTTGAATTCAGCTTCTGAATTGTCAGATGATCTTCCTGCACTTCTTTAAGAGGTCATCAGATATCATTCTACTATCTTTTTTCACCTCTTCTCTTCTGTTATTCTTATCAGGTGTTCTGCTTAGTTCTCACAAATTATTTTACCCATATCTTCTAGCACTGTCTCTTTCTTTATATCCATTCCTTACTCTTTTTGTCCTTGATTTGGTACAAGCTAATTTTATTAAAATTTTCATTTATTTATGATCTTGTCTGTCAAGTCCGAAGTTTTCTATTCCACGTAACAGTACTGGAAAGATACATATTTCAAAGTTTCCTTGTAAGTCATCTAAATATGTATTAAATTTGTTAAATGCTCTCAGACAAGTTCTATTCTCAATATCTCATGTTGTCCTGAATTCAGAATTAATTGTCCCAGACATGTAAAATAGTACACAATCTCTATTTTCTCTTAGTTTAACTTTGAAACCTCTTCATTAATGTGTATTATTTTGTTTTCTTACAATTTATTCTTAGTCCAATAATATCACCATATTTTTTCAAATCTTCTATTGTTTCCTTAATTTCTATAACATTTACTGATAAATACTATTAAGTTATTCTCATTTCTTCTTCTTGAGGAGTTTGATGAAAAAGAGCTTTAACCACAAAAGGCCCTTTTTCCATCAAAGTGTTATTTGTTTCTGCCATGTTTTCTTCTATAAGCCTACCATTAATTATTTCTATATGTCTATTAAAAATTTTGCAGCAACAGTATTTATCGAGCTGCATTGTTTGCTCTTCATGTCTGTATTACTTATGCCATAGGCTGGATATACAGGTTACTGCAAATGAGTTCATGAGAGTGTTTAAAATTTATGTGATAATGAACTGTTGTAAGTCTAACTGCCATCAAAAAATAAGTGACTAAATGAAAAGTTACATTTTTACATTTTACAAATAAAAAGTGACAATGAAAAGTGGGAAACAACAAGATGAACATTTATCAAAATGCTTAAATGAAAAGATGTTCAACAAAGTAAGGTTGAAAATAAAAATCCTCATAAATGTAATCTTATCTTGGAAATATAATCTTGTTCATGAAGGAAAGCATGACGAAAGTTTATAGAAGCTTCCTAAGAAACTTGTTTAAAATTTCTATAAAACAACTTACAATAATATAGCAGAAAATTGTTGAAAACATGGGCTTTAAAGAAAGGCAAGGGACTCATCATAACCATCCTCACAAAATAGAACAGAATATTTGGATTTCAATTAAGAATCATTTGCTAACAATCCCTCACAAAGAATCTCACCACGAGTTAAAAAAAAAAAATGAAAAGAAAATATTTTGAAAATCTACAACTTGATGTACTCTTAACTCAACTTTTAAAATTATGTTGAAAACATATATTACATATAAAATTATGTTACAATATTATGTTGAAACAATGGGGAAGAATCTTAGAATGAGATACCATTCCTATAAGTATTTTAAAAAATTAGGCTATTCTTTTAAACTTACAAAAAGTGATTTTTGCTCAAAAACTTCTGTTTTGTTAGAAAATGATCTGTTGAATCCTTTGAAATTACAATACGACATCTAAAAAAATTTAAAACACTCAATTCTGTTAAAAAAGACTATTACTTTTTCCAAAGGACTTGACAAGAATAATATTTTGATGGTAGAGTTTAATTTTGTTCAAAATCAGCCACTTTTCTTTCTTTCTCTTTCCTGTTTAGCCTCTGGGAATTACCATTCAGGTATTACTTCAGAGGATATGTATGAGTGTAAATGAAGTGTAATCTTGTCGACCATTCCTGAGACGTGTGGTTAATTGAAACCCAACCACCAAAGAACACTGGTATCCACAATCTAGTATTCAAATCTGTATAAAAGTAACTGCCTTTACTAGGACTTGGACACTGGAACTCTCAACTTCCAGATCAGCTGATTTGGGAAGATGCATTCACCACTCTCAAAATTAGCCACTGCCATGACTAAACTGTACAAGCCAATTTTACAAAAGATCATTGTAGATGTTTTGTTTAATCTTTACCTTCGTAATGACAAAAGGTAGTACATTTTACTACTATTATGAATATGAATCAAAAAAAGGTGCAAATGCAGTATGTTCACTATTACTTGATTTTGTGACAGAAAAGCTGTATCCAATATTTAAATCCATTATTTTTTTATCTGATGTGGCTGGGGACCAAAATAAAAATCTGATTATGTCAAAATTTTATAGTCTGTTAGCTTTTACTAAAAAGATAACAGTGATCCAAATATTCCCTTTACGAGGCCATAGCTATGACCAATGTGATTGAAACTTTAGCATGTACACCAAAAAATTACAGATGATTGAAAATATTTAGTATCAAAAAATACATAGTTATTTTAAAAAAACTGTTGTGATGATCCAGAAGTATTTAACATTAAGCATGGAAACTCTATTATCAAAAACGTATCATCTGGTCCTGAAAAAATATTTTTTTACGAAAACAAAAATGACTTGTTTTCAATTCAGAAATAAGTAAAAATTGTGAATACTATTAATGGAACTGTACTGACACTCAAAACTTATAAATGTATTGTGGGACCTATGCCATTTCTATTTCTTAAATCATGCGTTGTAAATGATAAAATAGATTTTGAGCTGGATGCTTAAGGGATACTTTCAACAGCAAAATTTGAAGATTTTGCTGTTGATATTCAACAGTAAAAAACATATAAGATCTCTTACATGTTTTTTGCCTATAAATAAAAATTACATTTTATGAAGATATAATCCAGAATGTTTTAAATTCTGATAAGAACATATCTAATGATGGTATTGAGGATGGTGTTGAAAGCAAATAAAAATACAATTATTTTTCAATTTTATAAATATGCAATGATGAGTTAGATGTATATTTTCCAAATTTTTTATAAGGAATCAATAAATAATGATGAATAAATATGTCCAATATATCAACATCATTGTGAAGGAAAAAGGGGCCCTGTAGAAAGTTTTTTATAAAATCTATAAATGTTATTTCAACTGAGGAAATTTAATTCTATTAAAATTAATTAATTTTACAAAACAACAGGTACAAGTTTTGATTAAGTAAAGAAATAGCCTATAAATTGTAACAAATAAATTTTTAAATTGACAGTAAGATTTTTGTTGATATTTTCTCAGAACATTTGCACGTAGTCCAATCTTCCATCAAACTCTTTAATTGTTGTTTCCTCATATATAATTTTATGCTTCTATTCTGCCTTTGAAGTCTCTTCTACTAGAAGAGACTTCATCCGATGTTTTCTTTAGCCAGCACTACTTCCATTTTTTTCTGATAATTTTGACAGCTCTGTGTACTTTGTTTTTGTTTTGCTTCTTTTCATTTTATTCCTTTTTGCATTAAATTCTTACCATGTATAACTAAATAATACATCATTTCTATCTACATCCCTTTCTGTTCAATCCCAACTTATTGAGGCTCTTTTTTAGGATTTGTTGATAATTCAAAAATTTCATCTTCTCTGTTTTTGATTTTCTCTTTTTATGCTTTGCTATCTATTTTTCCAACTGCTCTTTAATCCCTTATACTATCCTTAACATTTTATGATCATTACCTAATCTTATTTTTCTCTTATCAACATCCTGTACAATCACTTTCTTATTTGAAATAAAATTATCAATCTTATTTTTTGTTTACTCAAACTAATCCATGTCCATTTATTTTAATTTTTCATGAAAAATGGATTCATTACATACAGATTATTTTCTTTAGTAAATTCAATTAATTGTTCTTGTTCATTTCTTTCTCCCAAGCCAAATTGTTCTGTTACCTTCTCACTCTTTTTATTTCCTATTTTATTAAAATCTCCCTTTATTGCTATATATTTACTTTCTTCATTTAGTACCATTCTCAAATTATCATAAAAATCTTCTATATTACTTTCTACTGCTGTTGAGGTTGGTGCATACACTAGTACAAATTTCAGCCTTGGTTTTCCATTTTCTATCCTAGATATTAATTGTTATGTTCTAGGAGTGTTTGCTTTCTAGGCTAATATATTCTTCAATTAATGTATTCTTACTGCTGCTTTAATTAATTAAAAATCCTTCTCCACCCTAAGAAGGATTTGTTCATTAAAATATACTATTGTCTTTTTCTAAGTCTATGTACTGCTTCTCACTTCTTACTTTTGCCAAACCTAATGTATCTCATTCTACATTTTCAATTTCATACACAATTCATTCATCTTAGAATTATTTTTTAATGCCTTGAAATTATAACCATATATATATTTTTTTAATGTTGTTTAGATCTAACTTATGCTGGTTATTCTCTTTTTGCAGTTAATCCTGACTTAATTGGTACATTTTTTCTCACCATATAATCACAATCACCAACTTCCCTTAAAATTCTATTAATTAGTTTTTCACTGATTCTCCACTAAGTCCTCAACAATTCTGAACTTTTATGATTTGAATCTACTGAGATAAGTTCAGAGTTTCCTACTGTTTTACTTTCTTTTTTTTAATTTTAATTTTTACATTCTTTACCTCAGATTTCTTGTGTAATATTAATGATGTTCTTTTATTTCTCATATTTTTGCTGAGGTCTCTTATCAGTTTTGATACCCAATCCATTTAAATACCTATATATCTTCAAAATTTCCCCACATTCCCACTATTCTTGTAATTTACTAATATAATTATATTCTGTAAATTTTTGCCTATTCATCCTATAAATATAATTTTTTCCTCTCTTTCTGTTACCAAAACATCTGTGCAAATTACACCAACTTTACTTTGTACAGAGTTTTCCTCATAACAAAAAACCAAGTTCCCTTGAAAACTAGGTTATTTTTCTGAAAAAAGTTTTCTATTATTACAATTTTCTCATTTATTCTACTTAATGATAAATTAAGCTCATTTAGTGATAAATTCCCTATAGCTGTTTCATATTTGTTTTTTAATTTTATGTTGTTACAAAATCATCTGATGAAAGTACAAAATTTGGAAAGTGACATGTAGGATGATGAAGAGTAACATAGCTGTACAATTTTAGAAAAGGGTTTAATTATAAATAAAATCAATTATTTAAAGCAGATAAGCTACAAATAATCATGAAGGCCACCAAGCTTTGTTTGAAGAAGGAACAATAATAACAAAATTTCACTGTATTTGTACCTAATACATAATATTTTTCCACATGAACAAGCAGTGAACAATAGAAAAAGTTAAACAGTATACTAATAAAAACAAAGAATTTATTATTATTTTGTATTACAACCCTTGTTTTGTATGATACTGAACTACTACATTTAAAAACATGACACCTGCTACCTGCTTCAGCACAGTATATTTTTGTATTTGTTTAAACTTTAACTGCTTTAATAAATGATTAATTTTATTTTTAAAAAAACTTTTTTCAACCTGATTTTCTCATCTTTATTATTAAAAAGTCTTACTTCATTTACTGTACTCAAGTTTCCATTCTTCTAACCTTATTTTAAATTACTAAATATTTAATGAAAGTCTGTGCTGATGTTCACTCTATGATGTTCTAAGCTGAATTAAAATTAATATGGAATATTATGTTTAAATACTTGTATAGATGGTATTGATGATATTTTAAATGTACTGGTATATAAGTTCTATCTTTCTATGTACTAAAAAAAAAAAAAAACTGCATTGATACTGTAAAGGAGAAGTTAAGTTATAAGAGTAGCATTAGTAGCACTTTTCATGTATATATCCACTTACTCGTACTTTTTTTGGTGTCTCAAATTATTTAGAATTTTTTCTGAATTATCAGATAAAGGAGTGATTTAAGTCTACTGATGTAACAAAATGACCAATTCAACTGAAATTGTAAAATAGATTTAGAATAGAGATAGTTTTAAAATATTTGTTTTTAATAATTTATTTTCATTTTTTTTTTACAAATAATAAAAATAAATAATAAAAATGTATTACTTTATTTTATTTTTATTATTAGACATTATTATTATTTTTATTTTTATTTAGAGATTATTTTTATTTTTAGATATTCAGTTATATTGGATATATTTATTACTATTTCTCAAGTATATTTTAATAAAAATGATTACTCTGCTGGTAGTATTACTCATTAAATTATCATTTGTAACAGAATTTAAGTATTATTGTTTATATTAAATGATTGCTGGTTGATCGAAAGAAATAATTATATTACTTGTATTTATACAACCTTTGCTACTTTCAATTTTTACTGATTTCAAAAATGAGTTTTTTCAAGTTTAGAATTTTAAAATAATTATAAAATGAATATATCAATAGTCATAATACTCATATGACATTAACTAAGGAGCAAGTAAAGTTGATTGGACAAAATTTGATTGTTTTTTCCAATCAGTTTTCCACCTACTGTTGGTCTGGATATATGTGTACAGACAAAAGCAATTACTGCTACCAGCTTGCAAGGCTTGATGTAGCAGCAGATGTAGAAAAATATAAGTGTAAATGTAATGGTAAACATGTAGTCTAGAACAGGCTCACGTCAACCAATCCTGAAATGTATGATTAATTAAATCCCAACCACCAAAGTACATCATATCTATAGTCTAGCATTCAAACCCATACCAGATAAACCAAATTTAATAATCAATAGAAATAATTACAGCTAAAAATACAAGTTTGTTTTTTTTTTAAATTACCTCCATAAAATCTTTTTAAAATATCATTTGCAGTGTAACTTAAAGCACAGAGATTACTTTTGTCTTTCATTCTGTCAGGAAAAACTGGTATTGTCCATTTTGGTAAGATAAATCCATTACGTTCCTAGAAATTATTAAGTTTATCATTTTATTATATTTCTAAGATTTGCTACATGTCTGAATATAATGTGTACACATGCATGTCTGTCTATGGGGTGAAATCATTTTATATTGCCACATAGTCAATCTCTATAAATGATTAAATTACTTCCTTCACAGTTCAATACAATTATAATTGTAATTCTGGAAAGGTAAAAAGTTTTATTCTATGAATAGAGTGAACATTATTGAAATGCATTTTCATACTGGTACATGGTATTATCATACCATGGTAGATAATAAAGGTTTTTAATTTATTAACATTGTATATATATATATATATATATATATATATATATATATATAAAAAATGAATGTTTGTCTGTCTGTATGTCTCTTATGCCTTCTTAAACCGTTCATCTGATAGCAATGAAACTTTGGGGAATGGTTGGATGTATACCAGGGAAGGTTTCTGAATTAGTTTGGACTCGCTAGGTGGCGCTGGCGTTGAGATATTTTGAAAAATTGTATTTATGGTCTGATTTGCCTCATATTCAGAATACATGTTACTTACATGGAAAGAATTATCTCTGCAAAAAATGAACCCGCTAGATGGTGCTGGGGTTGAGATATTTAGAAAAATTATATTTATGTACTGATTTGGTTCATATTCAGAATATGAATATTAGTTACGTGAAAAGAAATATTTTTGTAAAAACTATACCCGCTAGGTGGGTATAGTTTTTACAAAAAGATGAATAATTTTTACAATTAAAAAATGAAGATTATTTTTCTTTGGACACCTTTTTAGAATGGTCAATAATTGTCTTACAAAACAAATATTTAATTATTTTTATATAAGAAAAACTGAAATTAATTGAATGAAAGAGGTTAAAATCAATCTCAAAAACCAAAATATCTCAGAATATGAAATGTCAGATAGAAAAATTTATGAAGAGAAAACTGGATTTTCAAGAAAAAGAAAGGGATAAAGATAATGGTGATCAAAAATGATCGAAAGAAAGAAGAGAGCAAGCTCAAAGAATGTAAGAATATTGGGCAGAAAACTGCAAAGAAGGTGAAAATTGTAACACGATCTTTCAGAGGTCAAAATCAAAAAGAAAAAATTGAGTGTTAAGGTTTTGCATTTTAGATAATAAAAATAATTAAATTATTTTGCTCATTGTTGGTAATTACATAAAAAAATATTTTACTGCATACTTTTACACACAATGTGAAGGTTTCAAACTTCAGTCATAAAATTGAGGCACACTAATGTGACATGTCATAAAGGAACAGATAATAATGTGTACCTGCTTGTTCAATCAAAGGTTGAGTCAATTCTTGGCTAGTCAAGAAAATTTGTAACAATTTAATCCCAGCATAGTTGAAAATAACCTAAGAACTTATAAGTGTAGTAAGAGTAATTAATGTGACTTTGGGAAAAAAGTTCATGTTAATATGCTGAACAGTTTGAATCATGTTAGGACAATAAATATTTACAAGAAATGTTTATACTATGGTAAGAACAGTATGGATATGGTAAGCAGTACTATGCTTATGAACAGTAAGGAATATGAAAATGTCAAAGTTCAGACAACCAAAAAAATGTATAATTCATCGGCTTAACTGCAACAAACACTAAGAGCAAAATTAATATTTCATGGTGGTTCTTTTAGGTCATATTTTTATGTTGGTTTTTCTGTTACTTGGACATCTCTAACAGTTACCATTAAACACTGTAAATACAAATTGTTATATAATTTCAAGTTTTCAAATGCTATGTGTAGTATATTATAAACAATTGTAATTAAAAAAAAAAACAATAAAATATTATTGTTAGGGTTTCCTTTGTTACCAAGAAGCATTCACACATTTTATGTTTCAGCGAGATAAATGAAATTAAAAATGCATTAATCGCTAACCTCTAGACCAGAATCTTACTACAGTCAGTGGATGTAAACCCTAAAATGCTGTTCATTCCATTATCTGAAATCTCAGGTGGTCAACTGGATTATAAAATCCTGTTCTTTACGAAAGTAACATGAAAATGTTATTTACAGACTGATATTTATGAATCATCTCTTCTGATATTATGAATTAAATATTCATTAAAAATGTTTCAATTACTTGATAAAAATGAATTAAACAAAAATACTAGAAATGCAGAACTTGCCAAACAGAATATACCCATAAAGCTCAAAATTATTTTCTGGAACAGTACAGTAGTAGAATTTTTTAACTCTTTTCAAGTTTAATTTTCTGTTTCAACAAAACTGTACCACCATCTTGGCTATGAAAGTATCCATCTCTAGATTATCACAATATTGTCCTTTAATAATTAAAATTTATTATTTTTAACTACTACAATTAAAAAAAAACCTTACTTCAGTTAGTAAAGTGTCATATATATATTGCAAATCACAAATTGTATTTATGCTTTCCCCTGTATATTTTGTCAAATATTTATATAGTTCTTTGTCTTCTGGTGTTTCATTACTGGTTATCTCTGAAAGTACTTTTTTATGTTCCGTCCAAAAACTGGGACAAGGAGCTAGTGGTGAAATTACCTAAAAACAACATTGAATAGTCATAAAAATTGTTCAACTACATTTGACAAAAAACAAATTAAACATAATTTAAATCAAATTATTTGTTTTATAAAGTCTGGCTTACTACTTCAAGACAAACCATTAATAATAAATAGGTCACTGTTATTCCATTCAGTGGTCACTCCACTGAAGATGGGATAATGTAATATGTTCCAAAAAATTTGCTGTAAAACTTATTAACTTTTCCAGAAAGTCTAACAGTAGAATCGATCAGTAAATCTATAATAATAGAATAACTATTATTAACTTTTATAATTTACAGTATCTAATTCATCATCGCATGCGCTTTTCACGCATTTATGTCATTAAAGTGTTAGTTTTTTTATTTTCAAACATTTTGAAACAATGAAAACCATCTCTTATTAACCCTTAGGGCTCGTATGTGCAACTGGACTTGAAATTGCATTTCTACCCTTCTACTCACATGTCTAGTCCCACTGAACAACTGTTTTAATCACGCTTTCTCGTTGTTTGAATTGTCCTAAATAAAATTCTAACTACATAGACTATTAGTTCAGTTTGTGCTGCACTCTTTACAACTGTAGTTGAACTATTTATTGAACAATGCTTTGGAATCGATCATTTTTACTAATAACTTTTATGTTATTCATTCCATATCTTGAAACTTATTTTTTCTTTTAGTCAAGTCGTATTAATGATTTTAAAATTATTTATTTTGTAATTTAAATTTAATTATTTCAGTAAATTAGTAACTGTATTTTACTTTAATTATTATATTTTTTATGAACGTTGGCATTACAACAGCTGATTTATAAGCAGAGTTTTTTGTTTACGTTCAGTGAAATATTATGTGGTGTTCTGCTTTGTTTTTTGTTTGAAATGGTCTCTTCATTATTTCTTTGCAATGATGATATTAGAATGGCGTAATATTGAATATGGTAATGCAACAAAAACCTGGTTCGCAGGATTGTTTTACTGATGACTGGTTGTGTGCTCAGCAGTTTTTCAAAGCTGTTTTTCTTGTGAAAGATTTTTCCAGATATTCTGGAACTTTTATGTCTCCTCAATCATCAGAACAAGCAGGGATGACAATAGGTCAAAAGATATAAAATATTGTGAGTTACCTGTCAGAAAATTTTGTTCATTAGTATGTCCCTGATGAGCACATATGTGTTGACAAGTCAACTGTTGGTTTCAAGGAGAGACTTTTTGCAAAAATGTACAATCCACTGAAGTGGTGTATAAGAGTTTATGTGTTGGCGGAGTCTTCTACTGGTTATATGTATGCTTTTGAGCCATATTTTGGTCTCAAACTACCACCAAATATTCGGATAGATCAGACCTTCCACTTAGTTCTCAGGTAGTAATACATTTAGTAAACAAACTGTCACATTCAACTGCTGGAAAGGGATTCCATGTTTACACAGACAGATTCTATTCTAGTATTAAACTGTCTGTTGAACTCCTAAAATTAGGGGTACATTCAACTGGAACAATACAAAGTAACAGAAAAGGCTTACCAGTTGGTATAAAATACAAAGAAAAAGATGAAGAAAGGGTCTTATTGAAAGAATGACATAGTAGTGGTTTTATCTTGGTAGGGTAAATGCCCTGTTACAATGATTTCAACTCTATACAACAATAAATTGCACAAAATTCAAAGAAGAGACAAAGGTGAAACAATAATACAAATCAGGAAACCAGTGGTTGTTTGTAAATGTAATGAATTTATGGGTGGAGTTGACTTGGCAGACCAATACTCTGCTGCTTATAGTTAAAACACTGGTCTGTCAAATGGTGGAGAAAAATTTTCTTTTGGCTTCTGGATATAGCAGTTATAAATAGCTAATTATTGTTTCAGTTGAAACCTATAAAACAAAAAGCAATGCGCATTGATTTGATAAAAAATTTATTTAGTGACTTCCACAACTCTTCTGGTCAGAAATGTGGAAGACTTTCAACTGACAAAGAAGACAGAGTCAATGGTAAACCACATTTCATTTACGCTGATGAAGAAAGCAAAACGAAAGACTGTGCAGTGGTAGAAATATGAAAGATTGGCGCCAGACAGTTTATTATTTTAAGACTTGTCTCTCTGTCTGCCAGATTTACATCCAGGATTATGTTTTGAATAATATCATACTCTAGAGACTTATAAGTGACTAAGGAAAATGTAAAATAATGTAAATATTTTTGTAAATAATATAAACTATGAGATTTAGCTTATGCAAAAGTAATATGTGAATATAAAAGCTGTAATAAAATTTGTACAAGGTAAAAATAATTTAATTTTTTGTATATATTTAGCATGCAAGACCTAAAAAAAATTAAAAAAAAAATTCAATTCTGATATAAATATATATTTTCTAATATTAACAACAATTTATTATAAGTATCATGGGATGTAGCTGTCAAGCTTGACCATTTAGATCAGAAGGTAAACCAATTTTAATTATGAGTGGAAGGCAAGCCCTAGTAAAAAAATTCAAGTGGTAAAGGTTAAGGTGACTTGATTTCAATGTAATTAGGTAATATCTTTTGAAGTCACTTTAAGAGTAATGTTTGAAAAAACTTGTAATCTTTATATTTCAATGTAAATACAGAATGGCAGAACAGAAACTCCCAAAGTTTTCAGTGTCAATAACACTGATTTAGTGAAATAAATGTCAACAATTCATCTCGGTCACATGAATGTTTACACATTAGAAATGTGATGGTGTATCCCCCACTAGTTTTGAATGTCCTGGCACTATTAACATTCACCTAGTCTGTTAGTGGGATCATCCAACTGTTAACCATATAACACAAATTGGGAAAGAATTAACCAAGAATTAGGAAAATGATGGCTAGTGGTAAAGAACAGTTTATCATTGTAGGAACATGAATTACAGCTCATATTGGTGGCTAAAAACAGTGTATTCAGACCTTAATAAAAAATAAAAGAACCATACAAGAATATGCAAAGGCATTATACAGAAACAATAAAATAAAAATTAAATATCTTTGAAATGAGATTTTAAATAACTACTCTATATGAATACTACATTTTGATGACATTAAAAACTAATAAAAAAAATTACCATTTTTTTAATAAAAATTATAACCATAAATTACAAAACATGATTCCATAATCTAGCCTTCAAGTTGTTTTTTTCTTTAGGATGAGAATCTATAGTCAATCATGAGAGTGTAGTAGTAGGGTAGTGCAGAGAAGCAGTTAATACATGGCTTTATTGGAGTAAATAAATTATATTTTTCCAGTTATTGTTATAAATAATTCAAAAAAATATTATTACTTGAAGGACAACAATGATCTGTAGAAAATAAAATAAGTATATAATAAAATCAGACTTATAGACTTCAAGTTTAAAATTCATAAAGAAAATAAATAAAAAAGTTTGTAAACATTATATAAATTAGAAATATTAAACGTGAATAAATTATATCCTCAAATTAAATTTCAATTACAATCAAAAATTTCGGTAGATATAGTTACACTGTATGGATATAAATTAATAAAAATATATTTTATATTAAATATAAAATAATTGAAGATATTTATATACAGATCTGAATAGGGTTTTTAACGTTTTGAAATGAAGTAAAAGATTATAATAAAAAGTAACTGAAAATAAATTTAGTAAATAAGTGAAACTAACAAACAGAAATATATCCATAATTCATTTAGTTTTAATACATTCATTAAGCTGAAAGATTATATTCAAATAAAAAAAAAATCAGGTATTAATTGCAACAATAAAACTTTAAAAATCAATTAAATAAAATGTAGTAAAAAGGTTAATTAAAAAAATATTAATTGTAAAATTATTAAATAAAATATGATATATTGGCTTATTGATTAAAATTTTACACTATACACTTATCAGTTAAAAATAATTTAATTTTATTTTAATATTTGGAAATCCTTATATATAGTACAACTTACTTAATGTGAAGCACTCGGGTAGCTACATCACTTTTCACGTAATAAGTCTACACACAGCTTATTAAAATACTGGATTGCCAGGTCAGGTCAGGATGGATTTTTAATGCAAACCTAACAATAGAATGGTGGCCATTGACTTTAATGAGGAGCAGTTAGCATTACAATGTGATTGGCTTTGTTTAGGCCACAGATTGTCAATGTGCTGTACAGGATAATAGTGTTTACCATTAGTTCCAATCTGATAAATTAACATTTGGCATATTTTATCAACTGTAAGTATTCAATTTCATGATGTGGTATCCCATACTAAAAATTTGATAAATCGGCTCAGTGTGTAAAAATTGTGGGTAATTTTTTTAATGAAGAAAACAATGTGATTTCCTCATAAAGAAGCTGTTAAGATATATCCCTCAAACTTTGCCATTTTGTTAGTTAAATTTTTTCATTTAACAGTGTTTTTACTTTTCAGAATAGAATTTATTTAGAAATAAAAAACCTTTACACTGCAGAATTTATGTGACAGTTTGTGTGAAAATATTATTGAAGATAGTGTGATAAATTTGGAAAATGATGACAACAGTTCAACAGATAACATATTATTGGGTATTGAAAAAATACATTCAGGGAACAAATACTTTCTTCTTTTTTACGTGATGAAATTTTAGTATAACTTAGTAGAAACATACTTTCTTAAAATTTTTATTTTTAAGGTAAGTTTATCATTTTATTAAAATTTTTTTATTTTTTATTAGTAGTTATTTTTACTTTATTTTTATGTTAAAAGTAAAGAGAATTATTTTTTTCTTAGATGGATTGCCGTAAATCAAATTAAATTAGAATCATCATACTGTTATGTTTTTGTTTGCTGCACGCTTTTGTGAAAAGAAGTATAGTATTATAACCAATATATATAATGTGTACAAACTTCTGTTTTAAATTAGTGTGTAAAAAATTATGTTTTAAATTATAGGATAGAAAACATTTAAGAATTCCATTATAATAGGAATGTATAGCATGTAGGGTACATGTTAACTTAAAATGTAGTTTAAAAAAAAAAAATTAAAAGCTTGATACAAAATTCATTAACATGAACAATTAAGCCAAAATATTTCCTTAATGTTACAAATATAATATAACTAAAAGGTGTTATTTTATGTACTAAGATTTAGTTGTAAGAAACACTTAGCATATAGTATTACTTGTAATGGAACATGTGGATAAATAAAGGTTTATACATTAAAAAAATATACACATCCAGACATATATATATTCAAAGAAAATATGACTGAATATTATTATTATTTTTGATAATGAAATAACTATAAAAATGTTACCATATCTTGAGTTGCAGGAACAGAATAAATTGGTATTGGTTGCCAAAGCAGTTTAAAATTCCAAATCTGTTCACGTATTGGAGGAAACATTGCAGCTAACAAAGCTCCAACACTCATGAGAGTTCTATCAAAATCACTGCTGTTAACTCTTACAGAATTTGCATAATATTTTGGTATAAATGTTTTGTATTTATTTCGAAGTTGTCCTCCCAAGTTATACAGTTGTTTTTTTCCTTTCTGTTAACATAAAGAATGAATAAAAAATGATTCAAAATAAAAGAAAATCATGTAGTATAAAACTGCAATTTTTCTAAAGGGATAGAAACTTCACTGATTAAGAATAGTTTAAGGTAAGAATCCTTCCATGTTATTCGTATTTTGAAGTACAGCAACTCTTTCAAATCTTTGTTTAAGAAAAAAATATCTATTACAATGATTTTTTATAATGTTCAGTAAAATATTACAAAAGAAAATTTTTAAGACATAAAATAAGTTTAGCATTTTAGAAGCATTTCTTTTTGTTGTGACTGAAAATATCAGCTAAATTAGTTCCATATTCCAAAGTCATAGAAACCTGACTTTTATTTGTGTATCGTAACTGAACATATTTTACTTTTATATAATATATACAAATAACATAAATATATATGTAACATATATATATATATATATATATATATATATATATATATATATATATATATATATATATGAAAGATGAAAAGAAAGTTTTATTAAGTTACAGTGATTATACTAGTTAATATAACTTAATTTGAAGCTTAAAATATAGATTATAATAAACTCTGCATAATGACAGAATCAAGGTTTGCAAAACAGCTCATAGAATAAATACTCTCGCTCATAAAGGTAATACTATAGCAAACAGATTTTACATAAAATCTCGTAAAATCTCATATTAGTGGTGAAAGAGTGACAGTATTATCTATTAAAAAATATTCTGGAAATGCAATTTTCATTTTTCAAGTCAATTTTTAGTAGCTTTTAATATTCTCAGATAGTGTTATTGGAATTCATTATGGTTATCAACATAGAAAGCTGGAAGTTAATCTTGCAGTTTGTAATTCTTTTTTTTTGACATTGTAAACAGTTTTTGATGTAAAAGTTGATTACAATGTTATTATGGAAAATAAAAATTATTGTCATGTTAATAGTGTCTTTGTGAACATATTAACATGTTATCCTATTAATGATTTACAAGCTCAGTTGAGGTACAGAAATGTTGTAGGCTTGCTGAAAGAGATTTTATTCTCTACAATTTTCCTTCAAACCATTTTTTGCCTTCGTTGACTTTGGAGAAATAACTTTTAAAAACAAATCTCTTAGTATTAACAATTATTTTTTCAAATTTGGGGCATCTAAATAAATTTATTTTAATCAGTAAGATCAAATTCAACAGAAGCTGATAAACCAAATCATGTGTAAAATTTGTTTACTAGTTAATAATTGCATGCATATGTAGAGAACTCCTCTCTTATATTGTATTATTCTATTGTTCACATATAATTATGGGGAAAAATTTTCAGGACAGTCAAAAAGAAATTGTACATGTATTGGAGTCTCCGTAGGGTTCTATCCCACCCCATGCAGAGGATTGAGGTCAGGGAGAGTGCTGCTGGGCTATATTGATGGTTGGGTGAAAATGGTCTTGGTTGTTAACATTCTATAAAAGGAAGATAATGTTCAAGTATCAATACTTGAACATTACAATAGGCTGGCACGATCAGTCATGCCAGCTAATTGTAGCTTACTTTATGTGTTTTTTTTATTTTTATACCCCTGGGACCATTGTTAGGTATTACTTGAGAGGATGAGATACAATTTTTGTAGCGTGTGAAAATTCCTTGCCTGACCGGGATTCAAATCCAGGACTTCTGGATGAAAGGCTGAGATGGTATCACTTGCACCATGGATATCGGCAATTGGGGTTTAAATGATTGTAATTCACTTCTATGTTCAGGATAGACAGGATGATAGTAATTTCAAAACTATAGTGATCAACAAAGTCAGCATTTTTCATGCTGACTCTGACAACTGATCTCTGCCTGTGACCCATCAGGTTAGATCTGTGGTTCTACTCAAATAATGTCTACTTTCATGTGTTCATGTGAATTTAGCTCACTGGCAAAACTTTTATTCATTTTTGTGTTGAAGCTGGGTAATTGTATGAATGTAAGTAAGATTGGCCATGTCCAAAATCAAATCAGAACAATATCTGCTGCTAACATAAGTTATTGCTTCATATGAAAACCCACATTGATGTGGAAGTTGGACTTACAACAGAGAATGCTTATGATGAGCACTTATTCAGAAGCACTAAATATTGTTAAGTGAACAACACTAAATATTCTTCCTTGGCTTACAGAATGATAAGAGTACTAAGAGGATATCCTGTAAGTAGAAGGTTATCCTGTTACCTGATGCTACTAATCCTGCAGTATCAGGTTTGCTACTAACTAGGGTTACAGATGATGGTGCTCATCATGGGGAAGGTGATGGATTAATTGAATATTGTAATTAACTTCTACCTAAAAGTAGGTATGATCTAATTGTTTTTTAACAGTTTGCTATTTTAATATCTTACACATTACACACATATATTAATATATATTGAAATTTGTACAATTTTTTTTAAGCAAGGGAGGAAATAGTTCAACAAGATTTATCATCATTGATTTTCTAAGGAGATTGTTAATATTTTTATTTGTGAAACTTCTCACATTACTGTTGCTGCAAGTTAATGTTTCTTTTATAATTTAAATCATGTTTACTAGCTTAACAAGTCTTAGAACAGAATTTTTTATTTTCTTTAATATTATATTATTATAATTATGAAAATAAGCAAGACTAATAATTTATCTAAAAAAATATAAATAATTAGTCTATAAGATATAAAAATAATTTTTTAACATCACTGGAAGGGTTAAGATTTAAACTTTGTTTAAATGCTGATAACGTTTAGAAACTTCATGAATAAATTAAAAAAAAATTCTAATCATCTTTCATGTTTTAAATAAATAAAAAATTAACAACATTAACTGTCACATGTTATTAGAGTTTCATGTTATTAGAGTTCTTGTTATTAAATAACACTGTGGAATTTACTTACATTTGTCAGCTGACCTAAACCAATTGGCCAGTATTTCTCTTGATCTTTATAAGGGTCATTTTCATAATGTTGTATGGGTGTTCTGAGACCATGACGATGAAGCTGTAACAAGTGAGAAGTATATATATATATATATTTTTTTTTTTTAATTATATAATAATTTCCACCTGCCAACTATTTTTATTATTATGTCTAGCACTTCGGATATTAATCCATCATCAGGAACATTTATGTATTATGCATTATAATTATTTCCTTCACAAATTAATATATTAAATGAATTTTGAATTTTAAAATCAAAAATTATAAATGCAACAAAAGGTAAAAATATTGTCGACGTCCATCATGTCAGTATGAAGTTCTCAACTGTTATGTTTATTAGTATGAATCAGTATAACCAACCTAAGAATCAAAATTGTTGTGTTTTATATATATATATATATATACACTAGGTGGCTAAAAAATAACTTACATTGCCCTCAAATTTTTTCCGAATTGAAATAACTGAATGTGATGTGTGGCATTCTTCTTTGGTTGACAGGGGGTGAAGGGCAACTCAACAATTTCAAATGGGACCATTAGTCTTTGATATATTATTTTAAAGAGTTCAATGAGATGAGAAAAATGATATAATTAAAACTAAATTCGAAATGTCCAATCCAAAATGGCAGTCAACAATGTGTTTGTTTCTGATAGCTAGAACTATGTTTGAACGTTCCAATTTAATTTTTTTGATATTTGACATATTCTGACTCTCTCTTTGAAAGTCTTTCTTGATAAGAGAGGTTAAATAAATGAGGGTTTTCTTGGGACCTAAGTCTGTTTACAGCCTCATTTGAAGTAAATGAGGCCTTGTCAGTTAACAATATGTTGAAGCAAGAAATAGTTTTGCTGTAAATCTCCATGCCTAAATTTCACTGAATTCAGCCCTCCTATCAAAATCATTTTCAATAAGTTCTTGTACTAATTGAAACTTGTATGTATAGTATGTTTGGTTTTTGAATACTTTTTGCCCTTACCATCTAGGTAAAATATTATTTCATGCAATCACTCTTGCCAATTGTTTATGTGTAGAAATTTCTGCTAATATTCCTCCTTCAGTAACTTCACCTATAGTGGATTGGCCAGGCTTTTTATCATCTAAAACACTAACAGTGTGTTGAAATTTTTCTATTAAATTTGTGACTGCAGTCCTGGAAATTGTAAATTGTATTATTAGGATACCGCACATTAAATGCATTAGCTATTCCTTTGTTTGTTTTTATTTCTCCAAATAAAAATACTATTTCTACTCATTTTTGAATTGAAAAAGTTTTTTTACCCAAGAGTTTTTTTTCGTAAATTGTCGTTTTTTAACCAAGTTAATAAACTAAACCAGGTTTCTAAGTCATATTAAACTTTTTTTAATTTAAAATAAGGTTTTTTTTAAATTGTGATTTTTTAATCTTTTCTACTCTTTTTTTCATTTTTTGATATTTGAAATTTAAATTTTTTTATGTAATTTTTATTTTTATTGAAATCCAACTTAGGAAAGCTGATCAACAATTAAAAAAGATAAGTTACACTTTTCAAAATTTATATTAATTGTTTGATTTTTTGATAAATTGCTAACAGATGTTTAAGAGTAACTGCTTTAGTATTATTTTTGGATGAGGTTTTGTGCTTTTTTATTAGTTAAGTTTAACCAAAAACATAACACTAATACAGTTACAGTTCAACATCTGTTAGCTATTTATCACAAATTCAAACAATGAATATAAAGTTTGAAAAATGTCGCTTACTTTTGTTTTAATTGTTGATCAGCTGTTTACTGTTGACATTGCCAACTTTTGAAATAAAAATTACTTTCCCAAAAGTTTCTTACGAAATCAAATTTTAATGTTATAAAATGGATGAATCAATTATTATTTAATTATCTTTTAATTCAAGACTAAGTTTTATTAAAATAAGAATTTGAAACATTTTAATTATTAATTTTTTCAATTTTTAATTAATGTAATGATATATTGATTTGCTGAGATCTATTCCTATTTTCAAAACTTTGATAAATAATATTATATGCACAATATAAAAAAATTAACTATGCCAAACAGTTATTGAAAGACACTGGAATACAATAAACTACTCAAAAATCATTTAGAAATAACTTTTCTTAAAACATAAAACTAGATTCTCATTTTTATTGTTAAAAGTCATCAGTAGTTATTGCATAACCAATAGTTATAAAAAAAAGTAAAAAAATAAATAAATAGATTGAAAAACATCATAATGAAGAATAATAAAAATTTTTGATTTGTAAACAATTCTTACAGAACTTGTAAAACTAACATTTATGGCAGTGGTATAAATAGATATTGAACCCTTAACTCCGATTGCTCATCTAGATCAAATGCATGCTTCTTGTGTTGTTGGGTAAGATAAAAAATTATCTTCAGAAAGATACCGTGAACCTTAAATCAATAAACAAATACCCCTTCCATGAAAAAATATTAAGAGAGGGGATAAACTCTAATTGTTTTTATTTATAAACTTTAAAAAGTCTATTAGAAATTGGCCCCCCAATACTATCATATTTTTTTTAAGTACATTTTTAAAACTCTTGTTTCTAATAGTCTAATTTTGTGACAGTCTCCAAGCAATCTTGAGTACAGCTGATTTATTCGGTCTTAATTTATAAATTTATATAATTTGTGTAATATATAAATATCCCCTGTATTGAAGAGTCTAATTTTATCTAGTTTCTGTCCAAGGACAGAGACTAATTTCCTAAAAGTGGCTAAGATATTGTTAAAGCTGTGATCTTTAGAATATATTTTATTATTTATTGAGTTTTTCATACAATTTTTATCCACGTTTTCTTTGATTCTGCTTGTCTATTATTCTGAAACAAAATTGTTTTTCACATTTCTTGGTGTTTGTGGTATCTTTATTGAATGTATTAAACTCAGCTGTATCTTTACAACATATTAATTTCTTTGCAAAAACTTCCAGATGAAGTGACATCTTGTTTACTTTGCAAACCAACTCATTAGAAGCTTCCATCTTATGGTAACTGTAATGAATAAGCATATTTCATTATCATAATGATAAAAGAGAATTGCGACTCCCACTGAAAAATTATTTTGCTCAACCCTTTATTATTACGTATTTGGAAAACCTATTTCATCATTAATGATTTAATACCTTCATTATTGAATGACAATGAGAAACTGATATGTATTAGCCTTTTAGAGTTATACATTTATTTAAAAGCTTTTTGTGGAGGTTTTCTATCATAAAGAATATTAAATGGTTAATGTTCTCCTCCCTTAAATTGAATGCATGGGAAGGGAAATCTGTTTAAGGGAGTGGTTTAAGGTTCATATTTTCTTTATCTTTCATAAAATAAATTTTAATCTTATATAACTTGTACATTAACTTATTTACTGTTACATAATACAATGTAATATGCATTTTACGTCATAAATGTTAGAATACTTTTTTACTTCTTCTATTATACCAGTATTTATACTATTATCCATTTACACATTTTGAATAATAAAAATATACATCAATATATTATCTACCCAATCTAGAATTTAATTCAGCTGTGGTTCTTTAATTTCTATACATCAGGTATGGTGTTATCAGGGTATGATATGTTACATAATGTTATAATAAAACTCTGATGTAAACAATTCTAATTATTATTCTTTGATTAAATTTTTTTTTGTCTTCAGTCATTTGACTGATTTGATGCAGCTCTCCAAGATTCCCTATCTAGTGCTAGTCGTTTCATTTCAGTAACCCTCTACATCCTACATCCCTAACAATTTGTTTTACATATTCCAAACGTGGTCTGCCTACACAATTTTTTCCTTCTACCTGTCCTTCCAATATTGATTAAATTAATGTACGTAAAACCAATCTATTTTAACAGAAAAATGTTCGAGTTTAATGATTATTTTTTTAAAAAATTACATTTTTATGTTTTTACTCAATGTTGGATCTCAGATGCCAATCTCTACTTCTTCAGACCTAATAATTGTGAATTCTAAAATCTGATGTAAAACTTTCTGATTATTATCAATAGTTTAATTTAATGTTAATAATAACACATCATTTTTGATGAAAAATGGTTAAATCTAATGATTATTTAAAAAAATAAACATTTTTATCGTTTCACTCAGTGTCGATCTCTACTCCTTCAGACATAATAAATGTGAATTTTAAAATCTCATGTAAACCTTTCTAATTATGATTGTTTGATTAAAGTAATACGAGAAAAACCAATTTATTTTAATGGAAAAATGTTTAATATTAGTTTAAAAAGTTTAATATTATTTAAAAAAATAAAACTTTTTATGGTTCACTGCTATGTCAATCTCATTTGCCGACCTCTTCTTTTTCACACTTAATAAATGAGAATTTTATAATTTGATGTAAAACTTTCTAATTGTTATCGATTGATTAACTGATTGTAAGTAATGACATATAATTTATGACAAAATTTAATCATTATTTAAACAATTGTAAGAATTTTATGATTTCGTTCATTTTCAATCTCAGTGACTGATCTCGACTTCTTCAGATTGAATAAATGTTAATTCTAATTGATGTAATGCTTTCTAATAATTATTGATGGATTTACGTATTGTAAGTAATAAAACATTATTTTTGATGAAATACGTTTAAAATTTTAAATTTGATGTAAACCTTTCTAATGATTATTGATTGATTATCTTGATGTAAGTAAAAACACATCATTTTTATGAAAAATGTTGAAATTTAATGATAACTTAACAAAATATAACAATTTTGTGGTTTTGCTCAATGTTGATCTTGAATGCTGATCTCTACTTTTTCACACCTTATAAATTTGATGTAAACATTTCTATTTATTTATTTATTTTTTTCTATTTATTACCTTAATGTAAGTAAACCCAATCCATTGTAATAGAAGAATGATGAGATTGAATTATTTTAAAAAAATATAACATTTTTATGGTTTTGTTGTATAATTCATACTACTTCAAGAGGTAAATTACTTTTTAAATATAATTACATTCCTTCTGTTGATAAATAATTTCAAAATTGATATCAGGATTAACTTAGTAGTTAATAATAATATGATATGTTTTAATTAAATATTATTTATCATTATATTAATGTTATGTAATATTGTTATTATTTAATATTAATTATTATTTATGCAAATATTCTTACTTACAACAGCAACAAGTTGCAGTGAATCAGGTTTAAGAGAATGCACGAATATCGTATCTCTTGACATATATATCATTATAGTAATTATTAATGAGAATACTTTTTCATCTTTGTTTAATAACTCCACCATATTTAATTTGCAGAATTTTGAAGAATGAAGAGTAATGATCACACCATCTAGAGATTGCATATCAGAAATAAAATATAAAAATTAAGACACAAAATATTAGTTTTAAAATCTTAAGTTTGTATTTTTTAATTATAAAATTCAATAATAGTGTAAATTTGTTTCTAATATTGCTATATTTTTATGTGTGTAATTCCTTTTTTGTACATTATTCATTCTATGATTCTTCAACTTTCATAATATGAAAAAATAAGGGTGTTTATTTGTAAGGTGCTAAGGGGTTCTTTCTTACTGATATTGCAGTTATTGGTTTTTGAGTATTTTACATTGGATATAGGGAAAATTGTTTATTTTTTTTAAGATAAACTTAATATAAAAAAGATTTTGGATGAACCTCATTGATTTTGTTTCACAATTATTCTGAGAAAATGAATTTTCATCTTCTGTTTACTGTTGATGATATTGACAGTAGGAATATTAATGTTACTAATAAAAATTTTCATCATCTCCAATCTGATGAAATGATTAATTTTTATAGTTCACTTTTTTAGAGATCTAAATTCTTTGTATTTTGTTGTTTATACATAAACAATAACGTACAATATTTTATCATTCTGTCTAAGGTTATCATTCATTACTTTATTTTTTTCATTTACTTGTGAGACTAAATTAAGACCTTGAGAAGTAACATTTTGCATTAATTTCTCTTTTAATGGAAGTTTTTTCCTGGTCTTCCAACATATCTCATTCTTTCACTTTGATTTTGCCTTCTCTCTTCTTATTAGACTTTGTAAGTTTCTTTTTTCTCCTTCTCTAGAAAGTTGTTGAAATCTTGTACCAGTTTTCTGAATGTTGTTTGTTCTGTCTTTTACAGTTTTTTTTTTTTTTAGATACTTTCATTTCTTTTAGATCTTTTTGAACCACTGAGGTCCATTGATTTTCGTTCTTTTTTTTGAAAATGTGGTTGATGATTTGTTATATAAGATCACTGTCATTCATTCTCATAAGATGGCCAATGCATTTGGGTCTTTTTTTCTGATGGAATCTGATATTTCCTCAGTATCATGGTATTTGTAAAGATCTTTATTATCTCTGAATCTGTAATTTGTATTCAATAATAATTTGTATCCAATTTCACTAATTTTTTTTGGTCCTAGGATTTTTCTCAAGATTTCTGGTTTTTCAGTTATTGCATATCAGCTGAATTCAAACTGAAGATGCAATCTGATATGTGTAGGCCTTCTGGTTGACTACTGTATTGTAGTGCCTGATTTTGGTTTTTATTGAGGTGTTCTTTTTGTTATAAATATCGTTTGCTACTTGTTAGACCAATTCCATTTTACTCATTCTTGCTTGGTTGGCTTCTTTATCTAAACCATTAATTTGAATAATTTTTTCTAGATATTTAAATTTATTGACATTGTTGATCTTTCCATGGTTCATTTTTAGGTTATTGGAGTTAGAATCTTTAGTGTTGGTCATGATTTCTGTCTTTGAAGGAAATGTTTAACCCTAATATTCTCTGTGTTTCTTTTAGATAGTTTACTTGTTCTTCTACTGCTTTGCAATTCTCCGAGAAAATTGCAATATGATCATCAAAAACTAGGCGTTAATTTCAATTCATTTCAATGATGGACCCAATTTTATTTGGTGGTGTATTCCAGTTTCTTTCATTTTCTTTTTCAAGCCTTTTTTTACTTTCTCTAGGACCTAATTAAAAAAAAGTAAGTGAAAAGAAAATTCTCTTGTTTTTGAAAGAAACTTTTTTTTTAAAGGTTTAAGAAGTTAATATAAAAAACTTAGTAATTGAAGCTGGATAGTTCAAATTACTGCCTCTGAATGTCAAAAAAATTGTATTGAATATTCAAGTCAAATTCTAATTGGTCGTGGATAAAAACAAGTGAAAATTCTGTATTTTAAGTGACTGAATGGAAATAAAGAAAATTCAAAACGGTGTAGGAAATTTTTGTGTCAAAGAGGTATCAGAACTTGTTGCTATGTAAACTGATGTTAAATAGTTGTCTGTACTAAACTACAGTTTGATTATTTGATTTGAGAATGTTTATTATTAATTATGGCATGCATTAAAATCTTGTGTTTTTAAGAAGTCTAATAAGAGCAGTAATGATTAGATAATCTGGAAGAAAAGTACAAAGAATCCAGATACTACAAATATTGATATAATTCTAAAAGGAAAATTTAAGAACATTTTAAGTAGAAAGATAAAATTGGGTCTGCTGGTTAATGATAGATTAGGTACAAATTTAAGTATAATTAGAATGTTTCTTTTAAAAATATTAATGATGTTAATAATAATATCAAAATATAACTATTTTAAAACTATTGAAAGATATTTTTTTGCTGACCTTTGAGTATTCACTTATAAAGTACAGTAGCAATTAAAAATCAGTCTAAGAATATTACAGTATAATTTAATTTGAAAAAGAATGCTAAAATAAATATTAAAAAAACACAGCTAATATTTTAATATTTGAAATTGCTCTAAAGTCAAGTTCTGGAACTACTATGAATCGCATCTCAAAAGTCATAACAAGTAAAAATTAAGGAAATTTTATTAAATTATATTTTTGTTAGATGATTTATGACCTGATATATTACTTTTTGCAACAATAAATACTCACTATAAAGAAAAATACCAGATAGGTATTTTATCATATGTTAAAAGATTATGCTGTTTGTCTAAAAAAATTCCCGTATCTGCAATAAAATATGACTTTTATCTGTAATGTTTTTATCAATATTTTTATTTTCTTTCAGAACAGCCTCAGATAATTGTATTAGAATAAGAAGAATAGGTTAATATTAAATTTCTTTTTCATATAGATGGTAAAATGTTCTGAAGGTAAAAAAAAATGTAATGGACAATGTACACAATCAAACGTAATGCACAATGTACATAATCAAAATGTTTTATCTAAAAATATAAGATTCTGATGATAAAAATTAAAATGTTACCAGGACTGACTTTTGATTTTATAAAAATATTACTTTTGCAGTAAATGCCTGTCAATGATTTTTTTTTAATTTAGTTTTGTTTGGAAGACTGAAACATTTGTTTGTATAAAAGTGACAAACATGTTTACTGTCATTGATAAATCAGATTCATTGACTATCAAAGATTTCTCTTTAACAAGTTTTCTTTAAAATACACCTGTTTAAATAAAACTGACATAAAAACGTTTGTAACCAATAAAACAGATAAATATCAGTCATTTTTTATAATCAAACTATTACTTTTTTGAATAAATGAGAAATCTTTTTGATTTTTCAATTGGAGGAAAATGTTTAAAATCTCAGTGAAAGTAAAAATATAACAAAAATCTCTTGATAGAAAAAAAACAAAGCGTTTGATAAAATACAGTGGAAACATATCATATTAATAACTTTTCTTTTAGCCGCAGTCACACATTATCCTTATGAGATACAAGATTGGAAACAATAAATTATTTCAACAATATATTGGAAAGTAATGTAGAAACGAAAAATAATAATATCAAACCAAAATAATTCATATTTCCATTATCATAATACACCAAGCTAGAATATATAAATCATCTGCAACCAAAGGAATACATTTTCTGTTACCCGGTTATAATTGTAAGTATTATTTTTTATTTTTTTTTTAGTTGTCACATTCTTCAAAAAGGAATAAAATCATATGATCGTCAGATATAAAGGTGTGTAAGGTTCTCACATTTTAATAAAAACACAAAAAAATATACTTACCATTGAGATATTTATGCAGGGTGTAAAGGGCTCTGATATTTACATAAAACAGGAAAATAAAACTAAAACATTAAACGTGCAGTAAAATAAAATACACAAAAATGTTGGACAAACACCATGCACATTTGAGATCTTTATGGTCAGGTAAATGCTCTCTATGCCTTAACATAGACTCCCATTCAAACATAACACATACTGACTTCTTAGAAGGCTTGCTATAAATGTGTTAGTAATCTTCTGGGATGTAGGTAAGCAATTATTTTTTATTCTTTACCATTTTCTAAGTCAGCAGCAAATTATTTCTTAATCTGTGCCTCTTTCTGAGGTTTTCTTGTACTCTACACTTATCCAGTAGATGCTTAGTAGTGTATCATATGCACTGTTCCTTGGTCTCTCTTTTCCAGTTAACAAATATGAATTTATTATTTGTGATGGACCAATTCTGATCCTGATCACTGCCACTTGTTTTCAGCAAGTCAGTTTCTCTTGTTCTTCCATTTACATGGAGTAATTTTAACTGTATTCAATTTTGAGTTTCGTCTTTTACATTCATTACTCAACCTGTTTCTGATAGTGTTAGTTAAACGATTTTTAACATCTGCCTCATGATTATGTCCGTATTCTCAAATTGTTGCCATTCTTAGTCTGCGCTTTTATTTCCTGAGATACCAGCATGCCCTGGAGTTCACACATTTACACATTCCTGTTCCAGTTTGATTTTGTTCTTATAGAATGGCCTGATTGTTTGCAATAAGGACATCCTCAATCTTTTTTGAAATAGCAATTAGTGCGCTTAGAGAGTTGGGACAGAGCACTCTCTTCACAAAAATCTTCTATGTAGTGAAGAGCTTGCTGTATATATCAATGAGCTCTACCATGTAAACACTGGCCATTTATGGCAGTTTCCATAAATGACCTTCAACAATTATGTATATAGCACGTCCTGTACCATATTCAGTTTTAGAACTGTCAATATAAATTTTTATATTTCTTTCACAGCTATTGATGATTATCAAAAATTCCTGTTGGATGACACTGCTGGTTTCGCTTTTATTTTTTCATAAGAGAGGTGTTTACAGTATGTAAAAGCCATGGTAGTATTTCTCTTGTAGAAATTGCTAGTATATTTGACAAAAGCAATTTCGTGTTTCATTGCTAACTCACAATACCATATTCTGCCAGGTCTGGAGTATATATCATGGTGTTCATATAGTGCAGCCAAAGAATTGGTATTAAACATTTTATAGTCTATGGGTAGGAAAGGCCCACAAAATTGGCTGTATATCTTAATAGTAAGACCTCTCTTCTATAATGTAATGCATTATGATGTCGGCTTCACACATTAAACTAGTCGCTGGGCTTGAACGGAAAGCACTTGTGGCGTATCTGATTCTGCTGTTATGTATGACGTTTAACTTTCTTAGATGCAACTTTCTAGTGGATTAATATGCAATACACCCGTTATCTAGCTTCGATTGAACCAAGCTTTATATAATCGCAGTAATGTCTCTTTTTCTGAGCTCCAATTCACATTTGATAAATATTAAATAAAATTTAGGGCAAACACTCAATTCCTGTATGTGCAGTCCTCAAAAAAAGATTTATCTATTAATAGACCTAAAAGTATAAATTACCATTTTACTGAATAGGATGGTCAAAACAAGACTATGATGAGGAGTTCTCTTTTTACAGAAGTGTACACAGCAAGTTTTCTCTGGTGAAAATTTGGATCCGTTATTCTTTGCAACTTCATTGAGGGTGTTTATCGCTCTTTGTAATTTATACTTCACCATAACTCTACTGTTACTGGCATACATGATTGCCAAATCGTCACCGTAAATGCTTTTGCTGATTTCTCCTGGAAAGGTTAATATCAGTTTATTGATGTTGAAGAACCGTGTGGGTTGCTGCATGTAAGCTTGCACATCCATACAGTGTATACCAGCACATACTTTCTCCGGCAGGGTTGGTCTATTAAAAATGAGGCAGAAGGTAGAACTTCACCATTCCCTCTCAGTGCCTTCTGCCCTCTATTACTTCTCATGGTGACAATTCTTCCACAATTTCCTACTCGGAACAATTGACTAGATTTCGACAAATCACAACAACCTTTGAAGATTGAGAGTGCTGAGAGGATCAGCACATACAGCAAATTCATCTATTATGTTTAATCCAAGAATTTTCTATGACTGGATGACAGGTGGTCTGGTTGTAATGGCCGTTGAATGTTTCCTGTATTTCCTTGACTGGCCCTCCAGCTCAATTGGTTATTTCACGAGCAATAAAAAAAGAGCTTTCCTTCATGAACTTATCATCTTCCTTCATGATCACAAGGTACCTTTTTTCTTTTTTTTTGCCTCTGGGACCACTGTTGTTGGGACTACCTTAGAAGATGAGATGAAATGGTAACTTTGTAGTATGTGAAAATGCTATGCCTGACTGGGATTAGAACCCGGGATTTCTGGGTGAAAGGTCGAGACACTACCACTCATGCTGCGGAGGCCGGCAATCACACGGTACTTAAGTCTGGGTAAAGGATTTTTGAAGAAGTTCTTTGCAGACTCTTTACCTCATGTCGAATTCTTCTTGATTCATGACTCTTATCCCGTTTCGCTTCCAGCTACACGGCTGGTTCTAAATGAGGGTGTTTGTGTGAACCCTTTTTCTCGATAAATTGTATAATTTACATGTTCAATTAATCTCTTCTGCAACAAGGTTGGCCGCTGGAATACACCATAGAGTTGCCAATTTTGGAGATCCGATCTGGTACTCCGGTGGAACCGGCCTATCTACTGGCAAAGAACAGATGTGCAAACTCTGCACTGACTCCAAGCCTCTACTCACCGAGGCTTTTAGGGCTTACATTTCACTGACATACATGGGCACTGTATTACAAACTTGCCATCGCAGGGGGGCATGTAGACAAACAGAAGAGTCTCTTTAACATCTGCAATTCATTGCTGCAGATGTTAGCAATCTCTAAGCTGTCTGCTTAGAGATTGTGTAAGTCCGAATCCAAAATCATTTTCAATTGCGGATGATGTGCAGGTAGCCGAAAGGGTTTATAGTGTGACCTGTAGATGGAAATCGGGTCCAAAGAAAGTTAAAATTTCCGAGGAAAATACTGGGAGCCGCGTTAACCAGCTATAGACATTGTACTTTTCTTTTTCTTTTGTTTAGCCTCCAGTAATTACCATTCAGGTAATACTTCAGAGGAAATGAGGGCAATATGTATGAGTGTAAATGAAGTATAGTCTTGTACAGTCTCAGTTCGACCATTCCTGAGATGTGTGGTTAACTGAAACCCAACCACCAAAGAACACCAGTATCCACGATCTAGTATTCAAATCCGTGTAAAAATAACTGACTTTACTAGGACTTGAACGCTAGAACTCTCGACTTCCAAATCAGCTGATTTGGGAAGACGGGTTCACCACTAGACCAACCCGGTGGGTTAGATATTGTACTTCGTACAGCTGTTGCCACCTTAACGTAGTTGGTATGTTCCGGACATGGCGATTATCTACCTCAGCCCATTATTATTTGTTATAGTTATTTTTATAACTGAGTCTACTATTATACCTAAAATATTGGGTATATTATTAATTGTATTTATATATAACAAGATTTATGTGCACATTTTTTTTATCTGAGCCAGTTAGTGGTAAATTAAAATTGCAGAGAATTGTTACTTTAATATAATTCTTTGTAAGTAGGTTCCTGATTTTATCAATATAGAACTAGGAGGAAAATATACAGCTCACAAATATAAAGAGATATGTTGTAATAATACTAATAATAGAGAATAAAAAGTTATAATTAATGTATTTTTAGTTTAAAATTAGTAATGTAGTACAATCTTACATTAAAATTAAGTAAAACATTTAATTTAAATCTAGATTTTATGTAGTGCCTAAAAAAAAAATTAAAATTTGACGTCAGTATGGATATAAATTTTCAGAAGCCAGCACTGTAGTGCAGAGTTCTTCAATAGGTATTATTTATCTCGTTCGCCTAATAAACTTGTTAGATGGATTACTGAAATTGTATTGCTAAGATTTCAAATAAAGAGCAGTCAGTCATAACTGGGTAAGCAGTTAATTCTTGTGGATGTCTTTTATCGGTTTTTTTAATTTCTAGAATATCGGCGATAAGTTGCTCTTTTACGTGGAATTGTGATAACAAATTTTTTGTTTTCATACATTAATATTCAGCGATATTAATTGGATGAACCAAAAATAATACCTATTATTAAAACTATTGAAAATTACTTTAATCTCTCGAAGTTTTGTGTTTTAAAAGACGTCTCGTGTCAAAAGGTCAAAAACGGAAAACCTTTCCTATTTTCCTTCCTTTATTTATTTAGTTTTCAAATAAAATCGACTTGCCCGTAAAAAAAATTCAACGCTTCTCCCACAGATCTTCAATTTGGTTTTTTCTAAACTCGTTATAAGATTCATTATTCTTTTTGTTTAGCTTTTACATGAGTAATGATACTATGAAACGTGTACAGTCTTGCGCTGCCTGTAAGACTACACAGAACGCTTAATTTTGTCAATTTTATAAACTACCGAGAATTAAGAATGCATTATCATTATACTGGTAGCACTCTTCCATTGATAACAAAAAAAAAGAAAAATAGCTTATTTAAAGGATTTTTCTTTTCGACTCTAGCGATATATGGTGCTGCAGCAGGGATAGTTATAATGAGGAAGTATATAGATCGGTAAAAAAACATTGAAAATAATTGGTATTTTTTTAAGTTATGTGTTTTAAGGAGAAGTAAAAATTTTCTTTTTTTTTAAAGAAAAAAAAATACGTTTAAATAAATTGTAAATAATCTGGGTAAAATTTTTTCCGATGTTCCCATGGCCAAAAAATCTATTTTGTTAAGCCATTGTGCATGTACTTATATATGTTGTCCCGTATTTGACCTTATAACTCTGGATCCCATTCTTCAAAAAGACTGATACTACCTTTCCGGGGAAAGAATTTCTTTCTTTTTTCTGTTTAGCCTCCGGAACCATCGTAAGGTATTATTTCAGAGGATGAATGAGGATATACTCGTATGTACATATAAATGTAAATGAGGTGTATTCTTGTACAGTCTCAGGTACATAGGGTCTCACCCCATTCCTGAGATGTGTGGTTAATTGAAACCCAACCACCAAAGAACACCGGTATCCGCGATTTAGAATTCAAGATTTTATTAAATTTTTACAAAAGTTAGATAAAAAGTGAAATTAAAAATGTTTAAAAACCCATGACGAAAAACCTTAAAAAACGTGAAATAATTAAATAACTGTATTTTTACCTTATAAACCAATGTGACGTCAATCAAAGTCTTAAAATGTTAAAGTCTTAGAAATAATGTCACAGAGGATAATAAGGCAAAAATAATACAGTTATTTAATTATTTGACGTTTTTAAAATTTTTAATTTTATTTTTTATTACAAAACTTGGTAGTCCTATGCCCAACGGTGGGACGTCTATAGGCTGATGATGAAAGTTTAGTATAGTTGACCAGCGCAAATTATTTAATAATACACACAATAATGTAGCCTTGTTTGAGTTAGAAAGACTTAGAAACATTCAAAAGACGTTTTTAAGAAACATATGTACTGCGGCGCCCCCTGGCGGCTTATAATCGTAAAACTAACCTGCTCTGAAATGATACCTATGTAATACAAAAAACCGCATCGAAATCGATTCAGTAGTTTTTGAGGAAAATGGTAACAGACATACCACTTACCCCAAACGCATATACAGACTCCGTTCCGTTGTGGGTAAAAAAGAGGTGGGGGTATTTTGTCCTAAATAAAATATAAAATTCTTACCGGGATACTTTAACAAAAATGTTTCTTACAAAAGTTGAAATATTCTTTTTTATCAAGATCAGAAAATAAGAAAACGTTTTATGTAATATTCACCCCCTTCCGAAAAAATGATTATATATTTTTAGCTGAATCTTTCTTAAGAAAAAGATTTAACGGAATTTTTTTTTTGCATCTATGACTTCTACATTAATAAGGCCTTCAAAGCATAAAATTTTGACCTATCCAACTCCAATGGTTTCTACCAAAAACAAAAATATATATTTTTTTGGTTAAAAAAAAAATTATTTCTAAATTTATTTTAAATTTAAATTCATCTCGCAATCTACCCATTATCCCTTAAACTGTAAAAATCTTAATTTTTTGATGGCCCTTACTTTTTAATATTTCTTAAAAAAAAAATTAGCCAAAAATGTTCACCCCCTTACAAGAAAATTTGTTTATTTAGAATTACGGCTATATCTTTGTATTTTTAAACAATCTTAATTTTTTTAAATTATTACAGCTACTTAGGGATTAATTTCTTAAAGAATAATTTTACCCGATTGCTTCCCCTTTATGGCATCCCCCAAAATAAAAAAAATCTTTTTTCACAATTTAAAATTTTTAATGCTAAAACATATTTTTTTAAACAAAATAGTCACTAAAATAACATAACATCCCTCCCATGAATGGAGAGCTCCAAAATTTTAAAAATATTTTTACATAAAAATCCGAAGAAAAAAGAATTTGTAGTTTTGGTATTGTTTTTAATTTAAAAAATGTTATTTTATTATAAAGTTACAAATAGAGGTTAAGGTGATCGAGTTGAAAAAATGAATTGCATAACTTGACAGGCATAGCCGGGAAAATTATGCTATTCATTGCCGGATTAAAAAAAAAATTATTTAAGCTGTTTTACGTCTGTATTAATTTTTCATGCTACTTTTACTTTCACGCGTAGATATCGCTATAGCATTAGAAGAGAAAGTATCGGTCCAATTTGGGAATATGCGGTTCTCACCGGATCTTGAGATTTTGGCACCTAAGGAACCTAAAAAACAGGATGAAAAATTTCCGGTTATTAATGTACGTGTGATCGGTGTTATCCTGTAAATCACGTTATATCTCCAGAACTACTCCAAACTTGGTCAGATAACTTCTACATATGGGGCATTGACGCCATTAAATTTTCAACTTAATAGGTTAAGAGGGTGAGGCTGTAGAGCAAGGTCACCCTAATATAAAAGCTTTATACTGTACCTAGTATACTGAGGTCACCCTCAGTATATCGAGATTTCGCCTAATTAAGGTCATATTTTTCTTAAGCACATGTGTTAGCAATTAAAAAATTATATTTGCAAAAGCGTTTTTGTAAAATCGCCCCCCGCCTCCCCAAAAAATGCTGTTTTAGTCGTTTGCTATGTTGTGACGTCACAGGTGAGTGGTAGAATTAAATAAATGAATAATATTTAAAGTATAAAAAAGTAACTCGGTCTGGCTGGGTTCGAGGTCGATTGCCCGGTCGACTTGGTACCTGTTGTGTTAAGCCTCTTGCTTACACCTATCTGCCGACCAAAGGCGCGTGACGGGAAAGTCTACAACTGTGTTGTTACCTTTTCTTTTTATAGTAGTAATAAAGTTGGTTTCAAGATAGAGAAAATTAAAAATTATGAATTCTGTGTATCTGAAAGAATGACAATTATTCGATTTATTCTTTGAAAGTTAGAAAACTATTAAAAAAAAAGTTAAGAGATTTCCATAAGAAAGTTTTTCTTAATTTTGTGTCACTTTGGTAATTTTAGTACTCTTGTGTCATATATAAATAAACCAGTTTAATTTTATTTAAAAAAAAGAAAAATAATTAAAAAAAAATTGTAAATAATTCAATACATAATACTACAGTTTGTAAAATAATAATAATAATAATAATAATAAACAAATAGATTGTTACCAATTTCCAAATTTAAGTTGTCTGATAAAGATAGTATTCTTTTTTGTGGTTTGTGTAAATAAGAGATGATAACGATGATGCAGTTATCGTTAAAACGTTAATGAGAAATGAAAGTAACTGTTTAAACCTGGTATGTCGCCGCTCTTTTATGTTTTCATCCCCTCCATACTGAAGATGTGAAATTAGAACCTACATTGATATAATTTCTATAAAATGTCCCTTCCCGTAGTTTTATTACTAAATAATAATTTTTAAATAATATATTATTTTACTTTTTACAATGTACTCGAGGAAAGCTGATTACATTTAATTTAATGATAAGGAAAATAATTTATGTTCACATATCTCTTTTAAAATTGCAGCTCAGAGCCTTTGCAAAGGAATATATATATATATATATATATATATATATATATATATATATATATTTATTTATTTATTTATCTATATATATACATATCGATTTTAAGGAACAAGATTTTATTTTACAAATGTTAAATAAGAATAATGCCAATAAATCATTACGCATTACCCCATTATCCAGTAATATTAGATTATTTATAAAAAAAAAAAACTGCTTAACAGAAAATCCACTCAAATATTTGAAAATATTTATGACGATGAACTTTTTTGATAAGATTTATAAATGTGTTTGAAATTGAGACTTGTATAGTGGTAAACAAGTACTTATTCGTAATTTGAAATTTTTTAATCAGCGATGTAATTGAAAAAAAAAATTAGTTTTGATTAATTTCGATAAACAATAACATATATCTATAAATGAGTAAACTACCTAAAAATATTTTTCTTTTCTAGATAAGAACTTAACGTAAGTAAACTAAATATTTATTTCAACATTCAAAAAAATACCAAATTTTAGCAATACTGAATTTAAAAAAAAAACTTTTTACACATTCTGCACAAATTAAAATAAGAAAAATTATCACATAAAGGACATATTTAACATAAAGGACATTTCCATTGTGAAAAATAAAATTTATTTTAAGGTTTTTTTTTAAATAAAATTAAAAATAATTTTTTGTGTTTGGTTTTAAGTTATTAGTTTCCCACTTTTTCCAACAATGTATTTGTTTATAATGAATGATTAATTATTGAGACAATCCATATGTTGTCACACAACATTTTTATTGTAAGATTTATATATAAAATGGCTTGGCTTATCCAATTAAATGATGGTTTAGCTGATGAAAATACTTAAATTATATTATAATTTGACTCATATGGGGTCGATGGTGGATTGAAGACTGTTTTTTTTACAATTTAAATTTTTGTTAAATATTTTTCTTATTATTAAACAGCGATAAACACAAAAATAAAATTAGTGATAAATCGAAAATGTCGAAATAAAGAATTAACTCTTCAAACTTTAGCAATGACTGTTTTTTAGACACTTCTTACTAATTTTTTTTCATACTTTTATTTATAATCGCATCAACAATTATAGCTATGAGCGACTTAAATATAATTACATGATCATAAATAATAAATAATGACAAAAAACAATAAACACAAACTACAACAAGAATAAATGGGTAATAAATATTTAAAAATCACTACTAATCATTTTACACTGTGCATATACAGAGTGAGCAATATCAAACCGAACCCGTAATGAAACCGCTACCCAACACTATTTTAAAAGACTCTCACACAACTAGTGACACTGGTTGATGTATATTTTACTGTTGATTGTTGCTACCGTTTGTCTTTCAAGAAAGAAGAAAGAGGGAACGAGCCCAGCAGCCATCAGCCCAGCAGCCACCGGCCCAGCAGCCACCTGCCCAGCAGCGACCTGCCCAGCAGCCACTGACAGCGCAGAAGAGCGAAGAAACCTGCACTTTCCCCCGTTCAGCCCTTCGGGGCTCGGGATTTACAAGGTTAACGGTATGTAACTTCGGTTACTACCAATTCTTGGAAAGTGCAGGCCAAAGAAGAACGAAGAGGTCTTCGGGAGAAGAAGAGGGAGAAGATGAAGAAGAAGGAAGACCAACCACTCGCCTCAACATCACGGACTGGAGTCCGGAACAGAGCCCAGCAGAGATGCGTCCTGAAGGGCAGCCATACCAGAAGCGGATGAAGAGCTTCTTAACAACCTCTCCTAATTCAAACTTACAACCAGACCAAATAACCCAGCAATTGCGACCCCTCCGGAAAAGGGGACGCATTGCTCCCTCCTTTTTAGCTAGTGTCCCGTTGTGGCGTATTCCTGCTAGCCTATTAAAGAGTTAGCACCGAAAGGACTTCAGTGGACGGTCTGAAGGGGAATTACGTCGGGAGGACAGGCTTTATAAGCCTAGCCTTCCGCGGTCGGCCCATGCAATGGGTTTGATAACGCTGGTTCAACAACGGATTGGAATGCAATTAAATCCGTCTTAAATTCACTAAAATAACAATAGACAAAAATTGAAAAATTAGATCCGAGATTAAAAATAACCTTTTAAAAACAAGCCCGATTAGAAAGATCCAGCAGCAAGGGACTCTGTCCAGGCTCTGCGATAAAGTAGGGAGTAATAGACTCCTGCCAACTTTGCATTCCATTCCCTACCGTTTGTCAGGTGGTTACGTGTCAGTGTACTATATGTTTTGTGCAGTGCAGTGTATTATGAGTGCAGTTGTGTTTGTGTACCCACCGGGTTGGTCTAGTGGTGAACGCGTCTTCCCAAATCAGCTGATTTGGAAGTCGAGAGTTCCAACGTTCAAGTCCTAGTAAAGTCAATTATTTTACTCGGATTTGAATACTAGATCGTGGATACCAGTTTTCTTTGGTGGGGTCGGGTTTTAATAAACCACACATCTCAGGAATGGTCGAACTGAGACTGTACAAGACTACACTTCAGTTACACTCATATATATCATCCTCATTCATCCCTGAAGTATTATCTGAACGGTAATTACCGGAGGCTAAACAGGAAAAATAAAGAAACAGAATGCCTTATTCAATGCAGGAGAGGATAGCTATCATTGAGGCCTATATTCGTTCTGAATCTTTTGAAGAATCACGTTAAATATTCGTAGAAAAATTTACGATTGCCTGTATCCTAGCGAAGAGTAGCATACACGATTTAGTTAAAAAATGGCGTACAACAGATTCGGTTTCAAATGGTAAACGAAATAGGCAACCTTCCGTTAGGACTTCACAGACTTGAAGGAGAAAGTTTATCTATCTAATCCCCACAATATTGATGAATTGAAGGTGAACATTCAACGAGAAATCAACGCAATTAACAACAACGTTTTGCCTCAATCAACTCTCAATATGATCAGTCGAGCACAAAAGTGCACCAGCGTGGTCAGTTTGAACATTTTTTGTAACAAGAAGGTAAATAAATGCCACATTTAAATTACGTTTAATGTTTTTCTTATTTAATTTATCCTTATCATTCATAGAATTTCATTCCAACATAACCTACCGATTCTACAGCGGTTACGTTATGGGTTCGGTTTTATGTTACTTACTTTGTAGTATTCTGTAAGGGATCTCACATAAAAAAACCGCTAAATTACGATCTTCATCCCAGTATCAGAGAGAAACCGCAACAGTCTTTTTATGTATTTTGTCCGGCTTAGTGAAAATTTCACATCTGAGCTCAGGTCTCATTTTTGTCGAATAGATCTGAACATTGGGAAATCTATGAGCAAGTGGTTTACAGACAGTTTTACATTGCACGCCTCTCTGCTCAGGAGAGCCAAACAGATGGACGTGGGAAAACCTTGTGTGTCCAGTCTTCAAATTTAAACCACTTGTAGATGGATAGGCATTAAATATACAATATTTAATTTGTCTGTTCTTTTGAAAATTCATAAGATGTTTGCGTAAGACCGGGAAAATGTTTCTATAATACTGAATCGGTATAATTATATGTAGTATATAATGAATATTTAGAATTACGTGAATTTTTAATATACAAGTAATATTAATTGCATTGAATAGAAGTCGTTTTTTTTTTAGTTTATATATTTAACTTATTCGTTAAATAATCGTTATTTATTTTATTCGTAAATATGAATAATGTAAAACAAGTATTTACATAAATTAAAAATGTTAACTTAACCATGTTTTTATATTTATAAGTACGTATCTTTGTTAAAAAGAATAGTTACTTAAAAAAAATCTAAAAATGTAACAATCGCCATCTTTAATCAAACTAGACGACACAAAATGTGACTTTGAGAAATGGACTTTTTCTTTCTTTATCAATTTTTTAATAAATTTCCGAACCCGTTAAAAAAAACTTTCCACCAATTTATTTAAAATTAAACTAAAAGAATTTCTTTTAAAAATAGTGTTAAAAAAATACCAATTACAAAGAAAAAAAGAATCTAAATTTTCTGCAACTTCATTTAACATGTACTAAAATAGTATTGAAATAATTTTCATTAAAGTTTTATAAATGGTGATTTATTTCAGAGTTACTTTATTATTAAAATATTAATCTTCACGTATTTACTTAAATAATTATTATTTTATAAGTTTTAAAATTTTAAATTATAACATTTATATTGACTTTAGCATTGTACTAAGTTTTATTTTATAACTGATTTTATTTTTGTTTTACCATGGTTAGATTCATCTTGATTTTCTTTGATCATTTCAGGCGAAGTTGGGGGAGTTCCTTTTTTATTCGTAGAATAGTATGTTCGAATGTACGAACATGCTTTTCTACGAACGATCTATTTATGAATAATCGATGTATTGCGTTATTATAATCGAATGTTTTGTTTATTTTCATTTTTTAATTTATTATTATCAAATGTTAGCGGTTTGTGACAAAAACTTTACTCCAATTTTAGATATATATTATGATGTAGTAATAACTGAAATACGGTTTAAAAAATGGTCTTTAGTGGTTTCTTCTGGTTGATGACGATATATTTATTATTGTTATAGAGGACCCACATTATGCGTCGTGTGACGTTATATCGATGTAAGCGTGCGTCTAAGTTTAGTAATCGTATGTGTTTTCTCTGCTATTAAACGTGAAGTAATTCGTTTTGAAATTAATTTAACCTGTGAAGTTGCGGTAATGCTATCAATTTTATTTTTACTGTTTCTTCGCTGTTTATATATAAATGATTTTCGTAAATATTACGTACTTTAAGGAAATAATGATTTATGGAATTTCAAAATATTATAAACTGTAGATCTAATGGTAATATGATACATATATATATATATATATAAAATATTAATTACAATATTGATAATATATAATAGTATTATATTATCTATAATGTATAACAGACATTAAACCATTTTGTTTTAACCAACAATATCACTGTAATCTCTCGTTGCTTAACCGTAGAAGCAGCAATTGTAAAGTTCTGTACTAGCAGGCCTATTTATTGATATAGATTTTTTTTTTTTAATGGATTAGATTAAAATGATTAGGATAAAAGCATAAGTTGATTGTATCATCTGTAATTTAAAGTTAATTTCTTTAAAAGTAATATCATGCTTGATGTATGTTTGAAGTATTTGCATATTTACTATATTATTAGCTTGTGAATTGTTACTGCTATCTAATAAAGGACTTGAAATCAGTTCAGAAGTAATACCTAATTCAAAATATGACTCATTGTCATCTTTGCTAATTAAGATTTACACAAAAATTGAGAATACCAACTATTACATTAGCTTTTTCAAAACATTATCACGTGTATAACAATACAGCTACTATATTGATTAATGTGAATTTAATCAAGACTGTAATCGGCAAATAATTTGCCATGATATCTAATTGTGTATTTCATAACATGTAAAGAATGATAGAAATAAACAATATCAATTTTTTGGCAGAAGTACACCATTGTGATCTCAAATATGAACTCACGTACCAACTTCATTATTATAAAAAAATTCATGAAATCTTCAATATTAAAACAATGTAGTTATTTCAAACCAATAATAGTATTTTTGAGGATATTGTAAAATAATAATTAAAATGCTCAACAATTTTATGTGAATTAAAATTTTATTTTTATCATCATGCTTGTAAATTATATTTTTTCATTATTTAAGTTTGATTTAATTACTTTTTGTTTTCCTTTTAATGTAAATTTGAATAATGAAGTTTGTTGTAGCAGTATTTATTTATTTTCATAAATTATTTTCACTTGTTTACATTATTATTAAAAATTATTACAAGATATCTGCCTTCTATAATTAATATTCATTAAACTTTTTATGAATGGAATGCTTTCAAGCTAATATGATTTAATACAGTTTATTTAACAATTATAAAAGACACAATGGGCTGGTAGGCATATGCTGTATGAGGTACAAAAATATGACCAAAAGAAAGTTTCTATGTTTAGTAGTGCTTACCTTTCTCAGCTTCATTTTTTTTTTATCTATAAAAAATGAAGGTAAGCAGTACTAAACATAGAAACTATAGTGATCTTAGCAGAAAATATAATAGTAATTATTATCTTAACAATAACAATTTTAAAAGTAATAAATTTGATCAGTAAATATCAAAAGTATCTATTTAAATTATTGTTATCATAAATTAAATGAGTTGGTTGTTATTGTAATTACTGAATTTGTGTTTTGTAGTATGCTGAACATACGTTTTCCAGTTTGAACAGATTTTTCCAAATTTTAGGTATTACTGAAGTACATGTAACACTTGCTGACACATATAGCACATCAGTGAATAGGTACAAACTCCCACACAGATGTAGAGGTTCAATGTTTTTTTAATTCTGCAGAATGAACCACTCTGTGCTAACATTTCAACTAGAACATATTTGTATAAAATTTCATACTGATTACAATTTCATATATTGTATCAATTTAATGTAATGTCTGTAGTCAATACCTGATTTAAACAGGAAGATTATTTCTTTTGCAGCTTAAACATTCATGGACTCCTATGATATCAAATTAACTCAAGCTGCATCTCTTTTAGCAAGGGAAAAACAAACATAGCTTGTTTATTTAACAAATTCTTACCCAAATTTCTCTCTTGTAATTTTAACTTCAGATATTAAGTTTGATTTTTGTCAATTAATGAAATTTTCCACTTTTTGATGAAAGATTTCAAAAGGCATCAATTAATTATGAACTGGAAATATTCACAGGTGTTCCTACACTTGAACTTTATAGTGCAGCATTATTTTGAAGTTTAATTTATTTACAAAGTTATAAAAAAATTGATTTCTGAGTACAAAGAAAAAGTAAATTAAAAAGTGCATTATTTACAATAAATTTATTAATACCTTTGGTAATAGTATTATGAGATTTAGAATTCTAGATTAGTTTCTTACCTATAATTTCTCTAAGATACTTAATCTCACCTGAAAGCTGAAATCAGTATTTTCCACATTAAGGTTTATTATTCCCCTTGGATATTTTCTTTCTGATAAAAGGCATTACTTTTGCCTTCAGAGGGTTAATAATGCCTAAGCCTTTTTAGAAACAACTCTTATTAAAATTCTTGAGAATGTACAGGAGAATTTGTCCTGAATAAGCCTAGTGAAATCTTCAGCCTATCCCTCAATAAAAAAAATTCTTTTAGTCATGTTACGATGATCAGCAGATCATTCACAAGGCACCACAGTGGAAAAAATAGAGTGGAAAAACTATTACAGAATTTTCCTTCTTGCAGATGTGTTTCATCAAACAGCTTAACTATCCCTTCTTGCTTTGAAAAAGGTACTATGCTGCAGATATTACCTCCTGCTGCAGATAAGGTATTTGGTCCACTTACAAAAAGCAGTCTATACTTTCCTCTTCAAAAACATTGACTGATATATTGCATATGAGTCATTATAAAAGTTTCCTTGATATCCAGAAATGCATATACTTTTCAGGTTGTCACCAATGCTACTGATCTACTTAAAAAGTGCCATCTCACAGGATGTGGCTGTATGATAAGCAAACTGATTTTTATTACGAAGGGTTAGTTAACCACTTCATAAATAACGTTTCACCATTTATTCACTCAATTTCAAACATTTTAAAGATAACTAAAGAGGAAATGACGGATCTAATAACCTTATAGTCAGGAAATTCTATTTATATCAGCTTTTTTAATGAACACCATTCATAAAGTTTTCCAAGCTTTCAGAATTTATCGAAAAACTATTCTGCCTCTGAAAATCCTGCATAATAGATGTAACACAATGCTTTGCCCTTTCAGCAGAAAAATTGAGAAGAAACCATTAATGCGTGAGCCAGAATTTGTAACAATGGATCAGATTTTGTAATTGCCTATCTCGTTTTCGAAGAATTGACATCATATGCCAATCGCCAAATCAACTCAAAAGCGTTAGACCAAGGACACCCACTTCCCTAGTGAATGGGGTTTTATGTATTGCCATGAAATAAAAAATCAAAGCTTTCAGAATCCAGGAGAACCTCCTTAGTCTCCTTCACTGATTTTTTTTTAGATGATGGATCAGGTTTCAGAATCTTCTGAAGTCTCGAAACAGAATAGAGAAATTTAACTCTTCACTATCTGTTGTGAATTGAAATTGTTCAATGATATCCCTCCATATCACCACACCAATTCGATTAATTAAAGTCGTCTAACTCATTCTTTATTTTCCTTGACATCCTAATCCACTGTTTTATGCAGGAAAAGTAAGCATCAATAATATTCTCCTCTAAAGTTATCTGTGTCAACAAGGTATTGAACCTCTTAACAAATTTTTCTAACTTATGTGATATATCTATGATAATGAGTTATTTTTTCAGTTAGAACTAACATCTACACTACCAGTGTTGAAAAAGTACTGAAGCTATCAATTTCAAGTTTCCATTAACCATGTCGCTCTGTCGAAAACCTTCATTCAGTCTAATTCCTCTCATTTTTATAAATTATAATTTCCTCTCATTTAGTCTTAAATACTTAGTCTTAAATATCTTAGTCTATCTTAAATACTTGCGATAAAACAGTGTAACAGCTGTCTACAAATTTACAATGTATAAATTTTTCATTTAGCCTTCATCAGTTTTTTAGTAAACACATGAACTGTAAAGGTAAATGATTAATTTAATTTCTTTAATTTTATTAAAACTGAATTTTTTTAATGACACATCATCAACGAATGAAAATAAATCTAAATATGTATCACAAATATTAGGTGTAATAATTTGTATGTTTAGTCTTTCTTAGTTTGCAAACTTTTTTCTATAAAATGAGAAGACTAGTAATCCAACATTTTTCTGTAGAAATTTCATCAAATTTGTTTAAATCTATCATCAAAAATTATTTTTTCTATGTATAAAATAATGTTTAAAATTAATGAATTAAATTATAATAAAACAATATTTACCAAGTTTACTTGGAACTTTACTTCTTCCGTTAGGACTTAACAATTGATGTTTTCAACTCTTGGCAAAGAGAAACTTATGAAGAAAAATGTTACAGGCTTAGATGGTCTTAAAAACGGTATTTTTAGGAGGTGTTTGATGGTTTTTTACAAAACGTTATTCGGTCACCAAATAGATTACTTTTATTTTAGGATGAGAAAAAAATAGGAGGTTCAGTTAAATCCACAAATAAAATTTAGGTAAAACATGAATGAAATAGGAAAATTTTTTCTTGAACAACGAGACGTAGCAGTAGCTCAGGTAAAAGTTTGAAGAAAATGACATGAAATACTGGTAACACATGATGAAAGGACTATCTTGTATTTCGTTGAAATCTACTACTATGAGGCAATATTTATGTTTTATCCTTCTTTTTCTTAGTGATCGTAGGTCAATTTAACCTAGTTATTAATTCATATCTACCTGGGCAGTTTATTGGAAGGAGATACATATTTATTTGTAAATATGTCCAAAAGGAAAATTTACGTAATTTAATTGAAATTAACTCCCCACCACTCTAAATTAAATTTATTTTTACGTAATTATAAGTTCATTGTCAGTTGATCAATAGTTTGCTGGTAATCTATCCAAATTGATGATGTTATTGCCTACCTACGTCGAGGAGACGTGTTAGGTAGCTGTGGGTAGTCAAGAGGGTTTGATCCTAAGTCGTGTACCTGTGCAAAAGGTCGTGTGGTCAAGGTTGACCATAGCAAAATTAGTCAACAGAATTAAGGTGGTTTGGATACTAATACGATTATTTTCGATTTTTTGTTAAGTTCAATTTAAGACAAATAAAAATTTAGTTAGAGATTAATAAGAATAATAAAATTGTGTTAATTAGAGGTAAATAAATAAATAAACAAATCCAAGAGGTTAAACTAAGCAATAAAATATTATTGAGTTGTGGTTGTTGTTGTGTTGTTGAGTTATGGTTGTTGTTCTTTTTAATTTCACAATGATATCTGGCCTATATATATATCTTTTTGCTATGTGTTTCCGTCGAACAAGAGAATTTTAATTTGGGAATAAGTGTATTAATTTTAGAGAATAAATAACCGCTTTTTTTGACTGAAAAATTTATTTTATAAATATTTATTATTATAGTTTTTTTTGTTGTAAGTTCGATAAAAAGCCCGTGCGGGCAAGTTGAAGGCGGGACAGGTATTAGTGGAACAGTCGTCTACTCGTGCCCTCTCTGGAGATGATGACGGCAGCTTGATCTTGGGCGTATAGAACGCCATTGTAATTGACTCGGTGGTGGGGGAACGGATGATGGCCTCCGCCATTTGTACGTCGGTTCCGCAAGTGATGACAGATGGGCAAAGTAGGGTGGTGCTTCTGTGGTCCAATTCGGAGAGTTGACCACATTTTACGACGTACAGTGGAATATGCCATCCGTCGAGTTGGGAGGAGGTATTGTGTGCATCTTCTGAGTTAATCATCGGTGCCGCAGGGGAAGGGCTCTGAAAAGAAACGGCCAGTGGGTCTGCCGACGACTACAGTGATGGTAAAGGCGAAGGGAAGAACCTACGCTGATCTCCGCTCCGTCAAAGGTGCCGTATCACCGGGTGGAGCCGGGGTTCTCTCCGACCGTAAGGGCTCCGGGGAGGACCTACATATCCGGATGCGGGGTGCTGATGGCGCTGCAGAGCAACTGCGTCAGGAAATCTCTACAAAGGTGGAAGGCGCCATCACAATGTTGGCGGTGAGGGTGGTAGGAGGGTTCACATCCTTGTTAAGGATGTGTACGTGCTGACGACAAAAGAATTCATTGCGGAATTTCGCAAGGTGACGGGTTAGTCGATTACGGTCCATGCGGCCGGCCTATGGGGACACGCAGGTAGTCACGGCAGCGGTGCCGCCTATCCTTGCGGAAAAATTGTTGTCCGATGAGCGGGATCCGTATTGGGTGGGTGGCCTGTAGAGTCACAAGGCGGACTTTCGAAGACCTATGTTTCCGGTGCTGGAGTCCGGACCATAGGGCTCAATCTTTTTGCAGCCCTGACAGGAGTGACCACTGCTTTATCTGTGTAGAGGCCGGCCACTTGCGGAGGGACTGCAAGTGGGAAGATTGTAAAAAGCTGTCCCTTTTGCAAGTTGCATGGACATGCATGCGAGGGTTGAAATTGTAAGGGTTCACTTGTGTCATGAGGCGGTGGTACCTGTTCTGCCATGGTGTTTGCGAGGGACAGCCTCGTCCGGGAGGGTGGGAGTCTCCGTTGTCCCATTATTAATGATTGGGTGGGGACTCCTTTGCAGCACCTTTGGGTGGGAAGGTAAGACCGTAGTCCTGGTAGGGGATCCCTTTGGAGGTTCCTCATTAGAGGCGAGGCATAAAGACCGGAGTCCCGGTAGGATGCTCCTCTGGGGGCCCTTCATTAGAGGCATGGCATGACAATAAACGACCGAGTCCCAGCTGCCAGGTTAGGGCTTTGTTCTCACTGAGGTAGTTTGAGGCGATGGCACCCCTCAGAGCTGAGTTTATGCTTGATTGCATTATGACTCCGGGGAACGAGGAAAATAAAGATGCGATGTAAAAAAAAGATTACTTGATAAATAAAATTGATAAAAAGATTACTTTGTTAACAATACACACTATTACTTGGAAGCTGCTGTACTGTTTATTTATGACTAAGACTACAATTTACTAATGAAATTTTATGTTAGAATATCTGTTAATTGTATTATTAGATTCTTTGTAAACTTCCTGATGTAAAATTTTTTTAACATTCTAAAAAACGTTCATGTATTTACAAAAGTATATTTTTTCCCTGAAAAATATTTTTAACAAATTTCTCTTAAATTTCAAGAATAACTGGAAAAAGAGGATAATTTTAACACAAAAAAGACAACAAAGTAGTTATACTTTGCAAGCACTGGTTATTTATAATGGTAAAATGATAAATTAAAAAGTTTAAAAAATTGATAATAATAATAATAATTCAAAAATCGATTTTTGGGGAAGGGATAGAATTTACGGGCAAAATTTGAGTGGGGTTATATTTGCAAAATTTTGAGAAAATTGACCCCATAAAAACTACCTACCCCATCCTCTGGAGATATTGACACCAAACGTTTACCAAAAAATTGCCCCGTAAAAACAAACAATTTTCTGTACCAAAGTTAATCAAAATTAGTTTATCCAGTCAAAAGTTATTAAGCTTCAAACACACCAACAAATGTACATAAAAAAATTACCTCCCACTTTTTTTTGGGGTCCACGGATCATGAAACTTCAAAAAATGCACAAAACCCATACTCAATTTTTTTAGCAATTGCCATACTTTCCTTTTTAGAGCATAACTCTAGAACTAAGATGCCAGGAAAGTAAAATGCCAATGGTATGTGATTTAGAACTAAAAATTTATATTTTGTTTTCCATTGTATGCACTGAGGTGAACAAGGGAGGATAAAATAATTTTTTTGTATGCCTCTACTAAAATTAAACAATAGCAAATTGCATTAATTCAGCTGCTACTTACTTCTTACTTTATAACGCATATTTAATTATTGGCAACTTCATTAGCAAATGAAGTTATAAACCAAAACAAATTAGCCGTTTGTTCTGGTGTAAAATCATCAAAATGAAAGATAAATCAGCTACTCCTGTTACAGGTTTTATTCAGCTAAGATGAAATTTCTTCTATATCTGGTGATGTTATTTTTGACTCTCCTGTTTCTATGGATTAAATTGTCTTGTTTATTAATTATAGTAGTTATTATTCTTAGCAATATGTTTTATTGTATTAAGTGCATCTTAAAATATTAAATTCTTATTTCTAATGTACATATAGATTTATTGAAAGGAGCCACTTTTTGTGAGTATGTGTAATGCAATTTTGGATGTGTAGTTAGTTTTATCATTAGTAGAATTTTCTGTAAACTTTGAACATAAAAAAATTAAAAGTTGAATTTTGTAAGATACACTCTAACTTTCCAGCTGTGAATAGGTAATCAATCTATAATGTTTATTGTATTTTCAGTATCTGCATTTAAAAGTATAAATAAACTATAATTGTTATTTTTAATTATGAATATTTTGTTTGTTAGTTGTAAGATAGAGAAAATTAATGCAGATTTATTAATTTCTGAAGTAAACTTAATGTTATAATTGGTCCATGTATTAAATAATAAGCCAAGTTTGTTGTGAAGAGAGAAAAAATTCAATATATAATTATCATCATGTACTGACAAAGCACACATTGCAGTGGTAATATATGTTTCATATGTTAAGTCACAGGACGAAAAAAGCTATACAAACATTTTTTTACTTTTATTATTAATACTTTTATTATTTTTTACTTTTATTATTAGTTTTTAATAAAATAATAATTAACTAAATAATACATAAAATTTTATAAGAATTATTATTAATTATATTCTTATATTGTTTGCTTTTGTATAGGTAAATTATAATTACAATAGTGAACATGAAGTACCTAGGAAATGAATTGGAAACATGATTATTACCAGAGAATACCTAAAAAAATACAATAGTAAATAAGAGTTCAATTGCAATTACATTTGTATATTTATTATTATGGTTTAAATCATATTCTTTACATGTCTGGTTATTAATCCATGTTAGTTTCCAAAAATAATAAAAATGCAGATTATTAATAGATAAAAATTGTCAACTAACATGTATATCCATATATCAATTACGATCCTGCCAACCAATTCCAACTAACAATTCTGCTTAAAAACTTACAAATACATTAAAAAATTTAACATAACACCACCCACACAGACACATGTACAGAGTTTGTAATATTGACTTACAATTATGAGGTTATAAAATTTAAGGATTACATAAACAACTAATTGAGGATGATCAGTCATTTAATCAACGAGTTATTCTGTATTTTTACTTGAAATATGAAAATTGAGGTATGTATGCATTTTTTTTTGTGAATGAAAAATTTGGGTTTTCTGGTAATAATGTTTAAATATGATATACTAAAATAAGTTATGAAAGAGAATAGCAGCCATTTTGAGGGTATCGCTTCTCGGCTTCTTGGCTAAGATCAAAGTGTAGCCATTTTGAGGGTAGTGTTATTTTGTTTGTTTTACATTTTCAAAATGAAAAAAGAGAATTTTTTTATTTGCATGAGAAAATATTTGTTATTTTTTCAGTTAATTATCACAATTCTATTGTTATTGTAAGGTATTCATGACTTCTATTTTGAGGCTGTTTTACCTTCTTTTAAAAGTATTCCCAACTTATTGTTAACTTCAGAAAGTCACCAAGTTTTAAGAAAAAAAAAACTTGATTTCCCAAAATTCAACAATTATTCTTGCATTTAAATTGGCTTCAATAAAACCAATCTTCAGTTGTTCTACGTATAAATTTCAAGATGGAAAGGATGTTGAGTCATGAGATGCCAAGTGAAGTAAAAGGCATAAAAACACATTTAGTATATTAAAATAAATATTTTATTGTTTGTTGACATTGTACTTCTTTTGTAATTAAAAGTATAATTTCAATTTTGTCATTCAAAACATTGTGTTTCCCAATCAACTGATCTAACATATTCTGTAGTTTTTAATAACTCATCCAGTGGGCAAGGTGTTGAACATGATGGTATATCTAACTCAAAATGTATTGACTCAGCAAAATTTGAATAAAACATCTGATAAAAAAAAGAAAAAAGTTGTTATTACAAAATTTTCATACTTATTTTACGAATAAATGCATTTTTATTTAAGAACAAACAATAAACATCTTTTTAGTTTCTTTTTTAAAAAATTATTACAGTAACTTATAATTTAACATAACATCATATCAGTAAGAACTGCTGTTAAAGAATTTTGTATCTGGTCTTTGTCTAAAAGAGAGAGTGAGGCTGCTGTGAGGCAAAAAGGAGAAATGTTCTTCTACTTTATGTTTTGCTACTGAATGCACATTATTGATAAACAAATAAAACTCTGCCAACAGTTTGACTAAGAATAGTAAGTGAATTGTAAAAAAGCAGCATAGATATCAAAATACACATTTCGGTGTTTGGTAATTTCTTGTACTTCTAGATCACTGTTTATTTACCACATCATTGGAGTTAAAGGTGCTAAATTTTTCATTAAAAGTATATATTTAAGGAAAGACTGACTTTTGTTTTAAATACATACTATTTAAAGATAATACACACATGCAAATTGTTACTTTTATATTATAATCAAGTAAAAGCATACTTAATAACACTTACTTTTAAATTTGCATTCTTCATGCCATTAAATTCATTATTACCAAAGATTTTTTCATTCAATGCTGATTATTTCAGGCATGAATAAAAGTGATAGAATTATTTTCTAAACAAAATTCAACTCCTACTTATACACAACATCAATATTTATCAATGTGATTTTGTTATTTCTGGTAATTATTTTTAATATTAATTTTTTTTTTATATGTTAATTTCATAATTTATATTTGTCTCTGCAAAGATGAAAACATTCTAATTTTGTTTTCCTATTTAACAAAACTTTATTTTATAATTATTATTTTCTTAAAAAATTATATAATTTATAAATTAATATGTAAGTATAAAACCTTTTGTTATTGAATAATTCACCCTATAAAAGTTTTACTACAATGCTCTCTTATGTTTTAAAATTTTTGAAAATTCAAAAAATAAGTAAGCTTCTTGTAAATTTTTTGTACTTTGTTTCTTCTTCTTATCTTTCATAATAAAGGACCTCTTCTACCCACAACCTCAGTCTACCAATATAGTGTTTCTCTTCTGCTTTAAAGTTGACTTTAAACACTTCGTAACTTCTTTCTGTGTAAACAACAGTTTACTTCTCTACTGATGTGTTTATCTTTCTTCTGATCTCTAATTTCTCATTGTGTTTAGTCAGTCGATCCATTAATTATTCTCAAAAAATTCCCTTTAACATCCTTATATCTGCATCACATTTTTATTTAATGTATCATCCTAATACAATCTTTTCTTATTTTTTCCTTTTTCCTATTTAGCCTCTGGTAATTACCATTCAGATGTTACTTCAGAGGATGATATGTATGAGTGAAAATAAAGTGTAGTCTTGTACAGTCTCACTTCAACCATTCCTGAGATGTGTGGGTAATTGAAACCCAACCATCAAAGAACAGCAGTATCCATGATCTAGTATTCAAATCCGTATAAAAATAACTGACTTTACTAGGACTTGAATGCTGGAACTCTTGCCTTCCAAATCAGCTGATTTGGGAAGATGCCTTCACCACTAGATCAACCCGATGGGTTCCTAATACGATCTGCTGTAACATTTCTTTCCATCACTTGGTGTACTGGTTTGACCAAACCAATAAGAAGTTAGTATTTCTTTGATGGGATCATCAAAGAAATTATGTGAATACTGAATAGTAGAATTTCCTGTTCATATCATATAAAAAGCAATTGTATTGTTTTTCAAAGCTTTCTTACAGATTTAGAACACCTTATACTATGACTATCTGTTAGATCCTAAATAGGGGATTTTAAAATCCTATAATTATGTAACTGAACATTACTCAGTGTCCAATTATGATAAACATCTTTGAATAATTGTTCAAGTTTACATACCATAATAATTTTTTTTTTTTTTTCTGTTTGAGATTATGGAGCCATACAATTTGTTACAAGCTCTAACACAGTTTTACTGTTGGTATGGTCAACTATTGTGCTAACTGTCCACTGTGTCCACTGTCCACTGATCCACTGTGTTAATTGAAACCCATCAAAAAAGCATCACTGGTAGCATTGATATTCTAATCTTATCAGAAGTATTATTATACTTTTTAAACAGTTGTAGCTAATTTCTATGTTGAAGGTTTCAAGTTTGTTTTCCATTAAGGATTTTAGAAGTTTTCAATGAAGTAGAAATAACTATTACAATTAATAAAAGCCAAAAGGTAAGGAAAAAACCTAGGTAAACTAAAAAAAATAATTTTCCCCTTATGCTTTATCTTTGAAATTCATTTCACATAATTATCGATAAACATTTTAGGCGTGAAAGCGAAACATAAAAATGTTGAAAATTGGAAAATGTGAACTATACTTACAATTTAATTGAAATAGATCAATCTCCCATTAATCACATTACAAAATAATTCACAGAATTTTATTTGAAATCATCCCAATGTATGGTATAATAAAATGGCCATCAAACATATATAACCTTTTGAATCTTAACGTCATCATAACTTTTACAAAAAATGTTTCAACGGGGAAATTAAAATTTCACTAAAAACATGTATACAAGGGTAGATCAATAAGTACCTGTGTTAGGAATGAAAATGCAAGGTTTTCGGAAATTTTTTAAATTTATTTTTCAACATAATCTTGTAGGAGGATACACTTTTCCTAACTTCCCTGCCATTTTTTAAACCCTCTAAAAAACTCTATTTGTCAAAATCTTCAAAATAGGCTTCTATTTCGAAGATGACCTCTTCGTTTAAGCTGAATTTTTATCCCGCGAGCAATGTTTTCATGTTGGGGAACAGAAAGATGTCTCAGGGAGCCAGGTTGGGCGAGTACAGTGGTTGTGTCAGCAATTCGTTGCGCAATTCATGCAATTTGGCCGCGACTATTCCGGATGAGTGAGCTGGTGCATTGTCATGATGAAACAGCACTTTTTTCTTTACCTAGTGGGGACGTGTCTGTTTGAATTTCTTGTTGAATCGGTCATATAATTCACTGTAGTACTATCTCGTGATTGTGCTTCCTTTTTCCAGAAAGTCTATGAGGACTATTTCCTTCACATCCCAAAAAGTCGTAACCATGACCTTTCTAAATGTAGGGACCGTGTTGTTGGGCCTTCTTTGGAGCAGATTCACCTAGAAAAACCCACTGTTTTGATGTCGTTTGGTCTCTGGCGTATATTAATAGATCCACGTAAAAACTCCTGTAGATTTCACTTAAAGAGGTCCAAACACTGTTTCGAAGTTGACAGCCATATACGCTTGTTGTCCGAAATGAGCAATCACGCACCCATCGGACCGTGATAGCTTTTTTATTTTTAACTTATCATTGAAAATGTTTATTGTCGTTCCGTACAACACACCTACGGCCTCTGCTACTTTGCACACTTTCGTTCGGCGATCAGCAAGAATCATGTTATGGACCTTTTCTATGATTTCCTTAGTAATCACATCTGCTGGGTGACCTGGGCGCTCCTCTTAAAAACATGTACGGCCATGTTTAAATTCGTTAAACCAATATCTCACAGTTGTAATAGATGGTGAAGAGTCCTTAGACAGAATCCAACTTCACTTTTATTTCTTAGCATGTTTTTCCATACAAAAATAAAAAGCGAATTATGGGTCGATACAGTTCTTCTTCCATTGTATCAATAAATATTAATTTAATATAAAAATACCAAATACGTTTAATACAGTTAGTTGTCATATAAAAATTAACTTATGAATCAGTCTGAAATTTTGTATGGCGTCATTTGATAGATGGTAGTATATTGTAGTAATGCCAACCTTCCTCAGTAATGCCACCTGTCTTCAAACGCAGATACTTATTGATCCACTTTCGTGTATATATATAAATTTCACTAAACATGGATTGTGTGCGTGCGCGTGTGTATGTGTGTGTATTTTACAAAGGTGAAGGTGAGAGTAACATAAATTTGATAATAGGAAAATGGAAATACAAGTGTGATTTCTTATTTTCAGTTATGACTGATATCTCAGGAATGGTCGAAATGAGAATGTACAAGACTACACTTCATTTACACTCATACATATCATCCTCATTCATCCTCTGAAGAATTATCTTAACGGTAGTTATCGGAGGCTAAACAGGAAAAAAAGTTATGACTGATATACCATCAAAGCGTGGCATTATCCAAAAACTTACAACTATTCTCAAGTACAATGAAACAAAATCTAATATCGATGTATCAGATCAAATTGCATCATACCCATTTCCAGTAAGAAAGTCTGTTAAGTGGTACAAAAAAGTGGTCATTGAACTTTTAACAAATATGAGTGTTGTAAATGCCTTCAAATTACACAAAGTTGTAACCAAAATCAGTATCACAGAAGTTCGTGAAAAACTTTATTTGCAAATTTTTTTTGGTGATAATAAAAATAATTCTTTAGATACTTCACTTGAAGAAAAACATAATGGTTAATACTGGCCCAAAGAGAAGTACGTGTTCCTCATGTTATGATAAACTAAACTGTAAGATTTGGAAGTGCACATACAATTGATTTTACATACAATGAATTACTTAAAATAATTTTCAACTAAGTGTAATGGATATTCTGTGAAATTAATGTGTATGGACTGTTTTTTTCTATTCTTTCAATCAAAATTAAGGACAAACCATAACGTTACAATTTTTTATCAGTATTTTTTCTGTACACCTTTTATTTCGTATTCCTTTTTTGCATATTTTCTTTTGTATAAATATCTTAATTTTACAAGTTTAATTTTTGTTTACAAGTTTTAATGTTTTTCATTACAAGTTTAATTTTAATACTATAACAACTTATAGAGTTGTAGTATTAGTATTGTTTTTTAAATTAAAGATTTTTTTAGTAAAGTGTAAAATAAATTGTTTTTTAGTGTCACCAGTTTCATTCCAATGTGTATCATTTTGATACATAATGCCTGTAGAAAATTAAAAAAGCACATTTACTTTACAGGGGGTAATGCGAATCAAATTGATACACATGAATAAAAGCAAAACTGAGGTATTAAAACAAGAAATAAGCTAATTATGAAACATAACATGATATAATTATTTAAAATAAGTGCAATTTTTTTGATGGCACATGAAAAATTTCAAAAAGTGCTTTGGCCTGATGGAAAAGTCAAATTGTGTATCACATTGATACACATGATGCTTAAAGGGTTAAAAGATGTTTATAAAAAAAACTTTTTTTCCATTATTCTTCATGAAATGTTCATTAACTTTTTCTTAATTCAAAAAATCTTTTATGTAATTTTATATATAATATCTTATCAATCAAACATTTAGCCCAAGATTTATTAAAGTGCTTTATTAAGAACAGTTTTTTTTATAAGAGTCCTTACAAAAAAAATAATTTGTTGGGAATTTATTGTAATTTTTCAAAATAATCTCCATTACAAATTATACACTTCTCCTAATTTGAAACCAGTCTTCAAAGAAACCCTGCCATGTTTTGTCAGAGATCTGGACACATTCATCGTCCCAAGCCCTTAGGTGGTTATTATCGCTCATAAAATGCCTCTTTTTCAATCTGTTCTTCAAATGGGAGAACAGTGCAAAGTCATATGACGGGTGAGGACTATAGGGAGGGTGCTCTAACAGTTTTATTCAGTGCTGCCCAAATACTCAGGATAAACGTTGGAGTGGTGAGCTAGAGCATTATAGTGGTGAAGAAACCATGTGTCCATCGTTTAGTATGGACAGATCTTCTTGAAAGCTTTGACAACTTTACACAGGAATTCCTGTATACCACTTCTCTGTAGCTGCCTTCTGAGTTTCCAACACAATTTGTTCTAAAACTTCTCTCACACTAAACAATATGGCCACCATAATTTTCTTCACTGATCTAGATTTTCAAACATTCACAGGGATCTCTTCATCTCCCAACACCTACATTTTGTTCTGAGCCTTGGTTGGTATGTCATAATAGTACAGTCAAGTTTCATCATCTGTTGCAATAATGTTCACATAGGGAGATTCCCCATTTTCAAACTTTTTCAACATTTCACAGCACTACAGAACACAACATACCATCTGATCATCAGTCAAGTTATGTAGAACCTAAAGAGTACAAGAATTTCTAACTTAAAACTGATCTTGTAGAATAGCATGAAATGCAGATGTATTAATGTCCAAGGATACTTCAGTTTGGTGGTAGGTCACAGTGCTTGTCTGTCTCAAGTGACAAGTATTCATCTTTATCGTACTGCAGCAATGTTTCCTTTAGTCACAGATGAAGACAGTCAACCTGATGCTAGAGCTTCCTCAAGGCCAAAATTTCCTATTTTAAGCTCTTGGTACCACCTAAATGTTGTTGTAGATGAGGATAGTCCTCCCCAAGTACAGGAATTATTTCCTCTAAACACTGATCAACACTTAACCCACATGAAAAGTTGCCCAATAGTCAGTTTTCGACTATGAAGACATCACTGCCTTTTTTCTCTAACACAGCTAAAAAGACACCGAGACAGTGACTAGAGTGACTGCAGTGAGAGTTGGAAGCTGGCTAACCATGTGCTAACTTGTAACTGCTATGATAATTCGTTCCATCGTATTGCAATGCTTTCCTAGTACCCTTTGTACTGCTGTACTTTGTAAAAGAATTAGTACTGATAATGGTACCTTGATCAGAACAATTACAAACAATAAAATTATTTTAATTTTTTTTTGCAAATTTTGTTTTGTGATCTATTAACATCAAAATATTAATACCTTCATAATAAATCAGCCATTTGTATTTCATTTCCTTCTCTTTCTATTCATTACCCGTGGCACTGGAAATAATTATTTACCTTATTATCTGATACTGTAGTACTAGATCATATGTGTATAGATGAATAATTATAGTAATACTTACTTTCACATAGTATTTTTGTTGTACTAGATGTAATTCAAATATTGCTGAAGCTCCGAAATCTGGGTATATTAAACCTTTAAAATCTAATGCTCTCAATAAACTTACGACAGTGGAATCATGAGATGAATATAAAAATAGCTTCATATCTTTTATATGACCTGTACTTTTTTTTTCAAATTGGTGAAGTATTTCTTTAACAAGAGGTCCTGAAATTTTAATGATCTTATTACAGTATTTAATTAAACCCAAAAACATGGTACACACATATATTTTTTTATTTTTTACTAAAAACACATATATAATTTTTATTATCGTTTTACCATTTATTTATATGGTGTGTACTAATGGTATATACAGAAATGTATGGTAAGACGATAATTAAAAACTACATATGTGTTTTTAGTAAAAATATATATATACTCTGTACGGTAAAATAAAAAATGTTGATCAAAAAGTTAATACACACACATATATATATGAATACAGAGCAATTCCAAATTGCATGACAATCTCTCGGGAGATGATTCTACAGCAAAAAATAAGAAAGTTCATATAAACGTAGGTCAGAACACGGTTTGTTAGAGAATTTTGGTTCCGGATACATTTAGCCCTTGCTTTCTTCTCCCTTTGTGAAATTAAACCGTGCTAAAATTCTTGTAGTACAAATCGAGGGGTAAATTTGATGTTCCTTATGGTTTTTGATCTAAAAAATTCAATAAGATTGGTCCGATATCTCTATCTCATTTAGATTTTAAGAAAAATGAGATAAAACACGAAAAGATTTTGCCGTGGAATACACTTTTTTAGGTTTGGAATAAAATAACTTTGTTAATTTACTAATAAACCGATAATAAAAAAAATATGTAAAAAAAAATCTTTAAAACGCCATTCTTAAATTAAACGCGCTAAATGGTAAAAAATAATTTTAGAACGTATTTCAGAATGGATTTGACAACAAGCTTTGATGGTGATATGTAAGATTATGTGAAAGTCACAGCTTCAAATAAAAAATTTGATGTTTTTGTCAATTTTTTTATATGCGTGATGAATGGCCTAAAGAGTGAGGTGCTCATGCTTGCATCCCACTCTTTAGGCCTTTCATCACGCATATGAAAAAATTGGCAAAAACGTTAAATTTTCAATTTGAAGCTGTGACTTTCACATAATCTTACATGTTCAAAGCTTGTTGTCAAATCCATTCTGAAATACGTTCTAAAATTATTTTTTACCTTTTAGTATGCTTAATTTAAGAGAGATGTTTTAAAAAAAAATTATACATATTTTTTATTTTCTACATTTAGTTTTCATAAGGTTATACTTTACAGCTGCGATATTGAATGTATTTAGCGAAAGATCAGATCGGCACGTTTTACGGTGGGTGAGTGCAATCAAAGCATAGGGTTAAACGATTTAACTTCCGGATAACCAAGATTCGATCGATCAAGAGTGTACCCGATGCGTTAAGCAGTTAGCGCTCGACCTGCTGATACATACGCCGTTTGAATCGTGAAAATCGGACGAGCGGTTGCCGAGATATTACGGTGGCACCCCATCGTACCCCCTGCCCAATTTCCGAACAGCGTCCCGGGGGCACTTGTTAATATTATTATACGTCGGGTACACTGGGAGTGGATGGAGCATCAGCCACGGGGTCGGAAAAAATTTTCAGAGCGCTAGGACCGACCGTTTTCGAGATATTTGCGATTTTCGTCCGAAAATTCGGATCCCGTTAAAAAGTTCTAAATTTTCCCAAAATTTCGGTCGCTACTGTATAGAATTCTAGTAGCAACTGTATATTTCACTTGTTTATAAAACTAATAGCGTGTTATCATTCATAGTCGCTTGTTATAGTAGGTAAGAACCCTACGTTTTGGTAAAATTATGTATTTCAAACGTGTGTGAATTTTAGATCCAAACTTACTGAAATAGTGTAGGTTATCTTTCACTAAGAAAATATGCATATAAACGAGGTTGCATAAGTTCAAGGGGCATTTTTTTCACTTAGCAGCTTAGGAACATCTAAGCGACTTGAAAATGTTACTTAAATGTGTTGTCATCAGGAGCAAACCTGTATGCAAAATAGATAATCGGAAGTGGTTCAAAATTTTAATGAAAGGTTCCGTACCATGAATCTCACATACATAGTTCAAGAGCGAGTAAGAGTGGTAAAAATCTCTAATTAACTTTGTACAGATTTTAATTCTGATAAAATTAATGTAAATAACGTCTAGTAAAATTAAACACAAATTTGAGAAGTTCAACTTTAATTAGAAACTCAAAAGTGATACGATTTAAACAGATTTTATATCAGTGCTATTATTTATAGGTAATATGTCCCTTTATTAAATTTATTAAAATTAACTACCATGACAAATAAGTCGAGTAGTACATCAGAATCTCTTGGTACATATAAATAAAAAATTCTGGGACCTTGTGATATCATTTTCAAGTAATTTTGTTATTTATTCTTTAACTTTATATATATGATATCTATTTAATATTTATTTCTTCTTTTGATTTTTTAATATTTTGGATTAACGTTTAAGCTAATTAAAAAAATCTGATGTGGACACTACATGACTTCCTTGTACGCCTATTAAATTACATATACACATTTTTACTTCCTTGTACGAAGTAAAGAAAGTATTTTATCGCCAAAAATGTCGGTTTCCAGATCTCAACGGAAATATCCATTTTCCTCATCCCTGAATCCATTTTGACTAGTTTCGGCGTAACGTCTGTATATATATATATGTACGCACGTATGTATCTCATATAACTCAAAAACGATTATGCGTAGGATGTTGAAATTTTGGATTTAGAACTGTTGTAACATCTAATTGTGCACCTCCTCTTTTGATTGCAATTGACTGGACCAAAAGTGTCCAAAAAAGCCCAAAATCCAAAAAAATTTGGATTTTGGACTTTTTGTTAACTTAAGTAATAAGCTCTCATAGATAGCTTTTCAACGATGTATCATAAGTGTTACTTATTTTCATTTGTTCCAAAATTATAGACAAATAAAACTTAAATTAATGAAAAATTTGGATCTTAGGGGAAGACATCGGTTTGAATCAGACTTCATCTCCTTTTTTTAAATTTAAATATATTGATTTATTAATAATTATTAACCTCTCATTGTAAAAAAAATTTACGAAGATTAATAATTTACAAAAAAAAAAAGATAAAAGAAAAAATATCAGAAGCTTTTAATGAAATAAAGTTTTAGAAACAAATATTTTATTAATTAATATTTTATTTGGTTATAACTCTGGAACCAATGAAAATAAGTACCGCTTATGATATATTGTTGAAAAGCTCTCAATGAGGGTTTATAACTACAGTTAAGAAAAAGTCCAAAATTCAATTTTTTGGGGATTTTGGGCTTTTCTGGACACTTTTGGTTCAGTCGATGCAATCAAAAGGGGAGATGCACAAGTAGTTGTTACAACAGTCCTAAAAAAAAAATTTCAACATCCTATGGCTAATCGTTTTTGAGTTATGCGATATACGTACATACATACATACATAAGTACTTACAGACGGCACGCCGAAACTAGTCAAAATGGATATTTCCGTTGAAATCTGAAAACCGTAATTTTTTGCGATCACAATACTTACTTTACTTTTTACAAGGAAGTAAAAATTACATTACTTATTTATTTTTTGTTACTTATGTTGGAGACGTTTTCTTTCCAACCTGTTCTTGCAACCGTATTTCGGGTAAAGGTTAAATATCTTATTTTTGGTGGATCCTACTCCATTGTAGGATTTAAAAAAAAATCTTTTGCAGGATTTTTGATAACAACTGGCTATTTATTAACAAAAATAAATAAGTATTAATATAGTTTTTTTTTTTTACAGTTTTACCTTTTAAAAATAAATGTGAAGTTTTTTAATTATATCTTGTGTTTTTAAAAATTACATGTAATGAAGACAAAAAAAATAATTAAAGGAAAAAAGTAAATTTTTTTAATAAGTTAAATAAAAATAAATTTATTTATATCAACAGTAATCAGGTTAATTTTATATATACAGTTAAAACCTAAAATATGAGAAAGATTAAACGTTATTGAGAAAAGTAGTAACACACTATATCTATACATAATTGTTTGTATAACCCAAATTATAAAGAAAAAAGTTTCGTTTTTTAATTTTAATTTTTTTAGGGTAATATTTTTTTTTGAAAAATTAATAGTAAGTGTTAAAAATTAAATTACTAGACACAAAATTAGCTGCGAAAAATTAAGAAATTTTTAACATATTAAATTTAATATTTTTAGATAATTTTATTACATATTTTTATAATATTTAATTTATTTTTTAAAAACATTACCTCCAAAAAATCTTTTCAAAACACTATTCCAGGTGTATGATGCTACACACATTTCAGTTTTAAGTAGCAATTGGTCTGGATATACTCTACTTGTCCATTTTGGTAAAGTAAGTCCATTACGATCCTAAAAAAAGTTTTAAGTATTAATTTTAGTTACCTACTACAATTCCAAGGTACTGTGGTTCTACATGTATATATGTGCGTGAAATCATCCCTGTGTCTTTTACAAATAAACCAGTCCACCTTCAAGATTAAAGATACATTAGTTTTTGAAGCAAATGCTCACATTTTTGAAAGAAGCACCATAGTTTAACCACTTGACCTAATTTTTATTTTGATTAAATTATGAACCAAAAGCATTTAGTCCATAAACATTGTAAATCTCTTTATGCTTTTCAGCAGGGGATTTTTTCCACCCTCAGAAATGAATCGCTGTTTGTCTTTCAAACTTTGCAGGACTATTTATTTATTTTAGCCCTCATTTCATTTAATTTATGTACAGTAACCAACCCAAATATGACTGGAACTATTATTACTAACAAATAAAAATAAATCTGCTGTGCGAGCACAATTTTTAAAGATGAATTGGTGGAAAAGTTGAAACATCCATTACTTAAAAAAACATGCTTATGTAAAAATAAAATATTTAATGAAAAATAAACACCTAATTTGGTTAATCTTTGCTTTGTTACGACCATCTTTGAAGCATTCATATATTTCTTTTGTGTAAAACTGTAATAAATAGGATAAAAATGCCAGGTTCAAAGCCATAATGAACCAAAGCTAGTTGATTTTGAAGCTAGTATATGAATCACTACACCAAGTGGACAGCCAATTAATAATTAAATAGTTTTTTAAATCCATTTTTTCTATATTTGTATATTTCTAAATCGTATTATGTAGGCCTATTTACTTATTCTGATTTACGGCTTAAGTACTTATAAAAAATATTTCAGTTAATTAATGTACATTACTATAAATCTAAAAGAGAAGAAAATACAGTATCTTCTAAACAAAATACATCTAGATAACATATATATATATATATATAAAATATATTTAAAGTATATAAAATGTATATCTTAATAACATTTTTAGAGGTTTACAGTAATTCAATTGTTAATTATCTAATTATTCATTTCTCTTTAAGAAAATTAAATTTTTTCCAGTTTTGAACTAGGCAGAATAATAAATATCATTTATAAGATTTTTAATGACTACAATTGATTTTAATGTATAATATACATTAAAGTGTAATGATAATTTAAATTTATCATTAAAGTCAGTTAATTTTATTTTCGTTAATTGGAATGAATAAAACACTTACCTCAACTAATAAAGTTGTGTATATACTTCCCACATCACAATATGAACTTATGTTCTGCCCTGTATATTTTGTCAAGTATTCAAAAAGTTTTTCATCTTCTTGTGTTACATTTTTAGCTAATTCTGTGATTACTTTTGCATATTCCTCCCAATACCTTGGACATGGTGCTAGTTGTGATAATATCTGAAAGCAATATAAAATTATGAAAAATACATCAATTTTTGTCATAAAGGATTTAAAAAAAAAAAAAAAAAAATTATTTTACAAAATTTATATATTAAATGAACAAACACAACATATGTATATTATTCCAATATATATTTGTTGTCTATCTATTATAAAACAGTGCCAAAATAAACTGCTGTTGATAACTCCATCAAACTCTGTATATTTAATTTAAAAAAAAAATAAATGTTCTAAAAGATCTAATAATTTTTCAAAATAGGAAGAACTACTTCCTTAAGTAAGAAGTAGATCTTGTAATTTGAATTATTTAATAATAAGAGTAATTAATCATCATGAGGCTCAACAAATATTAAGATTAAGTATTTTTTAAAGTAAAAATTTTTTTTTATTGTGAATTATTAGAAATGAGAGCATCCTATGGATCACCATCTCATGAATGCATGTTATATTTCCCTTTAGAGAAACATACAGATTATGACATTAAAATTTTATTCTCCTTATTTTCAATCATCCTGACCCCATAGGGGAAGACATCTTCCATGAGATGGTTTCACATTGTAAAGTCCCTTATGGACTTTACCGGAGATCATCTTCAATACCTCGGCATTGATATCTTTCAGTCTAGCCTCAGCCAGGATGCCACTGATGCAAATGCCACAAGTGACATTCCCATCGGCGTACTACTATCTTGAACACATGAAAAAACACGTCATGCCAACTCTTCAATAAGACTGAATGAACTACACAGTAATAGGAACTGAACTACCTACCTGAAATAAGCAAAAGTGAAGTGAGTTCAGCACATAACACGAAACATAAAACAAGAACACTAAAACACATTAACTGTATCAACACTAATACTAAACACAAGATAAAATCAACAGCAAAACATAAATAACTAATATAACACAACAACAAAATTTAAAGCGGAAAACCCAAGTAGAACCTTAAACCCCCTCAGCAATCCTTTCCTTTGCAAGATAAGTTATAAAATTTTCCACAATCGACCATTCGACCCGGTTTCTCAAATTAGCAGAGATTTAACGCAACCGATGATATAGAGCCGACAAATAGTTTCCGTATGCATCAGCTCGTATTTCGCACACTGATATAAAACATGGTTAAAGTCGTCTAGTTACCCACATTGCGAACACATTTCGGAATCTACCAGGCCGGATTTTGCAGTCTGCACGAAAAGCGCCATGGCCAGAAAGAAATTGCGTCACGTACTTATTAAGGTGTACCGAAGAGGCGTCCCGCAAACCAACAACATTTGGAAAGAGATCATGCGTATACCCTCTGCCTCATCCCATCTGGCTTGCTACAAGGCATCGCCATGTTGTTCAATCTCTCAAATTTTTTCTGAAGTCAGCTCACCGGACTTCTTGTAACATAACACTGTTGCTTTTCTGAAGCAATCAAATTATCGGTTTCACGCCTGTAATTACCAAGATCGCCTCACGTGAAATTATACGGGAGGCGAAATTGTACGCCTACCGTGAAATTGTACGGTATTTGCAATCATTCTGATCCCCTTGAGGAAGACATCCTACAATCACCCTTTCCGTACCTAGACCTGGTGGGCTTTACCAGAGGTCATCTTTTAAACCTCGACATATGACATCTCAGTCACCTTGGCCCAGAATGTTACCGATGCGAATCCCACAAGCAACATTTCCGTCGGTGTAGTTATTACTAAAAATAAAAAAACACAAAATAACAAAACATCTCCAGTTTCAAGTAAGACTGAAAACTACAGTCCTCGAAGGAACCAAATCACTAACCTACCCGAACGGTAAAGTGAGTTCACATGCGACACAAACGCGGAAAAACATTAAAACAAAAACACGAAAATAAAACTGATAGCAAAACAACCAAAACTGATACGATACTAACAAAATAAAAACAACACCAACAAAAACCGTAAAAAAGCAAAGTATGCAGGAACAAACCCAAGCAGCACTCTAGATTCTCTGTGCAATCCGTTCCCTAGCCAAATAGTGCAGAAATTCTGCAACCACTGACCATTTAGCTCGGTTCTTCCAGTTTTGACTGATGTCAAGCGTTGCTCGACGGTATCCAGTCAACAAATTACTGCGGTGCGATCCATATTGTATTTGTTGTACTCATACAACACATGGAAGGCATTGTCCTACACTCCACATTGTGGGCACAGATCTAAATCTATCAGGCCGAATCCCAGCCAGTCTACCCCTGAAGGCTATATGACTGGTAGAAAGTGAGTTACGTTAGGGAAAACGCATGAGGCGCTTCGCAAGCTTCTAATGTGTGGGAAGAGATCGTGCGTATATCGCTCATCAATAGTCTCATTCCATCTAGTCTGCCATATATCATAACCATGTTGCTCCATATCTAGAACCTTTTCGGTAGTCAACTCATCCAACTTCCTAGCAACATACTGCTCCTACCTCTCAAGAGTTAGAATATCAACCAGTTTCACTCTCGCAATCATCAAGACCGCCTTCCATGAAACCATTCTATAACTAACTGTTCCCCGAAGGGGAGTCTTATTGACTTTGGGGGCGTCCCCACGGGCCTAGCCTCTGCAGCTTTTCTTCCCACTACACACTTAGCTGCAGAATACTTTTCACTATACACGTATGCTACACCAGGTACATACGTACCTGGTGAATTACAACAATTATAATTATAATTCTGGTGAATTACATGAATTACAACATATACATTTACTCGACTACACAACAACATCCAACACAGTTTTCTCTTTCACTTACATTTGATGGTGTTGCGACATCGTACGAAATGCAACCGTAACCCAAGGTGGGAACTATCGTGCCGATGGGTGAATGGCTCTACGAAGTGAGTCTCAAACGATGTCCTCTGGGCACCAGAGCAAACCCAGTTGTATTTAGCTCTAGCTCCAGTACGCGTGCGCTCCAGTACGTAGGTTCTGCTTTTGTTTTCAATGAACAGACTTATAAGTTTGGCCTACCCTGTGTTACGAGTGTGTTCACCGCGGAACTACTCGCTGTGGATAGGGCTCTAAGTATCGTTGGCCCTAATTATAGGAACATTCTTATTTGCAGTGACTCTTACAGTGCTCTCCAGGCGTTGGAAAACCTTTATTCCGAACATCCTGTCGTCGTTGGCATTTATGATAAAATCGCTGAGTTAGAAAAACGAAACAAGGGGGTAGGTTTTTGCTGGATCCCTAGCCACGTTGGGATTCTTGGTAATGAGAGAGCAGATTCTGCTGCGAAAGATGCGTGTATTCAGCCATTTTATTAATCACATAAAACAATCACTGCGAGCAAGGTGGCAAAGTGGCTGGACGGCTGCCGTCGATAGTAAACTTCGACGGATAAAAGACTCAGTGTTGCCGTGAGGCTCCTCTTGCAGGAACTCTCTTCGTGAGGAAGTGGTCCTCTCCCGGTTACAGTTGGGGCATACGAGGATCACACACGAATATCTAATGTCAGGAGGAGATCCACCCCTGTGCACACGATGCAACTGCCGCATGACTGTGCACCACATTCTCGTGGACTGCGTATGTTATGCGGCGTTGCGTCGTCAGTTTAATATACCCAGCAGCATTCGTGATGTCTTGGGCAATGATGGCAGGATTTTGGAACGAATGTTTCTCTTTTTGCATTGTACTGGGTTGCTGCAAAGGATTTAATATACTTATATATGTTTTTCTGTAAGGAGAGTTGTTTTAATAATTTTAACCTTTATTTTCGATTTGATTTTTTAGTTCTATGTGTTTAATTTTACTATCCGGGGTGGGATTTTTGCACAACCCATCAGAGTTAGGTAAGTTTTTATACTTTCTTTATTCTATTATTTTATCTTTAATATTTTATCAACTTTGTCTGTGATATTAGTTTTGGGTTTTTTTTTGCTTTCTTCACTTTGGAAGTTGGAATTAGTGAGGTTTGGTGGGAAGAGGGAAACAAATTTTGGTTAGGTGACTTTAGAATAATAATTTCAGTGTCAAATAAAAGGCAGGCAGGAATAGGTTTTGTAATGAACAAGAAGGTAGGGAAGAGAGTAGAGTATTTCAAAAAGCTTAGCAATAGAATGATTGTAATAAGGATAAAATCAAAATCTATGCCAACAATGATTGTCTACATGCTTACAAGTGTCCATGATAATGATGAGGTAAATGTGTATTAAAAAATTGATGAAGTGATTAAACACATAAAAGAGGATGAAAATTTAATAATAGTTGGAGATTGGAATGCAAGCATTGAAAAAGGCAAGGAAGAAAATATTGTGGGTGAATATGGGCAGGGCAAAAGGAATGAAAGGGGACACTGACTTATTGGGTTTTTCGCAAAGTATAATTAAGTAATTGCCAACACCCAGTTTAAAAATCATAATAGAAAAATGTACACATAGAAAAAGCCAGGCAATAGCAAAGTATCAGATAGATTATATCGTGGTTAAATAAAGATTTAGAAATCAACTCGTTGATTACAAAGCATATCCAGGAGCAGACATTGATACCGACCAAAATTTGGTGATAATGAAATGTAAAAAAAAACCTGAATGAATGTATTAAAAATCTGAAGAACAGGTGTCAGATGAATCATTGGAATTTAGAGAAGCTTGTGGAAGAGAAGGTAAGAAGATTTTTGAGGACATTGCAAGAGGTCTAAGTAAAAAAAGATAAGGTAGAAAATATAGAAGAAGAATGGGAGTATGTTAAAAAGGAAATTCTTAAATCAGTAGAAGTGAACTTAGATGTAACAAAGAAACTGGTAGAAAACCTTGGATATCAGAGGATATATTGCAGCTGATGGATGAATGTAGAAAATGTAAGAATGCTAGTGATGATGAAAGTAAAAGGAACTATCAATAATTAAGGAATACTCTAAAGGAAGTGCAAATTAGTGATAGAAGAGTGGATTAAAAAACAGTGTTCAGAAGTGGAAAGAGAAATGATCATTGGTAAAATAGATGGAGTATACAGGAAAGTTAAGGAGAATTTTGTAGTACATAAGTTAAAATCTAATAATGTGTTAAATAAAGATGGTACACAAATTTATAATATGAAAGAAAAGGTCGACAGGTGGTTGGAATATATTGAAGAGTTATATGGAGAAAATGAATTAGAAACTGGTGTTATAGAGGAAGTTGAAGAGGATGAAAAGGGAGATACAGTACTGAGATCTGAATTTAATAGAGCATTAAAAGATTTGAATGGCAGAAAGGTTCCTGGGATGGATGGGATATTTGCATAATTATTGTGCAGTGCAGGTGAGGAAGCGAAAGATAGATTATACTAACTGATGTGTAATATTTACGAAAAAGGGGAAGTTCTATCAGACTTCAAAAAAGGTGTTATTGTCATGATACCAAAGAATGCATGAGCAGATAAATGTGAAGAATACAGAACAATAGCTTAACTACTCTTGCATCAAAAATCTTAACTAGAATTCTGTAAAGAAAAGTTGAGAGGAGAATGGAAGAATTGTTAGGAGAAGACCAATTTGGTTTCAGGAAAAGTGTAGGGAAAAGGGAAGCAATTTTAGGCCTCAGATTAATAGTAGAAGGAAGATTAAAGAAAACCAAACCATCATACATGGTATTTATAGACTTAGCAAAAGCATTTGATGATGTGGATTGGAATAAAATGTTCATCATTTAAAAAAATTTATAGTTCAATATAGAGATAAAAGAACAATTGCTAACATTTACAGGAACCAAACAGCAACAGTAATAATTGAAGAACATAAGAAAGAAGCCGTAATAAGAAAGGGAGTCCCACAACTTCCCCATTACTTTTTACTTTTTAATCTTTACATAGAACTAGCAGTTAATGATTTTAAAGAAAAATTTAGATCAGGAGTAACTGTGCAAGGTGAAAAGATAAAGATGCTAAAATTTGCTGATGATATAGTAACTTCAGCTGAGAGTAAAAAAGATTTAGAAGAAACAGTGAATGACATGGATGAAGTTCTACACAATAATTACTGTATGAAAATAAACAAGAACAAAATGGAAGTAATGAAATGTAGTGGAAATAATGTAGACGGATGACTGAATATAAAAATAAGAAGACTATGGAGGTAGAAGAATTATGTTATTTGGAAAATTGAATTACTAAATATGGACGAAGCATGGAACGATATAAAATGCTGAATATCACAGGCAAAAAGAGCTTTCAGTCAGAAATATAATTTATATACATCAAAAATTAATTTAAATGTCAGGAAAACATTTTTGAAAGTATTTGTTTGGAGCGTAGCTTTATATGGAAAAGAAAATTAGATGATCAGAGTACCAGAGAACAAATGATTAGAAACTTTTTTTTAAATGTGGTGTTATAGGAGAATGTTAAAAATCAGTTGGGTGGATAAAGTGACAAATAAAAAGATGTTGCAGCAAATTGATGAAAAAAGAAGCGTTGGAAAAATATTGTTAAAAGAAGAAACAGACTTTTAGGCTACATCTTAAGGCATCCTGGAATAGTTGCTTTGATATTGGGGAGGACTGGTAGATCGGAAAAATACTGCAGGCAGGCAACATTTGAATAGGTAAAACAAATTGTTAGGGATGTAGGATGTATGGAGCATACTGAAACGAAACGACTGGCACTAGATGGGAATCTTGGAGAGCTGTATCAAACCAATCAAATAAGTGAAGACAAAAAAAATAATTAAGAATTTAATACTTACTCCTAAAATTTCAGTAGCTTATATTAAGATACCATGACTATAACTATTCAGGGTTTATTAATAATAGTCTTTCCTTTTCCTGTATAATTTTCTTGAAAATATGAATGAAAATACACATGAATATTTTTACTTACCTCCAAAGAGCTGCATCAATGTTGTCTACAAAATACTTTTTTTAAATTATGAAATACATCTATGAGTGTTACCATATCTTTATTCAGTGGTGTAGAATGAACTGGTATTGGTTGCCAAAGCAACTGATAATTCCAAATCTGGTCACCTATTGGAGGAAACATTCCAGCTAACAAAGATGCAGCACTCATTAATGTTCTGTCAAATGAACTGCTGTTAACCCTAACAGCCTGTGTAGAATATCTTGGGATAAATGTTTTGTAATCCTTTCGAAGTGTTTTTCCTAAATTGTATAGTTGCAATTTTCCTCTCTGTTTACATAAAGAATGAATAAAATATTAAACACTGAAGAATATTTTATAGCAATGTAGTACTGAAAATTTTTAAAAGATGTTGAATAAAAAATTTACATTAAAATTACTAAATTTCATTTTTTTTAATACAGGGTTCATCTGATAATTTACTGATTTGAATTAGGCGCCAGAAGCGAGGTTTGGTCCTTAGAATGTGCGGATGGTCTCATTTGAACGGGTAGGCCGGGAAGTTTTTCTCCCTTCCACTTCAGTACCGAGAATGCGGTGGAAGAAGAAGACGTATGTATTTGCCATAGAGGCTTACTTTTCTAATTGTCGCTCGATCGTCGCCACGCAGCGAGCATTCAGCGCACACTTCAAGATTACCACCCGAGCTGGCGTTCCTGGTCGGCAATCGATTGTTACGTGGATAAACACATTCAGCAGAACTGGCAGCGTTGAAAAGAGATCAGGAATAGTCCATGAGATTACCCCAAATCATTGAGACGGTAAGGCAGATTTTTTTTGCGATCTCCTCGGCGCTCGGCACGCAAGCATGCAGATACCCCTTTTTTTGCCAAGACCTGATGAAATGGATGTTGGGGATGTGTGGTTTCAGCAGTATGGAGCCTGAACCAGGCGCAAACTCCAATGTGTGTTTTGCAACATACTCATATATACAAGAAACTGTTTATAAGTAAATTATATTTTTACCATTGTAGATATTGTAACAATTTTTTCAATAATAATTTTAATAACTACATATATATTATTCGTACAATGGATAAGTAATAAGAAGTTTCCTTAAAATTTAGTTATTTAGCCTATAATTCCTTCTTTTTTATGTAAAACTAGAAAGTTTTTATTCTATTAAAATTTATGAATATTTTTTTATGTTTTGAAATTTGCTAAATGCCTTTTTTTTGATGACTTAACTATTTTATTTTACTTTTTTTGTATTTAAAGGTATTTAAAGTTCATCATTTAGAAGATTTTTCATGTATACCATTATTAAACACTGTCAAAACTATTATATAATGTTAAACTGCACTTTATGATCAAAATTATAATTAAATTAGTTTCTTCATGAGGAGTTCTCTGGCATTTTTGTTTTCTTTTGCTTAGAATTGTTTTAAAAAATATTCATGATAATTTTTAATTACATTTATCTTTGTATCATAGCGTAAGGTTATAGACAGTACTTCCTATTCTAAAACTGTTGAGTATCTATAATTATGATGAATAAAAATTGTTTGATGCTATTTCATCAGGGCTTATGAGCCGAGTTGTAGTTGTTTGATATTCAAGGTTCATCAAGAAAGAGTCATAATAGATATTATTATTTTACCACTGTTTATTTGTTAAATAAACATAATAGGTTTCATGGATTTTTCTGAACACGGGACTAAGTCCCTAAATAGGGGGGTTATTGTGATTATGCTAGTGGTACTGAAACTATCAAGAGGTTTTGAAACCAACAAAGCGGGATAATCATAAACTTTTGAATGTTACCATGAGATTTGGGGGAGGAAAAGGAATAAGTCATTAAAAGTTTTTCTTCCAGAAAGCCAGTTATTACTTTTTGATTAAAACTGTATGAGAAGTTCTCTCCCATCTACCGATGAATTTAATTTAAAATTTCATAAATTTGTTAAATTATACCTCTGATGCTTTGTAAAATTTTTACTCTTTAACCAGATGTCACATCAGCAAAAAGAGTTTCTACAATTCTCATTCTAAGGCTTCCTGGTACGTGCTTAATGTTAGAATTTCTGCCTCAATGGGTGACCCTAACTCGAATCTTTACATGTTCCTGCAGGTTTCTGTTAGTGGAATAGAAAAAGAATAGAGAGAATTTAATCATGATACTATTAATTTAACTATTTTTTTACAGCCATACTTTGTAAAAATCTTTCAGGCCTCAGAGGTCTTATTTTATTTGCTCGCTTGCACCATGTACAACCTGGTTCAATTGTATTCTTTCAACAGAAAGAATTTAAAAACAGATTGCTATTATTATATTAATTATTTGTTATTATTTAGAGGCTAAAAGTCATACACAAATAAAGAACCTCAGGTATTTTGCAATTCTCAATGTTTTAGTTCATTACAAAGGTCAACAATTGAAAAGTTGTTTGAGAACTAATAACTGATTCTTATAGATTTTTGTGTGCTGGTCCAAGAAAAATAGTCAAAAAATTCCATCACGTACAATTTTTTTACTAAATCAATTTTTTTAATATTCTCAAAGTTGATAATCAGTATATTTTATTTACAAAACATAGAATAAAAAATTAGGCTTATGTTAATTTTTTTGATACATTACTATTAGTTTGGGTATATGGAATGAATACAAATACTTTTCATAATTTTGATTTGATACAGTAAGATGAGTGACTAATAAGATGATGTAATATGATTAATTAGTGATTTCATGAGTCAATTTTGTCAAGCTATTAGATAAGGTTAGATTACTCACTCATTCTTACTCCCTTTCACTCTACTGAAATAAAAATAAATCATTACAATTAGAACATTGTGTTGAAAGGTTTTGCTAATGTTAAATAGTATTCTAGACCTTCTACAGTGTTTTAATTTTTCTTTCATTTTTTGAAGTTATTTTACTTGTGCTGTCCTTTTTTTATTTTGAAATGTCTCCAAGGGGTTGTGTTAATTCACCTGTACCTTCTGTTAAATTTGTGGGGAGTTTGTGCTGAAGAAACAGCAAAGAAGTATTACAGACTTTGTTAAAAGTGTACTATGCCTATTTTGAGGTAAAACTTGGTGACGAAGATAAAACATGGGCCCCTCATATAGTTTGTTTTACTTGTGTGGAAGAGCTATGCAAATGGAAAAAGGTAAGAAAAAGTCTTTTCAGTTTGGAGAACCAATGAACTGGAGAGAACCACAAAATCACAGTGATGATTGCTACTTTTGTTCTTGTAATGTACAAGGGTTCAATCTAAGAAAATTAGAAAGAAATTGTGTATCCAAATTGTTATTCGGCAATACGTCCTGTACCTCACAGCCCTGATGTACCTGTACCTTCAGTTCCAGAAAAACTAGAAGATATACTAAACAACTCCGAAACAGAGTTGTAGGATGATGACAATGATAATGGTTGTTGATTTTATTTCTGGTAGTTCTGAACCACAACGTTTTTCACAGCATGAACTGAATGACTAAAAATTCAGCAGACTTTTTAGGATCTAGATTAAAGAAAAACTTACTGGATGGTTTATTATAACAATGTTCCTGTTGTAATAGAGCAGTTGAACATAAAGTATGATGTGAAAGAGTGGAGGCTGTTTATTGACTTGTCCAGAAGAAGCTTTAAAGCTATTATTCTTCATAATGGCAATGAATATACTTCAATGCCAGTGGGACAATCCCTGTATTTGAAAGAACCCTATGAGCATTTAGAATTGGGTCTGTCTAAACTGAAATATTGCAATCATGAATGGATAATATGTGGTGACGTAAAAGTATGCTTCTTGGGCAGCATGGAGGATACACCAAATATCCCTGCATCTTGTGTGAATGGGACAGCCAGGAGAAGAAAGAATATTGCATCAGAAAAGAATGGCGATTGGCCATTGGCCATGTAGGGTATAATTAGAACTTGGGAGCAGAAGTGTAATATGGAAAAGTTTGGTTGATTCACAAAAAGCCCTCCTACCTCCCCTTTACATCAACTGGGATTGATGAAACAATTTGTAAAGGTTCTATTTAAAGAAGTTTTTAAGAAATTAAAACCTTCAACTGTCAGAAGCCAAAGTGAAAGAAGGCATTTTCACTGGCTCAGATATTCTTAAACTTTTTAAAGATGAAGAAGTCTTTCGAACCAAAATAGAGGACATTGAAAAAGAAGCATGGAAAGCAAGAAGTTGTAAAGAAATTTCTTGGGAATAATAAGGACCCAAATTTTAAGTGTATAGTGGAAAACATGCTAATGAAATTCCAAGACGGGTTGTTCGATGAACTTGAAGGTACATTTTCTGCATTCTCATATTGATTACTTCCCTGAAAATCTTGGTGCTGTAAGTGAAGAACTGGGTGAAAGATTTCACAAAGATAATAGGAAATGGAATGCAGAAATCAGGGAAGATGGAATTTGAACATGAATGGCAGACTACTGTTAGTGCATCCATAGAGACAATCCGCAGGCTTACTACAGCAGAAAATGTGGCCTGAGAAGTGTTGAAAGGAAAAGAAAAAGGCAGTATAAGTCTTCGTAGAGATAAGAAACTGAGCAAAAATTTTTTCTTTATGTCCTTTTACTTTTTTATAAATAAACATTTTCCATGAGGAATACATATATAATATGCCATTTTTCCATTTTCTTTTTTTAGTATTGTGAAAAATTCTTATGTGATAGAAAGAAAAACGGTGGCTATATTTGAAATCAGCGCAGAAATAACATCAGTTATCAAATTACAAATAACTTTCAAATTCCTTAATTTTGTTGACCTGTGATTATTGAAAGTCAACTTTTATTTCAACTCTATCAGACAACCAATTTGATAATATTCTTAAAATTTAGTTATTTTTAAATGTTAAAATATTGTTATTATTCATTATTATTTATTATTACCTTAAGACTGACTAACTAGCTTAAGAAATGATTAAAGTAAATTTAAAAAAAGTTATTTTTCCTTCATAACATATATACAAGCACGCGTGTGTGAAAACAAGTATTTGTAAGGATAATAATAAACCTTATTAACCTTACCATAAGGATTTGCAAATGCATAGAACAAAATTAAGCCTACTTATTGCTAGCTTTTCTTTTTTATTATTTTTTTAAAATAATACAGACAGTTACTCTATAGTTTTTTATGTTTTATTTAATTTTGTGATAAAATGATAGTTGAAAGATATATATACAGATTTACTTACATTTGACAACTGACCTACTCCGATTGGCCAATATTTTTCTACATCCTTATAAGGATCATTTTCATAAAATTCTAAAGGTGTTCTATCCCCATGACGATGAACCTGAAACAGATGATGGATTTATATACAAGCGTAGCATAAAAATTAATATTTTCCTTTATATATATACATATTTACAATAAATATATTTTCTTTGATTTTTTAAACCAGAATGTTCAGATAATTGTTTTTTAAATCAAAATTATTTTTTCCTGTATCTTTAAAAAAACTTGTAATTTCTTCAATCTTATTTCCTAATTAAAACAAGCACAGAATGTATCACGTAGTTCTCCCAGGACTCTCACAACCTATTCTACACATGAAAGTAATGGAGTAAGTTCATATCAAGTTCATATAGTACTAAAATGCTTCCCTTTGTGAGTTATGGCTAGTGAAAGATTTTGTTTGGATTTTAGCTGTCCTGGTAAAATGAGGTTGTACTGAAATTTTTAGGACATCAATTAAGGCAAAATTAGTGATTTCTTATGGTTTTTGACCTGAAAAATCAAATGAAATAGGTCATAAAACTGTATCTGCAGTAGGTTTTGAGAAATTTGGGGTGAAGAGCATTTAATTGGGGTAAAATACCCTGTTTTTTTATGTTTGAGGTACAGTAACTGTTTAGGCCAACGCGTAAAGTTGTTTTTATTCCAATGAATGAATCCAAGGTTGTGGTCGAGTCTTGTAGTTTACAGGCTTAGTAATTTTAGTTTGCATTTTTGTAAGGCTTATCTACGTGTATTTTTAAATAGGTTGTTTGGGTTTGTTTTCGATATCATTTCTCTCAGTCTCCAGTTTGACTTACTGATTGCATCATCATATTGGTGTCAACGTATTTCATATCTCGCATTATTTATTGCTGTTTGGTCTTAATATATATATATATATATATATTATTCTTAAGTATTTTTGTTCTCACCAATTTCAATATTGTCATAGTTCCTAGAAGTCTATTCCTCTTTGTCTGCCCTGATGTCATTTCTTCAACTTGCGTATTCAGAATTTATTTTATCTGTCTTACGTAATTCTTTAGTGGTCTGCTTGCTTGTAAATTATTTTTGTTATGTCTTCGTTCCCGAATTCCGCACGTTTTCTCTAATCGTTCTCATACTAATACTAGGACATTACTCTTGTTGTCAACACACACACACACACACTCTTCTGTCCATTGTTTTGTTCGCTTCCCCTACTTCTCACCACGCCAGCTTGGTCATTCTAATTCACGTTGTGCGGATCCTGGTCTTCCAGTGGAGGACCAGGCTTCGATGTTCTCTCTCTCTCGTATAATGTTAATACTTTTGTCGTCTTCATACTCTTATAAACGTTGTGGTATTTCTCCGTCGAAACATTCTCTAGCTCTACTCGGCAGTGTCTCGTAATTTCACCGATCTCTATGTTTTGTTTTGCCTCGTTTCTTCGTTAAGTTATTCTTCAAATTCTATATTACGTCTCTGTGGAAAGTGTTTCAATCACTACAAACTGCCAATTCTATCGACGCCGAATCTTTTCGAGCTGCTGATTACATTTTCATCGATGCAGAATCTCTCCAAACTCGTTGCTACATATCTGAGATGCTACGTATTATTCTACCTCTAAACCACGTCTCACCCCTGTATTCCTGATACACTAGTGCGGAATACGCCAAGGATTACTGTATGTATTCATTTACCTTCATTCACGAGTTCGTCTCTTGCTAATATTTGTGTGCTACAGGCAAGTTCAATTTTCATTATTTATTACGTTCAACGGTTATTTTATCATTAAAATTTGTGGAACATTCCGTTCGTCATACCTTATGCCTTTCGATTTCAAGTTTAGTTTAAAAAACCATTTATTCACTTAAGTGCAATCATGATAGGTGGCTTACCTATTTTTACGTGTTTAATTATTACAATTTGTTATTGTCATTAACTCTATAATTTATTCTTGTAACTTGTTAATCGCCGAGATTAATCCTTTTCTACTCATGAACTGTATTCATAATACTTCTCGTAAATTAACCTAAAGCAAATTACTCCTAATGTGCAGTTATGTTTTAGATCTTCTTTGTAATTTTATATTTTCAAGAAAGCTTACTAGTAAAGGAACTCTATTTATATGTTTATTTATTTCAAATTGATTATTGTATTTAACTCTTTTTGTACAAGAATATTATTGTGGCCTTTTTTCTACACTAAACTAGAATTGCTAGTTTTAATTATTTAATGCTAAGTTTGATGATGTTCATAAATTAGAAAAGGCCAGTGCCAATTAAGATTATTGTAATTTATTTTTCTAAGTTAATGACATCTGTTCATTGCTAATTTTCATATTAGTATATGTTAGTAGTGCAACTGTTTTCCAGTTACACTTTTCTATTGATGTTATATTTTAAGTATGTAACTGAAAATAAGGTATTTTATGTTCTCTTGTTTTCAGGCTTTGCTAAATTGTGTATTTAAAAAATGTATATTCATGTATTTTCTCATTTTAATATTATTATTACTGATATGCTGATTTCAGTTGATATTTCTTATGTGAAATTAAGTTATGTTTATTTCATAATTTCATTTAATTTAAGGTTATGCTTTAACATAAGTTCAGTTGTTTTACATAATTAAAGTCCAATTTCTTTTGGCAAATACGAGCTGTGTGTTTTTTGTTAACTTTACCCAACAGTAACACTGTTAAATTGGTAATAAACACATAAAATTTTTAAGTAGAACTTGTAACATATTTAATTCTGAACAAAATAGTCTAAGATAAGTTGAATAAATAAAGAAATGCTATTAAAATTAAAATTTTGTTTAGAAGCAGTACATTACCACATTTTGTCAGAAAAGTACTTATTTAAGGTAAATAAAAACCAAATTTTTCTTTGTAATGTGAAAAATTTGTAAAAACAAAATTTACGAAAAACTGGAAATTCCACTTCAACTGTAAAATAAAAATGACTTAGATGATAATTTTTTTATTAATTACAGGTACAAAAAATTATTTGAAAAATGATTATTTCAAAGTTGACCATAAAATAATAACTAATCAACAATGTGCAATACTGTTTTGGTGTTTAAATCATTCTGTAAGGTATATTGGGTACTGTGAATGTTCTGTTGTTAGCAAAGGTTTTCTGTGAATTTTAATTTGAATGTGATCGGTTTGCCATTCAAGTAATGGTGTACTTATTTACAGAGGAATACGCTGATATGGTGTTCATTTTGCGTGTGTTTAATAATGTTAATGCTACTGCTGATGCAGTAGAATATGAAATGCATTTTTCAAAGGATTTCAAATCCTAAACAAATAGCGTGACTTTTCGTAATCTTTGGGAAAGAGGTACACTACCTAGTATTTGCACCAGCTACAAATGATCTGTCTAACCCGACTCTGATATTGATGAAATTATTATCAATGCAGTCCAGATGTCAGCACATGACATATTTCTAAGTGAATTGGAGTTTTGCATTTGATGTTTTGGAGGGCACTTAAGCAAAACATGTTTTATCCTTGTCATAAACAGCCAGTCCAACATCTACACCCAGGAGACGGTCTGCATTGCTTTGAGTTCTGCAGAATACAGATCGATAACGCTAAACAAAACTATGTTTTGTTTACTGTCGAGACAAATTTCACTCAAGATGAAGTCAACAACTTTAGATCTTGTCATCTGGGGGATGGATGAAAAATATTGTATACAAAAGAAATATACATTTTCGTGAGAAATTAATTGTCTGCATTATGAATGCGGCTGAGCAACTTAAAGTCAGCTCTAAAGAACTAATAAGAGCAACAAAAGCATGCCAAGATATGAGTTGAAAATGACAGACTCATTTTTGAACATTTATTATAAATTGGTATGTGTAATACACTTTGGTCTAGTGTACTGTTTATAAATTAAATTTCTAAATTTTCTCTGCTTTATTCAGTTTATCTTTCACCGTTTTGTTCAAAATTAAATTTTCTACAAGTTTTATTTAAAGGTTTTATGTATTTATTACCCATTTAACAAAGTTGTTGTACCTCAAACATAAGAAACACGTATTTTACCCCATATTTTTCAAAAAATATTGCCGGTATGATTTTGGGAACTATTCAATTTTCAGGTCAAACATAAGAAACTTATTCTGCCCCTTAATTAACATGCTAACATTTTCAGTACAACTTCACTATGTGGGCAACTGAAATCGAGCCATATCTTTCACTAGTTGTAACTTGCAACATTTTAGATTATATGTTTATATGAATGTTTTCCATTATTTTCGAGTAGAATAGGTTATGAAGGTCCCAGGAGAACTTTGTGACACACTATGTACATTAAACCATGTAGGTCTAACAGTAAGAAATGTGGTTTTGGATGAGGAAGTAAATTGAAGATATTATATAAGGATGAAATGTTATCTGAAATAAATAATTTCTAAAGTTTACTGAAGTTAAATAACTTAAATAACAATGGCTGATAGCTGTAGCAGTTTCGAATCTAACAGAAAATATTAGTAAAGTTAAACTGGTGTTGTTAAAAGTTTTTTTTAAATTTAATTCTATATTCATTATGATAGTTTTCATAGAATTTTGTTTCATGCGGAAATGTGAGAAGCACATTTTCTATCAAAATAAAAAGCTGACTTCTACATACTGGCTTTCTTTTTTAATTAATACTTTACTTATTTACATACAAGATTACTTCTATGATAAAATTTACTAAACTTTTATCCCTTAATACGAGTATAAGGCTCAACAGACTTGTCCTTTGTAGAAATTTTTATTTCTCCAACTCTTCTAAAACTTTCGTATCTTTTCACACTATCAGTCTATATAATGTTAAATATTTTTTTTGTAACACATCAAAAGCCTCTACTGCAAAATAAAATATGTTTTTATTTTTATAAATTGTTTTCTTGTAGTGTTATTTTCCTTTTATAAAGCGCATTATAATGATAATTTTTTCCTTAATGTGTTTTAATATCTTTTTTACCTCAACTATTTTTTCCATTTTATAATAAAGGTAATAAAATTCTTAGCTTCTTGCCTGGTACCTTGTCTTCTAACTTACTCATCATTCCTTATTTTCCACATTTTATTACATCTGTTGTGATTTTTTATTTTTTTATGTTGAATTTTTTCCTCACCAGTGAATCCAAAAAATCAGTTCTATTTAATCATTCCTAGGTTCAGCCAAAAAAATATATTGTTAGCAAAAGTTAACTTCTTTGCTTTTTATTCCTTCATAAAATTTTGTAATTTGGAAATATGTATTATTAGACTTGTAATGGTGTAGTTATCACACTTATTAGCATTTTTTATTTTAGTATAGTAAAAGTAAAACTTTTATAAAACTTAAGGTTTCTTATTGAACCTCATAACTTATTAATACTAATGAGTAAACCCTATTTCTAACAAACATAATATAATATAAATTTAAGCAGTTAGATCTCCCTGAAATTCAAATTGAATTATAGAATCTCCTTAAAAAATTACCAGTTTTTCCCATAATTAGCTTTTCTATTTTAGATACATATTACAGACGTGAAATCATTTAAAGTATGTTATTGTGAAATTTTAGTTTTAATAAAATTTAAAAAAAAGGTAGTTGTTTAGCATTACTATTATTTTTTCCCCAAAGTTAATTAGTTAGATGAATAAAAAATGCTTTTAATACATTTTTTGGTTATAAGTTAAGATTGATTAATCTTTAATACCTGAATTTAAGAAGATTAACTTATTTATGAAAAACAAGGAGTTAGAACGAAAGCTTGTGTAGTTTCACAACACTGTCTATTTATTCACCATTCTATGATACCATCATTGAATGAATTAAACATAATTATAGGTAATGCCCCTACCATGGACATTATTTTAGTCGCATTTTCATTCCTAGATCTAAATAAATCTGTTTATTGTATATAGCAGCATATTATTTTATTAAAAATCAAATTCTATCAATTTTATTTTATTAATAATCATTATTTTATCAATAATTATTCACACAGAAAATATTACTCTCTGGTTCAATATTTTGCATATATGTCTTGTCAGATTTGATTATGACTGATTGAATAATAATTTCTGGAATGTGAATTGATTTTAAAAACAGCATATAATGAATTGAATCACTATCTGGCTTGTCGAAGTGGTTAGCATGTTTTTAACATGATTTTAGGACGGATTCTCAGCAAGGAAATTTCTTTACCAGTAATTTTATCCATCATATTTTCCTGTTAAAATGATGTAGAATAATGGTCAAAGTTCATAATAGTAAAAAATAAAAAAATAAATCACATTATACCAGCTAATATATTTATTTTGTTTTTATATGTGGCCACAATTTTTTTTTAAATGTCACATGACCTTTTTATCCTATTGATTTATTTATGCTATGTACATTATTTTTACACAAATTGTGTTAGTTATTTGTATTATATGCATTCTTTAGAATACATTTATTTTTTCTTTAAAAAAAACATTATTTCTTTTAAATTAAAACATTGGGAATGGTCTCATAATGAGAAAAACAAAAAGCCCATATTCTATATTAAAAGCATGTAATCTAGTTATGATTATTCTTTGAGCCTTATATCTGAGAAGTTGTAGGTGTTTTCTCCTAGTACAATATTTATTCAGACTCCCAGACTATAATATGTTACTATTAATGTATATAATAAATTGAAAAATCATGTGTATCGTATTTTAGAATAAAGTATAAATGTAATTGTTGGATTGACAATATTAGATTGATGGATGTTAGAAGCTGGATTTTAGAGGGCCTCAGTTTTTATTAACATTGGGTAATTTTGCAGTGAAATTTAGTTTTAACTCAAAAGTTTATTTAATGATGATTTATTTTATTAACGGTTTATTTTTACGATTTTCATTAGAAGAAAATATTGATTTTTTTTTTTAATTTAGTGTGTTCGACTTTGTTTTATTTAAACTATTCCTATTTATCATTCAGATTGGAAAAATCAATTATGTGGATGATAGCTAAATATAATTTATCTCAATCTATTTTCAAATGGAAACATTTTTATATAATTATTTTATTTCTATACTAAGTATTGTACATTGCCGTAGTTTGTTAAAATACTTATTTATTTTCATTAATAAAATGCTATTTAATAAAATGTTATCTAAATTATTGGTGAATCAGATTAAATTACGTAAACATTCCCATGGATAAAAACAGTTCTTATTATTTAAATTGATCCACATTTTTCTAAAAGTAATTTAGATTAGCAAGTCCCTTTTCTGAATCTATTCCTGAATTCCATATTTCCTATATCTGCCAAGAATTTCCTCTATTTGGATCTGTCTTGATCTTCTTTGAGGAATGGACTCTTTGAATTTTTAAATGTTAAACTTGAAAATATTACTATTAAATTTACACCTATTAGGACTAACTAATATTTCTAAACCCAGTAAATGATACAAAAAATAATAAAAGGATTAAACCAGCAGGTGGACCACCTCAGTCAAATTTATTAAAAAAAAATAAAGAGTTTTTGTAAATGATATTTCAGAGTTCTGTTAGAATTGAAGACATTCCACATAAGAAAATTAAGATTTAAATGATATTAAGGAAATTATTATGGCTGTAGATGTGGAATTAAATGAGAAGTAAATCAATTGAGTTGTATAGGTAAAAGTTTGAAAGAGTTACTGAGTATCCAGGTTAAACTTTAACATTTTTTGAAATTAGATAAAAATTAAATTTATTATTCAATCAAAATAAAATAAAAATTGTTTGAATCTGGCTTGACTGAGTTAACATATATATAATATATATATTTTATGTATTTATCAAATAACAACAAAATAACCATAAAACACCGTTACAGAACACCTTAAAAACCAAAAGTTGACTTTCATGGATCTCACATCATCAGTCGGTACAAAATTCTTCATTTACATCAAACAAAAAATAAATAAATAAAAAACTTAAAAATTTACAAAAATAAACCTTAACAACCACAAAACTTGAACAACACAACTCACTGCAAACTGGAATGATAATAAATTATATATTTTTTTCTTTACGTATATTTTCTCTTTAAAGTATAATCATTGAGGAAAGCTAAATAGCTACATAAAAAAGGGTTTTCTCTATCATGTGTGGTACAGAGGTATGAAAATGTAAGGTTAAACTTCAGCGATGTTCTATCATACAAATTATTTAGACTAAAAAGATTTAATAAAATATATTAGAGTTCAGAATCTGTTTAGGGAAAGAAGTTAAAATGGGTGGGCAAAGCATGGGCAATTTGTCTATGACTGTAGGGAGACCTCAAGCAAGAAAAAAAGGTAGCTGAAGAGATATTCTCTGGGCAGTATGAAATATTTTTTTTTTTTTTTTTGGTATAAAGGACCTTGAGGATACATGGTGTAACAGTAGGGGCTTTTTGTGAAACTGGCTTCTTTCAAATTGTAGTAAGTTGTGTAAAAATAATATATAGTGTTAAAGTCGAGTTGGGATTGCATAAGTGTACAGAAGTGTATGGTTTTGCTCCGCTGTTATATGTGTTTTTGGATTGGTTTTTTGGTGTTTTTTCTGGAACTGTGGATTGGATTTTGTTGGGGAATAATTAGTAAGAATATGGACAAAACATTTGTTGAGTTTTATATGACGGACTAATTAGTTATTTAGATTTTTGTTTTTTCCTATACTTTAGTATAGAAATTGGACATATTAAACCTAGAAATTTGTTAAATTTTTTCTAAGTCGAAAGACAAAGTGGAAAAAGAGACTGATGTCATTTATTAGTAGTAAACAAGGACTTGGAATATTTTTCACTGTTTTAGTGAAAATATTCTAAGTCCAAGTGAGACAATTATAAGGGGGAATCTTTTTTCTCATATTTCTGGCTTCCCATTCCCCCAGATCTTCACTGATCTGGGTCTCCTCTATCTTCTACCCCCCCCCCCCACAATTGGGCTTCACGTCAATGATAGCATATTCAATAGCATACATCAATGACCTGACACTCTTAGTGTTAGGACAAACCGAAGATGAGATAGAACAAAAAGCTAACGCAGTGATAGAATTGGCGAATGGATGGCTAAAAGATAGAGGCCTCAACCTTGAGCTGAGAAAAACACAAACATTGCCAATAATTGGAAGAAGGAAGATCAGACTTATCCGAATCAGGGTGAACGACCACATGATTGACAGATTACAGTCAGAAAAATATTTAGGAATTTGGTACCATCAATCAGGAATGTTCACAAAACACATAGAAGAAATAACACAAAAGTCTGAATGAACTATAAATTCACTAGGCAGACTTATGGGTAATAAATGGCCAAAACATAAAAAGCCTAAAACGAATGTAAAGCCTGAAAACGTAAGATGATACTGGCAGTAGTCACATTTATCATGTTTTATGCCACCCCAGTGTGGTATATAGCATTCAATGTACAAAGAAATAGGAAAAAGTTCAACTCGCTACAAAGGACAATGAATCTAAAAATCTTGGCTGCTTATAGAACAGTTTCAACGACTGTGGTGGGGATCCCGCCGATCCATCTTCAAGCGAGGAAAAGAAAGAGAATATTAGAAGGCATGAACAAGAAAAATTCCGATGAAATGCTAAATGAGGAATGGCAAACAGAATGGGAAACATCCAGCACTAGCAATTGGAAAAAAGACTGATTCCCAGATTGAGGCCATGGTTGGGGAGGTGACATGGGGAGGTGGGATATTATATCTCCCAGTTACTCTCAGCCATGGAGAAAATTACTTATGTAGGTTTAAGAAAAGCGGTTACTGCGGTTATCTGGATTCACCACAGCATATGCTATTTGAATGTGACAAATGGATAGAGGTTAGAAACAGAGAAAATATGAATGTAATAAGCCCTGATACAATAATATCATACATGCTGAAAGGACCACAAGAATGGATGAAGATTGAGAATGTGGTTGCCGAAATATTAAGAACAAAAGAACTGGATAGTAAAATGTGGCTCAGTGAGCTAACATAAGGGATGATGGGACAAAAAAAAAAAAAAAAATTGAAAAGACCGAGTCCCGTTTGCTAGGGAGTGGACCTGGCAACAACATTGTCAGGCTTGGACTACCTCTTCTCTGTTTTGTTAGGGGCAAGGCATGTGTAAAGTCTCAAAATAATATTTAAAAAAAAATACTACAATTATATAAAATTGCAATCAAAGTAATCATGGAAGTTATAATCAAATTAAGTGATTTGTTAATATTTATAGAAAGGTATTAATATTAAATATAGTTTATCTGAAGTCTAACTTCAGTTATGATTTAATTATAAATTTGTTTAATTTTAAAGTAATTAATAAATTATTTTATGTTTATTAATTATTCTGTTTTCTAACATGTGGGTTCATGTAATAATTCAGATAATATCTGTAGAAAAAAGAAATGTAATGGTATCTAATACTGTAATTATATAATTTATTTAATTATTTATATTGTAGCTGGTATGTATAAGAATTGGCAAAGGCTTATCTAACATTACTGCTTGGTTTAATATTTTTAATTGGTGAAATCTGAACTGTTTCAAATGAAATTTGGGCTTACCCGTAGTGTGAATAAGATTCTGTTAAAATTTAAAAATTTGATACATCTGATATCAAATGTGCCTAATATTTACGCTTTTATATAAATATCTTGCATTTGAAAGTTGTTTGTTACTTAACACTATTAAAAAGGATTTAATTTTTTAAAAAGTCAATCGAAAGTAATGAGTTGAGTAAAGATGTAGAATGTTGTAAATGTAGACTTTAATACTCATTGTAGGCCAATAAAAAGGTTTTCAAGAACATTCTCTCAATTTTAACTCTGATATAAATAAACTGAAATTTACAACATAGGTGCAGTTAATAAATAGAAAGTATACAGTTAAAGTATATTTATGAAGAGGGAGAACAAGTTTAACTTCAGTCTTTCAGTTATTAAGTTGTTTCTTATTGGTTTTGTGAACCGTGAAGAATTTTCACATGTTACCTTATAATAATTCTATAAGATGCACACTTTTTAAAACTTATTTGCTGGGAATAGGTTCTTTGTATATAAACTGGAAATAATTTAATAAATTGCATTATTTCATACTGCAGGGAAAATTATTTCAGACGTGTTGGAAAAAGTGAAAGAAGTATTTTATAGTAGTCAATAATTTGTGATAGGGCTATCAGATATTCTGTTTCTTTCCCATGTATGTGTAATAATCCAGATATCTCTGTAACAAGGAAATATAAAGGTATATAATTACTAAAATTATTTAGATAATCTTTTATTGCGGTTGATAGGCAAATTATGAGAAACTAATATTGAAGTATGAATACCTATGTAATGTAACATAATTCTTATTTTTTTATTGTACTGTAATTTAGGTCAGATATTAATGCCAACTATATTGCATGAAATATAAACTTATAAGTAATAAATAAATAATAAATTAAATGATTAATTATGATGAAAGAAACAAGGATACATTACAAACATTACTACTTCTTTAAATTCAAAATTATTATATAAAATTTCTCCTGCTTCCTTCATTATTTTAACGCAAAGGGCAGTTGGAATTTTCCTAAATATTTTAATAATAAAGCAACTTTTAGAGAGCAAATAGGTTGAGATAGTTATTTGGGATTTGTTTTATGATTCATATAGAGTATTTTCATTATTAATGAAATATACGAGTAATTAGGAGTAAGTATTATGAAAATATGAGATCGGTACACTCAGATCTAATATCTGAATAAATACATTAATAAAAGTATAAATATAATATATTTTATTTATAAAAAAAATTTTACTAAGCGAACTGTTATATGTTAGACCCAAAAAGAAATAGTATATGAGGGTTATTTTTTTTCAAGGTCCGATCGGTCACGAAATTAAAACCACAGTGAAAATGAAAAATGTTTTATTTGTTACAAGTACTTACATATTTACGCTATTTATCTACATAGCCGCCACTCCGATTTCGACATTTGTCGTAGCGTGGTACCAACTTTCCAATACCCTCGTCACAGAACGGAGCCGCCTGTGTTTTCAGCCATGTTTCTACGCTGGTCTGCAGCTCAATGTCTGTGCCAAAATGTTGTCCTCCTAGCCAGCGTTTCATGTGAGCAAAGAGATGAAAATCGGATGGAGCCAAGTCCGGGCTGTATGGTGGATGATCAAACACTTCCCAACGAAAACGCTGCAGGTGCTTCTTTGTTGCAGCTGCAGTGTGCGGCCGAGCATTGTCATGGAGAAAGACAATGTCTGATGACAACATTCCTCTCCGCTTATTCTGAATTGCCCTTTGTAGACGTTGAAGATCACGCAGTAAGAGGCTGCAGTGATGGTCGTGCCACGTTCCATGAATTCCACCAAGAGAACTCCATTCCGGTCCCAGAACACAGTAGCTATACACTTTCTGTTGGAGAAGGTTCGCTTGATCTTCTTTGGTTTACTGGGAGAATGAGAATGCATCCACTGTTTGGATTGTTCTTTTGTTTCTTCAGTTTCGAAATGGACCCATGTCTCGTTGCCTGTGACAATTTTGTTCAAAAAATCTTCTCCTTCATTGTGGTAGCGCTGGAGAAACGTTAGGGAGGCGTCCAGTCTCATTGTTTTGTGATGGTCGGACAGCATCTTGGGAACCCATCTTGCACACAGTTTGAGAGCTGACCTTGAAATTTTAGGAAACGAATCACGCAATACAGAAATTGTGAACCGACGATTTTCTCGAATTGCCTCATCCACTCGCTCAAAGAGATCATCGGTTGATACTCGCTTCCTTCCCGGACCGCCTGCATCATGAACATTTGCACATCTTGCTTTAAAGTTCCTGCACCATTTGCTGTCACTCATTGAAGTTTCACACATTACTTATTCGTCGATGAATTTCAGCTGCATTACACCCCTCAGCCTGAAGAAATCGAATTACCGCACGCACTTCACAGTTGACGGGAGTTTCTATTGTTGTAGACATGTTTACGTGCTAGCTGCGTGTTCAGAACAAAACGAATGACGCGGCGTGATTGAAGGCCATACTAGAGACGCTGCGCAACACATATGTGCAAAGGTTCATTCGATTTTTGCGCGGCTTTTTATTTCGCGACTGATCGGACCTTAAAAAATAAAAAACCCTCGTAGAAAAAATAAACAGATTAATAGAATATGGAAAAAAATCAGACAATTTTTTTCAAATTTTGATGCAATTAAATGTATAAAATTACTTAATTACTGGATTTTTTTTAAAAATACAGCAACATTTTATGCTTATATTAGATAACATTTTTTTAAAAAATATTACGTATTTAAAAAATTAAATTTACTGATCATTTATGTTCCAATCTAGGATATGAGAGATGGAAGTGGTGTTGGAAGTGGGGACCACCTCAGAGCCAATTTCTCTGTACCTTTTGGGAGGAGTGAGTGGGTGTCTTTCCCTACGGGATTTGGCTCTGGAGCCATCACATGTGTGGATCAGGTGCTTTCTCATGGCAGCAATGTTAGTACGCAATCCCTTCATGTGTTCTTTGAAGGGATGCTTGTGGAACTGGGGAACCAGACCTGAATGCTTCTTCAAGGGCCTTCGGGTCCTCCGCCTCTTACTGGGGTTGCCGGCCCTAGTAAGTTGTAATCAAGTTGATTTCGACTACATTAATCAAGCCTCGGTTGAGAAGGATTGGCCAACCAACTTTTCTCAGTCAAAACAGGATCCTGCATCTACATTCTTTTCTATCAACATTCTTTCTACCCCGCAACAACTTTGTTATGTCTGCCAAATCTGTCAGCAGTCATTTACTACAGCAATTGGCCTAGGGGTGAATAGGTGATGAAAACATCCTGTGGAACATGAAGCTGCCATTGTGATAATTGTCTATGAAAGTGCGATGGATTTTGAAAGAGTTGCAGCTCATAACCAGACAGGACTCCTTGGCTGCAAGAGACTATATTAAATTTATTAACCAGCACTTGTTGAAGTTTGTACCCAGGCATACCCTCAGATCCATCAAGAGAATGTGCAGAAGAGCTGATTATGTTGACTCATTCAGGTTTCGATCGTAGAACTTAATGCTTCTCCTGACAGCTCTGCTGGTTCAATGTCATCTGGAAGTTCTCCTGTTCTGTCTCGTGAGTCCCGGTGCCTTTCTATGCTCCCAGGCCCATCAACTTCTGTGGCTGTTGGAGCAACGACATCAATGATACCTACTTCTGTGTCTATTGTCTTGACACCCATTCAATTGTGTTCTATGCTTGTTTCCGAGGTTGGTCCCTCTTTTACTTCTTCTTTTGAAGGGCAGTAATCTGCAATTCTATTCCAGGTGCCATTTAATCTCTTTCTTTCCTTGTTTCTAACATTTGGTGGCGGCGGTCCCATGAATTGTTAGCATAGCTCAATCCGCTTTGTGGTGAACTCTGGCTCACTAGGACCTGCAGTCCATTGTTGACTGGTTCTCCATTATTTTTCCTGCCCCTTTGTCTTCTGTTTGCCTTGCCAGATAAAGACCTCCACCTAACCTGACTTGACAGCAGGTTAGACTTGGGTGTACACCTCTGCACAGACTGTTCCGGCGACTGTTTGATAGGTCTTTCAGAATGGCCTATCGAGCCGTTCTGAATGAGCTCGATAAGGTGGTCAGGTCTTTACGGAAGTGGCTGAGGTTGCCAAATAATATCCCTATCCCTTTCATTCTAGTGTCTGACATGGTGGGCTAGCGATTCTGTGTTTTGGGTGGGGTTGGAATTCTATGTCTTGAGTTTACTCTTCTGGCGTTCACCTCTCTTTGCTTTAGAGAGTTTGGCTTTTAATGTTTGTAGAGCTGTTTTTTATTGTCTTGTGTAGGACCCAAGATAAAAATCTATAAAGATCTTCTTCGGAGTGGTTTCTGTATTAATTAAAACAGCTACAATTACCTGGAGGGAGGGTTTGGAGCCTAACATCTGCCACAGAATTGATCACAGCTGGACTTACAAGATCTGTTCTCTCTGGAGTTACTACATGAGTACTCTAGGGATCTTCAACAAACTTCAGCTGCTAGCAACAGATGACATAGAGACAGAGATGATGGAATGTTGGATGTTCTGAAAATGTGAATTGTTGGCATCAACCTCAGGCAGGAATTGGATCAGATCTTTGATTGGGATTTTGATCTATTCTTCCCAAGACTTATGCATCATTTCTTACTGTCCATCTTTAATATTTTTTTCAATTCTTCTTTCATCTTTACTTCTTCTTTTCATTCTATTCTCATTCCCCTTTTTGCTTTGTGAGGGACCCAGGGTCTTTATCATTGTGGTAGTCCCCTCCCCTTGTTCTTAGAGCCTTATTTATGTTTGTTTTAACTCTAATTGTAATGGTAAAAAAAAAGCTGATAATAGTGATTTTATGTATAATGTGAAATTGCATGTAAGTTTAACTTTTATGAAATATGTAAAATTCTATGTAAAATATTAAAATAATTAAGCAATAACTAGGTTACATTGTATAGTGTATAAAAAAAAATTAGTTATGTATTTGTAAAAAATAGTATACTTTTAACCTTCATCTCTTTTAATTTACTTTATCTATTTGTTATTAGATATATGTTATATTTTAGAAATTCGTTCTACTTTTTTATATAAATATCGGTGATTTTGAGTAATTGTACTAGTGCAAACTGGTACATAACTAAAACACCGGTTTGTAGCCAGTGGCACCAATTATTTCATTAAATCTACTGATAAGGTATCATAATTTCAAATTAGTTAAATATCTTTAGCTATGTTCTACTTTTTTCATAATTCAGTATAAGATTTTACAACTTTATTTGTAACATAAATAATTACTGCAAGCAATGATATTTGCAAAATATGAAACTTCAGAATAATTCTAACATTCAACTCATGAGAATTTTTCTTTTTTCCATAATTGGGGAACCAAAAAAAAAATGTTTTTTGCCCTCTACCCTCCTATAGATATTAGGAAAGACAGATGTTGTAAATTCTCTAATAAAGGAACTATGAGGGGGTCATTAACAGCTACTTAGCAGTCCTTGGGAAGCCAACCCTATATTCAGTTGCAAGTATAAAAATATTAACTCAGGTAGATGTTTTTATGTCACCTTCAATCTCACAAACCTAAAACTATTTTAGGTAGAAATAAAATGATGAGAACATGAAAGGGCTACCTTAGATTATTCTACCACTAAGTTGATTTCACAATTTTCAATTGTTGTCTGCTTTATCTTAGAATGTGTTTAATAAAGGGTAAGCAGAATGAAATGTCTATAAGAGGATTTGTCTGTCTCTGAAAAATAAAAGACAACACTATAAAATAAAGAGTGATGCATTGTGAAGCTGTGTGTGTACTAAATAGCAAAATGATAAAATCAAAATGCTTCTCCCATTCTGGCCATAAAAATGATGAAAGATCAGAATGACCGTTGGCCAATCTGAACAGAAACACATTGGCCATAAAATTTTCAAATTGTAACAGCTAGTAATTTAACATATGTAAGAAGGGTAAACTCAGTTTCATGTATAAAAAAGTCAAACTCTGAAGATGATTCAAGTTCAATAAATAATGACATTATATAGAAATATTGTGACAATTTTCAAATTTTGATATGTTTAAAAATGATTGTTTGGCAGATGTAGCTAAGGTAAAAATATGATCTGTATTTCAAAAAGGAAAATTTATTACTATTCTATGGTTTACTTTTACATTGAGTTTCAAATCTGTAAGTATTATCATATTTAGGCAAATACATGTAATAGTGTATATAATAAAACTAGTTTTTCAAATGTAGGTAAAAATTAATTTTCTTTTATATATGACGCAACCAAGCTTAAAAAAAGGATACAACAAAAAAATCAAAGAAGTTTTTAATGATCTTTTCCACTTTTGCATTTCTTAAGATTGTTTTCATGCATTAAATAAAGTGTAGGATTAATCTAATTGAAACAAAAATGTATGTTTGTTTTACAATCAAACAAACAGTACAATAAGATGTCATAGATTATTCATTCCTTATAAAACCACACTCATTATGGTTTCTTTACAGTTGATCAGGTGTATCTCTAGGAAATAATGTCCACATCCTTTTTTGTTGCATCTTTCTTTATGTATAAGTAAATATAAATGGTTACCATTTGTAGAGGATTTAAATTAAAAATAACTACAAAAAGTATTCTTTTTATTATAGATCTGCAGAATGATTAAATTAAATTTATAATGTAAATTTATTATTTTGTTTTTTTGTAAGAAAACTCATTTGTGATGTTTAATTACTTTTTAATGGTATATTATTGGAACAAATTCAAAAAAATACTGACTTTGATTTATTGTAGAATCAGGATTCATATATAAAGCTCACGTAACATGATTAATATTTCACATAAATTATAAAGGTTTATGTTTGAAATGTTGCTAGTTTTTTCTGCTCTGAATACATTATTCGGTTGTTTAATTCTTTAATATGAAGAAAAGCGGTGAATGTTTAATTTGTTTGAAATCCAAACAGCAGTTTTCTTTTAATGAGGTGGAAATAACACAAAACAAAATTTCTTTGTTATTTGTATTTTAAGCAATTTAATAATATGTATCCATTATATTTTTCCAGGAAAAAATTTAGAAAATTTTTATTTTAGAACATTTTTATCTTGGTAGAAAGAGATTTATTATCTCTACTAAAAAAAAATTAAGTTACTAAGTTTATAAGCCAGGTATTATGGTTTAAATTAATTTTATTTATGTCATTTATAGCCTAGATCAAATTTATTTATCATTTATCATTCCAAAATCACTGATTTTAGTTTCTGGACAACTTTATAATAGGATTAATCTATTTAGTTCTAAATGTAATCAGTAAACAGATAAATTAATTACTTTCACTTTAAGAGATTCTTATCTTTTTGTTGTCTCTTTCTCTCTCTTTATGCTCTTTCTTTAATTTTTTTATTTTCCATGTGGTAAGTATTGATAAAAATTGGAAAAAAAATTAATTTTATATATATATACATGTTCTTTTCTCTCTATATCTTGCACAAGTCTCTCAAAGGGAATCTTTAATTATTAGGGAGAACCTCTTTTAGGTTGAATAATATATTAGATCTGTGGTGTGTTTATTCATTTAATACTTTTCCCCAAAATTTAGTACGTACATTTCTATTTATATCTGTAAATAAGAATGTGCCAACATTTGTCTTTTGTACAAATCTACAGTTGCACACTAACAGTTCCAGACAAGAGGAAAATTGTTATCTACATTTTATTTTGAAAAACTACTTCACCTCCTCTTTCACTCACTCAGTGAAGCCTCTAACTAACCTCAAATTTTTAATTAAGTTTACAAAAATGTTGTTAGAGAATAAAGTCAGTACTATGTCTGAAATATGACAGCATTAAATATGTTAAAGATCTCGTACAGGATATTCTTCCTAGTAACTTTTCTGTTTACTCATCCACTGATACAGTAATGGATACTACTGAACAAGCTGTTTATTACCCTACGAAGTTTTTAAATTCTCTGGAACCCCGGGATTGCCACCAAACAAGTTGAGTTTAAAAGAAAGGATCCCCTATCATTCTTTTATGTAATTTTGACCTCCCAGAACTGTGCAACAGAACAAGATTCATTGTAAAGAATCTGTTGCCCAACGCAATAAAAGCCACAATCACGGGGAATGCTGTGGGAGAAGATGTATTTGTCCTTTACATTTCGTTAATATATAGTGACACAAATATGGCTTTGAGTTCAAACAATTGCAGATTCACATCTGGCTTGCATTTGCTATGAGTATCAACAAGATGCAGGGGCAGTCATTTTGTGTGATAGGCATTAGCTTGGAAATCCATGTTTTTTGCATGGCCAATTATGTGCAGCTTGTTGAAGTGTCTGCACACCAGATAATTTATTTGTCTGTGCACCAAACAGATTAAGGAAAAACTTAGTGCACCATCATGCTTTACAGTAAAAGCTTTGAGATAAATAAAACTGTTGTCAGTATGCCATACACTAACCCCTCTTCATTTTTTATTTACACACAAAAAATAAAGATATTTAAATGATGCCTCCTTATTTATTCTCTCTATGCAAAACCTGGGCAATGCTGAGTAACTGAGAAAGTGTATGTGTATTTATGTAGTATATTGTAGTGGTCTTATGTCTATGATTTGAGGATTGTTTATAATGTTAATAATCTGTTTGACTGTTTTAATGAAGTTACAAAAATTTGTAATGCGAGATACATGTTTATTAAATCTGTCCTTGTGCCTGCTTGTGATTTTCTTCTCATTGTATACAAGAAATTTTGAAAAATAAAATTATTTTTACTATTTAATCTTTATAATAGTATTTCATCAGAAAATGGTTTGTTAAATTGTCAGTCATATAAATTTGTGTGATAATCTATTTTGAAAATGAGTCATTTTTAAATAATTAGGAGTAAACGATTTTGATTTTACTGATGAATGATTTCAATTTGCAATAGTATAGTACTAACAATAAACTGACTAGTTCATAATAAACAATACTTTTTATAGGTTTACAACAATAAATAACTTTATAACTTACAACAGCAACAAGTTCCAGAGATTCTTTGTTTTTTATAAAAATTGCTAATGATATATATCTTGAAATATGTATCATTAAAATTGTTAAAATATATATTCTTTTAATTAATATCTCCATCGCATTTCAGTTATAAAAATTGTGAATAAAAATAAATTAGAATAATGATCGCACTATCTGAAAAATAATTGCTAAAAATAAAATATGAAGTATTAGTTTATTTTTTATGATTTAACAATATTATTTTTAATATTACAAATTTTAAATTATTTTCTAACTATAAATTTTAAGAGAAATTCAAATTACATTTTTATATCGCCAACTCTATATAGATATTACTTAACTGATGTATGCTATACATTACTTTTGGTGCTACTGTTAGAAATAAAATACATAATATTTTTGTTATTTATTATTTTCTATGTATTAATTTATTGTTAATGTATTAATATGGATTAATTTATCTCCTACATGATAATTTTCCTCTTAAATTTCTGAATATATAACTGTTCAAAAATTGATTTCAGTAATAATAATCACATTATTCCATAAAATTATTGTATTTTTTTCTGTTATGTTTAAATAATGGTTTAGTTATACAATTTCTATCAATCTTCTCATTACATTCTATGTTTGAGATAAATAATATTTACTGTTAATACATTACGTATCACTAATAATACAAATAGTCTTGTCTATTTATATTAGTACTGCTTTTCAAATTATGTTAAATATATTTATATAATAAAAACATTAATTTAAAATAAGAAGTGGAATTAAAAAGCGAACATGGATTTAATTGTTCAAAGAATGTAAACCTCATTTGTATAGGTGAATGAGTATCAGGTTGTGGTAAACATTTGAGTGTTGAGTTTTAGGTTTGTGTTTAGTTATTATTTCCTGTGATAGAGTGTCAGCATCAACGACTACCATCTGTAACTGACAGTCAGAAAAAACTGTTCAGCAATAAAGATATCAATTTTTTTTTTGTTTGTAATCTTCGTATAACTTTTTTAAATTCCAAGTTTAAAGAGTTAAAATGGATTTTTGAATTTCTCTGTAACAAATGAAGTTATCAACATGAGTTCTGAATAAAAGGAAAGTAAACTGCTTAGGACGTGGGGTTTGAGGAAATTTATCTTGACAACTGCACTTGAACGGTGAGTTGAAGGAGAAAGGAAGAAAAAGGATAAGATGAAGATTGGAAATTACAAGGTGATGAAAATGAAATGAAGGTTTGAGATAGAAATGGATGAAAACAGCAGGGGCATAAGGGTCCTGCTGTCAGGTAGAAAATCAGATGATGACTCTTCAACTAATTTGGCAGTTTCCTATTGTTTGAGGGGGGAGTATTTTGTTTATTATATTTAGCAATTTCAAACATTTTATATACTCAAATACATAAAAATGATCTTGTCAATAATTTAGTCTAAAGAAAGGGATTGAAGATTAAAAAAAATAAAAATAGAATATGTACTGCGTTATGCAATTTTCATAACTTAATAGAATTATGCAGTTAAAATTCATTGAGGATAATTTATACAAAAATATCAAAGATAAATAATCTTAAATTTAATTTAAAATATACACTGAGAACTAGAAACTTTAAAAGAGAAAAAAAATAATAATGGGTTTAAGGAAACAAATATATGAATTTCATAAAAAAAATCCTACAATCCTACAATTATGCAAAGAGGATATTAACTTAAATGAAAATTAACTTTAATTATAGTTTCTGAAATAGTATTTTTTTAAATATAAGATAAAGAAATCAAGAGATAATTGAAACGAAATGATTATTATAAAACACGATATACTGATTATAAAACGATCAATAATGATTATTATTAAAAGCCAATCCACAAAAGAGATGTGTTGTTTGCTATAAAAATGGTAAAAGGAAGGATTTTCCTACTGGTGTCTTAATTGTGAAGCTGGTTGTGCATGGATCCATGTTTTGAGATCTATCACCTAACAAAACCTTTTAAGCTGTATACCTCCTTTTTCATACTAAAATATTTATTAATCAGTTTTATAGAATGTTTACTACTTAAGTTTGAAATATTATGCACAAATCTTAAGTAGAAGGTAAAATAAGTAAATTCAACTAACATGCTCATTTCTGTACTTTTATTTAAAAAAAAAAAGACCCACACAGACAGGGGTCACAGTTACCTACATAAGCAATACGTTAAAGGGTTACACAATTTTTTAAAGTAAAATTTTTCCAAAATCTAATACCCTTTTAAATAAGGCTAAAATAAGGAAATAAAACTCAAATCAACCTTTTCTAATGTTTAGGTCCGGGGTCTATAATTTAAACGGATTGTAGATAGATATATATCTTAATAACTGTATATATGAAGTATAAAATTAAAAAAAAAACACATTTATGAGATGTGATCAACCCAAAACATATGGGGTTACCCCATATGGGGTTGATGTTTGGGAAAAAAAATTGATTATTTATGTATGCATTGTAGGTAAGAAAATTTTCTCTAAAATGCCTATGGAGAAAATCAAAACTGTTTTTTTGCAACATCCCTGATCCCCTTAGCGAATTTTGAAAAAAGAAATTAATACGATCAATGCCCCTTTTATAGAAATATTTGAATAAAATTTGAAAGAAATCAATTTGGTCAATCCGGAGATATAAGGCCAAAAGCAGTGCGACATGTACACGCATATAATATGTTTTTTTTTTTTGGTTTAGATGAAATAGTTGGATCCTAAAACGTAAAGATTTTTAAAAAATCCACTACCCAATTTTTGACTTGATCACCGTACCCCATTTAATTCTAGCTATATTCGCCGGGAAAATAAAATTAAAAAATAAAATATATAATTTTATTGAAAATAATAATATAAAAATAAATAATTATCCCACTGAAAAATTTTAACGGTAGATTTAAAAAAAACTTCAAAAGGGAATTATTCTTACAAAGTAGAATTTTTTATTTAATAAAATTCTAGAAGGGCTAAAAGATAATGTAAACAGAAGTGGGGGCCTTCTGTTTTAAATTAATAAGATTTTAAAATCTTCGATAAAAATTCATTGACGAAATAAACCAGTAAAGGTGGTAATAGATTCGTTAAAGTATCAGCATAAAAAATTTCAAAAAATTATAAATTGAAGGGTTAACGAATGTAAAAAAAAACAAAAAAAAAACACCAATATGATATCTTTAGATATTACAGAATATTTATAAATAAAACAATAAAAATGACTAGACATAATTTATAAAAATAATTATAAAACAATAAGAATTTAAATAATTTTATCGGCGAGGTAAATAATGCAAAGCCGACCTCCGTGACGCGAGTGTTAGTGTCTCGGCCTTTTATCCGGAGGTCTCGGGTTCGAATCCCGGTCAGGCATGGCGTTTTCACACGCTACAAAAATTTGCATTTCATTTCATCCTCGGAAGAAATACCTAACTGTTGTCAAAAAAAAAATGAAACAAATTTTTTTTTTCATATTTAATGATAAATATTACGTTCAAAAGGATGGTTTGCCAGTAAGCTAACCGTTAAGTAGTGATTTATCTAAACATTTGTTGTAAAAATATAATCAAGTAAATATACTTGTAAGGTGCCAACAATTTTAAAATATGATAAAAGATGTAAAAGTGTGGCTGTTTTGTATCAATTATTAAGAAAAGATTACTACTTGAAATTAACAAATAAAATAAAATATTTTAGTTTACTATTACGGGAAAAAGAAATACGTAATAGAAAAAATTTCTTAAAATAGAAATTAATGAAGTAAAATATCAAAATGGGTATTCGTGGTGGGTATTTGGTTGCTATGGGCTAGGTCTGGTATTGATATTTATTAAGGCAGTTACTTGTATTTTTTCCTTGGACTTTGATGTTACTTTATGTTTAATGGATATTTTTATGCTATATTTGAGCGCCGAACATATTTTTCTATTTATTTAATTGATGTTTTGGAAACATTTTGTGGTTGTGGTTTGTTTACCTGGATGTTGTTTACATTTGTTAATGATTTGTTTATGTTTATTTTATAATTAATTTGATTTGTTATAGACTGATTTACATTGGAAGGGTTATTTTATGTTATACTTGGGCACTGACAATGGATTTTGCTTTTTTGATTAATATTTGGAATGTTCTAAGTCCGGGGTCCTGGTGAAAACTAGGACGGGAGGAAGGTTGGTCTGCTGACGACAGACCGTAAACGTAGGCATGAACCCAATGGAAAAGGAGTCAAGTGTATGAGATAATGCTACCGCATCCGGGGTTATAGCTGATGCGCCGGCGCTGTCTGATAACAGAGGTCAGGGTGCTGGTGTGATACTGGCCAACAATTACTGAATAATCGGATCATCACACCAGGTCAGGAAATCAAAATGGCGGCATGGAATGCGCGCACTGCTCATCATGTCGGCTAAAAAGAAATTATTGCACGAGAATTAATACGTAAATATTCATCGCAACGCTTTCAGAACTCAGATTTACGGGTACTGGAACAACGACAGTACGGGTGCCAGATAGTGATGAAGTGATCGCATTATCTTATTCTGGTGGTGAGAAACACACCGAAGGCGTTGGTTTTGCGCTTCATCGGCAAACAACCAAGAGCGTATTGGCCTTTCAACCCTTTCGAGCCGCTTAGCTGTTTTAACACCAGCTGGAACAATTCGTATACCATCTCTGTGTATGCGCTTATTGAATCAGGTCAAGATGATAACAAGGACTCTTTTACAATGAACTTCATGACGCCATCGGTCCAGTTCCTAACCCCTACCTAATCATTGTTGCTGGTGACCTAAATTCTCATGTAGGAGTCGATAGGACTGGCTGGGAAACCACTCTCGGGAACTATGAGCTTGGGATTACCAATGACAATGGATTACGTCTACTGTCATTCGCTACAGCCAATCAGTTACTAATTTTAAACGGTCTCTTTCACCACCCAAAGAAGCATCAGCTCACATGGCGTGCCCCATGAAAATGGCAAAGATACATCAGTTCTCGACTACGTACTGATTAACACTCAATTTCGATCCACAATCGAAGATGTACGAGTAATGTGTGGGGCTGATTGTGGTCCCGATCATTACCTTGTACGTGCAAGGTAACTTGCAAAGCGTGCAAGTGCAACGATGCAATTGAGGCTCCTGCGTGCAAAAAAACCGGCACCCCAACAATGAAGCAAAACTGGTCAAAGTTACTTAATCCAGTTAATAAGCACCAATTCCAACTGGTTAGCCAACCAACCAGTTTGCCATTTTAACACAACATGATGACGTGGTTGCTGAATCAACCCAGATAGCTGAAATCGTATAAGGATGCGCCAAGAACATCTGCCCACCAATACGCCTCCGAACACAGGTTTGGATATCAGATAAATGTTTCGACTTAGTCGATCAGCGTAAACTAACAAAACTAGTTGATTATGAAAAATACAGAAAATTGAACCGGGAAGTCAGAAGGAAGCTGAAGACTGAGCGTGCAGCATATTGGAATGATATGACCAAAACGGAAGAAGCTGCACAAAAACATGAATACCGAACCTCTACACAACACTTAAACGCGCGTAAGTGGAAGATTTAAGACATTTAATGTGGATATTCGGAAAGCCGATGGAAAACCGATCTCCTATGGAACGACTATACAGATGAAAAGAATTTTTCCAAAACCTGTACAGCCATGAGCCGCCGCCTATCCCACTACCAAACTCGCCAACCTTGGAACTGAAACTGACCTTGGAAAATCAAGCCACTGTTTCTATACCAACAGTAGATGAAGTGAAAATAGAGATAAAACAACTCATAAACAACAAAGCGCCTGGGATTGATGGAGTAACAGCTGAAACGCTGAAAGCAGGTGGCGATATCCTTGTCAAACGCATAAGTCACTACTACAGTTAATATGGCGTACGGAGAAAATTCCTACAGTATGGAAACAAGCGATTGTTATACCGATACTAAAGAAGGGTGATAGTCGCGAATGCAAATACTACCGTGGCATAAGCCGCCAAGTTCGATAACTGGAAAAGCTTTTATGAGGATCATCCAAACTCAATTACAGAAACATCAGGAGCAACTGTCTAGAGAACAACAGACTGGCTTTCGCCCAAATAGAGAGGCTGCTGCGATCAGATTTTTATTCTTAGGCAAATGTTGGAAGGGCAAATACGTTGAGGGAAGCGAATAGTCATTGTATTCATATATTTCAAGATGGCATTTGACAGCGTCCATTGACCAGCACTATGGGTGGCACTGAAGTCAGAACTTATGCTTGCGAAAACTATCCAACTACTCATAGAAATGTACAATGGCTCTAGCAGCCGCATACTCATCCGTAATGAACTGTCTGATGAATTTCAAATACGAACCGATGGATGGCAAGGCTGTGTGTCATCTCACTCTTACTATTCAATACTGTTATTGATGTAATTATGCAGAAAGCCTTCAATGGCCGGCGCGGTATCCAATACAGCGAAAACGGCTATGTGACAGATCTAATGTTTGCCGATGATAGCGCTATATTTGCGGATGATGATGCCGAGGCGACAGACCCCCTGTACGACATTGCGACTGCAACACATCCATAAGGTCTCAAAATTATTGCTAAACAAAGCAAGGTTCTAACGACTGATGGTTCACCATCTGCTGTTTACTTGACCGGAATACAAATTTGAGCAGGTTGAAAATTTCAAATACTTTGGGTCATTAATCCAAGAAAAGAAGATATCATCATCCGCGGAAGTCCGGATTGGCCAGGAAACTGCTGCCTTCTAACCATTGAACTGGTGCTTATGGAGGAAACCAAATGTAACCTTGAAGACAAAGATTCGACAGTTCCGGGCACTCATATTAGCAGTCTTTCAATATGAGTCAGAAACATGGACGCTACGGAAAGAAGACCTAAACAAATTAAAAGCGTTCCAAATGCGATGCCTACTACGAATACTAGGTTTATAACGGTGTGATCGTCTGCGAAATCACACAATCAGGTTCAGATATATTGAACAACCTACAATTGAACTCGAAATACAAAAGCGCAGGCTGCAGTGATTTGGGCGCGTATGTGGAATGCATGAATACTGACTTCCATCCGCGACCTGCACAGTGGAAGATCCAACGAACTGCACCGAAGAAAACATAGGTCAAGCAAATTGAGGACGACCTACAACACTAGAGACTAAATGTAACTGAAGCAAAACTCGCAGCTACCGTCTGGAAAAATTACATATTGCTCGTTTTTCAGCGGCACCCACAACAACGTACTGGGTCCGAGGTACCCTCGCCCATACGTTCGTTAAAGGATCAAAGAGGAAAAAGAAACATATAACTTTAATAATCACCGATCGCATTAAAAAGAAAGTACGTGTTAAAAAGGAAAATATATTCATTTAAATGAAAGTATGAAAGGAAATAGTAATATAGATTGAAGAAGAAAATTGTTTTAATGTCGTATTTATAAATAAAATTTGTAATACTAAAAGTAAAAAAGTCAATTTAGTACACTTATTAACTGGCAAAGTTACTCATTGGTAATTTTTCGTGTCAAAAAATATTTTACAGTTAATAAAATATCAAAATTATTTGAAAAGAAAAATTGTAGTAGCATTTAAAAATACCTTCACAGAAAACGGATAAGGAAAGTAATGCAAAAAAGAAATGTTTGCCAAAAGAGATCCGAGTAAAGTTTAAAATTATACGCTAGTAAAACAAAGAAAAAAATATTAGCAAGATATAAACCGTATAAAAATGAATATTTGACAAGATACATTTATAAATATCAGTTTTATAAAGTTAGTAAAACCGTTTAAAACATTAAAGAAAAGGAATCTACATGAAAATCTTTATTATTTATTTTCAAAACAACAACATGTTTATCTCCCACCAATTACAGTTACTTTATGACTGATGAATTTTGTAGCGAATGAAAAATGCCAAGGCTGATCGAGAGTCGAATCCTGAACACCTTCGGATGACGAGTAGAATGCTATCACTCCGCCATGGAGATGGGCATAATTTGATATTTACAAAAGTAATAACAATTACAAATAATTTATTTAACAGAAGCAGATGAATAAAGCAAAAAATAATATTATGTTCAATGTTTCAATTATTACTTAGATCAGTTGTTTAATCGAATCGACCAGGTATCCACACACCACAAAATCAACCAGAAATTTTAATAGAATCGACCATGTACGTGATTACGTCATAAGTTATTATTAATAGTTAATCATACTTATTAAGAGGACTGTGTTCATTTATAAAAATAAATTATTAATTTATAATTTAATGTTTATATATTTATATTTATATGTACAAGATACATAAAAAATGTGTGTAATCTGTAAAAATAATAAATAAAATACTTCCTAATAATGGCAACTGCTGGATTTAGTTGAAGAATATCAGTTTAAGAAGAAAAAAATAATTAAAACTTACCTGATTTAAATGAAATTAAAAATAGATTATTTAGTAATTAAACAGAAATTTCTGGAAATAGTGGACTTAAAATATATATATATAAATTTGCGTGCACAGACAAGTACAAGCACACACACACACACACACACACACATACACATACACACACATGCAGAGGCATATATATATATATGCTTGTACATATGCTTGTATTATACACGGTACTTGAACATATAATCTTTTCTGTCTTTTTTCTTTTCATATTTACATAATATTTGATTATTCATATTATAAAGGTATTCTCAAACGATACCGAAAATCAAGATGTTTATAAAATATATAATTTTTCGATAAAACAATGGAAAAAAATTATTCCCAGGTTAGGTCTCACTCATATGCAACCTTAATAACCTAAATTTATAGGGTATCACCGGCTAATTTCATGTTCTTTTAGCAGGTGACAAAAATTTCTAGTAAAATCGTGAATAAAAATGGAAAATTAGAAACAGTTTCAAGTTTATCAATATTTTAATCATTCGAAAACGATTATCTGCTAATATTTTATGGATAAAACAGATTATTTAAAAAATATATTTCATTTATGTGATATGAGAAGGGTTAATTATGAAGGAGCAAATTATGATTAAAAACGGGAACTTAGTGGGCGGATCAAATTTAATCGCAGACTGTTGTATTTCAGTTTTTAACAGTATTACACAAAAATTAGTATTACTGATATTATACACTAGATCGGTCAGAATTACGTCACAGATAACCCTGAATCTTCAGCAATCCAATACGAAATTATAATTTACTTGTATATTAGGTACATTAATTGTACACAAATAACTCATTTGTAGATAATTATTTATATACTTATTACTATTATCATTTAGTAAATGGAGATAAAAAATTCAGGAAATATTATAATTAAAAAAAGATTATTTACTGTATATATATATATTTGTTATATAAAATATTCCAATTAATAAAATATTAATATTACAATGAAATAGATGTATATATATAAGTGGCCTCTTGGTGCTTCGCAACGTTATTATTACAAAGTAATGTTATATTTTTTTAAAGAAGCTAAAAACCTATTCCATTTACAACACGTCTCACCACTAGTCTCCTTGTTTTTCTATTTCCTTTCCAACCACAGATAAAATGCGTGCCCAAAACTTATTTCCATTCTGTTCTGACATTCTATTGGTCGTATCGGGCTGATTATTTTTTTATTCTGCTCGGAATGGCCAGCAGATATGCATCAACTATCGATTGTGACCTTGAAAAGTCCTAAAAACAACCTCGGAAAGTTCTTCAATTAAGTAATAAATGAGGATTTGTTTGAGGAATTCTTAGAGGAAGCTCAGTTTTGGAAGAATCCGATGATTCTTGATGACTGACATTAGTCATTTCAAGTAGAATAAAAACATCCGTCCACTAGAATGCTCAAACGGATTGGAAAGAGGTTATTAACCCAATTCTTTTTAACTGACTTCAAAGAGGAAGGTTATGTATTCGACCCGTATATTTTTTTATGTTTGTTCACGAATAACGTTTTACCTATTAACCCGATTGAAATAATTTTTTTTTTTACAATCTACGCAGCTGCTTTTCGCAGTGGTACCATGATGTTGATAAATCTTTTTAGACACAAAAAATCAGTCTGAAAATTGACAAAAACGTTTTTTCACTGTTCGGCGGGTAGGTACGGACAGTGAGAATCCTGATATTCTATATGAATGCGTCTCGTTAGATGATATTACATGGTCATCTGTAGGGCAGGCAAAATAAATTCCTGCACAAGATATGAAGCACGCATAATAAAATCATAAAAAATCGAGATATTTCATCTTAAAACCTTTTGAACCAATATATAACCCAGTTGTATATATAATATAGAGGTTCGGTAGGGACAGTGGGAATCTTATAATTCTATATACGTGCATCACATTACATAATCTTGATGTAGGTTTTTAAACATATATTTGTTAAGACATAAGATATATTAAAAAGTATTTGAATATAAACAATTTCTGGGAAGAGTGGAATTAAACAAATTGCATACATATAGTTTGTGTGTGTGTGTGTGTGTGTGTGTGTGTGTGTGTGTGTGTGTGTGTGTGTGTGTCATCAACACCATGCTAAAGTAACGAATATGAAAAATCGTGTTTTTCAGATTCGTCAGTTTACGCCTAATCTGAACGTCCTGCATCTTGTGGTAAATTATCCAATGTGTATCTCTTTTAGGAAAGCTAAATTTAAACATTCACTTTTACGAATATGCATTCTTATTTAAAATTTAACATTAAAACTGTTGTTTAACTCTCCTGAAAAGTTGAATTTTTCACATTCGTTACTTTAGAAAGGTGGGGACGACGTGTACACACACACACACACACACACACACACACACACACACATATATATATATATATATATATATATAATATACATGTTTGTGTTTTGGACGGTGCTTGGAACATTTTAGTTTTTGTACTTTTTTCTTTTCAAATTTACGTAATACTTTGATTATTCAAGTATTATAAGGGTATCCTCAAATAATACCAGAAAATAACATGTTTATAAAATGTATAATTTTACGATAAAACAACGGAAAAAAATTTCCAGGTAAGTTTGATTCATATGCAACCTTAGTTCAGCAAATTTGTATATAAGTTTATACATTTATATATATATATTTATTTATAATAAAGTAGGAGAAATGTACCTGTTATTCCAACACACACACACAAAAGTTGTACCTTCTATTCCTATATATTTTGTACGTGGTTTCCATACAGTTAAATTTTATTTTAATATCAAAAATAAAAATTGTGAAAACCTTTTGCTCTTGCCCTTGACTGGCAGATGTGCTAGGATGAAATATAATTAACAACAATAGTAAGTCCACCTTCTAAACCATCTTACCATTTTTGTTTTTAAAATATCTTAATTATATTAAACGTATCTTAATTACATAAATAAATAAGAAAAATATTACCGTAAATTATTTATATAACGTCATAAACAAATACAATGTTACCAGCTACAAGCAGTGTGATAATTTTGATATAAATCGATGACTGAAACAGAATAAGGAGAACTTTAATGAACAAACTAAGTAACAGAGTAAGCAAGAACCAGGTACGTCCGTTTGTTTTATACTTTCCACTACTCCTGACTAAAGCTAAACGAAAGGGGATTACAAACATTGGATAAATTCTTTTTTTTATGCGGATGACCTTGCTGTACTGTTTTGGACAGAATAATAAATGGATAATTATAAATAACTTCTTTTTTTTTCTTTACAATATTCAGTGTACACAAGGAAAAAGAAATTTCATTTAAGGAAGATAGCGATCATATTAGATGTTCACACGACTCGTTAAAACCAGCCGTACAAGCGGTTCAAAGCCACCCGAACCGATGGAAAAAACTAAAATAAAATCTATTTTATTATTATTTAGATTATAATACATTTGTATAACTTTAAAGACACTAAAAATCCGTAAATAGTAAGCGAGCATAATTAAAAATAAAGAAACTAATAATTATATTAATCTAACAAACAAAATTCTCAGTAGGGTACTTGCTAGCATATTAACATATTAAAATTATTATTATTTATATGTTTAATAATACATTTAAAAACAGATTTATTAAGAATTTATATATATATATTTTTTTTTTTTTTTTAATTACATGATTTTTAATCATACAGTAAACGTAATTTACAAAAAACATTTTAATTAAAGAATAACAAAACAATGTTCATTAACCTCTTTAACATTACACCTTAATTGATAAACGGCAAAAAAACTGCTAGAGGATACCTGGAACTGCTGTGAGCTCAGCTCAAGTTATTTGAAATTTATGAAAGTGAATTTTTACATCGTTGCAATCTGAAGTTGATGTATACTTTAAGTAGACGGCGTGCTAAAAGACGTTACCCCTGCATGCAAATTTTAATTTTGGTCTAACAGTTGGTAGTAATTAGTTCTTATATATAATTCATTATTTTTCAGTTCATCGACATAAAGAATAATTAATTATAGAAGAAAAGAATGTTTTTATGCTTCAGTGTTGGGAAAGTAATAAGAATACTGCTAGCATTCATAAAGAAATACATGCGAAATTTCTTAATTCTTCACTACCAACCCGTCAGCATGTATATAAGCCGAACATAATATTTAAAAATATTGGAAATTTGGAGATGCTTCAATTCCAGGTAGATTTAATTGTACTTTAGAAAATAAAAAAAATACTTATTGCAGAGACATTAGTTAAACGCTCTCAAAAATTGACCACAAAGTCTTCCTTTAGATTGAAAACACTGAAAAACAAGTTTATTAAAAAAAATAAAACAAGAAACCATTTTAAAGGAATTAAAATGTAAGTGTTATTGCACAAGATTGCTCAAGCATACCACAAATATGATTTCAGTAGAATGGTGAAATTTTGTGAAAAATTTACTTTTCTTTCTAAAGCAACAAATGACCTACGAAAAAAATAAAATTACCAATACCCTTAATCCAATCTAAAAAAAAAAAAAACAACTTTATTAACCCCACGGTTTATTTCCTCTTGTTTTATTTACTTATTGTATTGGCTGTTTCATTTTAATTTTTTTTTTGTCTTCAGTCATTTACACTGGTTTGATGCGGCTCTCCAAGATTCCCTATCTAGTGCTAGTCGTTTCATTTCAGTATACCCTCTACATCCTTCATCCCTAACAATTTGTTTTATATATTCCAAACGTGGCCTGCCTACACAATTTTTTTCTTCTACCTGTCCTTCCAATATTAAAGCGACTACTCCAGGATGCCTTAGTATGTGGCCTATAAGTCTGTCTCTTCTTTTAACTATATTTTTCCAAATGCTTCTTTCTTCATCTATTTGCCGCAATACATCTTCATTTGTCACTTTATCCACCCATCTGATTTTTAACATTCTCCTTTAGCACCACATTTTAAAAGCTTCTAATCTTTTCTTCTCAGACACTCCGATCGTCCAAGTTCCACTTCCATATAAAGCGACACTCCAAACATATACTTTCAAAAATCTTTTCCTGACATTTAAATTAATTTTTGATGTAAACAAATTATATTTCTTACTGAAGGCTCGTTTAGCTTGTGCTATTCGGCATTTTATATCGCTCCTGCTTCGTCCATCTTTAGTAATTCTACTTCCCATATAACAAAATTCTTCTACCTCCATAATCTTTTCTCCTCCTATTTTCACATTCAGTGGTTCATCTTTGTTATTTCTGATACATTTCATTACTTTTGTTTTGTTCTTGTTTATTTTCATGCGATAGTTCTTGCGTAGGACTTCATCTATGCCGTTCATTGTTTCTTCTAAATCCTTTTTACTCTCAGCTAGAATTACTATATCATCAGCAAATCGTAGCATCTTTATCTTTTCACCTTGTACTGTTACTCCGATTCTAAGTTGTTCTTTAACATCATTAACTGCTAGTTCCATGTAAAGATTAAAAAGTAATGGAGATAGGAAACATCCTTGTCGGACTCCCTTTCTTATTACGGCTTCTTTCTTATGTTCTTCAATTGTTACTGTTGCTGTTTGGTTCCTGTACATGTTAGCAATTGTTCTTCTATCTCTGTATTTGAACCCTAATTTTTTTAAAATGCTGAACATTTTATTCCAGTCTACATTATCGAATGCCTTTTCTAGGTCTTTTAATTTTAATTTTAATTTTGTTTTATTATTTTTATTTTTTAAGTTTTGAAACCCAGAGATATGGTCTGATGAATCATCATTCAATTTTATTGTTGTATTAAACATAATTTTGTTTAATGGTCTGATGGAAAATCTTCACGTAGTAATGGTGAAGAAACTTAATTTTCCTGATACTTGTGTTTTGTTGGGGGATCTCAGATGGAGTGCTGGAACCTTATTTCTTCTAAACAAGTGTAATCAGGGATTTATACTTATACGAAATGTTATTCCCGAGATATTAGACAATACTTTGTTTGATATTAGCTGTCATTATGTTTTTTGCAGGAAGAACCTTCTCATTATGCTTTTTAAGTAAGATACAACCTCAGCCAAAGATTTTCAGAATAAATAAGACGTCGAGATAAAATAGAATGGCTACTATGTACATGTGAATTGGCAACTTGCAATTTCTGTGCTGTTGAATCTTCGTAAACATATTTTCTTCAGATCCAAAAACTTCAATCATATTAAATTGTTAATTGAAAACTTGATTTAATTAAAATGGATACAAAATCTTATTGGAAAAAAATCCGCAATTAAATAGTTAAAAGTTATCAAAAAATTCATAAGAAAAAAAATGATAGCAATTTGAATTTCTTTTCTAATTTGAATTAAACGTGTAATAATGGCGAACCTTTTTATTAATTTTTTTTTAGTAATTATTTTCTTATTAGTTATTGGGAGAATTTTTAGCCTATCTGGTACAACAATAAACTATTAGTAATTGACAACACGGATTTAAAAAAATTCGATGTATAAATTAAAAAGGCTATAAATATAAATTTAAAACTAATGATAAACAATTACACATAATAAGAGAGAAAACTACATTAAAATAATCTGGAAAAGTATTGCATGACTTCCCCGGCCATTAGTAATAAAAATTAAAAGCGTTAGAGATAAAAGACAAAAAAGAGAATATATAAAATATATATTTTTTGAAGGTGGGGAATAAATTTTAAGAAAACCTTTTATAAAAATATTCCTATATAGGTTAATTTAACAAATTTTCTTAAGTAAAACTTTTTGTAAATTTCATAGTCCTAAAATAAGAAGCTAAAATAAAAAAAAAAAATGTTTTTCAAAACCTTAACTGCTTTTTAGATCGGGGTTCTATAATTTATAAATGTATAACACATAAGTGTAAATGTTAAATGTATGCGTATGTATGTATATTTGAAAATGTATAATATTTAATTTATAACATTTCTTGATAGCTCTGGGTACGAACTATAAACTTTCAAAACATCTTTGAAAAATATTTAAACCTAAGGAAGATAAAGCAAAAAAAAAAAATAAATAAATAAACAACATATTTCAGTTTTAAGTGGTGAGGATTGATTTTTTTGAAAAAAAAAATTGATTATTTATGTAGGCATTGTATATAATAAATTTGTTTTAATAAAATTTTCTCTAAAATGCCTCTAAAGAAAATCAAAATTGGTTTTTTTGCTATATCCCCATTGACAAATTTTGAAAAAAATGAATATTATCAATGTCTCATATAGAAATATTCGAGTCAAATTTGGAGAAAATTGGTTTGGTCAGTCCTGAGATATAAGGCAAAAAGCAGTGCACATTCATACATATACATAGACATGTTGGTTTGGTCCAGATGAATTAGTTGGAAGTGGGATACTAGATCGATATTCTTTGGTGGTTAGTTTTCAATTAACCACACATATCAGGAATGGTCGACCTGAAATTGTACAAGACATTCATAGATATCATCCTCTGAAGGAATTCCTTACGGTGGTTCCAGAGGGTAAACAGAAAAAGAAGAACTAATTGGACACTAAAACGTAAACATTTGCAAAAAATCTCGATTCCCAATTTTTGACCTGATACCACATTCCTCTTAAATATAATTATTCTAGCCATTTTCGCCGGCAAAGTAAAGATTGTATTTTTATGGATTAGAATGCAAGTGAAAAAAAAAACTTCAAAACAAACAATAATTTTTTATGTATTTTAATTGATTTTAACAAAAGAATTTTTTAACATTAATTTTGTTTAACTGAATTTGTTATTTCTACTGCGCAAAAATTTTATGATTGTACTTTATTTTACAGAACAAAAATTGAGATTGTTCTTCCTGAAAAAAAGATAACATAATGAAATTTGTTAAAATTTATAATTTTATTTCTCATTTTTATGCATTACAATTAACCCTTTTTGTGTTATATTGTTAATATACTTAAAATTATACTTTTTTTTTAGATTTTAAACTTATTATGTGTACTAAAGAATAAAATTAGTTATATATATATATATATATATATATATATATATATATATATATAAATATTTTGTATGATTAATTTGCGTTATGGATTTCCTCATTTTCAAACATGATTTTCCTATAATATCATTTTAGTAGATTAAAATTCTATATTATCTTTTGGTCATAACTGATTACATAAAGATTTGATTCTTGTTTGGTTACTGTAGAATAAAAATTGTTTCTTTTTTCTGTTTTAAATTTGAAAATCCTTGCTCTCATTAAGTAACAGTATAGAAACTGGGAAGTAAAACTTGTATTGAATAGGAAAATTCAACAAAAACTTTAAAAAAATATTATTAAATTTTTTAGATTTTATTTCAATTACTGGTTTAAAATTGAACTATTTTTTTAAAATCAGACTATTTATTTAAATCAGCCTTTTTGGTTGATTGTGGAGAAAAGCATTCGAACTCATCAAACTATTCAAATGTGTGTTCATTTTGGAATTTATATTTATTTATTTTGTTGAATATGACGACTATTAAGAATTATTTTACATCGTATGCTAAAATATGATGAATGAATTTTTAATTTATTATTAAATGTGTAGAGTTTAGAGAAAAAAATACGCACAGTATTTTACTTCTATGTGTAAGTTACGATTTAGCAATAATGATATAATACTATTTGCTATATCGGTCTCTTAAATGACAGGTATAATATTTATTGTTATAGTGGACCCACATAGGTCATTTACGAGTACTAATGATTGTCAAGTGTAGATCTAAATGAAGTAATTGTGTTAGTTTTTTATGGAGTTAAATATGAAATACCACATGTTGAAATTAATTTTATTTGTAATATTAAGATCAATTTATTTTTATATAATTTTCTAATCTTTAAAAATTTCTAAATGTTATTGTGTTTTTAAAAAAATGATTTATTGAATAACAAAAAGTTATTAATGGTGACTTCTATTTCTAGTTGAGCCAAACAGTATCAATTTTAATATCACAAACTGTATAGTAAAAGGTTAATTAAAAGGTTAATGTAATTTTATCTACGTATATTACATCTAAACTCTTGCAATGCGGTAAAAAATGATTATTGTAAGTTCTGCGATTTGATTGCGTTATTATTTTGTTATTGAAGAACGAAAGATTATAATTAAAAAAAAGATTATAATTAAAATTATGGGTAATAATTTTCTTCTTGCATGAAGAAAAAATTATCACGAAATTTATAATTATCACCAAGAAGTAAATTATCATCTAACATTTGTCTTAATATAAGTTTTAATATATTTATTAAACCTCTTTGAACAACATTTATTTTAACTCCAGAGAAGCTAATTTTTTCCGCTTTAAAAAAGAAGATATCAGCTAGAATAATTCTGATTAGAGGAGTCACATCTAAGCTAACAAATTTTTTTAATATTTGCTCGTTAACTTTCGAACTACAAGTTCAGTTACATTTCTTGAAAAAAAAGCAAAGTTTGATTTTCAAGCTCGGAGCCTACAACTGAAAGAAGGAAAATTTCTAATAGCTTACAAAGCTACAACTGTGGGTTGCTTCTGATGCACGGCTTACACACATAACTTAATTTAAAATATTTTCATTTTATTTCAATATAATATTTTTTCGTTTATTTAATTCAACGATTCTAAACTAAAGTGCGCGCACATATAGTATTTAATTCACTCGGGTGTGGCGGTACTAGCGGCGACGGTCGACAATAACTAAACTAATGTAATTTTACAACTTACATGAAACAAATATCGCTAGTATGGTCGGCAGACTGGTGTAGCCGCGAGGCTTAATGGATTAACTACCGAGTCGACCGGGCGATCGAGTTTATTCAACCAGACGAGTTACTTTTTTACACGTGAAATATTATTCATTTATTTAATTCTACCGCTTACCTTCCTATTGCGTTATCTGTGACGTCACAACATAGCAGTCAACTATAACAGCATTTTTTGGGGGTGGGGGTACAATTTTGCAAAACTCTTTTTTGCAAATATTGTTATTTTTTAATTGTTAATAAATGTACGTAAGAAAAATAAGACCTTAATTAGGTGAAATCTTGAGATACAGCGGGTGACTTTGCTATACAGAATAACCCTCTTAACCTTTCAAGTTGAAAATTTAATGGTATCAGTACAGAAGTAATCTAAGTTTAGTCAAAATCAGTTTAGTAGTTCTGGAGATATAAGGTAATTTAGAGTGCGATACTGAACACACATGAATATCCGGAAAATTTCCATCCGTTTTTTTGGGTTCCATAGGTGTCAAAACGTCAAGATCCAGTGAAAACCACATATGCGCAAATTGGATAGATTACAATATTTCCCCTTCTACTGCTATAGCGATAGACGGGAAAGTAATTCGTTGAAGTACGGCGACACAAAATCACTTCAGGAGGATGATCTTTTTTTTATTTTTTTTTAAAGGTGGAGGAACACCATTTACGGGCGCTCAAGCAGTGTCGAGCTCGCTAACAGGTTCCGCCAGTTATAACCGAGGTAGTGCGCCATACCTGCTCACTACCGACTAAACCTCCACCCCTGGCTTCCCCTTTCCTGGGACTGCTTGTAAAAACATTTCATCAGAAGAAGGGGAAACCGCCCACACACACAGTCATAAAAATCCAACAATGTCACACACCAAACAAAAAACTCTACTGGAAGCAACACATACAGCACGTCAAATACATACGCCGACAACAACACACAAGAACCTGCAGAAAACAGGACACGCTACTAACATCCACAACACCTACGCCTTGCACACTCACACAGCCGTCAAGACAGATAACTTAAATCACACCACTTAACAGTAGCCAACATCAGACGCACGCGCAGAGTGTCTCCGGCTTCATCGCACTCAGGCAACCCCCACACGTACGGGGGGTCCCCTAGGCACTCAGCCGAGGACCTGTCCGCCCCCGCGCCCTTCGGCACGATTCTCCTCTGCGGGACTCCTCATATAATCGGAGCTTTCTCATGACCGTCCTCACAAAACTTTCCACAGTTTTCCACTGTGCCTTACCTTGTAATAGAACTCGTAGGGTATCTTCAGGGGGAAACATGTGCTCACATCTCAGGTTGCCGAGCATCTCTTTACGCACTACGGCGAATCGCGGACACAAAAAGAAAACATATTGGGGGTCTCTTCCACCTCACACTCCCGACAATTTTCAAATTGATTGAGCCCGAATCTATACAAATAAGACCTGAATCCCCCATGACCCGCCAGGAATTGCGTTAATTCAAAACTCAGCGTGCCATGGGTCCTCCGGCACCACGCCCTGATTTTCCCAATAAGGCGGTAGGTCCACCTACCCTTCATGGCCCGATCCCACCGCTCCTGCCATGTTTGTGCGATCTCTTCTTCTAGTTCTTCATCAAAACGCTTCCTTTTCTCTAATGGGAGTGTTCTCAGTTCCCTAGTTCTGCTACGCTGCATTATCATCAAGTCTACAGGCGGGAATCCAGCAATCACCTCAACCGCCTCTCTGGACACCGTCCTATAGGCGGCCGCTACTCTAATGCAACACCTCCTATGGATGGATTCCAATTTACCCCTGTACTTGGCAAATCTAACAACGCCCGCCCACAATTCGGCGCCATATAGCAGGACTGAATAGACCACACGAGAAGCATGATCTTCTTAAATATATTAGACGTATATTCATTTTTAGTTACGAAGAGATCAGGGACTGGAAGAATATTTCGAACATATACATATATTAATTTACTATGATCCTAACACTATGTATGTGAAAACACGAGATGTATCTTTGTACATGCAAAGGCATCAATAAAATTTAAAGAAGCATTTTATATGTACTTGTGAAATTAAAATTAGGAATTTAATAATATTACAGTGAGTCTTTTTATATAATGTTGGAATAATATATTAAAAAGATATCCTGTAACAAATAACCTCAATCCCTTCGATCTTTTGTAATCAAATAGTAGGGATATATCAAAGAGCAGGGATCTTTCCAGTAGAGGGCATGACGCCCTCTACTGGAAAGAAAGTCATAGCATCAAAGAAGTCATTTCTTCGGCGTCGGTTGTCTCTTGTTGTCTATTACGTTGATGCGTCTTTGTTTTAGGTGTGTAGGGAAGATCCCAGATTTAATTGATGGTTATGAATCTGGGCAAACACTCGCTTTCATTTCGCTTTTAATGCTTTCAACTCTTCCAATGAGTGAGATGTTTCAATTGTTCCAATGAAACATCGATTGGAACAATTTTTTATCAAATACGAGCAAAAGGCGGAACCCATTATGTGTAAAACTTCTTCATACAGAAATGTTTGTGTAGGATGTTGTGTACGCTTTCAGTAAGCATACATACCGTCGGAGTTATTTCTATGACTTTCAATTTAGGTTCTGCCAAAACGGTATTTAACGATTTTTGTGATCATTTCGTCATTTGTCATCTCAATTGCGCGTCTACTGCGATGTTCGTTTTCACTTTAAACTCGGGAATAAAAGTGTGAACGGTTTTAAATGATGGTTCAGAATCATAGCGTCTGACTTGCTTTATACAGCATGTACCTAAGAGAACGACCCGATTTCAAAAACATACACCTATGTAACTACGCATAGACAATGAATGAGATTTGAAAATGCGCGTCTTAGAGTTTAAAATACTGGCTGCCGGATTGGAATACTAGCCCTAAAACGTATGCTAACCTTAATCAATAAACAAAATTGCATCTTTGCAACAGAAGGCATTTTGTGTTCTGCTATTTAGCAAGACAGAATGCGTGCGTGCGTTTCAACAGGGTTTCCGCATTGATTCACAATAGGCTAAGAACGTTTATCGCTCTTATAAATAATTTGAAGAATTAGGTGTTTATGCAAGAGTCCAGGGTGACCACGCACTTCAGAGGAAAATGTACAACTTGAAGAGGCCTCTCAGCGAAGCCCGAAAAAGTCCAGTCGTCGTACTAGTCAAGAACTTGCGATCTCTCATATGACTGTGTTACGACGTTTGCGTTGTTTCAAGTCATATCTATTACAACTGAAACAAACTGTGTAATTTACAAAAAATACGTGAAGATTTCTGTGATATGATTTATAGTTGATATAGAAGACGGTTCTTACCGTGGTTAATTTTTAGTGGTGAAGCAACATTTCATTTAAACGGTGATATATCATATCACAATTTTTGCATATGGGAACGTGAGAATCCTCAAGAAATTGTACAGCAGAAGCAAGATTCACAAAAACTTAATGATTTTTTTGCGATTTCGTTTATAAAAATGTATGGCCTTTTTGAAAGAAACACAAAATCATGGCATTTTTATCTTGAGTTGCTGCAGGACTGGTTAAATGACGGTTCTGAAGGATTCATTTTTCAGCAGGTGGGGACTTACCACATCCGCACAACTGAATTCGTCGATTTCTAAATGAAGCATTGCCTCAATGCCAAATACGGGAGCTCAAGATTTGGCACCACACTCTTGTCCCCAAGATCCCCAGACACTACACCTTCTGACTTTTTCTTGTGGGGATAAACAGAAGTGTTTGTATTCCACCTTTAACGTTGATTAGGATGAACTAAAAACCAAGATCACAGCTGCAGTAACTTCACACAGCAGACTTTAGACAGTTCACACGGTAACTTCACATAGCAGACAGTTCTGTAACAAAAGACTGTCTGCAACGCGTTGCGGAAGAATGCAGTTACCGTCTTGATATTATCCATACAGCAGATGGAGGGTATATAGAATATTTATAACTTGGTAAGTGAAGTTTTAAACATTTTAAAATAGTAAATAATTTGTCTTTTAATTGCAACACACTTTTATTATGAAACACTTCTGACAATGGGTCATTCTTTTTGATACATAGTTTTTTGGTTAACATTTTCTCATTAAAAAATAAAATTTTATGACTACATGTACTTTTTTTTTCCATTTTACCAAAATCACTGAGAACGTACATCTTAGCGAACTGTAAAACAGAAATTAAGCAGCAAGCTGAATTGCTGTTTTGGATTTGGCCATTTAAAAAATGGAATGATAAAGAATTTTGTTAGTAATGAGGTCATCAATGAGGTCACTACAAAATATCAAATATATTTTTTTATAAAAATCAGTAGAAAATGGAACATGCTGAAAAAGCTGCAAAAGATTCTTTTAAGTATATTGTCGCGTGTTTCGCGGCTCAATCAGGATATTGAGAAGTTGACAATTTAGAATACAAAATATTCTTTCTGATTTAGAATGTTTATATAATTACAGTTTGTTGGTTTAAATACGTTAATAATTACAACCAGACACATTAATAATAATAATAATAATTATAATAATAATAATAATAATAATAATAAATATAATTTTGTTTTCGTTTATTTTTATTTGCTTTGTTTGTGCAACAGAACAGTTACAAGACCTTTGTATGCTACACAATATCACATAAAGTCACAAAAGCACAGCCACAAGTCAACAACCCACATATAAATTAAAAATACAATATTCAAAACACAATAATAATAATAACAATTATACAGTCAAATACAAAAAATAATTAGAACTTTAAAAATGGTAGCTATGGAGTGATAATAAAAACACATAGATGAAAACATACAAAAACACAATATTACTAATACATTCCAAATAAAACAAGTTATAAGCAATAATCCTTAAAAAAACAACAATAAGTTTAAAATCATGAAAGTGAGCATTACACCAAGGACAATAATCCATCGCCACGCAACCCTCTCAAATTTTTAATGATGGTTGTCTCATCTTCCCAAAAGCTTATCCTGGAACTCCACTGCAACACTGGTACACCGGTCAATCGGAGACACGGTGGAACCAACCGGCGTCACAAATTGCCTAAAAGACCTCACCGACCTGGCCTGGTTCCGCAAGACAACATGGTAACGCGTCGGAAGTTTATTGTGCAGAGCTCTATAAAAGAAAACCAAGTCAAAGTACGTTCTTCTATCAGATAACCTGGAAAGGTCTAATCGCCCACTCAACAACCTTGTTAATATTCAATTGCAGCAACAGGTGATCCATACTATTTCTGATCGGACAATATATTTTGATGTCATCCGCAAACATCTGAAAATTGGACGTCAAAAGATCCCCGATATCATTTATAAAAAGAATAAAAAGAAGGGGACCCAAAACAGAGCCTTGGGGCACTCCAGACTTAGCCAAGAAGGATTCCTCAGACATCTGTCCACCAAAACGCACCGAAAAACGCCTGTCACGAAGATAAGAGGACAGCCAATCATTAAAACGATCCCTGAAGCCGAAGCCCTAGGTCTTTGATAACAACAAATGATGATAATAATAAAAATAATAATAATAATAACCCAGGGGGGATCCTGTCCCCCTACTGGGCGCGTCCTCAACGTGGTGGATAGAGGAAGGCCCTGTAAATATACAGGGTAGGTGGTGTTCTTCAAAGGCTCACCCGCGGACCATAACAGGTACTTTAAATCCAACGCGTCTGTTCCAGATTGGGTGGCATTTGGTCGGCGTCTGTTTCCCATGTTAGGTACGGCCGTTTCTAGAGGTGTCGGAGCCTTGCCCGCAGGAGCTTATCCTGTTACCCATTTGTTTTGAAAATTAATGTAGTACAACGATGTGAATAAATACCGGGGCGATAGGGAGTTGCGGGCTGACACCCTTCGGAGCCGTCGTGATGTTCAGTCTGTGGTGAGGAGTGCTGGAGTGAGGGGCGGCGCCTCACCTATTGGTACTACAAGGCCTGGAACGTCTTCTGTGGCTTCTGTTGTGGCTGAAGTACAGTCACCCAGTGCTGTAGAATCCCGGGGTAGGAAGCGGTTTAAATGGACAGATGAACATAATGCCTTTCTTTTACCGTACCTACCTAACTATAACAAAAATGGAATCGGACATGAAACCGTATAGTGTTCCGCTGCACCAAGCGATGGTTGAGAAGTTCCCTGAGCTACGATGTAAGTCTGTCCAAAACATCCTGGATCAGCGCAGATCCCTTTTTAAGTCTAATAGGGTTCCTGCGGATATGGTGGCGTTAATCCGAGCTGATGTTTCTAGGGAATTAGGGTTGTTGTTCAGCCCATCTTCAGATGAAAGTGCTGTAGAAGAAGCGATAAGAGCCGACAGAGAGTCGGCTCTTATCGCTTCTTCTACAGTCGCAGAGAGTCGATAAGCTGAGGAAAGAGATTGGTCGTTTGTCCAGTTTCTTAACATCTGCTAACCCCAGTGGAAGGATTCGATCGGCGGCGGAGTCGATAATCCGAACGTATGAGAACCCGGAAAACACCACCGGCCATGAAATTCTGGATTTGTTAAAGCAACGATTGATGGTACTGTCATGTCGGCTACGGCGGTATCGGCAGAGTAACATGCGCCGGGAACAAGCTCACTTGTTCCGTACTAATCAAAAGGAGCTGTATAAGCAGTTGCAAGTTTCACCTCAGCAACAACCTCAGGCGAACGCGTCCCCTATTAGTGAGGAGGTCTTGGGTTATTGGGGACCGCTTTGGTCGTGTTCCTCACAGTATAACAGTGGGGCAAGGTGGATCCGTGAGGAATGAAAACGAGTTGATAGAGTCCAGACAATGGTAGATCATTTAATCACTAGAAGATGTACAGGAGGCGATTAGGAAAACCCATAATTGGAAGGCACCTGGGATTGATGGAGTGCATAACTTTTGGTACAAGCGCTTTTCTTCTGTTCACAAGCGTCTTGCAGAATTTTACTCTGCCATCTTGCGAGATGCAAGTCTAATGCCGACCTTTTTCACCCAGGGGATGACCTATCTGATCCTGAAATCTTCTACTGCGACGGCAGATCCGTCCAAGTACAGACCTATTACCTGTCTCCCTACAATATATAAGCTTTTTACTTCTGTTCTCACTGCCAAAATCAATAAGCATCTTGAGAGACATCAGATCTTAGCTGAGGAGCAGAAAGGGTGTCGTCAGGGTAATAGGGGCTGCAAAGAGCAGCTAGTGATTGATAGCGTTATCTCTGTAACAGCAAAGAAGAGTCGATGCAGCCTATATACTGGTTATATAGACTACAGGAAGGCCTGTAGTCAATATGTCCAATATGTAATATGCCCATGAGTTTCTGTATAAAATTTCATCAAAATCGGTTTATCCAGTCAGAAGTTATTAAGCTTCAAACACGCCAACACAAGTACATACATAGTACGAAAATTACCCCCTCACATTTTTTGGGGTTTCTAGGTCATGAAACATCGAGAAATGCAAAAAACCCATTTCATTTTTTGACTGATTACCAAACTTTCCTTCTTGCAGCGTAGCCCTAGCGCTACGATGACAGAAAAGTAAAAACAAACAATTTCAAAATAAAAATAAAAAAGCTTTTAAAAAATCGCATATTTTGTAATTTCATTACATAACTTTTCGAAATTTTTATAAAATTGGGTTGACGATGTCCATTTTCTGATATTTTTGTTTATTTATAGTATATTTATTTATTTATGTTTATTCAATAGTATTTATTCATAACGTATCATTTCAAATAATAAGTCAGCACACGTGTTTATAAACTGTTTTTACTTCAGTAATAGACAATTATATGTTTTATGTTTAATTAAAAAAATCGTTTGAATAGGTTATATGTTGTTCGAAATATTAATTTAATTTCTGAATTTTTCAAACTTAAATTTCTTAAAAACCCCTTTTTGAATTTTCTCATTTAGTTTTATTTCATTAAAAATTTTCAGAAGATTAAGCCGTATAATATTTTTTAAATAAATTTTTATAACAGGATTCCGTAACGCCTGTGACAAGAATAAACCCTCATTGTTTTTCTCCAAAAATAAATATTTTTGTAAATTCATACTTTTTTCTTACCATTATTTAAAAAAAAAAAAAAAAAAAAAAAAAAAAAATGGTAACATCTACATATTTCTGAATATTTCTTCTTTTCATGATTGTACGAATTTTCATATGCTCTCAACTAAAAATTAACCTATTTTTAGGCCTATTATGTCATAAGTTACAACGAAAGTTTCTATCTAAATAAGATAAATTATCTTATTATTTTCCATTACTTTTGACGCACATCCTGGGATGTTTAGTTTTGTCGATGGGAGCAAACCAACTAACATTTTTAAAGCTGTTTTCAGTTCAAAAATGATCGAACTTGCCGTACAAGAGATGAAAGATTTTGTTGAATACCTGGTCAAGTCTACAAATCGCAAAGGTGACACGCTGTTGAAACCGGAGGCAGTTGTTAAATAAACGAAGCGATATGTGAAACTTATCAGATACAACTTCATTTGTACTGCAATATGTTAATGTGAAACATTTTTTTTATATATAAAAAAAAAAAATACCAAGAGCAGTCTGCGATAAATTAAAAAAAAATCTGTTTTTTTACTTATATTTTAATATATTATGTTAGACTAAAAGAAATATTTTCTATAAAAAAAGTATTTATTTCTAATTAAATTCAATTAATAAAATTAAATATTAAAACTTATAAAAGTAAACTATTAAAACTCTTTCTGTCACATAAAATTATGTTAGTGGATCATCATATTAAACATTTTTAGTTTTTTAACTTATTAATTTAAAAATATCTTTTCAGGTTGACCACAATTCTCAATGTGCATTGACAGACACAACCACAATTTTACTACTTTTGTGTCGAATATGCACTTTGCACATTCAACACAAAAGTATTATATCTTATATAAAAAGTATTATATTGGTATAACAAAAAAAAAACTTGTTTGCAAAAAAAGTTTTGTTTTTGTTAACACAGGCGCGCACGCACGCACACACTTAGACACACACACTTAGACACACACACACACACACACACACACACACACACACACACACACACACACACACACACACACACACACACACACACACACAAACACACACACACACACACACACACAAACACTATCTGAATGTGTACTAGTAACAGTGGGATGAACATTTTAGTAACAGTTGATACAAGCATTGATTGCATTTACTCGTAATTATATTATAGGCTATTATAAAAGAAACATCTGTGAAACCAGTTTATCAAAATAATATCTAATGTTAAACTTGACCAGCCCATTAATCTCAAATTTTTCATAAAATCTGAGAGATCATATACCCAAGTATTAAACTGTTACAGGACGTATGGTGAAATGGTGATGTATTATCTGAATGCCACAAATGCTTTACTGAAGACCAAGAAAATGTTGACATATAGTGATCGGATCCCCAGTCAAGGCAGAAACTCAACAAAATGGTGGTGTAAAAATTAATGAAATGTATGGAAAGATCACCGATGAGGTGTTTTATGGTGCACAAAAAGTTTTATACAATTAATTGAATATAAACAAAGCCTGTGGCAAACTGGTGGCCAGAACCTTTTGTAAGGAGCAGAAAAACATCCAGAAATAAATTTTTGCTTGATATCATGTAGTGGCATCATGAAAGTGGAGTCGGATTTGCAGGAGAAGATCATCACGTGTTATGAGACATGAATTTTCCAGTACAGTCCATAAACAGAGGGAAAATTAATGTACTGGAAAACTACAATTTCACCACGAATGAAAAAAATGATAATGAGAAATCAGAACTGATAATTTTTTATATTTACAGCCTGGTAATGATTGAATGATATTTTATATTTACAGCCTGGTCAGAAGGTGAGACAGTTAATCAACATTATTACATCGAGGTTCTGGCCAAGCAGAATGAAAAAGAAGGAACCAGTTCTGTGGAAGAACGATTGTATTCTTCATCATGACAATGCTCCAACCCTCAATACTGTATACTGTAAATCAGCATCTGGCTATCAGAAGATTCAATTATTGGACCTTACTCGCCAGACCTTTTTCCTAGCAACTTTTACCTTTTTCCAAGATTGAAATTCACGTTGAAGGGTAACCATTTACAGAGAATGAATGAGGTGAAAAGAAATTGTCTGAGCTAAGAAGCAGATGATTAGCAGCAGTATTCTGACAATGGAAAATTCATATGCAACAATAGAGGAATGTATATTGAAGGGAAGTAAGTTGTACAGTTTTAGTAATGTTTTGATGTTTAATAAGTCACAGTTTTGTGCCCTGCTTTTAATAAAGCATAAATATATACAATTTTTACTTTTGAGTAAACAGGACATAGTGTAATAAATATAAATGTACATTTCTAGCAGTCAAGTTTGCCCAGTATCATTTATGAAAATAATCCTGTCTTAAAAAACCTTACCAAATATATTTATCAGATAATCAGAATACAGATAAATATACAAATTACAGCTTATTCATAGGAAACCAGCACAAATTTTTATAAACAAGTAAAATACATTACATACCTTTCAGTTAGACGGCAGCATTAATATGAATTTGCAAACATCAAAATATCAAAAATATACAAACACCCACCCATTAATCAATCTGTTGATTCAAATATCATTTCAGAACCATTCTCTATTACAAATTCAGTTAATAGTAATTCACGTACTATAATTGAACTTTCAGGCTTTTATTAGTCATTAGAATGTCAAAATAAGTAAATAACAGGTGGTTAATGATGCTTATCACCCACCCATAAAAAGTAATCTATTTACGCATTTGTTGAAAGCAAGTAGAGTTATTGTATACTTCATAGTTCTGTGAATGATGTAACTGAAGAATATTATTCTTAAATAAGTTTTGTTTTGTAGTTATAATCTTGTGTGTATTTTGTCTTACTTATGTATAGAAGAAAGTTGGTTTTAAATCAACATTGATTGTTTTTAAACCAACTTCATGTGTAGGATAAGAAACTAGAGTTAATATTCTTATAGCAATACATTTCAGTACATTTAAAAGAAAAGAGTAGAGCAATTGTGAACTTTAGTTTATAATTTATAAAATTATTTCTGTAATTGCAATCTTATCACAATCTTAAAAAAATCTTTCTATCTTTTATCTTTTTATCTTTTATCATTTAATTGCAATGTGATATAACAGAAATGATTCATTTACTTGCCATTTAATTAGTTTAAGCTGCGATAATAAAGTTTTTCTTTATTTATTAGACTATTTACAAATACCAACATAACTTAATCAAATTTAGCTTTTGCTGTAGCCAGTCAGAAATGATAAAAACATTTATTTTTGAATTCATTTTTTCTTCATTCAAGGATACTTAAACTAGGAAAGTTACCTAAGTTAAAGCAAAAATTTATACTTATAGTGAAATCAAAATGTTTTTGTATCCAAACTGGCTTAAGAAAACCAGTCCCTAATTGTTCTATGTCTAATTTCAAAGAATGAAAGGTTTTTAGAGCAATTGTAGACATAATAATACTAATTATATTAAAATAATATATTTATAAAATTATATTAAAAAGTCTGTTATACAAAATTGATGTTTATTAATATTTTTGTTCTTAAAAATATATAATTTCAGTCGTCTTTTTGTTCAAAGCATTGTGTATCCCAATTAACTGATCTAACATATTGTGTAATGTGTGACAATTTATGTAGCGGACAGGGTACAATGCACTTTGGTATTTCTACTTCATAAGGAACTATCTCAGCAGAATGTGCATAAAACATCTGTTTAGAAACAAAAAAATATACATAAATATTTATTTATAATAACAGTAATAAAAAAATAGGATGAAAAAATAATATTTGTTAGTTAACTTATTTAACAAACATAAACACAAAAGATAAAGTAATATAAATAACGTGTAAGATAAATAACTATTGTCTTAAGGCACTAGTATTTTCAACAGTACCTTAATAATCAGCTGTTTTAATTTGAAATATACATAAAAAAATTGTACACTATTATAGTATACATTTAGATAATTAAGAACTGTTCCTGGTCATTTAATCAGAACAGTAACAAATAGTCTTTCGTATAGCGTCACAAATTTTCGATTATTATGTGTATATCAGAAATTTCATTTTTCTTTAGTACATGCAGTAATAACATTGTTATTTTTTTAACCTCCATATTAATCACAACAGTAGTACAGCAAAGAAAGAACTGCAGTAAAGTCTAGATTGAATAAAATCTAACATAAATAAAATACTTAATGATATATATGTATCGCAAAAACTATATTTAAAAAAGAATTTGTATTTCTTAGAATTTAATTTTCTGAACACAAAAATCATTTTAATTTTGAAACAATTTAATTTAAAAAAAAAAATTAGATGAAAAGTAATAAAAGTATTAATAAAAAAAAGTAATAATAAAAGTATTAATAAAAAAAAGTAATAATAAAAGTATTAAGCATTAGATAAAAAGTAATCTATAGCTTATATATACCAAACATCCCAGTTTTCCTGGGATAGATCTGGATTTTAGCTTTCTATTGGCTTTTTTCCAGTTACCCAGCTTTTTTATAAAATTGATGATGAATTCTTGTAATTTGAATGACTTTTTTTATATCACGCAAGCTTGAAGTTTCTGCATGGGATATGGAAATGCAATTTTGTAGCATATGAAAAATGCCATGCCTGACCAGGATTCAAACCTGGGACCTCCGGATGAAAAATCAAGATGATACCACTCTTCCATGGAGATCAGTATGATATAGTAATTGCTGGTTATCATAAATGTTGTTAGTGGTGCTCTAATGATGATAAAATAAATTAATCACCACAACATAATGAATATTCAAATGATAATATTTGCTAAAATTTACATCCAGTGCGAATTGAACTAAATATTTTACTGTTGGATACTTCCTTTAGCCATATTAATCTTGGGAAGGCTGAGGTTGTCGATTTAAAAAAAATCTTTTGTTATTTTTGGGTGAGAACAGGATGCAAAAGTACAGGAGAATTTTTTATCTCCCTATGCATCACAAAGCCTGGACATCAGTCCCTTGCTGCTGAATCTTTCTACTTATCTGATGGCTATTTAATAACTGGCGGTTATATATTTGTTTTATTTTAACATGGATGGAGTTGGTAATTGTGTCTATTCTTGGTTTTATAATGTCTGAAAGAATAGCAAATTTTGTTGGGTTGTATTCAAACTTAATAAAATCATTGACCAGTAAATAATATGCTGCTTCCATCTGAGTAAAGATGCTCCAAAATTCTTAAGTATTTTTAAAAAGAAGGCACTTTCTGCCTGGAGGACTCTGTTTCATATACGGCACAGTAAGTCTAATGGCTGAAGTGCTTGTCAGTAAAACTGGGCCTTCTAATTCCTACTAAAATATACAAATGATAATGGAATTCCCACAGCCAAAATGTAATTTAAATTTAACAACCTGTCTTCCACAGGCTACCAAATTAAAGAGCTTAGGTTTATATATACTATGTCAGCATTTATTAGATATAAATAACAATATACGTTAATGAAAAAAAAAAAAAAACATTGATAGCAGAATTTGATTTGTGTGAAATATTCTATTGCAAATCTTTCTTTAGTTAGATGCCATTAAAGAAATATAGGATCCTTATATAACAACAATAATTTTACAGGAAAGTAATTACATCACTATGAAAAGGCTGGGAGGCCGTGGTATTTGGGATGTGGTTTTGGGCCGGGCCTGTACTGGAATGGAACGGTGATCACAATGCACCCGATCTAAATTTCATTCAGTTGCCCATCTCCTGCCTATGGAAGAGGCTGCAGAGCCTCACAATTGAAGCATGACATCTGGAATGGGATACCACGACTAAGGGAAGATCCCTGTACAAGTTTATACGGGATCTGGGAGGATGGTATGCCTCAAATTCTTTTTAAGGCTAAGGGTGCCCAGGTGCTCACCAACCATGTTAATTTGAACTAATATCTAATTCGGTTCTGCCTGGTAGCTGATGAGTTGTGCACCTGCAGGGAGATCCAGTCAAATGAGCACCTGATGTTTGACTGCCTTGCTTTTGGGGGACCAGAAACCGGGCCACCCTGGAACTTAGAGGTCAAGGGGAAAATTAGCCACTCACAAGCGGTGAGTCAAAGTGGCTAGAGCTCCATTGTCAGACCATTGATGTGGTTGCTATGTTCAATTGACATCTGTAGTTTACTTAAGGGAAAGACTCCTAATGCACTGCTGTGGGAAGCTAGCCTTGAGATGTATGACTGACCACCAGCCAATTAAATACAAAGGTTCCAAGCGCTTTAATATGGTGGACAGGTACATGCTGGCATTCAGCAACCCAGACATGGCAGCGAATTGCAGTTTAAACAAAGTAAATTTTAATTTATGGATGTCATATATATTTTTAGTAGTTGATGGGGTGCACCTACCCATTTTAGTAAATATATGACAAGTGAGCAGTTGAGACATGTGCTGTCTCAACACGTGTCGACGGTGGTGTATGGCACCGTGCTTAGTTCACTCACGCTGTTAGGTAAGCTCTAGGAACTATTTAGGACACTGATCGCTAAACTGTTTCGAGGCTCAGTAGCCGTTTGTGGCACAGACATTCGGTCTTATGCTTTAGGGTGACTGAATAGGGTAATGGTGAGATAAATGCCAAGCAAACCAAATACATCACTATGAAGTTGTTTGAATTAAATTAAAATCTTAGAATATTCTGCAACGTTTATCATCAACAATCTTTTATGTAGCAACTCCAATTATAGCATCAAGTTCTGTGTTTATATATCATGATTTTTTTTTATCATATAGAATTTAAATAGCAATTGAAATTAACAAAGCCATTATGAAGCCTACATATAATAGATATTCTACTGAAGTCACCCCTATCATGGAAAATAGACACTGGTAAAGTACTTCTAAGTACAGCTTCCAACTTTCCACCAGTCTAATTTAGGAGGCTTTGCCAGTAGATAAGCTACTGTAAAAATATCTCTCAGAATCAAAGGTACATGCAAGTTTCACCATCAACTACAAGGCCAGGTACTCTCTAAGTGGGGCATTTATGTGAATTATTTTTTCTTTAAATTTTTTATTTTATACAACACAGAATAAAAGTGTTACATAATGAGTGTATGTTAACATAATGAGTGTGTAATCTACAAGAATTTAATATCATATTATTGTTTTTTACTTCCTTGTACAAAGTAAAGGAAGTATTGCGATAGCAAAAAATTTCAGTTTTCAGATTTCAATGGAAATATCCATTTTGACTACTTTCGGTGTGACATCTGTATGTATGTATCTTGCCCAAAATGCAAAAGAATTTGGATTTTGGGTGAATAGAATATAAAATAGAATATTCATGTATATATATATATATATATATATATATATATATATGAATGTAGGATGGGTGTGTGAATGTTGTTTGAATGTAATAATAACATGTATCTTGATAAATTATTACAATAATACTTACTTTTACATAATATTTATTATTTTTTTTATGTAATTCAAATATTATTGATGCTCCATAATCTGGTAACAAATAATTTTTAAAATTGAGTGCTCTAAATAAACTTATAATAGTGGTATCATGAGCTGAATATAAAAATAGTTTCATGTCTTTTATACGTCCTTCAGACTTTTCTTGAAATTGATGAACTATTTCTTTAACCATAGGACCTGAAATTTAAATTATTTTGTATTTAAAACATAAGCCATGGAACACATGTGTAAATACATATTAGAACAATGTGTGTGCATGTGTGTGTGAACACACACACACACACACACACACATACACATATATATATATATCATGTTTTCTTTTCATGAACAAAAAGAGCACCTAGCAAGTTAGTAAAAACAAATTATATAAAACTGTTAAGTTCATTTACTTTCAGCAAAAAATTAAAAATTTTTTTGAAGCTGAGAAAACTGGAAATCATGCAGTGGGCCATAAATATGATACTCCTAAATTATCTATAAGAGACTAGAGAAGGAAAAAGAGAAGCTTAAGAGTAAAAATAAAAATAGAATATTAATTTATATATATATTACAGTTTTCTAAGAATAGAATGAAAAATATTAAAACTCTTTTTTATATACATGCATAGTGTTTCATGAAGAAACTGTAAGGATTTAGGGCATGTTTTGTATTTTAATAAAGGAAAAATTCATGTATGCACGGGTCAAAAAATACTTTTTTTTTGAGTTGTAGCTTACAAAAAAATCTTGCCCTGATATTTGCAAAATTAAACCATTCTCAAATTCTTGAAACTTAAATTATAAATATAATAACTTTAATTACAAATATATACTCTGTCAAACTCCATGGCAGAGTGGTGCATCTCAGCCTTTCATTTGGAGGTTCTGGGTTTGAATCCTGGCAAGGCATTTTTCATTCACTATAAAATTTTCATTTTCACATTTTACACATAAGCTGTGAGGTTATTTAGTAAATTAATTATGCAAGCAAAAAAAAGTACACATCTTTTCTGAATATATGTAACATACATATACTTAGTGTTGTTTCACCTGAATAATACACTGTCTCTACATCTGCCTTTAACATAAAACTATGACTCCAACTTCTTAAAATTTACACTGTTCTTTAGTTTTACCTTTAGTTTTCTCAATAGTCGTAGTTAACATACTTTTTGATACTGATACTTAACTTGCATAAACCAATTCCAGTCCACTGTATTACAGCCAATACTCACCTGTTCTGCCATAACTCAGTAAACTCTGATAAAATATTCTGGGTAGCCTATGTTCCTCCATGTTTCTGGCAATTTAGCCAATCAGTTCAATACTTGTTTCAATACTATTATTCCTTTTGAATTTGATCTGCTTCCAGCTTTAACAGATAATCAGCAGTATTCCTTGATAAACACAATAGGTTTTAAAAAAAAAACTCAATTGAATTCCTTCCAATTCATTCAAATATTTCAGTGGCCAAACCATAGAAGTATATAGTAATAAATCATTCTTAATAATGGAATCAAAAAATTGCTTTCTCGATTTCCAAGATTTAGCCATTCCTAAATGTAATATATCTATTACACTATAATAAATCTATCACTGTGTCACCATTATCACAGTGACCTTACCAATAGCAGTTTTCAGAATTTTGCTAAAGATCTTGAGGAGCTTTCATCCAAATATGTAAAATTTTTAACCATTTCAATTACCTTGCCGCTACATAAAAAGGGAACTATTAAACTTTTGCTTTCTCCTTAATGAAAATTCACTGATTTTTTTTCCAACATCCTTCAGACAATTTTTTTTTTTTGAACACTGATCCAGAATATTCAATTTCTTCACTAAATTCATATAACAGTCTCCAAAAATAATCAAATTGCCCTTGATGTCCAAATTGTCATTTGTTGGTAGTTAACAAAACCTTTATAAGTGAACCATAAACAAGTTATCTCCTTTACCCTTCTTAAAAATCATAATCATAACTACATTTCGTTAACTAACTGGTAAACTTTTTCGCTTTATAATTTTGTTAAAAAGATTCCAGTTATAAAAGCAAATTCTACGGTAGACATTTCTAGAAATGATAACTTACACTATTGTTACCTGGAATTTTCATTTATTTAAGGCAATCCTGGTGCAATAACTTCATCAAGATATGGATGACAAACATTATAAAAACTAACTTTAGTTCTTCTCTGATTGCAAATTTCTTTCAAAAAGGTATCCTAGATATTAATATTAAAATCACTTGAACAATTGCTTCCACTTTTTCTTTTCCTTACCACTTGCAAAAAGGAGTTTATACTTGTATCTCCTTTCTAATTCTCCTGACCATGTACTAAAATTATTTCATTCTTCTCTATTACATAATGACTGAAAAAACTGGCTTTTATTAAAATAACGAATAAATAAATAATTTAAATTATATTAAATTATTATAGGTGTAGATCAGGAATCGAAAAAGTTACTGGTCATAAAACACTACCCATGTCTTATCATTATTTCTGAATAAAACAAGATAAAAACAATAATATAAACTATTTCTTTATCCTTGAAATTTGACCTTTACTCAGTATTAATAGTAGACTGTTCATAACTACTTAAAATACCAGTTTTTGCTAATCTCTTTCAACTTACTATTTACATAATGTATACCTGTGTTCCTTTTTAATTTTACTCTTTCATTTTATTTATTTAATCATTATTTTTGAAATGAAATGTTTTTATTCACTGGTTCTACAATTATACTACTTTCTATCTGTATTTAATTAATTTCATTCAGACAACTTTAATTCTCAGAAAATATAGATTATTTACTAAGCCAAGTTAAACATAACCTTCCCACTCAACTCTAACTCAACACTCACTATATTATGCTAAAAATAATTAAAAAATTAAAATTCATTATTTAGAAATAGTTGTTCAGTAAAAATGATATACAAAACCTGTCATTCATGTTTAAATAAAACTCTGAATATCTGATTATTCTGCTGCTGGTGTAATCTCTTATAGAATTAAAAATTATTGCTCAAATTAAATGATTATTGGTTAATGCCGATAGAAGAGAAATAATTATATTTGTATGATTTACAAATTTTGATTATTTTGAAGTGAATTTTTTGTGCTAGATCAAAATTTTAAGATAACATGTAATAAAACATGTTAGTATTAATCTAATTTAGAAAGAAAATTTTGATAAACTTTTGATAAACAGTTTTAAAATTAAAACTAGTTCATTTTATTTTTTTAAGAATTTTCTGCAAAAAAGAGAAAGCCTTATTTTTATCAATTTTGGAAAAATGGAAGTTATTATTTTCTTTAATATATTTAATTAATTTTAAAAACTTCACTTTTTTAAATATCACTTATTAAACGCATTTTACTCAAAGTTACATAGTCTTATTTCAATGTTTGAAAAACTGGAGTTTCTTCTTTATTATGTAAGTTTATTAGATGAGTGTACGTGCAGAAATTAATATCGTTTTTTTATTTATTAAACGAAGTAAACAAGCAAAAGCTTGTTTACATTTTAAATTATATATATGTATATATATATATATATATATATATATATATTACAGTTTTCTAAGAATAGAATGAAAAATATTAAAACTATTTTTTATATACATGCATAGTGTTTCATGAAGAAACTGTAAGGATTTAGGGCATGTTCTGTATTTAAATAAAGAAAAAATTCATTCATGAAAATTGAATGATTTTAACATTCACACACGATGGTGATTTAAAACTTTTAAAGAAAATGTTTTATAAAGTCAATGTTTGATAAAGTTTTTTTCAGAAAAATATTCTGTTTCTTCTGCTGATTTTGATGGCATAATGTAAGATTTAGATTTAGAATTAGAATAAAATGGCATTTCACTTGTGCCTATATATTTTTTAGCCATTTTTGAACACTGGGTACTTTTTTTAAAAAAAGCACGTGTTGGTGCCATAAATAGATCTATTGACCAATATTTATGTTTATTAATCATCCCTAGTGTAGTGTGATTCTCAACAAGAAAAAAACTAATACAGTTAAACAAGACAGAAAAAGTAAACATAAAAATTGAAAAAAGAATGCTGTAATAGAAGTTCTACAAATGGTTCACAACTGTACAGAATTTCCCTTGCACAGTTGATTCACTGTCGCTACTATACTACCCTTACTATTACCAGGTTTATAAAAATCTCATGACCCAAAACTACTTCTTCATGATTCATTAAATCATTCGTCCTAACGCTATTTAAATAATCTTCAATGTACTTTTAAAACAAAATTTTGAAAGGTTTTTAGTTACCGTTTCAGAAAATTAATATAATAATTCTACGAATATAAAACATATCAATATTACCTCCAAAACCAACAACAACAAACTGTATATGCAGGTTGACCAGTATGTCACAGATAAAGTATCAGCTGATTAGATCAAGAAGAAGGCAGCTCTAGAGCTATCTTCTTTTTTCAGCAATAAAAAATTTACTGTACATAGAAAGGTAGATAAAAATAGATGTAGCTCTACATGTTGAGTAACTTAAAAATTATTTCTATACATTTATTGCAGTAAACCCTCCATTTCCTCTTCATATTATAGAATACACATAGTATGCTAAAATCTAATAAGTTACAATAGCACTAGAATAATCAATCCAAACAATCAATTTTATTCAAATACTTATTCCTAGAGATGTTTATAAAGAAAAAAACTTTCTTTACACCTCTCAATTACTAAAAAAGAGTATTTAAACTATTTATAGTGAAATACTTTTATTGGTGAAATAGTAGTGATAAAAAAAATCTAATTCAAAGTAATAAAAGGCAGTAGCAGATTTGGTAAAATTATATATATGCCTAATGTGTATGTTGCAATCTGTTCAACTAGTGAACAGCAAGCATCCCCCCCAGGTCCAATGAGATGACAGATGAGGATGATGTATGATGAGTAAATGAGATATAATTTGTACAGACTCAGGCTGACCATTCCGGAGATGTTTGGTTTTATATATATACTATTTTTTTAAATCAATTCTTTTAAGAATCATACTTCTCTGTACTATATACAAATATATTATTCTACTAGATCAACCAAAGTACAGTACAAATAAAGTAGGATGACTTACAATATTCCACTATTTGTGCAGGAGCGCTTTCGTGATTTACTTGCATCATCAACTGCATTATACATTCATCTCAAATTACATCACAAACTTCAAAAAATATAATAACATATCATGAATTTATTTATTTTATTAAGAATTTAAAACCTTTAATGTTATTATTTTAAACTTTTATTCACTTAAATTAAAAATTAAATTAAATTAATTAAATTAAATGAAATTAGATTAAATGAAAAATTAATTAAAATTAAAATTAAATTGTAAAAATGTTTTTTACATATGTAAAAATATGATGTTAAGACATAAAACCAAATAAACATAAAAATCAAAAATTAAAATTAAAAACAAATAAAAATAATTTTAAGTAAAGCAATTATGCATGTTGTCCAATTAACTGAACCTACTTTATACTATACTGATTGAAATATATTAAATAATACATCCCTATCAAAATAGATGGTGGTGCCATCTACTGCAGCTTTCAAAATACTGTCATCCTCATATTCTGTCTGAAGGTTGATAATATTAAATTTATTTTTATGTTTATATAAATATATTATCTTTGTAAAATGTCTAATCCCTTACTATTTGTATTCAAATTATATTTTTCAATTTCCTGTATTTTTAAATTTGTCCTAATATCAGATATTGTGTGTTTACTCTTAATCAGATGATCAGATACATTAGAGAAACTCAGTTTACCTATTATATAATTTCTAAAATATTCCAAGAATCTAGCCTTAAATGATCTTGTGGTCTTTACTGAATAAATATGGTCTCAAACATTACATTCAGTTTTGGAAATACCACTTAAATTATATAAATCAGATGAATCATTATATCTATTACTTATTAGGTGTTTTATTATGAGGTTATTTGTCTGGCACCCAGGTTTAAATTTATTGTCATCATAAACCTGTGTAATATGTTCAAATATTTTATCAGTATATACATATTTTAAATATACATTGTCAGCTTTTTGTGTGCTGTTTAACATTATTAAATGTGTATTTATTCTGTACTTTGGTTGGTCTAATAATATTGTATATATATATATATATATTAAATTTATTGTAATATGTATTTTTCTTTGTATATACCTCCAAAAATTCTTTTCATAATATTGTTCCAAGTGAAGGTTGATGGACATATACTTGCTTTTTCTAATAATCTGTATGGATAAACGTTTTTTGTCCATTGTGGTAAGATAAATCCATTACGCTCCTAGAAAAATGTAAGTGTTATATTATTATAACTTTAAGCTTTGCTATGTGTGTACATTTGTATATATGTTCTCTGTATGTATAAATCTTATCGTATAGGCAACAATTAAAATTCACTTTGCATAATCAAAGTACCTCCAACAGTCAATCACTTATTTGCTTGCAAATTGTACTCTCAAATTGTTAAAATAACATGATACTTATAAAAAGTGTGGTGATTATTGGGTCAAGTGGTTACATTTGGATTGAACATTCAGCATTCAGGTTATACAGCAAAAGATATTATTTGATTCTGAGATGTTTGGAAAAAGCTACATTCTATGAATGAAAGAAGGTTATTGAACCTCTTTCATTCAGGTTATAAGGTCATTAAGGAGGTTCATTGAACCTAATATTTGTAATGGTTTGCTTAGTGAAACACAAATTGTTTGTCATGAATAACTCTTTAACACTCCAGTGTAATAGCTACTGATCAGTATTACATTTTATTTCATGATAAAAGACTTAGAATTTGATTTTCATTTTTTTAATTGTACAATCAAATATTCTTTGACACCAGTGTAATCACAAGGAGTCTTTAGATTTATCTCCACTTCTTTTAAAATTTCTCCTACCAACTCAATGAAAATGTGAAAAGTACTGGTTTTACTAAAGTATGACCTAATACCATGCTTATTATAGCTTACTGAATTGCATCACAACGCAATGATAAAAAAGTACTCAGTAAGTAAAGTAGTATGGCTGCTTCATTCTAAACTTTATATTACTTACTCTTGGGGTTATTTAATAAAATATGAGAATAACTTTAACTCTGAAAACATCAAAGCCATCAACATAAATGTTTTGAGTAAAATGAGTAAATACACTTTCATTATATTCCAAAAAAAAAAAAAAAAAAAAAAAATGCTGTAACATTTAAATATGAATCATTTGCCACTATATTATTTAAAATTTAATAATAATAATAATAATAATAATGATTTATATTTTAAATTATGAATGTCATTTACCAAATTTATTTTATATTACATTTCTATATTCAGATATTTTTATCCTATCACTTTTAAAAGCACATAAGCTTCTAGCTTATTTGATGAATTATATAAGAATACATATGAATGATATGTATATGTAGAATACACTACTAACTCAGTTCAAAATATGAACTCTGAAATAGGAACTCTATGGACAATTATATCTTCAACTATGAAAGAAATGAAATGAAAACACATTCTTTAAAGCTTAAATTTTCGTGTGATCATTTTCCTACTACATGAAATTTCTTTTGTATTTCAATACAAGACATTATTTTCTATATACAAATCTATTTCTAAACATATTTATGTTGAACTAATGTTTTTTGCAAACCATTTATATATTAGATATCAACGAAAGAGATATGATGAACAAAATGTATCACAATTTATTTTCATATAATATTCTTAACAGTGTTTCGTATCTTACTTAATTCATCCTGTAGAATTAGTTGTAGGATAAAAACAATATATCTTGTATTAAAATGGGATCCCTATAGAAAAAAAATCCCTTTCACCATGCAGGAAGGAGAAGGTAGATTTCAGTGGTGGTAGGGGATAAAATGTATTTCCACCTTAAAATTAAGAAAAACATCAAATTTACTCAATACGACAATGGTTGCATGTGAAAAAATAACACATGCAACCCCCCTACAGATGTAGATGTACCCCCTATATCACATGTTTAGCATACGACAAGCCCATCTTCTTACAATTCCAGCAATATTATGGTCTTCCCTTGCCCTAAGGGTTGTCATCTCAAATATTGATTCAGACAAAAGTTTTACATAATGTTTAGAGGACTAACTACCACTTTAAACCGATTTGGTACTGTGCCTATTACAGTAGGTATGATGTTTTTTGTCTTTGAAACCCCATTTTTTCTATCTCCTGGGCCAATGGTTGGTGATATCAAAAAACTTTACTGAAATAAGTTTTACGCCCATATTCAAAGAATAGAATAACTTCAAACAAATTCGATATTTTACTTAATAAGAAAGTTATAGAGATATTTTGTTTTTTCGAAAAAGCCTACCCCCCATTTTCATTCGCATAGTCCAACTTTAGCCGTTAACGAACTCGATCGAAATTTTGGGACGAGTTACTTTTAAGGAAAAATTTGAAAGTGATTGGCGCAAAATTACGGCAGTTATCGTGTCCACAAGAATTTATATATATATATATATATATATATATATATGTGTGTGTTTAAAATTTTGAGCTGATGGTGGTTTTGTGTTCTGGGGGATGCTAAACGGGAAGATATGTCGAAATTTTCCGGAAATCGAATCATGGTACTCATTTCACATTTCAATAGGTAGCTTTCTTATGAGATCTACCTAAAAGAAATCGACAAAATAACCAACTTCGTTAATCGATTTATTTTCAATCGAAAACACACGGAACTTTGACCGATTTTATTTATTATTTAACAAGGATACATCTGACCACCACGAGACATGTACTAACGAATCAGGATTTTCCGCTAATGATCGGTATATTCCGGTGCATACTTTTTGGTTATAGTTCATTATTTTATGAAGAAAAACAATCACATAAATGAAAAAAAAAATTATTGGTATATATTTCGCATATATATCGATTAAAGAGATAAATATATGTATTACTAATGTTAATAATAAAAAGGAGTACAAGTAATAAATATATAATAATATAACAAATATACACCCGATTGGTACATTCCGGTGTTAAGTTATGGGGGCCGGACACACAAAGACAGACAAGCACACATACAAATGCCCCTTACGAGTAGGGTAGGATAGAAAATCAAATTCCTATTAAAGTCAACATAGTTCAATGATGGATTTATCGATGATTTACATTTCTTATATATAATTCTTTCCAGTACAGCTTAAATATTTATGAAAATTATTTCAGTTATTGTTATTTGTATAAATAAAAATGCAAATGTTTGTTTGTTAAAAATCTTAAAACTCCGAAAGTTCTTCACCGATTGTTTTGAAATTTTGACCCAACGTTGAATTCGAATAAGCCCGTGCTTTTATATACCTACTATTTATAAAGACGTCACACCTGTGACAGTTAAAGACATGCTTTTTTTGAAAAACAGTGCTATCAGTGGAACGTAAAAGTAACACACGCAATACTAAATATTTTACAATTCCATTTCAATGTTTCCGATATGTGTGTCCTCTATAGACTAAAAAACTACTGGACCGATAAGAGGAAAAAGGGAGAAAGGGTAAAATGGAAAAATCGAAAAAGATAAAAGGGAAGAAGGGGAAAATTGAAAATATGGAAAAAGTAAAAATGGAAAAGGAAATGGAAAGGAGAAATAGAAAATGGAAAGAGGAAAGAGAAAATGAAATAAGGGAAATATGGAGGAAAAATGGTAAATGGGGAAAGGGAAATGGGGAAATAAGGAATGGAGAAAGAGGAAAGGAATATTGTAAGATGAAAATGGGGCAAAGTAAAATGGGAAACGAAAAAAGGATAAAGGGGAAAAGGGGAAAGTTAAATTTGGTGGAGTTTACCAAACTTCACCAAATTGATGAAAATGAAATTGATCAAATGAAATTTGATGAACATTTGTTAATGTTTTATCAAATTTTCAGTTCTGTTCATTTAATCTATATATATATATATATATACTCAAATCTAGCTATATTGAAGCATTGTTGGGTTTGCTAGTAGACTGTTATAATTTAAATTAAGGAATATACACAACTTCCTATCTAAAAATATTATCTTTATAATGCACGTCTACATTAATACCTTTTCAGAGTTGCATAAAGTAGAATTTTTAACTTAAATTTTATCCTTAAAAAGCACACAAAGTATTTAGGAAATTGAGCAGTATGTACGTACAAAATATTAACAAAAAATTTATTATAAATTTATTATTGTTATTTGATAGAAACTAAAATCTTACTTCGACTAGTAGAGTGTCATATATACTTAGAGCCTCACAAACTGAAGTTATGTTCTGCCCCGTATATTTTGTTAAATATTTGTACATTTTTTTATCTTTTGGTGTTTCTAGCTTACTTAATAACGATAAAACTTTTTTGTGTTCTGCCCAGAATCTTGGACATGGAGCTAGTGGTGCCAGAATCTGAAATAATATAAAAAAATTAAATAAAATTTTAACAACTTTTAACAAAAAGAAATTTTAAAATGCTTACTTCACAAGAACAGAAAATTAAATGAAAAAATCAAAATCTAGTTGAAATATATAAAACACACTAAGTGATAAAGGGATTTCCTAACTACTTTAAGAAGAATGCGATTTACAACTCTGCATCTTCAATGAAATCAAATCTGCATAATTAACTTTGGAAAGATCTTCTGTAAGAACTGTTACAACATAATTTAAAATTAACTAAATATATTAAATTTGTATTATCATGGTTCATCATAATAATCAACTACACAATAAACAATCATAAATAAAATTATTCTGTATTTGAGAATTTTTCAATAGCTTCTTATACTGAGTTTGTCCTTCTGATAGTTGTTATACGTAAAACATTCCTCTTTTGAGAGTTTGTCATTACTTTTATAATTGTATACAGGTCAATATAAACCTCTTTAACTATTTGTTGAATCAAGTAAGTATTTATTTAATTTGTCTTCTAATCTTTTCACTAATATTTTTAAAACACTGGGAAATATTCTCAAGAAAGGTTACATATAAGACTTCCAGAAGCTACTCAATTATGAAAAGAGTTTAATGTGTTTCAAATCTTATATGTTTAAGGCACCATGTAACTCCAGAATAGGTGTAACAATGTTAATGAAATAAATACTAAACAACTTGCCTCACACGATTAACATTAGGCATCTGATTGTCAAAAAATATCAAAATGCCCATCCTTTATTCCCACTAAAATTTAATCATTTGCATGCATGACATGTATAATTTTCAGTGTATATTAGAGTTCTTATACTGTATTATTACATAAGTGTCTTAAAAACTTAAAGTATTCATGAGAAATCATCATATTACTTCAAAGAGGATGTAATATATAAATTTTTGTTTTGTTTTTAATAATAAAATAATGGAAGAAATAATACCTTATCTTGAGTGTTAGGTACTGAATGAATTGGTATTGGCTGCCAAATCAATTGATCATTCCAAATCTGATTACCTTCTGGTGGAAACATTCCAGCTAATAAAGCTGCAGCACTCATATGAGCTCTGTCCATATCACTACTGTTAACTCTAACAGCCTGTGCTGAATATTTTGGTATAAATGTTTTGTATTCCTCTCGAAATACTTTTCCCAAGTTATAGAGTTTCCTTTTTCCTTCCTGTGGGCATAAAATAGAATAAAAAATAACTAAAGAGCTTTATGTTCCAATATAAGATGCAATTTTTTTTTTTAGAAGTAATTGAATGAAATTTTTACAATAAAACTTCAATAATTAAAATATAAGGGCTTATACCCACTCCCTCTCCCTCTCTCTCTTATCTCACTCACTATCTCTCTCTATTGTATATATATATAAATAAAGAAGAATGTAACAAACTTTCAGCACATGTTCCTTTCAGGAAATCAGGAAAATGTTCAGAACTAGAGGAAATAACGAAGGAAGTAGATAAAAATATAAGTTTGGAAATGATTTGTTAGCAGTGTTGGCTGATGAAAGATTTTGCCCTGATTTCTACACCTTTGCTAAAATTAAACCAGAATATAATTCTTGGAACCCAAATTAGGAGGTAAATTTAGTTGTTTTATGTTCAATCTTATATGAGAAATTGAAAAAAAAATAGGTTCCAGAACTTATTTTTAGTAGTGTTTGAGAAATCTGGGGTTGAAGATGAAAGATTGGGGCTCAAAAACACACTATGCTGCATAAAATAAATTGGATAACTGTGTAATAAACATATAAACATTTTAAACAAAACTTATAGAGAATTTGACTCAAGTAAAATGTTATGAATAAAACTCTAGAAACTTAATAAAAACATAACAATTTTGAAGTTTGTTAAAAACAAAACGCATCAAAATGTGGCAGATTTTAAATAGTTATTAAATGAAACAAAATCTTTTGAAAATTATATATATAGGCAGAGAGAACCAAATATATGTGCTAAAATGTGATTGAATAATGTAGCACAGCATATAATATTGTGTTTTTTTTGCATTATATCATATAATTCTACAAACCAAAAGTAAGTAAATAGATTTACTAATCATTTCTCTTTGTAAAAAGAGTTAAATCTAAAAATAGAAAATGAGAAAATCTATTTTCATATTCCAGTCATGAACTCTTTTATTTTTATTCTAACTATTATAAATAAAGAATTATGATCTCATACACATATTATGCAACAGACAAACATATTAACAAGGAATAAAAATACCACATATATTAACAACAGTATTTCAATAGATTTATTTATAACTGAATAAACTTCTAAATTAATAAATTACATCACAGAATATTATTTTCTGAAAATTTTCAGATTCAAACAATATTTACAGTACTGTTAAGCTGATACAAAATTTTACATAATTAATTAAAAACAAACCAATCAAATACAAATAAAATAAAATAAATAAGTGTTATGCTTAAGAAAGTTGATAAATGATGTCTGATACGTAGATATGTCTGATATATCTGGTACAATTACTAAGTAGAAAGAAGGTATAATATTTAGGATAAGACATTAAATTAATGTTTTAACAGCATGGAAAACACTGTTTTAAATCCAATCAATTGCTATTTCATCGAATCTTCTGAAGCAATTCCTAATGGTGGTCCTGAGGCTAAAAAAAATGGTCCTAACAATAGAGGCCAAAGGTAATTTAGTTTAGTTTTCTGAACAAATCATAACTTTTTTCAAAAATGTTTAACATTTAAACAAATTAAAAAGTTGAAAATACCTGAATAATTATAATATATGCGATAAGCTTTTTATACAACTCTTTTTGATTTAATAGTAGTTGAGAAAGTTACAGCACTGAGAATATGAGTTTACATTTAATTTAAAATAAAATTTTAGAATACTGCAGTGAACTAATCATGTAACTGAATAAGATTTCACCAGTTTATAGGAAGTGATTACTCTCATCAATTAAAAAGATAATCTGAAAGAAAACAGCAATCAAGTTATAGTGAATGTGCTATACATGGAAATTAAAGGCTTGGATTTGGATAAGGTAGTAAGTATAAGGCAGATAATGAATTCTACATTAGACTTACCCAGGAGAAAAACTCTAACGTAAAATATATATTAATAGAAATAAAGGGAATAACACTGGCCTCAGTGAACACATCAGTAAGCTTACAGGCAATCAGTACAAAGCAGAGGCTCACTTTTTTTCCATGCTTCGATAAATGTTTAGATAGTAGTAGTCGTCAAGTAAAGGTGTTTAGCATTGAAGGTGAGGGATCTGCAACTTAATCTCCATTACTGCAAAGCCACCCAGAATCACACTTGGATCACAAGTGCACTCTGCCACAGACAAAAAAGGAAAGGGATTAGTTAAGGTACTTTATCCTATGGCGATTTTGTTCTTTTTGTGTTTTTTGATTTATAACCAAAGAAGATTTAGAAATGCTAACACTGGTAAGTGTCAGGAAAGTTTCTGAATAGTTACTTTTTTGAGAACATTCAGTATTTGACAACGGGTAATAGATGCATCTTTCTCATGGTATGGTTAAAGACCAGAAAGAAAAGTATCAGTTGTTGCCATACAGCAAAGAAAAAATTATTATTATTACTTTTTTTGTTGTTGTTTAACCTCTGGGACCAGCATTAGGTATTGCTTCAGAGGATGAGATGAATGATTTGCAGGCCGACATTTTTAAATAAAATAATTATTTTTGTCCAAAACAGTCGGCCATAACTATTATTGTTTTTACATTACCTACTCGTATTATTATTTTACATCTGTTGTCCAATTACTTACATTTGTCAACTGACCTAATCCATTAGGCCAGTATTTCTTTTCATCTTTATAAGGATCATTTTTATAAAAATGTAAGGGTGCTCTGTCACCATGACGATGAAGCTGTAACAGGTAGATAAGTAGGTATATAACAGAGTTAATGTTTTAATATGTATATTTTATAAATATTTTTATTTTCTATTTGCATACAACTAATCCAGCACCTGAAATGATTTAATGCAATTTAATTTTAATCTCAAATATTATTCCTATATATTCTTTCATTTAAAGATAATCAAGGAATGATTATAATGGTATACCGATTTACTTAGTTCCTTAAAGTCATGGAATATTCTGATAGCTTGAAACATTACAGTACTTTTTCATATGTTAACATAAATGTATCTGTTCATCAACATTTCAGTGACAATTTTTTTTTTAAGAATGAAATTTTTCCTCAAATCCTAAGATTGAGTTATGCAAAAATAATTCTGTTTTTGAAAGGTTGTATGTGAGAAAACATTTATAAAACAACATGACAATTTAATGAAATTTACACTTTTATACTGCAGTGAAATATTTATGATTTTCTTTCCATTCTGGAAACTAATTTTCCAGGTGTATATATGTATATTAAAATAAAATAGAATCTGAAATTGTATTCATGTATGTAGCAATTGTACTTTTATTGACTGGTGACATTTCATTCAAAAGTATTTTCTCAGCAAGTTATATAATTGATTCTGAAGTAATAAAAATTAACAAAGATTTTCTTCATTTTATTCTTTATTTTTGTACAATTTTTCATAATAGTTGTCAAAGAGTTTTTGATTAAAATTTTTTTTTTGTTAAATGTTTTAGTAAATAAAAAAATAAAAAATTGGTCTGAATGGATTGCATGGCAGTAATTTTGAAATGGTTAAAACTAGTGCAAAAAAAGACATTTCAAAATACATGGAAAAGGTACTTCCACAAGTTTTGCTTTTAGCAATTCTGTAGCTCTTTATTAGTGGTGTTCTAATTTCTAATGATCATTATCATGACGTAGTAAGGAAAAACATTTAATATTTGGTTTTTATGGTGTTTAATTAATTTTTTAAAAATAAATTTTGTCAATTTATATACATAGAGTATGTTGGATTTATGACTTGTATATGTTACTTGAAATATTTACAAGTTGTAAACAAGTCTGGTCTGTATATATCAATAGTATCAGTTCTAATGCTACCACATTTTAATTCGCCCATTGTTATCTTCATCAATATATTTTTATTATTATTATTTTTTATTTTTACTGTATGATCCTGTGGATTTGAATGTAACTGTAAACAATTTTAATGAAAAAGTTTCAGTTTTGTGTAATAGTAGTGTGGTATATATCAGAGCGTTATATAATAATTATGTGTATTCTTTTACTACGTGTTTTTAAACTTGTTCTTTACTTAATGCACCTCGTAAAACAGAAAATCAAAAACGCTTAGTGACAGACATATTATGTAACCAACATTATATGTACTGGATATTTTAGTTTATTTAATTTCAGGTGAATGGGTTTGTACATATATATATATATATATATATATATATATTGTTTAGACTAAGCGCATGTTATTAAAAATTTATTTAAGAAGGACTTTAAAATTTAAAGGTCTTTCTATCAGTTCACATAGATCCTTTTGGATGCACTTGGCACCTGATTAATCAGTGGTCTCCTACACACTACATAAGCTAGCTGCACACTATATTCAGTCGTCTTCTTCCAGCCTTCTTCTATCAATCGTCATAGACTCAATGTACAAAATATAATATAATATATATTCTTTAACAATGTATCATTCATGGAATCATTAAAAGCATTTATATACATAATCTTGTATTATTCTTTCAAATATTAAAGGATTATATCTAATTATGAAGTGATGAATATCTATGTTTATTTATTATTGGAACCAGCAGTAAATACATAGAGTAATTACTCTAACCAAGGTACTACACCAAGGTGGATATTATCTAGATATATATATATATATATATATATATATATATTTAAATGGTTACACTTGTGTATTCCATTCTTGTTTATGTGTTTTGTTGGTATGACAAATGAAATGTTTTAAAACTAAATCATTTTTTAGCTTACTTTTTAAAATATATTGGGAATTTTTTAAATATTTTTTTCAAACATTAAAATTGAAACCTAAGAGAAATAAAAAAACTCATCTCCATTAAAAAAAATTTTTCACTAAAATAAAAAATAGATTGCTTATTATTTACAAACATCATTAGTACTTATCAAATAAGTTCTTGGAAATTAAATAACATAAAACAAAAAAAAAAATAATTAAAATAAAAAAGATCTTTGATACATAAATCAAAATTTTAAATTAAAATAAATAAGCAAAATAAAAAAAAAATCAAATATAAAAAAAAAAATGGGAAAACAATGAAGAACTAAACATTTTTATTTTATAATTGAAAGATTTCATATCTAGAGTTTGGATAGTTAGGTCGCATTATCTGTAACTACACATTTTATAAAATAGCTTCAATTAATCATGCAACTACAGGTTTCCTGACATAAACTGTTTATTCAATTAACTCTTTATAATAGTTTTTAAACATGTAACTAATGAAAATTTGGAATTATTATTTTCATTTTTCTACTTAAATTAAGCTACTGTGTATGTTTACAACACGTAAACATGTGTAGAACTTATGCGAGAGCATAAAAATGTGTAGAACTTCAAAATGTGTAGAACTTATGCGAGAGCTACTTCTCTCTATTCTGAAATGGATAGCGTAGGGTGGTATTTTTTGCCTAAATAACTCAAAAAAAGCTGACAAAGTTGTTAAACTTTTCTGGCATTGGTTATTTTTGCTTATATAATGGAAAAATAATGATACATTAAACTCTTTTTTAAATTGATATTTTAATAAAAAATAAAAAAATAATAAATAATTAAAATAAAAAATATGCAATAAAGATATAGCTATTTTAGATTTTTGAGGGAGGAATTCTGAGGCAATTTTTAAAAAAAATGAGATAAGCATGTGTGTATGTACTGAGCTGGATATAAAGTGGGCTTATGTTTGCAACATTTTAAGAAAATTGACCCTAAAGAAACTATCTACCCCACTCTCTGGAGATATTTAACCTAAATGTTTACCCACAAATTGCCCCATACAAACGAGTCTCTGTGTCAAATTTCGTAAAAATCGGTTTATTCAGTCAAATGTTATTAAGCTTCAAACACACGTATGTACGTGCGTACAAACATTCTCCCCTCACTTTTTTTTTTTGTTTTTTTGAGTACTTGAGTCATGATTTGCCGAGAAATGTGCAAAAGAAAACCCATACCCCCTTTTTTTTTTTACTGATTACCAGTAAATAAAATATGTTGTATGCTGTATGAAGGAAAGTATACTTTACTTCATACAACATAGCTCTAGAGATATGCTGTTCGAAGGAAAGTAAAATATTAAGAACTAGAAATTTTAATTTATACGCCATAAATGTAAATGAGAAATTTCTTTATATCATATATTAAAAAAAAATAAAATATGAAATATATAATATTGGATAATAAAATATTATCCAGTAAAATAAAAAAATTGTTCCGAAAAATAACGGATGGAAAAATATAAATATTATTTAATTTTATTAGAGTAATCACTCTCTCAGTTAAATTAAACTATTATAAACGTCTATTCAGTATACTCGTAATTCCTAATAATATTTGAAATCTACTTTCTTGGTCATTGTTTATCCTTTTTGTTATTAAAAAGGCAACTTAAATTCTTTTTAAATTCCATAAAAATTCTACTCTTTAACAAAGTAACTACTATACAAATTTAAATTTATTGTTATTCGATCATTGTATGATAAGTAGTATTACTTACATTTATTGATTGACTACTTAAAGAGTAAATAAATGATTGATTAAATTATAAAAATTATCTTTAATCTGACTCGGAGGTCACTTTTCCAATCAATCCCGCGGCAAAGCATCACATAATTTTTCCCTAACAAACTTTGACGCTTCTCCTAAAAAGACTACTGTTGAATCTTTTCATCCAAATAAAGTTTTATTCTTTTTGCCGGATGCTGTATTTTACTTCGAGTGGAAAAGTCGAATAATTAAATTTTATAATTGGGTTTTAATTAACAAAATCTTGTGGTTTTTTTTAATTATAAACTATTACTATGACTATTCTCTGCTTTGATTTTAAACTCTTATGAATAATAAAACTTTTTTAAAAAAATCATCTACTTTAATTTTACGAATACGTATATCATTTACCATAAAACCATATTTGTTTTAAAGGTGCTCCCAATCCTTGTACTACAACAATTTTTTTTCTTAACGACTATATTAACAATTAAACATGAAAATTTAAAAAGAGGAAACTGCAAAAAATTACGTCTCCAATCAAAAGGAGTAAATTAGCGTACAAAAGATATTATTCTACAAATAAATTAAAAATTCTAGTTTGTTAATAAACTAAAAGATTTTTTTACAGAGCATTTAAATTGAATATATAACATTACTATAACAGAGAGCCCTAACTTTGACCCCATAACAAGTAATTGATTATAAAACAGTTATAACAAAAATGTTAATTTCTATGAAAAGAGAAAATTCGAATTTAAAAAATATTATGTTATAAAAACCTTATTGAAGATTATGAAACCTTATTCAAGACAATAATATCATTTTCTTATTATACCAATAATCAATTAGAAGTTAAAAAATAGCTCCCAAATATTTGTACCTGCAAACCACTCAACTTTTTTGTTTAAAAAAAATTTACGTTCATCTTTAGAAGGTTTATTTTCATTCTTAAATCTGAGCACTTTTTATTTATTAAAGTTAATCTCTATATCATCTCGATAGGAATGTTTCTAGCGAATTCATCACGCATTGTAAAATAAGTCTATCCTGAGCTAATATAATCAAATCGTTTACATTTTGAAAACATTTATATCAGTATTATCTCTACGACTACGTCAATTTAAGTATCATTAGTAAATAAAGAAAAAACAAGCCTTAATAGAGACAGCTTTGTTTGATTCTTATAGAGATTTAAAATTGTTATCATAGTCCACATCCCAGCACTATATATCGAAAAATTTTAATTCATCGCTATTTTAAAATAACATAGCATAATACTTTTTATTCATTTGTAATATATTTAATCTTACTTATCTATTAGCAGTGGACAACGAAAACCCGTTTAGCCAGTCAATAACACCAACTTTCATCATAAGGCGTATGACGTCTTCTTTAAAAACCGACTATAAGGAAAGGTAAACTATAATAGAATCGGAACACTACTATACTCTCTTCTCTTGGAATGGTATCTAAGTCACATTGACGCAGTTAATCCCCTCCGTATTCACCCAACCAAAATCTTTAAGGTCAAATCTTGTAACGAATGACAACCTTTAATTAGGAAAATTTTGTTATAAAATATATTTTCTGCCAAAAAATAAATGTTAATCAAAAGAAATCACTTCAGTTAAGTTTTTCTCATCCATGATGCAGTAAATAAAAAAATTATATTGATCCGAAAATTACAAGCTAAATAGATTTAAAAAAAAACACAGAGAAATTGAACGTGATCACTCATTAGTTGTTCAAACACAATTCAGCTTTGTAAGCTTAAAAAGGAAATTTGAAAATTTGCGGCGGGTAAAAGTATATTTAATTCAATTTATCTGGAAAATATTTTTTTCTTAATCAGTGAAAAATGAATGGATACCATTAATCAGGATGTTATTAAGGATATATATAAAATTATTTATTTTATAGTTAATTAAAATGTTGCTGGTCTAAAAAATTAAATTTAAGTTAGTTAAACGATATAGTTTTCGTTTTTCTAAAATGTTTGTAGAAAATAATTCTATAGAATATTATTCGAAATACTTTAATGAAGAAATGATACTATTGGAACCAGGAGTTAGAAAATTTGTTTATTGTAGAGCTAAGAGTGAAATTATTATTAAACAGAAATAAATATTTAAATCAGTAAAATATTAGGGAGTAAAAATGTAGATAAATAATTTTTTTGAAATAGGTAATAAACATTTTTTAATTTTATTTGATCGAAATGTCCGATCTCCGTGGAGAAGTGGTTGCTCTCGGCCTTTCATCCGCAGGTCCCGGGTTCGAATCCCGGTCAGGCATGCGTTTTTCATACGATACAAATTTCCATTTCATATGCCAATGTATAAGGTAAATTGATCATAAAAAAGTGATTGTTAGCGGAAACCTAATTTTAAGGAGTTCGTACATCTTATTGAAGTCAATATAAGAAAATTATTTTGACTAGCGATTGCCTAGAACAGCAAATGAACAATATTTGCATGAATAGTTTAAACTGTGATAGTATAATGAGCGATTATAAATGTGTGATAAGAATAAAGTTATTGTAAATCGTCGAACGGATGGTGATTGAAGGATGTTGCTGTGTGATCGAATCTCGTAAATTAGTATTTTTTTTTTTTTGGACCATTTTAAACACCCCCAAGGCAACCGGTCCTAGCAGTTAAGCAAAACTCAGTTACCTCGGACTGTCGTGCCAGCAGTCTGCCCTCCCTGTTTAACCTCAGGCTGAGGTCTTCCCATCGGGGTCCTCCTAGCTTCATTAAAGAATGCCAACTTCCTCTTTAGGTCAGCCGGCACTCTCCTCCACTATAAGGCTACCCTTCCCAGAACGTTAATTAGTATTTGAATAATCATTTACGCACTGTTACCACACAGGGAAAACTGACATGCACAACTTATTTTTAAATTAAATGTTTACAAATAAGATTCCGTATATCCCCCGTTTGTGATAAAATAAGTTAGGAGTAGGTAATGTTTTATTTTAAATGTAATAAAGTTTTTTAAAAAAGTAATTGAAAACCATTGTAGTGCCAGATGATTTTTTCATAATATCAGTTAGCTGTATGATTTATTAAAAATAATATGTAAAGTATGTGTTTAATAATATTTGGTGAATAAATTAAAAAAAAAAAATATGTATATATGTATAATGATAAATAAGTTTTTAATTTTTAGTTTCCCGTCTAGATAGCACTGTAGCTCGCTACAGTGCTACAGTGCAGGGAAAGTATTTAATCGGAACAATTTGGACATATGCGGTTTACACCGGATCTTGACGTTTTGACACCTTTCTTTCTTTTTCCTGTTTAGCCTCCGGTAACTACCGTTTAGATAATACTTCAGAGGATGAATGAGGATGATATGTATGAGTGTAAATGAAGTGTAGTCTTGTACATTCTCAGTTCGACCATTCCTGAGATGTGTGGTTAATTGAAACCCAACCAGCAAAGAACACCGGTTTTCACCAAAGAACAACGTTTTGACACCTAAGGAACCCAAAAAACAGGATGGAAATTTTCCCGATGTTAATGGTCGTATATACATACGTGTGTTCGGTGTTGGCCTTTAAATCACCTTATATCCGCAGAGCTACTGAACTAATTTTGGCCAAACTTGATCAGATTACTTCTACATATGGGATATCGATCCATTACATTTTCAATTTAAAAGGTCAAGCGGGTGAGGCTGTAGAGAAAGGTCATCCTCAGTATCTCGAGATTTCATCTAATTAAGGTCATACCTTTCCTTAGGCAGATTTTATAATAATTAAAAAAAAAAAATATTTGTCAAAAAAATTTTATTTGCGAAATCGCATCTCCACTCCCAAAAATGCTGTTGCTATCGTTTCCTATGTTGTGACGTTACAGATGAGCGGCGGTAGAATTAAATAAATGAATAACATTTAAAGTGTAAAAAAGTAACCCCGTCTGGTTCGGTCTTGAACTGGATCGCCCGGTTGGATCGATACGTGGTACGTTAAGCCTCGCGGCTACACCAGTCCGGTTAGACTGGACCTGAGATGTGTGGTTAATTGAAACCCAACCACCAAAGAACACCGGTATCCACGATCTAGCATTCAAATCCATGTAAAAATAACTGGCTTTACTAGGACTTGAACGCTGGAACTCTCGGCTTCCAAATCAGCTGATTTGGGAAGACGCGTTCATCACTAGACCAACCCGGTGGGTTTATTTTTTATTATCACCAGTGCGAACCGTAACAATTTTTTCACGTTTTTTGTTTACGGTTTGTGAAATGGCATTTCAAAATATACGGGGGTTTGATCAGTGTATCCTATTTGAAAAGGCAAATAGCCTTTATCTTTTCTAAGATTTATTATGTATTTGTGAAAATGTATTATTTTTTGTTCATAAGGGTGTGGAAGTCGTTGAGAAATGGTCGTTTTTCGTCTTATTTACAAATAAATCATTTCGTGCAAAAAAATCATGTTATCCATCCACGACTTGCTTTAAAATCAACTTTATTAATTGATTTAGCGATTTCACAAGCATATGATTGACACATTTCTGTTGTGACAGCATAACCGCATTTTCTTTTTTCCATAAAAAAGTCATACAATTTTTTTCTATGTCTGTTTATTTTGTTTTTAAGCCACGAAAAGCCCTTTTATTACCAGTGCCTTTCACCAGAAGTTGTTTCTTCTTACGCCAGTCTCGAATGCAGCTTTCATCTACGTCAAATTTTCTTCCTGCCGCCCAATTTCCAATTTTTTCAGCCTCTTCTATAACGCGCAGTATTTCATTTACTGTAAAAGATCGTGGACGCTGTCCTTTTGTACTTATTTTAATGCCATAATTAAAATAAATCACCGTATTAAACTTTACAAGATACACTAAACAGATTAAATGCACATAACCGTTCATATATACAAACAGTACAATGACTATGGTGAAAAGACAAGACGACGATGGGTAACTGATACTGTAACTGTAGTATCATTAGACCCGGATGCAGCCTAAACAAAACGAATCAGTTTTATAAAAATACCGTAACTTCGTTCCTATCGATAATATGAACAGGATGTTAATAATTAAGGATGTATTCTGTGTAAGCGGCATCCGGTATTGATAAACGAAAGCGTAATGTAACTATATTTATGTGATTGAATTTAGGTACTTCTAAGAAAACTTAAATATAAATTATCCTGGCTAAAGGCTATGTTTCAAGTAAGCCCCGCACCCTTATTTTTTCTCTCCAATTCCAAGAAAAAAAGTGCGCGGGTACTCGAATAATAACGGTAAACGAATAAATATTATATTTAAATAAAATTATAAATATGTTAAATTAAGTTGTAGGTCTAATGCCGCGTGACGGGAAAGTCCTACAACTGCTTTGTCAGCTTTTTGTAATAATAATAGGTCTAACAAAATTTTATTTTATTTAGTTAAATGTAGGTTGCTTGTCTGGTGTAGATAGCCATTGAAAAGAAAAAAATATCTGGTTATATTGCGAGGTTTAAAGCAAAGTGTGTATGGCCGTCGTTGATGGTTTCCTTCTTTTCATCAAAGAACTTAAAGGTATTTCAGAACTGATTTCGTTGATTTTTAATTTAGCTTGTGTTCTGGTATTTTTCCTGATTTTCGGGAAGCAAGTTTCATCTTCAATAAAGCTATCTCAATTAAATTCTATATTTATTTCAAATATGGGTGCTAATATCTTCGAGAGAACTATCCGTCCAGCTCTTTGTCTATTTATATTACTTAGAGGCAGTGTGGTTTCATGGCCTTACAGATTTACACATTGCTACATATCTATGTGATAAGTTAACATTTATCTCCCCGAAGGTTGATAACCAAAGACAGGTTGATGCTATCTATTTCGACTTTAAAAAGGCGTTTGATACTTTTCCTTACATTATCCCGTTGCGTAAGTTAGAATCTTATTACGTTAAGAGTAATGAACGTCACTTGTTGGAAATCGAATGGTTTGACAGTTAATTTGCGAATAAATTAAATTTTTTAACTAGGGTTGTCTAAACCGATACTTCTTTCTTTTTCCTGTTTAGGCTCCGGAATTACCGTTCAGGTACTACTTTAGAGGATGAATGACGATGATATGTATGAGTGTAAATAAAGTGTAGTCTTGTACAGTCTCAGTTCGACCATTCCTGAGATGTGTGGTTAATTGAAACCCAACCAACAAAGAACACCGGTATTCACGATCTAGTATTGAAATCCGTATAAAAGTAACTGCCTTTACTAGGACTTGAACTCTGGAACTAAAGCAGCTGATTTGGGAAGACGCGTCCACCGCTAGACCAGTTTGGTGGGTTATAAAACGATACTGCAAAGGTTTTTGTCAAGAATTTGTTATTTTTTATTTACAAACACTCTTTTTGTATTGTTTATTTATTTAATTATTGACATTATTACTTGCCATTTTAGTTTTTTTAATTTAAATCAAGGTGATGGATGACATTAAATGTATAATAAACATTTCCTTCAAATTTTTGTTTTGTTTTTTTGGTTAAGAGCGTTTTATTTTTTTGAATTAACTTCAGTAAATGTTTAGCACGTCTTTTCCTCATATTTATGAGTGATAATACTAGTATAATAAGAATTATAAAAAAAAATTAACTTACAATAGCAACAAGTTCCAGAGATCCTGTGTCTTCAATTATTTGTGCAAATATTGTATCTTTTGAAATATATACAGCTAGAATTAATAAGATGTTTACTTTTCTAATTAATAACTCCATTGTACTTCAGTTTTAAAGATTATGAAGAATACACTATCGACTGATGATTACGACTGTTGATTACACTATCTGGAGATCACTAGCTAAAAACATAATATGAGAATTTTTCAGATAGAAAACATCGTTAGCATTAAAAATAGTTTAACATTTTAATTTTCTAATTATTATAATTTTACAAGAAAATTATAAACGAATTATTTTAAGAATTATAATAATTTTTATAGAAAAAATTTCTTCAATTAGAATTTTCACATCTTATTAACTGTACTGATAAAAATAAATTATTTTTAGAAAAATAAGGATTCTAAAATTAGAAATGTGGACAACTTATTGTTCAGTAAAATTGTAATACAGAGATCCTTATAAGAAATTCATTGCGTGTCAGTAAATTAAATGTAAGGAAAAGAATATTATAAGAATATCGAAAAGACAAAACTGTTAAATCATTTGTAAAAGGAATAAAGATCAATTGAGTCGAAGGCTTTAGAAAGTTCTTTACGTAGAGCAACTATTTTTAAATCAAACTAAGAATTATTAAATAAAATATTCAGAATACTGCAATCAAGTATCACTGTAAAAGATTCCCAAGAAAAGTTGTTGATTTAATGCAATGTTTTGTTTAACAAGCAAATCTGCGTAATCTAATCTATTTGAATTAGCTGTTCAAAGAATATCTTTATGTAACAAGAACGCTTCAGGTCTGTAACTTTTTAAAAAATTGGAAAATTCTAGTGGTTGTCCATAAAAGTAGGGTATTTATATAAAAAAAAGATAAATTAATGAAATAAAACAATGACAACAAGAATCTCGTTAGGTGATTTACACACATAAAAAATATATATATATATATATTATGGTGAATCAAATGATTTATCTATCTACATATGCTTCTGAATCAAATGAACTAAAAAACGATTGGTCTCCTCAGTTTCTACCATACTAGCAGAAAAATTGAGGCATCCAAATCGCCTGGCCATCTACAAAACGTGTAAAAGCGACAGTTCGACATTCTGTATTCCACAAACAGATCTAAAATTACTAATAAACGCCATGGAAATAAAAAGTAGTGCATATTCAAGAGTCAAAGGTAATTTTCCAATTAAGGACAAAGATTAATATTCAAGGGTCAAAGATAATTGTCCAGTTTCACGTTTACTTCAACATCTCGTTAAATTTAAACAAGTAATAAAGATTAAACAAGACTTATTTATGAGTACTTCTGATTAAATTGTTGAATTTGATACATATATTTTAGTTTAATTTCCATTTTAATGTTTTATAAATATTTTTATAATAATTTAAATCTACATTATTGTTGGTCTATGTTGTTACTAATGTGACTATTATTTTCCCAAAGTATGTCACTTATGATCTCAGGATGTCAGTGTGACAATCTCTCTTTTTACGTGGAAATATTGTAACAAATTTTTCTCTCTCATACACAAATATTGAGATGATTCAAAAATATTTTATATTGTTAAATTATTGTACATGGGGGCATTTCTTTGTTCCTCGCCGAGTTTATTTGTCAAAAGGCACCTTGTCTCTAAAGGACAACAACCCAATGATGGAAGTAAGATTTCATGTAACCTTTGATAGAAGTTAGGTACGGCTTTTTCGAGCCGTATTCTTTTAACTATAATTAAACTCGGTTTTTTTTTTTTTTTTTTTTTTTTCTTTTTACTGTGTGGAACATTAAACTAGGATTTTATTCTGATCCATAACCAGTGAATTTCCTACAACTCATTACGGTAGCAGACCATCTGGGATTAAGAACGACTAGAATACCATGACACACTCATTTATCTCTTATAAATGTTCTGGAAGTCCCCAGATAACCCAAGCCAGCTGTAGTCTTGTATAGACCCAAGTCGACTGTATCTGAGACCCAACCACCAAAGAACACCGATATCCATCATCTAGTATTCAAATCCGAATAAAAGCTTTATTAGGATTCGAATCTGAGAACTCTCGATTTCAAAATCAGCTCATTTACGATGACGAGTTTAAACACTAGATCCGGCGGGTTATCATGGTGCACTAATAATTTTTAAAACTTTTATTGTTTCCGATACAGAAAGGTAAAATCATAAAAGTGTTGTGAATGAATATTTCCCATTAGCTGATTTAAATTGCTCAAAAGTAAAATTAAAACACAACTTTATTAAAAACTTACCAGGTATTTATCTTTTTTTCAGTAATTAACTAATACTACTAGCACGATTAAAATGTTATTTTCTTGTTAACGAAACGCTAGTTTTTTTAAAAACTGTTCTTTGAATAAAAGTTTAAAGAAGATTAACTGACCCTTGTACGGGCTTTAATATAATCTTATAGTAATCTTATAGTAATGTCCAACAGACTTGAAATGAATGAGAATTCGTTGGTCAAGATAATTTCGATTTTAATTGTCTTTAAAGTGATGGAAGAAGAAATAAGTAATAAATTTACTCTTTAATTGCTATAAAATTGATAAATAAAATATTATAAAAATATATCGAATAAATTTTTCAGAAAATCAAGCCAAAATTTAAACCACATAATACGAGTATTAGCATAATACAATCAGCGTAATACATTCATTTTCTGAAACTGCTTATTTCGTTTATAAATAATAAATAATTATTCTAAAAAAAATAATTAAATTTGATTTAAGCTTAATTATACCATTCATAATATTATTATATAAATAAACTAAAACATTCTTACCTATAATAAGTTGGATGATAACATTATTTTCCTTTTTTGTCGTTGAAATAGGTCGATGATCCGCAAATGATGCAAATATCAGCAAAATTTTAATGACACATTGAAGTATCAATGTAAAGTAGATCCTGGTGTACCGGTCTTTTAAAGTTTTTATCCCCTCCTACATGGAGCTGCAGTAAAGGAGAATTGCGTTTAATAATTTCTTGTTTTCCTTCTTTGATACGGCATTAATGAGATAACTTATTAAATAATATTTTTACCTTACATTGTAAAATTTAAACAAGGAAAAGGCAAAAAATATTTAATCTAAGGAAGCTTTAGAAGAAAAAATGACCGCAATCACTTTACCCTGTCCTGTTATTTTGGCTAAAGAAAGCGGTTTCAAACGGAAGAAAAGATGATAATAAAAATTAAATATTTAATTTTACAAATAAACGGATCATTTATTACACATTTAAAAAATAAGTATTAGGAATAATTTGAAAGAAAATTAAATTAATAACTTTAGTAAAAAATCTGATGGGGACACCACATGACTTTCTTGTACGCCTATTAAATTACATATACATACCTTTTTAAAATGAAAAGTACGTAAAGTTTTATCTCATTAATAACTGTTGATATATTTTCTTTTTTTTTTATTATGGAATTATTATTTATTGTAAAACAAATTACAAGTAGAGGCTAATAATTATTAATAAATCAATATATTTAAGTTAAAAAAAAACTAAAAAAAAAAAGGAGTTGAAGTCTAATTCGAACCGATGTGCCTTCCCCTTGTAAGATCCAAATATTTCATTAATTAAAATGTTATTTGGCTACAACTCTGGAACCAATGAAAATAACTACCACTTATGATATATCGTTGAAAAGCTCTCAATGAGAGATTATTACTGCAATTAAGAAAAAGTCCAAAATCCAAATCTTTTTAGATTTTGGGCTTTTTTGGACACTTTTGGTCCAGTCGATTGCAATCAAAAGGGGAGGTGCACAGCTAGATATTACAACAGTCTTAAATATAAAATTTCAACAACCTATAGCTAATCGTTTTTGAGTTATGCGAGATGCGTCACGCCGAAATTAGTCAAAATGGATTCAGGGGTAGTCAAAATGGATGTTTCCGTTGAAACCTGAAAACCGAGATTTTTCGCGATCACAATACTTCCCTTTACATCTTACAAGGAAGTATATATTATATTTGAAAGAAAAATAATTGAGAAAAATCTTTTTGATAAAGTAGATATGCAAGAATATCGACTAATGTAATGGATCATTTTGTTTTAATGATATATATTATTATTATTTTATAAATAAAAAAATAAATTTTATAAATGGTTTTTTAGTAATCCGAATATATGATAGTCTTCAGAAAAAACCTTTTTTCTTGATAAATGTTTTTCTTTTGAGATAACTTTTATTTTTCTCTTTCAGTATAATTATCAAGTTAAAACTAATTATAATAATTAGGTTAATAATTAAGTAGTTATTATACGAGGAATATTTTTAAAGTAAGTACCATTTTTAAATTTTGCCGCTGTGTGCTGCGGTCGGCACACACATGCGGACTGTGTACATCTGTTGGCAAGCCACAGACACCATTACGGAGATATTCGACTGTTTACGTTGTGAGTATTTAAAATGCCTCCACTGATCGAGAATCCCGCCGACTGTGAAATACATGGTGTGATTCGTTTTCTTAGTGCTAAAGGCGTGAAAGCGGTTGAAATTCATCGTCAGATCAGTGAATTATATGGAGAAAACATTATTAGCGATGGAAACGAAAATGGGTTAGAGCTTTTAAAGATGGCCGCCAGAATGTTCATGATAAGGAACGGAATGGACGACCTTCTGTCATTACTGAAGATTTGGTCCAGAAAGTTGACGAAAAAGTGAGAGAGACGCTTTACGATTTCTTCACTATCTGAAGAGCTTCCTCAAGTTTCAAGAAGTGTTGTATATGAAATTGTGATCGAACGCTTAAATTATCGAAAATTGTGACCGTGTTGCAGTGGTTATTAAATTAGGCGGCGGACTTCTATGACGACGTTGTTCAAAAGTTTGTTGCACGATACAAGTGCCTTAATATTGGTGGCAATTATGTAGAAAAGTAGTTAAAGTACAGGCTTTCACGTAAAAATAAAAATTTTTTTTAAATTTTAAAATGGTACTTTAAAAACATGCCTCATAGATTATAATAAAATTTTAAAGTTAATACAAATATTCGTACGGTAATGTAAGTTAATAATAATTATGCCAGAATGTCTATAGCGTGCTATTATTTCCATATTTTAAAAAAAAATATGTATTTCATATTGAAAAAATATTCAAATATTATTTATTATTATTTGAATGATGAATTTATTCATCACAGAAGGTTTCCAAGAAGTCTATACGTGGGAATGTGAAAATGGAAATTTGTAGCGTATGAAAAATATTATGCCTGACCGGGGTTCGCATCCGAGACCTCCGGGTGGAAAGTCGAGGCGCTACCACTTCGCCACAAAGATTGGAATTGCCATTATTGTCATTATCTATTAAAATAAATTTACGACAAAGAGAATTTTAAAAATTATAAGAAAATAGTTAAAAATCTAAAACTTGCCATATTGATTTGCTCGTCTGCAGGAAAATAATTCTATTTACTCGTACGTTATTCAATAACTAACAAAAAGAGTGCTATTCGTCAAAGCTAAACAATTACAGAAGTAAAAAGGTAGAACTTGGTCTATTGATGAACAGAGTTAGCGATATCAAGGTGAAAAATGAAGTAACCACAATAATATTTGAACTCAGGATGACGTAGTTAAATTATAAAATGAAAATTACAATAAATTATAAGTAATAATAATGATAAAATAATAAGTTTCTGAGAGTTTGTTCCAAGTGTAAGTGAGGGTCACGTTTTCTTGTTTATGCTATATACTATTTAGAGTTAATTTTATCACGTTATTTTCTAATAACATATTGTATCTATAACATTTTGTATATGTTATTTACAGCTATTTTGATACGATTTGCTTTTAATAAACTTCAAAATTGTTACTTTTCTATTTGGTTTCTCTAGATTTTATTCATATCATTTTACTCAGAATCGAATTCTCTATAAGTTTTGTTCATAACTTATATTTATTTATTTTCCATTTAATAAAGTTGTTTTACGCCAAACATAAAATAGAATTTTTCGATCCCATTCTTTTGTCTTATACTCAAATTTTTCAAAAACTAATCAAAATACGGTCCTGGGGCTTATTTCTTTCAATTTTTCAGGTCAGACAATATAAAACCATTAAATTTACACTACTTAATTCGGTTCTCAAGAATTAAAGTATAACTTAACTTTGCCGAAGGCGAAAAAATCAGAGCAAAATCTTCTACCATCCGATACTCGTTAACGAAGCGTTTCCAAATCTATGTTTATATGAATTTTCTTCTTTATTTTCACCAGTAGAACATGTGAATCATTCTGTTTTAATTCCTTTCTCATAAAAATCTAATTTCAATTTAAAAAAAAAAATAGTACATTATGTAATGAGCCCATAATGATAGCCATTGATGCAAAAGTATAAACTACTCTTACGGATTATTTAAAAAAATTCTTCCAAGAGGTAAATATTAAAAAACACGACGGTCAAAAAAAAATATTGCTGACAAAAATTGTTCTTTATTATAGGTTAATTAATAATATAGGATTATTAAAGGGTGTACGGGTGAGAATTTTGTTTATAATATAATTTGTTAATTTATTTAAATAAATGTATATAAGCCTATGACATTCCCGGTAACGTATACCAACGCGGAGTCATACATCTAAATCGGTTCAGTCGTTGAGCTGCTACGGTGGAACAAACATAGATACACCCTAAATATATAACACTCCTTTTTGTGTACTCGGGAAAAATTACATTAATCGACAGATTTCTGTATCAATAGGTTATTAGTTATAAGTTCAGCCTTTTCTTTAATATCGATCGATGTTAAATATCTTTCTTCCTCAGAATCCGACATAATTTACAAAATGATAAGTTACGTAAAATAAAAAACATAGTTACCTAATGATGTATTTTCAAATTAACCTCTGCTTGCTAACTACTAAATCGGATTAAAATCAAGTAAACAAAATCTCTTTCGGCACGCCGGAAGGCGGAAGTAGATTTCACCGGTGTTAAATAGGGGATAAAAAATATTCCCACCTTAAAGTTAAGAAAAACTTCAAATTTACTCAATACAGCCACGTATCATGTGAAAAAAAGTTTCACATGTTTAGCATACGACAAGCCCCATCTTCTTATAATTCCAGCAACATTTTGGCCATCCCTTGCCGTAAGGGTTGGTAATATCAAAAATAGTTTCAAACAAAAGTTTACAGGACTAACGACCATTTTAAACTGATTCGATACTGTACCTATTAAGGAAGGTATGATTTTTTTTTGTCTTCGAAACCCCATTTTTTCCACGCCCTGGCCAATAGTTGGTGATAACAAAAAACTTTACTTAGGTAAGTTTTAGGCCCTTATCCAAAGAATAGTAAGTACTTTAAACGAATCCGTAATTTTACTATCTACTATTTTACTTAATAAGAAATTTATAGCGATATTTTTTTTTCGAAAAATCCCTCCCCATTTCTATTCTCATGGTCCGATTTTGCCTAATAACGAACTCGACCGAGATTTTGGATCGTTATATTTTATGTATCAATTTGAAAGTGATTGGCACAAAATTACGGCAATTATCGTGTCCACAAAAAAGTGAAATATATATATATAAATGTATGTATAAGCTTTTGAACTGACGCTGGTTTTGGGGTCTGGAGCATGTGAAACGCGAAGATATGTCGAAATTTTCCGGAATTCGAATCATGGTATCCATTACAATAGGAATAACGCGTAGGCGTTTCTCGCCCTAAAAAAAAATATTGCAATAGAAAGCTTTCTTATGAAATCTACCTAATACAGCTGATATAAACAATACCCGCTTCTGATTGGTCAGTAGTTGAAAAGAGTAAGCTTTTGATTGGTTGAATACCTTTATCATAATAAAAAAAATGTTTCATAATGATCCTAAGTATTATACAGGTCCCAGCCGCGAAATTCAAACGTTACAATACAGCTGTGGAAAATTACATTAAAATATTTTTCCTATTTTTTATTCTCACCATCATTTTTCCTGTTTATTCATTTTATTTTTTTTTACTTTTTAATTCTTTTAGATTTATAACCCAGACATTTTCATATAAAAAACAGCTTAAAATTTTAATCGATGACTAAAAATGTGTAATACTGAACTGTAAGAGATTTGTGTATTAATTCGGTAATGCGAAACCAATTTAACATAATTTCCCAAATAGAAGTCCGATTGAAAGATTAAATACACGACTTTGAACTTTTAAACAGTGGTTACAAAATGCTTCATAAGATTGGTGAGATCATAGAGTAAGAGAAAATGCAACTTTTTTTAATATAAAATCACTTCGGGCTGGATCTGTCAAAATTTTATCAAAATATTTCAAAATGGGTTAAGTTGTTCTTACAAGACAAGGTTATTTTTATTAATATTGTACTTCATTTACTAGTGAAAATTATTCGTATTACTTTGATAGCTTAGCATCTGAAAAGTATCTTGAGACATCGACTATGATCTATACAAGTTATTTACATTCTGGATATTGTCCTGAATGACTGAAGTTTGAAATGTTGTGAACATGTTATAAGCGTTCACGAGATAATGATTATTTTAGGACTAGGATGAAATTAAATAATAAACGCCTATATTGAAAGAACACTACTTAATCCTGAATAATTTTAGAATAGATGTAGTGCATGCTGGTAAATCGTTGATTAATGAGGACCAACACTATTTACCTCTAAATCTAAATTGTCACTATCTTGGATAAAAATGTTTATTCAATAGGACTTTACGTTGTAATTTTAGGTGAACGAATTTTTATGGATTGTTCTAAATTTTACCACACATGTTCAAATGTTAATGATGTTGTTGAAATCTTCTGTAGTTTATTATATTATCTACGGATGTAGATATCTACTATATCTTGTAATGTAGATAAACCACTGAATATAAAAAGAGGAAGAGAAAAGATTACGGAGGTAGAAGAATTTTATTGGTGAAGTAGAATTACTAAAGATGGACGAAGCAGGAGCAATATAAAATGCCGAATAGCACAGGCGAAACAAGTCTTCATTCAGAAATATAATTTGTTTACATCAAAAGTTAATTTAAACATCAGGAAAACATTTTTGAAAGTATGTTTGGAGCGTAGCTTTATATGGAAGTGAAAATTGGACGATCGGAGTACTTGAGAAGAAAAGCTTTTGAAATATGTTGCTATAGGAGAATGTAAAAAATCAGATGGGTGGATAAAGTAATAAATGAAGAGGTCTTGCGGCAAATTGATGAAGAAAGAAGCATTTGGAAAAATATAGTTAAAAGAAGAGACAGACTTATAGGCCGCATATTAAGACATCCTGGAATAATCGCTTTAATATTGGACGGACAGGTAAAAGGAAAAAATTGTACAGGCAGGCAACGTTTGGAATATGCAAAAAAAATTGTTAGGGATATAGGACTTAGGGGCATACTGAAATGAAACAACTGACACTATATAGAGAATCATGGAGAGCTGCATCAAACCAGTCAAATGACTGAAAACAAAAAAAAGAAAAAAAATAGTTTACTTCTTTATTGTATAATTCTTTCTAAGATAAGAGTGAATCAGGTTAAAATTGATTTTTTTTTTTTTACCATAATTCACGAATTATGTAATATCTGTTAGAAAAAAGAAATGGGTAAATAGAAGAAATTTTTAGATTTCATTATAAACACTTCCCAGAGTAACATATTTCTTATATATATAAATATATATAATTATGTTTATTAAAACCTTTTTAAGGATCTGTGTTAAAACTGAGATAAATTTAGAAAAGTGATTTGAGAAATTAAGTTTCGAAACAGAATGAAAAAGAAGGACATAAACCTGAATAGACAGACGGAGGAAAAGCGAGTAACAGAGCAAAAGAATGAAAACCTTTTGGTATAAGAAAAATAAGATAAAACTACGCAAACTTGATCGTAGTGGTCGGAAGGAAAAAAAACCTTTTTAAATTCAACAGAAAACAAAATAAGGTATAATTTAAATTTGTTTTAAAAAAAAAATATTCGCAGGCATGGTAATTCATCATCCAAACCAGTCGCGAAAATAAAAGATTTAGAATGCACATGAAGATATGTATTCCAGGAGTTTTATTGATCATTATTTATCTGTGATTGAAAAATATGCTATGGATATCAGCATGGTATAATTTATTCTCGGTTCAATTCAAAGAGATCAAATCTGGTTTAAACAATGCCAAGGTTTATGACATAATTACCCATAAAACTACTAAAACCTGAATGGTGAAATATGTAATTATTAACTGCACATTATAATAAAGTATTTATTATTTATGAGTTCATAACAATTTCTTCGCTTTACTTGAAATTTATTTTTATTTTTTTTGAATTAAGATTCTCATTAGGCAACTAAGATTCATCGATAAAAAACCTCGAGGTTTTTTTATCTGTTTATATCAATTTGTTCATATATTTTTCATTAATAAAATTAAAAATCTTTGTCATTTTTTTATTATTCATTCTATATAACGACCGTAGAATTTCATCTTTTTTTTATCATTATCGTTTTAATATTTTTTATTTCTTGACATAACCCTTCCACGTTTGTTAGTAGTTGATATATTCCATTCTTTTATTTTGGACCACATATTTTTCTGAGATATCCTTTTTCAATTCTGATTATATTGATACTAGAGAATGTTTATAGTGTTTTTGAACCATATAATAGAATTCTGGAAGCCTCCTACTGGCTTCTGGAAGCCAAGGATTCCTTCTAGAAGGATTACTTACTGTTTTATAGTATCCTTAATTTGGTTTTTCTTGATTTTGACTTTTTTATTGAATAGTTTTCCAATTAAATGATACGCTATTTTCATTATCTGTATTCTAGCTTTCATTCCTTCTTTTTTTAGTAGTAATAATAATAATAATTTATTTATTTGTTTGTATTTTTTCTGCAATAGGGCAGCTGCCTACAGACTTTGTGTATTACACAATAGTACATAAAAAAAAAAATATACAGTAAATATAAATTAAAAATACAAAATCTAATCATTAGTTCATAATAATTATTAATTATTAGTTCTTAAAAACGAGAGTAATACTGGTGTTTTAATTATGTTAAAATTATATTATTATATATCTTAGCATAAATATAAGATTACAGATAAACATGTACACATAATTCAGAAAATAAATTTAAATAATACAGTTTAATAACAATAATAATAATAATTATAAATTCAAAAATTTACATCTTATCTCCTTCCTCCAATTTAATTTGTTTTATAATTTAATTAGAATTTCTGGTACCTATACAACACTGTCAACATTGTCATATAAATATATATGCAGGTAAAAATAAAAACAAAATAAATTTATATCACTGTCATACAATATTAACTGATTTTAATTATTAAAATAATTATTTATTTATTTATTAATAGAAAATGGTTTTAATTTACATAACTTTAACTATGGACAAGCAGAAGAGGGTCTGTGTAGTTCTGTAGTAATCCAATATTATAGCTTTATATGTTTTTAATATCGTTTATCATACCGGAGTAAAACCTACTCAGTTCAAAAACAAAATTCTTCCTTCGTTGGAAAAAGTTAATTTTATCATATTTGTTTACAGCAGTTAAAATGCATCTCTCTGTGGGTGAAATAACTTGTTAGAGTATACAAGAGAACAAAAATTTCTAATATTGCGTCAGGGTATACGTAGCTGTATTTCGTTTTCCGTAGGATTACACCCGTGTAATGCTTTATGAAAAAACAGTAAATCAAAGTATTCTCTTCGACATACAAGAGATGGTAAATTATGAAGTAACTTAAGCTGTTGTTTGCCAAGATCCTGAAGTTTAAATTTGTGAGACAGCCAAGATAGAAAGTTGTTCTGAATGGATTCTTTGTTATTCGATGTATAGTCTCTTCGAAAATTTCATTTTGAGGTGGAATATTCAAGTTGGCTTCGAACAAGTGACTTGAAGAGTAAGACACAAGTTCGAGAGGATCAACAAAAGATCTCGCAATCCATTTCAACAAACCAAGATTTCTCTTCGCTCTGCTCACAATCACGTCTGCGTGTTTAGAAAGGTATAGTTTGGAGTCAAGGAATATGCCTAGATCGGTGACGGAGTTATAATAATAATAATAAATTTATTTCCAATAGTACTTTTTTTTTACAGTAAACTTTCATAGTTATATTCTCTGGACTACTTAGAGTAATATCAATCTCTAATTTCTGAGTTATTAATAAAATAATTTCTTAAATTTATAATCTGATTTAATTTTACTAATTCTTTTCTATCGACTTATCCTATCAGGTCTAGTTCTACGTTGCAAATTTTATACTCATATGGAGGTGTGTGATGTAAAGTTTTTGTATCAATCTAATAGCGTAACATTTTAAATTAAATTTTTCTTTTAACATTGATTTGTCTTAGTTTAACTGATTGATCTTTAAGTTTAATTAATTTATTCTAATATGAGAAAACAGATGTCTTGAATATCAGCAATTCATTCCTTCTCTTCTTTAATGAATTTACTTTCAATGTTTTTAAGTTTTATTTTTTTGTCTAATATGTTATATACTTTAGGTCCTAGAGCTATATATAATATGTACTAGCCCAATATATAATTCCATATTCAAGTCAAGATTTAATTTGTGAATTATACATATATAACAACCATTTTTTATTATAATACTATCTTAACTTATAGAATTTAAGTGTTCAATATTAATTCTTTTTTTAATTTTAATATTTGTGGTTTCCAACTTAATTCAGAATCGATAACTAAGCTAAATATTTGATAGAATCAATTACATTAATACATTTACACAAACAATTTTTATTGATCAAGCAAGTGTATTTATGATACTTTACAGTGGAGGTTGTTTCCGACTAATCCAAAGATTTCACAAGATTTGATTTACTTTTCTTTTTTTTTTTAACCTCCGGGACCACCGTTAGGTATTGTTTTAGAGGATGAGATGAATGATTTGAAGCGTGTGTGTAAATGCCATGCATGACTGAGATTCGAACCCGGGACCTCCGGATGAAAGGCCGAGGCTACCATTCGCGCCACGGAGGCTGGAAAGATTTGTACTTGTACTGAGAATTAGTCTATTGTTATAGAACTAATTTCTAATGATGAGTAGATCTTTTTCCGTTGCATATTTATATCTCCCAATTTGGCTCGTTGTATTAAATGCGATATCGTCCGTAAAGGAGCGGCACCTTCCTATAAAATGTTTGTTACTTGAGTCATTTATGAATATTAAGAACAGAATGACAGAAAGAATTTGTGGAGTACGACACCTATAGTTTCTAGTACAGTAATTCAAGTCGTCTCCTATTCTAACATACTGTAACCGATTTATCAGATAAGATTTAAACCAGCACAACGCAGTACCCCTTATTCCCTCCCATTCTCACCATCTTACTCAAAATAATATTGTGCTGGACTGTACAAAATGTTTTTTTATATCTACGAATAGACCGATACTTTAGTCTTAAATTTATATCGCAGTATATTCCTTTAAATAACTCATTCAACACCATTTCCGTACTTTTTTGTGAATCCAAATAGATTTTTACTAAAGAAATTTTTTTTGTTGATAAAATTAACTAGTATTTCCTTCATGATTTATTCTATTGCTTTTGAAAGGGTTGAGACTAATGATACTGGTTTGTAATTTTCTATCTCTCTCGCATTTCCTTTCTTAGATACTGGAATAAAAATAGTCCTGTGGAGGTTATTACTTCACCTAAATATTTAATTTTTTTTCATCCTTTTGATTGTTTCTTTTTCTGATATTTTAATTTCTTTTTTTTAATACAAAATTTATAAATCTCTTTTATTTTAATTTTTTAAATTAGGTTTGGTGTTTTTGTTTTGCTTATTCTGTTTTGGTTAAAAATAATAAATCATCTGGAAAAGTTAAAATATCAATTCCAAGTTCTTTTAATTTTTTACCTAATTTTACTGTTTTCGAAATAATTAATTAGGTTTTTAATTTTTTTGTCCAGTCTGTTATTACCTTTTCAAGAATGTAGTTGAATAGTATTGATTAAAATCTATCGTCTTGTCTTACATCGCTTTTTATTTAAAATAGATCTGACAATTCGCCTTGAAGTTTGACTTATGAAAATGTTTTTGTCAATATTTCTTTAATTATATTTATTGTTTTATTATTAATTTTAGTTCTTAAAGGATTTTAAAGGGGATTCACAATGTATTAAACCGTACGCTATTTTAAGTCAACAAAGTCTAATATTAAATCTTTATCTTTTCCTTTTGTTTTAGTGTAATTTACTATTTATTTTAATTTAAAAATATGTTGCGTCAACTCCTTCCTGGTAAAATCCGGCTTGATATTCTCCCAATTCTTTCATTTATTATTGTTTAAAATAATTTAATTTAAATATTTAAAAAAAGTAATACGATTAAAATAAAAACTGGTCGAAATTATTTCTTAAAATGTGCACAATATCATTTTTTCTCTATTAATATTTTACTTTTAATGCAGATATACTAGATGTGAAGCACATATTCGTATGTGAAGGGTGATTCACAGTTGCACAGTGATACTTTAGGAGATGATTTGACATCGATATAAGCAAAACTGTAGATGTATATGATAAAAAAACCAGTCGAACTGAATTAAAAAAAACAAGGATGTTATAAAATTATGAAAAAAACTTTTGATATATGTTTAAAAACTAGCATTATGTTGAAAAATTAAAAATAAATATAGATAAGTAAAATTCTCATAATTATGACTAATAATAAAAAAGGGAAAACTGTTAATAAATTAACAGATGCAGATGAGTTAACAGATAAGTTCTTAAAACTCAAAACAGGTTTATTTTGACAGATAAAATATCCTAAAACTAAAGTTAACGTAGTTCATATAATTTTCATAAATATAAGTTCATAGTATGATATTGACTTGACGTACACTGAAACAACTACAACTCAACTGTAAGCTTAATAATTAATTTCTCTTTTACCAACGATATAAATGGTGTAATAAATATAATGAAATCTTTAAAAAATGAAATATCCATTGTTTATTATAACATATATTGTAAGACTGATTAAAGGTGCATCCCTAATACTCGCTTCAGTTATATGACTCGTAATAAAAATAAGCTTAGATATTTGCAGTGAAATTTTTTGATATTTCATAAAAAATTATAGTAACCATACTTCTGAACAAAAAACAAAACACAGTTAAAAATTTACAGCCAGTTAGGTTATTATGAGTATTTTCAAAAATAAAAGGAAGTGGCAGTGTCAAAAAGACTTACTAATTATTCACAAATAATAATTTCCATGTAAAAAAACAGTGCGGTTTTATTAAAGGCAGGTAAGAGATTCTATTAAATTTCGTTATTTTTGTATACAATAGTAAGAATTCATGCTTTAAATCGACAACTCTTTTCATTGATTTAAAAGCGTCTAATCTTATAAACCATGAAGTTCTTTTGTATAAAATTAATATCTGGGGAATTAGAGGAACAATACTTAACTAGTATAAAACCTTTCTTTTAGCGAGTATCAACCGATGATCTCGTTGAGCGAGTGGATGAGGCAATTCGAAAAAATCGTAGGTTCACAATTTTTATGAACCTGATTTGTTTCCTCAAATTTCAAGGTCAGTTCTCTACACCATTGTGAGTAAGAGACTTCAGTACCGCAAACTGTGTGCGAGATGGGTTCCCAAGATGAATGGTCTCAGTTCAACCATTCCTGAGATGTGTGGTTAATTGAAACCCAACCACCAAAGAACACCGGTACCACGATCTAGTATTCAAATCCGTGTAAAAATAACTGACTATACTAGGATTTGAACGCTGGAAGTCTCGACTACCAAATCAGATGATTTAGGAAGACACGTACCACTAGACTAAGCCGGTGGGTTTACTGCAGTTAACCTAAATTAATATGACTTTTTTATTTATGTTTCATATTCGTATAGAAATATAATTCATCATATCACTTCACAAAACGCTTCTTTAACTAACTCCATCTTAATAAATACGTACTATTTCTTTCTAATTTTAAAAATAATAGAGTATTATAGCCTTATAAACCTTTTGCCGATAAAAGATGGTTTTCATCATTTATTCAGTTTACAAAATTGCTAGTATGTAGTAATTGAAAGAAGTTAATGAATATGTATTCGTTAAAAAGCTGTTGGGAAGTATGATTAAGTACATACTAATAATCATTTTGAACTAAATAAAGACATTTGATGATACGATTATTAAAACTATTAATTTAATTATAAAATAATCGAGATTAAAATGTTTTACCCAATCAACGTTTTTCATTTATAAAGGGACAGGATATTTAAGATAAATTACTTTATTTTATAGATTTGGAATATAATCTAGAGATGGATAAGTTTATAATGTTAAAACAAGCATTTAACAGTTATATAACAATATGGTTTTCGAAACTTACAATAGTTAGATAAGAAGTAAACTTTCTTCTTTAGAAAGAATTAATAGTATAATAAATGGTACCAACAAGATTTTACCGATACAATATTTAATAATATAGAAATTTGGAATTAGCCGATAAAATTAATTTAAAATAGTTCAGCTGCCGTAAGAGGTTAAAAATAAACGATTAATTTTATTTACCGTCATAAATTTCTGGAATGAACCATCAGCAGGCTGTGATGGATTTTATTAGCATGTAGTTATTTTTAAAACCTGTTCACACGCAAAATTAAAGGATTCATTTATGAATGAATTTTTGCCAGAGTGTTTTCTGACAAAAAACAAACTATTATTACTTTAATAGAATCATAGTGTGGAAATGTAATATCGGAAACTACAAAACATTTGATGTAAGTTTAATAAAAAATAAATTACGAGAAATATTTACAAACTTTTCATTTTATTATGTTTCGATATGCAAAATATTGACTAAATATGTTGAACATCTTGGAGGAGTGGAATTATCACAGTTTTTCATTTGGAAATTCCCGGGTTTGAATCACAGCTATTTTTCATATTCGAAATAAATCGCCGCAAAAAATTCCTAGGCATAACCTTTGAGGTTTCGTAATGAATTAATATGCTAAAAAACATTGATAAATACTCTTCAGAATAGTTTTGGATAACTGGATCGTAAATAATATTAATTGTAAAATAAGTATAACAATAAAAATATATAACAAAAAATTTTGTTTCTTCTTTTAATTTAAATTTAATTAGCTTCTTTTAATTTGTTATAATCAATTATGTAAAAATATAAATTAAAAAAAAAAATATTTGATTTTAAATTTAAATTTTAAATATGTAAATTTAATACAAAAATTATAATAATTACGATATTTTAACAAATATAAGTCAAAATTCAACAGCTCTTTAAACAACAAAAAAATGAATAAATATGAAAGAGGTAGGATTAATACAGTATCAAGATTTTATATTTAAATAAATAAAGTTATTTCACAACTTTTTAACAAATTGCCCTAATAATAGTAATGAATATACTCTGTATTCTATAAAATAAATAGGTCATTAGAATATGGAGTATGGATAAGAAAGGTATACAGGAAAGAAATTGGTACTAACAAACAAAAATTTGATTTTTGATTAAATGAAAGTTACTATAAAAAAATAACAAAAGGTAATGTGAGGACGGATCTTGGAAACCATGATAAAATCTTAGAGCAGTGACACAAAAATACGTTGTTTTCATGTAACGTAGTAAATTTATAAAGATGTGTATATACGAGTTTATGTAACATAACTGAGGATGCGGGATGCCGCGATTATCGATAATGCACATCCACTTGTTGCGGGTCCACGCGTGATTTACTGAGAACATTTGGGTGGGAAATTTACGATCATTCACCATATAGTCCGGTCTTAGTTCCTTTTGATTACAATTAGTTTGGGAAATTGAAAGAATTTTTGAGTGGTAAGCAATTCGCGGGGAATACGACGATGGTATAATGAAGCTGATGTATCACTACGATAAATGTCTTCAATTCATGTGGCGATTATATAGAGAAGTAGTATAAGGTATGTAGTTTAAGAGAAATAAAAAATATGTATAAAGTTTTCTGAATAACATTTTAGAATGAAATGGCCTTTACTTTAAAGATAACCTCTCGTATATAATTGAAATTAATCTTTTCAAGATTCATATTATTCCTCTATATTTTAAATTCTATTATTTTAAACTTCATAGTACAAAATACTGAAATTAAACAAATCTTATCTTAATGTATTATGATAATATTTTTACGGCATCCTGTAACCTCAGTCACTTATTAAATTCATTTTAGTAATTCCACCTTAATAAAGATATGTAACCACATGTGGTTTATTTTAGAAATGCAAATTTTGTTAATTCTATAATATTTACATATATTTATTTACTTTACAAATAATAAAACCCTACTGCCTTACGTTTATTTTTAACATAAATAAATAAAAAAGTATTTCTATAAGTTATTGATTTATTAATTAGTTTCTATTATAATAGCAGTCATGCTTATTCGCAGTGAGAGTGTAAAAGAAACAGCCGAGAATTCGAAACTAATCTAATTAAAGCAGAAACATGTTTTTATCAATAACGGGTTTCTAATGATAATTATCTCTGAAACACGAGATAGAGATGTAATATTGATCTATCTAACAAGCCATTTAATTATATATCATTTAAGTATATACAACCGTATATACTGTATACGGTTGTATATACTTACAGTAAAATAAATATTAAGTATCGTTTTCTATTTGGTTGAGATAAATTAACATATACTGATTATGCAATTATAATACGAGAAACAAGTGATTTTGACAATCATACAAATCATAACGTGGTATTTAATGTCATGCAAAATTCGATAGATATCAAAAGACATTACAATTTTGTGATATTCACTATCCATTCGGTAACATTTTAAGATTACCGTATAGCAAAATGAATTTATTCAAATCATCCAATTCAAAGTCTTAGTTGTAAATATAATTTTAAATACATTGAACACGGGAACAAAAAAAAAATGCTTTTTTTGCATTTAGAAGAAAGAGGGAAATATGACTGTAGAAAACATAAGGAAGTTAAAGTGAGTGGAAGCGAATACTGTGCGTCATAAAAATGTTGTGACGCACAGAGAGATTTACAGATCAGCAGTACTAGAGATCTTTAGAAACACTGAGATTTCTAAGAGTAACGGCAAGGTCTTCCGCTACCTGCAGGTTAGTGCAGCGTAGTTTCTATGTAACTGCATGAGGAAAAAGGTTTCTCTTCGTCAGTAACATTTAACCCTGTTCCCGTAATTTAAGTAATACATAAGATGAAAATAAGAAATGAGGTAAAAATCTCATTCGCATGCCTTGACATGGTTGCTTATTTATGAAGTTAAAGTAGATGATTTAAAAAGAAATTATTATTATTCATAAGTTTAAATTCAGGCAGAGAATAATCATAATCATATATTATAAAAAAAACATTTAAAATTTTATTAGTTAAAGCTCGTTTATAAAAAATTGTTGACGTTTTTGAAGCTTAATAACTTTTGACTGGATAAACCGATTTGGATGAAATTGACGCAGAAACTTGTGTGTATGAAGCAATTTGCTGGTAAAAGTTTGGGGGTTCAATATCCTCTAGGGGTAGGGTAGATAGTTTTTTTGGGATCAATTTTCTCAAAATTTGACAAAAATAAACCCACTTTATATTAAACTCTGTAAATGCGTTCAAAAAAATTGTCCCCAATTCTCCCCTTCCTCAAAAATCGAAAAAACTATCTTTTAATTTATTGCATATTTTTTAATCAATTTTTTTTTAATAACTTCCTGAGCGTAGTTGTAGTGAATGTGGACAAAAAAAAATACTTTGGGGCAATGCTGGGTGTGGGGAGCTGATCAAAGTTTAAAAATATGGATTTTAAAGATTTTTTTCCAAGTATCCTTATTTTTCCTATTTTTCTTATTTTACATAAGAATTAAAGCCAATTCCAGGAAATTATAATAACTTTGTTGTCAGTTTTTTTTACTATCTATGACAAGAGAAAATTAATTTTATTTGAGTTTTAATATTTTTTGCAACTTTATTCATTTATATATATATATATATAAATTTTTTGTATATATACAAAAAAAAAAAAAAAAATCTAAGACTATTGCCATTTCAATCATATTCAGTAATTCAGTAGATGCTGTGGGATTAGTTAAAAAAAATACATTAATGAAGTAATAATAAATTAAAAAATACTTCTTAAATACAGTAATAACTTAAACACAAACACTTCTGAAGAACTACAAAATGAGAATTTTAGAAGAGTTTCTAGAATAAAAATACAGATAACTTCTGAGAAAAATGATTTTTTTTAACTGAATCTGAATAAGTTATTCCAAACAATACAATGGGTCAAATAACTGAATAGCAACTCCGCTTGACTTAAATGAATTTGAATTCAGAATTTATTTTTAAAGATTATTCAAACTTGAACTTCTCTTTTCAATGAATTTTGTGATATAAATAAGAATTAATATAATTATTCAAAATCTTGGTTGCTGGAAAAGATAAAGAAAGAAACTTTTTATGGGATTCTCTTTATCTATCAGTAAATGGATTCATACAAAATTTTATGGTTCAGATTGTGGCAACTGTTTGATGGGTATTATTTATATTCCTCACTCAGCTAAAGGGTTTAAACATTAGGAAGTACAAGTTACCTCTGTTACAGATCTCTACAAGTAATCCATTTACCTACCCTCTTTGAACCGAATTTATACATTTTTTTGAAAAATTTGTTGGTTGATTTTTTAACATCTTGTTGAATGGATTGACCCATCAATTGTTCATTAATTTAAATATTAAAAAAAATATGTAATTACAAAATATTACTCACTTGTAGTTAATATTAAAATAAAATTCATCTTTTTTACTTCAATGATGACAATGGATTGGTTGATATTTTTTTCTATTAAAGCATAGCACTAAAACAATATACCCAGTATAATATTTTGTACAGTGCTAATAATTAACAATCTATATAAATAAAAATGTAAATGTTCATTTGTCCAAAATCTTAAATATCCAAAAGTTTTTCACCTATTGCTTTGAAATTTTGAACTAAATTGCATTCGAATATGCGCGTGTTTTTGTATACCTATTATTTATTTACCTACTATTATATAGATGTCACCTGCGACAGGTAAAACATGCTTTTGTTGCAAAATCAATGCTATCTGTTAGACATAAAAGCTATGCTAAATACTTTGCGATTCCATTTCACTGTTTCCGATATGTGTGTTCACTACAGACTAAAAACTACTGGACCGATTTACACGCGGGGAAAAAGTAAAAAATCGGAAAAGAGAAATAGAGAAAAGTTGGAAAAGGAAAAAATCAAAAAGATAAAAGGAAAGAAGGTAAAAAGGGAAGAAGGGAAAAATGGAAAAAAGAAAACGGGGAAAGGGAAAACCGGGGAAATAAAACGGAAAGGGAAAGGAGAAAAAGAAAAGAGGAAAGGGCGAAAGAGGAAAGGGAAAAGGAAATAAGGGAATAGAAATGGGTGGAGTAAAGGGAAAGGGGCAGGAAAATGGGGAAACAGGAAAAAATGAAAGGGGATTTAAAAATGAAAATGGGGAAAGAGAAAATTGGGAAAAGGGGGAAAAGAAAGGGGAAATGGAAAAAAGGGAAAAGGAATAAAGTGAAATGTTAAATTTTGTGAAGTTCCGTAATGTTCATTTTGTGAATGTTTCATCAAACTTTCTATAGTGTTCATTATATATATATGTATATATATATATATACTCAAATCTAGCAATAGTGAAGCATTGCCATGTCTGCTAGTCTGTTACAAAAAAAAAAAAACCCTATTTACTGGATAATGTAATACATATATTTTGCTAGGCTGTTGCTCACTTCTAACACAATAAAACTGTTGAATCTCTCATCTGGTATGACATTTGAAAATGTATTATGGACACAAAACTGTAAGAAGTTTCAGATTGGTTCACTTTTTATTTGATATATATTGTATTTAATATGTTAGAATGATCAAAGCAATTAACAGGCAACCAAGGATGTGATGTGATTAACTAATTTAATTCAAATAAGATTGTTTATTTTGAGTATTAATCATACTGAAAAACAAGAAAATTCTCCAAAACTGTGTATAAAAATTTTACTTAAAATCTAAAATTCAACAGTATTTTAATTTTAAACATTCATTATCAATAGACAAAATGAAAATAATATTTATACTATAAAATAGGCAAATAAATTAGTAAAACCTTTTGCAACCTTACTGAAAAAAAAAAAAAATTCATAATCAAGATATTGCTCATTTAAACTACTATTAATTTTTATCAAGATTTCTACTTATAGCTCCTTATTTGTAATATGTTTGGTCCAAATTAGAAATGTCAGTTCTACAGAAGTGACTTTGGTTATGGGAATGTTACTTTTTCAAACCCTTTTTTTCCAGAATTTTATTCCACGACATGTTCACGTGTTGTTAAAGATAGAGTTTAATGTCTTACATTTATCTGATCTTAAATGAGTAATGATCTTGAAGACACAGTTCATTTTTATTTATTTTTATAACTGATTTACAAGTTTATTTAAGTTTTCCTCTGACGTTTTTATTTTGTAATACACACTTTTTAAGAGGATTTCAATTTTGTTCGTTTGATGTTAATAAATCAGTTACATAAACTTATTTTTTTTTTATATAGACTAAAGTGTTTTCACCAATTATTATGGTGAAAAGACCATAATAATTATGATTAAACATAATAATTGTGGTTACCAATCATTTTTTAATGACAAACAGAATCAAATTTATATTTAAAATATATTATAGATAGATTTGGTTTATTTTGTCAATAAAAAGAATTAATTTTTGTTTTTATTTTCAGAACATGCTTGTTTGTTTTAAGCGTAGGTCTTTTTATACAAAACATTATTTCATTATTATTAATGTATTGAGTGCTTTTCAAATAAACATTCAGTAAACTTATTCATCAGTGTTTTCTTCTAATACAATTTAAAAAACAGTGTTTTGGCAAAGTTAGTTCTGGTTCTGTATAAGATAATCACTCTTTAAAAAAATCTCTTATTATTTCTATTATTCCACTGAATTAAATAATTACTGTGAATGAGGATGTAAATTAAAACATTATTAATAAATGTAGTAAATTGCTGACCTTATCTCTTTTGTAAAAATGGGAAATTTTTTATGTACATTGACATTTTAATTATGCTCTGAATTACTCTGTAAATTACAGTGAAAACTAATGTTAAGTAAATTTTGATGTGTAGTTAACAATTGGGAAGGCTTGTACTTCAAATATTATTTATATTAATCTCAGTTCTGAGGGTTTATTTTAAGAGCAAAAGCACACTTTTAAGATGATTGTAGTTTTAGATTCCTTATTTACAAATGCTTAAGAATTATCAATAAATCATTGAAAGTCCATTTTTGGGAAAGTAATAATTTTATATTTTATATGTAATGTAATAGATACTTATTTAGGTACTTATTTAGGTGCTAAGCTTCAATATATTCATAATTTATTTAAATTTAAAAAAAAAATATTTGTTTTATTTTACCTTATTACCTTATTTACCTTATTCTGTAATAAAGTTAATTATATTAATTTAAAATTATGTAAATTTTAGAAAGAAGACCTGTTAAATAAAATATTCAAGTTTTAGAGTAGATTACGTTTATATTCCAGATAAAACTGGAACCAATGAGATTATGGTTCTACAGCAATATCATCTAATTTTACTCCCTAAAATGCTAAAGGAGGAACTTAAATATGGTAATACTACACCCTAATCTTCACTAGAAACTCATTTTTTTGACTGATGCTGAATTAAACGCTTTGGTCAGATATTTAAAGAAAAGAATACAAGTTTTATAGAAGAAGAAAGATTAAGATTATATTAATTTTTGCAAGTTGAACTAAAATTATATTCATTCAAGTTTAGTTGATTTAAATTTAGTTCTATTGTCAATAAAATTTTTTTTTTTAAAATTATCTTTTTCCCTGCTGGGTTTTATTCTCTAGACAATCACCAGATCGATTTTAGTATAGGGCTTCCAAGATAGATTGTTTTCCCCCACAGCTATAACTGTTTATGAGGTAAAACCTTACCTCATGATTTCTATTTTCAGGAATCATTACTTTCTGAGAAATCCAACAAAAAAAAATTGTTCCAAGATAAAGAAACATTGTCAGGTTGCAAGGGTAACATAGGAAAAAGTTCTTAGTTCCACACAATCAATTTTTATTCACTGACTCACTCTCTCAGTTAACAGTGTTACTAGTTGAACTTATAACCTGTATTTTGAATTGAAGGTTCCATCTTACCAATTCTTATTTTACTGGTGCTAGTTGAATTACATTAATGTATTACCTTCCCATGTGGTTGAGCTGAAGCTCCACAAGTCACTTCTGTGAAATTAACCTTCCATGTATTTCTTTTATGATTCCATTAAACTTTTGATAGGAGGCAGAGAAATAAACTGTGGATGATCATGGATTAAAAATGATAGTCAAATAATTTAATCCATAAAATTAAAGATTTATAAAATAAATTATTTTTTAAGCTGGAAATGAATTGCCTAAAAATTTTCAGTCAGTCAAGAAATTTACAAGGATGGGTAAGATGCCATCAGCTTCAAGGAAAAATAACATTTTGGTGTCCTAAAAATCTCTTGTTTACTCTAAATTGTGTGAATACTTGATCATGAAAATCTACATAATCACCACATCTCAGATTTAATTCCACTATTACATTCACTATTTGCGTCAATTAAATAAGATGTTCTCAGTTTAGGGTTGTTAGATTCTTTTAGGTAGATTTCATAAGAAAGCTACCTATTGTAATGGGTCTCATGATTCAACTACTGGAAAATTTCAACATATCATTGCGTTTCACATCCCCCAGACCCCAAAATCACAGTCAGTCCAAAAGTTTTTATATATATTTCACTTTCTTGTGGACCCAATAACTGCTGTAATTTTGTGCCAATAACTTTCAAATTGATACATAAAATATAACGACCAAAAATCTCGATCATTTTGTTAATGGGCAAAATCGGACCATGGGGGGTGGAAATAATGTGGGGGGCTTTTTAAAAAAAATCAAAATGTCGCTATAACTTTGTTATTAAGTAAAATATAGAATTTGTTTAAAGTTCGTACTATTCTTTGGATAAGGTCCTAAAACTTATATAATAACGATTTTGGATATCATCAATCATTGGCCCAGGGGGTGGAAATAATGGGGCATCGCATGATGCCCCATTATTCCATTTACCACAGGCTTACCACAGTAAGCCTGCAGTAAATGGAAGCGGAGGTGGACAAATTGGAACATCGAACAAGAAAATTCCTCACAATGTTTGGAATGGTTCATTCACGAGTGGATATTAGTAGATTGTACATCTCGTGGAGAGAGGGGCAGAGGATTGTGACAAATTGGAAAGGTCATATAGAAATGCAATAGTTGGGCTAGTGCAATTCCTCTTGAAGAATTGTCATGACAGGCTCTTTCAACAAGTGACCTGGATGAAAAAGAAAGCAGTGTAATAGGTCTGTAACTGTAATTATTTTGACATTTATATATGGTTCAAATTATTTTATAAAATATAACTATGTTTATTAATTTTATGTTTCCAAATACATGAATTAACAATAAATAAAGATAATGTAGATTTAGCAGTTACTCATGTCCTATAGTAAATGCACTGATGATTCAATCATGGTGTATCAAAGTAATTAAAAAACAATGTGTATGTTTATTAACTACAAAAGTAAAATATCCATAAAAATTAATGGCTGAATAAAAAACCAATAAACAATTGAATTTTTTAACTTCATTGTTACTACTGAATCTCAACCAATTTCACTACTAATTTAAAAAATACAGAAAACCAACAAACACAGACATGCTTATTTGCAGTACCTAAAATAACCCTACCTTAGAAAAATTCTCAATTGTCCGTATGATGATTCACAAATTGCTGAATTTATATACTTCACCTAAAAGTTTCACAGTCAAATTAAAAACTACATTATAATACCTACTTCACACAAAGTGACAATAATATATTCAATGATCTCTCCCATTTAAAATCATTAAAAAGAGATAAAAAATAAATATATAATGATCCGTATCCATGACCTTCTTATTCATAAGTCTGCAGTACTCAGAAGCATCTCATGGAATGTTTATTAGAAATGAAAAGATTATTAATTAAGCTAGGAATTTTCTTACTACAACTTTCCTACCCAAAGTTTATTTAATAAAATTGCTCATCTGACCATTTTAATTGTAACCAAGCAGTTCATTGCAACATCTCATTATCAATGCTTTTATTTTCAGACTATTGTTTCTAAGATCTGTCTGGGAGTTCTCTTTGAAGAATTACTTCTGCTTTCTTTACTTTTTAAATTCTAAATTTTAAAATATGTCAGAATAAAATAAAGTAATGTGATACATATGTACTGCTTTAATTAAATATGCACTCACTATTTTGTGTTTTGTGTTTGTGCTACAACTTTTCTCCAAATTGTATTCAACTTTTCATAGAGTATAGATTGAAGCAGCCATTTATCTTTAGTCAATATAAACTGTATTCAGTCAAACTGAGGTTGAAAAGGAATTTACATTAATAAAATACTGACCACTGTTTGGCAAGCATATACAGTTATTATATTCATTCAGAGTTTATGTGATAGCTTATTAATAATAATTATATTTATTTGTACATCCACATTTTTTAATATGAGTAAATCATAGAAATAAAGCTGTATTCTTAGCATTCTCTTTCTTTAATAGTAGAGTTAATTTTGTAAGTTTCTTTTCAGTTTTTAAGTTGTTCAATGTGGTATTATTATTTTGTAAAAATTTGTATTGTCCTTCTTGTTCTTAAGTCCATTTTATTCTAGAATATTATATAGTAATAATCAAATTAAAATGTAATATGCTGTAAGCCAAATTGAAAATTTGGTAATGCAATCTACTGAGATTATACTTGGTTCATCAAAAGAAAATAACCAAAATCTGTGATGCCACTTTATTTGTCCTGCTTCTAGAGTTGTGGACCACAAGTTACAATCTCACTGAGCTTATACATCTTATCATGTTTCAATCAAATGAGTAATTAATTATTCATGTTCACCCTATGTGGATTTACTTTTAATGATAAAAAAAAAACACCCTTTTTGTTTTTTTAACTATTGTTTTAATTTATGTATTACTTCCCACTTCACCACCACAACTAGTTATACGCTTATAGAAGTTTTTATAGAAGATACAAAACTTTGTATTGTATTAGATACATTATTTTAGTTCACCTCAAGCAATTGATTATATCCCTTGTATGAATCCTTTTGGTTCAAAAATCATACCTAATTGGTATGAACACATAAACACATTTAACACCTGGTTCAAACACATTTCTAACTAATATAATAGTAATTCCAAATATTATATTTAGCTAATATTATTTCTCACTGAATTTATCAGTTTTTCAGAAATTCTTGGCCTGAAACTAAACAAAATAAACTAACTGGCTTAATATTATGTATATTATATACATATCACATAATATGTATTGTAATCTCAAAATATATCAGGGATAATAAATGTCATGCAATGATTAGGGGGGGGGGGGATCTTGTTTTGAAGCAAAATACAATTTTAAGACTGAAATTATAGTTGAAAATTAAACATATATTTTTATTTTTACACTTATAGACCAGTAAATATGGCATCGTATACACAGAATAATGTTTTTTTCCATGTTGTTGGCAACCCTTTTTTAAGAGATCAATTAGGACGTATGACATATTAAATATGGTTAGGACTTCTACTTATCCTTATTTTCCTCTTTCTCCTTAAACTCAAACAGTTCAGTTAACAATCTTGAAAAGAATACTTCAATCCACTTTTGTACTTTTGTTGCTCCTTCTGTTTAAATTGCCGTAAGAAAAACCAATTTCCAGTTTTCTAAATCTATGTATTAAGAAAGGAAGTTATTTTAACGTAGTGATAGAATAAAAAAAAAAACAATTCAATAAAAAATATTTATTCAACAAAGTTAAGTTTTAACCTTGTTATACACTTAGTGACAATTTTATAATTAAAACTGTAACATCAGTAATGCTATTTAAAGCAGTCTGTATTCCAGTCACCTGAGCGAACATATTCTGTATTTTCCAATGCTCTCTCCAGTGGACAAGGTATTGTGCAGTTTGGAAATTGCAACTCATAAGGTACTAGCTCAGCAGCATGTGAATAAAATATCTGTCCAGAAACAAAGCATACATTATTATTTGATTTATTAACACAATTTTTTAAGCTGTCATACACTTACACTGATCATTTATTTATTTTTAGTATATAATAATATATTTATTATTATTTTTTTTAATTTGTGCATTAATATTTAATGAAATATTGTTATTAATCAGAACTGCCATAAAATCTTCTTTCTTCTGTTGTTGGTAAAAAAATAAAACAGAGAGAGATTACAAACAAGGAAATGAAACAAAAGCACATACACACAATGTTTTTGAGGTGTGGAAGGCCCATTCCTGAATGTTACATAATGATTACAGATCATACACCACCCATAGTGTAACAGACATTAGGAAGTAAAATATGAGACCAAGTGATATTTTGTTTGTATTTTTTTAATTAACATAAATTTGGCTTACTGTGTATATTGTGGTGTCATTTAATGAAATTATAACAATAAGACACAGGAAAAATGTTTAACAAAACTTATTTTATGTATAGGCTATAAAAAATTTAATTAATCTGTCAAAATAAAAAAAAGATTGTGTAAAGCATGAGCATTTGGTAATACAGTAGACCTTTTTTTTAGATTTTGAACATATACTATTAGTTTCCATCACTACCAGTTATAATGACAAAAGATTAAAAGTTTCAACATCACACAATTGTGACATAGATGTATCACAATATATGACTATATATGGTAAAAAAATTTTTTTTTTTTACTTATCTACATTTGACTATGTAGATATGCCAAATTAAATGAAAAAAGGTTTTTAATCAAAATATACCATACTACATTTATTCATAAAAATAAATTCTTATTCACTTACTGTTTATTATAATTATTTTTATCTCTCTGTGTTGAGTACTTTGTCAGAACTTACCAATACATATATTTTAAATTAAAAAAATCTGATGTGGACAACACATGAGTTCTTTGTACACCATTAAATTACATTTACACATTTTTTTAAAATGAGAAGTATATAAGATTTTATTTTATTAAAATCTGATATTTTTTCAATTTTTTTTTTGTTACTGAATTATTATTCATCATAAATTTTTTTTTTATTAGAAAGGTTAATAATTGTTAATAAATCAATATATTTAAATTAAAAAAAAAGTTAAAAAAAAAGATAAAGTCTGTTCAAACTAATGTGTCTTCCCCTAAGATCAAAAAATTTCATTAATTAAAATTTTATTTGGCTACAACTCTGGAACCAATGAAAATAAGTACCACTTATGATATATCGTCGAAAACCTCTCAATAAGGGCTTTTTACTGCAGTTAAGAAAGAGTCCAAAATCCAAAGTGTTTGGATTTTGGGCTTTTTTGGACACTTTTGGTTCAGTCGATTGCAATTAAAAGGGGACTAGACAACTAGATGTTACAACAGTCCTAAATACAAAATTTCAACATCATACAGCTGATTGTTTTTGAGTTATGCGATATACATACATACATACATACATACATACAGATGTATGTATGTACAGATGTCACATTGAAACTAGTCAAAATGGATTCAGGGATGGTCAAAATGGATATTTCTGCTGAAATCTGGAAACTTCGCTATCACAATACTTCCTTTACTTTGTACAAGGAAGTAAAAAAATGTATGAATGGTTAAAAAATAAAAATATAAAGAGATGTGTTTGCTATCTTTACCACTAATATAAAATAAATTAATATATCAAGAATATATTAATAGATCAAGAGTAGAATATAAGAATATATCAAGAATAGCAATTAATATATTATTTTATCTTTTTATATCTTATCTTTTTAATATTTTTATTACTCTACTGCACTGTTAAATTCTATTGATACTATAAACCACCTAGTACAAAATATTAAGATAAGCCATATCATATCTTAATTTTACATGGAAATACTTTTGTGGGATCCTGCATCCTCAGTCATGTTTGAAATATTTAGTTTAACTGCATATTAAAAGTTAAAATTAATAATACTACTGTAACAATAATAAAAAATAATGAAAATTGCATATTAGTTCATTTTATGATTACTGCTGTCTGTTACAGTTTTTATAAAACTGTCCTTATTTTAGTATCTTTAATTTGTAATATGAAGTTCAATTAAATACTACAATCACGATTGAGGATGCAGGATCTGATGAAAGTACTTTCATGGTAAAATTAAGGTAAGATATATCTTATCTCAATATTCTGTACTAAGTGATTTATATTAATATATTTAAAAATATATATATATATACACACACACACACACACACACACACATATATATATATATATATATATATAATTTTATTCTCCAACCAATTTTCCAGCTAATGCTGGGTTTGTCTTTCTCTCTATCTCTGTGTGTGTGTGTACATGCAAATGTAATTACTGCTACTGACTTGCCAGGCCTAATGTAGCTGCAGTGTACATGTAAATGTACCAGTCAACATGTAGTCTTGAACAAACTCAGGTCAACCACTCCTGACATATATATATATATAAACTATATATATATATATATATATATATATATATATATATATATAATTTATTTTTTCTGTTATGGTAATTATCTAGGATAATGGAAGGTTAGGTGTAATTTAAATATTACAACTATAATAAGTACAACTATAAATTATAATAGTACAATAGTAGTATAATAGTAGTTAATTATAATAGTACAACTATTAAAGTTGAACTTTTATACTGGTCTAATATTAATAGGTAAATAATTTTAACAATACTTACTTTTAAATAATATTGATTATATAATTTATGTAATTCAAGGATTACTGATGCTCCAAAGTCAGGTATTTTAAATTTCTCAAAATCCAAAGCCCTCAAAAAGCTTATGATAGTAGTGTCATGAGCTGAATATACAAATAGTTTCCTATCAGCATTACCACCTTTACTCTTTTCATGAAATTGATGAAACATTTCCTTAACCAGGGATCCTGAAATTGAAATAAAATTACGATTGTATTTCAAATGTAATTCGCAGTTTTCTTAAATATATATATATATATATATATTCTTCCCTCATTGAGTATATTGATCAATTGTCCATTTTTTCTTTATATAATTATACAGAGAATCTCCCTAAAATATATGGAAAACTTTGAATGTTTCATATTCTATGAATTGATTGACATATTTTTGTAAAACTAACTGGTAAATTTTATTTTGACTTGATGAATTAATTCACCTCAGAAGCTTGAAGCTTGTATGTGGGAATATGAAACAGAAATTTTGTAGTGTATGATAAATGGCATGCCTGACCAGAATTCAAACCTGGGACCTCCTACAGGTTGAGTTGCTACAGAGATCGACAAATATGTAATTTCAGACATATATTTAAACCATCGATCTTTAATGATTTAGTTACATATAAAAACCTGCCATTTTAAAATTTCACACTGATAATTTTTAAATCATTAATGTTTTATTAGGTTTTATTTATTTTTTTTAATATTGTCAATTAGCTAAAATCCTTAGCATTTTATTTAAATAATATTGCACCAAATTTGTTCAAATGCTATTATAAATTGCTAAATTTTTCTGGTAAGTATTACATGAATAAATGTTCAAATTGAAAAAAAAAAAAGTAATTTGTTTGAAAAAATTCGTTATCAGATCTCATTTCCTCTACAAAGAAACAGAGATATTATTATTTTTTTAGTTGTAACCACACAATTTTTTTTTTTTTTTTTCTTAACAATGAATTGTATTTTTCTTATTCACAAGTGATTTTTTGTACTTTAAACAAAATGTATAAATCATTTTATTAATGGCAATTAGCATCAATTATGATAAATGATCCAATTTGCAATAAGGGAAACATACTTTTAATACATGGTACTAATTGCAATGGCTATAAAGTGGTACAGCTCTAGTAAGTGTTAACAGAAAAACGAGAAACAGTACATAAAATTTTCTATTTCTTTGAAAAGAACAGTGATTTGTGAATAACTTTTTTATTCTTTCTTTCATATTTTACATTTTGTTGGTGTAACCTGATATACAAATATCTCAACTCTTACTCAAAAAGTCTAATATACTGATCTGTTAAAAGCCACAGTGTAGACCTCCTTTTTCGATTCATTTGTCAAGAGAAAATTCGTCAAATGTTTCACAAGGTTAAAGACTTGTATAACCCACATGTTATACTTTTGTTTAACATCTTCATTTTCCAGAGGATACAGATATTTTTAATTAATAATTCACTATACATTCACATGAAGTGCATACTGCATTCAAAGAAATCCAATTTGATTTCCAAGAATCTCAAACTATGCATTTAGTATATTATATCTAAAAGGAGAAGGTATATTCTCTTTTTAGAATGAATCATTAGTTAATTGAGAGACATCTCATTCATAGATTGTCTTCTGTCATGAATTGTTGTAACTACTGCATCTGATCATGAACTGGAAATAGGTAATTTTTTAGACTGTGGCTTGAAAAAAATTATCAGATTATAATTATTATATAATAAATAATTAGAAAAAGAATTTAATTTTAGGGGGGATAATAAGTTAATCAAGGATCAAGAGACAGACACTTCTTAATTAATCAATTCTGTTCAGTAGTCTGTAGATTCATTTACTAATATTGATATTCACTAAAATAGGGTAATTCTATGTTGTTTTTTTTTTTTTTTATTTTAAAATGTATATGATTCTAATTTTTTTTTAAATTTACAGAAAAAACCAACTTGTTTATATTTGTATTATAAGAATATTTAACATTACTAGCCGTATTCTACAGTATGAGCTATAATTATTGGCTTTATTTGTCAAACTTACTTAAAACTTCTTCTGGTATAAGTAGTTTTCATATTCGACTTGTCTGATGAGCAATGCTACCAACTTCTAAATATAACTTTCAACTACCGTATTTATTTCAGTACCCCCCGCACTTTTTTTCTTGGAATTGGAGAGAAAAAATAAGGGTGCGGGGCTTACTTGAAACATAGCCTTTAGCCAGGATAATTTATATTTAAGTTTTCTTAGAAGTACCTAAATTCAATCACATAAATATAGTTACATTACGCTTTCGTTTATTAATACCGGATGCCGCTTACACAGAATACATCCTTAATTATTAACATCCTATTCATATTATCGATAGGAACGAAGTTACGGTATTTTTATAAAACTGATTCGTTTTGTTTAGGCTGCATCCGGGTCTAATGATACTACAGTTACAGTATCAGTTACCCATCATCGTCTTGTCTTTTCACCATAGTCATTGTACTGTTTGTATATATGAACGGTTATGTGCATTTAATCTGTTTAGTGTATCTTGTAAAGTTTAATACGGTGATTTATTTTAATTATGGCATTAAAATAAGTACAAAAGGACAGCGTCCACGATCTTTTACAGTAAATGAAATACTGCGCGTTATAGAAGAGGCTGAAAAAATTGGAAATTGGGCGGCAGGAAGAAAATTTGACGTAGATGAAAGCTGTATTCGAGACTGGCGTAAGAAGAAACAACTTCTGGTGAAAGGCACTGGTAATAAAAGGGCTTTTCGTGGCTTAAAACCAAAATACACATACATAGAAAAAAATTGTATGACTTTTTATGGAAAAAAGGAAATGCGGTTATGCTGTCACGACAGAAATGTGTCAATCATATGCTCGTGAAATCGCTAAATCATTGAATAAAGTTGATTTTAAAGCAATCCGAGGATGGATAACACAATTTTTTGCACGAAATGATTTGTCAATAAGACGAAAGACGACCATTTCTCAACGATTTCCAGACGCTTATGAACAAAAAATATTACATTTTCACAAATACATAATAAATCTTAGAAAAGATAAAGGCTATTTGCCTTCTCAAATAGGAAACGCTGATCAAACCCCCGTATATTTTGAAATGCCATTTCACAAAACCGTAAACAAAGAAGGTGAAATAAGTGTTACGATTCGCACTGGTGGTAATGAAAAACAAAGGTCTAGTGTTATACTTTGCATTACTTCTGATGGATCAAAATTACCTCCGTACATTGTTTTTAAAAGACAAACTCTTCCTACCGAACAGGTAAACGGAGTTACTATCAGAGCACAGGAATCAGGTTGGATGGACGAAACCGTAATTTTAGATCGGATCAGGTGTGTATGGCAAAAGCGATCAGGAGATTTACTTAAAAAAAAAAATACCGGTATGCTAGAAATGGATAGTTATCGGGAGCATACGACTGATAAAGTGAAAGACATTTTAAAAAAGGGTATGACAGACCAAGTAATAATTCCAGGCGGATTGACATCTCTATTGCAACCACTAGATGTCTGCATATAACAAATCGTTCAAATCTGCATTAAACAACTGTAGAGTAAATGGATGGCTGATGAAAATTTCTTTCTCACGCATACAGGAAGAATCAAACGCCCAGATCTGTGTTTGGATAAAAGATGTTTGGGAAGATATTTCCACGGAATTAGTAAGGAAAAGTTTAAAAAAAATGCGGAATATCTAATGAACTTGATAGTAGTGAAGACGATCACTTTTGGCAGAGCGACGTGGAGAATACCGGTAACTCTTCTACAGACATTGACAGCACAGTGATTAATTAAAAACAATATCCCATATTAAAAAGTGTATTGAAATGATCCTTTTCAACATGATAGTTTCTTTTCGTTTTACTGGCCTACTGATTCTGAACTAAACTAGTACTTACGGTATTTAATTATTAATGAAATATTAATATTGTAATTTAAATGAATGAATTAAATGCTTTACTTTCTGAATATTTTCGTATTTACGTATTTTTTTGTCATATCTGTTGCACTTTAAAATACCGATATATACTAGATTTTTTTTTTAGATTTTCGGTCGGAAAATCGTGGGCGGGAGTTATTCGTGGGCGGAGCGTACTCGAATAAATACGGTATTTGTTTTTTTTTAAATTTAATTAATTCAACTTTTCATTTACATATGTTTATTTAATATTCTTTTTCAATGTTATTCATTTTTAATATTTGTAAATTCTGGGTTATGTTGGAGATATTTTCCAAACCTATTCTATCAATCATGTTTGAATAAATTTGACTAGTTAACTGATTTTTTGTTACTGTAAACCATTTTAAGATTTAAAAATTATAATTAAAAAAAAATGATTACTGGTCATATAGATAGAAATAATTAAATTAATTATATAATCTCTGGGAGCTGTAATTTTAAAATTTTAATTGTTTTCAAAAAGAAAATTTTTAAATTACAGCTCCCAGAGATTATATAATTAATTTAATTGTATTATGTATTGTATTGTTTATGTATTATATTATAATACATATATACATATTATATATTATAGACATATATATTATTATAACCTAATTTTTTAAATCAAATTTTATTCTCTTCTTAATTATATGTAATCATTTCAATTAATTACATTTATATTACAAGTTAATTTTATATATATATATATATATATATATATATATTTACTAATATTTTTAATATTTTAAATATTTTAACTTGTAATATAAATGTGATTGAGACAGAATGGTTACATATAATTAAGAAGAAAATAAAATTTGATTAAAAAATTAGGTTATAATAACAATTATTTTGATAATTTATATTAACATTAAATAATTTTAATATAAACTCATTAATTATTGATAAAAATGTTTAAATCCTATAGCAGTAGATTAACTGAACTAATTATTAATAGTTATTAAGATAATAGTAACAAGTAATGATAAAAGTGCCAAGAAATTGAGTAAAATTAAATTATTTATTTTATGTTGACTTTTTGATTTTTAACATTACCTCCATAAAATTTTTTCAGAATTTTATTCCAGGTGAAACTTATTCCACATGTTTCTGTTTTTTCTTGCATTTTCTCTGGATAAACTCCTTTAGTCCATTCTGGTAAGGGGTAGTGATTAAATTCCTAAAAAAAAATAAAAATGTTAAGTTCAGCAACTTTTCTCTGTTGCGTATACTTAGCATATTTAAATTCTATTAATAAACCACACGCACATGTGCGAGTGCGTGTGTGAAATCATTTATATATTCCATATAAATCCATTCCAGTACATCTAATTTTGGTCCACCTTTCACATGGTCATATTTTAACCATACCAAACTTTAATCATTTGATTAGATTTGTTCTTAATTACTTAATCTCAGTATTTTGAGCTCTTTAGCTTTAATCAAATTGATCAAAAAAAAAAATATTCAACGAATTTTTTTATTGCTAAGTTTGCATAACCGAATCTGCCAGTTAAAGGATGGCAGTTTCTGCAATTTTGTATTGCTTACAAAATTTACTAGTGTTACCTGCTTAGAAATTTTAGTGGTAAAGAATTTTTTCTTAGATAAAATTAAAAAAAAAATTTAAGTGAAATAAAATTTAGAAACATAAAATTTTAAAAATTAATGAATTTATCTTATCTAAGACAATGTATATCATAAAATTTCCAAAACATATTCCTATGAATGGAACTTCAGATTATATAAAGTATTAATCATAAAACAGATTATTAATTCTGTTACTTAATTTAAATTTAAATGTAATAAATAAGTATTATTACCATAAATAATTTCAAAAACAGCCATAATAAAAAATTAACGTAATTTCTTTATAACGTGATTTTTTAACAAATGTTTAAGTCACATTTAGAAATTTATTTTAACATGAAGTGAGAAGAATTAAATCAAAAATGCTAAACTCTTGCTGGGAATTAAACTCAAGTCCAGTCCATTTAAAAGCCAGCATATAGACAATTCTATAAACTGGATAATGACTTCATTTAGACCAGCAATTCTCAAAAGTCTTTTTTTTTATATATCACTCATGTGAATTACAGGTCAGTAGCATACCACAGAACTACTAAATATGTAATATGTCATTAGGATGGCGATAGAGTTTATATCTAATATATATTAGATTTATATTTTGATTTAATTAAACTAAACCAAATTAATTCAAGCAGAATATGTAAATAAGTATATATATATATATATATATATATATATATATATATATAATATATATATATATATATATATATATATATATATAAAGTTTTCTTATATCCCTTTTGAGATATGTACGCCAACACTAACAGTTCAATTTTATCAAATGAAAAAATAACAATAATATTTTCAAATTATCAGAGTATGTAAAACATCAGAAGCAACTGTATTTTTCTGTTACAAGATAACCATGACAGACTCACTTAACTACTAGAGAAAAGTATGGCAATGCTTTTTTAGAGGCTTGCTTGTAAACTTGTTTGTACTTTTAAAATTTTTAACAAAAAGGTGAATCACGTCTGTATTACTTATAATAAAACAATATGTTTTGAAATAATTTTAAATTTATTATTATAATTGTATGATAGAAACTAAAATCTTACTTCCATTTGTAAATTTGTGTACAAGGATGCCACATCATCAATTGTACTTATTTTATCCCCTGATTTCTCTGTCAAATATTCATATAATTCTTTATCTTCTGCTGTTTCTTTACTAGCTAGCTCCATCAATACTTTCTCTCGTTCCATCCAGAATCTGGGACAAGGAGCTAGAGGTGCCAATGTCTAAAAATTAATGACATTCTAATTTTATAACAAATTTTGACATCAAGGAATTTAAAAACACACCAAACTTAAAAAAAAAAAAAAACATTAGCAAACATAATATGTTTAAATTGTGCAAATATAAACAAGCAAATGTTATATATAAAAATATGATGAAACTTCTTAGATTTAATATATTATTATTCAGCTATATACCATAAAAAACTCCTAAAAATTGTAAGATGTTTGCCATTAACAATAGTATCACGTATGAAAATAAATTTGCAAATCTAGAATTTAAATTATCATATGGAAAACTATGTTCTTGTAATTTGAAGGTGAATTTTTAATATTTAAAAAGATTATCATACTGATCAAAGAACTTAAATAAAATTATTGTTTAATATGTCTATTCTGTGTTAAGAGACAGCCCCCAATACTGAGAGAGTTCTAATTCTTCTTAGATTTCTCTATTGTGAATCATTCGTCACCCTGGAATAGGTTTTGGGTCAAGAATCTAAATGCTTACAATTTTTAACTGGATTGGAATTTGAATGTGACTAATGAATTTAAAGGTAGAATGAAAACGATTTTTTTATGGCATGTTAATAAACTTTCAGAAATATTTATTAGCTGATTTTATAAAAAGATTTATGTGCTTGAAAACTTAGTGAATACTTTAATATCTCTTTGGCAATGAGTAAACTAGAATATTTGCACTGATTTTAATAAAATAAATATCAGTCTCTATTATTACATTAAAAAATTGATATTAGTTACATAATACTTTAAAAGACAAAAATGGTAGAAAAAATCCTGTTTTTACAAATTGTAATTATCTAAGCAAATACTAGTATGTAATACTGGTGAGATTTTCAACTGGTTCATCAGAACCATTTTATTTTATGAGGAGATAAACCATTAGACTCTTAGTTTTACTGTATATAATTTTATTCTTCCACTGTTTTATCCTTGGATATATTAAATTATGTGGAACCATCACGTTTTAAGGATTCTGTTGATGGTTTTACTCGGTAATATTTTATTTTCATGCATCAAAACCCAATATTTTTGATACTGAACTTTTAAATGATATAAAAATAATATTTGTTTCCCCTCATTTTTACATATACAAATTATTTATTAATTCCCATAAAATCCAACACAAAAAACATAGAAATGCAACATATATATATATATATATATTATTATGATATTTATTCTTCAAAATTATTTTTAGAAAAATTCAGTAATCTTAAGGTTCTTTCTGATTTTGATTTACCATTACAAAAGTGTTATTAACATTGTGACATTGTATGCCATTGCCATATTTTTTTTATAACTGATAACATAAAATTAAAACAGATCATCCTTCCTAGTTATTTCAAACCAAATAATAATAATTATTATAATAATAATAAATTTATCAAAATTAAAATTAATTAATACATTTATGATTAAAAACATGTAAAGAATAAATTACAACAAAAAAAGTTCAGATTTCTTATAAAAAAAATCATGACTGCTATTAACAACATAAAAGTTTATTACAAGAAAATAAGAACTCTAAACTTTTTATAAAGTTTTGTTTTGACTTATGTAAAATCAATTTCATCAGGTAATGTAAAAATATAGTACCAGATTATATATAAAACTTTTAATAAGAAGTTTTTTCTGACCTTGTCATAAATTTACCACTCATTCTCTTAACGTCCCTCATCTAAAAAATATTTTTCATATTGCTTGAAACTAAAAAAAAAGTTTTAGAACTTAAAAATAATGCTAAACGTTTTAGTATAATTACAGAAAAATATCTTAATACATCAAATAAAAATGTGCAGATATCGTCTCATTTTGGATCTTATATTTCACTGAAGTATACTTTTGACTTATGATCTGATAGATATTTTCCTCAACATTTAATACCACTCTTCAGTCTAGAATGAATGAATGCAATAAATTATGTATAACACTTTTTTTTTATTTTATATACATACAAACTTTGTATCCTGTATTATATCTGACTTTGCAGTTACTCTATATGCATTTTCTAATTTAAATCATCATCTGAATAATTACCTAAAATATTTAATATAATTTTTAATTTCCATTAACACAATTCAATTATTAAATTCAATTCAATTTAAACTACAATTCAACAACCACTTTGATACAAATAGTTTAGAACACATTTTTACAGTCTAAATCTTATAAAATTGATTTTGGATTTAAAAAAAAAATTATTGAAAATCAACAACATAATTTTTTAATATCTTTATTCACTTAAATTAAATCTTGATCAAATCTGTACTATTAAAAAAGCTGGATCAGCTGCAAAAAGTAGTTCATATTACTAAACTATAACATGGAAAACTGAGAAATGTGAAATTTATTTCTTTACAATAGATTTAATGTAAATGCTGAAATTTTTATTTAATATATATTAAAATTGCTACATGAACATTACCTGATCTTTATTTGTTGGTACAGAATGAACTGCTATTGGTTGCCAAGCAATTTCATCATTCCAGATTTGGTCACCTTCTGGTCGAAACCATCCAGCTAACAAACACTGAGTGCTCATATGTGTTCTATCATAATCACTGCTATTAACTCGAACAGCCTTAAAGGAATATTTTGGAAGAAATGATTTGTATTCCTTTCTAAACAATTTTCCCAAGTTATATAGTTGTAGTTTTCCTTTCTGTTTTATAAAAAAATGAATAAGTATTAATGATTGAAGAAAATTATGTGGTAGATAAAAATGAGATATTTCAGGAGTAGGATAAAATTTATACAGTAAAAATTACTAATTCAAAATGTTTGAAGTTTAGAATCACTCCAAGTTAATAAAATTATAAAATAAGTTGCATAAAATTACTGATAAATTATTTATAAACTATAAACTTATAAAATAATAAACCTATAAAATAATTTAAAAAATGTATTTTTATTTGGATTTAATTATATATGTATTTTATTTAAATTCCATGGTCTTTAAGTGAACATAAGATAAAGCAAGAACATACAATTACAAATCCTGTAAGTCTGATTTCATCCTTTTGAAAAAATAATTGAAAAGGTTTCATGGTTAGAATCTTATTTGAATTAAAGTAACTATAAGGAAGGTTTAGAAAATAGAAATCTAAAAACGTGCATCAGAAACTTGTATATGGACAAGGTAAAGTGGATTAAATTATGTAGATATATTGGCATAAGTAGAAAAGACCATATCAGTCTTTTAGATTCAACTAAAGCTTTTCATTATGAATTTTGAACTCCTACAAATTTTAGAGAAGATAAGTATAATAGGTGTAGCCGATAACTGGATTAGATCTTTAGATATTTTGTGGGTAATTAATAATGTGTAAAAATAAAACAAAAGACAAAAGTAGAAGCTAGAAATTATAAATCTGCTTTGTTAAATTATTAATTGGAGTCCCACAGTCAATACTAGGCCCACCTTTGTTTTTATATAAATAAGTGATAAAAAGTCAACTAATGCAACATTGGTACAAACTGATGCAATATTAATATGTTATGAGAAAGATATTTTTATATACATACACTCGGATCTTCAACGTCTCTTTCAGTAAAATTTAATATGAAATGAAAATAAATCTAATTTTATAAATTTTAAAGTAAATATATCAAATAAGAAAATAATATTAATTTCATGGTACGTAATAATATTATAGAACAATCATCATTAGTGAACGTTTTAAATGAAATGATTGATTACAATTTCTCTTGGAATGTATATGGTCATAACATTTACAAAAAAAATAAGCTGAAATATTTTTCTCTAAGACAATTATTTTAGATTGATGATAAGAAATTGATGAGATCAGGTTATTATGTGTTTATAATCTATCATATACAATGCTTAATACTGTTTTTGCAATCTAAACAAACTTTAGAAAGAGATTTTAGGCCATGAAAAAGACATTGGATATATGGGAGGAATAAAAAAATTATGAAAAATGTTGACAATCTTTTTTAAGATTTACGATTAATGATGTTTTATTTATTATTTATTTATTTACAGATCAATAATAAATTGTAGGCTGACAGATTTAAAAAAAAAAATGTAGGCACTCATAATTATAACACAAGAAATGGAAAAGACATGTTTGTAGAAATCCATAGAATAACCTTACCAACAGGGCAAAAGTTCATAAAGAAATTACTGTATGACACTAGTGATCATAACATCAGAAAAATCTTATAAAAAAGGCTAATGGTGTTTTTAATTAAAACAAAAATGTTTTACCGTATAGAAAAATTCCTTTCCTTACTTTATCATTATTAAGTCATAGATTTAACATTACAGTATTAGATTTATGTTTGACTCACTCTTTACTCAGTACTGAACAATTAGAGGATGGAATAAAAAGAAAATACAGTCTATTGTCACTATAGCATTTAAAAACCTGCTCAAGATGAAATAAAACATTATGAAAGCTGTTGTAGTTACAAATGCAATCAATCTTAAATTGATACTTCAATGCAGATAGCAGCAGCAGACATGAAATTTTCTTTCATAAATTCAAACTATTCATTTAATATTTAAATTATTCTATATAGTTTCAACAGAGAAATATATATATATATATATATATATATATATATATATATATATATATATATATATTTATGAAAATAAATCAAAAAGAAAAAAGAACAGTTTACATCCATTGAAGAAGATTTGTTGTGTGCTGTTATTTCAGTCTACGATAAATAATTAAAACTTTAATGTAACCTCAATTAAATCAAAGGTAATAATAAAAACTCACTATTCAAAAGTATTATGATATTTTAATTAATTCTTTAAAAATATTAAAGCAATTACTAATTGCTATGTAATTTATTAATTAAGCAACTCTTTTTTAATAACTAAGCAATTACAAATAGTAAAATAAACTAAAAGCAAGATATGGTGTATATTTTATTTTAATTTATGTTTATTTATAAATCTTATGTTTTATAAGTGACATTGTTCCATTAACATATTTGATAAATTGATGAACAATAAAACCGTCATGTTAGGGTATGATAAAATCTTAAAACCTTATTAGAATGTTAATCTAATAAACCTTTTCTCCTAAAACCAGAAGTAGGTTAAGCTGTAAGCTGGATGCAAATATTTGCAAAGTTCAGGAACATCATTGCTAGCTTTTTCAGCCTTTTTCAACTTTTATTTATTTAAACATGAAATGAAATACAACTTTTGTGCTTTATCTTGATTATTTAATTCTGACAGTCTTTAAAACCATTATCTATTAGTGTTTAAGTAAATTTAAATATTAATATTTTTTGGAAATAACTTACATTTGTCAGTTGACCTAAACCGATTGGCCAATATTTTTCTACATCTTTATAAGGATCATTTGTATATGTGTGATCAGGTGTTCTGTGACCATGACGATGAAGCTGAAACACAGAATTTATAATTAAAATATGTTACAAGATATGATGGTCTGTTTAATATTTATTCTCCTTTATGCGTTTCCATCAACAAGTTGCTTTATAGGTACAGCCTGAGCATGTAGCTATTGCATCATTTAACATTATGTAGCTTTTGCTAGATATTTCAGTTTATTTAATTCTGGGCAAGACACATCTGGTAATCCACTTTAATGAAGATGTTAGTTATCACAGTTTAATTTGTATTAATCAACGTATGTTTGGTTTTTCATTTTTCATATTCATATGTATATATTCTTAAAATTGTACCAATATAAACCACCAAGTACAAAATATTAAGATAATACCATGTTAATGTTGAGATAAGACAATTGTTCATGACTGAGGATACGAGACCTGCAAAAGTACTTTCGTGGTAAAATTATGGTAAGGTATGTCTTATCCAAATATTCTGTACTAGGTGATTTTTATTATATTTTTAAAACTATATAAATAAATTTAAAAGAGCTCTTTTAAAAAAATTCATATTGTTGTAGTACTAACAATAATTTTAGTTGTATGGCAATATGATGTTATCTACAATAAGATTAAAATAATAAATAATCTCTCACTTACAACAGTAACAAGTTGCAGAGAATCTAAGTCTTCTATAATTTCAGCTGTCGTATCTCTTGAGATGTACACCACCAGGATTACTAAAATGTTTACTTTAGTAATTAACAACTTCATTGTTATTTCAACTATAAAGATTATGAAGAATTCAGAGTAATTGCCACACCATGCATGCTTAAAAAAAAAAAAAAATATTAAAACTTATTAGTTGTTTTTTTTTTTTTTTATAAAATGTTAGTTATAAAATGTAAATTAATTTAGTTAGTGTAAATTTGTTTATTTACACTATTACAAATTTTTATTTTCTTTAGAAAATAAACTTATTAAAAACAACCAAAATTTATTACTAAAACTTTAACTTATAAATTATTGTGTTAAGGTTTTATAAAAATCAAATTTTTTTCCGGTAATTTGAAAAAAAAAAATTTACAATTAATTTTATGTGACTATTTTGAATGGTTTGACACACATTATATACTTGTTATTATGCCCTACTGTTATGAATAAAGGTTATGAATGTTATGAATTAAACAAATTGATGAAATAGGATTAAGTCATTTAACATGGGAGGGATAAGGAGAAGTGGGAAATGAAGATGTTACCATATGTTATTCAAGAAAGGAATAAATGTTGTGGGTGTTGTAAAAACTTATATCAAAATCAATATAAAAAGTAATAAGTAAAAGTCTGATATATTTGAGGATAGTAATGCTACTAAAGAATCTTCTTATAGAATATATATGGCAACATATCATATATAAACATACAAAGAGAAAGGATCTACATGAGTATTGAAAATCTAACCAGACAAATATTTTGGGAGAGTGAATAGCTTAATAGATATGTGTTAATGATATATGTAGTAGGAGAGTTTAGTTTAGGAAGAAATAATGAAAGAAGAAAGAAATAACGAAAGTTAAGAAAGAAAATTTTTACATAACCAATTCTGGTTAAAAAAAAAAAGCAAGGAGAGTTCACAATCTAAAGATAGAGTTTATTATCGAATAGATTTTATTTATTTATTACTGGTGGATATATTTTATTTATTTTATTGCTGTGAAGAGAGCTAATGGAATATAGGGAACAGATTTTAATAGGAATGATATCTTGTGAATTATGGAGATTAGAGTAACATTATAGAATATTAAACAATCAATGTACCTGGTCTAAATTAAATATAAAATCAAAAAAGTACTTAGTCTAACCTAATCATAATGTTTTAACTCATAAAACATTATGAGTTAAATGGACAGATAAGGTAATGGTAATGTAAGAGAGCAAATGAAGACAAAGGTGGTAAAAAGTTACATGTGGAAGAAGATAAAGGAAAAAAAATAGATCAAGGACTTGTATAACATACAAGTCCTTGATAACAAGGACTAGAGAAATAAAAAAGAAAAAGAGAAAAAAGAGGAATAAAAAATTAGACCACAATAGAGGATGAGGAAAACAGGTTCTCAAACTTTAAATATAGTTTGAGCTATCAAAAAATGAAAAACATAATTTGCAGGAATAAATTGCACTCTTACACTTTTTCTGTCTAGGGAAGGAGGGCCTAGAAATGTGTAATACAATATTGAACGAAAAATGAACAGAAGATTTTGTAAAGATTATTATGATATTAACTCTGAAAAGAGTTGGGCACCAAACTATAAATGTATTTATATGTGCTGTTAAAATATTGTTAATGTTTTTAAATAGGAAAACAATTTACGTTCACAAATTTAAAGTGGACCTGAGAAGAAGTTAGGCTAATAAGAATAAATAAAGAACGGTACTTGATTTTGAAAAAAATAATTGAATTTATCTTTATAGATACTGAGAAAATATTTAACAGAGTCAAACTGGAATAAATTGATGGAAAGCTTAACGCAAAGGTTACTGAACCATCAGGAACAGAGGGCTATTCCAAGAGTTGTACAAGAAACAAAAATAGCTGTAAAAGTAGGTAAATATTTGACAGACTGGCTAGCAATTATAGAAGAATAAGATAAGGCTGCTATCTATCACTAACACTCTTTAATCTTTATATTGAAGACTTAGAATACCGTATAGGAAGAAAAGGAATTACTTGTAGGAGATTGAATGATAAAATGATACAATTTACAAAAAAATAAAGGTGAGCAAAAAAATAATAAATTATTATCTAAATTAAGCTTTTTCAGTTAAAAAACATCACAGCAAACAGAAATAACAAATTGTAAATCCTGTTCATTCTCAAAATTTATTTAAAAACAATAGTTTTTCAACTTCAAAAAACTGACTGGCTGATGGGTTAACTTATTACTGAATTCCTGTCTACAGCAACATTTGCAGAATTAAAAGTTTTCTTTTAACACTTTGTAAAATGGTAATAATAATGGAAATTGGCTGCTGCATTCAAAGAATAGATGATTCTTTCTGAATCGACTATTGTTGATTCAGAATGATATATTATTATGATATAATATAATAATATATTTCTTTTTTTTGTATGATATCTCAATCCTTATAGCCTCATCTGCTACCTCCATGAAGATACCTACTCTACAAACAGGGAAGTGGGGAAGACTAAGTATAAGGGGAAATGTAGTAGAACAATTAATGAAAAACCTTAATGTGCGGCACTATCCTATCAGTAGTAGGGAATGAAAATAACTAACTTATTAACATGATCAATAGTATTAAAACAAATCAGCCATACACAAATTGCGGCTAGTCAAATTAAACGTACATAAAAAATGTACCTGGTCTAAATTAAATATAAAATCAAAAAAGTACTTAGTCTAACATAATCATAAAAATAACTATTTAACAAAATAAATTAAATATTAAAATCAAGTAAGATAGTAAATAACGTGCAGAAAAGAAAAAAAGAAAAATAATTTGGCTTTAAAATAAAATAATATCAAGTCTGTATACAGAGAAAAATAAAGGTGATTATGGGAAATTCACTGATCACAGCCATCATCCAAAAAATATCTTTCTAATTTTCCTTTTGAACAAAAATTACATTTCTGTTTTTTATTTAAATAATAATAATAATAATAATAATAATAATAATAATAAGAGGAAGAAGAAGTAGAAGAATTATTGCAATGAAGTGGTTTTGGATCGTAATAAGTCAATAAAGACTTCTTTGTTTTAAAAATATCAAGTGTTCTTTGCAGCAAACTTTACAAAAAAAATACAATATTATAACTGATGATTTAGTATTTTAATATTGTTCACTTCTTAAATAATTATGGTTCACTGAGAAAGCCTTAATGGAAATACCATTTATGGCAATACCATTTATATAATTGTATAAACGGATTTGTAAATATTTATAGATAAATTAATTTATTACATAAATAACATTCATGTTAATTTTTAAAACAATTTGAAGGTGTCTTTAATTATTTAATTTTTTAAATATGTATTATTATTATTAATATTCTAATTAATTACTGTAAATAATAATAATAATAATTAAATAATTATCATTCAAAATTTATTATTTATCAATAATTTTTTTTTTTTTTTTTATAAAAAAAAAATATAATTATTTTAAATTAGAAATTTTATAGTTCATTTTTAATCTTCTCTTTCAAATTTTACTATAATTCTATTTTCAAACAGATATTATTGTATAATTTATATTATTAGGTTCAATGAAAATTTATAAGATTTCTAGAACTATAGAGACCATAATTTTAATATTTTAAATTGTATTATATAAAACACCATCTAGAAAAATAGAGATCTCTGTGCAAATACTAAACAAAGATAATAAACAAAAGCAATTAAATGAGAAACACAAATTTTAGTAAAGTAATTATATTTCCTCTAGAATACTGTTTGCTAAACTATTTTGTAATATATTAATTAAATTACTCATCAATTTTAAATAAATTATTTATGTAGATAATAAAAAATTGATCCAATATAATCCTTGGGGCACACCATGCTGCATTGAAATTAGTATTTACTTTAGTAAAATATTTTCTGTTTGATAAATAACTTTCAAGAGTTATAAATAATACCTTGTACCCCAATTTCTTTTTACCTACGAATTAACATTTTATATTTTACAGTATTAACATCCTTGAATTTTTACAGTAACTCTATAACTTATTTAGTTTATGTCAATGGTTATTTCTTTCAATAATTTTTCTTTTCCTTTACCTTTTTAAAACTCAAATTGTGTCAATCGTATAAATAGCATTCAGGTATCTATTACTAACCATATTATTTTTGTATAATATTTTCGATCATAGGTAAAATAAATATCTGCTAATAATTTAATAAACCAGATAAGTCATCTCCTTTAAAAATTAGTTTAAACATTGACGTTTAAAAATATCAAAATAGTATACAGATTCATATATTAACAAACATAGAAAAGTTGTTACTGTAGTAAACATAAGAATAATTTCATTATTATCAAGTAATAATATTTATTTCTCTATAATAATAATAATGATAATAATAATAATATATAATATAATAATAATTATTATATTACATAATAATAATAATAATAATAATAATAATAATAATATTATTATTATTATTAATATAATTTAATTTATTAATTGTTATTAATAATGATGTGATATTATTAATATCATTATTAAAAACAGGGAACATTTTTTTCACCTTTTCTTATGTGCGTTGATAATACAGCCATTAGCCAGATAGAATTTTAATCTTACATAAAAAGGAAGATTTTTATTTTAGACAAAATATTTTTAGTATTTAAAGGAGATATTAATTCTTCTGATTAGAGAAATATTAATTCTTGTATTTTTTGAGGTAATTCTTGTAGTATTATTCTTCAGGTAGTGCTAAATTTATATTACATTCTCATGTAAACATAATAATTAATTAACTATATGTTGGCAATAACTTATTGACCTCAATTTTATAATGCCAACTGTATTAAAAATTTCTACGTGCCTTTATTAAATTTAAAAAGGTTTTTATCCAAACCTTATTAGATTGCATTCTTGCATGAACTATTGTTACTTACCTCTTTTTGTTAAATTAAAAAAGTAAAATAAAAAAAAAACGATAACTACAATTTAACCTACATAACTACGTGTTTGTATGTCCCTTTAAAGTGTTATTTTACAATAAATTTAAAACTTCATATTGAAAATTTTACCTCTTAATACGTCTGTTTTAGTAGCTATCAATTTTGTTTGTGTATTAATTATCATCCCAGATCTTTTTTTGGACATACTCACCTAGATTCAAGTATGTATTTAAATTTTTTGCTGTAATTTCTGCCTAAAAATACTTTTAAACCTTAATTGTTTTAATATTATCCATCTAATAGTTAATATTATGATTCTAATACAGATCCTTAGATCTGAAAATAAGAATGATAATTAAATGAATTTTTATGCATTTTATGAGCAACAGCAGAATAAAATTGAAAAAATTGAATAGGTTTTCCCACAATGCTTATTAAAAATTTTAAAACCATCCATTTAATACAGAACAAAAAAAAACAACTTTAATAAGAAAACCTTTCTATAAACACTCAACAGTGAAGAGCTGATTTTATTACAAGGTTTAATTATGGCTACACGTATTCTGTATGACTAAAAAACTTATTAGTTGGGTTATCAAGAATATACTACTGATGTTTTAATTTGATCTTATTGGTATTGTGTGAAATGGTATTGTGTGAAACCCTTCAAAAAGGGAAACTGGTATATCCTAGAGAAGTTGAAACTTTCACTCAGTCGGTTATCATGTAACGATATCGAGAGTAATTAATTGACTTTGGTTTTCAGGAAGTTAAGAGTATCATTTCTTTTCAGTCCCGTAATAATAATAAAAATAATTTATTATTATTTTAATAATAAATTATAAATATAATAAATAAAGATAATATATTTTATATTTAATATGTATATTATTAAATTATATTTTATATACATAGTTATATATTATAATTTATAATTATTTTATTGCTAATATAATTTTAAATATCTACTTATATTTTTACTTATATATTATTTTATATTAATATATATAATATAAATGTAAATAAATATAATTATAATTATTTTTAAGTTAATTACAGTAATAATTAAAAAGATATAGAATTACCAAAAATAAGAATTGTTTTTCTTAAGTTGTAAGTCAGTGATCGGCTAATGATGCAAGTACCAGTAAAACGATAGGAACAAATCGAAGTACTAGAGTAACTCAGACCCAGGTATGTCGTTCTTTTATACCTATCTACCCCTCCTACATGAAATTATGAAAAAGAAAAAACTTCAAGATAACTTTTAAATGTCGGTAGTATGCCTTCCTATTATTATTATTTTTTTTTAAAAATAAATGAAGGAAGTTGAAAGATAATTTTGGAATAATTGGTATTGAAAGAAACTAGTAACTTATTATGAATAGTTTGATTGTATTTAAACCACAGACCTATCGCACCAGAGTGGTTACTAACGGAAAGAGATAAAAATAAAAAAAATAATTAAATACTTACTTTAAAATGATTTGATTTTTAAAAAAATACCAAATTTCATTAAATAAACTTCATTCATTTCTGAAAAAAAAATAGATTATTGAAATTAAAAACATTATTAATAATTAAATAATTTTTAATTTAACTGAAAGAAATGGTGTTAAATTCAGTCTCACAAATTGTAATTAAGAAAGTCAACTATCTAATTTTATTATTTATTCTACCTAACTCAAATCTGAATGGAATTCTTTTAGTAATTCCTTAAGTTTTGATAAGGGTAAATTTTCTGTTATAAAACAAACGTTTTTTCCTTTATAGCATGAATGTAATTAACTTTTACCAATTTACACTGGTTTAATTATACCTGTTAATACATTAACAATAATTTTTCAATATAATTATGTAACATTTAAGAAAAGTACTTTTTCAAATAGTAAAACTATTGATCATTTGATATACAAATTTAATCGTGCAGAATAGTCATACCATATTATTCTACATTTAGCCAATTAATTTTCTTCTACAGGATAATACTTCTTTAGCAGTTAATAACTAATAAACAGTTGGATTCTTCTAAAACTACAGACCATCTTTATGTCACTGATATGACATAAATATAAAATTATGAAGGCAATTGACACATTAAAATCAAAGAAACCTGTTGAATCTGATAAAACATTTCATTATATAATTATAAAACGTTTTAGTGATGTTAGCTGAAATATTTAAAGTTTTCTTAAAAGGTTTTACTTAAAGTTTTCTTTTAAAAGTCTGTAAGCCTTCTTTGCCTTAAAAAAATCTCTGTATTTTCCTTTCAAAGTAGAAATCAGCTAAAATATCTTTAAATATAAAAAGCTTTATGATATTTCATATTAAAGTAATATTTCAGTAATTAGTTTTATAATTGAAGTATTTAAGTGCATAATTTATAATAAATTTTCTGTAACAAACAATCTATGGAAAATTAATATGATTTCATGCTATATCATACTACCATAATTTTGTAATTCATTCATGATGTCATATGTAATTATAAATGGATTTTATTTAAAAATCAATTAATAATAGGATTCATTTTTTTAGAATTTTTTAAATACAATTTGATAGGATTAACCATGTTGATATTATGTATGTCTTTTTTCATTTTTATATTGAGCTTATCAAATAGTATCATAATTCTATTAGATTATAATAATTCATATGAGAATAGATGTTCAGATTATTTATTAATGGGTCAGGTGTTTCTCATTGAATAATTTGGATCATCGTTTTCTTTTATTAATAATTTATAATTTACCTTAAGAATCTAAAATGTTTACTGTTGTTAAAAATTATATTATAGATTTTACTGTTTACTTAAAATCATAGAAGATGATAAAAATTATTTTCATAATGCTGTTTTATTTCTTTCATGAATAACTTGATTTGCTTGATTACTTCTGTGAATCTGTGCTTGATTTATTTCTTTTTGATGATGCTAAAACTAATAAATTATAAATTACTGGACTATACCTTACCTTTGGGAATTTTCCCCGTTAATTAAATTAATAAAAATTTAAATCTAAAACTATTTTCATAGTAAAGAGTAATATGATTCCAATGTGAATATATATGTTTCCAAAAAACAATAATATGGTTGAGGTTTCCAGTGAATATTGTCATTATTTCAATTAAATATTGGGATTGTTTTCTGTAAAACTTTGGTTAGTAGCAACATGTCGTGTTGCTGAAGATTTGATAAACTCAACGTTTCTGTTACTCTCTCTCTCTCTCTTTCTATATAATATATATATATATATATATACACAAATGTATTTATATGCAATGTCTCATCACATAATGGTCACACCCTAATTCTTAAGGTTGAGAAGTGGTATTAGAAATCTTTGTTGTAAACTGATGTACTTTAGTTAAGAAAACCTGCTATGTGTGTTTTCTTAGAATTGTGAAACAAATACCAGCAATTCTTTTAATTTGACGCTTGTTCTGGGCAGTTGCCATAATTTTCTCTAACTCTCTTACTCTGTCAATTAACAGAAAGCATAGGCAAGTAGTCACTGACGCCCCCAACTGTTATTGCACATTTATTAGTTTCTCAATATGTGTTCTGCTGTAAACAACCTGTCTCTCCCTGTTTCATAATAGTGTGCTTAGTTTTTCATTTTGTGATCCTATAACTACCACCATAACTTTTAAAAGGGGAAATACAATAGTTATAGTGTTGGTTTTAAACTATCAGTTATTGATTATGATGAAGAACACGTTGACAGAGAAGCCGAACCACAGTTCTCTGTTAGTGAAAAGTTGGTGAGAGGATGGCAAAAAATTAAAGATAGACCAAAAAACACGAATGTTTCTCACCATGCTTTCAGAGGGGCTAAATTTGGCAAGTATCCTGAAGTAGATGTAGAAGTTTTTAACAATGTTAAAGAAATAAGAAACAATGGTTTTTACGTTACATGTGATATGATTCAATGTACGGCTCACGAAGTGGCAAGAAGTAAAAACATTTCTGAAGAATTATTCCAAGGAACTCGTGGTTGGGTGCATAGATTTATGTGGAAACATAACTTATACGTGAGAAGACGAACATCTATTTGCAAAAACTGCCAGAGTATTATACAGAAAAAGTTATACAATTTCATTTTGTTTTATGCAAATGGCAAGCTACTTTGTAGCTTGCCGTTTGTTGATATGTCTCAATAGCTCCTCTGTGTGTTTTGATATACCACATAACACATCCATCACAAAAATGGGTGGGGTCATCAACTGTAATTATCTGAACAACTGTTAAGGAAAGATTATGCTGTACCGTAGTGTTAGCTGTAATGGCTGATGGAAATAAATTACCCTATGTAATTTTCAAACAAAAGGGATTTAAATTGCCATAGGGAATCCTTATTGAAACAAACAAAAGGATGGATGAATTCCGAACACATGATTAAGTGGATTAAATTATCCTGGAATAAGACATCAGGTGCATTGTTCTGGCGCTTCTAGTTATTGACAGTTTCCGAGGACACACCATTGATAAATTAAAATAACTTTTAAGAGAAAATATCACACAACAAATAATCATCTCTGGGGTTCTACATCCATTCTTCAATCCATTGATTGTGTTTGAATAAACCATTCAAAGACAATTTATGTAGTCTTTATGTGAACTAGATCGGAAACGGAGACCACCAGTTTACTCCAACTGGTAAAATTAAGCGTTGTTCAATAGAACTCTTGAGTACCTAGATTGTGAAGAACTGGAACTCTGTAAAAATGGAAAGTGTATATAATAGTTTAAAAAAACCAGAATTTTAAGTGCATTGGATGGCTGGAAGGATGATATTTTGTAGGACAGTGACTCTACGTTTAGTGAAGCTGTGAAGTTTCATCACAATTGTCCAATAGCAGCAGAACTGATGAGAGAGAATGTTCCGTATGGATAACTAACTGTAAGTTGGTGTGGTTTTATATGTATAAATAATAACACTAATTTCAACATTTATCATGCAACCAAAACAATAAAATGTCGTAATTTAAGGATTTCTTTTGTTTCTTTCCAGGTTAGAAAAAAATGTGCAGATATGTCTGCCTAGAAATTACATACAGAATAAAATATATCCTCGATCAAAAAATATTAGTAGAATAATAAAATGTATTGCTTGATAATTGCGAAATGTTAATACAAATAAATGAAAATAAATTGTTTTTTCTTATTCAAAAAGTGTTTATTTTTTTTCAAAAATCCTCAATTTTCAAGTAGGTTACGAAAATACTTCTCATAATGGTCGCACACTAGATTAACGGGAAATTTTTGGGCACAAATAGTTCGACCATTATGCGGGGAAATGCAGTATATTACATTTTATTAATGTAAACCACCTAGTAAAGACTATTGAGATAAGACTTATTTCACCTTAATTTATCATGATAGGATGTCGCGGCATCCCGTATCCTCAGTCATGTTTAAATTCATTTTATTATTTGAAAATAAAATAAAGATATCTAAATATTAAAGAATTAATAAAAGCTGTACCTCTAAAATAAACCACATGTGGTTAAATATCTTTATTAAGGTGGAATTAATAAAATGAATTTAATAAGTGACTGAGGTTACAGGATGCCGTGAAAATATTATCATAATACATTAAGGTAAGATTTGTTTATTCTCAATATTTTGTACTATGAAGTTTAAAATAATAGATTTTAAACTTAGGAATAATATGAATCTTGAAAAGATTAATTTCAATTATATAAGAGAGGTTATCTCTAAAGTAAAGACCGTTTCATTGTAAAAATTTTATTCTGAAAACTTTATATATATTTTTTATTTCTCTTAAACTACATACCTTATACTACTACTTCTCTATATAATCGTCGCATGAATTAAGACATTTATCGTAGCAAAACACCAGCTTCAATATACCCTCATCGTATTCTGCCGCTAGTCCATTTAGCCACTGATTAACAGCATTTTTAAGTTCATCGTCAACCGCGGATTGCTTACCGTTCAAAAATTCTTTCAATTTCCCAAACAAATTGTAATCAGAAGGAGCTAAGTCCGTACTATATGGTGGATGATCGCAAATTTCCCATCCAAATGTTTTCAGTAAATCACGTGTCGGACCTGCAACATGTGGACATGCATTAATTGTGCAGCAGGTCGAAGCCGTCGGTCAGCCGCCCAGGTCGACGATTTTGAATGGCGCGCCGTAACTTACGTTGAGTTTCGCAGTAGGCTTCTGCATTTATAGTCGTTCCACGTAGCATGAAATCAATCAGCAGTATGCTAAACCGATCTCAAAAGACTGTGGCCATCAGTTTGGGTCCAAATTGCTGTGGTTTGATCTTTGTTGATCTGATTGGTGATTGAGGATGACGCCATTCAATTGACTGCCGTTTTCTCTTTGACGTGTAATACGAAATCCATGTTTCATCGCCGGTAACAATCGAATGAAGGAACTCATCGCCTTTTTCTCAGTAGCGCATCAAAAATTCCAAAGCAGATCCCATGCGGATTTTTTTTGTGACGTTCCGTTAAGACGTGTGGCACTCAACGTACACAAAATTTTCTGAAGCCTAAATTGTCATGAACAATGCAACCCGTAACAGCTCTTGAAACATCAGAAAAAGAAGGGCCAGGTCAGAAATCGTTGAGCGACGATCTTTTCTGATTTCATCATCGACGCGTTTCAACAAGTCCTCGGTGTTTATCGAGGGCCTCCCCGAACGTTCTTCATAATGCACATTAATTCTGTTATTTCTAAACTTTTCACACCGTTTTCGGATGTTTCTTTCATTCATTACATTATCACCGTACATAGCAATAAACTGCCTATGAATTCAACCGGCTTAAAGTTTTGATAGTTTAAAAAGCGTATGACTCCACGTATTTCACAGTCGGCGGCAACATCGATTTTCCTATTCATTTTATAACATAATAACTCATACGTAATCAATGATACTACAAAGAAACTTGCAGACAACAATGCAGTGTGTACATTACTAGCTGGCCATGAACGACAGAGGTTCACTAACCTTAAGGAGAGAAATTTCCCAGCGGTCTTTACTTTAGAGACATCCCTCGTGTATATATAAATATAAAAATAAATATATAAAGTGATATTTAAGTATAGAAACAGCTTTATACTGCATATCTGAGAGGTATCTGGAGGCAGAAAGAAATGGGGTTCTACATAGTTAAAAATATTTTGCATTATGGTGGGTTTTTAATTTTTTGCCGCCATATTAAATCAAACTTAATTTTTTAAATAGAAAGCTGGATGGACATATAGATACATGATTTCGATATTTCGATTTAAAATTTTACAAGAAAAACAATGGTGAAATCCGTTTTTCTGTTAACAGCTTTGTTATCAAGTTATAAACATTTAAAGTTCCATGACGGAAAAATCGTGTTAACAATAAAACGAGGTAAAACGTGCTGCATGAACAATTTTATTGAATTTTACATTCATAATGTATACAATAACGAATTTTAAGAAATGCTATAATATTGATAATTAAGAATAACTAATAATTAACAACACAACTACAAATTAATGCTCCAATACTATCAGTTTTGCTTATTATCATGCCATTTAAAATCAAAATCGCTTTATCAGTAAGTATTATTGAATTAGAAAAATTTGCGTCTATGTCTGATTTTTGCATTGTAATATTACAATACTCAACTCGCGGTCAAAATCATTTTCTGAAAGTTTTTGCACCAGGTGAAACTTAAGGGTGAAATGTATTTGTTTTAAGAATTTTTTGAACTGAAAAATAACTGATGTCATGTTGGAGGACAGCTTTCCGAATTGATGAATGAGGGTTTACAAGAAAGGTTAATAGTACATCTAAAGACTTGTACCGGTGCGAGTACGATTCTTTACAGTACTGGATTCTTCAAACCGCTGTACTGTCTTGATCACAGTCGATTTATTTATTGGTTCACTGTTTGAAAATCGACTATTAAATAAATCGCACCCCTTGCAAAGGCCGAACTCTGCCACCATACACATGTATCATCAACAGAGTTATTCTTTCGGTTTCACTTAAAGAAGGTGTTGTTATTTGAAAATTTAATATTTAATAAAACTAAGTAATTGAATGAGAAAACTAATGATAAAACTTTCACCAAAAAATAAATTTGAACCACTAAGCCTACAACTTAATTTTTACCATTGAAATATCAAATTTTACCATTACAAGTTTGCAAGTAAAAAGGTGAAATGAGTAGTTAAGTTGCATTGTTTCAACGTAATACCAACTCCATTGGTGAAAATTAATAGCTGATTTACTCAACTAAATTTCTAGTATATTTTTTAAGTAAGTATTTCCAGCTAATTTGTTTTATTTACGACAAGTAACAAATATCAGCTGATATTAACTCTGCAAGTTAATTTTTATTTGGAAAATTATATCAGTTGATATAGCCGTTTAATTTGTTGTTGTGTTGTTAATTATTAGTTATTCTTTATTATTATCATCATCATCATAGAAGTGTTTAAAATTCGTTATTGCAAGCATTATGAATATAAAATGTAATAATATTGTTCATGCAGCTCGTTTTACATCGTTTTATTGTTAACATGATTTTTCCGTCATTGCACGTTTGAATGCTTATAACTCGATAATGAAGCCATTAACAGAAAAATGGGTTTCACCATTGATTTTCTTGTAAAATTTTAAATCGAAATCGTACATTTTAAATCATATGTTCGTCCACCTTTCTATTGAAAATGTTTTTTCAATATGGCGGATCCAAGATGGCTGCCAAAAATTAAAGCCCCACCATAATGCAGAATTTTTTTTAACTATGTAAAACCCCATTTCTTTCTGCCTCCAAATACTTCTCAGATATGCGGTATAAAGCTGTTTCCATACTTTAATATCACCTGGTATATATATATATATATATATATATATATATATATATATATATATATATATATATATATATATATATATCGGGTGATATTTAATTTATATATGTATATACATATATAAATTAGCTATTTAAATTAATCTTTCCTGATCAAACAACAAAACGGTAGTACGGTATAAGCAGACGGCATACATCCTCTATGAAGCATCACAAAACCAATTTATTTGAACTTTAAACAAGTCTCTAAAAACATTTGTCATTATATTTTGATTTTCTTAACAGAGGGAGGTTGTAACATTAAATTATTTCAAGTAATTAAAAATAATGAAAGATAAATACACCATCAAGCCTTGATAGTCTTAGAAAACTTTAATATTTGTTAACAATTAAACTGATAAGTTCCTATGGGTCAAACATAAATGCTACTTTCTTTTTCTGTGTTTTTTATTTCATTAATAACTGTAGATTACTTTTAATGTTTACTTATATTTTAAGTGTATCAGAAGTAGATGAAAGTATGAATTCTATACTTCTTATGCAGTAATTATAAAAATGACTGATTTTCTAAAGATCAGTTATTAATGATCGGTAGAAAACTATACTATCTTCAACTCAATTCAGCAGATTTCAGGAGTAGTATTAATTCAACGTGGTTCTTGAGCTGTATACCAATATCCACCAATCTTAAAACTAAATGGATGGGACGTAATAAAAATATTACTCCATTGCAGCAGAAAATATTTAATATGTATTGACTTGTACTTTATTTAAATGAAATGAATTTTACGAACGTATGTATATATACATACGTCATATATATATATATATATATATATATATATGGTCTTTAGAAAAAATAAGACAACATATTGAAAAATTGCAAACTAAAGAAGTGCAGCTGGAAAAACAACTACTTGAACAGGATAAGTAGCAGATAAAAATGAGAAAATAGTCTATACAGAGGTAGAAAACGATCTCATGACGTAATTAGAAAGATAATTCTGTTCGTTTGAAAAAAAAGAGATTTTACTTTAGAAAAAAATTAACTACGCTCTAAAATTCTAATTGTGTTGTGTCGCATGGTGTGAAACATAATAGTTGATGAAATTATAAAAACTAGGCAATTCACTGTAAATTGTCATGAATAGGTATTCTTTATACATATAAAAATTTAGTGGTTTTTGTGTGTCTATTACTTTTTCATGCAAAAACTACTCAACTGATCGAGCTGAAATTTTGCATGTACATAGTTTTTATATATGGGAAGAACACAGACTATTGGTGTTACAAAATGTTTCACTCTTTCAAGATAGTGGTTGTTTTAATGGCTTGCAGTAACAACCGGATTATGTTCCTTGCCAAAATTCAACTTTATTGTTGTCAAATTATTCAGAAACCATTCGAATTCAGAAACCACTTACGGTATTTGAAATTAGAGTTTCTACAAAGAAGTCGCTTTGTCTTTTTTGATATCTCTTTTAGTTATCGATAAAAGTAATTTTAAAATTACGATGGTGTACAGCATAATTTCCTTTAGATTTGCCCTTCACTTTCAAGTACCTTCAGTTTCCACTTAAAGTTGCTTTTTCTATAAGAATAAATAACTCACAAGAGCAGAGGCTTAAAGAGGCTGGGTCTTCACTTGTACATTCAATGTTTCTCGCATGGGCAACCATATATAACTTGCTCAAGAATCTTCTGTGTGTTCAATCTACGAGGGTAAGTCAATTATTATACTCAATTTAGTTATATTGTGCAGGTTTGATGCTGCTAGGTTAGTTTCATTATCGCTGCCCTGCCGTTAACCATGGCTGCTCCGCTTTCTGTTTGCACCAAACAAGAGCAACGTTCTGTGATCCGTTTTCTGTGGTCGGAAGGTGTATCAGGGGCTGAAATTCATCGAAGACTTTCGGTACAGTACGAGAACAGCGTGTTGCCGCAACGGAGTTTCTATGAACGGATTGAAAAATTAAAAAATGGTCGTACAAGTGTTACGCACGACGAAGGAGCCGGACGACCGTTTATCACCACAAATGAGGAAAACATTGAACATGCACGTGACATGGTTTTCTTAGACAGACGAGTAACTATCGATGAAGTGGCACAACGTCTACAAATTAATCAGGATTCTGCTTACGAAACCATCCACAACAGACTTGGATTTCATAAAGTCTGTGCAAGATGGGTCCCAAAAAAACTCACACAGTCGCATAAACAAACGCGCTTGGACATCTGCCAAAAACATTTGGATCACTATGGTAACGAACTGGACATCCATGTTTCGTCATCACTGGTGACGAAACACCACTACGAAACTCCATCACTACGAGCCGGAGAGTAAACAGTAGAGTATGGAATAGAAACATCCAAATTCGCCCTGCAAAAAAAAAGTTCAAGACCCAACCGTCTGCAGGAAAACTGATGCTTACGGTTTTTTGGGACTCACAAGGCTCAGTACTGGAACATTATTAGGAAAGGGACACGACAATAAACAGTGCGCGTTTCAATGCGATACTTACTGCCAAGCTAAAGCCTGCAATTCGAAGCAAATGTCGAGCGAGGAATGTTGTCGAAAGGTCCACGACAATGCCCGAATGCTGCACGACAATGTCCGTCCACATACTACAGCCTACACTGCTGAAACGCTCCAGAAACTCAACTCTGAAGAACTGGCTCATCCTCTGTATTATTCTGATCTTGCCTCTTCTTACTACCACTTGTTTGGTCCCCTCAAAGAGGCATTAAGGGGCCGTAGATTTACCTCGGACGAAACAGTGAAAGAAGCGGTGTATTCCTGGCTCGCAGCTCAACCGAAAAGCTTCTTTTATGAGATCATCAGGAAGCTTGAACAACGATGGACCAAGTGCCTGGTAATGCAAGGGGACTATGTTGAAAAATGATGGACATGTAAGTTTCTTATTTGTATTGCAATAAAATTTATAACTACATTGCGGATAATAACTGGCTTACCCTTGTATATATACCCCAGAGAGAAAAGTTGTAAATATTGTATACAATGGTATTCTTTTGATTATGTTGTTCCCAGACCGTTCCCCAAAAAATTTAAAAATATTAAAAAAATAAGAAAAAAACTTCAGTCATTTCCTTGGGGTGATTGTCGTGGGGAACATAAGAAGTAAGCAAAATACTTTTTTATCCGTACAAAGAACAGGTAACCAGCTATAACAACTTTATTTTGAGAACCAGTTATTTTGAAACCACATATTTAGATCACTCTAAGTTTCACAGTTTTCTGTGTATGTTATTGTAACTTCTTTTAATATATTTTTTGAGTAAATTACTTTTTTTGATTTTTAAATTTATTATAAGCATATTCATCGTACATTTTGTCTGATTAGTTATTTTTTTTATTAATTATCCGTTGTTATAAAATCTCAAAGTTTGAAAAGTTTGAAAAAAAGTTAGAAAACTAATAGAAAATTAATTCACAGCAAAATATAACGTGCAGTCTAATTATGAGAAATTAATTAGCTGGTTGAATAAAACAAAGAATAGTTAGAAAAGTTTGAATTTTATTTAGAAAGTATACTAGATCAATGGACATTACACATACCAGTTTATATTAAATGCTCAAAAATAAGCTCGTCATTTTCAACACGTCTTGGCACGCTTCTGTACTTTTTAACTGTTTTTAGTTCTTCAGGACTGTCCGTATGTTGGTCAGCCGCATCCATAATGCGGACAATTAATTCTTCAAGACAATTTATTTTTATTTTGAACAATTTTTTTCATACATCCCCAGACGTAAAATCTTATGCTGTTAGATCAGGCGATCTTGGTGGCCAGGAATGTGGGCCTCCACGACTGATCCATTTCTCAGAGAAATTATGGTTTAAGTGAGTGGAAACGGTACAAAAGAACTGTGGAGGTACGCTACCGTGCAGGAATTATACTTTGCGTCTCAGTGCAAGAGAAACATATTCAAGCAACTGCGGCAGTTCTTGAAGAAAGTGCAAGTAGACCTCAACATTTAAGCGGCCAGGTAATATGAACGGTCAAACCAACTCATTGTGAATAAGGTCGCCCCATACATTGACGCTAAATTGGTGTTGAAAATTGCTTTCATGAGAATTTACTTCTGTTCATATATGCTCATTGTGTAAGTTGTTGACGCCATCTCGAGAGAAATTTTCCTCCTCGGTTAACAAAGCAAACTAGTAGAGTTCTTGAAATGCGTGCCATCAGTTGCAGAACTTCTAGCGAAGCGGACTCTCTCCTGGGTGTAGATGTTCAACTGGCTGTTTATGAAAAGGATAAAACTTATTTTGTATATTCCAGACGATCGAATGGAAACTCCGATCCGTTTAGAAAGACGTCGTGTTAGACGTCGCTTAGAACTGACGCCTGTACTGCGCTTAATTGAGCGATAATAATTTCAGCAATAGCAGCGTCGTGTTGGACCGATCGTTCTTAGCTGTTACGAATACTAGGTAGCGAACCTGTTTCCTGAAAACTGCGAAAAGTAGCGATAATTCTTTTGGAATCTAGAATCCTACGATTCGGAAAACGTATTTAATATTTATATTATTACCTATATACACACCCAAAATGAAAACCATGTCAACGTGTTCCTTTGTTGTAAATAAGCACAGGAATACTTCAATGGCAAACCGAACAAGTTCAAACTAATATTCACAGAAAACCTTCGCTAACGATGGCACAATTCACAGTATCCGATATACTTAATGTATCTTACAGAATGATTTAAAAACTAATACAGTATTGCGCATTGTTGATCAGGTAACTTTTAGGGTATTAAGGTATAAGGTATTTTCTTAAAATACCTTAAGGAAATATTTTCTTAACAATAAAAATAAAAAATTCAAACAACTGAGGATGTATTTTAATAAAACATTTCAGGCAATAATAATTAAAGTAAATAAACAAGCACTTAGTTAAAAGCGTTTTAGAATTTTGATTCAAGACTCTTTTTCTGGTAATAAATGAGAAGAACTGTAACGATACAAGCTGGCTAATACAACTTGCGTAAACATAGTAATAAATTATGAAGATTTTATTTTTTTGTTTTTCTAATGTGTACATTGCAATCTCTTCAAGTAGTAACAATAAACAATCCCCCTCCCATGGTTCAATCAGATGAGGATAATATGTAAATGAGGTGTAATCTTGCACAGACTCAGATCGAGCATTCCTGTGACGTGTGTACCACCAAAGTACATCGGTAATCCACGGTCTAGTATTCAAATCCGTATAAAAGTAACTAATTTTAACTAGGATTTGAACCTCAGAACCTTCGACTTCGAAAACTAGCTGCTAAACAAGTGATTTGCGACGAGTTTACCATTGGACCAGCTTCTTTCTTCTTTCTTTTTCCTATTTAGCTTCCGGTAATTACCGTTCAGATAATACTTCATAGGATGAATGAAGATGATATGTACGAGTGTAAATGAAGTGTAGTCTTATACAGTCTCAATTCGATCATTCCTGAGATGTGTGGTTAATGGAAACTCAACCACCAAAGAACACCGGTATCTACGATCTAGTATTCAAATCCACTGGACCAGCTGGGTGGATTAATAATATAAACATAAATTTGTAAAATATTCTAAATGAGTTAAACGAAAAGATCGTAACTAAGCTGATGTATTTATGAGATGATATTAAATCCAAGCCAAAACTGAATAAACTAGATTCAATAAAAGCTATACTATTAAAGTTTATATAAATTAAATAATAAAACAAATGACGTTATAAAGAATTCTGAAGCGATTACATTAAAAAAAAAAATTAAATTCTGAAAGACATAAAAAATCCTGAGGTTTTTTTTATTTGATATTTCTTTTTTTCTATATTTAATGTAATATATAGCTATTATAATACATTTGATATACCTTATTTAGTTCAGGGTAAGTTTAACTCTATCTGCCAGAGAAATTAGTTCAGCCACTAAGATTAATTTCTATATTCCTGCGTCATTACATTTATATCCATGTGTATTTTATTAGATGGGCTTATTAAATCTATAATTACAAAATTAAGTGGGTTTTTTCAAGCTTATCAATCAGTGTTTTAGCTGGGATATCAAAGGATTCAGCTATTAAACATAATTGCAATAATGTTTATTATATTTAATAATACCATTATCTATTGTTGTACTAAAATAATAATAATAAAATAATAACTCTTATAAATTTCATTTCAATCGTTTTGAATTACTTATTTCCAGTTAAGGTATTGATTGAGATGCCTACATTGATCTCCCAATTCTCGAAATTACTTTTTAGCTAAAAAAGGAGATTCGATTTAGTTATTTCTAAAAGAAACTGTTAAAAAGTAAGGTAAATTTAAAAAAGATAAAAATTTCTAACCGTTTTTGTTAAGAGGAGGTTGACCTAAGTGCTGGAAACTTGTGTCCTGGGATAAACCTTAGGAACTAAGAGATTTTTTTCACTTACCCCTTAAAAAACACTTTTTCTTCACAACTAGCAATATGATATATTCTATATCATTTGAGCTTTTTTTTTTTTTTGGAAAGCAGGTTTGATGAGACCCTTGCCTGCACCTATTAAACATTTTTTTTCTATTTAATTATAATAAGCTTTAATTATAAATAATTAAAAATAAAAGAATTTTAAATATTTTTAACACATAAATTTTTACTTCCAATTTTTTTAACATCTTTCTCTAATATTCCGTTAAAATTCATGTGTAACTGCTCTTTTGAAACGAGTTTTTCTGTTACTTTCTTATTCGTTGATTATTTTATTAGCATTTCTACTTTTAATACAGCTGCATAATCGATACACCAAAAAAATACTATTTAGTAGTTAGTTAATGGAGGTTTAGTTTAGCTTTCTTTTATTATTAAAATCTCCCTTATCTAATAACACATTAAATTCTAAATTGTTAAATAAACTCGTATGACTAGATCGCCAATTTTTACTGATAATTTTTATGAGAAGAAGATGTTTAATTAGCTGTAAATTTTCATAATTACAGCTAATATTCAAAATTTGAATACTCCTCTTTAAAATCATCATGTTTAAATTTTTCTCCAATCCGTACCACTACGTTACGATTTGTTCAAAACGAAGGAATTCCATTCTTTCCTTATTTTGTTTGCTCAACTCCTTTTTCCAGTATCTTAATTTCATATAATTCTTCGATGCTGCTTTGTTAAATCAACTCCTAATATAACGCATTGAAATTGGGCTTTAGCTTACAATTTTCTGCTGTAAACCATGGAAATATTCTATTCTTAGATTCTTTTTTAGTTTTTTCTTCCATGTTTGAACGTGTAACCCTTATTAATTATTGCTAAAGTTTTGAATGAAGAAGCGGTATTCATCATGATTACCTCTTTCTGACTTATATATTAGTCGGTACACAAATTTCACTTGTACTCTAAAGGAACCTAATTTCTGAGATAAATACTGCTAACTTCTTTTACCTGTATCTTTATTTAATAGTTTTTTTTTACTCTTATTTCGCTTCAGTCAGATACGGACAGTCGTTAAAATTTGAAGCCGATTCTTTTCTTGTCGGTATCTTAATATCTTTAATTTATCTAACTTATACTATGTGGAATTTTCCAATTTATAAAGGAAATTTCTCATCAATAAATCTTCCTATTGCCTTTTTTATTTAGTTAATGTCTATCGATCATCGGGAAAACATTATTGAACGAAGTAAAAAAAAATAAATGTGTGTCACACTCGAGTATAGCATACTTACATTTCTACTTCTTATTAAAATCTAAAAAATAAAATTGCAATCAAAAGATATCTAAGTAACTTTCCTTCACCAATTTTTTAAGGAAGAAAAGGGATAATTTTAAATAATATAATAATTTACATTATTTAAGGTACGTAAGTAAAAACTATAAATATTTTTATTTAAGCCAATTATTTAAAGAAATTAATGTTCACATAAATATGTTACAACCACAGCATTGATTGTGGCTCCGAGCAGTTAAAAGAAGAAGGCGATAATGAATAATTAATTAATTAATTAATGGTATAATAATTGTTAAATAATTTAATGAATATTTTTTTTTTTTACAAATTATCTGATATGATGAATTATAAAACTTGCTGTAATTTTTTTAATTGTATACTCGTTACCACAAAAAGAATTTTCTTACTCAATAAGAAACTCATATTTATACTTTCATTTATGATTTTTAATTTATTTTTATTATGAAAAGGAGAAATAGTTTTTTTTTTAGTTAATAATTATAATAATATTTTTATTAATCATTATTACTTGTTTACAACATTAAATGTCTAAGTTAATCGTAGAATGTTTAGTTTACGTATGTGATGCGATCCTGCGTTAATCACTGAATATTTTTCGATCAGTGGTGGGAGTCTGCAATAGAGACAATCTTCTGGAGATGAATATATTTATCAACTTCACTGAGTATTTAAGAGACATTATTTTTTTAAATGTCCTTAATTATTACAGGTACTACATACATCATTCTCTTTCATGTCATTGGGTAGTTCTGTATATTTCTCAATTATCTTAGTTAACTTCCTGAGGATGTTAGCCAGCGGCTCAGGCTAGTATCTTTAATTATGAAATATTATTTCCATCAGTTTATTTTCTGGTACATTCACTGATAAGCAACTTTGGTTACATTAGTCCTCCTTCTTACGTATTCAGTGGTCAAGGTACAGCAATCTCCTATTAAGTGTTCTACACTTTCTTGTTTAATATCACGCATCCTACGGCATCAGATAATACTTCAAGAATCTTCATAATATGCTTTCTGCAGTTTAAAGTGGCTGCTTCTTGATCTAATATACTAAATATTAAGGCTTTAGTAACATAAAATATGTTGCTTCATGAAAGCCATTAGAAAGAGGCATGATTTTCTAGCTTATCGATGCATGATTATATTTGATTTGCGAAGAATTCCAGAGGTTCCTTCAATATCAATCTGTTGACCTTTTCTTTAACGTCCACCAATACCTTTAAAGGAACGACAGAACGATTCATATTAGAATAAATTAAATATAATTTCTCCCATATTTACATAAGTTCATTGCTAAATGAAAATATAGAATATATATAAAAATTTTAAACATACTATCATACAAAAACTTTACATTTCCAACCAGCCCAGTTATTTCCAAATGATAGTATAACTTACTCCGAAATTTCTTTCAGCGGACGGGTCAAGCATGGTCAAAGTCCCGTCGATTGAATATAAATCGAGTAACGATGTAGGTTACTTGGTCGATTCCATTTTTTCAATAGGGATCCCATTTTAATACGAGACATATTGTTTTTATCTTACAATGAATTCTACAAGATGAAAACTGTAAGATACGAAACTCTATTAAGAATGCTATTTAAATGTAAATTGTAATACATTTAGTTCATCACATCTCTTTCTATGAGATCTAGTATATAAATGATTTGCAAAAAAGATTAGCCCAACATGAATATGTTTAGGCATAGAGTTGTATGTAGAAAAAAAATGTATTGAAATGTAAAAGAAACTTTATGTATCAGGAAAATGAACGAATGAAAATTTAAGCTGACAGAATGTGTTTTGATAATTTATAAACAGCATTTAAAAAAAAAACACATTAAATTTAATTTTACTTAAAACTTATTACATTTTTTATTTAAAAGCCATAATTTGTTTAAAACAGTAATAATTTGTTTAATTTAACAATACAGTTGTAGGACTACCCGTCACGCGGCTTTTTTCTGAGGCACGGCTTACACACACAACTTAATTTAAAATATTTATCATTTTATTTAAATATAATATTTTTTTGGTTACGTAATTCAATGATTCTAACTAAGGCGCGGGCGCATACTCTATTTCATTTTTGCTGGTTTGGCGGTACTAGCAGCCACTTTAAATATAATTAATTTATTTAATTCTACCGTTCTACCGTTACAACATAACCGATGAGTACAGCAGCTGTACGTCAGTGCTACACTAGCGCTTCTTGTGGTGAGAGGAGGTACTATTGACGCAGTATACCCACTTGTTCATAGCATTTTTTTGGGGTGTGGGTGTGATTTTACAAAAACATTTATAACAAATAATATTTTTTAATTATTAACAGATGTGCCTAAGAAAAGTAAGACCTTAATTAGGTGAAATCTCGAGATACTGAGGTTGACCTTATTCTACAGCCTAACTCCCTTGACTTTTAAATTTAAAATCTAATGGCATCAGTGCCCCATATACAGAAGTAAACTGACCATGTTTGGTCAAAATCGGTCAAGTAATTCTGGAAATATAAGGCGATTTAGAGGGCGACACCGCACATAGATACGTACGTACGAACAACCGGAAAATTTCCCTTCAGTTTTTGGGTTTTTTGGATTCCTTAAATGTCAAAACGTCCGGTGAAAAGTGCATATGCCCAAACTGAACCGATTACAATATTTCCCGTCTAAAACTGTAGCTCTGCTATAACCGCTAGACAGGGAAGTAAAAATCACAAAACTGGTTATTTGCCCTTATTTATTAATAACAATTTTAACAAATCATTAGCGTTGTGTTTTATCGAACTGAAGAAACATCATTTTTTATCGTTTACCCTTTTTACCGATAATAATACTTTCAGTCACAATTTTTTATTTTAGTCCTGTTATTGGCAAAAAGAATTGATACCTTAGGATCTAAAATTAATCGAAATAAGCCCGATAACATCCAAAGCTTGATTGGATGTCGGTGTAGAATTTTTTGCTCGGTTTTTTCTTCTTCTTCATCATCGTTATCGTCGACAAGGATGATTTTTAACGATATTATCGTCAGTAATTCTGATTGCTGTTCCTACTAGTCATCAAATTTTAGATATTCATCAGCACCACATAAATGTACATTCAGTTGCTCTCTCTTCAATGAACAAAGCAGTACTTTTCTTCTGTAATAATCCAAACGACATTGGATAATTCTGATCCGTCGTTTGGGATTTATCTTTTTGTTGGAGGGTAAAAAATCAATTTTAATTCGAGGGAATTCTTGAATATCTGGATGTGCTGTACAGTTATCCACCAGTAAAGTAATTTTTCCTTTTTAATTCACTATCACAATCTCGTACTTCATTGAAGAACAGAGCCGTCGTCCACGCATATTTATTGTTTCAGTACTTAATAGGTAACGATTCAACGATTTTAAAACATCTAGGCTTTTTATATTTGCCTATCGTTAATTACTGCCGTTTATCGCTTCCCATCATATTAGCAGAAACTAGAATATTTATTCTTCATTTTCTATACATTTCCATCTGCACATTTTTCACCTTTAAAAATTAAAATCTTATCTGGCAGGCTTTAAAAAATTCCCGTTTCATCAGAATTAAAAACGTATTCTTCGTAAATCTTACGTATTCCAGGCCAATCAAATTTAAAACCAAGCACTTGCAACAATATATTTTGCTTCACCATTAATTTTGATAAACATCAGGTTGTGACATTGTTTAAATTTAAGTTACCAGCCGTCTAAATCTTTAAAAGTTTCTTTACTCTGTCGTTTAGAATTTTGATTTATTTTTGAAAATCGGTCTTTTGAAAACTGAAAAATGTGACTGTTTTTGCTGATTTAACCACAGAAAAACTGCATCATTTAGAGCAGGGGTGGCCAACACTAGGTCCGCATTCGGCCCGTGGAGTTGGGTCAAATGAATTTAAATGTTATACCGCCAAAAGAACATTACATCATGAGTTGTTCGTATCATACATTTTTAAACTATAGCTTAGAAAAATTTCAAATATCCCGCTATTTAACACCCAAGGTTACTTGGTTTCTGTCCGACGCTAAGTGTTGATAAAATTTAATATGAGACTTCAACTTCTGATATATATGTTCTGTGATCTTCGGCGTGTAATGGAATAAGTGAGTTCAAAATACAGTCATTTTTAGTATTATTAATTATTATCACCCGTGGTGTTTAATTTTTTTTTCAGTTAAAAACGAAGACTTACCATGGCGTCAACTAGTAAATCCTGAGTATTTAAATGCCGTATATATTACGGAAAAATATAATTTTTCCAAGATTCATAAGGATAATCTGAAAATATTTAATTTACAAAGATTATTTAAAGAACCTACATATCGCATGAGTATAGTAAAACCACATTCTTACGTTAGCTTAGAGTAGTTGTAGGCTTGTAGAAGGAAATTGTAAATAGTAAACAATTTATTAATGGCCTACTTTGAGGAAAAAAAAACATCGATTTTCAAAATATGTTTATCAACAACAGCAAAAAAACAATCATAATGAACTTGTTTACACCGTACAGTTGTAAACAAACTGTCAAAAATTAAAAAAGCTGGTAATGTATTTATGCTTTTCCTGACTACGCCAGTCAAGTTAAGCGAATAAAACATAGTGAAAGTGTTATAGGATCTTTCAAGGCACGGTGCTTAAAACAGAATAAACCTTCAAAAAAAAGTATATCTGAGGGAAAAGCCTAATGTTCCTGGAACCTTAGGCTCTTCCCTACGTTTCTTTGCATGATGAAAAGAACTTTATTATTTCATAATTCAAGATGCTATTACCAAGAAGGTCGAGATCATTCCGACAACATCAGCTATTAAATGGTATGTTAAACAGTTCGGGAAGTTATTTTCAATTTTTGTGTTTGATCCTTCTTAATACCTAATTTGAGTCGAGTTGGAGTACTCATAGGGTGTAAACCTATTGTTCCGCTCTGCAATTTTTGCTATTTAGTTAGGTTTTTTGGTGTTTTTTGTTTGGTTTGCTGGTCGTACATTGTTGGTTAGTGAATTGTGAACGTGCCTGTGAATTTTCGTGAATTGTGGACATGGATTAATACCGCTTTTTGATTTTTTCTTCGGGTTTGTATTTCCCATAAGAAATACATTGAAGTTGGTTCTACATAACATATTACTTGGTGAATATTATTCCAAGTCTATCGACAAGTCGCTGCAGGAAGAATAAGTCATCATCTTTCTGGTAAAAAAGGACTTTGAAAATTTCCTGAGCTGGTGAGTACAGAATTTTTTCTAAGTCCCACAGCGTTACTGATTTGGCCGAGGAACTTCTTTTCCTTATAACTCCATATCCATACCCCCATTCCCAAATCTCTCTTGGATCTACGCGATCCATACCCGACCGCATATTTTACCCCCAAATTTTTTTTTACCCCCCCCCCAAATCCGACCTCGGATTTGGAGGAATACATTTCCTCCAAATCCGTCGGGAGTAGGGACTACCAGCACTCTCGCAAATGAAAATAATGCAGATCAACGCCAACAGGAGTACCATAGCTCATGATCTCATTTGGAGGTCATCGTTAGACCAAAATGTTGATTTCCTTACGGTGGCTGAACCCAATGTGAGAAGAGTGGCTGCGCTACGATGGATAGTGGACATAGATTCGGATGCGGCGATTCTCAATGTGTCGGGTAGATATGCGACATCTCGTATTACTTACTATATGTAATGGTTTTCTGATAGTAGAACTTGCGGACTTTAGCCTAGTTTCAGGCTACATCTCCCCGAATTCTGGAAATGAGAGGTTTCAGCAATTTATTGATGACTTAGAGGCCTGTATACGCGGTTCTAGGAAATCTGTGGTACTTACTGGAGATTATAACTCCGAATATCGAGAGTTAGGCGGTATGAGATCTACTCCAAGAGGTTACATACTTGTTGCTATGTTTAATGCGGCTGGGCTTGTGACGCATAATACTGGGTCCTCTCCCACCTTCATTGGCAGGGGGCGAGGCTCGGTTGTGGATGTTACCGCATCCTCTGATGGTATTCCCCATTGGATCAAGAACTGGCGGATTTATGAGGAAGAGCTGGCGAGTGACTACTTGGCTATTATGTTCACGGTAGAGTGTGGAAGGTCGGGAACCTCTGCCCGTAGTCAAAGGTGGCGGCCCTCAGAAGTTCAGGCCAAACGTATTGTGGACAGGGTGGCTGATCGGTTGGACCCTGCTCAGGCGATCACACCTGAAGGGCTTATGGAGGTACTGCGTGATGAGTACAGTCGATGTGGACGACCTTGAGGGGCCGGCAAAGAGAAGAGTCCACTGGTGGACTGATGAGATTGCTACCATGAAAGCAGCTATAATCGCTGCTAGAAGGAAACTTCAGAGAGCAACGAGGAGAGCTTCTAATGATGTAGACGAGTTACTTGTTGCATACCGACAAGCAAGAAAGTCCCTTTGTACGGCCGTTAAGGAGGCCAAGGCGAAAGCCTGGGCGGAGCTGATAGCAGATCTGGACGTTAATCCGTGGGGGGGTGCGTATAAAATTGTCATGAACAAGTTTGCTCCCATACCCCCTCTATCTCGAGAGACAACACTTTGGGTAGTCGAGGAGCTGTTCCCAGTAGCTGAATTCCCGTGGAATAAGATAGCCCCGGAGCATGAGCAAAGATTCTCCATTGAGGAGCTGAGACTGGCGGCTTAGCGAATTAGTGCAGATAAGAATCCGGGGTTGGACGAGGTCCCTGGATCGCTCGTTAAATTAATGGTGACAACATTCTTGGTTTATAATGGACGCCTATAATTCAGCTTTGGAGAGCTGTCGCTTTCCTTGCTGTTGGAAGGAAGCGCGATTGGTCCTGGTGCCAAAGAAGAGAGACATGCTTGGGTGTGGGGTCTCATAACGTCCTATATGCTTGCTCAGCACCCTGGGCAAGTTTTTGGAGAGACTTATCGCTGATAGGCTCTGGTGCGAGGTGGAAGCGAAGGGTGGGCTTTCCCCTGATCAATATGGCTTTGTTAGGGGAAAGTCCACAATTGACGCGTTGAAACGTGTAACTGAATGGGCTGGAAATCGAAGTAGTGGCACTGGGCGTCGACTGAATATCCCGTTAGTGGTCCTCCTAGACCTCAGGAACGCCTTTGGTAGTCTCCAATGGCCGACGATTATTGATGTGCTGAGAAAGAAGAATATAAGTGGGTATCTCCTTGGCATAATTAACAGTTACCTACATTGCAGAAGGCTTAAAACCCCCACAGAAGATGGTGAGTTGATTTTTGACGTGTTTGGTGGGGTTCCGCAGGGGTCGGTTCTCGGCTCACTCCTGTGGGACCTCGTTTTTGATGGGCTTTTGAGACTTGAGTTTGATGGGAACGTTGAACTTGTTGCATATGCAGATGATTTGGCCCTCCTCGTGGCCGGACACACACTGAAGCAGAAGTGGAGGAAGTAGCCAATAATGCGGTCCGGCGAATAAATTGTTGGCTTGAGGTGAGAGAACTACAGTTAGCACCTAATAAAACCTCCGTAGTAGCGTTGGTCGGGAGAAGAAGATTGCGAGAAATGCAGATTAATGTTGCTGGGACCAGTATTCCCATGTCGGGGTGCGTTAAATACCTCAGCGTGTGGTTGGAGAGGAGCCGAAACTACAACGTCCACCTTCAGCAGACCTTGGTACGTGTTCAGACAGTTGTTGATAATCTCAGTAAGCTTATGCGTAACCACAAAGGTCCTCGTGCTTCTAGACGACGTATAATACTGACGGTGGCTTCTTCTATCATATTTTATGCCGTCCCTGCGTGGGTAGAGGCCCTTGCAAAGAAAAGGAATGTAGATAAAATATCGTCGCTTCAAAGACGTGCAGCGTTGAACATTGCGGCCGCATACCGCACGGTTTTGCGAAACGCTATTTAGGTCCTCTCCGGGATCCCCCGATGGGGCTGCGTGCATTGATGCTCCGGCGGGTTTATTTTGGTATGACTAAGATTGAGGCTAAGGACTTACTTCTGGCCGAGTGGCAGGAGGCCTGGAACACCTCACCTACTGGTATATGGACGCATAAATTAATTTAGAGAATAGATGTATGGGTGCAGAGAGGACTGGGTGAGGTAGGTTTCTATATAACGCAGCTCCTTTCTGGACATGGCGAATTTGAACCCTACTTGCATTGATTTGGCAGGAGAGCGTCTCCTCTATATAGGTACTGAGATCTTGAGGATACCGTTGAGCACACCATCTACCAATGCCAGCGGTGGGATGTGGCCAGACAACATGTCGGGTTAAGCTGGCTTTCTCCAGAAGAAACAGTTCCATACACGTTGACAGGAAGAACAGAATGGGACAAGGTAGTAAGTACACCTAGCAACTAGTATCCTGAAAACTAAAGTAAGAGAAGCTAGAGAATGGGATAGAGCCTGATTCAGGACTCAGATCAGTAAGAGGACTGAAGATCACCTGCAAGAATCAGAGTTCCATACAAAAGACCTGACACTCAGGTGAAGAAAGTGACTTGAAGGTGAAGGGGTGAAGGACAGCTCCGTGTGAAGCCGTCGTGCGTCTGCACTTGTGCGGATGGGTGATGGTGATGAAGCACAGGGACTCTGGACCCCTGGACCCTAAAGGCACCTCCTAGGCCTGTGCAATGCTTAAACTGCAGGACCAATCCCGGAGGAGGAGAAAAGGTGAGATATGGGTTTTAGTCAGTAGGGTGTGGGTACACATAGGCTCTTACTAACATCTAGCCGAACCCGTGCGAGTCCGACGCTCCCACATTTATGGGGGGTTCATAAATGGCATTTCTCAGACTCATCTATAACAAAAACAAAAAAAATAAATACCTAATTATGGTTCTTAGTTCACATCATGTATATTTATTGAATTTCTAAAGAACAATAGCATACTACAAAGAACAATTTCAACTGATACCATATCAGCTAGCATCAAATGGTCAAATTGTACATATTGTCCAACTAGTAAAGAAAGGATTGAAATAATGGAAAATGAAGTTTTTGTTAAGAACAAAGAAACCTTAACTGGACTAGGCTTCAATATACGAACTAATGTTTAAAAGTAATCAGATTCCAAATAATCTATTAACAGGATATGAAAAATCAGAAAAGTGATAGTAGAATACTTACCAGAAAATAATAAAAATCAGGTGATAAGATACTTGCATGGATTTTTTGAAGGGACAAAAGTGGAATTTTGGAAAAACAATAAACGAAAAGATAAAGCTATTTGTAAAATATTAATAGACTGTAGAACGATTTTAGTATTACAAATTCAAAATTTCAAAATCATTTTTAAACAGGGAAGAATCAGTGTGATATTAATCTTTGTAACTTAAACGCTATGAAGAAATAAATTTTAAAAGAAACATTTAAGTAGACATAATACAAGTATTTATATACCTTATCCAAGTTACAGGATCAATTTTAATAATTATCATTTGAAAAATAATTTTATTTATTAATGAAAATTTTTAAACAATTTCCAAAAAAAAAACTATAAAAATGAAACTAATAGACTGAAAATAATAGTTTTGAAATAATATTTTTTTTTTAAATTGTACAATATACTGAAGGAAAAGTTATATATAATTAATTTAGGAAAGTAATTGATAAACTTACAGTTGATGATTACATGACTACGATAGAACCACAGTTTGTTCTACTTGTGGCTCAGAATAGTTCAAACGGAAAGATATAATAAGTGGTAAATACTTATTTTTATAAATGATCAGACTTTAAAATCATAAACTTCCTTAAAAAAAGACTGAATAATAATAAGAAAAAATCCATTAATCTACTTATAACAAGCAGTAATATATAATTTTTGCAAAACTACTAAGAAAGTTTCAAAATTTGATTAGTTTACTTTAGTGTGGATAAACATCACAGATCATGTATCAACATGTAGGTACTTGTGTGGATAAACATAAAATCTTACAACTTATATAATGAATATTGATCAGAAGTTGTACCGTTCTTATAATAATCTAACAAAAAGAAGATTCTTGATAACTCAAAATCTTGTAATCAAGGATTGATGTAAATAGATTATGTATAAGTTATCATTTGAAAAACCACAATTAAACATATAAATATGTGGGAAAACATATTTATAATATATGTACTTCTTAATTTAGTTTTTTTTATCAAAATAAAACTCATTATTTTTAGGTTAGTGTTTTTATCTATACTAGCCACTGATAAGCGTTTCCTTTTTTAAAGATTTATTTCATGGCAAGTAAATCAATTTTTTAATTTTATGATGCGATCCCATATGTCGTATCTGAAATTAAACAAACATGAATGTACAATTTATTAAAGATCGAACTTCAAATGTCAAGAAAAGAAGATTTATTGACGATAATACTCCGATTAGAGGTGGCACTGTATCAGCTTCTGTTAGTAACACATATTTCAATTAGGGTTCTAATAATGAAGGTCTAATCTTTAACAATGATAAACTTTGTATTAACAATAATGATAAAAATTTCATTGTAGAGGATATGATGTAAGAAATTGTTGAAGTTGAAGTATTAGAAATTGTACATAATCTTTAGGAAAGTCAGAAATCTGTTTATTAAGAGAAATAAATTCAGAATTGCGATTTACAATGTCCACCATGAAAAGTATGAAACGGTCGCATAATACCTAAAAAAGAATGATTGTGCATATGGTATCTTAATCTATAGCTGTTATTAAAAAAAAAAAGTATTAGGAAAAGTAAGTCTATGGGAATTAATAATGTGAAGGATGTTCTGTGGGAAAATATATATAGATTTACACTAAAAAAATCCTACAAATGGAGTAGTGTAGGAAACCCCAAGGATGGATACTGTTATAAACTATCATGAACTGATGCACATCAACATGGCATCTTGATATAAAGAAAATTCATAATATTGAAAAATTGTAAAAATTGGTCCAAGGTAATGAACAAGTACAAGAAGAGATTAAATAACAAGTTTGGTCCTGACATTGTAGTTAAGAAGTTTACTAAAAATGTATAAAATTGGGAATAGTGGTGAAAAGAAAGAAATTGGATTCCTAAATCGAAGTTGTTCCTCCTAATCTTGTCACTAGATTTTCTCAAACTATCACTGCAACTGATGTTAAATGTTTGTAAAATGCTCTAATGCTCAAGTATATTAATGAACTAGTATATTAAAGAGTTAAGTATATTAAAGAGTAAAAATGACACTTAAAATTCTTTCCATCTGGAAGTAATGACAGTAATTTAAATCATAATAATCCATGCGCACATTAGACGCCTATGCTGTCTTTATCTTAGTGCAAAAGTTATCTTTGAAGATAAAAATAAACCACCTGATGATGGGGTTGTTCAGTCTCATGTGTTCCTTATTTATGATAAACAAACTATGTAACTCTTTCTTCTTACCTATGAAAGCCATACAAATATATTAATCTAAGTTGAGTTCAACAGCTTTTATAATATATATATATATTTTCTTTATAAATACTATTGTTAAGTATTACATTGTGTTTAAAGATGTAATACAAATCAGTTCTTAAAGAGATGTTAAAAGTAAATGTACTTAAAGTGTTTTCATTTCTGTTATAAAATGTAACTTAAAACTGTAAATCTAAATATAACATTATGTACATAATAATAATTACCTAAACGATATGAAAAAGTTACTAATACTACAAATATGTTAACAAGATGTATCTAAATATATTATAAATTATACGTAGTAAATATATCATTAATCAAAGTAACAAAGTATTAATTGAAAATATTATTGAACCAGCGGCATATGCTTTGAATTCTAGAAAGTCAATAAGTCACATATTCAAACAGGTGTATCTATAAAAAATAATATAGTTTTTCTGTTTGGTGTATTATCATATCGTTTGTGGGTCAAGGAAGAAATATGATGAAATAGATAGAATTCACTTATTGATTTACCCTATGATGTGGTAGTTTTGACAGAGGCTTTGTCAGCATATAAACATGGATTTTTATCTGAATACCTATCATGGAGCAAGAGCTGATCGTAATTATCAGGTTGGATCCCTTAGACGAGAATCATTAAGAAGCACATTAAATTTTTTAGATTATGAATATGATGCAAATCCTATGTCAGGGACTGGTTGCAAGTGATTAAGTTTAATTTTTTGCTTTTCTATTTAATACTGAATGCTATTTTAATATATTAGCTGAAAAAATAAACAGCATTCTTTATGATAGGAGATTTTAGTGTATAAATGTATCCTGGAACCATATCCCAAAATATTGTTTTGTGCATTGGGTAACAGTAAGTTTGTTTTTAATTTAATCAATTTACTGAGTTAAAACTACAGTAACTCTAAAAATAAAAATTCTTTGTCAGATTCAGTGCTCGATCTGTTGAATTCTTAACTGTGATTTGTTTGAAAGATAACATAAAACTGACATTGTCATTGAGAAACGTAGTGAGAAATAAGTTGCATTAGCCATTTTTTTGAAATTGATTGATCAAATGATAATCAATGTATTTAACAATATTATGCAGAAACTGCTCAAGTACTAATTAACTTTTTTAAATAAATTTTTGATAGTTTATTTGCTATCCTCATTCAAAAGTTTATGCTACTAATTCAAAGCTGATTTAAAATTTTGAATAAAATAAAATATACTTTGCCGATCTTTGTGACGAAATGGTAGCGCCCGGGTTTGAATCCTGGTTAGGCGTAGAATTATTCATACGCTAAAAATTTTCATCTTCATTCTCTCATTCATAAGCTTCTGTGTTGTATTAATTCTAGGCAAAAGAAAAAAAATTATTTTCCATTACACCTCTTCAACAAAATTATTTTAACTTTTGAAAACACTGTTACGTGAATAAATTACAAACTAAGAATCTGACTTGAATAATCCAAAAAAAGTGTTTGTGTATTTAGTCAATGCATTTTGTTTAAATGTAATTTTTGTAGAAATTAATAAATTTGTATAGTGAATATTTTAAAGATTATACTCTATATTGGAAACCGATGGTCGAAGGGCAATATGTTAGAGCCAAGGAAGAATTTTAATTTTAATTTAAATCATTATTAAATAGGTACATGCAGGGCATTTAATAAATACTTGTTAGAAGCATGATGAATGAGAACTGGGCAGGATTTAGAGGGGAAAATTGAACTAATAATATTTTGAATTTAATTAATATATTAATTTAACATTAAACGATTAGGATGATAAACTCTACTGTTTCTTTATAGATTTAAAACCACTTTTGATAATGTAAACAGAGAAGCGTTTTTCTTTAAAGTATCTAAAGTAGGGGTATCATTTAAATTTATGAGAAACTAGGTTATGTTGCAGTGATTAATGGATCAATTATATGGCCACACATTTATGCTGATGATGCTTGTGTCTTGTCTACAAGTCCCAAACCTTCACAAAATATGTTCAATAAATAATTTGAAATTATGTTGCAATAAGGGGCTAGCTGATAATTTAACTAAGTCAAAAACTTTTAGAAAGGGGGAAGATTAGGCCATACTAAGTATTGGAGTTGGTCAAAGGAGACATAGAAGTGGTAAATAAATACAGTGTATAAATAATTAGGAATTACATTAAAATTGTTACTTTCCTTTAAGGCACATATAAGAGACAGAATATCAACCACTAAGATAATTTCTATACTGAAAATAAAATCCCAACTTTTCCAAATAGAATTTTGTAATGCTGTGTACAGGATGATAACAGGATATTGAGCTATGCAAATGGTGACAAATTTGAAATTTTTCAAAGAAAAAATTTTTCGAATTTGAAGTTTATATCAAAGGAAATATTTGAGATGCCCGCAATATGCAAAATATGTAACTTACTTGGAAACTGGTGTTGACTTAATATACCAGTTTTTCTTTTTTAATTATACATTAACAATTATAATTATATATAATAAATATGTTTTTTGAGAATTTAAATAATTCATTAACATATTGACCACTGTGTTAATATAACTAAATATTAAATTAAATATAAACCATCAAGACACAGTAAATAGATAAGTTAAACTTATCATATTAATTCCAAGAATCAATTTTTGCAGGATCAGTTTGAAATTTCAGTTGTTATTAAATTCAATAATTACATTAAAATATATTTATTTTGTAATTTGTCAAATTAGTTTTCTTTAAAAAAAAAATGTTCATAAGTAGGAATGTTTAAATGTTGGTGTGAATTTCAGATAAATTTAGTCATTGATTGACTGCTTTCAACGACATAAAATAGATGGAAATGTTAAATTAAATTAGGAAATTCTCTGGAGTGAAATGTGTTGAAAGAAGAGATTATAATATGATAGACAAACAATGCAATTGACTCTAAACCTGGTTGATAAGGGATAAATATTATATAAACATGATAGGGCATTTATAAGAGCAGATTTTAGGATTAGATGTGGTCAGCTGGGAATTCAATAATGAACCACATTAATGATTTATAAAGACCACACATAACAGAACAAGTCACAATTTAAATAAACTACACCTTTGTTACTAGGAGTTTCAATTCTTTTTCAGACACTGAAGAAATTACAGAGAAGTAAACTGTCCTAGGGTTCATCTGTTTGAAATTTTCACACTTAACATTGATAATGTTGAAATATAAGAAAATTTTTCTATATATTTATATTATAATTAATTCAATATGTATTCCCCAAAATATTGAGCCAGAAACATTTAAAGTTATGTATGGTATAAAATCAATAAAGATACATTATATTTATCATTACTAAAAAATTATAAAATAATTTATCATTTAATTTACTGTGTACTAAGTTACATACACTTAATTTACCTCATTTTGGCCTAAATCAAACTTCTTATTCCAGGATCACATTAACAGTCTGTTAACACAAATTAACTGATATGCATGAATATCATGTAAACGATTTGAACTAGATAGAATTTAATTAGAACTATTTTATTTAATGTTATAATTTGCTTCACTGATAACTTGTAACCACATGAAGTAGATTGTTATCATTACCAAATTCTGTTTCTCTGATTCTCTTTCACATTCTTTGTGTTCTTTTCTCTTTTTCATCACCATCTAATAAATAGGAAATTGTCTCAAAGATCATTATATTTTGTTTACATTTGTTTTTAATGTCAACAATTTATGCTGTTTATTAAAATTAGAACTTTTATTAACAAATTTATATGAACAGTTTTATTAATAACTGTGTAGATTTTTTTAGAAAACTTTGAGTAGGTTATTACCAAAACCTGGAATTTAAAAAAATTATCTGCTGTGGACACCTCATACAGACTTACACCGCATGCAGACTTCCTTGTATGCCTATTAAATTACATATATTTTTTATTACATTTTTTTTTATTATTGAATTATTAATTGTAAAAATTCTCTTACAATCAAAGATTAATAATTATTAATAAATCAATATACTTAATAAATCAATATAAGTAAATAAAGTCAGATTCTCACCAATCTGCTTCCCCTTGTAAGATCAAACATTTCATTAATTAAACATTTATTGTGCTATAACTCTAGAACCAATGCAAATATATACCATTTATGATATATCGTTGAAAAGCTCTCAATGAGGGCTTATTACTGCAGTTATGAAAAAGTCCAAAATCCAAATTTTTTAGATTTTGGGCTTTTTGGACACTTTTGGTCCAGTAAATTGTAGTCAAAAGAGAAGGTGCACAACTAGATATTACAACAGTCCTAAATCCAAAATTTCAACATTCTATAACTAATCGTTTTTTAGTTGTGCAAGATACGTATGTACTACTTACAGATGTCACACTGAAACTAGTCAAAATGGAGGATTGTCAAAATGGATATTTACGTTGAAATCTGAAAACCTAAATTTTTCACAATTATAATACTTTCTTATACTCGTACAAGGACGTAAAATTCAATTTCAAGTCATGGATGTATTTAAAAGTTATCCTAAGAAGTGAATACAAATCTAGCATTATTTTTTCCTTATCAGCTATTTTCTATTGAAATTAATCTTGTAAGTTGCTTTGTTTTCAAAACCCTTTATTCTAGTTGTCTTTTAGTGACTATTTGTTTCTGAATCATGCTATTTGGGTTTAGTCCCAAAACCGGGTATATGCTGTGATACAGATCTGGCAGCCCGGCAGTTGTTTCCAAAACCATCTATTTAACAATTGAAAATACTGTATGTAAGTATTTTTCCTAAACTGTACATATTCATTATTTCTCATGATTTTTTAAAAAATTAAAGTATATATAATAAACAAAGAAAAAAATCAAGGAATTAACAGAGGCCAAAACCAAAATTGAAAATGGAAAAACAAAATAAGATAAAAAGCAAATGGAAAATATCATATGGTCATAAATTGTCATTTTTGCAGATTAATTTATTGCAAGATGATAAAGAAATGAAGTGGAGCAAGAATAAAAGAACAAGGGTGAAACTTTTAAAAAGAATCAATAAAAAAACAAACCCAGGGGTTGGGAAAGTGACTTTGGGAATCTAAAATCACCTGGGTGAAAGTAGCTGTTCAGTTTCATGTTCTCCTTATTATTTATTAACAAACTATGTAACTCTTTTCTTCTTATTTATGTCAGGCATATAAGTATGTTAATCAAGTTTAGTTCAACAGCTGTTTTATAATATATATATATATATATATATATATATATATATATTATTTTTGATTATGCTATTGTTAGTACTTTTAGTAAATTTTTTCTCTTCAAAAATGTAGTTACAATGAACAGACAATCTTGATCTTTCTGTCTGTGACAGTCTGCTTGATGAGGTTTATTAGTTTTGGATATGTTCCAAATTCTTTAAGAACGTTAAAAATATTTTTCTAGTAAATGACAGCCCTTTTTAATATCATAATTCTCTTGTTCGCCAAGCCGTACTTCCTGAAGTTGTAGTTTTCAAGCTAAAAATCTGTTCTGCACTAGATCTCTCTTTCTTTTATCTTCCTTGATACTTTCTAATTTGTGGATAAATTTGTTCTTTTAATTTGTCAAGAATAACATTAGAAAGAATTTTGTACATAATCGACAGAAGAGATATTAAAGATATCCAAAACAAGTTTTACATGACTCCTTCATGTGATCTGCATGAACTAAAAGGACTGATGGGATATTATTTCTAACATGAAGAAGGACTGCTTTCAAATTACACATTGAGAAGTCTATAAAATGATGCCATTAATCAGGATGATTATAATTTATATGTCTCAAAGCTTCTAAGAAAGATTCAACATCAGTAGCTTAATCTTATAGTATTTTTAATACAAATTCTTTAGGATTTTTGCTATTTGTTTCCTTCCTTTGTAATTTAAATTCAACAAGGTTTTACTGCATTTTAATAGCGCATCAGTTTTTCCAGGATTTCAGTAAATTTTCTAATTCACTGTCACACACCTGATTCCATCATCTGTGGCTCCTTTTCCTTGGTTTGAGTGTGTGTGTGCTATCTCTTCTGTAGTCTATATGTTTTTTCAAGTCCTGCTAACTGTGGGGGTTTTCAAGTCTTTCTTGGAACTGTTACTTATTTCTAGAAATTTTTGTGTATCTATCCTGGGAATTTTGTTTTGGGCTGTGGTCTTTTTCTTCTGAGGGATGAGTTTCACTTTGATTATGGTGATGTAGTGAACTGAGTCGTCATAAGTCCTCTCTTCACTTTAATATTCATGTTTTCTGAGTATTCCTTTTAAAAATGGCCACATGATTAATTTGAAATACATAGACTCTTTTGCATGGGGCTCTATGTTTTCATCTTCCAGGAGTTCCTTTTAAAGTGTGTTGGCATAGTTTTTAGGTTTTCTGATCTACATGGAGAGATTAATCTTAAACCATTTATATTTGTTCTACTATGTGCTGTGTAAATACCCACTTCTCTTTCATTTATTTTGTTGTTTCTTATTTGTGATGAAATTGCCTAGAAGGATCTTGATATGTTTTTGGGGATTTTATCCATTTCTGCCTTAAGTAAATCCCAGAAGTTCTCAACTTAGATTCAGAATCCATAATTACATCATTACTTTTGACATAGCTAAAATATATTGTAAAGTATTAGTTAAATCTATGATTCAAATTTACAATGTATACTCTGGTGTGATTCTCCAGATCAGGAGATAAAACACTACGCATTATCTATCCCTTTCGGTCCCTACCCTCACTTTTTTGAGGGTTCGGTTTTCAAGCTGCAATTATTTACTGAATGTATTGGAAGTGACTAGACCTGGATAGCAATATTTTGTGGTTTTGAACTATAATCTCTCTGATCCTACTAGTGCTGCAATTTGTTGAGACTATTTTGTACTACGTTGAATATTGAGTTAGTGTAAGAAACGTGGCTTCCACATCACGAGCAGGTAAATATGTTTATATTATTTTTAATTTAATTGTAGCATACCTTTTATGTAATGTAAAATGTTCAGAAATGAATTATCTTTACAATGTTGTATTTAGATCATATGTAGGAAGATAATTAATATTTTTTTTTTAGTGGCCAAATCTTTAACCTCACTTTTGTGAGGTCTAGGACTGACTGCTGCTAACATCGTACTGAATATTGTAAACATTGTTGTAACAACTCATTTTATCTTCCTGCAGAAGTTAAATTGGCACTACAGATATTAATTTTATACTTTTTCATAATATTTTGATTAAAATTTGTTTAATTTGAGTAAGGAATATATAAAAATAATGTACAACAAAATGGTTATTATTTCTCATTACAGATCTAAATGAGAATGTACTGAATGATGATGCTTTCTTAGCTTTATTAGACGATTCAGATATTGATTGTTTGACTGATGATGATGATGATTGTACATTTGTATGCCCTTTCAATGTACCAGCTGATGACACCAGCTTGGATGATGAAGATGAAGAGGATCGGTGCCCATCGCCCCCACAATCGGACAGACCAATAAGTGATCGTATCAAGGACCGTATCCGATGGAGACACCGACACTGGAAGATACCAGATGTACCAAATAATGACGAAGAAAATGAAGTGTACACAGAACTGGTACTATTCAAATGAACAGAGTGAAAAATGTCAATTTTAAGCCGGAGAAAAGTATGGCACGTGGAGATTGTGAAGAAATATGTAGACAAGACGACAATGTATGTATAGTTCGTTGGAAGGATTCAAAAGTTGTCTCATTAGCCTCTACATTTCATGGAAAAACACCGGAACATGAAGTTAGGCGATGGGACAAAAAGGAAAAACATTATATCAATTTTTTTCCAATGTTGTAAAAAAATATAACAAGAAAATGGGAGGTGTTGATATTTACGACCAACAGATTTTTTAAAACAAGGAAATGGACACTAAAAACTGCAATACATTTTATTGATCTAGCAGTAGTAAATAGCTGGATGGAATACAGACAGAATGCAAAAAATAATGGTACTGCAAAAAAAGGATATACTTGATTTGTTATTTCCGTTTAGCTTTAGGTGAAAACCTAGTAGCTGCTACTGACACAATTCCATTTGAGGAACAGGATAATGAAAAAGAACAACCCCCATTTAAAAAAAAGAGTACCCACTTCCATGCATTGATAAAAGATTCGATAGTTTTTCACACTGGCCAAATGCGGATAATCTCACTGCTCCAAGGATGTGTCATATGAAAGGTTGTCAGAGCCGAACTAAAGTTCGCTGTACAAAGTGTAACGTTTATCTCTGCCTATCTTCAAAAATTGTTTCTTAGCATTTCATAGCAAGTAGTATAATGTATTAGATTGTAGTAATAATAAGAATTTATTGTAATAATTGTTTATCAGAATTTCATAGCAAGTAGTATAATGTATTAAATAGTAGTAGTAAAAAGAATTGGTTGTAATAATACAGAAGTTAGTAAAATATGAATGTAAGTAACTAGAAAGTATGTAGAAAAAATTGAAAAATAAATATTATGTAATTTGAAAATAGTTGGTTTTTAAATTTTATAAGCATCAACTTAATATTTTACAAATTAATACAAGTTGTTTTCTATGCAAATGCCAAAGCAGGTAAAAAAATAAAAATAGTAAACATAACAGTAACTGATTGACAAAAAACCATCTTCAAAAATAAATAACGTGTATTCCCAGTGGCGTGGAGTCCCAACCCTCACAAAAGTGAAGGTATTAAAAACAGTAGAAGTGGTGGGGGAAAAATTCCCCAAAAAATTATTATATGTTTTGGGGGTCTATAGTGGGCAGGAAATACAAAAAACATTGTTTTCCTTTTGCAATTTTACACTCGGGTCTGAAAGGGCTATGGTAATGTATGGAACTGCTTGTGCACCATATTTGGCCACATGATGTTTAATTTAAGTTACAAATGAAAATGAATTTCCACTTGCATGCAAGTCCATTTGAAATGATTTTATGTTGATAATCTCATAATGGGTTCAGACAACTTTGATGTTATTCAGTTTTAAATTATTTTAAATTATTTCAACAGTATGGTTTTCCAATAATAGCATTGTTTCTTAACCGCTTGAAATTTAAATTGTCCAGGAATTTTCATCAGATTCTGGACAATAATGAAGAAGTTTTGGATTAGGTGTTTTTGTTTATGCAGAGTGCTAATATTTTACATACTTTTTAATACTGTTTTTAGAGTTTTTTACAGTAGTTGTATGTTTTGTGTCTTAACATTTTGGTTAAGTTTTTGTTTTGTCTGTATTTTTATATTTCTACTTAACTTTTTCTTTTGTTTTAATTTTTGTTATTCTATTAGGTTTTGTATTTATATTTCATGTTTTGTTTTCGGGGTGTTTTGATTTAATTTCTAATTGTGATTTTTTTTAAACTTATACATTGTGCTCGGGCGATAACGCCAAAGCATTTTTCGCCCAGAAAAAGCAAAAAAAAAAAACCTACATAAAAAGTTTTTTTTGTTTATAGTATACTTAAAATTCAAATGTGAAATTACAATGGACAACAAAATCTTGATTTTTGTTTGTTACAAAAATGTTAGTAGTTGAAGCTTATTATATTTTTGATGATTTCAAATATGCAAGCGATTATTTTTCTACCAGGCATAATTACCATTTTTTATTGTAAGAAAAAAGCATTATGACTATAGTATAACAATATCATACATGCAATTTCTACATGCCTAAAATATCTACTTCTTTTGGATTTTCTTGTGCAGTATACTGTAGGTACATCAATCTTGAGATTTCAATAATTTCAGTCAGCATTCTTTGGATATTTTTTGGTGAAAACATTCTCCATGTTCATCACCCACAGTTCTATGATTGATGAGGGAAATTCTAGATGAGAATCTAGAAGTGGAATTTTAGTGACATATTACATTCAAGCGATTTATAGTTTTCAAGAATTTCAGTTATAAGTGCTTTGATTTCCAAGGAAGCTGTTTACAACCTTTTCAAAAAATTTCCATGCAGCAACCTCACAGTTATTCAAACTGCCTTCAACTTAATTATTATTATTAATATTTATTAGTTTTCTTATTTGTAGTCCAAGAAATATACCTTCCTTTATCTTAGCATCACTTATATTAGGGAACTTGTTTTTTAGAAAGTGAAATCCATCACGATCAATTAAATCATCACGATCCATTGTTTTAAAAAAATGTTTCATTAAACCTAGCTTAATGTGTAGTGATGAAAAGTAAATTTTTTCACTAGTGCTGGACTCACAATGTTCTTCTCTCCTACAGTCAATGTTTCTCTTTTGGGCAACTCTTTTTAACATAATGATTCTTTCTATCTCACTGTCCCCCTCACTCAAGAAGCAACAGAATTTATTTAGTACACTCAACCATGTAACAGTGCTACCACTTTCAGGTTTGTACAGTAATGTCACAAATGTTTCTTGTACTGAAACATACCCAAAACAAATTTCATATTTCATATGACTCTTTCACGTGAGCTGCATGAGCTAAAAATACTGATGGGACATTATTTACAACATGAAGGATTGCTTTCAAATTATGCTTTGAGGAGTCTGTAAAATTATGCCATTCATAAGGATGGTGCATATGTTCCAAAGCTTTTAAGAAAGCTTCCACATCATTACAGTAAACTAAGTCCTCGTACTGGAAGGAAAAATGTTCAAGTTTATACTGTCTGTCACAGAAAGCACTTATTTTAATATTGTGTTGTAAACAATTCCATCCCTTCAGTTGTGATACAAGAATTTCTGCTTGATTCTTGGATACGTTTAGATCACAAACGATATCATTTAATTCTAACTGATTAAGAAAGTTTGGTTCAGTATTTGTATTTCCTACACAGTCTGGATCTCTCCTTTGTTCATCAGTTGATATCTGTACAACCTTCAACAACAGATTCGTCTTTGTCTAATTCCCATGTTTTTGGTGGTAGTGGAATAGGAAACTGTGGATAATGAAGGACTCACCTTATAGCAGAGTGTAAACAGGTTGTTTAACAGCGTGTTATTCTTAGCTGTTATCCCTGATATTTTCCTTTTATAAAAACAACAGTTCATGAAGTGATCCTTCGGTTCTCTCCAATCCATTGAAATTGTAATTGTCATGTGATGAGATCCATTCAACCAACCAGTCAACAGCATTACACACGAATTGCAGGAAATATAAGGAGCCCAGGACCTGTTCTGATCACCTACATTACATCCAAAATATAGTTCACAATTTTTTTTTATCAGTGGAGTTACATTTCTCCTCTGAGACTTTAATTTACATCATAACAAATGTAGCAGTGAAACTGGTCAGAATGGTTAATGTAACTGTGTGGAATTTTTATTAAAAGGTTCATGGCAATACACTCAGACACATATTATAAAACTTTAATTTTATACACACATTAATGTAGTGAAAAATTGACTTTACGGGGGAAAATAAAATCATAAATTGGTAGGAAAAATAGCTATACCACTAAACTAGCTTTACTATAAATTAGTAAGTAGCTGTAACATTAAGTGGTACAGGTACACGAAAGCTTGCACTTCACTGATTAGATAAAATTTTTCTTAGCCTGCATGACATATTATTTATTTTTTACATTATTACATCCCGCACAATCACCAAAATAAAATTCATAAATTCACTGTAGAATCTTTAACTAATGGATGAAATAATTACATTAAAAAAAAAGGACGTGAATGGTATATGTATCATTCGTAATCATTTTACTTACTGAGTACATAACAATAATAATATTACAACTTGTTTTTCTTTACTGTTCATAAACTCCTGTAAATTATAGTTTATTTAGCAACTTAACTGCTGCAATAAACAAATAATACATTGTACTTGCAGGAAAATAGGAAGGGCAATTAGAAAAAATCTGAGTCCAACAGGGAAATTCTGGCTTCATATTCAGAATCAGTGCCCAAAATTGCATAAGATTCAGCAAATACTGACCATGTAATAAAGTAATTGTTGACCAGTGTTATTATTGTCTGGAAATCAAGTTTTAATACAGAGTACTTATGACAGGTATTCAAGCCATGTTTAAGTTACTCGTATTAATCCAAGAATAATATGTAGAAATATTCTGTTACAAGTTTGAAATAATGGACTTTTACTACAACCATCCTGTAAGATCGATGATTGTAATTGAAAACACAATACTAAAACAAATATGTTGTTTTTACCTCTCTAGGATGCTGTATATAGATCTGAGTGTACATCATATTCATTGGTATGATGTGACATTCATATGTTATATTCAAAAAGTAAAACAAAAAGGGATATTGAGTTATAACTCAATAAGTTATGCCTGAGATGGTCTTTTGATGGACAGGCCTTTTGATGGTAATAACATTCTATTTTGTTATTTAATTTATATAAATTTTTTTGTTATTTATTTCACCATGAAGCCTTAACTATTAAAGCTGACTCCATGGACACATTCTTCTCTCTGCTTCTGCTTTATACATTGTATCAGTTCACACCAAACATTCGGCTTACATCACTCTTATGAAGAGTTCAGCTTATGAAAGATTCAAGTTGACAGACCACACCAACAAATATTATTCATTAACATGGTAATAAAATTAAACTTCAAATATAATTATAAAAACACAGTTGGCCACAGATGATGCTTATCAATCATTCAGTTGGTTAGTTGATGTCTTCATTCATCTTAAACCATACAGACTGAATTATTGTACAATACACAGTGTTTATAACTGACATTGTAGTTATAGTAGGTTCAGTTCACTCATTAGATTATAATTTTTTCCTGTAATTTATAAAGCTACAAACAAAACAGTGATAATGGTAATATATATATATATATATACACTTTCTTTAGATTAGAAAATACAAAATATTTTAACATCATAGTCAAACATATAATCTTTTCACCTTTCCAAATCTTACCTTGGTAGAAGGCAACCCTTCATTATTTAAAAAATCTAATTTGACTGCAATCTAACAGAATGATTAGAACCTCTATTTTTGAAGTGATTTCCATTCTTTAAAAAAAATCATCCTTATTTTCTCTACTTGAATAGAATATATAGACTCACCAGAGTACTTGAAACGTAATTCCAGATGTTCTGAAATTAAATCTCATGCGTGAAAGGATTTTTAAGGCAGTAGTAGGTATAAAAAATAGCAATTTCTTTTAAAAATACATTTATTAAAAAAAAAAAAAAATTAAATTGTATCTCTTTTTCAGGTTATATACTAACTGTCTTGATTTTTTTTTTTAAATAATTTTGCATTATTTGTCATTATGTCATTCAAAACATTGTTTATCCCAGTCAACTGATCTAACATATTCTGTAACTTTCAACATTTTATCCAGTGTGCACGGTGAGGAACAGTTAGGTATTTTTAACTCAGAAGGTAGTACCTTATGAGAATATGTATAAAATAGCTGTCCAGAAAAACAGAAAAATTAATGTTTCATACAATACCACAAAATGTTAAACTATCCTATTTAAATGAGTTATTTCAATTATTAGATTACTTAGTATTTCTTTTAGTCTTTTATCTATTTATTTTTTTTAATAATTTAAAACCAAAATTAATCAAAACTGCAATAAGGCTCTTTCCTTTCTCATGGTGCAACAAAGCTACAGTCAAGGATGCTGGAAAATTATTCTACTCATTCTTTTTGATGAATGACAGGTGCATCCTGAATCTAACATCAATGACTGATCATAAAGAGGTTGAATAATGTTCTTAATATGAATAAAAAACTGTGATACAGTTTCATATACTTGTGCATTCACATAGATGAGTATATGTTTGCAGTAAAAAAATTCAAATGTGTAAGAAAGTAAGTAAAAGGCTGGAAATGGGACTCATGTCTTAAGCCATGTCAGATTCTGTATGAAAAAAAAAGAATCTATATAAATTATGATTACATATGGTTCTAAAAATTTTGGTGTTTCGATTTAAAGTAAAATGAGTAGAAATGGAATGTTCAAATTAGTAGCATCTTTTAATTGTTAATTTTGAGAATGTAGTATATTGTGAACTTCGAGTATTTGTGTGTGACCTTAATGGAAAATTAATGTTCTTTTAACAAATCACTATTTTTTTTTAGGTTTAAGAAAACAGTAATTTACAATCATGTAAGTTTTACTAAATTATTGTTATTATTATATTTAATTAAACAGCTAATATGATAAACTTAAGTGTCTAATTATTTCAACTCTTCCCTTATTAAAATAACCTAATTATGTTTAGTGTTCAGAATAAGTTACTTCATTATGAAACAAAAAAAAAACACAAATTAAATTAAAGCTATGTAGTAAAGGACTGTAGTAACCTTAGACTCATTATTGTTAATTATTGAGTAGACCTAAAACTCCACACCAGTCTGTATCAGATTCTACTTAACAAATGCAGTATCAGTGTCAAGGCATGAACTCAGGCAAAAACGTAAATGAACTCATGCAAAACATGAAAATTAAAAAAAAAAGGTTTTGGATATTATTGTTTTGATTATCAATTTTTTTTTAACAACCTTTTTTTTTATGAAAAACCAAATACCATAAAACACTTACTTGCTGCAAGAAGCGCTTCCATAAATTTTCATGTATTAAACTAATACCAGTATAATTTAAAACTTGTTTTGATTAGTTTAAAAAATCTCCTGTGAAGAAATCATTATTTAAAACATATACAATGAGTATGAGAATTTGTGACTACAGATCAATTACAAAACTGTCCCTAGTGTTCCCTTGTTTCCTTAGTATTTCCTTTTCTGGACAAAAAATGTAAATATTTGATTCTCCAGTCACTGTTAGAAGTTGTCCTCTGAATGGCAATAATTTTAAGCATCTTCATGTATAATTTAATTATTTTTCAGCAGTATTATCAACAAAAATTTTAATTCCTCAAACACATAACATTTTGAAAGCACTAAATTGCATCTCCTTACTACTTTATTATATCATAATAGCTTGAACTTCTCAAAAACTAGCATCCTGGAAATTAAATCTTTGAACTAAAGTTGAAATGTTACATCTAGTGATGTCCAAATAAAACTTTACAGTTCAGTTGCCTATTTCAATATGCTTGTAAACGGATGGTCGAGTGTTTTGTTTAGAAATTCTGTATTTGTTGATTTTTTACTATCTAACTTAATTTATGAAGAAATGCAGACTTTTGTTGCAGGTTTAATTTTAGCTGGCCTCTGAAAAGTTCTTCATCGATAATTTTCTACTTCTGTCTGAATAGAAATGCTCCAATATCCTAAAAAAATGGGAAAGCTGGACACCCACTGCCTAGAACAATACATTTTTTGTCTAGTAGCTGCAGACTTATGACTGAAATGCCTATTGTTTAGAAAACCAGGCTTCCTAGTACATATCTGATTTCTGTCCCAGTTCACTAGATCTGGATCTTGACTATGCCTCGCTAGCACTCTCTGTCCATCCACCATTTTCTCCTCTCTATTTTCTCTCAACTACCACTTCTCTCCTTACACTGTCTCTCCATCTTTCATGTGGTCTTCTTGTCAGATGTTATTCCTTTGCACCTTCCATCTTTTTCATGTGACTAGATTCTGTCTTCACTCATTCTTCTGAGATGCCCAAAACCACTGTACTTGAATCCATCCAATTCTCTTCCTTACACTAATTACTCGCAATTTCTTTCTTACTTCTACATTCCTTATTCCTTCTCTTCCTGTTTTTCTGATTATTGCTTTTAATAATTTAATTTCCCCTGCTTATAGATGATTTAAATCTTTTTCTGTCAATGTCCGTGTTTTAGACCCATACATAATTATATAGACATAGTGCAATTTATAAATTATTAACTTTGCTTTCCCTGGTACATTTTTATGTCAAACAAATTTTTAATAAAAGGAAGCTTTTCTCCTTTCAGCAATCAACTGATTATCTCACTTTCTATCCTACCATCTGTTGCCAGGTTAGATCCAAAATACTTATAGTTGCAATGTCATTTCCTAAAACATAATAGTCCTCCCCAATTCTCTTTTTCTAACAGAATCTCATTTTCTTTTTACTAATTTTTAACTCTCTCCTCCATTATTCAAAACATTTCTGCAGTTCTTCCAATATTGTCTCAAAAATCATTGTTCTAATGTCTTAATCCAATCTCTGTTTAATTTTTTTCATGATTCTTCCCATTATCATATTAAACAGTATGTGATACAACATAATTCCTTATTTTAATCTATTTTTCACAATAAACCAGTCAATATTCATTGTTGAAGATCTTAATCTACATTTATATGTCTAATACATTTCTTGCATTCCAGAGCTGTTTGTATATATAATTGATATTTAATTATCATGAATATATATATTATCATAATACTATATGAATATATCCAGGAGTGCTTTTGCGATTTACTCGCTTCATCAGCAGCATTACATATTCATATATTCATCTCAAATTACATTACAAATTTCACAAAATATAATAAATATCATGCATTTATTTATTTTATTTAAAATTTAAAACTTTTAATCTTTATTTTTTTATTTTAAACTGTTATTCAGTTAAATTAAAAATTGAAACAAAATTTTAAAATATGAAAAATTAATTAAAATTAACATAAATTAAATTGTAAAAATGTTTACACATGTAAAAAATATGACGTCAAGGCATAAAATCAAATTCAAATTAAAATCAAATAAAAATAATTTTAAGTGAAATAATTATGTATGTTGTCTATTTGTCTGAACTTACTTTACTTCACTGATTGAAATATATTAAATTATACATCCCTATCAAAATAAATGGTGGTGTCATCTACTGCAGCTTTCAAAATACTGTCATCCTCATATTTTGTCTGAAGATGGACCATATTAAATTTATTTTTATGTTTATATATATATATATATACATAAAAATAAATTTATACTGTAAATATATTGTACAGTATCTTTCTAAAATGTCTAATCCCTTACTATTTGCATTCATATTATATTTTTTTTAATTTTCAGTATTTTGAAATTTGTCCTAATATCAGATATTGTATGTTTATTCTTAATCATATGAAACCCAGTTTACCTTTTTTATAATTTATAAAATGTTCCAAGAATCTATCCTTAAATGATCTAGTGGTTTTTCCTGTATAAATATGGTCACAATAATTAGATTAAATTTTATAAATACCACTCAAATTATAAAATAAAATTATAAATCAGATGAATATTATGTTTATGATTTATTAGGTGTTTTATTATGTGGTTGTTTGTCTGGTACTCAGATTTAAATTAAATATCATAAACCTTTGTAATATGTTCAACTATTTTATCAGTATATACACATTTTAAATATACATTGTCAACTTTTTGTGTGTTGTTTAATGTTATTAAATGTGGATTATTTTTAATTTTGACATTTGTTTATTATACTAGTATTTATTATCTACTAAAGAACTAACATAACCATTATATAAGGCAATTTGTTTTATAATACCTATTTGTTTGTTTAATTTACTTTTATTTTCATTATAATTTGTATAATTAATTGCTCTATTTACCATGTTTGTGTAAGGACTAATTTTGTGTGACCACGGGTGATTTGAAAATCTACGTATAATAGTTTTGTTAGATGTGGGTTTCCTATACACTGAAGTTATGTATTGATTATTTTCATAACATATTATGACAATTTTATAGTCTATAATCCAGTTATATGTAACGAGCATCCTACTATAGTGGATTGAAATTTATCTTTGAAATTCATAATAATAAAAAAATTAACTATTTAGATGTTAATATTGAAATCAATAATGAAAATTATTATCTAATAATATTATATTATGTCAATATAATTCTATTTGAAGTGCTAGACTGTTAAAAAAATGTTTACTGAAGCTGCAAAAGTAGGTATGTATGTAATCTCTCAGTCAATTCTGATGAACTGGTGACATGTGTGTATTATGGGAATGGATTACTTAATGTGATAGATTAAAAAAAAATTAAAATTGTTTGATGTGGAACAATTATATTATGGTTGATTTTCTTAACAAATAAAAATAATTAAAGCAATAATATTATCCTGTTTCTTATTAAATAAACACACACATATACTACACATACAGAATGTAATTACCATTGTAAGTAAATAATTAATAACTACCATACTTACTTTTACAAAATACTTATCATTTATTCTATGTAATTCAACTATTACAGATGCTCCAAATGCAGGATACACAGGATTTTCAAAATTTAATGCTCTCAGAAAACTCAAAATTGTAGTATCATGGGCAGAATATAAGAATAGTTTTTTACCTTTATTACGACCTTCACTTTTTTCTTTAAACTGAAAAAGTATTTCTTTAATCATAGGTCCTGAAAATAAAATAATTTTATGATAGAAATTTAAACTTAATTCAATTTATTCCATAAATTTTTTTTCCCTTAAATATTTTGCCATCTTTCCTCATTTTAATATAATACTATATAGAACATCCTCAAAGTACAAAGAAAAGATTCTAAAGTTTATTCCTAATACAGATATAAATTATCAAATTTCTAGAAAAATACATCTGGAAATTAATATTTTCACTGAAATCCATATTTTTGTATTAGTCTGTCATTTTATGATTTTCACTAGAATAAAAAAGTACATATCTTTTATATTTCAAGAACTAACAGAGATATTTAATTAAAAATATTCATAAAATTTCTTCAAATACAATTACAAAACGCAGAACTACGACAGTCATTAAAAGAATTGGTATATTTTAAAATTTCAAATAGTAAAAAAATTCAGTCTAAAAAGAAAAGAAAATTTGTTAGTTTCTATTTTCTCAACAAAGAAACTTTTAATATTTCTTCAACTGTAATTAAAACTTTATTATTATAGTTTTATTTTACAACATTGAAACGTACGTTCATATTTAGAATTTATTAGCGGTTTCAAAATAGAAAAATAAATATTTTACCAGTGGCAAATCAGCATTTGTAACAACAAATTATTCAATTTGCCATCAGATAAACATAATATTTTATACAGGACAAAGTTAATGTAATGTTTGAGAACTTACAGGGCTTTGCCATGAGTCACTTCCAGAGAGATAACTACAGTCATAAAATCTCTGTGCCTCTTTTGACTCTAATGCGCAGCTATTGGGAAAGTATTTTACTACTGTCAAGAAAGACAGAGAGAGGCTTGAACATCTGCTGTAGAGATGGTGACTGGCATCGGTATTACAAGTTATTATATGACTGTTTGGAAAGTAATTAATAGTTACTCTACAAAGCTGTTTGTATCATGTGCAGAATCTTTCATTTGCTGATTTTCTAATTTAAATTATTTTCCATTGTAGGTTCTAGCAAACCAAATTTATCATGTAATTGATGTTTTCAGAAAATAGAATTATAACAAAGATTTCTGCAATCAACATCAGTGAAAAGATGTAAACCTTCATCTCTCAAAGAAGGTATAATGTAACAAGTAGAGAAGATTGCAGAAAGAAGAAAGAGAGAGAAAATAAAGAAGACAAAGGAATTTTTTGTAGAAAAGGACTTACAGAAAAATGTAGAAGGCACAGACAATAAAAAATTATTATACTTGATCAATCAAAAGGATGGTTGGTTACTGATTCTGCAGGCCTGGAGGTATAACCCACCGGGTTGGTCTAGTGGTGAACGCGTCTTCCCAAATCAGCTGATTTGGAAGTCGAGAGTTCCAGCGTTCAAGTCCTAGTAAAGCCAGCTATTTTTACACGGACTTGAATACTAGATCGTGGATACCGGTGCTCTTTGGTGGTTGGGTTTCAATTAACCACACATCTCAGGTATGGTCAAACTGAGAATGTACAACACTACACTTCATTCACACTCATACATATCATCCTCATTCATCCTCTGAAGTATTATCTAAACGGTACCAGAGGCTAAACAGGAAAAAGAAAGGCCTGGAGGTATAAATACTGCCAGAGACCAGAGGAGTGGCAGTGAATAGTTTTTTCAAGTTCAAGTTTGATCAGTATGCGATAAAAGCAATAACAGTAAGTGTTTGGTAACAACGACTGAAATATGCATCACAAGTATTCCATTTTAAACATTGGTTGAAAACGAGAAGCTGTTCGGAGTGGTATTTGTGAAAGTGACAGTATTCTATTCATTCATAAAGTGCAAAGTAGTTCTTTTGGTTCTTTTGTAAAGAGTAAAAATGAATAATACTCGCAGAAATTAATTGTAGATTTTTCAATTATGTTATTGTTAATTCAATTAACTAACTGAGAAGTTATTGTAAAGTTTTTAGTAAATGCCTGACCAGCTTTGAATCCCAGCCAGGCATGGCATTTTTCATACGCTAAATAAATTCCATTTCCCAAGCTTGCACAAGCTTGAAGCTTATGTGATGAAATCATCAAGCCTAAAAAAAAATCAGAACTGTATTTTAATACGTTTAATGTAATTCTTATTAAATTAATTTTGTTTTTAACTTGAACTAATATTTTATTTATTATGAATTATTTAAGAGTAATAAACTGTAATTGTAAGAGATTTTTACGTTTGTTAATCTTTCAAAAACCTTGTCAAGGTATTGTGGGCATAAGTTCTCATGATCTACTTGCTAGACTTGTTGATGTCTATCACAATTTCCTGTCAAACTTTTAAGATATCTGTGTAAATGTAACTATGCACATTAGAAAACATTTATGATTCATTTGTGACCTTACATGTAAATAAGCTATAAAAACATAAAAACAATAAACAACATAAAAAAAAATTGTGAAAGATTGATAAAAATGGAAATATGGATGGATAAAGTGATAGTAGATAGAGAGTAGCCTGCTTGATTTTTAACTCTGTTAATTTTTATTTAGGGATCAAAAAATAAATATTAAAAAAAGGAACATCAGTGACCATGAACATGCACTACACCAGCTTATTTTACATGCCTTTGAAATCATTACAGTTATTTAAAAGGTGATACGTTCCTTGAATTAATATTTTTTTGGTTGAAGTGATGCAAATTATGGACAACAGATTAATGTTTAATATCAGTTTTCTGTGTAATAAAGTGCATAATATCATGGGTTTTTTAACATTAGAGTTTTATTAGTTTTATTAATAATTAATAATCCTACTTCATATCTCAAGTATGTATATATATATATATATATATATATATATATATTAAAATTCAGAGGCGAGCACTCGGTGGAACCATTTGAGATAAAAACAGGACTGCGTCAAGGCAATGGGCTCTTCCCACTATTATTCAACTGTGTTATAGAAATGGTTAATATCTCAAAAAAATATCCCTTAAAAGCAAAAACAGGCCAGAAAATCAAAACAAACTGGCCTTATTCCAGAAGACACTACAGATATTATAAAATTAAACAAGAAAATCAGGAAGAAAAACATTCATTTCACACTCATAAGAAAAAACTCAGAACAAAAACATTTTCAACACTAGAAAGGGCACAAAGATTGGAACATATGAAAAAGTAGCTGGGAGGACTGCAAGGCCCAAACAGTCCCATCGAAGAGACTTGGATAATGGACTGACATAAATGATCTTATGTCATAATCACATATAACATAAGTGATCTTATGCGGTCATAAAAGATAATAATAATAATAATATTAAAATTTGTTTTTTTTCATTCTTAACATTCATAGTTATTTCCTTTTCTTTTTTATAACACTAAATTTGAACTAGAATTGCATTATTCATATATAATTATTCATTTAAAAAAAAATTGGCTATGAGAATGGGTTGGTTGCTGAAAGTTGATAAACAGTTAACACTAGTCATGGTCACATGTAACAAACACATAAAAAAGGTATTAGATACCTTTCAAGTAGAAGATTATTTATTTATTTAAAAAAATTACATTAAATAAATATTAATTACTTACTGCTAAACCTCTAACTTTGGAATAATGCCTTAAAATTCAAACACGTTTAAATTTAGTTTTAATTAATTATTCAAAATTTTATTCATACAGTTCAGAATTATATAAATTTATAAATTTCAAACAATATAAAAATCATATTGCAAACATAATTTAGGAACGGCTATAATTTGATGAAGATGATAATTGGTTGGAGAAATCAAATTTAATTTAATCACATGAATCAAAATTAATCAATACTTATATATTATAGATAAAATGTTTTCTATCATAGTAAATTATAACAGAAGTATTAATTCATCAGATGATCAAATAATTAGTTTTAATAAAACAAAATCTGGGGAAATGGCTTGCTATTTGGCACTATTACTAAAAATTAATTATATAATGAAGTAAAAGTAATCATGACAAAACATATTTATCAAGAGGAAAAAAGTAACTTAACATTACCTCCAAAATATCTTTTCAAAATTCTGTTCCAAGTAAAAGATTTTGCAACTAAGACTGCTTTTTCTCTCATTTGCTCAGGATAAACTAGTTTAGTCCATTCTGGTAGGGTAAATCCATTTAATTCCTATAAAATTTGAAGTTTTAATATCAGTATTTTAACATAAATTTAAATTAACTGTTAGTTACATATGTTTGTGCTCTGTACAACACAAAACCAATCCACCTCTCAACAATAATATACTATCTCCCGCTCAAAATGTACATTCATGGTGAAATTGAGAACTGTGCTTTAATCACTTCAATTGAACAAAAGCACTTATTCAGTAAAGCATTAATTTTGGTTTTAATTTGAAGATTTGAGAAAAATGCTTTATTCTACAAATATAAAAGTGTACATATTTGAACCAAATATTCATACTGTCTCGTGTTTGCAGCTTGATCAGAATATTGAAAGGTGAACAATTTACAAGTTTTATATAATTACAATTTATTGATTTACAAACAGAAGTAAAAGAAGACAAATCAATACTAATAATAATGACAACAGTAATAATAAATGACAATAATAAAACAAATAATAAAAGTAATAATCACAACCACAATAATATTATTATTATTATTAACATATCTGGTAATAATAATTATTATTAACAGATAGTGATTACATAAAAAGCAGAATTTAAAGTAAACTTCAGGATTTATTCACAGGTAGTATTCAGTCCCAGTGACAAAGACATTAGCATAACTGCTAGTTGTAACACTTTTAACCACTAATCTTGTATTAACAACAATAGTACAATAGATAAGACAAGTATCAAGCTCTTTTACTGTAAATACGTGTGCTGTTCACAAATAAAACTATCCTAATAATTTATAATTGAAATTTAGTACATTATGTCTTTCACTTATAGTTTGACAGTAAATCACTGAACCATTTCTTGTGTTCATGTACTGGAATTACTTGTAACTTCACCCTAATTGCGTTAAACTTAATTATCTAGAAATTCATTCCTTCACTGACCTCCTCACAGAATATTCTCGCTGACTGACATCTCACAGAACTCTCCTTGCAGACTCACATTATAATGTCTTGCTTAGACTGATTGTCAACTGGTCTTCCTCAGAGTATTTATATTCCTATCATCTTTACCTGCAGGACTGGACCCAACTCAAAGTGTGAGAATATCATCCGCTCTCACATTTTCCCATGAAATTTAAAACCTGGGTCCGGTAATTCTTCTCATGAACATCTGTTTAGGTGTGTCAGTGGGCAGTATTACAAAAGCCAATTGTTAAATGGACCTGTTACCTTTTTGGAGTCCTTACATTATTATATTTTCTACTACTTTCTTCTTAACTAGTAGGAATTCATTACTCAGGTCTGTTGTATCAGTCTTGTTACAATAGTTTTTATTTATTTTTTCATTTATAACAAAGTATTTCACATATTATTCCAAACTCTACATCAGTAATTACTAGTCAACCTCATATTCAATTTCATATTAAAATAATGTAAGTTTAATTCCCGATTTAATATTCTTTATGTTGATGTAAATAAGGATTCAGATTTATATTTTTGCTTTTTATCTTAATGATAAGGTGATAAATTGTACATTCTTGTATGTAGTGATGTACGTTCAAAATGTGTTCACAAAAGAATGAACAAAAAACATAATTTTTGAGTGATAAATTGCTCAGATTCATCATCAATATGTGAATTTGATATTCACCTTAGTTTAATTAAAAGTGTATGACAATAATCTTAAACTACAAATAAACTGAAGAAAGCCTTGAAGCATCATCATCATAAAAATGAATGGATTTTACTCCATGTTTAAAAAACTGCACAGTGATACAGGAGAACTACTGCCCAAATTTATAACTGCCAATAAAATAAAACGCATACTTTTTTTAAAATAAAATGTAATAAAACTGCTATTGTTTAAAAAGTGAAGTAATATATAAAACATAAAAATGTATGGTAATTTACAGTCTTGTATGCTATTGTAAGTTAATATAATTACTTACTTATCTCTCACCTCAGGCTTTAGATTTTATGTAGACTACACAGTTTTCAATTTGTAATTCCATGCACATTATCAAGCTTATATAGTGGATTAGTCATAAAAAAGAAAGTATTTAAGTTTATAAATAATTTCCTTCAAAGCATGAGCTTATAATCATTTTTCTGTTACAAGATGAAATTGATATGAAACTTAAGATTTAAAAGAATATGCTGACCAAAACCAAAAAAAGTACCATTCAATTTACAATTTTATACGTATCTATAAAACAGTCGAATTTTTGTCTATTTTAAATTGATTTCATGCTTTTACAAGACTAAAACTTTTGTAATTTTATAAAAATTTATTGAAATCTAAATTACTATTAAATAACATACTTAAAAATAATTTTAAATTGATTGATTAAAATCCTACTTCTATTTCTAAAGTTGTGTACAGAACTGCTAAATCATCAAGTGTACATATGTTTTCCCCTGATTTTTCTGTCAAATATTGATATAGTTCTTTATCTTTTGCTGTCTCATTATTAGCCAAATCAATCATTATTTTTTCTCGTTCCATCCAGTAATTGGGACATGGAGCAAGTGGTGCCAGTATCTAAAAACAATATAAAGTACTCACATAAAACAAATTTTAAACATTATAACAACTTTTCACAAATAGAAATTAAAAAATAAAATCTCTAAATTTGACAAAACTTATGAATTAAATAAACAAACAAATCATGGATAACATTATACTAATACTAAATGCATTAGTTAACAATTTTAAGATGCATGACAATAACAATAGTACTATCAGATCTTGAATGAAAATTAAGTTGTATAATTAACTCTGAAAACAATGTGTAAAGAAATTATTTCTAAATAATTTAAAAGTGGGCTACTTATAATTTTTAATGTTTAAAAATAATTTGTCATTCATTTTTTTTGATTGTCAAACTTCATGAAAATGATTCTCTTTTACTAGATAAAATGATTCTTAATACTAGATATTCTGTATCTAGTATTAAGAGAATGGTTTGCTTCTCTGACCAATAGCACATAGTCTATTCCTATATTGTGAATCACTTCATACACTGCAGAAATTGCTTCAGGGCCAAAAATCTAAACTTCAATTGTTAATCGATGCAAATTTGATTTTGCATCTGTTGCTACAGTATTCATGTGTTCTATCTCCAAATTTTAGTTTTACTGACACAGGAAATATTTTTCATACATTAACTAAGAAGATTCCAAAAATATTTATTATCTGATTATGGTTAAAGGTAATGTTTTTTATTATCTTCTAGATACATCGGTATGTCTTTGCTAGTGTGTAACATCAAAACAGGTGTACTAAACATAATTATATAAAAATCTAAGATTTGTCTTAATTGTTGCTTACAATGAAAATAATAGCTTGTGTTGGAGAAGGTCAAAACAGTATTACTACTAAATCTGAAAACATTTACACTCATCTAATAGAACTACTATGATAATCGTACTATTATTTATGCACGTTTAATTTATTACCATTTCAATGTTTTATTAATTATAATTTGTTGTTACATAATTAATATTAATAATTCAATAAATAAAGATTGCAAAACAAGAATTCTAATTTAGGTTTATTTCTAAATTAAAAAAAAATTAACTAGCATTTAAATGTATATTGTATCCATAATTAAATTAAATTAGATGTACAATTATCATTGTACAATTTTTTTTTTATATAATATTTAGATCTTTTTATTATACAAAATTTTCATTATTTTCTTTTATAAATTGTTTTCATTTTTGTTTTATTATTTATTAACACTTACTTGAAAATTGCATTATATGTCCAGTTCCTGTGCAAACCAGTTCCTGTTCACCATCATCTGTCTTCATTGGAACGGCCACTTTCATTACCACTGTCCAATTGTATGATAAATTTGTCTGTCATTTCCTTGATTAGTGATCCACATTCTTATACTAGTTTCAGCTTTTTTTGCATGTTCCACAATATGGTTTCCAATTATCCTTACTCATTTCATTCATTTTCCCATCAGATAATTTTTTTTAAATCTGACATTAAAAATGTTATTTTATTACTACCAACATATATTTCAGCTGACCATACCATACTAGATTGGATTTAAATCAGGATGGTAAGGTGTAAGTTACAGAACATGATACCTGTGACTTTTCAGTAGTTCATCAAAGTGGTAATTTATTTCTGAATTTCTGTGTGATTTAATAATTGTCATACAATTGTAGTTTTAATATTGCTTCATTAAATGGATTATTGCTCTTTTCTAACCAACTAATCATGCAACTTTTTCCGTCAATTGAATTCAGAGGCTTCCGTAGAAGTGAACTATGGTATGATGGGAGAAGACCAGAAATTAATTTTTCAGATGCCCACTTCATGAAATTGTTGTTTTTGACACAGTCATGATAGTGATAGTTGCTGCTTTTAAACTAGTTTTCCAAGTTAACATCGCGTTCAGAATGAAACCCATTTCTTCTGCAGCATGGATTATAATTAACCGATCACACTTTATTAATTGGCACTTTTACTCCTTCACCACTATCCATGTCTTTGCATGTCCATGACCTGCATCTGACCACGATTTTGTCATCGAATAGGTTGTTAAAACATATGAATATGATTCGTCTAAATAAACAATCGAATAATTTTCTTTTCTGCAATCGGTCATTTTTTTAAACCATAACCACTTAACCCCAACACTTTCAGGATAGCTGCTAGAATAGTTCAAGAACCTTTAAAATTAATACTCTTTTGAAGTTCTTTATGTAATTTATTTAATGTAGTCAGTTCATTATGTTTTGTGTGAAGCTCATTAATTGTTCTTCTTTCAACACCTTGATAAAAATTGTCTTTTCTGCTAATTAGTTTCAAATGTTGTTTATACTTTTTTGGATACTGAATGAGCATGACTGTGATTTAAATCTAAGAAGATCTTGCTTTTCTTTTCAGAGTTTTGAACTTGTGATCTTGAAATCCTGCAAGCTGCAGCGGTTCTTTTTTTACATTTTTGAATGCGTATTAAATGTTTGTCATCTTCTAATCTTCCTAACTTTATAGCTTCTTTCTTCAAAAATCATATACAATAACTATTTCACAGGTTTGACTACAAAGCCTTTTAATCTTAACTATATTCTTAAATTCTGTCATTGCAAAAAAAAAAAAATCAAAAACAAAAAACGCAAAAAACATACTAATTCATTAATGCATACAAAACATTAACTAACACGCCACATATTACAGAATGAAACAGCTATGTAAATAAATATTTACAAAACTAAGAAATAATAACAAATTCTTCAAGATTATTAGGAACTTCCAGTCTTTGATTAATTATGTTATAATTAATGACAAAAATGTAATTAATTTTAAGATTGCAGAAGAACAAATTTTTAAACATGAAGCAATTACATCTGTTACAGAATCAGTTAAAAAATGAAGTGTTAGACAAGTTTATATATAATAAAATTAAGTAATAAAGAAATCTTAGCATTGGAGATTGAATGAAATATCTAGGTTAAATCTTCATGACAGAGTAAAGAAAACTGTAAATGTTTAAAAAAATAATAAAATAAATTTAAAATAACATCATAATCAATTGAAAAAAGTATTTTGAAAACCCAATATAACTGCAAAAGAATTAAATTTCTTTCTTTTAGTTTTTAAGAATTAAATAAGAGTACAGAATGGATATCTAGAAAGAATTATAAAAGATAAAACTTTTACTAATTTACATTACATCCAGTTTACAAAACAAACTAATTTAAATTTTGGAATTAGTTAAAAAAAATTGCTATTTGCATAGTGCAGATGAAATATTAGAGATTTTTTTGAAAATTAGACACGTCACTGGTAACATAATTATCAGTAGTATACGTAGTGTAATTGCTAATGTTATATTTTTAATGATTCATTTTTCAATGGAAAATTATGCTATACATTTTCTACAGTTATCTGCCACTTAAGAAGGTACAAAGAAGTGGGAAGAAATTAGGCAAATCCTTTTAATCTTATTAAAAAATTTATAAAAATATGTATTAAAAATGAATTAAATGGAAGTGAAGAAAATATCCATTTATGTGAATGATCAGTTATAGGAATATCATTCATGTGAATCAGCTTTGAGTTATGTGATAAATTAATGAAAGAAAATATGATTCAAATTCAGGAAATATTATTTAGCAATTTGTTAGATCTGAAAGGAGATTTTTGAAAGTGTAGAGAGGTTATGTTAAATACATAAAATCTCATATTGTTACATATTAAATGTGAATAGGTAATTTTCATGAGTGTCTTAGAAATCATTTTTGAAATTTTAAAAGCTACTTGTATTATATTATTAAATTATTTGGTGATGATACAATAGTTTATATAAAAGCTGAAAAAATAATTTATGATATTTAAATTTTATTGAAAGATGATTAAAAAATAACAACTTTAAGTTAAACATAAATAAAAAAAATATATATATTACAATAACTGATAAATAAAATATCAAATAATGTCATGTAAATAATAATAATAATAATATAAAGTGAAAAAGTGCTACTAAAACTGTTCATATTAGGTAATAAGCTAAAATCTGACAAATATCTAAACTACATTTTTGTAAAAAAATGTCAAAAATGTACCTTTTATGTAAATAAGAAATAAATTTTTATATACAACCACTTAGTTTTGTATAAGAATTGCAGTTGTATCCATTGCAGTGGTACCAGGTTTGAATCCCAGTCAGGCACGGCAGTTTTTACACATGCTACAAATCATTTGTCTCATCCTCTGCCATGAAGGATGAGACGACAGTGATCCTCGAGGTTATAAAAGAAAAACAATAATACAGCTGTACACATTGATTTTTGTGTAGTTAAGATTCAGAATAGAAGCATAAAAATAGATATTTAGTTTAATAAATTATTTTATTTATTTTTTTTAATTTTGAGTATTTAAATAATAGAAACAGAGAAATAAAAATAGAGAGTTAGTGAGCAGAATTAAAAAATTACAAAGTGAAGCTATTCAAATAACTTTTAAAGTAATTTAATCATATAAACATAAATTTGATGCTATAAAATCTTTCATAGTTAATAAGAAAATGAAAGGGATATAAACTTTAATTTTTATATTTAAAATAGAAAAAAACTAGTTCATTTCAAGAAACCAGGTAGTAATAAATTATGTCATTAAAAGATTGATTTTGCCAGAAATGTTAACAATTAATGTATAAGAAATTGTAATTACATAAATAAATGGATCTTAGAAATCTAGTACTCAAATTCATTTATATATAACAACTTTAAATTGTTTAATAATTTGTCAATACAGGTAAAAGAAGGAACAAATTTTCTTAAATTGAAAGATAATACAGAAATTTTGTAAAGGAGAACATTAAAGTATTGAATACATAAATACAGATTATTAAAAATACTTCAAAATAAATTTTTAAGTGATTTAAGTTAATTAAGATAATTATTTCATCAACACTTTACATTGATAACAATTTTTTTTCTTTAATGCATCCATTGCTATCCATTGCATCTGTTCAATTAGTGAACAAAAGCAATGAGAGCACCATGGATAATAAATTTCTATTAAATTTTCTATTTCTTTAATTGTTCTTTATAAAGCTTAGTTACATTCAACATACTTAAATTTTTTATATAGCTTATTTCTTTTCATTTATTTCCTTTCAAAATGTCTGTCTTTCTGTATGGTCTGAGATTAATATTCTTATTATGTAATGTTTAAATTCATTTCAATAATCTATACAGATTTGCAAGCTTATATAAAATAATGAAATGTTGATTCTGTACTGCCTATCATTGTCAGTTCTTCTGATTAGGAAATTATTAATTTATCATAATCGATGGTTTTAAATGTAACATCCTTTAATATGATAGTTATAGAAGTTCATAATTTATTCCAATAAATTTTAAAATGGTTCATATGTATGATGTTGTATATAATTTTAAACACAGATCCATTAGACTTATTTTTACAGTACTAATACATGACTGGTTTGAAAATATAAAGAATATATATATATATACATACAAATAGAGAGAAAGATAGAGAGAAACATTATGACATTTGTTTCTTCACAAAGGATGTAGTAAAGATGAGATTTTTTAAAAATTTATATTAAAATTACCATATGAGTACTACCTGATCTTCATTTATTGGTACGGAATGAATTGGTACTGGTTGCCAAAGAAGGTCATTATTCCAGACTTCATCACCCTCTGGTGGAAACCATCCAGCTAACAAACACTGAGCACTCATATGAGTTCTGTCGTAATCACTGCTGTTAGCTCGAACTGCCTTTACAGAATAACTGGATATAAATGTTTTGTATCCCTTTCGAAACAGTTTTCCCAAGTTATATAGCTGTAGTTTTCCTATCTGTCATTATAAAAAATGAATAAACAAAAATTACACTCTGAAGAAATTTAGATAGCAGAAAAAACATTTTTTTTTTCTAAATAAGTAGGATAAAATTTATATGTAAAATATCACATATTCACAATGTTTGAAGTCTGAATTCATTCAAAGTTAATAAAATTATAAACTGAGTGTGTTCTTTCAGCATTATGTTTACTGAAATTGATCACATATCAAAATTATGTTTCATAACATTCAGTTAAGCAAAAAAAATACATATTTTTCAACCATCTTTAGGCATGAAAGTGAAGGGAGAACATTAATTAAAGATACATAATTCTTTTAAGGCCTATATACCTTGGCATGGTAAACATCAAATAATTCAGTCACAGAAAAACTACAAGATATAGAATACTGTGATCCTTATTGTTGAAGAGATTGATATTATTATGGAGATTATTTTTGTTAATTTAAAATAAGTTAGATTATGTTCGAATGACTTTTTATGCAAGTTATTAGTGATTTCTAATAATGCTTGCAAAATTTTCTTTGTAATTGTTTATTATTTACAAATTTGGCTGTCTTGAATATGTGTAGCAATCAGAACTCCCTTTTTGTAGTGTCAGTTACAACAAATGTCAGAGTCAAAATTGTACTTATCATTTTTCAGCACATACAGCTTTACAAAGTTAATGAATTAAATATTGCAAATAAATACATAGCAACTGCAACACATAATCTAATCTTCACTATATCTCTCAAGGGACACAGCAAAGTTTATTCTACATGACATACTACAAAAAATTAGAGCATACATTAAAAAAAAATTGCATTTATAACTCATATAAAAATTTATTAATTAATATGTAATAATATATTTTCATATTTTAAATGAAAAAAATTCAGACCCACATTATATTTCAGGAATATGTAGGATAAAATGTAATGACTATCTCTCTCACACACACACACACACACACACACACACACACACACACACACACACACACACACACACACACACACACACACACACACACACACACACACACACACAGAACGAGAGAGCATGAGAGAGAGAGAGTTTATGTGTATACATAGAGAAAGTATGTATTTATACATGAATGTATGTATGAGAAAGAATTTGTAGGTATATATATATTATAGCAAATATATAGTATATTAAAATCAAAATAAAAACATCCATTTGAACAAGGCTATCTTGTTTATTTTTTCTCTAGCCTCCCTTTTGCGTCTTTTTTATCTTAAGAAAGAATTGAAATTGTTTAATGAAATTTGGAATAAATGTATCCTACAACATTTTCTACAAAATAAATATCTATAATTTATACAAAAGAGAATGAAATATTACTTGAGCTTTTTACTTTAATTTGTAATATTATCAAAAAAATTATAACTGTTATCTATTGTTTTAAATAACTTACGTTTGTCAGCTGACCTAAACCTATTGGCCAATATTTCTCTTCATCTTTATAAGGATCATTTTTATAAATCTGTGAAGGTGTTCTTTGACCATGTCGATGAAGCTGAAACAGATCAGAAGTTTATGTTAAAAGTATTTTATAAGAATTCACTGTTAGTTTTATATTTACTTTTAATTATTCATAAGAATTTAATTTTTATCCTAAATCTATCTTTGAAAGCTGTAGATATAATTTCTGCCAAAAAAGCTCTTACTAGCAAATACTCATTTTGTTATCCTTTCCATTTCATTTATCCTATCCACTTTATTATTTAATAAATAATCATGCAACTTCTGGTAAATTGTTTTAATTTTATTTCTGTTTCATTTTGTTATATATTTTTTTTATTGTAGTTGTTAAAAATTGAATTTCCTTCTTCCCATTGATTCTTTATTTTTCCTCCCATTGAATCTATATCATTTACACTTAACTCATTAGTTTTAGAAAAAATATTTTTTTTATGAGCAAATATAATAATATTTTATTCCTGAATTATTAAATAAACTTTTGTATAAATTGTTCTTTTAGTTCCTTTTTTGTTTCATACATGTACAAATTAAAGCTATATGCATGTACAAAGCTTACAGCTATTTCCTGTGTTGGTCCTTTCTGTAATGTAGTTGGTATTTTTTCTGTTTTACTTCTAATATTGCTTTGTGAATCTTGTATAAATTATAAGCATTTTTATGTATTTATTTCAATCCTACTTTTTTAAAAACCTAAAAATGTCCAAAATTATTTTAGGGCTAAAATTACTTCATCCATTGCTTGAATTTTAACCTTTTTCAGCTATTGCAACTACTAACTATTATTCTATGTTGATATCATCACTTGTATTTTGGAAGTATGAGTTATCTCTTTGTGATTGTCTGCATGTTTATCTCTGCTTTTACTTTCATTATTATCAAAAAACATTCATGTCATAAATTCATTACCCAGTTTACTTTCCAGTGACATAAATTTTGCATGGTACTATGTTTGACTTATTCATTTCAATTTCTTTAAAATAATATGGTAATTAATATTGTGTAACATCAATTTCAACTACTTATTTTTGTTTGAAACTTCCTGATTTTATTCATATTCAGACTGGTCAAATCACTCAGAAATCATTAACAATAGTTTTTCCTTGGCTAACAGTTTATTAGGTAAATTTTCTACCTCTTCACTTCATTTTCTTTTAGATAATCTAGGACACACTCTTGCATTTATTCTGATGTGCAAAATTATATGGATAAAATTTATCAGACTACTGCCAAGGATTGAATCCAGGACCAGCTGATCTAAAACCCAAAATGCTAGTCACTGTATCAATTGGCCAAACTCATGGATCTTCATTGCATTCTTAACATGCATAATTTCTGTTTGGTTTCATTTTTCTAAAATTTGCTCTCATTTTTTTACATGCTAAATCTATATTTCCTTGATTATTTGTGTTCTTTATTATTATATTATTTTTTTACCTCCTCTTCCTGTGCTGTTTTGCCCTTTCATTTAATCTGTGTTAATACAATTTTCTGCCATTCTCAGCTTTTGTGTTTTTATACTTACCATATTTATCTATCAGTTCCAATGCATTTTTCACTATCCAAGTTTTTCTATTATTTGCTAACTTTCTACCTGATGTGTCCTCTACTGTGTAGTTACTTGTTATTTTAAATCTTTCATTTGTTTTCTAATGAATATACTTTTTAGGAATTTCTATTTGTTGAGGTTACATTCAAGATTTATTCATTTTTATATTTCATGTCATTCTCATTTTTAATCTGTCTGTCGTTATAAAGTTTACTTGCTCTCAGTTTTTTCTTTAGTTTCTTAAATTTCAACTTATATATCTCATCTTAATTAAAATTTGGTTAAAAGTCTACTTCTGAGTGAACAGCCAGATAAGTTATAACATATGTTTTACATTTCATAATTTTGTTTCAAAATCTATTAATTGAAGAAGTCTACATATTAACCCTATACTTTAAGACTTGCATATTTACTCTTATCAATTTCAAAAGAATATTTTAATTTCTTTAAAATTTTGAAAGTTTAATTTCCATAATAAACAATTTTCTTGCTGTGTTGCTCATACCATATTCTTTTTTTTATATTCTTATTCATTATCTTTCTTCTCGATTTTGGCTTCTCTGAACAATGTAAAATATCTTTCCATGATCTCATTTCCTTTCTTTTTTCACTATTCTTTCATTCTCTTACTGTGAAATTCCATTTGTTCCTCAGTCTACATTCTAGATATTTTCTTTTTCTCTCTCTTCTGGAAACTCTTGAAAAATTTAACATTATTTTTAAATCTACTTCTGCCTTTTATTAGTGCTCTGACATTTTCATTTCCTCCATATCCTTTCTGACATTTTTAAAGAAGTTGTTACTTGTCTTTATGTTATTATTGAGATGTTCAAATATTCTCTTTGTTAGTCTATTGTTATTTATGCAGACCAGGTGTCCATAAAGCATCATTCATCTCTTTTGAATGGTATTGGTTTTTTCCATAAGCAGATATAACTCTTTGTCATGTCTTTTTCTACAACCATTTTATCCCTTTGTAGAATCAAATATTTCCCTTAAAACTTTCCATTTCTTCTAATACCCCTTTCTTGTTTATTGTTAAACACTGAGATGCATACAGAACTTGTGGCTTATTACAGTATTGTAATGTCTGATTTTAATATTGATTGCTATTGATTTTTTAATATATATCTTTTATTATTTAATAAGCTCTCTCCATTTTACTCTCTTTTATTCTGTTTGCTTCTTTGTCTAAACTATTGGCTTTATCATTTTCCTTAAATGTTTACATTTCTTAACCTTATTTATGAACCAAATTTTGTGATCAATCTTGTTGATGTCTTTTTGAAGCTTTTTTTTTATATTTTTAATATTTGCAAACCAGTTCTTTCAAAAATTTCCTTAAGTAGATTGATTTCTTCTATTGCATCATTGGTGTTTTCTGAAAATATAACCAAATCGTCTGGAAAAGCTAAGCAATCAATTTTTTAATTTTCTTTTTTACTCAATTTCAATTCTTATTTTATTCAAACCTTTCTTTTTTATTTGCTTTACCACCCATTCTTAGATTACCTTCTCTAAATAATATCGAATAAGACTGAAGGTAAGCTTCTCCTTGTCTTCTTTCAGTTCATCTATAATTCTGTCATTCTTATCCTTCCATTATGTTCCCCTTGTTTCTTACTCATTTATTACTTATAAAGCTATTTTTGTTAATTATCCTATAAGTACTGACCAAATCTTGTTGTCTTCCCATTGTGTGTCACTGATTGTTGTTATATTTAACTTTAATTATAAACTTTTTGTTATAAATTGCTTTACTCACCAAATTTTATTTTGAATTCTGGCATTCCAATTCCTATTTGGAAAATTTCATAAGCTGTATGTTTTTTACGATGTTCATAAATTTTATTGGGAGACTATAACTTCAAAATATTTTATGCAAGAAAACATTATCATATAATATAAAAAAGAAGAGGAACAATGAATTGATTTTCATGGAAAATAAAGCCATAATTTTTCACTACTTTCTACTGTGAAGGGCTTTAATTTTTTTTGTATATGCCATTTTAACCATAAATTAGTTAATGCTCTCACATCTATTAATAGGGTTCTACACCTTTAAGAATCCTAGATCAGGTTTCTTTAGCATCCTTGATGCTAAGTCAATTCTTACAAAAAAAACTTTGTAAATAATTTTTTAAAAGTGATCTTTAAAATCTCCTATTTTATTTTATTAAAAAACAATTTATATCATTGCCTTTTACTACTGAGCATAGATCTAAGACTTTTTTACCTATATCATTGTGTATTTTTTGGAACTTGGCAAAAAAAAACATTCAATCACCATTTGTTAATATGTTGATGCTCCAAGACTCTTTCTTTCAGTTCATCTAAAATTCTAGGTTATTCTTATCCTTCCATTATATTTTCCCACAGGTAAAAGTGAAAAGTTACATACAATTAAACCAAAACTATTGCATTCTAAGCACTAATTTGTGAATACATTTTAAATGTATGATAGTAGAAGTTAAGAAATGTGGAATTTATCACTATCTTGTTGGTAAAAACATTGCTACTTTTCATTTTTTTTTAGTTGGGAAGAGAAAAATAAAAAGGCCTGCAGATAAACCTGAATCACAGTTTTTACCAGTATAATAAAATAATGGATTAAAAATTCAAATAAAAGAAACTGTTAATTAAACTCTTATTTTTTTTAGTGAGAAGTAGAAATGAGTCAGACTGACAGCAATTGCAATATTTGAGTCAAGAAATTGTTGTTAAAAGACCTTATGTGTCTGTTTAAAAAGATAAATGAAATTGTTCATTACAAAATCATTTTGTGTATGTAAGGGATCCTGAAAGGTGAGATGTATATCTCGCTACTGATCACACTGAAGCATAAATCTATGGTCATTAAAATATTGGTCTACATGATTTATATTTATAAGCACCAAACATTGATCTGGCACTTATTTTTGTAATTCAATTTGAGTTTTTGAGGGAGCTCCAAAAGATGAGATACTTCTTCGGTTAGGATTAAATATACATAGACATAATAAAAGCTTAATACTGTCAATGAGCATTGGATTTTTGAGATAATTCCTATGAAAAAACACAGATTGAATTTTTGGCAAATGATGCAAAGGATAAACTGTAATTCTCAACAGACAATGGAGTTTCTTATTAATAAGCTAAGATTAAAATATTAATATAAAATTTATATTAGAAAAAAATAAATATAAGAGTACATTAAAGTGATTTTTTTCAATAATTTTTTTTAATCTAATGGTGAATCAAGAAATTATAGATTTTTATTCCTTTCTATTATTGTTCATAAATATAAATGATATAAAATAAAGGATATGAATATAAAAAAGTTTCATTTTCAAAATTCTTTTTATCAGAATTTTGAAGTGGTTGGGCTAATTGTTTAGTATATAATACTTGATAATTGTTGTTTTATATTAAATATGTATTTTTCTATAATTTAGTGTTTAAATTTGTAATATGTAGATCCTGCTGAATAGGGGATATATTTAACTTGGTTTAATATACTAGATTTTGTTAGTACTATACTATTTATATTCTTTTCTTGTTTTATTAATGTTTTATGCTAATAAAATCCTTTATTAGTGCTCATGGAAGACTACCTCCATGTAATTTAACGTACTTTGTCCTTCAGCAGCATTAACAGTGGTAGCAGTTTATAACATGTTCATGTTATATTGTTTTATTATAATGTTCATCTTTACATAGTATTACAATCATTCCTTGAAATAATAGTACTAAACAGTTAAGTAATTCTTTTCTTACTTACAATTGCAAGTAGTTCCAGAGTTTCTGTATCTTCACCAAATTTTGCAGTCATTGTGAATCTTGAAAGGTGCACCATTAAAAAGATTAAAATGGTTAACTTTGTAATTAATGACTCCATTATATTTCATTTAAAAGAATATATAAAGAATATTAACAATCACGACATGGATGCTACAAATAAGATAACAAAATTTTTTTTTTAGTGCTATAAAAAATATTTATGTCATTATTTTCATCAGAAAGTAAACAAATAATTATAACTACGGTATTAAAAATAAGTAAATAATTAAGGTATTAAAATATTTGTAAAAGTCAAGGATATTTTAAATAACCTCTTAATATTATTAACTTTTTATGGGTGTAAATGCTTTGATGTAACCTTTGTTATATACTTACTTGTACCCCTTTTTATACTTATTGTAGTTCATTTATTACTGATTAACAACTGTAATATAATTTTTAAGTTTAAAAATTACAAATATCATAAGGTAAGTACTAATATTAAGGGTAAGTACTATTATTTACTTTCTTTCCGATAATATTTTCATTAATTTTTTATGCTTGACTTTTCAAACAAAATGATTCCAGTAGCAATGGTGTAATTAGTTCATAAATTGTTGATCTTTTCTATCACGTATGTTGATTGCAATTGGAGGATTTTATCTAATACCTTTTATCTATCTAATACTACTTACTAATTTGATTATTTTTAATGAAACAGAAGAAACAAAAAACATAATTTAATAAAAAGAATCAGAAGTACAAATAATGGAAAGAAAATTGAAAAATTCAGTTACTAATAAATGGTAAGTAACTGCAAACCCTCTCTTTCCATATTGAGTGGGTGGGATTACATGCATGAATGCTTTTTTGGCATTTAGTTCTTGTTTCCTACCACATTTTGGTGCGGTAGAAAATTGACAACACCGATATTCAATGCAAAGGATTTAAAAAAAATTAAAGATAAGATCCTTAAACAGTAACATGCTTACTAATAAAGTAACCACCACTTAAATCCTTTTATATTTAGAATATAATATATTATTATACATTTAGACAGATTAACAGTATTATTATACATTAAAGAGATAATATATTTCAAATATATGAATACATTATAATTAATTACATTTTGAGATATACCTTATGAATTCAAAAAATGAACTAACTCTGCACTTGACCAGAAGGATCACACAAAATCTGTGGTGACATTGTCTAAAGCAGTTGTAATCAGAGTTGTAGATTTTAAAATTACAGTTGAAAATGTAAAAGTAAACATGAAGGTATACTGTTATTTATTTACAAGACTGTAATGGAATTCACCACACCGATATACGATGTGAAGAGTATGGTAATGGAAATGAACTCAAATACTTATAAGGTGTTATTACTTCTAGTAGATTTTTTAACCTTCATTTACCAATTGAGGGGTAATGTTTATTTAAACAATTAAGGTTTATATATACGGTTATTAAATGATCATCATATGGAGTTGTTACTGACAAATAAATTTTTCAACATACATTTTAAATAGTGTACTAATGACCTGGGAAAATAAAGACTATGACTTTCACATGATGAACTTGAAAAGTACATGCAAAAATCTAAACCAGAACAACTAAATTTGTACCATTGTAGAAAACACATCAACTGGAAAATTGTGATCATTAAATTAAAAAAAAAAAATAATAATACAGCTGCAATTCTATTGTGGCTTGTTTCATTTTTATTTGAATTTAATGATCCAAAACAAACTAAGATTTTATAATTAAACTGATTTAAAACTAAACATAACCAATATTTTATTTGTAAAATTTGACTAAAAATATGATTAAATATTTATAGAAAATTAACAGACAATCTGATTATATGACAATACAATTTTAACTACTCAATTTTAAAACAGAAGATTAAAATTTAATTTTTCAAACAAGCTTGTATTTGAAATTACTAAATTTAAGTACAATGACTGTGTGGCCTTCTAATGAAATGTTATACTCCTAAAAACATGAGAGCTAAAAACCCAAAAGAATAATACCTACTTTGAACAAAAGTAATTCAGAAACTAGATAGCAGATTAGATGTGAGTATATCTAAATTGCTCTTTACATGAAAGCATTTCCCATGCTTTTAATAAAATATGAATTTATCTAAATCTTTTTTAAACAGTTCGATCATATTTATGTCCTATAAGGATATTATGAAATATTAATTACATAACTCAAGATTTTATTTTAAATTTTTGTTAAGTGTGCAAATTTATGATTTAAAAAAAAAAAATATTAGTCTCCTTTTTATAAATACACGCTTTTCAACCTAATCTAATAGAAAACGTTCCAAAACAAATGAAAAATATTTTAGCCCCTTCACAGTGTATATATTTTACTTATAAGAGAAAAGAGTATATTTTTTCTGAAAATTTTATTGATAGTTCATATCTTTTCTTTGATTTCCAATCAGTGGCTTAAAATCCAATATTAATAGTTAAAAATATACATTCTTCTATTGTATATTGAATCCAAAAAAATTAAAGTGAAATTGTAAATCGTACGGTAAGAGTCTCGCAGATATCATTTTTTCCGCTCAAAAAACAAAAATTTCTGTAATATAAATAAAACTGTTTTTTAACAAAATGATACTGATATCAAAAAAGGTAAGATACTACATTTCTATTATCAAAATCTGTTATTAATTTAGAATTTTGTTTAAAAATAAATACATGTTAAATATATGTAACAGACAATAGATATTCAAAAATAGATAATAAACAATGTTTCAGAAATCCATATAATAAGCAAAAATTAGAAAAATTTGTTATAAAATTCTTACCGGCCTGATTTTATTAAACAATGAAACCTTTACGAATCGAAGATCCGTGATGTAATATTGAACTTATTACTTTGCAAGTGTAACCCTTGATTTTTATCGTATTCGTGGACACATTTTTTATATTATTATTAAATGAACTTTTTTTTTCCCCATCAATTGAAAAAATTTCAATTGAATAGTTCTAATTGTAGAATAAACATTTTACCAATGGAATTTATTTCTGTTTTATGTAACAAATCTTTGTTGCCACATTTGCAACACTTTCCTACCGTTCGTGGGTTTTTTGTGTTTTATTAGCAGCTATAATCTCTTATAAACTAATATTTTTCTTTTTTAATGAAGTGATGGGAATTAAAAAAAAATGTTTCATCTTCATTACTTTTATTTACATAAGAACATTTACTATTAAAACAAGCTGTAGTATATTTTCTTTTAAATTTTATTATTTCAAATACACTATCAAGTTTTTGTACGCTACCTAGTACTATCACGTACTGCTAGCTAGCGGCACGATTCGTAAACCCACCTTTTTGAGGAAAAAGTGACATATTCCAGTCCCGCGGTTCATCAAATGGAAGAAATAAACGTTGTCTAACAAAATTCGAAGTATTTTTAAAAGTATTCTTTATTACAAATGTAATTGAACTCAAATATAATGTTTTTATGAGAATTGTAAACATAGTTCGTTGACTTCGCCGTTCCGTTCAGTTCTGAGGACTCTTACCGGCGAAGTTGTAGCGAACTTCTTGATTTCATTCATTGATACAAATCGTTAATTAGCTGAACTCAGTATGAAGTAAAAGAAAATTTAGAAATAGAAAATATATTCTATTCAGAGAATTTTAGAATTCATGACGTTTTTTGATTTTTATTTGAGTATAATTTCAAGTATGATTTTCAAAATGCTATTCAAGTTAGTAAATTTACATTATAAAAAATCCAAAATTAACTCTGGTAATTAATAATAAAAAAATCCATAAAACAATAAATAAAACTAAAAAGCAAGTTTTAGCAATTTCAAAAATTATTCTGATAATAAGTTTATAAAAATATTGTATGATAATTTTAATGAAGAAAAAAATAATATTTTAATAGTCTATTTGAATTTAACAAGAAAAATATTAAAAATACATGCTAGCTTACAATATATTTTTATAATCAAGAATGCAGTATGATGTTACTTACTGGGATGGAACATAAAAAATATAATTAAACTAGTACACAAGAGACTTCTTAAGTAGAAAATAAAATGAAGTAACATTATCTTCAGAAGGTCAAATAACCTTCAAATATTCCAAAACTATTATTTAATATTAAAAAAAAATTAAATACAAATTATATGCAATGCAGAGGCAAGAATTTTCTATACGCTAGGGTTGAATAAAAAATTGTTTAGAAAATCTTAAATTACCTAGGTTCAAAAATATTTATTAAGTTAAATATTAGAAAAAATAAAAATACAACTGATGAGATTTTTTTGCTAGAGAATTGAAAAGTAGATGTTATTAATTGAAAATATTATGAAAAATTTCAAGATTAGACTAACTGCCAAGAGTTAATAATTTAATTATTCATAATAAACATTAAACCTATATGGCATTCTTTAAATTAACATATATATTTGACATTATCTTTTGTAATGTATTACTATATGAAGAAATCAACTGTTGTGCCTCTAATTGTTAATTTTATGGATTGAACTAAGTTATTTTTATCTAATAATAGTTTACAACTGTTTTGTATAAAATAAGACTGTTTTGAATATTTATCAAAATTTGTACTTTATAAATAGGACATAAAACAATGCAAACAATCAAATATACTGTAAATTAATGTAACATAACATATGTATGTATTTTTAATTAGTATGGTCTATATTTGAATTTATAATTTCATTATCTTTAAACACTAACACAAAATATATCATTCAAAAAATATGTGGAATAAAAAAACTCAAATCTAATTTACTCGTATATTAACTTTTGAATCTTTGATCTTGTAACACTAGTGTTATGATTAACATTTATTATATCTTAATGATATTATATAAAATAATATAAACTAATCAGCATATTCCACCAATTTTATTTATACTTTTAACATTTCATGTCTCAACTGAAAGAATTTCATGTTCTCTCTCTTTTTTCTCTTTAATCTATTCAGATTAAAAATAAATATGGTAGGAATTAGTGAGGTGAAATATAAAGAACTAAAATATGCAAGAATTTTGCATGTCTTTCAGCAGCAGAAGTTGGAGGATAATTAACACAAAATCAAAAAGATGGGAATGCAGGAGTAGGAATAATAATAAAAAATAAATAATAATAATAATAATAATAATAAGAAGAAGAAGAAGAAGAAGAAGAAGGAGAAGAAGAAAATGAGATAATAATTTACTGTTATAATAAATACAAAAAAAAACTTACTTTAGATAAGGTTGACTCAAATTCAAACTTACTTCATTACCACAAATTTATGTACCAACCTCTTCAGTAGAAGATGAAAATAAAGAAAAAATATATAAGAAGAAATTGATGCTAATCAAATATGTAAAGGGATAATTTAATAATAATGGTAGATTAGAGCGCCATAGCAGAAGGGAAAGTAAATGAGTCAAAGAAATGAAAGAGGAACTAGGCTTTGAAAATTTTTGACAACTACTGATTGCAAACACTCTACTTAAAAAAATTAAAAACCAAGATGGTACACATGTATTAAAAGATACAAAAAGTTATATATGGATTATACAGTGCTTAAACAGAGATTTCAATGCTAAATTATAAAGTGTAAAATGTTCCCAGGAACAGACATTGATACAGCCACAACTTAATGCTGGTTTATGCTTACGTTTAAGAAATTTCAGAAGAAATTAATTAAAATCAAAGAGATAAAAAAAAGGCTAGCTAAAAGAGAATGATGTAAAGTTAAATTTGGGATAAATTATAGGTTCAGGTGAAGAAGAAAGTGAATGAGTAATTAATGCAGGAGAGAAAATATTAGGTAAAAAACATGGATAAAAATAATTTCTAAAAATGATGGATAAATATGGTAAGCTTAAAAACAAAAAGGTGATGAGGGTAGAAAATTATTCCTGAACAATCTTTGAATTAATCATTATTAGTTCAGAGGATGAATTAGGATGATGTATATTAATTTAAATGAAGTATAATCTTTTACAGTCTCAGGGTCAACCATTCCTGAGATTTGTGGTTAATTAAAACCCAACCACCAAAGAACACCACAGAACATCCTGACCCTGTAGGGGAAGACACCCTATGTCTCCCCCTCTGTTTTGAGCCCTTATGGGCTTTACTGGAGGTCATCTTTGAAACCTCGGCTTTTGACATATTCCAGTCCACCTCAGCCAGGATGCCACCGATCCGAATCCACGTGTGACATTTCCATCGGTGTACTACTATTTAATGAACTCAAAACAAAATACATTTCACAGTCTTAAGTAAGACTGAAAAGACCTAACTAAACAAAGGAATTGTACTACCTACCCATAGAAGGTAAAAGTGAGTTCAACACACAACACGAAACATAAAAAATATTAGATGGGACAATAACAACACTGTATTATTGAAATAAAACAAAACAAAGACAAGAACAATAACAAAAAACATTATTTATAAAACAAAACAGAATATAAAAATATAGAATATTATATTAAAATAATGATAATATAATAAAACAGAATATAATAATGCGATGATGAGTTAACCACTAGCTCAGCCCAGTGGGATTTTCAGAGGAGACTCTAAAGTATGATTTGAATTTAATGGAAATCATAATTTAAAAAAAAAATTAAGCACTGAATTAATCAAGATCTCTATGCTAAACACAATTTGGTAATCTTGATCATCATCAAGATTACTACTATGCTGCCATCTGGGAGAATTAGAACTAAGTTTCATGTGTTTGTATGTAAAATTTATAGACTGGAGAAATATCCTTGGATTTTAATAAGAGTGTAATTGTCTCCTTAACAAAGCGACATCAATTTATAAAAAAATATTAATTTGCATGTAAGTTGAAAGCCTATTAAATGAATAACAGTTCAATTTCAGAAATACCAAGGGTAAAGGAGGCCATTCTAGTTCTCAGATTAATTTTAATGAGACGCTTGCAAAAATAAAACTACCTACATTGAATTTGTCATTTTGGAGAATAAATTTGATAGTGTAGAATAGAATAAATGTTTAATATTTAGAGAAAATTTAACTTTAAATGTAGGAAGGAAAGATTCATTTATATTCTTTACAAATATTAGGAAACAGTTTCTTAAGAGTGGAAGATGAAAAAATCCATTCTCAGATTCAGAAAAATTAAGATAACTTGTACAACAAAGAAGAAGAAACTAAGGAAAAATTAGAGAATGGAATAATTGTCCAAAGAGAAAAATGGAATACGAGTTTTTTTTTTTTAAATTATCACTGATTTTCTACCTTTTAAAATTAGATTTCGAAATACGTTTGTATCACAGTTAAACGTATATTTTCTAATTTACAAATTTAGGGCTAATAGATTTGATTTTATATGGCTCAGTAGAAGTACCTTAATATACACGATTTAGATTTATGCATTCCATATCAAGATAAAAATTTAGAAGTTAGTTTGCGGTTAAAATGATTTGCATTGTCATTACTCCTAACAAATGAGGTAGATGATCATTTTTGTGAGTTAATTAATACCAGTCCCCAACAATCAAAACTAGAAGCCTTTTTTGATGTTTTACAAGAAGATTACAATGATGCAGACTGTAATATTCCTCCTGAACAGTGGGCAGCTGTTTCTTCAGTTAGTGAACTTCCATGAACAAATAAATGGTCTTGAAAGTTACCACTGGTACTTAAAAAGTGTAATTTACTGAAAGCGTCCAGCTTCATACGTTGTAGTGGAGAACTTACACAAAATGTAATGAAAGTTATACAATGGACCTAAACCTCTTCCAAAAAAATAAACATACATCTATCAGGAATGTTGGCAGAGTATCAAGAAATTAATTACATGGTGGAAATTCTTTAAAGACAGCTTGTAAGAATTTTTCTGTTTCATAGGTTTTATGGTTTTGATCCTAAATAAAGTCAAAGTTTTTGCTGATGTCCTACAGCCAAAATACCACACCTTCAATACATAACAAATATCAGCAAATTAGTATTTCACTATCAATTGCTACACTGATCATGGTTGTAGAATATTACAGTAAGCTTGTGCGTGTGTATTCCCTATTGCCTACCACACTTCGTCCAAAGATCATCCTACAAATTAGTTTTGTAGGTGTGTACATATACCCCACCAGCTCCTCGCATCTTTTTCATCATGATTTACTGTACAATTAAAATGTTATTTCCTTCCTAATGAAACAACATTTATTTTTACAATTTTAAGAGATTTAGTTGAAACTTATTTCTACACTCCTTGACATTAGTTTTTCATTATAGAATTTACAAATGGAGAACTAACTAATTCAATTACTTAAAACAAATTTACTCAATAGGAAGTAGAAGAACTGAAAGGGAAAAATAAGAGAAAACAATCAAATTAAGTTGAAAGTTTACAGATTGAGAGAAAAAGAGCGGTATATTTTTTCTCATTAATCTATAAATCGACGTTAATTTTAAAGAAGTTCAGCATAAAAAATTTTTAAAATAAAAAAAACGTAATAATAATAAAGTTCCCTTTCTGATATTTCTAGCGATTTTTTTAAACTATCACATTTTTATAGATCTACTACATAAATGCAATAAAAAAATATAAGATTATAATATAAAAAAGTTCATAAAAAAATTAATATTAAATAAATGAATTGTTACCAATTATATGTTGAGAGATAAGAATTGTTGTTTTTTTTTTTTGTAACTGATGTAATGCAGTGATCCCCGTTAATGACTCAAATACATTGTAAAATCATAATGAGAAATGAAAGTAACAGAGTAAGCCAAACGCACGTGCGTGCTTTTTATACCTTTCCACCACTCCTATAAATAAAACTATACAAATGGATAATTACATTGAAATATTATCTAAATATTTTTTTTTTTGTTTTTTTGAAAAATTATTTCACTGTTGTGAAATAAGAAATAAAAAAATATTAATTTAATATTTACAATAAAATACTTCAGATCTATTAGTTTTTGAAAAAAATATTCACTTAATAAAATAAAAATATTGATAAATGGGGGTTTTAATATAATTATACATTTTATTCTCAAGTGGCGCAATAAAGCTTAATTTTATTGCGAACTAAAAAACTTTACTTTATTGCGCCGCTTTTGTTATCTAAAAATTTTTATATTAAATTGTACCTCTTACAACAATATAAAAATTCTCTCAGTATAAAATTAAAAAAAAATAAAACTTTCTTTTAAAACGTGAATTATCTTTCACCACTTATGTATTTCTAAAATACGTATCTGATAATATTTCAATTAAATTTATTAAAAACAGAAACTTTTAAAAATCTAATATTATTACAAATTTTTATTGCTAAATAAAAATTGTAAGAATTTAGTTTTTGATTAATTTAATTAATTATATTTTATTAAGAATTGCACTCAATATAACATTACTTAATAAAGTTACCAAAGGCTATTATGAAAAATGCATAAAGAATTTTTTTTATTATGAAAGAACGGACATCAACAGCTAAAGTCCATTAGCCCAATGGACATTAGTAGCATGTGAAAAAGACGCCATGCCTGACGAGGATTCGGACCCGGGACTCCCGCACGAAATGGCGTGACGCTACCTACATAACCACGGAGTCGACAATATTGAAAATTTAATTGAAAAATAGCTTCAAAGATTTTTTTTTAGGTTATTACAAAGAATGATTTAAAAAAGAAAAATACATGAAATAAAAAAAGGATATCTTATACAAACAATTATATGTATATTACTGAAAAGATGAATTTTATTTATTTATTAATCAACAACAGGCTGACTTCCAGTAAAAGTTACTGTGATTTTTGAAATGAATATTAAAGCGTGTAAAAAAGAAAGCTATGCCTGACTGGGATTGACTTTGGGTCAACCATTGCCTTTTTTTTTAAATATATAAAGGACTAATTTATCATTTCTCCACGAAAACTGGCAAGTACGTAAAATATAAATATATATATATATATATATATATAGAATTGCGTCAACATTAAAGTGTATGACATACTGCTTTTTGAGGTTAATAGAGCAGAATAATAGTGTTGAGAAGAGGGTATATTTTGCTTTATTGCCTAATCTAGTTCAAAATAGTTTGCTTCATTATGATAATAATGTCATGTTATGATAATAATGTTCTGTGTCACCGGCTAATGAAAATGTTTAAAGTTTTGTGTAACTCGCTGTAGAAATTCTAACAAAACAGAAGTATAATTAGTGAAGTAAAGTACTTTGATTTAAGAAACATGTTAAGCAAAATCTGACATACCACTTTATTAGAATGATGAAATTTGTTTTCTTTATTCACAATTCGAAAGAAAAAATAAACACAAAAATAGAATAAAATTATATCATTAGGCAATATTCAAAATACTTGATCGACTGAGGGGTTTTTTATTAATCAACTTATAAAATAAAAGAAATTAATTAAAGTAAATTTTTTAATTAAAGTGAATCGATAAGTCCATTAACCTTTGCAAAATTTTATAAATAAATTTAGTTATATATATTTTAATAGTTTCTTAATTAGTTCATACTTAAAATAATTTTTTAATTTAAATTTCGATAATAAAGACAGTACATCAATGAAATGAAAAAATCTTCCACCTCTTTTCTATTACAAATCGAACACACCGAAGATGTACGAAAAAGTACAAATATTTATTAAAATGTATTAAAAACGCTCTAGCTTTGATGAAAAATTTACTCAATGAGATATGTTGATTATTACAACACATATACTCATTATTAAAATTCATTTCTTTATGCAAGACACTTTTTTTTGAGGTGGAGGAACCCCATTTAGGGCGCCGAAGCAGTGTCGGACTCGCTAACAGGTTCCGCAAACTGTTACAGAAAATGCGTATGTATTCCTGCGCACTACCGAATAAACCTCCGTCCCTGGCGACCCCACCTCCTGGGAAACCGCTAATAAAGCATTACTTCAGGAGGAGGTAAGCGCCCACACACACATTCGGTCTCCACTAGCAAACATTATCCATACCAAACCACTACAAGAATACCTAAAGAGAAAAAAGATTCAGAAAAAACGAATACCTATCACGTACTAAGACGTACCACACACATTTATACATTCATACCAAAATCAAGCCAACACAAGACAAGTGCACCACAATCAAGAAGACATATTTTATCCACCAAAGTACACTAAAAAGTTAATTAAATTTCCACAATCTCACCCAGAGAACACAAAACACACACACACGCACACAATTCAATTACTTATCACTTACCCACGCGACCGTCAGCCATAATCATTGAAAACGTGAGCAACGCCCTCAGGCACCGGGAGTGGAGTGCCCACGGCCTCACCGCACCAAAGGGACCCCCCCTCATGTTCGAGAGGGCCCCCAAGGCACTCAGCAGCAGATCTGTCCAACCCGGCATCCTCCGACGCCTCATTCCCTTGCAGGCCGCGCCAATGCTCCCCGTCTCCTACGAGTTTTTTTCTGTTTTACTGAGTTCTTCTAAAACCTTTCACACCCTGAAGCATTATATGCTGAAAATCCTCAGTCTGAATATGTCCAACCGACCCAGGGTATCCAGCATGCACCTCCGTGCATCTTGGAACCTCGTACAACAGAAAAAGACATGGTATGGAGTTTTCTCCATATCGCAGGTCGGACAGCGGTCTGAATGGTAAAGAGCGAATTATGCAATACACCTGACTGTCTAATATTATTTTGTTTTACTTAAATTCAATTTTGCTTTTAATTGAATGACTGAATGAATAAACCTTTATTTCCCTTGTTAAAAATATAACATGAAAAAGAATTACAATATATAATTAGGAAACATAATACCTGTAAAGGATAACATGTGCGCAGGTATGAGCCACTTTATATACTATTTATAAAAAGGGAATATAAAAATTAAAACTATTTTTAAAATAAATAGTAGTAATGTAAAGTTTCTACGTAAATAAATAAAATTCTTACAAACAAAAACGTAATTGTTAAAGATTGAGATCAATTAAAATTTAAACTTATTATTTCAGAAAAACGACGAAAGAATAAAAAAAAAATAATAATAATACTATAACAAATGAAAACTCGCTCGTGCATTAAAATTCAACATTCTAGATTTAGTAGTATCAAGAAGATTTAAGAATATAAAGATGATGTAAATACTATTTACATTGTTGTATATTTTTATGCTTATAATAACAAATTTACCTATAATAAATTTGCCTTTCTTAGCTTGAATTTAATTAACTCCATTAGGATTTTATATAAATAAAAAAAAAACAAAATATTATAAAGGCGGATTAGAAAATAAAATAATTTTGTACCATTTAGACAGGATGGCAAAAACATGTTTAGAATAGTGTGATTCATACATATTATTTGTCATTAACCACTTACCTTAATTCTAAAGGAATCTTTTGTTCACTCTGCTGTACATAAATTTATCAGGAATAAAATTTATTAGTTAGCAGAAATATATATGAAATATCTTCTATAGACTAATAGATCATTTCGGGGTATTATAAAGGTTATATTAGATGACCTTAGATTTTATGATGAATCATTGGTACTAATGAGATTTATTTTTTTGTTAATATACAAAACAATGCTTTCGACGTAGTTTCTCATTAATTCCGGAAATAGTTCAGCTGTAGGGTAAAGTCTGATACATAAAGTACATATTTTATTTAAAAATAATATTTTGGGTTAACCAATCAATTATACAATTATATTTGCATGAGTATCCAAGATTTCTGTATGATGTGTGTATGAATGTGTATTGGGTCCTTCAGCCAGCTTAGAGAATTCTAAGTGAAACGTAGTGAATTTAATTTATAAGGTTGTATAGTTGATTAGTTAACCCAAGAGATTAATAAAGATAATATTTTTAAGTAAAATATGTCTTGTTATTGTATATATATATATATATTGTAACAAGACCGGTATAACGGACCTGATAATAACAGATTCCTGACAATTAAGAAGAAAGTAGAAAATATAATGTACGGAATCCAGAAAGGGACTAAAAGGAATCATTTTTTTGTAACAGGTCCGTTTAACAATCGTTCTTTGTAATACTGCCCAACAACACACCTACCAGAGATGTTGTTCCATGAGAAAAATTACCAGACCAGGGTAGGAATGTATGGGAAAATGTCTCTGAAGATCATGCTCACGCTTCAACTTGGGTATGGTTCTGAAGGTGAAGAGGATAGGAGTATAAATACTCCAGGGAAGACGAGTTGAGTTCAGTTTTGTGATGAAACGAGTATTACGCAAGGAGGCTAAAGCGACATTGGACAACGTGTGAAGTGACGTCACAAGCATTCTAGTTTGGACAGTACAAGAATAAAGGAAGTTTTTTGTTGAATTACTGTTAGACAATTAAAGAAAGAGATAAAGTGTCAAATTCCTTCATAAAGTATAGGATAGTTTTATTAGATAAAAAGGAAAGGTATTTGCAATTAAAGAATTTTAGACTAATCTTGTCTTTGTGGCAATACAAGATCAGTTGTTAAGTGTAAATATTAGCGGTCATGATAATGTCTTCTGTTAATGGGACTGAATTCTGGTTTTTAATATTTGACTACCTGTAAATAAATCATGACCATACTTTAAATTCTGTTTTTTGGGTAATCATTGCTTATTATTATGGACATTTATTAGTACTATTGTTGTGGGTGTGATTACTGTTATTATTTGTTTAGTATTGTCGTTTATTATTATTATTATTATTAATTTGTCTTATTTTACTTATGTTCTGAAACTAATAACTGTAATTGTATAAACATTCTTAAATTGTTAATCTTTCAACATCCTGATCGAGCCGCGAACACACTCGACAATGTATATATATATATATATATACATACAACGTGGTACTGTTCTTTTATTATTTACAAATATGTAAATAAGTTATTTATATAAATATTTAATTTACGATCAAAAGTCATATACTATAAGTTACTGGCGACCTGCGATTTGACGTTCCATTTTAACTTAACAAAAATTTAAACTAAAAAATCCTTTCGTTTAATGTTTACATTTTACTTAATTTTAATAAAATGTCAACCTTTTCGAGTAATTGTTTTCCTTATTTTTCTTTTTAATGTTTAACTTTGGAAAAACTTGAAAAAATGTTTTTTATAATTTTTAATTTTATTTTTCAAATAGTTTGTGTCAATATATTTAACATAATATTTGTATAACGAAGACTGTGTTTAATTATAAAGTAATTTTTTTACGTTTTACTGGAAATTTAATTAAATAAGAACAGAAGAATTTTCGTTTAATTTATGATTTTTGTACGACTGATTTTACTTGTTTTGACTAGAAATGTTTTTGTAGATTTTTACAGAAAATGCTTTTCTTTTTTAGAATATTTTCTTTTAATTTTCTTAGTACGTAGGACACATTAAATTGCTGTTTACCTCCTTACTTTTAATACAATTGAACATAATTGAAGCTGTTTTATTTCGATTATAAAAAAGTTAAATAGATATATCAAAATGATGGAGTCGAAAATAATAATGTAGTAATACTGTTTATTCAACTGTTTTAATTTACAACAAATATATAAAGAAAATACTTAAGATTTATTACCCCTAAATTACATCAAGTCATCTGTATGTTTACGTCAAATGAAATGCATGTACTCATATTGATTTTGAGATGTACTTACATCGAAACCAATAATTATATGTTTACTTTTGTGTATAAAATTTTTGCATATTTTTCCTTGTTTACTAATTCGTTACGTTTAATTTTAATTTTTAGGAAATGTTATTTTTCTTAGCGTATGAGTATGTATACTATAGTATGTATAATCTCATTTTTTGTAACAATTTGAGTACGTATAAAATCTGTATATTTGTTAGAATATACAGTTCAGAATATAGCTGTGGTTTCAACCACAGCTTCTTTCTGAGTGAAGAAGATAAGTGTTATAGAAGATATTAAACATCATATTTCTTTATAACAAAGTACAGAATGTTTGTTTTCTAATTAAATTTCATTTATTTCCAATCAAAGATGAACATGGATTTTAAAACTTAAAGTATATTATTAACCGCAGAATATATGCATATAATTTTAATTTAAATAAATTAAAAAAATAATAATATTTAAATTTATATATTTTAAAACACATAAAAATACAAATTTGTTCAATTATAATGTTTTTAAAATTACATTTAATGAGTTGAACTGTATGGTTCATTTAACACAATTAGTCATTTCCTGTTCGTCTTTGAAGTATATCGAAGTATATTGTAATGTATACGTATTATAAAGTATATTGTACTTCGTATATCGAAGTATGTTGTTAACATCGTATGAAAATCGTGGGATAAAAATAAAGGTAAAACCCTTTTACTTGAAAATGGGCAAAATAACACGACCGGGTTATTTCTATTATGCTGATATACATTGGAATTTCCAAATAAACATAATTAACGGCAATTTTCATATTCAGCTATTTCATTAAAGCGCTCACACACATACAGTTTTGATAACACTATCACTGGGTTGGTCTGGTGGTGAACTCGACATCGCAAATCAGCTGTTTTCGAAGTCGAGAGTTCTAAGGTTCAAATCCTTGTAAAGGCAGTTCAGTTACTTTTATACGGATTTAAACGCTAGATCTTGTTCTTTGTTGGTTGGGTTTCAATTAACCACACATCTCAGGAATGGTCGCCCCGAAACTGTACGCGTGTCGCGAAAGCCCTACTGTGTTGTCAGCTTTTTTCGACACAAATTACAACATTTTGAAAAGTATTGATTCAATTTATTGGTTTAACTCAAGAAACAAAATTACTTTAGTTATCCTAAAAAAAAATACAAACAAATATTAATTAAATAAGTACTCATGTATAATTTTGTTTGAAACCTTTCTTTAATGATAATTGCTAGAGATCACCAAGAATAATTTATTATCAAAACAATAAATGGTACATTTATTTATTAAATAAATGATGCCTGTGTGAATCAATGCTTTTTTGCTTTCTCACAGTAATTTTACTGTGATCCCCCGTGTAATCGATAAATAAAATTAGCTTATTCATTTCAATAATAATATACTATAAATTTACTAGATAGGAGGAAATGAGATACGTAAAATAAATTATTTTTAAACGTAATCTTTATTTGTACTTATTAATACCACACTGCAACTGCTCATTAATAAGTCGTATTTGCTAAGATTTTAATTTTTTTCTTAATATTTATTTTCGTTAACAGATATCTTCATTATAAATCAATTAAAGTAGATTGCATCATTCTTATCTTTATGATTTTCCTCTCTCTCACTCTCTCTCTCGATCTACTCTTTCCTGCTCTCTTTATTATTTTTTTTTCAAATCTTTTTGTATTTCTTTTTCATTACTGTTTACTAGGTGCAAATTGGAAAATTTCGAAATTTTTTTTTATGTTTTTAATAAATCTTTTGATTAGTTTTGAGATTAGAAGTTATGCCATCATATTTAAATAATTACTCGTATTTCACATATATTAATATGTAGATAACACAATATAGAATATTTTTGAAGAACCGTGTGATTTTGCTATAATTCAATGTAGAATAAAACCACGATTATGCGGTCTGTTACGGCCTTGAAGCATGTATTTTCTTGTTAAGCTATGTGTATCCATTATAGCATTCGTTTCAATTGAAATCCTGTTTCATTTACATTGAATATAAAACGAGAAACAAAATGTATTATTTACCGTCTTCTATTTATTTACATAATATTTTAGGATGGTCTTCAGTAGCTGAAAACCTTATAGCTTTATGTCGTATTTTAATGTGGTAATTCGAATCGTCTTCTAAATTGGTCAATTCTATCTTTCTTGACATGCAAAACGCTTTAAACTCAGTTTCATATCGCTGTTGCTTAAACTTTTGAAATACTGACAACGGCCTTTGTTTAAATAACAGCCTGATTAAGAAACTTACACGCTTGCTGCGTTTGATAGTTAGTTAATCATTTCTGTTAAGATTTGTTCTAACTTCCTGTATGAAACTTTCACGAACTGTTATTTTATTCGATAGTATCGATGTAGCTTATCCTTGTCCCAGTTATTTATAACATTATTTCGAGTTAAAATGTTAAGTGATATTTTATTGTAGCCGTTTTATTTACCTTCATATCTAAAAATCTTTTCTTTTTTTTTAATTTCGTATTTTTTTCTAAGATTTACCTTCTTTGGATTTTTTGAAAGAATTTTGTTTTCATTTTTTTAGATATATCAGTAATTTCTTAGTGATCTTTGTTATATCATTATTTTTAACACCTTTTGAGGGAGTAGTTGAAGGGTATAAAGAAAAATATTGAAGATAATGTACAAAATGAAGAATAAAGGGTACAAGAAGAAAGTTCAGGTCAGAATCAGAAAAAACCGAAAACACTTTTTAGTAAAAAGTTTTTTACGGTGATATAACTAAAAGTTCATTAATTACTAAAATGCCTAAATTATCCTTACATTTTCGGTTTTTGTCCGATAAAGTTAGTAATTAAGTAAGGTAAAGTTGTAAAATAATAGCTAAACAAATTGGTAACAAACATATCTTCCGTTAAAATATTGAAATGAAAAAGGTTTGTTCATCAAGTAAGCTAGGCGATATAAGAAAACAGTTAAATTTAAAATCTTAAATTCTCACTGGATTCAATATTTATCTGGTCAAAAAATCTGTACTGGTTTATAAAATACAATGAAAGAGAACTTATTACAACAAAACTGGAATCCTCGAGCATTTATCAGAAGAAAGAGATGTTTTAAATCAAGAAACATAAATGAAAACAACGTTTTGTTTTCATATTGCATAAATATTTAATTAGACAGCAGTAAACATCCATTTTTACTGTGTATCCCGGCAATACAAACGGGTCATTGAGCAGGTTATTATAGTTACTTAAGATGGTAAATTTTTGGGGTCAAGACTGAATTAGGACTTTGTGTATACAATTCTATTTCCAGAGATCAAGTTTTGATATCGATGGATGGAAGTGATACGTCATACTTGGAAAAATTTGATTAGTAAAAAGTAAGTGGGACTACACAATTATCTTGGAAAAATCCCAATACATGGTGGTGGAAGACTTGGTAAAGATCTAATAACGGACAGTATTAATTTAGTGCAGGAAGTTAAATATCCATGGAGTAACTGTGTCTTCTCTCTGATGATCGGAGCGATATTGATATTGGACATCATTAATTAGGATGTTTCACTTTTTATTATTAAATGACAAAAAATTTGTTAATAAGCGATAATTTTTTGTAAACGAAAAAAGCAACCAATTTTTAAATACATATTGGATGCTGTTTAACATAAGGAAGTGATTGAATTTGAGCAGTAAGAGGGGAGATGAATTAACGGTTAAGATTATTAGAGATGAATTACTGACGGCGTTGTTGTAAAGTCTGGAAACGGATTAGGATCAGTAATGAAGACGTACCAAAGAAAATTAAAGTACAACTGAACATAACCGGATTTTATAGAAAAAAAGACGGTCATTTAATGAATAACAGGTGATCGGTTGAAAGACAGGCGTACCTTGATATGTCAAGATATAAGGAGATGGCGTATAGAGTGCGTGAAATATTTTTTTTGTTGTAGTAATTTTCACAAGAAGATCGTTATGAAAAGAGTTGTAACTGTCAATAATTAATTGAAATTAAAGGAAAATGTTAATAAATTATATTTTAATTTAATTTAATAATTTATAAAGGCATGATAGATATTTTATTTAATTCAGTTAAATATTAATAAGTTATTTTATATACTTGTGTTTATTAGCATATAATATGTTGATCATGCCTTCCTTATGTAAAATGATATAGATGATTTTGCATTTATTTCTTTCCTTCCTGATGATCTATATGTATTTTTTTACTTATTCAAGTCTTTTTTTATATATATTTAGTTTATTTTTATTAATTAATATTTTCCATCGTTTCTTTAATTAATTTTTCTACATTAATAGTTAAGTTTTATCCATATTTTAGTAGACAATTTGTATTTAAAAAATAAAAATGAAAATCACTGGTGCTCACTTCTTTTACTATGCTTGATGCATAGTAAAATTCTTCTCCTTTAATGCTACATAATAAATAAAAATGTAACTATTATAACAAGAATCGAAAACATAGAAATAAATTTATAAATTGATCTCAGTAATATTTTATCAACGATTATTGCGAATTGGTATTCATGTACTTTGATAAATAAATTGATTTTTTTAATCCTTAAATATATATACATACGAGAATATTATTATACATATTTATATAGAGTGTCCCTCGTAGAAGCGGAGAAACCTTCAGGACATATTCTACTGGTAAAACTAATGAAATAAATTCAGATGAACATATAGGTTTGATAATGCTTTGTTTTCGAGTAACGGCTAGCGAAAGATTTCGCCAGGATTTCAGCTCTTCTAATAAAAAGAAGCCCTACTGTAATTCTTTGAACCCAAATTAAAGACTAATTTTGGTGGTTTCTCATGTAATTTTAGTTGAAAAATAGGATAAAATACGTTTCAGAACTGTAACTTCAGTATTTATTATATCCAAGGTAAAACACAAAATTTGGTATCGAAAACAATTGTTTTTTTAGGTTTGTAGTACAATAGCATTGTTAAATGACTAATATATGCAAAAGATTTAATAACAAAACTAGTAGATAATTTAATTACAAAAATAAAAATAATGTAAATACAATCAGTAAAAGGTAAATAAAAACTTCTAAAAATTGGTTTTTATTGAATTAAAACAGACGAAAAATAGACAGAAAATCGTATTATTATTTCTGTTCCTAATAAACATTATTCTTAATATGGCAAAATAAAAAACTAAAATAAGTGAAATGATAAATCGTAATAGAATAACAGATCTCAGCTACAGTAATTGTTTGAAATTCCTTCCTTCGCAATATAAACGGCACTCTGCCCGACGTATAATATTTCCGGTGGGTTTCCGTATCATCTCAGGATTGTTTCATATAAATTCAACAGCGTTCCTTTTTGTAATCAGTAACTCTTCTTTAGTATTAAATTTTCATTGGTATACTATCGTTTTCATATGGTCCTAAATGAAGTAATCTAGTGGCGTTAAGTCAGGCGATCGTGGTGGCCAATCGATTAGTCCACTACGTCCAATCCAGTTTAAGATATTAGCATTCAAGTGATTTCTACAATGAGCTTAATGGGATTAAGATTTTACCTTAAATAATTTGCCGCCTTGGTTTAATACCTCGGTTGGGTTTAAATTATTTTAAGTATTATTTTATTCGCTGGCTCACTGAAATAAATAAGAGTCTGTTTTGGTTATATCCCAAATTATTTTTATTTTAATATTCAAACTTATGCTTCATACGTGTAACGTAGTTATAAATTAATTATAGATGTTGAATCATTAAGTACATGTTGAGTCTCTGATGGTTGGTACTAGACTGACCAATCACATTAGTAAAATCCATTAAGCAAGAGTAACAAAAAAAGTGAAAATTTATTAAAGAGATTTAAATTTTAAAGAGAAATCTGAGTCTTAACCATGTATTTATTGTTACCACCTATATGCCTAATTTAATATCGGCGGAAGAACACGGTAGCAGCTCAGATGTCATCTGGAGCACAGTATACGTACGCGCTGGTACTGCGTTACTCCCGCCGCGCAGATGATCTCGCAGTTCTCCCACCATAGCGGCACTGCGGCTCCACCACTCTCAGGCTCCAATAAAAGAGCGTGCACAAAGTGAATTTTTAATCTATCGACGACCACCACCTGGAGAAGACCAAGTAGAAAAAGAAGAAGATGGAAGAAGAGAGAAATTCCCTGGCCGCCTTAACGTGGGACCTCCCGGCGGATGCCAACATCCCCACCGAGGGAGCCGCTGGACGTGGACGCCACCTTCCCGCTCCAGCTCGCCGGGCTTCAATCGCCTTGGTCGGTGGACTTAACAACAGGAGCCGGCCCAGCGTGGGATCGCTCGGGAAGAACCGCCTCTGCCGCGCCGGCGAAGGACGACCGACGCCAACCCGACACTGCAGGCTATGAGGCCACCACTGTCACGCTATAGTGAGGATCGAACTGCCACTGAGGGGAAGCTCGGTCTGATTTCAATAGACGAACCGCAACTTTCCGACTTCGCCGGAGACCAACTTCCGAACCCAACAGCTCTTCTCAGAGCTAACGCAAAAAACTGCCCTTTTCACGGCTACCACAAGGTTATAAATTACGAGCCGTCGAAGCCAATCGACGACAACAACAGCCCTTCTCAGGGCTACTACGGGGTTATTAAGTGCCGCGTGTCGTCGAAGCCATTCGGTGACAATATATATGTCATTTTAAAACACATTACAAAGAAATTCTTATCTCAACCTTATACCTGTACTGGGGTTTTTACAATAGAAATTTAAAGGACGAATTTACCTTTAAGATACTAAATTTGAAGATTTCATACGTTACTTGTTTTAGGACCTGTAATATTTACGTTTTTTTTTTTGGTGTTGGTTAAACTTCTTTCTTATTGTTCTAAATATTTTATATTAAGTATGGACTATAATTTTTCTGTTTGTTTCAGCAAACAAAATTGCAATAGAAAATAAAAATCAGCTTAAAAATACTCGTTTAATGTATTGGACTTAAAAATTTTTTAAAAAATCACAGAATTTAGATGTAATAAGAAAAAAATTCGAAAATTCGATTTATTAGAATTGTAATAAATTTGATTTTTTACAAGAAGTATCAATATAAAAATCTCAATTTAAATTCTATTTATATTTATAAAGAAATATTTCAATTAAAATTGGAAAGCTCTGAAACAGCTTACTTGACACAATTAACGTTAATAAAGTAAAATGAATTATAATTTTTAAAAATAAATTATAAAAAATATATACAACATATTTAAACAAAATAAAGAACAAAAAAATCACTTACTCTTGTAATGCAAAAATAGTTATATAAAATTAATAAACACATTTAAGATTAAATTTAAATGATATATACACATTACCTCTGCACTACTAATAAGCATAAAGAATCTATGCAAGGTAGCATCCGCCGTGCGCGCACACACGCACATACTGAACAAACTACAGATTTGCAAATATGTAATCTAGACACCCGGAAAGTAGAAGTGAATAAAATAGATGATTAATTAAAATTGTAAAAAAAATGCAATAACGTAAATTTTCATTCGCAGTCCAGTGATTAAAATCTAAACACACACCAAAGCCAATAGCATTCCAATACTAGAATTAAATCAATCTTAGTCCAATAATTACATTTCAACACTAGGAATAAGGTTTAGTAACTTTTTTAAAAAACATTTCTCTGAAGGTTTTTCTGTATTCTTTCTACAGTTTCATCCAATATTAGTGGATAATATTTTATACTAATTCAATAGCAGTCTAACTTTTGCAATATATTCGTGTTGTAAAAATTAAACTCAAATGCTGATATGCCTTATTAAGAATATAATCAATGTGAATTATACTTTTCAATTCCATATCGGATATTATACCAAAATCTTTAACCTTATTGAAACTTAGCTTCTCAGCCTTTAAACCAGATGTCCCGGGTTGAATCCCGGTCAGGCATGATACTTTTCATATGCTACAAAATTCCATTTCCATCTCCCGTTCAAAAGCTTCAATTTTATGTTACAAGATCATCAAGAAAAAAACAAATTACTGAATTTTAAACTATTAATTTTTTATTCATAGAGATACGGGTCTTTCTGACATGTGTAGGTGCTGTTATTGAATTTACTGATTTTGTTAATGTATTGTTTTACACCAGTAATACACTCTTGTTAGATCATTTTTTAGCAATTTTAAGTCACCATTAGTATTAGTCTCTTAATAACTTCATACATTCTGTGAACATAAATAGATTCATTTTAAGAAGATTAATTGTTAATAAGTGGATGAATAAAAAGAGGACTCAAGTTTTACCCTGAAACACATCTGAGCTGCTCTCCTAAAAATATAAATTTTGACAATGAAAATAGACATACTATTTTCAAATTTTCAAATACTGGTAGCACTTAAAAAATCAAATTTAATTCTCCAACAGTTCAAAATTTCCAAGTTTTTGGATTAATATCTGTGATAACTATATCAAATCAACACCTTGACGAGATCAGTATAAATTTCTTGAACTCAATTACCATTATCAAAAATCACACTTGGTTATGGAAAATAAATATATGATTACAAGTGGTAGAGGATGATGGAATAAATAATTATTTCAAAACTAGGCAAAACCAATTACATTTAAGAGAATTAAATATCCCTTTATAACAATAATGAAATATTTTATCACGCCTCTACCATTTCTTCAGGTTTTTTGTAGCTTCCAATTTATATTTATCAGAAATAATAGGAAACCTCTCTACACAAATTTATTATAAGGAGGCTTGTATTAAAACCTGTAGGATAAAATTATCATCATTTTAACAAATTTTCCTGTTATTATTAAAACTGGTGCAATACAAGCATTAATAAAAAAAGAGGAAAATCAATCTAAAAAGATATATTATGAAACCATTTATTCAACGACATCTCATTTGAACACCTGGTGAAATGCAATATTTGTTCATCTATTACTGATACAAATCCTGACTTCTTTAACATCAATTTTATTTTATTTTCAATCTAATTCAATTAATTTTCATAAGGTTTGAATATTTTTATTTTAAGGAAAAATCTCAAAACTTTAAACAGTTTATCATGCTTTGTAAAATATTTTTCTTTCTGTAAGTAATGATGTTTGTTTTTATGATTCCTATTATCTTTTAAATGCAATAAATCAGATACCGAAACTTATCGATATATATTCCTAACTGACATATCTGTTCAATCACAAGTACAATGATTTATAAAATACTGTATATTAAAAGAAATATTAACATAAATGAAAACAGAAAAAAGAATATAGAGGGAACTCCAGGTCCCCTATATATTCTAGAAACCACTATCAACAGAGTATGACCCCTTCTATTAACACCTTCCTTATCTCTGCAAAAAACTTGATATTATTACTGAACATCTCTGAAACATATGTATTCTATCCCTCACCCAGGTTTCAACGAGAGTGATGATACAATTACCATTGTACTACAATTAGAACTTAAGAGTGCTCTATAAAAATAGTCTATCTCATTGGATAAACTTCTCACATTTTTAAAATAATTGCTAATATTGCTTTACGTCTGTATTTAAAAATTATTAATGTGTAAAGAAAACACAGTCTTTAAAGAAATAAAGAACAAATAAACATAATTAAACAAACTAGATTAAAATAAAAATAAAAAATAATTATAAGCAAAATTTCATATTGTTTTGGGCGTTATTAATTATTTACCAGAAAAATTTTTCATTTTAATATTTTAGTATTGCAAAAATGTATTTTACTTAATGAAATCAAGATAACTGTAAAAAAGTTAATTTAAAAGTACAAAGTTATTAAATATTTTTTATTCTCTATAAAAATACATAAATTTTTAATACCTATATTCCTGTCAATAACTTTATACAAGACAAAACCCTTTCATAATCCTAATAACATTACATTTGTCATCATTATTATCTTTTACACAAATAGTAAAGAGTTAAAATAATGTTAATGAGTGGATTTTATAGTGATTTCCTATCTGTTTTTCACAAACTTTAAACTTTTATAAAATCATAAATATCATACATTTTATATTTTTAAATACTACAATGGCACGTATATTTCATAACCACAAAACTGAATTAAGTAATACAATGTAATATAGATCCTTTATTTATTGCTGCCTGCCTTTCCATTTTTTAAAATTAAAACCCCTTATTAAATTCACTATTACCTTTAATACAGTCATACTAAATTTTATTTTGTAGACATCTAATTAAGAAGACAAATGAAAAAGTATTAAAATTAGATTTTAACAAAAAAAACCTGTTTTAATCTATTTAAAATAAAAAAACCTCATCATATTAAGGTTCAGGGAACAAAAAACATACAATTACACAATTTCATTCACTTAGCCAACCTCAATCAATCAATTAATTATACTTACATTGACTAAAAGCAACTTTATAGACCACAGAAAGTAAATACCTATTGCCAAAAATTATAAAAGAAAACAAAATAAAACATAAATATAGTTTGTAAAAAAATACTAGTATCAAAGATTTAGTTATTCACTGAATATAATTTAAATGAAGGATCACAGCCTCTAATAAAAATTGTATTACATCTTTAGAAAAAAGCACACCCATACCTCAAAAATTATGCTATAAAACACATAAAATTTACCATTCACTGGTGATTCAGTTGCGAGACTGCGCACATAATTCAAAACTAACTGTACAAAATCGACCAATATTATAACATACTAAAAATTAACCGTATAATTGTTTACTATGTTTGTGTTTGTCTTAACTCCAGAAAAATGAGTAACTAATAAATATTATAGCACAGTATAAAATTTGTAACTAATTAGTTTAATAATAACGTGATTAATAATAAAACGTTTTTATTAACATCTATTAAACTTTATAAATTAAAAAAAATATACTTTATCAGCCTTATTATTTAATAATTATGAAACAAAATTTTAAAAAGAAAGATATAAAATTATGCCATATTTCTAGTTTAATTTATCAATGGCCTTCAAGTTAACTTCAACTACTGAACCTGAAAAAAACATTCCTAAAATAATATATTAAACAAAAACAAGTTAATTTAAATAAGATAGATTTAAAAATTTATTATAGCAATTAACCTCATTTTCAACTGAACAGACACATGTATGAATATATTTAATATTGTCATCCGCAACACTGATCATAATATTTCATTGATAAAACGAAATAAACTACGGTAATAATTACAATAATAATGTCCTGGTAGATAATCCCCACGCCCGGAACATAACATCTAGCTTCCACGTCCAGAGCGGAAACTGCCGTACATAAGAACTTTTCATAATGCTAACTAAAGGGCCTCCGAGTCTTTTCCCTCGGAGATGTAATTTTCTTCAGCTTGATTCCACCTACAGGCCGTAATACAAGGACTGATTTTTCGGCCACCTGCAGATATGAAAAACTTTAATGGCTGTGGAAATGGATTCACACCATCTTTAGAGCTGGCGATGTGGCGGCCAGAGTCGAAATGATTGCAAGTGTAACGGAGGCCCTTCCGCTATCCACATGCCCCCGCGATAGCCCATGTATGTCGATGCTTGGGAGCCCTGAAAACTTCGGTGTGTAGGATCCTGGAGTCAGTGCAAAGATTGCGTATTCGCTCTCTGCCAGGACATATGCCGATTCCACCGGAGTATGGGATCGGACTTCCAGGGTTGGTAGCCCTGATGAAAGAGGATGTACCCCAGCGGCTAGCCTTGATACAGAAGGGACAGAAAATCATGCAAGTTGAACAATTTTCAAACGTGACAGAGGGTTCACATAAACACCCTCGTCTTGAACCACCCGTTTCGCCTGAAGCTAAACGGAGGAATGGTTATGAGGCCGCAAAGTTAGAGAAATAGGCTAAGAGTATTCAGAGCGCTTTGTACAACAGTAGTTTTGTAAACCAAAATATCTGGTTATTAGTAGAGAGGATGGTAATTTTTCGATGATAAGCCCTTTCATTATCGCTTGAGAGATAAATAATTGTGCTGGAGGCCCATTAAAGGAAATCCGTAGAACTTACAACGGACTCCATGTTGAGACGACTAATGACAGTCAGTCACAGAAGATCCTTGGGCTAAAGAAGATAGATGAGTTTGCTGTACGGGTCGATCGTCACAGCACCCTCAATACCTCAAAGGGTCTTGTGGTTTGTTGGGATCTACTGGTATTATAAAACTTGATTCCTGCAAAACTGACAAAGATTATTTTCTACTTGTCCATAGTAAAGTAAAGTAATTTAAACCTATTTTCTATTAATAAATACATAAATAAATATTTTAATAATTAAAAAGACAGTTACGACAATTGGGGTTTAATTATCTTTGATAGCGATGAAAAACTCTTTTGTGATTATTTTTACCTATACATATATTTAAATATTGATAGTGTTATATAATTACCAGCAATTCTATTTAAATTGTAATATAAATATAAATGTATGAAGATATAAGATGTAAATGTGAAAATGTGAAGTGTTACCACTTAGTTATAAATAGAATTATTATTAAAGTTATCACTCAATAATTACCATAATAAAAACTCTAATTTTTATTTTTATTGTTATTGAATTTATAAGAATAATAATAATAATTAATAATAATTATTATTATTATTATTATTATTATTATTATTATTATTATTATTATTATTATTATTATTATTATTATAAGAATGTATTATTTAAAATTGTATACTGAATTATGTGTACATCTTTATCTGTACTTTCCTGTAAAGATTAATATAAAAATAATAATTAGTGTAATATAATTAAAACATCAAATATTACTTTCATTTTTATGAATGTATAATTATTATTAGTATTCAAATGTGTTATTAAAATTTGTATTCCGATTTTTATAATTTTTTAAAAATTTTGTGTTTTTTAATTAATATGCAAATTGTTAACTTATAGTTATTGTAATTGTTTGTATATGTTTTTACGTACTATTGTGTATTATACAAAGGCTTTATGTAGCTGTGCTGTTGCACAAACAAAACAAATAAATAAATGAATTATGATTATTTTTTTTTTTTTGTGTGTTATAGGGGCATCGACTTCTAAAGTCGTTAGCCCTCGTCTTATTCTTTAAAAGGGGTTCAAATCACCATTCATGTTTAAGGATGTAAAGAGCCCTTACATTTTATTCAAAAACACTATAAAACAATACAAAACATTTAGGCATACACATATATTAACACTAAGAACACTACTTATACGGTATAAACGGCCCTAATATTAAAAAAATTAAAAATATAAATAAAATACAAAATTATAAATGAAAAAAAACGGCCTCACAATACCAACTTTTTTTTCCTCCCTTATATTATTTTTAAGCACCTCTGGGGCAACCGACAAAGCCATTAAGCATTACATTAATCGCCGTAGGAAGCCATTCACGGCATTCTAATGTGGGTGGGGGAAGCTGAGCAATTAATCGTGCAATGTTATTCTCCTTCCAATCAAAATTCGGCAAGTAAATGCTGCAAGTAGTGATTTGCAGCGGACGCTTCATTCTGATTACGACCGCTTTCAGATTTGTGTTTATATCAACAGCTTCGGTAGTAGCTCTAGTCGATGTTAATATAGCTACTCCACCTCTAGCTCTTATATTTGGCGGCTGATCTCGCGGAAATGTATTGTTTCTTCTTAGTTGGAAATTTTCATTTTAGCAAAAATGTGTTTCTTTTAGATATATACAAACTGGGTCTACATCATGTACCAAGCGTTGGAGCTCATAGATATTTGACAAACATCCATTGATGTTCCATTGAAGAATCGACTCGTTGATTTTTAAGTTAGTCAAACTCTAAGTTTGCCTTTCAGCCATCCTTTTCTCCTCTTCTTTTCGATTTTCCGAACAACATTGTGTTCGGTAAGTACGTCATCACCCGTATAGCTCCCGGCCTCCGAATCAGAGGCCGTTGAAGCCGTGAGCGATGACGGACATGGATCGGTGCTTGGTTTAGGCGACGATTGAGAGGCGGGAACCTGGGAGACCCCCGTTGCAGGATTCGCACCAGTCACCGCCTCAGGCAGTGGGGAAACAGGCTTACCCTCTGTGGTTTTTGGTGGTCTCTATGATTTGAAGATCACATCAGTTTTTGGAGGCTTAGGAGCTTCCATAGAAGACTCCAAAGCAACTACCTTTCTCGCACTGTCCTCCAAAATGCTGTGCAAACTAACTGGAACCTCTGGTTTAGCAGCTGTCTTCTTCTGGTCTGATGTCCTTTTTCTCATCATCGACTTATTCTCTGGAAGCTATATCTTTATCACAGGCTTTATAAATTTCTTAAGTGTGAGAGACATCATTCCATTGTCAATTATTCTCTCAATCCTAGTGGCCAATGTCGTGCGCAAGTTTGCTGAGAAGCAGGTCTGTATCAACAGCAGTTGGAGCAGCAACCTCAGCCGCAGCCTGAGCATAAGTTTATATTGCTCTAGGCTTGCGTTCCCTACAATCTTCTTTGCTTCGAAGTAGCTGACCTTATGCAGGGTTTTGACTTCCTGTACAGCCACCTCGTGTTTGTAAGCAGGACAGTTTCTTGATCTACATAAATGTTGTCCTTTGCAGTTTACACAAGAAAGAGGATCCTTGCACGGTTCTCCTTCATGAATTTCATCATCACACATGCATATTTGTGGCCTTCACACCGAGCATTAGCGTGGCCAAAACGTTGACACCTGAAACATGTCATTGGTTGTGGCACAAAAGCTCGTACATCCAATTTGTTTATCCCTGCACGCATTTTCTCCGGCAGGGTTGGTTTGTTAAAAGTAAGGACATGAGGGGCAGACGGAAGAACTTCGCCGTTCCTTCTCATGTTCAGCCTTCGGCATTCAATAATTCCTTGAGGTGTCAATTCTTCTACAATCTCCTGCTTCGTAGGTGATTAACTGTTTCGTCTTTGTCAGTTTTGTTTTGTTTTTGATTTTTGAAGGATACAAAATTACTAACATTGTTATTAATATTGGTGGCAGGCAGTGAAAGCTTGACTCCAGAACCCGAAGAATCACCGTCTACGTCCAAAATACAGCCCGTGCGTACACTACCAGAGGGACTGTCACTAGGTGTCATATTTTTACGTCAACGATGTTTTTTATGTCCCGTGCGCGTTCTGAATCCCTGAGTAGATGCGATAGCAGACTCTGATATGTGCGAAGCTGATGACAGGGAACATTCTCATAAAATGTACAAATCATAGTCTTAAGCTCTTGATTTTCGGATGTAAGTAGCTTAACATCATCGTAAACGGAGGAAATTTCTATCTTCAAGACCGTAATTCAGTACATCTGCCATCTCCCATGACACTTTCAACATTAAACCCTTCAAAACCGCCGCCTTTGTTTTGTCACGTCTGTTTTTATAGTTGACGACTTTGGACTGCTGTCCCTAGTTGTAAGTTTCTTCAATTTCTGATTAATTATTCTTTCAACTAAGATTGCTAAGTCTGGCGCCAGTTCTGTTACCACGTCACGTTGGTTTGAAAGTGACTGCAGGAGTAGCAGCAACCTGTCCGTAAGACGTGGCATATGGCGTTCTGCAATGCACGATTTTTCTTTGCTTCAAAATAATTGACCTTCTGAAAGGACTTTCTTTACCTCCTGTATCGCAATTTCTTTCTTATATTTTGCACAATTTCTTGAATTTGCACTACGTTATCCATTACAGTTAACACATATCGCCGGGTTTCTACACGTATCATCTGGGTGCAACGTGTTGGCACATGTGAAAATCTGTTTCCCCATACATCTCGCTGCCGTGTGACCAAATATTTGACATCCGAAACACCACAATTGTGTTGGGATGAACAGACACACATCAAGCCTATGAAATCCTGCCTTTAATTTTTCCGGACATGTATGTATATGAAATGTTTTCACATGTAACGCGGAGGGTAAGACTTTTCCGTTTCGTCCAGTTTAGCCGTCGACATGCAAGAACTCCGTGCCCATAAAATTCAGCAACAATTTCATCTTCGATGCAGTTAAGCAGATCTCTGCATACAACTACTCCTTTAGAGGTATTTAGAATACTGTGTGGTACAACATCGATGTCGATAATTTCAATCTTCTTCGCTTTCAATAACACTGCTAAACAATGAAAATGTTTCGGACTCAAAAATAGCTAATTCTTATGTATTTCTATGTACCTAATTAAAAATCACCATAAAAATGACCGATTAGTTCTTCGTTTGGAGATACAATGACATGTCATTTTTTACCCGATGTACAATTTTAGTTTGGGGGTAATTTTGTTTTTGGACTTGTCACACCTATTAAATGACAAAAATCAACGTTCTCCAGCAGTTTGTAGATTATAAGCATTATTACTGTTGCTATGACTGTGAGTTTCATATTGTTTGTGTTGTAATTAGAGCAGAATTTCTGGTCTTCGAGTGCTTTTGAAGTGAAAAATTTGTTAAATCAAAATGCCACGAAATGTGTAAATTCAGTGAATAATATTTGTTACACTTGTGATGAAATAACATTATCGTCACAGAAACGCAATCTGACACCTCTTGTGAAGACTGTCTATCAGTATTATTTTGTTATGAAGGTAGGGGACCAGGAAAGTCATGGGTTCCACATATACGTTCCAACTCTTGTTCAGTTATACTATGAGAATGGCTGAAAAATAAAAAACGAGCTATGACTTTTGCTCTGCTTACAGACCATACAGATAACTGCTATTTCTGCTTGACTTACCTATAAGGCAGGATTGTCAATGAAGGAAGAGGAACAGTTTAATACCCTGATCTGCCATCTGCTATTTGACCTATTCCACATTCAGATAGTTTATCAGTTTCTACTCCACCCCAAAATTATGATCTTGAAGTAGAATATGAAGACAGTGTGTTAGAAGAACCCAACAAGCCTTTCATATCCCATGACTGTGATTTTGACGAAAAACATGATAGACCGCACAGATTGAGTCAAGGGTAATTGAGTGATTTCATTCGAGACCTCAGTTTATCGAAGGAGAAGGCAGAAGAACTTCTAGGGTCAAGACTAGAGTAATGGAATCTTCTCCAATGTGATGTCAGAATCTCACAATACATATATCGTCATAGGAATCTCTTTTCTTTTTTTGAGAAGAAAAACACTCTTGTTGTTTGCTGCTACGTTAATGGCTTGATGAACTATTTGAATTTGAATCATGATCCAACTGATTGGAGGCTATTCATAGACTCCTCTAAGCTTAGTCTGAAAGCTGTATTACTTCACAACGGTAACTGTCTGTCTTCCTTGTATTCCTGTTGATCATGCAGTTCACAAGAAGGAGACTTATGCAAACATGGCAATCCTCTTAGACTGACATCAAATATGTCAATCAAATATGCTGAAGAGTGGAAAATCTATGGCGATCTAAAAATCATCGCTATACTCTTAGGAATGCAACTGGAGTATACTAAATACTGCTGCTTTTTATGTAAGTGAGACAGTAGGGATAGGAAATCACACTATATTCAAGCAGACTGGCCTGCAAGAAATCTTAATTATAGCAAGAAAAATGTCGTTTCCGAGCCTCTCGTGGACCCAAAAGTTGTTCTTCTTCAACCCCTTCGTATAAAGTTTTTTTTCTTTTTTTATTAAAGAGGTGGAGGAACCCCCAATTAGGGCACCTAGGCAGTGTTGGGTTCGCTAACAGGTTCCGCAAGGTGTTATTAAGTGCGTATATGTACCTGCACACTTCCGAATAAACCTCCACTCCTGGCTAACCACCCCTCCTGGAAATTGCTAATGCAGCAGTACTTCAGGAGGTGGTTAAACACTCACACACAATCGGTCACCATAAAAAAATAAGAACCACCATACAATTACACACACACCACAAGAACGATGCATCACATCAGAGACATGCAAACAATACACAGGCAGAAAGCCCACAATAAGCACTACAAAACAAGCACATATACACAACATGCCGTACAACACTGCAGTCACAGACAACACTCTCTACACAAGTTCACACACAGACACACACACGCGTACGCGCGCCCCCAACAATATGAGTACAAGTTACATGAGAAAACCATCGGGCGCCGAGAACAGAGTGCCCACGGCTTCATCGCACCAAGGCAACCTCCATGTGCTCAGAAGATCCCCTAGACAATAAGTCGTAGGCCTGTCCGACCCTGCACCCTTTAGCGTGTACCTCCAGTACAGGATTCTTCTGCTACTCGTAGTTTTTCCAACACCTTCCTTGCATATTTCTCCACAGTTTTCCATTCGTTTTCTCCAATCATTAGTATCTGTTGTGTTTCTTTCGGTGGAAACACGTTCTCTCGGCCAAGCGCCGTTAACAATTCCCTTCGATCCTCCGTAAATCTAAGGCACCGGAAATAGACATGGTAGAGCTCTCCTCTACCTTAAACTCCGGACAGATATTCGTATGATCCAGACTGAACCTATAAAGGTAGGATCTAAAACTGCCATGGCCCGCCAGGAACTGCGTAACGCTGTATCCTAGCGAGCCATGGGTCCTCCTATACAATCCAGTTGAATACATCACCATTGAATCGGTGCGTCCACCGGCCCTTCATACTCCGTTCCCACCTTGCTTTCCAGAGTGTTATCAGCTCATCTGTAACAGATGCCTGTTACAGATACTGCCTGTTTTCTGTGATTTTAGCTGCCTGTTTTCTGTGATTAGGTGACAAGGCACCCCGCTCCCTTAGTTTCTTCCTATGTAATATCACGAGATCAATTGGCATCAGGCCAGCCAACACTTCCGCCGCATCTTTCGAGATTGTTCTTTATGCAGATATAACTCTGATACAGCAACTCTTGTGTATTTATTCATATAAAGCTGGTTTGATGAAAACTTTTGTCAAAGGTATGAACCGAGAAGCACAGGCCTTGCACTTAAGAGACAAATTTCCTACATTAAGTGATGCAAATGTAAAGAAATTTGTTGAGCCACAAATTCCACAACTTGTTAAAGATCCAGCGTTTGACCGAATTTTGGAGAGAAAAGAAAAGGAAGCCTTAAAAAGAGTCACGCATGGATTTTTAGGCACAAACATGGCATGGATTTTTAAGATATGAAAACTACAGTCAGTTGGTGACACTACTTCTGCAAAAAATACCAACAACTCGGATGCAAAATCCGTTAAAATCCAGTTTCTCCACTCACACCTGGACTTTTTCCCTCCTCGTTGTGGAGTTGTCACAGATGAACACGGAAAAAGATTCCATCAGGATATTTCTGTAATGAAACAATGATATCAGGGCTGTTGGAATGAAGCAATGCTTGCGGATTACTGCTGATTTGAGTGTAGGGATGCTCCAAAACTCACAAGAGGAACCCCAAAGACAACCATCTCATGAAGCCACTACATGATTGTCTTCAGACTCAACCAACTGCCAAGTATTCTTCCGTCAGTTAAGAACTCTTAAAATGTAAATGTCATTAAAAAAAAATCAATTGAACTTTCTATGTTGTTGGTATATGTAATTAAAATGTATCGTTTTCTCTTAATCCGTTAAAATAAAATACTTTCACCTATTGTATATGACAGAACCTGGTGTCAGGTACTGCCTGACTCATGATACCGACATCCAAGGGCTCACACATAGCAGTAAGAGCTCCGATACCCTTACCCATGGGACAATTAACGTCAAGGGCCGAAGTGACTGACTCACGCTGGATGGCGCAAGACTTCGGCAGAGTAAGCTCACAGCAGCCCACCCTCAACCCGGCTCCACAACCGTGAGGAGGAATGGCCCTCCCCGTCCGCACTCCACCCAGCGTCAGCAAACAGATCACAGTCATGCCTTCCACACCCGCTACAAACAGAGAAACCGAGAAGTACAACCGCAACCAGTTCAGACAGCTCGTGATCGCCAATCCCGTACTACAAAAGAGAGCTCCTGCACAAGACCATTGCTCTGTTGTCCAAAATAAGTGGAAGTATCGAAGTACTGTGTCGTTCCCCGCTCCAGACATGTGTGTAGATGTTATTGCATGGACGTGGGGTTGGATTTGTCCGGAGGATTATTATTATTTTTACCATATGAATATCCAGTAGTTTCTAGATATCCATACAACTTTCTGGATTTGGGACCCAAAGGCAGCCACATTCCTTGTTCCCAACATATGAGTGAGGTACTATCTTGATTAAGATTTGAACCCGGGAACACTTGATTTCTTAATCAGCTGATTTATGATGACAAGTTTTACCACTAGACCAACTCAGCGGATTGGAAATATGTGAATTCATTGTAGTACTCGTAAAGTCCTTGTGTTTATATCTTTAGTAAAACCAGCCACCATTTATTCTAAATGTAAATATGGATAGTGAAAGGAATTTAAGACATTGATAGACATAGAAAGATAATATTATTTAAAAAACATTTTATTTAAAAAAATAAAATAAAATTATAATCATTTTCCATATTATACATTAACTGATTTTTTTTATTTATAATTACCATCATACCATTAGTGATTATCACTTAAAGCATTGTGTATCCCAGTCAACTGATCTGACATATTCTGTAATATTTAATATCTTTTCCAGTGGGCAAGGTGTTGGACAGTTTGGTATTTCTAATTCATAAGGTACTAACTCAGCAGCATGTGAATAAAAGAGCTGTGGAGAAAAAATAGAAACATATCAGCATTTGGTGCAATAAAACAATTTTAAATTATCTTATTCAAATCAATATTTCAGTTTTTAGGTTATTCTTCTTTTTTTTTTAAATTGTGTATTAGCTTAAAATTGAACCTAACATCACTATTAATCAGAACTACAGTAAAGTTCTTTTCATCTTTTTTCAGGCATAATAGTGATTGCTATCAAGGAAACTAGAAAAGTATTGTTCTACTCAATAAAAAAAAAAAATATTTTTTTTGGAATAGGGCAAGGCCTGTTCTTGTAACTAACAAAAATGATAAGCAAGTTGTAAACCCTTCATAACATCTTGTCCAGCAATAGTAAGTCAAATGAAAGTAGCAATAGAATATCAAGCATTCTTTTTCATATTTCTCAAAATTGGTCATAATTAGCATGCACACTTTTGCATGTTTTGAGTGAATAAAGAGAAAAAAGTGCAATGTAATATAATTCAATAAGAAGAGTAGTAGAAGTGGAAATGGATGTTTTCCTAATACAGTTGAAGAGATTTTGTGTGAATCAAAGTGAATCTATAAAAACTGTAATTAAATATGGTTCTGAAGATTTTAGTGTTTTTTAAAATAATAAATAAATTGATCACAACCCATTCTTCTAATAGGAAATGAAAAGTTTAAGTTAAATCTGATGATAGTTGTAGTATTCAATTTAAGTGGTATTACTGGTGCGGTGAGAACATTAGAATCCCATATATTTGAATTGATTTGAGTGTTATTTTCTGCCTATTCTAACATTGTCACTCTAACATTCATATTTCACACATTTCAGAGTATATGTATATATATATATAAAATTATGTAACTGAGATAATAGTAATTTTGGAATTGAACTTAAAATGTCAAGAAAATATAAAAGTATAGGGTGGAACACTTATTGATCAGTAGTAAGACTTTTTTAATGCTACTTCAATCACAGCTTTTCTGGAGTTTCCCTTTCTTTTTTATAAGCAGTTCTTTTTTCTATCCCTGAAACACCACACTTAACACCTGAGATGACCTATATAAAGATTATTATGTTATGATTTAAACAAAGTATTTATTTAAAACTTGGTACAATGCATCTATTTAGTTTCTATTTTAAGTAGAATGCATTTAACAACTCATTCACTAAGCATTTGCTCAAATGCTTTATTACATATAAGATGGTTGTTATATACGTAATAAGTTGTACATACCACCATTTATTTGGACTAGTCATGAGATTATAAGTTACCTCACTATCACAATAAATAGTCTTTTTACCTTCCTGGTCCCTCTATAGCTCATTTATTAATTTTCACCTATTTAATTTAAATCATTTGACAGCATTGCACTAGAAAATTCTCAAAAGTAAATTTTTGAAAATATATGGCAAGTAAATGAAATGATAAATGTAAAATTTACAAAAATTTCATGTAATTTGTTAATGTATGTACATATTTTACTGGATCCTCCTAGAGCAATGACATTAAGAGGTACTTTGCCTTTGGTGTATCTGAGGTTTAGTAAACAAGAATTTGTCTGTGGATTTGTTCAGAGGCTGCTCCTACACAGCAACTGTATAAAAAAGTCCACATTTAAGAATGAATTGCTTATTGGACAAAGTTAATCTCACATAATCATACATATATTCATTTGGTGATATGATTAATGCAAATTTACAAAAAAAATATATATTATATACATACTACATACAATAACATTTAAACATGTATTACTATAAAACATTTGTTTATATTGATCTAATGTAAATAGATAAACAATATAACAATACTTACTTTTACTACAAACTTATCATATATTCTATGCAATTCAAATATTACAGATGCTCCAAATTCAGGATATTCAAAATCATTAAACTCTAATGTTCTCAGGAAACTGTATACTGTGGTATCATGGGCTGAATATAAGAATACTTTGTTATTTTTATTATTACCTCTACTTTTTTCATAAAACTGATGAAGGATTTCTTTTACCATCGGTCCTGAAATTAAAAAAAAAAAAATTAGCTAAATAAACCATTGATTATAAAAACCTTCTTTTTTTTTTGCTTGAATGGGATTCAAACCTGGAACTCCAGATGAAAGGCTGAGACGCTACCACTCGATTACAAAATGTAAATGTTTTTTCCTTGAATATGCTTTCATTTATTTTTTTTTATATCCTCCTTAATAATAACAATGATATCAATTTACTTCTATTGTAATACAATAATCATATAATTTGTACTTTATCTTAAGAATAAAAATAATTAGAATGGAAATTAGGTACATCCATTGTTTTCTAACCTAGACAGTTTTGGATGTATCATAATAAAAAATTTTACAAATACAAAAAAGAAAAATTAAACATGGCATGATTATACTATAACATAATACATATAAAAAAAATAATTAAAAATATGCTTCAAAATTAAACAAATGAAAAGTTCTTCAACTAACTTATAAAGGTAGCAATGATAAATGGAATGATACATTTGTTCAAATATAATTCTAAATAACTGATTTACATTATCTAAAAGAAATAGATTGAGTAAATATTCAATGCGATAAAAAGTTATTCAGTCTGAAGAAACAATCTCAGTTTCTATTTTCTCCCTAAAAAAAAAAAGGGAAAAAAAACACATACATTTTTCATTGTAATTAAAACCACGAGATTTTTAGTTTTACTTTTCAACAGTGATTCATATTTAATTCATAAATATTTGATTAAACTTTTTTACATAGTAAATAAACATTTTACTAGTCCAAAAAGCAATTGATATCAGTTTCAACAAATTATTATTCAATTTTTGATCAGCCAAATGTAATTAGGTAGATTTCATAACAACGCTACCTATTGTAATGGATACCATGATTTGACTTCCAGAAAATTTATATATATATATATATATATATATATATACAGAAGGTTTCTAAAATGGTGTGCTGACTTTACTTTTTTGGATTCTAAACTAAACAAAAAATGTCCTTAGGAAAAATGAAAATTTCTCCTTTGTTCTTCCTCATCCACCATTTTGTTATTTTTTATATAAAAATTTATATCTGAAGTTCAGATAGAGGAATCACATTAATATTTTGTAAGTGTGTTGGTCTTGGTAACTTTATTACCAATTAAATTATCAAAAAATCAGGACTTACTACTTTTGCAGATTACTAAATGGGGACAATGTTTACTGTACTTCAGTAGGAGAGCTGACAATAATGATTGTGAATTGGTAATACCTTGGATAGCGTGGATATTATCATATGATGCCTACACTCTATTACTGCCTGTATCTGGCAATTTCTGGTATACCAAGCAAAATCCTAGAATTATAACCCATAATATGCCATTCCAAGTGAATTAAGCACAAGCTCTTCTTGTAGTTTCCTTCATGTCTTCTGTTGTTCATTTAGCATGATGTACAATTTTTTAAATTCTACCCCATAAGTATAATCTATGCAATTCAATTCTGTTCAAACAGTTAAAACTGTATTCACATTATTCCTTAAAAAGTTATTTTCAAAGAAAAACTTTGCTAATAATTTGTTTTCCAAGAATCTCAGCCTGTATTTTAGTATCTTTCCAAATAGAACTAGTAAAATAATCACTGATAATTCACCAAATTATTAATTCACATGAAAAACATTTTGCAATCATTAAATTATCTTCATTCGTGAACTGTGATTATAATTTCCAGTTTGATTGTAAATTGGAGATAAATATTTTTTAGTCTAGGTATATAAAAAAAAAATTAATTATAATAATTATTTAAGTAATAACAGAAATAACATTGAAGCCTATTCATGATCACACATAGAAGTTATAATTAAAATTCAAAACTGAAGATAATCAAAGAAGCAAAAGAGTCTAGTTGGTTAGTTGTATTGAATTAGTACATTTGAAGGATCACTTATTAGTATCAATAATGATATTAATCAATAAAATGGAGTTGATACTATGTTTAAATTATTTATGAGATTACATTTACTTAAATTAATAAAAAAAAAGCACAGACAAAATATATTTATTCTAAAAGTGCTTTTGTGTAGATTTCTACATCTTCAGTTTTAATTTTTCTTTCAAAAAATTAATTTTAAAATCTTACTTTCTTGACTGATAAGTAGTGATTCAAATTCTGTAGCTGCACCAAAATAAAAAAATATGAAAACACACAAATATCATTTCAGATATTTGTTATTTCTTCATTTGTAAAATTCTAAATGATTTTTATGATTTTTTTTTTTCAGGTATTCAGTTATGTTGATAACATAAGTCGATTTACTAAATTGAGTTTGAATAAAACTATTTGTGTAACTGATTATTCCACTGCTATTTTAACCGAATAGGATTTAAAATGACTAATTATATTAACCCTTCATCCACCACATGGGGTCTAGGTGGAAACCATATGCACTGTTTTTCTTCTGTGTATGTGCCATCTTTCTGTAAGAGCCTCTGGCTCTTGAGTACCTTCTTCCTCAGCTGTGCACCAGAGGTTGGCAAGAGTGTGTCCATCTGTGGGGTATGTAGCCTGTTCTTTTCTCAGGTTTATTTTCGAATAACGTGTCTGGGGTCTGAATGAACACCATGTGGTGGTTTGCATAACAGAAATTGGCATTTTAGGAAAATTTTTTCTTTAATTTTCCGCCATTTTAACTTTTTAAAAGTTTATATAATGTTTGCATGTTTTTGTATAGAGGATAAAATAAGTTACCTCCAGTATCTGGGTCATATTATGGGTAGAATTGGGCATGTTGTAACCACAACAAAGAGGTTTTACTTCTTTTCTTTGTCTACCTATTACTTTTCTCCTACACATTTGAAGAGCATTTTGTTGTTTCAGGTTCTTTTGCAAAAGATGTCACGTATAAGGAGAGGTTCTCATTTCATTGCTGAGGAGCAGATTAGATTAGAGAGACAAGAGAGAGAAGAGGCAATTGAAGGCTGTATTACTGAACAAGAAGTAGACAGTGAAGATGATGATACAACTTTGTCAAACGATGGTACAGATAATGACAAGTTCTTACTTGATGATGGAGATGAGGAAGAATATCAAGGAGATGAGCTTCCTTACAACTTTTGTCTCAGTCAGATTCAAGCTCTGAAGATGAAGACAGGAAATTTGTTTTGGGGAAGGATGAGCAGACTATTTGGATTACATCTACTCCACAAAGAAATATTGTTACTCATCTTCCGGCTGCAAGAGGGGATGCCCCCCTCTTAATACTTTTATTCATGATGCACCAGTCAGGAACCTTAAATTCCGAGACAGGAAAACCCGATGTCATTGAGTTCTATTTGATGAAGGGAGGAGTTGATTGCATGGACAACAAAGAGATAATACTCTAGTCATTGGCCCATGAGATATTTTTACGGTACACTTGACATAAGTGGAATAAACAGCTATTTTTTGTACTCCTTAGCTGGAAACAAGTATACTTGAGCAGATTTTTTTAAATCTGTCGCCTACAGCTTGGTTGAATTTTAAATGAAACATAGGGATTCTACTGAGAGGATTAGCGCAAAAAACTATGTTTTTTGGGGCTGAAAATAGAGCTAATTCTTGAAATTGAAGAAACTACCAATCATCCATCCATTGGTGAACCACCCAAAAAGAAAATGAGATGCCACATGTGGAAAAAAAAATAAAAGGATAAGAAAAAACAACAGATGTGTCAAATATAACCAACCAGTTTGCAAGGAACATGAAAAAGTCATTCGATCTTTGATAAAAGTAATACAGAATTTGAAGAAGACTGAATTTGTGATGGAATTTTGCAACAATTTTAATTATATGAGAAATAAGTCTGTGTTTATTTTCAACGTTTGATGCTTGTTATGTAAAGTCCGAGTTTATATTTAAAGTTTAATTTTCATTTTGTTATAGTCAGTTGTATAATATGTTATCTCTAGTGTCTGATAAGAATTGAATTAGTTAGAAAAGTTTCTATTTTTTTTGTTTGGGTTTGTTCAAGTTTATGTTTGCAAAGTTTGATGTTTGCTGAATTGGTTGAAAGTTAACAAAAATTTGATTCCAATCCATATATTTGAAAATTCCATTGTATCTAATGAAATTTCACATATTTTTTCTAATAAAAAAAAAATAAATTAAAGATATGAAAACAATCTTGATGTTTGTAATTTTAGTGTTTTATAAGTTTACCACCAAAATTTGTTTTTAAACAGTTTAATGTTATTTTCCTGTGATTCAAGTAAAGATAACCAATAAAAACATGATGGGTCCAGGCAAATCCCCCATTATTAAACGGTGTCCCGAATCTCCACATGGTGGACATAGGGTTAAATGACTATAATTAGAATAAAAGCAATTGAGAATGGTAAAAAATTTTAATAAATTAAATATATTATTTTTTTTTTATTTTTACATACCTCCAAAAAATCTTTTCAAAATCTTATTCCAGGTGAAACTTTTTGCACAAAAGTCTACCTTTGGTTGCATTTTTTCAGGATAAACTTTCTTAGTCCATTCTGGTAATTCAAGGTCATTCAATTCCTAGAAAATTAAAAATATTATGTTCATTATTTACTGATATTCTTAGGTTGTTGTAGATCGTTTGTTAACATAAATGTATAATGTTATATATATGAAAAGAAATTATTCAGTGAACATATAAAATCAGTTCACCTCTAACTATGATTCACTACTTCCTGCTCAAAGTGCACATTCACATTGTTAAATATTTTACTGTTGATGAATAGGGCTTTGACTAAACATATGCTGCTTGGTTAATCCATTATCAGTTGCTATTTCTGTAAAGTGTTGTAAAAAATGTTCAATTTCTTTTAGTTAATCCGCAGATTCGTACTGATTTTTTTTCTTAAAAGGAAAAGATTTTTCATCAATAATTTCCTAATACTGCTACTCTAATGCAGTCTGACTCACAATTTCATCTGCTCCTCATATTCTACATCATTTCTGTGTTGAAGTGAAAACTGTTAGTCTTCCTCACATTCTACATCAAGTAAATTAGTATTTTTACATAAGTAAAAATTATAATTGGGTTTTGTAAATTCTGTTGGTTGAAACGTTGCCTCAATATTCTTTGACAATAAAGGATTCATATTCCTTTGAATTTTATAAACAAGAAATTCAGAATTGCATTCAATTTGTTAAAAATTTGTCCTTTTCCCTGAATTAAAAAGAGAAATAGCAACCAATAACAGCCAGACTTCTTTACCTTACTCATTCAAAGTGAAAGGTACACAGAGTGTACAGGAAGCAAAATTTCTGGCTGCTTTAATCCTACAATTTCTGTTTTACTTAGGGAATATTTAACCAGGTGTGAATAAGAATAACTTAAAGCAATACATGAAGTGAAAGGGAATTATTCATGAAAGTGACTGGTACTATCAGTATAAACATTTTGAGGAAACTGTGTTTGAATTTTTACTAAGTAATAAATTGATAGTGATGTAGAGAAACTATTCCAAAATTTCTTGAAACTTTTTTTTTTGTTTTTGTAAGGATGTCATAGGCCAAGTTTTGTTTTATATAATTTCTTTTTTTAAATTTCCTTTCTTTGCTTAGTTGGTTACTCCAGGTTTTATGTGTGGTTTTGTCAATTTTTAATAAAAATTATAAAAAAGTTCATAGGATTTTTTTCATTTACATAATGAAATTCACCTGTTGAAGAATAACAGTAATGCTTATCATTGAAAACTTATTATTTCTATGTGTTGTCAACTAATGTCATAATTCTTTTCTTTAATAAAAAAAAAAAAAAAAATATGTGTTGTTTTGTTAAGAATTAAATAATATGATAAAAATCATAAACCTTAGATTATAATTGATTTGTAGTCTTGAGCCCTAAAAAATAAATATTAAATAGCCCTAAAATAATATAAATTAGCATTATCATAATAATATTACTATAGTAATAGTATACTATATACTATAATATACTATGAGTAGATACTACACTTATATACTATAATACTATATAATAAATATTAATTATTAGCCCTAAAATATTAAAAAAATTAAAATTAAGTTATTACAGTATGACAGCATTCATATATATTTGATTTAGAAACCATGTCGACCATTCATCAAACTGCACAGTTAATTAATAATTAGACAACATACTATAAATCCAGTTTCAGTCAAAACAAATAACTTCTATCTATAAATCCAGTAATCTATTTAAATATTCAAATTTATGAATCATTTCTTCCAAATTCTGGACTTCCAATATTCGTAAACATACTTCATTTGCTTGATGGAGATTGATGTATAAACCTTTACATTTACAGCAACTGTAGAACTTCTTATAAAATAAAAGATAAAAAAATTATCATCTCATATATTTTTCAGTTTAAAAGTAGAATTTATAATCTACGATGTCTGTTTAGAAAACAACAGAACATTTTTAATTATGCGCCAACGTAGATATTTAGTGACGTGCGATTGGCAGCATTGTGTTTCACATAACCTAACCCACCGGGTTGGTCTAGTGGTGAACTCATTATAGCAAATCGGCTGATTTCGAAGTCGAGAGTTCTAAGGTTCAAATTCTTGTAACGGCAGTTACTTTTTTACGGATTGAGTAGTAGATCGTGGATACCGATGTTCTTTGGTGGTTTGATTTTAATTGACACACCGTTTTAATTGAAAGCCGGGCTTCGGCTACATTGAGGCAAAATTCAATCATCTCAATGGATCGGCAAAGGATCTCCATTGCCGATCCCAAGAAAGCACGTCAGTCTCGAACCGATGAAAGTGATGCTCTCTGTTTTTTTCGATTTTAATGGTATTCTGCATTTTGAATTCTTGTCTCAAGAGGAAACAGTGAACCGTGCCTACTATCAAGGCGTTTTACAACGGTTATGAGTAAAAGTCTGCAAAAAGAGACCAGAGTTGTGACGAGACAGCTCATGGTTCCTTCGCTACGATAGTAAGCACGCACACTCGGCTTTGTGAATTCGTCAGTTTTGTGCCAAAAATCAGTTGACTGTCCTCCCTACTCCTCAGACGTGGCTCCTTGCAATTTTTTCTTATTTCCGAAATTAAAATCGGTGATAAACGGACGCCGTTTTGAGACTATTGATGACATTAAAGCAAATTCGTCACGAATCTTAAAGGACATTTCAAATGAAGCTGTCCAGGACTGCTTTGCGAAGTGGAAACACCACTGGGGAAATTGTGTGAATAGGAAGGAAGTACTTTGAAAGAGACAAGGACTAATAATCTGTGAAATTAATAATAAAGATTAAACAAAGTTCAGTTATTTTCTGATCAGACCTCACATGAACCTTAATTTTAACTTAAAAAACAGCAATTTTTCCAGTTTTGAACATGATAAGATTTTGTCCATCTTTAGATTACTCATACTTTAGTAATTAAATTTAAAATAATTTTAAATGTACTATTGCTAATTGTTTAAAACTAAAATCTTACCTCCATTTGTAAATTCGTGTATAAAGCTGCTATATCATCAGCTGTACTTATGTTATCCCCTGAGTGTTTAGACAAATATTCATATAATTCTTTATCTTCTGGTGTTTCTTTACTAGCCATTTCAGCCATTACTTTTTCTCGTTCCATCCAGAATCTGGGACATGGAGCTAGTGGCGCTAATATCTAAAACAATATAAAATCACAACAAAGATTTTACCATTTCTAACATTTTAACAATTTTTAACATAAAGGAATTTAAAAATATATTAAATTTGACAGAAATAAACACAACTTTAAATTATATTTTATTATAAAAGGAACTTCCTAACAATTTAAGATGGGTATCATTAATAATATTGTAACTGGTATTCACTTGATAATTAAACTGCATAATTAGTTCCAAAACGTTTGAGCGGAAGAACTATTTCAGTACAATTTAAAGTGAGTTGTTAATTTATAATATTAAAAAAAAATTGCCTCACGTTAATAACCTAACTTAAATAAAATTAATGTTGAAATTTTAAAAAAAAAATTATTTTTTTAAAAATCAGCACACGTTTTTAAAGATAAAAGTTGAAAAACTTTTGCATTTCAGTTAGCGTTTGCTTTTTTAGTGAGCTTCTGCTTAGCTTATTATTGAGTGAAAGCTAACTCAATTACAGGTAAAGTTTTACCCAATTTTCGCCTTCAAAAATATATTTAGACTGTTTTGGTTTTGATTTCCTTCAGTATTGAAAGGATAGTAGATCCTTTACTGATAATACAAATAACATTACTCAAAAAGTATTTCTTTTTTTTAATTAGGCATTGTTGCTATAATATTAAAATGTTACACTTTTCCTTTATTTTGGACGACACTTATAATGCATAGAAACAACTTATAATGCAAATTTTTTAAGGAGGCTTCCAGAAATATGTGTTATACAATGTTGACAGTCATGTGTTTAAAAATCTTGTTTTATATTGTGTTTTTATGGCACTATATAATTCAAGAACTAATGAGCAAACTTTAATAAATTAAACATTTATGTGTAGAAAGCTTTTTTTATATACATTCTTTAATAATAGGAGCCTGCATTTTCATTTGTTTTTAAATTCTATAATTATATTAAAATATATTTATTTATAACTTTTTAATTTACTGAAATTTAATATGGATGAATATGCGAATTCTGCTGTCCAGTACTGGAATGGAATATTTAAAACATTGTATTTTCCTTTGTTCTATTCTCATTATTGACACTATTATATATATATATATATATATATATATATATATCAATCTACTAAATCAAATTTTTTTTTGTTCATCCGTTCTAATTAATTCGAAAGTATAAACAAAATTCAGTACAGAATCAATAAGAACTCTTACCTTATCTTGTTATTTTTCTTTTTTATATATAAAAAGTGCTTTTGAGAAAAATCCTTATCATTAGTTCATTAAAAATGAATTACACATTAAAACATTAATAATCACTAAACATAATATTATTAGACATTAATTAGTGTTTAATTTAATTAATTAGTGTCTAATATTAATTATTACATAATATTATATTAGTGTTTATTAATTTTTTAATGTGTAATTAATTTTTCATCTTTAATCAACTGATGATAAGGAATTTCCTCGAAAGCGCTTTTAATACATAAAAAAGAAAAAGGAAAGAGCAAAATAATAAGATAAGGTAAGAGCTCTTATTGATTCTGTGCTTTGGTGGATTGTGCTGAATTTTGTTTATAGTTTGGAATATATATACATATATATAATCAATATGATATATATTATCACTTGCACATACACACACACACACACACACATATAAAATATATATATATTTCTTCTGTCCGTGTGTATGTGACTGAACTCCTCCTAAACGGCTGGACTGATTTTGATGAAATTTTGTGTGTGTGATTAAGTTGATTCGAGAATGGTTTAGATTAATAATTTGATCCGATAGATAATTTTTTTAAAATTAATTAATTAATTGATTTGTTTTTGTTGATCTTGGGATAGTTAAGGTTCAAAATTGGATCTGGTAAGCAGCGCTGCGATCGCGTTTTCTAATTTTTTTTTTCTTTAATTTTTGGCATATCAGACAGACCCAGACCCAGGTAGTTGGTTTGCGGCCAATTTTTTTTATTTTGTTGCTTTTTTCGCATATCAGTTATTTGCATCTTTAAAATAACGGTTTAAAGTGTAATTAAAAAATATAAATTGTGCAAATTTGTAAGGTGCAGTATTGAAGTGAGTATTTTACATGAATTTTAATGAAATATACACGTGCATTCAATAACAATCAACTTAACTTACAAATTTAAATTATCAGTTCTCATTTGATTCTATGCAACTTATGAAGTATTGAACGGCTCTTTGAAAATAAAAAATGCAAGTTTATAAAATAAATTATAACATAAAATTAAAATATAAGTTACTTATAATAATTATAGTTTAAAGTATATTTAAAAAATTGAAGTTATAATTTTTGTAGCTGATTTATAAAATATAAATTTTAGCTAATTTTATAAAAAAATTTCTAAAATTGTTTTTAATTTACACTTATCTTTACGTTGCTTTTTTTTCAGTGCTTTAATTTTTTTTATTAATTGATTAATTAAGCTATCACATGGTTATGAAACTTCAAAATTATTAAATAAAATAAAAATGTAGAAGGTACTTTTTTAGAATGATCTTAAGTGAAAATTAGCAGTAATGTTGATGAAAATTTATAAATTACACTAATTATTAGTTTTACGACATTTCGATTTTTTAATTCAATTTTCATCAGACATCTCAATATTTAGTGAAAATAAATATTAACCATACTACACATAATTAATCAATAAACACATTACAATAATACAACATTCACAAACTGATAATAGTTTTTACTAATATTAGTCATATTAATGAAATTTCGTCTACATTCCTGCTAATTTTAACTTAAATAAGTTATTTATATTTATGTGTTGTGTATTTATTACAGAACAATGCCACGTCAGGACAACGTCTCTCGGGGCCGCTAGTATATATATATATATATATATATATTTAAAGGTTTTATATTTAAATTATGACTGTAGAATAGTAATCAAACATAAAAAAATCCTTTCACCACCCGAGTTACTACCTTTGATTTTATTAATCATATAAAACAATCACTGCGAGCAAGGTGACAAAGTGGCTGGACGGCTGCCGTCGATTTAAACTTCGAGGATTAAAGACTCAGTGTTGCCGTGGGGCTCCTCTTGCAGGAACTCTCGTCGTGAGGAAGTGGTTCTCTGCTGGTTACGATTGGGGCATACGAGGATCACACACGAATATCTAATGTCAGGAGGAGACCCAGCCCTGTGCACACGATGCAACTGTCGCATGACTGTGCACCACATTCTCGTGGACTGCGTGTGTTATGCGGCGTTGCGTCGTCAATTTAATATACCCAGCAGCATTCTTGATATCTTGGGCAATGATGGCAGGGTGTTGGAACGAATGTTTCTCGTTTTGCATAGTACTGGGTTACTGCAAAGGATTAGATACACTAATATATGTTTTTTTTGTAAGGAGAGTTTTTTAATAATTTTAACCTTTATTTTCGATTTGATTTTTTAGTTCTATGTGTTTAATTTTACTATCCGGGGTGGGATTTTTGCACAACCCATCAGAGTTAGGTAAGTTTTTATACTTTCTTTATTCTATTATTTTATCTTTAATATTTTATCAACTTTGTCTGTGATATTAGTTTTGGGTTTTGTTTTGCCTTCTTCGCTTGTTTTAGTAAATTGTTATTATTATTATTTTTTTTTTGTCTTCAGTCATTTGACTGGTTTGATGCAGCTCTCCAAGATTCCCTATCTAGTGCTAGTCGTTTCATTTCAGTATACCCTCTACATCCTACATCCCTAACAATTTGTTTTACATATTCAAAACGTGGCCTGCCTACACAATTTTTTCCTTCTACCTGTCCTTCCAATATTAAAGCGACTATTCCACGATGCCTTAGTATGTGGCCTATAAGTCTGTCTCTTCTTTTAACTATATTTTTACAAATGCTTCTTTCTTCATCTATTTTCCGCAATACCTCTTCATTTGTCACTTTATCCACCCATCTGATTTTTAACATTCTCCTATAGCACCACATTTCAAAAGCTTCTAATCTTTTCTTCTCAGATACTTTGATTGTCCAAGATTCACTTCCATATAAAGCGACACTCCAAACATACACTTTCAAAAATCCTTTCCTGACATTTAAATTAATTTTTGATGTAAATAAAATATTTCTTACTGAAGGCTCGTTTCGCTTGTGCTATTCGGCATTTTATATCGCTCCTGCTTCGTCCATCTTTAGTAATTCTACTTCCCAAATAAAAAAATTCTTCTACCTGCATAATCTTTTCTCCTCCTATTTTCACATTCAGTGATCCATCTTTGTTGTTTCTACTACATTTCATTACTTTTGTTTTGTTCTTGTTTATTTTCATGCGATAGTTCTTGCATAGGACTTCATCTATGCCTTTCATTGTTTCTTCTAAATCCTTTTTACTCTCGGCTAGAATTACTATATCATCAGCGAATCGTAGCGTCTTTATCTTTTCACCTTGTACTGTTACTCCGAATCTAAATTTTTCTGTAACATCATTAACTGCTAGTTCAATGTAAAGATTAAAAAGTAACGGAGATAGGGAACATCCTTGTCGGACTCCCTTTCTTATTATGGCTTCTTTCTTATGTTCTTCAATTGCTACTGTTGCTGTTTGGTTCCTGTACATGTTAGCAATTGTTCTTCTATCTCTGTATTTGAACCCTAATTTTTTTAAAATGCTGAACATTTTATTCCAGTCTACGTTATCGAATGCCTTTTCTAGGTCTATAAACGCCAAGTAAGTTGGTTTGTTTTTCTTTAATCTTCCTTCTACTATTAATCTGAGGCCTAAAATTGCTTCCCTTGTCCCTATACTTTTCCTGAAACCAAATTGGTCTTCTCCTAACACTTCATCCACTCTCCTCTCAATTCTTCTGTATAGAATTCTAGTTAAGATTTTTGATGCATGACTAGTTAAACTAATTGTTCTGTATTCTTCACATTTATCTGTCCCTGCTTTCTTTGGTATCATGACTATAACACTTTTTTTGAAGTCTGATGGAAATTCCCCTTTTTCATAAATATTACACACCAGTTTGTATAATCTATCAATCGCTTCCGCACCTGCACTGCGCAGTAATTCTACAGGTATTCCGTCTATTCCAGGAGCCTTTCTGCCATTCAAATCTTTTAATGCTCTCTTAAATTCAGATCTCAGTATTGTTTCTCCCATTTCATCCTCCTCAACTTCCTCTTCGTTCTCTATAACACTATTTTCTAATTCATTTCCTCCGTATAACTCTTCAATATATTCCACCCATCTATCAACTTTACCTTTCGTATTATAACTACCGGGCGATGATAACGCCCAAGCGTTTTTCGCCCACAAACAACCAAAAAATAAAAAATGAAAATAAAAAAAAATTACTCAAAACTACCATGAAAATGTTAAGAAATATACCATTTCATATACATTTTTTAAATTTTTTTTTAATTCTAATCCTGTGGTTTGATTTTGATAAATATTACTGTAAATGTAAATTTAAAAAATAAATTCTAAATTTATTTAATATATATATATATATATATATATATATATATATATATATATATGTATATGTATATATGATCTATTTTAAAAATATTATTAAAATCTTTTCTTGAAAACATAAAAGTTTATATATTGAGAAATTATGATGATATTTCTTCAAAAACGATATAATGTACTGACATCTTTTTTGTATAAATGGAATTACTTTATGAATATTACCTGATCATTATTTGTTGGTACAGAATGAATTGGTACTGGTTGCCAGATGAGTTCTTCATTCCATAATTCATCACCAGAAGGAGGAAACCATCCAGCTACCAAACACTGAGCACTCATATGAGTTCTATCATAATCACTGCTGTTAACTCGAACTGCTTTTACTGAATATTTGTCTATAAATGATTCGTATTCCTTTCGAAATAGTTTTCCCAGATTAAATAGCTGCATTTTTCCTTTCTTTTAACAAAAAGAATGAATAAAAATATAATTAAGTTTAAAGAAATTTATTTAGCTACAAAATATTACAATTATTAAAAATGGATAGGTTAAAATTTTTACAGTAAAACTTCATTAATTCCAACTGGGTTAGACTCACTCCAAGTTAGTAAAATCCTAATTTAAAAAATTCTTTTAGTACAGATTTACAGAAAACAATTATGCACCAAAATGGTATATCATAACATTCATCGAAATAATGAATAAATGTGCACTTTTTACTATTAAATAATTTTATAAAACAAAAAAAAGGAAAAAAAGGTTGTAAGTGGAAGTTTATGTCTTTGAATAAAGGTTACATCTAAAAATTCAAAATAATTTTTTTATATTCACACAATTTTTTTTATTTGATTAGTTTTATGACCTTAAACATTTATTATACAACAGACACATATTTAAGCAGAAAGATAGAGACAAATGTTTTAGCACATTATGATAAAATAAATTTATCAGTTAGAACAAACTTATCCAGTTCTAGCATTCTAGAGTCTTTTACTTTGTCTCAATTTACATTAAGGAAGTCTATAACTTGCATTGGAAATTGTTCTTTTATTCGGTAGATAAAAATTAGAAAGCAATAAAATAAAAATAATTAAATTACATAATTAATTCATCAATTTAGACAATCAACAATATAATTTTGAAGTGTTTTATGTTTATTTTAATTCCCTTAAGTTATTAAATTACTGATTACTTTTGTAACGTAGTAATTTTTGTAATTTCATACTTTTTGCTTTTGGATTTACCTGTCCAACATATTTCCAATTTCTTAAATGTAAAACTTTGATGCCACAGTCAGTATAATACAATAAGAAAATACAGCAAGTTTCAGGAGTACAATGGCAAGGAATTTAATATAACTTTTTACATTTGTAATAGAAACTGAACCATTTTTCCCCAGTACACCATAGTATTTAGATCTATTTCTTTAACCAAGTTACTTTTCAGCAGAAGTTGGGATTGATCCTCATCTGGCATGATGCTAAATGTTATACTTCCATATGAAGATGTGTCAGAAAATTTTTCTGAAATCTCTAGAGCCCAGGTTAACACTACATAAAATAACATATTCGCAAGTAGTCTAAATTATTCAGAGGGATACTGTTATGAGGTATGGGGTGCTTTCCATATATAACTGAATCAATTTATTATTTAATTAAAGTTAAGAAAATATCATCAAACATACTTGCATATGGATATTACATTTTTTTTCTTATATAGATTTAATTGACTCGATTACACTATATGTATTCTGAATTTCCAAAAATGTTCAGATTTAGCTAACAATATTAATATAGTCCAAAATTTCATATTATTAATCTAAATTAAAGTGAAAATAGTTATATTAAATTCCAATGAAGAATGTAAGGCACATTTCAGTTTTTTAATGTGTTATTTTAATATTTTTTACATAAAAGTGAATGTTACCTTTTGTCTTCTGAAAAAATTGATATATTTAATTACCAAGATAATTTACAAATAATGAAAGCAGCCTCTGGACCTAGGGAGAATGTGCTTTGGGCATCACATCACTATATGGAGAGAACAAAAAGCACTAGTTTAAAATACCGTTTCCATTTTAGGGTTATAGATATGCATGCCCACATATACATATTCCTACATTGGAACATGGCTAAATATTTCAATAGTCAAAAAAAAGTATGTATAGGCTTCTGAACACAATTTTGTGTCCTCTATTGCAGGAGAGAGAATTTTTCAGAAGGAGGTTTGCTTCTGAAATATATTAATAATTCTGCTACAAGGTAAGTTAGTTTATGCTTGTTAGTTTACTGTATGCGTTTTGTTTGATTATTAGTGATATTTAACTAATTAGGTGTAAAATTATTTAATATGGATGAATTAGATTCTGTTGTATGTAGTCATGGTATTTTTTTAGTCATTCTTCACAACAACAAAATTATTCATTTAAAATCTGATTCTAATCCAAAATATCACATACACAATTACTTCAAACAAGTATATTCCATATCATTTACTTAAAAAATGCAACACAAAATCCGTATAATATAACTTCACATAATAACTATATGTATGGATGGGACTATTATACAATAATTAACATTTGAAACCATCTCGTGCACAAAAAATACATAAGAATTTAGATTCATAAAAATATTAAGAATTTTTACAGTCTGTACAGCTCCGTACTTGCATTTTTCAATGCAGCCAAATCTTACACTAAAATTTTTACGTAAGAAAACACCAGCATACAACAACAGTATAAAAAAAATAATAAAAAACAACATAACACTACAAACTTAATTGAAGTCCTTAACCCAAATCATATCAGAATAAAGATACTTAAAAGAAAATTAAGTATATTGCAATCCATCATCCCTACTATGAGCTCAGCAGTTGTAGCCTTCTGGGTACAATACTTTGAAAACATTTTCTAATTATTAGGCAGAATGAGAAACATACCAAAAATAACATTGCATAACAATTTTATGCTGGTATTGCTGTGTTAATGACATTATAAAAAAGCAAAATAAGACTATGACTTAAATTCCATACGCCCATCAACCTTTCAGTTCACTACAAGATATGAAAAAATAAATCACTTTAATTTTTTTGATCTCACAGAATTCAAAATATATGACAAGCACATTTACAAAAATATCCTTAAAGCATACAACAGAATCCTACAAATGTCATAGTTAATCGTAACAAGTCTTATCAATCATCTTATTCTGAACACACAGCTTTCTACATGTTCCATCAACTACACATATGCCGAAGAAGAAATATACTCTGAAGTAATACATGAAAATATCTGACATAAGTTAATGGCTACCCAACAATACTTTACATTACACAGAAAAAATTAAAAAACGCAACCATTGACATAAAATACATAATGCTAATTTATTTATCAAATATATCGTACCCAGAAATATAAATTTTACACATACACATAAAATCCAAGATCTCAACATGCTTGAAAAATGTTAGATTTGGAAACTTGCAAAACTTTTAACATCTTATTAAGTACAGCACATGCCAAATGTATTATCAGACCATACTAAAGGACTTCCTACTGAAGGAGGTCAGCATTAACAATGTCAATGGAATTACATAGGTAAAAGAATGAGTAATTGCTTGGCATTTTTCACATGCTACAAAAAGTAATTTATCATTTATCTAGTAACTGTAATAGGGCTAAGCCTGTTTTTAATATGTAAATAAATAAACAAAAAAAAAAAAAAATAGTAATTAAAAATAACAACAGAAAACCCTGCCTGCATTTCCCTCATCTCAATTTAAAATCAACATAAAAATAACTTTCATTAAGATTTGAATTGTTATTTCTTTATAAAAGGAATAAGTTAAAAACTCTTATAATTTTTCTATGCTTATATATGTGCTTTGAAAGTATTCAATAGCCAGTTTTGAAATTTGACACTGAAATATATTTTTCCTTTCTAAATATCTGATTTATTTTTTAAGAACTTTATACAGCTTTAGTATATTCACATATTTATTTATGCTATTTTATGTATTTATATTTTTAAATTATTAATATGGATTTTAAACACTTCTTAATTTTATTTTATAATTAACTGTGTATTTTTTATTCTGTTTTGATAACGGTTATGATTTTCTTTGACCCATTCCTGGAAATGCTGGTGCAGTTTGTTTATCCATGCACTAGCATACCCATCAATTCCTGATGTGCAATATATAATGTATTACTATGCACTATGTACTAAAATGATTTATTGTCATTTTTATTTTATTTTATTTTTTGTTATAAAAGGGCATGCATTTAAAAATTTATTTGTAAACTCCTGTCATTATTTGTTTATATTAATTTTATTATCTTTATTTCATTATTTACTTGTTTATGTGGTGGAAAATGTGTTTATTGTGCAATAAAATAAATCTTTATAAGAATTATAGATTTATACATGCAAAATGTAAATTATTACCAATATAACAAAAAATGAGAAGAGATTTAAAGAAAAAATTTTATAAAAAAACATTTTAAATAAAAAAAAAAAAAAGTAATTGTTATCATCTTTAACATCATGGAAAAACCATTAAGTCTATGTTGTAAATGATTGTTTATTAATTAAATCACTTCTTATGAATAAATTCTTGGATGAAATTTAATGTTTAATGTTGTAGTTAAATTATCTAAAAAAAATGTAAATAAGTTTCTTAAATTTTAGTGCTGTTTAGGTTTACAATAAACTTCTGTTATATAATCAAAGGATTCTTATTTCTTTATAAAAGGAATAAGTTAAAAACTCTTATAATTTTTGTATGTTTATATATGTGTTTTGAAAGTATTCAATAGCCAGTTTTGAAATTTGACATTGAAATATATTTTTCCTTTCTAAACTTCAGAAATGCCTACAGTATTATTTTTTATATATACTATTTATAATCTATTATATAAATTTCTTTCAAAATAAATAATCAAATCTGTTTTGAAAACTGTATGAAGTATTCGTTTCCATGTATTTGAAATTTATAATTTAGTTAATATCTATTGGTGAATCATTTATACAATGATAATAAAACTACTAATTAAATATTACAATTATACATCATTACCAAAATTATAATTAAGTTGTAGCTCTACTATAGATTTTTTTTATAGACAAACCATATTTTTGTCATTGAATATAATTGGAATGCATTTTAACAAAAAAATTTAAGGGACAGATTAAAGTTTATAGAATTTAAAAAAAAAAACAGTGTGCGATATATTTTTATATATGCCTATTTCCCTAACATTTTGTTATATTCTAAAATCCTCCGTAACAAACTGTTATATTCTGAAATGGTTATTTTTATGGTTTAGTTACTCAGAATATAAAAAACACATCAAGTAGTAAGAATTTTGACTCGAGGTTTTCCATTTTAGTAAAAGCTAACACCTTTGTAAAGATTAGTAAATGTACAAGAAGTTAAGTTCTACTTTAGTACAAATTTTCCACCTTATTAAAAGATAAAAACTGATAATTGAAGCAGCACTAGGTGATTCAGATCAAATTTAAATGTCTATTAAAATTAAAAGGCTTTATTCAACCTTATCATTAAAAAAAAATCAGTTTTATGAAGTGATTTTTCAAATAATGAATATTAAACAAACAATTTGGAAAAATCAAAACAAAATTATATGTTTTTAGATCAGTTTAAAATAACTGGTGATATCTTTTCTGTATAGAAAAATTTTTCTTTTAACCGGAAGATTCCTTGTAATGAAAAGATTTTGAATATGAAAAACTAGAAATCTTTCATTTACTTCAAAATTGATATCTCATCTTGTATAATCAGCCATCAAACTACAATTATGCACATAATTAAATAACTTTCTTTTTGGCCAGCCAGTTGATATAAAAATTAACATAATAATCTCTAGGTCTAGTATTGGTATTGGTATTGAGTTCAATTACCAATGTAATGTCTGGCATTTCCCACATTGTTTCATCACCAATTTAATATTTATCCAGGTTCTGTGAGCAACGTCCTGAATGAGACAAAAATATTAAATTTTTTAAAAAACAAATGAACTTGGAATAAAGCCTATGCAATTTGAGCCAACATTTTTTTTAACAGGGTACTACTCTTAACATTTTGACAATAAAATGGCCTTACGATTAAGTTTAAGCTCTATTAAAACTACAGCAAACATTATTGTTAACATTTTTTGTATAATCTATTTTAAAAGAATATTGGTTGTCTCTCCTGAGTTTTGAAATTTTTTTAGTTTATGAAAAAAATAGTTATTTATAAATAATAATCTATCGCTGGAAATTACTCACATTTGTTAGCTGACCTAATCCGATTGGCCAGTATTTATCTTCATCTTTGTAAGGATCATTTTTATAAAGGTGTTCAGGTGTCCTGTGTCCATGACGATGAAGCTGAAACATGAGAATTTGTAATTAAAAAATACACATATTACAAGATGTAGTAGTTTGTTTAATATTTTTTCTCTACTTTATATATTCTCATTCGTATTTCATGAATCCTAGGAATGGAAATAATAAATAATTTTATTACATTTTTATTTTTTATTCATTGCATCGATATTAATTTATTTCAAATTATAATTGAAAATAAGCCTATTGAGAAAAACAATCTACTTTACATGTTATCATTTAAAAAAAAAAAATAATTTAGTAATTTTTTTAATATATTTTAATAATAATAATATATAATATATTTTAACATTATAAACATTGATACTTCAGCATAAACAAGAACAATATTTTTCCTTGAATAAATTTAAGTTTTGTTAACTTCACTGATTACTAAAATCATAACTGATTTAAACAAAAATCATTTCACTAATTGTTAACTGACAAAGAAAATTAATAATAAATTTGTAAATCAGTATGATGTAATGAGATTTACACTTCTATCAAATAATAGAATATTTAAAAAATACAAATGGCCTAAGCCACATATGACAAATTGATCATTTGATAAGATGTAACTTTTGTATATATATATATATATATTTTTTTTAATTTACATGTCAGTGACTCAGTAAAAAGGTTCATCATATCTCAAATTTACATACTAGCCACTTACTTCCCGGTTGTCCACATCTTGCTGGCATAAAGTACAACTCAAAAAAAAAAAATATATTTTTAAGAATTTCATTCTTGCTGGAATCTACGTTTGATACCAGCAGAATTGTATTCTTCTGATATTTTGAGTTATCTTTTTCAATTTTTTATTTGTAATTATCCTATTGTCTGTCAAATTTTGTTCTTTTATTTCTTGGATTTAGATTCAAATTGGCTTTTTCGACAACAATGAATCTTTCTTTTCTTTTCTTTTTCCTGTTTAGCTTCCGGTAATTACCATTCAGATAATACTTCAGAGGATGATATGTATGAGTGTAAATGAAGTGTGTAGTCTTGTACAATCTCAGTTTGACCATTCCTGAGATGTGTGGTTAATTGAAACCTGACCATGAAAAACACCGGTGATCTAGTGTTCAAGTCTGTGTAAAAATAACTGACTTTATTAGAACTTGAACGCTGGAACTCTCGACTTCCAAATCAGCTGATTTGGGAAGACATGTTCACCACTAGACCAACCGGTGAGTACCAACAATGAATCTATATTTTCATAACTTAACTCATTCTTAGTTGGAACCATTACAGCAGTATCAACTAAAAAGTAATGCAGAAGCCTACTTCCTTAAATATCTCTCTCCTTTCTGTTCTGCAGCATGCCTTTTTCTCATTTTCTATTTTATTATAGTTACATGAATGTTACCCAGATATTGAAGTAGCATACCTTTCTTCATTTTTTCAAATCTATTTTTCTTAAAATTTAAAATATCTGTTCCATTCTATATTATCAAATGTTTTTTTAATACATCTATTTATGTCATATACATACACTTTTTTCTTCAAGTGATCCTATGGTGCTATGTTCTGCAAAAAAAAAACACAAGTGTGATGTAATTTGTTGCCACCAGTAGGTAGCATCACACACTGGTCCCATAATTCACTGACAGTTTATTTACCAACATTGAGCTGAATCGCCAACAAGTGGTCAATACATAATGAAATAGTAAATTTCTGGCAGTTACTTTGTACTACCAAATTGCTATGGCCAGTGGTTAATTTTCAACAGTTTCTTGGAAGTCAGTTATGAATGGAGTTGAATGACCAAATGACAATTTCTTTCACTAAAGTGATTCCTTAAAAAGTTGTTTAAAGCAAATGATTCTAAAATAACATAACAAAGTGACTAATAAAATTTTATTATATATAATATGTTTTACAGTTATTTTATTTTTGTTTATACATTTTTTTTTAGTCACTATGGACAATCTTATTTCAATGTAATTCACTTTTTCAGTTTCTTTTTCTTCCACATCTCCTTCATCATTTCCCAGTGTTTTGTTCCTTTCTTTGTCCAGCAATACTTCTTCCATTGTTTTTGTTATTCCTGGAAACCTTTGATGTTTTGCAATTTCTTTCTCAGTGGTGAACATATTTTCTATATCTTCTTATGTTGTTTTCAGTTTTTTTCATATCTATTACAGTTTCTCTGTTCCAGTTGTTATTTGTTTTTAGATTAACTGTTGTGAAGAAGTTCTTTATTTTTTTTGCCTAATTTTGTTGAATAAATTTCCAGAAGTTTCAGACTCCGTCAAGCATATTTGTATAGGTTCTTCAAAGTATGATGACCTGTTTGTATTGTTCTTGAAAACAGTGACTTGGTTACCATTTGGAATATTATTTCCTTTGACAGTTTCCATCATGCTTTAGTTAGAGAATGGTTAATTTGTGGGTCAGTAATATTTCAACTGAGTCAAAATACAACCAAGGTAGTTAGCCTTGAAGGTCTCCATTTTATTCAGTGTGATAATTTTGTCTAGTCATTGTCAATAGGATGTCTGTTTTAGATTTTGCATAAATAAATGAAATAAAGGGTTTTCAAAATTCAGGTAAAACAATTTCTTGGTTACTATGATAATCCATTAAAAAGGTCAGCCATGTTTTAAATTTTTATTTTAAGTGTAACCATATTTCATTTTCGGATAAAGCTTTTTTCAACCTACAATGCCAATGTGAACAATAATTAATAATGATCAGTTTTAAAAATTAAATAATAAAAATAACATCTTACTTACAACAGCAACAAGTTCCAGAGAATCAGTAGTTTTAATAGAATGTGCAAATATATTGCTTGAAATTTGCAATGTTAAAATGATTAAAATGTTTGCACTTTTTGTTGATAAATCCATTGTATTTTAGTTACAAAAGGTAATAAAGACTACAGACCACACTATCTGGAGATCACGTTCTCTGCATGCTAAAAAAAAAAAATCCGTATCAAGAAATAGTTTTCCATTTTTTATATAAAGATCATTATTTTAATTTTAGCATTAAAGATTTTTAATTTTTTAAGTATAAAATTTGTGAGTTTAAATTACCTTATATGAACTGATTCTTAACTTAAAATGAAATAAATACTTTGAAACTTTCAATCTACTATTTTTATGATTCTGCATTATCTGTTAAGAAAATAATTAATAGTTTTATAAGTTTTAATTGTTTTGAGTAAAATATTAATTATTGAGTAGTACTGTGTGATAATTTTTTATAAAAAAAATATTATTGATTGTTTGAATGTCTATAACTGGTACTGGAAAGAAAAGCCTTTCATGTGACAAGTAACTGTACACAGATTATCTTAAACTTGGCTCTTTCAATTGTTTCTTCATACAAATATTAAGTAAACTAATGGATGTCAGTAAAACTTTGCTAGATGGATGATTTCAATTCCTGTCAATCCCCACCCTACCCAAATACTCATATGTTAGTCCTAACAGGTTTATGAACATTATACTTTTGAAATTAAATGCCATTTAGATTTTTATTAAGGTGATAAAGAGGATTTAAAAAAGTAATTAAATACAGTATAGGAATTAATTTTTTCTTTAATAGGAAGTATTATAACAAAAAAAATTTAAAGTTAGTTGGCAAATATTTTTAAATGCATTTAAAAATGTTTTTCTAGATTCAGATAATTTTTCACATGAAGCAAATAATTAAGTAAAGATCATAATACATATACAATACAGATATAATTTTTCTAAAGGCCCAATATCGTCAGAATAATTAATCACTGGAATAACCTGAAATAGTGGGCGGTTAAATAAAAAAACATACGTTAATTTTCTAGAATATGTTCATCGAAGCTTGGAATTTACATAAACAAAAAGGTTGCAAAATTCATAATTTTCTCACAGTTTTTTAAACATGTAAACAAAGCTTTACTAAGGGAGAAATTTGTAACATTTATTACCAGTCCAAAGATAAGAAATTATTTGTATAAACTTTTTAATTAAAATTAAAACATTTATATAATAATAACTTATGCATAAAGAAACCGAATTATGATAAGAAAAAAAGTTATTTTAACAGGAATATTTTTTATCTAAAGATTAGAATAAACATTTACAAACATTATTAATTCTACCTGTATTTAGAATTATCCACCACCCTTGTTTTTTAATGATTTCATCCAAGGCTATTAGACTGCTGTAGCGAACAAACTATATGACGGCCTCTTTTAAATAAATTAAAATAAATCTTAATTTATAAACAAAATAAAAATTAACCTAACCTGAATAACTGAAAGAAATGTCCTTCGAATTATTAAATTTAGGTCAAAATTAAACTACTGATTTAAAAACTTGTGGAATTCTATTTTTCTTTATTTATATCATGATTTATTTATTGAGGTTGTTTTTTTTTTTAGAACACTCCTCTAGTTTTGGACACTCATGAATATGATTTATTAAATTCTTGCCCCAAAATTAAAATATTAATTTTGAACTCTTATTCTATAAACATTTTCCTGTCTATTCAAGTTTTTCAACATGAAAAAGATGCTTATAAATAAATGAGTATTTTTTGGTTAGTAAAAAAAAAAACAGAAGGTTTAAATTAAATAAATTGGTCCACATGTCCCCGATGTGGTTGCTAAAAAATCTAAGACACTAATTTAGTAGTCTTACTTAAAAATGAAGGGTAACATTCAAACTATATTGTTATCCTTACATTTATGTTAGTAATCGAGTTTTAAAAATGGTAGATATTTTACTCTCCTGGGATTGGATTATTCTGCGTATCACAATTCTTGTCAATCCGGTCTATAAATGAATTTTGTTCTCTGAACATTGTATCAGTACACCCGAATTATTTTCAGTTAATATACTTGCATATTAGGTTACTTTCTTACCTACTTCATAACATAAGTTTTTATATTAAATTTAATGTAATTTCTAACTACTTGGATGATTTGTCAATTTACTCTAAAACTTAGGAAGAACATGATTATTTTGCTAACTTTTGGGATTATAACTTTCTTTAGAGGAAGATATTAATAAAGACATCTATCAATTGTATTTTTTATTCAGAAAAATTCTCTTTTCTGGAAACTGATAATCATCATTATAATGAGTCTTGATAAAAAATTAAAATTTTTATTACATGTTTGTATTATTTTCTTCTCCACTCTCCTATAACAATGTAAATGATTTTTAAGATAAAAGATTTCACGCCTCATATTATTCAAGAATTTATTTTGTACTGGAATATTTTAATATTAAAAATATGACTAGTAGGTATTATGATGTCATTTTTATTTAAACCGTTTTATAACATTTAGATCTACGGTATGTTTTTTAAAGTATTTTTCAATTTTTCATTTCTCATTTTTTATTTTACAGAATTGTAAAGTGAAGACTGAATGTAATATTTATATTCTTTTAAATTCAGTTTGCATATTTAAACTGTTTTATGAAGAATATTCTAAGTTATCAGTTTTCAATTTGCATTGTTTACTTCAATGCTGTTTTTTATTAGTAATTTTGAAAACCGAAACTTAGCAGAGCTAAAAAATGAAATGTTGGTGAGAAATCTGCACATTGTTTCTGCATTCTACTTTTTTGAATAAAAATTGGTTACAAAGTTTTCTTGTTTACTCTTTAACTCTGCTCATATTTATTTTGTATAGGCAATTGACTGTTTTACATAGCATTTTTCTTTGTTTCGCCATTAGAGGTAATCTTAGCTTAAAAATTACTGGTAAAAACTCATAATTTAATTTTCATATCCTGTATTTAACTCGGTTGAAATTTTGCAAATAAAATGTTCATTTCATTAGAATTGAGTCACTTCAGCAACTGTATTTTCATGGCAGCTATTACTTGTTTTCTTTTAAAAAAACTGTTTACTGTTTTGGGTACGTGCAACCAAAACATCTAACAGAAGTTGCATACGAAATTGTTCTATTCTTAATTAAAAATGAATTAAGGATTAAATTTCTCATAGGCTATCTTCAAAATGTTACTTTGAAAAGTGCATTCTGAAATGCTAAAAAACGGTTTTTTTAAACAGCGTGACTCCTCACTTTTCGAAAATTTAAAAGTATTTAAAATAAATACAAGTAACTTTTTGCTTCCTGTGTTTCATTTTGCAGTCTTCACTTCTGAAATTCTCATTTCTACTTTCTAACCTTTACTTAAAAAAATCCAAAAAAGTGAAAAGTTGAATAGCCCTTTAAAAAACTGGCCTTTTTTAATAAATCTGAATTATTAGAAAAGTTAACGATAGAATTGTAAACGTTTTACATCCTACTTTTACATCCTACTTCATATTTGAAATTTGTTAATTGAGTGTTAATTTAAAGAAATTCTTAAATCATCTCATAATGAAAGTTTTTTTGTTGTTTTAGAAACGTTGACTTATAATACTTAAAACTGTTATTTGGACTGAAGGTGGTTTGAATACTCATCTATGATGTTAATAAAAAGAGTTGCAATTTTTTATGGAAAAGTGTTTAAAGACATAGACGGTTGTCTATCAACGTAGCGAAGAAATCTAATAAATTCTTCCAGTTAAATAAAGAAACTTTTATAAGGAATGAACATAAGAACATTTTTCAGAAGTTTATGATTGCCGTATCTAGCATTTTACAGAATTATTATTCAAAATTATAATCATTATAATAAACTGAATACAATATTTTATTTAAATCTATAGAAAGATACTAACGAAAAGATTCGCTGTTCTTTTAATATTTAAAAAACAACCATCAGCAATAAATTTTATATATAGAAACATTTAAACGTAAAATGAGTACATCAGATATAAAAAATTAATTATAATGATCAACGGCAATTGATACTAATAAGAGTTATTTTCTCTGGGTGCAATGATGTAATTTAATTTTATTCAAGAGAAACTGACTGACAATTAAGGAATATTTGACTACGGTATTTTAAATATTACTATAGAAAAGAACTGAAACTGTCCTTAAGAATTCAAACTCTGATGTGGATAGCACACAACTTCTTGTACGCCTATTAAATTATATTTACTCTTTTTTTTTTTAAATGGAAAGTACATAAAATTTATTTATTTTTTTTGTTGTTATTGTTGTTATTATTATCGAGTTATTATTTATCAATTATTTTTTTTTACAATGAGAGGTTAATAATTAATAAATCAATATATTTAAATTAAAAAAAAGTTAAAAAAAGAGATGAAGTCTGATTCGAACCGATGTGCCTTCCCCTAAGATCCAAATGTTTCATTAATAAAAATTTGTTTCTGGTTATAACTCTGGAACCAATAAAAATAAGTACCATTTATGATATGCATTGAAAAGCTCTCAATGAGAGTTTATTACTGCAGTTAAAAAGTTCATAATCCAAATTTTTTTTTAGATTTTGGGATTTTTTGGGCACTTTTGGTCCAGTCTTGCAATCAAAAGGGAAGGTTCACAATCAGATGTTACAATAGTTCTAAATACAAAATTTCGACATCCTACAGTTAGTCCTTTTTGAGTTATGCGAGATACAGGCATACGTAGAGATGTCATGCTGAAACTAGTAAAAATGGTTTCAGTGATGGTCAAAATGGATATTTCCGTTAAAATCTGGAAACGGAGATTTATTCGCGATCACTTATAGATAGTAGTATACCGATGGGAATGTCACTTGTGTCATTCGCATTGGTGGCATCTTGATTGAGGCGGACTGAAATATGTCAAATGTGCCAAAGTTTTGAAAATGATCTCCGGTAAAACCCATAAGGGCTAGGTAATGAAAGGGATACCCATCGGGTTGATCTAGTGATGAAAGCGTCTTCCCAAATCAGCTGATTTGGAAGTTGAGAATTCCAATGTTTGATTTGAATAATAGATCGTGGATACCGGTTTTCTTTGGTGGTTGGGTTTCAATTAACCCCACACCTCAGAAATGGTCAACCTGAGATTGTAAAAGACTACACTTCACTTACACTCATATATGTCATCCTCATTCATTCACTGAATGAATACGCGACGGTGATTCCCGGAGGCTAAACAGGAAAAAAAAGATTTATAGTAACTATGTTCTTATAGAGAACTAGAAGACCCGGCAATGTTTCGCTGTTTGATAGATTTGAGTATGTAAATAGATTAAATTAACACAACTGAAAGTTTGATAAAACATGTAAAAACTGAACATTACGGAACTTCACAAAATTTAACCTCTCAATTTAACCTTTTTCCTCAATTTCCCTTTTCCCTTTTTCCACTTTTCCTCCTTTCCCACTTCACTTTTTCTTTTTTCCTGTTTCCCTTTTCATCCGCGCGTAAATCGGTCCAGTAGTTTTTTAGTCTACAGAGGACATACATACGAACATTACCTTTTTTATATAGAAGATGAAAGTGTGTTTGTATATTTATTTGTTTCGTAAATATCTCGACACTGGCGCCCCCTAGCGGGTATAGTTTTTGCAAAAATTTTTCTTTTCACTTAACTAATATATATATATATATATATATATATTCTAAATATGAGCTAAATCGGTCCATAAATATAATTTTTCTAAATATCTCAACCCTAGCGTCACCTAGCGGGCCCATTTTTCGCAAAAATACTTCTTTTCACGTAACTAATATATCTCGTATATTCTGAATATGAGTCAAATCGAAACATATATAAAATTTTTCGAAATATCTCGACCCCAGCGCCATCTAGCTGGTCCAACTAATTCAGTAATCTTCGCCGGCGTGCGCACAACTCACCAAAGTTTAATCGCTATTGGATCAATATAGGAACGAATACGGAAGAAACAAATAAACATACAAACATTCATTTTTGTATATATATATATATATATATATATATATATATATATACATAAGTTTACTCAATATTTGGAATTTTTATTCATTAAAACAAGATCTTTTAATGTCGTCAGTTATTTTATATCTACATTATGTATCATGAAAGACTTTATAACTAGAAGTCAGCTGCCTAATTTATAGTTTTATATCCAACCTTGTAATAGTGAATCAAGTCAACGTAAAATAGTTTGGTTATGTTATTTTTTCTAGGACAAACGTGCGGGATGATTCCCAATGAATGTAACGGCGGTTTGGTTGAATAATTTATTCGAAGGTGGACTGCGTAGAAGTTGTTTAACTGATAATCTTAAATCATTTGTTAATTCCTGTAGAATTTTAATGTTATTCTTGTATTGTTTCAGTTTTCATTTAAGAATTAACTACAGTAAATTTTGTTTGTTGTGCTATTTATTTCTGTTAAGAACAATTAATATTTTATATTATTAAATTATATTTATATTGAAGACGTGATACTAATTTAATATTGTGTTTATTATATAATTTTATTTAAGAATGTTTTCCTGTAAACTATAAACAGTGCGTGTATGTTGTTTACCTTCTATATTTTTCAATGCTTTTATACTAATAAATCTGTAATATTTAAGCTATATATTTCTAGGATTTTATTAATTATTTTATCTATACTATTCTGTTTTGTAAATCGTTTTCTTTTATTATTATTGTTATTGTTCCATAAATTAAACTGAGATATCCCAATAATTCGTATGTAATTGTAGCGAAGATTAAATTATAATAAGACAAAGAAAATAATAAAGTAAAAATAATTAAAAAAAGTATATTACCAATTATAAGGTGTGTGATAACAATTGCTGCCTTTCTTATAGTCCGATATCAGAACTGTGATCTCTTCTAGTGATGCAAATACAGTATTAAAACAATGATGACCAATCGAATCGACAGATTGAGCCACAACTACGTATGTCGCTCTTTATATCTTCCCACCTCTCCTATTTAAAGTTATGAAAAAGCGGAAATACAGTCAAATAATTTATAAATTATTTTACTTCCTATGATTTCTTCTACGCGGAAATAAAAAAAGAAAATTTAAAAATAATATTTTGATTTATACAAGGTTCAAAAATAAAAGTTGAAAATAATGTTTTAAAATATTGAAAAAAAAAAATTAATTATTAAATAATTATGTTAAAATCCCATCAGGACTGGCATTTTGCTACGCTACAAATTTCGATTCTCATATACCCAGCTTCTTTGCGAAGATGAATTAATATATCAGTCAGTCAAAAAAAAAAACTACAATCCTACTTGTGGTTCAGAAAATTTTCATAAGAAAGAAAATAAAAAAATTATATATTTTTAGAAATTATTTATTTATTTTTTTGATTTTAAGGAGAATAAATCGCTTTAACAGTATCTAAATAATAATAAACGAAATATAACCCCTTTTATACCACACAGTTATAAGTAAATTACTTACGAATATCTCAAAATAAATGTGATCAGTAAACTTAGGAAATTTGAAATATTTATCATTTTTGTACTTGCCTTGAATGCAAATAAAATTTGAATTTGAGAGTTATTTACGAAATAATAATTAAGAATATTTACTAATGCATCAAAAGTGTATAATTTAAAAAATGTATATCACAATAAAAACCTGAAGAAAGACAATGTTAAATGGAGAAAATAGATAAAAACTCAACTTTGCTATATCGAATCAGAATATAAATGGGAAGAGTATTTGTTACAACTATGGCTAACTGATAGAAAGAAATTAATCTCAAATTCCATATACCAAATTAAATTTTAATTAATAACTTGTACACTTTCTTTGTTTAATGATTTACATGTATGTTGTTCCTAATTTTAATATGATTGACGTTTAATGATATTTAAGTATATTGAAACTATAAAATCTTTTCGAAATATTAGGTAGTCTAAATAGTATTGAGCCTTTTACGAGCGAGATAGCGTTAGCATGTTCTGGCAAAAGTCGAGGAACACCGGCATGTAAACAGTCACGACATCGCCAACGACCTAAACATCCATCACAAACAGAGTTAAACCATTTGGAGAACGTTGACTACAAAAAGAAAAGCTGGACGTTTGGGTACCACATGATCTGACTGAGAAAAATTTAATCTTTACACATTTGGATATCGGTATTCACCAGTTTAGATCTTTGTAATCTCACATACTTTGTTTTGGATATCGGTAATCCGGTTGATAACAGATTAACAATGTAACCGCTGTAGACAGCTCTTGGTTGATTTAAATCAGTCGTAAATACGACGATTTTAATATAAAAGTGTGCATTTTTTTATTCACGAATGTTTGTATGAAATCTAAAAAAAATATTTCTACATTGTTTAATTTCAATTCAATTTTTTTTTTACTGCAGAAATCTCCAGGATATATTTTCTGTTATTTTTAATCATATAAGAATAAATTCAATGCAGACGTGATTTTTGCACAAAACATGACATAAAATTCAAGAAATAATGAGTAAATTCAGTGTACCGTAATATATTTGTTAAAATGTGATTTGTCCTGTGTTCAAGAGTAATGGTAAACAAAAAAAAATGTATAAATTATATTATTTGCTAAATTCATTAAAAAGTGTAACAAATATTCATTAAAACATCGTTACAATATTAGAATTATGAAATATTTCCCACGAATCACTTTCAGTTTAGAAGTAAAAACTACGTAATTTAATGACTAATGTTCATTGGGATTTCTGTGTAATAGAAATTTCTATGTATTTTAAAAATAAGTCATTTATAATATTATTTACTTATCATAACTTATTTCCTCTGTTTTATTTTCAACAGATCATTTCTTGAGAGGCAAAAACAAAACGCCAATGAGTAGTGAATAATGAACAATTTTTCAAGGAGATATTCGTATACTGTCGAAATCGATGCTGTACTAAATAAAAACAATACAGAAATAAGTATGTAGATATTAATTTCCGGATATGAATAATAAAATGTAAATAATTGATGTTGTTATTGGCTTAAGAAATAAAATAGATTAAGTCCGAGCATAAAAAATCGTTAATCTTTCGTTTTTAATGATATGTCAATAAAAAAAAGTTAGGAAAACAATGATTAAAAATTATTAAGTACTTCGCAATTAGGCCTAATGATTTATAACCCGATCATCATTAAATAATTTTTATCTTCAAATAGAAGAATATTTTTTGTTAAGGGATAGTTAAAAAGCCCTTATTTATTTTTTTAGCCCCCAATACCACCGTTATTGCGGTATTGCTTTAGTACAGTCAATTTGTAGTTTTATTTGAAAATCCTTACCTACCGATTGATGTTTTTTCCATATTTTAGGGGTGATAACGAAAGCTTAACTCCAGATTTTTAACATCCCCCTCCAATAGATTTTTGAAAAACTCAAAAAGTTTTTGAAATGCGGGTTTCTCTGAATCTATGCATTTTAGAGAAAAGTTTTTCAAACAAAAAATGTAGAGAACATTCTCCTCTACAATTAATGTCTTTAAAGTTATGCCGTATAATTTGAAATTGAAATACTAGGTGGCGCTGAAGTTGTAAAGAACGTTGTAAACGACTAGACCGGTTTCGAACACGTGCCCAATTCACAACATTTTCACACTTTCAAAGCTACAGCTCCAAAATGGTAAGTCGTACAAGAAAATTGTTTAAATAAAAGTTGTCTGTTTTTTTTTGAGATTAACAACTTTTTCAAATGCAATATAGACGAAAAACAATTTTTCCGGTGAATAAACCGAAAAAAAACACGTATTTTACAACTTCAGCACCACCTAGTATTTCAAATTCAAATTATACAGCATAACTTCAAACACATTAATTGTAGAGGAGAATGTCCTCTACATTTTTTGTTTGAAAAACTTTTCTCTAAAATGCATAGATTCAGAGAAAACCGCATTTCAAAAACTTTTTGAGTTTTTCAAAAATCTATGGGAGGGGGATGTTAAAAATCTGGAGTTAAGGTTCCCTCATCACCCCTAGCGCATGGACAAAAGATCAATCGGTAGGTAAGGATTTTCAAATGCGTATTTTGATGACGAATTGCCTGTACTATTCGGAAGAAGAGATGAATTGGCAATTTTGTCGTGCGTGAAAATGCCATGCCTGACCGGGATTAGAATCCGGGACCTTCGTATGAAAGGCCGAAACACTACCACTTGCGCCACGAGACCGGCTGATTGGATAGGGTTAGAAGAATAAATGCTGCGAAATTATAATATTAAAAAATAAATACAATTTCAAATGATGGTTATTTCACTAACTCAAATGTTTTGGCTATATTCGCGGATTTTATATTACAATAATTGTTATAAGTAAAGAATAACTAGTATTTTGTATTGATATATTTAACTGTATACATCATGTTGAATTAAAGCTATTTTACAAGTGGTGTTTGCTGCGGTTAGTCCATACAATTTTATCTTCTGATGGATCTTAACTTGAATCATGTAAGATTGGTGATGATGTACTGCTCGCAGCTAGTGTGCACTGACTCGAATAAGTAAACCTGTTTCCTTTTGGTGGAAAATATGAAATACTACCTTTTTAAATGAATGATTCAACTCTTAATTTTGAAATAAATTATTACTTTTTAATCTTTCCTCTTATTACATTAAATGATAAAAATTTTTATGAAATCAACAAAAATAAATTATCGAATTGATTAATATTAATAAATCTTAATTATAATCAAAATGAAATAACGATATTATTTTTAATTGCCTTACAAATGTTAAATAAAAGTTATTTATCTTTTTTGAAAATATTTGTATAATTGTATAGATTTCCAATTGTAAGTGTAAAGCTATTTGGGATGTATAAAAAGGAAAAGTGGAATTCCCGACAAAAATAGTACAACAATATCAAAAATTCTTAAAGGACTCTATTTTCATTATCAGTTCTAATATTCTTTTTGCTGAAGAATTTAATATATTGTTTTCCTGTATGTCCAAAACAATAATATTGACCCACTTTAAATTGAGTAATTCTCCTTGAATAGTTTTGTTGATTACTGCAAATTTTTATTTCCTGTTAATACTCAAGAAATTAAAACTATTAATTATTAAAAATAAATATATCATGTAATTAATTAAATGTAATTAATATCATATAATTAGTGACGGTATTATTATATCTATTTTAAAAGAAGCAGTGGATGTTTTATCTTTCCTTTTAAGAAATCTTTTACCAGCGGAATACTTGACTTATGACATTCATTGTTAATCACCTCTATAAGAAATGTATTTTATGTAATTTACTAATTTATATACCAGTTTTACTTTTATTAATATTTTCTATTTTATTGTTTTAAAGAATATCCAAAAAAGATTTGTAAATTTTCTTAAAAAATAAACCATGGTTTTAGAAAAAATATCTATATTGACAAACTATTATCCAGATAACATATGAGTAGATAGGAAATAAATCTTCTTTTCTATTTTCTTATTTTTGTTTTAGAGACTTAGGTAAAGCATTTGATTTACTCAGATTAACTATGAAAAAAAAGTTTGTATAAGCAAAGGAGTTGTCCATTGCTTTTTAGAGTCCTATCATATCCATATGTAAGAACTTTTTCTCAGATGCTTGAAGTTTTACATTTTGATGAAAGAGCCCATAAAAATTTAGGTTCTCAAATTCAAAATGTAGAAAGTGAATACCGCAAGGAAGTATTGCTGGCCCTTTACTCTTCTCAATATTTATTCTCAAAGTATCAGACTATTTTACAGTCTTTAAAGATATATCCATCCTTGTATCTATTTTTTTTTTTTTTTTTTTTTTTTTGTCTTCAGTCATTTGACTGGTTTGATGCAGCTCTCCAAGATTCCCTATCTAGTGCTAGTCGTTTCATTTCAGTATACCCTCTACATCCTACATCCCTAACAATTTGTTTTACATATTCCAAACGTGGCCTGCCTACACAATTTTTCCCTTCTACCTGTCCTTCCAAAATTAAAGCGACTATTCCAGGATGCCTTAGTATGTGGCCTATAAGTCTGTCTCTTCTTTTAAGTATATTTTTCCAAATGCTTCTTTCTTCATCTATTTGCCGCAATACCTCCTCATTTGTCACTTTATCCACCCATCTGATTTTTAACATTCTCCTATAGCACCACATTTCAAAAGCTTCTAACCTTTTCTTCTCAGATACTCCGATTGTCCAAGTTTCACTTCCATATAAAGCGACACTCCAAACATACACTTTCAAAAATCTTTTCCTGACATTTAAATTAATTTTTGATGTAAACAAATTATATTTCTTACTGAAGGCTCGTTTAGCTTGTGCTATTCGGCATTTTATATCGCTCCTGCTTCGTCCATCTTTAGTAATTCTACTTCCCAAATAACAAAATTCTTCTACCTCCATAATCTTTTCTCCTCCTATTTTCACATTCAGTGGTCCATCTTTGTTATTTCTACTACATTTCATTACTTTTGTTTTGTTCTTGTTTATTTTCATGCGATAGTTCTTGCGTAGGACTTCATCTATGCCGTTCATTGTTTCTTCTAAATCCTTTTTACTCTCGGCTAGAATTACTATATCATCAGCAAATCGTAGCATCTTTATCTTTTCACCTTGTACTGTTACTCCGAATCTAAATTGTTCTTTAACATCATTAACTGCTAGTTCCATGTAAAGATTAAAAAGTAACGGAGATAGGGAACATCCTTGTCGGACTCCCTTTCTTATTATGGCTTCTTTCTTATGTTCTTCAATTGCTACTGTTGCTGTTTGGTTCCTGTACATGTTAGCAATTGTTCTTCTATCTCTGTATTTGAACCCTAATTTTTTTAAAATGCTGAACATTTTATTCCAGTCTACGTTATCGAATGCCTTTTCTAGGTCTATAAACGCCAAGTATGTTGGTTTGTTTTTCTTTAATCTTCCTTCTACTATTAATCTGAGGCCTAAAATTGCTTCCCTTGTCCCTATACTTTTCCTGAAACCAAATTGGTCTTCTCCTAACACTTCCTCCGCTCTCCTCTCAATTCTTCTGTATAGAATTCTAGTTAAGATTTTTGATGCATGACTAGTTAAACTAATTGTTCTGTATTCTTCACATTTATCTGCCCCTGATTTCTTTGGTATCATTACTATAACACTTTTTTTGAAGTCTGACGGAAATTCCCCTTTTTCATAAATATTACACACCAGTTTGTATAATCTATCAATCGCCTCCTCCCCTGCACTGCGCAGTAATTCTACAGGTATTCCGTCTATTCCAGGAGCCTTTCTGCCATTTAAATCTTTTAATGCTCTCTTAAATTCAGATCTAAGTATTGTTTCTCCCATTTCATCTTCCTCAACTTCCTCTTCTTCCTCTATAACACCATTTTCTAATTCATTTTCTCCGTATAACTCTTCAATATATTCCACCCATCTATCGACTTTACCTTTCGTATTATATATAGGTGTACCATCTTTGTTTAACACATTATTAGATTTTAATTTATGTACCCCAAAATTTTCCTTAACTTTCCTGTATGCTCCGTCTATTTTACCAATGTTCATTTCTCTTTCCACTTCTGAACACTTTTCTTTAATCCACTCTTCTTTCGCCAGTTTGCACTTCCTGTTTATAGCATTTCTTAATTGCCGATAGTTCCTTTTACTTTCTTCATCACTAGCATTCTTATATTTTCTACGTTCATCCATCAGCTGCAATATATCGTCTGAAACCCAAGGTTTTCTACCGGTTCTCTTTATTCCGCCTAAGTTTGCTTCTGCTGATTTAAGAATTTCCTTTTTAACATTCTCCCATTCTTCTTCTACATTTTCTACCTTATCTTTTTTACTCAGACCTCTTGCGATGTCCTTCTCAAAAATCTTCTTTACCTCCTCTTCCTCAAGCTTCTCTAAATTCCACCGATTCATCTGACACCTTTTCTTCAGGTTTTTAAACCCCAATCTACATTTCATTATCACCAAATTATGGTCGCTATCAATGTCTGCTCCAGGGTAAGTTTTGCAGTCAACGAGTTGATTTCTAAATCTTTGCTTAACCATGATATAATCTATCTGATACCTTGCAGTATCGCCTGGCTTTTTCCAAGTGTATATTCTTCTATTTTGATTTTTAAATTGGGTGTTGGCAATTACTAAATTATACTTCGTGCAAAACTCTATAAGTCGGTCCCCTCTTTCATTCCTTTTGCCCAGCCCGTATTCACCCACTATATTTCCTTCCTTGCCTTTTCCAATGCTTGCATTCCAATCTCCAACTATTATTAAATTTTCATCTCCTTTTACGTGTTTAATTGCTTCATCAATCTCTTCGTATACACATTCTATCTCATCATCATCATGGGCGCTTGTAGGCATATAGACGTTAACAATCGTTGTCGGTTTAGGTTTTGAATTTATCCTTATTACAATGACTCTATCGCTATGCGTCTTGAAATACTCCACTCTCCTCCCTATTTTCTTGTTCATCACGAAACCTACTCCTGCCTGCCCATTATTTGACGCTGAGTTAATTACTCTAAAGTCACCCGACCAAAAGTCGCCTTCCTCTTCCCACCGAACCTCACTAATTCCTACTATATCCACGTTTACTCTATCCATTTTCCTTTTTAAATTCTCTAGCCTACCAACCTTTTTTAAGCTTCTAACATTCCACGCTCCGACTCGTAGAATGTTATTTTTTACTTTTCTGGTGACCCCTTCCTTAGTAGTCCCCACCCGGAGATCCGAACGGGGGACTATTTTACCTCCGGAATATTTTACCAAGGAAGGCGCCTCCATTATTGCTTTTGAAAATGCAGAGAGCCACATTTTCTTGGAAAAAAAAAAAACAGCTGTAGTTTTCCATTGCTTTCAGCTGCGCAGTACTCAGAGGACTGAGTGATGTTGATATGGCCGTTTAAGTCATTGTGACTCACGCCCCTAACAACTACTGAAAGAGCTGCTGCCCTCTTTCAGGAATCATTCCTTAGTCTGGCTCTCAACAGATACCTCTCCGATATGGTTGCACCTTCGGTCCAGCTACTCTGTATCCCTGAGCACTCAAGCCCCCTCACCAACGGCAAGGTCTCATGATTCATAGAGGAGGCCTTGTATCTATATCAAAAGGTAATTACTTAACTGGGTTAGAATATTCTGCTTTAGAAGTTAAACAAAAAAAAAAACAATCATTCATGCTAATTACATGTATAGAATTCCGATTAGTAGCATTTATGTTTCTAATAATGTGAAGTTTTTAAAGAGATAGGAAATCAGATTTTGTTTGATCCCGGTATACATGGTTCATTTATCTGATTTTTACCCATGACTGAACGGAGACGGTATATGCGTTAGGAGTAAGAGATTGTGTGTGTGTTTGTCTGTTACCAATTTCCTCAAAAACTGCTGAACCGATTTCTATGAGGATTTTTACATTGCCTTTGAGCTCGGGAGAGTCAAGAGTCCCCGTGTCTCATCACCATTGCCCATCCGCACAGGCGCAGACAAACGATGGCTTTGCAGAGGGCTATTTATAACCCCTTCGCTCTCCGGTCCAGTTCTTCGCCTGTTCTCAGGACCTTTTTTTACGTCAGTTCATGATTGTTCATCTCTTTACGGTCTATCTTTCTGTCACATGATGTTAGCTAAGAAACTTGCTATTGTGATGAACCATTCTTCGTTGTCCAACATTTTGGAGATTATGTTATTAATTTGAAGTGGGCCCACGAACGTTTCACATTCCTGTCTCCCATCGCGCTATCAGTTCTACATAGGAACACTACATGCTCAGAGGTGTCAATTTCTGAACAGTAAGGACACTTCTCGTTATCTGCTCATTTCCTGTAGTATAAATACGTCTTGAAAGCCCCATGGCCGGCAGAAACTGGGAGAGCCAATAATTCAGTTCTCCAAACTCCCTCCCGAATCACGGCGCAATATGCGGGATTAGTCTGTGGGTCCATTTACCTTTGTCAGTGGCATCCCACCTCGTCTGCCAATCATTTATCATGATCTCAAAAGATTGTTTTTTGTCTTCTCCATCATAAATTCTTTTACGGTGTTCAGCAAGTTGTTTTAACGGTGTCATTCGGGAAATCACCATAGCGGCTTCGGTTGAAACAGAACTATATGCAGCTCCTAACCTTCGACGTTGCATAATTTATGTTGGGCCGATTTTGATGCGGTTTTTTCGATTTGAAATATATCTAAAAACCTTTTCAGTTGTGCCAAGAAACATGAATAAAAGTTTGGTTGTGATTGATCTAGTAGTTTTTTACCCACGACGAAACGGAGAGGGTGTATGCGATTGGGGTAAGAGGTTGGTCTAGTGGTGAACAAGTCATCGGAAATCAGCTGATTTCTAAGTCGACAGTTCCAAGGTCCAAATCCTAGTATAAACTGGATACTAGATCGTGGACACCGCCTGGGGGCGCTGCGGTAGGTACATTTCTTCAAAACGACTTCGTGGGTTTTTAAACATTTTTAATTTTATCATTTTTTAGGAAATCATGCGTTTATATTTATAAATTACAAAAAAAAAAAAAATAAATATTAATTTCTTTCCAAAAAAAGTATTTAGAATTTATTAATTTTAAAAACAGAATAAAAAAATACTTTTGTGTGTTACACAGCGTCATATAAGATATTATCTACACTTCAGGTGATATTTTTAATTTTTTTTTTGTCTTCAGTCATTTGACTGGTTTGATGCAGCTCTCCAAGATTCCCTATCTAGTGCTAGTCGTTTCATTTCAGTATACTCTCCTCTCAATTCTTCTGTATAGAATTCTAGTTAAGATTTTTGATGCATGACTAGTTAAACTAATTGTTCTGTATTCTTCACATTTATCTGCCCCTGCTTTCTTTGGTATCATGACTATAACACTTTTTTTGAAGTCTGACGGAACTTCCCCTTTTTCATAAATATTACACACCAGTTTGTATAATCTATCAATCGCTTCCTCACCTGCACTGCGCAGTAATTCTACAGGTATTCCGTCTATTTCAGGAGCCTTTCTGCCATTTAAATCTTTTAATGCTCTCTTAAATTCAGATCTAAGTATTGTTTCTCCCATTTCATCTTCCTCAACTTCCTCTTCTTCCTCTATAACACCATTTTCTAATTCATTTTCTCCGTATAACTCTTCAATATATTCCACCCATCTATCGACTTTACCTTTCGTATTATATATAGGTGTACCATCTTTGTTTAACACATTATTAGATTTTAATTTATGTACCCCAAAATTTTCCTTAACTTTCCTGTATGCTCCGTCTATTTTACCAATGTTCATTTCTCTTTCCACTTCTGAACACTTTTCTTTAATCCACTCTTCTTTCGCCAGTTTGCACTTCCTGTTTATAGCATTTCTTAATTGCCGATAGTTCCTTTTACTTTCTTCATCACTAGGATTCTTATATTTTCTACGTTCATCCATCAGCTGCAATATATCGTCTGAAACCCAAGGTTTTCTACCAGTTCTCTTTATTCCGCCTAAGTTTGTTTCTGCTGATTTAAGAATTTCCTTTTTAACATTCTCCCATTCTTCTTCTACATTTTCTACCTTATCTTTTTTCCTTTCCTTTTTTCCTTTTCATTCCTTAGTCTGGCTCTCAACAGATACCTCTCCGATATGGTTGCACCTTCGGTCCAGCTACTCTGTATCACTGAGTATTCAAGCCCCCTCACCAACGGCAAGGTCTCATGATTCATAGAGGAGGATTTTTAATAAACTAACGATTTAAAACAATTTCCAACAATTCTATTTGAAGTTACCTTAAAAAGTCTATTGATACATTTTTTAAATATTATTATTATAATTAATAATGAATTATTGTTATTAATTCCAAATTATTTGCATTTCGCTAAAATTGTACTCAGCTAATATTTAATAAATAATGTTTTCAAAATTATTATTTTAATTCATGACGATTTTATTCATAAATTATCTTTCACATATTTGCGCCATCATTATATCTGACTTAATGATAGGCTGGTAAGAACTATAACAATTTTTTTTTTATTTCATTAACTTTTGTACTTGTTCTGAGAAGCCAGGTTTTTTTTCCAAAGGTTTCTTTAACTCTTTTTAGCAAATTTTTATATAATAATTATTTATTTTATTGTTATCCGTGCATTAACACAACTACCATAATTTAATAAATTGAATTTTATCAGCAAAAAATATTAATTTACTATAACAAATTAAACATTTTTTTTTTTTTGTATGATAATAGTTTTGCGGAGATCTGCTTCTTCAGAACGGAACATACTACGTTTAAAATATTCTGTTCTGAAGAAGTAATATCTAATTATATTACGTCAATAAATAATTTTAAAGATAAATTTCTATCTATTAACAAAAAATATTTATTTATTAAAATTAAATATTTTTCTATTTTCTGTTATTTAATTTTTATATGTCTGTTAATACTTTGGCAGATATCTGCTTCTTCAACAAATTCTACTCTGAATACGTAATCATTACATTAAACGAAGATACAAAAAAGTGTAATAAGTATTTCTTCGTTTATTTATCTAATTCTATTCCTTTAATCAAATAATTTTATTACTACAAATTGAATTCATATGTTAAATCCTTAGATTTGATGCATGGGAATTTTTGTGTTATTTTTTATTAAAAAGAGAATTTTTTGGTGAAAGAAGATATCATTCACCGCCTGTTATTAGCCAAGCGATGGTTCACGTTAACATTAATATTCCTATTAAATAATTATTCAACATTTTTAACTTAAGAAAACAAATTTTTCCCTATTTCGTTATTTTATTTTCTCCCTCTTGTTTTATTGCATGTTGTTTGTTTGTGTGTATGTGTGTGTGTGTGCGCGCACACACACACACACACACACACACACACATATATATATATATATATAGGTAGGTACACATGCTTGTAGATGGACAAGCACGCGTATATGTATGCATATTACTCTATTGCATAAAAGTACAGTACTGTACTTGAATACAACAAAATCAAGCTTTTTACTATTATTCTGAAATGATTATAATTTATAACTGTATTGAAATTAACATCAAACAAAAATATTATTTTTATCAGTATATAATACAAAGATAGGTTTTACCGTATCTAGTATTAATATACTGGATTCTGTAGCTGGTTCGTTTGCTGACAGAAGCTGTCATGAAAGAAAATGTTATAATCTGTTATTTCAGTGAAGCATATCATCTTTTAATTTATGATCTACCAAATCTTTATTATTTTGAAATGTCATATCATTATTATCTTTTCTATCATTACCGTTTTTATTGCTGTAGACTATATTGTAAAAAAAATTTCTTACTGACATTGTTATGCTCTTGATTATTATTGTAATTTTAATCAACTCATTTATGGAAAATGACTTAACAAAATATTTTAAATAAATAAAGATTCTGACTAGAATAATTCGTACAGATTTATTAATAAAGATTTAACAATTGTTTATTATGATGCACTTCAGTAATATATTGATCAAGAATGCACTCGTAAATTTTCCAGTACTGGAGGTTTAATTTTGTATTATAGCAGACCCCAAGAATGTAGCTCACATCAACAAATGGCTGGCTGTATGACAATATTAAGAAAAATGCACATCGACGTTTACATTGACAAAAGCGAAATATGTCTTTTCGTATCAAATATTTTTTTTTTTTCGTGAATTAGATTTTTAGAAACTTATATTAACGACGTTTGCCTTCGGATTTCCCAAAGCAAGAACTATTTTCATAAATCTGATTTTTATAATTTAATTGTATTTTTAAAAACAATTTTGGAGCGTGTCAAAATACTACGCCTGATCAGGATTCGAACCTGGGATCTCCGGATGAAAGGCCGAGACGCTACTACTCGCGCCACATCGGCGTCAGCTTCAGAGAAGTTGAACATTTTTTCTAACAAAGTTTGAACAGTTTATATGCAAAAAGACAATATTATATTTCTCCCAAAAAGCGGTATCGGAACAGCGTTCCTGCATCTATTTGTAGTATACAGTATTATAAAATCAAAATATCTAAAATGGATATTAAAATTAGTTCGATAGAAATATAAATGCAATAAATATTAACCCTTTGCGGTCAGACGGCCAGTATAGCTGGTCAGAGAGCTGCCCGCTCTCAGTCAGTTCGGAATATTTACGGCTATAGCAGTGCTCACAGCCGGATGGCGAGCAAGACTGGGTTCTTACCTATTGTTGTTGGCTTGGCTGCTCTGCCCCACCAGCTTGGAATTGTTTTTCATTCATTCCTAAATATTTATTTTGGGCATTTAATTTTAAAAAAATAACGCCAATGTTTTATATAATCTTTTTTTTTTTTTGACACAGAAAGAATAGCTTAACATAATTTTGATTAATCTTCACTTTACTGTATGTAACATAAAATAATATTTAAAAAGAAACTTTGTGGTGTAAGAAAATTGTCCAACACATTCGTTTAACTTGCTAGTTAGATCATGGTTTATTTTCAGAATGATATTTTTCAAAGCATTCGCCCAAGTAGTCAAAGGTATTTCTGACAGGTCTTGTAAAAACGTTTGCTTCAATTTCTTTCTCCTCCAGGTCATCTGTCACTACAAACAGCGAAGTATTTTGATAAAAGCTGGCTAGGAAAGTAAAAAAAAAGATCGGGAAATGTAATACACAATTAGTTAAAAGGCTGTCAGATAGGTTGCAACACTAATCACAGAACAAAAAAAAATACACTGTTTCTATAGCAATATATTTGAGTGGCCAGTACTGCTGGTCGTCCGGGTGTGCAAGGGATTTTAACCTGGCCACTAATGCTCTCCATCCAAGCTCTGAGGAACATGACTGTGGAAACGATTCTGACTTGACAGGTAAAATGGCTATGGCCAGTACTACTGGCCACCTGACCGCAAAGGGTTAAGCTGAAGAATAAATTTCTACATAAGATAGATTTTTAAGATTTTGAAAAATCTTAAGGGATTAAGCCAAATATTTTCATTTCATACGGATTACATATTGATAATTTAAAAAAAAAATGATATGTACATAATTAAACAATTTCAGTTATTATGAGAAAGTCATGAGTCAAGGTTATCAAATTTTCAGTAAAACAAAAAAAAAATTTTCTTTTAAAGCAAACAGATTTCCACTTTTGGCTGTATTATCACTTATTACTCTCCATAAATTCAGTTTCTGGCACACCTTTAAGCAATTTTTGGACCAACAATTTTCTTTGCAGAAAGTGTTTTTCTTTGTTTACTCATTATGTTTTCATAATAAATAACTGAAATAGGAGAAAATAAAATTCTAATAACTCCATTTTTGAGGATGTATGCATAAATTTTATTACATAATTAATTTTTTACTGTTAATATATAAGTACAAAAAATTCAAGTTTAAAATTACAAGTTATTAAGTTCAGTTACCAGAATATATCCACAATAAGTAAGTTACAATAATGATAAAAATGTTAATTTTCATCATCCCTTTTCTGTGATGGCCACTCAAATATGTTTTTATAGAAAGAAATATATTCTTTTGATATGTGCTTTTCTAATTTTTTTATAGCCTCAATTTTTTTTTATTCATAGGACACCAGTCCAGGTGTGCTCTAGTAGTTAGAAGAACTATAACAACACCTGGTTTCAATAATTTGAAAGTATTCTTCTGCAGTCTATCTGTTCAAAAATAAGTAACTAAAACTCCTGGATGATCTTTGTTATATACACACATATTATACTGACACAGAAAATTTTACTTTTTTATCTCTTGGAACATCCTTGCCCTGGAGTATCTTTGACACATAACAGTAGCCTTACAAATACTATTCCACCAATTTTTTGAAATCCAATACTATGTCATTATTTTCTATGTAAAACACAGAAAATCTGTTTTGATTGCTTGATTGAATAATGAGGGATATATACTCTAATGGCACATACACCTTATCAACTGTTTTGAATTACTACAAATTGTAGGTCTCATGGCAAAACAAATGACCTCGAACCGAAAAGTATTGAAAAATTTTATCAAATTTTTCAAACCTGCAATTGTTAACAAATATCAAATTACAACATTTTTGCACTTCTGCCCAGCACAACCATCTGAAGATATATGATGCATTTTTTTTTATGCCTTTGTCAAAATAGTTTTCAGTAAAATATTTATGTAGGAAATTGCATATCTTATTAGCACCTTTTTTGACCACTTCTTCATGATAAACTACAAAGTAAGACTTTTCAGTTTTGAAGTCAAAAATATAAAAAACATTGACCCAAAGTTGGCAAAGATAAAACACTTCTTGTACAGGTATACAATGAAGTGGCCAGTTTTGCATGTTATCAATACAAATTCCTCCAACATCAGTATTTTCAATACAAAGATTTTGAATATCTTTCAATTTACTGTAAAACATTTTACTTCTTTTATTGTGAATAATTTGCTCCACTACAATAACTCTCTTAGCAACATCATTCAAATTTGACGTTTTAAGTTTAGCTTCAAACAGTTCACACTCAGAACACACATCCTTTTGGGGTCATCTAAACATGTAAGAAAAGTTTTCATGAAAATGTTTTAAATAGAATCTATAAGGTACTGGAAAATCAGGGTGTTTTTGTATGTACATGGAATGCATCATTTTAACGTTTAAACGTGAATCTAAATACTTATTGCTTCTATTTGCATAATGTGATTCTTTTACTTCAAAAGAGTCTATGTGTTTTTGTATGTTAGATACAATACTTCCCTTTATCAATCAGACCGACTTCCTACACTTTTCCTCTTTTTTCTTTAGGAATTTCCCTGAATTCAAAAGTTCAGCTAGACTTCTCAGTCTTCTGTCACTTTTCATACCATGCATACTAATAAATCACTTCTTACATACTATTATTCTGATACCTTGAATTTCTAGTGAATACTTAACATTCAATTTTCTGCTCATGAGATTTTCAGTTCTTGGCCTTTTGGTACGAAATTTGACAATTTCCATCAGACTCTGTACATATGAGTCTGCTGCTTCTTTAGATTCATATTGCTTAAATTTTACAAGTATCTCTTCTCTATCTACCTCATCGATTTTAGCAAAACATTTGAGAGAACATCTGAAACAAAAATAATAAAAGTGTAATACTAGTAATAAAATTTTGGCAATGAATTCAATAAAAAAAAAGTGCATGACTGCAATAAAAAAATCATAGAAAAAGTAAAGCCATCTGATCAGATGTGTGCAGAATAACATAATAAATGTCAGTGACTGTTTCAAAACATGCTTATGTTCAGTAATGTTGGAAATCGGTTTTATTGAAAATTAATCTAACTTTATTACAACTGTATTACAGATTTTGATCACTTCGATCTTTTAACATGTGTGAAAATATCTGAATAAAATTGTAGGTACGTGTGAAATTAAAGTTAGTTGAATAAATAATCAATATTTCAGTAGGTATAAGTAGTAAAAAATATTAAAATTGAGTTACTTGCAATCATCTCCAACAGTTGTTTCTGATACTATCTTTCCACCACATCCCACATATTTCTTTCCAGGAAGTCTTGCTTTTTAATAACATTCTGCTTATACTTCATTGGATTTTTTATACCTTTACACATCTTCCTTTCAGTATTTACACAATCTTCATCACTCATTTTTAATAAGGTTATAAAACATGAATCAAACTACCATGCAACTTCAGACATGATAGAAGAAAACAGCTGGTCACAGTGGTTTATTTTGAAAATATCATCAGTCGCTGAAGACATTCTCATAATAACTATAGTTTTTAAAGTTACCCTCTTACCGGCATAGCTTATTGACTTTTTCATGCACTATGGATGCATCTTAGTACGTAGAATAAGAATCTATCATTAACTAAATTTATCACAAAATATTACATGATATTTTTATAATAACTGATTCAATTGTACATAGATCAAACAATTCTAAAATTATGCTAACTGTAAAAGAAATAAAAGTAGTGATTATGATCTTAAAGATGTATAATATTTAAAAAAATATTCTTTGAACTTTTGGAGACTATTCTAATTTAGTGTCCTTCATGAAATTATTTTATCCTTTATTCTTTTCAACCAGTTTTTCCAGCAGCTGCCAGATCTGGGTATCTGTGTATATAGGTAAATGCAATTACTGCTACTGGCTTGCAGCTGCAAATGTAAGGATAAATGTACTAATAAACATGTAGTCCTGTACAGATTCTGCTCGACTACTCCAAAGATGGGTGGTTAATTGAAACCAGACTACTAAAGAACATCAGTATCCACAGTCTTGTATTCAAATCCATATAAAAGCAACTGCCTTTACAAGGACTTGAAGCTTAGAACTCTTGACTTTGAAAATCAGCTGATTTTGCGATGACGAGTTTAACCACTAGACTAACTCTATATTATATTAATGCAATATTTATATATTATCATGTAATTAATTAACAAAGGAAAAATGTCATTTGATAAATAAAATTTATGCAGGAAGTAAAGGTACATAAATATAAGAAAAAAATTGGAGTTTTGATAACATTTCATCATACGTAATAAAAATCCATTTACTTGGAAACTAAACTATTTACTACACTTTTTTTATTTATCTTTGAAAATCTTCACACCTTTCATTTAAAATTGAAATTAGCTAAAACTTCTCCAATTATTAAATATAGAAAAATTAGTAGAATTTTAATAGTTAAACTTTCAATTAAGTGTTTGTGAACATAATTTATAATGTAATCATTCAGTAATTTAATTCATTTAATCTTATTAAATCCATTCCACATTTTAAATAATCTTTTATTGATCACTCATCATATAGTTGAGTGAACTTCAATAAAGCTCCTCCTATTTTATTTGTAATTATTTTTATTATCCAAAAGCATTTGATGATGTTAACTATTAAGTACAAGTATATCACAACCGGCTTCCTAATGAGCTAATCATGTTACTTAATTCTTATAAGTAAATTATATATTTAATATATACTTACAAATAAGGGAATTTATTTTCTTATAAAAATTGGTATTTTGAAATCTTTACAAATGAGTGTGATGTTCTCTCTTTTATTTCAGCCCATTTATTTTTATAGAAAATTAATGATCTTTTTCAGTGTTTAAAGAAATCAAATCCTTAGTTTTTCCAGATGACTGAAATTTAAACAGAATGTAAAATATATGCTTGATAAGAGAAATGGAAAAACATAGGCGCAAATATTTTTAAATGGTTGTAGTAATAAATTAGAACTAATTGTAAATATATGTAAATTTTTCAGTTTTACAAGAAAACTTACTTATAGAAATAGAGGATTATTCGGAAAGATTTTATAAAATTATACAAACCTTGGATAATTATAAATTCAGGATAGACTTACAAAGACTGTACAGTCATATTCTATTATCTTCTTACACATACACATACACACACACACACATATATATATATATATATATATCTTATTAGACAAGATATATATCAACCATGATTTATTTTTTATAAAAATATTTTTATATAAAATATAAAAATTAAGTTTCCTGTTAGTTTCAACTCCCTTGATGATCTTGATAGTTATATACAAAAAAAAAAAAAAAATTTTTTTCTTTTGTTTTTTAAAAACCATTTAATGCAGGCCCGTTTAAATAAGGAATCTCGCTTTTCCTGTTTAGGCATTAATAATCACATTTTCATTAACATGATGAAAAATTGACTTGTTTTGAATCATTGTTTTCAAAATCTATTCGACTTTTAGGTGCAAATAAAGAATTTATTAATGTTCTTTTAACATCGTAGCTTTTTAAATTAACTAAAATGACTTTGGCCTGTTTCTTTTTCTAACATTCTTTTAATTTCTTTGACAAGCAAAACACTTAATAACATAAAAAAATTTAGGCTCAGTTTTCTTTCAGGCCTTCCATGCCCTATATTTTCTGTTATAATTATTTATTTACTTATATAGAAAATTCTGGATGAAAGGCAGGGATACTACCACTCTGCTATGGAGATTAGAATAATAATAAAATCAGAATTGTAAATCAGAAATATTGAGAGTTGAAAACATGTTCTGTTAACTGGGGTCAATAAAAAAAGGCTCAATTATAATAAAAAGTATTTTCCCCCATCCAATTCATCACAAATACATATATGCCTGATAAACTAAAACAAGAAACAAGATTTTGCCCATTCAAATAGTTCTTTCATGAAATTCAAGTAAAAACGTAATATCTTGCAGATATTTATGTTCCTGTTACACTCTCCATCTGTCTAACTTCTCCTAACTTCAAAATAAAAAAATTTCAGTACTCAAAATTTTTTTTTTTAAAAAGTGGTTGTGATTACATGAGCAATAAAGTTTTCAACATAATAAAAATATTTAGGATCCCCTGGACACCAGTCACTCTAAAACTCCAAACCAACCTTAAATTTTAACAATTTAATTTAACCTTTTGATTTAAACCTTTAAATATATGATTTAAACCTTTTGAAAAATATGATCTACTTTTAAGGACTAGCATAAAGCTTAATTTCAGTTGTATTGAAGAGGATTAAGGTTTTGATTCCGTTTCCTCCCAGAGCCTCCAACCTTTTCAATTAAAAAAAGTTGAATCACTGATTTTGGTTCATTCTTTTAATGCCCTTCTGGAGTCCAGTAATAATTTTGATATAGAAGAGAGTTGGAGTTTATTGCTCCCCTTGATGTTTTTCTTTACGAAACCCATTTTACTTTCAAGGACCAGATAAAATTCATTAAGTTACAGAAATTCAAAACAGTTTGATGTACACACCCCTCTCCTTCAATTAAGCAAAATTTGTATATTGTAACATATTTTTAACTTTTATTTTCTAAAATTCTTCTACTTTTATAAGTAAGTATAAACTGAGTAACGTTGAAGACATTTCTTGAACTTTCCCCAGGTCTCAATTCTGAAAATCTACTAGGGTTTCACCTTGATACAAAATGGATATTTGACAAAATTAATACTTACTGAAATGTATACATACCGAATTGAGATTTTATTAATGGAAAATATTTTTCGGAATAACTTTTCATGACCTTGAATTTCAAAAAAATAATTATGATAAATATTCATATATTTCCTTTTGTTTACCATTTTGTTTGTATTGTCTTTTTTGAAAAGAGTAGAACTGGTTATAATTAAACTTGCATAGGGAGTTCATAATAACGATGTTCATATTCTATTATTTAACAAAATATTTTCAGCAGAACGAATTTCCTCTTAAAATTGTTAAAAATTGTATTATTTTGAACGGTTTAAAAATTGAAACTGATCAAGAGAATGCATAAAATCTGCACTATTTTTTTTTTTTTTGATAAGAATAAAAAACTGTTGAATTACTTGTTCAGAATTGATGTTACAAAAAAAAAATTAATGAATATAAATTAAAAGATATATGTAATTTTAAAGAACATTTGTACAATATATTTTAGACTAAATTAACTCTCCTTATGTAATAAAAGTTGTATTTTTTTATTTTTTGGTCCAATTAATTGTTTCCTGAAATAATACTGTTTGCTTGTATGAGTAAGTGCAGTAGTACATAATCACATCCTGAGTGTATTGTAACATTGTAATGCATTATAACAGTTAAATAAGTTCTTGATGTCTATTAATTGAAATTCTGAACTGTTTTTAAGCACTGATGTAGTGGTTGTATTAATAAATTCTTTTGTGAGAAGTAAAGTAGAGTGTGCTTCATTCGTACAGACTCTTCATAGATATAACTGCATTAATAATATTTAATTTAGTTAAATAGTTACACACAAATTATTTTACATATTGTTTACATTAATGTTACACCATAATGTAATATGGTAATAGATGATTTAGCATTTATTTGCTTACTATTGCAATTTTGGCTTTTGTGTGTTTTATTATTCTATTATATGTATGTCATTTTTATATATTTACTTATTTTAGATAATGTTTTTCTTTCTTAATTAGCAGTTGATTTATTTTTCTAAACTCATATTTATGCATGTTATAGACAATGTTAAGCTACATATTTTGTATGTATAATTTATAATAATTAATTTCAATGATGCTGCACATTTTTTTATGCATAGTGATGAAATTATTTTTTTTTTTTTTAATTTTGTTATGTTAATAGGCTAATTATAAAATGTTTCTTTTAGTCTCAGTATTTTGTCTAATTAAAATACATATTGATAAATTAAGTGATCCTTTGATTATTGCATATCATGTAACTACATGTATGTATATATATATATATACAAAATCACACCTTTCCCATTTTGTTACCTATGCACTTCCTTCTTCTATAAATACTACTGAGTTTATTATAAAAATAATATTTTAAAGTTATATTACTATTAGTAGATAAACAGGAAGTATAAAAATGCAAACTATGATAATGGCAATAAAATTGTATAGTCTTTTGCAAAAATAAAATAAATTGATAATGTAAAAAGAAAATGATCATTAATAAAAAAAAAAAAATAATAGAAATGATTTTGCATATATAAATATAAAATAAAACTTTACAGAAGTGAAAAATAAAGTTATTTCTTGAACAGAATACCAAAATGTAATAACATATTAATATTTAATAACAAACAATAATTAATATTTAATATTAATTTATATTTGATAATCTTACAATAATGTTAATCAACAAACACCTTTTGAAACTAATAATCCATCTTCATTGGGGTATACAATTAATTGTACTCAATTGATGAAGGATCTGATAATTAACTTTGAAAAGTATTTGAAAGGAAAATTAAAAGTAATCAAGAGTCACTTAATGTTATTTATTTTATTTATAAGATAGTAGAAGTTAAAATCATTAGTTACTTGTACAGAGTGTCCCACGAAGAAACAGAGAAACTTTCAGGACATGTTCTACTGGTAAAAATAATGGAAAAGGTTTTATAAACATAGTTCTGAAAATGTTCTGAAAAGGATGGCTACCATCCACCATTTTTAAGTTGGGAGCTGACTATTCTGAAACCTGCATATTCTAAAAATTTTCAAGTCCTGTGCTGACCAAACTGCTGCCCTGAAAAAATTACAGTATACTGATCGTTTTTATAAATTGAATGCTTTAATTGTTATTCATCAGTATTATTCTCATAAGAATGAGGATAACACTGATGGAAACCAGACTAGATGAAAAAGGTGAGAGAAGCGACCGCCTCACTGACTGACCCCCTCACTGTATATATATTACATTCAAAGCAAAATAATGATCAAGAATACTAATTTATTTACTCCTATACAATTTATAAATCGATGTATATTTCTACAAAATGTAAATATATGAAGGCATCGGTATGATTCCAACTTGTAAAATATTAGAGATAATGTAATTTTTACTTTTTTATTCATCAAATACTGAACTATTCACTCTGCAGGTATCAGAGATGTTACGGAATATTGTATTATTTCACATTTTTTTAGGCAGATGAGTGAAGATATTTTCTTTGTTGAATGTTATCAATTTACATATACACAGAGTGTTTCTAAAATGGTGGGCTGGCTATACTTTATCGAATTCTACTTGTAAAATTAATCAAAAAATATACTTAGAAAAAAACGACAATTTCTCTTTCGTTCTCCCCCTGTCCACCATTTTCTTACTTTTGTATAAAAATTTGTATCTCAAGTTCGGATAGACGAATCACGTTATACTTGGTAATAGGTAATAAAGTTTTAAAATGAGCAAAAAATCAGTTCTTAAACACCTTCCCAAATTACAAAATGGCGGCCATGTTTATTTTTCAATCCGTTATATCTCCATATATATTAGTTTTATCAAAATTTATGTTATCTGCTAAAATATTAAACCTTTTATTCTCATCAAAATGACATTTTATTTTTAATAATCGGTTAACAAATAGTCGAGTTACGGGAGAAAATTGATGTAACTTTGTGCCATAATTATTAGGTTTATTATTGTGAGAAAATTATTACTTAATTTGATACTAATTTACAATACTAGAATTAACCAGAAATAAAAACAATTATTATTTAATCGACTTGAACGTAAAATTATATGAAAGGGACAGGATATGAAAGCAACACAAAAACGAATCTTCGTAGCGTGTCCAAAATGCCAAGGCGGACTGAGATTCGAGCCCAGGACGTGACCGGTAGAAATACTACCGTTGTCGACTTTATGGTATTGATCTGAAGACAAACTTTAAATGCAGACGATGATTTATCTTCAATCATTTATTATTTAATTTACTCTATACGTTTAATTCAGAGATGGTATGAATGAGGAAAAAGGTTTTTAAATACGTATGCAAATTGTATAATAACTTGTTGGCAACCTTCATCGTAAAGAAAGAAAAAAACGTGTTCTATTGCTGACCTCCAAATCGCGTCCCTGAGTCACACTATTACCGCTACACGAGCAACTAATATTCTTATGTTAACCTTTTTTATTAGTCTCCATGAAAGATGGCGCTTGTGTTTAAACTACTGTATTTCAGTTAAATGAAATCGCACAATAAAAAATCAATTTTTTTCAAAATAGACGAACCGTAGTAGATGATAGACTTACATTCAGTTTTCCCGTATTTCCTCTCTGAGCTTCTTAATGGTAGTGATTTCATTCCGATGTAGCACTGATATATATTTATGGGAAATACATGACGGTTGATCGTCCAGTAGTAACAAATTTGCATTTTGTGGCCTATTTTCCCTGGTGTTTCAAACTGAATGCAACTGTCATTACTATCGCACTCCTTAGCTGTCCTACATATCCTTGTACTGACCTCTAAATAATGCCGCATGCTTCAGCAGTGAATTCTTGAACTTTATCAAATTAAATCGCGCTACGGAGTTCAAAGTCAGATAGCTTTGAAAAAAAATTGTATATGTTGTAAATTACATTTCTCCAACCACTCTTAATTGTAGGTTCATGTTGACCAGAAATACGAAAGTGTTTTCATCTCGTTCATATTACACTTAAAGATAGTCGCAGAAAAATTACGATAAACAAAAAAAAAAACTTTAACTTATAATCCGTTAAAAAACCACAAATTAAAGTACTATTCTAAACTGTCTGACAAAACGCGGCACCGATAAATAAATTCGCTAAGAAACCGACACGAACTGAACAAATAGAAATCAAAAAATCCAACTAATTTATTAGATATCACATCTGAAGGCTTAATGAACCCATCAGACTGAAGACTTACATAGCAATTAATTAATACTAATATACATTGACTTCATAATGTGAGAAAACAAAGTAAGAACATAAAAAATCATAGCAACATGAATTCTGGAAGTTATGAGAATTTTATCTCGATCGGTTTTGATTTTATAGTAATTCAAAGTTGACGTTCTCAGAAAAAGTGTAAAAAATCGTGAGCAAACGAATGACTGTAACTAAAATCGGCCGAATCCAGTTAGCGCAAAAATAATTGCACTATCCGACGATACTTTCATTTTTATTGAGCGATTATTTTTTTAGTGAGGTACAATAGTTAAAACGAAGCTCCATCTTTCATGGCGACCACTATAGTATTGCATTTATATGCGATATAATGGATGGTGAGATATTTAAATTATATACTCTGAATAACTCATATTTCGTAGAAAATGTTATTTTATTTCACACAAAGTATCCAAACCATAATCAAACTCTACTGCTATCTGTAGATCTTAAAGAAAATTCCACATTTAAAAACGTACATTCTATACTTTGCAAAGGACCTACTAAATACAAATTTATGTAATTTCTTTCTTCAACTGTGCTTAAATCAGTTAAACTGGATTGGATGATTATTGTTTTCACGCTAAGTATTACCAAATGGGTTGATTGTTTGCTGAACTGAAAACTTTTTACAACTATTAAGTAATAGGCTATGAAATATTTTTATAAAAAAAAAAAATTTAAAAATCAACTATTTTTGAGTAAGTTTTCTAAGTGTTCTATTGTAAAAAAAAATAAGATTTAGTCAAGTGGATTTAAAGTATTAAATTTATCTAAAACAAGAAATTAAAAAGGTCTGGTATAAGTTTTTTTTTTTTGTCTTCAGTCATTTGACTGGTTTGATGCAGCTCTCCAAGATTCCCTATCAAGTGCTAGTCGTTTCATTTCAGTATACCCTCTACATCCTACATCCCTAACAATTTGTTTTACATATTCCAAACGTGGCCTGCCTACACAATTTTTCCCTTCTACCTGTCCTTCCAATATTAAAGCGACTATTCCAGGATGCCTTAGTATGTGGCCTATAAGTCTATCTCTTCTTTTAACTATATTTTTCCAAATGCTTCTTTCTTCATCTATTTGCCGCAATACCTCTTCATTTGTCACTTTATCCACCCATCCGATTTTTAACATTCTCCTATAGCACCGTATTTCAAAAGCTTCTAATCTTTTTTTCTCAGATACTCCGATCGTCCAAGTTTCACTTCCATATAAAGCGACACTCCAAACATACACTTTCAAAAATCTTTTCCTGACATTTAAATTAATTTTTGATGTAAACAAATTATATTTCTTACTGAAGGTTCGTTTAGCTTCTGCTATTCGGCATTTTATATCGCTCCTGATTCGTTCATCTTTAGTAATTCTACTTCCCAAATAACAAAATTCTTCTACCTCCATAATCTTTTCTCCTCCTATTTTCACATTCAGTGGTCTATCTTTGTTATTTCTACTACATTTCATTACTTTTGTTTTGTTCTTGTTTATTTTCATGCCGTTCATTGTTTCTTCTAAATCCTTTTTACTCTCGGCTAGAATTACTATATCAGCAAATCGTAGCATCTTTATCTTTTCACCTTGTACTGTTACTCCGAATCTAAATTGTTCTTTAACATCATTAACTGCTAGTTCCATGTAAAGATTAAAAAGTAACGGTGATAGGGAACATCCTTGTCGGACTCCCTTTCTTATTACGGCTTCTTTCTTATGTTCTTCAATTGTTACTGTTGCTGTTTGGTTCCTGTACATGTTAGCAATTGTTCTTCTATCTCTGTATTTGAACCCTAATTTTTTTAAAATGCTGAACATTTTATTCCAGTCTACGTTATAGAATGCCTTTCTAGGTCTATAAACGCCAAGTATGTTGGTTTGTTTTTCTTTAATAAGTATGTTAACATTATAAATACAATTTATCAGAAGTATAAAGGCAAAACAGTATTTGTTTACGTAATTGCGACTGGCCATCATTTTTACATTTGGTATATTTATTTCACTTACAGAGCAATTTTTGGTGTAATTCTCATCAAATCACTTTTAGATAACTATATTTTTTTTTTACTAATCTTTTTGTTTTATTTTTGTTATTTATATAAAATACCAAACTACAGCGCGCGCGCGCGCACACACACACTCTCATAAAATAACATTTATTTTTTTTTATTAAAATATATTTTAGTTTTTAAATTTTATTTTATTAAAATTTATTTATTTATTTGCAGATAAAAAAGATTGCCTACAATTTTTTTTGTTAATTGAATCATTTATTTTAATAGCACTATTATTTAAAATGCATAACTTCAATGAATATTAGGATATAGAATGTGTTTTGAAGGTAAGAAATATTTTTCACTAGTGTGACCCTTTTTAGAAAGAATTTAGTCGCATAATGCAATGCAAGATACGGTACTGATATTTCATTTATAGTTTCTTTGTAGATAACTATGAGATGATTATATTCTTCACTTTCACCAGCTGTTTGTCTCTTTTCTTTTTAATACCTTTAATTTTTGAATCACAAATTCGAACAAAACATATTTTTACACCTAAATATCTGTTCTCTTCAAACATTTATTATTCCAAATAAAAATTAATTTTTTCTTGACAAGTTATACAACTTTCTAAAAATTAATGATTCAATTCAGTTTTTTTTTGTTTGGTTTTTTCTGGGCGAAAAACGCTTCGGCGTTATCATCGCCCGAACACGGTATAAACTAAGTAAAATAAAATTCACAATTAAAAATAAAAATATCTTTAAAAATGTTTAAAATACATCTTAAAATGAAAAACCTATAGCGCATGTTAAGATTAAAATAAAAACACAAATGTGTAACTATATATCTGATTAAGATGATAAAATTACCATGAAACAGTATATAACTTTGTATCATTATTCCCTAGAATAGTTCGCATATTATATTAGCCTCCAGTTTAAATTTGTGAGGCAATGTCGCATAATAGATACAATTCACAAGGATGTTTCTGCTTGTGGCAGATATTTTAAATATCTTTTAGTTGGCGGTTACAGTGAGCACAAACTAGTGCATCTGTTTGAGTCATCAGATATCCATGAGTGAGCATAGTGTGCCCCATTCGCAAACGACAGCTAATAACCTCCTCCTGACGGTTATTTCTGCAAGAGGAGCTCCATGGTGAAACACTGTTCTTAATTGGGTGAAGTTTATTGTATATTAGCATCCCATTCACTTTGTCACTCATTATGAACTACCCTCTTCAGGGAACAAACTGATTTTTAAATGATTTTCCTGAAGAAGAAAATGATGACAAGAAAAATAATTATTTTTAATGAAAGATTTAGTTTAGAATATTAGTTTTATTAATAAATTGTATTTGAATATGTTGTAGATTTTCTGTTATTGAATCATTTTTTATTATTCATTTTGAATGTTTTTGTGAATTTTTATCGTACAGTAGATAATATTACTACTAAAGAAATGATTATATTTTTTTAGGTCTTTGTCATTTTTTTTTGTGTCTATTACAGTAATATTAGTTTGTGTTACACTTTTTTATATAAGAAAAAAATTTTATAACATTGGTCAACATAAAATTTGGAACTGAAAAGGGAGTAGGTGTTCTAATAGTATTTTATACGCTGAATCTGAATATGTATTACGAAGCAACCCATCATGTAACGTTCTCAAGTTACAACCCCTTAAACTTATTTGTTTCATCATTTGTGGAACAAGCAATACAAATAAGTTAGTACATCTGTATGTTTGCTTATTCACATCTGATTTATATTGTATTGCATGCTGTAGACCTTATTTGATACATAACAGTCAAATAATGTCACTTCATGTCAAGCCAAACATATGTCAGTGAGTAAAGTAATGAGTAATTCAACGAGATGAAATTTTCTTCAGTATGAGTTCAGCTCTTGTTATGACTTGCTGTGTTCTTTAGATGTGGTAATGGTTTTAACATAGACATATTATAAAGATTGTTTCAGATGTGATGCCATAAATTTAGTAAAAGATTTTTATAATTAAACAACTTTTGGTATTATTTTATTGAAAATCAAAATTTGTTAAGTTGTGTTTGTTTCGCGCTGTTTTATTGCACTCCATGGTGAAACAATTTTATGAAGTATTTTAAGTAATTAAGTATTTATAAATTAAAACTTAATTATTTTTATAATTAAGTAAGTATTTCTGTAATACAGTTTACTTTCATTCATTAAAACATTTTGAATTTTACAATGAATAAAAACAGACTCGTAAAAATTCTCCAAATACTTTTTGTTATGTTTGTGGAGAATTCACTATGAAAAGTCAACAAAAATCAATACTGAATCGGCTGAAAACTGCTTACAAACATTATTTTGACTGTTCCTTGGGAGACGAAGATAAATCATGGGCTCCACATGTAGCATGCATCAACTGCTATGTTAAACTAATTCAGTAGTTAAAAGGAAAAAAGAGCATTTGCCTTTTGGAGTACCTATGATTTGGCAAGAGCCTACTAACCATTATTCTTTCTTTTAGTTATATTTTTTTGGTAATCAATAATTTTATTTTATTTACTCTACTGTGTGATACGATTGGTTTTTTAAACAATTTTAAGAGGTATGTAATTTCGGTATTTTCATTTTCATTCATAAATTGTTTTGTAGTTTTTTTAATAACCTGGAATTTGTTTGCCTTAGATCTTCAGCAGTAATTCTTTTACAACAAACCATATTAAAATTAAATTTAACAGAGCAAAATTAAAATCTCAATTTATGATTCCTATTTTTAAGACAATTTTTTAAGGCACCGAGGATAAAGAAAGGATATCATGTTGCTTGGTTAACTAAAAAAGAGATTCTTAGCCCTACCAGCTCTATACTTGTTTATTGATCGAGATTACAAAATGAAGTCAATGAGTTGGAGATTAAGTAAAAAAGCTAAAGAATCTCTTCATATTTTGAGAATGAATTAAATCATTCTCCTGAACATTAGAGGTACAGCTCTCCTCTAAAAAAATTCAGTTCCTGAGAATTAAACTTTTTAACATATCCTACACTTTTAGACCTTTCAAAAGAGTAGTGAGACTGCAGAAAAAAAATGAAAGATCTTTTTTAAAAGTGGAAAGCCAAAAAATATAGTCATTGCAATTAAAGGCTGATGTATAATATATTAATAAACTAAATATTTTCATAAAAGTTTGAATTAAATTTCCTGAAAAAAATCTTAGTTAATCAAAGAGTTTTCCAATGATGTACTTTGCCACCAACCTTTTTTTTTATTTATAAGAATGATAAGAAACTGAAAAATGCACTTGAATCCAAGAAAAGTAAGAAACTTGAAATATTTTAAAGTAAATTGTTAGTTGAAAATCAAATCATAATATAAATCTATGCAGAATGCTTACAAAGCCCAAGAGTATTAAATAGAAATATTTTCTGTTATAAATCTAAACTAAACAATTTTTGTGGTTATTTCCCACAGGAGTGATAATTGCAATTTGAAAACATAGCATATATTAAATACAACATGACTATGTTTAGTAGAGTCCAATTTATTTATTTTTCTTCAGTGAGCATAGATGTGTTTCTTGGCAATCTCTGTTTTTGTATTTTGTTGAATCTCTCTTTTATATTTCATCGTTTATTTGTGTTATTAGTTGTTTCATTCATTATTTTATGTTATTCTTTTAGTTTTCTTTCGTTTTGTCTTAATTCATTTGTCTAAGTTATTGCTGCACAGGTTAGCTCACCTTGCCATAATTTTATTATTAGTGAACTTCCTTGCCGTTAGTTTTTGTTTTAATTGACTTTAATTAGTTGCTTTGTTTGTGTTTATTTGTGTTTACTTTTTTTTTATTATGTCGCATCTTTATTTTTCCTGCACTCCTTGGAGCCAGACACGCAATCAAGCATAAACTCAGCTCCAAGGAGTGCCATTCCTGGATGGCACTCCTCGTACTACCTCAAACTACCTCGGTGGGAACAAAGCCCTACCCAGGCAGCCAGGACTCGGTCATTTATTGTCATGCTATGCCTCTAATGAGGGGCCCCCAGAGAAATACACCCACCAGGACTTTGGTCTTTATGCCTCGCCTCTAATGAGAAACCCCCGAAGGGATTTTATTTTTGTTTTTATATTAGATGCCTATGGTTGTCAAGGGCTGTTTATTTGGCAACAACAGCTGATTGATTTATTTACAAATTCTCAGACTTATTTAATTTATTTATTGAATTTTGAAAAGTCTTATTGAATTTAGTTTTTTAGTTTTTTTTCGGCTGTTGGTGATCTCATGACTGAACCCGAAAGGTCTGGGGGTATGCCTCCACCCATGGAGGAGTAGTTTACTCCAGTGGGAAGGCGGCAATCCGGTAGGATGCAGAGTGTTAGGGTCATCTGCGAAAGTTTCTCAGGGGACACTATGGGCAGTGCTGACTGCCAATACTGACTGTGAGTCACATCCCAACCCTGTAGGGGAAGACACCCGCCTAGTGACGTTCCACCAGTCGCCACACCATCCCCCCCCCCGTTCCTTGCCCTGATGGGCTTTAACGAGAGTCGTCTATTGCCCTCTTTCTTTTTACATCTCATAGTAATAAGCCTGACCTCATTGGGATGCCACCGATGTAAATGCCTTGGTAGACATTTACATCGGATTTATTGTTTCAGCTTTTGCCTTTGCTGTAGGCCTCATCTGGATGACTGTGAGTTAGTCAGCATGGTCTGTCGCTAGGCAAATGGAGACTTCAAGGTGGAAATCTGTGCAGGTGGATGTGTTTGGACATCGCCAGAGATGAGCTGAAGCCCTGTACATGGAATTAAATGATGATGATGTCATCAGCAAGTGTGATATTGATTTACCCCTCTCCTGAAGGTTCCTGCCGGCGATGAGGTAGAATCTTTACCATTGGGGAAAACATCTAAGAGGTAGTTGTGGCTTTCCCCCCCCAACAGCGGAGGAATAAAAAAAGTCTCAAGCATCAGTTGTGGGCTCTTCTGTAACTAAGGGGTCTGGTTGAGATTCTGATGGGTTGACTCCAATGAAGGTGGCACCAAAGGCAGTCTCTGTAGAAGTAGATCTATTGGTGAGAAGAGGAAAAAGTGCCTTGACTTTGATGTGCTCTTGTCTTCTTTGATGTGTTAAAGAGATGAGTGACTTGGTCCGCAAGTATACAAACACCAAGACTGAGATAAAAACTGCTTATGGAATCTGCATGGGATAGTTGGAATGGTGGAAATGTTCCGTAACATTCTGGAGGATCAGCCTGCTGTGGTTATGCAGGTACCTGTGAAGACTATTGATGTGGTGGAGGAAGCCACCCAAACATATTTTGTCATCTCTGACGTGGCTACACCGACGCAGGGCGTGGTGTCCGGCCTCATATTGAGGTACAGCAGGTCCTTGATAAAAGGATGGATAATGATGACCTGCCCCGATTGATTATCCTGTGGTGGCCCAAGAAGGTATTTACATCCACTTCTATGACTGAGGATGTCGGTGGCATTGACAGTTTGTCTTGGGTGGTTGACCTAGCACAGGGTGTGGATGGTTGGTTACATTCAAGGTTATTGGAGGAGATGCCCTGAGTGGGGCAGATGCTTTGCTCGCTGTGGGTGGGTGAGGTGGTGGTCAGCAGAACCTGTGTCATGGATTTGGTGGGTGGAGCTGTTAATGTTGACGGGATGAATTTTGTGATGACAGTTGACTACTGTGAGGACAAAGAGCGGTCAATAACTCGTTTGGTTGAGTTGGCCTAGCCTTGGCTGAGAATTTGAATGTCTGTTTTTGTCGGCCTCAAGGGAGGGTGGGGCTTTATCTTCAGAAGGCTGCCAAATATATGGCTCAGAAACATTCAACAAAAGCTGCAGGTGCATATAGAAGTGTTCCTGTTGGGAACCAGAACTATGGTTCTCAATGAGGTAGCTTGAGGTGATGGCACCCCTTGGAGCTGTGTTTATGCTTATTTATAGGTCCATCTCCAAGGGGGTGGGATAAAAAATGATGAGCTCAAAAATAAAATTTATTAATATCATACTCTGAAACATCTTAGTTCTATTAATAGCAAAAGAATATTTTTTTTTTTAATATAACTATTTTTATTTATTAATAATGCTTAATTGCCATAATTAATTTTCTGTTCACATACTTTCTTTATCATCTTTTATAAACTTTCATTGTGTCAATACAACACAAGCATACTGCTTACACACTTCCTATAAAGTATTCTGATTAACAAACAATGGCAACTACTTCTTACTAATATTGTAGTAATATTAATGATTTCAAACACTAAAGTTAGCAGTTTATTTTTCATTAATTTCATCAATCTTTTTTTTATTAATTACAATTGTGTAATTACAAAGATTAATGTATCTTATCTTCTTTATTAATGATTTTCCTACAAATTACGAGGGTTATTTTTTTTTTCAAGGTCCGATCGGTCACGATATTAAAACAACAGTGAAAATAAAAAATTTTTTATTTGTAACAAGTACTTACATAGTTACGCTATTTCTCTATGTAGTCGCCACTCCGATCTAGACATTTGTCGTAGCGTGGGACCAACTTTCTAATACCCTCGTCATAGAACGGAGCCACCTGTGTTTTCAGCCATGTTTCTACACTGGTCTGCAGCTTGATGTCTGTGCCAAAATGTTGTCTTCCTCGCCAGCATTTCATGTGAGCAAAGAGGTGAAAATCGGATGGAGCCAAGTCCGGGCTGTATGGTGGGTGATCAAAACACTTCCAAATGAAAACGCTGCAGGAGCTTCTTTGTTACAGCTGATGTGTGCGCCCAAGCATTGTCATGGAGAAAGACAATGCCTGATGACAACATTTCTCTCCGCTTATTCTGAATTGCCCTTCGTAGACGTTGAAGAGTCACGCAGTATGAGGCTGCAGTGATGGTCGTACTACGTTCCGTGAATTCCACCAAGAGCTGCAGACCAGCGTAGAAACATGGCTGAAAACACAGGTGGCTCCGTTCTATGACGAGGGTATTGGAAAGTTGGTACCACGCTACGACAAATGTCCAAATCGGAGTGGCGACTATGTAGAGAAATAGCGTAAACTATGTAAGTACTTGTTACAAATAAAAAATTTTTTATTTTCACTATGGTTTTAATTTCATGACCAATCGGACATTGAAATAAAAATAAACCTCGTATAATTACCATAAATAACTCTGCTCACATATTTTCTCTATCTTCCTATGAAGGATGTAAGCACACTTCCTATGAAGTGTTCTGGTTAACAAACATTGCCAGCTGTTTCCTACTAACATTGTAGTATTATTATCTTTTTCAAGTATTACAGTTAGTAGCTGGTCTTATTTTTCATTAATTTCATCATTTTGTTTTTTTAGGAATTACACTATTCTCTAACTTAAAACTTTAAATACTTATTTGTAACTGGGTTTACAGTATAATTAGTGTTTGTAGTAGTTTAAAAGAGTACATTTTATAACTCAGAAAGTAATTCCATCATAAAGTAAATATATAGTTCATCCAAGATGGTACTAATCATCTTCCTAATAAATGAGTTAGGTTATTTATCTCAGATCATATGCCTGAGATATTGAGAATTATACAGTTTTATGATTATAACTGTTGTCAAAGAGTAGTGATTATAAGCATATTTTTATTGCATTTAGAGAATGATTTTTAACTTGTTCATCACAGAGCCATAAAACATTATTTTTTCATCTTTCCAAAAATGTTATTATAGTACTGCTAGCTATTTATTATTTATCAGAGATCTTTGAATTTGATGACATTTTGATAGAGATTATGAGTGAAATAATTCTTTTTATCATTGAAATAATATATTTAATAACAGTTAATAATATATTATTAATAGTAATATAAGCTTACTCTTATTTCTTTAACCATTGTTTAAATTCAGAAAACCATCAAGGTTAAAGAAAACATGTGAACTTATTAGAGTACTAATAAAGTCCTTGTGTTTATATTATCTTTTGTAAAACCAACCTCAATTTATTCTAAATATAAATATATATAGTGAAAGGAATTTAAGGCAATGATAAGCATAAAAAAATAATATTATTTAAAAACCATGTATTAAAAAAAATATTATTAAATTTAATGATTTTCTATGTTGTACATTAATCGATTATTTTAATCATTATTACATAATATTAGTGACTACTCAAAGCATTGTTTATCCCAGTCAACTGATCTGTAATATTCTGTGTTACTTAATATCTTATCCAGTGAGCAGGGTGTTGAACATTGTGGTATTGTTAATTCATAAGGTGCTACCCCAGCAGAATGTGAATAAAGCAGCTGTCAACAAAAAAAAAATCAGCATTTTGTATAGTAAACATAATTATAAACTATCTTATTTAAATCAATATTTCAGATTTTAGATTGTTCATGTTATTTTTTTTTAAACTGTGTATTGTCTTAAAACTGAACCAAATACCACTATTAATCAGAACTGCGGTGAGGCTCTTTTCTTCTTCTTTAGGCAGTCTACAAAAGTATTCTTTTACTAGATTTTTTTTTTGTATGGGAGGACTGTTATTGAAACTAACAGCTATGATTATAAATAAATTACAACAGTAAACAGTACAAAACATGTCCAACAACATTTAGTGAAATGTAACTAACAACATAACATCAAACATTTTTTTATACAGTCACACTTGTGAATACAATAATGCAATATAATTCAGTAAGGAGAGTAGTGAAAATGGAGATGAATGTCTTCCATTACAGTAGAAAATATTTTGCATAAATCAAAGAAAATTTATAAAAAGGGTTCTGAATGTTTTGGTGTTATTTAAAAAAATATATATATAACTTGATCATAACCAGTTTTCCTAATAGGAAATGAAAAGTTCAAGTTAAATCTGGAGGTAGCTGTGGCATTCAACTTAAATAATAACATGGGGGTGAAGTGAAAACATTAAAACCCCCCTACATCCCCCCCCCCCCCCACAAATTGTGCTGCCATCTACTGTCGCCTTAATAACTGTGTCATCCTCATACTCTGCAAGTTGATCAAGTATTCAACTTGATCAACTCTTCCTGTATTTACATATATATAATATGTCTCTAGACTTTCTAGACTTTTATTATTATTTTTTATATCTCCTTTTTTATTTTCCAATATTTCCAAATTAGTTTCAATATCAAGAATAGAATGTTTAATATTAATAAGGTGGTCAGCAAACAGACTATGAGGATGACACACTTATAAGGGCAACAGTAGATTGCAGCATATTTTTAGATAAAGATAATGATAATATATACATTTTAATTATTTATACAGTACAGTAGCACAAGCTAAACGAGCCTTCAGTAAGAAATATAATTTGTTTACATCAAAAATGAATTTAAATGTCAGGAAAAGATTTTTGAAAGTGTATGTTTGGAGTGTCGCTTTATATGGAAGTGAAACTTGGACAATCGGAGTATCTGAGAAGAAAAGATTAGAAGCTTTTGAAATGTGGTGCTATAGGAGAATGTTAAAAATCAGATGGGTGGATAAAGTGACAAATGAAGAGGTATTGCGGCAAATAGATGAAGAAAGTAGCATTTGGAAAAATATAGTTAAAAGAAGAAACAGACTTATAGGCCACATACTAAGGCATCCTGGAATAGTCGCTTTAATATTGGAAGGACAGGTAGAAGGGAAAAATTGTGTAGGCAGGCCACGTTTGGAGTATGTAAAACAAATTGTTGGGGATGTAGGATGTAGAGGGTATACTGAAATGAAACGACTAGCACTAGATAGGGAATCTTGGAGAGCTGCATCAAACCAGTCAAATGACTGAAGACAAAAAAAATACAGTACCATAACATTGGCTGCCCAAACAAGTAGTATATTTTATTTTTATCCTATTTAATTTTATTCTATTTTATCATAATAGACATCATATTTTTATATATGTTACTTTTAATTTCAATAATTTTAATTAGTATTAATTTTTAACATTTTTTTTTTCAAAAAAATATAAATTTTAAAAAATTAAAATTTTTAACTTTTAGGTAAGTTTTGTAACAAAGATAACTATTGTAATGGGTACCATGATTCAACTGCTGGAAAATTTTGAAATATTTTTGCATTTCACAAACCCCAGATCCAAAAACCGCCGTCAGCTCAAAAGTTTATATATATCAATTTCACTTTCTTGTGGATATGATAACTGCCATAATTTTGCGCCAATCACTTTCAAATTGTTCCTTAAAAGTAACTCATCCCAAAATATTGGTCGAGTTTGTTAACGGCCAAATTCGGACAGGGGGTGGAAATGGGTTTTTTTTTTAAAAACAAATATTGCTCTAACTTTCTTATTAAGTAAAATATCAAATTCGTTTAAATTTCCTCTTATTCTTTGGATAAGGGCCTAAAACTTATCTAAGTAAAGTTTTTATATATCACCAACCATGAGTAGTGTTTCTGAGTTTCGTAAACAAGAATCTGCCAGTGGATTTATTTAGAGCCTGCTCCTACACAAGAGCTACATAAATAGACCACATTTAAGAATGAATTACTTATTGAACAAAGTTACACCTTCTAATCTCACAAAATAAATGTATCTAAACATTTGATGATATGATTAATGTAAATTTATATTTAAATATTCAATACATACATGTACATATATGTATAATTATTGTTGTAGTGTAAGGTTAAAAGTTATTATAAAACATTATATGTTTTTATTGATCTAATATGAATAGAGAACTTACTTTTACAAAATATCTATGATGTATTCTGTGCAGTTCAAGTACTATGGCTGCTCCGAATTCTCCATATTTAATATTTTCAAAATTTAACGTTCTCAGGAAACTGAAGAGTACGAGTTCATGGACTGTATATATAAATAGTTTCTTATCTTTATTACGACCTTCACTTTTTTCTTTTAATTGAAATAGTGTTTCTTTAATCAGAGGTCCTGAAATTTAAAAACATAATATAAAGTAAAATAAAACATAAATTATAAAACTTAAATGTTTTGTCCTTGAACTTGTGATTTTTTGTCCTTTATCTATTTTTATTTTTTATTTTTTCTGACACAAATATAAGAAAACAGATTTGTTTTTAAACAAACAAAATTATATTTGAAGAACTAACTAAGATATTTTGTTAAAGACTGATGAAATTTGGTATAAATGTTTAAATCATTCAGATATTTCTAAATTTGGATAAATTCTAAATTACTTTTTGTTAATAAATTAATTTAGTAATAATGTCCCGAATAAGCCCAACCCCATGTTCGTGCATAACATCTGACGCATACAAGTCTGGGGCAGGCAATGACATGGTACTTCATACCTTCACTTATGTCAGCCAACGAGGCAATGGTTTTACTCAGGAGCTCCTGAATACAGGATTAGCAGTCCCAAGGTTGTTCAGTTGTAGTTCCTAGTTTCACTGTCTGCAGTACGGGTAGGAGGCATGACCTTGATCTGTTTTTGCTGATGCTGGGCAGAGTGTAGATGGGGAGTGCTCAACCCTTTTCCCAGTCTTGTGCTGTCCAGTGTGAGTCAGTTGCTTCAGTCCTTGGCAGGGATTGTCACAAGGGTAAGGGTATTGGAGCCCTTACAGTTATGTGCGAGCCCTGGGACATTGGATCGTGGGTCAGATAGTGCCTGACTTCTCGGCCGGGTTAAATCTGAGAGAGGAGTCTGACTGGGGGAACACAGGTGGAATCAATGATCCAGGGCACGCCCTACTGTTTCTCTGCTTGCATATTGTGACATATTAACTGGCAACACTAAACAGTATGGAATATTTTACTTCCACAACTTCCATGGCAAAGGGTACATGTAAAAACCCTCGTCTTGGACAGCCTTTGTCTTTGGAAGCGAAGAGGAGGAAAAAAGTGAATTTTAGTGACATAGAGAAGAAAGATTGAACTTTGACCAAAAGGTAATGAAACAATGTCAAAGTATTTGGTGATTAAGAGAACCAAAGGGGATTTTTCAAAGATCATTCCTTTTGTGATCACTTGATGGATAAGTAGCAGGCAAACCTGTTAAGGAAACAAGGAAGACTGCAATGAGATTGTTTGTTGAAATCATTAATGACATACAGTCATCTCACGAAGAAGACAGGACTCACTGACATTGAGGTTGTACCACATAGTACAGTAAATACTTCCAAAGGAGTAGCTGTGAGCAGGGATTTGTTGAACTGTGCAGAAGATCTATTTTATTTTAATTGTAGACGAACTCTACAGACAGGGAGTTGTTGCATGCTGACGACTGAATACACAACAAAATGGAGAAGTCGTAAGCTCTGTATCGCAGGTTTTGATGTTTAACAAACCTAAGTATCCTGAAAAAAATAAAGGCTGTTCATCTGTTCATTCCAACACAATTACGGCATCTTGGATGTCAGAAATTCAGACATACAGCAGCAAGATGCAGAAGAAAATAGATTTGTACTTGTGGCGATCCATTGTACCCGAATGATTTGTGCAGGGACCCACTGATTTGTGTTAACTGTAATGGACACCACAGTACAATATCATGAAACTGTCTCAAATAGATGGAAGAAGTAATGATGCAGGAGGTAATGACCATTCAGAAGGTCAACTACTTTGAAGCCCTGGTCTCTGTGTCACATGTGGGTAATTTTTACCAGGTGTGTTTACAAAGAAGACTTACCTGGCTTTCAAAGAAACTTGACGGAAAGTAAACACCTCAACACTAGGATCGGGAATAACTGGCACAAATTTGCATGGGCCCTTTTTGCCTGCTCAAACATCAGGTTCACCAACACAAATATATAAATTTCCCTTTGGATAATTTATACCTACCTGTGATAGTAGTAGAGGTTAAGAGTATTATTATAATTTTTATTTGTTTTTACATTACCTGAAAAAAATCTTTTCAAAATTTCATTCCAGGTGAAACTATTTGCACATAAATCTGCCAATCGTTGCATTTTATGAGGAAAAACATTTATAGTCCAGTCTGGTAACGTAAGTCCATTTAATTCCTGGAAAATTAAAATTAATACATTAAGTATTTATTAAAATTCTTAGGTTATTTGTGTGTATATATATATATATATATATGAATGAATAAAATCATTTTATGAACATGTAAAATCAATTCATCTCTAACAATAATTCACTACTTCCCGCTCAAATTGTACATTCACATTGTTGAAATATTCTGGTGATGAATAATGCTTTGACTAAACATATGTTACTCAATCAATTCATTATAAGTTGCAATTAGAACAGTAAAACATTGTAAAAAAACATTTAATATCAATGATGTATATAATGTTAATCCAAAAATTTCTGCACATTCATTTTTTCTTTAAAGGAACAAATTTTTCATCAATAATTTCCTAATACTGCTACTCTAATCTAGTCTTCCTCACTTACCAGTCTGCTCATATTCTGCCTCACATTCTACATGACTTCCTAAAAATTACAGTTTGGTTTTGGAATTCCTGCTTGTGGAAACCTTGACTCAATACTCTTTGACAGTAAAGGATTCAGATTCCTATGAATTTTACAAATAAGAGATTCAGAGTTACTTTCAGATTTCTTTAAAATCTGTCCTTTTATCTGAATTAAAATAAAAAGCAGCAAGGCTTTTACGAAAAGAATGGTGTTAACAGCCAAACTCCTTTACCTTACTCATTCAAAACGGAAAGAATGCACAAATAAATTTATGGTTGCTTTAATCCCCATATTTATATTACCTAGGGAATATTTAAAAAGAAGTGAATAAGAGTAACTTTAATCTATAGAAAAACTGATGAAAATCATTGAATAAGACTAACTATAACCAACAAAAAAAATGAAGGAAGTCATATGTGAAAGTGACTCGAACAATTTTATTCTTTTTATTTTCCTAATGTGTACATTGTAATCTGTTCAATAAGTGAACAATAAGCAACAGCCCCTGGGCCCAATCAGATGAGGATAATATATGTGGCATGTAAATGAGATGCAGTCTTGTACAAAATTAGACCAACAATTCCTAAGAAGTGTGGTTAATTGAACCCCAACCACTAAATTATATCGATATCTACTGCTTAGTGTTCAAATCCATATAAATGTAACTAATTTTTGCTAAGATTTGAGTCTCAGACCCTCCAATTTTGAAAATCAGCTGTTAAACAACTGATTTGTGATGACGAATTAACTACTAGACCAGCTCAGTGAGCTTGGAACCATTAGCATTAATATTATGAGACAATATAAATTTATTTAAAAAATTTCTTGAAACCTGTTTTGTTTCAAGAAAGATGTCATATGACAAGTTTTGTTTTATATTACATTTTTCCTTATTTAGTCACTCCAGGTTTTGTGTCCTATCAGAGGATTCTTTTTTCTTTTCACAAGAATTCACAAAAATTTTGTTCTTTTACATAATGAAATCCTCCTGTTAAAGAATAATAATGATTAGAAAACTGATCATTTTGTTGTCAAATAATAAGATGATTATGTCATAAATTTTTCCTTTAATAAAAAAAAATGATACTGTTCTTTTAAGAAGTAAATGAAATAATAAAAATCATAAACTTTACATTGTAATTGATAGCCTTGAGCCCTGATAAATTTTTAATATTTTTAAATTAAAAAAATTTTATCTTTAAAAGAGTGAAAATTATCCAGTTATGAACATGATAAGATTTTGTCAATCTTAAAATAATTCATAGTTCAGTAATTCACTTTAAAATAATTTTTAATTTATTATTACTAATTGTTTAAAACAAAAATCTCACCTCCTTTTTTAAAGTTGAGTATAAAGTTGCCAAATCATCAATTGTACTTATGTTTTCCCCACTTTTTGTAGTCAAATATTTAAATAGTTTTTTATCCTCCGGTGTTTCATTATCAGCAATGTGCATCAATACATTTTGTCGTTCACACCAGAATCTGGGACATGGAGCTCGTAGTGCCAATGTCTAAATTAATATAAAATTACAACAAATTTTAATATTTCTAACATTATAATAACCTCTAAAATAAAGGAATTCAAAAACATTAAATTTGGAAAAATAAACAAAACATTGTATATTATTCTATTATTAAAGGAGTTTTCTTACACTTTAAGATGGATATCATTAATAATATTACATGTGATACTTGAAAATGAACTTGCCTAAGTAATTCTAAAATGTTTGTGAGGAAGAACTATTTCAGTACAATTTAAATCAAGTTTTAATAATTTTTAATATTTAAAAAAAGTTATCCCAATCTGTCATGTTTATTGCTGATCTTAAGTAAAACTAATGTTGAAAATTGTTTTAAAAATAGACATCAGCACACTTTTTTAAATAAAAGTTGAAAAAACTTTACTTGGAGCCACCACAAACTTTACTTTAGTTAGCTTTTGCTTTATGGTGAGCTTCATCATAGACTACTTACCTTATGTAGAATGAAGGCTAACTCAGTTGCAGGTAAAATTTTACATAATTTTCACCTTTAAAAATATATTTAGTTTTTAAGAACTTTTCAATTTTAAAATATGGTTATCAAAATTCCAAATTATTTTCTAATAAGATTTTCTTGTTTCGATTTTCCTTCAGTATTGAGACATTTACTGTAAGTTCCTTTACTGATAGAACATGTAGGATTACTCAAAATGGGATAAGTTTTCTGGAATTACTTTTCATTTTAGTATCTAATTAAATCACAATATATATTTTTAAGCAACCCTTGCTTTAATATTAAAATGTTACTCTTTCTCTTTATTTTGGGTGATACTTATAATGCATAAAAACCATTTGTAATGCATAGTTATTAAGGAGACTTCTGGAAATATTTATAACACATTGCTGAAGAAGGTAATATGTTTGAAAATCTTATATTTTGTTATGTTTTTATGGCACTGTATAACTCCAGAACTAGTGTATTTTAATAAATTCAACATTAAACAATTAATCTATGCTTCGAAAACCAAACTGGCATTAAGTAGACACATTTTCCTAATCTGGTTGTCTGAAAATTATCAATGTAAAAAACAAGTAGAAAAAAAGGATATGTATATTAAAAGGTTATAAATTGAAATTATGACTATAGAAAAGTAATAAAACTTTTAAAGTAGCTTTTAGGCAAAGCTATCATGAAAATTTTAAGAATTATAATTAAAATAAATTTTACGATGATATAAAATAAACAAATAAATGCAAAGATTAAAATGACAACATAACTGAAAATAATTTTCATTTGAAATCCTTTAAGGAAAATATTTTCTAATTGTTTTCATAAAAATATAATTGAAACAAAGAATAGATATGGATGAAATTGAAAAAAGCTGACAGCATAGTTGTGGAACTTTCCCACCAGGCAGCTTTTTTCTGATGCATGACTTACACACACAACTTAATTTAAAATATTTATAATTTTATTTAAATATAATATTTCTTGTTATTTAATTCAATGATTCTAATTAAAGCACGCTCTTGTGCTTTAGTACATAATGTATTTGATTCTCACAGGTGTGGCAATACTAGCAGTCAATTTAAATACTTTTTTACACTAAATATTTTCCATTTATTTAATCCTACTACACACCTGTGATGTAACAACATACCAAACGACTACAAAAGCTGTATGTCATTCCCCTTGACCTTTTAAGTTGAAAATTTAATGGCATCAATGCTTCATTTAAAAAAGTAATCCTACCAGGTTTGGTCAAAATCGGTGGTGTAGTTCTGGAGATATAAGGTGATTTAGGGTTTGACACCTAACACTGAACTCACACACAAGTACATACAAATCCGGAAAATTTCCTTCTGGTTCTTTTGGGTTCCTTATGTGTCAAAATGTAAAGATCGGGTGAAAACCATATATGCCCAAATTGGATTGGTTACCATATTTTCCCCTACTATAGTGCTAGGTGGAAAAGTAAAAAAAAATAAGAAGTAATTTTAAAAACTAACTTTAACTTAAAAAGATTGCTCAGTTTTTAGTAAAAAACTATGATGGCAGGAATACTTTCCTGCCATCATAGCTGTAGAGCTATGCTGCAAGAAGGAAAGTATGGTAATCAGTAGGAAAATGAGGTGTAGATTTTTTGCATTTCTTGAAGTTTTATGACCCAGAGACCCCAAAAAAAACAAATAAAAGTGGTGGAGAGGTAATGTTCGTATGTACGTACATATCTGCATGTGTAAGCATGTTTGATGTTTAATACTTTTGACTGGAAAAATCAATTTTGATGAAATTTTGTTCAGTGACTGGTGTATATGGGGCAATTTGTTGGTGAAATTTTGGGGTCAATATCTCCAGGAGGTGAGTTACGTAGTTTCTTTGGGGTCTATTTTCTCAAAATTTTGCAAATATAATCCAACTTTACATAAAGTTAAACATATGCGTACATATTTATCTCGGCATTCTAAAAAAAATTTGTCACCCAAATTCTCTCCCTTCCCCCAAAATCAAAAAACTGTAAAACAAAAAACAAAAAAAAATCTTTCTAGGCATAATAGTATTGCAAATGACCCAAAAAAAAATTTGTACGCAATATTGGGTGTAGGGGAACTGATAAAAGTTTAAAAACATATATTCTTGTAATTTTTTAACTTCTTTTGGTTTATTTAAACTTTTTATAATAATATACTGACAACATTTCATCATAATTCACCCAACCCCAAAATGCAATTTTAGGTAACTTTTTATTACTTACACATTTCTTTAGTTTCATTTATTTTCATTTTTTTTAGTTTCTTCCACTTAACATAGTAATCTTAGACAAATCAGAAAACTTTCTTGGGAGGTAATTTTGGGAGTGCTGAGCTGAAAAAAGTAAAAAAAAAAATATTGATTTTTTTTTTAATTTTTAAAACTTTTTCATGTATTTTTCCATTACATAAGAATAAATGACCAATGCCAGGAACGTATAACATGTATTTGTCAGCTTTTTAGGTCTGGCTTTACCTGACATGCCCTTAAACCATTAAGACTTATTGTGCAGCCATAGAACAGAAAACACCTCCAGTTGTGATAGTAAAGTTATCTTTAGTGGTGGTAACGTTTCAGATTCTTTTACATTAGTATTCTTCTAAAATTATTACACATGAAGTTAATTAAATAGCTGATATCACTTAAAAATTAAAATGTTAATTAAAATTAAATGATATTAAGTATCTATTGATTACATTTTTTTTTAATAAGTAATATAATTATATTACACAGTTATACACAGTATTACACAGTAATACAATTATAATATAATTATATTGTTATATATTATATAACAATATTACACAGTAATGATTTAACACGTAATATTGTATGCTTTTGCTAAATATTACTTACTGTAACTGTAATTTAAAAAATATATTTCTTCATATTTTATATATATATATATATATATATATAAGATTTATTTTTGCAGTATTATTAGAATCTTTTCTTCAAAATATTATATTTATTGAGAAATTATGATATTTCTTCAAAGAGGATATAGTGTACTGACATCTTTCATATAAATGAAATTAAATTATGAATTTTACCTGATCTTTATCTATTGGTACAGAATGGATTGGTATTGGTTGCCAAATGAGTTGTTCATTCCATATTTCACTTCCAGAAGGTGGAAACCATCCAGCTAGCAAACACTGAGCACTCATATGAGATCTCTTATAATTAGTGCTATTAACTTGAACTGCCTTTACTGAATAACTGGATATAAATGTTTTGTATTCCTCTCGAAAGAGTTTTCCCAAATTATACATCTGCATTTTCCCTTTCTTTTAACAAAAAAAAAAATGAATAAAAAAATAATTAAATTTAACAAAATTTGTTTAGCCATGAAAAATTACAATTATTAAAAACGGATTGGTTAAAATTTTTATAATAAAACTTCATGAATTCCAAATGGGTTAGACTCAGTCCATGCAAGTGATCCTAATTTAATAAATTCTTTTAATACACATTTACAGAAAACAATTGTATTTCTTCACGTTCATCTTCTTGACGTTTATTTGAAATTTATTTCTTCATGTTATCTCTCTTTTTCCTGTATGATTGTTTAATTTTAATTGATGATTATTCAATAAATAATCCAATTACAAAAACTGAATATTTTACATTGTAAGGATAATAGAGTTCACTAAACGGAATAGTTTAATTATTAATAACCTTTATTTATTTGACACACCAGAAATTTGAACCTTTTGATAGTCAATAACTCATGAAGTTACGAATAATATTGATGTAGTAATATGAGTAACAAAGGGACTTTTACTCTATCCTAATATTGCATGTAAGATTGTTGAATTAATAATTGTATAAATATTTGATGTTAATAAAAACTAATATTTTAGCAATTGTGTAACTGTCCACTTTATTAAAGAATCAGAGGATTGCATCTCACTTTCAAATGAAATAAGTTTAAATGAAGTGCAACAAAAAATGTGTATATGTAATTTAATAGGCGTACAAGAAAGTCATATGGTGTCCACATCAGAATTTTTATTACATCATTCAATAACACCTTCTCACATGTGTAAATCAATAATTCTTATAAAGATTTATTTTATTGTACATTAAACACATTAATAAATAAGTAAATAATGCGCAAAAATAAACTAAATAATAAAATTAATATGAAAAGATAATGATTTGTCACTAATTATGACTAGAGTTTACAGATAAATTCTTAGGTGCATTTATCTAAATGTAAATAAAATTAAAATATGATAATTTTTATTTTGAATTGTACAGAATAATTGATTAAAAATTGATTAAATTTTAATTTACAAAAGTGTAAATACATGCAGATAACTTGTAAAAAGAGATAATACACTTTAGTTATAACATAAATAACATAAAAATCCAAAGTTGCATGAAGTTAGGGATTTGCAAATTGCATTTTCATCAGACTTCAAATTTGAATATCATATAAGATCAAAACATATTTTCACCTTTTGAATATAATTGGAATGTATTTTAACAAAATAATTTGTTAGACTTAAATTAAACCATACAGAATTTTAAACACACACCATGCAATATATATTTATGTATGCTTATTCCCCTTATATTCTGTTATATTTTAAAACCTCTCTAATGTACTATTATATTCTGAAATGGTTATTTTTATGGTTTTATTGCTCAGAATTTAAACACTTACTAGTAATTACTTTTTTTAGATTTTTGACCACAGATGTTTTTCATTTTTTTTAAATTAACAATTAGTAAACATTAAGAAATGTAGTTAAGTTTCACCAAGGTACAAGTTTTCCATCTTCTTAAAAGATAATAAGAGATAACTGAAGGAGCACTAGGTAATTCAGGTAGTAAATATTGTTGTAAAATTTAAATCTCTATTAAAATTAAAGGGCCTGCATTCAACCATATCACCAAAAAGAAAAATCAGCTTTATGAATTGTTTATTCAAATAATAAATATTGAATTAATAATTTAAATAATTAAGACAAAATTAAATGGTTTTAGATCAGTTTAAAATAACTGGTGAATTCTTTCTGTATACATAGAACAATTTTTCTTTTAATACAATCAACATCGTACTATTTTTTTTGTGACCAGAAGGTTCTGACTGTGAGAAAACTAGAAATATTTCATTTACTATAAAATTTATATCTCATCTCATATAAAAAAGTGGTGACTGTAATCAGTCATCAAACTACAATTATGCAAATAAATAAATAGCTTTCTTTTTGGCCAGCCAATTGATATAAAAATTAATACAATAATCTTTAAATCTAGAGGTATTGAGTTCAATTACCAGTGTAAGGTCTGGAATTTTTTCACATAATTTTATCAACAATTTAATATTCATATCCAACACACAAGCCTTATGGCTTGAATGAGTAAAAACATTATTTTTTTAAAAAAACAAACGAACATGGAATAAAGCCTACATAATTTGAAACAACATTTTTTAAAAAATAATAATACTAGTCTAACATTTTGACAATAAAATGGCCATACGATTAAGTTTAAGCTCTATTAAATCCCAGAAAACTACAGCAAATATTATTGTTAACATTTTTTGTATAATCTATTTTAAAAGAATACTGATTGTCTCTTTTGAGTTTTGAAATTTTTTTAGTTTCTGAAAAAAATGGTTATTTTTAAATAATAATTTACCACTGGAAATTACTCACATTTGTTAGCTGATCTAATCCGATTGGCCAGTATTTATCTTCATCTTTGTAAGGATCATTTTTATAAGTGTGTGTAGGTGTTCTGTGACCATGACGATGAAGCTGAAACAAGATAATTTATAATTAAAATACTAGTATATTACAAGATAAATATTTTTTTTTATTTTACTATCCATTTTTTTTTACTATTTTTTTTTTTTACTATTTTTTTTTTTTACTATTCCAATTTATTGTAAGAATCAAGAGAATGAAATTTTTTATTAATTTTTATTTTTTCACTTGCATCAATATTTGTTTATTTCAAATTATAATTGAAAATAGGCTTATTGAGAAAAATAACCTACTTTATAGTAATTATAATTTTTTTAAAAAATAATCTAGTAATTTTTTTTTATCAAACAGCTTTGTAATATACATTTGGAGACAGAAAATTACATAGAATAATTAAGGAACTATGTAAAAATATTCCTCTCCACAAGCACTATAGAATGTAAGAAATGCCAATTAGGTCTTAGATTTGATAAAGTTTGTTGGTATATACAAGCAACTAATTAATGAAGGGACCAAATTAGGTCCCAGGAATAGAAGCTCTGCCCCTACAAGTGTCAATGACCTTTTCGAAGGGCGAAAAAATGGTACAGGTTTAGATTACTCTGTTGTCCAGGAGGATGAGAAATTACCCTTGAAAGCGGAGAAACTTCTATAGGAAGTCAATGGCATTAGGATATAGAAGGCAACGAAATACTGTATTACTATTTCCTAGTCAAGCACCATGGTGATGTCTTCTTTTGTTAAATATTCCAGAGATAAAATGGCTTCCCATTCAGATCTCCAGCAGAAGCAGCAGAAGGAGTGCCACAGAAAAGATAAAGGAGTGAAAATAGGTACACAAAATTTGAGAACATTATTGTTGTTAGGTAAGTTGGAAAACTTGAAGAAAGAAATAAAAATAAATAAAATGGATATAGTAAAGATAAGCAAGCTTTGATGGGAGGGAAGAGAAGAATTGAGAAGTAGTAAGTTACATTATATTATTCAAGAAATAAAAGAGGAAAAACAAAATAGCTGTAAAAATAGAGTAGCAAGAAGCGTACAAAAAGTAATTAATCTGGATGATTGAATAATGGATTTAAGGATTAGAATGGTGCCAAAGGATTTAGTAATAGTTCAGGTATGCGTGAAATACATAAGGAATATGAATACTGATTATTACCCAAATATTAAAATAGCATTTCTTTCTTCAGTTTTCAAAACTATTTTTTTAAAATTCTTATTCCATTTTACATTATCAAATGCTATTTCAGTACATTTACTTATGTCAAATACACAGCTTTTTTTCCAAGTGATTATATGATGCAATGTGCTGTTTAAAAAAAGTACAAGTGTGATGCGATTTATTGCCACCAGTAGGTAGCATCAAACATTGGTTCCATGATTCATTGACTTATTACCAGCACTGAGCTGAATGGGCAACATGTGGTTATTATAATGAAATTGTAGATTGGCAGTTACATTGTACATACCATATTTTAACAGATAGTTAAAAATCAGTTAAGATAGACTGGTTATTTGTTAATAATCAAATGACATTTCCTTTACTATTATCTCAGAAAGTTGCATTCGATTCTGAAATAATATAACAAAGTGACTACAAAACTTTTCCTACAAATGATGCTATACTACGCTATTTTATTTTTAATTGTTTACACATTTACATATATTTTAGCGACTTTGGAATATGTTATTTAAATATGGAATATGTTATTTAAATAATTCACTTTATCATTTTTGTTTCCTTCCACATCTCATTCATCCTTTGAGCGTTTTCTTTCTTTTCTTCTGTCCAGGTCAGTTACTTTTATTGTTTTTATTATTCCTGAAAAACTGATGTTTTGCAATTTCTTTCTCAGTGGTAATTTTATTTTTCTCTTCTTGCGTTTTTTTTTCAGTTTTTCCATGTCTAATACAGTTTCTTTATTCAATTATTATTTGTTTTTATATTAATTGTTGCAAAGAAGTTCTTCTTTCTTTGTATAACTTTACTGAATAAATTTCTAGAAGGCTCTGACTCCTTTAAGCATTTTAATACAGGTTCTTCAGCTTTTGATGACTCAGATCTCAGGAAGATTAAGATTTTGTTGGGTTATTCTTTAAAAAGATGGATTGGTTACCTACCACCTGCAATAATATTTCCTTTGAGACTTTCTATCATGCTTTATTTGAAAAATAGTTAATTTGTAGGTCAGAAATAATGCAACTGAGTCAAAATACAACCAAGGTAGACCTTAAAGACATAGGGGACCTTGGAAGTCTCTGCTTTAGTTCACTGTGATAATTTTGTCTAATCAATCTCAACAGGATGTCAGTTTTAGATTTTGTAAAAGTAAATGAAATAAGGGGTTTACAAAATACCTGTATAATAATCTCTTTTGTTAATATGATGATCTGTCTAAAAGTCGAACCATTTTTAAACTTTCAATTTACATGTAACCACATTTTATCTTCTGATAAACAATTTTTCAATCTACAATAAAGGTATGAACAATAATTATAGAAATTTGTAACATCATGATCACATCTATAACGTTAAAATAAAAATTATAACTCTCTTACTTACAATAACAACAAGTTCCAGAGAATCCTTATTTTCAATAGACTGTGCAAATATGACACTTGAAATTTGCAACATTAAAGTTACTAAAATGTTTAATTTTTTAATTAGTAACTCCATTGTATTTCAGTTAAAGAAGAAAACGAAGACTAGAGACTACACTAACCGGAGATCATGTTTTCTGCAAGCTAAAAAAATTGCATATTTATATAAGTAATAGCCTCCATTTTTTATTTTAAAAAAATCATTATTTTTAGCATTAAAATATTTTTTTTCTAAGTACTAAATTCATTAGTTAAATTATCTTCTTCATTTTACATGAATTTCTTCTTAATTTTGCATCAAATAAATACTTTGAAACCCTCAGTCTACTACTTTTATGAGTCTACATTATCTGTAAGGTTAATTAATAGTTTTATAAGTTTTAATTGTTCTTAGTAAAAAACTAATTATTATTTGAGTCCTGCATATTGACTATTTTTTTGTATAAAAATTATTAACTGTTTGATTGTCTATGCTGGTACTGGGCAGAAATACTCAACACTGAGAAGTAACTGCTGCACAGCTCGTATAAGATTTTTCCAACTGTTAAGCTCATAAAAAGAAATTATTATATATAATTAGTTTATAAAATGATTCTATATGATAAAGTAATTTTTTTTCTGTTTTGTTTCTTCATACAGGTAATAAATATGTAAACCAACTAGATGTCAGTAATATATTACTTTATCAACAATTACAATTCCTGCCAATCCTCCACCTTACCCAAACACTCATCTGTTAGTCTTAATAGGTTTATGGATGTTATAATTTTGAAATTACATGTCATTTATTATTAAAGTGATAGTAGGGATTAAAAAAATATAAAAAAATACAGCATTGTGATTAATTTTTTCTATAGTAAGCAGTAAAATAAAAAAGTTTAAATGTGGTTTGTTAATATTTTTAAATGAATTTAAATTTTTTTTTTCTTATTCAGATAATTCTACACTCAAGGGAAATAATTAAATACTGTACTGTATTAAGTAGCTTCTGTTAAATTTAATTTCTAATTATTTGTATGAACTGTCGACTATTCTACTAATTTTAGGAGGCATATTTTTGTCACTTGTACGTCGCTAATTTAATTGTTAATCCGTAAAGGTTAAATTCGATTAAACCTAGATATGTATCCTTCGGTATGTAATTTTGGTTTGAGAAAGTGTACATCTGAAATCATAAAAGTTATTAATATTTTCACTAAGCTGAAGGATGTTAAAAGCATCGCGTTTTGTTCGATAAGGTAAATTATTCTACAAAATTCATTCCTCATTTTTATAAAGTAGCCGCCCTTTTATTTTGTTTAAAATGAAAATGGCTTAAAAATGATATGAGAAAATAACAAAGTTTGAGTTTTGGGAAATAACAAAGGATTTAATCATTTCAAATTTGCCATTTTCCGGACTCCTGTTTATTTAAGGCATTTTCATTGGGTTGGTCTAGTGGTGAACTGATCATCACAAATTAGCTGATTTTGTTGTCGAGAGTTCTAAGGTTAAATCCTAGTAAAGGTTTTATAAGGATTCGAACACTACAGGGGGCCGGGAACTCCATTTATATTTTTCTGCTTCAACAAGCTGGCTACACAAATTTAAAAAAACGACATAGAATTAGACGATATTCAAGGAGAAAGCATTTCTGCAGATTTAGCAGCTACTACTTTATTAAATGAAGAATTTGATTCTTTAAAAAAAGAGTTCAATCTTGCTCCAGGACAGATATATTACGAAGACGAGTCAAGTCTATTCTAGAAATCTATGTCAATAAACTTAAGCTGCCCATTTAGAAAAGTCTGCTCCTGGACATAAATCTAGTAAGGAAAGGCTAACTATTATGAGCTGCTCAAACGCATTGGGAATACACAAAATCAAATTAACTATTACTGGTCGAGCAAAAGCCTAGATCTTTTAATGGCACAGAAATACAATTTCTTTCTTGCGATTAATATCAACATCCAAAAACTAGGATGTCACAAGCCATATTTAAAACCTCGTTTTTTTTTTAACGTATTTATCCCATCAGTTCGTAAATACCAAAAAGAAAAAATCTTCCGCCCAAGGCAGTCCTGTTACTAGATAATGCTTCATGTCATCCTTCCGAACCCAGTCTTATTTCTGAAGATGGACAAATTTTTATTCATTACCTTCCACCAAATGTAACATCTTTGATCCGACCAATAGATCACGGAGTAATAAGTAGTTTAGAAAGGAGTTCAAAAAGATATTTCTTTGTTTTCTTTTAGAAGAAAACTGTGCTGCATCAACGAATGACATTTTAAAAATATGGACAATAAAAGACGCAATATTTGCTGTTGGCGAGATCTGGAATAGTTTGCCATCCGAAACGTTCATGGTCAAAAATATTACAATCCGACGATTTTGAAGAAGAAATACCAGAAGAGGTATTAAAAAAGAAGTTGAGAGTATTAAAAAGAAGAGAGAAATACCAGAGAGATGAAATCGATTCCTGCCTTAAAATTGTAAAATCTATTCCAGATTTTATTAATGTAGACAGAGAAGATATATGTGAGTGGTTGGACAATGACAAAAACGAAGGCTTTGAGCATTAACCGATAATGACATCATCGTTCTTCATAAAAAGTCATCTTCAGCAAAAGACGTTCCTTCTACAGCTGAAGAGACTGATTCAGAAAGTAACACAAGCGAGGAACACCTAGTGATAAAATAACTAAACCTTCTATGGCTTTGGAAGCAGTATATATGTTAATTAATTTTTTTTTAACAATAGAATTGTGAGTTTAATAAAATAATAACTTTAAGAAATACGAGAACAAAAATTAGAAAAATAATGATGATGATCACCAAAAAAACAAAAATTGATAAGCGATAATTTCTCTGTGTAAATATTTTTTAATTTATTTTTTTCAAGTACTGTAATTTGTAATACTATATTCATACTAAATATTTGTACCCGATCACAATTTTTATTACTAAAATATTTTGTGAAATCAAAACTGAGTCTTTATGTTTTCTATGGAAGCCTATAACGTATTAGTTTTGCAATAATCATAAGTTGGTTATGAACCTTCTTTACGTAAAACTATTGTAAAATTTATAATCTCTACATTTCGAGATCGTATAGTCATTGTAAAATTAAAATATGTAATTTCCATCAACCGCGTTTTTATTTTTCCAGGGCCACCCCATTACACCGGTTAGTGGAGGTTCTAATGTATGTATGTATGTATGAGTGAGTGAGTGAGTGAGTGCGCGCGCGCGCGCGTGTGTGTGTGTGTGTGTGTTTGCGCTGTTTACCGACAATATTTCTCATTGCTTTTGAACTTTTAAATCTGTAATGTAATATAAAAGTTGCGTATTTCTAGGATTTTATTAATTATTTTATCGTAACTATTCTATTTGGTAAATATTATTATTGTTCCATTAATAAAACCTGATACCACAATAATACGGTTGTAATTGTCGGGAAGGTTAAAATATAGTAAGTCAAAGAAAATAATAATAATTAAATTAAATAAATATAATTTAAAAAAGTATATTACCAATTTATAATTGTTTTGCCTTTCTTATGGTCGATATCAGATCGGCGATCTCTTCTAGTGACACAAACACAGAAATACAATTTATGACCAACCGAATCGACAAGTAGAATTACAACCACGTATGTCGCAATTTATTTCTTCCCACCCCTCCTTTTTAAAGTCATGATAAAGCGGAAATACAGTTAAATAATTTTTAAATTATTTTACTTCTATGATTTCTTCTACGCGGAAATGAAAAGAAAATTTGGAAATAATAGTTTCGTTTTTAAAAGGTGCAAAAACAGAATATGAAAAAAAATTGTTATTAAGTATTGAAACAAATTAATTAATGATTAAATAACAGTGTTAAAATTTAACAATAAACAATTATTTGTTTTTACAAATTATTTGTTTATATTTTAGGAGAAAAACTGCTCTAACAATATCTGCTAGTATGGTGATCGGTCAAAATTGGGCATATCCGGTTTTCACCGAATCTTGATGAATTGACCGCAGAAAACCGAAAAATGGCATCGATATTTCCGCAACAAAATGTGCGTACGTATGTGTGTGTATATATGTATGTTGGCGTGTAAATCGCCTTATGTCTCCAGAACTACTTGACCTATTTTCACCAAACTTGGCTATAATATTTCTGTAGTAGAGACATTGATGCTATTAAATTTTCAATTCAAATGGTCAGTTGGTGGGGGATACAAGAGGAAGTCTTTAGATTTTGCATAATTAAGGTTATTTGTTTTTGGATAATTTTGTGAATATTAATAAAGTAAACAATTACTGTTAAAATAACTTTTTTACTAAATTTCACCCCCATCCCTAAAAATGGTTTTAATTTTGAAGAGTTAAAGAAGACAGTACAAGAGGTGATTTTCGTTGCAGTTTTTTTTTTTGATAAAAAATAACATAAATATCAATAACAAAAAATAAAAAAAACTAAGAAAACAAAGATTCAAAAATATTTATGTTTGTTACAACATTTAAGAGCAATGCCTATTATGTCATGCCAAATTTGTTAAAGAACCGTAGATGACAGAAACCTAATTTTTTCTAAACTTCACACCTTTTTTCTGATGAGCGATATGAGGTTTTTGTGATAACATAAATATTTTTAATTTAATCTTTTTTTTTTTTTAACTGTCATTTTGGTAAAGGGGGAAAGCATTAAAAACGAAATTGTATCTTTTTTGTTAAGCGAAATTTAAAAAAAATCCACGATCACTTGCCCAGTATTGAAAATTTCTTCCAAATTTGTTTGTATTAACTTTAACGATTTCTGAGAAAGCTTGCATTTAATTTCAAAAATTAGAACTTTCAGGAAATCTAATAAAAAAAATTGTAATTAATTTTTATCTTATTGCCTTGTTGATAAAAACCTCCACTATTTGAGGGTTGATCAGAATCCTCTTGACCTTCATATAATTCTTCTAGTTTCCTTTTTTCTTAAGTCCTCTTCTGTCTACCTTTCTTCTCAAATTTTGATCCTTTCTTTCTGCATTCGCATTTTGTCAACATTTTTCATAGCAGATTCTGTTTACTTTCCTGATTTCTTTCTGATTTCCTCCATTAGCATTATCTTATTCTTACAGGCATCATTAAAAGATGATACAGTATCACAAACACCAAGCTGTACAGTATCAATTTGAACAAATGAATGCTTTGACAGCCGAGTCCAGATGACATTATTTAACAATTCATTTGGATTTTGTGTTCTATCATTCAGGCACTTTTCCAATAAAATAGGAGCTGACAAGTTCTGAAAAACGGGCTTTATATTTTGCATTCTAATTATAGGGAAGTGGAAATGTTTTGAGTGGTCATATCCCCCTCCAGTCAATTTATTCTTATCATTAGTATAAAATAAGTGGGAAGATTCAACTCTGTTGTATGTTTCATTGAATGAACACTGTGTGTGTTTCTCCAGATGGCTAACCCCTAATATACTCACAATTTCTGGTTTGCTGCATCGGTGAGTCTTATTTTACCAGACAGTGACTTTCCATCTGAGAGTAACTGTTTGTCCTGTGATTTTAATTTTCTCAGATGCATAACTAGTCTTTTCTGGATGTCACTGATGCTTTCAAGCTTCATTATTTCTACATCCTGTCCACATGGCTTGCTTTTACTAACAGCAGGAAATGCTTCAGATTTCCCATCTCCCAAATATTATCTGTAACATAAATTATAAAGAGCTTGAAAAATTTCAAAATAACTGTTTTGCAGTACCCACATACTTACCACCAGTAATACCTAGGTTATTTGCCTCACACTTCTTTAAATGTTGACTTTTACCCTTATTGGAGCACTTACAGAATTTACTCATGCCTGAATACCAAGAACCTTGCCTGTATCGACTGATGTGAGCAATACAACTCCATTTAGTGATGTGTATCACCTTTTCAGCCATGAGCCATCAAGGGCAACTCACAAATCTCTGCTGCTGAATATATTTGCAGCCTCTTCAACTCCATTTTTTATTGACAGTTTACAAAACTGCCTCTATAACAGCTAACAGGATATTCTCATGCTTTATATAATTAGATGGCGGAAATGGAAGATTCATTATTCTACATAAAACTCTGGCTGTTTTGCACCCCTTTCCTAGTATGTAACCCACTAATCTTATATTTATGTAGTAGAAAGTTTTTTCTCCATTGTCAAACTGTTTTACAGTCTTATGACTATTATAAAAATGCTTACTATTATCACAAATTTTACAAGATAATCTAAAATCTGCGGAAAGGCCTCCAACCACTTCTTTTTCTGTTTCTAAATTTTGTAAACAATACTTTTAAACTGCCACCATACTTGTCATTGCTTTTTGCAGCAATCTAAAATCAACTCTTTCATGCTGATTTTCATAATTTTTATTATCATAAAACTCAAGGTTTTTCATCGGTTTTCAAGGTTGATGGAATATTCCGTTATACTTTTGTCTTTGATATATATATAAATTTACAATAGGCAAATATTTTGTTTTTCTGGGTCGGGAACCCAGAGTAGCCACTAACACAAGAAAAATAAGAATTATGTTTCCCACTAATTTCTACTCACTTGATGGCCTTGATAATTAATATACAAAAAAAACAAAAAAACAACAAAAAGTAAAGGATTATTTATAAAAAAAAAAAAACATTTATCACAGGCTTACCAAAATCTGGAATCTTAATTTTTCTGTTTAGGCATGAATCATCCTATTTGTTTTTTTAAGAGTTCAACTCCTGAATCTCAATTGGATCAATCACTATATCCTCCCATCATTAACATAATGAAAAATTTTAATTATTTTTTTCAAAAGATATCCCAATTCTAGATGTAAAGAACTTAATGTTCACTTAACTCAATAACTTTTTTAAATAACCAAAGTGAAATGTTGCCATATTCAGCCTGTTTCTTCTTTTAAACATTCTTTTAATTTCTTTGACAAGCAAAACATAAAGAAATAACACAAGGAAATTTAAGCTCAGTTTTCCCTCAGGCCTTTTACGCTCTACACTTCCTATTATAATTATTTATTTATATAGCAAATCCCATAGTAGTTATTATACCACTTTGCCATGGAAATCGGAATAATAGTAGTATCAAATAACAATTGTAAATCAGAAATACTGAGAGTTGAAAATATGTCTGTTAACTGGGCCCAGTAAAAAGAGCTCAATTATGACAAAAAAGTATTCTCTCCATTTAAATGTAGCTTCGAAAAATATGAGATATTAAATTTTCTACCTTGTTCACTTACTGGAAAATTATATTTTTTTTATTTGAATAATGTTCCTTTTTGCAAGTAAAACTCTAATTTTGTCAGAAGGATGTGATAGCCAGGATTGTCATCAAGCATGGTTGATGTCAAATTCTCTTCAATTGTTTTGACTGTGTTAAGATAAATATGTTCTGGATAATGATCTTAATTAACTTCATCTTCATTGCCCAAAATCAAATGTGATGAATTGAAATTTCAATATGGATGAATTACAGCATTTTTATTTGTATTATCTACATTTTCGTTTAAAAATTGAGGAAGCTGTTCTGAGCTAATTTACAAACAGGTGCTGGCCAGTTGAACTAGTGCTAACAATAGCTAATTTTTGATTTTCAGTCTCTTTTAACTCAGTTTTTAAAAATTTGAATATATTATTTCCTTTTTGACAATTTTCAAATTATTTTTTCTTGTTGGCACATTTCCTTTTCTGTACACTACTTAAATATTTTGTCTTTGTCATGATATTTTTTTTGTACTCATTGTTTGTTTTTTTACTTTTTCAATTCTGTAAAATTGAACCAGAAAAGAATTAAATACTAAAGAATAAATAACAGTAATCAATGATGACAGAACAGATAAAATGCGAAGTGGTGGTGAACAGAGGCGCCAACTGGTGTTGGTTTGGCAACATAGCAAATATATTTAAGCAACTTGTGTTACACATGTACTTTTTATTAAATTAAAATTAAAAAAATTACTTTAAATAATAGAAACATAATTTCAAAGTTCTATGCTGCATTTTTAAATACTGCATTTAATAAATGACGATGCATTTTTAAATGAAGAATGTTCAAAATTTCTCTAATGTGAATTTTACATTAAAAAAAAACTTGGTTGGAAACATGATGGTGGACAACTATGTCACTACATTTCAAGTCTATTTGCTGACAAGGAACAGATCAGGAGGTTTTTGCGGTAGCCTTTCAAAACATTGAATGAGATTGTTCACATAAAACAGTAACTCGTGGGATTCTGGCACAAAGTTCACCTAGTTCTAGTCTGTTCTAAATTGAATTATTTTATTTAAAGAAATTACAAATCATGGGCCCCTTTTGAGCATGCGTCCAGGGCAAGAGTCCCACTTGCCGGACTCTAGTGGCTGTCCTGTTCTTATATAATGCCCTTAAGTTAATATACTTTACATTAAGTTAATACTTTTTACATTAATGTTGAAGCATAATGTAATCTGATAATAGATGATTTAGCATTTATTTGCTTATTATAGCATTTAAAATGCTAAATTTAGCATTTATTTGTGGTGATTATTCTTCTATATTTATGTCATTTTTATATATTTAATTATTTCAAAAAAAGTTTTCTTTTCTTAACAGGTGATTTATTTTTATAAACTCATATTTAAGTATGTTTGTAGATGATGTTAGGCTATATAATTTACAATAATTAATTTCAATGATGCTGCACATTTTTTTATGCTTGGTGTTGAAATTATTTCCCCTAATTGTTTTATTTTTTTAATTTAACTGTGTTAATAAGGCTAATTATGAAAATATTTTGTTTTAGCCTTAGTATCCTATCTGATTATAACACATACTGATAAATAATGTATTCTTTGAAAACTACATTTATAAAATTTACTACTTATTCTTTTTTGTTATCTGTGCTACAGCACTTCCTTTTACAAATGTTACTGAAGTCATTACAGTGATACTAATTTAATGATCTATTATTATATTATATTATTTTGAAAAGTAAAACAAATAGTGAAAAGCAGGAAATGATTATTGATGCAAAAAAGCGATATTTTAAAATACTGAAATAATTTCAGGAAGTATAAATTTGGGCCACATAAAAATAAAATAATACTTCACAGAAGTGAAAAATATGTCACAAAATATAATAACACATTCAAATTAAATTTAAATAATAAATGATTCACTTTAATATTAATGGAAAATTTTTCAGAACACCTTTTAAGCTAATTATTAATCTTCAGTATAGTACACAATTATACTCAACTGATAATAGAGCCAGAAAAATCTGATGTGGACAACACATGACTTCCTTGGGTGCCAATTAAATTACATTTACACATTTTTTTTAAAAATGAAAAGTACATAAAATTTTATTTCATTAAAAACTTCTGATATTTTTTCATATATATTTTTTTTTGTTATAGAAATATTATTCATCCTAATTTTTTTATTTTTTGCAGTGAGAGTTTAATAATTATTAATAAATCAATATATTTAAATTGTGAAATGTGAAAACATAAAAATTGTTAAAATGTGAAATAGGAGAAGAAAAGATTATGGAGGTAGAAGAATTTTGTTATTTGGGAAGTAGAATTACTAAACATGGACGAAGCAGGAGCGACATAAAATGCCAAATAGCACAGGCGAAATGAGCCTTCAGTCAGAAATATAATTTGTTTACATCAAAAATTAATTTAAATGTCAGGAAAAGATTTTTGAAAGTATATGTTTGGAGTGTTGCTTTATATGGAAGTGAAACTTGGACAATCGGAGTATCTGAGAAGAAAAGATTAGAAGCTTTTGAAATGTAGTGCTACAGGAGAATGTTAAAAATCAAATGGGTGGATAAAGTGACAAATGAAGAGGTGTTGCGGCAAATAGATGAAGAAAGAAGCATTTGGAAAAATATAACTAAAAGAAGAGACATACTTATAGGCCACATGCTAAGGCATCCTGGAATAGTCGCTTTAATATTGGAGGGACAGGTAGAAGGAAAAATTGTGTAGGCAGGCAACGTTTGGAATATGTAAAACAAATTGTTAGGGATGTAGGATGTAGGGGGTATACCGAAATGAAACGACTAGCACTAGATAGGGAATCTTGGAGAGCTGCATCAAACCAGTCAAATGACTGAAGACAAAAAAAAATTTTAATTAAAAAAAAAAGTTAACAAAAAAAGGAGATAAAGTCTGATTCGAACTGTTGTGGCTTCCCCCTTCTAAGATCCAAATATTTAATTAATTAAAATTTTATTTGGCTGTAACTCTGAAATCAATGAAAATAAGTACCACTTATGATAGTTGAAAAGCTCTTAATGAGGGCTTATATCTACAGTTAAAAAAAAGTCCAAAATCCAATTTGTTTTTGGATTTTGGGCTTTTTTGGACGCTTTTGGTTCAGTCGATTGGAATCAGAAGGGGAGGTGCACAACTAGCTGTTACAACAGTCCTAAATCCAAAATTTCAACATCCTATGGCTAATCGTTTTTGAGTTATGCGAGATACATACATACGTACATACAGACGTCATGCCGAAACTAGTCAAAATGGATTCAGGGATGGTCAGAATGGATATTTCTGTTGATATCTGAAAATTGAGATTTTTTGCAATCATAATACTGCCTTTACTTTGTACAAGGAAGTAAAAATATTTATATGTAATTTAATAGATGTAAAAGTAAGTCCAGTGGTGTCCACATCAAATTTTTTTAATTACATGAATTTAATGTATTTTATATATATACTATGATTTTCACAAAACTTTTCAAAATTTTCACAAAATTATATAAAATATAATTTTATGAAAACTATATGATTTTACTGAAAGGTTTTATGAAACTTTAAGAAATATTTTTCCATGAACAGAAATTATTTCCCTTTAATAATTGAAATCAATCTTGTTTGGAAAAATTAATAACTTTACAATGCATATGTTATTCTTGTTATTGTCATAAATTAATAGATTATTTATTTTGTCATATATAACACCTTCTCAAACAATGTAAATTAAAAAAACAATTGAAATGTTTCTAATAAAAAAATTTCTGTTTATAATAATTATCATCTAAATTCAACAACAGAAGAAATGCCTTTCTTTTCAAATTCAAAAAATTGTGTTAATATTATTATGACAAGATGATCTCAAAAGTTGAAATGAAAACCTAATGTGTGAATGTATGCAACAGATATTATGTCACCTTGAGTTTCCAGTTAAATTTGGAGTCAAAAGTTACTGCTAACATTTTAAAAGATATAAGTGAATTTCATATTTGTGTGTTGTGTGTACTGTGCGTGCAAATGAGTATTGGTATTACTATTATTTGATTACGCTAATACCAAGATAAATTGAATAAAATTAGTTTTAGCATAATTAATTTCAAGAAGTACTTTTTACACGACCACCCAAAAAGGAGTCTAATGTATTTAGGTGTATGTATGTAAGTACGTTTGTTTCACATAAGTAACAAAGCAGCACAACTGCTTAACCGATTTAGATGTATGACCCCACATTGGAATTTTTATGTTACCAAAAGTGTCATGTAGGCTATATATATATATATATGTAGCAGTGGATGTTTGCCAGTTACAACACAAATGGATGTTTGCCGGTCTCCGTGGCGCGAGTGGTAGCGTCTCGGCCTTTCACCCGGAGGTCCCGGGTTCGAATCCCGGTCAACATGGCATTTTTCACACACGCTACAAATCATTCATCTCTCATCCTCTGTACAGTAATGCTTAACTGCGGCCCCGGAAGTTGAAAAAAAAAAAAGTTACAACACAAACTTTAATGAACTGAATTAATGATATGTGAACTGTGAGTCTCTATCACTGTGTGAGCTGGGTTTGAACTGAATGATTTGAATCAATCATTTGAATGAATAATATTACAAAAGTAATAGAATTAAATTTACGTTAAATAAAATAAAATAATATTAGTAAATTAAAAAAATTTCTGTTAAATAATAATGGGCTTCCTATGGGGACTGCATGTGTGGTACTCTTGCCTTTTGGCATCACCTCACCATCACTGGTGAGGTGATGCGAGCACCTCGTGTGATGTTAAACCAATCATGGTCATCAACTGGTAACAAACAGGATGCCCCTGAGACACTGTTTTGGGAGGTGGAATGGGGTTCTCTTATAATATCCCTCCAAAGAATCTTCTAATTTTCAAAATTCAAATGTGGTATTTGTTAGTAGGTTGAAAGCTAACTTTTGCATGCATCAGGTACATTCTTGATTTAATAGATCACGGTTATTCAGAAATGCTGTTATATTTTTGCAATCAATCTCCCGATTTTTTTAAATTCAATTGCGATGTTGGTTCTCTGCTAGGCGGAGATGTTCTGTTGTGCTTCACATACCAATTTTTTTACAGTTCAATCTACTTAATCTACAAAATTAAAGTAGTTAGTATACTTAAATGACAAAATAAGAGCATATGCTCCCGATACTTACTAATTATTGAATATCAAACAATTTTCAGGTATCAGAATACCAGGTACACTCTCGATTTAAAATATCACAGTTATTCGGAAATGTTATATTTTTGTCACCAACCTTTTGATTTCAAAATTCAAACTGTGCATTTGCTAGTACAGTACAAAATTACAATGAAACCAAACCAGAATAAAAAGAGCAATGTTTGTCAGCAATGCTTTTTTTCATCTGTTGCATTTTTCTAATCTTTAATAGCTTTCTAATGTGTTTTTTTTTTATTTTTAAAGTATTGAACTGATTTTTATTGATGAGGTTAAATAAAAGATTTCATCTGGGAGTTATTTGTTATAACTGCGAAAATATTTATTGTTTCCAAATCCTTAAATGAATACCAGCATTGATTACAATTACAGCTTTATTATAATTACAAACCTTTTTATCTTTTAAGTTTTTATTTTATTTTTTATACAGTTTTTTTTTTTTGTAATTAAAAATACTTTTCTTACTATTATATACTTTATAAAAGGAACTGAGTACAATAATCATTATGACAGATGACGGACAATAAAGTTCTATTAGAGAACTTATACAATTCAAATTAAAAGGACTTCTGTACAATTTATTGTAGTCCCCACACACAGTACCCTGCAAAATGCTCAGAGCAATAAATCACAATCATAAAATAAAAGAATAAATCAGTTCCCTTTGATTACAGAAAAAATAAGTTAAAAAAAAGGCTGAAATTAAAGGTTACAAATTAAGAATCAAGGTAAAAGTGTAGATAAAAAGGAACTCCTAAATAAATTTATTGAATGAAAGCAAAATTCATGAGCTACTCTGTTAAAAAGTTCTGTTATTAAGGTGAAAGTTATTTTCATAATTCCTCCTCATCATGGCTTCTGCAACAGAGAACAAGATCTAATATTAAAGGACAGCACAAGAAGATTTATTGAAATTATTGATTTGCCATTAATTTAACCGCATCATTGACAATTTTCAAAATAAAATTAAAGCAGTAATACTCTATCCTACACTCAAGCTAAAATTTACTTAAAAATTGTTTTTTTACCAATTTTTATTTCTGTATCAAAAGGGATTTAACATATCTATCAGATAAGTAATTATTGAGCCAATCAAAATATTTTATATTTAATTGATATGAAATTTTCCTAAGAAGAAACTTTTTAATAAAATTAAAAACCTTGCTAAGAACAATAAAGCAATATTTTTTCTCCCAAATTATTTATAATTTATTCAACACTTTCAACCAATGATAATTAACTTGATTTATTGAACTTAAAATCAAACTGTAAGATATTTATCATTGATACATTTACTCTGATGATGCATAAATATTCAAAATATAACTACATTATTTATTTTTTCATATAATTTTGAATTATTATTAAATAATAGGATCTAAGGATACTCTGTAGATGATATAAACAAAATTTCTGGTACTTTAATATAATTCTAACCAACCATGCATTAGGTATTTTCTCTTGTTGAACTATCACTTGTTCTGTTTTAATATTTTCACTACTTTCATTTATTTAATAACCGGTTGTAATAAACATTTTTATGGAAATTGGCAACAAATTATTTTTGCATAGTTTATCACTTGGTTCTTAAAATAAAATTAAAGAATCTCTAATGTAATCTGAAAGTGTTATAATCTATGTTAAAATAGTAATATTTATTAATCTCCCTAAGTAAGAAAATTTATTGTAAGTCTGGAAACTAAACTTTAAGTTTATGAGCTAAATGTTCTCCAAGTCACAGAAAATGTTGGATATGAGCATTTTATCCATATTTTTAACTTTTCAGTTACCAGGATCCACACCATAAGATATTCCCGGTAATAATTAAAATGTTATACTTCTGTAATAATAAATCAAACTAAATCATATCATATAATAAAACTTTTTATCTTTTTTAAATCAGTTCGAAACATTTTCACTTGTATTTTTTATCTTTAAATTACTCTGACTTTTAAGGTACTAAGGAGTGAGATTTGAGTCGCTGAGGATGGTCACAAAGACTATCAGATGTTAAGGTATTAAAAAAAATAATTTTATTGTATAATTTGGTGTGGTTCTATCATTGCATAAAGTTAAATTAAAATTAATATAACAACCGATAATTTTCAAGAATGTAGCAAATGTTGCTGAATTTATTAGGATGAATTTTAATGTCTTATTCAGGAAATCATTAAATAATAAATTTGAAAATATCATTCATTTAATTAACTAATCAACTATCTATTCATTTCTTCATTACTGGTTTTACTTTCATTCCATTTGCTCCACATTATATGATGTGATTATTTTTGTAATTTTTTATAATAAAATATAATTTTGCTTCTTTGACGTTGACACATCTATTTCGTTTTTAGTTTTTTTAAAAATATTCCTGTAATGTTTTTTCCTCTAACATATTTCTTTTAATGACAAACAAAAAGTATCAGGCTAGCTTTAACGGCACTACACAGAGATATATTCTGTTTTTTGTGCAAGTTTTCGTAATGATTTGTTAGGTGACTTTAAAAAGCTTACCCTACCTAACATTTTCCATTGTTTCGTCATCAAGTACTGAACGTTTCCGCCTATGTCGTTGATTGCAGAAAGAACCAGTACCTCTATATTTTTTTACCAAATGATGAATTTAAGTTTTATTTTGTACATCCTTACTCGGGAACTGCAGTTGAAAAACTTCTTGCTACAAAACAAAAAAAAAACTAGTTGTTAGGAGATATTAAACAATAAAAATTGATTCTTCCGTGTTCAAAACCATTTCTTCTTAATAAGAAAACATAGATAATCAAAAATAATTAACTGTTCACAAAAAGAAGTAGAGAATTATATCAACTGATTATAAAACAACAATAGGTAGTGCTATCAACCTCTTGATCCGAACTTACTTTTCAAAAAACAACTTTTTAAAAAGTATTTTGCTTGGGTTGCGTTTTAAAACAAACACCCAGCATAAATATAGTTTATCAGCAATATTAAAGCAAAACAGTTTTCGTTTACGTAATAGAGACTGGCTTTCAATTTAATGGTTGAAATATTTCACTTACAGAGCAATTATTAGTGTAATTCCCATCAAATCGCTTTAAAACAACTTTATTTTTTACTTATTTTGTTGTTTTATTTTTGTTATTTATATAAATCCAAATTACGCTCGCGCGCGCGCGCGCACACACACATTTTTAATTAAGGGCTAAGTAAATAGTAAATAATTTTATATTAAAAACGATTCTGCTTTGTTATTTAATATAAACCGATTTGTATGCATTTTTTTGAGATATATTAAACAGATAACCTAATATACAATATGTAGAATATTCGTTTTGACGCGTGTATTAAATATATATTTCATTAATATTTAAAAACATAAAAGTGAAAAATATTGATTAATGACATAATAAATGTTAATAATTAAATACTGTTATATTTTGTTCACATTATAAAAGAAATATAAGCATTTCGTGTTATATGAACACTTTATGGATTAACAAAATAAAAAAAAAAATTATTAAGGTTTGTTTGTTTAATAAACCGAAAATAAAATATGAAAAAAAGTAAAATATTAAGGATGTTCAGCACTTAACATAATAATGTATATACGTACGTATTTCATTCGTTCATAATAACATTAACAAAATATAATGAATATCGCTTATGAATTATAAAGATAACTTAAAGATACTCGTAATTTATTTATAAATCGCAATTTCCTCACTATTCTTAATGTAATTAAATAAATATAATATACGAATTATGAAATATGTGAATGAATCGAATCCCCACACGCAGTACATTTCTATGAGATATGATTTTCTACAAAAAGGCTTACATAAAACTTCTGCAAAACTAAAAATACGAGTATTTATAAGTAAAATATATTTCATCCTATTACTATTCTTCTAGAATTATTAATATCTTTACTATTTACTATTTCACTGAAAGATGAAGATTTATGACTAAACTAATTTTACGACAGATAAAATTCAATTCAACAATCAGCAACTGTATTTTTATTTATTTTTTATTTTTTGCTTTTTTTTAATGCTATCTTTCTCAAATTTTATTTAAGATTAAAAATGTCCTTAAAGGCAAATAAAATTATTCATAATAAGTTATTAAAAACTCGCCACTCTTATAAATAAAATTTTTTTAAAGTAAAATTCTTATAACTAAAATTTCTTTGTTTACAAAAACCATCGTGTTTTTCATTAGCAACTAAAATTTAATAATTAATACGACACTGCTGTACAAAATAATAAGTAGATTTGATTACTAATCGAATTTATAACTGAAAAGTCAGGTTTTCTCTAAACTGACAAACTAACGTTCAGCTAAATAATAAACGACGATTATATAAGCATGAAGAAATGAATCATCTAAATCAGCGTTTCTCAACCCCGTGTTTCTCGCGAGGAGTCGCGAAATTAGCCTATAACTTTATACATAAACAATAATGAAATCGTTTTATGGAAAAAAAATCATTTATTACATACAAACATTTTATTTGTGTTGTGTAACTGTGTTTTTTTTATTTTATTTACACACGAAAAGAAAATAAATTTATAAGATGGTTTCGTTTGTTATTCATTTAAAAGTTACATACGTGGATCTATGTTAGAAACACGCCAAAGCAAATTGTTCTCAGGTGATAAAATACGATTCCTATATTTAGTTTTAAGCGCGATCATAGACGAACGCCCAGAGGTAAGACGTGGCGAAAGGGATTAATATTTTCAATGCTTCTGCGACAAATTTTCCATATACACTTCGACGAGCAAGCCAAAACGTATCTAAATCTTCAGATGTGAATTGCACTTGTAACGTTTTATCAGCAAACATTTTGATGAGTTGGTCGTGATTCCCTTCTGGTAACTTAGCAGCTGCAACAACGTTTTCACTAAATGGATTCAGTACGCATCTCTTCGAGAAATCATTTTTATCTTCCGGGAATAGCATGACACATTATGCATTTGCTCACGCTAATGCATATTGTGCCATGCTATTCAGACTGTGGTGAAAAATAGTGTCTTCTTCATCAAAATATTTCATAATATAATCAGAACTGAGTGGAAATATATTAAAATTTTTGCTTTGAAGATAAATAATCCAGATATCAAGCTTTTTAATGAAAGCATGAACTTTGTCAGTAATAAAATGTTTTTATCACATCCTTGTAAATTCACACTCAAGTCGTTTAAAATAGTGCCATAAATCTGTAAATAAAATTGAGAATGGTGTTTGTTTATTCTAGAAAAAAATTATTAATTCATGTCGAAATTTCAATAACAGCGATTAACGCTTTACCCCGTCTAAACATCTGTCTTCTTACAGAAAAGAAGATTTTTTTTCTTTTTGCCCATTTCATCGCATAGTTTAGCAAATAGCCTGTTCTGTAATGGTCGACTTTTAATAAAATTAACTATTTTTAAAGGTACAAAGAATTTTTTTGAAATTTTCTGGCATATTTTTTTTGCGGCAATAGCATGATTGTGGAGGAAGTAGTGCGTCCATTCCACCCTTGGTATAAGACGATATTTCAGTATTTTCACGAATTCGCTGTTCTTTCCTATTATCGCATTTACACCATCACTACATACTGCGATATATTTTTGCTCAACTTGTGTTGTAGTTTTTAGTAGCTTCTTAAAAAAACATCAAAAAACATTGTCTTTTAGAATGGCAGGTATTGATTTACAAAACAACATATCTTTGATTGATCTGTTCCTATCGCACTCATATCTCACAAAACATAAGAACTGAGGAATATTTGCCCAACTTGTTAATTCATCAAATTGAATCGTAAAAACTTCACTTGAACACACTCGCTAACATCGGCAGCCATGTCATCGATTCGGCTTGATACTGTGCCATTAGAAAGCGGAATTTTTCTGCTTCTTTCACGCTTATTGAAACACTGATCTTATCAAATCCAGCAGCTTTTCTGCGATTATATGGGGTTTGGACATCTTAGCTATTCTTAATGTTATGAGATAAGTATACTTTTATCAGGATGGTGTTATTAACAAATAGAAGCTTATTGATTCTCAAAGTATGTAATTTTCTTTCGAAAAATTCCAAGTTATAGCTTTTATGATCCGAGTTTTTAGTTTCCAAATGTCGAATTAATTTTGAGGGCTTCGTGCTTTCATCGAGAGGACTTGCCAACAACAAACAATGGGTTTCCATCCATTGAGGTAAAACCATAATTTAAATAACTATCATTGTACAACATTGCTTTTTACCAATTGATTCACTGGATTTAGATGGCTAACTTGGTTTTTTTCACAAATTTATGCATTTTCCATAAGAATCTAATTGAAAAATAGAAACAGTTACACCATTTGACCGCATACTTATTTCTTTTTCTATTTATCCTCAGAACCTCCGTATGTTATTACTTCAGAGGATTATATGTATGAATATAAATGAAGTATAGTCTTGTACAGTCCCAGGTCGACCATTCCTGAGATGTGTGGTTAATTGAAACCCAACCACCAAAGAACATTAGTATCCACGATCTAGTATTCAAATCCATATAAAAGTAACTTCTAATTTGATTGTTCGCAGGTCCGAGGCTCTGGCCTGTGCTAATTGTCAAAGATTGCATAAGAATCTTGAGCATCCAGTTGTTAGTAAGGAGTGTGACTGTTACATAAGGGCCGTTGGCTGTACTTTAATTTCTTAGATGGTTAGAATCGGTCAACTTGCCTTTACTAGGATTTCAACCTTACAACTGTCGACTTCGACATCAGCTGATTTGCGACTACCGAATTTATCACTAGACCAACCGGAAGGGTATTTGACCACACACTAAAACACCGAAACCTCAATTAATATGTTTTTTAAATATTGATTTCACAGTGATTATGCATTAACGGGTAAATAAATCGTATATATCTGAAAAAACTTGACGTATTAAAAAAATTCTGATAACAGGTTTGAATTCAGCACCACAAAATTAGTTAAAAATCATCATTTACGATTCTATTCACGAAAAATATGCATATGATACATACATATATGCATATTCGAACATGACACACTCGCAGTAAATATTATACAAGCAGATACAATTACAAGGAACACGTACACAAGTTGGAACCTTTAATAAATTCTTCATTTTTGTGCACTTCATACATGCATGTTCATACTCGTCACTATTAACGCAGATAAATAGTTTTTACTAGATTGGGTTGGAGGTCGCAAAATATTCATTATATAATTTTTTACATTTTGAGGGTTGTGGAGCTAAAAAGGTTGAGTTCAATGATCTTAACAAATATTTAATATTTTTGTTTACTGATTTTTTTTAAAAACCTTTGTAATATCAGTCCAAATTTAGAAATTAAATTATTTATCAAAGTAACAACGTTAGTTTCAAAGTTTCAACACTGATTAACTCGGTTTATACCGAGTGTTATATCAATGAGTACATAAATATTTGTTCAGTAGAAGTTCTGAATTGTGAATTGTTATGTACTATTGCGTTTTATATTTAATGTATTTACTTTAACATTATTTCATAAGTTTATATTTAAATAATTAAATGGACTTTAAACATATCTATTTTTATAATTTATTTTTATATTAATAATTTATCTTATTTTAACGTGATCTGTACGATCTATACAATGTAGTTTTACATATGTCAGAATAAAAATTTATTATTTCGTACTTAATAAGTTACAAAAATCAGACTAAATTTTTACATATTAATCATTCCGTTTTTTTTTGTTTTTTTTAAGTAATAGACGCTTTCTGATTACAGCTAATCACTAACTGTTTCATATGCAGGTTTTCTCTGTAATAAAATATCTGTTATATAACATATACTTAATGGAATTAATTTGTAAATTCCACTGTAGATAGAAAAAATATATTATATATTAAAATTATATGTTGTCACATTTGAAAATAAAATAATAATGTAACATTTAATATTATAATGTAAAATAATTTAATTATATTAATGTACTATATATTTAAATATTATATTTATTAATATTGTTACATGTAATAATATAAATTATATAATATTTAACAATTTATATTATTTCTCTCTAAATACAACATAATATTTTACCAGAATTAAAAAATCCCTTTCGGCACGCGGAAGGCGGAGGTAGATTTCATCGGTGCTATGTAGGGGATAAGAATTTACACCTTATATTTAAGAAAAACTTCAAATTTACTCAATACGACAATAGTTGCATGCGAAAAAAAGTTTCACATGTTTAGTATACGACAAGCTCCATCTTCTTACAATTACAGCAAAATTTTGGTCATCCCTTGCCATAAGTGTTGGTGATATCAAAAATTGTTTCAAACAAAAGTTTTAGGTATATTTAGAGAACTAACGACTAGTTTAAACCGATTCGATACTGTGCCTATTAAGGGAGGTATGATTTTTTTTTTCGAAATCTCATTTTTTCCACCCCCTGGGTCAATGGTTGGTGATATCAAAAAACTTTACTTAGATAAGTTTTAGGTCCTTATTCAAAGAATAATAGGAACTTTAAAAGAATTCGATATTTTACTTAATAAGAAAGTTATAGCGATATTTTGTTTTTTTTTTTCGAAAAAGCCCCCCATTTCCACTCCCATGGTCCGATTTTGGTCGTTAACAAACTCGATCGAGATTTTGGGTCGTTATATTTTATGTATCAATTTGAAAATTATTGACGAAAAATTACGGCAATTATCGTGTCCACAAGAAAGTAAAAAAAAATATATATATATATATATATATTTACATTAAACTTTTGAACTGACGGTGGTTTTGGGGTCTGGGGATGTGAAACGCGAAGGTATGTCGAAATTTGTCAGAAGTCGAATCATGGTACCCATTACATAGGTAGGTTTCTTATGAAATTATTATACAACAACTATTTTTATATTTACATAATTGAAATTCATTCCTGATTTTTCAATCATAATAGAGATCTAAAATTAAACATCTCATTTTGGTTTGAATAAAATGTAAATAATATCTGCATAAATCCAACCAATTGGAAATGCTTGTTCATGAAGTATTATTTATGTTAAGCCTAGCTCTTAAGTTCTTTTCAATAGGATAAAAATCTGATGTGGATACTACATGACTTCCTTGTACGCCTATTAAATTACATATACACATTTTTTGCTGCACTTCATTTAAACTTATTTCATTTTAAAGTGAGATACGATCCTCCAGTTCTTTAATAAAGTGGACAGTTACGCAATTACATTGTGGTGACACTACATTGCATCACATTTTTTTTGTGATGTCTGTATCAGCATTTTATATTAGTTTATATATTAATTTTGTTTCTCGTCATTTAAGTAGTTACGTGGTGTAAGTGAGAACGTGTCGGATCCATGGACACATCGATCGAATCCGACTTTATACACATATTTTTTTTAACTTTTTTTTTAATTTAAATATATTGATTGATTAATAATTATTAACCTCTGTAAAAAATTTTTAATTAAAATGAAAAGTACATAAGATTTTATTTAACTAATAACTTCTGATTTTTTTTGTTGTTATTGAATTATTATTTATTGTAAAAATGTTTTTACAATCACAAGTTAATAATTATAAATAAATCAATTTTTTTAAATAAAAAAAAAAGTTAAAAAAATATATGTATATGAAGTTGGATTCGAACCTATGTATTTCCCCTTGTAAGACCAAATATTTCATTATTTAAAATTTTATTTGGATTTAAGTCTTGAACTAATAAAAATAAGTACCACTTATGATATATTGTTGAAAAAGCTCTCAATGAGAGCTTATTACTTCAGTTAAGAAAAAGTCTAAAATCCGAAAAATTTGGATTTTGGACGTTTTCTGGGCTTTTTTGGACACTTTTGGTCCAGTTGATTGCAATCGAAAGGGGAATTGCACAAATAGATGTTACAACAGTCCTAAATCCAAAATTTCAACATCCTACGGCTAATCGTTTTTGACTTATACGAGATACATACGTACGTACATACAGACGTCACGCCGAAACTAGTCAAAATGGATTCAGGGATGGTCAAAATGGATATTTCCGTTGAAATTTTAAAACCGAAATTTTTTGCTATCACAATACTTCCTTTACTTCATACAAGGAAGTAAAAATGAACGTTAGGGCCAACCAGATTTATCTTTTAAAAATTTTCTAGAATTCCATTTTTAGACTCAATAACTAGTAATTATTTTCCAAACTTTCCTTATATTTTACCCATCAAAATATTACTTGAATTAATCTAAGAAAAATAAAAAATTATCTCAAATTACATGCATGTAAATTTAATTTGTTTACCTTACATTGTGAACTGGTCGTAAGTAAATTTCACCTTTATTTTTAAATAACTTTAAACACGCAATTTATAAACAGAAAGTGTAAACTAAAACTTTAATATTTTTTAATTTTAAACTGGCGATCGATCTATTAATATAAAATTCTGCATACCATGTACAGAAGAAAATCTTTAAAGGTAACATTTCCGTATTGGATGTAAAATAATAATATTGAGGGTTTCTTCATGGCCTTACACATACTAAGATTTGTTTGTTTCTTGTTGTGAACGAAAATATTTAAACAAATTGGAAAATTAAGATTATAAATGTACATACATTGTTTTAATTTTCCAATTTTTGATTATGGATTACACTAAGTAAAATAAGGCATCATCCACTGATTATAAAAATATTTTCCTTTTTCTATTTTAGCTAGTGGATAAGTTTTGTTAATGTATAGCATTTTAAATATTTCATACAAAGGATTAGGCTAGGAAAAAAAATTAATTTTTGATATAACTAACATATCAATAAATTATAATTACAGATTACTGCAATCAGTGACAGCAGCATTTGTAAAGCATTCAAATGAAAAACTACTTCTAACGATTCAATATTATTATCCATAAGAGAAAAGAGAATTTGAATGACTGCAGAAGATGGAAATATTATCAAGATTAAATACTTATTTCAAAATCAGTAAAATCTTAAAATTTTATACAGATATTTTTTTATTTTCCTAATTGCAATCTGTTGAACTAGTGAACAATAAACAACTTCCCACGGCCCAGTAAGAGGAGGAGGATGATAAGTATGACATGTAAATGAGGATATCCTGACATATTTCTTGATGTAGTTAATTGTTTTATAATTAATTACATAATCTTTTTTTAAATATTCATGTCTACAAAATAAAATTTGGTTTATGAACTTGGACCAGGTGCAAGGCTAATCCAAAAATGTAAGAAGAAGAAGAAGAAATGTGTAACCTATCTTCTAGTTACTTTTTAACCATCTTTTATTTTATTCCATCTTCCTCCATATTCACATTTCAACACTTCCAAAATAGTTATTTCTTTCTCAAAGTTTCCATGTTTTAGAACCATATAATACTTCATATAAAACATTTAAGAATTATTTTTTTCAATTCCATATTAATATATTTTTGTTTGTTTCATTACCCTGTTCTTTATTTTCTACAACGTAATACAACTTCAGCTAGTAATTATTATCAAATGAAAATTGTAATAGAATAAAAATAAAAAATAATAATTTAAACTATACCATGAGTTGTTTAGATTAATAATTATAAAAATAATTTACTTTTTTTAATTAATGGAATCTTATATTAAATAGAGATCAATTAGCTATCTTTTCCAACATTTGAAAGATCTATTTAGATTTTGATGATCAACTTCTATTTGCTCCTACCTCTATTGCAACATGAAATAAAAATGTACATCTTAGGTAATAACTATTAGATAGGGATTTTCTGGTACTAAAAAAAAAATCTGCTTTAGTATTTTTAAATTTATTTATTTTTAACATTTAAAAACTGTCTAAAAAAAATTTAATTTGGGGTTGAGGAACACATTTTATAAGATAATTATTTTTATATAATAGTCATTATATATATATATATATACGTATGTGTGTGTGTGTGTGTGTGTGTGTGTGTGTGTGTGTGTGTGTGTGTGTGTTTGTGTGTGTGTATGTGTGTGTGTGTGTATGTATGTATGTGTGTGTGTGTGTGTGTATGTGTGTGTGCGTGTGTGTGTGTGTGTGTGTGTGTGTGTGTGTGTGTGTGTGTGTGTGTGTGTGTGTGTGTGTGTGTGTGTGTGTGTGTGTGTGTGTGTGTGTGTGAAATACAGTATAAAACTAAACGCGCTGAATCAGCATAATATCAGCCTGTAAATAATGACAAACAAGAATTTTGTTTTTTTTTTTACTGATTCACGTTTCATTAATATTATTATTTCTATTTTTTATTATTATTAGCAATTTGATTATTTTATTAGAGAGTTGTTATAAAGAACTAGTTTTATTATCTTAAAGAAGTTTTTAAATAGGGCCAGTGTTATATTTTCTGTTTATTTAAGCATTAAAATAAAATATTTTAAATAAAACATCTCTGTTACCTTCATGAAGGAATCAACTGAAATAATTTACAACAAAAAATATTTAATTTTATTTTATTAATTTAAATCTGTTTTATTTAGAAAAAAAATTATAATCAGTGGCGGCTTGCGTATAGGCACAGTGAAAATTCAGCATCCCTATTTCCACTTGATATTATCGATAACATTTAATATAATGAGTCTTTTTTTTTAATTCTTTCTTTATACTTGTACAATATATTATCCTTAAGCTTAATGTCAGTAGCGATCCCCCAGTTTATGAAAAAGATACAAAAATCTTTGTATATACAGCGGCGTGGTGTTTGGCTGTTGTATGCATGCGCACATAGGAAGCTGCACGCGAGGCTGCGAGGGAGAGAGAACTGTCGCTTCCGCAGTGCCGACCCTGACGTGCTGGTGGAAGGTAGTTTTTTTACTCCGCGTGTGAAGAACGTTCCTGTTCGTTCCCTTTTCTAGTTTAGTCGGTGGAAGGAAGTAAACTGGTTTAGTTGTTTTTCATTAGTGAACAGAAGATAGCGAAAAGCAAGGGCTCTTTGACTGCCAAATCTTTCCAAAAAGATACTTGAAGGGCGAAAGAGAAGGTAATTAGTAAAAACTAATTATGTATTTATTTCTGTGTAAATAGAGATTTAAATTAAGCCCCATTGGACTTTTTATTAAATTGTTATCTAATAATACGAAAAAATATTATCTGTATTGACATTTTATTATTTATTCGGTTAAATCAAATACGATTTTAAGCACAATGTGCTTAAAACCTGTGTACCATATTCTTGAATGTGATAAAGTGTAGAATTAAATTATTATCGCGCTTCCAGCAATTCTATTTGATTAATTTTTTTCGGTTCTTTTATTTTACAGAAAACTTTAACCATGGCCTTGAAAAGGCCCAGAAAAAAAATTTTCTGGAACAGCATCCCCTTTAATTTTAGCTACGAGCCGCCACTGGTTATAATATAACCTTTATATAAACTTACTGTTGTTTTATTTGTTTTAAAAAGTAAAGTTGATTTAGCAGAAAAATAATAAGTAATTCTAATATTAATATTTGGTGAATAAATAAATATTAACCATTAAATTTAAATATAAAAAGGGAAGAAAATCAGAATATTTTAGACAAATTTTCAATAAAATAATGAGGCTCCATCTATCGATTATTTTATGATTAAAAAAAATAAGTTTAAATTGACATAAATTCAAGAAATAAAATAAATTTCTACAGAAATTATTATATTACGATAAATAATCAGCTGAACCACATATTGAAAATAAAAATCTTGGTTTTATAAACAAACTGCAAGATAAAGAAGATTTTTTCACACACGCTACAAACCATTAATCTCATCTCCTCTGTACAGTAATGCTTAACTGCGGCCCTGGAGGTTAAAACAGAAAAAAAAAAAAAAAAAAGATAAAGAAGAATTATAAAACAGTTCTAATTTATCATAAAAGCCATTACAGTCATTGTTATACTGTAGAACGGGTATGGACTGTATTTTGAAATGACGGTTGAGATGATGAAATGAATTAAAACATATTCTTCTTGAATAGTTAAATTTAATTTGTCACATTAGACGCCTTTAAAATATTATTCAAGTCATATTAGACCGATGAATAATTGACCGCACCAGACGGAATTATACTTGAATACAATTAATAAATAACAGTCACATTAGACTGTAAAATGCTAAATACCACTAGTTACCTTAGACTAGGTATTACATGACCGCTCCAGGCGGGATCCGGTTCTCGAATGATCGTACGAGACTAACTCTCCGGCCAGCGCTAGTAGATGCTAGAGAGCAGCACCAACCGACTCAACATGGAACGGAACAGTCATCTTTCGAATTATCACAAAAATAGGCTGAACAAATGATACCCTATCAGTGATCTTAAAAGACATCCAAATATTTTCTCTTTGAATCTGAATCAAAAGGGCTCTGCAGGAATGGCAGTATGCAATTACTAGCTGCAGGGCGTGCCTACGCCTACGCAGTTAGGCCCTCCGGGTGGGTTGCCCTGGTGGGCGGGGTCTTGGAATGGGATTATTAGGTGTCCAAAATTGATTACCTCTTGTATAAAAACATTTTTTTGGAATGATGAAAATTGATATAACGTAAGTTAAATTAGAAATTTAACTCTAGAATACTAACGAATCGGGATTTTCCGCTAGTGATCGATACATTCCGGTGCCTACTTTTTGGTTTTAGTTCATTATTTTATGAAGAAAAACAATCACATAAATAAATAAAATACGTGTAAAAAAAAATTAACACCGCTCTTAAATTAAACGCACTAAAAGGTAACAAATAATTTTAGGACGGTGTCTCAAAATGGTTTTGACAACAAGCTTTGGTGGTGATATGTAAGATTAGTGAAAGTCATCATTTCAAAAAAGAAAAAAAAAATAGTTTTGCTAATTTTTTCTTATGCGTGTTTGCACCCCACTCTAGGCTGTTCATCACGCATAAGAAAAAATTGGAAAAACACCAAATTTTTAATTTGAAGCTATGATTTTCACATAATTTTATTTATCATCATCAAAGCTTGTTGTCAAATCCACTCTGAGATACTGCCCTAAAGTTGTTTTTTACATTTTAGTGGGTTTAATTCAAGAGTGGTGTTTAACATTTTTTTTACATATTTTTTATTTTCTACTTTTTAGTGCATTTAAAATAAGAGTAGTTTTTAAAACGTTTTCTACACATTTTTTATTTTCTGCTTTTTAGTCTTCATAATTTTATACTTTGCAGCTGCGTTAGCGCACAGGTTTGAGTGTATTTAGCGAAAGATCGGATTGGTACGTTTTACGGTGGGTGAGTGCAATTAAAGCATAGTTCTAAACAATTTAATCTCCGGATAACCAAGATCCTATCGATCAAGAGTATACCCGATGCGTTAAACAGTTAGCGCTCGACTTGCTAATACATACGCCGTTTGAATCGTAAAAAACGGTTGCCGAGATATTACGGTAGCACTCCATATTACGGTAGCCCCACCCTAATTTCCGAACGGCGCCACGGGTGCATTTGGAAATATTATTATCCGACGGGTAGCTCTGGGAGCGGATGTAATATCGGCGGGGAGGGTGGTCGAAAAGATTTTTCAGAACGCTAGGACTGACCATTTTTGATATAATTGCGATTTTCGTCCGAAAATTCGGATCCGGTTAAAAAGTACTAAATTTTCCCAAAACTTCGATATATATGTATGCAGTATATCGATATATAATTATATAACAAGTATACACCTGACCACCATGAGACATGCACTAACGATTCGCGATTTTCCGCTAGTAATCGATACATTTCGGTGCTAATTTAAGGGGAATGTAAACACATAGACACACATACAAATGCCGTTTAGTATGGTAGTATATGTTATTTATCAGCTGTCTGTAATACCAGTGCTTTTTCACCTCTGTAATTGATAAATTAGTTCACAATAGGCTGGCTGTCTATAATTATAATAACATCACAATACTTGAAGAAATCAGTTCTCTCTACTACCAATTGCACTTCAGATTAATTATACCTACAACAATAATAAAAAACACTGAGACAGATAGTGTACATCGAGAAATTAATCAAATGTCAATTAAAAGGTATCTTGCTTCACGGTAACAATGGAAAGGGTTATATAAATCAGCATGCTAAGATCAATAAATGAAGATGTTATTCATTTCTGTAACAAATTCCTTGATTTTCTTTTATCACAGAGAATAATAGTACAATCGATATTATTACTCATTACTCTCAGAGAAATTAAATTTTGTGACTAATGCCAGTTTTTATCTCAGATGATTTATAGTTGTCATAACCATTAGAAAGACTGGGACAAGTAGTAGAAGCACCAAACTAATTAACCCTTTCTACTGGAAGCAATACATTATTTCCAGACTCAGAAGGAAATCTAATGTTACACAGGTTTTTATTACCAGTAAAAATGTTGACTTATATTGCAATGTGAGTTGTGAACTGTAAGGTTTATTATTTGGCATAATTTAAAGTCATTAAAGATTTGGTTTTATGTATTGTAAGGAAGACACATAATTATCATTTTACACTGCTGTATTCATGGTGTATATACAGGATATAGTTTTCTGAGATGTCAATCTATTGTTAAGGAAACCAAAACCCAATTAAAATTATTAAAACAATATAAGTGTTACTGTCACTATATTTTATAATGATTATAAGTTTAGTCATGACCACTTTTTTATTTGTTTTTTCTTTTTGTTATCATTAAAGTTTTGAGAATAAGAAAACTTATTATCTATAAATTATTATCATGGATTTAATACTTAACATTTAACCATAGAAAATTTTTACTGTTATAAATTCAATTAATTACATTCATAAAAACCTTTTTCATCATTTCATAGTCTACTTCTTGCTGTGTAGGAAGCAACTATTTATTTTTATAAGAACTAGGATTTGTTATAATGGCTGAAGATAGAAGTAACAAAAAACTTTTTCTGTTTACAAGTATTTTAAGTGTAATCCTTGGATGTTTTTATTTTTTATATATACCAGTATTTACAAGTCGGTTAAGTTCAAACTTGGAATTTGTTATAGTTGTAAGTAAAAGAATAAATATTAATAATAGTAATTTTTTTAAATAGTGTTCTAATAAGAATTTAACTTATCTAATTGATTTGAGGTGCAGGATTAAAGCGGCTGTCCCTTTCATTACAACAGACGTGCTAGTTAAAGTATGACACAAACTCTCCTAGCAATTGGACATGTACAAAGAGAGAAATGGTGCTCACATTGAACTGATGACTGTGTTGTGTTATCAAGTTTAGAGGGTCTGAAAGATGACCTCTGGTAAAGCCCATGTTAGGAATGGAGGGAGTGGTGTGGTAAACGGGATTATTGCAAGGCAAGTCTCTCCCCTATGGAGGTCAGGATACTTACATTGAACAGTTGTAGAGAAAAACTTAGTCTTTGATTTTATTTGTGGTTCATTACTACAAGTAAAAATTAAGAGATACTGAATAGCTTTAAAATCCTGAATATTCTTTTTTTATCAGAATAAAAAATTTATTTATTTAGACTACATTGGAAATGATAGATGTGCACATACTCATTAACTTTCCCAGTATTTGTAAGTAAGAATTAAGGAAAATAATTGGGAAACCTTGATCAAAGCAACATAACAATCCACAACATTCAAACTTATAAACTGACAAACAAAACAAAATTTAATAATATTTTCAAAATTTACAACATATTATAAACTTGAGATTCCTTTAGTGCCTGTTACCTAATTTGTTTGCAAATTTAAGATGTAATTTGTTTTGTTTGTGACTGAGTCTCTTTTTGTTGCATAGCCATTTATTTGCATTTGTTTGATATATGATTTCAATTTTTTCTTGACTATGATGAATGTGGTGTGCTTTAATTGAGTATGTTGCTTGTGCATGTATCACATATTATAAACATATTTTGTTAAATTATACAAGTGTACATGTATGTATGTTTTTCTAGTGTTTAAAAGTGTGCTCTGATATTTTCAGACATTAGTTGGTTTAACAATGTTGAAATTTATGTTATTGTCCATGATTATTGACCATAAAATTATTTTAAAACATTAACTTCTTAAGTGACAAACCAATCAAATTGAATAAATATAACATTTCCAAATTCTCATGCAGGCATTTTCATCTTTACACGTGATAATCACTCTTATGCAACCATCACTGAAAATTGATGGAAAGTGGCTAAAAACATTGCTTTAAATTTGGTTTGATTTGTTGGTTAACAGTATACTGTTCTAAATAACATTCACTGCCAGTTATCGTGGACAAAACATGTGTAAGTAATTCAAAAATAAATAAGAAAACTTTTTAAGTCCACATTAATACATAAAACTTGTAATCAGGGGAAACATCAGTACAAGTAATACAAATATTATTAGGTAATAAACAAACATAAGTCAATACAAAATAAAACAACACTTTAAAAAACTGTTTAATTATATTTGTGTATTAATTAGCATTATAATTAACAAATTACTTTCAGAATTATGAGAAAATTGTTCTCCCAGAAAATTATTTTAGAGCTAACTAATAAATAAATCATGCATTTTGCCTTCACTGGAATTATTAATGACACTTATGTTAATGGGATCCATGTTAAATTGATTAAAGTATGCGTTGAAGATTACACTCAAATAATATATTTAACTTATATTTGTTCGTTCATTTTATTATTATTATTTTTTATAATTTGATGTGTTTGTAAATTTCATATAATTTAAGTGTTTGGGATCTTAGTTTTCATTTGCTTTCTGTAAATTTCATGTTTCAGTTAAAATGTTTTATTACCAAAGGTTGATTCTTCGTGACTTCTACCCATATGTATTCAATAAATGAGGATGAATAGTTATCCAGTTTTTATTACTATATTTTTTTTTTTTTTTTTTTTAAGTGCCAAATGAGGCATAATAAGACTTCATATTTACAGCGTAAATTTTTAGATCTATTTCTTCATAATCCTTCTTTACATTCTTCTCTATCATTAGCAAGTTTCTGATTCATTTTGGATTATTCAGTCATTCTACTTTTGTATTTTTCCTAATCCATCCAACTGTAATTTACCAAAGACCTCCTCCAATATTGCATAAAATATTTTTGCTGAAGGGGCATCTTTTTGCTTCAGATCTAATATTAATATCCATAGTGCTATCCTGTTCAATTTCAATTTTAGAATTATATTAAATATACTTTCATTTAAATACTTTTTTCGTGTAAATGTTGGCAGTGTCTGAAAAACTATTCATTGCATAGTAAATGAATTATTTTACTACTTAGTTGATTAAGAAAAGAATTACTTAATCTTTGCTGGAAATAAGAAGTTTGTTTTATAAATGGTTAAGAAATAGAAATTAACACCAATCTAAAAAATACCGTATTTATTCGAGTACCCCCGCCGCGGAATAAGCCCCGCATCTTGATTTTCTGGACCGAAAATCTAAAATAAAAATCGAGTATATACCGGTATTTTAAAGTGCAACAGATATAATAAAAAAATACGTAAATACGAAAATATTCAGAAAGTATAGCATATAATTCGTTCATTTAAATTACAATATTAATATTACTTAATAATTAATTACCGTAAGTACTAGTTTAGTTCAGAATCAGTAGGCGAGTAAAACGAAAGGAAAGTATCATGTTGAAAAGGATCATTTTAATACACTTTTTAATATGGGATTTTATTTTTAATTAGTAACTGTCACTGTCAATGTCTGTAGAAGAGTTACCGGTAGTCTCCACGTCGTTCTGCCAAAGGTGATCGTCTTCACTACCATCAAGTTCATTAGATATTCCGCATTTTTTAAAACTTTTCCTTACTAATTCCGTGGAAACACCTTCCCAAGCATCTTTTATCCAAACACAAATCTGGTCAAAATCTGGGAATTTGATTCTTCCTGTAGGCTTGAGAAAGAATTTTTCATCAGCCATCCATTTACTCTAGAGCTGATTTAATGCAGATTCGAACGGTTTATTAATGTAGACATCTAGTGGTTGCAATAGAGATGTCAATCCTCCTGGAATTATTACTTGGTCAGTCATACGTTTTTTAAACTGTCTTTCACTTTATCAGTCGTATGCCCGTGATAACTATCCATTACTAGCATACAGGCATTTTTTTTATGATGTAAATCTCCTGATCGCTTTTGCCATTCACACCTGATCCAATCTAAAATTAAGGTTTCGTCCTTCCAACCTGATTCCTGTGCTCTGATAATAACTCCATTTACCTGTTCGGTAGGAAGAGTTTTTCTTTTAAAAACAATATACGGAGGTAATTTTGATCCACCAGAAGTAATGCAAATCATAACACTAGACCTTTGTTTTTCATTACCACCAGTGCAAATCGTAACACTTTTTTCACCTTTTTTGTTTACGGTTTTGTCAAATGGCTTTTCAACATACATAGTTTGATCAGCGTTTCCTATTTTGAGAAGGCAAACAGCCTTTATCTTTTCTAAGATTTATTATGTATTTGTGAAAATGTAATATTTTTTGTTCATAAGGGTGTGGAAGCCGTTGAGAAATGGTCGTCTTTCGTCTTATTGACAAATCATTTCGTGCAAAAAATCGAGTTAGCTATCCACGGCTTGCTTTAAAACCAACATTATTCAATGATTTAGCGATTTCACGATCATATGATTGACACATTTCTGTTGTGATAGCATAACGCATTTCCTTTTTTCCATAACAAAGTCATACGATTTTTTTTTCTATATCTGTATTTTGGTTTTAAGCCACGAAAAGTCCTTTTATTACCAGTGCCTTTCACCACCAATATAAGTTGTTTCTTCTTACGTCAGTCTCGAATGCAGCTTTCATCTACGTCAAATTTTCTTCCTGCCACCCGATTTCCAATTTTTTCAGCCTCTTCTAAAACGCGCAGTTTTTCATTTAATGTAAAAGATCGTACCTTCTGTACTCATTTTAATGCCGTAATTGAAATAAATCACCGTATTAAACTTTATAACATAAACTAAACAGATAAAATGCACATAACCGTCCACATATACAAACAGTACAATGACTATGGCGAATAGACAAAACGACGATGGGTAACTGATACTGTAACTGTAGTATCATTAGAACCGGATGCAGCATATACAGAATGAATCAGTTTTATAAAAGGTAACGGATACTGTAACTGTAGTATCATTAGAACCGGATGCAGCATATACAGAATGAATCAGTTTTATAAAAGGTAACGGATACTGTAACTGTAGTATCATTAGAACCGGATGCAGCATATACAGAATGAATCAGTTTTATAAAAATACCGTAACTTCGTTCCTATCGATAATATGAACCGGATGTTAATAATTAAGTATGTATTCTGTATAAGCGGCATCCGGTATTGATAAATGAAAGCCTAATGTAACTATATATTTATGTGATTGAATTTAGGTACTTCAAAGAAAACGTTTACTTTACATAAATTATCCTGGCTAAAGGCTATGTTTCAAGAAAGCCCCGCACCCTTATTTTTTCTCTCCAATTCCAAGAAAAAAAGTGTGAGAGGTTCTCGAATAAATACGTAATTATTTCCAACGATTATTTATTTTTGAAAAAAAAATTTTTTCACTGAATCAGATTTTTAGCAAATAGAATCTCTAAATCATTTTTATATATATTTACAATAGCATGTAATAAAATTGAAGAAAATACACTGTTAAAATGTCATTATATGGAGAACAGTAATATAAGGATAATAAATAACTGTTGTTAATACCATATTACTCTGAAAGGTACAAACTTCCAGCACAGTGCTGAAACTTTTAGATTTAAATAATAAACAGAGGGGATGTAATTAACTTGTTATTTTAATCCAATAGTTAATGTTATGATAATATTGTGATTTTTAATTCTTACTAAATTTGGCTAGATACTAATAAATAAGTTAGAATCTAATATTTCAGGCAATAAGGTAAATAAAGATAAATAAATTATAATAAACCATAATATCTCTTGCAAGGTGAAAGTAATCAATTGTAAATCACGGTTTTTATTTTTTGTAAAATATATGAAGAAACATTAAACAATTTCTGAGCAACTGTAAATTTCTACCCCTGGGAAATTTCTCTCTTTAAGGTTGGCAAACCTGTGACGTTCATGGCCGCGTTAGTAATGTACGCACCGCATTGTTATCTGTAAGTTGTCGCGTTGTAGTATCTTTAATTACATGTGAGATATTACGATATAAAATGAATCGATGAATCAGAATGCAAATCGATGTTGCCGCCGACTGTGAAATACGTGGAGTCACACGCTTTTTAAACGATCAAAATTTTAAGCAGGTTGAATTCATAGGCAGTTGGTTGCTGTGTACGATTATAATGTAATGAATGAATGAAACGTCCAAAAATGGTATGAAAGGTTTAGAAATAACAGAATTAATGTCCATGATGAAGAACGTTCGGGGAGACCCTCGATGATCACCGAGGACTTGTTGAAACGCGTCGATGATGAAATCAGAAAAAATCGTCTCTCAACGATTTCCGACTTGGGCCTTCTTTTTCCTGATGTTTTAAGAGCTGTTACCGATCGCATTGTTCACGACTATTTTGGCTTCAGAAGGGTTTGTGCACGTCGGGTACCGCATGTTTTAACGTAACAACACAAAAAAAATCCGAATGGGATTTGCTTTGGAATTTTTTATGCGCTTCACAGAAACTGGTGATAACTTTCTTAATTCAATTGTTACCGACTTCGAAACATGGATTTTGTATTACACATCAGAGAAGCCATTGCACGTGCTGTCCATTGTTCGATGCGGTTTGGTGGTCGTGACCACACTTTAACATCCGTGGCGACTTACCAGGCGTTCCTGGATCTCTGTTTCCAGATGCTCCGGAGGGTGAAGCAAAGGTAATTGGTTTGCTTGGCATTCCTCCTGTCACCACCCATTTGGTCGTCCTAAAGCATAAGATCTAATGTCTGTGCCACAAACGGCTACTGAGCCACCAAACAGTTTAGCGACCAGTGTCCTAACTAGCTCCTAGAGCTTACGTAAAAGTGTGAGCGGAATAAACGTGGTACTATACACCACTCGCTTGCGTGTCCCACCGCCCACTTGTCATATATCACTAAAATGGGTAGGCGCACCCCGTCAACTACTAAAACATATATGACTATCAATAATTAATTTATCTCGTCAAAGACACCAATTCGCTGCCACGATTAGGCCGCTGAATGCCAGCAGGTACCTGTCCATCATTAAAGCGCTTGGAGGCTTTATCTGATTGGTAGCCAGCCATATCTCTCGGTCAGTCCCAAAAATCCGTCGAATACCAGGTTCCACAGCAAGGGACCGAGAACGGAACCCTGCGAGCTTCCCCTGGTGACGGAATTTTCCACAACTAGGTGCGCATCTTTAAACAGAGCCAACTCCAACACAAGGAAGGAAATGCTAATTGCTTATGTCAATTTTTATTGACATAGAGTTCTGTCCTCTATGAGTTGGAACGCCGCAATGTTCCCGTAGACTTGCAGACCGTAGTATGTGAATTAAATACTTGTCGGATCGCATGGCTCTGTTTAAAGATACGCACCTAGTTGTGGAAAATTCCGTCACCAGGGGAAGCCTGCAGGGCTCCGTTCTCGGTCTCTTGCTGTAGAACCTGGTATTCGACGGGTTTTTGGGACTGACTGAGAGATATGGCTGGTTACCAACCAGATGAAGCCTCCAAGCGCTTTAATGGTGGACAGGTACTTGCAGGCATTCAGCGGCCTAAGCGTGGTAGGGAATTGCTGTCTTTGACGAGATAAATTAATTATTGATAGTCATATATGTTTTAAAAATGCTGTTAATTAGTGGCTAAATGGACTGGCGGGAGAAGAATATGACGAGGGTATATTGAAGCTGGTGTATCGCTACGATAAATGTCTTAATTCATGTGGTGATTATATAGAGAAGTAGTTAAGGTATGTAGTTTAAGAGAAATAAAAAATAATTATAAAGTTTTCAGAATAAACTGTTTTACAATGAAACGGGTTTTACTTTAGAGATAACTTCTTGTACTATCTAATCTTTTGACAGTAATGATGGCATTATTCGCATCCTTGTACAAAACGTTGTACTAAATATATTTATACTTATATTGCTTTTTATCTTTCAGGCTTATATAATTTTGACTTGCATAATTATGAAATAAAAATAATACTGATATAAATGTTCCATTTCCTCGTTTGTTTATTTCAACAGACTTGATAAAAAAAAACTATTATGAGAAGATATTCTTTGCCTTCTCAGTTACTTGCTATATAAAAATCTGAATTATATATCATATTAAATTATCATTTAATTATACAACAGACTAATGCCCGATAACAGTTACTGGTAGATAAAGAAACTTTTGTTCCACATGAAAAATGCCATGCCTGACTGAGAGTTGTATACAGAACCTCTGGATGAACTTCTCGAGATGCTATCACTCCATCATGGAGATTGATTTTATAACAATGAATCTGATAAATAAGATATGAAATTTGAATTTAGTGATTACAAAATTGTCAGAAATGAAGAATTTTACAAAATGTACTGAAAAAGTTTGATTACTATTAAATAGCTTTTGAAAGCAAGGTGTTATTGAAGAGTGCTAAATTTGACATGTTTACTCAAAAAATTCGTTAATGTCAGGAGGCAAAAATAATTTTCAAATTTCAAATTACATGGCGTATGATATAGCTGATAACATGATTGCTATTAAATATCAATAGAATAGAATGAACTATGTCCCCAAATGTTAACTTTCGTAGTCTACAAAACCAGTTTATTAATTATGGCTTTGACAGAAAATATTTTGTCTTATTTTATGCATTTTAGTGTAAAGACTGCTATCCTCTGACAATTCCAGGTTTGCAAATTCATTAGATTGTAAAGATGCACTTTGTCATCTTAACCAATTCTTAATTTTTTATGATTAATTCAACACATATAAATCAAAGTTTACATGTTATAGTGTTATGTAGCATGTAACATGTTACATGTTATATAGTGAAATCTATTTTTGTAGTGTATGAAAAAAAAACCGATTGAGATTGAAATCACAACTTCCCAAATGAATGAATGAAGCTATTTTTGAAACGCTTTCCATTGCATACAAATTATTTAAGTTAAGTGCGTATCACTATTGTTCTTTATTAGGAGTCGAAGTAAGAATTTGTTGGAATTGAAAGAAAAATTTCAAATGAGTTTTTCATGAATAAATGATAGGATAGGATTATTGTTAATGCTAGGTGTTCTAAATTTATCTGAACAAGTCATTAAAGATTGGAAAAAAATGGAAGTATTACATTTTCGATATTTGTTAATATCATTAATTTATTGTTTTCTAACAAAGAGTGCATGAAATGAGGAAACTGATAAAATATCAGTTTTTATATTATATTCATAATGCTAATATATTGATTATAGTTTACATTATATTCATAACGCTTGCTGATTAAAGTTAAAATCACAAAGTTCTCAAAGGAGAGTTACAATGAAAAATATTTGTAAACATCAATGTAAATTATATTGAATATAAAAGAATTACCTCAATGACAACCCTACTTTAGTGTCTTGCTAGTTTCAAATGATAGATTTTTAGCAGACATGCTGAAAAGTTTTTGTAAAATTTAAATGATATATAAAATTTAGATCAATATCTCTATCAGTTTGCCATGTGTTAAATTCCCACAATAGTTAATAAATATCCCAACAATAGATATTTTTTGTAAAGTTTCATCTATCTCATCTTTCTGATTAAAATGTGAGAAACATATACATACAGAAACATGTCTGAGATGATAATATTAATATTAAAAAAAATAAAGGGTTACCTTATGTAGATTGTATGTCCAATTTTGTGGAATGATTAAACAAAGAAAAAATGTAATTGACATCATGGTATGGATTGCAAAAATCAGTAATATTTTTCAACAAAAATTTTTAATTTTACTAAATATCAAATTATGTTTGATACTTTTTTTAATTATTATTCTTGATATTTAATTTGTAAACATCTATTAAAATTTAATTTGTATCACTAATGTTTTCAATCACTTTGAAATCAAATACTTTTACTTTTCAAACAATTTGTATTTAATTCGCATCAGTTTGATTGCTATAATTATTTAACAATAAGACTTATTAAAGATAGCAGAAATTTTACACATTCTATAAAAAACTTTGATAAATAAATTCATATACACTTATGTATAGGCTTACCATATGTCCAAGATTAGCCTGGACAGTACTGGTTGTTTTAGTGCTATCCAGGGTTGCAAAAATGTCAAGGGTTTTGAGAATGATATTCTTTCAAACTGAAAGAATATCATTGATTTTGACGTTTTTAAACTAAAAGAATTTTAAAATTCTAGTTTGAAAGAATTTTTGAAATCTTTTAAAATTTAGTAAAAATCACTAAAAATAAAACATAATACAGTAATAATTAATAATTTTTGTGAATTTTTTTTTTCTCATTATTGCTGTACCTCATTACTATCATAACAAGGAATATTCCTAGATAGCAAGCAGAATAGTCATAAACGCACAAATGAAAGTGAATTCACTAAGTTCTCAATAAATAACCAGCTTCGCAGCTGATCACCAAAATTTGTCATGCAACCAATGCATAGGTTGACTAATTTCCACGCCAGTCACCATGGAAATAGGTCATAATTTTGGTCTAAAATATATAAACCTGAAACAATTAGGACAACAGTTAATAGAGATGTAAAAATTGAATCAGATATTCCATTATTTGTGACTGAGATAACTCCTCCACGCTTGATTTTATCTCTTTTTCAATAGCTATTATAAAAATAAAAAATATATGCACATCCTCTTATATTTCATTGAAAGAAAGGTTGAAGAAAAGTATTTAAGTTTAAAAATGAAAAATTCTGTAGAAAAATACTGTTTAAAAGAAAATGTATTTACATATTTACAACTTCACTTTTGTTATCAATATCATTTTAATTGCTTGTTTAAGGTGACTAGACACGGGAGTAGAGCACCATTATATTTCTATTCCAATGATCCATACAAGGATCCTGAATACTGGCCAGAAGGATCAGGAGGCCTTACAGCAGTAAGTACTTTGTAATAAACAAATAACATACAGATTGCTCAAAATAAACTGGTTAATATATACTGACTAACTTAATATTGACCGATCATTATTGGAACATCAATTGTTCTGTGATGCTACAGGTCCCTGGTTCAAATACAGTTAAAGTGTAGTTATTTTTATATCCTGTAAACAATTCAAGAGTGGTGAAAATGAAACTTGAGAAAGACCAATTTAAAATTCCGTAAAATGTTTTTGCATTTACTGGTAATTGGATTTGAATATTTTGTTCTAATATTATTGAAATTAAAAGCATGAGGCTATAGAAAACACTATCATATTGTAACTGGGCTTTTGGTCTTTAAACCATTGAAATGTCAAATTTAAAAAAAGAAAATTATTGTTGTTACTACGAAAATGACATGACTGGTAATGTTATAAAACACCCTTTTACAATGTTAGGTTAGAATACTCCTTCACTTTTACTCATTTATTACTTTGATTAAAAAATGTGAGTAAATATTTTCTTTAGTCATTACAGGTGGCACTATCTTCCTAGAGTATAACACTAACTTTCTGATTAAGTAGTTAATTTGTGCTCATATTCTTGTATAAAAAATGTTGTTAAGCACATTTAATTGTGCTTAATATTTAATATTTTGTCACTGTTATTCCTGATTTTTTAAAATACCGCTCTTTAGTTATAATATAATGTGTACTTAACTTTTGTCATACTAATAAAAATATTATTAGTTATGATTAGTATATACCGGTCAAACTCAATAAGATCTAAGAGAAATAGTGTAGCTAGAAATGTTTCTCAGTTTTCCTTACAATATACAATTTTTAAATTTAATGGTGAACATAAGTCAGTGTTTTCAACAAAAAACTGATGAAGATAGATTAGTCACACTACCTCTTTAAAGCAGTAGGTTTGCCAAATCTGCCATGCAGGGAGCATGGTAAAAATGTATAGAGCACTGAAAATAAGATATTTTAAATCTTTTAAAAATTTAATTAATTATAACATCTGATTTGAAAATTAATTTAATATTGCAATACATACATATAGAGTAGCAGTGGGGCTGACGTTAACAACACTTTTGTCAATTTCATAGAGAATTACTTCATTTGTTTATTACTTATTTTCTATTTTAGCCCACTGGGCTGGCCTAGTGGTAAACTTGTCATGGCAAACTATTTGTTTAATAGTTGATTTTTGAAATCAATGATTTTGAAGTTCAAATCCTACTAAAACTTCATAAGACTACTCCTCACTTACATGTCATATATATAATCTTCATCTCATTGGGCAGTAGATCATTGCTAATTGTTCATTAGTTGGAACAGTTGACAACATACACATAAGGGAAAAAATTAATATACTTTTTTCTAATGGTTTTATTAAAAAAATTCAATTAACAAAATACTAATTGATAAAAGACCTATACATTATTTTATCAATGACTCTGTTTAGTATAATTTAAAACACCATTTTTTATAGAGAGAGAAATCATATCACTATATATATATATATATATATATATATATATATATGATGATAAATATCACATTACTAGTGCCTTGAGTGAGTTGCAGTTCAGGCACTGTGATGAAAGCTAACAACATATTGTTGTATAATGTAATAGTATTATTATGGTCTCATTTTGATTCTGGAAGTTTATTTTTTAAACATAAATCTTATTTGGAAACTATAAACATTCAGCTAATATTTATTCTTGTCATTGTTTCTGTATTCAACTTTATTTTTCCTGCAAAAAATTGATAACATTACAATCTGTAACAATTTTTTCTTTGAATTATTGTTATATTAATTCATTTTATACTCAGTTTAACTGGTTTTCTTTCCTAATTGGTTTAGTAGATTATTCCCTTACTTAGAGACATCCTTTTTTTTTACATGACTGTCCAAAATGGAGTATAATGTTTTTAGGGTGTATGTGTGTTCCACCATAGCAACTCAACGGCCCAAATACACCGGGTTGGTCTAGTAATGAACTCACCATCCCAAATCAACTGATTTCAAAGTCGAGAATTCTAAGGTTCAAATCTTAGTAAAGACAATTACTTTTATACAGATTTGAATACTAGAATGTGAATATTGGTGTTCTTTGATGGTTGGGTTACAATTAACCACACATCTCAGGAATGATTGAACTGAGACTGTACAAGATTACACCACATTTACATTCACACATATCATTCTCATTCATCCTTTGAAGTAATACCTTACAATGGTTCCAGAGGCTAAACAGAAAAAAGAGAGTTCAATGACCCAACCAATTAGATGTACAACTCCGTGATGGAATTCTTTTGTTATTGGGAGTGTCATAGATGGCATGTGTATATTCATATAAATACATATGAGAAGTGGATATTTGCCAGTTGAAACACAAACTTTAATGAATTGAATTAATGAACTCTCTTTTTTTCTTTTTTTTTCTGTTTAGCCTCTGGAACCACCGTAATGTATTACTTCAGAGGATGATATGTATGAATGTAAATGAAGTGTAGTCTTGAACAGTGTCAGGTCAACCAATCGTGAGATGGATTTTTAAACTGTGAACCTCTTTTTATCAATGGTAATTAATTATGAACTGTGAGCTCTAATTAATGAACTTCCTTCCTTTTTTCCTGTTTAGCCTCCAGAAATCACTGTCAGATATTACTTCAGCAGGATAAATTAAAATGAGATGTATTAGTGTAAATGAAGTCTAGTCTTGTACAGTCTCAGGTTGACCATTTCTGAGACGTGTGGTTAATTGAAACTCAACCACCAAAGAACACTGGTATCCACAATCTAGTATTCAGATCCATATAAAAGTAATGCCTTTAATAATTATTGAACTGTGAGCCTCTTTTATCACTATGTTACCTGGGTTTGAACTGAATGATTCAAATTAATCGGATGAATAATATTATAAAAATAATAGAATTAAATTTATGTCAAATAAAATAAAAAAAATATTAAATTCAAAAAATTTCTGTTAATAATAATGGGCTTCCTGCAGAGACTGCGTATGAGACTAGAGAGGTGAGGTGATAGGAACACCTTGTACAACGCTAAACCAATCATCACTATCAACTGGTAACAAACAGGGCGCCTGGGGTGCTGTTTTGGAGATGCAATAGGGTGCTCTTACATCTCTGCAAACAATCGTACGATTTTTTCAAACAGGATATTTGTTAGTATGTTAAAGGCTAACTTTTGCATGCATCAGTTGCACTCTTGATTTAATAGATCATGATTATTCGAAAATGTTGTTATATATTCGCAACCAATCTTCCGATTTTCAAAATTCAGACGGGGTATTTGCTAGTATTATACAAAATCACAGTGGGACCCCAAACCAGAACAAAAGTTAACTGATATACTCAGAAAAATCGAGTGGCCTGTACAACGTCGAGACCAGCTTGAGCCCGGCGAGCTCCCATAAACGATCTTTGTAGAGTTTGATGACAGTACGATAGTACGATTAGAGCGAATGCCGTCGGTTTCAAATTGAGGATCGAGCTCACTATTGTCGAATTTGATGCTTTAGGAGGACAAGGCAAAGTGGATCGGGGTGTGCTGCCACTAATGTTGTGCATAGTCCCTTGTAGTTTATGTACAGTCACAACTGTGCATAAACTACAAGGGACTAATCTTGATAGAGCTGTAATACATCTGAGCACTCACATTATTGCCAAGGGTCAGGCCTACTTAGGTCTGAGTTGCGTGAGATATTTGGAGAGTTTAGCCATTAATTGTTTGGATCCCAGAAAATTGCTGTATGATCCGCACTACAAAAGGTCTCTCGAGAAACTCATTCGCTTGACAAATCTGTAAGTTTAGATTAGTATACGCCAATTAAATAAATAAATTTAAATGTTTACAGTTTTCTCATTTGGCTCAGTATGTTAAATATTCGTATTTCACATCGTTTTCATGATGTTCACAATTAAACCGTTTTCACGATTTGAAAGCTTATAACCAAAGTTTTTGAATCGTGAATTTTTCTCCATGATCACTAAAAAGTTTTAAATTATAAAAATTAAAATATACAACTGCCAAAAAAAAAAAAAAAATTGAACTAGAAAACGGCAATAAAGCGAACTAAAAAAGACAAGGTATGGAAATAATGGACTAAATATCGTTATGCGGTATTCTGTTAAATAAAATAATCGATGACCAATCAACTTTCAAACAGTTCTAAGTAGTTTAAATGTATTTTTCATGTCAGAAATAGCAGGCACTTAAGGTTGTCTAATGACTAAGTTTTAACCAGGTCTTACGTCGATAAGAAGATTTTGTCCTTTAACAAAAATATTTAAATTTTTGGCTTTTCATTTCTTTCTTTTTGTTCTATTTTAATTAAAATGTGGTACTTAGCTGGTACATTACATCAAATAACTGCAATTTTATGATTATTTTTAAATTTAATAACCTCAAATAAGTTGAAATAACAGGTTTAATGAACTCATGCTTACCTACCAGGGAATAGAATCTTCTTAGTTATTACTGTTTAATTGTTTTGAAGTGAAGTTATCTATAATTATACTTACAACTTTGCTTGTAGCTTGTTCAGAAATACAAATTAGTTGCATGCAATTAACCTACATTTGTTCTATGTACATTCTGATCTGGAAGCACCAGAGATCTCTGGTGCTTCCAGAGCACCAGTATATCCAAAGTACTCAATGGATATCATAAAAAAAAAACACATTAAATAAAATAATGATTTTTATTTTATTTTAACAGATTATTACGCTTTGCTTTTAGTATGCAAACTGTTAAACAACTATTTCTTGGCAAATAGATAATATACTTTATTTTTAAATTAATGACTCCAATTTAAGGAACCCAGGTTCCTAATATTTTGTTATGTAAAATAATAAGTCATATTCTTGTCAATTATGATTTACAAGTACTAAACATAACTTTAATTGGATTTCAAACATTTCATTTCTAATAAGTTAGTTACATTTCTATTAAATTTTTGCAATTTTTATTTAAACTTATTAGCTTTTCATATTTATTATTTAGTAATAAATCGAATTTATGTTACAGAAAGGTAAATTACAAATGTACAGAAGAGGACAAAATTTAAAACAGCGTTATTACAGTTTATTTCAAGGAAAATACGATCAGAAAACCATATATATAAGAAGTACACAATCAGCTCGTACCTACATGAGTGCCGCAGTATTATTAGCTGGAATGTTTCCACCAACAAAAGAAGAATTATGGCATCCAGACATTAACTGGCAACCAATACCAATCTGGCCAGACTATTTAGATAAAACTATGGTCCGTTAATTCCATTTTAAGTTATCAGTATATCTTATCAAGAATTATGAGTATCATATACTTATTTTCTTCATATTTACAAAGTTTTACGATCGTTATATGAATTGATGCGAGAGACGTTCAATAATTAATGGGACAATTTGATGTAGAAGAAAAAAAGAATCATTCAATGACAATGAAACTTTTTGAGAATGAAGTTAGTAACCTTGGGAACACATTTAATCAGCTGTTTGACCATAATTAATCTAAACATAATCTCTTTTGTTAATTTTAGAATATCAGCTCCACTTGAAGCGTGTACACTGGAAAAGCAACGTTCAATGATAAAATTTTTGCTTTCAAAAGGTGTGAAAGCGAAGATTTACCCAAGAATGTTGAAATAGTATGATGAAAAGTGTTTAAACCGCAGTAACGTGTTAAGTAGGTGGAACAGTTTGGGCAGAATAAGTGTGACTGATCTCCATCGCTCTGGAAGATCAGTTGAAGTTCCGACTACTGAGCTGCAAAATCACATAAATAATCTAATTCCCGAAGACAGGCAAGTCAAAATTTCCCAAACTGCTAGTTCGTATAATATTAATATTGGAACCGCGCATTCAGTCATTCATGACGTGCTGAATTATCGCAAAATGTGTCCGAAATTGATTCCAAAAAGTTGACTCAAGCCCATAAAGACACCGGATTCAGTTGGGAGGTGTTGCCACATCCTCCTTTCAGTCCAAATCAGATTTTTATTTGTTCGGCTCGCTGAAAGATTTTTTACGCGGCAGGAATTTCGACGACAACGAAGCGGTCAAAAAAGCGGTACACGAATGGTTCAAACAGCAAGGTAAAGACTTCTACGTTGTGGGAATTAGAAAGCTCACAAAGTGACAAGTATCTAAATGTTGCTGTTGAGTATGTTGAAAAGTAGTGTAAGTTTCATTGTCATTGAAAAAATCTTTTTCTCTACATCAATTTTTCTCATTAATTATTGAATGTCTCTCGTATGTATTACATTATTGTTATTTATGAAGGCAGGAAAGAGTAAAATTTTTTATATAAATTATAGTGATAATATAAGCATGAAAGAAACATACTCATATGTAACGATTAATGCAAAAAAATAAGTTGTTTTAAATAATTTTGGGGTAAGTTAGGCAACATTTTAGGTAAATTAGGCAGTATTTCTATTAGTTATAAAAAATACGTAGGTTCCTCACTGAGGATTTTATGTTATAAATTTAAATTTACAACACTATAATATTACATCTTTCATTAAAAAAAAGATACAAAAAAAATTACAAAAATATATTTCATTACATATAAAAAATTATTTTTTAACAAAGCTTTTATTCAAATAATATTAAAATTAACATTAATAAAAAAGGAAACAAATTAGAAAATCCCTCTAAAAAGAAAAAAAATAAGAATTAAATCAAACTGAGAATTTTAAACAAAAAAATATAATATATTAAATATAAAAATGCACTGAAAAGTAAAAGATAAATTATATAAATATCTAATAAATAACCAATAAATATAAAATAAATAAATATAATAATTATTAAACTTTAAAATTAAAAGTAATGAAAAATATTTTGTTAAATAAAAGCGTGGCGCAGTTTTTATAATTTATTTAAAACAACACAACATTTATTTTTACAACAATTAATCTTCATTTTCATTTTCAATAACGACGCGAGGAGGCGGAAAGGTCTGCTGGAACCTTTCCAGTTGAGACTGACTAGCTACAAGTAACAATCTGTGAAAATGCACCTCTCGCTTTCTTTGTACGTGTTCTCACATATTTGAAGTTCATCTTCGAATTCTGCTTGTAATCTAAGCCAAATTGAACGCACTCTTTCCGCTAAAATTTCTAATTAATTATGAATATTTATTTAATGAATTCATAATTACGATTACAATTATAATAATGATAATAATTAATAATTTTTCAGATTACCGTCAAAATGTAATTTTGACAGTAATCTGAAGATTTGACATTATGCAAGATTTCTAAATTTAATTTTTATTTTTAATCTTATTATCCCTTAAAGGTCATCTCGGTGCAAATTTGAACCATCAAAGAATTAAAACTTGAGTTATTTTATTACAGATAAGTATATGCATATACTAAATAATCTCATTAAACAAAAAATATATTTTAAAATACAGCAAATGTCTATAAATACTTACTCGAAAAGATTGTTATAAAAACTGAGCCACGCTCTTATTTAACTAAATATTTTCATTACTTTTAATTTTAAAATTGAATAATTATTACATTAATTTATTTTTTATTTATTGGTTATTTATATAATTTTTTTTTTAATTTTCAGTGCATTTTTATATTTGTTAATCTTTATATATAAAAATGCTAAGTTCGTTTGTGTACGCTTCAAAAACTCAAAATGTTCTGCACCGATTGAGCTCAAATTTTAGCACGATATATAACCCCCATCAAAGATTGTTTTCATCTATTTTTAATAAATCTATCTATCTATTTTTAATTTGTACAGTTTTTTAATAAATAAGAGGCTAATAAATCTGATGGAAATGTAAACAAAGGAAAACCATTCAGATCAATGCAAGATGGCCGCTGTAAAACATAACGACCGATCACAAAGAGCCCGTATGGCCGTTGCCAATGTAAACAAAATCACAACTGATTAAGTAACAAATTTCTTTGAATATATTTAACAGCTAAAACATCTGTATTTTATTAAAAAAAAAAAAACACCAAAACAAAAAGAAAAGCCACCAAGAAGGATGACTTACAGTAAATAAATTAAAGCACCCAACTTTCTTATAGGCCAGATAGACTTAAGACTATGCAAACAAAAAAAGTCGAAATAACCAAATACACAGAAAATAATATCCCTACATAATGACCAAACAATCATTTTTTGGTCATTTAGCGTTCTTTGCTATGTAAAAGCAAAGAACAAAATTCACAAATAGTAACACTGAAACCACACAACTAAGTATTCGTTTTTTTTTTGTTTTTTCCAACCTCCGAAACCACCGTTATGGATTGCTTCAGATGATGATATGAATGATTTATAGCGTATGAAAATGCCATGATTGAACATTAACTTAAACCTCTTCAAAAACTAAGCCACATTTTGATATCATTGTTTTTCTATAACACGGCTGGAATTCTTTTCGTTTAATGATAAGAAGCGTTGTCAAAGAAAATAACCGAATTCTCTTCCAAAGGACGTAATACACCGCTAAACTATTTCTAAATAATTCAATTCGTGTAACTTTTTACGATTCGCGTTTTTATCAAAATCTCACCTTTTTCTCAATTGACCTGCGAGGTTTTGTTTTCTTTGGAGACCGTAATTCATTAGTAGATTCATACTCGAGAATCATGTTGTACACTGAAGCAGCATAACCTCTACTTACGTTAGCAGTTTATTAACATCTGAAATCAACGTCGTTTGATTATTCTGTAATTTTTAAGCATTACCCTGCTTTTGTAAGCATTTAAAATGATGTGTTTTTTCGCACGACTTAATGGCTTTTTTCGCAGCCCACAAATCTTTATATATAAAAATATTAAGTTCGTTTGTGTTCGCTTTAAAAACTCAAAATGTTCTGCACCGATCGATCTCAAATTTTAGCACGATATATAACCCATCTATTTCATCTATTTTTCGCATCAGTCACATACCCGCGACCGCGATAAAACAGTTTTTTTAACGGTCAGCTGTGTACCAGTGACCGCGCCATCTGCCGGAGCGCGGGGAACACTCGCCATACTAGCTAACGACAACCGCAGTCACATGTGAAATAATTACATTGTTTATTAACAAAAAAAAAAAAAACTTATCCACTTGCATTTGATTCAGATTATTATACAATCTGAATTAAATATTCACTTTAATCGAGGTACTTTTGTGTGATCGTGTCGTGATTGAGCCGCGCCTTTCACCAAATCGTAAGTAGAGGTTATGTTTTATATGAGAGATGGTCAGAAAAAATATTATTTTTTTATAATTATTATTTAACTATTTCATTTAACTAATATTTTACTTATTTATTTAAATTCATGTATTTAGTTAATATTATTAATTTTTAGCCACTTTTCAATACTGTCTGTCTTGTGTCTCATTGTTGTCGAGCTGCAGCTATGAGAACCATGAGAGATAGGTGAAAAAAGTTTAAATAAATTTTTTTTGGCCTTTTCAGAATTAAAATTTTTCGTTATTAAACTTTTTGTCCTTTCTGTCATGGTTTACAGCATAGAGCTGTGAGAGCCATAAGAGGTTATAATCTTATCCCTTCCTTCTATTCCAGTAAAAACCGAAATAATGACTTGCAGAAAATCGAATTTGGGCCGTCGCAATGACCACACAGAAGGATTAAGAAGACGGCTTTCGAATATGACTGAGGAAGATAGGGCATCCGTACAAGAGAGGAACAGACTAAGCACCATCCAGATACGTAACGTGGAACCAGCAGAAAGACGAGCAGTCAGGCTTGAGGATGCACGATTGCGAGCACGTCAGTCGCGTTCTGCAGCAACAGATTTGGTTCGTTCTCAACGGAATGAACGCGTCAGGGTGAGGATAGCTGAAACACGAACCCAAAGAACAGCTGATCTGAATCTGCAATACAAGTCTTATATCGTCAATATCGTCTTGCGTTCCGGTACAATCCAGCTGTTGATTATAGTTCAAGTCGGCATGTTGTTATTGGCCAGATGAGTCATGTCTGTACCTACTGTCAGGCTCTAAAGTTTAATAATGAAACGAAAGAGATGTGTTGCGCTAGCGGAAAAATCAAATTGCCTCAACTTGATGCACCACCAGAGCCATTGAAAACTCTACTTGCTGGATCTACCGCTGAATCGAAGCATTTCCTATCGAACATCAGGAAATATTGCTTCCAAATGACGTCATTTGGTGCGGAAATCGTGACGACTCAATTCATTATTTCGCAGCTACAGAAGCTCCTTCGCGAAAGGAACAATTTGGTGCATTTTGTTCAAAACGGCAATTGATATGATGCCATCACATATGATACCCACAAGATTGTCATTCACGCAGACAAAACGACCGCTGGAGAACATGTCCGGATATATAATGCTCCAACTATAGACGAAGTAGCAATTGTCGTAGTCGGAGATCAGTTCCAACCTAGAGATATTGTTCTCCATCGAAGAAACGATCAATTGATAAACGTCGCAGAAACTTCGCTGTGCCAGCTAGTATATTATATTTTTTGTTTAAAATTCTCAATTTGATTTAATTCTTATTTTTTACTTGTTTTTTCTAATTTGTTTCATTTTTTTATTAATTTTAACATTAATATTAGTTAAATAAAAGCTTTTTTAAAAAAATTTTTGTTATATGTAATCAAATATATTTTTGTAATTTGTTTTTGTTATTTTGAATTTTATTTTTTTATTTTTTTACTTTTTAGTCTTAATGAACAATAAATTTTTTACATCCAAAGAAAATATTCTTAATAATATTTATATCTGAATATTATTGTTTGTTTATTAAGACTAAAAAGAAGTAGTAATATTTATTTTTACACATCGAAGTTACATACGTATACCAAATTTCAAACATTTTCATACGATACTTCTTGAGACATGAAAATTTTCAACTAAATGCATGAATTTAGCGTAGGGGTACCGCGTGGGGGCGTGGGGGTGGGTCATATCAAATTCCGACACCGAAGTGCTTTATTGTCATCGAAGTTGCATACATGTACCAAATTTCACTGATTTTCACACGATAGTTGATGAGAAATAAAAATTTTCAGCAACATGCATGGATTTAGCGTAGGGGTAGTGCTTGTGGGTGGGGGTCATATCCAAATTCTAACACCGTAGTATTGCATTGTAATCGAAGTTACATACGTGTACCAAATTTCATTGATTTTCATACGATAGATCAAAAGATATAGCAGTTGCAAGATTTGAATATTCCTAAATCTAGTTAAATAAAAGCTGTTTATGCTGTTTATTTATGCTTAAGCTTATAAATTTATTTATAAATGCTTAAGCTGTTTATTTAAGCTTGTTTATTAAGACTAAAAAAGAAAAAAGTAAAAATATTTATTTTTACACATCGAAGTTACATACGTGCATCAAATTTCATTGATTTTCACACGATAGTTGATGAGAAATAAAAATTTTCAGCAACATGCATGGATTTAGCGTAGGGGTAGTGCTTGTGGGTGGGGGTCATATCCAAATTCTAACACCGTAGTATTGCATTGTAATCGAAGTTACATACGTGTACCAAATTTCATTGATTTTCATACGATATATCAAAAGATATAGCAGTTGCAAGATTTGATTATAACTAAACCAAGTTAAATAAAAGCTTATAAAAAATACTGCTCATTCTTCATAAAGTAAAACTTTAAAAGTTACAATTCATGAAAAGAAGGATGTACCATTTGCGTAATAGGTAGTTCAACTACTATTTTGGCTTTCTGTGCAATCCTTCCACAATGACACTAAAACAAAGTGCCTGGACACTTTCATAGAGTCATCAAGCTTTATAGAAACCTACCTTGATAACTTCTAGGTGTCAGCATGGCATTTCAAACCGGACTAGAGTAAAGGGTGAATAAAGGAAAAGTGTAATTAATCCATATAGAGACTAAATTGGAAGATTGGATTGGGTTTTTTTGGCTTGTGCTAGCCTTTAAATTTTAAAATCTAAAAACATTTATAGTAGCTTTCAATAAGTGATTGGTGGATTAGCACTGTAATCACTGTCAAATTATTTGTTAAAAACTGCACAGATGAGCAAAATCAATCATTCAAAATGTTAGTTGAGGTTAGGATTTGCTCTGATATGCATACATCATCATTTATAGGAATTTACTTTTACGTGTTTTCCAACTAAGTAATGGGATGAATTCCTGTCAGTGATGCTTATTAACCAAGTAATTTCGAGCTTCTATTAGTCATTAATTGTTTTATTTCATATAAAAAAAAAACAGTTGTTTTGTATGAAATGAAGGTCGTCAAAGAAAATTATTTATTCTGACATAATTTGCATTGTAAGTATTTTCTGTAAAACCAAAAATGTGGGCCCTTCTTCTTCCAAAAGACAATTAAAGTTAGAACGTTTGTGGCCAAACCCCAATCCTTTTCCTTTTTTTAATAAAATTATTTCATATTACTTAGTAAAGATTTTTAAAAAAATAAACGTCTAACTATACAATTAAAAATGATGTAATACTCAGGATTTTTCAACAATTTCAACTTTGACATTACTTAATGAGGAAAATGAAATAATAGAAGAAAAAATCCAAACCTTGCTAATCTAGAAGACAAAAGTTTATGTTGTGTAAAGTAATTAGAGAAGTTTGGGGTAATGAGTGTGTTGATTGCAACGTTTTTATATTACATTTTGAACATGTGTTTAAGTTAATTTTGGTAGTTGTAAAGTTACAAAGTTTATGTGTGTTTTTATGTTTTTTTACCGTTGTGTGTGACACACAGCGGTTAATGACACACAAGTAATTAGCCGTTGTGTGTGGCTAATGACATACACTGCGGTTTATGTTACATTAGTTCGTTTAACGAGTCGGTTGACGATATTTCTGTACCACTGGAAGCTGTAAAAAAGCTACAAAATAGTAGCGGTTGGTAATTTGGATGACTACCCGAATCTGTTTACTTTCAGTCGGTAAACAGTCGGCCGGCCCGCACCGATATGTGTGTCTTCTTGAGTTAAAAACAATGGAACGACCCACGGACCTACTATTAGACTCGATAAACGCTTCGGTCAAAACCGCTGTGTATGTCATTAACGTAAAGGTTATTTTTTTGCGAATTTTGTAGGTGTACACGTGTAAGAACTCACACATTCCCTGTGTGGTATTGCCATTCTGTAATAAGAATGTTATTTACGGATTAAGGCTTATAGATTTCTTTAAGTGAGTTTTTGACATTGTTTTGGAATATTTTTAATGAGTTTTGAAAATATTTTAGCTAATATGCCAGAGATAAGTAAACGTATTGGTAGTCCATTATTATTTTTGGAAACTTGAATGTAGAATTTAATTCGTTAAGTTTGACATACAAGTATAAAATAATTTTATGTATTTTACCAGGACCGTTTTTTTTTCAACCTCCAATCGTGCTTCTAAGTAAACAAGAGGTAGGTGGGAGCCAGGTCTCCGCGTTGTGCGATTGCGCCGCCCTCCTCCTAACAAACTCTGCCTTTGCGGGTTCCATTGCATCATCCTGAACGAAGCTACGTACAATTGAACATGGCCGATATGATCGATGCTACCGTCACGGGTGATACGTTTTTTGCAAGTAGAAGGATTAACCCACCGGGTTGATCTAATGGTGAACGCGTCTTCTCAAATCAGCTGATTTGGAAGTCGAGAGTTCCAGCGTTCAAGTCCTAGTAAAGTCAGTTATTTTTACACGGATTTGAATACTAGATCGTGGATACCGGTGTTCTTTGGTGGTTGGGTTTCAATTAACCACACATCTCAGGAATGGTCGAACTGAGACTGTACAAGACTACACTCGATTTACACTCACACATATCATCCTCATTCATCCTCTGAAGTATTATCTGAAAGATAATTATCGGAGGCTAAATAGAGAAAAGAGAAGCAGAAGGATGTAGCGCTGCTGAAATTCATCGCAGAATGAGTCTAGTGTATGGTGAAAACTTTACGAATCATGGTAGTGTACGGGAATGGTGTAGGAAATTTTAAGAAGAACGAATGAACGTCCATGTTGAAGGTGGGTAAGAACACCCATATTGTACGCCTGGTTGAGGGTATTGAGGATTCTGTCCGCGACAAACGTAGGTTTATGATAAGTGAACTTTCTGCAGAAATTTCAAGACCTTTTCTGCTTACAATTGTGACTAAAGACCTAGGATACCGGAAACTGTGTGTACGTTGGGTCCCAAAAATGTTGAGTTACGATCACAAATCGCAGCGAAAGGAATCAATCTTAATGTTTCTCATGCTTTACGATAATGAAAGGGAAGAGTTTTTAAAGTCTATCGTTACTGGCGATGAGACTTGGATCCAGTATGACAATCTAAAAAAAAAGAACGGTCTAAGCAACTGATGCACACTTCTTCTCCAAACAAGCCGAAAAAGTTCAAACAGACACTGAAACACAGGAAAACAATGGCTATAGTTTTTTGGGTGTCTTGTTTGTGAACTTTATATAGCATAGGACAACAATAACAGGAAGTTTATCGTGAATCTTTACGTCGCCTCCCCAGAACGACCCAGAAAAAACGAAGAGGCATGCTCGCGTCCGGCATGGTTTTGACCCACGACAATGCACGACCTCACTGTATCAACGTGACGCAAGAGCTTCTCAAACAATTCAAGTGGGAAGTTTTCGACCATTAACCATGTAGTCATCAGAACCTAGAAACTAGCGATTTTCACCTCTTTCGAGAATAGAAGATATGGTTGGGCAGACAACATAACCAGTGGCGGCTCGTAGCTAAAATTAGTGGGGATGCTGTTCCAGAAATTTTTTTTCTGGGCCTTTTCAAGGCCATGGTTAAAGTTTTCTGTAAAATAAAAGAACCGAAAAAAATTAATCAAATAGAATAGCTGGAAGCGCGATAATAATTTAATTCTTCACTTTATCACATTCAAGAATATGTACACAGGTTTTAAGCACATTATTCTTATAAACCGCATTCGGTTTAACCGAATAAATAATAAAATGTCAATACAGATAATATTTTTTGGTATTATTAATTAAATAATAACCTAATAAAATGTTCGCTTAAAAATATTATAGTCCAATGGTGCTTAATTTAAATGTCTATGTACACAGAAAGAAATACATAATTCGTTTTTACTAATTACCTTCTTTTTCGCCCTTCCAACGTGTTTTTGGACAGATTTGGCAATCTAAAAGAGCCCTTGCTTTCCGCCAACTTCTGATCGTTACTGAAAAAACAACTAAACCATTTTCATATTCCTTCCACCGACTAAACTCGAAAAGGAGAAAGAACAAGGAACGTTCCTTACATATGCGGAATAAAAAAAAAAGACTGCCTTCCACCAGCACGCCAGACTCGGCACTGCGGGAGCGACAGTGCTCACTCTCCCTCGCAGCCTCACATGCAGCGAGGCTCCTTTGTACGCATGCGCACAACAGCCAAACACCACGCCACTGGAACTGTGAAGAGCACAGTTCCGTGCAAAGATTTTTGTTTCTTTTTCATAAACTGGGGGATGGCTACTGACATTAAGATTAAGGATTATATATTGTACAAGTATAAAGAAAGAATAAAAGAAAAAAGGACTCATTATATTAAATTTTATCGATAATATCAACTGGAAATACGGAGTGCTGCAGTTCTGCAGTGCCAATACGCGACCTCCCACTGCTTAAAAAAATAATTGGCCAGCCATTTTGAAGGATATTCCTTTACAAACTAGATTGCAAATGATTTTCCAGCACGATGGTGAAATTCTTCAGTAGCTAGATTTCTTTAGTAGCTAGAAATTACTTGAATGTTAATTTTTTAAATTGTATTTAACTTGGTAGAGCTATCACTGGCCACCACGATCATCTGACTTAACCCCACTAGATTACATCATTTGAGGTTTTATGAAAATGATGGTTTACAAAGAAAAAGTTAATACTAAAGAAGAGTTACTCATTAAAATACGAAATGCCATTGAATTTATATGAAACGATACTGTAATAATAAGGAAAGCCACCGGAAATATTTTATGTTTGATAGAGTGCTGTGTTCATTGTGGAGGAGGGAATTTCAAGCAATTATTGTAACTGAGGTTTCAGTAGTTATCATTTCATGTATCGTTTCATGTATTTTATTTTTTTGTTTTGCTATAATAAGAATAATTTTTATTAGGTACAGATAGAATAATACGATTTTCTGTTTATTTTTTTTTTGTCTTGCTTCAATAAAAAACTGATTTTTTAAAGTTTTATTTTTTTTTACTGGCTCTATTTACATTAATTTTCTTAGAATTAAATTCTCTACAGTACTGTTATTAAATCTTCCGCGCTTATTAGTCATTTAGCAAAGCGTATTACAATCCTAAAAAAAACTTGTTTTTTTTCACCGATTTTTGGATTTTATGTTAGATATCTTAAAAACTCCTAGAGCTACAGTTCTGGGACCTATTTTATCCTATTTCTCATCTTAAATTACATAAGAAACTACCAACCTTACTCCTTAATGAGAATCCCAAAAATTACGGTAGGGTTTCTTTTTATTAGAAGAATTGAAATCCAAGCAAAATATTTTGCTAGCCGTAACTCAAAATCAAAGCGTCTCCAGACCTATATTTATAGGAGATTTTTTTCATTATTTTCATCAGTAGAACATGTCCTGAAAGTTTTTCCGTTTCTTCGTGGGACACTCTGTACATGAGATTCATATAGACGTTTCTTTTTCAGTTATGTGATAGTCAACTTCTCTTTTTTGGTGATGGTTATCCTATAGATTTTTTATCTTATAGAATCAATAATGTTTTGAGTAGTGATTTGTCCAAGAATGTGATACTTTTTATCCACCAATAATGAATTAAAGTTTGTGTACCAATTTATATTCTAAATCTATGATTGCAGATTGTTGTAAATGATACCTTATGCCCAAGATTTACGAAAGAACAAGAAAAATATATGCCGGTAATACATAATTATTTCAATGAACATAGAGATTTGTTTGATTATGTTAAAAATTATTCTGGATTACCTGATGATAACTTAATTGCATTTGGTAAGGTATACGATTCATTGAGTTGTGAGGTAAGTATTTTTATTATAGAGATAGAAATAATAGATGATATCTTGATGTAAATGACCAAACCATAAGTTTGAATGAATCATGTCTTACAAGTAGATGCCTTTTCCCTTGATCTTCGCCATGTCATAAAAGTACCTGATGTCATAGAAAGATGAAATTTACTTTTAAATAACAAAAGTGGTACAACAGCAAAAATATTACTTGGAATTTTTCACTTGCTTTTTCCAAAATTTTGAATTATCTATAATCTTGATCTTATTTCAGGTTCCAAAAGGTTCTTTTATCATGTATATCTTCTGAAGTTTAATAAATCTTCATACCTAATTAAAAAAAGGAAGTTAAGAAGTAGTTGGAAAATAAAAAATTAATATAAAACTAAAAACAAAAAATCTGATGAATATGTAAACAAAACCATCTCATTTCCTTATTTATTTGTTATTTTTAAATTATTTTACAGTTTTAGAATACAAGTATAATAAATAACATACCTTTCACAACAATATGAAAATATTATAAAACTGATTTCATTACATTATTCGACCAAGTGATCCTTACAGCCTTACATTTGAAATAGATCTAAAGCAACTAACGTACAAACAAGACTAGTCAAAAATCGCTTTAGCTGAGAATATTCTTCCTTATGAACAGAATGAAGCTATTACTTGTGGAATTTATCTGCATTTCAGTGAATTTGTAATATTAATGTACAGCACTATATTTGTCTGATGGTAGAAAGGAATGAGAATCATTTCAACCCCTTTCACAATATATGGGATCTTCTTTTTTTTGGAAATGGCTGGGGCTCCCGCTGGTGAGGGTGGCCGCGCCGCCGGGTTATGTTAACCCGTGCGACCGGGGGCGTGGCTTCCATCCGCCAGTGGCGATCCTGATCGTGACTTGGTAATGCCATGCGAAACACCATGATGGGACCGGGTGGGGGTGCGGAGTTTGTCCCAGTCTCCTGCGCGAACCGGAATAAGGTTGCGTTTCCCTTGTTAGGTGACCTAAATTGGTCGACTTCTTTGGGTTCTTTGGGTGAATTTCTATGTTGCGTAAGGCATAATTTTGATTGGTATGAGTGTAGCACTGATTTAACTTTAAACTCATTCGTTTTCTGAGGCATTCACAGTCACGAACGGTGCTGTCAAATCTGGACTAGGTACGGGGTTCGCATTTCCGCGGTTTCGGTCAGTTAGTTTGAGAGAATCATGCTACGTTGGATGTGAAGATGTCCGTTGGGGGCCTACGTGAAGGCGAAATTTGATATATATTTTACTGATGCTAATGTCTGCCAAGGCATTTACATCGGTGGTATCCTGACCGAGGCCTGGCTGATGACTGTGAGATGTAATCAGTTACAGGGTCTAAAGATGACCTCCGGTAAAGCCCCTCAGGGCTTGGAACGGCGGGTGTGGTATGGCGACCGGTAACGTCACAAGATGGGTGGGTGTCTTTCCCCTACGGCGTTGGAATGTCATTCTCGAAAGTGACAGTCAAATATCTGATCAACTATACTCTGATTACAAATTTTTAAATTTATAAAGTTTATACTCTCATCAGAATTTACTCTGATAATTGTGGCTTATTCTAATGTATATTTTTAAGCTGAATCCAAATATGACCTCAAAATTTGCCCTAAGGTTTTATTTTTTTTTTTTTTTGTAATTACCGCTCTTTCATTTTACAATTAATGAAAACTGTTTAAAAGTTTTTTTTCTCTATTAAACTAAACACTAGTGAATGAATTTTTATATTAAAGCATGAAATATGAGAGTCTGAATGATATTTATGAATAAACCATATTTATAAATGCCTCGGAATAGAATAATTTGGAGGAGTAATCAATGAGAAATGCAAAATAAATTTGCCACTGAAATATAATTTAACTAATAGCTTTTATTAACGATGCTTGCCGATGATTTATGTGGAAGTTAATTGCAAAATAAGAACAATTTTAAAAATCTAACATAAAACAATAAAACTGCTGAAGTCAAAAGGCAAAGGCATATTTAGTTTTAATAAAATTTTTGGATCCAGATGTACGGCCCTAAATAATCGTAAGACATTAGAAAACATAGACACATTGTTGCGTAAGATATTTCGTATGTTAGAGTAGTTTAAACTTCTGACGCAATGCCGCATAACGACAATGGCATTCCATCACATATCCATGAGAGAGCCTTCTGTGCCTTATTTGCAAACTGCAAATAGTAACCTCCTCACGACAATTATTACTTCATGAAGAGCTCCAGGGTGACACAGCGTCCTTAAATGGTTAAAGTTTATTATTGATTGTAGCATTCTATTCACTCTGCCATTCATCACAAACCACACTCTTCAGAAAACAGATAAGATCATTCGAAACAAAGCGATTATTGAAAGGAGGCTGCAAACAAGCCTCTGTTGCCGAACGATCAGCGTTCTCATTGTCTGAAATTACAATGTAGCTAGGGATCCAGCAGAACCTCACATTTGTAATACGTTGAGTCATTTCAGAGATAATAGACTGTATATCACAGACAACAGAATTCTGGAGTACATATCACCAATGGCTTGCAAGGCACTCATGGATTCTGAACAGATAAGAAAGTACGTGCCGGGAATGTTGAACTAAGTATATTTAGGGCCCTATTTATCTAAAGCAGCTCCGTGACGTAAACACTGGCTATACTGGAAAGGCCAAACTTGTATGTCCCATCGTAAACCACAAAAGCATAACCAACAGAATTATCGTGTCTAGAGCCCTCTGCGTAAACTATAGTATCTGGATGCACGCTATTTACAATATTCAGAAAGATTTTTCGTAAGGTAACCGGATTCGTGCTCTTTTTTTATATTGATCAAGACTAAAGCAATAATTCACGAGCGAAGGTCGCCAAAGGGGGTGGTAACATTGAGTAACTTGTGGTACTGGAGGTAATTGAATATTTAGAGATAAGAAAAGGCAATAAGCTCTCATGTCTAGCGGAGCAGTACATCTCGGCCGTTCCTCATGTCTATTAACATGCTGGTTGGAGAACGCCATCAAAGGAGGATGATTTGGTTGCGCTTTACTGCGGACTACCTAGGATCAGATAATTTCTACTCCAAAGAGATGGTTCACTACTGTCCACTAGTAGACTTATCACAGGGCTTGAAAGAAACGTCCCTGTAGCCAAACGAATAAATGAATGGTGAACTGCATCGTGTATCTTTAGAGCGGTGATCCGTACCGACGAATATTCCACGCAGCAATAGTCTAAGAAGGAGCGACCAAGCTCGATAGAAGTGCAACATGCTTACACGATCAGCTCTCCAACGAGTATTTGATAAAACTTTCAACATGTCTGGCATTTTTAACGGATTTTTGCTTGCAGTTTATTATACTATTTATGGCTACGGCAAATAAGGTAACACTTAGGACACCTCCCTGTCATATTTTCGGATACCGTCGTTCTCATCGAACTCGAAAGGCCCGAATACTGAGGAGATCTCTAATAAATGTAAGGAGATTCCTTTGTATACCTACCATTCATGCAATTTATTTAGGATACTTCTCCTACAAGCAGGGTCATACGCCTTTTGCTTATTAAAATACAGCAATGAGGCGTTGGAGGAGTAGGAAGGCGTTTTGAATGACAGATTTATGGGAAACTACTTGAACAATAGATGATCTATCTTTGCGGAAACCGCATTGTTCGGGGGCAATTAGGGCATTTCTCTAAAAGTATCATACTAGACGACGGTTTACCATCGCTTTATATATAGGATGATAACTTAAGGGCATGATTTATCTTCACCAGGTTTTAGTACGGGAATCGAAAAATGCTTCTGATCAAGAATCTGAAAAAAACATGATCAGAAAATATTCTATTATAATTACACAAAAGATGTAATGAAGTATCCGGGAGGTGAGATAATATACTCCTAGACAGTATCATTTTAGAGGAAATGATACTTTCATTTTACATACATTTTTATTGATACATTTTACGGGAATTATTCAAAGCATATCTTACTTCATCAAAATAAAAAGGAATAATTCATTTTGCAAATCTCCGCTAACAAGTGGAACACTTTCTATCTGTAATTTATACCTGATAAACTCACTGCAATATGATGAAGTAAGTGAAATTGGCATAAACATGTTTCCAAATGTATTCGCCACATCCATTGACGTCGTTAAGAGGATGCCGATCATTTCCAGTACAATCGGTTGCGAAGATTGTCATGATCCACATATAGCCTGAACTTTTCTTCATACAAGAGATGGTGGTGTTGACCGAGAAATGGAATTGACATAATTCAACCAAGATTTTCGTTTAGTACATCCCAACTCCGTAAGTGGAAAACACCCACCTTGTAACGTAACCGGTCGCCACACCACCCCCTCAGTTCCAAGCCCTGAGGGGCTTTACCGGAGGTCATCTTTGGACCCCCTAACGGATTACATCTCACAGTCATCAGCCAGGCCTCGGTCGGGGTGCCACCGATGTAAATGCCTCGGCAGACATTTGCATTAGTAAAATACATATCAAATTTTGCCTTCATGTAGGCCTCAAAAGGATATCTTCACATCCAACATAGCATGATTCCCTCAAAAGAATTGACCGAAACCGCGAACCCCGCGCCTAGTCCAGATTTGACATCACCGTTCGTGACTATGAATGCCTCAGAAAACGAACAAGTTTAAAGTTAAATCAGTTCTACACCCATACCAGTCAAAGTTATGTCTTACGTAACATAGAAATTCAGAACAACACCCAAAGAAGTCGACCAATTTAGGTCACCTAACAAGGGGAACGCAACCTCATTCCGGTCCGCGCAGGATCTGGGGACAAACCCCGCACCCCACACTGTTCCATCATGGTGTCTCGCGCGGCATTACCAAGTCACGATCAGGACCGCCACCACCGGAAGAAAGCCACACCCACGGTCACACGGGTTAACATACCCCGGCGGCGCGGCCACCCCACCTGCTGGAGCCCCAAATCGAATCATAAACACTCGACGGCAAACAGCCCTCGCATTACGAAAAGCTGCGCCGATCTCTTATTGTATGCCTGCAGTAAGAGATCTGCCACATCCCACCAATGAACAGCAGGCGGCCGCCTTGGCTTCTTCCCAACAGCTGATTTGGAAATTGGGAGTTCCAGCGTTCAAGTCCTAGTGAAGGCAGTTACTTTTATACAGATTTGAATACTAGATCATGGATACCGGTGTTCTTTGGTGATTGGGTTTCAATTAACCATACATCTCAGGAATGGTCGAACTGAGAATGTAGAAGACTACGCTTCATTTACACTCACACATATCCTCATTCATCCTCTGAAATAATACCTGATCGGTAATTCCCAAAGGTTAAACAGGAAAAAGAGCCGCCTTGGCTATCCAGAAGTAAAGGTATGAATTCAGTCGCACTATCAAGAATTTGCAGTGAAAACTTTGCAAGTTGGTGTTTATCGCTACCATTCTTGTCATATTTGCCAAAGGAATCCTTGTATTCAATCCAGTTCGCTTTCTGAAGCACCCATTTGTATGGCAGATTCTGAGGTAAATCACTATTACCGACTGAGATAACAACCAGTCTATGGTCGCTTCCAAAGAAATCTTTGGTGACATGCTCGGTAAGACGTGGGAGTAGAGTTGCTGAACATAAGAACAGATCAATGCACAAAAATTATCTGATGAATATGATAAAACGTGCACGATTCATCAATAAGTAGAGATCTAAGTTCTGCCTTAGTAAATCAACTATAGTACCTCAGGAAATACATGTTGATGAACCCCATGAATAGTGAGGGATGTTGAAATTGCCAATTATTAGGCAGTGTAAAGGAATCTGGGGAAACAGACTGAACTTCACTGATATTGGAATTTGGAGGAAGGTATAAGTTGCAGATATTCATTTTGAATGGTGCCAATATCTTCTCTGAGACTGTAGGAATGTTTGTCCACACCCTGTGAACCTTTACAAATAGTGTGTTTTTCTATTTCTATTTCATGTGTTATCATCATGTCCCATATAGCCGCAATATACACAAACTTGTTCCATTGTGCAACCATCTTTGTTGTGACCAAAAACCTGACACTGAAAGTAGCGTCTTGGGTTTGGTATATAGGGTCACACAGAGACAGATAGCTAACCAATTCTTATTCACTCAGGAACAGTTGGAGTCAAAAAGGTTAGGATACTCATAAGTGAGAATGCTGGCACATCAACACCATTCTCCTTTCTCATGATCCTCTGCTCAGATGAAACTGACTATAGTAGTAGCTCTTCAGATATTTCTGATAGTTCAATATCAGCCAAGTCACAGAAGAAGATCACTCGTTTGCTAGAATTCTACTGATAAGTAAGGCTTCACTATCACCTTTGCCATATATCTAACTCTGTTCATTATTACTAACTTCAATCAGAGGGTGCCACTCCTCAGCATTTTAATGGATTTTGGTGAGCCACAAGCTGCTACAATTCACTTATTTATAAGAAATGGAGAAACTTTCATAAAGGATATACCTTCCTCTTTATTCCTAACTGCAATAAACACAAATTAGTTATTTTACGCTCTCTGTTACATCTTTTTTCATTATCATTTGTCACATCTTTGGCTGACAAGGTCAGTCAAGCCTTTTTAAACCTCCTGGATTTGTTGGTTTTTTCAACTGGACCAACAACCACCAAAGGATTATAGATTGGAACTGACATACAGTTTCCACAAGTACCGGTAATATAATACCAGTAATATAACGGACCACTTCAGCAGAGCGCGCATGTATTGGGGCTAGGACTTCATTCAACTGGGTTCACCCTGGTGCCCAGAGAACATCATTTGAGTCTCACTATGTAGAGCCATCCATCCATTGCAATGATAGTTTTCACCTTTGGTTATGGTTGTGTTTTGTAAGTATCACACCACCAAGTGTAAGATGTTGTGTTGCTGTGTAAGGGTATATGAATTAATTTATGTAATATTTGTAGTGTATAAAAAGTTCAGCAGCTAAGTGTGTAGTAGAAAGGAAATCTGCATAGGGTATGACCATGGGGATGACAACCCCTGAAAGTCTTAAAAAGTAAGACTCCCTGTCAGAGGCAGTGCAATGTAGCCTACAAACCAGATATGTTCGTATCTAAAAACAATACTGGTAACCAATAAAACAAAATAATTTGATAAATTCAATAAACATAAAATATCATAACTGCTATGTTATCTATATAAATACAACCAAAGCATAATTTGATGTAGGTTTGATAGGAACCTTAAAACTTTTATTAATAATAAACCAAATTTACCCAGTACAACTGAGCATATAAAAATCAACCCAATATATATATATATATATATACATATATATATAAAATGCTAATTTTAGAATTAAATCGCAATGAAATGGAAAAAGTTCAACTACATTTATAAGTAACACTTTCCAACAGAAGTTAACGAAATAATGGATATCTAAATCATAAGAGATTTTAATCACTTATGTTTTGTTGCATTTGTTTGCGATTTATAAATATTTTTGTTATAGAGGTGATTATGACTGAAAGAGTAAAAAACACTAATGAAAAAAAAATTAAGACTTTTTTCTTTATATTGTAATATATATTTTTTATTTTATTAAAATAAATACTATCTATTTGGTACTTTAGCATTCAGAAGATATTCCTTTGCCAGCATGGACAAAATCTGTTTATCCTGATAAAATTAACAATGCTGGATCTTTTATCCAAGAAGCACTTGTCACTGGCTTTGGAAACAATACAATGAATCGACTATTTGCAGGTGATTGTGAATTATTAAATGTTTATGTAAGTATTTATGTAACTGATTAGCTGTTCTTTGATGATTAAGGCTCAACAATAAAATTAGAAGTTAAAAGTGTAGCAACGTTTAGTAGGGTGAATGCTCACTTTAACCATGTACTTTGTTTGTAAATGATTAATTTATAATAATATTTTTGGACAGATCTATCTGAGACAGTGAAACCAACTGCTGATGAATCATTATTGAAAACATGAGTAAACTGTATGTAATAATAACTACATAGTAGTGTTTTTAGATTATTTGCCATTATTAACCATTTTATGAAAGCAATTGTCCTTAAAGCTGATTTTATTTTCTACTACTTAAGCCAATATAAAATAAATAAGGGCAATAACAAGACAGTAAAACAAGTGAGTGAGTAGGATATGATGTACGAGAAAATTTTTACTTTTAAGGAGTATTTGTATTTTAGAAGTGCGTTCAGAGTAAAATATATTTTTACAGATAAGCTTGTTTTATTAAATTAAAAAATAATTTTATACTTAATTAAATTTTTCTTTTATACTATTATTGCCCTTTTATCAATATATTTAATCTACCTATCATATCGATTTGTCTTCTTTTTTTATGTAATTCATTTAGTGATCACAACCACAAGTAGTTCTTTGTCATTAATTAACTTTTTGAGTTTTCTCATTTAAGATTTTACTGAATACAGTTACATAATTTATTATTAAGAAGGTAAATTTATTGCTAATGGGCAAATGTAAATTTTTATCTTAATAGATGTTTTATGTTACATCTGTATAAATAGTAGTTCTCTTCATTAACGTAAATGAGAAAAAAGGAACAACTAAGAACGAATCTGTGATATGCCTAGTTTCAAGTTAACACATTTTAACACTTAAGAAGGCACTCTTGGTATTCATCAACTTACCATCTGACACTGGTGGCATCACAATACGTTCCAGGAGTAGTGTTTTTCTACCGCCATATGTGTTTGGCCTTTAGTTGAAACTCTTAGTGATATGTGACTTTCGACACAAAGAACATGAGTATATATGTGGTCGAAGTGAAAAAGATTAATATCATATATCATAACTGTCAATGTAAATCTAAAATTTGGATTCTTCACAACCAAAGAGATCACTGTAAATGTGAAGAAAACTATTTCAGATGAAGTAAAACAGATATGTTTTACTTAATTTTAGTAAAACAAATTTTTTGACCTCCGTGGCTAAGTAGATAGCGTTTCTGCATTTCGTGTGATGGTCCTGGGTTTGAATCCCTGTCAGGCATGGCATCTTTTCATACGCTACCAATTTCCGCCAGGCTAATGACCACAATTGTTGATGCCCCACTCTTTCATAATAAAAAATATTTTTTTTTTTAATTTGTTTTAGAACAATTGACAATAGGAATAGTTCTAAATATGGTTACATGGTCAGGTTTAAAAATATTAATACAAGGAAGCTGGATTAAATATATAAATATGCAATAATGGTAAGGGACTTTTTTACATATGAGAAAATTCGAATTTTTTAAACTTCTTTTAAATGAAATAAAGTTTTATACAAAAATTTGAAAATCTAACAATAAACTTTCTAAAGTGTTTTTTTTATTATCTATAATCAATTTAAGCACTATACCTAGTCAAGACACAAGGACTAAAGGCCTTAAACAGCCAGGTGTCTACTGCCTCCACAGTTGTAATTTTTATTTTTAGGACCAATGGCACTATATATTGTAGTAGAAAATGTAGTACTAAAATTACAAAATATTATTTTACTTTGATAAGATCATTAGTTCAATAAGATTAAATTAAATTAAGAAAATGTACATTGAGTTTTTATGAGCTTTATGATATAGGTGACACTGAATGTTGAAATTCTAAAAAGCATATTGTAATCTCAATTTTACATATTTGTATTTAATCTTTCAGCTCAATATTTTCTTTACATAAGTAAAATAATCTTCTTGTATGCAATAACTGTACCTTAAAATTTCACAAACATAAACAAAAATAGAATAGCGAAAATTATTGGAAATAGACAAGGTAACACAGTTACAAAATTAACTATAGAAATAATTAAAAACAAAGAATATAAAAAACAATTTCTACTTAGAAATAATTATATATAACTGTTTTGAGTAAAAGAATATGAGAAAAGCAAAAGCATCATAAGAAATAAAAATTCTACCAGAAATATCATAACTTATACAATAGAAAAAAAACCATTATAAGAATAATGTACTGGTAACGTTCAATAAACAGCCAGCTGTAGGAAACATTTAACACTACAAACTTCTAAACATTATCTTAAGGGATGAATAAAACAACATTTTTAATTATAACTTCATTATCTATTTTATGCTTTCTCTTTATTTTGTTTCTTTTGTATGCAAAATTAAAAAGTTTTGAACAGGTATGTAATGTTCATATGAACTGGTGATTATTTACCACACCCAAGCATTCTGGTAACTACTGCAATGTAGTAGTACATACAGTAATGTGCAAATTAATCCAAACGTATATGTTATTTATTAAAAAGATATAACTTTAAAAAAAAAATCATACCTGTACAATTTGTGAATATTTAAATTAATATGTCCACCTTTATTCTTAATCACTTCTCGTACACGATTTGGCATTGATTCATCAAGTTTATTACATTTTTTTTTATTTCTTTATCATGACACCATACTGATATTATTGCTTTAATAAGGTCAATTTTTGTTCTATAATTAATTTTTGAGAGTCATTTTAAGTCTATGAAGTGGCATGGCCATAGAAGCACTTTAATGTTTCATTCTTCAAAAACTTTTTCCACTTGTGGCAGTGTGGCATTGCACAAAATCTTGTTGCAACACTCCATTGCCTTGTGAGAATCAGTTTTGAAGTAGTGTCACAATCCTTTTCTTCAGAATCTTGATATATCCATCACTTTTCAACATACCATCTACTAGAAGTAATGAATAAGGGGGCTTCTTCAAATGTGAAACTCCAAAACATTTTTTCTGAGGATGTTTAACTGATTGCTGGGTATGAGCACGTGATGTATTTTCATTTTATCCTTTTCTAACATATGAAACGCTTTTCTCCTAACATAAAAATGTGACTCAACCCAAATCATAAGATTTTTCCAGTCTTCTTTGATCTAGTTAGCATGTACTTTGACCCACTAGACCCTCTTATTCACCTTTCTAATGTTAAAAGCCGCTGCTTTTTAGCTGACTGATTAGCTTTCTGTCCAGCTGCAATAAATCGCCAAATAACAGTTGTCATGAGTAAATCTGTTCCACTAATTCTCGATTTAAGTCTGCAGCAGATAATTTTGGATCAAGTTTACTTTTCTCACTAATAACTAATTGTTGGAGTAGTTATTCTTTTACGCCCACGTTTGCCTTTCCTTTGAGGTGAAGAATAACTAGTTTCATTAAATTGTTTTAATAGCATTCACTGTCCCTAGTCCAACACAACACTTGGAAGCTATTTGTGATTGTGTCATACTGGTATGCTTAGAAAGAGAAACAATTTTTGAATGCTTTCTTGGAGTTATGTGCATTATTTTATATTCAAGACTCACAGAACAAAAAATTCAAAAAATATGGCTATTTATCTAAAAAATTATGTAGCTTTAAATGTACTATTTTCAGGTCCACTCCTAGATGACTTTAATTCATGGATAGTCAGAAAGATAAGAGGTGCTGTAACAGAAAAAATGTTAGTGCATAGTGGTCATGATTTTACTTTACGTGGTTTGATGAGTGCATTTGGTATCATCGGAGTACAACATGTTGAGCCATCAGCTTCATTAATGATTGAAGTTCATCAGTCATCAGTTGGGCATAAAGTGAAAGTAATTTTACTGTTTTACTTTTTAAAAAAATCTTAGCAAAGAAAAATACATATATTCTTTTCCACTATGTATGTGCATGTTATATATATATATATATATATATATATATATATATATATGTGTGTACATGCATATACATACACAATAAATTCTATTTAATTACTTTGTTATATTTTATGTTTCAATTAATATTGAAGTACAGTAGTATAGATTTCTTAGTTAACATAGTCCTTGCTTTAGCCTTATTAAATGAATCATGAACAAGGTATTAAAAACATAATCAATAAAAATGATATATATTTTTTGAAATATTTTTCATAAGAAAAAATTATTAAACTGTTGGTCAATATTAAATTTTATTATTTTAATGTTACCTTTTTATAATAAGTTACCTTAATACCCTTTTATAATGTTGCCTTTTTATTATCTATAACTTTTATTATAAGGAGTAAATGAATGAACAAATTTCTCTTTATTTATAACAAATCTCAGTTTTTTCTTAATTTCTCGGACTTCATAAAAATTAATTAAATTAAAACTTAATAAAATCTATTTTTTTAACTTAATCAAATAAATCTCTGTTTATCTTCCCAACTAAATCTATAGCAGTAAATAACTACAAAATTTCATTTTTCTGGCTATGAAATGAGAGAGTTAGTGAAGAGTATGACACTGCTGATTTAAATGTTTCCAGCAAATTCAGAATATAGAGTGAAAGATAAATAAAACCTTTATCCATTTTGCCCTTTGAATGATGGTTTACAGGGGATTCAGCTGATATAAAGCATTGTTTCAAGACAGAAAGGAATATTTTACACTCTGTCCCACTCTTTCTTATGGTGTAGAGCAAGATACAAGATTCATCTGGCAAAATCTCTTTCTCTTAAGCGTAATGATTCTTATATTATAAGTGAGAATAAACTACTCACTCTGTTTGTCAGATCCTTTGGGGAACAGAGTGAAGTTGTCAGTTGCAGGATTAAATGACTTCTGCAGTATGATGTGTAACAGAATATTAGTCTCATTGAGGAAGTCACTGAGAGATCACTTCACATTTCATAACTATTAAACCAAGATGGGTTGCTGGTTATTTTTAACAAGTTATTTCATTTTCAGGAATCAGTTATGTCTCATTTTAAGTCCTTACAAGTGATACGATTTTCTTCATAAATAAAATTAATGTATCCATAGTTCTTTATAGTTAATGCTTATAGCAGTAATTTGTTTAATATATTTTTCTTACTCAATGACTACATTTTTTTTTAATCTTCCTTGTAGACAACCTCAGCAGAATACATGTTCTCTTCAGTTAGACTGTATCACTACTTTTTACATTCCAGATTTGATATTTTTTTTATAAGTCAATGATTTTTCTGTTAAAAAATTTACTATTTTGTATGGAAATATTTTCATTTAACTTTAGTAAACTGAATATTTTTCCTTTTAGAATAAATTTTCATTTAATTTAGAATAAAGTAAAAAATTTCCACTCCAGATGATTTGTTTTATTATCTGTATTTAGTTTCTATGAACTATAAAATTTCACATAAGTTTTTTTAAATGAGTACTATAGATACAGATACCAATGACATCTCATCATTTTAAAATCAGAAATATTTATTGATATGAACGTAATGAAAAAATTATGAGAGCTAAATTCTATTGAATATTGTATTTTTTTTTAAATTTACTTTGACTGAAGTTCATACATTGTTAATAATTTACTTTCAGGTATTTTATTCCAATCACAGTTCAATGGAGGAGCCACTGTTTATGAATATGCCAAAATGTCCAGAACCATGTAGATTGGAAAAATTTTTAGAAGTTCTTAAAAAATTAAAAGTAGATGATTGGCATAAAGAATGCAACAGTCTAGAGTGAAGTATGTTTTTTATGTTTCATATTTCAACAGTATTTTAATATGAGTATTTTCTTTTTAGATATAAATATACACAAAAATGTTATGTTATTATATCTAAGAGTAACATAGCCAGCAAATATCTGGTACATTTCATTTAATTCTCATCTCATAAATAAATAATAGCTTCTTTTTTTATTTATGTGTGTTTATACATTTATTTTCCATATGTATAGCTGATTTCAATTTGTTCAGTTAATGTTTATTAACAGAAGATTAATTCAGTTGTATTCTTTGTAAAATTAAACTGTATTTTAATTTACAGAATCACTGTATTTTACTTTATAGAATCTTGAATAGTTAAATATATTTTTGAATATTTGGTGAATAAAATATTTATCTTACAAATGTGTGTTCCTCAGCCCGTGCAACTATTTGATTAAACTAATTGTTAATTAGGATAAGTTGGATGTATACCAAGTTTGAACTGAGACCAAGGACTCTCTAGGATATTCTATATTCTTCTTGTTGTAGAAATATATTTTTTATAGGTTCTTTTATTGAAAAATTAAATTTCAACTATCTGCTTGTCAGTAAGACATAAGCAGCTATAAGAGCCATCTTTTCAATAATTCCCAAACTGATTTTTTTCATCAGTAAGATCTAAACTTAAAAAGAACTAAACTTTAATAAGATCACAACAAACAATTTTTTATTTTTTAATTTGTGTTACTTAAAATGTTTCTTTAAAAAGTGTGAAACAAATGTCAGTTTTCAAAATTTTCCTTTAACTGTGTAATAGTTTATTATTTTTTTAAACAAAAAAGGCAATTTAATTTTCAAACGTTTTTATATAATTAATAGTTTAAAAAACTGATAAGAGAGAACAAGTCTGTATGGAAATTTCAGATGGAGGAGAATAAAACAATATCTCAGTACTATTGGGAAATGCTCCAGTAATAAACATTTATTGATTAAATCTCTACGACAAAAATACGATTTCATTTAAAATATAGGAAAAAATCTCATCTACACAAAATTAATATTTATAATTTTAATACCACTTCTTGGTTAACAATTAGAAACAAGGTGAATTGCTTACATAGAAACATGTCAATATTATTACTGTTGGAAATACTAGAAAAAATGTTTACTTTGATGGGGTTATTTTAAAAGTAAGTCATCTATAATACTGAAATGAAACTGGTCATTGTTAATAAAATAGATGATTTAATTTTTAGGAATTACAATAATATTAAATTATCACTGAATAACTTGTAAAATTTCTTTGGTAATTTTTTGGAATGGGCAGCAATAGAAAAATTGTAGACAATTCATGGATATTCCTTAAAGTAAAATTCAATTTTTTAATTCTTGTAGTATTATTATTAAATTGTTTAAAACAGTGATATTGTTTTTATTATTTTCCCAGTATATTTCTGACAATAATATTTTCAAATTTTTAATTAAATCTTTTTATTGACAGCCATTTCAAAGGACTAAAAGAAATCTTTATCATATACCTTACTTTCTCTTAAAATCTCACTTCTCCCATTTTATTGTTGTGGAAAAATTGCTATAATATGCTCAATTACCCAGAAACTTAAAATAAATTATAAAATATTGTCAACACAAGAGCCAGAAGTATGATTTAGATGATAAAAAACTTACTAAAACTTAGTTGAATACTCATTTTCCTCAGTACTGGATTTATCTGTAAAATAAACATTTAATCTTGTTTAATTTATTTGGAATGCCAGAAAGATACATCAAATTATTATTATTGAGACTTTAGTTATTTGAACTTGACAATATAATCTTTTAAAGAAATAGTAATATATGTAATGTACATCATAACCACCAAAAAAACAATTTCACTGTAAAAGTGTTAGTAATCTTCTTATCACAAAAACATAATGATATGAAGTAGTGAATAATACAAACTCCTGAAAAACATTTACACTGTGAAGGTTCCCTCAAAAACAATTGTTTGTCCTGAATCTATAAAAACTGGTATTCAAAAAAAAACGGAATAGCATTTGCTACTCTCAAGTTACAAAAATTCACTTGCCACAGGGCTGTTTCAAAATATCAAACAACTGGTGTAGAAAAAACACGAAAAAGCAAGCAATCTATTCAATTGTTAAGAGCAACATCTATTTAGAGCAACATTATGTTGCTATCTGTTATGGTATTTTGTAATTGAAAATGGCCAAAAAGGTAAATGAATTTTTCTAATTCTTTTCATGTTTTGCGCGACTTAATTTATTAAAAATGTTCTTTTTTTAAAGGATACCTTCATACTGTAAGTGTTTTTCTAGGGATTGTATTATTCATAATTTTTTTATACCATTCTGATTTTGTGATAAGGAAATTCACTTACACTATTACAATGAAATTTGTTTTTTGGTGATTGTGATATCAGTTATTTTTTATATATTTTTCATCACTTTCATCATGATGTACATGATGACATAAGATAATTTTAAAAAAAAAACAATGTTTCTAGATCAGTTTAATAAAACAATCAATATATACATTAAAGTTACCATTAGATTGTAGTTGACGATTTCCTTGCACTCCCAATAGTGACCATCATTTTCTACTGATATCATGAACAAAACTGTTGTTTTCAAACCCTAAAAAACCATTTTCCTGGCAAAAACACTTATTTCATATATGAGTATTATTTGTTAATAATAAATATCATATATGTATTATTTCCTTTTAACTGAAAATTACTTTATCATAGACCATCTGATTGTAATGTGGCCAGAAATTTACAGTAACTGAGACGTCACCTGCATATCTTACCTCTTTTCCCCTCTCTCTTATAAGTAGGATGTATTTAAAGTTAAGTTCTCTCCTATTTTTTCCAAAATTGTTAATTTTGAGAAAATTCAGAGAATTTTTATATGGGTGTAAAAGTAGTTAAAAAAAAAGAATTCTGTAAAGTTGTTGCAGGAATGTATTACTTTAATAACATGATCATTGCTACACTTACAAATATACAGGTGGAATGTATATCGCACCAATACAGCTAAGGAATTTCTGTATTTTCAATCCTGTTAGGGGCAGTGAGTTTTGTTGTTAACAGTACTGGACCATTTTTACTACAATACAGTGCAACTTATTTCAAATGTTTCGTTGAATTTTAGTTGCACTTTTTTAATAAGTTGTTTTGTTATTATTTTTTAATTGTATAAAATTAAAATTAGTCATCTTTCATTTGTTATTATGTAATAATTTGTTTTAAAAAATTCATTCAATGTTTGGGAGGGGGGGTCTTAAGGGAGCCATTAAAAACCAAAACCTCAATTATTACTATTTTCTATGAAACTATGCTTTTAGAAACTTAGATAAAGGCACCAGATGCACATTTCGCATTTGAAACTAAATTGACGTTCAGTAATCCCTTACACCTCTTTTATGCTGCTGAGAGCATGATATGTAAAAACATATCTTATGCATGTTCAAACATGTTGCTCTCACAGCAAATATTATACAAACACACCAAATTACAAGGCGCACATACACATCAAGTTGGAACCTGTAAATTGCTCATGTTTGAACACTTCATACATGCATGTTCATACCCATTGCTATCAACACAGCTAAATAGTTTTAACTTGGTTTCATTGGGTTGGTGTTGGGGATTCTGAAATATTCATTATATATATATATATTTTTTTACTTTTTCGTAGTCTTGGAGCTAAAAAGGTTGAGAATCATTGCTGTAGAGCTATGCTGCAAGAAAGAAAAGTATGGAAATCAGTCAAAAAATGGGATTGGGTTTTTTTATATTTCTTGATGTTTCATGACACAGGCACCTCAAAAAACAAAAAGTATGTGCTTGTGTTGGCGTGTTTGAAGCTTAATTACTTTTGACTGGATAAAGCAGATTTTGATGAAATTTGGCATACAGATTAGTGTATATAGGGAAATTTGTTGGTAAAAGTTAGGGGTCACTATATCCAAGGGATAAATAGTTTCTTTATGTAAATTTTCTGAAAATTTGGTAAACATAACACCACATCTATTAAGCTCAGTACATGTGTACATTTTATCTTACCATTTAAAAAAGGTTTGCCCCAAATTCTCCCCTTCCTCAAAAATCGTAAAAAGCTTTTTTAATGAAATTTTTAAATTATCGATTAAAATATTGATTTTTGAATTTTTTAATCTTTTTCATGTGACATTATTTTTCATTTATACATATATCATTATAATATTATATAAATTATTTTTTCAATATGTATCTTTCCAATATTGCAGGAAAGTATAATAATCTTGTTGTCAGCTTTTTTATCTACACATTATTTTCTTTTCCATAAAAATTGTTGTATATGAAAAGAAACTAACAAAATTTAATATAAAGATTTTCTGGAATGTAAATGACAATCTTAAAGGTTTTGGGAAGTGGAAATTGATCAGAATGTGGATAATTCTTGATTGTATTTTAATAAAAAAAAAAAAATAGTAAAATTTCTCTTTTACAACTAAAAGTGATCTTATGAATTTAATGAATCAATTTATTATTAAAAAAAAAAAAAAAATGCTACAAATTCTGTGCAGTACTTGGCTATTTTTTTTAATACAAAAAAATCTGATAATGTTTACCTTGTATTACAATATTTTTTATTAATAATTATTTTACTATTAATTAAAGATCATGGAAGTAACGCTGAAATAGTAGCACTATTAATTAGCCAAAGTTTTTTCCCACCAAGATTCTTAGAATCAAATATTTTTAGCATAGTAACTATTTATATTACTTTACTGTTAATCACTTAACTAAATGGTCTTTACAAACAATAAATCTGTTCTATTGTGATAAGGGGAGTTCCTCTGAGTTTTAGGGTTTCATTCTTCTTTCCTCATCACTTCTTTACCCTTCTTTCTTAGATATGTTTTTGGCTCCATCTTTGATGTCATGCAAGCACCACATATTAGCCAGTAAGGCAGCCGCATTTTTACTGGTGCTCATTGAGATGTTGCTGCCTATGAGACTCTAGACTCTCCCGAGGATTCATGTTTCCTGATTCATATTTTAGGTTGCACTAAAAACCAAACTAACAGCTAGCTGGGTATCTGTGAGATATAAAGTTAGGTCTCTTAATTCTCCTAAAATCTAAAATCAAATGCATTACTAAAAACATGTATCTTTACCATTCAGCCAAAAATGTGAACTACATTGATCAATTATAACTGAAACATTGCACTTAATATTGATGTCATGGGGATAAAATGATTTCAAGAGTTAAACTTATTGAAAGGTATGATAATCATAATGTTTCTGAAAATTAAATTATAACTATTTATAATTACAAAAAATCATGGATGGATGAAAAGATAAAAACTTAAAAATATGGAAATCAGTCTGGTAATGAATAGATAAATAAATGTATTTAAAAAAGCCAAACATTAAAAATATCTTTTATTAGTGACTAGAAGAAAATTACTTAGTTTCATAGATCTTGCTTAAAGCCATAATTACTGTGTAAACATATTTTAATTAAGCTACTCACCTTTTGTGTTACTTTGGTTAATAACTTAACCTGTCAGAATATATTTTATTTATAATTTGTAAGAAAATATTTTTAAAAAGGTTGTAGATCTGATGGGTTTATAAATTACAAGAATAATTAGATAATAATAATAATAATAATAATATATAAGATAATTATAAGGTTTATAAAATACAAAATTACTGATGATTACTTAATACCTATATGATGATATTTGACTAATTTAGAACTTAAGGTGTTAAATAATGAAAGGTTATTTCTTATTTTAAACTACACTCTGTCTGCCAGTCATGTTCTGTTTCCATTTCCTTAATAATCCCTAAGAATTCCGTTAGTGAACAAGGATCCTTACATTTTGGCAAAATCATTTGCACTGGTTTTTCAACTGAACTGGAGTTAGCATAAAAAATCTGTAAAATAAAACAATTTCTTTTAAGAACTATAGCTGAGTTTTTAATTAGGGTTTTAATGAACTATAATAACATAACATTTTCAGTAAAAATCAGTTATGAACTAGGAAGAGACAAACTCATTCATTCATTTTAATTCATTACATTATAATCAGCCTATACGAAAATGTACACAGTACCTACAAAACGTTTGTGTTAGCTTACTAATTCAACATACTTTCTTTTACAAGTTTATTTTGAGCTTTTGAATCCATTTTTTCTTCAATTGTTTTTTTATAGTTCAACAAATTTTGCTAATATTGACCAGATTTATTAATCAGGATGTTTTTGACTTTTACAATAACTCTTCATTGATAGATGATCTGTTCTTTATCTTCTGTGGTAAACTAATTTATTTTTTGCTGTAAATAAGTATTTTATTTACTTTTATTTAAAAGTATTATAATACTGGCCTCATAACCCAGACTGAGTAAGCATTTACAAAACTAATTAAAAAAAATTCTTTACCTTCATTTATCATGTATAAAACATTATCTTGTAACTTCCACGATCCCTTCAGAATTTTAATTTTTTATTCTGGTTTTATTTATTAAATAAATATAAATAAAAATATAAATGTTTGTTCAAAATCTTAAATCTCCGAAAGTTCTTCACAGATTGCTTTGAAATTTTGACACAACGTTGCATTTGAATACACATATATTTTTATGTACCTACTATTTATATACCTAAGATGTTACACCTGTGACAGGTAAAAGCATGTTTTTTTTAAAAACAGTGCTATCTGTTGCATGTAAAAGCAACACACGCTATACTAAATATTTTACGATTCCATTTCAATGTCTCCGATATGTGTGTCCGCTGTAGACTAAAAAACTACTGGACCGATTTACATGTGAGGAAAAAGGGAGAAAGGGAAAATTTGAAAAGGGAAAATAGGGAAAAGTTGGAAAAGGAGAAAATTGAAAAAATAAAAAATGGGGAAAGTAAGGAAAAAGAAAAAATGGAAAGGGGGAAATAATGGAAAGAGAAATAGGGAAAGGAAAGGGGAATAGGGAAAGGAAAGGGGAATGGGGAAAGGGGGAAAGGGGGAAGGAAATATGGTAAAGGTGAAAATAGTGAAAAGGGGGAAACGAAAGGGAAAGAGGTTAAATTTTATGAAGTTCTGTAATGTTCATTTTGTTAATGTTTTATTAAACTTTCAACTGTGTTAATTTAATTTATATATATACTCAAATCTAGCAATAGCGAAGCATTACCAAGTCTGCTAATATATATATATATATATATATATATATATACACACTGTATTTATTTATTTATTTGTGTGGACTTCTTCCAATTCTTTTTATTATAATCAATTTTGTATTTTATGATGCTGCTTTGATCAAGATTTTACTATAGTTTCCCTGGGACAATCCAGAACAATGCTACAACAGTACCTTTTTCATCTACAGTCTAACATATCTACCCATTTCTAATACAATCTATAAAATGTTTTACTACATACCAATCTAAACAAAAATTATTTACTCTCTTTCTAAAAAATAAAATAAATTTTTTAGTATAGTCAGATACTCCATCATTATTTTATTACTTTATTTGTGCGTTATCACATTTGGTCAGATGCAGTAGTATTGATTATATTCCAACCCACATAGAACATTTTTTTCTTTTATTTTTTTATAATAATAATCAATTTTATTGCAGTATTTGTTATAAATTTTATTACAAACAAAACATGAAAGTAAAATAAGATATAGAATGTGCAAGTTCTTTTAATCTAATAATATTTTTTTTAAATTTCTTGTTACAAAAAAAAATTAATTGGAGGTCCGTGGTGAGGTTTGTTTGTAACTTAAAACTTCCAAACTGATATCAGTAATACAACTGTCAAATAATATTAATCCTATTTATAGCCTATCTGTTCAAAAGTGGTCCAATAATATTAATAAAGATCAACTCACTAAGAGTATTTTAGTAGACTTAAAGAGCTTAAAATACTGAAAGAATTTCTAATTATTCTAGTCGTTATTAATAGGTATTATTTTGGTTTATCATTCACTGTAAGCAATAAATTTATTCTGAACATAATATTTTATTTTTACAGTACGTCTAATGTGTTACTGTAGTAAAAACTTAGAACTTTTTTACCAAAAAAAAAAGAAAAAATACTTCAAATTAAAAAAAAATTTGATAAACTAAATTTAGTATAGTTAAACAATATTTGAGCATTAAAAAGAAAAGAAAATAAGTTTTAATAATCAATAATTATGTAATTTTATTTTTTATTATGTTATTTTAGTTTTTATAAACTAACATTCCCGTCATTACTATAGCACTTCGCCTGCATTATATGGTTACTGCATTTCCCTTCATAGTCAAGGGGTGTTTAGTCTGTCAGTATTCACTCTTCCTACCTAGCCAAAGGGCTCTATCCCCTGGAACCCTCTGTGCTCATTAAACTCATGCTTGTAAGAGAAACAACAATAAATAAAAATTGAAGCCTCTTCAATTTATAAAAACTATCAGTGTACTGTAATTTTTTCAGAGTAACAGTTTGGCCAGTACTGAACCCACTATTTGCTTTTTAAATTTTCTGTTCTTTTTAAATTTCCTTAGTATATATTTTGCGGCTTTCCTTGTGAAATAAATATTCAGAATTACAAACATAACTTATCATCAAAATTTTACCAAATCTTATTAAGATTCATTCATTAGCGGTAGCATAAATAGGAAACAATATAAACACAATTTATATTTTCTTACTCCTTAAAATATTAAAATTCAATAACACAAAATTGATTTTTAGATATTTATCTGAAGAGTATTTGCAAGCACAAATCTACTGAATATTTTGTTTAGTATAATTGGAAATGGGGAATATTTACAATCTTTATTCAAAATGTTTTACCTTTCTTCATCCCTTTTAAGGTTGAATTTTGAAAAATATAGAAATTAGTTTTTAGATATTCACTTGAAGATTATACACACCAAAAGTCAAGTTGATATCTTCATTTTTTACAGAGAAATGAAAAAAAAAATAGTAAATTTCATTATTACTCCACTTTAACCTTTAAACTCTAAATTTCAAAAAAATCCTTTCATAATTTCAAAATATTCTTTCACTGTAAGAAGACCATGTATAAAACTTTTCATCTATTTATTTTCAGTAGTTTTTGTTTTGTATTGATTGCCTATCAGTCAAGACATGTTTTATATAATGTTTTATAATGTTTTATAATAAAACATTTTATTTTGTTTTAAAACATTTTTTATTTTGTTTTTATATATATAGATACAGATAATATAATAGGATATAAATTACCACATTCACAATAAAAAAGAGAATACTATCAATAAGTGCTAATTGTATTCACACACTACATATACTTTCAAGTACTCACCTTCTTTGTAGTTCATTCTATTAAATAAATTTTCAAAAGTAAACTAACTACAAACAATTATCAACTCATAAAAAAGTAAAGTAAATAATAATAAAAACATATCTAAATGATAAAATTAAGGCAAGACATAATAACATGATATCAATTCTGAACACACTACTCTTGAAAAAAAATTCATAAAAAATCCCACTAGGAAAATGTTTAGAAGAGCATGATTCTAAGAAATAATAGAATCAAGTGCACATGACAGATGTTATCTACAGTCAATATACTTGAAAGAGAAAAAAAAATTACAATTAAATAAACAAACCTATACAATACAAAAGCTTTGTACAAAACAAGTTGTATATCATATCTATCATCCTTGCTCAAAATTAAAATATTTCAATCCATGTATGACATTCAAATAAAAACCATATCCTTCCAAAACCACCTGCTCACACATCCAAAACAGGCACTCATCCATATCAATATGTGTCTTTAACTGTATATCAAACTTAAGTTTAATACTCATGTATAAAAAAAAATATTATTACACTAGTATTAATGAATTTTGTATTAACCAATTATCTTTAAACATATGAAATTCTTCCTCCATGAATCATGAGATCCTGCTGATGGTGACGGGGCTTGAGTGCTCAGTGATACAGAGTAGCTGGACCGAAGGTGCAACCATATCAGAGGTGTATCTGTTGAGAGCCAGACTAAGTAATGATTCCTGAAAGAAGGCAGCAGCTCTTTCAGTAATTGTAAGGGCATAGATCAGGAGGACTTAAACGATCATATTAACATCAATCAGTCTTCTGAGTACTGCACAGCTCTGAAAGCAATGGAAAACTGCAGCTGTTTCTTTTTTCCAAGAAGATGTAGCTCTCTGTATTTTCATGTAACAAAGATGGAGGTGTCTTCCTTGGCAAAATATTCCAGAGGTAACTAGTCCCCCGTTTGAATCACTGGGTAGGGACTACTAAGAAGGGGATCACCAGGAACTCCAGGGGATCAAAATTAGCTTAACTACTCATACATCAAAAATTTTAATTAGAATTCTTTACAGAAAAATACAGAGGAAAATGGAAGAAGTGTGAACAATGAAGAACATGTTGACATACGCAAGTGTATTTAAGATATCAAATCTTAATATATATATATTTTATAGAGAAAAGATTTGTAAGTTTACTTTGAATAAGCACAATCTATACATGATCATCCAAAAGAGATTATGATCAATTGTATCTAAGGATTTCACTACTTTTGTTTTGTTGTTGTTTGGGGTGCAAAATGAAGGTTCGTTATTAGCACACTGAAGCAATGATTATATAACAAACAAACTAATTTTATAACAGTATATGCTCAGTATAATGGATATATAAGCTATTTGTCATTGGTTTTACTGGTGTGCTCAGAAAGAGAAACAATTTTTGAATGCTTTCTTGAAGTTATATCTGTTATTATATATTCAAGATTTACAGAACAAAAATATGATTTTGTTATAAAAAATGAAATAAATTTTCACAAAACACTATTTATTACATGAAAATGACTAAATAACCTCTTTTTTCTTTTTTCTTTTTTTAGCCTCCAGGAATACCGTTAGGTATTACTTCAGAGGATGAGATGAATGATTTGTCATAGCATCTGTGAAAAATGCCGTGCCTGACCGGGATTCAAACCTGGGATCTCTGAATGAAGACCTCATATTACACAGACAACTTAAAGAATGAGTTGTACAAGCAGTGTAGCCACAATATCGAAATAAACAAAATATTTTCTGTGTTCAGATTAATTTTCACGCTACTGTAACTGTAAAACTTTTTTCTTCTTCTTCTCCCCCAGGTCAGATCCTGCAGTAAAGTATTACACAGCCCAGGGGAGTGTTACTCCCCTTTACTTTAATGGGCCTACATGTCTCGGCCCACCAGTTGGATCTCACTTTGTACCCACCTCAAACCCCCAGATTAGGATCCACCAGGCCCGGCTATGCTGTCGCTGGGTCCCCACTCCAGGAGCCGGGACTCGATCTTCATGCCAATGCCTCTAACAGGGACACCCTGAGTGGGGCATCCCTGCAGGGACTCGGTCTTTTTTACTCGGGGGAACTGTAAAAAGATGGAAATAGTAATGAACACTTCGGTACTCCAATTAATAGTTCATCAAATTGTAACAAAAAATTTGTTACAACTACTTATGTCTCTTGTACTATTCTTATTGTTTTATGCCTATAAGAAATGATCTAAATCATTATTTTGTCCTTCACCTGAATTATATATTTTCTCCAGATTCCCAGTTTTGTAGGAGTTCAAAATTCACAAACTGAAAATTTTACACAGCTTTAAAAAATTGACCTAGTTTTTTCTTCTAATCCATCACACTGGAATGAAGTGGAAAATGTGTGTAGGGAGTACATTACTCCCCTACAGACTGCAGAGCCTGATAATTCTGATAACAAAATTATCTTTTTAATTAACCATTTTATCTTTCTAATAAAATGGGTGTTTTATATTTAACACTATTTGAGTAGGTATTCCTAAATGCTGACTGGTTGGAAGATACAATAATTGTGTTTCAATCCTAAATTTTACGCATCTTTTTGAAATGCAAGATGGTATCTACAAGGAGTTTTGCTTGTTTGTGTCATTTTCCTGAACCCATCTCATTACCTTACAGTTCATTTTTGAACCATTTATTTAAAGGACTAAAAAAGTTCTACTAGGATTATATCTGATGGGTTCCTTTGTTCTGATTACACATTTTTTTATGCAAAAGCCATAGTTTGGTTTGCTAATGGCTCAAACTGGTTTTGTTATCATAATGGCTCAAGTAGGTTTTGTTTGGTTTAGCTAGAACTACAGCATTTATTGTCACTCCAGATGAATTATTAATTAATTTTTCATGGATATCTCTTTTCTAAACTAATGCTATTGATCTATTAATATATTATTTTCATTCAGATGAGATTCTAACTGACTGAAAATTGCTTTTCATAATTAATTAGAATACATTTTCATATTTAGTAATAATATAAATTACTGCAGAACACACAAACTTTGATACTTACTTTCACTTGGTTTTTTTTTCTTTGAGCTGAACTATACAATTCAATCATTAATAAAGCTGATGGTTCGATAGGCTCAATATTTGTAAAACCTAGAGCATTTAACAGACCTAAGATAGTAAAATCATGTGCACTGTGAAATAGCATCTTCTCTGTTATAGCACCACTAATTTTTCTCTCTATCCATGACTTAAAATCTTGTAACAGTGGACCTGTAAATAAAAAAGATGTTTAGGTACACAGTTTATTTACTTTTTATTATATTAATTATTCTTATACTAGTGATTAACAGGGAGGCATTATTTTTTATCTACCACCCAGAATGAAGGCATCTGTCAAAATTCAATTAAATCTTTTAAGGCTGCTGTGAGGATCACTGAAGATCCTCAGAAAAAATAACTTAGGCCATGAGGAACTATACTGGTTCCTCAATCCTTGTCATTTACTATTCATTATTAGCAATTCATAGCCCTCTGTAATGACTTTTAACTGTTTACCAGGACACTGATGATGCAAATTAATGTCACTTTACATCTCTGCCCTCTAATAACATTCTCTGCAATCCTCAAGTCACTAATCATTTTTACAAGCCCATGGCTACAATTAATGATAAGGGAAAGCTAGGTACTAACATGTTCGATCAAATAAGTTATTTTTGTCCACTTAGAAAATCCATATGATGGAATCATAAAATAACATTTGAATTACTATTCAATGCATCGTTTATTAATGCATTACTCATTTACAAACACTTTCACTCAGTTAAAAATACAGAAATCTGAATTTCAAGAAAAAGAAAAGAGTACTGCAATTAAGTATAAATAAACATATAAATCCTCATCAACAGCAAGAACCTGAATCAATTTAAAGGCATATACTTGTTTGATGCAAACTTTAAATAACAGAAACAATGTGCATTCTGTGTTAAATAATTAACAAAACATTTTCCTAGTAAAATTGTGTTCAGAGATGAATATGATTTCTCTCTGAATAGTAAGAAAAATGGTCATAATGTTAAGGCATTTTTAGACAGCTTATTAAGTCTGCTCATTACCAGCATTATTTCTTAAAATCTTTGCTCAGCAATTTTTCTAGCAAGATATGTAAATGTTATTGCCAGGCGGTGTTTTCATCCACCATTGCCAGAATTTTTTACAGCCAAACACTGCCATATTGCTGCTTACTTACACATGCCAAATTCTTGACTTACATATGTCTAAAAGTGAGTTTGAATCTTTTATTATCTTTAATTGGCCTAAGGATGAAAAAAAACTGAATAACAGAAAAGCTTAAAAAATGAATAAACTTTGGATATCGCTTAATTTTTTACAGCTGGGAATAACTACTGTTATTTTATTATCTACTCAAACAATCCTTCTGTTATAGCCAAATAATTCTAGATAATTTTAAAATTTTGCTAATTGTTTTTCAAGATAAGTTCATATTTTTTTTTATTCATTTTTTTATAGGCCTTCAGACTTTTAAATTTTGTTTTTTTTAAACATGTTTCTTTGTTAGTTAAGTTAAACTCATCAACGATATCACGTCAGCTATTTCATAATTATTTATGTATTTAATCCTCCTAAGTTGGTGCATTTATGTCCTATATGTCTGAATGTAATTTAACTGCAATCGTAATAAAGTGTAAAGTCTTCTAACATATGTAGCAAGAAATCTATATATAATAATAAAGCCACAATTTCTTACAAAAGATAGTTGAGGCAGAGGTTCTTGCACTCTGCATCATCAGCTGATAAAGAAGTAGCTGTACAGAAAAATACAGAAATAGATACGGCTCAGTCATTCAGCACATAATCCACAGCAAGTGGCGAAACATCAGCCACATTGCCAGATCGTATGAAAATATTACCACATGAGATTATAATAATCCCAAACACAAGATGGCTAAACAACTGTCATAAAATATTGCCTAAAGCGACTTTTAATTAATAGAGTGAAGACACATACATGAAATTAGTGAAAAATGTACAAGGAATCACCTAAGGTAAATGTTTATTTGCTTGTTGTTTTAAAATATATAGACCTTTTTGTTGAATCAACTGCTTCTAGCATTAGTTGCCTGAGTGATTCTATGTTATCTCAGTCATGAATTACCAGATGACATGAACAAAGAATTTATTTTTTCAGCATAATGACATATCACCACACTTTCATTGTGAGAATACTTTTTATATAATCTGACGCTTGGATTATGGATTGTTTAAAAATAGAGTGGCCATCAGAATCATCAAATTTAATATCAATGACTGTTGAGATGGCATTAAAAAAAAAGGTTTTGTTTACTTTTTATAAGTAAATTTAGGTAAGCTAAAGATTCACTTAACAGAAGCAGCTGCAGTTATAGCTTCTTATATGATTCATAGGATTTGGAACAAGATACATAAATGGGACTAATGTCATGTAATACAGGAGCCCACATCAAATTTTTGTTAGTACTTGTCCATTTAACTTGAAAATTTATTTTATACTCTACCATATCAAAGAATTCAGTGGGTTTTTTTCAATCTATAAATTTATATATTTTTATTTTATGTAATAAATGTAATAAACACAATTTACTTTAGGCTGGATTTAATATTTCTAAACTTCTTTAAATTTACATTTTCATTTAGGAAACTTGCTAAAATCTACTGTTCAGTTTTTATTTGAATACTGTTCCATAATGGTTTTGTTTGGGCTCAGATATTTAATGGTATATTAGTGCAGTAGAATTATTACATTGCTTTCAAGTACATCAAGAAATAGTAGAGAATGGAGAAATGTATTTTGATGGTTCAAGGAATCTACCTACTCACTTCAGTGCCAATATGATGATGCCAAGTATATTAAAATCTACATGTTGTTATTGTGTGTTGTTATTGTACATGTTGTTGTTGTGTTATGCTTCTATTACAGTACAGTTAAAAATTTATTTAATAAAGAGTACATTTACCACTTATTAGCTGATTCATTATTTTATTTCCACAAACCATTATGTAAAACATACGTGCTGCAATAGGTTTCATTTTTTCTGGGTAAATAGATTTCGTCCATCCTGGTAAAGGAAGTCCAAAGACATCCTACAATTTAAAATTTTTTTTGAAAATGTAAATATTTTCTTTACAAGACTTAGAAAAAGTAATTTTAATAATAAAGTAATCAATAAGATCAATTTAAAGTAATAAGAAATACTTGCAAAAAACCAAGGACTTCAAACAGAGCTCTAAAAAGTTGATTTTAAATATTTTTTTTTCAAAATTTGTTTTTAAAGCAGAAAGTTTACATCAAATTTAAGACTCGTCTACTTGCTTTTAATTTGGCACTATCTTCAAAAAGTTAGAATTTAAAGAAGAATTGAACAAGTATAAAGTGCTTTTTTTATTTTCAATGTTTTATTTAAGTTGTGTTATTTTATTAAACGTTTGATAAATAGATAACAAAGGGACATAAAAAATTGTCTTAAATCATTTATTATTTATGTAAATTATGATTTTCATTTAGACAATTGATTAAGTTACTTGTAAATAACTACTTAGTCATTACAACTAGAAGAAATTTGCTCTATAAAATAAATAAAAAATCATAGATAGTAGCTGATTTTCATATAAAAAAACTAATAAGTAAGGTTGACCAAATACCTTACTACACATACAGATACGCTGAAAAAAAAATACATACAGATACACTGTAAATACATACAAATACACTGCTTTTGACCAAAATAGGTACGTATAATAATTATTTTGAAAACTACCTTCTTTTTTTGTGAAGTTAGAAAATATTAATATTTTTCAATATCTAATAAAAATTAGAAAAAAAAATGTTAATGTTTATAATTTTAACAAAAACAAGTGACAAAAATGGTGAAATACATAAAAAACTGACTGTTTTTCATTTCAATAAGCAACTTTTATGCATTATAATTCATGAGTGCTAGAAACCGTTTTAATTAAATTTTTCTTTCATGTTTATTTATTTTTTTGTTACCCTTTAGCTGATTTATTTATGTTTAGCCTCCAGGAATCACCGTCAGGTATTACTTCAGAGGATGAATGAGTGAAATGTAGTCTTGTACAGTCTCAGGTTGACCATTTCTGAGATGTATGGTTAATTGAAATCCAACCACCAAAGAACACCGGTATCCACGATCTAGTATTCAAATCCGTAAAAAAGTAACTGTCTTTACTAGGATTTCAACGTTGGAACTCTCGACTTTTAAATCAGCTGATTTGCGAATACGTGTTCACCGCTAGATCAACCCGGTGGGTTAGTTTAAAATTACTTAATTTTATGCAATTTTTAAAACATGGATATCTCTTAAATTAATTTTTTTTTTTACTATTTGAAAACATCAAATTACAAGCAACCGTTATTGAATTGCTTTATTAATAACTGCTTCACCAGTACTGACCAAAATAGACGAAAGAGGGAGAGTAGTGAGATTACAGATCTTCGGTACCTACTATGCACACACTATTACTGTGGAAATGAGTTTGTTTTCAATAGACAGTAGTAAGTCAATTTCAGTAAAGGTCTCCAATAAAAGTCAAATTTATAATCTTCATTTTATACATTTTATTATCTATACCTATAAAACAAGATGTCCTGACTGAATCACAATCAATGCCCAGCAAAAACTACTGAAGATAAATTGATTTTTTGATTTTTATATACGTTCTTCCAGTAATAGTACACACTAATGTTTTTTTTTTTTTTTTTTTTTTTTTTTTTTTTCTCGCGTGTGTTTTGTTCTGTTTCTCTAGTTTCAGAAACGGGAGAAACGTGGATGTGGAACGACGCGTCGTGCCGTCTCATCCTGCCAGTCGAAAGGAAAGTAAAAATTACATTTTTTTTTTTTTTTTTTTTTTTTTTTTTTTTTCTTTTTCTCGCGTGTGTTTTGTTCTGTTTCTCTAGTTTCAGAAACGGGAGAAACGTGGATGTGGAACGACGCGTCGTGCCGTCTCATCCTGCCAGTCGAAAGGAAAGTAAAAATTACATTTTTTTTTTTTTTTTTTTTTTTTTTTCTCGTGTAGGTGTTCTGCTTCTTTTGTTGCAGATGCCAACAGCCACCACAAAAACAAATGGTTTCTTCACTGCAGCCACGCGGTCCCCCCAACCCCTTCTCAGACACACGCGTGTCTGAGGGTTAATAAATTACGTGGAAAGAATAATTACTGTTTACTTCTTTCCAGAAAATCGCCGCCCCAAAACCGCGATCGCGAATAGGTATCACCATCTGTAAGTTAAACTTACAGTAAGATAAAATAACCCAGCAATTGCGACTCCTCCGGAAAAGGGGACACATTGCTCCCTCCTTATAGCTAGTGCCCCGTTGTGGCGTATTCCTGCTAGCCTATTAAAGAGTTAGCACCGAAAGGACTTCAGTGGACGGTCTGAAGGGGAATTACGTCGGGAGGACAGGCTTTATAAGCCTAGCCTTCCGCGGTCGGCCCATGAAATGGGTTCGATAACGCTGGTTTAACAACGGATTGGAATGCAATTAAATCCGTCTTAAATTCACTAAAATAATAATAGACAAAACTTGAAAAATTAGATCCGAGATTAAAAAAATAACCCTTTTAAAAACAAGCCCGATTAGAAAGATCCAGCAGCAAGGGACTCTGTCCAGGTTCTGCGATAAAGTAGGGAGTAATAGACTCCTGCCAACTTTGCATTCCATTCCATTCCTACACACTAATAAAGTACTTTTTGAAATTCTTAGTTCAAAGGACTAAAATTGAGTAACAACGGGCTTTTCTTGTTTTTTAAACTCTCTAACAAATGAAGATATCAGCTTGATTTTTTTTTGTTTGAAATCTTAACAAAATATCTAAAAACCAATTTCTAGATTTTTAAAAATTCGAACTTGAAAGGAAAAAACATTTTAAACAATGATTGCAAATTTTGCCTACCTCCGACTATACTAAATGAGATATTCACTCAATTTTGACATGCAAATACACTTCAGAGAAATTTACAAAAGCCATTTTCAGGATTTCAATTTAGATTTTTAAGAGTTGCGATAAGAATACGGCACAATGGCTCAACCAACACAGCCACTGCCATTCTTATTGTATGTGTGACACAACTGACTGCATCTGCCTCCAGTTACATGAATAAAAAATATATAACAAAAAATTTTTTTTTAAAAATGAATAATGAAATCTGGTCACTTCCTAGTGCTATTTGTCAAGTAACGCTAAGGATCGGGCAAAATATATTTTTTCCTTCATACAGATAACCAGCTGTAACTACAATTTTTAAAATGGGTATGACTATTTTCAAACCTGCATTCTTCAGATCATTCGAAGTTTTGGGACCTGTACTGACCAAACTGTTGCTCTGAACAAATCACTATACACTGATAGCTTTTATAAATATGAAGATGCTTTAATTTCAACAGGCTGAGTTGGAGTCAGCTGTGCGGCAGTCCTTAGATGGGAAGATTTCCGTGTGGGTAGTGTCCCTGCGGCCTTCGTTCGGGGAGACAGAGAGAGCAACGGTATTCTTGTCGCCAGGAGGGGCCACGAAACTGTTGGAGCGTGGTCGGATGAAATTTGGGTGGCACTGCTGCCAAGTAGAAGGTCGACGGAAGAACGTCAAATTTTTTAAATGTTGGAATGTAGGCCATGTCGCTGATCGGTGTACTGGCCCGGATCGCAGAGGGCTTTGTTTCAACTGTGGTGGAGAAGGTCATCGGACCGAGAGTTGCACGACGGCGGCGATGTGCCTGATCTGTAAAACTGCTGGTCACCGGATCGGAGGCCGAGGTTGCTCTCGTCACCCTTCATGAAGTGTCTACAGCTAAACTGTGGCAGGAGGAGAGCCACTCACGATGTCGTGTGGCGGGAGGCATTGAGAATAGATGTAGATCTTTTGTTACTTGTTGAGCCCAACAAAAGAATAGTTGAGGCGCACGGCTGGCTGGTGGATACAGTTGGCAGTGTGGAATTTCTACAACCGCTTTGCTACAAATATGGTGTCACGAAATAAGGGCATCGTGAGGGTGGTCTTGACGTTTTGTGTCTTACTTGTGTGTTACGTCTCCTCGAATTGCGGTGACGAAAGATTTTACTGGAACAAGCCTTACTGACGGCAGATAGACCGATTGTGCCGGCAGGTGACTTCAAAGTGGAGTGCTTCGAACTTGGCATCCGTTCTACTTATAGAGGATATCAGCTGGCTACGTTGTTCGGCACATGTGGATTGGTGACCTTGAACTCTCCGAGCAGACGTACTTTTTTCGGGCGTGGCTCAGGTTCTGTGCTGGATGCGACCGCAGTTTCAGACAGATTTCTCCGTGGTGGCTACTCCTGGGAAGTTATGGAACAGAAATTTCTGAATGATCACGCGCCGATCCTTTTCACTATTGGCTTGGAGAGTCGTCAGTTAACGACCGTGCATCAACGACGAAGCCCCACGGAAACGCAAACGACCGCCTTTCTAGACGGTGTGGTGGACAGAATCCAGAGATCGGCGGATGTTCATCCGAGAGATCTGCTCGGGGTTATGATAAAAGAATGTGATAGGTTGCGCCCCCGTCGGCCTGGTTTAAGAAAAGTGTACTGGTGTACAACGGAGATAGCGGACTTATGCAGGGCGGCCAGATCCGCCAGGAGAAACTTACAGCGGGCAAGAAGAAATCGGCCTGATCAGATGAAGGTGGCCGAATCGACATACAGGACAGCCAAAAAGGCGCTCTGCGGCAGGATTAAACAATCTAAACGAGACGCTTGGAGGAAATGCGTCCAAGACCTTGATGACGACCGACGGGGGAGAGCATACCGCATCATAATGAAACTTTAGATAACACAACTTCCCCTTCTACCTCGAACAAAAGCGGAGGGCGCTATCGGGACCCTGTTCGTCGATAAAGTAGATGATGAAGGACCAGTTACTGGGCCTGCACAACGTAGATTCATGACGGCCGAATTACGACTATCTCTTATGCGAACCAACCATAAGAAATGCCCGGGACCGGACGGGGTGCCTGGGATACTATTGAAGAAGCTTGTGTAGGTCTACCCACAACTCTTGTTAGACACACTCAACTCTGTGATGGAAGATGGCAAGATGCCAATACGATGGAAGAGAGAGAACTTACTGCCATAACCAAATCAACAACGGAGGGGCAGGTGACATCCTACCGACTGATCTGCCTCCTCCCGTCACTCGGAAAGTTGTTTGAAAGGATGCTGTCTGAGCGGCTGTGAGACTCTCCCCGTCACAATTTGGTTTTTTAAAGGGCAGATCGACGGTAGACGCCCCTTGAACAATGACGAGGTGGATCGCCGACAAGCGGGATGGCACATGGAGGACCAGGAAAATCTCCCTCGTAGTATTGCTAGATATTAAGAACGCATTCGGGAGTGTCCTATGATGAACAATAGGAGAAGAGTTGCGGCTCCGGGGCATCAACGATGGTCTCCGGGCATTGTTATTCGAGTTCCTGAGAGGAAGAGATCTAATGGTTAACACCAAGGAAGATGAGATAAGTTGCTAAGTAAAGAGGGGTATGCCACAAGGATCATGCTGAACCCGCCATTGTGTGGATATCTTTCTTGACAGGGTCCGTCGACTCGTCTTCCCAACGGATGTAACGTTATTGGCATACGCGAATGACCTGGCAATGATGATAGCCGACACTACTGAAGAGGACGTAGAAGCTTAAGCAAACCCGGCGGTACGAATGGTGAGCGGTTGGCTGCAGAGGAGAAGTCTATTTATGGCTCCACGTAAGATGGCAGTGGTAACTATTGCTGGACAGCAGAGACTTCGTCGGATCACCGTCACGGTGGACGACGTTCAGGTAGTCTAATCGTCGTGCGCCAAATACCTAGGCGACTGGTTCGAACGATCCGGCCGTTCAATAAACATATTCAGGAGGTTTGTAACGAAGCTGAACATGTGACGACCAGCCTTAGCAGGTTGATGGAGACATCACGTAGTCGTCGGGCGTCTCAGCGCAGGTTGATGATGTCAGCGGCCACAGCCGTTATGTTATACGCCGTGCCGTCCTGGTACCCAGCTCTAGAAGTAAAGAGGAACATCAAGCGGTTGGCAGCGCTGCAGAGAAGGGCAGACCTGAGAGTCACGTCCGGCTACTGGACCATTTCGGCGGAGTGATAGCGGGCTTAACGCCGATTTATTTCCGGGCGGTATACAGCAAAAGAGTCTATGAAGGCATGGAAAGAGGTGCACAGCCAGACGATTGTTACACACAGAATGGCAAGACAACTGGACAGCCTCCACGAAGGGGAGGTGGACATACACCCTCATTACCCCGGTTGGACGTCTGGCTACGACGGAAAGTCGGTGAAATGACCTACCATGTCACACAGTTTTTGTCAGGGCTCGGCAGGTTTGGAAACTACCTCCACCAGTTCATGAAACGTGTGATTGTGGTTGTGTGTACTGCGGAGAGGAAGATTCCCCCAGAGCATATGTTTTTCATCTGCCCACAGTGGGCAGATCTCAGATGAGAGGCACAGCTGCACCTCCTGACTCCAAGGGAAGTAGTCCCTTTTATGGTGAATGACTGGGAAAATTAGCAACAGGTAGAGAGGTTTATCTCCCAGGTCCTAACAATAAAAGAGGAGTACCATGACTGGGCTGAACTATGGATGCTGATACTAGGTGATGATCACACAATAACATCCCAGTAACGACTGGTCAGGAAATGAACAGGAGAGAGATCTACCGTTTCTGGCCTGAGGATGGGGTCACAGGAACAGTGTAGCTGGGCCAGGCTTCCCTTCCGAGGGTGCTGTTCCCAGTTGAGAGAGTGCTGTTAGCGGTAGAAAAAAAAAGTAGACCTGGCCTAAGGCACAGTGTGCTAGGAACAGCATAGCTGGGCTTGGTTTCTCCCCACCAAGGGTTTGACAAAGATGTTATGCAAAAGATCCAGAACTGGAGGGTCGACCTGCCATACTGAACTTACAGCCAGTAGGTGGGGAGGCCTGTTAAGAGTCGGAAAGACAAAAGGGTGAGTATTAGTTGCTTGAGTGCAGATCTTCCCCAGGGGGAAAAAGAAGGTGGAAGAAAAAAAAGGCTTTAATCTCTATTTCATCATTATTATCATTATCATTACTATTCTTACAAGCAAGAGTTTAACAGGAAGGGATCAGGGAGCAGAGCCTCCTGGCTAGACAGGAAGCGGTGAGAAAAGTGACTGGTTAGTAAATTAATAAATTCTTTTAGCAAGTAAGCTATGAAGTTAAACATCAGAAAGAAACTTTATTTCTATTACCTTTCCTTAGAACTAGCATGATGAATTTTCTCTTTTGTCTCAGAATTTTTACTTTGATTACAATTACTTTAGTAAATATGTAAAATGCAATTGTATATTAATTTTTTTTTAATAGGGAAAACTTAGATGAATAATATGTTAATTAAAATAACTATACCTCACAAGATAGTGGATCCCAAATGCTCATAAAATCAGGAAGTGTTTTTACAGAGACATCTGAGTGTTTTTTTATATAATCAAGCAGATCTTTATGTAATTTTAAATAATCTTTTGACTCTAATATCAACTGTTGTTGTTGTTCTGTAAATCTTAAGCATAAACTGTGATTCATTACAATCTGAAATTTAAAAAAAATCAAAATCAAAAATACTCAAATACAGAATTTTATAAATGAAAGAAGGAATTGATATAAAAATATGTTTATTGGATTGGTGGTTAATTTTTATCAATCTGCAAAAATAATGAACACAAATTTGAAATATTAGAATAAAAATTGAATTCAGAATATTTCTTTAAACATGTTATCCATTAAAAACAGTTTATATCACAAATAAATTCTTCGAATTAAAACAATTTTAGTTCATATTAAAATTTTGTTAATCATAGATAAGGACTTTATATCGTTTTTATCAATGAATAGTACAGTTCTCATGTTATATTGTGTTTTATCTGCTATTTTCTACACTTAAGTTGAATTCACATATATAATTATAACACATTCTCACCTGGTTTAAATTTGCCAGATACCAGATATACACTCAGTTGAATCTTATGTAATTTTTATAATTTACTTTGTACATTACAAGAAATTATGACTGTTAATATTATTTTTGGATTGTTTTTTATGTAATGACTAGACCACAAGACCAATAAAATGTTGCAATAATAACATCGGGTTTAATAAACTCATTGAAATAAATTTTGTGAACTCACTAATGCCAGAAGTACATGAATTAATAACATATATTTTAATAAGTTATATGCCATTAAAAATTGTATGGTTCAACTCTTAAAATATGTTATCTAATTTTCTTTTCAAATTAAGATGTTTTCTGGGTAAGAGACTAACTTTGTGTTTTCTAAGTTATAAAGTTTTCTATTTTACCTTGTAAAGTAATCTTTTTATTAGTCTTACATTATATCTAATGCAAGATACTCATTACACAAATTAAACAAATGAGAAATTAGGCTATCTTCCTGACCCAAATTAAGAAAGCTGCACCAGATTTCTGAAGGCTAATGAAATATATCATATAATCAATGTACAGAAACCAAATCTTTAAGGTAAGTATTTTAAGCTTATAAGTTTGATTTTATAATCCCGTTGTATTAGAATATGCTGAAGAGTAGGTAATGAAACGAGAAAAGCAATAACTTTACTGTTTAAATAAATTAATGAATGGATACTCATATCAATCTTTTAAATTATTGTTTAAATGTTTAAAATATTTTTTTATTTAGTTTTGTGATAGTTTTACAATTTACCATTTTTTTTTTTTTTTTTGTTAATGACCAGTACGGTCATTGCTAAAAGCTTTCAACTGTATACTGCAGCAACATGTGTTAAATAAAAACAACATACAGTGCTGTTTAACTTGGCCAAATATTAGAATTAATGAATTAATTGTTGAGCATTAACTGTTGCACTTATCTTTACTTAAATCATCTTTATTATCTAGAATACTGCTCCCCGTGGTTGGAATTCCAAGTATTGTGTAACTAGCATGTTTATTTTGTTTTGAAAAATACAAAATACACTTGTGATCATTATTTACACAAACCTCAAATTTTATATTTTTATCATGCGATACAACAAAATAACACTTATAGACAAAAAAACGTTTTTTAATGTTTCTCTAAGTTTCTCTAAGTTTCTCTAATTTCTTAAGTTGGTTTTCTGCGTACATTACAGATTGGTAAATACAATTTTTCTATCGCCCTTAGTTTTAAATAAATTACGCTTCAAAAAAAATTAAGGTAAAATATAGTGAAAATGTGTAAAAATTTATAATTTAGCATGGCCATATCTGTGTTAGAATGAGTTTGCAGATGCTTTTCTTTTATAAATAGCAGGCACATCCCGAATTAGTGTCCAACAGTAATCGGCTAGCATGTTAGCATTCCATTTCCCTTTATAGCGGCTCTCCATAACTTATACTCACCGTGTTCATCACTTACGTCTTCGAGATTGTCAGGGAAAAAATCCAGATGTGAGTGGAGGAGATGTATTTTCAAAGACATATTACATCCCATAATTCTGTATGAAGTAAGAATTCAATTAACAATATTGTGGTAATTGTTGAATTTTTGTTTGCTGAAAAAATTTTTGGAATCGTCTTTAAATGAAGTCCAAGCTACACTTTCTATGTTATTTAACACTGATTTAAATACATCATATTTGACCAACTCTCTTATTTGAGGACCAACAAATATTCCTTATTTAATTTTTATTTCACTTACATTCAGAAATTTCTGCCAGATGTACAAAAATCCTTGGGACTATCCTTCTTCATTGCTTTTACAAAATTTAGATGTGGCTTATTGGAAGATAATTCAAAATCAAAATCATTGTTATCTTCTTCAGTACTGCCTGATTCTTCATCGCTGCTTTCAAAACATACATTCACAGGTGACTCAGGAGCTGGAATAACTTCACTGTGAGGTACAGGCCTGATTGCAGATTGCAATGAAGTTTATTTTACAGTATTTTTAGATTTTTTAGAAATTCCAGACACACTTGTTAAGCAAAAGTAACAATCAGTGTCATGATCCTTTGTTCACGCCACAAACCATAGGTACACCAAATGACAAAGCATTCCGTGTACCTTTCAGCCATTTTCTTAAATGGACAGAATAGTGCATACTATACGAGGAGCCCATGTCTTATCCTGATCACCAATTTTACACTGAAAGTATAAATGATATGCTTTTTTAATTAAAGATGTAATGTGTTTTCTATTTGATTTTACAGTAAACTCTCCACATACATAACAAAAGGCATCCACATCATTTACACAATTTCAAGGTATTATGACACTGCACTGTTACCAAAGTTAAGTATTGCTTATTTATAGTTTACAAATTATTTTAACAAAGTTAAACAATAAAAAATGAGCTAACAAAATACAACACAGGAGCTTAAAATGTTAACTATATGTTGAAAAATGAAAAAATCCTTTAACTAAAATTTAAACGTTTTTCAAAAATTATGGGTAATAAAAATATTCTGAGTTCATATTCATTTTCAGTATCAAAAAACAGATTAAAATCATGTATCGTATGTTAGGAAACAAAAATTATGTTTATTAGTGTAATTATTTCTCCTGGAATAACTGTATTATCTTTATTTTTCTTTTATATGTTTATACGGATTAAGTTTTGAACTTTTTTTTTAACTTCTAAGATTTATGGAACTGTGCACAATAAACACGACACAGTTAAATATGTCAAAATGTTATCAAACATACTTTGTCTAACAAACCTTGAAATGACAAACTTACCTTGAAATGTTATCGAACCTTGACTATTCACGTGATAAAATGTTCAATTACAAGAATTATTAAAATAAAACTGTCTTGAAAAAAAATAGCTTAGTAAAATGCAAGAAATAAATTAAATTCATCACCATAAACACTATTCGCTAATGTTTTGACTTATCACATATTATTTTAAATGAGATAAATTGTGCTGATAATAATTTTTTTTTAGAAACATTATTACTTTTATTTTGAGGAAGAATTATTGACATTTATCAGTGAAATATTTAAAACGTGAAATATTTAAAAAATTAATTTTATACTTAAAAATAAAGATAGAAGTCTTTAAAAATGTATAAAATATAATTATATTTATTATGTTTTAAATTACTTCCACTCAGTCAAAAATAATTACTAATCACGATGATTCCATACTAAAATAAGCTGTTAATTAAAAAAACTTAATGCTATAATTTTTTACAAACATTTTACTTTTTTTATAAATGAAATTTTTACATATAATCATGAAAATGCAATGTGACATAAATAATTTATATTCAATGTTAATAATATATTAACATTTGTTTCTACATAATCTATTTTTTCATTTTTGATTAAAGAAAAATAATTTTTTATACATTTTTTAAATTAATTAATTCATAAAAAAATCCATAAGATCTTCTCTCATACAAAGGTTTATTATAAGGTTAAGCTTAAATGATGTCATAAAGATATTTTTTTATTCTACCTAACATGTTCAAAATGTCACAAAATTCCTCACATGTTCAAAATTCCTTGTATCATGTCACAGTTTTTAATTTCAAAAGATGTTTTCAAACCTGTGGTCTATCAGGAATTTTATAATAAAAGCTTATTTTAACACACAGTTATGAAAGCTTTAACTTTATTTATTCATAAGTTACCAAGATTTTTTCCAGCCAATTCCATTTTCTCAAATTATTGGCTAAAATAACAACTATTAAAATGCAAGTAAGTCAAGTAACACATAAAACCATGCTTTATTTGCTAAAGAAAACTGCTTATATTATAATTTTTATTATTACTTATTCAATTTTTACTAAAAATTTTTAGTTTTGAAGAGGAAATTAGGCAGCAACTTATTTCCACAGCTAACTCTAATACATTTCTGATGTGCAACTGTACTTTGTGTAATCGTTTTAAATGGGGTTAAATCAGTTTCAAGCTAATAACCACTTGCAAACTGAACTGTTTCCAGATTCTTGTCTGATAATTTCTTTCTCAAATTACCTTGGTAATTGTAAATCAAAGTCCAGATTAAATGATTATTTTATGGATAAAAGTACAAGTATAAATATGACAGCTTTAGAGCTTAGATTTATTTGATTTAATCAAATTGACTTCAGGTTATCATATTATTTTCAGGTTATTTTTCATGTTTAGAAAGAAAACAATGCAAACGATAGTATGCAAGCAAGTTCACTTGAGGTTTGGACTTTGTGTGGTGCAGACATGATTACCTAAGAATCAGTTTACATTGAGCTCACACGAGGTCTGTTCAGAAAATAACCAAACATTTTTAATTATGTGCTAACAGAGATATTTAGTGACGTGCAGTTGGCAGCATTGTGTTCCACATAACCTCCTCTGTAACCAGATGTTCTTGGATTGTTAATATCTTTTTTAGTTTTTTGTAGTATAATTATTTGAATGTGATATGTTTAAGTGTTATCAGTGATTTTTGTAATGTGTGATTTTTGGGAGCAACAGTACAGTGTAAAATTCTGTATGAAACTGGGGAAAACTTTCACAGAGTTTTAACTTTTGAAACAAGCTTACAAAATGATGCTCTGGGTCATACGTAGTTACAAATGATTTTCACGATTTAAAAGTGGTTGTCAATCAATTGAAGATGACTCTCAACTAGTAAGGCCTTAAACTTCAACTGATGACACCCATATTCAGAAAATCAATGATCTGGTGCATAAAAATCATCGATTGACTGTCAGAGAACTTGCAGATCTCTTGGATCGCGGCATGATATTTTGACAGAAAAACTGAACATGCATTGAGTTGCAGCAAAGGTTGTTCCTAATTTGATGACTGAACAGCAAAAAGAACATTGAGTGAACATTTGTTGGCAACTTCTTGAACAAGCCAATGATGATGAAATATTATGCAAAGGGTCATAACGAGAGATGAAAACTAGGTTTATGGCTACAATATTGAGACAAAGGTTCAATCATCACAATGGATTGGTAAAGAATCTCCACAACCCAAGAGAGCACACCAGTCTCGATCCAATGTCTAAGAGATGCTCTCTGTTTTTTAGATTTTAATGGATTGTGCATTTTGAATTCTTGCCTGAAACTGAAATATGAACTGTGCATACTATCAAAGTGTTTTACAATGGCTACATGGAAAAATCCCCAAAAAGAGACCAGTGTTGTGGCATGACAACTCATGATTCCTATGATTCCTTCACTACAACAACCTCACACACTCAGCTTCATCAATTCATCAATTTTAAGCGAAAAATCAGATGACCGTCCTTCCTCAGCTCCTTACTCGCCGGACCTGGCGTCTTGTGATTTTTTTATTATTTCCAAAATTAAAATCAGTGATGAAAGAGCTCTGTTCTGCGACTATTCATGACATTAAAGCAAATTCATCACAAAACTTAAAGTCTATTTCAAATTAAGCTATCCAGTACTGCTTCGCAAAGTGGAAATACCACTGGGAAAAGTGTGTGAGTAGGGAAGGTAAGTACTTTGAAGGGGACATGGACCAATAAAACATCTGTAAAATTAATAATAAAGATTAAAAAGGTTTAATCTTTAAAAAGGTTTAAAAGTTCAGTTATTTTCTGAACAGACATCACACATATTTTCCCATTTTTAAAGATTGAATGGATCTGTAAGAAAAAAGGTTTAAAAATAAATTTAATATTATTTAAAGTCCTTTGTTAAATTTTTTGTTTTTTTTGTTATTTATATTTAAATATTTGCATTTTTCAATAGCATTTTATTTTTAATGCTTTGGTGTTCATAGGTTCAGTATATCTTATTCTGTTAAAAATGTTTGATTTTTTTTGTGTAGTCAATCTTAAGAATCTTTTAAAATATCTTATTCAATTAAAAGTGTTTGATTTTTTTGTGAGTATTTTTTTATAGCCTATCTTAAAAAAAATATTTAAAATTTTTACAGTATTTGGTACATTTTAAAATGGGTACTCTAACTTGAAATACTGTAATATTTCATATTAATTTTTATATCAAGTACTCCTGGAGAAATTCATCTACAGAGCAATAATATTTTGTTAGGAGGTGCTCACGAATACTATTTTGAAGATTTTTAGTGATGTTCATTTTTGTGAGAGGGAAGGTTAATATATTATATGCGAATGTAAATCAGGGTAAAGTAGTACATTTTCAGCCACAGAGTTCTAATCTTTAAGATATGATAATTTTTCTCTGTCCAGTATATTGTAGTCATAAAACTGTGAATTTGTTTTGAATTTTGATATATTATTTTCTACTAACAATATCATAAATAATAACATTTGTTTATTAGAAAACATTTTGTTGTTATAGACACATACAAAATGACAAAAATTGATCTTGATTTCAGATCAATGACTATGAAATCATAAATATTAATTAAAAAATATTATAAATCTTAATTACATGAAACATGAACATATGTTAATATGTAACATAATAACATTCTGGAAGTTATTTAATTTTTACCTCATTTTTATCTGAATCATCAGACCATATTGGAATCGGTTGCCAATCTAAATCTTGGTTCCATACTTGTTCATCAACTGGAGGAAACATTCCAGCTAACAGTGCTGCAACACTCATATATGTTCGCGGTGATCGTGTGCTCCTGACGTAGATATCTTGTTGTCTATACTTCCCATGAAATAAACCATCATATCTCTGTTTTAAATATCTTCCAAGTTTATACATTTGTAGTTTTCCTTTCTGAAATGATTAATTACAATGCACATTTACAAGAACAGTTAAAATAAGGACATCATTTAAAAGATCTCCTTTTTTTAGCTATGACAAAGTTGAAAGTAAAGATAATTTTAATGATCTTCAGAGAAAAATCTTAAAACTAACTGGAATTTCAATCCAGAACCATCTAATAGAAAGACAGAGATGCTGCATTCTGCCAAAATTAGGTGGAGAGCGGCAACACACGTTTGTTAAAAAAACAATACAGGAAATGTACTTTTTATCATAATTATAAACAGAAATTAGCAAATGAAATTATAATACATAAAAACTCTAATATTTTACCAGTTAAACATAAAAATGTTAATATCAGGAATGTAGTTAAAAAATATTTAATCCTTAACAAATAAAAAATAAGATCAAATTAATATTTTCATAAAAAATTTCCAGAAAATTACACAGTTGAATAAATTTCAAAGAATGATGATAAGAATCTATTTATTTACGCCACTACAAAAAAAAGCTGACAACACAGTTTTAGAACTTTCCCGTCATTCAGATTTTTTCTGATACATGGCTTACACACAGAACTTAATTTAAAATATTTATCATTTTATTTAACATAATATTGTTTGTTTATTTAATTCAATGATTCTAACTAAAGTGCGCGTGCATACCGTATTTCATTCATGCGGGTGTAGAGGTACTAGCCGCCACTTTAAATAGTTTTTTACACTTTAAATATTATTAATTTAATTAATTCTACCGCTCACCTGTGACGTCACAACGTAACAGTCAACTACAGCAGTTGTATGTCAGTGATCTAACACTCCTTTTGGTGAGACACAGTATACCCACTTACCCACTAGTTTATTTATAGGTTTTTTGGGATTAGGGGTGCAATTTTACAAAATTTTTTTCAAATATTATAATTTTTAACAAATGTGTCTATGAAAAATAAGGCATTATTTAGGCAAAATCTCAAGATACTAAGGATAACCTTGATTTACAGCATCACCCTCTCAACCTTTTAAATTGGAAATTTATTCGCATCAATGCCCCATATATAGAAGTTATCTGACAAAGTTTGGTGAAAATCAGTTTAGTAGTTCTGGAGATATAAGGTGATATGGAGTGCGACACCAAATGTACATACAAACATGTGGAAAATTTCCAACCGGTTTTTGGGTTCCTTAGGTGTCAAAGTGTAAAAAATCAGTGAAAACCGCAAATGCCCAAATTAGATGGGAAAGTAAAAATAAGACATTTTAAATGAAAAATTATAATTTTAATTAACAAGCTATTTTCTACCTCCATAAACAAAATGGTTTAAATATTCAAAAAAATGAAAAATTCCTTTTCTACTGATGATATAATCCATCAGTAGAAAAGGAAAAATTTACTATAAAAACAACTTTAAAAAAATAATAAAAGTAAAAGAAATTACGTTCCTTAAAATTTTAATTTTTGAAGTTGAAACAAAATCTGAAATAACTGCTAACAATTTCAAAATACAGGCATTAAAACTCCTTTAAATACTAATTTTTGAAGTCAAAAATGTATTATTTCTTATTTACTTTTTAAGTACATTTTTTAAATATTTTTTTTAATATTTTTTTAATTTTAATTTAATTAAAAATATAAAGCAGTACTGCTCTTATGAAAAATACTTCAAGAAACTCAAAGACGAGTGTTTCTCGTCTGAAAATAAGAGAAACAAATCCAGAGAAGACAGATTGCCACAAAGCAAGACCCAAGGCTTTCTGGAATACAGGAATAAATATGTTTTTACTTTTAAGACTTACAATTGATTTTTTTTAATCTTGTCATAATTTATGAACATCAGAACATCATAAAGTTAAATATAGCATTAACAATAATCCAATACTAAGCCATGACCATGATAAACAAATTAAAAATATCTTCAAATTTTCAGCAGGATCATGTAATCTTTTTATTCAAAAAATATTTTCCTCTTTTACTAGAAAAGGAGATTGTTCATGTATACCAGAAAAATGTTTAAACTTAAAATTGAAAGCATCATAAGAACTACTTATTCTGTTGTTTCCTCATGGTCGCTAGTTATTTCTACCAACTTAATTGAAATAAAAAAATCGTTGACATTGGATTGTCATCTACCTTACAATGTAAAATCATCATATCACCACATGGGTATGTGATGTAATAAATAATAAAATGACAAACATTAAATGAAAGGATACAGTAATTTATTTATTAGTTCAACAAAAGTAAATTTAGAAATATGCACCTTGACAATTTCAATCTCACAGGCCGGTAGAATTTTTTAGTCATTACAGCTGATACTTTCAAGGAAACCCAACTGAGCCATCAAAGAGCCTCCATAGGAAACAGTTTTCCCATGGCCTCAGTTTTCAACCAAAACGTTTAAGAATTATGTATTTTTTTGCAGCATCTGTATTTTTTGGCGATCTTAGATTAAATATACTAGATTCTTAACTGTTTACAACTTTTGTTTTGTCAATTCTACGATTACCAGACAGAAAAAAACTGAAATTGTGTAAAATATTGCCCTTTATCTGATATTTTAAGCTTTTTCTTGATCATAAAATGGCAGTTCTCAATTTTCTCAAAATCATTGATACCATTATTACACATCCTCCTCACTCAATACTTGTTTTATCATCATAAATTTATTTTACAAAGTCTAATATATTCAATTATTGTCTTTTGTATCTATTTTAGTAAACAATTCACATAAAGAATAATCAAATCTCACCAACATTACATTCAAAGGATTTTTTTTCGATGTTGGTTTTACAGAGAAAAATCATGCAACAATTTTTTTAATATATTCCATTAAATAATTCTGTTATTTATATAGTATGATAACAAAGGATGGACAACATTCAATATTAGAATGGTACAAACAAGAAGTGTTTTTGTACATAAAGGAAATCTGTAAGTATCAAATATGAATCTAGGAATTGGAAAGATTGTCATAAAACATATTTTTATGACATTTAACACTTTGTGGTAGCAAAATATTGACAATGGAGAATTATAGAAAGAAAGTTAAGTGAGTTTAAGGGATAAAAAGTTATGGGACAAGATTTTACGAAGATTGATCACTTATTAATACATTAAGGTATAATTAACTTTGTATTGGTAAAGTATGTTTCCAAGGTAAAAACATATCTGAAGGTAAAGGTAGGAATTGTATACAAATTAAAAGATTAACACAAAGCAGAAAGGAACAGAGAATACCATCAAACTAGCCAAAAGATGACAGAAAAAATATTATAAAATTTTCAAAAGAAAAAATTTTTTGTAAACTAATAAAAATGTTTAAAATATGCATAACACACAAAGTAAATCAATTACTCAAAGAAAATCTTATTAAAAAGTTAATTGAAACACGTCACTTAACTTAATTATGAACATAAATCATTAAAATTAAGTAAGCAAATTAGGCACGTGTTTATACTTAATCTATTTTTTCATCATAATTCTTTCTACAACTACTATTGTTGAAAATAATTTTCTCTGATGTTTGTTTCTTTTTAACGTAAAAGTTTTGTTTTCAGATAACAAGTAGAAATGAAAAACTTGACACTTTTTTTTACCAAATACTATTTTTAATATTATCTTCTTCTTTTTTCTCATTTCCTTAGAACTAAATAATTTTTCTCAAGTGTGCATTCTTTTCCACCTTTTCAACACTTCTTACATTCTCGATTTCATAATATACTCATGTATAAAACGTTTTATATATATGTTATTGTTATATATTAATGTAATTTCTGTAAGCAGTCTAAATCATAAAAAATTTACTTACATTTGTCAGAGTTCCTTTACCACTTGGCCAGTATTTTGGGTCATTATAAGGATCTGAAGCATAATAAAATAATGGAGATCTGCTACCATGCCTGGAAACCTAAAATATATTCGTATGTTTTGTGCATTAATAAAAACAAGTAATTTAAATAAAAATCATTTCTTGAATAATATTAAGAACAATTTTATTTAAAAAAATAATAATTTAGAAAAGTGTTATATTTAAGTAAAATATTATGTAATTTTACAACTTCTATTTTAATAAATATACTTTCATTTAAATAGCTATAATAAATTGTTTTTCCTTACAAGTTAAGGTTCCAGTTAAAAAATTATTATAATAAAAAATTAATTATATGTAATAATAAACCATATGAAAATCACAAATTAAAATATAATTATGAAACTGAGGAAATAAAGCATTTTTAAATCATACTTTTCATCTCTTTAGCCCGCTGGGTTGGTAAATTCGTCGTCGCAAACCATTTGTTCAGCTAATTCTCAAAATCGAAGGTTCTGAGGTTCAAATCCTAGTAAAAGTTGGTTACTTTTGTATTGATTTGAATAATACGGTGTGGGCGGGAAGTCCCTTTACACTATAATAAATCCAGCTTACTTGGGCTTTACTGCTTCCAAATTTCACCGCTCATATCGCTCACTGTTGCTGGAAGAGGTAGGGAGGTTAAGCAGCGATGCGGATCGTCTGGTATTTTCATTCATGATGGGACGACCTTAGTCGTGTGTGGAACGATAGCGGATACGAGTGCGTTCATCGTAACAACGAGCACTTCAAACAGGCTGTTCGGTGAGCATTAATAATAATCATCCCTGATATGTTGTTGCAGATGAACAAACGGGCATGGAGGAGCATGCTCCTACATTTTTCCTGGAGCAAAGCTCTATGTTCAAAGCACAACTCCTGTGTTTTTAACAGATAACGTGGGTGTGAGGAGGGGTTGCGCACTGTTCATTTTTTTTCTTTTCTTTTTCCTGTTTAGCCTCCGGTAACTACCGTTTAGATAATTCTTCATAGGATGAATGAGGATGATATGTATGAGTGTAGTCTTGTACATTCTCAGTTCGACCATTCCTGAGATGTGTGGTTAATTGAAAACCCAACCACCAAAGAACACCGGTATCCACGATCTAGTATTCAAATCCGTGTAAAAATAACTGGGTTTACTAAGACTTGAACGCTGTAACTCTCGACTTCCAAATCAGCTGATTTGAGAAGACGCGTTAACCACTAGACCAACCCGGTGGGTTTGCGCACTGTTCACTAGTTGAACAAATCACAACCTTCACGAAGTATAAAAAATAATAAATAATTATCTTTCTTACAAAAATATTAATAAATTCATGCAAGTGTTTTCATAAAACATATAGTTAATGATATAAAATAAAATACTGTTATTGGCCATTTAAAAATGATCAATCTATATACTATTACACAGAGAAAGAGGGTTTTTGTTTATTTGTGATAAACGGAAAACTACTCGATCAATCACAATCAAATTTTTAGCCACGTTTCTTGGCATAATTGAGAAGGTGTTTAGATTTATTTCATCTCGAAAAATGTCTAAAATAAATATCATGAAGTTCGTTAGAACTTCGCCGGTAAGAGCCCGCAGAACTAGACGGCACGGCGAAGTCAACGAACTGTTTACAGTTATGACTTAACCTAAAAGTGAAATGAAAATAGGGAAACAATAAAAAATAAGATGAAAACATTATATTTCACTTTAATTAGATTCTTAATAAAGAATACTTCCAATAAATACCTCGAATTTTGTTAGACAACGTTTTTTCTCCATTTGATGAACCGGGGTACCCGAATATATCACTTTTTCTTTTTTTAAACGTGGCTTTACGAATCGTGCTGCTAGGTAACAGTACTTGATAGTACTAGTTATCGTACAAAAAGTTGATAATGTACTTGAAATAATAAAATTTAAAAGAAAATATACTACAGCTTGTTTTAATAGTAAATACTCTTATGTAAATAAAAGTACTGAAGATGAAACAATTTTTTTTTTAATTCTCATAATTTCATTAAAAAACTCATAGCTCATAATAAAACACAAAAACACGAAAGGAAACTGTTGCAAATGTGGCAACAAAGATTTGTTACATAAAACAGAAATAAATTCGATTGGTAAAATATGTATTCTACAATTATAACTATTTGAACTAATTGATGGAAGAATAAAAAAGTTCATTTAATAATAATAATAAAAAGTGTGTCCACGGATACGATAAAAAATCGAGAGTTACACTTTTAAAGTAGTAAGTTCAATATTACATCACGGATCATCGATTCGCGAAGGTCATTATATTAGTTTTATTAAAAAATAAAAAATATAGTATGAAATAATGCCAAAGAAGAATGAAGATATGATTATCAACAAAAAAATTGGCCGAGAGATTCGAAAAGTATGTTTGTTCTAGAAAGGCAATAAATTTTTATGATAAATCCGTAGGATAACAATCAGTAATTCATAAAATAAAATAATAATCTGGCAAAACGCAGCGATGTACAATGAAATTGTAAACTGTATGGTAAGAGTCTCGCAGATATCATTTCTTCCGCTTAAAAAACAAAAATTTCTGTAATATAAATAAAACAGTTTTTTAACAAAATGACACTGATATCAAAAAAGCTAAGACATTACATTTCTATAATCAAAATCTGTTATTAATGCAGAATTTTGTTTGAAAAATATACGTGTTAAATATATGTAATAGACAATATATATATATATATATATATATATATATATATATATATACATACACACACATACACAATAATAGATAATAAACAATGTTTAAGCTTTCCACGTAAGATGCAAAAACTAGAAAAATTTGTTACAAAATTTCATAATTTATTAAAAACAAATAATCATAAGAAATGTATTATTTCTGTAAATGTGATATGAATTACATATAAATGTAATCGGGCCGGTAAGAGTTTTGTAACAAATTTTTCTATTTTTTGATTATATGGAACGCTTAAACATTGTTTATTATCTATTATTTTATATCTATTATCTATTACATACATTTAACATGTATTTTTTTTAAAGAAAATTCTAAATTAAAACAGATTTTTGATAACAGAAAGGTAGTGTCTTACCTTGTTTTGATATCATTTTGTTAAAAACAGTTTTATTTATATTCCAGAAATTTTTGTTTTTTGAGAAGAAATATCTGCGAGACACTTAACGTGCAGTTTACAATTTCATTGTAAATTTTACTTCCTTATACGAAGTAAAGGAAGTATTGTGATCGCGTAAAATTTTGTTTTTCAGATTTCAACGGAAATATCCATTTTGACCACCCCTGAATCCATTTTTGACTAGTTTGCAAGCGTGACGTAACCCTGACATACGTACGAATATAGCTCGCTTACTCAAAAACGATTAGCCGTAGGATATTGAAATTTTGCATTTAAGGCTTTTGTATCATCTAGTTGTGCACCTCCCCTTATGATTGCAATCGATTGAACCAAAAGTGTCCAAAAAAGCCAATAATTCCCCAAAAATGGATTTTATACTTTATCATAATTGCAGTAATAAGCCCACATTGAAAGCTTTGCAACGATACATCGTAAGTGGTACTTATTTCCATTGAACCCAGTGTTATAGCCAAATGAAATATTAATTAACGAAATATTTTGACCTTACAAAATATTTCATAAAATAATATGAAACTGTAGAAATTCAAGCAAGTAATAATTTGGTAGATGAGCATTTGCTATAGCTATTGTATTAAGTTATACAGGTAAAAGATATACCTAATAACAATAATATACATAAATATACCCTGTATTCGGTATAGTGAGTGTTTTAGTCTATCCGATAAACAAGATTTATCTTAGTTAAGGACAATGAATATCTTAACAAAAAAAAAATTCAAAAAAACAAAAAAATATTACAAAAATATATTTGATTACATATAAAAAATGATTTTTTAAAAAGCTTTTATTTAACTAATATTAACATTAAAAAAAAGGAAATAAATTATAAAAACCCTCTAAAAAGTAAAAAATAAGAATTAAATCAAATTGAGAATTTTAAACCAAAAAATATATTAACAAATATAAAAATGCACTGAAAAGTAAAAAATAAATTATAATATCTAATAAATAGCCAATAAATAAATGTAATAATTATTAAATTTTTAAATTAAAAGTAATGAAAATATTTATTTAAATAAAAGCGTGGCGCAGTTTTTATAATTTATTTAAAACTACACATTTATTTTTACAATTAATTTTCATTTTCAATAACGACGCGATGAAGCGGAAAGGTCTGCTGTAACCTCTCCAGTTGAGACTGACTAGCTACAGGTAACAATCTGGGAAAATGCACTCACTCGCTTTCTTTGTATGTGTTCTCACATAGATGAAGTTTATTTTCGAATTCTGCTTGTAATTAAGCCAAATTGAACGCACTCTTTCCGCTAAAAGTTTCATTTTAATTAATTATGAATTTTTATTTAATGAATTCATAATTACGATTACAATTATAATGATGATAATTAATAATTTTTCACATTACCGTCAAAAATTAATAACTTTGGGCAAGATTTCTACATTTAATTTTTATTTTTAATCTTATTGTCCCTTAAAGGTCATCTCGGTGCAAATTTGAACCATCAAAGAATTAAAACTTAAGTTATTTTATTATAGATAAATAAAGTATATACATATACTAAACAACCTCATTAAATAAAAGATATATTTTAAAATACAGCAAATGCCTATAAATACTTAATCGAAAAGATTATTATAAAAACTGCGCCACGCTTTTATTTAACTAAATATTTTCATTACTTTTAATTTTAAAATTTAATAATTATTACATTTATTTATTGGTTATTTATTAGATATTTATATAATTTATTTTTTACTTTTCAATGCATTTTTATATTTGTTAATATATTATATTTTTTGTTTAAAATTTTATTTAATTCTTATTTTTTACATTTTAGAGGATTTTTGTAACTTGTTTCCTTTTTTTATTAATGTACTATAACATTCCTGATCACCTGGTAGGTAAAATATTCCACCAAAATGGCCTGTCCTTTTAAAAATATTTTTTTCTACGTATAAATGTTATTCTGTCTTAACCTCAGCATGCTTCAAGTATATTTTTTCGATATTTATTAAATACAATTTTGAAACGGCCTGACAAAATTTTAAACGGAACTAAATAGTCTGGCTTTTTTATTTTTAAAGTTGAAGGTATCAAAATTTTAAAATGTCTCAAGAATTTTTTTTTGGAAATAAAATTTCTCAAAGTTAAAAATTTAAAGCTTGGCTAGGCCCCACTACCCTTCAGCCAGGTCTTTGATTTTGTATTCAGACAACACAAAAAAAGTGTTATACAAATTTTCACAGTGCTTCAAATACCTACCCTAAAATGTGTAAGAGTTCTCAGACTATGAGGTTTGTTGTTCTGCTACCATTTATCATTTCATGTATTTAATTTCCAATATTAAGACTAATGTTTGTTAGGTACAGAAAGAAGAATACAATTTTCTGTCTACTTTTCTGTTTTGCTTCAATAAAAAACAGATTTTTAAAAGATTTTTTACTTTTTATTGGCTGTATTTACATTAATTTTGTAGTAATTTAATTCAATTAAATTTTTTTTTTGTTAATTTTGTATTTTTTAGTAACTAAATTTGTCTACAAACTTATCTACAAAATTATCCAAAAATTTACAATTATCTGCAAAATAAACTTCTACAAATTTGGTTTGTACATATTCAGCATTAGCATTATGTCATTTAACAAAGCTATTATACTACAAATCTTAAAAAAAACTTGTTTTTTGATACCGAATTTTGTGTTTTATGTCGAATATCTTAAAAACTATTGAAGATACAATTCTGGGATCTGTTTTATCCTACTTCCCAGTTCAAATTACATAAGAAACCACAAACTTTAGTCCTTAATTTGGATCCAAAAAATTATAGTAAAGCTTCTTTTCATTAGAAGAGCTGAAATCTTTCGCACCTAACTCAAAACAATACCGTTTCCGGACCTTGTTTATCCTTTTTCATTATTTTCACTAGTAGAATATGTCATGAAAGTTTCTCCATTTTTTTGTGGTACACTGTATAATGGATGAAACTACATTAACAAAACAAGTATTTATACTTTTTGAAAAAAGGAAAACCAAAATAGGGTGTTTCAAAGAAAATGAAAAAGATCTAAAATTGTTAAATATTCCCAAAGAAATAATTTTTGACAGATAGTCTTTACGAAAAGTAATGGATGAATCTAAATTTTCAGAGAAACTGAAAAAGGAACCACAGTGGATGGACCAAAGAAAGAAGAGAAAAGTTAAAGGAAAGAATAAAAAAGATTTTGAAAAGAAAGAAGAAAGCATGATACGTAGTTGTCCATGCGTAATTCGTTAGGTGGTCCGATCACAAAAAGAATTTAATTATATTAAAAAAAAAAAATAAAATTAATACTAAGAAAAGAAGTTTACTAAGCTTATATGGTTTTGAAAATATTATACCTACAGCAATAACAAATTCTAAAACTGATCCTTGGTCTTCTGTTGATACTGTTCGAAATAAGCTGGTGACTAGAATTCCACAAATTATCACACACACAGTTAATATGCTACCACAGAAAAATAATCTCATGATAGATGTTTTAGCCATTAAAAAATTAATATGAATAACTATATAACATAAAACCAAAACTACAGTGAAATATATCCACACACACATATATATATATATATATATATATATATATATATATATAAGATGTTAAATTTTATAAAAAACTTGAGAGATTTTTTTATGTAATGCAATGATAAGAAATTTATAAGTATTATCATTTTTTTTATATACTATAAAATAAAATTGTTGATAACGTAAGAGCTAATTTTAAATATTTTAATTATGCTATAATAGTAGGGACTGGATATTATAAAATGTATAAACACTACTTCTAGTGGAAAATAATAGTAACTAAAATTTAATGTGTATAATTATGACAGTATTATTATTTTTGTGATTAATTTATTAGTATTTCTATTATTAAAATTCTATAGTAAATTGTTTTAAGTTGAAAAGGTGCATTATTTCCTTGACACTAATAATTTCATTAATAATTATTATTAGTAGGGTAAACATAATTATTTCTTCTTACTGTTAAATACATGAATTAAAATTGTTTTAAATTGAAACAATTGTTTAAATATGAATCCAAAATTTTTACATCAGTCTTCACCTTTTTAGATTGTGGGTCATGTGTAAACATACAGGTTTAGTTACTTAGGAGATGGAAAGACTTATAGAAGGTTAAAATTATAAAGAAAAAAACAAATATTGGAATATAAAAACAAATACTTGATGTAATATATATGAAGAGGATAAAAAATTAGCAAATGATATATATACACATTACCCATTTATTATTTATACATTATATTTTTTCATTAGATATATTTATTTGTAGCTACTACTAAAAGAGTTGTGTATTATATATACCAGCTAGCATATTTACTCACATATTTAAAATTCTCCCTTTGCCACGTAATAGTAATTTTGGTTACTCTGGGGCCAATGGTAACTTACAGGACCCTTTCTGGCCATAGAACAAGGGCAGCTATAATGTGATAGCTGGTCTTGAGTGCAAGCAGTCAGGTCTAGATTTTAGGACTTTTTTAAAGGGATTTATTAATGAAAGAATAAATCATTTTTTTATCAATCCTCCTCTAATTCTAACAGTAACAAATCTGTACTTTTATATAATAACTAGCTCCCAGTCGCAGCTTCGCTCGCGCTATATGGTTACTTGCGTTTCCCATGGTGGTCAATCTTTTTATTTTATATTTATTAGTCAAGTAACCGGAGGCAGGTGCAATCAATCACACATACAGTAACGATGGCAGATCGCATTTCCCGTAGCTCAGTTGTTTCAGTCGAACGGGATTGGGCTGTGTGTATTCGCTTTCCAATCTTACACTTAACACGTAACACACACATGATAAACAAAAGCAGCTATTTATTTATGTTTTTTACCAGCTGTAAAAAATTGTAAATGAATGAATCGTAAAAATTACATATGCATGTGCGCTAAATCAATTGAAACTTAGGAATAACTGTACGTTTAAAACCTCAGCCCTTTTCAAAATTAATCAATTCAAAAAAATGTTAGCTAAAAATTAAATTTTTCTTGAAAATCAGTAATTTTAAAAATTAAATAAGCTTTAAGGAAGAAATAGGAGTGTATTAAATTTCATTGTAAAATTTCGTTATGTCGGAGGTCCAAAAAAATTAGTCTATGTTCACCGCAGGGGTTCAAAGTGTAGGTGTGCAAAATTTTAGACAAATCTGTCCGGTAGAGCTTGAGTTAAGTTAACAGACAGACAAACAAACATTGATTTTTATATATATAGTTTTAGACACATTGACAGCCAATATCTGAAAGTTATCATAAAATGTATGCTAATTTTAAGTGGTACTTATAAATTAAATCATAAACATAATAGTACAAATTTAATGATTCTTAAAACTTATAAATTGTTTAATACTAAGAAGATTTATTTCCTAGAATGTATATAAATAAACTACTCTAGATTAGGAAGTATCTTATCTCATGTCATCCCTTTTGTCATATTTATATTTGTATATTTTCAGTAAAACTTGTATATCTGAGCATGTGATTTTAAACTTTTTCAATTGTTCACTAGTCATTCCTTCTTTCATAACTAGTTATGCAATAAAATGTTTAATGTAACATCATATGACAATATTACATACCACTTCATTTAAGCTAATTTAAATAACACAAGTCATAATTTTAAGTTGTTTATAATAAAGCAAAGCAAAGCATAAATTAGAAAATGCTTTCAATAATTTTTTATAAATAAAAGATCAAACAAAATAATTTTGATAATTCAATGAGAATTGAATGCAGAGTGGTATAGTTTTCATGAATGGTGCCGATTCAATACCTGAGAGCGTATTTACTGAGTTTGTCATAATTTAAAAAAAAACTCTGCAGAAAATATCCAACAACTCTTCCTAGCAAGCTTTAAAATAACATTGTTTTATTATGTTCTTATTGACAAAATGTAACAGGTTAAAACAAAATTGTATCCCTTCTTGAACCTAACACAGTGAAGTATTCAAATATTGATGTAACATTTTTGGATTACTGAAAAAGAATGGCATATAATGATTTAGTCAAAAGCAATAGAAACTACAAGTAATCTATGCATTACAAATAAAGACTTCAGTGCTATCAAGTCATAAAGCCACATAAAACAGTAAAGCAATACTGAAAGAGGATTCTCAACAATTCCCAAAAGATTACACGCTAGCAACTTTTTTATTTCCTGACAACTTCATTGGCAGTATGAAGCCAGCCAATTGATCAACACCATCCACACATTTAGTATAGTCAATAAAAACTGTAGAGATATCTACAGAATACTTTGTGATATTTGAATCTTTTCTCTGTAATATTACAGTCTTCTTTCCATGAAAATTAGAAGTAAAATTAATGCAGCTTTTATCCTGGCAATTGAAAAAGGTTTACCTGCAAGTGGAACATAAAAATCGTTATTATCTATCTCTTTTTTTACTCATCAATTTAACTAGGAGAATTATGAAGTAATACATCCAGTATGTAATTTTGTTTTCAAATATTTCTGGAATTTCACAGAAGTGAAATAATTGTTAATACATTCAGGCCAGGCCTAGTTTTGTTATGAATCTAATTTAGGATTATACTTCAGACAACACACTAGATAAATCAGAGAATAAAAAATACACCTACTGACAGAAATAATATTAAATTATAAATAATATTAATAATAAATATTATTACAATATTATCCAGTCTTACAGAAATACCAACATATTTTCAGAAAAGAAGTATTACTTTAAAAGCAGATGAATTATTCAAGATCTACAGCAAACTAACCAAATAAACAATGACAGAGTACTCTAAAAGTTTACAAATAAATTACAATGACTGCAATAAATACTCTGTCGATTAGAGCGGAACCAGATTTACTTACATGTAAATGCAAAGACTAGACACAAAAATCAAATTTTGTAAGTCACCTCATAGAATCAAGACCAGAATTTGAAATTTACAAACATAAATTATTTGACAGAAGCAACATATTTAGATGAACAAACAACATTGGTCGAACATATAAAATTACGTACTTGTGGACCCTTTTCTAAACCTTTTTAATACAGATGCCATAGCAGCAGTTTTACTGGTTAACTACATTGAAGGCATGAAAATCAACTGATCCTCAAAAACTGAGGAACACACATCTTTATTCGAATATGATACAAAAAAAGCAAGCAAAAGTTGTATAAGTTTCTCGGCTTCAGTTTTATACTGTTTTTCTAAGTTTGATATCTTACTCTGCAATTTTTTCATAGATTACAGATCTGTAAATAGAAATTCATTGAGCATTTCTATCACCCTTAGTTTAATAGAAATGACAAATTAAAGGTCTATAAAAATTAATATGAGTAAAATTAATGTTATGGGATGTTGTATACTTACATTAAAACTTCTTAATAGAGATGGTTTCCTTTTGTAGGTAGCCTTAGTACATTTTGAATTAAAGTCCAACAATAATCAGTCAGCTAGCATATTACACTGCATTTGCCTTTGTAACAGTTTTCAAACACTGAAATACCTTGATGGAAACATTCACCATGCTCATCAGTTACTACCCTACGGTTTGAAGGGAAGAAATTCAGATGTGAATAGGGGAAATGGATTTTTAACAATCTATTATAAATCATGTCTATACATTAATTTACCAGTTTATCAACAATATTCTGGTAATTTTGTGATTTATGGGCATCCAGGAAATTTTTGTATGTCTTTAATGTTGTCCAAGCAGTGAGTTCTACATCGGTTAACACATTGTTAAACATTTCATCATTGACCACTTCCCTTATTTATGGGCCAACAAAATTCCCGTTTTTAATTTTTGCTTTACTTACTTTTGAAAATTTCTGCTGCAATCTTCTGGCAAGAATCCTTGACTGACCTTCTTCATAGTTTTTACAAATATTTCTTATTAATTCCAGTTTGATGTGAAGGAGCAGAAAAAATATTTTTCTGGTTTAACTAGAAGCTCACAAAGTTTTTTTTCACTAAATGTTAGTTTTCACATTTCTTCCATTGTTTTACTACATAATGCTGATCTCTAGCTCAGTTGTTCCATTTACAGATAAAACAACAGTATTATGCAAGCCCTAACTTCATGTCTTACAAAAAAACTATTTTAAATCTCCACACATATTCTGACTACATAATAATAAAAATTATACTTTAAGTATAAATTTAATTATAAAGTATTAATTGTAAATTATACTAATAAACAGTAAAGGTACACATTTTATAATTTAATTTTTCAATAACAGCTGTCATAACATCATACGTTTCTTTCATACTAATTCTATAACAAGTTGCTACAGAAGGATATTTATTAGTTTTGTGAATCAGAACTACTTTTGGTACTTTTTTATTTTCTCCCTCCTTTAAATGTATGCAAGTTTTTCCCTTGGAAATAACTCAAAATAGCAGGAAATATTGATATTAATGATGACCAGGTTAGAGAAATAACCCAATATAACTATTTTTATTTATTTATTTAATAAATATAATCTAACCAAACTTAACCCACGCTCACTAACCTTCACTAATTAACAGTAATGTTTTAAGTATTTAAATAATAAATTCAGTAATTATTGTAATTCTTTATTATTTAATCAAAACATTACTGTTAATTGGTCAAGGTTAGCAAGTGAAGTAAGTGTGGTGATTAGATTATATTTATAAATACATCTATAATTATAACCAATAGTACTTGTATTTTTAATATGTTAATGAAGAGAATATTTAAAATGACCAATATAAAGCAGCATGTTAGTGTAATATTGGGTTATTTCTCCAACCTGGTTATTGTTAGTATCAATGTTTCCTATTATTTTGAGTTATTTCAAAGTGAAAAACTTGCAAACCTTTGGTGCACTCAAAAAATGTGTGCTCCATAGTATCCACAAGTCCACAATAAAAATAATTCAGGAACTCCCTTCTCCAAATCCTGTAGAGGTAGGATCCGAATTCTCCGTGACCTCATTTTCATAAACTTGCCCTAATCATAACATAAGCTCATCAATATTTGTATAGTAAATTAAGTAATTTTCTTAAGCAAGTATTGAGGGAAATCTTTTTGTTGGCTTTGATAACCAGATATTTTTGTAGTTTTTTAAAATTAATTCCAATCCCGAACCTAAAAGTTCAGCTAGATTTTTTTGATAAGTTTTAATTACTTATCTTTTTGACAACTTTAATCAATTAACTCACCTTGTGATATAAAATGTGGCTTACTAGATTGTAATTAAGCCTGAATCATGATTGTCTTTTACATTACTGTTTTCACAAAATAATTTTTCAGGAAAAATTGGCAATTGCAATGAATTCAGTATGAGGTGCACGTTTGAGTTCAGATAGCAATGAAGGATAAAGTAAGTTTGTTTAGACTCTTTAGAAATTCTGGATGTATCAGTTAAACAGAAAATAACTACTGTTAAGTGATCTTTTGGTTCACGCCAAACCATAGACACCAAATGGTAAGGTCTTTCATGTGTCTTTTAGCCATAGCCTAAAGTTTACTGCACATTTACTACATATAGTATGAGGAACACAAGTATTTCCTGATCACCAATTTTACAGTTAAAGGCAATTTATAAGCTTTCTTAATTAAAGGTGTAATGTTTTCCTTATGTAAATTTATAGTGAACTCACCACACTCATAACAAAAACTGTCCAAATCATCTACACTCATTTACACATGTATGAGGCACTCACTTAATACATTTATAGTACTGATTGAAGAGATTATACTGTCAAAAGTAGTAGGTAACAATGCCAATAAACTTGGTGTTGTTTTGAAATGTACAGACATGATGAATCCTGTTCATGTACGCTTCAATAAAGTTATTATTACTTTATTGAAGTATTGTTATATATTACAATTACTTTATCACAATATGTGATGTTTGTGTAATGACTTAAGTTGCTTTATGGTTAATAACTAAATAATAGAGTTAAAAATATATACTGAGCAAATATAAAGTAAAAAACTTAAATGTATAATTACGCACCATGTAATATCAACCTTCTATTTTAAATTTTCTTGGTGCTGCAGCACCATGTTTAATACAATTTTCAGAACTAATAACTTTATTAATTATACAATAACTAATTTTGATCATATTATAAATTAATTTAATCTAAAGGCAGACGCATTATAGAATTTCACAAAAAAAAATTATTGTATGCATTAAATTAAAAATGTGTTTCATATTATAAATAACAAATACACAGTTTTTATGCTTGTCAAAGATATTAGCTATCGTACATTATACAAATATCAGTTTATGTATATGTAATTTAGAAAAATTTTTAATTTCCTAGTGAATATAGCTAACCATTAACCATTATTTTCACAAAATCACAGTTCTTTATTTTAGCAATAAATCATATTACACCCTTTTTTTCACTAAATCTTGTTATTTTTACCATTTTTTTTTTTATATATAAATATGACAAAAAACTAATTTAGGGATCTGTTGATGTACTTTTTTTATCAAGCAATGTAAAAAATAATATTTAAAAGTCAATTACATGACTACCATTTACGTGTGATGTTTTGTACTAATAAATATTACTTACAATACCTAATTCTCATTATTAGTAACATTGCAAAACACTAGTAATTCAAATAACACGAGAATTATTTACTCACACAAAAAATTAGTAAAGTAAGGTTATATTAAACAAACTCTCTTTTCTTTTAATGAGATGTGCTATGATCATTTAGTCCAAATGGAAATTTGTAGTGTATAAAAAACGACATGCCTGACCAGGATTTGAACCCAGGATCTCCAGGTGAAAGGCAGAGATGCTACCACTCACACCACGAGGTTGACAACAACTCTCTTATTTATGTACGGTCACATCCGCAGACAGTTGAAAATAAAAATATGACTGAAAATAACATAAATAGTAAAATTATGAACACGATAAATATCACAAAGAAATAATAAAAATCATATAGAATAGAGAATCAATATGCTACTAGCATTTCACCATTAAAGTAGAGTAAAAATGGAACTAGATACACACACCGAAGTAACTCGTCAAAAAACTTAATAAAACAGGTCAATTCATAATGACAAATTATTTTGCGAGAGGCACTTTTCACCAAAAAAATGGATGAGTTATTTCATCAAGGGAGTTAATAACCAAGTTATATCATCAAAACCCGGTAAAATGGGGTAATGATGTTTTGCCCATCTTTGTGTTAGGTTCAAATTAGTTCATCCAGACAAAAAAAAACTTATGTACATGTGTATTGCACTGCTTTTGGCCTTGTGTCTCAGGACTAACTGAACTGTCACATTGGACTCAAATACTTCTATATATACAAATCCTAATTCAATTTTTTAATATAATTTTTATAATTAAATTTTCTTCAGAAGCACTTTAGAGAAATCATTACTTAGCAAATTTTTTACGTACACTGTATGTATAAACAATACAAAGGTTTTTTTAAAAATCAACCCTTACCTAAAACTGAAATTTTCTTTTTCTAACTCGCTTTTGCTTCAATATTTAAAACAACATTTTTCGTATTTTATACATCAGACTTGGGGTTATCTCTTTTTTCTGTTCATTTCATTTGCGAGATGTGTGGTTAATTAAAAACCAAACCACCAAAGAACACCTGTATCCATGACCTAGTATTCAGATCTGTATAAAAGTAACTGCCTTTACTAGGATTTGAACCTTAGAACTCTTAATTTCAAAATAAGTCCACCACTAGACCAATCCGGTGGGGTCACTTAAGTTATCAAAAAATGTCTCAATTTTTTTAAAAATGTTTCATTCTTATTTTAGCCTTTATTGGAGGGGTGCTAGATTTAGAGAAAACTTTAGCAAATTTGTTAAGTTTAACCTATATATATATATTTTACACAATTTTTTTTTTTTTTTTTAAATTTATTCCCTTCCTCGAAAAATATTGTATTTTTTGTTTTTAATTTTTTTATCAAATAAACTTTATAATGTTCTCTACCTGTAATGTACTCAAAGACTCAAAATAATCTATTTTTTTCATTACCATCATAAAAGTTATTTTTTTATTATTTTCTGTTAGGTTAACTTCTTTTTAAAAAGAAGTTCTTGTTTACTAAGTTGTTTCCACCGAGTAAGGGAGCCTCCAAAATCAAACATTTTTTTATTTGAAATTTTGATGCTTAAATTATATTTTGGAATCATTAAAATCAAATTAATGTGGGAGCCCCAAAATTTCCAAATTGAGAATACAAAAAACAATAAAGTACCGAGGTATTTATTTGTTACAATATTTCTGCTGAGGTGTACAGTGTTGATTTAAGGCTAAAATCCAAGAACAACACAGACAGTAGTTTAATATGGCACAATGTAAATTCTGATTACCAATCTTTCTGCTTGACAATGTCACTAGCAAAGATGACACGGTAGTTGCAGTTTGACATGCATTCCATAGAAAGTTTAATGTGATCCTCTAACTGGCAATAAAATTGTTGGTATCATGATTGGTTTGAAATGATTAGATGTTTGTGTTAAAGAAAAGAGTATGGGATGACTGAGGCCATCTGAAGAAAACGTTGAATGTGTCAGGTAGTCTATCCTGTCTAGTTCTAAAAAAAATCTTTCAGGAATGCTAATCTTTGGCAAGCTGTGAACTAGCAATGCTGGTGATGACAGTGAGGAATGTTTTAGGAAAATGTTTGTAAGCAATCATTCATACTGTTTACAGCTGTTACAGGCTTTGAAGCTAACCGACTACCCTGTGCATGGTGAATTTGCAATTGAAATGTTGCAGCATGAAGGTGACTTTCTTGATCGTATTGTTTTAAGAGAGAGTTTATAATGTGAAAAATCCAAGGAAAATAACTGCCGGAATCAATACAATAAACTTACTCTGATTGTAGCAGTCCCTGAAGGTGAAAAGCATTCATGAATGAGGATGACAGTAACTAATAAAACCCCAAAACAATTACTAAAAATAGTTTTATTTAAATACTAAAATACATTACTACAAAATACAAATATATATATTTGAGTATGTCCAAATAAGACCAGTAGAATACAATAATTCCTCACCTTTCTGTGGTTTTACTCAGATTTTTAATCATGTGGTCCAAAAAAGGAACAATAAAGTCAGTAATAATTTAAAAAATCTTTCTAATTTAGTTTTACATACTTCTTTTTTTATGGCAATAATACAAAAATTAAACTGTATGCAATACTGTTCAACATCAGACTTAATTTCTAGAATTCTACTCCATGGAACAATAATTGTTATATACCATGGAGTAGAACTATACCTGGAAGAATTATGTATAATAGAAGAATTATGGTATAATACTATGTAGTAGAATTATACCATGGAGTAGAACTGAATTATTCACTTGTCAGATTGGCAAGGTTATAAGGAATACAGTTTATTTTAAATTATCTTCATTTTCAGTATGCTTCAAACTGATTTTTTTTTTGTTTTTTACAACTATACAATATATAAAAAATTAATACTACAAACAAATTATCAATAATTTGAATTTTTTTTATATAAAACAATTGTATTTTCGGAAAATTTTCCAACATAATTTAAGTACAAAATATTCAGGTAAAAGTATGCTTTCTTTATGTTATCTAATTTACAATAATTATGTGATGAATTTTATACAACACTAAAGAACCATAAATTGAAATTATATAATGTAAAATGTTATATATTTATAACTTATGTCAATTGATAATTACCATTTAATTAAATAAATTGTAAAGCAGCTTTTTCTAGCAGGTTTCACAATAATTTTTTTTTCTTGTGTATGAAGGATTGCTGTACGAACAGAAGAAATACTACATATACTACATGCATTTTTTTACAAAAACATCTTGTACATAATTCTAACAGAAATATAATGAAAAGAAAAAATACATAAAATGTATTTTAATACATTAAATGAAAAGTAAAATTAAAAAATGTTTAATTTTACAAAACATTTTTTAATTTTACTTTTATTACACTTATATACTGATAGATTTAAGATTATTAATTCAACACTAATTTCTATAAATATGAGAATCTTAATCTGAGAAACACAACTTTCTCTTAATTCATCACATTAAATTTTTTTAGAAAAATATTCTTGTAAACTAATAACTTCATGTAGTTTAACATGATGCATTTTCTTAAAACACTTATGACAAAATATACATATATAAAACTATTTATACTTATGTATTATACAAGTAAACCCTGGTAATTTATATACCCTGTCGACATTTGTCAGTCAGTCAGAACATTTGCATTTAGGTTTGCAGAATAAAGGGCAATAAGTGTATGGAGAAATAAGTTAATTTCTTGTAATAAAAAATAAATAAACCAATAAAATCAGAAAGATATGATAAGAAAGAACTAATGATTTTTTTTAAAGAAAAAATCTGTTAAGAAGTTAAAGAGTTGTTGGTTAATATTATTGAGCAAAAGTTTATTTGAACACTATTCCATTTCAACTACATTATTGTACAACATATTTTTATTGTGAAAGAGAAACATTTAATAAAAAGCTTTTTAATAAAGTATGCTACTGTTAACAGTAATGTACTTATGGCTATTAGATAATGAATAGTATGGTATACATGCTATTCAATTAATTTTCTATAAACACATTATTCTATTCTTTCAATGTCTTTGCTATTTTTTTTTTTACACAGAAATATACTTTAGTGTAAATCTATATAAAATTAAAAAAATTCCATATACACATAAAAATTAAATTAATGAATGGTGAAGTATAACAACTGTATTTACAAATTAAAACAAACATTTTTATAAGCTCATTTCAGGGTCATTAGTTTTTATAAAATACATAATTAGCCTATGTGTGTACTGTGTATGTAGTAAATAATTAAAACAGATGAGAATACTTTTATTTCTAATGAAATCAGGTACTAACAGTTTCAAAATAATCTCTCAAAAAATTTTTAACTATTATTACCAATAATTATAATTAATTATTATTCAAATGCATCCAACTACTTAATTTGGCACTAGTTAATAATACCAAATGTGATGCATATCATTTTTATGCTGCACCAGCCCTTATATGAATTTTTTGTTCATCTCATTTTTACTACCCGACTTCTTTATTTATTCTTTGTATAATCAGTAACTATTTTAGTATCTGTATAGTAATAATACTGTAAAGACTTATTTTAGACAGGACTTAATTTATAATGACTTTTTGACCACTCTGGTATATCCCATCACTCACTTGTGTATTAGTTAATTTTTTTAAAGGTTTGGTATTTAAGACATTTAAACAAGTTGCTTAACATGTTATAAAAATAGGTAACCTGTTCAATCACAACAGCCTTATGATATGTGCTATCATTGAAGTTATTAATCAGAAAACAATGCCTTTCAAGTACCACTTTAATTTCAAAAAAGGGTTGATGGGATAACTTTACCATTCCAGCGAATTCGCAAAGAATATTATATTCTCCAAAAATACACTCAATTTTTATCAAGTCTCAGTTCAGATTCCTATTATCTTTTGAAGAAATATACAATAAAACACAGTTTTTCTTCTTGCTCATAGAAACTATTCAAGTAGGATAAAAACTGATTAAAAGTACAGTAAAAAAGATGACATGCACCAAACAACTTGAGGCAAAAAAAAAACTTCAATGGTGGGACCACTGTTAGAGGTATTGCTTCAGAAGAAATGAAATGATAATTTTCTAGCATATGAAATATCATGCCTGTTTGGGATTCGAAGTTCAGGACCTCTGGATGAAAGACTGAGACACTACCACTTGCTCCACTGAGGTTGGCTGGTGAACTACTTAGAGATCTATATCATGAGGCAAAAAAATAAAAAAACTGATTTAAACTTGAAATAATCAACCATCCAAATCTTGAAATCAGATATAATTTTTAATTAGCACTTCACCAGCTGCTGATGAATGAGGAAAATAACCAAGCCAAACTGGAAATTAATATAGGAAAATGAGAGCAATTTTCTGGGTACAGCTTTACCTTCAAAGAATTGAGCATAACATATTACATATGAGGTCAAAAATCAATTTAAAAAAAAATGGGTAATTTTTCTTTAGCCTGATGAAGTTATATTTAAGTTTCGTAGAGTTTTATTAATAAAAAGATTTTAGATAATTTAAATGTAAAACAAATAGCACTGAATATATATTTTTTAATTATCAAGAATTTATATTCTATTAACTTTAATTAAGTAGATTTAACTACTACCTGATTTGGTTAAAAGTATAATAAAGATTACCAGATTTTTACAAAATAAGCCTTTGCAAAATTGTCAAATCTTTAATTTTATCCAATATTTATAAATTGCATTACTACAAAAATTATCCTTATTAACACTTTGTTTGTCGCAAAAACTATATCAGGACCGCACTTCTTGCACGGAAATAGACTTGTGGTGCTATCTTATAAGCAAGCTAGGTATTCTCATTTGAGTATATTTGCAACAAGTCCTGAATACGCAACTTTTTTGTAGTGCGGTTCAAACACTGTCATGCGCTGTATAATGTAAGTAAATTATAAGTATATTAAAACTTAATATAAAGTATTTTACAATATTCCACTTTCATTTATTCAACACTTTTCTACTAATATTGATTTAGAAAATTAAAATTTCTTCACTTTCTATTTCATCTGTTCTTTCTGTTACAGGGAGAGAAATTACACAGACCCAGAGGATATTTATTATCTCATTAGAGACTTTCAGATGAAGAAAACATTAATATCACAATCTGAAATGTTGTCATTGATGACCTGAATGATATAGTATTTCGAAGTTGAAGCTGTTTAAGAAGAAAACCATCGAAGTGGTTCAGAACAATTCCTGAATAAAGAGAACAAAGATGAGTGTAAAGACACTGAAGAAACAGATCACAGATTTTATGATGGATAAGACCACAATGTTTCCATCATTATCAGCTAAAACAGAATCTAAAAACATTATCTAAGTATTTCTGAGCCCAAAAAATAAAGCATGTATTACTCCTATGGAATTAGATGCTTTCTTATTATTATATTATAGATAAAAATATTGTTTGTTTCTAACTCCAAAAATAATCCTAATCCCAGTGAATTTGTTAAAATAGACAAAATGCTTATTGTGTTTCATGGCAGGTGTGGCTTTATGCAGTACATATCTAAAAATCTAGAAAAATATACAGCAGAACCTTTTATACTTGTACATAAAAATATATTGTGGAAAACAAGTAGATGGGTCCATTTTTCACATCAAATAAGCCAACTGATATAATTAAGAGACTGGTTGAACCAATTCTTTCATCCAAAAGAAATTTAACCACAGACTACTGGTATAGTACTTATGCTGCTGCTTGCTATTTACTTGTAAATAAGTTACCTTTCTTGGTACATTAAGAAATAATACAGAGCAAATATCCCTCCCAGAATTCCAAGTAAACAAATCTAGACAGGTAGATGTAGTTTATTCGACTAAAATAAGACATCTCTTATTTACTATATAACCAAGAAAAAGAAGTCAGTTATATTACTTTCCACAATGCATGACACAGATCAATTGGATGATGAAACCAATAAGCCTGTAGCCGTAACTGAACAAAAGGGGGGTTGATACGGTTGACCAGATGTGCTCAATCTGACAGTACAGCAAAAAAAAAAAAGAGGCGTGGGCCTATGGTTTTTTTTCTAATAACTAGATATATCTGGAATTTCCAAAATACTTTTCCTAACAGAAACCCACAGAAGATTTGCAGACAAAATAAATAATTTATCATTGCAACTGATGGAGGAAAACCTAAAAGTCAGAACTCAAAATTTGACTGTTATCAAAGGATACTTCAAACTGCTACCAGAACCAGAAACAGAATCTGTGCAAAAGAAAATTTGTTACCTTTGTGGGAAACAAAAATATGAAGACAAATGTAACATGCCACAACTGCAAAAGAAATGTCTGCTGGAAATATAGTCTCCATGAAATGACTTGTAATCCATGCCAACGGCAAGGAAGATGAAGATAGATTTGAAATGTATTTTATATGTTTAGTTTGTGTGTCAGTAATTGAATATTAAAAAACACACTTTTTAGACTGGGTTGTACGTTTTTGACATAACAAAAATTATTTGTTTCATTATTATGTAATTTTTTATTTATTTAAAAATAGATAATGTGCATTTCATTTACTGTAGTGTTTTATTAAAAAGAAATCATACTATTATGACCAAAAAAAAATGGTCGGATAGTTATTCCTTGTAAACTTACAAAAATTAATATGTGATCTGAATACCACGACATGCCTGGTAGTGTATCACAAAAAGGCATGCTTGGCAAAGGGTTAATAAAAATTTTTCTTCTGGTCATGACTAGTTCAGGTTGTGCTTATTTTAAAAACTTTCATTTTGTCATCAAACTTTCACTTTTATGACAAGTTGCTTACATAAAATTCCTATTAAGTTTTTAAAATAATGTTTTTTTTAATAAGCAAAACTTTGCTTGCCTTAGCTATCAATGATTTATTCTGTTAACTGTGTGAATGATCAACCCAAATTATCCCATCAATATGAATTGACAATTAACAAAAATTCATAAAAATCATACTGTTGAAAAAATTATAAAGCAATTAATTGAATTTTTAAAAATCCCATGTCATGTTAAATTTTTAAATATAACACAACTAAACGTAATGTAATGAAAACTGTAAATGGTTGTCATAAATTCAAAAAATAATTCAACTAATAATTCCTAATATCACACCAGTTAAACTTGAATGTTTGTTAATTCTATTATAAAAATTTCATACGAAAAAGATATTTATAAATATAAAAATATATTACCTGATAATATTACTAACATTGTATATCTAAAATGGATATATTACACTCTTATATCATTTTACATCACAGCTTTCTTTAAATAAACAAGTAAATTAATTATATTAATGGTAAACTAATAATTTTAAAATTACTCATCTATTTAAGCACAGTAAAACCTATCATTTAACAGTAAAACTAATTTTTATTGGAAATTACAATTGAAGAAAAATTAAGCATAAATAAATTTTGAATTTACATTCAAATATAAAATATATGCTAATCAGTAACCAGCATATTTTTGTGAATACAAAACTTATAATAAAATTGGTGCATGAAAATTGATAGACTACATCATAATAAATGTTAATAAACTAAACATTTTGTGGACAGACGCTTCATCTAAGTGTATAAAGATAAATAATTGTTAAACATAGCCTTCAACATTTAGAGAAATATTTAGCAAAAGATATTGATAAAATTATTAATAAAATTGTACCAAAAAAATCTTACGCTTTTTTCTTTGTTCAAGTATTGTTCTGTAATCATATTCCCTCTTTCTAGTGCTTCATAATCTACTTTTATTCTGTTTGCATAACATGGCCTTAATGAAGATTTCATTACTGCTAATCTTCTCTTAACGCCTGCACCACATATCCTATACTCAATATTCCACTTTTATTTCCGAACTGTTTATGCATATATTTATTACAGACTGCATTTTGTGTTCCATAACCCTTAGTGACTATCAAAAACCTTATTTATGAACTTTGCACGGTATTTTCATCTATTTTCAAAAAACCAGGATGTTAATAGAGGTATTATTGTTATCCTATAAAATATAATACTTGTACCAACTTATTATAAAGCTTTTTAATTAATTATTATTATTTATTATAACCAATGTTTAATCATTTCAATAAACTGTACCATATATACTGACCGAGATTAATTCAATTTCTTCTGAAGTACTAATCTTTTTTTCAAATAAAATCAACCAATATACTGAAAAAGAGAAACTTGCATAAATAATAATTATGTTGTCAATGAGTTTGAATTCTAAATCAAAATCCTTAAAATACAACTTATTTAAAATATATTGGTATAATGTGTATGTTTAGTTTTAATATGACTAACTGCAAATAAAGGATTTAAAATCATTATAACCACCAACTGTTCATTTCCATCCTCACAGTGTACCTCACTTTTTTTTTTTACAGAAAATGAACATATAATTTGTTTCTTAATAAGCTAACTTAAAAAACAAGACTTCAATTTAAGCTCTGGAATACAAGCCAAGCAATTATTTTTACATTTACTTTCTGTTTTGTAATCTCAATTTGTAAGTTTAAGTAATTCAAAAACACACACATGCATGTGTACTTATAATATATGTAATGTGTACTTATATAGTGTAATACTTATGTTTCGACGACTGTCTCAATCGTCTTGTATGCTGTGCCAGCTTGGTGTGGTGCAATAAGAATGGTGAGAAACAAGAGGAGGCTAGAAGCCGTACAGCGTAGGGTTGCGCTACGTATAACAATGGCGTACAGGACGGTTTCCGGGGAGGTAGTACGAGTACTGGCAGGACTACCTCCAGTGAGGTTATTGATTGAGGAACAAAACCAGAGACGTACAGGACTAGCACCACAAGAAGCCAGGCAGCAGCTTACAGCGGCCTGGCAAGAACAGTGGGACACATTGGAGAAAGGGAGGTGGACCTGGAGGCTCATTGCATGGATTGAATCGTGGCAAAGCAGAAGGAATGGAGGCTGAATACTACCTTATACAGCTTCTAACTGGCCACGGCTATTTTGGAGCTTACCTGCACAGATTCTGCCTATGTGCAGACCCTGGGTGTGTCTACTGTGGGGCAGTAGATACCTCCTCAGAGCACACCTTCTTCGACTGTGGAAAGTGGGTGCCACTACGGAGAGACCTTGAGGTCCTCTAACTGACACCAGAAAATATTGTGGAGTATATGCTCAGGGGAGATAGAGAAAGGCTTGCAGTAGCAGAACTAGCCACAAAGATTCTGCGAAAGAAGGAGCAGAGTGGACACCTGAACAGATAGTGAGAAGAAACAGGATGCAACCATGTCTAGGGTGCCATGCCTGACTCAACTCAAATGAGGAGGCGAGGCTCCCCGATAATAACATGCGCACCGTCCAGCAGAACACAGAAGACCAGCAAAAACCTCAGCAAGTGAGGTGTAGGATACTGGACTGGAGAGCGAAGGGAGGACAGACAGCCCTCTGCAGACTGGAGTTCATTCGTGCTTGCATGGACGGGCAACAGTGATGATGCACGGGGACTCTGAGCTTGAAGGCAGCTCCTGGGGCCAACTAATGCTTAGATGCGGTTTCCGGCCTCGAGAGGGTTGGTGAGGTGGAGGTTTAGTCAGCAGGGCGCAGGCTATATACGCTGTAACATCTGCAGAACCTGTTAGCGAGCCTGACACTTTGTCGGTAAATGGGATTACTCCCCTAACCAGAAGGGGAAAAATCTTTTGTATCTACATAAGTATTAAAGAACTTGAAAAATTAATTAAAACTATGATTTCTTACAATTTTTAATAATAAAACAAACATCAATCAGTTTCTAATAATCTCATCAAAAAACTAAAGTGTACGTCTTGGTTCATTATCATAAAATTTTCAATAAGATTAATGTATAATTATAAAATAATACAAACACACTGAATTAGATAATTAGTTTAAATCACAGACAGAAACATACAAAACTAAAATAAAACTGATGGTAAAGCAATACAGTATTACTTTGATATACATAAATTAAATAACAGTATCAGTAGAAATGATTTTTTCCCACTAACAATAATCATGTAAGTAATTAATGGAGTCAGGATTTTTTTTTTTTTTTTTGTTAATATTCAAATAAAAATAATTTTGATAAGTTAATTCAGTCATCATAAAAACCACTTCAGTTTATACTCAGCCAACAATGAAACAGAGTCAACAGTTAGCTGAGAAGATATACCCAATGAAACTAAATAAGAGCTACAATATCCTTTAAAGTATAGTACATTACATACATTCTGAAATTTAACAATTACAAAACAACCCCTATTTACTCTGGTTCCTATTCATCCTAATTTCCAGACTGATTCAGTTATAAGACATTTTAAATGCATTAGATTATTTTTTACAAAACCTTAATACTTTATTTTTTTTTTTTACTTTATAGTCTCATTTTTTAATTTCAAGTTTGTTAAGTATTATAATTATACACAACAGAATAAACAAAACCTTTTCAAATTGGAAAATATTAATTTTTCATATTTACTCATCAGTAAATTGCAGACTTATGGTTAGATGTATGTGCTTATATATAAGCATAAGTTATACCCACTATGAACTATGAATTTTTTTTCATATTGAACTACAAAGTAGTTCAATATATTAAAAAAAAGTACATAATTCATCCACTTGAAGAAATGTGAACACAGTGACAGTATTATAGACCTTTTTATTCCAAAAATCTACTTGATGTATCTTAAAATATGTCTAATAATACACATTAGATATAATTTTAAATAAATTTATATATTTTAAAATTCATACATATTTTGATTTCAATAGGGTGTATATTTCTGGATTACCCAGACTTTCATTTTTGTTTACAATTTCCAGTCCCCTCTAGGTCACATGAATGGTATTTATATAAATCAGTAATTTATTAATTTCACTTGAGATTTAATCAAATTTTTTTTTTTTTTATTAAAACTAATCAATCAAGTAATAATTAGTTATTTATTCAGTTGATTAAAATCAACTAATTTTGTAGAACTCTGAATAATGTAGATTAGAAATGGAAAAAAATGAAAGCCCAGCAAAACTAATTTTTCTATATGATAAAAAAATAAAGTGCTTATGTATCTAAGTTTTTTTTGGGATATTTACCTTTATATATAAGTAATTCTTAAACAATTTCTTTACTCAGTTAAGAAACTGGTAATATAATTTTTATTTTACATGAAGCAATGAATAAAATAAAACTTTTTGGTTAAATTCACACGTGGACAGGTGTTACTGTGATAATAAATATTATTTAACAATTGTTTCTAAAATGTTCGATTTTTCTTTACACAAAAAATAAACAAGAATATTTAACAGTGAGTAATAAATAAAGTATTGCACTACTTCTGGAGGCACAAGTCATGTACACTGTAATAATTTAAAATACTAATAATCCGTGCTATCAATTTTACATTCTGCATCCCAATCAGTTGGTCTTACTTCTTCTGTTATAGCAAATAATTTATCCAATGGACAAGGATTCAGACAGTTTGGTATTTGCAACTCATATGGCTCTCTTTCTTTTGTATTATTCTGATAAAACATCTGCAATAGAAAAAAAAATTGAATTATTAGTTCTAATTTAATATAAAGATTCAAAAGTTTTTTTGAATATCAAAACAAATTTGTAAAATAAAATGTTTTTATAACTTCAAATTTTTTTTCACTTATTGATTCAGATATTGATGAGGGAGTGTTTAAAAATAATAATGTTTTGAAGTAAATTATTAAAATTTTTTATTATAAACAGTTAATTTGATTAATTGCAGCATATTTTTATAGCTAATCAATACTTTATCAAATTATAAATCATCTTCATGATAAAAACTGACAAACAACATTTTCACAGAATATTCATGGGTTTTTTTCAATTTTAATATGAATCAATGTAAAAGTCTAGAAATAAAGATAAGCTACTATAAGCAGATGCTATAGTAAGTATCTTATCTTATAGTATACTTAATCAGTGATTTTTGTTTTATCCCACACATCCATCTGAGAAGAGATGGTGTTGGATCACTGTGTCAGGGACAGAATGTTTTATATAATCAAGAATGAAGTAAACTTTATTTGCACCCTTTTTCCCTACACCTTCTTGGTATACATACATAACAGATTTTCCTGTACCTAAATTACGTATGTTAAATATATAAACCCAAAGATAAGATACATTCTACTGGGATCCGCAGCAGGGGTATGAAGTTAAAACAGAGCGAGATAATTGTATCGTTTTTCTTAGTTTCTTCTTTACTTTCATTATAGTAAAAATAATTTTAGTTCAGCGCTTGTGTACCATGTATTCAGCCACAGTGTTTGGTACGTTCATTCGGGACTTAGTTTACTTATCTTAAAATATACTAAAGATGTAATAGTATCATATATAAGCAGATGTTTTAACAATTTGAATTTAAAGCATCATTGAACTGTATGCAATTGAATGTTACAATTTCAAAAAATTTCTAACAGTAAAAAATTGTACGAATGAAAAATCATTAGACATTTTTAATTGATAATGCATTCTATTATGGTGATTAATTTCTTTCTTAACAATTACATGGGAGACTATTAAATTACATTATTAATTAACGGTATACATTATTAGTATTACACTAAATTGTAATACTATTTAGGAAGTAGCAGGAGTAATATCAATAGTATTTTAAATAATATAAAAAATAACAAATTGATCAGAATCAAAACCAGAAAATTAATTTTTTTTTAAAGATTTAATATATATGAATCTGTAATTTAAGAAAGGGCTCAATGACGATTTCTGTACAAAATATATTTTTGCATGAATGTGTTTCTATAGGGTAGATACATATTCTGTAAAGAAATGGTTCGATCCCATCAGTACATATGGAAGATACAATCATTTGAATATTGCATTCATTTCACAAATGACTCGACTCCAGGAGATGAGGCCTTTCTATAATGAATGTACTGACATATGGTGGTGAATTTTGGAAGTTAATTCATAGCAGTTAAACAGTTATGCAGTTATATATAAGAAGTATCAATAACAAGAGCTGGCTCTACCAGAAAATGAATGTAGACTAATTCATGATCATATTTTTGAATTTTCTGTGAAATGCAGACATTATTCATCATGAGAATCATTATTTTGATTAAGTTTGAATGTTATTAAAATGTTCAAAGAAAAGCACCCCACTAGTCAAGCTAAATACAAGTTCTACTTGAAATATTTTGTAATATCTTTGAACTTACTTTCAGGCAGTTCCAAACAGATGTGTTACGTATGAGCAACTTGTGAAAAATGAAATGTGTCATTCACATTGAATGAATGTGCTAAACAATTTGCTGCGGCTAAACTATAGGTTTATGTATTTAACATACATAATCTAGGTAGAGGAAAATTTTGTTAGGTATGTATACCAAGAAGGTGAAGGGGAAAAGGGTGCAAACGAAGTATACTCCATTCTTAATTATATAAAACATTTTGTTTCTGACACAATTATCCAAGTCCTACCTCTTCTCAGATGGATGTGTGGGACAAAACAAAAATCACTGATTAAAATATACCTAACCTTAGCCGAAACCAAATAATTTGAAGAAATTTTCATTTCTTCCCTGTCAGAGGCCATTCATTTAATGCTAGTGACCAAGACTTTGGCCTCATAAAAAGATTTATGCAAAAATGTGACCGATAATGAAATACATTGAGATTATTGTAAACGCTGCAAAATAGAATAGATTTACTCTAAAACTTATGTCCCACCAGGATATTTTAAATGTTAGCCAGTGGTAGCAAAAATTTTAAATAAAACCTTTCTCACTTGAAACACAGACTACAACGGAATGAGAAAATAATACTGGAGCCAACAATGTTCATGGAATTCAGTTATTCCAATCATTCAGGGTAAGCATATCAGAAATTTCATCAGTCACACATTTGAGCTGAAAACACCTGTTAGCCTGGCCTACTGCAGGCTCACAGGCTTGTCATTGGGCAATTTTTGATGGATCATCAAAAAAGTGCCTATCAACGAGAAAAAACTGCAAGATTTGTCAAAACTGCTATTATATTCCAGTTTTTATAAAGATATACTTGCATTGCCTACTATCAACAAAGATACAGAAAAATAAAAAAAATTGAAATTGTTTCAGCCAAATTATTTTTTCTTTAATCTAATGTTTAATTTTGTATCATGTACACTGCGCAGTTAAACGATACTAGGCCTACATAATTTGCTTCACCATTTTTTTTTTTTTCTTTTTGTTTGACTATTCATTTAAGAATGGATTCAATTTCATTATTTTAAATTAGCATAAATACTATAACAATTAATATTAATATTTAAAATGTCCTCCTCTATGAATCATGAGACCTTGCCGTTGGTGAGGGGGCTTGAGTGCTCAGGGATACAGAGTAGCTGGACCGAAGGTGCAACCATATCGGAGAGGTATCTGTTGAGAGCCAGACTAAGGAATGATTCCTGAAAGAGGGCAGCAGCTCTTTCAGTAGTTGTTAGGGGCGTGAGTCACAATGACTTAAACGGCCGTATCAACATCACTCAGTCCTCTGAGTACTGCGCAGCTGAAAGCAATGGAAAACTACAGCTGCTTTTTTTCCAAGAAAATGTGGCTCTCTGCATTTTCACATAGCAACAATGGAGGCGCCTTCCTTGGTAAAATATTCCGGAGGTAAAATAGTCCCCCGTTCGGATCTCCGGGTGGGGACTACTAAGGAAGGGGTCACCAGAAAATTAAAAAATAACATTCTACGAGTCGGAGCGTGGAATGTTAGAAGCTTAAAAAAGGTTGGTAGGCTAGAAAATTTAAAAAGGGAAATGGATAGGGTGAATGTGGATATAGTAGGAATTAGTGAGGTTCGGTGGGAAGAGGAAGGCGACTTTTGGTCAGGTGATTTTAGAGTAATTAACTCAGCGTCAAATAATGGGCAGGCAGGAGTAGGTTTCGTGATGAACAAGAAGATAGGGAGGAGAGTGGAGTATTTCAAAACGCATAGCGATAGAATCATTGTAATAAGGATAAAATCAAAACCTAAACCGACAACGATTGTTAACGTTTATATGCCTACAAGCGCCCATGATGATGATGAGGTAGAGTGTGTATACGAAGAGATTGATGAAGCAATTAAACACGTAAAGGGAGATGAAAATTTAATAATAGTTGGAGATTGGAATGCAAGCATTGGAAAAGGCAAGGAAGGAAATATAGTGGGTGAATACGGGCTGGGCAAAAGGAATGAAAGAGGGGACCGACTTATAGAGTTTTGCACGAAGTATAATTTAGTAATTGCCAACACCCAATTTAAAAATCATAATAGAAGAATATACACTTGGAAAAAGCCAGGCGATACTGGAAGGTATCAGATAGATTATATCATGGTTAAGCAAAGATTTAGAAATCAACTCGTTGACTGCAAAACTTACCCTGGAGCAGACATTGATAGCGACCATAATTTGGTAATAATGAAATGTAGATTGGGGTTTAAAAACCTGAAGAAAAGTTGTCAGATGAATCGGTGGAATTTAGAGAAGCTTGAGGAAGAGGAGGTAAAGAAGATTTTTGAGGAGGACATCGCAAGAGGTCTGAGTAAAAAAGATATGGTAGAAAATGTAGAAGAAGAATGGGAGAATGTTAAAAAGGAAATTCTTAAATCAGCAGAAGCAAACTTAGGCGGAATAAAGAGAACTGGTAGAAAACCTTGGGTTTCAGACGATATATTGCAGCTGATGGATGAACGTAGAAAATATAAGAATGCTAATGATGAAGAAAGTAAAAGGAACTATCGGCAATTAAGAAATGCTATAAATAGGAAATGTAAACTGGCGAAAGAAGAGTGGATTAAAGAAAAGTGTTCAGAAGTGGAAAGAGAAATGAACATTGGTAAAATTGACGGAGCATACAGGAAAGTTAAGGAAAATTTTGGGGTACATAAATTAAAATCTAATAATGTGTTAAACAAAGATGGTACACCAATATATAATACGAAAGGTAAAGTCGATAGATGGGTGGAATATATTGAAGAGTTATACGGAGGAAATGAATTAGAAAATGGTGTTATAGAGGAAGAAGAGGAAGTTGAGGAGGATGAAATGGGAGAAACAATACTGAGATCTGAATTTAAGAGAGCATTAAAAGATTTAAATGGCAGAAAGGCTCCTGGAATAGACTGAATACCTGTAGAATTACTGCGCAGTGCAGGTGAGGAAGCGATTGATAGATTATACAAACTGGTGTGTAATATTTATGAAAATGGGGAATTTCCATCAGACTTCAAAAAAAGTGTTATAGTTATGATACCAAAGAAAGCAGGGGCAGATAAATGTGAAGAATACAGAACAATTAGTTTAACTAGTCATGCATCAAAAATCTTAACTAGAATTTTATACAGAAGAATTGAGAGGAGAGTGGAAGAAGTGTTAGGAGAAGACCAATTTGGTTTCAGGAAAAGTATAGGGACAAGGGAAGCAATTTTAGGCCTCAGATTAATAGTAGAAGGAAGATTAAAGAAAAACAAACCAACATACTTGGCGTTTATAGACCTAGAAAAGGCTTTCGATAACGTAGACTGGAATAAAATGTTCAGCATTTTAAAAAAATTAGGGTTCAAATACAGAGATAGAAGAACAATTGCTAACATGTACAGGAACCAAACAGCAACAATAACAATTGAAGAACATAAGAAAGAAGCCCTAATAAGAAAGGGAGTCCGACAAGGATGTTCCCTATCTCCGTTACTTTTTAATCTTTACATGGAACTAGCAGTTAATGATGTTAAAGAACAATTTAGATTCGGAGTAACAGTACAAGGTGAAAAGATAAAGATGCTACGATTTGCTGATGATATAGTAATTCTAGCCGAGAGTAAAAAGGATTTAGAAGAAACAATGAACGGCATAGATGAAGTCCTACGCAAGAACTATCGCATGAAAATAAACAAGAACAAAACAAAAGTAATGAAATGTAGTAGAAATAACAAAGATGGACCACTGAATGTGAAAATAGGAGGAGAAAAGATTATGGAGGTAGAAGAATTTTGTTATTTGGGAAGTAAAATTACTAAAGATGGACGAAGCAGGAGCGATATAAAATGCCGAATAGCACAAGCTAAACGAGCCTTCAGTAAGAAATATAATTTGTTTACATCAAAAATTAATTTAAATCTCAGGAAAAGATTTTTGAAAGTGTATGTTTGGAGTGTCGCTTTATATGGAAGTGAAACTTGGACAATCGGAGTATCTGAGAAGAAAAGATTAGAAGCTTTTGAAATGTGGTGCTATAGGAGAATGTTAAAAATCAGATGGGTGGATAAAGTGACAAATGAAGAGGTATTGCGGCAAATAGATGAAGAAAGAAGCATTTGGAAGAATATAGTTAAAAGAAGAGACAGACTTATAGGCCACATACTAAGGCATCCTGGAATAGTCGCTTTAATATTGGAAGGACAGGTAGAAGGGAAAAATTGTGTAGGCAGGCCACGTTTGGAGTATGTAAAACAAATTGTTGGGGATGTAGGATGTAGAGGGTATACTGAAATGAAACGACTAGCACTAGATAGGGAATCTTGGAGAGCTGCATCAAACCAGTCAAATGACTGAAGACAAAAAAAAAAAAAAAAAAATTTAAAATGTCCAAACGTTTAAGTTACACTAGAATTTCGTAACTGTGCATTAGATGTACGTATGAATTGCTAATTTCTTTACAAAAAAGTTTTATGTATTGTCTGAAAAATTAGAAAAGTTTCCAACGGATCCTTTCATACATAACTGATTCAAATACCAATTTAGTTGTTGCTAGTACATTATTAAATTGGTACAAGTATGATTTCAAGCTGTCACCTGCATTCATTCACAATAATTATTATTACTATTACTTAAAAATAATGAATATATTGAATATAAGCATGAAACCAATAAATAAATAATGAAATTAACACACTATATCAACCAAATGGATACTTACTTTTACATAATGATCATTACCAAGGTGATGTAATTCCCATATTAGTGATGCACCATAAGCAGGTAATATAAATTCATTAAAACCTAATGTCCTCCACATTACAACCATTGTAATATCATGTCCAGAATATAAAAATAATTTCTTATCTTGTAAGCGACCACGACTTTTATTTTTTAAATAATCCAAAATTTCATTAATAAATGGACCTGGAAACATGTTTTAAAAAAAAATGTACATTAAAAACCTTTTTCTACATATTTAAAAAAGTCCAAATTACTTAAACCTTTATTCTTTCACCATTTTAAATAATTTTATACATATTTTAAGAGTAACAACAAATATCCTTCATCAGACAAAGTTATACATAAAAAAATATGTACTGGTTAAAATTATTTCATTAAAAATAATGAAAATTATAAATGAAACAAAAGAGATAGAAAAGGATTTTAGATTATATATCTAAACAAAGAAAAATAAATAATTCCTGTTTATGTTCTACTGGTAAAAATAGAAAAAAAGTATTTTGAGTTGTTATGGCACACACAAAATGAAGACTGTCTTTTATTTTTATAGATGGATAGCAAGAAATGAATCAGTCGTAAACAACCATTGAAATACTATGGTTTTGGGTTTGGAATCCTGTTACCAAATCTTTTTGATATTCATAACATATAGCAACCACTTCTGTAAAACAAAAACCTGTAAACAAAAATTATCTTCATGTATTCATCATTAAAAAAATGAAAAGACATTTTTAGATTCTGTATGCTTGCACTATATCTTATTCACTTCTATAAGCTACAGATTACACAAGCCTGCAGTGGCTGTTTTTTAGTTTTTGATAATTGACTCTTATCGAGCGCTAAATCTGAAAATAACCTTCATTTTTTCCATAACATCAGGATTTTTCACAAATCACAAATTTCAAAATTTTTAAAAAGATGAAAAATTGCAAAAATGTGATACAATAAAATAGATATAAAACATTTTTTTAATAATAAATTTTTATATATATATAACTTATAACATTATACATATATATATATATAATATATATATATATATATATATATATATATATATATATATAGTTATTATAAGCACTTTCTTGGCTTATACTGTGCATTCTTTTAGCTACACACTTGAGTGTTTAGCTAAAAATTGCACAATACCACCTCAATTATCATATGAAGAAGGTAAATTTATTAAAGTATAACTAAACAAAGAATTTATGTTTTTATCTATTACTGTTGTATAATTCACTAATAAAATTTTTCTTATCCTTCATCACACATTAAAGAAACTAGTTCACTGCTTGTCAAAAACTATACTTTCATCCTTTCTAGCCAGGTCACTCCTAATATATGAAAAGTGAAAAGATAAGGGGATATATAAACCTCTTATCAAAACTCAGTCCTTTTACAGTAGTAATATTTTTATTGATAATAAGCAAACTATTTCAGAGTACTGTGACTAGGGACATTCAGTAATTAACAAGACAAAATGATGTAAAAAAAAACAAAAAAAACAGTGCATTAAACAACAATGAAACTTTTTGAGAGTCAAGTTGGCAACCTTGGGAGCACATTTAACCAGCTGTTTGATCATAATTAATCTAAACATAACCACTTTTGTTGATTTCAGAATGCCAGCTCCGCTTGAAACATGTACGTTGGAAGAGCACTGCTCAGTGATCAATTTTTGCTATCAGGTGTGAAACAGGTGGAAATTTACATACTGTTGGAACAGTATGATGAATAGTGTTTAAACTACAGTAACATATATAAGTGAGTTTAATTTGGGCAGATCAAGTGTGACCGGTCTCCACTGCTAAGGAACACTAGTTTAAGTTTTGACTATCGAGCTGCAAAATCACATAAATGATCTTATTCATGAAGACAGGCGAGTCAAAATTTCCCAAATTGCTAGTTTATGTAATATTAGGTTGGAACCACACATTTATCATTCATGATGTGCTGAATTATTGCAAAATGTGTTTGAGATGGGTTACAAGACAGTTGACTCAAGCCCATATAGACACCCAGATTTGCATTTGTTCAGAGTTCAAAGAATGGTTTGAAGCAGAATGTAATGAACCTGTGATGAAACATGGATACACCACTTGCAAGGCCCAACTTTTAGTGACTATTTAGGACATTGTACTGTGAACAGTGAGTACTATTCTAACATACTCCAACAGAAAGTGAGATCCCTGATAATGTGAAAATGTCAGGGTGCTCTCTCAAAAGATATGATTCTTTTGCAAGACATGTGCCCCACATTGCTCTGGAGTGGAAGGAACACTCAAGAAGTTGGGTTGCGAGATGTTGCTAAATCCTCCTTACAGCCTAGACCTTGCCCTGTCTGATTTTTATTTGTTCGGCCCACTCAGACGTTTTACACAGCAAGAATTTATACAACGACAAAGCAGTCAAAAAAGCGGTACACAAATGGTTCACACAGCAAGGTAAAGATTTCTACGCTGTGGGAATCAGAAAGCTCACAGAACGGTAGGACAAGTGAGTAAATATTGCTGGAGACTATGCTGAAAAGTAGTGCAAATTTCATTTTCATTGAATAAATCATTTTTTTCTCCCTACATAAGCTAATACTCCCTACAATTTGTCTGGTTAATTATTGAACGTCCCTCATATTTGTAATCTAACTTTTTATAATCAGTACCTGGATATAGTACATAAAGAAACATTCTATCTTTAATAATCTGTTTATATAAATAATTTTTTAATCGTTTAACAGGAAAAACAGATGAAATGTTTTTATAAATTTGATGTAAAAATGTCTGTCACAGCATCTAAAGTAATAAATGATCTAAAGTGACCAGGTAATAATATATTACTTAGAAACACATTCAAATGTAAACATAATGTAATTAATAGAAAAATTTTCAAATATGAATCTATTCTCAGTATAAGTATGAAATCTTTTGATTTATTTTTGTATAAATACATATATAAAATGTCCATAAAGTTTTTCCATGATTACAAAAATCTGTTACAAAAAAACTATTACAGTTATAGCTGTGCGTTTTGTGGCAAATGAAAGAAATGTTTATCAAGTTTTTTTTATACTGGTTTGTTGCAAGTAGAAGCAGAGTAAAGGACACTGTAATCAATTTTTTATAAAATTCTGTCAATCCAGGTGAAACCGCATTGTGTATTGTGGTATTATAAGTTGAAATCACCGGTTACTGTGCAGCAAAATTTTAGAAAGGAATATGGACTACCAATGCTTGATAGCAAGAGTATCATTGCATGGTACGCAAAGTTTAAAGAGAGCAGAAGTGTAGTCAACCTTCCGTGAACAAGCCGGCCATCTGTTAGTGAAGAGAAGGTTGAGGTTGTGCAGCAAGCATTTCTACATAGCCCTTCCAAATCTACCCGTTGAGCATCTTGTGTACTAGAGATTCCCTGGTCCAGTGCACAAAATTTTACACAGAAACTGAGGTTGCGTGTGTATAAGGTTCAGATATTGCAACATCTACAGCTATATGACAACCCTCATGCTGCCTTTGCAACCAAGATTTCGCAATGAATTGATAGACAATGAGTACCTGCAGCTTGTGAGTTTTTCAGACAAGGCTATATTCCACACCTCAGGGAAAGTAAACAGGCATATATGCGAATATTGGCCTCACAAAAAACCGTACTTTATCAGAGTAATTAGAGTCCCCTAAAGTGAATGTGCAGTGCAGTTTGATGTCCAACAGATAATATTTACCTGGATATGTTGCAAAATTTTGTTATACCTCAACTAACTGACTTGCAACTTAGAGTGGTTATCCAGAGGATGGAGCACCACCACAATGGGGGATTACTAGTTCAAGATTTCCTGAATGAATCATTTCATGACAGATGGATTCGGCACATAGGTCCCACTCCCTGGCCACCACGATTACCAGACATAATTCCCTTAAACTTTTTCATCTGGGGTTAATAGATAGAGTATATGCAACACCCGTACCTGATCTGAATATATTGAGACTGAGAGAATAACTACTGATGCTATTGCTAGTGTTACCAAAGAAACGTTCACCAACACATGGCGAGAAATTGATTTTCGAATGGACATTCTACTAGCAACAAAAGGCATACATGTTGAAGTTTATTGACTGGTAAAAAAAAACTTGATAATTTTTTCTTTCTTTTGCCACAAACCACAAGCTGTCTGTAATAGTTCTTTTGTAATAAATTTTTGTAATCATGGAAAGACTTTATGGACCCCCATATATTACACATGCATACATAAAAAGTACAGAACAAATATTACGCACAATTAGTGTCTGGAAAATCTACAAAGATATTATGACTAAGACACTCATAAAATTTGTTACAAAAATGTCTGCATGTAACTTAGAAGTTACTACTACATTTACTCTATAATAAAATTCTAAAATTTACATCACCCTTAGCAGAGATGTTTTAAAAGAACATAGTTTTTAATTTTTCATCAATTTTATTTCAATTACATTGATTTAAAAAAATAAAAACAATCTGCACTGCTAATTATTAGTTTCAGACTGAGTGTGTATCAGACTTACATTTTTAAAAAAGTATTTCATTTCAAATTGTTATATAGTATCATACATTCAAAATGAGATTTTTGGTATGGTTATGGATGTATACGGAAACAATACACGCACAAACTATTATATAATACAGAGTAAGTGTGAATTCATGTAATGGTTTCTTAAAAAAAAACAAACTATGAAACGGTTCTGAAAGAGCTGATTTCAATATACCTCCATGTAGTCTCTTCATTACTGTATTCCATGCATAAGTTGACATACTTAGGGCAGCTTTTTCTCTCATTTCTTTTGGATAAACAGTTTCTGTCCATACTGGTAGAATTAGCCCATTTAATTCCTACAAAGAAAAAATTTTCATTAATTAATGAACATAAATAGCATGACAAAATTTCTATTCCTTTCTAAGCTCACAGAAAACATGTTAACTACATTATAGTCTGAATTAAAGTCAGAATAATTGTTAGTAGCAAGAAGTAAGCAAATTTAATGATTGTGTAATTCAAAGAGAATAAATAACATTTATGAATTTAATAAGTAAAGGAGCAATGAAGAAAATATTTTCAAATAAGACAAACACACAAAAATTAAGTGTGGACAGAAGCTAGTTATTTTAGAGAGATTACTTTGAAAATAACATTTTAGCTTATGAAGAACAGTATTTAAAAAAAATAAAACCACTTAATCAATTCTAGAAATTATAGCTGAATATATAATCTATTATATTATGTTATAATAAAGTGCCTCTAACTTGTGAAAGTATACTATCTTTATGTACCTTCAAAGAAAAAGAAGTGACGACACATTTGTCAAAAAACATGTAATGATATTACGCACTTTGTTTGCGCTAAATTCAGACATTTCAATACATGTAGTAAAACATGAGTCGTAGGTACATTAGAATAAAGTTGCATTAATCATTATAAATTATTGCCAAAGGCCTATTTCATACAATAAGAGAGAATGGCATATCTTATTTACCGCATACTTTCTTAATATACTTCAATAACTTTTTAATTAGTTGCTATAAACAATCTATAAAATGATATAAAAAGATCCTGATTATGTTTAACATGATTTATACCAATAATAAGAAAAAGTGCATCACAAATCCAAGAATTACTAATAGTACAAAGTAAATATGCTCATTTACAACAAAAAGCAGATATGCCCTCGTATTATAAAGAAACTGGTGCTATGAGAATGTTTATAAAATTATCAGTAGTGATCGACTAGAAATGTTGATTTCTAATAAATCTTGAAAATCTGTAACCAACTGTCAAATTTCTATAAGATAAAAACTTATGATCTATAACTCCTGATAATTTTATGGTGATTTGATACCAAAATTCTGCAGTATTAAATTCAATAGTTTTTTATTTTTGAATGATATTTTATTTTGTATTATTGGATTTTAGCTCATGGATTAAATAATAACAATTAGCACTACATTTTATATATATAAACAGCAATAAGAAACTACAGTCCACATATTCTGAATTAAATTATGCGTTATTGATAAGATTTATACCAATCAAACAACAAGAATAAAATAAATTTGAAAACATCCAAAGAATAGCAGAAAGTATTGCACCTCAAAAGAATTAAATTAATCTACATTGGGAACTGTGAAAACATACAATGAAATTGAGAGGATTAACATAAATAAGCCGATAAATACAGCATAAAAATTATACAAAATTGATAAAGACAAAACAAAACAGTTACACTACAGTGTCATAGTTAAAAACAATCCAAAGGAAAGAGTTAATATACAAATGTCTTAAGCAGAAGTGGCAAATTACTAAGTCTGATAAAATGTACATAAAAAATACAAAAAAAAAAACAGAATGGACATACACAAAAACAGCTTCTTACATACCATTCACAATGAAAAAAATTCAAAAAATTAATTAGGAGGAACAGAACAGAAAAGGCAAAAGAGTTCATGAAAAATGTTAACAAGGAAACAGAAATAGAAGAAAGAACAATGATTTGCCTTAAAGAAATAAATATGTGGAGTAAGACCATCTCAAAGAAAACATATTAATAAACTGACACATCAACTGGACTGATAAGTGAAAAAATAAATTTCACAAAAGAATATATAATTTTAAAAATATTTTCAAGAAATTAAGCAAACTGTGAATTCATCCACCTTAAAAATAATAAGCAATCAGCAGAATTACAATTAAAATAAAGTAAAGTGCGGGTAAAATATAAAAAAAAAATTATTTTCTGTCAATAAAACATACATCACAATTACTTAAAGATAGTAACAATGGTTCTTTTGATTTATAGATGTTATTAGCTAATAAAAATACCTACATAATGTACATAATTTAATAACTTTAGAACTTACCTCAATAAATAAACATGTATACAGTGTTTCTATTTCACGAATTGAATCTACATTCTGGCCAGCATGCAACGAAACATATTTAAAAAATTGTTTATCTTCAACAGTTTCATTCTGTTTAATCTCTTTTAATATTCTTTTTTTCTCTAATTCATATTTTGGGCAAGGAGCTTTTAGAGAAATTGTCTGTAAAAAAAAAAAATAAATAAATAAATAAACATAACTATACAAAATGTCTCTGTTTGATATCTTTTTTTGAATTAATATTTCTATATATGATACAGATAACTGTTCTATGAAACGATGTTGAACGCTGTCTTAACTGTCCAATTCATAAATAAAACAACAGTATTTAGTACATTCTAAAAATTATACTTTTCTTTTAGATTTGATAACATACAGATTAGTACCATAACTGAACAAATGCTACCACTGGTGAAGCAAATCTGCTTTTATGTATGCATAAAAAAATAATATAATTTAAAGAATATAACCGTGAAAAACATTTATAAATTTTAAAGAGATGAAATGTGTTAAAAAAAAATTACCGAAGATCAACTGCATATGACATAGTTTCTGTTAGATTTTTATGTAGATTTTAATTTACTTTAGTACTTGTTTCAAATAATCAGCATTTTTTATACACAACGTGTTAATTTTTTATTTATAATACTGAATAATAATAATTCATTATACTTTATATATCATTTGATAATTTAAAATGTTATACAATTTTTTTCTTTATCACATTTAAGATTTTTATTATTTTAAGCTGTTATTGATTAAATTATTCATAGCACTACAGTTTATTATATATGCCCACTATGATGCTTTAGACTACATGAACCTCAACTGCATTTAAAACCATATTTTGTTTCTGAATAATATATAAATGTAATAACTGAAATTCAATCCTTTTAAAACCTACAAAAGTAAACTTTTAGTTTAGTTTCTATAATCATTTTACAATTATTTTTAATTACATAGTCATTACACCGACTTCTTTTAGTACTTCAAATAGAAGTAATTTGTACCATAAAAATTTGAAAATAATCACGTAAAAAAAAGAACACAACATATACAAACATAGAAATATAACATAGGAAATATATTTCCTACATAAGTACAGTGAATTCACAGTGAAAATGATTATGACAACAAATCTTTCTAACAAATATCCCAAAATTAATGCAGTATTTAAATTATTCACCATTACTGTAGGGTTGGCAGTATTCTGCAAGACCAGATGTAGAAGTTAGTCGATATGGAACGTTACATGAAAGGAGCAAGTGACAATCATTAAAATTAATTACAAGCACAAAGAATGTTTCACCGAGACTGTGTGCAAATTATTAAAAAGGAAATTCCAACAGCAGCATTCAATGCAGTTCCAACAAATTGGGACCACCATGCAATATGTGAAATAGTTCACTTGTATCAGTAATTTAAATGGGCGACAACAACTCTCGCACAACAACAAAGTGAATTGGTCACAAATATTGACTAATCTCACACTGTGTAACTTTTGTGCTGGGATACATTAAGTCAAAAATTTAAATTCCTGGATTGAAAGCAGAAATTTGAAAATTTACTGACATCACTGAAACACCATGTGAAAAAATGATCCAGAATTTTGTTAAAAGAATTTAAGTGTCAAATGTGGCGTAGAAGACATTTGTTTTTCATTTAATGGCAATATTTATACTTTTAAGTAATGTCAAATAATAATTGAATAAATCTGTTTTTTTCTTTAATTCCCACACTTATTTTGGGGCACCTTTATAAGTAAATATAATTTTTTTAAGTACAAAAGTACTTAGAGGTTATATACACTTTTGTTTAAAAAAAATATTTTAATTAGAAAATGATTTTAATTCAAAATAATTATTTTTATGTTTTATAAATTGCAAGTAATAAACAAATATATACTAAGTGATTCCAAATAACATGGCAATCTCTTGGGAGATGATTCTATAGCCAAAAATAAGAGCAAAGTTCATATAAATATAGGTCAGAAAACAGTTAGCGAGTTTCGGCTCATGAAACATTCAGTCCAGCCTTCTGCTCCCTCTAAAAAATTAAACCGTACAAGTCGAGGGATAAATTTGTATGACCTATACAAAGACTATGTTTATATGACCTTTTTCTTATTGTTAGCTATAGAATCACCTTCCAAGAGATTGCTGTGCAATTTGGAACTACCTGTATATGTAGATTTTTATATACAGTGTATCCTGAAGTTCTCCCAGAACTTTCAATACCTATTCTACTCGTGAAAATAATGGAAAAAGTACATATAAATATATGTACTAAAATACTTCGCTTGTGGGTTATAGCAAGTGAAAAATTTCACTTGGATTTCAACTACCCCAGTGAAATGAAGCTGTACTGAAACTGAAAAATTTGGGACATTAATTCAGGGACAGAATTAGTGATTTCCTATGGTTCTTGACCTAAAATGTCGAATAAAGTAGGTCACAGAACCGAATCTGCAGTAATTTTGAGAAAACTGGCATGAAAACTAATAAATTGGGGCAAAAACCCTGTGTTTTATGGTTGACGTACAATAACTTTGTTAAATGGGTAATAAACACATACAACTTTTAAACAAAACTTGTAAATAATTTAATTCTGAACAAAGTTGAGAGAAAAAAAAAGGTTAGAAAATCTGAATTTTATTTAGAAACAGTACACTAGACCAAAGTGCACTATACATACCAGTTTACAATAAATCATCAAAAATGAGCCTCCATTTTCAACACATTTCTTGGCACGCTTCTGTGCTGCTTTTGTTGATTTTCTTTTGTTCTTCAGGGCTGCTCTCAAGTTGCTCAGTCGCATCCACAATGTGGGCAATTAATTCCTCACAAGGATGAATTTTTGTTTGGCTACAATAGTTTTCATCCATCCCCATCTGCAAACATCTTGCCTGTTAGAGCAGGCAATCTTCGTGGCCAGGAATGTGGACCTTCACAATCGATCCACTTCTCAGGGAATGATTTAAGTAATGGAAATGGCACAAGAGAAGCAGGTAGGTGAGCCAATCATGTTGGATGTATACTTTGTGTCTCAGGAATAGAGGAACATCTTCCAGCATCTGCAGCAATTCTTCTTGAATAAAGCACAAGTAGACCTCAGCATTTAAGCAGCCAGGTAATATAAACTCTCCAACCTACTGATTGTGAAGAAGGCCACATCACCATACATGCATCAATGTTGAAAATTGCCTTCCACCATTTCTTGAGGATTTACTTCTGCTCACTGCATAAGCTGTTGATGCCATCTCGAGTAAAATTTGTCTCATCAGTAAAGAAAACATACTTGTACAGCTGTCAATTTGTATTCCATCAGTTGCAGAACTCCAAGTGAAGTCGACAGTCTCCTGGGTATACATGTTGAACAGGCTGTTTATAAGGATTAAATTTGTTTTGTTTGAGTGTCCTCCAAACCAAAAAAATGTGAAACCTGATCCACTTAGAAAGATGTTGTGTACTGATGCCTGGACTGCACTGAACTGCATCAATAACATTGTTGTTAGACAGATCATTCATAGCTGGTACGAATACTAAGTAATGAACGTGATTCCTGAAGATTGTGAAAATTCGCGCTAATTGATTTGGGATCTGGAATCCTGCGCTTCAGAAAATGTATTTCATATACTACTGCAGTATTACCACAACACACATCCAAAATGAATTCCATATCAGCATATACCTCTATTGTAAATAAGTACGGCATTACTTCAATCGCACACCAATCATGTTCAAACTAAAATTCACAGAATATCTTCGCTAATGACAACAGAGTTCACAGTACCCGATATACACTTATTCCTTACAGAATGATTTAAATACTAATACAGTATTGTGCATTGTTGATCAGCTGTTTTATTTTATTGACAACTTTGAAATAATTTTTCAAATAATTTATTGTATTTCTGTCGTTAATAAAAAAATTATCAAAGTAATTTTTATTTTACAATTTAGTTTTTTTTTTAATTTTTTAACAGCAATTTTCAACAATAGATTTTGTTTTAATAAATTTTTTACATCTCCAAATAAGAATTTTGTTTTTGTTTGCATTAATTAAGTACTTTTCGGACAATAGTAGTAATGTACTAATTCTAAATAAAATTATAATTTTTCTGTTTTCTTTGCTTTATTCAACTTATCTTACATCTTTTTGTTCAGAATTAATTTCTCTAGAAGTATTGTTTAAAAGTTATGTGTTTATTACCCGTTTAAAATAAGTTATTGTATGACAAACATAAAAAACCGGGTTATTACACCAATTTATTGATTTTCACGCCAGATTTCTCTACACTTACTGCAGATACAGTTCTGGGACCTACTTTATTCAATTTTTCAAGTCAGAAACCACAAGAAATTGATAATTTTGTCCCTTAATTAATGCCCTAAAAATTTCAGTACAACCTCATTTCAACACAGTAGCTGAAATCCGAGCGAAATCATTCACTAGCTGTAAGTCGCAAACAAAGCATTTTACGACATACATTTATGTTTACTTTATCCATTATTTTCACAAGTAGAATAGGTTACGAAAGTCACGGGATAACTTTGTGATACACTCTTTATAACAATTTCAAGAAATATGTATGAATTTTCATTAAATATTTAACTTATTTTAACTTTCATGTAGGTTGCTACCTTTGTCTTTAATATAACTAGGATTTGAGAGTATTATGTTTTTATATGTGTGATCAGTTTTTAAAAAACCTTTCCTCTTTTTTTTTAGTTTATTATTTTGTACTTTAATTTTTATAAAGTCTTTTTTTTTATAAAGTAGAAAGTTTCCAGTAGTTATTTTAAGAAATTACATTAAAAGGTAACTAGCAATGTTTTTTTTTACACGATTGCATTAATATAAATTTGAATCTGTGATTTGTGCACTACGTCTTGTTCAAATTTAACATTATCAAAATATTCAGCAAATTCACCCTTACAACAACATTTTCCTCTTCCGGCTGTAATAATATTTATACATATCTGTAAAGTTACTCAATACAATAAATGATCATTAAAAAAATTATATGTGCATTCATCAAAATCAAATTTATTAACCCTGCACTGAACGCTCATTACCTCATTACTCTGTAACATAACAGGGCGTGTTGTGGTGTTGAAACCGCATGTCATTTCTTTCCAATTTCCAAAAGATTTTAGAAATGCAGCTTGCAACTGCACGATTAAGAAGCGAGGCAAGTTACTAAATAACATTTCATCATTATAGGAACTCATTTTTATTAAAAACATAACTCAAATTATACATTTTTACCTTAGGCATCTCAAAATACAAAAATAGACATACTGACAAAAAATAAACTTAGAAAAAAATTGAATTCTTTACAAGTTTTGTTACTAAATCTCCTGCATTTATTAGTCATTTAACAAAGTTATTGTACGACAAACCTAAAAAAAAAGCTTGTTTTTTGACAACTAATTTTATATTTTACAATGAGTATCTTAAAAACTATTGGAGTAAAAGTTATGAGACCTATTTTATCCTATTTTCCAGCTCAAATAATTACATAAGAAACCACCAGTTTTACTCCTTAATTATGGTACCAAGAATTACAGTACAGCTTCTTTTTATCAGAAGAGCTGAAATTCAGGCGAAATCTTTCACTAGCTGTAACTCGAAAAAAAGTGTTTCCAGTCCTACGTTTATACAAACTTTTTTCATTATTTTCACCAATGGAATATGTCTTGAAAGTTTCTCCGTTTCTTTGTGAGACACCCTGTGTAATGATCTTTTTTAAATCTTTTAATGAATATTCAAACCTTATTGTCTAAAAATAATCATTAAGTTGTCATATTTAATTCAAAGTACAAAAGATCAAGTTTATATTAATAGTTCAATTGTAAAATATCAGTTTTAGTTTTAGATAAAATATTAAAATACACAATAAATGAAATAAAAATAGTCAAATACAACAATCGTATCAATAAAATGGTTTAAAATTGATAAGTAATCAAATTAGATTTTTATTTTATATTAATAGCAAGAGGTCATGGCCCTTAATAAGATAGCAGATTATATCCCCCCTTACACACTAATGGTTCAATAATATTTGAAATTTCACATGCAGTAGGCACCTAGAAATTAAAGTATGTCAATGAAGAATAAAATATTGACAGCCAAAATTACATTTAATAAGCTGGTACTTACAAACTGTATTAGATAAGTTACTGTATTAGATATTAATGAGATAATGAGTATATTTCTCTAATGAGAAATGATTATGAACATAATCCAGCTTGTAAATTTTTTCTTTTTTGATTGACTTCATGTTCATTCTTTATAATCAGTAATAATTAATATCTAAAGGGAACTTTCACAGTAAATCTTCAAGTAGAATGTTGTTCATAATGAATAAACAAAAGGTAGTTTATCTTTAATCACTAGATATTATTGAGAAACAGTCCTATTTTATTAATATAACGCATTATGAGAATTAAACTCCTACCTGAAATACTAATGACTACAAGTTAATTGTTAAAGAAATATTACAAAAAATTTTTTTCTCATTGTTGTGCCTCATTTTACTACAGAATTTACAAAAATGATACCAACACTGATCTGCATTTAGAATGGCAGTGTTTCAGCCTTTCATTCAGAAGGCCCCATTTTAGAATTTCACTCAAGCTTTGGGGGAGTTTTTTTATGCTACAAATTTTTTCCCCAACATATTTCCATAAACAAGCTTTGAATTTATAAGATGAATCAAAAACCAAGCAAACTCAGCAAATTTTGAATATAGCAAAGCTTTTAATTCCGCAAATAAATAATCTCTTTTCATTGGATATCTAATTTAATTTAAAACAAACAACTAAAAAAAAGAACATTCATCAATAAGTTTTTTAAATGTTTTCAAGGAATTTTCAGCTTCTATATATTATTAATAAATATGTGTAAAATATTTAAGACTGAAATAGAATTTTTTTAAGTTCAATAAATATTTATAAAGAGTGATATCAGAAGATTAATTGACAAGAACAATTGTTATCACTTTTTACAGTAACAAGTTGAATTAAATTTCTACTCTATTTAATAAAAAAAATAATTGCTAACAACTAAACAATTTACTTGCTAAATTGCTTAGTTGTCAAATATATTTGACTTGTTTACTTAAGTTCTGATTATTAGTACTGGACAACAGGTTCATCACCGGTGACAATTCTTCCTTGGAAGCCACCATTTTTAGCTTCAGACCACCACAAAAGTTTCTTGCTGGCATCAATTGGTCATTCTTCCATTTTTGCAAACAGTTGATATGGAACTCAATTAGCAGACATTTTAATGTACATGAATAATGTGGTCTCCTACATTCATGCAACTGAACAGCCATATCATTTGCTCATGTACTAATTTTCCTTCACTATGGCTTCAACCCCTGTAATGGTTACTGAATCACTACACAATTTAGCTGATCTATTTGGAAGACTGTTACAGAACTAATTCTAGTAACTTCTTAAACCAATGATGCATGTGTGTGTACTGACAGGAATCTATCACCACACTGAACTAATAGTTTATCAATGAATTATGATGGGTTTCACATCTTCACTATTCAAAAAACAAAATACTATTTCTCTTTATATACAATGAAAGTGGAGTTCCCATCTTCACACTATATTTATGATATTGTAATATTTTGACACCATGAAACTTTCAGCCACTCTTTACATTATGACTATCACTGTTACAACATACCATGGTAAGTTGGGTTTTACTGTAGACCCTGTTGCAAGTGACTGCAGTGATAAGCAGACAACAGCTCGTTTTCTTCATTCCCATCTTTACCAAGCCAGTACACACAGAAGGAACTGCTTGAGGCAACAAGAATGCACTTGGCATCTGTAATTTTTTGCACACCTTGTTTAAGTGGCCTGTGAACTGTGATTTGTATATATCTGTACTATACTTCTTTTCATGTTCATCTTACAGTTTAATCCTTAATCTTAATCTTTTTTCAACAACTTCCCAGACCAATAGCATAGTTTAAAATTTATAGCACATGTTAAGGTTTTCATATAATTTCTTTTGTAAATATGTACGTATTCTGTTTCTATTCACATGTAAATCACTTTTATAAATTTGTAAAGTAAGTAGCACAGAGGAAGTCTCGCATAAACAAAAAAAAATATATACATATTAAATTTGGATAGAATTCAAAATGGAGTGAAACAATGGATAACTATGAGTCTAATTTTTGCAATTTAAGTGGGAAAATAAAAAAAATATTACATGAAACTCAATCTCTATCAGTTTACAGTACAGACCAGCAGACATGTCTTAATAAATTATGTATTTAAAACTGTTAGGCATCTAACAATTAAAAACCTAATCAATAAAACTGATTTCAATACAAACAAATTAAAATATAAAGATAAACACTGTTATTTTTGTGTTAATAACTTGTTTTCAGTAATCAGAAACATCTATTATGCATGTACTTCAAAGGATATTTTTATTTACAAGGGGTAAAAAATCATGAGCGCTTAGGTACTTTAGAAATTAAGTATGTTATAACAGATCCAGAAGGAAATCAGATTTCCTTCTGCTGCATAATGTTGCAAAACAAACTATTCTCACCATTATGTTATTGCAAATTAAGAAAGACACCAAATTACTGAAAATAAAGATGTTTCAAATATTTATAAAAAAAATATATAATTTACCTTGTCATAATTTCTTGGAACAGTGTGCACTGGTATTGGTTGCCATAATAATTCTTTATTCCATATTTGATCCTCTTCTGGTGGAAACATTCCTGCTAATAATGCTTCAGCACTCATAAGAGTTCTGTCAATATCACTACTCATAACTCTGACTGATTTTACTGAAAATCTAGAAATAAATGATTTATAACGTTTTCGGAATATTTTACCCAATTCAAATAGCTGCTTTTCACCTACCTAAAAAAAAAAAATATTATAATAACTTTAATGAAATATTCAGCATGTACATTACTGATAATTTGCTAAATTTAACAACAGAGTTCTAAAATATAGGAAGGAATCTTGATAAAACATAGTATATTATGATTAAGCAAAAACTACTTTAACAATGTTGATATTACTACAACCTTTATTTAATACATGTAAGTGTTTCCAGTATATTAGCACATAAAAGGATTTTTAGAATTGATCTCAAATTATATAAGATATCAAATTGTCACTGATTTATAACTGGATGAACCTTTATTCTAAATTAAATGCAGCTTTCATTTTTGATAAAAATGCAGAAATCCAGTGGTTTTCGGTTCAGTATAATAGTGATCTAAGTGTATTAATCAAATGTACATGTTTAGGGAAAATATCTTAATTTGCTGAAAATTTGTACATTATTTTAAAATAATTCATCTAAACATTAAAACATTGCAATAAAAATTAAAAGTGCACATGTTAAATGAACTTTTGAATGATTGTTAATTAAATTTTGAATGAATTCTCATTTGGGAGAACTCCATTCTCATTAATTAAATAAATTTTTTGTATTTTTTTTTTTCTATAAAAATTAAGAAACATAATTCATGTTTTATCACTTTTTTCAAATGAGGAAGTTATTACTGGAAGACAGAATAGTTTTGCTACATTATCTGAATATTTTTCTTTAAAAAACACATCTGAAAATAGTTTTCCGAGTGTAGAGGAGAAAAAGAACAATATTGTAATGATATTACTTTGATAGGAACTATATCAGAAATTCATGTTTTAAAAACCATAATATCTGAAAAAAATAAAACCTGTTGTTGGCTCAGAGAAACAACCATCATGTATATTTAAGGGCTGGGCTGAGATGTTTTGAAATCATTAATCCAAATTTTTTACAACTCTCTTGATTTTGGCTCACATCTTGACTTTGTAAAATTAACCCTGGTTAAACCAATATCTAACCAGAATTTCTCACAAATTTTTTCTATGTTTAGATTGATCATACTGCTGTCAATTTCAGGTACAATCTTCAAGTGTTAGTTTAAATTCCTCACTTCCTCAAGTATTGGCAATAGCTTTAACTAAAAACTATAGTTTTCTTCCAAACTAATCAATAATAAATATTTATTTTAACTGGAATTACATAATATTTAGTAAATCCTTTATACCAAAATATGTTAGTAGATTACATATTACTGGTTTTGTCAGTAGTGCAAAGTTGTCCATTCTCGTTAGTAGATTGTGAAAGAGTATATTCATAAATGTGTTGCTACTCTATTCCTATCTATTAGGAAGTCTATAACTCCTTTTTTTATCATATCTAATTTGGAACTGATTTGTATCTGGTTGAAGTAGCTGTATTTCTACTGCTGGAATGATGAATAAGGAAATTAAGCAGGTAATGTCGGCAGAGTATATGAATTGTATGTGTGTTGTTTATAATTCAACCCCTGTATCATCACTATTACCTTATTCAAGGTAATACCTTATAAAAGGTAAAACCTTTACTACCTTTACCTTTATTACCTTATTATCACTATTTCCTTATTCAAGGTATTGATGAAAGTTGCTTATTGTCAGTAATCTATGTGTGTATACATATTATCTATATGAATTATTATCCTCCTCCATCCATTCATCTATCTTTGATACTGTATGAATAAATTTCCGTAGATTGACCGAAGTCTGATTAAATCCATCAAATTTTAGCAGAAAAAATGAGAAATATTGGCGTTAATGTAAATTCTTTTAACTTTTTAGGGGTTAATTCTTTAATTCAGTCATATTTAAAGGATCACAGGCAATTTATTTTATCTGGTGGATTTTCTTCTGAAGAATCAACTGTTCCCTCTAATATATCAAAAAGGTAAAACTTGGACAGAATATCATTCATTATATTTATTAAAGACATAGTAAAAGAATATAAAATGTAAGATGATGAAATTTCAAGTTTACAATTAACAAATTTTACTATTATTTATTCATACAACAGGATTTGAATAGAATTTTTGAGCGGTCAAGTAATACGTTTTTTAATGTATCCAAATGTACATCTATGTTATTTTTTTCGGAGCAAGAATAATTTTATTTACAATTTTAATGTAGAAAATAATATTTAGAAATCAGTTAGAAACCAAAATTTAATTTTTTACTGAAATTTAAGTTTTAATGATGATGTTAATATGATAATGAGAAGAACACAGAGTCAAATTTTTATGAACCTTCTTCACTTTCAGTTTTTAAAATGTAAGTTATTTACAAGTAAGTAAACATAAGTTGCCAGCCTCAGTGGCATGATGGTAGTGTCTTGGCCTTTCATCCAGAGGTCCCGGGTTCAAATCCCGGTCAGGCATGGCATTTTCACACAAGCTACAATGGTGGTCCCGGAAATAAGAAAAAAGTATACGTTATTTGGAGTAAGCTTCTGCCATGTGGGATCCAATTTATGATATTAATGTAAGATAAACAGAACAAGTACATAAGCAATTCAAGATTTCTTTTCTTTCAAGCCTTAGAATATTTAATTTCAGAAATTACTCATGACTGTTTTTTAAGCTGATTTATCATCTATAACCTTTTTGAATTTTATTATGCAAACCAGTAATGACTAAATGAATGACAAGGATGAATTATATGGATTAAATTTTTACACTCCTTTAATCAGAATAGAACTTAAAAATTGTTTCATTTTACATTATCATCTCCTTAATATCATAAAAATTGTAAATAACATAAACAATTATGGTTATTTTTCCAATAATTATCAAGAACTGATGTTGAACTCCTACGAGAAACTGATGGCTATTTTGGAAATGCTGCATTGCTTCTCTTGTAATTATTTCTTGATAATTGGAATTCTTTTGTTTTTATATTAATGTATTTTAATCATACAAGTAAAAATAGTTCTTCATTTTTTAAAAATACAATATATTCACATAATTTCTGTTTTTAAGTAGATTATATATGATTACTTCAGTTACTACATTACCTCACTTCCACTATTATATGTTTGTGTGATTTACTGTCTAATAAGAGGTATGGAAAAATTCCTGCTTGACCACTTTTTAAGTAATAAATTACTTAATCACTAAATTTAAGCAATTAATTAACCCTGATCATTAGGATTAGTTGCATTACCTTTTTAATTATAGAAATTTAAAAGAAAAATAGAAATAATAATAGAAATTAAATGTATTCCACTTAAGTATTTATTTAATTAACTATTTATATATATATATATATATATATATATATATATATATATATATATATATATTTGTGGTAGTGAAATAAATAATGGAATAATTACAAAAAAAAGTAATTCATAAATGTGATCTGAGGAACAAGATATACAACCTACATACTAAGTTTAGTAATGAAATAATAGGAAGTAATGTTCAAAACTTGATGTCTAGATAGCATCATGCCTAAATCATAGCACTTTTTCATTAATTAGTGGGCTAAGTATCATAACTATGCATGTAATACTTTCCTTCATTGTTAATATTCCACTGCTGAGTAATAATGGATCGATAGAGATATTTTTGGGTATTTTTTCTTCTGACTCAAAACTGTAGAGAAATGTATAACTTGAGGTAAACTTCGAACTTCAGTTTAGATGTAATTGTAGCCAATGATAACATTGAATATACATTTATTCCTTTGGAATGAAAGTATGTGTGAGAGATGGGAATGAAATAGCCTCCTACATATACAAAGTGTTTTTTCTAACAAAACTAAAAAGAAAGTTTTAAACAATTGCAATGATAATTCTACAGCTTAAAAAAAAATATATATATATATATATATATATATATCAAAAACAAAAGTAAAACGTACTTTCCATCTACAGTACAGAATATAATAATATTTCATACCTTATCTTATTACTTTTCCAATTTTTACATTGAAAGCTTTCGAGAGTTTCCCTCATCGTAAGTTAATCAAAATATTTTTTTTAAATTACAAATTATAATTAAAACATTAAAAATGATGGCTTATATTGTAAATATGTAGTCAAAAGTTAAAATAAAATAAAAGTAAAAATAAGAAGTAAAATAAAAAAGTTAATTAAATATGTTACTGTACTACTATATTACAGTATGTGTGACTGGCCAAAGGCGATATCTTTATTTTAACTTTTGACTAGTTATTTACAGTACATGTGATAATTTTTAATGTTTTAATTATGAGAAATTTTTTTATTTTTATTAACTGTTGATGAGAGAAACCCTTGAAAGCATTTTTATTGTAAAAATTGTAGAAGTAATAAGATAAGATAAGATAAGAAATATTATTAGAACTATTATTTTTGGAACAGTAGAAAACATTTAAAAAAATCATAACTGACCACTTGAAGGATATTCCGGTTTCTGAGTTCCAACATTGCTATGAAGATAGGAAACCTGTTTGAAGCACATTGCATGGCTTCCCAAGGAACTATTTCAAAGGTGATGGAGTCCATGTATAATTGTATAGTAAATAAAAAGTTTTTCTTAACCAGTCTCATTACTTTACTTACAGACCTCATTATAATTTGTTTGGATGAGGCTGACTATATTAGGAGTCTTTGAAATTAATCATAAATAACCTTTTAAAGGATATTTTATGATTTATTAAATGGACTTTGGTAACAAAGTATGAAGTTCAAAAGGACCTTATTAGTATAATAACACCAGTCACAAATAAGCCTTTCATTATTCCTGTGATGAAAAATATTGATTTTTATGATTTCAAAGATATTTCCAATAAATTTATTAAACATGAACATTATAAGACACATTGAATATAAGTACCACAAGATAGAACTGGACTGTATGCATGTGTGAAGACACTTAAATGAAATAAAGAACAGAAAAAGATTTGGATAATGAAAAAAAAAGGTTTATCGCCTGCATAATTTTAAATCAGATTCTTCACTAATATGAGAGTAAACATTCTAAGAAAAAAGTTATAACTTTTCATGTAATTTGTAACTCACCCATTCAGTGATTTTGTATATTTCAAAATACTTTTATACTATTATTATTATTATTATTACTGGTGCATCAGCTATATTTCTATTTAATGAAGGTAGGGATTACATATACTATATGAAAGGAGCAAAGGACTATAAGTCATTCTATTTCTATTTATTTTTTATTTTTTGTAAATTTTTTAGAAAGTTAAAACAGAGTTTTATTTATATTATTATTATTTTACATAAATAAAAGTAATAAGTTTCTGACTACTCAATTTTTTCATAAGGTTTCTTACAGTATTTCTAAATCTTAAATTTCTATTGGCATAATTGATTCTATAGTTGTAATCACATTCTTCCAGATGTTATAAGTACTGAAGATTGTATGAATGAGGATTCTCAGAATGTAATGTTCTCCATATAAAAACATGCAAAATTTGCAAACTTACGTAACGTACATAACCTTCATTACTTGATGAAGGACTTCCACTGCATCATACGTTATATCTGTTCATGACTATTACTTTCCCATTCTATAAGTTGCAATGTTACAAAGTTACCTTCTTTTTCACAGTTTTCTGTGAGTATCTACAAATAGCTCTCTCTCCTTCTTTCTCTTTAGTGGAATTGTCTATTGGCAGATATCAAGAAAATGAATTCTCTATCACAGTCTGCCATGAGCTTTTTTTTTTAAATTATTATATCCTTGTCTCCCTTTCAAATAATTGAATATTCTTGTCCTTTTTCTTCCTCTTCCCCCAGCTGTTGAAAATAATCTGCTTAGGAAATCATCAAATATATACCTCAAGAGCTTCTCTAGCAAAATCAATGAAATATCTGTAAATAAAATAACATCAGCATATTCCTTGTTTGTGAATTTATACCACACTTTTCTGTGCTATGGTTTCTAATCAACAGTAATTTCAAGAATATAAAAAAATATATAATTGATGAACGGAGTCTATACCAGAATCAGTAATAAAAATCTGTACTCTTCTCACTTTTATTTTATACTGAAGTTTAACCTAACTGATATTAGTTAAATACAGTAAGTACTATTATGAAAATGTTTAAAAATTTACAATGCATATTTTGAAATTGAATATAACCATTAATATTATGCAGATTAGCACTCCTAATGTGAATCCACTAAAAGACAAATAAACAATTAAATACAGTATAGTACACTGAATATTTTACTCATTTGTAGAACAATATTTTCAGAATATTTTTCATGTTTGATTTTGATAAAAATTAGATTTTTCAATTTTATTCTGTTTTTATTATTTACTTAATTAAATTAGATAAGTTTTCTTAGAATTAAATTCTTGACAAATTCTGTCTTATTTGGTTATTGATAATTATAAATTTACACAATTTTTTTGAGATATTTCTCAGAAACCTACTGGAAATTCAGCTCTGGTATCTGTTTTTCAATTCATTTTTATAACAAACTGTTTTTATATGCAATTTTTTTATAGATTGCATATAAAAACAGTAATTTGATCAATAATTTATGACCATAGTGCTTTTTTGTAGTATTATTTAATGAAGAAAAATCAGGTGTCTTTCAACAGCCATAATTTAAGAGGAATATGGTTATAAATTATGGCAAAAACTTCCTGAAACAATCTGTAAAATTTTTTAATTTTAGTTTAGGTGTAAAGTTTTTGTTTTTGCAATTGCCCATTAATTATTTCATTGCTACATTTCCACATAATTATATCATAAATTCTGTAGTATACTCTTATTTACACAAATTTATTATTGTATTTTTTAAATTATTTTGTATTTCAACTCTTCTTTAAAGAATGTACTTGTTAATATTTAAATAAGTATAAATTCATTATAATTCAAACTGTACAGAATAATCATGAAAACTATTACTATTATATCACCTCTTAAGATTAAACAAGTCTTGAACAAGGTAAACAAGTTAATTTCCATGTGTGTATGTGTGCACACCTGCGCTTTAAAGTGGTAAAATAAAAACTGTTTCTTGAAATGTTTGATAAAGACAATCATTGTTTACTTATTGATTTTACACAAATGCTATACGTTAATGAATTTTATTTGTAAATAAAGAAAAAAAATCAATCAATTGTGGGATATAAATTACAAACTATGAAATATATATCATTTTTGACTATGTCTACTACTAAAACATTAAACACAAACTATTTATTATTAAAGATGGATATTTATACTGAGTACAAATTATTAAAATTATTATTTTAAAGTAATAAAAATTTATAATGAAAGCAAAAGAATATGAAATTTTATTAACAAATACAAAAACCATTATTTCAATTTTGATACACGAGCGCATGATCTAGGTGTAACCTGTGAAACATTGATTATCTGTTCTTTTATAATTAATAAATACATTTAATGTTCTGTCTGTAGTTGGATAAAGCAAGTATATTACTATAATCTGAAAAATCTAAATATATACTAAGTGAACAAATTACAAAATCGGTGTCATATAGAAATTATGAAATAATTTGTGGTTATAACAACACTGCTCTATATCAACACACTCATTATAACAAAACTGCTGTTTTGACTTTAACTATTTATAAAGTAGGATGATACTTTTAAGAACATAAAAATACTGCTACTAATTTACATAACGGTTAACACAAACAATGAAGGAAAATATTGCAGCTCCATTTACTTAATGAATCAAATATAAACCTCTAACATACTTTAAAACCAAACACGAACTATTTGATGACTAATTAAATCAACCAAAATTTTTTAAATCTTTGTCCTTAATTTTTATTTAAACTTATAGCAAAATATTTTTCTAATAACACCATCAAAGTTGTTGTAAAGTACTATATTTATTACATTTTTTAAACTATCTTTATATATTTGCATTACAATTACTTATTTATACAATTATTTGAATATATTATTAGCTTTAACCTCTTTTATAATTTTTTGTGGTGTTAATCAACTTATCCCATTACTTTTCTTAGTAAAATTTCCCTTCCAGGAAAATGCTTTGGCTTGTTTCTGGAAGGATTAGTTATTTTTGATACCCATTGAAATAACTATTAATTTCTAAAGTAACCTACACATTGTATAATAAATTACAAATTGGTCTGAATAATGTATTAATTTATTTCATAAGCAGGAGGTTTTATAACTTAACTTTAGTATGAATTTCCTTAACTAAATATTCATTTGTTTTTTAACTTGACGAGAAAAGTGATGTTGTAATTTTGTGTCTGTTTTCATGTCTTCCTCTTAACGTTCAATTCGTCTAAATATTAATTGTTTTATTTATTGTTAATTCTAGTATTGTAAATTAGTACCAAATTAAGTAATAATTTTCTCACAATAATAGAACTAATAATTATGATACAAAATTACAAAATCAATTTTTTGATTGATGGCTATCAAAATAGCCATAAATAGGCTATTTTTTAACCGATTTAAAAAAAAAAGTCATTTTGTTCAAAATAAAAGGCTTAATATTTTATCAAATAACATAAATTTTGATAAAACTAATAGTTATGGAGATATAATGGATTGAAAAATAAAAATGGCCACCATTTTGTAATTTGTGAAGTTATTGAAGTCTTGATTTTTTGCTAATTTTAAAATTTTATTACCAAGACACTTACCAAATATTAATGTGATTTGTCTATCCAAACTTGAGATATAAATTTTTATATAAAAACAATAAAATGGCAGACAGGGGGAGAACGAAGGAGAAATTGGCATTATACTAACAATATTTTTTGTTTAGTTTTACAAGTAGAATTTAAAAATGTATAGCCAGCCAACCAATTTAGAAAAATTCTGTATATACATATATATTCTTAATTTTATTAAAAATATTTTTTTTATATGAAAAATAATTTTTTAAATAAATAATTAACTATTTTGTTGGTAACTAAATTTGAAAATTTCTTTTTAAAAAATGAATATAATTTTAATGTTTTAAAAACTTTTATGAAATTACCATTTAAAAAATGAAGAAAAACATTTCTTTACATGAAATGAAAAAAGCAATTTTGATCAAAAGATGTAAAAAATTTTATGGTAAGCTATTTTTTTACAAATCAATCTTTTACATAAACAGAAACCAAAAACAGTAAATCAGTAAATAACTCCAAATTATTAAATTTATTGAATTTTATATTTTATTATATTTATTTACAGTAAATATGCACAGTGTGACATTTTAATGACTAAAAAACTGCTGTTGTAATCATCAACAAGCATCTGCATATATTGGATACCAATAATATTTTACTCTGTTTTTTGGGGGTGTACTTTTATTTTTAACAAAAATAGAGGTTAATAAAGAAAAAAAAGACTTTTTAAAAACATGCCTGAGTTGTATCTGTTTATCATGAAAATTAGCCAAAACAAGAGAGAAAAAGAATCATTAAAAACAACTGATATTTTAATTAGATATTTCCTATAAAATAATACAAAAAAAAAATGAGAATAACAATCAACAATCATGGAAAAAATATACGAACCATTGTTAATTGTCCCCAACCAAGTGGCCAATATTTTTGTTCATCTTTGTATGGATCATTTTCATATGTCTGAGTTGGTGTTCTATCGCCATGACGATGAAGCTTAAACAAAATAAAGGTGATATTTAGAGTTAAAATATCATCAAAATATTATAACAGAAGAATGCTTAAAGCACTTTTTTAATACAAAATTAAGGCAACATTCACAAAATAAAATTTTGTTAAATTGCCATAACAATTTTGGTTCAAAAAACAACGTAATTGCTTAAATACATGCACTAAAATTAAAGTACCAGAAGAATATACATTATTTTTCACCCAACATAGCCAAAATCAATTGCAAAATGAATAAATCAATACATTAAAAATAATAATAATAAACTTTCCTAAAAACCTCATAATAAACCCTTCCTTTTTTCTGTTTAGCATCTGTAACCACCGTAAGGTATTACTTCAGAGGATGAATGAGTATAATATGTATGAATGTAAATGAAGTGTAGTCTTGCACAGTTTCAGGTCACCCATTGGGTTGGTCTAGTGAACGTGTCATTGCAAATCACCTAATATTGAAGACAAGAGTTCTAAGGTTTAAATCCTAGTTAAGGCAGTTAATTTTATACATCTCTGAATACTACATCGTGGATACCAGTGTTTTTTTATGGTTGGGTTTCAATTACAAACACATCTCAGGAATGGTCGACCCGAGACTGTACTTCATTTACATTCATATATATCATCCTCATTCATCTTCTGAAGTAATACCAAATGGTGGTTCCAGAGGCTAAACAGAAAAAAAGAGGTTGACCATTCCTGGGATGAATTATTAATTGAAACCCCAACCTCACAAAAGAACGTCTGTATCCACGATATAGTATTCAACTCTGTATAAAAGTAACTGCCTTAACTAGGATTTAAACCTTAGAACTCTCAATTTCAAAATCAGCTATTTAGTGAGTTCACCACTAGACCAACCCGGTGGCTGGTCTAACAAACCCAAAATATAACAAGTGTATTTGTATAACAAACCCAAAACATCATAAGTGTATTCAAAAAAATAATTGAAAGCACATTTATTTTGCGATTATTATCAAACAATATATTTTACTTTCATCAAAATATTTATATAAAAAATTTAATCAATTTTTTTTATAAATATTCCTACAATGACATTAAACCCAAAAGTGCTGGGTTATATTGGTAAGAATTAGATTTCCATTAATACTTTTGTAGAATATAACAGATGGTAAAAAAGGGAAATAGATTTTAATTTGTTATAATATCTCTTGGATGAGGTGTATAGTGTTAATTTAGGGCTAGAATCTAAGAGCAAAGAAAATAGTTTTAGTAGCACGAATGGACGAAGACTGATTCCCTATATTTTCATTTGAAAGAAATACTAGCAATAACAAAGATGAAGAATCCTGAACAAAAGGCATTCTGTGTTTTGCAGTTTAAATGTGAATCTGTAATTACAATTTGGTGTGGGTTCTGAAAAAACTGAACTGTGATCCTCCAAGTGACAATAAAATTCACCCATGGCTTAATCAGTTTCAACATGTAAAGGGTATCTGGTTATCTGTGTACAGGGAAGAGTACGGGTTGACCGAGGGTGTCTGAAGAAAATATTGAATTTATCAGAAAGTCTTTCCGGCATAGTCTAAAAAAATCTTTTAGAAAGACTGACCGCAAAATAGCAATACCAGTGAAAATGTTTTAAAGAAACGCTTAACCTTCCATATGTTTATAACTGTTACAGACTTTGAAGCCTGCCGACTTAACAATTGAAATGTTACAGCATGAAGATGATGACTTTGTTGATCATATTGTGTTTAGTTACGAGCTGAAATTTCAACACATATAACGGAAAATTCAACCCATATAATGACCTCATCTGGGAGTCAGAAAATCCTCATAGAATCTTACATTATGAAAGGAAATCCCCAAAATTAAATGTTTTCTGTACAATATTCCAAAGAGAAGTTTGAGGGCCGTTCTTTTTCATTTAACAAAGTGTAACAGAAGTTAATCATTTGGGTTTGCTGTGTACAAAGCTCTTTCAACTGCAAGATGGAACAGAGAATGTTATCTGGCAATAAGATAGTTACTTACAGATAAGATACTTACAGGTATAACTCTAACTTCCCTACAGGTATATACCTGTAAGGTATAAATATATGATATGGGTTGAATGACATTTTCCCTGACTTCTGGACCGGTTGGCATGGACCCGATGACAGAGCTTGTTTGCGGTAACCTCCAAGGTCACACGATCTGACCCCAATGTTATTTTTCCTAGGGTTTTGTAAAGAATCTTGTCTGTACTTCTGCTATCTATAGATTTACCCGACTTGAGGCACATGAATGTAGCATGTATCGCTTCCTTCTCTCCACACATACTGGTTAAAATATGAGACGAACTTTCCTATCGGATGGATGTTTGCTGCATAACGAAAGATGCTCACATTGAAACATTTTTGGGAAAAATCGTTCAGTAAAGAAGGGTTTATGGCTACGGGCTTTTTTTTTTATTTGACGTGAAACGTCTTTAAAATCACACCGAAACATACGGGTACCAGAACAGAAATTTGTAGCGTAACGAAAGGGTCTATATATCGTCCCGCCTTAGTAACTCCCAACTATTAGTCTCAGAGTCGTAAATGCGGTGTCACTTTATAACTTACATGGTCAGCTCGCCAATTTGGGTTTGCGTCACTGGAGAGCGAGATGACGGGGAGAAGGCAGAGCGCAGATCGGCCAAAACTGGCTCTCTCACTCATTTCAATATAGCTCACGACTTAGACGTGATAGCGCGGTGATCCGTGTATTTGTGTTTTAGAGTTTGTTGAGATAGATCGATTTAAGTAATAATATGTGTTTTTTGGACAATATTTATGTGTAAAAAATTAAAGTAAACATGTAAAAAGTATAAAAATTCAGTGTCAGCCTCAGCCCGGGTAAAAGCCAGCCGGAAATATAAATTACGCACATCATTGGAAAGGGGAGGTTATGGGCCACGCACAGGTACCCCAATGTTCGGTGCCAAACGTGCGAGATTGTTTGGGAAAGCTGGCACAGCGCATTCAGTGAACGACGCCAACGGCACGAGCACTTCTACCGCTGCTTATTATGCCTTGTCTCTTACTTCTCGTATCACAGACCAATGTTGAACAAAATTGTCATCGAATATTAGTCGAAATAAATATCATGTACCATTCAGTGTCTCTCGTTTTTATTTCAATTCAATACACTAAAAGTCCCGGCCACCGTGGCACGAGTGGAAGCGTCTCTGTCTTTCATACGGAGGTCCTGGGTTCGAATCCCGGTCAGGCATGGCATTTTTACACGCTACTTGTCAATCAAATTATTCTCTGAAGCAATACCTAACGGTGGTCCTGGAGGTTAAAAAAATTAATAAAACACTAAAGTGACTCGCTGACATACAAACCGACCAATTTATCTGTAGAGTTGGCCAAATGAAAGATCTAAAATTTTTCATCGGAAACTTTCAGTTTTGTTTAAAAAAATACGATGGTGGCTCTCCCATTTAACTTTATAGATAAGTTAGTCGGTCTGTAGCTCGGAGGAACTTCATCCAACGTCTGTAACGTTTCACGTTAAACCAACGGCCGTGCGCCCTGATACAGCCCACCCGATTTTTTTAGGACTAAAAGGGTTGCTTGTTGAATTTAGTGATCGCGGAACTACTGTGAATGCAGATACGTATTACGAGACGTTAAAATATTTTTGTAGATAAAAAAAAGACGGGAGATGCTATCCCGCGGGATTTTGTTTTTGCATGATAATGCCCCGCCTCCAATCAGACTGAGGTAACAGTAAAAGTTTAGTTGGAAAATCTTCAGTCATCCACCCTATAACCCTGCCTTAGTTCGCAGGGATTATTTTCTTTTCCTTTGCCTTAAACAGTGGTTTGCATCACAAAGGTTTTACAGTTAACGACGAATTGAAAAGTGGCGTTACTGCGTATTTTAAGTCACTGTAGGCGTAATTTCTGGAAGAGAGAATGAAAGAACTAGTAAAACACTACAGAAAATGTGTGAAAAATGAAGGCAGCTACGTAGAAATATAGTAAATAAATGTAGAGTTTCTGTGCGTAAGTAAATAAAATTTGTTCACATTTTAAAGTTTTTGTTTTTATTTCAAAATGGAACTTACTTAAAAAAAAAACGCATCGTACATTGCACTTCTGAGAAAATTCTAACACTTTTATCTCTGGTTTCCTTGCTTGGTCATTTTTTATGTTTAATAAAATTAACTCTAACATTTTGCCTACTAGGTAAATTATATATGGAACATTTTTCCACAACAAAAATCTATCTCGTAATTTTTTTATTTTTCTCAATCAGAATATGATGTTACAAACAACTAACTATATGTTTTATACCGAGTTAATGGCCTAAACAATTTTTTAAACAATACTCTAATATAAGGTATTAGAATGTCTTTGTAGAGAAGCATAAATAATAACGTTACTTTTGTACATTAATACGTAAGTTGTAAAGGTAAAGATTATTTAATACATATTTGTTAAGTGAAATATTTCAAACGAATATGGCAGTGGACAGAATTCCAGGCTATAAATGATGTCATGAAATAGTTTACTAATTAGCCTATTATGCATGAACTAGATATTCATATATCATTTAAATTTAATAATAAATTACATTGATAAACAAAATTTTTGTTTCTTAACAAGTCGCAGATGTCGTAAACGAATCTGAAGACCAAATTTTTTCACTACGCTTTTGAAAAATTCCAAAATTTAAATTTTGAAATAGTTAATGCTAGACGATGCATGGTTTTATGTATAAATTAAAAAAAAAATTTATATATATACATATTACAATATATACATTATATTATTTCATATGTTTTCTTTATATTTATGTGCTCATTATACATTTTAACTCTATTAATCAATTGTTAACCTTGAAACAATAACTTCTGTCATAACAAGAAAATGGGCTTACACAATATGTAGTAATTGGAACTTATGTAATGGCAACTATAAGATTAACGTCAATTAGATGAGTAATATCAGCTTAAGGGATTACTAAAAGTGAAAGGCGTTGTCATTTGTTTAAATCAAAAGATGGATTAACAAATTGTTATTTTTGTTTAAATTGTCTGGAATCTCCAAGAAGTCTAAATGAACTATACTCTACCCTTCACTGCCATCTGCACTTCACAGTAAATTTATTACAGTTCCCAAGGTTCCTGAAAACTTGTTTCAAAAACAATAATGAAGCGGACAAATGGAAGAAGACGCTAATTACTGAGACTTTTGATTACAATCCAGTGAGCCTCATCATATATCAAAAGTTGAGCTAAATGACTTTGTAAGAGATTTAAACTTATCAAAAAATCAAGCTGAACTTTCAGGCTGAGGATTACAAGGTTCAAACCTACTTAAAAAAAAAAAAAAAAAAGTACTAAATTTTCAGGTTATCGAAGCCAACAAAGATTTTTCTCAATACTTAGTGAAGAAAATTACTTAGTTTATTGAACAAATATTGATGACTTATGTTACAATTAGGGCAAGTTTGTGAACCTGAGAAGTAGCACCTTTTCATATAATTTAAAAACAGTTCTGCTTCATAATAGTAATAAATATACTTCTGTACCAACCAGTTACGGAATTAGTATGAAAGAAATATATGACATTATGAAAATTATTATAAAAAACATAGTTGAGACTTGTATGGAAATTTAAAAGTAGTAGTTCTTTTATAAGGCATGAAGTTAGGATACAAAGAATAATGTTATTTGATTTGTGAATATGAAAAATGAGCTCGGAATCAGCATTATGCAGTAAAATAATGGAAGAAACACGAGAACTTAACACCTGATGAATTAAAAACATTATTCATGACCCTCTAGTTAACCAGAAAAATAATTTTACTGTCCCTTCATATCAAAACAAAATGGTGTAAAGATTAAAAACTGGTGTAAAAATTATGACATTCACGGATTCTTGTACATAAGGCAGAAATTCAGAAAACTAGGTGAAGCATAACTTAAAGAAGGGATTTTTCTGGTTCACAATTAACAGAACTGGTAACAGATGAAACTTTTAACTGTTAACGATAGATAGAACTCACTGCTTGGTTAAAGTTTAAAGACATTTGCAAAAACTTTCTGGGTATCCATAAATCACAAAATTACGAGGATATTGTAGATAAACTGTTAAATTCGTACAGAGCTGCTGAGCTGAGTACAGCTGCTGAGCTGAGCGTACAGAGCTGAGTATTATGTCACTAAAAGTCCAATTTCTGCATTCTCATTTGGATTTCTTCCTGCCAACCCTTGGGACAGTAAGTGATGAACATGGGAATATTTCCACCAAGATGTTACAGTGTAGAAAAACCATTACAAAGGAAAACGGAGTGTTAATATGATAACTGGTTACTGTTGGACTTCAATTTTCAAGATGTACCGGAGGCTATCTAGAAAAGGAGAGCATCTGCTAAGTTTTAATACATGACAACCCATAACATTAGTTACATTAACTTTTATAGACTTTTAATATGCCATTTCTATTAAACTGAGGACAACAGAGAACATTTAGAGAAACATTAAAAAAGTTTTACTTTGCAAGTATCATTGCATTTTGTTTCTAATACTGTTTAGCTTATTTTTATAAGTTTAAAATGGTACCAAAAATAACATATAAAAATTGATATGTAAATACACATGCACACGCGAGATATATCCAATTAAACAAACAAGGCAGTACAATCAGTTTCTAAATAGACAAGATTAAAGAGAAAAAGATTCACCATCACATCTCCTTCTATGAATGTTCCAGAAATTTTGTATAAAAACAATAATTTGTTTGTTAAAATCATGCAGATGATATCGTGTATAAAATTTAATAACTAAACTATTTTCTCTCTCTCAATCTTTTCTCTAAAATGAACAGTTATCAACTTATCTAGGGAAATAGGAGAAAAAATGAATATTTTTGTGATTTCTTTTACTTTTGTTAAATAAAAATTTAAGCCTTTTTCAACTAGCCTAGCAAAATAATCATTTCTGATGATATTCCGGAGGCATTAAAGCAAAAATTAATGATCATATAGAAAAATGCCAAATATGCTTATTTTAAAACAGATACTGCCTGGACTATAGTACAAAAGTCTTCGTGTAACTTGAATAAATGTTGAATAAATATTTAATATCCTTTGTTATCAAGAAAGTTAATATTTTTTTTGTAATTATCATTCTTGCTTGTTGTGAACATCATAAAAATAGATAAATATAAGTTTAAATTAAATCAATATAAAAGAGTTAAATAAAATTCAGTTGTAAATTGTGATAAACATTTCACAAATTTGTTTTTTTAAAGTGAATAAAAATATTTTACAATATTTTTTCAATTACAGTTTTATTTTACTACAATAATTCATATAATTTCCTACATTACATAATTTACATTTCTTAAAATTATTAATGGATAGATTTCTCAATAAATAATATAAATATTGAATCATCTTTAATAAGTTCAACTAATCTGAAAATGAACCACTGACAATTATTTAATAATTTTAAAATGTTATCATGTTTTGTCATCTCGTTCAATGAATTTAATAAGTACCCCAATGATTCAGATAAATAATGTAACTACGTTATATTTACAAGCATCTGTTTACTTATATATTTGTGAGCAAACATATCTGCTCATTCAATATATTTTTGAACTTTTAACTATAAGATTACAGTAATGCGCATACGCGCACACACACATTTATCAATTTAAACATGTACATTTGTTTTAACAAATAATAAAATACTAAAAGTAGTAAGTGATAATAATATTATCTAATTTTATGTTGTTATAATACATACTTGCAATGATAGCTGAATCTTAATATGTTATCATTGAATTATAGATGTAGTATTTTATTTTTATTTTTAATATCATAATTCACGCAACTATCAGTATTACAACTAAAAAACTTGCACATTGTTGCGTTTTTCAGTCATAAGTCATTTATGTGATTTGATTTTCTTTTCTGTGCTAAACATTTAACCTCAACATACAAGTTTTTATTACAACATACATCATATCAAAACTATGATGATATAGTTTATTAAAGATATTTATCAAAGATAAATGATAATATACTTCAAAAATCACAAAGTTCCAATTTTTGTCTTCCTCTACAAATTTTACCCTCTACATGTCCCTCAATTACAAAAATAGCACATTATCTGAGTAACTTAAAATAATAAATTTCAAAAGGAATTACCCAAAATCTCCTAAAATTTAAATTTAGATTATAAATGTTTACACAATGCCAAAAAGAACCTGGGAAATGCATTTGACACCACTTTGTGAATCATGAGAATTGTAATTTTATCTAGTCCAGTAAATTTCATAAAAAATACAATTATCTACACTAATTTTAGTAAGTGTATGTCATAGTACCTTTTTATGTATGGTATAAATTCAATATAGTGGATTTCAAGGTTTTATATGTTTCACTACATAATAATTTTTTTTATTATTTTTAATGATAGGTTTTAGTGTAATATTAAACTCCTTTATATGACCACAAAAAAATTAGTTTTTATAAAATAATTACAATATATGATTACTAATGAGATTAATAAATAAATTAACTGCAGATTAATTACGATAATTACGATAAATGATTACTAATGAACACAATTATACAAAACATTCTACACATATAAAAAATAAATAGTAACACTTCAGCTACTAATTACATTATTTCTTTAAATGTCACTTGTTATTTACTTTAACCCAAAACTTCCATGTATTTAGTTTTATCCCATGATACCCCATTATAAATACACTTATTCCAAGATGGACTCTACTAATAATCTGCAAGAATAAGTAGAGATCACTTTCTATGGAGGGAACATAGTCCAAAGTGGAATTCACTACACTGTTTTTTTTGTACAGCTTTTTGAAGCACAAAGAAGCTATTCATTCCTTTAAATCCAATTTTTACTTTGTTTCCCATCAAAAACAATTTAAATCTCAATTCCTTACTTACTATTCAAACAAGATGAATTCCACATGAAAATTTCAAACTGTCATTATTTAAAGATTTTTTTAGGGAAAATATCATTGTCATTTAAAAAATGTAATGTTAGTATTACTCCCAAGCACATTAGAGCTTTCTTACTTGTAATTTTGAAGAGAAATTACAGACCACTATGTTTGATGCTTTTTTTTTGTTCTGAGAAATGTTCAATTCTACTAGTTTTTGAAGAATCTTAACAAAAAATGTGTAGCACTCATTTTTTCATTATATAATTTAAATTTACATTTACTTAATATTTTATTTCATTCCTATATCCTTCTTTAATGTTTCATTTAAGAATGTTTTCATTATAATTTTGGCAAGTCTGCAGTAATTTAATTATTGTAAAAAATTAGGAATTATTATTTTAGAGCAACTGAGAGTACAATTTATATATTTTTTATTAATCTCAAATCAAATAAATATGAATTTTGAGAACTCTGAATCAAAGTTTTAATAGGTTTGAATAATGACAGATTTATTTTAACAAATAAAAATATATTTCCACACATTGAATCGATAAACATTTTTTTTGTTATATGCACTTACATCACTCAAACAAAGCTTAGCAAGTCCTAAAACATCTTTGTTTTTACATCTTACTAAAGATCTAAAACTTCTACAACATCTTACTAGTATATTACAATTATGTGAACACCAGACCCCTGTTATTTTATATAATATTTAACAAACTTTTTGAATTAATAATGTAAAAATTAAAATTTTTAATCTAAATTATATTACAAAACAGAATTGTGAATTTTAATTAATTGTGGAAGGGTTAAAGTAAGTGCTAAAAAAAATTCTTGTAAGTAATTTTTATGTATTGTTTCTGAAGGCATCAGAAATCATTAAGTAATAACTTGAGGACTATATCCTTCCACTATATCTTAAAAGTTTTTTTTTGCATATGTTTTTTGTATTAGCCACAAAATCTTGCTAAACATCTCCTCGATTTATTTATTCATCTAATAGTGTGTTACATGGCAGAGATAAAAAAATAGGTAAAGGAAACATTAAAACCTGCCTATTGCACGAATTGGATCAAAAATCCAAAACTTTTAGGGCTTGTTCAAAAAAAAAATACGCTTCCTGCCTAACAAGAAGCATATTTTTTTACTTTTATGTACATTAACTAAGTTAATATGTATAAAGTAATATGTAAGGCAGCAACCACTGAGTTGTGGTGAATGAAGGCTCAATGGATAATAGATGATATTCTAAGTTATATTGTCTGCCATTTTGGAAAGAAAAACTGTTAGTCGTACATAATTTTCATTAGTAGAAAAGTACAACATAGAAAAATCTCATAAAAACTGTAAAACTTGTTTGGCCATAAATGCATCACAGAGACAAACTGATAAAATGCCACAAAGTCAAGGTATGACAGGACCTTAGTTTGTTATATTATTATAAAAATCTAATTTAAACTTTAAATAGACAGAATTATAATAGATTAAAATATATCAACAAATATTTAAAGTATATACAACAAACAAACTTACTTCAACAACTTACAGAAAAAGCGATCATTATTTCACACTTGAGAAAAAGCAAAATATTTTAGCATCAAATCTATCAGTACAATTATAATTGAATACATTTTTTTCTGTTATGGTATAATCTTTTTTTATTTAACAAATCCTGTAAAAATTACGGGAAACAAATTATTAGTATTATTACAATGAGCTGCAATTGTTAATAACGATACAAAATACAGAATTTAACAATTACTTACTACAGATGCTCATTTAATTACTCACTGCAGATGCTCATTTAATTACTCACTGCAGATGCTCATTTAAATGTTTAATGTTAGTATTATAACCATAATGAAATACATGAATGAGAATTATAATTTCTTAATTAATTTATAGAAAAACATATCACCCTCCAATAGATTTAGCTACTATTCTCTGATAATGAAATAATGAATGTAAAAAATATACTATACTTAAGACATCATTAATTGTGACGATCAGTAAGATGTTTGTACAAGTGAAACATTTTACAGCTGTATTAACTAAGCAGATATTAAATCTTACAACTATGACTAATGTTATTAAAACGATTTTTTTATATATTTTTCTTAGTATGAAAAATTTAGTACACACACATGTTTTTTGATGAATTAAATTACAGCTACGAACTGAATCTAATATTGAGTAAATAAAAACAGCTAATATTGGAAAAAGAACATATGATACAATTAGTTAACAGGAATATTTTATTTTTAAATAGCTAAGGTACCAGGACCACAACATCATGAATATTATGCATTAAGGATTAGGTAGATGCTGGACTGAGAAACTTGGCTGAGATTCAGGTCATAGGATAAGCTTTAAAATAAAAATGATTAGTTATTAAGCTTCAGTCGTAATATTAATGATAAAAATAACTATAGAGATAGAGGTTAATCGCTTATTATTATTTTCTAACTTTTCTTTATAGGGTAGTTTAGGTTAGAGCACTGGTAAACGTAAACTATCACTTACACTTGTACCAGGTGACAGAAATATTAGAACAATAATGATTAAATGTGAATAAATTATTTTACTTACGATAATAACTAATTTTAATGAAGACGATTGTTCTTGTAAATCACCGAAATCAGATCCGAAAGCAACAAACGCCAGAAGAAGTGACAAAATAATACCTCCTAGAAATATTACACTAATAAACATCCATCTGTTATGAGAGTGATGATGTGTTAAAACAAATGATCGAGACCTATAACTATTATTAATCATTTTGAGTGTCGACAAAAAAACAGAAAGAAACTTCAGTAAGATAAAATAATACTGACGAAAAAATGTTCATGTACTGTGTTAAGAAGTTTTAAATTTCACTACCAAAAGTTCACAAAAGATTCGCAGAGTAATATTAAAAAATTAAGATAAGTTTTTATCTAATAAAACGTAAACAACCGCCAATGATTTAAAATATAAGCATAACATTTAAAAATTAATAATTATAAATTATGATTTACGAGCTTATTGTAAAATAAAAAATAGATATAAAAAACCCTTTAAAGAAAATATATGTAAATAAAACACTTATAAACATTTATAACCCACTTAAGATAATTCACATGTGAAAAGGTTATGTTTTTAGCACCGTTAGATGTACACATCTGGTTAACACTACATCGTACGCTGCAATAATCGAACTTTTTCATCCAGCTGACCAGTTTTGACTACTAGCTGACTGTTTCGTCATACGATATTGTCTTGTTCAGTAATAAATAATGCGCCGTATAATGAATAAAAAAGTTTATTAACAACGACAAAGAGTACAAATGTACTAATATTTATAGATAGTATGTAAAATGCGATAAGCAACAAAATTTTGTATTTATAAAATGATCTACCATATAGAAAAACCTTTTATTAGACATTCATGAAAAAAAAAAAAAAAAAAAATTATAAATAGTAAACTATAAAAGTAAATACATGTACATAGTTGTATGTATATATTTTAATATTATACAGACAAGTTGTTACTTTATTTATACGAGCTGGAGTCGGAAGCCTCCCGTGGATGAACTTAAAATTATAATAATAATAAATACAAAACGTGTTTCTCGTTTGTTACTTCAAAATTACAATGTTAAATAAATACAAAACTTGTTGCTCGTTTGTTACTTCATACTATCATACTTTACATTATCTGTAAATTATATTACAGCTGTGTATTTGTCGTGGTCGGCTTTTATAAAAACCTTTCCTACTTTTTAGTTTTTAGGGTTCTTTAGCTCAATAAGTAAAAACCAAAACCTCCGTTAGGATTACATGTTTGTCCGCCTGCGGGTGTTCGTTAATAAATTTTTTTGCAGTTGTTAACATCGTAATGTAAACAACTCCAAAAATCAACTGAGAAAAAAACAGATGTAATTATAATTGGGATATGGTTTTTTGTTTTGCTTTTTGTACACTATAGCTTTACCGGTGGACGGCGAGGTATTGAATTCCATCTGTTATTTAGCGTCGTTGAGTGGCAAATTTCTGACCAGCTCGTATAGACCCTTTTGATTATGCGTACAGTTAATTATTTAACAGGATCGAGTTCACTTAATGCAACCCTTCCAGTATCTTCATCTAGCAAGAGCCACATAAGCCTGTCATTTTTCAAAGCCAATTAACAAATCGATCACCAAACGATTCTACAGTCTGAGAGGTGTCTCTCCCGAGCATAAAATAACAGGCAACATCTTTCTACTTTGCGAAAAAAAGAATCCACGTACCCCGTTTTATTTCGTTGTTTTTTGTTCCCTTAGACGCCGACTCCGACTGCATCATTTGCAACTGAACAATTGTTGAACTCTGTTGATTGTGGCAGTTCTCCAATTAACAATTGGCCCCTTCGTAATGCTGACCACACCCATTGCACAATTTACAAGTCCTTTGTTTATGTTGATATTTCTAATCTACAAACATGTCTACAATGCCGGCCTCCGTGGCGCGAGTGATAGCGTCTCGACCTTTCATCCGGAGGTCCCGGGTTCGAATCCCGGTCAGGCATGGCATTTTCACACACGCTACAAATCATTCATCTTCATCCTCTGAAGAATACCTAATGGTGGATCCGAAGGTTAAAAAAATAATTTTTTTAAACATATCACTGATACCTATTTCAATCTTGATATAATATCTGTGCACATTTGTTGGGGATGCATTCAAATCATCTTCCTAAGTAATGGTAAAATATTTACATTCACAATAAATTACTTATAGCATGATTAATGTACTGGTAAATTGATAATAGTAAAGATACAAACTTACTGCTGCAAGGAATACAAAACTCTTTCATATTAATCTGTCAAGTAGATGGAAGCTGTCTGTTTTAAAGTTAGTGTTAATCCTTTAGAATACTGAAAAAAGAAAAAACTTTTTAAGATTCTTAATATTTTGACTACAAGTGAATTATTTTTTTTTTATCGGGTGTTACACAACAAAGCGTTTCCTATACAGTATGTTTGAAAACTTCTCGAACTAAATTAAATAAAAATACATGCTGTAGTTAAAGATAAACGAATTTACTCACATCAGCCCTCTACATACAACCCTTTTCTAATTAAACACTCGTTACAGCACCGGTAGAGCCTGTCAAACGCTCTGGAGAAATCACTTTGTAGGATCGTCTTCAACTGATCGGTGCAAGTCCTTTGGATAGCCGAAATGTCGTCGAAAAAGCGACCTTTCTTCATCAACTTGAATTTCAGTAACAGAAAATAGTCTGCTGGAGCCAAGTCGGGTGAGTAGGGCGGGTGGGATAAGACGGTGATTTGATTTTCGCCGTAAAAACGTGTTTAAACTGTTGCCATGTGTGCCAGGGCATTGTCGTGCAAGAGAGTCCAACTGCCCGGACCCGGTACCCGGGCCGAATTCGACGCATCAGGCGATTCATTACTTCCAAATAGAATTTAGAATTCACGGTTTGACCGGTTGGGACAAATTCATTATGAATCAGGCCCTTTGGGTCGAATAATGCAATCAACATCATTTTCACTCTTGATTTTCGCTGCCTGACTTTCGCCGGTTTTGTACTCCAGTACTCAATCAAGCAGCGGATTAACGCTTCATTTGCGGATCATACATGAAGCACCAGATTTCATCCCCAGTTACAATTGTTTGGAAAAAATTCGGGTCTCTATCGGCAGTTTCAACGAAGTCTTGAGCGCAAGCAAGACGCATCTGTTTTTGTTCTTCAGTCAAGAAGTGTGGAATAAAACGAGAGCACACCTTTCGGCGGTTGATTTTTTGTGTTAGAATTGTACATACCACGTCTTAACCCATGTTTAGTTCTTCTGCTACGGCCCGAAGGGTAAGAAGAGGTTGTTCGAGCAGGAGCGCGTACTTTCGCAACGTTTTCGTCCATAGTAAGCTATTGATGGCCTCCTGCTTCGTTTGTCATCATCCAACAACTCTTTACCGTCTTTAAATCGCTTCCACCACGTGTATGTTGTAGTATGAGATGTGGCTTCATCATCGAATGCTTGCTGTATAATAGAATAAGTTTCAACGAAAGATTTTTGAAGTCGAATATAAAATTTTATCCTGCTTCTATGCTTTATGTCGCGAGCTCCACAAGGTCACATGAATAAAACCTACGGCGCCAAAAATAACTCGAAACTGGAGTACGAAACGTGATGAAATTTTGTGCATACTTGTCAGACATCGTACTACATATTTCCTTGGATGTCCGAGAGCTGGTGCTACTTGTATCGATTACAGAAATTTAGTTCTGGAACTTTTCATACCGACGTATACTAGATTTATTAATTAATATCAATATTTATACCCACAATACAACGAGCTTTAGACTTGAATTAATTCAGATAGTAAAAATCTGTTTGGAGTTTTAGATATTCACACACTGAGATTTTACAATAATTTCTGTAGAGATTATTGTAAAATAATAGGGTTATTGTACCCTACTAAAGGGCATTTATATGTGTGTCTGTGTGTGTGTGCCCATCCCCCTTATCTTAGACTGGAATGTACTGATCCCTTGCAAAAAATGGTGATTCATTTGACAGTACACCATGAGACAGTACATGTCTCATGGTGGTCAGGTGTTTACTTATTTTATATTTAATATTTATTGCTTGTACTTGTTATTATTTATACTTGTAATAAATATATATATTTCTTTCTTTATATATATATATATTTATATAAATATTTATATATTCTTTCTTCATATATTTATTTCTTTAATCGATATATATGCAAAATATAATTTAATAATTTATTTTTTTATTTATGTGATAGTTTTTCTTCATAAAATAATGAACTATAACCAAAACATAACTACTCAAATTAAGTACGATACAACTGGAAAACTGTTTTTTCTGACCATCCTTCAAGATCCTTTTCTGATTTCATTTAATTTTCATATTCATTATTCAGCAAATATTCATTTTAATTTAAAAAAAGAAACTGCTAATATGTTTTTTTATTATTAATACTGATGTTATAATTCACCTTATAAATTCATGTTTGCTATTATTATTTAATGTTGAATTTTTATTAATTTTAAATAAAATTTTATAGTTCTATTTAAAGCTTATTACAGAATACTCTGACTGAACTATGTAGTTTTTCTTTTAAGGGAATTCTTATTCTATTGTCATTAAATATCATCTTTTCTTTTTAAGAAGTAATGTTTTTTATTGTTACAAAATTTTTGTTTACTAAGTGTATGAAGTCAGAAATACTAATTATTATTATCTCTGGCATTAACGTTTAGACGCAGTAGCTTGAAAAATGACTAATAACTGAAAATCAATGCTACAAATTGTTCACACTGGATAATAAGAACCAGTAAAATGTATTTTAGTTCTTGGGATGAAGATTTAATCAATTTTGGACACCTAGTAATCCCATTCTGAGATGCCACCCACAAGGGCAACCCGCCGAGGGCCTAGCAGCAGAGGGCATGTCATAGGCATGCCAGAAGAAGCTAGTCTTTCTACTATACCTGTTTTGGAATTTATGTATTCTAAATATAATTACCATACAAATATTATTCTGTATAATTACTGTATTTTACATTTCCTTAAGTACATTCTTCCCTTTCAGTAATTTCAATCACTTGCTAGTTATATATTTCACTCAACTCTAAAACTAGTCAAGTGTTTACATTCCTTGGTATTACACTACCAGTTGCATTACTTCATAAATACTGATTGTCTAAGATGTTGTTTGCTTTTATTTTGTCAGTTCATAAATTATAATACATAATTCAAATCTTACATAAATATTACCAAATTAAAACCCGAATTACAGACTGAACCATTGACAATATATAAAAGTACAAAAAACATCCAATTTAATCATAACCACCAGCATTTCAAGTAATAAGTTAAGATAATATTTAATATATACTTTTTATAAAATTACATGAATATAATAACTAACCTTTTAAAGATAATAAGTGATCAGTTTTCTTTTGAAATCACATTTATTTTATTATATTAGGATTACCAGTGATTAGAGTAATCATATACAATATGAGACAAAATAACACTAACAAGCAGAGGGTTGATACAAAGGCTGACCAATAATCAGTATAAGAATACTAACGGATCTAAAACACAATGATGATGATTCTGGTTCAAAAGAATTTTATTAATTAAAAAATTTTCTACTCTATTATATTATTGTGGCTACGAGGTGATGTTTTATTTGATATATTTTTTTTAATTTTACACATAAATAAGGGAAGAAAAATTCTGTGTCAATATTTGTGAGAAAAATTCAGATTATAATTTTGTTTTTTATTATAAGTTCTACATATTTTTATTACAGTTAAATAATGAGTTTATCATTTAACCGTATACAATACAATAAATTCTGGTCTTTCTAGATCATGCCACAAAGTTCCTTTCCATATGAAAAAGCAAACACTAATTGCCTGCCATTAGTTTATTTAATATTTTTACACGTAAACCTTTCTTTAAATTATAACTGAATTTTTTCTCCATTATCCAAGTAAAGTCATTATAAGTTGTCTTGTACATTTAGATATTCTCTTTTAAGCTGAAGGAACAGCGATAAAAACTGTCTCTGACAGCATTTTCAGCTCATCAATATTACTTAGTTACGTGGGAGACTGTGAAGTTAACAAGTTAACATTTCTTCCTCTAAGAAAGCAATAAATAAATAACTGAGGAGATTGTGGATTTGATAGATGGAAAGAGGAAATACAAGAACAAGAAAGCATCAGAAGAGTTGGAACAGTACAAACTGATCAGGAATAAAATTAATAGAACATGCAAAATAGTTGTTTTTGCAAAACAAGTGTGAAGAGTTCAAGAAGAAAGCTAGAAAAACTGATATAGCGTACAAAACAATTAAAGTTTTATTTTAATGAACAGCAAGGCAGAGAAAGTGTCATTAAAAGCAAAGAAGGAGAGTTATTATTTGATCTGGAGAAAGTCTTGAAAAGAAGGATAGTGTGCAATCGTTGGTTATACAGAGTGATTCAAAGAAATGTGAAATTTGAAAGTTGTATTGGTAGCCGTGGGCGATTGGTACCACTTGATAAGTGGCGCCAGCCTCTCTAACCTAACCTGCCATTTAGTTGTCATGGATCCTTGGAGTGGTGCGCAACGTGCACTTGCTATCAAAGCGTTTTACAAAAACAATGACAGTGTGGAGGGAGCGCGTAGAGAATTTTGGCGTCATTTTAATCTGGGACGGCACGACCGTGTTCCATCAGCACATGCAATTAAAACATGGATATCTAATTTTGAGGAAACCGGTTCGGCAATGAAAAAAAAACCTCCAGGCCGTGAACGAACCGTCCGTACACCACAGAATGTTCAAGCTTTACAAGATGCTGTCACACGAAGTCCACATCGGTCAATCCGTCGTCTCTCAGCATCTTTACAATTGCATAGTTCAAGTGTTTGAAGAATGTTAGTGAAGGACTTGCAATACCATCCATACAAGTTGCAGATCGTCCAGGAACTGAAGCCGAACGATGCAGTTGTGCGAGCACAATTCTATAATGTAATGCTTCAGAAGATAAATGATAATGAAGAGTTTCTTCACGAACTGTGGATGTCAGACGAAGCGCATTTCCACCTCAGTGGATTTGTTAACAAGCAAAATTTCAGATACTGGGCACAAGAAAATCCTACGCAGCTACACCGGCGTCTGTTGCACAGCGAGAAAGTGACCGTGTGGTGTGCTATGTCATCTTACGGTGTTATAGGCCCTTATTTTTTTGAGGATGACAACGGTCTTGCGATTACAGCGACGTCGGCTCGTTACGTAGCCGTGCTTGAAACCTTTGTTGTGGAACAACAAAAGAGATTTCCACCGATTCTTAACACAGCCTGGTTTCAACAAGACGGAGCAACGTCACATACTGCACGAATATCGATGGCAGCTGTACGCCGATTGTTTGGATAACGTGTCATTTCACGAAATGGTGACATTAGATGGCCTCCCAGATCGTCTGATCTCTCAGCTTGCGACTACTTTTTGTGGGGGTCACCTTAAAAGCAAAGTGTTTCACAGTAGACCTGCTACAACGAAAGAAATAAAGGCAAAGATCCGAGAAGCAATTGCGGAAATTCCAGTCGAGATGTTACATCAAACCATGAACAATTTAACAAAGAGCTCCGTGAGTGTTTACGTAGAAGAGGAGGTCACCTGCAAGATGTCATCTTTAAAAAATAAACTAAAATGTATGTATCCTAAAATGGCAACATTTGTACAATTACATGAAATAAAATTCATTTTCTAAAAAAAATTTTTCATTAACGTTATTTAATTTTTTAAATTTCCCGTTTCTTTGAATCATTCTGTATGAAGGGGAGGGACTGAAACAAGAAATTCTATGGGAAGATGAAATAGAGAAAACCGTTAAGGGAGAATTCATCTTAAAAAGTGAATTCAAAATGAAAGTAAAATCATAACTGGTGAAAAATCTCCTTGATTTGATGAAACACTTATAGAACTTATCAGAGAAGGAAGAGAAGAGTTGGAAATTTTATTATGAATATCTTTAATGAGGTATTAGAGACAGGGGGGGAGATAACTATAGATTTCCATAAATTTATATTAGTTCTTACTCCAAAGAAAACAAATGCAACATGATATGAAGAGTTCTGTACTTGTAGCTTGATTTCCCATGTATTAAAAATTTTAACTATGATAATACTAAACAGAACTGAGAGGAACTAATAGAATTAAAAGGATTTGTCGCAAAGTTAAGAATGATTTGGCTTTAGAAGGCAAAGAGGCTCAAGGAAAGCTATTATAGAACTTGGACTGCACATTCAAAAGAATCTAAGAAAAAGTAGAAATGTGTTTATGATTTTTTTGGACTTGGAGAAGGAATTTAATAATGCTAACTGAAACAAAATATTTTTTATATTCAAGAAACAAGGAATTAAATGGAATGATTTTTAACAAAATGAAAATCAAAGATAAGAACACATTTGTTAGATTGTGCTTCAAACTTGGTAAAACTTTCAAAGAAACATTTTAAATACTTGAGCAAGCATTTACATAAGATTGTGTAAGCACTTCAAATGCAGTGAACAGTTAAATCATTTAAAGTGGGCAGAAGATTGTGACGCTAGTCCTGGATAACCTTCCACATTAACAAATGATTATTACATTGAAGTTTAAATATCTGAGCAATTTCTAAGTAAGTGGGCATCAACATACAATCATGCCACACAATTTTAATGAAAACACTTATCATGTTGTGATACAATCATTGCATTGGGTGGAGAAAGGATTTCCAACAAAAAAAAGCTCACATGAAGTTGATATTGATGGATTTATTTTTTTGACTGTAAATATTTTGTCCATTATGAGTTCATTCCTTGTGGCTAACAGTAAACAAGGAATTCTAAATGAAAGTTTTATGGCATTTGAAGGATGCTGTGTACAGAAAGAGGTCTTAATTTATTGTACCAGGACATAATTTATTGTAAGTAAATAAATTTGTGTTACTTGAGTTTTTATGTTTATAAAAACGAGTGATGTTATACATAAAATAACTAAAAATAACAATATTTATATGGAGTCAAATATAATATAGTTCCTCTATTATTTATTGCTGGTGAAACAAAATTTGAATAAACCACTGTATTTTAAAATAAGGTCATTTTTGACAGCATTTGTGATATTTAAATGGCTACATTAAAAAATATGAATTTAAGTACATTCATGTACAACAATTTTAGGGCAGCATTTAAATTTGCATAATATATTTTGCAGAAAAAAATAGCAATGATGCTATAGGAAGAAAATTTTGAGCAAAGGACAAGAATATTACAAGCAAAAACAAAAGCACAATTAAAGATATAAACTGTACGGAGACTAAAAGATAGAAAGTATCCTGAGTTAGAAAAAGAACTTGTAAAATACATTCAGGAATCACAAAATATTATTTTGCTGTCACTCAAAAATTATTACGTAGTGGTCAGTTATTTACAAACAGTCAGATCTCTAAAAATTTTCTTCATAAATTTAAAAGCAAGATGGACATAAGATTTGAGAAACAAAATAACATCTTCCTAAGAAAATGAATAGTGCAAACATTACTAAGAGATTGCATACAAATTGATCTTTTAACATGAAATAATTCCAGTTTAACTTGATAAACTCTGTGATAAATTGGCAATGCTAACCTATTGTTTTCCAAATGCTATGAAATACTGTAAATAAAAAATGATCTTAAAACACCAACAGAATAAAAATCGTCCATCTGGCATTTGATAACTAAAGATGATACATGTTTGTTAACAAACAAAAAGAAAGTGAAAATTAAAGAGCAAATTTTCCAATAAAAAGGGCATTGTTTTATCATTTATACACTAAAAAACTAGTTTAAGTTCATTTACAGAATTCAATTATTTTGCTTTAAATTTTTTTTAAATTATTACTGAAAATAAAAAACTTTATACGAAGTCAAAGTTTTTAATTATATATATATATATATATATATATATATATATTTGTTTTAGTTGCACCTAAATCTACAAATATTTTGGAAAATACAATTTTAGTTTTTGATTTATTAATCTGCATAAAGCTAGTTATGCTGTGTCAGGTAATGAATCGGTAATGAGGGTTAGCAGTTTAAGTTCTTCAAAGTCTCTATATCTATTTTAAGTATTATTTTAACTCTAAATTGAAAGGGTGCAACAAAATTTGATCAGATAACTCTTTGAAGTGTTATCTTTCCAACTATAAAGCTTTTCTGGCAACCATTTCAGCAAGGAACATTTTTATAATAAATCATATTCTTCCATCTAATAGAGCAAGAAGGCTTACTATAAAATTTCATAAAAATCTAATAACTCACTTGGGCATAAGTGCATCACTTATAGAAATATCACTTATGATATGAAATGTCAAAAGGTTGAATTAAAACAGGACCTCACTTTACTCCATATTATTATTATAATTATGTAAGGAATCTTAAATGATGGCAAGAAATGAAGCTTCTTTTCCAAAAGCACATTTGTCTAAATCTGCAGTCAAATAATATTTTATACTAACAATTATATATCTAGTTAAGCTATGTACATGAAATATACAATTCTTTGATAAAGATGTGTTTAGAGACATATATGGTGTGTTCTCATGAAATAATGAGAAATAATTACAGTACATGTTCTACAATTGCAAGTAAAGAAAAAAGTTCAAATAAAATCCTTCACTTTCAAGTTTTAGCCTACAAAAAATGTTACCCTTATCTGTTTAAAGGGTAAAGTGAAGCTGTACTAAAATTCTTGGAATTTAAATTAAGGGGGTATAATTGATGGTTTTATACAGTTGTTGACTAAAATAGATTCCACAACTGTATCTCTTCTAATTTCTGAGAAGATTAATATAAAATGCAAAAAACTGGTGTCGTAAAATGCAATTTTTGAAGCTCAATGTTACGCTCCTCATTGACACAAAGTTGTTCTTGATATTCAACAGAATATGAATATAATGAATGGTTGTGTGTAAACACAGAAGCAAAGATTTTCAGATTTGGAATCCTTTTTTTAATATTCATGATGTGCATCTAGCATACTTGTATTAGAATACCCATAAAACAAAAATGATGTCCATATATTCCTTATTTGCAATCTGGAAAGGGAAACTGATATAAAGCATGGTAATTTTCTTCAATTTTGAAAGTATACAAAACTGTTCATATGCAGTATATATATATTTCTACTCCAATTGTTGTTTGGCTGTTAATACTGCTGATTTGCAAATTAATAAAGTTTCTCAATGTGCTTTTTCAAAATTATTTCTAAATAAAGAGTTTTTATTTCTTAATATTTTTAACATATCACAATAAAAATTTTAATTTAACTGATTTCTTTTTTCTAGATATTTTCTAATATTAGTACTATAAATACCTAAACGTTTTTCAATAATTTGTTTTTTCTGTTTATTTTTTATTAGAAAAGGAAATTTTTTTAAGCAAAGTTTTTGTTGCTGTATATTCATTTTCATTATTTTCTTTTGTTAACTCATTTTTTTTTCTTAAACTTAAGGTAAAGAAGTCAAAAGACATAAAAGTACGGCAAAGAAATATGAAATTTTATTCCTATTTATATTTAAATTTTAAAGATATAATAAATAATATTTTCATTATATTTTTTTAATACATACATATTAATATTTACATACATTTTCAACATATTAATTTATATTCAAATTTTGTTACTATTACTACTTGATGGTTATTGAGTTATATATACATTGCATACCATAAAAAAATGGCATAATTCTATTCAAATTTCTAAAGAAAAGAACCTCTTCTTTCTAAAGAAAGAGATTAAAGATTAATAAATTTTCTCTAATTTTTTTCTTATTCTGAGGCTTAAGCCAATAGCTTGTTTATTTCATTAAATCACTGAATTGTTATTCCAATCACAGTTTTTTGTGTACTACTACTTGCTTTCTTCGTACGTCGTATCGCAAACGTTGCAGTATACCCTTATAAAATTCAGAGTTTACAGTTGTTCCCCTTGGAACGAACTCTGATCGCACTTTGCCCTCACTATCGAAAAAAACAACGAGCATGACCTTGATGTTGGATTTTGACTGACGTGCCTTTTTAGGGCGAGGAGATGAACTGGTTTTCCATTAGGAACTCTGCATTTTGGTCTTAGGGTCATAGCCATAGACCCAAATTTCATCTCCAGTTACAATTTTGGCCATGAAGTCCGGATCTCCATGAAGACGACCCTTCAACTCCGTGCAAACTGACACACGATTTTCCTTCTGTTCATCACTCAAAAGTCTGGGAACAAATTTTGCACTCACTCGTCTCATTTGCAATTCATTAGTTAAAATGCTTTGAACGGATCCGTATGAGTTTTTAAGGTCTTCCGATAGCTCTAGAATAGTCATTCGCCTGTTTGAACGAACCATTGTTTCCACTTTTTGCACATTTTCAACTGTTTTTGAGGTTACTGGACGTCCCGCACGCTGCGCGTCTTCAACAGACTCATTTCCGTTTTTTAATCGGTCATACCACTTGTACACAGTCTTCAAAGTTACCACATTATCGCCGTACACCGATTCTAATATTTCGTGAGCTTCTTTAGCACTCTTTTGCAACTTAAAACAAAACTTAATGTTAATTCGTTGTTCAAAATTCATGTTGCGCGACAGACACGATAAACACAACCTCAGTCTAGCGGCTCTGGCAGCTGACTGGAAGCTCGAACGTGTTACAACTTGTCTCTGCCTGTCTCAGTTGATCACGCTATTGGACAAATTACAGCATATGGATGTAGCGTCGGCAGTTGCCGCTATAAAAATTCATTCACCGTATTTTTTGATGACACCTCGTACATACGCATGTACTCGTTGAACGGGATGTAGAAAAACTAGATTTCTTTTAAAAATTAGTAATATTTTAAATTTAGACTGAGTAATATTGCTATTGTAAAAGAAAATTTTTAAATTGTATTTTAAGTAAATTGAAGGAAGATTTTTCGAATTGTTCGGTAATTTATTAAAAATGAAAAGGAAACGTAATGAGGTCCTTTCTTGTAATAAGTCGAAGTTTTGTATTGAATTGTATGAAGAGGTCCGTTGTATGGTTTAGTAGAGGTGTAATGTAATATATATATATATATATATATATATATATATATACATATATATATTTTTTAAGAATAAATATCGAACTCTTCTTATCAAAGAGTGCACATTTATGAATATAAAAAACAAGGGAAAATTAATATTTAATTTTCTAAATATAGATCAACACGATTCATACTAATGGGTACCAGATAACGATCTCATAACCCAAATTGAATTATGAATACAATGGGCAAGATTAAACAAAAAAAATAAAATATTGACAATCCGTTTAATAAGTTTAAAAATCTATTTAAAAAATGCGCATTTCAAATGATGGACAATCATCAGATACAGAGGAATTCGTAAATATGAAAATAAATTCACATTAACAAATTATATATATTCAAAGCGAAAGATAGAGTAAATAAATGAACATAAAGAAAAAAGTCTGCAAAAAGTTACAGTACAACTGGAGTAATTCCTCGGTTACCTAGGGTTCGCTGTCGACAAGCTTCATTTAAGAACCCATCGGGTTAGTGTAGTGGTGAATGCGTCTTTGCAAATCGCTGATTTCGAAGTCAAAAGTTCCAACATTCAAATCCTAGTAAAGACAGTTACTTACTTTTATAAGGATTTGAATATTAGATCGTGGATATCGATGTTCTTTGGTGGTTGGGTTTCAATTAACCACACATCTCGGAAATGTTCGACCTGAGACTGTACAAGACTTTACTTACAGTCATACATATCATCCTGATTCATGCTCTGAAGTAATACCTAACGGTGATCCCCGGAGGCCAACAGGAAAAAAATCTTCACTTAAGAGGAAAATTATCAAAAACCCTAGGTTTAATAAACTCGTTGATTCGATTCGGCACAGGGAAATTAATTTTATTATCTCCCAACCCTGAATAAAATTTCCCAAATACATAACTAACTGATATACTAACATAATGGAATCATCCACTTAGTTCAAGAATATGATTCTGAATCTCAAAATGATAAAAAAGAAAAAAGTATTGCCCACACCTCTTTATGTGGGTTTGAGTAAGAAAAAACACCATCAGAACGTATCTTTGCTATTTAATGGATATTAAATTATTAAAAAATTTATCTACTTTTTGAATAAAATTTTGTGTAACGGTATCAATGAGGTTCTTCCTGCCCCTTCACTTATTGTAACCAAAATTAGATGGCATTAATTCCCCATATACAGAAATCATTATGTCAAATTTCATTCAAATCGCTCATTCAGTCTGACAAAATAAAGCAAAAAACCAACAAACAAATATATGTACCTATGTTCATACATAGGTACTCCTCCTCTATGAATCATAAGACCTTGCCGTTGGTGAGGGGGCTTGAGTGCTCAGGGATACAGAGTAGCTGGACCGAAGGTGCAACCATATCGGAGAGGTATCTGTTGAGAGCCAGACTAAGGAATGATTCCTGAAAGAGGGCAGTAGCTCCTTCAGTAGTTGTTAGGGGCGTGAGTCACAATGACTTAAACGGCCATATCAACATCACTCAGTCCTCTGAGTACTGCGCAGCTGAAAGCAATGGAAAACTACAGCTGTTTTTTTTTTTTTTCAAGAAAATGTAGCTCTCTGCATTTTCAAAAGCAATAATGGAGGCGCCTTCCTTGGTAAAATATTCCGGAGGTAAAATAGGCCCCCGTTCGGATCTCTGGGTGGGGACTACTAAGGAAGGGGTCACCAGAAAAGTAAAAAATAACATTCTACGAGTCGGAGCGTGGAATGTTAGAAGCTTAAAAAAGGTTGGTAGGGTAGAAAATTTAAAAAGGGAAATGGATAGGGTAAACGTGGATATAGTCGGAATTAGTGAGGTTCGGTGGGAAGAGGAAGGCGACTTTTAGTCGGGTGACTTTAGAGTAATTAACTCAGCGTCAAATAATGGGCAGGCAGGAGTAGGTTTCGTGATGAACAAGAAGATAGGGAGGAGAGTGGAGTATTTCAAGCGATAGAATCGCTATAATAGTGATAGAATCATTGTAATAAGAATAAAATCAAAACCTAAACCGACAACGATTGTTAACGTCCATATGCCTACAAGCGCCCATGATGATGATGAGGTAGAGTGTGTATACGAAGAGATTGATGAAGCAATTAAACACGTAAAAGGAGATGAAAATTTAATAATAGTTGGAGATTGGAATGCAAGCATTGGAAAAGGCAAGGAAGGAAATATAGTGGGTGAATACGGGCTGGGCAAAAGGAATGAAAGACGGGACCGACTTATACAATTTTGAACGAAGTATAATTTAGTAATTGCCAACACCCAATTTAAAAATCATAATAGAAGAATATACACTTGGAAAAAGCCAGGCGATACTGGAAGGTATCAGATAGATTATATCATGGTTAAGCAAAGATTTAGAAATCAACTCGTTGACTGCAAAACTTACCCTGGAGCAGACATTGATAGCGACCATAATTTGGTGATAATGAAATGTAGATTGGGGTTTAAAAACCTGAAGAAAAGGTGTCAGATGAATCGGTGGAATTTAGAGAAGCTTGAGGAAGAGGAGGTAAAGAAGATTTTTGAGGAGGACATCGCAAGAGGTCTGAGTAAAAAAGATAAGGTAGAAAATGTAGAAGAAGAATGGGAGAATGTTAAAAAGGAAATTCTTAAATCAGCAGAAGCAAACTTAGGCGGAATAAAGAGAACCGGTAGAAAACCTTGGGTTTCAGACGATATATTGCAGCTGATGGATGAACGTAGAAAATATAAGAATGCTAGTGATGAAGAAAGTAAAAGGAACTATCGGCAATTAAGAAATGCTATAAACAGGAAGTGCAAACTGGTGAAAGAAGAGTGATTAAAGAAAAGTGTTCAGAAGTGGAAAGAGAAATGAACATTGGTAAAATAGATGGAGCATACAGGAAAGTTAAGGAAAATTTTGGGGTACATAAATTAAAATCTAATAATGTGTTAAATAAAGATGGTACACCAATATATAATACGAAAGGTAAAGTCGATAGATGGGTGGAATATATTGAAGAGTTATACGGAGGAAATGAATTAGAAAATGGTGTTATAGAGGAAGTTGAGGAGGATGAAATGGGAGAAACAATACGGAGATCTGAATTTAAGAGAGCATTAAAAGATTTAAATGGTAGAAAGGCTCCTGGAATAGACGGAATACCTGTAGAATTTTTGCGCAGTGCAGGTGAGGAAGCGATTGATAGATTATACAAACTGGTGTGTAATATTTATGAAAAAGGGGAATTTCCGTCAGACTTCAAAAAAAGTGTTATAGTAATGATACCAAAGAAAGCAGGGGCAGATAAATGTAAAGAATACAGAACAATTAGTTTAACTAGTCATGCATCAAAAATCTTAACTAGAATTCTATACAGAAGAATTGAGAGGAGAGTGGAGGAAGTGTTAGGAGAAGACCAATTTGGTTTCAGGAAAAGTATAGGGACAAGGGAAGCAATTTTAGGCCTCAGATTAATAGTAGAAGGAAGATTAAAGAAAAACAAACCAACATACTTGGCGTTTATAGACTTAGAAAAGGCATTTGATAACGTAGACTGGAATAAAATGTTCAGCATTTTAAAAAAATTAGGGTTCAAATACAGAGATAGAAGAACAATTGCTAACATGTACAGGAACCAAACAGCAATCTTTTCTCCTCCTAGGAGGAGAAAAGATTATGGAGGTAGAAGAATTTTGTTATTTGGGAAGTAGAATTACTAAAGATGGACGAAGCAGGAGCGATATAAAATGCCGAATAGCACAAGCTAAACGAGCCTTCAGTAAGAAATATAATTTGTTTACATCAAAAATGAATTTAAATGTCAGGAAAAGATTTTTGAAAGTGTATGTTTGGAGTGTCGCTTTATATGGAAGTGAAACTTAGACAATCGGAATATCTGAGAAGAAAAGATTAGAAGCTTTTGAAATGCGGTGCTATAGGAGAATGTTAAAAATCAGATGGGTGGATAAAGTGACAAATGAAGAGGTATTCCGGCAAATAGATGAAGAAAGAAGCATTTGGAAAAATATAGTTAAAAGAAGAGACAGACTTAAAGGCCACATACTAAGGCATCCTGGAATAGTCGCTTTAATATTGGAAGGACAAGTAGAAGGGAAAAATTGTGTAGGCAGGCCACGTTTGGAATATGTAAAACAAATTGTTAGGGATGTAGGATGTAGAGGGTATACTGAAATGAAACGACTAGCACTAGATAGGGAATCTTGGAGAGCTGCATCAAACCAGTCAAATGACTGATGACAAAAAAAAATGTTCATACAAACACGTAACTATATCCTTCTAGAATTTATCACTGCTAAAATTGTGGTTTTTTTTTAGTAAAGGGGGTCATTAAACGTCAACATCTGCAACAATCCCGACATGCAAAATTTTACCCGATTAGCAACCATACTTTCCCTTAGGTAGATACACCTTTACTTTATAACTTTACCTAAAAGTTACGCCTTAAAGTTAACTTTACCTTATAGCTTTTTAAACAGTATAATAATTACTCGTACGTAACCAGCAAAGTAATTAAAAAGAAAAAACCTTTTCCTTCGTGGATCTATTAAAAAAAATTCCAGCGGACATGAAAAAAGCTCCTCCAATATGAACGAAACTTTAAAATATTTATTTGCTCGAAAAACTTGAGTGCCGTATTAAACAAACGTTAATAAAACATTATTTGTTTTATATATTTACAAATAAGTTATATAAAATTATTATTATTTCTCCAGTCAGTTTTCCCGCTGCTGCCGGGTCTGGGTGTGTGTGTATATAGGTAAATGCACTTACAGCTACCGGCTTGTCAGGCCTGACGTAGCTGTTGATGTAGTGTAATGCAAGTATAAATATACCGGTTAACATGTAGGCTTGAACACTCAGGTCGATCACTCCTGATACTTGTGGTTAATATAATATTACAATTTAAATAAAATCGCATAGAGAAAACAAGTAGGAGATTAAAAAGTTTAATGTAGAATTTGATAGGATTTAAAAAAAAAAAATGTATCTCGATGAAAATAGAAATGTTTAGAATGCATAGATTCAAACAATAAGCATATTACAGTGAAATTTTAGCTAACTCGGCGTCCATGGTTTATCATACACAGCCCTACCACTATTGATTTCAAATTGCAAAATTCATCATCTGGTTCACACCAACAAAATATCTGGAGCAGAAAGTCATAGTTCAAAGAGTTCAATCCAGTAAGACAAAAGAAATGCACAATAAGGAGGATACTTTAACTAATATCAATTGGGGTGTAGCTGCCGATAAATTAAGTAAATTTTAGTTTAATAACATTCAAATGACTATAATAATGCAAAAAATCTTTGTACAGATTTTTTTCAGAACAAGAGTTCTCGATAGAAGGGTTCGTAAAACTGGATGCGCATTTCCATTATTAAAAAAATCGGGTGAAAATAAAAATTTATATAAAAACGCAAATATGGAATCGAAAACATTATTTAATTTTCAATTTAAAAAAAATTTTAACCCAGATTTCTTTGATACGTATAGATTGCGCGCGCACACATCGATAAGTGCGTGTGTGAATCTTTGTTCAAGAGACCCCAACGGAAATAGAATGTAATCGTGTAATAGGTTTCCAGACGAAGAATTTTTTTATATAAATACAGTAGTGTAGTTTTGTTATGTACATTAAATTTATCTTCAATTCTCAAAGCCTATCAAATAGAAAGACTTAATCAAATAGATAACAATTTTTTTCAAACACTAATCGCTTCTGTGTCTCCTTCAAACTAGTCTTTTTATCTGATGATCTCTCTCTCTCTCTCTCTCTCTCTCTGCGTGCGTGCGCGCGCGCGCGCAAAATGCATATAATAAATATTTAGTTAATTTTCTTTATTTTCGTACAGTTTTTCTCGTTTCTTTTTAATTTAGTTAATTGTCTCATTTTTCTTTTTTTTGGTTAATTTTCTTTATATATGTACGTGTGTATCTCATGTTACGTATTAATAATACATTTTTAGTATATAAATTACATGAGAATTGCATATTCTTTCCTGTTTGCGCGCGTGTGTGTGTGTGTGTGTGTATGTGAAGGATAAAAACAAAAAAAGAAAGGCAGCTGCAGTATAATAATTTTTTTTTAAGTTATAAAAAACACCATGTCCTGGCTACTGTTTAGACTCAAGAGAAAATAACTGTGTTGTATAGATGTAACAGTTTAAAACAAAAAATGCCCTTAGTTAATGTTCAAGGTTAAAAATAAGTACGTGCCGTATGAAATTAGATACACATACTATAGCTTACAATAAACAACATAGAGAAAGGGACGAGGGGGTAAAATGATAACGAATAAGTGGGGGTAGAAAGATGACTAGATAGACTGCAAGTTCAATTTTTTTAACTGTTTTACAGTAGCAATTGTTCAGTGGTGTGATCAAGAAATAAATCAACCCTTACACTATAAAAGGTAGCTTACGCACGTACATGGAAGAACGTACGCACACATATAAATTTTTTTATACGATTATCAGATTAATAATAATTAATGTGTTTCTTAAAAATAAATATCTGTGGTTATATTATACGGAAAAATAGTGTTTTTTACTTAACAATTACATTTAAAAATTATATAATTGTGTAATTAAATATAAAAATATTTTATGAATGCTGGATTATAGTTTACCTTAATATTTACTATTTTAGTGCAATTTAAACAAGAGGAATTCAGAAATCAATATTTACAAATTGTATACAGTAATTCTCAGATTCTGCTAAATTATTAAATACTCATAATAATGATTGCTAAACTGCACATCTATCTACATTGTGGTAAGTGTTTAATTAAATTATTAATTTTTGGTATATTTAACTGAAAATTATTTTAAATATAGACCATCTATATTTTTACATTTTTTGTAAAGTAGTGATACAATCATTATCGGTTCACTGATTGTATCGGGTTGGTAACGTCCAGCCTTTCACCCAGAAGGTCCCAGGATCGAATCTCATTCAGGTGTAGAATTTTCTCGTACATACAAATTTTCATCGCATAATCCTACGCACAAACTAATATGGTCTAACTGATATGGTGAATTAATCACCTTGAAATAAATAGAAAAGGTGACTGTTATTACAAGAACTTTCGAAATCGTTCTGTTAGGTTATCGAAATGGCTGAGTGTTTAAATTGTAATACTAAAACTGTAATGTACAAATAATCCACATTAAAAAATATACATGTATTTTTTAATGTACAAATTAAAAAATACAATTCTGTGTTCATTATAACACAGAATTCCAAATTATTCAATAGTAAACTTACGACATATTAAAATTTATTCTTAACCTAACTGAAAGTTACATCAGTCTATCCTACATGATTTTTACGATATGTATATAGTTAAATAATTTTATCAAATAAAATAAAAAACTTAAATACAGTCTTACCTGAAAACTGTACCATTACAAATAAAATAAGGTTATCAATACTTTCGTAAACCAAGTTTTAAAAAATCAAAACATCCAAGCGCGGATTTAACGAGTTTCTTTTAGCGGGGATAAACAGCTGACTAAACCATACTAATTCAATTTGAATTTTTCGAATTTCTTCGACGTAAGTGTTTCCATAAAATTTACTTTATGAATAATTTATTCTAACGTTTCAATTAAAAAGAAATTCTTTCTTGAAAATAATATATAACCAAATTCATTTTATACTTACAAATTTTTATTGGTATAAGTTGAACAAATGATACCTTTTTACGTCGTAGAGAACATTAAATAATATTCTCTTTATTACCAAATCTCTTACTTATTTTCCTAATTGAGAAAATAAATACCGGTACACAAAACAAAAGATTTGTGTATATTTATGTAAAAGATTACGGCTCAAAAAAAATGTTCGTTAATCTTCAATTACACTCTCAATTCTGAGGACGTAATCCTTGTTTTTTTTAATATTTTAATACAGGTAAAAATAAAATAAAATCATTTTGAAATTAAATTCTTCTTTTTATTTTAAAGTATATATTTCAAATTCAAATTTATATTTTAAACCAATCATTTATTGAAGTTTACTTACAGTTACGTTACGAGAGGGTTGTTAGACCGAGTAAAATGTATTGAAATTGACCAATCAGAAACACAGAAAGTTGTTTGTTACATCTTCTATCATCGTACCTATTGGAGACATCTCCAATAAGTCTTAGTCTCGTTGTAATCGCTTACTTGTGTACCCGTTATTTGTGTGGCAACTTGAAGAATTTTCTAGAAACGAAAACCGGTACAATTAGGACATTATTTTAAAGTGAGGAACATTTGATTTATTTTATTGTATACAACATAGATTTTTTTTAACTTCGCGATACCAGATTAAACTTTTTTTAAAAAATTAAACAATTATAAAACTATAAATTATGATTTCAACATTGTTTGTAAAAGCACGCTGCTAAAATTTGTATGATGCACTTTTTTACATGCGATCTTGTTGTTTTCACTAAGTTTTTTAATTTAAAATCTTTTCTAATAGCTTATTAAATAATAATAATAATCATCCGGTTTACAAAATTTATTTTATTTTAAAAAATAAATAATTATGAAGGGTGTTGTAATGTTTTATTTGATGTGGACGTTCAAAATGGCGAAATTTTGTAAAACTTAATTACTGATCAGTTTTATATATTGTCTAAAATGAATTTTATTCAGGAAAAAAGTATGAAATATACTAATATTTTTAATAGTTTTACAGGAACTGCGTAATTTTCCTATTATATCTGAATACATCATTTGTAAAAATAGTAAACGTAATTTATAGGTATTGAATAGATAAGTTTTTTCTTGCGTTTAGCTACCTTAAATGGTCGTTGGGAAAAGTACAAAATACCTTAGTACACTGAATATCTTACAGGAGCTATCTGAATTTTTTTAATATATATCTGACTAATTATTATTGCATTATAAACAGGAGAATTTTTATTATTTTAATTGCTTTCGAATTAGGAAAACTATAATGTTTAGTTATATGTCAATTTAAAATATATTCTTTTTTAATTAGTATGCTTTATTTGCATCATATTTTAATAATACTTCTGGAAATTTCCCACAACATTTCCAGACCATAGAGTAAAAAAAAAGAAAGTAAAGAGTTGAACAATGCTAGTTGCTGATAAACAGACCAGAATCTGTGAATGTTGCCTAATATAGCACCCTGAGAATGTGGGTGTCTTGTTCATTATACATCTATTATATATGCATTAATGGAATATCTGAAATTATTATTTCATAAAATTACTAAATTATATTATAATTTAAATTTTAAGTACTTTTTAACTTCTATTTTTTAGTTTTATTTAACTTTTGTTGTTTTATCTATTTTCAGACTTATAATAATATTGTAGTATTTCCTTACTTGAACAATTGAATTTTTTTCTATACAGTTTCATTGAACCAAAGCTTACTGAACATCCACCCAGAAAACTACATTGTCCAGATCTTTGTTAATACTTTTTATTGTCCAATTTCTTTTTCCTATTGTGCAATTTTGATTTTATAGAGAATTATAAAATAAAAACTAGTGACAATTATTATTACTTATAATATTTTTCATTATTACAAATACACTCTTCATTTATTTCTTAAAAGTTTATAATAATTATTATCTTTTAATTAATTGCAATAAATTGATTAATCAATTTTATTTAAAAATAATTAAAAATTTATTTTTGTTTCCTATATTTCTAACCTTTTCCTGAATTCAGTTTTAGTCAATTGCATCCATTCCAGGTTTCTCAAATGTAACCTGATATGAAATCTTTTGTAAAGTTATTTTAATAATCAATCAATCCTGATTTATATATTTACCCTAAGTTTTTTTTCAGTTCACTAATAGGTATCAACAGAGTATAATATACAAATCCAAATAATACTTGTTCTAATCCATTTTCAATATTCTGGTTTGATATATTATCATCAGATTAAATCTTAAGTGAATAACCCATGTGAACTCCAAATTTCTGAATATTGTAAAACATTTAAATAATTTTCTAATTATTTTCCAAATTTTCTATTTCTTTCTTATTACATGAGGATTTAGATAGAAAGAAAAAATAAGCGCAATTTTTTTTTTTAATTATCCTTTCATGTTCATTTTTTCCATTTTTTATAAATTAATTTTAGTCTATGCTTTTATATATTTTTTATGTAATTCTTAACTTTCGTGGATAAGGTATTCCAATGATGCCTTATACCTTGCTTACCACTAGGTTGATATCATATGGCTAGCCAATCATTTTAAAATTTTTCATTGAAATCATTTATAATTAATTATTCACTCTGCTTTTTATTTTCTATTACAGTCATTTTACCGTGTTTAATCCTTTCATTATGTTCATAGTTATTTGAGAATATCTGTTTAAACTTCCTAGAGGAATTGCATATTCAGTGAAAACATACAAGTCCAGTATATATATGTTGCTTAAATAACCATATATTGTAACAGTTCCTTTTATTTTCATAATATTATTTCAATTTCTTATGTCATTGTACACAAGTACATTTTATAAACTCTTACATAAATTTTATTTATAATGGTAGTACCAAACAGCATGATAAAATATAAAAATTCTTTAAAATTATTAACTATTAAAAAATCTCATTTAGAAAATATTGAAGCTTTTCCATTCAAAGGACCCCGTACAGTTAAATAGATACTTCTAGAAATATCTATCAGTAACTGCAGTTTAATTTTGTTCTTTATATGAATTCTCAGTCATTTTTAATTGTTGTAAATAGGGGTTTTCAACAGTAGTAATAAATGTTATTTTCCTAACATTTTAATCAAATATTTAATTTTACCCTCTTTGGGAGACATTACATTTACATGCTTTTATTTACTCTTATACAGTAATTTTAATAATTTTCATAAAATAATTATGTAGCTCATAATTGGATGTTACTTATAAATAACTTAAAAAGATAGCCTAAAATAACCATTCTAAAATAAAAAATAATATTAATTACTAACACTAATACTACCTTATTAACACTAATTGCACTAATATACTCTTATTAATTCATTCATCAAATTGATGATGGGTATTTTATGTATATCATTCATTCTGCTGTATTTGAGTTAAATAATATGTATATTTAGATGTAATATAAATGGATTATTAAGTAATAACTTAAAAATGTGTCTTCAAAGAGGTTAAATTAAAACATAATTGATATTAAGGAAAAGGATAATAAAAATTTATTATTAAATATTTATAAACTATTTAACAGGCTGTTTATACAGTTTCACTAGTTTTCTTTAAGTTCATTTTCTTCTTTATTGCAAGTTTATTTAAATAAAAAGAAATGAATAATTTTAAAATTTATAACAGCTTTTTTCTAATCATATTGGACCTGTTTCTGTAACAGCCTCTCATTTTATTTTTCTTGATGGTTGCTTTTACTTATATAAATATATGGATTAATTTAGATAATTGCTTAATTCAAGAATCACATTTATCAACAGTTTTTTTCTTCAAAATTAAATCCAATATGTCCCTTTGTTTATCTACTTATAAACAAATGTAAAAATACAAAATTCTATCAGATTTTTTAGCTTCCATCTAAAAAAACCTTTTATTCTGCCCTAATTACTTCAAAAATATTTTGCATTTTGTAATCTATTTTTGACGGCATCGAAAACAATATCTGAAAGTATGCTGGTCTTAATCGTAAAAACATCAAAGAACTATGCAGTATATTGGTTAGGAATTAATTTAGTTATATTTCTAAGCCACTTTACTGTTACTATTGATTCCTTGTATAGGAATTTTAAAACTAAAAATTCATTAAATTAAACCTTTTGTATGTATAAACTGCATAACTACTGCTAATCATAAAACCCCAAATTAGTCTTCTGGGGCACAAGCCCTATCTTCCCAGTCATGTATCCTACTGTAATTATTAGTTTATTTCTATAAATGCAGATATTTTATAAATTATTTCCCCATTTCATCTAAAACTGAATTCAAGCACCTTCTCTTTTATTATAAAACAAAAATTAGTTATTTAATCAGTATCTGTCATCTAATATTAATCATAATTCACCTACCTACCACTATTCAAGTATACAATTTCCTTGTAATTTTACTTCATATTTTTGTTGAATAAATATACCTCTAAATGTTCAACTGAATAATATTTATTTTTTTTCTATAATCTTACACATAAAGATAATTTCAATGTTATATATAATATTTTTTTATAATTTCATACCGCTACTGGATTGGCATATTATGCAGTAAAAATGCATTCTAAAGAGAATCTTATGGGGATAATTAAGAAGCTTGGATGGTAATTCATACTGATGTACTAAATAACTGAAGCATGGAAAATAAAAGTAAATTCATTTTGATTGAAAACTCTCTTGAGTATTTATTTCTTTTAAAAATCTGTATTTTCATTTAATTTTGTTTTTAATATCTGGCATAAAAGAAAAATACCCTGGAAGTTAGATATTTCTTCCAATTCCTTAACTCATTTCTATAGTATTTATCAAATAATAAAATCTGCTGAATTAATTTATATATTCCCATGATTATTATTCCCATGATATTATTGAAATTGTAGCTCAACAGGTAGCAAATGTGATATGACCTGACACAGTTCAGGGTGTTTTATTTTAGAGTTTAGCGTAACTGGTAGCAAATTTGATATTCTCTAGGATATTAAATTTTTGCAAGCAAAGTTGATATGCCCTGACATTGTTCAAGGTGTATCATTTGGATTCTTGCTTAACAGATACCAAATATAGTACACAATTTAAAAAAAAATATTTTTTCTATTTTAGTATTCTAAATATCTATGTTGTATGCAATAAAGAGTTCTCTTAGGAGTGTCAGATATACATAGCATTCATAATGCGTCAACCGCATCGCGTCTGACTTTTTTCACCCCTATATTGTTCATGGGGTCTCAGTTAGGGGGGGGGGGGGGGTATATGTGTGATTTATAAATATGTTAATATTGCAAATAGTTGTGTTAATTTTATTTATATTTATATTCTTTGTATATGTTTATTTGTCTTTGTTTTTTTCAGCTCATCACTTACCACCAGTGGCTCAAGCCCTCCCCTCTACTTTTTTTTTGTTTAGTTTTACTAAGGGCACTTAAAAATATATTTCTTAGTTTAAATTATTTTTATAGAATTTTATTTGAAATAGAATGGGTTTTTAAAATTGCTATTCTTTATAATGTTTTAAAGTTATTTCATTAAGTAACTGATAAATTAAGTATTTAATTAAATAGAAGTTCAAAAAATTTCAAATGTAATTATAGATGTAGTTTATTTCTTGATTAGATGTATATTTTTTAAACAAAGTAGAATCCAGTACTTTTAAAATCTCATGACTTAATCTTACACAATGGATATTATATATTTATAGAAATATTAATTGTTATAGTTTTTTTTGTTAAATTTCATTCAATTTTTATTTTTTTTTACTTTCATACATTTTTTTTTCATAAACCTTTTCATAAATATTTCTGGTAGGTAGTTAACCAAATAAAAAGTCAGAGCATACCTAAATTTATCTTAATATAATCTTAAATTTAACTGTCGGCCCCTTCATTGTCCGTAGTCAGCATTCAGCCACCTGTCATCTGCTTCAAAGAAGATGCATGCTTGCATGTTAGTTTTACTTTTTCAAAACCAGGTTCAGTTGATTCTAGAGGTGCCAAAATAGATTATTTCATTTTATACACATAATTTTTTTATTGAGAAAAGGAATTAACCTACTTGCAACATAGGCTATATTTTGCCATAATTTTATTGACAAAAACTTAAGTAGAATGATCATTTTAAAAAATGCATCTAGCATAACTGAAATCTAAATCAATTCAAAATTTAATCATTTTTAGATGTAATATAATTTGCCTTGCATATTAAAAAGGCAAACTGACCCTGGTTTTTTTTATAATGTAATTATTTTGTTATCTTGTTTTACATGTTTTAAAATTGGGGGGAAATAGTGTATATATTGTGTAATTGAAGTGTGATCAGTATCAAAGTGTAATCAACATCAAAGTGTGAAATTAACATTATCTTCCTCACTATAAAAATATACAAATAAAAATGTGTCGTAAATCTGTACTGTTTACTCCTTTATATTCAAGATCTCATCAACTTTTTATTTGGTGTACTCTTCAGCTTCATAGTACCAGATTGACTGATTATTTCAACTGCTCAATGGATTTGATCTTTGGATTAGCTGTGATTAGTGTAAAGCTGTGCAACCAAATCATTATAAAATTAAGGTACTATTAATAATTATTATATATTTTTATATATATATAAATATATATTGTGATAATATTAGTTGAAATAATTCATTGATTAATGAAATATTTCGTTAGCTTATGTTAATATGTTCTGCTTCATCAGAAAAAGCTTAAGCTTTTAAATGTAAGTTCAATGTTCATCAACATGCTCTCCACAATATTCTTTTTACATGCTTGCTCAAATGATTTAAAAAACAGTGGTGCTACACTAAGAACAACTGATATTTTAGAGAATAAACCTATTCTGGGGTTCATCATACACTTTTGGTAGAGCCATCTGTATCATGATGCAGACACTCACCACCAACCACAACTAATAATGAAAGTTTAGCTCCAGTTAAAGCAATCAACTAATGAAGCCACTCCCACTGTGTCTTCAACTAACCAGTATCTCCTACTTTGGGCCAGGGCCAGGGTGCTAGGTTAGACCCCAATTTACATTACTGGTAGGTAACTTTCTCTTTTCATACAGTAGTTACTTTTATTTCTATCTTTTAGACAGATCTGAAATTAAATGTCATATAATGTGTTGCCATACATAGAAATTTTGTGTGGTAAATTACAATATCAGTACAACAAAGCAATTTATTAGGTCAATAAAGAGAAGAGAATTACTAGTAGTAGTACACATCAAGAAATTCCCTCCAGTATCTGATCAATGCCTAATTTATATCTGATATATATATATAAAAAGTTTTTAATGAAATTTGTTAGTTTCTCCACTGAAACTTCATAAGCTTATCTTGCACATTTCTTAGCTTCTTATGAGATTTCAAGAAGACTGCAAATATTCATATATTTTTAATCTTTTTGATAATATTTTGAATACTTGTCACCTGATTTTTTCACACGTCATTAATAAAATTGAAATGTCATATATACTTATTATTTAGCTACATTATTCTCTTTGGCAGCAAATAATTATTTATTTACAGTGTAAGAATAGCCCAGAAAAGATTCTGATCTTGTGAGATTTCATCAAATAAAATAAATTAAATAAGGATCAAATTATGGCAGATAGTGTCTTTACATCTAGATACCCCTAAACTTTTAATTATAATATAAATGAATCTTCTGTTATAACTTTTACTAATAGAAAATGGGTATTGATAAATGAAACAAAGCAATATCTCCTATACTATATTGTTAATAGAAGATACAAAACCTGCAAATTTAGAAATTGTTTCAGTTGTTTTTTCCTTTATGTGAAAATTGAAATTTTGTTTAGGCTTCTGTTGCTTTGCTTACCATGGCAATAGAGTTAATGAATCTCTCAACTGGCATCAGTTTAAAAATATAATAATGAAAACATCCTCACACATCTTTGCTTAATACTGTAATAGAATATAGATACTACAGGAACGTTTCATTAATTTTAAACACCAGAGCAAACAAAGCAATTGGAAGCCTAAGTAAAATTGTAAAATTGTTTTAAATACAAGGAAAGTATACGATGGAGTTTATGTTACAAAAATTTAATTATGATGTAAAAAGAAAACAAAAAACATAGAAAACTAGTAAAGGGAAGATCAGGTGGTATAGAGATAACCAGTAAGTACCAATTTTTGTTATCCTTCAGTGTTGACCTTAGCTGAAAATTTTATAGTTTGGGTGAATATGTTTATATATCCATCACACATTCCTGGGGGATAAGGAGTAATTTTTCTCTTTTCCCCTCTTCTCTCTAGGACCAGGAAAAGGTGATACTACTCTAAACTGACCGTAGTATCTGGAAGTAAAGCAATCTGTTACCATCCATATCTGAGATGCTTAAATCAAAATAATTTATCAGTAATTTTTCTACTGCTATTCTAGGTAAAAGTAATCTGATCTCCCAAGGGACTGTGATCGTACAGCCTTAAAAGTGACCTAGAAACACTTTGAATGGAGTTGTTTGTCTTGTTTATCAGTCCTTCTGTAGATTATCCCTTTCTAGCCTCCATGTTTTTTTTTTATTCTTTCTACCTTGGTATATTCTATGTTTTGGCTAAATTATCAATGGATTTGAGATAATTTGATGTGGGGACATTGGAAATTCAAGGTCCATGGTATTTGTATAGTTAGGAGGAGGAGGAGGAGGTAGCTTTTCTTGTCAACCTATCTACTCATTCTGTTTCCGTAACAGTATTTGTATAAAGAAGTCTACTTCAGGCTTAAGTACTTAATAAGTTAAGGTGAAGTACCTAATCATTCCTGACACAATATAAGTAAATATTTTTTTTGTAAAAACAGTTCAATATTATGATAATTGACATGAATTTGATAATTAAAATATATATATATATATATATATATATATATATATATATATATATATATATATATATATAATATTTATAAATTATTATTATAAATATTATATATATATATATATATATATAATATTAATAATAATAATTTATAAATATTATATATATATATATATATATATATATAGTAATGTCATTGCCACTAATGGAATTTGTCTTATTTTCTTTTGTTTCAGGTAACTCAACGGTTCATTTAATAATCTAAGGGAGAGCTGCTATGTAAGTGGCCCTCCTTCCATTGTAGTACTCCCTTTTGCAATAGGATAAGTTTAAGGTAGTTTACTTACTTACTTACTTTTGTTATTGTTATTATTAAAATTATAAAATTGCATGTTACAAATAAGTTGTATAGTTTTAAGTTGATTGTATAATTTTAGATAAAATTGCAGAAGGGTTCCCAGTCCTAGTAGGGTTCACTAATCGGAATTCCCTTGTAGGGATTTTTTAAGTGTACTTTTGTGTATATTTTTGTTTCAGGTTCAACATAAATTTTATATTAAGATTACTTAAATTAAGTGCTTTAGATTAAGTTCTATGAAAGTAGACATAAAGTTTTGTATATTGTATATGCTGCTTTTCAGGTTCAACATAAATTTTACTTCATATATACTTAGTTAAATCGCGTCCACAGTCCCAACCCCCTGATAGGGCCCCAGTAGATTTCCCCATTGGTAGGATATGATTTTTTTTTGGTGTATTTTGTATGTTCTTCTTTTTCAGGTACAAATTATATATATACAAAAATTATTGTATATTAACCAATTTCCCCAGCCCTTTTCTCAATAGGTTGTATGTTTATAAATATTTTGTTAGTTTTTTTTTTTATTTCAGGTTACTAATGATTTTATATTTAAGATTTCTTAGTTTAAGTATATTTTGCAGGTTAACTTTTTATCATTCTAGGAATCTGTATTTTCATGTATGAGTAGCATAATGCCTTTCTTCGTTAAAAAAAAACATTATTTACATGAATCAAATTCTTTTAACAAAACATATTTCCCTCCCAAAAAAAATTAAAAACTCAACAAAATATCAGAAATAGAATTTTTCATGACATTTTGTTTGATTATGATGTTATAATTAAATGGTTATTTAAAATAGATAATCTTAATTAACTATTTTTCATCTGTAGTAGTGTCAAATTTGAAAGAATTATTGCCTATGACTATAGTTTTAGTAAGCAGAGGAAAAGTATATAACACAATCTTTCTCTATAGAAGGAGTAACTTAAGTTGTTGATTTACATAATCTGCCCCAATTTTTTTTATTGCTGTGATGCATATAAAGCTCAAGAAAGACACAAGTCACAGTTACTTTCTCTTTTTCTAAGAGTAATGATTTTCATTATACAGGCAGTTCAGTGGTGAACAAAATGAAAGGTCATTTGTAGAACTGAAAATCTCCTGGGTCTTGGTGGGGCTTAGCATACATAATAGTTTAGCTCATTAAAGAGATAACCCATTCACTCCTCAATTTTTGCCCCAGTAAGCCTGGCATGAAAGGTTTTTTCTTGAATATGGCAATGCCATTTTATGAGCGATTTGGCATTTTATCTCGCGTCATGTCACCCTTTAATAATTTTTTATGGCGGTTAATTAACATAAATTATTATTATTATTTTAAGTATAAGTTACTGATTTTTTTACTAAGTATAAGTTCATACTGAGTAAGTAAAAATAAAAAAAAGATTGTTCTCACAAACAACTACGGTCCTTCCAAAGATGTTTTCAAATAACTATCTAAATTTCAATCAGTTGTTTTACATCACAGTAAAAACTCATGTAGACCATGTTGAGAAATCCTATACCACCAGGGTTGCCAACAATAAACTCCTCATTAGTTTCATTATGCTGGATAACTGGCCAGATCTTCATTTTATTAAGATGGTATTCACATCAATTAAAGTTCAGATTACAGGAGAAATGATAAAATATCTTTTAACTTGAATTTGACAACTGAAGCTTTGAGTGGCCTAAAGGTAAGGTTATGCATATTCATGCAGAAAAACAATAGCCATTGATAGCATAGCAACCTACACCATTTATTTTGTCTGACCTTCAATTCACAGTAAGATTCTTATATCACTACATCCCAAGTTCTAAAAATTCTGCCAGGAAATTAATTTGTATACCCAAAATGTTGCAGCTATCATTTTTCTATTCAGTAATGTCACTTGAATTTGTTAGGCCTCGGATTTTCTAGTATAAATCTCATAGCAATGTCACTCATAATATAGCTATAAACATGACATTATCATTATGGATTTCACCTGCACTATATCCTTGTTCATAAAAATAATTAGTAAAACATATCTCACAGGAAACGGTGACAAATTTTGTGTTTCATCAGCTATTCCTTTACCAGCAACAAACAGAATGAAGAAGATAGGCATGTGGTTAGATTTCAAATAGATTGGTGACTACTATGAGATATAAGTGACACTTTATAGGGTTGGTTTCTTTAAAATAATGATGACACTATACAACTGATCTGTGTGTTGAACAGAGTAAAGAGATCAATTTCAGAGCTGAACATCAGTTATACTGTAGTTAGTTTAACATGGTGATGTGCAATAGTATAATCATTTTTGTGAAAAGATCATCAGAAATACCTTCAATATTAATTTTCCTTAGTAAGTCTAGCTCATGACGTTATAAAGACTGGCTAAGCCATTTTTGGGAATATATGAGAGTAACGTCGTATCAGGTTATCTGCAACTATTGAGTTATAACTCTTATAGACAGACAAAAATATTATTAATTGCTATTATTATTGTGAACTTGACTCTCTGATCCATTATTTCCAAAATAAATTCCACGAAGATCTGTTAATTGCTCTGATTTTGCTTTGAGGCTGAGGCAGTAGCTAGTAAAGTTGTATCTTTCTTAATGGTCCCTTTTTATAGATATGTCTGTGTACTTACAACCCTCTTGTTTCCAGGCTAATTATTATGTTAAAAGTAGAACAAACCCAGAATTAGATGTTTTAATGTGTTAATTCAGACTTCTTGTTCTTTTTATAATTTAATCTACCAAATTACTTCAAAATAACAAGCATAAAAATAGATTTTTCAATTTGTGTGTGTTTTTGTCTTTGTTGGTTTGTGTATACTTGTGGATTGAATTGGGTGTGTAGTACATCATTAAACAAAAAAATTATATTAACACAAAATATTGTAGTTGTTCTTTTGTTGTTTGTTTTAATATAATATTGATATAATTTAATAATAGCTCAATAGGTAAATATTTGTAAAGCAGTGTTCAGAGGAGTGCTGTTATGAGGGATTTTATTGTAGAATTTAACTACAAAGAGAATCTTCAGTTTTGTCAATTAAAATTGGAAAGAAAACAGTAATAAGTGAGTTTTTAATTCAATTGTTACAATACATAGCAAAAACCCTTAAAAATTAATGTAGGAAAGCGGTAACATCAGTTTATATTTAAGCAACATCCCAGAATGACCAGCAGTTCTTAGGTAGGGGAGATGTTTACTTTTAAGAAAAAAATAGAAGAGTTCTACTAAAAAAAAGTTCCACAGGTTTTTTAAGTTCAGAAAAAACATTTAAAAAGATTAGGAAGTCTTATTGGGATGCACACTCATCAGTCTTGATTCTACAAGTTTCAATTTATTTTATTATAATATTTAGAGGCTTAGTTCTATATTGAGGTTCATGAATCTAATTAAATTATCTTAGACCAAAAATAATTTATCTTGAAGAGCAATAGAATATTAATAATGAAGATATAATATATATAAGGTTAAACGTTCCAGGTTAACTTCCGAACTTTGTAGATTACCTCATATAAGAGATGGAGTATATCCTTTTGGGTTTTAATGTGTCTACCAAAGAGAGAAATGATCTGTTAATTTTCAAAGAAAAAATTTTTTTAATTTTTTAGCGTAGAAGTGACATCTATCTCCAATTTCGTTGTTGATAATCATTAATGTTTATTGCCTCTGATACTCTTGTGCAGAATTTACAAAACTTGCTGGACTATTATAACTATCCAGTATAAAAGTCAATCATGTATTAATGAAGTATTAAGAGAATAAATTTCATCAATATGAATCCACCTTTTAATCATTATATCACTTTCAGGCTTGATTTATTGCAACTTGTGAATAAATTATTGCGGTAAATAATATACTTGATTAATTATAAAAAAAATTTGTTCCTGTACCTGCAAGTAGTTTCAGACTTAACTTAATTGCTTGAAATTATATTTTAATAAATGATGTGTCATTTTGTTTGTAACAAAATACTTAACAGTTAAGGAGCAAAATATAATTTTAACAGACCTTAACAAGTGAAGAGATAATAAATAATGTTTTAAAAGTTAACATGTTCATTTATTGACTAGTAAATAAAATTCCTGTTTTAAATCCATCTTTTGGATTTTTGTATGTTTTTTTTTGGTAATTGTGATGTAGTTCCAGGAGAGGTAAACTGGAGGGAAAGTTCCAGTAGTCAAGCCATAGATTCTAAAAAACCATCTGAAAATCATCTGCTCATGATTTTAGTCTTATAAATTTAGTTTTTATTTCACCTTCAAATATATATATATATTTTTTTTACAAAAAAAATAAGTAGAAAATACAAAACTAAATGGGGATACAGTAGAACTAACTCTGTTATACTGCTTACAATGTTGTAACTGTAAATTACAAAACTTGTCATAACCATTTACAATCAATAATTTGATTTTATGCATTATTTTAATTTTTACTTCGCTTATTAAATTTCTTTTACAACAGAATTTGTAAATTCACGGCAAAATGAAGGTGTATTGTCACTGATCTACAAGTTTATCAAAGAATGTAACAAGTTTATTAATTATTATTAAAATACCACCAAACTATTATTGAGAAATAGATTATTAAAAAATAAAAAAACTTAAAAGGCAAACAGACAGATAACAAATAGATAGAACAGTTCATTGGTTTAAAATAGATTTATTTTTTTTAATTTTCATTTACTGAATCAGTTTCAAAAATGTGGCTACCTCCCTGAATAACAAGATATACATTTTAAAATATTTAATACATTGAAACACATGGTAGCTAAAAGAATGTGTGAGTATATATATTTATGCTTAAGCTTATTTTGTGATAGATGTTATTGTGTAGTATTCTGAAGGACAGCTTAACAGGTTACTATTAAATTGATAAGATTGTTTAATTTTTTTTTTATCTGATTGCAAACGCTTCTAATAAGATGTATAATTTACAAAATTATTTTTTTTATTTTATTATTTTATAAAAATATTTGAAAAAAATGAGGAAAATTTACTTACTTTTCTTGAAAAGTATAGCATTCATAACATTAATTAATCAGAATTAACAAACTTTCAGCATCATTTTAATTTAAAAATGTCTACTGGCACAGCCATTAATCATTTTTTGGAAAATATCTGTAATTCCATAGATAACTCGGATTCCATCTTCAATTTTTTGCAATCTCAGTAAACATTACATTTTTTGGTTCAACATTTTTTACTGATGAAACAGCTTAGTAGTTATGGTATCACAGGAGCTAGTTACAACTAGTTAAGTCATATATTACAAACCGTAAACAAGTAATGAAATTTCATCTCTTGATAAGAATACACATGTAAAATTTAGTCTTCACTTCAAGATGTAAAATGCAAAGTGCCATAGGAAGCATTTTTGATTGATTTTTTTATTGTTTATTAATAATCTGTCTCAAAATCTTGAGCAATTCACTGTAACCCTTTTCGTAGATGACACAACTTGATCTATGTCTGAAGATAATTATTCAAAAGGAATTCAAAATTGTATGATAGGAGCTCAAAAGGTTATTCACTGGATGGATTGTATCCATCTAAAAAAATATGGATAAAACCTTTATATTGTGCTTCTCAGGTAGACATAACATTGCTGATCGCATGGATAAAATTCCCGTTAATGCCAATGATAGTATTTCTGTTGCTCACAAAGCAAAATTTCTGGATTTTTTATTAGATGACAAGTTTCCTTTGGGTGATCAAATTGATTTGATCACCCAAATCAATTCAGTTTTTAACATATCAATTTTTCAGTTTGTAACAAAATGAAGCTATACTGTTCTTTCCTAAAGCGCCTTGATAAAACACTAAGCTTGTAATCATAATTAAATATTTATTATGCTTATATATATTCTTGCATTAAGTATGTCATATCTTGGGGGTTGCTAAAAAAAATCTGATATATACACTACATGACTTCCTTGTTTGCTTATTAAATTACATTTATACATTTTTTAAAATGAAAAGTAAATAAAATTTTATTTCATTAATAACTTCTGATATTTTTTCATATTTTTTTTTATTGCTATTATTGAATTATTTATCATAAAACTTTTTACTATCAGAAGTTAATAATTATTAATAAATCAATATATAAATAAAAAAAAGTTGAAAAAAAAGAAGAGATGAAGTCTGATTCAAGCCGACGTGCCTTCCCCTTGTAAAATTCAAATATTTCATTACTTAAAATTTTATTTGGCTATAACTCTGGAACCAATGAAAATAAGTACCACTTGTGATATGGCATTAAAAAGCTCTCAATGAGGGCTTATTATTTCAGTTGAAAAAGTCCATAATCCAAATGTTTTGGATTTTTGGCTTTTTTGGACACTTTTGGTTCAGTTGATTGCAATCAAAATGGGAGGTGTACCAAATAGATGTTACAACAGTCCTGAATCCAAAATTTCAACATTCTACGGCTAATTGTTTTTGAGTTATACAAGATACAAACGTATGTACAGATGTCATGCCGAAACTAGTCAAAATGGATTCAGGAATGGTCAAAATTGATATTTCTGTCAAAATCTGAAAACTAAAATTTTTTACGAGCACAATACTTCCTTTATTTGGTACAAGGAAGTAAAAAAGAAGCTGAACAAGTTTTTAAGATAAAAAATGGGCTTTCAAATCATTATCTGATGCCCATAATTTTGAATTGTGTAGACCAATGCTGTCTAACCTTTTTATAACTAGGGGCACATCTTAATGATCACAAAGGTTGCGCGGGCACTAGGAATCATTTCCACTATCTCCACACTACTGATGCTACTAACAAAATCAATAATTATAAATTATAATAATTATGAAAACATCTGAAACAAAGATTAATTATATTTACTCACCACATAATTACTGTGAAATTTGAAACTGCATGCTTGCTGCAAGTTGAGGAAAATCTGATGTGTAGCTGGAACAAGCTGCTCTTAATGCATTGTCAATGTAGGAGTCTGTCAGGCAGGATTGGTACTTGTTTTTGATGATGTTTATGATGAAAATGCAACCTCATAAAAATGTGTTAAACCAAAGCATGACTACATTTTCAGTGCAACACTAAAGAGATTATTTTCTCTGTCCGCCAGAGTATATTTTTAAATGTTGCATATGAGGATTTCAAAGAAAGGTCTTCTCAAAACTTTAAAATTTTGATTTCTAATTCTTCAATTTTATACCTTTTAAGTATTTCACACACCCTATTTCCAAGTTCAAGTACTGAAAACTGGCTAGAATGAAACCCAAGAGTTTCAAGATGCTTGGAATAAGAGGAAAGATCAGGCTTGCCGTCATTTACTGTTTCTAGAATTGAATTGAAATTTGGAATGTGTGAAAGGGAACTTCTGTTTAAACATGTAATCCACAACTTCACTTTCTGTACAAATTCATTTATAACACTTATCATACCTAAAATATTAGGATATTTTCCTTCCAATTTGAGATGTAGCTATTTTAATTTTGAGGTGATATCTGCCAGGAAATATAAATCTAGTAGCCATAATATATCATCAAGTTCATGATAATATGGTCCGGAAGATGATATCAAAAAATTCTCATATTTCTTCTAGCAGACAACAGAATCATTCTATTGTTTTACCCCAACTAAGCCACTTTACATACGCATGAAGAACTATGTGACCATTCTGAATATCCAGTATACTCAAAATATTTTGAAACAATCGATGACATGTAGAAGACAACCTGATATAGTTCACCACACGAGTTACAACTTTCATGACATGATCAAACTTTAAAATTTTTGCACATTAAGCTTCCTGGTGGATAATGCAATGATAAATAGATTTTGGAATGATTCATCCTTAGAGATAGAAATCCATTATTCTTATCAGTCACCAGAAAGTTGGTCTGCTCTCCACATCTGTTGTGGAGAGCAGACCAACAGATGAATGGCAATTAGGTAACTTGTTCTGTTGTAGACCCCTACTAGGAAGGTGTTATACCTACTTATACCATTACAAACATGGTTTGCATGGAAATAAATTTGTAAACAACAATGAAGAAATGAACATGTGTTACAAAGGCCAGCAGAATTACTTCTGTTGAACTCTGAAAAATATAGCAACTAGAATGTATTTTTTCATCCTTTTTAATATGTAAAATATAATGTTATTTTGAAATATGAATTAGTATTAAAAGCTGGCAAATGGGCATGGGACAAAAAGATGAAACGAAGGTTGCCATGGTGCCTGCAGGCCCCGGATAGGACAGGAGTGTGCTACTATAATACAAAATCACGATGGGACCTCTTTTTTTTGGCAGTTGTATTTTTAATTTTTAATAGTTATTCCTTGTTCTGTACATTCACTTCACCCTTTTAAAATTTTACAGTGTGATAATGGCAGTTGTTTTAATTAGATAATGTTAATTAGATTAACATCTAATTAATGAGTATTAATTAGATTGATGAGTATTATTAATGTATATCTTTATTTATTTATCAATTTTTATGTCATTACCAGAAGCATTCAGCCATAAGGCCATGTAGTCTAGGTTTTTGAATCATTGATAAGTCTTAAATTTTATACTTCACTGTTATTATTATACCATTTTTAGGTCCATTGTCAGCATGCCGCATCATACAAAAACAGAATTTTTCTTAAAGTTCAGTAAATTTATTTCTACTCTTCTCCTACTTAAAAATTTAATTGTACACCAAATACAATAGTTTTTTATTCATATTTTTTTACTAATTCTTGTTTCCTTGACATTTGTCCAATCAGTTTTACCACATGTCAGCCACATGTAAGTTAGCGAGTTGTCTCCTCAGACACGATTTGAAGAAGTTCATAATTAAACCCTCTTCAATCATGTCAAGATGGGAGCATGGCCCAATCTCAGCTGTCATATAAAGCAGTTCAATAAATCCAATCTCATTCCAGCAATACAACCAGCCTACAAGATTTCTCTGGTCTATTCTAAAAATTTTAAGAGTTAATTTTTGTAAATGTATATTTTTTTTAAATGTAAAAGGACTAAAACATAAGATAAATATTTACTTTTATACAGATTTGAATACTAGGTCATGGATGTTGTAGGTGTTCTTTGGTGGTTGGGTTTCAATTAACCACACATCTAAGAAATGTTCAACCTGAGACTGTACAAGACTACTTTTCATTTACACTCATACATATCATCTTCATTCATCCTCTGAAGTAATACCTGATGGTGATTCCCAGAGGCTAAACAGGAAAAAAGAAAGAAAGATTTATTATTTACAAAAATAAATTTAAAATTAGGTGAAATACAGCTATGACACTGGCATATAAATGGACTATAATTTTACTATCTAATTATTTCTATAATTTTGTTAAAAAATCATTAAAGTTGTTGCATATTTAAAACAGTAGACATATTTATTAAGTAGCCAGGTTTATTTTGGAAAGTATACAAGATAAATTATTTTTATTCTTCTTTTAACAGGAATAAATCAGACTCTTATGTAACTTACACAATGTAGATCACATGTAATACTATTCTTGTACAGTTTTTATGAAAACTATTTATAATAGGCAACCCATTCATGAGTATTAAGTGCTAATGTAAGTAGTGCATTATCAACAGTACACAATAAATCGAATAATTATTTCCATCTATTACATAAGCACACAGCATGAATTTACAGTGTCATCTTGTTTTCCACACTGGTATTATTTTCATTGGTTCTTAGTATAATCTTGAGATATAAGAGAACAAATATTCAGAAATCATATGTTATTCAATGTGCACTTCATTTAAGTTCTTTATATTATAATTTTTAATTTAAAAAAAAAGATAATACATATCAATCGGAATTACTGTTATCAATATTCACTAAAATAATATTTTTCCCATTTGTTATAGCTGATAAACTGGCTTTCAGAAAAGTACTTTTGCACTATGTTTAAATCTTTTTATTACACTATTATTATTCACCACATATTGAAGATATTTCTGATCTACGGGTTTGCCTCAATTAAAAGTTAATTTTCAATGATCATGTATATAGTATAATCTCCACGTCCAGAAGAAATCTTGGTTTGCTTCTTTGAGTTAGTCGGCATTTCCAGTTTGCAAATACCATCTTGCATCTTTATAAGACTATGTTTAGACCTATTCTTGAACATTGTGCTGTCATCTGGAATTGTGATACATGTAGTAATACATAAGCAGAACAGAAGCAACTATTTTTTATCTTCATTATGATATCTCTTCCTTTGAAAATTACAGGAATGATGGTGTTTTTGGAAGATGCAGTCACTCAAGGTCAGGGTTTCAGAACTTGTCTTTGCCCACAAAACTGTTAATGAGGTCATTGAATGTGATCTGAGAAATATTTATTTTCATAGGTACTGTCTGTTTAAATAGTTTAAAAGCACAGATTGATGGCCTCCACATCTCTTACAGCTATCTTAACCTTTGTGAATTATGATGACCTCTTCAGCAAGAACTCATTATATTGTTTGTATTGTTAGTGATTTGCATTAGTGTTTTTGGTTTGCTGCATTCTGCATTACCAGTTATTTTGTAGTATAGTATATTTATATACAGTAGTCTTCTGACGTTTCCCTACTTTATATGTAAGACTAGACCATACACCAAGGTTTTTTATACTGCTCTATGCACTTTCTTCACATATCAGTAGGTCATTCAGCTTCCCTGTAATTAGGTTTTTTCACCGAGGTTAGGGTAACCGCATTTTTTTTTTGTTTTTTTTCCTGGGAAAAAATGCTTCTGCGTTATCATCGCCTGGACACAATATATTTCTTGCACTAAACTAAGATATATCACATTATATATCTAAGGTAATGTAATAACAAACTGCTATACAGCAAGTGGCATTAACAGCTGAAACTTGCTACAGTAATTTAAATACTTCTAAATGGACTCTAAATGGGTGGTTCTAAGAAACTGTAAAACTAAAGATAGCAATATTTCATAATCTTCAAAAATTGTTTGTATGTTAGGCCCCAGATTAAACTTGGGATGCTGTGTCGCATAACGGATATAATCCACAAGGATGTGGAGCACTGTTAGTTTGCAGTCGTAGGGAGTACAAAAAGGTGTATCTGTTTGCATCATTAGATATACTTAAGCGAGCCTAATGTGCCCTATTCATAAACAGCAGATGATAGCCTCCCCTCAACTGTTATTTCTTCATGAGGAGTTCCACAGTGATAGGTGTTCTTAATTCAGCAAAGTTTATTGTTCATGGTAGTATTCCAATCACTTTGCCACTCATCTTGAACCATCCTCTTCAGGAAACATTCAAGATTGTTTAAAGCAATGCAATCAGTGAATGGAGGCTGGAAACAAACCTACTTTGCCGCACTATCAGTATGCTCATTGCCTAAAATCCCAATATGGCTGGTGATCCAGCAGAATCTCACCGTTGTGATATGTCTGGTCATTTGCTAAATAGCTGACTGAATCTCGCATACAACAGGATGACTATAGTATATGTCACTAATTACCTGTAATGCACTCAAGGAATTCAAGCAAACAAATACAAGTCAAAATGTAAGGCTAATTACACTTAAGGCCTTAATAGCAAGCAGCAATGCAACGAAAATGATGGTGATGCTGGAAGGCCCCAATCATTTATTGTCTATTGTGAATCACAAAAGCACACCCAATAGAATTATAATTTTTAGAGCCATTTTTATAAACCGTGCCATCAGGGATTACACAATACAAAATTTGTTTCGCAAAACACCAGAGATTTGTGTTCTTTTTATTATACTGATGAAAGATCAAACCAGTGATTAATGAGAGAAGACCGCCAAGGGTGGTAATAACATGGAGCAACAGTAAGACTGGAGGTATATTTAGCTGAGAAAGGCGTTGAGTTCTGATGCCCAGCACAGCAGTAGATTTAGGCTGTTCCTGGTAACGATTAACATGCTGGTTGGGGAATACAACATAAAAGGTTGGATGATTTGGTTGTGCTTTAATGAGAGTCACATAAGAGTGTATCAGTTGCTTCCATCTATTACAAAGAGATGGCTCGCCACTGAACACCAGCAAACTTACTATGGGGCTGCTCGACAAAAACCCACCGGTTGCAAGACGATGAATGAATGATGGACTGCATCGAGTATCTTTAGAGTGGTGGCCCATAATAACGAATAAGCTACGCAGCTGTAGTCCAAGCATGAATGGACCAGAGCTCGGTAGAAGTGCAACATGCGAATATGATCGGCTCCCAAGTGGGTATTAGACAGAATTGTCAGCATGTCTAACATTTTTAGATATTTTATGTCATCCTGACCCTGTAGGGAAAGACACCTGCCATGTAACGATTCTGGTTGTCATGTCACGCCCTTCCAGACCTGCCCCTGATGGGCTTTACCGGAGATCATCTTCAAAACCTCAAGTAAAAGACATCTTCCAGCCTTGTTCTTGTCTCAGTCAGGATGCCACCGATGCAAATATCACTTGTGACATTTATCTGTACAAAAAGAAACCTATCAATAAGTATTAAACAAGACTAGACCAATTGAACTGATTACAAAATGAACTACACTCTAATGGAAAAGATTGAGTTCAACACACAACACTATCACGAATAAAATATAACAAATCATAAAACAGAACATGTAAACACATATAAAGAACAACAAAAACACATATACCATAAAAAGAACATAAAACAACGAATGAAAAATCCAAGCGGGTTCCTACCCTACACACCTTCAGCAATCCGTTTTTTTTTGCGAGAAATCCAATCTATTCTTCAATGATAGTTCATTGATATATGGTATCAATGATAGTCCAAAACCGGCCTGGTTTTTCCAATTTTCATGGAGATCCAACATCGACCCGATAACATCAAGCCAATAAATCGCCTCTGTACGCTTCATATTCATTCCTAGAAAACATGAAAGGCATCGTCCAGCACTCCACATTGGAGACATAAGCCTGATTCAACCAGACCTAATTGAGCCAAGCTGCCCCGATAGAAACTGCGTCACATATTTGTTTAGCCATACCCAAAAGGTTCCCGGCAAACCAGCAACATCAGGAAACAGATCATGCATATAACGCCCATTAACTGTCTCACCCCCTCTCTTTTTTTCCTGTTTAGCCTCCGGTAACTACCGTTTAGATAATTCTTCAGAGGATGAATGAGGATGGTATGTATGAGTGTAAATGAAGTGTAGTCTTGTACATTCTCAGTTCAACCATTCCTGAGATGTGTGGTTAATTGAAACCCAACCACCAAAGAACACCGGTATCCACGATCTAGTATTCAAATCCATGTAAAAATAACTGACTTTACTAGGACTTGAACGCTGTAACTCTCGACTTTCCAAATCAGCTGATTTGGGAGAACGCGTTAACCACTAAACCAACCCGATGGGTTAACTGTCTCACCCCATCTTGCCTGCCATGACACGTAGCCCTGTTGCTCAATATCTTGTAACTTTTTCTGAAGTCAACTCTCCTGACTTCTTAGCAACATATTTCTGTTGCCACTCTGACACAATTAGATTGCCTCGCCTTTACTCCAGCAGTCACAAAGATTGCCTCGCGTGAAATAGTACGGTAGCATCCCGTTACTCTTGATTTGCCTAAACCAACCGCAGAAGCAATATCTCTCATTGTCGTAGAAGTGTGATCCTTAAGAGGAATAATTTTTGCATGCTTCAGAGTAATACACATTTTTAAACAAACAAAAGCAACACATATTACACAGAGCGGAAAAACTAACCCGCCACACTCAAAGTCTCATTACTGAAGCTAAGGTGGCGGTTTCAAATATAACTGGCAATTGCATAACAATTTTTAGAAAAAATAGCTCGTCCCAATTAATTTGCATAGTATAGTATATTGTATAATTATTATAATAATGGTGAAAATACTCTTATGGAATTACGATCCTTAACAATGTGGCAGTATTTACAAATGACGTGATATAATGTTCAGTACTTAAAATGACAGTTCATCAAGGCAGACTACACATGTAACCCTGCAAAGATGCACAAAAGCAAATCGAAATAAAACTACTTTAGATCTGTTATGAAAACAACAGTATCTAGGTTGATCTAACAAAGATGATTCAAAAATTCTTATTGATATATCAGATGATTTGATTTATGTTTATTTTTTTAATCTTAGATAATAAATGTAATTCAGACAACCTTTGGGTTTATTCTAATATTTGTATTTGTTTCATTCAAAAATAAATGATTAAGAAAATATTGAGTAAATACTTTAAGAGACAGTGTATTTAGTCTATTTCATTAATTCTTTTTTTATATTCAGAAAAATTAATTTGAAAAAAAAAAATACAATAATAACTATCAATTAAAATTACTAAAAACAATAATATTAATAAATATGTTAAAAAAAACTTTTAAATAAAATTATTAAAAGTAATAACTTTGTTAATATCAAATTGTAATAATAGGATTTTATACATTCTTGAATTATTAAATGTATGTTGTATTGTTTCACTTATCATAGGAAAATAATAATGTAACTGACACCATAAAAAGTAGAAAGAACAATAATAAAATAAAAACAAAACTAAAAAAACAATCTCAAAAAGCATCTAAAAATAGAAACCTGATAACTTAATGAGAATTTTCATCACAAGTAACATTAAACTAATCAATAAAGTAATATACTAAATATAGTTGTTTAACATAATTGTGCAATTTATAGTTTAACAAGTGAAATTATACCATTTTATATGGCTTGAAATGTAAAAATAAAAAAGGCATACATAAATGCAATAAAATATCCCTTCACATAAAAACAAATTAGTGATATTATGTTATTTGTACAGAAACAGTTCTAACATTACTTAATCACCCACAAATTACATCTTCCTGACTCAAACAAACTAACACATAATAACATAATCGGTAACATAATCTAAAACTGAAATGTAGAACAGTCATGCCAATGAGAGAGAGGAGTTTAAAATATTATGAGGAAAATAAAAGTATCTGTTTAATGTAAATTTGTTTCAGTCTGGCAAAAATACATTTCTTATCATTAACAAAGACAGTCTTCTATTGTAAAATAGTCCCAGTTTGAGCATGTATGGTACAGTTTAATTAAAATATTGTATCTCAGTTTATTAATTCAATTTTGATTACTTTTGTTCTCTAAATGAAAACTTAAATCTGTAATAATTGGATTGCAGTCTGGTTTATGTATTTTTTATTACTGTCTCTTACTATTAAACATTACTTACTATCTCAGACATTAAATACATCGTTTTTTTTTTTTGAAAATTTTAACCATTGAAATTTAAGTTAATTTTACACAGTCAATAAATACATAGTTGTGTAACATATTAAAGCAATATCACTGATAAAGATAATTTTTCTTTCCTAACATGTGATACATGACTTTAATCTGTTTTTTGATGTTGAATACGAATATGAACTCCTCAGAATCTTTCTTATACCCACAATTTTTGAAAACTTTTTAAATTTTAATTAAAGGATTTTTTTGATTTTTCAACATATAGTTAGCATTTTAAGCTCCTATGTTGTATTTTGTTAGCTCATTTTTTATTGTTTAACTTTGTTAATATAATTTGTAAGCTATAAATAAACAATACTAGACAAAGAATTAAATCGTATCACAGTCATATATTATGACATCATATCTAACACTGAAGAGTGAGCCTTCATGGACAAGATTAATCATGTCTGTGGAGATCAAAACACGTAGCTGAAAACACAGCTGTGTTGTTTCTATTAAGCATTTGATTTAGGAATGAATTAATATTGTTCAGTCTTATTGTCGTCTTACGTTTGTTAACAATGCAGTGTCATAATGCCTTGAAATTATGTAAATGATGTGGATGCCTTTTGTTATGTATGTGGTGAGTTTACTGTAAAATTAAATAGAAAAAAAATTACACCTTTAATTTAAAAAAAACATATCATTTGTACTTTCAGTGTAAAATTGGTGATCAGAATAAAATATGGGCTCCTCATATAGTATGCAGTAATTGTTCTGTGTATTTAAGAGAATGGCTGAAAGGTACCTGTAAGGCTTTGTCATTTGGTGTACCTATGTTTTGGTGTAAAACAAAGGATCATGTAACAGATTGTTACTTTTGTTTAATAAGTGTGTCTGGAATTTCTAAAAAATCTAAACATACTGTAAAATATTCTTCATTACAATCTGCAATCATGCCTGTACCTCACAGTGAAATTATTCTAGTTCCTGTGCCACATGTGAATATACATTTGGAAAGCAGCAATGAAGAATCGGGCAGTACTGAAGAAGAGAACAATGATTTTGATTTTGAATTATCTTCTAATAAGCCACATCTTATATCACAAGGTGAATTACATGACTTGGCTAGGGATTTAAATTTATCAAAATATCAAGCTGAACTGTTAGGATGAAGAGTGCAAGATTGGAATTTACTTCAAAAAATTCAAAATTTTTGGGCTTTCAAATCTGACAAAAAGAACTTATACAGTACTTTATTGATGAAAATAATTTGGTTTATTGCATTTTTTGGCTTATGTTGCACTTAGTCAAGTTCATAAACATGAGGACTGGCACCTTTTCATAAATTCATCCAAGTATAGTTTAAAAGTAGTTCTACTACACAACGGTAACAAACATTCTTTGATACCAGTAACTTACGGTATTAATTTAAAAGAAACATACAATGTGATGAAAGACATTCTTGAAAAATTAATTATAAAAAACATAGCTAGAACATATCCCAACCCCTGTAGGGGAAGTCGCCCACCTTGTGACGATTCCAATTGCCACACCACCACCCCCTTCATTCCTTACCCTGATGGGCATTAACGGGAAGCTGGAACATATGTGGTGATTTGAAAGTTATAGCTATTTTGTTAGGCATGCAGTTAGGCTGTACTAAGTACATGTGTTTTCTTTGCGAATGGGACAGCCGAGCTAGGGATGGATAAACATTATGTTACCAAAGAGTGGAAGAAGCGAGACAACTTAACTCCAAACGGGAAAAATATTATTCATGAGCACTAAGTTGGACCCAAAAAAAAAATTTTTACCTCCTCTCCATATCAAGCTAGGACTAATGAAAAAATTTTTGAAACCAATAAAGAAGGATAGTCACGGATTTTTGTACATCAGGCAGAAATTTCCGAATATAAGTGAAGGAAAAATTAAAGAAGGAATATTTGTTGTTCCACAAATAAGAGAGTTGGTAAAGGTGATGTATTTAACTCAATGTTAAATAATGTAGAAAGTGCAGCTTGGGCTTCATTTAAAGACGTTTGCAAAAGTTTTCTCAGCAAACAAAAATCCGACAATTATCATGATATTGTTTTCAATTTCTTACTTCATACAGATCTATGGGATGTAATATGTCTTTGAAAATAAATTTCCTCCACTCACATCTGAATTTTTTCCTGGACAATCTCTGACATATAAATGATGAACATGAACATTTCCACAAAGACATTTTGGTGATGGAAAGTTCCTACTAACATGCTAGCCGATTATGTTGGACATTAATTTGGGATGTGCCTGAGGCTATTTATAAAAGAAAAGCATCAGCGAAATCATTCTAACACAGGTATGGCCATGCAAAATTATAAATTTTACAGATTTTAACTATATTTTCCCTTAATTATGGGATTATAATTTTCCCTTAATTTTTTTAAGTGTAATTTATCTAAAACTAAGGGTGATAGAAAAATTGTATTTACAGATCTGTAATGTACGCATAAAAGCAAGCCAAGAAATGGTATCACGCTTAGAGAAACATTAACAAATTTTTTTTGTCTGTCAGTGTAATTTGTACTACAGAAATTGTATACATATTTTTTGATTGATGTAATTGCCCAGTTACCTAATGAGTGTGGGTATTTTATTTAAAAAACAAATTTTACTACAACTTTTTGATATAAAATATTGTTTTCTTTTTTTTAAAGTATTGTTTTATCTCAATGATTTTGTTTTTTTAGAATATTGCTATTGAAAAAATTGCGATTATATATCACAAGAATTATCACTTCTTTCCTTATTATAATGCGATGTATGAAAATAGATTATGCACAACATAATTTTCATTTCACATATGTAGGTGTTATTTTACTTTCAATAAGCAATATCTTCATTTTAAATTTGTTTCTAAATATATATAAAAGTAATCTTTTATTTTTCCATTATTATAAAAATATTTAACCATATTAATCTTAAGAAGGAATTTAATTTTCTTAAGTATTGTACCTCTGTTGTTTAAAAGCCTGCACATGTAATCATCACATTCACTCACAATTTAATGGTTTATTTATATATCTTTGTCACAATAGTTATTTATTATTTTTTTAAGGATAAATGTACAATATATTCAGTAATTTGTTATTTTAATAAATTTTTACTTAATTTCACTTTTGGATTTTAATATCCCTCTGTTTATTATAAGCCCAGCCCAATTATCATTGTAAAATGCCAGAGGAAAGCCATAATTTTGTGAAAGCTATCTATAATTTTGTTCACCATACAATCTGTGCTGCTTTTATTTCAATCAAATTTTAATTCTGATTTCCTTATTACTTTAATGTTTATTATATACAAGTTGAATAAGCAAACCATCATATCCAGTTGATCCACATAGATGTTAAGTCCTGTTAATTATCAAAACAGTGGTTCTGTATTTTTTAATTTGTTTTAAATATAGTGCTATGTATTATTTATTAAAAATATTCATATAAAGAACTAACTACTGCAGGTAATTTTGTGATTACATTCCCTTTGCATTATTTTATATATTAATTCACCCCAAGTATAAATTAATTTAACTCCTTCAGGTTCACACTAAACACCAACAATTACTAATACTAATCTATATTATATAATGAAAAGAACTATTTTTGTTCATACCATTATAGTTTTTCATGAACAAAATTTGGTGAAAATTTATCAGTAGCATAAATTAGGTTAGGAAATAAATTTCAAAATGAAATTCCAATTCCAAATGACAACCTTTGTGATGGTCTGGTAACTTCTCTGCCTTTCATCTGTAAGGTTCTGAATTCAAATCTCAATCAGGCTTAACTTTTTCATATGCTGCAAAATTCATCTAACACTATGAAACTATCTGAGCATCAGCCTGTTGTTTCTATACTAAACAAATAAATTAAAAAAATATTCCACTCTAAATTTACGTGTTAAAAGTGTTAATAAGCTTATTCAAATCAATCTTTCATTAATTTAAAAATAGGCTACAAAAGGAAACAGTGAAAATATTGCTTTTTTTCATTCAACAGTAAATAAAAATTTCATTAAAAAACAATATTATAATTTGAGGCGAACTGAAATCAGATAGTTGAGTACCACTACATGCTAAAGTAGTTAATAAGTAGAAACCCTATCAACTGAGTAAAATTAGAAACAAAGCATTAATACTTGAAAACAGGTTGAAGATCATATTTTTAGTAAATTTTATAATAATATAAAATGCTAAAAATAAATAACTTTTAGAAAAATAATATAGACACTGAAAATCTGATTAGATTAATACACTTGAATGAAGCTCCGAATTTTGAAAACCAAAAGTGTTTAAAAATTACTTTATGTTTAATAATAAATAAAGTAAATATTTATTTATTAAACTGTTGTATTCAAACATTGATTAATTGTAGGAATTTCATTTTACTAATATATTATAAAAATCAGAAACTGGGGAAATATTAATCTGAGATAGTTCTCGGTTATTTACAAACGAAATAATAATAGACAGAACATTAATAAAACGATATAAAGAAGCTAACATTTTTAAGAACATATAATGCTTAGAAATGAAATTTCATCTTTAAATTTATTACTGTACCACAAAAATACATTTTTATGCTACTGATAAAAATTCAGTGAATTTCTGTTCATGGCTTTTTTAATTACCTAAACAGAGAAAGTTCTTTAGCATTTTGTATGTATAAAATATCTTTGCTATTTTCAAAAAAAAAGAAAGAAATCAAACACGCTTTTAGTTATTTCTTTAATTTTTATTCTTTAGATTATCAATTGTATAAAACACAGAACATAAATGTATATTTTAAAGAAAATTACACAACAAAGTAGTAAAGATAAACATAAAAACAAATTCCTATGCTTTTTCAAGTGCAAACATTCACCATTCTTCAAAAGAAGAGTTCCATTCATATTAAAATTTTAAAACTTCATGAGGCTTAACTGGCTTTAGTATTAAATAGAATTAATATTTTACCCTTTTTCAATGTTGTATAAAAATTTATTATTTTATTTTTAATGACTAAAAACGTAAATCATGTTACTCAGCATTGTGTATCCCAGTCAACTGATCTAACATATTCTGTAATATTTAAGAATTTATCCAGTGTGCAGTGTGTTGTACAGTTTGGTATTTCTAGTTCAGTTGGTTCTACCTCAGCATTATGCATGTAAAAAATCTGCACAGAAAACATTAAAAAAATTTTTAGTAAATTATTATATAGTAAATTATTTTTCTATCTCTTAACTTATGAGTTAACTTAAATTCATATAGTTTCAAAATAATCAACAGAACCTCAGTAAATACTTTTTCTGTTCTTAAAATACTGTAAAAATAAAATTAATATACAATTAATCATATACATAAGTCATTTTTAAAATTTAATGTTACTCACAAAGGATGATTGTGAAGGTTCCAAAAAAAAATCATTCATAAAATAACACTGTTGATTAAGTAGATTCATTGATTTGCATATCATTAACATTTTATTAATAATAGATGTTAACAAAATATTTATATATAGTATAACAAAATTTATAATACATAGTTTTTTCCATGAAGACCTAATATCTCCAGCATTGTATCTTTAATGTTAGTAATTACATGTAAAGCAGTCTAAGGTAGTAATTTTTATAATTAATATAATGTTTACACTTATAATAAAATTTTTGGAATATAATTTTATGCTAATTGTATTTTCTTATCAGAATGTATTTTATCAATTTTGTGCAAAATAAAAATTATTTTTGTTACAATATATTCGAGTATATATAAGTATGAACTTTTTATTTCTTAAATATGAGCTCTGTATTTACCATAACCAAATAGTTGCATGAATTCTAAGAGAAAGCACATATCACTCTCAAAAATGAAAATGACAGCCACTTTTAAAAATAACAAGCATCTCTTCCCAGGCACATTAAGGAAAGTGACTGATCTAGCACCTTAGTTGATTTACACATTATCACATAAAATAAATGGCACAGATAGTGTAAATGTATTACTTTCTACTGAGAAACAACATATACATAAATAATTAATAAAAAACACATAAGTAATTACTTTATACACCGTATTAAAAAATGCTAAATTTCAAAGTTTAATTTCTCAAAAACAGTTAATGTGAGTAAAAAAAAGTACTTTTAAGATAATTTTAAACATATTGTTAACATAAAAACAGTCAAAATTTTAATGTGATTATTGTTTTGAAAAACTAAAGTTTTTCCATACATTTATAGCATTTTTAGAGAATTTCATAAAATTCTTGAAAATATGAGTGCAACAATAAAGTAATGAGACTGATTTTTTTTTTTAGCAAAATGTGGCAATCCTGCAGCCTTTATAAACACTACATCTTTAAGCTTGATCTTCCTGCAGCTAATAGTCTAAGCAGCACATCCATACAACCTTTACGAAGACTTTGAAAACAAGTCCTCCCTGTCCGTTTAAATATTGGTATGAGTCGAATTCTCCATCACAATAATGTGCTATCTCCTGCTCCATTGTCTGTACAGCAGTTTTTAATCTCAAAATGCATTTCGGTGCTATCACAGCCATCTTATTCACCAGATCCCGCTCCGAGTGACTTTTTTTAATTCCTGAGTCCCTGGTATCCCCTTGACCACCCAAATTGGTGGTCAAAGATACCATTTTCAAACAACAGAAGATGTACAAAATACTGTGAAAAGGGTTTTGGACAAAATTCCAAAAGAATTCCAGAAATGTTACCAGCAGTGACAGAAGAGTTGGAGTAAGTGTGCGTAAGCAGTCACTACTTTGAACTGCAAGCTTTGACACTAGGTGATTACATTACAGCTGACTAAAAAACTTAAATAAAAAGATTTTATCACATCAGACTCATTGCTTTATTGTTGAACTTTGTAAAATCATTTTTCACTTGATTCTTTATACTCAAGCAAGATTTCAAAATGCTTGAAACTAGGGTTCAACCTCACACGCAAAAGAATTAATATCCATCATAAAAAAATGCATATCATCATTTATAAAAAGTTTTCTTTCATAAAATAGTTTAGAATGATCATTAATTTAACAGAAACACTTATATTTCTGTCTAGTTTTGTTATTTTTTCTTTTGCTGTTATATATTTATACCATCATATTTCTGTTAGGTAACATTTGAAAGTTATCTCCTATTATTTCTATGTCAGTTTAAGATGTTAAGATCTCTGAAAATGTTTTAGATGATTTTTTTTGTCATTTGATAACTGATAGAAATTAATGGCATATAAATTAAATTTCCTTTTTACAGATTTGTTATTCTGTAACAGTTTACAATTTGAGGATTTTTCAAACTTTTATATTATTACAGATTATTTATATTTTTTATAAAACTTTAAGAAATTATTTTTATATTCTGTTTCTGTGTACTTTTATTACTAGAAGTCTTTTAGGGTTACTGTGCCCTTGTGTTTGTTAAAGGAGGCTTGCCTATGGAACTGTTCAGAGGATGTTTTCTATCTAATGGATGTAAAAATCACAATTATTAACTTATATATAAATAACTACATGCAAAACCAGTTATATCCACTATACCTTTTTTTTTTAGTAAAACAAGTTTTGTTCTACAAAACTAAAGAAAAAAAGAACCAATTTTCCCTAAATCTTTTAAATTTTCAGATTACTGAATAAATTGTAATATTAATTACCAAATAACTGGTAGGCAGCTGGATGAAGGATTTAATTGCGTTTGCAACTTATGGTTCATCATCTTTCTTTTTGTTCAAAAATGTTTTGAACTTTGGTTTTGAAACTTGAAAGTAAGAAGTGACCATGTTCTTCGTATGAATATAACAGCTTTCCCAACATTGAGCTGTCATTACAACAGTTTTTCATCTAAATCTATCATGGATATAGTAGGTTTTCCAGCTGCATGATTTCTCCCTTTACAATTTTTAATTGAAATAACAAGTTTTATACTTTCATTGTATGATAAAAATTGAAGGTGAAGTGATAAGAATCTAGTGATACCAAACTCCAAATTTTTTTTTCATACAGCTGGTTTTGCACATGGGATATTTATATTTAAACATTGATATGGTATGGGTTTCATTTAAGGGCTATACAAATGTATAGAACAGCAGGACAAATTCTATGCTGCCTCAGAGAATTAAATCTGTAAGAGGAAGGAAGCAACAACAGGTTTGAATCGGAAAACAACATTGATTACGAGCCTCAAAGAGTTGAATTTGATAACCAGTCTAGTGATTCCTGAATCATCAGGAATGGAAGAGTTGATGCAGGAGAAGGAATAGAGGTAGATGATTTTAAGTTTTATGCCAGTAAGAATGATGATATACTTTGGATTATGTAAACCTCTAGTTGGGAATTGTAAGATTACATCGAAAAATTTAATAATTTTTTTGAAAACAGTTTTGTGAACCAAGGATCCAACACATGTCACCCCTAAACCTATCGATGTGTTCCTAAAAATTATCAGTCTTGCCATGATAGATAACATCATAAAATACAAAAATATATACATTACAATTGTAAAGGAAAAAAAGCTAAAATTAAATAAACCTCTGAGAGAGAAGGACTAAAAGAGACATCTCAATCTGAAATTATGGGAGCATTATTTTTGATATCAATTAAAAGAGGAAACTGGTCTAATGTTTTGGTGCTGGGAGAAAGTGATGACACTGGAATGGTGATCCTCTGGGCTAATTTTAGCATTTTTGTTTTTGATGAGGTGTTGGCATTTTGATGTTGTCAGAACCAGAAAGGATCAGGAAAAAATTAGGGAATTTCATTCTAATTTTCATAGCAACTGCAAAAGTAGTGTGGGTGAATATGTCACAATTAACAAAATATTAATAAGATTTTGTGGCCACTGGAGCTTAGTACAATACATGTCACTAAAACCAGCAAGTATGGCATAAAATTTTATGCATTATGAGTTTCAAAACATTTTACACGCTAAATTTGGAAATTACTGTGGTAAGCAAAAAGACTGTCCATACAAAGTTTAAAATATAACCTTAGGATGTCATAAAACATTTCATTATTCCAATAGAAAAATCAAACAGAAATATGATGACCAACAACTACAATAGCAGTTTTGAGTTTGCTAAATATTTGATCAACAAGGTATAACATTTTTAGGAATGTTGAAAAAAAATAAATCCTCCTCTGAATTTCTCATGGGTCCCTCTTGCCTTGTTGAAATATTCTTTGGAATACCAACACGAGCACTCACTCTTGTCACACGTATCGAAGAGCAAAAAAAAAGTGCTATTACTGTCAACAATGCATGATAACAACGAAACAGATCCTGAAACCAGAAAGCCTGCAATGATTATAGATTATAATAAAACAAAAGGGCATCTTTATTCTGTTGGATCAATTGTGTTCCATGTACTCAACCTCAAGAAGAATGAGGATATGGCCTCTTACAGTATTTTTTCATGAACTTGATTTAGCCAGAATTAATTCATTTAAAATTTATTTCTTTAACCATCTGGAAATTGTTGAAAAGAGAATGGACAAGAGAGAATATCTTGCTGAATTAGGTAAAGAGTTGATGAAAAGCAACTTGCAACAAAGGATAACACTTCTGTATCTACTGTTAGAGATAAAAGGGCTTTAGAAAAGTATCGTGGAACCTCAATTACACAAAAGAGACTGATGTCTAAAAAAACAATTGTTTTATTATGGAACACGCAAAAATACAAAGACTGGTGATAATTGCCAACAGAATGTATGCGGAAGACATAGTCTATGCAAAGTTACCTGTGAGGTATGCAGTCGTGTCTGTGATTAAGAAAAAGTCTGTACACTCTTTATGTGATAAAATAAATATCAGTATTTTGAGTTGCCTAAAGTAAAAATGTTATAAATTGTTTTTCTAAGATTTATACTAAGTCTATTTCTCTAAGTATATTTTTGTATTTTGAGATGCCAAAGGTAAAAATGTTATATTTTGAGTATATTTTTAATAAAAATGAGTTCCTGTAATTATGTAATGTTTAGAATAAACCTGCCTAGTTCCTTAATTGTTCAGTTACAAGCTGCATTTCTAAAATCTTTTTGAAATTAGAAAGAAATTACATTTGGATCCAACACTGCAGGCCTGTTATGTTATAAGGTAATGAGTGCTTAATGTAAGGTTAATAAATTTGTTTTTGATGAATTCATCACACATAATTTTCGCTTTTTTATATAATTTATTGTATTAGGTAACTTTACAGACATGTATGAATATTAATTCTTGATTGTCAGATGAGGAAAATGTTGTTGTAACGGTGAATTTGCAAAATATTCTGATAATGATGTTAAATTTGAACAAGAATAGTGCACAAATCACAGATTCCAATTTATGTCAATAAAATGAAAATTTGTCTTAAAATTATTTTCTTCTTTCTCTTTATTTTATATTTATTACTTCTATTAACGAGTATTTAGCACTTATTTTAACATATAACATATTTGTAAGTTTTTTACGATAAGATGTAAATAAAAAATAATTATAATATTACTTACTTTTACATGATATTTATCATTTAATTTATGTAATTCAAATATTAATGATGCTCCAAAGTCAGGCATTAAAAATCCTTTAAAATCTAAAGCTCTCATTACACTTAAGATAGTGCTATCATGGCCTGAATATAATAATAGTTTCATATCTTTTAAATGGCCTTCACTTTTTTCATTAAACTGCCAAAGTATGTCTTTAATCAGTGGCCCTGAAATTTTAAGTAGTTTTATGATAGTATTTCAAATTTAAAGTAATATATATATATATATATTCCATATATCTATGATTTACACATGTTAATGAAGAAAAATGCATAATTATATGCATAACATGCTTTGTTTTCTGTCTTAAGCCTTTTTATCATATAAGAATTGTGTAACTACAGTTAATATTCATTTGAACAAATAACACTTCCATTCTCTTAACTACAGAGACTGGCTGTGTAGTGAATGTCACCACATTTCAAAGAAATAAACTCAACTAGTAATACAAGAGTACTATAAGAACTGTTTTTGTATCTGAGGTGCATTCACTAGATGGACACTACAGTAACTACTACATCACAATCGGTTACGTACCTGAGCTGCAGTTGTAATTATATAAACCATCATAACCATAAGAAAACATGAACAAATGATATAATGCTAAAAACTAATGTACCCCTTTTATCTGAGAAATGATGTACTGCTTCTAATCTGCAGGAATTTAATGTAAAAAATACTACTTAAATCCATCAGTATATTATAATAACAGCAGCAGACTAATTCGATATCTAAATTATTGATTTAATCAGTTGATAGAAGTTGATTCCACCAATTTTACTAAAAAACTTTTTTAGTATTTCAATTAATTACATAGTATGTGATATATGTATGTATTTCATCTTTTATAGTAATCGCTATGAAAGTGTTATGCAACATAAAAATGATTTAAGTAAAGCTAATTATGTTACCTCCAAAAAATCTTTTCAAGACATCATTCCAGGTGAAAGATATTGCACTTAATATAGCTTTTTCTCTTGTTAACGTAGGATAAACTTTTCTAGTCCATGTGGGTAATGGAAGTCCGTTACGTTCCTATAAAATTTTTAATGTTAATTTCTCTGATTTATTCTATTTCTTAGCTTTTTTTACATCTACTTATACAATATGTGAGAGTTTGGTATATGGGTATATGTACATGTGAGATCCCTGCGTATTTCCTACAAAAAAAGCCAGTCCACCTCTAACAGTGATTCACTGCTTTTCACTCAAAAGATGCACTCATGTTGTTACTAAGTGGCACTATCCATTAACCATCTAAACACTTTAATGCGTCAAATTTGGTCAATACAGAAGTATCACTTATTATTTGATACTATGAAGTGTTGTAATTTACAAATGAAGACTGTACATAGTTGAAGCACATATTCATATTGATTTCTTTAATTGATTTTTTTGTGCTCCCAACAGAGTGAAAAAATAAGGTATAGCAGTAATTTATTAAACAACTTGGCTAAATACCATACTTCTTGAGTATTGATTCTCAACCTTTTTAGCTTCACGAACCCCAAAAAGTAAAAAAAATATATAATGAATATTTTGTGAACCCCAACCCAATGAAACCTAGGTAAAACTATTTAGCGTTGATAATGACGGGTATGAACATGCATGTATGAAGTGTACAAACATGAGTAATTTACAGGTTCCAACTTGATGTGTACATGCTCCTTGTAATTTGGTCTACTTGCATAATATTTGCTGTGACAGCATCATGTTCTAACATGCATATGATATGTTTGAACATGTTGTGATCTCAGGAGTATAAAAGAAGTGTAAGAGATTGCAGAGCATCAGTTCAGTTTTGATTGCGAAGCATGCATATGATTCCTTTATTTAAGTCTTTAAAGGCATAATATTTTCATTGAAAATAATATATAATATAAGTAATATATAATGTAACTGAGATTTAGTTTTTTAGTGTCTGGTCAAACAGTGTAACTGTGTTTTTTAAAATTAGATTCTTATGCAAAATAGATAAATTTGTGCAAAAAAATTGACCATCTACATCCAGTGAATTGATTGATAAAAAGACAAGGTTGTACAGTGACAATTATTTAAATTATGGTTTTACCGTATTGGATGGAAAGTTACAGAGCATTGTTTGCTTTCCGATATTTTTAATCTTCAATGAAAGCATGAAGCTATCAAAATTAATTCCACACTTGGAAACTATACAACTGGATCATAAAAGCAAACCCTTCAAATTTTTTGAAAGAAAATTACATAATTTGAGAAATCAGCCACCTTGTATTTGTAAATCAAGCCATACTGATAAAAGTACACTTGAAGCACCTTACTCGTAGTATTAAGAGTAGTAGCTAAGATATGCAAAATGCATGCAGTCGCAGGAAACCTCATATTGACTGCTGCGATTTATAGTCAGTGTTCTAATAGGCATGAAAAAAGCAAAAAAAATTGTTAAAAATCAGCTATCTAATGACACAATATCAAGGTGAATTGATAACATGGCTGCTGATGTATGTGATCACATAATTCATCAAGTGAGTTCAAGTGAACTTTTTAGTATTCAATTTGATGAATCAACAGATGTGGCAAACATTTCTCAGTTTTTATGTTTTGTGAGATACAAATGCAATACAGACAGATCAATCAAAGAAAATATGTTATTTTCAAATCAATACCTGATCATGCAACAATAATGTCTTTTTGATGTTTTTTTATGAAGCTAATAAAACCTATAATACATATTGGACAAATGCATTGCAGTATGTAGTGATGGTGCAGAGGCGTAGATGGTGCAAAGGTGTAACAGGAAGTACAGTGGATTTCTGAAAAAATTAAAAGATCTTATTCCAGGGGTCGAATGGACACACTACTTGCTTCACAGACGTGCTCTTGCCACAAAAAATATGGTGGAAAATTTCAAAGAAATTCTTTATAAAGCTGTAAAAAGGGTTAATTTTATTAAAAATCAACTATTAAAGTTCTTTAATAAATTTCATATTTTTTTTTTTAAGTAATTGGATTCATCTGTAGTTAGTCATTGCTGGTTTTGTATGGAATGTAAAGTATTAATTGTATTAACATTGTTTTACTGGTCCTTTCTTTTTAACTGAAAAGTTAATACAATGGAATGTATCTGTTAAAGAGTACCACCATTCCTTAGAAGATTGACCTTTTGTAAAATTATGTCTTAATAACAAAATTCATTCTTTAGAAAAATAATGTATAATATATATCTTGTTAAAAAGTGAAGAAAAATGAAAAAGTGAACTTATGTAAGGCTATCTTTTACTTATTAGTTTAACATTTTATTCAACAAAAAGCTAATTTAGAATTTTTCTTGAAGGTTTTTGCTTGAAACTCATAATGCAATTATTGCTTATATGTTACTATATTTTGGGTAGTAACATTAGTTAAATTATCTTGGTAAGGATTAACTTCAGTATATTGTATGTGTTACTCTAAAAAATTTCAATACCAATTCCTAATACACAAGCTGCTTGCTTATGTGATAATTAATAAAAACAATTCTCCTCTTTAAACTACTGAATGGAAAGAATTCAATACACAATAATAATATGAAAAATATTATTTGTAATAAATATTAAAAAAAAACATTTACTTTTTATTCTTTTTTTGTTAATGAAACCCATGATATATATTAATGTAATTTAATGAGGAGGTCGGAAGAGTGAAATCAGAAAGTGAAAAATGCCAGAATCTTACCAGGAATTAAAACTAAGATCAGTTGATTAAGAAGCCAGCATCATACATATATCTGGATCACCAGTTAACTTTATATTGACAAAAACGACCCATTTCTACTACATTAAATCCAAATTATGCATTTATGAACGATGTAAATGAATGAATCATTCTTCTCCAAACTTCAGATTACATATTTATAAAAATACTTCAGTTACCTGATCAAGATCAATATAAAACTAAAGTACAAGAAAGTTCAGACTTCCCAAATAAATACCATCCCAGCTCAATACATTTTTGGCCAGTAAAGTAGTAGAATTTTTAAGTTATTAACTATCATTTTATTCTTTCACAAACTGAAACTTTTCACTCTTGAACATTATACGACCTTTCAATCTTTATAATATTTGTAATTTAGTAATATGCTTAAATATTTTTAAATTTATTATTACTAAGTGCTTGGAATTAAAATCTTACTTCAATTAGTAAAGTGTCGTGCAAAATTTCCACATCTCTAAGAGTACTTATATTCTGCCCTGTATTTTCTGTCAAATAATTATAAAGTGCTTTATCTTCTAATGTTTCATGACTAGCTAGTTCTGCGAGTACTCTGTCTAGTTCCAGAATGTATTTTGGACATGGAGCTTGTAATGCTATTACCTAAATCACATAAAGTAATAATATAAATAAAATAATTCTTCAATATTTTTAATTTGTGTATCTGTTAATGTAAAATTAATTGATAAAATGCCTGAAAAGACACTTTATTTTAAGATATCTTGTCAAGTTTATGTTATAATTTGCAACGCATCAAGTTTGTCTTACAACAAATTTGTATGGCATCCATTTATTGCGACTAGTGTAAAGTTTTTAAGATATTAATGATAAGAAAATCACGAAGTTATAAAAACTTTTACGTCAGAATTAAATTTGTATGTTTGTTTTATGATGCATTCATCTAAGTTTATTATGCTACGCAACAGAAATGTTTGTCATTCTTAAGAACAGCAAGTAACTTATGCCATGAAAATTAAGAATGAACTGGTTCCTGATGCCTTCACTGAGAAAAATATTATTGTATATCAGTATGTCAAGACCACTAAAAAACAGATGATATTCAACCCTACAAATGACATTTTCTTTTGATGATAGGAATCATCAATACTCATAAAAAGCAACTCTGATTGATACCTCTTGTATCTCAGGTGCTTTAGATGCATCACTCTTCAGAAACACTGAGCATATAGTGTTTTGCAACAGATTCCTCTTTCTGTGTGAAGCAATTCATTATATACAGTTTTCTCCAACCAGTTTTCCAGCTACTACTGGATCTGAGTGTATGTGTATAGTCAAATGCAATTACTGCTAGCAACTTGCCGAGGCCTGACATAGCTGCAAACGTAGTGCAGTGTAAGTGTAAATGTAAATGTACTGGTAAACCTGTAGTTTGGAACATGTCAACCATTCCTGAGACATGTGGTTAATTGTAACTCGAGCACCAAAAAACAACCGGTATTCACAGTCTAGTATTCACATCCATATAAAAGCAATTGCCTTTTCAAGGACTCAAACCTTAGAGCTCTTGACTTCAAAAATCAACTGATTTTCTGATGATGAGTTTAAGCACTAGACTAACCTGGTAGGTTTTATATATGTATACATTATCTCTATTCAGTAGGAGAAGAACTAAACTTACCAAAATTATGTTAAAGGAATTCAGTAAATGTCCTGAACAATGTTCTTTCTGTACTGGGGGGATTCCATACTTCATAGATAGTTTGATAATCATATTCCTTTAATGTGAATCAGTTGTCACTTCTGGATCTGTTTTTGAGTAAAGATTCTAAATTTTTTTTCTGTTGTTAGTTGAATTAAAGACTATAATTAATAATTCCCATTTCATATAGAGATCATAAAAATATTTTATTAAAAAGTGCAGGGGTTGGCAATATCGCGCCCTCAATGAGATTTTTATACACTCTCACTATATTACACACCTACTAAGCCGGTTTTTGGGCTAAGCCCAATTATTGGGTATCAGCATCGCGCATGTGTAAGACAATATAATTGTGCAAGCTCAGTGTCAGCAAATAGCAATTAAGGTCATACACTGACACACTTGCTACTTAAAAAGTAGTAATATTCTCGCTCCTGATAAATTTAGAAGTATATTACCATATTCTGAATGCTACGTATTGTGAGTGTTATTATTATTGACTATATTTTATTATTTTCCTATTATTAGTAACCATATTATGTAAGATAGTAGCGCTTTTCATTATCAAATACGTATTGTACTGGTAAACGGATTTTATAAATAGCTCATCATGAATAATTTAAAAGAAAAAGAATTTATTGTTTTAATGTTGACTGGAAAGAACAATTTTGTTTCATTAACTTTAAAGGCAAATGTGTCTGCTTATTGTGTAATAATAGTATGGCGATCCCCAAGAAAAGTAACATCGAAAGACATTTTAATGCCGTTCATTCAGATTTTAATGCGAACTATATTGTGGCCTCCAAAATAAGAAAAAAAGATATCTTCCCTAAAATCAGTTATTATCAAACAACAAAGCTTTTTTGCTAAACTGTTGGAACGGTCTAAAGCTGGCAACAACCACAATTTTTAAGATTTGACATTTATTAGCTAAGAAGAAAAAACCATATACAGATGGGGATTTAATAAAAGAAGCCATGTTAGAAGCTTCTGGCTCGTTATTTGAAGGGTTTAAAAATATATCAGAAATAGTTGTAGCCATAAATACTTTACAATTGTCAGCCAGAACGGTAACCAGAAGAATTGAAGCAATTTCAGATTATTTAGAAACACAATTATCAAATGATATTTAAATATGAATTTTCTTTTTGCTACAGTTGAATGAATCAACAGACGTATTAGATATAGCCCAATTAGCGGTTTGCATAAAAATGGTGTTCGATGATTTCTCTGCAAAAGAAGAGTTCCTTAAAATCCTTCTACTAAAGGGATGTACTCGAGAAGATGATATATTTTTTGCATTTAAAAAATGTACAATGACTAATAATTTACCACTGCAGAAGTTAACTTCCATTACAACAGATGGTGTATGTTCCATGACCGGTAAGAAGATTGGATTGATTGCTTTATGCAGAGGAGATTCTTTATTTCCTAAATTTGTATTGTACCATTGTCTTATACACCAGGAAGTACTGCGGGTGAAAACTATTGCTTTTAATGATTTAATGTCACTTGTAATAAAAAATTATTAATACTATAAGATCACAAGAAATGCAACACAGATTATTTAAATTACTTTAGAAAGAGGAAAATAACGAGTGTAATGATCTTCTTTTAGATACTGATGTGAGATAGCTCAGCACGGGTAAAATACTTGAAAGATTTAACCTTTTGCCACAAATAAAAGAATTTCTTTCATCAAGGGATGAATATTATGAGCAATTAGAAAATAGTAATTGATTGATAAATTTGGGTTTTTTAACTAATGTTTTGGCGAAGTTAAATGAATTAAATATTAAGTTACAAGGAAAAAATCATTGTATTACTAATAAGATTAGTGCAGTAAATGTACTTAAAAATAAATTAGCATAACTGAAATACCATTTAGAAAAAAATTTGTTAACGCATTTTCCAAATGTGGAATGTATTATTGAAAGTTTGGGTAATAAAACATTTAATGCTACATCATATATAAAAATTGTAGAGAATCATGCAGAAGAAATTTCTTCCCGATCTGCAGATTTAAAAAAATTAGAATCTGTTATTATATTTTTTGTTAATCTATTTAGTGTAACTTCTGATAATACATCTGCTGCAATTGTCCAATATTTTGAGCTTAGTAAGACAGATGAAATAGAATTAAAAATAATAAATCTGCAACTTGATATTGTTTTAAAAGCACATTATACTGATAGTATTAACATGTTTTGGAATTTCTTTCATAAAGATAAATATCATCATATTTCAAGAAAATGTGCACTAATAATTTGTTCTAATTTTGCAACTATGTGTAACTGCAAATGTCTGTTTTCAAATATGATGTATCTAAAATCAAAATATCGATTTAAGCTCATAGATTCTAATTTAGATAAATGTTTAAGAACATTTAATTCTAATTATACTCCCAATTATAACAAATTGGCAGATGATTTGCAATGTCAAGGGTCACACTGATTCAGATATTTTTCATATTTATATTGTTTTTATATTTTTTGAAATAAAGCCTTTAATAAGTTTTTTCATGCACCCCCAATAACTTTTGAATTTACTTTGCGCCCTTACTAGCAAAAAATTTGCCGACCTCTGATATAGAGTATGGTGAAAACTTCCAGCAATACTACCCGCTTGTAATGTATAGTAGAAAAGTAATTTGTTTGAAAATCTTGAATACACCAAGACACACCATTTGAACAGAGTTTGATGTATTTAAATACACCATTTGTTAGAAAAGATACACCTTTTTTTTTTTAAGTATATTTCAAATGACCCTACTCAATACACAATGGAAAACCAAAATGGCAGGATCACATAAGTTCAGATTTATCTACATAGAAAAGGTAACAATCCAGTGGTCACACTAAAAAGAATATACAGTCAATGTACAATTCAAAAGAATTTGCCATACAAATCAAAAAATAAAAAACCTTGATAAAGTACTTTGAAGATCTTTGTCCTATCCAGAGTATGACAGAATTGAACCAATGGTTTAAAAAGAGGAATCTTTCTTCTTTCATATTTTGTTGAAAAATATAAGAAATGTTTGTTCTAAGTGTACTATAATGTCTGAAGTTAAATCCTACTCGCTCAGATATATAAGTAAGTAATAAAAGTTAAGAGTTCTAAGGTTCAAATCCTTGTAAAGGCTATATACGGATTTGAATACTAGAACATGGATACCGGTGTTTTTGGTGGTTGGGTTTCAATTAACCACATATCCCAAAAATAGTCGACCTGAGACTGTACAAGACTACAACACTTCATTTACAGCTATCCATATCATCCTTATTCATCTTCTGAAGTAATATATTACTGGAAGCTAAAACAAAAAAAGAGAGAAGGTATAAAAGCTACTGCATCTTTGAAAGATTAACATAACCCATGATTGGCCATTACAATTCACCACCAGAACTAAATGCCTACTGATAATTTTCTATTAGAATTTAGTTTCTGTTGGTACTCTACTGTTGTTACCTCTTCTTGACATGATTTCAAACAATAGTGAAGTATCTAGAAAATGTTTTTCCAATTTCTAGTTTCTCATTTTCATAAAAATTAGAAATTCTCAATCATTTTGGCAATGAAGTGCCTCTGTAAAAATTATAATACATAGAATACATACAAAATGTTCAAAATATGTACAGACATAAGAGAATCAGTAGGTGTTGAAAGCCGTGTTAATAGTTTTTGTATCTTCTTGGAAACGTTTTGAAAGTTCTGAAAGAAATGAAAATTGGTCCCATGAACATGTTACTGATACTTCAAAATCATGTTTATTTCAAAATATTTCATTCTAGAATTACTTTTCTTATGCTAGTAGTAATCTTTGGGAATCTACAAAATCATTGAGAGATAGCAAATGTAGATATTAGCTACTGGATGATTTTATTAAAAATTTGAATGAGAATCAATACATCAAAAGTTACACATTAACATATCTAAAAATACTGAACAACAATGATATTAAAATATAATTGCAAATAGTATATGATGTTGATAAATGCTATTGTAACAATATAACCAATACAATTGTAGAATCAATGGAAATTATTTGTTAACTTGGTAAATTATTAATGGGGAGATCCATTAACAATTTATGAATTGATAATGATCATATATAATGAACTTCAATTTTAATCCCTCTGATGTTCAAAGTGATCAAATGTATGATGTTACATTTTTTCAGTACATAATAAACATATTTAATTATTATTTATTTTTAATGAAAGACAGTATGAATATTACCTTATCTTTAGTTATGGGTACTGAATGAATGGCTATTGGTTGCCATATCAGCTGATGACTCCAAATTTGATCAGTTTCTGGTGGAAATAGTCCAGCTAACAAAACTGCAGCACTCATATGTGTTCTATCATAATCACTGCTGTTAACTCGAACTGACTTTGATAAATATTTTGAAATAAACTTTTTGTATCGCTTTCGAAATATTTTTCCAAGGTAATACAGTTGCCTTTTTCCTTTCTGTTGATGTAAAGAATGAATAAAATTAAAAATATTAAATAAAATAGAATTGTTAGGTATTATAAAATTACAATTTTTCAAAAGGAATAGAATATGCAGTAAAATTTAAATTTAAATTCAGAATATTAGATGTTTAGATCCATTCAAAATTCCTAAAGTTCTAACAATAGCCTTTCCATTATTATATTTTAGAACAAAATAATCCAATAAAAGATTTATTATAATACTAAACTAATTTAAGTAACAAATTATTGTATTTTTAAGTTATTAAATCATTTTGAAAAACAGAAAAATTAATGTTGATAAGCAGAAAAATTTCAGCTTCAAAATAAAGGTTTTTGATTAAAATTTTAAGATATTTTATGGGGTTGATATCATATTGAACTTCTGTGTTGCCGTCTCAGAAATCTTGTTACAATATCAAATATGCAATATTTTTAAGACTGTACAAATTTTAATGATAAAGAGAAAGTAATGTTTTTAGCAAGTTGTAATAAAAATAATTAATATAATAAATTTGTTGATTAAAATAGATTTATATTATTTTACATAAAATTACACACTATATATATATATATATATATATATACATGTAGAGAGAGAGAGAGAGAGAGAGAGAGAGATTGAGAGAGAGATTTTCAGATCGAAATAGCTATCGTAATGTAACATTAATTATTATGAGTTAAAGATAAAATAAGCCATGAAAATTTCAAATAAAAATATAAACAATATCTCAGTTCTGATGTGCATTTTCAGACAGCATTTAAGTGTATTTTAATATGCTCTTTATTGTAAATATATGTATATGCCTTCTTAAAATAATTATTATCCTTAGTTATAAATTTTATTTGCAGTGAATAAATTTATATTAGACTCTGTACATGGTGGTTATGATTTGCAGAGGGTTGGGGGGGGGATGGTTGAACTTGGTCAGAGGTGATACATTCATGAAATGAAGTTAAAATTATCTGGGAGTGATGATCAGTGTTATGAATGGGGAAGAGTGAGAAATAAGGGAGGTGATTAAGCTAGGGGAATAGAGCCATGTATGCACTGATGAAGATGATGTTGAGATGAAAGGTAGTTTCTAGAGCCTCTAAACTGATAACATACGGGACAGTGTTACTTCTGATTGTGACTTATGGATGTGAAGTGTGGGCACTTCTTAAAAAACAGGAATATAGACCAGTAGTATTTAAGAATAGTCATAGAATGTTGATAAGAGGTTTTGGACTTGTGAAGGATCAAACAACAGGGGAGTGGAGAGTTAGGAGGAAAAGGGAGTTGAATGAGATAGAGTTTGGGAGATAATGGTGATAGAATTTGAGGATGGTGTGGATGAATAAGGCAAGATGGGTGAGTCATATGGCCAGAGCAGAGGAGGAGAGGATAATTTTTGGGGATGATGAGGCATAGATAAGAGGGGAGATGTAGAAGAGGAAGACCTAAATGGAGATGATGTGATGGTATCAGGGAGGATTTTGGTGAGGACTGGATGGATGTGTCAAAGGATATGGAGAGGTTGAGAACGTTTTTGTCACAGGTCATAGATGAACGAAATTTATCAAGATAAGGATAATGTAACGTAATGATAAATATTTGTCAGTGGTAACTGCTTAGAAATATACAGTTAATACTTTTATTCAGAAAATTATTAATAATTTATATGTTTACTTTATTATTGTATTTATTCAAAAATTCAATAAGATCTGTTTGTTTCTCTTTTCTTTAATGTTAATTTATCTCTACTTATATATTCATTAGCTGCATCAGATCTAAATGGAGTTTGTACTTGACATCATCATCATATGGATATTTGCCCTAAGGCAGTCCCAGTCTGTGGAAGGTAAATCTAAGTTTTACATGAATATATATAGTTGATATGTAAGTACAAATTAACATTCTATTTGTTTATTATTTCAGTGTTTGATTTTGTATTTGGATATTTCATAACGTTGGAACATGTTGCTGTGGTTCTTTTTTTGTGTATTATATACTCATATAAATTATATTTTGTATATAAATTCTATAATTCTATTTTGTATTTTATATAAACATCAAGGTATTAATGGATTTGTGATTTACATCTGTGAAATTTTTCAATTGTCAGCAGAGATATAAATTACAAATTCACCATCAACAACAATGTTGACAAACTACACAATTTGCAACAAAGACCACGTCTTTTTATAGTTGATATTTATGAAATACACACAACATAATAATATCAAATAAACATTTTATAATTTGATAATGACAATTCAATTTTGACACCCTTTTCAACTACATCTTAAATGCATTTCTTTTTAAATCAAGAAAATCATCAGCAATAATATCCATTCTGGCTGAACTGAACTTTCTCTACTTCTGGGCTTATTCTGAAACTTTCCAATCATTAATTTTTTTAAAATTATATTTGATTATTATGGGTTTTTAAATTATATTATTGGTTTAAATTCTTATTAGAAATTATTTACCTTTGTCAGCTGACCTAAACCAATTGGCCAATATTTTTGTTCATCTTTATAAGGATCATTTTCATAAGTACGTGTTGGTGTTCTATCACCATGACGATGAATCTGAAACAAGTAAAAAATTTTTGCTAAAAGAATTTTTAAATAAACTAATTTTATTTTGTATTTTTTACTACTTCAAGTGTTTCCACTTGTATACATTGAATTCTCATAACCAAAATGAGTTAACACAATTTTTCCATTGTTGTGGTAAATTTTAAATATTCTTCCTTGGTATTTGTTAATTTATAAATAATCTATACAACAATTACAAATGTATAGGTGTTAAGGCAGTATGTTAATGGTTTACTGTATTGCTTATGTATTTTAATGGGCTTAGAATTATAACTATTTGCAAATAATTTTTGTTTTAAAAAGTAATTTAACTTTTTAAAAATAATTATCAATTTAATATTAATAAATAACTGCAAATGTAATAAAATTTGCGTAAATCGTTAACACTGAACCTAAAATAAGAAAGAAATTTAACAGAATAGCTATGATAAAACCCTTATACAGAGTGTTCAAAAAGTGATGCAACCTTATGGGAGAATGTTTCCTTCTTTTTTTGTAGGTTTAATTGAGAAAAAATGGATTACACAATGCAGCAGAGAATATTCATTGAGAATATCCAATACACTAGATGTGCCAGTTATGCCCAGACCCAGAGTTTTCACAGAAAAGTATGGTGTAGATGCACCAAACAAGTCCTCCACCAAGCGGCTTAACATAAGCTATAAGAGACAGGGAATGTGGCATACAGCCAAAAGTGGTCAACCGGTGTTAACACCAGAATAGTTGATCAACATGCAAGTTGCATATTCTGTTAGTCCGAAGAAGTCTGTGCAATGTCTATCTAGTCAGTCTGGTCTCCCTGTTGGTAATGCCAACATGACATTTCACAAGTGTTTAAAGATGCATACACATAAAATTTGTATTGTTCACGAGTTATTCCCAGCAGACAGTGGGAAACTTGTAGCTTTCTGCCAGTGGTTCATGTCATCTGTAATGCCAGTTGGGGAAGAACTCGATGGTTGGTTTTGGTCTGACAAGGCCATCGTGATGGATATGTGAATACACTGAATTCACGCATTTGGTGTACGGAAAATCCACATCAGCTACCTAAGTCTCCTCTGCATGGACAAAAAGTGGGTGTTTGTGTGCAATATCACGTTGGTGAATCTTCATGATATTCTTTCATAGCACAGTAAACAGTGAGCATTGCATACGGTGCAACAATTTGTAAACACTATACCTGCAGACCAGCTAGAGTACACATGGTTTCAGCAGGACAATGCTATGGCTCATACAGCCAACAACATTATGACTTTCTTGGATCAGTGTTTTTAATGATGTGTCGCTGCTATTCCTCAACAATTATTGCAATATGTGTTTAAGAGCGTGCAATGCTGTATTCAATTACATGAATCGCATAATGTAGGTCACTTTCATCAACTCTTGTAACGTACTCATTTTCCCATACGGTTGTGTCACTTTTTGAACATTTTGTACAATTTAACAATCAGTCCATTATGTTATTTATTTTGACCTTTAAAATACCACAGATATAAAAATATTTCATTTTGAAAACAAGGGAAATGTAAACTACATGAGTCCTGCAACTTTATTTAGTTTTTTATTAAAAAAGTAGCTTGCAGTCTTTCTGTTAAAAAAAATTATCATTTATAATTTAAACTTTAAAAGTTAGTATTTATTGTAGCACCTTACTTCAGGTTTTTCTAACTAGTGTAGTCACTAACTTATTTATTTATGTGATATGGTTTTTTTCTCACCATTGTTTTGGCAAAATTGATTTCCACAATAAACTCAAAACATGTTTAATTTAATTCTACATTTTTTAATGATAAAAAAGTTAATAGCCACGGTACTGTCTGAGCTGCTTACAGTTGGTTAAAGTCATAAATTGGGAAATATAAACAGCTGATTGAAATTTCAAGTTTTTATAAGAGTACACATGTAACTGTAGATCCTCACTTCAAAGTTCAGAATATGGATTGCCATAGGAAGTGTCCCCAGTCCCTTGCTTTTCTTATAATTTTTTAATTTGCCCAAAATTATTCACTGTAATCTTCTTTACAGATGACACAACAGTGTCTATGTCTGAAAATAAATGTTTAAAAGGACTTGAAAGATTTATGTTAGCAGTTGAAAAATATTATTCACTGGATGGATTATAAACATTTAAGTTTAAATATGAATAAAACTGCTGCATTGTGCTTCTCTGATAGATAAAAATTGCTAATTGCATGCAGAGAATTTCCATTTATGATAATAATGGTATTTCTGTTGCTCATAAAAAGGAATTTCTGGGTGTTTTATTAGATAAAAAATTCTCTTGCAGTGATAGAACTAATTTTGTTTATAACAGAATTAAATCATACTGTTTTGCTTGATACAATTATAAATGTTTATTATGCATATGTATATTCCTTTGGGAAGTTAAGTATCATCTCTTGGGGGTTGAGATCCATCATTATGTAGGGGGGGGCCTCAAAAAGTCAGAATGGTTTTACAAGATACAAGAATGTGCTGTCCGATCGTAAGTGTGAATCAAGTACAACATTGTTAAAAAATTAAATATGTTTCCCTTATGTTTGTGTTTATGAATCTGGAATCTTTGCTAACAGAATAGTCCATTTATTCTTAAAAAGCAACAATATCCAGTTAACAGAACTACTCTCATGTAATTCAGTACAGTATTTCAAGATTCAAGAATGAGCCTCATTTTGCTTCCATTGTATTTTTAATAAATTACCAAATCGTTTTATAAATTTTCTCACAAATTTAAAAAAAATATGATTAAAAGATTTTCCTTTATAGAAACTATATTATTCTGTGAATGGATTTCTAAATAATATTAGTTAAATAAAAAATAAAATACCCTGAATTTTTTACACCTTTGTTCAATGTATAAATAAATTTATGCTGAAACAATTTTCATTAATGCCTTCTTAATTGTGATTTACTTGTCTTCTGTAGTTATTTTTTATATTTAGTATTTTAATATATTTACTTTAATATCACTTCATGTGTTTATATTTTAAATAATTAATTCAGACTTTAAACACATATATTTTTTACTTTATAAATTATTGTGTATTTAATGCTGCTTTAATCTAGGTACCACATTTCTCTTGGTGCATTCTAGCAGAGGCCGAGGTAATTCTCTTTTTTATTCATGGAATAGCATATCAACCCATTTCTCATGCGATCTATACACTATACTCATTTTATTATGTACTCATCAGAATAATAAATATATTTATAATAGTGAAAGTGTTTAATAGTAGTTAATTTTCTAAAACTATTTACTTTAAGATTTATTAAACTGTTTTTTTGTTTTTTTTTGTTTATAATATATTTCTTTCTTTTAGACATATATTCAACTAATCCTTTTTTTATACTTTTTTATATTTTAAATGTTGTGGAATACCAACAATGTAAATAAAGTAATGAAACTACGTTTAATACAACCCATCATTCGACCTTTACAAATAGACTACATCTTTATGATATGGCTAATGTAATAAGGGCATTTATAAAGAACTGTATACAGATTTGACATTGAATAACTTAATTTTTACTGAATAGTGTTTTTTAATATACCTTTTATTTATTTATAAAGGCTACTGCAAAATTGTCAATTGAGTCAAATCTCTAGTTAGTTATTAATAACGTAAATGGGCTTATTAATTTAAGATACATCTTCATTTTGATGAAGAGACAACTGTCAGTTGATCCTTGGATGAGGTTCTGCAGAAAGGAAAAATTTCCAACTGAAGGCTTAAGCAAAAATTTTGTTTAATCTGGAAAAAGTGTCATGCTTTGTCATACAGAAGCACAGCACTCTTCATGAGTATCCCATGCCATTTGTTTTGACTTGACTCAGAGCTTGTTCAGAGTGTTACAATAAACTTCTGATCTTTTATGAATAATGCTGATTATCAAACTATCAGTTATGGTTGAATGTTATCATTTCATCTCTCATCTTATAGATGTGTATGTGGCACTCTGAATCAATCATCAGTCTTTTCCAAAGTTATCACTCATAACAGTATTACCATTAATACAACACGGGCAATATGTGGAGTTTGGTGACAACTCACCACGTTTTATCAAGCTTTGTTTTATCAGCAATGAACAAATTGAACAACAGATAGATGTATGGTATGATTGTATCTTGTTGCAGTTGTGACATATGTTCCCGTTCCGTACTGCTAATGTAACTTGTTAATTTTCAACAATTAACTGGAAGTAAATTTTGGAATATCCCTCATACTTTTAGTGGCTAAATGACACTTACATTATTTTTTTCTCAGTAAGTTGTCTAAATAATTTATTCCTAAATAGTCAGCATTAACAAATTTTTACAATAAAAATGGAATTGCATTAATATTAGCATTATTTTTTAATATAATTTGCTGAAAAATTTTAAATTTCAGGTTCCTGATAAATCTTTTTCTGTGTGAATGATGGTTACAAGTTATTGTTATATAATTTCTGTTGCTGGTTTTTTAATTTTTTTTTGCATTTTATATGACATGATATGTGATGTTTTACTGTGTTTAATTCTAGACTAATGTGGACCCAGTCTAAAAAAAGTAAACTAAAAAACTCTTACATTATTATGTTTTATACATCCAGTAAAATTTAATTTGTATACATCTACACCATTCTACTTGCAAGGGAATGATCTGTTAGTTCATCATATGACAAGTATTTATGATAATATTTTAAAAATATAAGTAATTTTTTTTTGTATAACCTCTCCTACTGACCAATAATTGAACCACTAATAATAATATTAATAGCAATGATTAATTTTGGTAGTTTATATTTTGATTTCCTGTATTATAACATTATAATAATAAATATATATAATTTTCTTACTTACAATAGCAACAAGGTCCGGTGATTTTGAATCTTCATTAGATTGCACAAATGTATCTCTTGAAATATGTATCATTAAAATTATTAAAATGTTTACATTTTTTAGTAATAACCTCATTGTATTTTAGTCACAATATAATAAAGAATATGCAAGAATAATTTATAACCACCCTAACTGGAAACTGTATGCAAAAAAAATATATATATATCTATATATATTTAAAAATTTGTAAGTATTTCAGTAGCAAAACATAACTTTTAGCATAAGAAGTTATTATTTTTATTTTAAAATTCCAAATAATCTTTTATTGTATTACTTATTTAAATAAATGTATATGAATGTTTTGATATAATGTGTTATGCACTAATTATAAACATACAGTTAATGTTATCTGTAAAGACACTTAACAATTTATTATTTTATGTCTTACTTGATAAACTTTTTTTCATAAATTACCTGATGGTTGACTCACCAAATGATTTCAATAATAACAAGGTAAGAGAATATACAATATATATATATATATAAATGAGAAAGCTCTCACTGATTCACTTTCTAATTTTAGCATTCCTCAAATAGATTTTAATTTGTCATAGTTATTTTTGTAGGTAATCTTTAATAGAATTCAGCAAAAATAATTTGAATCATTATTTAAATAAGAGGATTTTTGCATTGTTTTGGAAAAGGTAGTAGTAAATCACACTGATCTACCCAGCAGGTAGATTGTTTTTTTTCGCATACAATTTTTTTTGTTATACTTTATTGCTTCTTGATTCTGCTAAATTCTCCCTATTGAAGATGGCAGAATTTTAATTCCCAGTGTGTCCTAGATTTATAGTAGGGGGCTGCCTATAGATGAGTCAGGGACTCTCTTGTTCAGAAATTGAAACAGCGAATATAAAACCAGTAGTAGAATTTGATGACTTGATAAATGTGTTAAGAGATGAAGTGAATTTTATGCATTCATGATTTACACATTTAAAAATATCTGCTAACCTTAAAATCAATCTATGAAAGATTAAAAGAAAGTATAAACTACTCAATAAGGCTGTAAAAAAAAATAATAAAATAAAATCATTTGGATTCTCTTGAAAGAAAACAGAAAATAATAAAAAATTATTAACTGTAACTTATAATGTTAGAAGCATACAACTGATACCTCAAAGCAATTAAACAGAATAGGAAAGAAGCTACAGATTATGCATTTAGACAAATCGAATATTTTGTCCCCCTATGTATCCAATAAAAATATATTGATCTGATAATAATGGCAACAGCTCCAGAAAGAACTCACGGAAAGGAAAACTTACTATTATTATTCATAGTAAAGGTTACATGGGATTAATTCTTATGCACTCTTAATTTGGCAGGCAGGGACAACATCTGATGATTACTATGATCAAATGAATTGTGAAAACTTTCATGCATCGAGTCAAAACTCAGTTAATAACGAATTTAATATATAGTTCCACTGTAGTTATTGATTATCTCTTGTACCACAATATAATAGAAAGTAACAACTCCCAAATCCAAATTTTTGAAACAAAGAAATAAAATGGCTGCTAGAAAAACAAATTCTGTATCATAGACACAATCTGAAACCAGAATTGTATGCATTAATAATACTTCATAAGAGTACAGATAAAAGATTTTTACTAGATAATTTAGTGGAGTCATAGGAACACATGATTTTTTTGCTTACAATTGTACACCCAAACCTCAAACACATTAATTTAATTTGGAATAGCAAAAAACTATATTACAAAAAGAGATGTTAGAAATAAATTAGAAGACGCTAAGAAAAAGCAGAAAAAAATCTTATCTCAAAGGTTGATGTTGAGTTTGCCGTTTGCAATGAAATAATAAAGACCAAAGAAGATTATTATGATCAGGGGTATATTCTGGACACCATTAGAATAGGTTTGTTATTAAGAAAGACACTCCATAAAGTACTGGAGAGATCAGAAATTGCCTTGCGGTCCTGATTTCGAAGAAGGGAAGTTCTGGACATTCATCTCCCTGTGGTAGAGAGGGGGCAAAGATTATACATACTGCTTATGATAGTATGTGTAAGCGGCTAACTAAAGGTGGGACCGAGCATCTCCCAGGATAAGGAGATCCCCTTCTACAAATACCGACAGCCTCTATGGAGGGTGGAGGAGCGATAGAAGGCAGAGCACCCTCTTGCCTTTAGAATAGGAAATCATCCTAAAGGCGGATGAAACCAAATTTCAACGACATAGGATACAGAAGGCTGGAGGAAACCACAGCTTTAAAGACCTTTATGGTATTTCTTTATGAATCATGAGATCTTACAGACGGTGAGGGGGCTGGAGTGCTTAGTGATACAAAATAGCTGGACTCCGATATGGTGATCTGTTTGAGAGCCAAACTAAAGAATGATTCCTGAAAGAGGACAGCAGCTCTTTCAGTAGTTGTTAAGGGCGTAAGTCAGGAAGACGTAAATGACCATATCACCATCACTCAGTCTTCTGAATACTGTGCAACTGAAAGCAATGGAAAACTACAGCTGTATCTTTTTCAAAGAAAATGTAGATCTCTGCATTTTCATGATGCAAATATGAAGGTACCTTCCTTCGTAAACTTTCTTGTTCCAATCTCCGGGTGAGGACTACTAAGAAAGGGGTCACCAGAAAATTAAAAAGTAACATCTATGAGTCAGAGTGTGGAATGATAGTAGTTTGAAAAAAGTTGGTTGGTTAGAAAATTTGAAGAAGGAATGGGAAGGTTAAATGTAGATGTAATAGGGGTCCAGTGGGAAGAGGAAAACGAATTTTGGTCATATGATTATAAAATAATTAACTCAGCATCAAATAAAGGGCATGCAGAAGTAGTTTTTATAAAGAATAAGAAGATAGGGCAGAGAGTAGAGTATCTCAAAAAGTTTAGCGATAGAATCATTGTAATCAGGTTAAAATCAAAACCTAAGCTGACAATGATTGTTAACGTCTATACGTCTACAAGTGACAAATGACAAAAAAAGAAGTTTTGTGGCAAATTAATAAAGAAAGAAGCATTTGGAAAAATCTAGGTAAAAGAAGGGACAGACTTACAGACCACATCTTGGCATCCTGGAATAGTCAGTATGATATTGGAGGGACAGGTAGATGGAAAATATTGTGCAGACAAGCAATATTTGGAATATGGAAAACAAATTGTTAAGGATGTAGGATGTTGAGGGTATACCAAAATAAAACGACAAGCACTAGATGAGAAAGCTTGGAGCTGCATCAAACCAGTCAAATAACTGATGACAAAAAAAAAAGAAATCTACTACCGTAGGTGTGATAATGATGATGAAAATAAAGAAGTGTTGATGAATTAAATATACTTTTTTTTTTTTTCAATGAGGCAATATATTTTATTGGTCTACTCAGTTACTCGTATTCAAAATAGCATCGAGTTTGTCTTTAAAGTTTTTATATTCAGAACTTCTCATTTTATTATCAGAAATGAAAAACTAAAATAAAATTTGGATTTTTTTAGATTTCTAAAAAAATTTTGAAAAACAGTGCAAATTTTATTTTCTTTTTCTTTCTTTTTACATAATATATAGTAAGATTTTTTTTTTCATAATAATCAATCTTTTACAGAACGCGATTATCCAAGATAACAAAAAATTGTAGTAGTTAGATTTTGAATGCTATAAAAACAATTAGAATTGAAAAAATAATAATAAATTCTCATTGAACGAAGAAAAAAGTTTTTTCAATGTAAAAATAACGTCATAGAAATTATTTTTAGATGGTAGAGAAATTGCGAAGTTAAAAAAAGAAGAGATTAAGTAAATAAATATGTAGGTTGAATTATTTCATTTCAATGTTTTTAAAGTGGACATTATAAATGACTGTTCTGCATCATTAAAGTAACTTTTATACAAGCCTGCCTTCTAATGTAGAAAGTACAGTCTCTCTCAAGGGACGGAAATTTTAAAAACCCGTTTGTAAGTCACCGGGCTATCTTTGTTTTTTATCTATTGCAAAAAAAAATGTTATTATTTTAAATACTCGAAATAATCTCTGAATAATATTTTTAATAAGACGCTACATTTTTACTAGAAAAAATATAAGAACTAGATTTCAGTTATAGTTATGTATCTGCTAACGTTTACGTTTAAGAAAAACTGTGTACGTATAACAAAATAATTACGGGTATATTATGAACAATATTATTATTATCTACGTTTCGTAGATAATATTTGTCTGAAGTTTATTCGCTATTATGTTTTTTCATTGATATAAAAAAAAAGAAAAAAAAAGACAGTCATTTGTTTGTCTAAAAAGCTAAAGAAAAAAATCACTAACAAATTTCTCTTTGTTATTATAAGGTTATCAGTGTTACATTACATGAAATGTTTTGCTTGCTTATCAGTGAAGCATTGTGACATTAATAAAGAAGTTCAAACGAAGAACTTTAAAAAAACAAACATAAATCTATTTAGCAGATGAGTAATTATAATAGTAATTAAAATATTATGTTGAAATTCAATGTAAATCACAGTTCAAACGCCTACATAAAATTACTACAGTTCAACTATACGAGATAATAACTATTATAAAACGAGATATAATTTCAAGAAAAATAAACTGTAAATAAATATATACGTATATATATATACCCAACTTTTCTATATAATAAAAATAAATTATCTGCTTAATATCTATTTTAGTTCTCAGCATTACAAACATTAGTTAATATGATTATTATTAGCTAATACAGTCTTAAAATTTTCGTTACCTTATTAATTAAATATCAAACAATTATGATTGCGAACTATCTTCGGAAACTACAAGAAAAGTCTTAAAATAACCTTTCCATTAATTTGAAAAAAAATATTGTTCTAATTTCACACACAACCAGATTGTTTAAGTTTTGTTATAAAACTTGTTTACTAGAGTTAAAAAAAAAAACAAAAAAAAAAAACAATAATTTTGATAAAATAACTAACGACAGAAAATCATTTTATTTCTTTAAAAGATCTATTATCATTAATATAATTACCGAAAGGTCCAGTAACTTTATTTACATTCGAGCCTCTTAACCGAATGGATATATTTGGTTATCTTTTTTAATTCTTTTGAATAGTTTTATTTGTAATCCCGTTATATCGTTTTTATCTCGGATAATTTAATTTGAAAATTGCAATTTACATAAATAAAAATTTAAAAATATTTTAAAATCTTTTTGTTGTCATCATCGCTTAGTATTGCGATGATGACATATAACGTAATCAATCCAATCTATAACGTAATGAATCCAATCTAATTTTTAAGTATTTCCATACAGAAATACAAGTAAATGATTAGTTAAAGATTATTCGTGTATTCCAGAGAATATTAGCTTATATTTAGCAACTAGTTAAATGTCTCTTTACACGCTTTATTTAATTTTATTAAAATTCAGGTTCCTTGCCTTTTAATTTCATGCGTTTTTTAGGCGTTAAATATTAATAAAACTAAAATATTTTCAAAAAATCGTTAAAAAAATTAAACCTACTTAAAAATCTGAAGTGGACAACACATAACTTCCTTGTATGCCTATTAAATTTCATATACACTTTTTTTTTTTTTGAGAATGAAAAGTATATAAAATTTTATTTCATTAATAACTTCGGATATTTTTTCATATATATTTTTTTAATTATTATCATTGAATTATTATTTACCGTAAAACGTTTTTTTACAATCAGAGGTTAATAATTATTAACAAATCAATATATTTAAATTAAAAAATGGAGATAAGTAATTCAAACCGGTGCTCCCTTGTAAGATCCAAATATTTCATTAATTAAAATTCTATTTGGCTATAACTCTGGAACCGATGAAAATAAATACCACTTATGATATATCGTTGAAAAGCTCTCAACGAGGACTTATTTCTGCAGTTAAGAAAAATTCCAAAATCGAAATGTTTTGGATTTTGGATTTTTTTTACATTTTTGGTAAAGTCGATTGAAATCAAAAGGGAAGGTGCACAACTAGATGTTACAACAGTCCTAAATCCAAAATTTCTACATTCTTTGCCTTATCGTTTTTGAGTTATCCAAGGTACATACGTACGTACAAACGTCACGCCGAAACTAGTTAAAATGGATTCAGGGATGATCAAAATAGATATTTCCGTTGAAATCTGAAAACCGACATTTTTCGAGATTACAATACTTCCTTTAATTCGTACAAGGAAGTAAAGATTGTTAACTCGTTTTCAGTTAGGTAGAAGTTATTCTTAATTTTTCTATAAAGCTAATTATGCAGTCTCTTCAGCAGCTGTGTTAAGTCAAACAACCTAACCCCAAAAGTATACATAAAATACACGATCACCACACTACGCTTTACGTAAAATTAATAAAACGATTTTACCACCATCCATAAATAATAATATTAGGCTTATCAGGATTATATTTAAAACTTCTGATCAAAAGGTTGCGTTATGGATGTTATGTTTTATTTGAATAATCGGAACAATGGTAGGTGTACGAGTAGTATTCATCTCTTCTGAAAGAAAAATCCCCATGTAATTTTAAAAAGAATTTTAATTTTTATTGTTATTATTAGAATTAATACATATACTTTCATCTACTTTTATCTACTTACTACTACGACATACTCCAAATTTGTTTCTGACCAATTCATAAATAATGGTTTATAAAAAATCAATAAAAAACCAGAAATCACACCGATTACAATAAGACTACCCAAAATAAGTAATTTTGTACTGTTATATCTATTCAGAACCATTGCGACAACGAATAGTTCTAAATGAAATAATCACTTCAAACTGCTACAGCAAAATATGAAATGAAAATTGTACGGACGATTAATTAAATTTATAACAGCAATCATTTTAAGCTGCTTTAATACTTATTATCTGTAAACTTTTAATGTTAAAGATTAAAAATAATAAATAGTAATAAAATGGTAGTAATTGTGAACAGACAATTAAAATGATGAAGAAATGACAAGAAATGACCTTTATTTAGTTTAATTAGGGTTATGATTTTAAATCTATCTTCTTCGAAATACTGATAATTCCAAGAAAAAATTATTTTCAGTATGATGTATGAAACGATAATTATTAATTTTATTAACAATATTTAACGTGAAATTCTTTTGTGTATTCTTTTAACTAATATATGCTGTTCACAACTACAACTTATTTTATATCTATGTACCAATGACAGTTTTACAAAAAATAAAATATTAGTTAACTTTTTAAAAGTTACTAGTGACTTCTTCCTGCTCAGCTGCGTAATTATTATAAAGTAGTGCTATATATTTAAAAAATCGGCTAAAAACCTATTCTATTTACAACACGTCTCACCCCCAACCCCCTTGTTTTTCTAGTTTCTTTCCTTTTTTTGAGGTGGAGGAACCCCATTTTGAGGTGGAGGGCGCCGAAGCAGTGTCGGACTTGCTAACAGGTTCCGCAACCTGTTACAGAAAATGCGTATGTATTCCTGCGCACTAAACCTCCACCCCTGGTGACCCCCACCTACTGGGAAACCGCTAATAAAGCATTATTTCAGGAGGAGGTAAGCGCCCATACACACATTCGGTCTCCATACCAAACCATTACAAGAATACCTAAAGAGAAAAAACATTCAGAAAAATAGAACACCTAACAGGTACTAAGACGTACCACACGCATTTATACATTCATACAATCAAGTTAACACAAGATAAGTGCACCACAATCAAGAAGACATGGCCACAAGACATAACTTATCCACCAAAGTACGAGTACACTCAAAAGTTAATTAAATTTTCACAATCTCACCCAGAGTACACAAAACACACACACATACACAACTCAACTCAACTACTCACCACTTATCTCGTACCCACGCGACCGTCAGCCATAATAATTAAAAACGTGAGCAACGCCCTCAGGCACCGGGAATGGAATGTCCACGGCCTCACCGCACTAAAGCGACTCCTTCGAAAGGGCCCCCAAGGCACTCAGTCGCAGGCCTGTCCAACCCGGCATCCTTCATTCCCTTGCAGGCCGCGCTAATGTTTGCCGTCTTCTACGAGTTTTTCTGTTTTATTGAGTTCTTCTAAAACTTTTCTATTATAATTTGCAATAATAGTTCACTGCTTCACACCATGAAACATTATCTGCTGAAAATCCTCAGGTCTGAACATGTCCACCCGACCCAGGGCATCCAGCATGCACCTCCGTGCATCTTGGAATCTCGTACAACAGAAAAATACATGATAAGGAGTTTCCTCCACATCTCAGGCCGAACAGCGGTCGTTTCTTTTCTTAATTACATTACAAAAATTACAATAGAATATTTTATTTAATTTAATGTCCCTCTGAGGACAGCATCTTTCTACCAAGTTTGAAGAAAATTGGTGTACGAAGTCCGGAATTATTAATCTTCAAACAGGCCAACGTACATAAAAAATCACTTATACAGAGTGTTTCTAAAATGGTGGGCTGGCTATACTTTTTCGGATTTTACTTGTAAAATTAAACAAAAAGGAAATTTTTCCTTAGGAAAAATGTCAACTTCCCCTTCGTTCAACCCTGTCCACCATTTCATTATTTTTATATAAAAGTTTATATATAAAGTTCGGATAGACGAATCACATTAATATTTAGTAAGCTCTGGGTAATAAAGTTTTAAAATTAGCAAAAAATCAGGAATGAAATACCTTTGCAAACTACAAAATGGCGGCCATGTTTATTTTTCAATTCATTATATCTCCGTTAATATTAGTTTTATCAAAATTTATGTTATTTGCTAAAATATTAAGCCTTTTATGCCTTTCAGTTTAATGCCTGATATTTAAGGAGGTGTGGGAGCCATGGTCATTAAAATTAGGAAAGCATAAGATTGATATCCTTAAGAATATAACAGATGGATGACAAAGGTTAACAAGAGAAAGAAAATTCAGCAGGCATAGTAGTAAAATTTGTAAAAAAGGATTTTTTGAAAGAGTTTGTATTAAAAAATTTGAAAGAAAGCATAAGTTAAATGCTACCTATAAGTAGTACGAAAATAGGAGTACGGCGCCAGGAAATGAGGTCATCTAAGATGGCGGACGGCCGCCATCTTGTCATAATGGTGGACAAAATGGCGGTGGCCGGCCATTTTGGATTTTGATGTCGATGGCGCCGTAGCCCGCAGTCTTTCCAACCTGTTTTTTTGGGGGGGGACGTTCCTCGAGGATGATCCTGGTCGTCGTAGATCGTGCACCGGGAGGCGGTGCCCGCCATCTTCACGACGAGAACCTTATCGTCGTCGTCGTCACCTCGACGGCGGACGTTCCTCGAGGAAGATCCGAGCCGTCGTAGTCGTTGCAGCGGGAGGCGCCGTCCGCCCGCTGACTGAAGAATTGTGAGACCGACGTGGTCTAAAGTTGTCCGATTGACCAATCGCAGCGTTGGAATTCGAATCGGCGTATGCGCACTAGTCGTTAGTGCGCACGTGCGAACTGGATCGTCGTTTCTAATAAGAGCGGATGCGATAAGATTTTTTTTTATAAATATCGAGTCACTAATACAAATGTGTGTGTGTGTGTGTGTGTTGTTGTAACCGGTTAAATCCAGTTGTGTCTGGATCTGTATGTTTTTGATAATTATCAGGTCTAGTTGTGTTTGTATATAAGTGAAAAAACATGTGTGATTTAATCATTCGCAATCTGTTATTGAAAGTGAATACATCGATCGCAGAGAGATCATTACTGGATGAAGGTTCCAAGGCCTGAGGTGTAATCCAATGTCAGATTCACCATCTGTTGTCGAATTACACTCGCGAATGGTGAGGAGAGTGTTCAACACATAAATGCATTTCATAACTTTTTTTTTATTTTACAGATCTAGACAAAACCGGATTTAACCGGTTACAACAACACACACGTTTGTATTAGTGACTCGATAATTATCAAAAAATTTCTTTATCGCATCCGCTCTTATTAGAAATGACGTTCCAGTTCGCACGTACACACTAACGGCTGGTGCGCATGCGCCGATTTGAATTCCAACGCTGCCATTGGTCAACCGGACAACTTTAGTCCACGTCGGTCCCACAATTCTTCAGTCGAGCGTCGCATCTAGCACGGTAAACACCTCTCCGTCACTCCGCTGACGCACACACGCAAACACACGCGCAGCAGACAACGCCGCCACCGCCTCCCGGTGCACGAGCCACAACGAAGACCTCGAGCGGGGCGGACGACGCCTCCCGCTGCAACGACTACGACGGCTCGGATCTTCCTCGAGGAACGTCCGCCGTCGAGGCGACGACGACGACGACGACGACGACGACGACGATAAGGTTCTCGTCGTAGAGATGGCGGGCACCGCCTCCCGGTGCACGATATACGACGACCAGGGTCATCCTCGAGGAACGTCCCCCCCAAAAAAAAAACAGGTTGGAAAGACTGCGGGCTACGGCGCCGCCGACGTCACAATCCAAAATGTCCGACCACCGCCATTTTGTCCGCCATCTTCCAAGATGGCGGACAAGATGGCGGCCGTCCGCCATTTTGGATGAAGTCATTTCCTGGCGCCGTACTCCTATTTCCGTACTACTCCCATATCGGTGGTTCTTTTGAAAACATAATTATATTGTGACGCGTAGTGAAGTTTACACCAGTGAAAAGTGTGAAAATAAGAAAAAGAGAGAAAACTAAGAATGTAATTCGACAAATACATTTAAAAAGAAAAACTCCAGAAACAACAACGAAGAGCAATGAAAAAATCTGTAGAATAGTACAAGAGGTTCGGAGAACATATATTTTGAAATCAGTACTTGAACGAACAAGAGAATGGATCACTATTGTTACGCAGGGAAAGTCTGAGGCTAGAGATATAAATATTGCCGAGATCCAGTAGCCTTCAGAAGACGAACTAAAGAGGAATTTAGCCGGAGAAAGAAGGCCTAAAAATTGCACTGTTGCAAATTAACAGCTGATAAGCAACAAATATCAACTAATATTAACACTGGAAGTTAATTTTTGTTTAGAAAATATCAGTTGATATAGACATTTAATTTGTTTTTAATTATTAGTTACTGTTTATTATTATCAATATTATAGCGCTGTTTAAAATTCATTATTGTATACATTATGATTGTAAAATGCAATAAAACTGTTCATGCCGCGTGTTTTATCACGTTTTATTTTTAACGCAATTTATCCGTCATTGCAACTTTGAATGCTTATAACTCGATAACGAAGTCATTAAGAAAAAAATAGATTTCACGATTGTTTTTCTTGTAAAATTTTAAATCGAAATCATGTGTCATATCTTCACCTTGCTACTTAAAAAAATTAAGTTTAATTCAATATGGCGGACAAAAATAAAAAACCCACCACAACGCAGATTTTTTTAAAAATATGTAGAACCCCATTTGCCTCTAAATACCTCTCAGATATGCAGAATAAAGCTGTTTCTATAGTTAAATATCACCTATATATATATATATATATATAGACACTCACACACACACACACACACACAAACCATTATATACACAAGTCTGTCTAATGTAGAATTTGTTTACTCCAGACTACGGTTGTCAGTAACTTTATGGGAACTCACTGAATAAATAAGGTGCTGCAAGTGCCTCTGTAAGGTCATTTAGAAAAAAAATTTCATATAATTTGAAAGAGTAGTTTACAATTTTTATATTTTTAAAGTGTTAACATGTTTTATCATGCTCTTCAATACATTATTTGTTTGTTTAGTATCTGTCAAATTAAAAAAAAAAATTAATAATTTTTTTTGTGTTACACCCATTTGTTCCATATTGTCTGGGGTTTATGAGGATGAGATTTAATAGAAATTAGAGTCCATTGAAAATATGGATAAATGGTTATTAGTTCAATTGGTTAATTCTTCCATTCGATTCCAGGAATGAAATTTATTATTTAAACAATTTTTTTTTGTTTTCAAATTATAGCAATTTTTTATATTGCTGCTCATCACTTTTGAAAAAATTACTACTGCTCATATTATGATTTGTTAGATAAGAACTTTAAATCACAGTGAAATATTAAACTGTTGCAAAATAAAGCTGTAGCTGCGGTGGCGTTAATACGTAAGTACCCAAAAGTCATTGTTTTGTTTAATTTTTCAGAGTGAAAAAATTATGACCAACTGATTTGGAAATTAAGATACTAACAATTATACCAAATGTGATAAACTATTAATGTCAGTAACACTGTAAACATTTGTCCCCGTTTCTTAAGATAAACATGTAAGGGAAAAAATTACAAGAAAATGTTTAATTACTACTAACACTAAGCTACAACAGATGAATACTGACAATAATCAACCCATTTTAAAATCCAAGAAAAGAATACTGATTAATGATGGATGTAATTCATCCTGTTATGAAGAGCAACATTCAAATTATTGCTCTTTTAGTGAATTACGACAGATGATAAAAATGTCAATCTGATATGCATAAGATATGCAGGCTTATCTTGATTTCTTTTTAACCTTTTTGATAACCCAGCATTTAGCATAAATTTTTTTTTCAATTACTTAGGTATTGCTTCTTTAATTATGAAAAACGTATATAAATTCTTCGAATTTATATTAAAGTACTATGAGCAATAATAAAATGTAGTAGTGTAGTTTTAATACAGTTATTAGGCTTTAATATTTCTGTGTTTTGTAACTTGTACATTGGACATTTTTTAAATTATCTGTTAAAAATATTTTATCATATGTTTAAAAACACTTCTGTATGCATGTTATAATCATCTTTTAAGAAAAAAAAAATTATAAAAACGAAGTTGTTGTGTAACCTATTAGTTAAAATTTATAATTATGTATATTAATTTCATCTTAAATGAATTTTTTTTAAATAGTTAAATTATAAAGTAAAATATAATCCCGGAATTTGATTTATAATTCCACAATAGACGTCACAATAAAATACACAAAAAACCAAACAAAAAACATTTAATAGCAGAATAATTTTTATTATAACTACTGAATGAATAATAATAATTTTCAAATAATTAGAATATATACATAATTGTCATAAAAGAATGTGTGATATTTCCGAATTATATGATTATTTTTATTTGAAAATTTTATTTTTTATATGAATAATATGATTATTATTTTTAACTAAACTAGTTTAAGATAAAAAATGTTAACAAAATTATCATCCTAAGATTATTGACCAGTGATGTGATATATAAAACACGATTAATTTATTTATGGAAATGAAAAAAAAACGTAAGTGATAAAAATAGAAATCACAATAAATTATGACGTTATGCAAATGAACGTAAATGCTAGAAATAAAAGCAATAAACTCAAAATGGATTCACTTGACGAGCGACTAACCTATAAACCATTAATGGTTTATAGGTTAATAATGTTTATTAATATATTTTCAAAATTAATAAAAAAAACCGTACACCTACTGTGTTGAAAAACGTAAAAATAAACTATACAAAAGGCAATAACATTTTATGATACTTGCCGCTCAATTAAAAAAAGAAAAAAAAACTGTAACTTTAAATACAATCTCAACATTCACATAAAACTTCGAATAATTTCGCGCTCCGACTATTCTCAACTAACAGCGATGAAAATTTATACTAGCAGCTTAACGATAACATTCAGTTTCTTAACTAAAACAAAAAAAAAAACTATAATTACATTTTATTCATCAGTAGACAGATGCAAATTAATTAATTAGTATTAAATTGCAACACTAACAGAATTTAAATGTAAGTTTAAAAAAGAAAAACTTGTACCCCATTATATATTAAGCACAAATAATAATAATAATAAATTACCACAAATATCTGAGCAGTCGTGATATAACCGATGTAAATAATTTAAATCTTGATGAAATGGTTCGGTCTCGGGATTTAGATGAAAAGATAATTATTTTAAAATTCTTGACCAAAATATTGAAAAAAATACCGCCAGTGTCATCATAGTGGCGCCATTTATAAAATATCGAATGAGTGGTTGATGAATTAAATTGAAAAAGTATATTAAAAATAAGTATTAAGTAACAAAAAAACAAAAGTTGCCATCAAGAAAAAACTTCCAACACCTAAGTAACTTTTAATTTGTGATGACTTAAACAAATTGAAGTTTAAAGAAGTAAGGAGTATTATTTTTAATATTTTAATAGTGTTTTTTTTCTACTTGGTTCACATTTTTAAAAAAAAGTTTGTTTTGTTTTTAGCTTTATTTCTTTACAATATGAACTGGCTTATAAGAATAATAATAAAAATAAAATGGGACCTGTGTCTTGATTCAAAGAAACTACATAAGCATGTAAATACTACTACAAAGTATTAACTAAGGTTCTCTGAAGTGCATAAATGTATAACAGTTTTCATCCTAATCTCTAATTAATTTTCTTGAATTTTCATGCAAAAATACTTTGAGTTTTAGAATGACATCTTGTCATAAATCATATGTTTAATGATTATTATAACAATCAAATGTTTCAGTAATGATGACAAAAAAAAGAAAAATTTATTGTAACAGCTTATAATGGTTTATTTTCTTCTTAATTTATCTGGAAAGTTATTTTTGCAGAGAAATATTTTCTACAAAATAAAAACAAATTCATTCATAATAAGTTCATTTGATGAGGAGAAAAAAAAATCTGGTTGTAGAATTGAGAACATTCTACTTTTTTCTAAAATTTATTATAAAACTAAGAAATAAGTGGCTTATTTTGACAATAAGCTGTGCTCCTGAAATTCTGTCTAGCTAAGAAAGTTGAGAACATTATTTTAAATTCATAAAATTTATTATGCAGATGAATTATTTTTAATATTACTTTAAACTTGAAATGCTATTTGTTTTTAATTGTTTTTCTAAAATCATACAGATAGATTTATAACTTTATTAACCATTACAATTTATTCTCTAGTTCATCAATAGTGACATGATATAGCATTTTAATTACAGCTTTGTTTTGATAAATCTTAGTATTGAATTTGATGAATTCACTTACGTCATAAGTAAACAACTAGCAAATAAATGAATACATTTGTATTTTTATATTCATTCCTTGACATGTGTACACATGTTTTGTACACTTGTATTATATTAGAATCACACATATTATGGTTTATTTCTCACACAGTTGTAGGTGAATATATATTTGCATACTTTTTTTAACAACTGAGCATGCACCATGTTATTAAATCAAGTAATCACTGATGTAAATGTTTTTCCCATTTGCTTTTTATTTGTTAAATTTAATATCATTAATCGTTCATTTAAACCTCTACTGTGTAAAGGTATGTTACTTCAAAATGGTGACTAAGCTCTGGTGTTTTTTAACGTTTATTTTTTATGTTGTTTCAATTACTGTTTACCCAAATGTTACACTAGACTCGACTTCACTGAAAGCAGTAAATGTAGTAAGTTAAAAATAATCCATGAAACATTGTTTTAGTTTGATGTATATAAACACATATCCATATAAATATTAGTATCGCATGTAAAACTTATATATAATTGTAAGTAGAATTATATATAAAATGTTTTAAATTTTACAGCCTTGCTTGAAAAATATTTCTAAATATTATTAAATCTAAAATAAGTAAAAATTTATTTTTCATTTATATAAAAATTATTTTTACTTCTGTAGAATAATATATTTTTGGCTGTTGATTTTTTTGTTTTGGTTTAATTTTGACATTATCATTTTTATTAATCTTCTTAACAGGGCTATGTCTTAATAATTTAAAACTTAAGCAATTTTAGTGCCAAGCAGTAAGATTTTATTTTCAATAAAATGAGTGAAGTTCCTCTATCATTATTTGCCGAGTTTGTCGAACACATATTTTTTATCACTCTGTGCCAATTAAATGCAAATCTACTGACCAAAAAGGAATTTTTACAATTCTTAACATCAAGAAAATAATAAAATTAATTCATAGAAAAAATTATTTTAATAAAATAGGAATTTTAATATTAATATAAAAATATGAACATGAAACATAATGTTAAAACACAAATGCAGCAAATTTTTTTTAATGAATTTTTATATTAATATTTAATATTACATTATTTTTGTTCTATTAACACCTCTTAAATTTTGAACTCAAAAAAAACTTATTCTGTTTTTGTTGTTTTTAAAAAAGAGATTAAGGTTATTGGACATCAATAATGAATATCGCATTGCTTCAGTTCTTCAGCAACTCTTAACTTTTGCTGAATTTTTAATATCAATATCAAATTATGGATTGATTATATAATAATACTTTTATATTACATTAATTTTTTTGCAAGTTTCTGTTTTAAGAGATGTAAAATAAAATTTCTAGTTCAGTCTTAACAATTTCCTTTCTGAAATATTGATTCTTAAAACTGGCTAAAGAGTTTCTTTTGTCTTCAGTCATTTGACTGGTTTGATGCAGCTCTCGAAGATTCCCTATCTAGTGCTAGTCGTTTCATTTCGGTATACCCCCTACATCCTACATCCCTAGCAATTTGTTTTACATATTCCAAACGTTGCCTGCCTACACAATTTTTTATTTCTACCTGTCCCTCCAATATTAAAGTGACAAAGATGCCTTAATATGTGGCCTATAAGTCTGTCCCTTCTTTTAGCTATATTTTTCCAAATGCTTCTTTCTTAATCTATTTGCCATAACACCTCCTCATTTGTCACTTTATCTACCCATCTGGATTTTAACGTTCTCCTATAGCACCACATTTAAAAAGCTTCTAATCTTTTCTTCTCAGGTACTCCAATCATCCAAGTTTCACTTTCATATAAAGCAACGCTCCAAACATATACTTTCAACAATCTTTTCCTGACATTTAAGTTAATTTTTGATGTAAACAAATTATATTTCTGATTGAAGGCTCGTTTTGCCTGTGCTATTCGGCATTTTATTTTGCTCCTGCTTTGTCCATCTTTAGAAATTCTACTTCCCAAATAACAAAATTCCTCTACCTCCATAATCTTTTCTCCTCTTATTTTCACATTCAGTGGTCCGTCTTTGTTATTTCTACTACATTTCATTACTTTGTTTTGTTCTTGTTTATTTTCATGCGGTAGTTCTTGCATAGGACTTCATCCATGCCATTCATTGCTTCTTCTAAATCCCTTTTACTCTCAACTAGAATTACTACATCATCAGTAAATCGTAGCATCTTTATCTTTTCACCTTGTACTGTTACTCTGAATCTAAATTGTTCTTTGTTAGTTCTATGTAAAGATTAAAAAGTAATGGGGATAGGGAACATCCTTGTTGGACTCCCTTTCTTATTACGGCTTCTTTCTTATGTTCTTCAATTATTACTGTTGCTGTTTGGTTCCTGTAAATGTTAGCAATTGTTCTTCTATCTCTGTGTTTGAACCTTAATTTTTTAAGGGTTAAATAAAAAAAAAGAAATTATAAAAAAGGCTTTAGAAATTGACATCCAATTTTCACAGAAGAAATATGATTATTGATGATAAAAGAATTAGCCTCTCTAATTCATCTGTTAGGTCCTGATTTGAATTAACTCTTATAATAATATAAACTGTAACCCCATAGGTTAGTCTAATGATTAAGCTCCTCATCGCAAAATCAGCTGATTTTCAAAGTCAAGAGTTCTAGTCAAGGTTTAAGTCCTTGTAAAGGCAGTATTTATTTTTTTTTTTTGTCTTCAGTCATTTGACTGGTTTGATGCAGCTCTCCAAGATTCCCTATCTAGTGCTAGTCGTTTCATTTCAGTATACCCTCTTCATCCTACATCCCTAACAATTTGTTTTACATATTCTAAACGTGGCCTGCCTACACAATTTTTCCCTTCCTACTATATCCACATTCACCCTATCCATTTCCCTTTTTAAATTTGTAAGCCTACCAACCTTATTTAAGCTTAAAGGCAGTATATGGATTTGAATGCTAGACTGCAGATTGGTGTTCTTTGGCAGTTGGGTTTTAATTAACCACAATTCTCAGGAGTGGTCGATTTGAGTCTGTTCCAGACTACATGTGTTCATTTACACTTATATATTCATACACAGTTCATTTACACTTATACCACAGCTACATTACTGGCCTGGTAAGCCAGTAATGGAAATTACACTTGCTTATACACATGCACCCAGACCCAGCAGTAGCTAGAAAACTGGTTTGAGAAAACAATAAACAGTGATTTTGGAAAATTATAAATTTATCTGGTTATATCATTAGCTCTTTAATAAATATTTCTTTAACGTAAATGTTAATTTACAAAATTGTGCTTTTGAGAATTTTTAATAGTAGTTTAAAAAAATATGTCATGACAATATAAAATATGTCCTGAAAGTACACTTCCAAGTTATAGGAAACAGATCATTTTTAAATTTATTTTTTTATGAAAGTTTAAATCATATTTAATTATACTATCCACACTTTTAACTAGTTTCTTTATCGGTGGTTTTGCAAGTGGAAATATTGACGATTCCTGGAATTTAATAAATCATGCATTTCATTGAATGGTTGGAAAGATGGTTTCCAATGTTTCAACATTGATTTTCAATACCTTATCACAATGCTGATGATATTAAACAAGGGAAAAGTTGTTTTTCGAACGTTTTCACAAACATGTAGGCTAGGAAAAGTGGCACTTTGTTTTTATTTATATGAATATATTTTGGGGCATATGGCATGTTCTGTAGGAATGTATATGAGAAGTATTATGACGAACACTTTGTATTGTTCATTTTTATTTTCATGGAATAGAATACTACCATTCTTGTGAAATCTTCATAATATATGATTATGATCTGATCTGGTTAAAAAATATTTTTTTATTTTTAGATTTTATGATTGGGTGCTAAGAGCACCTTTCCTTTTATTCCCCAATCAGCTCTCTCCTGAAATTCAAATTCATATAATCGGTTATATTTATTTTTATTAGCTAAATAAGAAAATGTAGATTGTAATCAGCAATATTTTTTTTTTTAAGATGAGATGGAATAGAATTTATAAACTTTTTTTTAAAAATAATTTGAGTGGAAAGAAAGATCATTTAACAAGCATTACAATTTACTCTACAGTCATGTAAAGTAGTTGTTATATTTCCATACTAAGTACAATATAAACAGTTGCAAATTTTCTTAAGTGAATAAAATTCACATAAATATACAGATAAATGTGGTTTCAGACCCTGCACTGCAGATATAACATTGACTCCTTATTTACATCAAAATATATCAATCTTCACTTTACATTAATTAGTACACATTACCGTAAATCTGTTATTATAAGGTTGTCATCAGATGAAGAATAACATGAAAAAATTTATCTTGTGCGTTTATTATTATTCGCACAAGTTTGTTTTGATTAAAAACAAGTATTAAATAGTATTAATTTGTAAACATATATCTCATGAAAACAAGCAAAATGTTGAGCGTGTGAGGGTTCTTGTGGGATCAGACCGTCGTTTAACAATAAGGATGATGAGTGAACAGTTAATAAGCATGAAAAGGCAATTTTATTTTGAAAATTAAAATTTGAGAATATAGTTGTTGGCAATGGTTAACTACAACAGACTAAATAATTTTTAAATGACAATATTAATAAACCTTTTTTCATAATAAAATGATTTAAATAGTATGTATCATTAGCACTACTTAAATGTGAACAGTTAAATTACCACTTAAGAATGGTAAAACAATATAAACAGAAAATCCAGTTTACTTACTAATTAAAAATTAGTAAAAGAATGAATATTTTCTAGATTGAGTGAGTGGTTAATCTCTCTTAAAAGTAGTTAGAAAATATAATTGCAATTTTAGAGAAATACTTGCCTTTCGATCACATAATACGACTCACTGGCAGTTGGAAAAAATACATAGATTTACATGTGTTTATGTGATAGGTGAGTGAAAGCACTGTTGTGACAGTAAGATGTGTGAAAAATGTTTTAAAGAGTATGTGCAGCATGAACAGATCATTGATATACTTTTTTTTAGCCATTATTGTTTTATTTCGATTTTCTATAAATTTGTCTGTATATTCTCCTAGTTAGAGAAAAAATACTCATTCTGTGTTTTTAGTTTAATTATTGTTAGTTTTATACATTTAATTTTTTTTTCAAAGTTGTCATTTTAATGGTTAGATAGTAGCGTAATAACTTTTATGATTTATAATATAAAATGCATTATCTAATTTTATAATATGCATTATATGATTTTTAGAAGAAAAAGTTTAACTGATGATGAAGGAAACCCTCAAAAGCGCCATTACGAAAAAACAATATGCATATTATTGAATTCTGTACTCTTGGTGATAAACTGTTTTTATACTTTTATTTTTGATATGTGTATATATATATATATGTATGTATGTAGTACGTAGTAGTGGAGATTCATCGGTTGAAGCAGTAACTTAGAACTTTAATGAACTGTGAACTGTGAGTCTCTATCACTGTGTAAGCTGGGTTTGAACTGAATGATTTGAATCAACAAAATGAATAATATTACAAAAATAATGGAATTAGATTTGTGTTAAATATAATAATATTGAATAAATTAAAAAAAATTCTGTTTAATAATTGTTAATAATGGGCTTCCTGTGGGAACTACATGTGAGGCTAGAGTGGTGAGGTGATGCAAGTACCTCTTCGAGGCTAGTACCATCAACTGGTAACAAACTGGGTGCCCATAGGCTGCTCTTATAATATCATCCGATTAAAATATCATTGCAAACAATCGTCCAATATTCAAAATTCAAACAGGGTATTTGTTAGTAAGTTGAAGGCTAACTTTTGCATGCATCAGATACACTCTCAGTCTAATAGATCAAGTTTATTCAGAAATGTTTCTAAAAATTAAAAATTATTTATTAAAATTAATCTGTTATGGTGCTGCACTTCTCATTCAGGCTGCTAGTTGGTGAGCCGCTAAATTCTCATGCTCCTTTCTTACAGTGAGGCGCTCTCAAGATATTTTTCAGTAGATAATTTCAATAGAGGTCTTACTGAAATTTAAGACAACATATTGATAGCATAATCAACACCTAGCAAAAACTACTGAAGATAAATTAATAAAAATTTCTGTTGATATTCTTCTTTCAATGTAACTGAACTAAGAAAGGATTTTTTGAAATTCCAAGTCTAAAGAGATAAATTGGAGTAACAATGAAATTTACTTTTTTTTTAGTCTCTCAGTAACAAATAAAAATAGCAGCTTGATTTTCTATATTGTGTAATCTTCATGTGAATATCTCTAAAAGCCAATTTCTAAATTTTTGAAATCTGAGTTTCAAGGATTAAAATGGTTTTTGAATTTATTTTTTAAATCCTGCAATTTGTTCTGATTCTGCAAATCTGATTTTTGGTGAGTGTAATCTTCATTTTAATAAACCTATTTCTAGATTTTTTGAAATTGGATCTTGGAAAGGACTGCAAAAAGGTAAAAAGGTTTTGAACAATGATTGTAAATTTTCCCAATCATGACTATATTAAACAAGATATTCAATAGATTTGGATTTGCAAATCTCTTCAGATAAATATTTAAAAACATTTTTGGGTTTTTGAATTACAATCTTTTTTAGGGGTTGCTAGGTATAAGGCACTGTGTCTCAACCAGCTCACCCACTGACTTCATTAGTATATGTGACTGGCTGCTCTTGCCTCTGGTTACTTTTCTAAAAAACATGAAATAAAAAGATTGACTGTTATTGGAAATGCAAGTAACCATTTGTGGCAGGAGATAATATATATATATAAAAAACATAATTACATATTGTGCTTTTATATGACCTCATTAACTGAATGTATGATGGTTACAAACCTTTTATCAACTTACCATCATTACATATTACAGTCTTCTTCCTTATGAATTAGTTAGCTGAAGAAATTAACTGGAGTATAATTGAAATCTAAATAAATAGATTAAGATTAAATGAAATTACAAATCATGATTGTACTAAAAGACCCAGAAATTTCTTAAGGAAACATATTTTTTACACAAAAAATGTTTTGTCCAAGCACTCACCCCCTAATCTATCAATCTGGCTTCTCCTAATTCTTATTGATAAAGTAGAACTGAAAATATAATATCATAAACATATTGGTAATATGAATCAGAAAAATAATGTTTCAATTAATCAATCAAAACTTCTATGCAGATAAAGTGAAGTTTTAGCCTTCAAGTATTGATCTAATGGAGATATATGGAAAAATAGTACTGGTTCTGCTGGAAACTGTAAGATGAATGTATTTAAAATGAAAGTAGATTATAAATATTTAAGATGTTTTTGTTTTTTTCTTTTCACTAGATAATTAATAGAACTTTTGTAGATATAATATAAAAAGAGAATGAACTGATTTCACATTTCTGACAGTTTGCAGAACTGTCATAAATTATAAATATAAACAATAAAATAATGATGTTAGCTGAAAATAAAAGGAAATAATCAGGTAAGTATATACTTCATTTTGTTAATAAATAATCCAACATCTATTTCAAAATTGATCTCCAACTGTAAAAATTAAAAATAAGAAAAAAATAAAGAAAATGATTTTATTACATACAAAAGTTACCCGCATGACTTCCACAATCGGAATCCACATTAAGGCACCTATCATACTATGATATAAACTTTAACTAAACCTTATCAAATAAATGCAATATCAGAGTACCCGACTAGTAATTAACTCCAATCATGGATTACCCATATATTTCAAAGCACTGTTTTACTAGCTAGACAAGAAATCTTGGAAAAGAGAATATAGTAATTTACTGGCATATTAAAGCTGTAGGAGAATGGTAAAAGCATCTCCCACTTTTAACTGCTTAAATAAAGCTGTTGGATCTACATTATCATGCAGTAGAACAGTACTCTTTGTGAGACTCCTTTACAATAATCAGTAAAGCTTGATAATTCTGTGTCCTTTCATTTGAAAAATCCAATCACATTAACCATCTAATTGTTAGTGGGAATGATAATTACAGGTTTCAAGAAGCTCGTTTTATCAATACTGGATGAAATGAAAGGCAGATTGAATAAGTAGTAAGATTGTAGATTCTAGTAGCCTACTGAACATCAATGCGTTTCACGGTTTTTGGAGTAGCCCTCATGTAATCAGTTAAAAAACAAATTAATAATATCTGTTTTATTTTTTCCTTACAGTTTTTTAGACATGGAGCTAGAACACCATTGGTAGTACCTGAATTAAAATCAAAATTTGGGAAGATCCATTGGTCAGATGGACCAGGTATTTTGACAAAGGTTTGGCATTTTAAATAATTTAAATTCAATCAAATACATAAATAATTAGACATATAAAACAATATATTTATTCATGTGCAAACTGTTCTGAAAATATTGTTCATTTTTTATGTTATAATGCATTTAAAATCCATTATATGTCAAGGGATCTAGAAATCAAGTAATAATCTAAAGAGCTTCTGTTGTTATTATTTTTTTTATTAAATGTTAAACTTTGTAACAGTAAATGTGATTGAGAGAGTGGATTAAATTCTTTGTAACCTAACAGTTTTAAATTTTATTATTAACAATATTTGAAAATTTTAATAATCAAATCTGTATTTGTTTATCAAAAACAGATTTTAATCAATAAAAAAAATTTGAAAGGGATAGAATTACTCCTTTGTGAAACCAATTGGCTAATTTTTTTCTACACCTTACCACTGTTTTCTTTGCAGTTCATAAGAACAAGGTGGCTGAGACAACTGAGGCAAAGCATATGTTAGGCTCTATTAAATATGACATTTTGTAGGTAGTTGATGTCAAGGAAGCATCATATATCAAATATTCTAGAAAGAGGATCACTAGTTGTCTATTTCTTTGGCCAATGAGTTCAGCCAAAACAATAGATTTAACCAGGTTTAGATTCAATATACAGCAAAGATCTGGCAATTACTGAATCACTTCATTAATCATAATAAAAAAATTAAGAAAAATAATTAATTTTGAAATCCATTTAAATTGAATGTAATTCATTAACTTAAATCATTTTTTTTTTTTTAAATTAGGTTGAATAAATAAAGTTTTACTGAATCTATTATGTTATGTTTATTAACATTTTTGTTACAGGTGGGAAAACAGAAAATGTTTGAATTAGGTAATGTATTAAGAAGAAGATATAAAAATTTTCTTAGTCCATATTATTTCCCAGGAGAAATATATGTATCATCAACACCAGTTGAGAGAACAAAAAACAGTATGAAGTCACTTCTCGCTGGTTTGTATAATACACAAGGATTTAAATTTTGGAGTGATAAAATTCCAGCAACTTTAGTTCCAATAGCCATTGATGACAATGTAATAGATAAATCAATGGTAAGTCAATTTCAATAAAAATTATTTATTTACAGATGATAGAATCATCAGAGAAAGAATCAAACCTCTGATTTACTATCCTAGTTGGATAATATGACTCATCATCTCTAACAACTCTGACAAGGGCAAGTAATATGTATTTATAAATGTCTAAAAAGAGAGAGCAGATATTTTCAAATTTTGGTATTGTTTAATTAATCTTTTTTATTAATTTTTATAACCATAATAAAACTGATACAGAAATTTAGGCAAATAAATTTTATTACAGTCACAGTAATTTTGATACTAATAGTAATGTAGAAATTAAACTGACTGTCAAGAATTAGATTAGATCATATTTGTAGTAGTATCACTATCAATTAAAGAGTTAAAAAAAATTACTGTTTACTGCATAATAAATGCAAAAAATGATAACTAGTAGTAACAAAAAAAAAATTACACTTCAAGTAAGCTTATTAGTGCAATATAATAAATTTACGAGAACGTAAAATATTACTGTTTTGCTTTGAAGTACCTTAATAAAATTCTAAGCTTATCATCATTATTAAACCTTTATTTTGTCTATATATATTCCTCTCTGAAGAATAATATCATCTCTTCTTGTGGGGTTCCTTCAAAAGTCGGAATAGGTTTTCAAGATACAACAATTTGTAACAGATCATTGTATCAGTATTTATCAGATCAATGCTTTGCATCCATAATTATGAGTCATATAAATCAATATATAATAAATAAATTATTTTAACGTATCCATCTGTTTATAATCTATTTATAAACATGCAACCTTTGTAATTCTACAGTCACTTAATTCTAAAAAAGTAGCAATATCCACTTTTTATCAAACCTGAAAACCAAACTTTTTTACGTGACAACGCAATATTTCTGTTTACAAAAAGTGCCTTTTTTACACTTACCCTGAGATTTTTAATAAATTATCGGTCCATATAACAGATCTTCCTACCAATGTATTTAAAATAAAATTAAACAATTTCTTTTAGAAACAATATTACTATGTTTTAAATAATATTAATTAAAAATAAAAAATAAATAAATTTGAAATTTCTGCGTCTTTGTTTATTATGCCTAAATAATATGTATAATGTGTATATGCTTAAATAATTATTATTAACAGTTTCAATCGTAATTTATTTATTTAGTATCTTTATATATTTAAATTATTATTACAGGTATTTATATATTAATTTATTAATGTGGACTTAAGAACTTCTATTTTTTATTTTATAATTAATTGTGTATTTTGTATGCTGATCCATTATTACTGGGGCAGCTCTTAAAAATAAAAAATATTTATTTATGGATAATTCAGAGTAAAGTGCTTCTATCACAATGTTTAATATTTTGAATTCTAATGAAATTAACAAGACTACTTTTAACAATTCTACTGTTAATGTTTTATTTGAAATTAAGCTGTGTAAAATACAAAAAGTAAGTACAAAAACAAAAGGTTATCAATAAAAAACTGGGAAACAAGAAAGAGATAAAAAAAAATATTTACAAAATAAAAATAGCTTACCTAAAACTAGATAGCTATTTCAATCATCATAATTAGATACTGAAGTATTAATAATATTTGGCACTCCCAATCAAAAGCATAAAACCAGCCTAAAAACAGTACAAATAAACTGTACAATAGCTGTACCTGTGGGCAGTATGAGATTGACTAGGGCAGTACTCCTTCTTAGCCCACCAGGGGTTTAGTGGTTAATTCATCATTGCAAATTAGCTGATTTTGAAGCTGAGAGTTTTAAGGTTCAAATCCTAGTAAAGGCTGACTAATAAGGAGACTGTACAAGACTATACTTCATTTACATTCAATTCATACATATCATCTTTATTCACCCTCTGAAATAATGCCTTATGGTGGTTCCAGAGGCTAAACAGAAAAAAGAAAAAGATGGACAATGTTTCTTATATTTTTATTTTCGTTTTTTTTATTTTTATTTGTGAATTCTATTTAAAATATTCATTTTTTAGGGTTTTGATACTACTAAAACAAATACTGTTCTCTTGTTAAATAATTATTATTTGAATGTAACATTAATTTATTTGTTTGTTTGTTTATTTATTTATTTAGTTATTTATTTACTTACACCCAATTTATTCATAATTTTGTAGTAATTCATATCTGAGAGTTTTTCTGTGGAGGGGATAAAGAAGATGGATTCTTCTTTTTTCTTTAGTCAACTGGAAAAGTAGTGAAATTCAATCAAGATTGAATTTCACTACTTGGTTAATGTGTTATTGGTTATGAATTAGAAAACAGTTGAATTAATTTTAGGAAAAATTGAAACTATGTAAAGTAAATAGCAAAATGATGAATTGCACTAATAAAAGGCTGTTCCTCTGTTAATTACCCCCTTTATCACCTTCTTTCTTTCCTTGATATAATTACCGTTACCATGAATACAAACCATACAATTATACCAAAAACTACCTTGGCTCTATTTGTAGCACCTTCTAGTAATTATTGGGAGAGACACTGTATTGTATTAAATATGGTAGTAACTGTCTGGGTATTGTAAAAAAAAAAATAAAAAAGTATCAGTCTGGTGGCTGAGATACTTATTGCAAACAGCCTGGGCTGCTGTTCCTACCAAAATCTAAATTTAATATTTGAAGGTGGTGGCTATTGTAACTAAATTAAATAAACTTTTAAAAAAATATAAAACCGACTTCAGAAAAAGTACACTAAAAATTAAGAAATTATACTTTTTCATTTATTGTTTAAATTTTTCAGAAATCACTGTCAAATTAAAAACTACAGGATTATGAAGAATTCAAACAAACAAAACAGTGGTGATGTGCACATATCAAAGCTAAATGAAATCAGGACCAAAGAAAATTTTTTAAGCAGTGAATCCACTGAGCCTGTTTACATCTTGCAAACAGCATGTTGTGCTATTATTATATCCTGTTTTACATTCCACAGATGTCTTGAATGATAATTCAATACTCCTTATTAGAACATACATACAGATGGATACACATTCTCATTAATTCAGCCAATACTCATTAAAACATTAATTTTCCTTGAATCCATATTCTACATAACTTTTGTAAATATATGAAACAGGTTTCATGAGATTCCTGTTGTTATATTTACCATAAATAAAGGTATAAAAAATCTATCTTCTGGACAGTTTCCAGGTCTCCTGGATAGCGATCATTAACTTGCGGATTATTCCATAAAATAACTTATTTCTAATTTTATGGGGCACTATTAGTTATTTTCACGGAATACCATTTTTTTTAAGAAGTTTTATTCTCAACTATCAGTTTTTATTTTAAAGTTCTGACCAGAAAATGTACATTATGTAATTATAAAACCTATTCATTTGATGGTAAAGGTAACATAATTATTTTATTTATCATATAAATAGTCTAATGAGGATTAGTTAATTATTTCTAAATCTATAATCGTAAACAAAGATTTTTGTATTCTTTAAATTATATTACAGATTATAAATTCACAAACTGCATGTCCATTGTTTAAAAGTGAGCAGAAAAAAGCAGTCAACACAGCAACAGCAAATGATAAAGGTTTTAAGGATGTTTACACATATTTATCATTATTTGCAGGAAAACAAATCAGTGGAATGTATGATATTTTTACAACTTGGGATATACTTGAATGTTTGGTTAGTATTTATAGAAGCTCTTTTCTTTATTTATCTTTATATTCAAACTACTGTTTAGAAATATTGCATTTACCATTATACCTGATTTTTTAAACAGAAAATAAATTCTTGACGATTAAACCACAAATATTGTTGAGGTGGATCATTTTTTATTTTGTAAGTAATTCTTGTTATCTTATTTATAACAAATTGGACAGTCAGTATGCTTAAAAACTAATATAGCATATTTTTATGTCCACTTATTTTGATACTGTAATAAGAAATCCATAATAATTTCTATATGACGAAAAACGAGATGACAAAATAAAAAAGCTTAATTCTTTCTTATATTGGAACAAAAGAAGAGCTTAATAAGTAACCAGAACACTTATACTAATACCCATCGGGTTGGTCTAGTGGTGAACGCGTCTTCCCAAATCAGCTGATTTGGAAGTCGAGAGTTCCAGCGTTCAAGTCCTAGTAAAATCAGTTATTTTAACACGGATTCGAATACTAGATCGTGGATACCAGTGTTCTTTGGTGGTTGGGTTTCAATTAACCACAAATCTCAGGTATGGTCGAACCGAGAATGTACAAGACTACACTTCATTCACACTCATACATATCATCCTCATTCATCCTCTGAAGTATTATCTAAACGGTAGTTACCGGAGGCTAAACAGGAAAAAGAGAAAGAACACTTATACTAATAAAAAATGTGCATTTAAACTAAGCAATCTGCTCTTTTCAGGTCAGATTTATTAAAGTATCCAACATGATCTCAAACTGAGAGTAAGCTGAATGTTATAACCATGCTATGAGAAAGATTATATCTTAAGTTTGTCATTGTAACAGAGAAACAACACTGTATATTTGACACACCACTCTTCACATGGAAAGTTTGTGGCTTACTTCAAATGGTTAACAGATTATTGAAACAAGTGAATAACACAACAAAAAATTTTGAATAAAAGAAGAAGGTAGTTGTATAGTGACTATTCGATTAGTATTAGATTTGAAGTTTAAAGGAAGGATATTTGGGAATGCAGTAGATGAGGGTAGCATAGTATACAGAAAAATGGGAAGAATATTAGCCTGATAGCTTTCTTTTATTATCACAGAAAAAGTTGACAACACAGTTGTAGAACTTTCCCATCATGCGATTTTTTTCTGATGCATGGCTTATACACATAACTTAATTTGAAAAATTTTAATATTTATCATTTTATTTAAACATAATATTTTTTGTTTATTAAATTTAATGATTCTAACTAAAGCGCGCGCATACCATATTTAATTCGTGAGGGTGTGGCGGTACTAGCGGCCACTTTAAATATTATTTAACTGTACTGCTCACCTGGTGACATCACCATATAATAGACGACTATAGTAGCTACACTAACGCTCCTTGTGGTGAGAGGGGATGCTATTGATGCTGTATATCCACTTTGCCAATAGTTTATTAAGAATATTTTTTTTGGGGTGGGAGTACAATTATGCAAAGAATTTTTTCTAGATATTATTATTTTTTAATTGTTAAAAATTTGCCTAAGAAAAATAATACCTTAATTAGGCAAAATTTTGAGATATTGAGGGTGACCTTGTTCTACAGTCTTATCCTCTTGATCTTTTAATTTTTTTAATTTAATGGCATCAGAACTGCAGTTTTCATTGTATCTTGACCAATTTGGGCCAAGCAATTACGTTATTACGTTCTTACTACGTTATTGCTTATACAACTAAGAATTAGATAAAAGTCTCCTTCAAGAGTTCTTTTATTCCTTTCAGTTTTTTCAACAACTGTACACAACCACAGAAATACTGAGCTATAGAAGGTAAATAAAATGCAAAGAAAATGCTCCTTTACCAGTTAGATTGAATGAATATTACCATATAAGTACAAGGCTGATATAAAGTTATAGAATGATTCCTTTACCATATAATAAATAGGTTTACTATGTAAATAAAAAATTTGAATGAAATAAATTTAATGACCATCATTTCATATTTTGTCAAATTTAAGTGTATTAGAAGCATTATGCTTTTAGAAAAAACAATTTTAGATCAATATTATTCTCAAAATATGTAAATCCAAACAATTTATAAAAGTTGTATGATAAAGTAAAATATTTATTATTACATTTTTTCTTTTTCTGTATTATTAATTTTTATTTTTAGGCACATAATAATCGTAAACTGCCATATTGGGCTTCACCTGTCTATCCAGAAAAAATGTCACAAATTACAGCAAAAGTACTTCGTTCATTGATTGTAGGAACAGATAAAATGTTGAAAATAGTTGCTGGTAAGTACAATATTATTATGCATCTTATATACATCAAAAAAATTTTTTTCTTGCATATTTTTCAATTTCTACATTTCACTATATCTGTTGACAAGTTGATTGTTGAAATTATAAAATTTTTGTAGAAAATGTAACAAACATCTTTACACATTACATTAGAAATTCTCATTGCCTCCCAAAGCTAACAAAGACTAAAACCAAGAAGACAATCTTCCATTTAACACTTATTCATCCTTGAAAGAGATGTGCATAATGCTTTTGTTTTGTTAATGTTTTTTTTTGCCGTCTTCTTTAATTCAGAGAAGGATGATATGGATTGATGAAGGGGCTGATTGAAGAATTAAAGGGGTGGCTTGTAAAAGATGATGCACTAGGTTTTTTAAATTTCTCAATAATCAATTTGTGATTATTGAAAAAAATCATGGATTTATGGTTTTTCAATAACCATACTTGCATTATGATAGCAGTTTACTAACTATTTAGATTAGCAAACTGTTTATAAGTGCACATATCAAATGTATTAATAACTGCTGCAGCAAAAAACATATTACACAGTATTTATAACTGCATCATGTGTTAATTGTTAGTCACTGAATTTGCAGCCTATAAATCTACTTTTTCCATGGTTAATATTATTAGGCTTTTCTTAAAAATTCTATTTCTTGGTAAAATGATGGACAAAAATTACATACTTTCAACAGAACAAAATCTGCTTGCATTTCATTTAGGTTGTTGTAGTAAAATTAATCTTATATCAACCAAAAAAATAAATAAAATTATTTAATCCCCTACTTAGATGACCATATGATATAAGTAATACATTTGAGAAAATTGGAAACTAAACGATTAAAGATCTTTGATATGTTATATGTCAGAACACATGAGGTGGACACAGCAATTAAAATAAAAATGGAATATGTATGTTCTCCAAATATTTCAACAGGAAAACCAAGTTGAAACTTTCATTAAAACTATTATTTTTCAAATGCATTTATCTCAGAGCTGAGAAACTATAGTAACTACTATAATTTCTTAGTTATGTAGTATTCTGGTATTCCAATAAAATTTTCTTCACAAAGAAGCTTGTGCTCAGAGCTGGTTCCATGGGACTATGTAAGTTACATTTCACATATCTTAAGAAATGTTAGTTAAATAGAGTGTATCAAAAAGAGCAGTTGCTTTTGTCAGTATGATGAATTGAAAGATATGTATTACTGTCTAAATATTTATAATAGGAATGGTTTTACAACTGACCTTGTGTCATACGAAATAACATTTAATAAAGTAATTTGTAAAAATGTATTTGCAGATTTTTATTACTATAAATTGTATGTAGCTTATATATAATTACTCTAAAGAAAATTGAACAACTTGTGATTAGAGAACTGTTGCTAATATTATATTTAAATAAAATAGGTCCTTATATAAATGAATTGCATAAACAATTTACGGAAGTAGCAGAAAAAAATTCATCACAGAGAAAATTTGTTATACATGGTGGTCATGACTTTTCAATGACTGCAAATCTCGGTGGATTAGGTACTTTTGAAAAGATTGTCAATCCAGGTGATGCAATTATAATGGAATTGCATGAAATACCTTTTGCAGGATTTTTTGTACAAGTAAGTAAAAATACTTAATTATGTGAAATATTTAATTATACAGTCAGTATAAGTAATTTTCTGGATTTTGTTTTACTTTAAGTTATGCTATTTAAAGAAGAATAGGAAAAGAAATATGTTATTAGCACTATCAAATAAGACATATTTCTAATAAAATTAGGACATTCTGTTTCATCTTTATTATTTTTTGGTTTGTAAAATTTTAAATGAATGGAATTTTATTAAAACATGTATAACTACTGCTTTTGTTGCATTTCATAATTATGATCATCTGTTATTGTCAATATTTCTTTTGTATTATTTCATTTATTTAACTTTTGTTCTTGCATTTACATCAATATTTACTCCTTCATTTAGTGATGATGACTATTAAACAGTAAGCAGAATTTAGCCCAGTACTTTTATTTTGTAATTTCTGCTCCAGAACAAGTGAATAAAAATTTGAAAAATTCCTAAAAATTTGGTGTTTGAAGAAGAAACTTGCTATAAAGTAAATGTTTGTTCAAATGTAGGTAAATTTTTTTATATAATATCACCTTTACAATATGCTCTAGTTGATTTTTAAAAAGTTTGCAATTTTTATATTTATTTTTAATTATTAAAACATTCTTAAATACTGATAAAATAATTTTAATATAGGCCTAAATTTTGGTTTATTGTCATGTGTATTCTACAGTAGTCAGGTATTGTTAAATTCTAATGAAGGTTGTATCTCAGTACTTAGCTAATTAACCCACCGGGTTGGTCTAGTGGTGAACGCATCTTCCCAGATCAGCTGATTTGGAAGTCGAGAGTTCCAGCATTCTAGTCCTAGTAAAGTCAGTTATTTTTACATGGATTTGAATACTAGATCATGGATACTGGTGTTCTTTGGTGGTTGGGTTTCATTCAATTAACCACCCATCTCATGAATGGTCGAACTGAGACTGTACAAGACTACACTTCATTTACACTCATACATATCATCCTCATTCTTCCAAGTATTATCTGAATGGTAGTTAATGGAGGCTAAACAGGAAAATCAAAGGAAAGTACCTAACTAATTAATTTTTAGGTATAAATTTTATTTTCTTCATTTCCATTTAAGGTACTTAATGTTTTATATACATAAATAATTTCAGATTCTAATAATATATATGTATGTGTATGTATAAAAAATTTTGAAATTTGGTAAACATTTCTTTACTTCTCTTACTGCAACAGAAACTATAAAAACAAACATATATATTGTTTTATTATTTTTTAAATAAAAATTAGATGCGGATTTCTGTTGTTGAACAATCATCAGTAGATACAAATGAATTAATAAATGATAATGTAAATGTAAGAACTAATTTTAAAATTAGTGCAAAAGAAATACAGAGAATAAAATATTATAATAGATAACCAATAATTATTAAACACAAAAAATGATTGTACTTGTGTTTACAAGATTCAGCAGAATAAAAATTAAAACAATTTTCAATTAAAAAAATATATTTTAAAATACAATCTTAACCTGAAAATGAAAAGTTAGCTTAAAAATAGTTTAAACCATTTAATCTTCCCATTAACGAAGTTCAATTGAGGAATAAAGCATACCACATTGTTTGTACAACAACAAAAAAACCTTATTTATTGTGAAGTGTGACAGTATTTTCTATTGTCTTGATTGTGATTAATGCTTGTAAGTGTTCAATTCCATAGTCCTAAACCTATGGGACTCATCTGAAACCCACGTAGTTTTATTTAGTTGCAGTGTTTTAATAAAACCTACATAAATTCTACTTTAAAAAAAAAATATAATGTGAATTTAACATTTTTAATACAGTATTTCAATTATTTCAATACAACATAGGCGTTTATTTTAAAACCAATTGTACACACATTTACTTTTGTAGGGAATATAACTATTTAAAATAAATTATAATATACTTTAATTAAATCAATAAGATAAGTAATTAAATATTGAAATAATTTACATGATGCTTACTATTAAATGCAGATGGAGTTGAACTTCTCCACTTATAGAATACATAATGACATTATTTTGAAATATTTTGTTCTATATTGGTTGTAAACATAAATAAAAAATGTTGTATAGTCTTAGACAATTGTAATATTTGTAATCCTTCATAATACTACAAAAAATATGGATTAATGAATCTACAGAATTATTAGTTTTTTTATTTATTTATCAACCAGAATATCATATATTTAGAATTAGAATTCTTGTAAAACTTCATAGTGTTAAAGTCTAAAACATTATGATTTTTTTTTTATATCCTGTCAGTATTTTAACTGAGGAAGCTGAAAATGTTTCTTATGTGTTTTCATAGAAATAACTGCAGATCTGAACAATGTTTTCTTTTTATTTTAAGTTTTCTTTCTTCAACCACAAGTATTATACTATAGTAAAGAGGAAATTATAATAATAAAATACAACGTAAATATTAAATAATAAGTTATACTTTACTTTTAATAAAGAAAATGCTTGATAATAGTCTCCTACCATCAAAACAGTATTTTTTCTTGCAATTCCATGTAGTCATAATTTTCACATTATAATTTTATCCCAATCCCTTCAATCTGAAACTACCAACCTTCCTACTTTCAAAAAAATGCAATTGCAGATATATCAGTAAAGTAACAAATGATATATTACTGATAATCATTTGTTTTTTTTTCAGATGCTGTATGCTGAAGCTGGAGGTTCAAATATATCAGTCATGAAAATTGGTAATTGTGGACAACCTTGTTCACTACATTCATTCATTGAAATAACAAAGGATGTTATACCTGCCAACTGGGTCAAAGAATGCACTTCATATTTATAGTGTATGTAAATTTAATATGTAAAGTAATAAATATAATCGAAACAAACCCAGATTTATACATTCATAAAAACCCATTAAAGTGGGAGTGTTCACTAATTCCCAAAATTAATGTGAAAGAAGGTCTGTAAGAAAGACCAAGAACTTAAAATTTTAAGGATTTTTATTTTATAATAAGGTTTTTTTAATCATAGTTGCTTCATCACAGAGTAATTATTTTCACAATATAATAGGTCTGTAAAATAAATTTTTCAAGAATTTTAAAATAAATGTATGACCTTAGAGTACATGTTCAAACTGTGTAGTCGCATTTTCATAACAAAAATAGATATTAAGAAACAGTAATGTGTAATGTTAGCTCTGGAAACAGTTCACAGTATCTTTTGTTCTGATGTGCAGTGTGTAGTTATAAAATTCTGTGCAGTACTTAAGATGTGAAGGTTTAGATTTGCGCATTTTATTCTCCCCTGAAGATAAGGTTGATGGATTAATCAGCCATTAAATACTTCCATACATTTATATAACAATAAATATTTTTCTTTTTTTAAATTTAACTAACAATTTAAAGTGTTCAAATTTGTTGTTCAATCAGTTGATTTTTTAAAATTAGTTTTAAACAAATAAAATAAATTTTTAATATACATAATTTTTAATTTATAGAATGTTTTATGTTAGGAACTGATTTCAGTTTCATCAGTCTTTATCATCTGATTTTAGTTAACTGTGGTTTTTTATTTTTTTTTTTTTAATATCAAATGGTAATCAGAATATTTCCAACAATCTTAGAAACTTTAAGTAGTTTGCCAATAACTTAATAGTTTTACTTTTTTAAAAACAATGAATAATCATGATTGTTGAACAGTAGACTGATAATTGAACAGTAGATTGATGACAGTTGATTGTAATGTTATTTCTACTTTTGACTATGTATTGCTTTTTAATGAATCTATTTATCAAATCCAATATGAGCCAATTTTTTTTCTTTAAATAGGCTTTAAAAAGTGTGCCGCATATGCATACATTTGGATCTAACATGTCTTGTCCCTTTCCCTTGCAGCCCCATCAAACAGTAGACATTGAGTAAACAAATAATGTAGCTTATAAAAAATAACTATAAAATTATTTTTTATACCAACTGCAACAAAAATTAAATCTTTCCTTTTTCAACTTTTAAAGATTTATCGAGGATACAGAAACTTTAATAATATATTGTATAATAACAAAAATCTATGGTACAATTGAATATTTTAGGATGAAGATCTAGTAAAGGCAGTTACTTTTATATGGATTTGAATACTAGATTGTGGATAGCGGTGTTCTTTGGTGGTTGGGTTTCAATTAACCATACATCTCCAGAATGGTCGACCAGAGACTGTACAAGATTAGACTTCATTTACATTCATACATATCATCCTCATTCATCCTCTGAAGTAATACCTTACAGTGGTTCTGGAGGCTAAACAGAAAAAGAAAGTACAGGATGAACACTAGTAAAATGTTCAGGGACTTTGAATTTATTATCAAGAATTAAATAAATATTTTATTATAATCAGTACTTAATAAAACATTTTATAAATTACATCAATAATGGGTAGATTTGTTATTCCAATGATAAAATAGGAATAGTCCCAGAATTTGACTGGATGGATGAAGGAAGACCGTGGTAACACCTCGATCAGAGCAGAATCATAAAATCCACAATTAATTATAAAATAAAATACAGTGTGAATGAAGTCCTTGTTAGTAATTTAAAATAATAAATACCATACATGAAATAGTAGTTAATTAAATATATGAAGATTATAAATAAATAAAATAACTTCAAAATAAATAACAATTGAGAAGGTGATAATAAAAATAATTTTGTCACCATCATATCGTCTGGTGTTCTGCCTTGTGGTAGGTACCATCAGTTTAAATTCAAGCCTTCATCACCTTGTAGCTTCCAGTCTTCATCAGATCTATTAACTTCATCATTCTTCCTCGCTTCCTTTTTCCTTTTTGTTAAGGTTTCATTTCCTCTAACCACATGTCCTAATCAGTTTTTGTGTGTGTGTGTGTTTTTTTTTGTGTATAATTCACACATAAGTGTTCTTCTTTAATTATGTTCATTAATTGCTCATTCCTTACTTGAAAAGTCCATTTTACTTTCTCCACATCCATAACTCAAATCCTGAATTCAGTTCCTTTCCTTTTTTTATTTACATACAATAGGATATAGAAACCTTAAAATTTTGTAATACACCCATAAAATTATTTAAGGATTTTATATTTTGTCATCAATAATATTTAAGAAAAACACAAATTTTGGAAACTGCAACTCATTTTATTGAATCCAAAAGAATAAAATAAACATTTTATTTGATAAAATAGAGGAATTATAAAAACATTATTTAGACTAATGTGGAAAGGTGATTAAACTCAATGATAATTACATACATGTAAACAATTATCAGTAAAAAATAACAGTTTTTGTAAATAAAATGAATTTGTTAAAATAATTTAATTTTAAAATTTATTGTTAATACTGTTTTTAACATTTATACATATTAAAATAAATATTCTTATTAAAACAATTTTAAATTTCTCTATAAAGGTGGAGATTTGATGTTTCCATTATTAAAATTCAGTTTAACATAGATTTGCCACTGTTTGTTATATTTCTTCAGAAGATGTGATATAATAATTACATTTATGTAAAATGGGGTGTACAATATTTGGAATACAGAAACCAGAATAAATAACTTTTCAAACTGTGCGCTTTGAAAATGTATTCAAATCATTAATTTTTTTTTATAACTAGATAAATGGTATGTTTTGGTAAAAAGGAAATATTTTCAAATTGAACAGAATGTATAATTTGGAAAAAAATGAGAGAAATTATGGTATCAGTTCTATTTCTGGCAGATGTATGCTTTGCGTATCAGGAAGAAATTATGTATAAATTCCTTTGCTTAATTACAAGAGTCTGAAATTAATTCAATAGTTTATGCTGTAAATGTAGTCAGACTGAAGGGGGAGAGGACAAAAAGACACAAAAAACTAATTTATAATTCTTAATTTTTTTGGCTACAGGTCTCCAAGTACCTTATTCATACCTACAAAAATAAAATTAAAATCAATATTTTTGTATTCCTATCTTTCTTGCTGATTAATGTTATGTTACTATTCATTAAACATTAAATAAAATGATTAATGATTTGACGAAACTGATTTAAATGTTGTAGAAGTGTTTTTTACTAATCTCTACTATGACTGATGCTGGTCACTAAACAAAACTAAATATGTTAATACACAATTGTAAACAGATATTACATTTATATTCTATCATTTGACTGTTTAAAAATTAAATACAGAATTGATTAGGTCGAAAACATAGTTATGTTTACTCAGAAAATAATAATAATAGTATTGATAACTCTAAATATGCTGGATAATAAAATTATTCTATAATGGCTGTTTTGAATCAGAATCAAATGATTTATAAGGAGTAAAAGGTGCCATATCTGATGTAATCTCATTTGTTTCCTCTTCTTCTTCATCTGACTGTTTTTTGAGTGGTTTTGTTGATCCACTGCATCTGGTTATGAATTTCAGTTCGGATAATAATTCTTCCTTTAGTGGGCCCTGGAAATAAAACATAAACAACGCAATATGTAAACTTTTGTATTAACAAATAAATTCCACTTTAATAAATGTGTTGGTCAGATTAGGTTAGTTTAATGTCAATAATTTTTTTTTACCGTAATCGGTGTTTTATACTTTTCCCATGAAATGTTTCCAACATAAAATTACCAATATGGCAAAGTAGAAGTGTGCCCTTCTGCATAAATATGCAGAATACCCCTTGTATATTTTACAAGACAGGGATACTAAAACGTATAATGTATATTTTAGTAAATAGATAATATAATACTATCTAGACTAAACAGCTGATATAGTGGTTAGCAAATTCGCTTATAGATAAAATGGTTTTGGGTTCCAGTCATGACAAGCATCTGATATTTTTCCCATTATCACTTCATCCATCATATCTTTTATAAAATGAAAGAAATAAAGAATAACTTGTAGAAACAATGCATGAAGGGGAATATTGGCTTGAATAATCAGACCATTATTTTTGAGGGGGTAAATTAACCATCTATTAGTAACTGTCTTTTGGCTAAGATGTACAATTGCTAATATAAAGAAGAAAAAACAAACATCTTCCAGGTTTTTAAAGACCTTTATTTGATCACAAAATCTATTGTTAATGTGGAGATTTTTCACTTTAAACCAATGTGTTGGGTGCAGTATGTTTAAATTGATAAACAAGTTATTTGTAAGCTGCATTATGGATTTTTTTTTCTTACTTTGAATTTATATTAAATTTACATGTGTAAGAAATAATTGTATTTTATATTATATAATACACTTTATGAAGTAAAATATATATCTATTTCTCTACTAGAATGTATAAAATGCATCTTGTCTATAATGATCAAGTACACACTAAACATTAAAAGTTTAAAGTGAGTATTTACACTCATTTTATGCTGTAGCTTATAACAATAAACCTAATTAATGAGGTTAATGTTTAATTATATTAGAGATAATATTTAATACTTACTCTATCTTCTTTAGTGCAAACACTATAAAAGAGTTCTCCAAAAGCAACTACAGAAGCTACACAAACACCAGCAACAAGAACAACAAATACACCACCAACATTTTGCAAACCAAGTTCATCAGCTCCACCTCCGCCTTCATCTTTTTTCTACAAAATATAAAAATATAATTAAGACAATTGTTCTTTTTATAAAAGTTAAATTTTGTCTAATTCTAATCTACTACAGAAATGTTATATATATATATATATATATATATAAAATCTTCTCCTATCCTCTCATCATCACTTCATTTCTATCTGTTGTGAGATGCAGCATCTTCTCTCCATGATTTCTTTTAACTGTTACTAGGAGATATTAATTATTAGAAGACATTTCAACCTTACCCTTCAGCATCCTCTGGCTCTTTTTACATCCATCCCTATTTCTTGTATTACTCCTGGTAACCTTTCCCAAATAATTTTTTTATACCTATATATTATAATCTCATTCCCTCAAACTTCTCCCATGAAACCCTTCTAATCAAGATCATTTCTTATAGGATTGTTTCTGACCTTGTCTTTTCTATCTTATTTTATATTTCTCAGTAATTTAATTTTTCCTAACTGAAGCATATTTCAATCCCTTGCCATCTTCCACAACTCTATCCACATGTTATTATATGCAAATATCTACATAACTTTTCTGTTACCTTCTGGTTCAGCAATACAAGCTAAATAGCTTGGTATAGATTCTGCCCCTTTGCAGTCAATTTGAAATTCCATTTATCAGCTTTCCATCTTCATATATATCTCTTCTCAAGTACATAAAATTTTTCACTTTTTAATTATAAATAAAATGGTGTTTTATTTATAAACCAAAAATCTGAGAAAATGAAATATCAGGCAGAAAAGTTTATAAAGAGAAAATTGATTCAATACGGAGTTTTCAAGAAAAAGAAGGAAAATATAATGGTGCCAAGAATGTTGAAAGAAAGAAAAGAACAGCAAGCTTATAGAATGAGAAAATGTTGAGCAAAGAAGGTGAAGATTGGAACATGGTTTTTCATAGGGCAAAATTAAAAAGAAAAAAAAATGGTGTTTAAAAGTTTTTTGAAGGTAAGGTTTATTACCTTGCTTGTTCATCCACTTTTGACTACTTCAGCAAATGTTAATTCAGACCACATAATTTTTTTATATATACAAATTAAATACTCTGTACTTTTGTTTTAAGTTTTTTTGCTATCTACATAAGCTGGCTACATAACAATCTACATAAATTGAACAAAAAATGATATTTTCTTGTATTTTGCTAATTTTTAAAAAATATTTAATCAGGTTTGATTACTGAATAACAAAATATTATAAGGTAATTTACCACAGAAAAATTATTCTTTTTAATTTTATAAGTACTATAAAACTCTTAGACCAATTAATGCAAATATAATATTAAAATCAAAACTGAAACAGATGTTATGAAACTGTCATTTTGTCAGTCTATCCTAAATATCTTTTACAATGCATTCACCAGAGTTTATTTCAGATGTCTAGGAAGTTATGGAACAGATGGCTTGTCTACAAACTAAAAGTATGATTACTGGATGAAAAGGTATATCTTCTCATTCTTTTAGTATTAAAAGTGTGCATTTAAGAAGAAAACAATAGATCATTTTTATAGCTCTTTTTCTATAAAATGTTTTGACTTAATATTAATCCCTAGCTGGATACTAAGAAAAAAATTATTATGTAACAGGATTTAAAAAAATTTGGAATAGTAAAATGTGCAAAATTAATATGTAATTAATTAGCCATCAATTTGGAAGGAAATGAAGCTTGTGAAATGAACTTATTTTTTATTTTTATCTAACCCTTTCATTGATGTCTAATATTGTATGTAAACATTCTTCACTAAATAATACCTGAATTTTATTTGCAAGAAGGCAATTTATTCTTTAGAAAATCACTTTATCAGAGGGATCTGGTCAAGGAGAAATTCATATGCCTGATTACATCAAATTTTCAGCACGAACTATTTAACTACAAGTAAACCTTAATAATTCTATTCAGAAAGTAATTAATATAAAATACCTGACATTTTCCTCCACCTCTTTTTTCTTTCCACCATTTATTTTTAAGTTTCGTTAATTTTCCAGTCTCCTGTAGACTGATCACACTGGTACTCAATTGATTACGATACCATGAATCTGTAAAAAAATTAGTAATTTAATAATAACAAAACAAAAAATATTAAATTTTTTTTTTTTTTAATAGTATATTGTTTTTTTAAAAACCTAAACAGTATTTCAATCTTTAGAAAAAGAAATGTAATTACAACAACTTGCTATCTAAAATTGTGAAAATGTAATTTCAGAGGATGTTTTTGGTGTTTCTATTCCGCTTCTCCATTGTAGATTAACTGACAAAAATAACCTTCATTATACAACATTATAAGCACAATATTTATTACTTGTACTATTAATCCATGTACTAAAAAGTATTTCCTGAACACTTCAAAATGGTCAAATATTGTGTTAGTGGCATTTAATTCAATATTGTAACATTCAAAATTCATGATATCAAAGAAGTTTAATCTGTTAATATTATAGTCATTTTTATTTAGGTTTTATAATGGATCTTGCTTGACAAACTTTTTTCTTTGTGGAATTACGATTAATGTAAATATGTTATGAAACTGAAAAAAACTCAAATGAGACAAAAGAAGAAGATTAATGTTTTTCGGGAAAATAGATGTTTTTTGGGGTAATAATGCTTGGCCTCTTACAACAAATAAAAGCTTTAGTTTAGCTGAATAAACAACTGAATAAACAACTCTAGTTGTGTTCCATATTCAGTAGAAAATCATTCTGCCAGTGAAGGGAAATAATTTTTTTACAACCACAATTTTTCTATGAGATTACCAACACTTTTACATCTTAAAGAATTTCCTATATTGCAGAACTTTTATAATGATAAATAATTAAATGACTTATTAATGGATAATCTAAATCATACAGTGAGAATTTTTTTCTGATCATACAGTCAGAATAAAGAAGATATTAAAAATAAAATTCAGCAGTGACTATAGGGGAAATATAATGCGTTACTGGGTCCAAAGTGACATTATAACTGTATAATTACAACTTGATCAACAAAAACTTGGAATATATCAGAGATTAGAATTTTTAAAATTGAAAAGTGTAAAGTACGAGGTAGGTGTAGTATGATTAAAGCTATATTCATTAAATTGTTTTTCATATCTCTTAAAAGTTGAATAATATTCTGTCCAGTTTTCTTGCATGCTTTTGGCCTTTTTTGGGAGCCACTAAGAACAGGAAGTAATGTCACTTAAAATATACACTAAGTTTTTTCAATACATTTTCAACCTTATATTTTTTTCTTGGGAAGGTGTTGAAGTCAAAAGATGAGGACAAAGCACTTCAGTCATTATTGCTTCATATGAATGAATTTTTTTTTCTAATCTGGTTGATAAAGACAATTAATCGTCTTTGATTTATAATAATGATAATTACTTATTATTTTATTGATGACAAAATGTGTTGAATACTGTTGATGCATTAGATTTAGCCAAAATAAAAAAAAAATTAAATTAAACAAACATTCATCAACTATGGTATGAGTATCATTAAAAGAACAATATAACTATTTTAAAACCAACTGAAAAGTGATCAATGTGACTATTGTACATGTAAATGTAGTACAGAGGTCAAACACAGTTTATTATCAAGAGGTTCCTTGTCATCTTAGTGATGCTAGTCAAAAAAGATTAGACTTAGAACAATGGAAATTGTACAGCATGAAAAAATAATAATGGCATAATCAAATATCATTCCAAAAAAATAATCCTAAAATTGTTTTAAACACTAGAAAAAGCCCTGGATTCAGTCAATTTTAACTTCTTGGAGTACATCTATATCTTAAAAAACAAATATAAAAAAATATATTTTTTAAATATCAATCTTAATTCTATTTCAAAATAGATTTTTTTTAAAAATAGGGTCCAAGAATATAAACATTTTTTTAAAATTTTAATGAAAATTGTTGTTATGATAAAAATAAATTGAAAAAACACATGAAAAATGTTACATTAAATAAATAAATAAAAGATTAAATTAATCAAATAAATTTTGAGAGTATAAAAAGATCTGTATTCATATATACTTGTATTCTATAAAAAGTAGTTATTATTTGTTGAATATTCAAGTAATTCAGTAACATTTTGACCATTGTGCTAATAAAATTTAGTTTTATATAAAATGTAAACCACCAGAACACAATAATTAAATAAGTTAAACTTTCCTTATTAATTTCCAATAACCAGTTTTCACAGTACCCATATTTTGAGTTTAAAATCAATTGTATTTTATTTTTTTTTTTACATTAAAAATTATTATTTTTTTTAATTTCTCAATTTTATTCCAGAAATTATAATATTTTAAATTGTCAAATTCTAGTACTGCACAGCACAAGTACATGTATATTTACAATATTATTTAAAATCTGACATTGAAAAATATTATAATTTCTGGGACAAAATTGACAAATTATTAAAAAAATTATGAATTTTAATGTAAAAAAGTAATTTTTAATACCAATTGAAGATGTGGGATACCACGAAAACCAGTTATTGGAAATTAATAAGGTAAGTTTAACTGATCTAATTACTGTGTTTTGGTTGTTTATGTTTTTATACAATAAAGTAGTAATTATATATCTGATGGCTGATACTGCTAAGAAATTGAAAAATTTTTCAAAGAATAACAAATGTATCCTTTGAAAAAAACCTTTTGAAGTTAATTATTAACCTTGTTATTGTACTTAAATTGGGCAATGTATAGATTAAACATAATTTTAAATCTCTAAGCTAATCGTCATTTTATATAAATTAAATGTTATTAGTTTAATGAAACATTCGTTAATTAATTTAAAAATTATATTATGAAATATCATCAATGTTCTTATGACCAAGAGAAGCTGAATCTGAAAAAAATATCCTTAGCAATGCATTACAAGTGTTTGATATGACTGTTAGTTGACAGGAAAGTGTTAGGCCAAAAACATGTAAATGTGTTAACATATTGTATTTTATTTGCCATTTATTCATAAACACTTTTCATTACCAGTTATTAAAGTATTTAAAATGAAATAGCTATATACAACAAATGTTACAGCTATATATCAGTAAGAAAATCACTGCAGTATTTTTTTTTTTTTTTTGTAACTCTGGGACCACCGTTACGTATTACTTCAGAGGATGAGATGAATGACAATCTTTGTAGTGTGTGAAAATGCTATATCTGACCAGGATTTGAACCTGGGACCTCCAGATGAAAGGCCGAGATGCTACCATTCATGCCACAGAGGGTGGCATTGCAGTATTGGATTTATAACAAAGGATTTATGTAACAAAGAATATATACAAATTAGAAACCAACCACACTTAGACAAAAAATAAGGTTAAACTATGTTTTATATATTTGAAAAAAAATTCTACTGAGAATCAGTGGGATTCAATTTAGCAATGAATACATGTTGGATAGCATATGACCAAACATAGCGCTCTAAAGCATTTTCAGTATTAGCAATGAATTTATATATATATATATATATATATATATATATATATATATACAGAACCCTAACAACAGAAGAATATTATTCATATTGCCCTTCTTACATAATCTAAGTAATAATGTAGTATATGTATGAATGATATATGTTATGTATGTATGATGTGTATGAAATACTTACTTTTTCTCATAACAATACCATAACCTTTATTATCAAGCAATCCACCAACTTGTGTCAGTTCACATCTACGTTCAACTTCATATTCTATAGATGTAGATTCCATTAAAAATGCATAATCATCATTTAATACCCTCAGTACACCCTCATCGTTAGAACTGGTCATCACCTCAGGATGGGAATTCATATATTCCCACATTTTTTGATATGTAGAATGATTTGAGTCCTGTTTATGGAAAATTAATTTTCATGTATAAAATATCCATAAATAATTATTTTTTAAATTTTATTTACAAAAATTACATTTTATTAAAAAAAGATTCTTTATAATTTTATAAAATTTTGTTTAAAACTTTAGTTAACAAAAAACTGAAATTTTGATTAAATTTGCACCTTTAAAAAAAAATTCTTTTTATCATTTTGTAACACTCATAGTATCACTTTTTATATCAGATGATACAAGTATTTTATCATGTTTTTACTCCCTTCAGGTGTTATGTAATGCTGAAGTTTATACGAGGTGTGTGAGAAAAGTAATGAGACTGACTTTTTAGTTACTGAAGTTTTTATTTTTTTCAAACAACAATATTATCCCCCCTTCAAAGTAGTTCCCTTGGGCAGCTATACACTGGCGGAGTCGTTGTTCCCACTCAATTGGTAGGACTTTTAACTGGTCGGTCAGATTTCTAAAATGACGTCCTTTTAAGACATGTTTCAATTTCGGGGAAAGGAAAAAGTCAGAAGGGCTCAAATCAGGTGAATAGGGGGGTTGAGGAACCGTAGGAATGTGTTTTGAGGTAAAAAATTCCCTGATGAAAATGGCCATGTGACACGTGGCATTGTCATGATGAAGCATCCACTTGTCTGCAATGTCTGGTCTCACGCGAATCACTCTTTTCCTGAGCCTTTCAAGGACACCTTTGTAAAACACTTGGCTGACAGTTTGTTCTGGAGGAACAAATTCTTTATGCACGATACCCTTACTGTTAAAAAAGCAAATCAGCATGGTTTTGATCTTTGATTTGCTCTTCTACATTTTTTTGGTCGAGGAGATAACGGAGTGTGCCATTCTTTGCTTTGCCGCTTAGTTTCAGGATCGTACTCAAATATCCAGGATTCATCACCTGTGATCACACGATTGAAGAATTCTTGGTCACTGTCAATCCTCTCAAGAAGATCAACGCACACCTTTCTTCGATTGTCCTTCTGTTCCGTTGTGAGGTTTTTCTGCACCAATTTCGCACAAACCTTTCGCATATCCAAATCGTCTGTCAAAATTTGATGTACGGTGAAAGTGTTTAAATTTAACTGTTCACTCATCATCCTTATTGTTAAACGACAGTCTGATCTCACAAGAATCCTCACATGCTCAACGTTTTTGTCAGATTTTGAAGTTGAAGGTCTCCCTGAGCGAGGTTGATCTTCAACATGTTCTCGACCTTCCAAAAATGATTTGTACTAGAAGAAAACTTTTGCTTTTGATAAGCAATGTTCCCCATAGGCCTGTTTCAACTTTTCAAATGTCACATTCGCGGATTGCCCAAGTTTAACACAAAACCTGATTTCACAATGTTGCTCTAAATTCCGATGCTCTATTTTCATAACACACAACAAAAACACAACTTCACTGATGGCGCTGTCAAAAATAATGTGTTGGCTGAATGGAGTTGAAACTCGTACTGAGCATGTGGAAGGGATGAACAAACCGGTCTAGCACAGACCGGTAGACACAGCGTTGCCAGATCGCTTGCAGTGTTACCAATCTCATTACTTTTCTTACACACCTCATATATCCTTGAGTAAAGATTTAATAATTAATATTGATTAATAATTGAAATAAAATTTAATCTAAAATCAAATCTAAGTAAAATACAGCTGCTGTCTTTCCGCTAGAACAGCATTACCAAAATCTCATTTGTGAACAACTCTTAAGAAAATAATCTAAAAACTAAAGGTTGATTCTGCTGATATTCTGTAAAACTGATTAATTTAGTACAATGAGGCACTCATAATTTCTCTAAATTATGGATATTATTTTTCTTCTTTCCCTTCTCCAGTATTCTGGATCAGGGGATGTTCAGATTGCTGTCTACTTCTATTCCTCCATCTCTCATCCACTATGGGATGAATGTTATTTGAGTGGTTTAAATTCATTAATTATGTTTTATAAACAAAAAGAAACTCACTTGAAATGATTTTTTTTCTTCCTCATAATTTATGGACTACATTTATGAAATTCTTAAACAGCCATAAAATGCCACTTTGTTACTTCCATTTCAGAGTAGAACTGTAATTTTCAGACAATAGACAATATATAATTTTTCTAGCATATAAACTTTTAGTGGTACCAGGAGACTTTTATAATTTAACTGATGACAATGTGATAAAATCATAAAAGTTAGAAAAAAAAAATTTTCTTTTGTTTTTTTTTAAATTTTATTATTTACATACCCTGAAAAAATTAGCTGTAGATCCTCCTTTCTTAGCACCATATTTTAATGTTTTATGATTTGCTAATTCTTCAACATTTCTGAATGCTGATACTGTACTCTCAATAGTTAAAAAAGCAGCCAGATTAGCAGTATATGATGATACCATAATTAACGTAAAAAACCACCAAATACTAGCTACCATACGAGTTGATACAGCTCTGATAATAAAAAAAAAAAAAAACATGTAAGTAAAAATTAATTGTATTGTAACTTAGTAATATTAATATTAAATAATTTTCCTACATTTGACACTTCACCAGTTAGCCTTAACTCTTTGAGGTTAACAGTTATAATAATTATTTTAGTTGAAACACCCATTTCTTTCAGCATATATTTTTGTAAAATAGAAAATATACACTTATATACAAGAAACTGAGATATACAGCTTAGAATATAAGTTGCATATCTTAAAATATAGACTGATCTTAGTACAGAAAATTCTTTCATCTTACAAATGAAATATGGCTTCAGCCAATATTAGCTGTCAGTGATATTACTGACTGAAATGCAAGGGCAGTCTTTAACACTAATTACAATTGGATGACTTTACTAGAAGGTATGGAATTGTCTTTTTTCTTCTCATAAGCAAACCTGAGATACTTAAATGAAACATAGAGAGTTAAAGAGCAGATAAACTAATATATGATGATGCAGACATTACCACTTTATTACATAAATAAATTTATCTAGTTACATTAAGAAAGGATTCATCTGTTGAATAGAATGTTTTATTTTTGTTCATTGCAGTTTTTGTCAAAAATTATTTACTATTTATGAAAGTGGGAAATCACCTGTTTAGAAACTGTCTTCAGTAAGGATGAAAAAGTCTTCAGTAAAAGTGAAAAGTGGAGGGAATCAGAGAAAGAGAGTAATTAAAAAGGATTGCTATGATTGTAGACATTAGTCAAGGAAAAAGCTATTATGAGATGAAGGAGCATGATGATGACCATTAAAAATGAAGGACGTTCAGTCTGTCAAAAAAATTTACCAAAGAACAGTTTCACACATATATAAACATGCAACTGTTAGTACATCTGGTAATATGAGTTTTTGATTGGAGGTTTATATTTGTCTCACATTCAATAAATCTTAATGAGTGCTTAGCAACAAAAACTCTTTGTATACTAAAACAAGATGACATATTTCATAAAGTCAGACCAAAAAAGGTCATAAAAAATATTACATGCTATGTTTATCCTAACAATTGGTCTAATGTAAACAAGGGTAATAGTATAAAAAAGTGACATTTACTTCACTGAACCTTACAAAACATCTATTAATAACCTTAAAGGAAAGTAATTGCAAAATTATATGCTTATGGTTTCCAATCCTTTTTATAATAAAGAAAGAAAGAAAGAATGTTTATATATTTTAAATCATGAAAAACTGAATGTAAAACAGTAACAGTGAAAAGCAAAAACAATACTGCTAAAATTAACAAGTTTAGATATTTTTGTTAAATTTCTTTAGCCAGACTTTTGTCTTGATTAACAGATGGTAGTCACACTGTGTCAACCAAACTGTAGATAACTGTTGATAATTTCCCACATGATCTGCTAGTTTTGTAACATGATAAATGCAATTATAGATTGTCATGATACCAGCACCAATCACTTCAAGCACTATCATTCATAATGCTAGTATATGAACAAAACATTGTCATTAATTTCAACAGATCTTTATTCTCAGACAAACGATCTTGGTAGTGTGTGTCGTTCTGTTTCCTTAAAATATAATTTAACAGTTGCATATCAATTACACAGATGTAAATGTATTCATTACAATATATATCATTCCTAAGAATTAGCAGGAGCAATACTGACAGGTAGTTCATTGGCTGTTGCTTTATCAGTACTGAATTGAATGAATGACAGAAGAATCTTTAATGAGACCATAGAATACAATTGCTGGTATTGACACACATCCAACTTTGTGCTGTAGCTGGTTTGTCATTCTGAACTCAATCGAGGACTGTTCAATTACAATTTTTTCTATGATATTTACATATAACCCTGACATGCAAGATCATTGTATGTTGACATTTGCAGAACAGATGGCTGATTCTTGCTGTTCCATTTTAAATTACATATTCATATTATGGAATCAGTATACAAAATAAAATAACTACTGAATGTGTTAGCACTAAATAAAAGTACATTTTTGAAAAGTCAATGTAATGTTTTCATTTATAATTATTGTACGTATTAAGCATTCAATGCTTAGAAATTTCAGTTTTCTCTTTTTAACACTTTCTTTTAAACCCTAATATCTCTTCCATGAACATGTAATCAAACAGAATAAAAAAAATTGAAACAGCACCTAAGAAACTAATAAATGGATTTTGACTATATAAACTTTTAAACAACATTATTTACTATTCATGGTATATGAAGTAAAAAAGAAGTTTAATGACAGTTAAAAAGGAGTATACATAACAGATATAAAATTATAATGGCTGCCAGATTTAACAGAGGAACTGCAGAATTAACACTATGTTATTAAGAAACAACAACAATAATTCTTATAAAAGTTCTGATAAAATGGATAACTGCAACCTCTGCAATTTGATGTTCTGAAATACTTGGAATATCTCAGGTAGATGCATTCTGGAAATTAAAAGGTGTTAAGTAAGGATAATATTAGTGGCTGAGGCCACACAAAATAAACTACTTCTTGTAAATCACCAAAGTTCAGCAACAGTGGATACACTTTTACTAAATTTTTTTGTACATTTATATTTATTTCTACATTTTTACTTTTTTTTCTGCATTTAGCTATTCACAGAAATTAATGTCACTTAATGCTCATTTACATGACAGAAGAAAAACAGATTTATTCTGATTCCTAATATCACAAGTGTTTTTTGATGTCATACAGATATAATAAGTTTTGAAGCAAATCCAGTGTGAAAAATATATTTATATTTGAGGAATACTTATAAATTGAGAGAAACATTCTATTTAAAATAGTTACAAACAAATTGTATAAAAAAAGTAATGTTTTTTTAAGAAAAATTTAGTTCACAACATAAATTACTGCACTTTTATAAATCCCCTTAATACTGTTGTGTATTCGAAGCTCGATCAGAATATTGAAAAATTGAGAATGTTTATATAATTACAATTTATTGGTTTAAAAATATAAGTAAATCCAGGCAAATAAATAATAATGACAGTAGTAGTAATAATAATAGTACAACAACCATAAAACAAATAATAAAAAAAAGTATAGTAATCATAAATGTCAAGAATAATAATAAACAGAGATTACATACAAAACAGAATTTAAAGTAATTGTCAGGATTTATTCACAAATAGATAAATAATGAAAACCAGAATTCAGTGTTATTGACAAAAGGCATAGAATGACCACTCTAGTCTTAACACTTTTAGCCACTAGTCTCGTACTAACAACAATAGTACAATATACAATGTACAAGTATAACGTTTTTTTACTGCAAATACCATTGCTGTTCACAAATTAAACTACCGTAACAGTTTATGAATTAAATTTAGTACATTATCTCTTTCACATCGCAGGCTTCATCTCACAGACTCTCCTCATGGAACTGATTTTTAACTGGTCTTCCCTGGACTATTTATACTCCTAGCTTCTTTACCTGCCAGACCATACCCAACTCGAAGCATGAGAACAATCGACCAAGCCCTTTTGTTCCCATGCATTCCTAACCTTGGTTCAATAACTCTTCTCACAGAACGAACATCTGTTTAGTGTGTCAGTAGGCAATATTACAAATGACGTCTATTAAACAGACCTGTTACCTTTACTAAAAGGGTTTCTTTTAGCCCCTTTCTGGATTCCTCCCATTATTATATTTTCTACTTACTTTCTTCTTAATTGGTAGGAATCCATTACTCAGGTCCGCTATACTGGTCTTGTTACAATATGAAGTACTGATAACATAAAGCACAATCTCAGTCTGATCATTTCATGTTAATAATTCTACATAGTATTAACTCATTCTCTTTAATAAAGTAAATCTATTAAAGTATAAGTCTTTAAAGTAAATCTATTTTAAAATTGGTATTAAATATAAGTAAATAGAGATAATTTTATTACAGGGGGGCAATTTCTGAACCTTGTTGCATAAGAGAGCCAATAGTGAACCACAGGGAATTATTCAAGCTGAACTGGTTTTCCAAAGATTCAGGTTCTTCAATGCAAGGATACGGATTAGTCCATTCATACGGACTAATTCTGAAAAAAGAAAACAATAATATAGTCAAATCACAATACACAATATACTTCTCTTTAATAAAATATTATGTATATGAACAGTTATTATGCTGTGAGTTAAGAACAACAATAATAATCATAATGTAAATGTAACAGCATAATAATGCTGTTTTTTTTTATTGAAAAAAAATAAAAATAAACACCATTAAAAAGTAAGAAAATACCCACTTAATATGATTTCAGTTTTTCTTTAAAGTTAGACAATTAGATGTAATATTAAAAACTTATATTAATAAGGCATATATATTGTTAATTTGTACCAGTATCAAAAAGTCCAAATTTAAAGAACTGAAAACTATTATTTTTAGTATCAATTTTTTATGTAAAGTTTTAATTCTTTTAGGAAAGTTAATTTTGTTTTTAGTTACATTTTTATTTAAAATATGGATATGGCTATAAAAAACAGATCTGATATTAAAAACATCATTCAAAGGAAATTTAAAGGTGAGAACATGTGTCTTAAGAAAAATAAGTAATGCAGATAAATCATATTAACCACTACTGAGCCCCTCTAGAATCCAGGAATGTGTTATTTTTTCTCCTATGTTTTGTGATAAATACTTTTTTCAAATTTTTGCATGAAAATATTTTGATTATCAGAATTACACCAGGTTATGATTAGACTGTAAAAAAAACAATAGTAAGCAAGGAAACAAATAATTTATTGAATCTTCAATATAGGTAATTTACAAATGTAATTTTTTGTTTAAAAAATAAATGTCTTCTATGTTATCTGGATAAAAGATTATAATAGAATTTATAAGAGGATTCTCTCAACAAAATAAAAAAAGGGTAATCGATCTTGGCTTATTTAATTAATAGTAAGGCTTGAATTTAGACAAAAAATGCATATAGGTTGAGCTTTTATTATGTAAATTAAAGAAATTAAATATGCATTAAAATAAATTAAAGATGTACAAAAATTAAAAGGAGACCAGCAGAAAATGTTAGGAAAAAACTGTAGTGGGATAAAATATATAAGTAACAAATTCAAATGAAAAAAAATGATTGAATTTAAGTAGGTTGGTTAGAATAATCATACAGCCATAAACATATTTGATGAACCCGTCCTGTTTCAATAAGTGTGAATAGTGTTAGTATAAAACAAGAAATGAAGATTATGTATAATTTTATAAACTCTTAATGCTACCTTAGTCATTTTCTGTATTATACTCAGGCAGTTTGTGTATTTAACACATTAAAATGTAATACTTAGTAAAATAGTGTGCTTATACAAAATATGTTATATATGCAATGTTTAACATGCAATTATCAGTAAAAAAAAAAATCACAAACTTATAAATATTATTTAATTTACTAGCATTTTTTAAAATAGAAATAAGAATGTAGTAAGTATTAAATATGAATATCACTACTACAAACTTAAATTATTTATTTATAAAATATGTAATTTAATATAATTTGTAAAATTCATTTAAATTTAATAAAGAAAATTAACTCACTAATTTCATAAAACTACAGTATATAAATTTAAAGATTTCAATTATTTACCTTGCCATGACAAATAACAACAAAGAAACTCCAACATATGCAGCAATCATATAAATCCAGACTTCTTTGCTGAACGGTGACAAAAATGAAAACAATTCTGGTGGTGCTTTCATTGGTTTTTTATACAATATACTGATACCTTTAATTACAAACAAAATTTTCAATTCTTAATTCTCCTGACAATAAAGAATATTTAATTAATAGACACAAATAAATATTTAATTAAAACTAAATTAATAATTAAAATAATTAATTTTTCATTTCTGACTGAATAAATAGGCAATTTTCCTGTGTTTGTACATGTTCAAATTTAAACAGATACATTTCTTACACAGATGGCTTGATTTCAATGTGATTTTCTAATAGCAGTATATTTTATACTAATGATTTTACTGTAACTTTTATTTAATTTAATTCAGCAGTTAAGCTGTCTCATTGTATCCATTGTGTTGAATCTCCTTAAAAGTGAACAGACCGAAGTAAAACTGAAAATATTCATTTAGTTTTGAAAGTATATCATGGATCAAGGATAATATTGATTATGTCAACCATACTAACATATTTTAAATTTTAAACTTGTACACTTCCAGTCAACAGTTAATGAGCTGATTGATTTGGTTATAATATTTTTTATATAATAGTGTTAGTAGGGCTTTTTTTGCTTTCATTACATTAAACTAAACTCTGAATTTCTGGTAATCTTTTTTAATAGCCAACCTAAAAAGGAGGATATAACTTTTATATAAATACATATATATTTTTTTCCATTAGATCTACTTTTATCAAAAGTTGCTGGGTTTAGGTAGCAAGGATTTGGAGGGATCTTATAAATTATTGAATGTCCTTGGTGAATAAAAGTTTCAAAAACTTGATATTATCTTATCTTATGTTTTAATTTTATTTTCAAGGAACTAGTCATACAGGCATTCCAGTTGTTGCAGGATGATTACTTTTTGAATTGGCATCTATAAAGTTGTTAACTTGCACTGTTTCTGTGATATCATGAGCACAAATAGTTAAAACTACCTGTTGATACCCGACTAGTTGTAATCTAGCTGATAAAATATAAAGTTTAATAATGTAAACATTTCAGAGAGATTAGGTTTCATTTTATTTTCTTTTGGTTGTTGAATTCTAAATTTTTGGATATTCCAGCATGGGCAAATAAGATTTTGAATCCTAAATTTCAGAAGGTTTCATTTTATTAGGTACATTAAACATTTACAACAGTATCTTTCATTTCCTCAATGGTACCAACTGTACTGTATGAGTGATTTTTGTTATATTTATGATACTGTGTGTCCGGAGATCACAAAAATTATGAAAGCGTTGTAAGAGAACAGACAGTTTTATGTTAAAAACTGGATTAAAACAAACATTGTTTATCCTCATCTTTGTTATTATCCTTATTGTGAGTAATATACATCAAGTGAAGAGAAAAACAGAAAACCAAGAAAAAACTATAGTTATTTGCTAATAAAACATTGTTATCATGGGAGAAAAAGATATAGTCTAAAATTGTTACTGCTTGAATGATGGAATCAGAAAAGTGCAGGGATCCAAACAAGCATGGAGAAGAATTAAATATTGCTAGTGACAAGTAATGATTGAAAACAAACAGGCAGACTGAAAGTACAAGAAGCACAAGAAATTATTTAAACGTTTTATGTATTTATGGCAAGAAGTATCTGAGGGTGGACGGATTAATCAAGAAAGTTGGTAATGGAAAATAGATGGCAAATGTAAATTGGATGTGAGAAAAGGAAGTAACAGTAAAATATAAAAAAACAGCAGCAATATTAATGAGTTACTATGTCTTCATTCTTATATGATTTAGAGTCTTGGGTGACTAAAAGAGAAAAATACAATTAAATACAGTTAACTGAGATAAATTTTTTAATAATGACAATAGGAAATGTGAGGCTGAGTAAGAAGTGCAGCAGTAAGAGAAACTATAGGATGTAGAATACTACAGGAGTGAATTGAACAGAGAAGATTAAGATGGTTTGGGCGCTTACAGAGAACACTAATTGAATAGTAAAAAAAGAGAATTTTAATTTAAATACAACGAGAAGAAAACCTAAACAAAGATAAAAAAAGATGTTAATTTGTATGAAGAAAATTCTGTAAAAGAAATTAGAGATGGAGAAATTTTTCAATGAGGTATGATAGAAAAACTGAATTAAGTGTAGGTGTATGTATGCTGCCCAACCCAATAACTTCTGGATAAAGTGAAAGGATGATTTTGATAATGATGTTTTTGGGAGTGAATGAACCAAGTACATAGTTTTTAGGGAAAGGCTGAATAAAGGATTTCTAGATAAAATTACAAGTATGAAAAATATTATCGTTCTTTGATGGTTGTTTGGTTTTAAAACAAAAAAAAAAAAATATGATTTTATGCTAAGACTTTACTAAGCCATATTGTAAAATCCCCAAAAAAAAGTATTCTTAATGTTCTTTATTATATGTTAACTAATATTGTTATCCATGAATATTACAACGTTAAAGTATCAGCAATAGCTAAGGACTGAATAATAGTTTGCAATAAGCAATAATTCAGGTTATCTGTGTTTACCTTAATTATTTTTTTAAAAAGTATTTAAATAATATTATAATAATACTGATATTTTACAGTATGATTATAAGTATATAACCAGTGTTTCTAAAACCCCTCAGTGTAGATTCTACTCTAATAATATAATTATGTAATAATAAACAAAAAATGAATATAACTGACCAAGATTCATAAATGGCATGGTAAAATCAGCATCTTGTTCTCTTTCTCTAGTTATAGTAATATCAGCTATAGCAAGATCTGCCCTCTGAAATAGAAAAAAAAGATTGATGATGTTGTTTACTGTATGTTATTGTATGAAACATTTAAATAATATTCTTTTGCTTATATCATAATTTTTCAATAGTCAGAAAATTTATTATTTATTTTATTAACTTTGTGGGTTGAATGATTTTCTAATATTTTTCATTTTCCAATTTTGCTGACATTGTCATTATAGTAAGATCTTTATTAATTGAATAGCTGCCTGGAAGAATGTTGTAAGGTACAAAACTGTCAAAGTTGCTTTTATTGTTGAATAATGTTGTAAAAGACAAAAAGAATCATTAGCTGCCATCTAATGGATAACATTTGTACTACTTTGGTTAGTTTTCTTAGTTTACATTTTTTGTTGGGTGGAAGATGGCTGATCAGTGTTCTGTGAATATGAGTGAAAGCTTAATTATAAACTTAAACGGGAAAAATTGAAAACTTAGAATGTAAGAATGGAAAGACAATCAAAGAAAAAGACAAAAAAAATGAAGGAATAGAATACATAAACTGAAAAGACACATTAAAATCAGCTGTTCAACATTCCAAAGTGGTAAGTGGAAAAACATTGTATTACCATAACCTTATATTATAGACTAATGCATTATATGAAATTACTGTAGTCTACTGATATAATTAACTTTGTACATATTTTTATTTTATTAAATTTTAAAAAAGTTAAAAATTAATATTATTTAATATAAGATTCTTTATCCTGGTTATTAAATTGGTTTTTATTTCATTTCTGTAATTGAATTAGCCAATTTTTTTACTGGCCCAAAACATAATATTATTTTGTTTATATTAAACTTTAAACATTTTTAATATTGAAACTAATTCACCAAAATAGTACTTATAGGTGTTAAAATTTATTTTTTTAAAATCTTATTCTAATTTTTTATTTGTTCCTTGCAATAAAATAAAATAAAAGCCCTAGTTCTTAGATTTTGAATTTAATATTGTCTGTGATTTTATTAATATATAATATACATTCACTGATGATGTTTATTATTATATGTGCATAATATATATTATCATTTTGTTATACAATAATATTACTTTCAATAATATTAAATAAAAATATTTACTTTTCATTTTTGCTACTTGTTATTTGTTTCAGATTTGTTTGGTTGTTTCTCTGTCTTAGACAGGATTTGTAAATCTGACCAGGAGTGTGAAAATATGCAGTTTGAAGAAAAAATGAATATATTTAGACACTTCAGAAATTTAGACACTTTAGAAATTTACCTGTGAATGAGGAAAACACTTACTTAGTACAATGCATGTAGTTAGAAAAACCAAAGAGACATAAGATTACGGAGAATACTTCTAGACGACATGCTTCATTTAAGTATTTTTCAAATACAACATCAACTGGTCAAATAAGAGTGTGTTTAAAAAATCTGTGAGACATTACTGGAATAACACCTTGTAAAATCCAAGTTTTACAAAATAAAATGAAATATGGTTTGACAGATTTCTCTGACTGTAGAGGCAAACACAAAAATAGACCCCATAAAATTGAAAAGGAAAAAAGAGATCTTGTTAGCCAACATGTTATGAGCTTTCCTAAGCAAGAAAGCCATTATTCTCACAATAAGACTGCCAAAGAATGTCTTCCAGCTAATTTGTCAGTAGCAAAAATGTATATTTTATTTACAGAAAAATATCCTGATTTAAAAATGTCTGAATTTTATTATAGACAAGTTTTTAATGATGATTTAAATTTATGTTTTGGGCTACCAAGATCAGACTTGTGATAAAAATTTTATTGTTCTTACTGCTGTAGAATTGGATAGCGAATGAAATAGAATTGCTTTGAAAAGTAAATTGCATCACAGAAAAGCAGAAAGCATCAATAAATCTTTAAAACATGACAGAAGCAGCAAAATTACTTAAAAACAATAATGTTTTGTGTACTGACATGCAGCAAGTTTTATTTTGTCCTACACTTTCACATTCAAATATATTTTACCAAAGACAGCTATCTGTCTACAGTAGTTGCATCCATAACATTGGAAAAAATAAAGTAACAATGAATGTATGGGATGAAACAGTGGCCAAAAGAGGGTTAATGAAGTAGCTTCTATGTTATTAAGTTGTGTTAGAAAATATTAAACATTTAACTGCTGGCTAATATTGGAAGTTGACAATATGGTCAGACTGTTGTATTGGTCAAAATAACAACTGGCAAATTATTGATCTTTATCAAATGTTGGTGAATAAACCATCTTTTTGACAAATTGACCAAAAATCTATAGCAAGTGGACACAGTTTTATGCCTTGCAATCGTGATTTCTCTTCGATTGAAAAGAAAAAATGATGAGTTTCTGTACTCTTTGAATGGGTTGAAATTATTGCATGATCAAAACAAAGTAAACCATTTGAGGTTAAGATTATGCAACATGAAGATTTTTAAAAAATTGATATTATTGAAAAAAAAACAAGATAAACCATCAAAATTACAGAATCTGTATGGAACCAAATAACAGCTGACGATCCTGTTTCCATTAAAATACAGTCAAAACACAATACCCTGTGTACATCAAAGCTTTTTCCATTAACTAAAATACAGCAAGGGAAAATGGACAAAGTTACAGATGTAATGCCTAATGATTTACCACCACTTTATACTGGGCTATTGCCTCTATCAAAAGAAAAGAAAAAAAATCTTTGCGGTATGATTAAATACTTACCTCCCGACAAAGGATATGAAGAATTTTATTTAAATTTTACTTAAGTGTGATAGTAATAAATAATATTATATTATCTTTAATGACAAAAATAAAAAAATAAAAAATGTATTTTTTAATTTTTATATTTTATAACTTTATTTTCATCATATTTTATTTTATTTTTTTATATTTACATTGTGAGGAATAATCTAAAAATATATTTTAACTGTTTTTAACTTTTAAATGATTAACAAAGTTATTATTTTTAAATGGATTAATTAAATCATTTGATTTGTACCTTACAACGTTTTATTGTCTTATACCTTACAACTTTATTTCACAACTGAAATCCAAAAGCTTCTGGTTATTATTCTAGTGAGGTTTTTGTAGCACAAAATATACAGATTCATGTTCATTTTGTCTAAACATATCATTTAAGATAAATAAAGAAGAAATATATTTTAATTCTGGTAAAATACATTTTTTCAGTTCTTGTAAAAGTTTATTTATATGCCTTACAGCATTCTTCCAGGCAGCTATTCAATTAAGGAGAAATTGTCTTCTCGTTCATAACAACACTTTTATGATTGACTGTTTTATAAATTTTATGAAATCAGTTGATTACTAACTACATAGAATGTTGTGATCTTCACAAAACAAAAATCTTTGTCACTTATTCAACATCCTATGTTACTGAACATTTTTATAGTGGTTCTAACAAATTCTAACTGAAATTTTCAGATAATTCCAGGATTTTCCAGGACTAACTGCACATCTTCAGGTTAATTTAACAAATAATTTCAAAAATTAACAGTTAGTAGTTAGTAGCTAGATAGTTAGCAGTTAGTAGTTTACATTTTGAACAGTTAGTTAAAAAATTAAATAAATCATAGAAAAACATCTGGAAAGGAAAAAATAAAATTTGAAGTTTATATAGTTAATGAATACTTAATAATGTAATTTTTATCTGTATAATTTTTTTCTCTGGCAGATATTTTCAAAAATTTTGGTTATCATAAGAAATAACATGCAAACATCAAGATGAACAAAAAAGAAATATATATATATATAATGTATGGTAATTCTAGTTTCATATATCAAGACCAATATATTAAAATATTACTAAAGCACATTTTGAGGTAGACAATGGTTAATTATTTAAGTTGAAACCATAGTTTTCAATTCAGTAAGCCCATTATTTTTGTAAATTGGAAGTAATAATACAATCATTATAAAAATAAATCTGTTAATTAATTTACAAAAAAGGAGGTAATTAATTCAACCTATATATTATAAAAATACTTTTATTCTTATTAGCTGTATCCTACTGAAAACAAATTAATTTTTTTTAGTAATTAATTAATAATTATTATTAATAGAAGGTAATTTGTTACTACAAAACAGACTAGGTGTTGATAAACAGGAAGTCAACACCTTTTACAATTGTTAGGATGCAAATCTGAATAAATGCATTCTTCACTAAGTGGTAGTACACCAGTGTAAATGTATCAACCCTTTTAAACTGAAAACAATTATTATAATTAATATAAAAGTAAAACACACTTACCCCAGCTAATACTTCACCAATCATACCACTCCATTTACCAGTTTTGGGATCTGGATTACCACTGCTTTTGTCAGCTTGTATGTGAAATGTGTAATTAAAACCACATATTAAAGATAATTCTTGTATTAAATCTATACCAAATCCTTCAAATCTGCCATTACCAGACAATTTTTGACTAGTTTCTTTTAACATTCCATAAGGATGTGTCTGAAAATAATTACATAATTTATTTGAAAAACAATTACTACAATAACTTACTGGTAAATAATATCATCAGCTTAAACCAATTAAACGATATTTTAACTATATATAAAAATTTATAATAATAAAGAGTCTATCATAATTAATTAATACATTAGCTGCAGCCATTGCTCAGGATTCAGTGGTAAAGAGCAAGTGAAGGTTAACATTCTTCATTAGCCCTATCTTTTTATTTCAATTGTTATCACGTATATAGAATTGACCAAGAATTTTTATCATTGCAATGAGTGATTATTTTAAACTGATCTCCATGTTAAAGTAGTAATGTCTTAGCCTTTCACCCAGAGGTCCCGGGTTCAAATCCTGGTAAGGCATGGCATTTTTCATATGCTACAAAAATTTTATTTCTATATTCCATGCACAAGTTTCATGCTTATATGGCGATATCATAAAAAAGAAGAACCTTGCACTTAAAGTTACTTCAAAATACAAGCAATTCAGAAGTGATACCATATTATTACAGGTTATCAATTTCAGAGCCCAAAATTTCACTTTAAAAAAAAAATAACTATTTAACCTAACAGTGCTTGAATACAAAAAACCATCAAAGTAGTGAGGCAGGTGTACCAGTAGATATTTTTCAACAAATATGCATAAATAAGGTGTCATCAGGGAATGATTGATTAAAATTGAGGAGAATTTTATGCACAGACCTAAACCTCAATGCATAAATGATTTGAGTTTCTGATCCATCTTTAGGAACTCATTATTATAGTTTAAAATATTTTTATAAATACAAGTAAAATCATTTTTGAGGAAAATATGATTCCATTGAGACACAGCTCAATGGTTCAAAGGAATAGTGTTATCACTCTCAAGTTAAGAGGATCAAGGGATTCCTAAGAAAAATGTTTTTAAGGAACATCATCTTATAACTAGTTACTTCTTTCTCTACAGGCAAAAAGGTCCCAAATTTTAAAAATTTAATTATAATTAAATTAGATAATTTCTTACAACATTGACTATTAAGTTATTCCTCTCACTGTGTGAAAAATACTAAAAAAAACTTATACTTCCTACAAAAATGTATACAGTACAAAGTTTTGGATTAAGTACATTCAGATCAAAGTAACTGAAATTTACTACTTACGTAGTCTTTCTGTAAGCAAATGGAAGTAGTTCAATAATGAAATTGACCTTTTACCAAAAATGTCTTTTTGAGAGCCTTTTTCAGGGCAAGAAGTATAAATAAACTAACGTACATTACAATTTTAATTAAAAATTACAAAAATTCTACATACATCTGAATTAGCTTTTGCTCTAAATCAAACCTCTTCAGAAACTGCTGCTGGAAGCACAGTATGTTTTTATATTATTCAATATGATTGATCTCTAGACACTGCGAAAATATTCATGAAACTTAAAAAAGCAGTAAGTTTTCTTCTTTATTTGATTGATAGTTATAATAATATTATTACTACTCACACCAAAAGATATCATCAAATCCTTTAAAATTAAGTAAAATAAGCAGTGATATCAAAAAGTATCCCAATACTAGTCACAGAATATAGAATACAGAAAGGGTAAGATCAATACTTTTTATTAGCAAAAATTGAGTTCTTGGACTAACTACTTGATTTAAATGAGTATGTTTTTATTTGTACCGACTCTTCATAATGCCTACATACTAAACAGTACCAACAGCATATGGAATAAATGTATATAACATCACAAACATGTGTAATTCACAATATTTAACACACACTTACAATTGCAATGAGTACAATGAATGTCATATTTCGAAGATCAGGTTTATCATTTAGACTTGTATCTCCTGAATTTGCCATAGCTGTTAGATTAACACCTTCTGTTGTATTCCATGTACCCTTTCTACGCAGGCCATCTCTGGTTAGCTCTATTATATCTAGTTTAAAATTTGTGCGAAATCCTTGGTGATCAAATTTTATAATACCAGACATTCCTTTCAATTCACTCTGAAAAAACATCAGAGGAAAATATTTAAATTACTGTGCATCTTAAACAACATAATGTGTTTTTAGTTATTTGCTGTATATTTAATATCCAAAGTAATACATTAAAAAACTGTACAAAACAAATTTATATACAAAGTATACAGTTAATGGTGGTAATATTGAAATAAAGCAAGGGATTGTATCTTTTATAAAAGTTTAATTATTTACTTATGAAACAGCAAAGAGTCTAGTTATATGTGTTTCTGAGTTTGCAAATAATTCAATTTATTATAAATATGAATCACTATAGAGAAATATTACAAAATTGACCAAGCAAAGTTTTTTTATGTAAAAATAGGTTTAAAAAGTCTAAAATAAGTTAAAAATCTTTTAAAAACCTTGTCTTTACGTTGAAACAATCTGAACCTCTGTCTCTTTACAATTTCCCAAAAACTGGAAAGGTTGAATATTAGACAGAAAAAATACTATTGCAGCTTGTGTGCACTATAAAATAAAAATTTGTCATTCTTAATGCTAAAAAACTAAGGGAAGTAATAAGAATTTTTTAATCTCTCTCACTCTCTCTCTCTTTTTGTTTGTATAACTTATACATAAACCTTTTTTATTTAGATTGCAACCTTAAAGTAATATTAAAATTTTCACATAACGAGGGTTATTTTCTGCTAGTTAATGAAATTATAATATATGTATTTATTATTATCATTTTTAGAAATATATTCTTTGTAACTGCACATTTTTACATTTCTGATAACCTAAGTTTAGACATCTTAACAATAAATTATTAATTTTTTTATAAATTTATAAGATCAGTGTTCTTATATTTTATTAACAAAAAGATTTTTCCACTTAATTTGTTTTATAAATTATTCTGTCAACATTTAAAACCATGCAATTTGCCATATATAAAAAATAGGATATATCATTAATTTGTTTTGAAAATTGTACACTAGAAAACTTTAATCGCGTTTCATTTTTTTACAAGAAGTTAATTTGTTTCAAAAACTTATACAATAAAAATTCAGAACCATAAATTTTAATTTTTTTATATATAAAAGGAGAATTCATTTACTAATTTGTTGAATAAAATTTCATATTCAAAGATTTTACCCCATAATTGTTCACTATAGTTCAATTTAAAGTAGTAGTATTTATTTTTATTATTTCAAAAAAACTTTTCCTCAACTGGCGATAATATTGTTAAGTTGAAACTATCAAAAATATTTGTAGAATATTGCAATATAAGGTGTCTATTAAAAACAGTAAAATCTTACTAATCTAATGGCATAACTTATTATATTTTTTTAATCAACTGAAATTAATAAAAATAGAGTAAATATTTTAATTTCGGTTGAGAAATATTTTTTCATATCTTTTGTGCTCCTTGTTGCATTTTTCAGCTGCGGACAACAGTATTATAAAAATAAGTAATTCACTATACAATAATTTCAGATATAATGCAACTCCAACCTTCTTTTTTCCAGAACCATGGACAAACTTTATTGATAAATTTTATTTAACTGCAAAAATATGTTAGATTTTTTGCTAATGCAAGTTGATACTAACTTAAGGATACAAAATTTACATACCACTTTCATATAATTAATTATACTGTAGCCGTGATCCCATGATTTTTCGTCAGTACAATTTAAACTTTTCACAGCAATTTGACTTTCTTCTAAGTGACTCAGAGCTTCAGCAAATAATGCAACTGCATCAAATATCAACAAAGTTTCAACCTGGAAGAAAAATTTTATATTGTGCAATTAATTAAAATATGAACCTATTTTTATATTTTAATTTTTCAAATTTTGGATTATTTTTTTTTCAATAATGTTTAACATATTCATCACTTTGTATGATAATCTGTGTAATATGAATGGGAGTAGTTTTAAAAAACACTTTAAATATGTACCTAAAAATTGCTGGACATAAAAATAAAAAGTAAATGAAAAATTCAATAAATCAATAAGTCCGTTTTAAATAATAATTTACGTAATGAAAAGTTAGTAGAAACTACGAGTAACTATAAATTATCATACAATGCTATTAAATTTCATTTTAGCTGCCAATATTTTATCTGTAGTTAAGTTCTTGATTACTATTGCCCAGAAATCAGAACCATATTAATACAGGTGATGCCATGACTTAATAAAATTTTATTTTATTGTTTTTCTTGCTATACTTTTTTAAGTTTTTGGATAAAATTTACAGTTTATTTGTTCAGTTTTTCATTTCTATCAGCATAATAACCATATGAAATACTGTGTTCTTTGTTTTGTAGCAATTACAACTTCTGTCTTTCTTCTTTCTTCCTACATCATATATGATGATGAACCAGTGAATTGAGAAAATCTTCATTAAGGGAACTAAACAAATTGAGTTTAGGAAATATACAAGTTGTTTATACAAAAAAAAAGTCAAACTCCAGTTTACACACATTTCTGTGAGTGTTTTTTTACATTTCTGTGTGGAGTTATAAATATAATTTTTGTCATTATGAAAAACCTGCAATTTTTTTAGTGGAATAAAGAAAGAGTAATTACTTAATTATTAAAGAATTTAAATAATTGTTATTGAAAAAATAATAATATTTAAATGATATGCTTAATATTCTGATGAAACATCAGAGCTGTTTCATGTTGATTGAATCATATTTTTTAATTACAAGTTACCACATGCTAATGTATTTTTACTGGCATGTTTGCCTATGACTGTTTTGCTCATAGTTTATTCTTTTTTGGTTTTGTACTCGTAGAATAATTTATATCATTTCAGTTGTTTTCTTAAAATATTTATTTCAGTAATTAAATGTTAATGATATGAAATTTTTGTATTATACATTAGTTTGTTTAATTAGAGTGTTTTTATTTATTTATATATTTCCATTTGGTGTTGTGTAAAACCTGAATATTTATAAAAGCATTTTTACGGGTCAAATTTAATTTTAAATGAACAAACAAAATTTCAAATAATCATTAAATCGGCTTCAAATTTTGAAGAAAAAAAATATAATAAAACTACAAAAAGATGGAATTCTGAGAAATTTACAGACAAAAATTCACTTATATAATTTTAATGCAAACAGTGTTTGTTTGGATAAATTTTGTTTTCCCTTAAAAATAATAGTTGTACTTACATGAAGATCTGACACATCTTCAAGAACATAAGGACAGTTATCTTCATTTTCTGAATCTTCGGAACAGTTTCTCCAGTTAGCCATTAAGTGTTTGATATCCTCATCATCTGGATCAATCATTCTTATTCCTGTTATATTTGTACCACCATGCATAAAAGGTTCTAAATCTATAGTATGCATATCCTGAAAATAATTTTTTTATTTTTTCTGATAAACTGTTAATGGAAATAATAATTTAAAAAAAAACAATAAATAAATCTAATATAAATCATACTTATTAAATACAATCAGATGTATCATATACTAGAAGACTACAGCTTGGTAAGTCTAGCATGCAGGTAGAGATAGTGAATCCAGTGGCAAATCATCTGATTTAGTTTTGGAAAATCAGAAATAAAGATAGAAAATTGAGATAATCTAGTAATTATTAAGGATTCCTTTGAGCTTTATGAAGGCGATAAAGGTGGGATTGTTTGTAGTCCTTTTGGACAAATAAGGGGCATTATTACGTCTTTGTAAAGATGTACATTACAAAACCATCAGATTTATGCAAATTGCATATTAATTCATCTTTCTTTATTTCAGAAATTGAGGCAATAGATATTTCCTAGGTGGTGTGTTAAGAACTAGTAGAGTTTCAAATAGGTGATATTGAAAAACTTTTGAAATTCAAGTTTCTTTCTATAGGTAAACATTTAAATGTTATTACTGTAGATAATTTTACAGTACTAAGATGGATAGACAATAGTCCAGCACGTTCAGTATATTCATATTATGAAGCCAGCTACTGTGGATATTATCATTTATTACATACAATACATAAAAAAGAAATAATTGTTTTATTACGATCTTATAGTGTGAGTCCAATATATCCATGCATGGTGTGGGTCTCATAGGTTGCATGATTGACCATTACCCACATGGCTTTGATTACAAATGTTGATAGTCACGAATCCTTAATTAATATAGATCTAAGTCATACCAAGAAAGTTGGAAGGCTACATTAAAATGGGCAAATGTAACTGACAAAAAAGAAAAGAACTGTTTTTCTAGTAAACTTCATGCAAATTAAGTTGTAGTTTCAAATTTATAGACTACATTAAAAGATACACTGAAAATAAAATGTGATAAAGTACCTAAATGCTTTAATCATTGTGATGGCATGATGGTTCTTCTTTTTTAATAATAAAAATCATAATTTATTGTCAAATGAACATATACTTTTATTAGAAAACTACCACCTTAATGACATTTCTAATTTCCCTGAAGAAGAAAATTGATTACAGGCTTGAAAATATCTTCTATTTGTTGGGGAATAGATCATGATTATTTTACAATACTATTAATGGTTTATAATATTTTATGTTGTTTAATACTCATCTAAAACACTTATTTTGATTTGGATCAGATCCTTAACATAACAAAATATGAATTTTAAATAACATTTTGTATAAACATTTAAGAAATGTATAATTTCTTAAAATTTTAAAACCTTATGGCACAGATAAAAACAAAAACGATACTGCTTTTTTGAACTACACTCAGCTGATTAATATAGCTTAAAATAATATTTATATCAACTTAATAACCTTCATAACAAAGGTGAATAAAACATATTCAACAAATTACTGTTGTATTACTCACCAAATCTGTAATAATATAATTCATATCATCACCCATTAATCCAACCTGGAGTGCTTGTTCTAAAACATCATATAGTTTTTTAGTTGAACAATCAAGAACAATATTTTTCTCACCAGCATTTTTAATCCTTCGCAAAAGAGGCCTACATAAAAAATAAAAATCAACCATGAAAATATTTTAAAAACTAAGTCCATTTATTAATTTGCAACCATGAAATACTAATAGAGAATAAGCCACGTGAGAATCACTAGTGATGTAGTTGGTTATTGCTGATCAGATTCCATTAGTAAGGCTATTCTTTAAAAAATGCAAAAAAAACCAAGCAACAATTCATTTTTATTAAACATACAAACAAAATCTAGGTGTGAAATATAATATAACTAAAATGTGTCAACATCATTTCAATTAATTATTAACATTCTGTGGTTAAAAAAATAGAAAATTAACTAGTATTGATTAATCATTTTTTATTATAAATAAACCCCAGACAAAGTAGGATTAAAAAGTTCCTTCAAAAAGATGATGAACATCAAAGATTCCCCAGACTCTAAATTCAAAATATGAAAAAATCAACAAAGTCAATAAATATCTGGGAAAAATAATCTAAATTGATAGTTTAGATAAAGAAGCCATTCAAACAATAATGAGAAGAGTGAAATTGATCTATCAAATAACAAATTTGATAAATAACAAGTTTGAATGAGATTGTTTCTCCTATCCTTGCTTCCCTGTTTAATTGGAGCTTGTCGTCTTCTTCTTTTCCGTCCCTATGGAAACACGCAGTTCCTTACTCCTATACCTAAGCCTGGTGTCCCTTCCCTGGATAATTTCAGGCCTATTTCTATCATCGGTACTTTTTCCAAAGTCTTCGAGAGGATTCTATTTAGACATGTTTATGACCATGTTCTCCCGATGTTGTCGTCATTTCAGCATGGATTTATTAAAGGTCGTTCACCAGCTTCTAATTTGGCCGCCTTTTTGCAGGATTCAGTTAATGCAATTGAGCATAGGGGTCAAGTAGATGTGATATATTTTGATTTTACCAAAGCTTTTGACAAGATACCCCATCATTTGTTGTTAACAAAGACCAAGGGCTTCGGCTTCAGCGATCGTTTTAATGATTGGCTATCCTCTTATCTTCGTGACAGGCGTTTTTCGGTTCGTTTTGGTGGACAGATGTCTGAGGAATCCTTCTTGGCTAAGTCTGGAGTGCCGCAAGGCTCTGTTTTGGGTCCCCTTCTTTTTATTATTTTTATAAATGATATCGGGCATCTTTTGACGTGCAATTTTCAGATGTTTGCGGATGACGTCAAAATATATTGTCCGACCAGAAATAGTATGGATCACCTGTTGCTACAATTGAATATCAACAAGGTTGTTGAGTGGGCTGACCGCAATTGTATGCCCTTGAATTTTCAGAAGACCAAACATTTGACTTTGTCTCGTAAGACGTCGAGCTCTGTTTTCAGCTATAGGATTGGTACGCACGTTATTGTCGCTGAGACATTGGTTGAGGACCTTGGGGTTTTATTTGACGCGAACTTGTATTTTCACGAATATGTTGCTCGGATTGTCAGTAAAGCACGCCGGGACCTTGGTCTTGTCCTTTGGATTTGTGGACGGTTTAGCAATATTTCCACTTGTAACCTGCTGTACAAGTCTTTGGTGAGGAGTCGCTTGGAGTACTCGACCGTGGTGTGGAATAGTACACAACGTTTTGCCTCTGATCTGGTTGAGTGTGTTCAGGATAGGTTCTTGAACTGGATGCGTTTTAAGTTTGGAGATTGTTTTGTTGGTGCTAATAGAGAGGATATGTTGAGGCAATTAGGCCTTTCCAGGTTATCTGATAGAAGAATGTACTTTGACTTGGTTTTCTTTTATAAAGCTCTGCACAACAGACTTCCGACGCATTATCATGTTGTCTTGCGGAACCAGGCCAGGTCAGTGAGGTCTTTTAGGCAATTTGTGACGCCGATTGGTTCCACCGTGTCTCCGATTGAGCGGTGTACCAATATGGCAGTGGAGTTCCAGGATAAGCTAAGCTTTTGGGAAAATGAGGCAGCCTTCGTTAATAATTTGAGAGGGTTACGTGGCGATGGATCATTGTTCTTGGTGTGATGCTCACTTTCATGATTTTAAAATTATTGTTTTTTTTTTAAGGATTATTGCTTATAACTTGTTTTATTTGGAATGTATTAGTAATGTTGTCTTTTTGTTTTTGGATGTTTTCATCTATGTGTTTTTATTATCACTCCGTAGCTACCGTTTTTAAAGTTCTAATTATTTTTTGTATTTGACTGTATAATTGTTATTATTATTATTATTGTGTTTTGAATATTGTATTTTTAATTTATATGTGGGTTGTTGACTTGTGGCTGTTCTTTTGTGACTTTATGTGATATTGTGCGGCATACAAAGGTTTTGTAACTGTTCTGTTGCACAAACAAGGCAAATAAAAAAAAAATAAATAAATTTAAAAAAAAAAAAAAAATTATCATCATTATTTAAAATTCATCAACAGAATGGTTTTGTTTCCATAAACTAAAATCATTTTATTTATACTTACGTAAATTGGTTGGAAGATTTTTCAAATGCTTCAGCAGTTTATTAAAAATGACAACGGAAGAATAATAAGGCCGTTAATTGTAAGTTAAAGTTCTCTGTTTTGTTAAAAAAATGTAGTTCTGTTGACTGGTAAAGGTGGATATTGTTAATTTTTAAGAATAACTGGTCGTTCTTTTTAGCAAAGATTCCATATACATAAATATAAACATAAAAACACAAAAGTTAACATGTTTAATTTTCTTAATATAGGTATACATGAGTTAAACTTACTGGTGCTAGATAATGATCTTACAGCACATTTTTGTTCTTAAAAACTAATTTTGACTTTTTGAGGAAGGCCCAAGAGATACATTACACGGTACTTTATATGAGAATATTTATAAGTATAATTAATATTTAATAGCGATTAGAAGCTAAATATTTTATTAAAGTACTTCAGAGCAAAACAGTATGGCTTGATTTTGTTACAAATGAAATCAAATGAATTATTAAATGAGAACTTCTTACCTAATAAAACAGAGAAACAATACATGACTACTACTACTATACATTATACAGAATGTAAGAAACAGAAAGAATTTGAAGACATTTTCTGCAAGAGAACATCTGAGCTGTCTAACAAGACAATCTGAATACAGAAACAGGTTTCAATTGTTTTTTACTATATTTTACATTTTACTGTCTTAATCTTTATTATAGTTATTGTAAATTTATTTTGGATGAGTTAAATGCACATTATTATTATATGAGATTTACTAAAAAAACTTCCAGCTGTTCAGTGAGAGATATTTTAACCCAAATTGTTTCATATTTATCATTACAAGAGTTACCTTTTGTAATAAATAAAGCAATTTTATTTGTTTTAATTACCATTGCCTGATTTCAATACTGGGTTATGTTGAGTAAGAATTTAATAAATATAAATCCTGAACATCTCAACACATTTGAATAATGCTTTTTATACATGAAATTCAAGAACTGAACCAACAACATATAGATTGAATACAAGTACATTATTTGTTACGTTCTTCAGTTATCCTAATATTTTTAGGATTTCCTTTAATTCTAAAAAAGAAGATTAAAATGAAAAATGAATAAAGATGCTTCTAATTTGTTATTTAGGAAGTGAGTTATTTAATTACTTTAAAGTATTATCAAATTTTGACATGCTGCTCAAGAAATTTTAGTTGAATCATTTTATTAAGAACACAATTATAAATTAATTTTATTTCATTTACATATATAACTTTCTTACCTGTTATTATCACTTGTTTCAAGTTGTCTAACTGTAACTGGATACCCTTTTTTGTCATAATATTTAAGTAAATTACTAAGTCGCATTAGGCCATCATTATCTTCATAAATTACAGTAAAACTTTTCCACTGGTTGATTTTAACTAGCTCAGCATAAACCTGTGCTTAGAAATTATTAAATAATTATTTATATTACCTGTATATAAACAATAGAAAGGGTTAACAATATTCAAAATTTAAAAGACTTAATATGAAAATCTTGATTTTTCAAAGTGAGAAATTAGAACTAATGTGCAATCCTTAATCAAAATGTCTGCTTAGCACAAACCTCTGTAACAGTGCAAATAAATAAAGTACCCAACAAAAATAGTGCAATTTTTAAAATATGAATTAAGATTTATTAAATAAATCCACTTTTTTTTAGTTTTTAAGGTTTTCTGTATTAATAATGTTAAATCCTTTAATTCAAATTTTATTTTGGTTAATTTGAATAATTTTTATTATGATAAAATAAATTAAAAATAATTTTTATTTAATATATTTCAAGTCAAACACAAAAAGTGTAAAAACATAATATAAAATATATTTTTATTTGTTCTTTAAAATACAAAATTTTGTAAGGAGTTGACAACTATTTCCAATATACAAACAATATACAGTATACATAGTACATAAATTATTTTGCAATGAATCAAATTAATCATAAAGAATAACTAACATATTCACTAATCAAAAGAAATAAATCTGTACACTTATTATCAATGTATCATAATATAACTATAATTAGCATATATATTCTAATTATAAATAAATTTATACTAATATAAAATAAATAAATTCATACTAATATAAATTCGTATATATATATATATATATATATACACCAATTTATTGTCATTTAATGTCCAATTAATAAAACTGAAATAAAAAACAATACCAAATAATTGCAAATGATAAAAACTAGAATACAGAAATTATATTTATTATTATATTATATTATTATATTTACTAATTATGCCTGATCACTCATTTAAAATAAATGATCTGATTTTTCAAGTAAATAATGCAAGTTACTTGCATGATTTTATCCATAAAATATAAAATGTTCTATATTATGGTGTTTTTCCTTAATCTCATCTATGTAGCATAATAAATATTTACTTTTACATGGGTGATAAAATGGACTTTCAAAGAAAATGGGTCATGTTTTTATGAAGCTATAAGAAGGTACATATTGTACAGTTGTCATTAATTCAAACTTATATAAGATATTTTTCCAGTATAATCTAAAAAAAACATCTTGCATGATATCCTAATTTGCGATTTAAATATTTTTACAAAACAAAAATATGGCTCATCCAGTCCATTTGTGCTGATTCTTCTGTGAATTAAGAGTTGTTTTGAATCCAGTAAAATTGTTAAAAGCCTCTAAAGTATTTCCCTGTTTTGAGGCTAATATCTGTTTGCCATTCCATTCTGCTTTCACTAATTTTTCTCTTAGCTGAGTGTATCATTGCAGAGGAACTCATTACCACATTGGTTATTCAGCATCACCAACTTACCGTAGCATGTTTTAGGCAACTTTCAAATTGACATTTTTTTTTAATAAACCATGATAAGATTCTTTTAAATATTATTTTGCATTTTACATGTGGTATCCTTCCAATTCCATTCTAATATGATTCAGAGTAGATCAAGGCCATTGAAATAGAGCTTTGAAAATCTGTACTTTGTAGTTTCCAAATGTTGATGCTATAAATATGCCCCAGTTTCAGATGCATATAAAAAAACTGATTTCACCATCAAACAAAAAGTTGTTTTTTTTTTCCATTAAACAGGATTATGATTTCACTCTAAACAGTATATTTCTAACAATCGCCACAGCAAGCCTGTCTTTTTGAATCACACCATCACCATTTTGATGAAGCATTGTTGATGATACAAAGTGACTCCAAAGTAATTTTGCCATTTTTATATATTATTGTCTTCATGTGTTTGGTTTTCCCTCCATAAAAACAATTGCTTTAGTTGTCTTTTATTCACTTCTAAATTGTTAATATTATAAAGTACTGTGCTAACAGCTGCAACTTTTGATAACCATCTACATATGGGTTAGGTAGGATGACAAGATCATCTACAAATAATAAAGAATTAACCTTGTTTTCATGATTAATGTATACTCCTCTAGCACCACTCTGCTCAAACAATTATACTAAATTTGAAGTAATGACAACAACAAAGTGAAATTGAGTCACCTTCCAGGTGACTCAATTTCAAAGTTTTGTTAGCTCAATTTTGCTACCATTTATACAGTTTTTTTATTTAGAATAATCACTTTTAAAAATATTATTCATTTTGAAACTTATACCTATGCTGAATAATTATTGAAATAACATTATGATTTATAGTAGAAAATTCTCATTTGAAGTCAACAATTGCAGTAATTAACATTCCTGCCATTCGCCTAAGGTTAATACTAATTAGTAAGCTAAGTACAAAAATATTATCAATGCATTCTCCCATATCTAAATACTCTACTCCTCTGGCAAAAGTTTCCTATTTTCCACCCACTGCATCAATCTACTATTTAGAATAAAAGAAAATAACTAGGCAATAATGTTTATTAGGGTGATCGCTCTGTAGCACTTAGGATCGGCCTCATCTCCAACAGGAGTAAATATGTGTATATTGATTTCTTTGTGGAGTTTGAGTTAAAAAGAATTTCTCATCAAGATGAATACATCTTAAATCATGTTAATATAGTACTTCTGAACCCAGTCAATAATGTGATTAAATAAAAAACATAAGTAGGAATAAGGCATTAACATAAAATTATTTCATGTTACCCCAGATATAATCTGAATAAATCATTAATAAATAAAATCAATACCTTTGACAATTGAGAGGGATGTGGATAAAGATTAATTAGGCATGCACCTCGTCTTTGTTCACTGTCAAATCTCATTTCAATGTGAGGAATTTCCATTGCATCACATATTGATTGCACATAATCTGTTGAAAGAGATGATTGTGGTCCAAATATTCCCGCAACACCCATTGACAACAGATCACATACTGAAATAATTACAAACTATAAAAATATTGTTGTAAATGTACCTTACAAAACCTACATGATAAATATAAATAAAGAGTTATGAGTTGTGAAAGGAAAGGATTTACCTGAAACTAAATTAAGGATCAATGAAAAAACTATTAGGTTTATTGTAAAGTAGTTACACTGGTCAAGAAACAAAATTAGTCCATGAGAATTCTTGGTCACTGTCAAGTAGATCAATGCATAAGTTTCTTTGATTGTCCTTCTGTTCTGTTGTGAGGTTTTTCAGCACCAATTTCGCACAAACCTTTCAAATCATCTGTCAAATTTGATGTATGGTGAAAGTGTTTAAATTTAACTGTTCACTCATCATTGTTATTGTTAAACGACAGTCTGATCTCACAAGAACCCTCACATGCTCAATGTTTTCATCGGATTTTGAAGGTCTCCCTGATTGAAGTTGAAGGTCTCCCTGAGCAAGGTTGAACTTAACTTGTTCTCGGCCTTCCAAAAATGATTTGTGCCAGCGGAAAACTTGTGCTCTTGATAAGCAATGTTCCCCATAGGCCTGTTTCAACTTTTCAAAGGTCACACTTGCAGATTCCCCAAGTTTAACTCAATACTTATTGTACAACGTTGCTCTAAATTCCGATTTTTCATTTTCATAACACACAACAAAAACACAACTTCACTGATGGCGCTGTCAAAAATAATGTGTTGGCTGAACGGAGTTGAAACTCATACTGAGCATGTGGAAAGGATGAACAACTGGTCTAGCACAGACCGGTAGACACAGCTTTGCCAGATCACTCACAGTGTTACCAATCTCATTACTTTTCTTACACACCTTGTATGTCAACTTTTCATTTCAAAAGTTCTAGCTTAGTCAAACCTTCACATTTCCCTAAGTTTCCACAGTTTAATAATTCAATTACAGACACCAAATTTCACTATATTCAATCTCACAATAAACACTTCTTGCAATCCAATACTAACAACATTTACAATATTACTGAATGATTCACTTATATTCTCTGTACATCCATGAAGAACTACTTTAATAGTGATGTATCTTTCTTTTCTTTCTTTCCTGTTTAGCCTCCGGTAACTACCGTTTAGGTAATTCTTCAGAGGATGAATGAGGATGATATGTATGAGTGTAAATGAAGTGTAGTCTTGTACATTCTCAGTTCGACCGTTCCTGAGATGTGTGGTTAATTGAAACCCAACCACCAAAGAACACCGGTATCCACAATCTAGTATTCAAATCCGTGTAAAAATAGCTGGCTTTACTAGGATTTGAACGCTGGAACTCTCGACTTCCAAATCAGCTGATTTGGAAAGACGCGTTCACCACTAGACCAACCCGGTGGGTCAATAGTGATGTATCTGCCATGCCTTTAAAATTGGCTAACATCAAAGCCTTGTTTTAACCAACATTTTAAACATAGTAAACAAAAATATACACATATTTTTTTCTGCTGGAATACTATTTTCTTTTCTCCAAGATATGCCATAATAATCATAAAGAAATGTCCAGCCAACTCATAAAGATGTTAACTAGCCTTTCAAAAATCCCGTTGGAAAGAGTTCTTCTGGCTGATTTTTGGCAGATGATTATGCCTTATGCTTATTGGTTAGATAAAAGAGTCATTTGTGAGTCTGCTGTGAGTGAATTACTACATCATAAAATACAATTAAACCAGAGTAAAAAATAAGAAGATTCAAAAAATTCTATTCATCATATGCACTAGATAGAGTTATGTTGATGGGAATAAAGCAGAAGGGGTGAATGCTAAAGAAACCAGAAGTTAAGGAGGCTAATAAAGATAATTAATTATTACACAAAATGATAAGTTTTTTCAAATGAATTAAACTAGATTTAGAAAATAACACAAATTTATTACCCACATAACTGTTATGTTACATTTGGGATCAAAATTGAAAATATTTCAAGGTAAGATAAAAATGTTTTAATTTGGTTAGTTTGACTTAAAACAGAATTTTTTGGATAGTTTTAATTTTCAAATGTGATAAACAACAAAATCTTGATGATAATAATATTGTATACTAGTTGCTCTAACTGAATTTTTTTTAATCAGTGAATAATAAAAGTAATAAAAATGTATTTTATTTATTATTGCACTTTGAATAAATTTTATTATGTGCTACTCCATATAGGAAAGAGGACTGCTGATTTACCATTTTATGACTCATGTTATGGTGCATATTAAAGGATACTGGTTGTACTTGTTTACAGTGTAGTTACAGGTTCGGGTAAGATCGTTATTGAGAAAAAAAAACACTCAAAATAAATGAAACTATATTAAAGTTTTTTTTTTATTCAGTTATTTACTTTTGCATTACATAATAAATCATCAAGGTGATTAGAAGACTGAAAAAGATCAAAAAGTGGATAGAAAACTCCAAAATATATTGCAAACAAGACTTGGATGAGAACTATTGCAATTATAAAAGAATGGACACGTTAGGGAAAAATTATTCAAAAACAGGAACACAACTCTCACTTAGACTTTAACTTCATTAGCAAGTTACTCCTAAGAATAAGTTATACTTTATATTACATTAATATTAAGCAGTAAGATTATAGCTAACTTACCTCTAGTGCCAACTTGAAAACTGTCATCTGCTTTAATTTGCTGTGTAAGTGCTTTCAGATTAGTATCAGGTAAAATTCTATCATTTTCATTCACCAAATCAACCGCATAATGAAATGCAAGTTCATTTAATCCAATATCATCTTCATCATAGGTATACAGTAGGCCCCCTTAAAAAGAAAAAAACAAAAACTGAATAAATCATAACTTTAGCTTCCTGAATTTGTAATGGACTATTAAATAATAAAAATCAAGCAAAATAGGTGAACAACCCATACATTACACAAAAATGTGTAATTATTGTTACAGTAAGTAAAATAATTTAAAGATGAAATTAAAATTCTTTCTGTAATTTACTTGGATTTTACATGTATTTTTCAGCACAGCTATTAATTATAATTTAATTATTACAGTTCTTTTACTCCACAATTACAATATTAATGTTTAACTAGTCATTTCAATTTATTATTACCCAACTGTTTGTTATTTTCATTGAAAAATTATTTTGGCAAGATTCAATTGTTAGCTCAACTTTCATGCTCTCTTTACAAATAGGCTCTGTTTTACCATGCATTAGCACTCATCCATCATATTTCCATAGCTGAATTGTTTAATTTTGCATTTCTTGATCTTCTTTTTTTCTGTGGTTTATTGGCCACCTTCCATCTCCAGTAGCCTGTATTAATTGCCTTGTAACTTTTAAATCAGCCCTCTCTCAGTCCTATTCATTACACAAATTTCATATTTTTTTTATTACTATTTCTTGAATTTACCTTTTACGCATGAACATTCTAAAAGAAGATGCAGATTTCTATTAAGCGCTCTCAATTATTTTTTCTTCTAATACCACTGCTATTTTGATCATCAATCAATAATAAACACTAATACTTATTACATTTTATAATAGTATTTTATTTTAAGGTCAATTCACATCATGAGAATCAAAATTGTGTAAGGTTAAGTTAGTTAACTGCTACCCGTACAATTTCAAGGACCTGCTTATCCATTAATAGAGCAAGTGCTGTAGAGACAAATTTATTTCATATTTCTTTACTTAAATTAACTTAAGTCATGATCATTTGTTAATCTTATTGTGTACACACTCCTTATTCTTGTAAGAATTGTTTGCAAGACTAAGGATTGTATGTAGCTAAGTATTACTTAGTTGATCCTTTATGCAAGTAGATGTTAGAGATGGAAATAGATGTCATCTTCCTTATGAATTATCTGTTGTATAATCCCTTGTTTTTAACAAAAACCTTTGTTAGTAATTTTCCAACTTGCTCGTAATAAAGTGACAATTATAAAATCATCTCTTAAATTTTGAAATGTTAACGTAACACGTAAATAGGCTGAGCTAGTAGCCTATTTATATTTTGCTTAAGCCCAACAAGTATAATTCAATTTACAAATAATTCTATAAATAGACTGACTGAAAGAAATTGTACTTTACTGTCACATCATAATGTAAAGGTGAAAAAAAACGTATAATTTCATTGTTATAACTATATGATTATAAACAATTACAAACTTTACTTTGTTTTTTTAATGAAATAGGCTTCAAATAAGCTAGATTGTGATGGTAAGTTTATGAAATACATGTAAGCAAATACTATATGTATTCAACTTAGGTACAATATACTAATCTGTACATGCTTTTAATGTTAAGTATGCAAATTTAGGTAGTTGAAATTAAACTATAATTAATCTTTTGTAACAGGTATATAATTTAATATAGTAAATTTTTATTATAATCTATTTAATGTATAATTATGTATAAATATGAAAAAAAATGATCTAGTGATATATTAACAATTAAAAAAATAGTTAATAAATTTAATACTTTTAAAAAATTAAAATTGTTACTTGAAAAATTGATACTTACCTATAGGTATTTCTTCAGGTAATCCTTCAATTGAAACACATGATACGAAGGTTAAAATTAATAAAATCGTTGTTTTATTAATCATTTTGAAAAAAAGAAAACTTTTTTATGTAACTGATAGATGTTTAGTTTTGCTAGGTTGACATTGTTTAAGAAAGAGAAATGTATATAGTACAAAAATAATTCACAATAATAGATCTTATAACTATAAAGAATTAGCAAACTTTAAAATTACCATGATTTTAAATCTACCAATGAATTAACTTATATTAATAAACAATAATCATATTAACATTAAGTTGCATTTTTTCTAAACAAAAAATTGATGGAACATTAGAACTCACTGTTCTGTCTGTATTCTTAGCACACAGGAAAGTCCAAACTGTTCTAATTTTAGAAGAACGGTATGGCAACATTTCAATATATTTGTTTATTTTACAGCATTCAATGTTTAATAGTATCTTGACTATACTAGTAAAATAATTCTCTGTTCATATTGAGTACATAAATTTATTGTTTTATGTACAACAACATTGTTTATTATAAAAACCAATTATTATTAAGATGAATAAATTTATTTAATTATAAAAAAGTTAAATAAAAATAGCTTCTTGATTGAATAAGATTGGGCTAGCAGATTGACATGATTAAAAATAAATAAATAAATAAAAGTTAGTTATATCAGAAAATGTATTAATTCATATTATTTGTTTTTATACATTATTGAACTGTGAATGAAACTTATTCTTAAGAATTATTTTTTTTTTAGTTTATTATTCATGTTTACAATATATTTCATTTTATTAAATTACCTAGATTTTTTATAGCTCTTAGTTGGAACAACTTAATAATTTATTTAAGATTTATTAAAAGATTATTCAACAATATAGTAAAAAATAATTAACATGTAACAGATTAATAAAAAATTGAAAATAAGATTTAAAGACAAAAAATTAAGAAACACAAATATAATAAAAAGAGTGAATGAGCTCTGAGAAGAAAAAATACTAAGAAAGATAAGTTAAAGTTAATACATTAGTTATCACACCAAGTTAAATAACTTTAACCAGTAACTCGCCTTAATATTTCTATGCTTTTTTTCACCGTTAAGTATTACTTCAGAGGATGAATGAAGATGATATGTGTGAGTGTAAATGAAGTGTAGTCTTGTACAGTCTCAGGACGTCCATTTCTGAGATGTGTGGTTAATTGAAACCCAACCACCAAAGAACACCGGTATCCATGATCTAGTATTCAAATCTGTATAAAAGTAACTGTCTTTACCAGGATTTGAACGTTGGAACTCTTGACTTTGAAATCAGCTGATTTGTGAAGACGTGTTTACCACTAAACCAACCTGGTGGGTATTGTTATTTCAATGCTAGTAATCCAGATCTATTCAGATGTTACGTGCTATATGGTATACATGATAAAACATAAAATAGTTGTTACATACAACATTTTATGTAACACTGTATCACCTACTTAAGTAGTTACAATCAGATGAAATTTTCTTTAAATTCTAACAAATTTAAGATTTGAATCAAAAACTAAGATTATTTATAAAATCAATTCTTTTTTAAGGTAAACTGAATTTATGAATCATGGAAATATTTAATAATTTCTACACAGAGTCTGTTACTACAATGAGATTCTACATTCAAAGGTATTTTATTCAAAGCTGTTTTATTCCATCCTTACAATAGGGTATTCCTGAAGCATTATCTTTAGGGAAAATATACAAATAAAATTTTAATTTAAAAAATAAGTAAAGGTGAGTAGAAAATATTTATTTATTTTTTTCTGTTCATCACTGTAATGGATGAGATGAATTATAAGCATACAAGAATGAGAGCTTGGTTGTTTTTTGAATGATTGAGAAAATATAAAGTTGAAAGAGGAAGGTATAAAAGTACGAGTTTTTTTTAGAAGTGGTGATTGTGGTGTAATGAAATGAGCATTTGCAGTGATTAAGTTCACTACATCCCCTGCTAATATAACATTTACGGCTAATAGGTGTAAGGAGATATACAGCTATTGAGCATAAACAAAGAGCGATAAGAAGGGCAGAAGTATGCAAAATAAAACTAGTAAACTGAAATTCTGAGGGCATGTTCGAAAAAAATAAGAAGGAACAGGGTGAGAAATAGAAGTAGGATTTTGAAATTAAATAAGGCAAAAGATATTAAGTTGAAATAGTTTGACATACATAGGAAACGGGAGAAGAGGATTTGGAAAAAATCCTCAAGTTGGAAATAAAATATAATGAAGTTGTAGAATTATTAAGAAGTGGGTAGATATAAGATAAAGTTGTTTTACATACAGAGACTTTATAAAATACATTTATAAAATAAACTTTATTTTTTATATTAACTTTCACAAGTTTAAAGTTGAAAAATGGTGTCTTACAAGAATATGTGATTTTCCTTTTTTTATTTTTATCATCATCACCATATTTAATTTTAAAGGAGGTTTAAATACTTTTAGAAAAAAAGAACCTAAAGTTTTTGGCACATTTATCAAGTCAGAATGCACAATGTTTTTTTAAAAGGTGATGATTTTTGCCAGATTATTTATATATGAACCTTTTCTACATGAGCTTCATTAGTTGTACCAGATTTTTTATTACCAGTAAAATTTAAATTTTGGTTGTTTGGTTGATATGTTTATCCGCAAGTTGGAAATGTAATATTATTATATACCATCAAATATCAGATAATTTTTGTTTTAGCCAGGACGGTCATTGGTTGTAAGAATCAGGCAATTTTTAAAAGTTATTATCAAAAGAAATGTATTTAAATAAAAAAAAGAAAATAACATGGTTATTTTTCTTATTCCCATTCATTTCATCATAAGCCGTCATGAAGATGTGATTGATGATTACCTTCAATATCATGTACACCAAAAAAAAAAATGCAGCAGCCAGCAAGCATCATCAATGTGAATGCGTGGGAATAGGTTTTACATGTAATAAAATGAGAAAATAGTTACCTTTTCTTCCTGGCTTTCAGTTAATACTTTTTTTTATTTATGGAATTTGTCTGCTTTTTAAGGTTCATAGCCTTCTCAATTTCTAATGTACATTTTTCTTCATTTTTTATCGCAGACTAGATTCTTTGGAAATAAACTATCACATAAAACATAAGGATTACTACATGAAATATAACCTACTGAAATGTGGGTTATATTTTCCATTTCAACAGGTAGGTTATATTTAATTTATTCAACATTTCAATGCACAAGGTTTGCGCATCACAGATTTTTCATGTAAATAATTACGATTTGGATTTACTCAGTTTGAATGATGAGATGTTCTAGCTAAAAAATAAATTGACCTGTTCACATACTAATCATTCTATATTATCAGGCATTATTGTAGAAACGTTAATATGACTGTCTGCAGTACTTTGAGATATACCTTTATTTTAGTGCCATAAATTTATATTTTATATAAAAATACTATAGAGTAATCCATAACAGTAGAATCGTCATCAGAAGTGCTACTACAAGCAAATTCTTTTTCCATTGATTTTTCTAGATAGATTGCAATAGATATACATACTTAGATTGTATAGATTGTGTCATACTTATTACACATGCAAAATGAGTGTTGTTTATTTTTAGTGTCAAATATAGTGAACTACTTCATAAGTTTTTTACAATCAAGAAACACTTTTTCAAAACATTTCAGATGTTTGTAACTGCAAAAAACAAAAGGTCAAAACCCTTATGTAGCCATTTTATGGACAATATTGCTCATGACTTATATGAAGCCCTGAGGTATGATGCATGGTATTACTTAGGAAGTCTACTGTTGTCGTCTGAGAACAACTACAAGTTAGTCCATGGGTATAAATTCATCAAATAGAACGCTGTTATTCCATCAAGGAATAAAGAGTATTTCAGTGGTGATCATATAATGTACGATATGAAGTCAATCTAAAATCTAAATGTACAATACTTCACTAAACGAATCAATCTAAAATGTCGGTGAGCAAATGTATACCATTTCATTATGGGAATGTTACATCATGGTCAAATTTAATAGTCAGTTTTGTTAAAATTAACATCAATGAAATATGTTGAAGATTTGGTATAAATGATCATAAAACAAAATCTTTTGGAACATACAAATGAATAAAAAGATAATAACAAAATATTTATTAAATTGGTTAGACTGTATATATCCTAATAAATCTCTGCAGTATCACTTAATAGAGGGAACTTAATAATTTGCATATTATCTGAACTTGGCTGAGCTGACTGACAAATGTGATGGTACTTACCATTAATGTCAGCCCTAAAAAAATAATTTATGTCATTTGTAAAAATGTTTGAAATATTTCTTTCTGTATTAGATAATAATAAGAATATACTATATTTTTATGATTTATTTGTAATTTGTTTTTATTTTGTAATTTATTTATCTCTACTAGTGTTAACATTTGAGCCTTTCATTTGGGAGTTTCTAGTAAAAACCTCAGTCAATTGTAATGTTTTTCAATGGTAAAATCTTTACAAATATTCACTCAAACAAAATTGCTTGTTTATACTGACTTTCTTCCAGAAGATGTGAAATGAATATATTAAAAGATTATTGCTCTATTTGAAAAGTGTAATTATGAAGATTTACAAAATAATCTTCCGGTTAATTGCCTAAAGATCATTTCAATTTCCACAGTGTTGGACTGAACTTCAAATTAGTTTATGAAAAGAAACTTTTGAAGCAATAAAGTGTTAATAAAAACTCATATGTGGAATTAAAATATAATAAACTTTGAGAAAATTAAGATATTCCAAAACTGAGTCAAAACCAAAGATGTAGATATGAAAAAAATATATTTGACAATTTTATAAATAAAATCTGCAATTTTACTTTATACTTGTATATTATTATTTAACTAAAAAAACAAATAAACAAAAAAAACAAATTTATTTGATTGAGTCATGTGACCTCCCATTACCTTTTGTAGCCTTATTGATTCAGTAATAGTAGGCTGTTGTATTTGTGATTAGGGTTGTGTGTGAATATGTAGTATATTACATCTGTGGATGCATTTAGATTAGAACCCAACAATAGAACACTGTTTGGGAGAATGTATTGTATTGAGGACCTGACAACATTATATATATATATATATATATAACTTATCAGGCCTAGTGCATGGAGGCAAGTACTAACCCTCTGCAAGTATAACAGAAAAATGTAAGTGAAACAAAAGATAATCTGTTATAATTAAATGTCTAATTAATTAAGTGTGTTTGGAACTGGAACAAAAGAAACCTGTATTTTATTGAAAAAAATTGGTAAGAATTTTGAATTACAAATGTGAGATACAAAAAATCCCAGGCTTAAAATTGTAGGAATTAAAAATTATATCTGCTTTAAAGAAATTTAAAAGTAATATCAAGAAAATTATCTTTTACAATTTTCTCAATAAATTAGTAGCTATTTTTGAATTTACATGTGACAAAATGTTTCAAAGAGTAATTTTATGAAAGTTTTATACTCATATAAAAAATAAGTACTTACTTAAGTTTTACTGAAAATAAACTTTGCAGATAAATGACAAAGAAAATATAAGAGTGCAGGTTATGATTGAGTTTCAGGAACATAATACTTCCTCTGTACAATTTACTGAAATTTGTTGATCCATTGACAAGTGTTCAAATACTTTATAATAATTAAAAAAAAAAAATTGTTATTACATTTAAAATATGGAGAAATGTTTGCATCTATAATAACTTTTTGGAGCTATTTATGAGACTCTTTCATAGCAGAATTACCACTGCATAGCAGAATAAACCAATTTCAATGGAATATTGCAATTGTTTACTTCAAAAAGATTCGGAAACCTCATTTTAGATATTGTCAAATATTATTTTATTTGTGTTGCATTTGTTCACTTAGGATGACCCTTTACTTAGTACTGAATCATTGGGGTATAGCATTAAAAAAAAATTGTAATACTTAGTGTATTTACAATTCGCTTATTATTCAAGTCGAAATTGTTGCTTTTATCTGCCCTGCAATGTATATGTGTTGTTTGTGAGTAAACTTGTTACAGCTAATGCCATAAATATTTTAAAAATTGTCTTTCATATTTATATTAAAGTTATACTTGTATTGTTAGTAACTGGTCAATGCTAGTGAGTGTCTGGGTTATTGGCATGCCTTGCAGAAAAAACTAAAGGAACCTTTAAAACTTTTATAAAAATGTTATAGCAATACATACAATTGAATGATTATATTGTTATAAAGAGACATGTCACAAAAGAAACATTATCAGACATGTCACAAAAAAGTTAATATGGTTTTTATAACACCGACTTTAACTGTTAATAACATTATATTTTCAGTTATGCCATAATTATTATTGAGATTTCATTATTATTATTAATTTTTTCTCTCCAGAAAAATATTGGTGGAATAGGAAAATGTTATTTGTTTTTGTTCTTAGAACATTTTTATTGTTAGTGATACATTATTAATTTTTCTAAAAATTTTATCTGCTGTATCTATGAAAATTTTGATACCAAATTTATAAAAGTTTTGAGTAATTTCTTAATTTATTGTCATTGTCATGTGTGAAATCAAATTTAGACTGTTTTAAACAATTATTACTAATTTGAGTTATTATTTTACATTATTTGAACAAGTACATTTTTTGATTTTTAATTATTTAGGTTGTATGTTAAAACATATAATGTAGAAAATACTGTACAAAATAACTTGAATGCAATTGTTTTGTTTTATTACAAGTTTTATTATCTTCTATATCTTAGATTAAGATATTCTTTTTGTGTTTTTTTATGATGACTACTTGAATATATTTTCATTTAAAATAAAATATATTCTCTTATATTCATATATTTTCTTTTAAAATAAAATATTTTAATTTTTTAAATTGTTAGTCATTAATCTACTCATAAATTTTTAATAAGTATTTAATAATTTATTTTATTAATTTTTTAATTACCAGTGTTTAATCTATTTTTCTTAGCGACTCTAATTTATTTTCCTTAATAAAGTTTTAATTAGGAATTTTTTTGTTTGTTTTTTGCAAACAGTTTTCTACTTGTTTAATTAACTGTTACAAATTGTCATTTGATTCAATAACTGCCTATAACCTAACTGTCTATTAATTTTAACAATCTACTATTTTTCCTTTTCCTTTTTAAAGTGTTGATGTACTTTTCTTTTATATCCTTTTAAATATTGATGTACTTATACTAATATTCCAATAAAATAGTATACTAATTGTATCTTACTGAAGTATACTTATTGAAACTTCTTTCTTTAATTTCCCAAATATTGCTATTTAACTCCTGCATTTGAGGTAGGGTACAATAAATCATTAAATTCTCATATGATAGTGAGTAGCTGATTCTTATGATCTTGTCTTCCAACCATAAGTTTCATTTCCTCAGTTAATATATAATATAATTTCATTTAGGGAATACATTATTTTGTTAAAGTAAACAACATGAATCAACAAATGAATCAATATCCATTTTGCCTACCATTTTTCCTTCCATGGTGCTGATTTACCGTAATAATAATAATAACAATTACTATTTTAAAATAATTATATAGTGTAGAAGTAATGGGAAATATTACTCTTTTGGATAAATATCAATGAAAAAACTGAATAGAATTGGTTTAGAGAATAAATGAAAGAATCCATTTCTATTAAAAACAAAATATTGATGTTTTCAACCTCCTTTAATTTCTTTTGTGTGTAGTAAAAAATTATATTTTCTGACAAGCGGCTTCTTCTTCTTTTCCAGATCACATTTACTATTTAGAATGTAATATTCATACTGTGCTGGCATTTTTTTGCAATGGAGTGATACCACGACTGCTTTTTATTTAGTCAAGACTTGGAAGTTTTCACATTTAAAAAAATTCATTCTCCCATTCAAAAAATAATAAAATATGGTAACTGTAATTGAGTAACAGCCTGTATTTACTTATAAATAAATAAACAGTTTTTCGAATCTTTTAATGCAAAATTGCAATTAGGAAGAATGTCTCAAAATTATGCCTTAGTAATTTTTGTATTCTTCAGCTGCAACATCATTTAGTTAAAATACACATAGAAAGTAAAAGTGAAAATTACAGCTTTTGACAGATACTTTGTCTTATTTTTCCTTTCATAGAATTAGGTATTTGGTTGTTACAATATAATGTTGTCTTCCTTCAGGTTGATAGAATAAAGCAGCTTCTGGAATAAAACTGAATGACAAACGCTGCCAGAAGGTTAAGCTCATTTGCATCTAGCACAGTGTTATTAAAACTATAATGGAACTGACTGTTATTCAAATATAAAATATTTTGTCATTGTATCATTGTAAAAATTACAAAGTATTTTGTATTTTTAATTATTTAATGACGATGTTGAAGTGCGAAAGTACTAATATAATGTAAGTTCTGATTTACCACTTCTGGATGCACATTGGTTGTTTAAAAAATGTATAAACATTATTTTAAATATATATTAACAGATTTATGATTTTTTATGATCTACAATTAAACTGAAATTATTTTTAAATAACAGATCATTCTTCATGAGTTTGGTATCTATGGTGTAGTAACAATCCCATGGATAAGCTTGTCCATGGGATATGGAAGTGGAATTTTGTAGTGGATTAAAAATGCCATGCCTGACCGGGATTCGAATCCAAGGCCTCCAGATAAAAGGCCGAGATGACACTCTGCCACAGAGATTGGCTGGGTGATACTTTTGTTACAACTACCAGTTCCATTGTAATTTTAATTAATTAAAACACTATAATTAATATGTGATAGTTTAAGAAAAATCTACTCAAAAGAAGGACACGACTGAATTTTTAAAATGACAATTGCAGATATAAACATAGAGGGCGGTTTAATTATTTTATTTTTTGCATTTTAAGAGCTTACATTCCTTTCTGATATTAAAATCTTATGTTAATAAATAATAATATATTCAATGCCAGAAAATAAAAATAGCAAGCACATGATATGTTATCAACCTCATGCTGTGAGGGCTTAGCTGGGAAATTACATAACCAGCAATGTGCAATAATTAACAGTGTGTTTTATCAAAATTTTGGTTGAACTACTTTATTACAAAATGATTTTTCTTTGCAAAATAATTACTATTTATACTAATTACCTGAATTAGCTATCCACAATATGCTAGTTTCAAAAATAAGATAATCTTGTAATTAATTGTTAAACTATTCGTTTAGTAGCTATCATTTTTACATACATTTTTGTTTATTTTCTCATTGAGCACAAAAGAAATATGCTTAAAACAGTAACAATTTTTTTATTTTTTGTCATTATATATTTCTTATATTTTTTATTTTATATATTTTTTATATATTAAAATTTCGGTTTTCAGATTTCAACAGAAATATCCATTTTGACCAGTGTAAAAGGCTCCCTACACTCGGATAACAAAAACAAAACACAGAACCATAGAAATTAAATTTTTATATGAAATTTTTTGTGTTAACCCTACACTACGCAAAATCAGAAACATCCAGTTAAAAACTTTATTATCATTGCACAAGACACCACGGATGTTTCTGAGTAGTTTACATTTACGACAGAACGCCGCATAACATATGCAGTCCACGAGTATGTGGCGCACAGTCATGTGGCAGTTGCATCGTGCGCTTAGGGATTAACCACACATCTCAGGAATGGTCGAACTGAGAATGTACAAGACTACACTTCATTTACACTCAATACATATCATCCTCATTCATCCTCTGAAGAATTATCTAAACGGTAGTTACCGGAGGCTAAACAGGAAAAAGGAAGTCAAAATGGATTTAGGGATGGTCAAAATGGATATTTCTGTTGAAATCTGAAAACTGAAATTTTATGCGATCACAATACTTCTTTTACTTTGTACAAGGAAGTAATAATCCATGTTCAAAATTTTAGGAATATACTACTGGACCTCTGAGGTGTAAATTAATATTCTTTTATTTTTGTAATTTACACTCATTTTTCTGCTATTTTAATTCTTTCTGAAATTGGTTGCAATTTAATCATAATCATCTAGTTTAATTAACATGATCATTTATAATTTCTATAGTGAAACATTTTTAAAGAATTTTCTTAATAGATTTTACCTTACATTGGCTTCAGTTGTTTAATATATAACTTTGAAGGGGAAAATTTACTATTTACAAATTAATGAACAAATTTAGTTATACATTTTGTCAGCTGATTTATTACAAACTAAAAATAACAAATAAAACATATGTAACATTTATATAAAATATTATTTACTAAAAAAAATATATATTTTTTAAAGGAAAAAGTGCATGATGTATGAAAAATAACAGATAAAAAGGAGAATAAATGATTCACTTGAACTCAAAAAAAAAAAAAAAATCCACCAAGACTATGTATAGTATAATTTTTCAAAATGTAGTGTAAGATAGAAAATTGGCCATCTCATAAAAAAGAAAAAAAAAGAAATAAATGTGAACCAGAAAATACTGAATAAATGAGTTGTAAAGGAGTTGAAATATTGCTTCAAGTATTGGAAGTTGAAGGACAATAAATAAGATTGGATTGGAACTGGTTAGAGAAAATTATATTCTCTGATAGTCTCTAGCTCACTTTCACTGTTCACTACATTTCATTTACTACTCATTTATTTTTTTCCTTATTTAAATGATGCATATTAATAATAACAATCAGCTATAATTTTGTTAATTATAATAGCTAACTTTATTGGGGAGTGATTGTGTCAATGAAATAACTACTTACTGATAACAGAAATTGGAAAAAAGAATTTATGAAAAGTATTTGGTGAAACAAGTTATAAAAACTAAGCAAAGTGTTCTATTATTTGTTTTGTTAACAGAATTATTTTATATTTCTCTTAATTAGTGCTTGTACATTAATTTAATGAAAATACATATTTAGTGAATTTTATTCTGTTTTATTATATTATTATTATTATTTTTATAAAAAGTTGGAGATTTAACATAAAACATAAAAATAAAATAAAATTCCTAACACACATACACACAGGAGATTTAACATAAAACATAAAAATAAAATAAAATTCCTAATACACACACACACACACACACACACACACACACACACTCTCTCTTTTTTTATTATGTATAAACAAAATGGCAGCCTTTCAAAATAAAATTGCAGTCTTTAATGATACATGAAATTTATTTTATTGCAAAATAACTACAATTACAATATAATAGACTGAAATTATTAATATTAATAAACTGAAGTTTTCGCAAAATTCAAAACAGTATGAGAATAATTACTCAAAATAGAGGTTATTTACAGCTATACAATGATACCTATGCTTCACAAATGATATGTTAGCATGCCAAAAAAAGTATTTGGGATTTCAAGAATTTCTTGTTCAGTGATTCCAACCAAGCCTTCATCAGCATTTAGCTTATGGGATACACATATTTCTCCAAATAGTCTCATAAATAGTCATAGGCAATAAAATCTGTTGATCTTTAGGACCCTTCTAAAAATTCAATACGCTGCACTGTCCAACAACGCCGCTCACCATTACAATAATTTTTTGTAGAGTAGCAAACATTCTCATCATGGAGATCATTGAGTTCTTTGATAACATGATGATTTCACACACACACATGTGCGTACATGTATTAGATATTATGTTGTTGAATTTCTCATGATTTAAAATCTCATCAGTAGTAACAGCAGTGCTAACTGTAATCACTGATGATGTAAGAGTTTTCTCCTCCATTAAGGTAATGATGATTTGTGTTGTTATAATAATGAGAACTTTGCTGGTTTACCATACTACAGAGGGATCAAAAAATATGTACTCCCTGTTTGTAATTAAATAATATCTAAACAAAAAGACTTATACTCACTAATCTAATGTGTAGTGTAGTGTAAGGTTCGGTAAACACCGAATTTGTTGTAGTAGGCGAAGCTGACCCGTGCATGCACAGGTGGTTGGTGGTGAAATGAGCCAGTCATATTAGCTAGTGTAGTAGAAGACAGACGAATAACAACAATGGCTGAAGTTCGCTAATCGTTTGTTGAACACAAGGCTGTATTGAAGTGGTGCTGGAAGTATAAAAACATTCACGAGGTACTATGTCAGTGACAAAGAGATTTTACAGATGTGCACAATAAAAGATCCGGCCGACCACGAACAGCTACAAGTCCAGCGTCCAGTGCTGCAATGTTGCAATATTTTACCCGACCACCGCAAAAATCATTGAACTAGAGAGTGCATGAAAATGAGCCGGTCAAGTGTAAGATGCATTTTGAAGAATGCAAAGTAGAAAGTCTACATTTCAAGACTGCTACACGCGATGAATAAGGACGACCCAGATCGAAGGATGGAGTACTGTGAATGGTTTCAGCACATGGTTGGCGAGAATGAGGAATTTGCAGGGAAGTTTGTGTGGACTGATGAGGCGGAAATAAAACTTAACGGTACTGTGAACCGCCACAATTGTGTCTCCTGGGTTCCTGAAAATCCTCAAGCTCATGTGGATAGGGCAGTGAATCTATCGGGAGTTGCTGTGTGGTGCGGTCTATCAGTGCCTGTTTGATGGTCCTTTCTTCTTCAAAGGTACCGTAACTGGTGAGGTGTATCTTGATATGCTTCAGGTTTTGGATGCTCCTCCCATCCAAAACCTGTATAGTGATGAACATTTTTACTTGCAACAAGTCAGAGCCCCATCTCACTACCATCGAGATGTCAGGTTGTACCTCGATAAAACTCTACCCGGATGGCGAGTAGGTCAAAGAAGTGCTATTGAGTTCCCACCTTGGTCTCCTGATTTGATACCTCTGGACTTCTACCTTTGGGGGACTGTCAGGAATGATGTGTGTCGACAAAAACCAGCAACAATCGATGAGCTACGTGAATCATAGTAATGTGCTGCCATTACACCAGATACACTAACAGCCATAGTTCGGTGTGCAGTTCGGCACCATGGGCATTGTTTAGAAGCTGCTGATGATCATTTCGAATACATACCATAATCCTTTCTCAGTACCAAAAATTGTCATGTCAAGTCAAATTTGTTACGAGATATGGATTAGCAAACAGCGAGTACATTTTTTGGATCCCTCTATATTGTGGTGTAAGGTAAACTCATCTAGAAAAATAGCATGGAAATGCCATTCAGGGTCATTTTTTAAAGGTTGATTACTCAGTAACCAAACTGTTCAATAAAATTATGGTATTTTAATGGTATTTATTTAATTAGCGATAGAATTATCGCCTGGACGTCACAACATATCAATTCCTTATAACATTTTTATTGGTGAAGGTGCGATTTTGGAAAAATATTTTTTTACAAAACTTCATATTTTTTGAAGTTTTGATATGCGCATAAGAAAAATGCGCATACCAAATGCGCATAAGAAAAATATGACCTTAATTAGGCGAAATCTCGAGATATTGAGGGTAACCTTGCTCTACAGCCTCACCCTTTTGATCTTTAAGTTGAGAATCTAATGTCATTAATGCCCCATATATAGAAGTAATCTGACCAAGTTTGGTCAAAATCGGTCTAGTAGATCTGGAGATATAATATGAGTTAGAGGCCAACACCGAATAGATACACGAACATTAACATCCGGAAAATTTCCATCCGGATTTTTGGGTTCCTTAGGTGTTACAACTTTAAGATCCAGTGAAAACCGCATGTGCCCAAATTGGACCGTTTACAATACTTTCCCTTCTAAAGCTATATCTCTGTTATAGCGCTATCTAGACGGGAAAGTAAAAATTACTTTTGCTATAAATCATGAAGAACATATCTAAGAACAGGTTCATGCAACATAGAGATCCTTTGCCTAATTAAATGACAGATAGTGTATCATGTAGAGTTATCTAACAGCTACAAATCACTTAGTAGACATTTATTGAAAGATAAATGGTGCTTGTAATGTTGAATTTTTCAAAAGCATTGAAGCTCAGAAATGTTTAGGAAGAAATTTTACATTCAGTGATATAAAAAATTTTATTATAATTTAATTTTATCACAACAGGATTTATTTTTCCAAAATCAGAGATATATACTAAAATTTTAATTAAATATATAAATAGGAGGATTTATTTAAATAACATACCGTTTGATTTTTATAAAGAAGGAACTAAGAGAAAAACTTGTTAGTGCTCTAGGGGAGTTAAAGGCCTAATAACGTGAGTGAGAAACCTAAATCGGGCGTCACATGTCCGGAAGCAATTCGGGTATACGATTGGTTTTTCTCATAACAAATACCCCCTGCAGTTCATTGGATTTCTGTTTTATATATATATATATATATATATATATATTATACACTAGTACAAAACAATCCTAATTAATACAAAAACAATTTATTATCATTTCATATCGTATGTTTATTTAGTATTTATTTTATAATTAAATATTTTTTTTTTGCTGATCAGAATGCAATTAAAAGAGTGTTTTATAAAATTATATTACAACGTTTTCCGTAATATTTTAAATTTTAAAGATAAATTTTATTTTAATAAAATTATCTTAAAAAGCAAACCTACCTTTCTAATATATTTTCAATATTTTTGAAAAATAGTGTTTGTATCTACGTTAAAAAAATCAAACAACTGAGTTACAAAGATAAGAAAATTTGTTTTTGACAATATTAGTATTCTTTTAAAACCCCAACGGGATTCAGTCAAGTGTTGTGTACCGTCTCGATAAAATTTGATTTGCACTTAATTTATTTACATCGAATTCAAAGACAACTTTTATAATTTTGTTTTTTTCTTGGAGGAAGTAAAAAAATGTTACTTTAATGGTTTCAAGGAGAATTTTACATTTATGCAAATTTATAATGCGTTCATATGAATTACCATTATCAAGAGTTTCGATCATGACTTGGGAAAATTTCGATAAAGTTTCCGCTGCATTTATTTCATATATTACCAGGGTATCTAATTTATGAAACACAGAATATTTCATTATACAGAGTGAGCAACATAAAATCGAACCCGTAACGTAACCGGTGCAGAATCGGTAGGTTATGTTGAAATGAAATTTTATGATTGATACGGATGAATTAAATAAGTAAAACATAAAACGTAATTTAAATGTTGCTTTTATTTACTTATGTTACAAAAGTTGTTCAAAATGACCATTGTTGTTAATTGCGTTGATTTCTCGTAGAATGTTCATCTTCAGTTCATCAATATTGCGGGGATTAGATGCATAAAATCTTTCCTTTATGTAGCCCCAAAGGAAAAATCGCAAGTAAACACCACTGTGGAACGTGGAGACCACCGTCCTCTAATGGCAGCTCGTGTCTGTCTCCTCCAGTTGTTGCACAGTTGTAACGGGTTTCAATTTTAATTCATGGAAAATTTTAGACAAGATGTGTATTTAACACCAGATTGTTGGGATAACTTGCGAAGTGATTTTTTTTGGACTAGTAGTAATTCTTTCAATATCGACAATGGCCTGTGGACTCTTAAAGGGAGGTTGTCTATTTCATTTTGCATTTGAAACCGAATCTGTTGTACGCCATTTTTTTAAAAACTAAATCGTGTTTGCTACTCTTCGCTGGGATACAGGCATTCGGGAACTTTTCTACGAATACTTGACGTGATTCTTCAAACGATCCAGAACGAATATAGGCCTCTATAGCTATCCTCTCCTGGATTGAATAAGAAATTTTACACAAACACAACTGCACTCCAGCAAAATGTATACTACACTGACACATAACCGCCTGAGAAATGGCAGCAACAATCAGTAGTAACATATACATCCACTAGTTGCGTTAATTGTGTGAGAGTCTTTCATAAATAGTGTTGGGTAGCGGTTTCATTATGGGTTCGGTTTTATGTTGCTCACTCTGTATATTAGATGGAACAGAAAAAGGAATTATTTTTTAATATCCGTAAAAAAATATTTATTTATAACGAAATAAAATAGATTAATTTTTTTAGACTATGTTGGCGATTATGTATATTAGAAAGTAAACGCCTTTCACCAACTTCTGTTACTAGTGGTAGAATTTTTGTCTACATCCGGGGTTTGAATTATTGTCAAGTTTGGCAATTTTCACGCAATAAAAATCCCATTTCTAATACGCAAACGTAGTTGGACTATAGCCTGTTGGTATTTGAAGAATAAATAAACAAATAAATAATATTTATATTTCACATTATCGAATGATTTATTTAAGTGGTGTAATTGGCTTGTTTTACTCTCATGAGTTTTTAGTACATTACCTAAGGAAGTATTGCTAAAGATTGCAAAATGTCCACTCCCTGAGTGTTTGTGAAATTTCAAATTTTAATGTCTACGAATCCTAAAATATTAAAGTATAGCTATGTATGTTGGTGTGTGAAAAGAGAATGGATGATTGTTGGTTTAACTTATGAGAAAACTGAGTTTTTTAAAAAATCCTGCACTGGATATAACTTTGATAAAGTAATACTATTTACAGTATTTTGAAAATAGTTCCTATTAAATTATAAAATTTATGTATTTGATACTTTTGGCTGTTGTTAGTCATTTAATTTGATTTAAAACAAAAAATACATCTCTTTTCTAAAATAGGGTTCTCATTTTCAATGTAGGAAGATTTTTTAACGCTGATGAGAGAAAAGTTTCGGGTTAATTTTTTCCGTAATTCAAAATGTAATTTTAAGAATTTTATAAATCTTTATCACATCAGTATCGTTTTGAACAATTTTTTTATGTAAATTACATTTCCCCAATGAAATAATGAGACGTTATCAGAGAAGGGACGATTTTAAAACCGTATGAAAGAGTTACGAGACAATAAACTTCCAGGTAGAAAGTTGAAAGCCGAATTTTCTACCTTTTTTCACAAAAGATGATAAAGGTGTAGATTTAAAAATTTACTTCACTATTGATTTGAATTTAAATTAAAATATTCTACATAACCCGCGTTACATCGAATTATCGATTTAATTGCTGCAGATTTAGCAAGAAAATGAATACTACAAAAATGTAATTTTCATTGATGTGTAGTAGCAATTGATAAGGTATAGCTAGCTACAGCTATACTTCTTTAGTTAAAAAAAAATCCTACATTTATTCTGTTCCTTTTTCGCTATTCTTTCTTATACAGAGTGACACAAAAAAGAAAACTTTTGAACTCCTTCTGTGCACCTTCCAAATTATTGTTGGTTTTGTAAAACCTATTTTATGGCGAAGCACGCTGTTGACCGTTCCACTGCTCCATGATGACTGAGTGGCAAGGTCGTCTTTGCATAAAGCATTGCTGCCAACTAAACACGGCTGCTACTACGCGTTTCACAAGTTCTCGTTTTTGTATCACAAATTCTTAATTGTACAATTAAAAATTGACTATTCAGATTAAAAATAAATTTTTATATGGGATACTATAAGGTTTTTACTGCATCTGATGTCTACAAATCCGATCTATTTATTACTTTTTCTTTCTTTTTCCTGTTTAGCCTCTGGTAATTACCTTTCAGATAATACTTCAGAGGATGAAATGTATGAGTGTAAATGTAGTGTTAGTATTGTACAGTCTCAGTTCGACCATTCCTTAGATGTGTGGTTAATTAAAACCCAACTACCAAAGAACACCGGTATCCACGATTTAGTATTCGAATCCGTGTTAAAATAACTGATTTTACTAGGACTTGAACTCTGGAACTCTCGACTTCCAAATCAGCTGATTTGGGAAGACGCGTTTACCAGTAGACCAACCCGGTGGGTTTGATCTGTTTATTACTAACACAACTTACGCTAATTTAACAACTTTCGTCTTACAAAAACCTGTGACCGGCAAACAATTAATGAGAACCCACAATACTACACTAAAACAACTTAAGAGATAAGTTAGAAAAATAAGGATTAAAAATTAGTCCCACTAAATCTGTTAAGCTCTTTTTTTTAATAAGAAAGTATACAATTCCTGGTGTATTTCTAAAAAAATGTGTTGATATTTCTGAAGTGAAGACCGGTATCAAATACTTGCTTAAAAAATGGTGTTTATATGGTAAGTTACATATAAAAATGAATAAGGAGTTTCTTAAATACAGAATAAAAAGATTTCTATGATTAAGTTTGTTAATTCTAAATTAATTTTATACAAATTATTATTGTAATCTTTCTGATGTTATGGAATTGAGATATTTGGTTTAGAAAAATCCAGTTACGTTTAACAAATACAAGTTTTTTGAGTAAATTTTTTCGCTTTAGTCCGATATTCTCTAGATTGTAAAAAATCGAATATTTTTCAAACCGTTTACTGTATCCATTAAGTATCAGATACTGAAAATTTCTTTTATTTCTACATAACTGACAAATAACTCAAATACATTGATCCAAGAACCTCAGTAATGTCTCCTTTTTGGAAATCCATTTCAACTTTTAAAAGGAAGATTAAATAAGGATCTTTTCTTAACACGTAATAAAGTCAACACGTAAAAAATAAAAGTAAGTTAAATCCAACTGATCCACTCTAACAATAAGGGCATTCATTTTTTCTAAATATGACTTTTATATTAATGTGCCTTGCTTTGTAACTATAGCCCTATTACTGATTTCTAACATTACATAACAAAACTAAAAAAAACCTTTTTTCCAAAACCACAATTATAATATTTAAAATAATTTTTAGTGAATATATGTAGTAAAATAATTTTAGATTTATTTATATGTCATCGTATTATTTGAATTACTGATGTTCAAATTTTAATTAATAAAAGGCCTACTGGGCTGGTCTAGTAGTAAACTCGTTGTCGCAAACCACTTGTTTAACAGCTGATTTTCCAAGTCGAAGGTTCGAGGTTCAAGTCCTAGAAAAGGTTAATTACTTTTATACGGATTTGTATACTAGACGATGGATATTGGTGTAATTTGGTGGTTGGAGTTTTCCATTAACCACACATTTCAGGAATGATTAGTCTGAGTCGGTACAACATTACACTTAATCTTGTTGTCAAACATATCATCTTCAAATCATTGGGTCGTAGTACGGGAGGTTGCTTCTTGTTCACTAGTTGAACAGATTGCAACGTACACATTAATAATAATAATAAAATGTATTTTTTAGTATGTCTTTTTGAAAATTATTTATGAAATAATATAATTAATCTTTCCGATACATATACTATTTTTAACTTATCCGACACATAACTTTACTTATCCGAATTATTTTCACTAATAAAATATTGCCAGAGAGGGAAATAGTCATAAAAAATCAAATAATTCGCATAACTTTAGTCAATATTTATTATTATATTCTGATTAATATTACATATATATATTATTATATTCCCTTGGCTGTTGCTGGATCAGCTATCGGATGCCGCCCCTGGCGATGGGGTACGCTCATCAATTATGGCTGGAGGGCACTGGGAAAATAAAATATCCAGAGTGGACAAAAACCAGCGAAGATACAAAACAACCCTGAAGGCGGAAGATAGATTCCCAACGATAGAGGGGGCGGAAAAAAATTACCTGGAAAAAAATTACCCGGAAAAAAATCAGAAAGTGAAATAAACCTTTATGTACTTTTCATTTTAATTCAAAATTTTTTAAATAGATTAATAATTATAATAAATCAATATATTTAAATTAAAAAATATATATATATGTATATGAAGTCGGATTCGAACCGATGTATGCATGGTTATGGATCCGACATTGTCACACTACATAACTACTACAACGTGGAAAAAAATTAATGTATAAACTAATATAAAATGCTGATACGGACACCACAAAAAATTGTGACGCAGTGTGGTGTCCACCACAATGCAGTAGTGTATTGTCCACTTTATTAAAGAATCGGAGGATCGCATCTCACTTTCAAATGAAATAGTTTTTTGAATACTAGATCGTGGATACCGGTGTTCTTCGGCAGTTGGGTTTCAATTAACCACACATTTCAAGAATGGTCGACCTGAGACTGTACAAGATTACATTTAATTTACATTCATACATATCATCTTCTGGAATACCTCACGGTGGTTCCGGAGGCTAAACAGAAAAAGAAAAAAATTAAATAGTTTAAATAAAGTCCAGCAAAAATTGTGTGTATGTAATTTATTAGGCGTACAAAAAAGTCATGCGGTGTCCAAATCAGATTTTTTTACTAAAGTTTTGTTTATAATGAAAACGTTCCGTGGAATAGTGATGAATTTGTGTTACTTTTTTTTTAACAACTTAATCTACAATCTTCTTGTAGTATTTTCATTTTGATAAAAAAATTAATAAATTAAGAAATAAGAAAGGTTAGAAGGTAATAATAATATAAATCCTTTTTAATGTTATTCATACAAAGGGTTGTTCTACACAAATGCCAAGAACATTCATACAGAAAGATAAGGCTTTAATTACTGGATTTTTTTTTACCTATCCTTACTTTGCTTTTTGTCAAATATATTTTCCTTCAAATTATATAAAACACTTTTCGTTTAATTGTCTGTGAATCATAAAAATTTGCTTCATTTTAAATAAAAAAAATTACACATTTAGTACAAATACGGTTAAAAATAATAATAAAATAACTTCAAAAAACACCTTTTATACCATTTTGATAATAATAATAATAATAAAATATCATTGTTATAATAATAACAATTGAAATAATGTAGATTTTTGCTCTGCATTACTAAAAATTCTGATGTGGACATCACATGACTTCCTTGTACGCCTATTAAACTGCATAGATATACCGTCTCTTCCTCGTCTACACACACCGGATAGTTAGCGGAGTGATCAAACGTAAACCAAAAAACGTATTCTCTGAACCCACCATGGCCCGCTAGAAACTGTGTGAGACTGTAATCCAGCGAGCAATAGGCCTTCTCGCACCAATTTCTCAGGTCCCCAATTATGCGGTGTGTCCATCGGCCTCTATCACTAGTGTCTCACTATATCTGCCATTCTCTCCTCATTTCTTCCATAGTCGAGCAACCACTCTCTTTTTTTCCGCAGGTGTTGACGCCCGTTGCTCTTTAATCTTCTTCCTGCAGGTGATCTCCAGATCGACAGATAATATTCCCGCCAACACTTCCACTGCCTTTCGAGAAACAGTGCGATATACAGCTGTAATAAGGCGGCAGATCCTTCTGTGTATTTATAGGAGAGCACTCTGTATACGCCTTATCTAGGGCCCCTCCCCATATCTGAACACCGTAAAGTAACGTGGAGTATATGACTCCAGACAGCAGCCTCCTTCTCTGCTGCCTCGATCCCCGACAGTTCGGCAGTAATCTGGCAACCAGACGCATCACCTTTTCAGCCTTCGAGCAGGCCTCCAAGACGTGCGTGCCGAAACGCATCCTGGCGTCCACCCATAACTATAACTCTGGAACCAATGAGAATAAGTACCACTTATGATATATCGTTGAATAGCTCTCAACGACGTATTTACTGCAGTTAAGAAAAAGTCCAGAATCCAAATATTTTTAGATTTTGAGCTTTTTTGGAACTTTTGGCCCAGTTGATTGGAATCAAAAGAGGAGGTGCACAACTAGATGTTACAACAGTCCTAAATCCAAAATTTCATCAGTCTACGACTAATCGTTTTTGAGTTGTACGAGATACGTGCGTACAGATGTCATGGAGTAACTAGTCAAAATTCAGGGATTTTCAAAATGGACATTTCCGTTGAAATCTGAAGACCAAAATTTTTCTAGATCGCAGTACTTCCTTTTGTTTGTACAAGAAGTAAAAGCAATTTTTTTAATTAAAAAAAAAATGTAGAGCTAAATAACTTTGAAATTCAGAACAAATAATTATTTTTTGATTGTAGTAGTAACCAGACCGTCAAGCCAGAACCTAGAACCTCGGGATCCAGGCGAACCCCGGATCCAATTCAGGGGCGCCACGGGGCTTACCCCAGGGCCACAAAGCTCGATTCGCTCGCCACTCCCGTGTTGCAGGAGGACCGGTGCCCTAGACACCCGCAGAGATCACTTCGGTCACCAATTGCGTTTACCCAGAGGGCTCCGTCCAATGGACCGCCGCAGTGTTAGTTATTCTCATGGTTGAGAAAATAATACTGATAAATAACAATTAAAGTATTCAGGCTTTATAAAAACCTGAAAAAAGAATCTAAATTTCTAAAGACAGAATGGTAGTAACTATGATAACTTAAATACAAACACTTTTAATGACGAAACGTGCATAACTTATTTCTTTGTCATGAAGGCAGGTCGGTTCTCGCATGGTGTAAGAACAAATAAATAGACAAACTTTATATGTACACATAAAAATACCGCATTTGAATTTTGAAAATTGGAGGATTGGTTGCGAATATGTAATAACATTTCCGAATAACCGTGATGTGTTAGATCGATAGTATACATGATGCAAAGTAGCTTTCAATCTACTAACCAATACCGCGTTTGAATTTTGAAATTCGCACGGTTGTTTGGAGGAATATTATAAGAGCTTCATTACACCTTCCAAAAAGTGGCCCTGGGGCATCTTTTTGTTTGAGTATTAGTTGATGGTGATGACTGGTCTAGCCTCAATGAGGTGTTGGCGTACCTCATCATTCTAGCCTTCTACGCAGTCCACACGGGAAGCCCATTATTGTTAAACAGAATTTTTTTTAAATTTATTTAATATTATTTTATTTTATTTAACGTAAATTTAATTCTATTATTTTTGTAAAATTATTCATTCGGTTGATTCGAATTATTCAGTTCAAACCCAGCTCAAATAGTGATATAGATTTACAGTTCACGGTTCATTAATTCAATTCATTAAAGTTTGTGCTTCAACCGGGAAATCTCAACTACTACATATATATTTTTTTTTTATTTTTCTAGATGAAATATATCTAAAAACCTTCTCAGTTATGCCAAGAAACATGGGTAAAAATTTGGTTACGATTGATCGAGTAGACCCTTTATTTACTCGGAACGAAGCAAAACCCTCTTGCTCTTTATATAATAGTACAGATAGGAATATTTATAAAAAAAGACCCTAGATATAAGTATTTAATTGTAACATTTTGTATTTTATTAATAATAAATCTCTATTACATTCTTATTTTTTATTTTGTGCAGATTGATAACTTATGAAAAGATGACATGCTTGATCGGAATTCGAACCCTGGACCTCCGCACGAAATTCTAAGACCTACTCAGCCACGGAGGTCGGCGCTGAATAATTTGGAATACGAAATGTTTGCTGTTACATGACTTTAAGTAGTAAGTTTTCTTGTTTTATTAACTCATAGTATTATATCTTTCCTCCTTTTCAATATTTGTTTCCTTAGATTAGTCATTCTGACAAGATAACCTTTTATCTGTATAAAATATTACAGTAGACAGAATAACAAAATGTTAATCTGGCTTGAACATGAAATTTTGTAAATTAAAAACTTAATTTTTATTTTTCAGAATTTCAATGCTTAGATTTTATTAATAAAAATAACTTTTTGATGATGCACTTAGAATATTTTGTAAAGCAATACGAAAAAGTTTTTATTGTTTTGTGTATTGAAATTAATTTTTATTTGCGATATTTTGCTGTAAGTAAAAATAATGAAAAAACAAATATTAATTCAAAATAACTTGTAGCGCAAAATTCTGCATTAAATCTGTAGTTATGCGATAATTATTTCTTAATTGTAAAATCATTTTTAAAAGTACAGGCTACATATATGAAAATTTACTTCGAAATTATTCAGCACATGAAAAAATAAATTCAATTTGAAAACCTAAAGAATACATTAAAATTCTGTACGACTGTAAAACAAAACGATTATGGGAAAAATAAAATGATTACAATTTGTAATTCTATATCTAAAAAATTATAAAAATAAAAAATCAAATGAATAAGTTGAATTTTTAGGAGACTGTTTTTATTACTGCTGTTATTTGTAATAAAATTAAGATTTTAATTACAAAACTCTACAGCTGTAACAATTATCATATTCCAGTATGTTTTATATTGTTAAGAAAACATTTTAGAAAACTTCAAATGATATATTTAGATTCTTAATATTACCGTAAGAAATTCCTCAGCATTCTGATTAAACAATACATATTCCTGTTACTGGTGGAAAAAATGAATGAATCGTTTTAAAAACAACATTCTAATATAAAATCATTTTTGCGTGTGGTGTGGTTTATATGTATAAATTTTGGGTTAAAAACTATGTATTGGTAAAGTGTTTTTGACTAAGGATTAACGTGAATTTAATTCTCAGTTCTTTTTTGGTAAGAATAATAATGTTAGTTAAGAACAATATTTAAAGTTAAAAGTTCTCTGGATTTTATTTAAACACTTCTGTTCATGATGGCCAGCGGTTAAGTAAAATTATGAATCTTGAATAAATAAAAAAGATAAAAACAATATATTTAGTACTACATATTAATAACTATGTAATGATGTTTACAGTCATTTTTTGTGACTATTTCAGAAACTGGTTTCTAAAGTTATTTATTTTTATTTCATTTTTAAGATTGCATCCATGTACTATTAAATCTGAGATTTTAATTTTTTTGTTTTTCACAACGTTCGATTGCGTTAAGATATGGCTTTATTTTTTTGTATTTTAGTAGAATATAAATTGGTGGATTTATGATGCGTACCCACGAGAAGACAAATGTGAATAGCAAAGAAAATGCGTTGTTGTGGCTTTTAAGTTTTCTTTGTTTTATTGAAATGTGGGTCCTTTTTGACCAAGTAGATCAATGTGCAGCTGGAGCTGTACATATATACTTCAAGGAAGACTATTTTGCTCGTTTGGAATGATTGCGTTTTGTGTGTAATAATTTATTTCATTTTGCTTATAATTCTGAATGCCTCTTAGTAGGATCCAGACTTTTAAATTTGTAATTTATTTTTTTCTGAGATTTTGTTTATGGAATTGATGCTCAACTTAAAAACCAACCGAGCCGGCTAGAACAGCAGATTTTTTTAGTGTCACTTTAATTTTACAATATTCGCTGTGCTATTATTGATTTGTGTGTTACTACTGTCACCTGTAAACTGTTCATGCTTCAGTGTAGTATATTTTCATTCTTTGCGATTATGTTTTCCGAAAACGCCTTCCGAAAAACTTCCAAATGGTAGGATTCTATTAAAGAGTAGTTACCCGATTTGGTTAAAGAATTGCGTACAGGGAATTGATTTCGACGGCAAAACAAAACAGGTGACCTTCCTTTAGCATAGCCAATGGCGATTGGCATAGCCAATATTCAAGGAAGAATTTCTTTCAATCCGAAAAAATCTTTTCGTATGTTACTACAAGATAAACGTGTAAAATGCACGTCTTGTCGTAAGATTCTTTACGATTTAAATTCGAGACCATACTGTTTAGCAACTTAAGACAACCGACAAACTGAAATGTCTTAATTATTTCAACTAGCTTCTTAAAAACATTATTGATGGAATTGTTATTAAGATAATTATTATTATTATATTTTCTGCTAAGAACACTATGATTTCTATGTTGAGTACAGTTTACCTTTCTTAGATTCATTCTTATATTGTACGTTGATGCGTTTCGGAACAACTCCATTGTCAAAACTTATTGTATTAGTACTTTTAAATTCCTGTTAGTCTTTATATAACGTTCAGTCAACGGCCATCTTTATTTGACGCCATGCCTTATCTTTTAGTTTATTTAACGGTTATGCTTATCTCATAATTTTATTTATCTGTTTTCTTTTTCAGTAAATTGAGGTTCTTGAAAACGATATCCGCTTCCGCGGATGTTCTATTATACCCTATTATTATCCTATTACAACCTTTAATAACAAATAAACAAGAAGGCCAGATAATGCATGACGTCAAATAAAGGGAGGGGCGTTGACTAAACGTTATATAAAGACTAACAGGAATTTAAAAGTACTAGTACAATAAGTTTTGACGATGGAGTTGTTCCGAAAGGCGTCAACGTACAATGAAAGAATGAAGCTAAGAAAGGTAAACAGTATTCAACATAGAAATTATTGATGGAATATTACATGTTGGACGAGGAATGGTTTCGTTTATCTGGGCATTAGTGCCCACAACATCAAGTATCGGATTATTAAAAATTCTCATCGGATGTTTGAGCGTTCACTTTACGATGAGAAATTCGGTGTATGGTATGTTGCTTTTGGTAATCGTATAGAGTTAACAAATCATATAGTTCTTTCAAAAAATATTCGTAATATTTTTCATCTGACTGCTGTTAAAGAAATGACCGAACAATTTTTTTTAAATTCTAGGTTATAGTGAGGCTTCTTACAAGATGGAGCTATATGTCACATATTTAACAACTCACTGGTTTAGAGTACAGCGAGTTTTTAAGAATGGAATTTATCCGAAACGTGCCTGCATGTGATTTAACCATGACAAAAAGTAGATAATTGTACTAAAATAAATCACTATCACATGTTCATATGGCTTTTACAGAAGAATGAATTGTCATCAGAGAGCTGTGGTCTCCGCTTTCCCCAGATTTTTCTGTTGTGATTTTTTCCTTTGAACTACTTGAAGGATAGAGTTTATGAATCAGATCCCTATACTATCGTTGAACTGAAGGCATTAAATATACTTTTTCATGCTTTCATTTCAGTCATAAACTTTTACATGTGACAACTGTTTTTAGTCATTAGCGGTTTAATTTTAAGTTGCTTACTCTGTATGTTAGTATGATGTATTTTTTTCTGTTATTTGTGGTATAAAGCTGAGTTTATGGGTATGGTTATGAGTACATTAATTTTTGTAGCTAGGCAGTTTGTTGTATTTAGTTCAAACAACGTGGATTTGTTAAGTAGTTTGCGGGTCGCTATCCTAAAAACAAAAGGTTCATGTGAGGGTTGTTGGTTTTGAGATGTTGTGAACCAATATATTCGTCTTTATTAGTTTTCTGCATGTATGAAAAATACTATTCTAACTGGTCAAATTTTTAATGGTGGGGTTAAGAAATTTTTTTCGACATTATACAATTATTTTAAAAGTTTATTTTATATTTTGTATACGTTATAATTTTTTCATCTTATATTTTATTATATAGATATAATAAATAGCGATATCTATTTATACGTATTTACACTTTCTTGATAATTCGAATTTGATAAATATATCCTTTAGACGTTTGTTATGTAAAATTTGTTGTATTTCAGGGATTTTTTTAAAAATAGGAGGTATAGAAACATTTTAAAATACTATAGAAAATAAAATATTATTTAATGGTTATGTTTTGGGAAAAAGTAAAAGTGCTAGTATTTAAATTATTGTGTAGAAAATGTATTAGTAAAATTGCGACAAGAGATAAATAAAATTCGTAACATCATTTTAAATGATTATATACATGAATATTAAGCACTTACCCAAAGCTTTTATACTAGAATATTTTTATAAATTCACGATCTACTTTTTCTTTACCTTTAATTAAATCTCTCTCTCTCACTCTCTCTCTCTCTCTCTCTCTGTGTGTGTGTGCGCGCGCGCGCGCACACACACACCGTGTGTTTTGTGTCACAGTATGTGTTTTGTGTAGTGTTTTCTGGTATAAAAAGACGCCAAAGTTTCACTAATTTGTTCTTCTGCTGCGGACCCGTACAAAATTGATAATGGGCTTATGTATTTGATACGAAAATGATTTCAAGAGCAAAAGAGAGAGAGAATGAAAGAGATATGATAGTTACTTTTGCTTTTATAAGTTTTTTACATTATGCTTTTTGTAGTGTAATTTGGCCTCTGAACTATTTTTTTTCCTAAAGAACATTTGTAGGTTTATGTTCATGTGCTTAGGCTGGTAAGTGTGTATAATTTATCTTGCATAATAAAAACCGTAAAACCTTTTTTAAGCTGTCTTTAATAACGAATCAAACTTCTTTGAAATATTGTTTTTTTTTGTTTTTTTTAGTTGAATTATCCAACGTTCTTCCTATTTCACCAGTTTTCATTTACCGTCAAGAAAGGAATCCTTACTAAAATTTTTGAAAAAATATTTCATACCGAAGTGTTTTTAATTTCCAAAACTATTTTAATAATTTTCCCTAACCGAGATAAAATTAATTTTTTAAAGTTAAAAAAATTTACCCTAAAAATTATTTAACTATTTTCATTAAGTTGCCTGGTTTCTTAACAAACCAGTACGATTAAATTTACCAAAAAAAGAGTGTCCGGGATTGAAATTTCTTAAGACGTTTTCTTAAAAAGGTTTTCTCAGTTTTTTTCTTAATTTTTGTCTACGTAATCACGTTGTAGGCTGCATTATTAACTGGAGAGTCATAAAAATTGTATCACTAAAAAGGGGTAATAGTTACGTTTAAAAAGCGTTGAAAATTATATGAAAATCAAGTTTTATCTATTATTTTTTTTTTAAGTAAAAGGTGTGTTGGGTAAAGTTAAAAAATAAAAAACCACAGCTAGTATTTGCCAAAAGAAATTGGACTTTAATGAGAACAACTTGATATAAGTTAATTATTATAACCTTAAAAACTACTTAATACATCAGCTGAAATCAGCGTCTGAACAATGATAGTTAACTGAAAAAATACATGAGTACACGCTTCTAAATACAGATTGTTACAATATACGTTTTTGACAAAGCCTGAAGGATAACATGAAACACCTTAGTTTTAATTATGACTTTAGAAAAATATGACATCAATAAACATAGTATGCCTGAAAACTATTGCATTACTGACAAATGCTGTGATATTGAAAAATTAGCAATGAACAAATGTCATAAACTTAAAAAAAGTAAATTAAAGTAAATCTTGATTGGCATTGGCCTTTCCTGATTTATGAACCACAAACTTAACGTTAAATAATGTAAAAATGTAATTTTAGTTTGACGTAGAAAAATACACAATAATATTACAGTACAAAAGAGTTAATTACAATATAATCACACTGAACTTAATTGAGCACATGAAATGGGTTGCAGCTGAAATGACAGCCTTCTGTAAGTGACCTGTCGTGACTGTACTAAAGTGAAATTGAAACTTGAACGGCATAGGTAGGATGAACTGAATGTTCCACAAATTTGAATGATAACATAAAGGTTTAACGTAATGAGTAATGAAAAACTGAACTTGCCTGTAGCACACAAATATTTGCCAGAGATGAATTCGTAACAGCAAGTACAGAAGAATACCTATGTAGTCCTGGGCGTAGTCCGCACGGTGAATCAGGAATACAGCGGCGTGATGTGGTTTAGTGGTAGAGTGAGGCGTGGAATCTCAAATGTGTAGTGATGAGTTTGAAATTCTGCTTGAGTGAGGAATGTTACCACAGAGTTTGCAGGAGAGTATTGCCCGAGGCGACTGCAGTGGTGAGATGTTGGAGGTACTCTGCCGAAAAGATGGCGAAAAAAGGCGGGGGTAACAGGATCCAGGTAGTGGACAGGATAGTGTGTGTTTGTATTAGCGAGGGGACGAAAAAATAACGGGTGTATGAAAAGGGTAGTCAGAAATAACTCGATAGAATAATAGGCGCGGTCGCTAAGGATGACGGTGGGAGGTTCGAACACAATAACAATAATAGAGACAGGTGGACTTTACAGACCCAGCAATACGAAACCAAGTGGAATTCAAACATTCCTTGTAACAAAACAACGGGACCTACCCTAGCTGGGGATTCGTAGAAATAACGGAAAAACTTTATGCCAGAATGGCGTAAACATACTGGGGGGCGAGCGAGCAGAATCATGAAGAGAAGACCAGAGGATGAATCTTGTTTACAGGACGAGTGATGAAACCGGAAGAGAGTTTGATACGGACGACACGGCAGATACCATCCTTACCAGGAAATGTTTCCGAGATGACACCAATGGGTTTTTCGGGAAGTCCAAGGATTGGAGATCCGATAAGGAAGTGTCCAGGGAAAAGCGTGCAGGATTCTTCAGCAGGGGCCGATGAAAGAGAAGTTAGAGGTCGGCTATTCATAATTGCCTCAATACGGGCGAAAATTGTGCAAAATTCTTCAAAGGTGAAGGGGGCGTCACCGAAGGTTCGATGTAGTAACGTTTTGGCTGACTTGACAGCGGCTTCCCACAGACCACCGAAGTTGGGAGCATAAGGTGGATTAAAATGCCAAGTGACGCCTTGGGACGACAGATTGGTTGAGATTTGAGCTTGGGAATTGGCAAGGAGATTCGAAACTTCCCTTAAATGCCTCGAAGCGCCGACGAAATTTGTACCATTGTCCGAGTACACTGTATGAGGTCGGCCTAAAGCGTTGGAAGGATGCGAGGAGGGCTTGAGTGGATAGATCAGAAACAAATTCCAAATGCACAGCTTTGGTGGACAAACATATAAAGATACACAAATATCCCTTTTGGATTTTGCCGTTTCGTAAATTAGAAGATTTATAAAGGAAGGGTCCGGCAAAGTCAGTGCCTACAGCAGAGAAGGCCCGTTGAGGAATGACACGATCAGCAGGAAGATCAGCCATGATTGGTTGGGTTGAGAAGGGTCTGAAGCGTTGACAAGTCAAACAGTTTTTAATGGCTTGACGAATTACAGTGTGTGCAGATATGACCCAAAAACGAAAGTATATGTATATTTCTTTCGGAAATATCTCGCCAACAAGCGGGTATAATTTTTGCAAAAATGTTTCTTTTCACGTCACTAATATATATTCTGAATATGAGCCAAATCAGACAATAAGTACAATTTTCCGAAATATCTCGACCCTCAGCGCTACCTAGCGGGTCCAAAATAATTCAAAAACCTTTGTGGGCGTCCGCAAAACTCACCAAAGTTGAATCGCAATCGGATGAATGATATAGGAATGAACGCATACGGGACAAACAAACATTCATTTTTATACTTGAGACCCGGAAATGCTTTGCTATTACTAGATTTGAATATATATATATGTGTGTAGATTAAATGAACACAATTGAAAGTTTGTTATAACATTAAACTGAACATTACGGAATTCACAAAGTTGAACCAAATCGAACCATAAATACAATTTTCCGAAATATTTCGACCTCAGCGCCACCTAGCGAGTTCAAACTAATTCAGAAACCTTCGCGGGCGTGCGCACAACTCACCAAAGTTTCATCGCAATCGGATGAATGGTTTAGGAACGCATACGAGACAAACGATAAACATTCATTTATATATATATATATATATATATATATATATATATATAAGATTATTATTACATGCATGAGTTTAATGAACACAGAAGGAAGTAAGGGGGCAGAGCCAAATATCCCCTGACCACTATGTGAAACGCAAGTTACCATACAGCGCGGACGAAGCTGCGACTGGAATGGTAGTTCCTACATTAATATTTTAAGTTTTAATACATTTAAGAAAACATACCAAAAAAAGATTTCAATGATGATTAATATAATCTTATCGAGGAGGTCTAATTGCAAATGATTTAATTGTTGTTCTTAAGAGATGTCAGAAAAATAGGCAAAAAGAAACTAATCGAGATAAGAGGCAAAATTTTAATTTTGATTGTTAGCGTCATTTAAAAATTTGCTGAAAACATAAAAAAAATTTTGTAATGAAATACATGCAGCAAAGACTATAAAACAAAAATCATAAAATATAATTTTCTTCATAGTATCGAATTTAGAGGTTTAATATGAGAACGCGGCTATTGATAATTTCTAGCTTTGTTAGAATGTGCATGAATGGGATCAAAAATATTTTATTTGTTTATCACTTTCATACTTTTTAATTAGGAGCCATGATCATAGGTAATTTAATAGACCAGAAGATACATTCATGACGACAAATTCATTCTCTAAGACTTACAAACACGTGTCAGTATGCTAAGCAAATTGTAGAGCAAAGTACTTCCCTGTTAATTTATTCATTGATCTTTATGTAATATTGTAAATTAGCTTACGACAGTCATAGAAATACAGTTGACATTTAGCTCGAGAAATGACATCTTTATTAAGTTCACTACAACAGGATGGTCTTATAGCGAATGCCGATGAATAGAATTAAGACTAGTGCCTCTTTTATCTCAGATACATTACAAACGTGACATGTATAAGAAATATTATGTCATATAGCGTAAGTTACAAATATATGTAGCCCTTTCTGTTTTATTAAAATATATTATATACACTCCTTCAACACATGTTTACCTCCTCACTACCTGATATTTAATAAAAATAACCTGATCCAAGGTTCGTGTAGACATTTTTAAAGGTTATATACATCACCAACAAAATCAAACTCATTGTATTTAAAGTCGAAATGTCTGTTTAAATTTACAAAATTCATTCCTATTTTAGTAACCGATGAAAGACTACCTGATTTCTATTTAATTTCTATCTTGTCGTAGGTATTGAATTTTAATTTCTATATACTTCTACTTTTACCTTATAAAAATAAACTTGTTTTTTAATATTTAAGAATGGTCTTAAAGAATTTCACTTAAATTTGTTTAGATTTAAGACGTTACAATTATTTTAAGATAAGAATAATCAACTAACCTAAGCCAATACGAAGGGGTTGCCAAGTACAGAAGTAAATTGGAATCAATCCATAGGAGGTGTTGCATCAGAGTAGCGGCCGCCTAAAAGACGGTGTCCAGGGAGTCGGTTGAGGTGACTGCTGGATTCCCGCCTGTAGACTTGGGGATAATGCACCGTAGCAGAACTAGGGAACTGAGAACACTTCCATTAGAGGAAAGGAAGCGTTCTGCTACAAGAAAGACTAGAAGAAGAGATCCACAAACATGGCAGGAGCGGTGGGCCACGAAAGGTAGGTGGACCCACCGCCTTATTGGGGACATCGGAAGGTAGTGCCGGAGGACCCATGGCACGCTGAGTTTTGAGTTAACGCAATTCCTGGCGGGTCATGGGGGATTCAGGTCTTATTTGTATAGATTCGGGCTCGAATCCTATTACAAGTTGAGGCACAATGGAAGACTGTGAAAAGATTCGTCAGGACGGTCATGAGGAAGCTTCAATTATATGAGGTATCCCGCAGAGGAGGATGGCGCCGGTGGGTGCTGACGCGGATAGGACCTCGGCTGAGCGCCTAGGAGGCCCCACATACGTGTGGGGATTGCCTGGGTGCGATGAGGCCGGGGACACTCTGCTCGTGCGTCTGATGGTGGTTACTGATAAGTGGTGTGATTATTTTAAGATTTCTGTCTTGACGGCTGTGTGGGTGTGTAACGCGTGGGTGTTGTGGATGTTAGAAGCTTTGTCCTGTTTTCTGCAGGTTCTTGTGTGTTGTTGTTGTCGGTGTATGTATTTGACGTGCTGTATGTGTTGCTTCCAGTAGTGTAGTTGTGTGGTGTGTGGTATTGTTGGATTGTTATGACTGTGTGTGTAGGCGATTCTCCCTTCTTCTGATGAAATGTTTTTATAAGCAGTCCCAGGAAGGGGGTGGCCAGGGGTGGAGGTTTAGTCGGTAGTGCGCAGGTATACATACGTCCTTGGTTATAACTGGCGGAACCTGTTAGCGAGCCCGACACTGCTTAGGCGCCCGTAAATGGGGTTCCTCCACCTTTTTTTAAAAAAAAGCCAATACGATGAAATATTATCAAAAGAGAATTATCAAAAAAAAAGCTTTCCTGGCATTGGTTATTCTTATATAGTAGAAAATAATTTTACAATAGAAAAGTTACCTAAGATTCCTTTATTGGGGTGGGGGTAATTTATGATGAAGGTTTATTGTAAAATTATTATTATATGTTTAAATAACCCAAAATAATAGTTAAAAATATTTTTTTAAAAATCAGTATATATTTTCTACTCTTCCACTTCTAAAATCACCTTCCAATAAACGTTTTTCATTTTTTTACATTTACTGTATTAAATGAAAGAAACTAGAAGAATATTCTATTGAAAAATGTACAATCAATGAACAGTTACCGAAGATTTATTATTATTATTTTTTTTTGGTAGTGAAATTTTGTTGTAATATTATTATTAAAATTTTATTATCTAAATTTTAAATAATATTAGAAGTTTAAATAAACCTAAAATAAATTCAAAAATTATATTTTGCTGAAGTTGCATCAGCTTCCCTCACCACTAATACTGTCCCCAAAGTGTTGTTTTGTTTTTTTGATCACTTGTACTACTACTCTACCTATAAAGACATAAAAAAATTCGATTTATTTATTTTATGCAATAAATAATAATAGGGTTTTTCGATTTTTGAGGAACGGGGAATTTTGGAGCAATTTCTTTTAAATGGTAAGAGAAGCATCCACTCATGTACTGAACTTAATATGCAGTGGGGTTATGTTTGAAAAAATTGAGAAAATGGACCCCAAGAAACTATCTACACCCTTGGAGATATTTTCCTCAAAACTTTATCAACAAATTGCCCGGTACGCAAGTGTCTCTGTAAAAAATTTCATCAAAATTTGTTTATTTAGTCAAAAGTTATTAAGCTTCAAAAACATACTTTTGTACTTAGGAAAATTACCCCCCTTTTTTTGGGGGTTCCTCTATCATGAAACGTTGAGAAATGCAAAAGCTCCTACCCAATTTTTTGACTGTTAACCGTACTTTCTTTCTTGCAGCATAGTTCTAGAGCTATAATGCTAGGAAAGTAAAAATGATTAATATTCTTTAAGGATTATGAAGAGAGATTTATTTTATAAATTTTTATTTTCAAAAATATAAGAATTAGCAATTTTATTTTGCTCTCGAAATCATCTGGAAAGTTTTAAGTTTAGATCCTGGAAAAAAACTGGCAGTTTTACGAATTAAAAAATTTCTTTCTTAAAATGTGAGCTTAGATAATAAATTAATTACTTTAAAAAATATATATATATGTATGTAACCTTGATACAACTACTACTGTCTGTTGAGCATTGATGTAATTTGACCTGAGATTAACGGTAATACCAAGCAGTAATATAATTATCTTCAGCTGTTGACCACTGGAACAGTTCAACTACTTCCAATAAATTATGATGAACACGATGAAATGATATAAAGAAAAAATGATATAACAATTTTTACATTTTACTTTTCACGATGAATTTCTTCATATTGATCCGAAAATTCTTGTAGTCTAATACAGTCCTTATTACAAAAGCAACCCGGTTTGAACTTAAAATAAGCTTGCATTTATTTTAATTATATTTTTTTCAAGTACTGTAGGAATGAGCTTTGATTTAAGTTAGATTCCTTTTAAGATTAAATTATTATTTTCCTTTTTAATTTCCAGAAATTAAATTAATTTTCAACGATGACATGCAATAAAAATTTTTCAAATTTAATATATAATTAATTTTAATTAAGTAGTTATTTTTGTGAAATGAATTTTTATTTGCTAAAATGACATTGTTTATATTACTTGTAAAATACCGACAGTTTTTAGATTGTTTTTAAGCATTAATTTTGTTACAGAAAAGGGCATCGTTTTGGCTTATTACACAGAATTTCTTTTATAAATTGTGCTGTGTAATGATAAAAAAATGATTAACTTTTATCACGGTGTAATAATGTTTTAATATTCATTATATCGCTGTATTTTCAATTTATAGTAGTACTTTTTTTATTTCTTAGTACCGTTAATCCCACTAAAATTGTAAGCTATTATTTTAATTAAAAACAACTTTGTTTGTTTGATCTTTCAATTTCTTTTCTTTTTTATGAATATAAGCTGAATTCAGTTTTCTATTCAGTTTTTCATTACCGAGAGGTGTTCTATTTAAATTTTATATTTATTCAGCGCAATGAATTTACTATTCGTTCATAATTTCAAAAATAATTAAATAAATTAAGCTTCACATTTGTTTATGATTATGATTACTAAACTAGATTTTCTTGGGTAAATAAAATTAGAAAAAAACATTATTTTAGTAAATTAATAATTTAGATTTATATCAATAAATAATTTGAAAATTTGAACTCTACGATCCCTCTTTATTCGAGCATCAGTGAAATCATATTTAAATTACCCACCGGGTTGGTCTAATGGTAAATTCGTCGTTGTAAATTAGCTGATTTCTAAGTCGAAATTCTCAGATTCAAATCCTAATAAAAGTAGTTACTTTTATTCGGATTTGAAAACTAGATCGTGGATACCGGTGATCATTGGTGGTTGGGTTTCAATTAACTACACATCTCAGGAGTAGTCGACTTGAGATTTGTTCTACAAATCTCAGATTACAAATTTACCGGTACAGTTACATTACACTGATAAGTCGCTAATGACTTTAATTTTTGATGCGACTATAAATAAAAGTATTAAAAAAAAAAATTAATTAATATTGTTAATTTAATTGAATTTAAATGTAATTTAATATTGTTTATTTTATTTTAAAGACAAAAGATCTAAGGCGCTTTTAAAATCTAAATTTGACAGGATACGAATAGAAATTAAAAAATTGTTTTTTTCGAATTATAAAATTTATTAAAATACTCTAAAGTTTATTAAAATTCCAAAATTGATTAAAAAAGTGTTTTTGGAGTTAATAGAACTTTATTAATCGAGGACAGTTCTAAAAACCATTTTAAAACTATATTTTGTACTATTGCATGCTGGACAGATAAAATACCTTAAAGAAACTGATAGGATAAATAGTGAGAGAAAACTTTGTCATCTCCCATAGATAATTATAAAAAAGTCCATATAAACCAGTACTATAAGTCAGGATCTTGTAAATTTTCAACAATGCTTATAAAAATAAGAAAACATCTATGAGGATAAAAATTTATAAGCAGTTTTTACCTCTTAGAAACCAGTAAGTAGGCTTAAAGTTTTTTCCAGTATACGTTAAACAATTTGAAAATACTGAACTATATTATAAGTTTGTTGTAGTTGGTACAAAAATAAGCTAATTCCAAAGGAAATTTACTTTTATTAACCTAACCTTGCAGACTAAAACTTTATAAGGATATGAAACTATTAACAAGTTAAACATACTAGGTAATATGTATGTTACGTGAAAGAACGATATCTGGTAAATATCGATATTCCCCGGTGAATGTCGACACATATCAAATACATCGGTAAAAGACCAAAATATTTGTTTATTCGTACCTTCATCGGTAAATATTAACAAACACAGATAAGCTCTGGTGGGGATCGAAACGATAACTAGAAATTAAAAAGAAATCACCTAATACCAGTCTCTAAGGTAAATAAATTACGAGAAATCCTCGTAAAATAAGAAAGTTTAAATTAAGCCAAACATAACCTACGCTCGCTAACCTCGTTAAACGAGCGTTAAATATACAATTTATAAATGATATTCTGCAACATTGGAGGCGATTAATCAAATTCACCGTATTTATAAAAAGATTTAATCAAATTTTCAGCGTTTTATAAATTGAAAGGACCAGTCAGGAAATACAGAATACGTTAACAAAATTGGATGATCGATAACGAAACAAATAAATGGTCCGATGGTTTGCCCTTTGTTCAATTTTTTTAATAAAACTATTTTTATTCAACTTTAACCATCAGTGTGCATGCTGAATGCGATGAATTTGATTAATCGCCTCCAGTGTTGGAGAAAAGGGTACATAATTTGTATATTAAACGTAATTAGACGAGGTTTGCGAACGAATCAAGCGTAGGTTATGTTTAGCTTAAATTTAAACTTCTTTTTTTACGAGGTTTCTCTAATCTATTAACTTTAGAGATTGGTATTGGGTGATTTGTTTTTTAATATCTAGTTATCATTTTCACCCCTACTAGAACTCATCTGTGTTTGTCGACTTGTACCAGCGAAGCTCCAAATTTATAATAATATAATAATTAAAATATAAACTCAAAAAAAAAAAAAAAAAATCATTAATTGAAAGAAAAATGTAGTATTTATAATTTTCCGTTTTGCTTATCCGATGGATTTAATTTTATTTTTTTTTGTTTTATCAATTCATTTTTATACGTTATAGATTTTATAGATTGTACGTTATAGATATTCTATATTATATATTTATTTTTCTATTTTTCTATAATATTTATCTGAATAAGAAGTACTAAAAATGCTGTAAAAAATATGATGTGGACACCACATGACTTCCTTGTACGCCTATTAAATTACATATACAAATTTAAAAAAAATGAAAAGTACATAAAATTTTATTTCATTAATAACTTCTGATATTTTTTCAATTTTTTTATTGTTATTATTAAATTATTTATTGTACATCTTTTTTTTACAATCAGAGGTTAATAATTATTAATAAATCAATATATTTAAATTACAAAAAAAAGCTAAAAATATGCGATGTGTCTTCCCCTTGTATGATACAAATATTTGATTAATTAAAATTTTATCTGGCTATAACTCTGAAATCAATGAAAATAAGTACCGCTTACGATATATCGTTGAAACGCTCTTAATGAGGGATTATTACTGCAGTTAAAAAGAATTCCAAACTTCAAATATTTGGATTTTGAGATTTTTTGGACACTTTTGGTCCAGTCAAAAGGTGAGGTGCACAACTAGATGTTACAACAGTCTTAAATCCATAATTTCAACATCTTACGGCTAATCGTTTTTTAGTTATGCAAGATACATACGCATATACGTACGTACAGACGTCATGCCGAAACTAGTCAAAATGGATTCAGGGATGGTCAAAATGGATATTTTTATTGAACTCGCGAAAATCTAAATTTTTCGCGATCACAATACTTCCTTTACTTCGTACGAGAAAGTAAAAAATCGATAATTTTGTTTCATAATTTCAGTTATAATTGGAAAAATATATAATACAGTAAATATAAATATAAAATAAATAATACCTAAATTCACAAATCAGACTTTTAAATATAAAATAGTTTTCAATCTTGGCTGTAATTGAACTGATTTAAAGCTCCTCATTCAAAAGTTTTATCTTTTCTACATACACGAAAATGATCATTTTCTTTTAAGCCTATCAGAAGATTTTATTTAAGGATGTGGGTAAGAGATACTATTATGTAAAGAAAATTGGCTTCTTTTGGTATAATTTTTGAACATATTAAGTAATTGTCTTCAAAGGATCCAAATTAGTATTTCGAATTTCAAAATTTTAGCTATTTATTATTTTATTAAAAATACCTACTCTTAATTCTATTGCTTTTTGTAAAAATCTTTTTCAAAAATATTTATTTAAGGTTTGCTTATTTTACTGGTTCATATTTGCAATAAAAAAAAAGTGGTAATTAAAATTAATTTTCAACTACTTAGGTTAATAAGGTAAATAAAAATTCGAATCAAATTGAAATAAAGTTAAGGAAGAAGTTAAAAATAAGACAAACATGTCACTAGAAATAGTAGCGAGATGGTTGCGTACAAGAGGGTTACAATTATCTGTGAATAAATGTAAATATGTCAAGTTCACCGGACGTAGGGTACTATAATCGGTTGATATACTCATCGATGGTCACAGAATAGAGGAAGTACAGATGCTAAAATATTTGGGAGTCACATTGCAGAAGAACTGTCGTTTTACAGAACATGTTTTAAAAATATGTGATAGTGCAGAAAGAATGATGAGAAGTTTGAATGCGTTAATGTCAAAGAAGAGAGCACCAAGGGCTTCGAAGAGAACACTTCTTGCGTCGACAGAGACTTCTGCAATGTTGTATGCCGTTCCGGCATGGTGGTCAGCATTCAATATTGGAGGGAATAGAGATAGAATGAAGATACACAGAGGGGTACTCTTAGGAGTTGTATCGGCCTACAGAACGGTCTCTATGAGGCCCTCTGTGTCCTTTCTGGAGTTTTCCCTATAGATCTTATCGCTAAATACAATACTTAGGCAGAACAGATAATGAAGTAAAAGAAGAGATGTATAACTTATGGCAGCAAAGATGGCTGGATGCAGGGGTAGCTAATTGGACTAGATTATTAATACCTGACATATTAATATGGACAAGTAGGTGTCACGGTGAAATGGGTTATTACGTTACACAATTTTTAACAGGGCATGGTTGTTTCAATCCATATCTTTATAAAATTGCCAAAAGAGATCAGCCTATGTGTATGTACTGTGTAGAACAAGATGATGTTGAGCATACCATTTTGAGGTGCCATAAATGGCAGGAGTTAAGGCAGTATGCAGGTATTAGAGGGAAAATTTTAAAGCAAAAGAATATAGATGAAAGAAATATGGGGTACTAGTATGTTAGGTGGGGTGGACAGCCTCAGCAGTGAGAGCCAGCATGCTGAGGTGTGCTGGTTTCTGTGATCTGCTGAGGACTTCTTGGGTGTGTTTGGTAGGAATAAAAAATATCAAACGATCCATGGGCCACACCACGGCATTAAGGTATGGCGTGGTGCCATAAAGGACAAAAATGAAATAAACCTCAAAAGAGCCACCGGTTAGCCCGACCTGCCGTGCCGATATATTGCCGGTAGGTGGGGAGGGCTAATTAGAGTAACGGACACTCCCCTGGGTGGCGTAATATCAACAAGTCGATCCGGCCCAGGGGAGTAGAGGGAACAAAAAAAAAAAAACTGAAATAAAAATTCAGGTAGCTGTCAAGATACATCTGACAGATAAAAAACTGTGCTATAAATAAAGAAAAAAATAATTGCACCAGAGGTCATTCCAAGAAGAATTTAGTGAAAAAATTAAACCCCAGATAATAATAGTGTGGTGTTCTGGTCATAAATGCATTAGCCAGCGTGAAAGTAATCTTTTTCTTTACACAATTATTTCTATTTAACTCGTCAATCCTTTTTAGTTGTGACAAGTGAGAAAGAGAGAAATATCCCTCCTTCCATCATTACTTTCATTCATATTCAGCGACGTATAAAGAGGCATTTGTGTAAAATAGCGAGCCTTCTATGATGTACCTCACTGTAGTAATATCAATATTAGGGGAGACCCTATTGTTTATGTCCAGTCATAGCTTGAGGTATACAGGGTTAATTAAATTGATTTTAGAAGATGTTTAGATGGTTGAAAACTCTTATAGAAAACGAGGATTAAAATACATGAAGCAAAAATATCGAAGGTACAAAATAAATAAACCGTTTTCAAAAAAATGATTATTTTATTTAGATTGGTACATAATTATATAATAATTTTGTGGATCACGTTAGGAATGGGATCCATATAATTCCGTTCCCGAAGGATAAAAAATTGAACTGCACTAATATTTACCTGAATAGATCAAGGGAAAATAAAGCAAAACCTTCATCAAAGCAGGTCACAAAATTCTTACTGACATAAAAATAACAAATATATAAAAAAATTACATCAAAAAAAATATTAAACGAATAAAATCAGTACGAAAAAAGGAAAAACACAATTTGGAAAGAGTTAATGGTAATTATTCGAACTCATGTTATTTTTAAATTTTAAATGAAGATCCAGAAATACAAATGTAAGAATAAATTAGAATTTTTAATTATCGATTGTTTTAATTCTTGATTTATGTGGTTCTTATATATGAGGACAAACAAAGATTATACTTATATTAGTAATGTTTTTGCTGTAATACAAAAATTTACAATCGGTTTCTCCTCACGAAACAATAAGTAAATAAAATGATAAAACATTACATGAAAGAGGGGATCCAGTGATGACTTACCTCCCAAGAAAACAAAGAGTAGATGAGTACAACAGTAAACCCACCGGGTTGGTCTAGTGGTGAACGCGTCTTTCCAAATCAGCTGATTTGGAAGTCGAGAATTCCAGCGTTCGAGTCCTACTAAAGGCAGTTACTTTTATACGGATTTGAATACTAGATCGTGGATACCGGTGTTTTTTGGTGGTTGGATTTCAATTAACCACACATCTCAGGAATGGTCGAACTGAGACTGTACAAGACTACACTCATACATATTATCCTCTGAAATATTATCTGAACGGTAATTACTGTAGGCTAAACAGGAAAAAAAGAAGAGTACAACAGTAAACTTCCACGTTAATAAACATACTTATAGTAACAGTTATGATCCAGGAAACACTCATTATATCATAAGCACTATCATTACTGAGTTCTAGAATTTGCCCAATCTATGGACCAAATGTTTCCAACACATTAGTTCGCATACAGTTTTATATCGAATAGAAAATCCTCATACACGTATGAACACAGATAGATAAATGAATGAATGGAAAATTAAACACAGACATAAATAAAAGGCTGACAAAATAAGCGAATATAGAAACAAATAGTAACATCAAACTGTAAATGACAAAGTAATATCATTCAAACAACAACTGTAAATAGATATTAACAATGCAAACAAATAATTGTATAAGAAACAGGTAAATGTACCGAGATAAAAAAAGGTAAACTGGTAAAGGTAAAAAAGTACCGAAAAAATATGAAAATAAATCAAAACATTCATCAACGCAAAATTCTTACTAACACATAAAAATAACAAATACATCAAACAAATACATCAAACAAATTACTAAACAAATAAAATCAGTACGAAAAAATGAAAAAAAACCACAATTTAGGAGCTAATGGGAAATATTCCAACTCGTGTTATTTTAAGTAAAAATGAAGATGCAGAATTATAACCGAATGAATAAGTTAGAATTTTTAATTATCGATTGTTCTAATTATTAATTTATTTAGTTTTAATTTATTAATTTAAATGTCAGGAAAATATTTTTGTCGCTTTATATGGAAGTGAAACTTGGACGATTGGAGTATCTGAGAAGAAAAGATTAGAAGCTTTTGAAATGTGGTGCTGTAGGGGAATGTTAAAAATTAGATGGTTGGATAAAGTGACAAATGAAGAGGTGTTGCGGCAAATAGATGAAGAAAGAAGCATTTGGAAAAATATAGTTAAAAGAAGACAGATTTATAGGCCACATATTAAGGCATCCTGGAATAGTCGCTTTAATATTGGAGGGACAGGTAGAAGGAAAAAATTGAGTAGGCAGGCCACGTTTGGAATATGTAGAACAAATTGTTAGGGATGTAGGATTTAGGGGGTATACCGAAATGAAACGACTACCACTAGATAGGGAATCTTGGAGAGCTGCATCAAACCAGTCAAATGACTGAAGACAAAAACATTGGTTTTTAATCATAGACCATCTCTAAGGTCCAGCACATGAACCCTTTTCAATCGTTTAAATTCTTCAGCGTTGTCTAGCAGGTTCAAAGCAAGGAAATTTACATGTCTATTTAGCCTAACCATGTATTTAGAACTGAAACGGTCAAACTCATCCCGAACATACGGAATCCCCAGGTATTCATACATTTCAGAATTCCTGAGGAACCAAGGCGGTTGGGTCACTTTCCTTAATATGTTGTTCAGTGACCCTTGGATCCCTTTAATATTGTTGTTACTAGTCGTCTTCCAGAACTGAATCCCATATCCATATCGGTTTCAAGAAGGTCTAGTAGTTAACGTAGAAGGATCTTGTTAGAGAGAGACAACTGAGAACCTCTACCCATTGATTCGAACCCGGGACCTCCGGATGAAAGGCCGAGACGCTACCACGAAGCGAAGGCCCCGAAGAAATGATATTTGCGAGACTCTTACCCTACGGTTTACAATTTCACTGTAATTTTTTTGGATTTTAATTTTCACTAATTAATTAAATTTTTTTTAAGAGTTAAATCTCATAATCAGCAAGAAATGAGTGTTGTCTAATGTTTACCCAACTACTCGTATTAATATGAAATTCATTATGTATTATTCCCAGGTGAATATGTTAGATAAACGATATTGGTAGTAAAAATAAAGGATACATATCTTTTCTATATTTTTCTCTTCCCTTTTACCTCACATTTAAAAAAAATATTATATATTACCTAGCCTTTGAAAACTTTTGCTTTAGGCGTTCGGTTAGAAAAAAATTCCCTTTTATTCTAATAGTTATTGCTTAAACGTTTCCGACTACCGCAAATTATATTTTCACTTTTGCTCCTTTATAATTTAGAAGATATTATACCCTTAAACGCTTTCAGATAAATAGATTACTTCTTGATAATATTGTTTTGATTAGAGAGTTTTAATAATTAAAAATAAAAATCAATTTGAAACGAATATTATGAGATTAGTAACCTTATAATTGTTTATTTTATTCGTTAATAAAATATGAATGAACGATAAACCGACTGAAGTTTGTGAATGACTATGCTGACGTAAGGGAAAGCTGTTATACATCCAGGGAATATTTGTAATAGCTAAAGGGGTAGAAGAGTATGAAGAGGGAATTGGTAGTATAGTGAAATATTCCCTTTTTACATGCGCAACGTGAAACGGTCAGTGGGAGGTTGTGGGAGGTTAAATACTGATGAAGAGCGGGGCAGTAGAAGAACGGTTAAGGGAAGGGAATGATAGAGAGTGTCACGGTTTTTGGTTGAGGTAGACCAGGACTCCGTTATTCCAGTAAAACCCGCCAGTTGCTACCGGAGCGTTGCCCGGCGAATATCATTTCAGTGTTAACCATTACTAGTGTATATTATTACATCGTCGTATGTTATCACGTCAGTTTTACAGCAAAATATTTAAAGTTAATAATTCATAAAATTTTATTATTTCATATATTATGTTTATATAAATATTATTTATGCATTATTAATTTTATTTTATTTCTACATAAAATTAAAAAAATATATATACATATATATATATTTATTATTAAATTAAAATTAATTTAAGCTAATTACAATAATAAACAGATAAAATTATTATAAAAATATTATTTATAAAAGTAATTAGAACAATTTTACCGTAATAAAAAAAGAAGAAAATAGTTGCTTTTAAAATTGTTTTTTTTTTTTAATGAAAATTTGTCCTATGTAAATTTGAAAAATTATTTAAATTTTATGGCAGCATTAATTTCATAAATGCTGTGTTTCTAAATATTAATATGTAAAATTTTTGTCGAAGTTTTCTCCTTATTAATAAATAAATAATTGGTTTTTCTTTTTTTATCGCAGTTTTTTATTATCTCATAAATAAAATTTTTAATTCATCATGATTTTTCTTTTTAACATCAAAACAAAAATATTTTATAGCATTTAAAACTTTTAATAAGAAATACATTAATTATTAGAGTAAATTATTTGAGGCTACAAATTTAGTCTATACTATTACCCATTTTTTTCATGATGTATTTTCGATAGGTACAAATTTATTTTTTATTTTTTCAAGATTTATATTTTTAATTACCAATAATAAAACTAATATAAAGAAAAATTGTAAATGCAGATCAGAATCTTTTTGATCGTTATAGATATACATTGACATAAATGGTTCACAATAAGAGGAGACATGTTTTTATTATATTTCGTGATTTAGTTGCATTTAGATTAATTACTCAATTTCAAAATTATGAATACATTATTATTTATATATAATTAATATGTGAATTCTTATGTACTTTAAAATTAAAAAAAAAAAAAAACTAAGTATTAATTTTCTTGCATAATTAAGTTGTAAAAGAAAATTAGTTATATTTGATAAAATTAAATGTCAATATTTTAATACATCAAACAAAGCTTAAGTTATTTTATTTAAAATATTGTTTTTTTTTTATTTGCATCATGTCTCTTTACGTAGATAAAACTGCGAATATATTTTTTGTAACTACTTAATTTTACTGAAATTTTGTAGGTTCTTTCTAAAAGTTACCACCAAACCTAAAAGGTCTAAATAAAACTAATTAGGGAGGATTGACGAAAAAAAGAATTATAATTAAGAAAAATAGACTGATAAGATCAATCTCAAAATTAAATTGAGGGGTAAATTCATTCAAGAAGGAAATGTAGAGGGTTAAAAAAGAGGAAAGACAATAACTAGGACATGTAAAGAAGGTAATAAAGAATAAAAAATGTACGAGGAATGTTAAACTATTAACCTAAAATAGAATGGAGACGTGATATCAAACCAGTCTAGAAGCTGATAACAAAAAATCGTGTATTTATTTAACCTTTTTTAAATACTCCTGTTATTTATATACATTATAGTAATATGTAGAAAAAACATGCCTTGAATATTTTTAGAATTTAAAAAATTCGTGAGTCAAAATGGTGTTAAATGGTTTAAAATGGTGAGTTTATATAGTGTGTCATAATATTTTACCCAAACATTATAAAATAAACTAAAAATATAAGGAAATGTTTTAGAAAATTTCTTAGTTTTTGATTACCAAAATATTATTAAATTTAAAAATTAAATAATATATTCCATATTTTGAAGCCAATTTGCGTCATGTAAATAAGAAAATAATAAATAAAATAAAAAACGTAATCAATAATACTGGGTCTAAATGTCATTTATGAATTTTTTATGGTACTCTGATAAGGATTTAAATAAGTTATGGTATTAATTAATAATAAAAAAAATATTATTTTTTTAATTAATATTCCAAATTAATTATTTTTATAATTCGTTTCACTCTTTATCATTACATTTTGTTAATATAATGAGTATAATTTTACGATTTTATGACGAAATAATTTTACGTTACAAAATTTTTATTAATAATTATATTTGTGAACATATATTTTAATATAATTTTCTTTTAGACAAAAACGGTTTTAAGGCAATTAAAACATAAAATATTAATCCATTAAAAATAATTAGTAATACATATTAATTGAAAGAACTTACAACAAAATACATTACATGTGTGATAAGCATGCCTTGATCAGAAGCCTACCTCTTCCCATTTATCTTCATGAGCTTATGTTACAATTTTTTTTTTTTTCATTAAACCTTTGCGAAATCTTGTACCAATGTGTTCCTATCCAGTGCGAGTATATTTATATATATACACACACACACACACACACACACATATATATATATATATATATATGTATAATTTATTATACCTTTTTTGTATATGTGCGTTTTATTTTATTGAGGATGTTCGTTGAAACCCATCATCATGTGCTTTTTGTAATATGACTTACTTGTGGTTCCTTACTCGGAATTGATAGAGAATAAACAAATTGAGTCAAAAAAAGTCATAAAGTATTCACAAATATATCAAAATAAACCAGTTTTATTAGCAAACAATTCGTTAAAATTAATAGTAATTATTTTATTCTCTTGTAATTTCTAATTAAATGACTAAATATTATATAATAATAATGTACTGTATAAATCATTATGTAGATATAATTTAATATTAAAGATTTTCTTTCTTTATTACAAATGTGTGTAAGATTATTTTAACTTTTACATATACGTACATAATATGCACGTAATAGATTTTTCTTTAGTAAGAAAGGGATACATGGAATTTGTGAAAGATACTGCAAAGATTTTCAACATTATTTATTAATGTTACTATAGCAATAAAAAAAAAAATAAAAAAAAACATTAATTAACTGGAAATCGAAACAGGACCTGAAATACTACTGAAATTAAATACTAGTACTATATGAAATTAAATCCTCTTTAAAGCAAATAACAAAATAAAACTAAAATTCTTTATTATAAAACTGGTTTCCATTCTATTGTAGTTAATTCCATTTTAATTGTCATTTATTAATTTCAAAATTCCAATAGTTATTTTTTTTATGTTTTTTAGTATTGATATTTTAAGGAAGCACAGAAAGGATAAAGAAAATTGAAATTGAAATGCTGGATGAAATTCTTACAATTTATTTCTCTCTAACTTTCCTACTAAAACTTCAAGATGAGTATTATAAAAATAAAAATTTCTTTACAACTACGTAAACTGATTTTGATTTTTTATGCGTTACATATATGCGTCATATATAAATAAAATTAAAAATATGTAATATAATTCTTAGTATTACTCTATATTAATGAATTTATCCATAATTTTTAAGGTTTCAATTTAAAATTTTATATACATAAATAAATATTTTATATACGAGTACTTAAATATTTGATTAATGTATAGCCACTACCTTCGGTAGGATTAGAGATAGCCTATTTATTGTATCCGAAATGTTCTGAATTTGAATTTCAGTCAGATTGCCGTTTTCTCAATACAATTTTTTTTTTTCATTTAAAATTAAGTACCAAAGTTATCTATATTTGAACGTGTATCTGAAGTTGTCAAATTGAATAAATAGATAAATATCTGGCGTAGATTTAATAGAATATTTTGAACTTTAAAGATGTTTTATAAATTTTGGTGTGACGTGTATACTCTAAAAAATTATTTCTCATTCAAAATACGACAAAATGAGAATACGATAATCTATTCTAATTTAAATTTATATTGTTATGTTTAGTAATTTTTATTTAAAATAAATTTACCATGGATTTTATCACATAAATTATTTAAATTTACTGATGAGTTTTGTAAAGTGGCTTCCCAACAATCAACTAATTCCACCTGTAATTATTGGCAGTATTGTTAAGCTAAATAGCACATTCCTGTAGTTAATAATTATGTAATAGCACATATAAGTACGTAATAATTCATCTTCATACACGCGCTGCTATTATTTTGAAGCACAAAGCACTTTATTGTTCATATTTATAAAACTGTCCATCTGTCAAGGACAATTCCCATTATTTTAGAATGAATTAATAAATAGTTTGGAAAAATAAATTTTTTTAAAGCCATCAGTCATTATACTGTTATAATGTTACTATACATTCCTTTCTGTTCTGTGATAATTTTTTAACCGCAACATTTTTACTACATCTTCATCCACAATTGTCTTTCATATTATATTTTAATCTTTGTCTTCCAATTGAGGTTTTATTTTCTACACGTCTCTCCATAACTAAACTAACTAAAAAAGGATATTGTAATACATAATCCATCAATCTTGCTGGTCTCTTTAAAAAGTACTGAAACAGATTTCTTTCTTCTTATATTCGTGTAAAGACCTTTTCATTTTGAGTGTGTTATTGTTCCTCCGAATTTTGAATATCCTCATGTAACAGCACATTTGAAATATCTCTATTATTTTTCTTTCTGATTTTCCTACTGTCTATTCTTTTCTCCTATAAGCTACTATACATCGAACATGTATTTTAAAGGTATTTTTGATACACAAAATGTAGGAAAAAAGATTATTTAAAAGTTGATTCAAGGCAGGTGATTCAAGAGGAAAGGAAAATAAGTTAGGAACTGATTCTAAAGCTTGAAATAAGGAATAAAATTCAGTCAAACATATATCCGAAAACCAATTTCTATCGAGCTAGCGAAAAATTTCGCCCGGATTTCAGTTTCCCCGGTGAAATGAGGTCATGCTGAAATTTTTAGTCGTTATATAAGGAGAAAACTTGTTTGTTGTGTTTTTTGCCCTAAAAAATCTAATAAGACAGGTTTCAGAACTGTATCTCCCGTAGTTTTCATGATATCAACGCAAAACAGTAAAGTTCGATTACTAAAAACACCTTTTTATGTAAATTGCGTTAATTTTATTCTTAAAATATACAAAAAATTTAATTCTGAGCAAATTGATGCAATGAAGTTTGTGAAAAACCAAAAGAAAGCAATTTTATTGTTAAAAACAAAACACAAAAACTTAACAGAGTTAAGTTTCAATTATAAAAATTAAAAACAGCTGTTTTTAGTACAATAAATTTCGACACCCCCCAATAATGAATGAGTAATTTTCAGATTAATTTCAATGTATAGTTGGTATTGCAAACTTTAAAACTTATTGTACTAAAAATAGCTGTTTTTAATTTTTACAAATTCATAACATTTTCTGTTAAGTTTTCTTTCCAATAATAAAAGTTGACTTTTTTTATAGACTTTATTCCTTGAATTTTCTCAGAATTAATTCTTTAAATGTTTTGATAATAAAAGCCATTTTACAAAGACATTGTACTTAAAATCTAAGAAAAAGTATTTTTCATCACTGAATTTTTTTTATTTTTAACCTCCGGGACCACCGTTAGGTATTGCTTCAGAGGATGAGATGAATTATTTGTAACGTATGTGAAAATTCTATGCCTCACCGGGATTCGAACCCGGAACCTCTGGATAAAAGGCCGAGACACTACCACTCGTGCCACGGAGACCGGATTCTGTTTTACGTTGGATACTATGAAAACTACGTGAAGATAACAGTTCTGAGACCTATTTTTTTTTTCAATTTTCAGGTCAAAATCATAAGAAACTATCAATTCTATCCCTTATATAATTATTATCCCTTAAAAATTTCATTATAATCTCATTTCACCGAGGGAACTGAAACCCAAAAGAAATTTTTGCTGGCTTTAAGTCTATAACAAAGCGTTTTCAGACGTAGTTTGTGTGAACGTTTTTCCTTATTCCAATAATAGTTCCTAAGTCATTGAGAGCTTTTCAACGATAAATCATAAGTGGTACTTATTTTCACTGGTTCAAGTTATAGCCAAATAACATTTTAATTAATGAAATATTTGGATCTTAGAAGGGGAAGGCACATTGGTTCGAATCAGACTTCATCTCCTTTTTTTCTTAACTTTTTTTTTAATATAGATATATTGATTTATTAACCTCTGATTGTAAAATAGTTTTACAGTAAATAATAATTCAATAATTAAAATATTTTCATATATATATATGAAAAAATATCAGAAGTTATTAATGAGATAAAATTTTATGAACTTTTCATTTTAAAAAATTTGTATGTGTAATTTAGTAGCCATACAAGGAAGTCATGTGGTGCCCACATCAGATTTTTTTTTTGACAGATTACGTACTTTCCTGCTTGCGGCATAGATCTAAAGCTATATACCAGGAATGTAAAAATTTTCACATATACTACATTAACCAGTGAAGGGAAAATCCAGCAATAACAGAGTTGAGTTTTTTAAAAAGTTTATTTATGTGCCTATTATTTAAATTTTAAATAAAACTAACACTGTTAGCACATAAAAAAAAAGAAAAACTCTAAACTATTAAATCAGCTTAAACACAGTGTTAGATCGCTTAAACATTAATCATTGTAGCACAAGCCGACCACACATCTAAGCTTATAATCCTTCATATTTTTTTACCTTCTTTAGGAAAAAGGCTAAATATGTAGGCTCAGATAATGTATACTATAATTATATGATTTAAAATGCTGTAAAATAATTCTGTTTTTAAAATTTTGTTTGATTTATAAAATAAAATCATGTTAAAACAAAAATTTTATTTATGGAAAAATAAGAAAATGTGAGGAAAGTCATTTATTTATTTATTTATTAATAAGTAGAATTTTCATTATATTAAACAAACCGATTTATCCTAACTCAGACATTTTTTCGCTAAAATGTTTTATGCTATGACATTCAGAACCACATAAAAATATCTCAATAAAAGAGTCTAATATATCTAACACTTTATTAGAAAAAAGAAAAAGAAAAGAAGTATTGAAAGAAAATATGGTTTCATTAATGATATATGGTTATTTAATACACCTAAATTATCCAAAAAGTTATGAAATTTAAGGAAAAATGTTTGAATCAATAAAGGGACAAGTTCTAAAGTATTTAAATTATAGAGGTTTTGGGGACTTGATAAGACTGTAAACCATTGCTTACCTGTTCTTCGATTTTATTGCACTCTGGGGATTCATCACTACTTTAACCAGCCAATTGTCTACCATTATAGATATTAGTTTGTAGCACCTTTACGGTAAATTATGATGCTCTCATTCCTTAATGTAAAGATAAATTTTCTCTCCTTACCCAATACAACGTTCATAACTTATTAATGTATCTAATAATAGCAATTATTTTTTCTTTTCAACTTGGCTAAATTGTCTACACATAATAATTGAAATAACTATTTTTAATTTAAATACTCAAGATTTTATTATCTCATAATTATGTTATTGAATTTTTTAAAATTAAAAAATTATTTTCTTTTAAATTAGAGAGAACTAAACTTCACGGAGATAGGACCAGAATCTTTTCAATAAAATATATGAAAGGCATTTAATTGAAACTAGTAAAATTGTTTTAAGTAAAAGAAATAATGTATATATATATTTTAACTAAAACCACATGGTATTTAGACGCTACCATCAACTTTGGTTAAAGTATTTGAATGAAATTAATCCAGTAAATACATAAAACAAAAAAATAAACTGAAATAAACGACCGACCACCGTGGCGGAGTGGTAGCATATCGGTGTTTTATCTCGAGGCCCCAGGTTCGAATTTCAGTTAGGCATACATAACATTTTTCATACGCTAAAAATTTCCATTTTTTATATTCCTATACACGAAGTTTTTATAAGCTTCTATGGTGAATTAATCCATCATCAATAAATAAATATATAATGTTTATTTGAATTAAAAAACATTACGAAGTGATTAATGTTAACATACTCATGGTGATGTGATTTAGTTTTTTATATTCTATTTTAATTATATTGTATAAATAAAGATGATTACTCATTTTAAATAATTATATAACTATTGAACATTATTAAACAGTTACCGTGGTAATAACACTTTCAAATTCAAAGAAAACAAAATAATTATATTAGTATTAACACCGTTATAACTACAAATAAATTACAGAAATAATTTGTTTGTCTATTAAAAGAATAAATTAATTGAGTTGTAATAATTGGTTGAACAAATATGGACATATTTAAATAATGCAGGTAAATTATCTAGATTTAATTACGAATAAGCACTTCTGATCTCAGTGCGAAAATATTAGAATCGCTACTTGTAATCTTAGAATTCTCTGGTTCAAATTCCTGTAAGACGTAGTATTCGTCATCGGCAAAAATGTCCATTCAGGTTTCGGGTGAATTAATCATAAAATAGGTTTTATGGAGCTGTTTAACCATTTATTAAAAATATATAAATAGTTAATAAATTGTTCTTTATTTTCAGTGTAAGAACAGTATATACACTATAAAAAATTTGGAATTAAGATGAGGTCAAGTTAATTTATTGTAAATTGTGTATACAATAATAGTGATTTTACTAGTTTATTCTTACTTTGAGCGTAAACTGTTATTTTTTTTATCATTTGAGCAGCACATTAAATTTACTCGTGTACTTTTATCTAAATGTATTAAAGCGTAGTTATATCTGTACATTCGCACATAAAAGTCTGTCTGTATTTTGGGGCATTAGATCTGTTTCGCCCAAAAAAAAAAAAAAATGTATAAAATTCGCTAGATAGTCCTATCTTGATCCTGATTGGGTTTAGAACATTGGAAGTTTCAAAAATTTTCCCGGGGATACCAAAAATGGGATAAACTAAAAGATTCAATCCTGTTGATCCGATTGATGTTATTTTTAGTGTTTGACCTAAATTAGACTTCTATGTTTTGAACCCGTCGAATCCTCCTGGCCTTAAAATTGGGGGGGTTTTCCTATTTAAAAATTCAGAAACGAATTCATTTTGTTTTTCGTGTAAATATTTGTATGATAAATTGTTGATGCCTATTTTTGAACCCATAAAACTGTCTGGGGCAGAGATGTTTAAAAATTAAAAACCTGATTGATGTTATTTTTTGGTTTACGTATTAATTATGATATAAATTGTAAGCCATAAAACCCTATGGGCCACAAAACAGAGTGGTGTTTCAAAATTCAGATACTACTTGATTGGTTGATTTAGTATCAACCAGGTTTCATATGTACATAAAGTACATTATATTATATTTATCGTCCTAAGTGACGTTACTGACAGGCATGAACCAGCTCAGTTTAACAAAAATATTTTTTTAAACTTCATAGCAATGTTTAGGATAAAGGTGAAAGGCAAACAGAATGAAACCATATAAGTAGCTAATGCCTAATAAATAAATTTGAAATATAAAGTTTTGTAAGTAATTTATTTAATTATTTTTACAAGTTTTTACATTCTGTTGAAATTTTTACTTTATTTGAATTCTTAGTTAATTAATGAACATTTTGATCATTATCCTAAATTTATATTACAATATTGCATATTCGATAATTAACTGGATATTTCTTTAAATATTAAAAAAGTGAATTAAATTTTTTGCAGCAGACACGATTTAGAAAAAAAGTTAATTCTTTTTGTAATTAATGAGTTATCATTTTATATAATTTATTTTAAAACTGTACATTCATTCAGTGAATATATTTTTTATATAATTTAATATAGATACAAATAAAAGTGATTTAAAATGTGACATATATTAATTGCAGTATTATTATTGATAAATACGTTTTATTTCAGTTATGATTATATTTATGATTTGTGAACTGATATCAGTGTTACCGAATGTTATTGTGATTCGTGATTAATTTGCAATGTTAAATAGAAGTAATACGTGGCCTGTTGTAGTCGTAAGACTGGAAGATGGACGTCCATCGACTAAATTGGATGCTAATTGTAATGAGAAAAATAAAAAAACGGAACCCGATCTCGGTTTACCGGAACAGCCAAATTTGGCTTCTATGGACCCAAAAAAAACTGCTACATTAACTAGACATTATTATCTAGAAGGAGGTTGGGGATGGGTTGTTATTACTGCCAGTGTTCTCGTTCATATTCTCAATCATGGTTTACAGTTATCTGCTGGTGTTTTATTGGAGCCTGCTGCTACAAAATTTGACGCCAAAATAACAGATGCAGGTAGGTACTGTACTCTATTTTTTATTTAGGTAGATTTAATATAAATTCTACTTTTATTTATTTTGTATATATGTTTTTTTTTACCAACTTTTTTTCCAGTTTTCCTATTGTGAAAAGTAAAAGGGCATTAGCTCAAAAAATTGGAACTTAGAAGATAGTATACTTATAACGCACGTGCTGGAAGTTTCTACACAAAAAGAAAATTTACTTTTCTACGATTTCAAAAATATATAGGGTTAAAGGTATCAATATAAATTGTTTATCAAGTTTATTTTTTGTCCAAAATATTCAAATTTCTCTAGCATATATATATGTTTAATTTATTTTCTAACATTAGATATTACGTTTCAAGACGGAAGAAAAGGCAGGCGGGACCGCCCACGGCCACGGTCGTGGTGAAGGTAGTGGGAAGGTCCTATGCAGACCTCCTCTGGCAGGTTAAGAGCAGTGTGTCACCGGGAAAGATTGGGGTTCTCTCGGCTCGTCGGGGCCAGGAAGAGGACCTCCATATATAAAGTATATAAGTGCGGCGATCCCTGAAGGACCGCTTCTTCAGCTACTGGCGTCCGGGGAACAGGGCAAAAGCGTGTAGTGGCCAAGACCGTACCGGCCACTGTTTTAATTGTTGGGAGGGTGGCCACGTCAGAAAGGACTGTCGCTGGAAGATCAGCTGTTCTTCCTGCAATGTGCATTCCTCCAATGTGCATGGACACGTTGCTGGAGGCCGTGGTTGTAAAATTACCCATGCGGCAGAGAGGAACGGCTGCTGCTGGACCTCGATACTAAGCGGTTCCGGTCTAGGACAGTTCCGTCGGGGAGGGGAAACTTACATCTCACTTTCAGTGATAGGGCGGGAACTCCTTCCGGACCCGCCGCGGGAAAAATTAAGACCGTAGTCCCGTTGGGGGTTCCCCACGGGAGTCTCCTTATTTGAGGCATGACAAGAACAGACCGAGTCCCGACTACCTATGTGGTGCCTTGGGAACAGCATATCCGGGCCCAGGGTTATTGCCCAGGTGGTTTGAGGCAGTGGCACCCCCAGAGCTGAGTCTGTTTGAGTATGTCAAACAGCCTGGCTCTGGTAGGCGGGCATTTAGTAAGTGTTTGTGCCCAACACTAAAACTTATAAAAATATTTTATAAATAAATCTTAAAATTATAAATAAATATTTAATAAACATAGAAAACTCCAACCGGCTCTGGCTATTAGCAAAATCTTGTTTCATTATTGGGTGATTAGAAAAGGACTGATGATAGAAAAGCACATCAAATTTGTCAACCAAAATTCACTATGATTCGATATGGCTTTCATTTTTAATGCGACATACATCCCACCTGAAGTCAATTTCATTCCAGACTTTAACATTTTCATTCCAGACATAACAGCAAGTCAGGCGTTACCGCAGCTACTGCGTTAATTCGAAGTATTAACTAAATAAAATCAGCAGAAAAAGGTAAACCCGATCTTTAATGAAACCCCATAAGAAATCTAGTGGGGTCAAATCTGGGGAGCGAGGGGCTCATGCAATTGGACCTTCACGACCGATCTACCGACCTGAGGGAATCGAGTATTTAGAAAATCTCGGTATTCTAGGCGTTAGTGAGGTGGTGCCCTGTTTTACTGATTTTACCTTGGTCATCATTGTCTAACTGAGGAATTAGAAAATTTTGAAGCATATCCAAATAAACGATACCATTTACGATTGCCTCTTGGATGAAAAACGGGCTGTACAGTCTCTTTTTCTTAGGGTACAAAATCATTGACCGTAGGGCTATCATGAATATGCTACACAAATTCATAAGGATTTTCGCTAACCCATATTTGGAATTAATAGGTGTTCACCTTGTCACTAATGTGAAACGTTGACTCGTCACTAAAAATTACATTGTCTAAAAATGTATCGTGGTCTGCAATTCTATACATCATTTCCACACAAAACTGCAGCCGAGCAAATCTTTCGTCATACGTTTGTATGGCTTTAAGTACAATCGTTTATATAATAGGCGTCAACAGTGTGAAATGCCAGTCTCACGTGATGCACGTCGAGTTGATTTTTTCAGACTACATGCAAAGCTTTCTCCGAGTTGTTCCACAGCAGCTTCAGGAACGCGTGGGGGTCCTTGTTATTTAACAAACTGTCTCAACGAAGGTTTAGTTCCAAGAGTAAATTGTGTACCTACTCGGAAGCTTCCTACCGTACTCTCTACGAAACTTACATTGAACTGCAGAAATCGTGAAACCAAAGCACATAACAAGCACGTTCCGCACCAGTAAATGAATCCATTTTTAACAACACTGGTGAGAGCGCTGGTGGCTGAATTCGGTACTAATGAACTACGTGAATCAAAAACCTTGATGTGTTTTGCTATGAAATGAGAACAATCGAATCTGTAATTTATCTTAATAAATTTTTGTACGCTTAAAATTTGAAGTCCTTTTTGAATAACCCGATATTTTTAGGCCATAATAATGTTGTTCCCAATTATAAATCAAATTTAATCGCTTCTACCTTTTTATGACAGACAGGAAAACTATTTCCCTAAAAATATTTTATGTTAAAGAATTTTAATGAAATTTTTTGAAATGTGAAATTACTGCTTTTTTTGATAAAATTGTAATATGTCTAAAAGAAAATAGTTTAATTTGTTTATATATTCTACAGATTTTATCATTTTTATGTAAATATAATTTAGAATAAGTATTCTTTCAACCTGTTTTACTTATAAACGTTTTTTATGTACGCTTAAACTTTAATTAAGCTTAATATTACATAGAAAATAAATATTTTTGCAAATGCTAACCTGATCTTTAGAATTCTGATAAAATTTTTATAAGTTTGTTGTGAATAGTAGTTTTTGTTTTTCATATTATTTAAAATTAAAGATTACTTTAGTAATCTCAGGAATGATATTGAACTTATTTAGTATGCAGCGTTGTTTACCTATTCCCAATGATATGTTAAAAAAAGAATTAATTTTTACAGTCGGAGCAGGAAATACATATATTATATATGAGTAGAAATAAAGAATGAACGGAAAAAAGAAAGTGAGAGATCATACATATATACGTGTATTTACATATATATATATTTTGATTTAGTACAACAAGCGCAGAGAATATAGACGAAAGTGAATAGCGTTAAGATAAAAAAAAAAAAAATGAAAAAGATAAAAAAGTAGAAAGTAACTATAAATCTCGCACAGTTTTATTTTTCCACTGATCAGTTATACTTATTTGCGTACGTGAAGAATGAAATATGGCGTAAACTAAAAAAAAAAAAATTATATAAAATTTTCGTTGTAATGCTACGTAATAAAAAATATTCTTTTTAGTTTTTTTCTCCAAAAATTAAATCGGATAGAAACATCGTAATTTATTAGTAAAATTACGCTTGGTGTTAAGTAATAAACATGAGAAAGATCCAAATTTTATAAAACTTAAGTCAAGAACGATGTTGATGATGAATTTACATCCGTTTTTTGGGTTCCTTAGATGTCAAAACATAAAGATCCGGTGAAAACTGTATATGCCCAAACTGGATGGATTACAATGCTTTCCCTTCTAAAGCTATAGCTCTGCTATAGCGCTAGGCAGAAAAGTAAAAATAATAGGTTGAAAATAATTCTCTAAAAATTAGATGACATATGATTAAGAAATTTCAAAAGAGTAGTTCACACTTGGATGATTTCAAATCAAACAAAATATATTTAAAAAAATATAATTAAATATTTTTTGTAATTTTAGAAAAGTTCTATTTTTGTTCTAAATTTCAAATTTATGAAAAATTTACTTCCAAAGGGCTTGTAGAGAAGTAGTTGACTGCATGTTCATCAGTGAAATTTTTAAATTAGTGCTGTTTACAGCTTCTGAATTTTAAACAGCTAAATAATTTATGTAAAAGAAGCTTCGAAATTTCTATTAAGTAATATAATGTTCAATAATCTAAAAATAAAATAAATAATAGTGTAAAATAATATCGTGGATCAGTAGGGACTACTCTTTGACCAAGGAATCTTAAATGGTTCACAGATGACCACCAGATATTTCATCATGTAATTGTATTTAATATTTATTTTTATTTATGTTAGCGCTATGATTTCTTAACGGGGTAACTTTTTTTTTCTTCCCTTATCACTGAGGCTGGTTCTGTACCAAAGCATTGCGCAGTCTCAGCGGGTGCCATGGCCTCTAACCCCCGGTTATGCCGTGCCCCACGGAGGATCACCCCGTTGGCCGGGACTCTGTCCTTTTATGTTAACGTGCTTCTAACCGGTGCCCTCCGGTGAGCGAGGGCTCCAGCCGAGAATACGGTCTTTTGTTTACCAGAGCAAGAGGGGTCCTCGGTCACTCATCGAAATCAAGACGGGAACATTGCTTTCCTACAACCTTACCTCTGATGACGGTTGGTGATAATAGTGAAGTGATCGGTTTGCCATTGAAGTAATGTCATACTTATTTACAACAGGGGGGAATATGTTGATAGGGTATTCATTTTGGATGTGTCTAATGGTAATGCTACAGCTGTCTCAGTAGAATATGAAATACTTTTTCCACATCGAAGGATTCCAGATCCCCAAAAAATTAGTGCGACTTTTCGCAATCTTCAGGAAACAGTTTTACTACCTTGTACTCGTAACAGCATTCGATGGCGTGGAGGACATCTGAACAAAGCAAGTTTTATCCTTTTCATAAATAGCCAGTCAGGAATAGTCCGCTTTCCTTGGAGTTCTGAAACTGGTAGAATACAAATCGAAAATTATATAAGTGTGTTTTGTTTACCGACGAGGGAAATGTCACTCAAGATGGCACCATCTTACTCAATGATCGTACATCGGTATAAGTAAATTCTCATAAAACGGTGGAAGGTAATTTTCAACACAGACAACTGACTGTGAAGACCATACATTGATGCTAAGTCGGTGTTAATGTATGGTCTTCACAGTCAGTTGTCTGGATCGTTTATACTTCCTGGTCGCTTAAATGCGGAGGTCTACTTGCACTTTCTTCAATAAGAATCACCGCAGCTGCTTGAAGATGTTCCAAGATCACCGTTCAACAAGATCGCATGCTCTAACAAAATAATGTATTAAAAAAAAAATATATATATATATTCTCGTGACGGAATTAATTATCCGCATTATGGATGCGGCTGAGCAACTTAGAACCAAAAAAAGTTATTGTACGTCAACATAAAAATACAGGGTTTTATACCCCAAATTATTGGTTTTAACCTCAAATTTCTCAACAGCTAATGTAGATACGGTTCTGTGACCTATTTTAATCAATTTTTAGGTCAAAAACGATATAACACCTATGTTTATATGAACCTTTTCAAATATATTTACGAGTAGAATAGATTATGAATGTTCTGGGAGAACTTCGTGATACACCTTAAATAATTATGCGTTTTCTGCAACTAGGATGCAGTTTGTTAACTTGATGTATTAAATGTATTATGTAAGATTAATTAATTTATAAATGTGATTCCAGATATGTTCTTAAAAAAAATAAAGAACATATTTATTTTCTTTATTTTTAAAGAATTAAAAATAGAATTTAAAATTATTTCGTGAAATTTCAAACTGGGATGTTGTCAAAGTAGAATAATGCTTTTTTTATTGCTTTTACGACTTCATAGGATCACTTTCGTTTCAGGGCCAGTCCATTTTTTAATCGGATTTTCTTATTTCCGAATCGTGTGTGTTGTTTTATTATTGGTTGTTTTCTTTTCGCCGACATCCTTTTGAGGCGTTCTGATCTAATGCTTTTTTTTGTATATTTAATTTTTTTTTTTAAAGAGGTGGACGAACCCCATTTACGGGTATCTAGGCAGTGTCGGGCACGCTACAAGTTCCGCAAGATATTATTAGGTGCGTATGTGTTCCTGCGCACTACCGACTAAACCTCCACCCCTGGCTATCCACCTCTCCCGGAAACCGCATATGCAGCATTACAACAGGAAGGGAGAAACGCCCGCTTATACAATCGGACACTGCAATCAATCAAATTCTTTTTATTATTAAATTTTTTCGCACAAAATGATTTTTTTCTCTTAATATATTATTTGAACTACTTAAAACTGTCTGTAAAAGCAATCAAAATTTTTAAGAAGGATTTAAAAATTTATTAAATTGATTTTTAATTACATTATATTAATTGAAAATGCCAAAAAAATAGTCTCCAAATTAAATTGCATGATTTCATAAAAGAAAACGTTATAGTGATAAATTATTTTAAAAAAATTTATATATAAAGTTAGAATTGCGATAGGTGAATTGAACTAGAAAATTTAAAATAGACACTTGGTGTAGGGAATGGAGAAATGGAAATGTTTTACGAGGTATTGAAATGGAACTTAATGACAACATTTCTCTTCTTTTATAAAATTTGACACCTTTGAAGAATTTCAACAATACAACTTTACTAATCCAGATGAATTGTTACGACATTTCATATAAGTTATAGAATTGAAAAAAAAAAAACATTTCAATCAAAATCGTTTATTGAAAGCGATCACAAAAGATTTTTAAGTTTGAAGTATTTCGATTTCAAGACAATCGTTCAAATTGTAATTTCGCATGATTATGCAAACAATTAGATCGCTGTACATTTATTGATAATTAATAATTATTTGTAAACAATAAAATTCCAGGGTTTTCTTATTAATATTTAAAGATGGTATATTTTTTATCCTAGCATTATAGCAATAAAAATGAGAATAACAAAAATTTTATTGTTATATTTATGAACAAGGGGTGAGCATTGTATGTTAATATTCACAAGAATGATGTGATAACATAAATAATTCAATCAGTAAAATATAATTAATGTAATTGAATTATCCACTGCTCCTTCGGGTACCAGCTATTATACCCGGAAGAGAACCCTTTGTTAAAATTATTTAAAAAAATTACCAATTATTTGATATAATTGATTTTAAAAAAAGGGAGATAATTTCCCAGGATACTATAAATTTAATCATAGTAATTATTACAAAAAAAATTTATTGTTTAGAAATTGGATGGATATTTAAAAAAAAGAGCTCAAAGGAAGGTTTTCTACACTTTTTACCGGACTACATACATAGGAAAATTGGTAAGTGTTTAACTGTAATGTATGTTTGTTCCCCTCTATCGCGTCACGGATCCAACCAATTACAACAAACATTTAGTAAGAAACACTTTTTGCCTTTTATGATTTTTGAGAAATTCATCGTTCTCGAGATAATTACCACTACAAAATTAACTTATCATTCATCTAATAAACTGTAAGATGGCGCAAGACTCCTATTTAAATAAAAAAAATACAAGTTCGAGTGATATTTATTTACATTATGTAATGTAAGTATGCACTAAATTACCTGTGAAATTTAGTTTCCTGCGTAGTTAACAAGTATCTTAATAAGTATCTTAACAAAACATATGCGTTACGCACATACACATTATCGTACATTGTCATTTAAATTTTAATTTAAATAAGATGATAGTTGCTTATATTTGAAAGGGACAACTCGTGGTGACCTTGGATTTGACCTTGAATCTGGGACCTATTTTGAAGCTCATACCACTATCTGATGGTTAGCCGAATATAAAACCTTTAGATTTCTGCATCGGGGGTTGGATAAAAAATATTTTATAAAAAAACAAAAATACATTCTCGTTAGAAAATAATTGTCCGCGTTATTGACGCTGCTGAACAACTTTTTTTCCTGTTTAGCCTCCGGTAATTACCGTTCAGATAATACTTCAGAGGATGATATATGTATGAGTGTACATGAAGTGTAGTCTAGTCTTCTACAGTCTCAGTTCGACCATTCCTGAGATGTGTAGTTAATTGAAACCCAACCACCAAAGAACACCAGTATTCAAATCCGTGTAAAAATAACTGCCTTTATTAGGATTTGAACGCTGGAATTCTCGACTTCCAAATCAGCTGATTTGGGAAGACGCGTTCACCATTAGACCAACCCGGTGGGTTGTTGAGCAACTTATGACGAGCTTATTTCTGAACATAAATAGGGTTTTTTTATTTTTTTGGTACCCCCAATTTGTTTTCACTCTAAATTTCTAAAAATTACTGCAGATATACTTGTCGGCCCTATTTTATTTGATTTTATCAGGTTAACAATCATACTCGTAATTCGGCACATTAATTAACGTCCTAAAAATTTCAATACAATCTCGTATTACCGGAATAGCTGAAATCTGTGCAAAATCTTTCACTAGCCGTAACTCGTAAACGAAGGAGTTTAGGACATATTTTTATATAAACTTTTTCCATTATTTTCACGAATAAAATAGGTTATGAACGTCTCAAGAGAACTTTGTTATACACTCTATACCGAGAGCAATACAGTATACTACATGAGGAAAAGTTTGCTGATTGGATCACATTTTACGCTTTTTTTTGCATTGAAAAATCTACGTACTTTTATTCAAGTATGTATGTTGGCCTGATTCTTTATGGGTACCTGTAGACCGGAATATGCCGATTTGGATAATATTTGCGGCAATAATTTCTGTATACGCGTGTTTAATTCCATTCAGTTTTGATCAAGAGTGAGAGAGACTGACTTTGTGTCTATTATTTCAAAATATTAGTCAGAAGGTTTACATTTTTCATGTAATTTCATACCCCTTGGTTATATAAGATACTTTCTGATGATGGTGTTAAGTTTTATTCAAACCCTTCAAAAAGGGTTGGGGACAAAAAAGCTTTTTTGTTATAATTAATGATTCCATTACATTACTATTCTATTTGGTTATCTATTTGTATAATTTCATTCAGGGTTTGGTAATAAGCCTATTTGGCTTAATATTTTCAGACTGGTTCTATTAAATTTTTTACGATCTTGTGACTTCTGAATGTAGAACATTGATCTATTTAATTTTAATTACATACGACCAAATAGGTTGGGAGATAGAGTTGCCATGGTTCCCGGATCAAAATTTTATACTCAAAGAATAAAATTTGTTTAAAGAATTCTGTACTTACTTTAATATTCAAATTAACCTCCTAAACTTGGGAGAGTTATATAACCATTTTTCTCATTCTTGTTTATTCATTTAAATTGTATTTTATGAAATATCATCTTAAAATTTTCAGAAACTTAGCTTCCAATTTAGTAATGAAAGCTCAAAGAATAAATCTTAAAAACACAAGACCGGATTTTGTGTAAGCGTTAACAATTGCACTCCAGAGACAGAGAAGTAATCAAAATTAATGAGCAGTCAAGATAGTAAAAATAATTTATTTTAATAAAAATATTTTTAAAACTATAATGTTTATATAAAAAGTATAAAATAAAAGTTGTGTTTCAAAAAGAAACTACTAGTTTTTACAAAGTAATACTTCCAGTAAATCTTAAAATAAATGAAAAATGAGCTATTAAAATAAGTTTTGTTTACTACAAAATATTGCAAAGTTGCGTTTTATATATACTATACTATAAATCTCAATTTCCTTAACAAAAAAAAACTTTTTTTTAGGTTTATGGCCTTTATATAAAATCCGACTGTAAGAATTTTCACGTAATATTAGTTTATAAAAAATCTGATTTGGGCACCATATAACTTCCTGTACCCCTATTAAATTACATATACACATTTTTTTCAAATGAAAAGTACATAAAATTTTATTTCATTAATAACCTCTGATATTTTTTCGTTATTTTTCTTTTTATTATTATTCAATTAATTATTTATTGTAATTTTTTTTACAATGAAAGATTAATAATTATTAATTAATCAGTATATTTAAATTAAAAAAAGGGAGATGAAGTCGGATTTGATCCGATCTGCCTTCCTAACCGTTTTAATATATTAAATGTTATAAAATGTTTATATCGTTTTTTAAAAACTGAAGTTTTCAAGATTTATTCCAAACAATATAAGCCCTAGAAAAAAGTGAGTGATGTGTTATTTGTTGACAGAAGAGTTATATTTCTTTTAGCTATAACGCATGAAAAGCATGCATCAGATGTATATAAGAAGCACTAATCGAAATTGCTTTCTCTGAGAGTGATAGTGTTTACAGGCATTTCCTAACACAATGAAGGTATCATCGCTATAACGGGTCTTCAAAAAATAATATCAGGGTTTAATTTATAATAAAACTTCCCTAACACAATGAAGGTATCATCGCTATAACGGGTCTTCAAAAAAAAAATATCAGGGTTTAATTTATAATAAAACTTTTTACATGAGGTGTATAGTTTTGTTTTAGGGTTAAAATCAAAGAGAAAAACGGGTAATTTTAGTTTCGCCCATGGCTGTAGGTTAATTTATTATCTTTCCACTTGAAAAAACCAATGGCAAAGTTGACGAATTCTAAACAGACATGTTTTGCAACTTACTATATGTGAATCTATAGTTACAGTTTGATATGCATTCCGTAGAATGTTTAATTGTGATGCAGTAAGTGACAATAACATTTTGTCGATAGCATAATCGGTTTGAAACGACCGGATATCTGTGTAAATGAAAATGAAGAAAACTAAGAAAGTGTTAAACATTAGGAAATATTTTCAGCGTAGAGTTAAAACATTTGTCAGAAAGACCAACCGTGATGACACTGTGGAATGTTTTAAGAAAACGCTTACATACGCGTTTACAACCGTAACCGGCTTTGAAGGCTATTGACTATGACAACTTCCTTGATCTTATTTTATTTGGTGATGAGCCAACATTTCATATTAGTGGGAAAGTTAACATGCATACTATCCCACCAATGAACTATTACATTACGAATTAAATATTTTCTTTGCAATATTCCGACGGTAAGTTTACGGGCTGTTCTTTTTGCTGATTTGGGTATGCTGTGTTCATGGGTTTCTTTAATTTCAAAATGAACCAGAAAATTTTATTTGTTAAGATGGTGCGACTCCTTTCGAGTATAACTCAAAGCGATTTGTTGAATGACGTGGCACCGCGGGACCGGTCGGCCCGACCGATAAAGAGTTAGTTTGTAGTAGTTTGTAGTAGTTTGTACGGTCACCTGATCTGATTCCATGTGACGTTTTCCTTTGTTGTTTTATAAAATATCTTCTGTATGTGTCTTAGTTACTGATTTATCCGATTTAGGGCTCAGATCGTTTCCATTATTCCAGACACACTGGTTAAAGTATGGGACGAACCCTCTTCTCGTTTGGTTGTGTACCGATTTCTTCTTTCATAATACATATTTTTTATTGGGGTAAGTTGTATTTTCCTTAATTGAAATTTTAATTTCAAATAACTCCTACTTTCTATAGTTAAACAAAGATATATAAAAAAATAATAAAATTAAATACATAAAACCATTAGTTCTTTATAATTTTTTTAAATATTTTTATGGGTTGGTCTTATCCTCAAGGAATGCTATTTACTAAACTTGTGTTAATGTAAATATTTTTTATTAACTTACGACGAGGTAAAATTTTAACGAGCTTGTTTATAACTGGAAAAACTTATCGGTGTCTTTTTAATTCTTCCTTTTATTTTTATTTGGATAAAATTAAACTCATTTTTAAATAAAATAAAAAATAATAAAACACTAAAACAGATATCGTGAAAAAGAAAAACACATTTTAAGAAAATATATATATATATATACGTACGTTAATAAAGTAATGAAATAAAATGAAGATACTAGTTAGTGGAAAAGAAACACGGCATAAAATAAAGATGTAAAAATAAAATTAGAAGAAAACTCTTCAAAGTTAACTCCAGTAAACTTCCTATAGATCTCATAATAGGTGAAACAGAAGAGAAAACGTGGTTTGAAGTTGGCAGGGTACTCAGCTTTCTTTATACATATCTACTCGTAAACTTTACTTTTCTCTATATCTTCTCTTTTCTCTGTATCTTTCCCTCCTTTTATTTATCATATCTATCCGTATATGTATCTTATGAATCGGTCAATTTGACTAATAAATTAATGCAATTTCAATACTTCTATATTATCCGTTTTTTCTTTCTCTTTTTAAATTAAAAAATGTAGATAATTTAAATATTACGAAAGGTATGTACAATTTTTTTGTGAATGCTTATACTTGTTTCCTATTTAAACAAGCAAAAAATTATAATTCTATTATATTATAATATTTTACTCCTTGAATCTTGTATATTAAGTTTAATTTGTGCAAAGTGCTTTTATGGCATTTGTAGCAATTTTTTTATATGTACGCCCGATCGTCTACGGTAGATTTTCAATCTCCTACCACTCATGCTTGTATTTAATATGAATTTTCCTTTCCGCACCAAAGTAATTCAATTTTCTTCTCTTCGCAGTCTGATTACATCATAAAAACACAGTTATATTTTTTAATTCAATTTTATTTATTATATAAACAAAAATCATATTAACTTCCGTAATCCAGTAGGTTAAATCCTTTGTTATTTTTCTTAATTTAGCTTGATTTCCAGTTTTTGTCGGTGATCTATAGAAACCTTCTTTGAGAAATTTAAACAATTTCAAGAAGTTATGAACTTGATTTTGTTGTTCGCTTTTAAGGCCATAAATAATCTAAATGTCTTTTTCTATGTACAAATCTACCTATGGTGGTGACCCTTGCATTTTTTCTAATCAATTTGGGAATGGATTGGATAGTTTTCTGCATAGATTTATAATATCTCATACAACTTTATATAAAACAACAATAACAGAAGCCTTTATTCAGCTGAAACCCTAACGCTAAGTAATAGAAAAAATTGTAGGTAACTTGGGATAAAATTAATCGTCAGTAAAGTTATATCCAAAAATTAAAAAAATTCTTTAATTTTAGAAGAGTTTCTATAGTTATAACTTTTGAATGGACAATAATAGATTTACAAAACAAATACTTGAATTCTTTTAAAATATAAAAACTGGAGAGCAATGATTAAATAAATCCTAGAAGACAAATTAATTAATTATTAAAAATTATTAAAAATTAAATAATTGAAACTAGTAAAAAGGCGGGCCTAAGACCCGCCACGACGTAGGCTACTGTTTCTTGAGTTTTGATTTGTTAACACGGCTCTAAGCCCAATATTCTCCTCTTTTTTCCCAAAACACAAATATAATTTCAGATAAATCGTTCGTATCAAGAATTATAAATCGTTCAAACGAACCAATCATTCAAGAAGTATAAATCGTTCGTGCGCTACGCGCAGCCACCCGGCGTGGCCCACCAGCATTGGTCCGCTCAGCATCAATAGCAGCTAAATTACATATATACAATCTTATATTACATATACACATTTTTGTTTTATTTTTTCCTTTACTTTTTTTTGCAATCAGAAGTTAAATCAATATATTTAAATTTAAAAAAAAGGTAAAAAATGAGATGAAATCGGATTTGAACCGATGTGCTTTCCGTTATATTATCCAAATGTTTCATTAATTAAAATTCTATTTGGCTGGAACCAATGAAAATAGATACCACTTATACATCGTTGAAAAGCTCTCAATGAGGACTGATTACTGCAGCCCAATTTTTTTTATTTTGGAATTTTTTATACACTGTTGGTCCAGTCGATTGCAGTCAAAAGGAGAGGTTCACAACTAGATGTTACAATAGTCCTAAATCCAAATTTCAATATAAACGACTAATCGTTTTTCAGTTATGAGAGATGCATAAGTAAGTACGTACGTACAGATGTCACGCCGAAACTAGTCAAAATGGATTCAGGGATGGTCAAAATGGATATTTCCATTAAAATCTGAAAATCGAAATTATACTTCCTTTACTTCGTACAAAGGAGTAAAAATGTGATCATATACAGAAGGAAGAAAGCAACCTCACAAAGAAAACAACCGAAATATATAAATAATAATTGATCAAACGTACCCCAAAAGTAGGTAATTCGAAACAAAATTCTATTGTATTCTAATTAAGCAATATTAGAATAAAATTAACTTATAAAGATGAATTATCAGCCCTGATTTTTTTACTTATTTTTGGATCCAACAGTTATATATTCCTCTTGTCTTTAGCGTTTAATTCTACCTCTTTAGTGCACATTTAAAAAATAAGAATGAAAAAATATATAATTATCCTCATAAAGTTCATTCGTTAAATTTAAAATAAATTAAGAAAACGTTTTAGTCTTTTTTTTATCTTTTGTTAACAGTTTTTTTTTTGTGAACGGAAATGATGAGAAATATTATTAAACCAGTCTTATAATTTATTATGTTCTTTTTTTTAATTTTTTAAAGATACAATTATTGTTTTCACAATAAAAAAGTGCAATATAAAAATATCTTAATACAATTCTTAAAACGTTTGGTTCGATGGTTTAGGTTTATTAAGTATTCCTGATTGGTTTGAAAATACACATACATTTACAGAAATACTCATATAACTAGATACCTTGCAAAAAATTTATATATATATATTTTTTTAATAATATTTTTATGAAAATAGAAGCACAACTGTTGGTTTGCTTACAACATCGTCATCTTAACATTATCTTCGACAGTAACAGTAAATTCTGCACTTTTTCTTTCTCTTTTTAACACTGGAGGAGGGGGAAATTCTACCAGCCACCGTCTGCTCGCTCTGACAACATTGTCGGGCTCTGATCGACTAAAACCCCTCCCTCACGGTGAAACGGGAACACGGGATCTGCAAAAAAGCGTAAGACAGTCTCCGATGGGATTTGCAGGATCGACGGTGAAACGGTGTCCTACGGGGATAACTGAGAAACGCCCATCCACAACCGGACGCGGACAAACGCACTATACCTACAGCAGATCTCTACCCATCCCACATTTGCCTCTCTTCCTCAATGATGCTCATTACCGTGATGCAAACAGTAAGATCGTCGTCAAACGAAAAGAGACGGCAGGAACTCAGTAGAGTCCCATGGGCATCAACGGAGAGCGCACATCCACATTGATACGCGGACGGGCGCCCCTTACTCTCACAGAGCCTAACCTTCAACTAACATTCCCGCGTTAATATACCTTACCATTTCAGAAACAGCTTTGTACTTTTCGATGGAGTCGAGCGTGACAGTAGCAATATTTTTGGGTCTAGAGGGCACGTCACCGCCACACAACGCACCACTAAATTCGCCGACCTATTGTAAACAAAAATCACTTGTTCAACATCAAGGGCGCCGCAGTACAGACACAAATCGTTCTCGCTGCGCCCACGCACAAACAGTACGATTGAAGAAGCCATGACCCGAGAGAAATAATCTACTTCCCTAAAACCTCTACCGACTAATGGCGCGACACGATCAATTAACCTGAACGTCCACCTACCTTCGCTGATGTCTCCCACCTGGTTTGTCACCCATTCAAAAGTGTCATAGGATAAGGTCCTATACTTCCTACAGTAAAATTCGTTCCTGATCTGGCCAATCGGTCCATCGGCAGCTTACTGGCAGTAACGAACGCGCCTCCGAAAAACCATTCTGTACCCCGAGCAGACTCTCAGAGACATCTTAAGATGTTTCATCTACTTGAATTCAGTATAAATTATTTATTAAATTTAATTTGTTTTAACACCAACAATTTATTGAACATTTGAATATATTTATCATGGGAATATAAGATATTTCGTCTTATTATCAAAAAGTAATCTTCTTTCAAAGTAAGAAGAATCATGTGTAAGAGAGCTTCCGGAGTTACTTTTAGATTCTTTATTTTAATGTTGTTTAGATTGGATCAGTATGCATGAGGGAATATGTGAAATAAAATTTTTAAAATTGAAAATAACTTTTATAACTAGTTTAATATTCATAAAAAGTTCTTTAATCTGTTTCAATTCTTTTATAATACATATTAAACTTAATACATTTATTTTTGTTTATATATTCTTTAAATGAAATTTCAGAAAAGAACCAACTTCTATTTACCCCGTTTCATTAATAAAAACAAATGTTAAATAAATAAAAATTATTTATTTTAATTATACAATTTTTGCGTAATTTCCAGTTTTTTATTTTTATTTTTTAACAGAAACTTTTGGTTCTACAAATTTTTCACATCACCAAAAATGAACTTTAAGAAAGGGTTTCTTAGTCCAGTTTATTGATTTTCCCCACAGATTTCTCAAAACCTATTGCACAGTTCTGGGACCTATTTTATTTTTCAGGTCGAACACCGTAAGAAATCATTGATTATTCCCTTAAGTTAACATCATAAAGAGTTCAGTACAACCACATCTTTCACTGGCCGTAACTCCCATGTTTATATGAACTTTTTCTATTATTTTCACTAGTAGAATAGGTTATGAAAACACCGGGAGAACTTTGATGCACTCTGTATACTCTGTATAATCACCAGACAAACAAAAGTTACTCAGTTTAGAGATGGACACCTCATGGTGACCTTGACCATTATTTCAAGTTAACATGATCTTTCAAATGAAACTATTTTTGATCCCGGCAATGAAAAGATCAGAAAATTTTACATTGAAATATGTGATCACAATATAACCTTGAACCTTTTTCCAAGGTCTTTTGTTTTAATCGCCCCAGGCGATTTTCTTGTAAATTACACACAATACAAAAAAAACAAAAAAAATTACTTAGATTGGACAGGAACATCTCATGATGCCTTTGGATTTGACCGTGAACTTAATCTTTTCAGATGGAATGACCTATTTTTGACCTCACCTGTGGAAAGAACAGAACATTTTATGGTTAGCCGTATGACCTTCAAAAAAGGTCCAAGACCGTATGTGTAACAACATATTCCAAAGTAAAATTTTCTGCTCTTTTCATTGGTGGGGGTCATTTGAAAAAAATCGTGTTAACCTTAAAACGGTCAAGGTCAATTCCAAGGTCAAATTCAAGGTCACTATAAGGTGTGTCCCCCTCCAATCTGACAAACATTTGTTTAGGTTACTTTTTTTGCATTGAGTATTTTGCGGAAAATTGCCTAGGGCTATTAAAATGAAAACTGTATACATATTTATACTTTCGCGTGTTATAGATTTGAGAGAGTACACATGCACTCTCATAAAAGTCTTACAAATTAATGTTTTTTTTTTTTTTAATGAAACACTACCGCATGCTATAGGTTTGACAAATTGAGAGTTCACACGCTAAAAGTCTTTTTTTTTGTAAATATCTATTTTTTTGTAAGTAATGAAAATTAAAACAAGCGAAAATGTTAGTGCAGATTACAATTATAAATCAATAATAAAAGGGATTATTTACTTTTATTATTTACATAATGAAACTAGCTTTTATTTATAATAACGATAAATGCCCTTGTTCCCCGTTCACAACAAACTCACAGAACAGCTTCTTGGATGTAACCGCAGTACAGAACACTGTCATAAAATGGAATACACTCGGGTTCGTGATCTCTTTTATGATACTCTGAGCTCCTAAGCAGTATTTATACCCCTGGGCCAAGTATTTATTCAGATGTAACAGCAGCCGACCCATCTCTTTCATCAAAACATCAGTAATGGTTTCAAAGCATCAGTAAAGGTCGTTCCTACTGTTATTTATTTCCAAGAATTCTTTTGATTTGGAACTTTAAATTTTTTTCAATTATTCCGCTTTTTTCCATTATTTTATCTAATGCTCTTTACATCTATCTAAAATCTGTCACTAATTTCTAAAAGCTTCATAAAAATATATAAATACTTCTACACGTAATAATATTATAGAGAGAAAAGCAAGACGAAAGTGACATTTTCCTTGATCTAGGTACTTAATTTTTTATATTTTTGTTATATTTCCGTTTATTTTGTTTAATTCATGAAATAAATACTTTCTTCGTTTACAGTAAAATAGACATGCAGAAATTTGAACTACATGGGGAAATAACAATATTCTTGTTCTATTTTAAACATTTAAAATGTATTGCACAAACCTTAAACATAATTTACTTTAAAAATTATAAACTTTAGTTTAAGAAATAAGGTGCCTTGGAACTTGATGTATGAAATTATATTTTCTTCCTTTTCATTTAATTCAGAAAAAAAATCTCTATAAAAATTATTTTTTATGTTAAGAAATAGAATACAACAAATTTTGATTTTTTTTTCTAAATTGTTTAAATAATTTAAGTAATAAGAAAAAATTAATAGATTTTCATTAAATATTAAATATTATTACTACCCATTTTTCTCATATTTACTGCGAATTTTATGAAGAGTTTTTTAAATGGTTCTCCACTGAATAATCGACAATTCGTCAATTTTATTAACTGGTAATATTTATTCAACAAAATTTCTACGAAATTATTGGCTACGATAAATCTCAGAAAACGAATTTGATTTGTAAATTTTATTTTTCATATTGCATTGGATAACGTGTACAATCCAACTGACGTTTTTATAATAGAATTTAATCATTAAATTAATATTTTTACAACTGTGTAATTGGATTCCAGAGATCTGTATTTGAATTTTACTCTCAGATTATGGTACACATTTTAAAAGTTTTCGCAATAACAAAATATTTCTCTATCCAAGAAATTCAATGATTTAGAGAAAGTGATACTCAAAATGTTTTTAATTTCTAGTGGTTGCAACAACTGCGGTTTGTTACAGTGAATCATACTTTTTTATTTTTAACCTCTCTCTTTCTTACTCACCCTCTTTCTCTACCACTCCATGTATACACTGCGCAGCCGAGAGAATGTTTCCGCGTTTTTCGTATTAAGCAGGTGTGTGTGTGGGCGTGTGAATTCGCACAGACAAAGACATCTTTCCATGTCATAACACGTTTGAGTGATAAAGGCTTTGTATTCATAGCATTCGACTAATTATTAGAATCAACTAGGAATTCAAAAGCCCTTTTTTAAAATATAAGAATAGTTTAAAAAATAATGCGTGGAAGATGTTTTAGTTAATTTGTTCTATACAAAAACGTCTGTGATAATCCATATTTGAGTTCAACAAGTTCGACATTCTTACTTAAAGTTCACAAAACAGGAATCAATATGCAAGTAAATAAAGCAGAGCAATTTTTTACCAATGACTGAGAATATTTAGTGACTGAAATTAAAAATTTTTAATATATGTCCAAAAGAAAATGTTGTGATAAACCAGAGATCTCTGCGGAAGTACTAAATGTGAAATAAAACATTTAAATAAAAAAATAAAAAAACAGTATAAATAAGTATATTTTGTTGCCAGGATGCAATTCGCTAAACAATTTATTAACTAAAGTTATGTCTGAATAAAAAAAAAAAAATGTATAAATATCCATAGAAATAAATTTGAAACATTTGAGAATTTATGAATGTAATTTTAGACTAACATTTATCTTTCCATTTTACTCATACATTTTCTTTAAGATATATTTCTTTTAAACTGCTAATTTAAAAAATAAATAACAAAAATTCCTTCATGAAGACAAAATTCCTTATAATGTGTGCGAGTTTTATAAAAGTCATCTATAAACGACGCGAAAACATTTAAGAAAATCAAGTAAGTAATTATGGCAAATATTTTCAAAACCCCATATTACGAATTTAAACAAAAAATAAAATATTTTTAATTGATAATAGCAAGCAGCTGTAATTTCTGTAAAAAAAGATAACACTGGTCCTTTCATAAGGCAATTTATATTAAAATTCTATTTTTGAATAAAATGTATCACGAGCTTCTCCCGGGACTTTCAAAAACCCATTCACTCCTGAACATAATGGAAAAATTTTATGTATATGTCCTAAAATGCTTTCGCTTGCGAGTTACGACCAGTGAATGTTTTCGCTCGCGTTTCAGCTACTCCGGTGAAATTATGTTGTACTGAAGTTTTAAGGATTTAAGGATAAGTCATTTAAAAAAAAGTGAAATGTAATAGGCGTACAAGGAAGTAATGTGTGTCCACATCGTATTTTTTTTAATGTTATATTACTCAACTACCTGCATTTATTCTACTTGATAAGTATTTTTTCAAAATTTATTTTATTCTCTGTGTTTAATTATTTTATCGAAAATTTTCTAGACCTAACAGGTTTTTTTTTAATATAATAAACCACAAAACATTATTCAGTAATTCTGAAATATGTATTGATCGTGTTTTATGACATACACGGACTCTATATAAATGTATATAATTTAAAAAAGCTAGGTTTTATCTTTATCCCTTGAGAGAAAAATGCCTACACTCATGTATATTGTTTTTATCAACCTATTTTATCAAATATGTTTTTCACCAAAAGTTGAACAGATATAAATAATAAAAAATTTACACCAGAAATATTTTAAATTCCTCGTTTATAAAGATACATACACAATAGAATATTTCAACTTTATTACGATGTTTATGTTAAAAATTTACGTTAAAAATATGCCATTAGAACTATTGTCTTCGTAAAATATATTGAATGAAAAATTAGAAAGAATATTACTATGGAAACCAAATAATTAAAACGGCATTTTAAACAACTTTATACATGTCAAAAAACAACTGTTGTAATATTTTTAAACCTATATAGCAATTATGACTATACTATTACAATAAGAAATAAGGCAAATCAAGGATTGCAAATAAAGGATTTTAGGACATATGATTGCATGAACATTTTCTATTATTTTCACGAGTAGAATAGGTTATGAAACGCCTGGGAGAACATCGTGATAATCTCTCACTCTCTCTATATATATATTTTTTTTTTCCTCTCTCTTTACCCTCCGTAACCACTGTAAGCTATTACTTCAGAGAATATCGGCAATCACCTTTAGTATGGATTAACTTATTGTTTACAATATTTAATTCTTCCTTCTTTAATCCACCGTCAAGCAACTTTTCAGAAATCATACATAGTTAAAATAAATTCCATGGTTCATGAAGATCTAAGTTCAACTTTCTTAGCAGCTACATCATCTTTTTCATTCAATGGTATTCATACGCGGCATGAAACTAGGAAGAGAATTTTCCTTGTATTTTGGTTGCTAAGAATATAGAAAATTTATGATGGTCAATGAATATAGTGAATAATGCTCAAAAAAACAATTGCTAAATTATAGCTCACCAGAATATGACGGAAATTATTTGTTACGAATAGAGAGGTGTGATATAAAATTCAACTGTAAATAAATTGCTTTGGCAAGGAAACCCGAACACGTAAATTCTGTAGCCAAAGTTGAAAGAAAACCTAATGGAATTTCACTGCTTGTACTAATCAGTTTAATTAAAGCATGTACAGAATTCATCAAAACCCACGGGGTTGATTTAGCGGTGAACACGTCATCGCAAATCAGCTGATTTCAAAGTTCTAAGGTTCAAATCCAAGCAAAGGCAGTTAATTTTACTTGCGTTAATTTTACGGTATCCACAATCTTGTTGATTGTGGATACCGTTGGTCTTTGGTGTTTGGGGTTCAATTAACCACACATGTCACGAATGGTCGACCTGAGATTGTTCAAGACTTTACCTCACTTACATTCATATATATCATTCTCATTTATTCTCTGAAGTTATAGCTTACGGTGGTTACGGAGGGTAAAGAGAGAGAGAGAAAAAAATATATATATAAAGAGAGAGAGAGAGAGAGTGCATCACGATGTTCTCCCAGGAGTTTTCATAACCAATTCTACTCGTGAAAATAATAGAAAATGTTCATGTAACCATATGTTCTAAAATCCTTCGTTTGCAAGGTAAGGCTACCCCGGTGAAATTAGGTCGTAGAAATTTTGAGGACGTTAATTATAAAGCAGAATTAATGATTTCTTATGGTCTTTAACCTGTAAAATCTAATAAAATAAGTCCCAGATTCGTATCTGTAGTAGTTTTTGAGAAATTTGAGCTGAAATCCAATAAATTTGTGTAAAAAACCCTGTTTTTTTGTTTGACGTACAATAACTTTGTTAAATGAGTAATAAAAACAAAATACCTAAAAAGAATTGTAGGAAATTTAATTCTGAACAAAATGATGTAAGATAAGTTAAATGAAACGCAGAATATTAGAAAAATTTGAATATTTTTGGATACAGTACATTGCTATATTTGTCAGAAAAGTACTTTTCAATGTAAATAAAAACCTAATCCTTTTATTGTGATGTGAAAAATCTGTAAAAACAAGATTTACAGTTTTGAAATAAATAAGTAAATAAAAATTAGTTGGATAATTTACTGTGACTATGCTGTTAGTGAAAGTTTTCTGTGAATTTTAGTTTGAACGTGATCGGTTTGTCGTTGAAGTAATGCCGTACTTATTTAAAATAGAGGAATATGCTATTATGGTAATCGTTCTGGGTGTGTGTTATGGTAATGCTAAAGCCGCTGCAGTAGAAAATTAAATAAGTTTTCCGAATCGCAGGATTGCAGATCCCAAAACAATTAGCGCGAATTTTCGCATCTTCGAAAAGCAGGTTCACTACCTCATATACGTACCAGCACAATCCTTTTATTGATGAAATTATTATCGATGCAGTTCATCGCAGTCGAGGCGTCAGTACACGAAGTCTTTCTAAGCTGATCGTAGTTTCGTATTCGATGGTTTGAAGGACACAAAAAAAAACAACTTTTATCCTTATCATAAAGAGCAAGTTCATCATCTACACCTTGGAGACAGTCAGCTTCGTTTGGGGTTCTGCGAATGGTGAAAAAAAAACATACCCGTTTGTTTATCGACGAATTAAATTTCACAACTTAGGCAATAAGCATACATGGTCAGAAGTAAATCTTCATGAAGCGGTAGAAAACACCGATTTAGCGTGAATGTACGTTGCGTCCTTTTTCACAGTCAGCTGTTTGGACGATTCGTATTACCTAGCCGCTTAAATGCTGAGGTTTACTTGCACTTTCTTCAAGAATTGCGGCAGCTGCTTAAAGATATTTCCTGTAGCGCTGAGACGCAAAGTATACTTCCAGCAATGGCGCGCCATTCCATTTCTCTTGCACCGTTTCCACTCACTTAAATCATTATTTTCCTGAGAAATGGATTGCTCGTGGATCTCCATATTCCTCACCGCCACGATTCCCTGATCTAATACCTTTAGATTTTTTCTTCTAAGGATGGATTAAACATATTGTATACCGGGATTTCAGTTCCCCCGGTGAAATTTCCGAATATCACGTTTCTTGACGTGAAAAATCAAATAAAACAGGTCCCAGAAATGTATTTCTTATAGTTTTTATGATATCCAACGTAAAACAGAAAGATTCGGTGACGAAAAACTTCTTTTTCCGGTTTGAAGTACAATAACTTTGTTAAATAACTAATAAACGCAAAATATTTTATCAAAACTTGTAGAAAATTTTATTCTGAGAAAATTGATTTAATATAGTCTATGAAAAACAAAAAATGAACTTTTATTAATAATAAACTTAACAAAAAAATCTTATGAATTTGTAAAAATTAAAAACGGTTATTTTTAGTGTATTAAATTTTGACCTTTGAAAAATTAAAATATATTTTATTTTACTTTTAAAAAATACTCACCGGTTTATATTCTAATAATTTACTACATGACTGCCCAAAAAGCAGTATGATGTATTGAAGGTGTGTGTATGTTTGTTCCACCGTGGCAGCTCAATGGCTGAACTTATTTAAATGTATGAAACGCCGATGGAATTGGAATCCCTTACGTTATTGGGAGTTCATAGGCTATATGTATGATAATTTAAACAATTTAAAAAAAAAAACCATTAATTTAAATTTAATAACAAAATTATACTATAGACAAAATTTTCACCCGCACCTATATTTATGATTTATCCTATATTTATCCTTAATTATCCTATATTAAAGAGCAATGCTTTTTTGGCTGTCGTGCATTTTAGTTTTTAATATTTATTTCTAATTTTTTCCAGTAATTATATTAGAATGATAAAACGTTGTTTTAACAAAAGAAAAAATAAACAATTTAAATTAACTAATTTTTGTGAAAAAAGAATAATTTTTTTTATTGTACTAACAATTGTAGATGTAGTTCCAGCATTTAGAAATAATTTTTACTGAAGTAGAATATTATTTATCGTAAAACATATAAACATACTACTTATAATAGAATTATTTAAAATGAAAGCAGAATATGAAAGAGCCCCACGCACGAAATAATAATATGATAATGAGAATCTATATGGATATTATATGGATGCTGTAAAACAAAGGATGGTATGCATATATTTCAGACCTAAACATATAAACGTATGAAAACAATTACGTTAGTCTTTCTTTGTATTTCATATTTACTAATATAACATTCGCAAATTTCAAATAATTTGCGAAAAAATATTGTAATAAAAATCTGTTAAAAATATTATCAGATGGACGTTTGAGCTTATGTACGTATACATTGGTAGACCTTGACGTTACCATTATTGGTACATTAAAATGTATCTTGGTAAAGGTACTACCTTTGGGAGAAAAAAGTGTATTCAAATATTTTAATTTCCTTTCTAGAAAATTACAACCTTTTTTATTTAGATTTATAGCTTTAGCTTTGTATTTTTAAACAATTTAAAAAAATACTTTTTTAATTTATTATCACGAATTAAAAATTATTTCCTTTAAAAATTACTTTACCCGAATGTTTCTTCATGTGTATAAGAACCCTTAAAATAAAACAAAAATTGCAATTTAAAATTTTTAATACTCAATATATTTTGTTAAACAATAAAGTTACTAAAATTAGTTAATACCCTCTCCTTATAAGGAGCTCCAAAAACAAAAAAAATCTTAAACCTTAATTTAAACTTAAATTTATTTTAATAATTGAAAAAACCCCATTGATGCATAAGCCCCAAATTTTCAAAAAAGTCAAAAATATATTTTTTGAAATTGAAGTGGTAACATAGCAATATTAAACATTTTGATTAATGCTTTATTTTGTTCAGCATCTTGGCTTCAAAAATTAAAAGATTTAAATATAATGAAACGAGTATTATTGATTAATCATAAATGTCCTCTTCAGGTTTTTATCCCAAAACATACAGCTGTCATAAAGGCCGTAGCATGGAATCCACAATCGTTAGCATTAGTTTGAGTTTGAACTTTATGGAATGATATTTTCATATTTTTACCGTATAATTTAATTAAAAATTTTAAATCTATTTTCTTAAGTTTGAACTAATTCAAATGATCGTATATATGAAGTATTTCACCATTAAAATATGTACTTATCAAATGCTAGGGCAAAATGATTGAATAAAAAAAAAAAGAGTTGCATAATTTTATCAACGTAGCCGGAAAAATTACAGGATCCTCTAATAATAGAATTGCCTTTATAAAACTCAACGTATAAAAAATTCGGCTAATGAATATCTTTCTTTCATTAATATGTTTATCTTTTAATCTTTTAATCTATAAAAAATCAAAAAATCTATATAAATAAAAATGTAAATATTCGTTTGTTCAAAATCTTAAATCTCTGAAAGTTTTTCAGCGTTATCTTTGAAATTTTGACACAACGTTGCATTCGAATACGCGCGTTTTTATATACCTACTATTTATATACCTATGATATCACATCTGTGATAGGTAAAAACATGCTTTTTTTGAAAAAGCATATCTTTCCATATCCGTTTCCCTTCTTTTTTTTTCTTTTTTCCATTTTTCACTTCTTATTTTTTTACTTTCTTTCCGTTTACCTTGTGCGATTTTTCCCTTTCTCCCTTTTTCCCAGCGCGTAAATCGCTCCAGTTGTTTTTTTAGTTTATAGCGCATACACATATTGGAAACATTGAAACGGAATCGTAAAATATTTAGTATAGCTTGTGTTGCTTTTCGTCCAACAGATAGAACTGTTTTTCAAAAAAAGCATGTTTTTACCTATCTGTTGGACGAAAAGCAACACAAGCTATACTAAATATTTTACGATTCCGTTTCAATGTTTCCAATATGTGTATGCGCTATAAACTAAAAAAACAACTGGAGCGATTTACGCGCTGGGAAAAAGGGAGAAAGGGAGAAATCGAACAAGGTAAACGGAAAGAAAGTAAAAAAATAAGAAGTGAAAAATGGAAAAAAGAAAAAAAAAGAAGGGAAACGGATATGGAAAGAGGTAAAGAGAAAAAATAAAAAGGGAAAGGAGGAAAGAGTAAGGACAAAGGGAAATAGTAATGAAGAAGCAAATGGAAGGGGGTGAAAAAGGGAAATGAGGAAATCGGTGAAATGAAAAGGAATAAGGTAAAAATTAAAAATGGGAAAAGGTAAATGCGGAAAGGGAAGGAAAAGGGAGAAAGGGTAAAAGGAAAGATTACATTTTGTAAAGAATTATGGAACCCTGAGATTGCAATATTTAAAAAATTGGGTAATTTTATCTGTCTACTTAAATACTAAAGATTTTCTTTAAATGAAGAGAATTTCACACTGAAGCTGAAAACATTTTAAATTAAAATTTATTTTATTCGTCAAATTTTTAGTATAATAATCACCATTAAAAATAAAATTTTCTTTCATAACCCTTACTATAATACTGAAAATGAAAAATTTAATTAACAGCTGGGAAAAAGTTAATTTTATCTTATTAGATTGAAAACGCCACTACTTTCAGAATTTTACCTAAATAAAATCCGCTTATTTAACTTTAGGAACACAAAAGAAATAATTTCCAAGACAAAATTGAATGCAATAAAAAGAGAATTTTTAACACTTGAAATTCTATTACCGTAATTTTATTATTATAAGCTATATTACTATAGTATTTTATTATATACCTTTGCTTCATTACTTTGCACTGCGCTTACATTGACAATCAGAGATCATTTTGAGCAGAGAATTAAAGATACTTTAAAAAAGACTTTACAGATAATATTAACTATACAGTTAATGATAAAATAGCTATAATATTTGTTAATATTAAACATCAGTTATAGTTAATATTATTATTTATTTTGCATTAGCAACTTACAACTTACTTAAGGGAAAAATCGAACAAGGTAAACGGAAAGAAAGTAAAAAAATAAGAAGTGAAAAATGGAAAAAAGAAAAAAAAAGAAGGGAAACGGATATGGAAAGAGGAAAAGAGAAAAAATAAAAAGGGAAAGGAGGAAAGAGTAAGGACAAAGGGAAATAGTAATGCAGAAGCAAATGGAAGGGGGTGAAAAAGGGAAATGAGGAAATCGGTGAAATGAAAATGAATATGGTAAAAATTAAAAATGGGTAAAGGTAAATGCGGAAAGGGAAGGAAAAGGGAGAAAGGGTAAAAAGGAAAGGTTACATTTTGTAAAGTTTTGTAATGTTCATTTTGTTAATGTTTTATCTAAGTATCAATTGTGTTCATCTATTCTGTATATATACTCAAATCTAGCAATAGTGAAACATTGCCGGGTCTGCTAGTGAATAATAAACCTTATACGAAGAAAGGTCAAAGTTATCGACGTAATAGTTTAAAAATGTTTCAATTAAAAAAAAATAATAATTTGCGAATCCATTAAATTAATTGAAATTGTTATTGGAAAATGTATAAAAGTTAAACAAACACGCTTTTAGTTTTTATTTCTATGGAAACAAATGTTTCTATCTGATAGATTTGATATTCAGAATGACCAAAGAGAAATAAAGACGTACTGAAAGAATAGTTCTATTTATTAAAGCAAAACTGCATACAAAAATAAAGTTTGGTTACGAATTTTGTTTTCAATTATAGTTATTAAAAACTAAATCTACTCGTTATTTTTCTTTCCAATAAATTCAAAAGAATTTCAGTTATTTCTCAGTTACTTTAATAAAAATGTTTATAAAACTCGTTACTTGAAAATAAAATAATAACCGTCTTAAGGATTGTAGAAATAAACTTTCAACGATGATGAAAAAAGAATTAGGTACACAGGTATATTATGTAGAAAATTTAATTGTAAGTTGCTAATGCAAAATAAATAATAATATTAACTATAACTGATGTTTAATATTAACAAATATTATAGCTATTTTATCATTAACTGTATAGTTAATATTATCTGTAAAGTCTTTTTTAAAGTATCTTTAATTCTCTGCTCAAAATGATCTCTGATTGTCAATGTAAGCGCAGTGCAAAGTAAAGAAGCAAAGGTATATAATAAAATACTATAGTAATATAGCTTATAATAATAAAATTACGGAAATAGAATTTCAAGTGTTAAAAATTCTCTTTTTATTGCATTCAATTTTGTCTTGGAAATTATTTCTTTTGTGTTCCTAAAGTTAAATAAGCGGATTTTATTTAGGTAAAATTCTGAAAGTAGTGGCGTTTTCAATCTAATAAGATAAAATTAACTTTTTCCCAGCTGTTAATTAAATTTTTTATTTTCAGTATTATAGTAAGGGTTATGAAAGAAAATTTTATTTTTAATGGTGATTATTATACTAAAAATTTGACGAATAAAATAAATTTTAATCTAAAATCTTTTCAGCTTCAGTGCGAAATGCTCTTCATTTAAAGAAAAACTTTAGTATTTAAGTAGACAGATAAAATTACCCAATTTTTTAAATAATGCAATCTCAGGGTTCCATAATTCTATTTAGAGAATTTAAACAAAAAATACAGTTTAGTTATACCTAAAACTGTGTTTAAACAAAAAATTGGTTTGTGTGGAACTACGTTTCGCAGGAGATTTGAGCGTGACAACGTCTTGCAAAGACTGACAACATTTGATTGTAATGTCACAAAAAAAAAACTTGTTATCTTTATCAAGTAATATCCTTATCAAGTAATATCCTTATCAAGTTACTTTGTTCAAAAATAATTATGAACAATTTGTTATAGAAATAAACTTTAATCACATCAATGTTGATAAAGTGTCAATTTAAAACTATGAAAAAAAAAAAAAAAAAAAAAAATCAAATCAAATCATAAATCAAATCCATGAAATTGCAGTTTTTGAAAACCTGCTTCACATGATAGCATATTCCATTGCACAACAGTTAGGCGGTTTAACTTGTCATTAAAACTTATAAATATTTTTAAAACTGTGTTAAGTAAATCGAAATTCTGGTTAAAATACATTAAGATTCAATTTTTAAATATTATTTATATTTTTTGCAAGTTTAACTTAAATAATTTGTTTAAATATAATCATGAATAATTAATCATAGAAATAAACTAAAATCAAATCAATGACAATAAATCGAGGGAAGAGAGATAGATGCGGCACAAACCGAACGCTTAGGCCGATCGTGCCTCTCTCTTGCTCGTATGCTCGGCTCAGGAGGAACGGGACAATGAGTCATGCTTTTTCGTGCGTGCTGCCGGCGTTCATCGATTTATAAGACGTAGTCACGTCAAAAAATTCTGATGTTTATTTTAAATGTGGGAACAGTTTTTAGAAAAACATTTCTACTTCGGAAATCAATAAAGACAGGAATTTTTTTACATTAAATCATATGGTCTTATGACATTACTGAATTGTAATAGTTTAAAAAATTTTATTTATATTAACAGCGGGATTAAAAAATGGGTGTAAAGAAATGAAATTAATTTTTATTAAAACCCTTGGAAACTACGCGTCTTTTAAGAGAGCATACAACTGCACAAAATAAACTCCAAAACTTGTACTTATCTCAACCAGTCAGTTCTGCTCGCAAAACTGTGGAACGACTTTACTCATTTCTAACAGACAGTCGAAATTTTCCACGATTTTAATGGAAATTTTCCTTCGTTTAACTTCATTTTTTCCACTTTTCCTCTTAATTGAAATTATAAGATTCTGTACATACCATAATTAATGAACGAAGTGATTCAAGAAAAATGTAAAAAAAAATTAGGGCTGTTCTACTTGTTAAAAACAGAGAAGAAAAGAAAGTTCATACAAACATAGGTTTGGAAACGTTTCATTAGAGGGTGTCTGGTGGCGAAAGATTTCGCCCTGATTTTTTCTGCGCCTTCGATTAAATTAAGGGAGACTGTAATTCTTCGAACCCAAATTAAGGGATTTTTAAGAAATCTGTTCTGAAAGTAGAAAAAGGTAGATCTTAGAACCTACATTTTTGGTAATTTTAAAGAAATCTGGGGTAAAAGACAAAAGATTTAGATGGAAAAACACATTTTAATGATTTCGGCGTAATAAACTCATTAAAGTTTTAAACAAAAACTTATATAGAATTTTGAATGAAATGGTGTGAAAAAAGTTCACAGAAACTAAACACAAACCAAAGAGTTTAGAAATTTATTAAAAAGAAAACGTATAAAATGTGTGTAATTAAGTAATAATTGAAACAAAATTTTCAGTAGAAAAAACCCATATTGAACACCGTACTGTACATGGCTCAATACAAAATATTTCCTGTCCAACATTATCAGGAATAACTTTATTTAAAAAAAAGTCGTCCTTTAAAGAATAAAAAAAAAAAAAATCCAAAAAAATTCATGACAAATTTTTTTTATATATTAATTTGTTTCTTAACGAATTTTGTAATGGTTAAATTGCACTACAAAAAATAGAGAATTTTAATATGTAATTTTTCTTAGTTCCTATTAGAGAAAACAAATTAGATAAAAATATGTTTTTAATATGGTATCAAATTGATAATTCTTTTCATTGGTAAAATTTCATTTTTTTCATTTCAGTTGGTAAGATGAATTTTCATTGGTTACATCAATGGTTCCCAAAATTTTCCGAGTCGTGGCGTCCTTTTTCAATTAAAATTTTTCCATGGCGTCCTACCCTAAGTAAAAGTATGATTACTCGTAAGTAAGAGATAAAAATAAATAAAATTCGTGTATCTTCATTATTTTTTTTTACTTTATTAATATTAAATTAATAATTATAAATGTCTTAGTTCAATTAATTATCAAGCTTTTACAATATTTCGTGGCGGCCCTTTGAAGTGGCCGCGGCTCCTCCGGGCGCCACGGCACACAGCTTGGGAATCACTGGGTTACATAATATATTTTTTCAGTAAATATGGCGTTGAATTATTAATTCGTTAATACATTTTATGTTCTTTGTGTAATAATAATAATAAAATAATCTGCTTCTAATTAAAACAGTCTTCTCATATCTTATCAAAATACATAAGAAATTGCATTAACATTAAAGCACACAAAGTTATTAATAATAATCTTCAGCTTTTTAACACTTTTGAAATCATTAAAAAATCCAAACTGACTTTTTATCATAATTTAGTTTATTAATGTATAAGTATATTTATGTAAATATATATATATATATATATATATACTTGGTTTAAAACCAAAAAACGAAATGACGTATACGATGCGTCTACGAGCTGGTGATTGAGAAGTGATGTATGACGCCGCTGGTCGAACATGTGGCGACAGTAGTTTAGTAATTTTCAGTCGGCGATACAACTACTTATTCTTTATTATTACCGTATTTCTGCTTATTGTTTTTATGACTAGTCAAAACTTGTCTACGTTTTTTTTCCTGTTTAGCCTTCAAGAATTGCTGTTCAGGTATTACTTCAGAGAATGAATGAGGATGAAGTAGTACTCCGAAGTACACTCATACTTCAGAGTATGAGTGTAAATTAAATGTAACTCTTGTATAGTCTCAGTTCTACCATTCCTGGGGTGTGTGGTTAATTGAAACCCAACCAACAATGAACACCGGTATCTACGATCTAGTATTCAAATCCGTATAAAAGTAATTGCCTTTACTTGGACTTGAATGCTGGACCTCTGCACTTCCAAATCAGCTTTGGAAGATAATAATAATTTGGAAAGACGCGTTCACCACTAGACCAACCCGGTGGATTTACGTTATTTGCTATTATGACCTATCTTCAAGTAAAACACACTTTTATTTTTAATATAATTATTATACAGAAAAAAACTACGGAATACCGTTACGCAAAACAAATCAAAAATACATAAAATTATAAATTCATACAATTAGTTTTATTATTTATTCATTACGTTCAAGATTCTACAATTTTTTTATGCAAATCCTAATTACAAACAGATTACATAGAAAAATAAAAAATAAATTTAATCATTCTAATGAAAGTAAATGGGATATTTTTCAAAGTGGCGGTACTGATACCCACAAAATAATAGAAGGTAAATCTGTAGGCTTATGTTCGCTAATAGCAACAGGAGTCTGTTCGTCATTGTTTTGTTCGTCAACTAAGTTTTCAAAAGAATCGTCGTCTGAAATCGTGTTCTGTAATTAGTGTCACGTTTTCTTCATCTTTTCCAGTTTCACAATCGTAGTCACTATCATCCCCCCCCACCCATAGCATAAGTCACTATCACATCAAGTTCATCGCCACTACTATCGTTTTCTAAAGGTTTTTTTAATTCAAACTTGGATATTAGTTTTTTTAAGTTTAGTCGTTTAGTCTTCGATTGTAAAGGTTCCGGTATTTCATCATCTGCCGAAATAAGTAAATAAAAAAAAAAAAACGGAGACTAAACCCGAATTTACGTTGCTTATGTGTTAAACTATATGTCACTAGAATATAAAGAACGTGAGTGAAGGTCCGACTACTACAACTTGGAACGTAATGACTGCAGTTAACGCATACATGGCGCAAGCGGGCTGGGGAACGTGGACCAACGATGCATAAGCTGCCGATGCATCGTTGGTGCCGAACGTGTTAAGTTATAATTTTAATAAATGAAATTTCTTTTTTATTTATTTTTATTTATCCTCTTTAAGAGGATATCACTAGGTTTCTCCCGGGACTTTCATAACCTATTTTACATAACAAAATAATGGAAAAGATTCATATATGACCGTATGTCCTAAAATGCGAATTACGGCTGGTGAAAGATTTCGCTCGGATTTCAGCAACCCTGCTGAAATGAGGTCGTTTTGAACATTACTTTTTCTTATGGATTTTAACCTGAAAAATCGAATAAAATAGATTCCAGAACCGTATCAGCGTAGTTTTTGAGAAATCTGTCGTGAAAACCAATAGATTGGAGTAAAAAAAAACCCTGTTTTATGTTTGAGAAACAGTAACATTGTTAAATGGAAATAAATAAAAGTTTTGAACAAAATTAGTGGACAATTTAATTTTGAAGAAAATAATGAAATGATCAAAATTAATTGTCCGCATTATGGATGCGACTGCCTTGAAGAACTAAAAAGAAAGAACTAGAAAAGCGTTTCAAGAAATGTATTGAAAATAGAAGGTTTATTTTTGAAAATTAATTATAAATTGGTATTTATAATGCATTTCGGTCAACTGTACTGTACTGTTTCTTAATAAAATTTGAATTTTTGGACTTTTCTTTGTTTCATTCAACTTATCTTCATTTCCGTTCAAAATTAATTTCTCTACAAGTTTTGTTTAATCTTTTATATGACTATCACCCATTTAACAAAGTTATTTACGTCAAACATAAAAACACAGGGTTTTTTACCTGAATTTATTGTTTTTAACCTCAGATTTCTCAAAAATTGTTACAAATGGATTTTGGAACCTATTTAATCGATTTCATATCAACCTCCAGAAGAAATCACTAATTTTGCTCCTTGAGTAGCTGAAATCCAAGAGAAATCTTTCATTAATCGTACCTGCAAACGAAGCATATAGGAAATATATTAATTTTTTCCATCTTTTCCCAAGTAGAATAGGTTATAAAAGTTCCGGGAGAAATTTCGTGATACTCTTTATTATATTAATAATAATATTATATTTTATATTAATATTAAATTGAAATGAAATTCTCTACAGCTTTTATCATAAGTTTTTCAACAATATAACAACGTTTACTTTTATGAAACATAATTTGAATTTGTAGTTATTAACTGAGTTTTGTTGATTAGTTACTGAAGATTATTTGAGATAAACCTGAAGATTTCTACTTAAAATGTTCGTTAAAATATTTTATTTAATTATTTACGTTTAAATATATGATTTGTATTATCTTACATTTAAAGCTACAGTTTGCTGTAATCTTTCGGTATTCATAATTCGAAAACAAAACATTATCAAAATAATGTTTGTACAAACTTCTCTCTGTTTTTAACCGTAAAATTTATTGCCACGTATGATATTGTATTGTACCAAGTTAGAAAAGTAAATCATGAAGGTAAATTTGAATAGGTATAACTAAGTCCGACTTTTATTTTCGATCATAATTTTTTATTAAAATTAATGTTACTTTAATCTTCATTAAACATTTATTTTCATTTTATTTAAATTTAATTCTAGAAATCTTTATCAATTTATTTTTTGTTACTAAAGAGCTTTTTCTTAATTTTTCTCCTTTTTTCTCTTTATCTTTAGATATTAAATACAGAAGAATCCATTTAGCTTCTAAATTATCTTACGAATGAAATCTCCACTTTCCAAATCAATCAAGTAGAAGATCATTACCATAAATCTGACATGTCTAAGAAAGGCGGAGAAGTTTCGAAACGATTCATAAATTGATGAATAAAGAGTTTGACTCTTGAGTAAAGTGTTTTCGCGTGCTTTCTTGTATGTTTGCGCTTAGAATTAGCGCTCTTTGAGTTCATTCAAATTAATCTTAGTGGGTGTAAAAGTTGTAATTGATATATTTTAGAAAAAAGATATCTTTTTTTGTAATTATAATAGATAAATACTTGAACCAGACCTTTATTATTCGAAGTTCAAAGAAATTAGAAAAAATTTCCCTCCCGTTGAATTCAGGTAACTCTTTTATTTAAATAAATTAAAAAAAGAAATTTTAAAATTAATTTTATTATGAAATGAATAATTAAAAAATAGGTAATATTAAAAAAAATAATAAATTTTAATATTATTTATTACATAATAATATTAGTAAATAAAATTAACAAATTTAACCTGTGCCACACCACATCAACGCGGATAGGAAAATCATTAGTAATATTTCTTAACAATAAGAGTAAACACATTCTTGAAATAACTTAAAATGCTACATTAAAGATATGTAAGGTTTTGATTTTTCTCTGGTATATAATCAATAAATGATTAATTATATGGTTTTAAAAAGAATGTTTATCGAGCTATTGACATTGATGTTGAATGTGGGAGGATTAATGAGTTTCTAACTAATAAAGGTTATGACTTTAATCTTTCGGCTTTGTTTCATCAAATTTAATTTTTTTTTTTGGTTTTCGGAGGTGGAGGTGCAGGTGAAGATCTAAGCCAGCAAGTTTGTTAACCTCTGATATTTTTCAAAAAGAGAGATAATAGCAACTTTTCAACCTCTCTAAAAAAAATATATATATATATTTTTTAAATGCAAGGCTCACGAAAGATTTATCTAAACTTATACATCACGAGCTCTTAAAATATTCTTCAACATAGGGCCGAGAATTTTAATAACTTTATATAGCCAACAGTAAGTATCTTCCATTAGAAAGTATTATTTTATTAGTTATCTTAAACATTAAACTTCCTTATATTGTGGTATAATACTGTCATTTAACTTAACTCGAAAAGATTTTTCTCTTTTATGGTAATGTGTTCAAATTTAGTTTAATTTAGACGATTATTCCACTGTCTTCAGTAGTTTGCAAATTGATTAGTATTTTCTATAAGTTTTTGAGTCTTTTTATAGAAGCACCTATCAAATTATAAGTTTATTATCAAAAAGGAAAAATTAAAAGATTATCTTATATAAGATAGTATATTTACGGTTACTTGATCAGCCATTAACAGTGGATATACAAAATTGAACTTAAATTGCTACCTTTAGTTTATTATCAGATTATATCAACAGTTTAGGTCAAAAACGAAATTTTACCTAGTTTGAAATAATTTTTTATAGATAATGATTTTTACACAATTAAATATTCGGGATTTTTTCGCCTTTTCATTTATTTATTATTTTAGAGAATGACCTCATTTAATCTTATATTAAAATCAATTAAAAAAACAAAAAGTTTGTTTTTGTAAACAAACTTTATCATTTAGTAAAACTTGTAACAAGAGATATCATTTTTGTGAAGAATATTAACAAATTTTAGTGAAAATTAAAAAAAAATGTATATATCATCTTGAATTTTAGAAAGAAATTAAAGTTTTTTTGTCTGTCTGTAAATTTGAGTAATCACTCAAATTCAAAATCATGTGAAGAGAGGTCTCCGACGATATCCCTCATTAAAGCATACAACGGTTCAACACCTTACATACAAGAAAAATACTTGTACATATGGTCCAAGGAAAGTTCAATACTTAACATAGCATCAGAAATAAATCAAAAACCACAGAAAGAAAAAATAAATAAAAACAATGTCCTTAATACCAATATGCGAAAATAACACTACAGATAAAACAAATATTTGTCGGTAAATAGAAATAGCTATAATTTGAAGACTATCGAAGTGACGTTCACCATACACAAATCTATTAATGTACATTAAGGTACATAGGATGACGCTGTCATCCTGTATACCCATTAATAGATGTCTTCTCCAGGTCGCTCCCGTGGTTACATCTCCCAGGTGCAGCACATGGAAACGTTTCAGTCACCTGATGTCATCATTGTTGTCCAACAAATTTATTTGCAGATAATTTAAATGTTTTTCTAAATCTCTCTTTGAATCGCGAGTTAATTTTTTAAATCTCTTAGTAAACAAAAGGTAACCCTATATAGTCATGAATTGCTCTACTCTTACCAAACTACGGCGCCTCTTCCTCACCAATTTATTTATTTTGCAATCTTTGAATTATCTTAATATTGCTGTTACTCGTCGTACTCCACAGCTGGATTCCATATGTCCAGGTAAATTTAACGATAACTCTGTAGATCAACAGTTTATTAGACAAGCATAACTCTGAGTTTCTACACATCAACCAGTTTAGTTCCCTATATTTGATGTTAATCTGTTTCCTCTTTTCTACTATGAGGCCTTTCCAAGTCAGGGGAAAATCCAAGCTGTTAGACCACCAAGGTACCGTACCCGATTCGTCTAAGGAATGTAAACGCCATTCAGGTTGACTTCTATACAATCACCCCTTCTCATCGTAAATGTTACATAGCTTGATTTGTTCTGATTCACCCTAATTTTCCATTTCGTTAGCATCTGAATGTAGTTTAGTCGAAGCTTGATTCAGATCTTCATCATCAGCTAGGATTACCTGTTTGCAAAAGATGCGAAAGGGACATAATCGCAGAAATCTCTGATGTAAAATCAAATACAGAACAGGCCCCCAGAAAAGAGCCCTGGTAACTCTCCACTACGTGTTGAAGAATCCAGATAGTTTCTAACTGAACGTAACACGGGTAAAGCACCCAGGTAACTCCGCAGGATTAAGTAGAATAGCTGAGGGAGGCTCTGTTATAGCTTATACAGCAGACCAGGCAGGTCCTGGTCATGCAAGCGTTCACAATACTTCTCTTCCTTCAACCACCTAGTTATGATGGTAACAGTTATATGGGTTTAGTCACAGATAAATTGTTCACTCCTGAATTCAAATTGATGATTTGGTATAATCTCATCTCGCTCCAAGATACGCCATAGCCTCCGGAAAAAAGCTTTTAAGACTTACAGGTCTATAGGAAATATCATGAGAAAGTTTGCCTAACTTTAGGACCATTACTGTGAGCTGTGAGACCATCTAAAGAGATAGGAAACACGTTGTTCGGAGGATCCCATTGAAAACATCCATTGTGTATCAAATGAACTTGTATGGAATCATTGCTAACATCTTATGAGTGGTAAGATCAAAGACTGAAGCTTTTTAATTGTCTTCTTATCCTTGATTACTGCTAGAACCTCCTATGTTGAAAAATACTTAATTGGTAAACATAAAGGAATCTGGCTGTCTAGAAACTGAAGTATTTTATCTTCAACATGACCCTTTATGTCCAGCGGTAAAAAGAATATTTTATCTTCAACATGACCCTTTATGTCCAGCGGTAAAAAGAACTTAGTTGAGAAACAAATATGATAGGTTGGCCATTTGGGAGTCGCTCTCAGCCTACATCCCATTCTAAGCTTACAATGAAAGGTGATAAAAGTGGAGCCCGCCGGATATGTTTGATGGCTTTTCATAAAGATTGCCTTCCACTATTCAGGGAAGAAAGATCCTTAAGGTATTTTTTGAAGGTATGATTTTTAGTGGCCTTCATAGTTCTTTTAATCTATCAGAATAGGAAATGCATTAAGCCGCAAAGTTTGATGCATCAGTCCTTTTAATCTGCATGCCGCTCTGATGAAACAGTAACTTTCTTCAGGTCTCTTCTAATACTGCCAGCTTCTCCTATGCCGTCTATTAGTAATTAGGACCATGACTCCCTTCCCTTACTTCGTACCTCTCTTCCAGCGTCGAGCGCCAGGACCATCTTGCATTACATACAAACCGTTACTGCAACCAGTAATGATTGAGCATTATTCTCAATCTTCTCTTTCAATGGTGGCGATGTAAGTAGAGCCCGCCGTTGATGCTTGATGGCTTTCCATAAAGAGTGATTTCCACTATTCAGGGGGAAAAATCCTTAAGGTATTTTTTGAATATATAATTTTTAATGGACTTCAACAGTCCTTTTAGATCTATCAGAATAGGAAAACCGACAATAGAATTGGACTAATGGATTAATGGACTAATGGTTGGGTTAAAAGTTGAGAGGTTCAATATTGACCCAGTTACGGTTTGAGTGCCAATCAGTTCGGTTATAGTGATGGACCGGAGACTTTTTCTTCTTTATAACTGTCGTGCTGATGGTGAGTATAAGACGTGAGTGGTGCGATGTCGAGTCATAGATAACCTTTAACTGAAGTGTAAAATGATGACTACCAGAGGTTTTATAAAAATCAAGTAAGTCCGGAAACTTTCCTGGGTGTGATGGACAGTATATGGGTTGCAACCCAGAGTTTACATTGAGATGCAGGTTGACAACGCAGCTCTAATATTTTCGGACGAGGAGTTAAAAGTCTTAAGCCTCAATGAACATGCTTTGCGTTCCAATAGCTCTCAGCTACAAAACGGGAGCCAAGTGTCTCAAAGAACTCTATTTTTACATGTTAACACGCCAGGGGGAGGGTCAGTACATTTATGAAAACCAGATAGGACTAAGCAGTCAAGAAGTTCGATTGAGGTTGTTTGAATTTAATCTTGATTGAGGTTTGTCTGAATCCCAGGAGTTAGTGATGTCTTAGCGAACTTTAAACTAACACCGCAGTTCTTCCATGTGCCCTGCCATCTGGATGGCTCGTCGTATACTCAGAATAACTTCTGAGCCCAAAAGTGGTTACGATCTCTGAAATGGGTTTCAGAAATCAGAAACGCATCTAATAATTCAGTAGAGATCAGAGCCTCTAAATCCTTCTTTCGACCAATAAGACCAATGATTCCGTACAATCTTGAGAAACCTGGCTATCACTAAATCTGATTAGCTTCGTCAATAAGCCTTTAAAGCTCCCTATTTGCTAAACGAGGAACTCACAAGTTAGATGCTAGTTTCTCTATTTTTGTTTCGACATCGCAGCCACGCCCACCACCGCGGCATAGGTTTGAGGAAGATTATAAGAATCAGGAAGCTTCCTATCTTCCCTCCATCCCTTACGGAAAAATTCGCATTGTCTGAGTCAAAATATACTGACCTTTGCCTCCAGATTCAGGCAGAATAGTAGTTTTTAAAACGTGGTGCATCCGTTGCCTATGTTTCCTCTCCATTATTTCTCTTTAGAATCTTCAAATCTTGTAGTTGACAGGGTGATCTGATTGACAGAGTGTGCAGGTGGCCGAAGTACTTCTGTCCTTTTTTGAACAATTCGCAGTGCCCTTTCACACACTTGACACAGTGATATGGTTGCATACAGTTATTTTTGGTAAGGCCATACTGCTAACACCACATACATTTTACTAAACTTGGGAATTATCTTGAAGTTTCAAAAGTCACACTAAAATTAGTGACGTTTAATTATTTCCTCGTTGTTATCCTGAAGTTCAAGGTTAATAAAAAACGTTGGTATCGGTTCTTTCGTCACCCTGTACGGGGCGTTAATAAAATTATGAACTCTGTGCCCGTGTTTCTCGATCTCTTCCTTAATAGTATCCACTGGAACCGAGTTATGCAGTTTTCCGAGTTCTATTCGGAAACCTTTTTGGTCTTTCCGTTTGAACGTATGTCCGATGAAATTATGTTTGATTATGTCCTTACAGACTACGAATAGATGTTTAGAACATAGTATGCAGTAGTACTGCATAGTATATGAAGTAATCATTCTTGCTTACAGCTGTTTCAAGAAGCTCATATAATCTCAAGATATCCGTGTTACCATAGAACACTATCGGTGGAAGTTTTAACAAAGTTCTTCCTGGTTACCTCAACGTTCATATTTTCCATCGGACGATAATCGAAACGATTTGATAACGGCTGTTCATCAGAGGTTCTTTTGGGGGATTATGATGGCCGTTGTTTCCGAAGCAATTTTATTGTCTGCCACGGAAGGCGATCCAGCTGTGAGTCTGTGATTCCCGTTAAGCCCATTAGGGCTCGGAACGGGGGGCGTGTGGCTACTTGAAGCGTCACAAGGCGGGTGTCTTCTCCTACGTGGTTGGGATGTGAGTCTGTGATATAAATTTCAGAGTCTTTCTGAGGCATCAGAAAGACTGAAGATAATATTGTATCTAATTAACTTTCTGCGAGATGATCTATGGAATCCGGTCACACCGACGGTTCGCGATTCCTAGTTGTTGTACGATGCCCAGAAATGTCGTCCCATAGTCGATTGGTTCAGTGACAGCTAATCCATGTTTAATTAAATTTGTACACTGTATTCTATAAAACTATTTCGTTTGATTAAAAAAAAAGTGTTATTATTTTTAAGGAACAGTGATGTACATAGTATAACTTTTTTTTATTTTTTAACCCTGCCTTCCGGAAACGGGCCCAAAATTATGGGCATTAACATGGTAATACGAATAGCAATACTTTATAAATGTTTAAAATTCACATATAAGGTGTGAATTGAAAAATGCCGGATTGTATTTATTATAGAGACGAATATACAATAGAAATTAATTTGGAGAATCTGTTTGATATAAATGAATTAAAAAATTAAATAATATTGATATGGTAATTTTTTTCCTGTATATATTTATTATACAAAAATATATAAACAATATTTAAATATAAATAAAATGTTGAAGTTGTGCGAATATTTAAACTAAGATAAAAATAAAATATGTGGTTTTACATCACCACTGCTCAGCAGATAATATTTATCAAATCTTGCTTTACATAAAAATTAAGCTGGTAATTCAACTTTTATCAAAGCAAGTTTTTTAAAGTTGTTGTGCTGGTGATTTTAACTACTAATTAATTTATATGTGTGTGTGTGTGTGTGTAATTCACAAAGAGAATTTAGAAATTTAGAACAACCATAATGTAAACAAAGAATTCTATGAAAATAGTTCACCTCTCTTGTTACTGTAATATAAATATGTAAGTATGTGTATTCTGTAACAATAACGGTTATTTACGTTTTCTCCTTTCTTTTATTCCTTATTATTTTTATTGTTATTATTATACAATCACATTGGTACGACCTGTATAAATTTTTTTTATTTTTTTTTTGTTTTTTTTTGCTCCTATGCATACAAATGTGCTCTGAATTGTGACGTGAATAATATTGTACGTTTGTCCAAAACGTGTTTTCTGTCATCGCTTACTGCTTTTTCCATTCAAGAAACTTTTGTAATAAGTTCACCGTTCTTTTGTATTCAAGAATGTTCTTTAAAAAATAAAGTTTACTACATTCTTGCCTGTTTAAACTTCAAAGAATAATGAAAGTACTGTAAAGAATTAATTATTACTGATAAATTTTGCATTTTATAAATGAGTCCCTTTTTTATTTTACTACTTATTATCTTTGTTTTTGCCTGTACTATTATAGCTATACTGAATTTAAAAAATATTTTTGATTTAAAATGGAACATTATCATATTATTACAGTGAGAATTTATGAATCGTTTTATTTTGTATTTACTTTTTACAAAACAAAATAAGTCATTTAGTTATGATGAAATAGAATTTCATGGATTACAATTTTTATAGGCGTTCACTAATTGTGATAAAGTATTGTACAAATACATAAATTTTTACAATATACAACAAAAAATATAAAAATTTTCATCTAAACAAACTTAGCTTTAACCAGCGTAAACGACAATAACAGTAAAGTACACTTTATTCATTGGTTACATTTCACATAAATAAATTTTCCTTTACTTATAAATAAACGATTTACTTTATTAATCAAAGAATTGTTGACTTTATCTGGAAATAATCTGCATTTAGATGCCAGGCCTGTCTGTGTAATTTACATGTAACATTTATTTGATGCAGTAGTGATCGTATTTGAGACCTAAATGTTTAACATATTTAGTGTCTAACGTCGTCGTATATTTTATGCTACCACCACACAACACACGAACGGGCCGGCTTGAGACAGTATAAGACTTCGTTTACATTTATACATATCATTCTCATTCATCCTCAAATGCCTTACGGTAGTTCAGAGGCTAAAAGGAAAAGAAAAGAAATCTAAGAGGTAGCGAACACCAATAACAATTAATGAAGGTGAATAATTAACTATTATTTTGGGATTTTGATAGAAAAATTAAGTTTTTTGTGTAATTTTAAGAAATACCGTTTAAAGAACTTGTAAAAAATATTAAAATAAATTTCTTTCTTCAATTTATTCGTTGTTAAAAATTACCCGAAGAAAACAGAGAACATTATGTTTTTATAAATGTATTCAAATTTAGAATTTACAACAAGATTTCTACGTTGTTTTGTAAGGTTAATTTTCAAGCTCGGTATTAATTAATAAAATAAAGATTTATATACAGTTGATGTATAAACGAAATTAAGACCCCAACGTATCAGTGTAGTGGTAAACTCATCGTTGTAGTGGTAATTCAACTTACTTCAAAGTCAATAATTCTAAAGTTCAAATCTTAATAAAGGTTTGTTAAATCTTAATAAAGGCTTTTTTCGGAATTTTTTTTCTATATATATATATTACTTCTACATGTGTTAAAAAGTATACATTTTTTAAAAAACTGAGGAAAAGAATAGTACGCCTATTTAAAAAAATTAATTAATTAATTAATTATAATTTCGAGAAAATTGTGCTGATAATTTTTTTTATATAACCTATTTTATATGGATGCAGAGTGATTCAGGAGGAAAAGGAAATAATATAGAAACTAATTATATCTTGAATAAGTTAAAAAAGCTCATATAAACATATGTCCGAAAACGCTTTATTGTAGAATTTATATAGTTAGCGAAAACCTTTGCTCGTATTACAGTTCCCCCGGTGATGAGATCAAGCTGAATTTTTTTAAGACGTTATATAAAAGTAAACTTGATCATTTTATTAAGTTTTTTGGCCTGAAAAATCGAATAAATTAGGCCCAAAATGGTATTTAACCGGAGTTTTCATGATATTTAACGTAAAACAGAAAAGTTAGGTGACGAAAAACACGTTTTTTTTTAGGTTTGAAGTAAAATAACTTTGGTAATGACAAATAAATGCGTTAATTTTATTATCAAAACTTGTAGAGAATTAAATTTGAGAAAATTTAAGTCTATAAAAAAAAATTTAACTTTTACTATTAAAAATAAAACATAACAAAAAAATGTTATGAATTTGTAAAAATTAGAAAGAAGTTTGATTAAAAACAAAATTTTAGTAAAATAAAATTACAACTTTAAAAATACGTTGGCAACACTAACTGTACGGTTCGAGATTAATTTCAATTCTACTTTCTGTATCATTGTTGTCATCAAACTGTAGCTACGTGTTAATAATAAAAGTTAGGCGGCTTAGCTGTTTTTGAGATAATTTTTATCACGTTCAATTATTTTTGATAATCTAACTTATATTGTCTTTTTAAATTTTTTTCAACTGTACCTATATTCTTCCAGTTAAAACTGAATGTAAAAAATCTGATGTGGACAGTATGAGTTCCTTGTACGCATATTAAATTACATGCATACATTTAAAGTATATAAAATTTTTATTTCATTAATAAATTCTGATATTGTTTCATTTTTTTCTGTTGATTATTATTTATTGTATTTTTTTTTACAATCACAGGTTAATAATTATTAATAAATCAATATATTTAAATTAAAAAAAAAATTAAAAGTTAAGAAAAACGAGGTAATGTGTCTTCCCCTTGTAAGAACCAGATATTTCATTAATTAAAATTTTATTTGCCTATAACTCTGGAACCGTTGAAAATAAGTACCATTTAAGATATATAGTTAAAAAGCTCTCAATGAGGGCTAATTACTGCAGTTAAGAAAAAGTCCAAAATCCAGATTTTTTTGGAAAACTGAAATTTTACGCGATCACAGTACTTGCTTTACTTCATACAAAGAAGTAAAAATGAAATTCCGTTTTGAAGTCTTTGTTTTAAATTCATTATTTCAAACTCTAGAATCAGTTCCTAAATTATTCCCCTTTCCTCTTGAATCATACTGTATTTAAAAATTTAGTGATTACTGTGAGTCTGTTTTTCTTTCACTTTTATCTGAAATTTTCAATAAAAATAGTTTTTATACCTGGAAAGAATGTAGAACTATTGCCGTATACAACGCTAGCCAAAGCCTTCAATCGAATAAAAAAATCCCGAATGAAGCCCGCATACCCTTTCTAAGAGTATAACCTTTATGAAACCGAAAGATGTCAACGAGGAAAACCCTGTGAAGTACCGACTTATAACGTGCCTTCCCAGCCATTACAAAATCTTCGGTGCAGTCATCACAAAAAAAATCAACGATCATTTAGCCAGAAATGATATATTAATGCAGGAATAGAAAGGATGCAGAGTAGGAAGCCAAAGCTGCAAGGAACAACTAGCAACAGACTTCCCCATAATGAATTACGCCCGAAGCAAACTGCAAAAACATGCATAGATTATAGAAAAGCTTTCGATGGTGTGTCGTACACATGATTTCTATGCATTTATAAAATAAATGCTCATAAAATAGATTCATAAAAACATAGACAACAAGTATACATTTTTTTATATATACACAGACAACAAGTATACACCACTTAATCCTCTGGATTAAACAAGTGAGCCTTTCCAAAATGTAATGGCGAACGGAGAAAAGCTACAGGTGTGGAAAGAAAAAAGACACACAATGTATAAACATCAGCCGTTACGACCGCATGTTGGTGAGAAATCATCGTACGTGGCTGCAAAGAGGGAATATAAACGTTGAGACAGTAGGCTTCATGCTCGATATCCAAGATGTCACTGTTAAAACCAGAAATTACACCAAGCACATGATTAAAGATAACACCAAAATAGACACCGGCCGGCGATTCAGTGATGGAATGGGGACCATCGAACACATCACGGGATGATGTACGAAGCTTGCACTCGGAGAGTACACCACCCGTCACGATCTCCTTGCTAAGCTTATACAAGAAATAACAATTAAGCAAGGAATATCTCTCTTATAAACGCTCTACTCAAAATTTGAACCGGATTTTGTAATCGAAAACGAAAAAGTGAATTTGTACTAGAACAAAGAAGTAAGACTGTTAGAACTATCGCACACAATATACCGGACATCACACTAATCGTGAAAGCAACAAAAGAATCATTCCTAATTGAAATCTCGACACCGAACAGCAAGAAAATGTATAGCGAGACAGTAGAAATATATGTAACTTTTTTGTAGGAAATTAAGGAAATGTAATAACAGGGTGTTGACATAGTGCCGATCATCCTCTCGACTACGTGGATGATACCGAAAAAACTGTTAGAGAACATCGAAAAATTTCAACTCGTGGATGCATTTAAAGTTATAGAAAAGTATAATCATCAGTAACTATAGTATAGTAAGGAAATTCTTACAATGAAATAGTTGGATAGGTTGACGAAGAAAGTCCGCACTAACTATGCCACCAAAGAGTTAATATTTGAGTTAAAAAAAAAGGAAAAAAAAAATATTAATGTAATAATGGAATTTGGTTTATTGAAACGTTAAAAATTTTAACCATTGAAAAACATAAACCCTAATAAAGGAAAATCTTTTATATTATTATTGTCATAAAAAAATACCAGGAATTATTGTATAATGAAACATTTTAGACACATTTTACAAAAGTTTATTCTTATTAGTTTTCTAATCTTTTTAGAAATAAGGATATCTATAATTTTACATTATTAAAAAATCGGTTTCATATTATATACATATTAAAAGATTAAATCAAGTTTTTATTTCATTATTAAAGAAAGAATTTTATTGGAAATTCATATTGCTTAGAAACCGATATAAAAAAAAATATAGGATATTTTTTGTAGGGTATTATAAGGTTATAAACATATTTTATGGATCATTTATAAAGCCTCAAAAGAGGCGGGTGCCTTATTACACAGAGTTATTTATGGCTATGATATGATTTGATAAAAAAAATTAGAAAGACCTTGGGATCAATGTAAGTTTTGAAAATTTATGTTATAATATACATTTTTAAATGTTTTCCTTGAATATTTTATTAATTTAAAACTAAATTAATTTGCTTAAACAAAATTCACCACCGCTATCTCTTAAAAATAGTCACAAAGTTTAAATTAGTTTCTATGATATTACTATCGCCTCCACGTAAGAGCAAGTTTTGAATATCATTATGGTAAATCATGTTTCATTTCTGCATTAATGATAATGAGAGAATGTTACTCAAAAATATAATTCTGGCTTTTAGTGATTCAGAGCTGAAAAAGAGATGTTACTTTTATTCTTAATAAACTGGAATACATAAAATAAATTCTATTAATAAAATACTATTATGTGGTATGATTTGTATCTTATTGATTTGCGTCTTATTGATTAACCATATTCGATGCAGTAGTTTAGTTTGACAATGGGAGACGTTAGAGAAGATGTAACCAAACAATTCTTCCGCACGGTTTTAGATAAGCGAGTACAATTACACAGACTTTTACAAGATATAGTTTAATTTAGATTCTTTCTTTCAAAAAAAAAAAAAAAATGTAACAGGAAAATATTGTATCGGAGAAAAATAAGATATCTTACTTATACGAGATAGAATTGTAAGAATTTAATACTTGCAAAAAAGCTTAAAATCTATTAAAAAAAAAAACTTTCACTCTAAGAAAAGAAATCCTTCAAATATCTTCGTAATGTAAAAAGTTAAAATTCTGTTGAGAAATTACCATTTTTTTACATTACTTTTAAATTTTAAATATATTTAGCAATTTAAGTATAAATTCAGAACTTGTATTTGATAGTAATTTAGATGGTTAGATTTTAGCCCTTGAATTTCCGTAGGGAAAAACATTTCCAGTTCCATCTAGGCTACTTATTTTATAATATATGATTCCTTGGCATCGTTTTTGAGACAGCATTCAGTAATTGAGTTCCAATTATCAATGCAAGATATAATTCAATAATGTGATAAACCACAGATATATTTATTTTTACAAAGAATGAAGCTGTCAATAGCCCTCAACTCGTGAAAACAGCCACCACAAAACGTAACGATCGTATTCATTGTTTTTTAACCAATTATAAGGTGAGAGAAATTCTTATCACAATCAGGCACGATATTCCAACCAATCGCATTATTTGTTTTATAACCAATTATAAGGTGAGAGAAATTTTTATCACTATCAATCATAAGGTGAGAGTACTTAATAAGTACATCATAAGGTGAGAGTACAGAGATCGTAGTTTTTATATACTTACTATTTATATACCTAAGATGTCACACCTGTGACGGGTAAAAACATGCTTTTTTTGAAAAACAGCACTAACTGGGGGAAATGGGGGAATGAAAGGGTTACTTGAAAGTGGGAAATGGGGAAAGTGAACGGAAATGTGGTAATAATGAAAATGGGGGAAAATAAAATTGGAAAAGGTATATTGGAAAAGATTGAAAGGGAAAGGTAGATTTTCTTAATGCTCATTTTAATGTTTTATCAAACTTTCAATTGTATTGATTTAATCTACGTATTCAAATCTAGCAATACTGAGGGTCTGCTAGTTTGTATATATAAAATGGTATGTCGTCAGTGATTTCATAATCAACGCGTGATTTCAGTTTTAAAATAGTGAAAATAAATTTATAAAAATTATATACACGATCTTCTTATGATGTAAGTGCATACTAAGAAAGGACTTTTTTTTATATTCCGTGTTTAAAAGTTAAAATAGTTTACAATGAAATTACCAATTTCTAGATTTTTCTAAATTCGACCTTTAAACGTGTTTAAAAAATTTTGAAATGATTGCAACTAATTTCCGACTTACAAAACTAGACTACAAAACCTATACCGACTTACAAAACCTATTTGGGCTTGAAAATATTCTTTAGATAAATATCTGAAAACCATTTTCGGTTTTTTTTTTAAATTCGATTTATTAAGAGGTGCGTCGGTGTACGGCGCGGCGGCTCAATTAACTACCGTTACTGTATGTGCAATGTGACTGGTTTCTACTGTCTCCAGTTATTTGCCTAAATATTAAAAATAAAAATTGACCGCAACGGGAAACGCAAGTAACCATCTAGCGCGGGCGAAGCCGCGACGGGGATGCTGGTATATATAGACGTACATAAATATTTTTCACAATCGTAGTTTAGTTTCTCTCTGAAATAATATTAAACGTTACACAAGTAACAATAATAACTTTTATAAATTTAATCTACAAATAAAAAAAAAAACATATTAATGAAATTAAAAAATAACTTATTATATGCTAATGTATTTTAACTATGAGATAATTCGAATTTTCAGAAAGTAAGACTTCCTTTCCATAATTATATGCAAATATATAATATATATATATACATATATAAATATAATTTATATGTACATTAGATTGTTTGGAATTTTACGTAGAAATAATTGTGTATTCGATTTTTTCTTCCTTGTACGAATTAAAGGAAGTATTGTGATCTGTTGAACTCTGGAAACCGAAAAATGTCAGTTTCCACATTTTAATGGAAATATCCATTTTGACCACCCCTGAATCCATTTTAACTAGTTTCGGCGTGACATCCAAATTTTGGATTTAGGATTTTTGTAACATGTAGTTGGTGCATCTCCCCTTTTGATTGCAATTAACTAGACGAAAAGTGTCCAAAAAAGTAGTAATAAAAGTAATAAACTTTCATTGAGAGCTTTTCATCATAAGTGGTACTTATTTTCATCGGCTCCAGAGTTATAGCCAAATGAAATTTTAATTAATGAAATATTTGAATTTTACAAGGGGAAGGGAGATTGGTTCAATCCGACTTCATCTCCTTTTTTAAATTTTTGTTTAATTTAAATATATTGGTTTATTAATAAATTATTAACCTCTGATTGTAAAATAATTTACAGTAAATAATAATTCAATAATAACAATAAAATATATATATAAATATCAGAAGTTGTTAATGAAATAAAATGTTGTACTTTTAATTTTTTTTTAATGTGTGTATGTAATTTAATAGGCGTACAAGGAAGTCATGTGATATCCACATCAGATTTTTTATTATAAATAGGCCTATAATTTTATAATTATGGAATCACAAAACAATTCAATGTTTATCGTTATTTTAAGAAAAATATTTCAGCATAATAACAATTAAAAAAGATTAGTTAGGTTAGATTAAAGAATCTTTTAATAAATTAATTCTATTTGATTCTCTTCTATCGTATAGTAATATCATGTTTTCACTTAATGCAAGTTTATTTTGGGGCTTCATTCCAACTTTAACTTTTTTTGTTTTATCTTCAAAATTTTATAAGCAATATTTCTAGACGCACGTTAACTACAAAACATCAACCAACAAAACAACAGCGCGAAACACATTCAAGTAGTTAAGTGTCGTACGTGAAAATGTAATATGCAACCGTTACAAAATACGAAAAATAGACTATTGAATAATTTTCTGCCTTTGTTTAATACCTCGGTCGGGTTAAAATTATTCTAAATATTTGTTGTTCCCTGGTTCATACAGATAAATAATAGTCTTGACTTCGAATATAATATAAATTATTTTTATTAAGATCTTAAACTTAACGTAAGTTGAATCTTTAAAGGATAGAATCTGCTTATTCTAGTGCGGAGACATCTGTCCAAAGAACTTTTAAAAATTAAAAGTCTTTCTTTAAATAAAATTTAAAATTCCTCATTTAAAAAGGAGTCACAAAAAATGAACGTTTGACAGGCATGCCAACCTGAGCTAACGAATAACGAAAAAAGTGAGAATTTAGCAGGGATGCTAATCTTCATTTAAAAAACCCTGCGTCTTAACAATCACTAGCAACTGATTACTTTGCTGTTCATGTAATATTCGTACTACTGTAAAGTCGTTTGCATCTGTTTACTTATTTGTTAGTTTGTTGTATAAGATACATTCACTTACTTGTCTAGACCAAATGAATAATTGTAGGTAAAATATTCTACCAGTGAAAAATGCAAATCAAAAATGCTATTTCATTTATCCAAAAAAAGCTTGTAACCTCAAAAATTATGAAATTTTGCATTTAACGGTGATTTATCTTTGAGATACAGAAATTTTGTCTGGATGAATTATTTCTTTGTTTCATTAATAAACAAGTCAAAAAAATTATAATATAGTACATGCATTAACGTTTTTAGTACTAGAAAAAAAAAAGATGAAGAGTACTAGAAGGTAAGAAAACAATAAAGGAGAAGGAAATGAGATTAAGTGCTCCTAAGGTGGCCATAACAAAAGAAGAAGAAAGTAAACGTAAGTTTATATTAAAATATTACAATATTTTTGTATTTTTTGATATAGTAATTAAACTGTAGCAAATACACAATATTGTCACCAACTGAATATTGAATCATAAAATAGTTACGTTTTGCTTTTATTATCTCAAAATTTGAATTAAATAAATACTGGCTAGTAAAAATACCATTTCAGATCTCAGACATGTTTCTACATGTACTTTAAATAGTACATTTAAAAATAAAATCTCTGCTATAAAAGCAGGCTATTTATTTATGTTTTGAAAACCGAATCTACAAATGTTCCATTTTTTGTTTTAAATCAATATTTTTATGAAAGAATATTTTAAACGGTTTTTGTTGTATAAATCATTAAAAATAAAGCAATATATTTTATATATATAATATATATCATAATATGTTCAGTTTGCTATAGAAAGCAGGTTGAAAGCGTTCCCTTGTAATGAATTAAAGACGTCAGAGTAATAAATCACTTTTTGATTTATTAATGAACTTTTAATAAATATAATTGTTTGTACACTAGGTGATCATTTGAAAAGTTGCCATATTTATTATAAACAGCTATTAGTCCCATCGTATTTCTGTTTGCAGGCACGTATACCATTCTCGGGAGGAAATCTTTTTAAAATTATTTTCAAAAGGGGGCACTCTCTCCGCTATACATGTCCCAACTGAAAAAATCTTGCAGCAATGTCAGTCTAGCCTAAACCGAGGCGCGTTCATACTACTCTCAAACAAAAACGTAAATGCTGCTGCTTAGTCCAAAATTGTTATGAAATTAAAATTATGTTGGAATTTCTTAAATAAAAGGGTTGTATGTATTATTATGTTTTTTTTCATTTTATTTACTTTTTTATTAATTAAAAATGTTGCCACGCAACAGCATTTAAAGTTTAAATATAATTTTCATCATTATTTAAATTATTTCATACGCATCGCACATCAACATTTGATTGATTTCATACGCTTTCATATTTGATTAATTATAAATATATTGATTGATTTAAGGACTTCATAAATACAGGTAAGTTTTTATAGTTATATAGTTTGTGTAGTTATATTAGTTTATACATACATACATATATATATATGTCATGTCATGTCATGATTAAAGAAACTGTTTGCCCTTTAATCTTTTTCGACGAAGAGAACAGCCGAAAGTTATATCTAGACCTGGACAAATTTACAAAGACGATCCTGAAATGTAACGATGGAAGTTGGAAAATATGAAGAGAGTTCAACGAATTACATAGAGATTTGGAAAGCCACGAAAAGACAATCGAAGACTTGGAAATAAGAATGGAGAGACTAAAATCTGATCGTACCAAAGAGATAATTATAATGAAGAGAGATATTTTATATGAAGAGGTAGAAATCCTATTAGCTGAGACAAGTAATCTGAACAAATCATGTAAACAAATGACCGATCAAATTTTCACTTTTGATATCATACCAGAAATTGTCGAAAAGGAAGATTATAAAAAAAGATTATACTGCAAATTCTTCAATTTCACAGATGTTGCACCGTCTGATAAAATAGAATAGAATAGAAAAAATTACCGTGTTTGTTACCTCAAACTTTCAAAATTTTTAAAATTTAAAAAATTTTAAAACTTCTTTATATTATAAAATAAATAAAATAAAAAAAAATATGCACTTTTCAGTGTTTTTTCTTCAGTTTTTTCAAATTGTTTGCATTTTTTGCATATTTAGTTACATATTTTGTTCAGATTACTATCAGATAATACCAGTGGTGTAGCGAGGGTTTCAGCCGGCCGGGGCGTCGGCCAAAATCCAAAAGGCCCCCAAAATTTACAGAAATTCTGAAGAACTTTTGGCAGGAATATATATGTTACTGTATATTGTAAAGGGTACAAATAAAGAATTCATGTATTTATGTTATGTAATATAATAAACACATTTGTTACAAAGGTTTTTATTTGTTTGTCACTTCAGAGGAATGATGAAAACGGAGATTTGATCAAATCCCTAAGACCAATTCACGGAAGAGGTTAAATTAACAACTCTGTGGGGAGATTTCCCTAAAGATTTGATGAAATCCCGTAATTGTTTAAGTGAAATGATAGTTAAGTTATAAGTTGATATAGTTATAAGTTAAGTTATAGTTGATAGTTATTTAAAATTAATTTTGTAATTAACTGTATAGAAAAAATTAACGATATAGAAGTAATAAATGATATAGTAGGTAATTAACGATAAAGAAGAATTAATTAAAATTAACTTTATGAAATTAATTATATTTCATCTTTTCACTGAAAAAGTTAAGGGATTTCATCAAATCTTTAGGGAAATCACCTCACAGAGTTGTTAATTTACGATCTTCCGTGAATTGATTTTAAAAAAGGGTATGACAGACCAAGTAATAATTCCCGGTGGATTGACATCTCTATTGCAACCACTAGATGTCTGAATTAATAAACCGTTCAAATCTGCATTAAAACAACTGTACAGTAAATGGATGGCTAATGAAAATTTTATTCTCACGCCTACAGGAAGAATCAAACTCTCAGATTTTAACCAGATTTGTGTTTGGATAAAAGATTTGTGCTTGGGAAGGTATTTCCGTGACGTGGAGACTACCAGACATTGACAGTGATAGTGATTAATTAAAAAAAAAATCCCATATTAAAAAGTGTATTGAAATGATCCTTTAAAACATGACACTTTCTTTTCCTTTTACTGGCAAACTAAACTAGTACTGAACGATTCTGAACTAAACTAGTACTTACGATAATTAATTATTAATGTAATATTAATATTGTAATTTAAATGAACGAATTAAATGCTCTACTTTCTGAATATTTTCGTATTTAAGTATCATATCTGTTGCACTTTAAAATACCGGTATATACTCGATTTTTATTTTCAGATTTTCAGTTCTGAAAATCATGGAGCGGGGCTTATTCGTGGGCGGGGGATACTCGAATAAATACGGTATATTCATAAAAAATTTCAGTTCAATCAGTTGAGTATCTTTTGCGTGAATGAGTAATTGTATTAGAAAAAAATAAAAATAAAAATGTTCATAAATATATATCATATTTAAAACTGTTAATTAACAATTATAATTTTTCATTATTCCTTCATAAAGGTAAATCCTATTATGATTATAATATGATTTAACTGGAAAATATAGAATTCTTCCGCTTTACAGAATACGATACTTTATGTGATAGAAACGTATCATATTGTTTCATATTATACGAGAGCTCATTCAATATGATAAATTTTCACCGTTAAATAGGTTTTCGCGGATTTGTCAGTTTTAAAATTAATGAATTATTTTATTGTGCAGCTTGGAAAGAATGAAAATTACATTGTGTATAGTGTATATTTATGATATATTATGAGATGATATTAATTAAATATTTCCTGTTCTATTGTATTACCTATAAATGTATGCAATTGAAAAAAAATAAACATAAACCTGTTACATAGGTGGTTATAGAATTATGCGACATAACATCCCCATTTTCTGTTAGTATGAAAAAAAATCCGAAGTTGATATACATATTGTTTCAATTTTGTTTTATAAATGCAGGTTGAAAATTTATTTTGGCCTTTTCGTAGATGTATAACTTCTAATAAAGTTAATTATTATTTACGGAAGATTTAAATTAATTATTATTAGTAAAATTAAACAGAAAAAAGGTTTTAAAGATTCTCGTTTAAAACTATTTAAAGAGAAAGAAAATTCCTTTTAAATCTTTTTAAAATATATAAACCTAGACTTAACACTTCCTTATAAATTATATATTCTAAATTGTATAAATTATATTATATATATAAAGTACTTTCTTTTCCTGTTTAGCCTCCGGTAACTACCGTTTAGATAATACTTCAGAGGATGATGTATGAGTGTGAATGAAGTGTAGTCTTGTACATTCTCAGTTCGACCATGCCTGAGATGTGTGGTTAATTGAAACCCAACCACCAAAGAACACCGGTATCCACGATCTAATATTCAAGTCCGTGTAAAAATAGCTGGCTTTACTAGGACTTGAACGCTGGAACTCTCGACTTCCAAATCAGCTGATTTGGGAAGACGCGTTAACCACTACACCAACCTGAGGGTAAAAAAATATATATATAATGTACCTGTGTATATAGAACATCACAACTTGTTTCTTATATATTTTTCTTCTTTTCTCATTTCTTTATAATTATTCTCTTTTTATATTCTTTAAGTTTTTCTGATAACTTAATTTCTCAGATTTTTTCTTACACCTCATTAATTGTACATGCTCCATTTTTAAGGTTTTCTAGTGAACAGTAGAATGATAAACATATCTGTATTGTTGATATAATTTAAAATTTGAAAATAGGTAATATCAGAATAACGAAAAAATATATAATATTACACTTTGATAATTTTGTGTGTGTGTATGTGTATATATATCAACATCCTCGTCACCACTTCCTCAGAGATATATGGTTACTTGGGTTTCCTATCGCGGTTAGAAAATGTTTACCCCCTTGGACCCCTATGTGTTCAATTAAATTAAGCTTGCGAGAATTATAATGGTAAATAAAAATTAAAGCTATTAAATTTATAAAAATTATCAAAGTATTGTACGAGAGATTATCTCTAAAGTAATTAACGTTTCATTATAAAAAAAGTTATTCTGAAAACTTTAAAAATATTTTTTTCTCTTAAACTACTTACCTTGTGCTACTTCTCTGTATAATCACCACGTGAATTAAGACATTGTCGTAGCGATACACCAGCTCGTATACGATACACCCTTGTCGTATTCTTCTGTCGCCAGTCCATTTACCCACTGATTAGCAGCATTTTTAAGTTCATCGTCACTCACGAATTGCTTAACACTCAAAAATTCTTTCAATTTCCCAAATAGTAATCTGAGCTAAGTCCGGACTATATAATCTGAGCTAAGTCCGGACTATATGGTGGGTGATCGTAAATTTCCCAACCAAATATTCTCAGTAAATCACGTATCCACCTGCAACATGTGGACGTGCATTATCGTGCAGCAGGACGACGCCTCGGTCAGCCGCCCGCATCGCCAATTTTGAATGGCGTGCCGTAACTTACGTAGAGTTACACAGTAGGTTTCAGCATTTATAGTCGATTGATTTAATTCCAATCAGAAGTATCCCAAACCGATCCCAAAAAACTGTGGGCATCCGTTTGCGATCAAACGGCTGAGGCTTCACCTTTGTCGGTCTGACGTCACTCACTTGACTGTCGTTAATACGAAATCCATGTTTCATCGCCAGTGACGGCTGAATTAAGGAACTCATCACCTGTTGCTGTGTAGCGCATCAAAAATTCCAAAGCATATTCCATTCGAATTTTTTTGTGACGTACCATTAAGACGTGCGGCGTCCAACGTGCACAAACCTTTTTGAAGCCTAAATGGTTATGAACAATGCAACCGATAACAGCTCTTGAAACATCAGGAAAAAGAAGGGTCAAGTTCGAAATCATTGAGCGACGATCTTTTCTGATTTCATCATCGACCCGTTCCCAAACCTTCTTCATCATGCACATTAATTCCGTTATTTCTAAACCTTTCACACCATTTTCTGACATTTCTTTCATTCATTACATTATCACCGTACACAGCAACCAACTGCCAATGAATTTCAGCGGGCTTAACCGTTTTGATGGTTTAAAAAAATATGATTCCACCATATATTTCACAGTCGACGGCATCATCGATTTTCCTATTCATTTTATAACATAATAACGTACACTTAATCAAAATACTAGAACGCAACAACTTACAGACAACAATGCAGTGTACTATTGTAGTCATTAAAGACACAGGTTTGCCAATCTTAAGGAGAGAAATTTCCAAGCAGTCTTTACTTTATCCATCGTAATTTCTTCAGAGCAGCAGTTTGGTCAGTAAAGGAGTTTTAGATTCCCCGTCGCGAATTCGCCTGTGAAATACATAACCAGAATTACAAACATAAATTACCATTAAAATGTTACCAAACCTCATAAATATTAATCAGTAGCAGTAACATAAAACGGCAAATATGTAAAACAAAGTTTTTTTACTTTTCGGTTTTTACAAACCGAAACTTTTTTTAGATATTTATCTGAAGAGAATCATAATTCTAAATCAAGTTTAGAATACCAGAATAATTCTGAATACCTCGTTTAGAATAGTCGGAAATGGGCGAAATTTACCATTATTAAAAAATGTTCACTTTCTTCATCCGTCGAATTTATTAAAATCGTCTAGAAATTGATTTTTAGGTATTCATATGAAGAATACACACACGCCAAAAATCAAGTTGATATCTTCATTTATTACTGAGAAAATCAAAAACTAAATAAACTTCATTATTACCATCTTCACGCTTTAAACTCGGAATTTAAAAAAAAAACATCATTTTTAGTGTGTACTTACATCGCAATAGGAACTTCTATACAAATTTTCAGCAATTTATTTTTAATGGGTTTCTGGGTATTGATTATGAATCACTCACGACATATTATTTTATACGTTTAACACCTAGATAAAATTTGACACATTTTCTTTTATTACCTTTGTATTTAATTTGTACGAATTATATTCTTTCCATTTTACTGAAAATTAAGTTTGCTACAGAATAAAATAAGTTTGCTACAGTCAGTACAAAATATCACTAGGGAATCATTGAATAACGGAGTATGATTCTTTTACAACCGACACACTGTCAAACAGAAGGAGAACATATTATTAATGTCGGACTTTTATTATTTCAAAAATATATTAAAATGAAATATAAATAAATAAGCGAATTATGGATTATTTTTTTTTAATAAATTTATTAGATAATATCCATTTAAATGTAATTTTTTACTAAATCCAAATTTTATCACACCGCAGTTTTGGGAATAGACATCATACAAACGTTTTGTTTGTACCATTTTTCTTTTCTTAGAGATCTTTAAAATGATATATCACGCAGAGTGTAACTATTTAAAATATTTGAGTTACAACCCTGGATCACCCCTCGAGAAGGGAAATTCTATAGCTGATCAAAAGTTAAAATAGTTGACCCATAACTTATCCTTTTTTTTTGTGATGGAGGAACCATTTACGGGCGTCGAAGCAGTGTCGGACTCGTTAGCAGGTTCTGCAAGCTGACAACAGAAAATATGTATGTATTCCTGCGCACCACCGACTAAACCTCCACCCTTGGCGACCACACATCCTGGGAAACCGCTAATAAAACATTACTTCTTTGGGGGGGGAAGCGCCCACACACACATTCGGTCTGCACAAGCGAATATCGTCCATACCAGACCACTACACGCACACACTGCACACCAAAAATACATAAAGGAGGTAAACATCCAGAAAAAAAACTTTTTTTGTGTAGTATTTTATCTGGAACGGTTTTAAAGTTGATGAGTTTTCCGTACTTTTGATTCGCTCTGTAGACATATATTTTTTTTTTCAAAGCTCAGAATTATATATTTTATGAATTACAATTTGAATAAGAGTAATTTTATGGAGAAATCTCAGACAAAATTTTTATTTTAATATTATTAATGTTAACATTAAATTAATTTATTCACTTAAATTAATACATTGGTTGACTAATGGAAAAAGTGGAGTTTTGGTGTAAATTTATCAGACTTACTGAAGAGAAAGAAACTTGGATATCAATAATGAAGTCAACCTAAATCTTTTGAAATTAAAAACTAATGAATACACAAGTCTGGAAAGCTATAACGTGAACAGATGAGAAAAACTATTGGAAATCAAACTGAGACAAGTCTAGAAAGAGATTTGTACCGTAAGTAAGGTGCTTTGTGATTAAACTTGTTTAATGTACGGGATTTGTAATGCAATATGTACATAGAATTCCTTAATAAAATGACTTCTTTCATTATCTTAATCTTCATCCCAGAACTTGATAGATAGTATCATATAAAGTAACGATTCATCGTAAATAAGATTTCGTATTTTGTGGGAATAAATAAAAGCTGTTTTCTAAATATTAAACAAAAAAAAAATATATTTAAATAGAAAATTACCAAAATTCATTCGTCACGTATTTACTTTCTTTTTGTAAGTGACCATCCTCGTCTATTCCAAATATTGAAAATATTTGACCTTTTCTACATTTTTCACTACACATATTTGAGATCAAAGTTTTTTCGTTTACATTCTTTCAACAATTGTCGATTGTTTTTTCAAGATGTGTCAGAGTGGGTAATGAATTTCCTTTCCATCGAGAAAATTGTAGTTTTAATCCTAGTCATAGTTTTCATCGTACAATGTAAATTCTTACTTTATCTTTTTTATAAAGGAATAACTAACTTGTGCGTCACTAATGGGAACTGGAAGGCGAGTAATGAATGAATATTATTCCTCTTTTTTATAGACATCATTACCAGATTTAATATATAAAAATTATAGAGATATTTGAAATTGAGAACAAAAAATTGGTAGATTGGTGGCGAGGCCATCATGGAACGCTAGACGCATTAATTTTTACAAATCATAAAAATTTATTAATCAGTTAGTTAAGAATCGTGCGTGGACTTCGTGATATTTATGTTGAGCATAATCAGTCAAACAAAAGAACAATTCATAGTTTGGTTAAAAGATTCGAAGAGAATTTTTCTGTAGTTGATGTTGAAAACCAATTAAAAAAAGAAATGCAAAGAGTCAAGAAAATATTTCTGTAAGTGCAAGTGTTCGTGTAAATCGAAACTTATCAGTTTTACATCGTTCACAAGAAATGAACCTTTCTTTAAGAATATGGCAAATTTTGCCTCAAAATCTTGGTATACTCCCATATAATTTTTAAGTTACGCAAGAATTAAAGCCACGGGATCATTGTTTTGGTACAAGGTTGGCTGATTTTAATCTAGAGCATCTTGAAGTAGGTAAAAATTTTCATCAAAAAATAATCTATTCTGAACAGGCTAATTTTTGGTTTGATAGCTTTGAAAAAACTTGCATTTTAGACGATTCCAACCCAAAATGATTCAACAGTAACCATTACATTAAAAAATCACCGTTTGGTGTGGATTGTGAGCTGCTTGCATCATTTGGTAATTTTTTTTTCTGAATGAGCAAGGAGATTCTTACATTAGATGGTGAACTCTATTTAGATACGATTCTTGATTATTTTTATTGAAATTTGGAAAATTTTTATTTGAATGAAATATGGTTTCAACAGGATGAACCTATGAAAAGAGCTTTCAAACTTTTCCGTACCTTAGAAAATTTTTATTCTAGGCATCCTATCGTCATTGAAATCTACAATGCAAACGCCGAGTTGAGGTGTTGGGACACACCTCAACTCGGGTATCTGATGTTAGCATATTCTCGGGTATCTGATGTTAGCATTAAACGCACCAGTATGCACGCGATGAAACTATCGCTTGCCTGTGCGCCACATTCTTGTGGAATGCATTCGATATGCGGTCTTGCGTCGTAAATTTAAATTACCCAGGAATTTCCGTCAAATTCTGGGTAATAGTAAAGAATTTTAGACCAGGAGTTTTTATTTCTCCGGGTATTTTACATATTTTTTAATACTGTTTTTCAATTTTTTTGTGGTAGTTTTGTTTTTTGTTTTAAAATTTATTTTAAGCTTTTTGTTTTGTTTTTATTTTTTATTTTAAGTTTTCATTTTGTTTTAATTTTTTTTATTCTATTGTTTTTGTATTTGTTTCATGTTTTGTTTACTGCGCGTTTTTCTTTAAATTTTTAATTGTGAATTATTTTGACTATACATAATGTTCGGGTAATTATAACACCGAAGCCTTTTTCACTCAGGGAAAAAATACAGGATGGGTACCACATGCCATATAGCTGCTGAAACAATTCAATTAATTATTCAAAAGTTTAATTCAATAATTTCCGGAAATGGTAGTGTAAATTGGTTACTAAGATCGTGTAATTCGACTCTCTTAAACTTTTTTCTCTAAGTTTATTCTAAATCACAAGTCTACGAATGATTGATGACTTGAAAGCAAATATTCGACGCTTTATTAGTGAAATTTAAGCTGATATTTGTGAGCAAAGCCGTGGAAGTCATATGAACGAAAAAAAAATTAGTTGATATTACACATACATTTTGTTTTACTGCAGTTTTATTTTTTACGGTGAAAATGAAAAAATCTATATATAAAAACAATACGTTCTCATGTTACGATACAATGTTTAAACTGTAGTACTTTTTATTACATCTTGTTATGCATTTTAGCAGCATGTTGTCACCACAAATGTATAAAATCGACAATCTATTTTTATATGACAAAACTTCTCAGTTCATTTTGAATATCAGAGTTTTTTTCCATTACCTTTTCTGGTACATCCATGGATCCGGTATAGGAATTAACCATTAAGTGCTTCCATTAATTATCTGGGCCTTTCTATTTATTTTTTTTTTAAATTAACATTTTGATTACTAATGAAATGATTTATTTTAATTAATATACTGGTAATTTATAGTCTATTATTATTATTAATTATTATTCGTTAATTAGATAATAATTAGATTAACCACAAACAAGTGACGATATAAAGGTCAGCGATATTATATTCTTCAAGACTTTTTGCAGATTCTTATTTGCTAATTATGGTAAATTTTTCGCAATTAAATTCAAAAATAATAATCAATTACTGCGAATTAAGTTTACATAAAAAATAAAATATTGTAATAGAATTTAATATTTCATGTATATTGCAAACGTAATTATTAGAACATATTTAATAATTAAATACATTTTAAAATGGAGTTAATTGAATGTAAAGAAATCGTTTTTAAACCGTTACAAGATATATCAATCAAACAAAGAACGGAACTGATATTTTTTCTAATACATATGATAATGATAATTTATTAATATATTAAATATTTTTCCCACTTGTTTTTTTGTATTTAAAAATTTAACTGAAAAACTATCTTTCTTTTATTCTATAGTTTTTATTTCAATGAAAAACCATTCGTTATAAGGCATTAATGTCACATTGAGCGTCACGTTGATCACATATATCCACGACTAGAATCCCTTATCGGTACGTTGGGTATACTTTCAGTACTCTAATACATTTTACCTCTCTTGTATGGGGATTGAAACTTTCAAAAGTCATTTGTATGGTATGTTACAATCCAATGTAAAAAAAAAAAAATAAAAACATAGTTTTTTTTTCTTTTAAGAAAATTTAATTAGAATTTTAAGTATGCTACGCAATTTTCGTAAATTTTACCACTATTTCTTAATTTATTAACGATAAATTATCATTCAAGTTTTATATAATTTGTATAATTAGGCAAATTCAGTTACCGTTACCAGCTTGCGAGGCCTGACATAGCTGTATTGTAAGTGTAAATATACTGGTAAACATGTAGTCTGGAGCAGACTCAGGTCGACCACTCTTGAGACATGTGGTTAATTGAAACCCAACGAACAAAGAACACCGGTAACCATAGTCTAGCATTCAAATCCATATCGAAAATCAGCTGACTTTATGATGACGAGTTTAACCACTTGACTAATCCGGTTAGCTAGATGGTTTAAACAAGAATAAATAAAATAAACATAATAATTAAGTCTGTTATCATCTTTCTTTATTTTTATTCTAGAGATTAAATTGTTTTAAATGTCAGTTTTTTTTGTTTTGTTCTAATGTTACTAAATTGCTTTATTAAATCATTATACTTTTTTGACATAACCTGCATTATATTTTAAAAATATATTACGTAGATAATCCTGTTGAACGTACTGTATTATATAAAATCACTTTGATTTGGAAATGAAGTATTTTAAGTAATGATGGAAATTTATATTCACAAAAGAAAAATTACTTAATGTTAACAAACTGCGTTTTTTATTTTGGTATTTTAATATTGATTTCATAAAATTAAAAAAGTTTTTATTTTCATGAATTGGATTTTAAAATATTTAAGAATAATATGGACACTTGAACCGTGCTTAATTTGAAGAATAAAAATGTTAAATCTAAAAATAAAAATTATTTTTAGATAATATAATAATTATTTTTATGTTAAATCTAAAAATAAAAATTATTTTGTATTTATGAAGCCCTAGTTATCGTTTCTCGAGTAGAGAATCTCTTCATCAGAAAGTAAATCTTTCTTCATCCTCATTTTTTCACCTCAATTCGAATATTGGAAGGCAACGATTTTCTGATATCTTTTTTGATAGGTTGTTTACAACCTAATAATTAAATAGAACCTAATTTAATAATTTTAATAAAACTCTAAATTTTTTTTTTAATTCTATCTTTGGATCGGCAATGGACTTTTTATCTTATTCTATAATAAATATATTTACGATGTTACAAAATATCGTAAATTTGATAAAAAAATAGCAGAATTTTAGTTTTTCTCAAAAAATATATTTTATCAATATTAATTTTTGAAGAACTTCTTTTTAGGTTATAATACATTTGTGCCAGCGCTTTTCTGAATCTTTGAAGCACCTCTGGAACGCAGTTTTCGATGTGGCGTTTAGCTTCTTTAGCAATTCTGCCTTTGGCTTGGCAAAATGTCGTCCTTCCATAATTTTTTCAGCTTGGGGTATAGAAAGAAGTCATAGAGGGTCATGACCAGCGCATACGCTGAGACATCAAAACTGTGTTGTTTTTGGCCAAAATTTCGCGAACAAGCTGTGATTTGTGAACAGATACATTATCGTGGTGTAACTGCCATGAATTGTTTCGCGGATGTTTTCTTCAGATTGCTTCACGCAAACGGCGTAGAACTTCCACATACTATGTGGAAGTTAATCCGACCTGGTAGCAAGAACTCATGATACATTAAGCTGTTGAAATCTAAGAAAACAGTAATCAGAACCTTCACATTCTATAGTATTTTAACGAGCTTTTTTCGAGAAAGTTTCAATTGGAACCACTGCAGCTTAGTTTCAATATATGCATACTCCCATGTTTCATCGCCAGTTATGACTCATTTGAGCAGTACTGGATCGTCGTTCAGTTGCTTTTGGTCAAAATTTAAAAATTTTGGAACAAAGTTTGCTGCTGCACGTTTCATACCTAAAACGTTCAAAATATTGCTTGGCATGAGTCAAATGATATCGGTTGTTGATATGCTGAGACGTCTAGGGTGCACGTCATCTTCTCACGGACTCTAGGAAACTTACATACCACTTTTAAACGATTGTTTTATTTATTGAAGAATCGTCAAAGAAACATACTTTATTCCATTCTTAATGGAAAATTTAATGCATTTGCATTAAATTTTCAAAGAATTTTCTTTGTTCCATTTTCCTCACAAGTTAAAAATCGGCGACCATTTCAAAACACGTGTAACCCTTTCGACAGCCAACAATAAACTAAGCATCCAACGTGTTAGGGATATGTTTACCAACAAAAAAAAAAAAAAAAGTGATAATTGGGCTTATACAGCCCGGGAAATTAAAACATTCTGCGTATAATAAAATAATAATTCTTATCATTAATAATATTAATAAAAATAAATTAAAATCATTTACAGAAGAATATAGTAACTACAATTGCATTTATCCAAAACAACTTAATGTAAGATAAGTATTATATCAAATTGTAAAACAAACCCGTAAAAGACATAGAGAGTCCCTATCTCAACTTTCTTCCAAAAGAAATAAAACAAAGCAAATTGCTTTTATTATTCAATGAAACCTCTTGAAAAATTGGAGATGAAAAATTTTTTCATCTCCAGATTAGAAGAATAAAAGATATTAAAGTAAAATAAAATTACGAGAATACTAGAGGTATGCCTAATTTAACTCGTAGTCTAGTTCTCAACTACACTGTGAGGTAGTTCTAACGTAACTCGCCAATTTCATCCTTTTAGCTCATTCCAATATCTTACTGCCTCATTTTATTTTTCCAAAAGAACTTTACTAAACATTACCACCCAAATTTATCTCAGCATTGAATATTTACCAGTAAAATATACCCCATCTTCCTTCCCTAATTACATTAATTACAATCCTAATTATAATTCTAATTACATAATGAACACAACTTACTGGATACTTCCGTTAATGAATCGCTATTTTAGTTTTAACACACAACCACGAGTTCTAAATATTCTATCCATGAAATTCCATGAGAACTTATCCCCAATCGATTTCATCCATTCATTGATTGTATTCTTACATCCCCGGGCAGGACATCCAATTAAGTATACTCGGCCCGGGAGCGTGTCCTTTAATTCAAAGGAGGCCTCCCCACCAACCGGCTAAAAATCGGGCACGGCAGGTCGCCCCCCCCTCCCGGTTGGATCTTCAGTTGCCTGCATGAAATCCCCAGCGGAAGGTAACCAGGCCCAACTATGTCGTTCCCAGCCCGCCCTCCAGAGACCGGATCTCGTTCATTAACATTGTCTGCTTCTAACCACGGGAAGGGGAAGAACCAGATCCGGCTATGCCGTTCCCCCCCCCATGGCTGGGTCACGGTCTTAACTTTTTAAGTTAAAAATTAGGGCACGTCTTTTTTTTTTCCTGTTTAGCCTCTGGTAACTACCGTGCGGATAATTCTTCAGAGGATGATTTAGGATGATATGTATGAGTGTAAGTGAAGTTTAGTCTTGTACATACATTCTCAGTTCGACCATTCGTGAGATGTGTGGTTAATTGAAACCCAACCACCAAAGAACACCGATATCCACGATCTAGTATTCAAATCCGTGTAAAAACTGACTTTACTTGAACGCAAAACTCTCGACTTCCAAATCAGCTGATTGGGGAAGACGCGTTGCACCAACCTCTTTGTCTTTTCTTATTTTTCGTTTTACACCCATCCAGTATTTGGAAACTTTTTCTTTTTCCTTTTTTTCCATTTACCAAAACCTCCATTCCATCCACCATTAAACATTTTCTTCTCATACAATGTCCTGTTGTCAAAACTGCCCTCCTTTCTTTTATTCTTTCTAACAATGTAATATTTATTTCTAAAATTTAATTGTATTATTCATTGTATTTCATTATTATTGATTTATATTGGGCAGTTCAATATTTATTTCCCACTTCAATATTTATTTAATTCTATTTTCCTACCTTATATCATTACATTTTTTCAATTATTTCATGGAGAAGATTCTCAGTAACCTAGTACGTTGCATAGAAAGCGCCTTACCCACAAATTTAGAGTGAGCTCTGAATACACGATTGATTTTTTATTTTTTTATTTGTGTGCTATATTATTATTTAGCATTATTTAGTTTACGAAACGATAAAATAGTATTTATTATTCTCATATATAAAGATAAAAAAAGATATTTCATCTAACTTCAAACAAATTTAATCAATAGTTGTCGTTTCCTTTGCATTTATCTTCTTATTCTCTTTCACGATGTATTTCTTGTTTTTAGAGTTTCTTCGGAACATTTTTGTTTTACTGATGGCCTTTTAGGCTTTTGTATTTTTTAAATAACATTAAACACGGTTAATGTTAGCATACTATATATATTTATATTTACTAGAATCTCCATCGCGGCTTCAGCCGACCGACATGGTAATTTGCGTTTCCAGTCATGGCAGTGGCTGTGACGACGGACCGCCGTACACAGTTATATCCGTTAAAAATTGAAATTCAAATAACCCGAAAATGGTTTTTGAATATTTATCTGAAGAATATTTGCAAGCCCAAATCTAGTAAATATCTCGTTTAACATAGTCGGAAATGGGGAAAATTTACATTGTTCAAATTCTTTTATCTTTCTTCACCCTTTTCCAGGTCGAATTTCGAAAAATCTAGACATTGGTTTAAATACCAAAAAATAAATACCAAAAAATTCAAGTTGATATCTTCATTTGTTACCAAGTGTTATGAATTACTTACGACATTGTAAAAAACAATGTCACACACGCGCGCGCGCACACACACACACACACACACGTCAATAACTGACATGCTTAATTTATCAATAGTCAACAATTTTTATTATATTTGTAATAAAAAGTAAATTTTTTTTAAATTAAATTTGTTTAAAAAAATCAATCCAACAAAACCTTAATTTTTTTCCATCGGCTAATAAAAATATTTGTAAAAAAAATAATTTCCTAATGTCTTTGTTTGTTTAATAATTTGAAAATATTTTCTTTGTTGTATCATTGCAACAAAATAGCTTTCATTTATAAAGGAATTGAATTTAGGTTCAACAATTCGTTACAAAATAGCAATTACTTTAATGTAAAAGAATTAAATTCTATATCACCTTCAGGGTGATATTCTTAGATGTGTACTTTCTTTTCATTATAACTGGTCTATAGAGTAAAAGGGACATATTTATTATTTTATACCTTTTTCCAGTGGGATCCAATACTTTCTTACATTTACGATACTTTTCTGTAAATAAAATTTCCTTTCACGTTTTTCGTTAAATTTTATTTTGCTTTTTAACATTTAAAAAATAAATTTTTTATTTAGCAATACATTGTTGATGTAAACCAATATAATGTTTTATGAATAATAAAATTTTTATTTATACAGTTATTGTAATAACGCGAAACAATGAACAGAAAAATCATACCAAATCAAAATTTTCTGAATTTCAAAATTTTTAATTTAACTTTCTTCATTTTTTAATTAATTTTTCTAAAGAACTTTACGACTATCTGTTTGTCAGTGACAAAATTAGTTTACGTATTTTGTAACCAACGTGTACCTATAGTTTTTAAACCAATTTTAGAACAGAAGCTCAGTAGTATGCAGCTCACAACAATCGGCAACTCTTCCTATTTTCTTACAGGATTTGAAAATATTGCTTCAGGAAAAAAAATATTTGACAAGAATAAAACTTCTGTTTAAATTAAGGTATATTTAATGTATTAATTCCCAACTGCAAAGTTCATAACTCGGATCAAAATTTGCAAATACTTTTTGCACATTTATTTTTTAATTATGACTTCTATTCTAAAGAGTTTTAATACCTCATTTAAATAAAGATTTGATTTTTAAATTGATTAAATCGATTTTATCTGTTATTAGAATAAATATATTTTCCTGGGCAAATGTAATGAATATAAAATACTCTTCGTGAAGTACTAAGAGGTTATCCATACATTAATGGTATTATGACTGAAGTTTCTTAAGTATCTAAAAATATTCACCATAAAAATTTATGAAATTTATTTTAAATCCTTATCAAAATTCCATTTAAAGTAATAAATTATCATGTCAAGTTTGAGAGGAGAGCGTTTCATAAAATAATGATATTTAAAATCCTAACTTGGTTTACTAATCTACCATAGAAATACGCAGACAGAAGGGTAGGCAGTAGAAAGTAACCCACCGGGTTGGTCTAGTGGTGAACGCGTCTTCCTAAAACCATGTCAAGTGAGAGAGGAGAGCGTTTCATAAAATAATGATATTTAAAATCCTAACTTGGTTTACTAATCTACCATAGAAATACGCAGACAGAAGGGTAGGCAGTAGAAAGTAACCCACCGGGTTGGTCTAGTGGTGAACGCGTCTTCCTAAAACCAGCTGATTTGGAAGTTGAGAGTTTCAGCGTTCAATTCCTAGTAAAGTCAATTATTTTTACACGGATTTGAATACTAGATCGTGGATACCGGAGGTGTTCTTTGGTGATTGGGTTTCAATTAACCACACATCTCAGGAATGGTCGAACTGAGACTGTACAAGACTTACACTCATACATATCATCCTCATTCATCCTCTGAAGTATTACCTTTAAGGTAATTACCGGAAGCTAAACAGGAAAAAGAAAAGAAAGAAAGAAAGGTAGTAGAAAGTGAAGGTAATTATTAAATTAGCTCTGATTTTTACCTAGTTTTAAGGTATATCATTTATGATAATATTTTTGCATTATATTTTGTTTTTAAATAAAGTTACTTTTCTTGTGAAAAGAACAATGCCCCTAAAAATGAAAAAAATGAAGTTGCAGACTGTTTTAAAAATTTAGTTTTGTTGTTAGGTCTATCCTAATAATGCATTCTCAGTACAAAAATTTAAAAATAGATTTTCAGTAAATAAAGTAGTTGAGCGGTTAAAAAGAATTTAAAGGTAAGATGTTCTCTTCGTTTAGAGTAATTAAGGGAAAGACCAAAAAGTTTGTTTAAATTAAAATATTTTTTTAAGGAATGTTGAAACAAAAAGAAAAAAATACTAAAATTGCATCTGAACCACAAGGAACATTTTTCGGTATTTTTTCTTTCAGTAGTATGGATGTAACCTGGTGTGTGATTTTCCTTCATCTAGCTACTAAATGAATACTCATTCTCTCTGAGAAATGTGAAGCTCATGGAAAATAAACTGATACTGATAGATTTCTTTTTTGCATGTAAGCTTTTTAGACTTCTGTAAATTTTTTTTCTTCATATCATCTTAACTTTATTTTTTGTAAATTTATAACTCTGAAAAAATTACAAGAATTTTTATGTACCGTATTTTCTTTGTTCGCATATCTGGTTACTTATTTCTTTGTTATATACTCCATTCTATCAGATTTATCACGTTTCGTTTATTGTTATTTACTTTCAGTTGTACCATATATATATTTTTTTTTTTGATTGTTAATAAGTTTTAAATTTCTGTTTAAAGGTCTGAAATGAAAAAAAATTCTTTACTTGATCATTCATTTTTCAATTTATCCTTTAATGTTCTCTAATCTCTTATGTCTGTATTTCAAATTCTCCCACAACCGCTTTTTCTTTTTCAAGTCTTAACACCGTCTTATTAAAAATGTGAAATCTTTTCTTTAGTTCTTATACTTTTTTTTCTACGTTTGAACTCTTCTGTTAAAATACTACTGTATGATTTTACTGTATCTATTGAAAGTTTCTTAAATAAATATTAAATTGAAAAAGTTTACCCTTTTTATAAAATTTATTAAATTTTACTTCTGATACGTATTACAATAGTTTGAAGTAGTCTTACATTACAGAACCGTTTACATAGTTATATGGAATCAATATAACTTTATAACGTTATAAATTTAATATTAAACTTACGTACCCTATTTTTCTTGATGGGAATATCTTCTGAATGACCCATACCGTATTTATTAACTAACTGTTAACCGATTTTAATTGTTTGTTAGTTGTGAAATAGATTATTAAATGTATTAATAATACCTGTTTTATGAAAAATAAGTATTACATGAAAATTAAGAATTAAATTACAGTAATAAAGTGTGAAAAATATTCGATTAAATATTTTCACTAGTAATTTCAGATTCATACAAGCAATTCTAGTTTTTAAACATTTGTTTTTTACACGACTGCCCAAATAGGAATGTAATGTTATTTAGGGTTTATGTATGTATTTTTTCTCTACCGTAGCAGCTCAACGGATTAACCGATTTAGATGTATGACCCCGTGTTGGGATCTTTATGTTACCTGTATTGTCTTAAGCTGTATAAATATATATTAGTAGAGATTGAATTAATGAAATATTAACTGTAGCCTCTATCATTGTATGAGCCGGGTTTGAAATGAATAATTCGAATATAAAATAATATTAAATAAATTTTAAAAGAATTCTGTTTAATTATAATGGACTGCGTGTGACGTTGGGGCTGCGTGTGATGCTAAAGTGGTGAGGTTAATCGAGTACCTCGTGCAAGGCTAGAACAATCATCACCATCAACTGGAACAAACGGAGCGTCCCTGGGCGTTGAGAGGTGTAATCTTAAAAATACCTTTTCAAAATATCGTCCGATTTTCAAAATTAAAACGGGGTTAGTAGGTTGAATGAAGACTAACCTTTGCAACTTTAGGAACACTCTCAATGTAACAAACAGATCACGGGTATTCGAAAATTTTGTTTAACCTTTATAACCAATCTTTTGATTTGAAATTCAAATGGCATATTCGGTAGTATAATACAAAATCATGGTGGATCCAAACCAGAACAAAAATTAATAAATATACTTAAAAACTGACCTTATTTAACGCTGCGTAGCATATGAATGTCCTCTTTACAAAGCTATAACTGTAACTAGATATTATTGTGAAAGCTTATTCAGAGATAAAACTATATCCATAAATTTAGTGACGATAAAAAAGAATAATTCAACAAATTATAATAATAATAATTATATTTATGTTTAATTTATATTTAAATGATGCTCTTCCATTGTGTCACGCGGTAGGTACTTATTAACAGAAATTCATGCAACTATAAAACTAACAATAATAAAATATAAATCTCTGAATTAGTTTTAATAATAATAATAATAATTTTCTTTCGTTTAAAAAAAAAAAATGGAACAATTCTTATATATAAAATGCTATACAAAATTCAGTGTTTTGAATTATATTACATTAAAGAGTAATATTTGTCAGCTATGTTTTTTGGAAGTCTTTTTTTTTTATTTTTAATATTTATCTTTTGTAAGCAATATGTGTAACCTAATATTGTGTTTTGTATTTATAATACTCAAATTTATATTCAAGCTTAATAAAAAAAATCTAATGTGGACAGGACATGACTTCCTTGTTCACCCATTAAATTATTTTTTGTTGCACTTCACCATTTAAACTTATTTCAATTTGAATGTGAGATTCAATCCTCCAACTTTTTAATAAAGTGGTCAATTACACAATTACTGAAACTAGAGAACGTGTTCACAAACTAAGATCAGAAGATTTATATCAAACCAAAGTGTGATTGACAAATAAACAAATAAACGAAATGATGATTAACTCCAACTTAGGGAGAATATTGTCCGACATTATTCCTAGATAAGAATTTTTTGCAGTTTATTAAAGATCGGGCATTTATATGTTGCTCTTGTGAGGGTCTATTTTTCTGTCAGCTAACTTGAATGTAAACAAAATTAAACAGTAATTCCAGAATAATTAAATAAAATTAAACAGAAATTAAACACTAGAAAATCCAAAAATAGTACGATTCTGAATTATAATTTTCAATTAATATTAAATAATCAGATGTTTAACCAGATCTACTACATATACACATATGTAGTAATGCTTATTAAAAAAGTTAAAAAATAACGAATCTATGTGCCTTTCCTTGTAAGATCCCAAAATATTTCATTAAAGATTTATTGGGATTTTTTGGACACTTTTGGTTCAGCAGTCCTAAATCGAAAATTTCAACATCCTACTGCTAATAGTTATGCGAGATGCGTACGTACAAACGTCAAGCTGAAACTAAGCAAAATGGATTCAGGGATGGTCAAAATGGATATTTCTGTTGAAATCTGAAAACCGAAATTTTTTGGGAATCCAATACTTCCAAAGGAAGTAAAACAAGAAATCTCAAAACTTTCAATTGTTTACATAATTTTTTTAAAAATGTATTCATTTATTTTTAAGTTTTTGGTAACTAATTTCAGTATGTCTACATACTTTTCAGAACTTCATAATGTTCAAGTAATTGTGCATAATTACGCTTTCTTGTTTTTAAATTTCTCAGAATTACAATACCCTGTTATATATGGTCTAAGCTTCTCCATATTTATGCATATTAGAGGGTTCTATAACTAAACGTAAGATAAACAACTTTCTTCTCCTATTTGAAATATTCAGTGAAATAATTATTAAACGAGTTAAGTAACCATACAATCTAATATACCAAAAAACTAATACACTTCCACTGATTACAGATTGATATATTTTAATAAATCTGGTTATTTCAGCTGTCTTTAAAAAGAACAGTGAAGTCGTTAAAGAAAAACCAAGAAATAAATCTACCAAAATGAAGTTAAAACAATAAAACAGCTGCATGTGTATAGTTATTCAACAAATGGTTTTATAGTAAAAGATTAAAAAAACACTTGAAAATTTTCAGGATAAGTGTTCATGATATAATCTGATAATATATTTTCAATATTCTCATATATATATGTGTGTGTGTTTTTTTTTTACAAACTAGCAATTTGTAAATGTTATTTTTAAGTTGTGTGTCCAGTGGCATAGTGGCATAGATATATTAACATTTCAAAACGTCAAAAATATTAATATTTCATTTCAAGGTTAATTCAGATTAATCCATGACTAAAACTGTAGTAAACATAACATGTTTAAAAATATGTTAAGTGTAACTTTTAACACGGGCGTAAATTCAGATTAGATTAAAAAATTATAAGTTTTTCGTCAGAATTTAAAATAAATTTCGTTAGTAAGATGACTTATGTTAGCATAAAAAATTAAAGAAAAAGGAAATAAAATATTTTACATACTCGTAAAACTAATTAATTGATTTATTAAAATTTACATTTAATTAATCGTTGTACACAGATAAACGAATTTAAATATTTTCAAATTTATTAATTATCATTGTTTATTAAGATAAACTGAATAAGATAACATTCAGGTATTTTTGAGAAAAATTTCCATCAGTATTTGAATTAGGTTCTGTAATATGATGCTTGATTTTCTATTTCGAATCTTATTAAAAAAGTGAAATAAGAGAGGTATTTGTTTACAAGTATATCAAATTTGTTTTGTTTTTACCAGTCTTTACGTGTGTGTGTGTATATATATATATACATAATGTATATATATATATAATGTATATATATATATATACACATTATATATATATATATATGTGTATGTGTGTGGGGGTTGCGGGCGGGGGGTTATAATATACCTTCCTATCTAATTTTAATACTTCCTTCTTACTTTGATTTATTTAATCCTATATAAGCTACCGCGCCTTACTTGTTGGAATCTTATTTATTTTGTTAAATTATTTACTCTTATAAACCTGGCTGTTCCAAATTTTCTTTCATTCACTCTGTAACTGGAATTAGGTAGGAATTCTATAATAAAAGTTTTAACATGGAACCTAATATCAAAATATTATGAAAATTTAAATATTTAAAAATAATAGGATCAGAAGAAAATAAGTTGTGCAACTGAAAAGAAATACATCATATGCAGAATATATTCTGCGATTGGAAATGTATAACAATTAATAATGACAGTAAATGAAAAACCGATCTGGTCGAGTTTTCTGATTTAAAAAAAGTATCAATTATAGTAAAATTTTTTGCACCAGCTGATTTACTTCTTTATAAAAAACATATATTTATTATGTTTGATATAAAAATTTATTAAGTGGTTCTTTCATTGAAGATTTCCTTATTTAACTATACACATTATACGTTAATTTCAATAGAATAAAAAATAAAGTTAATTTTCTATTAGAGAAAATTTACTTTTTGTAATAGTTAGCTACTTTAACAAAAAACTGATGAAGGATTTCTTGCTACTGAGTCCTTTACACCAACAAAAACAGTACTACTTGCTAAGTACAGTTAGATCATATCTCTACGAGGGATAATTCGCTTTATAAACTACGATATGCTTCCCGCCAAATATAAAGCTAATTACGTGTAATTACGTAAAAACAAGCATGAGAATGCTTTGAAACAAACTACGAACGTTAAAATCAAATAACCGTGATTATTATTTAATTAATTGTATTATCATTGTTAATGTCGTTAACTTTTAAGGTATAACTAACGAGTTCAATGATGTGACTTTTCAACTCGAAAATTATTCAATAAAATATGTTACAATGAAACAAAGGCTGCAGCTGGGAAAGATTCCTGAGCGTAATGCTTTCCTGGAAATAACTGATATCAAGATGCTCGTGGCAATTGGAATGTAATGAGTCAGTTAATTACTAAAATATTTTTAATTATTAATTTAAAAAATTGAAATATTTTGCCTACATTATATTTAGACTACTATTGTTCTATTTTGTAAGGTGTCCTATGCCCCAGCACCGATAGCAGTTCCTCGGCCAGCAGTGGCGGTACCGCCACCGTCTCCACCATAGTTATCCCATAAGACGTAGGCAGGGAGAAGACATCAATAGTGACCGAATCCCCAGCAGTCTTCCTCATCTCACTTAACAATTCCTCCACCGAGGTAAGGGCATCAACGTCCTTTATCAGCAAATGGAACCGCCGAACGCCCCTATCTGCTGTGACAGTGGTACTTTTCACCTTGACCAATATTTATTATCTCAACCTGACAACAACGTCATCAGAATCCTGAACTCTTATGTAGAGTCCCCTCCATGACTCCTACCTTCCTTATCACATGTTCAATATGACCACCATCACGTCTAGCAACTTCTTCAACACGAATTCCTATGTTATTAATAGGTTGACGGCACATATCCTAGGTATGCTTCGATGATCAGCACTCTGTTCCATCACTGTACGAGGATATTAGGAAAATGTTTTCCTTTAGAAATCCCCAAAGGAAATAATCACACGGATTCAAATCATGACTGTTCGGGGGCCAGATCTGTCCATACGCAAAGCGATTAGGAAATCGGTTTGAAATGACATTTGCGTTAAATGTTTCATGCAGGAAGTTTAATTCAACACTGGCTGTATGTCATCTGGCTCCATACTGCATGAACCACTAGTTTTCCAGTTGAAACCTGTTTGTAAATGAGGAACAACATCATTAGCAGCATGTTTAAATAAGTTCACTGTTCACAGTCTGTTCAAAAAAGAATGGCCAATTACCCAATGACTTGAGATAGCGCTCCATACCGTAATTCTTGGAACGTGATGCACCTTTTCATGAAGCACGTGTGGATTTTCAGAAGCCTAAAAACGCACGTTTTCTTATTAACAACCCCGTCTAGGTGAAAATACCTCATCTGAATACCAAACATTGTTCAGCAATACGTTTTGGTTCACAGCACGTTCAGCGAATGCCATTATTTGGTGATTGTTGTCAACCGTTAATTTAGGCAACATTGTTATTTTGTACAGATACAAATGCAAATGGGTTTTTAAAATTTGTTGCACAGATCGCCTAGAAATCCCAAGTTGTACTGCTGCTTCTCTTGTTGATTTACCTGGATTCCTCAGCAACGCTGCTCTGAGAGCTTCGACATTCTGTGGAGAACGAACATCGGTAGGCCGTTTGCGCTAATTCTCAAATAATGAACCATCACTATTAAATTTTTCGTATAAAATCTACGTATTGTTTTAAATGAGGACGAGTTTGCGGCGAAACCGTCTTAGTGTAAGCACCACACTTTTCGTTTCATTAAAAGCAACACAGTCTTTATATGCTGTTCAACAGTCACTCTTACCTTGTTAGCCATTTTGGAGCGATATGCAAACAGCGCAATCAGAAAGAGAAGAGACTAATATTCATGAAGTGACCCACCGGGTTGGTCTAGTGATGACCGCGTCTTCCCAAATCAGCTGATTTGGAAGACGAGTTCCAGCGTTCAAGTCCTATTAAAGGCAATTGCTTTTATACGGATTTGAATACTAGATAGTGGATACCAGTGTTCTTTGTTAGTCGGGTTTCAATTAACCACACATCTCAGGAATGATCGAACTGATACTTTATTCATCCTCTGAAGTAGTAATATCTAAACGGTAATTCCCGGAGTTTAAACAGGTAAAAGAAAAGAAAAAAATATTCAGGAACTGCTGTCACTTCTGCTAACATAAACGCATTAATAATTTATTAACCTAAACAATTATTGCCAAAACAAATGTTGGATCATTTCGCGCATCACTCTAAGACTATAGTCAACGTTTTCATTTTTATTATTATTATTATTGAGTTTATTATTTTCAAAATCATCTGGATTTGTTATCTATTACTAAGATAAGTAGTTAACTTCAAAAATATACATTTTCTGTTCGTGTAGCCAGTAACGTATATCGTTAAAGTCATTGCTGAATAATATATCTGTAAGAAAATTTGCCTACCGTAAAAGAAAGTGAATGATCTTATTTGTACTAGTTTGTAAAGTTCATATGATAAAAAGTAAGACGACTTAAAAATATATGTGAATCTGGAACAATGTAAGAATGGAAAAAAACAACTTATTTTTACGTAGTTGGAAAAGATTTCATGCTATAGGAGAAAATATTTCGCTTTTAGGATATAAAAATTGAATAACAAAAGCAGTACTATACTAGCTTCATTGTACGGTTACAACTTTATTGACTGGGACAATGGACAACATCTTGCAGTGTCTACCCAATTATTTATTCTCTATTTTACAACATTATTTATTCACTTCTTTTGTTTCTGGTTATCCATTTCCATTCTTCTTTCCTTAAATCTTCTTATCTTTTATTCTTTATAAGAAATTTATTACCTAGAAATTTACCACTCTCTTTTAATGCTAAATAATACTATTTTTAGTACTTTAAAAGTATAATATTACATCTAATTTTATGTTTACATAATTGAATAATCTCAATAATTTCATTTACATTTTTTATTTCATAATTTAATCACAATCAAAAACAGAAACATTGTTATTGAAATAAATATTCGTTTGTTGGAAAAGAATATCTTTATAATAAATAAATATTTATAGATAAGTAAATAAAAGGTATTGCTTAAGATTATTGTAAAAAGTAAGAATATTTTCTTACCATTTTTATTAAAATAATGTGGAATTACATCAAAAATACAGAAAATTAGATGAATAAAACATGTTTTTTTTTCATTCCAATCAGCAAATTAAAATCACAAACTTAGTTATATATAAATATTTTTTTTTTTTTAAATTACACTTGACCCGATTGAAATGGAAAACTCTGTGTTCGACTAATTAACTTGAAACTGGTTTTGTAAGGAAATTTAGTCTGGTAATACTATAATTAGAGGAGGACTGAGGAATGAATTGTAAGAAATGGTGAAAAATGAGGCGGACGAACTCCAGTCCTGGGTGGCTGTCTCAAATATTGAGATTGCCTTTAGCGTCAAAATTGAATATTCATGTAATTACTGCAAGATATGATTACTTTCTATAATAAATATAATATTTTCCATCATGAGCTTCTCTCAGGACCTTCATAACCTCTTCTGCTTGTAAAAATAATTGAAAAAGTATAATTTAAAATGCTTTGTTTGCGAATTATGGTTAGTGAAAGATTTCGCTTGGATTTCAGTTAACCGGTGAAATCAGGTCGTGCCAAAATTTTAAGAACGTTAATTTAGGGGCAGAATTAATGATTTCTCATGGTTTTGACCTTAAAACATTGAATAAAATAGGTCTCGGAATCGGATCTTCATAATTTCAGAAAATTCTGGGTTAAAAACCAATAAATTAGGGTAAAAAACCTTGTTTTTTATGTTTGACCTACAATGAAATTGTTACGGGTGATAAACACGTAAAAATGTTAAAAAAAACTTGTACAGAATTTAAAAGTTGAATAAAACAAAGAAAGGTAAGAAAAATACGAAATTTATTTAGAAGCAGTACACTAGACAAAAGTGACATTAGACCAAATAAAAATACATTCTCCTTCCAGGAAATTTAAAAATTGGGTTGCAACGGTACGTTTTCTAAATTTTTTATTGTTGCTAAAGATAGGAAATAGATTAAATTCAGGTCATATTAAAAAAAAAAAAACAGATTAAAATCCTCAAGCTTAATACAGATTAGATCCAAATGTAAATATAAAGAACTACTTAAATATCCCAACTACTTAATTAAATATCCCAGCCACGTTTAATAACTTATTCTTTTAAATTGTACACAGTTAATAATTATTATTTTAATAAAAAAAAATATATAAAATCTATTGAATAGGTTTATTAAATCGCTAAGTAGTTATACCTATATTTGCACAAATTAAACTTCTGCTTTGAACACGATCAAAACACATAAAAAGATATAACACCTCAAGCGCAATATTTTGGTAACTTTCTTTTCTCCGCGGACCTTCATGGACTACGCAAATATCATTTTATGTATTCTCTTTATTTTCCAGAAGTTTTTTCTTTCGAGTTCTTTCTTCAGTCCATTCTCCTCTGCTGGGTTTTTTCTTTTCACCTACAGAAACCTTTAATTCGAAAAGTTTCTTTCTGTTTCTTTTTTCTCTTTTTTTTATCTAGACAGTCATTTTCTGTAATATTGAACTCTTTGAGGTCTTTCATCTGTTTAACAACTTGACCTTTACAGATATTATTGAAAATGTGTTTCTTTAATTAATCTTTGATTGGTTCATTTGGACCATATATATACATTTATCTATTAAGATATTTACTTGATAATATGCCTAAATTAGAGAGAAATACTGTTTTTTAAATCGAAAAGTTGACGCGGTAGATTTTTAATTTTGCTCAATAACAATTATAATTACAACCGGCTCTCCTGTGAAGCCATAATTAAGTCTCCTGACAAAAGCACGTGATAAGAAGGTCCTTAAGGAACTCCCAAAATAAATAACACACAATAAACAGTTGCGTCTAATATGAAATTTTAAGCTCAGTCATAAATCAGAAACCATTTATTTCAGCACCATATAGTCCACAAAACAAACATTAATAAGAAGTAAAAAAGAAAGTAGCAAGAAATTAGATACTTGACGGTGTTAAATTCCAAAGTGTTAGGCAGACCCTAAGTCGACTACATGGGCTCGTTTCAACCGTCGGACGTCTCTACTGTTTTCGAGTAGATTAATTGCAAAGTGGTTTACATGATTCTCAAGCCTCTGCAGCTATTTGACATTGCGATTTTGTGCAATCTCACGAACAGTTAGGAGCTCCAGATAATCCTGAATCTCATCATTCCGCGTGAACCACGGAGCTTCGGCAATTACCCTCGCTACTTTGTTCCGAAATCGTTGTTTAATTTTCACATTACTATAGCTGTTCCCCACAATTCTACACCGTACGTCCAGATTGGGCGCAGGATAGTCTTGTAAATTAAGATCTTGTTGGATAATGTGAGGCCTGAGTTCCTCCGTAGCAGCCAATGAAGTTCCTTGTACCTTGCGTTTAGCTATTTACTCTTCATCCTCACGTGACACTTGCAGGTCAAAGGCTATCCAGGTGGTCACAGATACCGCACAGTCTCCGTTTGCGGGATCAAAAGACCATCGAAGTACATACCTCTCTGCATGGAAAATATGACTATTTAAAAAAAAATTCCATTTTCAGGGTAGGTTGTTCTTTTCTTTAATTTCCTAAATATATTTTCAGTTATAGTTCCATTACTCATTTTTTAAGGGCTAAAATTTTAGCATCCACAATCAGTATTTTCTCATTTCCTATTACTTAAAAATACTTTATAAATAACTTTTGTAATATACGTTTGCCACATAAAATTTTGCTGTTTAAGAATTAAAACATAATTAAAATGCTGAAAAATTTTGTTTTATGAAAAGGCATATATAAAGGCATATATAATAAACACATACCAGTAATCAAACGAATAAAATGCTGAATTCTTTTAACCTCGAGAGACAAATTCAAACATTTTTTTTAATATTAAGAAATATCTAGTGTGTGGATATATTAAACTGATAAAACATTTTTTTTCTTTTAAAGAGTGAATTCAGGGATGTGAAAAATTAGAGCCAGGTAATATAAATTTAAATTTTGATGTTAGTAGTTTTAAAATTATTATTTTTAAGAAAGTAGGGTACCTACAAGAAGCAAGTCCCTTGTGGAAGTCTACTATTTTTTAATATAAATATATAATAAAATAGATTATCAATTTTACGACAGTGATACAAATTTATTTAAAAGAAAATCAAATTTTTATATCATCATAGAATATAATATTATAAAACTCTGAGTTTACTTTATTTATATACTTATAGAATTGCTTTATTTGAATTCGTATATTACCAGATCTCTAATAAAATTAATCGTTATACTTTATTCAGTTCATACGTCTTAAAGGGCACAGGCCCATTTGTGAAATATTTACCTAATATAATTTTCCGCTCACATAATAAGTCGATCAATTTACTTCATACAGTTTATCTGGTATAAAAGATTCAGAAGGAGCAGTTTGCTTAAACTGTAAGCGAATGTAACAAATTGATTGAACCCCCTTGCATACATCATAAAATTTTATTTCAAATCAAATGAATCAAGTTTGTGTATCAGATCACAGATGAATGAATCTTTTTACCTTTTGTCGATAGAAACTGCATTAAATTTCAATACTGCAAAAGTTTTTTTTGTAAAAATCGAGCTTTTATTTATTCGTTTTATACTCGATAATTTTGTTCAAAAGACAATAAGTTTAAAAAAAAATTAATTTATAAAATTGATACAAATTTATTCATGTTAACTCCAAAAAAAGAAGATTCTCAATTTGACGTATACATACGTCGGTAATTGATTTGAGAATCTTTAAATAATCCTTAATAAAAAGGATTTTTTATTAAGGATTATCAAAGCAAAGTTTTCCTTTGACAAACAACATAAATGTTTAAAAATAGGAACAATATTTTTTTTAAAATAAAGGAAAATATATAAAGGTTTTTATAATACTACTGCTTCCTTAAATTGAAATTCAACTAACGAATAACCGACAAAACAAATAAAGAACAAAGTATAATAATTTCAGTATAAATCTTGTTGAAAGGCTTATTTGAAAAGTTTTTAGAATATTATTGCTCTTAAATGAAAGCTTTTATCTATGATCTAGATAAAACATAATTAAAATGCTAAAGAGTTTTACTGTAATTAAATTTTGTTTTACGTCTATGAAAAGGCATATATAATTGATACATAATAATACGGAGATGGTTTACAGTTAAAACCCATTAATTATAAATTGTAATGTGTAGGTAGGACTTGCTACGATATTAATTATTATCATGTTTTACACGTAAACGTTTTTAATAATGATTTTAATTTTCTATTAAGATCAATTTAATACATAACAAATGGATCTAACATTAATTTCATCCGTATAAGAACTTATTTAACTTTTTTCTCTTTTTATTTTCAATATTTTATGATTTAAAATATAAGCCTACTTACGTGCTTTTAATTTTTATTTTAAATTTATGTACTTATTTTCGTAGCAGATAAGCTGTGAAATTTTTTATAACAGGTAAAATAACATTGTAACAAATTCATTCATTACATCTCACGACGAAAAAGTTGTATTTACTTGAATTTATTTGTTTAATATAGATTCAGAAACAATGATTTTAATTATAATGGTTAACTTAGGATCGACGTCAATTTCTAGTGACTGCAAAAACTGACTGAACTAAGAAGTGAAAGAACAGAAGAAAAGGAAAATAAAAAATTTGAATTGGTGAAGTTAGTTTTTCTCCAAGTTTACAAAGTTGCATATTTATACTGTTAAAGAGTCCAAAAAGAAAGATATGTTTTAAAGATAAAATTGAATTTCTTTTAATAACATGGTGTTGTAATGTGGCGTAGTACCCTATGTAGTGTTTCGTAAAATTACAATAACAATGCTGTGAACTGTTTCTCAACTTTAGAAAGCAGAAATTTGAAAAAAGAATGGATTTATCATTCAGAGTAATGTAGTGTAAAATGATACAGCCTTTAACACAATGATAAAAAGTAAAATAGTAATAAGAAGAGAAAAAATTCCACTTGTCTGTTTTAAAAGTAAAAGGAATTTTCATGCACGATTGACAATTTCATATTTTAAGAACTTCCTTCTAAAGATGTTTTCATTTCCCTTCTTTTCAGAGAAAGTGTTAAAAATTGATCTACTTTTCATCCTGAAAAACTTTTGAAATGATAGAAAAGTTACTTTTAAAGGTCTTATCAAATCGGTTAGAAATCAAATAAGATTACCAGATAGCTAAGAATTATAGGCAAATTCTGACAATGCATTATTCTTTAAACCAACATACACCAGATAAAGTTAAAAAATTTATGTAAACTTCGAAATTATGTATTATATGTCAGCTTGATTTAATAGGGGCCTAGATTTTATTACCGTTAAGTATATGACTAAGTCGATGTATAGGTGTGATTCTCAGCAAGGAGTGACATTCTCGCATCAGTCATCATCTTCATTATCATCGAATCAAAAACAGTAATTATTCTTCATTGAATATAAGTTGTTATCGAATTAGTTTGTAAACTTTGTTTTGTTCTTTTATTAAATGTTATATCTTAGCTTTTAATAATTTAAAGAATTTTTTTTTTCAAAATGTTACGTCTAAAAACAAATACAATATAATTTTTTCCTTATATTTGTTCCTTATATTTGTTCCTTATATTTGTTTCCTTATATTATTCCATCTTTAAATGTAATTCTTTGGTTGGTGTTTTGTAGATAATAACTCTTAGAATAAACGTCAGTGTGCCGATGGCCGATTTGATCTCAAACTCTGTTATTGCTTTTCGACAATAACACTCCAGTGATAAGTATTTTCGATTTATATATTTTATTAGTTTACTGAGCTTGCTGGTTTGTTTGCCTTAAGAATAATGTTAAAATAAATAACAGTTTAATTTAAATATCCTTAAAGCTATCAAATTTAGTTTCGTATTTATTTAAATTTCTAAAAGAATTTTTTTTGGTCAAATTTGTTAGATGATATAAATATCAGTTACCTATAAATATCAGTTTATGATCAGTTGTAATAGGTTACTTGGATAAAAATCGTACCGCAACTTTTTTTGTGATCTAAAGAAGTGATATGCTTGTTAATTTAAATATTAGTTTTATCATATTAGTTTTTTCAAAAATCATTTAGGGGATGGGGTGTAACGCGCAAAAAACAATTTCGATTTTCTTCACAGGCATGTTAGAGAAAATGTTGTTAAAGGCAATCTTTTAACCAACACAACAAATATAAATAATTCAATTCCTTCTTTTCAATCAATCCCACCTCTTTTTTGTTCGGTAGTAAGAGGAAAAATTTGCGACCAGACGCCCAGCAGCCCGCGCTATTGGGTGTCTAGTATGCAAATCCGTATAAAAGTATCTGTTTTTATTAGGATTTGAACGTTGAAATTTACTAGGATTTCGAAGTCGACTGAAATTAGCGACTTGCGAAATGTAAAGCTGATTTGCGAAGACGCGTTTACTACTAGACTAACCCGCAGGGTAGCCCGTATACCTGCCTTACGGCATAACTCACGGGCTGCCGTATCGCCTGGAGGTCTTTTCGGGTTGGGTTGGGGAGTCCTGGGCATGTCAGCAGCAGTTGGGGGCCTCCTTACTCAGGCTGTTCCCTTACCATCCATACTGCTAACGATTATCCTTACTGATATTCTTCGGCTATCTTTACTTTCAGGATGCTTTCTGCTAAGGTGGCAACCAACCCCCACTTCTTAAATTTGAAATGAGGTCGGTTTTAATATATAAAAAAAAAATTAGAGTTTATACATATACAGAACTGTCAAGATGTCTACAATTTTTTTTAAAATTATAAACCCCGAATTAAAATATAAAAAAATCTTTTAAAATCTTCTTCCTCCTTGACAATAGTGAGAACGTTAAAAGGTAAAACGAGCCCACGTGTTAGACTTCGGTGACTTTACGTAAGTTGAGGTGGAACTGCATCCACTAGTGTTGTCACTCATCTCGCTACTTAATTTCGTTCTATTCTTTGTTTTTATTCTTTCATTTTTACGTTAAATCTTATTTTAATTTTTTGGCACTAACGTATTAGCCCGTCGATTAATGAATTTTAAACGTTTGGGTTATTGTTAAATAATATCATCCGATATAACCATTTTATTATCATTTTTGTAACAGTTTATATTTATTTATTTTATAAATATAATTTATCAAACTTAACCTACTCTCGCTTCGCTCACTTACCTTGACTAATTAACACAGTAATGTTTTGAGAATTTAAATTATGTAATTTTTGTAATTATTTATTAATCTCCGGGTCCACAGTTAAGCATTACTGCAAAGGATGAGATGATGTATAGCGTGTGTGAAAAATGCCATGCCTGACCGGGATGCGAATCCGGGACCTCCGGGTGAAAGGCCGAGACGCTACTACTCGCGCCATGGAGGCCGACAATTATTTATTATTTAAATAATGAAAACATTACTGTTAATTAGTCGAGGTTAGCGAGTAAAGCGAGCGTATTTTAAATTTGGTTAATTTACATGTATAATAAGCAATTAATGCTTATTTATATTTTTAATATGTAAAATATGTTAATGGTAATACTTTGAAGTATTTTAAAAGTTACGGGATGATTATGGATATGGTCGACGGGTTAATACGTAAGAACCCTTTTTCTCTTTTTCATTTTTTTTCTTTCTTGTGATTGTTTTTGTTTTCTGTTGTACTACCGAAGGGACTGTTCTCTGAACTTATTCTGTGTATGTACTTACCTTACATTTTCTGTATAAGAACATTAATATGTAATTTTTATGTAATATTCGCAAAGCACTGATGGAAGCCCCTCAACGTTTGATTTTATGTAAACATTTACTACGGTTTCTGTAAAGGTGTAACCGACTGTTATATATTTTTGAAACAAAAATATAAATAAATAAAATAGTATTTTATCAATACTTAAAAGCAGTTCATAATTTGTCCGTGATAATTTATATTGTATTCATAAATAACATTTTTTTTTTTTATTTACAACAAAATAATATCATATTTTATCAAATAAATTCATAAAGATTGTTGTAAAATATCACATACATTTCTATAGTAACGTAATAATATATTCAATCTACGGAAAATAAAATTTTGCTTTACATGTGTATATAATTTAAAAAAAAATTAAATTACTATATTTTATTATGTCCCACTGGTAAAAAATTTGATTAATTACAGTAAGTGTAATAAATATTCTAATGATTTATTAAGTTAATAGATATTTTATTATTTAGAGTATATGACAATAATGCAGTTTAATAAAAAGTTTTTTTCATACAGAGACAAACTTAGAGCTCTATTGTGAAAAACCGTGTAATTTACGATGTAGAAATGTAGACGGTCAGAAGGGAGTTGAACAGAAGTTACAGTTATCATAAATTAACATTAAGATGTTTTTGCCAGTTGACAGAAATAGATAAGTTCCGATTGATGAAAGTGGTAGAGCTTAACAGGGAAAGTAGTTATTGATATAACTAATTAAGAAGAAAAAAATATTTAAATCATTTAACATAATATATAATATAGATGGATTCCAGAATTGAAGAAAAACTTGGCAAATCTTAGAAATCCTGGTACTAAAGGGTTATTGTCAAAAGAGATGAAATTCTTGAAAATCTAAGACGGGGGAAATGGTTTGTTTAAAGTGAGAAATAACAGAAAAATTTAATAGAATCGTAAATGTAGTATAAGAAATTAAATAGTTATGTACACTTGTAATTTAGTAAAGAGATCATTAGGATGAAGAATAAATTATCAGTTGTTAATTTCTGATATCATGAAAACATTTATGATATCAAGAGAGGAAGAACAGGTGGATATGCTGTTGAGAGGTAAAGCGATTGTTAACTATCCTACTCTCAACAATAAAATTCCTAGTCGAGTATTATGTTAAATTTTACTACAAATTAGAGACGTGGATTTACCCAGTAGGCATTTCAGCCCCAACTCCGACTTATATTGTAGCCCTCAGACATGAAATAGCCTCCAAACACAATAAAGTTACTACCACTACCGCCCCTAAAAAGATGAAGCGACTGCTTTGCTAGCTACTAGAAAGGGATGTTAGCATAATATCACAGATGTCACTAATTTCCTAAAGTTCTATTTTAAATGTTATCACGATAAAATTGTCTCAGGTATATAGAAGATATTTTGATATTTTCGGGCAAAATAAATTTTTTTGGTTTTTTTAATATCATTGTTTCCTGTATATTACAAACAGTTTAGAGTGCAATTTTTAAAGAGTGGAAAATTACGCATGAATTATTATAACAATATGTCAACATAATATTAACCAAATACTCGTAAATAATAATTAAAATAACAATAAAACATTTCTCATTTACCAGTATTTTTCTTTATAACTAGATTTAGATAAAATTTTATTTATTTAAAATTAAAATTTAATTAAATTTTAAAATCCATTTAAAGGTTTTTAAACTAAATTTAAATATTGTAAACAGAGTACATAATCGGAAAAATCTTAATATTATTACGATAAGTAATTTTAGCATTTCATAAATTTAAAAAACAAAATCTAGAACTAAAATCACTGGAAAAACTATACGGTATAAAATAAATGAAATTTCGTGTCTAATATCGTAATCGCTTTTTAATTTTACCTTTCAAATAACTAAATGACTTAAAGAAGTACTAAGTTTTGTTAGCTTTGACTTTAGTCACGCACGTTACACATTTGTGGTTTGTTTATAGCCAATAAATGAATTTGCATTAATAGATAAATGGTTTTTCTTAATAATTGTGCTTTACTTATCTACGTCATCAAAAACCATTTATGTTCTTATCTTGACATTTTATTACACACAAACACCACACAATAACACACACACGCACACACGCGCGCACACACACACTTATATTGGTTAATTATTTATTTTAATTTTAAGGCGTACTATTTTTTAAAGTTTAAAAAATTAGTTGAAATAAAAGTTTAATTTAAATTATTTATAAATTATATTATACAAATATAACAACGTATAAGATAAAATTGTTTGTAAAGGAATTTAATTTTTGTGTCTGTGAACAATTAGGTTATTAGAGACGAGTCCACTGTTAGGCGGTACTGGTAGACGCATGTTGATACCTGCATTTTGATAAAATTTTAATTAAACAATCATATTGTCGAGAATGTAAACTGTCTGAGTTGAGGGATGGCGTAGAGGCTGCAGATCGTTGTAGTTGCCAGTCGGATGGGTGGGGGTATACCTGTGTGCAGCGATGGACAGCGCATCAGTCGTCTTGAACTAATATTACGTACTTAGATTAGTCGGTTCGTTATGTTTGTATTGTCTAGTTAAATATACAGTGTTTACTGTTGTTTTATCAACGAATCAATTTTGTCCACCATCGGATTCTAAACAACATTATATCATAAACACGTCAGAGATGAGTGGAGGTAAATTTTTAATTAGATAAATATGATAATTAAATTTAAACTCTTTAGATTTTAATTCTAATTGTTACTCGCATGATGTAGTTTGTTTTATTAAACATACATAGAGTGAAATTACGCGAGTAATTTGTCTGTTAAAAAATATTCTATAGTCATGTATGTAAGTACGCAATTCAGGTGTTCCTTTTAATTTTCCTTTTACGTAAAAGGTTAAGATAATTTATGTAATGAAATCGAAAATTTGTTCTTATTTAGTAGCAAATATTAGTTACAACTATATATTTTTCTTTCTTATTTTATTACCTTTTTCAGAATTCGTATGTAATTCAAAAAACTATTTCAAAAGAAAAATATTAATCCTATTAAATAAAACATTTGTATTGAAATTAACTGATAAATTAACTGATTAAATGCCATAGTACTTATGAAATGCCATAGTTAAGTGAAATGCCATAGTTAAGAACACAGGTATTAAATTGATAGTTTAATGCCTGTGTTCTTTGTGAGCACATAACAAAATGTTTCATTAGTAACTATTTTTGTACATTAATAACTGTTCACTTAATGATGTTAATTTTAACAACAAACATCGCCATTCATGAATATTTTTAGGATTAATTCACCAAACTCAAGTTAAAGCTTATTCACGGGAATATATATGGTAATATAAATTTTGTTGCGTAAAACAAAAACATGACTTATCGGGATTCAAATCCGAGATCTTCCAGATGAATGTGTTCGAATAAAATTATTACGTCTTCATTTTTATAGGTGTTTTAAGTTAACAAACAATGAAGAAACACTTCAATTTTTCCTTATCATTATTAAGCTTGGTTTAGCAAGTTTGTTGCTTTGTTGCTCTTGAGCATGGTTACACTTTTTTTTTATTTGTGTTATATGCCATACATTAACACTTCCTATTTTAAAGCTGTGGTATTTAAAAACAATAGATCAATAAGCTTGTACGTTGACGTAGAGGCGATGTACAATGTATTGTCTTGCATTAGAAATGGATACCTTACATACATATTTTATTAAACATTTTATATTAAGCAGTAGGTTACTTTAAAATTTATTGTTTAAGAAAGGAAATTTAACACGAGTTTTTATTTATTTTTCATCTAGACTCGATAAAGTTTTATTTTGAAATCTTCCGAAAGATGAAGCTTTTTCGCTATTCATCATACTATCGTCTTGTAAAGGTCGCTGAGAACTTGGTCTTATCACGTAAAACTGCTACTGATTATAAAATTAGGCACAAATATTTGAGAAAATATAAATTCATTCATATTGCCAGTTATTATTTCTGTTACGGAAGTTAAAACAAAATTTGATAATTGCTTCCGTATACTAATGTTCCTTTTATTGCTTTTGGTTATCAGAACTATTAATAACTTGTTCAACCAGGTTACCATCGTCTGGTTCAACCAGAAGGTTGAACATTCCTGCTCTTTTTGTGATAAAAACACAACAGTTGTATAACTTTGATTTTTATAAAGCATTAAAAGTACTAGTTAGAATTATTTTCTCTAAGAATAATTATGAAGAAGTCTAATGTTACATTCAGTCTTTGGGTGAACAAAATTTAGTTATCACAAATTGAGTTTGAATATAAAAAAAATTCAGTAGTTTTGGCATTCTAATAAGAAACTATATTCAGCTTAATAAATATGTCAACGCGAAACATTCTTATATCTCATTTTACTTTTTTTTACTAAAAAAAACCATGTTTGTATGCGAAGTACATGATATGTACGTGCGTAGGTTGCACTAATTTTTTTTCATATATCTCAGGATTGACCGAAGGGATTTTCTTTAATGGCTCACATATTTCTATACATGAAACATTGAATTTCCCTTTTTTTCAGAATTCCTTAACGGGGTGGGGAGGGAATATCGGGAAAAAACTAATTTCGATTTTCTTTAGATATTTTAGAGAAAACTTTATTAAAGCTATTCTGTTATTACAATGCTATGTAAGTTATCCAACAACTGTAAGTTACCCCCAACTCTTAAAATTGAAATATATGGTTTTTTGTTCTTTTGCTCCCTTTTCCTTCGGTTTAAATATTTTTAAAATTTTTTTTGAAAGTATACTTCATATACTGAGCTATCCAGAGATGCCTAATTTTTTTTTAAAGGGAGGTGGACGCATCGTTTGATCGCGCACATTGAGCCGTGGGCCGGGAGGAAGTTTGGCGAACTGGGATTCTGGATGACACAATTCCTGACCGGCCATCGGGGGTCTTTCGTTCGTATCTGTGTGGACGAAGAAGAGCTAAGACCCCTTCTTCCCCTACGGTCGGGAGTTAGACACGCCGGAACAAGTGACATTCCAGGGCCCGTTGTGGGACGAGGAACGCCTCGACTGTACTGCCGTAACTGGGCATCTCGAGGTGAGGACCATCATTGGAACGTTGTTACGCAATTCGCTGGAGTTCAAAACTGTGAAGGGGTTTGTGTCGGGAATACTGCAAATGAAATATCGGGAAGCAAAGGGGTTAGGGACAGCTCCGTACGGAGCTGGCGTTCGCCCGTGCTTGCACGGGTAGACGGTGGTGATGGAATTCGGGGACTCTCGAGCCCTTGAGCTGAGTCCCGACGGGGGCCGTCCCTTCGGGGGGAGGCAAAGCACAAAGGAACGAGTCCCCCGTCTGTTGGGTGATGGAGGCCAGGACAGGAACATGGTGATGGAGGACATTTTAGGAATGGCATAGCCAGGACTGGCGTTTCCCTCATCTAGTAACTAGAGGCAAAGGCACCTCCGGAAACCGTGTTCATGCCTTAATTGGGGGTCTGGTTCCGGGAGGCAGGGAAAGAAAGAAAAACTATCAAAAAACTCCGATATCCACAGCCTAGCATTCAAATCCATATAAAAGCAACTGCCTTTGCAAGGATTTGAACCTTAGAACCCTCGACTTAAAAAATTAGCGCTTTTGCGATGACGAGTTTTACCACTTGACTACCTCGGCAGATTTATACCTATATTATTTACCAATATTATTATTTATTGACCTATATTATATTGTTATTAATTTAACCTATATATGAATCTTATTCTTAAAATTTATTCCCCAATTTTTGGCTCTAAATCTTTTCATTGCTATTATTAAAACTTTTTGTTATCCAATTTTGTTCGATCCAGTAATCTTTGTCAGATTACTTCTATATATGAGGCATTGATTCTATTAAATTTTCAAATTAAAAGGTCAAGTGGGTAAGGGTGTAAAAAAAGGTCATCCTCAATATCTTGAGATTTCACCTAATTAAAATCATATTTTTCTTAGGCACATTTGTTAATTAATAATTTGTTAATTGCCGAAAATTTTTTTTGTAAAATCGCACCTCCAAGCCAAAAAATACTGTTGTAGTCGTCTGCTATGACATCATAGGTGAGAGGTTAAATTAAATAATTCAGTAATATTTAAAGCGGATAAAAGTAAGTCGGTCTGGCTGGGTTTCGAACTCGATCGGCCGATTAACTCTGTGCCTAGTACGATAAAGCTCGTAGCTACTCCAGTTTGCCGACCGTATAAGTGAAATTTGTTGCATGTAAGTAGTGAAATTACAAGTATTGCCGACCGTCGCCGCTTGTACCGTTACACCTGTGTGAATTAAATACATTATGCGCACGCGCTTTAGTTAGAATGATTTAATTAAATAAAATATATATAAAAATATAATTATATAATATTATATATATATATATATATATATATATATAAATATTTAAAAAATATTATTTTTAAATAAAATGATAAATATTTTAAATTGTGTAAGCCGTGCATTAAAAACAACCCACAGTTGTAGAAATTTCAACTGTGTTGAAATTAAATTGCTGTAGTCCTACAACTGTGTTGACAGCTTGATATATGTATATATATATATATATATTAATTTATGAATTTACGATAATCTATTTACAAAAATATTTTATTTCAATTGGTTTTGCCAAAACATATTAACATGTATCAGTTAAGAAATTAAGAAAAATTGTACAATTTTTATCCTGCATTAAGGTAGTGATAATGTATATCATTTAAATGACAGTTTAATCGTCATAAAATATCATTTTTATGTAGGATAAAACTACGAAAGATGCTAGAAATAAAGCCCCATAATTTCGTATACAACGTATTAAAACGAATTTTCTTCTGTACAATAAACGAATATCCCATGTGAAATACAACGGAAACGCTGGATATATAAAGGTACAAGAGATTTGTTGTTATCTGTAGAGGATGGGGAAACAGGTAGAAATCGGATATTTCTTTCCTTTACAACGGACTAGTTTTATTTTAGGTAGTAAAATATTTCCCTAATAGAAACATATTCTTTTTACATTTTGGGAATGAAAGAGTAAATTTAAGTTCATATATATATATATTTTTTTTCTTTCTTTTTAAATGTTTATCGAGACATCTAGGATCGTTGGTAGCAATAGACTATTTTAAGGTAAGGTGGTATCTCAAAAATTTTATCGTTAAAATATTAAATATTATGTGTTTTTAATAATGTAAAATGAATTTTCGCAAAATTAAGAGAAAATAAATACTTTATTAGTGCATACCAATCTCCATAGTTAGGATCATAAAGGTCTTGTTCTTCTTCATTTTCCTTCTTCCTTTTCTTACTCCTAGATTTCTAAGCTCTTTTAATAAATTTTCACTATCAATTTCCTCGAACAGTGTTTTAGTAATATAACTAGGTCCAATACCCAACTGTTTGAGAACATTTACTTTTCCCATTCATCCATCATTATATGTAAGTACAGCATCAGGTACACCTTAGTGCATCAAGTCCAAAAAATGTGGTTTTATATATGCTACTCCAAATGAGACCATTGATGCCTCATGTGGCTTTTGGGTTCGTCCGTGCAAACACTTGCGCAGCAACACTGGGTCAGCTAGATTTCTAAACACTGGCTTTCTAACATTTCCTGCAGGAGATGTTAATGAATTTTTATGGTTGAAACTTCCTGCTTTCAGTTTGGCTAGGTAAAATCCACTAAATTTGAATGAATTTTTTAAAAATTTAAAACTGTTAAATATATAAACACGCCGTATGAAAAAAATATATATATGAACTTAAATTTACTCTTTCAACGTGCCGTATGAAATTGTATCTGTAAAAAAATGTAATAATTAATTCATTAACAGATGGAGAATTGAAAATAGCTAATAAATTTCTTCCTAGAATTAATGCGAATTTCCGCACCAGAATGCAATATTTTATTAAATTTCTGTTTATTAAAAACATCCATTAATCCACGATGAATTAATGGATGATTTTTATTACAATATACATTTTACATTATTTTACTGCTAATCAAAATGACAACTAATTTTGTATATTTTTTAATGACTAAAATAATTAGAAATAAATCTATAATCGGAAAACTATTCGTCAAAACATGCCCAATTTTGGTGATGACAATAAGGAAATATTACTTATTCGATATTTTACAGTATTTTTTTTAAACTAGTTTCATACGGACATAAATATGAGGAAGGTAATACAGTAAACAAGAAAAGAAAGGATTTTAAATTTTTTCCTTATGTTTTTTGAAAAAATTTCAGTAAATATGGTTAACCGTACGATTATTGGAAAATAAGATAGACCAACTTTGATATTTTATCTTGATTATAATCTAGATAATTAAGCTTCAAACTTAAGAGTAAAGATAAAAGAATTATTACATGTGATATACGCAATACTGACTAATTATAAATTCTTGTAAAAAATTGTATAAACAATATTATATCTTAGATATAATATTTGCTTAGTTAAAAAAAGGTCTGAAATTTTTAAAGTTAAGGTAAGTTGGTAACCGTAAGTTGGTTAACCTTATACCTCAACAATATATTTTTTTGCAATATTAATGTAATTTTTTCTCAACAATGGTAAGTCAAACAAACAAAATAGATTCACTAATTTAAACTCCTATTTTGCACTATCTACAGGCAATTATAATAAATTTAATTTAAATTATTTGTTTTATTATATATGTTTCTAAAAACCTATAAACATCAGAAAAATGTTAGCGACTACATCATTACATGCACAATTGCCGGTATTAATTTAATTTACCTGTGACTAGTTTTTTTTAAAAATGTAAAATCAATTTTCGCAAAATTAAGAGAAAATAAATACTTTATTTTGAAGCAGTAAATATGGTTAACCGTACGATTATTGGAAAATAAGATAGACCAACTCTGATCAAACTTAAGAGTAAATATAAAACAATTATTACATGTCCTATTAAAATTAACAGGACTTAAAGGAAGGATTTTTGTACATTTTCTTACCTCTATGAAAACTTGTACTGCCTTTTTCTTTTCCTTTCAACACTTCTCAGGCCACATTTTCTGTTGTATAATCAACTTGCGTATCGTCTCTATGGATGCACCAACAGTAGTCTACAATCATGTTCACATTCCACCTGATATCTGCGTTCCATTTCATTCCTTTATATCTTGGTGAAATCTTTCACTCTGTGTGTTCTTTGCTTACAGCACCAAGATTTTCGGGGAAATAATCAATATGAAAATGCAGAAAATGTTCCTTCAAGCTCATCGAACAACCCAAGTCTTGAAATTTCATTAGCATGTTTTCCACTATACACTAAAACTTTGAATCGTTATTGTTCCCAAGAAATTTCTTTTTCTTTAGATGCTTTCTACGCTTCTTTTCCAATGTCCTCCATTTTGATTTGAAAAACTTTAAAAGAAACTTTTAATCTTTAAAAGATTACGAATATCTGGACCAGTGAAAATGTCTTCTATCAATATGGCTTGTGACAGTTATGGAAACTTATGACGTATGTTTCCATGGATCAACAAAAATCAATAATTTTATCTCAAATATTTTAAAAATTTCAGTTCAACCTCATTTCACCGAGGTAGCTGAAATCCAAGCAAAAATCTTTCCCTATCCGTAATTAGCAAAGAACGCATTTAGGAAAATTATTTATTTACACCCAGGGGATGGGGTAATCGATTTTTTATAAAATATATCACAAATCATCCACATTTTGTATATATTTTATCGTTTATTTTATTGGTTACGGATAATTCCTGAATTTTAGAATATTATGTATCTGTTCGTAATCTTCAACACACTATTATTTTTGTACATTATACTTCCTTTGTTTTATTTATAATTTTCTTTCAAAATTTAATTTTCTGTTGTACCAGTGAACTCTGACTTCTTGAATTTTTTTTGTTTCAACAAGTTGAATGAGTTAAATTCAAAAACTAAATTTCAGTTTGTTTTAATTTGTAATATTAAACTTTATTATGCCAGTTGCGGTAGTTAATAAATAAAAATTGGAATTTGCATATGAACGGATCGATCGTTAGATGTAACATTTAAATGAAGAAGAAAAATGAACGAAAGAAGAGATGTAAATTTAAAAGTAAAAGATTGTGTATATAGCCTGCAGTCTGTTGTTTTTTATTATTATTATTTTTTACTGTATAGAGTACGTAAGGAATTGGCTATTTAATATTTCCAGAAACATGATATTTATCCTTATTCTTACTTGCTCTATCCGTTAACCTGTAGGCTGAATAGGTATATAAACAGCTTTATCTAAATAAATCACGTTAGCACATATTGAATATTCAATTTTTTTTCTTTGAAAGAACTGAAGAAAAAATTGTTATTACTATTTCTTCGAAATCCTTTTTTTAACGTTAATGGTGAATTCCAATTTTTAAAAGTAAAATTCCTATTCTTTTTCTTTTTCTATTTAATCAACTGTTCTATTCCAACACAGAAATTTCCCTTCTTATTTTGTACGTGGTTTGAATCTGTAAATTTAAAATTGAATTATTTAAAAAAATGAATAATAAGTTAGCTTATTTGAAATAACAAAAAAGGGACAAAACGTATATATCTCATTACAGAATTGGTAATTTATATTTTCACGTGTATATTTTTTTCTTAAAAGTTTCATAATCATTTTTTTTTACTGGTATAAGAAAGTTTATAATAAATTTAGTATGCCATGGTATGGGGTACGTAAAATATATTTGTTTTTATATTAAAAGTTTTACTGTCATATTTTTTATTATAATCAATCAATGACTGGTTTATATTGTTATTTTTCCTTTAATTCTTTTCTTTTACACAAGTACAAACAATTACGTTCTTGTGTGCAGTAATAGAAACGTACACAAAATCTATATGTACGTATCTGTAGATACAATATTTAAAAATTGTTACCTGCAATCAAATTTATAAGATCTCAATTATATTCATACTTCGTAGAATGTGATAATATTTCATAACCTTGTAAACTGAAATAGATTGAATAAAAATTTTCTATTATAGCCGCCATTTTCCTGACAATAAGTTTATATTGGAGGAAATAAGTAAACAAAACGAAACGTTAGAAGATGTAGGATATTTCCATACATATTAAGTGCATTGGTTGCTCCAGTAAAAGTTATATTGAGTGGGTGTAACGTGGTGGGAGTAATAATGTCTTTGCTTGGCAAAATATACCTGTTTGTAATAACATTAATATCTAAAAAAACATTATAAAGTACGCATGAAGGCAAACCTTTTTACGATTTCTCAAAGCTTTAGGAAATTATATTTTTTTCTAGACTAAAAGCTTTATAAGTTATGCCATTACATCGGGACACATCTTCAGCGTAGCTCATCAGTAGTACATCGAAGTTTTCCTGCATTTCCCTGAACGACCACATTTCCTACATTTTATCTACTTATTTAAAAGAAAAAGTTGCTCAGTTTTTATTACTCCAGCATCTAAAATGTAGCTAATATCTCATATAAAAAAATTATTATTTCCGTATGGATAATTATTTTGTACTTCTCTAGGTAATAGTGACTAGCAAACAAAATACTGAAAAATACTTACGCAATTCTTATGCACATTTTACATAATTGTTAAAAAAAAATTGAAATTGAAAATTTCATTAAATTAGACGAATATTTGCGTAAAATATTCAAACTGAAAAATTATATAGCGATATCAAACAAATAATTCTCTAGGTATAGGAGTCAATTGGTTTCCATTTATTACTATTGCGAGATATTTATTACCTCGCGAGGTAGAAACATTAATAAAATCTCAATCTTAATTTAACGGACTATAAAATCTTATAATTTTAATGATTATATAAAGTATAATGATTTGCTTAAATATATTTTTTTATTGATAATTGTTTCCTATATTTATTAATAAACATTTAATCCATTTAGATTTTTTTTTTATTTTTTGTAGAACTTTAATACTTCATTCAGGTTTATTTGTGTTTGAAAACGTTTTGGGATGTAAACTTATTGTATAGTTTGATTTGGTAGCGTATATTACTTTAAACAAATTCAAACTCATAACACGGATTTCTGTGGGTACTTGGCCAGTAGAATTTTCATAGTACTATTTTTATATTGTATAACATTCAATAAAAGGGCTTTTATTATTGTTATTATTTATTAAACTTAGGAAATGAAATTAATCACGTAAGTTTAAACGTTTGTACGTGGAAATATAAAGCGAATTTTATGCCGTGAAAGTATGGTAAGTTTGATTCGAACTAGTAGAAGGGAAAGCTCGGAAAAAGGGAAAATAATTCATTATTTTACATGAAAAGGGAACTTTCATCATAAATTTCTTGAATTTAAAAAAAAATATTAATATTTTTTCGAAAATTGACCATTTTTCTTCCATTAATTTGTATACATATACATATATATATATATATATATATATATATATAGATATTTTTTTTCTTTTCCGAAATTTATCATGTGCAAGTAAAATAATAAAAGGTGAAGTTTTAAATTCAACGCCTTCTTTTAGATTTGAATATATTTTTGATGAGATTTCCCATTGGGCTAATTGAATTAGGGTCAGGAAAACAAATTTTATTCCCTGAAACATTCTGATAAAATCATCTGGAACGATACAACATAAGTTTTCTTCAAGAGAAGATGAAAACTTGCTGAAATCTCCGTTGAATATTTTCAAAAATATGCTTACTTTAAATAATTTTGAAAATCATGTTATAATTTTTAATTTTTTTTCAGCAGGTATTATTTTAAATACGTCTGGAGAAACTACACGCTAAAAATCTACCTTCAGTAAATCTTTAGGCGTACTTGCATTAAAATTAATCCGCAATCGGTCAGCCTGTTAGATTTAGCCTAACGAAAAAAGTTACTCTAAAGTAAACTTTATTTCGTGTTTGACAAACTTCAAACCCCAGGTATGCCTAAATTACTATTTCTGACTATTTTTCTAAATATTTTCATCGGCGGATGTCAATCTTAGATGACACGGAGGCACACCACCTCGGTATAGTGAGTAACATTCTACACAGTTGTCCGATCACGTCGTTCTTACTGGTAAGAGTTGTACTACACGATTTTTTTTATTTGTTCTCTTATTTCAATTATTTATTTCTTATAACTTATTTAGTCTTGATTCGTTATTTTGTGTTTTGTATAATTGCTTGAATAAAATAAAGTGAAGTGAATAAAATTTATTATGACAAGAAAACCTGATTATGGAATTAGAAAATTCTGCACTGCCTGTAAATGAAACTGATTCTTTATCTGAATGAAGACATAAATCGGATACAGAACAAACAGTGAGGATTAATAAAAAAATAATGACACACCGGGCATTCGTTTTTCTTCACCAATAGGGACAGCTGTTCGTATAAAAAGGCCAGTGCAATCTGCACTGCAGCATATCGAAAAGAATAGATTTACTAAATGGCAATACAAAACTCCCACGAGTAAAACCTCCTGCCAAAGATTGTTCACAGATTCTTGATTGTTGGAAAATATTTTCTCCTGACCAAACTGTAAGTAAGATTGTCCAGTTTAAAACTATTCTCGTGAAATCTTAGATTGGCAACCTACAAGTTTCAAGGAAATCTTAGTATTTTTTGGAGTCCTATATATGTTAGACGTGAAGAAAGCCAACCATTTGAACACTGCAGAAATGTGGAAAAATGATGGTACAGCACCCGAGTATTTTAGAGCTGTGATTCACGAAAAAAAATTTCACCAGCTGATAAGAGCCATTAGATTTAACGAAAAATGCACTCGAAACGAGCTAGAAAGTATAAAAAGATAACTTTGGCAATATTAAAACAAGTCCATTTTTCATTTTATTATCAAAAATACAAAATTAGGTAACCTGTAGGGAAACAACTTTCAAACAAATAATTGGAACATTTCCCAGTTAAATGTAACGCTATAAGGCAAATAACAACAGCTTATGAACTATTAAGATTTCTCCTATACAGTTGACCGCTCGCGAGGTTAAAATAAGGTTGACCAAACCAGGGTTAAATACATTTTGTTAACACCCTTAACATTGTGTGTAGTTTCAAACAGCATAAATCAAATAGATAAAAATGGACATAACCTATACTTTTATTTTTGTTTTTAATTTGTTTTTTTTTTTTTTTTTGCTTGATGATGTCGTCACATAACGTTTTCTTAAGTTGTTCGCGGGCTAATATATGCATAGAATTGTGTACCCATATCAAAAATGTCATACCTGACCGGAATTCGAACCGGGAACCTCCGGATGAAAGGCAAAGATGCTACCACTTGATGCTGCCACGGATTTCGACAAATTAAATTTAATTTATTTAATATAGCAAATTAATTTTTAAAAAATTAAAAATACTGCGTAAAAATAACTGTTGTTTTATTGAATAAAGTAATTACTTGTAATAATTTTTTGTATATAGGTGCTTATAGTGAGTTATAACAGGAATGAGGAGCTTGCTAATAATTGCATCAAGGTTTTGTGTGTCCTTTCACATAGCAAGATATAGGATTCATAGGTTAAATAGGTCTTTTAGAAAAATACTTACGTTAAATAAGTAGTATACGTAGACATATTCTATTTAATTTGTTAAAAAAATTATTTATTATAATTTATCTTTTCTTTTTGCTTTCTCGTCTAGCCCTATAGCTTTGGAAGGAATTGTAATCAGTCCAATTTGGGCATTTGCGGTTTTCGCCGGATCTTGACGTTTTGACGCCTAAGAAACCAAAAAAAAAACGGATGGATATATTCCGGATGTTCGTATGAACGCGCGCGAGCGCGTGTGTTTGCGTCGCACTTCTTACATTTCTAGAACTTCTGAACCGATTTTGACCAAACTTGGACAGATTACTTAAATTTTGGGAGCATTGATGCTATTAAATTTTCAACTCAAAAGGTCAAGGGAATGAAACTTGACAGCAAATCACCTCTACAGCAAGATCATCATCTCAAGATTTTGCCTAAGATCTTATTTTTGGTAGACACATTTGTTTAAAATTAAAAAAAAATAATATTTGCAAAAACATTTTTTGCAAAATCGTATAATTTTTGTTTGCTTGATGTCGTCACATAACGTTTTCTTAAGTTGTTCGCGGGCTAATATATACATAGAATTGTGTACGCATATCAAAAATGTCATACCTGACCGGAATTCGAACCCGGGACCTCCGGATGAAAGGCCAAGACGCTACCACTCTGCCACGGATTACATTAGTATCCCCTCTCATTACATTAGTACATCATTAGTATCCCCTCTCAGTACAAGGAGATGAGCGGTGAAATTAAATAAATTAATAATATTTAAAGTGTAAAAAAATGTTTAATTCACCGCTAGTACCGCCACACCTGCGCGAATGAAATATAATTTGCGTGCGCGCTTTAGTTAGAATCATTAAATTCAATTTTTTTAAAATATTAAATTCATATTTAAATAAAATTATAAAAATTTTTAATTAAGTTGTGTATGGGTAAGTGTATGTAAGCCGTGCGTCAGAAAAAGCAGTGTGGCGGTCAGAAAAAAGCCCGACAACTGCGTTGTCAGTTTTTTGTGTACTTAATTAGCTTAAAATAATAAATCAGTTTGGAAATCTCTTATTCATTAAATCTTACATCATAGTAAGAAAATTAAATTAATATAAACTTATTCTATTTTTATATTTAATCCAATTTTTAAAACAATAATTTTTATTTTATATATTAATTCTTACTGATAAAATAGGATTCATTATTATGGGTAAAGGAAATGGCACAAAAACTAGTTAATAATTACGCAATGAAATAAATAAAATTAAAATAAAAAAACTCGTAAAATTAAATGTTTGTTTGTGTATAAATTGAGATATTTATAAAAATGTTAACGCAACTTTTTGGTAGAGATAAAACAGATTGTAAACGGTTTTTAAATCCCAACCTATAATTTTAATCCTGCTCTGCTTTTTAAATACTTTCCTTCTACTAACTTGACAAGTCTATCTAAATAAATAATCGTTTAACCAAATCCCTTTATGTCATGATATCATATGAAAAGAGGATAAATTTTAATCACTATTTTTAGCGGATTGTTTTTTATCTGCTTTGTATAATAGTTTTAAAGAATATCATATCTACATTGTTGTTAAGTAAACATAAATGTAATTTAATGTTTTTACTCTTTTGAAATCACGTGATACAATTTTATTTCATTTTCGTATCGAAATATAAAAATGAACATTAAATTGAAAAACGGAAATCTAAATATCCAAGGATGGCTAACCTTCAAAATTTATAATCTTTTTATTTTTATGAAAGTCTATTTTATGTTTTAATAAAAACTAATAATTTTAGGTTAAATTTTCATATCTTACTGTTAGTCATTTGAAAAAAAATGTGTTTGAAAAAATAGTAACCCAATAGTAAACCCACTTTTGCATTTTTTTAGAAGTTTCAATTTGTTAAAAGAAAATCTTACAAAAAAAAAATAAATTATGTATGAAAAATACTCAAATTTAATCTAAATTTCAGTGGAATCCAAAGTATATTTAAGATCAATTCTATATAATGACTATAAAAAAAATAATAAAACTGTTTATATTCACGTACAGACAGAGAATTTCTTCTTGAACTAATAATAGATAATGAAATGTAGATTGGGGTTTAAAAACCTGAAGAAAAGGTGTCAGATGAATCGGTGGAATTTAGAGAAGCTTGAGGAAGAGGACGTAAAGGAGATTTTTGAGGAGGACATCGCAAGAGGTCTGAGTAAAAAAGATAAGGTAGAAAATGTAAAAGAAGAATGGGAGAATCTTAAAAAGGAAATTCTTAAATCAGCAGAAGCAAACTTAGGCGGAATAAAGAGAACTGGTAGAAAACCTTGGGGTTCAGACAATATATTGCAGCTGATGGATGAACGTAGAAAATATAAGAATCCTAGTGATGAAGAAAGTAAAAGGAACTATCGGCAATTAAGAAATGCTATAAACAGGAAGTGCAAACTGGCGAAAGAAGAGTGGATTAAAGAAAAGTGTTCAGAAGTGGAAAGAGAAATGAACATTGGTAAAATAGACGGAGCATACAGGAAAGTTAAGGAAAATTTTGGGGTACATAAATTAAAATCTAATAATGTGTTAAACAAAGATGGAAGACCTGGAGACGGAATACCTGTAGAATTACAGCGCAGTGCAGTAGATTATACAAACTGGTGTGTAATATTTATGAAAAAGGGGAATTTCCGTCAGACTTCAAAAAAAGTGTTATAGTAATGATACCAAAGAAAGCAGGGGCAGATAAATGTGAAGAATACAGAACAATTAGTTTAACTAGTCATGCATCAAAAATCTTAACTAGAATTCTATACAGAAGAATTGAGAGGAGAGTGGAGGAAGTGTTAGGAGAAGACCAATTTGGTTTCAGGAAAAGTATAGGGACAAGGGAAGCAATTTTAGGCCTCAGATTAATAGTAGAAGGAAGAAATGACACAGAAAAAAATAGAAGAAAAATAGTAGAAGGAAGTAAAGTGACAAATGAGGAGATATTGCGGCAAATAGATGAAGAAAGAAGCATTTATAGGCCACATACTAAGGCATCCTGGAATAGTTGCTTTAATTTTGGAAGGACAGGTAGAAGGGAAAAATTGTGTAGGCAGGCCACGTTTGGAATATGTAAAACAAATTGTTAGGGATGTAGGATGTAGAGGGTATACTGAAATGAAACGACTAGCACTAGATAGGGAATCTTGGAGAGCTGCATCAAACCAGTCAAATGACTGAAGACAAAAAAAAACTAAATAATATATTTTAAAGTACTATAAAAGGTAGTTATTAAAATAAAACTTTCCATTCAACTTCTCGTTCGTTTAAAGGTGTTCGTTTAGTTGAAAGTACTGTACTCTTTGCTAATAATTAAAACACTTTGCTGTTCATTTTAATAGAACGGATTATTATATTGTTTTATCAAATTTTCGATTGAAAGGGTAACTTTTCTTTGACGTAGATAAATACTTATTGCACCTCCGATAAAAATTGTCTGAAAAATAAAGGTGCATATGTCAGTAAGATAACTTTTTTTTTTACTTTTAAAAATTCTGTTTAACAATAATGGGCTTCGCTCGGGGACTGTGTGTGAGGCTAGAATGGTGAGGTATGCAAGGACCTCATGGGAGGCTTGACCAATCATCACCATCGACTGGTATAAAACGGGGTAACCTGGGCGCTGTTCTCGGAGCTAAAATGGGGTGCTCTAATTATATATCTGCAAACAATCGTCAGATTTTCAAAATTCAAACGGGGTAATTGTTAGTAGGTTGAAGGCTAACTTTTGCATGCATCAGGCACTCTTTATATATATATATATATATATATATATATATATATAACCGTCGACCGAGACCTAGCTCTCTTGGAGGTTAAGATATTAATAATATTTTTATTTCTTCGCCCTCAAGGAGAGTAAAGTTGTAAATTAAAGAAAGATATTCATTAAGGAAAATCCTTTTACTTCATTATTATGTCTTGTCACCATGGCAAAGAAATAAGTTACTAATTTTTCTTCGTCAAAAGTATCTTTTGTAATCTAGTTTCTTTAGATAGAAATTATAAATTCCGAAACCATTTCTATTGATAATAGGACATTTTTAACAAATTTTAGTAGTGTATAATATCTCCATTCTTACTAATATTATTACTTACTAACAGTTTAACCAATCATCAAAAAAAAAAATCTGTACCTAAAGATCATACTACAACAATTATTAAGTTGTAATATTACTATTATCTGGTGGTGATAATCGACTACCATGGATAGAATTACGCTAAAATCGAAATTTAGGTGACTGATATACTTATCTACGCGTAACCTACTTTCCCTTGTTTTTTTTCTTTACATCCGCTTCGATAATACCAGATGCACATGCATGGCATGCTGCAAGTGAATAACTAAGCATCCACTCGTTGTGAAGAACTGTAAATAGTTTAAACGGTCATTATTCTTTTAAATTAAATTTTAACAATTACTATTACTGAATTCTATAAAGCAAATATTTAGGCCACATTATTTTTTTTCTATCTGACTGTCTGTACTCTCATTCTTTCTTGAATAATAAAGTCTTACAAGGGATATTTGTATTTTCCTTAAAATATGGCCAAAACATTCCACTTGATTTTATTTAACACCTCCATCTGTTTATTCATGCAACCTAGATCCTTTATATTCGCAAATCTTCATGAAATACTAGGAAACCCAACGAAATGCTTCTCTTAAACCCAACGTTCTATTTTAAAAGGTTCAATTTTTTTACATTTTTCCAACAGTATCCAGTATTTCTATTTCATTATGTATACCACAATTCTTTTTACATTTTTAAAGATGTAAGAAATAAACAGATGGTTTTTTGTTAAAAGAAAAAAAAATCCAGATATTTTATCTAAAGTTATGGAAATTTTATTTGAAACTATCTAAAATTTTTATTAAGGTCTAAGATTATATTAAAACGTTTAATTTATTTCTCAATAATATGATTAATAATAAATCTCATTAAGAAAAAAATTTGATTAATTTCCACGGAAACCGATTTCTCTTAAGTTGTTCATTTTACAAATATTAAGTAAGATAATTAGTTACAAGTTTCAAAAGATTTATTGAAGAAGGCAAGTACTCTCTTTGTATTTCTTTCTTTATTTAAAGCTATTAATTTTAAATACTATAAGCTGTGATTATAAAAAGTTTAAAAGTGTATCTCCTGTAATTATTCAATGATGAAAGTTCTATTAAACAATTATTAAAGCTTTTCTATGCAGCAGTCGAACAATATGTCTGTTCTTGTTTATTATTCTAGTATTAAATCATTTTTATTATCTTTGTTCTGTTTTTTTTTTTTTTTATAACAAATGTAAATCGTTGAATTCAACGCTTAATAAATTAAATACGTATAAAAGTTAAATGAAATTCCATAACGACCGTAATGCAAAATGTTTGTCAAATTTAAAGTAAACGCCAATATAAATATAAGTGGAAACGTAATTGTAAGCTATTCCAAAAATTTAATAACTCGAGCTGAGGTTGCCTAAATAAAACAAAAGCTTTATTATAATTTTAAAATAATTTTCAATTTGACCTAAGTTGACCTCGAAATTCGATACATAAGCTTCCATCATTTTTAAATCGGTTATGCTTTCACGATTTCTTCTTTTTATTTCTCTTTAGGTTTTGTACTGTTATTTGTTCGTGATATTATTGTCTTTATTCTTCCTTTTTCTGTGTTATTCGTAGCGTTGGACTAGCGTTTAGTAAAATTAATAAAGTCATGTATATTAATAAAGCATGTATAGTAAAATTAATATACATGATTTTTGAATGTACTCCTTAATGGATTATCCTTTTCACATGATTATTGTGGTGTATTTTATTGACGGTTTCTGAACGAATGAAACCGACTGTAAATATAATTCCAAACGAAAAAATAAATTAGTGCAAATAAAGAGCAGACAACTGCAACAAGCTTTCAGTGATTTGCAAAACTTCATGATTCAGTGATTTGGTGACATAAGTGGATGATTTGATTATTATTAATATTTTAAATTACTTGCCCGTTTGCGACTTATAGAACATTTTGTGAGTATTATAGGCAAAGGGAATGTTAGAGCCGAAATTAATCTTTTATCTGTATGTTAGCGAGTCAATTTTAGTGTATTGGATTGAAATTAAAACCAGACATTGACTACGTACTAAATTGAATTTTAACATTAAATGGAGACTTAGTGGTATGTTTAGTGTCCAAAATAAATCGATCTATCGGCAAACTCTAAGGCTATAGCCACACGAGCGGCTTTTTTCAAACCAAAACGCAGCGTGAAAATAACTCAAACTCAAAATATAGACAGGCTGCTGTAGCATAGGCGTGGTCAGAAGCAGCTTGTTTTCCCGCTGGCGTGGGACTCGACTGTCGTGTTCTCAAGATCGCCTGCTTGCGAATACAACCAGACCTATTTTTCAAGCTCAGTTAGTGGCCACAAGCGCGTGAAAATACTTCGCTGCAGATAACTGTTTCTCTTTGACTCACGCAATTTTAAAGATTTCAAAGAATTTGATACAACTTTTACTATTGCTTGTACTGTGTATAATTACCCTTGAAAAATAGTTTTTGTAACATTGCAGCATAGGAACATTATTGGTGCAAGTACACATGCAGTAAAAGAAAAATTGTGTGAATATAGAAAAAAACAAACAGTGATCTGTAGTTTCACGCGCGTGTGGCACTAACCACCAATGAAGTTCCTATACTGCAATGTTATTGAAAAGAAGCCTTTGGCTTCAACTCCAATGTTGTTTCCTCTTGTTATAATTGCAGGAATACTTTTATCTCGCTGACTTACAAAATTGTAAGCACACAGCATGCATGATAATAATGATGTCGGCCATATCAATACTAACATCGATTGGTTGATGGAGACTGCTAATATACCAAAATCCACATTCAACGTAACGCCGTTCTCTGGACAGCCTATAGTTATAAAATCTTTGTTGCCAAGTCAATTCCCTTACAGGATACAATCTCATGATATTTTCAGAAATAGCAAAAGCGCCGTCAGCTAAAAAAACGAGGGCACTGCTTGTCCAGACGGATCGTTAGGCAAAGCTACAGGCTGAGCCAATTTTAAAGTTAGGTAAAGGTACAGGTTAGGTAAACCTTTTTACCTAGCTCAGTTGTTTTCAATATATTTGAGTCTCCTTCGTAAAAAGATCCTACATCAATATATCGGAAATAATAGTTTGAATCAACTACAGCCATTAACATAATAAAAAAAAATTATTTTGGTTATAATATTAACTACCTGAACCCCACGGTTTTATAATTCTTATATGTTTACCATCAATTGCCCGCAAGCAATAAGGAAAGTAATGCAGGACCCAGATGAAATGTTGGTGTCACAGTTGTCACATATAAAAAATTATTCTTAATTTATGCAACTTAACCAGATGTACAGCTATCCGAATCGTAATTTGTACGAGAGTACTTCCATATCAAATCCATCCCCTGTTAACAGCATATCATATCCATCCCCTGTCATCGTCATTGGCCACGTCGAGGGCACCATCAATAGCAGATAGCTAGATGTATGAAGATGACCTTTCAGTGTTGTCCTTTCGTAATATTTAAAATCCTTTCATAAAATAGTAATTTTATGAAAAATAAATTGCATTGTAAAAATACTATTTTGTAAAAAATTAACAATAACCTTAAAGTAGCTTTTCTTATGTACATATACAGTCCCGCATTACACTATCACTTTTTCTAATTTCATCTTCAACGTTAGGTAATAGTGCTTCAAATGAAGATATGGACATTCTATAATACTCAAAACACTTATCTGGGCATCCTTTCAGCTTACTGCGTAAAAGTGTAAATTTTCCGTTTACTGATCGGTCACTTAGAATAGAATGTACCCATACGTTCTTTGACGTATTAACAGTGTTAACAGCATTTTTATTTATTGAAAATGGATTCATGTTGTAATGGAGAGTACAAACAAACGACTGAGCTAGCGTTAAAAAAACACGCACGTGTGGCCATAGCTTAAACACAAACACACGAATCACGGCGCTGACACGTCGAATTCTTGAGCTAAACTGAATGAAAATTAGCGAGAACGCCAGTTTTGGCCGATCTGCGCTGTGCTCCCTCCCCGCCAACCCGTTTACCAGTGACGCATACTTATCGGCGAGCTGATCATGTAAGTTATAAAATGACACCGCATTTACGTCTCTGAGACTAATAGTTATTAAGGGAGTTATTAAGGCCGGACGATATAGTAGACCTTTTCTGTTCTGGTACCCGTATGTTTCGGTGTGATTTTAAAGACGTTTCACGTCAAAATCCACTTATTCTTAAATCGATCTAAGTATGAAAAATACTTCAGTTGCTATATCCACTATAGTTATACAATTTTAATTGATATTATGAAAAACATAATAGTTCAAATCTTGTAGAATTTTGAGATAAACGAATTTTTTTCTCAGACAAACCTTTTTGGTCACTAAATAAATTTTCTTGAAAATATTTTCAGTTTTGTAATTACTTAATTTTTGGGCCAGACATTGTCCTTGTAGTTATATTTAAATTATGTTTTTTTATGATCAGGCATTTAAAACTTAAAAATAAAAGCATTAAGTAACTCTGAAACTAATATTTATGTAAGATACGTTGCAGTTTTTAATTCTGTAAATTTTCCACTACCGTAATTTAAAAAAAAAAGTTATTAAAGTATTAAGTAGTTGTTAGTGTGAAAAAATGCCCTAATTTTTATATATACACCAGGATATCTGCTAAATCCTGTTATTTAGGATGACAATAAACAAGGTTTCTTGATATAAAGTGGAACGACATAAATTGACTAATAATTTTATATAATAGCATATTAAAGTACAGCATGATAGTAGCCATTCATTACGACATCCCATTAACCGCCTACAAAATTTTTTCTGCCATCTAAATCTAAAAATTGTTGTTTATTAAATAAATAAACCGAATTAAGATATACACTAGGATATTTCTGAAAATCCTATACTAAACCTCACTTTTTTTATGATCACTTCTAATATTCATTGAAACTTGAATTTTGTAATAACTTTGTCATTAAATACATATATAGTGACAAAAAGTATGCAACACATAATTTCTACTTAGGATTACGCTATACTAGTCGTATTATACGTATTATATGTATTATGTAGCAAATTACTCACACTTATATCAGCAAAATAAATCTTGCTTACGTCTGCTTAAATAAGCAAAAATGTTGCAATATCTACCAAAAAAATTTCCAGAATTATTTTTTCTTCATGCTTTAATCACTTTTATTTACCAACAACAACTTTATTTCACAATTGAAATTTTGCCTTCAAAAAACGGAATAAAAGATTAGTATAGGTTTTCGTCTACTGTTTTTTAGGTTTTAATCTAACTCTAATTTTCGTAGTTTAAAACAACAAAGAATATTTCTTAATACATCCTATTGCCTACCTAAAAGCAAACCTTTTTTCATTACACTCGCTTAATATTTACGACCTATATTCCAATTGTGGGGCATTTTCAAACAATATTTTTTTTCAGTCGATAATAATTTAAAAATATTATGACATTTACCAGTGTATAATTTTTATATAAGCTATATAAAACAAATTGAGTAATAGTAATAATAATATTTAAGAGTAACCGTTAAAATAACGGATTAATTAATTATTATGCGAAATAGATAGAACTAATAATAGTGATTATTTGTTACGATCTAGTATTTATTAGTAATATTATTAAAATAGTAAATTATTAACTGTATTTAGAAAAGAAAGAAAAATGTCTCCGAATTCAGATCATCTAACATAACATGTAAAATTTTTAATATTTTATTAGTTTATTATTAAATAATTGTTATTATTGTAATTGGTTTAAATTAGCACATTAATGAACTTTTATCGGCTTTGAATGTTTATTTTGGCTGTCAATATTGAATTGTCAATAATTAAAAAAGTATAAACAACCTTTCTTTTTAGGTAGATTTCATAACAAAGCTACCTACTTTAATGAATACCATGATACGACCTCCGGAAAATTTCGACATATCTTCGCGTTTCATATCCTCCAGACCCCAAAACCATCGTCAGTTCAAAAGTTTATATATACATTTATAAATATGCTAGCAGACCCGGCAATGCTTCGCTATTGCTAGATTTGAATATATATAATGCTATATATATATATATAAAATTTAACCTTTTCATTTTTTCCCTCTTTCCCGTTTCCCTTCTTCCCTTTTTTGCAAATATATTTCTTTCCACGTAACTAATATACAGTGTCCCATATAAAACGCAACCCATCAATCACTCATCCATGAAATTTCAAAAGTCAACCTTACTCCCCTACTTGTTACTGAAATGGACTCGTCCAACATCTGAACATCGCCGCGACGCAGTAGAACACTACCGATAGTAACAACAATGCAATCATAACGTACAGTGTATTGCTAGAGACAAGATGGTGTTTTCGGTAGAACAAGAGTCGTACTTGAGTCGTACTTCAGTACGAAATCAGTGGTTGCATTGTAAGATTTGTTTCGCCAAAAGTACCCAGATAAACCAGCTCCTAACAAAACATCAGTATTAAGGTTAGTTGCAAAATTTAGAGAGACTGGTTCTGTTAATAACAAGGAACAGATACAGATACAGACACTGAAATCAAAGACCGATTACTCGCCTCACCAAATAAATCGATCACACGTTTGTCTGCTGAAATTAATTTGTCTAAATCAACTGTTCATCGGGCGACCAAACGATTACAATTACGACCTTATCGCTCTTTGTCAGGCTCAAGAAGTTGATGAACCGACATCATCAACTTCTTGATCCCGACAAAGAAAAACGGCTTCAATATTGTCAACGGTTCCGTCGATTTCTGCGTGAGGGAATTAATGTTATTGATTCGTTATTTTTCACAGATGAAGCACGGTTTCATTTGGATGGCTACGTAAACAGCTAAAACAGTAGAATTTGGAGCGCTGAAAATCCCTACATTTATCACGAAAAACAATTACACCCGCAGAAGTTGGGCGCGTATGGTGAGCGATATCGCGGAAGAAAATAATCGGTCCTATTTTTTTCGAGTACGTCATCAATATAAAAAGATATCAGGATATTTTATTTCAGTTCATCGCACTCTTGGAAGAGGAAGACAGACACTGCTGGCTACAACATGACGGTGCGACATCGCACTACGCAGGTTCAACTTCTGATTTCGTCGACGAATTCTTTGGTAATCGTGTTATCGGTCGAGGCTTGTGGCCACCAAGATCTCCAGATTTGACTGCGGCGGATTTTTTTCTACGGGGTTACCTCAAAGAAAAAGCCTACAGCAACAAACCACGAACACTTGAACGATTGAAAGTCAATATTGAACAAGCTGTATTAAATATCCAGCCACAAACTTTGAAAAAAGTTGCAAAAAACGCTGTAAAAAGAATTGAAGCTTGTAATCAAGAAGATGGCGGCCACTTCCAACATTTACTCTAAATGTAAGGTAATAGATTGTAATAATAAAAATTACATTTACATTTACACATGCCTTTTTATTATTTCAATACCTACCAATATAAGGTTGGGACTGCCTGTACATTCTGAATATGAGTCAAATCGGACTATAAATAATTTTATAGTGGGTTTTTTAAGTGGGTTTTCGAAGACAAAAAAAATCATACCTCCCGTTATAGGCACAGTATCAAATCGGTTTAAAGTGGTCGTTAGTCCTCGAAAAATTACCTAAACTTTTGTCTGAATTTTTTTTTAAATATTTTTTATATACCTTTTTTACTTTTTTATCGTTTTTTTTTTATTACTGAAACAGTTTTTGATATAAGTAACCCGTATGGCAAGGTGTGACCGAAATGTTGCTGGAATTGTAAGAAGAATTGTCGGATACTAAATCTGAAATTTTTTTCACGTGTTACCATTGTATTGAGTAAATTTGAAGTTTTTCTTATTTCTATCCCCTACTTAGCACCGGTGAAATTTACCTCCGCCTTCTGGCGTGCCGAAATTTTATTTTTTTTAAATTTTAAGTATGCTAAAAAAAGTGATAGTATCACTCTCTAAAACAGCTGATGTGCTCTATTCTCGGTTAGTTGCTGACAGAGTGTTAAGCCCCAACTTGAGCTGTAGCTTGGGTGTACAGCACGAACGTATAGAAACGTTTACTTCAGAACGAGAGAAATGTTAAAGAAAAGAGAGCTTTTCAGGCTTCAGTTGTTATTTATCAGTATTATTCTCACAACCATGAGGATAACGAACACAGCGGTGGTTCTGGCTTGACGGGAAGGGGTTGTTTCGTTCTTCCTGACCGGCTAGTCTTGCTATAATTATCTTGGGTAGGAAGAAACAATTCTCTTTAATAGAAAAAAATACATTACTTTAACACAGTGCAATTTAAAAATTCTTTCGTATTTCTGCCCTAGAATACCGACTTTTTGTTATTTTATTTTATACAATTTTTTCGCTAGAAATACACAAAACTTAGAGAAACTAAAAGAAGTATAATTTTTATTTTTAATTTAGTATTAAAATATGTTATCTGTTTATAAGAAAATTAAATTATTATAATACTAATTTGATGAAATAATTAAAAGTAAGGAGTAGACCCTACACAAAAGCATCAAGTTTAAACTCGCTCACTACTGTAACCACTGCATAAGCGCGTACGAAAAATACACCAACACAAAGTCAAAATAACCTCAATTGGAGATTATGTAGTCTGTTGTTAATTCAGCGTAACTGACAACCAAAATTTCACATTAACAACTTTAGATACACTACTACAACATATCTAAATTTTTATTGAAATTGATCAATTAGTTTTGGTGATTTTCAAGCCACAAATTTAATACATAGGCCTGTATATATATATATATATACATATATATATATATATATATATATATATATATATATATAAAAATTACAGCGAATAGTATAGTTTCGTACTCCTCATTCCTCTAAACGTGAAGAAATTTCAATTCCAACCCTCCCCCCTAAATCACAACGTGCGACAGTACGTATCAGCGTACCTTTCTTCAAAAAGTGGGTAAAAACAAAATTAATACTAGAATAAATTTCATCGAATTCTATGTATGAATCGCACGAGAAGGTGACCGGCAGGCCAAGGGTCAAATAAATAAATATATATATATATATATATATACACTTTCTTTTTCCTGTTTAGCCTCCAGTAATTACCGTTCAGATATTACTTCAGAGGATGAATAAGAGATATTCGTGTGAGTGTAAATGAAGTGTTGTCTTGTACAGTCTCAGTTCGACCATTCCTGAGATGTGTGGTTAATTGAAACCTAACCACCAAAGAGAACCCACCGGGTTGGTCTAGTGGTGAACGCGTCTTCCCAAATCAGCTGATTTGGAAGTCGAGATTTCCAGCGTTCAAGTCCTAATAAAGCCAGCTATTTTTACACGGACTTGAATACTAGATCGTGGATACCGGTGTTCTTTGGTGGTTGGGTTTCAATTAACCACACATCTCAGGTATGGTCGAACTGAGAATGGCACAAGACTACACTTCATTCACACTCATACATATCATCCTCATTCATCCTCTGAAGTATTATCTAAACGGTAAATACCGGAGGCTAAACAGGAAAAAAAAGAACCACCAAAGAACACCGGTATCCTAGGACTTGAATGCTGGAACAACTCTTGACTTCCAAATCAGCTGATTTGGAAAGACGCGTTCACAACTAGACCAACCCGGTAGGTTTTATATATATGTAATATATACACTAAATGGCTTCTTTCACACGTACCGACACGATATCGGCGTAGAGTCGGCACGACGTCGGCGTACAAATGAACTTAAACTTGATGAATAGCTTTCACACTCATCGACATGTCGGTGTCGGGTCGGGATATCGGTCTCCCATCGTTGCCGGTACTGTTTCGTGTCTCAGTTCCTTAATTTGTTTGTGCTAGGTACGTGCCTACTGCAAGTTATAATTTATAAAATTACATTTGTATTATTTGGATTTGTAAAAACGTTTTTTGTATAAGATATGGCTAATTTTAAATATTATATAGTAAATTTAATTGAACTTGTAGAAAGTAAGTCTTGTTTTTGGGATAAGTTTAATGATGATAATAAAAAGAAAATACTCAGAGAAAAAAATCAATACAGCAAATATAGTCGTCTGTTAAATTTTATCATCTTTCAAAAAAAATAATTTAAAAAAAAAGTTCACTAGTAAAACACAAGGCAAATTTCACTGAAATCCGTAGACAACTAAGTAAACTTGTAATGTGAAAATACTCTTATCGATGTCGGTACTGAGTCGCCTCGGCGTCGGTGTCGAGTCGGTAAATGTGAAACCAAGCCTGTCGTTATCGTGTCGGCAAGTGTGAAAACAGCCAATAACTGTTGCAATCATTGGTGACGAGAGCAAATTACCCTGTTAAAATTACGTAAATACATAAAACGTATATTATGCGTCGTAACTAGTTGTAAGTAACTTGACGCTAGAAACTATTTACTTTCATTTATGAAAGTCTCATTGCTATTTTTAATAATAATAAAGGTACCATTCCAGACATACCAGGGAAATTAACAAATGAAGTCCTTCATTATCTCTTTTTCATCAAGCCGTATATACTGTTGCATATGATTTTAATTTTGATGTTTAATTACAATTGAAATTCATTTTATTTATATTATTCATTATTGTAGTATTCATAATAATTTCTTTTTTTAATTTCCGGCAGCTCAAGAAATGTGTTATCTTATATTCCTATGTTTTTCTTTCTTTTTTTTTAATACTTTTGTTTATAGTCGCATCAATAATACTAGTCATTAGCTACTTAGTATAATGTAACTGTACCGGTAAATTTTTAGTCTTGATCAAACTCGGTTCGACTACTCCTGAGACGTGTGGTTAATTGAAACCCAACCACCAAAGAACACCAATATCACGCTCTATTTTTCAAATCCGAATAAAAGTAACTTTTGTTAAAATATAGTACCTGAAAACTTCGACTTCGAAATCGTACATCTTAGTTTGTCTTTTATTTAATTTTGATTTAAATAATGATTCTTTTTCTCCCTTTTTTGCATTTTTAAAAACATTATGTCTATGATTTATATTTCCATTATATGGAAATATAGAAAGACCTGTATGCTTCCAGTGTATTTCATGATAAAAATATATAATAAATATCAAATTATCAAGCTTACCAAAGTGTAGGGTGATAAAAGGGGCCAAAAATATTTCATCTTTGTTTTCTACTCGCTACTGGGAATGGTAATGTAATGAAAATCATTACTTTTAGAGAAACCAACTCTTACCGGTACCGCTTGTATCTTACAGTTTTGTTTTGATACATGTTTTTAGCAGTGAGAAAGACTTAGACAAATAGTTTTAAGCAACAGATTAATGTACTCTTCCTGTTGTGAAACAATGAATTTTATACAATCTCTGCTCACTAGAAGAATGATGTAACTGCATAGGTGATACTTCGGACAGTAACGTGAATGACAAATGTTTTTGGTTTTTTTTTTATAGAAAATATACCATTTACCGCCGAACTTCCATGAATTTTTTTACTTGTATGTACTCATAATATTTTATTAATAACATATATCCGTTATATAACTGTGGCTGTTTTACATTACTATTTAGATTATCTTACTTGATTTACATAAAGAAGTAAATTTTCTTTACTTTCAAAAATATTATTGATTAAAGTAGCATTAAATTACCCATAAAGTGATGTGTACTTGGAGAATTATTGATACACAAATTTAACGATTGAGCAGGAAGAAAACACTTTTATTAGATAAAAGGACATGTTTTGCAATTTCTTTTAGGTATGTCACACGCACGCGCGTGCTCGTAAATTCAAGTTAGGCTGAAAAGTTTGCAAAAAGGTTATTCTTCAGTTAAATTTTGAAGAAAATACGAGTAATAAGTACAGATTGGCTGAGAATTTTCTGAACAACTTCGACGAAGTTTTTTTTACCTCTAATCTAAGACATACAATGTGTGCACAGTTAGAAATTCGTAAAATACCCAACCGGTAATCAATTTCATGACATGTTCGTTGTAACATATCTGCATCTACGAGTTCGAATGCGTTATCAATCCTCTCCTTATAGTCATCAATATTTATTACCCGAGTTTTTTACACAGTTTTCTTGATGAAACCCCATAGGAAAAAATCACATGGACTTATATCCGATGATCGAAGTGGCCAAGCCGTATGATGGAACGACGGCTTGGCCACTTCGATCATCAGATGTTCCATCATATCCAATCCAGCGATTAAGAAATTTGTGTTGAGGAATTCACGCATTAATAAACTCTTCAAGTTGGGGCTAAACAAACCCTTCTAACAAGTCTAAATAGTCAGTCATTCGCGTTAACTGTCTTTTCCGCAAAGAAAAAAGGTTCAATCACACAATCGTGAAGCAGTCCGCACCATACATTATTTTTTTGGATATCTCATATAGGGTCAAGTGTAACATGCTGGTTCTCTGATCCCCATATTCGATCGTTCTGAGCATTCACTTTACATATGAAATGTAGCCTCGACTGAGAACATAAACTTTTTTAAGGTTTCAATGCTTTTAATCATTTCCACAGCAAATTCCTTTCAGCAGAGTAATCCTGTGGTGTAATGTGCTGTGATATTTGTAATTTATAATCCTTTCTTCAAAACAACATGAACGGTAGAGGGCGGAAGATTTAAATCGCGCACTGCACTCGGAGTCGATATCCCGGGGCTGTGAACAAAACGGTGATGAATGATCTCTATTTTTTAATGTGATGTTCTTTGGCCTGCTTCTACCGTTCTTATGTTCAACACTGCTAGTTTCTTTAACTTTATAACAAGTTTCTTTAACATATCACGAACGAATACTTGTTACACAGAGTTCTAAAATTGCGTCGAACTTGGGTATGTCTGAATTTGTTTTAGTAAAACACTTTACGCATTGTGCTATCATCCGCAGATTTTTATCGTTATTAAAAAGAAGCTGTTAATAAAGATTATGATTAGCTATCATATTCTGGATAAGTGTCAGCGGGGTAATAAATTCAAGTTTAACTGTAGATTAATATTTTTAGAAAATAATTTTTTTCTCGTCATTAAAGATAGGTTTTTAGTTCTATAAAAAAAATGTATTTGCATAAGTACTTAATGTCCAGAATTTTAAAACGTAGGAATAAGAAAAAACGTTTTTTGTTTAATTCCTTTCACATATTTTCTAATTTTTTTTCACTTATTGAACCTGTCGATTTAAAATTATATTAGTTTTTTGATAAAATACTTAATTTTTTATTTTTGTTTGATTTTTATAACCCAAGCAGTTCTCATAGCACAAAACGTTGTTCGAAGTTATTTACTTTAAAAAGGGCACAGATGTTTCTAAGTTAGTTCGTTACACGCCCGTATAAAGGTAGATATAAAGATATAGAAGGTCTATGATGCCATTTTTTAGTCGAATCTTTATCAACTTTTGTACACACTTCGTTATTTTCAATAATAATAATAATAATAAAAATAATAATAATAATAATAATACTAGCTAGACACTTTTGAATTTATTTTCGTAGAATTTCAAAGAAATTTATTTTCTTTACATAAAAGGTTTATTTAGGATAGAAATATACAGTATATTAAACGATTATATATGTTGTTAGCTTAATGAGTTAGAAATACGTGGCTCTTGTATAAAAGTGAACATTTAATTCAAAAATATTTTACAATACATCAAGAAAAATTGATTAATGAGTTGGTTCATTGAAAGTTTTTCAAATCTTGACATGAATAGAGGGAATTTACGTGTTGAATAGTTGATACGGTAGGGTTTTTATGAAGCAACTGAAAACACGTGTCAGTTTATTGGGCGTAATTTATGGTGTTTTCTTTTGGTTTCACAATATTTATGAATAAGATTGATTTTATTTTTTGTGAATGCGGGTTAGCGATAATGGATACAATAGCTTGAATTAAACTTTCTTCTATACTAATTACTGCCATTCAGAATACAAATTACGATACATATTTTCTGTTATAATTCTGTTTTAAATGATTGCGTGAGGCAATAGACTACTAGTTTTTCCTTCACTGTAAATACTCTCTCTCTTTCTCTCACCTTCTATTCGTCGGTGAAAAATTTTAATAAAAAGAGATAAAATAAAAACTAAATTGCTAAATTCATAAATCTCTTATGAATGAATGAATTCATTCATTATTATTCTTCCCCTGCGTTTATTTAGTTGATTTTACATTAATTTCTGTTTACATTAATTTCCTGGCCAAAAGTCCTATCATCTTTCCATTTTAAGTCATAGTAGTGAATACACTCCCTACACTCCCATTCAAACAGTGTCTTGATCTTTATCCTTTGTAATAAATAAAGTAAAATAACACTTTTATTCTAAAATAAATATAATGATACATTTCAGAGATCATGTCAAGAGGATGACATAATCTGTGACGTGTATGCTATGCCGCAGATAATAAAAAGAAACCTTCCCAGCATTTGCTTGGATGGATCAAAGAATATCGTGGTAAAATCTGGATCAAAAACAGCATCACGAAATACGAAATTAATTATAAAATCAAAAATAAATGCAAATAAATTCTATTAATTATTTACAATATAAAAACCCTTAAAATAACATGAAGATAATAAATATAAAATATCAGTTTATAACTATTATTCGTCAAAGAATTTTTCAACGATTATTCAGTAATTAAAATAACTTTATTATATTAGTTTTAATAAATATAAAAAAAACCAAAAAAATAATAAATTTTAATTAAAAATAAATTTCATTATTATTGAATTTATATTTTACACCGTAAAAATGTGTCAATAAAAACGTTAATTTATAAAATATTGTTTCACATTTTTAAAAGGTTTTATAAAATTATTTTTAATTATAATCTAATGATGCAGCTTCAAAATGCTTATGTATTTATGCATTTTTGATTTTTTCTAGTTGTAAATCTTTACTTCATCCTTTTAAATTTAAACAGAAACTTAAAAAAAATTACGAATTGCTGTTGAAATATTGTTATACTAACGTTTATGGGTAAAAACAAATTTTATGAAGAAAAGAATCCTAAATTATCACTTATATTTACAGAAATATTCTTAAAATTAAAAATTCACAATTGAAAAAATAAATTAATGACTATTGTGTGTAACTGCTGCAATAATTACGAGCTGCTGTTTGCCTGGAAAACTATCCATGAATGCTTTATTAGCGATAGCAAGAGATCGTAGTAACTGCAATAGTAGCTTACAGTGAGAACTACGTGTAAAAAAAAAAAGAAATTTAATTAGTAATTCTGTGAACACATAACCTCGCTCATTTTGTACCGAATTTAGCAAATTGAGTTCAACGACAAAATTGAATTAACAAAGTGAGAATTAAAAAAGAAAAAGTAGAAAATAGAGTTGTCGATTGTAATTGGTGGTGGAAAGTTAACCACATTTTAATCTTATTGTATTAATTATATCGTAAGAATTATTTTCAGGGATAATGAATTTAAGCATCCAGGAAATAAGATCATATATCCGGTTTTTAAATTACCAGATAATTAGTTGTAGTTTATACTTATATAATATAGTAAAAATTATGCTAATCAGGTGAAATTTTCCATATTTGGTTTTTACATTTTATGACCTCGTGTACAAAAATACGATTTTAGCATGGAAAAATTCCAGAAGATGTACGTATAAGACAAATGTATTGACTTGATTTCTAGATTGAAATAACTATTTTATGAAATTTTTGGACGATAATTTCTGAACATGGATGATTTATGCAAGCGTTTCTCAACTTGGGGGTCTCGAAATTAGCCTACAACTTTACACGTAAACAAAAATGAAATCATTTTATGAGAAAAAATAATCATTTATTATAATTATTTTACTTACATTTACTTTATTTATAAGTAGACATGTAAAGAAAATAAATTATTGGTATGGTTGCGTTTGTTTTTAGTTTAAAAGTTTCTCTATGCACGGATCTTTGTTACAAACACACGAAAGTAATTTGTTTTTACGTAATAATTCCATTGTTTTCAAGACGATTTCTATGTTTAGTTTTTAGCGCAACCATAAACAAAAAACCCTTTTCACAGAGATAAGACGTGGCGAAAGGAATATATAAATAAATATTTTCAATCGCGACTAAATTTCCATATTCACTTCGACGAGAAACCCGTATTTAAATCTTCACATATGTCCATATTCACTTCGACGAGAAACCCGTATTTAAATCTTCACATATGAATTGTAGTTGTAACGTTTTATCGGCACACATTTCGATGTGGTGGTCGTGAATCACAACTGATAACTTATCAGCTACAACAACATTTTTAGTAAATGGATTCAGTACCCATTTCTTCTAGAAATTAACGACTAGAAATTAACGAATTGTGGCTTTCCATCCAATGAGGTAAAACCATAATTTAAATAACTGCCGTTGTGCAATCTTATCTTTCTACCAATCGATTCACTGAATATAGATGGCTCACTACGTTTTTTTTTACAAATTTATCCATTTTGCATAAGATAAGACCACTCACTAAGACCGAAACCTAAATTATTGTTTTCAATGAAACTACGCTTTTAAAAACTTAAATAAAGGCTTTTAAAAACTTAAAACTTAAAGACGCGCACGCTTCTCATTCGAAAATAAACTATCGTTCTGCAGTCCTTTACGTCTAGCGTACTATAAATATCCGAATGAATCCAATCGAAGCTGAAGATATTTTAATTTAAAAATTCTATTAAAAACATTAAAGCTGCAAAATTTAAATGATAATAAAAAAATATAAATATGTAAAGAGTATTTAAAAATTAAAGAACTTAAGTTCGAACACTCATTTCACGAATCAAAATATTAAATAAATTTTTCTTTTAAAATATTCCAGTATAGTATCTTTATTTAGTAACTAGAATATTTCGAAAAGAGTATATTTTAAAATACTAACATCACGTTATAATTGTGAAATAAGTTATGTGTGGAATTCCTCTTCATTTTTTTTTTTTGAGAAGAAACATTTTTCTTCCTGTAGTAAACAAATATTTTGTCTGATAATTATACTTAAGAGGCTTAATTTTATTGCTGTTTTGTAATCTATCTTTGTATTTGTGTGTGTTCTTTTAACCTTAGTGTTTACCGACAAAAGGTTATTCTTTAGGGCTATTTTTCTAACTAAAATTAACAAATTCATAGATTTTAATCTTCATTAGTAGTTTTTAGTAGTTTTTTTAGTAGATTTTAAACTTCATTAAAGTAGTTTAATATAACTAATGGCTGCAAAATAACTATGTTTTAGTTAGTTAAAGAAGTAAAATTTACACAGTGATTTAACAATAAATATTTTTAATGTTTATTTACCTTTAGAACCAAGTCTTGAATTGTCTCTTTTTAATTTATTATTTTTATTATTCATCTCTACGAATATAGAATGAACAAAATTCTCTATATAGAGAAATTAAATATTGATCATGAAAACCCACATTTATATTTCATTATTTCAAAAAAACATTTAGAATTAAAAATTGATTTCAAAACACTAACTTGAAAAAATTTAATTAAAAATGAAATATTCTTGCATATGATTGAAAAATACTGTCAATAATGAAAATAAATAATACTAGTTTTGTTTCCTAAGAAACTTAAATTTACCCCAAAATATTTCTTTTTTCTAAAAAAATTTGTTTAGTATTTCACAAGTTTATATAAGTATAATAATACAGTGTTACGTATTTTGGGTAAAGCAATAAGTTTATATAAATATAATAAATACAATGTGACGTGGTAAAGCAATAGCCTGGCCACATCGAAGTTTGGTAGAACAAAACCACGTGATAACTAATTAAATATGTATATAGAATGAATTTTTAGGAGTATAAATCAATTATTACAACGAAAATTAAGCTTAAATGATAAATATTATTTACTATATTATTTGATCACATCGATGGTAATCAAATTTGTCATTACAATCCAATAAATCTAATAATAAATAGAATTTAACAAAAATAATAATAATAAATAACCTTTGATCAAACCACATTCGTATGTTTGTGAGTTTGTTATTAAACTCACTTTGATTTATAATTTCATTAACAACAAAATTCAGTGAAAATATTATTTTGCAACAGATTTATAGCTCATAAAACATCAGCAAAATCATTATTATAAATGAAATAACTAAGTTAACTTTAAACTTCACATTTTTTTAAAAAAGTAAATTCTCTTTTTAAGTCCAATCTAAAACCAAAAAAAAATTTCAATTTAGATAATTCACCTAGAATTGTACTTTCATTTTAATTCAGTATAAATACATAATCCAGTTTAAAAATTTCAACCTTTATTTAGAACCAGCTCTCAGACTGTCATTTTCTACTCTTAGTGATCCAGAATTTACGTGTGTATGTTCCTTATGAGCAAATATTATTGGAGCAAGGGTTTTTTGTAGGTTATCAGTATTTAAATAAAAATAAATCTAAAAAAAAATAAATAAACCTAATATTGTAAAGGCAACGTAAAGAAAATTTTACTAAAAACCATTTTTTTTTTAATTTAAATTTTTGAAAACGTCGCCGAATAAAGGGCTAATCACTTGAATCTAGTCTGTTATTTTTTACATAACTGCTGAATGTGGAAAATTTTCAAGCTTTTAGTGCCACATTTTTATTTAGGTTTCTACAAATTTTTTAATGGGTTTTTTAAAATAAAAGGTGAAAACATAGCAGCCTGTATATAGTTAATGTATTTGTACGAGGTTAATTTATTTGCGCTGTCAATAATTATATTAATTTAAAACAAATAAAAGAGACGAACGCAAAATTAATTTTCATATTTAAACGCGCATACATATATATAGCTATGAATCGCTGTCATGTTAACTGAATAAAGTTACGTCCTTTGACGTTTTATTTACCTCCTGTAGTTTAATATCAAAATATTTCAGATTGTAAAATAGATTAAATTCGTAATTTAACATGACCGGAATGGTATGGAAACAAATACTTTAACTGTTTATAATCATTGAACCTTCTGAAAATTTTATTAAAAAAAAAATAAGTTTGAATTATATTGCGTAGTAATGATTTTTTTCTTAATACGTCAGCCTATCGATGAATGAAATTTCCAGAAAAATGAGTAACATAGATTGAGCTTAAATTCTTCAACTTTTATAATGTTGATAACATCAATTGAAGCAGACGTTACATCAGATATTTCTATTCATCATTTACAGTATAGTAGATATTAAAACTATAAAAGGGGATTAGGAAAATGAAATATATTTGACTGAAAGAAATTATTTAAAATGAATTCTTTCAACAGTTTTTTTTTTTTTTCTGTAATAAGTCCCAACATTTCATAAAGTTAGAATAAAGTGGAATAAAATAGAATATTGTCTTTATTAAATAGAGATATAAAACATAAATTATAATATTTAAAGCTTATCAATATAGATATGATCTTTACTAGATCATCTGCTAGAGTCAGTAAACTGATCACCATTTAGAGACAATAGAAATTAAATATACAGTTAAAAATAAATTAATGAGATAAATTAAAATGAATCGTTTAAAAAATACAATAATCTGATCAATCAATTTTGTTTACAATAAAATAAAATTTTTTCAAGAAAAAAAAGGCAAAACAATAAATAAAATAAAATTGAATTAGCCTACCATAATGTAACTAGTATAATAATGTGAGGGGGTACTCACACGCGCGCGCGCACGCGTACTTTCTCTCATTCACTCACGTCAAATTTTACTATACTAGAATATCAAAAATCACAGCTGAGAAATGCACTTTCACACAAATTTCGCTATTTAAAAAAAAAGATGTGGACACTACATGACTTCCTAGTACGCCTATTAAATTACATATATTTTTTTTTTAAATTAAAAGCGCATAAATTTTATTTGATTAATAACTTATGATATTTTATTCGATTTTTTAATGGTTATTATTGAATTATTATTTACTGTAATTTTTTTTTACGATCAGAGGTTAACAATTATCAATAAATCAAAAAACAATTAAAAAAGGAGATAAAGCCGGATTCGAAATGATGTGCCTTCCCCTTCAATGAAATATTTCATTAATTAAAATTTTATTTGGCTATATCTCGAACAAATAAAAGTAAGTACCACTTATGTATCGTTGAAAAGCTCTCAATGAGGACTTATTACTGGTGATTTTGGGCTTTTTTGGACACTTTCGATCAAGTCGATTGCAATCAAAAAGGAAGATGCACAACTACATGTTACAACAGTCATAAATACAAAATTTCAACATCCTACGGCAAATCGTTTTTGAGTTATGCTAGATACATACGTACGTAGAGACCTCACGCCGAAACTAGTCAAAATGGATATTTCCATTGAAATCTGAAAACCGAAATTTTTCGCGATCACAATACTTCCTTTACATCGAACAAGTAAGTAATTGATGAACATCTTTCACATATTCCTACATTAGCCACTGCCATTAATAAATTTTATGAAAAAATTATTAATTTTGCACATACCATTTTTACAATTACCAGTTGAAATATATATGCCTTTGAAAAGTAAGTTGATCTAAACTATCGTTATACTTTCCCTGTTACATGTTGGAAAATTTTATTAGGTTTGAATAATTACTTGGAATTTCATTAATATTATAAAAATTTTATTAAAATATAACACCAATTTCCTTCAGATTATGACTATCAGAATACAGAGTGGCGCAAAATTCACTTGACAGTTGTTTATAAAAATACTGAAATCATTTTATTTATTTATTACAAACAATACTTACAATTATATTTTATGTTCAAAATGTTTTCCATCTTGGTGGACGTGGAGCCATGCCAATATCTGCCCATCGACCAATCACTCTTCTGGTAAACGTTTCACTCAAATAATCAAGGACTTCAGTGGCGTAATGTGGTATAGCGCCCTCGTGTTGGAAGTAGATTTCTTGAATTTTTTCAGAACATTTCATGAGTCCCGTTACTACGTAATATTTAAGCACGTCTAAGTATTTATCTCCTGTCACTGTTCCTTCAAAAAAGTACAGTTTTGGTTGATTGAGTTAATAAAAGATGTTGATTTTCAGTATGCCAATAAATTCAGTTGTCTAGTAACTTGTCAACTTAACAAGATTGGCCTCATCAGACCACACAATTTTAACGAATAACTCCGGATCTTCTTTCTATTCCTTAAGCATCAATTCACGAAACTGAAGTCGTCAATCTTCAAGTAGCCTATGAAGTAAAAGTGTTTGTACGGACCTTCGTGATAACTCCAGCTCATTTCATTTCCTGTATTGCAAAATTCATTTTCCTCTGTTGCGACTGTTATTGGGCGGGCAGATCTTGGTGCATCCATAACAGATTCATGTTGTTCAAATTTATCTCGTATGTTGTGCACAGTGTTTGTCTATAGGGACAGTCAATGTGTTTGTCTATGTAAAATGTCTGCCTGACTCGTTAATAACTGCAGTAGCACTACTTTTATAAAATGGTGCCTATTTGATGTAATTGTCTATTTGATCTAGTCTAAACAGTTAGTTTTGTTTGTCAACTTGTATTGCCAACTTGACACGGCTGAATTATCAGCCGTGTCAGTTATCAGCCGTGTTGGTATTACATTTTGTAATACCAACATCATGGAGTAAAATTATTGTGTACTACTTTTTCCTATTGTTAATTTTTTTTTTAATTAACCCAATTGTTTGGAATCTCATGGGTTATACGACCACAACTATAATAAGCCAATTTGATTACTTTGATTTGTCATTTCAAAATTATCACAAATTCAAATTAGAAGAAAAATTTATGGAACTGGAAGGTACCGAGTAGAAATTTGTGTTATTGTCTTTTTGTGGTTAGAACAAAAAAAATCGAAAAAGTAAAGATGGAAAGTTTGTTTAATAAAAAAATAAAGTTGAGTTCATCGATACGAATTAATATGAATGTAATTTTATACACTTCATTATATCTTCTATGAAATATGGATAAAAACGTAATTTATATTTTGTTAGTATGTTGTCTATCCTTCTGTTATGATCATTTTTCAAAATTTATTCTCACTGAATAAAAACGTATTTTATATTATAAATAATAAATAAAAAATTACATTCGACTTAGATAAAAGTGACATATCGTTATTTTATAATAATATTACTAATAATGTATAACGTGACATTTTTGACAACCTATTATGTATGTTACAATATGATAACACTTCTTTGTCAAATTTTGGTAAGGATTCTTTATAGTGTGTAATAAAGGAACTTTGTTTCAGTATTCCTATACGAAAAAAAAATCTTACCTCTTCGTATTTATTTACTGAATACTTACAGAAGAAATCTTTAACTAGCTAATTTTTCGAAACCTTTATTTTGTAGCTTATATGAAGGACATAGATATAAACCAGAATTCAAGTAGTCACCGCTTTTATATAATTCCCGCTTGCTTAGAAATTATTTTATTTACTTTTCAATAAATTTTTTTCCAACTTTAACCTTTGTTAACTAACAATGACCTGGTAACTTGAAGATTTTCTTTTCGTAAAAGTTTTCCAATTGATTGTTAGCTAGTTAAGTACAAATTGTTGAACTTTATTATTACTGCCTATGTTAGATATTATTAAACTTCCTCTCTCTTATTTTTAATAGAGTAGAAAAAGTTGAAATTTCATTTCGATAAATCTTTTTCTTATATTACATGTGACATTTCCTAACAAATTTTATAGGAGATTTTTTTTCTATGAAAACAGTGGTTTTAGGTACTGAGGGGGGTTCCTTGTACGACCAATGACTAGTAAAAGATTTGGTTTAACATTATACCATACGTATTTCAGATAGTTCAATTTATTTGAAAATAAAACTGTATCTGTATAAATTGAACTAATTTTTTTACTATAAAGTATTAAAACTGTAAAAGTTTTAGAGTTTTTATTTTTATAACAGATTTATGAGTTTTTATCATCGTTGAATCGATTTAAACTAATTTTGGGGAAAAATATGTGTCTAAATAAATCTGTGACTACCATACCTCATTTCCTAAGAAACCGCATAGAATAAAACTTGGAATATGTCCAACACACTTTTATACCTTACAAGAAAGTTTGATTAGATTTTGGATCTATTTTGACAGTAAAGCACTGTTACTAACCTATGGAGAAAGTTTTTTTTAGATCTACCATTAAATCATAATAAATATATGAAACGGCTTCAGTAAAGTATTACTTCAATTTTCTGAAATTTAAGGTAGTAAAACATAAATCTATGAATTACTTTTACATGTTACAGATCATTTTTCTAAATATGTATATGTATGTAGTCCACTGCACTACTTTACTATCAGAAGTTAAAAATTATGAATCACAGAAAAAATATTGTTATTAAAATTTAGTAATAGATCGCAGTTTTATATTTTTTTGGCAGTATCTATTATTTTACTAATGTTTGTTTCGCTCTTTATCTTTAATTTGCATAATAAGCAGGTCAGCTAACAAAAACTTTGATGTGAACACAACATGACTTCCTTATACGACTATTAAATTACATAAATTTTTTTATATAATTATATTTTTTATCATATATTTTATTTTTATTTCATAATTTTTTTTTAGTTTGAATGAATTATTATATATTGTAAATTTTTTTACAATATATATTTTTATTTTTTTTACAATCAGAGGTTTAAAAAAAAAAAATAAAAAAAGGAGAAAGTCGGATTGTACCAGTATGTCTTCCCCTTGTAAGATCCAAATATTTCATTAATTAAAATTTTATTTGACGATAACTTTGGAACCAATGAAAATAAGTACCACTTTTGATATATCTTTGAAAAGCTCTCAATGAGGGCTTATAACTGCAGTTTTTCTCTCTGGGCTCTTTTGGACCAGTCGATTGCAATCAAAAGTGAAGGTGCACAATTAGATGATACAACAGTCCTAAATACAAAACTTCAACATTCTACGGCTAATCGTTTTTGAGTTATGCGAGATACATACGTACGCACACGTTCGTACAGACGTCACTCTGAAACTAGTTAAAATGGATTCAGGGATATTCATAATAAATATTTCCGTTGAAATCTGAAAACCGGAATTTTTTTGCGATTACAATTCATGAAATCCAGGAAATCCTCCCTCCAGTACAGATATAGGATTTGAATTTCTCCTAACAATACTTTTAAACTAAAAGTATTTATAAAACATATCATCAGGGATTTTTTTAAATGAATAATTACAAACTTTTTAATTTCTGGAGACATTTCATTTTAAGTGTAATAATTCTGCAGATTTACTAAGCCATTTAAATTTTCCTTCAAGGGGAAGAAACTCTATGAAGAGGTTTTGTACATATTTCCATCTTTATATTTTGTCTAAGTCCTGAGAACGTATAACCCGACACTTGCGTACAAATTGTACAATTATAAATGAGAACGCCCTCGTAAAATGCTCATCACCCGAAATTATTCTCTCTCAGTTGGCTAAATAATTAAAATTTTTTATAACTATTTTCAAGAATGTTTAGGGTAAGCAAAAATTTATTTGCTTAAAAATCTTTAAAGGGTTAATCTTAAAAATTCACCCACGCAGTATACCTCAGGTATTGTAATAATTTAATCATAAACGTTTTTTATTTATAATTTTATAGTAATTAATTTTACACTATTATTTATTCTAATAGGTAATAAATTTGAATTTCAGTCATTATCCATGAACATTTTTTTATTCCTGCTCAAGGAAACGTCATTATTCTTTTTTCTTTGGATTTTTGTCTAGACGCTTGTTACATTCAAACAGATCTGTTTTAAATAAATTCTAATTTTCGATAATGTTAATAAATTTATGAATCAAATTAAAATAAAATATTCATGTTTGTAAAATAGAAATCGGATTTAAAAAAAAATAAATATAAACGTAATACGAGTATAATCACGTAGGATTGAAAAGAACACTTTAAACTTAAATAGTTGAAATTAAAAAATTTTAATAAATTATCAATTTTTAATGAATTTTATACAAAACAACATGTAGATAATATGAGAGATTTTTTCGTCTTAATAAACTAATAACAGTTTAGTAATCAATATTTACTTAATAACAATTTAGGCTTTAACAAAAAGTTATTAAATTATTCAATTTCCTAGACTCTTTATAGAGTCCGGAGGGCTACATAGCTGTAACTACTGATAAAAGTCTAGACTCTTATCTACAGAGCTGATTTTTAAAGGAGACAAAAATGATAAGATGGACATTATGTTATGTATACCCAAACAACATTTACAGTTTTATATCGTTATGATAAAGGAGCTTAAAGATATTGTAACATTACTCACCGGATTAGAAATAACAGATTTACTCTAAAATTAGTTCGTTAAAATTTCTCTTTTTAGTTTTTTTTTTTTTTTTTTTAATGACATGTTTCATATTATTGCATTTAAGTATCCTGTATTAAAGAAACAACGCCAGATAGATAGTGCTGTTTTGTTTGCTTTAAGAGTGGTAATTTCGAAAAGAATGCTCTCAACTTTAAAACGTAGCTTCACCCTTTCTCTTATCATTTTATCTCTTCCTTCTTCATGAAGAAGGAAGCTGGTTTCATGACTGATAATATAATAATACCAACAATTTTGTGTAAGTAAGGGTTTGATGAGTTTGCAATGGCTTTCCAAGGAAGGCAAGCAAGGGAGAAGGTGGCCCAGAGGAGTCCCTCTGAGTCACCTTCGTTTCGTGCATAAGTATGACCATACTTATACTATGACAGCCAATCAGAGCTCTGTGGGAGTAGTATTCAATATGAAATAGGCAAGATTTCCTTTTGCCATTTAACATAACATGTTGACGTTTTTAAACAAAATTACTTCAGAGATTAACTTAAGCTAGAAATCTTCGGAATATAACTGAAGTTAATGCTACTCAATTGAATTGAAATTAATACTGAATTGATTAGCCTTACTTCTGGATGCATGATTTGGAAACTAGACTAGTAGGCATAGGTGAACATGTATCGGATATCGTTACGTTATCAGATGGAGAAAAAAGGACGAATTCTTGGCGCCTTGAACCACAGACAATTTAACACCTTAAAAGGGTTCTGTGACCTTCAAATTGGAGTTTTGGCTTAGGACATAGGGTTGCCATACGATTTCTCTAAAATTTAGCTCTTAAAAACTCAAAAACGAAAGCCAAAGCTCACCAAGAGCTGTAGAGCGTACCTATTAATTATTTATCTATTATGTATTGTTAAGTAAAATAATAATACTTGGTTTTTCGAAAAAATAAATACTGAAAAGAAATATTTCTCTCAAAAATACCTATACATAATCGTGGTAGGGAACTACAAATAACAGGTGTCTACAGTTGAATAACAAGCTTTTAGAAAGATGAAGACATTACGATAATTACTCTGCTCAGATATCTTTCTCTAATATCCGCTACACGCATTCTTAGAAAAAAAATTCATTCCCATTTATTTGGGTTTTCAAAAATGATGTAAAACCTATAAAATTTTAATTTATCAGCAATTTTGGAGTTTGAATTAAAATCATTGTTGTAAACATTAAATATAGCGTTCAAATTTTTGAAAAAAAAAATTAAAAAACCAAATTTTTTTTAAAAACTTACCCACACTAATTTGCCATGATTATCAAACAGCAAAAAACTTTTTCTTCTTCCTTTTTTAGATGAAGAAAAATTAATTCAAAATAAATTTCAGTTTATACGTTATATTTAGAAAAATGTCACCGTTCATTGCTTTCTTTAATGAAATATATTATCATGTGCAAACACACACGCACAATACAGTACAATACGATTTACTTTCGTTGGCCTGATTATTTGCTTTGCCAAGATATCACAAATAATACTTTAATGGAATAATAAAAGAATTAATTCCAATTTCATTTTTTTTCTGATTTTGTTATGGTTAACTTACAACGATATAATTACATACAGCGAAACTAATATATTTATAAGTTTATAAATGTTTCTTATTCATGCAAGTAATTTTTTTAAAGTAACACGCATAGAATATAAATTACAGTATTTTAGAACTCATTTTACATCATTTAACATCAAAATATTTTATTATTTAGTAAAACATTTTTATTAAGGGGCAATAAACCTTTTATAACATAATTATAATGAGTAACGAGTTGTTTTTACTTCCTTGTACGAAGTAAAGTAAAAACAATCGTGAAAAATTTTGGTTTTCAGATTTCAACGGAAATATCCATTTTGACCATCCCTGAATCTATTTGACTAGTTTCGGTGTGACGTCTGTAAGCACATACATATGTCACATAACTCAAAAATTATCAACCGTAGAATGTTTAAATTTTGGATTTCAGACTATAGTAAAATCTAGTTGTGCACCTCCCATTTTTATTGCAATCCATTGGACCAAAAATGTCAAAAAAGGCTCAAAATCAAGAAAATTCGGATATTCAACTTTCCCTTAACTGCAGTAATAAGCCCTCATTGAGAGCTTTTCAACGATATATCATAACAGGTACTTATTTTCATTGGTTCCAGAGTTGTAGCCAAATAAATGTTTAATTAATGAATTTTTTTGGGATCTTACAAGGAGAAGCACATCGGTTCGAATCCGACTTTATATATATATATATATATATATATATATGATCTTTTTTCTATAATTAAATATATTGATTTATTAATAATTATTAACCTCTGATTGTAAAAAAATATTTAGAATAAATAATTATTCAATAACAATAAAAAACAAAAAGAATCAAAAGTTATTAGTGAAATAAAGTTTTATGTACTTTTCATTTTAATTCAAAAAATCTTACAGTAATTAATAATTTTAATAAATCAATATATTTAAATAAACAAAAACAATCATTATACGTAGCAGTTTTATAATAAATGTTGAAAAACGAACTCACCATTCTGTACACCTTTTGTTGCACTTTGTACTCCTCTACGGCTGTCCGTGAGTTACTTAGCCACATCCATAATGCGGATAATTAATTCCTCAAGATAATCTCCTTTGTTTGTATACAATATTTTTCATCCATACCCAGAAGTAAAAATCTAAAAGTGTTAAATTAGGGATCTTGGTGGCCAGGAATGTGGATCTCTACGATTGATTAATATTTCAACAAAATGATTATTAGAGTGAGTAGAAACGGCATAGAGAAGTGGGTGATAGCCAATTGTTTAAGTAGTCTCTAAATCATCGAATGCAAAACTCCGATCCGCTGAGAAAGACATTGTTTACTAACGCATGGACTGCGCTGAACTGCATCCATAATTATTAAAGCGTCATGTTGAACAGATCATTCGTAGCTCGTACGGTCAGGTACTACTAGTACGTAGTACTAGTGAACCTAGTACGAAGTGAACCTGTTTCCCGGAGATAGCGAAAATTTCGCTAATTGTTTTGGCAGCTGTAGCATTACCCATTACAGTACGCGAGCTGCCACAGCAGTGGCGGCTCGCGTATAGACATTGTGGAAATGCAGCACCCCCTATTTCCACTTGATATTATCGGTAGCATTTAATGATTCCTTTTTTCTTTATACTTGTACAATAATATGCAGTCCTTAAGCCAAATGTCAATAGCCATCCCTCAGTTTATGAAAATTTTTGTATAGAACTGTACGCTTCACAGTTCCAGCGGCGTAATATTTGGCTGTTGTTCGCATGCGCACATAGGAAGCTGCACGCGAGGAAGAGAGAGCACTGTCGCTCCCACAGTGCCGACCCTGGCGTGCTGGTGGAAGGCAGTTTTTTTTTTATTCCGTGTGTGTATGGAATTTCCTTTTCCGTGTGTGCTCGGGTCCCTTTTCTAGTTTAATCGGTGGAAGAAATATGAAATTGGTTTACTTGTTTTTCCAGTAGTGATCAGAAGATGGCGGAAAGCAAGGGCTCTTTGATTGCCAAATCTGTCCAAAAAAACGCTGGAATGGCTAAAAAGAAAGTAATTAATAAAAACTAATTATGTTTCCGTATACATAGACATTTAAATTAAGCACCATTGAACTGTAGTGGTTTTAAGCGGATATTTTATTAAGTTATTTTATTAGACAATAACTTAATAATACTAAAAAGTATTATCTATATTGACATTTTATTAAAAATGTTAATGCACATTGTATTTAAAAACCGTGTACTATATAAATCTAATTCTACACTTTATTACATTCAGGAATATAATAAAGAATGTAATAAAGTGTAGAATTAGATTTATTATCTTGCTTCTAGCTACTCTACTTGATTCATTTTTTCGGTTCTTTTATTTTACAGAAAACTTTAACCATGGCTTTGAAAAGGCCCAGATAAATATTTTCTGGAGCAGCACCCCTCCTAATTTTAGCTACGAGTCGTCGCTGATTACAACTACCCAAAATGAATACGTATCAGCTTATTCCTCTGTTGTAAATACGGCATTACTTCAATGGCAAACCGGTCACGTTCAAACTAAATTTCACAGAATACCTTCTTCACTAATGACAACACAATACCCAATATACGTAACGTACCTTACAAAATGATTTAAATACTGATACAGTACTGCGCATTGGTGATGAGCTGTTATTACTTTAGTGCCAACTTTAAAACAATAATTTTTCAAATAATTTATTGTATCTGTTACAAAAAATGTAAAAAATTATTATCTAAGAAACTTTTTTAAGTGATTTTTATTTTACAACTATTGTGCAATTTCCAATTTTTAACAATAAAATTTTCTTTTACAAATATTTCACATCACCAGAATAGAATTTGTTTTTGTTTACATTAAATAAGTAATTTTCTGACAGTGTAGTAATGAATTCGAATTTTTCTTACTTTTCTTTGTTTTTTTAAAGTTATCTTACATCATTATGTTTGGAATTAAGCCCTCTGCAAGTTAGTTTAAACCTTTGTGTTACCAATTTAATAAAATTATTATATGTCAAACATAAAACACAGGGTTTTTTACCCCAATTTATCGGTTTTCGCCCCAAAATCTTTCAATAAGTACTAAAGATTTGGTTGTAGGACCTATTTTATTAGATTTCTCATCTCAAGAACCATATAAAACTACTAATTCTGTGCCCTGTAATTAACGTCCTAAAAATTTCAGTACGATTTTATTTCACTGGATTAGCTGAAGTCTGAACGAAATATTTCGTTCAAATACTTCGCGAACGAAGTATTTCTGGACATATGTTTATTGTTCTCTTTCCACTCTTTTTACAAGTAGAATAGGTTATGAAAATCCGCAGAACTTCGTGATACACCCGTATAAATTAATAGCGTAAATATTTTTTAACTGAAATCAGTAAAAGGGATAAGTTGCCAGTTGAGTGGCATGTGTTTTTTTTTATATATTTGGGTTTATTAAGGAAAAATATGTTTCGCTGTATCAATCAAAGATTAAATCAACATAAAGTTTAAAAAAAATAATCTGTAAACTAATAATTTTGTTATAAGTACAATTTAAAAAAAAAAAGATTTGGTATCAGGGTCACTCGTAAAGTTCCAGCCTGATAAAGGAAATTTTATTTTTAATTTATTTTCAATGTAGACACGTTCCAATTTGATTTATTTTAGACACAATATTTTCCAATTTCTTAATACCTTCAGTACAATGTACTTTGTTCAAATAGCGAAAGTAAGCGGTTACATCAGATTTAACTTCATTATTTGAAGTAAATCTTTCTACAGCGAGCCCTTTCTTCAGGTTTAAAAACAGGAAGTAATCGTTGGGAACCAAGTCCAGCAAATACGAGCACATGTGGAAGAGCTTAAAAGCATAGGTCATGGAATTTTGCAGCAAAAATACAAGACATGTATGCAGGCATATTATCATCATGAAAGAGTAGTACTTCTTTTTGGCTAAAGGGAGATGTTTAATCTTAATAGCATTCTTCAACTGGTCCACTAGTGAAGTGTTAAACTACTTTGTGATAGTTCTACATTTTTCTAGGTAATCTGTGAACATCACACCTCGAAAATCCCAAAAACTGTAGCTATAACTTTCTACAGATAGAACCATAATCATTTTCTTCTGGTATTTTCACTTTCTTCCACTCTACGGTTGGTCTCAGGTGGGTAACGATTAATTCATGCTTCATCTATTGCTGTAAAAAATCAGTGAAACTCAGTAAAATCGCGTTTAAATAAGGCTAAACATCCTAGAAAAATTTTCAGTTGTTTTTGATCGACTCTTAATAATCGCGGTATCCTTAAACGAAAAAAAAATTTTTCACACTCGTGTAACAACCGTGTAAAATGTACTGGACAGCTCTATCTTGATGTGTATACAGCAAGCAGTATTTTTTTTTTTAATCGGCGATCATTTAATTTGACGTTGTAAATTTTTGTGACGATTTCGTCAATCGTAGCAGTTTTGGAAGTCTCGACTGTTCATCAATGTGAAATTTATGTACGTTTAAATTCAAAACCCACTTTTTTCTGTCGAAATCCCTTAAAGTAGAATCTAATACTTTTTGTTTGTTCGTCGGGTTAAACACTTTTAAAATGAAGTATTTTTTAATAGCTTGAACAAAACTTTTGTCGATTTTTTTCACAATATGTTTGCTTTACTCGATCGCTACAAACAAGCATGTGTATGAAACTTCGCAGCACGTCATCTAACAGGCCAAACTTAACAGCAACATAATAATTTGTAAACTTGTGCTATCTCTTTGTCAGAGACTTTTCCGAACGACCCACATGGTTGTAGTTTCTTTTTATTTTAGCGCCTAGTTCAAAATGGAGACGATGTATATGTATAATATGAAACTGGGTAAAACGCATAATATCTTTCAACTCATTTTATTTCGTATTCTACTTTGATGAATTTCTAACTAAATAGCAAAAATCGTTAATCATTTTGTTCCCTTACAGTCGTAGTTAACTTGCTGTGCTTACCAAATTATGACGACGAATCAATATTTTTATGAAAATACTTCAAGAAAATCAATATTTGTAGAGTTACAGTTCACTGATGTATTAAAAAAAAGAATATATATTAGATTGATGTTTAATTCTTTTTAGTGTTTTGTCGATTTATAAAGAAAACCATACCTGCGTTAGCAAATACATTTAAAATAGAAAATATAGAATATAAAATAGAATATTTATATAGGTAATTCTTAATAATAATAATAATTAATAATAATCATAATAGTACTTCTATGCAACTATTTCCTTAATTAAAATTATATTAATGCTACACAGTACAGAATTTTCCATTTGGTCGGTCTGCTCAACGATAACACATACTGTTTTTATTTGGTTGATACGGAAGGTTAAACGTTATCAGACATGCCACAAAGCTAATCACCCTCCTCGAGTACTGCCGAGGATGTAATTAGAGAGTTCTAGTTACCGTATTCCTGTAACATCTCACGATGTAGACTCCGGTTTAAGTAACATTTGCGGTACGGGTGAACGCTGTAATATAAAACTTCGTACTTACCTTTAACGTTTTATTTTAACGTCTGATCGAGAGTTCATTTTTTTTTTATGTACGTTTGATTTTAAGACTGGATCGATTTATTTGAACAAAACTGTTTAGAAATGTTTTTAAATAGAAGGAAAATTGAAGTGGTCTATATTTGAATTAATTCTTATTTGACTAAATGTTTAAAAAAAATTTTTGAAAAAACTTTGAAAAATTTGCAAAGTTTAAAAAATGTTTAAATAAAATTACTATTTTTTATTTGTTTTAAAATTGTTGTAGGATAAAAACAAAATTATTTATAAATAAAAAAAACAATTTTAAAAAATTCTTGTTTTTTACCCACGTCGGAACGGAGACGGTACATACGTTTGGGGTAAGAGGTTGTCTGTATGTTGTTACCATTTTTGCAAAAATGGTAGCCGATTTCGTTGCTGTTTTATGCATTACAAAGAGCAGGTTCTAAGAATAAAGGCGTTGAATTGAAGGCGTTTGGTTAGATTATAATTTTTCTGCAAATACCCACTGATTTGGATGAAAAAAGTGGCTGTCTGATTCTGAAAAAGTACCCAAAATAAGTTGTGTCTGTAGAGCTTTAGTATTGCATTACTCGACCTTTAGTGATGAAATAAAAAATACATAATTATAGATTAACCAATAATTGTCTAAAAAGTGGTCACATTGCTAAAAGTTTTGAAATTGTATTGTTAATTTGGATTTTTTCAATTGAATATCACTTTCACGTTATAACCTAAATCATTTTTTAATGAAAAAGTTTGCAGATACAGTATGTAATACAGAGTACGATATCTCGCTTTGAAACTTGGTCCAAGACCACCGGCTTCAGGTTCTCAAATGAGAAAACAAAATGTGTAATCATTTCTCGTCTACGAGACCCTTTCACTCCATAAGTTCTCAATGGAGAGCCAATATTACTATCTCCCTGGAAGTTAAATTCTAGATATACTACGAATCCTTAACAACACTTATGTGGGGAGCTGACATAGGTCAGCTTCCCACTTAAGTGTTACGTTTTTGATGATGCTCCCCATCATGTATGTTACGTTTTTATTATTCTTTAGTTTGGTCCCATTTGGATTATGATTGTATCGCTTACTCTTCAGCATGTCATACCGTGCTTAAGATGCTGGATGCTGTACACCACTCTTTTCTTCGTTTTGCCACTGGTGAGTTTCGATCAAGTCTCGTCGCAAACATACTTGTCGATTGCAGTGAGCCATCACTTTGGGGTTGACGGATCCCGCTGCTAGCATCTTACTGGGGTCGTCTTAAAGGACAACCACATCATCCGGTTCTTAAAGCAGTCGTCGCAAAACCTCATTTCCAACTGTATGAAAACCATCCACACAATACAGCACAAATAGGTATCCGTACCCGGGGTTTAATGTTTTAATTTTGACACACTAGTTTCCCAATTTATCTCTGTTCATATCCTCCGTGGAGACAACCCCATAAATTTTAATTATGACCTCACTGTGTATAATAAAAAAAATAAAAACTCCTGTCGTTTTTCAGCCAACAATTTGCCATTTTCTATCCGAGACAAATCCAGAGCAGTAGTAGATACAGATGGGTCGAAGCAGAATGGGCTTTGGTTGGATGGCTTTTGTTGCAAATGACAGAACTTATGCTTTTGATCTATCTTGTATTACAATTGTCAACAATGCCGAACTTTAGGCCATCACTATGACTTTGATTATCATTAAACAAAAACATTGTCAAATCCTAGCGGTTCGTGTAGGTCTGTCAAAGCTTTAAAAGACTTGTATTCTAGAAATCTAGTTGATATCAAGATCTGAATACAAAACATTTGAGAATATCAAGATCTAAACCGGTGTATACCAAGATCCAAATGTGAAAATAAATATATTTAATATTTCAGTTCAGAAGGGACGAGATGCTTCCTTGTCCCACCTTCGATGAATGAACGGGACTCCTGGGGTCCGTAGGCGAGGTTTAAGTATGACCGTAGATCCGGTTTGGGGATCCTTTTGGGGGACCCCGAATTAGTGGCAAGGCAGTTGAAAGACCGAGTCCAGGCTCCTCGTGTAGTGCTATCAGCAACGGCATAGTCAGACCTGGCATGACCGCGCGAGGAGTTACAGGCAACTGGCACCTCAAAGGCTGAGTTATACGGGAAAGTGGGTCAGACCTTGGGGGAAGGAGGAAAAAAAGGGGGACTGCAGTAAATATGTTTCTCTTAAACGGCTGGGCTGATTTTTTTTGCAGTTTTTTACATTACATAGATATCACCTCAGAACAGTTTCTTACATTAGTTTTATGGTTATAGGCGACCAGATAGCGCTGCCCTCTGAGATACGTCTAGAGATGTTTTTCTGTAAAACGGTAGGGCCGATTTTGATATTTTTTGTATCACAGTATCACCTCATTGCATTACATAGACATCACCTCAAAGCAGGTTCTTCGGTTAGTTTTACGGTTATAAGCCGCCAAGGAGCGCTGCAGTAGATATGTTTCTTCAAAACGGCTTCATGGGTTTTTAAAATTTTTAATTTTATCAATTGTAAAATAAAAACGTGTCTAACAATTCTTTACAGAAAGTAAACGTCAATAACTGGTTGGGCATGTCAGTTGTTAAATAATCATTAAATAAAATAATTTACTACTCGAAATTTGTTTGTATTTCTTAGTGTTAGTTTAACGAATGTAATTTGCTTACTTATGCCTTACATCTGCTATTATATAAGCAATATATTAAATACATTTTTTTACTTTGTGTAAATCTTTCTTGCACGGTCTTTTTGCGACTTAATTTCAGTGTATTTGTGTATTTTATTAATTCTGTGATATTTATTACAAATACGTGGAAGATTCCATAAGGAAAGCTTTTGAATAAATTTACCGCAGGTAAAGACGAAAAATGAATAGAGATATTTTCAAATTACCATTTTAATGACATTAAATAAATGTTAATTTTATTTTATATATTATTTTATAAATTGTAATAAATTTTTTGTGTAATAAATTCAGTTATTTCATTATTTGGTTGCATTTATGTGTATTAACAATGGTGCAGTGTTTTCTTCTAATGAATAATATCGTAAAATATTATTTCCAATATAAATTTATTAAAAAAAAAATCTTATCGTAGTTTTTAGGAAGCTGAATATAATAAACTGAATATAATTTTATAATAACACTAATTTTGCTAGAAAATTACATGAATATCTCTAGGAATTGTGACCATAAATTAATTTCTATCTAAACGTTTATTCGCCCATTACAATTAATTTTAATTAAGCATGGTGGTATAAAGATGTGCTTTACAAATAATCTCTACGTTCTTGAAATATAAATATCAGTTTGAGGAAAAAACGGACGATAATTGAAATGAATTTTTTTGCGTTTTTTTTCTAACACATTTTTTCAACATTTTATATGTAAAATAAAAATATCTTTAATCTAGGTATTTCATTTTTATAATGATTTTCGGTATAAGAGATGGTTTTTAAATTAAGAATAAAAAAAAAATCATATTTCTTACTGTAATTTAATAAGAAATATAATTAAAACGTATAAATAAAATGTTATTCATACTTAAGGATAATAATTTTTGAAAAAAGGAATAATAAGCGTTGAAACAAATAACACAAGTAATACGTGCCATGTAGGATATTCTCATCTTTTCAGAACTTATCAAAAGAGGTTACAGAAATGTCAAGTTAAATAATGTTGTACGCAGTTGTTTTCTAAAGGGATTGATGGTGTCAAAACAATGTATCATTGGCGCTCATTTTTTCTATCCCCCAGTGGTTGCTTTTATTTCTTCTTGTGGTCCTTTAAAAACAGTCTTCCTAAATCTATTTGCTGTAAGTTTTTTTATGAAAATAACTTTCAGTTTATTGAAAAAGTAAAAAAAAAAATATTTAATATTAGTCTGTAACTAATTTTTAAGTAAGAAAATAGAAACAAATTTTAAGTTCATAAGTAGATACTACTCTATCAAGAAGAATAGACACCACTCTTCCATCCTACGGATACACTTTGACTTCAAAGATCACAGAGATCTAGTCATGGATTGTCTTTAATCGTCTAACGTTCCTACCATTGTCTAGTAGATTCACTGCTAGATTATTTACATGTATGTTTAGTCTAAATATATAGTCTCAACTGGCCTTCTGAATCTCCGAAACATCTCATCTAAAGACAATCGTTGAACTTCAGCGTCCTAACGAACCATGGTGCTCCTGATATGATCCTGAGTTTTGAAATCGTTGAATGACCTCAATATTGCTGTTAGCAGTTGTTCTCCACTATTATGTACCGTATTTCTGTATTGGTTTCAGGAAGACCTTATACAGCAATAATTAATTTGCCAGGGACAAATGAGATTTCTTACAAAATAGCCAGTACATTCGTAAAAGGTAAGCGTTTGTTGTTTCCCATTCTCTCTTTTTATCCCATTTTTGATTAGTAGCTTAGTACCAGCCCCCTTGTGCCTTATAGTTTGGAGGTTTAAATTAATTACACAGAATAGTCTCGAATACTTAAATAGTTGTTATCGGTGAAATGTATCTTGGAGATAGGAACAAAATCAAGCAGTTTGGTTAGGACACATGCCTCCAATTCTTTTTTCTTCACAATGCCATTTATGTTTCACGTAACGATCCTCTGATTCCTGGCCATCAAAAGAATTGGCGATCACCTTTGTTAGCAGACGTACGAGGTTCCTGCTCTCTTACATTAAATATTCGATGTTCGTTGTCAGCTTATCAAGCTTATCCAGTTAAGATGAATTGTAAAGTACGTCACCAACCATTGCTTCAACGAATGATTGTAGGCAATTTTGTAATCGAGAATTAATAGGCGATTGGTTACCTGGATGATCACATACATAACTCTTTTCTAATTCAGTTGGGAAACTTTTGTTTTGAAAATCTATATTAGGAGAAAATTAAAAAAAAATTTTATAATCATTAAAAACAATATTAAATTTAAAATTATTTTATATTTGATATGCAAAACATGGTCGTGCATTCCCGCTTTTGATTCGTTGTGCCAGGATGTAATGACACGTTTTCCAAGTAAAGTAACTATGGTGTTTCCGTTGAACACTGAGAACATTGTCAGCAACATGTTAGAGAATAAAAGTTAGTTTTCTACTATCTCACTTTATGACGCTGGGGTAATGCAACAAAAGGACTGGTGAGCAAGGGGTTGAGAGACAGCCCTCTGTGGAGTCGCTGTTCGTCCGAGCTTGTTTCGGTGGGCGGCGGCTAGGAAACAGGGGAACTTTTGATCCCCACCTGAAAAGATCGAGACTCGGCGGGGGCCCCTCTCCGGGATGCCCCTGTTAGAGGCAGTGACAATAAAGGACCGAGTTCCGGCTATTAGGGTGGAGCGGCTGGGAACGGCACAGCCGGGCCTGGCACTGCTCCATACTGATAGTTGAGCCGTGGGCACCTCCCAGGGCCATGATAATATTTAATTGCGGGTCCGGCCCTGAGAGAAAAGGTTGATGAGATAGGAATTTTAGTCGGTAGAGCGCAGGCACACATACGCACTTAATAACATCTTGCGGAACTTGTTAACGAGGCCGACACTTCGCCCGTAAATGGGGTTCCTCCGATTCGCCAACAAAAAAAGTAAAGTTACTATTTCTTGTATTACGGAACGTTTACATGAATTCAAGTCTCTTCGTGTCGTATTTAAATTAAATGTCTTTTGGTATTGAAAATAGATAAAGGAGTGAAGCCGTAGCTGAAAAACTTTTGAAGACAATTTTTTTGGGGGTTTTCGGTTAGGTTTTGAGATAATTCTTGTAGAGGCAATCATGACTTTAGCGGTCTGTTTCTGCATGTATTCATTAGCGAGTGGTCCATATTTATGAACTTTCTTGTTTTATGTTGCCTGAAGAAACTGCAAGTTGGGGATGTGAAATTTATTAGGTATAAGTACTGTTGTCTTATTTACTAGGGTGATATCAGGGCATTATATTTGAATGTTTTGATGTTATGGTTTAGTATTGATTATGGATACCATTGCAGAACACATTAGTTTGCAGATAACTATATTTTGGGGAAATATCAAATCATAAGTTATTTATTTTGGTGAATTATATTGTCCTGATCAAGGCTGTGAAATAGTATGTGAATAGTTTTGCAGCCAGAAATATGTCGCTGACCTTAGTCGTTTTTATTACATCGCCTTCAATGATCGCTAATATTGACTTTCCCAAAATTTGCGATAATTTCTGGTAGTTCAACTACATTGTACAGTAAAGCTTTTACGATTATTGGATTGCAATCGTAAAACCTTGTTTTGAGAATCATATCTGCCTAAGTCAACCACTTCTTGGTTCAGACAACAGTGAAGGTCAACACTTCTGTTTGGAAAGGTGTAGCTGAGCTCTGTCGACTGTCGGCAGAATTTAGTTTCCAACCTGAGCTAAAAATTTGATTGTAATCATCCTGGTCTTTATCTGCATTTTCTACGAATAATTTTTGTCTATTTTGTTATCACAAATTGCATTTCAGTACAGAAATTCTATTTCGATATGTCCATTAACCCTTTTTCTTTATACTGGAGACCCTTAGCATGGCAAAATCCGAGGTATTTATATAAATCGGTGCCCGACATCTGTTCAATGGTTCCTCCATCTTCTCTTTCAAAGCCACTGTTACAATTTTATTTTTGGTGATGTTTTGTTGGCCAAACATCATATGGATTTCACCTCAGAATTTGTGTAAGGTGGAAATGATGCTTTAGTCAATGTCATTGGCACGGTATAATTTAATATCAGTGTAAAGGAGATGGCTGACGGAATATTTGACCGTTGTTTCATACGCTTATTGGAATCCATACCCTGTCTATTAAGAAGTGAACATAAAATATTTAAGGCTAAATAGTATTAGATATACTCGTAAAGAATTTGAAAGGTCATACAAATTGACGGGGGACGCAGCCACTCTAACAAGAAATCTCGAACCCACCGGGTTGGTCTAGTGGTGAACGCGTCTTTGCAAATCGCCTGATTTGGAAGTCGAGAGTTTCAGAGTGTCCTAGATAAGGACAGTTATTTTAGTACGGATTTGAATGCTAGATCGTGGATGCCGGTGTTCTTTGGTGGTTGGGTTTCAATTAACCATACATATCAGAAATGGTCGATCTGAGACTGTACAAGACTACACTTCACGTACATTCATAGATTAATCCTAATTCATCCTCTGAAGTAATACCTAACGGTAATTTCCGGAGGCTAAACAGGAAAAAGGAACGCTAGATAGTATACGAATATACTCAGATTGTTCCTTTGGAAAATACTCATTCTGATGTCAATAGAACTGGAAGTAATCCTGTAACTGTTAGTAAATCCTTCCATTATAACAAAATTGTTAAGACCATATTCTGTAATGACATCAAATCTTATAGAACAGTAATCGTTCCATGCTCCCCTTTGTACAGTGCCGGCACTCATACGAAAGCAGTATCACATTTACTTCGTTTTTGTTGCTTGTTCAATAATTACACTCTACATCAGCTGCTCTCTGCATCCTAGCGAGTTCTTCGTCAAGCCCTTTTTTGTTACTTTTCCAAGATATTAGGAATTTTAATATAAATATAGACGACTCTTAATGTATTGATGTGAATATATTTTAGAGGTCATATAAGCAAGTGACTGGTCCATACATGGCTGGATAACTTAGGTTTTAACTTTTTGACAGCATGTAGGTTATAGCGTGGAAGAAAAAGGATGAAATAATTCTAGGCTCATGGAGGAATTTTCTAAAATTCTTTGAAATTTCTTGAAAGATTAATTGGAAATATATTAAAACAGAAGTTGTAAAACTGGTTTGGATCGTCATTTTCCAATTCTTAGAGCTTCTTATAGCCTCGTTTACAATTCACGTAACTTTTTAGAGCATCATTGATGGTTTTACTTTCATAGCTTACGCTAGTGACGCAGTATGCGTCACTAGAGTAGACTGTGATGCAGAATTTCTTAAATTCTATCTTTAATGGCCGGTCTTCTTTTTTCACCATCAGTAACAGAACGTTTGTTTATTATTTCGCAGAATATTTTGTCTTCCTCAGATTAGATAATGCTACCAATCATATTGAAATATTGAATGAAATCAATATTATTAAAATACCAATATGTTGAAATACTGATACCAGTCTATTTCAAATGGCTGTCAACCTTTACGATTTTTTTTGGAGGTGGGGGACCCCATTTACAGGCGCCGAAGCAGTGTTGGACTCGCTAACAGATTCCGCAAGCTGTTACAGAAAATGCGTATGTATTCCTGCGCACTTCCGACTAAACGTCCACCACTGGTGACCCCACCCCACATCCTGGAAAATCGCTAATAAAGCATCACTTCATTAGCGATTTCCCAGGAAGTTGGGTCGCCAGGGGTGGAGGTTTAATCGGTAGTGCGCAGGAATACAAACGCATTTTCTGTAACAGCTTGCGTAACCTGTTAAAGAGTTCGACACTGCTTCGGCGCCCGTAAATGACGTTCCTCCACCTCAAAAAAAAAGTAATACTGGACACACTGAAATGTGTGTCCAGTATTACCAGCTTTAGAGCCATTTTAAATATTACTAGCGATGATCTATTTTCTGGGTTTTTCTGGATGCTTGGTTCTATTTTTCCTGATTCTGGATATTTTGCCCTTTGTTTTTTGTATTCCTTTTACCTGCATTTGTAAATCCTTACAATTTCTCTTTCTCTTGGTAAAATACTATAACTCTACCAAGGGTTGCTAAATCTAATCATTTGTGTTCCAGTGTAATGTACAATTTGTTATTTTCAATTCCGTTTTCCTATTTTTGTTGATAAAGAGATTTATTTAACTCTATCTTATGATAGAGAATTACTATTTGGAGACATGCCGAAGAGTCCGATTTGAACAAAGTTCTACTTATTTAGCAGTCGGTCTTTAAAATGATTGTAAGATTTTTAAAAGGAAAATCAAGTAGACAGTTTTTTTGCAATACGTTTAATCCATTTCGTTAAAGGATTTCATTTTCCAAAAGCGATTGTTAACTTTCACTATAATTTTTAATTATTTCTCGTCAAATTATATAAAAATAGAAATCTTAATTATGTAAAAAGAAATATTTCATACATTGACATCAGCCTAAAACAAATTATAGATTCTTTTTTTCAGAGTATTTGGTTATTAAATTATTTTCTGACTTGTCACACATGCTATCATCTTCCACATAAGGAGGAAATTAAATGCTGACATCAAGTACCGTTGCTTGAATATATTATTTTATTTTTATTTTGTTATTAACATACATGTTGATTTTATTCAAGTGAAAAATTAATTATAATAACGAACGAGAATTAATGTTTATTTTTATTTTACGAGTAATATACAAGGAATTCCATTTTTTTTGTATTGCACTGATTTTGATTATTGTGCATCATCAGTTGCGAATTTTTAAATACTCGTACTTTATACATTATGATTTAACAGTAATAAAGGCTTATTATTATATTTTGTGTACTTTTAAAAAAATAAACTAAAAAAAAAAAATTAAAATAAAAAAAGATTTGCTTTAAAAAAAACTATTTTTTTTAATTTGTGATTTTTTTGCTTTAAATTAAAGTAAAATTATTCACGTAACTGTATGAGGAGTTTATTTAACTTTACTAGAAGGTAACTAATTTTACGGTTGCTACATTATAATATAATTTTTTTATTAATGTTTATAATATACTTATTTGATGCAAAATATTATTAAACTGGTTTTCAGTGTCACACAATTTTTACATAGAAAATTTGTTCCCTAAACACCAGACAGCTTATATGTAATCTTATAACGTGATACATTGTTATTCATATTATATTTTTATTCTCTGCACTATATTATGTAAGCAATAAGAAATTTTACACAGTTTTAAAATAATGGAAAACTTCATATGCTTCAAAATAAATTTCCAAAATATCAAATTATAATATCTTGTAATTCAAAAATAAAAAGCGTTCGGAATTTTTTAGTTCGTGTTTTAAACTAAATTATCTACGTGACCTAATATTGTCATTTACTAGAATTCAAATTAAATTCTTTATATTGGTGAGGTGGAAATAACATTTTTAATATTTTTTTTTCTATATTATTTTTTTATAATCTACGATTCTTAAGGTTTTCAGATACTTTTTTTGAACTTACTCTGTTTGGTTTGTGTAGTAAGTTTGATATCCATTTGAAATCCTTCTTGGTATACATGTTTTAGTACGATTCTTAAAATAAATAAAATTATCTATATTTGTTAGGAACACCGATTTAAAGAAGTATACTAGACTTTTACAAAGAAACTACTCGGGAAGCTAAAATAAGATTCAAAAAGACGGTCATGGCTTATTTATCGTAATAGAAATGCTTGTTTCTACTTGCTATATATATTTCAAATGCTTTTTTTTTTTTGCAGTTTTTTTTTTAGCTCTTTTTTCTCTAACAAAATGAAAAGAACGGAAAATTCGTAAAACTAAATATAATTTATAAACTGTAATTTATAATTTAAAGGAAATACTGTTCTGCTACAGGTACTGTACTGTACATTTGTTATTAGAAATAACTAGGATATTAAATACATCCTATAATATATTTGTAAATTCATGAATTTAATTTTAATGATTTTTTTTTACGCATAAAAATATTTTGTATTATTTTCGAATGTAAAGAAAGAATTTTCCTTAATATAAAATGGTAAAGGAGAATTCTGTTTATACATTACTGTATCCGGAAATTCCCCCTGTACAAAATGTAACGTTTAACTTATAAATAATTCAATTTTTCAACTTCAACCGTGTAAAGAATTTTTATATACTAAATAAACCTAAAGTAACTTACATACTCTTGTTAAATAAAGTTATAAAGCTATTTTTATTTACACAATTTGGTATAAATCTTCATTCTAATACTTAACTGTATACTTTATACGTAAATTCTGTTACCATATTCCGTGATTTACGTGTTATTTCATACTGTATTGCGAGTGTAATAAATCTTGATTTAATATTACATACATCGGCGGTCTTACCTTGCCAACTGCTTCACTCGTAACAAAGTAATTTAAATAACAATAATAATTTATGATCTCATAACCATAGAAACATAATAGGAAAATAATATAAGATAATTTCTGGATAAACGTTTGTATTATATGCTGTTGCCTAATGTCTTTGACGGCTCGTTGCAATTTAAAACGTTCTGGTAGCCCTGAAAAGGATTGTTTGAGGTCTCTTGAGTGGTAGCGCTGAAAAAAAGTGCCGTTTTTCGTTAACTCTAAGAAGAGCTGTTTGGTCGGGAAGGTGGTTTCCGGCGATGTCCACTCGGCTGTATTCGGAGAGTTGCGGCTCGTCCATTGAAATCAGACTGAGCTTCTCCCTCAGCGGCGGTTGGGTCCCTACTACAGCATGGCAGTGGTGGCCCCTAGAGCACGCAGTATCGGGTCGACGTCGGTCGTCTGGGTCGGTCGTTTGGAAAAAAATATTCCCAAAAATTTTTGTTTTGTTCATTTTTTTGACAGTTATTGATAATTTTTGCATCAATAATAACGTATTTTTTCGATTTGCATCCGATGATATTCTGTGTAAATTTTAATACCAAAACTTTTCTCTTTCTCTCCTGATCTTTTCTCTAAAATGAACACTTATCGAGTTATCGACTTAACATCAATTCATGAAGAACCTACCACTTAATGTTGAATATATTTACGTATTTAATAGTACACGACCATGAGATTTTAATTTAATTAATGTGAATTTTTGTAAACCTTTTATTGTAGCTCAAAACCTGTGTATTGCAGTAAAGAATAATAAGAGTAATACAGTATAACAAGAGTGGAAAGTAATAAATCATAATAGAGTAATACAGTATACTAAGAGTGGAAAGTAATAACATCAACACATCCCAATCCCAGAAGGGAAGACTTATGACGCTTCCGGTCGCCACACCCTCCTCTATCATAGCCATGATGAGCTTTAACGGGAGTCGTCTTACGCCCTCTAACTTTTTACATCTCATAGTAAAAAGCCAGACCTCTTTGGGATGCCACTGATGTAAATTCCTCGGTAGACATTTACATCCGTGTTTTATAAACTCAGCTTTTGCCTTCGCGTCAGGCCTCATCCGGACATTTCGAATGTTCTACATCGTTGTCCTCTGAAATAGCTAACGAAGTTCACGGAACCACGCACCACACGCCTAGTTCTACATTTTAGAGATCCAATTCGTGTGTAAATGTCTCATAAAATTCGAGGTAAATGAATAACAACATACCACCAAAAATGTTGTTCGCAACAAATTTTATTCCTAGTTCCCTTAGTGAACTCAAATTCAGTTCATACCCCTGACTTTGACATCAACAATAGTGAGATTTGTATTCATTGATATTAATTTTATTGGGTTATAATGGAGATATTTCTGTAAGTTAATGCGAGCAGCACTCAAATCAGCTGAAATGTGTTATTTAATCTGATTTACGTTATTATATTTGAAACAAAAGATTCGAATTGAATACCATATACAGAGTGTACCATATAAAACGCAACCCATCAATCACTCATCCATGAAATTTTAAAAGTCAAGCTTACTCCCCTACTCGTTACTGAAATGGACTCGTCCAACATCTGAACATCACACCGACGCAGTAAAACACTACCGATAGTAACAACAATGCAATCATAACGTTCAGTGTATTGCTTGAGTCAAGATGCTGTTTTCGCTAGATGAACGTGTTTTCATTGTTAAGTCGTACTTCAGTACGAAATCAGTGGTTGCAGTGCAAGATTTGATTCGCCATGAGTACCCAGATAAACCAGCTCCTAACAAAACATCAGTATTAAGGTTAGTTGTAAAATTTAGAGAGACTGGTTCTATTAATAACAAGGAACACAAAAGATCTGCGTCAGTGTTGAATACAGATACAGTCACTGAAATCAAAGACCGATTACTCGCCTCACCAAATAAATCGATCAGACGTTTCTCTGCTGAAATTAATTTATCTAAATCAACTGTTCATCGGGCGACCAAACAATTACAATTACGACCTTATCGCATTCAAACGGTTCATCGACTTCTTGAGCCCGACCAAAAAAAAAAACGGCTACAATACTGTCAACGGTTCCGTCGATTTCTGCGTGAGGGAATTAATATTATAGATTCGTTATTTGTCACAGATGAAACACGGTTTCATTTGGATGGCTACGTAAACAGCCAAAACAGTAGAATTTGGAATGCTGAAAATCCCCAATTTATCACGAAAAACAATTACACCCGCAGAAGTTGGGCGTGTGGTGCGAACGATATCAGGATATTTTATTTCAGTTCATCGCACTCTTGGAAGAGGAAGACAGACACTGCTGGCTACAACATGACGGTGCGACATCGCACTACGCACGTTCAACTTCTGATTTCGTCGAGGAATTCTTTGGTAATAGTGTTATCGGTCGAGGCTTGTGTCCACCAAGATCTCCAGATTTGACTGCGGCGGATTTTTTTCTATGGGGTTACCTCAAAGAAAAAGCCTACAGCAACAAACCAGGAACACTTGAACAATTGAAAGTCAATATTGAACAAGCTGTATTAAATATCCAGCCACAAACTTTAAAAAAAGTTGCAAGAAACGCTGTAAAAAGAATTGAAGCATGTATTCAAGAAGATTCAATATTCAAGAAGAAGTATTCAAGAAGACAAAATTTTTTACTTATGTTACATACAATAAATATGGTAAAATTATAAAATTAAAGAGAAAGATAATCAAAGTAGATAGAGATTTAAACATTTATTTTGATTTATTAAATAAAAATTGTCATCTGAAAAAAAAATAGTTAACACTTTTCTGACTGACAAACCAATCTTTATGTAAAGTAAAGCTATGCTTAAACCGTATTGAAATACATTGTTTGTTCGTGCCAGACACGAAATCTCAGTGCTTTATTTTAAAAAGTTTATGAATCTTACGTAAAAAGATTTATAAGTAGAATTTCAGTTTTCAACAAAAATTGAGTATTCTTTTTCCTGAAAAAATATTATATAAAAAAATATGAAAATATTTTTTTCTAATTAAATGAAATTAAGTGATTTATTTTCAGCGCATGTTAATTTTTTTAGGTTTTCAACAGTTTTATTTAAATTTAAATGTGATTATGGTACTGAATATCAAGAAACTACTGTTGCTTCAAAAATAAAGGTAATTTTAACAAATTTATTACCAACTTATTATAAGAAATCTGTTTTTTATTTTTTATAACGATCAAAGTTTTTTTTTTAGTAATTTTGAAAATTTAATTTTTAGATCTAATATCTTTTGAGAGATCTTTTCTAGATCTTTTGAGTCATTTTTAGATTAATACATATGTTCACTCAAAACTTAAGAATTCTTTGGCCAAATAGAATGATGATTGTTTTATAAACATATCTTTATTATTCGTGAACATTGTCTTCGATTGTAAATTTAACCAGATAACTTCTTTGTTGGATAAATGGTCAAGCTTAGACAGACAGTATTCCATATTTTACAACGTCATTTTTCAATAGTAATATTTTTATACAGTGGGTAAATCATGTCCTATTATGAGTAGTTGAATGGTTTGCATAAGTGAAATTTAAGAAAAAAAGACGGTAATAAAGACATATTTTTCTGTACCAGTCCGTGATCCGGCACAAAAAAAACCGGTACACCTGTGAGCCGAAGAAATGTTATGTCGCTTCGGTACACCAGTGTGCCGCTGCACATTTGTTTGATGTGCGTTTCGGCACATTGGTGTACCGAATGATTTCACTATTTTAAATCTGTTTCATTACTTACCGTCTTATAATAATGACAAGTGTTTGGTGGTATCGGCTCTAGGAAATGATTATTATTAGTCTAAGTTTATTACAGGTATTCATTCTGACTTCCGAACGAGTAGCTGTGTAGGAATACCTTTTTGGGGAATAAACTGTCGAAAAAATAAGCTCTGCCTTCCTCTTCGAGGAACCATACTCTCATCGACTACTAATTTTTCCCTGGCTTTATAACTGCTCGAAAATTACTTAGTAACATATTTAATAGCATTTCTCTCTTAAAAATCCTACTAATAATATCGTAATTTTCATTGCTGGCAAAATTCCAGCGGTTTAAAATTGCAATAAATCTTTTTCTGGGCATCATTATTTTATGAAAGCAAACATATCATCATTCGACCAGTACATGAGTATATCTGGTAAACGATCTATGCCCATCAACATAAGAATTAAGAAAAACCTTTCCTATTTCATTCGTATTAGTATCGCCCCATTTAAATAACTTCATATTTTACCATTTTTTTTTTTGCTTCTTTACTCAAACATTGATTAGCGATACGATTATCAATAAAATGTAATATATCCTCTGAGAAAAACATATAAAACAGTTTAAATGGATTTTCTGTTAAAATATCATATCTTAAATACTTGAAATTCTTGAAAGGAATTTACATTTAAATCGGTAATATGAGATCGATCAGGCCAGTTTATTGTTGCTTAATCTTTACTTTATTCTGAGTACTGAAGTTATGTGTAAAATACGAATCACTGACCATGTTATCCTTATAATCGCGGTCCTCGTCGGTGTTGTCAAAAAATTCTTCTTTGATAGATGCGTAGACACAAAAGAGATGGTGCAGATTAACGGTTGAAGTGCTGGTCTGAGAAGCGATTGTAACACACGGCTGGATAACTGATGTACTGGGTTCAGAGGAATCTACAGGGTTATTTTCTGCTAGATTACATGTTTGTTAACTAGATAACATATTTAGATAAATATGCTATTTTAGATAAATATGAAGTCGGTATTACAATCGTGATCATTTTCAATGCCAGGTTCTTCATCATTTGATGAAGACATTAATCCTATTTTTTTCATCAGCGCACTTCGACCGACACCAATAATTTTTCATTTAGGTATTTCTATTCAGAAAATGAAAAGAAATTAATAAAAAAACGCATAACTAACAAACAAACACTGTCTAAACGAACCCAGAGACTAGTCGCATCTGGTAGACAAATACGGTTGACAACACGGTCGTTAGTAAACAAACGCGCGCCGTGTAGCTGTGCCGCTCTACAACCATTTCTAATTAGTCAAGGCGGTACGTCTGTGTACCGCTAAGTGAGTCGTTATAACAAATAGCTAACGCGGCACATCCGTGTACCGATGCGGTATTTTAGTAGTTCAGAGGGTAACACTGGATGACGACAATTTATTTGTCGTCTAACTAAAACAAATACTTATAATGTTTTACAACAGAATTTCAAATATATTTTTTGAAAAAAAAAAACTAGAAACGTCTGGTAGAAAAACTCTTAGTGACATCAAATATCTTTCGATTAAAAGCAGGGAAATAATGTGCCGGCGGAACGTGTTAATACTTCATTAATCAAAATCGGGTTAACTTTTCTATAAATATACAGAAAATATTGTACTATGATTTTTATAAGTAAGAGTAGATTGACAAATTCTTTGTAGAGAGCGCTACCTATGTTTTTTTGTTTACCTACACTCACATACAATTAAAAATGCATCTGAATATAACATTGTTAACGTACACTGTTTATTCATGTTATCAGTATTTTGCACGTACTTTCATGGTTTTTTCTTTAATTTCTACCCGTTAGCTCAACTGTCTGTTCTACTATTTGTGTGGGCATTTATATAAATGATATAACTTGTTATGGTGAAACTTTTTTTTATCCTGTTTAATCACCAGGAATCACCGTCAGGTAGTACTTCAGAGGATGATATGTATGATTGTAAGTGAAGTACATTCTTGAACAGTCTCAGGTCGACCATTTCTGAGATGTGTGGTTAATTGAAACCCAACCACTAAATAACACCGGTATCCACGATCTAATATTCAAATCCGTATAAAAGTAACTGGTTTTACTAGGATTTGAACTTGGAACTTTCAACTTCCAAATCAACTAATTTGTGAAGATGCATTCACACTAGACCGACCAGTGGGTTGTTATGGTGAAACTTGAAAAAATGATTTAAGATACAGAATTTGCAAGATTGAAATTTTAGGGATGTTTGTTCTCACTCGAAGGATTTGCCAATGGATATACTTAATAAAAAGTATATATTTATTCTATTAAGACACATTTTACAAAAAAAGTAATTGAAAAAAAAAATTAAGCATCCCTTTTTTATTATGTAATTTTTCCTTGATTTACAAGCTCAGAATTCACTTCAGGTAGAAGTTTTAAGAGACAAAGATTAATTCAGACGTAGTTGAACAGAAGCTTGAAACTATTTTTTATTCTAGAGTTCCTTTTACAATTTATTTCAATGATTACTTCATTTATACGCTAAACAGATAAATTTTATAACAAAATTTAAGTTTGACTTGAATTAAATTGTAATTTTAAACACTTCGTACAAAATATATATTTTTTTTAATTTTGACTGAGGTTCCCTTTTCTCTAATAAAGGAATAAGCTAATAAAAAATAAAGGAATCTGATAATAAATTAATATTTAGAGATACAGAGTATGTACAAATACGCTCTCACATAGAAAGATTATATTTGTTTGTGTTAATCGTGCGCAATTTATTCAGATATGATGGTTATCCCACTTCCGGCAAAAAGACAACGCGTAGAAATACTGTTATGAAGACTTTGTTGTTCGTTTCCTTCCCTACTGGAAAAGGAAATAAGGAAAGGTTACGTTACTATTGCCCAATATGTAATATCGTTAAATATGTTTATACATGAACCGTATACTAAATGTACATGCCATAACGATCATTAAAATTTAAGATTATTTTATAAAAAAAGTAGTTATAAAAAAAAGAAATTGAAATTATTTACCTTATTTTAAAATTCTTCTGGTATGATTTATCTCGATGAATATTGTGATATCTTAGAGAAATATTGTGAAATTATTGAAAACGAATAAGTGTACATCTTAATAAATTAAATTTAAAAAAATCCGTTTCAAAAATAATTTTTTAATTTAATATATCTTGAATTTTCATGAGTAAGTATCAAATCAGGTAGGGCAATCAGAAAATAATAATAATCTTTATTTCACAAAATAAACAGATTGCAAATGAAAATAAAATTATTTACAGTTATAAATACTTAATACATAAGCTTAGTAACCCACCGGGTTGGTCTAGTGGTGAACGCGTCTTCCCAAATCAGCTGATTTGAAAGTCGAGAGTTCCAGCGTTCCAGTCCTAATAAAGCCAGTTATTTTTACACGGATTTGATTACGAGATCGTGGATACCGGTGTTCTATGGTGGAACCACACATCTCAGGAATGGTCGAACTGAGAATGTACAAGACTACACTTCATTTACACTCATACATGTCATCCTCATTCATTCTCTGAAGTATTATCTGAACGGTAGTTACTGGAGGCTAAAACAGGAAAAATAAAGAATACATAAGCTTAGTAGACATACAACCAAACAATATAAAATAGAAGTAAAATAATAAAAGTAAACAATTATTACATAATCTACTGGAACTAGGTACACCTTATAATAACAACTGTATTGGAGGTTACCATCCATTATTTTTCAATGAGTAAAATAATAAATTAACCATTTATTGAATAATGGTCAAGTGTGGATTTCCAAGTGGATATAAAATATAATTACACGATACAAGTCTTGCAGTACTAAAATTGCAGCTAATGACAAGATTATATCTACATACATACAAATTAAATAAATCAGAACCATAAATACAATACAAGAATACAGTGATAAAATTGAAAAATTAAATTAAGCCTAGATAAAATTCAAAGAAAAATAATGATAATAAAAATAAACAAAAATATGAAACTTTTAGAGTCATCGATTCCATCCAAAATCACAGCCCAATCGATTAAAAGAACTCTCTACATATACTACGAATACTAATTTAATACAATTTTTTTTTAACTTTATTAACATTTGTGAAATTCCTGTATCCAAGTTGGAGCAAGTGGAGAAGTAATGGCATACTAGACAGAATGAATAAATCATTTTTTTGATTTTTCATCAATATAGGTATCGTAAAAAATGTTTCAAAAACATTTATATAAGCGCGTTTGTTTTGAATACAAGAAATGAAAGTTGTACTGGGACAGAATGGAAATCCGGATTTTACGGTTTTACTAATGATTTTATGATTGGATTTATTGTGGTGAATTATAAATTGATAGCAAAGTTGTCATATTTATTCTTATATAGTAATACGTGGAAAAAGTTTAAAAAATTTAATTACTCGATTTCTTTGGGAAAGGGGAGAATTTGGGGATAATTTTTTTTAAACGGTAAGATAAGCATGTACAAATGAACAGAAGTTAATATAAAGTTTGCAAAATTTTTAGAAACTTGACACCAAATAAACTATTTACCCCATCCCCTTGAGATATTGACCCCAAACCTTTCTCATCAAATTGTCCAATACACACGAGTTTTTCTGCTAAATTTCATTAAAATAGGTTTATCCAGTCAAAAATTATTTATCTTACAGCAACCCAAGTACGTTCGAAAATTACCTCCAACTTTTTTCATATTTTGGGGTCCCTGGATCATGAAACGTTGAGAAACGAAAAAATTCATACCCCATTTTCTGAATGATTACCATACTTTTCTTTTTGTAGTATAGATATAGAACTGTGATGCCAGGAATGTGGTGAATGAAATAAAAATTATTATTGATTCGAGCCAAGTTTTATTTTATTTCACTTTAAACATCAATCGATCTTAATTATTCATAAAAATCGGAAAACTATCAATGCTCACAAAGTTTTGAGAACATTTGTTAGTGATATATAACAAATTATACCAACTATTATTTAAGGAATTTAATTATTTAAAGCATAATGGCGCATATAAATAAAAAACGAATATAATTTTAATATTTAAAAAAAAAAAATAACATAAAAAATTCTTTACAAAGAAAACTTCAGCTAACATTGATTTTTATAATGACCGGTCTCATTAAAAATCGATTTTGTGTTTTCAGATAATATTTTTATTAATGGTAAATTAATTGGTCTGCATAATATTAATTTAATTATACAAAATTGTAATTTTTAGTTATTTATAGTAGAGTAATTAATATCAAAAGATATTGAAAATTAATACTGTGTTTTTTTAGAACAATTTTTTAACTTAAGTAATTATAAATGAATGAATGAACTGGTTTTCATATCACTTATTTTTTTTCTACTTATAATTACCTCTTTGAATCAATGGTTCATTAAAATCAATTAAATTAAATTAGTAACCTAGTCTTTGATAAAATACGTCAAGTTGCTAAGAATAATATACGAATAATCATTATTGGTGTAATTATTTATAATTGATATTTTAATTCGTTTCTTTGATTAATTTAATTTTTATTATTCGTTTAATTTCAGTAGTACGTTTGATATTAATTAATTTTCCTTTTCACTTGCAACCGATTCATTATACCATTAATTTGTGTGAGCACGTGCGTGCATATGTTATATAATATAAACAATGATAGTACGTACGGTCTACTTATCTTTAGCGGTGTAATTAATAAATCTACACACACAACATGTGCACAGAACATGAAATATATAAATATTAAATATATTATGTTTGAAATATAAATCAAATTATTTTGTTGATTATGGAACCATCTGGTTGGTTTAATTTTTAGGATATTTTTTTTTTATAATATTAAAAGTGATATGAGATCTTAAATCAAATTGCTATACATCAGTTTTGCGAAGTGCTGTATTACTTTAAATATTTTATTTTCTGGAATCTCTTAATTATATTAGAATTATGATCATCTAATATTTAACAAAAAGATAAAATTTATAATTTTAAGGAGAGAGTAGACAGGTAAAAGGAAAATAGTTGGTGTCAAAAAAGTGAGTACTTAATTCTAACCTGTACGAACGTAGTAGGGGTATAATTCTTGTTAGTATATATATTCTTGTTAGTAGGGGTATAATTCTTGTAGGGTATGAATCCTTGTTATATACAAGGATTTCAATCGGCATGTGAAACTGTACAACGTAGTTAGTAGTAAATTAAAAATTAAAATATTCTTCTGCTCATGCTGTAGGCAATATGAGCTACTAGGGTAGCTCAGACATACGACATGTTTTTTTATTATTGATGGTAATCATGCCATTTTTTCATATTAACATAGATCTCAAGGTCCGGTCATCTACTTGCACTTATGAAACCAACAGGCAGATAATTTGTGCTTGTTTGGGGTTTTTCTGGGTTACAATACTTTCTCGGACGATGCCGCCTTTTAAATGCCGTTCTTGGATCAGGGATTTTACGTAAGGCGGTGGCGGTAGCGGAAGCACGAGTTGTTGTCAGGTGGTAGAAGAGATGGGTTCAGTCGATGAAGGATTGATGGATCTGCAAACTAATTCCGGAACGGTTGGACCACACACAATGGGAATTAGAGAACGAATTGATCCACTCCTTGATCTGTCACGGTTGCTTTAAAACATACTTAAACGAGCGGGCATTAAAACTTCGACTGTGATTACTGCGGGCCCCAGAATATTCGGTGTTGGAGTGCGACCGGTTTTTATAGCACAGGAAAACCTACCTGAAATAATTCGACATGCTTACTCCCAGTAACATCTGGGAGTTACTGCAGACCGATCGATCGTGGCACTTAGAGTCGAAGATGTAGTTCAGAATTATTCGCGCAATAATTGTGAAAGAGGTACAGGGATGAATCCTCCTGATTTTCCCTTGTAATTGTGTTCGTATGCAAAATACGTCTATGTTGTACATTACACTTAAGTTATTACTTTAAGCCCTTTCGTTCAATCTATTCAAGAGGAAATTCCTACGAATAAAATTTATCAGCTAAACTAGGAAATTCTGATAGCATCATCATTTTTAAAGTTGATTTAGGAATAAGCTTTCTTATAATCTGTTGCATGTGTAAGATTAATACCCGATTATAATTTTCTTGGGTTTGAAGATCCAGGTTAGCATTATTACAATAAAAATGATAGTATTTAAACAATTATTATTTGTATAATGCTTGTAAACAATTAATTGTTATCATTAATTAATAACAATAAATTTCTGGGTTAATGAAAATAAAAAATACTTAAAGAATTTCATTAATAACAATAAAAATTGTTAGGTAGAAAACGTTAGAAACAAATATATCTGGTAGGTTTAATTAAATATTTTATTAACTTTACGAAAATATACATATTGTTCTCAAATAATTTTTATGATTCTCCTAGTCTTTCGTATATTAAGAAAGAAATTTATTATCTATACTTCATGCAAATTAAATTGAACATTACTTGATTTTAATTAGTGATAAAAACAGCTTAAAAATATTTCATAAGGATAACAGTAACGGATGAATAAAATTTATTACATATTGTGAACGCAGCCTTCCTCAACCATTCTACCTGGTATTACGGAACGATCTCGACGAGCGCTTCTCCCAGGACAGATGCAACAGTTTTATCTGAAATATTTGATATCAAATCAAGGGTTCTATATGACTGTGTCTTAAACTCCTGTTTACAATTTCTACTAAGAACCTTCCGGCTCTGGACGATGTCACTTCGCCTCGTTTGCTGACGATACAGTGACCATGGCCGTTGTTTAGTGTTTAGAACCCGCACTTGGCCTCAGCAAAGCTACAATCGGTGTTAGACCTGATCGGAGAGTGGTAAGAAAAATGGGGATAAAAGTAAATCCGAATAAGTCAAGTCGTATTACGTTAGCTACCACGTGAAAGGGAAAAGAATGAGGTTTTTATAAGTGGTATAGTAGATTAAGTATAAGAGGTTTTATTGATTGTTAGGAAGGAATTTGCACCTGTTGATGTCCAGTAAACATTTTATATACAAGGTGATTCTAAAAACGGTTTGAACCTATGACATACAGCTATGTGAACCACGAGGTACACAATTAATGTTGAGAATATACAACGTTTTCAGAACAAGTTGTCATGATTCACTGCAGAGACTCCGTAGTTCGGTCGGAATGAGGAAATTCACGGCTATCTTGGATTGTCTTATGTTCGTGACGAGATCTTACGGCCGGGGTTAAGTTACAGATAGCGATTATACAGTTGTGTGAACTTAGTAGCAGTAAATTTCCTAGACCGGTGATTCCCAAACTTTTCCGAGTCACGGCGCCCATTTTCAATTAAAATCTTTCCATGGCGCCCTATCCTAAATAAAACTATGACTACTCGTTATGTAAGAGATAAATAAAACTCGTGTATCTTCCATTATTTTTTTTTACTTTATTAACATTAAATTAATAATTATAAATGTTTTGGTTCAATGAATTATGAAACTTTTACAATATTTCACGGCGCTCCTGTGAAGAGGCCGTGACTCCCCATGGCGCCGCGGTACACAGTTTGGAAATCACTGCCCTAGACAATAGTGAAGAGTCTGCGACAGAAACGCTATAAAGTGCTGGACTTGAGATATCTGAGTGCCACTTGAACTGGTTCGGTATCAGATAAACGTCTTTATTATGTCTTAGTGAAGAGACTAGCGCTCTTCTATTTGTTTCGATGAACTTTGTATGCTATGAGTACTATTTTGTTTATCTCCATCTATTGTTTAATAATGTTGTGGATTCTTTTTTGGTTCGATCGCTTGAATCTTTTATAATCATAATTAATGCAAGTGTGTTTATTTATATAGAATTTTTATGTACATGTAGTTTAATAATATATATATATAAAACAATAACTAAACTCTAGTCTTTGGTTAGACAAAAATAAAAAAATAAAAATAAATTAGAAAATTATTCAAATTAATAGAAAATTTTCTAATACAATTCATTAGGTCAAAAACCAAACAAACAAAATAACAAAAGCAAAAGCAGAAAACCTCGACGTATCGTCCAAGATGTAGGGCTTTATCAAGACAAACCGCAAATGACAAAAAACAACACCAGAAGACACTAATAAACCCCCCACCACCTAATGTTATAAAAACCAAAAACCCCCACTACTAAAAATGTTATCATTTTCATAGATACTCTCAGCACCAGTCCAATAACATGTTATCATTGGAATGACAATGTTACAATGTTATTTGAATGGTGCTGGGAGTATCTGTGAAAATGATAACATTTTTAGTAGTGGGGGTTTTGGGTTTTATTAGATTAGGTGATGGGGGGTTTATTAGTGTTTGCTGGTGTTGGTTTTTGTCATTTGTGGATTGTCTTGGTAAAGTCCTACATCTTGGACAAAACATTGAGGTTTTCTGCTTTTGTTTTTGCTATTTTCTATTAATTTGGATAATTTTCTAACTTATTTGGTTTTTATATATATATATGTTTATTTATATATCTACATTTTAGGAGGGAGTTCACTGGAAACCCACTTGATGTTATTTTTGTAATGCAATTTACTTGTGGTTGCTAAATTGGAACCAATTCTAAATACACGATTCGTGAGAAAAAAAGATTTGAACAAATTTTGCAATGAAATGTTACTTGAAATACAGAAAAAAATTCGTCAGATTTACTCTAAATTATTTTATTCTTTAAGACAATGAATTTCATTTATTGATGTTAAAATAGAGTATTATCTATATCTTATAGTAAATTGAGATTATTTGAATTTATATTTATAAACCAAGCCAAGAAACGTACTAAGATCACGGCCAGTCAGTCGTAATGAGCCATCCCAGTCGGATTTTGAGTAGGATGAACCTTAATGGCCTATTTAATCCTATTATAGTCTACTCTAATAATGTTATAAAATTTATGATTTCAGACGTAAACCTGCAATATTAACATTGCGTCTGTTGATTAAATATAATTTATTTAACTCTTCTTTCTCTTTTTATAACTAATGGAATGCTTTTTTTGACAGAATGAGGTTAGTTATTTTAAAATTGTATACATTTATAGGTATAGGTTAGGTTATATTCGTTTCTGCTTTTTATAATAGTGGCTTAACCAATGATACCAATTTGGTCCAGTTATTTGTTTATCATGAAAACTAATACTGTATTGTAGCTTAAATGCTATTTAGTATTTCATAAAGAGCGTGCACGTGTTTTTCTTAGTATAGATACTGAAATTTTTACTTTGCATATATTAATTAAGCGAGGAATTAATTAATATAAATTAATTTCTGTTATTTTTATATTTAAATTCTAAATGTTGGCATAATTTAAAATTCTTATTCTTCATTTTATTAAGAAGAGGCTATTAAATTTTACTGACTTGCCCTTTTGTTTCGTTTTTGAGGTTTAGTTTTATTTAAGCTTTTTAGCCGTCAAAATAAATTGTATGATGAATTAAAAGGGAGTAATTAGCGTGGATTTGATCTTATTTTCATTGTAAGAGATTGTAAAATTATTGTCTACGTTTTTTTTCTACTAATAATAAACAGATCAATAATCATTTATCTTCATCTGTCATCTTTAAAAGTAGTATTCTAATTACTCGAATGTAATTTATGAATCGTATTTTAATTACGCACCTACATACACAAGGAGATATGTATACGCGCGTTGTTAAAAATCAGTTTTGAATTTAACCTTTGTTTCAACCAATTTTAATAACCATTTAAGTGCGCGCGCGCGCGCGTTTGTGTATGTGTTTTGCATTATACATGTCTTAAATATATATTTCAAATCTCTTTATCTAATTTTTTTTTTTTTTAAATATATCTTTGTAAATTAAAAATTAAGTATTACCCAAAGTAAATATAAATAATAATATATAATACAAAAAAAAAAAATTGAAAAAATAAATTTTTGTATGAATATTTAGATTACTTTATTGAAAAATTTCTGTAACCATACATAAAGATGACTTTACCAAGTATTCATTGATATAAGTAAACCATGATAGCTGACATTTCTAGAAAATCATTTAAACGCCAATCACCATAGCCAAATCTTGTGGTATTATTCACAGATCCGTGGCGGATGCCAGAAACCGATCTCTTTGGTGAAGTGGTAGCGTTCGGCCTTTCATCTGGAGGTTCCGGATAAGACAAGTATCTTATCGTGTTCTTTCACTGCAAATACCTGTACTGTTCACAAATAAAACTGCCCTAACAATTTATGAATGAAATTTAGTACATTATCTCTTTGACTTATAGTCTAACAGTAACTCACAAAACCATTTCTTGTTTTCGTGTACCGTAATTACTGGTGATATCACCTTAATTTCGTCGAACTTAATTCACAGTAGAAATTTCCTCCTTCACTGTCTTCCTCGCAGAATCTCCTCTTAGACCGACATCTCGTAGAAATAATTTCCCGGAGTATTTATACACCTATCTGCTTTACCTGCAGGACCAGATCGCTCTTTAGCGTAAGAATAATCGACCGAGCCCTTTCATTTCCATGTACTTTTATGTAGGAATACATGGAAATGAAAGGGCTCATTTCCCATTTTAAAGGTAAGGGGTAGGTATCCTGCTCCGGTAACTCTTCTCACGGAACAACATTTGTTTAGGAGTGTCACTGGGCAGTATAACAAAAAAGACGACTGTTAAATGGACCTGTTACCTTTACTAAAAAAGTTTCTTTTAACCTCATTCTGGATTTATCCCATTCTTATATTTTCTACCACTTCTTAATTGGTAGTAATCCGTTACACCGGTCTTGTTACAGTACATTTGAAAACCTTTCGTTATCGATTTAAGGTTAGCAAAAAATTTCGCCAGGATTTCAGTTCTTCCGGCGAAATTAGAGAGAATTAGATTCTCTAAACATTTTTATTATAAAATTTTACCCAAGTCAATCAACAAATGTATTATCTTTTAAACCTAGAAAAAACGTGTTTTTTCGTTTACGAATTTTTCTGTTTTTACGTTGAATATCATGAAAATTACGGAACTTGGAGTTCTGGGACTTAATTTATTCAATTTTTCAGGTCAAAAAACATAAAAAACATCAAATTTTAAAAAATTTCAGTATGAACTCATTTCCCAGAGGGAACTGAAATCCGGGCGAAATTGTTCGCTAGTCGTAACTCGATACAAAGCGTTTTCGGACTTAAATTTTTCTATGAATCTTTTCCTTATTTCAAGTTCTAGAATGAGTTCCCAAATTATTTCCCTTTCCTCCTAAAACACTTTGTATATTTCTGTAATGTACTTAAAGAACTTACAGTACTTAATTATATTGAATTTAATCTGAGTATGTAGTCAGTTTCTCGTTAACGTTAAATTTAAATTGTAGAATACAGAACACATTTGTTATTCAAAATTTAATGTCAGAATGAGTAAAGTTCATTTTTTAATTTAACATTCTTTTACCTTGAAATGGAGAAGACAATTCTAGATTAATTTTTCTTTGAGAAAAGACTAATGTAAATGTTAGTATTAAATGAATTTTTCTGCCTTTTATAATATCACTTGTATTATTATTATTTTAATTTTATTCCGATTCTTCTTTTTCTTTGTTTTTTATTTCTTATTTTCGTTTACTTTCTTTTTGCATTATTTCTTCTAACTAGAATGTGAAATTTAATACGTGTATCAAGAAGTAAAACAATAGTATTTCTTATGTATTTTTATACGGACGAAATAAATTCTTATACATCAAAAGATTGTAATTTAAACTTAACTCTTTCGTGTTCATTGAACTGAAAGTAATACCTAAAAAAAGTTAGAAATGGCATACTATTGTTTTTTATATATATAAATACATTTCATTTTACTTATCTTTTTTAAAATAAATTTTCTATTCCTAATATGCATAAGTATAAATGATCGAAGACAAGTTTTGTAAATTTATTTTTTCTTTAATAAATTAAATTTGGCGTACATAAAAAATATATAAATAAAATAATAAAAATTATTTTTATTTGTTGGTTTTATGTTTTACTACAATAATTTTATCAAAAGACATGAAATGAAATATTATAAAAGTGTTAAAATAACTCTGTTGTATTAAAAAACTAAATAAAAATCTAATGTCACAATTTAATATGCGTGAATTAGAAAGCAAGGATTTTAAAGGGTAGAAAAAATTAACTTTCTGTGTACATGCCTAAATTTAATCAATAATAAAATATAAATATAAATTAAATAAAAAATGTAAATATTTTTAATTATGTTTATAGATTAACCAATAATAAAATTTCTACATAAATCACATCATTGAAGAATTTTATATTCCAGCCCTAAAATTGTTAAACTGTGTAAACTGCCTACGTTAATAGTATCTATTTTTTTCTTACCTGCCCTCAAAGATAATTTATATGGTATTTTTTTTTTATAGGTTAAGAAATAAAAAAAAAAATTAGTTTGAAATTATTTAGATAGCTGTGTTATTCAGAATAAAAAAATCTTTTTCTTAAAAAATGATAAATTTAAAGAATTTTTGACTAAAAATTAAAAAAAAAAATCAGCTTAAACAAACTGTTATATAATGCGCGCTTTCACACATGTACGCTCGCGCTCATCCACATATTTGTAAACTGCTATTTTCATCCAATTTAGAAAAATAAATGGTAACGAAATGTGAAAATTATGAGTAAAATAAAAATTTGAAAAGTACATTTTATAGAAGATGTATTATTTTATTATTTATGGCTTTATTTCAAAACCCAAATGACAGTCAGATAGTTTTAAATATTTTGAAAAAGCGGGAAAATAATTCTGTAATATAAAAAAAATCCAGGTGACAACTCAATGAGTGGATTACAAAGCGAACAATTCATCCTATAATCTTGTGGTCTGTATAGCAAGTAAATTTCTATATATATATTCGATTTTTTGGAATATACAGAGTCAGGTAGAAATAATTTCCCGATTTAAAATGTAAATAAAATAGATATTACAACAAAATTACAAGAAAAATTAAATATATTTTGAAAGAACAATGTTTGCTATTTATTTTCATATATCTTTATTAATTTTTAAAAGTTCTATCGTTCAAAAGACGACCTTCACTACCTATAGACGTCTTTAACCTCTCCCTGAAATTTCGCATTACTTTTCTTTTCACTTCCAGTCGTACTGCATCGATTTGTTGATGAATAGCAACTTTTAAACGATCGAGTCTTTTTAGATTTTCAGTCTTTTTGAAAAGAATTTCAGCCTTTAGATATCACCCAGAAAAAATCACATGCTGGAAGATCGGGTGACCGTGCAGGCCATGGAGTGCATCTTTGTTGTGAAATAAGACGTCTGGAAAACATTTCTCTGAGGAAATTCATTGATTGTCTTGTTGTGTGAGCAGGGACCCTATCTTGTTGAAACCATAAATTTTCGGCTTGATTTCCGAATTCATTAAGGCTTAGTAGCAAGAAGTCACATAGCATTTTTACATAACATTCGGTATTTGTTGTAACTGATTGCCTTTCTTCCTCAAAAATACATGGCCCTATTATTAAAAATTCAGAAACGCGCCCCAAATTGTAACACGCTCATAATTCAGAGGCGCAGGGAATGCGCAGGAATTCCCTTGTAGGGAATTATTTTCTGCTTAGTATCGAAAGTTTTGTTAACACAAATCGATAAAAGAAAATGGGCTTCTTCACACGACAGCACATTGTACTTCACTGCAACATTTACTAGAATAGTCTGGCACGAAGCAATACGGCTAATCCACTCATGTTCATTTAGCTGCTGCACGACCATCAGTTTGTAAGAATAAAACTGTTAAACGGCTTGTGAAATTCTCCTTACAGTCCGATCAAAAATTTGTAACGCAACAGCGTGTTTACTGAGAGACCTGGAGATTGTGTAATTGTTTGTCTCACTGTTTCAATATTTTTTCGGGTGTTCGAACGTGTCCTACCAGGTGGTTTCTTCTTCAAAGCTGAACCGGTAGTTCTAAAATAGAGACCCGTAACTAAATTGTCTTCTTGTCGGGTACTGCGGCGTGTCGACCTAGCCGAAAGTATGAATAAAATAATCGCTGCGTGTTGATAACAGAATCACCATTTTTAAAATACGTTTCAATAACGAAAGTCCGATACTCACAAATCCACGGCAAGACATCCACTTCAAAATGGCGTTCCGACACCACGTCCTGTACTATTAGCGCTCCAGCAGCAGCGGTGGGTAATCGAGTAGTTATTTTTGCCGGACTCTATACTTTTATCCTACATCGTAAAAGCCTCTATTTTATTTTTATGGCTTAAATATCGCCTATGTTTTTCTGTCATACAATAGCTTAATATTTTAAAGAGTTCTATCTAATATAGGATCCGAAATTTTTGTGTGATGCCAGTTTATCTTTTGCAGAACAAAAGCCTTCATGAAATATGCCCATAGCCTTTTGAAAAAGAAATTGTTAATTTGTGGACTTTATATAGCTATCACAACATCTTCTTATGGCATCATTGTAATCCTGCAAACATTCAGTGATAGTGAATGTTAAAAAGAAAGTGCAGCGGGTAAATCAATAAAGACAGGGAAAGATTAGAAAATGTGAAATAGATAATTCATTCTATAAAATCTAGAGATACGTTACACGTAGTAAAGAAGTAACAAGTTTGGTACTAAACCAAATAACTGAAATAAAAAAAAAATAATATAACTAATCGTTGTTGATTAATATCAACTACAACAAATAGTTAAAATAGAGCCCTATAATAAATAAATAAAGCTTTCATACTGATTGTTACATACATTATATATATATATATATATATATATATATATACTCGTATTATTATGTTATTGGTAAATACATTATATAAATTAAATTTTGAATTGGTAGGGGTATGCTATTCCTCGTATAAAGAAAAATAGCCTACTATTCGCTTGAATAAATCAAGAAAAAATCGAGGTAAAACGTTTGTCAAAGCAATAGCAAAAAATAACAAATACAAAAAAAAAATAATTTTACTCTCCATGGCAAATTGGCAGCGTCTTGGCCTATAATCTGGAGAAATCCAAGTCACGCATGACATTCTTTATATACTACAAAGTTTGATTTCCCACGTACAAGCTTTTCTGTAAGCTTTTGTGGTAAATCAAATTATCTAAAAATTATAAATGCAGTTAACGACCATATTACTAATTAAAAATATTAATTCATGAAATAATATCTTTGCTTATTTATTTTAATACGAATAGATGCTAATTATATAAAAGAAAAATTAAAACATAGATCGTAATTTTCTACTCAAGACAGAAAGACCCTTTTTAACTCTTTTCCAGAATTTTGAGTTAACAGCAAACAAATTAATTTCATAAAGCAAACAATAACAGAGATGAAATCCAAAATAAATTTCAAAGACGATTTGTCAGAAATGTTTGTTTGGATTTGTTGAAAATCCAAACAGAAATAAGACAAGGAAATGCATTATCACCTATTTTATTTAATGCAGTATTAGAGAATGTAATTAGGGAATGACAAAAACAGTGGAAAGAAAAGAAAATTAAAAATTAATATTAGAACCCGAAAGAAAAGTAAGATTAAATTGCTTGGCATTTGCAGAGGATCTCGCAATTCTAGTAAACTATTTAAAAACAGCTTAATAACAGATCAACGCGTAGAAGGAAATTTTTTAACAATTTCCTTCTACCGGGCAATGGATTCTTTAGCAAAAAAGAACGGGCCTATGGATATTTTTCAAAAGGGTAGAGTTCATAATAACCATGTAAGTACATCCAAACACCTATGTCCAAGATACGGTAAAATCAAGAACAAGCTTCAAGTACCTTGGAGAAATGATACAGCCTAATGGAATAGACAGAAATCCAATAAAACCAGGAAAAAACAACTCGCAAAAGTCTGTGGAATGACCCAGAATATGTATATCAAAAAACGAATCTCAAGAATGGAGAATATGAGGCATTACACATCAACGGTTAGATCCTAGTCACTATATGCGGCCGAATGTACAACCGTAGACTAGCAAGAAATAAACAAATTGAAAACGTTGAATAGAAAATACTAGGATTCGAAAAACAAGATGGTTGAAAAGTAAAAAAAAAGGATGAACTTTCCGAAAGATAGCATAATAAATATTTAAAAATATGCAAAACTGAGAGTTTTTTAAGATGCTTCAAAATAAAAGCTATATGATTTGATAAATAACTACCACCTATGAACGAACTCTTTCTCTACTAATATATTGTGGACGTAGCACATGATGTTATGGAAATGTATGTTTTGCACAACGAAAGAAACTATTCACTTCTAATTTTCCTAGTGAGCCTAGCCATGGTTTGCTTGTCATGCTTAGATATGTCTTTTGGGAATGACTAATAACTAATATATATTTCCAAAAACGGTTACCGTTTTGCGCAAATGGTTATGTAAGCGCCATACACATACATATAGAATATTGTGATATTTATAAAAAAGATATAATGTAATTGGATTTTATAGTGCGGTCTTTAAATTCTTGATTAAAATAAAACTAAAGATGAAAATATGGAAATTAAAATATAGTAATAATAATAATTTATAATGCATTAATATATTTATTTTTATAAGTTATACGACTTTTGTACTTCGTAGTTTTGTTTACCCAAAAAATTAAAATTTTTTGTATTTGATACAAGTTATATTATTTGTTACGTTATATTGTTAATAAATAATTAATAAAGAAGAAAAAACTATGATGTCTTTCTAAAGATAGTTACTTAGTTTGATAAAGTGATATGGAAATTCATAGGGCTGTACTGAATCTTTAATAGGAATCCGTAATTAAGACATATCCTTTGTAAGTTACTAAGATTATGTACTCTGGTTACGTAACAGATTGCAGCTATAAAATTTGTATGTAAATTTATCACTCATTATTTCTTTACAATGAATATGATTTAAATTTTTACTACATTTCTTTTTTTTTTAAATATATTTTTTTCTTATCACAAATTTGAAATAGTATTGCATATAATGAAAAAGGATTTAAACAAATTATTTTAAGAATATTAATAATTGATTAAAAAGGTGAAATAAACAGTTATTTTATGTTAATTTTAAAAAAATGCTAGAAAGGGAGTATTACGACTTTTTTTGTCAGTAAAGTTTGTATTTTATTAAGAACTGCTTCGTTTTAGTAAACGTCTTCTATATTTTTTCTTAATTATATTCAATATTGCCTACTGGAACAAACTATTTTTGTCACATACTCTATAAAAATGTATTTTTTAACAAGTTACAGACAGATCGGAAAGAACACTCAGGTCTTTATTCCCTTGCAAAGAAATTAAAGTATAAATTTTCTTAAAATAAAAATTATTAAATTTATCGATAAAATTCAATCGTAATTTGGAATTTATTCTTTATATTTTACCCAAATATTTCTAAAGTATCATTTGCTTCTTCCTTGAGCCCAAATATTGTAGTCAGACTGATCAAGTATCACATTTTAAGTGCGTAGTGTAGTTAAATATAGTATCGCGTGTTCGCAGCTCAGTCAAGATGATGAGAGATCAACAATTTAAAATGTTTATCATATAATTGCATTTTATTAGTTTAAAAACGTAAGTAAAACTAAACAAATGAAGTGGAGGGTAGTCTGCGGTGCCATCGACGAGAATATCTGGAGAAACAGCTACAAAATTATTACCAAATTTATTTATTTATTTAGCGTATCGCACCAAAACACAACACCAATTACAGTCAAAAATTACAAACAAAGATTTAACAAATTAATATATGCTACTGATTCTGGAGTCGCCATCAGGAAATCTTCAGGATTCCCTTCATAAGCTGTCCTAGGGCAAATTTTTGATTTTTACCACACTTACAAACGGGCGTCTGTGTTTAACCCCATTGATACAGGAAATAGACCTGCCTACCATGCTGAGTTCGTAAAAAATTTGGTGTTACCAAAAATTTGGTAACACCAAATTTTTATTTTACCATGCTTATACCAAAAATTTGGTAGGCGTCTTTCCGTATGCGATTAAGTTCGGTGGCCAATTATAATATCAAGCGCGTTAAGATCCCTGGCTTGGACGACGTGCCCTAGTAGGAGGTCGAGCTTGTAAAACTCGCTCTACGGTAAGCGGTAGATGTATTAAGCTCTTTCCAAACTCCTGGAAGTCCGCTCCGCTTGTGCTCCTCAAGAAGGCGGGGTGGCAAGGTAGCGAACCAACATCCTTTAGGCTGATCTGCTTGGTTAATTACCCGAGTAAGCTTTTTGAGAGGGTTCTCATTAACAGGCTCAACCAAGTGCTGCTGGAGGGACTGTCGATGTTAGCGACTTCCAATTTGGCTTCCGTAGGGTAGGTCAACTGTAGATGCCATATCTACGCTGTTGATCGGGCTCAAAGCATACGCGTTTGATTCCGGCGGTAATACTGTTTGCTGTAAAAAACGCGTTCAACATTGTGCCATGACGCACGATAATCCGAGCACTGAAGAACCGTGGCGTCAGTCCATACCTAAGGAAGATAATCCACTGGAGATAGACAGCCCAGTGTCTATCACCACCCGTTCCGACTTCGTTCTCAAATGAGGCGATAAATATTATTGTTTCGCGCCGGTAGGAGATCCAGCTTCAGCTTTCGCCGGAGAAGACCCAAGCGGTCATAGTCTCGGATAGACTAAGCTGACCCCAATTTCATTCAGGGTCGGTACCAAGATAGTCCACTCTACCCCTGCAGTGAAATACCTTGGGGTGGGGATAAACAAGATTGTCGCAATCCGGAGGCATGTCGAAGAAGTGTCGGTCAAAGCCAACAAAAAATCAAAGTGTTGGGCTGCCGCGATTGGTCGGACAATGACCAAAATTGGAGTCCTCGCACACTGCAGCGGAGGTTCTTGTCTCAGATGGTGCTCTTGAAAGTACTGTATCTGTCGTGCTGCAAAGGGGAAGAGCCTGTGCAATTTTTAGCCCGGTGCACGAATCTGTTTCTCTTCGAGTATGCTGCCGGTACAGAACCATCTCAGGCGATACCGGCGTATAAGCCGGCCTTGCGCTCCTGAATATTCTCGTTTGGAAGAAGGAGGAGAGTTGATAAGGAGGATGTGGAGGCATCGCTTGACCGCAAGAGAGATGGAATCAGTCGACGAAAGGAATGGACGTACAGATTGATACCGGACCTCGAAAGATGGCTGTACCAAAAACACAGGCAAATAGGGTACGAGTTGACCCAGTTCCTTACCGGTGTGATTGCAAATCTAAAAACCTAGTACACCGCTCTACCTTGAGATATCTTTAGTAATATTGCTACAACCAAAATATGTTTATTAAATGATATTTTTTAGATTTATAAAATCCTACTCTCGACTAATGATAATAGTAAATTTAATAATTTTTAGGTTTTTAAACGATAGAATATAGATAATATTGTAAGAAATTATGCGTTTTACCTAGAAACCTTTCTTAGAAGGGTTTTTGCTAAACCTTTTTGTTTTTTGTTTTGCTAATTAATAGAATTAAATTGTTTTTATAACAGTATTTTTTATTGTTGTCCTTATGTTTTGTTTCTTTATTACAATATATTTTTCGAATCTTTTTTAACGATTTTTTTTAATAGTCTTAATGGGAGATTAGCTTTTGATTTTTTTTTTTTTTTAATATGGTTCATAAGTGTAGCTTTCGTTATTTTAATTCTAATAAGCATTTTGTACAATTTTTTATTTATTTTTAATTAATAAAACAAATTTAGTCATTTGGAAATGGTTTAAAATATTTTGGGGGTTTTCAGAATAAATATTTAATAGATTTTTATGTAAAACCTGTAAACAAATTTTAATTAATTATATTAATAGAAACTCATTTTATAATTATCTGAGTATATGTTGCTATTGCTTGATAAAATCAATAATTTTTAACGGTAAAACGGAGATTAGTTTCAGAATGTTGATTAAAAAAAAAAGACTTTTTAGACTACGCTTATCTGTATTTGCAATTAAGTGACTGATCTTAAAAATTAAGATCAGGCGGTACGAGTAAAAATTTAAGAAATGAATAATTACTTTTTCCATGTATATCGTTAATCGTTATGAAAGAGTGTGTACGGATAATTTACAATCGAGTTTAGTCGATCTACTTCCGTAGCAGTTGCTGTGATGATGCGACTGTAACTTTTTAATTAGATTTTCTGCTGTTCCTCTGTAATTAAATGTTGAGTGAAATGGAGACTCTTGTACTGTCACACTCGGGAAATGAAAAATTTCTGTTTTTTTTTTAAACGGGTAAAATTTTTAATGAAAAAAGTAAGAGAAAATTATTTTAAATGACTAATTTCAGTAGAAAATAACAATATTGTAGATACTAAATATTATAAATAGGTAATTTATTCCAGATTTCATTCATAATATCATTAAATAAATAATAAAAAATTCGAGATGTTATCGGAAAGTGGTACAATAGGGATAAATAATAATAGTCCGGTATAAATGAACCAAAACGATCTGTTCTGGAAATCCTCTAATAAGAGTAAGAGAAACTATATTAAAACTTTAACCAGTGCAAAGAACAATGTTTAAATTCGGATGGTGACCTGTCAGACTAGACTTAAGACCGGCGGACGGGAAGGCCTGTTTGAGTAGACAACCCCCTGGGTTGTCTTTGCTTTGCTTTGTTGTGGATCTGGCTCGGGATGGAATGGAATGGAATGCAAAGTTGGCAGGAGTCTATTACTCCCTACTTTATCGCAGAACCTGGACAGAGTCCCTTGCTGCTGGATCATTCTAATCGGGCTTGTTTTTAAAAGGGTTATTTTTTAATCTCGGATCTAATTTTTCAAGTTTTGTCTATTATTATTTTAGTGAATTTAAGACGGATATAATTGCATTCCAATCCGTTGTTAAACCAGCGTTATCGAACCCATTTCATGGGCCGACCGCGGAAGGCTAGGCTTATAAAGCCTGTCCTCCCGACGTAATTCCCCTTCAGACCGTCCACTGAAGTCCTTTCGGTGCTAACTCTTTAATAGGCTAGCAGGAATACGCCACAACGGGGCACTAGCTATAAGGAGGGAGCAATGCGTCCCCTTTTCCGGAGGAGTCGCAATTGCTGGGATATTTTGTCTTACTGTAAGTTTTTTTTTTAAATTTAGACCGCGTTTTTGTTTTATGCGCGACTTACTGTGTTTGACGTCTTCAAACTATATAACTCGCGAAAACTTTTCACTCGCGACCCCGGAAACGCGTCTGACGCACTATTCCGTTTATGGCTCATGCGATATGGAGGCCCCTAAGCCTGGTTTGTCGATTTTCGGCTACCGCACCGCACCATCACGGTGGTTCGTCCAGTACGGCGTGAGGCCGCTTCCTTACAACTGTCGGAGTTGGGTCCTCTCGGCAGATGTCCCGAAGATGACTGTGTTCGGACACAGCCGCTCTCCCGAACAGTCTGCGCGCCTGCGCCACCCCCACCTCGGACACGGATTGAAATCTCGCATCAGATCGGAGAGTGGCGTTCCTGACGAACCACGGAGCTCCAAAGATCGTCCGCAACGCGATGTTTTGGACGACCTCGATCTTCTTTTGAAGCGAGGAGTTAACACTGCCCCCCATGCCGGGTAAGCATATGTTAGAATCGGCAGTACGTACAGCCGAAAAATGAGGAGCTTAGTTGCCAGTGGGTACGGGCTGGCACTGTTCAGCACTGGGTATAGCGAGGCTCTGGCGGCCTTAGCCCTCCGGGTCGCATAATTTACATGTTCGCCGAAGGTAAGCCGCCTGTCCAACACCACCCCCAGGTACTTAACTGTTTTCTCAAAAGGGATTTTCTCCCCTGAGATTTCCAGCTCTCTGGTCGGTTTTCGTGTCTTGCATGTGAACATCACGGCCACCGATTTTTCACCGTTGACCCTGATTCTCCACATGTCGAGCCACGGTTCCACTAAGTCCAGCTGCCTTTGGAGCCTCCGGACCGCGTAATCCACATTTGCGGATTCGTAGAAATATGCCGTGTCGTCTGCGTAAAGGGCCGTTTTGATCCCTTCCGACAGCGGCATATCGTTCACGTACAAAGTGTACAAGAACGGGGAAAGTACTGCTCCTTGGGGAACCCCAGCGGCTATTTCTCTGGTGGAGGAAATCGTTTCCCCTACGCGCACGACAAAATGTCGGTCTAGCAGATATGACCGCATCAGTCTGACATAGCGGTAGGGGATCGCCGATCGCGCTAGCTTATAAAGCAGCCCGCTATGCCAAACTTTGTCAAAGGCCTTGGCCACATCCAGAAAAACGGCTGCAGTCACCCGTTTCCTGTTCAGGCCTCCGACAAGGTCGTCTATTATTTTTACCAGTTGGAGGGTGGTTGAGTGACCCTCCCTGAACCCAAATTGCTCGGGCCGCACTTCTCCCTCCATGTATCGCCTCAGTTTTTCGAGAAAAATCCTCTCGAACAACTTAGACAATACCGGTAACAGGGAGATTGGCCTATAATTCCGTGGGAAAAGTAAACTTTTCCCCGGTTTGGGTAAACATACGACTTTGGCCGTTTTCCAACAATTCGGGAAATATCCAACGTACAAAATGGACGTGAATATCACCGAAATTGCTGTAATCACGGAGGCCGGTATGTTCCGGAATGCACGGGCGCTGATCCCGTCGACACCCGGGGCCTTGTCGGGGCTCTGGCTCGGGAGGTAGGCGAAAAAAAAAATTCGGATGGTGAGGTACAGTAATAAAGAAATACAGCAATAGTGAGGTAAGAAGGAATAGTTTAATGACCTTTTCATGCGTATATATCACCATGGGATATGTTATCATCCAAACTCATGGCGACCATAATGAAACAGTTACATATGAACCAGAGTTATACCGAAAAATAAATGACAGTTATATTTATGAATCTTTTCTTTTGTTCAATGACAGCTTTCTTGGCTGACTCTTAAGAGTATCAAATAATAATCCGGTTTATTGATAAGTAAAGAATTGCAATTACATAAGTTCAATCAAGAAGTAGTCATAATTTTATACTGTTCCTCACCACGGTTGACATGGCATCTTTGCATTCTAATGATCTTACGTGGCGCCATTTCATTGTAGCAAGTCTTTATAAAACAAAAAAAATAACTTCTATTGGATAAAAAAAATAATAAAATTTGATTATTCTAATTTCACAGTAGATGTAGAACAGTAGAACTATTTGTAGATTAGTACTAAGCTTGTACTTACTGTTGATGTACTGTCGTTTCCAACTGTTACTTTTTGAGAATTCTATTTTTAAGTGAACGTATAGTTTTTTTGTGAAGTCTGACCTTTTTCAGATTAAATAAAGTCCAAATTATTGACCTCTGGATTAATAAGCTCTTACTACCTGAGATAAATACGTAGCATTTTAAGTATCGTTTATATAATAACCAATTCATAAGATGAGGCTATCATTTTATATAACTATATATGTTTTATTTTATATATCGCTATGTTTATTACTTGCAGGTAGGAAACTAACAACGTATAACTAATTAGCTATTCAGTGAACAATTACTCAAGATAAAATTCACTCAGAAATTTTGTTGACTATTTTTAATAAAATAATAAGTTTAAGGTTTAATTTTAAACTTATTTTGTTAATAAAGCTGTAAATAGATTTTGAGACTTAAATTCAATAAATAATAGTAAATCCATGAAACTTAATTATACAAATACAATACGCGTAGCGTGTTATTGAATTTACCAGTTAATTCATTTAATTTGTGTTCGTAAATGAATGCTTGTATTGAATAAGGGTTGTTTCGTGACATATTGTACTTAATTTGTCTGTTATTTAAATGCTAAATTATATACCTGGTTCTATAGGGTTTATTATGTTCACTCAAACAGAATTTGTACATTTACTGATATACTGCTTTGTTAATTTTAGTTATATTATGGAACTAAATTGTTTAAAAAATTATTAGTTTCTTTAATTATACTCCTATTTTGCTTTACTGTAACATTTTTACTTAAAATATTTAACGTATTGATGTATGCATTCTATTAACTATAAAAAAGAAGAGGGTTTACACTTTATATATAATATAAAACAATACTGAAAATAGTATGAAATAGAGTACAAAACGTACTAGTATGTATTATAATTTCATCTTCTGTTATACCTTTTATTGTAACTAATCACTATTTTCTATCTTATTTTACTGTCCTCTACCATCATATTTTCTGTGCTCTTTATAAAATTCTCCTGATTACAAATTTATTTTTCTCTTTCTGATCAGTAAGAAATTTTTTCGAGAAATTATTCTACATTTAATTTTAATTTAGCAGTTATGAATGATTTTAAAATTTAACGTATGAAAACAGAAATTTTTTCTAGATATAAAAAAATTTATTTTGTTGGATGTTTAAAGTTAGTTAGTGTATTACTAAATTAATGATCTATTTCATAATCCTAATTTTAACTTAAGGTAGATATTTATTTAATTGTTATTTGGGCTAGTCTAGGGGTTATTTCATTCTCACTATTCATTCAACAGTTTTTATTTCCAAGTCGAAGGTTCTTAGGTTCAAATCCTAGTAAATATCTAGTTGCTTTTATACAAATTTGAATACCTGACAGTAGATACCTGTTTAATGTGTTGGTTGGGGTTCAATTAACCACACGTCTCAGGAATGGTCAACCTGTGTTTTACAAGATTACACCTGATTTATATGTCATACATATCATCCTCATCTCATTGGTCCGCGGAAGTGGGATTGCTTATTATTTGCTAGTTGTTTTTTTCCTGTGAGGGGAGGAATTCCATTTACGGACAGCGTGTTGGACTTGCTAAGAGGTTCCACAAGATTTTGCTAATGTGCGTATGTATACCTTCTTTCTTTACTGTTTAGCCACCGGTAATTACCGTTTAAATAATTCTTCAGAGGATGAATGAGGATGATATGTATGAGTGTAAATGAAGTGTAGTCTTGTTACATTCTCAGTTCGACCATTCCTGAGATGTGTGGTTAATTGAAACCCAACCACCAAAGAACACCGGTATCCACGATCTAGTATTCAAATCCGTGTAAAAATAACTGGCTTTACTAGGACATGAACGCTGGAACTGTCGACTTCCAAATCAGCTGATTTGGGAAGATGCGTTCACCATTAGACCAACCCAGTGGGTTGCGTATGTATACCTGCCCCCTACCAACTAAACCTCCACCTCAACAACTTCCCTGTCGGGGTCGGACCCGCAATTAAGCATAACACAGTCCCGGAAGGTGCCTGTGCCATCCTAACGAGCCTCATAATCTACGGCAGTTTATCCGGCATAACAGCTATGCCCGCCAATTGGATCTTGTTTTTGTGCCCTGCCTCTAACCTTCAGGTTGGGGTCGCCAGGTCCAGCTACGCCGTTCCTGGTCCCCCAACCCAGAAAACGGGACTTGATCTTAACTGCTCCCCTCTAATCAGGCCCCCCGAGAGGGCCCCAACCAGCTGTTGGTTTTAACAGTACAGCGGGAGGATGACAGAATCCTCGTGCCTCATCATCGTCAACCATCCAGGCAAACCCCACCTCGCCACGTGTCCTTTCTGTCTCAGGACTGAGGTTACAAACCCCGAGACTGTAGTAGTATGTGCTGGTTGTCTTCCGTGCCACATATTGCACCACCTGCTCGCGTTGAGATTTCATGTCTAGATAGCATAGCCGATGTCTTGTGGCGCTCCTTTCCGGATATCACGCGAGCCGGTGGGCCTGTGTGATGTCCGGAAATACTAGTTGCTGTGCATTTCTTGAAAACAAACACGGAAATGTATAACTAACGCCAAATAAACTAAAACGAACAAAAACGGAACTTCAAAACTAAAAAAACAACAAACACAACACGAACGAGAAATAGAATTAAAAAAAAAGATAAACTTAATATGAGTATTACGAATGTAACCCTTCTATCTTTTTTGTTTAGCCTCCGAAACCACCGTAAGGTATAACTTAGATGAAGAATGAGGGTGATATGTATGAAATGTAGCCTAGTACAATCTCAGGTCGACCATTCCTGAGGTGTGAGATTAATTGAAACCCAATCCCCAAAGTACACCGGTATCCACGATCTAGTATTCAAATCCGTATAAAAGTAACTGCCTTTAAAACGAGTGTAACCCTATTGAGGAAGTCAAATAACACGTCCTTCGTAGTTCAAGATCAGCATATTTTGCTGGTTGATCAGATTGCAACGTACACATTAGGAAAATAAAAAAAATAATTTTCATTACAGGCTATCAAAAGTGATTTCAGCTATTTTTTTTTTTTTTTTTTTTTTTGGTACATAAATGAATCATTACAAAATTTTTTATTTATTTTTTTTAATATTGTAAATTTATTTGTATGGGAATAAAATGTATAAATAAAAAGGGTTTACACTATTCCAGCAGGAGGATTAAATTTTTTTTAAATTTTACGTTAGTCCCACAGCAATCTAAGGGAAATTTTTGGGAAGAGTACAGAAGTTATATTTGGTTATTTTATTTCGTTTTATCCTTTTAAACTCTCATTTTTATCAGGTTTCATCGTATCATAAGCATGACATCTTAGTAACGTGATATGAAGTCAAATTTTATAGCAGTAAACCCTCTACATTTCAAATGTTTTATAACACTGATAGAATTCTTTCTCATTAGTCACGATATCAATTTCTTTCGGAAACGCCAGTAATTTGAATATATTTACCTCTCCATCTATTCTCTGTTCCTTTCTGTTGTATTCTAATCGTTTAAATTCAATAAATTTACTAAAACTATTTTGAACAGTTTTATATAAACTAATCTATATTCGGCTTGACATTTTAATCCTCATTATGAATTCCTGTTACACCAAATTAGATAAGCCTGGATGCCCAAACAAATTTTACGAATGCCCTTATACAAAATTCTGTCACAAATTTCTTTATTTTATCATTAGTCGAAACCTCGTCATTTCAAGTTTTATTAACCCATAAAATTTTTGAAAACTTCCTGCATCACCACATCTGAAAGCCCTGTATTAGTTTCCTTTTTGGTTTTTTCATGTTTCACTATGTAACTGCAATAAATTTAAAAATATAATTTTAGCAACTTTTGTTTAAATTTATGTTTGATATTAACAAATTTATTTATTTTTCATTGATGTTACTCTTACTTTGGCCAGTTAGATTTCAATGTCTTTCCTTGTTTTACATATTGTGATTTTACTACGTTTATTTCATAAGTGTTAAACCAGTCAACAAACAAGAACAGCGTATTTAATAAAACTGTACACTATTTAAAAAAACCGAATGTACAAGAGACAATAGTTAGATTTCCTTTATATATTTTTTAATTTAATTTTGTAGTAATAGTTTTAAATTCCAAGTTAGCCTGAAATTGATGCTTGTTATTCTTGAGAATAGCTGTGTTCTTTAACTGGTGTCTTGTATTTCATATGGTCATCAGTTTATGAGAAAAGGTTGGTTATGGCGTCAATCAGGTAATATTTCACTACCTTAGAATTTTAATCTCTCATTAGAAAAGATTAATGAGAGATTAAAATTCTATCGTTGTTAAATTTTGTTTCCTAATGTAAACTAATTATTACAATGTAAATGATTGTTTTATCTGATTTATATATTTATCTAACACCTGAATTCTATTACTTTTTTAATTTTATCCATTTTAAAGTAAAATTTTGAGTATATTGATGATAACCTCTAATACTGTTAATTTATCAAATTTTAAAATATAAAAAATAAAAATTCAGTGAGAAGTGAATATGGTATATCGAAAGTAACTTTTTTATTCTTTTAAAATCAATCATCTCTCTTTCATAATAATTTTCAATAATTATTTTTTATCATTAATTTATCATTATTTATAATGAATATTCAAATATAAATAATTTTAGTAATTAAAACCTTATCAATTTGTCCGAGGCCTTTCACTTTATAGAGTCGACATACAATCCCACCTTTCCATTATTGTATGATATAGAGGTAGGATAATATTCATGTTCAAAGGAAATTGCTTAAGAGCTCTATAAACCCCCTGTGAACTGATCATCTGATAATTAATTTAATGTGTACAGGTAGTATGTGCGAGTGCGTAACAACCGGTCCTATTATATACTACAGTACTAGCTATATTAAAATCTAATCTATTCACTTAATTACATTAGGGAAAATATCCATTTATTATATTGCCAGAAAGAAAATCTATAACATCTAATTAATCAGTTGTAAGAGCTAAAAATTTATTATATATTTTAGATGTGGAATTTATCAAACATTTGACATGTTTATTTTAAATTAGTTTCTCATTAATTTAAGGATGATCTACTTTTTAAAAATATTATCCATTTTTAGAAATTACAGTAAATTTTCATTAATCTTTTTCCATTTAGCTTGTCTCTATTAATATCACTAATTGGAAAAGTAATGCATAGATGTTATTTGTCAGTATTATTTTTAACAAATAAAATTAACCTATTACAACGAACAAATAACAATAAAAATGAAATATCGATATAAATCTGTTCCGTATCTTTATACACAGAGTGCATCACGAAGTTCTCCTGGGACTTTCATAACATATTCTACTCGTAAAAATAATGAAAATATCTCAAACGTATGTCCTAAAGTGCTTCGTTTGCGAATTACGGTTAATGAAAGATTTCGTTCAGATTTCAACTACCCCCGTGAAATGAGGTCGTACTGAATTTATACGGCGTTAATTAAGGGGCAGAATTACTGATTTATTATGGTTTTTGACGTGACAAATCGAATAAAATAGATCTCAGAACTATATCTGCACTAGGTTTTAGAAATCTAGGGTAAAAACCAATAAACTGGGGTAAAAAACCCATTTTTTATGTTTGACGTACAAAGTTTTATATTTGTTAAATGGATAACTAACACATAAAGCTTTTAAATAAAATTTGTAGAGGGTTTAATTCTGTAAAAAATTATCTAAGATAAGTTGAGTAAAACAAAGAAAAGTTATAAAAGTCCGCATTTTATTCAGAAACAGTACATTACTACATTTTTTCAGAAAAGTACTTATTTAATGTAAACAAAAACGAATTTCTTTTTTGGTGATGTGAAAAATTCCTAAAAGCCAAATCTGCTGCTAAAAATTAAAAAAAAACTGGAAATTACATAAGTGTTAAATTAAAATAAATAAGAACTACTTACGTAATCTTTTTTTATTAATGACAAGTACATAAATTATTTGTAAAATTATTATTTCAAAGTTGGCAACTAATAACAACAGATGATCAGCAATGCAAAATACTGAATGAGTGTTTAAATCATTCTGTTAGCTATCATTCTGTTATTCCGAATCCCGGTCAGGCATGGCATTTTTCACACACGCTACAAAACATTCATCTCATCCTCTGCGGAATAAATTGTTTGAATACGGACCCGGAGGTAAAAAAAAAAAAAAAATCATTCTGTTAGCTGTTAAGTATATCGGGTACTGTCAACTGTGCTATCGTTAGCGAAGATTTTCTGTGAATTTAAGTTTGAACGTGGATTTCCCAGGAAAATGAAATTCCCTGGAAAATGCATAGGTCGTGGAGGTGTAAATTTCTGGCTAATAAGATCGCCTGATGGGAAACCCTTAGATTTTTGCGTCTGGGGATGGATGAAAAATATTTTATACAAAACAAACATACATTCTAGTGAGGAATTAATTGTCTGCATTACGGATGAGACTGAACAACTTAAGGACTGTCCTGAAGAATTAAATAGAGCAACAAAATTAGTACAGAAGCATAATAAGAAATGTGTTGAAAATGGCAGGCATATTTTTGAACATTTATTATAAACTGGTACATACGATACACCTTGGTCTAATGTACTGTTTCTAAATAAAAATTGTTTTCTAACTTTTCATTTTTTTTTCAACTTATCCTACATTATACTGTTCAGAATTCCATTTTATACAAGATTTATTAAATTTTTTTGTGCTTATTACCCATTTAACAACGTTATAGTTCATCAAACATAAAAAGTAATTTTTTTTCGACAATTTATTTCTTTTCACCTCAGATTTCTCAAAAACTACTGACTGCATATACGGTTATGGGACTTATTTTATTCGATTTTTCAGTTCAAAAACTATAAGAAATCATTAATTGTTCTCCTTAATTAATGTCCTAAATATTTCAGTACGACCTCATTTTTTCGGGATAGTTGAAATCCGAAATAGCGAAATATTTCACAAGCCGAACCAAATTATTAATTTTAGCACATATGTCTAAAAAATCTCGCAAATGATTTATTTTAGAACTTATGTCTATATGAAGTTTTTCCATTATTTTCACGAGTAGAATAGGTTATGAAATTCCCCGGAGAATTTCCTTGTTACAACCTGTATAGTTACCACATTTATAGACGACAAATTTTTTGACACAGAGCTCGTGACTGAAATAGAGAGAATAATTGAATTGTGTGATGAAATTTACAGTGGATGATCTTAAAATTGGAGATAGAAGAAAACTAAATTGTTAAAATTTTTCACTGTAAATTTAAAAAAAGAAATGATTTAAATGTTAATTAAAATAAAAATTTACTTTAACTTTGGTTTTAGAAAGTTCAAATTATAATAAAAAAGCCGTACTTACTTACATACGTATTATTTTTATGTTATACTTTCAAACATTGGGGATTTACAATCTAGGATGTATTTTAATTAATCATCCCAAAATGTGACAAAAAATGTTAGAAAATATATTTGTGTAAATATTTTTAAAATATGGGAATAGTAAAACAAACATGGTACTAATTTTAGAAAAGGTAAGTATGGTTGATATTCTATTTCTAATTAGTATTAAAGCGACATAAATTTCCTGAAAACACTTACAAATACATTGAGTATTTATGCTTTTGTTTAATATGCAGAATACATCTGTGTAGTGTATTATTATTACTGCTATGGTCAAAAAATTACGGTATAAATTTTTATTTTCCCATTTTGTTTTATTTTGTTGCGTACTCTTTGCCTTTTATATTTTATTTATGCGTCATATTATTCATATTATGCATTCGTAATATTCATATTTATTGCTACCTTCATTATGCAATTAGTTGATGTAGAGTTCTAATAATGAAAACATGGTTATCCATGGACAGTAATTGTAAAGTAAGATAACACCACCCTTTGCTTTTATTTGATTATAAAAATATTAACTGTAGATATTTTTTATTTTTTTATTTTTTTTTTTATTCCCTTCTCACCCCAACCGGATATCCAATTAAGTATAACTCAGTTGGGGAGAGTGTCCGTTTACTCTAAGGAGGCGTCCCCCGCCCACCGGTAGTACGCCCGGCACGACAGGTTAGCCTCCCCGGTCTCGGATCTTTACTTTGTTTGCCGGCCTCAAATTCCCCGCCTCAGAGATGAAGTCTGGCTACGCCGCCCTCCACCCCCTCAGCAGGGAACCGGGTCTCGGTCTTTATGCCACGCCTCAAACCGGCGGCACCGACCCCACCGAGTGCCAGGGCACCCGCAGGGCTGACACCGCCGGCCGGGACTCGGTCTTTCTTTTACCCAACTTCTCCCCAGGAGTTCCCTCCCTTCTCAGGAACCCGCATACCTCGGAATACGGGCCCTCCACGGAGGGACTGTCCTCCCATCCCTACTACATTCCCCGTCTTCTAGCTTCTTCTTCCTTAGATCGGAGAACTTCACCCGCGAACCTTCTAAACCCATTCCAGTAGATATGTTTTAGATAGTAGAAACGTATAACTGTAGATATGTTTGTTATGAAAGAGCAGGTACCAACAGCTATGGTTATTACCCCGAGAATATGAAAATACGTAATGCCTTACCGGGATTCGAACGCGGGACTTCCACATGAAATGCTGAAATTCTACCTACTCAGCCACGGGGAAGTTGGTTATTAACTGTAAAAATGTAATAGGAGTATTTATTTTAGCCTGCTTCTACCAGTCGTTCGTTTTTAAACTGTTAATTTAATCTTGAGTGCAATTAACAATTCTTTTTGTTGGTGATACGAATAATAGTAATTATATAAATAACTATAATAAAAAAAATTATTTATTTTTTTAAACGTATATTTTACAGAAAAAAAATGTAACGTGAAAAGTTTCAATTCAGTTTTATAAAAATCACGAATAATTGGAAGGTTATATTTGTTTCATGTTAATCTTACTCGTTTAAGTCAGATTTAAAGAAAAATTTAATATTTGGCATTGAAATAAAGATTTCTAACACAATGAAACAAAATAATTAAAGAGGAACGAAAATCGGCTCGATATGTAGAAAGTGCTATTTAAAATACTATTTAATAAAAAAAAATAAATAAATAAATTTTTGAGGTAGTAAATATACCTGTAGAAGAGGACAGAATATCATAAAACTGAAATGAAATTAGAAGTACTATAACAGTCAAATGATTAATGAACGAAAATATTTAAAATAAATTGTAATTTCATAGAAAACCTAAGATTACGTAAACGTTTTAATATTATTCAAATTGCACAATTTAAAAATAAATCAATAGAATTCAATCTCTGTTTATAACATCTCAGCTTGCCTATGGTACGTTCAGATTGGAACTGTATTATTATATTTGCAACCGGTGTCCTAAAAGCTTTATCTTTTTGTTTTCAAATCTCCTAATTCAATAATAAAAAATCCTTACATATTTTAAACTTATTAGTTTTATTCCCTTAGTAAAACAAAGATGAAAGTATTTAAATTATTTTGCTATGTATAACTATTTTTTTAGAAAAGTATATCAACCAATTTTTTTAATAAGTGTAAGATAGAAGAGTTATGCCTATACGAAATTGCATTTTGCTTATTTAAATTTAGATGATTATCATAAGTCTAAATAAACAAATTTTGAATTTTTTTTAGAACATAATTATAATTTAATTTTTTATAACAAAACTCCGGTGTATACGTTCAAATACATAAAACTGTTAGTTTGATTTGTTACTATCTTCCATTTCATTCATATTTTAGGATAAAATTTAAGACAATAATACCGACGAGAAAAATTTATCCTGATACGTTTAGAAATATATTTTTTATTAAAAAAATAATTTTTTAAACGATATTATTACTGCCTAATTTCATAATGGAATAATATTTTCATCCGTAAAGTTTCGAGTCCGAATCCATTTGTAAGGACTTCTTCACATGCCTTAAGTATTTTAATGTTCCATTTTCTCTACAAAAGACAAATTTCTCTTGTCTTGCAATAGGTGTAAGTAAAAATTCCACGGGCTTCTTCTATCACCCACCGGGTTGGTCTATTGGTAAACGCGTTTTCCCAAATCAGCTAATTTGTAAGTCGAAGTCGAGAGATCATGAGTTCAATTCCTAGTAAAGGCTACTTTTATACGATTTGAATACTAGATCGTGGATACCGGTGTTTTTTGGTGGTTGGGTTTTAATTAACCACACATCTCAGGAATGGTCGAACTGCGACTGCACAAGATTACACTTCATTTACACTCACATATATCCTCATTCAACCTCTGAAGTAATATCTTACGGTAATTCCCGGAGGCTAAACAGGAAAAAGGAAGGGCTTCTTCCAACATAAGTCTAATCCGACGTTTCAGAATAGAATACAGTTCTCAATTAGCGTTACGCAATATGTTTTTCCCCGTCCAAAGCTACTTAGTTTTCTGCTTAATGCCTGGCAGTGACAATTTTTAAGTAACTTACTTAAAGGAAAACGAACGAACTGTAAAATAGAATGTAGTATCGGTGACAAAATATTTAAAAGATGGATTAGTTACCTGGGTGAAACAATGTCATATACCGTAGTGTGCTTCATAATCGAATTATTAATGGGAGTATCTCTCTCACTCCATTGTAATTTAGGAATAAGTAATTGTGCAGGACAGTGTATAGGCTTCCTATTATACTAAGTGGCGTTGGAAAGACCATTCAGGTATAAAGTTTCGTCAGATTTACAACTTATAAACTGGAAAGTGGAAGTAGAAAGGAAAAAAAAAATTTATTATAATTACCGTATTGTTGAACCATATCGAATAGACTAGTCTATTGTTGTTACAGCAGCTTAGCCTACGTGTTGACATTAATTGTGAATATTGATTAAAGTACGGTTTTTTTTTCAGTTTTTGTGTCACTCTGAAATAAATCCTTTTTTCCTTTTGTGTCATTGAAATCCTTTTTTTTTTGTGGCATTAAATAAATGCTTTTATCATAGTATCTTCAACTTATTTTATTTTTTAAAAAAATTGCCGAAATCCTATTCCATTCCTATCTTGCAAAAGATCTTTCTTAATCTTTATAACACAGCCTTGACAAAGAGATATAAGAGGCTCTCCTATAAACTTCGGAAGTTCTATTTTAACTCTTAAATCCAAGCAAGTCATTGATACTATCTAGTGTAACTCTTCTTTCGTCTTCACCAATTTTATTTTTAAGTTTATAAGGAATTATCTTCTCTTTTTCAACTGGGTCCAAGATCTTTTATCTATTTCTTTTATACAATAATAAGAATTTGTTTGGTAACTTAACTTTAATTTTTGCTTTTCTTCTGATGATTTCTATGAATAAAATATCTAAATAAAATTACCTTTGGATATAAACCGAAAGAAATTTCAACAAAATTAGCACTGTATTTAAAATATAATACTTGTTCTATAATCCTATGTTCAGTTCATGAATTTAGATATTATCTTCAACAAACTAAAAACAAGCTTTTTGATTTCTTCTACAAAATCCTTACATTTAATTTTTAAAGAATTCGATTTAACTTGTTATATATAAATTATGTTTTTTCTTGAATATATGGAATTAAAAAATACGGCTATCAGTTAAGAAAATTACCCTTTGCAACTAATTCTAACTGTGTACTTTCAGAATTTTGCCTATATTTAATAAAATAGATGAAACATTGAACCGTAAATCACTCTTTCTTTGGTTTTTGGTTTCTCTTTATGCTCATTTTGCAATTTTTAAATAATGGTAACATCTTCATTAAACCTCCAATTACATATGTCTGATATTTTTTCCTTCTGACTTAATTTTCCAGAACATTAACTACTTAAGTTCTCAATACTTGTAAGACCTACATAAACTTGCTTAATTACTTCAATATATTTTGGATAAGTTGCTTTGTAGTAAAACTTGCCTCTATACATGACCTTTCCCTTCCTCTCAAACCAGTCAGTTCCTGCAAAATCTAGTGGTGAGTTTCCGTCATTTTTACAAATAGTAATATGTAATATATATTGTGAATCGAATCTCTCGATAACTAAAACAACTGTTTTTACATCTTTATTAAAATTAGATAAAATTTTTGAACTTTTCTGAAAGAAGTGACTATGAGAGAAAACGATATTTTAGATCCTAAGCATTAAAATACTTAAAACTGCTTCTTCGTACTTTTTCAATTCTATATTATTACAACTTAAGAAAAATATTTTTTTTACCATTGAAATTTATTAACTATCCCATAATTATTTTTAAATTTATATATTTTCAGATTTTTATTGACAATCGGTTACATTTTTGTAGGAACCTAAAGTAAATTATATCTTTTATATTCACGTGAAAAAGGAATTCCCATTAAAATTCTTCAAAAATTACATATTAGCACTATCTTTTGAAGGTAGATCGTAGAACGTACACAAAGTAGTTTTGAATTTTACAATCAGTAGTAGAGTAGAAAATTATAACAGTAACAAGTATCATAAGAATAACATATTGATGACACTCTTAGTGGGTAAAGAAAAAATAAACCATAAAAGCAATAGATTAAAAATAAAAATGAAAACAGAAAAGGAGAAGAAGAGAATGAAGAATTGATTAATGTACAACACTCAGGGGGTGTAATTACACTATAATCCAGAAAGTGTAGCCGCTTAAGTCATCTAACATCCTTACCGTTGTGTAGGAGATTTACCGCCAAGCGGTTAACGTGGTCGTTTAGTAAAAGTTAACATTTCAAACTGAAATGCATTTCTTCTTTAACCTACAGTAGATCCAAATATTCATGGATTCACTGTTTTTATCAAACTACAGAGCCTCAGATATACACCTGCCTAGTTTGTTCTAAAACCACTTATGATTTCAACATTTGTCGTTTTTGCTATGCCCCGTGTTTGGACGCCATATGTCTATTAACATTATCATTCATTATTGCGTCATTACGTCATTATTATCATTCAAAATTGCTGAATATAAAAGTAGCTTATTATACAAAAATAACTCAGGCCTTCTGTCCAGCAACCAGTATATTTCCTTGAACTTCATGTTACGTTGCTTATTTTCCTCACGTGAACTTTCTACATCAAACAACGATCCAGGTGAAGACCCAGGTACCTTAAAATTTCAGTAGGCGGGGTTAAAATGCCATCCAGGTGAACCCGTGGGCAGTCTCCTTTCCTCATTGCAAAAATTTAGATTGTAAATTACTTGAGGCTGTCACAGTTGAGTTGTTAACAGCCAGAATAGCCGTATTATCGGCAAAAGAAGCGACACATCCCTTAATTTGATTTATATTTTTAGCCACTACACGTTATCCGTTCAATTACTTATGTATGATGAATTTCTTTGCATTTGAAAAATATCCACCTCACCGAAATTCAAACCAATATTTCGGATGGAAACTAGAGACGGTAAAGGTTGGAAAAATTTAAACATAATTTCAAATTAACTAAAATGTGATGTAAAGGATAAAGTTTGTAATATGTTAATTAAAAATTTCCTTTTAAATTTACTTAATTAAATAAATATTTTATTCTCTCATTACGATGCAAGTCTGCAAGTAATTGATACAAATAAATGTCAGTTTTCATTTTATTAATATTTGGTTACTTTTATAGAAACATTAGGAAAAAAATATTTTAGTTGTATATGTTTTGTATAATTTTTTACAGCGCAATAATTTATTAAAAATTAGGTTTAAACTGTTTAACTGATGTTGTAGACTAAAATTATTAAGGCGATTATGGAATCTGGTATCTTGATTCACATTTTGTTTCATCAGACGTACTACTTGAATTCTTAGGTCCAATAAACTTTTCTTTAAGTCGTAGTTAAACGTGTCATAAATTAATTAATAATATTTAAGTATTATTTTTAGAATTTTTAACATCAATTAATTTTTCTTTTAAAATTTTTTTAGTATTGAAAATTTAACTCTCACTATATGCTTAGTCCATATCTTTACTAATATTTCCTTAAACGGTGCAGAATTATATATAAAAAAAAAAAAAAGATTAAAAGTTTATCTGTCACCCCAACAAAACTTATTAGCAAAAAATTCTTGAAATAAACTAAAAAAAAAATGCGAAAAATAAAATAAAAAGGAACCAAAAAAAAATCATGATAAATCATGGTAATCAACCATCATAAATTGAATGATTTTCAATTACACCACCACCAGAATACTCATACAATGAATAAGTTATACCAATAACAACAAAATTGTAAGAGCGGCATAAAATTGCCTTGAACTTAAAATTAATTAATAAATTTAAATAATTTTCTTAGAAATATCATCATGAACAAAACTAAATAGAATAAATAGAGTCAGACCAACAATAGAACAATTATTAATACTTCATTATCACAAAATTATATTAATTTTATCATTTAGAACAATAGTAGAATTTATTATAGTATTCATACTAAAAAATAAATTATCAAATAATATATAATTAAAAGACAAACAGAAACAATTTAAACTACAACATTAGCAATTACATTAGTATTCATCGAAATTCCATCAATTAAAATGTTATATATAAAAGAAATCAATTTTTTTTGGAGTCTGGGGTGGTTATATCTTTTTTATTTAATATTGAGAGCGTGTTGTTAATGGATTTGCAGGTGTGAAGTTTTCAGGGTCTGTGATATTGGTTTGCTTGGCATTTCTCCCGCCACCACCCCATTCGGTCGCCCTAAAGCATAAGACCGAATATCTGTACCACAAACGGCTACTGAGCCTCGAAACAGTTTAGCCATCACTGTCCTAACTAGCTCCTAGAATTAACCTAACAGCGTCTATGGTAAGCGTCTAAAAGCGTCATGGTCTATGATAAGGAATAATTTATTTTAATCATTATTGTGAATAATTATATAACTAGAAACAAATTAAAAATAATTTAATGATAATATGTTCATGGGCAGCTTATTATGCGGAACGTACATTTTTTTTATGTGATGGTAAAACTACTGGAAGGTTGCCAATGTACGATCGTCTACACTCAAATTCTACTCATTTATTCAGAAATATTTTTATTTAGTGAAAATAAAGGCGATTTTTATTTTGAAAAATTATTGCCGAGTTTTATTTTTGTTTTATATAATAATTTGTACAAAATTTAACGAATTTCACAAAAAAAAAAAATCTTTATCTTATGAGACTAATATATTCTACTGTACTCCATCCACGAAAATGAATGAAAATATATACAAAAGATGCAATTGAAAAGCCTTTATAAACATTATAGATTACATGAAAAGAGAGTACAATAGTATCATTAACCTATATTACTTTTTAAAAGAAATAACCAACTTCAACATCAACCAAAGCAGTTGATTACCTTTTATTTTCTTCATCAAAGGATTTTAAGGAATTCAAAGTATCATGAAGTTAATGAACAGTAATTACTGTAGTTGTAAAGAGAGAGAAGACTTATTTATTCTAGTTTCCCGGTACTCGTAAATTGTTGTTAATTAAAATAACACTGGTTGTAATTAATTTAAATTACAAGTAATCATCTTTGCTTCAATTTCTCCCTGAAAGTTTAATCATAGTCAAAGTGAAACTACATAAATTTATAATACAGGCCAATAAAATTAGATTTTTACGTTCCAAAATTAAATTCCGTTAGGTAAGACATGTAACAAATAAGAAAAATTCCGTAGAATTGAATGAACTTCATTTCCACCCTCTCATTTTTCCGCATTATTTTCAAAATGGCGTCCAAAGTTGTCGAAAAACGGATTTTTGGTTCACAGAAAAAATAGACGGTTTCTTAAAATTGCAACTAAGTGGCCCCTCCGGGGCTTAATATTTTCTTTTGTAGTTGTACTAATCTGTGATAATAGTGCGCGTATAGTAAAACAATTAAAAATATGCAAAAAATCTACTAAAATATTGACCTAGCTAAAAAAAAAAATTAATGATTTTTTATAGTTGGAATTCCATCGAAATGATACTATTGCTATTCAATAGCTGCTATTTTTGTACGAATTAAAAAAAAACTATTTTTCTACGACCTACTGGAGGCTTGATAATTTTTTTTTCTTTAATTTCTACGACCACATTTGTCAGTATTAAGGTCTGAAATTTGCACACGTTGTACTCGAATCTTGTATTTAATATAAAAATTATTCTGCAGCGATTGATTTCATTTTATTCACTTTAAGCTAAATTATGTTGTAAAATACTTATTTCATTCGGCATGTTGTTGCGCGTGGTGGGGGGGAGGTAGACTTCGTCTTGGCTTCCTCAGCTAGCCTGTCAACCAATGAGTTGAGGTCTCTTTCCTCCCACGTGCCGAATGGAATAAGTATTTTACGGGGTCCAGCATAATTTAGCTGTGAAGAAAACAAAATCGATCTCTGTACAACAATTTTTTTATTAAATACAAGTATTCGAGTACCACGTGTTCAAGTTTCAGACCTTAATATTGGCAAATGAGGTTGTAGAAATGTTTTGTAAAAAAATGATCATGGTTCCAGTAAGTCATAGAGCAAAAATTCTTTTTAAATTCGTAGAAAAATAGCAGCTATCGAAGAGCAATAATACAATTTCGATGGATTTCCAACTTAAAAAAATAATTGAAATTTTTCGAGCCGAAAAAAAAGTCGATGTTTTGGTCAATTTTTCGCATATTTTCAATTGTTTTGCAATAGGCGCCATATTTTTACAGATTAGTACAACTCTTAAAGAAAATCTTTAGCTCCAGAGTGGCCACCTAAGTGCATTACAGTACGAGTTATTCGAATTTTAAGAAAGCGTCTTTTTCGAAAAACTCAATTTTGCAAAAACTATTGAATATTTTGTAGAAGTCAAAAAAGGTACTTATTCTAATCGAAGAGGACTACATATTCTGGAAGTTTGGTCACAACCAAAGACTACATATTCTGGAAGTTTTGTCAAAAATTTTTTTTAATTTTAAAAATATTAATAATTGAAGAAAATGTTATTTTTAGCGGTTTTTTGCATTAACTATTTTATTTATTGATCAATTAAAATCGCTTAGGACTTAATTTTTTTTTTCAAAACGTCTACAACTTTTATTTAAACATTTTTTTTAAACCGTCTAGTTTTTTTTTAAAACGAAAAAACCGTTTTTCGCCAACTTTGGTCGCCATTTTGAAAATGATGCGGAAAAATGAGAGCTTGAAAAAGTAGTTCATTCAATTCTACGGAATTTTTCCTATTTTTTACATGTCTTGCCTAACGGAAGTTAATATTGGCAAAAAAAACGAGGTATTTTTTTTTTCAAAATAGGTTGAAAAGTTTCAAAATAGGTTGAAAGGAAATGGTGTAAAATGTTTACCAAAAACTCATTTCATATTATTTTAATTCTGAAAAATTCTATATTTTGTATTTTACATGTAACTCTCGATTTGGATGTAGAAATTATTTTTTCACTAGTATTTTAATTATTGAGGTAATAGAAAAAATTGGAATTATTAAATCTATTTCCGTTCTTAGTTATAATAACAGCAGTAATAATGTTTTTCATTGTCGAAATAAAATTCTTTATATTTTTTCTTTTAAATTGTATTAGAGTGTAATTCAGCTCATAAAAGTGGATAGTATTTACACATATCCCTGATTTCATTCCACTTTCTTAATGGAATTAATTCAGTACTCCCCTTTTTACTACAGTACTTTTTTTTTCTTTAAGACAAATATTACTTAGTTATTTTTGTTAGAGCTAAAAATAATATCATTTTCTATATAATACGGGTTGTTATTTTTAGGCACTTGTAAAATTTTTACGCACCATGAAGGGATGATAAAAACATGTTTATTTATATAGATAGAATATAACGATAAAGTTATTGATCTGGTTATAAATTTTCATTATTGTTATTATTTTAGGCCAACACATTTACCGTTTGTTAGATAGGCTACTTTGTAGTTTTAGTTAACCGTTTGTGATTGTATTCTAAACATATATGGTTTTGGACACGTAAAGCCTTTATTTCTACAAAAATCTATTTAAAACTTTTGAAGTGTTATCGTAGTATCATCTTAAAATTGAATTATTATGTTTTTATTCTTTTCAAAATCTATTGCTACTATCAAAACTCTTTTTTATCTACCTAGAAATAAAAATAAAAATCATCAATGTGAAAGTAAATAAATAAAATGAAATGTTTATTTTCTTAGAAAATTCGTGTAAGCCGATATTCTTTTTATTACTGTTGTTTTGACATTATTATTGTCGTTATTATTAGGACAGATTCTATGTAAACTATTATAATACTGATGACTACAAAACAATATATGTGTTCAACAGAAATAAAGCTTCCGTTTATCCAATGACAGTTCCTTTATATTTGATGATCTTTCCTGAATGAAATGACGAGATTGAATTAAATAAAATAAATAAAATTTGTAGGACTGCATAATAAAAAAAAGGAAAATTTTATACTTAAGTGTTCTGAAAAATTATACTTGTTTTTTTATTTTTTACTAAATAAATTCTACTACTTCTAGATATTGTAAGTAGTAATTATGTTAACTTGTTTATAAATTTTTAGTATCTATACTCTACAGTGATTAATAATTTATTTTTAACATAAATTATCTGGAACTCCAAGCAAATAAATAAATAAGTAAATAAAAATAAAGAAAACTGTATTTGCCAAATTATATTTAATTTCTTCTTCTTTTTTTTTTTTTTTGCTGCAATATTTAATTTACAGTTTGTTCCATTGTACTGGAACCATAAGTAAATTTGAATACAAAAATATGACATGCAGGGAGAGGTTTCCATTGAAATTTCTCAAAGAAATGTTTATGTATACATATATATTATACAATATACATAAATATATTATAAACATTAATAAATATACACAAACAAGAGTTCAAGAAACATTGGTAAAGTTCCAAACATACAAAGCAAACAAAACCGAAAAAACAAATAGTCTTAGTGATCATACAAAGAATAACTAATCAAGCATAGAACCAGTGAAATAATGAAGCAAATAATAATAATAATAATAATAATAGTAATCTTTATTCCACAAAATAAACAGATTACAAATTAAAATAAAATTATTTAAAGTTATAAATTCTTAATACAAAGCTTAGTAGACATAAAACCAAACAATATAAAATAATAAAAGTAAACAATTATTACATAATCTTGTGGAACTAGGTACCCCCACAGTAATAAATGTATTGGAGGTTACCATCCATTATTTTTCAATGAGCAAAATAATAAACTAACTACTTATTAAATAATGGTCAAGTGTAGATTTCCAAGTGGATTTAAAATATAATTACACAATACAAGTCTTGTAGTACTAAAATTTCAGAAAATGACAAGATTATATCTACATACATACAGATGAAATAAATCACAACCATAAATACAGTGATACTGTATTAGCAGTATACCATATAGCAGTTAATGATGTTAAAGAACAATTTAGATTCGGAGTAACAGTACAAGGTGAAAAGATAAAGATGCTACGATTTGCTGATGATATAGTAATTCTAGCCGAGAGTAAAAAGGATTTAGAAGAAACAATGAACGGCATAGATGAAGTCCTACGCAAAAACTATCGCATGAAAATTAACAAGAACAAAACAAAAGTAATGAAATGTAGTAGAAATAACAAAGATGGACCAATGAATGTGAAAATAGGAGGAGAAAAGATTATGTAGGTACAAGAATTTTTTTATTTGGGAAGTAAAATTACTAAAGATGGACGAAGCAGGAGCGATATAAAATGCCGAATAGCACAAGCTAAACGAGCCTTCAGTAAGAAATATAATTTGTTTACATCAAAAATTAATTTAAATATCAGGAAAAGATTTTTGAAAGTGTATGTTTGGAGTGTCGCTTTATATGGAAGTGAAACTTGGACAATCGGAGTATCTGAGAAGAAAAGATTAGAAGCTTTTGAAATGTGGTGCTATAGGAGAATGTTAAAAATCAGATGGGTGGATAAAGTGACAAATGAAGAGGTATTGCGGCAAATAGATGAAGAAAGTAGCATTTGGAAAAATATAGTTAAAAGAAGAAACAGACTTATAGGCCACATACTAAGGCATCCTGGAATAGTCGCTTTAATATTGGAAGGACAGGTAGAAGGGAAAAATTGTGTAGGCAGGCCACGTTTGGAGTATGTAAAACAAATTGTTGGGGATGTAGGATGTAGAGGGTATACTGAAATGAAACGACTAGCACTAGATAGGGAATCTTGGAGAGCTGCATCAAACCAGTCAAATGACTGAAGACAAAAAAAAAAAATACAGTGATAAAATTGAAAATGAAATTAATACTAGATAAAAAAATAAATAAATAAATAAAAGTATATAAAAATGAATAAAAATATGAAAATTTTAGAATCGTCGATTCCACTCGCAATCAAAGGGCAACCAATTAAAAAAAACTATCTACATCTTCAATTGACAACAACCAATCATAAATTGATAGTGAAAACCTTTTAGAATCTTCTATGAATTCACTTGGTAAGTGATTAAATATTTTTGGACCTAAGTATGAATAAAAACGTTTAAATAATTCAATTCTTGGCCTAGGAGGAACTACTCTATCCGCTTGCCGCAAAGGCCTCGTAACCAAATTACTAAGTATCCTATCCTGTTTACAGCCTTCATAATACGTCATTAGTATTCTACAGAAATACATATGACGCAGTGGCAAGATCATAAGGCCTCTGAATAATGGGAAGGATTCATGTCGTCTACTTTTATCAATTATTATACGTACTACATGCTTCTGAGCAATATAAACAGATCTAAAATAATAAAAGAACTAACAAGATAAGTGACAAAACTAAATGAACAATTTTTACGAATCATAACCCTGGTATAGCTGATTCAACTCAAATTTCGGTTACTAGGAGATCTAATATATGCAGTCGCTTTAGGCGCCTTACATCCTCGCTGTTACCCAGGAGATTAACCGCGAGCCAGTTCACATGTTTGCGCTCATTCTCGTTTTTTATCTTGTACCGAATCACCGTATCTCCTCTCAAACGGTTGGCAACCCAAATAATCGTGTGTTTCAGTGTTTTTCGCAAGCCATGGAGCGTCTTTCTTATTTCTCAATAGTTTGTTCTGGAATCGCTGTATGATTTGTCGTGCCCCATATTCGAATTCCGTAGATCCAAATCGGTTTCAGGATTGCTGAGTACAGCAATTGCTTTTTAGGTAATTATACATGCAAACCCTGCCTAACAATCAGTACATCTTCCTGAATTTAATATTAAGCTGCGTCCTTTAGTAATATTAAAGGTTTAAATAAAGTAAAAAAAAAATTAGTTCAAAAAGTCATATTTTTAAACTTTGATCGGCTCCGCTATACCTAATATTGTCCCTTAATTTTTTTTCCGGGGGTCACTTGCACTACTAGGCCTAGGAAGACAAACCCACCGGGTTGGTCTAGTGGTTAACACGTTTTCCCAAATCAGCTGATTTGGAAGTCGAGAGTTACAGCGTTCAAGTCCTAGTAAAGCCAGATATTTTTACATGGATTTGAATACTAGATCGTGGATACCGGTGTTCTTTGGTGGTTGGGTTTCAATTAACCACACATCTCAGGAATGGTCGAACTGAGAATGTACAAGACTAACACTTCATTTACACTCATACATATCATCCTCATTCATCCTCTGAAGAATTATCTAAACGGTAGTTACCGGAGGCTAAACAGGAAAAAGAAAAAGAAAAAAAGGCCTAGGAAGACAAAAAAATCGGAAAAATGTGCAAAAAATAAAAAGATACCTTTTTTATTTTTGGAAAAGGGGGAATTTTTGAGCAAAACTTTTTATATGGTAAGAAAAGCAGGCATATGTGTACTGAACTTAGTATAAAGTGAGGTTTGTTTGCAACATTTTGAAAACATTGACCCCAAAAAACTAACTACCCTCGTGAAAATATTTTACCCCATAATTTTATCAAAAAATTGCTCCATATGCATGAGAAGTACCTGTACATGATTTCATTAATATCAGTTTATTCAGTCAAACGTTATTACGTTATGCTTCTATCACACCAACCCAAGTACAAAAGTACGTACGTACGTACGAACATTACCTCCCCCTCACTTTTTTGTTTTTGGGAGTCCCTGAATAATGAAAATTCGAGAAGTGCACATAACATTTATTACACTGTACCGGGTTTTTAAAAACTCGTACCTGTTTTTTGTCTGATTACTTTCCTTCTCGTAGCATAATTCTAGAACTATGACGCCCGAAAAGTAAAAACGATTAAAATATAAAGTAAATATAAAAACGTAATAGTTTATGAAATTTTACATGTATAACATTAATTTCATTTTTAATAAATTAAATTAATTGTATAATGTTACTGAAATGGAAATAATTCTAAATATTTTCTATTTATTATTAACACGTAAAATAACAGGAATTATTATGTAATTGTTTTTAAGTTGATTTTGTTAATTTAATTTAAACAGGATATATAGTAACTTTATTTTGCTAAGTCATTTTAAACTAAATTGGAATTTATACGTTGCAAATTTATTATTTTAAGCATTTTTAGTTAAAATAATTTATTCTATTAAATAATTTTGTTTATTTATATTTTTTAAATAGGTAAATTTGCATATACAATGACATTTAGCCTCGTATATGTTATTGTGTCTCCAGAACCAGTAATTAATTACTAAAAATGAAATGAGTTAAAAATAATTTTTTATTACAATAAAATAAAAGGACAATAGACGGTTTTTTACGTATATTTTAATATATTTTGTCGCAGAAAATATCGTGAAAAATAATCGACAGACGAAATAATTTGTTGAAGTACTTAATTTTGAAATTTATAATACATATTTTTCTATAGAAAATCAACCAAAAAATTCATAAAATAATATTCCTTCCATTAAAAAATATTAAAACACAAAGTATTATTCTTTTGATAATTCAACATTTCAAGTTCTATTATCTTTATATATTATAAAGATAATATCTGTTTACAAGATAATTATCTATTATAATTAATACTCACTTGCTTTAATATCAGAATATAAGATTAATTAACCTTCAACTACAAATTGTACAGAATATGAAATAAATTCTGTTTTTCCATAAGAATTAAATTAAAATCTGTTCTGAAAAAAGAAAATAACACAGTAACAATTGTGAAGGTGCATAAAATGTATCAGAAAGAGATTACCGTGCAAAAATAGGATTTTTTCTTCAAATTTTTATAGTAAAATATTACGCGAATATTGTAGAAGTCTTCTGACACGTAAACAGTAGAAGTACTGGAAAGGTAAATTATCAAAATCAAGCTACCCTAATCACTCAATATTCCAAGGTACATTTTCTTTTTTTCGTTGTTATAAGTTCAGCTGTATAACTTAAAATATACAAACTAATTCATATATTGATAAAAAAATTACTTTTTTAATGTGCTTCACATTTGTAAAAACGAAATTTTTTCCGTGATATTTTATCAAAATAATTTTACAGTTTTAATATTTATGTATAAAATTAAACGGAGTATATAATTTATATTATAGCTGTTTGTTTGTTTCTCTAAATGTAATTTATTTCAAATGTGGATTGTTAATTTACTCCTTTGGTACCTACGGCTGAAATGGTATAACCACAGGAACCGAGGTATAGGAAGGAGTATTACGTGCCAACATTTATGTGTTATACTGTGCACCGGTGTGACACACTGGTATTATTAATGATCGTGTTTAATCAAACTAAACATAGATTGATTATTATTTTGATTATTACAAAAAACATTAGAAAAGGTATTTTAATTAATATACTTTTGTAACTGTTAATTAATGTTTTTATATTTTAGTATTATGTTTTAATAGAATAATTAAAATTGAAGTTAATTGATTTTTGAATTCAATCATTGTTAAATTTAATTTCTATTGTACTTTATTACTACGTTCCTATAATTTATGTTTTGTTATCTTGCATAAAAGAATGTCTAATACGCTCAGAAATCAGAAAGGCATTGAATAGAGGTCATGGGAGTCTTATTGAAGAATTTGAAAATTAAATATGTTACGAAAGCTCAGAATTTATAGATTTTATGATGATCTAGTGATAAGTGTAAGAAAAATTAAAATACTTTCATAGTACTCTTTCTAAATAGAATGTAGCGTTAGTAGTGTAATAGAGGTGTCCGTTTCTCTTATAGCGAAATTTTGCAATACAGAAAAGCAGATCAGAGATTTAAATCAAATATTTGAAATAAATTTGATGTTCTTTTAACATTATCCGTTAGGGAGAATTTATTATTATTATTTATCTATTTGTGAAGTTGAATTTAAACTAAGAAAATTAATGTAGAAAGGGTCTGTATTATAGTGGATACAAATATGACCATCATAAAGATCGTATGTGTATGTGAGAAATGTTTGGCAGTGACGTGTATGCATGTGTGTGTGTGTGCTTGTCAGTCTTCTGTCTGAGTAAATATGTCGGCTACTACTTAACACACTTTAATCTTTGATACTTTCAGAATATCTGTTATATTTCAAAGTCATCTTTAATGTATTTTATATTATGAAATTATAAATTATTTATGAGGTAATTATTATGTTATTTATTTCTCTTAGAATGTAAAGAAATTGTTTATATTTAAAAAAATAAAATAAATAAATAGTTTATATGGTTTCATAAAATCGTGTTGAATTTCAATAATACTGATAACTTTTAAATAATTTACTTCTACATTGCGCTAGTATTCATAATGACTTCCATTAAAAATGACTGTATCTGTTTTACTTAAAAAATAAAGCTTAATCAAACGGTGTGTGCGCGCGCGCGCGCGCGCGCGCGTGTGTGTACACTTATATTGAATTTTTTTTTAATTCTTGTAAATTTCTTTGATAAACTAAAATATTTTCTGTTTCTCTTTGAAAACTATAAACAATATATTAGTTCATCAATTTGAATTAACCATTATCATTAATTGCGTAAAAATAACTTGAATAGTACGTAGATAAGAAATCATGAATTATTAAAAGGTTTTAAAATCGATTAAAGTATAAAGTAAAGTTAGATTATGTAAAGTTTATAAAAAAGTTTACTTTTATTTGATCTAGATTTCGATTAAACTTAAATTTCTTCCAGACTGCAACTGGGAACGTTTATTGTAATAGTCCCATTGGAGACGAGGTGTTCTGTGTCGAAAATTAACCTTTTGTTAATTTGCAATATCTGATCACTGAACTGTTATTATCATGATAGAAAATTTTATACCAAAAAACGTATTTCTGATTCCAATTCGATGTAGGACGTTTCAATAAATTTCTATAATTTTAAAATTTTCTCAACCATGTCCTGAATTATTAAAGGAGTCAAACAAAAATTTGTTAAAAGGTGGTTTATTTTTCATGTGGTTCACGCTTCATATATTTAACTCATAATTGGTGTTTATTCTGGGAAAAACGTGATTCTGGGTTATGTACAAGGAATTATAAAAATAAAATATTATTAACAAAAAAAAGAAGTGTTGTTAAGACCATAATATCTTTTTATTAATTTTTTTTTCTGTGTCACGTTTATTTTATTGCTTGCATTTTTAAATTCTTCACCAAGTGTATACAGTAATACTTTTAGCACCTGGTATTAAGTACTTTTCCCTTGCATTAGCATAGTTTCAACTATATAATAATACAACACTGCAGAGCACTGCAATAATAGAGCTGTTTTATTGCAAACACCTGTTGTATTACTTTAGGTTGAAACTTGTTATGTTGCACGGTACAGTCCTTGTTTTAAAATACCATTCTATTAACAGAGATTTTACATCGCTTTATTGTACTGTTTAATGATTATTACTGTAATATTGGTTGCATTTTCATTATTATTATTATTATTATTATTATATGTATTTTTTGCATTTTTATTAATGTTTGTATTCAAGAATCCTTATTTAATTTAAATTACTTTTGTTTGTATCTCATCATGGTAATGTAAAAGTAATTCAGTTTTATACTTAATTAAAAGTTTTCTGTAAAATTTTGAATTTTTCTATTTTCAATAGACTTAAGTATTTTACATATTTCATGTAGAATAAATTAAAAATTTTGTGATGAATATATCTTTTGATTCTGTGAACTGTAAGTATTGATGTACACATTATATAATATATACATAATAATATTGATACATAAAGTAATACTGAAACTTAATTACTTTCAAATTAACCTCTCTTGAAAACATCTTAATCGGATTAAAATCAAAGAAAAAACAAAAACTTTGATGTAGACAACACATGACTTCCTTGTACGCCTATTAAATTAAACATACAAATTTTCTTTAAAATGAAAAGTACGTAAAATTTTATTTCGTTAATAACTTCTGACTTTTTTTAATATATTTTTTTCTTTAACTGAATTATTTATTGTAATTTTTTTACATTCAGTGGTTAATATCGACATATTTAAATTTAAAAAAAGTAAAAAAAAAAATAGGAGATGAAGTCGGATTTGAACCGATGTGCCTTCCTTTTTAAGATCCAAATATTTCATTTATTAAAATTTTATTTGGCTATAACTCTAGAACCAATGAAAATAAGTACCACTTTTGTATCGTTAAAAATATATCAATCAGAGCTTATTGCTGCAGTTAAGAAAAAATCCAAAATTCAATTTTTTTGGATTCCGGGCTTTTTTGGACACTTTTGGTCCAATCGATTGCAATTAAAAAGGGAAGATGCACAACTAAATGTTACAACAGTCGTAAATCCAAAATTTTAATAACATACGGCTAATCGTTTATGAGTTATGTTAGTAACATACTTACATACGTACGTACAGATGTCAAGTCGATACTTGTCAAAATGGATTCAGGGATGGTGAAAATGGATATTTCCGTTGAAATCTGAAAATCGAAATTTTTCGCGAATACAATACTTCCTTTACTTCGTACAAGGAAGTAAAAACAGCTGATACATTAAACAATATCCGTTTCTAATTGGTCACTGGTTGAAAAAAGTAGATTTTGTCTGGTTAAACATCTGCACCATAATGAAAATCTGTTTCATAATGACCCTCAGTATGATGGAGATTCCAGCAAAGTAGTTCAAATGTTATTATATAACCCTAGAAAAAACTATATTTAGAGATTGTACTATCTAGTAGCGCAATATAATAGCATAATATATTGATATATAGTATATTGTAGGGCTTTGCTGTATACATAACAAACAGAAGTTACAATTATAGAAATAATTTAATTTTCTTCACTATAAAACTATATTTACTGAAATATTTTTTTTTTTAAAGTATCATAAAAAATAATTTTATAAATCGAAGTTGGAGAATTATACTGGTTGATATTCTTCAGTATATTTGATTATCAATTGTTAAAAACTTTCAATTATAAAAGATATTTCAGGAAAAAATGCTTTAAATTTTCATGTGAAAGTTGGTCCAAACGTTTAAATAATGTTACCGGTCAAACAACATAGACACCGTTAAAATATGAATGGCCAGATTTTTTTACATTTTTGTCTTATAAGTGGCCAAACCATTTCATAAAGTAAATTATAATTTTATCAAAAACGGTGACATCTTGGTGGAAAGGCAGTATACTTGGCTGGAAAACCGAAAATCCTGAATAGATTTCCATCTAAGATCTAAAAAAAATTCTTGAAAATCAATCACTAATGACTTCAATAGTTGATGAAAACTAAGATTAATAAAAAAAAAGTGGATAGCAAATGAAAAAGATGATTTAATTTTAAAATTAATACGTCGGCAAAGAAACTGGTAAATATACTTCGTTTTCTTAGTAACACATTATGCAAACTGTCTATAATGATACCCATTCAATGCTCGAGTGCGATGAAAAATATGACATTTTTCTAAAATAATAACTTAAATTTGTTAAAAAAAAATAGTAATTAGTATTAAAAAAATGGACAATGCAGAGAATCTTGGTAGTGACTAGTATTATAATCTTGACTATACTAGTATAGTATAGCAAGGAAGCTGGGCACAGACAACTACTTCGTCATGAATTGGGCGATGATGTTCTTGGTAGAAGGAGAAAATGTGGCTAGTTACTTTGCCTGTATTAGCACTGAAGAGTAAATAATGTGGATTGGCCTACCTTCCAACCGGATCTATTGTTCCATTTTGGTCGTAGTAAATATGTTTTTAACTGTGAACACTGTCATTATATATCGAATTTATTTACTCTAATATTACTTTACATTGGCATTTGTAGAAAGCATTACCTTCGTACAGATTTTTGAGCAAAGATTGTTCAGTAAATTTCTAATAACTTTCTATTTTAACAATTTTAACTAATTTAATTACAGCAGTAAATAATAAATAAAAAATATTTATTTATATAAAATTAATAATTTATATAAATTCATACAGCTTCAAAATAATAAATTAAGACATTTGTTAATAGGTTTTTAATTTATATTTTTAAAATAAAGAATTTTTCACTTTTAATATTAAAAGGAACAACTACACTTTGTGGAAAGCAACGAGAATTTTCAGCGACCCCTGTCCCAGTTCCTTTCTGTAAATAGGCAGACGGATAATGGGGTAGAAGCGACAACCAGAATGCCAACATTTTTCTATTCACATGCGTACGGTCTTTCACCCACTTCACATCCGTGATGCTGGTAAACAGAAAATAAAACTGCCTGTTTTGTTTCTAACCAAGGGTGTACTTTATATGACTCAATGGCACCCTTTGTACGTTGTGTTACCTGTCGAACTGGAAAATATTGTAAATAATGATGATCTCTAATCCCAGGTAAGTCAGTGCATGTTGTGTCTTCGTATAGAACCATAAGCCTGTTACCTATTACTTCTAAGATATTCGAAAGACTATTCCTACGACAATGAAGCCTCTTAGAGCAGGGACAAGTTATTATTCTTATCCATCAGTTTGGCTTTCGTGTTGGCCACTCTCAACTTTTGCGTAGATTAGACGCACAGGATTATTGGTGTTTTCACAAAAGCTTGGAAGATAAAAAGTATTGTTCGCCTTTCTTTCTAGATGCCCAGTAGGCATCAATACGATTTGGTTGGTCTACCTCACAAAATAAAATCGAGTCTACCTCAACCATTCTATGTAGTATTGTGTAGCTACCTGGACAGAAGTTTTTTGTTGATTAAATTTAAATAGGAGTTGGCCGGATTCTTGGGTGCACTAACTTGGGTGTTCCTCAGAGCTCAGTGATGGGTCGGAGCCTATTCTCTATTCTGTTTTCACTGCGAACCTTCTAATTACGGACGATACAACTATTGCTTCGTTTACTGGGATTTTGGCTGTCGATGATTTTCCTCTCGAGCCTTGTTTAAGTTGCAGTCAGGGTTGGACCAACCAATCGCGTGGTGGCCAAATGGAAAATAAAGGTGAATCTATACAAATCGATTCATATGAATTCGCAATGAGAAAACGTTACTGCTCGACGATCATCTGAATGTTAATTACATCTTGCATTCTGAGAATGTGTGGTACTTAGATATTCAGTCGTTAACATGGAAGATTCATCTGAAGGACAAAAGGAAACAGCTGGATATAAAATTAAAGGAGCTGTACTGATTACTAAGCAGGAAACAGGAAATTACATTTATCACTATCTAATAAAGTTATGCTACTATTTTACAAAGTAATTTTAAAGCCTATTTGGACCTATTGACATCCAACCCTGGGGTACGACAAGCATCAGAAATATTAAAATTGTTCATTGATTCCAGAAAAAATTAGCGAGGTGTATAAAAGATTCGCCATGATTTATACGGAATAGCAAGATTCGCAACTAAATGGAGTTACCGTAAATTCGAGAAAAAATTCCATACATTCACATCAAAGTACAAACTAAGACTCAATCAAAGATCATGTAAATTGTTTGGCTGTTAACCTTCCAGAAATGGTGATGTTAGGCGGCTCCATTGGTTGGCCTGAGAGACTCATAGTAATACTTTTTTTTCCCCCATACCTAGGAGAGTGAACCAGCTAATGCAATGCACACCCTCACAGGTTGCCTTTGCCTCTAACCTACCAAGACCCTGCAGGACCCGAATAAGCTATTCCTCGTGGAAGTAGCCTCTCATAGTAATACTTGTAGCGAGGCTTCATCTCTTTCACTCTTTCTTCGTTTTATTTCTATTTGTTTGGTAGTGTAATTTGATTTTGTAGTTATTTTTTTCTTTACTTTTGCTGTATATTTGTTTATTTTATTTATATTTATTTATTTATTTCAAAGGAAATTTCTTTTGACGTGATTATTTTGAAGCAATTTACTCATGGTTTCTGAATGAATGACACGAATTGAAAATGAAATTGAGACACAAATAAAGTTTAATATTACGATCTCGTACATCTTCTATGAATGTGTTTTCTTCATCCGCCTGTATGCATACTTCTTATGTGCACGTAATTTCCGATATATGTATATCGGAAATGAATTTCCATTTTATAAAAGTTATTAAAAAGTTCCCTTATATTAAATTTTGAAGTTTATTCATTTAATACTACTAGTATATCTTTAAAATATAATACTTTATGAAATATATTTTGTTATTTTTTTTTTAATATTGAATTTAGGGTTTTTCGAGATACAGGACATAATTTTATTAAACTTCCACTTGTTACATTATCATTTTTATGTTTCAGGAAAAAAAATTTAGATCTGTAATATAATTTATGATATATCATGTCTATAAAATACATTTTGTTGACGATTTTTACGGGTAAAATTTTTATAGGAGAAGCAAATAAACTACATTGAGAAAGAGGGATAGAGGGATAAAGAGAATGGGGTTGTAGTTATTTAAGAATAGGGGGAAGTAATCTACAATGTAAGTAATAAGCCGAAGGGTGAAAACCATCTCACGCAAACTTTAAACTTCCAGTTAACTCCCTGTTGACTTATGGGAATAAAAATTACTTTCGGTTAAGCCATATCGCTTATATTCTAATTATAAATTAAAATTTCCATTTCATATTTTTAATATTTTATTATTATAAAAAAAAAAAAAAAACGTTCGTATTTATATATAAATGCACACTCACTCATATGAATAATATTTGTTATCTACTTGTAATTGTCCATATTTAAGAAAATTCAGACATAATATTGTCCTTTTGAAGCGAATTATAAATGTAAAAAATTCAACCGAATTTAAACATTAATTTATTACAGACAAAGGCCTGCAGATATTTCTTTCTTTTGTACATAAATGAATGAAGGAAAAGTTTTTGATATACAGTATTTGCTCCAGTATAAGTCTATTCCGAATGTAGGAAGTCTACCCTCCCCACTTTTTAATTTAATTTTTGGGAAAATATTTAGTAGAAATTTTTTTCACCAAATAAAACTTTTACCTAAAATAAGAAATTAATTTCGAAATTTATTATCTTTACTTAATTCTGTTATCTGGAAATATGGTATTTAGTACAAATATTTAAATTTCTAATAAATCTAAATATCTATTCTGAGATAAGGAGGAAACATGTTAGGTTTAATTATAATATATATGTATTATGATTATTATATTTAATATTATTACACTAATAATTTTTATTGTGTTTACATGTAATTTTTTGAATAAAGTTTGAGTAAATAGAAGCAAAAAAAAAAATTCTAAATATTATTAATAATAATAGTTTTTATTACTGGTTTGACCGTTCTTGAATCATGCATGAAAAAAAGAAAAATCAATATTATAAGGAAATTAACTCGATTGAAACGGAAAAATGTCATAAAAATCCTAACGTTTGTTAAACAGTACATAGAAAAAAAAAATGTTTTTATGCCCATCTCAATTGTTAGTATATTTACCCCTCCAGCTTTATCTGCACTCACGGCAGTTTAGCCAGATTTCAGTAATTTTTTTAGTTTGTGACAAATTAATTTTGTCTTTCTTTCTACGTAGGCTGTGGGACTAATGCTCATTTGAAATATCATTTTAAATAACTCACCTAGATGAGAAAAATTATACAATTAAAACTAAATTCTGATCAAAAATCTAATCCAAAATGGTAGCCAACAGTGTGATTCAGATAGCTAGAACCACGGTTATATGCTCCCCTTTAATTTTTTTGTTATTTGTGGTATCCCGATTCTCTCATTGGAAATCTTCTCCTGTAAGAGGACCGAACTCAGTAAGCTCCAATTTAGAGAAAGGCCTTAAGGGGGGGGGGGACGGCTCAATAATTTGAAATGGGGTATATTGTCATGAGATATCTTGGTTTTAAAGTTAATGGTGAGATAAGCAAAACTGCATCAAAAAGATTAAATAAATTCTGACTATGTAAACCAAAATGCCGATCACAAATGTCAACATTAAATAAAAATTGAGAAAATTAATTATTACATTTTTTCAAATACTTCTTTTAATGAATAATAACTGAAATATCAATAAAACATTAGAATACATATGTTCCTCTTGCAGAAAAAAATTTGGAAGCAAGAAAACATTCAAATTTTTCCTCTTATAATAAATAGTAGTAAAAAAAAGAATCAATCAACAAACACCTTAGACTCTAAAACACCAATGATTATTTACTCCATCAAAACACGTGTTATATTTAAAACTGCAAATCTAAATCGTAAATTTCTAGAAACAGATTAAACAATATTTGCCTTGCAAGCTGGCATAAATCTGATAAAAAACCAAAATTATTATAAAATACGTTTACCATTTAATCTGTTCTTTTGTTTTATGTTTAATTCCTTTATGATAATTTATGATAATTCCTGATGGTAATAGATCCTGAACTGCCAGAATAAATAATTCATTCTCAGCGCATATAAACGGGTTCTGCGTATGAATGTTTGGTTAGTTTATACTGTGATAGTTTCTTCTAGCCAATTCCTTATCTTTACCCACTGGGTTGGTCTAGTGGTGAACACGTCTTCGAAAATCAGCTAATTTTGAAGTCGAGAGTTCCAACGTTCAAATCCTATTAAACTTAGTTACTTTTATACGGATTTGAATACTAGAGCGTAGATAACGGTGGTGTTTGGTGGTTGGGTTTCAATTAACCACACATCTCAAAAACGATTGACCCGAGTCTGTACAAGACTACACTTCATTTACACTTATACATATCATCCTCTAAAATAATACTTGACTGTAATTGCCGGAGGCTAAACAGAAAAGAACAAAAAAAAAAAACATTCCTTAACTGTTCATCTGTTATTAATATTAATTCATGGTAATTAAAAAAATTAATTATATTTTTTTATTTTATTTTGCAGGTAAGAAGGAAGTAGTTTTCTGTCTGTGGATCTGTAGTTGGTTTCACAGAATCAATCGGTAAGAAGTTAAATAATTAATAATATATTTTACAATCACAGTAAGTTACTTCGTTTAAATTGTAAGTAAAATTTATTAATAATTACATCAATTTTTAATAAATGATTAATTAAATAAGTATTTTATTTACTCATATTGATGAGATAATAAACTATTAGCATGAAAAAATCTTTCTTTCAAAGGTATAGTTGGTTTATCGTTATCAAATAAAAATATATCTATGGTTTGGTGTAATTAAAAATTAATTTTGAACTACAGCTGTTGGTTGTACGAGGAAACGTTTATTTTGTATTTCTTCGGCTGAGAATATAGTAAGTACGGACGGTAAAAATTTCTAATGTGTTATTTAGCTTTGACTGCGTAAAAATCATATGGCGGCAAAAATATATTTAAAATCTTAATTGTAATTGTAATTTAATTTCATAAACACGTTAACTGATTTATTTTTACCTCCTTTTGCTTATAGTTTTCATATAGAAAAACTTTTCTATTAAAAAAATTTTAATCTTCTTGTATATGAAAGTTTTGATATGTTTATTTTTTGAACCGCTTGTTTAAATTAAGTTGGTAGAAACAATTTTTGATAAAAGAAAATCATTGTTACTTTGCCATTTGTTTCTAGAATCAGATATCATGTTAAATACGACGAATGACAGGTTGAAAAACAATCGTATTTATAAAAAAATCGAATTACGTTAACACGTAGCTTACAATTTCTGGCTTGCCAGAAACGCAAGACAGCAAATAAAATAAAACAGAAACAGTAAGAGAGGAAATTGCCGAATATTAATAATTACACGATTAACTTGTAAAACACATAAAATTTAAGAAAACTTCTTTCGTAAAATTATACAAAGTAAAATTAATAATATACATATTTTACGATTCATTTCTACAAATTTATTTATAAATTTGAATCATTCTGTAAAAACAAGTTGCCACATGTAGTATTAACTTATTAATTCACCGGTGGTTGGTCTAGTGGTAAAACTCGTCATCATAAATCAGCTGATTACGAAATCGAGAGTTCTTAGATTGAAATCTTATTAAAAGTATTTGCTTTTATTCGGATTTGAATACTAGAACAAACCTGAACACCGGTGTTCTTGGTGGTTGAGGTTCAATTAACCACACGTCTCAGGAATGGTCGGCCTTAGTTTGTTCAAGACCACACGTTTACTGGTACATTTATAGTAACACTCCAGTCGCTAATTACTTTAACTATTGATTCGACTATAAATAAAGATTCTAAAAAAAAAAATTATCAACCTTCAAAATGGAGTGGTGTTCAATCTTCTTTTTTGAAGTTCCTGATTAGAATATCGGTCAGGCATGACAATTTCCTTTACATACTGAATTAAAACTGAAAAAACTCATTATTATTATTTAAATATTTAATTTTTTAATTAAAGTACAGCCCCGCTACAACGAGGTTCGATATAACGCGGATTATAACCTTTCCCTCAAAAAATATCTGAATATCTGAAAAATAAAATAGAATGAAGAAATGCTAGTCATCCTACTACCACTGTATTCGAATCGGTGTAAAACCCACCATAAATCCTTTGAGGTTGTTAATAATATTCTAATATAAGATCTGTCAATTAGTCACGACCAATTTTAAAGCCTTGGAATTCCCAAAAAACATGATTCAATAAAACTAAACTATGATTCTAACGCAGTAATATAGGAGTAATATATACAGTAATAGGAGAAATTCTTATGATATACTGCCATGACTCCATTTCATGTAACAGCTATAAGACCATCGATGTGCTGCCTGTACAAGGCACAGTATACGGTATCTGAATGTTACGTGTTTTGATTTATTCCGAGCTGCTTTTACTGTATTTATCGGTATAATTAAGTTTTATTACGTCGGTTAATTTATTAGATTTTGTAGTGTTTATTTTCGTTCGTATTTTCCTAACATTTCTAAACGAAAAACGTATTCTGTAAAGGAAAATTTAGCAATTATGGAAAAGGCTAAAGCAGGTCGTTCAAACGCCAGTTTAGCCCGGGAATTCGGTGTTCCTGAAGGTACTTTACGTGGTTGGGTGATTGAAGAAGTTAAATTGCGTTTTTTTATTGATTCGGTAGCTGAAACAGTCGAAATTGATCGCAAAAAGGATAGATTTGGTAGTGTTAATGTTGACAAACACCCGTTGATTATTACATGACCAACGAAAAAATTGTAAACTCCGTTCTACAACCTAACAATAATTTGTCAGAGGAAAAAGGGGAAGGTGTTGCAGAGGTCGTTGTCACGGAGAGGTCACACCCTCAATAAAAGACGTTCTGGAAAATATTAATAGTGTAATAACGTGGATGGAGCAACAAAGTGATAGTAATGATCGTCATTTATTGCAATTACAAAATGTAAAGTCATATGTTATAAAGAAGAAACATACAACCCCGAAACAAAAAAACAATGACTTCTTATTTTATAAAAATAATTTACATTCAAAGAAAAAATTACGTATCTTTCGCATTTAACTTTTTTTTATGGAAGTACGCATTATACTGTACTGGCTTTTTCTATTAAACCATTATTGCTTGATTTTTTCAATTTTTTTAATTGATGCCCCCTTTATGATTTAAACTTTACTTCTCGAAATAACGCGGATGTCACGCAACTCCCCCGATAACCGTGTTAGAGCGGGGTTACGCTGTATTTTAATATTTCTGATGGAGCATTTTAGTAAGCGATTTTGTTTTTTTAATACATTTGGTATCAAAAAGAAAAATAAGAATATAGAATATGAACTATTATTTCTATAGTTATTAAATAAATATGTAGTAAAAAAACATGAATATTAATATAATTTTTTTGATAATAGACATGTAAAAAAATCTCTTTTGGCACGCTGGAAGGCGGTGATAGATTTCACTGGTGCTAAGTAGGGGATAAAAAAATTTCCACCTTAAAGTTAAGAAAAACTTCAAATTTACTCAGTACGACAATGGTTGCATGTGAAAAAAGTTTCACTAGCATACGACAAGTCCAATCTTACAATTCTAGCTATATTTTGGTCATCGCTTGCCGTAAGGGTTGGTCATATCAAAAATAGTTTCAGATAAAAGTATTAGGTAGTGTTTAGAGGACTAACTACCACTTTAAACCGATTCGATGCTGTGCCTATTAAGGGAAGTATGATTTTTTTTTGTCTTCGAAACCCCAATTTTTCCACCCCTTGGGACAATGGTTGGTGATAGTCAAAAACTTTACTTATATAAGTTTTAGGTTATAAGTTTTTACCTTACCTAAAGAACAGTAGGGACTTTAAACGAATTTTATATTTTACTTAGTAAGAAAGTGATAGCGATATTTTGTTTTTTTAGAAAAAGCTCCCCCATGGTCCGATTTTTCCCATTAACGAACTGGACCGAGACTTTGGATCGTTACATTTTATGTAACAATTTGAAAGTGATTGGCGCAAAATTCCGGCAGTTATTGTGTCCACAAGAAAATGAAATATATATATTTCTAATTAACCTGTAATATATATATATATATATATATATATAAACTTTTGAACTGACGGTGGTTTGAAACGCAAAGTTATGTCGAAATTTTCCGGAAGTCGAATCGTGGTACCTCTTACATTAGGTAGCTTTGTTATGAAATCAACCTAACTGTCAAAAGTGTTTAGTAAAATTATCAGGATTTACTTTCTACTTTGATACTTTGAGAATCATTACACCAGCTATTTCAGTTTTAAAACTTTCATATTTTCTATAAAAATATATTTTTTTAATCTCAGTTCGGGTAATTTTAAAAATAGAAAGATTATCATGAATTTTATAGAAATAGTTATGTTAAAATTATAGATTAATATAATAAAGTAATATTCCCTTAAATGAAACAGTGAATGGAGCAAATTGTAACTATCAATTCAACTAGGATTGATCTCAACAGAGAACAGTTCTTTTTTTAATGTAGATGTGGAAATTTATCTTGTTTAATTTACACGGTTCACTGAAAGCTCTACCGGTAGGTTTACTTAAAAATTATTACATATACATGTTTTTTGAACACATATCCACAAATTTTAACATTTCGATCACGTATAATTAGAAACATCGTTATGCTTGGACAGACTCTACTATGTTTTTATTGTCTAAACCTTACCTACCAATTATACGAGATCAAATAAATCTCGGTCTGATGTATCTTGATTAGAAAATCTGAAGTGTTTTTCCGGTATCAAATTCTGACTTTAAAAAATAAATAAAATTACTGGACGTAAATAATGAGATATTATATTATTAATATAATAATGAGTTATAACAATTGAGATTTCAATTAAAAAAATAACAAAACAATATTTACGATGTAAATAGATTAAAATGTTTTGCTGTAATGCAATATGGTCTTAATACAGTCAGTTTAATATAATAATTCATTAAACTTAAATCAATTAAAATAATAGATAACTATAAATAATGTATTACATATTAGTATTTGCTCGGTTGGGTTTAGCTTAGCTAAAGTTATTTAAAAAAAAAGGAATCTTTAAATATAACGGCATTTGATCTAAGAAAAACTTCTACAATTTTAAATGTTAAATTTCTTTTTATAATTATATATCGTTTTATTAACAAAAAAATTATTTCTACTGTATAGACACAGTTAAATTCTCTTGCACGACAACTTTATTTAATATAATTTATTTTTAGTTTATGTAGAAACTACAATATAATAATTAATTAAACTAAAAATTAACTTTTTGATAGAATTAATTAAAAGTTTAATTGTAATTATATCTGACCATTTACATTACTTTAAAAATAATTAACCGTCATTCAGGTTCAAACTTTTGGAAAATGTTTAGAATTTTTAAATATTTGCTTTCTGTTCAGTTAAAAATAGTTTTAATTAAAAAAAAAAATTAATTTTCAACAATAAAACAATATTTGAATTATGTTTATTTATTTTATTATTTATATTTTTACAAAATAATTAAACTCTATTCAGTAAGTTAAATATTTTCTTGTAAGGCAATCAGCAAGCTTTGTATTATGAAATTATTATAATTATATACATATATTATAGTTTTTGACAAACGGTTCATTTTTGAACCTTCAAAATAAACTAGCGAGATATATAAGAGGCATATTGGTTTGCAATAAACGTTGAAATATAGAATATTTAGGTTTACGATAAGTCCTAGAGGAAATGTAACGTTTCAGTTCAAAATACGAACTGCCACTTAACAACCACGTGAATTTTTTAGATTTGAACCTCCTAGACTACGGGGATGGCGTTAGAACATTAAAAAGGCTGCATGTTCTGGACCTTAATGACTCTATAATGTTTTAAGTGTTACTTCGGCTGTGATTTCGGTGCATTATCTCTTCGATTTTTATTTTCATATTTATTCCATATTCTTTTATTTTTCTTCTCATCGTTTTATATATTTTTTTTTACTATTTATGAATTCTTTTATTTTTATATTTCTGTTCTGCTGTAAGCTATTAAATGTTCATAATTAATTAGTGTATGTACTGCTTGACACAAAAGTTCTTTGTATAATTTTTGAGGAGTTTTGCTGGGTACTCCTTATCATGTGATTGCGACTGTTATTCAGTCTACTCAGTGTCAATATAAATGTAACCGATTGTAAATAAACTTTGAAAATGTTCACATTAAAAAGATAATTATACATTTTCAAGTAAAGAAAAGAAGTAAAATGTCTTTATTGACCGATAAATTTAATTGCTCTTGTAATAATATTACCTAAGCTTTTCAATACGTACTGCTTATTTAAGTGAATGTGTTAGTGTACTTTATTTCAATCGGTGCTCGTTCTACATCGTTATTTCTCTCATTCTGTTTCTCTAACATAAAATTTTGTGTATATATATATATATATATATATATATATATATATATATATATATAAAAATAGTGATTCTTGTAAACTTTTAGTTTAAAATAATTATTTTTGATCGGGTGAAGAGAGTATTTCACAAAGTCGATAAAGTGAAGCAACTAATGCAACTTTTTTAATTGTTATTACCAATAATAAATTAACATTCTTTATTAATAATGATACGTGAGAATTCTCTTTGTTACTATAAATACTGAATAATCTCATCTAAATTAAGCAAATTCAAATTACATATAATTTACATTAGTTATGTTAAAACTTATGTAAAAGAGAAAATAGTTAATATATTTATTATTTAACTAACAATAAAACGCAATATTGTCAAAATTTGAATCCAATATGTTAAAATTTCTCACGAAAAATAACAGCTATCGATTAACTGCAAGAGAAATAGGTACATTTTACAAAATAGAGAAGAATGAATTACTGCTATATATCCGATTAATATACGAGAATCTGAGGTACGTTAAACTGTTAAGCATCTTAGTTACAAGGAAAATTCAAATCGCTTTCTCTGAGCGTATTGTCTTTCAATATATTACCAGTTTCTTTAGTGAACATTATGTGGTTGTTTGTCATCTACATTTCAGTGGATCAGAAATTCTGATATGCAAAACTGTTAAATGAAACGGAAAAAAAATTAATTCCTTATCTTTCCTCTAAAGCCGAGAATAGGATGAAAATATTCCTAAATTAGCTACATCGTTTTCGGGAGTTATATGTACATAACAACAGGTTTCCCACAGATATTAAAGTTATGGGATCATTTTTTTAACCTCCGGGACCAGCGTTAGGTATTACTTCAGAGAATGAGATGAATGACAATTTTTGTAGCGTTTGAAAACGCCATGCCTGACCGGGATTCGAACCCGGAACCTCCGGATGAAAGGCAAGACGCTACCACTCGCGTCACGGAGGCCGGCGAAGTTATAGGATCTGGATCTAACTAAATAAAAAAAGTGCGCGTAAATAAATAAAGAAAGCTAAAAAAAAATTCCAACATAAAAATTTCCATATAGTAAAGTTACTTAAAAGTACAAGGTTTAACCACTTTTTATACTGTCTAAATGAAAAAAACTTAGTCAGAGATTAAATATAAAATTTCAAATAAAATTTTAAGCGTCTGTTTTTTAAAGCGGGTGGTTCGTGATGAATGACAAAATGAATAGAATACTACCAGCAACAGTAATCTTCGTCCGGTTAAGAACACTGTGTGTCACCGTGGAGATTTCATGCAGGAATAAAGGTTATTATTTGCCGTTTACAAATAGGGCACACTAAATTCACTCATGGACATCTCATGACTCAGAGCGATGAACCCATTTGTGTTCGTTGCAACTGCCGTCTTACGGTACAACACTCCTTGTGGACTGTATCTGTTATACGACATTGCGTCGTAAATTTAAATTAGGGACTAATATCCGAAATATTTTAGGGGAAATTAACCATTTTATCAAAACTTGATATTTTATTCAAATATTTAATAAATATTGTAATGTGTTTTTTGTGTTTTATAATGCGTTTTAGATTTTTATTATTTTGCCTGTGATATTACGTCTTGCAAATTTTATTTGTTTTATATTGCTGGTATTTAGTTTATGTATCAATGATACTTAGCGATGGTGTTGTTTAGCTAGTTTCTTTATTATAAAAACATTGGTTCCGGGTGCTAATAATGACTTCGTTATGCGCTCCAACTCACAAAAAAAGCAAAAAAAAAAAAATCATAGTTTATTTAACGACACCTATGCTTTCAGCCTATTTTGAATCGAAACAGTAAGAAAGTGACATAATCAGAATCGGTTGGACGTACATCAGATTATTTTGTATTAAATATTACAAAAAATAATTTCGGTATAAAAATTATTAATGGGATTGATGATTCCATTCATTAACGCAATCAATAATTTTTTTATTAAATAAGATTTGAATTTTACATAAATGTTTTTTATATTTTTTTTTACTTTTGGAGTAAATTATCAGCTTGAACATAGAATTAATCTTCATCAGTAACATAATAACCGAACATAAAAGTCCTGAGACTATTTGATGAGGCAATTAAACAATTAATAATATTAATTACCTTCTTTTTTTTTTAAAAAGCTACAGATTACTTGTTTGAAAAATTAATTGGAAAAAACGAATTTATATTACAATAATTATTATTTATCAGTCAGTGACAAGGTTGATAACTTTAAAATGATTAATAAAAATTACATTTTTATCATCATCGTTGTAAAAAAAAGAACAAATGTACAAATTTAGAATATTTTGTGATAAGATTCCTTTTTATATGACAAAAGGTATTATTACGTTTCTTTTCTTAAAAAAAAAGAAAACATAAAAAAAAAACAAACTTCTTATCGATGACCTACCTTAAATGTTGTCTCGTCTGGTGCAATTTTTTATATTTTATATATATATATATCTTTGAACAAATTTAGTTCAGCTGTCACTACTGATATAAACAGATCACGAAAATATCAGTCATATTTTACCCATGTACGCTTCGTAAAATTCCATACAGCACATCATTTTGAATAAATTTCTATTCAAGTTTGAATTTAGTTATTCTTGTAACGTGTTTTAAATATGCTTATTCATATGTAATACTATTATGTATGTTATACTAATGACCTTATTCTGTATAATTTGGTTTAGGTAGATAATATGTTTTTCAAAATAAATTGTCAAATATTATGTTACGTTCCTGTAGTGAAACCATATTTTTAACTTTCCAAAAATTTTAGGCCAATTGGTACTTGAAGGTTGTTAGGGAGAAATAAATTTTAACAGTCTTAAGTGGTGGGGGTTACCAATAATGTAACAAAATTTGATTTTAAAGAAAATGGAGTGAAAGAATGTAATTTAGTAGTTACAAATTTTAAGTAATTACCTGAGTTCAGAAAGTTCTCTGCCTGATGTGATGAGAAAGTACGACCAAATGACTATGATATTTGTAAATCACTATGATATATGTTTCTTTAGATGTTATGATGCGATGTTTTAGATGCATTCGTTCAGTTGCTTGTTTATGATGGTCAAATAAAGAAGAAAAAAATTTACAATTTTTTAAAAACTGATAAAATCGAAGTTTGAACCGTTACAGAATAATTTTTTAAAAGGTTTTACCCAGCCAGACATACCAAAGAAGTAAGATTCCATTTTAAATGATTCTTCCCCTTCGTTTACGGCAATAAAATAATGAGCTGTTGAATTTAAACATGGTCGTACATCCATTCAAACTACTATGATGCGCGAGTTTTCTGACATCGTCAAAAATCTGGATAGATGCTGTTCACTACGTTAAATAAGATGTGTTAGGGTTTGAAAAAGTTTTCGCTTGATTGGTGCCGCGTTTGTTAACAGTCAACCAAAAATGCATTCTTTTGAACACTTCTCAAGAGTATTTAGACTTATTTAAACGCGATTTTGATGAATTTCTTTAACGATTTATAAACACAGGTGAACCTTAAATTCACTATTACACGCAAGATACCAAACAATTGGTGGGATTAGGTGCTCCTAATTAATTAATTAGTGCTCCAAAGAAAGCGAAAACGTCTCCATCTGCTGGAAAAGTTATGGCTATGGTGGTTTCAGATTCTTGTAGTGTGTTGCTCAGACTAACTGGAAAAAAAGCAGATCAAAGCAGGAACTAAAACGCTTCACTACTGGATCGATTGAAGAGTGCTATTCAGGCTAAATGTCAGCGATTGGTCAAAAAAAAGCTCATTTTCACAAAGATAATGTGCCTGCTCACACGTCTCAGTTTTTTTTCCGGTGATTCGGAGGAATCCCATGTACAGGCAAAGTGTCTGGCTCGCTAACAAGTTCCGCATGACGGTATTAAGAGTGCACATGTACACCCTACAGACTAAACCTCCTATTTCACCAACTCTCTCCCGAGGCCGGACAAGCGATTAAACATTACACAGCCCCGGAGGCTCCTTCGAGTTCGACGGTAGAATCGTGATGTTTGATTGATTGCCTCTATGCCCTGAGGTGGGGTTGCCAGGTCCGACTATGTCGTCCCTGTTCCTCCACTCCAGGAGTCGGGACTCAGTCTCGATGTCGTTTCCTCAAGCTCAGACACCCCAACAGGAGGCGTACCAGCTGCAGTTTCGGCTGGGACGCCTCAGTCCCAGATATTTGTCCCAACACGTCTCAGGTTGTTAATGCAATAGTCCACTACCTAGGCTTCAGAGTACTTCTACTTGATCCTTATTTCCCGGCTTTGCATTTACCGTATTGGAGGATCTCAGCGATTATTTACTTTTCCAAACCTGAAGAATTCATTTCAAAAACAGTTCACTTCAAGACGAAAAACTGAGCTTGATTTGCAGAATTAAACAAATCGCATTGTAGTGAGGGTATTAAAAAATTAAAAAGTCGTTCTTCTAAATATATCGAATTGTAAGGTCACTTCGTTGAAAAATAAATTAAACATTTATGGATAAATATTGTGCTTTCATTGACAGAATGAGAGCTTTCCAAACGACCATCGTGCAACATAAAGGTACTTTTTTAGAGTAGGAATATAATCTGCTATATATTTACCCATGTTTGTGTGGTTAGGCTTATCTAGTTTGGTCAGCAAAGTGTATAATTTTTTATACTTGAAATTTTAGTTTATTATAATTTTTCTTTTCTTTTTGTAATTCAACTCATACGTTGGAGACTTATACAATATCATTTATTTTATCATTAATTTTTGGGACTAGTAGAATTTATTTCGTTTTTTATATATTGATTCTTGATGGAGAGATAATGTCTGCCATTTCAGGCGTATGAATTTCAACCAAATAACATTCAACACTCATTATATATTTCCAATTAATTCCCACTATCATTAATATGGCGTCTATAAGGACATTCAACCGCAAACATCTTCCGGATAAGCTAAAAAAATATTTCGAATGGATAGGACAATTTGTAAATTGTAATCGGCAGCATCAGATGTTCTTGGTACACATTTAATGAATATTTGAAGTTTTGCATTTTCAATTGCCGCTAATGAAATCTTAACCATTAAAACAAACAAAAATAAATGAATCGAATTTTAATATTGCGTAACGCAAAAATCTTTTGTTTTTACTAAACATAAATATAATTAAATAAAAAAGTTATTAATTTTGTATTTTATAATTAAATTTCTTTTATTTTTATAATTTTACGATTTACCTTATGGAATAAAATTAACTAAATTTTACTTTTTATATTTTCAATATAAAATTTAATAAAACTATCTCTAGGGTTTATCTTGATCGAACATTTTTTAAAGAACATTCAGCACGAACTCTCCTGATAAAAAGCGATAGAATTTATCTATGAACCATTGTCATACAATGTGGTATTATTTTGAACAAGAAAAGACCATTAAAATTAATCCATCCATTTTGTTGCTGTAAATAAATTTTTCGATCAAAAAAATAATCCTCTATCTTTTGTTTGTAAAAATTAATGAATAGTAGCCGTTCATTTTTAAATAACTTTGACAATTCTCATACTGTTGTATACTGGTTCAGTATAACTCATATCTCTTAAATCATTTCAATTTTTTTTTTTTACCGGAAATAATGTTTCTCTTCTTTTAGATATGTTTGGCTTTATACATATTGCATAATATTTTAAGTTTTTACATTTGCTAAATATATTTTTTACAAATCTAGTGTAATATTTTTAATAAGGATAGAATATGAATATTTTCGTTTACGTAAAATAATAAATTAATTCTAAAAACATCACCTTCTTGTTAAATAACAACTATACCTCATTTATTTAATTTAAACTCAATACTTCAAGATATTTATTACTTTTTTTTCTTTTGAGCCCACATTGAACCATTTAATCAACGAATATCCAATCTTCTTCAAAGAGAGCTCTGCCTTAACCTTCCGTTTTTGCCAGTACTTTTTAAGAGATCTGATCTTTATTTTTGTATTTCGTCAGTAAATTTCACTGTGCGTCTTTGGTCTTTTCTATAAAGAATCGGAGTGCTTTGAGAGTGTTTATTTTTGCTTTTGCGAAAGCGTCCTAAATCCCCAGTCCAATATCTTCGAGATCTTTTTAATTTCTCTGACGTATTTTCCACGATTTTTTTTTCCAAATTCCTGAGAACCAGTTGTTTCAGAATTCAACCTCCAGGAATTCTGAAAGACTGGATATGGGAAAAATAAGAAGTCGTTCTCTTCTTCATCACCGTGTCGACTTCATTGTTATACGGTTTCTTTAGTGGTAATTCGCCAGACCCCATTCTTCTGATAATCTTTTGTTTAAACAGTTTTTAACGATCCTGATTTTTATTTGAATTAGTTGATTGATTTTAGCTTCATTTTTAATTTGAAAAATAGTTTAACAGGCGTACAGTGCCGACTGTGCGACTGTTTTGTTGTGGTGAATTTTGGACTCTATTGAAAGGCAATTTTTATTAAAATTTTACCTGGAATTAGCTTTTTTTTCACTTCACATTGAAAGGTAAAATGCTGGAATGAGTATGCTAATTTCTCATTAAACAAAGCCAAATATTAAATGACTATTAGCATGAGAGAGGTTGTAACTAACCTGATATAATAGCAGAACCCTTGTTAATACTCAAAAGAATGGCCGAAATATCATTAAAAATAAAAAAAATAAAATGCGCCTTTATTGAATTTTATATCTTATTAAAACTACCATTTCGACACAATACATATTCTGCATTCTGAAATATTCTTCATTCATTTGAAACTTTTTTTGTATTAACCGGGATAACAAAGTTACTCTCTTAATTATGAGATAATTTTTTTGGATGAATACCTTTCTTGATAGCAACTTGTAAGGTATAAAGAATGTAGTAAGAAAATTTATAACATGTAAAACTTCTAAGTTTAACTAAAATTTAAATCTGAATACTTACTGCTGAAAGAACAAACATCATTAATCCAACACAGAGCTAAAGATAGAAGTAATAAAAGATTGTATGAAAATCCTAAAATTCTGTTTCAATAATATCACTCTCCAACTGTTTTTTTCATCTACAAAGAGTATTATAAAAAGTGCGCTAACCTTTTATTTCAAGTTTATTTTGTATTTCCTTGCTCTGTTTTATGATGCTTATGTGTAAAGGGGTATTTTTTAAAAATTTAACAAATAAAAATTCGATTTAAAGATTAATAGTCCAATATAACAAGCATCCAAAACCACTAATACAAAAAGATGACATTTAAATACAAAAAATTGCAATAAATTATTCATTTGGGAAACAAACGTTTTTAGTCTTTTCAAGTAAAAATATTTTCAATAATTTAACTTAACGTATGGATAAAAACATAGGAAAACTGTAACAATAAGAATAACTAAAATCGTTGTGGTTATAATTTTTTTGTGGCCCAACCACCAAGAGGATCGCAAAGTTTCATTTTCACATCATCAATAATGAAATATTATTGTATATGATATGTTTAACCTCTTTGAGTACTCTACGGAAAAATTCATTCTTTAAGCTTTTAAACAAATCATTTTAATCTTTTTTTTTCAAATATTTTGTGTTTTGAAATCATCGCACTGTGTAAGTTGCACGGTATTGCAACTTTACATTGCAATACCGTGATGTTTATTCGATCAATATTTCTAACGTTTGTGACAAAAATGAGGTTAGAGTCCCTTGATCTATATACAAATATGATAATATTACGTTAACAATAATGTTTATACATAATAAAAATTACCTGAATACATAAACTATAGATGCTATAAAATTTGATAAATTACGTCATAGTAAAAATAAACATACTTATATGAGTAAATCTATATATATATATATATATATATAAAATTGAATATTTGTCTACCTGTATGTCTCTAACGCCTTCCTAAACCGTTCATCCGATTGCGATGAAACTTTGGTGAGTTGTGGGCACGCCTGCGAAGGTTTCTGAATTAGTTTGAACCCGCTAGGTGGCGCTGGGGTCGATATATTTCGAAAAATTCTATTTATGGTCCGATTTGGCTCATATTCAGAATATATGTTACTTACATGGAAAGAAATGCCTCTGCAAAAAATGGACCCGCTAGATGGCGCTGGGGTTGAGATATTTGGAAAAAAATTATTTATGATCCGATTTCGCTCATATTCAGAATATAAATTAGTTATGTGAAAAGACAAATTTTTGCAAAAAAACTATAACCGCTATTTGACGGCGGTGTCGAAATATTTACGAAACAAATAAATATACAGACAGACTTTCTTCTTCTATATATATATATATAAAAGGTAATGTTCATATGTATATCCGCTATAAACTAAAAACTGCTGGACCGATTTACATGCCGGAAAAAGGGAAAAATCAGAAAAGGTAAATAGGGGAAAAGACAAGAAGGAAAATGGAAATAGGTAAGAGGGAAAAAGGGAAATAGGGGAAAAGTGAAGAAGGAAAAAGGGAAATAGGGACAAAGGGGAAAAAGAGATAAAGTGAAAGGTTAAATTTTGTGATCTTCCGTAATGTTCATCTTTTTAATGTTTTATCAAATCTTCAATTGTGTTCATTTAATATATACATATATATACACTCAAAGCTAGCAATAGCGAAGCATTGCCGGGTCTACTAGTATAAAATAAATCTTAACTGATTTGAAAATATTTTTCAATTATAGATTTTTAATAAAACATTATTAAAAAAAAATACTATTTTTCAATATATTTGTGATAAATTATTATAGTTTTCCTATAAATAAAGTTAAATTTGTATGAAAATCGTATGAACCCATTTTCAGAAATTTGGCCTTGTAATTTTGTAAAATAGCAGTTGTCCCTTTCGTATTAAAATTATATCTTTGTACTTTAGTGTAAGATGTCATTTTTTTAACGCTTGTATATCATTATTATTCTTTCAAGCTCGAGTTTAGCGAAGCGAACCATGACCGGCTAAACATCCCCTGACCACGACGTGAAACGCAAATGATCATATAACGTCGGCAAAACGTCGGAATGCTAGTATACTCATATATATATATATATATATATATATATATATATGAGTATAATATATGAGTAATATATATATATATATATATATATATATATATATATATATATTTATTTATTTTTAAAATAAATTCTTTTAAGAATGGTTGATCTAATAAAATAAATAAATGTGTTTGTGTGTGTGCGCACGCAAGCGCGCGCGAACGTGTGAAACTTATAAGGAATTCTTTGCTAAATAACTTCGTAACAAAATTTGTTCATAACATTCCAAAATTCTCAACAGATGACATATATTGATCGCTTAGGAATTGTTATAACTTTGAGTACCTCTCTACTGTTTATAAAGGTTATTCATCAGAAAAAAAAGTTAATTACATTTTTATTCCATATACCACTACTTCCGTGTACTACTATTAATTCTATTCACGGTGTTTAAGAAAAAAGTGATTACTTGAACGATAATTAATAAATATATTAATTTTTAGGTTTATAAAATAATATTTAATTCATTTTCCCATGTAGTACTGTTTAATAAATTTATAAATAAATATGTATATATATATATATATAAGGAAATTCTTCTGGAAATTTTTAAAGCTATTTACTCGTGAAAATCACGTACACGTATGTCCTAAAATGCTTCGTTTGCGTGTTATGGATAGTAAAAGAATACACTCGGGTTTCAGCTACCCTGATGAAATGAGATAGATCGTGCTGAAATTTTTTAGGACGTTACTTACGGGGCAGAATTAGTGACATCTTATGATTGTTGACCAAAAAATCAAATAAAATAGGTCTCAGAACCGTTTCTGCAGAGGTTTTTGAGAAATCTAGGGTAAAAACCAGTAGATTGGGGTAAAAAATCCTGTTTTTATGTTTGACGTACAATAATTGTTAAATATAATAATTAAAGTTAAATATAATAAGTAGTAGTTAAACACAATTACTTGTTTAATGGGTAATAAACATATAAAACTTTTTAACAAAACTTGTAGAGAATTTTAATTCTGAACAAATAGTGTAAGATAAACTGAGTAAAACAAAGAAAAATTATAATTTTATTTAGAAGCAGTACACAAGATCTAAATGTGCATTATACTTACCAATTTATAATAAATGTTCAAAAATGAACCCACGATTTTCAACACATTTCTTGGCAAGCTTCTGGCCAAAATTGTTTTTCACCGTTTCATGAGGATTTACTGCTTGCCCATGTATGCTCATTGCGTAAGTTATTGACGCCATCTCGAGTGAAACTTGCGTTGTCGGTAAACAATAAATATGCGAAACGAAGAGAATCGTTTACGACATTACTTCAATGCCAAACCGATCACGTTAAAACCAAAGTTCACCGAAAACCTTCGCTAAGGACAGCACAGTTCACAGTACTCGATGTAGTTAATGTACCTTAGAGAATGACATAAACATTGGTACAGTGTTGCCCATTATTGATTAGCTGTTTTTGTTTTATTGCCAATTCTGAAATATAATTTTTCAAAGAATTTGTTGTGTTGTTGCTATATTAATAAAAACTCTATTATCTAAATTATTATTTTTTTTTTTTTACAACTATTGTGTATTTTCCAGTTGTTGTTTTATTTATTTATTTTTTTTATTCATTTTCACAGCAATTTTTAATAGTAAATTTTATTTTTACAAATTTTTTACACCACCAGAAAATAAGTTAGTCGGTTTTACATTAAATAGGTAAATATTTTACTGACAAATGTAGTAATGCACTGTTTCCAAATAAAATTCGAATTTTTCTAACTTTTCTTTGTTTTATTCAACTTATCTTACACCGTTTTGTTCAAAATTGTCTAGAAGTTTTGTTTATAAGGTGTTTATTACCTACTTAACAAAGTTATTGTACGTCAAACATTAAAAAGGGTTTTTACCCCCAATTTATTGGGTTTAACCAGTTATCTCAAAGCTACTACTGTTAACGGTTCTGGGATGTATTTTATTCGATTTTTCAGGTAAATAATCATAATAGTTCACAAATTTTGTTCCTTAATTAAAATCGTAAATATTTCAGTATGATTTCATTTCAGCGGGGTAGCTGAAATCCGAGTGAAATCTTTCACTAGCCGTAACTCGCAAACGAAGCATTTTAGGACGTATGTTTATATGAATTTTTAAATTTTTCACTAGCCGTAACTCGCAAAGGAAGCATATTTGGATATATGTATATATGAATTATTTCCCTTATTTTACAAGTAGAATAGATTACGAAAGACCCGGGATAACTCGTGAGGGACTCTGTATATTTTAAATGAAAATATTACTAATGCTTAATTCTAAGTATTTATTTTAAACATAAATTGCAGGAAAAACTTTTAACAGTTGTTCTTTTTTAATTCAAAATTTTTTCTATGGATTGTATAGGTAATGAATTTAATGACTCTGGTTGCCATATATGATTATACATAAAAAAATTTTTCTTAAGTCTATAATAAAGTTATATTAGAGTATAATCTAAATACAATTCAGTAAATTAACGTTAAAATATTCTAATAAAAAAGTACAAAATAATTGAAAATTTATATATATATTTTTTTTAATTTGTAAATAAAAAGTTCAACAAGGTGAACTTTTAACATCTTTCGAAACATAAATTTACTCTTTATCAAAGATGTAATTCCCCAAATGAAAAAGTTCTGACGCTTATAAAAATTTTCTCAGTGTTCTTACATAATAACTTATCACTTTTACTACTAGTTGTTGACTTTTATGCATAAAAATTTACTTTATAAACAATTTATATTTTACTCTTTATTAAAAAAACTGTTGACTTAATACAGACGTTGCTATAAAATCTACTACTCAATTATGGGGAAAAAAATTATAATAAACCTCAAGACACAGTATAAAAAAGTATCAGCTAGTTGGAAAACACAAATGTCCGTGAGCAATAAAAATAATCGTGTAAGACAAGGTCCGAAAAATAAGGAAAATAGCTTAAATAGAAAGTATATAACCCACTGTGTTGGTCTAGTGGTGAACGCGTCTTCCCAAATCAGCTCGTTTGAAATTCGAGAGTTCCAGCATTCAAGTCCTACTAAAGTCAGTTATTTTTACACGGATTTAAATACTAGATCGTGGATACCGGTGTTCTTTGGTGGTTGGGTTTCAATTAATCACACATCTCAGGAATGGTCGAACTGAGACTTACAAAGACTACACTTCATTTACACTCATACATATCATCCTCTGAAGTATTATCTGAAAGGTAATTACCGGAGGCTAAACAGGAAAAATAAAAAAGCTTAAGTATATAAAAATTTGTATTCCTTTAAAATGTTGATGTTTAACGTTAAATTATTGTGAAAAAATCTGATGTGGACACCACATGACTTTCTTGTACACCTATTAAATTGCATATACACATTTTTAAAATACATAACATTTTATTTCACTAATAACTTCTAATTTTTTTTAATATATTTTTTTTATTGTTATTATTGAACTATTATTTATTATAATTTTTTTTACAATGGGAGGTTAATAATTATCAATAAATCAATATATTTAAATTAAAAGAAAAAGTTAAAAAAAGGAAATGAAGCCGGATTCGAACTGAAGTAACTTCCATTTCCTTGTAGAACCAAATATTTCATTTATTAAAATTTTATTTGGCTATAACTCTGGAACCATTGAATATAAGTACCACTTATGGCATATCGTTGATAAGCTCTCAATGAGGGCAGTTAAGAAAATGTCCAAAATCAAAATGTTTCGAATTTCGGGCTTTTTTTGAACACTTTTGGTTCAGTCGATTGCAATAAAAAAGGGAGGTGCACAACTAGTTGTTACAACAATCCTTTCCATTCTACGGCTAATCATTTTTAATTACACGAGATACATATGTACTTACAAACGTCATGTCAAAACTAATCAAAATGGATTTAGGGATGGTCAAAATGGACATTTCCGTTGAAATCTGAAAACCGACATTTTTCACGATTACAATACTTCCTTTACTTCGTACAAGAAAGTAAAAACACATTTTTTAAAGTAAATTTTGTTCTGTGGGGAGTACCTTACATGTAAATCTTAATAAACAATAGCTTAACCTTTTCTAAAATATATATCTTAAATTGGATACGATTATAATAAAAATTCTTTCTAAAATTTATTTTTGGGGAAATATTATTTTGTTATTGTAAGTAAACGTACATTAACTTACAATTTTGGGTTTATTTTAAACTAAGTAATCGATCTTTCTCAGTGACAAGGTAAATATTTTTATGTGTTTTTTACAGAAAGTATTTTATTATGAAGTATAAGTTAAAGAAGAAATGATATCCTTTATAAAAAATTATATAATAATTAATCAGTTACAGGATAGTACTATTTCATTTAATATTATCTCTATTTCGTAATAGTCATAAACATCATAACGTTACAGTCTTATTGACGTACAAATTAATTTTATTTCTTGACGATAAACTATTATGAACGTAAAAATGTTTAATTTAATTATGATTATACATTTTCATTTGAATTTACATCTTATGGGAAATTCCTGATGATGAACTCGGACATATATTTTTAAAATTACTGGTAAGTGGAACTTTAATTTATACAATTGTATTAATACCAACGATGCCAAGTGCTTAGTAAATTAAATCTAAAGAAGAAAGATTTATTTTAATTAAATAAATAGATGCTGATGATGATAATGCTAATCGGAGGGCAACCAATATTTCTAAGGTTTATAAAATTATATAATTTAATGAATGACTTTAGATTTAAGAGTTTTTTGGGAAAAATATGTATTCTATATTCATAGACCAAAGTAGAAAATCTTACTTATATCTCACGGTACCGCCTAATAATAATAATAATATTTACAAAATCGAGTAAATCAACATGAATATAGAGACTTAGTTATGGATCAAATTGAACGTTATGCAATAAGCCTTTATGACGTAATAAGCAGACAGACGCTATCACACTATTCCAGTAGCTTACTCTTTCTTCTATAAATTCTCAATCACTTCTTCGAAGTTGTATCTCACTGAATTTAGAGTTGGATGAAGTCTGTAAAATTGCTATTGCGATCAATAACCCTGTTGCGTGTTGTAGTGAAAGGTCAGGTTAATTTTTCAATACTGAAAACAAAATATATTTTCAGAATATAGTAAATTAATTAACCTGTTGTTAAGTTACCCGAATTATTAAAAAAAATTAATTTTGAATGTGAATTTAAATAAATTATTTTCATTTTTATAGACTATATGTAATAAAATATTATTTCTTACAGAAAAAATTAAATAATTCTTTAAATACAATTGTTATTATTTCTATTACATTTTTACAGTAAACTGTAATTTTTACAGTATCTCTTTGATAATTTGTTTTAAATTCACAATATTTATTATCATCTACTGAGGGTAAGTTCCAACTTATTTACGTTGAAATTTAAAAAATATTCTGTATTTTTAAAAATATTTAAATAAACATTAATTTTAAGTATATTAATTGCACGTTGTGAACTGTACGTAATGAAACAGTCTGGTAACAAGTAAACAGTAGCATTTAGCAGTTTACAATAAACTACAGAGTTAGCTACATTTAAGTCAAATTGCGTAAAAATTCAAACAAACCATTTTTTCATAATAGAGTAAATTACATCTATTATTATCTTTTTAATTACTGTTTATCATAATAAACAATAAACTTAAATGTAAATAATACAAAATAAAGATAAAAAAATGATATTGGATAATTTTATTACTTTGTGTTACTTCAAGCATAAATAATTTCTAATGTAGTTTTTCGCTAATGAAAATGTGTTAATACCAACAAAATTTTGGGTTCGACCTAATATATATAAAATTTTTCTTGACAGGTTTTCCAAATATTAGATAAAATTAATATAGCAGGGGCTCCTACTTTATGGGTATTGAGACTGGAGGATATGGGATTGTTTGAAGTAATTCCTTTTATTTTCTGAATTTATGGGCAGCATACCACCATACCTTTATCATAAAATATACAGTATAGATTCTTCAACACTAATTTTTGTACTAAATCCTAATGAAACACTCTAAAAATTTTAATTAATATTAAATAATTATTAAATAAAGCGGATATATTGATCGCAACCACTTTTCTACAGTGGGCCACTTCTTAAGAACCCAATTTTGAAATCTTTTGAAGGAAAAATAAATTACATACCATTCAGACAAGAAGTCACATAAACCCGTCTTCTAACGGTACAAAAAAATAAAATATTGTGAAAAAATAATTGTAATTTTTTTTCTTTTTGTTTCGACCATTATGGATCACGTTTCATAGTTTTGACTTCTTATCTATTTCCCAAAAAGTTTTCATTCTTTTACTTTGATGTCATCGCCTTTCTTCCGTCCATTTATTCAAGTTTATACCCTTCTTTTTCTTTCTCTCTGGAAACTTAGATTCTCGACTCGCTTTGGAGTTATGATTTTTTTTTGTAAATATTCTTCGTGGAAACCCGGAGCTGCAAAGGCTTACTCGTCGTACCGGCCTATTTACCTTGTAAACAACTTGTGTAAGCTTCTTGAAAGGATAGTGAACACCTGTACGTGAGAAAATTGAGATTAACGAAGGGCTTCACCCTAGGCAAAACCCTGTGGTTTTCAGCCCGGCAGATCGGCGGTTGATTTAATTACTGAACTAGTCGGCATAGTGAGTAACGCGCCGCCGAAACCTGGAGGAGGATCTCTGTGGTGGTCCTCCTAAATGTCAAGAATGCTTTTAACTCCTTCAGGTGGGATTCAGTATTTTGAGTACTGAGACAGTGGAGCATAAGCGGGTATCTAAGGCGTCTACTCCAGAGCTACCTTGACGAGCGGAGGTTCATTTATCGGCTAGATGGCTCGGACCTATGGTTCCGTTCGACTTTTATTTTGCCCCAGAGTTCTGTCCTGAGTCGCCTTCTGTCGAACATTGTCTATGACGGGGTGTTGCGACTGGATTACCTTGAAGAGGTGACTCCTACAGCATACGCCGATGATCAAGCGCTGGTAGTGGTGGCGAAGTCGGAAGACCAGTTAACGAATGCCACGAAAGAGGCTAACGCAACAGTTAGCAGCTGGATGGACAACAAGGAGTTGCTGATCTCTCACGAGAAAAGCGTATTCATTACGATGGTGGGTAGATGCCACCTGCGACCGATACCAATCAAGATTAAGGAGAAAGTGGTCCAGCCACGGAATACCGCCAAGTATCTGGGCAACGTCAGGAAAGTTTGGCAGAAAGCAGGTCGGGTGATAAAGTGCTTAAGCAAACTGCTCGCGAACGCCAGAGGTCCACGTTCGTCCAAGAGGAGGTTACACGCTCTTGTTGTGAACACCATTCTCCTCAACGGGGATTCTGTGTAGTGCAGAGCAGTCGGAGTTGGACGAAACAGGCGGCCTTTAGAAGATACACAGAGGCGAATGGCCCTACGGGTAGCATCGGCATACGCCTCCATTTTTACTGAGGTCATTATGGTCCATTAACAATTAGCGAAAGCCCGTTCCCTTATTCATCAGGGGGAGACTAAACGAGCAGCGTTCGACGTCATACTGCGGGAATGGGAAGCGAGATGGGTTGCGTCCAGCAAAGGCAGGTGGACATACCACCTTATATCTCAGATAGAGCGGTGATCCGAGATGGTGGTCCGAGATGGGGTACGGTGAGATAAATTTCTGGCTCACGTCGCCTTCGACTGCCCAAGATGGGTGGGTGGGCGACGTCCATGTGCTGCGGTCACGGGGCTGACCAATGCAGATAGCGTCGTAGGTTGATATTGTACTTTGATGCCAGTGCATCAAAGTACAATAGCAGGCTTTTTAACGGGAATTACGTAGAAGAAGGACAGGGAAGCAAGAGGATAGGATCAGTCTCGGGTGAAACCGCCGTCTGTCCGTGTTTGTACGTGGGCGCTGGTGAGGGAGCCCAGGGACTCCTGATTCTCTGCGCTGAGATGACGGAGTCCCGGTAGGGCTTCTGCTCGAGCTAGCCCCGCTTTAGGCCAGGCAAAGAAGACCGAGTCTCGGTTACGGGATGGGGTGGTCGGGCCCCATGCGATGTCAGCATAGCCGGGCCCGACTCTGCCACTCCCGTAGTTTAAGGAGAAAGCACCTCCCGGAGTTATGCTATGCTTAACTGCTGATCCGGCTCCGGAAAGCAGGGGAAAAAATGTTTGTCGTGAGATGATAGGCAGTTTCCATTTTTCGTAATCTATTCTTCATCCCATTTTTTAAGTATATTCAGTGTTATGATTTCTACCAAATATTTAGATTTTTGAACTCTACTTATTTCTTTGTTGTCGGAAATTTTGAGGGTTTGAGTTCCGTTCTTTTTCATTTTAAAAAACCAGTTAGTATTTTCATAATAAATTTTAAGACCGAATTTGGTTGCGAATTTTTTGAATTTTTATTTTAGCCTCATCTATATCTCTCGTGAAAATAACAGTATCTTCTCCAAAGGCCAGAGTGTCTGTATTTATGAATTTATTTTTAGTTCCCATTTTTATGTTTTTGTGTATGTTGTATTTGCGAGTGGTGGCGTCTCGGCCTTTTATCCGGAGGTCCCGGGTTTGAATCCCGGTCAGTATTGACATTTTCACAGGCTATTTGTCATTCATCTCATCCTCTGAAGAAACACTTAATGGTGGTCCCGGAGGTAACAAAAAAAAGTTTTTTTTTTTGAGGTGGGGCATCAAAACCGTAGCTCCGGTGGGGGATCCCTTCAAGTTTTACGAATATATATGTCGATTTTCATAACCAAATAGCTGTACGTTAACTAACTAGAAATATACATCACACTCGAAAGTGGAATGATTATTTAAGTATAATAATCTTCCTATGTAGGATTACTAACTAAACCACGAGTAAAATAATCTCCCATTTCCTCTTTCTTTATAGAGGCGAATATGCTCTTATTAAATTAAGCATGTCTAGTGAGTGCCAACTGTGCCGACTGTGTCTGTACTGTACAGATAAATATAATTTAAAGCTCCAGCTTCTGCGTACGAATTTTGTTCACGTAAAAGAGTTGATTAATTTAGATATTATATTTACTGACACAATTTAGTTTCTTTAAAATAAAACATAAACGTTTTATATTTCGTATGACGTTTATTTTCATTAAAAATATAATTCTATGCCAGAACATATTAATTTTTGGTCCTCTGGTTAAAAACTTTTTTTTTTACATGATTACCAAAATAATATATCTACTCTTATTTTTCATAACGAAATTAAATTTCCAGGTATTTCCTCAGAAATTATGTTTTGTTAATCATTATGTTTAAAATTAAACTTCCTTATTAAATATCATGATAAATCAAATTATTTTTCTACGTATTATTTTTAATTAATTATTATTGCATTGAATGTGGTAAATAAGTTATACGGCCAGCACATGCGACTCCCTCCAGAAAGGGGAGTGCATTGGATCCTCTAAACACCCGAAAGGCGCATTCCTGCTAGTCTTGAAGGCTCTAGCACTGAAAGGACTTCAGGGGACGGACTGAAGGGGAATCACACCGGGGGAACGAAGCTCATACTCTGCTAGTCTCTCAAGGTCAGCCCCGTTCAAATGATTTCTTCCCGGTCTAAAGCAAATAATTCTATCCATAAATAAAACAAGATAAATATAACCGCCATTAAATAAATAATTACTTGCCCGATAAAAGAAAGATACAGCAGCAAGAGACTTTTGTTCTGCGATTAATAGGGAGATATATAAATCCCCTGCTATCCTTACGTTCCGTTCTGTAAATAAGTTTATTTACGTTTAAAAAAATATTTTTTTCAGATTTTTAATTCCTTGTACGAAGTAAAGGAAGTATTGTGATCACGAAATATTTCGGTTTTCAGATTTCAACGGAAATATCCATTTTGACCATCCCTGAATCCATTTTGACTAGTTACAGTACGTACGTATTTATTTATGTACGTACGTATGTATTTTACATAACTCAAAAACAATTGATTAGCCGTGGAATGTTGAAATTTTGGATTTAGGACTGTTGTAACATCTAGTTGTGCACCTTTCTTTTTGATTGCAATTGACTGAACCAAAAGTGTCCATAAAAGCCCAAAATCAAAAAAAAAATTGGATTTTTTACTTTTTCTTAACTGCAGTAATAAATAAGCTGTCATTCAGAGCTTTCCAACGATATACCATAAAAGGTACTTAATATCATTGGTTCCAGAGTTATAGACAATGAAATTTTAATTAATGAAGTATTTGGATCTTAGGATCAGTTCGAATCCGACTTCATATACATATATTTTTTTAAACTTTTTTTTATCTTTTTTTTTTAATTTAAATATATTGATTTATTAATAATTATTAACCTCTGATTGTAAAAAAAAAAATTACGATAACTAATTATTTAATAATAACAATAAAAAAAAGAAACAATATCAGAAGTTATTAATGAAATTAAATTTTATATACTTTTCATTTAAAAAAAAAAATGAGTATATGTAATTTAATAGGCATACAAGAAAGTCATGTGGTACCCACATCTAGTTTTTATTATTAAAAAATAATTCATGCATAATAGTATATTTACATCTTTATTCTAATCGGATATCAATGGAGGTTGACAAAATTTGTGGATATAATACTACCTCGGAGCAATAAATATTGGTTAAATATTTTATAATATAGCTGTGCATTATCCAGAATGACAGTTCTTGTTGTCGATTTGACGTTATAAGAAAAAAATATGTATATACATAGATTTATTATTAAAAAAATGACCTTCAAAATGATGTGAACAACGTTGCAAAAGTTACTTATCTTAAAGCGTTTATCTTAGTTGGTTTACTTAAAACGTTATATCGCAAGTTGCTTTCAAATTAAAGACCGATTTATGGAATAAAACAAAGAAAAACTATTTATGGATATCGAATTATTGATTGTATTTTATCTTATTGTGAAATAGTGAATTTTTCTTCATATATTTTTATCTAATTTTAACTGAAGATCAGCGTTTGCAAGTGACAAGAAATTAAAAAAAGAATTCGTATAAAGATATTTTAAAATAATCTTGATGATATATAAGATTAAAACTATATTTTACTTTAATCACAACGTGCGGCAGTGGTAAATTAAAGATAATACCAGATTTTACTTTATTAATAAGTGCTACATTCATAACCATAAGAAGAAAATGACATTGCATTTTAAAACTAACATAACTTAAACCGGAACACGTTTGCGTCTTTTAAAGATGCATTTCAGTGCAGCTACTGTATATGTGTTGCTGTAATATAAATAAGAAAATAACCTCTGACACCGTAAAGATTACGAAGTTTTCGCATAAAATCTACCCTCTTTTTTCACTCCTCTTTTTATCCTCTTGAATATAAGGATGACAAAAAATAAGTGAGAAAGAATGTCGGGTTGATGGTGTTTAACATGTCCCTTTCACTTCCGTACTTGCTTTCTTAAATTCTATCTCTCTCTCTCTCGTTCTCCTCTTTTCTGTTATTCCTATCTTTTCCTATATTCTGCAAGGGTGAGTTGCTACATTGCATTACCTGCATATCCACCTATAAAAACTTGCAGAGTTACATTGGCGTAGTTTAGATTATTCTTTAGCCATCTAAGAACAAAGATTATACAAGATTACTATAATTCTTCTTCAGGTGCATTTTCTATTATCTGATGTATTATTATAACTGTTTTGTATACTAAGAAACTTTTTATGCTGCACGTGATTTATAATTCTCTTGTTAAAATATATAAAGTGAAAATATACATATATATAAATCAATGTTTGTTTGGATTGTTTGTCTATCTGTTCCAACTTAACTCGAGATCTACCAGACAGATTTGTCTAAAATTTTGCACACCTACACATTGAAGCCCTGCTGTGAACATAGGCTAATATTTTTGGACCACCGACATAACGAAATTTTACAACGAAATTTAAAACACTTTATTTCTTCCTTAAAGCTTATTTAATTTTCAAAAATGACTGATTTTCAAGAAAAATTTAATTTTTAGCTAACATTTTTTTGGATTGATTAATTTTGAAAAGGGCTGAGGTTTTAACGTACAGTTATTCCTAAGTTTAAATTGATTTAGCGCACATGCATATGTAATTTTTACGATACATTCATTTACAATTTTTTACAGCTGTTTAAAAACATAAATAAATAGCTGCTTTTATTTATCATGTGTGTTACTAATTTAAAGTGTGTAAAGTATTTAACTGCAATCTTTTAAATTCTGTGATCTTTTTTCAAAACATCATACCGTGCTTAAAAGACATTCTTCAAATGGGAGAAATACAAAAAAGCACGTATGATGAAAGCTGTTCGTGCGGCAGAGACTGAAGACGAAAGACAGTAAAGAGTGGAAAGCGGCCGAATACACACAGCCCAATCCCGTTCGACTGAACAACTGAGCAACGGGAAATACGTTTAGAAAGCGACCGAATACGCACAGATCAATCCCGCTTGACTGAAACAACTGAGCGACGGGAAATGCGATATGCCACCGTTACTCTATGTGTGACTGTCTGCTCCTGCCTCCCGTTACTTGACTAATAAATGTAGAATAAAAAGATTGACCACCACGGGAAACGCAAGTAACCAAACAGCGCAGCGAAGCTGCGACTGGGAGCTAGTATATATATATATATATATATATATATATAATAATTAAACTCTATAGTTGGTTAGACAAATATAAACAAACTAAATAAGTTAGAAAATTATCCAAAATAATAGAAAATTTTCTAATACAATTCATTAGAAAACCAAACCAAAAAAGCAGAAAACCTCGACGTTTCGTCCAAGATCTATGATTTTATCAAGATAAACCACAAAAAAATCTTTTATCTTTATCTTTTCAAGTCCTACATCTTGGACGAAAAGTCGAGGTTTTCTGCTTTTGTTTTTGTTGTTTTGTTTGCTTGTTTACATAATGAATTGCATTAGAAAATTTTCTATTATTTTGGATAATTTTCTAACATTTAGTTTATATATATATATATATATATATATATATATATATATATATTTTAGTATACGTTTTAGTTAAAATATTAAAATGAGTATAATAATATTGATTAAAATTTTATAGTTCTCAAAAACAAATTTAAAAAAAAGTGTTAAATTATCAAAATAATATATAAAGGTTTTTACTTGTAAAGCTTAAAAAGATATTTAATTAAAATTAAAAATAAAAGGATAAAATAAAAAAGGATATCATTAATAATCAGGACGTTTTGAATCCATCGTACAGATTATTCATGCATGATATCCTTTCAACGATAAATAAGACTGTGGTACTGGTTTGGGTTCCTGGCCATTATGGCATCCTCGGAAACGAACGGGCCAATGAGGCTGCCAAGAGAGCTTCAATAAATCGCATCCGAGGACAATCGACATGTGAGAGAGACTTCATGATATCAGTCCGTTTAAAATTGCGGGCTTAGTGGAATCCTCCCACGGCATTAAATAACATCCGGGAGAATGTGCTCGAGAATCCTCTTTCCACGAGCAACTGAAGAGACCAAGTCATCTTAACCCGGCTAAGGATTGGACACATCAGGCTTACCCACACTCATCTATTTGGGTCTCCTCAGAAGATCTATGAGGCTTGGTAGGTCAAACGTTCCGTGCACCATCTGTTCTTTGATTGCCCAATATTTGGAACCTCCGATAAAACTTCGATCTGGATTAAGATATGAAATCTCTACTAAACTAGAAAGAAGGTATAAAATGTCTCTTGCGGTTCCTCTCCTACAGTCTAATGAAGAATACGGTTTAGTGATTTTTGTCTGATTTATTTATTTTAGTTTGTATTTGTTGTTGTTACTTGTCTATTTGTCTTTATTGTTTATTTTTGCTTATTCTTGTATTTTCTTTATTTTTCCTGTTTATTGATTATTTTTGTTGTTTTATGTAACACTACATGATAGTGTACTTTAGTCGCTAACGACTGTAATTGTTGCGACTGTAAAAAAAAAAGAAGAAAATTAATTAAACAGGAAATTAAATTTCTTTAAAAAATTGCTTTACATATAAAAATGAAAAATAAAGTAAAGATTTTGTAGAATAAAATATTTTCTTTCTCAGCGAAAAATTTTTATTTTAATTTTATATGTAAAAAAATGAAAAAAAATTGTTTTATATGGAAATAAATATTTTTTGAATCTATTAGCAAGTAAGACATTTCCTATTTTAGACTATTTTTGAGATAAATGTATATTTTTTTTTTTTTTATTAAAAATTACAATTTTCACCGCGTTCTGAATATTATGAAAAGTTTTAAAGAAGAAATCCTCTGTCCCGTTTGTGAGAGATTTTTATTTTGACTATTTTTTTTAAGAAAAATAAAAATCTATCTGAAATAAAACCTGAATTAATTCTTCGTGTGACACAGTTTTTCTTTTGTCATCTTTCTAATCTTTTTTAATCTTTTAATTATACTCTTTTTTCCAGTTTTTTTAATGTTCTGTTGCAAATATACTAATCTAAAACTTACAGAATCATTATATGGTAAGGTGGAAAATTAGCGACATTCAATTTCAGTTCCTGATTTAAGTAATATAAATAAAATTAAACACTAAATAAATTATGGTAATTTATGAAAATAAAATAGTTTAGGAATGTAGAAAACCGCGTATATAAACTTTTTTGAAAAATATGTTTTTTAAATTGTGAATAAATATCTTGCTTTCAATTTAGTTCATTTTATTTCTGTAGAAAAATTTAGTGAAAAAATTATTTAACAAAAGCTTATTCTGTCTGAAGTTTTTCCAAAAATAATAAGAAAAGTAAATAAACGAAGAAAGTTCTGTGTATATAAAATGCAATTGATTCTTTTAAAATTAACAATATTTTTTTCATTTTTTTAATTAATTAATTAATTAGGGGATGTTAATTTCGACCCGCATGCCTTAATTTTCTCCTAATGAAAGAAACTTGATTGTTTCATTTTATTTTTCAAAGGAGGTTTCTTCTCTAATAATGCTGCAGTTAGTTTCATCTACGTAACATGAATGAACAGATATTTAAATAAAAATTTCATTGTCTACCCCGATGAACTGAAGGTAATATTGGTTTTATTTTTTATCATAAATGGATTATTATGTTGATACAATATCATACTTTATAGACCAACTCGTAATTTAAATAATAATACATTTAAAAAACAAGGAATAATTTTTTTTTTTTTAAATGTACGGAACTAACTTAAAAATAACTTCAGATTTCAATTTTTTTTTTTTTTTTTTTTATGAAAAAGCTGGCGTCAATAGCTATGGTCATTAGCATGGTGCAAATTGGTAGCTTATGAAAAGATGCCGTGCCTGACTGGGATCCGAACTCAGAACCTCCACACGAAATGCTGAGACGCTACCTACTTAGCCATGGAGGTTGACTTTAAGCGATTATAAGTTGTAGGTAGCTTGTTTAATTTTCAATTGAATTGAAAACGTAGATTGTAAACGGAATTAAAAATGGGAGGAACATTATAAAATATTTTTTAAAGCTTTTTCTCTAAAATATTAATAAAAAAGTAAAAAATGCAATGTAAATATAATTTAGCTTTCAGGACATAAAACTACTTTTTATTATCAAAAACATTTTCTTCATTGGAAATAATTTGTTTATCTGCTGTAGTCTTTTTATGAGAATAATCAATATATTCTATTGTACATTCATCACAGTTAATAAGACTTCGGAAAACTAATTAATTTCTCGCATTTACTAATAAAGTAATTTTTATATAATAGAAGGAGAAAGAGTAATTTTATACTCATATTTGGTTCAATCAATTTTCCATAACTCTTCAAGATACCAAAATCTAACAGTGGTATATAAACTGACTGTCACCCACAAAGTAGGATAGCTGTTCTTGATAGTAACAGACATCCTATGCCGGATTCTCTAGGGAAAATTCGTCTTCACTGAAATAAATTTACATTGACTAAGAATACGTTATATATCAACAATCAGTCAGTCGATTCATCCCTACAAATTACATCTGCATTGAGTTCTTAAGAGGGATTGGTTGTATAATGATCATGATTCACTTAGTACCACTTCTAAGGTACTTCCCATGCACTACATTAATATGAAAACGTAGAGAAGATAGCGTAAAACAATAAATCAATATGCTCCTTTCTGTGTGAAACAATAGTATTATATACTTTTTTAACTTAAATTTATTTATTAAAATAGAATTTTTAAACGTCTTTTTAAAAATTTATTATTCATGTTTTTCAATATTTCGAAATGTTAAACTATTTTTTTACGGAGAAAGATATTTTTATTTAAAGCTTAAGCTGTAAACATTTACTCAATAGAATGTTTGACAAACAATCTGTCAACTGATTTCTTCTTTCTTATTTTTCTCTATTTTAAGTTTTATTTTCAACTTTATTTTGCAGTTGCCAATAGCCAACAGTCAACAAACGATTTTCTCTTAAATCACATCTTGTTATATTTACTTGTTGAACAACCCTACTTTTAAAACATTCCTATTCGGAAGGTAAATATTAACTTATTAAATCGGGCCATTGATGAATATAAATAATGTATTATATAAAGTCATAAAAAAACATTTATTTAAAAAAAAATACAAATCCATTTTCATTGTGTACTAATTATTTCAACAAGAAATATATTTTTTATTGAAAAAGGAAGCTTTATGCTTATAACATTATTTATAGTTAAAATCGATAAATTAATCAATCCAAGTTATATTTGTATTTGAATTTACTTCAGTTTATTTTATTGGTGAATAAAAATGCATCCTGACCCCCGTAGAGGAATATACCCTTATGACAATCCCGGTCGCCACTCCACCCCTCCGATTCTAACTTTGATGGGTTTTTCTAGACGTCGTCTTTTAAACCTTTAGTCTGATCACAGTCATCAGTTTTGCCTCTGCAGTAACTGAGTATGAATAAATTAAAGAAAATAATAAGTGGAAATGAAGACACGGTAATAATTAAGTAAGAAAAAGACAGTACTTACTAAATATTACAAAATGATTATTTCTACCAATGTTTCTGAAAAATAAGATAAAACATTTTTGCCCTAAAACATAAGCTTACTAATCCCAATTGAATGCGTTAAGGTTGCTCGTGTCCAAACCAATAAACTTTCATTCCAGATTTTCCAATATAATGTGATCTTTTTTTACTATAAAGGGATCAATATACCCTTCATTGTAGAGTTGGATATGATACAAATTATCTCGAGAGAATGTTACAGATAAACCTTAAAATAGCCGGCCTCCGTGGCGCGAATGGTAGCGACTCGGCCTTTCATCTAGAGGTCTCGTGTACGAATCCCAGTCAGGCATGGTATCTACAAATATTGTCATTCATCTCATCCTCTGAAGTAATACCTAACGGTGGTCCCCGGAGGTTAAAAAAAACCTTAAAATAATCATGGAAATATACCTTTCTGTGAGAAAGAAAAATTTCATTGGAGGAAATATCTATTTTATTGGTTTAAGATTCATGCAGACACTTTTCAAACATAAATTTTTACAATTTCCAGTTATAAGATAAAAGGGAATGTGTTAGGTTGGGATGATCAATCTGCGTAGGAAGGTTTTATGGTTTGAGCAGATTTCATCTTTATTTTTATGTAGTTATCTCTCAATATCTTTTTATGAAAATGAAGAAAAATCGACACAGCTATCTGAATTTTCAATTAATTTTATTTTTTAGTTTATATTCTCTCTGGATTGATCTGAGGGCACAAGGCACATTATGAACGATCTAGTAGCCCTGAAATGACTATTTGAGGTTCTGTAGAGGATGCCCTGAAAAAGATCGTCATGATGTTCATGAGGAAGCTCTGAGAAAGGCTGTTGAGTCCGTTCACTGGTCTCTAGCGATGTCGGCTTGGACTCAACGGGTTGTAATCGGGGAGTTGCAGCTCTTTATATACGAATCAGACAGAGATTTCCGTCGGTGGCAGTGGTGGCTCATGTGTCGGCTTTATTAGAATCCTTCTTCTTTCTTTTTCCTGTTTAGCCTCCAGTAATTACCGTTCAGATAATACTTCAGATGATGAAATGTATGAGTGTAAATGAAATGTAGTCTTGTACAGTCTCAGTTCGATCATTCCTGAGATGTGTTGGTTCATTGAAACCCAACCACCAAAGAACACAGGTATCCACGATCTAGTATTCAAATCCGTGTAAAAATAACTGACTTTACAAGTACTTGAACGCTGCAATTTGCGATTTCCAAATTAGCTGCTTTGGGAAGACTCGTTCACCGCTAGACCAACCCGGTTGGTTTTATTTGAATCCTAAAAGGTCAAATCTTTACTAGTGTAGAATTATATGGTGCGCGAATTTAAAAATATTTTTTCCAATTTGAATAAATTACAGTGTAGCCAATAAATATTTAGATCTGATTAATTATGCACATGGTAATTCTGCACTGTTCTTTAGCTACGGTGTTAAAATATATGGTAATAAATGTACAAAACATAGGTCCTCCGGACCGGATATCTGTTAAAAATGATTAAAATTAAAGCGTTGTGGTATTTAATATTTAATAGTAATTTGTTTAGTATACATTTATTTAGTGTATGAATTGTATATTTCGTCGTGATGAGCGATTCTAAATATAGGAAAAATAAGAAAATATCTTCCATAGGACCACATCTACAAACGAAATCAGTGAATCAGTTTTCTTGATTCAGTATTAATTAGTTTTTGTTTAATATTTTTCCTTCGAATATCTTAAAAGTGAAATCAACGTTTATGTCTAATTTTTTTCATTCATGTTGAAAGTCATTCCCATCAGGTTTACACAAGAAGTGTGAAATATCAATATGGCAAAGTTTACACAAAAAGAGCTCACTTTACAACAGCTGTAGTAGACAATAATAATAGTTAAAATGTATTCCGTATTAATTAAAGTACATCATATAATAAATAGTTCACTTACCATAAAATAAAAGAAACGCAATTATACCAATTTTGAATTTCCGTTACTATAAATCATTAATAATTATACTTAGTAGTTTGATAAATATATAGTTTCACGATTTCTCTGATAACTTTTGTTATTTTAGTTTTAAAAGAAATAGAAAAAATAAATAAATGAAATAAAATTTTTGATAATTGTGAGATACTTTAGTTTAAATACATTAAAATTTTTAAATTTAATTTTAATGTTCTTATTATCAGATACAATTGAGTTTAAATCAATTAAAATCATTTACCTCATGATTTTACAATAAAATACCAGCTGCTAATCGTAATTACAGAAAAGAGCTCAGAGAAATTCATAAAATAAGGAAAAAACATATATCTACAACTTCGATATAGTAATCTTATAGATTATATTTTTAATGATTTTATTTTATCCATTTTGGAAGAATTTCTAAGCACTAAATTTAAATTTACGATTTAAAAATAATATCAAAAAATTCTGTTCAATTCCCTTCAACCATACGGAAATTTAAAAAATTCTCTTCTGTGAATTATTATATAAATTAACGTTTTATTAAGTTAAACTTCTTTTGACTTATATTATGGTCTATTAATTTATTAAATATGTTTATCATATAGTAATAAAAAATCATATTTTACAATTTTCTTAAGTTTTACATTTTTGTTGTAATAGTTTGATTTTGAGAAAATAATTATTCTAGCGCCATATTGTTATGCTTTACACAATTCAACTAGTAATCCTATGCGAATCTTCATCAAACAGAGAATGGAACAACTGTTCCTACGCTTTATTTACAAAGGGTACTAGAATTCTAATTAAATAAAGACAGCCAACTTCACCCTTCTACCCAAAAGTTCATTAATGAGAACATAACGAATGGTGTTACATTTTGTTGAACATTTGTTTTCCTTTTTACGTTTCTTACTTAGTGTTGCTACGTACCTGGTAATTGAAATATAAATAAACTTTAAAAAAAGAAGATTTTTACTCTTCATGAAATTTATTTTTTCTTACACCAAAATTATTTATTTATTTACTTATTTTATTTTAATAAAATACGGTTTTATCACAGACTATAGTAATTACAAATCACTAAAAATCATTTTTATCTAATATACAGGTAGACGTATATTGTAATTTCAAGTTTTATTATTATATTATTGTAATTATTTTTTAAATAAAAAATTTACGAATGAAAATCAAACGGTAACAAAAAAATCATTTTACAGTAGCAAATATTTCTTCGATTATTTAACACGAAGTTCTTCGTTCTCACATTTACGTTTCTTTGTGAACTTTTAGACACATATAAATGAGATTTATAACCGTTAATTACTTATCAGTAATTACTTTCAGAGCTCTATAAGCCTGAAATAAACCAAACAAAAAGATCGAAATCAGTTTTAACTCAAAATAAAATTTCGATGTAGTAAGGTCATTGGTCATTAATTGGTAGTAATCGTTGTACCTGAAAATTCATTTTTTACGCTGAGAATTTTCATGCAAGTAAATGGTTAATTAATTTGTTTTTCTGTTATTAAAAATTATATAGTGTTTATTTCCGAGCATATACACTTATTATAATATATGTATCCTGTAATCTTATATCATGAATGTTTACTTCAGTGGATGTGATTTAAGGGTTTAGAACAAATATTTTCATAAAAATAAATCATGCGGTGCTTAAATTTCTAAAATATTATTCAGCATGGAAGTATTGTAAAATTTAAGTATGAAAAATATCCAACTGAATACTGATATAATGTTATAGTATGTTGAGGGAAAGAATAATTTATGAAAATTAATATTTTTAGCAGTTGTCTAGAAAGTGCTGTGTAGTACAAAATGTTAGGAAATATATCAAAAGTATTGCTTTAATCAAAATTTAAAACTCACAAGTTAAAAATATATACGTAAGAAAATAAGTAGCCAAAGGTTTAATCATTGACCTTCAGCTGATTGAAATGTTACTACTTGCGTCCGGAGTCAAACATTCGGAATTGCAAGTGTAAAAATGTATTACCATTTTTTTAACCAAAGAATGATACTGCAGTAAGAAATTCAACTGTCTGATAAGGAAATTTAAGTATTTCCTATTGTATTTTTTCTTGCTTTTTTCCCCACCCCCCGGAGACGATCCGCAACTAAACATAAACTTCGGCTCCGGGGGGTGCCATAACCTCTAACTACCACAGATAACCGAGACTCGATCTTTTATGCGCCATGCCTTTAATGAGGGGACCCCAAAGGATCCGCCCACCGGGACTCGGTCTTTATACCTTGCCTCTAACGGGGAACCTCCAAGAGGATCCCCCACCGAGACTAGTTCTTACTTTCCCACCAACGGTACTGCAAGGGAGTCCCCATCCGGTCATCGTAAGTGGGAGACCGAGGCCTCCCCCACCCCCTCCAGAATGGGGCTGTGCCGTAGAGAGACCATGATGTTCCTATGACGAAGTAGTTCCAGTTGCCGATGGAGCCATCTTACATTCCCGACCCCCAGGCGCATAACTATGTGATTTGCAGGATAAGCACCTAAGATCCTGCTGGCAGTCCTTGCGTAAATGGCCAGCCTTACTATATGTAAAACAGTGGTCGCTTCTGTCTGCGCTACAACTTGGCCCTATGGCCTCAGTTCCAACATCTGAAGCAAAGGTCGTTGAATGTACGCACCACTCGACAGGCCACCCACCCAATCCGAACTCGCCCATCAGAAAGAAGTTTGTTCGCCAGGATTGGTGGTACTACCAGTGTCACCACCAGTTCATATTGTATTACACCATAATATTTATACTACTGCAGTGTTATTTAAAAAAAAAAACAGGGTTAATTAAAAGATAAAAGAGGTTTATGTTTTGAGGTATGAAATGAATACGAAATAAATAAATACTTTAGTTTAGATTTTTTTTTAAATTTTATATTTATGTTAAAAAGCTTAATTTTGAAGTGGGAGGTAAGACCCTACAGATCTTTAAATTTTCATTTATATATTTTTTTAGTTTATTTAGGTTGCACATCACAATTTAAGATGTAATCAAGAAATATTAAAATGCTTTAACCATTAAAAACAATTATAAATAATTTATTGTTTTAATAAACTAAATTTAATGATATATTTATAAAGTGATCGAGCGATGTGGTCACGTTACTAATTACACATTTGTACTTCGACGTTTGTTGTGTTTTGGTTGTTTAATTATAGCCAAACACGTTTTTAAATTTTTTAGAAGGTTTTTTAGTTCGATTCCTTCCAATTACATTTAAAGTATACTTGCTTATGAAGATTAGTTATACAATTTTCTGTTTTGATAGTAAGGAATAACGTAGCGGAGGGAAAGTTTCCATCGTCAACTCCCCTCTGAAACAGACTGAACAATATACTTTCCCCTCTATTTTTTACATCACCTACCAATTTTCATTTGTCAGAGCAACAACGCTTAAAATAGTATTTTAATTATTTCACCTTTTAAGATTATCGCTTGTTTCTAAAATCGGTCGCCAGCTACTGTACAGAATTCGAACCTTTATCAATTCATTATTAAAGGGCTTATGTACGCACTTTTACGATATTGTTAATGCAGTTAAATAATTTTTTCACAGAAAAAAATTACCGGGATTAGTTATTGTAATAATAATTTATGTGAAAATGTCTCTTTTTCGGAAATTTACTAAAATAAATTGATTAACATAAAGTCAACAGCCCATAGTTTCTATCTACTTCTATGGTTGTTGGGGTTAAGTAACGCTAGAAATAAAATTTTAAGCTAAACTCATACGACTTTGTAATAAAATAATAAATATATCATAAAAAATTTTTCAAATTTAGGTTCAGGTGTGCGTCAATTAAATACCTGACCATAAAAATTCTTATCCCCTGAAAAACTCGGAAAGATTCGGTTAAAATAAAACTTTTTTTTTTAAATTAAAAAAAATATGTTTACTTACAAGTTTTTTCGGTGAAATGATATCTCACAATCCCTTATAAACTTAGATTGTATCTTTTGCTACATAATACGTACATATACGTTAGGAAAGTAAAACTTTGAAAATTTTTAACTTTTCAGAAAGCAATAGAAACTTAACAGTGTAAATATGATGTCTTACTTTAAATCACACAGTGAAAAATCACTGTAGTACCCATATCATAAAGAGACGAAATCTCTTTAAAATTTCATCTCCCTATGATATTGAGAAGTGGTTTTAAAATTGTAGAATAAGTTACGTGATGAAAAGGATAATGACTGTTTGAATTCAGATTGTCTTATTAGAAAAAAAAAAATTTCTTTCTTTTAACTGAAACAGAGATAACTGACCAAACTTGTACTTCTCCGTTTCTTTAATTGAAACGGAGAAGTACAAGTTTGGTCATCGAGAAAAACATTATTTAGAAGTAGATTCAACATTTTTTCTTTGGTCTTCTCTATTTTCGTTTTCCATTTTGAATTTTATATTAAAGTTTTCTTTTATAAATTTTACATACAATTTCCCACTTGTTTATATATATATATATATATATATATATTGCAAGAGAACTTATAAATCTCATTTCTCCACTTTGCGAAAAAGCTTCTGAATTGAAATCAAATAATAAAGTTTAACTAGTGTAAAACAAAATTTTAAAAAAGAGTAAATAAATACAGTATAAATCATGTTGTTGATTTTTTTTTAATAATGTAGAGCAAAAATCTTCATTATTTCTATTGTTATTATTACAACATTAATAATTTATTGTTATTATTATCAATATTATATAAAAAGTATTTTTTGAAGTTATTATTATTTTTAGCCGTATTTGTACTAAATATGTAATTTGTTTTTTGTTTACGATGAAGCTAATTTTTAAGACTCACAGACAATTAAACAAAAAGTTTTTTATATAATTTGAAGGAAAATATATACTACAAAAAGTAAAGTAAGGACAGGTAAAAAAAAAACCCAGTAATTAAAGCCTTATCTTTCTGTATGAATGTTCTTGGCATTTGCATAGAAAGACCCTTTGCATGAATAATATTTAAAAGGATGTACATTATTATTATTATCCTCTAACCTTTCTTATTTCTTAATTTATTAATTTTTTTATCAAAATGAAAATACTACAAGAAGATTGTAGATTAACTTGTTAAAAAAAAGTATAATAAAATTTAACACAGATTCATCCCGATTCCAAGGAACTTTTTCATTAATAACAAAACTTAAGTAAAAAAATCTGATGCTGACACCACATACTTCCTTGTACACCTACTAAATTACATATACATATATTTTGCTGCACTTCATTTAAAATTATTTCATTTTAAAATGAGATACGATCCTTCAATTCTTTAATAAAGTGGATAGTTACGCAGTTGCATTATGGTGAAGACCATATTGCATCACATTTTTTGAGGTATCAGCATTTTATATAAGTTCATATATTAATTTTGTTTAACGTCGTTCATGTAATTACGTGATGTAAGTGAGAACGTGTCTGATCCGTAACCATGCGCACATCGGTTCGAATCCGACTTCATATATTTTATTTTAATTTAAATGTATTGATTTATTAACAATAATTAACCTCTAGAAATTTTTGAAATAAAATGAAAGAACATAAAATTTTATTTCACTAATAATTTCTGATTTTTTTCATATTTTTTTTGTTGTTATTATTGAATTATTATTTATCGTAAATAATTTTACAGTCAATGGTTAATAATTATTAATAAATAAACATATTTAAAAGAAGTTTAAAAAAAGAAGGCACCGATGTGCCTTCCCCGTGTAAAATCCAAATATTTCATTAATTAAAATTTCATTTGGCCATAACTCTGGAACCAATGAAACTAAGTAACACTTATGATATATAGTTGAAAAGCTCTCTTCGAGGGCTTATTTCTGCACTTAAGAAAAAGTCCAAAATTCAAATTTTTTGGATCTGAAAACCTAAATATTTCGCGATCACAATACTTCATTTAATTTGTACAAGAAAGTAAAAATTAAAAATTAATTATTTTTTAAAATTTTGAAAAAAGTTTTAATGCACGCTACATTCTACAAAAACGGCTGGAAACTCTTCCGCCGTACGTTTAGAGGAAACATTTTCAATTCATTGAATAAAAATCGTTAAACAAAGGAAAATTTTAGTGATAGAGTTAAAGTTTTAACTCTTTTTTTTCATTTATAATGTTTGACAAATTTTCCCATGCTAACATATCGTTTAATGATAAATAAACATGTGATTATTTAAACCTTTAAAAAGTAGAAAATATAAATTTTGGTAATACCATATGAATGAATTCTTATTTAAAAAATTTTGAAGTGGCATTATTGTAACAGTGTATTTCAAATGTTTTACTTTATTTTATAAGCCAATGAACGTGAACGTAAAAACATCTTCCATCATTGTTCCGTTCCACGTCGAGCCGTCCGGTGCTGCAATCTAGTGGGTGCTAGCGCAAACCGAAAAGTGAAGCCCGTACTAATATTCTATGTAAAAATCCCGCACAGTGCGGTCGCATTATTCATATCGTCCGGATGGACAATTAATGTTAGTTATATTCTACGTTAGAATCCCGCCCAGTGCGGTCGCATCTTTCATTTCGTCCGAATGGACAATTAGTGTTAGTTATATTCTAAGTTAAAATCCCGCACAGTGCGGTCGTGTTTTCATTTCAGTCCAAGGGGACTGATTGTTTCTTGATAATGTTCAAGTTCATTTATGACTAAAGTGACATACGTTCTTAAGTTATATGTAACTATTGTAATTCAATCAAAATATCAAGGGCGACAAGAAATTAAATATAACGATTCAAGAAGAACATAGCGTTGCTTCATTTCATATTCTACCATCTCATCAAAAATACAGTTCACATTAGCTCTAAATTCTACCAGTCATAATTACATCAATTGCTCTAACCTTAAGTTCTTAAATTCAAATAAACAGGTTGTATAAATAAAATATAGATAGTGGTCGTTACCAAAAATAATATCACTAATTCACAATGAAAAACAAACAACTATAATGATTATTTAAAACCAATTAAAATTATGAATACCAAACAGAAACAACTTTTAGCATACCGAATTTTACTACTGAATGATGTTTACACCACTACTCAACCAGTTGTTAGAACGAACTAATGAGCTATAATATGAACATATCCCAAAAATTTAAAAGACCATTTTTTCTTTTAAATCACTTACAAAATATAATTCATAATAACATTTAGAAAAACTAGATTACAATAACGTTTAAAAAGTAATTTATCAAAAAATTTGATCGGGGATTCCTCAGAGTTTTGGGACCAGTAATGGGCCTAAATTTCTTTCATAATCAAATTATTATTTTTTTTTTAATTTTTCTTTTCTTTTGTCTTCAAATATTTTTTGATTTTTTTTTTTGTTTTGTTGTTAGATTTTACCGACTTTTGTACTTTTTATGAAGTGAATCTGTGCAAGTGCAATTATATAAATGAACTATTGTCTTGGATATGTATGTTTTATTGAGGGGATTCATTGGTAACCCCTCATCAAGCCCTTATTGTAATTCTATTTACTTATGGTTCTTTCTTGGGACCGATGGTAAATAAACGAATTTGTGATAATAAAAAAAAAATTAGATAAACTGAGCATCTCTTCATCAACTAAAAATAAAGAATCTTTTTATTGCTAAAAAAAAGTATAAATGTAATTTTAAAAACTTAGTTCTGCATGAAAATAAACAACTTAAAGCACATTCTTCTACTCTAATTCAGCCATCTCATCTTACTATTTTAAATGATGAAAAAGTTATCATAGTGTTAATTTATGTTTGAGAAAGATGTAAACAACTTACAGATCCTTGTTTATTACATTAAAATTTTAATTTTTTTATGATCTTCTAAACGTACCAGTAACAGTAGTAACTGAGAATAAAAGTTTTATGGTCATATAAACTTTTTATCTTTAGTTATGAGAATATAATTAAATTAGTAGTAGTTAGATAATGCAGAGTATTTTTATAAATGAATATAAATAAAAATAAGATTTTACGAACGATATCGATTCGTTTTCTACATTGACTTGTTAACCTTTATAGTTTATAGAAAACAAGGATAATTCGCTTTCCTAAGGCAAGTTCAAAAAAAAATTCTAATTTTGCGATTGTACTCAGATGTACGAGTATAACCATTGTACTTTCATATTATAAAGTTTACGTCAAGATTTTTGAAATGAATTCTGTAAACGTATTTCATTTTTAATATAATAATATATTATATAAATAATGTAACTAGACTACAGTAAAACCATGAAACTACAAGTGTTTATTAACTTCATTAAATATTTAAGTCTCGCGCATTCGCTCACGCATTCTAACGCAGTTGCAATATGATTAAAGAATTATAGAAACGTGCTACTTTTTTTGAAGAAATTGACACACGTGTTATTGAATTTTTAATGTGACATAATCTAGATTCGAAAGTAAGTTAGAATTTTTCCTAAGAAAAATCTTTTATTTACCAAGAACTGTTGAAATTGGAACGCGTTAAACTTTCTTGCCTGTCGTAAACTAAGTCACTATTGGTAGGCAATGCGTCTTTACTCCTTTCATTGGTATGAATGGCATAACGTACAAACGTCACGAATTGCTGTCACGTGGTTGTAATTTCGTATAAAATAAATTTGTTTGATATAAATAAAAAAGATAACCAATGTTAGGTTTTCATTTTAGAATTATTTAATTCTTATATGTTATTTATGCGGTAATTGAAATTAGAAAAAAATTATTACGTATGTATTAAATTTTTTAATAAATATGTAATTTGCATATTTTCCTCCAAAAATAAATATGATTAAATTGAAATTAATAGGAATCTGTTTATCTTTCATCCTCATCTGATAGTTAAGTTTTCTAATTATTTTTTTTTTTAGATTCCAGTAGGATATATTTGCATTATATCTGTTACTTTTATATAAATCTTAAAGCTTTATGCATATCTATGAAATATATTACGTTTTTGTATTTTTTGAGGCAAAAAATCTTACTTTACTTGCTCTTATTTTATCTTTTCTTAATCTTAATTTTAATCTTATTATATTTATTTTAATATTATCTTTAATCGTAATTTAGTTCCCATTTTATCCTGATACGTATATCTTTCTGATATCAGTATAGTTTTTATTCGTTTGAAAATTATTTTAATTTCATTCATATCTCTATACAGATCCAATCTTATGACGAGAAAAAATAGAAAACGGCAAATTGCTGTGCTGTCTGTATATCCCAACAAGTCACAAAACAACGTTTTATAATCGCCTGATACGATGTGTAAACAAAACCATATAAAAAACAATAATGTTCAGCAGCCGTAATGCAGAAGTTTTTTAACTCACTAAAATATTTTCACGATAAGAATGAAAGTAAATTTCAAAATCTTATTGCGCTTGTAAATTGAACATTTCAAATCAATTCTATTGCCTTAAAGCTAATATGACAACAATTTAAATCATAAGGTTACTAAGTGGAATATTTTCGTTACATTTGAACCATTTTAAAATGTCTATAGCTAAAATAATTTTTTTATGATCTATTTTATTTACAAGCAAGAGAAGTTTTATTAATAAAACATAAAGGGGTGGTTGATATAGCGGTCGGCGTATAGCTGTGTACATTGCGTGCGAGAGAGATAGACTTGTAGGACGGGTGGAACAGTTTTTTTTTTCTAATCTTCGGGACCACCGTTATGTATTGTTTCAGAGGATGAGATGAATGATTTTTAGCTTTGCAGCGTGTGTGAAAATGCCACGTGTGAGTGCTACCACGAGCGAGTAATAGCGTCTCGGCCTTTCATCCGAAGAGCCCAGGTTCGAATACCGGTCAGGCATGGCATTTTCACACCATCTTTTTAATGTATTTATTACATTATACAATTTTTGGTTTCGTTTTTCTCTAAAAGCTATCGCCATTTGAATTTAAGGCGGTAGCATCACATTTAATGGTAAATACCCTCACTGCCGGTTATTCTTGCATATTTATTATTCGTAATTATGTTCTTTTCATTAAGTAGTTCTGTAAATTATTTAAGTTTATTGAGAGTAGAAAGCAGTTTAAATAGACAGAAATTGCAATAATATTTTAAATATTTTTCGACATATAAACGGATTTTAAGAATTTTTAAATAAAAAAACTATAAACAAAACGATTACTTCAAGACGTATGTTATTATTTTGTAACAGATGTGAAAGTAAAATATACCAGTAAAAGAAATATAAAACAAAACTAAAAAGAGGGAACAATAAAATTATATTTCCAAGGAAACTAATGTCAAATTATTTTTTTAGTGATTTCATATTATTTAGAGTTCCTTCATTTTTTGTTATGAGAGAGCGGGAATCAACTGTTATTTTCATTAGCTAGGTGGAAATTGGTAACTTATGAAAAGATGCCTGATCGGAATTCGAACCCGGGACTACCGCACGAAATGCCAGGACGCTACATATTCAACCACAGAGGTCGGCTACTGAATATTTTGATACGTGTTTGATGTGGTTTCTGTAATGGAAACTGCGGGTTTCTAGATGTCTCCGTATTACAGTGGCAATTACTAAGTATTTCACTTACCTCTATTATTCAAGACTGGTTTCTGTATTATTCAACAAATTTACCATCGAATAACATTGATAAAGAAATATTGTTATTTTCTATTACGTTTACCTATCGGTATATAATGTTGAGAGGAAATGGTAAATACGGTTATGTATTTTAAAAAAAGTTTCACGATTTATAACTCGCGATTAATTTTTGAAAATGTCCATGTGATAAAATGGTGTATTATTAAGTAAAAAATTTAAATATTAGAGTACAATTTATTTTACGCTATAATTAAATTCAAAACCAATAAGATTTTAAGGTATCCCTTTATTTTATTGATGAAATATTAAAACATTCCGTATACCAACCAAGCAGGAGTCATAAGTTTTGGATCTAGATATCAGAATTTACATATTAAATTTGGTTTTTATATTTAACATGCAAAGTAAACGCGTAGTAAAGTTTTTTTTTAATAGTAAATGTTAGATGTACAAAAATGAAAAATACCAATTGCCATTAGTTTTACATTAATTTCTTAAATTAATGGCAATTGATTATTTAAAAAAAAAATTATTTACGCGCGTTTTTTTTTATAAATACAAAATTAAAAAACAGATTGGATACTTAGTACATATTTTTCTTGATATAGATCTCGAATTATAATATTACGTTGAAAGATGAAAGATGTACTTAATTTTTTAATTTAACTTTACTATAACCATTTATCTTCATTTATTAGTTTTTGGTTTATAAAAAGAACTGATTGATTATGGTTTTCCAATGTTATCAAAGGGAGAACTGTCGTCTGGAATGTAAATAACTTGTCGTACTTTTTATCATAAACTACACAAACTTTATATTAATGGGTTCTTGTTCTACTCAATCACATTAAAAAATTAAAAAAAAATTTATTTACACTATTTCGTAATGATAACTGAAGTTTAAATTCTTTTGCCTGATTCGGAGGAAGATTGTTGATTCGCACGTGAAAAATATTTAAGAATATTTATTAAAAATATTTTTGAAACTAACAACTGTAAAATCGTATTTCTTTTATTATAGAAAATTATTTTTTTTTTTTGTTTTGGAAAACATGTTACATATTTCAAGAAATAGAAGTATAGATGTTACTATGTAATCGAATATTTGATATGTAACCATTTTTAAATGTAGATAAATTCCAATTTTAAATTGTCTTTGAAAATACCAACACCCTAGAAAAAAAGAGGTTTATAAACTTAACATTGAGACACCATTTCTGAATTGATTCGTAATTAGCTATATCAAATAATGTCCCTGAAATCAGTTTAAATGTATCCTAAAAAATGTTTTGTTCTGCGGTCCCCTATAAAAAATATAAGTTTTATAATTACATTAGGGTAAATTAATTAAGTTTAATTTTAAACAGGGAGTTTTTAAATGTTTAATTTGTTCATAGTAGTATTTGAATTTGTTAAAAGTCTGTCGGAAAATGTAAATGCTTGTGCCCTGATAATGGATATCACCCAAAAGTATTTTAGTTTTTTGCACTCTATCGTTTTACACTAAAGAACTTATATTTTTAAGCTGCAAAAATATAAAATATATCAAGTAACGTGATCCAGGCTTCGTACTTGCGGGATGTTATGCAATCAATTTAATTATACTTTATTTTAAAAATATTGTTTAAAGGCTTTTTATACTGATTAGTTGAGTCTTTTTTAAAACACTTAATGAAAAACAGAAGCGCCCACGCACGTTTGCACACAATTAGATTCTGCACAGTATCCATAGAAACATGTAAAACTATATACTTTTTAATTTTTCAGAAAATTCTAACTTCAGACTATTATAAAACACTTAATTTTAAGTTATGCCTTACGTTTGTGCCTAGTATGCTATTTGGCAAATTCGTCTGCTTAAATTTTATAAATAAAAGGACTAAATTAAAACAAGGTAATATATTCTTTTTCTCTTGGTGTTTTAACCAGTCGGTACAGCAAAGTGAATGAGAGGTTATTTCTCTCATTTACTCGCCAGCTCTTGTCATGAATCGCTTTCTACCCATTTCTTATTCATCGCATTTTCAATTTCTTCATTTTCACCAAACTTTTCCCTTCCTCACATTCTGCATTTTACTACAAATCATCAACGCCCACGTTGGCAACCAAACAATCACCTGTCATTCTCATTAAATGACTGTACCATCGTAGCTGATTATTTTTTATGATATCGATTGTGTTCCCTTCTACGTTCATTTATCTTCCTGTTTCCTCATTTTTTACCTTATCCAGTCACATGATTTAACAACAACTTCACCAGCCGTACATTTTCATTGCCTCAATCTTTTATTTATCTCCTAAATTATTATTTGCAGTTAAGCTCCGTACTTAAACCACCCATCAATACAGCTTTAAATATAAATTGCTTTGTTTATCTAATAATATTTCCTTTCAGTAATAATGAGTACAAACTTTGAAATAATGTCAGCCCTTAGTATTCTCGACGTGTAATGTGCAACAGTAAATTCAACTCGTTTAAGAAGATGAATGAAAAGTTTTCTTTTTATTTCTTAGTTTACCTAGTGCAGGAATTCCAGAATGGCTATGCAAAATTTCCAGAAGTGAGTTGTATTTTAATCCTGAATTAAGTTGACTAAAGTTTTGGTCATGGACCTTACGCAAATACACTTTTTTGTCTTTTGTTTTCTTATAAATTAATTGAAATGACTTCATGTTAACTTTCATATTTGTAAATATTCATTCTTTATGGAAAAAATAAAAAGTTTAGCAAATGTTTCAATCGTATAAAAAAAGTTTACTTTTAGATGTTTATTTTAATAAGTTACGTTTTTTGTCAAGTATGTAACTGCTAAATGAAGAAATAATTAAGTTTTCATTTTAGGGTAACTTTGATTGTGTCGTAAATGCGTATAATAATAGTAACGGAAGATACGAAATGTGCATAAATTTACATATTTATATTTGCGAAATGTGTCACGTAGTTTGTGATGTTTCTCTTAACTAGAGTGGTAGCAAAATAAAGTTAAAAGTTTAAATAAACTGTTAATGAGAAATCTACATGGCGAAATTGACCTATTACAAAAAAAAGTGATGAAAATAAAAGGTTTCATTATTTTAACGGAAATTACTTAAGGACACGAAATATCCATTTTGAGAGCTGTCATATTGAAGTTTATAAATATTTTCTTTAGATTCCTTTTAAGATAACCGGTTATATAACACATTAAGATAAAATTTAAGTCGGTAAATTTACTTTTATTAAAGAAGTAATTTTTTTGTTTATATAAGGCAAAAGGTTCCTTTATAAAAACGATATATAACATTCACTCGCTTATTACAGTATCTTCCGAACCCCTAGTCCTATAATGATGTTTTTATAGTTCAAACTCTAATGCGTTTGTATACTTTGAAATTCAAGAATTATGAAATTGTTTTACTTCATTTTGTCTGAATAAATTACATTTTTTAAGATATTTTTTAGCTACTAGTTTTTAAAAAAAATATTATTCATGTTATTTAATTTTTATTAGTAAATAAAATACTCGTATACATAAATTAATGCCAAATATCAGCAAACTATGCATCATTTATCTCCCAAAAATCTGTTTTTGAAAACTGAAAAACTTTAATGAATATTTCTTCTTACATATTCAGATTGTCAAAGCAGAACATCATTTTTACCCGAAAGATGAGCAACCAAATATACCCACAATTACGTGATATTCAAAATAAAAAAATGGGTTATTTTGTATTCATAATTGATGAAGTTTCAGTTCATAGGATTGTGGGAATACAAGCAATTAAATTTATTGATGAAATTTAGTTTGACTGAGAGGATATATTTACATCTTTCAGTTTCCCGGCTGAATAATGTAACACAGTCTTACTTTTGATAAAAAAAATAATAATTTACTCTGATTTTGCAATTTAAATTTGTTTTGAATAGAATAACAAATTATTCAATTTTTTATTAAATAGTTAAGTGTATCATACACTATCTCTGTCTAAAAATTACTATTTATTCTAAAATAACTAATAAACTATAACTAACTAAAAAAATTAAACTAATAAACTAAAAACTATACTAATACTAATAAACTAAAATAACTAATAATTTTAAAATAACTAATTATTCTTATTCTTCTTGAAATAAAACAGAAAATAACTTTTTGTTATTCTTCTCCTCCACTTCCTCCTTAGTTTTCCTATTCCTATATCCTGTTGGTTCATTCTTCACCTTATGTCGGGCGTTAATAATACTGAGGATTTTGGGCACATGTTCTTCGTTTTTTATTTTTATATTTCTATTTTTCCTCTGTGATTTGTTTCTAGTGCCGTTAAGTATCGAAGTTTACTTGGAGCAGCAGTAGTACATGTGCTTTTCTTATTAATGAGGTGTTGAACCTTCGTATCTTTTAATGAGGAGTTTCATCCGCGACCTCTCTTTACGTGATTATCATGACTCAAATTTACTTGTGGTTCCCTATGATGTAATGATTGTAAATGCTAATAAATAGACAAAAGAATGTAACGTTTTAAATTTAATTGTGTAGTTTTTAAATCGGTTAAACAATACTCACAATTTATTTTATTTACAAGCCTGAAATACACTCTTATCTGACAAAGTTATGTTTTAAATTTCTTTCGTTGCAGCAGTAATGTTTCCATTTTACAATTTTTTATAATATTTTAAACCAATAAATATACAAAGGAATAATATATATATATATATATATATATATATATATATATATATATGATTAATATTGTATATATTTTACTAAGATATATTAATGAAGAAAAACATTTTTATATTAATATTTTATATTAATATATAAGTAATAGATTTTTTTTCGTTTATTGCAGTAAAAATAATAGTAAAATAAAAAATTTAAATATATAATTTATTTTAATGAAGAAAATTTATTAAATAATTAAAAATTATGGTAAAAATATGGTTTCCATTTTTTTCAGAGGATTAGTCACCTTAAGACTGTTTATAAATAATTACATATAACTCCTTATAAATAGATAGAAAATCTAATAATTTCGTTGACTGTGTTTATATGTTGGTAATAGCCGACTTTTTAGACTGAAGTATAGCTATTTTTTATATTTAAACTACGATTTTCCATTATTTTTGTTATAATAGTAATAACATCCGCCACAACCCCATTTTTCATTCCAATAAAATTCAGAAATATAATACATAAGTTTTTGTAAGATTCGAAATCTATTTTGATTTTGTGAAACGTCATAATTTAATGAAAAGTAACTTTAAAATCTAAATACATTTTATGTAAAACATAAAAGGAAAGTATAATAGAAAAATCCTCAAGAAAATTTGAACCATATACATAACTTTTTTCTTCTTCTAACTGCCTCATTTTAATAATTTTACTAAACCTTTTTCTGTTATGATATTCAGTGAAGAAAAAAGTAAAAAAAAAAATTTTATGTTAAAAATTTATAACTTTATAAAACACTATACCTCTGAAATAAAATATGAATAAAAATATTAAAATTAAAATTATAGGAAAATTTAATTCTAAATCACAATTTAGGAATAATTTAACAAGATAAATACTGGATTAAAAACAAAGGTTCCGGTAATTATAACGTAATTATTGGAAACAATATATTAATCCTCATTTTCAAATCACTCACGTAAAACTAACGCTTGGTTATTAATCGGCATGCGTATTATAAGTAACTGATGTAATAATTCCTAAAGTAAATAGATATCCTAAATAAATACGTTTGTACAGCATTACTATCCATGATAATGTTCATTATGGATTTAATTGGCCTAATTTATGAAAATCTATAGTAGATTTATTGTGTATTATTCTGTATCCGTACCGAAATTTTGATTTAATGCCTATTGGAATGTTATAAAGTTCATTTAATATTATTGTTGACATTTGAAATGAATGATTGATCTATTTAAGTTGGGTGAAGAAAGCTCTTGTTATTACTAAATTTTTAAATCCTGCATTTTTCCATTACAATTGACCACTTTACATTCTTGTCATTTTTAAGTTTTATTATCATTATTACGTAACTGAGTAGAGTAATATAATAGTATACATAAATTATATACTGAAACATTTAAGACATACAAAAAAAAAGTACATACATTAAAAGAATGTAAAAATTCTTGGTACTTACGTATTAACGCCACCGCAGTTACAGCTTTATTTAAAATTTAGTATTTATTTTATTGAGTTTCTTTATTAATTTTAAGAAATGGTTATTTATATTTATTTATTTTATAAATATAATTTAACCAAACTTAACCTACGCTCGCTTCGCTCGCTAACCTTGACTAATTAACACAGTAATCTTTTGAGTATTTATTTAATAAATTCAGAAATTATTGCAATTATTTATTATTTAAATAAAATAATTACTGAAAATTACAGTGTTAATTATTCAAGGTTAGCGAGCGTAGGTTAAGTTTGGTTAAATTATATTTACAAAATAAATATACTGTTTTAAATCTATGCTAAACTCTATATCGGCCCATTTTCCAACGAAATCCGATTGACTACTTTGTTTTTAAATAAAGCTGTAGCTGCGGTGACGTTAATACGTAAGTACCAAATTCTTAAATAAAAAATACATTTAAGTAAAAACTATGCTGTAGTATGGTTATTGGAAGTTGTGTATGTGAAAATTTGACGAAGATTGGTTGTGTCGTTCTTCAGATACCATCAATTTAAGATCAAAAAAATTTGAGGAGGGCAAGTTAGAAGCGTTAGTTTGTAATGACGCAGCAAGTAACGAAAAGTCGGTCTTCTTGAGCAGAATTGCGCAAGATTTCTTTTTTATTCTTAAACACGAAAAAATTTAGTTTGTACTTCAATACATTAAACACTAAAAAAAAAAACAGTTTTTCAGTATAATTGTTTTCAAAATTTTCATCAGTAATTTTGTATTGCATTCAAAAGATTATACTGTGGTCTGTTTTACATATAATTTGTATATCCTTCCATTTTGCTTATCGTGTGATATTTTCCAAGGGGTTCAAAAAATATTCTGTAAAGGGTTATCTCAGTAATATTTTGGAGAGGGTTGGAGTTAAAAAAAATCAGCATGAGACATTTTTATTACCGTGTAATCAATTATTGAGTTTAACTTTTTCATATTGTAAATGAAATGTGATGTCATCATATATACCAACTTATACACAGTTGGTTTTGATTGCTGAAATCTGATTTATATTCTCAAGTTACGGCCGTCTAGACAAAATTTTACAAAGAAATTTGATGGCTAATATATGTTCTCTCAGAGAAAAAAATCTGATGTGGGCACTACATGATTTCCTTGTATGCCTATTAAATTACATATATATATTTTTAAAAGTACATAACATTTTATTTCACTAATAGCTTCTCATTTTTTTCAACTATTTTTTTTCCATTGTTATTATTGAATTATATAATATTTTTTTTTGCAATCAAAGGTTAATAATTATTATTAATAAAACAATATATTTAAATTAAAAAAAAAAGTTAAAAAAAAAATGAAGTTGGATTCGAACCAATGTGGTTTCCCCTTGTCAGATCCAAATATTTCATTAATTAAAATTTTATTTTGCTGTAACTCTGGAACCAATTAAAATAACTACAATTTATGATATATCGTTGAAAAGCTCAAAGGGCTTATTACTGTAGTTAAAATACTCCAAAATCCAATTTTTTGGATTTGGGGCTTTTTTGGACACTTTTCGTTCAGTAGATTGCAATCAAAAAATGAGGTACATAACTTTATGTTACAACAGTGCTAAATCCAAAATTTCAACAATCTACGGCTAATCTTTTTCGAGTTATGGGAGATACATACGCACAAACGTTCAGACGTCACGCCGAAACTAGTCAAAATGGATATTGACGTTGAAATCTAAAAACACAAATTTTTCGCGATTACAATACTTCCTTCTTTGTATTTCGTACAAGGAAGTATAAATAATGAAGATTGAACTGAAATAATTGTTTTTATTCAAAATAGAATGTTATTATTGTCAGTAACGAATATAGGAAACCTTCTTCATTAGTGTAGAGTATAAGTGTATAAAATAGTTTTTTGTTTGAAGTTAATCTAGATAAGTTTAACTTACCTCGGAACTATCTTAACTAAATAGATAACCTGCATGTTTGAACATATTTGTTATTATCCATTATCTGGAATCATTACTTGAAACCTTTAACGCCAAAACTTCTTACTAAAAATATTTCATTTATTTATTTTCCATAGAGACTGCATAATTTCTACTAATAGTAATTGTTTTAATTTTATCTGAATATTATTTTTTTTCATTCATTAGATCATTTTTATAAATTTGATTCTTTTTGAAATAAAGAACAAATAAATTAACTGAAAATAATTGATGTTTCCCAAATTAAAATATTATTTATTATTTTGCTTGTTTTAAAAAAAAAAAATTGTTATAAATGCCGATTTGAAAAGTATATTTTTCATAAGTAGCTGTTCAAATTTGACGTAAGCTAAGTTATATATTAAACACAATTTTTTTAATCGTAAAAAAGTAATTAATGTTTTAATTAGATCCGCATTTATATCTCAGTTATATGAGAATTTGCATCCCTTACAAATAGTAATTGCTACACAAAGTAAACGATCAAGACGCTCTGATATCTCTTGGGAAATATAGTTACGGATTAATTTATGTTAACGTCCGTAGATACCTCAGCCAAAATTTATCTTTCAGTAATTAGTGTTTTCGGTTCAGAAATTAAATATAAATATTTGTTTTGATAAAGATTTTAGATATAATTAAATTTCAATTTGAATAATTCTCAACATTTTTTTTTTTTTTTAACTTTTGTCAGTTTATTCAAATAGACTTAAAATTTTGATTTTATTTTATACTATCTGTAATTATTACTAAAAATTTCTACATATCATAAAATATCTTGGATAATAACTTTACTGAAATTACTAAAAATAGTTCTGATGTTTTTAGTCACAAAGTTCTTCTTCAAATACTTTTTCTTGCTATGTAAAAATATAATGCTTTTTTTTTTAATTTTTTAAATTTGTTTTCATTCGTTATGATATGACCAATTACTTAAATCTCCTTATTTTCAAAGAAGTTTTTTTATGAATTTTTCTTTTACGGTAAATGTAAATAATATTCTCCATTCAAATTCAAGGTTGGAATTTTTCTGTTTAAGAATTTTCAGTTCTTAGACGTTAGAAGCATAAAAAAGACAATAAAAAGTGATTAATCATCAACTCAGAAGCAGGATTGGTGCCAAATAATTTTCTGTATCAAAAGGAAAAGGTGAAATATTACAAAACGTATTGATTGAATTAATATTTTTTATTAAGATAGATTACTTTGCAAACTGCCAGAAAAGAAACCGATAATTTTCTTAGTTATTCAGTATTAAAGAAATAATTTTTATACTTTGATATGTTTTCGTAATTATAAACGAATGATTTTTTATTAAATCATATCTTCAAATGCTATTAATATAGAAAAGTTTTACTCATTATTAAACAAACAACACGAATTTACTTTGTCTTTAATTATAACCTATTATTTTTATTTTACTTTTAAATAATTTTTGAGGATTGCTTTATCTTCTTTTGGGGAAGGTCTAAATTTGTCACGTTTTTTGTGCTATCGATTATTTGTTTTCCCTTTTCATACTTTTTATCTTCAGCTTTTACTTCTACACCCTAAGCTAATGTCATTGAATTTTGGAACCTTTCTTTGTTTAATTGTTTATTAAATTAAATACTTTTTTCATCAAAAATTATTCAGAAAATTTATATTTTGTTTAATTATATTTATTCATCAGTAATCCTGAGAAATTATAAAGTTAAACAGAGAAGAAATTGTTAAAGAGAGAATTGTTAGAAAGAGAAATTATAAAGTTATGAAGTTAGTTATTTAAAGTTATCTAATTTTGAAGTTTTCCTACTCCATCTATTCTTTCTTTGTTCTTATCACCTTTTAAACTGATAATATAATGTTTTAATTATAATAATATGTTTTCATATTAATTTAATTAGAATATTTTACAGTAGTAAACAATTTTATTTTATTAATATTATTTATAAGAAAATATTTAGTGAAAATTCACATTACCGTGGATTATGGTTAATCTAGTACAAAAATGAGTTACCAAAATATTTTCTTAAATTTAGAAGTCTCTCTACATACTACTTGTTTAATATAAATGAAATTTGACTTGCCGAGTAGATTATTTTGTTTATACGATTTAAAATGAATAATAATCTTCGTGGTGTGAAGTAGTATGATTACGAATGAAAATCGAATCCTCGTCAGCACTGCATTTTTTTTATTCATTGTATATTTTATTCTCCATTTAAAAAAAAAAAGAAAGGTAAAACATCATTAGGCATGGCTTATAAATCCGTAATAAAATACGTAAATTATTAATTTTTTTTTTGGTCGATGAAATTTACTACAGAAAATCGAAGCTTAGGCGTAGGAGTATGAAATGTAATTTTTGTAACGTATGAAAAATTCCATGCCTGACCGGGATTCAAACCCGGGATCTCTGGATAAAAGGCCATGACGCTACTACTCGCGCTATGGAAACCGGTATTAATTTTCGTTATTGCATTTTAATATATTTAAAATGCAATAACGAAACAGAAATTATAAATAAAAGAACAAGAAGATTAAAAACCTGGGTACCTTTGTTAGCAGATTCTTTTATTAGTAAAAATTACATATCCATTATTTTAATTAAAAATTTACATAAGCTGCATTACCTAGAAAAAAATTATACTTAAATAAATATCAAAAAAAGAAATGAAATGGTTTTTAATCGTTTTAATGTTTTCCTCTTGTATTATGATTTTTAAGAAAAAAAATTACCTTGGGTAAATGATAAACATTCTTTAAACTTTTCTGAATCATAAATATTAATATTTATTAGTTCAGCAGGAGAAATTTATTATTTAAAATTATATCGCAAAATCCATTAAAAAGTCACAGTTAAAATTTTAATAAAAATATAGTTTCATAAATTTATATTTTATATTTTACTAGTGGTAGATAACAAATTAATAAAATGTATAATCGAATAGCTAATATAAAGTTACACATAGTTTATTATGATATGTCGGGGTGATAATATCCTTTTGTAATAGCTGCTCTGTTAGTTAAGATATATAACTTAGTGTAACACATACATATATGAAATTTCTGTGGTATCAGATACTCATCTTTGAAGATAATGTGTACATATGTATATATTGTATGGTAAGGCTCCTTACGAAACTCAACTCTATTCATGTTTATAAAATCTACTATAGTACTTTGAACTGGTAAGAATTTCACAAAGTAAGTTCAGTTCCTTGGCTTTACAAGTTTATAAAGCGCTATTTGAGAGTTTAGAAAATTTTTGCGAGTGGTTTCTTTAGGAGAAATAATCGTCTAGTAAAACTGTTTATTTGAGCCTTGATTAATATGTAATATATAATGGTATATATATATTTATTTTTTTTTTACAAAAATTGTATAAATTTTACATTATGAATAATATATATATATATATATATAAAAGAATATTTGTATATCTATTTGCCTTTTATACATATCTACAGTTTTATTCCGATAGTGATGAAATTGTGCACACCATCAGTTTCAAACAAGAGGAAAATTGTTATCTATACTTAATTTTGAAAAAGTACCTCACCTTTCTTTTCATTCGGTTAGTATAGCCTCGAACCAACCTCAAATTTTGCGATTAATTTTATAAAAGTATAGCAAAAAAATAATAAAGTTGTTATTATGGAAATCGATGATTATTTTATTCTGATGAAAAACTGAACGTTACTTGTTAATCGTTGCAGTTCTTTTTTTCATTTAGAAGGGAAAGAAGTGGTCCAACTTTGTGGTAATCTTAGCTCTGTACCTTACAAATAGATATAAAACCACATTCTTGGACAATAGATAACGCAAAAGTTGTCATTTGAAACTTGGAATTGTATGCCTTTAAATTTTTGAGGAAATATTTGATGTCTGCTGTGCTACCACATATGTAAGAGAGCAGTAGATCAGAAGGCGCATAATATTTTTCAAAAATGTTGAACTCGATGATCGGTTTCACTTATATAATTTGATGTTGAATATACAGGATACAAATGAGGGACAATTCGAGCAAATTCGGCTACTCGGCTAGTATAAAAAATAAATATAATTTTGTTGATATGTTGTTATTATTTGATATTGTTTGGTTAACAAACATAATATAATATACATATACTATTTTAATGTCCGTGTTCTTTTAAAGGTTAATTTATGTATATACATTTACAAAAAAATTTTAAATAGACTAACATTTAAAATAGTAATAATAAAATAAAATTACTACTGTACAATTTTCTGTACTGTACGTATTTTCGTGTGATATGTTACTAACAATACGTTTGATTAAAGGTAATGAATTTACCAAGCGATGTACGTAAATTGTTTAACATCCACTCACTTTTTAATTAAAATAATAATAATAAGGTTATAACGTAGTCGAGATTATTCATGACTTTTCCCTATATTTTTTGTAATTTTGGTCCGTAAAATGTTATGGTAGAAATCATATATGAGATTAGAACAATTAGAATATTTATTTAACAAATAATTTTATAAAATGTATTTAATATTTTCCATTTCAATAAATTGTTTTTTTTTTTTTTTTTTTTTACAAAAACGTTGAAAGATACCTTTTTTTCTTAAAAAAGAAAAAAACAAAATGTCATTTTTCCACCTTGGTGTGTATGCGCATGTGTTGGCGCTTAAGCGCATGCTAGTAAGTGTTAATAAATAAATAATTTATTTTTTACTTTTAATCAAGCCGTGTAATTTAAAAGAATATTTTCATAAATAAACATAGCATTCTCTTGAGATTATTTATTTAATTATTTTTTAAATATAACTTGTCAGACATTATAAAATGTATTAAAAATATAAAAAGTAGTTTATAAAATATATTATATAATCGGATGTTTAATATTTTAAGAATATTTTCTCTTTGGTAATTAGTATAAGGACTAAAAAAAAAGAAAGAAATTATAAATATATTTTGTTAAACGACTTGTAGATGGTGACACAATTTTTTCTCGTACGAAAGGAGACAGTTATTTTGTTTGAAAATTAATTTTTATGACATTGAGTGTAAAAAGACTTATTAAAACTTAGATAAGATTAAAAAATTCTTAAATCGTAAAAGAAAACTGATAAAAAAGTTGTTATAAATTTGTAGCATTGGTTATTTATTTATTTATATAGAAAAATAATGAAACATGAAAAAAGTTTAAAAAATCGATATTTTAATCAATAATTTAAAAAATTCGGCTAAAGAAATGCAATAAATAATAAGATAGATTTTCTTCAAATTTTTTGAGAAGGGAGAATTTGAGGGAAATTTTTTTTTTAAATAGTAGGATAAACATGTATGCAAGTAGGAACTGAGCTTGATGTAAAGTGGAGCTGTGTTTGTAGAATTTTGAGAAAATTTAACTCAAAGAAACTCTCTACCCGCTTCTGGAGATATTGACTCTTAAATATTTACCAAGTTGGCTCACATACATGAGTCTCTGGGCTAAATTTCATCAAAATCGGTTTATCCGTCAAAAGTTACAAAGCTTCAAATACGCCAACACACGTAACTACTTAGTTACGAAAATTTCCCCTCAATCTTTTTTTGTTTTTTGGGGTCCTTAAGTCATGAAACGTTGAGAAATGCCAAAAATTCCCTATTTTTAAAAATTTATTACCATATTTTCCTTGCAGTGTTACTCTCGAATCTAGAGCTAGGAAAGTAATATTAATATTTTAATATATATCGGATGGGACAAAAATCACTTCCTATGAAAAGAATTTATAATTTTTTTTATTTAAAAAAATATTATTATTTTTTTCCTGGATAAACTTAAATATAAACAAGATTCATTTAGTGTAAATACACCCTCTAACAAATATTAAAAAATAGTCACGTTTTACTTGAAAGTCAGAAGAGTATTTTTGAAACACAATTAAAATTTTGAAAGTTTTAGAAAACTAGAAAAATCTCCTTCTGGTGCAGCCATCCGTGTAATGGTTCTGAAATTTGAACAAACTGGATCAGTGGGAGATACAACAAGATCACAAAGATTAAAATTTTTCATAAATAATGAAACCATTAAATTTTTAAGGAAACGTGTATCGGCGGATGCCACAATGTCAACACGAAAATTTTCCATTCAATCGGGTATCAATCGAAAATCATTCCGCAGAATAATGCATAAGGATTTAAAAATGTTTCCTTACAAAATCCAACGAGCCCATTAAATGGACTCGAACGATTACGCATTCCGCCTGCAATACAGCCGGGATTTTGTCAATACTGGCGATTCCTTTTTGCCTAATTTGTGGATGAGTGACGAAGCTCTTTTCCATGTTAGTGGATTTACCAACCAATAAAATTATTGTTTTTTAAGTACTGTCAATCCCCTTTTTACACGTCCTTACAGCCAAAAAAGTTACGGTGTGGTATGCTCTTTCGCAAGAAAGAACCATCTGGCCGTATTAAATCTTTTTTTAAGTGTTTCGGTGACAGTGAATAGCGGTAAGATATCAGCAAATTCTTGAGGAAGTTTTCATTCCGGAACTTGGAGATAACGTGAAAGAGGCTTGGTTTCAGCAAGATGCAGCCACGGCACACACTTGCAGAGTCACAATGGAGTTCCTTGGATCAAATTTGGAAATCGAATAATTTTGAGAAAGTTAGATTTTTGTTTGTCTTCTAGATCACCGGATTTGACGCATCCTGATTTTTTTTAAATAAAAGGTTTATGTATATAAACGAAACAATTTAGAAGAAAGTTAAATATTAATACTCGAGCCGAAATAACGGCAACACCAGAAGAAACATCGGTTTAACTATACAAAATATGTTAAAAAGAGCCTAAATTTGTATAGGCTTCAGAGGTCAAAAGATATTATTTTTAAAACCTAATCCAGTAAATCATATTTTAGATAAAAAAATTAATTTTGAGTTAATTTCTAATGTTTTATTATAAAAAAAAAAAAAAAAAAAAAGTCCACCGTACCTAATATTTATAAAAGTGGAAATTGAAAATTATGAAAATAATAATTTAGATGAAGAAATGCTTATTAAAAATTATAATGGTAACAGAAAAAGACTTGTTCTTAAAATTCTTTCAAACTTTATCTCAAAAGCGAATTTATTTTTTAGTAATATTAAAAACCATATGTTTTATGGTTAGCTTCTAGCGTTAGTTAAAATTTATACTTATGTATACGTATTTATACGTATGTGTGTGTCACATACACACTGATGATTGTTGATTATGAAAGACTTTGGAAATCTAATCTTTTGAAATTCTAAATAATAAATTAGTTTTCTTAAGTAGATTTTACTTAGATTTTAAAACTAAATTTCTAGTTTTATTGAAGTATTTTGAAATGTTATATCACTTGATCATAAAACTTCACTAATCAAGTTATTTTTTAAGTTAAAAAGAAAATCATAACCGTAAGACGATATTGAAGATCCGATAATGATATAACTACAAATACTCAAAATATTACAAAATAGTTTAGTTTTTAAGTGTCATAGTTTCTGATGAAGAGCTAATTAAAGCTGATGAAAGGCAATTAAACAAGGTAAATGATAAGTGGATAGAAGTGATCTGTCTAATATTTTAAAAGCCTTTAACAAAAACACTTTTTGTAGAATTTCCGTTACAGTAAATAGAAAAGTTTCTTTGCATGGCTTGATCATTTTTTAAAATTTATTATAAAAGAAAACATGTAAAATAAAGTATATAAATGTAATTTTTCTGTATAATACTTCAAATATCTTCCAAATTTTTTACTGTGGAAATAAAATTACTATTACAATTGCACTACGCTGAAGTTGCATATATACATTTTAAAAAATCAATCCTCTTTTTTCCTTTTAATGGGTTATTCATTATTTAACTCTTATAAATTTTATTAGTATTTTTTATGTGTGAAAAAGTTATATAAATATTTAACTGAATGATCTTCAAACAATAATTTATTCGATGCAAATGAAATGAAATAAAAAACCTATAAAAAAGATTCAGGCTAAAGAAATAATTTAAAGATCGGTTAATAAAAATATTTTTTGTGTTTGTGAAAATATTTAACATGGTTTTGTTAATCTACATAAATAGTCTGAGTTCATTTACGCGCGAGAGTTGAGCGTGGAAAAGAACGAGCTTTTTGTAATTTAGTGAAGGAGAAATGAATTCAATATAATTCTAGGAATGCCACTAACGTTTGAATGGTTCAACGCACTTTAATACAAATTTTAAGAAAATTGTTGCTAGGTTTTCTTTTGTTTTATATATTATTTATACAGTCAAACTATATACATTATGGAATATTCATATTAATTATAATGTAGAGTTATTATTGTTAAATTAATTGTTACTTATTTCCTTTTACATAAATTATGTGATGAATTTGTTAATGCAAAATGTGTTTGCATATAAAACAACTGTAGTTATTTTCAACTTCTTTTACGATAAAATAATCATTTGGTTAACTGTCAGGCTTCTTCTAGAAAGAGATTTCTTTACAAAAATTTTATGAGCTTCCGTGAAAACTGTAAAAATTTACCGAGTCAAAACTTCTATTACTCTGATTAATTATGTACGCTAGTACAACAGTGAAACTTCTGGAAATTTATTAAATTTTAAATGTAGTTGAGTGTCTCTCACACCCTGTTTGAATATTTTACAGGCAAATTTTCTTTTTAGAAAACTCCTTTTAATTTTATCATTGTATTCATAGGATCAGGAGTTCAAGAACAAAAAAATAATCTGCGTCTACGTTCTAAAATTTTTAGTTATTTTAATATTTTTTACTTTCCCGTCTTTTCTTTCTTTTTCCTGTTTAGCCTCCGGTAACTACCCGTTTAGATAATTCTTCAGAGGATGAATGAGGATGATATGTATGAGTGTGAATGAAGTGTAGTCTTGTACATTCTCAATTCGACCATTCCTGAGATGTGTGGTTAATTGAAACCCAACCGCCAAAGAACACCGGTATCCACGATCTAGTATTCAAATCCGTGTAAAAATAACTGGCTTTACTAGGACTTGAACTTACTTTCCCGTCTAGATACCGTTATATCTCTTGAAGGAAAATTATTGTAATAGATTCAGTTTTGGCATATGCGGTTAACACCGAATCAAGCAAGACCTTTTGACCCTAAGAAACCCAAAAAACAAAAAAAAAATCGGATGGAAATTTTCCGGATGTTAATTTTTGTATGTACGTGTGTGTGTGTGTTCGGTATTGGCTTCTAAATCACCTTATATCACCAGAACAACCGGACTGATTTTGACCAAATTTGAGCAGATTACTTTTTATATGGGGTATATTGTATACTTAATGGCATTGATGCCATTAAATTTTCATCTTAAAAGGTCAAGAGGGTGAGGATGTAGAGCAAGGTCATCCTCAGTATTTCAAGATTTCGCCTAATTAAGATCATATATTTCTTAGATAAATTTGTCAACCATAAAAAAATAACAAAATTTGAAAAAAAAAAACTTTTGCAAAATTGTATCCCCACCTCAAAATATGATCTGTACTAGTGGCAAAGTGGTCATACTTCGCCAATAATATCCCCTGTCAGGAAAAGGAGCGCTAGTGTCACAATCCGCCATCTTGAAATTTCACTTTTTCCTGTGGGAAATTCCCTTTTCCCTCGTCCACTTGAACCGGGAAATTAAAATTTCATAGGGTTGCAAACCAAATTATTTTTTTCACTTCAAATATTAATTATTTATTGTATTTAGTTAATATTTCAAAGGCTGGTAGGGTTCTAGTCCTCTGCTATGTTGAAACGTCACAGGTGAGCGGTATAATTAAATAAATGAATTATATTTAAAGTGTTAAAAAGTAACTTGCTCTGGCTGGGCCTAGCGGCTTCACCGGTCTGCCGACCGTACAAGCGAAATTTGTTCTACGTAAGTTGTGAAATTACATTAGTTTACTTAGTGCCGACTGTCGCCCTAGTACCGCTACACCCGCGTGAATTACATACGGTATGCGCGCTCTCTTTAATTAGAATCATTGAATTAAATAAACGAAAAAATATAATATTTAAATAAAAAGAAAAACATTTTTAATTAAGTTATGTGTATAAGTCATGCTCGGAACAACCTATAGTTGTAGGACTTTCCCAAATCACGGCTTTAGCCACGTTACGGGAAAGCCCTACTACTTTGTTTTCAGCTTTTTCTAATTCTAACAAAAAACTTAAAAAATTATTGTTAAAATTATCTGATAAATGTGCAATTTAAATCATCCGTAGAATTACAAATTACAAAATTAAACTTTGTAAGTCATCCATTTTTTGTCACTTTTCTCAAAAATTTTCTGTTTCATTTGTATGAATGAAAAATTGAATTCTATCTGCAAATACAATAAAAATATTTTTAATTATTTTTGATAAGAAGAACAAAGCCTTAGCTACAAAATTTTTTTTTTTTCATTTTAATCACATAACCATAAATTATTTGAAATCATAAAATAGGTTACTTTAATAACAAAACACATTGACACAATTAAAAATAATAATTTGAGTCGTGTAAAATGTATTTATAATATAATGAAAAATATTTTTAGTGTTCATAAACATCAATTTAAAATTATTTTTACAGATCTAGCAAACCAGTTTTCATTTAAATCGCAACTTCCTTTAGTCAAAATTAATTTTCAAATGTTTTAATCATCTTTGAAATAAATAATTTATAATATTAAATTATTCAGTTATATAAGATAAATAAAATCAGTTAAATAAAATCTACTCTACTTTGTACTACGAATAAATCAAACGTTCTTTAATTTCTTTTTTGCAATACAAATATATTTAAATAAATTTTACATTTATACCTATGTTATTATTCGAGTAACGGGTTTTACTTCCTTGTACGAAGTAAAGGAAGTATTTATATGGCGAAAAAATTCGGTTTTCAGATTTCAACGGAAATATCCATTTTGATTAGTTTCGGCGTGACGTCTGAACGTTTGTGCTATGTATCTCGCATAACTCAGAAAAGATTAGCCGTAGATTGTTGAAATTTTGGATTTAGCACTGTTGTAACATAAATTTATGTACCTCCTTTTTTGATTGCAATCTACTGAACGAAAAGTGTCCAAAAAAGCCCCAAATCCAAAAAAATTGGATTTTGAAGTATTTTAACTGCAGTAATAAGCCCTTTAGGCTTTTCAACGATATATCTTATATATATTTATTTTGTTTAACTTCTACCCTCTCCAAAATATTACTGAGATAACCCTTTACAGAATATTTTTTGAACCCCTTGGAAAATATCACACGATAAGCGAAATGGAAAGATATACAAGTTATATGTAAAACAGACCACAGTATAATCTTTTGAATGCAAAACAAAATTATTGATGACAATTTTGAAAACAATTATACTGAAAAACATTTTTTTTTGGGTGTTTAATGTATTGAAGTACAAACTAAATTTTTTCGTGTTAAGAATAAAAAAGAAATCCGTGTGTACGTACGGACGTATGTACGTATCTCGCATAACTCAAAAATGATTAGCCGTAGGATGTTGAAATTTTTGATTTAAAACAGTTGTGTCATCTAGTTGTGCCCTCTCCTTTTGATTGTAACTGACTGAACCAGTCAATTGACTGTTTTTTTGGTTCAGTCAATTGAATGTTTTTTGAAGTGTCCAAAAAACAAAAGTCTCCCAAAAATTGGATTTTGGACCTTTCCTTAACTGCAGTAATAAACCATCATTGTGAGCCTTTCAACGATATATCATAAGTAGTACTTATTTTCATTAGTTCTAGAGTTATATCCAAATAAAATTTTAATTAATGAGGTATTTGGATCTTACAAGGAAAGGCACATCAGTTCGAATCAGACTTCATCTTCTTTTTCTAATTTTTTTTTTTATTTTAAATATATATTGATTTAATAACAATTATTAAGCCGTGATTGTAAAAAAATATTACGATAAATAATAATGCAATACGAAAAAAAATCAGAAGTTATTAGTGAAATAAAATATTATGTACTTTTAAAAATTTGTATATGTAATTTAATAGGCATTATTACATATGTATATATGATATAGATTTGGTGAAACATTTGATTATTTAATATAAATTGAAAATTTTAATTAATTTATAATCCTGTTTTTTTGGATTTTTTTATTTATTTAATTATTCGGGAATTTCTGTTTAATTTTATCTAAATTAAAGTTAACTACAGAATAACTGAAAAATAAATCCTCACAAGAACATATATAATGAGGTATATATGCCTGATCTTTAATAAACTGCAAAAAATTCTTGTCTTTTAGTTCATTACTCATCTGATATTGTCGGACAGTATTCTCCCTTAGTCGGAGTTGATCATTATTTCGTTTATTTGTTTTTTCTTGCCAATCATTTAATTGCTCCTTGGTTTGATATAATTCTTCTGATCTTAATTAGTGTACACGTTCTCTGGTTTTCAAATTTTCTCTCTCTATATTCATCATCATCATACTCATCCTCTCTTAATCTTTTTTTTCTTTCCTTGGTCTTAACGTTTTCTTCCTCTTTATATTTATCATGTTCTCTTTCTTTTTTCTTACGTTGTTAAAATTTTTTCCTCTTCATATTCATTTTCTTGTCGTTTTTTTTTTAGATATATTTCATCGTGTTATCTTTCTTTTTCCTATATGATTGGTTCCTTTTCATATTTGATTATTCACCAAATAATCCATTAATAAAAACTAAATATTTTAGACCGTAAGTTCGAAATTAACCAGTAATCAGTATACAGGAGTTCATAAAGAGAATAGTTTAATTATTATTAATTATTTATTTATACGACACACCAGAAATCTGATACTTTTGTTAACCAACAACTCATGAAGTTACAAATAATACTGATTTAGTAATACGAGTAATAAAGGGACTTTTACTCTATCGTAATATTTCTTGTAAGATTGTTGAATTAGTTTGTATAAATATTTGATGTTAATAAAAATTAATATTTCACCAATTGTGTAACTGTCCACTTTATTAAAGAATTGGAGGATCGTAACTTGGTTTCAAAAAAATAAGTTTAAATGAATTGCAGCAAGAAATATGTATATGTAATTTAATAGGCGTACAAGAAAGTCATATGATGTCCACATCAGATTTTTTTTTTTTTTTTTGTGAGAAAGGAAATCGCTTTATTATTTTCTGTAGAGAGTTTGAATTTTGTATAATTTTTGTCTGCCGCTACAATGTCTTGATAGAAGGGGTGTTGCTTGCTATGCAAGTAATCCCTTAAGTTTTTGGCCGCAGCACAGATTTTTAATATCGAGTACTCCTCTTCCATATTCCTTTCTCGGGAGCGTGAATCTTTCTTTTGACGAGTGGATGTGATGAGACTTTTCTTGGTAGAAAATTTTTCTAGCGAATCTGTTCAACTCGTCTAACTTTGTTTCATTGTACTTTATGCATACGTGAGTATTGGTACTACATATGTGTTCACTGTCCTTCACTTTATTTCCCCGATTAACTTCCGATATTTTAATTGATTTTAATCTCTTTTCATAGGTTTTTCCTTAATGGCTTTGTGCTCAAATTTTATAGTTTGATCGCATCCTAGGTAATTGTACATGTCCCTTCATTGCTTCTATGGTGCCTTGGGTCTGCTGGTTGTAATTTTGCGCCTGGTGGAACTTTCTCTTCACAATGGCGTTTATCTTGATTTACTTATTCCTAGGTCCATTTTAATGTCTGAGCTTAACTTTTTGACAAGTTTGAGTAGTTGATGTTCAGTCCCTCCATAAATCTCTAAATCGTCCATGCAGAATAAGTGTGCCAGTTTGCAATCTCCTGCTCGCGATTTTATATTGTAACCGTACCTTGACTCCTTTAGCATGCTTCAGAGCGGGTTGACAGCCATACACAACCAGAACTGGCTTAGGGCGTCCCCTTGAAATATTCCTCTACTTAAATTTTTGGGTTCTGTTTGTATTTTTCTTGCTGCACTGTCTGTGATTAGTGTCGTGCTCGATGCGCTCATTGCATGCCTCAAGAACCAAATCGTCTTTTCATCAACTTGATAGGGTTTTAAGATCTTCGTCAGCCATGAGTGCGGCACACTGTCGAATGACTTTTTATAGTCTATTATTATTATTAAAATTATTATTGTAATAATAATAATGATAATAATAATAAGTTTCTATTCTTATTAATCCTTAAACATATTTTTATAATGCATGCCAGTGTAATATATAATGTGGGCCAAAATATTTACTGTTTTGAATTCCTTCGTTACTAATATTTCAGAAGGTATAAGAAAGTATTACAATTTTCTTAATTATATCTGTACTCATTTGTAAATCAACGTAAAGAATTTTAGTCAACAGGTAATCACTGAAAATAAGACAAACTAATCCTGCTACATATTTCTAGAAAATCTTTGTTTTATTAGTATTTCTTAATTAAGAAACTCTTTAGTTAAGATACATCCATTTTTTTTGTGTAAATTTTTATCTCTGAAGAATTTAATTTCGACAACATTGGGTTACTAAGAATTCTACCTAAAATAATTTAATTAAAATAAAAATATTTTCTTCGTTTACTCTTAATAAAAAAGTAATTCTCAATCGTTAATAATCTAGAAATCATTACTTGTTATTGTTAAAGATTTTATAAACTACACATTTTATTAACTAGCCCTGTATAATACGATCGTCCCAAGTTTATTAATTTTCAGCTGTTATTCTTGCTTGATTTCATATGTTTAATGTATAATGTAGTAAACAAGGATCTGGTCAATGAGGGAAGTAAATGCTTTCAGAGTAATTTAGATTTAGATGCAAATGATTCTTTCAATTTAAAAGAACTGCTTAGCTTAAAAACATTTTGAGGTAAAAGAAAGAATAAAAAAAAAGAAACTGTTAAAACGCTTACCAATATTCTTGCTCTCTTTAAAGAAAAATGTATTATTCGTTTCTTTTTCCTTTTTATTTTCTAACCTTATTCATTCCTATATAAAATGCTTGAACGAAACTTTGTTACAACGCCCACTTTTGAATTATGTGGGCTGTTTTCTCATTTACCTTGTATATTTTATTTGTATCTTATTTCTTTGATCTTTCTTTGTTCTTTTATGTTTTTGATCTTTTACGTTTCATTCGATCGGTTCGGAAAACACCTATAAGAATTTTTACCCGGAGTTTACTCTTGGTCACGAAAATAAATTAAAAAAAGTTCTAAATCAAATTAATTAGGATCTATTTTATTTTACCATCTTATATTAAAATTTTTATTTTATTTCAACAAGGATCTATTAATGCTGTTTGCGAAAAATAATTGAGTTAATAAAATGACATGAGAGATAATAATAAACGTAAATATTTTTTATTTACATATAAATTTTGTACGTTGGCATAATTATTTCCAATACAGATTTTTAATTGGGTTAAAATATCTTAAAATAAAAATAAAATGTCTTTCATACTTTAAAAGGCTAATGAATTTTAAAGAGAAAAACCTTCACTTATTTTTCCTTTTCTAATCATAATCGTAAATACGACTATACCGACTGTACTATAATTCATACTCTAAATAAAACATCTAAATACTAATTATACGTAATCTAGACTAATATTCATATTGACTGTTGATTTTATCCCATTTAAATTACTCAGTGTTTAACCGGCACATGTAAAAGTGTATCTGAAAGTCATAAAAGTTACTACATGATGTTAATTATATACGTTGTTTAGATTCTATTCACAGGAACAAGAACTGTAAAGTATGAAATTTGATTGATTAGTAGTCAGTTATGGAGCAAGTTTTAAGATAATAATTTCAAAGGATTCCATAAAATTTAAATTAGATTCATTCAATTGAAATTAGTTGGAGTCGATTGAAGATTCGATCATAGTCTCTCTGAAAATTACCGTTTCAATCATTGTATATCTACAATAATAAGATATACTCCAGGATAAAGTGATGTTACGCCCATTCATGCCGTTTATCAGCGTTTTATTAGTTGATTTTAAATATTTTATATTGCTTTTATCTAAATTTTAATGTTTGATTTTGTTTGACTAAATTACTTATTGTAGTAATTTTGTGTATTTTTAGCCTCCGGTAATTACCTTCAAGATAATACTTCAGAGGATGATGTGTATGAGTGTAAATGAAGTTTAGCCTTGTACATTCTCAGTTCAACCATTCCTGAGATGTATGGTTAATGGAAAACCAACCAACAAAGAAGATTGGTATCCTCGATCTAGTATTAAAATCCGTATAAAAGTGTATAAAAGCCTTTACTAGGACTTGAACGCTGGAACTCTAGACTTCCAAATCAGCTGATTTGGAAAGACACGTTCTAGACCAACCCGGTGGGTTAGTAATTTTGTGTTTGGGCGCTGATAACGGCACTTCGTTCTGCACCCAGGAAAAGAAAATGCTCCAAGATTAATAGCTTAGCTTGGTGATGATAAGTTGATGAGAGTAACGATTTATTTATTGATAATCTCTCTCATTTTCAGTAATCAGTATTCTCTTGATGTTCGTTTACATGTAAAAAAAAACTTTAGAAAGAATTTTTGCTACACACTAAATTTATTTTTTTAATCTATTTTATTTTTTTGGGTGAAAAACATTTTTATGTTATCATCGCCCGAAATAAATTTATTAGGTACAGAGGTAAGCATAAGTAAAAAAAAGTAGCGATCAGCGTTTTAAAAATCTACAATTAATAACAAGATATAAATGTATTAAAAATTAAAAAAAATGACTCCCAAAAAGATATTACTAACAGTCACTGCTCTTTAATTACTAATATAGGATAATCAAAAAGCGTGCGGATGACACGCTATATATCGCTATATATGGTATTTATACATAGTATATATATATATTTTTTTCAGTTTATTTAAACATATATATTAATATAGCCTATGACATACCGGTAAAGTAAGGATTCCAACGCGGGGTCATACATCTAAATCGGTTCAACCGTTGAACTGTTGAACAGTGGAACAAACACACATACACCCTAATTACATTACACTCCTTTTTGGGCAGTCGTGTAAAAATAACTTCCCTCATTTTTATTTTTATTTTTGTAAAGCAATAAAAATTATTGAAAAATAATTTTCAATTTGTAAATATGGCCAAAATTCAATAATTTTGGCCATATTTACAAAATTCACAAGGAAATTTTCATATGACATTAGTAACTGCGATATTAAAAAAAATGTGATGTGGATAGCATACGACTCCTTTGTACGCCTATAAAATTACATCTACACACTTTTAAAAGTACATACATTTTTTTTCATTAATAACTTATGATATTTATTAATTTATTTTTATTGATATTATTGAATTACTATTATTGTAATTTTTTTTTTTGCATTCAGAGGTTAATAATTATTAATAAATCAATACATTTAAATTAAAAAAGAAACAAGTTAAAAAAAAAGGAGATGAAGTCGAATTTGAATCGATGAACCATCCCCTTGCAAGATTCAAATATTACATTAATTAGGATTCTATTTGGCAATAACTTTGGAACCAATGAAAATAAGTACCACTTACCATATTTCGTTGAAACGCTCTCAATGAGGGCTTATTACTGCAGTTATGAAAAAGTCCAAACTTCAGATTTTTGGCTTTATTGTATAAATTTGGTCCACTCGATTGCAATCAGAATTGGGGAGGCACAACTATAATTTACAACAGTCCTAAATCCAGAATTCAACGTTCTACGGCGTCACGCCGAAACTAGGAAAAATCGATTCTAGGATGGTCAAAATGGATATTTCCATTGAGATCTCAAAACCGAAATTTTTCGCGATCACAATATTTCCGTTACTTTGTACAAGGAAGTAAAACCTAAAGCATTTTTAAGTGAAATTATTTTATTCAGTTACATAATTTCTTTTTCGGAGGGATGACGTTTAAAAATGTAACTATCCAGTAATTTTCTAATAACTATATAAATTTAAATAAAAAAAAAAAAAACTGTAAAATTTAATAGTCTCTATTTTTCCATAAAAGAAGTCAATTATCCGAGTAACCTTTTCGAGCCCAAACCCGCATAATGAGAATCCGGGTAGTTTGAAAATGAAAAAAAATTTTTCATAGTACTGGAATATCACTGTAATATTTATTGACTATCATATTTATTAGAATAGGAAAATATTTATAAAACATTAAAATATAAATGATACTTCAGAACATACGTATAATACAATAAAAAACACGTAGAGTAATATATTATAAAAATCCTTTGAGTAGAAATTTGGTAAGAAAAGAAACAGAATTTATAAAAATTTATGTGAAAGAAATCAAATTTTACTACCCAATTGCTTTATAATGATATCTAAAAAAATTATAAGTAGAAATTTAACAAGAAACTAACTGAACAGAAATTATGTTAAGTTACTACGTATTATAATAAATATAAAAATTGCAAAATATTGAAAGAACGACAGAACATTTAATAGAATAAAACATAGTCAATAACCAAAGCATATCTTTAAATAAATATTTATATTTTTAAAAATCTGTAAACTGTACTTGATTAAATTTATTTTTGTTTATTACCTGCAAGATCACATAATTGTTTAAAAAAACGAATATATGTAGAATCGCTTCAACCAATCCATAGCGATAGACAATTCATGAGTTTTTTCATGTGACTGTTTTGGATTAGACCATCATATATCGCTGATAACGTCGAAGTGTTTTTCGCCCGGAACCCCTCCCTTCCCAAAAAAACTCATCATTTTTCATGCTTGACCAAATAATTTTTTCTTTTCAGGAGTTAATTTTATTAGTTTAATATAAACCTCCATAAATTTACATATCTTTTGTGCTGTTCAAATTGCAAAAAAGTTATTTGAAAACAAAGTGAAAACAAGCATCGAAAAAAAATTGCGTTTACTGTTATAGTACATCTATTTTTTAAATAGTGTATTACCATTTTTAAATTGCCTATTGGGGATGTAAGCACTTCGATAGCTGGAGATCAGGAAAATCGGCGTCTTATTGTAATCATAATATTTTATAACGGAAGATTTTAATAAAATTAATTATTATTATATTATAGAATATTAAAGCAAAAGAATTTGAGCCTTTTGCATGACTACTTTAGTAGAAATGTTTATACCGTATATTCCTTTGAAACAAATACGTGTTTTCATACTTCTAATATCCATTGAATAAGGAATATATATTGAATATGTAAATATTAGTATTAACCTATTTTGCGATTTTTCACTTCAAGTTAGCGTTTAAATGATATAAAAAACGTTATATATATAAGTGCTATCTCTGTATATGTAATAGACAAGAGTGTAAAGATTTTTTTTTATATTTTCCTATTATCATACCAAAGCTGAATAGGATAGTTTGTAAAATAAAAACCTAATTTTATTTCTCTCGGTAAAAAGCTTCCTCTTCTACTTTTGGAGAAAGAGACTTGTCTATGTGTAAGTAGAAAGTTAGAAAAACGAGAAAGGCTCTCCTTTTAACGTTGTACTTGGCAATGCAGCAGTTCTCTCAACTACATTCAGAAATAGCCAAGATAAACATCCCCTTAGGAATACGTCTGGCTATCAGGTCTAGTATCAGTTGGGTGAACACACACACACACGCGTGCGCGCGAGCCCTTGTATACACACAACACACTTTGACACTGTTTTTACACCATGGCATTTAAGTAAAAACTATTGTTAAGTTTTGCTATAGATAATGATTTGAAAATATTTTTCCTCTTTTTGAGTTAAAATATGTTTGATAATGTAATCACAAAAATAAAAAATTTCTTTACTTAAATAAATAACATTTCGTCCATATATATATATATAGAGAGCGTTATTTTTAAGACTGTTCCCTACCTGTAATATGGAACTTAAAAAAAGAAAATCGTAGGTATCAGCTCTTGTAAGTAATTAAATCTCTTAAAGTAATGAAGCAGATTAAAAAAAAATCAACACAAGGTATGACTTTGACAGTATTTCTTTAAAAAAATAATTATTCTGGAATTAACGTTTAAATTTTTTTAAGAAATAAACGATTAATAAATTTTATATAATTTCCAAGATGTTAATCTATTTATAAATTTCATTTGGAAGATTTACTTTGTTCATATTAATTTCCTGTTACTTTATTCCTTATTTGAAAAAAATTGTCATATTAAAGAAAAAAATACTAAAAACTTGATTAAAAATTAAGAATGGAATTTTTTTCCTTACTGTCTAAGGAAGAGGGCTTTACGTCAGGTGGTGAATTTATTAGTTTGTTGTGTGTTTATACCCTTGTAACACCAGAACAGTTGTAATAAAGTTTTATGAAATGAGTGCGAAACAGTTTTTTTTTGTTTCACGACTAACTTTGTTAAATCACTATTTACGCCATTTTCTTCTTGGAATAAAACAAATCTTTGGAATTAATAAATAAAATAGTTTGAACAAATAATTTCATTTTAGTTTAAAATTTCTTAACTACATTGCTTGAAAAGTAGTTAAAAAACGTATACCTGCTTATATCTTAAAAGATTAAAAAAATAATATGAACAATAATAAAAAGTAAAGCTAGAAATAGAAAATATATATATAAAAATAGAAAATATTGAAACCATAATGGAGAAAAAAATGATAAGATTTTATGGAACTCTACATAGAATGAACAATGACAGATTGATAAAGAGAATGTTATTAATGAACTGATGAAAAACGTCCTCTAGGAACTAACGAAATACAAAAATATTATATATGAAAGAGATACATTTAGAAGATTGGTTGATGAATCTAACTTTCAACAAAAAATAAATACTAAAAGCAAGTCTCAAATGTATCGAAAAAAGAAGAAAAAATTAGCCGAGTTAATGAGAACGTTTTGGGAAAAGAAAGAAAGCAAAATTATATAAATGTGGTCCAAAGACGGCCTGAAAGAACAAAAAAAAATTTTTAATGAATTTTAATCTCATATAACGTTGAACTGCTATCGAAATAAAATTATAAAGAGAAAATTATTTAAGATCATTTATAAAAAATAAAAATCTAAAACTTAATACATAGTTTGATAGCTAAACAAAAGATTCAGAGAAATTAGTAATATTTAAATGTAACAAGTAAATAAAAGTTCTAATGTAAATTTAACATTATTTTTTAATAATTAAAGTAAATAAGAAAAAAACTGCGTTTTAACTTGTTACTTGTACTTGATCTATTTAAATACAGGGTGTCCCATATAAAACGCAACCCATCAATCACTCATCCGTTAAATTTCAAAAGTCAAGCTTACTCCCTTACTCGTTACTGAAATGGACTCGTCCAACATCTGAACATCGCGGCGATGCAGTAGAACACTACCGATAGTAACAACAATGCAATCATAACGTTCAGTGTATTGCTAGAGACAAGATGGTGTTTTCGCTAGATGAACGTGCTTTCATTGTTGACTCGTACTTCAGTACGAAATCAGCGGTTGCAGTGCAAGATTTGTTTCGCCATAAGTACCCAGGTAAATCAGCTCCTAACAAAACATCAGTATTAAGGTTAATTAGCAAAATTTAGAGAGACCGGTTCTGTTAATAACAAGGAACACAAAAGATCTGCGTCAGTGTTGAATACAGATACAGTCACTGAAATCAAAGACCGATTACTCGCCTTGCCAAATAAATCGATCAGACGTGTGTCTGCTGAAATTAATTTGTCTAAATCAACTGTTCGTTCGGCGACCAAACAATTACAATTACAACCTTATCGCATTCAAACGGTTAATCAACTTCTTGAGCCCGACAAAGAAAAACGGCTACAATACTGTCAATGGTTCCGTCGATTTCTGCGTGAAGGAATTAATGTTATGGATTCGTTATTTTTCACAGATGAAGCACGGTTTCATTTGGATGGCTACGTAAACAGCCAAAACAGTAGAATTTGGAGTGCTGAAAATCCCCACGTTTATCACGAAAAACAATTACACCCGCAGAAGTTGGATGTGTGGTGCGCGATATCGCGGAAGAAAATAATCGGTCCTATTTTTTTCGAGTACATCATTAATTCAGAACGATTTCAGGATATTTTATTTCAAATAATTGCCCTCTTGGAAGAGGAAGACAGACACTGCTGGCTACAACATGACGGTGCGACATCGCACTTGCAGGTTCAACTTCTGATTTCGTTGAGGAATTCTTTGGTAATCGTGTTATCAGTCGAGGCTTGTGGCCACTAAGATCTCCAGATTTGACTGCGGCGGATTTTTTCTACGGGGTTACCTCAAAAAAAAGCCTACAGCAACAAACCACGAACACTTGAACAATTGAAACTCAATATTGAACAAGCTGTATTAAATATCCAGCCACAAACTTTGAAAAAGCTGCAAGAAACGCTGTAAAAAGAATTGAAGCTTGTATTCAAGCAGAAGGCGGCCACTACCAACATTTACTTTAAATGTAAGGTAATGGATGGTAATAATAAAAATTACATTTACATTTACACATGCCTTTTTATTATTTCAATACCTACCGATATAAGGATGGATTGCGTTTTATATGGGACACCCATAAACTAATAAATAAATAAAAATAATAAGAAATTGTATTTCACATTACTTATCTATGCAAATGGATATGTGGTGCGATAAGTTTATTATCTAAAAAAAATTACATTACAATAATCGTTTAATAGATAATTCAAAGCGAAAGTGAAAGGCTAGGTGTATGGCTAATATAACACCGACTCCCCACTTTTAAAAAAAAAAACCACTCCCAGAGCGACCGGTCCAGCCTTAAAGCATACCTCGATCGCTTCGGACTATCATGGCAGCAGATTTCCCCACCCTGACTTGGATCCCCAGAGGTCCCCATCGGATCATAGGAACAACCCGACTTCCGCTTCTGGATAGCCGAGATGCCCTATCCTACTAAGTTCCAGGCATGCATTTCGCATGCCCTTACCCTCAAGCGCCCTCTCATATTATCAGGGTCCTCTGTGCCATCATGCCATCATCAGAAGCAACCCGACTTCCCCGCTCTTGCGTGTGGGCGAGCCAAGGTGTCCTAGGCAAGGAGGCTGCCTGCGTAGTCCTAGATGTCGCCACGTTTCTTCACAATTTCCTTTATTTTTTTGAAGTCTCTTCCCGTATATATATATATATATATATATATATATATATTTGTCTTTTTTTTCTAATATCTACCCACCTGAACTGGCACAACACCCCTTTTTCATGTCACTCATTTCTTAGCAAAAGACGGATTTTATACTCTAAGCTTGTAAAGTACGTCATTCAATAATGCCAAGTAACTTACTTTACTTGCATTGATATATTAATATAATTGATATATTAATTATATATCATATATCATATATAATAATAATAATAATAATAAAAATAAAAATAAATAAAATATGAAAACATATGGGAAGTTTTAGAGGAAGAAATTTTATTTAAAAAAAAATGTGTAATGTAATTTAACAAGTGTAAAAGGAAGTAATGTGATGTCCACATCAGACTTTTTAAAAACAATCTTTACTTTTTTCAATATTATTTTTATATTAAGCTATTTACGTAGTTTTAATTTTAATCATAATTTTTATAATTATATTTACTAACTAATTCTCCTGAATTATTGATAATGGTTCAAAAATAGAACAACATCAAGATTTTTATATGCATATATTTTATTTTTATTTTTTTCCCTGTTTCAGATTTTTCTTTATTTTGCTCTTGCATAAATCTGAAAGAAGAACAAATAATTTTTTTAAAAGATTAAGAACATCACTGGAAATTACTTTTAAAAATATTTCAAAATTTTTTCTTCAAAAAACTAAATCAAGAGAAAACAATTAAAATTTCAGAAAATTATGAAATATCGTTTTAAACATTGATTTGACAGCAGCTATAAAGTTTTAAAATTTATGAATAATCTATCGAAATTTCTTTCTCTATTTTATGAATAATATTTCTTAAAAACTATTTTAAAAAGGAAATTAAATTTTAAATTATTTACAAAATGAGAAGAATTCTATTACATTTTTCTTCTAACTATTCTTTCATAATAATAATAATAATGTATAAGATATCTAAATTTTAACCATTAATAAAAAAAGATGATAATTTTTTTTAATATATAAAATATTATTTCAGTTTTAAAATGAAATAATAAAAATATAAATTCAAAAGGATTGATTCTAATAATACATTACTTCGCTATTCGGGTTTAGAACACGTCTGAGTTCTTCATTTTGTTTATTGATGATCCAATATTCTTCTTGTGAAACTGACTTATAACATTTCGTTACATACTGATTGTGTACATTACCAGCCGACTTGAAAATTCTACCTGTCGCGTAGAACTGACAATATTTAGATGATGATGAGGCCGAAATAGAAAAATTTATTTAAATAAATTTGGTTAGATTTACATCTGAATTTTAACCTTCTGAAAAAGTAGATTTTTATTTTTTATTCAGGTGATGAGCTTTTGAAATTTATTACATTTTATCCATGATTTGATGAAACTTCTTAATATATATTTGTTTTATTCTTCTTCATTTTGTTAAACCTTCTTTACTGACTTCTTTACGATTATATTAATAAATTTAATTATGAAGTGATTTATTTTTAATAAAGCTTAATTAAATTAAGATAATGAATTAAACATAATTAAATTATTATTTTGAGCGTGGTCTGTTATGTGGGAATCATACATAACCTTTATTTTCATACATATATATATATATATATATATATATATATATGTATGAAAATATATATATATTATATATATATATATATATATATATATATATATATATATATATATATATATATATATGTATGAAAATATATATATTATATATATATATATATATATATATATAAGTGTCATAATTAAAGAGGATTCAAGCAGCCAAACATAAGACATAAGAAACAAGTCACTTCTGGATTATCTTGGTAATATTATCTTAAAAACTATTAATTTGATTCTTGTTAAAAAATAATATCGCGTAAATAACATATATGGTTAATATTTAATTATAAACGGTCATCGAGTTGCATAATTAGATTAATAAAATTTATACATGTATAGATTTGTAAGTGATCGTGAAAACTTCATTTTTAACGCTCTCGCGTTAATAATAAGAATAAAAAAATATAATCATCGTTCTAATGTATTTGTATTATATATATTTACTAGCTGATCAGGGCTTGCTTCGCACGCTCGATTGTACAGGGATCTCCGCACCCCGCATCTGCAATGCGTTTGTTATCCTCCTGATTGCGAGAAACTTTCGTATTTATATACTCGTTCCACCTCCAGGCGCTGATCTCTATCCTCTTTGATTTTTTGATTTCATGAAACCCTGCTACACATAGAGGCACTAATCGTTCTAAAGACGATCCAACATCATCCTAGATTCGATGTCTTCTTAGATAATGAAAAATATTGGAAAAATTTATGAAAGGAAGAAGAAAAAAATTGAATATCTATGTAAATAAAAAGAGAAGAGAAGATGAAATGACGAAGGAAGTATACAGACTTTACAAATACTTGAAAAAGAAAACCTAAATTACAGATAACAGAATAGTAGTAAATATTTTACAATTCATTAAAGAAAAATGAATTAGTAATTTTATTTCACTATATATCTCTTGCCATAGTGACAGAGATATAATTTAATAAAAGGATTAATTTTTGTTTCTTTAATGAGTATCTGTAATTCACAACTTCTCCACCGCGGGGGCTAATTTAATAAGTAAATTTAAATCATTTATTTATGTAACGAATATCTACAATTTCCAAAAAGAAAAATTATTTCATTTAATCTGTGATAGAATAATTACATATTTAAATATGTTGTCTTTATTGAGGTGGAGGCCTTTCAGCTATGATACTCTTTCTGTATAAAGATGATCGTCGTAAAGGTGGTCGGATTAACTGCTTTACTTAGGCAAATATAAGATTATTAAACGAGTGTACTAAATATAAATATCAGATTTTAAATGTGTCTGTATGTAAAACGCTAGGATGGTTTGCAGTAGTTGAATGTCAGCTACGAAGACGATGCAAGAATATATATATTATTCGTTACCCTTACGTATTACTTTTATTCCATTTTTCTTAACATCCAACAATAGTTTAGAGGTGGGTTTTTTAAAATTATTAACTAATACATCTACATAAATAAAACATATCATTGTCGTGCTTCATATTCAACGCCCACCAAAACGTATTGAAGATAAATGTTTTTTTTTTCTCTCAGCTCCCCTGGGCCGGACCGACTTGTTGGTATTACGCCGCCCAGGGGAGTGTATTTAAACTCAAATAGGCCTTCCCACCTACCGGCTATATATCGGCATGGCAGGTCGGCCTACCGGTTAGCTCTTTTTGAGAGTTCTTTATTAATATTGTCCTTTTGGACATCACGCGAGACCCAGTTCGCCGCGACGCGGCGCCGGGTCCCTTCAGTATTCAGTGTGCTGTTACCTGACTGTTACCCGTGGAGTCCTTGGTGGCTCATCAGTGCCAACACACCGCAGCATGCTGGACCTCACCAGCAAGGCTGTCCACCCAGTCCTATTCTAGCCAACACCTTGTCTTCTCTCATCGGAGTATTTCTGTACAACAACTTGTCTAACAAAGCTAGCAAAATTGTTCCAGTTTGACTAGCTTCTTAGCATGTAGTCTATTGTTGTCTCTGGAGTTATACCTGTGAGTGCCTTACTATGTCTAAGTGTGTCCCACCTATTGCACTCAAAAAAGGTGTGCTCAGCATCATCTATCTCGTTGCAGTGGTTGCAAATTGGCTCTTCTCTCTTGCCTATTTTGTGCAGGTAGTTATTGAAGGAACCATGTCCTGTAAAAAACTGCAATAGGTGATGATCAACCTCACCAAATCTTCTCGACAACCATGGCTTGATGTTGGGGATGAGGGTTCTCGTCCATCGACCCACAGCTTCCTGCGACCATCTTTCCTGCCAGATATTATAAACGGCATCCCTGACCTCTTGTTCTGGCTTGCCTTGTGCCCTCTCCACGCACTTTTTTGCGATTAGGTCAATAGGAGGTGTACCCGATAACACGCACAGGGCGGCATAGGACACTGTCCTGTATGCGGACACAACACCTAGGAGGACACACCTGTGCGTCCTCGCCAGTCTCTCTTTGTTGCGCCTGATGGCGATAGAGCGCCACCAGGCCGGAACGGCATACATAAGCGAAGACACGACGGTGGTCGCCAGTAAACGGCGCTTTGAGGCCCGAGGGGCATTCCGCAATGACATAATGATGTTTAGGATTTTTATCATCTTTTCTGCCTTGTTGCATACATTGACTATGTGGTCGGTGTATCTACCGTTTTTCTGGAGGATAACTCCTAAGTACTTGATGTTATTCGCTTCTTCTATAGCATGACCGTTGATATTGAACGGTTCTAGCACTCTTCTACCCGTAAAGGCAATACACCGGCATTTTTCCGTAGACAGTTGCAGACCCCTGGACCTCAACCACTCCTGTATAGTGTCGATGGCCGCATATACCCTCTCCCGCACCTCCAAGACCGTCCTTCCCTCTACGAGGACTGCAAGGTCATCTGCATAAGCCAGGACCTGGACGCCGACAGGAAACTCCTTCTGAAGAAGTTCATCTATAATCACCAGCCACAACAACGGCCCCAGAACAGAGCTTGTAGGAACTCCACCGTGCATTTGAAAATGTACTGTTTCTTCCTGTGCTTCTACCAGACATCCTCTGTTGGACAAGTAACATTCAATTTGCCTACGCAGGTACGGGCTGAGGCCCCTAGCCGCAATTGCGTCATTAATGTGACCCCAACCAATTGCCCCGAACGCGTTTTTTATGTCTAGTGACAGCATCAGTGGAATTATCCTGGTTCGCCAAGTGCCTCTCTTCACCTCGTCGGCCCATCCCGAAATTCGGCAGATAGCCTGGTGGCAGATAGGGGGGGGGGGGTGGATCGCCCCCCGCGTAAACCCGTACTGGTTAGGACTGATTCCGGTTCCCTCTTCTAGTTCTTTGATGATGCGGCCAGCCAGCGCATCTTTTCTACTAGCTTCCCCATCATGTTAAGGAGGCTCAGGGGTCTATAGGTTATATCTTCCTCCGAAGAGGTGCCTTTAGGTAGGAATACCACTTTGGCCTCCTTCCAGCAGTCGGGGAAGTCTCCGTTCTCCATGCCGTGGCTGACAATCTCGAGCATCTCCCAGGGAGCCTTCTGAACCAGCCCCTTGATCACTGCCGCGGGAATCTTGTCCGGGCCAGGGCTCTTTTTGGTTGCCAAACTCCTCGCCGCAAGTTGTAGCTCTTCCATGGTGAATCTTCTATTGTCTCAAGGTGTGGATCTCACGATATCAGGCACTGTATGCGGGAACAACCTGGCTACCTCCCTTGCAACACTGGTCTTATTGAGGATAGGCATACGTCTCCCGAACGTTTTGGTCACAATACGATATGCCTGGCTCCAGGGATTGCTGTCAAGCTCTTCGCACAGCCTGATCCAGCAATCCTTTTTACGTCTCTTAATAGCCTTATTGAGCGTTCTTCTTGTCTCGAGGTATCTATTGGCTATTTCCTGGTACCCTTCTCTGTTATTTCTAAGAAAACGTTGTTTCCTTCTCCTAAGGGACTGGAGCTCTTGTCTCATTGCTTCAATTTCAGCAGTCCACCAATATACGGAGCGCCTCCTTGTATTGTTAGCTGCCATTCTGTCCATTTCCTGCTTTATTATATTAGATAAAGCCTCAGGTGATTGTTGATATCTATCAGACAGTCTACTTGCAGTCCTGTTGACGATTTGCTCTATTTGTACTGATGAGAATCTCGGCGGGGGGGGGAGTGTACTTCACGCCTGAAATCTACGTCTTTCAGATCCAAGATAGAGGCGCGGTGATCGCTCGCTATATCTTCTGAGAGAACCATCCACTGGTACTGATTCCTCCTCCACCTACAGTCCAGGATGGTGAGGTCAAGCACCAACCGATGACCTCTCGCTCGCTACGTACGTGGGCGTGTCGTCATTAATGCAGATGCAGCCGGCAGTTTCCAGGAGATCGGCAAGGATCTGTCCCCTCTTGTTGGTGTGTCGACTGCCAGCCGCCACCATTTTGCTGTTAAAATCACCCAGCATTACGATCCTCTTGGTTGAATTGGTAATCACACCTTGTAAAATGTCGATGAAGTTAGTAAAGTCCGCGATCGCAATGTTGGGCGAAATATACACACCCACGAATAGAGTTGTTTCGGTCTCAACAGACACCACGCCACTACCTCTAAACTTGAAATTCCATTGTATTCTATGACTTACGTCCATAATGGCAACATCTCCCGACATACCAACAGTCCATCCAAGTTTGGCAGCTTCATATTTATTGGGTTCGGTGACCACAAGGAGGTCTACGTTCTTGTCTGCAACAACACGACTAATTAAGTCGTGAGCGAGAATACTCCTATTGGCATTCGCTAACATAGTCCTAATCATGCAATTTTTTCTTACATTGCCATGCTCCAATCCTGTGTTCACCGCTCTTACAATCGAGGCATTGCTTAGGTTCAAGACAATCCGCTATCTTGTGACCTCTGCTACCGCAGTTGAAGCACAAATCGAGCCTATCGAGCCTATTGAAGATAAATCTATGAAAATAAATATACACATTCTTCATTCGGTTTAAGTGCACACTAAGAAAAAACTTTTTGAAGTTTCGAGGTAAAAGGATTAAAATGAAATTTACTAATTCTTTTTTTTTAATTACTTGGTAACAAATGAAGATTCTCGATACCATTTTTATTTTTTGTGTGTATAATTTTCATACCATTATCTAAAAAGTTTTAAATATGCACATATATATTTTTATATTTCTATATATTTTTTTTTTCTGTAATTCCGAGTTTAAATTGTTAAAATGAATTTTTAATTTATTTTTAAACCTGGCTAATTTTGTGAATTTTTTAAGCAACTAATGAAGATAACAACTTGATTTTTAGTTTGTGTGTAATATTGAAGTGAACATCTTGAAACCAATTTCTGGAGTTTTTGAAATTCGACCTTGCAAGTGGTGAAGAAAGGTAAAAAAATGTTGAGCAATGATTCCCCATTTCCGACTATATTAAGCAAGATATTCAGTAGTTTTTGGGGCTTGCAAATATTTTTAAGATAAATATCTAAAAGCCATTTTCAGATTTTTTAATTTAGATTTTTTAAGTGATGCGACCGTAAACAGCGCTTCGGCTCAACCAACGCAGCCACTGCTACTGTTAAATTATGTGAGTCGCGACTGACTACATCTGCCTCCAGTTACCTGACTAAAACACGTAAAATAAAAAATAAAATAAATTTTTTATTTTACGTGTTGAACTTGATTCTTTGAAAATTATAAATACCAGTTTTAATACAACACTTCTGTTTATGTATTCAAATTTATTTAAAACCAAGTAGCTTTAAAAATAAAAATTCAGCTAATTCGTATTAGAATCCGTTTTAACTTCAACGGTGATTCAATAGTTTCAGAATAAAATACTACAGAATATAACACAAGCGCTGTATTTCACGAGGAATACTGAGATACACGATTACATAAGAATACCATACGTTCGAGAAGTTGAACGCGTGATTTCGAGGTATATCTCCAGACTGAAGCATGTTACTCATTTACCTATGAATTTATTTGACAAGAGTGAGGATGTTATTTTTTTAAACTCCCCCAAGACGACCAGCCCACGCAAAAAAGCTTAACAAAGTCGCCTCAGGGTGTCATGGCAGCTCAGTCTGCCCGCTCTAGCTGCGTCCGAACGCGGACATTCCATCGTGGTCTCCCGTGCCTCCTCGAAAACATACTAATCACCTCTTCTGGTGATCAGAATGTTTCTCCGCAGGAGAGCTACCCTTTCCGTCACTGTTTTACCTGATCCAGACACGCATTTCGCTTGCCCTTCACAGTTACGTGTACCCCCATGCACACCTTGAGGGTCCCCCATGCCATCATCGGGGAGCTCCGACCCACCCACTCTTGCGCCCGAACATCCTAGGCATACAGGCTGCCTCCCTGGCCCCTACACGCATCAAGATGGACTCGTACCTGTCCTCGATCCCCCATGCATTCCCATGATCTCTCATTACTTGTTGCGCCATGTTCCCCTCGACGTCAGCGGTAGAGCACCGCACACAATATTCCCTTACTCCATGTCAACAGGGAGGATGTTAGGAGACTGAAAAGGTTCCCTGTGATTAAACGTTATGAAGATTGGGTTTATTTATGGATGCTTACGTTTATTATTTTTCATGGTTATCTTAAAGTTAATATTTCATTTATTGTTGTTTTAAGTACCTATTTAAGTACCAAACATTATTATCTGCGAAGATGATATGTATTAATTTTTATTGAACTATATTCTCGCGCATTATCAAATATTATCAAGTTATTTCATACTTACTAGTTTTATTTCACTTATTTATTTATGTTAAATGTTTTTGTACAAGTTTAGGATTATCATTGGGTGATCATATTTTAAGTGACAGTCTATCATACGACTAACGTATAGCTAAAATATTGCAGCTGATTGTAAATAAACGATTCAGCGAAAACATTTTCATCTTTGAATTTTATTATGAATTAATTAATAATATTTAACATTTTGGCAGTGTTACTTCAGAACATGGCATATTTTATTAATACGCCACCAATTTCCACCAGGCTAATGACCATAGCTTAGATGCCCGCTCTTTCATTACAAAAAAATATATGTTAGGAATCGTATCAAAATTAAAAAAACAAACTCTTTTTTTATCAAGTTATAATAATATACTTTAATTTATTATTCTGCGAATAATATATTGTGCATTTCTAAATGTTGATAATTGATCTTATGTTACTTTACTTTTTTATGTATATTTAATACCAATCGTAAAGTAATGTAAGCTTTTAAAAATTTTCACTTATGTGTTTTTTTAAGTTATAACACCATATGGGACATAAGTTAGTCTATTAAAGAACCATGAAGCACTCAAGTTTCCTTCCATTTGGGATCACTACATTTTGTTGAAAGTGTGAGGTAGCTAGAATCCATTTTTATTACATTCTTATTCTCACTTTTCCTTTCTTATTTTTTTTTTTTTTTGTAGGGTATATAAACTAATTTTTTCTTTTAGGTGAAAAACTTGTAAACAGTAGGGTGAATTTCAGTTCAGATTTTTCTATGTTGTTTTGAGAATTTACTGGTTTCAGGATATAAATCGACACGTTACCCCGACAGGTGACAGTTGTATTGGGTAATGTTAAACGGATGAGGGGAAAAATACCTTCTGAACATATAAACGTCGATATTCTGTCAAAACAAATAATAAATACAGTGACATAATATAAAAAAATACTGTTGTAACTATTTTTGTTCTAAAAAATCAATCCCAGGAGGCATATTATGATGTGATTTAATAAAATCCCAACTAAATTTATTTTTAGTGAGTTTTATTTTAAAAAAAACTTATTTAATAGAATTCACAATTGACAAAAAAAACCGTTCTTTTTGATAAAACTGATATTTTAATTATAATTCTATCTAAGATATTTATGAATCATTTCAAAAACTAATAGTTAAATACTTAATTTTTCTAACATTTAAAAACATACTCTTAAAATCGTATTTTTTTACTATTATCAATTGAGTATGCAATATACATTTTTCGTATTTAATCGTTTATTCTTTTATCAAAATAAATGTGTAGAAAAAAAATTCAGAAAGAATAGAACTAGTTTTAAAACTTGTATGTAAGATTGTTTTTGGTGTCACAATATCGTAATCAGAAACGATATAAGTATCTGATTTGAGGTACAAGTCACTCCCAAAATACTAGTTTCAGTGTATAATTAGTAGTATTTTTTTTTAAAAGCTGATTTCGTAGTCGAGAGTTCTAAGGTTAAAATCCTAGTAAAGGCAGTTACTTTAAACGGATTTCAATATTAGATCGCGGACATCGGTGTTTTTGTGGTGGTTGGGTTTCAATTAACCACACATCTCAGGCATGATCGATCTGAGACTGTGCATGATTACACTTCATTTACTATCATACATATCGTTCTCATTCATCCTCTGAAATAATACCTTACGGTGGTTCCGGAGGCTAAATAGAAAAAGAGAGAGAGTATTTTTTAAAGTTAAAAGAAGATATAATCTTTACTGATGAAATTATTTTTACCGTATGAGAAAATATAAAAAATCCTGAAATTATAGCAATTTTAATACTTATAAAAAATACTAAATTTGTGAAATGAAACAATTGGGTGGAGCTCCAGTAATTGTAATTCATTTGTTATTAATGTATCCAATTCTAAATGAAATTATTATCGAATCTTTAATATAGATCTAATTTGTTAATGATCAACTTACAATGCACTCTTGAAAAATATACGTATATTTACACATATATCAAATACTCTAATGATTTCTAAATTGGTTTCCCATATATATATTGTTTAATTGCAATGAAAATATTAAATTTCATTAGCAGGAATCAGCGGTCGTCGTTCAACTTCCGACCATTGCTGAACTTCCGTAATTTTCAGTAACCTTTAAAAATTGAATTTTGGTTTCAACAACAGTCTTTCTAAGTCAGAACTTTGAAAATGTGACGAAAGTTAGGCCAACTTGAAACTAGTTATTTCCAATATTCACAATTGCCTTACCTAGAGTTATTCCTTGAAATTTATGAATACGATTAAACCAAATTAGAATAAAAATAAAAAAAACCAGGATTATTATTCAGACAATGTTCAGAAATTTGTGGAATAAATCATAGCTTTCTAACTGCATATGCCAGCATTAATGAGAATTATTTTTAAGAAAATTGTTTTTTTTAACACTACTGGTAAAATAAGAACAGAATTACTAAAGAGAATTGGTCCTGTATATTTTTCAAACATAAGTATGCAAAATGGTGTGTGATCATTGTAATTTTTTTTTCTTTCAATAGCAGGATCGATAGAGACTTGGAGTTCTATGACGGGTGATCACGGGGGAGGCCACCTTCTAGTGGTGGGCGGTGGGGTCTCCTCGGAGTCGTCGCTCATCAATCGCCCCCAGGGGACGCCTTCCGGTCATCTAGATTCGGATAGTTTAGTGCCTGGGTGATTATGCAGGGGTTGTGTACATACCATTTGATTTAGATAAGAGGGGCATGATAAGAGGGGGTGGGGTTTAGCGGGTGGAGCCCTCATTGTCATCAGTGCGGGCCTGACGGCGGCTGGTCGAGCTTTTTCCTCCCCTAATGAAAACAAAAAAAAAAAAAACAAAGAATAAAATAGCAGGATCGTAAGTTATATCAATTATTGTTACTACTGTAGAATTGATGGTACATAATAAGCCTTGAATGACCGACATTCGTGAAATTGTAGTTCCATCAACCATTTTCAAATTTTTCGTGGAATTTTCTAAATTTCCTATATTTTTATCCTGGATCATGTGATCGACGTTATATTCTTCATTAGTGTTTGTTTTTTGTTGCAATGTTGTGTCGTTGTTGTTCTATTCGTTTTAGATCTTTCGTTATGTGACTAATAGTACTACCTGCTCTTCGTCTGCGAGACATACTGATTTGCGTAATTACTCACGAATTTATTTTTAGAACCAAAATTCCAGTTGTTTTTGGAATCTCTTCTTTTTATTCATTTTATTTTAACCTACGCTGTAAATTCCTCATGTATCGCTGTAACTCAGACTACTATTTGAAATGTAATTGGAAATATTCTAAATGTTTATTTACTTACATTATTTATACAAGTATATACACGTATTTTATTATTTAATAAAAATCGAATCAAAAAATTCGTCGCTAAAACTACACATATTTGAAATTTTATTTTAAGAAAAACGTACCAGTGACCTTAAAAGCAGTTATTTTCCAATGGATTTGATAAATAATTTATTTAAATCGGTAACTTCAAAAAATTCAATATATCTGTAGGAATAATCTACCTGGAAATGCAAGAATTAAATTGTGTACCCTTTAAATAGTATACAGCATACATGAAAAATTTCAAAACGTTTAGTCAAACAGTTTCAGAGGAGTTTAGAACAACCCTTTTTACAAAGATGCCCAAAGGAAATAAGTCTAATTTCATCAGGCTCTGTCCCGTTAAATTAATAAAAAATATATTAACTAATTTCACCTTTAACCTATATCATTATGACGGCTGAATATTACTTTTATTAAAAAAACTTATAAATGATTTATAAATAATACAGAATTAAAACTTTTGTTCATTTCAGTTTACATTTATTTATTAATTCTATGTTAAGGTTTGAAAATTTTTCTCATCTTCCTCATCCCATATTTAAAGAAATAATTCAAAAGTAAACAAATTTTGGGGGGATTTTAAATAAATTAGTTTTAAAAGTTAAAAATTTTGTTGTTTTAATTAATATTTCAGATGAAATTTTCTTAATTAAAAACGGCTACGCAAAAAAACTCAATATTAAGAAATAATTGGATTCTTAATTTAGAAATCCTTATTAACGTATTATTTTAAAACGATAGTAATTCTTCTAGTCCAAATAATGCTTTCATATCCTTCGAATTTTATAATTTTTATATTTATTTTACAAAATTAATTATTTCTTTAGTTGATGAAGAATTCACAAGACCAAGCTGGCTTGTTTAATAAACACTAATAAAACTACACAAACGTATTGAGTAGCAGTATTAAGTTAAAATTATTTAAATGTAATTAAATTTAAATATTAGGAAGATGTTCGTAACCAACCGAGTAAAATCAAATCAAAGTGTTGATTTACTTTCTGAAAGAAATAAACATTTTGCAAGTAATTAAATATTTATTTTCTATGCTCTCTGAAACCAACAGCCAGGTGTATTAAGATTAATGAAATAGTAATTTCTTACAAAATAACATTACATTGACAAGTTTAAGTTTAATTAATATTTTTCATTAGTTAATTGCTTTTTCTGTTAAATAAATGTTTACTATCATTATTTGTTGAAAAATAAAATAATCTACTGGAATTCATAGTAACTAAAAATTTAAATTATTGTAATATACGCAAAGTATAATTATTTTTTATAAAATGTTTTTTTAGTCAACTATTTAATTAAATCTGTTTAATGATCAAATTATTTTCCTCCAATAGATTATCTTTGATTTATCATAATAATACTGACAACGAGTTATTGAAACAAAGGCAGATGTAATGAGAAACCCCAGATAAATCCAAATAGATGATTAACGCTTAACCACAGCGATTACATTGTATTGGTGATACCGAAATTACGCGTAATAAAACAATTTACAGCGTTCTTTAGGCAACAGTCAATTACTTTGCCACAGTTATTTCAAGTGTCATTTCCAGAAATATAATTTATACTTTGAAAAGTTTTCTCTAAATCTCTTTTTATGCTGTTCAGTTAGGTTACGCATTTATATACTAAGTTTTTCTTGTTCAAACGTTTAACGATCCATTTAGTAATATTCCTCAAGACATAAGTAAATAAATTGTATGAAAGTAAGTTAATAATCTTACACTCGGTACAAATTTTAATATATTTGCAAGTAGTACAAATTATTTTAATTGATAATCCAAAAAATTCTGTAACAAAATATGTAATAAATAGAAAGAAAGCTTTAATCAATTTTTGGGGAACTGGGAGAATTTGGGGGCAATTTTTTTTTTTTATCGAAAAAAGAATATACTTAATATAGAGTTGACTTTGCAAAACCAGGAAAAATTAAACCAAAAGAAATTCTCTACCCCACTCCAGATGTTAATTGCAAATTTTTACCAAGGAGACTCTGGGCCAAATTGAATCAAAATTAGTTTATCCAGACAAAAGTTATTAAGCTTCAAACATACCAAAAACGTATGTACGAACAACATCACCCACATTTTCTTTTGTTTTTTTCAGGTCCCATAAAACTTCAAAAAATGCAGAAAAAAATCATTTTCCCTATTTTTGACTGATTACCGTACTTTTCTTCTTGCAGCATAGTTCTAGATCTACGATGGCAGGAAAGCAAAAATGCTAAGAAACAAGATTATAGATTTTATTTCAGAAATATATCAACAGACAAACTTTAGCAGAATTAAATTTTTTATTTTGTGTAAGTAAATTTTGTTTGTCCTTTTCGTGAAGTAACAGCTAGAATAATTGTAAAATTAATAAAAAAAAGTGAACATAGTTAGCTGATAATATTAGTAATATTGGGCAATTATTAATAAAAAAAACTCAATTTTTTTACAAGTTTGAAAATACCTTTCATTCAGAGATCCTGGGTTCAAATCCCAGTCAGGCATGGCATTTTTCATACGTTACAAATTTCCTGTCACCCCTCCCGGCCAAAAAAAGTGTACAAAAAAGTATAATAAATAATAATAAGATAACCAATAAAAAGTAGTGTTAAATTTTGAGATCAGAGGAAGTATCTTAACTTTTAGCTTACAAGAACTGTGTATTTTTACGTTCTTGTACAAAGTAAAGGAAGTATTGTAATCGCGAAAAATTTCGGTTTTCAGATTTAAACGGAAATATCCATTTTGACCATCCTTGAATCCATTTCGAATAGCTTCTGCGTGACGTCTGTACGTACGTATGTATCCCGTATAACTCAAAAACGATCAGCCGTAAAATGTTGAAATTTTAAATTTAGAACTGTTGTTACATTTAGTTGTGCAACTCTCCTTTGGATTGTAATCGACTTGACAAAAATGTCCAAAAAAGCCCAAAATCCAAAGCATTTGGATTTTGGACTTTTTCTTGCCTGCAGTAATAAGCCCTCATTGAGAGCTTTTCATCAATGTTTCGTAAGTAGTACTTACTTTCATTGGTTCCAGAGTTATAGCCAAATAAAATTTTAATTAATGAAATATTTCGATCTTAGAGGAAGGCACAGTTTGAATCTCCTATTTTTCTTAACTTTTTCTGTTTAATTTAGATCTACTGATTTGTTAGTAATTACCTCTTATTGTAAAAAAAAAAATACAATAAATAATAATTCAATAATAACAATAAAAAAAAGAAAAAATCAGAAGTTATTAATGAAATAAAATATTATGAACTTTTCGTTTCAAAAATTTCCTATATGTAATTTAATAGGCGTTCAAGGAAGTCATGTAGTGTCCACATCAGATTTTTTGTTTAAAGCAAGATAACCAGAGCAGATAAGTGTAAGTAATAACATATAGTAAATATAGTTAAATTATATCTAATATTAACTCGTACTTTAAGTAACGTTAAAAAACTCGTCTCTTTTTTCCTTCCTATTAAGGACTTGAAATAAATTCAGGAAACCTATTTCTTGTGAGATATGACGGATCATTTAAATTAACAAAGTGATTTTACTCTTTTCACTCTAATCTGATAATTTTTCTTCTTATTCCGTTATAAAAGCAGTCATACGGTGACCATAATATATAAGAATATATATATTCAATTTGGTGTTGATATAGAAATAATAAAACAAAAAATAAAATCTGGCAACACAGTTGTAATACTTTCCTTGCACATTTATTATTCTTATATAATGGAAAAATACTTTTCAATACTTTTTTTTGGAAATCAATACTTTTCACTTTTTTCTGCTTCCCGTCCCCAAAACCACCTCCCAAGAAAAAACTAAAAAAAAAAAATCCGTTGAAAAATGCACAACTAGTAAAAAGTTACCTATGATTTATAAGTAATTTTTTTGGTCATTTTCACTACTGCTACGCAGGAAGACAAAGAAAAAGTATTGTTACAAAACATGCAATAAATAAAAATATTCTGCTTGCGATTATGATGGAGGGGAGAATTTGGGGGCAACATTTTTTTTAAATTGGTAAGGTACGAATGTATGTATATAATATGTATATGCGTATTTAAGCGTATTTATGCGTACTTTATATTAATCTCTATGGAGAGCTTAATATAAAGTGTGATTATGTTTGCAAAATTTTGAGAAAATGGACCCCAAAGGAGCTATCTATCCTAACCCTGGAGATATAAATCCCAAACTTTTACTAAGTTAGGTGATTTAAAAATTAACCATAAAGGGATGATAAATTGTGTAGAATTAGTTCACACAATAAAAATAATCCTAAACGTCAAATATGACATCATTAAAAAAGTACTTTGTTTAAAGTAGTCCAATCTTTGTACATATTTACTAGTCCTTGAGGCTTAAATTTTTTTTAAATGTATGTAGGTAAATTAATTTGTTGCGTTTGAAAAAAAAATTAAGTTTTATTGTTTGATACATATTGAAAAATATTTCCTTTTCCATTATTTAATATTATCTTTTCAAATTAAAAAATCATGAATTAAAAAAGTCATGACTAACTTAAAATTTGTAAGGAAAAGTAGTTTGTTTAATTGGAAGTGTATGTTTGTATAGTTTATTTATCTTATGCACTAAAATTATTGAGCTGAAAGCTTATTTCCATCTGGATATTCACTGGGAAAGGATCGGGCTATTTTTTTGTTATTTTCCCAAGAATGACCCTCATGTTTTTTTTATCTTCAGTCATTTGACTGGTTTTATGCAGCTCTCCAAGATTCCCTATCTAGTGCTATTCGTTTCATTTCGGTATACCCCGTACATCCTACATCCATAACAATTTGTTTTACATATTCCAAACGTTACCTGCCTGCACAATGTTTTCCTTCTATCTGTCCCTCCAATATTAAAGCGGGATGCCGCTTATTAATTCCGGGATGCCTTAATATGTGGTAAGACTGTCTCTTCTTTTAACTATATTATTCCAAATGCTTCTTTCTTCATCTATTTGCCGCAACACCTCTTTATTTGTCACTTTATCCACTCATCTGATTTTTATCATTCTCCTACAGTACCACATTTCAAAAGCTTCTAATCTTTTCTTCTCAGGTACTCTGATCGTCCAAGTTTCACTTCCATATAAAGCTACGCTCCAAACATATACTTTCAAAAATCTTTCCCTGACGTTTAAATTAATTTTTGATATAAACAAATTATATTTCTGAATGAAGGCTCGTTTCGCCTATGCTATTCGGCATTTTCTTTCGCTCCTGCTTCGTTAATCTTTAGTAATTCTACTTCCCAAATAACAAAATTTATAATTTTAATGACCCTCATGTATATTTTTAATACATATATACATCAGGTGTCATTAGAACTTGAGTCTCCTGCAAGATTTCCTCAAAAATATCCTTACTTGAGGAAATTTCCGAGGTTATTACGTACAGTAAAAAAAGTACTTTGAAGGTCCATAGAAGCTTGATGACATGTCTGCGGGCCATTCCTAGAAGAATAAAATAAACTCAACCCAATCTGTCCAGTAGGACTTCCGAACTCAGTGAAAATAAAGCTTTTATTTTACTTGTGAGAGGAAAAGTATGAGAAAAACAACGGGGTTGGGAGTGAGAATTGTTACAAATGGAATAAGTTTTTAGCTTATTCTTTAAAATACATAACATTTTTTTGTAATAATAACGATGTTGTGCAGCAAGGGGGTCACAAGTTTATCAATAAAATTAACGATTTTTTTTTTAATGCAGATACGATACATTCTGACTTAAAAAAATGGGGAGTAATAACCAATAAGGTTCTTTCACTGTAGTGATTTGTTACTGAAATGAAATAAAACAGATATTTACTGCAAAGAGTTATGATGTTTGATTAAGTTTAGAATAATATAGATGCAGTTACAAGTGACGTCTACCCAGCGTAATATAATAAATATGAAGTTGGGCTTCTAAGGAAATAACGTAAAATACGATGAGACAATGAGGGTTTGAGTCAACGGGAGCAGATAAAATTACGTAAAATAAAAATCAATATCTAAAAATACCCATTCTAATTTTATTGGAAAATTAAAGAAGCAATGTTTATTATATAAAATAATTTAGTCATTACAGTTACATATTTCAAAGTTCGTATAAGATAAATTAAATAATTTAATAAAAACTGAAAAAAAAATATATATATAACCAGCTTAAACAATTGAACTAGAAAATTTTTAATTGTTTGTTAAAAAATACAGCAAAATCAGCTTTTATGTGAAGTAGACAATTATTTATCATTTTTATATCGATCATTTACATTTCCTGGTAATTACAAAAAAAAATCTGTAATTTAAGCTTAATGAAACAAAATTAATCATAACGATTAAAGATTTTGTAGAATTTAATTTTCTCTTCATCATTGGCTAAACTCTTATTGATGTTGTTTTGCAGAAAATGTACCTCATTAGTCCGATAAATATCTAATTTTTAAACTGATAAAAATGTCATTTTACATTTATCTCATTAAGCAAGAAAGATTCTATAATGATTATTAGTTTTCTATTTGACCATTTTTTACTATTGTAAAAACAAAATCAATATATCAAATAAATCTGATTACAACATATTAAGATAAGTATAATGATTTGATAAGATCACTAATCCAACGGTGATTAAAAATTATTTAATAAAATTAAATGAACGTGTATTTTAATTAGATATGTTTTTCGTTATCTCTATTTCAGCAAGGTTTCACTCTATAAAACTCTTCTTTTTCCCGTATAACTCTTTATACGGGATCTGAGGGGATGGTATGCCTCGAGTTCGTTTTTAAGGGCAACGGGTGCCCAGGTGCTCACCAACCATGTTAATTTGAACCAATATATGTTTCGGTTCCGCCTGGCAGCTGATGAGCTGTGCGTCTGCGGGGAGGTCCAGTCAAGTGAGCAACTGATGTTTGACTGCCCTGCTGTTGGTTGGAGGGCCACCCTGGAACTTAGAGATCAAGGGGAAAATTGGCTGCTTACAAGCGGCGAGTCAATGTGGCGAGAGCCGCATTGTCGGACTGTGTGGAAGTTTCTTGATGCGGTTGCTATGTTCAACCGACATCAGTAGTTTACCTAAGGGAAGACTTCTACGGCATTGCTGTCGGAAGCTAACCTAGAAATATATGGCTGACCTCCAGCCAAATAAGACTTCAAGCGCTTTAATATGGTGGAAAAGTACTTACTGACATTCAGCGATTTAGGCGTGGCAGCGAATTGCTGTCTAGATAAAATAAATTTTAATTTATGGATGTCATATATATTTTTACTAGTTGATGGGGTGCGCCTACCCATTTTAGTAAATATATGACAAGTGAGCGGTTGGGACACGTAAGCCGGTGGTGTATGGCATCGCGCTTAGTCCGCTCACGCTGTTAGGTAAGCTCTAGGAGTTATTTAGAAAACTGGTCACTAAACTGTTTCGAGGCTCAGTACCCTTTATGGCACAGACATTCGGTCTTATACTTTAGGACGACCGAATGGGGTGGTGGCGGGAGAAATGTCAAGCAAACCAATCTATATATATATATAAAGCTATTTGGTAGGCCTGATGTGTGTCGGTTGATGGTTGGTTGGTGTTACAACTTACATATTTACGATAAAATTGTCGTTTATGAGATCCATAAGGAGAATTTTAATTCGATGCATAAAAGCTTGCACTTCCTTAATAGTTTTGTTTGAAAATGTTGTACTTTAGATTTGACGAATGGTTTTTAAGAACAATATATTCTGCTTCTGGGCACCCTAATAGATTTTAAAATTGATTAATATACTAGGGTTCAAATTTTATATATACTGTAAATCAAGAAATAAATAAAGTCGCAAACATCTGCTAAGTTTCAAATTTTGTGGAAACATATTGAATTCCGGTCAACCTTTTATCGATGATGAGTTCGAGATATTTTTTCTATCAGTATGATCAAGGACGTACCACCCAGATAAAAAAGGTGTAAAAAATTATTGTCTTAAAATAAAATTCTTTTATAAAGTTTGTGAAAGTATTAATTTTTATATATCAGGTTGTGATCCAGGCACCTTATTGGCTGCGTGTAAAATCACGGTTTTCATGAACTGAAATGTGTACCTGAAGGCTGTGTGATATTTGGAATGAGAGAGATAATTGAGTTGTGTAACAGTGATACACGTTGCTAGCGTACTGATTCCTGTTTATGGCAGTGAAATGACATGAGTTAATTAATGATTATAATTATATGATAATATATCTCAGCCGCTGCATATAACGTCTAGAGATTGTAGAACTTAATAAATAATTTGTGTAGGCGTAAAATGTATTTAACAGGGAATGTAATACGTAGCAGTATTTTTTATTTAGCAAATTATCTAATTGATCTGATATTCCTGGAGTTCAAAATAATTATTCACATTATTAGTTTCAGACTAAAATATGTTACATTCTGAAGCACTTCATCTATCCTTTATGACTCCTAATATTGGTCACTAGTAAATGTGTAATGGGTAAAAGCTTCCTCCTATATACACAGCACTCGCACTGTGCACATACAAGATGTACGCACACGCTGCAAGCAAGTTGTTACAAATAAATTACACTAATTAGCTGATTGACCAGTATTTAATTTTCTAATCATTATTTGATGAGGGATTCTTTTTGAGTTTGACAACCATAAGGTAGGACCTAATACAAGTAGCTTAGCTACCGGATTTGGCGAATGATCAACTTCATGTCGGTTTATCAAAATAATCATCGTTTCGGTTGACAAACTTCACTGTTTAGCGGAGACAAGCCTATCATTTTATACCCTAGCAACACTAACCACCGTTGGAGAAGCCACGGTGAACAAAAGTTAAATGACTTGCTTTGGTAGTTAGTTTTTTCTTCAATCATCGTACAAATAAATAACTTCGCCGCAATTTAGAGATCAACCGCACTAGCCAAATCTTGGCAATGATACTTTTTCAGCAAGACAGTTGATTCCAATTCTATATCCGGCCTTATAAATTGTATACTTTATTTTTATAGCTTGAGATTTTCCAAATGCGAATGATTGATCTAACACCAGCTTTACCTTCTCGCAAGGAAGCAACTGTATGTCAAATTTTATTAAAGAAAATAAAAAAGATAAGAAAAAAAATATTTGGGTACTTTAGCTCTAGCTAGGTTTTGGTATGAGACTACACTTCATTCATACTCATACATATCATCCTCATTCATCCTCTGAAGTATTATCTAAACGGTAGTTACCGGAGGCTAAACAGGAAAAAGAAAGAAGAAAGGTTTTGGTATGAACTGGTTAGACTACATAAGAAAACGTCTGAAATTTGGACGGTTATAAAAACTATCATTCAAATGTAATCCTTAAGCAATCTAAAATATATTTACAATGAATCATCTGGAATATAAAAATAAGGCATCAAGGGTGATATAAGGGAACAGATATAGGAGTAATATAGGGAAGAATATAGGGAACAAAGGGAAATATAGGTCAGGCAAAAATTTTAAAAACTTCTCTACGAGTAGCAAAACGTTCAGAATTATATAATTTTTAATCTAAATCCACTTCATCAAAATATGAGTGCTCGGGTTCAAAAATATTAAAACTGCCTGCAGTTCTGATTTAAAAAATTTAAATAATTAATGTTCTAATCTTACATGGAAAATTTATTTATTGTGGCCTTGTGACTTGCATACTCCTACTTGTGATTTTGCAAAAGTGTTTGATTACTTAAAATTTATAATCAAGGTTTTGAGTTTTTTTTTTAATTTCATTTGATATGTTTGCGAATATTAGTGATTTTTGAGATGAAGTGAATGTATCTGAAGTCACACAACAGTAACTGACATAATGGATTTAACAAAAAATTTGTTTCATTTCCATACTAAAAAAAATAAAATATCAGTTTGAATTACTTACAATGACATACCATTTGATTTTGTATTCTTAGGTCTGCAGACTTTACAATTACTTCAGAATTATTTATAAGAAATTAGGTTTTTTATTTACTTATAGTTTGCATTTGATCTTTCCTTTCACAAAGTGAATACTTGTAACAATTAATTGTAGTTTCTTCTAATAACATGACTGAATGAAATTTAAATTCTTCGTTGCATTGCCTTTTTTCAGTCTTTTCTAACTGTTCACTTTTATCATCTTATCTACTTATTTATAATCAATTACAGCCGGTGTTTTCTTTCTTTCTTTTTCCTGTTTAGCCTCCGGGAGTTCAGGTATTACTTCAGAGGATGAAAGAGGATGATGTGTATGAATGTAAATGAAGTGCAGTTTTGTACAGTCTCAGTTCGACCATTCCTGAGATGTGTGGTTAATTGAAATCCAACCACCAAAAAACACCGGTATCCACGGTCTAGTATTCAAATCCGAATAAAAAGTAACTGCCTTTCCTAGGTCTTAAACGCTGGAACTCTCGACTTCCAAATCAGCTGATTTGGGAAGACGCGTTCACCACTAGACCAACCGGGTGGGTTTACAGACATTTCGCGAAAGGCAAGCCAAAGAAGAAAGAAATACACAGAAGAAGACGAAGAAAAAGTAGAATGAAGAACACCACAACGCGACTTCACCGCTACGGACTGGAGTCCGGGTGACCGAGCCCAGCCAAAAAGCTCCACGAAGAGCAACCAGAAAGAAGTTTTCTAACTTCTCCTTACCAATTACCCTTTTAAGTTTTCCTTTCCTAACCCTTTTCTTTTACTTTCCTAACTTACAATTTACTTCAGTCAGCACATTCGATGGAGGAAGCGCATTGCTTCCTCCAAAAACTAGGCCCCGATAGGCGTATTCCTGTTAGTCCGAAAGGCGCTAGCACCGAAGGGACTTCAGTAGAAGGACTGAAGAGGAATTACGCCGAGAGTACGAGGCTCATATGCGCCTATTTTCCCACGATCAGCCTTGGTTATTTATTCGCATTGATCTAAAGAACTGGAACGCAAAAACACAACTCCGTCCGTTAATAAAACGTGATAATCTATAATCGTCATTAACTAACAATGACCCGACCGAAAAGACACAGTAGCAAGGGACTTTGTCCAGATTTTACAATTAGTAGGGAGACAATAATAAGATCCCGCTTCCGTTCTGTTCTGTTATCTACTTATAGAATCCTCTGTATTATCGAATGCAGTTACAGATTAAATCCTTTAAACTCTTCAGAAGAGTTTAAAGGATTTTTAAAAATTTTTTTTTATCAATCTATTTTTAATACTATTAACATTAAATTATATACCACATTAGGCATATCTCTAGACTAATCTATGACGTTATTAAATGTAGTCAAGTAGCTGGGTTAATGGATTAAATAATTACGACAGTTATACACTCGTAATATCATTAAGCAAAGTCTATAATGACAGATATTAATGCACGAGTACGAAGTTACCACACGAGCCTTGGCGAGTGTCATCAACTTCGCAAGAGTGCATTAATGGCCATTATATAGAAATTCATACCGTATTTCTACGGCTGAGAAAATATAAGTTAAATCAATGATAGAATATATTGTTTATAGAACATTTAAAAAATACGTTAAACAATGCATTTCTATAGCAGTAGGCTATTAGTCATAAGTTCTGCCTTTTATTTAATATCGATCGGTGTAAAAAAAAAAACATTTCTTCCTCAGAGTCCGACTAATTAACAAAAGGATAAACAGTGTAATATTAAAACTTAGGTGCGTTTTCAAACTAACATCTGCTTGCTATTGGCTAAATCGGACTAAAATCAAAGTAAAGAAACATCTGATACATTAAAAAATACCCGATTCTGATCGATCAGTGGTTAAAAGTAGACTATTGATAAGTTGTACACCTGCATCATAATGAAAATTTGTTACATAACAACCCTCATTATGATACAGGTTCCAGCCGCGTAATTCAAACGTTAGAAAAAAACTGTAGAAAAAATTCCTTATTTTTATAAGGAATTTTATTTAAAATAAGACTATTATATTAAAAATAAGCACTAATCATTTCATTCTAGGAATAACATAATTTTTTTCCTGTTTTAGCCCCCGATAACTACCGTTCAGATAATATTTCAGAGGATGAATGAGGATGATATGTATGAGTGTAAATGAACTGTAGTGTTGTACAGTTTCAGTTCGACTATTCCTGAGATATGTAGTTAATTGAAACACAACCACCAAAGAACACCGGTATCCACGATCTAGTATTTAAATCCGTGTAAAAATAACTGACTTTACTATGACTTGAACGCTGGAACTATCGACTTCCAAATCAGCTGATTTGGAAAAACGCGTTCACCACTAGGCCAACCAGGTAGGTTAGAAATAACAAATAATGTTTTCTTTTTTTTTTATTGTAACGACACAGCTATTTTACAATCTGTTCATAGAACAATAAGTAAATTAGATGTATTTGAATTAATATTCAGTTGCCACAGACCCAGGGGCTTGTGACTTAATAATGAAATAGATGAGCAATCCTTACGGCCATACCATAAAGTCACCTAATTGAAGCGATAAGGCAAACCAAAAATTGTTCTTCAGCAATCTTGAAAAATTACTGATCGTGTTATCTAACAAACTGACCGCCAGATAATTCGGGTGCCGATCAAAACGATTATGATACCATAGACTGACCAGAGAGATTTGCTCTCCGATTTTTTTTCCTCTATTAAATGGAAGGTTTTTAAGCCGAGAAAGAAAATAGATAATTATTTTCCCATTATTTTCTTGACTTCCTTATAATAGAACATAATTAACAAATGATTTGATGTAGAAAATATCGTAATGGATTATTGATAAATCTCTGTAACAATATTTGAAATTATAAATGGATTTTAATAAGTAAAAGTAGAGTAATAGACAAACAATAATTATATTATGTGAAATCTTATCTTTATGAAACATAAAATTTGATGTAAATATTTCATTTTCTTTAAAATGAAATGAAACCCTACATCAAAGTCAGCTGTATAATGCAGAATAATAATTTAATTTTATGAGATAGAATAACGTAATTATAATGAACTGCTGGAATAGATTGAAGTTCTTATTAATCCAGAGATAATTAGTGATACAAGAATTTTGTACAGTACTCATGAATATATTAAAATTAGTAGAACAGTATATTTTATCGAGTATTTATTTAATTTCTCGAACGTAACTAAAGAAAAGATATTCCAGTTGACGGTAAGAGCAAATTAGGAGAAGGTTTTACAGTATATTATAAACATATCTGAAGAACTGGTTAGTTTGATTAAAATACGTACTACTTACAAGAAATAATTATTTTTTTTGATGAGAAGAAAATCCAGAAGTAAATTCAGGAAATTATTCCTTTTTTCAAAAAAGTATTAATACATTTTTTTTTTTATAAAACTAAAACCAGCTTTAATTAAACCAAAAATAATTCTCTCTGGTTTATATTATTTTGCTCTTTTGAAGTCACTAAAGAATCAAATGAGTTGCTTGTTTTTCTCAGAAAGGATAAAAGTTTAATCCTGCTGGGTTTCTTAATTTTTAATTGTCTTTGTTTTTGTTTCTTTTTCTTATATAAATGTTTAATTACAAAATATAATTCGTGAAATTATCGTATGAAATATACGAAAAAACTTGAATTTTAAATCAACCAGAATTTATACTGAGATTGATTTTTTTATTAATTAAATCTTGTTTTTGTTATTTTATAGAAACCCTTTACATTAAAACATAAGAAACAGTGATTACTGTTTCTTATTGCCTTTTAAGACAGGTTCAACGCATCGAAGTTATTTCAGTTGTCATTATATGAGAGTAAATATTTATTTAAAGTTTAAAAGTGTATTTTGAGTTATCTAAAGGAATAAAGTTAAATAATTATTTGAATTCCCTTAATCTTTAGAAATTATTATTTTTAATTATGTGAAAATAAAATTAATTTCTTTACAACCATTACTTTTCTGTAAAAATTATAGCGGTTAAAAATCTTTATCAATTAAAATTCTAGACATTATAAAACACACACACGCGCACCACTTTCTCATTCAAAATGTATAAATTATTTCATAAGTCTTTAATCCAATAAAGCTACAACTCCGTACTAGAATTGGTAATGCAGTTGTTGACTATACTCAGCAGACGATATAATTATCGATTTTATAGTAAATCGCATTAAGAGGCGACGGTTGCAACTGTTCCCACTTGCATCGATAATACTAGATAAGTTAGTTCTACAATTTGTTCCGTAGAGAAGAGTTAAGTTAATAAGTTATAGTGTAGTAATTAACGGATAAATTGCTAAAGTTCAGAGTGACCTAACTTTGCTAAATTCTGACAAAAACAAAAAAAAACAAGAATTTTATTACTTAGCCTTCTTTATTTGTTTTTGTAAATAAATTTTATTTTATTTTATTGCGTAATTAAATGTATAAAAGTAATAAAATTTAATATTATTATTATCTGTACGTGCCAAATATTTTTATTGAATAACTTATTGTTTTGTGCTCAATCGTGAGGTTGGTTTGCATCACCGGCGGATTTCTAAATAGGCTAACTAGGCTATAGTCTACGGTGGAAAATTTTCGTAGATGGCAAATTTTCGTAGGCGGAATGGATCGTACGGAGGCAGAGCGTGGCAGCAGGGTCGGCCGATCGTCCAGCTTGTAGGCAGCACATTTCTAAATCCGCTTCTGGTTAGCAGAAATTTTCAATTTATCTCTTTGGAATGCGTTTTCTTTCACTTCTTTGTAACTTTTTACATCGTATATAATCTGTTGATAGTATACCTATCTTGGTCTCCTATCTCTATCCTTCCACGTAACCTTCTAGTATCTTTTTACAATGTTTTCAAGACGAAGTATATGCCCAATTTATTGCACTCTTCCTTTTGGTAATATTATCCATAACTTGCTTTATTCTCATACTTTTCTTAAAAACCTCTTCCATAGCGACTCTGTCACACCACCTTGTTTTCAGCATCTTTCTATAACACCATATTTCAAAGGCTTCAATTCTTTTTACCTCGGTTTCTATATTCCATGTCTCGGTTGCGTACAATGGTATTGAATATTAAATCGGCTTAATTCACAAAAAACCACAGCTTATTTTCCAAAATAAAATGAATTAAATTAATATTACTGTTCTTTATGTTAATTAAAATAATTTTAGGAAGTGCAGATTAAACCCACCGGGTTGGTCTAGTGGTGAACGCGTCTTCCCAAATCAGCTGATTTGGAAGTCGAGAGTTCCAGCGTTCAAGTCCTAGTAAAGTCAGTTATTTTTACACGGATTTGAATACTAGATCGTGAATACCGGTGTTATTTGGTGATTGGGTTTCAATTATCCACCCATCTCAGGAGTGTTCGAACTGAGACTGTACAAGACTACAACTTCATTTACACTCATACATATCATCTTCATTCATCCTCTGAAGTATTATCTGAAAGGTAATTACTGGAGGCTAAACAGGGAAAAGAAAGAAAAGGAAGTGCAGATTAAAAAAAAATATATATATATAAATAATAATAAAATCAAATTAAAGTAATAAAAATTATATTTTTGATCTTGAACGAATGAAGATTTTTTTAATTTTTATTTAATGACTTCTTTACATGACGTAATAATATTAGTTACCTTTATGAAAATTACTAATAATATAATGTTATCTACAACTAGCATTTGTGTTGCAATATTGGTCCCATTTAAAATTCTTCATTAAAGTACCACCTTTTGATATTTTAATGCAGAAGGAAAGTAGACATAAAGGTTTGTTTTAGTTTCTAGATTTTCATAACCTGACAGAATTTTATTATTATCCAATAATTAAATACGAATGTTATATTAAATTACATAAATACTGTACTACTTTAAGTATAAAAGAGAAATATACTTAACAGCAGTCAGCATAGAAGCATTATAATCCAACAAAGAGGAAGAGCACAAACTTCCGTACAATATAAAACAAAATATAATAAATTCTTAAACATAAGTTTTTTGTTTTGAGTTATTTCTTGCATTGAATAGAGATTTTTTCATGAATAATTTAATCTAAAACTACTCAAGAAACTAAATAAATATAACGTGTTATGTTTGATTAAAAAGTAATAAAATGTTAATATTATAATCTGTACGTGCCAAATAATTTTATTGATTAACCTCTTCTTCTGTGGTCATTCCCGAGGTCGATTTGAAGAAATTTTCCATTTGTCTCTTTGGAATGCGTTTTCTTTCATTTCCTTCTAACTTTTTACATTACGCATCGTCCTTGGTCTCCTCTTACATCTCTTTCCTTCCATATAACCTTCTATTATCATTTTCACAATGTTTTCATGATAAAGTATATGCCCAATTAGTTCCTCTCTTTCTTTTTGGTAACATTATCCACAACTCCCTTTCTTGTCCTACTTTTTTTTTAATTTGAAATACAGTATTTCCTACTGTGCTGTCATATTCATTTTTAAATGATTCTTCACGAATGTGTCTATTATAATTTATGATGTTCTTTTTCGAGGTATCTCGATCAAAAGTTAAAATAAATCTATGCCACAAAAAATATATAAGGGTAATATAAGTAAGATTAAAATATATAGAGTAATGTAAGAGTGACAGAACTTTATATCAGTGACATTAAAGAATATTAAAAATTCTTCTCCTTTCACGTATCTACATTATGCACGCTTTTGTGAATAATATATGTTTCTGTTGTGATTTTATTCATAAAAAATAATAAAAACAAATCGGCTTTACAATAATATTTAAAAAAATGTTTTAACATCAACACAATACAATGCACTTATACGTTGTAATAAATTACCAGAAAATGTAGAAAAAATTAAATTATTTAACGAAGTTAGATAATTCTTTGAACTTTATTTTTAATCGGTTTAAGAATATTACATTTAAATAAAAACTGAAGATTAATTTACCTTTTGGGGTTAAAAATAAAATGTTTGAGGTCAGAATTGAAGCTGTTTGATGATTCATTTTTGAAATCTAGTATAATATTGTTATTATTTGTATTTCTTATTTTTCTATTTTTATTTATTTACAATCGCATCACCAATTATAATCATTAGCGACTAAAATAACACTACCTAATCATAAATATAAAAAATAAACAATAAAGAATAAAGAAAGACAAAAAAACATAAAACTGTATTCTTCATTCTACTGCAGGAGAGGAACCGCAACAGACGTTTAATACCTTCTTTCCGGTTTAGTAGAGATCTCATATCTGAACCCAGGTCTATGTTTTGCCGGATGGTTCCAAAGAATAGGCAATCAAAGAGCAGATGTTAGACGGATCATTCGACCTTGCACGCCTCACAGATTTGCTGAGGAGAGCCAAATAGATAAGCGTGGGTGTGTCCAACCCTTAGCCGAGTTAAGATGATTTGTATTTTAGATAGTTGTGTAACAATGAATGATATTTTTAACTCATTTTTTGTGGTATATTAGCATATTTTTTAAGTCATGACATGAATAGTTGATTATCATTAGGGCCGTATTTTTTTTTAATGGTATAATTTGATAAATTTAAAATAAAAAAAAATAAATATTCTCTTAGTCATCAGTTTCTGACTGAGTATTAATATTTATACAGCTGAATTCATCAAGTTATTTCTACATATTGTTATATTTACGCAGATATTAAATTTCATAATAATATATAAATTAAATCGTGAAGTTAGTTAATCTAAGCATTTATAAAATAATTTATTTTATTTGATTATAAATAAAGTATACGGGTAAATGTATTCTCAAAGTAATGCATATTAGGTTTTTTAAAACGGTTTCGTTTAAATATGGAATGTGTTTTTAGAATTTTACTGCCTATCATATATATAATATTTTTTAATAGAAAATCATCTGGCTGTTTGCCATCAACATCATTTGTGCTAGGGAAGTAGTTTACCGTTTATTATACTGCAGTATTATAATTGGCACTATACAATTAATATTCTGCAGTATTAAAATTGGCACTGCATAAAGATACACAGAATACTGTCACTTAATGCCTTAATCATAACTGCAATAAAGATATAAAATTTTTATCGAATTACCAATTTAAAAAATTGATTTTATTCATAACTTACCTACCGGTAAGGATAAAAATTTTCATGCTTTTATTATAAAATATAATATAACTATAGTTATACTTCAGTTTTCAAAAGTTAAAAAGCCTAGACATATAAAATGAAGTTAGATTATAGTTATATAGATATATAACCTGTCTATATATGTATTAGATATAATATTGCATGATTCACTGACCTAGCTCTTCTCACAACGAAAATCTATCAAAAGATTTTCTTCATTCCTATGAAGAAAGGCATTCCTATGTCTTAAGGCCTTAAGACGCGAATTTTATCAACTCATCTGATTTTCAACATCTTCCTGCAACACCAAAATTCGAAGTCGTCTATTATTTTTCTTGTTTATTTTTTCTTTTGTCATTATCATAAACCGATACACTTCCCTACAAATATTTTCAAGAATTTCTTAAATATTACACATAAATTACTCTTAACTTTAAATGTACTCTTAACTCTGTTTCAAATTTTTACCCGTTATCATAAGCCTATTTCTATTTCTTTAAAAATATAAAGTTCTAAGAAACATTATTTTCGTTGCGATAGTAAAGATAGATTTTATATTTTTACATGAAAAAAGAATAACATAATCATGCCAAGTAGTTCTTGAAAATCTATCACCTATATTTACTAACATCTACAAATGAAGTGTTAGTAAATGCGCATTGAGCACGTAACGCCTAAATATTGTTTTTCAACATTTTTAACTAATATCACGGAGACCGTCTTTCTTTATAAAATTTTTTTCATCACAGTTTAATAAGTTTAAAAAGAAATATTACTTAAAAGATACTTTTTACGTTTCTTCTTTTTCAAAAATCGTTAAAAAATCATTTTATTAATAAACCACCGAAAAATTCATATTTGCAGTTACAAACTCTGGGTATACTTATCAAAAGCCATTTTTTTGCTAGTAGTATATATGTGCAGTTATAAATGCCCACCTATACTAAAGAATATGATCAGACTAGACGCCCACGTCCTTTGATGACCCACTGTGACATCCTTTGAAACAATACACCGTGCCTGATACGCTATCTGCCTAACTCTGTTTATACGTGCCTAATGTGAAGTTTCTGCTTAATATAAAATACCCTTTGTCAAATATCATCCAATGTAAGAGTCATATTTTAATTAATTGTTTTATATTTTTATTTAATTAATTACTTTTTTAATACCTTTAAATGTATTACGTAAGTAAGACTATATTTTAATTATTATATTAAAATTATTGATAATTATTATACAGTTACACTTGATTAATTATACCCTTAATTATTTCTTTCGAAATAATCACAGTCGGGAGCCGTAATTTTCTCTCTTCACCTACTAATAAAGATACCATAATCTTTTGATAATAGATAAATTTGAAAATAGTATACCAAAGAATTTCTAAAGTCAATGATAATTTTATTAATTAAAATTAAATAATAGATTATTCAGATTTATCAATTCTAAAATAATTATAATTTTTTGGTATCCTCAGCATTGTCTAAGTATAATCAGGCTTATACCTTTGGAACTATAATTTAGGATCAAGAATTCAAAATAAAAGGGTAGTCCGGAAAGTAACTTACGTTTGCGCCTAGCGTGGGGATAGAGCCGCCATCTTGGCGTCAAAAAGTTTGACGCCAAGTGAAAAATTATTAATAATTATTTAATTATTCATAATTCATGTGCACTTCAACAGAAAATCCCGCAAGTTGTGAGGTGCGTTCAGTGATTACATTTTTACCGGCAAAAACCCTCAAACCAGTTGAAATTCATCGGTAACTTTGTGTGGTATACGGAAATGGAATATTAAGTGACGGTGGAGTGAGGCAGTGATGCATTCAGTTTTAAAATGGCCGCATCAGTGTTCATGAGGACGCAGTGGTCGCCTAGGCTTGGGACTGATGAACTGACTATGAAAATCGCCGCATTACGATTACGGAACACTTGCTTCTTTTCACGAAGCTTAATGCAATGAAATTATAGGGGAAATTTGATATCACAAGACGGGTGCCAAAGATCTAAGGCGGCAGATTTCTACAAAGAAGTAATTGAAAAGCTTGTGCATCTGATAAGTGCCTCAAATGGCGCCTATGTAGAAAAATAGTTTAAGATTGGTCCCTTTCAAATGTATATAATAAAATTTATTTTTTTTATTTGTTGTTTGGTTTTTTATTTCAAAACGTTAGTTACTTTCTGGGTAGCCGTCGCAAATTAAAGGTGTGAACATGGTTCGTAAGTGATCACCATAAATACTCCGTTAAGTAGGCCGCTTCAAGAAACACACAATGCACTAGACATTCTTTCTTCCTATAATTTTTCAGATTATCTTAAATAACATAAACACATTACTCGTCAACGATTTTACTTGATGAATCTTTTCTGGTGAAGTTTAAATTTTTAAACTTTAACCGATCACGTTAAATGAATTCGGACTTTCAAAGGGAACATTGCGATCTCTTGGAATTGTGTGATATGACAAGGTTTTCAATTGATTTATAAACCGGTTAATTAGACCGTTCATTGGAAAAAATTAAAGTAGACTATTATTAACAATTTTTAATCGTTAAATTTTATCCGTGTTGATTTATAATATTACTAGCTGAATACACGAGTACATCTTTATCCCAATTTTCTAGAATCACAATCTTCTAGAAGATTCCACAGAGTTCTATTCAAGTAAAATTGGACTGAAATGTCATCGGGACAGTCACCAATTAGCCTAGCGATACAGAAAACTGTCGACATTAATATCTGTCGTTTTCGATTAGTGTTACAAGGCATCCCCTTCCCACCCATATAACTACGGGTTCTAGGGATCACCACCACATCTTTTTTACTGATTGTAAGTCATATGTGCATCAAATTTAGTTGAAATTGCTCTAGGCGTTCCAGATTTATGCTGGAACATACACACATACATCCATTTATATATATATAAACAAGAAATACGATATATTACAAATAAATTTAACTCTAAGTATAGGAAGTATAAGAACATATTAAAAAATTGGCCAATTATAAATAGAGAATTTATTTTCATTATTGTTTACCATATCTCTTGCTTTGTTTTTATCATAAAAAAACGATAATTTCTATATACAAAAAATATATATATATATTGTATCTAGATAGATTGTAATAATGAAAATAAATTCTCTATTTATAATTGGACAATTTTTTAATATGTTCTTATACTTCCTATACTTAGAGTTAAATTTATTTGTAATATATCGTATTTCTTGTTTTTAAATTATATGTGTGTATTAAATATAACGCAACATTAAATTAAAGAATCTGATGTGACAACCACATAACTTCCTTATATGTCTATTAAATTATATCCACATTGCATCACATGTTTTTGTATCGTCTATGTGAGTATTTTATATTAGTTTATATATTAATTCTGTTTCACATCGCTCAAGTAGTTATGTGGTGTAAGTGAGTACGTGTCGGATCCGTAACCATGCACACATCGCTTCAAATCCAACTTCATATACATGTATTCTTTAAAATGAAGAATACATAAAATTTTATTGCATTAATAACTTATAATATTTTTTTTTTTTTTTTTTTTTTTATTGATATTATTTATTTGTTATTTATTATAATTTTTTTTTACAATCAGATGTTAATTATTAATAAATCAATACATTTAAATTCAAAAAGAGGTTAAAAAATGAAAAGGAGATGAAGTCGGATTTCAACCGATGTGCCTTCCCCTTGTACGACCAAATATTTCATTAATTAAAATTTTATTTGGCTATAACTCTGGAACCAATGAAAATAAGTACCACTTATGATATATTAGAAAAGCTCTCAATGAGGGCTTATTACTGCAGTTAAAAAAAGTCTAACATCCAAATGTTTTGGATTTTGGGCTTTTATGGGCAATTTTGGTCCAGTCGATTGCAATCAAAAGGGGAGGTGCTCATCTAGATATTATAACAGTCCTAAATCCAAAATTTCAACATTCTATGGCTAATCGTATTTAAGTTTTACGAGATAAATACGTACGTACGCAAACACGTCACTCCGAAACTAGTAAAAATGGATTCAGGATGGTGAAAATTGATATTTCTATTGAAATCTGAAAACAAAAATTTTTCGCGATTGCAATACTTCATTTACTTCGTACAAGGAAGTAAAAATTAAAAATCTGTTTCAGAAAAAAGTTTAGTATCATAAAATTTATAAAACAGTGTTCAGAACTATCTCTCTTTGTGTGTGTGTGTGTGTGTGTGTGTGTGTGTGTGTGTGTGTGTGTGTGTGTGTGTGTGTGTGTGTGTGTGTGTGTAAGCATTTGTTTAAATCAAACTATAAGCCACGATAAAAATAAATGCGACTCATGAACGATACTTTTAGTTCTACTGTTAAAAAAAATTCTCAATAAAAATTTTATTTTATTTTTATGCATAAACATGCTTAAAAAATTATATCAATTTTTTCCTGTTATAAATATCTGTGAAAGAATATATTTTTATATCAATTTTTGGAAACTTTTTGATTATAAGTATAAAAATTTATGTGGATAACTTATGTGTTTTATATCGGAAAAATGTAATAGAATAACGAAAGAGAAAGTACTAGAAAAATATAGATAATCTGTGCGTGCTGTATCAACCCAATCACGTTTCTGTTCTTTCTAGTTTTTCATTGTTTTATCTTATGTGGTAAAAGAATATCATTTTCTGAAAAATGAAAAATAAGGATTGGTTTTTAAGTTTTCTTCCGACTTAGATAAATGTTTATATTGTATTTTAGTTTAGAGTAAATGTGTAGGCATATTTTATTTGGATGTAGTATAGTATACCGTGCAATCAATATGTAAAATGAAGTTTTTTCGTAAATTGAAGTAATGCTAAAATTAATATTAATCGTAATAGATTATTACTAATAATCTACATAATGTGTTTTTATCAACCCAATTTTGATAAATATTTTTGATTTTCATGGATCTAAAATTATGCATATAAATGTGTAGATTTGTAAAAAATATAAAACATTACATATTGTTTACGTCTTTAAAAAAACACTCAATACTCGTAAATCATTTAGAAATAAAATCAAACATCGATACTTTATTTGTCGTCAATATATCAATATGGTTTTTCTGAAATCATCGAAATATCATTATTAATTTTTTGTAAATTTATTTTTTCTATATATATCATTTTTTTTCCCTTACTGAATCCGCTACATATTTAATTTTATCACCCCCTTCCCAATAAAAACTATATGAATAATTAGAAATTTCAGATTATATGTTAATATACATTAATTAATTGGTACTATTAAATAATGAATTAGTTATAAAAAGTTTCGCTTTCGTCAAATGCCCACGCACCGCCGCACTATTTTTTTTTAACTGAATGAAGGGCTTAAAATTAACATCTCTAACAAAAACAATAAATTTTATCTTAAATGCTCAGTAAATAATATAGTTTTCTTTCTAGAAGTTATTTTTCCATGGAAATATACTTTTTCTAACAAAGTATTTTTGATAAAGGCCAAATTTTATTTTATCAAATGATTGTTTATATTATGTGCATAAAAATCAAAACAAAAATACATAATAAACAATTAATATTATTTAATAAAATTATGCTTTGTTCAATAAATATTCTGACAAATTGGTGGAATTCCTATGTACACTTAGTTAAGTTATTTGAAATATTAAAAATTAAGTGAAACCGATTGGACCAAATTTACGTATTTAATTTTTGGCAATAGAACCAGAGGGAATATTATAATACATTATAAAAATAGATGATTATACATTTTTCTTTAGCAAATCTTAATTGCAAAAAACAGGTTTTGGAAAAGTACAGCATTATAATATGCAGTATGAAAGACAATGAAATATGAATTTATGGAATTTCAAGGGTTTTATTGGTAAGAATATGAAAAAATGAATATATAATTTTTCTTTATTTTTTTTTATTATTATTGATTTTAAATTTTCTTGAAGAAAAATAAATATTAACCAAAAATAATCTTATAATATATATATATTTTAACCTGTTTTAGCGGTAATCGAATTTCAACAATTTTATATAATGTTATGATATGAAAATAATTTCAAGTTGATGTTTGAATAAAAATTACAGTGAAATTTGAAAACTAAAATTCTTAAAATTTTATAACTTGTTTAGGAAAAATCATGTACGTTTATTTATTTACTGTGTAGAAACAAAAAATTAATTATACACCGAGAAAAGACACGGAGAAAATAACCGTTGTACAGGTAGTTAAAAGCTTCACAAAGGATGATGATATCCAAAATATTAGGTTGTCTAAAAAGTATTGAGCGTGTTATAATTGGAAAATAACAATAGAGATCACATATGTACCATTTTTCCGATAACCATCTGTCATTTTTCCGGCAAGACCATTATCCCGTCGTAATAGAAGTTATGTGGGTTTTGGTCAAAAATTGTGACACGTTATTTTCACATGCTTCTTTTGAAACAAACTTAACACTACAAGGAGTCTGTAGAAACCGAAACAAATGAAAATCTGACGGTACCAGGTCCGGCTAACGGTGAATGCATTAAAACTTCTCAGTCTAAGTTCTCTCAATTTCTGAAGGGTCGTTAAAGAAATATGCGGTCTGGCGTTGTCAGCGTGGTGTACGACACCCTTTCTGTTGACCAGTTCAACCGTTCCTTTTGAATTTCTGGGTGCAATCGTACTAATTGTCGACAGGGCAAGTCTGAGTCTATTGGCGGAGCAGCTCGTGATGCACGATGCCCTTCCAATCTCACGAAAAGCATAGCATAATCTTCCTAGGCGTCAATGTGGGCTTTGTCACCCAAACTATGGAGCTTCTCTTCGCTTTGACCAAGATATTTTTTACACATTGTTGTCGTAGATATTCACTTTTCATTTCTAATGGCTCGATTTCGTTACGTTTCAGTAGACATTCGCAGATAGAAGTTACAACGAGGACATTTTCTGAGTCTGGAAACCAAACGTTGAGGTTTTTTTATATAGCTTTCTCCAAATGGTTTATCACTTTTTGATGATGGATATTTACGTCATTGGATATGTCAGGACTGTTTACATGCCGGTCGTCCTCGACTTTTGCCGGAATACGGTAAGGCTGTCTCGTGCGCAAAAGACTCAATACTTTTTAGACTACCTATTATATTTTTATGCATTTAGTTGTTGGAAACTTATGATATAAAATTAAAATATTAGTAGAAGCTTTGATTAATTACTTTTTAATAAATTTTAAGTCTCATTATGTCTTAAAAATTGAATTTAATCTTTCGAAATTGATTTCTGGTAAAATGAATATAAAAGAAAAAATATTTATTATTATCGTACATTTCAAAAGAACATACTTATTTTATTTCAAATGGTTTTCTTTTATTAGATTCCATGAGAACGAAATATTTCTTCTTTTTGTAATTTTGAAATTTCTCAATAACTTTAGTCTGTTTATTCTGGTAAAAATAAATAAATACAAATACTAATTTATAAATGTTGAAATGATCCATTCATACATTTCTGGTTTACTTCAATTTATGTAGCTTTCTCATACTTGCAAACGTAGTCCTGTATGATTGTATATATATATATATATATATATATATATATATATATATATATATATATTCAGTTTGTTTAACGCCGACCTTCGTATTGCGGGTGTTAGCGACTAGGCCTTTCATTCAGAGGTCCCGGATCCAAATCTCACACCAGTCATGGAATTTTCACACGCTACAAATTGCCATTTCATCTCATCGTCTGAAGCAATACTCAAAAGTGGTCCCGCAGGCTAAAAAAAGTTTCTATTAAACAGTCCTATTTTCATAGCAAAAGAAGTTATTTAAAATTAAAAATTGTTGATGTTAATAGTCAACGTAATTTTCATAATTTTTTTAAATCATAAATTCATGGCTGTTTTAAAATCTGTTTTCAACATTGTTACTTGGATGTTTTTTAATATTAAATTATTGATTATTGAATTGAGAATTATAATTTTTAGTTTATTTACTAAAATTACTGTTGGTGTGAAAATAAATGTTTTTACTACTGGTTAAAAAAATATTTATTTTCATACATTTTACTTGTATAAAGCTTTTTTTTCATTTGCTTTGTTTTTTGTCAATAATTTATGGCTGGTTGGAAACCACATTCATATAACTCGTCATTCAGACATACACTCACAGTTGTATTATAAAACTTCAATGAAGGCTGTAACACACTGGATATGAATGTTTATATTCCAGTCTTCCATATGTAATACTAGAAAATAGTCATACTGTAAATTGTTGGGCTGTTGTTTAATTACGTTTTTCTTTTTTTTTCGTTGTTTTTTTACTGTTTGTTTTTTTTCTCAGAATTCATTACCGTAAAAGCACTATTTATTATCGCTTGTAGAAATAGAATACACAGATAAAATTTTACAAATTTATTTGTACGTAAATATATATATATATATATAATGGTCCCAAATATTCAAATTATTTGAATATTTATAGATATTATAAAGGGTAAAATATATATAAATGAATCTTAATTAAAATATTCTTTAAAAAAATTGATTATTATGCATAAATAATGTGCTCTTACACTTATGTTTACATTTCTCTTTAAAAATGTATGGAAGGATAAAAAAAAATGTTTGTTAATCTCTAATAAAATAAATCGCTTTAATGACATCAATTACAGTATGCTGTAGAGTATAAGCTTTTTAAAAAATATTTACGGTTATTGCTTGTGGCCTGTTTGATTTTTAAGAGTAAATTGCTTCAGAAATAAACCGTTGTGTTGAATCTAACTATTTCCTAATTTTTCTCTTTTGTCATACAAATAATAAATTATTACATCTTTATAATACATGCTAATTTTTCTATATTCTTTGCGATCTTAAACAACTATTTTTTTGTCAAGCTTTTATTTATAGTCGCATCAATAATTAATGACATTAGCGATTTATCAGTGTAATGTAACTGTACCGGTAAATGTGTAGTCTTGAACAAACTCAGGCCGACCACTCCTGAGGTGTGTGGTTAATTGAAACCCAACCACCAAAGAACACCGATATCCACGTTTGTACTATTCAAATCTGAATAAAAGCAACTACCTTTATTAGGATTTGAATCTGAGAACTCCAACTTCGAAATTAGCTGATTTACGACGACGAATTTACCATTAGACCAACCCGGTGGGTTAGTCTACAATTTATTATATTATTGATGATAATAGTAATCATAATAATAATGAGATTTTACTTAATCTGGTTGCTTATTCAACTACATAGTTAAAATTAAGATTTTATAGCTCTGAAGAATACAGATTCACGGAAAATATTACACCAAACTGTAAAGGTGAATTAAAACAAAATGGGTAAAGTTATTTTTTTATTTATATTGTTATGAATATTATCCATTATATATAAATATAAATTGATAAATTATTGTATTTGGAATTACTTAATATTTACACGACGATACTTCCTGATAAACTAAACGGTTAGAGGTTTTGTAGCATTTAACATCGGCTACTTTCAACTTATAAAAAAGAGTAGTGACTACGTTTTTATCTTCCTCTTAAGATGAAAACTTGTCCCTCGTTTGCTTAGAAAAAAATCTGCCCAAACTTTAATCGCCTTTATCCAAAAAGATAATTAATGCTTCTATATAAAAGTTTAAAAATTGGTACGATATAAAGCTAAAATTTTTGGAAATACTTAAACGTAAAATAAAACTCAAAAATATATTTTCCCTTCTACAACACCAAAAATTGATTGGAAACTTCTTCCTTCGTTAAAAAAAAATACGTAACATTCTTAATTTAAGTAAGAGTAAAAAACCTTACCTTTCTTTCTTTGCAGTGATAAAATAAAATGGTGTAAAACTTAAAAAAATGTTATAGAAATGCAATTAAAGGTAATTGTATTTTAATGGATGGTAGTCCAGTTCTCACAACCCACCGTGTTGATCTATTGATGAACGCGCCTTCCCAAATCAGCTGATTGGAAGTCGAGAGTTCCAGATTTCAAGTCAGTTATCAGTTATTTTTAGACAGAGTTGAATACTAGATCGTAGATACCGGTGTTCTTTGGTGGTTGGGTTTCAGTTAACCACACATCCCAGGAGTGTTCGAACTTAGACTATACAAGACTACACTTCATTTAGATTCATACATATCATCCTCATTCATCCTCTGAAATATTATCTGAAAGGTAATTACTGGAGGCTAAACAGGGAAAAGAAAGAAAAAGTCCATTTCTCACAAAAATTATTATAAAAATATCATACAAAAAAACTTATTATTAATAAACTTAGTAGTACTTAGCAGTAGTAGTATTTTAAATAAATAGTATAAATATTCTTTATTACATTATAAATTAATTGTAATGAAGACTACATGGCTGTTGAAGACCCATTACTGCTAGCCTCGATGAAGTTCCCATCGGTGTTATACCTAACCAGCGAGTAACTAGCAAAATTGAAAATAAAGATAAATAATTAATTGTGTCATATAACCTTTGCAGTAAGGAGGAGTGACTGTTCCCGTGTCCACATAGACGGAATTATCATCACGCACTCGGACCGTGTACGATACTCTGGAATCCATCTTGATCGTCACTTAACAGGGAACAACTACCTGAGGGGAAATATGAAAACAGCTAAACATCAGGTATAAGGAACCTTTTTTGTTATGCAGGATTTCACATTCGTCGTTCTCTAACAAACTTTTAATGTACAAAGTCATTGTTACATGGATTTGAATGTATGACGTACAGCTAAAAGATGAAACGAACAAGAGCAACGATGAGGTTGCACAACGTTTCAACGTTGTATAACTGGCGAGAACCCTTACAGAAGCGCCGTAGTTTACACGAAAAAAAATTCGTGCTTATCTGGAATTGCCTTATGTTCACGAGGAAATCAAACGTTTCAGTCAATTTTCAGACAGCGGCTAGGTAATCATGTGTACTTTCTAGCATTGTATCTCCTACTGAGGAGACTCGGAACCGATTATAAATAAACAACTTGTGTGATAAAAATAGTTGTAATATTTATGTGAAATTATATAAAAATACATAAAACAATTTTTTTGTTATTTACCTTTAATCAAAATAATGATATTTTGTAAATTTCGTGTGACATCATACTACCGATAAATCACTATATTTAAATTTTGTTTTTTATATCAGTTGATTGTTATACGTCTTACAGTCAGCTGCATTTAAGAATGTGAATCCCAATTGTAATAGATGGTCCCATAATTTTGATTACAAATACGTACGTATAAGGTCGTTAATTATTATAAGAATTATGTACATATTCTGAATAAGGATTAAAAAATTAGTTTGATGTTTAGCTATGATTTAGGAGATACCAAATAAGAGCGTCATACAGACAGGAGTAGTATATTAAGTGCGATATCTGTTGTCTACGAGTGAGATCAGTATATAAGTGCCACAAGCCGACAATGAAACTACTACTCCGCAGATTAGTTTCAACCTGTGACAACCCTCTCCTGAATTTGAGAAACAGATAGCCATACCACAACGGATAGATATGTATAGAGGAGAGACAAAGAAGTAATTTTTCTTAAACTTACTGCTTCACGAAAGGTTCAACACTCTTACATTAATTGTTGAGGTCACAAATTACATTATGTTTTATTTGACCTGCACAACATATTTAATATTATCCTATCCTAGATTTTGAATACTTCTAAGTTGAAAGCAATACAAAACCGCGGTTGTATTTTTTGTACAAGAAAGTATTTTTCCTATTTTAGTATATTACTATTTTTATTTTTTTTATTTTTTATTAATATGAGCTTTTTCTTGATTAAAATGTACTAACTAGGTATACTACTAAAATATACTTTAGGTAGATACTACTCTAGAGGTGGTCATAGCAATGTTATTATATATTATATTCTTCGAGCTGGCGCATTGAAAGTTCGATCTTCAAATATAATTTTTTTCCTCCAACCAGTTTTCCAGCTAAAACCTGTTTGAATGTGTGTGTGTATAAGCAAACGGAATAACTGCTACCGGCTTGCCAGGCTTGACTTAGGTGCAGTGTAAGTGTAAATGAACCGGTAATTGTGCAGTCAGGAACAGACTCAGGTCGACCACTCCTGATAAGTGGGGTTAATTTAAAACCAACCATCAAAGAACACCGGTATTCACAGTCTAGCATTCAAATCCATATTAAAGCAACTGCCTTTACAAGGACTCGAACAATAGAAGTTTCGACTAAGAAAATTAGCTGATTTTGCGATGAAAATTTAACCGTTAAACTAAAACCCGGCGAGTTTTAAATGTTAAATATCAGGGTAAAAATTAGAAAACACAGTTGGATAGGCTGAAGTCGATATACTAGGAAATAGTGAGGTGAAATAAAAAGGTAACGAAGTCATTTATTCGTAGAATAATTAATAAAAATCAAAATTTGGTACTGCAGAGGAAGGAATAATAATATGTAAGTGATAGAACAAAGACTAAGTTAATAGAAATAACAAAATAAGCCATACCAGTAGTACGGAAATGGTGGTACGGCGCCAAACAGTGACGTCATTCCAAGATGGCGGCTGTCCGCCATCTTGGATTCCAAGATGGCGGTGGTCAGCCATCTTGGATTGTGACGTCATTGGCGCCGGTACCCCGTCAATGTTGCCAACTTGATTTATTTTATGTCGATGTGAGTCAGTGTTACCAACTTGATTTATTTTTTGTTGACATGTTTATATATTGAAGAAATATTTCAAAGGTTGGTATCACTGTTGTTTGGCGGTCGATTTGAATTAAATAAATGAATAATATTTAAAGTGAAAAAAAATCTGTCGGCTAGAGGATTCGAACCCGGTCATGACGGGACGCGACCGACTGACGCCTTAAACCAATCGGCTGCGGTGACTCCCTGATGTAATGAGTGAAAAATGTTCTACGTAAGCTGTGAATTTTAACGTAACATCAGTCTGTACACACACACACACAATCACACATGCACACATACATATATACACACAAGTGAATATAGACGTACCTCGAGGATGATCCTGGTCGTCCAGGCGATGGCGTCGGGAGGCGTTACAGGTTCTCGTCGTAGATCGTGCACCGGGAGGCGGTGGCGGTAATGTCTGCTACGACACACACACACACACAAACACACACGCACACACACACGCGCACACACATACATATACACACAAGTGAATATAGACGTACCTCGAGGATGATCCTGGTCGTCCAGGATCGACAGCGAATCGGATGAACCGGAAAGCTTTCAAACCTTATTACCAAAGACGTATACAAACAGATTTACCGACGATGAATTGAACGTTGTAAAAAATCATTCGATGAAATTAACTTATTATGGAAAGAAAAAACTCGCCAACGGTGACGTTGACGAGTTCAACGAGGATATAAAAATAAGTTTGTAAAATTTTGCACGAGTGTTTGTAGGCCTATTGGGGAGAGATATCACTCGCATAAAAAAAATCTCAACGCGCTGCAGTTGCTACCTCTTGGGTGGTGTGGAAACGCAACTCGAACAAATTTATTTTTTTTTTGTGGTGGTGGTAAAGGTTTTTAAGAGACTTATAAAATTTCTCTCATCCTCTCACAACGCGAATGTACCTTTACTCGAGAGGCTTTAAATCAATTAAATTCTTAAATGTACATAATTATAATTTTGTGTAACAGTCTTTTTTGCTTTATTCTTTTTTTTCTTTATAGGTCTTCGGTATTGATTATTATTATTGTTTGTTAAAGTTTGTAAATACTGAAAAATCTCACCAATATTTGGATCGATATTTTCTTTATTATCGCACTCTATGTCGTACAATATAAATTGCTCGTCGGTAACAAGATCCATTGTGAATAGCGTTCAGTGAACGTGATAAAAGTAATTTTTATATGATACGACTGAACGCAAGTTATAGATAAGAAATTAAAATAAATACGATTCGTGGAATTATTTATCGTGTCGATAAGAACAAAAAAAAAATAATTGGCTTGTGGTATGGAAAGAAAAAAATTATTATCGCGTTGATAAGGAAAAAAATAATTGGCTCAACCGGATGTGGGTAGTAGATAAGAAATTAAAAATAGATACAATTCGTGGAATTATTTATCGTGACGATAAGAATAAAAAATTATTTATCGCTTCGATAAGAAAAAATAATTGGCTCGACCGGATGTGGTTAGTAGATAAGAAATTAAAATAAATGCAATTCGTGGAATTATTTATCGCTTTGATAAAAAAATTAAAATTAATATTATTCGTCGATTCTTGGAATACCGAATGCGGATGTTGATAAGCAGATTTGTGGGTATAAAAAGCCATTCGTAACCGTCCTAGTCTCATTCTAGAGCTAACGTTTGAAGAAATAACAACATTATAATGACTGACGGAAGAAACAATTTTATTCACAATTTGAATAAGCGTCTTGTTGCAACCAACCTAGAGACGAAGAGCGTTGGTGATCTTACGATTGGGAAACCGTACGAGGTTGTATGGTTAAGAAAGATTGCAACGCGGTATGGCAAAAGTATCGTGTGTCGTTTACGCGATGGTGAGGAAACCATGTTCAATGTATATTTGCCGAGAAGGTTTGCGGAAACGTTAAAAGAGGACGAATTTGAGACAATAACTGAAATGAAGCTGAAACTCGTCTTCAAAGGACGCATCGGAAAAGCCTTCGATGTGGTATTCGAGTAATACCAGGTAGCTATTCAAACTGTCCTTTTCAGGACAACAACACATTAAACAAACAACACAAAATTACACATACATACACAAAACAAAAAACACTTTAAACCCCCATCAATAAATTTGTAACTAATTATTGTTTTTTTAAACAAAAAAAAACGATATTTTTTTACATTTATTGAATGTAGTGGTTCCAAGGCCCGCGACATGATGTGGTAATAGATTTATCTACTATCGGATTATGTTGCAAATGGTGAGGAGAGTGTTTAAACAAAAACGATCTTAGTTCTTTGTTTTTAAAATTTCTCACGAGGGGCGTCTTAGTCGTCTGCTAACGACAATAAATTTATTCCTACTTCTGCATTTGGTGTGAACGGTTGAACATCGGGAAAATGAATATTTTATTGTGTGTACAGATTTTGTGTTACATTATAACTACTGTAGAGTGTCACCATTCGTTATTCTACGAAACGTATATGCAAACGTTAGCTTTTCGGTGTAAAGTACCGCAACAAAGATCCGTACCGGTAATGAGTCTTTCGAAAGATTTAAATTCTCAAAGATTTATTTTCAGACCGGTTTATGTTGTTCTACATCGTTGTGATATAGGTTCGGGTTGTTGTCAGAGTCCTGAATTCGTATGCCAACCAGATGTTGATGGTATCGAAAAGGTGATAGTCGAAATTAACATAACAGAACAGTTTATTAATAACACTTTGAAAATGTATCATAGAAAAATTGTAGCTTCAAATCATACAAAATGCACTTGCCAGGATATCACCATACCTATCAGATGAATTTTTTTCGAATTGTGGAGGGGAGGTTGTGACATTCTGATTCGTTGATAGCAGGGTGTGGTAGTTGTGGTGGTGGGGAGGAGCTTATAAATACAGTGTAACTGAGTGAAGCAGTTTATTCGTTGAGAAACGTTCGAGTTATAAACATGATTCAGTTTAGTGAAGAAGATGTACGCGTGCGCGTCGGTGACCAACAACTGACGACTATGTGTTTTAAATTAAAACACAGTTACGTATATATTGTCGATTTATCTGAACATCATTTTGATAAAAACGGTGATAACTTGACCATAAGAGTGGTTTTCAATGATGATGATTTCGGATATGGACGAAAATATTATTGCGAATTTGAATGCGGTGAACAAGCTATCGCACTTATTCACAGCAAAGAAGTACTGTTTTCTGGATTCTACGGTGACGACGGTAATGTAAAGGCGTTCAAATTAAATCGTTCGTCGAATATGAATTTGAATGCGTCCGTGTTAAAAAATCTCAATACGTCGCATCGAAAAAATAACGTACTCGCTGTAAACGTGTATGCCGCAAACGAAAGAAGAAGAGTAACAGCTAATGTAGCGACGGACGGAGGACTTTTCTTCAGAGGTCGTGATGAGGTAGATTGTTTCGCCGATGGTTGTGATGATGATGATACCCAACCGCTGTTGGTGGCGTACGACACAAATGAAAATTCAGAATTCGATTACGTTAAAACCAATCGATATATGAAAGGACATCACATCGCTTCTCTTTATTTTATTTTATACAAGAATACGAAACGCAAAGAAGAGGATAAAGAAAACCGTCAACGAATATTTTAATTTCTACGATGTTTAAATAAGTCCTTTTAAGGACTACAACACATTACACAATCAACACAAAATTACACACATACACAAAACAAAAAACACTTTAAACCCCCATACAATAAATCGTAACTAACTATTGTTTTTTTAAAAAAAAAACGATATTTATTTACGTTTACTGTATGCAATGGTTCCAAGGCCCGTGACATGATATGATATTGGATTTATCCACTATCAATTGTGTTACAAATGGTGAGGAGAGTGTTTTACACATTTTTTAAGTATTTTCAAAATAGTAGAAAGTGGTGCGATAGACATATGCTTGCAATATTACGTTTATGTATGCGAAACATTATTTCTTTACTTCTTTACAAGAGCGTGATGTTATGAACAACAAATGCAAGTAATGAATAATGATAAACTTACACAAGAAGGTAGGTTTCGCATACATAAATTAGAGAGTTATCTTGGGATTTTTTTTTGTTTTCACATAGATGTGCTTTCTTGTATAAGTTTATCATTACTCATTACTTGCATTTGTTGTTCATAACATCCCGGTCTTGTAAAGAAGTATCATGAAGACGTTTCTTAAGATATATATAGTCGAGTGTTTTTTAGGCCTACTGGGGAGAGATATCACTCTAAAAAAAAATCTCAACGCACCGCGGTTGCTACCTCTGGGGTGGTGTGGAAATGCAACAACACTCTAAACCCCCATACAGTAATGTAAAGGTGAGGAGAGTGTTCCAACACATAAATTCATTTCATAACTTTTTTTTTTTTTTTACAGATCCAGACGCAACCGGATTTAACCGGTTACAACAACTCAAGTCACTTTTGTATTAGTGACCCGATAATAATAAAAAAAAAAAAATTTCTTTATCGCTTCCGCTCTTATTAGAGAGACGACGTTCGAGTTCGCACGTACGCACTAACGGCTAGTGCGCATGCGCCGATTCGAATTCCAACGCTGCGATTGGTCAATCGGACAACTTCAGACCACGTCGGTCCCACAATTCTTCAGTCGAGCGCCGCATCTCGCACGGTAAACACGTCTGCATCGCTCCGCTGACGCACGCACGCAAACACACGCGCAGCAGACACCGCCGCCACCGCCTCCCGGTGCACGATCCACGACGAGAACCTCTCTCCGTCGCGGTAACGCCTCCCGACGCCATCGCCTGGACGACCAGGATCATCCTCGAGGTACGTCTATATTCACTTGTGTGTATATGTATGTGTGTGCGCGTGTGTGTGTGTGTGTGTGTGTTTGTGTGTTGCAGCAGACATCGCCGCCACCGCCTCCCGGTGCACGATCCACGACGAGAACCTCTCTCCGTCGCGGTAACGCCTCCCGACGCCATCGCCTGGACGACCAGGATCATCCTCGAGGTACGTCTATATTCACTTGTGTGTATATGTATGTGTGTGCGCGTGTGTGTGTGCGTGTGTGTTTGTGTGTGTGTGTCGTAGCAGACATTACCGCCACCGCCTCCCGGTGCACGATCTACGACGAGAACCTGTAACGCCTCCCGACGCCATCGCCTGGACGACCAGGATCATCCTCGAGGTACGTCTATATTCACTTGTGTGTATATATGTATGTGTGCATGTGTGATTGTGTGTGTGTGTGTACAGACTGATGTTACGTTAAAATTCACAGCTTACGTAGAACATTTTTCACTCATTACATCAGGGAGTCACCGCAGCCGATTGGTTTAAGGCGTCAGTCGGTCGCGTCCCGTCATGACCGGGTTCGAATCCTCTAGCCGACAGATTTTTTTTCACTTTAAATATTATTCATTTATTTAATTCAAATCGACCGCCAAACAACAGTGATACCAACCTTTGAAATATTTCTTCAATATATAAACATGTCAACAAAAAATAAATCAAGTTGGTAACACTGACTCACATCGACATAAAATAAATCAAGTTGGCAACATTGACGGGGTACCGGCGCCAATGACGTCACAATCCAAGATGGCTGACCACCGCCATCTTGGAATCCAAGATGGCGGACAGCCGCCATCTTGGAATGACGTCACTGTTTGGCGCCGTACCACCATTTCCGTACTACTCATACCATATGGCTTAGATCCGGCCACTGCATGATAGGAGGAGAGGTTTATTAGCGGGTGAGAGCCCCGCACTGCCGTTAGTGCGGGCCTGTTGGTGGCTGGCAGAGCTTTTTCTTTCCCCCAACGGAAAGAAAAAAAAAAAAACAACAAACTGAAATTATTATTTTAAGATAAAAATCTAAACATATGAATCAGGTAATTAAGTACATAGGATTTTTTTAAGTATATTATTGGTAATAGGTTAGCACAGATCAGAATGGAATGGGGAGTAGCATCAAACCAGTCAGAGGATAGATCTAGAGAAAAAAAAAGTACCTTAGTAGATTTAATTAAGAGATAAGTTTTAATTTTAGTGAAATAAGTATTGTTAATTGAAAAAAAATGATTTACATCCAATCAATCAGTTAAATGTTTAGTTAAGTGTTGTACTTGAAATATGTCTAATTCATATGTGTGTTACTGTAATTTCCCTTTGTTATTATGAATATTCTTGTTTTTTTGTTACTTAGTTTAAATTTTATTACAGTCTTTTGTTTAAAAATTTTTATTTATATTATGATTATTGATATCATTATTTAATTGTATTATTTCATTTTTTTTACTTAACTTTTTTCTAAACTTTATTATATTATTGATTATTTAATAAACTTTTTTACCCATGACGGAACGGAGACGGTATATGCGTTTGGTGTAAGAGGTTGTGCGAATGTCTATTACCATTTTCCTCGAAATGTATTTTGCATTACAAAGGTATCACTTCAGATCAGGTTGTTAGATTAGTTTTACTGTTATAAGCCGCCAGAGGGCACTGCAGTAGATATGTTTCTTCAAAACGGCTTTTGAATGTTTCTAAGTCTTTCTAACTCCAGCAAGGCTACATTATTGTGTGGATTATTTAATAATTTGCGCTGTTTAAGTACACTAAACTTTCATCATCAGCCTATAAAAGTCCCTATTGGGCACAAATCTACTAATCTTTAAAAAGTGGGGACTCTCTTGCATTGCCGTTGGTGGAAATTAAGACCAATCCAGGCGGGGGATCCCTTCGGTGTTCCTCGTTAGAGGCGAGGCGTTAAGATCGAAGTCCCGGTGAAGGGAACCCTTTGGGATCCCCTCATTTGAGGCATGGCAAGCAAGGAAGACCGAGTCCTGGCTGCCTGAGTGGGGCCTTGTGCTCTTCCGAGGTAGTTTGTGGCGATGGCACCCCTTGGAACTGAGGTAATGCTTTATCGCGAATCCGGCTTCAAGGGGCGGGGAAAACGACGGTGAAGAAAAAAATCTTTAAAAAGTATGTAATAAAAAATAAAATTAAGAATTTTTAAAAATCTATGACGAAAAAGACCTTAAAAAAGTGAAATAATTAAATAACTGTGTTTTTGCCTTATAATTCTCTGTGACATTGTGATATTGTTTTTAAGACAATCAAATTTGAGATTCTGATTTGACGTCGTGTGTGACCCATAGACTGCATAGATAAGCTTTAATTATCATCATAGTCACGCTCGACGGTTTTAGTATATAGTTAATGCATTATTTTTATTATTATTTTAGTGAACAATAAAAATTTAATTTTAATTACATTATTTAATAACAAAAAATGTCATAAATTATTGTATGTATTTATTATTGTTTTACATCTTATTAATGTTTTCTTGTAAATTTCTACGAAATATTTTAATTTAATGACCCTATTCGTAAAATTTAAACTTTTTTCTTTAAGAAGTAATAAACTTCTTAAAGTTTATTACTTCATAATTACGTCATAATTGAAATTTGATAATATATTAAATATTATTGTTTATGATTTTTAGTATAACATTAAATTAAGTCTTTAGATTTTAATATTTGAAATTAAATTATTATTTTTAAGGATAAAACTATAAAGAATTTACGTAATGTATTCAGTTTTAATATAAATATATTTTGAATTAAAAAAAGAATATATTTTTATACATAAAAAATTAATCCAAAAATAAAATTGAAATTAAAAAACTGTAAATAGCTCTACGAAAACACAAGCAAACATAAATTTTTATTTGGTGTCTTGTAAACCACTACAGAATTGCTGTTTACATTTTTATTGTTATTATTCAAAACAGAAGTTTTGAAACTTCTACGGTTTTTGTTATTTTTTCCGCTAAACAGATTCACAAAAACTAGGCCACAATATTTAGTTATTTACGTAGTATGCTTTTCTATGTATTGTTGGCTGACATTTATAATGAATTTTTAATATAAACAATCCTGCGTTGTGCCTTTTCTATTTCACAACCACAGATGTTATAAATACTGATTTTCAACGTGTTGGAAATATCTCGTATTATAAATACGAGAAGTTTTTTTTTAATATAATTTATTAATGTTTTAGCTAATAAAATAAATCCCCATCTTTTATGACACATTATTAACCGATTATAAATATTTACTTTTTTTATTGATGGTTATGTAATTAATATCAGATTGAAGACATTAAATAATATGGAATGAAGAAAACGTCTAGAAGATCCAGACTGTAGATAACATGTAAAAAATAATACGAGTAAATAAATTTATGAGTGACGTGTTAAAAGTACCACAGTTTTAATCTTTTTGGGAGGTTATGCTTGTTAAGTAATTGTTATTTGTATATAATGGTGATAATGGTGTATCACGAAGTTCTACCGGGACTTTCTTAACCTATTTTGGTCATGAAAATAATAAGAAAAGTTCATATAAACATATGTCCTACAATGCTTCGTTTGAGGATAACGGCTATTGAAAAATTTCGCTCGGATTTCAGCTACCCCGATGAAATGAAATCGTACTGAAATTTTTAGAATATTAATTAAAGGGTGAAATTAGTGATATTTTATAGGTTTTGGCCAGAAAAATCGAATAAAGTACGTAGAATGCAGGTAATTAATTCATCATGAGAATTGGAATAAAAAACAGGGTTTTTTTTACTTCAAATTATTGGTTTTCACCACAGAATTCTCAAAAAAAAATACTTCAAATAGGGTTCCAGAACTTATTTTATTCAATTTTCAAGGTAAAAATTATATGCAATCAATAATGCCGCTTAATTAAGTCCTATAATTTTCAGTACGACCTCATTTCACCGTGGCAGCTGAAATTCAAGCAAAATCTTTCACTTGCCGTAACTCGCAAACAAAGCATTTTAGGACATATGTTTAGGTGAACTTATTCCATTATTTTCACGAGTAGAATAGGGTACAAAGCCCTGGGAGAACTTCATGGTGCAACCTGCATATACACAATCACTTTTATGAAAACGATAAAAAAAAATTTCTAAAAAAATAACGTATAGTATCGGATGATATCGATTTTTTGTAACCTATTTTTTATCTAAAAAAAAAATTAAGAAAAAAATTCAACGAAATTGTTGCAGTAATTTTTCCGTGATTGGGTGACAAACAAACTTTCAGGTTTTTATAGATTAGTATGATTATATGATATAAATTGGTCAATGATATTTATTAAAAAATTTTTCGGTTCTACCGTAAACTGTCATCCGAGAACGGCGGCATTCCACAATTTCCCAGAATTATTAATTTTCTAATGTCCTTTTTCAACGTAGTTATTTTTTCAATATTATTATTTTTCCACGTCTAATTGGCCTAATATTCTTAAATAGTTTGTTCGATAATCATTGATTTCCATAGTAATGACTTTCTTTATTTTCTTGCCGTTTATTGTAAACTTAATTGCAAAATTTGAAGCTAATTAGAGGATACACTGAGTGTTTCAACAGGATGGTGGGGGAAGGTTTTAAAAAAATGAAATGTAGAGAGTTTCCTTTTATTTGGATCAGTCAGTGTGCAAAATTTCTATCACGATCGGAATAAAGCAGTAGATGTGTATAAAATACAAACGGACATACAATCATTCTTTCTATATATGTATAGATTTAGAAGGTAGATTATTATCATAGCTTTCGCACCCTGAGAAGCTGTGACAATAAGCTACCTTTAATATTGAACATGTTTTAATCTAATTTTTTTACTATTTTGTTAGTATGAGATAGTCATATTTTTCTCTCACACCAATTACTGTTCATTTAATGACATATTTTTTAATTGATTTTTAATGAAGTTTAATATGTTCATTGCATTTTTTACTGAATCTGCGTTCGTTGAAATACGTATATGTCGAGACGTTGTTAAATCATGCAGACTGCCGTAGCTTCTCCCAATTACTTGGTAGTCATGCAGTGTTATAGTGTTCCCTAGGGATACTCTGTCCCGGTATTTTACAGAGAAACTGGTTATCTTGTGCCTATCTCTACCACATAGTTTATGAGAGTATATATGTATATAGATCACAGTAAATGTAATTTACATAGTATTGGAATTTTATTCTCCTGTAGGAAAATAAATACAAATCTGAGGTTTGAATAATTTTGTAAACAACATAGCATTATTATTGTTGAGATTGTTCATTGTGATACTAGTCTATTGGTAAGTATTAATTTTCCTAGTTTTATGCTATTCAACTGTGACGTAATTTTCATTTAATATTCGCTATGCTGTTATAAAATAATTATAATTTCGTTTTATTTTCTTTAACATTTCAATTGGGTATAATATAATCATGTTTTCTTAATTTGAGGTAGCGCATAAATTGCTTCATACAATAAAATAACTAATCGATATGTATGTAAAATCGAGAACTTTTCCTTCTGAATGATGACAAAGAAGGAAGTGTAATGTACTGTTTATCACAATAGATAATACTTATACAATACAACAAATAGGAGCAGTCTATTTCTATTAAGAGAGTGCCTAATTTACAGTGTCTTTCTTACGGCAGTGAAATATATACAAGGTAGCGTGGCATATGTTTTAAAGCGTACGAGTAAGAATTGATTTTCCTAAGAATAATTATGTTCATGATACAGGAATTTCCGGGTGAACAGAATAAATCAAATCAAATCATATCCAAAGCTCTATACGTTATGAAATTGTCCAACAGATGTGCATGAAACTTTCAACTGAACTGCATGAGAACATGATTCCTTACTAGAAAATCTTCCAGTAAGAACTCACAATTTTTTAAAGATTGCTTTATTTTTAGCATTCTATTTGACCAATTTTAAGATTTTTGTAAATTTTGAAAAATCAAAAAATAAAACTCGTAAACAAAAGAAACTAAATAAAACTTAGGACTTAAATAAAATAACTCAAATAAAACTTAAAACTTATTAAAAGAATTTAAATAAAACTTGTAAATAAAAGAAAATGTTATTTCTCTCTTCTTGCATTCTAGAAAGTCTTAATTTATTAAAAATTAAATTGAAGAAATAGATTAAGATAACGTCTACTCACCAAAAAATTAACATGGAAGATTTTGAACTAACTTAGCTGATCTGGTGTAATTGTAACTTTTAATGCTAAATGTAGAGTGTTTGACATCAAGACTAAATAGTCTGGCAGAAGAAAATTAATTTTTTTATCATTTTTCATCTTTTTTTTTGTCTGCAGTCATTTGATTGATTTGATGCAGCTGTCCAAGATTCTCTATGAATTTTCAGTCGTTTCATGTCGCTACACCCACTAAATTCTACACCCCTAACAATTTGTTTTACATATTCCAAACGTTGCCTGCCTGCACAATTTTTCCCTTCTATCTGGCTCTTCAATATCAAAGCGACTATTCCAGGATACCTTAAGATATCGTCTATTCTGTTAACTATATTTTTTCCAAATGCTTCTTTCTTCATCAATTTGCTGCAACACCTCTTCATTTGTCACTTTATCCAGCCATCTGATTTTTAACATTTTCCTATAGCATCACGTTTCAAAATCTTCTAATCTTTTCTTCTCAGGTACTCCGATCGTCCAAGTTTCATATCCATATAAAGCTACCCTCTAAACATTTCAAAGATGTTTTTCTGACTTTTAAATTAATTTTTTATGTAAGAAAATTATGTTTCTAACTGAAAGGTCGTTTCCCCTGTGCTATTGGGCATTTTATATCGCTCCTTCTTCGTTCATTTTTAGTAATTCTACTTACCAAATAACAAAATTCTTCTACCTCCATAATATTTTCTCTTCCTGTTTTTATATTTAGTGGTCCATCTACATTATTTCTACTGCATTTCATTAATCTCGTCTTGTTCTTGCTTTCATGTGGTAGTTCTTGCGTAGGACCTCATCAGTGCTATTCATTGTTTCTTCGAATCTTTTTTACTCTCAGCTGAAATTACTACATCATTTGCAAATCGTATTAAAATATTCTTCTTTTCATAAATAATCTATATACATACAGCATATATGTAAATAAAAGAATGAAAAAAAAAGTTGATTTTTCATATTTTTATTTTTAGAAAACATACAGAAATTTCTTACATGTGATTTATTTTTAGAACTCAAAATATTAAATAAATAATGATTATATAAGATGCTACCTGATGTTATTTTAAGTAATACTGACCACCAATTATTGGAAAATGTTACATATAATTCTATCTCAGTGTACAATATAATATTATAGAATGAATTAACTAGGGCAAGTTTTTTTTCTGATATTTAGACTAACTAGCTGCAAATATGCATACAGTCGGAAAATTCTACTTTGTTTATGAAATAATTCAATTAAATTCAACTTTGAAAATAATAGTAAAGACGTAATTACACTAAATAAAGATAGAGAAAATTAATTTCCTTTCCTAATCTATTATTCAACGAATCTATTATTTACTTTAACAAAATTTCTTTTTGATGATGAAATACGTATATAATTATTAAATACAATAAACTAAATATTAATTATGAATTTCAAGAGTTCCTAGAGAGACGACCTATTTGTAAAACTGTTGTTTATTTTATTTATGTTGAATGGCCAGAAACCCAGGAAATTAATTGTAGAAAAGTCCTAAACAGAACAAAATTGTACTAAAAATACTCATTGCACAGACCACTATGACAGACCATTAACAAATATCTATACGTAGGAATATTTAAAAATACTTCTCTTCTGTAGTAAGAAATGATAATGTTTGCAGTTAAGTTTTTACAACATTATTTGTTGCATTATACAATCTGTCCAACCTTTTGTTATAACTCAAGCGAAGTGTTTTACTTCAAGCATCCTGTGGATTAAACTATAGTATTTCTTTCCAAAAAACAATAGAGAATGTTATTCTCTAAAAGTTACAGTATTCTTTATCCAAACAATCCCTGTGTACATTTCACTTTTAGACTAACAGTCACCAACTTTTGGTAAATGAAAAGTAAACGTAAATTTAGGCTTTCACATGCAATTTTTGGCATGCTTACGCATAATAATTGGCTCAATAAATAAACAAATGCAATGTTAAATCCCTTCATATTTTGTATTACACTTGGCATAATATTACTGTTATAAATAAGAACTGCGATCTATGTTCAAAATTGATTTGTAACACTTAAGGTAATAAACGGACTTTTAAGCTATGGTACTGAAGAGATAATTAATTTTACTTAAAAAAATACATAACTACTTTTATTGTAATGAAAGAACTGGCAGCAACAGCTATGTTCATTTACCCGGTGGAAATTGGTAGCGTATGAAAAGCTGCTAGAAGTCATGCTTGACGGGGATTTAAACCCGGTACTTCCGAACGAAAAGGTGAGACGTTACGTACTCGGTCACGGAGGTCGGTGAAAACTTTCTAATTATACTAACTCAGGATGGTAGGTGCGCCTATTTCCTGTATAAATTGGGTAAAACACCGACGCCCCTTTGCGATTGTGGTGAAAATCAACCTGTTAAACACATTACAGAAGTTTCCCCTAGAACAGCTTATGAAGGGACTCCTGAAGATTTGCTAATGGCCACTCCAGAATCAATAGCTTATATTAATTTGTTAGATGTTTGTTTGTAATTTTTGACTGTAATTTGTGTTGTGTCTTGGTACCATACGCTAAATAAATAAAATATTAAATAATTGTTTGTCCTCAAACGCTATATTTTTAAAACTGCTATAAAATTTGATTTATAATTGAATATTTCGGTTACAAAAATTTACGAGGAAAATATTACGTGTTTTTTTTTCTTTTTATAGACTACAACCATAACCGTTCTAATGCTATGAAAATATGCATTAATACAAACAAACGGTTAGCTTGATATGAACATTTTTTTTGTTATTACTAAAATATAAAAAATATGTTGAAATGTGTAACAGAAGTAAATTACTTTTTTTTTTTTGTTAATTTTAACATTAAATATGCTGAAAAGAAAGAGAACTTTGTTTAAATAAGCCAATCTCTGTGGCGGAGTGGTAGCGTCTTGGCATTTCATCTGGAGGTCCCGGATTTGAATTCCGATCAGGAGTATTTTTCGAACCCCTACAAAATTTTCATTCACATATTTCAATGTACAAGCTTCCAAAACTTCTGTGATGAATTAATTCATAATTACAAAAATATAATAATAAAATAAGTAGTAGTATAATAATAAATTATAAAGTAAAAGAAAGCGCTTCCATTTTATATATTAATATTCATTAATCATTTATTTTTTTATTTATTTTTTTACTTTATTTTCATTACTATTTATATTTATTTTTGCTATTTACTTATAACAGCATATGACTGTCGAAATATGCATTTAACTATACATATATTTATTTTGTAAATGTTTGTTGATCGTTTATTTATACAATTTTTAATAAATTATAAGTTCAAATATATTACTCTTTCATAATTTGTTGAATATCCTGAATAGATAACTTATTGTTTTTGCTGGAATAAGTTTTCTCCTGACCCGTAAACATATAGTAGGAAAAATTTACCTTACTTCAACATAAAATTATTGCAGTTCATGTACTATCTCTTTACTCCTTCCACCCATTCATTCTGTATCGCGTTTTTAATGTCTTTCTTTCTTTTTCTGTGTACATAAATATTATATATATATATATATATATATATATATATATATATATATATATATATTATAGACACTAAATATATCTTTACTCACTAAATTTATCTTTCCTTCCTTTTTTTATCCCTTATCCAAAGTTATTTAATATTTATTGAGTATTTAGATATCTCTTTTAAGAAAGTACTTTACGATAAAGTGAGAAATTACTTTTAAAATTGCGAAGAAACTTCTCTAGTACGTGCTAAAATGCGATGTAAAATATTTCAAAAGTTAATGTTTTATCAGTTTTATTTTAATATTTTAAAATTTATAACACAAAACCCTCAACAGTAAAACAGTCTAAAACAAGTTTAAAACTTCAATTTTAATTTGATAAACATAACTTCTATTTTTCATAATTTATTTTAAATGAAACTTTGACGAGTTAGTATTACAAAAGAAAAGTTACAAAAATTAGTCTAAGAAAAGAGTCATTAGGAGTATGCATAATTTATTTTTAATGCAGGCCCTTTATAGACTACCGCAGACGATTCGATCACCGAAAAAAAAATAGTTATTTTTAATAACGCTCAATTTTTGTCATTTTAATCCTAATGAAACGATATTCTCATCTTACCATTAAATTATTTTTTTAAAATAAAAGTATTTATTAACTATTACCTTCCAAATTCCATAACGAAATGATAACGTTATTCGTTATTCCATAACGAAATGAGTCTTATAATTATCCATAAAATCCTGAATCGAATTCCAGTAAAAGTAGAATTTATTAGTGCGTTACACCATTTTTCCATTCCATGTTTTAACGTCACAAAAATAAAGTTAATAAGGTAAAATTATTCTTTAAAAATATATATGCATTTTAAAACGTAATTTCTCAAGCTTATTACATGTTTTATAGAATTTCATGTTCAATTGTATTATTAGGAATAATAGCAATAATTTTATTTTACATATTTTGAACATATATAAACAATTTTTACGAAATTATTAAGAAACAATGATTACATTAACTTTATCCACTGTACTTAGTACTTAAAAGAAAAAAACGAGAAGGAAAAATGGTGTATTTTCCAATACTTTGATGCCTCTGTCAAAAATACTAAATTCTCGATTAAAAGTTTTGTATTTTTAATTGCATTTGTTTTATTTTTGTTTTTTTGCTTTCATTTGGCTTTATATCTCAGAAACTTTGTTAACCAAGAATCATGAAATTTGTTTTGTATTGAGGGTTTTGACACAATTAAAGTTATTGTAAAATTTGATATGAGGGTTGAGAAGATTTAGAAGGGGTGTTATATATCTCAAGGAGTTATGAAAATTTTTCTTTTGCATGGTGTTTAGCGTACTGAAAGTTGAATCATATATATATATATAATATAGGAAGGGTGATAGCCAGGTGTGGCGGTTTAGTCGGTAGTGTGCAGGATTACATACGCATATTAATAACTTCTTGCGGCACCTGTTAGCGAGCCCCTGCTTAGGCGTCCGTAAATGGGATTCACCACTTGTTTAAAGAAAGAAAAAAAAAAGGGAGTTTCCTTGCGACTCTAATTAGCCTCCCGGCCAACCAGCAGTATGTCCGGCATGGTACGTCGGCTCACCGGTTCCGGATTTTTTCCTTATTTTCATCTTGATTCTGCCTCTAACCGCTAAGGTCAGGGACACCGGGCTCGACTATGTCGTTCCCGGGTCCTGCCCCAGTAGCTGGGTTATGTTTGTTTTTCTCTCTCTTAAAGTAACTCTTCCCACTTCATGTAATCCACTTCCTTTGCTCCTCAGCCATGAATTTCTCTATTTTCAACCATTCTTCTTTACCTCTCAGCTACTTTGTTGTAGTTTCCGGGGTAATCTATTTTCTGTAATATCTGGCTTTTAGATCCTCACAACGTGCACATTCAAAAAACGTGTAAAAGAGAGTATCCTCTTGACACCAGTACACACAATTTGGGAGCTCCCTTCTTCTAAACCTCTGTAAGTATACACCAAATCTTCTGTATAACCTTAAAATGTTTTACTGGTAATACTGGAAGTATGCTTTATTATTTTAAATTACCTAGTTAGTACTAGCTAATTGTTACTAATACAGTAACAATAGTTTTGTGAAAAGTAGATATCGCTAACTTTTTATTGAATTTAGTAAATTGAAAACTCAAAGTTTTATTTTTATGTAGTGAAAATTAAGCTAAAATATTAAATTCTTTTACTATTTGTAAACGTTGCTGGAAGTTTCAGCTTGTGCCAAAAAGATAATCTTACTGTACTATAAACTTCCTAAGTTTGCTAGGACCGTACATTATTAATTAATGACTCTCGAGGAGGTAACTGGTTTTTGGTATCATTAAAAATTGTTCTATCTTTCAAATCTTTTTTGGCGTATCAGTCAGTCGACTGGTTTTACGCTGTTCTCCATGATCAATAGAGTTTACGAAGAGTAACATAAATTACAGTTAATTATGCTAAATATAAAAAAAAAGATAATATTTTACGAACCAGTATACCTGCCAGTTGGTGAATGGTGGTTGAAAGTTAAGCGGTCTTCTCGATAGCTGCACTAATCGCAATTTATTAACCTCAATTTTGAAATGGAAAATCTTATAGAAAATTGTTATTCTACGTAAGGAACTTTCCTGAAAACGCCTTTTTCCATAATTTCATCGTAGTTTGCTATCAGAAAGAAATGTCTGATGGTTCAATTTAAACATATATTGTTTCGATCAGTCAGTTTTAAGAGATGTAATTTCTTTTAAAAGCTGATAATGTTTTTGTTTTTTAATTCATGGGTAATTTTAATGAGAACTTTAACAAGAAAAATCACAATTCACGAAATTATTGTACTTTTGTAGTCAACCTTTTAATTTTTACAGCATGGTCTCTGTCTCTTAAAAATAAATTGTTTTTAACACTTTCTTGAATACTATGCAGTTCTAATTCGATGAATTTTTAAGAGGAAATTTGGTTGTTTCTTTGAAAGGGTGTTTAACAAATTTACTGTAAAATATTTTAGAAAGACGTTGAAAAACATAGTTTTCAGATGTTTTTGGTCATAGTGAAATTCAAAATTAATATGATTTTCAGATTTTATCGTCAAAATATTATTGTAATATTTTTTATTTCACTTTTTTCATAATATGAAACTTTGAAGTACTGGATGTAATTAAAAGCTTTTAGTAATTGTAATCTTGAATTTTAAATCAATTCATAAATACTATTTACTTAAAAAACGTCTACAAATTACTTTACAAAGAAAAGTCTACGATTAGCTACAGGAAAGCCAGAAAAATATAACAAATTATCGACCACCTAACAGGCTGTTCTTTTAAAACTATAAGTAAATAAAAAAGTTACTCTTTAATGTAATTTAGAATAGTTTCTAACTATACTTGTGGATTTCTGAACCTATTTTCTCTTTATAACTTTTCACTTTAGTTAACAATGCTATCTTAGTTTCTTCTCTTGTGTTACTTGGTGTAAAATACAAATTAACGATAAACTTCAGAATATAGCTGGACATTTGGCTTATACTGGGCTTATGGCTAACCCGTTCCATTACATCGTACTTCTACTTGGACTAACAAAATATACTACTGTGCTTGAATCTGTTCCATTTACACAGAATGTAGACAGTCATATACTAATGGTATTTTGAATTTACATTAAACCTCAAATACAGGGTTTACGAGAGTACTTATTCAAAGGTAAAATGCATTTATTCATGAGTTACATTTTACATACCATTCTAATTGATGGTATATTTCACAGTAAATGTAAAGTTTTACAGGAGAAATTTGACAGAATTCTACGCGAAGTAAATTTTTATTTTGTATAAATACTTGTACTTATAACAAAAAAATTAATTAAAATAAAACCAAATCTGATGTATTGAAAATTAAGTATATATAAAACACAAGTAAAATGTTTATTGATTTTGTTTCTAGACAGTACTTAATTTCTAACGAACCTCTATAAAAAAGGAGATTGCCAGTTCAGCTCATTTGCATATGTTATCGTGAAAGATCGATTTTTTGAAAATGTCGATATTCTCCGGTGAACGTTGACATACACTAAATACATCGGTGAAAGAGCGAAATATTTGCTTATTCGGACCTTCGCCGGTATATGTCGAAAAAAACAGATAAGCTGTGATGGTGGTCGAAACGATAACTCGAAACTAAAAAAATGTCACCCATACCAATCTCTAAGGTATGTAGATTACGATAAACGCTCGTAAAAAAAAATGTAAGTTTATATTTAAGCCTCACATAACCTACGCTCGCTTACCTCGTCTAATTAACGTTAAATATACAAATTACGGCGGCCTCCATGGCGCGAGTGGTAGCGTCTCGTCCTTTGATCCGGAAGTCCCGGGTTCGAATCCCGGTCAGACATGGCATTTCACACACGCTACAAATCATTCATCTCATCCTCTGAAGCAATGCCTAATGGTGGTCCTGGTAGTTAAACAAAAATAAAAAATAAAAAAATATATATGTACAAATTATATATGTTACTCTCCAACACTGGAGGGGATTTATAAAATTAATCACATTTATAAAAAAAATAATCAAATTTTTGGCATTTTATAATATGAAAGGGCTAAATAGGACATACAGAATAAGTTAATTGCATGAATGAACGATAACAGTACAAGTAAATGGATTGCTCTTGTTCAATTTTATATTTAAAAATATTTTTATTCAACTTTTACCATCAGAGTATACTGAAAGCGGTGAATTTGATTAATTGCCTACAATGTTAAAGAAAAACATATATAATTTGTGTATTTAACGATAATTAGACGAAGTTAGCTAGCGAAAGGAGCATAGGTTATGTTTGGCTTAAAGTTAAGCTTCCTTTTTTTTATAAGGGTTTCTCGTAATCTATTAATTTAGAGATTATTATTGGGTGAATTTTTTTTTAGTTTCTAGTTATGGTTTTTACCCCTCGCCAGAGCTTATCTATGTTTTTCGACATTTACCGGCAAAGTCCGAATGAATAATAATATAAGCAAATATTTCGGTCTTTCACCGACGTATTTGGTATGTATTTTGGACTTTCACTCTTACTCTTCACCCAATGGTAAAAATCTCATATATTTTGGTTTTTCTTTACTACTTTATTGTAGAAAAAGTTCCTCTTTTCATGAACCAAAATTAGATGTTTTAATTGAGAAGGTCAATTGTCTCGCACAATTTAAAAATACATTTGTTTTTTCATTAATGCATTGTGATATTACAGATAAACTGGAGTCAGTCTGATGTTCAAAAAACTATTTTACGAAAGGAAAAATAGATTAGATAGAGAAGTAGCAATAAAATAATAAATTTCCCGCATCCATGCACATTGTTTTGTTTTGCTCCTTTTTTTCATAACTTACGTTCAATTGTAATATCCTTCTTCATTTGTTTGAATATATTTTCATACTTTTATTAAAACAATAATATTTTTTGTTTTCGGTTTTTATTTCCAACGGAAGTTGCCCTATCTGTAGTAACTAAAACTGTACATTAATAATTAACACCAGTTACCAACAGAAACACACTAAACATTTTAAATAATCTAGTTAATTAAAATTGTAACTTTCAAATATCTATCAATTTCAAATTTTTTATTTGCCAAAAAAATGAGATTATCGTTGTTACTTTAATTGGGGACAGATTTAAAAAAAAAATATAAAAGTTGTAATTTAAAGAAGTGTACAGTATTTATTACTTTTTGAACTTTTTTGCAATTTTGAAATAAATTTTGTTGGTACTGAACTATTTTCACATCAGATGAAAGGATTCCTTATTTTATATTATCCTCCAACGATTTTAAATACTTTCAAGATTTAAAGAGGTTCTGCATGTTTACCTGATATCTATTTATGTATTTTTAAATTATTAGGTAAATATGTAAACATAAATCCACGAGGGGGTGATGAGATTTTTACTCAACCAAATTCTTATGATAATTTCATGAAGAATTCGACTAAAATTCTTTCTGTAACTTCGATTTATTTATGCAATATTATGATTGCTGTTGACTAATATCTGGAGAGATTTTAACGTAGTGAGTTATAATCTGTTAAAGCTATTTAACCCCGTCCTTTTTTCAGTAATATGCTTTACTATTCTTTTTGGTGGCTTTAAAAATTGAATGAATAAACAAAGTCATTTAAGTTTTTATTTAGCCAATCTGAAATAATAGATTAGTACTTAATAAAACTTTTACACTACAAAACCAGAACTGTTTATTATTGTCAAAAAGCTATAAATAAATTTTATGAACAGTTTATGCCAGTATTTTATAAAAAATATTGAAAAAGAAAAGTTTATAAAAACATCACCGTACCAAAATAAGTATGTTTGTCTAACTCATCAAAACTCGGTATACCCGAAAATAATAAAGAATCGTCATATATATATATATATATATATATATATTATATATATATAAAGAATTGGTTGTCATGGTTTCGTATTCTAAAAACAGAACTTTCAAAGTTGAATAGTGATTTGTGTTACTTGAGTGATCTTTAAATAATACGGCAGAATTTTCTTGTTGGTAAGAGACATATATTTGTAAATGTTGTTATTCTTTGAGTTGTGAAACAGAAAATATTTATCGTTGATAAATAATTGATTGTTAATGAAAATTTTGATTTTGATGAGCCAATTATTTTTCTGTTGATTTAATATGAGATATTATTCCCTCCAATGCGATTATTTAAGGGAAACATAAACAAATATAGATGTAAGAAATTGGATTATTTGGTCAAAATTAAATTATATGTATAAAAAAGGTAAGATGTTTGACATTATTTTAAGATAATAATGACTTATTGGATTTACAATAGTAATTTTAAATTATTTTAAAATTACCTCGTATGTTTACCTCGTTATCATAAAACAGTAATATAATTCGGTAATTATACTTATTTTCAAATGGATTAATGGATGATCTATTTCTTCTATCACTTTGAAAAACATTAAAAAATTTCGTATTGGCAATATATTTTACCTGTGTATCTGGTTTCTAGCAGAGAATTATTTACAACCAAGCATTTATGACTCAACAACGACATCGATACCTTGAATGCTCAATTTGAAGGTAAAAAGATATTTTCTAGAAAATTGATGACTAACGTGTTATAGTCGAAAAAATATTTAGAAATAGTTCGAATACGATTAGTAATGTCAGAGTAGGATATTGTATAAATTTCGAAAAGATAAGATAATCAGTTAAGTTATTGGGCATGATTGAATGACGTAACTTGAGGAAATAAGGAAAACTAAACGTGACAGCAAGAAGAACATCATCATCTCAAGAAGGCATCATTTATCTTTCTTTTTTCTTTTTCCTGTTTACTCCGGTAATTACCTTTTAGATAATACTTCACAGGATGATATGTATAAGTTTAAATGACGTGTAGTCTTGTACAGTCTCAGTTCGAGCATTCCTGTGATGTGTGGTTAATTGAAAACCCAACCACCAAAGAAAAGCGGTATTCACGATCTAGTATTCAAATCCGTATGAAAATAACGGAATTTACTAAGACTTGAACGCTGGAACTCTCGACTTCCAAATCACTAATTTGGGAAGACGCGTTCACCACTAGATCAACCCGGTGGGTCTTTTTCACAGTCTATACGGCAGAATCTCTACTTGTCTTTCTAAAGTTTTTATTTTTCTATTATGCTGAAAAATATCAAGATAATTGACATTTTTATTTGATTTTGATAATTACCAACGACAATAGATATCAAGCTGCTGACACCAGAAGCATTTAATATCCTTCCTTTTTCTATCGACTTGGATTAATCGAATAAAATGCTCTAGGATAATGAGAAATGTTCAATCTCTTCTAAGCTGTTTAAGTAGATTGTTTAAAGTTCAGCTATTTTATGTTCCATTAGTTTATTATGCTTTATACTCTAGTTAAAATGTATTTCAATTAAACATTTGACACAAAAGGGGAGTTCCAAGTATGAATTCATTCCGCATTTTTTGAAATAGTCTCCCTCCAAAGTTCATGAAAGTATATTATCAGTACCCCAAATACTGTCCATCTATGATGATTTGGTATCGACTATAGAAACTTGGCATCGGCTGTGGAGAGATGTTCTAGTAGGAGTGACTTATAATGTATGACTAATATAAGGAAATTACTGCCGAGTCTCGGAAAGTATAGGCCAAAGAAAAACGAAGAGATCATCTGAAGAAGAAAAAGAAAAAAGAAGACCCACTACGCGACCCGCCGTCACGGACTGGAGTCCGGAAAAAGAGCCCAGCAGAAAAACAACGTAAAGGGCAGCCACCGAAGAAGTAGTTGAAGATCTTTACCTTTATCCACACCTTAAAAATTTGTATTACTTACAATTAATTAAATCAGCAATTGCGACTTCCTCCGGAGAAGGAGGCGCATTGCTCCTTCCAAACAACTAGGGCCCCATTGTGGCGTATTCCTGCTAGCCTATGAAGCGTTAGCACCGTAAGGACTTCAGCGGATGGTACGTCGGGAGCACAAGTTTTAAATGCCTAGTCTCCCGCGGTCGGACCCAGTAATGGGTTGAGAACGCTAGTCCACAACGGATATGGAACGCTAATCGCAAATCCGTCCATAAATATAACAAAACTTAAAACTAATAATCGACACTAAAAATAAACCCTTGTAACACACCCGATTACAGAATCATACAACAGCAAGGGACACTGTTCAGGCTCTGCGATTCGAAGGGAGAATTTATGAAACTCCCGCCACTTTTGCATTCCTATAAGAAAACTGATAATTTTCATTAACTTGTAAGTTTTCCGAAGGTTTCTTATTTTGATATTATTATTTCTGTAATATAAGTTTCCGTCAAATTCAAAACCAATCTAATAGTAGCCTCATCTTTAATCGAAACATAATCCATCCGGATAGAAGTATTTGAAGTGCAAAATGAAATTATCTAATAAAATTTACTACCAAATCCTGTAAGTCAGATTAATGTTAAATCTTTGGTTCACTTCAGTCCACATATTTCAGCAGTGAAGTCTGTGACATTTTTATTTATATTTACACAAATATTTTTTTAAAACTTTGTTTCATCCACTTCATTTTTTTGTTTTTAACTGATTATCTTAATTCTATGTCCATCCGGTTGGTGAACCATTCGGAGGTGGTAAAAAAGACGACACGATACAAAACCAAAAGATTGTTTAAGGATCTAAATACTAATAGTTTTATCTATTTATTTTTTATTTTAACATTCTTCAACCTTTAGTTATGAACGCTAAATCACTTTGTACCTTGAAACTTTTTCTTCGAACTGTTATATTGTATATAGTATATATAGTTAATTCTATTTCTCTATTTAACACATAAAATTTGAAAAAAAAAACATGAATTGAGAAAAATACAAATAATATTTTAACAGGAATTTAAATTATAAATAAATTTATTTGTTGTTCTTCCTTTGCTTTCCTTTTCCATCTCATGAATTAACTTAATCCATTTCTTTTACCTCTCTCTTCTTTTTATTAGACTTTTGTTGATTTTCTTTCAATTATTCCACATTTTTGTGTGCACAAATAGGCGTTTGTGTGTGTATTTGTCATATTTTACTGGAAAATAAAATATAGGAAATACCACTATACCACTAGGCAGGTAGTTAAGTTAAATTTCAGTAACTTTTTTTATGTACTTACCCCTTCTATTTTTTTATTAAATGAACGAACTACCATAAATCTTTTCAAAGACTGGTCATATAAGTTAAAAAAAAGAAGTAAAAAAAAATGAAGAAGAGGTAGAAGAAGTAAGAAAACTCGACGACGAAGAGATATTACAAATGTATTTCTGTCAAGGGTTTCAAGAAGCCAGTCAGACAAATGTTGTTTTAGAGACGACCGCCCACATGAGGCGGTAAAGTAAAGCGAAAAGAAAACTGTTTCATGATAACACGAAAACTGTCTAAGATTATGTTTGCACTCTGCAGGAGGAAAACACAATTTAGTTTTCTTCTCCCCATTTTCCAATCTTTAGCCTGGTTTCTAACTGATTGTAACTTAATGTAATTTACACAATTTATTCATATTTAGAAAAAAAAAACATTATTAGAATATAACAAAATGTTATTAAATAAACTAAGTTAAAATTTATTAAAAAAAACCACTGCTGTAGGTTTATTTAAAATTTTTCACATTTTATGATACTTAATTCTGTTTAAAATGATATTTTGATTTCATCAGAAAATAAAAGTGCAACTTTCCTAATAACATCTCATAAGTTCATTTGTTTTAAAGAATTTTTTATTTAAATTTTTATACATTTAACGAGGCCTCTTATTACTTTAAAAAATCTAATTTCAAAACTTTTTTCTCACTGTACTTTTCATTTTGTTTTCTTTCATTTCGTTTGGCTGTTTTTCCTGTTCTTATTTTTATAAAGGGATATTACTATTTTCTATTTTCACAAAAAGTTATTTGTTTTTTTTTTTATTTTACGATTTTCTTTTAAAATTTTCTGACCGATAGCTTTTCACCATGATTTTTGCTATTGGAATTTTAATTTAACAGATTGATTTAAATAAGTATAAACTTATTAAATGAGTAAATTAAATAACAACAAACAATGGTTAAGAGTTATCCATACTCATGTATTACAGAATATTCAAATTCCTTTTTCAAAATAATATTTTTGAATTACTAGGATTTACAGAAACTGGAATTATTACCAACTGTAATATTTTAATAAAAACATATAATGAATTAGAAAAACTATATACTAGTAGGCTGTTAGAATATTTTCTACAACCAACTTTCCAGCCACTACCGGGTCTGGGTGTGTGTGTATAGACAAATGCAGTTACTTCGCCAGGCCTGACCTAACTGAAAATGTAGTGCAACGTAAGTGTAATCGTACCGGTTAGTCTTCAACAGACTAAATTCGACATTCCGAGACATGTGGTTAATTGAAATCCAACCAGCAAAAAAAACCGGTATTCACAGTCTAGCATTAAAATCTACATAAAATCCTTAACAAGGACTCGAACCTTAGAACTCTCGACTTCGAAAATCGTCCATTTTGAGATAAACAATTTAACCACTAGATTAACCCGGCGGGTTTTTGTTAAATATTTTTAAAAAGAAAAGAAAATATTTTAAAAGTGCGAGAAGGAAAATGTTTAATATTATTAAAAAAATAATATTTAAGTTTTAATTACAATTTGTTAACGTTTTTGATAACTGTGGCTAACAGACCTTGTAATTGATTTAAAAAAGTAAGGTTTTTTAAAAATACTATATTATACCAATAAAACGTGTGTTTATTTCTTAGTTATTACTAATTTAAATTTTCTTATTTGCAAAAAAAGGAAACTTTGTATTCAAGAACTAAACTGCAGCTCATTTTTGTCACAATCTAAAATATATCTCATCAAATGCTATGTATTAGATAAATAAGTTTGTTAACAACCTAAATATAAATTATATTTGTCATCATTAAAATTTAGCTTCATTATTTTACAGAAGGTTACTATAATTAATATTTGAAATTATTAATATACATCCATTGGTAGTGATTTAAAGAAATTTTATTTAATGTATTTACAAAACCTTTTGCTTTACATGGTTTTCCCGTAATCTATTTACCTTAGAAATTGTATTTTAATTTCTACTTATCGTTTCTACCCGTACCAGAGCTTATCTCTATTTGTCGAGTATATTTCCGTGTTTTACCGACGTATTTGATATGTGCCAAATTTTTCAGAGAATATGTTGCCAGAAGTTAAGTTTGTTGAAAAACACCATTATTTATATCCTAAAATTTTATTTATGAAATTCCAAGGTAAAAAATTGAGTATGCTGTTAAAAATAAATTTGTGCAAATATCGTATTATTTGAACGCACGAGTACTCTTATATTGATGTCATCGTAGATGATTTTTAAAGTTATCATTGTAAGATTGTCTTGAAGAAACATTTTATTAAAATATTTACATTTAAGAGAAAGTAGTTTATTTTAAATCGATGTTTGTTTTTTATCTATAATATTTTTATTTCTATTTAATAAATAAAAGTCAATATTAAAATTATATTATCCATATAAGAAGATAAAATTATGTCGATATTGAACGGTTTTTTTTCTAATTTATGTTTTACTTTGTTAATTTTGTTCTATATGATTCCATTATCTTTGTGTAAAAACATTTATCTGACTATTTTTCTTTAATAACTTGTTTATTACAATTGTATCTCTAATTTTAATCCGATCTTAACATTATTATATTATTCATATAAAAAAGAATTCAGCATAAAGAATGCGGCATAAAATGAATTATGTTTAACTTTAAGTTTAACTGGCCTTTCTTCTTTACACTTTACATCAGCGTTTTTTTTTTGCAGTATATACAAACAAAATGTTCTGTCGATAAAGAAATGTAACTGTTTTTGTACAATATAAACGAGTAAATAGTTGAAAGAGGTAGTCCAATGTAAGAAGCAGGCATTAGAAAGAGTAAATGGTGAGGAAAGATAAGTTCAATTTCAAGTATAAAGAGTAATTTGAGGGACAACAAACAATGTACGGAGTGACTTATTGCTCGGCGTGTAAACTCACTCATCTGGTTGTGTTTCTGAAGTAAAAAAGCGTTCTCAGTTACTGAATGCGACACTAAAACGGTGACGCGTTATCCTTTCCTTTTTATCGTTGTATGTGTATATTGCGTGGGTGTGTATATGGCGCTTGCACGTGTGTGTTTGTTTTATGGAGTGAATATATTCCTAACATGTAGCAATTATTTTAATTCGATTTTTATAATTGTGTTTCCGATTGGGCTGTTTTATTAATGTTATTGACAGATCAATCAATTAATAAAAATGACAGCCGAAAATGGGAAGGCTTTCAACTGAAAAAACAAGTTATTTAATTTTTTATATATTAGTAAGCATTCCCATGAGCGCTAAAAATATCTATTTTAAATTATTTATGTTTTATTAAAAAGTGGAGAATGTAAGTTTTTATCATGAAAATACATTAGCTTATTTATTGGTTTTATATACTTGAATCTTTACTATAAATAATTAAAATTATTTTTTTCTACTAAAAATTTATATATTATACTGTACTAATTATGAAGAAAGCAAGTTTAAAAGTCTGATGTGGACACCACATGACTTCCTTGTACGCATATTAAATTACATATGCACATCTTTGTAAAATGAAAAGTACATACAATTTTATTTCATTAATAACTTCTGATATTTGTTCATATATTTTTTTTAATGTTATTATTAAATATTATTTATTGTAATTTTTTTTTACAATCATAGGTTAACATATATTAATATTTTAACTGAGGTGCCTTCTTGTAAGATCCAAATATTAATTAAAATTTTAGTGCCACTTTATGATATATCGTTGAATAGCTATCAATGATGTCTTATTACTGCACATATGAAAAAGTAAAAATATCCAGATTGTTTTTGGATTTTGGGTTTTTTTTGGACACTTTTGGTTCGATCGATTGCAAAAAAAAGGGAAAGCGCACAACTAGATGTTACAACAGTAAAATTTCAACATTTTACGAAGAATTGTGTTTTAATTATGCGAGATACATATGTACGTTCAGATGTCACGCCGAAACTAGTGAAAATGGTCAGGGATGACCATTTGGTTCAGGGATGGTCAAAATGGATATTTCCGTTGATATCTGAAAACCAAAATTTTTCCCGATCACAATACTTCCTTTACTTCATACAAGGAAGTAGAAAGCATTATTATTATTAAAAAAATGGCAGCCGATAATGGGAAGCCTTTCACCTGAAAAAAAAAAGTTATTTTATTTTTTTCCATTATAATCATTCATTATTTGCTTGCTTTATCATAAACGGAATATATTTATGGTTCTTTTTTACTTAGTGTACCTGTTTGCCTAATTTTGTACTAGAATTTTGTCCTAATTTTGTCCTTTGCATCATAGAATTTTCCTTTAAGTAATCAAAGAAGTTGGATTTTTTCGCAGTTACTTTTATACGGATATGAATACTAGAATGGTCGAACTGAGACTGTACAAGACTACACTTCATTTACATTCATACACACCATCCTCATTCATCCTCTGAAGTAATATCTTAATGGTAATTCCCGGAGACTAAACAGGTAAAAGAAAGGAAGTTAATGAAAATAATAACGTAAAAGTAATAATCATTATTTCATAAAACGTACCTGGTTAGCCCATGTTTTTTTCTGTTTACCATGGCGGTATATTTTAATGCAGTCAGTACGTGGAAATTTCAAACTACTTTGTAACAATACTTTTCTACACTATTTTAAGGTTTTTAAAATTAAACTTTTAAGTTGTAATATATTATACGTCGTAGAAAGATCTTCGTTAAAAACAACAAAGGTGTCTTACACAAAAAAATAATCATTTTCAAATCATCAATTTTGCTTACAATAAATAAAAACATTGAATAATTAACATTGAATTATGTTGCTTGAACATTTCATTTTTATTATGTTTGTCATTGTTTTGTGCGCGATAGGTTCTCTATTTCATACAAGTTTATTGCACAGTTAGTATAAAATTCAATTAACTAGAAGTGTAACTGTTCGTATATATACAACTCTGTTTTTTACAACGGTTGCATATTACCTTGTTAAACATTTCGCAAAATTACAAACTACATAAAAGTAATTTCGTGAAGTGGTAGTTTATAAAGTAACTCTCTCATGTAAAGAATCTTGGCAACCACTGTCCTAAAATTCCAAAATAAAATATTTTCCAATAATTGAAAAAAAAAAATTGCTTGCAGGTTGTAAAAATAAGTGCAAAAATAAGTTTTATGTAATATAAATCGATACAGTAAAATTAAAATATAATTTTTTTTGAAAAGTTTTTCTTTAAATGCTTCAAAATCGTTGTAGCATGAATAGTAAAGATGTAAGTGGATTTAGATTGATTATTTGGTCGTCTAAATCAAGAATCAGAGGGGAATCATCATTTTTGAAGGGAAATGTGAACCAGATATATAAAATATGACCTATAATCAATCTGTTTTATTTATATTAACTATTTTTTTATAAAAATAATAGTATCTAATTTAAATTTCGTAAAACACAGACGCATTTTTGGATGAATTTTTTAATAAAATTATTGTGTGTAATATAAAAAATTTTAAACTCATTTGTTAAAAAGGGACAAATATTAAAAATTTTAAAAATGCGACTGTTTCTTATTTGTTTTGGTTTGGTTCCATCGTGATTTCGTACTACACTAGGAAATATCCCGTTTGAATTTTGAAAATCGGAAGACTGGTTACGAAGATATAACATTTCCGAGTAACCGTGATACATAATGCATGCAAAAGTTAGCCTTCTTCAACCTACTATCAAATACCCTGTTTGAATTTTGAAAATGGGACGATTGTTTGCAGAAATATTTCATAAGAGCACTATATTGCACCTCCCAAAACAACGCCCCAGGGCAACCCGTTTGTTACCAGTTTATGATTGGTTTAGTCTTCCACTCGCATCACCTGACCACTCTAGCCTCACATGCAGTTCCCCACAAGCACCCCATTATTATTAAACAGATATTAATTCATTTAATATTATTTAACTTAAATTTAATTCATTTTTTTTTTTTTTTGTAATATTATTCATTCGATTGATTCAAATCATTCAGTTAAAACCCAGCTCACTAGTAACAGAGGCTCACAGTTTTAACCGCTAAAATTCAATTCATTTCAATTAACTAAAGTTTGTTTTATATATATATATATATATATATATAGCCTTTGACACACCCGGTAACATAATAAGGATAACGATAAGATCAATCTACGATATTAAGATAATACAATTTTATAAGATTATATCCCTTAAAACATGTTTTTATTTTAATACTGAAAATAAACGAAATTCAATTAATTTTATTATTAATCATGGCCTGTTGATATAAATTAATAATATAATAATTTCCACTATTTTGCTAACTATTTTTATTATGTCTGAGCGCTTTCGGATATTAATCTATCATCAGGAATATTTATGTGATTTGGATTATAATTATTTCCTTCACAAATTAATATATTAAATTAATTTTGAATTTTAAAAGCAAAAATTGTAAATACCACAATTGATCGTCAAAATTTATAAATAATGTCGATGTTATCCGTCAAGTGAGTAAGAAGCTCTCAGTTGTTATGTTTATTAGTATAAATCAGTGTAACCAACCTAAGAATCAATATTATTGTAGAATATTTGTTTAAACAATACATAATTATCAAATTTCGTTTGTTCATTTATCAAATTCTTATTATTTAAGTTTATGTAATATTTTTTAATAATATTTATTTTATGAAAGTATCTTAAATAATCAAATATTATAACCCAAATAATTTTATTAATATTCTTGAATATTCCAGTAACTAATTATTCTAATTATTTATTAACTAATATTCCGGTAATAATTCAATTATTTTTCTTTAGGAAGGATATACACGCCTCCTTTTATTTTTATTATTAAAAATTCAATTTTGAAATCATATTTTAAAATTTCAACAAAAAAATTCCTCTTAGATTGTATATCCCAGTCTATAATTTAACACAATATTATTAATGATTTTTATAGTCATATTGCTTTTATATAAATATTATATTTTCTAAAAACTGATACAATACCCTAGAAATTTTAAGGTTATCTAGTGAAACTTTGTTTATTCGGAACTCCTACACAACTGCGACCCTTGTTCATGTTACAATTATACCTGTAGCTTTTTATAGCCTTCGATTTCCTACCAAGGATTTAATTAGGTCCCAACAACAGTATGCTAGTCAGGGCAGTAAAAATAAACTGATAGAATTAAAACACAAACAGTTCGACCAACTTTTAATTTACCATTACAGGTAGGCAAGCGCACTTAAAATACTTAACCGGCAACACGATATAAATGTAATTTCATTTGAGGTTAGTTATTTGGAAATAGTTATTTTCAAAATCTATTGAAAGGAAGAGGAAATTCAATTCCCAGTTTCGACACTAATTTTAATCTCTGAAAGCAGTAAATATAAGAAAAACAAATAGATGTATATCTATTTGTTTTTCTTATATTAAATTAAAAATGAATATAACTTAAAAAAAGTTTAATAATAATAAAACACACTCACGCGTTTGCACAGATATACTTCCATATTAGTTTAATACTCGCTCTTTGCAAGGTTGGTAGAGTAGTTTATGGAGCAATGAATGAGAAAGAACTATGCCTTATATACCTTAGTAATCCCTTATTCCTTCTACCTACCTCGATCTTTCTCTTTTGTAACCTCGTTTTACCTTCTTATGGGAAATATAAAAGGAAATCCGTAACCTATTTTTAGATAACGGTTCGAGCAAATATTCTTGCCAAATTCAGAGTGGTGTTTCAATAGGTATGAGTTTTACACTGGCTTTTGAGAATTTTTTTTCATTCCTTTAGGGTGAGAAACTTTACGAAAATATCCCTTCTTATTACTAAAATGCTTATTACCAAAAACGGAACATCTCTGACTAGTTTTAAACTTTTAGAATTTATAGAGTATTATGAAACTCAATATTAATTTTGTTACATCGTCTTAGGAGAAAACTAAGAGAAGAAAAGTCAAATCTTTTTATTTATTTTTCTTTATGCAAAATCATAGCATCATAGCATTTTACAATTAATATACAAAAAAGCTGACAACACAGTTGCAGGACTTTCCCGTCACGCAGCTTTTTCTGATGTACGGCTACACACAATTTAAAATATTATGTATTATATGTATGTAGATACATACACACAATTTAAAATATTTATCATTTTTTTAAATATAATATTTTTTTGTTTATTTAATTCAATGATTCTAACAAAAGGGCGCACGCTTACCGTATTTCATTCGCGTGGATGTGACGGTAATAGCGGCCACTTAATTCTACTATTCGTCTGTGACGTCACAACATAACAGGCGACTACAGCAGCTGTACGTCAGTGCTACACTAGCGTTCCTTGTGGTGAGAGGGGGTACTGTTGACGCAGTATACCTACTTAGCCGCTAATTATTTAGAAAATTTTTTGGTGTGGGGTGCGATTTTGCAAAAATATTTTTTGTAATTATTTTTTAATTGTTAACAAATGTGCCTTATCAAAATATCAAAATTCTGAGGGTGACCCTACTCATCTGACCAAGTTTGGTTAAAATCGGTCCAGTAGTTCGGGATATATAAAGGATTTAGAGAACGACACCTAACACACACACGTACATACGAACATCCGAAAACTTTCCGTCCGGATTTTGGGTTTTGGGGTTCCTTTGGTGTGAAACGTCAAGATCCGGTGAAAACCGCGTATGTCCAAAATTGACCGATTACAATAATTTCCTTTCTAAAGTTATATTATTTACTTAAATTATATTAGCTACAGCTCTGCTATAGCACTAGATGGGAAAGTAAAAAATTACTTAAAAATGTTATTTATTTATTTTTTTTTTTTAACATTTAGTATTATTTAATTTATGCCGTGTAAAATATTTAGTCATCAACCAGCAAAAAAAAAATACTTTCTTACTGCATGAGATTGAGGTTAAACAGAGTCTCTACAAATACAACTAACCTCTATATAAACAACATAAAATTAATTAGTTTTTGAAACTTAAAATCTTAAATTTGTTGTTATAAATATCATTTATGTTTTTCAAATTGGAAAAAATTAATTAGAAAATAAAACGAAAATACTAGTCACTTACTAAAATTATTGATAATGTAAGAATACTTTATACGATTTATGTACTAAATATTTTTTTTCATCGCATGGATTTTGTGCTCTGTAATAACTCTTAAATTTTAATATTCTATTTTAAAAGCGTTCACGTATAATATTACTCAATATATACAAAACTTATGTCATTCGGTGGATTTTCGCCTTCATGTGGAAACCTAGAGCAATATTGCGTACTACATTTTATGATGATGATGATGTATGAATCATTTTTCTTAATTTGATAATTTTAAATGCATTATTAGTAAAGTACCGTATAAAATTGAGTCTTTTCAGATTTTTGGTATTAAACAATGTTTTAAATCATTTAATATTTTGTAAAAATGTTCATATTATTCATTGATTTTTTTTTTTTTTTTTTTTTTTAGTGGTGTCAGTAGTTTCTTTGTATTTCTATTTTTAATACATTATCCAAATAAAATATTTATCTTGAATTTATAGGTATAAGGAATTATACGTTTTTTGATTAAAAGAGACCTTCAGAATTATATCATAATTTATAAAAGAGGATTTTATTCAATCTCCATATATATATATTCAGTTTCATTAATTTTTTTGATTTGATTTTTTATTTATTTACTAATCTACGCAAGTCCAACAATTTGTTATAGTAAATCTTGGATAAAGTTTAAAGTCTAACGGACTAATTTTAGAAAAGCCTTCTAATACTCCTTAAATCACTGTAAGGCAAATGAACTCTAACGTTTTCAACCTTAGTGCCTAGCCAGGCGTATCACTTCCTAAATAAAGTTGGTTTTAAAAATAATGTATTGTTAAACTTATCCGTATAAAATTCGTGATATCTGATCCAACTGTTTGGTAAGAAAGAGAATGAAATCTACTTTTTTTGGTCTATATATTTTTGCAATTAGCTTTCACCAAAGTCTCAAGAAATTTCTTTGAATGTTAAATTCAAACAAATAATTTTTCACATCATTTTATATCACATATTTATATCATATTTTTATATCACATTTTTCACATATTTATATCCTTATAAAAATGATTTTAATTAAAATATGTTCGAGAGATCAAATGGTTAGGTTTAAGTCACAAACAGCGATTAGACAGTCATGAGAACCTTTTAGTAGTTTAATCTCCTACACAGCAGTGAAGATATCCGGCGATTGAAACGCCCCGTGCTGGACTTGGGATATCTGAGTGACACTTGAACTGGTTCGTATCATCGTATCAAACATGTGGCAACATCCTTATTATATCCTTTAGTGATTATCTCCATTTAGTAAATAAAACGTAAATAAATTTGAAAAATATTGAATAACTTAAAACTTTAATATAAATATTAGTTAAATGAATATAATAAAAACGAAGAAAAAAAAGTACATATGTAAAATAACTTGAGTGATTTTTGGGTGCAAAAGTTGTTTTTAAAATTTAATATTTTTTTATAAATCTCATTCTTTTTTCTAAAATTAGCACAAGTAATGTTGTCCGTGGTTTTAAATATAATAGCGGTTGGTGTTGTCTTTTAAATAAAAATGGAGAATGTTAGCCATTAATATAATTCAATATTAGGTAAGATCACTTCATCTACAGCAGTGATGCTAAAGAAGTAGAGCTTAAAACACAGCCTTCCATTTATAATTTGTATTAATAAACTAAAGATATTAATTCTGGCAAATTTTACTAATATGTAAGTATTCGGTGATTCTTTTGTTCGTGTTAGACTTTTTAAAATCCTCTTTTCCTGTGAAATCTTAACTAATAAATAGTTTCCTTTTAGAATTACTTAAAATTTTAGAATTCATATTGGCTGCTATTAAAAGTTTATGATAAAACATTCTAAGAGATGAGATGATAAATTAGTTATCGAATATTCGTCCAGTTTATGCATTTACCAAAACAAACAAAATAAATCTGTTATAAGTTATTTTAATTAACAATAAATCAGTGACAGGAAAATTAATTTCCACATGTAAAGTCAGAGTGATTGATAGGTTTATGTCGATAATAAGTGAAGTAAGTTACAGACATTTCAATTTTCTCTGCAATTATCAATGAAAAATAGTTGCCGTAAAGAATTCACCGAATTTATTTTCATTTGGGGACACTATGTTCACAATTATATATATAATTTCATTGTTTGTACGTGTGTGTGTGTATATATGTTTATTGCTAACTGGTTCACTGAACTGGGATCATTTTATGTAATTTTATAGTTCGAATACAAAAAACTTTAAAAAATTTCCTTTTAACTTTATGTAAATTTTCCAGATTCCAAAAAACTTAAAAAAAAAAAAAATATATATACATTCAGAGTGTATGATGAAGTCTCCCGGGACTTTCATAATCGATTCTACTCGTGAAAATAATAGAATTTTCATAAACATCTGTTGTAAAATGCTTCGTTTGCAAGTTATGTTTCTACATTCTGAAAGTTTGAATAAAATAAGTTTCAGAACCGTATCTGCATTAGTTTTTGAGAAATGTGGGGGGAAAACCAATGATGTGGTAAAATCTTTGTTCTTTATGTTTGATCTAAAACTTTGATAAATGGATAATAAACACGTAAAACATTTAAATAAAACTTGTAGAAAATTTAATTCTGGAAAAAAGATGTAAGATAAATTTAATAAAACAAAGGAAAAAAGATGTAAGATAAATTTAATAAAACAATGAAAAGTTAGAAAAAATCGATTTTTTTTTAGAAAGAGTACATTACTACATTTGTCAGTTACAAAAAAACTGGAAATTGTACAATTGTAAATTAACAATGTACGCGTATAAATAAAAATTACTTGGATAATATTTTTTTTATTAATGACAGAAATACAACAAATTATTGAAACACTATTATTAAGTAAACAATGCGCAATACTGTATTGGTCTTAAATATATCGGGTAGTGTGAACTATACTGTTGTTACCGAAGTTTTAATATGAGTTTTAGTTTGAAGGTATCTGTTTGCCATTAAAGAAATGCCTTACTTATTCACAACTGAATCGCTCATATTGTATTCATTTGGTAATGAATGGTATTCATTTTGTTTTTGGAATGGTAATGCTGCAGTAAAATATGAACGTTTTTCAAATGTTAGGATTCAAGATTCCAAAACAATTAGTGCCTCTTTTCGAAATTTACTACCTATTATTCATACCAGCTATGTACGATCTGTCTAACACAACTGTTATTGAGGAAATTATTATCGATTTAGTTTAGTGTAGTCCAGGTGTCAGTATACGAGACGTTTTTCTAAGCGGATCGAAGTTTTACATTCGATGGTTAGATGGATACTTAAAACAGGTTTTACCTTATCACAAACAGCCAGTTCAACATTTACAATCTACACCCAGGAGATGGTCCGCTTCTCTGAGCGTACATGATCAGAAGTAAATCCTCATGAAACGGTGGAAATTAACTTTCAACACCAATTTAGCTTCAATGTATGGTGAGCCTTCTTCACAATCAGATGTTTAGACAGTTCATATTACCTGACCGCTTAAATGCTACGGTTTTTTCTTTTTTCTGTTTAGCCTGCGGTAATTACCTTTCAGATAATACTTCAGAGGATGAACAAGGATGATATGTATGAGTGTAATTGAAGTGTACTCTTGTACAACCTCACGATCATTCCTAAGATGTGTGGTACCCAATCACCAAAGAACAGCGTATCCACGATCTAGTATTTAAATCCGTGTAAAAATAACTACTAGGACTTGAACGGTGGAACTGTCGATTTCCAAATCAGCTTAGATTTGAAAAGAAGCGTTCCACCACTAGACCAACCCGGTGGGTTTAAATGCTAAGGTCTACTTACACTTCTTCAAGAAGAATTGTCGCAGCAACATATGTTTCTCTAGGCGCAAAGTATGCTTCCAGCACAATTTCGTGCTTCCCTATTTCTCTTGTTCCGTTTCTACTCTTAAATCATTTCCCTGAGGAATGGAAAGGTCATGGAAGTCCACATTCTTGGCCACCAAGATCGCCTGAAATAACCCCTATAGATTTTTTCGTCTAGGAATGGATGAAAAATATTTTATACAAAACAAAAATACATAACGAACTGAAAAGGATAACAAATGGAGTACAGAAGCGTCCTAAGAGTGTTGAAAATGGTGGGCTCATTTTTGAACAATTGTTATAAACTTGTAACAAATAAAATTAAAAAAAAATTATTTACCAGTGTGCCGGTATAACCATACAATTATATAACCAAGTAATTTTTGTTTTGTTTGTTACCGGCCTCTGCCGTTAGGCTTTGCGCAGGAATGTCGGGGTGCCGTGGCAGTCGACTGCCCCCTTGTCTGCCGTATAAAAACCTGTAGCCCCACTAAACAACTCTTCTTCTGCCTAAACATAATCCTTAATTCCTTACCCAAACTGTCTTTTCTTCATTTTCAGAATAAATAAACATTAAACCTGTGTTACCTATCTGTTATTTGTTTTATATATATATATATATTAATACATGTGTTTTAATGTACATTCAAAGTATATATATATATATATACATTAAGTTATCTCTGTTCTGAAAATCATTAATGTAGGTTTTTATGAAACTATTCCTAACTACTATCAAAAGTAGTAAATATGTAAATAGTTACATCTGATTAGAATAGTTAGCGTCATGTTCCGGGAAAGGCGATAGTACAAGGCAATAATGTTCGAATTGCATTATCATTGCTAATTCTGTATAGTACAATGTTACTACAGTAGTTCACCTTAAGTTAGTTTCCTATTGCATGGCTTAAGAAATGTAGATCAGAGACATGAAAACAAAATGGTTTTATCTAAATCTGTACTAAGGTTAACATTTATTACGTTTCCTGTAATAATTTTATAAATAAAGTAAAATTAACGGAGTTAAGTTTCACTTGGATTATATTTAGTAACGTAATTTCTTTTTTTAGACTACAAAGGTTTTTCGCTCTTTATTTTAATATATCAGATTATTTTATCACAACATTAATAAATTTATTAATTTTCTTTACGGGATAGAATAATCAATACCATATTAGTCTCTCTTGTACGCGAACGTTTGACCTTTCTTCATAATAAACTTGGAAAAGGAGATTTTGCGAAATGCTGTAAAATAACTTTTAACGGTAACAGAATTAAAACAAAAATTAACTTTAAATATTCGTACGATGTTCAAATATTAAAAATTCCTAAAATTAATAGAATGTTTTCTCCTGAAATCTTTTTTTTTTAGGGAATAAATCTAAATTGCAACTTGATAGTAGGTTGCTAAATGCTGACTGAAAAATTTTGCTTTTAATTAGAATTAATTTTTAAAATCTTTCATTCCGAGTTAGAATTTCTCATTTAGAGTAATTGTTAATCTACTATTATTAATTTTAATACAATAATATTAGTTCTAAAATTACATAAATGAGCAGTAGGTTAATCATACTCTGTATTTTTTCTTTTACCAAAACATTGAGTAATATACTGTTTTATTTCACAGGCATATTTAAATTTAATTTGGAAAAAATTACAGTTAATATTCAGATATAAAAACTTCTGAAATTTTCATCTTTTATAGTTTACTAGAATTAGATAACATTTTTTACATCTATTTTGCCCTATTATGTGTATATGGCAATTCTACTTGTGTTGGAAACTTGAATTAATGTATAACTGAGTGTTACGGGTTAAATATTTACCAGTTGTATAATAACGTGTGTAGACTATTTAATCGAGGAAACTTCCACTTAGAACTTTACTAGCATATTTATAATTTAATGTTTTTATTACGGTATTTTACATCGAAAGTAATCATTATTATTTTAATTGCACAAATAATTATTTAAGTTAACATTTCTTGATATAATGATTGACCTAAAACAAGTATACAAAATTTAATTATGAACTGTAATTATCTCTTGTCATATGCAAAACATTCTACCACATAATAGTACTGTTATGGACTGTTGAAACTGATTTAATAACTGAAATAATTAACCATAAACTGTCCTTTCTGTCAAAATCAAAAGTGATATTACAGTATATTTTTATGAAAATATTGATGTAGTTTCATCGAGTGAAAATGAATATTGAATGAAATAAATTATTAAATTATAAATAAAATATTCATTTTCAAAATTACGTTGTTTTATTTTAATCTGTAATCGTTTACGATAGTTTTCAGGTTATATTTTAATAGACAGTTAGTTACACTATTACAGAAACAATAAGTAAATATGATGATGACATTGAATAACATGTAGAGAGCTCGTTAAAAGACATTAAAATGTCTTATATTCCAATAAAAGACATTCAATGTTAGAGAACATTGAAAACAAAATTAGGTTAGAGAACAGTTCAACACAAAACAAGAATAATTCAAACAAAATAAAATCAATCATGATAGTGCACAGACAAAAATGTGTCTAAGGAATAAATTTGAACGAAATTTCTTAAGTTTTCCCGCATTTTGATGTCGGTTCCGTTTTTTTTTTTTTTTTTTAAAGAACTTTCTGTGTCTCATCAATAGCGATAAGCTGTGTTATTATGAAAAAAATTAGTTTTCTGTTCTTGTAAGAATTTGCAGAAATGATATGTAATATAATGTACGTAAATAGAATAAGATTCTCACTGTCCCTACCGATGCTGTATATTATGATTAAATAATTTATATTGGGTCTGAAAGTTAAAATGAGATATCTCGATTTTTGAAGATTTTATTAACGTTGCTACAAGTCTTGTGTAGAACATCGTATTACCTATCCTACAGAAAACCATATAACATCTAACGTAACGAATTCATATAGAATATCAGAATTCTTCCTGTTCCTACCTACCCGCCAGACGGCAAAAAACCTTTTTTGTCAATTATCCGGCCGATATTTGTGTATAAAAATTGTTTTCAACATCACAGTATCACCGCGAAAAGCAGCTGTATCGATTGCAACAAGATTTATTACAATCAGATTAATAGGAAAAACGTTAGCGGACAAATTTGTTCTGCAAAAAACATTAAAAAGATATACAAAAGGTTTTTGTCAATTTTTAAACTGATTTTTTGAGTCAAAAAAAATATTCAACAATCGTTCCACCGCAAAAAGCCAGCTGCGTTGATTGTATCTAAAGTTATTTCAATTGGATTAATAAGAATAGATTTATGCAAAAATACATAAAATAAATATACGGAACGGTGAAAAACGTTTTGCTTTTATAAAATTTCAGACCGATTTCTTGTGTCTAAAGACTTTTTAAAACATCATGGTATTTATTTAGGAATAAATCATGGTATTTATTTATTAATAGGAAAATAGTTATGAACAACAAATATTTTATAAGGGTCAAATACATTACTTCCTTTTTTAAAATCGGTTTTTACTTGCTGAAGTAAACTCGTTGTTCCGAACTCCGACTTATGAAAATTGATTTATGCGTATAATCTAGTCTCTCAAAAATAACTCTGCACCTGATATCGACAGGATAAGTAACACCAGTATTAAAAAATATCTTTAATAAAGGTTATTTTCCAAGAGAATTTAAAACTGGCCAAATTTTGTCGTTAGTTAAATCTGGTGATCCCCAAAAACAACCGCCCCTTAAGCTTATTAAACAACTTTTCTAAAATCATAGGAAACGTAATAAAATCCACACTTATTAACTATTTAAATCACAATGTAATTCACACAAATCAATATAACTTCCGAGAACACAAAAGACCTATGATGCTTATTACTCATTTAATGGATGTCAAAATAAAGACTGGCAGTTTTCTCGATTTGGCCAAAGCCTTTGATATAATCCCACATTCTCAAATTCTAAGGAAGGAGCATTCAGCGGGTGCATTCAACAGCAACATCTTTAAACGTTTTACTAGCTACAAGATAGATCACAATTTCTTACCTAAACAGAAAAACCTCTATGAAAAACACTTCTGAATGTGGTGTGACCCAGAGAACTGTATTCTTTACTATTTTTAATATATATTGATTTACTGAAATTGAACGGTTGTGATATTATTTCCCTCGGTGATAAAGTTAAAAAATTAACTGAATTGGGTCTTGGTACCATCTCAACCCCATAGTGGAAGACACCCGTCTTGTCATGCTTCCGGTCACCACACCATCCTCCCTGTTCCTAGCTATGATGGGCTTTAACGGGTCTTGGTACCGTTATATCTTAGTTCACTGATCATATATTGACAGTTAATACCAAGAAAATTATATTTATAACCTTTACCCGTATTACCTGTGATCAGTCAACTAACCTTAATAATTTAACTATGCGCTAATGAAATAACAAATCGTGGCAGTGCCCGAAATTAGAGAAAGTTCCACATGTAACATACCTTGGTGTTACAAGTGACTCGTACTTAAGATCGGATCATCATGTAAATAATCTTTGTAGTATAGTTAAAAGACGCCAGAATATGCAGGTTTAATTTACTTTAAATATTCTCAGTCAATATTACTATATAGCACAAGGGCATGGGGTGGTGCGGTAAATGTACACATTAATAAAATTTTTATAATACAAAAGTATATATTAAAAGAGGCCTTGGAGAAATCGACACTTTACTGTACTAAACAATTGTTTCAAGAATTCCGTGTTCCAACAATCTGGCAACTACGGAAAGCGTATCACGAAGTTCTCCAAATACTTCGTTTGCAAGTTACGGCTAGTGAAAGATTTCGCTTGGAATTCAGTTATCTCGGTAAAATGAGGCCGTACTGAAATTTATAGGACGTTAATTAAGGGCGTTATTTATAGGACGTTATTATACGTTTCTTATGCAGCAGCGTTTGAGAAATTTATAACGAAAAGCAATGAAAAACCCTGCAGAGAATAAGATAAGATAACTTGACAGAGTATAAGATAAGTTGGATTAAATAAAACAAAGAAAAGTTAGAAAAATTCAATTTTATTTTGTCAGAAAATTACTTGTTCTATTTGTACTTGTTTGTTGTCAGAAAAGTACTTTGTTGTTACTTGTTATCTTTTTGTAAAACCAAATTCATTTTAGGTGTTTATTTTATTAATGTTAATTTTTATTTTGTAAAATCAAAATGTAAAACCAAATTCATTTTAGGTGTTTATTTTATTAATGTTAATTTTTATTTTGTAAAATCAAAATAAAATGTTAATGACAGAAATAAATAATAAATTATTATTCAAAGTGGGCAATACAACTGATCAGCAGTGCAATACAACTGATCATTAGTGTTTCATCATTCTGTAAGGTATATTAAGTAGGGTACTGTGAACATGCTTTCGTTAGCGAAGGTTTTTGTGAATTTTAGTTTGAACAAGTGCCGTACTTATTTACAACAAAGTAATACAACTGCTGCAGTAGAATATAAAATTCATTAATGTATGGAAATAGCGTTAGAATATGAAATAGCATCATAGTATGGTGCAGCGTTCTTTATAGTCAACTGTTTGGACCGTTACCTGGCTGCTTAAATTTTGAGGTCTACTTGTATTTTCTTCAAGATGAATTGTCGCAGCTGCTTGAAGATGTTCCTCTACCGCCGCGCCGAGACGCCACACAATGGCTAGCCTTCCCTCTTGTGCCATTTCCACTCTCTTTAATCATCATTTCTCTGAGAAATGGCGAATTTGGTGGCCAGGAACAAATTTTATACGAAAACTTCATTCATGAATGTAGAATTAATAATTACAAAGTTACCATGACTTGTAAAATAATTTACAACATATATATTTTTTTATTCAGTGGTGAAAAAAATTTACGAGTGTTCAGGTCGGTTATGTTTTAACAAAAAATAATATTTTACATTTCTACTAGTTAAAATATGATATTATCAAACAATAAATATCTCTAATAATATTCTAGCATTTACAAAGAATAAATTTTTATTACAATTCTTTGAGTAAAATTTTTTTACTGGACAATTGAGTTTTTTACGCTATAAAAAAAAACTTATTTTGCCTCCAACAGTGAATATCATTAAATTTATCTAGCAATATTAAATAAAAAGGTATTATATTATATTGAATGTAGGCTACCATATGTTTTCTCCAAACATTTCACATATAGATCTTTTAAAGGTTACTTAATTCTCATGCAGTTTAGTCTAAAATGTCATCCACAGTATTGTGAAAATGATTATATAAATTTTTATTAAAATAATTAATATAGAATTTAATAATACTTATAATTTTTTGATAGAATTTCTATTAATTTACATTGAAAATAGTTTGATATTAATTAAAATATTATGTAAAAAAAACTTCTAATAAAATTCAGTTTTTGGTTAGTTTAAATATAATTGAAAAAGTTAAGATGATGAGAAAAAGAAAACCTGGTATTTAAAACGTAAAGACTGGATGAGATCTCAAAATTTTAATTGATTGTATTATTATGAAACAATTTAAAACATTACACCAGTGAAGAATTTAATTTTATTTTGTTCATTCGACTAAGAATTTGTCTTCAAGAATTTTTATCAAGTAATCTTTTCTTTATTAGTTTTATTATTGTTATAATACTATGAACCTGTTAATATATTTTATTATACTTAAAGCATTATTTAAATAATTAAAAGAATTGTAAAAAGGAAAATAAATTATATAACTTTCTTTTATATAAATATTCATCGTATAAATTTTCTGCTTTTATTAAAGTTTGTTTAATTAATTTGTTTTAATTAAATAACATCACACTTAACCGTATAGCTTTTTTTATCATATGAAGTTGAATTGTAAATGTTTTTAAAATTGCTGACCTAGTTTTGGTAATCTGAATTTGTAACGTCGATTCGTCATAGATTCGTAGTAGATATTTTTAAAATTGGGCTAAAAAAAAAGGAGCCCCGGGTTCAAATCCTAGGCCAGGGATAGCATTTTAACGCTACAATGTCATTTCATGTTATGCTCTGAAATATATCTAATGGTGGTTCCGGAGGGAAAAAGGGTTAAAAAATGGAGAAAACACTAATTTTACTGTTATCCCTATATAGTGGATGGCTTGTAAAAAATCAACCGTTTTTAATTCTTTAACAATATATAAATCGATCTATTATTCCTATATGTAAACATTTCCCTAGCACTAGATAGGGAATCTTGGAGAGCTGCATCAAACCAGTCAAATGACTGAAGACAAAAAAAAAATGTAAACATTTATATAAAATACGATAATTTTTTCTTTTTGAAAAAATAATGTTTTTTTGGGCGTAAAACGTTTTTGCGTTATCTTCGTTCGGAACAAACATGTGATAAATGATATTACAATAAACACAAAAACTTTCAACTAGTATCACAACTAACATATTAAAACCTTAATTAAAATAAAATATAGTTTATTTAAAAAATTATATAAAATATAAAATTAAAATAAATAAAATTTATTGTAGTCCAAGTGTAAAGGTCCCCTTACTAATATTAACTAAGATTAAAATTAAAATAATTAATATGGTTAGCTCATATAACATTTAATATCATTGAGTAGCTCTGGAATATCCTAATCGCAATCGGCAGAGGACCACTTCCTGTTTGCGAATTTTTCTACTGGTACAGTCCCATGGCAACAGTATCCTTGATGTGTCGGAGTGTATCTACTGTAGTAGATTCTGTCTACAAGACAGTCATATCTTTCAGAAAAATAACCCCCGAGTGTGAATGCATCTTGCCGCAGGAGGTACATTTCTTGGAAGCAAATTATTAAAGGTTATTTTGCGCCCATCGCGGGACAGAAGATTCCACTGAATAATGTTCATAAAAATGGGGACTAGAGATATATTTGCCGTGAGTGCATTCTGTATAAGAACGATGAAGCATTGTAACCATAACTATAACAATAAAGTTGTAGAAATCCAGTTTCTTCTTTTCAAACATACCACGGGATGAAGGGGAGATTTAAAAAAATGGGAATTCGTAGACGATAACCCAGACGAGGTATTGGTATGGACTCCCTTATCTTATTAGATGGCTTACTGCCACCTGTATTTACATTTGCCCGTAAATTCAAAACCTTGGGAAGAAGAACTTTCAGAGGGATCACACTAACTGTGGTTTACTAGCGGCAAATATTGACTTCATCTTAGTTAGCTCTGACGTAGTGGCTGTGAGTGAAGCAGCTTGATCATATAACATCTAAACATGCTCTTTTTCACTCGTTGCAGGATCCGCACTGTTTATTACCGCATTTTCAAGGGCTTGCCTCAAAAATGACGTCTGGTTTAACCGGGTTTCAGGATTTCAGCGCCTTTTATATTTGCTTCGTCCAGCCGGAAAGGTAGCTTCCGCTCACTATACATTTTGAGAATTGACTTCTCTTCTTTAAACGTTGGTTAATCTCGTGAGCAAAGTGAATGTGATCAACCACAGTTATCACATTTTCTTGAAAATTACATTGACAATTAGTGCCATTGTGATTTTAATTAGCACATATTGCAGTTTTTGAGCAAGATGTTAGTGTGACTATACACTTGACATTGGAAATATTGCCGTGATTTGGAGATAAATGGTCGAACTCGAACTGATAGGTAACCTACTTTTATATCTCCAGTTTTACGGGAAGATTGAACGGTAATACAAAGAAAGGAGTAGGTTCCTTCACTCCGCTCTGACTTATTATTCGATTTACCTCTACAACACTTTGGAAACGAAGCTCATCGCTTATTCCAACTTCAATCTCCAGGAGTTCCCTTTCTCTTTTGAGTTATCATCGCCCGGAAAAAAGTTATAAAGTTTTGTGGCATATTGCACTAATGTTTATACCGTATTGGTGAGATGTAATATAAATTGACTCTGTTCATCATTCTCGATCAGTATCTTAATTTCCATATCTTAATTTCCTGAAATTCTTCCGTGAAACAGTTGTACTCGTTATTAGTTTACTGATCAGAAAAGGCAGAAAAGTAACCTTCGTGACTGTTGGGGAAAGCTATATATCTAAAATTTTCAAGTATTGTGGACAAAATGCATCTCCATCTATTTTCAATATAGTTCTTATTTTCGTTATCAGACCGCAAACCATCATAGCTGTTCTTTCAGGACTGGTAATTTTGGTTCCAAAATTTTCCCTAAACGTTTGGTAATTTTGGTTCCGGGGTAAGGTAGAATTGACAAAAGATTAATATTAATGTAATTATTAGACTAATTTGAGTAGTCATAACACTTAAAACAAAGAATTATTAAACATTTTTTCAAAGAGAAATTATGAGTTATGACATTAACTTACACGTGTAAAACGTTACATATAAACTTAATCAAATATTTAATTTTACCCACGTGTATTATAAATTTTACTTAACGATTATAGACATAATGAAAAAGTTAAGAAAGTTTTTTTATGGGTTAAAAACTACCTTTATGGGAATAATTTTCTTGTAAATTTCCCTGAATTTTATTAAACATTATTAAACAGTATAACTGAGGACTTTAAAAAACATAAAAAAGGAATGAAAGTAAAAATTATATCAAATATACATAAAATCAAAAACCGCTTTTTATATAACATTGGACTACGTCTATATTTAAGGTAAGTCGAAAAAAAAGATATATTGAAATCACTCGGTCCATATTTATTTACTAAATTTACTAAAAGAGTTAACCACTTCAAAGTAATTACGTCATTCTCTAACAAAAAAACCAAAAAAACCGCTTTTAATACTTGTCTAATTTTTTTACGTAAAATCCTTTGAGAGGAAAGATTACAAGCCAAATACCGCTTATCAAGAATTTTTCTTAAAATATAAATTAATTAATTAGTCTTGGTAGACTAAAAATACACAGATTAGATATGTATGTGTATGTAAAAAAGAAAACTGAGAAATTATAATAAAAATTAGTAATTTACAAATAAATAGTACTTTATAAAAACAATATTTTAGTAGGTGTTTTTGAAATATAAAAAATACAATTAAAATATTCATATAGATGTTTTTAAACTTGAATAGAAAGCAATAACTCACCTAAACCACATAAATTTCCAACTCAATGGTGTGTACACTTTGGTACACGCCCCTTTTATAGATTGGCTAGATTAAACTTACCTCAAAAAAGATAAAGACAACATGAACATTAGACTAGTCAAATGGATATCCCCGCCCATTAACAACATTTTAAAGGGCACAGAATTGATTTTTTACAAATAAAATGATTTTTAACAAATTAAAAATTCGAACAGTCTTAATAGGTAATGTTCCCTCCTATCATTAATCAATGATGGTGTCTAATTCGTTTAAGTTAATCACGTAATATAATGACGTAGGTATAAATAACATTGCTAGTTTACGTTTTTACATAGTAGAAACTACGTAAAGTAAGTTTTCCATTTCTATACAAAACTGCAACCGAGCAACTTTGTCTTCATCTGCAGTGAATTAGATTGTGCAATAGTTTACATAAAACGCGCCAAACAATCGTTTGCGGAATGCCCGTCTCACGTGACGCACATCCAGTTGATTTTTTTCGGATAATATGCCGAGCTTTCTCTGAATTCTTCTACCGCAGCTTCAGAAACGCGTGGGCATCCTGGTGATTTTGTATTTTAACAGAACACCCTGTGCTATCAACGGTTTGATGCCAAGAGTAAATTATATGCCTACTAGGAGGCTTCCTACCGTATTCTCTACGAAATTACGTTGAATTGCATTTGCTGACGGTAAATAGTGAAATAAAAACCTGCAACAAGCACGTTCCACACCAATAAATGAATCCATTTTTAAGAACACTAGTAACAGCGCTGGTGACCAAATTCGTTACTAATGAACCGAATTTAAAAAAAAATTGAAAAAATCGAAAAATAGAAAAAAAATTGTTTTCTATTCAATTTTTTTTCTATTTTACTATGAAATGATACCTCAACTGAATCTGAAAACTATCTACACATCTAAATAAATTTTTACGTGTTTTTTAAAGTTTTAAAGTCTTTTTCATATCTCCCGACGTGAAGTACAAAATACAATAACAATATCATCCAGATATTTCAAATAAAATCATTGAAAATATTAATATTATTTCTTACCTTTTTTTTGTAATGGTATATGTAATTGACAAATATATGAACTCTGTGTTTGTGTGTGTGTGTGTGTGTGTGTGAGCGCGCGCGTACGCGTGCGTGTAATTAGTTACTAAATCGGATAAGATCTTTTGCAAAGATTTGTTGTTTCAACCAATGATTCTTCCATTACATTGTTAACAGTTCCCTACTCTGTTATTGACAGAGATTTTCCTATTTATTTTCAAATTTAAAATACATTCCCGGATGTAAATTAAAATGGTAATAGCTGCAAGTTCATTGATGCACAAAAATTTATCCGAAACTGTAAACTTTCAACAGAATAATAATATGTATTTACTTTACTTTATATTGAAAGTTTCCACCTGTTACTGTAACTGTAATGGATGTATAATGTAAGTTTTACGTATCACTTATGTAAAATAAATAAACGTTCTGCTAAAAAACAAAAAATTAAATTATTTCAAACTCAGTTATTAATAACAAAGGTTTAATTGTTATTTAAATGGATGAATATCTAGTAACTATTATTTAAGATTTATTATACTTAAATTTGCATAAGTTATTATTGCGTATATAATTTTATACATTATAAAATGAATATATTTATTAATTTATCAGACAACGCAAATTTAAAAATCTTAAACTGTAAATCTGTAAGTATCATGCGAGTGCTAAACCTTTAATTGCTTAATTCGATGTAACTTAATATCTTTAAATTATTTTCAAATAATAACAAAGTATACCAGAAAAAATTAAATTAGAATTCCAAAGACGTTCGAAGATTTTAAGTTAATTTATAATCAATCGATCTTTTTATGTATAGGTAAAGGTTTGTCAAATACATTTCAAGTGAAAATTAGATATTAATATTTTTAAATATTACTACTGGTAACTTGTATGATATCAAATTTCTATGATATCAAATTTCTTTGTTAAGAAATTTATTTACTGTATATATTTATCCAATACAGTAAAAACCACAAATTTAAATGGAAATTAAAAAAAAAAAAATCTGATGTGGACACCACGTGACTTCCTTGTACACTTCTTAAATTACATATACACGTTTTGTAAAATGAAAAGTACAAAAAACTTTATTTCATTAATAACTTCTGATATTTTTTATTTTTTTATTATTTATTGTAATTTTTTTTTACAATCAGATAATATTTATTAATAAATCAATATATTTAAATTAAAAAAAAGAAAAGAAAATGAAGTCTGATTTGAACCGATTTGCCTTCACCTTATAAGATCCAAATATTTCATTAATTAAAATTTTATTTGGCTATAACTCTGGAACCAATGAATAGTACCACTTATGATACATAGTTGAAAAGCTCTCAATGAGGGCTTATTACTGCAGAAAAAGTCCAAAATCCTAATATTTGGATTTTGGGCTTGCAATCAAATCTCTTTTGGGCTTTGATTGCAATCAAAAGGGGAGGTGAACGACTAGATGTTACAACAGCCGTAAATAAAAAATTTCAACATCCTACGCTAATAGTTTTTCAGTTGTACGAGGTACATACTCACACAGGGAGGTATGTACGTACAGACATCACGCCGAAACTAGTCAAAATGGATTCAGGGATGGTCAAAATGGATATTTCCGTTGAAATCGGAAAACCAAAATTTTTCGCGATCACATTCATATTTTTCGCGATACATATTTCCTTTGTACAAGTAAAAAAGGGGATTTGTATAACAGATTTAATACCAATGTCCGATTTTGCAAATGTTTTAACATTTCGTTCAAAATTACTTTTTCTATGTAATCTTATTTTTTTTGTCGTAGGAGGAGGAAAAAGCTTTACCAGCCATCGTCTGCCCGCGCAAGACGGTAGTGTTGGGCTCGCACCGACTAAAAAACCTCCCCTTCCCAGGAACTGGACTTGGCTCCAGGCATGGTCAGTGTGATGTTATTGCGGGCTGCTCCTAGGTTAGTCAGCTTCCAAGCAGCTGGATCAGGCGTTCCCTGGGGATCATTGACAGATGACGACCCAACGGAGCCCCCACTGATCACCCTCGAGGACTGGCCATCCCCCGTTACTCATCCACCAGCTTCCCTCTAATAATTACCGTGACCATACTCTCGACCACGGCCCAGCTCCGCATGGACTCAAGTACTCACCGTATTACAAATATTTTATTAGCACTGCGATCACCAACCTGCCTATAACCACCTGCCGTGTCTGTTCCCACCTAATGCAGTGGAAGACTGCATGCTTTGCAACATCCATATCCCCAAAATATGGAAATGCATCCGTCTCAGATATCTTGAACCGTTTGACATACACCTTGAAACAAACAGCCGCCTGATCCAAGCTCCATTGGGGGACTCCGCCCATTTATCTTCCCATCTTGCCATCAGTCTGGAATACGCCTCTTTCCTCACCAGCTCCAGCCCCCCCCCCTCCACGGATGTGGCGAGCTAGCAACTCTATCTGCGAAAGAGCCGCAACCACCAGCACTGCGTCTGTGTAAATCGTTTTACCGGCAGCAAACAGGTAGTGCCGGCCTTCTCTAAACACTGTCCAGCTTGGTTAGTGCACACTGTGCATTGCTATACCGCACGACCACTCTGACACACGTACAGGATGACGGAGTCAACACGTGAGCGTATAGTCACCTCTAGTCAAGTATCTTGGCCGACTATGTTGGTAAGCTGCCGGATAGTGCCCTGATTAGTGCCTGACTCACCACCTGCAGGATATGGAGCTGAAAAGATCTCCTCTGGTCAAGCCAGACTCCTTGATATTTTACAACCGGGAAGGGTCTTTGCCATCCAGAACAAAGGAAATCTCCTTGAGTCTCCTCCTCACCGGAACCACCACGACTGAAGTCTTCTCGACTGCAATCTTATCTATGTAATTGATTACATAGATCAGCTCATAATCAGCTTGAGCACAAGCTGATTAACGTTTTCACTAAAATAAAATAAGTAATTAATTCTTGGACACTATGTATTTTTATGCTGTAATTTATTAAAATTACGTATGAAATAACCACTTTTTTCATATTAATTTCAGAAGGGTAAAATTAATTCAAATAAACGCTACAAAAACACGTTACATCTACGTGTAAGTATTAACCATTTTTTTTAATGTACGAATTAGGATTTTGTTACATTCAGCGGATATTATTTTTTATTTTACACATCCGGTTTAACCATTTCTTTTATGTACGAATTAGAATTTTTTTTTTTTTTTTATCTTAAATTCAGCGGACATTATTTTTTGTTTCGCACATCCGGTTTCAATTCGTTTTATAGTCTGATACTGTATATCTCATTTAGGTTATTTTATCATTTATATGATAGTTACTGTAAAATACTGATGCGCTTTTTTTTGATGAGTTGTGTAAGTTTCTTTGAATTTTATCACATTTTTGTAAAATTTGGTGTGTCATACAATACACTTTATCCAGTAGAATTACACGCACATACTGCTCTGAAGCTAAAAAAATGCTTATTTAATCAATATGATTTTTTTTTTCACTTTTTAACAAACTACAGCAACATTTTTTTTTGTTTATGTAATAATATAAATTAAAATTCAACCATACCAACAGTTACAATTATCCGTGGTTTTTTTTCAAGAACTTTTGGCCATTCGACCATCATCAGAAAAAAAAATTATTTAGTTTAAAAATATTTAAATTAAAATAAAAATAAGTAGATTACTAAGTTAAAAAATATTAATATCATAACTGGTTGTCATAGTGTAAAATTACGTCCGTTGTGTAGAAAATTCGCAGTTGTTATGAATTTTAATGGTTAGAGTAAAAACAGGTTAGTTGTCTTGATAATTATTTGTTTGAATAAAATATCATCCTCGAATTTAGTTTGTTCGTTGATTAATTTATTGTTACAATAATATGTATTAAATTTTTCGAGGATATTGGTTTTATGAAAATCGTTAGAAATATTTAATATTTTAGTAATATTACCAGGATTATAATTATATTTATTCTGTAATATATGTTTAGCGTAATTTGATTTATTTAAATGGCCTTTCTTTATGTTAATATGTTTTTGGCTCTAGTTGAAAAAGAACGCTTAGTCATACTTGTATATTCTAAAGGGCAGTCTTCGCATTTTAAGCTATGTACTCCTTGTCTAAGTTACTTTTATTTTTGAAGTTTGCTGTTTTACTATGATTATAATTGTTTATAAAATTTATTATTTTATTTTTAATAAAATAGGTTTTATATATTTTATCAAAATATTTATAAAATGGATTGAATTCTATTTTTCCTTTAGATTTTTCTAAGTCATTACGAAATCGTTTTACGTTTTCTTTTATGTATATTTTATTTTTAATTTTAAGGTGTAATTTATTGATCAGTTCATTGTAGCCATTCAGTATTGCTATATTCTTTATAATGTTTATTTCAGTATTTATTTTTAAATTAGAGTTAAAAGCTGTTACTTTTTAGTTCCATGAATGAGATGAATTAGCGTGTATTATAGTATTATGTTGTGTTAGTTTTCTATAAATGATTACTTCAAAAATATTATTAACATTTTTTTAAATGGTCATATCTAAATAATTAAAATTATTATTAATTTCATGATTTATCGGGAAATTTATGTTATGATAAGCGTGTTAATTTTATTAAAAATTATATTTGTGTCATTATCTGTATTCTGATCAAAAATAATTAAAATATCATCTACGTATCTTTTGTATAAAAGGATTTACTGATTTTTAAAAATGTTAGGTAAAAATTAATTTTCAAACTCATCCATGTAAATATCTGCCATGATGTCTGAGAGGGGTGAACCTGAGATCAGTTCTTTTTCTTGTTGGTAAAATTTATTGTTGAATTTAAAATAGTTATTATTAGATAAGTGTAAAAGTATATGTGTTATTTCACCTAACCGTTCAGTATAAAAATTTAATTTCGATAATCTGTTTATATTTAATATTTTTAGTTTCGTTTGTGTCAATATTAGTGTATATATCTTTAATATCCAGGGTTATGAGTCTAGTTGATCTGTTTATTTTAATTATTGATAATATATAATAATATATATTTATTGATAATATATATTAATTCATAACTATTCTTGTGGTTGTATTTGTTACTTAAATTAATGTTTTCCTTCTATATTTTAGCTAAAAATTTGCTTAGTTGATACGTGGACGAATTAAGGAAATCTATAAGTGGAAATAATTTTTTTTTTTGGTTGATAAAAATTCACAACAGAAACTCGAAGCTTTTGCGTAGGAAATGAAAAGTAATTTTTTTAGCGTATGAAAAATGCCACGCTTGACCGAGATTACAACCCGGGACCTCCGGATGTAAGGCCGAGACGCTACCACTCGCGTCAGCCGCCGTGGTGCGAATAGTAAAACACTTTTTCCATCTTTGAATCAGCTATTTTATGCTTGCCGTAAAGAAATCTTTATCTTGAAGTCGAAGTTAATTTAGCATATTTTCTTTGAGATTATTTCTATTAAAAAAATCTTACCGTAGGGCCTCCTTGAGTGGACTAAACAAATGAAAAATCCAATAGGGCCAAATGCAATCTGTATGAGGGGTTGAGGTAGTACTTCCCGATGTGTCGATATTTTTGTCGAGTTACCTGAGCTGTGTGAGGCCGGGCCTTATAATGAAACACTATTTTTGACAAGCATGCCACAATATATGCGCGGTTTATTATTTTCTGATCTTCTAGGAGATCAAAAAATCGGGTCTTTTTCATCCCAAAAGATTATCATGATTTTTCCTTCTGATAGTCGGGTTCAGAATGTTTTTCTTGACAGGTGAAGTAGTGCGCTTCCACTGCACGCATTTCTTTCTGATTCTGGTTTGTATTGGTGAATCCATATCTAGAATTCTGTGAAAAAATAATCTTCCTGGTGATACCGTTGTTTCAACTCTGTACACATTCGAAGTCTTGTCTTGTTATGTTGATCTGTCAACTGTTTGGAATTCATCTTGTACTTGTTTCACGGTACTTGAGCTTATCGGTGATATTGTTTTGAACTGTACCAACACTTAGCATATGCAAATGCAAGTTTCCACATTGCGATAGCATTGCTATCACAGTGTGAAATTATAATCAAAACAATTTTAAAGTATCATAACCCTCTTACCAAATGTTTTGTCTCTACGGTTATTTGCGTATTTAATTAATAAATGACCTTCATATGTTAAAAAAGAATTGTTTATTTTTAAGGTTTTTTATGATTTTTGAGACAAAAGGACGAGTGTTGTTACTGAAAAAAATTGATGTTTTTTAGAGTTAAAAAAATGTCAATAATGTTAAGATATTTTGTTAAGATATTAATTTTATAAAATTTACCTTTCATTTATGTGATAAGATCTCATAGAATAAATTCCCTAAAAAAATTTTAAAATTAATAATTATTACTTTCTCCAGAAAGCTTTACCGTTTTACGTTTTGAGCTTGAATTGTTTTCCCATTAAACAACTCTTTGTGAAATATTTCTTCTTATAATACACAATTATATTAACACTATAGGAATACAGTATTTAAAAAGGATTAAGTAGAAATTATCAAGTATTTTGGTCATTACTTACAAAAAATTCTTTTAAAAGTGTGTTTTTTCTCAATTGTTCAGCTTGGAACACGTAAGATTATTAATCTATTTACGGTTGTTTCTTTTTTCTGTATTTCTTACTGTCCAGTACCTCTTCATTTTTTCTGATCTCTTTTCTTCGTTCTTCAGAAAGTTCAGCTCTTTTGTTCTTGCATTTTAAAGTTTCTTGGAACTTTTTATTTTCAGCTTATAATATTCTGTTTAAAGTTTCTCTTTCTTTTATAATTTCTTCAGTTATCTTTAGTGCTTTTAGGGTTGGGCTTCTTGAATTTGTATGAACCATCTGCCATTAGGTATTTTACTTAATAAGTGTGAACTATATGTTTTTAGGTTTTTTTTATTGTTAAGAAACTACAAATAAAAGATTCTTTTATTTACACCTTAAAAACAAATTAAACATAGGTCTTAAGTATTTTATTTGGGAATTAACAATGGAAATGTATCAATCAGATTTTACCTAGAGAATTATATTATTAGAAATTTCGAGCATAATTAAATATTTAAATTATAAATATTGCTCTTTGCAATATTATAATATTTATATTATATAAATATAAGAATATTTATTATTTATTACTGAAAAATGTGACAAAAATTTAATTTATTTTGAAATACTCAGTAGAATTATTCCCTCATACCTTAATCATTAATAAGTTATGTTTCCGATATTTAAAACTAATTACTTACTTTTATCAGTTAGGGTTCTACGACTGAAAACTGTTGATCAAAGTTGTTTTTCTGAATAAAAAATTTATTTATAGTCATCAGAACAACAGTATATAATTCAATGTTGAGAACTTATTTAATAAAGAAATATTTGAAAGAAAACAATTTTACATAGGAAATTTTTTATGTAATAATAATAATAATTATAGGTTGGTTTCTATGGAAATATATGTTTTTTTAAACGTGTATGAACTTTACAAATAACAGTTATTGTTTTTTTGCAAGTCGGTTATCAGTTTATGTGGAATAAGGGAATTAATTTATTTATAATACATATAATTTTTACTTTTCTGTCTGTATCTGTGTTCCTGTAATAACAACATAGCTATAAAGGAAAAGTATAGCGATATACCAAAATGTTGGGTATCGGGGTTTTTTCAAATAAGTTCATGAACGTCTTTAAAAGCGGTTTTAAAAATCCGCAAATAGCATTTGTAGATATTTCGGAAGTTGAATGTACGTGGGTGGCTATACGTATTTTTTATTAATATCTATATAACATAAATTTTTTGAAAATGACTCAAAAAATTTCCTACATATACGCCATTAATGGAATAAAATTTTGTACAAAATTAAAAAAAGGGGAGAATAGTTTTAGGAATTTTTAATTTTTGATTTTTTTTATAATGATCTTGAAATTTAAGCTTTCTAATAATATTTCTAATAATATTACCCTTGTGATGTAGCACCTCGGGTCCTACATCAGGACCGCAGAGCTCCTTTCGCACTCCATTCTCGTGTGCAGGGAATATGTCCCTGCACATACGCCGTTCAGGAGAACGGCGCCTTAGACACTTGCAGAGCTGGCTTCGGTCGCCATTCCCGTCTACGTTCGGTGGACTCGCACACTGTTCATTATCCATGATTGTGAGAATAATACTGATAAATTAAATTATTGAGGGTATTCACTTTAACTCACCGGGTTGGTCTAGTGAAGAACACGTCTTCGAAAAAATTCAGCTGATTTGGAAGTCGAGAGTTCTAAGGTTCAAATCCTAATAAAGTCGGTTACTTTTATACGGATTTGAATACTAGATCGTGAATACCGGTGTTATTTGGTGGTTGGGTTTCAATTAACCACATATTTCAGAAATGATCGACCTGAGACTACAAGACTATACTTCATTTACACTCATTCATATCATCCTCATTAATCCTCTGAATTAATAACTGACGGTTCTTCCGGAGGCTAAACGAAAATACTGTTTACAATAGAATTACCATACACTTTATGAATGATGGAATACTGTCACTTTCACTACTGTATACCAAAATAACTCGCCAAACAACCTCCTGCATTCTTCCTCTGTCCACGCTTAAATACTTGTGACGTAATCTTCATTCGTTATCACACGCTTACTGATATGGCTATTATCGCAACTGCGTCAAACTCGGGCTTGCGAAACTACTCACTGTTATCGTTTGTTATCACGACTGCTCCAAACACGGCCTGGCAAAACTACTGATCATTGTTTGGTCCCTGGCAGTATTTACATCTCCTGGCCTGCAGAATCAGCACCCGCTTCATCCTTTAATTGTTGCAGCGTAATAATTTTCATCGTCCGCGCCCTTATGCAAACGATAGTTCCTACTGCTTTTGGAAATGCCATTGTAGTATTGCAAAAAACAAATTGTTAAACGGACTCGTTTCTCTGAGAAAAGGATCCCTTTTAGTTCTTTCTGGATTCTTCTTTTCATTATTTTCTGTCTTCTTAATTGGAAGAAATCAATTACCCTGGTCAGTTTTGCTGATCCTGTTAATATATATATATATATATTTATTTATTTATTTATTAATAAACTATTCTATTAGGCCAACTGTATTAAACTACCTTTTTTTTTGTGAAATGTTTTGTTAATTATAAAAAAGTTTGGTGTTATATAAGAAATGAAATTATGAAGTCTGTGTTACTTATATTCTTTTTCTTTAAGAAAGTTTTTTTAGACACATTCTGATTATCCTGGTTTTAGTCCTTTATAAAAAGGACGTCGTTTGTAGAAGACTGAAAGAGTTAAAATAATTGCGGTATAAGATTAGGTCTGCTATAAAGAGATCAGAGAACTTTATTAACGCGCCCTTTGTGAATTTTTGCTACTCAACATTAATTTTTGTGTTTTAGTAAACCTGTTGAAAGGAAAATTTTTACATTATTTTTAAATTTAAAACTTTTTATCATAAAATACATATTTGAATAGAACAGTGTTTTAGTAAATAAAAATAATTATTATAAAAATATTATTAGAAAACTTTTCCATACACTGTATAAGAAATAAATATTTATATAAATTATTAAAGGTTAGCTTTTCATACCACATAAAAAATATTTACGCTGCATGAGTAAATAGAGATTGTAGAAATGTGAATTACTTTATACCCTTGTGCGTTACCCTATTCCTTTGAGAATTACGTAAAGGGAAACCACGTTTGTTATCACCAGAAGTTAGAATCTCTGTATTCTAGCATAATATAACTTCACCATTATTATTTACATTCTACCACTTTGAGTACTTAAAATCAAACTCGAATAAAAAAAAAATAATATTATTTCTTTGGGTATGATTCACTTAGTACATTTGATTAATTAAAAAAAAAAAAAAACAGTTTATTATGTATCAATTTTTATGATATTGTTTCTATACAAAAAAAAAAAAAAAAAAAAAATAGCAGAAAAATGTTAATCGTTCTTTTAGGAGAAAAGGAAGAAAGTTTTCATCTTTGAATTTTTTTTCTTTCCTTACTTTTTTCCGTATTTTTTTATTCTAAGTAAATTTTCTGTCAATGCAAATCGTTAAGTTTCGGACAAAGTCAATCCTATCCTAATGGAAACGTATCTAAAAACGTTCATACAGTATAATTACAACAGTTGATATCATAGGTTAACACAATCATAAAAATTATTTATTTTATCTGAACCTCGATGATATAAAGAAAAATTATTTATAACTTTATTAGCCTCATTTAGATGGCCGGCCTCCGTGCCGCGAATGGTAGCGTCTCAGCCTTTCATCGGGAGGTCCCAGGTTTGAATCTCGGTTAGGCATGGCATTTTCATACGCTAAAAAAAATTCATTTATTCTAATTGTCTGAAATAGTACCCCTAACGGTGGTACTGGAGGCTAAAAAAAAAGTTATTTACAGCCTTATTTAGATAAAATATTAATATTAATTGGTTGTAATAGTAAACAAAAATTGACAGATTTAAATAAGACTTTATTTTTTGTGTTGGGTACTCATTAAAATTCTATTTTTCCCCGAACATGTCGTTAAACCATTCTGTAGTCAGTATACTGTATAAGGAAAATATTGCTAACCGAATAAAATTTTGAATGTAGGGATTTTTTAAGATTTTAAATTTTGTGACCCTGTTACCAGAAACAACTTTACCATTGAAAATTCTGAAAATATATTGGCATGCTTTTTCTCCTTGATTTACCAATTGATTTCTCCTGAATGGATGGGACTATGAAATTTAGGTCGAAAATGTCTGTATATGATGCACTCATTCTTTTTAACTAAAAAATTTTTTTTTTCTAATTTTTTGACAATTTATTTTATTTGACCCAATTATTTATTTATTTAACGAAATATGTTTTTTTTATCACTTGTAATTTTATTGATTTTTATTGTACTCTATATTCCTCTTAATTCTGAATTAAAATTTTAATATCAGAAAATGTTATATTCTGTATCTAAATTTACCTATGACTTTGTTTACATTTGATTATTTTTTATTGATGACCCTAAATTTTATTATTATTTTGTAACTAAATTAATTTAACATTGATGCCTTATTATATAACCTTATCAAATTTATTTGCTTGTAGAATTGGGTAAAAAAATTATTGGTAACGGAAAAAAGGTTTTCCGATTCATCTTAAAAATATATTTTTTTTACCAACAACTGACAAATCAGTCTCTTTTCAAAATTCATGAGTAGAAGTATATTATTGTAGCCACTTATTAGGATTTCCGGTTTTCTACATTCATATAAAATTCTACTACGATCTTACAAATAAATAATAAACAGATGGAAATGCTGATGTAAAATTTTCCTAAATATATTTAACTCATCGCAGATTAAGACAGAACTGCTCCTCCCTTAGCTTTTTAGGTTAGCTTTACCGCGGATTTTTGGATTTCAAAGCTTAAGAAACGGAAAAAACAGGATATTTAAAATTTGATTTATTACACTGCTTTCCCTAATAATAATCTTTTATAATAATAATAATTATTATTTATTTATTTATTTACATAGTAACAACAGACTCACGCCCTCTTACAGTTACTAGATGATAAATGAATTTTGTGTGTGTGAAAAATGCCACGGCTGACCGGGATTCGAACCCGAGACCTCCGGATGAAAGGCCAAAACTTTTCTTATCCGGAAAATATCAGGAATAGAATTTATCTTATTACATATATTTACAAACTGTAGGCTGATACAAAACGATAAACCATTAATTAACGTTAAAGTATTTGTGTTAATTAAAATATAATAGTAATTATTATCGGCTACTCGCGGATTCTTATACGTATTTGACGTGTAGCTTGAGTTTTACACGCTTATATGTTTGACCGTTAATGTTTCCAGCTGTAGTTACTGGTTTGAGTTCAACTTGCGGTTTTTTTTGGACGAAATGTTATCTATAAGATAAGAAAGGAAATAAAAAATAATTAATGGAAATCGGTGCCGTAGTACTCGCCGAATAAAAAAAATTATCACTTTTCACAAACTGATAATTTTTTACAAATAGAAAATTTTTTTTACTTTTCGAAAGATTATATCGATTTTTTATTTTTTGTTTTATTTTCTGTATAAAAAATACAGGAAATAAAACACGACTCGTCGAAATTTGTAAATAGCTTTAGAGAAAAAAAATAGCTTTAAAAATTTGTGTATTAGTTTGATAATTTAGATCTTAAGTCTCACTTAAACAATAAAAATTAATATACATATATATATATATATATATATATATATATGTTTGTTTAAGTATATATATATACATGTATACATGCATATATATATATATATATATATATAATATACAAAGCTGGAAATTTTTTTGTTTGATCATACTTAAATAAAATTTACTCTTTGTAACGTCGAACAGTGTTACTTAACTTTGACTACATTCGACATTTTTATAATCTCCCGGTCTTAAAATATCTTTCATCTGTAATTACTGTCTAATTAAAATCACATATAGCGTAAAGTTTCATTATTTGTCGTTTGTGAAGGACGTATAAGAAAACACAATAGAGCAATTATCGACAAAGGTTCAACAAGTGATTTCTGCTCTTGGCATGCTGTTTTTAGGTAACTACATTATTAAATCAGTTGAAGAAGTGAGGTACGTACTTCAATATTCCTTTTCATCAACGAACACACATATAAACCCTAACACAAACTACCAAGCCTCGCGTACTCTTTTGTAAGCGCTAATCTACTTCTGATGTGTTCTTCCTGTCAATTCTTTCTGATCTTGCTACGTGGATTTAAGCGCATTGACTACTGTTTTGTATTCCAGATTATTCTGCACATTCTTTACAAATACGATAAAAACAAATATCATTTCTTAAAATTGATTGTATATAAATTTTATATGATTCTTATACTATCTACACATCTGAGTTTTATTTTAACTTTATAATTTTTTCTTCATTTTTTACTTATAAAGATGTGAAAAAAAAATTCTGGAAAAATAGTGTTATAAATTTATTATATCAAAATATATATTTTATTGAAAATGCATTTTTCATTTATTTCGATGTTTTATGACATATATTTTGTTATTTTTTTTAATTTTTAGTTAATCGGTTTATAAATTTAACAATCTGAATGTGTGCACCCACAGTTTTGTAAGGCGTATGATCGGAAAGGAAAGCAATTTACATTGGTAGTATGAAGTAAAGATAATAGTAATTACTATAAGAAAGTAGTATTTTCTGAGGCAGTCAGTTTTTAAAAAGAGATATATATTTTCAATATTGTCGTATTTTTTAAATCGTAATTCTGAGTATTAATTTACATATGCATGTTTTATTTAATTTACATTAAGCCGTCGCGTGTTAAGTGAAATCGTAAATTTAATTATTTATTTTTATTTTGAAAAACTGTGTTTTGTCTGTAAAACTGCCACATCTGTGTGCATGGTAGATAGTGATGGGCAATTCCTGATAACAATTATTACTTTCCTGGCATCAGAACTATCCTCCAAGAAAAAAGTATGATAATCAGTCAAAAAATGGATATGGGTTTTGTTACATTTCTTGACATTTCATGAACCGGGGAACCCCCTAAAAAAATGTGACAGTATTTTTGGTACGTAAATACGCGCATTGGCGAGTTTGAAGCTTAATAACTTTTGACTGGATATACTGATTTTGATGAAACTTAGTAGAAACTCATGTATATGGGGCATTTTGTTTGCGGTAACGTTTTGGGGACAATATGTCCAGATTTTTGGAGTGAATTTTCTCAAAATTTTACAAACATAACCCCACTTTATATTCGTCTCAGTAATTGAGTGCGTGCTTATCTTACCAAAAAAATTGCCCTGAAATTCCCTCTTCACCAAAAATCGAAAAAGCTATCTTTTTATTTATTGCATATGTTTCAACTAAATATTTTTTAATGTTTTTCTTAGCTTAGTAGTAGTGCAAGTGATCCAAAAAGAAATATTTTGGGGGCAATATTTTGGGTGGGAAAGCCGATAAACGTTTAAAAATATCGATTATTTGATTTTTTTCAAAACATTTTACGGTTTTCTAAACTTTTAATGTTATTAATAACAATCTTTTAGTAATAACATTAGAATAAAAATTTCATCAACTAATAATTACAACAAAATCTCATTACCTACCTCATTCCAAAAGAAATTTTAGGGAAATTTTTTATTTATACACAATTTAGTGAAATATATATATTTTTAGTTTTTTCACTTACACAGTAAACAACGAAAAATCAATGAAAATTTCCTGGAAGGAGATTTAGGAATTGGTGGCGCAAGAAGAACTACCGATTTTTTTAATTTTTTTTAAAACCTTTTTTTTCTATTTAAACATATAATTATAATTTTGAAATACATCTTCATCATAAATTACCCCCGACCCAAAAAATTAATCATATGGAACTATTTTCATTTATAATTATTTTTTTCACTATATAACAATAAATAACCAATGCCAAGAAGTATTATAACTTTGTTTTCAGATTTGTTTAATAGTTCAGCTTCAAGCCTTGGATCATGTCTAAGGAAATTATACTATACGCAACTAATTAAGGAATTTGTTATAGAAGAATTATAATTTAATTGAAATTATGAATTTATTTTATTGGGGTTTGTAATATGTTCTAATTTTGTATTTATTTAGATAAATATAATTCATATTATTAATTTGAATAAGCTTTTCATAAAATACACACACACACACACACACACACACACACACACAAATGTATATATACATATATACATATATATGTATATGATATATATTAATAAAATGAAATGTAGATGCCTATCTGTCAGAATATCACTTAAGTAAAGTGGTTGTAGGTGAAGTAAAATGTTCCTATCAAGATTAATTTAAACATGTAACGTGATTCTAAAATCTGGAAATACCTACAGGCAAGTTTGATGTGTTGAATAATCCTGCTTTTATACATATTACATTTTATATATATGTTATACGTTTTCTGGTATCTCATATGTGCTTTGATTATATTAAAAATAAAACTTACAAGAAATAAAAAAACATTTTTATTAATGATAAATATTTTTTTCTTAATTTCTACAAAAAACAATTTTGTTAAACCATCTCCAATAAAAGCATCCTTTGTATATATGTTACGGTAAATTTGAATAATCTGATGATTATGCTTAATTACTGGTGAATTTTATTAGGCGCCTCCAATGTTGGAGAATTTAATAAATATATAGCAATTTATTAAATATACTGGTCACTTTACATATTCTCCTTTTAAACAAATTTTACATATTAAAATAAGCAGCATATTAAGTAAGCAGTACTTACTGAATTTATTATTTAATAATCAAAATATTACTATTAATTGATCGAGGTCAGCGAGCAAAGCAAGCTTAGGTTATGTTTAATTAGATTATCATAAAATCTTTTTTTTCCTGTTGAGCCTCTGGGAGTTCAGGTGTTACTTCAGAGATGTATGAGGATGATATGTATGACTATAAATGAAGTGTAGTCTTGTACAGTCTCAGGTCGACCGTTTCTGAGATGTGTGGTTAATTGAAACTCAATCACCAAAGAACACCTGTATCCACGATCTAGTATTCAAATCCGTATAAAAGTAACTGCCTTTACTAGGACTTGAACGCTGGAACTCTCGACTTTCAAATCAGCTGATTTGGGAATATGCGTTCATCATTAGACCAACTTGGTGGGTTGGATTATCATAACTTGAAAAAAAAAACTAAACAACCTGGACCGACGGTGTACGTTTTCCGTTCAAGTGCGAGAGACATCTGATCGTGCAGGAGCGATGGTGCGGGCACTGTGTAGACTCCTCGGCAACGTCGCCATCCTCCAGTCATACAGAAGGAAGTTGTATGGCCATTTGATCAATTCTGTGCTGATGTATGGGATCATTGTTTGGTTGAAAGCTCTAGAATGCGATCAAAATCGGCGGCTACTGGTGGGTGTGCAGAATCGGATTGTCCTTCGCATCGTTTCAGCATACTCTTCAGTTTCGACTGAGAAAGTGTTAGTCATTGCGGGCATCCCTCCATTTAAACAACTAGCCGAGATGAGAATTGGAAAAATTGGAGGAGCTGACAGGACTGATATGCACAGGAGGTTGTTCCGGGATTGGCAAGTCCACTTGGACCTGTCCTCCACGGGGCGTTAGACACATCGTCTGATCCGGCAGGTTGAGCCTTGGGTCAACCGCAGCTTTGATGAGGTCACCTACTGGTTGATCCAATTTTTATCTGGTCACGGCATGTTTCGGGTGTACTTACATGCCAGAAGGAGAGTTGACGATCCCTTTTGCCTTTCTTACGGAGAGCTCGATACACCGGAACACGTCGTATTCGACTGCCGAACGTGGGTTACTGAACGTCGTCTCTGTGAATCGGTGACTGGGCACCTTACAGTACACACAATCATAGACTGTATGTTACGAGGGGCAGAGAGGTTTCGTGCGGAAACTAAATTTGTGACACGGATACTCCAGCACAAAGCCAGGGATGATGGGGTGGCGAGGAGTTGAGTGACAGCCCCCTGCAGAGCTACCGTTCGTCTGAGCTTGCACGGATGGGCGGCAGTGATGAGACACTGGGACTCTCTCATCCCTTCGCGACAAAGACCGAGATCCGGTGTGAGTGCCCTGCCTGGGTGCTCTCACTAGAGGCATTGTCGTCAAGACCGAGTCCCGGCTTAGGCTATCCATAACCTACCCTCGCTTCGCTCGCTAACTTCGTCTAGTTAAATATAAAAATGATATATATTATTTTCCAAAATTGGAGGCGATTAATCAAATTCACCGGTAATTATGCATAATCACTGGATTAATCAAATTTATTGCAACATATACAAGTTGATTTAAATGAAAAGAAATAGATCTATTTGATGACATACACTATCTCCGCATTCTTTATAACGGCTGTAAGATATGTAAAGCTTTTGTAGTACATTGTGAAAATAATTATGTTTATTTTATAACTACTTCCTATAAAGAAGTGAATATGTCACTTTCTGGTTCAATAACAGATTAATTTCAATGGGATTAATACTGCTATGCAATAATATAACCGGCTCGCCCCTCGCCTTTTTCTATAAAGCCTCGGATGGTACGTTTCTTATACATATCATTCAGAATGGTTGTGAAATTTTCAGAAGTAGTTAAGTTTTGTATCAGGTAAACTTATAACCGTTATTTTTCTGCTATTATAATATAATGATGTACGAAAAATTAATTTACCAAGGATAAAATTTCTTCCTTTTCATGATCCTGATCAATAGTTTTAATTTAATAAATTTCACAGTAAAATAATATCTTTTGTCACTTATTCGTTTTCTTCATTCTCAGACATTATTAATCAATCTTTTAATTACAACATATCTCTCTCTTATGTATTTTAGGCCTTGTGTTCTATTTAGTTTTTACTCCACAATTCGTTATTAAACCAACGTTTTGTATTATCTAAAACAAGCTTCTACAATCTGTAATTATTTTTCTTCAAAGATACTTTTCCATTCATTTTAAACATCCGTCGGGCTTCATATTTAGTTGGATTTCTTCGTTTCAAAACACTTTCTTTTCTTGCGTTTAAATTTTAACCTTATTTTGTTTCAATTTCTTCATTATTTATTTTATAATTACGTTACTAAAATAGCAAAAGCTTTTATCAACTTCTATAATACGTTCTCTATAACTGTATAACTTCCTATTACCTTCACTCTTTAAATTTTAATTGAAACAGGTATTTAAATTCAATTTAATGAATTTTTAGTTGGAGTCATCAATGCATTTAATTGCATTTTTTAAATTGTTTAAATATAGCTAAATGACTATAAATAGAATACAAGGAAATGAAGCTGTTATGCAGAATTAGACGTCACGGAATAGGCTGGAAATTATAATATTCAGGATCACTGAACCAGAAAGTATCAGGAAATACTCCTTCCGTTATAGACGCCCACAAGCAACCGAAACTGATAAACAAAATTCTATAAATATCTTTACTCATCTTTGTATATATACCAAAATATACCCGTCCCGGCTTCGCCTATGATACCAAATAGTGCTTCATCTGCAATAAATCTTTAATAGTAAATTTATTTATTTATAAATAAAACTTATTTAATTTGGTTTTTGTTTTTTGATATTCGTTAAATCCTAAAAAATAAAAGATAATAAAAATGTTTTTTTAAAAATATAGAAAGAATATAAGTAAAACAACGAATTGTTGCCCAAAACTTAAAGAAAAAAAAAGGAAGATAAGAAAATTGAATAATCTTTGTCAGAACAATGTCTTATTAATGAACTGCAATAATCTAGTATAAACTGATAAGCAAAAGCCCAATAAAGATGAAGAAAAAATGTATTTTAATTCCCAGTCTAGCATCCCTGTGGTAGTTTCGCCCGTGTTATATGGTTACTTGCGTTTCCCGTTGTGGTCAGGGAATAATTAGCCGATCATAGCTTGCCCTTCCCGTCTACCCTGAGAGCTCTGCCCCTTGGACTCCGCTGCGTTCATTAACATTATGCTTATGATAATAATAATGATAAATTTAAATTAAAGCATGTTCAATTAATAAAAAATATTTATGTATTGTAATTTTTTAGAGCAACAATGTAATCAGTAAGAACAGAAACTTTGAGTGATCTAAGAATGTGGGTTTCTAAATCCTCTGTTTCCGTCTTAAAAATATTAGTTATAGCTCGTTACCCGTACTTTGCACCGGTAAAAATTTATTTTTCCCGGTTGTTAGCATTACCTGACTATCACCAGTAGGTGACGACTGTACTTTGTTTCTCATTTTTATTTTTTGTTTTTTTAGTCAAGTAACCAGTGGCAGTTGCAGCCAGTCCTGTCGCAATTACAGTAACAAAAAGCAATGACTCTGTTGGTTGAACCACCAGGTGGTTCAACGACAGTTTACACTGTCGCACTCATTAAGATATCGAAATTTAAGAAACCCGAAAATGGTTTTTATATATTTATCTGAAGAGCATCTGCAAGCCCCAATCTAGTGAACATTTCGTTTAGTATAGTCGGAAATCGGAAAAATCTGCTAAAATTTTTAATTTTTTTACCTTTTTCATCCCTTTCAAAGTGAAATTTCAAAAATCTACAAATTGATTTTTAGATATTTATATGACAGTTACACACACCAAGAAAAAAGTTGATATTTTCATTTTTTACTGAGAAATTAAAAATAATAGTCTGATTTCAAAAAATTCAATATTCATTTTAACCCTTTAAACTCAGAATTTCAATAAATCAAGAAGTTAGGTTTTACTCATTCACATGAAAATTACACACATTTTTGTAATAACAAACAAGTTGATATCTTCATTTATAACAAAAATTCATCCATTTATAAAAAAAAAAAAAATAATAGTAAATCTCATTGTTATCCCATTTTAATCTAAAACTCTTAAAACTCGGAATTTCAAAAAAATCTTTCTTAGTTTGTACTTACATCATAAAAATATACATGTATACAAATTTGTATCATCTATCTTCAATAGTTTTTGTTGGGCGTTGATGAATCTCTCATTCAGGTCAAGTTGTTTTATAGGTGCAGATATATTACATATGTACCTAAATTTAACCTAATATGTGCGCGCGCACGAGTTGTTTTTTATTTGTGTGTGTGTGTGTCTGTGTGTGTGTGTGTGTGTGTGTTCGCGCGCATATGTAAATCTAAAACTTTTTGTAATATTTAAATTTACTCTATTTGTCTAACTTCTATTTGAAATATAAAATACCTAATTTTGCAATTAATATGTCTGATTTTAACTAATACATACATAGAAGTATCTCATTAAAGTGTAGAAAAGTTTAAATTATATGTTAAACATTACATTTTATATTAATAATTTTGTAATAGGAATAAATGTAATAAAAAAAAAAAATCCCTTTCAGCACGCCGGAAGGCGGAAGTAGATTTCACCGGTGCTAAGTAAGGGATAAAAATGATTTCCACCTTAAACTGAAAAAAAAACTTCAAATTTACTCAATACGACAATAGTTGCAAGTGAAAAAAGTTTCACATGTTTAGCATACGACAAACCTCATCTTCTTAAAATTCCAGCAATATTTTTGTAATCCTTTGCCTTTGCGGTAAGGGTTGGTTATATAAAAAATTGTTTCAAACAAAAGTTTCAGGTAATGTTTAGAGGACTAACGACAACTGCAAACCGATTCGATACTGTGCCTATTAAGGGAGGTATGATTTTTTTGTCTTTGAAACCTCATTTTTTCCAACCCCTGGGCCAGTGCTTGGTGATATAAAAAAAAATTACTTGAATAAGTTGTAGGTCCATATCCAAAGAATAGTAGAAACTTTAAACGAATTCGATATTATACCTAATAGGAAAGTTGTAGGGATATTTTTTTTTTCGAAAAAGCCCCCATTTCCATTCCCATGGTCTGATTTTACCCATAAACAAACTCGACCGAGATTTTTGGTTGTTATATTTTTATGTATAAATTTTAAAGTGATTGACGCAAAATTACGGCAGTTATTGTATCCACAAGAAAGTGAAATATATATAAATGTATGTGTAAACTTTTGAACTGACGGTGATTTTGGGGTCTGGAGGATGTGAAACGTGAAGATATGTCAAAACTTTCCGGAAGTCGAACCATGGTATCCATTACAATAGGTAGCTTTCTTATGAAATCTACCTAACAGCATTAAAAATAAACATATTTTTAAAGAAAACTGAAGTGTTCTTATAAAATATAATTTTTATTTTGTTTTGTTTCAGGTACGGTGGCTTATTATTTGTTGATTTTTATATTTAACGTTGGCTTAGTTTCACGAGGTATGTAATTTATATTTAAAAAATTCTTTTAAAGTAATATTCTAATTTAAACTTTACTGGTTTACTTTTCTTATTTATTTTTTGTAGAAATATTATACATCTCGTTGTCACTTTTCAGAAATGCAACACCCTTTAATTTCTCCTAAGTGCCATTTAGAAACTATCTAAAGCACATTATTGCTATCCTTTGGCTTTAATGAAGCAATACCTTTAATTGTAAAGAATTTTCCCCCTAATACATTTTTTTAAAGGAATTTTTTCCTTAATGAGGTTATGTAAGGTTTAATGATTATATGTTTACTGAACTTATGACTTGAAGACAATGGTTATGATTTCAATTCAGTTCTAATCTTGATAGCATTAGAAGTAACTTAAAATTATTTTATCTTAATATGTATACATAATTTCCAAGTCTCCTGCGAGAAAAGATTGGGTGTTCACTTGGTAAATACCACATCATAGACTGGTTGCAAGTCTCATCATAAATTTGCCTTTGTCAATAGCTTAGAGAGATTATGTTTATGCACAAAGCGAATTATAATAAAGAGACATATATTGATTAATTGAACAATACTTTATTTCTTTAAAAAGTGTGTTAGGATTTCTTGACAGAAAGAATATCTATTCTTGGAAAGAATTTAATTTATTGTTTTTTCTCTACTGAAATAATAATAACGCATTTAAGAAATTAAGAAATGTGGGTGAATCTTCATAAATGTCATAGTGTATGTAATAGTTGTAGCTAGATAAAATAGGAATATTGCTTTGAAAAGAACTAGTTGAAAGCCTTTAAACATATTTAATCGTTTGAAACGATTAAATAAAATATGTAGTTTATATAAATATTTAATGTCTTAAAAAATTTTAAAATGAATTCTAAAAATCCTTTCAATTTATTTACATTTTTTCATTCGTCTCTTGAATTTGTATAAAATTATTTAAAAGAAAATAAAAGTACCATGACAATTTGAAAATTGATCATTCTATAATATTATTAAGATTACTTGTAAATGTAATGAATAGGAAAATCATATATTTCATAAACAAGAAGATGTTTGACAGTTTTTTGAATAAAAAAAAAGTTGTACTTTTTGGTGTAACAAACAAATGTAAACAAAAATGTACATTATTGAACTGGAATGTGCCCATACGGGCTTATCATAAGCCGAATTTAGTAAGATTATTAAAATACGTAAAAAATATTACAATTGTTTGTGTGTAACTTTCGTATCTCTCAAATCGATAAATTTACCGAAGCCTGTCGAGTAACTCGGTACTTACACAAAAGGAACGTATTTTTATATTTTACTGCGTTCGTAGTCAGTATCATTACACACTAAATATATTTCACGGTTGATTTCTTCTTTTTTTTAATAAAAACAGGAAAATCATTATTTTAAATTATTTTATTTATTATTAAGAACTTGTTAAATTAGTGTGCCAAACAATTATATTTATCTACTTACGCATCAGAGTCTTACTCAACAGAGTAATAACTCTGTGTTGCAAAATACCTAAGATCCTATAGAGCTAAAAAACTGATTTTGTATTGATAAGTTTTCACCCAATATATAACATTTTAGGCATTATACGTAAGCGATTGATTCCTTGATTTCTGCTTCCTGAAAATTTTAATTTTATCTAACCCTATAGGGTTATAAATAGTTTTCAAAACCCATTCCAGTGTGTAGTAGTAAAGTTTGTCGTTATTTAAAATTTTCCTCAATTCTGAAATGTAATTTCAATCGAAGTTACTTACGTATACTTTTTCCAAACAAAAGTTTTACCGTCTGCTATATTTTAAGAATACTACTTTGTTTACGTCGGGCAGTGATCATAGCAAAGATCTATCAACCAGTAACATATTTTTTCTTCTTACAATTTTGATTGAAATATTCTAATTAAATTAAAAAAAGATTAGAATTTATAATCAATATGAGAAATTTTATAAAATTTATAATTATTAATAATTGTCTAAAAACGCCCAAAAATATAATAAGATCTTTTTTTCGTTAAATAGAAATAACGTAAATTATTTTTTGAGCAATTTATTTTTAAAATCGATTGCCAAAAGGATTGCGATCACAAGTAAAATTTTTGGCAAAGAATTGCGTGTCAGGAGATCATCCAAAAGATATTCTACCTCGAGTAATACAATATTAATATGCATAACCTCTCATGAGTAATAACAAAAGAAAACCAAGATAACAAATAATAAAATTACGCAACATTAAAGTCATCCAAGTAAAATCGCAAATATTAAAGTGAAATAAAAACAATTGAGTCGCAAAACAATAATGACATCAAATTCTCACTAGAAAATCAGACCGCCAACTGAGAGTCAACCATCAGATTCAACATATGTCAAATTCCAGCATAAATTCATAAAATTTAAACTATCTTTGTCATAAGATAGCACACATATATATTCATAAAAGCACAGGGATATTACAAGTTTCACTTAACTATATATGTTTAGTCATACTTCCCGATGATATTTATCTGAGTAATTAAAAATTCGTAGAAGAAGAAAAAGAATATTTGTGTTTGTTGATATTCACGAACACACGAACACAAATTTATGATCGCATACATTAATATTAATTTTCAAATACAACATTTGCCTTAATATACTATTTACAAAAGAATTAATTAAATACATAGTAGAATGGTAGTGCAAAGAAACATTAGTTCATTTATTGGCATGTTTAAAAACACCAAGAAATATAGTAAATAGATAATTTAATGGTTTAATATTATATGAGTTTGGTTGATAAAAATATCAAAAACCTGTTTCAAGAATTAACCAAAGTATTATATCAAGGTACTTAAACTTTTCTATCTACAATACAGTAAATATCTGGTAATATTTTGTATCGGCTAGTTTAATACCATATCATTATTCATAATCACATTTGTTTCCATAGTCACCAAAGCGTACGTAAATTTCTGTGACATTTAATACAATATGTTGAATATGTACTATGTATAAATTTATTCCTATTTTCAAATATTAACGTGTTGAAACAGCTGCAAGATCATTTCTCATGCAATCTTGTATTCCGTATTAGGATTCCATTTCACGTAGGCTTTTATATTCTATGTTATTCAAATAAACAACTTTTCTTGTTTACGATAATTTATTTTTTTAAATTCAAATTTCCTTTTCATAAAAACTACTTATTTTCTTTTTCATGCTTATTTTCTTTAAAATATTTTTTTTTCTGATCAGTCAGTTGGCTAATTAAAAAAATAAATAGATAAATAAAAAATAAAAGTAATGTAAATTTTCAACTAATATTCGATTTTAAACAGATGCAGTAATAAAATATTTATCTAATAAAGAAAGAATAATGATTTCCAAAAACTGGAAGAAAAATTTGCATATTATTTATTTGTAAGTGGTTATTCGTATTTTTCAAAGTTGTTTTTGAATACATTCATTTACATAAAGCATACAAAATTATTATTCAGCCTTCCTTGCAATTGTTGAAATGATAATAAATTTGATTGTGTATTATTAATTTTATTTAGTTTTCCTTTTCATATATTAACTTATTCAATTTTTTAAATCCTCAAAAAACTAGTTGGTGGATTATATAATTCAAAAAAATTATACATGTACATAGATATTTTTTTTTTTTAGAAAGTTGTAAGCAAGACTAGATAATAAAATACGTAATGAAATACACAGTGCATTTTGTATAACTAATGTAGGCTATCCCATTAAAATACTCGTAAATATTATTTATTACATTGATACATTTGTTTTCTACCTACATAGAGATGTGCATAGTATAATATTTTATGGTTCGCATGTGTAAAATTTTAACAGTAGGTTTTATTCTGCATTAGTACTAAAAAAAATTCGTTTGAAATATTGAGAATATTAGTTTATATGCCACATTAAAATGGTTATATTATCATAAATGTGACAATTATTGAAGTATCGTCATATATCTCTAAGAAAATTAGTTAACAAAGTTGAAAAATTTTCTTAGAAATTTCTCGAATTCTTTTTAAAAGAAAATAAAAAAAATATAAAATAAATTATATTGTGCTTGTAATTCAGAGTAAATATTAAAATAAAATTTTATGCCAACAGAAAAAATTTGACTAAAACGTGGTAATTCATCCCCCTATTGCATATTTTTTAATTCTTACATATTGAAAAAATAATTATACGTAAAATAGTTGCCTAAATTTTTTTTGTGAGTGTGGGAAAATTTAAGATGAATTTTTGAACCTTCTTCCAAGAAATTTTTTTGATTTTACTGCGTTTGCTATGCGTTAAATGAAATAAACTGAAAATAATTCCCCTGAAAAATGAGTAAGCAATAAAACTTTACCGAAAATTTTTCATTTTTAGGATGGGGGTGAATTATCATGAAATTCTATTGTAATATTATTATTAAAAGTTTAAATAAAGCAAAAAATATATTTTGATTCAAAAAAATTTATATTTTTAAAATTTAATCACGTTCAACCTCACTCCAAATATTTCCCTCAAAGTATTATTATTTTTCTGGGTCGCTTGCACTATCCTAGAAACACCTAAAAAAATGGTTAAAAAATATGAAATAAATAAAATTTTTTTTTTTTCGATTTTTGGGTAAGGAAAAATTTTGGGAAAAATTAAAAAAAGATGGTAAGTTAAGCATGTATACATATACTGAGCTTAATATAAAGTGATAGTAAAATTTTGAGAAAATTCACTCCAAAAAACTATATATCCCCTTAGTGGTATTGTCCCAAAATTTTACTAACAAATTCCCCATGTGTTACAAGTTTTTTTTTTTTTCTGAGATGACGTGCATTTACTGCTTCGTTCATTTTGCTCTATGAAAATGTAGATTTATAGCGTATGAAAACTTCATGCCTGACCGGGACCCGGGGACCTTCGGATCAAAGACTGAGACGTTACCACTCCGCCACGAAGATCGACGTTGTAGTTTTAATTTTAATCCAGTTTTAATTCTTCTGATCTCTGTATTTATGTGCATGTACATGCATATGAAATAATTTGTTATTCATTTACATAGTTTTTATACGTTACGATCAAACTGTTAATTATTTACTTTTCATCTATACGTATTTTTTTATTTTTTGTTTATTTAAAGAAAACCTTTTAAATAATTTAGGAAACAATATTACTTCATACAATCTGTGTTTTAAATTTTACTGTAATTTTTTAGCATAGTTCATTGTATTTCTTTTAGTATGAGTTTACTGTATATCATAAATTTGCTCTCAGGAACAGATTTTTTTCATCAGATGAAACAAATATAGTGAATGATATCAATTATTTATATTTCATTCAGATATATTTTATTTTATTTTACCAAACGTTACTCATAGTTATATCGTTTTACGTTGAACATGGTCGTATGTATTTGACGAATCGTAATGAACAAGACTTTACAGTTATTAACCTATTTAGTTTTGTTTACTAATGGAGCATTAATTATTTTTAATTGTGACATGTAACGTTAAGGACTTCGTTGTTGTTTTTCATGGCAGGTGCATGCATGTTCAATATTAATGCTGTATACACATGGTACAACAAAGATTGTATTAAAGTATCAAATGTATAGTAACGTTGCACTGCACATGAGAATAATGTGCATAATAATGGCCAGTATTGTTTTACGTGACATCAATTGCACCACCATCATAATGAATACATCAGAACTATAAAACAGAGAGCCTAATAAAATACATTAAACACAACTTACCTCGTATAATATCACAAACTTTACCATGGGGATAAGTAAGGTAATATAATGTAAATTATTATCAAATACCGACAGATATTTCAAATAAATTTATTTTCGTTACGTACATTTTATTTATATCTTATCGGATAACTTACCTAATTAATGAAAATTATTTGAACTTTATTACAGTAAATCATATTTTACTTGAATTAATTAAAAAAATTATACTAATGTTATAAATAAAAATTCTAGGGTGCACATTTTTAAATTTTACTTTATGATTTGTTTAAATATGTGTAATTAACTCCATTAACGCAATTTCACTTTAAAATGGGTTTATTGAATAATTTTCAATTCTAAATTGTGGTACTGGGCAACCGAGAATTTTTTATGTTAGAACTTATGAAAAGAAAAAATTATTAGGAAACACATTGAATTTGGTAAATGACAAATGATAAGTAAAGGATGATCTAAAAGAAAAAACTCAGAGGAAGAAGAAATCCCTATTAAGTAATATTATACTGCTATTATTGTATTACTACTAATATATATATATATATACACACACACACACATATTATATATACAGGATGATTCAAAGAAACGGGAAATTTTGAAAGTTGTGTTGGTAGCCGTGGGCGATTGGTACCACTTGATAAGTGGCGCCAGCCTCTCTAACCTAACCTGCCATTTAGTTGTCATGGATCCTTGGAGTGGTGCGCAACGTACATTTGCTATCAAAGCGTTTTACAAAAACAATGATAGTGTGGAGAGCGCGTAGAGAATTTCGCCGTCATTTTAATCTGGGACGGCACGACCGTGTTCCATCAGCACATGCAATTCTAACATGGATATCTAATTTTGAGGAAATTGGTTCGGCAATGAAAAAGAAACCTCCAGGCCGTGAGCGAACCGTCCGTACACCACAGAATGTTCAAGCTTTACAAGATGCTGTCACACAAAGTCCACATCGGTCAACCCGTCGTCTCTCAGCATCTTTGCAATTGCATAGTTCAAGTATTCGAAGAATGTTAGCGAAAGACTTGCAATACCATCCATACAAGTTGCAGATCGTCCAGGAACTGAAATCGAACGATGCAGTTGTGCGAGCACAATTCTGTAATGTAATGCTTCAGAAGATAAATGATAACGAAGAGTTTGTTCACGAACTGTGGATGTCAGACGAAGCGCATTTCCACCTCAGTGGATTTGTTAACAAGCAAAATTTCAGATACTGGGCACAAGAAAATCCTACGCGGCTACACCACCGTCCGTTGCACCAGCCAGAAAGTGACCGTGTGGTATGCTATGTCATCTTACGGTGTTATAGGCCCTTATTTTTTTGAGGATGACAACGGTCTTGCGATTACAGTGACGTCGGCTCGTTACGTAGCCGTGCTTGAAACATTTGTTGTGGAACAACAAAAGAGATTTCCACCAATTCTTAACACAGCCTGGTTTCAACAAGACGGAGCAACGTCACATACTGCACGAATACCGATGGCAGCTGTACGCCGATTGTTTGGACAACGTGTCATTTCACGAAATAGTGACGAAATTAGATGGCCTCCCAGATCGCCTGATATCTCAGCTTGCGATTACTTTTTGTGGGGTCACCTTAAAAGCAAGTGTTCCACAGTAGACCTGCTACAACGAAAGAACTGAAGGCAAAGATCCGAGAAGCAATTGCGGAAATTCCAGTTGAGATGTTACGTCAAACCATGAACAATTTAATGAAGAGACATCGTGAGTGTTTACGTAGAAGAGGAGGTCACCTGGAAGATGTCATCATTAAAAAATAAACTAAAATGTATGTATCCTAAAATGGCAACATTTGTACAATTACATGAAATAAAATTCATTTTCTAAAAAAAAATTTTCATAGACGTTTCCCGTTTCTTTGAATCACTTTGTGTATATATACATGTATAAACCAGATATACATAAAAATACAAATATAAAAATATAAATAAATACACTAGAATAAGAGTGATCACAAAAATTCAAGAGATGACAATAGTCTAACGAAAAAACAAACCAAAAAGGAATCCAGAACATTATTAAACAGTAGGTAGAGATATACAGTATAGTAGCAAGTATTAAGTACACGGAAAGAAACAAAAGAACGGTAGGCTCTACTCACTAAGGCATAATGAAGACATGTCTCACATGTCTGATACCGAACCAGTTCAGATGTCACACAGATATCCCAAATCCAGCACTTGTTGACGTTTCAATCACCGGATATTTCACTATTGTCTAAGAGATTAACTGCTAGAAAATTCACATAACTGTCTAATCCCTGTCTGTAACTTAAACCGAACCGTTTCATTTCGTTACGAACATAAAGCATTCCAAGGTAGTTATGAATTTCCTTATTCCTAGCGAATCACGGTGCCTATGCAATGGATCTCACCAACTTGTTCTCAAAACATCGTATAATCTAAACCTTAATTTTGCACGTCGTGCCTTATTGTATTTCGTATATACAAACCGGTTTTAGAATCACCTTGTATAACAAAGGTTTACTGGACAACGATATATGCAACTTCCTACCAGTGAAGGCCATCAGAGTGAGGAATGACGACCCCCATCAAGGTAGACTTCGGAACAGTCACCCCTCCTCAACGCACACGTAAAATGATTTAACTTATTTGGATTACTTTTATCGCTCATTTTGATAGCCACTCGCTGATCAGGTCTAACGCTGATTGTAACTTTTTTGAGTTCAAGGTCCTCGTCAATGGCCAGGATCGCTGCATCGTCAGTAAATGAGACGACAGTGACATCGTCCGGAGCTGGAAGGTCCGCAGTAAAAATCGTCTATAAGATTGGTCCTAAGACAGAGCCTTGTGGAACATTTTCTTTGATATCAAAGAATCCAGAACTTATCGTTGCATCTGACTTAGGAGAAGCGCTCGTCGAGATAGTTCCGTAAGATTAGGTAGAATTATTGAGGAAGGCTGCGTTTCAACTTTTAAGTGGACCAGGTAGGTTAAAGGCCTCTACACATCCAAGAAGGTCACCGAGAAGAATATCCTTTCTTCCAGGCATTGTGAGATGATACTAACAGTTATGTGCGATTGTTCAACTGTAGAATGTCCCCCAATAAATCCAAATTGACGATCCGGAATAAATTTCACTTGTTTCAAAATCAGCTCCAGCTTTCGTAGAAACAGTTTAATCAGAAACCATTAATCATTAATTGTGGATATTTTTGTCCACGGATGTTATTCCTTAAATAATATTGATGACGGCCAATTCGCGTTGTTTGGTTGGTTAAATACTTTTAATTTAATATTTTGTTTAAAGATGAAAACGCATTTCTATGGTAACGTAACGTAATTCAAGTTTGATAGATTAATTCTGTTCTTAAAAGATATAAATCTTAATAGTGTTTCATCTGTTAAGTTTTGAAATATATTTGGCATGGATGTTTAAAATTGTAATTTCTTTGAAATTCAAATTTTGATCATAAATAATTAAGAAATATTATAAAAATCAATGAACAATTGTTTCAAATTCGATTTACGTAAAAACTTTCCAAGTAAATTGTGCAATAAAAATTACACCAATTTTTTTCAGTTTAATGTAACGTTATAATGTTTTCATTAAGCAAATCTAAAACTTTTTGAACACTATTATCCGATTTATTTTGTTTTTTTTAACCCCCGGGTCCGCAGTTACGCGTTTTTCCCGCAGATGATGAGATAAATGCTTTGTAGCGTGTGTGAAAAAAATGCCATGCCTGACCGATATTCGAAACTAGGATCTCCGGGTGAAAGGCTGAGACGCTACCAATCGCACCACGGAGGCCGGCAGATCTTCTTTTAAAGGGGATTAAAATTTAAAATAAAAATGTGAATATTAGATTGTGTAGGACATCATGCTAAAAAGGTATTCATATTACCTACTGTATTTTACAACATCAAACCGTTTTTTATTTGTATATTTAAAACCTTTTGAATAAAATCTAAGAACATTTTTTTAGAAGTAAAGTAATATGTTAAGCCTTTTAATATGCGTGAAGTTATTAAAAAAAAAATTATAAAATTAAATCGTTTGAGGTGTAAGTATTAAAAATATTAAAGAAATCTTTATGTTCGTATAAATTTTCAATTATTTCAATTTTGAAATATTATAAGTTTAAAATATTCCTATTTAAAACAACATAAAGAAAATAAAATAAATGGACTAGCCATGTCGTTGCAGGGTGGGAAGCCATGAAAAGTGATAGCCTATTGGAGAGATTAATCTAAAGAGGAGGGAAAATGACTACTACGAAAAAAACTTGAAGATGAATGACTATAGAAAGAGGAAGTTAAAAGTAAACCAATGATAAGGTATGGGCTGAAGTGGGAGGATATATTTTCAAACACAAAGCATTACTTATATGGTGATAATATAAATAAGAAAAAAAAAATATATATATATATATATAGATCATTGAGAAATGTTATCAAAATCAATGAAGAATTCTTTCAAAATCGATTTATGTAGAAATTTATAAGTATATAATACAATAAGATTACACCAAATTTGAGTTAATAAATTAACTTTTTAATTATTAAATACATTTATTTCAAATTTGAACAATTATAAATGTATATGAAATACTAGTGAAAATTCTCTCTACTGTTAGCAATTCGTTGGGTGTAAATTTTGATAATTGTAATAAACAAATAATATGCCGTAAATGACTATTCTTTTTATTAGAATGATTTCTTAATTTTTCTCGTTACAGCTTTTTAATTTGAAATAGATTTCAGTGAAATATGATGTATACGTTAATTGAATGATTCTTTTTTACACTTGGTTCTTTTTTCATTTATTAGTAAACAAATTTGATCGGAAACAATGTAAACGTGAGACAGTTGAATGCTTAACATAGAAAGTATTTATCCCACGCAACTCAACAAAATCATAAATAGGCTTTTGGTAAGTTGTTAATTTTATGATTACAATTAGCTTAATTTGATAACAAATAGTCGCTAATGAAGTTATCGACGTGATTAGCTGTTATAAGTTATTTGTTAGTCGATTTTTGTTGTGTAAGTAATTGCGTATGTAATCAAATTTTGGCAAAGGATTAATACATAAATATGCATATTAAAAGTAAATTGATTTCTTGTCCAGTAATAAATTATTTTATTATTCTGATTTAATTGTCAATTAATTAGATAAATTGATACATTTTGGTATAATTTATGAAATCATTTTATAACGTATAAAGTATTATATAATCTCATACCAAGATTATAATAAATAATTTCGTAATCTATTAATATAATTTTGTATTTTAATTTTAAATTTTTTATTAATTATTTTGTAGCGTATAATTTATAGGTTAAAAAAATTATTTTCTATTAGAATTTTAAAATCTGTTACTTACCTGTGGTGCTACAAAATTTCACATATTAATCATATTGATGATTTGGGTAGTACCCGATTAAGATTTTATTTTCGTAAGTTTATCTATTTTAATTATATTGGAAAGATTATAAAGAACTAAAGGGAAAGTACAACAACCACATTCAAAAACTTTATTAAAATAAAACTTTATTTTTTTTTTTCTTAAATTTTCCCTGAAGGAAATATTTTTAAAAAAATCACTCAAAAAAAGTACTAACTTTTAAAAATAGAATAGAAAAAAAAATTGTTAATATTTATCGCTAAGACCAAAATAGCCGTTTTTATATACAAGTGAATTTGTATGTTTGCCTGTTGGAAGCTTAATAACTCCGGACTCCGTAGACCAATTTACTTCAAACTTGTTGGGAAGAGGCCGTCATCAAAAAATTTGGTAGAATTATAACTATGATTATTCATTATCGTAATATTTTTTAACGAATATCTATTTATTGATTTATTTTCCTGCAATTTTTGAAAAAGTATGAAAAAGTTCTGTGGTTCTATACGAGATTTCTAAAAAAAAAACTGAATTTTCAAACTGAAACTTATTTTAAGTTCCAAAGATAGAATTTAATAAAATATATTGATTACTTATATTTAGTTTTGCAGTTTGCATAGTAATAAATTAACCTAATTAAATAAAATCCAATATTATTATATATTGTACTGTAAATAAGGAAATTTAATTGGTTACATTCCAAAGTTTCAGCATTGAGGTAAAACAAGCGCTTCTGCTATGTTTAATTCTGATTACTCCCAGTGAGGCACTAAAGTAAATGTTTAATTAATCCAATTCAGTGTTTGAGCCTTTTCTTACCGTAAAATTGTTATCGATCATTGCATCTGTTTAATATTAGATATAATGTACTGTAATTTATCTTTAACACAAGTGCACACAGGTTTTTCAATTTATGTAAAATTTCCTTAATTTTTGTTGTTCTTTTTAATGACGCCTATGATTTTACCTGACTAGGTTATTTGTGGAGGGATAGAATAAATAATCTTTCACTGAATGGTGTATTGTTTGTTTCTGTTTTTAATACAGAAAATCAGAGCAGCAATTTCCTTGACTTATTTGTAAAAAATATTTCTTCTTATTAGCACTCACGACGTAGGATGAACAAAACTTTCATGAAATAAATCGGTAGAAAATTATTTGATACTTACCAATTAGTAAAAAAAGAAGTGTTTAAAAATTATGACAACAAATTTTATATACTTTCCTGGCATAATTTATTTATTCGTATATAATAGATAAATGATACATGGCAAACATTTAAACAAAAATCGACATTTTTTACATTTTTTCTTCTCCCGCACCCACAATTTTCTTGGAAGGTGATTCCAAGGAAGGTACCTTCCAAGAAAATTCTTTGAATTATCTCCGTTTGCGTACGTTAAATAGGAAAACTAACAAAGAACACGGGTATCCACAGTCAGGCGGATTGTATATATAATAATGTAATAAAACTATACGTGTAATTATATATAAAAATAAATTTAAATAAATTATATAAGTAAATATAATATAACATATTATAAATATATAATTATCCATAATTATTATAATATATATTTTGTGGTATAAATATTCCACAAAATATACTCGTAGAAAAATTTTATATAATAAAAAAAATTCCACTGAAAAATGTACAACCCTATAAAAAGTTATCTAAGATTTCTTTTTTGGGGGCGGGGGTAATTATCATGAAATTTTATTGAAATTATATCATTAAAAGTAAATAAAGTAAAAAAGTTTTACAAACTCAAAAAATCTATATTTTAACTTTGATGGGCTTCCTCACCTCAAATTTAGCTCACAATCTTTTTTTGTCCATTTGCACTACTGTGGTTTAGTGCACTAGTGTGGTTTAGGGCTGTGTGTTTAGGAAAACATAACAAAATCCCGTTAAAATATATATAATAATAAAAATGAAACTTTTTTTTTAGATTGTTTGGAAGGGGAGAATTTGGGAGAAATTTTTTTTGAGTGATTAGATATGCATGTACATATTTACTGAACTTAATATAAAGTAATATTAACCGCTTAATTTACTAAATTAACCGCGTGACATTTACTCCATTACATTTGAAGACCGCCTTCGGCAAGACAGTGCCACACCTCACGGATGCATGGTTGTTCTTACTACCGAGGGCAGACCTACCGAGGTCTGCCCTCGGTAGGTCAACCCCCCTCCTCAGACATCGGCTCCGCCACACGACTTTAGTAATAAATGTTTTTGAATTAACCGAAGATCGTTGCCAAAACATCTAGCCCCGCCAATTAAATGTCTTGGCCGTAACCCTAGCCACCCGGGATCCTACTCCGTTGAAACACCTTCAACCGATCTACGTAATGCAAGGAAACGGAGGAAACCAGCCACTATCGACCATTCTCCACTTTTATCCAGCCAACCGATCGGTTTATCCAGCCAAAAGTTGTTAAGCTTCCAACACGCTAACAAACGTACCTACGTACTAACATTACCCCAAATCTTTTTTTTGGTTTTGGGATCACTGGGATATGAACTTCGAGAAATGTAAAAAAAAAACCCATACCCCATTTTTTAGCTGATTATCATACTTTTCTTCTTGCAGCATAGCTCTAGATTATGATTCTAGTAAAAGAAAACTAACTCATAAAAGAAAACTAACTCAATAGTAAGCAGTTATAAATTTTCGTTGAAAAAGAAGGATCAAAAATATTTTGAGAGTTTTTTTAAATGTGACTGTGGAGGAAAATAAAATGATATAAAAAGTTCAAAACAACTAGAAAACTAATGTTTATAAATTCAAAGGAGAAACAAATATACTATTATATATGGTTATGATAAAGAAAAGCCAATGTTTTGATGGGATAATACTAAGATAAAATCATTTTTTAATTGAGAAAACAATAAAAAGGGAAAAATGAATGAAAAAAAGGAAGGTTTCCAGTGACACTTGTTTTCAAGATTAACCAATGGATGATGATATATTTGAGAAGATTATTACAACAAATATTTTATAAAAAAAAACAAAGATAATAGCAAAAATAGATTGGAACTTTAAAAATATACGAATAACTGATTTTAGAATAATATAAATCGTGTCACTAGAATTTATTACAGAAGTTTTATGGTAAATATATTACAAAACACAAAAAATAAAAACCAATGTGTATGTTTTAAATTAAAGCAATATGCAGAGCTTCAGTATTGAATTTATTAAAAATTCAGTTCTAATTGAATTTTAATATGAATTGTAATTAAATAAAATAGTATAAAATACGGAATTAAAAAATGTCAAACAGTAAAGGAGAGATGAACCCACCGGGTTGCTCTAGTAGTGAATGCGTCTTCATAAATCAGCTGATTTGGAAGTCGAGAATTCTAGCGTTCAAATCCTAGTAAAGTTAGTTATTTTTACATGGATTTGAATACTAGATTGTGGATACCGGTGTTCTTTGGTGGTTGGGTTTCAATTAACCACACATCTCAGGAATGATCGAAATGAGACTGTACAAGACTACACTTCATTTACACTCATACATATCATCCTCTGAAGTATTATCTAAAAGTTAATTACCGGAAACAGGAAAAAGAACTAAACAGGAACAAGTAAACAGGAAAACGAAAGAAAGTAAAGGAGAGATGATTAAGATTTTGTAAAGATATAAACTAACTTATTGGATTAGGTATTAGGTTTTTAGTGTTTTGGGAATTCCTGGGACATGAAATGTCGAGAAATGGAAAAAATCCATACCACTAATTTTTTTTTTACTGAGAATATAAATATATCAGTAGTGTAGTAGAAAAAAATAAACCAATAATTTAAGAACTAAAGTGGAAACAGAGGAATGGAATGAAGGATTTATTAATTAACAACACTCAAAAGATGTAATTACACTACAGAGTTATAAGGCCCAGAACGTATAGATGGGCTTAATTAAGTCTTCTAACATCGTCACCGTTTTCTAGGTGGTTTTCGGCTAAATGATTAACATGGTAATTTAGTTGAAATTCGTATTTCAAAATGAAACCCTGTATTTCTACTTTGACTTACCACAGACCCAATTAATCGTGTATTTTTCTTTTCTTAGCATAACTACGACGCCTCAGCTATATAACTCGCTAGTGTGGTCTGAAACCATCCTATGATTTCAACATTTGACTTGCTTGCCTGCCGTATAGTAGGACGCCATAATATGTCCGTATTGGTTTCAAAATAACTGAGTATAAAATTATTTTATTATAGATAACTCAGACTTCCTGTCTACCAAGCAGTACATTGCCTTGAACTTCATGTTAAGTTGCTTTCTCTTCTACCCATGCATGAACCCTCAAGAATAGTAACTGTGTTGAAATGAACAGAAAGGAACGGATGAAAAATAAATTCGAACCGGTAAAATTATTAATGATAAAAAAAAAAAAAAAATAAATAAAATTCCTCGTTTCTTCTCGTAGTTTATTTTCACAGCAAATTAAAGAAAAACAAAAGATTTTAAAAGTATTACTTAATGTTTCTGAGAAAAAAAATTAAATGCGGAAGAAAGATTCATGTTTCATATAATGGAAGAAAGTACTAATGCTGATTATACCACTTTGGCTCCAATTTTACTTCCTGTACGAAGTAAAGGAAGTATTATGATCGCGAAAAATTTCGGTTTTCAGATGTCAACGGAAATATTCATTTTGTCCATCCCTAAATCCATTTTGACTAGTTTCGGCGTGATATCTATACGTACGTATGTATATCGCATAACTCAAACACGATTAGGCGTAGGATGTTGAAATTTTGGATTTAGGATTGTTGTAACACCTAGTTGTTCATCTCCTCTTTTGATTGCAATCAACTGGACGAAAAGTGTCCAAAATCCAAAAAAAATTTTTTTTCTTTACTGCAGTAATAAGCCCTCATTGAGAGCTATTCAACGATATATCTTAAGTAGTACTTTTTTTTGCTGATTCTAGAGTTGTAGGCAAATAAAATTTTAATTAATGAATTATTTTGATCTTACAAGGGGAAGGCACATCGGTTTGAATCCGTCATCATCTCCTTTTTTTAAACTTTTTTTTAAGTTTAAATATTATTAATCTCTGATACTAAAAACATTTTTACAATAAAAAATAAATAAAAAAGTTATTAATGAAATCAAATTTTATGTGCTTAAAAAAAAAGTGTATATGTAATTTAATAGTCGTACAAGGAAGTGATATGATGATTTTGTTTAAAACCTTGATATTTTTTATTTTGCTTTCCTTTTAGTTCTTTCTGGAGGAATTTCTAATTATTTCCAATAATGCACTTTTAATTAACATTACACTCCTTTGTACATCGATTTTTGTTATTAATCATCTCTTTATATATCCCTGATAATTTGTAATTCATAGATTTTTTTTAATAGTTTTTATGCAAAACATTTTTGGATTGTATTACGGCAAGTAAAAATTTATCTCAAGTATACCAGTTGAAACGAATCATTTACTAAACGGCTCATCTCAATATCCATTAACCTATTTCACAAAAATCAATAAAACCGTTTTGAAACTATAAAGGCGTAGTAAAATAACAAACAATTTTCCCATTAACGTAATTAGTTGAAAAAGCAGCTACATTATATAGGAAATAATTTTTTTTAAGTTTATCTAAACAAACGACCCTTCTATATTTTTATTGTTTTGCAGCGTTTCTTGATGACATAGAGTAATGATTTGTTATTTAGTGATTTATTTAGAGATTTCCCATAGTTATTTATAAGAAAGATAAATAAATCAATTGTATAAAGATAAATTTCAATTATATCGATATAAAGTAAATAACAGATAAAATAAAGATATTGAATTTACACGCTGTACATAGGAAAAGATATACTTTCCTTTGTGAAAATATTCTATTACTTGTGCTCAACAAAACAAGTGTACATTACGTAGCATTTTTTCTGAGATTCAAATCATTACAAATAGTTGGTATTTATATTATGCTGCCGTCAGATTTCACAAAATTTTATATGTCTTAAAACCTGTAACAATTTTACTAAATATTAAACAGTTTTTAATTTATGTAGAAAGGGTTTTACACCCTTGTCTTTAATTACTTGTACTTAATGCATATAAATCTCAATTTTTTTATATTTATATTTGTTTTATGACCTACTTTATTTTTACGGTTTATTTTTTCTGGTTATGATGAATTTTATTCTCATTTTTGGAAATAAAATTATCACTTCTCTGTAGATCAATGCACCCAACAAGTTTTTTGTATGACAATAATTTATTTAAATCATCTTCAAACTTTATTTATTTTACTGGTTATTTGCAATGATTCATTGTCCTATAAAACGTTTACGGCTGGTTATTACTTCTTTGGTTTGTCTTTCCCTTCCCTGGTAAGAACCACATATTTCATTAATTAAACTTTTATTTGGCTATAACTCTAGAACTAAGAAAAATAAGTACAACTTATGATATACTGTTATAAAGCTCTCAATGAGGGCTTATTATTGCAGTTAAGAGAAAGCCCAAAATCCAGGTTTTTTTTGGTTTTTGGGCTTTTTTGGTTCAGTCAACTGCATTCAAGTGGGGAAGTGACAACAGTCCTAAATCCAAAATTTCAATATCGTGTGGCTAATCGTTTTTGAGTTATGTGAGATACATACGTATGTACAGACTATCGAGCTAATATCCCGCCTTGGTATAGTACCTTAGTTAGGGTAGTTGCTCTATGTATTTACCGCTGATTAAAATAATAAATAAATATAGACATTTGTCAATTTATAATTAGATATGATCCTTTAATATATGAATGAATATTACCTGATTATGTATAAATGCTTTTAATGATTCAACAAATGATACATTGTTAAAGAATATATATTATATTATATTTTTGTAAGTTTGTACGTTGAGTCCATGAAAATTAATAGAAGAAGACTGCCTGAATGTAATGCAGAACCGGTTTATATAGTGTGTACGGATCGCTGAATCGTCAGGAGCCGAGTGCTCTGAAAGGAGCTATGTGAAGTGTTCTTAGCGGCTGAATTGTTAGGAGCCGAGTTGAACTGATAGAAAAACCTTTAAATTTTAAAGCGTTACTTAAATAAATAATTAATAATATGCACTGGGTCTGAACACAGACGTCACACCGAAACGAGTCAAAATGCTTTCAGGGATAGTCAAAATGAATATTTCCGTTGAAATCTGAAAACCGAAATTTTTCGCGATCACAATACTTCCTTTACTTCGTACAAGGAAGTAAAAATAAATAACAGAATTCTCTTTTATATTATTTTATGTTGTTTAAAGAAATATAGGTTAAACAAATAATGTTAAAATGCAGTAGCCATTTTGAAAAACATACGGTTTAGTCACATAAACTCGTTCTACAATTTTAGTGGAGTAAAAAATTTGTTGTTACAAGTTTCATAGATATGTTACTTATCTGGATAAGTTGCTGAAAAGTTTCTGCTTTGACTTCTGTTTAACTTAGATGGACATTAGTTGTATTACAAAGTTAACGTTTTGTTTTGCAGACATCGTAAACTTAACATACTTTATTAGATAACATTCAACTAATGCATTTCACAGACAGTATTTCTAGGAACGTCGACAGCTCTGCCTCTCTCTCGATATGTCTATGTATTAACTCTCTCTTTTTGAATCATATCATAATACCATTCTCAAATTCAAGCTGTAATACACTGTATAAATGCTAATAGTGTAAATCATCGAGTACATCTGTTGCTGTGGGGGAAAAGTAAACAAATATATTTTATCTACACAGTGGCAAACTATGACAAATTATAAAGTATTTCCTTATACACAGTTAAATTAGATTTTACTTCGTGTTTTTTCTTGAGTTGAATCGATTGTTATTAATGATTAATCGTTATTAATGGCTAAATTAACAAACGTTTTCGACAAAATGAAAATAAAGAATAAACTTTTTTTTAAATTACAAAAGCATAAATAAAATATTTCAGTGTAAAATAAAAGAACGTTTCTTTTATAAATTTAAATGGTTTTAATTATTTTGAAGAAATTTACACGACGCACATCATACTAAAAAACGAGCAATAGACAGAGAAAAGGTCTGATGTTGGCACCACATGACTTCCTTGTACGCTTATTTAATTATACATACACGTTTTTTTTTTTTAAATGAAAAGTACATCAAATTTTATTTCATTAATAACTTCTGATATTTTTTAATGTTTTTTTATTGTTATTGAATTATTATTAATAGTTTTTATATTTTTTTATTTTTTTTTAATCAGAGATAGCAATTAATAATTAATCATATTTATATTAGAGAAAGAAAGTTATAAAAAAAGAGATGAAGTCTGATTTGAACCGATGTGCCTTCCCCTTGTAAGATCCAAATATTTCATTAATTAAAATTTTATTTGGCTATAATTTTGGAACCAATAAAAATAAACACCACTTGTGATATATCGTTGAAAAGCTCTCAATGAGGGCTTATTACTGCAGTTAAGAAAAAGTCCAAAATTTAGATTTTTTTGGATTTTGGACTTTTATGGTTCAGTCGATTGCAATTAAAATAGAAGGTACACAACTAGATGTTACAATAATCCTAAATCCAAAATTTCAACATCCTACGGCTAATCCTTTTTGAGTTATTCGAGATAGATACGTATGTAGGAAATCACGCCGAAACCAGTTAAAATGGGTTCAGGGATTGTCTAAATAGATATTTTCGTTGAAATCTGAAAACCGAATTTTACGTATAGAAGGACGTAAAAACGTACTTAAAATCATATTTACTACCTCAAAAAATTGTATCTTTTCCATCTACTTTAATACTCATGATTGCATATATTGTCCATTTTGTTCTTTCGTATTTTGTATTACTCCATAGGAAACCTTGTATCATGTTTCACGAAGGATGAATACATCCTGGTATCCTTAGCACCTAACTTTTAAAATCAGACTTATCTTATCGATAAGCAAAAGGAATATCTGATGAAAAAGGTCAATCTATCTTATAGGAACTGTGGTACGAGAATCAAAATCTCACATAGGTGTGCTCAAAGCCTTCTCAACGGAGTGGAAACCCATCTCATTATTCGATAAAGAAATTTTGATTTCCCTCTGATGGTTATAGGGAATTCCTGATCTAAGAAATTTTGTCAACCATATTAAATGTTTTTTTTTTAACTTATTAGTATAAAAACTGCAATCCTAATTATAGTTACCTTCTTTTTCTACGTTAAATTAATACGAGGGCAGATGAAATATAATGCACACTGGAAGAAAATATCGCAGATGCGACAGATGCTGCCATCTTATAATTTCATTTCCCTACAACTAATATCTCAGAACTCGGTGACTCTTACCTTCTCGTTATCTGAGAGTCACCAATGTTGAAGAGTTCAGTAGGTCTACTATTTAAACGCTTCTGGAACAACGTGATGAGATTGAATTCTTTAAAAGCGGAAAAAGTGAACCCTAGTAAAATTGACTGTAGTCTGTAGTTTGTGGTGATGAAACTGTTCATGGAAGAACCAAAAGACGGTATATGAAGTAATATAAAATGATCGTCTCATCAGAAAATAACACATTGTCTCCCAGATGGGTGTATGGAAAGAAAGAGTAGAACGCATTGCAGTACTACAAGACTGGGCTGTAAAATCTGTCGGAGATAGGCGACACGCAATCTCACATAAAACAACAAAATAAAAAAACGGAAAAATATCGTAAACGGCATCTAAAACGGTTACTGTGACGAGGGAGATGACTTCGGTTTTAATAATGTATGGAAGAAGAAATTTTTGGCACCATTAAAATCCAGGGGAAACGTGAAGAATCGGTACCGTGGTTGGCTTTAATCAGAAAAACTCACTACTTAAACCCTCGGAAAAAAATTCTCTTGACGGTGTTCTGGGATTCCAAAAACGTGTACGTAAAGGATTACCTTCAATTCGGGTTAAGTGAAATTCTGTGCGAGACATCAAAACTTAAAAACACCTTAGGAGATGTGTGTCTATCGCGTTCAACAATCCATGGAGTCAATAATTATGCAACAATATAATGCTCAGCCATATTTATTTAAAGCTACCACCAAAGTTATTGAGAGGTTGAGATAATCGGTCTTTACGCCTATGCCTCTAACCGACGGTACCCACCCCACAAAGCGCCTAGACGCCCGCAGGGAGAAACACCGCCGGCCGGGACTCGGTCTTTTCTTTTATTCCCATCTCCCCTGGAGTTCTCCCCCTTCGCAGGAACCCGCATACCAGGGCATACGGGCCCTCCACGGAGAGACTGTCCACTCTTCCCTACTTAACTTAATCACAGTCTACCGCCCTCTTCTTCCTTAGTTCTCAGGATCTCTCCAGCAAACCTTCTGAACCAGTCCCAGTTCTCTTGATTTTGTACCATCCAATTAATTAGATTATCCGGTGTTAATCGATTTGTTATAATTACCCTCCTTTTTTCAGCCCATCTAGGACATACAAATATAGTGTGCTCCGCATTATCTGTTTCTTCACAATAAACACATTGTGGTGTGTCCCTTTTTCCAATTCTGGCTAGGTACTGCCCGAAAGATCCATGCCCCGATAATAACTGTGTCATATAGAAGTCGACGTTTCCGCGTCTACTTCCATACCACCTACCTATATCAGGGATTAGTCTTCTAGTCCAATTGAGCCGCTATCTCGTCTTGTGGTAGTCCCTCATATCTAAGCATCCTGCTTTTAATCTGCAGGTCTATTGGTAGAACCTCTGTTATTACGCAAAGCGCGTCATGGGACACCGTTCTGTAACTAGCTGCCACCCTCAACAGTGCAAGTTTATGCGCGCTTCTCAATTCTCCTTTATTCCGTTTAATACTAATTGTATGTCCCCAAACCGGGGCCGCGTATAATATCATTGATGTTGTTGCAGCAGTTATTAATTTCCTAGTTTCTATTTTTGGTGTTCCATGGTTCTGGAAGAGTCCTCTCAGAGCTTTGACCATTGGAGTGACCCTACTACATATCATATCGATGTGTCTGCTAAATCTCAAATTTTTATCGAGTATGACTCCCAGATATTTTGCCTCATTGACTTGCATAATTGGCTCTCCTCTGATATTCAAATTTATACCTCTAATAGGTCTTCTGCCGGAAAGGGCAATACAACTGGACTTCCCTGGGGCTATCTGTAGTTGGCTTCTTTGTAACCATTCATCTATAATTCCTAATGTCAGATTGGCTTTGCGTTCTAAGTTATCTACATCCCTATCCTCAACGAGGATTGCTATGTCATCAGCATAGCCAATTGCAGTAACTCCTGCAGGATAATTCAGTCTGAAGACTGCGTCATAAAAAATGTTCCACAAGGTTGGACCCAGCACAGAACCTTGAGGAACGCCACCAAACATCAGGAAAACTGCCTTACCTTCCAAAGTTTTGATCTCAAGAAACCTTTGATGTAGATAGTGATTAACTTGATTTATTAGATATTCGTTTATTCGCATCTCATGCAATGCATCAATTATAGATGACCAGGGGTCTGATCCGAACGCGTTCCTAATGTCCAGCATTATCACTAGGGGGATTTTCCTGGTCCTCCAGGTACCGCTCCTGCTATTTAAAGCCCAATTTTTAACTTTCTCTAAGGCATTTATGGTAGATCGGCCTTTTCTGAATCCATATTGTTGTGGATGTAGACAGCCCTTTTCCTCAAGCTCTGCCCTAAGCCTGCCTTCTATCAGCCTCTCAACCACCTTTCCCATATTATTAATAAGAGTAATCGGCCTACATCCATTATTTACCCCCGCCTTGGGTATAAAAACAGCAGCCAGGAATATTACGGTTTTGTAGACTATAACTAGCCAGATCCACAATTTCCCAGGGTATTATTCCTGCTATAGTCTTGATGATGGCCGCATTGCGATGAAACTGTAGTGAGTTGTTCGCACGCTGGCGAAGGTTTCTGAATTTTTTTGGACCCGCTAGGTGGCGCTGGCGTCGATATATTTCGAAAAATTGTATTTACGGTCCAATTTGCCCCCTATTCAGAATACGTGTTACTTACATGGAAAGAATTATCTCTGCAAAAAATGGACCCGCTAGATGGCGCTGGGAGTTGAGATATTTACAAAAATTATATTCATGGACCGATTTGGTTCATATTCAGAATATGAATATTAGTTACGTAAAAAGAAGTATTTTTGCAAAACTATACCCGCTAGGTGGGGCCGGTGTCGAGATATTACCAAACAAATATACAAACAGACTTTTTTATTCTACATATATATATATATATATATATATATAAAGGCATGTTCGTATGTGTGTTCGCTAAAGACCAAAAAACTAATGGATCGATTTACGCGCGGGCAAAAGGGGAAAATTGAAAACGGGGAAAGGTTAAAGAGAAAAGGGGAAACGGAAAGGGTAAAAAGGAAACTGGGAGAGGGTTGAGGGAGAAGTTGGAAGGGAAAAAGGGGAAGGAGAATAAGAGAAAGGTAAATTTGTGAAGTTCAGTTTTTTAATTGTTTTTTAATTTTTCAATTGTGTTCATTGAACTCTCTCTCTCATTCACTCTCTCTCTCTCTCTCTCTCTCTCTCTATATATATATATATATATATATATATACTCAAATATAGCAATAGCGAAGCATTGCCAGGTCTGCTAGTTCTTAATAAAGCAAAATAAAAAAAATAATATACATGAAATGCTAAATGACAACAGAACAACAAATCTCAGTTGGGTAATTGTTTGAAATTCCTTCCTTCACAATGTACACAGTACCCTGGCCGAAAAAATGGTTTCGGTAAACCGTAAAATATAAAAACCGGAAACATTTTACGGAAAACTATAAAATATTTCCGGTTCTTTTCCGAATCATCTCAGGATCGTTTCGTATAAATTCAATAGCATTTCGTATTTTATTTTATAACTCTTCTGCAGTATTAACCTTTTGTTGGTATATTATCGTTTTCATATGGCCCCAAATGAAGTAATCTAGTGACCCGATTACAGGAAGTCAGGTGATAGTGGTGGTCAATCTGATGGTCTACCACGTCCAATCCAGTTTAAGACATTAGCATTCAAGTGATTTCTAGGTACTAAAGAAAAATATGGTGTTGCACGATCGTGCTGGAAAATCATTTGCAATTTAGTTTATAAAGTTACATCCTCTAACAGAGCCGGCAAATTATTTTTAAAGAAATAAATGTATGCACCTCCCGTAAGGTTTCATAGAAACAAATGGTCCCAGAATTTTATCATAAATAATGCAACATCAAACATTAATGTATAATCTATGTTGGAAACTACTTTCCACAATACCATATGGATTGTCTTCGCTCCATAACTAACAATTTTTAGAACTAAAAGCTTTGTTTCTCGTAAAAGTGACTTCATTAGTAAATAAAACTGAATTTGCCTTATCAACGTTGTCTAAAAGCCAATGACAGAAGTTTAAAAGCTGGGGGTAATCTGTCGGCTCAAAATTTTGAACCTGCTTAAGAGAGAAAGAATAAACTTTTTTTCCGTAGGATGCGCCACTTTGTTTTTTTAAGAAGTCATTGCGACATGAAATTTACTTTGTACTACTCCTGGACTACGCTGAATGTGCTGAAAGAATCACACTATGTTCATCATTAACACGATGATTTACTTGGCGTTCAACAGAAAACGAACAGGTTGGAAATGACCCTTTCGTTCGTAAATCCTGATACACCGAAGAAAACGTTTTCTTATTTGGAATCCACGTTTCAGGAAATCTCTCCTGACATCCACTTCGAGCAGCTTCAACATTTTCCTTAAAAAAATCAATATACAAAACTTATATCGGGATATTGCTTATAAAATTGAAATGGCATTTTTAAACTACTATATGATAGCACTGCACTCACATTATCTGTATGATAATTTATCATAACAGATTCAAACGAAGTACACAATTTTCATTGTTAACCAGCTGTTATTATTGCCAATCTGTACAATAAAATTTTGTTAAATATTTTTAAAGTAACATATATTTCAATTTATTTTTTTATGTTATTTCTTTTACCTGTGTAAATTATTGAATATACTGAACTAAAATATTGTTTTTTTTTTGTTTTTTTTATTACTTTTAAGACCATAATGATTCACTTTAGTTCATTTTTTTTTGGCAAGTTCTTTCTTTTCTTGCTGATTTTTTGTTTTTCAGCTTTTCTTTTTGCCAGTAATTTCTAAGGGTTTCAGATCTTCTAGCCCTTTTTTGTTCAGAGTACACCCGGCATATTGTTTTCTTGGGTTTTGATAGGAATCTTGTTTCTTTATTTTTTAATTTCTTATTAAAAATAACATTTTATCATAGAAATACTTATAACATTTTATCATGAAAAAATATGTTAAAAGAAAAATCACGATAAAATGACTAAAATAATAGAAAATTTTGATAAATATTTTTTATTTACTTTTAATATTTATCTTTCGTCCTACGTGGAGAAATATAATACTACATTTTTAAACTATTTATATATAGTTTTCTTTTTTTTTCCTTGTTTAGCCTCCGGTAACTACCGTTTAGATAATTTTTCAGAGGATGATATGTATGAGTGTAAATGAAGTGTAGTCTTGTACATTTTCAGTTCGACCATTCCTGAGATGTGTGGTTAATAGAAACCCAACCACCAAAGAACATATATATATATATATATATATATATATATATAGTTAAATATACTTCTCTTTTTAACGTTAATTAACCTAGCATCTACAATTGCTTTACATTTCAAAAGAATATTTATTTATCTTTATATACTTGTGAATATGTATGTGGGCGTGTGCATGCACAAGCGAGCGCGGTTTTGTGGAAAAGTGAATTTATATTTGAAACTATTAAACGATTTGGAGAGAGCTTGTTGAATTAATAAAACGTAGGTCATGAAGCATTTTACTATGGTATATGTTAAGGTGGTGCAGGATTCCCACACATATTTTCTCTGTACAATATATGAATGTGTGCGTAGGGAATAGAGTATATGTGATATGTGTACAACTAACAGCGAACTAGGTAGGCTATAAAGGTGCATGCAACAGGAAGCCAATTACTGTTATAACACCACCAGTAAATCCATCTTCATTAATGTATAGCATAACGTTTCCCCTTTCACTTAATCCTATCTTTACAATTCTTGCCTTGTTACTTGTAATAGGCTGACAGTATTGATAACTAGCGCTGACAGTATTGCTCTTATAAATTCGTTACGAAATATCGACTTTCCGTCATCCTTTAATTATGTTCATGTAATATCTGATATCATCCTTAATAAACAAATTTAATGATTGATGCAATATAAACCGTAAGGAACTGTTCTTTCTAACTGTCTACCTCTTTGCGTCAACACTCAAAAATATCGAGACATTACTTGTAAGGGAATTAAATAATAATTGATTATTTATAACCGTTAACCGACTCATATGTTTTTTGAATTAAGTAGTGTTTTTTTGATCCAGAGCCTGTAGGCAATAGCTATCTAACTCATCTTGTAATAAATGTATTTGATGCTTTTCACACCTCTGAATTGCCAGGCCAGGATGTTAAATAATTAGAATCAACAGAATTGTGGCCGGAAGATAGAACCTTGGAGCAATGTATATCCAGGTTCAAGTTAAACTTTGTGTCAAATTTTCTATCTCTATCATGTGGAACACTAACCACTTACACCACTCCGACAGATTTATTTAATAATTATAAACTAAAAACTTTTCTATTGTATAAGGATCATGAGTAAAAGTATGGAATATATTTTTTTTAAAAAGAAAACTCTTAATGAATACTAATAATGACATTATTTGTAAAAATTCACTGTGAAATTATTAAATATTACCGTAATTTTGTGACGCCTTACTGTTACCTGAGAAAATTAATAAACCTAAAAAAAAGATAAAAATTAAATTTTATGTTATTTAAAAAATAAAAATTGTTATATAGCTGTTATGTGAACGATAATTTTTTGTTATAATTGAATAATTCATGCATAAACTTATTTTTATTTTCGGGTTACAAACTTACAATTGGTCTGAATACGTGTTTTTATTTTCCGTGGATAACATTCAATCTACTTGGCGGCTCTTCCTTTCATCCGGAGAATTCTAGATTTGAATTTCGTTAATGCTTGGAATTTTTCATACAGTAAAAATTTCATCCGTAATTTGATGATACCTTATGAGAAAATTAATAAAATTTTCTTTTAACTTTATTTTTAAAAAATATTATTTAATTAAGATTAAATTGTCGTAAGATAAATGTTTTATTTAATTAATTCACTAAGTTAGGTATATTTTCAATAATTTAGGTGTAATATTCATAAATTCAATTAACAATAGAATGTGGTTAAATTTATTAAAATTTAACACTTTACTAAAGTTTAATTTAGACGTATTTACTCCGTAAAGAAATATTCAGTTTACGTGCGTAATGCAACTTGAAAATGTCACGATATTCCCTTGAGAGAAGCAAATTCAGGATGTTAGTTAATATATACAATTAATCAACCCCTGTTAAAATTATATAATATATCCAAAACAAACTTTTTTTTTAAATTAAATTTTTCATTTCTTTTAAAATTAAGGTACAAATTAAAAACGTTCTACATTAAAACTAAATAAACGAAACATCTAAACTGGATTCTACATCGTTTCAGGGTGAGATTGTTGACGTTAATTAAAAATATGGTAACATGTTTTTTCTGTGTTTTAATTTCCTTGAATTAGTTGACGAGGTTATGCTTGTTGATTACAAACACAAAAACATAATTACCTACAATTACTTTCTAGTTTTACTTTGATGAATGTTTTACAACCTGCAATCTTAAGTATTTTAAATATTCTAATTTTAAGTCTACTTGAAATAAAAAATTTGGTGTTAATACCACATTACTTCCTTGTACGCCTACTAAATTACACATACATATTTTTAAACTGAAAAGTACGTAAAATTTTATTTCACTAACTTCTGACTTTTTCTTATTTTATTTTTTTATTGTTGTTATTGAAACAATATTTACAGAAGTTAATAATTATTAATAAAACAATATATTTAAACTAAAAAAAAAAAGTTAAAAAAAAAGTAAATGAAGCCGGATTCGAACTGATATGCCTAATTTCATCCCGTGGTAAGATCTAAATACTTCATTAATTAAAATTTTATTTGATTATAATCCTGGAACCAGTAAAATGAAGTACCACTTATGGCTTAAAAGTTCCCAATGAGGGCTTACTATAGCAGTAAATTCTTTGGATTTTGGGCATTTTTGGTCAAATCGATTGCAATGAAAAGGGGAGGTGCACAACTAGATGTTACAACAGTTCTAAATCCAAAATTTCAACATTCTACGACTAATCCCAGACGTCACGCCGAAAATAGTCAAAATGGATTCAGCGATGATCAAAATGGATATTTCCGTTGAAATCTGAAAACTGAAATTTTTTGCGATTACAATAATTCATTTATTAAAATAAATAAATAAATTTCCAATAAAAAAAAAAAAACAACATAAAAATTTTTTTGGAACGTATTCTTGCTCACAAACATAAGTTGAAGAAGTGCTTCAAATAAAGTAATTAAATGAAGTATTATATAAAATTGTGAGTAGTTTTGAGTTATTTGGACTTACTTCCGGAAATAATTGTATATTTAATGCTATTTTATTAACATTTTTCTTTTAATCTTTCTTTTAAAAATTAACAAATAAATTTATAACATCAAAAATCATTTGCACAAAAATACATCAATCGTTTACACCTGGAAATACATTTACACAAAAGATCTTATTAGTATAGTTATCTTCGAACTTATAAAATATTTTACATTAACGGCCTACGTAATGTCACATGTTTGTTAATAAGATTTTCAAACATATTAATGAGCAAAGCAAAAATAACACTGCTAACACACAACTGCACAACACGAACACATAACTCTGTAATTCTATCAATGGGAGGAGCGGTTAAATGAATTTTAAATCAGTCACTTTGAATGTTTCATTTATGTAACATCCTGTGATTAAAAGCACTCTTTGCAGAAATAAAAGTTTTATAGATTAGATAATTTTCAAGGAATTACAGTAGGCTTTTCTGTAGTTAAATTAAGAAAATTCAAAATTTACTTTCAAAACAATTTTATGGAATTGTAAAAAATGTTTATTTTCTATTCTTTCATAAATAATAAATTTATTAATAAATAATGTATTCAGACTGTAACATAAGGTCATTTAACCGTTCAAAAAAGGTTAATTAAAGTGTCATAGAAAACTTTAAGTGACCGCAGTTTTAAAATTTGGAATTTTTGTTTGCAGATTCCATATATTTTTTGGGGGAGAAGCAAAGACATACAGATGGCAAACGAAGTGTAATAATATAGTTTATATATATATATATATATATATAGTTTATATATATATATAAACTACGTGTCTTGTCTGATTCACAATCAACGCCCAATAAAAAAATCACTGAAATTAAAATTTAAAAAAAATTTATATGCACGATTTTCTGATGGTTTAATTGCCACTAGATTTTCTGAAATTTCAAGTTTAATGGGTTAAAATGGAGTCAAAATAAAATTTAATACTTTTTAATTTCTCGGTAAAAAAAAAAATATAAACTTGATATTTGGTCTGTGTAATCTTCATGTAAATATCTAAAAACTGGGTTACTAGATATTTCGAAATTCAACCTTGAAACTGGTAAAGAAAGGTAAAAAATGTTGAACAATAATTAAAACTTTTCTCAATTTCCGACAATATTAAACGACATATTCACTGCACTCGGGCTTGCAAATGCTTTAGATAAATACTTTTTTTTAATTTAATCTCCGGGTACTGGTTCAGAGGATGAGATGAATGATTTGTAGCATGTGTGAAAAAGCCTCGGCTGACCGGGATTCGAACCTAGGACCTTCAGATGAAAGGCCGATACGCTACCACTCGCTCACGGAGGCCGGCTTAGATAAATACCTAAAAACCACTATCGGTTTTTCTTAATTTCAATTTTTTGAGGGGTGCAACGGCGCTCAAGCAAACACCCACTGTCATTACCACTGTTATCATATCTGCGACGCGACTGGCTGCACCTGCCTCCAGTTTCTTGACTAAAAATCATAAAATATAAAAAAAGTTGACCGTTGTGAGAAACGTAAGTAATCACATAGCGTAAGTGAAGCCACGACAGGAATGATAGTTACATATATGGTGTATTATTTCTTGCATTTGATGTGTAAATAGTGATCTTTAGTGTCTTTTATCTTTAGTAATGTTTGGTAAACATAGTAAGAATATTTTTTTATATGTTATATATATATAAAGATTAGTTATTGCTGTAAAAACGATTCAAACATATGTATATTTCAAACATATATTTGCTTAAAGGTCACGTTTTAAGTGGATTCATCTACTAATATACGACAACCAATAAATGTTATTCCACAGAAAAATGTAGCGAGATATTTTTTAAGAATATTTACTATTATTATGATTATATTATTATTTTTTGGTTTTGTTTGTAGGCGAAAAATTCCTGGGCGTTATCATCGCCCGGAATTTTATTAATAAAAGGGTAAAATAACTCCAAAATAATAAAACTCATAAGGTGTAAAATTAATATTAATCATATAATAAAAATTTATTAAAACAAGAGTCAAGAAGGTAAAATAAAACTCAAAACCAATACCGCAAACGAAGTCTTTAAAATATAAAAGTTAAAATAATCGAATAAAGAAACTACATAAAACTTACCTAATTCCGATGGGTTGTGCAAAAGGCTCCCTTCTCGGATAATAAAATTAAAGACATAGAACCAAAAAAATCAAAATTGAAAGTAAAGGTTAAAAATTATCAACTCTTCTAGCATAAAAATATATATGATAATATTAAATTTTTTGCAGTAACCTGGTACTTAGGAAAAACAGAAACATCCGGTACAAAATTCCTTTATTATTTTACAATGATTGTAATATACCGTATTCCCATAATTTATTGGTATATCAATATTATTTACAGTAGAGATATTTAAATGCATTAGAAATATGTAGTTGATCATCCCTTTTGGTTTTTTATATATAAAAAAAAAATCGGAATGAAGAGTATTTCGGTTTTAATATAAAATTGACTAGAGTCTGAAATTAAATGTCTTAATGAAATGCAAGAAAAAATAACTTGAATGAAATATATGACTTAAATCAATTTCATTTTAAATTAAATAAAAAGTAAAAAAGTTATTAAATGGTGTGAAATGTAATTCAGAAACCGTGTTACATTTATCCAGTGATATACAGTCAATGTAACATGTATATATAATGCATTATATTTATTGAGAAAGTTGAAAATGATTCGAATAGATTCTGTTCATGTAAAGATCGAAATAAATTGATGTGCATTCATGTGCATGTAAGTGAATGCATGAATTTTGAAATAAATTAGGATATAAGGTTTTTCTACTTCAGTAATATGAGGTGAAGTGAATAATTTCTCTTTACGTTCATAAACATACACGAACACATTTATGTGAAAGATTGATATTTTAAAAGTACTTTTCCCGATTATCAATGAAAAATATCGCAGCATAATCATTTCTCAAACATGTAGATTTCATATTCTCAGTAATATAAAAAACATAAAAAAATAAAAATAAGTAATTCTTTCATTGCATTGCACATAGCGGATCATTAAGTAAGTGAGATGCAAACAAAAGTGGAACAGAATATTTTATTATCTCTCCTCGTTGTTATTTTATGCTTTTATTCACTTCCACGGAAATCCTATCATTAATCATTTCGTACATGTTTGTTTTATAAATAAAAGTCATATAATCTGTAAGGGATCATACAGTCCCGATACCGGTTACCAACTAAATCAATATAATTCCTTCATTGCTGTTCTATCATACATAAATACATAGTTATGATCGCGCTGTTTTAGTTTAGTTAGAATTTAATCTTTTTTAATTGTTTTGCTCGTCTCGCTAAGACCTGACCTTAAAACAAGGGATCATTTTACAACATGCCTCATTTAAAATTTTTGAGCGCTTCTGCCTCCTGCCCCAGCCCAATCCTTGAATGCCGATTACTTTAAATTGGGCCTTACTGAGTTAGCCTCCCTTATAGAAGATTTCTAACGAGAGAATCTGGATTCCTCAAATAAAAACTTAAAGGGGAGCATACACCGTGGTTCTAAATGCCTGAAACAAGTTAATTGTTAGCCGCCATTTTGGATTAGGCGATCATTTTTCTTGTCCTATCTAGCTCTTTAAGATTATACATCAAACGACCAATGAAATCTTTTAGCGCCCCTCCAACCGATTCTCAAAAATTTAAAAACTAAAAGAATGAAGGATACGTCCATTGAAGTATCCTCTTGTTACAAGGAAGAATTCTCGCCGCAAGCTGCATTCAGGTTCTCCGGTGAAATAATGAGGTCCTACGAAAATTTTTAGGACGTTAAATAAGACAAAGTTAGTGATTTCTTTAGGTGTTTGACTTGAAAAATCGAATAAAATAGGTTCCACTGTTGTATCTGCGGTTGATTTTGAAAAATCTGGGGGAAAACCAATAAATCCGGCTAAAATGGAGTAAATTGTTTTTAATGTTTGATGTACAATAACCTTGTTAAATGGGAAATAAATACATAAAACGTTTCAAAAAACTTGTAGAGAATGTAATTCTCAACAAAATGGTGTAAAATAAGTTAAATAAAATAAAGAAAAGTTAGAAAAATTCTAATTTTATCTAGAAACACTGCACTAGACCAAAATTTAGTATTATATGTATCAGTTTATAATAAATGTTCAAAAATGAGCTCGAAATATTCAACACATTTCTTGGCATGCTTCTGTACTGCTTTTTTTGCTCGTTTTTGTTCTTCAAAATTGTTCTTAATTGCTCAGTAGCATACGTCATGCGAACAATTAATTACTCACGAGGATATATTTTTGTTTTTTATACAGTATTTTTCATCCATCCCTAGACGCAAAAATCTAAAGGTGTTAGATCAGGCGTTCTTGGTGGCCAGGAATTTTTCCATCGATCCATTTCTCAGGAAATATCACTTAAATATTGATTTAAGTGAACGGAAAGGGTAGAAGAGAAGTTGGGGAGACGCGCCATCCTGCTGGAAGTATACTTCCAGCATCTCGCGCTACAGGAATATCTTCAAGCAGTTGCGGAAATTCTTCTTGAAGAAAGAAACATGTAGACCTCAGCATTTAAGCGGCCAGGTAATATGAAAGGTCCAAACTGCTGATTGTAAAGAAGGCTTTACCATTCATTGACGCTAAATCGGTGTTGAAAAATGCCTTCCACCGTTCATGAGGATTTACTTCTGCCAATGTATGTTTATTGCGGAAGTTGTTGACGTCATGAGTTTTAGTTTGAACGTGATCAGTGCTAGAATTCATAGAAAAACTTCGTGACGATAGCACAGTTCACAGTTTCCGATATATTTAATGTACCTTACAGAATGATTTAAAGTAGTACTTTTTTTTAAGAATGTAGTAATAACCTGTTTCTAAATAAATTCAAATTTATCTTATTTTCTCTGTTTTATTCAATGTATCTTACACTATTTTGTTCATAATTAAATTCACTACAACTATTCTTTTTACACATTTGATGTTTATTACCCATTTAACAACGATATTGTACGTCAAACATAAAAAACAGGGATTTTATCCCATAAAATTAAACACCATAACAAATCACTCTCTCCCTTTCTTAACGTCCTAATAATTTCAGTACGACCTCATTTCACCTGGATAAGTGAAATCCGCGCAAAATTTTTCACTAGCCGTAACACGCAGATGAACTGTTTTAGGATATTTGTTTATATAAACTATTGCCATTATTTTCACGATTAGAATAGGTTATGAAAGTCCCACGAGAACTTCGTGATATACTGTGTGTACAAAGTGATTCAGGTAGAAAGGGAAATAATTTGGTGCCCCATTCTAGAGCTTCAAATAGGTAAAAAAGTCCATACAAACTTATATTCAAAAATGCTTTGTTATCGAGTTTTTCCGGTGAAATGTGGTCATTCTGAAACTTTTAACGTCTTATATAATGCCCAAACTTGATAGTTTCTTATGATTGCTGATCTGAAAAATCAATTAAAAAAGGGCCCAGAATTGTATCTCCCGTAGGTACTATGATGTCCAACGTAAAACAGAAAAATTTGATTAAGAAAAACATGTTTTTTTGCGGTTTGACGTACAATAATTTTTGTTAAATCACTTATAAATGCGTAAATGTCAAAACTTGGAGAGAATTCTGAGAAAATTGAAGTGAAAAGTTTTATGAAAAACAAAATAAAATCAACATTTATTATTAAAAAAAAACTTAACTGAAACATATTAAGGATTTTTGAGAATTAAAATCGGGTGTTTTTAGTACAGTAAATTTCACTTTTGAAAAATTAACATACTCTTAATTTACTTAAAAAAACTTATTCACTTTGGTTTACACTGCATTAATTTTACAGAAGTGTTAAAAAATTCCACCATTGATATCGATACACTTTTCAACTCGTTTCTTTACATTTTCTGTGTCCGATTTAATGATATATTTGCGTTCTTTGATGAGGGCAGCAGCATTGTGGAATGCGAGCGATCAGTTCCTCACGTACATTTACTTTTTTCTTGTATATCTCACATTACATCCATCCCCATAAACAGTAATCTAAATGAGTAAGGTCCGTTGATGGAGGTGGCAATTTACAGCTCTTTGCGTTCAATCCATATATCTAAGAAATCTCTTAACTTTATTTGTGAAAAGTGTTGATACTCCATCAAGTTGATAGTATATTTTCATCAATAAAAAATTTTCAAGCATTGTAAGAAATTCAATGTTTAAAAATATTAGATAATTTCTCACCGTGACAACAATTCTCTGGTTAGAAAGGGCCTATTAGTTGGTTATTGTTCGTGCTTCACCGATGATCGTTGCTGAAAATTTTATTTAACTACACCATGTGAGTTTTCTTCAGACCACCGATGTAAATTCCGTGTGTTGTTTATGCTATTTTAAATAAAAGTAGTTTGGTCCAAATATAGTAAGAACAGAATTATGTGATAATTATTGTTAACCCATTGACAAAACTGCAGCCATCTAGAACGTTAACAAACTGGAGATGTTAAAATTTCTGAATATGATAAGAGGACGGAGTCCGTGAGCGTGTAATGTTCTTCATACCGTATTTCGTGGAATATTGAGTCGTATCGAAATTCTTCGCATGCTCGTTGTAGGACTATTCTGTATCACCTAAAGAATTTTTTCCCTTTCACCATGTTCCGGATGACATACAGATGGCATACGAGCACTGAAAAGTGTATCAATCTAAGATTTTTAACAAATTCTGTAAAATACTTCACGGTTTGAAACTATTCGTCCAGGGTTCTACGTCGGCATTCTTTCACTGCAGCTTGAGAACTTCCATCGCAAAATCCGTGCACAAAAATCATATCAACATATGAGTGAGACACGGCATTTTTCAAAACGGAATTACACTTTTTTAATTTCAGATTCATTAGAGAAAATAAAAGGGCAGTCTAGAGTACAACAAAAACAAAAACACTATATACGTGATTCTCAAAAATACTCTCTTTGTCGCGAATCGAAGAATCGAGTCATTTGTCGAGAGAAGATTATGCATAGCAACCATAAGTTGTTAAAAATAGGTAATAAAATTAAAAACAAAAAATTGAGTGTAAAACACACCAATGATTTAAAATTAAAAAAGTTCTATATTGTTAATGGATATATTTATTAAAGTTTTTACTTTCTTGTATACATAGCGCTATAGCTATAGCCATAGCTGCTATAGTCCTATAGAAGGGAAAGTAATGTAATCTGTCCTATTTGGATATATGCAGTTTTTACCAGATCTTGACGTTTTGGCACTTAAGGAACCCAAAAAACTGATGGAAATTTTCCGGATGTTAATGTTCGTTTGTAGTTATGTTCAGTATTGGCCTCTAAATCACCTTAAATCTCCAGAACTATTTGACTGATTTTGACAAAACTTGGTCAGATTACTTTTAGATACGAGGCATTTTGTCTGATTAAGGTCATATTTTTCTTAGGCACATTTATTTACAATTAAAAAATAACAATATTTGAAAAAAAAACCTTTTGCAAAATCGCACCCCCACCCAAATATTGATGTTACAGTCGTCTATTTTGCTATGTCACAGGTGAGCGGTAGAATTAAATAAATTAATAATGTTTAAGTGTGAAAACGTAACTCGATATGGTTGGGTCTCGAACCGGTTGACTCGGTTCCTGGTGCGTTAAGCCTCTCGCGGCTACACCAGTATGCTGACCAAACAAGCGAAATATGTTCTATGTAAGTTGTGAAGTTATATTAGTTTAGTTAGTTCCGAACGTTGCCGCTAGTACCGCCACACTTGCGCGAATAAAATACGGTATGCGCGCGCACTTTATTTAGAATCATTGAATTAAATAAATGTAAAAATGTTATATTTAAATAAAATTATAAATATTTTAAATGAAGTTGTTTGTGTAAGCCGTGCATCAGAATCAATTATGTTGTCAGCTTTTATTTACAGTTGCTTTTAATTTTAAAAACAGTGTAAAATAGTTTTACATCCAAAGTATCGAAAAATACTACAAAATTTCCTAAATGAAAATTGAATGCTATCACCCAACTCTAGAAAAATATTAAATTAAATAAAAATAGAAAATATCAGTTTGTTGTTTTTTATTACGAGATTGTAACATATGATGATAATAATTGTTTTTTACGAAAAATGATGAGCTTATCAAGATTTCAACCTTAAGTTTTCCAGATGAAAGACGATTCACTATCGCTTTCCTGTGAAATTTGATTTATTATTTACTAGACGAATGAATACAGTCTTTAATAAAAATGTCAAATGGATGGATGTGTTGTATTTTATACTCGTGGCTAATTTTATTTAATAATGTAAATCTATTTACAACATATAAAAATTATTTTTAACATTGGAAGTTCAATATTATTTATAGAAATATGAAATTGGATAATATATATTTGATCAGTTTACCTATAATGCATAACCTTATTTTTTATATTTTGTAAAATGTTAAAAAAAATAATAATTTAAAAAAAAATTGCTTTTGTAGTTCTGTTACTTTTGTCTGGGTTGTATGAACTTGTTTCTAGAGAACAATAATACTGTATCAATTGCTGTAGCCAGCATCTGCTGCATTTATGAAAGTATTGTTTTTTTTTATTTACCAGTATTACTAATATTATTTTGAACATCATAATAACAAACATTAATTAATAAAACGATAACGCCATTATAGTTTAAAAAACTAAATATCTGTTTTGTTGTTTTTTTAAAGTTGCTTAAATGTGGTATAAAATATTTAAAATAACAATTGTTTTTATTTTATTTGCTTTTACTTTTTTCCTTTATAAACTTTTGTGAATTAATGAATAAAAATAAGACTTAAGTAAAAAGTATATTAACTAAATTAAAATGGAAAATTATTATATTATTACAAATAACCATAATTTTAAAATATTAATTTCAAAAACATAAGGTTTAATGGAAAAAGAACAATATTTTAGTCTATTTCAACTTATTTTCTTAAGATAAGCGAAAGTGATGTTTCTAGCGATATCAAAAATGTTGAATACCAAAGTTTTTTCCCTAAATCAGTGTTTTAAGCTTCAGAATAAGATCTACCAGTATTACAGGATGAAATTATTTTTACTGCTCCTTAGCGATTTCAATAATTTGCTTTGTTGAGCTTAGATATTACAATGACTCTATATAAATCATATACTGCGTATAGTTTTAAGAGTCTGACATTCCTGGAATAGAAAAATATATGTGTTAAATAAAATATTCTACATTTTTTGTACATACTTATATTTGTATATATTTTGTATACTTTTTCCCTATTTGGAACATATCTCAAACATTTTAACCTAGTCACTCAATTAATTTTAAGTAATTTGTTTAATTTTAAGAGGTTGATTATATTCTTAAATACGAAAATCAAAACTTGCCATTAGGATACATATTGAGGAAAAGTTAACTTGTACATTTTTTTTAACGTATTAGAAATAATATAACGTGAAATATTATTGAACAGTTTATAAAAGCTATAATGAAATAGTCCAAATTTTGTTTAAATTTTGATCGATTGAAGGTTATGATTGATTTTTTAAGTTTCATCTAAATTAGTCTTCTCAGTGTTATAATGGGAACATTTTTTAACCTTCTTATCAGAGCTTTAGTTATTACCAGATTCAAACTCTAAAAATCGAAGTTCTATTAATTCTCAACTTAGAAGTCTGATGATCAATTAATAATCGATTATTTTACACGTTTTATTTGTGATTATCTTGGTAGTGGATGCATTTAAAAATTTCCTTTAATTCAAATAATAACTTTACTTTACTGTTGATATTTTAAAACTTTTGCGTAATGTTTCGTTAATAACATATCTCTAGATCACTATTGAAGGTTATAAACATATTTTCTTTAATTTTTTTTTAAATTTAAATAATGGATGTCCCCTTAACTAGTATTCCATACGAAAAAATAGGTTTCCGTAATATTATTTTGAAAGCAAAACTGAACTTTTAACGAAAAAAAAAGTAGTGACACGATTTCATTTCGAAATATTTTTGTTTTATTTACAGTATACATGCTACTTTTTGAGATGTCTACTCAAATTTATGCTGCTAGCATATAATTTCCTCTAACTTTGTACTATTTTAATAGTGTTTTAATATTACTTTAAGACTGTTTTAACTGTGAAACATTCAATATTAAGGCCCGACATGTGCCCATTTTTAAAGGAAATTGCACGTATAGATGTAATTTCATCAAATTAAAATATGCTTTTGGTTTCTCATGACAAAAATTGTTAGGGAAATATTTTTAAAAATTGTTAATATGTCAATATATCGATCTGAAATTAAAGGGTTTTCTTATATTTGTCTTTCAGTAAAATAATAGTACAATAAACCTTAAAATAAGCATTCAATAAAAACAAGAAAGACTTTTAACTTTTCTACAAGGAAGGGATTAATTTTCACCTCTAAAAGTTTCAGGAAAATCCAGTAATATGCATAGTTACCTACTTTTTTTCAGTAATAGTGGCTGCATCTTTGATAAATTATTCAGATTTAAAAATCATATATATATATATATATTTTTTTTTTGTTTCAACATAAAATATACAATATGAAAGAAACCATAAGTAAATATTATCACTCAAAATCAGATATAGAAGGTCTTTATCAAAGTATCACAAAAATCAATTCAAATATTCCTATACAGAGCATTTATTTTAACTAAACGCATAGAGGTAAGTCAGAAAACAGCACCACTGGTAGCTCAACACAAAACAAAAACAATCATAAAGATTAATAAACAAGAGAAACTTTGAAACGACGAGAGAAACAATGAAAGAATAATAAATAAAATTGTACGAGGTGAAATAATTAATTGATGGGTAACCCTCTGTTGATGCTCCTTTAACTCAAATCACAAAAGTCACCAAAGTCCAATACGTGAAGCCGTATTAGCCTTTAATGTCTTCACTGTTTTCTAGAAGGTTGAGAGCTTAATAATCCACATGGTTTTTTAACCGTAGTTTCTACTTTTTACCGAATTGCTGTATTTCTTCTCGAACATACGGTAAACCCAGATATTATTAGTGTATATCACTGTTTCTTACGAACCAAGGCGTGTCTGTTATGCTTTTCAGAAATTTGTTTTGAAATCGCTTCAATTAAGTATATTAAGACTATGCGCATAAACATTAAAGACTAAATATTATGTTTTTTTTTTGTTTTTTTTTTTAAGTAAGACTAATTTAATTAAATTTTAATTAATTACTGTTATTTACCTCGTCAATATAATTTATTATATAAAATAAATATTATTCAATGTTTATTACTCTTATATGCATAGTATATACATTTATATTCAGTGTTTTTACCCCTGTAAATATTGCGTGTTATAATTCTAATGAAGAAAAAATGGAACTACCCTTATTTTAAAACGTACACGCAAACATTGACTTTTGTTTAACTCTTTTAATTTAAAATTAGATAACATTCTTCATTTGCTGACATAAACACGTTATATAAAGCTATTATTATGATTTCTTTCAAGTATATTTCGGTTTTCGACTGTAGTATTCGACTTAATTTATGTTACTGTGATTTCATTTAGAATTAAAATGATTTTAATAAGAATTATAACATGGAATGTTTAAATCTTGATAAAAAGTTAATTCTCTTAAAACCCTGTTGCTCGTTTAAACTATAATTTAAATTCCTACAAGTTTTATGTTGCCTAAAAGGAAAATTTAAATAATACCTTTTTTTCATGATATATCAGTATTCAAAGAAACATTATTTGTAGTTATTTATGTAGCAATTATGTAAAGCAATTTTAATTTCTTTTTTCTTTAATCTTTTATATATATATATATATATATATATATATATATAAATGAATTGTTGTATGTTTATTTGTTTGCCCATACCGGTCGAGATAATCCGAAAAAATTGTATTTATGGTCCGATTTGGTTCATACTCAGAATATACGAGTATATTAGTTACGTGAAAAGAAATATTTTTGCCAAAAATGGACCTGCTAGGAGGCGCTAGGGTTGATATATTAAGAAAAATTTTATTTATGGGCGATTTGGCTCATATTCAGGATATATATTAGTTACGTGAAAAGAAACATTTTTGTAAAAACTATACCCGCTAGGTGACGCCGGTGTCGAGATATTTAAGAAACAAACAAACAGACTTTCTTCTTTTACATATATAAAAGGCAATGTTCGTATGTGTGTTCACTATAAACTAAAAAACTAGTGGACCGATTTACGCGCGGGAAAAATTAAAAATGGAAAATGAAAAAAAGGGATAAATGGAAAAAGAAAAAATGTATATAAGAAAAAGAGAAGAAAAAAAGAAAGAAAAGAGGAACGGAAAGGGTAAATGGGGAAGAGAAAATGGAAAAAAAGGGAAAAACAGTAAAAGTGAAAGGTTAAATTTTGTAAAGTTCCGTAATGTTCAGTTTTTAATATTTTATCAAATTTTAAATTGTGTTCATTTAATTTATATTTATACTCAAATCTAGCAATATGAAATCATTGCCGGGTCTGCTAGTATACTATATGTTATAAGAAGTGTATATTCATTTATTTTTAGTATAGTTTATCAGATTAATGAATGTAAATTTGTGTAAAGCTTATGTTCTATCTACTAAAGAGGTTGTTTAAATTACCAAATTATTTGCAGCGTTCATTTGTTGCATCCTTCAAAGCTTATGCTGCATAAGCTGCTGTATTCTGCATTATACAAGTAAAAACCTTATAATTTTTCAAAATAAAAAATAGTTTTTTAATTTTACAGCTAACATATTAGGAGTTTAATACAAAGAGGATCTAAACACAAAATTTTAAACAAGTAATATAAAATTAGCAATTCCGAAATGGTAAAAAATATCTAAACGGGGAGAAATTATAACAATTTAAATTCTATTGACAAATGGTGATGATTGAAAGTGAACTTTCTAATCAATTACCTATTTTTAGTTTTTCCTACACATTATGTTAGCTTTAACTCATAAATTTACGAAAAATTATTGTACGTGTATTTAAAACACTATTTACTTTTTAAAAAGATGATTTATGAATACAAACCCAATGTTTCTTTGAATTATTAGGCAGAAATTTCCCTCCCAAAAATCACAAATTTTGTTGTATGTTAATAGGGTGAATATGTAGTTGTTTTTCATACGAGTACTTTATGAAACTTAACAAATTAATTTATTTACAGTATTTACAATTGGTTTAAAATAAATAATTAATAAAGAACTTTAAATCTGAACAACTTAAGCAATACAGTTAGATAAGTATAAAATATATTCGATCAATGTTACCATATGACTTGTTATCTATTTGAAATTTGTAATTATTATAAAATTACATGGTAAAAACTGAATAGATAACTTATCTATTTGTTTGATTCGTTACAATACTATTTATGGTTCATTTTGACTGCAGATATTTTAGAAATGGATTATAAGATTTCATACGGGGTTTAAATCAGTATTTAACCGATTCAATTTTACTTTATTAATATGTCTTATATTGTTTAAAATTTAAAGAAAAGGTTTATTTTTAAATAAATTCATTCATTCATAGTTTTCTACCACTCGGGCAGGTCCTATCACGGCTGCTGTTATCCACCTTTACTAACCTCATTGTTTGAGCATATTTTCCCTTTTCCATAATATCATCCGTTATTTGAAATCTCTTCCATCCTCTTCCTTTTCTTCCATTAATCAAGCCTACTATCGCATCCACTAATAAGTGAGCACATCACATATTTACTGTAGGAATAGACATTGATACACGAGCATATTTTATATCTGCAACCATAATTATTGTAGTACCAACAGGAATCTTCATCTTCAGATGAATAGCAACAATGCAAGGAATAACAAAAAAAAAATCACCTCAAATAATCTGATCAATAGGATTTGTATTCTTATTTACAATTGGAGGATTAACAGGAGTAATTTTAGCAAATTCATCAACTGAATTTACCTTCTCATACAATGCCCTAGTCAGTTCGTTTTCCCATATTCAATCCCATTTAGTATTTTCCTGTTCTCTCAGATTCTCCTTAATACGTCATCATTTGTTACACGGTCTTGCGATATGATATTTAACATTCTGTGCCACATCTCAAAAGCTTCAATTCGTTTTCTCTGCCTTTTCATTTACGTTTCAGCTCCAAAGAGCATTAGATTCCAAATAAAACATTTCATTAATTTCTTTCTTAACGCTAAGTTTAACTTTCCACACAGCAGTCTTCCCTTCTTATTAAATGCCTGCTTACTTCTTAATTCTCTTGTTCTAATTTCTATTGTGCAAGTCAGGTCATTAGTTATAAAGGTCTCTACGTACTGAAATTTCTTCACCTGCTCTTAAATTTCATTTCCTATCTTAATCTCAATCCTCTCTTCTTTTCCATCTAATACCATAAATTTTGTCTCCTTTTTGTTTATCCTCATACCCTGACTTTAAAAACTTCATTTAAGTCATCAAGTATTTCATTTAGTTTACTTGGACTCTCCTCCAATACCACCAGGTCATCAACAAAGCGTATACATTCTGTTCTTCTTCCCGCAATTTTTTTTTTCTTTTCCCATTCAGACTGCATTTAATTATTTCTTCCATATAAATACTAAACAGTTTTGGTAATATGCAGCACCCCTGCCTTACTCCTCTTCCAATCCCTGTTTCTTCCTTTCGTTTCGTTTGCTACGTTTACCTTTAAACTCTGTTTTGAGCACAGCTCTTTTATTAGGCGCTTCTCTTTCCAGTCATTTTTCTATCTTTTCTAAAACTAGTAGTCATTTATCCCATTTTACTCTGTCAAACGCCTTTTCTAGATCGACAAATGCAATATACTCTTCGCCTGCTTTCTATGTACCCTCTTGCCTATTACCTTAGGATCACTGTAGCTTTCCTTAACTCATTCTGCTCTTCCTCAATACTGCCATCCAATTTATTGCATATCCACTTTTTTATTACCCTTAACAGTACTTTAACTGCATTTAATATTAGGCTAATCATTGATATACAGATATAATTTTTATTTTTATCAAAGAGCTTATAACTATTCCGGAATATTCTGTGTAAGAGTTGAAGGGATAGAATATCTAAGTTAGGGCTGTTATTGTTGTACAATCGAAAATTCTATGGGATTAAACAGTTCTTTTACAACAGATTAAATTATTGTTTTCACCAGTTTAAAGAAAGTGTTTTGATAAAATTCTTACCCTAAATAATAAAAAAGAAACGTTTTTAATTTCATAATTTTCTTGTTTATTTACTAGTGATTTTTTTTTGTTTTTACAACTTTTCTTAGTTCCTGTAGGAAATTTATACTGCGTGGTTTACGTCAGTTTTGATTCTTTTACGAATTAAAAATAAAATTTTTACATTTACCATTATTTTAATCAATATATCTTAGTATACACACAATTTAATTTACGTGGGGCTTTACTTGAATAAATTCCATGATTGCTGCTAGTTTCACTGTATATACTAATTCTTATTCTTTATTAATGGGTAAAATATAAATAAAGGGTTATCTTTATTTATATAATAAACGTTTTTGTAAAGTAATATTGTGGTAAAGTAATTAATTAAGAATAGGGTTTTATTACAATAACTCCTCCGAATAGCTAATACTGTGTTTCTGACAGTTATACAAATTTTATATAATATAAACAATAAAATATTATTTAACGATACAAAATTTGAAATAAATTTAAAAAATAAATAATAATTTATACAAACAATAAATGAAATCACCTTCATTTTTTTATTTTACCGAGGTCTCATATTTATTATTAAATAAGTTTATTTAAAAACTTTTTCCTTATAACAATATTTTTTCTTTTTTTTGGTGAGGAGGGGAATACTAGTTACGTACGCCCCATAAGGGGCAGTGTCGGACTCGTCACAGGTTCCGCAAGGTGTTAAGTACGTATGTGTTGCTGCGCCCTACCGATTAAACCTAAACCCCCTCACGAACTCCCACCGTTCGGGGCCAGACGGGCGTTGAAGCATTACTACGGCCCCGGCGGGAGCCTTCAGACTCAGGAGATTCAGAGTCCCCGTGTGTCATCACCGTCGCCGATTCACGCAAGCGCGGACCAGCGGACAGCTCAACGGAGAGCTGTCTTTCACCCCTTCGTCCACCGGTTGTGCTCTTCTGCCTCTCTCAGAGAACTTTTAACAGAAACTATCATTCCTCTGGTAGCAATGTAGAAATCCTACCGAGTATCCAGCTCAGTCAGCCAGTATTACAGTTCTCTCTTCTATTTCATTTCTACTGAGGTTATTTGCTACCATACTTGATACAAGTTCCCATTGTCTAGTATCTTAACATAAATCTATCACATTTTCCGGTATCAAGCCGAATAGTTCAGGCGAGACCTGAATTGGCCTATATTTCAATCACGTAATAAATTTCTATTACAATATACCAAATTTATTTATTTTTAATTAAACATTTTATTTTATTAGTTTTTTTAGTTTCGTTAAAAGAAGGAATGATAAATTAGAATGACAAAGAACCCCGATATCCACGATCTAGTATTCAAATCCGTATAAAAATTATTTTCCAACCTCAGTCATCATCAGCATATTCACATATCTTTTTCTCATCACTTAAATCGCCAAAATTTATTATTTTAGTATCTATGGCCTACTCTAAAGTATATTTCTTTTTCAGTAAAATATTTAATTTTCAATAAATTTCTTAGTGTTTATATATCCAATAACTAGCATATGTCACCGAAACAACGTTAATCACGTTAGCCATATGAGCAATATGTCCGCGTTAGTATCATGTTGGCGGATTAAAGCTTTCATATTTGATCCCGCCAACTTGATCAATTTTAATTCAGAAAGGGAAGTTTTGCTACATCATTATCATGGTTTCCAAAACTAAATCCATACTGTGTTGTTTCGATAAGAGTTTTTATTAAACTGCGAAAAATAACGGGTTTTCTCATACTGATAAAACTATTTTTAAGGTTATTAATGTGTACTTTCCCATTAAAATTCCTGGTTTTGCAGTTTTGAAGACCAACGAAATGCGCAAAAGGAACCCGTATTTACAGCCGATTTGTACCATAAGTCTTATATGAAGAGCTAATGGCTTTACGTGTTTATTTTTTCAACTTTTGCGATATCTCTCACTCTCTATTTATAAGTGTTTTTTGAGCAGCCTTTATTTCTTTCTAAAACACAAGTTAAAGAAAATTATTTTTAAAATGTCTTAGGATATTTAAAATATTATAAATATTTTAATTTTTCTTTTAAATGAACACGATAGTCTAATAAAACGGTATATTTATAAAAATGAAATAACCTTATTGAAATGATAAATGATAAGTGTGGATAAGTATAAGTTTTGTGGATGAAGTGTGTAATTCTTCTATAAATTACTTGACATATTGTGCTGTTCTTTTTTTGTCCGAGCTGAATACTAAATAAATATCTTAAGCTTCACTATTCTTTTTTTTAAGTTTTATACTAAACAGAGACAACCACTGAGGTAATTAGAAACTGTATTTCAGTTGATTAATAAATTTTCTTTGTAATGGTCCTTGCCGGGAAACGTACCCCTGAATTTTTCTACATATCAGGCAAGCACATACATAGCCGAGTACATACCAGGAAAGAAAAAGAAATAAAATTATTTTTTATTATTATTAATAAATAATATAATATTAATAATATATTATTTATTTTTTATTATTAATTTTTTTTTTTTTATTATTTTTATCTTATTAAAATGTACTAAGATTTAATTTAATTATAATTATTATCAAAACAAGAATTAATTTTATACGTACATGTATAAAATTAATCCAGGGTTAAATAATATATTTTTTTTAACAATTATTAATAATACGCTATTATTTCGGAATCTAGTTAGTAACATTTAGAATATTAATTAAATTATTTATATGTAGTATATTTTAGTTTTTCTCTTTAATTAAAAATAATTAGTTTCTCTAATTAACTCTTTAAATACTAAAAAAAAGAAAAAAAAGTTTATTAACTTTAGAATCTATTTGTATACCTTACTATCTCTATAGTATATTAAAGTAATTAATGCTCTGACTTTTTTTTTATAAAGATCTAACAGAATTTGATATTTAACTCTTAATATTAGATTTGTATTATTCAAACTATGATGAATAATTTTTATTCCAATGAAAATGTTTATCTAATCCTCTGATAAAGGATGTAATTGTTTCATTTAATATATGAAGTTCTTTGAACTTATGCAGATTGTAATTCACATTTTTCCTCTGGTATTATCAGATAAAAAATGATAACTTCTGTTAAATTAAAAGTTGGTTACTGTGTTTTTCTTATATTTTTATGAACGTTAAAAATATCTTAAAAGAAATATTTTTTATATATGTAGCAAGACAAATGAATTGAAAAAAAAAATTATCAGCAGCCATTAATTTTGTGCAAACTATATATTTGTACAGTTAAATTATTCAGAGTATTATTTCACTAGCCTATAAGATAGTACTCTCATAAATACAATAAATTACGAGTAATTTTATATTTATTTAAGATTTCTGCCTACTCTAACGTTTTGTATGTGGAATCTGTTATCTTACTTATAATGTTATTTTGTTTATACATTTTATTTCAGAAGCTAGAAGTAAAAATCTAATTATTTGACGTGAAAAATAAATTTTTGTAAGTTAATATTTTCCCAACTTAGTAAATATTGATTTCTAAACAAAATTCTTTTTTTTTTGTAACATCAAAATCTTAATGTAATTTCAATATTTTGGTGTAAAAGACAAGCTTCTGTCGTACATGATTTGAATAATTAGGATTAGTTTCATTTCAATAATATATGTTAATACAAATAATTTTGTTTGTAAATGGACATATATATGAATTTATATTTTTTGCATTATGATATTTCCCGCATTATTATACGGTACAAGACACTGTAACAGTATCAGAACAACGAACCAGAGTAAAAGATTTCTTCCAATTAAGAAAAAAAGAAAGAGAAAATAATAATGAAAAGAAAAATCCACAAGGAACTAAAACGGATCCTATTCTTAGATTAACGGGTTAATTTTTTAAAAAAACTATTTTTTCTAATACAGATAATGGCATCTCCAAAAGCTCTTGTTTGAGGAAGGGTTACCCGACTGGAATAAGAATTTATACAGACAGTCCGTGTCAAATTACGTACTCAGTGGAATAAGTTCTGGCTGCTGAGTCCTTCCACTCTTACATGGCAGTCAGGAGGACGTCTTTGAAAATCGCAAACAACAGAACAAACCATGTCATCCTAACTCGGTTGAGAATCGAGCACACAAAGTTAACCCACGCCCATCTATTTGATTCTGCTCAGCAGAGCTGTGAGGCGTGTAATATAAAATGGTACGTAAACTACTTACTCATTGATTGTCCATTGTTTGGGTTTATTCGTCGACAATTAAACCTGGGTTCAGTTGTGAAGGGTGTAATCAACCAGAAGAAGTATATCAAATGTTGCGGTTTCTCTGTGATAGTGGGATGAAGAACGTAGTTTAGCGATTTTGCTTACGTGAGATCCCTTACGGAGTACTGGGTGCGGCAGTGAAAATAGTCTAGCGTCGATGTTTCAGTATTTGTTATCCATTGTTCGCTGTTTATTTTCTAATTATTTTTTATCATTTGTCGCTAATGACTGTTATGATTGATGCGATTATAAACAAACGATGAAAAATAATTTTCATCTTTTCTTTATAGTGAATGAGAAAACCAAATTAATTAAATTTTCCATAACATCAAATTTTAATAACAAAATAAAACTATTTTTCCACAAACTGTTTTTATTCTTTTTTTTTATACATTTGATGGAAACTGCATGTTTTTATAACTAATGATGTATTAAAATAAATTGTAAATTTACTGTAATTAAAATTTAAAAATGCACAAATATCCATCAGTTTAAAATAATATTTCTTTATAAAAAAAAAGAGACTAATGAATAAGCTTCACTACTCATTATTTTTTGAGTTATTGGTAAATTAAATTTACCAATATTTTAATTTTAATAAATATTTTAGACAGTTTTATTTATATTGAAGTAGTAAAATAATATTTATATTAAAGTTTCAAAAAAAAAAAAAAATATTTTAATATAGGAAAAATTAGGTATAATGGTATAAAAAAAAATCATGTTGTGTAAGTCTCTAAAACATTTTAGCTTTTAGAATTCTAATGAGATTAATTATGTATACAGTAATTTAAGTGAATTTTAAGCTCTATAAAAAATAAATTCTCATTTTAACGAGTAGGTCAAATAACAGTATTGTTATTTAAAAATTATTTTTTGTCAACGTAAGTTTAACAATAATTAATAAAGTAATTTCTTTAAAAATTTAAAACAGTTAATTTGTTTATAAGTCCTTTTTTTCACATTTGATTAAAAACGATATTCAGTCCTAATACATTTTTAAAATGAGAGTATATAAAGAAATAAAATAACAATAAATAAAAAAAAGAGACTAATGAATAAGATTCACTACTCAATATTTTTTGAGTTATTGGTAAATTAAATTTACCAATATTCTGATTATTTTATATTTTAATTAATTTTGTAAAGTTTTCATGAAAATTATATGAAAAATTTTTTACTAGTATTATAACTATTTAGAATAAATGGTATTTAAAAGTAATTAAACCTTATTATCATCATCAAGAATACCACATATAATATTATTATATATTTTTTTAACATATTTATATGCTTCGTATTTATATGTTTCTTTTTTTAAAGATCATACTTTTTTTAATCAAAATTACAATAAAACAGTGAAAGTAGACTTTACAAAATTAATTTCCTCAAAAAATTTAAGGAAATTTTATACATCTATTCTTAAAATAATATAACTATCAGCTTTTAGTATTAATTTTAGTAAAGTTAATTATTTTTCATACCTGATAACGTTTTAAATATAACAAAGAAATAATATAAATAACTTATAACTTATTGTTCTATTATTCAAATATTTGTCTAAAAGAAATTTATTATATTAGCTGTTTTTCATTGATCCGTATTTTTTTTTTTTTTTTTTACTGTTCAACAAAAATTTACAGTCTGTTTATCCTGATGAAACCATAAGTAAAGAATATATTAAAATATCACATGAGAGAGAGAGCCATCCAATATTAATAAATATATTTATAGTAATAACTAAAATCCAGTAAACACTCATTAAGTAATAACCACTATCATCACTGGGTTTCTATTTCTATAACTTCCTCAATCTATGAACCTCATGTGTCCAATACATTTAGTTTGCAAGCGATGTTTTTTTATCAAATAGAAGACCGTAAAGTAAATTAAGAAAAATGTTACGTAAATGATGTAGATTTAAATGCTGTAAGTCTCATTATGTTGTAGATTATTGAATATGAAAATTCTTTTTTAATGTAGATTATGATACATATCCGCGGTTGGAGAACGAATAAAAGTGTGTATGTAGAAAATTGGTAATGATTGATATAAATAAATTAAACCTTATGTTGTTGCGATTGTAATTACTTTTTTTTTGTGAATTGTAATTAATATTCATATACATGTAAATCTTTATAAATGTTATTGAATCTATAAATGTAATGATAATAATTGAAGTAGACTAATCAAGAGCTGTAACTGGACTGAACGCGATTGTACAAGAATAATGCGATTGCCATTTGTAGGCGAGTGGCTGGAACTAAACTTCACAGACGACTGAAGAATGATAAATGAATGACCATAAGAATGACGATAGACTTGCTTAAATAATGTTGCTGGAGCCGCTGCTTCGTCAGGAGTCGAGTGATGTCATCAGTAAATCATTTGAAGTAAAGAACAGTATGAACATAATGTAATAGTTACATTGATATGTATCTAACTCGTAATAATAATAATTAATTAATTGTATAATCATGACATCAGATTACAAATTATAACGTGAAATCATAATAATAACATAATGTAATAAATCAAGGAATATCTTGGAATACTATCATTTAAATTATCTAATTATTTATTGGAATATTAGATGCTAGTTGTCAGAAAATTAAGCAGCATTGTCTTTATTTTTCTTTGTTTATAGCTTTAAAGTAAAGAACAGTATGAACATAATGTAATAGTTACATTGATATGTATCTAGCTTGTAATAATAGTTAATTAATTGTATAATCATGACATGAGATTACAAATTGTAACGTGAAATCATAATAATAACATAATGTAATAAATCAAGGAATATCTTGGAATACTATTATTTAAATTATCTAATTATTTCTAGGAATATTAGATGCTAGTTGTCAGAAAATTAACCAGCATTGTCTTTATTTTTCTTTGTTTATAGCTAATTTACTTTAATATTAAACGATAGACCAAATAGAAAAACATAGGTAATATTAAGAATAATAATGAAGTAATAAACTACTTATGATTGACTCTTAAAATAACCTCTAAAATCTCTTAAATTGTAAAAAGTTTTATTAAAATGTCAATATATCTTTAAAATAGATTATCCTACGAAAAGATTTGATGTAAAGAAATATTTATTTCTTAAAAATTTTATATTTTATTACTTTACCTTTAAAAGTACTGTGATCGCAACTAGATGATATACAGCAAGATTATTCCTGAAAATTACAATAATGGTGATTATTGTATGTTTTACCATCGGATGTATATTTTACTACTAATTGTCAGCTCTTATAATATTATTGAACTAATACATAATAATTTAAGTCGTAATGTAAATTGAGCTAATATCTCGTAACACACAATGCATTGTATATTAATTTAATATGTTAAATCGGATTAACATAGGAACCATCCGGGATTCCCGTACAATGTACTGTTGCCTCTAGCAAACCACACAATACTAATGAATAAATAATTAATGCCCCCACATGTTTTTAATGAATCCAATAAATATTTTGTGAAAATCCAGTGAATAATAATGAAAAAATCAGAATAATAAAAAAAATCGATAATAATACAGAAACGATCTGAACAGTGTTAAGAGCGGGACAAAACAACTCCACTTCAAAGAGAAATAAATTTACCCGTAGGATTGATTCAAGTACCCTCAAAGTACCCGAAGTATCCATTCAGATCATTATTACTTGAAAACCAGGTTTATCTTTTAAACAAAATGAAAGCACTACATTCCTAATCAACATTTTTTATCATTCATATCAAATTACTGCGACAAATTATTTTTTTATTTTAGATATTAAAGTGCTACGTAAGAACAGCCGAACTTCCCTAGGATACCCTTATTCACCTCTAGAATGTCAATCAGAGTTAATGAACCGTTCAACTAGAACCTCCTCCATCAATGAGAATTAATTCGCGCACTTACATCGACACAAGCAAATACTAAAACCAAGTTAATAAAGGAATGGTTTGAATAATATACATATTTTCATTCTAATAAACTAAGGTTATCATTCTAATAAAGTAAGGAAATCAAAGGCGCCGTGAATCGTATGTTGATGGTGGAGAGGTGGTTATCTGGTATGGCCTGGACGTCCCTGTTAGAGGCATCACCCGGGTGGGGGGGGGGGGGGGCTCATGCTTCACCACAGACTGAGGGCACGACTCAGATCCCCTCACGAGGGACCACGACGTCGAAGATGTGTTGTTTCGGCCCCTAACTGACGAGGAGTTGATTGAGGCGGTAGGCAGCTCCTGGCCGCACAGCGTAATATCTTGGGTGACCGGTTTGGCGAAGGGATCGCTAGTCGCGATGGATACTTGCGGTTTGTGGATTTCTCCGTCCATGTCTGGTGAGGATCACGGGATGTGCCCTCAAGCATCGGCGGAGGACATTAAGGTGGACTGTTCCCGGTTTCTTCGCCGAGGTTGCGTCATCTCCACGGCGTTTCACCATTTTCTGTGATGCTAAATCTAGTGAGGAACTGTTTCTTCCGGCAATCTTGGGTGCGTTTAAGAGCATTCGATGTGAATTGGTTGAGCCGATCTTCTTTCTTCCGCTTTGTCGGCTTGAGAATTACCTTGAATGGATGGTCTTGTACTTGTTTAGCTGGGAGTGATCTGGCGTCATGGTGGTGGGGAAGCAAGCTCTTGCTGGAGGGCGAATTGGGATTCCTCTCTGCCCGCGTTCCCCGCCGTCCGAGAAGGAGAGTAGGACGGTTGTTGTTCGGTCTGCTGACAGGTCTTATGCTGACTTCGTAAAGCAGGTAAAAAAGTCCATGGAGCATCAGGAAGTGGGTAATATTCTGTCTTTGCGGGGGGGGGGGGGCAAACTACGCATACGAGTGCGGGTTGTCGACAGGACTGCGGCACGAAGACGGCCATTCGTAGTAGTAGGGAGCGATTGAGGGTGGATCTGCAGTCGAAGGAGGGCCGGCGAGCTGTGGTATACATTCATGACCTTAAGGTTACGGTGGCTGAAGCTGAGGTGGTGGTAGCTGCTGTGAGGAGGGTGGTTGGACCTGACGCTGATTTTCCCGTGTCTTCACTCCGTCCGGCGTTTGGTAGCACGCAGTACGCTACTGTCATTACGAAGTATGGGGTGGCCAAGCAGTTGTTTGCCTGGCGGCTGAAGATAGGCTGGGTGCACTGTAGGGTCCATACGCGTGTCCCTGAGGACTGATGCTGTAGGTGTTGGGGTCTGGGGCATATGTTGTTTGGATGCACTGGTCCTGACCGCACCAAACTGTAGTCAAGAGAGTCATCAGCGGGCCCAATAACCCACTTCGCGGAGGCGTGGTGTCTGTGGTTCGGAAGGACACCACAGACACCACAGACACCACTGTGGTTCGGAAGGCCACATGCTGGAGGGTTGTAGTGGGTTTTACAAACCCATTCATGGGAACGGCATAGTCGGGCCTGATAATCCTACCTTTGGGTAGAGGCAGTCGATAACATAAGATCCGATCGGGGAGCTGACCTGTCCTGCCGGTAGACGGGGATGCTCGTTAGAGTGAATGAACAACCCCGGACTCTGAAGTGCTTAGTTGTGGAATCCGATCCGTGGGAGGAGAAAAAGTGAGGTTATTTAGGTTTAAACGTTAATTCCTTCAAGTAGGTATAAGGAATGCACATTTAGCAAGCATAATGTGTGATAAAAGAAAGCAATATATATATATATATATATATATTTGTTTATTATATAAAACCTTTTTTTTTTATAACATAACTATTAAAATTCAAAAAATGTATTAACACATATTCTAATAAAAATAACATAGAATTTGATTTTTTATTAGATTTTTTTTTTCCCATTTACTTAAGTAATCTTATTTCTCTGGTTATGTAGTGAATACATTTTTTTTTTAGCAAAGAAAATATTTTCGTCTCCAACGGTTTTAATGATTTATTGCCTTACATTTACAATTCATTTCTTTGGTCATTTTTTTTTAATTCGTACGTAATTGTTTTTTCAAAGAAATTTTCGTTTTTACTTAGATTTTTATTGTAATTTAAGCGCTAGAAGGTTTTAGTTATTTTTACTATTCTGACATCTGCTATTTACTATTCTGATGTAGAACTATGTTGCAAGAAGTAAAGTATGGTAATCAGTTAAAAATGAGGTGTAGGGTTTTTTCCATTTCTCGACGTTTGTGGCCCAGAACACCCCAAAATAAAAAAAAAATTGAGGGTAACATGTTTGGAGCTTAGTAACTTTTTACTGGATAAACCGTTTTTGATGAAATTTTTTACAGACTCGTGTATATTGTGAAATGCTTTGATAAACTTTTGGAGGCAATGGGATAGATAGATTTTTGGAGTCAATTTTCTCAAAATGAACGAAAACATAACCTCATTTTATATTAAGCTCAGTACATGCGTGCATGATATCTTATCATTTTAAAAAAAAAACTTTGTCTCAAAATTCCCCCTTCAAAAGTCCAAAAAAATTAGTTGAGTATCTATTTACTTATTGCATATTTTTTCACCAATATTTTTTCTTCTTAGACATAGTAGTTGTGCAAGTGACCTAAAAAATGCTTTGAGCAATATTTGTTGTGCAGTAGCCGATCAAAGTTAAAATATCGATTATCTGTATTTTCATAATTTTTCTGGTTTATTTAAACTTTTTATATTATGAAATAATAAGCTTTTGACAGTATAATTACAATAGAATTTCATCATACTTCACCCCTACCCATAAAAAAGAAATCTTAGGTTACCTTTTATTAGTCGTACATTTTTCAGAGAATTTCTTTTAGTTTCCTCTATTTGAAATAGTAAATGTAGAAAAATCAAAAAATTTTCTTGGAATGATATTTTAGAACAAGAGAGAGCAGAAAAAATAAAAAATACTGATTTTTTTTTAATTTTTAAAATTTTTTGGTGTATTTAAACAAATAATGATAATTTTACAATAAAACTATCCCCAAAAAAATCTTGCTTAATTTTCCTCATGTTTCATTATTTTCTACTATACAAATAACCAATATAAATAATTTTTATAGGAAAGTACAACAACCATGTTGACAGCCTTTTCCCAAATCTTCTCTTAAGGACATTTTGTGAGATTCATTGTTACAATTATTAATCCCATAATTATAGATGTACTGTATATAAGGCATTATTATTTGATAGAAACGGGTAAATTAATTTCTTGCTATGCACACTTCCTGACTTGAAGTGATTGTGACGTATGTACAGCAACTTGATTTACACTAATAGAAACCAGTCTGGTTTACTTTACCTTTGAGTAATTACTTGCAGAATACATTAGTCCATGTGGTTAACACGACATAGAATACAGGATAGCTAGATGTCAGTTGCATTTCTGTGGTTTTATAAGCTATGGGCCGTAATTTTACCGTACAAGAAAGCAACAGTAAATCACTTTGGGCTTTTTTTACCTAAAATAACGGTTATTGAATATTTTGTATGGATTTATCCTTTTAAATAAATTAATTTATACTTTAACTTTTTGTAACAAGTCTTATTTCTTTTTTAAAATTATATTTTATGGTTAAATTCCATTGAGTTCAAATATAAAGCACTACGCTTCGATTAATTTATTGAAATGAATTTAAATATTTAGCTTAGTATTGTAAAAATTAGAAAGTTCTGTATTGCTAATATTAGAAAAATAATTATTATTAAACATTACTATTATTATTTTTGAAATCTAAATTTTTAAGGTTTGACTTCTTGTAAAGGCTTTTATATGGATTTAATGCTAGACAATGGATACCCGTGTTCGTTGCTAGTTGAATTATATTAATCATACTTGGTCAACCTGAGTCTGTTCCAGACTAAATGTTTATCGAACATTTACACTTACATTGCCAATACATCTGCAGCTATGTCAGGCCTGCCAAGCCGGTAGAAGTAATTACATTTTTCTATGCACACACAGGCACGCAGACCCCGCAGTAACTGGAAAACTGGTTAAAGAAAATAAAAATATGCATATAATCCCATCGATAGTCCCCCATTGAATGTATGTATAGGCGTAGGTAGAAAAAGTAATTGATAACATTAGGTAACAAAAAAAAAGAAAGTATTTTGTTTCCGACTAAAATGAGCTGATATGGATGCTTTATTGATATACTGTTCTTAGTATATAGGTAAACGATCTTCAGTATAGGAAATAACATTGTATAAAAATTAATTTAGCGAAGAAATATTTAAAAAGTGTTTAAATTGTTAAAGAAATTAATTTTACACAGATAAAGAAAAGAAAATTAATTAAGTTAAAATTTATCATTACTGTTTTAATTGATTGTTTTTATGTTCCGAACGCTTTCTTTTAGCTTGCCACTTGCACTCTTGATTTGAAACATTCCTTGCTAATGTCCAGCAGTAATCTGCAAGCATAGACACGTCACATTTTCCCTGATATCTCTTCCCCATGGCGGCAATGTCTTGATGAAATCTTTCACCATGTTCGTCACGTACTTTTCCACAGTTTTCAGGGAAGAAATTTAAATGCGACAGGAGGAAATGAATTTTTAAAGAAATATTGCATCCTAACTTATTGTATTTTCCCAAAAGCTCCTTATTTATATTTTCAACGCAGTTTTCAACTCTTTTATTGTCTAAAAATCTCTCAACTACTTTTTCAAAAGCCTCCTAAGCCTCTTTCTCATTGTAGTTAAATGCATTTTTTAAATTTCCATCATCCATCAGCTTTCTGATTGAGGGCCAAAAAAGATATCTTCTTTGACTTTGGCAGCACTCAGTTGAAGAAATTTTCCTTTAAGATATTTAAACCCCTTACAATCATTATCCATTGCCTTTACAAAATTCTTCATCAAAGCTACTTTGATATGCAAAGAAACCAGTATGATTTTACTTCTGTCAACGAGAGAATTGTTTATAAGATTTTTTCTTCAGAGCATATTCTTCTGTTTGGTTATACTTTTACCAGATGCTCAGCGTGGCACAAAGGAATTGCCACTATAAAGCAAGACAGCTTCTAGCTCAATTTTGTTGCATCTATGAATAGCCTCCATTCTTCAGGTTTATACCCTACATTAAAACTTTCATCAAACCACTCATATCACAGCATGCAACAAGACTGTTTTCCTTTTTAAAATATGACATAAAACCCTTTTATACATCTCTGTAAAAACTATAATTAACATCAGGAGACAAAAGATTCCATTACTTAAGCGTAGATACTAAGAGTTCGGCATTGTCTTTAGATAGGTTAAATATCGATCACCCTGTGTAAGTCTGTGTGGCTTACTCGAATCATTTTGTCGATCAAAGTTGGGATCTTGTAACGTTGTAGACTCACCTAAAATGTCTGTTGATCTGTCTTCTAACAGCAGTTCAGTCTTCTGTTAGATCGTCATCTAACAGCAGTTCATATTCTTATGGAGGCACAGGCACTGGAAGACCATTAGCACGTGAAACGGACCGAGTAGCTGATGAAAGGTTCAGATATTCTACAGTGGACGTCTTTCTCTGAAATAACATGCAGTAAATGTGATGTCATGAAGAAATAAGTCATTTACACTATTTTTTGGTTCTCGCCATATCATCGGTACACCAAAGTTCATTTAGCGTTTCTTTCCAGTTAACCAGCTACGAAGATTCACGGACAAGTATTGCAACAAAAATGAGACCTAACAATACATCAGACAAAAAAATCCTGAAAAGACAGCAATAGTGGTTTCAGACAGGTTTGCCAACCGTAAAAATGAAATTTACCAGTTTTTAAACAAAAATTCCTATTACTATACATATTGTTCGATCTTGAAAATAAGAGCTAACGTACGATTTTAAGGTTAAATTATTTTTAAAACGAAGTTAGAAGAAATTAGTGTTAAAAACAGAAGTTTTAAATGATACCTAATTGATATATAAAATTGACACCTTCAAGAACGAAAAATCTCTGTTGGTATTATTAAATTAATATAATAAGTTAAGATTTAACAAATATTCTGCCTAAAGGATTGGTATGATTTAGAAAACAAATTTAAATAAAATGTCTTAAGTAATGAGCTACTTATTTTAGGAATACCAATGTGTTTAAAAATGGATAATAATTAAACTACATACCTCTCAACAAAAAGCGTATAATGATTGAAATGAGTAAGCAAAAACGTTAGCCCTTTAAAATTTAATACTATTCTACAAAATTATATACTTTCCTCTAACAATAAAACATATTAAGTACTAAAGCATTCTGAATTAAGACGAAAAAAAAACTGTAATAACTTATGCCTACAGGTTATAATTAATTTTTTTGCGAATCAACTTTATAATATGCAATTATTTGATTTTATAAAAAATGTCTTATAAGGCGATCGGATTACTGCACCTTTCGAGCCACTACTGACGTGGTAGCGTATCTAGCTAATAGTTTATGAATGATATCACCACTAGAAATATTGTCTTATTATTCACTGTTGAAGTAGTCATTCTAACAGTACTAGAAAATATTATTTACAGAATTTATTTAATACAAATGACACTAATATCTTAAAAAAACACATCGTACTGTGTAATGGAAGAATGAAGCGTTTGAATCCTGAACTGTACCCATGATAGATATATTTTTGTATAACTGCTGGATGTATATTTCCTAGAAAGGTTTAGAGGTAGAGTTGCCTCGACTAAACTACGTAAAACACAAGGATTCATTGTAAAAACCAAGGATTCATGCACTGTCCTGCATGTGAAAAAATAATGGAGCAAATATTTAGCGAAAGCCCAGTTTCACTAACAGAAGGAATGAAGAAAAAGGAGAAAAGCATAAAACAAAAAGGAACAATTTGGATGAAGTATTTTCAGAGAGAACACAAAAAACTCAATTTCAGAGGGAGACAATCTCTTCACACCGAAACTGATTAACGAGCTCTCAAGGGAAATATCCCGAATATAATTCTTTGAATATATCATTACGCTCCAGGGCAATTGAAAAAAGGGAGAAGTTTAATATTATTATCGGGAATTTTTTTTTAATTTGTTGGAAAAAAAAATTTTTGTAGCAGCTTTTTATTTAAGGTAGTAAACTCACACTTACTAATTAGTTTTGTCTTGCCCAAATATCCATTTAGATTATTGATGGGATGAGAATCTGCTGTCTGAATCAGCTTTGAAGAATCTCCTGAGCTAACAGTCTTCTGTTAAAATGTTATGAGGATTAATAATATTTTCTCCTGACCCAACAATTTTTTTCTTTTTTTTTATTCCTTTTTTCCCACTCTGGTTTTTTGGTAGAAGTTTACCCATCATGCGAATAGTATAAAGTACAGAATTATTTAATCCTCTGTCATTTGGTGAATGAATCTGTGACGAAAAATATATTAACACCATTCATCTGGTCTGTTTTATATTGGGTCATTTGTTGATCCAAATCTGATATTATATTCACAAATATATTATGCAACTTTATACTTTATTAAAATATGACAACATGTGACGTATAATAAAATATTTTTTAAAAGAAATTAACCGAAGGTAATTTTCAGTACGTACAAAAATGTATGTAATTGCTTTTACAAATTATGTTATTAAAACAGATCTTATTAGATTTGCTGCAATTAGAAAATATTATCTTGTTATTTTACAAAATAAAATATGAGGTAGAATAAAGAATATAAATGAGATTTTTTTTCTTTCTTAAATAATAAATTATTTTACAGTACTTTTTAGAAGGACAGTATCAATTAGTAATGATTTATTTCGAATCCTATTTATCATAATACAACGTACATGTTGAACTCTTTTAAACTAAACTTCATTTTTCTTGTTTTTTTCCCTTGAGAAAATTAATGAAAACAAACGACCTTCAGCTTTTTTTAAATGCTTTCCTCCCCTTCTTTTGGTTCTATTAGGCAATATGTTAGCTAGCATCTACCTAATAGCATTTTATTCTCACGCTGAAAGTTGTTCATGAATATTGTAAAATATAGAAAGGGGGAAATGTTTTACAAAAGAAGGATTCTCTATAAATTGAATGTTTTTGTAGTCAAAGTTTTCATCATGTTGACTAGTAGCGTTGCTGGTTTCTTCGTTCTTCAGTTGGTGAAGTAACATTAATCAAAGAGTTGTCGGGAAGTTAAGTACAACTTGAATCATTATAGAGACCCAGTTTTCAACCAACCAATGTTGTGTTGCTTCTACTTTAATTTATCATAAATGTGACTTCTTCATCGTCAGACTAAAACTTGATCATTATTTTGGAGTTTTTATTATTAAAAAAAAAAAAAAAAAAAAAATGTGTAATTTAAACAACCATGATTAACGTTTGTTATGTATTGTAATATAGATGTGGTCTCTCATTAGTAGATAATTGATCTAATGTGGTCTTTATGAAACAATTTACAATTCTTTGAATTTAAATAAATAAATTTTAAATGACGTTTTCTTAAAATTGTTTTGTGTTGTTTTTGTTTTTTTATGACAGTCGATAAAAAAACTAAAAACGATTTCGTTTTTAAATTAAATTATTTTTGTATTATAACAGTATAAATATTTTAAAAAATCCTAGCATTCAATGAAGCAGTCGCCTTTAAAGAAGATTTCTTATAATCAGATTGAACTGAATCCAATTTTTGTAGTATACCACCAAAAATTCTACTGACACTAAATTCATTTTAGATTATTTTCATGTAATACACTTGTTGAAGATCGGAAAAGAATGTTTAAGTAAATTATCCATAATGTTAACTGTTAGTTTTACCTTTCGGCAATTTCTTGTCATCTTATATCATTTCCTACCTCGACATATGTTGCTGTAAATCGATGAGAATAAATTTAGAGTACTCTTAACTTACTATCGTAACAAATATTCATAGAAGAGAATAACGTGTGATAAAGTAAGTTACTCAGTTAATCGCATTTTAAATCGTTAATCATTGCAAAATTTTGTTATAAAATAAGAAAATTAATATTTATTGCAAAAAAAAAATGCTATTAATATATAAGGTAATTTTATGGAATATGTTTAGTATAACACTTAGAAAAGAAAATATCGTATGTATCTGATAAAATTTTACCGTGCTTTGTCCGGATACTGTAATTATTATCACTTGTATGCCATCATCTTCCCTCCATTTCATTCATGTTCAATCATGTGAACTGTGAAGATCTATCACTATATTAGCTGGATTTGAACTGAAAAATTCAAATCAATCGAATGAATAATATTGCAAAAATAATAAAATTAATTTTCGTTAAATAAAATAAAATAATCTATACTACGAGTATTAGTATTCCTGTAAACAGGAAGGGTTTTATTTTTATTTTTTTGTTCATTATAAACAAAAAACCTACCCGATCAATCGCAACTAAATTTCTACCCATATTTCGTGGTATAACTGAGAAGGTTTGCAGATATATTTCGTCTCGAAAAAACATTAAAAACAACAATAAAACAAACACGTTTAAAAGATGCTTTATTGCCTCACACGTAGTCATGTTGACTCTCCACTAGGCAGCGGATATTTTGCGCTCAGGCAACAACGTTTTACATAGTATATTGGCTCTCAGCTATGTTGCGCTAAATTCTTCAGTCTACTTAATGATGAGAGAGTAAGCTGACGATAAGTCTTAATTATTGAATATCAGACAATTTTAATTCGTTTCTTTGATTAGGATCGTTTAATTAGTTTAATGCAGTTTTACTCGATTTCTCAGGTAATATGATATATTGGTTCTTTGATAGGCGATAAATATTTGATTATTCAAATTTATTTATTTATTTATCTATCTGTTTTGGCGGTATTTGTATTTGATAATTATAATTTATAAAATAAATATAAGTTAAAACAATTTACGCTTAGAAATTAAATTAAATAATCTGTAAATCAATTGACAACGTACTGTTTCTAGCGGACTTTTAGCGTGGAGGGAACCACTTGGAGCTGTGGGCAGGCACCCGGCGCAAAACCATTGGTCCGGTCTGCGCCAATAGAAGCTAAATAAAAATGTGAGCACTTACAACAAACAAACAAACCAAGCACCATCATTTTTTTAGAGAATGATTTTGGCGGTATTTATTCAGCGATAAATATTTGAATATTCAAATTTATTTATTTACTAGCTGTATCCGTCACGCCTCGCTGTGGCACATTGTGGTTGCATGGATGAATAATGAGAAACAAAACAAAGCATAGGTTTCATAGAAGTTTAATTTTGCAGTACTTGTGGATATACAATATTTTTTTTTGTTTTTCCACTGTCTGCGTAGATATAAAGGCTATCTGGTTTGCCGACTCGGGAACACGCACATACAGTTGTCCATGTAAGAAGCAATCCGCATCTAAATCTAAACCACACAATTCTAAAGATTGACCTTAAGCTTTATTGATTGTGATTGCAAATGCCAATGGAATTGGGAATTGCAATCTTTTAAATTGAAATGGTGTATCGGTCGGGATCATGGGTATTCGAGGAATGAGGACATCTTCACCTTTGAAAGGCCCCGTTAAAATCGTTGCTTCCACTAAGTTATTCATCAATTTCTTAACTGCAAGTCTCGTGCCGTTGCAGAGTTTTGGCTGATTAATATTCCGCAACAGGATAATTTGCACACCTATTTTCAATTTTAATATGTGTGATGGCATCCCTGGCAGATCAAGTGAGTTTAAAAATTCCGTTAGATAATTAACTACTTCATCTGCACCACAACGGTGTCTATCGGCTTATATGTAATTTCCTCACTTTGAATGCTGGATTGAATAACATTATTAAGTCGATAGACATCTTTATTGTTTGCGGCAAGTATAGCTCGTTCACTGAGCCAATCGTGATTTCTATGATTAATTTGAATATCAGGAAATACTTTTTCGATCAGTTCTTCTTTCGATGATACTAAATTACAAAAATTATCAGGAAATGATATTCGTCTAGACGTCTCATCGACTGGCAGCTGTCCGTTTCCAGTGTCCAGTAACTATTGTGAGAATACCTCAGCTGATGGATCATTCTGCAACTGGACACGCATATTCATAGTTAACTGCAATGTACGTACGTATCGCCACAGTGTTGAATATTTCAGGTAAGCATTTATTTCGTCTGCTGGTGTCGATCGAGAAATTACAAGCAATGTTTGTCTAAAATCTCCTGCGAGCAATATCAAAGCATTCCCGAATGGTTGAACGTTTCCACGCAAATCTCGTAACGATCGATCAAGAGCTTAAAGCGATTTTTTATGTGCCATCGTGTATTCATCCCAAACAATGAGTTTACATTTTTGTAATACTTTTCCCATACAGGATGCTTTGGAAATATTGGACGTGGGAGTCTCGATGATTTGCATGTTTAATGGCAACTTCAGAGCTGAATGCGCAGTCCTTCCACCTGGTAACAATGTCGCAGCTATTCCAGACGAAGCAAGAGCGAAGGCTATGTCATTTTTTGATCGAACCGTTGCTAGAATCAATCTAATGAGGAATGTTTTCCCAGCTCCTCCTGGCGCATCCAAGAAGAAGGTCCTTCCAACGTCCCATCATTTATCATTTACATTATGCGATCATAAATGCCTTTCTGTTCACGCGTTAATTTGGGAATGTCTAATTGGACATATGACTGAAGATCACCAATGTAACTCTGTTCACGGCGTAAACCCATATCAAATGAAGCAATCGCAGCTCGGGTGGATGCTGGCATTACCAATTGACTAAGAACTTTATTTGCATTAGCTAAACACTTGTCTTCAATATTTATCAATGCTTCGTTGTAAATGCCTTCTGTAAATTCAGACAAAAGTGAATATTTAACCTAACAAAGGATTTTTTGGTCATTATGTAGGGATATTATTTTCTGTGTATTTAATTATTTCGACTTTTTTTGTTTGCATAGTCTTAAGTCTATTTGGGCTATAAGAAAGTTGGGTGTTTTAATTTATTTACTGTAAGTCATCCTTCTTGGTGGCTTTCCTTTTTGTTTTGGTGTTTTTTTTGTTTTTTTTTTTTTTAAATAAAATACAGATGTTTTAGCTGTTAAATATAATTCAAAGAAATTTGTTACTTAATCAGTTGTGATTTTGTTTACATTGGCAACGACCATACGGGCTCTTTGTGATTGGTCGTTGTGTTTAACAGCGGCCATCTTGCATTGATCTGATTGGTATTCCTTTGTTTACATTTCCATCTGATTTATTAGCCTCTTATTTATTAAAAAAACTGTACAAATTAAAAATTGATAGATAGATTTATTAAAAATAGATAGATAGATTTATTAAAAATAGATAGATAGATTTATTAAAAATAGATGAAAACAATCTTTGATGCGGGTTATATATCGTGCTAAAATTTTTTTTATCGTGTTTTTTTAATAATAAAATACAGATGTTTTAGCTGTTAAATATAATTCAAAGAAATTTGGTCGTTGTGTTTGACAGCGGCCATCTTGCATTGATCTGATTGGTTTTCCTTTGTTTACATTAAATTAAAAATGTACAAATTAAAAATAGATAGATAGATTTATCAAAAATAGATGAAAAAAATCTTTGATGCGGGTTATATATCGTGTTAAAATTTGAGCTCAATCGTTGCAGAACATTTAGAGTTTTTGAAGCGTACACAAACGAACTTAACATTTTTATATATATAGATTTATCTATTTGGGCGGTATTTATTGAGTTATTTTTCTAAAATCATGCCAAAACGGAAGAGATGTAACATTGTTAAAAAATATAGAGATCCGAGGCGAATCTCTACATCGCGTTTACGTGAGACTATGGAAGACATGAGGATCTGTTTTACGATGCGATACAATAAAAAAAGTCCCTTTAAAGTTCGGATTTGCTTTTGAATATGATCTTTATTTGGGTTTATATTAATAGTAATGATTTAAAAATTGTTGCAGTAATTAAAATATGCAATTATTGTTTTGCAAAAAACGAAACGATGAAGCATCTGGCATGTGTTGTTTTGGTTGGAAAGTTTCACTTCGTACACTTAATGAGCTACCAGAACCAATCAACAGTTTAGTTTTATGATCTCATCCTTTGTAAAAACATTTTATTAATAATGTTTGAAAATTCAGCACTTTATTTCGAATGACTTCTTTCGGTGGTAAACAAATTTTAGAAGGAAATGAATGTTATGCCTACGTTTAAGATTCAACGTCAAGTTTACCATCGCATAGTAAGTTTGTTGCTAACACCTGTTGTCAATCACCAATTTTTATATTTTACTTCCTTATATCAGTAAGGAAGTAAAACAAGTAAGGAAGCTGATCAAACATCTCTTAGTAATAATATTGTTCCAAACTTGAAGAAGAAACTAATAACAAAACTCCAGCAAATTTTGCTGGAATATAATAATTTCTGTATGATCCGCACGATAAAACGTCTTTCGAGGAACTCACCCGCTGAGAAATCGGTAGGTTTTGATTAGAATACGCCAATTAAATAAATAAATTGAAAGGTACGTAAAATACGTTATATCCAAAAGTTTTTGAATCGTGAATTTTTCACTTACATCGATAAGAAAATTTTATTCATCAAAAAAAATAGTAAAATGCAGTTGGGAGATCTGAATAGAGATTGTCCTATATTAAAACGCTCTGAATGGTAGTTATTCTATATTAAAGAGTCCCCCTACTGTATTTAATAATTTTCGTTGAAGGACAAAATTTTATCGATGAAGACCTGAAGAGAACTTAATCATTAGATAATCTTAAATGCCTATAATTATAAACTCTATTTCTATAATATGAAAAATATATTTAAAAAAAATTAAAATATTTGAAAGTTGAGTAGTCAACCATTACTTTATTTAATTAAATATTGCATAACGATGTTTTGTTCTTTATTTCCATACCCTTTTTATGTTATTTTTTTAGTTTGATTTATTGTCGTTTTTTTAAGTTCAATTTATTTTTCTATTTTTTTTTTTTTTGGCAATCTTGATTTTTTAATTTTTATAATTGTTTTTATTAAGTTAGAAAATATTTTCAAATTTTATTATTTATAAAAAAAAATATAAGGAAATAATTTATGTATAGGTAAAGTATGATTATATCTGACTTTGATCTTTGAATCAACAGTATTACAATATGTTGTAAATATTAACGTTTAACTTTGCAGAACAATCATTTTATACATCTATTGTTACTATAATGTTTAGAGATTGTTTGTTTTTGACGTTGAGTTTAGAGTATATAACTAAAATTTATGTTTCGTTGAAATATTAGTGTAATAGATGATATTTAGTAAATATGAATCCATTTATTACAAATTCAAATAAATGTTTGTGTGTGTGTGTGTGTGTGCGCGCGTGCACGGTCGGGCGCGTGTGTGTATATATATATATATATATTATTTTCTTTTATTTAAATTGGCAGTGACCTATTGAATTTAAATTATCTTCCCCTGACTAAAATTGATTTGTCTGGCAAATTGGTAAATGAATTGGATTATACTTTTGTATTACCTTTTCTCTCTATATTCATTGGGGAATTAAATTATATCATTTTAAAAATCTGTTAGTGTTCGAATAAAAATGCCAATCATTTTTATTTTGTTTAAAAAAATAAAAAGTAGATTTAAGATTGATTTTTGCATAATTAATTATCGTTATGCTTTATTTGTCAAACTGTTAAACTACCCGTCCATGTATTATTCTTCTTTTTTTTAATTTAATCTTAATATATTTCAGTTTTAATAAGAATTTATATAAATAAATAACTGTGATAATAACAATGGAAATTATGTTGTTTTTAAGTTTTTTTTCAGAAAGACATAAAGATTAAACTTTAAAATTTAATCCGTGGAAAAGGTAAATAATTATATCTTCTTTATAGTACTACATAAAACTTTAGAGCAAACTGATATGTAAAAAAATTGAAGAGACTTGTATTTAAATACGGATATAATCTTAAAAGTAAAATAGAACTAGAAGAAGATATAGAAAGAAGAAAATTTACTTAATAAAAAGAAAAAAAGAAACGAAAAGCGAAAATCCTTAAAAAAAAGAAGAGTAAGAGAAAATAGAATTGATACATTAATGGTAACGTATTTTTTTGAGAAACTGATTTCCAAAGTAGTAGTTGGGTCACGCTATAAAAATTCAGACCCTTATTGGGAATCGAACGTGCGTAAAACCCGCTACAGATCGAGTATACGCTAGCTGAATTTCCTTCAGGTAATTTGGGTCCGAGCTTCTTTTTTTAATGTTTATTCTTGATTTCTCTTTTTTATGAAAATAAACTGAATAACATGGAAACAAAATGTTTAAAAAAGCAATTTGCTTTTATTCAACAAGCATTACTTTTTTACGTCTATCATTTTTTTATTTATTTTGATTGATAGAAAAACTGCAGAAATAATAGTAATTGAATCAGGCTCACTACTTTCGTAATCTCAAAGGTTTCGCGTGGAAATATGGAATGGAAATTTGTAGCGTATGAAAAATATCATTCATTAACGAGATTTGAACCAAGCACAAATTTGATATATTTTTCTACCTCTTGTTGGTTTGGATTACTATGACCTGAGCTATAAGTGTTTCATTTAATTTTCTATATCTATTTTTATTTGGTTTTTTTTAGTAGTTCGCTTTGCGCATTCAAACTTTAAAAAAAATAATGAATCTTGCACACACTAGGTACATTTTTAGTTTATTATTTTTTTTCTTGATAAATTAGTTTAACAAACCTTGAAGCTTGTATGAATGATTATGAAAATTGTAACAAATGAAAATTGTCATACCTGACCGGGATTTGAAGCCGTACGTCTTAATGAAAGACCGAAAGGCTTCCACTTCACGACGTACATCGGCTTTACATCATATTATTAATTATTTACGCACATCTTCATTCTAAATAATTCTTCTTTTAGTTTTGAAGATAACAGATAGATCTATTATTCACAAAGATTTCTCACCTAAACTATATTTTGTTATTTTTTCATTATATAGTTGATCATTTTTTTCGGTACAGTTTAGAAATGAAACTGTAAATGATTTAATTTTGCGATTCTTTCATAACGAACACTCATTGCAAGTAATCAAACAAGTATATGATCTTTTTCTTCTCCCCCCGGGCCGGATGCTGCAGTTAAGTATTACACAGCCCAGGGGAATATCCTTTACTCTAACGGGCTTCCACGTCTCGGCCCGCCGGTCGATCTCACTTTGCGCCCGCCTGAAACCCCCAGCGTAGGATCGGCCAGGTCCGGCTATGCTGTCCCTGGGTTCCCACTCCGAGAGCCGGGACTCGGTCTTTATGCCAATGCCTGTAAAGGGGACACCCCGAGTGCGGCATCCACGTCGGGATTCGGTATTTTTCGCTCGGAGGTGCGATAACCTTTGATCTAACCGTGCTTAACTATACTAATCAAGATTAGATTATTATATATATTGCAAGAATCGCATGAAACGAAAAATTTAAACCAAATATAAAAATAATTGCAATATGAATAAATCTGATAATTTTAAAAATTACAGGTAATAAATTGGATTTAACTATAGAAAATAACTAAAAAATAAATGAAATACAATTTAATTTTACAGAACTAGTTGAAGAAAAATTAACAATCAAATTCTTTAGAATATATAAAATAAATATAACATTATAATAATATTAATTTTAATTATTACAAGTCTCAGTAACCAACATCGCAAGAACAAGTTTATCTGTGTTTGTTGTCATAATTACCTTTATTTTTCTCCATCTGTTTTATTAATTTAACATGAATGAGGAAATATTTTGTGCAAAACTTAAAAATAAATGTTAGAAAATTTTATGAGTGAAGTATTACTGTGAGCCATATTCATTTATCCTTTTCTCAGAATAGATTAATTCTGATTATCTTCTCTCTCTCTTTCTCTCTTTGCATTCACTGAAGAACCTTTCTTTTGATTGCATAAAGGCGTTTTGTAAAGTGTGTAAAGATCAGTAACACATTTTCTTTATTTTCCTTAGATTGCAATAATAAAGAAAAAAAATGATTTCTTAAAATGTTAAGGAATAAAACTTTTTCAAGATTTTATTAAAATATAAATTTTAACTTAGACATAATTTATAATTCTTAACAATATGAATATAACAGTGAATAAACGAAGATAAAGTTCTACATAATTACTTTTTCCTTTTCTTTTTATGAAGTGATAAGAACAGCAAAACTAAAAGTAGGGTTAAGTGGTCCCTCTCATAATCTATTTCCTACGCTGTTAAATTTCAGCATAATTTAACAACTTAGACCGAAAATCCAATATGATACAAGTAGTGTTAGGTAAGGGTTATCTCTCTAACTTAAATTCAGCTACCCTCACCACATCCTTAAATTAACGATTAAATAAGTGAAATTTAATATCCTTCGCTAAAACTGATAAGTAAATGTTACAACCAAGTACCATAAAAGTTTATAGCCTAATTATATTTTTATGCAATGCATCTCAACTTACAAGCTACCTGTTTTATATATTTTAAGTATATACATTTTGCACGAATTTACTCGCTCATTTCTTTCTAACCAGTATTAAAACACGGCTTGGTAGCCGTGTTTTGGTTATATTTACCCAAGATAATTAATTTAATTGGCTTTTAAGATAACAAAAATAATTAAACTTTTAACTAAATGCTTATTTCAAATGATCAAATGTCATAATCAGTAGATAATCTATAAAATAATTAGAAATAATTAAATAAAAATTTGTAAAACGTTAAAAATAAAATACACTTTGATATATACTTTATAATTTGCTTCAAAGTTGAAATGTAAGATAGATCTAAAAAAAATTACAATGTAATTGTAAACTGTTAAGGTAAGAGTCTCGCAGATATTATTTCTTTCATACATATCATCCTCATTCATCCTTTGAAGTAATACCTTTATGGTGGTTCCGGAGGCTAAACAGAAAAAGAAAGATATCATTTCTCCCGCTCAAAAAACAAAAATCTCTGTAATATAAATAAAACTGTTTTTTTACAAAATGGTACTGAGATCAAAAAAGTTAAGACACTACATTTCTATTATCAAAATCTGTTATTAATTTAGAATTTTGTTTAAAAATATACGTAAGATACAATAGATATACAATAATAGATAATAAACAATCAATGTTCAGCCGTTCTATACAATAAGCAAAAAAAAAGAAAAAAAAATGTTACAAAACTCTTACCGACCCGATTTCATGTATACATAATACATGTATAAAAATAATACAATTTTTATGATTATTCATTGTTTGTTTGTTGTAATGAAATAGGACCGGTAAGAGACTTGCAACAATTTTTCTTCTATTTGTTGCTATTATATGGACGCTTAAATATTGTTTATTATCTATTATTTTATATCTACTGTCTATTACATGTAATTAACATGTATTTTTTTTAACAAAATTTTTAATTGACAGATGTTGATAATAGAAATGTAATATTTTGTTAAAAACAGCTTTATTTATATTACAGAAATATTTGTTTTTTGAGCAGAAGAAACGATATCTGCAAGACTCTTACCGTCCGGTTTACAATTTCATTGTAATTTTTTTTTCGATATCACTGCGTTTCGTTAAACTATTCTTTTACATTTTTTATGAATTACTGATTGTTATCTTACGTTTTTATTATTAAAATTTATTGCCTTCCTACAACAAACAATTATACATTTTTTTTTAATTTCTTAGCAGTTGTTTTTGTTGATATTCATATTATTCACTTCATATTATATTTTTTCCTTTTTTAATAAAACTAGTATAATGACCTTCACGGATCTTCGATCCGTGATGTAATGTTGCAGTTATTACTTTGTACGAGTAACCGTAACCCTCGATTTTTATCGTATCCGTGAACACATTTTTTATATTATTACTAAATGAACTTTTTTTATTTCTCCATCCATCAAATAACTATAATTTTAAAATAAAAATTTTACAGATCGAATTTATTTCTATTTTGTGTAACAAATCTTTGTTACTACATTTGCAACACTTTTCTACTGTTCTTGTTTTTTGTGTTTTATTAGCAGCTATAATCTTGTAAACTAATACGTTTATTTTTTTTAATGAATTGATGAGAATTAAAAAAATTGTTTCATGTTCAGTACTTTTATTTACATAAGAGCATTTAATACTAAAACCAGCTGTAGTATATTTTCTTTTAAATTTTATTATTTCAAGGACATTATCAAGTTTATTGTACACTACCTAATATTATCAAATACTGCTACCTAGCGGCGCGATTTGTAAAGCGAACTTTTTGAGAAAAATGTGACATATTCCAGTTCTGCGGTTCATCAAATGGAAAAAAAAGGTTGTGTAAAAAAATTCGAGGTATTTTTTGAAAGTATTCTTTATTACAAATCCAATGAAACTGAAATATAATGTTTTCACGCTTATTTAAAAAAAATTGTTTTCTTCATTTTATTTTAACTTTTAGGTTAGGTCATGTTTAAAAATGTAACATATTTCGTTGACTTTGCCCTGCCGACTCTTACCTGCGGACTCTTAGTTTTAATGAACTTCGAGATAAATTCAAGCGGCATATACTCTTATATTTTTTCGTACTATTGAAACAATTATATATTATACACTACTTATTCAGAAAATTGAATTTATTTTACAAAAAAAAAAAAAAAATGAAAATTGCGTAATTTAAAAAAGTGCAAAGTGATAAAATAAAAAAAAAAAATAAAGTAATAACAAAATCCAACAGTAATAAAAAACAAAAAACAAAAGTAAACGGTTGGCTTACAAAATTTCGTATACTAAAATTTATATAACATATTGTCGCGTATTCGCAGTTTAACTAGTTTATTGAGAAATTAACAAACTAAAAAATTTTATAGATACAATTTATTACACTAGAGATATAAAAACAAGATAAATATAAATAATAAAAACAATAATTACAATACATATATCTATATATAAAACATACAAAAAAGGAAAAAAAGGACAAAAATAAATAAATAAAAAAAAAGGACAAAATTTGTTTGTCAGTTGAATTATAAAAACCAGAATATAATCCAATTTACTAAAAACATTAAAATGACTGGTAGAAACTGATATAAATTGCATTAACAAGATAACAATAGAACAGTCTAAAGTTCATACAATTCACTAACTGCAAATATTAATACTTTTTACAGTAGAACTGCCCTACACTATGAATGAGTAGAAAACTGTCACTTTCACTATTATTTACCAATAACTCAACTTCCTCCCACTGACCACGCTGAAATAATCGTGACGTACTCTTCAAGCGTTGTTACCACACGCTTACCGATATCTCTGTCACCACAACCGGGTTGAAATCGGGTTTGAGAAAATACTCTGTTATCGCTTGTTCTCACGAATGCGTCGAATACAACCTCGCAGAACTACTGACAATCTCCGCTAATCCCTAGCAGTATTTATATCCCTTGGCTGCAGAAACAGTACCCGCTTCATCTCTTTAAATGTTAAAGCATAAAAAATGTTCAACTTCCTCGCCCTTACGTTTTGATATAAATTCTTATTCTGCTCTGGAACCCTTCTGGTCGAAAATCAGTTTTTGAAGGTCCCATTGACTCTATGACAAAGTTAAACGAACCTATTATTCTGAGAAAAAAATCCCATTTAGTTCTTTATGGATTCTTCTCTTCATTATTATTTTCTCTTTCTTTCTTCGTAATTGGAAGAAATCCGTTAGTCTAGTCCTGTTATAATATGAAAATGGTCATAACACGTTTAACTAATCACTTCACTAGAAATTAAGTAAAATTGTTACAAGTACATTAAAAAACGTCCCAAGTGTGTTAAATAATGTACTTGGGAAACTGTAACACAAATTTTTAATATAGTTTAAATTTAGAAAAATTGTTAGGAGTTTGGTCGTTCTATTTTCTTTTTAGTTTTATGTATTTATAATTTCACAGGTTAAATTTCTTATTCATTTTGGTGATAATACAATTTTTAATTTTTTTTTTAAATATTCCATGGTACTTAATTTTGTTCACTGTTGTGGTTTCTGTTACAAAGTGTATCACGAAGTTCTCCAGGAATATTCATAACCTATTCTACTCCTGAGAATAATGGAAAAGATTAATTAAATATATGTCCTAAATGCTTTGTTTGCGAGTTAAGGCAAGTAAAAGATTTCGCTCTGATTTCACCTAACCTGGTGAAATGAGGTCGTACTGAAATTTTTAGGATCTTAATTAAGGGGCACAATTTGTGATTTCTTATAATGTTTGACCTGAAAAGGCGAATAATATAGGTCACAGAATCGTATCTGTATTAGTTTTTTGAGAAATCTGGGGTGAAATCAAATAAATTGGGGAAAAATCCTGTTTTTGATTTTTGACGTATGATAACTTTGTTTAATATGTAATAAACACAGAAAACTTTAAAAAAATACTTATAGAAAATTTAATTCTGAACAAAATAGTTTAAGATAGTTGAATAAAACAAAGATCAGTTAGAAAAATTCGAATTTTATTACAATCGGTACATTACTACATTGATCGGAAAAGTACTTATCTAATGTAAACAAAATCCAAATACTTTTTGGTGATATGTAAAATTTGTAAAAAGAAAACTTACTGTTACTAATTAAAAAAAAAAACTGGGAATTAAAGAACAAATAAATATAACTTACTGGGAAATAAATAAATATTACTTAGATAACAATTTTTTTTTATTTACGAGAGAAATACAGTAAAATATTTGAAAAATTATTTCCAAGTCCGGAATAAAATAGCAACAGCTGATTAAAAATGAATAGTGCTGTGTTAGTTTTTAAACCGTTCTGTATGGTACATTAAGTACATTGTTATTGTGAATTGTTCCGTCGTTAGCGAAGTTTTTCTGTGAATTTTAGTTTAAACGTGTTCGGTTTGTCATTGAAATAATGACGTACCTATTTACAACAGAGGAATTCGCTGATATGGTATTCATTTTCGGTATATGTAATGGTAATGCTACAGCCATTGTGATCTGGAATCTTGTGATTCCAGATCTCAAATCAATTAGCGCGACTTTTCGTAATCTTTACGAAATAGGTTCACTAATTGTATTCGTACCAGCTACGAAAAATCTACCCAACACGACTCTGATATTGGTGAAATCATTTATTATTATTATTTTATTATTTTTATTATTTATTATTATTATTATTAAGTGAATCGGAATTTCGCATTCGATGATTTGAAGAACATCTAACAATTTTTACCCTTATTATAAATAGCCAGTTCAACATCTAGACCCAGGAGACGGTCCCCCCTTGCTTGAAGTTCTGCAACTGTTGAAATACAAATCGATAACTCGAAAAGTATTTTGTTTACCGACGAGGCAAATTTTACTCGAGATAGCGTCAACAATTTACGCAATTAGCATACATGTCCAGAAGTAAATCCTCATGAAACAGTGGAAGACAATTTTCAACACCGATTTTGTGTCAGTGTATGGTGCGGACTTGTTCACAATCAGCTGTTTTAACCGTTCTTCACAATCAGCTGTTTGGACCGTTCATTTTCCTGACTGCTTAAATTCTGAGGCCTACTTGCTCATACTCCAAGGAAAATTGCCGCAGCTGCTTGAAGATGTTATACTAGTACTGAAAAGAAAAGAATACTTCCAGTACGATGGCGCCTCCCCACTTCTCTTGTTCCGTTTCCATTCACTGAAATCATTTTCTTGCAAAATGTACCGGTCGTGGAGGTTTACATTCCTGGCCACGAATATCGCCTGATCTATTACCTTTTGATTTCTGCGTCTGAGATTGGATGAAAAATATTTTATGGAAAAAAAATTCTCATAAGAATTAATTGTCCGCATTATTGATGCCGCTAACCAACTTAAGGACAACTCTGAAGAATTAAAAGCATAAAATGTAAATTAAAAAACTACAAAAAGCGATACAGAAACGTGTCCCATGAAATTTGTTGAAAATGGCGGGCTCATTTTTGAACATATACTATTAACTGATACGTATAATGTACTTTAGTGTACCGTTTCTAAATAAAATTAAATTTTTTTTAACCTTTCTTTGTTTTATTCAAGTTGTACACTATTTTGATAAGCATTAAATTCGCTACGTGATTTTGTGTTTAATATCCATTTAAAAAAATTATTGTACGTGAAACACATTATTGGTTTTCTCCTCAGATTTCTGAAAATGTCCTGCAGATGCATTTCTGCGATCTATTTTTTTTTCGATTTTTCAGGTGAAAAACAGTAATGAATCACTAATTCTCTTCCTTAATTAACGTACTACAAATTTCAGTTTTACGACCTCATTTCGGAGTCACTGAAATCCGAGCGAAATCGTTCACTAGCCATAACTAGCAAACGAAGCATTTTAGGACATGTTTAATGAACTTTTTCCATTAATTTCACAAGTAGAATAGGTTATGGGTTCTCGGGAGAACTTTGTGATACACTCTGTTTATGAATTATGTGTGAAATTGATTTAATAACAACTATATCTCTTACACTATTTAATAGAATGTTGTTTACAATAACACTAAGGAAGCGGATCATATTAAAGTAAAGGTTTTTTTGGAAGAGATGAGAGAGAAGATTGATTTATTAGTGTTAATCCAGTGTTCCTGTATACGAGTCTAGCAACAAAGAGCAGTGTACAAATGCTTTTTTTAGTTTTCTCTGTAACTAAACTATAATTCTAGAATGGCTATAAATAAAGCTTTGCTGTTATTTTGCAGCGAATACAACGATCATAGATTTGTTAGAGAGAAAGAGGGAGAGATTGCTTTCATGTACTTGTAAATTAAAATAGTTGATTTGTTATAAATTTCTCTTAAAATCATTGTACGTATTTAAAGATCTGACTTTAGTTGTTAGTCTTTCGTGAATTAATGAAATTTTGTTTTATTGTATTTCAGAAGTAACTAATTTGATAATCTAATTGCTTATTTAATTCATTTTATACATAGTTTAAACTGAGTATAAAACAAAATTATTTATTGATTTTAATTTTAAATTAAAATAAAGAAATCCTGTTAATTAAAACAATGTGATCTTTTTGAATTAAATATTACTTTCTCAAAAGAGAAAAATTCAATCTAATTTTGTTTTAATATAAAATTTTAAGATTAAAATTTTATCATCCTTACCGTAAAACTGAGCAATGTTAATAAAATTGAAATTTTTTAGATCTTCATAGGTGTTTTCACAATTTTGCAAAAACCTAACTTATGACAATCTATAAATTAAAGAAAAACCGAAAAAAATGTGAATAAAAGCTTCCCCATTGAAAAAAAGCTTAATTATAAGATGCGATGGTAAAATTTATATTATTTATTTCTTGTAATTTCCTTTCATTGTGTATATAAACATTTTTTAATAAATACTATTAAAAAGCTAACGCTAAAATTATTTTTGAAGTGTTCAATTAGTCGCTCTTGGTAAAAATATTTTCAAAAATAACACTGATTTATTTATTTTTCTTGAAAGAAAAAATGTAATACATAAACTAAAAAAAAAAAAAATTATTAAAACATTTGTAATTCAACATCGTGATGGGTTTCTCAGTTCTGATTTACAATGAATGATTGAATGATTTTGTATTCGATGATAATCTTCATTCATGTAATTATTAAGACATTCTAATTTATGATCAACTGCAACATTGAATAAATGTTATGGTATTATTACGTAGCAGAACATGCATGTTAATTCCAGAACATGCTGTTAATTCCATGAAATCATATAAATGGCATAAGTTTATTGCCATTTATTTGAAAAAAAAAAATTATTATTTATTATATTAGGTTTTGTAACCTCAGTGACTTTTCATTATTTTATTTATTTTGATTATTTATATTTTTGGTATTTATATCAGGTTATTTATTTTCATTAAAAAAATAAATAATCAGATATTATAAAAAGGCGTATGATAAGAAATTATCATAAAAAAACTATAAATTTGTGACTAGGTAGAGTAGAATAAATTTCAAATAGATCAGTGGTTTCCAACTTGTGTTCAGTGGAGTACTAGTGTAGTAGTAGTGTTCCACGAACCCACCGGGTTGGTCTAGTGGTTAACGCGTCTTCCCAAATCAGCTGATTTGGAAGTCGAGAGTTCAGCGTTCAAGTCCTAGTAAAGCCAACTATTTTTACACGGACTTGAATACTAGATCGTGGATACCGGTGTTCTTTGGTGGTTGGGTTTCAATTAACCACACATCTCAGGTATGGTCGAACTGAGAATGTACAAGACTACACTTCATTCACACTCATACATATCATCCTCATTCATCCTCTGAAGTATTATCTAAACGGTAGTTACCGGAGACTAAACAGGAAAAAGAAAGTAGTGTTCCACGATAATTTTTATGTTCTCGCTCCAAACTGCCGTCTGCTGCTACAATCTCTGTTCCTTCGCTATACTAACGGAAGAACGTAGGAAGTTCAGTCAATTAATTGCCTATCGCTATGATATATGTAATACTAGCCGGTTAAGGCTCACTCCACTCGCTCTTCCCGTCTTTCCACGACGTCCTCTGTGTTTGTTAACCTCATGGTTGTGAGAATAATATTGATAAATAACAATTAAAGCCTGAAACGCTCTCTTTCTTCCAACATTTCCCTCATTCTTCGTGTAGCTACAGGTCGATTGTAGCCCTCTCGGTCAACAGCTAACCGAAAATCATGCACTTAACTGTTTCAGAGAACCAAGAAACTCTCTTTTTTTTGTCTTCAGTCATTTGACTGGTTTGATGCAGCTCTCCAAGATTCCCTATCTAGTGCTAGTCGTTTCATTTCAGTATACCCTCTATATCCTACATCCCTAACAATTTGTTTTACTTATTCCAAACGTGGCCTGCCTACACAATTTTTTCCTTCTACCTGTCCTTCCAATATTAAAGCGACTATTCCAGGATGCCTTAGTAGGTGGCCTATAAGTCTGTCTCTTCTTTTAACTATATTATTCCAAATGCTTCTTTCTTCATCTATTTGCCGCAATACCTCTTCATTTGTCACTTTATCCACCCATCTGATTTTTAACATTCTCCTATAGCACCACATTTCAAAAGCTTCTAATCTTTTCTTCTCAGATACTCCGATAGTCCAAGTTTCACTTCCATATAAAGCAACACTCCAAACATACACTTTCAAAAATCTTTTCCTGACATTTAAATTAATTTTTGATGTAAACAAATTATATTTCTTACTGAAGGCTCGTTTCGCTTGTGCTATTCGGCATTTTATATCGCTCCTGCTTCGTCCATCTTTAGTAAATCTACTTCCCAAATAACAAAATTCTTCTACCTCCATAATCTTTTCTCCTCCTATTTTCACATTCAGTGGTTCATCTTTGTTATTTCTAATACATTTCATTACTTTTGTTTTGTTCTTGTTTATTTTCATGCGATAGTTCTTGCGTAGGGCTTCATCTATGCCGTTCATTGTTTCTTCTAAATCCTTTTTACTCTCGGCTAGAATTACTATATCATCAGCAAATCGTAGCATCTTTATCTTTTCACCTTGTACTGTTACTCCGAATCTAAATTGTTCTTTAACATCATTAACTGCTAGTTCCATGTAAAGATTAAAAAGTAACGGAGATAGGGAACATCCTTGTCGGACTCCCTTTCTTATTACGGCTTCTTTCTTATGTTCTTCAATTGTTACTGTTGCTGTTTGGTTCCTGTACATGTTAGCAATTGTTCTTCTATCTCTGTATTTGAACCCTAATTTTTTTAAAATGCTGAACATTTTATTCCAGTCTACATTATCGAATGCCTTTTCTAGGTCTATAAACGCCAAGTATGTTGGTTTGTTTTTCTTTAATCTTCCTTCTACTATTAATCTGAGGCCTAAAATTGCTTCCCTTGTCCCTATACTTTTCCTGAAACCAAATTGGTCTTCTCCTAACACTTCCTCCACTCTCCTCTCAATTCTTCTGTATAGAATTCTAGTTAAGATTTTTGATGCATGACTAGTTAAACTAATTGTTCTGTATTCTTCACATTTATCTGCCCCTGCTTTCTTTGGTATCATTACTATAACACTTTTTTTTAAGTCTGACGGAACTTCCCGTTTTTCATAAATATTACACACCAGTTTGTATAATCTATCAATCGCTTCCTCACCTGCACTGCGCAGTAATTCTACAGTTATTCCGTCTATTCCAGGAGCCTTTCTGCCATTTAAATCTTTTAATGCTCTCTTAAATTCAGATCTCAGTATTGTTTCTCCCATTTCATCCTCCTCAATCTTCTTCCTCTATAACACCATTTTCTAATTCATTTCCTCCGTATAACTCTTCAATATATTCCACCCATCTATCGACTTTACCTTTCGTATTATATATTGGTGTACCATCTTTGTTTAACACATTATTACATTTTAATTTATGTACCCCAAAATTTTCCTTAACTTTCCTGTATGCACCGTCTATTTTACCAATGTTCATTTCTCTTTCCACAGCTGAACACTTTTCTTTAATCCTCTCTTCTTTGGCCAGTTTGCACTTCCTGTTTATAGCATTTCTTAATTGCCGATAGTTCCTTTTACTTTCTTCATCACTAGCATTCATATATTTTCTACGTTAATCCATCAGTTGCAATATATCGTCTGAAACCTAAGGTTTTCTACCAGTTCTCTTTATTTCGTCTAAGTTTGCTTCTGCTGATTTAAGAATTTCCTTTTTAACATTTTCCCATTCTTCTTTTTTTTAGTACATTTTAAATATTAAGAAAGGTTACTTCTCTTTCTTGAAGGCATTCTTTTTAACTTACGACAATCCAATATCGATAGCCAAAATAAACAGACAAAACCCCTTAAATTTTGCTTTAAGTACATCAATATATTAATAATAAATAAACCAATAAAATATTCACATAATTCGCAGTACCGTTAGCATTCATGCTTTTTGTTTTACTGTTGATCAGAAGCCATGTATAAAGCATTTAGAATGTGAATTTATTATTAGAATCATACAGTTATGAGTTGTAAAACAATCATATATGGAAGTATTAAAACACCGTTTAATGAAAATAAAAATTGCAAATCAGTCAAACGCATTTTTGCGATTTAACTCTCAGGTGCTATCAAAATAAGAATTATTTAATGTTTAAATTATTGCATTTACAATTGCAGAATTTTAAACGTATATTTAATACTCCCGTGTTCATTTTAAAATTTATTAAACTCTTAGAAATAACCAATTTTAATTAATTTTACATAAAAAAAATATTTCAAACAAATTTGCTTGAAATATTCTTGCTTGTAACAATTTTACACTTAAAATTAAATGATTAATCAGTCTTTATTGACAAAATGTATTTCTCCCATAATCTGATCATCAGTAATTAATAAATAAAGGTATTTCGTCAATACGTAGAAACATGAATATTTATTTTCCTTTAATATAAGATTGAAACAAAATATGTAACAATGAAAAAGAGGTAATTGTGTCTAATTAAATAATAATTCTAAATTAATTCTAGTTGAGTAAATCAAATTATGTCCGTAAGGAATTCGTAGTACCGCAATCAACTTGACTTAATTCTTTAATGGAGTATTTTAGTTAGCAACTCTGTTGCTTTTATTACATCATAAAATAAGTATGTCAAGAGAAAGAAAATTACCATATATAAGTTTGCTACAAATCGTAAACTTTATCTAGATAAAACTTTCTTAACATCTGTCGATCGTATGTTTAAGGTGAAACCATGATATCTTTTTTAGTCAATTAATTGATATATATATATATATATATATATATATACAGAGTGTCCCATATAAAACACAACCCAACCTTATATTGTTAGGTATTGAAATAATAAAAAGGCATGTGTAAATGTAAATGTAATTTTTATTATTACCATCCATTACCTTACATTTAGAGTAAATGTTGGAAGTGGCCGCCATCTTCTTGAATACAAGCTTCAATTCTTTTGACAGCGTTTCTTGCAACTTTTTTCAAAGTTTGTGGCTGTATATTTAATACAGCTTGTTAAATATTGACTTTCAATTGTTCAAGTGTTCGTGGTTTGTTGCTGTAGGCTTTTTCTTTGAGGTAACCCCGTAGAAAAAAATCCGCCGCAGTCAAATCTGGAGATCTTGGTGGTCACAAGCCTCGACCGATAACACGATTACCAAAGAATTCCTAGACGAAATCAGAAGTTGAACCTGCATAGTACGATGTCGCACCGTCATTTTGTAGCCAGCAGTGTCTGTCTTCCTCTTCCAAGAGTGCGATAAACTGATATAAAATATCCTGATATCGTTCTGCATTAATGGTCTACTCGAAAAAAATAGGACAGATTATTTTCTTCCGCGATATCGCGCACCACCCGCCCAACTCCTGTGGGTGTAATTGTTTTTCGTGATTAACGTGGGAATTTTCAGCACTCCAAATTCTACTGTTTTGGCTGTTTACGTAGCCATCCAAATGAAACCGTGCTTCATCTGTGACAAAATAACAAATCCATAAGATTAATTCCCTCGCGCAGAAATCGACGGAACCATTGACAATATTGTAGCCGTTTTTCTTTGTCGGGCTCAAGAAGTTGATGAACCGTTTGAATGCGATAAGGTCGTAATTGTAATTGTTTGGTCGCCCGATGAACAGTTGATTTAGACAAATTAATTTCAGCAGACAAACGTCTGATCGATTTATTTGGCGAGGCGAGTAATCGGTCTTTGATTTCAGTGACTGTATCTGTATTCAACACTGACGCAAATCTTTTGTGTTCCTTATTATTAACAGAACCGATCTCTCTAAATTTTGAGACCTTAATACTGATGTTTTGTTAGGAGCTGGTTTACCTGGGTACTTATGGCGAAACAAATCTTGCACTGCAACCACTGATTTCGAACTGATGTACGACTCAACAATGAAAACACGTTCTTCTAGCGAAAACACCATCTTGTCTCTAGCAATACACTGAACGTTATGATTGCTTTGTTGTTGTTACTATCGGTAGTGTTGTACTGCGTCGCCGCGATGTTCAGATGTTGGACGAGTCCATTTCAGTAACGAGTAGGGGAGTCAGCTTGATTTTTGAACTTTCATGGATGAGTGATTGATGGGTTGCGTTTTATATGGGACACTGTATATATTAAGACACACACACACACACTGTGTCTGTGTGTGTGTGTGAGTGAGTGTGTGTGTGTGAGTGAGTGAGTGTGTGTGTGTGTATGTATGTATGTGTGTGTGTGTGTGTGTGTGTATGTGTGTGTGTGTGTGTGTGTGTGTGTGTGTGTGTGTGTGTGTGTGGGTGTGTGTGTGTGTGTGTAATTATAATTTACAGTAAATTTTGTACTTTTAGAAATGATAGAGCGATTTATTAATAAATATATTTTTCCAACCAGTTTTCTCGCTACTGCCGGGTCTGGTTGTATAGGCAAATGAAATTACTGCAACCGGCTTTCCAGGCCTGACGTAGCTGTAGATATAGTGTAATTTAAGTGTAAATGTACCGGTAAACATGTAGTCTGAAACAGATTCAGGTTGACCACTCCTGAGATGTGTGGTAAATTGAAACCTAACCGCCAAAGAACATCGGTATTCACAGTCTGGCATTCAAATCCATATACGAGTTAAAGCAACAGCCTTTACAAGAACTCGAACCTTAGAATTTCTCACTTTTAAAATCAGCTGATTTTGTGATGACAAGTTTAACCACTAGACTAACCCACTGATATATTTATCATAAGCGAAAATATATGATATAATTTTAAGTGATAGCGATGAGAATAAACAGGCAGCCAGTTTAAATGAAAGACTCATCTGTTCAAAAAAAAAAAAAAACTTAAGATTAATCGTCAGTATATCGATGAGTATATGAATTGCGGTTTTACATGGACAGGCGATAAATATTCTCCAATACCATTGTGTTGTATATGTGAAATTACAGTTGATAATAGTACCATCGCAAAAAATGAAATAACATTTTACAACTAAGCATGAAAATCCTATTTCAAAAGGAAAAGATAATTTTTTACTAAATACAAAAAACAAAAAGCAATATATTTCAAAGAAAATTGGAAAATTATCTTGTAAAATTTAATGTAAAAACTGGAATGTCATTATTCAAACAAAGAGAAATATTAGGTATGAAACAAAAACCACATAACAGAGTCACTCATTGCACCAACATTTTGCGAAATCATCAATATTATGTTTGAGGAAGGTGCAAAAAATACTTCTCTCAAATAATATTATTCAAAGAAAGATAATTGATAGGAATGTAACATTGAAAGGCAGACTTGCAAGTAAACCTCACAATACACATTTCGCTCTTCAAACTGACGAATCTACTGATATCTAGGAAAAGTCACGTTACTTGGATTCATTAGATTTAAAGAACATAGAATAGTCAATGAATTTTTGTATTGTAGAGAGCAACCAGAAAGAAAGTCGGGGAAAGCCATTTATAATCAAATTAATACTTGTAAAAATCAACCGCATAATTAAAAAAAGTTCGAGCTAGCGTTGTTAATATGATAAATTACATAAAGATTGCTTCTTCAGCGTTAGGAGTTCTTATAAAACGTTCACGGCCAGCATCGAATTGTGGTTTAAGCATATCTGTTTCTCGAATTCTTCTCTCTAAAACCTCAATGTTTTACGATCCGGTATTCTTCGATGTGGATAATTTTTCCAGTATTCACTCAAAGCAGCCAGTACATTCTTATTTATTTTACCATAAATTATCAGGATTTCTGTCAACTCCCAAAATGAAAAAAATTCGTGGTAAAAAAACAGCTTAAACAACGCTCAAATGGATCAAATGCTAGACACTAAACTTAATTGTTGATCGGCTATTACAAACAACTTTTGAAAAATAAAAATTTGTTACATTTTTTAGTAAGGTTTCTTTCAAATTTATATTTAGCGTTTGTATGTAAATTGTTCTATTTAAAATTGTATCACTTTTCCAGTCCAGTTTGTTTTGTTTCTAATTAAAGTATTTCTAATTTAACTTCTAATTTTTAATTTAATTAACTTCTAATTTTAATTTCTAATTTCAGTTCTCAAATTTTGTTTAATTTTAATGGATGTTGTTTACATCTACTTTTTTCAGAATTAGATTCTCTACAAAGTGAACTAAAATTTTTATTTTTTTACTGGTAAATTAACAAAATATATTTTATTCTAAATCTAAAAAATTATATTTTCCTACAAAACGTTTTCGTGATTTACTTCCGTTTTTCTTAAAACCTAAATAAGATAGATGTCTGGGATCAATTTTATTCCATCTCTTTTATCAAAAACCGTAAGGAAATACCAAATTTATCTCTCGATTTATACCCCATGAATTTTAATGTGGTTTAATTTCACAAAACGAGCAGAAAGCAGAGCTAAATGTTTCATTAGCCGTAACTCGCTAACGAACCCTTTTCTGACCTGTATTCATATGATTTTTTTTTGCTGTAGAATGAACTTTCAAGAGAGTGCCATACAATCTGGAATCACATACAAACACACACAAAACACTACTTGTTATTACTGCAATATTATTTGAACAACGAATAAAATAAAATAAAATATAAGACTGTAATTAGAAATTAAGTTAAAATTTATCCGGTCTGGTATTTTACATGCCTATGTTTGGAAGTATATTTATCTGGAGGTCATGAATATTATTATTATTTTTATTTAATATTTACTTAGGTTTAAATAGTTTGTAATTAATTGTATGGTATGTCGTGGATTAAATTTTAATTAAATTTTTTTTTATCTGTAAAAAAAAAATTGTAACGCTAAGTTGTACTTATGAAAAACGGATTTAATTTAAAATCCGATTTCATGTTGTAAAAAATTTTTTTTTTTTCCATTAAAGAATTGAAATGAAAATCGTATAATTTTTTGTATAATCAGTTTTATAGTAAGTTGATAAAAACGGTTAATATGTATTAAACAAAAAGTAGAGAACTGGAATCTCTGCCTATTTTGAAATAATATTCTTCAGTTACTAATCCGCTGATTTAAATCTAGAGAAGGTATTCTCACGTCTCATCTGATGAATATCCTGGTGTAATGGTTCACATTGCAGGAAGCAATGTAATCTCTCTATTTATATAATAAATGGAATTATAGCTATTCTGTGTCATAAGCTTCAGAAATTTTTATCTCGGATTACGATTCAAGATATATTGTTGATTCTACTTAAACAAACTCCATCTTTTTTTTAAAGAGGAAACTCTGATAATAGTCTTATTTTAGAGTTTTATTTAACACTAATATAAAATCAGCATTTTCTGTGAGTTAATAGATTTTTACAAAACACTGCTAATGTAGGATTACACTGCTAATAAATATTGTTGATTATTTATGTTCTACAGTATACGTAGAACGTAAATAATCAACAATTCATTATATTGAATTGAACTATTACCAACTTTTATTGCATTATATTTTTAAATTGATTATAACTTATAAATGATTTATAAATTGTATACCTGTAGTAATGAAAAGAAATTTCTTATCTTCATTCGTGGCATTTTAAAAATTCTGAATGTGTTTTAAATAGATTAAACTTATACATATAAAGAAATGATGTATGAACCTGCAAGAAAAAACCATTCTCGAATTATTAGATGGATATTCAAATAAAATAATTTCACTTTATATTAAAATAATAATACTTGCACATATTCTATGGGAAAAATTGATATTTTTATGAAAAAAAAAGTAATTTACGATGATATTAAGTTGAACATCTGACTATTATACAATAACAAAGCACTTTAACTGAAAAATAGACATTGATAATTAGTTTCCTGTGTTACATTAGGAGAGAACTATTGTGCACATATATATTACATAGCGAACAAGGCAATTCTTATCTCAACCATCATATATATATATATATATATATATATATAAGCATCCCGGTCGCGGCTTCGCCTGCGCTATATGGTTACTTGCTTTCCCGTCGCTGTCAATTTTTTTATTTTTGTTTTTTAGTTAAGTGACCGAAGGCAGGTGGAAACAGTCGCGTCACACATATAGTAACAGTGTCAGTGGATATGTTGGTATCATTATTCAAATTATTCAACTTTTTTCACCCCCTTCAAGGTCAGATTTCAAAAAAAAAAATATAGAAACTGATTTTTACACAATTATATACGCCAAAAATCAAATCGATATCATCATTTGTTACCAAGAAATTAAAACAAAAAATAGCCGGGTTTCAAAATAAAATTCAAAATATTTTTTAACTCGGAATTTAAAAAAAATCTAGAATTTAATATTTAGATAATTACATGAAAGTTACATACACCAAAAATCAAGTTTATACTTTCATTTGTTACCGAGAAATTAAAAAAAGGAAATTTCAAAAATGCTTGCTTTTGTGCGCTTACACCGTAAGAACATGTATACAAATTTTAATTAATTTATCTTCAGTTGTTTTTGCTGAGCGTTGATGAATCAGTCAGTCAATCAGAAAAAGTGCCGTCAAAGTCATTCGGCGACAAATTATAGGTAACAGTCCGTAACCAGACACACACAAGAAATTCAGTTTCTCTGAAGTAAGAATAACAGAAATATATTTACTAGAAGGGTTAATGGGATTTCAAATTAAAAACAAACCAAAAATAAAGTAAAAAATACATTGCTTCTTGAAAACTTCTATATTTAGGTTCAGGTTGCTTCTGATGACTTTTACTACCTATACCTGAAAAAGTAGTAAAATTTAAAATCAACTATCCTTGTATGTGTTGATTTCCGAAGAGTTGACTTGAATACTGTAGACTTTCTTCCTGAAAGAGAAACATTGAAATTATAACTTTGTTCTGTAATTCGTATACCTCGAAAACAAACTACTCAATTATGCGCGTACCCAACTGTTACTGATTCCTTATGACTTTTGATCTAAAAACTCTAATAAAATAGGTTTCAGAACCGTATCTGCAGTAGTTTATTGTGAAATCTGAGTGAAAACCAATAAATTGGGGTATAAAGCCTATTTTTATGTTTGACGTACAGTAACTTTCATAAATAGATAATAAAAACACATAAAAATTAAAAACAACTTGTTCTGAATGTAATTCTGATAAAAATGGTGTAAGATAAGTTGACTAAAACAAAGAAAAGTTAGAAAAATTCTAATTCAATAGTTACAGAACGTCAACATAAAAAACAAAGTTTTTTACCCCAATTTATTGGTTTTATCCTAGATTTATCAAAAACTATTGAAGGTACGGTTCTGGGATATATTTTAATCAATGTTTCAGGTCAAAAATTGTAAGAAATCACCGATTTTGCCAATTAATCAACATTCTAAAAATTTCAGTACGACCTAATTTCACCTGGGTAGCTGATATCCAAGCGAAACCATTCACTTCCCGTATCTCGCAAACGAAGCATTTCAGGACATACATTTATATGAACTTTTTTCATTATTTTCACGAGTTATGAAAGTCCCGAGAAAACTCTGTGATACGCTCTGTATAATAGGAATTAAATAAAAATATAAAGAACAGCAAGACGGATGAAAACGATGTACCGAATAATGATGTACCTGCTGATTAGAAATAGTGAATGTGTTCCTGTAAGGAAATATTTTATTAAAATTCAATTAAGGTACATTTGTATAAATAAAAATTTAAATGTGCGTTTGTTCAAAATCTGAAATCTTCTAAAGTTCTTTACCGATTACTTTGAAATTTTGACACAACGTTGCATTTGAATACGCGCGTGTTTTTTATTTATCTACTATTTATATACGTAAGACGTCACACCTGTATTCCATTTCAATGTTTCCGATATGTATGTCCGCTATAGACTAAAAAACTAATAGACCGATTTACGCAAGGGGGAAAAAGGGCAAAATCGGAAAAGGTAAAAGGGAAGAAGGTAAAAAGGGAAGGAGAGGAAAATGGATAAAATAACAAAGGAATAAACGGGAAAAAGGAATAAACGAAAAAGGAAAGGAAAACTGGGGGGATGGGAAGGGGGAAATGGTGGAAGGTAAAATGAAACGGGAATGAGAAAATGTATATAGTATAAGGAAAACGGAGTTAAGGGGGAAAAGAAAGGGAAAAGGGAGAAAGGGGAAAAAGGGAAAGGTTACATTTTTTGCTTGCATTTACATTTTTTTACAACTTGCTTAATGTTCATTTTGTTAATGCTTTATCAAAATTTTAATTATGCTCATTTTATATATATATATATATATATATATTAATATCGTAATTTTTTTTTATTACTATAGTTTTCGGGATAAATTATTACTATATATGTACCGGACATAATCAGTTAAGACCCTTGCTTTAAAGCTTCCTATTATTACTATCATTCATAAAATGGTTTAATTTTACTCTATTATACGTGTTTAGTAATTACGCAAATACAAAAGAATAATTTTCACGAAAAAATATATTAATGTGTTAATTTTATTTTTACAAAACGTATTTTTACTTTAGTGTTAAAGAGAGGTAAATAGAAAAGAAAAAGACACGCTTCTCAGTTTCTAATAAGTTTTCATTTACTTATTTACTTTACCTTTCTTGAAGTTCAACAACTGCTACAGTTTCTAACTCCCTCCTAGTTACCATCGGTCTCTATCGTACCATCGACTCATTAATTTGTTTGCAAGTCACATCTGGAGCGTTCACATTTTAGTCTCTTGGGTGTTATCTACCTTAAAATCTTTCTACGGTTTCTTTAGCCTTTTAATTTACTTCATTCACTTAAATTTTATTTCAGTTTAAGTGACCAAACCACTATAGTTGTTTCTTCAGCCCTGAATAAATTATTTTTAACATTCACTTTCAAGAACTATCTAAGAAAAAAATCAATTTCTTTAGCCAAAGTATTACAGCCCGTTCCGTTCGTGTTATTTACACCTCATAGTTCGTACTTTTTTCTTCTTTTTTTTTAGCTTTGGAGACCATTAGGTATTGATACAGAGGAAGAGGTGAGATGAAACGGCAAGTTTGCTTTGTAGCGTATGAAAATGCCGTGCCTGACCGGGATTCGAACACGGGATCCGGATGAAAGACCGAGACGCTTACCACTCGCGCCACGGAGGCCGACCCCATGGTTCATATCTGAATAAACCCTCACTGCAGCATTTTGTAAATTTGCTTTGTTGTAACTTTCCTAACATCCTATAAAATATTTATGGGCTTTCATAAAATTTTGAAATTCCAAAATAAGAATTTTATTAGTTTAATCATTATTATTTTTACAATTTTTTTATGAAACTTAATTCGGTATCATTTGAACATTATTTATTTAACTGTTTTGAATTAATTTACCAAATAATTATTACTTATGAGTTCCTTTAATGTTCTTCCCTATTGGAACTTTTTTTTTCAGAGTAATTATAATTATCTATGAAAATGTTATCTTTTTCTACTGTATTTATAAACAAAACTATTATTTCGCTGACTCACTGATTAAGTGAATAATGTTCAATTAATTAAAGGAAAATATATTCAACAAATCATAAAATATATTATTATAATTTATTTTTTATCTTTCATTTTTTATGCATAATTTAAAAAGGTATATTGGCCATCTTGGAAGTTATTACTTTATAGTTTTATAAAAATATATCATGCTCATTGAGATATTTTCAACTATTTTTGGTGATTCACTGATATGAGTATTAGCCCAGTAAGGTAAAGCTACCTCTAAAGAAAATACTAGTAATGTAGAATTTCTTCCCAAAAAAGTTCGTTTTCTGTTATAATGTACATTGATAAAATAAAGTTCATGTAAAATTTTTAAAATATTATTGTGATAATATCTGAGTCAATTATTGAAAAAAAAAAAATGAAATAATATAGTATTTTTTCTTGCAACAAAACTTTTGTTTCAATTAACCACATGTCTCAGGAGTAGCCGACCTGAGTATGTTCAAGATTACAAATTTACTTGTACAGTTACATTACATTGATAAGTCGCTAATGACTTTAATTGTTGATGCGACTATAAATAAAAGGATTAAAAAAAAAATCGAGGGTCCTAAAGTCCAAATCCATAAAGTCCAAATAATTTTTTAAAGGCAGTTAGTTTTATACGGATTTCAATAATAGATCATGGATACCGGTGTTCTTTGGTTTTTGGGTTTCAATTAACCACACATCTCAGGAATGATCGTTCCTGAGACTGTACAAGACAACACTTCATTTACATTCATACATATCATCCTCTGAATTATATTACGATTATATTATATTCGATAATACTATCGTATTATATTACGATGATTCCGGAGGCTAAAAAGAAAAAGAAAGTAAAATAATAAAACCTTGTTTAAAAACAATGAATCTTACATTTAATTCCATTAAATTTACACAGTTTAAAGTAAATTTTTAAATTAAAAAATATTACGTAAAGCAATCAAAATTTGTTTAAACACAGAGTATGTTAATTAATGAAAATGTATATGAAATATTTTTAACTATTACTGAAAAAAAAAAAAACACAATTAGTTTTAATGTTTTTACCATTAGTTTCTTTCCATAAATAACAGGACTAACTTGATTTTCAATATCAAATTTGTTTTTTTTTAAATTCATTCACAATTTATTTTTCAAATTTAGTCAAAAATATCCGGTAAATTGTTCTAAGTAGTCGGTTATACAAATGAACTTTTTTTTTTTAAATTGATCATTCTTAAAAAAATCTCACATTTCTTCTGTTCTAAAATTGCTTGGAATTCTTCTTATGTATAAATTATAATAGACTAATAAATTGCAGAACTATATCGGTAAGATAAATTTAATTCGTAAATCTTCATTAGCAAGGGTTTTGTTCTTTTAATAACAAATGAAATAGAAGGTGATAAGATATTAATTTTGGTTAAATTAGTATTATGCGAAGTATTTTAATATCAGTAAAAACTTACGGGTTGTAGGTTTACTTGTTTTTTAGTTAGTTAAATTATTTAAATTTAATTTTATCTTAAACCTTTATTAAAATTAAGTTATTTAAAGGTTATTATATTCAATGCAGTTAATATAAATTTAAGGTAATTATTATATGTTGGTAAAAATTTTTAAATACTCATTGTTAATAATAATCACTTTTCCTTATAATTGGTAATTTGAGATAATCGTAAATGGCAAGATTAGTTTTAGTTTCACAATAATGATTCTTATGATAAATGTTTCAATTTTTCAGATTGAACATGACTATAGTTAAACCAGTAAATAAATAATAATAAAAAAGAAATGTAATTATATCTTCATGATGAATGTAAAAAAGTTTAAACACTTTACTTAATCTTCGGTTTTAATTGAAATATATGCCGTTAATTCTTATTCATTAATGTTTCATTTATCAAACATGAGAAATGTATTACAGATATTCTATGCAAAATAAAATTACTTCATCAATAAATGAATTATACGTACTTCTGTACTTTTCAAATTTTAATTCCTCTGGAAGCAATTTAAATTCAATTTTATTTCAATAGAGTTTTTTTTTTACTTGGTATATTAACTTGAAACTGTATATATTCCATATTCTATGGAATATTAATTCTCTTTTTCATTCTCGGTATATTTGTATAAACAATACTTCACTGAAATATTAAAATCTCTCCCTGTTTTATTTTTATTTTCAATCTTTTAAATTTAGTTTTATATGAATGACATAAATCCTTAATTTTATAAAATACTGACTTACTTAAGAGATTTAAAATTCATTATATTTTTGTAATATTGAGCTTATTACTGATAAGAAAAACAACAAAAAAAATTCGTAACAGTAAGAAATGAAAATCGAATTTCATGAAAAATTAAAGAACTGAACCGACTAAAATTATTTTTGATATTTCCGGATGTTAGAGCGATAAAAGTGTAAAAATTGAGTTTTAAAGTATTTTACAAAATATTCTTCAAGTAAAGATATCACGTAAACTGTTTATATAATCATTTTTATTTTATTTTTGTATAAAAAAAAAATATGAAGTAGAATATTGTTTGTTTAAATTTGGCTTGGTAAACGGTCTCGTTTATCCATGACGAATGAATTGGTGTCGTATAAGATTTTCCTCAAACCAATATGGAGGTTTAATGCATAAGTATCGGAGACTAGTTGTAATAATAACGTTGAATTCATCCAACGGTTTCAAAAACAAGGTTCTCTAGATGGTTGGATGGTATCAGGATCGACATAGTTTACTAAGAACAATGAGATACACGGGTACCTTTAAGTGCTACGTGTTCGTGAATACATACGGACAAAGTTGGACAAGCATATGAATCATCTGGCGCTGAATTTACTTGATAATGGTGAGAAGTAAGACGACTGAGGAGGCTATAAGTACTGGATCTTAGTGATCTTTGGAGCCATGGATGGTCATTGGAATGCATAACCCGTGTGATGATAAAGTGGTTATTATGTTAAAGATAATTTAAACTTTAAAGATCTGAATTGGAATTTGACATATGTTGATGCTGGTGGTTGATTCTTAGTAGGCGGTCTGATTTGGCGGTCTGCTAAGAATTCAGTGTCTTTATTGTTTTAGTCTGACTTTAGAATTTGTTATCTGTTAACTTTGTTTATGTTACGGCTTCGTTTGTGTAATAGAGGTGATGCGTATTATTATTATTGTAATTTGAGGTCGGCTATCTTGGTTTCTTAACATGTTACTTAGCCAAAAATGTTTACTTATGGTCGCGGTCCTTTTGGCTACCGATTGTAAAAATAAATTGCTAAAAACATTGTTAGCCTTATCAAACTAACACTCTTGTCTTCTACCTTTCACGGTTTATTTATTTTAATATATCGTTGTTGTTATTCCTAATCTAAAAATGTATTCTTGCGATACGCTCTTCAAACATTTATCACTTTCTACATTCTCTGCATTCATTCAAATTCAAAATTACTTTAATTATTTAATACGTTTATTGTAGAGGTAAGGTTTACTACATTATCATCTGTTCTATAAATAGATAAATTTTGAACTTCAGGAAATATGTATATTTTTATACGTAGGTAACTTAGATAAAATCAATTAGGTAATAAAAGAAAAATGTAAACTGATTTACCAGAAATTTAAATAATTTAAAATTAAAGTCAATCAGTTTCTAATTATTAGAATACCGATTAAAAATTAAATAGTATTATTTTCCTTATGTTAACTCAGGAGAAAAGAAATTAGTATAATTTCTTTGCCTAGCGTTATATGTTAGAAGATATAAGACGGAAGTTTCTAGGATCTGGACAACTGTTTCGATAGGAATTACTTGATAATCTGAACATTAAAAACTGGGAAGGGTTATCATTATTTAGCAGAAATATTTATATATTCAGAAGGGAGATGGTTTAATAATTTAATTACTGATATTTTAGTAAACAATATCAATACGAAATTATTTCTCTGTAGATTTATAAGTAATGCGAATTAAAAGATATAGCTTATAGTAGAGCGGGTGTGCATACGCAAGCTTGTGTAAGAGCATGGATTTGCCAAACGCTCGTCTCTGATCCAAGAATTTAATATCGGGTGCCCGTTTTTGTTGCGCAACTCTGGTTACGAATAACATTTTTTGTTTGTAAAATAATCTGTTTTGCATTTTAAGTATCAATAGCAATATAAAGCGTGTTAGTATTGTTGCTATTAACATTTTTTAAATAAATGATACTTTATTTATGAAATTTTCTCTTGAATATCATCAATAATTTATTATTAGCAGTATTTATATGCAATGTAAGTATTTTTTTATTTTTTTTTTATTTCAGATTCTTTTCCTAAGTATTAATTAAAAATTATCTGATAATAAACAAATGAATTTTCTAACTACAGTAATAATTTTTGTTTTTTGCTGTGTAAAATTTACTATTTTTATTTGTTTTCTTACTTTATAATTCTTTATCAATATTATTTTGTTTGTTTATTGCTAAGATGGTTTAATATAATTAGTTGTTAATTTTATCCAATTCTTTCTTCACATTTTTTATTGCTGTATTTGATCTTACAAGAAGCCAGAAATTATCTTTATTCGAAAACATATTAGAATGATTTGTGTAAAAGTATAAATATATAAAATTGTTTACTCCAAGATCCAGTTCAGATAAAAATTATAATGATGAATTATTTTATCTGTAGTGAATTATCACTCGTAATAAATTGATTTTATGTAATTTTTTTCGTTGTTAACAATTATTTTGAATGTTTTCAGGCACAAATGTAAAAATAACTTTTTTTTATTGATAGTGATTATAACTATTTCAAAAATAATTCGATTTTGTAATAAAATTCCCTTAATAGATATTTTTACTAGCAGAAAACAATCTATAAATCGAAAAACTGATCATAATTTCCAAAATAAAAAAAAATGATTAAATTGATTATTATCATAATAAATATTACAATATATGTTTTTGGTATCGAAATTATGCGGAATGTCTACCGGAAAATATATAATATAATTAGTCCATTATATAATTACACGGCTATATTTAGTTTATCAAATAATTAGACAACGATACAAAATAACGGGGAAAAGATGTGAAGAGTGGTATTTATTATCCGTTTATTATCATGTAAAATGATAAATCTATTAATATATTAAATATTTTTCATTTTTCTGGATGAAACAATTTCAACACCTTATGTACAAAAAAATTGGGCTGAAAACACACTTCAAGTTCGTGTTGGCGTTGTACTGGAGAGATTGGGCTGATTTTTTTTATTTTGCTCGGAATGACCGACAACTATATTGTCATGCTTTATCTGATCCCTATATGAGTATCATCTGAAAATTCCTACAAAAAATCTGCATTTGTTATTTATGTGAAGTAATTCATTAGGTTATTACTAATAGGAAAATCACTTTGAAGCTCTTTTGATGCTTCATGACGTATCTACCGGTCATTCCCAGCAGAATAAAAAAAAATCAGCTCAAACCGTGTAGTAGAACGTTTGAATGGTCTGGAAATTGGTTTTGAGCACGCATTTTTCTGTAATAAAAAGAAAGAGAAAAACAAAAGGGTTGTGGGTGAGAAATGTTGTAAATGGAGTAGGTTTTAGCCGAATTTTAAAATTATATAACCTTACATTGTAGTAATAACTCTGCAGAGCAGGTAGTAGTCACTGTTAGATTATACTAAAAAATATCAAACAATTTTATAACAGACTTCTGTTTTGTTTTATCGACTTTCGGAGTGAAGTACAGAATTACTTTATTGTCCCAGAATGGCTTCAGTGACACGTGGCATCTTAAAAACTTATAGTAGCTCTGAAAAGAGCTGTTTGAGGTTTTTGTAGTGATAGCCCTGAAAAGTTTTGTATGTTGTTTTGTGAGGTAGTCCTGAAAAGAGCTGTTGGCCCGGAAGATGCTCTCTGGCGATGTCGACTCGGCTTACAGTCGGGGAATCGGACCGAGATTCTCCTTAACGGCAGTTGGGTCCCCAGAACCCCTCACTGTCGGGTCGGCGTCGGTCGCCTTCCGCCGGCGCAGCTGCCCGAGCGATCCCACGCTGGGCCGGCTCCTGCTGATGGGCTCACCTCCCAGGGCACTTAAAGCACGGGAATCTGGAACAGGAAGGTAACGCCCGCATCCAGCGGGCCGGCCAAGGCTGCTGCTTCGATGGGGTTGTTGGAATCTTCTTCTTTTGTTCCGCTGACGGTCGACGACGAATTAATTCAATATATATATATATATATATATATATATATATATATATATATATATATATGATAATATGAAAAAAATGTTTCTCGAAAATTTCTGAAACTAATAAGATTAATTTCATAAATATTTAGGTAAGATGTAGTACTGTATCTGCAATTGTGCATGTGAAATTTGATGAAGATTGGTTAAATCGTTCCTGAGTTACGCTCAATTTGAGATCTTTCTGTGTCTGTTTAGTCTCCGGAACCACCATAAGGTATTACTTCAGAGGATGACGTATGAATGTAAATGAAGTGTAGTCTTGTACAGCCTCAGGTCGATCGTTCCTGAGATCTGTGGGAATTGAAACGCAACCACCGAAAAACACCGGTACCCACGATCTTATTCAAATCCGAATAAAAGTAACTGCCTTACCTAAGATTTGAAACTTAGAACTCTCGACTTCTAAATCAGCTGATGTGCGTAGACGAATTAACCACTAGACCAGCCCGGTGGGCTGCACAATTTGAGGCTCGATTTTTCTTTTTTTTGTTTTTAATTGGTTTTATATATACCCTTCCCGGAGCTGGACCTGCAATTAAACATAAGTCAGCTTCGTGTCATCGCCAACTCGGCCTAACCAACACCCGGGTGGGTCTTGATCGTAACAGTTGCCTGCCTCTAACCGGGTCTCCCCAAGGGGGCCCCAGACGGGTCTCGGTCTTAACAGCTCGAGGGCGACGAAGTCCTCGTGGCTCATCATCTTCGCCCGGAAAAACTACGACTCCATAGGAGGCTGTCCATCACCCTCTCGTTACCTCGTCCTCCCAGCCTTTGTAATATAGTTGTTATATATTTTGACACAGCCCTGAATTTGTCAACTTCAGTTAGCATGTTCGGTACAATAATGTCTACATCGAGGGGTCCAAGTTATTTGTTCGCAGATGCCTCTTTCAACCATCCACCGTCGACACCTGAACATAACATGTTCAGAGGAGTATAGTCTCCGCAATATAGGCACTCGGAATTGAGAGCCCACCTCCTCCCGAAGCAAAAAATTATGCTAAATAAAATAACAAAAACTCGAAGAGAGCTGTGCTAAAATATTTTTATATTTATAAAGTGGGCACTACAGCAAATTAATTACTTCCTTTTACAACTATGAATATTTTTTACCGTTAATACGTCATGAATTGGAAAATAATTTTCGCACTTATTTAAAAAAAAATTTTATTATCTTTAAGTATTTTTAATTATCTTATTTCATGCAATATGCATTTTATTTTTGCCTAATCGTTTTCATTATTGTTACGTAATATTACTGCAAACTATTTTTAAAATTAAAAATATCAGAGCAAATTAAATATTCTATAAATATTACATTACATTTTTCTGTTTGTTATCTATTACTAAAAGTACATATGTATCCAGAAAAATTACAATGAAATTTTTAACCGTACGGTAAGAATCTCGCAGATACCATTTCTTCCGCTCAAAAAACAAAAATTTATGTAATATAAATAAAATTGTTTTTAAGATAATAGATATACAATAATAATAAATAATGTTTAAGCGTTCCATATAATAAGCAAAAAATAGAAAAAAAATGTTACAAAACTCTTAGCAGCCCGATTTAATTTATTAAACAACGAATAATAGTAAGAATTTTATTATTTCTGTAAATGTGATATGTATTATATGTAAATAAAATCGGGCCGGTAAGAGTTTTGTAACAAATTTTTCTTTTTTTTTCTTATTATATGCTTAAACATTGTTTATTATCTATTATTGTATATTTAATGTCTATTACATAAATTTAACACGTATTTTTTTTAAACAAAATTCTAAATTAATAACAGATTTTGAAAATAGATATGTAGTGGTCTTACCTTTTATGATATCAGTATGTTTTTTTAAAAACAGTTTTATTTATATTACAGAGGTTTTTTTTTGATCGGAAGAAATTATATCTGTGAGACTCTTACCTTACGGTTTACAATTTTTTTGGGCAACACTGCGTTTTGTTAGATTATTCTTTTATTTTTTTCATGATTTACTGATTGGTATCTTATGGATTTATCATTAAAATCTATTGCCTTTCTAGAACAAACAAATATACATTTTTTGAATTTCTTGGGTAATTTTTTTTTGTTGGTAGTCAGTTGTATCATTCACTTCAAACCATATTTTTTATTTTTTAATAAAACTAGCATAATGACCTTCACTAATCGAAGATCCGTGATATAATATTCCACTTATTTCTTTGTAAGTGTAACCCTTGATTTTTATCGTATCCGTGGACACCCTATTTTTATTATTATTAAATGAAATTATTTTTTATTTCTCCATCAATTAGTTGAAATAGTTCTAATTGTAAAATAAAAATTTTACCGATCAAATTTATTTATGTTTTTTGTAACAAATCATTGTTCCCACGTTTGCAACACTTTCCTACTGTTCGTGTTTTTGTGCTTATTAGCAGCTATAATCTTTGCAAACTAATACTTTTATTTTTTAATGAAGTTTTCGAAATTAAAAATATTGTTTTATCTTCTGTCAGTACTTTCATTTACTTAAGAGCATTTAGTACTAAAACAAGCTGTAGTATATTTTCTTTTACAAAAAAAAAAACAATTTACTGTTTCCATTTACTATTTATTAAAATAGTATATTCAAATACTATTATTTTTTAAATTAAGAAAAAAATCATACTTTATATAGCAGGATTTAATGAGTAAAAATAAGTTCTGCTACCTAGCGGCGCGATTTGTAAACCCACCTTTCTGAGGAAAAAGTGATATGTTCGAGTCTTGCGGTTTATCAAATGGAAGAAAAAGCGTTGTCTAACAAAACTCCAGGTATTTTTTTAAAGTATTCTTTATTACAAATCTAACTGAACTGAAATATAATGTTTTCATATTTATTTATTTTTTTTTTCCATTTTGATTTCACATTTACGTTAAGTCAAATTTAGAACTGTAAACATATTTCATTGACTTCGCCGTGCCGTCCAGTTCTGCGGACTCTTACCGGCAAAGTTCTAACGAACTTCTTGATAATACTCTAAATACATTTTAATATAATATGTATCTATTACATTAGTATCTTACTGAAAATGTTGAAACTCTATTGCTTAGAAATAAGATTTGACTTATTAAGAGTTTAGCTTCATTAACAATAGTTACATATAATACATTCGTATGGAGTTTACATAAAATACAACTTGTATATTTTCCAGTAAAGCTATAAATTATCTTATTAAATAAACCTTGTTTTTCTGTCTGGAAAACTTTTGTTCACATGGTTCGTATATAGTTGTAAGGAAATGTGATTTAATATTTATATCATTTTAAACAAAACGTTCGCATTAAAAAGAAGTCTTACAGTAAATTTATTTATTTTATTTTAATTAAGCGCCTGCAGGTACTTTGTATTTTCTTCAGTATTTACTCTTTTTCTTCTTATGCATTTAACAAAATAAGTTCTAAACATATACTGGTGTATGTTTTAGTTATAATTATAAATTGGGATAAAAGAGTATTATTAATATGATAATTTTATTATGAATTTGAAAATTTCATACTAATTTACATAACTGCACTTTACTTTTTTGTCTCTATACATTCGGATAGTTTGCTTCTTTTATCATTCCATTCTGTTCCATATGTAAACTTTTAAGCTCAAAAATATTTTGTACGACTTATATGTTTAATAATGTATCCTAATCTTTGTCTCCTGTAATAGGTTTTTTCATTGTGTCCTTCTAAATAAATTAGCTTAATCCTGTATGCCTTAAGGTACGGCTAATCTTTCCGATTCTACTTTTTACAAGATTGTACGAGCAAGTTTTACTTTTCATCTTGAATCTCATTAACTCAACTACCAATTTATTCACATTCACTTGTTAAAAAACAGTTGCATTTATTTTATTTTATATTATTTATAATTAAAAAATGAGGTAGTTAAAATAGATTTAAACATGCCTAACGTGTGTATGTGTTTGTGAAGGGGGCATAGAAAGGAAATAAAAATTATACAACAGTGGATCAACTTCTTTGATTAACAGTTCTTAGGCTGGTTGGCAGCAGCTCTCCACTCTTCTCGCTTCTCCACGCTTCTCGCCTTTCTCGTTAGCTCCCAGTAAGAATCACAGTTCATATCGTCCATTATTTGTTTTATGAACTCCAACCAAGGCCTCCCCTACAATTTCTCCCTTCCATCTGTCCTATCACCCTCTTAATCAGATCCTGGTGCCTAAGAATGTGTTCTACTAGCTGAGATCTTCTTTTTAATTGATTCAAAAAGCTTCTCTATTCATTAATTAACTTAAATATTTCCTTGTTTGACAATTTTTTCTTCTAACTTATCTTTTTAATCCTTCTGTGTAACACCATACTTCAAAAGTCTCCTATTTTCCTCTCCCCCAATTGTCCGTGATTCGCTCCCACACAATGCAATACTCCACACGAATGTTCTCAGTAATTATTTTCTCAACTCAAGCCTTATTAAGTCTAACACGTATCATTTCGTCTTGTTCGCTTTAATATAAAATCTCAAGCCTTATCCTTATTAACTCTAACAGATATCATTTCGTCTTGTTCACTTTAATGTAAAATCTGTCAATTATTTGTAATTGAACATGGGTTTCATTTTTACTCATTTTAGCATTTGTACATTATAAAAAAAATGATTTATATATATACATATATATATATATAATAGTTTCCACTTACCAACAATCTTTAATAGTACTTCCAGCGGTTTCAGATTAGTAATCCATCATCAGGAACATGGATGTGTTATAATTATATTTACTTCACATATCATTAATTATACTAACTTGAATTTTGAAAAAAAATATAAATATAAAAACTGATCGTCAAAAGGTAAAATAATGTAAACGTTATACGTCATGTCAGTATGAAGGTATCGGTTGTTAACAATTGAGACCTAAATACTGACTTAACAGATAATGTTTACATTATTTTACCTTTTGACGATAAATTGTTATATTTATAATTTTTTTTAATTAAGGTTAGTATAATTAAGGATATGTGAAGTATAATTATAATTATAACATAAATGTTCCTGAGGATGGATTACTAATCCGAAAGCGGTCGAACATTAGTTGATTTGTTGATAGTTGGTAAGTGGAAACTATTTTATAAATAAATTATATATCGATACTGACTGGCCATGATTAATAAAATTTATAAACACGATGTTGTATTATTTATTATTAATTTTTTTTATTTAATACGAAAATAATTTCAAAGCTGAAAATAAAATGTTAAAAATATTAAAAAAAAAAAAGTAAAGTAATTTTCAAATTTAATTATGGGTTATTTTTTTTTCAAGGTCCGATCGGTCACGAAATTAAAACCACAGTGAAAATAACAAAATTTTTATTTGTAACAAGTACTTACATAGTTACGCTATTAGACGTTTAGTCGTACCACGATTTAGACGTTTGTCGTACCACGCTACGACAAATGTCTAAATCGGAGTGGCGACTACGTTAAATTATAGAGTAACTATGTAAGTACTTGTTAGAAATAAAAATTTGTTTATTTTCACTGTGGTTTTAATTTCGTGACCGATCGGACCTTGAAAAAAATAACCCTCATAATTCTTATCATTATCAGGCAAAAAATTCCAACCAATCGTATTCTTTGTTTTTTTACCCAATCATAAGGTGAGAGGAATTCTTATCATCATCATGGACGAAATTTCAACCAATCATATTCGTATTCGTTTTTTAACCAATCATAAGGTGAGAGTAATTCTTATCACACAAAATTCCAACCAGTTGTATTCTTTGTTTCTTAACAAATCATAAGGTGAGTGTAATTCTTATCATTATCGGGCACAAAATTCTAACCAATCGAATTTTTTGTTTTTCAACCAATCATAAGGTAAGAGTACGAGGGTTATTTTTTTCAAGGTTCGATCGGTCACGAAATTAAATTAAAACCACAGTGAAAATAAATTTTTTTTATTTGTAATAAGTACTAATATAATTAATGTTATTTCTCTTCTTAGTCGCCACTCCGATTTAGACATTTTTCGTAGCGTGGTACCAACTTTCCAATACCCTCGTCATACAACGGAGCTGCCTGTATTTTCATCCATGTTTCTACGCTGGTCTGTTCCTTGATGTCTGTGCCAAAATGTTCTCCTCCTAGCTAACGTTTCATGTGAGCAAAGAGGTGAAAATCGGATGGAGCCAATTCCGGGCTGTATGGTGGGTGACTAAGAATAAGCGGAGAGGAATGTTGTCATCAGGCATTGTCTTTCTTCCTGACAATCGTCGGTCGCACACTGCAGCTGTAACAAAGAAGCTCCTGCAGCGTTTTCGTTGGGAAGTGTTTGATCACCCACCATACAGCCCGGACTTGGCTCTATCCGATTTTCACCTCTTTGATCACATGAAATGCTGGTTAGGAGGACAACATTTTGGCACAGACATCGAGTTGTAGAGCAGCATAGAAACATGGCTGAAAACACAGGTGGCTCCGTTCTATGACGAGGATATTAGAAAGTTGGTACCACGCTACGACAAATGTCTAAATCGCAGTTGCGACTACGTAGAAAAATAGCGTAACTATGTAAGTACTTACAAATAAAAATTTTTTATTTTCACTGTGGTTTTAATTTCGTGACCATTAATCGATCGGACCTTAAAAAAAGAATAACCCTCGTACATTTGTTTACACAAAAACAAAATATTTTTCTCGATACTAAGAGACTGCATTACGAGACTACATTACGCTGTGAATTTTATTCTTTGTATTTTCCATTTCTTAGGCAATATTATGCAGTTCCCTTGTGTACATAGAGATGAAACGGTACGTTACCTTCTCAGAAGCGTTCTTTGCGAGAATGAATCTAGCATTATTAAATAAGACCACCTTACTTTGTTTGAAAGTACGTAAAGTTATAACATATAATAGTTTTTTATAAAATATCAATGGTAAAGCGTAGCATTGCACAAATATTGAATTATGTTATTATGGAACTGGAGCATTAAGTGAAAATCGATATATCTTCTCTTTATACAATTCTATCGGTTAAAAATGTATAAGTCATTCGTATAAGAATACATGATTTAAATTTTATTCTATAAAGACTTGAGGATTTACTTCTTAGTAAAGAAATATATTTTCTAATATATCTTAGATGGAAACGAGATAGATATTTTTACGTAACTATGGAAACAATAAAAGAATAATCATTGAAAAATTAAAAAATATAATGATGTAAAATTTTATAAAATGCATTAAATGCTTGAAGAGAATAGATTTAATATGGTTTTAGTAAAATTGTAAAAAGATATTAGATTTTGAATAAATTAATATTATTATTTTATTACGAATACTAGAAGAAGAAATAATTCTGGATACCTACTCTTTATGATCAGTTGAATAAAAGTAACTTGTTAATTGTTTTTCCAGTTTCATTATAATACTAACAGACAGGAAAAAAATAATTTTTTTTTATTCGCATTATCAGTTTGTCCAACTGCTATTAACAATAGAAATAATACGAATAAGGTGTTTTTGAACAAAATAAAATCAATGAGAAATTGGTGAGTATTTGTGAAAGTATTATCTGACAAAATAAAATTGCTAAGAAAAAAAAGATTGAACAAAATTAATCCATTCTTAAATCCAGTGCTTAATACAAACAATACAGTTGTGTTTTCAGCTACATGTTTTGACTTGCACAGACACGATTAATCTTGTCCATGAAGGCTCACTCTTCAGTATAAGATATGGTGTCATAATATGTGAGTATGATAAGATTTAATTCTTTGTCTAGTATTGTTTATTTATATCTTACAAGTTATGTTAACAAAGTTAAACAATAAAAAATTAGCTAACAAAATGCAACATAGGAGAAATTTTTCAAAAATGGTGGATTATAGAAAGTTTCTGAGTTCATATTCGATTTCAGCATCAAAAAACAGATTAATATCATGTATCGCATGTTAGGAAACAAAAATTATGTTCATATTAAAAATACTTCTCAAAAAATATAACATTTTATTAAATTCATAACGAACAAGTATACATAATTTAAATTAATTTATTATTGTTCTTCCTTAGCCTATATTTCTTTATTTAGCCAATCCGTAAACCAATTTCTTTAATGTTTTATAAATCATCGTAAGTGTTGACTTTAAAAAAGACAGTAACTCGTAGCTTGGAACATTTCATTTTAAAAAAATTTCTAAAAGTCACTGATTAAAAAGAGTGCAAAAGTGTTCTAAAAACTTGCTATTATAATTTTTCCCTTTTGGTATAATATTTCAAACGATCATCCAATTTTCTAATGTAGTTAAAATTTCGCCTTTCAAATAATTACAAAACAAAGTTTAAATCCTGTAACTTTTAATCCAACTCATTCATAGCATTATTAATAGTTTGGCCTGTTTACAACAGCAGTTATTACAAGTAACAAATAAAAATCATTCACCCACCTCTCCAGTACACATTGAATAAAGCATTTTTTCTAATTTTATTCATTGTAAATTTCGGAGTTTTTCTGTCCAATTTTAATTTACAAACACAAAAGGTTTTTTTAAATTATAACTATTTCAGATTTTAACGTAATTATCGAAATATTTTTTCCTCGACTATAAATTAATGGCCGTTGCAACCGCATAACAGAAAAGGGAAAGTTCAACGCGATCAGCCAAAATTCTATTTATCAAAGTCTTTGTAAATACTGGTGTTTAAAGATCCCTTAGGAAATATAGATAAATTTATTTATTTATAGAGAGAGAGAGAGAGATCGAGAGAGAATGAGAGACAGGGAGGGATACATTTTTATTTATTGTGAGTACATATATTTCGATTTTCGTTGTCCATACTGACAATATAAATTCTTACAAACGGTATAAACTATTTTTATATATTGGGATAAGGGATATAGAGATGATTCAATTACATAAAGAATTTTATTCCCCACAAATTAAATTTCAGTCATCATAATCTTTTTCTAGTTAATATGGTTTTTGTATATAGATAACATAATTGGGCCATTGTATTTAAACTTTTTGTTTCGAACTTCCTAATATGCTTTGAAATAATTTATTTTTTCAATCATACCTAAATTAATTACTGAAAAAACCGTGTGATAAACTTCCTCTAAATTAATAAATAAAATGAGTACTTTTTTACCATCATGTGCATAATAATAATAACAAAAAAACTATTGGATCTTCAATACTTTTTTCGCATGCTGGAAACAAACTGATTTCCTTCTTAAATTTGTAGAAAGATTTTTGAAATATTTTCAAATAACTTTAAAATATTTGACCAGAAAAAACACCTGCAATCGATTATTTTAGCTATATTGCTTTTATTTATAAAATGTTTTATTGAAATCCTTGAATTTTTTTTTGGAAATACTTCTTATTAGTAAGTTTGTGATTACGAATTATAAGATTTAATTTCTGAGTAAATTATTTTCCACTAACACAACCAAACTCTTCTGTTTTTAAGACACTTTATCAAGTTATGTAATATAACGTTATTAAAATAATTATTTATAAACCGTAAGCAAGATAAAGATCGATTTCTATTTTAATTTTATTATAAAATTTCATTTGCAGTTTCGGACTATAATACCTTACAATTCTATAGTAAGGAATAATGTTTCTTTTTCTTTTATTATCATAATTGGGTTCACGTACTTACGGTAATTGAATCAGATTGTATGAAAGAAATAACTAATCCAAAACGTAGAAAAGTTTTCTGATTTTGTTAGAGAAAAGAAAATAAAGTAAAAAAGAAAAGTAATGAAAATAAACGTAATAAAAACAAAAAAATTATTATGCTTTTTTCTTCTCGTTTTTTTATTAAAAAATTTGATTTTAATTTTAGCTTAAAAAAAACCAAAAAATCGTAAACTAAAGAAAACGTTTACTTTAATATAAATTCGTGCACTTAGTACTAGTAGTATAATTAATATTTAATAATATGAAGAAATGAATTTTCTTAATTTTATTCTCATAAGACTCAACTAAATATAAAAAATCTAGGTTACAGGTAATGTCAGAAACGTAACATTTAAAATATAATATTCAGCTTGAAATACTTAATATTCTTTTTTTTTAAGTTTTATTTAAAAAAATAATGTTTTTCGTCGATTTATAATTACAATAGAAATGTTTTATACAAAAATTACCATAAAAATTAACATTTCAACATATAGAAGGTTGGAATTTTTTTTTTACAGTCAGTTTATCAAATATCGAACAATAAGTAAATCGTATAAAGCAATGACGTGAAATAGTGATACCTCCCAAGACAGTACTATAAAAGTATGAACCAACAAAAATAATGTAATGAAACAGAGAAAAAAGGATAAATGGTCATTAAAATAAAGAAAATGACAATATACATCGTCTCACATCCTTACTGTTATCCAACAGGTTAATGGGAAAATGGTTTTCATGCATGGTCAGCTTAAATAAATACTTAAATAAATAAATTCGCGAATAGAGATGGCAAGGTAATCGTGGATCTGCTTCGTCTTCGCAAACCATGGCGCCTCCGATATGTTGCTCAGCACTTTGTTCTGGGAACTTTGGATGATGTCGGTTTGCTATTGCTTGCCTTACCCTAAATTTGTATCCCATAGGTAGACAACGTTCCTTCCTAGTAACCAATTCAACCACCTTGATATTAATTGCTTTCTCTTTTCTCTCACATGATTTTCCCATGTGTCCAAATGAAGTTCTACGAACCGAATGAGAGATGTGAACTCAATTTAGGAAAACTCGTGGTCAGATTCCCTTTCTATGAGTATAAATGTAGTCTTGTACAGTCTCAGGTCGACCATTTCTGAGATGTGTGGTTAACTGAAAACCCGTGTCGCTCATGACTAAAGTTATTGTAAACATTTTTGTTTATAATTCTTGTTTACCTAATAAACTTACAAATGCTTTAATTTTTTTTTAGTTTTTAAAAATTTAGTTGAATTTACTACAAAAGGAAAACAAAACGGACGATGAAAAATTTCCCAAAATTTAAATTTGTCAGGGAAAGTATGGTGACCATAATAACGGGAAGATTTTTCGAAATCGTTAAGGAGTATTTTGCGAAAAAAAATAATTTTGATTTATTTCAAAGGAATTTTTCATTAAAGCAAATTTGCTGTTTACAATGCATATATAAATAATCGAAAAAGTTTAAAAAAAAAAATCAACCCCTACACCTTAAACTTAAATATCAACCCACCTCCTAAAATTGAAATATATGTTTTTGTTTTTTTGATGTGAAGCATTAATTTTTATTTCAAAAATTTATGTGATGGGGTATATTTCGAAAAAAAAACAATTTTTATTTTCTTCAAAGGAATTTCAGAGAAAATTTTATTAAAGCACATTTTGTTATCTACAGTCCATTTATAAATCGAAAATATAAAAAAATTCAAAAAATCAATCGTTTTGCGTCTGCTCTTTCTTTTATTCGACGTTACTCCAGGACTACTCTACAGTTTTTGCAACAAATTATTCCCGGGGATGAGAGTTGGGTGCTTCATTACATTCCTGAAACTAAACCAGCATCACATGAATGAAGACACAAAAATTCGCCCCAGCCAAAAAAAATGAAAACATCCCCAAAAAAATGACAGTCTTTTTCGATTCTGAGGAAGTTGTTTACAGTGAATTATGCCCCGAGAAACAACAATCAATGCCGAATCTTACTGTGAGACTTTTAAAAGATTGCCTAAAGCCATTAAAGATTGAAGACCCGAAGATTGAGCGATGAGGTCGGTTTTCCTCACGACAACGCTTCTCCTCATTCATCTCATGTGATAAAGGAGTTGCTGCAAAAATTAAAAAAAAAAAATATTCCCTTATAAATGTGTTTGTTTTATAGAGTGGATGTAACTAACTTTCTGATCGTCCCTCGTACAGTCATATATAAAATAATTAAAATTCAAAACATCTCCTTTTAAAATTAAAATAGATGGTTTTTTGTTGTTTTGCTGTATCTTCCTTCGGTTTAAAAATTTTTCCAAAATTTTTTGAAAGTTTATACTTTTCCCCTAAAAAATATATATTCTGTTTTTAGTTTTTGGCTCCAACTCCATTAGCTTTTGTTATTGATAGCCGGAAAATTAATGCAATACTTTGCCAGATTTTTTTTGATTTTTCCTATAAAAAAACTGACAACACAGTTGTAGGACTTTCCTGTTACGCGCTTTTTTTTAATGCATGGGTACACCCACAACTTAATTTAAAAAGGCACTGCCACACTAGCGCTCCTTGTGGTGACAGAGAGTTTTATTGATGCAGTATACGGACTTAGCCACTAGTGACTAAGTTCGTATTTTTAATAATTATAAAATATTTGGAAAAAGTTTTGCAAATATTATTTTTTTATTTGTTAATAAATGTGCCAAAGAAAAATAAAACCTTAATTGGACGAAATCTCAAGATACTGATGGTGGGTGACCTTGCTTTTCAGTCTCATCTCCTGAGCCTTTTAAGCTGAAAATTTAATGGCATCAATGCCTCATATACAGAAATAATCTGACCAACTTTGGTCAAAATCGGTCCAGTAGTTCTGGAGATATTAGGTCATTTAGATTGCGACACCAAAAACAGCACTTATATAGGGAGATCCAGGAAATTTCCATCCGGTTTTTTGGATTCCTTAGGTTTCAAGAGCTGGTGAAAACCGCATATTCCCAAATTGGACTGATTACAATACTTTCCCTTCTACAGCTATAGCGCTAAACGGGAAAGTAAAACGTAAACTATGTTATTTCTTCTTTTTGTATGGTATAACTGATAAAATTAGCGTTATGTTAGAAAAATGAATAATTCCTAATCAAATTTTAAACTAGAAAATTAGAATGGTACCAAGTCGTAATCAAATGGTTAATTTAATTCTTTTCTTAGAAATTAATAAATAGTTGTACCAAGCAGCTAGAAACGCATTTTTAAGATTGGTAAATAAACAAAATACTGTCGAATGAATATCATTTCATTCATTGTTACGTAATAGTTGTAACTGATATTAAAACTACCGCTTTGGTCTAGTGATGTACTCGCATCGTAAATCACCTGATTTCTAGAGTTCTAAGGTTCAAATCTAATTAAAGGCAGTTACTTTTATTAGGATTTGAATACTAGATCATGAATACCGGTGTTTTTTGGTGATTGAATTTCAATTAAACACACACCTCACGAACGGCGGCCTGAAAGTGTACAAGACTACACTTCATTGACATTCATATACATATCATCCTCATTCATCCTCTGAAGTAATACCTTACGATGGTTCCGGAGGCTACAGAGGATAAACAGAAAAGAAAAAACTGATATTAAAGGAACAAAATAATTCTTAGAATAGAACTGTAAAATAGTTTGTTGGTTTGCAATAGAATATAATAAGATACTATTGTATTTTTCTTTAAAATTATTAACAATATGATAAAAAACAATAAAATAATTCCAAAAACTATCATAATCATTCTTAAAACATTATAAAGAGAATTCAAATAAATTATTTTCGAATAATTGATATTTTATTAAGTTCTATTAAAGTTAGTAATACCTGATTGAATTTAAAAAACTTGTTTTTAGTATATTTATCGTTGGAATTATTTTATATTTTTTTTAAAGATAATATCTGTCTCTCATATCTGATCTGAATTTAATGATTCAGAATTGATCATTTTATTTTATTCAAACAAAAGATTTTCTAGTAATCTTAACCATTTTAGTCTCACCACGTTGGCTTTGCGCCATTAAATTCCGTCTTCTGTCTTTATTTTATCTTTATTCTTTTGTTCATAATGCATTTCTCTTTATTTTCTTCCTTTTAAAATTCACTTTTATTATTTGTAGTGTAGTGATTTGATATTTAGTACAACATAAAATCGAAATATAATATTCTTTAAAAATACCGTTTTTGAATAAATATATTCCAATAAACGATTTTGCAATCAAAAATAGTAATTTTTTTTGGCTTTTATTTCAGTATTTTATTCGAAGTATTCTATTAGTTAACTTTTAAAAATTCCTTCATTTCATTCAAATACGAGTGTGATTTGTTGCTTCTGTATTTATTTAATTTCATTTGTAAACTCCAGGAGTAATAAAACATAAATTTGTTAACGGTTTGTTTGTTTTTAAAAAAGTTTCATGGTTCTTTCTATATACTTTTCGTTTAACAATGAGATTAACGAACCATTTATGGAACAATAGGTTTTATCAGTAGGTTGATATCTTTTATTCTTGTACAGTATGCCTATTAGTGTTGTGAGACAAAGTTTTTTTTCTGCTGTGTGTATTTATTTTATTGCTTAATCCAACTAGATTGAAAAATGAGGAATTAAAGTTATTTCATTTAAAGTTAAAGCTAATTCTAAAATTACTCTGTCAATAAAAGTTTTACAACTCTAAAATTATTCTCTTTGTTTATAACCTTTGTAAAGTTGTAGGTATTACTCTTACATTTGAATGGAAGTAGAATTATTTCGATAGGAGTAGTCTTAGTATGTAAACTAAGAGTACTAATGTAAGAGTATGTAAATGTTGTTTAAGATTGATATAGATAGGAATCTTAAATGTGATATGTTTCAAAACTTGTGGGATAAATATTTTATTATATCGCTTCAGTATGAAGCGAAATTTACGTGCATGGAATTTTTCTACGGTTTGTCTATTCCTACAACATATTTTCTACAAGCAAATAAATCAATATTCGGAAAATTTCCTGAAAACTTATATTAATTGGTGTAAAACCGAAAGCAAAACCAGACATTTAATATTGCTGATATTAGTAGCGAAGGGACGTAGAACAATTTAAAAGTAAAGTTGTTGGTAAAGTATATGGTTGTTCGGGTTCTCGTATTAATAAGGATTATATACGTAGCACTCGGTTATAAAGAAAAAGATTGAGATTTGCAAGAACCCGATATTACAATTTCACTAACTATTTTTAAAGGATCTCGATTAACAATGTTACATGCAAGGTACAGTGTGTACAGAAATATAATTGTGTACAGAATTAGAGTATACAGGTTTTTCTGATTAATAATATGGGGAATTTTAGTAAAGTTTCATGATGAAAAACAGAAAACAATTACACTGATCTGCTTTACTCACAGTGAGTAAATTGTTCATTATTACTTCCGCGAAAAGTTTATTCCCTGGCTTATGAGCGTTAATAGTATTTCTGCTTTCGAAATAGTGATTCTCTTCGTCATTTTGTTTCTTGGTTAATCAACCATAAAGAAAATTGTAGATCATTTCTGAGATCTGTCCTCTAAAATTTTACATATAATTTTATTAAAGCCAAGTTACTCTTTATTTTCATTCTCCCCAACAGTAGCCACAAATGCAACCATGTTGCTGATCTTTGAAAAGTCACTGAAAACACGCTTCATGACCAGTTAATTTACCACTGAATTTTTGCGGCACAATTTCAGATTTTCTACTTTTACTTACTAGCTTTTCTCAAACTATAATATCCCTCTTGTTAACGACACAGATCATCATACACATCAAAAACCATGACAGTTCAGTCTATGATAGATTATGATCGTCCAAACTGATTGAGCATTTTGAGTTCTGAAAGGACTATTGAACCAGACAGCCTGATACAAAAGTATGAAGCGATTTTCCACCCTGAAAATATATGTAGAGGTGGATTTACTTTGAGTGAAAAAGTTTCTATTCATTTTTTTTTTAAATATTTATGTGTAAACCTTTGTTATTTAATAATACCAAAACTTTTAATATAAGTTTAATTTTTCTATTAGGATTTAAAGTTACATGGTGTTTCCGAAACAACTTAAAATTTTGCGGTTAAGTAATGAACTTAGTCAGTCTCTTGTCTGGTTTTAAAAACTTTACTCTTTAAAGTTAATCCTAAATTTAAGTATAAAATTACACATCAGTTCTGTCGCAATTTTTAACATCAAGGGTAGTGATATTTTCTTGAAAGTAGAATGTTGATTTTGAATTTTTTTATGAGTAAAAAGTAAATTAAATAACAAAAATAGATTCAAATAAGCTCATAGAGCTCTGTAGAAATATAATGATAGAAAACTAAAAAACTAAAATATAAATGTATATTTTTAAAAGAATTATTTCAGTTTAACATTTTCATTACTTGTTCTTCTCATTACGACAATTTTCTCTTATTTTCCTTTTCTAGCTTATGTTTCCTCTTTGTAACACAAGAATTATAATTGGTTATCGTTAAGTTCCAGAATCCATATAATTAATAACAATTCTGTGACCTAAATATAAACTTTAACAGATATAAAAATATAGCAGGTTTTGTTCTCTACGCAAGGAAAAAATATATAAAAAAAAACAAAAATAAAATGTTGAAAAAACTAAAAATATATTGCCGCGTGTTCGCCGTTCGATCAGGATATTGAATGACTAAAAATCTCTTATAAATATAATTTATTACTGTAGAGACAAACAAAATAAATAATAATAGTAATAATGACAATACGTATGTATAACATACAAATTAGTAATTCAAGCAAAAAGGACAAAACTTGTTTGACAGTTTAATTATAAAAATCATAATACATTCCAATTTACTAAAAAGCTTATAATGATAGAACCTGACAATGCACTAACAAGATAAAAATAAAACAGTCTAAAGTTCACACAATTCACTTTCTGTGATTTTTGTTACTTTGACTGTTTACAATTACTCGGGCTTGCGAAAACTACTCTGTTATCACTTGCTTTCATGACTGCGCAGAACCTGGCTTCGCAGAACTACTGACTCTGCGCTGGTCCCTGGCAGTATTTATATCTCCTAACCAGCATTACTCGCATCATCCCTTACATTGTTGAATTTAATAATTTTCATAGATCGTGCGCTTACATAATTCTTATTCCGATCCGGTAACTCGATCGTCGAACAACAGCTTTTGAAGGTTGCATTGTCTGTATTACAAAGAGCAGATTGTTAAACGGACCCATTACTCTAAGAATAGGATCCCTCTTAAATCCTTCTGCTTCTGGATTCTTCTTTTCATTATTGTTTTCTCTTTTATTTTAGTCTTATTAAAATATCTTATTTCTAATGGTATAAAAAAATTCACTCTAATACTCAATTTTAAAAGTACTGTCCATATGTTCAAAGATAATTTTTTTCGCTTATATATTTGAATTTATTTTTTTGTTCTCCGGTTATGTTTTATTTTTAACAAAAACAATTATCAATTGATGTAATCATAGGGTAAAGAAGTAAAATGTATTAACTCCATACTCTTATTATTTCTGTTTGTTTACAAAAATAACAAAAACTATCATTGTGAAGGCTTAAAAACTGTATTTAACCTATAGTGTATCATAATGAACCGTAGATATTTATGGTTTCGTATAAAAGACTAAGGTTTATAACTAATTTATTTGATTATTTATAATAGTTTTATCTATAAAGGGTTATAAAATATTATTTTATGTTTTATTTAATTCTATAGTACAAGGGTTAACCAAATAACTGAAGCAGTGTGTCCAGTAATAACTTACTGCTTGTAAACTACTAAAATACGCATCTACGTCGTTTACGATGTTTTGTTCTGGCCTAAACATTTAACGATCGGGTTGTGGTTTCCTTCAAACATAATTTTCTCTATAAAAAGATACCAGTGTAAATAAGAATGGTCATTTTATATATATTTTATGATTGATTTTTTTTCCTCATAGTGTATTTTTATAGAATAAAGTTTATCTCGGTCATCAGGTTTTTGCCTCTTTTTTCTTATCTTTGTTTTCTTCAGTTTTAGTTCGTCGGTAGGCTAACTTACTCGAAATATAAAATGAAATAAAATTAGGAATTGGTTAAAATTATTGCTGCTTTTATTGAGGCAATTTCTATATGTATAAATTAAGTGATAAATGTATTTCGTGGGTCATAAAACTTGTTTTTAGAAGTTATTTATATAAAATTTTATTTCGTATTTGTAATAAAATTTAAACAAGGTTTTTATAATTAGATCTGTTTTAATTATGTCTGGTAAAAAAAAAATATTTTTTCCTTTCAAAGAGATTTTGTTTTTAGATACTGAGTGCATTACTTGTAAAGCTTTTTTTAATAAATTTCATTTACCAATGTTTGCAGTTATGTTATGATAATTCATTTTCATGATGAATTCTATGCGATTTTCCTGAAATTTCACTCAATTACACGGAAAAAATATAAAAAAAAATAATTTTTTTTGTTCCATAAAAACACAATAAATAGTTCTTAAAATGAAATTTCTATTTCTTTTATTTCTAATATGTACGTTCCAGTCTGTTCAACTAGTGAACAATAAGCAACCCCTCACGGCTCAATGAGATGAGGATGATATACATGACATGTAAATGAAGTACAGACCTCATGTCTTCCATGTATTTTACAGACTCAGGGCGAACATTCCTGAGACATGTGATTAATTGAACCCCAACCACCAAATATACACCGGTAATTCCTAGTATTCAAAATTGTAACAACTAACGTTTACTAGGTTTTGAACCTCAGAACTTTCGATTTCGAAAATCATCTGTTAAACAACTGATTTGCAAAGACGAGTTATCCAGTGAACCGGCCTGATAAGCTAAATTTCTATCTTTGACAGGTATATTTTCCGATAAGCAAACTTTATTTATAAGTTAAATTGTTCATATGATTGTATTAAACATAAAGACGACAATAAGTATACTGAATGCAACTGCCGATAACAGCACTTCACAAATAATAAAAATGCCTGAGAATGATAAGAACTAATCATTGGATCTCGTGGTATGGTGAAATTTTAGGACTGCCCATCACGAGGTCTAATTCTTTGTGACAATTATTTTATTAATTTGTTTGAAGGAACATGTGAAATTCCATGGCCCTTTGAACAATAAATAAATTTGCATTAAGTTTAGATTGAGGTTATTTTTTTTACAATTGCGTAAGAGTTTTAATTTATAGTATTAAATGACTAGCTCTGATGACAGAGCTCTGTTACCCGGCGTTTTCCAGGCTTTGCACAGAGTACAGTAAGGAGCTTAATTTACATGTTTTTATTTCTTGTGTGTATATAAAAAGAGAAAGGGGAATAGTATATGAGATAACGACAACGGTTTTATTTATCTCAAAGCTTTTGTAAAGCTTAACAGTACACTACATCTTTCGTTTGAACGTTCCGAGCACAAACAAATAAATTATTTGGTATGCTGACTCTTGAGCAAGCTTCATATAATTGGCCGTGCGAAAAACTTGGACTTTCCAAATTAAAGCCTGCAACACAAAGTTATTGCTCCTATGCCTAGTTGATTTAAATTTAAAAGGCATATTTGTGTCACTGGGCATCAAGGGTTAAATACGCCTTCTCCTGTAACTTAAGGACGAGAATAGTATACGTATCTAGCATTGAAATTAGACAACACTAATTTTAGAAAATAATGACTCATATTTTTGATTCCTCTTTCTGCTTCGAACTTATCATGACAAAATTTCTGGTTCTTGCGACTTTCCCTTGCATATGATGTAGAACCCCTACACGTTTCTGTTTAAGGCAAAGCTTTCTTTCCTTCAACGTTTCCATTGCCCTTGATGCAGAAGCTCTGACATATACCTCGGGCAGGCGAAGTTCTCTTGCCTTCAACGTTTCCCTGGCTCTTCATGAAGAAGCTCTATTTTCCTGCGTAGACATAGCTCTCGTTCTTCTCGTGTTTCCTAATCAAGGATTGGTGGTTCTTTTATCTGACCAAACTCTTTTTTCTTTGGCAGCGTTTCGATAAGTTTGAAGGGTAAGGAGTCAACAGTTCCAACGCAAAATTTATGAAATTACTAATTTTCCAATGCCCTTTTCCCAGCATAATTATTTTCATAGTATTACTTTTCCATTTCTAACTGTCCTATTACTCGAAAATCATTTTAGCAACAATCATCGATTTCCATAGTTACGTCTTCATTTTCTTTTTATAAACTATAAAATAGATTTGCTTAGTTTTTTTTAACTTTCAATGAAGGAAAATCCAACAAACTTTTATTCAGACTAAAATTCGCCGATTTGTTTTTAATTTGGTTTTGTATATTGTCGTATATCTTTTTTGTGGCCTTTATTTTGGATAACCATGCAAAATTTTAATTCAGTTATATAATAAATAAAATAATTAAAGCTAGTCAAAGAGGTACACACCTTCTTGGTTATGTATATTTTATATCAAGTTAAACTAAAATTTATAAAATATTCATTATTTGATTTTGATTTAAGTAATAAATCAAATTAGTATATATTACAATTTTATTTATTAATTTATATAAAAATTTCTGTTAAAAGAAATATAATGTTCACAATGTTTTTAAATTTTTACATAAATTTTCATTTTTCTAGGTAGGATAATTCGATTAACGAATGAATTTTAGTCCTTAAACACTGTTATGATCATGTATTATGGTATTTGGCCTCCCTGTTTATGTTTGCATTCAACTATAATCTAGAATGGTTTTATAATACTGAAATATATTTTTGTTGCTTGTAGAAACTGTTTTACAACGAATGTTTGTTGTTTAACTGTTGTTTTTAGTCCGTTCATACTGCCGTAAATTTAGAATATTTATTTTATCCAGTTTTATAAAGGTTTACCAACCTGTCGGGTCGCTAGGAGGTAAATAAATATTTCAGTGTTCTCATACACTTTTGCTCTGATTTGAGTCCAACCCGAACTGACCTACTATAGAATCATTTTTAAAGAATGCGTTATATTATTATTCGTCCAAATATATACTTTCATCAGAATTTTATAAAAACACTTCTTAAAACATACTTAAGTTATTAATCCCACTGGATAATATTTTTTGGATAAGAATGCCATCATGGTTGAATAGTTAACTGAATTCTACATTTCAGTTTAAAAAAGTATTTTAACTCTCAGTCAATAGCTTTAGGAATTAGGAAATGTTTAGAAAAACTTTATATTTGGAGTGTTCTTTTGCGCAAAACAAAGTACTTACAAATTTTAATATAGTGGTTGAAGCTTATCTTGTAACTAAAAAGAACTTAAGGGATAATTAATTTTTTGAAAAGAGTTGGAGTGGAATGCAACATGATTTATTCAAGTAATTATTAAGAAAAATAAAAAACCAATTATAGTGATTAAAAATTTCAATAATTTTTAATTAAAACAATTACAATCTATTATATTAAAGAATTGAAATATTTGTTGGTGTAAAATCTAATAGTGTTAAATAAGTAAAACATGAATACTTAATTCCGTTTACCTATATCGTAATAGTGATACGAGTTTTATTACGTAAGTAACATAAAAGTTACAGTATTGTTAAAAATAACTTTTATAGTTATTTACCAATGTAAAACTTGTTTGGAAATTCTTCTGTTATTTTATCTTTTAATTATATTAGTCAAACCATATTTTTGCCGATGATTAACTTGCTATTAATTACGAAAATAGTAACTAATGATCTTCTTTCATTCCCCACCTTTTATATTTTCTTATGACGTTTAATTTTATCATTATAATTTGTAAAAAAATTACGAACTAACAAAAAGGTCTGGTTAGACATTGATATAATAATTATATAAATAATAATTATAATAATATAATAATTATAATTATAATAATTATAATAATATAATAATTATAATTATAATAATTATAATAATAATAATATAATAATTATAATAATAATTAATAATAATTATATAATAATTATAATTATATTAATTTAAGGTTTTTTTTTAATTGATGAATTAATTTATAACAAGGCCTTATAAAGAACCTTGTACGTGGTTACGAACTAACAAAAAGGTCTGGTTAGACATTGATATAATTTTTTTTTTTTTTTTTTTTATTGTGCAACAGAACAGTTACAAAACCTTTGTATGCCACACAATATCACATAAAGTCACAAAAGAACACCCACATATAAATTAAAAATATAATATTCAAAACACAATAATAATAATAATAACAATTATACAGTCAAATACAAAAAATAATTAGAACTTTAAAAACGGTAGCTACGTTGTGTTAATAAAACACATAGATGAAAACATCCAAAAACAAAAAGACAACATTACTAATACATTCCAAATAAAACAAGTTATAAGCAATAATCCTTAAAAAAAACAACAATAATTTTAAAATCATGAAAGTGAGCATCACACCAAGGACAATGATCCATCGCCACGTAACCCTCTCAAATTTTTAACGAAGGCTGCCTCATCTTCCCAAAAGCTTTATTTCCCAAAAGCTCTATTAGCACCAACAAAACAAACTTTTCAACATCTCCAAACTTAAAACGCATCCAGTTCAAGAACCTATCCTGAACACCCTCAACCAGATCATAGGCAAAACGTCGTGTACTATTCCACACCACGGTCGAGTACTCCAAGCGACTCCTCACCAAAGACTTGTACAGCAGGTTACAAGTGGAAATATTGCTAAACCGTCCACAAATCCAAAGGACAAGACCAAGGTCCCGGCGTGCTTTACTGACAATCCGAGCAACGTATTCGTGAAAATACAACTTCGCATCAAATAAAACCCCGAGGTCCTCAACCCATGTCTCAGCGACAATAATGTGCGTACCAATCCTATAGCTGAAAACAGAGCTCGACGTCTTACGAGACAAAGTCAAATGTTTGGTCTTCCGAAAATTCAAGGGCATACAATTGCGGTCAGCCCACTCAACAACCTTGTTAATATTCAATTGTAGCAACAGGTGATCCATACTATTTCTGATCGGACAATATATTTTGACGTCAAAAAAACCTTAAATTAATATAATTATATAAATAATAATTACAATAATAATAATATAATAATTATAATAATAATTAATAATTAATAATAATTAATTAAGGTTTTTAATAATATTAATAATATTTAAGGTTTTTTTTTAATTGATGAATTAATTTATAACAAGGCCTTATAAAGAACCTTGTACGTGAGAATGTAAAAATGGAAACTTGTATCGTATGAAAAATTCCATCCCTGACCGGGTTTCGAACTCGGCATCACCGGATTAAAAACCGTTATTTCCTTTGTTGTTATATCAAAAGATTGATTTTTTTTTATATAACTACTAATATTTGAAATTTTAATAAAAATATTAATTATAACAATAAAGTAAGGAATAAATGTATAAGTTGCTGACCTCAATTTTTTGAGAGCTTTGACTTTGTAATAAGTAGCTGAGTTTTCTACCTTAAATATTTAATATTCTTGTACTTTAAGATGGTTATACATTTAAAGGAAATTATCACGTAATAACTTCTTCCTATTTTGTATCCACGTTTTCCTATCCTTTTTAGCTTCAAAATGTCCTTTGATTACCAACTTTAATTTCAGTATAACGCTTAAAGTTACAATATTTAATACTTTAGCTGTAAAGAGTATTCCTTTCAGATATTACCTTAAGAGATATAATAAAATTATGATTTCACCATAACATTCACTAATTCTTTTTTGTAAGAAAAGAAAAATGTGTCGTAAAGTTTTTATTAAATTAAGTAAAGAGGCTACTAAAAAAAAAATCATTTTTTTATTATAAGGATGACAGTTAAAATTGACGTTGTTAAAAAATAAAGAGTCTAATCGCATTCGAACACAACTCGTTTTGAATGATTTAAATTAATATTTTTATTACCTTAATATAAATTCTTTTCTTTATTTTTCCTGTTTAGCCTCCGGTAATTACCTTTGATACTTCAGAGGATGAATTAGGATGATATGTATGAGTGTAGTCTTGTACAGTCTCAGTTCGACCATTCCTGAGATGTGTGGTTATTAATTGAAACCCAACCACCAAAGAACACCGGTATCCACGATCTAGTATTCAAATCCGTGTAAAAATAACTGACTTTACTAGGAATTGAAACGCTGGAACTCTCGATTACCAAATCAGCTGATTTGGAAAGACGCGTTCACCACTAGACCAAAGTTCATCCACAAGATAAATTTGGGTTTAATAAGTTCTAACAGCAGTCGGCTTATCTTAGTGATAAATGTTACATAAATGTTTGAGTCCATTTTTTGAGTTTAGATGTGATAAAATACATATTAAAATTTTTAATTAACTCACCGGGTTGGTCTAGTGGTAAAACTAATCGTAAATCAGATATTTCGAAGTCGAGAGTTCTAAGGTTCAAATCCTATAGTTATCGGATTTGAATACTAGATCGTGGATACCGGTGTTATTAGGTGGTTGGTTGGGTTTCAAACAACCATATCTGTTCAAGACTACACATTTATCTGTACATTTACGCAGATATTGATGAGTCGTAATGACTTGAATTTTTGATGCAACTATAAATAAATGTATTTGAATTTTTCTATTCTTTTCTACTTTACACTGAATTTAATATTAAGATCTGATTTCAATGTATAATCATATGTTCTTGTAACAAACGCGTTTACATTTCTATTCAAATGAACTAATCCAGAATATTTTAATAAATGTTACCACTCAACATTTTTCCTTTTTTTACAAGATATTAGTATAAGTTATTGTTCCGTATTTTATAATTTTGTTTATACCACATAAAAATTCATAATTTGTGTTTAACTGAAAGATTGTGAGTTATCTTATATCATTCAGTCATTTTTCATACTTTTCTGTTTTAATTTTCCTACATATTTGTTTACACAGAATGTCCTTTAAAAGGTGAGGCCAAACTCTAGGAAGTGATTCTACTCATCATATTGCAAAAATATCCAGCGAAAATAGGTCAGAAAACGCGTATTTTTTTGTCTGTCCGCCATTTTGTTTTTTTAGAAAAAAATTTATTTTTCAAGAACGGTTGGAGATAACGCAATAAAATTTTGTGCTTTATTTTAAACTAAAATGTTTTAATAGAAAAACAATAACGATAATCTTCGTTGACAAATTTCAAAATAGCAATCGTTTCAATTATGCAAACTTAAATATCTTACGAATTATTTGTGAACTAAATCAAATTCACTGATTAAAATGGCTTAAAATTAGCAAAATTTTATTTAGTTATCAAGTGACTCACGATAACAAAAAAGGAATATGGCCGCCATATCGGTTAAGGCCTAAGTTTTCCAAGAACTGTTTTTTTGTTGTCGGATTTTTTACAATTAAGGTGTCGTTCTATTCTTGATAAATCTAATAATTCCTAAGATATTTAAGAATGAAAAATTGAAACGACTGCTATTTTGAAATTAAACGAAAAGTCAACGAAAAGTATTGTTATTTTTCCTATTAAAATCCTTTCTTGAAAAGTAATTACTTTCTCAAAAAACACAAAATGGTTGTCAGACAGAAAAATATGCGTTTTCGGAACTATGTTCACTGGACGTTTTTCTTCGGTAGTGTTAAGTAGTATAATTTCGGATGTTGAAACTGTAATTATTAATTCCACACTAAGAGTAACAACAAAAAAAAAAAGATAAAAAATATTTATTCTGTTTCACTCAGTTGAGTGAATAAATAATAATAAAAAGCTACTTCCACGAAGAAGAAAATTAAACGTTATGCGGAAGTAAAAGTTATGGTATAAAAAGATAATCATCAACTATAATAAAATGTACATTATTGTTGAATCCATGACATATCTGCTATAATCTAATTCATAACAGATTACATGCTAGTACTGTTTAAAAAAGTTGGTTGACTTATTTTTTTGTTTTATATTGCTCACTTTTTTCTTTTTTTTACTTTTATATAAATTTCAGTTTTCTATTTAATTCTTTTATTTTATTAATGCAAGAAACATTTTTTTCCATACTTTTTATATGCTCGTTTATTTGTTCTATTTACCAACTTGTTTTTTTTTTTCGAATTGGCCATCTGTGGACTACTTGAACAAACTTTAGCTTTCATTTAAGGCTTTAATCCTCTTTCATCTCCGTGATCATTTCTCGTAATCTTTCTCTTGTCCTTCTGTGATTCTCCTGTTGTTTTCTGTTTCGTCTTGAGTAACGATAAATCTTTTAATCTCATGTACGTTTTTCTTGAGAATTTCTCTTTTCTAAATTTTTCCTCTTACTCCGATCTCCTGGAGATCCTTTCGTATTTGTAGAAGTCAGTTGTTTTTTCTTTTTTTAGGTTATCAAAGAAGTTTAAAATCTTTCTTGTCAATCTTTCTTCATTCATTCTCTTTAAATGACCGTGAAACAGTATTCTCCGTTTTCTAATAGTATCAGTTACATTATCTATAAATTTTCTTGTATGATCTTAAAATATTCCTGTTATTTCCATAATTCGGGAAAAATATTTTTCTTAGAATTTCCTTTTCCTCAAAATATTCTTTTGTCTTCATATAATCATGTCTGAATTTTGTATTGTAAAAGATCGTCGATTTCTTTTTATGGTATTAGCGTTTGTTTATTAAGAAAGCTATTTCCATTCTATTTGCCTGATTTCCTAAAAAAATTTTATTTATTCCATTTTTCTCGATTACTTCACCTGGGAAATTAAATTTTTCCCAAACTTTTTTCCGTTTCATAGCTTATTATTTTAAAGTTTATTTGTAATATTTGTGTAATAATCGAAATGCCTAATCAAGTTATAAATATATAGACTTTCATTTATTGTATATGTTTCTATTAGATATCTTTAAATAACCTTTTAAAACGTAATTTTTTTTAATATTATATTTGGTATGCAACTCTTCAATATTTTCAGAATTTTACTACTTTTAAATTGATGTTCTTTGTTAGTAATGATTTCCTTTTCTTGTAATAAATTCATAACTCATTTATGAAAAATAATAATTCGGTTGAGCATTACACATTCAGAAAACTTACTTTTTTAATGTATTAAAAAAACAAAAAAACTTGTTCATTTTCTTCCAACCCTTATGATCGGTCCGTGTCATTTTAAAAAGAAAAAAATTCATAGTAATATTTTTATGAAAATTAAAATTACAAAAAATATATAAGAATTAAATAATTTATAACACTGATTTAAAATATTTTTCGAAAACTACGTTTACTGGAAAAGTAAAATTCAGTATTTATAAGAAAAACATTTTGTAAACAGAAATTTTCTTCTTATGTAATAAAATTAAAACATAATTAAATGTCAAGAAATGGGAGGAATACCTTTCTAATGAAATTAAAATCTATTCGAAAAGAGACAAAAAGCTTTCTCCTTTAACTGGAAAATTTCCATGATATAGTAGGTAGTATGAATGTATTTTTGAAAAGGCAAAGAGACCAAGAAGATATTCGTTAGTGTTTCTCTGTTTCTTTGTTTTGTGATATATTTTTTTCCATTTCTTTGTCTAGATGTAACAGCAAATTACAAACTTACAAATCCCTTCTAAATTAGGTTTAACTAGACTTTTATCTCTTCAAGCAATAATATTTTTCAACATATAATAAAAATAGAAAAATATGATCTTACTAATAAATAAAAGATATTTAATTAAGATGTTTATTTCTATAAGTTAAAATTTTGCTTGAAAATATGCTACGTGATACTTTTATATTCATATAATGTTTATTGTATAGATATATGTATAATATGAAAACATAAATTGAGAAGTATATCTAATTTTGCTAATAAGTAAAATTATTTTCCTAAATAATTCAGCATATATTTTTATAAAATATTCTTTACACAAGAATCAAATATAATATTACGTTAATAAGTAGGAAAAACAATGACTATTAAGAATTTGTTTTCTTTATTTTTCATCTTAAACAACTAGATATTTTCTATTAAACTCCAGAAATGAACTTCCGCAATTATTTAAAGAAGTAGCAAAACTATTTAGTACATTAATCCAGCAATTAAAGTGGAGGTTGTAACGTATACAATTTCACTATTTTGTAGTTATGTCTTACCATATATATTACGTTAGAACTATTAAGAACCACCGATACGTATGACTTCAGAGGGTGAGGTGAATGACAATGGAACGTGTGAAAATGCCATGCTTGACCGGGATTCGTACCCGGGACCTCCAGGTGAAAAGCCGAGACACTATCACTCGCGCAGCGGAGGCCGGCATTTAAGATAATCTACATAAAATTCATTTCTTTGTAATGTATCGTTTGTACTTTACTAAAAATTAAAAAAAAAGAAATTTATTATTTCTAATTTTGGGGAACTTAAAATCAGAAATATCTATAGATTAAGTTTTCCGATCATTATTTTTTATTTACAGTTATCCTATTGAGAAAATTGTTTGTTAATTTAAATTAAAAATGATTAAATTTGATAAATATCAATAGTTTTCCCTAATTATTTTAAAATCAATTTAGTTGTTTTAATTTACGATTTTATATCTTTTCTTCATTACCAATTAAAATTAAGATTTTTAAAAAGCTTTTCTTGAATTCAAATTATTCTTTTTGAAATTGTATCGGCTGCTGACACTGCTTTGAGTTTTATTATTGATTCAACATGAAACGAAAGTTTTTACCCAATGTCTTACTCTTACAGTGATATCTAGGAACAGGTTTATTTATGTAACATAGGTTGTGAATTATGTTTATTATATAGGTTGTACAATTTTTTAGCATCTTTTGTGAAACGTTGCAAAAGTAATTTATAAGGAAACATCTATTTGTTTTGCGCTATTCTGAATTCAAAATTTTTATTTGTACCTTCATTTAACAAGATAATAGATGTAGTAGATCAAACAATGAATTTAAACAAATGTTGATTTTTTTTTAAAGTTCTACAAGTATTACCTGCCATTTTACATAATAAATCCATTTGCAATCCATAATAAATCCAGAAAATATTAAAATGCTAAAATGTTAGAAGTGATAATATTCAAAATATACTTTTTAAAAATCGGTTCAGGTCATCAATCTTAGTTTTATTTCCTGGGTTCGTAAAAGACGACTGGCTGGTAAGTTTATTTATATATATTTTATATATAACGTAAGGTAGTTAGCGGCTCCTTTTCTTTTAACTGGATATTATCAATTTTTTCATTAACAGTGAATAACTTTAGTTAATTTGAGTTTGAGGGTTATCCTTAATATTAAGTCAAAATTAATTGTAATTTTACTTCGGGTCCGCCCGATGGATGCCACCCTCCCCGCCGGAACAGCAGGCCTAACTGGCCAGTTAGAGCAGCCGGAGGACGCGGTAGTGACCGCGTCCTCCAGATGCCGGACTTCAAGAGCACTGACCAGTCCAGCACGAAGCCTGCTAGCCAACTTGACAACTGACGCCAACTTAACACTGTGGGGCTCTGGGAGCTCTGTTGGGACCCCACCACGCCGTTGTGGAGACCCAACTGCCGCTGAGGAGAAGCATGATCTGATTGCATAATTGCATAGGACTAACCACAACTCTCGACTACAGCCAAGTTGACATGGGGAGACCAGCTTCCGATCTCAACTGCCCTTCTCTGGGCTACCTCTAAACCCCTACGGACGGCAACGGTAGCAGCTGAAATGTCGGCGGAAGCACAGTATACGTACGCGCTGGTAGATCGCAGCGCAGATGACCGTGCAGTTCTCCCACTATGGCGGCGCTGCGGCCCCACCAATCTCAGACTCCAATAAAAGAGCGTGCACGAGAGTGTATTTTTCATCGTCGACCACAACTGGAGAAAACCAACAAGAAGAAGAAAACCAACCAATGGAAGAAGACAGAAGTTCCCTTGATACTTGTATCTGATAATACTTGTAGCTGAAAATAAAAATTACTGTCTGATTATATAAATTATTATTATTATCCACGTACTATTTTATTGCATTCCTAATCGAGATAAAAATTTGGTAATATTTGAAGCTTGAAGCTTAAGTACAGTACAGTACGGAATGCAATAAAATAAACTGTAATCTTTTAAACTGTAACTGTTAAATAAAGAGGTTTTAATAAAGTGTTTAAGATACTTCATTAATCTTCGTTAATCCAGTTTTATTTAATTCCTCTCAAATCTAAGTTTTGGCGTTACTGCTCTGAAACTATTTTAAGTAATATATTACATTTACGTAACTGAGAATTTATGAAAGTAACTAATACAAAAAAACTTTTCTTATTACAATAAAGGTACAAATTACTTTATTTAAGTAGTGCGGTTGTAAGGATACTGCGGATAACCTTGCCTAACCCAGGATTGTAGTATTTTTGGTCGCGTTAATCCCACCATTTCGGATCCACAGAGTATCTCTCTATCTCTCTCTCTTTTTCTTTCTTTCTGTCTATGTGTGTGTGTGTGTGTGTGTGTGTGTGTGTGTGTGTGTGTGTGTGTGTGTGTGTGTGTGTGTGTGTGTGTGTGTGTGTGTGTGTGTGTGTGTGTGTGTGTGTGTGTGTGTGTGTTGAGTATTAAGATATTATTACATGAGGACGATATTATTACATTGGGGCGGAGATAGATCATTGGGCACAGGAGATAGCGATCGACGAACAATATGGTACTTGAGACCTGTGAGGGAGTTCATGGATGCGCGGGATATGTACTGTCACTAAAGCTATAACAATTTCATTTCAGTCTTTCAGAAAACTCGTTCGAATCATTAAATTAGATGTCAGGTCTAATCAGGTTAATCAGGTCTAGCGGTGTCAAAAGAAAGGTTGCTGTCCTTACCCCTCTACCAGTTTTTTCTGTGCTGGAACAACTTCCTTATTACCTTCATATACTTTTGACCGACATTTTATAATATCATATCTCGAGTTCTAACATCGCTCACGGCATTAAGCATGTTGTACTTCCTACCTACTTCGCCTTTGAATTTATTCTTAACTCATGGCACCGCCTGCATCTTTCCTTTTGATCTCGAGTGTTTCTTCTATCGTAACGGGTGAAATATACTCTCACCGTAAGGACATGAGTCTTTTAGATGTATGCACAGTCCTCCTTTGTTCCGGCGTCTCCACCTCTAGTAAATCGTATTAGTTGTAAACTCTGCTGGTATAGTCCTTTCAGTTGCATTTGCTTGTTCAACTCTGACCGATACGTTTACTTTCGACCTCCTCAGCGGGTTCAATCATTTCTTTTTTTTCTCTTAAGCTTGATAATCGACCAAACGTACGTCTATCATTGTGTTCATAATGTTGATTCGACTTTATCTTTAGACTTAACTCGTGCAATTATTTTACCAATCGATATTTTCTCCTTTGGTGATTTCCCATATGTTTGGTGATTTCCCATATGTTTAAACGTTTTTGTATATATCTGTTCACTTTCACTCAAACCGAACTGCAAGGCCGCATGTTTCTCTTTGTTCTTTTGAATCTCTACAATCTCCTGGTAATTCGCACGGGACCCTCCATCATGAACATAAAGAAACGTACTGAGATGTACTAGATTATCTCTCACATAAGTGATAAAATTAAGGGAGAAGCGAATGTAAGTGAACTCACTAGTGGTCCCGTTAGCGCAACCGCTAATGGATGCAAACAGGGCAGCGGGTTCCCTAACGCACAGTCGTTCCGAAAGCAGTGCCGGCTCTTTTACTCTGTAACATAATGTGTAACCTAAACGTCGAAGTTAAAGCAGTTACCTTTGCGCTTTTTAAATCAATGACATAAAAGCCATTTTTGATGGGAATCCACACACAATCACATATACTATTAAATTCGTCAGTTGTCATGTTTGAGGTTACATGATCGTGATAACGTCAAAGTTAAAGCAGTTACCTTTGCGCTTTTTAAATCAATGACGTAAAAGCCATTTTTGATGGGAATCCACACACAATCACATACTATTAAATTCGTCAGTTGTCATGTTTGAGGTTACATGATCGTGATAACATCGAAGTTAAAGCAGTTACCTTTGCGCTTTTTAAATCAATGACGTAAAAGCCATTTTTGATGGGAATCCACACACAATCACATATACTATTAAATTCGTCAGTTGTCATGTTTGAGGCTTCATATTTCACAAACTACTCTTGTCTTGCCGAAATACCAAAAGAAAGTTTGCATTGTCTGTTACTCTACTCTACTCTGCATTTTCTCTACGTATGACAAAAATAGAACAAGTCGATATTAAAGCAACGCTCCAGCGAAATAATTCGTAATACTGTTTTACTTTTTAAAAACATAATTGAAAATCATTACAGAATTTTGTTCCGTTTCTTCTGAAGGAACAACCTCTTAATTTTAGGTAGATAATTTATACCTTCAATGCCGTATAACACTTCTTGCAAAAATGTATATTTCAGTTGGTAAAACGATTTAGAAAACATATACATTGCAAAACGTTAACCGTGACGGTCAAAGAACAACTTAAAAATCACATTTGAATACCACAGTTTAAAGATCCTACAACTAAACACATGATATTACTGGGAAGTAACTTGCTATCTTTTTGTTTCATTGTATTCTCAACATTGTTTGCGACAAAGTTATCAAGATTACACAAGAAACGCTACATAATTGTTCAATAAACTTTATAATACGTCTTTTTATCAACCCAGAAATCGTGTCTATCAACATACCCCTTCCATCGTACAATATTTTGTACCTTCCTGTTTTAAGAAACAGAAAGGTACAAAATTATTGTTTGTCTTGTTTTATTTAATTCTTTGATATAAAATCATCCCTTTATAACCCCCACCTCTTCTGTATTTTAATACATATGTAACGGATATCGTTGGGCAAGTACGAGACCTACACATATCAATTACTTTTTTACACTTTAAATATTATTATTATTTAATTCTGTCGCCAGTCTGTGACGTCAAAACTATGCAGACAAAAATAACAGCTGATAATCGAGTGCTATCAACCTGTAAAATATTCGAATAATTAAATAATTAATATTTAAATTGTCAATATAATTAAGTTGCCAACCTTGCGAGCAAAAAAGGGAACTTCCAAATGGCGTATCATAGGTTATGTTAAGTTACCCCCTACGTCGTCACAAAATGACGGCGATGACGTCAGTAGTTGTGGTCGGGCGGGCCTGTTTACGTGACCAAAATACTGCAATCCTACTGGCTTTTGATGTAGTACTCCTATTACCGCACTGTTTAACACACCTTTATTTTTAAGCAATAGTACAATGGATTTTCATTTAAACATTTTGTACGCAATTTATCCTTTAAATAAAGCAACGGTTAATTTATTCTCGTTTACTTACTGTAGCACTTAATACATTCATAATATTTCTTATATCTTAATTTTTATATCTTAATTTCTCTCTACTGCTTATTTACCTATTAAATTTTAATTTACTATTAAATTTTAATTAAATTATTCCATCCCGTAGCGTCTAACGCTACTAAAAAATATAATAATAACAGATAAAAAATAATTTATAAATTGTAGTAATTTTTGAATGTAATAATAAGCTATTTATGAAAATACATTATTTAAATTTTTAAATTATGAAGCTTATGTAGTCCGGATGAAAGAGTAGTGTTAGTGGTAAGGCTGTAAAATTTGATAACCCATTTTTTTTAACGAGTGAAGAGTTATTATATTACGTGACTTAGATACTCCAGTGATGTCATTTTTAATAGAAGTAACTTGAGTTTTCGGCTTTAAAACTTATAAAAAACTTTTTACGTGCTTGTTGTACATTATTAAACATTGTTATTTAATTGTAAAAATTTATTTTGTGCGTGTATATTTTTGGTAGCTACGTTCGCACATTATGTGCGTAGCGTTTTTTTATCATTGAGAAACACTACCATTTTTTTTCGAATTGTTATAAAATAAAATAATCAAGGAACGTTTAAAAAAAGTAAAAACTAAATCTTTTTTAAAAAACTAAATCTTTTTTAAAACTAAATAGCTATATTTAAAAAACAAAGAAAAACAGAATTCTGAAATACTAAACATCTTACTGACCAAGTTAAAATGAATTTTGTAATTTTATTTCAATTTTAATTTTTCTTTTCTTTACAGATAAGATTTCTTATTACCTTTTTATGGCTTTAATTATTTGTTTTGTTTTTGTATTAGATTTATTTACGCAGATTTTTTATTATGGTTTATTAATTATAATTGTTTTACAAGTTACATTGTTATTAAGGTCAACTCTTTTTAATTTTTATATACTGTAGAAGACATATTTAATAATTTAGAATGGGATGGGGGAGGAGTAAGTATTGAACGTTAAAAGACTGCTTGTATAAAATTTGTGGATGACATAGTGTTACTGTTGTTTGACACTAAATTATTGCTGGGAATGATATTTAAGTTGGCATGAAAAGTTTGCCATATTAAGAATATTGCCATATTTAAGAATATGGCATGAAAATTAATATAGGGAAAACAAAAATTATGAGAGCTAATGACAAAGAAGTTAAAAGACTGCTTGTATAAAATTTGTGGATGACATAGTGTTACTGTTGTTTGACACTAAATTATTGCTGGGAATGATATTTAAGTTGGCATGAAAAGTTTGCCATATTAAGAATATGGCATGAAAATTAATATAGGGAAAACAAAAATTATGAGAGCTAATGACAAAGAATTGTGAAAGTGGAAACAAATGAAAGGAAAGTACAAGAAGTTGAAAATGCAGATATTTGGGAAGCATGTTTGAAGTAGTGACAGAAGTCAAGAATAGCCATATCAAAAGGAGACCTTTAATAAGAAGAAGAATTGCTTTGTAGCAAAATAGACTTAGATCTAAAGAAAAGATGATCTAAGTGCTACATATGGAGTGTGCTTTTATACGGATGCAAAACGTGGGTAAGAGGAGAATGATAAGATCCAAGGTATAAAAATGTGGGTTTGGATGAGAATGGAGAAGATTAAGTGAGAAGAAAGAGTTTGTAATAAGGATGTATTTAAGAGGGCAAAGGAAATAAAGGAAAAGGCGCTGTTGGAAACAATTAAAAGGAAAAGGGTAACTGAATTGGTTATATATTAAGAGGAAAAGGTATATTAACGACCGTGTTTGAGAGTACTGTGAACGGGGAAAGGAGAAAAGGAAGAAGAAAACTGAAAATGTTAAATGACATCAAGAACGGAAATTAGAAAGATATCAACGAGCTGGCCTGGGACTGAAAGAATTTGTGTAAAAATAACTGGCTTTACTAGGACTTGAACGCTGGAACTCTCGACTTCCAAATCAGCTGATTTGGGAAGACGCGTTCACCACTAGACCAACCCGATGGGTTAGGTGTCAGGGACCTGCCAGTGGGTAGAATACCTCATGATGATGAAAAGAATTTTAGTTTTTGCATAAAACCTTTAGCTAGATCATTGACATATTTTTCGATACCTATTTTATTACATATCGCTCTTAGTTTTTGTTCTAATATTTTTTATATATTTATTTTATTTAAAACATATAAGGACGATATTCAAATATCTTTAAAAAGAAAAATCGTAAATTATATTTCATTACCATACCAGTTACATAAATCTTCAGACGTTATACTTATGATTAACTTTATTGAACGTATATAGAAATTTTATGCAATAAAATATAAATGTAAGATAAAAAAATGGTATGATGACTCGTCAACGTTAAGGTAATATTTGAAGTGGAAGAATAGCAACACACTTACTACAAAAGTTGCTTACATTATTAATGAACCAACACCCATTCTGATGGAAGTGATCCGTCCCGTTATTCCGATTGTTGACCACTAAATAAAAAAACCATTGTCAATCTCTTCACATAGTTCCATCTACTTTCTATCTGTTTCCTCCTAATATAATATATCAGCAGTTAGTTATTTTGCTTTGTATTAGTTCTTGATGAAGGATAAAGAATTCACGGATAGAAATAGATGATTATGCATGTTTGTCAGTATGTTCCTCAAACAAAAATCTTGAACGAAGAAAAATATGAAGAAAAAGGTACGTTTCTACTTCACAGTTTAACATAGCGTACTGGTTCCTTAGTCTTAGTTGTTATAGAAGTTCTCCAAACCTGATGTTTATTTGGAAATCATCATACACAACATACTTTAGGTAGTAAATTATTTAAAGCGTAAGTATCATGAACGTAACAAAAAAAGTATTATAATTACTCCTATAAACTGCTCAAAGGTCTGCGTGCTATCCTAATAAAACTTTTACATATTTGAGCTGTACATGTTCCAGAGATAACAAGATTTCATTTACGGTATCTGTTGTGAACACATTTTTTTAAACTGAATATCGGTAAAATGATCAAAATGCGAATCCATTAAATTTTTTATATTTTTGGTATTTATGATCACAGTATCATTTTTTACTCGTTGAATTATTTTTAGAATCACTGCGGTTCTATATAAAGAATGTTAATATGAGAATTGTTTAAAATTAGATTTTCTTTTAAAATGACCGAATTTTTAACGAGAGAAACAAACATTTAAGAGCTGAAAAATAAATCTGTTTTAATTCTTTCTGCATTTTAACAAACACTTGAGATAATTTGTAAAATATGAGAAAATATTTTCTATATAATATTTTACATATTTTACAAATTATGATTTTTTTTCGATAAAAGAGTATTTATTTAAATCGTTCTTGTTAATTCAAATTATCCAGCAAAAAAATAAATTTTGGCAGACTGGAAAACCTTTTTATGTTGTAATTTATACACCCCATAACAAAAAAATATATATAAAAAAATTTATAATTAAAACTATAAAAGTCAGATTGGTAAATAAATTTTCCAACTAAAACTTCACATTATTATTGTAGGTAATATTTCAGATAAAAACTATTCTAAGTAAATTTGGGGTTACCCATTATAATTGACTGTAGGTATTTATTTTTTGTTCATGATTCACTACTTTCTCGACTGGAATATTTTTTTCTACTAAAAAATATAAAATTAATCGTTTTTATTTGATTTCAAAAAAACAAATAACAAAAAACAAAGTGCTACTAAAAACAATATAAATACATCGGTAATAAAGATGGTTTAGCTGTTTTTCACATAATTTCGATTGCGTTTAATATTAAGAATTAAGTTATGGTGGTTTAGCGTATTTAAAAAGTGCAATTCCGTTTTGAATTCTTTTATTTAAATAATGCCGGGTTTCTTTACTCATTCAGACTATGCTGATATGAATTTGTGTACGGGTTTTGTGATGGTAGTACTCCAGCTGTAGAGGAAGAATACCGATGAAGTTATGCTGGACGAGAAGTTGCAAACCGTAAAATATTTTGTACAATTTTTTAAATCATTAGAATGTGCACGTCCCATCGCACATGTTCTGAATTTTAACTGGTATACGGTGATGAAAGAAAATAAAATTTCAGTTGGTACAATTTAATCCTACAATGATCACACGAAGAATTTCTGCACGACTCAATCTTGTTCAAAATACAGTATGGAGGGTACTACATGTTCACGGACTGTGTCCTTATTATTTCAATAACTCCAACTGGGTGACCGTACAAGTTCAATAAATCCAACTGGGTGACCGTGCAAGAAGACTGCAGTTTTGTCAATGGCTTAACAAAAAATACTACATAATTCCGTACATATCCAGCAACCAGTTTGGTGTGGTATGACCGGCAACACCAAACGTAATAGGCCCTTTCATAATACAAAAATGAGTCACGGGAAGAAATTATCTGCAAGTTTGTAACAATTAATTTCTAATAGTGTTTGAAAATTTCTCATTAGCTAAACGAATTGAAGTACCGCAATTGGTAGAGAACTGGTTAATTACCCATTTTTTTTTAACCTAGGTATTGCTTCAGAGAAAGAGATGAATGATTTGTAGCGTGTGTTAAAATGCTATGCCTGACTACTGCCATGCCTACTACTGCTGGCCTACTACTGCTGGTATCATTAGGTTGACGACAGAAATTTAAGGAAACAAGTATAGTGCATTCATCAGTGACGGAATATTCGAAAATGAATTGTCAATTAATGCAATATAAACCCCAGTGAGAATTTTTAAAACTACTTTAATTGTTCAAGTTATTTAAATTTATTATATTAGGAACTACTGTTTTTAATTTTTACAAAAAAAAAACTTAGGTTAGGTTTTGTTTTTAATGAGAAAAGGTATTTTTTTATACATTTTCTCAAAATTAAATTCCTTACATGTTTTAATTATAAAATTTACGTATTAGTCTTTTAACAATTTGGTTTTCTGTTTTACGTTGGATATCATAAAAACTACGGGTTATAGTAATATGATGTTTGTTATCAAATAATAAATAAAAAACTTAATATGTAGCATTTTGAATTGAATAAATTGTAATTAATAATTACTGTAAAATAAATGCTGAATATGTGTTTTTTTGTTTGATAATATCCCCTCATAAGCTTGAAGCCGTGGGATATGGAAATGCAGTTTTCTAGCCAACTTAGATTGTAAGTAGAAGAAAAAAAAAACTAGTATACATCGCATTAAAAAAAAAGAGGAAGTATAATATGATTTTAATTAAATAGTAACTTAGTATTTCATTTTAATTTAATTTAACTAGATACAATTGTGCTGTGTCTTTTAATATTTTTATTTAATAAAAAGAATACAACTGAACTCATTAATTTTTCACGTAAATTAAATTTTTATAAAATATTTTAAAAAACTCAAATAATTAAACAGATAGTTCTATTTTAAAATATGAGAAGTTATGAAATAATAAAATAATTTTTACCTCGCATATCATTTAATATGTGAAGTTGACACCTTCATACCGACCCAATTGAGACATTCATACTGACATGACGGATAACGTTGACACTATTTTACCTTTTGACGACTGGTTAGGTTTATATTTTTTGTTTTTTAAAATAAAATTAATACAAATGCATATTTTGATTATTGAACATGATGAGTTGTAACGGAATTTGTAAAATTTACCATAAATTATAAAACCAAACGTAAAAATATATTTATGAAGTACCAAATAAATATTAAAAATTAAAACACATGTCTATCAATAAAAAAAAAAAACATGGCTGACAAACATTGCTCTTTTTAATCTGGTTTGATTCCATCGTGATTTTGTATTATACTAGCAAACACCCCATTTAATTTTGAAAATTGGAAGATTGGTTTCGAAGATATTTCGGAATAACCGTGATCTGTTAGAGTATACCTAATGTATGCAAAAGTTAGCCTTCAACCTACTATCAAATACCCTGTTTGAATGTTGAAAATCGGAAGATTGTTTGCATAAATATTATAAGAGCACCCTATTGCAGCTCCCAAAACAGTTGGTTTGTTAAAAGTTGGTCTAACCTCGCACAAGGTGCTGGTATCACGTTACCACTCCAGCCTTACACACAGTCCACCACGGGAAGCTCCCATTATTATTACTATTAAACACAAATCTTTACTAAACAAATTTTTTAAATTTATTTAATATTATTTTACTTAAAGTTAATTCTAATATTTTTGTGATATTACATTAAATTGATTTGAATCAGTTAAAAACAATCGATACATAACAAAATGATAGAGGCAGTTTACACTTAACTATTTAAATTCATTAAAGTTTGTGCTTCAACCGGCAAATCTCTCGGTGTACGACACTCGGTAACGTAAGGATTCCAAACAAGTCTCATAAATCTAAATCGGTTATGCATCCTAAATGCATTATACTCCTTTTTGGGCATCGTGTAAAAAGTAGTTTAATTGTATTTATAAAATATAAAATTACTTCTATTTATTTTGTATAATTATCTTTTACTAATATCGTAATAAGCATTGAAGATTTTGTTGATTCGAAATGCTTTATAGGTTTAAAATGATTTATAGGTTTATACTCTTTGTAATTTTATTTATTAACCGTTTTATATACATTTTTATGCACAATTTTGAAGAAAAACAAAACCAACAAATTATGCTGCTGTAGAAGTAAAATTAAGAGAAATATATCAAAGTGTATGCAAGTTAATAAAATTACAAGAAGTTGCAAAAAGTAAAACCCATTAAGTAAATATGTTAACGTATGAATTTAGATTTTTTTAAAGTATAATTTTTTATAAATTTTATTCAAACCAAAATTCTCATTAATGAAATTTTTTCCACTTAATTATTGTTTTATTTTTTGAAATGTAAACTACTACAAAGAAAAACGTTACAAGTAAATATACGTACCTTTTTTGTAATAATTATAAATTCTAATATAACAGTTGTAAACCTAAGATCTTCTCTATCCTTACTTTGAAAAAGTAGGGAAAAAACTAGATAAAAACAGTAAATCAACTTGTAAGTTTTTATAAAATTCAGTAAAAAATAGATCGATTTATATTTCAAACTATTTATTTAAAAATTTAAAAATCTATTTTAAAACATTATTTAAAAGTTAATAAAAAAGTTAATTTAAAATCCTTTTGACTTTAAAATACTTAATTCGTGCATTAGTTTTAGAGTATGTCATTAGACGTATACGTGTTGTCTTGAAACGATGAATGATGGTTTTTACTTGTAAATAAATCTGTATCGTAAGAGTCCACAACGTGTTTTATGTGTAGGATTTTCTACACATACATAGACACGTATGTATTTTATCAAATATGCCTAAGTATACATGGTAAGAGAAGAAAAAAAATTATACCAGCTATATTTCTTTCTTGTAGATTGAATAACATGAATTTTGGTTGATATTGTGTTATAATAGTGCCGGTTCTCATAAGAGAAATAGCGTGACAGTTTCTACGTTATAAATCAATTATGACGTCACCATCAGATGAAACTACTGCCACCAAAACCCAACAGCATGTCGGACATCCCCACTTTCCATTATTCTCTCTATCCCCTTTCTCTCTCAATCTACACGCGTGGATGCGCATGCACATGCACACGTACATACACAAATTTACAAACACATTTGTGTATAATTTATTAGTATTTAACACGTAGTTAATTAATTAATATTGATCAAAATAATATTAATTTTATCTTTAGCAAATATGTAATATACAGATTAAACGATTAATGAAATATTAGTAATTACTTAAAAATATTGATAACTAATTTACTAATTTGATGTTAAGAAATTACAGATGTCATTGAAATTTTAGGTAAAGCAATGAGGAAAATTAGAGGTTGATGTTATCCATGAAAAATATTACACTGAATTCTTCTATCATGTAAAAATATTCGTTTTCCAAATAAATCAATGGTATACCCAACTTTCCTTCCTTTTCATACGTTAAAATTGTTTTTATGTACTATCAATACTCTAGATATAAAAAACGAAACTTTTATAACACCTTACCAGAAAAAAAAGATATATGTTCTTTAAGTCTTTCAGTTTGATTAAAAATATTATGTCAAAAATTAAAACGAGTAACACGCTCAGAACAGTCTGAATATCAACAGTATACTGAAGACACTATAGTGAATTCTAGTGGAACAAAACAAAATTAAAGGAAACCATGTTATCAGATATGATATTTTAGTTGTTAAAAAAAATTTATTCATTAATTACATTTTTATGGTTACTAAAATAATTCTTGGAAATATTTAAAATTATAAAAGTTTTCAAAACGCGCAAAATTAAAAATAAACTGAATCTAAACATCATAGTTTTTTATTGTTTAATCCAAACAATTTTTTAAAAATTTTAGATATTTCCTATAATTATTTTAATACAGATAATTTAGAAAAATTTCACAAATAGTACCATAAAAATTAATGAAAAACGTTTTTTTAAAGTAGATTAAATATTTTTATAATATTTAAATATTTTATTCCGCCAGAATTCACTATGTTGTTTTCAGTGTACTGTTGACGTTACTCATTTTATAATAATATTTTTAATCTTATGATGGTTTGAAAAAACTGAATCATCTTGAGAACATGCTGGTAAGGTGGAAAAATGTATCAGCGAAACCATGTATATATATATATATATATATATATATATATATATATATATATAGATATATATAGAAGGGTAATAAGTAAAATTTACTTTGCCGAAAAAATAAAACTATCTAAATTAGTCATTTTTTCTACCAACTGTGTATTAATTAAATAGAATTCATTGAGAATGTACTTATCGATTGCTTTGTGACAAAACAATGGATATTCACAGAATGATGAAACAGTCCGTCAGTTTACCATGCGAACGAGTTTATAGTGGAAATCATCTGTTATCGACATCCACAGTGTAAAGATTAAGAAAGGTACTACGGATAAATATACTCTGATAACCTTAACTAAATTTCCAAGTATAAAAAAAGTAATTCACTCAATGAATAATATTCACGCTGAAATATGCATTGATTGCGAGAAGTGGGTATTTTGAAGAGTTATTTTATGGCTAAGTGTTATACTACTAATTTAACTAGTAATTTGGTTTTTTTGTGTTAAGAGTGTAACAGTGAAGTAGAAGTACTTTTAACTCATTTCTTTTTTGTCTGATTTTTAACAAAAAGGGAATTAAATTCTTTAATATAAATAAGTGTGCTTATACACCAAATACACCAATACAACAATAAGTGTGCTTTTTCGACTCCAAATTTGATTATTACTTTCCCGAAAAAACTGGGGAATGAAGTATCAAATTATTTTTCCAGTTTTCAATTTAAAATTGTATGTAAAACCTTTAATTTTTCTAAATAATTTGGAGAGTTTAAAACAGCATTATTTGACCTTTACTGCAGAAATATGGAACTTTTGCAGGCTGTAATCTAAAAAGGAAGCGTTTCCGACCTAAATTTAAATGATTTTTTTATTTATTTTGATAGAAGGAATACTACTGCCTACAAGGCCTGGCAGAAACAAAAATATCCTTAATTTGCGACCTAAGATTTGTCATACATAAACAGTAATTATATTGGATATATCGGGCACAGTAAATATCTAATTTTATATTTAACGTGTAATTATTTAGTATAATTCTTAAGCGTTCAGAATGTACTACGAAAAAGTACTTCACAGTTTTAAAACCATATAAAAAAAACCATTAAACAATAAAATTATTATTTAAACTTATAGATTCGATTGAGATTTTATTCCACGAAAAACACATCAAGTTCGTCGCCCAATATTCACTTTGGTTCGATATGGCTTCTATTTGAAATGCGACATACATTCCTCCTGAAGTCGATTTCATTCCAGACTGTAGCCAGTAAGTCGATCTTTAATGAAACCCCACAAGAAAAAATCTAACGGGGTCAAATCTGATGAGCGAGTTGGCCATGTAATTGAACCTTCACAACCAATCCACCGACCTGGAAATCGAGTATCAAGAAAATCTCAGACTTCTAGGCGGTAGTGAGGTGGACCCGTCTTGCTACCATTTACGGTGCCTCCTGTAATAAGAACGGGCCGTACAGTCTTTGTTTGCTTAGGGCACAAAAAACATAGGACTATCATGAATGTGCTGCAAAATTTTTTGAGAGTTTTTCTACCCCATATTCAGCAGTTATGGGTGTTCCCCTCGTCACTGATGTGAAACGTTGACTCATTAAAATTTATATTTTCTAAAAATATATCTTGTCTGCAATTCTATCCATTTCTATTTAACTGCAGCCGAGAATCTTTAACGTCATCTGCAGAGTTGTTCCACACAGCTTCAGGGACGTGTGAGTATCCTTATGTTTAACAGAACAAACTGTCTCAGCGAAGAGTGCCAATAGTAAATTGTACGCCTACTTGGAGGCTTCCTACCGTACTCTCTACGAAAATGACGTTGAACTGGGATTACTGACTGCAAATCATGAAACCAAAACATACAGCAAGCATGTTCCGCATAACTAAATGTTTCCATTTTTAACAACACTGGTAACAGGGCGGTTGGCTGATTTTGGTACTAATGAACTACGTGAGACAAAGGTTGATGTGTCTTTTGCTATGTAATGAGACCTCAACCGAATCTGTAAGTTATCTAAATGAATACTGATATGCTTTTAAATTTGTGAGATCCTTTTTGAATCTCACATTATTTATACGCATATATTAAATATAAAATAAATTATAAATAGCATAAATTCTCTTTGGAAATCTAATTCCGCAATTGTTTTACAAGTTTTTATAGTGATTAAATCCACACTGCAATTTAAACAAATATAATTATGTTTTATAGTAACGATTATTGTTACAACTTCAATAATAAAATATAATGGAGCGTTTAATTTTGTATTTTAATACTAAATGGTATATATATTTTTTTTCATATTACAACAAATTTAAAGAAAATAAAAGCATACTTCATTGGCTGTAAGCCAAGTGATATTAACAGTTATTGTTTTCTTAGTTCCACCTTCACAATGAAATAACTATTGAGTTTTAGATTAGTTCAATAGGAGTATACTATATATTAGAAATTAGGTTAAGTATTTAATGGAGTTCTTTATACACAAATAAACATTCAAGTTTTAAAGTGTGTATTGTTAAAGAAACGTGCAGTGCTTTTTGGAATAAACCAATTTTCTAGTAAATAAGTTATCCTAGTTGCTTTTAAAAATTTATATGTATCTTTACACTAAAATTATTTATTTCAAAATTAATTAGTAATTTTTAGGTGTTTCATTAATACAAAAATACAGAAAAAGTGGTTATTTTTAAACTTATTAAGTTTAAAAATAACCACTTTTTTCTGTAATTATGATTTCATCTTTATACCGTTTTTTAAAGTAAATTACATACCTTTTAATTTCATACAGTATGAATAAATAAGCGTAATTAACAAAAAGATTGTAAAATATTGATAATTTACAGTTTGCTAAAATATAAAATAAAAGAAAGATTTTTTGTAAAAGTATTTTCACCTGGGATTTTTGTATTTTTGTTATTGTAATGTTACTTCCTACAAAAAAATTAATATTTTTTTTACAATAATCTGGGTGTCTCTTTCTGTTAGGTCCTTTATCTTATAATAGAGAGTTTTTTGAATAATCTCTTGTGTATTAAGAGAAATAATTATATTACATTTTGTAAAAGATTAAATGAAAAGTTAGGAAGTTATTGGAAGGGGGAAATGCAATATCACAAAGGAGGTTTTCTTCCTGTAGATTTTAATAATTCGAGTACGTTTCTTTCATATTAAGGAATAAAGACCATCTAAAACTTGTATCTTATTATTTTATATTGTATGAATATATTTTCTTCATCCCTACTGTAAAATTGATGATTTGTTAATTCATCTCACGTTATCTTTTACTATTCCATTCAAATGAAATATTGTATTTACAGATTTCTTAAGTGGAACCTTTAAAAAATCTTTTCGTAATAAGCATATGATACGGAATACTTAAGGAACTGCTATAATAAGTCAATCTATATAAAAGCTATCAGTAAGGAATGTTCTTAAAGTTCATTAGTAAAAAAAATATCTGTCTTTACCTCATAGTCCACAGAAACAAATAATAAACAAATAAAAATAATTAAATAATCAAACGGTAGCGAGTCTATAGATGCATAACAATACCAGTACAACTTGTTACTACAAATAAAAAGAATCCCTTTCGCACGCCGCAAGGCGGAGGTAGATATCACCGGTGTTAAGTAGGGGATAAAAAAGATTTTCACCTTAAAGTTAAGAAAAGCTTCAAATTTACTCAATATGACAATGGCTGCATGTGAAAAAAGTTTCACATGTTTAGCATACGGCAAGACCCATCTTACTAATTCCAGAAAAAATTTGGTCATCCCTTGCCGTAAGGGTTGGTCATATCAAAAATTGTTTCAGACAAACGTTTTAGGTATTGTTTAAAGCACTAACGATCACTTTAAACCGATTCGATGCTGCGCCTATTAAGAGAGGTAGGATTTTTTTTGTCTTCGAAATCCCAGTTTTTCCATCCCCTGGGTATTGATGACATCAACATCGTTTTTAAGTAAGGTTTTAGGCCCTTATCCGGAGAATAGCAGAAACTGTAAATGAATTCAATATTTTACTTAATAGGAAAGTTATAATATTTTGTTTTTTCGAAAAAGTTCTCCCATTTCCACTCACATGGTCCGATTTTGCCCATTAACGAACTCGACCGAGATTTTGGATCGTTATATTTTATGTATAAATTTGAAAGTGATTGGCATAAAAATACGTCAGTTATCGTGTCTACAAGAAAGTGAAATATACTATCAAATTTTGAACTGACGGTGGTTTTGGGGTCTGGGGGATGTGAAACGCAAAGATATGTCGAAATTTTCCGGAAGTCGAATCATAGTACCCATTATAATAGGTAGATTTCTTATAAAATCTACCTAAAGAAGTAAGCACAACTAGCATCGCTAATTTTGGTAATAGTAACTACAAACTAATTGAATTAATTTAATTTATATTTATTAATTACACCGATAATTAAGGCTTAGCACAAATATTTTCATATAAAAATTACCAGATACTTTTACAGCATTTCTTAAGAATAAAACTTTACAATATATACCCTTTTTAACGTAAATCTTATTTAAAACAATGCAATCCATGCCATTTTTAAAATAAAACTTATGTTTTACATGAGGAATCTTGTATTTTCATATTTTTTAAAAACATTTGGCAATTTAATGTTACGAGTAATGAGGGTTAGTGATTTAAAAAATAAAAATCGTTATTTCTGTTCTTCAAAGCATCACAAGTTTAAATATTTGCGCTATTTTGTTTTGGGTAAAGAACCACTAGATATTGTATTTAAATTCTGATATTCCTAAACCCCTGGCAGTGAAAATTTAGTCTTACTGATATTTTCAATAAAGTATCTTTTGCAGGGAAAATATTTATGTTGGAAATCCCATCAATACTGTGATTGTAAAAACTACTTACTGGAAAATGTTTAAAAATCTATTGATTTTTTTCGTTAAAAAATTTTTTTCTGTTGTAAATGAATAAATTTAGAATAGGATATAGGTTATAAAATAAGTGAATTTTTAAGAATTCGTAATTTGTGAGCAATTTAATTTAGAACCAGGCTTCATCTTAATTTACAATCGTATAGTTAATTTAAAAAAAGTTAATATATATACATATATATATGAAAGTATATACACATATACATACTACAAAATAATTGAATTCAGTGTAACCGTTATTTATATTAACATATTAAAACTGAACTCAGTGATTTTACGAAGCATAACAATTCACCGTGTTTTCGGAGTATTTTATTCGTTTGTTTTATTGATTTAAAATGTTTTATTTTCTATTGAAAACTAGAAAATGTATGCATTTTCCACTCAACTATTTGTTTTTCTAAGATTTTTATATGAGATGATAACAAATAACACAGACAATTTGTGTGCGCGTATGATAAAAGTAGGCCATGGCGCTATCTGATGATTCTTTCTTCGTCGTAACGTCACGTATAAGTTTTCTGGCTCCTTTTCTTCACATTCCTTGTTATCTACCTGTTTTATGACCTGGTTACATATGTATCGTTGGTATAAACTAAACTAAAAATGTATTTTTACTTTCATTATTATTTTTACGGATTTATTTCTGTTTAAGGTATTGATATCTGGTATTAATTTAGAATACTCGTATATTTTTAGCTAGAATATTTAATCATATTTAATTAGTAACATATCTTTATATAACAATTACATTGCTACTTATAAGAAACAAGGATATTTTCTTGTTTACTTTGAAAAAAAAACAAATGTAATCCCATCAAAATATTGTTTGTTTCAATTTGAAATCAAGGTTTATTTAAACTTAGTTCGAATTCTCGTATCTTATCAGTAAGATTTATTTTTTTCTCGTAACTGCACATATTTCATTAAGGATTATATACTTACGTATAAATGATATTTTTTTAATAATTATTTTTGTTTATTTTTACTTCTACACACGTAAATTGTTATTTCTACTCGTATTTCATATTTTGACTTTTAATATAAAGGCGGAAATTACATTTCACCAAAAATTACATTTATATAAATACAAAAGCATAAGTTTAATTTTAAGTATCCCAAGTAAGTGATAGTGTTCCAGCAATGTTTTTCATGGAAAAGAATACATTAATTTTTTGCTTTAAACTATCTATTCAAACCTTTTTTAATGCTTTTAAATGTAATAAACTTTAGGTATATATGGCATATTCAGAACTCTGTGTGATAACCAAAATTCATATGCAGCTTATCTCCATGCGAATCAAATTAATAGTGTCAAATATAGAATTGATATCTACTGTATTTCAGTATACTGACCTATTCTAATAAATTAAAAAAAAGATAAAAATTGTATTTGATCGTGAAGAAGGGGCAATGACATTTATTTTCCCTACTAGTTAATTATTATTTTTCCTTTTCACATGTAAATAATATATCCTTCGCGGATCTTTCAATTACTTGGCTTTATTACATATTCATCAGTACATACGTATAACTTGTAATACAGCAATAAATTCGGCATATTTATTTGATTTTACCGGTACTTCCGACGTAGAATTATCAAAATCTGTAATCATGAATGAACTTGCTCAACGAACTACGTTTACAGTTCTAAATATGACCTAACCAAAAAATACCTCGAATTTTGTTAGACAACAGTATTTTTTTTTTTCATTTCATGAACCGCGGGACTCGAATATGTCATTTTATTCATTTTTTTTTACCTAGTACTTGTTTTAATACTAAATCCTTTTATGTAAATGAAAGTACTGAAGATGAAACAATTTTTTTAATTCCCATAACTTCTTTTAAAAAAATTAAAAGTATTAATTTACAAGATATTATACTAGTTTTATTAAAAAAGAAATAAAACGGAAATAAATTCGTTTGGTAAAATCGGATTAAGCGATAAAAATCGAGGGTTACACTTACAAAAGTAATAATGCAATATTACATCAAGGATTTTCGATTCGTAAAGGTCATTATAATACTAGCAACAAAAAAATTGGCCGTAAAATCAATTTGTTTGTTCTAAGGCAATAAATTTTAATAATAAATACATAAGATAAAAATGAGTAATTCATAAAATAATAATCTATAAAAACGCAATGATATCCTAAAATTTACAATTTTTTTTTTCTTATTATATGGAAAACTTAGACATTGTTTATTATATAAAATTATTATATTATTTATTATTTATGAAAATGCATGCATTTTTTAAGGAAAATTCTAGATTAACAACAGATTTTGATAATAGAAATTTGTAGTGTCTTACCTTTTCTGCTATCAGTATCGTTTTGTTGAAATCAGTTTTATTTATATTACAAAAGTTTTTGTTTGTTTTTTGAGCGGAAGAAGTGATATGTGCAAGACTCTTACCGTACAGTTTACAATTCCATAAATTCTAGAATAATCAGATTTTGATAATAGAAATTTGTAGTGTCTTACCCTTTTTTGATATCAGTATCGTTTTGTTGAAATCAGTTTTATTTATATTACAAAAATGTTTGTTTTTTGAGCGGAAGAAGTGGCAGTGCAAGACTCTTACCGTACAGTTTACAATTCCATTGTAATTTTTTTGGATATATATGTATATATATATATATATACAAGATACTCAAATGTAGAACAGTTACATTTATAAATCTAAAACAAAAAAAAGCAGTTATATTAATTTTTTAAATAAAACTTCTTTTGACATCAAAAATTTGTAAAGTTTTTCTATTATGTTAAAGTTGTGTAACTTTTATGTGCTAGTTTTCCTATTCAGTTCTGCACAACTCATAAAATCAAGGATAATTTAACGCACTGTTACGCTACAGTAATCACAGAGGTATATTTAATATCACAAGCTGACTTGAGGTATCCATCCGTTAACTTAATGCATTGTCCTCAATGCAAAATAAATTTATGCAGTAAAAATAAAAAAATTAGAACCAGACATTATCGCTTTTTAGCTCCATTTTATTTTAGTTTAGATAAACATAATAGGCTACTTATTTCTTTTTGTTTTTTATTTTAAATATTTTTTAATACCTGACAAAAACTATCTCATAAAATCAACAACCTTAGTTAAAAATAACGAATATTTTAAAGTATTATTGAATATATATTGTTACATGTAAGGCACTGTTAGGTGGGGCCAGTTATTACTCTCACTTTTTTAATACAAGAATTCAGTATGCACCATTAAATACGTGTAAAGATTATGTAGAGTTTACATTTACATCGCCAGTATTTAAAAAATTTCTTATCAGTTAACTTAGGCCTAAATTATTTTTAAAAATTACGAAATTTTTTCAAATTAGTAAACAAATTTTTACTGCTAATTATAATTTACAAATACTTTTCACGGCTTATTCCACTCTTATGGGGCTTTAAAGCAAACAATTTCTGAATTTTTAATACCTTCACCTTCTGAGATATAAGATGTCAAAAAACACTTTTTATCTGTTAAAAAATACAAAAGAGGAAATCAAACTTAAAGATTCATAAATAGTCTCTCTAGAATTATATTAAGCAGGGATTAAATATTAGAACTGATGTCCCTTCCCTTCATAGTGAAATTCTTGTGCAAAAATTGAAACTTTTGTATCCTAAATGTTCAGATTCAGAGCTGATTTTAGGCCATAAATAAGCAATAGGAAAATTATGTACTATGTAATATGTAGTAATGTAGTAGTTCTTTTTTATACAATGGTCTTTGTTTCAAGTCTTTAAGTCAGTTAGTTTCTGATATGTTTGAAAAACCGCATATAATTTAAAAATTGGAGTGCGTTGTAAAGTTCAACCGATCGATTGCAATCAGTACAAATTCTGACTGCATTCGGTCTCTTGGACTCCAGCTTGATCGTCGTTTAACGCGGAAATACCACGTGAAATAGAAAAGGAAGCAACAACACTAAGTACAAGATGCTTTATTGGTTATAAGGTAGGAACTTGCATTTAGGCGATTCTAAAAGTGGTTTGGACATATGCATACAGCTGGACAGTCAAGATGTCCGAAAGAAGCCTATAGTGAAGACGAAGGCCTTCAACGATAATTAATTCACGATGTAAATGTCTACCGAGGAATTTACATCGTTGGCATCCCAATTAGGCCTGGCTTATTACGATCTCCATAATGCCCATCAATGTTAGGAACGGGGGGTGGTGGTATGGCGGCCAGAATCGTTACAAGGCGGGTGTCTTCCACTACGGAGGTAGGGATGTGCATGCATCTACATATATGAAAGTAATATTGAGATTATACAACATGTGGTTCGCTCGGAACGAGGAAATTCACGAATATCTTTGATTGCCTTTTCTTCGTGACGAGATCAAATGGTTTGGTTTAAGTTACAGACAAATATTTGACAGTCATGTGAACTTTCTTGCAGTTTAGTAGTTAATCTCATAGACAACAGCGAAGATGTCCGGCGACTGAAACGGCAACACTTGGGATATCTGAGTGAGTGACATTTGAACTGGCTCGGTATCAGACATATGATGAATGACTACTATGCCTTAGTGAGGATACTATTTTCATTAGACTATTGTCATCTCTTGAATCTTTGTGTTACCAATAATTCACTGGAAACCCTTCTTTACGTGCTTTTTATACTCCAGTTTACTTGTTATTCCTTCATCTGAACCGATTATAAACACGATTTGTGAGATAAAAAGACAATTTTATAAAAATGAAGAAATTTCTTTTCAATTCTTTAAATATGAGGGAATGAATAAACAAATAATTACGAACATTAAAAATTATGTGATACAGATTAACTCACACACATCAGCCTGGTTTAAAATGAACTATGACCTATACACTAATCAATGTGAAACTTATAAACCAAATATTTACAATGTCATCCATCATTAATCAAATTGGGTTTAATGTTTTATTGTTAAAAGAATCCTAATAAATAAAAAATTAACGTTTTATGTTTATTCTTTTTGCTGCTTTGGAAATGTATTCTTGATAACTTTCTGATTTTATTTTATTTTGCATTCCGATTTATTTTAAATAATAATAAACATTTTTAATAACCTAACAATCTTTTACAACTCAGTTATATATTCATTATAATATTTCCAATTACGGTATATGAAAAAAAGTTATCAATTATTAATTTTTGAGCTAATTTTATACTTGAAATATTTAAGTCAGTTGATTAAATTTCTCTTTTGTTGACATTCAAAAATTCATACTTTAATTTTCCACTGAAGTGAATGACACGGATTCAGAAATAATCTCTCCATTCACTTTTTTCTCCCGTTGCTTTGTGATTAAAATGTCACTGTGACATTTTTATCTGATGGTGGTTTTTCGAATGAAGAATTATTTTTTACTGGTGCAAGTAAACAAATATGTAACACAGAGGTAGTTCAGTTGTTTATATGGTGCGCGCACGCGCGTGAATGTTTGTGTGTATGTGTGTAAATATCAACAGTTCCATCTAAGTTATAGCTTATAATATCTACCAACTGCTGAGCAGAACCATCATTTTGTAGACTATCTGTTCAACGATAAACTTTTAGCAAGGGATATTTTCGTCCTGTTATTTTACTGTTTTGGAAATAGGTTACGCATGTGTTTTTTTATTGTTTTCTTCTATTATTGGTTACATTAAATTCTAATTTTGAATTAAGTTTTATTTATACAATTTCAACTTGGCGTAAGTAAGATTTCTTTATCGTTCAAAAGGTAATTGTTTGATTTAGAATTTATTGTTTTTTATTTGGGTATATTTTATGGCTTACGTTTTAAATTAAAAACACACTTTCTGTAAGGTTAAAACATTACGTGAAACTAAATTTAGGCAAAGAGAAGTCTTAATTTATGGTAATCTTTCTCCCAAATAAGTTACTCATACTTTTAAATTAAAAATACTCAATTATATTTTCTCTTAATTGATAAAAATTTTAACTGATTCTAAACATCTATTCAAAGTTGAGTTAAAAAAAAAAATTAACAGCAGGAATTATGGATATTTTGAAATTATAGAAAAAATTATATATGTATGACTACTTTTTTTTTACTGACTACAGTGAACCTTATAGAAAATTTTTATTTAGAAGTTACTGCTGTGCTAATCATAATCATCCAATAATATCGAACACGTCTGTTTTTTTATTAGCTAATTAAAGAAGCATACACATCATCGCATAGTAGATCAACCACTCAATTGATTTCGCGTTAATACTAACATTACATTAAACACAACAGAGATTTTTGTTCTAATTTGTAACTGTTTTGATGCCAGAACAATTTATTATGTGGATATTTAAACCTGATATATACTTTAATTATAGTCCCTAATATTTTACTTATAGATTTTATTAAATTTATACTTACATGGCTTTTTATATTTCCCTTGCTGCTCTTTATACTCGACTGAAAATTTATGTTTACGATGAGTAAATGTAAATAAGGATTTACATTTTAGTCAGGAATATCCAATACCTACTTGGTCTATTGTCTGTTACGATAACACATAAAATTTTATATCGTTGCTATTACTAAATAATATCGAATTCATTCTCTGTATATTTTCCTTGTATGCTGTACGCAACCTGACAGTGTATTGAACTATTATATAAAATTTACTTTTAGAACTCTATCATTTAATAAAAGGGTTTAATGAATTTCAAATAATTTGAAATTCTGCAGAAGAGAACGTACCGTTAATTAATCAGATACATTTATAAAATTTTTTCGAATGTAAAACAAAAATTTATATCAAGATTTTTTTAAATACTTTCGGTTCATTAGTAATACCTTTTAGTTTTTTACCATTTGTTTAATTATTCGTTTTCCTTATTCTCCTGTAAATCGGTGTCTTCAATCGGATAAAGATGTATAAATTGTTGTACGGGTAATTCTGAATAAATGAATGAAAATTACGGTTTGTCTGGTATGCTAAAACATTATATTAGGCAGAAAAGATTATAATTATATAAAATATAATTGTATATATATCTTATTTAAAAAAAGGAGATGTTTCAACTAAAATGTTTCAATTAAATTTTTGAAAAAATTCACTTCACCTGATAACTAATTTAGATATTTCTTTAGAAATTTTGTCTGTCAGAAATAATCGAGTAAATTTCAATACTGTTGAGTTTTTAGAAAAAAAGGTTGAATTTAGTTTATCATTGAATTTATTTAAAGCGGTTCATTGTATTTGAGCTATCGGGTAATAAACAATAATGTAAAATTATTATTTTTAATATAAGGATGTAAACACATCGCAGTATGACGTAGATAGAACTACAACTTTAGTTTTATTGTACCATTGGTTTTTTAGGTAGGAAAGTGATGGAATTTTTCATAGCGAGCGATATTTATAAACCACTTAAAATATTAGCCTAAATTAGTCCATAAAAATAGTAATTTACGCCATTAAAGTCCTAACAATATCTGATAATTCTCACCTGTCATATTCACCCGTAGCACGTTTAAATAAAAAATAAATTTAGTTCATTACATATTTCGCTCAAGGTCGATTTTCGAAAAAGAAAGATACAATATATTCAATATAATTAAGAAATGAAGCCGTCCGTTTTCCTTGTAGTAAAATATTTTTATTAATATAAAATTAATACTTCCTTGTACGAGGTAAAGGAAGTATTATGAACGTGAAAAATTTCAGTTTTCAGATTTCAACGGAATAGACATACATATGTGCGTACGAATGTACGTATGTATCACGAATAACTCAAAACCGATTAGCCGTAGGCTGTTGAAAGTGTGGATTTAGGACTGTTGTAACAACTAGTTGGGCACCTTTCCTTTTGATTGTAGTCCATTTGACCAAAAGTATCCAAAGAAGCCCAAAATCCAAAATTTTTTTGGAGGTTTTTTTTAACTGCAGAAAAGGCCTCATTGAGAGGGGAGGCACATCGGTTCTAATTCGACTTCATTTCATTTTCTTTTCTTCTTTAATATTTTTTTTAATTTAAATAAACTGATTTATTAATAATTATTAATCTGCGATTGTAAAAAAAAATTTCAATAAATAATTCAATAAGATAAAAGAGAAAAAATCAGAAGTTGATAGTGAAATAAAATATTTTGTACTTTCAAAAATGTGTATATGTAATTTAATAGGCCGTCAGAAATTTTACTAATTTAAACAAGGTAATAAATGTCAAAATAGCTAATCAGATAAATGAACGGATAGGAAAAATTTCAAGATAGAATATGTAAATGTAATTAAACATAATATTTATTTATCAGTCTTTTGGACTTGTCTTTTTTTCACTATGTAAATATTAATTAAAAGACGCTCAGACGGAGAATAAGTCTCAAATGAAAATAAAAAAAAATATTGAATATGAAATTCTAGAAAACACAAACTAAACAGAAACGTTTTTAATTATTAAAATCAATAAATAATAAACATTAACAAATTTTCTGAACGTTCGGCAAAAACCTAACGATATTATCTTTTGTCAGTCAGATTAAAAAATGTAGTACTTTACCAACATCGTTTGAATACATATAAATTTAAATTATTTTATGAAAATTCTTTGTTGGATGAATGAAAAGTAGAATTTATTTTCTGTAATGACACTAGTAACTACTGTTTCATTATACTTTTACAATAAAAAAATCTATAAGATGGTACTTTTGGGAATGGAAATTTTTTTGATTTTAAAGATTACTAAAATTGCAATAAGAAAAAGGTAATACTTAACTAATTAAGTTGGTTTTATCTTTCAACTTTTTTCTCAATTTTAACCATATACATTCTGTATTACTGCTGATAATTTTTCCAGTTTTTAAGCATCAACAAAAAGAATTCCGTATAATCGAACTTTTATTAATTTAAATTTAAAGGAGTAAATTCTGCTGAATGGGAATCTCCATTATATATTAAACAGAGCCAGATTTCAACGCTGGTTTGTGGTTACCACCGACCACCACGGTTGTAGTTAAGGCAGAGGGGAAGACTTATGCGAACCTCCACCGCGGGTGTGGTATCGCCAGGGGAGATGGGAGTTTTATCCGCAAGGCATGATCAGGGAGAAGATTTGCATCTTCGGTTGCGTGCTGACGGTGGTGTTGCAGAGAAACTCAGCAGAGACATTGTGGAGAAGGTCGAGGGCACCATTGTGGCATTAACTGGGAAGGGTGGCAGGATCAACACAGGTGGTCACTTTGGCCGTGCTACCTCTTCTTGGGGAGAAATTACTATCCGACGGGCGCATCCGCATTGGCTGGGTGGCCTGCCGGGTGACTCGTAATGGTTAATTTTTGTAAAAATTATTGCTGTTTTAACATGGATAATCAACAAAAATTGATGTATATAATAGATACAATTATGGAAATTGACTTCAGGTTCCAAAGATGATGAAAAATAATTAATAAAAAACATAACTATTTTATTAATAATATCTTTCATATTTGAAATATTCATCAATAAATATATTTTCCCTACTGATTAAATTACTGATTATTTTTATTGTAAGTTATATTATAAATTACTACTAATTTTAGAAAGGAAGAGATTTGACTGGAAAAGGCGCCTAATAAAAGAACTGTACTATAACCAGTAATAAAAGTGAGGGTATGAGAGGAAATTACAAGAATAAGGATTGCAAGGGGAATGAGGCAGGGCTGCATGTCTGTTTAATACACATCTGGAAGAGATAATTAAATTTTTTCTGAATAGTAAAAGAGGAATAAAGATCGGGTAAAGATTTTGCTGATGCATTGACGGTACTGGTACTGGGGGTGGGAGACTGAATAACTAAATGAAATGCTTGATGACTTAAATGAAGCTTGTAAAAGTCAGGATCAATACAAAGAAAACAAAATGTATGGTATTAGGTGGAAAAGAAAAGAGGATTGAGGTTACGATAGAATATGAAATTTTAGAGGAGGTGAAGAGATTTCAAATACATTTATAACCGATCACCTGACTTGCTCAGTAGAAATTGAAACAGGAATATCAAGAAGTAAGCAGACATTTAATAAGAAGGGAAAACTGCTGCGTGGAAAGTTAAACTTAGCGTTAAGGAAGAAATTAATGAAATGTTTTATTTAGAGTGTGATGCTGTATGGACCTGAAATGTGAACGATGAGAAACGCAGACCAAAAAAATTAATAGAGGCTTTTGAGATATGAGTTAGCGCATAATGATAAATGTCAGATATCAAGACCAAACAACAAATGAGGAAGTATTATGGGAATTGGAGAAACCAGCAAAATGTTAAATGTGATTGAATATAGGAAAAGGAACTTGCTAGGACGTTGTATGAGAAGGTGCTTTATTAGAGGATGGTGACAAGGCTTGGTGAGTAGAAGGAAAGAAGAGGAAGAACGAGATTTCAAGTAATGGATGGGATTATGGCAAAGGGAGAATAGGTAAAAACAAAAAGGTTAGCAAAGGATAGAACAAGCAGCAGCCGTGACAGGACGTGTCGTATTGGCAGAACAATATGAATGAATGAATTTAAATATATATTTAATTTAAAATAATCAGCGAAGAATTTATACGGAAAACCGAGTAAAATATTTATCAGTATTCCAAATTTACGTATATTTGTTTATTAGCATGATTTGATACATTAAATCTGTTTTAATATTTATGCTATTTAGAAGTAACATTACTGAAAATAAATTTCAAATAAAACATTTTTTTAAAAATAAATTTCATTAAAACATTTACTGATGTATGATAGACTAATAGTTTAACACAGTTAAATAGTTAAATAGTTTAATAGTTTATGATACACATTCAAAAATAGTTTAACTAATAAGATTTCCTTACCGCTTTTTACCGTAATATTATTTCAAAAATACTGAAGTAATCAATTTATAAAACGTATTTTTATACGAATATTTTTATTTTTTTATTTTACTGATTTAGAATATTTTATACTAATTTCAGAGCCTTTTAAACTTACTGTTATTTCTTTGTTTACGGAATTTAAATTCAAGTGGCTATATTTATTCAATATCGTTTAAAATAACTTATTTTTAAAATCCATTATTCAAATTTTATTTTTAAAATACCATAAAAACATTACTTAGCAACGATCCTTTTAAACCATTGTTTTTTTTTAATTTTTAAAAAGTTTAGTACATCTTAATTCTATATAAAAGAAATTTTGTGTATTAATTTGTGTATTTGTATTCATTTTCAATAGTTGTACTTTCTTGACAGTCAGATGTAAGAGAGTAAGATTTGTTTTAGTCAGGGAAATATATTTACGTAAAAATATTTTTTTACGTTTTTCTCTCATAGTCACCTGCATTAAGTGGCTTATTATTCTTGAGACAGTGTTAACCTAACAAAGCTACCGAATTATATCTCTCTGTTAGTTCTGGAGTTAAAAAAAAAAATCATCGTCAATCAATCAATCCTTTAAATCAATTCTCATCGTCAATTAGCAAGCTAATTGACCCCTATGATAATCGCTAATTTAACCGATATGTTGCAAATGTTGGTCATTAAATTTATCATTTATATTTTTAGCTAAAAGAAAGATATTTTTTGAAAGATATTTTTTTCATAAAAAAAGATTGGGTAGGTGCAATAGTATTACATTACATAATATTAATTAATTTTTCTAAGATTAAAATAATTAGAAAATTTATTCTGTAAAATCAACATCGTTACAGAAATTTGACAAATGTGTAATTTTATAAAACTGAAAACTTTTGACGGATAATAAATTCATCTCCATGCAATCTCATTTGTTCATACGTCAACTCTGTCAAATATTACATACCATAAAACACAACCTACCTTAATCAATTTTACCACTTTCACTTTTTAATTGATATTTTACAATCGATGCAAAAATACAAAATATTTGTTATAAATTTTGCATCTTTTTTTTTTCAGTAAACAAAATTTATTATTCACTAATGTGTATACTATTGTTTAAACTAATAAAATAAATCAAACTTAATTTATCAGGAATATGTAGTAATTTTTCTCAAATTCATTTTGAGCAAATTATAAAAAAAAATTGGAGCTGATAAAACAGCCCTTAAAAAATAATTAAATCACATTCTATTAGAAATTGGAATACGAATACCAGCAAATGAAATTTATAAAACGGGTTTTATTTTGTTTTTTGAATTGAATATAGTGCTCTCTCTCTAGTTATGAGGCTGAACATTTATTCATGATTTTTCGTAGAAGCGAGTAACATAATTTTTTTCATAGTGAGCGCTGTTTGTATACTATACTTATAATTAAAATTACATCTGTAAGAAACTTTAATTTTTACGGTATTTTTGCGTTCATTGAAAAACTAAATTAAAGAATTTGCTACAATATTTCATTTTTGCTGAAATCCTTGCTTTATTTGTTAATTATTATTTGTTTTACTGTTTCTATGGGGTACACATGAATGACCACCACCTATTCCTATGACATCACTTATTTATGTAGATAGAAATTTTCACAATTGATAACAAAATATTCAAACAATGAAAATCAAGGAAACAGAACAAAATTATTTAAGTTTCATAGAAAATTTATTGTAATTTCATATAGGGAATTTTTATGCATACTGCAAATACAGTTTTTTTATGATTTACATTATTCAGTTGAATTATACTTAAGTGATTTTAGAGTCACTAATTAAGGCAAATTAAATTTCAAAGAATATTCCTACAGATCGTTTTTTTCGAATTTTGAATTCTGGTTAACACCTCTTATATCAGGAAGATGGTGCTTTGGTATGTTTGCTGTATGTGCTCACATATCTATTTTGAATAAGCGTTTCTACGCTAGATAACAGCACGTGTATCTTTATTGAAAGTAAGTTTTACCAAAGTCATTACATTATTAATTACATAATGTAAGTAAAAAATGCGCTTTTACGTTTTTTTTTTTAGTATTGTAATCTGTTTATTATTTAATAAAAATCCTCCGTATATTATGGAACACTGTAAGAAAACCGCTGAAATTCTGGCTACAAAGCGGCCGGAGTGGCGGAGCACCCTAGTACAGGTAATTAAGTTTTATACCATGAAGAAAGACAGATAGGAAGATTTACCAACACATCCTTAAACAATTCGTATCCCTTTCAGTAATACACTACGTATTGTTTGTTTATCAACCGGTAACCATTTCTTGGAACAATTTGTGTGTATCTTTGAGCGCGTGATCGTGTGTACGGGCATGTGCGTGGGCGTGTGTTTTGTGTCTTTTAAGTGCAACACCCAGAGGTCCCAAGTTCGAATCCCGGTCAGGCATGGCATTTTCACACACGCTACAAATCATTCATCTCATCCTCTGAAATAAAGCTTAACTGTGGACTCGGAGGTTAAACAAAAAAAAAAAAAAGAAAAAAAAGTGCAACACTTCTATACGGAATACTAGATCGTGGATACCGGTGTACATTGGTGGTTAGGTTTCAATTAACCACACCTCAGGAATGGTCGAACTGAGACTACAAGACTACACTTTATGTACAAGACTACAATGTACAAGACTACACTTTATTTACACTCATACATATCATCCTTATTCATCCTCTTAAACAGTACCTGAACGGTAATTCCCGGTGGCACAACAAAAAAAAAAATAGTGCAACACTATTTGCGCACATTGTCAGTTGTGACAACCCATGAAAAGTGAAATTTTCACTTTATTTGTACACTTTTTTGCACAATTTTTTTTAGTTGTACATTATGACTAAGAATATCAAATTTAATATAACTTTGAAAACAATTACTACTAACTTGTGTGGATGCTTTCACTTTTTATGTAATGATTTTAATAAAATAATGGCATAATTTTAAAAATATTTTAGGTGTAATAAGTTAATCTGATTAAATTTTATACATAATATGATCTAAAATAAAAATGATGTGATTTCTATTACGTAGCTGCCATCTTAACATGTGAAAGTTTTTTAAATTTACTTTTATAGAGTAATGACAAAGATGAATGGAATGGTTAGTTTAACAAATTAAATATTTTTTTGAGAGAACCAAATTTTTTCTTTTTAATTAAATATAAGTTTTTTTTTTTTTGTTTTTTTTTTTTTTTTAATAAGCAATTGACTAAAATATTCAATACAAATATACTTGAGTACTCCTGTTTCTATATTCTTTTAAAGCAGCAGGTAGAAAATAAAATGTAAATAGGTAGGGTGATAAATGTAAATTCGATTTATCTATCTACTTCCGAGTTTGTAATAGATAAAAGCTGACAACAACGAATTATCATGCATACAGAATTTAATATCGGAATTGATCATTTCCACTTTAATTTTTTTCCCCATTTCTTTACATAATAGTTTTTAGCATGCAGCATCATTCTCTAACGATATTTTTTAACTTTATTCCTTGATTCTCTCTTGCAAAAATCCTTTAATTTTTAATTTTAATTAAAAAAAAAATTAAAATGATGAGAATGATGAGATTCAGGATTATCTGGAGCTCCCATCGGTTCGTGAGATTGCACAACAGCGCAATGTCATATACCGGCCACTGCTTGAAAATCATGTAAACTACTTTGCGATTAATCTACTCAATAACAGCAAAGACGTCCGACGATTGAAACGAGCCCATGTACTCGACTTAGGGCCTGCGTAACAGTTTGGAATCTAACACCGTCACGTTTAGTGGTGTCGTATCTAATTTCTTGTTACTTCTCTTTCTTTTTCTTTTTTATTTGTTATTAATGTTTGTTTTGGGGACTATATGGTATTGAAATTAATGGTTCGTGATTTATGACTAAGCTTGAAATTTCATATTTGACTTTAAGGTTTGCTTTAAGTTTGTATATTATTTATTTTGGGGGTTCCTTAAGGACCTTCTTATCACGTGCTTTTGTCAGGAAATTTACTTATCGCTACGCAAGAGAGCCGATTGTAATTGTAATTGTTATTGTGCAAAAAAAAAAATATTTTTTTATTTATGATGATTGTTATTTAAATTCTTGAATTATTTTATGCACAATGTATAGTATTCATTTTAAAACTTTTTTTGAGTTTATTTAAATCAATTAATAAGTTAAATCTTCATAACAGGATAAGTTTTATTTTACATATGGAATTACACATATCCCTAATTTAACTGGAGCGTACATCGTTGGCGAATCTAAAGTTATATAAACTCGTTCCTAGTTTCATTCCATATATGTCATTCCCTCTCGCTAGCTAACAAGTATAGCAAGCGTAAAGAAACTTTCAGAATTAAATGAATAACAAATGTGTTGTTTATTCTATTACTTTTGGATACCTAATTTTAATATTAATTTAAGTACAGTAAAATATTTTAATAATTGCATACATTACCATATATTGCATTGATTATTTTGTTAAGACTTCCACTGTTATAATTTTAAATTTTAGCATTGTTGTACCCTCACGTGTAATACACAGCAGGAACTTGTTTGACGATGAACATTCTACAAAACACCTTTTCAATCTCCTTTTTGTATTTTACTCAAAAAAAAATTTACTAATAATATTATTTACAAAGATATAACAAACATTTTCATTTACATACCTTTTATAACAAATTTCTTATGAAAAGATTTGATTTAATAATCCTTATTATAACTGCGCAGATCATAACATGGGAATGAAACATGGATATTTCTTTATTTATAAACATGATTGCATGATCTTTTTTTCTCCGTCAAATAACGTAACGAGTGACTATCACTTCTATAACTGGTCAATTTCAGTAAATCACCAAACAAGTTAATGAATATATCTCAAGCCTCATTGTACCCTTCATTGTAACGAATTTTTAATCAATAACTTATTTTTTTAATTACTATTACAATTTTAATGCTTGGTTAAATACTTTTAAAGATAAAATCGTTAAGCCATCTGCCATAAAATATTTGGTTTCCGCTTCTGACGGGAAATGCTGTATTTAATATATTTTTCCCGGTGTACATTAAATTATTTCTTACACTTTTGTTAACTGTGGCGCATATAAAACATCTGAGTTACAAGTAATATTAATCGAAGTTCCTCGACCAGTATTGGTCAGGAGTTTTGTAGTTGTAAGGTTTCAGTTGTTGTCAACGGTCTTTCAACTGATTCAATATACCCTGCATTTCAGAGGGTTCTATATTCTGATATATCAGTTCTTTGTAAAAATAATGGGATTCACTTAATTTTTATCTTTCCTTAGTAATTTTGGAGTGTAATGCTTTGTAGTGGCTATGTCATTTATAAAATAGGAATTAAAGTTAGCGTTATCCCAGTAAAAAAAAGCACTGAAAAACTGGGTTAAGTTTTAAGGTACAGAGTACTACATTAAACCCTAAACTACTTAAGTTGTAGTAACTGACATACAAATCGTAAGTTAGGTTAAAATAATGAATAGTAATAAAAATTAATCTCTCTTCGTAAATAAATAAATACTCGAAATTTTTTTTTTTTTTTGTAATTGCACGTTTAATGTTAAGATTATTATTCAGGAAATGTTTGTTTTGAGTTATAAATAAATATAAAATAAAATTCGGTACATTATATAAGAATTTGTTCTACTTTTTCTCTCTTATGAGGAAATAAAAAAATAAAATGAATATACCATAATTAGAATGTTCAATTTCTTATGAAACGTTAAGGGCTTCTAGTTGGAAAATTTCCAGATAAGAATAAAAGTTAAACAACTTTTATTTCACCTTTCTCCTTTAATTAAATTCTACAAAATTATGTCAGAATGATTAGTGTTTGAGCTTTTATTTTATAGAGTAACAAAGATATTTTTATTAAAATTTATTTCATTATTACGTCATAGTTATTCTTTAATTAATATAAAAATTATTAATGAATACATTAATAAAAAATGATGAATGGAAACAATAATTTTAGCTTTAAAGACGTTTAAAAGAAGTCTTACTTAAAATCTAAACGTAGATTGTCATTTCGGTTATTATATAATCATTATTAGTAGACAAAATAGAAAAAGTATTTATCTATTAAAGAGTTGGAAAGAATCTTCTACAAAATAATATGACGATTTCCTTTTCATTTTCCTACAGTAAGCATCTTGTGTTTTTTTTAAAAATAAAAATGAATCTTTACACCAAACTTATCTGGTAAAAAAATTACGGTTTAAAACACGTTCATAAATTTCAAAATGATAACCCAGTCAATTTTTAAATTTCTTAAATCTCTGTTATCGTTATTTTTATTAAAACCTCTAAAATAATACTCAAATTTACGTATAAAAATTACAATAATAATCTATATTTAAAATATGGAAACTATTTAAAGAAGAGAAGAAAATTATTTCACTTAATCTAAACGCTAAAAATGTGTTATTTCTAGAAAAAAAGTGCGGTTATTTAAATGCTACCGTGAGAAAATAGTAGTGAGTAACAAACAAATGAGAGAAATAGTTAAATATATTTATTAATATTTTTAAAAATTAACAAATTCAAAAATGATTCAATTGTGAAGAAAACAATTTTTAGATGAAGAGGAAATATGTTAAAATCCCTTTCAAGAATTCATGAGATAAAAACGATCAGAAAATTACAACTTTTATCTCCGAGAGGTACATATGGTATCATATATGAATAATTTTCATAGATTTATGTAATTTTTAGCTGAAGTAATAATGCAGAGTACCATTTTTACAATGTACGTGGTATGGAAAATGTATTTTAAAACGCCGCTTAAAGTACCATAGATGTTTCAAAATTTAAATTGTTGCAATATTTTTTGAATCCACTTAGCTCTTTATGTATTCCTATAGGCATATTTCATCCCGAAAACTGTTCAAACCTATTATATTGTCATATCATTTATTTTACAAATAGTTATCTGTATATGCATAGTTTTTGAACATATGGATAATTAAAAACAACAATAAAAAAATGTTTAAATTATTTTTATTTTCTTCAATATGAAAAAAAAAAATAATTACCACAATTTAGTCAGCTTCAATAGGTCAATTGGTATATAAAGATGGCTGATGGTAACTTAACTGATTTTCGATTCCCAGATAAAAAACAGTTGGTATTCCATACAGATGTACAGAAAGAAAAAAAATATTTCATAAATGTTAATGAATACACATATATAATTTACCGTTATGAATTTAAATTCTAAACAAATATAATAATTTTTAACAAAATTTTTCTTTCTTAACTTAAAAAAAAATGAAAATACTTACAAATGTTCCGGTTGAATCAAGACCTGACCGGAATAACCTTATTCCTGACCGGAATAAGAACTTATAGAGAAACGAAAGGGCGCGAACATTGAAAATTATTACAAAAACTTCAACAATTAAAGTAATGAGACGGGTACTGGTCCTGAAGGCAGGGGATATAAATACTACCTGAGACCTGCGACCAGTGAGTAGTTTTGCGAGGGCGTGTTTGGCGCAGTCGTGATATCAGCGATATCAGTAAGCGTGTGGGGTGTGGGTAACGAGTAAACATTACGTCACGAGTAGTTTTTTGGTGAGTTAGTTGTAAATAGGGGTGAACAGTGACAGTATTCTATTCATTCATAACGTGTAGGATAGTTCTTTTATAAACCGTAAAACTAATAATACTTGCAGTTAATCCAATATTAGTTTCTATCAGTCATTACAACGTTTTTAGTAAATTAGACTGTATTTAGTATTAATAATTTAAATGCCATTAGATAAGTAACATCATATACTGGTCGACATCCTCTAATTGCTTAGCTTCATGTTCTGCTTAAACGATAAGTCGTACGAAATTTATATAAAATGGCAGATATATTTCTGAATACCTGATAGCGACTTTTTCGAAAGAATAAGATCAAAATCCGTTTAACCACAATTTCATAAATGATTAAGTTGTAATGCTAAAAATAAACTTGTTAAGCCTCATCAGTAAATATTATGACAGGTTTAAAACTTTTATTTCTTTCTTGTTTCTCATACAATTTAATTTTTTTTTTTCAAACAATTAATGCTAGAAGTAGAGTTTATACGTACACAAAGACTATTACTGTAATTTTATTTCAGCTACAAGTTAATGTATAATTTTACTACGTATTTATCAGTTGCTTAAAAAACATAGTAGTAAAAACTGGAATTTTGTTGAAGTTAATCATTAAATTCAAAACTCGTTAAATTTGTATAAATTTTTCGATGAAGTGCATAAATTACAAAACATTTTATTATCTTTGTGCAAATTTTTCTTGTAATGAGGTTTAAAGTTAATCCATAAAATGCAGGTTGAGTAGTTGATTGTTTAGCGCAATTTTACTTTATAATACACATCGTAAATAAATTCTTCAATTATTAATCATAAAAAACCTTTATAAGTCTTTAAAAAACCTTAACCAAAGTCTTTATTTATTTTATAATAGTTCTACTAAGGTTAAATTGTCATAACATAGTAAAGAGAAGTATCTGACTAACTAGTGCGACTTATTACGTAAAATTCTATACATTAGTAAAAGTAACGAAATTTTACGAAATTTTAACGTAATAAAATAAGATATTATGTTACTACTTCAGTACATAGTTTGTTGGTAGATGGCAACAACTGCATATTTGTAAAAGAAAATTTATAATTAATTTGTTTGTAAAATCTTTCAGATTAGACGAATGATTAATTCTCTTTGAAACGATCGGATAAATCTTGTATTGGTGGTATATTAAATTTCCATACATTTACAATTAATAAGATATTTAGTCAACATCCAATTGTTTCTTAAAATAAAATTGGACGGATACAATTAATTTTATGCTCATCAATAGCTCAAAAAACTCAAAAGATTAATTAATATTAATACAACATGCAATCAGTTTATATTAAAATAATCTTCTAAATTTGTAATTTTTACTTTAATATAAACTTATCGTACGATTTGTTTTTTTAAAAATAATTTGTAAAATTTATTTACCATTTAGGGCCTAGAAATATGGCAGTACGTATTCAAAACATATCATCACATTCACCTTCTGTTTTATTTTTTTTAATTTTTAAGGCGCCATTTTGAATATAGCTGCTAATATCGCTCCAGGAAAAAAAGATATTTTATTTATTACTTGTGTTTCTATTATGCGTTAAAGTTTTTCTTTTAAGAGAACCTTTTTTTTGGATAAACTGTATAGGTAACCTGTATAGCCTAAGCTAATTTTTGTTTGAGTTAAATGTTTTCTTCTGGGACTGGAATTCTGTTCAGATATTTTACTTTTTATAATTTTACAGGTGTAATAAATTTTTTTAATCATTTTTATTGATTACCATAATTTGTTTTGAGTTTTTGGACTTAATTATGTGGTCTTACCACTTCAGGTTTACTCTTCGTAAGGAAAACACTGTCCTCCTGTTTCTATCTTGAATGATCCGATTCAGAAATCTCAAGACTGTAAATATTGGGTTTTCATCTTGACCGACGACTTACTTGGCCAAAACATATCACTTCTAAGAGGAAACTGTTGGATCTCAAGTTTAAGCACATGTACTGCCTGGTAGGACATAATTTTCGGCTTTCAGCATAATATAAATTATTGATTTACAAATCCGTTTTGAAGCCTGTTTGGACTTACGGGCTTGAATTGTCGGGAACAGCGTGCTACTCCAGTATTGAAATACTCGAACTTTACCGAACAAAAATACTGCAGAAAATGTTCAGCATACCCTGATACATAAGTAATAGCTTTATATATAATGACTTTAAGTTACGAACCGTTCCTCAGGACATCTCTCTGGTCAGCCTACGGTATCAAAATCGTTTGGATCGGTACCCGAATTATTTGGCGGTCTATTTGTTAGATAATACGATCATTTTTTTTTTCAAAATTGCTGAGAAACAATATTCTTCTTGGTTTGCCTTATCGCTTCAATTAGATGACTTTATGGTCTGGCCGTTCGGAGTGCTTATCTATTCCATTATTAAGTCACAAGCCGCTGGGTCTGTGGCAACTTAATGTTTATTCAAATACATCTTATTTACTTCTTGTTCTACGAACTCGCTGTGTCGTTATAATAATTTGAAAAAAATTATCTTGGTTGCAAAGGGTTATGTTTACCTACTTTTTATTAACGTTTTGTAATTTTCTTTTTTGATTTTTTTTCCGTTATTTATTGTCGTTATCTTCGTTATTCTGTTTGTTGTCTTGTTGCAAGATAAGAAATTTAATTTGTTAAATTGGTATTTTTTTACGATGATATTACCTGTTTTCACTTAGCTATTTATACTTAGTTCTGTTGTCGATAAATTGAGTGACTTTATATTTATTACAGTACCAGCGGTGGATTTGTTGATTTGGAATAAAAAGGTTTCTAAATTAAAAATGATTCTCAAAACACAAGCCAGTAAGGAGATTTTATTAATGTTAATAGCCCACGGCACTATTACCTTTGTGAAGAGATAATAGACCTACAACAAAGCTATCCAATTAATACATTTTATTCATAAGGCCTTTTTTTTTGGCAGTCGTAACAACCGAATTTCATTTTGTGTATTTTCATCTAATGTTTTGTAGACATGGACGTTGTTTAATTAAAGAGTAATGATATAATATTTAAAAAATCTACAACACACTATTATATGTGTTATAATTTATCCAGCATTAATTTATTCTTCTAAATAATGAAGACGGTTTTATTATATTATAGTTTAGACTTTATTTTTTTGGAAAATAACATATATTTTTACCCATTTTAATCAAATTTTTATTTTATTACGTTTCTAGATTTTTATTCAAAAGAAATTATCTTTTCATTAGCTAAGTGACTCGTATCTTGTTGTTTACAGAAATTTGCAATTTTAATTTTATTTCCTTACTTCAAAATACTTCTTACATCCTAAATTCTGAATTATCTTCTCTACTTTATTCTAATCTTTGTGTTCCCTTCTGTTACATATAAAGTTAAGTTTGTTTTCGTTTTTAACTCGACCAAACCAGTCGGCTTTGAAAAGTCTTTATAAATTTTCCAAAAGAATGTATTTTTTAAAATCTACTTCAATAAAATTTCATACATTTTTTTTAGTGATAAATTTTTTGAGTAAATATTTAAGCTGTTTAAATCAACAACTTACGAGTTTAAAGTGTACATTGCAATCTTCTCAACTAGCGAACAATAAGCAACTCCCCTACGGCCCAGTGAGATAAACATGATAAGTATGACATGTTAATTAAGTGCTGCAGTCTTGTATAAACCCAGGCCGACCATTTCTGAGATGTGTGTTTTAGGTTTGCACTGTTAGAATTTAAAATTCATACAATAGCAACCAACGTTTAACTACGATTTGAACCTGAGTAGTTTTACTTTTTAAAGTATATTTATAAAAAAATACTTCCTTTCTGTTTAGAAACCCTTTATTTTTCAATTTCCACTTGAAAGTTTTACAGAATTTTTTATAACTGTTTCACTTTCAATGAAAGAAATTCTTTCTATCAAATTTCATTCTTCAAGAAAATATTTTTTTCTCGCAGAAGGAAGTGAAAATATTTACAAAAAATTATGTTTTATGTTTATTTTTTCGTTTAATCACTATAAAGCAGCATCCAAATACTGTGAATAGTAAGAAGTTTATTTTTTTTTTTTAGTGAAAAATGTCAACGCGACCAGGATTCAAACTCAGAAATTGATAGGTTAGAAAGTAATTATGATAAAAAGTTTTCATAATGTGATGGAAGTGTCCATTATCTATTCTATTTGTATGAAAGTTTATTAAATTAACTTATAAACCACACAATTAATTTGTTAAAATTTTACTTTACATCTTGAAATATTCTTAACTTAACGAAAGATTGTTTATAACATTAACTTATACATTGACGTACTTCTTAATTAATTAAATTTATTTTATAATATATTAACATCCAAAATATTGATATGAATTAATAAGTTGTAGACAATATTTTAAAGCAGTAAGCAAATTATATAATGAAATTTAGTCCTTATTAAAAGTAATGAAATTTTAACATCATTATTTATATATATAAGTTTACGCAAATCATAAACCGTAAATCATAAATTTACGGACCCAAAAATTAAAAAAAGGGTAATATTCATAACATAGGAACGGATGTACTATTTACGTGTTTTGGCGTGTTGTGTATATGGGGAAATTTGTTGAGTTAAGATATTGGGTCAATACCGAAGGGGGTAGAATAGATAGTATCTAGGTGTCAATTTTCTGAAAATTTTGCAAACATAATGTATTTTTATAATAAGCTACTTTTACCTTTTAAAAATATCTTCCGCTAAATTCTCCCCTTCCTCAAAAATTGAAGTTTTTTGAATGATATTATCATCGATATTTTTAATTTTTTTAATTTTTTCACGTACCATTACTCAAAAATAAATAAATGCCAGGAATATATAACAACTTTGTATTCAGCTTTTTATTTACATAGATCTGAACTTTGATTCCTATTTTATCGAAAAAGGATTATTTATAAAGTTTTAAGCCTATTTTTTTTCTCGTAAATTGAATTTTTCTTCAAATATTCAACAAACTGAAGATATTATTTCATCATGTTATAATTGCAATGAGAATGCAATTCGTGATCGATTATGAAAATATTTGTAAAAAAATACGATTGGTATGAAAAATTGAATAAACTCGGTTAAAAATGACACTAAAAAATATTTTAAAAATAATTTGAGGTGGATCTATCTATGTAAGATAAATACAGTAGATATTTTCTTTTAGAATTTATTTAATCCAGATATATACACTACCCTTCAATATTTATTTTCCTTTATCTTACTACCAACTCAAATTATTTTTTGTTATACTAATTTCAGTAATTAATTAACTATCTTCTTTTGATTGATGTTTCTTTTATTACTCCGGTATATTAATTTATTAAATATGCTTTTATTTTATTTGTTAATTTAATTAACTGTTAAGTATAACACCAATTACAATTATTGTTAATGATGAAAGATGAATTTTTGTAGCGGACGAAAATCCAAAGCTTGATTTCAACCCACAACCTACCGGTTAAATGCTCTTCGATGAAACTTATTCATTTGATGTCAATGAATTCAATGTATTCGTGATTTAATGGAAAAACGGTTAGTATGAGCACAGTTTTAATTTTTTATAATTTCATCAGAAAAATCGGATAAAATCCTCTCCTAAAATTTGATAAAATCCTACCATTATAAAATGCTATTTTATGCTAAATATGTGGGAAAAAAGCAATCCTCTCAAAAGACAATTTTTTAGTTTAATAATTACATGTGTGCGTGAGCGTGTACGCGTAAGAGAACATGGTGACGTTTAAAAAAATGAATAAAGAAAATTAATACAAACTTCGAATTAAAAAAAAAATTTTCGTTTTTAATTTTTATGAAATCTTTTTTATGATTATTTTTTTAGTTTTTAGTTACTTGTCATTTTTAGTTTATGATTTAAAACAGAATTTATTTAAAGAAATTGTTACCATATTATAATACATTTTTTAACCTACTAAAGCACTTACACTACTCCTTTTTGGGAACCCAACTGAATGGGTCATAAGAACATCAAAATGTAAAAAATCCCAAAGCGAGGCTATATATCGTTGAATCCTAAAAAGGTTGACTCCATTTTTGATAAATTACACAGATTTAATCTCTTGGCTACTTATTAATTTTGTGTGCACGCTCACAATTCAACGTGGTTTATTGCTTCTAAATAGAAATTTTAAGTGAAACCTGTTCTGTTTTAACGAATTTCCACATATCTCTTAAGTAAAGTTTTATTGATATCATAAAGTCCACATCAACGTTTGCAACCATGTCAGTTTAAATTTGGAGAACACCTGAGCCAGTCTAAATTATTCTTTAATTTTTTTTTTTTTTTTATTGAGATTTTTGGAATGGATAAGGGTTAAACTAATCCGGATTATTGTATTATTTTGTTAACAATATAGCTTAGTGTTATAACTTGTGATAATTTTTACAATTAGAGGTTTTTAGAAATGTTGAAGAAATTAAGAAATTTTGACGTAAAAATTATTTTGCATTTTCTTTTTTCATTTATTTTTCACCAAAATAATTATGTAGTCGAGTAACGAGGATGAAAAAAAATAAATAATTCGTACTTACCAAAGTAGAATATCTAAGCGATTTCTATATAATCATTTTTGTAAATAATGATGGAACTGACAAGCCAGTTAAATATTTTATAGTTCTGAATTGGAAATTAAATTTTGGTTTCTTCAGAAAAGCCGTCTACCGTTATACTACCGGCGCCACAAGTAGCATAGTCATTTTAATTAAAATAAAAATTATCTAATAGAAGTTTTTGTATTTTTAATTAATTTAAATTTAGTTTTACCTTTATATTATAATATACGCCTAAGAATTATCTTCGACCGAACAAAAGAAATTGACCTGAATCTTACATATTGAAAATATTATGAAATATAATCAGTTAATTACAACTAATAAAGTTTTAGACTACGATATTTAAAAATATGTACTGGAGTAACTTAACAATTATGTAATCATTGTAGTCTTCCTCTGGGATAATACCAGTCAATGATTTTATTGTATTATGTTGTACCATTTTATTTATTGTATTTTTATAATATTTATTTCTGGTACTGTTTATTTTGCATTATTTATTGATTGTATTATTTTCCTATACCATAAGTATACCCACTTAGTACACCAAAGTGGGTGACTGTATTACATAATCTCATACATTATAATATGTATATAATGCATATTGTATATTATCCATATTGTATATTGTACAGGGGTGATTGTATAATTGTTTATATTGCAGTATCCCTTTTGGGGTAGTAACAGCCGTTGTTTAATAGTATTGCTGAGTACAATGTATGAATGTGGTGTACGAATGTGTTTATGGGTGATCTCCCGTTAACCAGGGTGGGTAACCAGGGGTGCAGGTTTAGTCGGTACTGCGCAGGTATACATACGGTCTTATTATATGGTACAAATATAGGGAAAAGATTTGTTTTTAATAAATATTTTAAATTAAAATAGTATATAACTTTTGAAATTAAAGATCGATTAGAGTTTAATTTATATTATATTAGTTTTTATCATCTTAACGAAAAAACTATTTTGAATATTTCGCACAAATATGATTGTATTAATTAAATTTTGATAACTAACTATTTAAATGAATTTATTAAATTAACTTAAAACTAAATTGTAATCTTTTTAATTTTAAAATTAGGAGGTCATTAAGCCGGGTGAGCGAAGCGAGCCATGACCGGGTCTAGCCAGTCTGTATTTTTCCTGTTTAGCCTCCGGTAATTACCGTTCAGATAATACTTCAGAAGATGAATGAGGATGATGTGTATGAGTGTAAATGAAATGTAGTCTTGTACAATCTCAGTTCGACCATTCCTGAGATGTGTGGTTAATTGAAACCCAACCACCAAAGAACACCGGTATCCACGATCTAGTATTCAAATCCGTGTAAAAATAATATCAGTGTATTGTCTTTTATTCAGAGCAATAGTTTGGTCAGTACAGGACCCGAAACTTTGATTGATCTAAGAACTTAGGTTTCAAAACAATCGACCTCGCTCTAAAAAATATTAGTTGTAACCAGTTACCCGTACTTTGTACAGGTAAAAATGTACTTTTTTCCGGTGCTTAGCATTACCCACAAAAACCACTAGGAAATCAAGTAACCGTTGGCAGGTGCTGCCGGTCGCGTCATACATACAGTAACAGCGGCTGTGTTTGTTGAGCCGCCAATTCGTACACCTTAAAAAATCAAAAGCCAAAAAAACCAAAATTGGTTTTTAGATATGTATCTGAAGAGTTATTTGCAAGCCTCAATAGTGAATAAGTGAATATCGTCTAGCATAGTCAGAAATGGGGAAAAATTTTCTGGTGAATATCTAAAAACAGATTCCTAAATTTTTTGAAATTCAATCTTGAAAGGGATGAAGAAAGGAAAATATATTTCAAATACTGATTGCAAATTTTCCCCAATTTTCATCCCTTTCAAGATTGAATTTCAAAAAATTTAGGAATCTGTTTTTAGATATTTACAAGAAAATTATACTATCAATAAAATTCAATAAACTTAATATCAATAAAAAAAATAGCCGGATTTATAAAACATTCAAAATACAATATGAATGTTTAAATTCGTTGTTTAAAAAAAATCTAGAAATTATAAAGAAGTAGCCGGATTTAAAAAAAATTAAAAATCCATTTTAATCCTTTTAACTCGGAACACCAAAACTCGAGTTGATTCTTCATTTGTTACAGAGAAATTAAAAAAAAAAAAAAAATAGTTAATTTCATTATTAATTCATTTTAACTTTAAACTCGGAAATTTTAAAAACCCTTTCTTAGTGTACACTAAGGAAAAAAATTTTTAATGATAGTTAAATTATAAAAACAGAATACACTCCAATTTACTAAATGCCTTTCTACGATTATTATTACTTTTCTGTTGTCAATAGAACTTCCCTACACCTTATGAATGAGTAGAATACTGTCCCTTTCACTACTATACAGCAATAACTCGCCAACCAACCTGATTTCACCCACTGTCCACGCTGGAATACTCGTTAAGTACTATTCACTCGTTACTATAAGTTTACTGATATCACCATCACCGCAACCGATGAACTCGGGCTTGCCAAATTATCGCTTGTTATCACGACTACGCCGAATGCGGTCTCGCCTCTCTCCGCCTAATCCCTTTAATAGTTGAAGCGTAATAATTTTCATAATGCGTGCCCTTACTTTTTTTTATAAATTTTTATTCCTGTTCGGTAACCCTTCTGGTCGAACAACAGCTTTTGGACGTGCCATTGTCTGTATTACAAAGAACAGGTTGTTGTGAAACGGACCTGTTGCTCTAAGAAAGATCCTTTTTATTTCTTTCTGGATTCTCTTTCATTATTATTTTCTCTTTCTTTCTTCTTAATTGGAAGAAATCAGTTATCCTAGTCCTGTAACACTATATAGATTTATATTAATTCTAAAATTTGTCTATTTGTTTGTATCAGCATCACGCGAACCAACCGACCGATCTATTTAATATTTACAGGACAATTTCCTTTTATTCCAAAAAGCTTTTAAGCCACATATTGAAACTTTAGCCCCCTTGGGGAATGAAATTCTGAATTAAAAAATATCCATCAAAGAAAAAATATTAATCCATGAAATTAATTATTGTAGTTGTCACCATGACAAATGAAATAGGATGTGGAGTTTTCCTCGTCAAAGATTTGTGTATTTTAATTATCATAGTTACTAACATTCTTTCTTTTAAACTTTAGTGTAAAGCCTATTTTTACCTCTTAAAAAAAAAACAGCGCTATCTGTTGGACGTAAAAGGAACACACGCTGTATTAACATTTTACGATTCCATTTCAATTTTTCCGATATGTGTGTCCGCTGTAGACTAAAAAACTACTGGACCGATTTACGAGCGGGGAGAAAAAAGGGAGAAAGGAAAAAATCGAAAAAATAAAGAGGGAAGAAGGGGAAAATGAATGAAGAAAAAAGGGGAAAAGATAAAAAAAGGAAATGGGAAGAGCGAAAAATAGTAAGGGGGAAATGAGAGTCGTAAAGGTGAAGAGGGAAAATGGGTGAAAGGAAAGGGGGAAATTGTAAAAGGGAAAATGGGGGAAAAGGAAAGGGAAAAGGGAGAAAGGGTAAAAGGGAAAGGTTAAATTTTGTGACGTTCTGTAATATTCATTTTGTTAATGTTTTACTTTATAATGTAGAGGGTATACTGAAATGAAACGACTAGCACTAGATAGGGAATCTTGGAGAGCTGCATCAAACCAGTCAAATGACTGAAGGCAAAAAAAAAAAAATACTTTATATATATATATATATATATATAAAAATTTGCCACATATACATAAAATTTATAAAAAAAAAGATAATATTGTGCCTTCCTTTCATGTTTTTGTAAGTTCTCATAACGTAATACTAATTTAAATTAAAATATATACTTAAACAGTTTTTGAATTACAAACATATTGCATCTATTGGTCGAAATAAATCTTTTGTTAATGAAGTTGGGTGTAAAAAAATGCTAAGTTAAATAGTAATTCAGAAACCGTTTGTCAATAAGAAATAACTTTTTTTTTTAAAGAAAAATTAAAGCTCTATGAGATTATTTACTTAAAGCATTTAAACTAAGTAATTTGCTGTAATTCAGAAACAAATTAATTTTAGCTTTTCGTGTTATTGAAATTCTAAACAAGTTTAATAAAATAAAGTACTTTAAAACTTAATATCATAAAAATGTTAACGGTACTAATTTCTTGAATTCATTAAATAAATTATATCAATTTCATATTTTGTTTGTACAACTATCTTATGATTGCTTATAATGCATTTGTTTTAATTAAATTTAAAATATTTGCTATATTATTTAGCTGAGATTCTGTGTTTAGAATCAATGTGTGACAAATAAAATTAAGTTTACGATTTTATTTCTCTATATAACTTTCTTCGGATTAACAGTACAAGAAAATTCCAGCAGATCACAGTATATTACAGTGTAAGGGGACGTACAGAGTATAGATACGAGCGCTTACGCTACCTGGTGGCCGGATATGCAACTTAATTATTTGCTTTTAAACTTCATCTTGTTTTTATAAATATATATATATATATAAATATATATATATATATATATATATATATATATATCACACTATTTTCTTATTTGTTGGTAAATTAACTTTTAAATTATTTATTTTATACTAAATATCTTTCAAATTTATTTTTCAAATTAAATAGATCTATAATTTAAATTCGTATTATTTTTGTATATCAATTGCGTGCAAATAATAACATGTAAATTTTTTATTTTATTTTTTTTTATATTTCTCTAACATTAAGTATATTATTTTTATAGAATAATACTTTTAATTATTCGAATATTGTTATTCCTCAATTCAAGATGAATAGTGATCTCATTGTTATGTACTTTAATTTTCTATATTTTACGTAATTCATTTACAGTAAATTACACTTTAAAAGATATTCTTTCAATTTCACTACCGTCTAATATTCTCAAGCTTGATAACGAATTAGTAACTCGACATTTATATGGTAAAATCTTTTTACCTCAAAGTGTTCGATGTGTTTTGCTTATTTTTCAAAAGTTGTAATTTTTCAGAAGTGTTATTATGTATTATTTATTATTTTACAAGGAGTAGTGTTAATCGATAATCGATATTATTGAGTAATCAACAACAAATCTAATATATAGTAACCCTTATTTTAGCAGTTTTATTTCGTAAATATTCGTAATTGCTCTACATTAAAAACTGATGTCTACTCTTAAAATAAAATGTTGAAATAAACAAAAGAATAACGCTTTATTCGAAAACAGATTAAGAAGCAGCAATTGAAACTAAGTTTCACATTCTAGGCATTCCCCCTTTTGTTTTAATTATAACTTGGTACATACATTTTACCAACTTATTTTTCCACGAAAAAATTCACAAAAATTTTCATTTTGTTTTTATATCCGTTACACAGACACAATGTGTTTTCCAGATTTTAATTAATGAATATAACTGTGGTAATTTATTAATTTATTCTAACTTACAAATTTCATTATTTTTCGAACTATATATAAATAAAAATGTAAATATTCGTTTGTTCAAAATCGTAAATTTCCGATACTTCCTCACCGACTGCTTTGAAATTTTGACACAACGTTGCATTCGAATACGCGCGTGTTTTAATATACCTACTATTATACACCTCAGATTTCACACCTGTAACAGGTAAAAACATGTTTTTTTTTTTAAACAGCGCTATCTGTTGCATGTAAAAACAAAATTCGATTTAAAAATATTTTACGATTCCATTTCAATGTTTCCAATATGTTTGTCCACTATAGACTAAAAATCTGTTGGACTGATTTGCCCGCAGGGAAAAAGAGAGAAGGGGAAAATCAAAAAAACATAAATGGGAAGAAGGTAAAAAGGGAATACAAGGAAAATGGAAGAAAGAAGGAAAAGGAAAAACGAGAAAAGGAAATTGAAAGGGGAAATGGGGAGGAAAGTGGGGAAAACTGTGGAAAAGTAAATGGAAAATGTTACAAATGAAAATGGGAAAAGTTAAAGGGGAAAGAGAAAAGGGAGAAGGGTAAAAGAAACGGTAAAAGGGAAAAAAGGGAAAGGTTAAATTTTTGTGAAATTCCGTAATGTTCAATTTGTTAATTTTTTATCAAACTTTCAATTGTATTTTTAATCTATATATATACTCAAATCTATCAATAGGGAAGTACTGCCGGGTCTGCTATTATGTAATATAAAAATATCAATGTGCCAGAAATATAGTCAAGAGTTAAGTATGGATGGGAAAATATCACAATATTTTTTAATGGTAGCGCCAAAAGTTTTTTGTAAAAAGTCATTTATCAGTCTAATAGACTGATTTATATGAGAATTTTTAATACTATCGTCAGTGAGGTAATGATTAAATTTTGATGTACCATTAAGTTCATTGTAACTGCAACTATGGGAACGTAATGATTAAATCTTAATGTATCAATAAGTACGTAGTAGCTGCAACTATAGGTACAAAATCTACAAAGGACTTCTTTAATGTCTACGACATTAAGTTTCAATGGAATCATTTAAAGAATGTAATGTCAGCGGCTAAACGTTCAATGACAGTGTGTTATTGGACATAAAAAGAAACTTATTCTATATAAAATAAAAAAACCTGTGATTTAAGCCGTATAATAAAAAATTAAGAAATTTTTCCTATTAAAAAAATATTCCAAAATATTATTTTATTGTTCGAATATACTACCTTTTTATTTAAAATCCGCTTTGAAGACTGACTTACTGTCCTTACTGTTTTTACTATACCTGTAAAAAAGGGGCTAGATTACTCATAGATATTTATTTCCAGAAATAGCATGTACTGATAAATTTGTAATCATGGAAATGCTGACTAGTTCTGTTAAGTCCATTTAAAAAATCTAGATTATCGATATAAATGTAAATGAGTAAAACCTTTGATCCAAAAAGCATTTTACATTTTTTTTGTTTTACTAACAGCAAATATCAAGCAAAAAGGACCAATCTTAACAATCTTTTGCAATGTTACTTTAATTTCACTGTTAACAATATAGTTGTATATATCTGAACAAGATTAACATTTAGAGAATGTAAGGATCGAAAAGAACATTCGTTCTCTGTTTCAATTCTACATCTCTCATAATTAGTGCATAAATCTGAATAACTTAACGACTAAACAGAAAATTTTTAATATAAATTTAGTAAAAGGAAATTTGACTTGATTAATAATGTTTTTAGTTTTTATTTATTTATTATTTTTATTTCTAATTTATATTTCAGATCGCAGGAGCTTTATTGTGCTTAAAAAACAACTTTGTACATATGTAAAAACAGACATACTCACGTACATTCCGGTTTGGGTTTATTTTTATATTAATATAAACGAATGTTATATTGTTATATAAACAAATTTATCATTAATAAAACTATTAATGATAAATTTTGTTTATATAAATTATAATTATATAATTATCAATTATTATATAATATTTAAACTATTTATTAATTTTTGTTTTTACGAAAATTTGTCTCCAAGTATAAAACAAAACTTTAATACAGAGATTCTAGCCATATATTTACAGCTCAAAGCCATAATAAACAAATTCATAAAGTAAGCTTTATAAAGTCCAAGAGAAATAATAAGCCGAAGTTTATTTTGTGTTCTGAAATAATTAAAATTTAATTAAATATAAAGTTGGTTCTAGAATCATATCTTAGTCCTTTCTTTCTGTTTAGCCTCCGAAACCACCGTAAGGTATTACTTCAGAGGATGATATGTATGAATGTAAATGAAGTTTAGTCTTGTACAGTTTCAGGTCTACCTTTCTTGAGAGGTGTGGTTAATTGAAACCCAACTACCAAAGAATACCGGTACCCACGATCCGTTCAAATCCGTATAAAAGTAACTAACTGCCTTTACTAGAATTTGAACCTCAGATCATATGTCAGTTCGGATTGATATACTTTATATGCAGAAACGTTCTCTCTATACAAAATAAGGAACTAATTAGGTGTAAGCCTATACTTTTCATTGTGAAGAAATAAGTAATCTTAAATTCAAATATTATAATAAAAGTTTCGTTATTGTAATATGTAAATAAATAAATTTTTCTTTCATGACCTGAGAAAATATATGATAAACTCAGTGCACATTCATTACTACAAGTGCATAGTTTTAATTAAGATAAAATATTAGATGTTAAAAATGTTTAATTCAGTAATTAGTTGGTTATTAGAGCGTATTAGTTATTATACTATAACAGAACACATAAAGCCTTACTTAAAACTGATATTAAAACTAAGATTCTTCCTTATTTGGACATTGATATTCATAAATTAAAAAAATGATGAGTTAGAATTCTGATCTGATACAAAAGAAAAAAACAACCGGTTTAAAAAGTTGAATGCTAATAAATAAATTTAAAAAACAATCCTGTTTCTATGGTTATCAGTTATTGATTATTTAGGAAAAAGTTCGTTTTTAAATTATAACATTTTATTTTAATTTCTAATAGCATTGGTTACTTATTAAACAGCAAAATAGGGTCAACGATTTATTTATAAGTCAGTCCAATAATGAATAATTAGATTACTTTTAACAAGAAAAATGTCATACAGATAAAAGCTATTGCTTTATCTGATAATTTCTTCTTCACTCATGAATCAAGGTCTTTATCACCAAAACTATGTTAATAACAAAAATTAATTGAGAGCATAAAAATAAATCAAGTTGTATTATGTAAAAAATACATTGCTTGAAAGTATAAACTTTTTAACAGATCTTTTTACAATAAACAAGATATATAACTAGTCAATTTAAATATAGCTAACGAAATAAAATACTTGAATACGATTTGATATAATGACTTAACATACCGTTAGAATAAAACCTGTTTTACATGAAATATACATTAATTTTTTCCACAATACCTCACTATGAAAGGATTTATTAAAATAAGTTACTTGTATTTTTTATTTTTTATTTTTTTTATATATATAAAATTCAGACAAATATGACTTTTACACCCATTTTTTGATATAGATTTAAGTAAATTAGACTAAAGTACAGATTTTCATTGTTATATCCGTAAGCTCAAATTTAATTATTATGTTGTTGGTGATATATCTTATAATGTAAAAAAATTGACAACACAGTTGTAGGACTTTCCCGTCACGCGGTTTTTTCTGATACACGGCCTTCACAGACAACTTAATTTATAATTTTATTTAAATATAATTTTTTTTGTTTAATTCAATGATTTTAACTAAAGCGTGCACGTATACAGTATTTCACTCGCGCGGGTGTGGTGTTACTAGCGGCCACTTTAAATAATTTTTTACACTTTAAATATTATTCGTTTATTTAATTCTGCTGCTCTTCTGTGGCGTTACAACATAGCAGACGATTACAGTAACAGTACATCAGTTCTACGCTAGCGACCCTCTCAAGGAGGTACTATTGATACAGTATACCCACTTAACTACTAGTCTAGTTAGAGCATTTTTTATGGTGGGAATGCGGTTTTGCAAATATTATTATTTTTTTTTAAAATGTGCCCAAGAAAATTACGACCTTAATTAAGCGAAATCTCGAGATACTGTGGATTTCCTTGCTCTACAGCCTCACCCTGTTGATCTTTTGTGTTGAAAATTTAGTGTGACATTAATGCCCCATATATAGAAGTAATCTGACCAAATTTTGTCAAATTCGGTTGAGTGCCACTGGAGATATAAGGTGATTCAGAGTGCGACATCAAACATACACACGTACATATGATCATCCGGAAAATTTCCATCCGGTTTTTGGGTGTTTGGGATTCTTTAGGTCAAACATTAAATAAAACCGCGTATGCTGAAATTGGACCGGTTAAAATACTTTCCCTTCTACAACTATAGTTTTGCTATAGTGCTAGATAGGAAAATAAAAAAAGCACAAATCTATTCCCAGTTAACGGTATACGAACTAGTTGTAAAGAAAAAAGTTAATAAAAAAAAAAGGTAATTTTAAAATATTCAATCCGTTTTGTTTATTGCACTGTAATAGCATTGCAAATTCCCATACGTGGTAGTGTCCAGTTATAAAATTATTAATTATTTGCTTATAAGTATGCACTAGCCCATTATAAAAGGATTTTATTAGGAAGTTTACGCTTTCACTGTAAGTATTGATGAATTACAATTAAAATATAGCTAAAATTGCTAAGTCCGCCAGTCTAAAAATGCATATTTTTTACGAAACGCTCTTTACTCTTCCATAACCATAATTTTGAGAAATTTTAAAAACAAAAGATAATGCATTACGGCATAAAATGTTGCTAGCATACAGATAAGAGTAATAATAAAGCGAATTTATTAGCTGAAGTAATACATAATACAACAGTGCGTTCGAAAAGTCGCTGTGCAGTATGCTTTAGAGTTATGTGGTACATTCTCGTCTTTCGGCGTTAGATTAGTTTCCGTGGGGTTCAGTGGGCGTTGCTCAGTAATAAAGTTGTTAAATCCTGATTGAACGTGCTTCGTTTCGTTTCGTTAATCGGAATCAATAGTTGCGAAAAACGTGATGGTTTTTTTCGGTAAATGAACGCATTTTTTCGTTGAACATGGCATTGGTAAAGGTAACAAGTATACTGATTTAGTGAGCATAAGTTTTCTGAAAAGTTTCCTAATACTTCTGTTCCTCATCGTAATGCAGATCGAACTCTTATCGAAAAATTTCGGCCAACAAGCTCATCATAAAGTCAATGCTAGGTTAGCACAGCAGAAAAAAATAACACTTTCTACCGCACATAAAGCTGTAAGAAAAGAACTGAAACTTTTCCCCTACAAAGTAATGTGAGTTCAAGAACTGAGACTTACAGATCATGCCAAAAGACTAAGTTATTATCAATGGTTTAAACTTTAATTGACCAAAATTCCGTAGATATCTCGATATTACGTTTTTTTACAGATAAAGCGTGGTTTCATCTGGAAGATTATATAAATCACAAAATACGCGACTGTGGTCGACAACTAACCCCTCATGAATTACACGAAAAATCTTTACTTGAAGTGGAATTGGAGTCTGGGACGGTGAGAGTAAAAAAATTGTTGGCCCAATCTTTTTTTGAAAATATAGTTAATAATGATCGTTATTGTACTGTTTTAACAAAAGTCAGTTAACAGAAGTGGAATCAATCACGGTTGGTGCCAAGATGGCGCCACAGCATCCCCAATTAGTCAATGACGTTTTTACAAAATATCTTTGGTAAACGAATTATTTCGAGGGGTTTGTGGTTTGCCCGATCTGACTCCCCGGATTGCTTTTTATGGAGGGCAGCGAAACAAGTAGTGTATCGCAACAGACCACGAGCGATTGAAACTAAAAACCGCAATAACGACATAGGTACGGCAATAACGACATTCTTGTACATAAGCTGGTTAAAGTGTTGAAAACAAATTGAAACGGTTGGTGTGTTGTATTGATGTCGGAAGAAGTCATTTTTAATTCCTGTTATTTTAAAATCCGTTTGTTTAAATTAATGAAATAAAAGTATAAAGTATAATTAGAAATTTCGTCATTATACTTCCATAATTCCAGTGCACACAAATTTTCCGAATGCACTGTTTCATAGGGGTGGTTATTATTGAAGATTTTATTTTATATTTTAATATAGCTTACATTTCAATTTATTAATTTATTCTATTTCAATGACTTTTATTACACAACTAATTGCATTGTAATACATAAACAAAGCCGTATAAGGTGTTCAATGATTGATAACTACATTACAAAATTATTAAATAATTATACTGTACAATTTACATAATAATGAATCAAATGTGTTACACTTATGATTTATATATGAAATATTGTAGTTGTAAATTGCATAAACAATTTTATAACCAACGTAATTATGTTACTCCTGTTTTATCTCGATAATCATTTGGTGGGGATGATTACGTTAGGCTTTTAACACAAATTCTCTGATAAAACACAAAAAATTATTTCTACTTAAAAGTAATGCTCTAATTTTATCACTACAAAATTATATCTGTTTATTAGACCACTTTTTTTCATACAGGAACCAAAGTAGAAAGAGTAAGAAAGTTACGGAAGGATAAACAAGATAATAGTCGCAAATTCATACAAATATGACGTTACTGTCTTATTGACGTACGAATTAATTTTATTTTTGACGACCGATTATTATGAACATAAAAGTTTAATTTAAAAACGATTATTGATTTGAATTTAAATTAATATCTTTTTAAAAATCCCTGAAGATGGAGTAACAGCTTCGAAAGTAGTAGGATTTATACTTTTTACATTTTTGGTAAGTGGAAATTTAATTTATACAACAATAAACAAGACCCGGATTAGGAAGGATCACCTTAACCTACCGGGTTGGTCTAGTGGTGAACGCGTCTTCCCAAATCAGCTGATTTGGAAGTCGAGAGTTCCAGCGTTCAAGTCATAATAAAGTCAGTTATTTTTACGGATTTGAAAACTAGATCGTGGATACAGGTGTTCTTTGGTGGTTGGATTTCAATTAACCACATATCTAAGGAATGCTTGAACTGAGACTGTACAAGACTACACTTCATTTACACTCATTCATATCATTCTCATTCATCCTCTGAAGTAATACCTGAACGGTAATTCCCGGAGGCTCAACAGGAAAAAGAAAGGAAGGAGTAACTTAATAAAAAACAGATATACTTGCTACTTATAAATATTTTTTACTTCGTTGAACACTGACTAAATTTTTATATTTACGAGGGATGTGTGTCAATTTCTAAGAGCACACTGTCATTTTTGGTTGTCCTCTTACGTCTGTAGAGATATTCTTTTTTATTGTTTCCCAATTTTTTTTAATAAAAATGTACAGCTCAAATCGATATTATTTAGTTCGTTAAGCGAGGTATAAAAACCATAATTTATGAACATATTTTCGTTATTTTTTTACGTAAATTTTTATATTATTAACAAATACATTGTGTCATCTAAAGAATTTTTCAAAATCTAACTCTTTTATTTTATTTATTATGTGGCTAATTTTTTGAGTTTCACGATAAAAAGTTCAAGTTAATATTACATTTTTATTCATTTCAACTTCAACATGTTTGATGCATGATATCAAAATAGTTAGTTATGTTTAAGGTTATAGGAATAAGCTGGAAGTGGTTGAAATTGATTAACTCTCATAACATCATACGGTTCATGACATTACTACTACTGTTGAACTCTTGGTGATTACGGCCACTCAGAGTATGTGGAGACCGTTTTAATGTTAATTAGATCAGCTGTCGCTGAATAGGTAAAAATATAACAATACTCTAACACTTTTCTTTTTTCAATTATGCATTTTTAATATTATATTGTATAAATTTATTATTTTATTTTAAAATAAATATAGTTAAACTATATTTATAATAATTTTTTTTAATCGGTAGTTGAAGTCAAGAATAAAACGCAAAACTGTAACGAATATGTTATACAACCAGCTAACATTAAAGTAGAAGAATATCATAAATAGGAAAACTGTTGAAGTAAGTAAGTGTAAATTTGTCAAAAAACTCAAAATAATAATAATAATAATGGATGTTTAAATCATTGGCGATATCATGATTGCTTACAATCGGTCTTCCACGACTTTTGCTGGAATACACTAACGCTATCTTGTGCGCAAAAGGCTCAGTGCGATTTAGACTACCTATTATATTTGTGAATTTCAAATATTTTCTGAATTTGAAAACCAGCTCTTTTCCCCGAAATAAGAAAATCATAATCTTTTATCAATAAGAACTACTTTTTTTTAATAAAATGATTTTAAATTTTGAATGTAGTTAATTTATATGATCAATGCAGTTTCAATTTGAGTCTACGATAGTATTCATCTTGTCAATAATTTTAATAAAAGAACACAGATAGAATACATCAACACAGATATTACTGCTTTCAGTTGAATATGAAAATATAATTAATATTCAATGTAATATCTTTATTAATTAATAAATTTATATATATATATATGTTAATTTTATTTAATATCATTTTTTTTATGTAACTCGCCGGTTTAGTCTAGTGGTTAAACTCATCATTGCAAAACCAGCTGATTTTGCGATGTCGAAAGTTCTAAGGTTCGAATCCTCGTGAATGCTAGACTGTGGATATCGGTGTTCTTTGGTGATTGGGTTTCAGTTAACCACTCGTCTCAGAAGTGGTTGACCTGAGTCTGTTCCATACATGTACATTTCACTTAAATTCCACTACGTCTGCAGCTACATCTACAGCTACATCTGCAGGCTTGACAAGCCAGTAGCAATAATTGCATTTTCCCACACACACACATGCGCGCGCACACACACACAGAGAGAGAGAGATACCTGGTAGTAGATGGAATTCTGGTTGGAGAAATATATATATATTATTTTGTTTATGTGTTTATTTGCAGTATACTTTATTAACTTTGATATTTTTATCGCATGCCAACATTTTCTTTTCCAACATAAAGGATACTCGATACAGTATAATAGGTATTCATGATTGTTCGTAAAAATAACTGATTAGAATATACATAGAAAGAAGATAAATCTCAGAGAACAAACAAACTTTGCCAATTACTTTACAATAGGATAACCCTTACGCTGTAATTGATTTGTTACTCGGAAAGAATGTAAAACTATATCAGTTATATTTGACTGCAAATTTATTTAACTTTAACAATATAATTGCATTATTTTTTTTAAACTAAAATTTTTACATAATTGCAAACTCCTACTTCAAAATGGATTGAAAATTGAGTACATTTTGCTTTAGTGAAATCTGTAAATTGTTTAGGTAAGTTTTATAAATTGAATAAATACAGATTAAATGCTACATTGAAGTAAACTGGAAAACTATATTATGCACCATAACCTCAGGCAAAGATTTTTACTTAAAATGTAAAACTAAACGGCTATTTCGATTTTTTTGGGGTTCTTGAAAAATTCAAAAATAAAATCATAAGGAAATTTTTACGGATTTTCTGTTATGTTTGTAACAAGTTCATATATCAAGATCTACAGCTCCGCAAAGTCAAGCAGGAATTGCAACAGTTCCAACTGCTGAATGTAATAGGACCAATCAAAAATAGCACATTGATCCTAATTTGTACCTGTAAATATTTAACCTATTTAGAATAAACAATTTACACCTTTTGCACCTCGGAATAAATTATATATACACATTTTTTTTCTCAATCTATACATTGCAACGTGTTCAACTAGTGAGCGATAGCTACTCCCTTCCGCCCCAATGAGGTAAGGATGATAAGTATGACATGTAACTGAACTATATTCTTGTACAGTGTGAGGTCGAACATTCTTGTGATGTGTGGTTAATTGAAACCCAACCACCAAAGAACAACGGTATCAACGATCTAGTATTCAAATCCGTGTAACATTACCTGCCTTTACTAGGATTTGAATCTTTGAACTGTAGCCTTTTATATCTGTATTGCATGAACTGTTCCTTTATTATAGTAGTAATCATGCATGATCTTCTTTAGCCAAACATGTTCTTAATTACTGTTATCTTACGAGACATAATGAAATGTCATCCTTTGGAGGTGTTTTTATAGTCAGTGTTTCCAATGACAAAAGACCTACAAAAATTTTGGTAAATTGTTTAAAAATATTAATTATTATGTAATTAATTTTACGCAAAAAAATTGATATATTGATAGATATTGCTCGTTTTTACTTAAAAAAATATTTTTTAATCACTAATTACTTTTTTTATATATTTGTAAAACATCTAAAAATGTGTTTTTTTATCAAAATATTTAATCATTTTTATCATAGAAAACAATTTTCTAGTTCTAACAATGCTAAATGTTATTTACTATATTCTTATCGTGTGCAATCTGTAATCCCGATTATTTCATGTTGTCTTCTCTGTTATTTCTGAATTCAGTTGAAAATGCCTAATTAGAAACGAGAAAAGTCAATTCTTTCATGTAAGCTGTTAATATTTTTTCATTGACTGCTAAAACGTTTAAACAGAACAGTATCATTTATACCCAATTTTTTTTTTTTAATTTTAAGTAATTTCTTACCGTAATAGAACGACAATTCCTAACCGTAATAGAAACTGTTTTTTTTTTTTTTAGATCAAATAACTGAGAATAAACTTATATGAAAGTTTCAGAAAATGAGTAAAAATTAAATAGTTTGAACTCTAAAAGAACGTTTGTGGAAAATACTTGAAATAAACATAATTTTAAAACTTTGTTGTAAAATGAGAACTAGTTTTTCGATTAAATTTATTAATATTATAAGTATATATGTATATCGTCGTATTACACATACTAAGCAATCACTATAAGTTAACATACATCGGAAATATAAGCATCTGCAATAGCCAACATATTATTAAATTAAACTAAACAATGATTTTAAATGATATCCTTAATGTACGTATCCTGCATGTTATTTCCCATATGTATGAAGGTTAAATGAAGGTCATAGAGTAATAATAATTATAGGTGGTATAACAACAAGTTTGTTGCAAATTATAACCTAATCTATAAATACTTATTTGCAGGTACTTACAGGGAAACATATATAAGGTTATGATTCAAGTGAATACATACCAATTATTAAGTTTAAGATTTAACAGCAATGTATGTACGCAAGTCAAGTACTGTTTTCCATTAATTTAATATATTGACTATTAAAATATAATGATAATTCACACATAATAATTTAACAATACATCTGGAAATAATTACCTATTTTCATCCAGGTTTTCAAACCGCTTGTAACTTTTCCATATAAGAAAGATAAATAGATAAATCGAAAAATTTAAAAAAAATAATGAATATAAAGGTGGATATTAAAATAAAAGATCAAAAGATAAAGATAAAGGTTAAAAAATAAATTAATGATATATATTACTTCACTCAATTATGTTATCGTTATATAGTTCTTTAAAATTAAAAAGAAAATTGTTGTAAATAAAATCAACTAAATTATATAGATCTGAATTCATTAAAAAAACACAAATTTAAACCTATTTATGTTCAGAAAACTGCCATACTACTTATTATTCTTGTACCGATAAAAATAACGTAATAAATATATTCTTTAGTAACAAATAATGGTTAAATGCAAATAGATGTCTGTTATGTATGTATGTACAAATTACCTACAGCAATTTCAGATAAGTGTAGAATAAAAAATAAAAACAAGTAAGCCCTACGGTATCTTATCATATTATCCATACGACTTGAAATTATACTATTTCATTTGCTGAATGCGTAGAAAATTAGCTGCTGTAATGGATATTTAGTATATATATATATATATATATATTATCTAGTTAGTTTTCTAATATTATTATGCTAACACAACGTTTATTCATTTTTCAAATTCTATTAAAATTTAATTACCTACATCAGTTATTTAACGTTTACACGTTTTTTTTTTAAACGGGATAGCAACTATTATCACCCAAAAAAAAAGTAACAAAATTGATTAAATCAAATGAAGGGAATTATCTACAAGGTTTTTGTTAATAAATTTTTAACAAATATAAAACTTATAAACTTATAACTTTAAACTTAACTTTATAACGTTTAAACTTATTACTTTATTAAAATTAAAAAAACCTTTCATTTATTTAAATATCTCGTACAACAAATCGATAAAACAATAAAGGGTTTTAAATGGATGTAAAGTACAAAAAAAAAAATTAAATTAAGATTTTAAGTTTAAATCGTTAGAATTGTCTTTCCTTTATTTAAAAAAAAAAATGATTACAAACGTTTCGCTTGTACGATGTTAGTTTCTCAAAATAAAAACCAACAATAGATACAATCATTCCAGAATCCCATCTTCCTTGGTACCAATTCACCACGGTCATAATGTACGGATTGAGACTCTCTCCTTATTCATGGCTGCCAGAGCCCAAATTTTTGTGATAAAACTCTAGGTGGGAATGTAGGAAATGATTTTTTAATGACTTCCTGTATCCTACAATTTTGTAACAGCATATTAACCAACAAAACATAGTTTTATCTTTTCTATTGTCTAAAACTCAATTAGAATTTTTTTTTTTGTCTTCAGTCATTTGGCTGGTTTGATTTAGCTCTCCAAGATTCCCTATCTAGTGCTAGTCGTTTCATTTCAGTATACCCTGTACATCTTACATCCCTAACAATTTGTTTTACATATTCCAAACGTGGCCTGCCTACACAATTTTTTCCTTCTACTTGTCCTTCCAATATTAAAGCGACTATTCCAGGATGCCTTAGTATGTGGCCTATAAGTCTGTCTCTTCTTTTAACTATATTTTTCCAAATGCTTCTTTCTTCATCTATGTGCTGCAATACCTCTTCATTTGTCACTTTATCCACCCATCTGATTTCTAACATTCTCCTATAGCACCACATTTCAAAAGCTTCTAATCTTTTCTTCTCAGATACTCCGATCGTCCAAGTTTCACTTCCATATAAAGCGACATTCCAAATATACAATTTCAAAAATCTTTTCCTGACATTTAAATTAATTTTTGATGTAAACGTAGGACTTCATCTATGCCGTTCATTGTTTCTTCTAAATCCTTTTTACTCTCGGTAGAATTACTATATCATCAGCAAATCGTAGCATCTTTATCTTTTCACCTTGTACTGTTACTCCAAATCTAAATTGTTCTTTAACATCATTAACAGCTAGTTCCATGTAAAGATTAAAAAGTAACGGAGATAGGGAACATCCTTGTCGGACTCCCTTTAGAATTAGAATTACAATGTAAATACTTTATTTAGGACTACAAAAAAAAGTACAATAATTCAATTAAAAATTTACAAAAAAGAAATATGAAAAATTATAGGAACATGAAAAATGTTTAAATAAAAAATGAATCCAGTGACCTTTCTTCTGAATTATCTTAATAGAAATATTATTAAGTTAATTTATCTTAAATAGTTAACTAACCTGTACTTCGGTTGTTGGGATTCAATTAACCACACATCTCAGGAATGGTCAGCCTAAATCTGTACAAGATTACATCTCATTTATATGTCATACTTATCATTCTCATTTCATTGGGCTATGGAAAAGTTGCTTACTGTTCAGTAATTGAATAGATTGCAGCTTACTCATTAGGAATAAAATAAAGTATTCTGATGTTTTTACTTATATATATATTCATAATTAATTGTACGCAAATCAAGTTCATTAAAGTACTAAAAATTATCGTGCAAATCTCATTTTTTATTATCATCATATTGGAATCGTGGTGTAGCCTGATTATTTTCATTATTTTCGTGTCCTTACAAAATTGGAATAAATTTGGAAATACAATAAGGGATATTCTACGGTAAGAATGATAAGGTTGTTGATAAATAAGCTATTTGTTACTTATATTGTATTTAAACAGATTTTAGTAATTTAAACTTTTTTTTTTAATTTACTCAGATGGAATCGTTCTGCAAAACCATAGAGTTGTATCACAACTACCAAAAAATAATTTTATTGTAAAAATATTAGTGATTCTTCTTATGCTAAAATATTATAAAATCGAAAAAAAAGTGAATAATAAAAATCTCCGAAAAATTCTTACAATATCCTCAAAAAATAATTCCATTTCCGAATCCAAAAAAAGAAGATTTTTTTAAATACAAAGATTCACTCCCAACAGAACTGTTTAAAATATAACAAACAACTAGTTTAGAGAATACACGAAAAAAGGTACTCAGTCGTTAAGGATAACATCTATTTACAGTAATATTATGTTGCTATTTATTATTTTGTAACTGAGACAGCCCCATGGCGAGTGAACCTTTTTAAAATAAAAATATCTATCGATTTCTTTGTGGATTCGGAGAAACAGTCGTTTTTTTTGAAGGATTCCTCACACTATAAGAGTTTTTCGAGGTTTGTATTCTTCACAATTTTTTTCATTTCATATTGGATTCACTTTCACAATTAATTTTTTTTTTTTTTTTTGATGGTTGTGATTGATAATTCTGTAGAAAATATGCGGTAAATTCTATTACCATTATTCATTTATATAAAATATAAATATTTCCTAATTATTGAAGAATTTTTCTCTTTTCAAATAAGAAACAAATCTAAAAACCCATCCATACATATAGTTTTAATAATTTGAAAAAATATTTTAATAGAAAGGTTTTATGGGTCATGAAAAATCGAAACAAAAACAGCAAGAAAATTTGTAACCATTTTTTTGTTGACCATGATATGTGATATAATGAAATACATATCAGAACCAAAATTTATTTCAAAAATATCTGACCCTAAATAGTGGTCACCATTTATGAAATATTTTTTAGAATTTTATGGAACAATTTAACGATTAGAAGAGTAGTTACATGATATTATATGTAAGCCTCTTTCAATTTATAGTAAATATTCTTTATTAAAAAAAACGAAAAGTATTTATAATTTGCCCTTATAATTAATTAATAAAATTAAATATGTTTATTATAGGATTCTACAAGTATTACGTTTGCTTTATTAATTTATTACAAAAGTCATATAGCTGTTAATCTTGGTTTGTAGCACGTACACCTATTCCATACAGAACTGATATTATTATTATTATTATTATTATTATTACAAGTTAGCGTGTTCTAGCGAAGGTAGTTAAATCAAATAGGGTTAAAGTGCTTCTGTAATAGATAATACTGCAACATACTGTTTGTGCCTATCCTCTTTTATACCACATTGTACTGCACGGATAAGAAATACGTTTTCATTCTCTTAACCAGATTTGTTTTGAATTATTAGCATTCCTGATCAAAAAGATGGCTTCTGATGCACATTGTGGGATTTATTGGTACTGCGTGTATATCTGTTGTGACTCGTAACTCTTCTTTACTAAACCCTGCTTCTTCGGGATAACGAGCTACAATGCTATACACATGGATATATAAACACATAAATAAATACGTTGTATTGTAGTATGTAGGATAATTGCTACCCGGTCGACAACGAGACACTAGCATACTATTCTTATCTTTAAATACTTCTATTTTATAAATAAATAAATACAATAAATAAATAAATAAATGAACGTCATACTTTTGATTTCATCGTTAATTTAAATCTTGTGTTTAAATTAAAAACAACGTTATGCTTTCATCTATAAAAACGGATGTGTTTTTAAATCCATTTAATTTGCATATTAAAAAAAATATCATAAATATAATATGCAAAATAAGATTAATAAAATTACAAATAAATTAAAAAAAAAAATTAAACATGCTTTCTTTAAAAAAATGTAAAAAATGATTTTCAAGAAAATTAATTTTTTAGGAATTACTTTCAAGAGAATTACTTTTTACAAAATATTTATTTATCCATAACTAAAAAGAAAAGTGTGGGGCGCTCTCATATAGAAACACTTTTTAATTTCAACGCGCTCCAAGCTTTTCTTTTTAGTCACAGGTAGATAAAAGTTTTTAAAAACCAATCTCATGAAAGTAACTCTTTTAAAAGCAAATTTTTTTTAAACAAATCTGGTTTTATTAATTTTTTCTAAAGAAAGGTGTGTTTTTAAAAATTAACTTTTTTTGTGGTATTGTTTTGAGTTTTTTTAAGAAAAGCATTTTTTTAAATAAAAAAAATATTATTTTTTTCTGTTTATTTTTTAATTGTAAGTATTTTAATCTGACAAGTAAGTATATAATTTTTATTGTTTTATTTCTTTAGTAAATAAAAAATTCTGTTTATTTTATATTATAACCTGGATAATTAGTTTTCGTTCTATTAAATCATGACTAAATCAGATGATTAGCGTACATAAATTCTAGGAAGTAATTTTCACTACTTATATTAAAATCCTCTTCAACAATTTAAAAAGTCTAAATCCTAGTACTTTAGTCACTGTTACTCCATCTTCAGGGATTTTCTAAAAGTCTCTTGTTCATAATAATCGTCAAGAATAAAATAATTCGTACGTCAATAAGACAGTAACGTCATGTTTGTAAGATGTTTTGCGTCTATTATTGTTGGTAAGTGGAGATTTAATGTATACAATTGTATTAATACCAACAGTGCCAAATGGTTAGTAAGTTAGTTAAAGCCATTGATCTATTTATACTGAATCGGCAGTCAAAAACAATATGGCTGGTGAAAGATTTCGCTCGGATTTCAGCTACCCCGGTGAAAAGAGGTTGTACTGAAATTTTTCGGATGTTAATTAAAGGATAAAATAAGTGTTTTCTTATGTTACTGGACCTAAAAAATTGAATAAAGTAGGTCCCAGAACTGTATCTGTAATCGTTTTTGTGAAATCTGGGGTGAAAATAATAAATTTGGGTAAAAAACCCTGTTTTTTATGTTTGACATAAAATAACATTGGGAAATGGGTAGTAAACATTGAAAATTTTCTAAAAAAATTTATAGAGAATTTAATTATAAACAAAGTAATGTAAAACAAAGTGAATAAAACGAAGAAAAAATTGAATTTTATTTAGAAACAATACATTAGTACATTTGTCAGGAAAATACTTATTTAATGTAAACAAAAACCAAATTTTTTTATTGATGTGACAAATTTGTTGTTAAGAAATCTAAATGTGATTTTTAATTAATGTAGACATAAAAAAAACGTTACAACAATTAAATTTTTACATTATATTATTCATATTTAATACATATTTTCTAAATTAAATAAACTAGTATTTTACGTAAAAAATTTAAAGAAAAAAATGAAGAAGTTAAAAAGGGTTTAAATGAGATTGAATTTTAACTGAGTAGCGAACGAAATGGCTGAAAATATCTAAAGCGAATGAATGGAAGAACTTTTGATCCGGTGACAGGATTGAAAACGAAATTTAAGTTAGAAATGAAACAGTAAAATACAATACAATTCAGTACACAATACATGGCTAGTCAGAATAAGCTTTTTTAAAGTTATTTTCCTTTGATATTTTCTTTCTTACTTTTGATTGATACCAAAATAAGATATTAAATTAAAATTATTATTATTATTACTATTATTAAAAAAATTACTACAAAACCTAATCATCTTGGAATTTAATTACACAATTTTCATTCCTTTATATACACTGTGAAATATACTGCAGTTTATTTTCTGTCACATTTCTGCAGTTTCCCTTCTTTAAATCAAATAATTTGTTATTAGTTAATATTACGAATAAATTGCAAATTCATAACATAATGGTTAATTCACTACGCAATTCCGGTATCCCCTGAAGGTCCTTTTTTATTTTTATTTGCCGAATCGAAAGGCATTTAACAAAGAATATTTATTTAGTTTAAATAAAGAAAGTCAATAAATCGGATTAGTTTTAATCATTTCGTCACGAAATAAATATGCAAACAAATAATTAGTACTCTTTTACTTGGTGTAATTGATATTGAGAAATTTAATTAAAATATTAACTAAATTTAAAATTATTATAAACTCAACAGAAGCAGGGTGTGTTTTTTTATAAGAAATTTTGGGCTATCAATATAATATAAAAGTGACACGATAACAATTATTAAAAGGAACTAAAGAGTTACATTAGTTATTAAAATACAGTTTTAAAAATAATTTGGAATTATTAAAAAAAGAAAAGTTTAAATTTTTAGAAAAATAAAACTTTGCGTTGTTCCTTGAAACAATATTTATTAGTAAGCTGCTGAATAACTAATTGCTTGCTTATTGCGGTCACCGATTTTATCACAACAAATTAGTATTCCAGGCGGTATCTGTTTTGGGTTGGACTTTTTCTATGTGATAGCTAATCTGCTTTAATGCCTCCTGAATGTTATTAGAAATGATTATTTCATTATGTGCCAATTGAAAAAGGGTATTTAAATTTTTTATTAAACAAAATGTAAAAAAATCGCCAGAATTTCCAGATGTTTCTCCTATTTCCCTAGGTAACTATTCATTTTAGAGAAAAAATAGAAACAGAAAAAAAGTATAAAGTAATAGTAAAAAAGTATAAAGAAAAAAATTCCTTTCGGCACGCCGAAAGGCGGAGTTAGATTTCACCGGTGATAAGTATGAGATAAAAAAGATTTTCACCTTAAAATTAAGAAAAACTTCAAATTTACTCAATACGACAATGGTTGCATGTGTAAAAATTTTCACATGTTTAGTATACGACAAGACCATCTTCCTAAACCTCCAGCAAAACTTTGCTCATCCCTTACCGTAAGCGTTGGTCATATTCAAAACTGTTTCAAACAAAGTTTTTATATTACGTTTAGAGAACGAACGACCACCTTAAACCGATTACATACTGTGCCTATCAACGGAGGAATGATGTTTTTTGACTTCAAACCCCCATTTTTTCCACCCCCTGGTACAATGGTTGGTGATATCAAAAAAAGTTACTGAAATAATTTTTCGGCTCGTATCCAAAAAATAGTAAAAACTATAAAAAAATTCATTATTTTATTTAATTAGAAAGTTACAGCGTTATTTATTTTCGGAAAACCCCCCATTTTCATTCCCGTGGTCCGATTTTTGCCGTTAACGAAATTGATCGAGATTTTTGGAATAGTTATTTTTAAGAAATAATTTGAAAGTGATTGGCGCAAAATTACGGCAGTTATCGTGTTCACAAGAAAGTGAAATATATATATAAACTTTTGCTCTGACGGTGGTTTTGGGGTCTGGGGAAGGTGAAACGCGAAAATATGTAGAAATTTTCCGGAAGTCGAACCCTTTACAATAGGTAGCTTTCTTATGAAATCTACTTAAAAGTATAAATTGATATGTACATATTTGTAGATAAAAAAGAATATTCAATGTATGACATGCACATATTCATTGTCTTAATGAATACAAGGGGCGCAACCTTATTCAGCGATATCATCAAGCCAACAATCTCACTAATATTAAAGAAACGTCTTTTTCGTTTGTTCCCGACAACTGCGAAAACAGCTAAACCAACGATATTTTTATCTGTAGCATTCTTATAACCCCCCTGAATATTTACCAAAGTTCAAACGTTACCAATCTTACTGCTATATAAATGTGATTTACTGAATTTAATGTTATTGACTATAAAAGATCAATATATATTATCGTAATGTACATAAAAAAATAAAAATAGTTTGATAATAAAATTAAATTGAATGATGACGTATTCAAAAGATTTTGATTATTTGAGGATTAATAAATTTTTATATCGATGTGGATTTCTTCAGATAGTTATGAGTTTTATTAATCTACTGTCATTGTCATTCTGGCGGCTACCTACCTACGGAACTCATCCTACGAGAGTTTTTTATTTTTTTATCCTGAATTAAGAAGTTCCATCACTGTAAGCCACACACATAATTAGGATAGATTTAATTTTCAGTTTGATATTAATATTTTCTATAAGACCTAGACAAATAGGAAGAAGAAATTGTAGGACTACTAGACTTCATGATTGTAGACAGAGCGTTCTCAAAGACTTGAATAGCAACGTATAAGCTCGGTTCCAAATCTAGTTCAATTTCGAGAAATATGTTAACTCTCAAATCAGCATATGATTTGAATCTCAGTTTGAAAGATATTTAAGTAAGTAACATGATTAAAATATATAACCTTTGCAATGCCAAAAAGTAGAATGATGAGACTCGTGGATTTTGCTCTAATGGGGGCATAGTAATCCTTGCACAACTTTAATATCCTCCTGATTTGATTAAAAATCTGATTTTGGGAAAGCATCTTTGATCTAAACATATTACTATATCGGCTAAGTGTTTTATATACATCCACATAGAGCTGGTGAAGCAACGAAGTTGAATGCTACAAATATATAAACGATATTTAATATTTTAAGACACTTTTTTCAGGTTTAAGAAATATAAAAAAAAAGAAAAGTTGTTTATAACTTGGAAGGAAATCAATATATTGCTGAGATTAAAATAAAAGTCAAAAGAAATGCTTCGATAGGGTGAGACCAGGATGTTGTTTATTACTTTACTTTGAAACTTGAACATAGATTTCGTAATAAGAAATCTGAAATAATAATTTAAAATAAGATATAAACGTCTTAAGGATAAAAAACCAGTGACGTTAAAATATTTTGATATATTTTTGGCTAAAAATAAAATAGAAAACATTTAATGGTATGAACTTATTGATGACAGAAAATTAATTTAAAAATAAACAAAAATTAAAGAAATGAAATAAATTTTAATAAAAAATAATGTATTGGTCAGTTAAATGTAGAAGTAAGACCTTGACTATCAAAGGGTTAGCATAAGCATTATTTAAGGAAAGAAGGAATTTGCTAGACATATGAAACATGGAGTTGGAAAAATATATATAAAAAATTGTATAGAAATTTTTTAAAGATATTTACATGCAGTATAGGGTTTTATTATAGCCAATCATCAATATTGAAAAAAGACAAACCGTTAAGGCTTCGTAATTGTGATTAATATTAAAAAAAAATATTGAATATATTTGGTATATATATAATCGTAAAAATATATATTGGTAAAATTATTTGGTAGATTGATTGACTATTAATTTTAAGGCGAATCTAAGAGAAAAAAGCAAAGGCCATATTTGTACAAAATCAGAATTGTTTTTGTTTTTTTTTTTTTCAAAACGCCGAAGCGTTTTGGCTTCGGCGTTATCATGGCCCGGAAACGACATGTTTGTGGTTATAAACAAACATATATTTTCTGTCTCAATATTTTCTTAGAACATCCCAACCCCTGTTGAGGAAAACGGCTACCTTGTGACGATTCCGGTCGTCACACCACCCCTCCCCGTTCCGTGCCATGATGGGCATTAACGGTAGTTGTCTGTCGCCCTCTGACATTTTACATCTCATAGCAATAAGCTTGGCCTCGTTGGGATGCCACCGATGTAAATGCCTCGGTAGACATTTACATCGGTGATTTATTAACTCAGTTTTTGCCTTGGCTGTAGGCCTCGTCCGGACAGCTTGAATGTCCTACACTGTTTCCCTCTGAACGAGCTTCTCAATTAGAACACTAAAATTTCAAACTACTATACGATAATTGGCATGAATAGCAAATATATACTACAGTAATTTATATTTTTGAGTATAAACCACACGCACTAAAAATGACTGATAGATATATTGTTTAAACACGCGTGATTAATTAATTTAACAATGGAAAGAAGAGTAACCGGTAAAAATAGTAGAGTTGTAAAATGCGGCAGACTCAATGGTGAGGATGGGTTTTGTTATTTTTTATTTTCTTAGTAAGACTTTGAAAAACTTCAAGATATTTTTCTTGAAGGCAAGATTCATCTCCTTAATCAGCATGGATCATTTAAATTCACTCATTCATTTAATTTCATTCCCTCTCTCCCTGGGTCATCCTTTCTTAAATTGACTTCTATTTTACAGCTTGGAAAGATTGTAATGAAAAATATATCCAAGTATACCTAACAACATTCTTTTACATTTCATATTCTTTAAACTACAAAGAAATGAAGTAGAATTCTCTTTTATAATATCCATTTTAATGCTTATCATTTTATTGGATTTTTGCACGCTTCAAGGAATTTAATTTTAGCTCATATTTTTACTCTTAGCCTTATGATCAGTGTATGTTGAGTGTCATAAACAAACTGATGTAATCAACTTGTTTGAGACAACCATCATTTCAAGAAAATGGAATTCCTTTTCTTAAAAAAAAATTTCGTGCCAGGCGTACTAAAACAAACTCAAAACTTCCGAAACTTCTACAAACATTTGTACAGTGATAAAAACATAGCACCTCTCATTTGAGTGTTAACCGCACAGAAATGGAGGCACTGTTCATTATATTAAATGAGACTTTTGCTTTTTTAATTTGAGGATTCGGCTGTTTAATAAGCATGACGCCTTCAAACAAAGTAATTGAATTATGCCGCTTGTATCTCAGATTTCTGAATCATTAAATGCATCAATGATTATATCTGTAATATCTCTACAATTTCATGTTACTTTATAATACTTTACCTAAACTTCTGAAATTAATGCTAAATATATTTTCATTATTTTTTTTTACATCTTTAATTGCTAATTATTTAAACAACAATTTATAGTAAATAAAGTTTATAACACTTCTTGCGAATTTTAAAAGTATTTAATATTATCTTCATTAATGTATAATTTATCTAAAATTTTAATAAATGAAATTTCTAGAAAAATTAATACGAAAATAAGATTCTTTCATTTCATTTATTAAATTTTTATATCGCTTTTATATATTATAGAAATAAACTGAAATCAGTCGTCTAGATCACCGTTGAATATAAAGTGAAATTTTATTTACGATGTTTTAATTAATAATTAGAATTACTTTACAGTATATTGGTATTAGGTTTAATAAAAATGTCCTTTATTTCATTTACGGGCTTGAATTGTGAGGTACAGCGTGCAACTACATTATTGACACACTTGAACGCTACCAAACAGAAATAATGCGGAAATTGCTACACATACCCTGGTACGTAAATAATAGCCTTGTATATAATGATCTTAAGTTGCGAACCGTTCGGCAGGAAATCTCTCTGGTCAGTTTACGGTATCAAAATCGTTTGGATCGGTACCCGAATTATTTGGCAGTCAATTTATTTGATAACACGATCAGTAATTTTTCAAGATTACTGAGGAACAATATTCTTGGTTTGCCTTAACGTTTCAATTAGGTAACTTTATGGTCAGGCCGTACGCAGTGCTCTTCTATTTAATTATTAAGTCACAAGCCGCTGAGTCTGTGGCAACTTAAAAACACATCTTATTTAGTTATTTTTCAATTATCTTGCTGAACAGATTGTAAAGTTGCTGTCATAATAAAAAAAATTAAAAAAAAGAATTATTTTTTGTTAATATTTTTATTTTTATTCACCTGAAAAATTAAAGTAATTAGCAGAATTTTCCACACATATTGTGTAAAAATACCGGTAAACGTGTAATATTCAGACACATTCGGCCTAAATCAACAGATTCAGACCATTCCTGAGACATGTGGTAATGTAAGACCTAACCATCAAACAACACCCGTATCCACTATTTATTCAAGTCCGAATAAAATCAATTACTTTTTTTAAAATTTGAACCTTTAAACTCTCGACTACGAATTAACTGATTTACAACAAGTTTTACCATTAGACCGACCCGTTTGGTTATTTCCTTTATTGTTGTGTGTAATTTAATACATTTTTGCTGCTAAAAATATGTACCCTTTATAATTGATTTGTATTATATAATTATATTTTTCATGTGCTTATTTGTATGTATTAATAACATTAAAACGATTAAAAATATTAATAATTATTAAAATGACCAGCAGGATGGATGTCTTGGCTGATTTCAAATTTTTACATCGTGAAAGTTCACAGTATTACAATAAATTTCTTAATAATGCCACGTGAATAAATTTGATACACATTGAAGATTTCATCCAGCCTATATGTATAAAATTGTCATATGGGGTTGTTTCCATAGAAAACATGCTGAAATTGTAAAATTTTCTGCCGGCTTAAACTTTTTTTTTTATTAAATAACTTTAATTATGTTCAGTTAATACAAATAATTAAATTTTAAATTTCCAATCTTTAGATAAGGGTTTAAGACGTGCCTGAAATGTATACACACGGGCCGTAGAAAAACAGATCAGTTTTATGTCGTAATATTTATGAATACAAGGTGATTGTCATGTAATTGACGGCCTAATATATTTGCTTACTAGTTCAGTTAAAATGTCTTTGCTCTAGAGCAAAAAAAAAAAAAAATGAGGCTAATACTTCATTGCAACACTTACAACACTACAACATAAGATAAAAAACAAAAAAAAAAGTAATAATCAATCAAAAATATACAAACAAATAAAACAGCATACAAAGACAAAAATAATCAAAAGTCTTTTAAGATTATTTTTTTGATCATACAAATAGTCATTCACTTTTTAATTTGATTTCCTAGTTGATTTATGAATTTTGAAAAAGCATACATGTACATAAATTTCTCACTAAAAGCTGATCAATTAAACCGGACATGAGGTGTTTTCTATAAAGAAAATTCTCGAACATATTCTTTTGCAAAATTGAGCGTAGCAAACAATACATCTTCCTCGTTTTGGTACTTCAATCAGTTAATGCTCACCTTGATTACTAGTAATCGAATTATTATCCTTTGGAGTACTTTAATTATTATTCTTTGGAGACAATCACAGTGTCTCTGTTGAAGAAAATTTGTTCTGTTAACATCTCTCGGAATTGAAAAATACTAATTTTACTATTAATATGTGTTTTTAAATTACATTTTCATTCACATTGCCGTATTTAGCAGTAGTTCAGATAGAATCTTACTATAACTGACTTCTCGTCTAAGGGCACTGGAATAGGATATTTGATGTGATACTTCTGTGAAAGTATTGGCTACACTATAATCAACTTTTCGATGGTTTTTGTACTCTTCTCTTTTGATTTATACTGAAATCATTTCTGGTATATATTTCTTTTCTTTTTCCTGTTTAGCCTCCGGTAATTTCCTTTCAGATAATATTTCAGAGAATGAATGAGGATGACATGTATGAGTGTAAATGAAGTGTAGTCTTGTACAGTCTCATTTCGACTATTCCTGTAATGTGTGGTTAATTGAAACCCAACCACCTAAGAACACCGGTATCCACGATCTAGTATTCAATTCCGTAAAAATAACTGACTTTACTATGACTTGAACGCTGGAACTCTCGACTTCCAAATCAGCTGACCACTAGACCAACCCGGTGGATTTCTGGTAAATATTTATTAGTGAGAAACATCACATCTCTTTTGTCTTTCCATTTTGCTACTATAACTGTTGTATTATTCTTCTTGGCTACAGTCATTTATTTTTGTAGGTTAGACGCCTCTTCTGTTGAAGGTATAAGTTCTCTTTTACGCCTAAGAGTTCCAACTAGATGTGTTTGTTTCTTGTTAAGTTTATGTGCTAAACCAAAACTGGTGTAGTAATTATCGCACAATCCAAATAGAACCAGCACTCAAATGGACGGTACTGTATATATTAATGCTGTACAACACGTCAGAACATTGTTTTACATGAGAGTCAGTTTCATACACATGGTCTAATCAAAACGTTGAATGTGAATCGTATTAATTGTTTCACGCTGTAGGAAAAGCTGGTTTATAGACCGATCTCAAGTTTTTAATATATACTTGTATATGTACATAAAGTTGAATTTTGAACGGTGAATGGTACCTATCCAGAATACATTTTTTCTTTCCTCATACTTTTGCGAATAGTATAAAACTTAAGTAAATTAGTACTTTCTCTTGATTGCTTTTTTTGAGTCGTGATCATAAAAGGAGAAATTTCGTAAAAATTTAAAATTAACATATCTACGTAATTAAAATTAAAATAAAACTAGTTTCCCAATACATAGGCAAACGTTCACCAAAAGAAAAGTTAATAAGATAAAAATTAATCATCATTTGAGTAAGCGTGTTTTGAAATTACACATTACGGATGAGCTGACCCATTAGTAAAACTATAAAAAGAAGAATTATTTTTTTCTGGGATAAAGCTTATTTTTTACACTTAAGATAAACTTTAGGGAAAAAATTAATAAAAATATAATTTGCAAAAGAAATATATAGGCTCTATATATATATTCATTTTCAATAGAAGGACGTTGAAGGAAACTTTTAACATGAATTGGAAACCGTTTTATTCAAGTTAAAAACTAGATTTTGATTTTTAAAAAAAAAGTTTTTAAGAGACAAGGTTTAATGTAAAAATAAACAACTAAATTAAACTTTGGAAAGAATTTTTTTTCTTTGAGTATTGAATACGGAATTCTTTCTGAATAATAAAATTTTATATAAAAAAATATAAGAGCTAGTACTCGGAAGTACTCCAGGTAATTCAGCTGGTATAGAAAAAATAAAACTAATATATTACGATAAATGAGTAGAGGATGTTTATTCAAGTTTGAGCCCGGATGTAAACAAATTAATATATTTATGACTGATGCACATTCGAGCCTATTCTACCATGACATATCATTGCTCCTTATTGAACCCCATTTCATTATTGAAATCGCTACCAATAAAAAAATATATTTTCTACAATTTTCTTGTTTATAAGAATATATTTTTTGTTTTTAGTTAAAAATTCATACTTATATAAATAAATGAATACACTGTCTAATTGCTAAATTTTTGTTTGGCACGTGAGCAAAATGTAACATACTTTAGTCATGTTTTGTATCTACGCGAGATGTAGTAATAGCATTAATTTAAATCCGTTGACTTTTACATTATTTTAGTAAAGTAATAAGCTGCCTGTTAAAGCTTTCCTAAAAAAAAATTCTAGTATATAATTTAAAAATGTATTTAGCATGTTGTTTATTTTTTTTTTCCGTAGGTGGAGGAAAAAGCTCTGCCAGCCGCCTGACGTCAGTCAGGGGCTTATTATTATTATTAGTAGTAATTGATAAATGTTTTCTCAACTAAATTTTACATTATTTTATATTGTAAGTAGATGGCCGATTTGTGTAGGCTGTCTTGTACACCCTCAACAAGAAAGTAGAATGAATCATTTAATTTATTTGTTGAGTTGAAATAGTATGTTAGACAAGAGCAAAGGTTTTTCATCAATTAATACACACAGAAGTTGTAATTTTGCGTTTCTAGGAAATAATAAATTATATTTAGTGCTTTATTGTTTTATTATGGCATTTTGTAAATCTCCAAAACGGTTACACTTTTGGTTACAATTTTTATCTATATTTAAGACTTTTTAATTTTGTCTTGCACCAATATTTTTTGTCGGATTAAATTAATAACGTAGGGTGATTCACAAAAAGTGTAAAAACTTTTAAAACTTTTAAGGACATGTTCTACTGATGAAAATAAAGAAGAAAGTTCTTATAGCAGTAGATTCTTAAACGTCGCTTCATGAGCAACTGCCGGTTGGCGAAAGATTTCATCCTACTTCTTTAGCTTAAACCAGACTGTAATTCTTGGGATCCAAATTAAGTGGTAGTTTTAATGAAATCTGGCTTGGAAACTTTTTAAAAATAGGTCACAGAACAATATTTTTGATAATTTTCGAGAAATCCTGGGTAAAATATAAAAAAATTTCAGTCGTAAACCACACAAGTTTTATTTTTGGCATAAAATAACTTTCTTAAATGATAATAAACACGTTTTAAGCAAAAATTGAAGATAATTTGATTTTGAGTAAAACGGTAGGATTGCAGTTCATATAAACAAAAAACAAACGTAAAAATTTTGAAGTTTATTAAAGACAAAACATATTCGTATGTGTTAAATTTTAATTAGCTATTAAACGAAATAGGAGGTTTAATATATATTAAAAAACAAAAGAATGAAATATTTTACAAAAAATAAACAATCACTAGTATTATTTAGAAAACTTAATGTTTATTACACATTTAACAAAGTTATTCAACGCCAAATACAAAATAGTCTGTTTTTCGACTCAATTTCTTTATCTTTTACGCCAGAGTTTGAAACCTACTAAAAGTAGAGTTCTGGGACACACTTTTTTCAGTCTTTCAGGCCAGATTTCATATAACCGGACAATATTTACCCTTAATTTAGATCAAAATACTTGCAGTCTGATTTAGTTTTGTCGAAGATGCAGAAATCAGAGTTAAAGCTTCTTTGTCAGCCGACACTGTCTTTCTTTTCTTTTTTTCTTTTTAGCCTCCGGAACCACCATTATAGGATAATATGTATGAATATAAATTCATACATATTATACAAGTGTAGTCTTGTACAGACTCGATTCGACCATTCCTGAGCTGTGTGGTTAATTGAAACCCAACCACCAAAGAACACCGGTATCCACGATCTAGTATTCAAATCCGTATAAACGAAACTGCCTTTAGTAGGATTTCAACCTTAGAAATCTCGACTTTGAAATCAGGTGACAGCCGACACTGTCTAACGAAACGTTTCCTAACGGTATGTTTATATGAATTTTTCTTTATTTTTACCAGTAGAACATGTCCTGAAAGTTTGTTACATTTTTCTTGAATCATTCTTTATAACGTAGTTCGATCAATATTCAATTTTACTTCATGAATACCCGACGAAATCATCTCACGGACGATATTTAACTGATAAAACAGGGCTAGATATTCAACAGAATTCTGAATTACATAATATCCAATAACATATTGTAATTAAGAGAATAATGATATATTATATCGTATAATAGTATTATATTAAATCGTATAATAATAGAACAACGTCAGTCTGTTTGAAAGATGTAATACATGTATCTGAATAATTGTCCTTTATACTATTATTTTATGCAAAATAAATTTGTACATCATTGCCAACTCTTAATGAAAAAAGAAATTTAATAATAAATCACTAATTGTCCTTTTAGTCGTACTGCTTAACGAGCTAAAATAAATTACATATAAATTTTGGTTTTTGATCTGTTTTGTTTTAGTCACTTTGGCTTAGCTTACGTTGTAATTAACTTTTCAACGGTTGTTAATTGTAATTAATCCGCTGTTAGGATTATTTTTGGTGGATGTTTTTCTGTAATTTTGTAGGACAAACAATCGCATCCAAGTTTGATTAAGATGATTTTTATTCGAATATACGTTTATTTATACCACTACATAAAAAAAATGTAAGCAAAATGTTAAAATGTATAATATTAACATTATTTATAAAAATTTTATATATTATTATATTATTGTTATATAAAATTCTTATAAATAAAGGTATATACGTTTTTTAGATTTTAATTTTGAGAGAAATATCTATCTCTTTTTTCAGTAAAAAATTATTCCTAATGTAGTTAGTGCCTGATCAGAAGGATTAAATTGAAGTTGATACTTTCATAATAAAAAGAAAATTCTGAGAATGAACGTGAGTTTTCGTAGTATTTATGAGAAAATCAATTTATTTTGCTGGTAAAAAAAGATAAATGCAAAATGATAGATGTATTATTATCCCATTTTATTCACAGAAATCTGATTTCCTGAACACCATTTTGCAAAATTAGGAATGCTAATTTCCTGGAAGAGGTGATCACCAGGAATTAAGTTGAAACTACCGCAACACGTAGGCGTAATAGAGTAACAGAATTAACAACCTTCTAGTGAATTTTATGATATTTTGTTTTGGAACTTTAGAATTTTAGAATTTATTACTATGAAGATTTTTTTTTTAAATTCTTTTTTTGCAAAAAATGACTCTGTATCTATATCATTATTTTTACTTATATTTCATATATCATATCCACTGTACTAGTATATTTTAACTCAATGGCTACGGAATATTTCCTGGAATTGCTGGGACCTATTAAGTTAATATATCTGATATTTTAGACGTTGATTGGAATGGTCTGGTTATTGACATACTTGAAATTACGTTTTATACACGGTCGATAAAAAATTAACAGGGCACTACTTCGGCCTGACTAAGGTGATTATTAGGTAAAAGTTAACCTTTCTTTATTTCTCCTACAATAATAAAACCCCAGTTCCACTTTTTGTTATCAATTTATAACTCTTTCTAATTAATGTATTCATTCTACTGCAATTCATTAGTAATTTAAACTAATAGTTATCTTTACCTATGTAGTAAATTAACTTCAATCGTTTGACTTAATCGACAGGTTATAATTTTAATGATTTGAGTTGAATAGCGTGAATTTATTTTTATAAAGATATCGTTGAAATGAATTATTGAAGAAAAATTCAGAAGTAAACAAATAAGTTAAATATAAAGCATTTATCATAAAGAAGTTTGCATAAAGTTTATGTCAAATAAATTAAACGGATGATAGATAATAGAGTACTGGCGACACAAGATGACTAACTAAAATGAACTGCATTCGGCTGGTCAATTATAAACAGGTGGATAAAGAAACAGATTACTGTTATCTAAGTGAATTATGGATATACCGACCACTGTATACATGATAAAATCTTAAGTAGGACTTGACACAACATTCATCACTAAAGAGATTTTCTCTTTTTATTTAATTCTATATTTCTCTTTCTCTTTTACCGAGTACTCACTAGCCAAGAATTAATTGAGAACACACGCGACTTGCTTAACAAGATTAAAACATACAGCTAGCGAAACATATAAACACACTTACTACTGTACATGAAATTAATTTTATATTATTATTAAATAAAAAAATTGTAAATAGGTTATATACCATTATTTAAATGATATTTGTTTTTCTTATTAAAATTACATGTTTTAACATCAAATAAAACGAGTTTTAATGACAGTGTAATAAATAAGACAAAGAAAATATAAGATATCCGTGAAATTAAATACAAAATCAAATTAAGATAAACATCACCTCTTTTGAATTTGTTCTTTTTTATTATATATTCTTAAAAATAAATTACTAAAACCAAAATCGGAAACGCACTAAAGACTAAAAAAGGCGGCAATGAATTGAAAAAAATTTGAATTGGAAAAGGGACTATTTTTTGCGTACTTTTGTATGTTATTATATATGTTTTTCAAACATATATAATAATTAAAAGTATAGCATGTTAATAGAAAACCAAAAATGTTCAGTTAGCCAGCTTCAGTTATTTTTTCATAATTTTAAAAACAAGAAAACACGTACCGTAATAAATTTTAATGTTATTGATTTGTTTTTTTTATATTATTATTATTAAACATAAAACTACTTGTTTTATTATATTTTAATCTTTTACTTTTAATCTAATGGTTAAAAAAATAAAATAACAAATTTTTTAATATTAGTATATTCGGATCATAATTTCGATAAATATGTTTTCGACGTTTTTAAATTTGGCGACTCTTACTACAGGGCCTTTTTTAATGATTAAATATTCAGTAAAACTGATTTTATTATTAAATGAAATTGAAAATAAATATCTAATTTGGCAGTTTCCCCATCAGGGAGAGATATTAATTTTATTTTTAATGACTTTATTGTATACATTTTACCGATTAACAATTTGAAATTACAAAAAATAAACATTTTATTTCATTTTGGGGCTTCCGTACTCAGTGATAAGCATTCGGGTAAAATTATTTTTTAAGGTAATAATCCCTAATTGGTGATAATAAATTTAAAAGTACTTATTAAGAATGTTTAAAAAATACAAAGATTCAGCCATAATTCAAAAAAGTATATAAAGTTGTAGTTTTTAGAAAGAGGGTGAAAATCTTTGAATATCAATAAATAATTAAATCAAAGGACTTTCAAAAAATAAGATTTTACATTTTAAATGTAATGGGTAACTTGCTAGATGGATTTAAATTTATTATTATTTTTTTATTATTATTCTTTGTTACCATAGACCACTGCATTTAGATGGATATAGCGGTTTGACGCCTACTGATGTAGAAAATATAGAGTACAAAGACATTTTTTTGGGAGGAAAGTGAATATTAAATAATATTTTTTGGCAGCTTGTTATCTTGATAAAAAAACTTCAGCCTTTATAAGAAAACATTTTTGCTAACTTGTCCAAATAAAGAATTTAAATTTTAATTCATTTTTTCACCCGGAAGGTAGTACCTGTATACTAACTTGAAGAAAACCGGTCCAGAGTTACAAGACCAGATACATGCCCCAACATACATACGTCGTATATACGTACATACATCCGTCTGACAAAAGTAGTTATTTTAAACTTCGAAGCATTGAATTAAAAAAATTTTGCGCATATTATTTAAAGTTTATTTAAGTCGACTTTTTTTTGGTAAAAAAAAAAGAATTATATCTTTACAGATTTATTGACCGATCTATATACTTTCCCGTTGCTGCAGCACCAAATGTCTCTGTAGCCAGGAAAGTAAAAACAATTTTTTTTTTAATTCTTGAAATTTAAAAAATCGGCACAAAATTAATGGTTGATAATATCTTAGTACAAATGCGGATTATTAATCGGTTATAAGCAGTGTTTTTAAAGTAACAAATTTTTCGAAAACTTTTCTTGAATTTTAATATGAAATAATTTAGATATTAAAATGAAATCTGGTTTTATTTCAATTCATTATTGAGAATGATTAAATTATCATGTAGACGATGTAATGTTTTATATATATGAATGTTTTATGGATTGTTTGTCCCGTATGCGTTCCTATACCATTCATCCGATTACGATGAAACTTTGGTGAGTTGTGCGCACGCCCGCGAAGGTTTGTTAATTATTTTCGATCAGCTATGTGGCGCTGAGGTCGAGATATTTCAAAAAATTGTATTTATGGTCCGATTTAGCTCATATTCAGTACATGTGTTACTTACATGAAAAGAAAATAAAAAACAAAAAATAGATATATAAGACAATGTTCACATGTGTGCCCGCTATAGGCTAAAGAACTTCTGGACCAATTTCCGCGCGTGAAAAGGGGAAAAAGGAAATAGGAAAAAAGGGAAAATTGAAATAGTAAAAGAGCAATAGGGAGAATAGGGAGAAAAGGGAAAAAGGATGAAGGAAAAAAGGATGAAGTGAAAAAGGGAGAAAGGGAAAAGGAGGAAACAAAGAAAAAGACAAAAGGAAAAGGTGAAGAGGTGAAGAGGTGAAGAGGTGAAGAGGTGAAGAGGTGAAGAGGTGAAGAGGTGAAGGGGGAAAGGGAGAAAGGGCAAAAGGGAAGGTTGCATTTTGTGAATTTCTGTAATGTTCATTTTTTTAATGTTTTATCAAACTTTCAATTGTGTTCATTTAATTTACATAAATATATTTACTCAAATCTAACAATAACGAGACATTGACGGGCTTGCCAATATTCTATATAATAATGAAAAGAGGATTAAAAAAAAGAAAATGAAAATTGTGTCGAAAAAGTAAAATAAATTTAAAGATAAGGAAATAAATACTAATACGAAATCTCAATTTAAATTGATATAATATATAATTATATATTGATATATATAATTGAATCATAACAATAAAATAGACTAGATAATCTAGTTATGAACTGATTTAATTATCTAAATAAAATGTTTGTTTATTCAGTTATAAATTAAAAAGAAAACATTAATTATTTCTGAGATAAAAATTTCTCTGAAGATTATATTTATCAAGGTACTTTACGTATCTACGTCTACTCACTGAATTAATACGAGAGTTTGATAACACATCAACGAAATTTACAATTTTTTTCACTGAGTTAATTAAAAATAATTTTTAAATGAGTCTTCGTATTAATTACATTTTCTTCAAATATTTTCATGTTTTAATTTATTTCAATTTCTTACATTCAAAACAGAAAATTAACTTAAATTTAATTAAGTCATTTTAAATTCTTAAATTATTAAGAAATGAGTAAATTTCATGAATAAATTATTTCCTGTGAGTGACACTAGGGACGTGCCATTTTAAGATTAGTAATAGTATAAAAATTTGTAATTAAAAATACTTACTCCCCGGGAACCTTTTAAAATCAATTAATAGCCTAAAAAACTTCTTCTAAACGTAACAAAAGTTTACTTCTCTCTTTTTTCATAACTATATATTTGATTGAATCATTAAAGAGATTTGTTGAAATAATATAGTTTTTATCAATTGTACTTTAAATTTACACAATGTCTGTTATTTAGTAAATTTAATATATTAATTTTTTTTAATTTTATCAATTACGTGACTTTAATGATTCGTGTACTAAAATGACGCATTTCGAAACATATGGTCCATTATCAGTATTGTCATTTCATAGACGTCACACCATTAACATTAACATTAATTAACACATATGTTTCTTAAAATATAATTTCATTCACAAAAGGGATAAATAGATTTTTATACTCTAACGTAGATAACGTAGATTGGATATCATAGGCCAAATAAATATTAATTTTAACTCCAGGGATTATTGTTATTACGACGAAGAAAAGTACGGAGTTACATTCAGCCTCATCGTTAGAATAAGTGGTTGAAAATGAATTTTCTTACATTTTGGGGTAAGAAACCCCAGACCTCGTATGTATATACATACATACGAGCTGTGTATATTAAAGTAATGAGCCTGGTTCAGAAAAACTTTTTATTTACAATCCAATTACACATGGTCTCTTATCACCTTCGAAATAGTTCCCTTGGGAAGCCACGCAGCGCTTCAAACGGTTTTCCTGCTCTTCATAGCAGTATTGGAACTCAGAAACTGGAATATCCTTCAGATAGTCGGTTAAATTTTTTTAAATGTTTTCTACTGATTCAAAATGGTGTCCTTTGAGCTGTTTTTTTTTAAATTCTGGAACAGGAAAACGTCGCAGCGACTAAAGTCAGGTGAATAAGCTGATTGAGGAACTAAAGGAATGTTTTTCTTTGCCAAAAATTCATTAATTGAGAGTGCAGTGTCACAAGTTGCATGTCATGACAGCATCCATTGTCTTTGATTGCTAGTCTCACGCGGGCAACTCTTTTCCGCAGTCTTTCAAGAATTTCTCGGTAAACAAATTGAATTACAGTTTGTCCTGTAAGCAAAAACTCCTTATGTACAATGACAATACTATCGAAGTAACAAAATTAGCATGGCTTTGATTTTGATTTGTTAAATTTTGCTTTTTTTGGGACATAACTGATTCCCGGCCATTTGAAAATGCTTTAAACCACCAACTTGAGCTCGTGACAGCGTCATCTCCATACGCCCTTTTAAATTTTTAAAAAGTTTCAGTAGTATTCTTATAGAGTTACACAAAAATTGATTCCACAACGTTACTCATAATTAAGAACACACTTTTGTAACGCACAACAAAAACTCGTTGCACGAAAAGTGTTTTTATGTCTCACGTGGTAAAAATAGACTAAAAATACGAATACCTAATATAAATAAGCTGTTCATTTAACCATATGTTTACTAGTAACTTTATAGTGTTGCTACTTTAGCTGCTAAAAAAAACTAGTTTCATTATTTTATTAAGAGATCTCATATATCACCTTCGAAATCTCTAATTTTGTCTCTAATCGAAATCTTATAAATAATCGAAATTTAATAATAGTTGGAGATTGGAATGCAAGCATTGGAAAAGGCAAGGAAGGAAATATAGTGGGTGAATACGGGCTAGGCAAAAGGAATGAAAGAGGGGACCGACTTATAGAGTTTTGCACGAAGTATAATTTAGTAATTGCCAACACCCAATTTAAAAATCATAATAGAAGAATATACACTTGGAAAAAGCCAGGCGATACTGCAAGGTATCAGATAGATTATATCATGGTTAAGCAAAGATTTAGAAATCAACTCGTTGACTGCAAAACTTACCCTGGAGCAGACATTGATAGCGACCATAATTTGGTGATAATGAAATGTAGATTGGGGTTTAAAAACCTGAAGAAAAGTTGTCAGATGAATCGGTGGAATTTAGAGAAGCTTGAGGAAGAGGAGGTAAAGAAGACTTTTGAGGAGGACATCGCAAGAGGTCTCCAAAAAGATAAGGTAGAAAATGTAGAAGAAGAATGGGAGAATGTTAAAAAGGAAATTCTTAAATCAGCAGAAGCAAACTTAGGCGGAATAAAGAGAACTGGTAGAAAACCTTGGGTTTCAGACGATATATAAGTGTTCAGAAGTGGAAAGAGAAATGAACATTGGTAAAATAGACGGAGCATACAGGAAAGTTAAGGAAAATTTTGGGGTACATAAATTAAAATCTAATAATGTGTTAAACAAAGATGGTACACCAATATATAATACGAAAGGTAAAGTCGATAGATGGGTGGAAAATGGTGTTATAGAGGAAGAAGAGGAAGTTGAGGAGGATGAAATGGGAGAAACAATACTGAGATCTGAATTTAAGAGAGCATTAAAAGATTTAAATGGCAGAAAGGCTCCTGGAATAGACGGAATACCTGTAGAATTACTGCGCAGTGCAGGGGAGGAGGCGATTGATAGATTATACAAACTGGTGTGTAATATTTATGAAAAAGGGGAATTTCCGTCAGACTTCAAAAAAAGGGTTATAGTAATGATACCAAAGAAATCAGGGGCAGATAAATGTGAAGAATACAGAACAATTAGTTTAACTAGTCATGCATCAAAAATCTTAACTAGAATTTTATACAGAAGAATTGAGAGGAGAGTGGAAGAAGTGTTAGGAGAAGACCAATTTGGTTTCAGGAAAAGTATAGGGACAAGGGAAGCAATTTTAGGCCTCAGATTAATAGTAGAAGGAAGATTAAAGAAAAACAAACCGACATACTTGGCGTTTATAGACCTAGAAAAGGCTTTCGATAACGTAGATTGGAATAAAATGTTCAGCATTTTAAAAAAATTAGGGTTCAAATACAGAGATAGAAGAACAATTGCTAACATGTACAGGAACCAAACAGCAACAATAACAATTGAAGAACATAAGAAAGAAGCCCTAATAAGAAAGGGAGTCCGACAAGGATGTTCCCTATCTCCGTTACTTTTTAATCTTTACATGGAACTAGCAGTTAATGATGTTAAAGAACAATTTAGATTGGGAGTAACAGTACAAGGTGAAAAGATAAAGATGCTACGATTTGCTGATGATATAGTAATTCTAGCCGAGAGTAAAAATGATTTAGAAGAAACAATGAACGGCATAGATGAAGTCCTACGCAAGAACTATCGCATGAAAATAAACAAGAACAAAACAAAAGTAATGAAATGCAGTAGAAATAACAAAGATGGACCACTGAATGTGAAAATAGGAGGAGAAAAGATTATGGAGGTAGAAGAATTTTGTTATTTGGGAAGTAAAATTACTAAAGATGGACGAAGCAGGAGCGATATAAAATGCCGAATAGCATAAGCTAAACGAGCCTTCAGTAAGTAATATAATTTGTTTACATCAAAAATTAATTTAAATCTCAGGAAAAGATTTTTGAAAGTGTATGTTTGGAGTGTCGCTTTATATGGAAGTGAAACTTGGACAATCGGAGTATCTGAGAAGAAAAGATTAGAAGCTTTTGAAATGTGGTGCTATAGGAGAATGTTAAAAATCAGATGGGTGGATAAAGTGACAAATGAAGAGGTATTGCGGCAAATAGATGAAGAAAGAAGCATTTGGAAAAATATAGTTAAAAGAAGAGATAGACTTATAGGACACATACTAAGGCATCCTGGAATAGTCGCTTTAATTTTGGAAGGACAGGTAGAAGGGAAAAATTGTGTAGGCAGGCCACGTTTGGAGTATGTAAAACAAATTGTTGGGGATGTAGGATGTAGAGGGTATACTGAAATGAAACGACTAGCACTAGATAGGGAATCTTGGAGAGCTGCATCAAACCAGTCAAATGACTGAAGACAAAAAAAAAAAAAAATCGAAATCTAAAATTTTGAAGTCTCCAAAACTACTATATTACATTCATTGAAATTTAGACATGTTCTGTCAGTGTATCTGAAGTTTTGCCCGTAAAGATTGGTTGACTCGTTCTTTAGTTACACTCAAGTTAAAAACAAATTTAAGATGTTTCGTTTGTATAAGGTATTGTTGAGTTAAACAAGACATAATTTTGCAAACAAATTTTTTTTTTTTTTTTTGACTTTTTATCTTTTATTGTAATGTGTTTTTGTAATTGTACAAAGGTTTTTTTTTTAAATTTTTGAGTAGAATGAGTTGATGTTTTAAAAGAAAATAAAATATAATAATGAAAAGTCAGTTTTCTTGCGCCGAATTGCACAAGATATTCTGCTTATTCTTTTCCTTAATTTACTGTTAACACATAAATGGGCTCCTTATTTGATTAACACACTATTTATTAGTAATAATAACAATAATACAACTAACAATTAAAATTAGAAGCATAAAATAAACAAATCAAAAATGATGTATCCATAATGAACTAGACTACACTATACACTATTTAGAAAGACCTACTGGATTATAGTGTTAGATAAAATAGATTTTTCTTCTTTGAAATTAATCACAGAAATAATTATAGTTAATTTATATAGCAACACTAATTATTACTATACCTATATAATTTAAATGATGATTTCTCTGGCGGAGTGGTAGCGTTTCGGCCTTTTTTTTCATCCGGAGGTCTCGGGTTCGAATCCAGATCAGACATGGTATTTTTCATACGCTACAAAATTCCATTTCCATACTCCACGCACAAACTTTTAAAACTTATGTGGTGATATAATAGAAAATAAATAAAAATATAATTTAAATTACTGCATGATACTACTCCATAAATGTAGTAGCAGATTGTAGGAATACATTAACATATTATAACCTTTTTCAGAGAAGCCGTATTTGTGCAGTCAGAAGTCGCAAACTTCTGAAATGCAACATGTAGCGGAAGAATTTTATCAGCAAAGAAAATCTGCACGCGATTCTCATTCATGAAAAGAATCGAACCAGACCAGCGTAAATTTTTAAACTAGTTGTTTATTTCTAGTTTTTTATTCCTTCTTTGTTGTGGTAACAAAAAAAATGTTGTTTATGACATATTTTGAACAAAGTATACATTTTTTTTCTAAGTTTTTCATTTACAATTTATGTTAGTGCTGAATCTTCACTTCTCGAAGAATATTTTAAATTAGAGATGTTCTATCTCGAAGCTAACTTAATTATTATCAAATAATTATTCTTGATGTTTTAGAAGTAAATTTTCTAAGCTGAAAAATTATACATAAATCATGATTTAAATGTTTAGTTAATACAAAAATTGTTTTTTCCTCTTATTAATAAGAAAAAAAAATGTAAACGTAAAAATTAAAATGTAAAAATAAATATTATAATTTTTTTTTTATTTTTGAAATATTTTGTTAAAAAAGGGTATAAAAATATGGAAATAGGTTTTATTACTTTTCATATGTTATATAACCAGTCATTTGCTTCAATATCAAATATTGCACCAGACAACTGGTAGCTAGTGCTAGGTGTAGTGGTTACATGTATCGCAGCTTCCAACCTATCAGATCAATTATAATAACGTTAACACTTCATGGGTGGTACAAATGATGGCTTGAGGCATTTAAGTGGAAGTGTCGAGTAACAAACGCCCACATAACATTCTCGTTCATTGGCGCCAACTGTCTAATACTATCTAAATTAATTGACTTACGTGATTTCACACTCTCATATTTCATACACTGTAACTTTTTTTCACGTTATGTATTTTATTAATATTAAATACTAATGTTAATGTGTAATGGTAAAATTATAATTAATTACACCTTAGTGAGCAACTTGTATAATAGATTTCACCTCCATTAATTTTTCGAATTCCGCGTCATTAATATTAAACTAATTGCTAAGAAATTATAAATCGAAACGTTTACATGTTAAAAGTTTTTTTTACAAAGGTTTCTACATGCAGTTCTCTTTAATGTAAAAGGTTTTGCTTGTTTTAACAGACACATAATATTCTACTCCTGATAAATCAAAGCCTAATAGTAATAAAAAACCTTTAAATTTGTTTCACTATGGTAAATGGTAATTTTCATACAATAAATATTACTCTTCTCTGTAATACATTACTGTCAATTGAATTGATCATATTAATTTACTGTTTACACTATCTATCATAGTTTTCTTTATAATTATAAGCCATGTAAAGCATCTCAGGACCAAGAAACAATTATTTTCTTCAGAGAACAATGACATCCATTATACAACCAGTTCCTCTGATGAGCAGGATGCAGGTGTTACTTACAGGGATAATACAACCAACATTTCAATCATCATCCAACATGGATCATATTTTATTGTATTTTCCTTATAATTAATTACCTCTAAAATACTTTTATTAAGTACTTTTTCGTTTTCCGTCTACCACATTTTTCGGATTTTTTCAAATAAAAATTAATAAATGTAACATGTTTTATAATTGTTGATGAACAAAACATTAGATAAATACCACAGTAACCCTATAACACAATAAAAGTAACCCAATAATACATTAGAGAAAACACATTAACATGATGTTTTATACCAATAATTTTAAACATTCTCCATATTAACATATTTTACGTATTAAAAATATAAACATTATTGCTTATAATTAAAAATATAAATTATAAATATAATCTTTCTTTCTTTATTTTTCCTATATAGCCTCCGTAATTACCTTTCAGATAATACTTCAGAGGATGAATGAGGATTATATGTATGAATGTAAATGAAGTGTAGTCTTGCACAGTCGCAGTTCGACCATTCCTGAGATGTCTGGTTAATTGAAACCCAACCACCAAAGAACACCGGTATCCACGATCTAGTATTCAAATCCGTGTAAAAATAATTGAATTTACTAGGACTTGAACTTTCGACTTCAAGATCAGATGACTATACTAAACCTACGCTCGCTTTGCTCGCTAACCTTGACTAATTAACAGTAATGTCTGGATTACTAAAATAATAAATAATTACTAAATTTATTATTTATGTAATCAAAATGTTAAGTATTAATTAGTCAAGGTTAGAGAGCGAAGCGAGCGTAGGTTAAGTCTGTTTAGATGATATTTAAAATTTCTCTCCAAATACTTCGGAATACCCACTGAATTGGAAGAATTCTGCCTGTATAGTACTTTCTTTTTGAAAATGAGAACTTGTCTATTTCTACCGTCATTTCTGTTTTAATAAATGATCAGGACACACACACTCCTCAGGTACATTTTCCAATTAGTTGCCTCGCTTCGTTCGCTTAGGTTGACATACGTTAATATGTTTAAAATGGCTGGTATAAAACAGCTACATGAAGTCATTTTTTTTGAAAAAATGCGAAAAACGTGGGGGCCGTAAAACGAAAAAATACCATAGATTATAACCCGCCGGGTTACTTTAGTGATTAAACTCATTATCGCAAAAACAGCTGAATTTAGAAGTTGAGTGTTCTAAGGTTCGTTTCCTTGTAAAGGTAGTTGCTTTTATATGGATTTGAATGTTAGGATGTGAGTACCGGTGTTCTTTGGTGGTTGGGTTTCAATTAATCACACATCTCAGGAGAGGTTGACCTGAGTCTATTCCAGACTATATATTTACAGGTACATTTACACTTAGCTACATCAGACCTGCCAAGCCTGGAAAAGTAACTGAATCAAAAAATATATTTTTAGATTATATTTTTATATCGAAACGTACTTTATCGATATGAAGAAATACTACGAATATATTTTATCAATATAATAAATGCCTGTTTTATGAATGTTTTTACAGGTATCTAAATTAAAACATAGGTCTATTTATACGGTTATAATAAGACACAAAAAAATTGAAGTCTAAAGGCGGGGACAAGCACCATATAGTAGAATAGACAAACCAGAAGTATCTTTATTCGTCACTCTTATCTGTTACCAGCAGTGGTGGAGAACATCCCAACCCCGTAAGGTGAAGACACCGACCTTGTGACGTTACCGGTCGCCACACCACCCCCTCCGTTCCAAGCTCTGAGGGGCTTTACCGGAGGTCGTCTTTAGACCCTCTAACTGATTACATCTCACAGTCATCAGCCAGGCCTCGGTCGGGAAGCCACCGATGTAAATGCCTCGGCATACATTTGCATCAGTAAAATACAAATCAAATTTCGGCTTCACGTAGGCCTCCTCAAACAGACATCTGTATTGCTGCTTATATGTGATTGGCCTCCCGTTTTATTACACTTATAGAGAGGTACTCACTCCAATTGGTATGAATTTTTTTACGCTGATTTGGCTACTATGTATTAGGCTTAAGATAATTTTATTGTTTTTATTTTATGAAAATCAAGGGATAAGTTTTCTTCTAAAGTCATTCATAGTATTCTGCCATTAGGCCAGGTCCTGTCACTGCTGCTGCTCTCCATCTTGTTCTATCCTTGGCTAACCTCTTTTTTTCAGCATATTTCCCGTAATTCCATCCATCATTTGAAATCTCTTCCTTTTCTTCTATTAACCAAGCCTTCTTACGGCATCCACTAACAAACACTTTCTTCTCATACAATGTCCTAAATAGTTTTCTCATTTGTTACACGGTCTCGCCATCTGATATTTAAAATTCTGCGCTACATCTCAAAAGCCTCAATTCATTTTCTCTGCCTTTCTTATCACCCACGTTTCAGCTCCATATAGCATCAAACATCAAATAAAACATTTCATTAATCTTTTTCTTAACGCTTAGTTAAACTGTTCACACAACAGTCATCCTTTCTTATTAAATGCCTCCTTTTTTCTTGATACCCTTGTTCTAATTTCTACTGTGCAAGTCAGGTGAAAAGCTTTATCAGTTTTAAAGCTCTCTGAAAGTTTTTCAATTGCTCTAAAATTTGATTTTCTATCTTAACCTCAATCCACTCCTCTTTTCCATCTAATGCCATACATTTTGTCTTCTTTTTGTTTATCCTCATACCCTGACTTTCACAAATTTAATTGAAGTCATCGAGCATTTCATTTAGTTTATCTGGACTCTACTCCAATACCGCCATGTCATCAGTAAACGTATACATTCTATTCTTCTTCCCCCGTTCTTTATTTCTCTTCACCCATTCAGCCTGCATTTAATTATTTCTTCCAGAAAAATATTAAACAGTGTTCTTAACATTTAGCATCCCTGCCTTACTCCCTCTTCCAATTCCTAATTCCTCCTGACATTTCGTCTCCTGCTATCACTTTTATTCTCTGGTTATAGTTCAGCTCTTCTTTCCAGTAAACTCCTTTCTTTTCCAGAAATACCAGTAATTTATCCTAACTCTGTCAAACGCCTTTTCTAGGTCGACAAATGCAACCAACACACACTCCGCCTCCTTTCCATGAACCTCTTACTTATTGCTCTTAGCAACCATATAACGTACCTTGTTCCAACACCTCTTCTAAACTCATATATTCTTCCTCAATACTGCCATCCAATTTATTGTTTATCCTCTTGGAAGATATTGTATACTAAAATCTGGAAAATACATAATCCAGTTTCTACAGTTTTTTACATAATCAAGAATTTGTATAAATAATATCTAGTGTCTTTGTGATTATACAAGAAAAATTGAACATAAATGAGAATTATCGATACTTTAGTGGGGGATAGTAATCATTAGACATTTTTTTTCATTTACATTCTCATAATTTTTACAGTTCCCTTAATTTCGTTAGTTTTTGTAGCTTATTTAGTTTGAAAAAAATATTTTTTAGTATTAAAAATTTTGAGAAAATCGTATACATACAATATTAGTGTTCGATAAATAAATATGTACATCGTCGTGTGAAATATATTTTTGACACATTGCAAAAAAATAATCATCCATCGGGACACCACTGATTAATAGGAAAGATTTTAATTAGAATCATTAAAAACATGTCTATGTATTATTTATGTTTATTTTTTTTTATAATATTAAATAATTTTTGTTAATCTTACAATAAAATAAATTAAACCTTAAACTAAAAGTGCGAAATGTAAGGAAGGGGTTAAACATAAGAAGTCTTGGAGAACGATAACAAAGATACCCATTATCGTACATTTTAAGTGTCTTATAGATTTGTGAAAGAAAAATTAGCAGCTTGATAATTTCAAAACTGACAAAACCGTGCTTGATACTGCACACCTTAAAGGCTATGACTATCAGTTTGTATCGTTGAAGAGTTGTAATAAAAAATATGTACGTAATCATTTTCATATTAATAACTTCTTAAATTCAACATTAACCTATTGGAAATTATTTCCTTTTTTACTTATTTCAGGAATGAAAAGATTATAATCTCGGAGATTATATTTCCTTTTTAGTTTATTTTATTATTTTATTTATTATTTTTTATAACAATTAAACTAATATTTTTTTTTATCCTTGATAGAATAAATTAAAAAAATATTCTCACATACAGTAACATTTTCTAGTTTCATTGATCAATAAATTTATTTATCCTCTGCAGCAATTAACGTTTTTGTTAAAGCCAGCAGTCCTCAAAACAGAGTGTCGATATTAAAGCATATTAGTATCATTAATTAAATATTTTTTAACCGCATTAGACTCTAAAAAAATGAAAATTTATCTTTATGTTGTAGATAAATGAAAATAAATTAGTTCATAAAAACTTGGTTTATTGTAAATAGATAAAAAATAAAATAAAGTGAAAAGAAATTAGAAAATAATTGAACTAAAGCAAAAACTTGTAGCTGTGACACGAAGTTCAATAAAAACTATAAGGTCTATTAATCTTATTCTCCGTACTTCTTTGATACAAAAAGAAATCTATTGTTTATGGAATTTTTTTAATCCTACTTTCTACAGTAATAATAAGTGATTTATATACAGGTACATCAACTAAGAAATCATTAAAAGACAAAAGGAAATCGTTAATGTTTAGTTTTAATCAAGTAAACGCCTATTACATTGGCGGTTTTCTCGAAGTACTTTTAAATTATGTGGCGGTACGGTTAAGAAGTTACATATAAAATAATCAACCTTACTTACTGAATAGGGATGATTTAATTCATTGATTGTTCACCACCCATGAACTGCGCTCTTGTCTTTTAGTCGCTTCCTTCTAAAGAGAAGAATAAAGACGTGCAGAGACTTATGTGATGAAAATCATAAAACAAAAGATACAACAGTCTTATCCTGTCTTCTTATAGTAGAATACTACATCCTTCTACTGCTACTGTCACTTCCATTGTCACTGATCACTGATGAAAAACCAATGTTGATAAATTAATGCACTGTTTTACGTGAACTAACTCAAACCTTTGCTTCTCATAAATATGGTATATATATATATATATATATATATATATTATATTCTAGTTTATTTTTTACTGTTTTAATTTTTTTTAAATATATATTTCAATGTCATAAAAAGCTTATCAGTTTTTATTTTTTAAAATAACCTTTATTTTTTAATAAAGGTTAGAAATTCTATTAAAATATACAATAAATCAGGTTATTTAAAGCAATTAAATCTAGTGTAAAATAATAATTACATCCTTGTACAAAGTAAAGGAAGTATTGTGATCGCGAAAAGTTTCCGTTTTTAGATTTCAACGGAAATATCCATTTTGACCATCCGTGAATCCATTTTGATTGCAAGCTTTTCAAGGGTATATCTAAGTGGTACTTATTTTAATTGGTTCCATTAAATATTAATTAATGAAATATTTGGATCTTACAAAGGGAAGGCACATCGGTTCAAAACCGAAATCATATACATTTTTTTAACTTAACCTGTGATTCTAAATTTTTTTTACAATAACTAATAATCCAATAATAACAATAAAAAAATATGAAAAAAAATTCAGAAGTTACTAATGAAATAAAATGTTATGTACTTTTAATTTTAATTCAAAAATTTTTACAGAGGTTAATAATTATTAATAAATCAATATATTTAAATTAAAAATAAAAAAATATATGAATATATTCTCTGAGTCGAAACGAGGTGTCCATGGTTTCGGATTCGATACGTTCTCACTTATACCACATAACTACTTAAACGGTGTGAAAAAAAATGAATATATGAACTAATATAAAATGCTGATACGGACACCAGAAAAAATTGTGATACAGTATGATGTCCACCATAATGCAATTGTGTAACCGTCCATTGTATTAAAGAATTGCAGAATCTTATCTCACTTTCAAATGAAATAGGTTTAAATGAAGTACAGAAAAAAAAATGTGTATATGTAATTTAATAGGCATAAAAGGAAGTCATGCGGTGTCCATATTAGATTTTTTTTTAATTTAAATTTTATTTATCAGAATAAATTAATATAACGGTGAAAAGCAGTTTTAAATTTTATTTATCAGAATAAATTAATATAATGGTGAAAAGCAATCTACTTGACCGGAAATCTATCTATAAAATTAACAGAAATAAGCTTTGAATAAGCTTTCCTACTTCACTTTCTCAATAAAAAAATATACACAGTAAAATACTTTATTCCTATATATTGAATATTAAATTTTCATAAATATAAAATATTTTATTCCTCTACTAATATTGTAACTAAGTGATAGAACGTTTTTAATACGAAACAAATATAAATCATCGGGAAAAAATTGAAGATACAACAATTTTTTTATATATTTAACACAAATCATATAATAAAATATTCGTCATATTTTCTCAAATATGTTGAATGAAAATGCAGAAACTCTTGCCGGATTGTAAAATTTACAATCGCATTCAGATATTTTAAACCACGATATATAATATCTATTGACTAAAAAAATGTTAAAATTATGTTATTTGCTAGAATGTATTTCATTTTATAATCATGTTATTTTAAGGATGTATTTTTGTTTAGCCTTATATCACTAAACTGATTTTTAAAAATATAATCAAGTTTTTACTTGAAAAAATATGAATTGGACGTATACTATGTACAATATCAACCTAATAAAGACTTAATTAAAATAATTAAATATTACTCAATGTTTACTTACTTATTTAAAGGTAAAAACAAATGATATGTTATGTTGCACTGAAGCTATTAAAAAGTATTTTTATTTTGTGTTGATATTGTTATGAATGAGAGCATCAGAATTATAATTCAACTTGCCTATGAAACTAATACTACGTAGCTGATGATCAAGCTAAAAAGATTTTACAAAATATACTGAAAAAAATGTAACCTAACTTAAAGAGAAAGTTCCATTCAATTACTGTAGGCAAGAATATACTAAATCTGAAATCATGCGATTGGTTGAATAATCGATTCATCAAGTCTTGTCAATAACTATTCTGTTAATAAGATTCTTCTTATTTTTATAAAAAAACAACTTCAAAATTCTCATCAAATAAAGCACTAGATTTTCATGAATAAAAATCTTTTTTCATTTTTTTTCAAAAATACGTATTTTCACATAACTTATATAAATTCCGAATATAAGCTAAATCGGACCAAAAATACAATTTTTCGAAATATCACGACCTCCAGTGCCACCAAGTAGTTCTAAATGTAAGAATAAAAATTTTACCAATTAATTTTTGTTTTATTTATTCCTTTTTTAATAAAACTAGTACAATCTCTTTAAAAATTTTCTTTAAAGTTTTATCTTCCAAATATACGCTACCTAGCACTATCAAGAATTGCTATCTAGCGACACGATTCGTAAACGGGTTAGAGGATTAAAATTTCACATTTTCAAATTGAAAAACGTGAAATTACAAAGATTATCACATATTTATCGAAAAAACCTGTATTCATTAAGAACATTATTTCTGCGATGATATGTAGCTTCATTTCATCAATTTTATTATTACGACTTGATTAATTTAAAAAAGTTTTAAGCTGAAAAAGGTTGGGCAGATTTTTCTATACAATGTACTGTCGTTAAAAGTATGTACTGTCGTTTCTCTAGCGAAAAATAACACAACTACATTTTACTTAAAGGAGTAAATTATTTTAAGATATATATTAGTAAATTTACTTAATTTCAGTGGTTTAAATGTCAAATTTCAACAATTAATATATTTTTTAATAGCAGTTTAATATTTTAGCTAAATATCTATTGATAATCTAATGATTTTTAAATCTTAGATTGTAACTTCTCAAATGTAAGTTAGGTAGTTTTTTCTAGGGTTGAAAGAATATTGTTTGTCCTATTGTGCTTTTCCCAAACGGGTTCGTCCAGTAATAACCAGATGCTGTGATCATCAAGGCAGCATTCGGGACCACGCCCGTCGTATATTCCGTGAGATGAAACTCCGGGTGTACAATTTTTGAGTTTGGGGACGGCGTTTAGGCGCTGTCCCTGCGTATAAAGCTAAATTTAGAAATCTGCATTTATGAACAAGATTAATATAGAGAGAGAGATCTTACAACGAAAATCTCGTCCAAATACACGTGATTTCTATTGTAAGATCTCTATATTAATCTTGTTCATAAATGCAGATTTCTAAACAGCCATTTTTAAATATTAATAATATATTACAAGTTATATTGAACGGCACGATTGTATAACTACAAGAGAAAAAATGTTTCAGAATTTTTTATTCAAACGTTACAAAAAAGCGGATAATAAGAAACTAGTTTTTATGAAAATTTAATAAAATGTGTGTTGGTTTTTAGGTAGTGAAATTGCAAAGTAGCGGGATAAAGACAAGTAGAAAATAAATTTGTTGGTGTATAACCAATTATTATAATAATTAGAAAGCAAATTCTTAATATTTGTGTAAACGGTCAGGTCCGCGCGTTGAGGTCGAAAAACATTCGACTAATAAGAAAAGCAAAAAGGAAATAAACGCGGTGTTGCAGGATGGAGATGAAAATCCACAAAGTAATAAAGGGCATGAGGTTTAAGGATGAGAAATTTACAGTAGAATCTTGTAGAGTTTTATAAGCTCCGTGCCCAAAATTAAGACGGCCAGTTAAAATTAATTTGATAACACCGTGATGTAGAGAATAAAACCGATAGAGAAAGATAAAGTTCGGATAAATATAAAACAAATAACTAGGATGTAGCAAAATATGGTGCGTGTATCAAAAAAATATAAATATATTTCATAATAACAATGTGTTACCATTACAAGACAAATTACGTATTTTTCAAAAATATTAAAAATATAATTTACCGAGTTTTAAATGTTCTATGCTCTCTATCAGCTGTACAAATAATATCAAGGCGATAAGCGAATTTTTACGCAACATGTTGCAGACAGTCTTCTATTATAGTTACTGCAGCTTTTTCTTTAAATAGGTGGTTGGACCCTTTTACAAAATATGAAGAGAAACACAAGTCGCACTTCGCCTTATTTTCCGATTCTTCAGTAAAAAGGTTCCAGAATCTGCTCCTTTTCTTTTCCATAATGACAGAATGAAAACGACGAAAAGAAAATTTAATTCAATCAAATAAAACTGAATAGAAATGAAACGGTAGACGACAGAACAGATCAAACAAATAAAAGAATGAATCTACTGTAATGTAGTAATAACATTTACGTAAAGCTGCAACTGTGGTACATTTTTAAAAAAATCATAAGAAATACAGACTGACGAATTACGAATTAAATCATCGAAAATGTAAACACTAATTTATTTACTTTAAAATAGCAATGGGATATTTTGATATAGTCAATAAAATTTTCATTTATAAATAGAATATATTAAATATCCATTATTATCATTATGCCATTTAGAATTTATCCAAACTCCTCCAAACTTTATATATTCCCCGGAATAGTTTGCAAGCATCATTAGACACTTTTTGGTTTCCTCTAGTTTCATTTATTTTGCGTAAACATACTGCGTCGTTTTCGATTAATTTTATTTGTATGATCAAAAGTTTTCCTAAAGAATGAATTTCCATTTTATGTATGAAATCTGTGTTTCCACATACAGTACATCAGGTAGATGTACTGTATGTGGAAAAAAAATCATGTAGAAGGTATCTACATGATTTTTTTCACTAAAATTATTAATTAAATCTTGGAGACTTAACTTGTTATTTTTTTTAAACTATCCGTTTTAAAATTATTGTAGTATTATAAACTAAATTTATCAAACTGAAAAAAAATTCAAAATATTTCCTTCAAGCACCTATAACAGATCGATATACATTTCCGTTAGTTCTAGATTATTGAGAATATCTTCACGTCATCATGATGTAAGGTAGTAGTAAGAAAATCGTTCTCTATTTTAAAAATAGATTATTATTCACTTAAAATTCCTTATCAATAATTCAAAAATAAAAATAACAGGTGAATAAAATTAGAATGCTTCAACAAGAATCAATTTTGAAGATACTGGAGGAAATTATCAATGCTTCAATGAGAATCTGCTGAAAATATGCATTGATTATTTTGCTTAAACAAGAATTCGTATACGAAACCGAGAAGTTTTACGACCGCTTTGCAGAATACGCATACGAAATACTTGAAGCGAAAATGTAGCTAATACTGCGAGCTGAAAAAACAAATGAAAACGTGCATATAAATCAAAATATAATTTTCAAGATGATAAATTAACACTTTTCTAATATTTAAATTAGACACAAAAATATTTTTATTCATTAAAATAACTTTATACTTTTTATACGACTAATTATTTGACTAACACCAGAAAAAAATCAGTTCATCTTCAATGAATTTTCAGAAATTAAATTTTTAGAGTGTTCACAGCAAGAATATACTAAATCAGAAATCATATGATTGGTGAATGGTCGATTCATCAGGTCTCGTCAATAGCTATTTCATCTGTTAATAAGATTTTTCTTATTTTTATAAAAAAACAACTTCAAAATTCTCATCAAACAAAGCACTCGATTTTCATGAATAAAAATCTTTTTACATTTTTTTTTTCTTTCAGAAATATGTATTTTCACGTAACTATATGTATTCCGAATATGAGCTAAATCGGACCATAAATACAATTTACAGAAATATCACGACCCCCAGTGCCACCAAATAGTTCTAACTCTAGAATAAAAATTTTACCAATTTATTTCTATTTTAATTATTTCTTTTTTAATAAAACTAGTTTATAATCTCTTTAAAATTTTACATTTCAAGTAAACGCTACGTTTACGTAGCGTAAACGTTTTATCATTATCAAGAACTGCTATCTAGCGACGCGATTCGTAAACGGGTTAGAGAATCAAAATTTCACATTTTCAAATTAAAAAAACGTGAAATTACAAAGATTATCACATATTTATTGAAAAAACCTGTATTCATTAAGAATAATATTTCTGCGATGATATGTAGCTTCATTTCATCAAAATTATTATTACTACTTGATTAATTTAAAACATTTTTAAGCTGAAAAAAGGTTGGGCAGATTTTTCTATACAATGTACTGTCGTTAAAACTATGTACTGTCGTTTCTCTAGCGAAGAATAACACAACTACATTTTACTTAAAGGAGTAAATTATTTTAAGATATATATTAGTAAATTTACTTAATTTCAGTGGTTTAAATGTCAAATTTCAACAATTAATATATTTTTTAATAGCAGTTTAATATTTTAGCTAAATATCTATTGATAATCTAATGATTTTTAAATCTTAGATTGTAACTTCTCAAATGTAAGTTAGGTAGTTTTTTCTAGGGTTGAAAGAATATTGTTTGTCCTATTGTGCTTTTCCCAAACGGGTTCGTCCAGTAATAACCAGATGCTGTGATCATCAAGGCAGTATTCGGGACCACGCCCGTCGTATATTCCGTGAGATGAAACTCCGGGTGTACAATTTTTGAGTTTGGGGACGGCGTTTAGGCGCTGTCCCTGCGCATTAAGCTAACTTTAGCTATCTTTATTTCTTCTATTCATTGTACAATGAATTGAAGAAATACGACGTACGTAATATGTAATTTTGCTAAGTTTTCTTGTATATATATTGCCATATGTTAATTTACATATTAATTTGTTTACACAGGGTGTTTTATTTAATACCTGTATTATTTATATATTCGTGCCGTTCAAGAAAAAAACACCCTGAGTAAAACACCAAATTTATATGAAACTAACATATGGCGGCAATATACATATATATAAGGAAACTTTGTAAAATTACATTTTATTACGTCGTATTTCTTTAATTCTCATTGTTTACAAGTTGTATGTTAGTATGTTGCTTTAATAATTGACATTATCACTCACCACGATCATATCCACAATCATCCTTACTTTTTATTATCTTTACTGAATCTTTCACAATTACTTTTGATTGGTAATTTTATACTAAAATATTTGTTTTTATATTACATTCATGAAACTGTTTATCGGCATATCATATCAAGAAACAGCATTTTCCTTGATGATCATCGTTCTAAACTTATTCTTTTAAATTATTATCCATAGCATTCTTTCTTTGTATTGCCTTCATCGTACTCACATTTATATTTGTCAAGACCTGATTATTAGTTAACTTTCTCTTGCCAGTTGATACCTAGGCATTTCCTTCATAGCCACATTTCTCAGACCTTTTCACACATCTTTCAAATCTCTCATCATAGGTATACATTTTATTATAAGCAGATTTCTAACCTTGCTGAAAGTCATTTTACCACTCGCAGTTCTATTTCTAATTTCCACAGTTTAGCTTTCATCAAACTATTGTGCTTACAAGGTTTTTAAAACTAACAACTTATTCCGATTATTTCACCTGAATGCTATATTTTCTCCTATCTTATTTATTCTACCCGTCATTTGTTGTAGCTTCTCTTCAGTTGTAGCCATTATTACTTGGTCATCTGCATATATAATTATCTATTTCTTCTCCTCCTACCTCATAATCACCATCCTGTAAGTCTTCCAAAGCTTCCACTATTAGTTATTCTCCATTATTATTAAAAAGTATTGGTGACATGCAACATCACTGTCTAACTGCTCTTCCCATCTTTATTGCTTCTATTAAAACATAAATGGTGCAGGTTCTTCTATTAGAACCTGCACTTATTCTATGCATCCATAATAAAGTTATCCCTACAGTCCAATTCTCTATTTCAAATTTTTCATTAGTTTATCCCTTTTAACCCCGTGGAAGGCTTTCTCTCAGTCAATGAAACACATGTACAAAAGTTTGTTTGTATCTATCATTCTCTCCCTCAAAACTCTCATATAATTTATTGCATCATAATTGCTTTTACTGCTCTCAAGATTAGCATATTTAATCATTACATATAATTTTGAATAACAATTTGTTTTTATTTTATATTAATTGCAGATGTATCTGAAAAACTTAGTAACCTAAATAAAAAACTTAATTACTTTCTTTTTCATTTGATTCATAATTAATATATTTAAACATTCACAATCACTTTTGAATTATAATCTTAATAATTTGATTTATATTTCATTCATTTCATATGTGTCTGAAAAAAATTGTTAATTTCCTGAAAAAAAGAAATTATGTTAAACAATAAACATAATATAAGTTGACGCTCACCCTTTGTAGTAAAATATACAAGTGGACCTTTATTCTTATTTTATAGCGTTACCATTTTATATTTTTTATTACTTTCATAATCAATACCATTTAAGAAGCTTTTCATAATTACGTTGAACAATAACTTCATATTGACCAACGCTTATTTTGTAATGTACTCAATGTTAGTACTGGAAAGATAGATTTTAATTTACTTTTTAACATTTGAAAAAAAAAATTAAAATGAATAACCCAAAATAAATGTTAAATGTAAAAAAAAAAATATATTTTTTATTATCGAATTATTACAGTTTTTTATATTGAAAATTGAACATTTTATTTGTATTGAACATTTTTTAATTGCCTTTCTAAAATATTTTATTTTTGAACTGTAATTATTTATTTTACTCATATGATTATGATCACTGAATGTTTCATTAATTTGTAATTATTTTCATCATATAGTTTTTACCTGTAAAAAAACCGAAAAACTGTACTCTGAACAAAAATCAACAAAAACTTTGTTTTGTAATGAAAAATCATAATTAAAATAAGGAAAATATGTAAAAGAAAAAGTAAGTTTCTAATCTGCTTTTCTTGATTTTTATTAATTCACTGTTGTGTATTATTAAGTTATATCATTACTTCAAGCCAATTATGTATTTTTTTAAGTATTCGGTAATACTTCTATTACAAAAAGATTTTGTAATAGTTCTATACAAATAAATATTTGTATTACTTCTAGTGAAAATACTTTTTGTCATTCTATTAACTATTTCTTTCATGGTATCGCTTTTTATGTTTCACTTATTAATTTGAAACTAATTTCATATTTAAAAACAGCATCTTTTAAATTACATTCAATGTTTAAATGAAAAATTTGAACACAGATTAGTCATTTAAAGACAAATTAAATACAGTAACCTGTATGCAAAATTTCAGAGCGAAAGGATAAGCAGAAGTGCTTCAAAATTCAACCGAAAGGTTCCGTACCATGAATCTCACTTACATAGTCCAAGAGTGAGTTAATATAAAAGTGGCAAATATAAATCTGCTTGCTCACCTAAGTAAAAATATTATAATAGTAGACTTATTCCAGATTGCAGTTTCAAGATTTCGTGTTAACTTTACTTAAATATGTAAAGTCACTACTCTATTCTTCTTGATAATAAATTTAAATTAATATTTAAAATATAATTTTTATATGGTTGCTATGTAAATGAACTTTATAATTTTTATTGTTACATTAATAATAAATATTGATTTTATTTTACTTTTTTATTACTAATTGGGTAAATGTGGAACATTACTTTTTGTTTACTTATAAAGTACAATTTCCGTATATAATATGTACAGTCTCAACATCATTATGAAAAATTTCTGTACTAAAATCATTCATAAAGCTTCTGAATTTCTCTTTTGTAGTTTTATTTAAAAGAAAATTTGCTTGTAGTAATTTTGCAATAAAAGAAAAATTAAACCTCCTGGCAGTTATGTTTCAAACCACTTCCAGTATTATATTTATCTTCTAATAAGGGTTGGTTTTTGGAAGATAAACACTTAAGTCATCAGACTAATTGTCAGTCACCACAGGAAATTTAAGTTCCTGAAATGATTTATAGGAAACCACTGTTTGTCAGATAATACCATGTTTACGCTAGCTTTCCAAGTCTGGTGTAAACTTCGTTGTGGTATTCTAAATTCTGAAGGATTCTGAGGGATCATTTTTTATGTTCTTAGAATGGAGCACATCATGGCACAATCGGGATATTGAGAGAAAGGGATCAAGAATCTGGAAAAAATTACTAGAAATCTTTGCATATTCAAATGTATTCACACTTCTGTGGGATAGCCCAAGTTCAAGTTTACTTGTCGTTCTTTTTCGTTAAAGCAAAATAACAGAAGTTCCTTACTTTAATATGATGCATACATGGTTCTTTCCTCAAATAATACATTTTGAGGGTAATATCATTTATTTGAAATTTTCATAAAAATGAAAAAGTTTGACAAATTTAAATATGCAAATATGAATAAAGGTAAATTATCTAGTTATTGGAAAAATAATTCAAAATTGGTACTAAATAAAGATCAAATATGTGCAGTGCAAAGTTGACTATCAGAAAAATAAAATTAATTTTTTATTTTTGGGAGTCCCTCTCCCATTGTAAGAGTCCCTTTCCAACTTCGCGAGGAGTGGTCTATAGTGGCTGGTTTTCTTGTCGTGGCTGGTTTGTCCCTGGCACCTGCGCGGTTAATTAAACCCCAACCACCAAATAACACCGGTATCCACGATCTAGTAGTCAAATCCAAGTAAAAATAACTGACTTTATTAGGAGTTGAACGCTGGAATTCTCGACTGCCAAATCAGCTGATTTGAGAAGACGCGTTCACCACTAGACCAACCTGGTGAGTTGAATTGTGTGACACTACCGGGATAAAATCTCTCTCCTGGTGCCTGCTTATTATTCCTGGATAATATCCGCAATTTCAAAAGTGATTAGTCTGTGGTCACTGAGGGTCTCCTCCCCCAACACCACCCATCCCATCAATTTCTGCAAGCCTCTCATGCTGACAAATGTCAGATCCGAGGCAGAGACCCACTTCTCTCTCGAACGTCATTTCGCCTCTTTGGTTGATACACTGAAGCCATAGCGACCTCAAGAATTGTGCATCTTCGATCGTCGATGGTTGACCCCCAATTTCTTGCCTTAACATTAAAATGTTCGCCCACCACGACGATTTTCGACCTCCATCTGGCAATTTCCTCTACCAAATCCCACAAAATAAAAAGTCGATGTTAGGCGAGAGATTTACACTAAATAGGCGAGGATATAGACCTCGACTGTTCCACCCATACGTAGTCGGGCCCTGCCCCCTTATATACTGCTGCTGAACCGCAGGAGACTAATAACGCCGCACCAGAAATCACCCGACACCACCCATCTATCATCAGCGACTGTTCTTCGATCCGGCTTACTCAGTAATATAATCTTAGAACCCCGTCGGACAGCTATTTGTCAGCAGGTATCCATAGCTCTGCTACTTCTGTTCGCATTAAATTGAAAAACTCGCATTAACAGGTGGATTTTTCATCATTGCAGCCCTCATCAGTTCCTCCGATATGTGGTTTCCCTTTGGTCTCTGTATTAACTGGCCGCTTCTGACATACACTGCTCTTATGGTTCTCTCCATTACTTCAAAAAAACATACTCTAAACCGGTCTGGCCCTCCGTACTTCGCAGTCATACGGCCATTCTCCCCGCACCTGAAACAGCTCAATGTTTCCTCCCTCCGGTACATTCTGAAATTAATCCAGTGTATCTGAATACTCTTAACCAAGGATAACTTACGCACCACAAACCCAACCATCATTATCGTGGCATTCTGCGACCCTCTGTAAGCCGACCGCAAGGATGTAACTTTCAAATCTATGCAGCCAACATATGTCGCCACCGCGTCGTGTTCTAAATCTTTTATATAATAGTATATAGGGCGAGCTTGTTGACGGAGCTCTTTGACCTCAATCCCCTCAACACTTTGCCTGATGGGCTGCTCTAACAGACTCGCTTGCTCGGCCTTGACACGCATTTGTACTTCATCAGCATTCCCTTTCCTAACTAATATCATTTCAGCCACACTATTATCCATTCCTTCCTTTACGCATTTGAACAGTTCAGCGAATTTAATTTGATTATTATTTTGTTCCTTTTTAACTTCCTTGTACGAAGTAAAGGTAGTATTGTGATCGCGAAAAATTTCGGTTTTCAGATTTCAACGGAAATATCCATTTTGACCATCCGTGAATCCTTTTTGACTAGTTTTGACGTGACTTTTTTACGTACTTAAGTACCTACGTATGTATCTCGCATAACTCAAAAACGATTAGCGGTAGGACGTTGAAATTTTGGATTTACGACTGTTGTAACATCTAGTTATGCACCTTCCCGTTTCATTGCAATCACCTAAACCAAAAGTGTCCAAAATCCCAAACAATTTGGATTTTGGACTTTTTCTTAACTGCAGTAATAAGCCCTCATTGAGAGATTTTTAACGACATACAAGTGGTACTTATTTTCATTGGTTCCAGAATTATAGCCAAATAAAATTTTAATTAATGAAATATATGGGTCTTACAAGGGGAAGGCACATCGGTTCGAATCGGAATTAATATACATATATTTTTTTATTTTATTATTATTATTTTTAATTTAAATAAATTTATTTATTAATAATTATTAACCTCTGATAGTAAAAAAAATTGCGATGAATAATAATTCAATAATAACAAAAAAAAATCTGAAGTTATTAATGAAATAAAATTTTATGTACTTTTCATTTAAAAATGAAATTATTTAAAATGTGTATATGTAATTTAATAGGCGTACATGGACGTTATGTGGCGACCACATCAGATTTTTTACTCAAGGATTAGTATTTGGTCGTTTTTAATTTGTTTAAATCACTTCTATATATGGAAAACCTAATGTAGATATTCAAACGAAAAGAACCCAAAAGCATATCTACTTATAAACACAATAACCAAAGAAATTACTACTATTATTGTAAGCACAATAAATAATGTACGAAACAGACTGATTACACAGTTGTTCTCAGTCTATACATATTATTAGACTAAATACGTATGCAGCTATAATACATAAAATAAGAATTAAGCTTAGGATAGCAGCCATATGCAAATTATTATAAATACAAATTCTAAATCTTTGCATTTGTACAAAATAAAATATTTTGCGTTAAAATTATTAAATGAAAAAAATTATGAAAAAAGCTATATTCTTATGTAGATACCATTATATAAATGACCTTAGTAATGATTACAAAATCTGTAACAGCTGCACCAATGCCGTCGTCTTGAAATACATAAAATAACAAAACATAAAAAAGTAACTGAAAAATTATTAAATAAAGAAGAGAATGAATGGTCTTTAAATTTTACGTTGTATATACGATCTATATATAAAACGTAAAAGATATAAATATATCGATCTTTTCGTTACGTATATTAATGAGTTAATTTGTGTCGTTATTTTAAAATGTAAATAATGTCATTAATTTATTCTTCCAGTTTTATTTTTTTAAATATAGCATCAAAATAACGGATAACATTCTATCAACGTAGGAAAATTCAATTTTTGTAAAAAAAAAACATAGACTTAAGTAAATTAATAATTTAAATTTTTTCAAAACTTCAGTGATTAAGCTTTTGAATTTAGTATCATAAAAATTGCGAATAAAGCAAGAATTTATTTAAAACATGTTTTAAACTTACCTGTAGTAGTATGTGCATATAAGCAACAAATATCGTATGGTATGTACCATTCTAATAAAAAAAATAACACTGGTTAATATTCATAAAATTATCCACGCCGATGCTAACATTAGGTAAGCCGACAGTAACTATCATGAAACACATTATTTACAGCAACTCCGCAAGCTCACTAAATGCAATGTAATTAATTTAAACCAGAAAAGTTACGTTCAGAATTTTACGAGTTAATTTTGCCCGCTTTTACATTATATTAAATTTTTAATTCGATAAAGCTAATCGGAAATTTATTTCATCATATTTTTATTATTTAAATAAGTAAATAGAAAACAGCCACCAACCGCAGAGTAGGCGTCTTTATTTTCATCTGAAAGGTTAAAAATTCAAATCCTGATCAAGCCAAGCAGTTTTCGTAACTACACAATTCCCCTTTAAAAAATCTGATGTGGACACCACATGACTTTCTTGTATGCCTATTAAATTACATATACAAATTTTTTAAAATGAAAAGTACATAAAATTTTATTTTATTAATAACTAATAATTTTATTTTATTTGTTCATACTTATTTTTATTGTTATTATTGAATTATTATTTATTGTAAAAACGTTTTTATGAACAGAGGTTAATAATTATTAATAAATCAATATATTTAAATTAAAATAAAAACCTTAAAATAAAGATGAAGTCGGATTTGAACCGACGTGCATTCCGCTTGTAAGGTTAATATATTTCATTAATTAAACTAATATTAAAACTCTGGATGGAGCTTTAATTCTGGAACCAATGAAAATAAGTACCACTTATGATATATCATTGAAAAGCTCTCATGAGCGCTTATTACTGGAGTTAAGAAAAAGTCCAAAATGTAAATATTTTTGAATTTTACAACAGTTCTAAATTCAAAATTTCAAACTTTTACGGCTAACCGTTTTTGAGTTATGCGAGATACAAACGTACGTACGTACATACATACACATATACGTGCGTACAGACGTCACGCCAAAACCAGTAAAAATGAATTCAGGGATGGTGAAAAAAGATATTTCCGTTGAAATTGGAAAACTGAAATTTTTAGCGATTACAATACTTCGCTTCATACAAGGAAGTAAAAAGCTGACAACACAGTTGTAGGACTTTCCCGTAACGCGGCTTTATTTACGTAACGATAAACTGTAAGTTATTTCTAATGCACGGCTTACACACATATACATACAAAACTTAATTTAAATTATTTATCATTTTATTTAAATATAATATTTTTACGTTTTTTTAAATCAACGATTCTAAATAAAGTGCGCGCGCGCATATGGCATTTAAATCGTTCAATTGTGGCGGTACTAACTACGACGGTCAGCAATAACGAAACTAATGTAATCTCACAACTTCCATAGAAAAGATTTTGATTATACGGTCAGCAGACTCTTAACGCATCAGATACCGAGTCAACCAGCCAGGGGATATAGTTCTAGATCTAGCCAGACCCAGTTACTTTTTTTACATTTTAAATATTATTCACTTATTTAATTCTGCCGCTCACTTCTGACGTCACAACTGCTACGTTGTGTAGTCGTCTGCTATGACGACTACAATAGCATTTTTTGGGGTTGGGAGAGATTTTCCAAAAAATTGTTTTTGCAAATTTTATAATTTTATTTGCTATTTTATAATTATTAATAAATATATTTAAGAAAAATATGACCTCAGTTAGGTGAAATTTCGAGATACTGAGGGTGATTTTCTCTACTGCCACACCCCCTTAATCTTTTTAAGTTGAAAATTTAATGGCATTAATGTATAAGTAGCAGTAATCTGCTACATATACAGATTACAGATTATACAGATTAGTTTAGTCAAAATCGGTCCGGTAGTTCTGTAGATATAAAGTGATTTATAGGCCAACACTGAACACATGTACATACCAACATTAAATCCGGCAAATTTCAATCCGGTTTTTTTTCGTTTTTTGAGTTCCTTAGGTATCAAAACGTCAAGATTCGGTGAAAACCGCATGTGTGAAAATTGGACCGATTGCAATACTTTCCCTTCTAGAGCTGTAGCGCTATCTAGACAGGGAAGTAAAAAAAATAAAAAAGTACAAATAAATCATCTTTGAATTAAAGGTAAAAAAGTTAGTGTTTTCCAAATATTATCCTAAAATAGTTTTATTATAGGATAAAAATGAAAAAAATCGAATGTGTTTAAGTTCAGTAAAGTGATTATGAATGAATATCTGTACTTGTAAAAAATATGTTCTTGTTTATAATTGTATTTGCCGATTATTGCTTAAAACTCAATATATATTAGCATAAATGTATAATGAAAACTCTGTTGTTGGGAGAAGAGTAATGTTTAACATAGTGTGATACATTACGTTTTCCTTTAAGAAGTTTATTTTTGTCCCTTTCTTCTGAAAGAAGCAGCTGTATGTTTCTACTTGAGGAGATTTAGAAAAGTCTGAATTTAATTTCCTATAGCTTTGATTGAATTCTAAACTTTATTACGAAATTTAAACTGCTTAATAGATAATTTTATTTTGAAAAAAACTTTTGTAGGTTAGTGACTGAGTAAACTGTCATAGCGAAGGCTCTATTTATTTATATTCTGAATGTATACATATATCGGATTGCTAATTCAAGTTATTTGATATATACCGTAATTTTCTGTAAAATTGAAGTTTTTATCATAAATTTAGCTCTACATGTCCATTTACCATCGAAATAATTAAGCTACAGAAACATAATTTTGCACCCGTATTTTGTAATGAATTTAAATAAGTGTTGAGATATGGTAGTAGATATTTTTGCACTGAAAACATATTTGCGAATGATTTACTAATACACGAGAGAATCGGAAAACGTACATTTTTGAGTATAGGCTTTCATTGAGATAGCGATATATTATACCGAATGGGTTCAATGTAGGAGTATTTCCTCAATTAATTTTTTATTATAGCATTATTAATACACATCAAAGAATATGTTGAAAATATAATTCTTCTGACCTTATTCACTAATGGCAGCGTTTATCAACCGAATTACACATTTTTTCCAATAAATGTTATTCCTGATTTATTTTTCAACTATGTTTTCAATCGATAGCTTGAGACAGTTCCGGCCACTTGGATCTCAAAAACAGTGTCTTGTTTTTGACGATAACCGTAGAATTAAAACTCCCATGACGTCAAATCACATGGTAACGTAGTTACCGTTAAATTGACCCTTGGATTCTTATCTATACAAAAATCTATTATAAGGTAGTCTCTAACATGAAGAGTGTATTGATGAGGTGCCCAATCTTGCTACAAGACAGGATTTGTATTTTAAGAATAATAAAATATCGTAAAATATCTTTTATTGAAGAAATAGTCACATCAGTTTTTATGACCGATCTAAAACTCCAAATATTGTATTATGTGCCCATATACGTATCTAAAATCCCTACATTGCTTAAGACTACAACTGACACATCATAGCAGGGAGAAATTTATAAAATCCATTTCGTAATAAATATTCTACTAAGAAGAATGATTTTTTTTTTAATATGATTTGTCTCGTTTTTTTAGCCTCCAGGACCACCGTTAGGTATTTCTTCAGAAGATGAAATAAAATGACAATTTTTTAGCGTGTGAAAATCTTATGCTTCACTGGGATTCGAACCCAGGACCTCTGGATGAAGGGTGGGGACGCAACCATTCGCGCCAGGGTGGCCGGAAGTTCGAAATTTCTTAGAATGATCTCAAATTGAAAATAAAAATATATAAATTTCTTAAAACATCTAATAATAATGAATTCAAATAGATTTACGAAGAAAACGTTTTACAAGTCTAATGGGGAAAGACGAACGTTGAATGGTTAAAGCAAGGCCTAATGGTAAGAAACATAAATGTTAGGATTTAAAAGTCAGCAAGATATTTAGGAAAAAATCCTGTAATTCTAATTCTAATTCATTTAAGAAATAATGCGCTAACCTAAAGTGATCGGAATAAAGAAGAAAGCGGAACAGTGAAAGAATGAATGACTATTGAACAAGCTAAAAAACTAGCCAGAAATAATTAATTATTCTATGTGACGCTACAGTGACCGGTGTCAAAATAGATTTGTTGAAAAAATTAGTAAAAGAATTAAGCTAGATGTACATAATAATACTAAACTGATTTTAGTATTATTAATGAATTATCAAATAAGTTAGGTTTTTGAGAAGAATGTTGCCCGAAGTATCGATATACCTTGATCCAACTAAGGTATATCAACCCTACGAGTTCGATGGATCGATTTATGAATATTTTTTTTATCATGTGCAGTTTTTTTAAAGATAATAACGGCAATAAGCACTATGAAAAAATTTATTACAAAAATATAAATTTAGTATTGCAATGATAAACGTTCAACTCTAAAATTATGTTTTTTTATTATCAATAAAAATTGGTCAAAGGAGACAGTAGTATTTTATGGCACATAGAGAGTATTAACACCATTAAAAAACTTCAGCATAATTTTTATGGTACAGATGCATTTATAAATATAAATATATAATATATATATATATATATATATATATATATATATATATATTTCTGTTTTCATAACTCCTTGTAAGAGTTAGCAAAGACCGCAGAATTATTAATTGCAGCAATTAAGACGGTTATTAAATCGTACACCTAAGCTTGATCTTGCACTTATGAAGGTGCGTTACAAAATAAGACTGGTTATTAGAGTTTTATTATAATTATTACATTAATTTTAGATCTATACATTGCTAAAATACAATCATAAAATTTATGAATTTACAGTACAGACGCTGTTTTAATAATTTAAAAATACAAATTAATAAATAAAATTAACTGTTAATTAAGGTTTTTCGTTTAACCATGCGCAGAAAAAAAATTATTGCAACTTCAGTCTAAAAAATACATATGTTAAATTTAATGTTTTAATTAAAAAAAGGTTACAGTAATTAGTGTCTTTTATATTTATTATTGTTACGAATATATTTATTAATTTTCAGCGTAACAAATTTTCTTTTATTAATCAATAATTTGTGAAAAGAAAAAAGTTATTTTTAATGAATATATAAATTTAATTGGCATATATTAAAGAGGTTGACAATTTTATTTATTGTATTGTTTTACTCACGTTTATGCTTACTTAAATTAATTAAGTAAACCAACCAATAATTAATTAACTAAAAAATCTACATTATATTACCATGAAAGACCGAAATTAGAGAATACCAATATTCTCCGGTGAATATCAGAACACATCACATACGTCGGTGAAAGACCGAAATATCTGCCTATTCGAACCTTCGTCGCTATATGTTGACGAACACAGATAAGCTCTGGTGAGGGTCAAAACGATAACTAGAAATTGAAAAAAAAGTCGCACATTACCAGTCTCTAAGGTAAACAGATCACGAGAAACCCTCGTAAAAATAGAGGAATTTTAAATTTAACCCAAACATAACTTACGCTCGCTAACCTCGACCAATTAACGTTAAATATAAAAAATTATATATGTTATTCTCCAACAATGGAGGCATTTAATGAAATTCAGCAGCAATTATGATAAAAGTTGAATAAAAGCATATTTATAAAATAAAAATGAACGAATGGCAAACCACCTGACCATTTATTTATATCGTATCGTTCATACATGAATTTAACATATTTTGTATATCCTGAATGTCCCTTTCAATTTATAAAATGCTAAAAATGTTACTACATTTATTATAAATGCGGTGAATTTGATTAATCGCCTCCAGTATTGGGAAATATCATATATAAATTGTATATTTAACGTTAATTATATGAGATTAGCGAGCAAAGTAAGCATAAGTTATGTTTGGCTTAAGTTTAAACTTCCTTTATTTACGAGGGTTTCTCATAATCTATTTACCTTAAAGATTGGTATTAGGTGATTTTTTTTTAACTTCTAGTTATCGTTTCGACCCCCACCAGAGTTTATCTGTGTTTATCGTCATATACCGGCGAAAGTCCGAATAAGTAAACATTTCGTTCTTTCACCGACATATATGGTATACGTCGACATTCACCGGAGCATATCGACATTTACCAGTCATCGATCTTTCACGTTAATATGTATAATAAATAATTTTATTAAAAGTATTTTGCATTTTAAAGTTTGATAAGATTGATAATTGATAAAATTTTAACTATCGAATTGCAATTAAAATATAATTAACTGTTATAAATAATAATAATAATAATAATGTTACGAAATTTCACTAGTCGCAAAGGGCAGATGAACAACCTCATTATTAAACTGACAATATATATATGTATAATAACACAAGTAGAAACAACTTATATAAATAACTAATAGAAACAACTTAGATAAATAACACAGTTTTTAAGTAACCGTATAAAAAATAGAGCTCTTAAAAATTTCCTTTTTATAAAACTGTATTTTTTTTTAATTTAACATATTTGAAAAATTTGGGTAACCTTTTCTGAGTCAGATCATATGGCACTCGAACGTCGAGCTTCTTTGTGTAACCAGCTTTCTCTAAATGGTTTAACACTCTTTTCTGATAGATATGTAGGTCACGTCAAGAATGCTTATTTGCCGGTCTTCCTCGACTTTTGCGTGAATACGCTAACGATCTCATGAGTAAATGGCTCAGTACTTTAAACTACCTATTAAGTAGCTAAACTAATTTCTTCAGCACTTATTTTATCATAAATATTATTATATTGGTAATTTTGCTTATAATTTTTAAAAAAATGGTTATACCATTATTGAAAAAGGTGATTAGTGATTAAAAAACAGTTGAAAATTAAAGGCCGATTAGTTTGATTAGGGACCTTTTTAAAATAAAAGAAAACTGATTAAAATTAGAATATGTGAATTTATTAAAAATCATCAATTTATAGGCTCAAATTAATTTGGTTTTAAAATCAATAAAAGCATGGAAGATATTTTAGGTTCGGGATCTATAATTTTTAAAATTGTAGACATTTTTTCATAGCTCTACATATGAAGCCGGCCTCCGTAGCGCGAGTCGTAGCGTTCGGCCTTTCATCCGGAGGTCCCGGATTCGAATCCCGGTCAGGCCTGGCATTTTCACGCTCGCTACAAATCATTCATCTCATTCTCTGAAGGAATACCTAACGATGGTCGCAGAGGTAAAACAGAAAAGACCTCTACATATGATTTATAAACTTTAAAAAAATGTAAAAATGTTTAAACCGAAGGGAGGTAGAGCAAAAGAACAAAAAAAGACGTATATTTCAGTTTTAAATGCGAGGGTTGATTTTTTGAAAATATTTTTTTAATTATATATAAAGAGTGTCCCAGAAGAAACGGAGAAACTTTTATAACATATTCTACTGATGAAAATAATGTAAAACGTTGATAGAAACGTAGGTATGGAAACGCTTTATTTTCGAGTTTTTTTTCCTGTTTAGCCTCCGGGAAGGAGGCGAAACCACCGTCAGGTATTACTTCAGAGGATAAATGAGGATGATATGTATGAGTGTAAGTAAAGTGTAGTCTTGTACAATCTCAGGTCGACAATTTCTAAGATGTGTGGTTAATTGAAACTCAACCATATTTTCAAGTTACTGATAGCGAAAGATTTCGCCCGGATTTCACCTGTTCTGATTAAAAAAAAAGCCCTATTGTGGGATCCAAATTAAACAGTGAAGTAGTTGGTATTTTCTATTCATTGTTTGTAATAAATCTACTTTAATAAAGTTTTTTTTTTTTTAAAAAATGCCTATAAACAAAATCAGAATTGGTTTTCTCTCGGTACCCCATCCCGTTAACGAATTTTGAAGAAAAAAGATGATCAATGCCCCGTAAATGGAAATATTTGAGCGAAATTTAAAGAAAATCGGTTTAGTCGATCGTGGTGTATAAGGTGAAAAGCTCTGCGACTTCATATGTAGGTACGTAGCACATACATACATACATATGTTTTTTTGATCGAGATAAACTAGTTGGATTCTAAAACGTAAAAATTTGCAAAAAGCCCGATGCCATTTTTGATATGATTACCATACTTTCCCCTTTAATGTAGTTATTAACTATAGCCATTTAAGCTATATTCATCAGGAATATAAAAAATTAATAAATTGAGGTTAAGATTTAACAGTTTTGTTTAGCTATCTTTATTAGTATGCCGAAACGACGTAAGAGCAATTCTAAAATTATTAGACATTAAATTAATTGAACTTTTTCTTCCAGATGACTTTTGAAACAAATTATTGGCTCTTTATTACACTTGAGTATTCAGAACACTAGCACTGTTACCAATCACTGTCTTGAATAGATTAGCACATGTCTTTTGTACGTAATCGAATAGTATTTCGTTGTATGTTATGTTTATTCCCAACAAATTAGAGATAAATAATAATGTCTAATCTTTCAAATGAAATATACAAGAATAATCAGCTTCATCTATTCCCTTTAATGAACAGTATCTATGTTAAATAATAAATATTAATAATAATAATAATAATAATCTCTTCTTATTGCGACAATCTTAAAAAATTAAAAGAGAATTGAAAATTTGCAGAAAAAACATTAAAAAAACAATTGACAATATATATAACAATATCTAGACTAAAAATCATCATAGTATTTTTACGAAATTTACATACATAACTGATATATAAAGAATAACTGTAGCAAGCTGTTCAGTCATTTAAATATGAACTAGAAATAATAAAAATAATACAACCAACTTTATGTGTGTCAAAAAGAGAAACAACTCTTTTATAAAGCAACCAGGTTATTGTTATTTCATAAATACAATTTAAACACGATCTTTATAAGAAAACAGATCATATGAATGGCATACGTCTAAATATAACCGATGATGCACTATATATTATACATTATAAATGTATTAAAAAAAAAGAGACCACCCAAGTTGTTAAGCCCTAATTTGTATCAGATAAGTTAGGATTAGATACAGGATCAGTATAAAGATAGTAAGGACCTGATTTGGTAAACTATACTGTTATTTTCTTTTTATTACAGCCACCAGCTGTCTATTACTCACTATATAACAGACATTCCAATGTAAGCAACGTCCGTCAATCTTATATTGTCATTGTTTAACGCAACACGTTACAATGAATTGGATTTTAAATCAAAATGCCACTTCATTGGGTGGTATTTTGTTAAGATGTATTGTCTTTATGTTTTCCTGTATTGGTTAAGACAACTTTTTCTAATGAAATATACATTAAAAATCAACTTCATCTATCCCCTTTAATGAACAGTATTTATTATATTTGTTACTCGCTAGATTAAGAATTGCTGAAGGTATCTGAACTTTAAATACATATATAAAAAAAGTTATGCTTTAAGTAAGAGAAATAACTGAAGGATTTAAATTAAAAATTATTACCATTAAGTTATAAATTTCATTACTGACAGAAAAAATGAGGTTAGTTGCAAGGTAATATAATTACAGAATTTTACTTTGTATTAAATATAAAATGAAATTCTTATCACGGGCAACTGTTTACGATAGAGCTCTGAATGTAGGTTTGTTTTATCATATAATAATGTGAATACATTCTTTTTTAAATTATATTTAAAAAAGTATTTAATAAAATAATCGTTGTGAGGTAGGCCAAAATCCCAGAAAAAAAAAATTTAACGTAAGAAAAATTAATATTAAACAGTAAATAAATGAGAATTTATTTTTGTAAATACGGTAATTATATTTTGTTTTTAGGAGGAAAAATTTGCTGAATTTTACTTTGTATTAAAAAAAAAATTATCAAGGGCACCTACTTGAAATTTTTACGGGCTGTATCTGCAGATATAGCTCTATAAATGTCTCATTCTATTTATTAGTATGGTCGAGTTTTCCCAATTTCAACATACATGGTTTTACAATTTCAATATTTTTGGCAAAAGTATGAGATTTCCATCTAATACCGATTTATTTTTGTAAATATTTAATATATTTTTATTATTTTTAAATATCAGTGTTAGTTTAATCGAAAAACTGTTTAATCAAGTTAACGTTAGAGTAAATTAAGAATTTTTTACATTATTTATCAATTTTTCCCCAGTAAAGGAGTTTATGGTATTAAAATTAACAGAAGTATGAATAATTCTCCTTATAAACGCAGTTAATTAAAAATTATTGATTATATACAATGCTGTGTTTTTTTTTATTCTTCTCCCCAAGGCCGGATCCTGCAGTTAAGTATTACACAGCCCAGGGGAATATCCTTTACTCTAACGAGCCACCACGTCTCTGCCCGCCGGTTGGATCTCACTTTGCTCCCGCCTCAAACCCCCAGAGTGGTATCCACCAAGCCCGGCTATGGTGTCCCTGGGTCCCCATCCGGGTGCCGGGACTCGGCCTTTATGCCAATGCCTCTAACGGGGACACCCCGAGTGGGGCATCCCTGACGGAACTCGGTCTTTTTCGCGATGAGGCACGGGGATGCGAGAGTCCCCGTGCCTCATCGCTACCGCCCACTCGTGCAAGTACGTGCGAACTGCAGCTCCGCAGAGGGCTGTCCCTCATCCCCAAGCCCCCCGATCCTTTTCCTGAAAAACCCTCACCACGAACCCTGCAATGGTATCAAAACTCTTGGAGCTCCGGAACATCGTGGAGATGATGTTTTCCTCGCTGTGCGGTTCGGTAATTGCCGTACAACCACTAGGCGGTATTCTCTAATTTGAATTACAGAATCTAATGAATAACGATATTTCATTAGCCAAATACAATAAATAGTTATAACAAGAATTTAAATATATTTTTCAGCAACTTTGAGCAGTTATTATAAAGTCTTATGTTTTAATTTACTGTTAAAAATTTTATCTTCGTAAAATTTTATCTATGTAAAGCTGACCGACACACACCATACTGATTTACAATATACGTAACGGAAATTGTTACTAAAATACCGTATGGATTTATCGTGTAATATTTGTTTGAAAATACGGCTTTAAATTTTTTTTTAACTACTATATTATATTTGCTATTACTCAAGTCCATTATTTAAAAACTTGAATACAGAATTTAATTCTAATTTTGATTGTTAAAAATAAACATCAAAAATATTTAAAAAATAAACATTGTGAACAAAACGGGAACACCAAAAAAATGAGGATTGGCTAATCCAAGTGAAAAGTTAGGTGGTAAATATTAAGTTTAATAATATATATATGTAAAATAAACTAAATTTTGATTTTTCCTTGAACTGCTCAGTCAAGTTGTATTGTCTTCAAATTTTATTTTTTTGTTCCTAAATATGCATAAAATTTTGTTTTTGTGAATCGTGTAATGGTTTTTGTTTTTTTTAATTACATTGCTTCAATAACCATTTAAAATTTTGTGAAAGACGTTCGGTAACAAACCATGTTATTTTAAGTTCTTTATTTTTCTGTTTAACCTCTAGAACTTCAGAGGATGAATGAGGTTGATATGTATGAATGTAAATGAAGTATAATCTTGTACAGTCTCAGGTCGACCATTCCTGAGATGTGTGGTTAACTGAAACCCAACCCACCAAAGAACAACGGTATCCACGATCTAGTATTTAAATCCGTACAAACGTAACTTCTTTAGTGGGATTTGATCCTTAGAACTCTTGAATTTAAAATCGGCTGATTTGCGGTGACGAGTTTACCACTAGACCAACCCGGTGGATTATTTTAAGTATTCTAAGGAAGATTAGAATTTAGTTAATTGTTCTTATACTAAAAATCTATCATTAGACCAGCTCAAAGTTTGAGCAGTGCATCGAAATCTTCTAACCTTTAGAATCACTGTTTTATTTTGTTAATTCCCAAGCGTATCTTTCATAATTTTTAACCTTACTGATAAGTATTTACCAAATTTTTTGACCTTAGAAGGTATTTTTCCTCTTCGAGTGTCAAAGAAAACGTATTAATAGTTTTAAAAACTTTTAAATAGTTTTCAAAAAACATTAATTTTTCTCTAATACTTTACATTTCTTTATACCTGATTTTATGACTATTTCCAGTTTTTTCCCGTATTTTTTTTACTTAAAAATATCTTTAACTAAACTTTTCTCTGTGTTTCCTTTTTTAGTGTTCACTTCTTTGATCAGTAGGAAATAATACAAACATAGCAAACTAAGTATTCCACCTATTTTTACTTCCTTGTACGAACTAAAGGAAGTATTGTGATCGCGAAAAATTTCGGTTGTCAGATTTCAACGGAAATATCCATTTTAACCATTACTCAATCCATTTTGACTAGTTTCGGCGTGATATCTATACGTACGTACGAATGTATCTTGTATAAATCAAAAACGATTAGCCGTAAGATGTAGAAATTTTGGATTAAGGACCGTTATAAAACCTAGTTGTGCACCTCCCCTTTTCATTACAATCGACTCAACCAAAATTGTCCAAGAAAAAATCCATAATTAAAAAAAAAAAAAAGTTGGATTTTTGACTGTTTATTAACTGCAGTAATAAGCCCTCATTGAGAGCTTTTCAGCGATATATCATAAGTGGTACTTATTTTTATTGGTTCTAGAGCTATAGCCAAATAAGATTTTAATTAATGAAATATTTGGATCTTACATGAGGAAGGCACATCGGTTCGAATCAGAATTCATCTCCTTTTTTTAACTTTTTTTTTAATTTAAATATATTAATTTATTAATAATTAATAACCTCTGATAGTAAAACAATTTTACGATAAAAAATAATTCAATAATAACAATAAAAAAATATATCTGTAAAAATATCAGAAGTTATTAATGAAATAACATTTTATATACTTTTCATTTAAAAAAAAAATGTGTATGGAATTTAATAGGCGTACAAGGAAGTCATGTTGTGTCCACATCAGATTTTTTTACTTTCTTTTTAACTAACGAAACTTTCATTAACATTCTCTTTCTATTAAAAAGAATTTATTGGATAAAATAGGTTTATTTAAAAAAAATTATTTTTGTTTAAAGAATAGAGAAATGTGTATTAGACGACAGAAAACAAAAAAAGAGTATACGCTGTTTGCGAAATTTCTTCTTTATTTGTTTAAGACATTTGAATAAAATAAATTAACAATGGTACTCGAAGGAATTTAAATGAAATTAGTTAAACCTACAATCTGCTCTTTGGAGACTGTAGTAATTTACTTGCCTGCTTTGTGTAAAATTATAGGCAATGAATAAGGTAACTTTCAATGGTGGCTTAACTATGCCGTTTTAGTGTGATTGCCCTCGGTGCTTGTTTAACAAAGTTACTTGACAAATTTACAATTGAATGAACGTTAGTAAAATATTTATACGTAATATAATAAGGATATAATGCATTTGTTGAAATACGTCAGGTTACACTGCAGGAAAAACTGTATTCAATTACTGGTCATTTCCTTACGTCAAATGATGATTTTGTTTCACTAGTTCTTTTTTCATATTAATGGCATGTTAAAAAAATTAAATAGAAAAATTATTAAAATGAAAAAAGTTAAGTAAATAGAAATATTTTATATAAGTTGAATATAATATATATATATTATATTATTATGATACAAAAAATTTTAAAAAGGAAAGGTAAATAATAATATTAAGACCAAAAATTAAAATGGTGGGTTATGATAATAACCCACCCTTTCTATGATTAGAAAGTTCGGTAGACGCTCCATTTGATTAAGACTTTTATAATATTACTAGCAGACCCGATAGTGCTGCTGTTGCTAGATTTGAGTGTGTGTGTATATATATATATATATATATATATATAGATTAAATGGCCACAATTGAAAGTTTTATAAAACGTTAACAAAATGAGCATCACGGAACTTCACAAAATCTTTCCCTTTTACCCTTTATCCATTTTCCCCTATTCTATTTCCCCCTTTACTTTTTCCCCATTTTCCTTTTCCTATTTTCATTTTACCTCATCCCTTCCCTCATTTCCCCTTTCGCTTTAACCATTTTCACTTTTTCCTCCCTCTTTCCCTTTCATTCCCCATTTGTCTTTCCCTTAGTTCCCTTTCACCCTTCCTATTTTCCCCTTTTCTTTTATATCCTCTTCCCTTTCCATTTCCCTAATACTTTTTTCCTTTTCCCCCGTTTTCTTCTCTTTTCTTTTTTTCCATTTTCCCCTTCTTCCCTTTTTACCTTCTTCCCTATTACCTTTATAGATTTTTCCCTTTCTCCCTTTTCCCCCGCGCGTAAATCGGTCCAGTAGTTTTTTAGTCTACAGCGGACACATATATTGGAAACATTGAAATGGAATCGTAAAATATTTAATATACCTTGTGCTGCTTTTACGTCCAACAGGTAGCACTGGTTAAAAAAAATCATTTTTTTTGACCAGTAAAAAAAAAATCATTTTTTTTTTTACTTGTCACAGGTGTGACATCTTAGGTATATAAATAGTAGGTATATAAAAATACGCGCGTTTTCGATTGCAATGTGGTGTGTAAATTTCAAATCAATCGGTGATGAACTTTCGGAGATTTAAGATTTTGAATAAACGAACATTTACATTTTTATTTATATAGATATTCAGGCATAGTACATAGTATCTTAATACTGATTTATATCTAACTGTTTATTGCTGTTCAGGTTAAGAAAAACTTAGTGTTACCACGAAGACTTACCTTCCTATTGGTTATAAAAAGGAAAACTTCCTATAAAATCCAAAAATAAAGATATAGTATTATAAATAAAAACCACACAAATGTCGACAATGATCTGAAATGATTTTTACTGCTCCAACTGATCAAGAATCCTATATGGTTATTTATTACTTCTTTTTAATAATGATACATTACTGGTATATATTTTTAAGGCTTCTTCCATTTGATTGTCAATACTATGCGACTAAAATATAATTTTAGTAGAAATAAAATGTTATACAATTAAAAATGAAATGCTATTTACAATTTCAGAAAAAAGAACAGATTAATATGTAACACAAAATACAGCAAAATTAGATTTAAGCAGTGCCGCACATGAAAAAGTGGAAAAGAAATCCTGAGAAACCGAAGAAAGTCTTGAGGAATCAATTACCAACCTGTAAAACATGTCTGCTTTTTAGTGACAGTTCTTTCGTTTCTGAGGATACCGATATGATGATGATGTTAATTAAAAATTGTTAAAAAAAGAAAATTTATGTAATTAGGTTAGGATTTCTCTTCAGATAATGATTAAGCTATTACTGAATTTGATAAAATTCCATACAAAATTAATAAAAAAACCTTAAATGTGGAAATGTTTGAAAATATAATTTTAACTTAATTCTTTTCTGAACATCTTAAAAATAATTTATACTTTCAAAATAAACTAGGATTAAGAAGAGTTTACAAAAAATTGAGCAAGAATTTAATAATAATACGGCTTCAATCCGGATAAATGTTGAAGTCTGTTTTGTGTCTCATGCGATATACTCGTATGTGTAGTATAAGAAAAAGGCAGGCGATTCATTCCTTCTTACTCGTATTCACTATTAACATTCCCCCTCTCGCTAATCCTATTTATGAGATGAATCGTTGTATTTTTAATTTCTCAAAAATCAATTGTTTTCTAATACACTAGGCCCTTTTTATTCATTCGAATGAGTATGAAGTTTAATATCTGCTTCATGATAACGGTAAAATGTATAACTCTTAATGTTGCTTGAAAAAATGCAATATCATGCAACAATATCAAACCGTTACATTTGAATCGGTATTTTATACGAAATAAGCTGTGTAAAACAGCTTGTTTTTTTAATAAAGTTAAAAATTTATCTAATTAAAAACGTTATTTTACGGATAATATGTATGCGAGTCTGATAACCTTTTTATCAAATGAATCAGATTTTTTTTTCTTTTTTATGCTTTCTGGTAGTTTCTTTCGTCTTTTGATTAATATATTACTTTAGTGATTCTTACCAAGTAATTTTATGTACACTGTACGCAGCTGCTATCTGATTTAATGAATTTAACAACACGAATAATATTAATAATAATAGGATACTTATTCTTTTTTACAAAATATTTCCAAATTGACCCAACAAATTTTATACTATTATTTATAAAGAGTAAACTGATGCCAATTATCTGATGCATGTATAAATCAAATATTTTTAATTTAAATTAAAAAAAAAAAAAAAAAAATCTGATGTCGACACTACATGAATTGCTTATACGCCTATTAAATTACATACACACATTTTTTTTTTTTTTAAGTGAAAAGTACATAAAATTTTATTTCATTAATAACTTCTGATATTTTATTTACTTTTTTTATTGTTATAAAATTTTTTTACAACCACAGGTTAATTGAAAAAAAAAGTTAAAAAAAATGAGAAGTCAGATTCGAATCGATGTGCAAAATATTTCACATATTAACTAAAATTAATAAAAAATTTATTAATTTCATTAATTAAAATTTTATTTGACTAACTCTGGAACCAATGAAAAAGGTACCACTTACGATAAATCCCACCACAGTGGATTTAGGACTCTGCCCGACGAGCAATTATCGTGGTGGCTACCCGTATTTCAACAAGATTGTTTTGTATTGTTTGTACCGCAATGAGAATTCTAGTAACGGAACGGAACGCAAAAGTGGCAGGAGTATCACAAATTCTCCCTTCGAATCGCAGAGCCTGGACAGTGCCCCTTGTTGCTGTATGATTCTGTAATCGGGCGTGTTTCAAGGATTTATTTTAATGACGGTTATAAGTTTTAAGGTTTGTTATAATTTATGGACGGATTTGTGATTAGCGTTCCATATCCGTTTTGGACCAGCGTTCTCAAATTCATTTCTGGGTCTGACCGCGGAAGACTAGGCTTTTAAAACCTGTGCTCCCGACGTAATTCTCCTTCAGACCGTCCGCTGAAGTCCTTTCGGTGCTAGCGCTTCATAGGCTAGCAGGAATATGCCGCAAGGGGGCCCTAGTTGTTTGGAGGGAGCAATGTGCCCCCTTCTCCGCAGGGAGTCGCAATTGCTGATTTAATTAATTGTAAGTATTAAACATTTTTAAGGAATGGATAAAGGAGTAGGTCTTCTTCATCTACTTCTTCGGTGGCTGCCCTTCATGTTGCTTCTCTGCTGGGCTCTTTTTCCGGACAAAAATTCTAGTAAAATTCCGTAAAATTCTAGTAAATAACTCTTTTTTTTGTATTACACTTCCGTTCGTATACTAACGATTTCATGTGACCCCACAGGTAATAGTCCAGAGATAAGTCAAGAGGCCTTGGTGGTCAATTAATAGGTTCGGTACTTCCAAACCACTTGTTTAAAAAGGTTGCATTGATGTGTTGTCTAACTGCTAGAGAAAAGTGTAGAATCCCCTATCGTGTTGGAAAACCCTTCTTGTTATCAGAGGAACATATTCCAATATATCAGGCAAAAATTATTCTCAAAATATTATGAAGCACCCGAAACATTGTCGTTAAAAATAAATGGTCCCAATATTTTATTGATTAAAATACCACAACAAATGTTTACATGGAAACCTGTGCTGATTTTTTTTTTTTTGTTTGCCTGGCATTTCTCCCACTAGTACCCCATTCGGTCGCCCAATATCATAAGACCGAATGTCTGTGCCACAAACGGCTACTGAGCCTCGAAAGTGTTTAGCGACTAGTGTCCTAACTAGCTCCTAGAGCTAACCTAAAAGCGTGAGCGGAATAAGCGTGGTATCATTCACCACTTGTATATTGATAATATTCTCGCTGTTAAAACCTGTTAGAAATACCTGTTAGTGTTGCCAACTTGTGAAATAAATGATTTCTAACGAATTTAGATAAAATTAGCATTAAAGATGTCTTAAATTGTTTTATTTGATTTTTCTTTTATTTCATTTTTATTATTTATTATTCTAAAATATTTAATTCTTGTAATATTGACAATTTTGTTTAGTTTAATACGTAGTTACAATCTGCTACATTTTGTTTTTAATAATTTTTAAAGTTGTTTATTTTCTATCAAGTTTCTATGACTTTATTCTCACTATTTTACTCAGAATCAAAATCTCTACACGATTTTTTTAAAAGCTTTATGTGTTTATTAACCATTTCATAAAGCTATTTTACACCAAAAGCAAAATAGTGTGTTTTTTACCCTCTTTTATATTTTACCCAAGATTACTCGAAACCTAGTAAAAAGTTTTTGGAAGCTATTTTTTTTTCAGTTTAAATTTCCTTACTCTGGATCTTAAGAATTACGTTCCGGTATAATTTACCGAAGCAGCAGAAACTAAGCGGGAACCTACACTCTCTAATGAAGCATTTCTACATTTATTTATTACTTTCTTCTTTATTTTACCCAGTAGAAGATATAATCTTGTTACATTCTTCTTGATCACTCTGTATATACATCGAAAATATTTAATGCAGTGCCTTAACTAGACGTTAAAACATTCAATGTACGTCGATCGAGTTATGTATTTTCAAACATGTCTATGAATAGTGACAGTATTGGGGTATCACCATGGTAACGACTTTCATATTTTTTTGCATTTATGTCTTTTCATTTTCAATACAGTCTTAATTTTTTTTTTTTTAGAATGGAATATATATTACATTTTTAAGCAAAATAATACCAGTATTAGAATCCATAAAATATTTTTCGGTTATATTTTTCTGCTGTATTATTTCTATTTTAATTCAAATGAGGCTTAATAATTCTTTATCTCGTTATTTATGTATCACATACATTATTTAAACTTCAATCATCTGTAGTTGAAGCCTCATATTTAATTATAGCCTCACGACTAAAACCCCTTGCCAGAAGAGATGTCAAAATGTTATGTTATCTACATTCAGAGGCATCTTTTTGTCTTCAGTTATTTGACTGGTTTGATGCAGATCTCCAAGATTCCCTATCTAGTTCCAGTCGTTTCATTTTTGTATACCCCTACATCCAACATCCTTAATAATTTGTTTTACATATTCCAAACGTTGCCTTCCTGCACAATTTTTCCCTTCTACCTGTCCTTGCAATATTAAAGCGACTATTTCAAGATGCCTTAATATGTGGCCTATAAGTCTCTCTTCTTTTAACTATATTTTTCCAAATACTTCTTTCTTCATAAATTTGGCGCACAAATTGATAAAGAAAGTTTCATTTGTCACTTCTTCCACCCATCTGATTTTTAACATTCTCCTATAGCACCACATTTCTAAAGCTTCTAAATTTTTCTTCTCAAGTACGCCGATTGTCCAAGTTTCACTTCCAAACATATTCTTTCAGAAATTTTTTCCTGATGTTTATATTAGTTTTTATTTAAATAAATTATATTTCAGAATGAAGGCTCAGTTCACCTGTGCTATTCGACATTTTATTTCGCTACTGCTTCGTCCATCTTTAGTAATTCTTCAGAGGTTTTAATGAACCGAAAACGTATCGCTGATTCCTTCGTATATCTTTCTATTACTTTTCAAGTTATGTTGAAGTAAGATAAAAGACAGCAGGCTAATATAAATAGTTTTGAATAATGAAGAAATATTAATTTTTACATTTATTCGAAATTAAGCTTTATTTAGGCGACTATTCGAATGAATATAATGTGGTCAAATCTTATTACAAGTATTTCTACAAACTGTTTCTCGGTATTAGGAATTCGTAATAATTTTTATTTAGGACAATATAACTTTATAAACTGTTATATTTTCCATTTCAGTAGTAAAATTAATAATAGAAATAAATGTTAGAAGTTAATAAGAATTAGATAATGTGCACCGTTCATATATTATCTCAAGGGATATCCTGTCCTTCGATAACATGTAGGGATTAGAATATATTATTTAAGTTATTTCTCGCGATTATTTCTTTCAGATTATGTAATAAGTATATAGGCTACAATTATGGGTTGGTACGAATACATTTGAATCCAGTCTGGTTACTTAGCAATTTGCAATGACAATTTGTTATTTATTACCTGGATAGTAGTAATTCTTGGAACACGTCTGTTTTATTTTTTTCTTATTTTAATTCTTTTCTTATTCTTATCTTTATTTTATTGGTATCCTTTTTCATATATTTCTGCAGTTTTTATTATAATTATTTATGTTTTTCTGTAAAAATTTTCTTTACATTTTATTTATCTATTTTATTGTTATTCAAAGTTTATATTTTAATTTAAAACAATTTCCATGATAATGAAACCTTTCTCGGTAGGTAATTTAAAATAACGTATTCTTAATTCAGCAGTAAAATTTATTTTTCTTGTATATTTGTATGTACGGTCATACTGATTGGAAAATTATACAATGTTTGTTTATTTATGAAAAAAAAACATGTAAAAAGAAATCGGCTTTTTTATAGCAAGTACAACATTTTAAAAAAATACGCAGTAAACAATGTAACTTAACAATGAACCTCATGAATGTACAGCCTTCAAAGAATAAAAGAGAGTATTTATATTTCTTCTTCTATAAAAAACTTTTTCTTTATTTATAATTACAATAAGAAAATAATGTTATTTTTTTCATCTTTATCATTATTTTTACAGCATTTCTAATTAGTAATACGGTTTAAGTTAACCATTATAATGTATAAAATGTTACATTGGGCCTAATTTATTTGATATGTGATATTTGAATTTCAATGTAACTTATACAATATGAATGAAGACATAAATCATAGATAATTCGTGAAAAAATAGTCGTAAATAACTGATATTAAAATGTGGTCATTTGTGGAATAAGAAATATTTATTCATATTTTTTTAATTAAATCTCTTATAAAAAGGAAACATAGCCAAAGGAACAAGCAGCTTGTTATTTTAAAACGACCTGGTTATATGGGAGGAGTCTGAAAGGCATGTAGAGCGTGCAATTAATGTGTGGAGTGAAGAAATTCATAAATGTAAAATGCGGTTTAGCCTTGAGAAGAATAAAGTGATTGTTCAAGATAGAAAAAAGGGAAATTCAGAGGACATATCTATGAATGGTAGAAAAGTAGAAAAGGTAAAAGAGTTTACTTATCGGGGAATAGTTTTTTCTGAGGATGGGAGAATGAATAAGGAAGTAATACAAGAGTACAGAAGGCTAGTGGATTTAATTAGAGTGTAATCTGGTCTGAAATAAGAAGGAATCTATACAATATAAGAGAATTATTTTATCGACACTACTTTTTCCCAAATCATACCTAAGCGGCAGAAATCTAGGCAGGTGGTAGAATGATGGAATGTCGAGTACAGATAGCAAAAATGAAATTCAAGAGAAGCATGCTAACGAAGACATGGGTAATAAAGCAGTATGATTAGAGAGAAGCTAAAATTGTCTTGTCGAGTCAATTGAAAAATCTAAGCTCAAGTGGTTGGACGAATGGAAAGGAGGATGGATGAGGAAAAATTACCAAACAGGATACTGCATGCAGAGTAAACAGGCAGATCAAAGGGTAGACCAAGAATTAAATGGATGAATAGGTGATGGAGGAAGTACAAGAACAGAAATGGGGTGAGAGTAATGGAAGAGAGATGTTTCATAGATCTAGACGAGTAGAGAAATTTTGTTTAAGGTCCAATCCGAAGAAACTTGGATTAAATGGAACTGTAGAGTAAAACTTTCTAAATATAATCTACATTCAGGTGCTATTTACTAAAAAAAAAAAATTGCAGGCTATTGTCCTGAAGTTCCTCAAATTTTTGTACTTCGTACGATTTCCATGATTAGCAAAAAATTTCATCATAAAGAAATTCTTTGATAAATAGATTTCTGCTACAACAAAAAATATTCTATATTCGCAGATTTAATGCGGCATTTTACTGAGTAAACAGGATGCTGTTTTGTCTGGAGGTTTAAAAAAAGTAATTTTATTAAAAATACTACTACTTAATCCAATGTTATTAATAGAAAATTATTTTAAAAAATTATAAAATGCAGCAAAGTAACCTTATTTTAGATAAACAGAGAGATAGTTGAGTTTGTTCTTCTCGCCAGGTAAAAACAATTTTTTTTTTTTTTTAATTACACCTGTATTATTAATTTTGTGTATTATTTATTTTAGGGGTTCCTTAAGGACCTTCTTATCACGTGCTTTTGTCAGGAAACTTATAAATATGGCTTCGCAGGAGACCCAATTATAATTGTTATTGAGCAAACAAACAAAAAAATTACAACTGTAATATTACCTATGCTAAGAAAATTTGCCTCTATCCTTCGAACTGCTAAAGCTTTTATAAATTGAATAGTAAAGATAAATAACTGAAATTTAGGATATGTAGAACAAAATACAGATTAATTAAAAAAAAGTTTTTTTTTACTATAAAAGTAGAACAGAGAAACAACCTACGAAAATTATTTAATATTTGAAATACCATTAATTTGAAACTATAAGTAAAATTCTTGTAAATATTATGAGGTTCATCTATTAATATTTTTTTTCAAATTAATCTTAATATCCCATTTGCATAGCACATTATCTATATTTATTTGACATATTATATCAAAAAGAATTTAAGTAATTTACCTATGTTTTTAAAGCAAATATATATTGTCCATTTTTTAGTAGATATTTACCATCACAATACTTGTGTAATTTACAACATAAAGACATAGAATATTGCCTTTGGGTTTACCTAATTTTGTAAACGTTTTTCGATAACAGAACAACTGTTTGTTAACGGAACAATTTGTATAATTTTTTGGTGCTATATGATCTATAATTCATACTTCATTTTTCTTTCTACCAAATAAAAAAAAATAAGAAATGGTAGCAAATTATTCAATAAATAATTTATTTTTACTATTGATTATAAAGTAAGGAATTTTTATAACGACTTAATTTGCAAATAGCCGACTCATTTTAAACGTTTCGATGTTAAAAATGAAGCAACACTTGAAAAGCGTTTTTACATTACTTACATAAGCATTCTTGCTTTTATTAGTCGTTTGTTTGATTTTAATATAAATAATTTCTGGAACATAACTGTCGGAGAAATTTGTTAGAATTTACTTACAATTTTTGTGAGCTTTAAACATGTTACAATGTTAGCTTTACAAGCTAACAAAACTTTAAACATAAGTTGAACGTAGAAGAATTATTGGAGGATGATGTCGGAAAATAGTTGAGTCAAATTAAAGGTTTTCTATTGGGTAAAAATCATTTATGCGGTATAATCGTAGTGAAAGCATCTTTTTTCATTCCACTGAACGTATCCGGTTAATGTATTTATTTTAAATACTGTACAATTATTTACTTTTCATATTTCTTTCTCGTGACACTGCATTTTGTCCCTGAGAAAAATGTTTATTTAATTCTTCCCAACTACTTTTTCAATTTAATAATAGAATGAAAATTAAAAAGTGCACACAGAATTGACCGTTTACTATTATCAGTAAACTGTTGGGGCCGCATTAGTAAAATTAATTTAAACAATTTAAAATGTATTTAAACAAATATTAAAATCATTCTGAAATTCCATTCTGAAATTCATCTGAATTTAAGTTTATTTTTACGTTTTGAGATTTATCAAACTTTCTTAGGGTAGGAGCTTCTTTGTGTCATTACCGGGCATTTATTTGTATATAGTTTGATTCATTTTAGAGTTGGTTATAACCTCAATTGTCTGTTTCTAAAGTGAATTTCATTTACAAAAATGAATTACAATATTTATAATATTCAGTTGAATAGTCTATATAAATTATTGCCTATTAAAATAATATACAAAAATTTTCAGTAGGGGAAGCGTTTCAATCACCTATTTCGGATTATTAAATTTTTAGGTGAAATTTTGATTTTATTTATATTTTGGGATTTTATGATTAAAGTAATATTTTTCAAGATTTACATTCATAATTTAAAAAAAAATATTTTTCCGCTTATGTAAATGATTATATTTTAGGTATCCTACACATAAATATATATGAATTTTAGGTCTCTCGTACACGTATATTTAAGTTAATATATTCGTTAGAATGTTGATGTTTGTAAAGTATTACGACAAAAAAGTTTGTAACTCGTGACTTGTGAACTTACCATTACCAATTTCAATACAATAAAACCATCCCTTAAAAAAGGTTTTAAGAAAAATTATTCTTAGTTTTTTTTTTAGTGTTTTCGGTTTTATATTACGTAATAAATATAATAATAATCTACTCGTATATATAAATGTTTGTCTGTCTGTGTATGTTCTTATGCCTTCCTAAACCGTTCATCTGATAGCGATGAAACTTTAGCGAGTTGTTGTGCGCACGGTCGCGAAGGTTTCTGAATTTGTTTGGACCCGCTAGATGGCGCTGGCGTCGAGATATTTCGAAAGATTGTATTTATGGTCCGATTTGCCTCATATTCAGCATACGTATTACTTACATGGAAAGAATTATCTCTGCAAAAAATGGATCCGCTAGATGGCGCTGGGATTGAGATATTTAGAAAAATTATATTTATGGACCGATTTGGTTCATATTCAGAATATGAATATTAGTTACGTGAAAAGAAATATTTTTGAAAAAACTATACCCGCTAGGTGGGGCCGGTGTCGAGGTATTTACGAAACAAACAAACAAATATTCAAACACACTTTTTTATTCTATATATAAAAGGCATGTTCGTATGTGTGTCCGCTAAAGACCAAAAAACTAATGGACCGATTTACGCGCGGGCAAAAGGGAAAAATGGAAAACGGGGAAAATGTGGAATGAGAAAAGGGGAAAACGGAAAGGGTAAAAAGGAAACTGGGAGAGGGATCAGGAAGAAGGGTGAAAGGGAGAAGTTTGAAAGGGGAAAGGGGAAGGAGAATAAGTGAAAGGTAACATTTGTGAAGATCCGTAATGTTCAGTTTTTTATTTTTTTTAGCAAATTTTCAATTGTGTTCATTTAAACTATCTCTCTATCTCTCTCTCTCTATATATATATATATTTATTTGAGTGTATATATACACTCAAATCTTGCAATAGTGAAGGATTGCCGGATCTGCTATAATTATATATATATATTGATATATGTAGAATATAAATTTTACAGGAGTTATATCTTATAACGTATTAGGTGCTAAAAGTTAGAATAATTCATTTTTTTATTTTAATAAGTTTAGATTTAATAACTTAAATTATAATAATGGATTTAATAATTCATAAGTAATTTAGTATATTAAAGTAATATTAATTTGAAATAGGATACGAGAGCAAAAACTATTTTTTTTTTTTTAAAGAAATCTGTAATAACTTTTTCCAAGATAAATTTATTTAATAAGTACATCAACAAAAGAATCTAAATCAACCAGAAAATTTTTAAATTTTAAAATGTTACTTTAAATTTTTATATTTTTAAACCTTTCGATTTTTAAATTGAACAAACACCGGTATAAATTAAATCCATTTTATTATTTTTATAATATAAGTATATGTAAAATATTTATACAACTCTATGAGGTTACTATAATTAGAAAATTGTTATATAATCTTCGTGAAGATTAGGTTATTGATAAATTATAAACCATTAGAGTCTGCCTATTATATGCAATGTTTTATTTAAGTAATTTTTAATATTAATTTCGTTGAAGTCAGACTAAGGTATTAAGTTAAAGTTGAAAAATATATTTTTGGTTTAGGGTAACGAATAGAATATAACGATAAGAGTTTATTATTTGGATGAAATAAAGGGAGTATTATATATAGGGCCATAATAGATAAACTGGAAGTGTGTATTAAAGATAATGTCAACTCTAGGAGTGTATATTACCTGTTAAAATTTAGTTCATCAGATAGAGCGTCTGTAACCTAGGCACAATTGAGTCACAATAATAGTTTTATTTACATAAGATAATTTCTTTCTTTCTTCTCTTTTTTTCTGTTTAGCCTTCAGAACCACCGTAAGGTATTACTCATAGGATGAATAAGGATGTTATGTACGAATGTAAATGAAGTATAGTCTTGTACAGTCTCAAGTTGACCACTCCCGAGGTGTGTAGTTAATTGAAACCTAACTACCAAAGAATATCGGTATCCATAATCTAGTATAAGTTAGTTTGTTGAAATAAGAAATAAGAATTCTTAAAATTTTATAATATATCCTAAAAGACAATACGTTATTACTTTTATTTTACGTGATATTTATTCCAGTATTAAGTAATCTAAATTCTGTAGTTTGAAATATAGCGCCAATTAAAATATGATGTTATATTTATTACCTGCATTCGCCTTCAACTAATTGGGTAGAAGAACATCGATTATACCCAACAAGGACAATAAATTCTTTGAATGTAATCATTTTGTTTTATAATAATTTTATTAAGCATGGCCCGTTGGTATAAGTATATAATTATAGTTAATATTAAAAAAAAAACCACTTACCAACAATTGAAATCGGTGCGTTCAATCGCTTTCGGAATTAAATTCCATCTTCAGGAACTCTGATATTCGTCCTATCTATAGTATTAATTAAAACTTATAGAATTATAAAAAATCGTGATATTTGCTTAAAACCTAACAGTTGGTTCTCATGTATTTTAAAATTATGTCATCGTAAACGTCCTGTCAATTTGGTGGTCTTGACTGTTCTGTTAAAAGGGAGGTGGATCAATAGGAACAACATAATCTATTATTACTATTTAATACCTGCTTGTATAAAACGTCATCAAATTTAGTCTGTATATGGTATATTTCTAAAATATTGGTATTATATAAGTTATTAGAATAATGGAGTATGTTAATAAATTTGTCTGGGTCATAATTATGATTATTACTAATAATATGTTTAGCAAAATTTCATTTATCTGTATGACCTTTTGTTTATACAATTTAGATTCTCTTTTATTCTTATTGAAAATGATCGATTGGTTATACCGATGTATTTTAAAACACAATCTGCACATTTCAAACTACATATTCTATGTATTTCTAAATTGACTTTGTTATTGTTTTTGCATGATCCACATTATTTATATATTTTATTATAAATTATGTATGCAGTTCTTAGCCCAAATGATATAAATATTATGTAAATTTTGTTTTATTCTTTAGAAAAAATTTATGTTTTTAAATAAATTAAAAATATGTGTATTTGTTCTATAAATTTTCAAGCTTATTTGTCACAAGACTTCTCCAAATGAATAGCTTTGGAACATATTGAGTTAATTTATTAAGAAAGTATAATATAACAATATTTTAAATAAAATAAGATTATTAATTTATATAATAACTTATTTACTAACAGGAAAATTTAGATTATAAAAATTTTCACCGGAAAAATTTGTTTTTCGGCTGTATTGCATTTGTAAAAGTTGTTAATCTCAACAAAAAACAGAAAACTTTTATTTAAACAATTTTCTTGTACGACTTACCGTTTTGGAGCTGTAGCTTGTGAAAATATTGTGAATTGGGCACGTGTTCGAAACCGGTCTAGTCATTTATAACGTTTTTTACAACTTCAGCGCCACCTAGTATTTCAATTTCAAATTATACGGCATAACTTTAAAGGCATTAATTGTAGAGAAGAATGTTCTGTACATTTTTTGTTTGAAAAACTTTTCTCTAAAATGCATAGATTCAGAGAAAAACGCATTCATAAACATTGTGAGTATTTCGAATTTTTTCAAAAATGTATGGGAGGGGGATGTTAAAAATCTGAAGTTAAGCTTCCCTCATCACCCCTAACGCATGGACAAAAGATCAATCGGTAGGTAAGCATTTTCAAATACAGCCTATTTTGATGACAAATTGCCTGTACTATGACCATCCAACAATATCGTCATATTTTAATTAGTACTGTTGGGTATTTACTGTTACTAGATTGAATGACAGAAACGTAATGATGTAATAAATACTTTATGCGTTTTTATGGTATATATATATATATATATATATATATATATATATTTAAATGTATTTAATTTCGGACATAATTAACCTAATTATTATTAAACTGGAGGTACAATAAAATTGAATTGCCTATGAGCAGTATAAATTAAATAGAAATCAAATATCTTCTTAGTTATCGCTTCCAAGGATTGGATTGAAATAAAATTGTGAGACTTAAATTTATCCGTTGGTTAAAATGGAAAAACATTTAATAATACGAATTATGTATGTCAGTAATGGTATAAATACATATTTTCACCTCGGTTTTTTGGTAAATGTGTATATTGATATGAAAGTAAATAAAACAATGGATTTGTTAAATTTATATTTGGCGTGAATTTGTAATCTAGAACAACAAACAAGTATGATGTTGACTATTTAGAAAAAAAGAATAATAATTGTAAATAAATTAAAAAAAGCGGATTTTGAATAAAATAAATTAAAACACTGAATTAAATAAATTAACCCCCTTTGAAAGTCAAATGAATAAATTACATCAACAAACAAACAAAAAGATAATCTTTTTTTTATTATGTATCAAAAATGTAATAGTTTTAGGTAAAGGGAACTGATTTACAAATCAATTCTGAAAATAGAGTATGCTTTTTCAGGAGGAAAGAGAGAGATGGAAAGTTTTTCCAGTCTCTTTATTAGGCAGACAAGTATATTACCGCAAATTAACGTATATTGCCAACATCGAAATATAAATCATATTCAACAATTTGTCAACACGACTGGTAACCTCACTTGGTTGACCTCAGAAACAGGATAAATAATAATAAATACCACTATTTATAGTAAAAACACATTTAACTAATGCGTTTTGCACTTCATATATTTTATTTTATCATACATCTAAGGAAGCCTAAAAAGAATAATGTACGTACATCAACAAATTAAAGTTGATTACCTTCTTTTGTAAAACATTGTACTATATATACTGTCATCCGAAGGAGAAATTAAACGATTTATGATGGCGAGATTTTCTACCTTTAAACTAGCTGAATATATATATATGTATATATATATAAATTATATACTTATATATATTATAAATATATTGCACAAGCTTCCTGATGCCCTCATAAAAGAAGGTTTTCTGTTGAGCTGCGAGCCAGGAATGCACCGCTTCTTTCACTGTTTCTTCCGAGGTAAATCGACGCCTTTGTTTACGCAACTGTGCAAGTTGTTTTGGAATCCATCTTGCATAGACTTTATGAAACCCAAGTCTGTTGTGGATGATTTCGTAGACAGAACCGTGACTAATTTGCAGACGATGTGCCACTTCATCAATAGTTATTCGTCTGTCTAAGAAAACAATGTCACTTGTACGCACAATGTTTTCCTCATTTGTGATTGTAAACGAACGTCCGGCTCCTTCGACGTGCGTAACACATGTGCGATCATTTTTTAATTTTTCAATCCATTCGTAGACACTCCGTTGCGGTAACACACTGTTCCCTTACTCTACTGAAAGTCTTCAATGAATTTCGGCCCCTGGTATACCTTCCGACCACAAAAAACGGATCACTGAACGTTGCTCTTCTTTGGTGCAAATAGAAAGCGGAGCACCCGTGGTTAACGGCAGGCAGCGATAATGGAACTAACCTAGCGGCACCAAACCTGCACAGACATAACAACAATTAAACCAAGCATGCGTCATCTATGCAACACGACAGTACTACCAACATAAACAAAAATATAACTAAATTGTGCGGATTATTAACTTACCCTCGTATATATATATATATATATATATGTATGTAGGGGGGGGGGAGAGAGAGAGAGCTGAATGATATATATATATATATTCATATTTAATGAAATTTTATACAATGATTGTTAAATTTCATTAGTACAATCAAACCGATTGTACTGACAAAAATCATAACACGAGTATCTTCCAGTTCTTTGTTAATTGTTCGTTATTCTATATAAAAACATTCATTTAGTCCTAAAGATAAACTTTAAGAATTGATTTCCTAGAAAAAATATTCAACTTTAACGTGCCATTAACGCTAGATTTATATTGTAATCTAAGAAACAATGAAATTAAAAAAAATAGAAATAAATTTTTTAATGGAATATTAACTTAATAAAAACAATTTTATTTTATATTTTTATTTTTCAATTTTTGGTTTTAGAAATCAAATTAGGTACAGAAAAAACTGTAATAACCTGGTTTTATTTATGAATTCCTATATTTTTATACTACATTCAAAAGAGAGAATCCCTTCAGGATTACTTGAAACCAGTATTAATAATAAAGAAAAAATTAAAATATTCATTTTTAAAAATATAGTTTAAAGTAACATTATAATTAAATTAAATTGAGCAACATTATTAATATTGTTCAAGTTATGAATTATAAATGGAGGGAGCAAGTGCCGAGCTTAGACAAACTAACTTCTTAAAAAAGAGTTATTTCTCAATCATTTTTCGTACCCCAAGCTAATGTTTCAAGGTATCAGGTCCAAATAAAATTTATATCAGGGAGATTTATTTGGTTGAATTTAAAAATGTAATAATCATTACAAATTAAATGTTCTGTAAAAATGGTATTGTATTTTTATTCAGTATGAAAACGTTGAGTTCTTTTTTGATTCAATTATGAATAAAATTGATAAGTTATCCTATGGAATCATAAAGCTTATGGCTTTTGTGAATCACTTTTTGACTTCTAATGACAAACTGAATGATTTTTCTTCTTTTTAATATTTCTATAATCTTTAGTAATTGTTAAATGTCTACTCTGCCACTTCTGTTCAAATTATATCATTAATATTCACCAATGTTTTGACGGTAATTCCTAAAACAGGATTCTTGTCCTCAAGGAGTACCTAATTTTCCAAACTATTATTAAATCACAAAAATTATTATTTCATCATAAATTATTGCATCACAGCTTTTCATAAGCTATATCTAATTTGTAACTCTGTTGTAAATTGTAAATGATATTTTAAGTTTATTCTTAGTTTGGAAAATAAATTATTATTATTATTTTTTTATTATTATTTTAATATTCATAATAAATATTGCTGATGAAGGAGTACACGGAGAAATGCCAAGCCAAAAATTATAGCTTGGATATGCAAGGGTAAACATTTTTATTAAGACCTCTTAAACAGCCGCTTTTGATAATTTTTCATTCTACATTTAAACGTTGCCAACTAATGATTTAGAAAAAGTATTTAAGGCGAGGCTTTACGTGATAAATATATACAGAGTGATACTGAAGTATGAAAATGGCTTTACATCTCAAAATTGAGGGATACTAAAAGGTAGAAAAACATGCGGATCTACATAGTTACAAAATTACTACTTTATGTTATGTTTGAAATTTTTACCGTCATCATAAATCAAACTTTTTTTTTATAGGATGGTGGCCATCTGATGCATGATAAGTGGAAAATTTTTCGAGAAATAGCGATGGCAAAATTTTTCGATAAATGTTTTCGCTTTCGTGTTATAAGCAATCAACTTTCCAAAAAATCAAAGTTGGAAAAATTACGTTAGTAATAAAATCCTCATTTTAATTAAAAAATATATAATATATTTTAAATATATATTTTTATAAAATATTCATTTTTCAAAATATAATTTAACGTAACTTTATAATTAAATTATATTGAGTAACATGACTAATATTGTTTAAGTAATGATTTATAAATATAGGGAGCAAGTGCCGAGCTTAGATATACTAGCGTCTTAACAAAAGGATTTTATGATAAAAATAAACGTCCTGCAGTTACTTTTTTATTTCGTATTATTTCAGAATTACATACAATAACAAATGTAAATAGTTAATGTTGAAATTATTGGCCCAAACACTTCAAATAAGAAAGTTTTTTTATCTTGTGTTTGTTTCTTTTTATGTTCTTGCATCGCACGAGAAGCAACTGACCGATTGCTTTCAAATTTGCCGGGTGCATTCTTATTATAACAGGAAAGGTTGTAAGCAATAAATCGAAACCCTAGCCTCTTTAGGAGTGAATTTAAGATATTTATTCATCAAATTAAAAAAAATCCTTTTATTTCATTACTATTTTTCTGTCACCAATTCAAAAGAAATAAATAACGAATTTTTCGTCCTCAAAGTTGTGTGTAGTTTAGTTACCATAGTAACAACTATTCTGTCTTTTATAATTTAATTTATTTTCAAGTTTCTATAAAGTTTGAATACTTTAACCGTTATTTATCAGTATTATGCTCATAACGATGAGGGTAATGAACACCGCGAGGTTCCTGGCGGTGGAGCTCTCTGGCTAGACGGGAATGGTGACAGAACGAACGAAGCGAACTCTGCGGCCCTGGGGTAAGTCACATGATTCCGAGAAGTCCCTGCGTCGGCTTCCGGATTCGCTTGGGCTAACCTGAACCTAGATCCCTGGCTAGACTGTCCGGCAAACGAAGCGAGCTCCGACTAGTTACTAATAAGTTACAACACTACTACAAATTAAATGGCTAGCTGCTGATATTATTTACTTTAATTCGATATTTAATTTTAAAATTAAGTTTTATGTTTTTGGTTTTTGATTACGTAATACAAAAAATTTTGAGAGCGTACATTCTACAAGAAATGGTCAAAATGTTCCCCTTTACAGCTTGGCAATGTGGTAACCTTAAGTAATATCTGTTTATAACTTGTATCGTGTTTGGCGTTATATGTGCAGATTCGTCAGTTATACGCCGACTATCTAGAGATCTGTAAATATTTCATTTAAATATTGCCGTTATCTAATTGTCGTCTAAACTTTCCTGGATATTTGGTGAAACCCTATTGGCTAACATATTGCAGTAAGCATCTCCTCTATCAATTTCATCTAAAATAGATGCCTCTACAATAAAATCAAATATTCCTGTCCAAAAATTTACTTTCTTAGGGTATGTGTGCGACCCTTTAACATCCATCTGGGATTATTATTGCTCCAGTATTGACAGATGCCTATTCACGTGGGAATTTAACATTACCGTAGTTCCGTCTGTAAGTATTATTGAATTACTAAAAGTTGCGTCCAAGTCTATTTTTCCAATGATATCATAAAAAATCAACACGACAACCAAAATCTTGATTTGAAAGTTCTTGCAAAAAGTGTAGTTTATAAAAGTAAAAATGATCAATTTCTATAAAATATCAAATGATTTTGCATGATTAGTGACAGTTTTGATCCCCCGATGCGAGGACGATTTTTTTTAATATCAGTTTTTCCAAATTTTTGTACCGTCTTGATGACAGTTAATTTACTTATCGATTCTGTTTTGAAATTTATTATTAAATAAATTACAAACCTCTTGTAAAGACAATTCTCTATCACTGAACCCGTGCGTCATCAACAGTTATTCTTTCGATTTCACTTAAAGCTTGGATTATTATTTGATAAAATAATTCTACAAAAGAAGATGATAATAAAAATAAAATTTTCACTGGCGATTAAGATTTTAACCACCACAAATTAATTTTTCAATAAGTAATTAATTTAGATATCATCAAACCTATGCTTGTATGTTGAAATAAGAAGCCTGAATGAGAAGTTATTAACTTGCATGGTTGAAATCTGCTCGTAATACAAACTGCACTGTTGTAAAGTAACAATTAATTTACTATTCTAAATTAGCAATATATTTTCTTAATTTCAATATTTTAAAAATTATTCTTTTTTTAATTTATTGCATTTAATAATTTAAAATCGAAAAAATTTAATTAAATTTTAAATTTTAATCAAATTAAATATTGTTATAAAGTAATTAATATGAATTATCTTAGCCTTTTAATTTGTAATAGTTTAACGAATTGTTAGTTATTGTGTATTTTTTTTTTTTTTTTTTGAGGTTTTTAGGGGCATCGACTACTTTGGTCATTAGCCCCATCCCACTTCAAAAAAAAAATAAAAAAAAAGGTTCTTTAATTCATATTTCCATGAAGAAAATAAGTGATCAAAATTTCAATCTTCTAATTTAAAATCCAACAAATTACCGCCTAGGCTTTCCTTTCGGTCATCCTTTCTTACGTTTTTCCATTCTGCGAACGGCCTCAACTTCCGACGACAGAGTGTCTGAGGCTTCGGACATGGCATCGTCTTCTCTTTCTGACGCCAATGACGTTCGCCGGCTTACATCAGGTGATGAAAGCTTCAATGGTGCTGTGAGCATCGTTGCAATTGAGTCTAAACTTGCAACCGATGCACTTTCGGCGGCTGATGAACTTGATTCAATGTCTAAGGCTGTGCTTGGGCCGGCTGATACAGATGCTCTCGCCACAGTTGTTCTCTGAGCTTTTGGGGTCTCTGTAGGTACAGTTTTAATATCGTCTGTGTCCGGTGCTTTTTCGATAGTTACTTGCACCTCCATTTTGGTTGACGCAGATTTTTCCTGTACTCTTGTCACAGTATCCTTAGCTATATGACTCGTCGTCGAGGTGATCTTTAGATCTTTGTCGGATAAATCAAGATTTTTCTTCATTACGTCTATTGCTGGAGTTATAATCGAAGATTTTGCCGGTTTTTTAAACTGCGCTGGTACGGGTCTTCTGTCGGTGACGTCAGTCCGGGAACGAGCCTTCTCATGTTTACTTTGTTGTATCTGATGAGTCGACTCGATCTTGGAATCAATGATTCTTTCCATCATTGTCGCGAGACTTGGTGCCATCGTATTAAGCAACTGCTCCACGTTGATTTTAGGTGTGGGGGGAGCAGCAGCTGCTTCTGCGTATGAAGTCGATGGTCTAGGTGTACGTAGGTTTACAATCTTCTTCGCTTCAGGGTAGCTGACTTTTTGAAGCGTTTTAACCTCCTGAATGGTTGTTTCCGATTTGTATACTGGGCAGTTCCTGGATCGACAGTTATGGTGCCCTTTACAATTAATGCAGACTGGAGGGTCTTAACATGGATCACCCTCATGTATCTTCATTCCGCATATACAAATCTCCTGCGCTTCACATCTAGCTGCAGTGTGTCCGAAACGTTGACATCTAAAACATCTCATCGGCTGCGGAATAAATGCCCGTACATCAAGCCGATGGATGCCAGCTCGTACCTTTTCAGGAAGACTTGGCCTATTGAATGTCAAAACATGAGAGGCCGAAGGAAGAATCTCACCATTTCGTCTTATAGAAAGTATGCGACAATGTGTCACTCCCTGACTAGACATTTCCTGCACTATTTCTTCTTCAGTACAGTTAAGAAGATCACGGCAAACAACAACTCCTCTAGATGAATTAAGTGTACTATGCGGTTGGACAGTAACCGCAAATTCACCGATCTTCTTCAACGCCTGGACTTTCTGGCTTTGCATGTCGTTTATAATTTCGACATGTTATCCGTTAAACGTCTTACGGATTTCCTTGACAGGACCACCAGCACAATTTGTAATCTCTCTAGCAATTAAGAATGGACTTACCTTTTGGAAGTTACCATTCTCTTTTGTAATGACCAAAAATCTTGGTTTGGGAACATTATTTCCAAACAAAGCTTTTCTTAAATCTTTACTGATTTTATCAGCATCTTTTCTAATCTTATCACTCTCCTTACTTTTTTTCTTCTTCGCTTGTGGCGAATCGGCGGTTTCTAAACGAGGGTGTTTACGTGCACCCTCTGCCACGTTAGTTGGTTCAGGAAAATTCATGAACATTGATCCCTTCTGTAGCAAGGCTAGCCGCCGGGGTACACCCCCACTCCAGGGCTACTAACCTTGGAGGTCCGATCCGGTACTCCGGTGGAACCGGCATATGTCCTGGCAGAGAGCGGATGCGCAGTCTCTGCACTGACTCCAGGCTCCTACTCACCGAAGCTTTCAGAGCTCCCATGCACCGACATACATGGGCACCATTGCTACATGCTTGCCATCGCAGGGGGCATGTGGACAACGGAAGGGTCTCCGTTACACCTGCAATAACATTGACCCTGGCCGCCACATCGCCAGCTCTAAGAGTGGTATAAATCCATTTCCAAAATCGTTTGTTATTCCATTTCCTGCAGGTAGCCAAAAATCCAGTCCGTTTAGTGACCTGAAGTTGGAACCAGGGCAAACTTAACAAAGCATAACCGAGGAATGTACTCGGAACCCCGTTAGCCAGCTATATGTGATGTACAAAGGTACAGCTGTTGTATTATTATTATTATTTTTATTTATTGTTATGAAGGCCGTTATTTATTAGTGTTTGGGCCATTAGTTCCAACATAAAGTGTTTGAAGTTTCTTATTGGATGTAATTCTGAAGATAATTTGAAATAAAAAAGTAATCTGTAATAACGTTTTTGCTTCATTTTATAACTACCGCGATTTTTTCGTTTTTGCAACTTTGACTGCTTACTACTCGAAAACAAGGGAATTTATCGAGAAACAGTTTTGATCATCTTTTTTTTTTGTAAAGTTTTACATTAACATCATGAATCGCATGTCTACCTTACTAATTTTAATAAAGGTTTAGCCCTAGACGGTGAAAACAAATTTCAAATACACCATAGTAGTAATTTTATAACTATGTTGAGTCGAATTCGCATTTTTAACTCCGAGTACACCTCAGTTTTGAAATAAAACCCCGCTTTCATGATTTAATATCACACTTTATGTGTCTTTGTAATTGCTACAATGATAATGGCTACAGATGATTTAACTCCGAAAATTACATATACGTTCTCAGAATAACATGCATTTCATGTCAGGGATTACGAATGAGAAGCTTTTTCATGTAGGAGCTTTCCTATCCTTTTTCTTCTTTACTTAGTTAAACATACTACTGTATCAGCAAACCAATCAAAACGTAGATTTGTGCTTTACAACTTACACTTTTTTTTTGTTTTCATAAAAAATAGCGAGTATAAAATGAAACCGTACTTTCTGGAAAAGCTCCTGTGACGGATGAGTTTTACCTAATGCATTACAGCTATGAATCTCTGGGAGGTAAATTAAACGATAAGTAAATACTGCTTCCTGTTATGAAACGTTTCTTTATATGCACTACCTGAATTCAGCAAGGCCATACAGTGAAAACATATTTTATGATTTTTTATGGATATTTATATATAAATATGCGATTTATGAATGTTATATAAATATTTTACGGAAAATTTTTTATTAATTTAAATTTCATCTTCCTCTTCTTTTAATTAGTATAAATAATAATTCAGATTATATTACCAAGTAGTTTAATTTTTAAATGTTTTAAGTTAGAAGTTAGGTTGTAGACATTTTGTAAAATAGCCAGCCAAAGCGATAGTAGTTATTTAATTTTGTTGTATTTTAATGAAAAATTATTATTGAAATATAACCACTTACATAAAATACTAGTTTTATTATTATTATTATTAACTATAATAATAATAACAGCCAGTGATACATTGTCAGATCATTAAGAAAAGGAATAAAAAGAAAACACGTGCATTACATTTATCATCAAAAACAGCGGTAATCGAACGAGTACAAAGCTGTTTTAGTTAGCCTAGGTCAGTTTGCGCGCATGCGCACTGTAGTGGCTGTACCGCGACCTCTACATCATCAGTCGCACGTGGTCCATCGGCCCGTATGGTTGATGATTCTTACGCAGCCGAAAAGGAGTAGAATTTATTCAACGAATACACGCGAACTTTGTTTACACGTGTTTTGTATAATTAATGTAATATGTTTTAATCCAATAAAACTTAGAAACCAAATTAAAATAAAAATTTCAATTTAATAAATCAATAGAAAATTTTTTTAAAGGAATTTTTTGGTAAATAATAGAAAACAGATTTTTTGGTGGTATTTTATATTACCCGACTATAATTAGTAAAACTTTGAAAAAAATTTTGTTATATTTTAGTTTAAAAATTTAATAATTTAAAAGGTGTGATTATCAGTTACTTACTTTTTTTTATAATTGAAAAAAACCATATAGAGTTTTTATTATTACAGATTCAATAACAAAGATTTGGTTTGTAACCGTAGCGTAATTTGTTTGTATAATACATAGTTTGCAATAACTTTTTAATAATTAAGATATAAAAAATTTAGGAAATGAAGTGAAACATGTTTTAATATATATATATATTTTTTTTTATCAACACATTTACTTGAATATCTTAGGTTAAAATTTATAATTAAAACTTTTTGGTTGAATTTATTACAAGTTTAGTTTAAAAATAAAAATGAGTGTTAAATATATTTATTTATTTATTTTAATTTAATTTGAATTACAATTATAACAGTAAGTTACAGGGAAATTAAAATTTTAATACAATTTAATAATACACTTTCATTGATTTACTGAAGGAATAATGGAATTAAATTTTAAGATTTGCATAAATGAAATTAATTAAAATAAAATAAAATTATAATTTAGTTTAGAAGAATTTTATGGCATAATTAATTTTATTATATTTATACCGTAAACATATAAATTGAATCATATTTAAGCTGTATGATACAATTATTTAATGAATCATAATTGAATTAAAGCGATTTTAAAGTTCAATTAAATTATAAAAATAAACCATACATTTTTATTTTCAACATGTTTCATTTAATCTCACAATATTTAATATTTATTGCATAAAATTATACATTTATAGATCGCACGATAAATCATTTTTCTACAAAATGACATGTAATGCATCTCAAAACGGATAAGTTTGCCGAATATTAAATATTTTTTCATTCAAATTTGAACATTTAAATATTGTATTTTGAAGATTTTTTAATTATGTGAGATAAAAAAATCACAAATTATTATAAAGGTGTTATAAATAATTTTTCCTTCAACACCCTTGTTTAATGAAATGTTAATATTTTTTAATATGATTATGTGAATTAATATTAAAAATAATGATTATTACGTTTAAAAAGTAATTTGTAAGTAACTGATTAATACTGCTTTTATTTTTAACGCGAGGGACTGAAACCTTTAATTATTAAAACCTTAGCTCTTATAGTTGTTATCTTATCTAAAAATATTGTATTTCATCATAAGGCTAATAGTATTTTGAAACTACTGTAATAATTGATTTTTATTAGAATTCACTTTACGTGTAACATATAGTTTTATACTTTTTAATATAATTTTCCATTCTCCTTTGTTTTTATTTTGTCCATTTTTCTTAATAATAGATGGTCCTTCAATTGAACAGTGTTGAACTCCTTTGTATGGATAATTTTTTTTGTATTTATATTTTATTATTGTTTCTGTATTAAAGATTTTCATGATATTAGCAGTACTAACATTTTCATGTTTAATTCCATAAAATATTATTCCTTATATTAATTTATTATTTTAATTATGTTACTTTGATTTTTATTCTAATTTATTTCATTTTAAGTTTTATATTTTACTATGGTAGTTTCTGAACAACAAATTAGATTCTTCTTCACCAAGGAAAATACTTTTTCTTTTTTTTTAGATTATTACCTTTATTATAAATTTAACTAAATTGGAAATCTGTAAATTTATTAAACAATTTCAGACAAGTAAAAAAAATTAAATTAAAATTAAAACCATTTTATACTGGTTTCAAATTTGAAAACCTAATTTTGCACAGATTTTAGAAAGGACATTTAAGTACTCTTTAAAAAAAAAATATATTTTTTTTCTTAATAAAATCAATGGTGATTGATGAATATTTTAATATAAATAGCAAATAAATTTTTTATAATTAATGAAATACACAATTTTTTTAATGGAATTATTTAGATTTCAATTTTAATAAAGGACGTAAATTCTTTTCTCTTTCGTATTTGAATCTTTTTTATTATTATTGTTGTTTTTATAATTTATATTATAATAAATTATTTTATAAGATTTCATATCCTTTCACTGCATTACTTCAGCATTGGAAGCTTTATTATTCTTTTCACTATTATGCACTTTTGTGTATGCTTTTGAATAGGTTGTAAATAAAATAAATTATTAAAAAGTTATTCAATTTTTTCAGAACAATCTAATAAATAATGGTGTTATTCTATTAAAATAAAAGATTAAAAATGGAAAACGTTATCAGAAATCACGAAATAAAAATATATCTTATATAGATTCATTTATTTTTTCGTGTAATGTCATCATCTTTATCCAGGGCCCAGTCGTGGCCTTTATTAGTACCGAATAATTTAAGTGGTGCAAATGATAATGTCGCTGGTAATGATAATAATAATATAAACAATAATAATATTAATATACAAAATAATAGTGGTACAAATAATGGCACAACTAATGGTGAACAACAATTAAATAATTCTAATAGTCCAAAAAATGTTGGTGAAACTCGGCGATTGCTTCGTCGACACTATTATCCAGAAGGAGGATGGGGTTGGGTTGTTGTGACTGCAAGTGTTATTGTTCAAGCATTGAATCATGGTCTGCAATTATCTGTTGGAGTTCTATTACCATTCACTGCAAAAAAGTTTGAAACTACATTTATCGATGCAGGTTAGTTGTTTTTTTTATGTTTTAATTCTAACCAATTATTACACGTACACTCATTTGTTTATTATTTATTAAAGTATTTGTTTTTAATCGTAGAAATAAATTTGTATAATGCAAAAAAAGAAACCGTAAAATATTTCAGCATTCATCATAAGATAAACATATCATTATACATACATATATATTGTATAATGTTTTCTGACCCATCTATACATTTGGGTAACGTCATTAGCTATTATTAAAAAAAAGATCTAGAAGACTCTGATACAAATCCACTTAGTGATATAATTTATTATATCTGGATTTGAATAAGGGATTTAAATATTTTAAGCCAAAACTAGTTAATAATTACGAAATAAATTTTGTTTTTTGTATTATGTTATGCAGAATAAACCATAAATTATACCATAAATGACAATTATGTGCATAATACGTAAAGTGATTATTTATTTCATTAATGTTTTACACTTACATAATTTTATACTTTATGTAAGATTTTACAATTTATTAAGATTAATGTATATCATCTGAAAAAATACAGGAGGAGGGGTTAAAATATTCTTGAACGAAAAAGCTGATATAATTTACATATAATAAGTTAAATTTGCAGATAAACTGTTCAGAACGTATCTTGATTTTTTTAATTTCCATTTTGTGAAAAAGAGATGTGCCATGAAATCAAACCAAATAAAATGAAATTTGGCATATTTTATCCATTATCAAATTTATATCATTGGATTGAAGTTTGATTTGTTTATACATTTTAAAGTTTAGCATAAATGCATAGATTTTCATAAAATAAATACTGAACGCCTTCTCATTATCACACGAGTAACATACGATTTAAATACGGAATACATAAAAGCTAACAACACAGTTGTAGGTCTTTCTCGTCACGCGGATTTTTCTGATGCATGGCTTACACACATATACACGCACAACTTAATTAAAAATATTTATCACTTTATTTAAATATGATTTTTTTTTTTTTATGTAATTCAATGATTCTAACTAAAGCGCACATGGATACCGTATTTCATTCGCATTGGTATGGCGGTACTAGCGGCTACTTTAAATACTTTTTTAGACTTTAAGGTCATCCACCCCCTTGACCTTTTATGTTGAAAAAAAATGACATCAATGCACCATATACAGAAATAATCTGACCAAGTTTGGTCAAAATCGCTCCGGTAGATCTGGAGGTATTAGATGTGAGACACCGAACACGCACACGTACATACAATCATCCGGGCGGTTTTTTGGGTTCCTTTGGTGTCAAAACGTCAAGATCTGGTTAAAACCACATATGCCCAAATTTGACCCGTTACAATAGTTTCCCTTCTACAGCTATAACTCTGCTATAGTACTAGACGGGAAAGTAACACACAAAGAATTCTGGGAAAGAAACAGTTCTAAATTTATAATCTAAATATAGGAATGGTATGGTTTCTATTTACCACAAATATTTAAGATTTTAATCAACCAAAAGAAGGTGAAAAAACACAACTTCAATAAAATCAATTGTATCTATTAAATTTATTTTATTCATGTTTAACGGTTTGAAAATAATGTGTGAAAATAATTTAATTTATTGACGTTTTTACTTGCGAAGTTGTTCAGGAGGCTAGGAAAATAATTTGGGAGTTGATTCTGCAGCTTGAAATAGGAAAAATATCATACAAACATATGTCCGAAAACGCTTTTTATCCAGTAACGAGTAGCAAAAAATTTCGCACACATTTCAGTTCCCTCAGTGAAATAATGTCATAATGACATTTTTTAAGGCGTTATATATTTGGGGTAATTTTGATGGTTTTTTATGTCTTTGACCTCAGAAGTCGAATTTTTTTATTTGTCATTTAACAAAGTTATTGTACTTCAAACATACGTTTTTTTCGTCACCTAATATTTCCGTTTTACATTTGATATCATGAAGACTACGGGAGATACTCTTTTATTCGATTTTTCAGGTCGGTAAGAAACCATCAAGTTTTCCCCTCATATAACGCCATAAAAATTTCAGTACAACCTCATTTTAACGGGGGAACTGAAATCCGAGTGAAATTTTAGCGTTTTCGCAAACATATGTTTATAAACACATATGCACATAAAAATATGAAACATATTTTTATAAACTGTTTATAATAGTTTATAACATGTATCTGAGCCTTTTTCCTTATTGCATGCTGTAAAATCAGTTCCCAAATTTCTTTCCTCCTGAATCACTCTGTACATTGTTCATCTTTATAATCGGAATATAGTATTGATGCCATAGTTTTCAACCTTAGTGAAAGTCAAAAGTATCGGTATGCAGGCACATATATTTATTTTTCCAATTTAAATCATCTTGGGATACCTCAGTATTTCTGATCGAAAACTGTTCTAACTACAACTTTTTTTAAGAATAAATAAGAGTTGGTAGAGATCACTGTATTCAGTTGGTTGAAAGGTTAAAAAATAGTATTTAACTTTATTTGTCAGTTATATAATTTTCATTTTAATCTTAGAACTATTTTTTTTCTGTTCATATGACGATATTTCTTCAAGAAAAAATTTTTCATCTTGGCTTTTAATTTTATAATGTATGCTATTTCTAAAAACAAATTCCGAGATCAAATAAAAAATAGTTTATACATTCTATATTAATTAATATCGATGTTAGTTATGAGTGAAATTTGCAATGATTTATTTGATTTTAATATTAAATTAAATTGTTTCTGCTGCCAGATACGTGTAGAAAACCATTTTGTTGGTGTCGTAAAACTATCAAAAATCTGTTAAATTATTTTGTATTAAATTGTTTCTGCTGCCAGATACGTGTAGAAAACCATTTTGTTGGTGTCGTAAAACTATCAAAAATCTGTTAAATTATTTTGTTATACATACTTACTTCAATGTTTATAATTATTTTATTGTGTTTATACTATCCAGTATATATTTTTTTACTGTTCATTCAGTTTACATTTAATTATCCTGATTTTATGTTATTAAAAATAAGTAATTATGAAATACAGTTATTTATAATATTTCCTGAGGTTACATTTAATTTTTTTCTATTTATTTATGACCTAAAATACAACGTCTAGTTTCTGTATTAGTAGTAGAATACACAAAAAAAGTCAACATACTTTTTTAGAAATTCCTAATATCTATCAAATATACATACGGTATTACAAGAGATGAAAATTATAAGAATAAAATAATTTAAAAATATATGTTTAACTATTAAAAATATACGTAAGGAATTATTAAGGTATTAATAACTTCTAATCATATAAAAGAAATAATTTGTAGAAAATAAATAAATCATACCTAGTAAAGTTAACGAATATTTTATAACAACCAGACTGGAACTGCAGAGTTAAATCCTGAAAATTTTAATTTAAGAAAATGCACACTATTCCAATTATTGAAAATGTAAAGTAATCACAGGTTTTCCTGAGGATCTCAGTTTTTATTTGAACTTACCGAATTCGAATTTGAATATTTTCATCAAAATTTAAAATAAAACTTGTAATTTATAATTTGTATTCTAGATTAAACAGATGCAAAGTTCAGCAGCGAACGTTTTAAAAAGAATTAATAACATAATTACATTGTACACGTTACGTTTTCGAGTAACAGCATTTCTAAACACTGCTTTTAATAATTAAATAGGTTAAGAAGACTTCCAGGAATTTTTATTTCATCCAGTTCTTAAATTTTCATCAAATTTTTGTGAAAAGAAAAATCTAAACTATCGATTTGGACAAATCCGGATTAATCTAATTATCTGGACTACTGAAGTCTGGAATACGAGTCTTTACTCTTTCTTTCTACAATATAATGTAAAGTTTCTTTCTCCAATATAATGTAACTACCACTAATATAGTTATTTGAGTACCTGCCATACTAAATTTTTGAAAATGAAATCGCTTTTATTGAACTAAATTTATGTCTTCTTATGAACTTTGACTTTCAAATTTGGTATATATTTTTTTTTTTTTTGTTTAACCTCCGAGTTCACCGTTAGGCAAGCTTCAGAGGATGAGATGAATGATTTTTAGCGTGTGTGAAAATGTCATGCCCGACCGGGTTTCGAACCCGGGACCTCCGGATGAAAGGCCGAGACGCTACCACTTGCGCCACTGAGGCCGGCTTGTATCAATTAATATGAAATAAAGTGCACTATAAATCAAGCATAAATATATATTTTAATGAATATAAATTTAAATTAAATCTTGTTATAGCAACTTTATATTGTGTTGTGCTACATAAAACTTTTATTTTTCAATAATGTTAAAAAAAATAATAATTATTAAAATTTACCACTGCGTTTTATGCAAAATGTTTAATTCATAATTTTTAATTGTAATGGTGATATTCGTGAAAGGGATAAAGCATAAATATGTTTTCTGTTTTGCAAATTTCTACACAAGGTCACTTTATAAAAGTGTAATTTTTTATTTCACGTGTCAGTAAAACTACAGGAGACGATTGTATAATTAGGGAGTGAACTGAAATTAATTTTTAAAAATATATTTAAAAAATAGACTAATTAAATATTTCAGGTCTCCTCTACGACTCTACTCGTAGGTTTTAAAACTTTACCCACAATTTCAGGTTTTTTCTTAAGCACGTACACTAGAAAAATGCATCTAACGACTTGCTGTTCCTCCTTTTGCTACACTTTTTCTTTCTTCTTTGTATCTATCCTAGGATCTTCTTACAGTTTCTACTTTAAAACTTCTCCCGTATTACTCCTCTTTTTTATGTATAAATATTTTTGTTGTTTCTATTGTTGTATTTTTATATAACTTTATACTTTTATATTTCTTCTACACCTTTTTCCCGCTCCCTATTCTCAAACTTATATTACTTTTTATTCCTTTTCCATCGTTTCTTTATTGTCTTACAGTTCCTCGTCTTCTCTTTTGTTTATTTATGATTTGTTTTCCAGAAAGTTAAAGATTTAATAAACTAATACTATTGCGCAGAATTTGTAAATTATTATTGTTCCTTGATGGACTCTTTTTTCATAAAATATTTATTTTTTTTATTATCAATACTTTCTGAATATATATCTTAATTCAAAACATCCTTAACTTCATTACAAAACAAGTTTTAAATCTGTTAAAAATTAAAAATAGGATGTCCGACCATTGCAGATCAGTACATGACAGTGTAATGTAGAAGTGCGGAGCCCCTATATTTCGGTCCATTGACGTTAGATCCGTCAAGGAATTATACCATTATGACTTGGTTAAAATGCCCGCGTAATATAAAGGGTGGTCATTTGCATATAACATGGAAATGACATTGTTCATTTCGTTCGACGTATTGATTTTGTTGCGTCGTTTCTATATAGTATAATCTTTTTTTAAGTTTTTTAAACGTATATATACACATATATTTATAAAGTTTATGACACTCCTGGTACCATAAAGATTCCAACGCGTGGTTGTGAATAAAAATCGGTTCAGTCGTTGAGCTTCTACAGTGAAACAAACATACATACATACATTCACCCTAAATACATTACACTTTTTTTTGGGCAGTAATTTAATAATTTTTTTTTTTAATTTAAACTACATATAAAAAATATTTACATATATTTTTTGGGCTAATTTAATTTCTGTTTATTTTCAAAAAAAAAATTCTAATGAAATAATCTTTTATTGGTAGGTTGATGGTTGGATGATTGTTAGACAATTCTATAGCGGGGTGAAAATAAAAATTATAAAATATTTGTATTATTTTCTTTTCATTAATGAAATATTATAAATATTACTTTTTTAAACCATATTTTAATATTTTTACTCAGTTATAATAATAAATTGGTGAAGTATTATTGAAAAATTAATTAATTCAACTTGAAGCTTGTTTACTTGATTTATCATCGTATTAAACACGGACTCTAAGGTAATAATAATTTTAATATTAAAAGAAACTTGCCTTCCACGACATTTTAAATTATATTTTCCTTTTATTTAAAAATAAATATCTTTTATTTGATATATTCTCAATATTCATGCTATAATTTTAAATCCGAAATGATAGTTTCTTTTACAGAAACAGAAGTGTCTGTTCAAAATTAATTCTACTGTTGGTTGAATGGATTATAAGATCCATCCAACCAAACAAACATTGAGTTGTGAAACTAATCTGCATAATTAAAAATAAATAAAAGTTAAGAGTGTTCTGATTATTTTTAGTTGATTTTTCAAACTGTCTGATGAGTTTTCAAAATATTGTTATTAAAATATTTTTCGTGCGCCTTCGGATTCGGTAATCTCTGTTACACCTGCAGAAAAGGCGCTTTTGTTTAAGAACTCAACTTTTGTGTTATTGAAAAGAGAAAAAAAAACAATTTTTTAATAAAATACATGGTATATAAAATTAAATATATATATTACATAATAATAGTTAATCTATATATATATATATATATATATATATATATATATATATATATATATGTGTTTTTTTTTGTCTTCAATCATTGGACTGGTTTGATGCAGCTCTCCAAGATTCCCTATCTAGTGCAAGTCGTTTCATTACAGTATACTACCTACATCCTACAATTTATTTTAAATATTCCAAAAGTTGCCTGCCTGTACAATTTTTTCCTGTTCCTCTAATATTAAAGCGACTATTCCAGAATGCCTTAATATGTGGCCTATAAGTCTGTGCCTTCTTTTAACTATATATTTCCAAATATTTGTTTTTTCATCGATTTGTCGCAACACCTCTTCATTTGTCACTTTATCCACCCATCTGATTTTTAACATTCTCCTATAACACCACATTTCGAAAGCTTCTAATCTTTTCTTCTCAGGTATTCCGATCGTGGAAGTTTCACTTCCTTATAAAGCTACGCTCCAAACATATACTTTCAAAAATCATTTCCTAATGTTAAATTAATTTAAATTAATTTTTGATGAAACAAATTATATTTCTAACTGAAGGCTCGTTTCGTCTGTGCTATTCGGTATTTTATATCGCTGCTGCTTCGTCCATCTTTAGTAATTCTACTTCCCAAATAACAAAATTCTTCTACCTCCATAATCTTTTCTCTTCTTATTTTTACATTCATCCATCTTCGTTATTTCTACAACATTTCATTTCTTTCGTTTTTTTCTTGTTTATTTTCATGCGGTAGTTCTTTTGTAGGACTTCATCCATGCCGTTTATTATTCCTTCTAAATCTTTTTTCTCTCAGTTAGAAGTTTTATTTCATCAGCAAATCGTAGCATCTTTATCTAATCTTCATCTTCATCTAATATATATACATATATATATAATATTATAAAATTAATATTTATCTATATCTTATTAGTAAAATTACTTTAAACAGGAAAAATAAGTTCTCAGCTATAGCTAAACTTCTTTACAAAAAATTATAACAGTGAATGAACATTAATAAACTTCCTTATATTACAAGTAAACAGACACATTATTCATTCATTATAGACATTAATAGAATATCCGTCGAAATAACAAGCACTGTTGTTTGTGTTACGGTTTTGTTTCATTGAAAATAGAATCTTCATGAAAACACATAAAAGTAAGAACTCTGAATGAGAAAGTCGCTTAGAAAGGCTTCAGAGACGTCTCTATCAAAAATAGAAACGTAATAAAAATTCAAGTTATAAAACACTATTTTATTATTCGTTACCCTAAATAAAGACACACCTTTTTTGAATGACAGCTATTGTACCTCAATCATTTATTTGAAAAAAAATACTCCTATTCCTTTCAATATATCATTAAAAACTTTTAATTTAAAAACAATATAGAAATACTAAAAAATCAAAAGTTTAAATGATAGGTGTATCGTATTATAAAATGAGTTAATGAACTTCTAATAGATTTTAAAAAGAACCCGGTAGTCAGAAATTTGTCGTGACTTTACATAAACGGTATGATTATGCTACTTTTTATTAAAATATTGAAAAAAACATCCTGAATACTTTCTCTTTTTTATCAATAAAAAAGTAAATGTACAAAGCTATTATTTAAAATCATTTATCTCGTTCCAAAATTATGGTAACATATCACGTTTATGATATTATTACACAAATAAAACTGACTTAATATAGAAAAAAAGGCTGGAAAGTATTGCATAACATTCTCGGCTATTAATAATAAAAGAGGAAGAAACAAAAAAAAAAAAAGAATATATATTTTTAGAGATGAAGGACAAATTTTAAGAAATATATTTCTAAAAATATTTATATGAGTAGGTTATGCTTAACAGATTTGCTTAAAGGTTTCTCTAACTTTTACCCCCCCCCCCCCGCCACCAACGTTAAATATAGGCTAATTAAAGAACGTGCGGGACCATAGACAATTCCGTTTAGGTAAGAATTTTAACGCGTGGTCATAAATTTAAATAGGTTCAGCCTTTGAGCTGCTACGGAGGAACAAACATACATACATTCTAAATAAATTACTCCATTTGAACTGCGTAGATGTTCCTGCAATTAAGATGTACTCCGTAAATTACTAACGGACGGACATAATAAGTTTTATAAAAAACTATGATTTTTATAATTTTTATATCCAGTGACAAACATTCATAATTATAAAAAAATTAAAAAAAATAATAATCTTTATTTTTATTTTACAGGGAGATGGTCAAGTACGACCGTAGAAAACTTGCAAATATGTAGGTATTAATTCTTTAATCGCATTCTTACCCCAATTTTACCTAGCACGGCCTCCAAAATAGAACTAAAAAAATTCTTGTATAAAGTCACTTTCAGTTCGGAAAAAAAAATGCGTGGAATTTAATCAGTAATAGAGAGATAAAATAATAAAACATGTTAAAGAGAAGTAATACCATCCAGGCTTTTCATATGATCTTTGTTTATATAGCCCATAAAACTCGGCAACGTAAGGATTCCAATGAGAGATGGTACATCTAAATCGCTTTAGCGGTTGAGCTACTACGGTGGAAAAACATACATCCTAAATACATTACACTTCATTTTGGGCAGTTGTGTAAACTTCCGTAGACGTTTATTGATAGTTCTATACATAAAGTAAAAACTATCAACAAATTTTTGAAAAATATATAATCGATGGGAAGATTAACCCGAAAAAAACGTACTACAAATTTAATAGGTGGAGGGTTGAATTTTTCTTTTTTTGGATTATTTATTTATGAATATATTTTTCTTTAAGAAAAATTTTTCAAAAATACCTCTGAAAAAAGACTCAAAATTGGTTTTCAGCGATATCCAAAACTCCCTTGACGAAGTTTGAAAAAATTAATATGATCAATGCCACATATATAAAAATATTTAAGCCAGATATGAAGAAAATCGATATGGGCAATCCTGCAAAAAAAAATGTGTCACACTCACACGTACGCACATATATATATATACGATTTTTTTTTGGTCTAGATAAACAAGTTGGACCCTAAAGCGTAAATTTGCAAAAGAACCCGATATCCCATTTTTGATACGATCATTACTCACTACCCTTTAAGATAGATATTTTCCTTTATAGCTTTATAGCTCTTCGGGGAATTTAAGTTATATTCCCCGGGAAAGTAAAACACATTTTTATAAATTAAGTAATCAAATAACTTTTGTAATATTACTCGTAGATCACCATTACATTGTTTATTTGTTTACGCGCGCGTGTGTATGTATGAGTGTGTATGTGTGTGTGTGTGTGTGTGTGTGTGTGTGTGTGTGTGTGTGTGTGTGTGTGTGTGTGTGTGTGTGTGTGTGTGTGTGTATGTTTGTAAAGTAAAACGTAAATTAGATACAGCATCGATGTAAGCCAATTTTAAAACTGACCTAATTGAATTGTTTAAAGAAATTATTGTAGTTTCTGAAATGCTTCAATGCACTCACTGCATTTACAGCAAAATTTGTATGAAAACTTTTTAATGTTCACATTAATGTGTAACGATGCAATTTAAATTCTTTGCTTAATGGTTCTTGAACGTAAAATAACCTGGATAAATTTAAAATTTAATCAGCATTATATTTAAAATTAATATATTATTGTTTTTGAAAGATTCAATCTATACAGTTTTTAAAAGTTTTAAAATATTTATATATTTTCTATTAAATCAAGAAAATTTCTAACAGATTTTATCACAATAATTTTTTTTTCAAATTTCATGTAATAGAATATTATTTATGTATGTTAACATTTGTATAATACTTTTGGTGTTCAATTTATTTTATGTTTAGTTTTTGCAGTAGCTATATCATTATTTTCAACAATATAACATTCTGGATCATTACTTTAGTTTTGGAATTCTATCAAAATATATACTGTATAAATTATTTTTATTTTTTTTTTTTGTCTTCAGTCATTCGACTGGTTTGATGCAGCTCTCCAAGATTCCCTATCTAGTGCTAGTCGTTTCATTTCAGTATACCCTCTACATCCTACATCCCCAACAATTTGTTTTACATACTCCAAACGTGGCCTGCCTACACAATTTTTCCCTTCTACCTGTCCTTCCAATATTAAAGCGACTATTCCAGGATGCCTTAGTATGTGGCCTATAAGTCTGTTTCTTCTTTTAACTATATTTTTCCAAATGCTACTTTCTTCATCTATTTGCCGCAATACCTCTTCATTTGTCACTTTATCCACCCATCTGATTTTTAACATTCTCCTATAGCACCACATTTCAAAAGCTTCTAATCTTTTCTTCTCAGATACTCCGATTGTCCAAGTTTCACTTCCATATAAAGCGACACTCCAAACATACACTTTCAAAAATCTTTTCCTGACATTTAAATTCATTTTTGATGTAAACAAATTATATTTCTTACTGAAGGCTCGTTTAGCTTGTGCTATTCGGCATTTTATATCGCTCCTGCTTCGTCCATCTTTAGTAATTTTACTTCCCAAATAACAAAATTCTTCTACATCCATAATCTTTTCTCCTCCTATTTTCACATTCAGTGGTCCATCATTGTTATTTCTACTACATTTCATTACTTTTGTTTTGTTCTTGTTTATTTTCATGCAATAGTTTTTGCGTAGGACTTCATCTATGCCGTTCATTGTTTCTTCTAAATCCTTTTTACTCTCGGCTAGAATTACTATATCATCAGCAAATCGTAGCATCTTTATCTTTTCACCTTGTACTGTTACTCCGAATCTAAATTGTTCTTTAACATCATTAACTGCTAGTTCCATGTAAAGATTAAAAAGTAACGGCGATAGGGAACATCCTTGTCGGACTCCCTTTCTTATTAGGGCTTCTTTCTTCTGTTCTTCAATTGTTATTGTTGCTGTTTGGTTCCTGTACATGTTAGCAATTGTTCTTCTATCTCTGTATTTGAACCCTAATTTTTTTAAAATGCTGAACATTTTATTCCAGTCTACGTTATCGAAAGCCTTTTCTAGGTCTATAAACGCCAAGTATGTTGGTTTGTTTTTCTTTAATCTTCCTTCTACTATTAATCTGAGGCCTAAAATTGCTTCCCTTGTCCCTATACTTTTCCTGAAACCAAATTGGTCTTCTCCTAACACTTCTTCCACTCTCCTCTCAATTCTTCTGTATAAAATTCTAGTTAAGATTTTTGATGCATGACTAGTTAAACTAATTGTTCTGTATTCTTCACATTTATCTGCCCCTGCTTTCTTTGGTATCATAACTATAACACTTTTTTTGAAGTCTGATGGAAATTCCCCATTTTCATAAATATTACACACCAGTTTGTATAATCTATCAATCGCTTCCTCACCTGCACTGCGCAGTAATTCTACAGGTATTCCGTCTATTCCAGGAGCCTTTCTGCCATTTAAATCTTTTAATGCTCTCTTAAATTCAGATCTCAGTATTGTTTCTCCCATTTCATCCTCCTCAACTTCCTCTTCTTCCTCTATAACACCATTTTCTAATTCATTTCCTCCGTATAACTCTTCAATATATTCCACCCATCTATCGACTTTACCTTTCGTATTATATATTGGTGTACCATCTTTGTTTAACACATTATTACATTTTAATTTATGTACCCCAAAATTTTCCTTAACTTTCCTGTATGCTCCGTCTATTTTACCAATGTTCATTTCTCTTTCCACTTCTGAACACTTTTCTTTAATCCACTCTTCTTTCGCCAGTTTGCACTTCCTGTTTATAGCATTTCTTAATTGCCGATAGTTCCTTTTACTTTCTTCATCACTAGCATTCTTATATTTTCTACGTTCATCCATCAGCTGCAATATATCGTCTGAAACCCAAGGTTTTCTACCAGTTCTCTTTATTCCGCCTAAGTTTGCTTCTGCTGATTTAAGAATTTCCTTTTTAACATTCTCCCATTCTTCTTCTACATTTTCTACCTTATCTTTTTTACTCAGACCTCTTGCGATGTCCTCCTCAAAAATCTTCTTTACCTCCTCTTCCTCAAGCTTCTCTAAATTCCACCGATTCATCTGACACCTTTTCTTCAGGTTTTTAAACCCCAATCTACATTTCATTATCACCAAATTATGGTCGCTATCAATGTCTGCTCCAGGGTAAGTTTTGCAGTCAACGAGTTGATTTCTAAATCTTTGCTTAACCATGATATAATCTATCTGATACCTTGCAGTATCGCCTGGCTTTTTCCAAGTGTATATTCTTCTATTATGATTTTTAAATTGGGTGTTGGCAATTACTAAATTATACTTCGTGCAAAACTCTATAAGTCGGTCCCCTCTTTCATTCCTTTTGCCCAGCCCGTATTCACCCACTATATTTCCTTCCTTGCCTTTTCCAATGCTTGCATTCCAATCTCCAACTATTATTAAATTTTCATCTCCTTTTACGTGTTTAATTGCTTCATCAATCTCTTCGTATACACACTCTATCTCATCATCATCATGGGCGCTTGTAGGCATATAAACGTTAACAATCGTTGTCGGTTTAGGTTTTGATTTTATCCTTATTACAATGATTCTATCGCTATGCGTTTTGAAATACTCCACTCTCCTCCCTATCTTCTTGTTCATCACGAAACCTACTCCTGCCTGCCCATTATTTGACGCTGAGTTAATTACTCTAAAATCACCTGACCAAAAGTCGCCTTCCTCTTCCCACCGAACCTCACTAATTCCTACTATATCCACATTCACCCTATCCATTTCCCTTTTTAAATTTTCTAGCCTACCAACCTTTTTTAAGCTTCTAACATTCCACGCTCCGACTCGTAGAATGTTATTTTTTAATTTTCTGGTGACCCCTTCCTTAGTAGTCCCCACCCGGAGATCCGAACGGGGGACTATTTTACCTCCGGAATATTTTACCAAGGAAGGCGCCTCCATTATTGTTATGTGAAAATGCAGAGCCACATTTTCTTGGAAAAAAAAGCAGCTGTAGTTTTCCATTGCTTTCAGCTGCGCAGTACTCAGAGGACTGAGTGATGTTGATACGGCCGTTTAAGTCGTCCTGACTCACGCCCCTAACAACTACTGAAAGAGCTGCTGCCCTCTTTCAGGAATCATTCCTTAGTCTGGCTCTCAACAGATACCTCTCCGATATGGTTGCACCTTCGGTCCAGCTACTCTGTATCCTTGAGCACTCAAGCCCCCTCACCAACGGCAAGGTCTCATGATTCATAGAGGAGGATTATTTTTATAAATATTCTTTATTTAAAGTAAAATAACCGTAAAAAATTTATAACTTTCCACTTATCAATAAAATCAAGTCATTATAACTTTTATGATTAGATAGAAATTTAATATGATGGAAGTAATTTGCAATTATTTTTGTTCATTAGATAACGCTATTTTTCGTTAGTTCTCCTAGAAAATCATCCAATTATTTAAATCACAAAATCATCCTTTTAATATTAAATAGTCACACGAATAACGTCATATTAAACTCAATTACGTACTACAGTAAAATTTATTTTTAATTAACATAAACTTTGATGTAATTTCTATACCAATGTTTTTATAATCCTTTTTTCGTCAAATCGTAATCGAAACATTACGGTTATATTTAATAGTTAATTAAAAATTAAAAGATTTTTGGATATAGTCAATTGGTGAAAAAAATCTTAAAAACGTATCTTTAGGTCTAAGATACACGTATGTTCATTATAACGATTAGCAAGCATTACGCATTGATTTCTACTAGACTGTAAAATGTGACATTACTGTAATTTTTGAACAAATATTATGAGAGAAATCAGTGGTTAGATATACTTTCTAACATAAAAAGTAAAAAAAAGTGAGCGTCAGAAATATGATCTCAAGAATTTTAAACCAAGTATTTCAGTCAAGAAATACTTCTTAGATTTATCTAATTACAATGCTACGTTACCAATAAACAAGTAAAATTTGTAAAACCTATTTTTTAATAATATATTAAACACAATAAACAGTTGCAAGCAAACTTAGTCAAATATGAAATTTCATGCTGAGTCATAAATCACGAACCATTAATTTCAATACCATATAGTCCACAAAACAAACATTAATAACAAATACAAAAGAAAAAGAAAGAGAAGTAACAAGAAATTAGATACGACACCACTAAACTTGACGGTGTTAGATTCCAAACTCTTACGCTGACCCTAAGTCGAGTAAATGGGCTCGTTTCAACCGTCGGACGTCTCTGCTGTTATCGAGTAGATTAATTGAAAAGTGGTTTACTTGATTCTCAAGCCTCTGCAGGTATTTAACATTGCGCTGTTGTGGAATCTCATGAACCGAAGGGAGCTCCAGATAATCCTGAATCTCATCATTCCGCTGAACCACGGAGCTTCGGCAATTACCCTCGCTTCTTTGTTCTGAAATCATTGTATAATTGTATATATGAATTGATTTTTTACTTTCATTTATTTTGATATGATAATATTGTTTTATCAATTCAGTACCAGTCTGCAAAATAAAATAAAAGTTTAGTTTAGTTTAAAATGTAACATTTTTCTGCCACAATTAGTCTATTTTCTTTTAAATAAACATGTAATTTTTTTAATAAATTCAGTTATTTTTAGCTTACATTATTCTGAGAATTAAATTAATCAATTTTTTTTTTTGTTTGGGAATGAATATAAATAGAATAGATATATTGAAACTGAATGAAGTAAGGGGAGAAAGACATGGTGAAATGAAGAGTGGAGAAGTTATCTTTTCATATTCTACTTTGAAGCAAGAAAGGAAAAATTCCGGGGTGGAAATAATTTTGAGGGATGAAGTAGCAATATGAGAGCAGAAAGGATGTTGTAAAATGATAAATTAATATCATTACGAGAAAGAAGATAATGAAGAGACATATGAAAGAATTGAAGATCTAATAAAATCGGAAAAAGACAGTTAAAAGTTGCTGATGAGAGACTGGAATTCTGTGGTTAAAGAAACGAAAAAGGAAAGTGCGGTATGAAAATTTTGCTTAGGGGTTAATGAATGGAATGATGAAGAAATTAGTCGGATTTTCCCAAGAGAACAAAATATTATAAGAAACATAGTTTTCAAAAACCAGAAAAGGAGGAGATATATCTGAGTATGGCCTGGAAACAAAGATGCTACCAGATACATCATATTGTAGTAGATATGAAAGAAACTGGATTACTAGGTGTATATACCAGTAGGGTTCATGTTCTACCTATGATGGAATTAGGAATAGCTTTAAAGAAGATAGAGGAAGTGAAGATAAATAAGAAATTGAACATAGAAAGTTGAAGTAACTGATTGAGCAAACAACAGGAAAAAATAGCTAAAGAAGGTAAATAAAGAAAAAAGAAAATAAAAATATAAGGAACTTGAATTAGAATAAAAAATGCTAGAATAAAAACAGCAGAAGAAGAAGAAAGCTTTTATGAGGAAAATAGAGCCAAGAAACCATGGGAAACTATTGAAATCCTAAACAAATTAGAAGAAAGAATGATGTATATTATAGAATGTGATAGAGCAACTTAAACAATGAGTTAAGGTGCAAACACAGAAAGCTAGGAAAAGCTATTGAAGGAAAAATGTAATATTATTAAGAAAAGAAAGTGCAATACGCTATTATGTACAGGAAGGTGAAGATCATTATATGGGATAAATGAAAAGGGAATAGTAAATTCTGCATGAGGAGAAAGAAGTAAGAGAAAATAGAAGATATACGTGGAGAACCTAGATATGACCTGAGAGAAACATGGAACTAAATCTAGAAAAGGAATGGAAAATAGGTGAAGAGGATACAGGTCCATCGATAATAAAAATTTAAAGTACAAATAAAGTAATATTTATTTAAAAAAAAAAAAGAATAAAAAATTGATTGGAGTAGATGGACTTTCCATAGAATTTTATAAATATTTAAAGGAAGAAAGAACATAAAAAATAATTGAACTGTGTAATAAAATATTTAATTGGGATAATGGCCTGAAAACTTTTTAAAAATGATAATGATACCAATTCCAAAGAAAACTCATACCAGAAAATACACAGAACACAGAAAAATAACTATAATATTTCTTGATATAAAAATACTGTTATGAGCCTTAATATTATTAAGAGTTCTAAAAGGAGAATGGTAATAATAGTGGAAGTGGATGCAGGAGAGGAACAGTTTGGCTTCAAGAAAGGAAAAGGTAGCAAAGATTCCATTACACTACTAAGGATTGTTAGAGAGAGATATTTAGAGAGATTAAGAAGAATGAGGCTGTGTTTGATAGATTTAGAGAAGGCATTTGATGGAATCAAACATGAGAAAATGGAAGAGATTCTAAAAGTGAAAAAAGTAGAATAGAAACGCAGAAGGTTAATTAAGGAATTATATATGTGACAAACAGCAGCAATGAAAGTAAGAATATGACTGATTGGATGGGTCATGGTCAAGCTTTTAGGCAAGGATGCTGTCTTTCACCAACATTGTTCATTTACATTGAAGATATGATGAGAAAGAGAAGTTTAATTTTGAGAAGCAAGAAAGAATAAATAAAGGAGAAAAATTAGCAGGAGAGCAGGAGGAAAATCATAAGCAAAATTTACTGGCGATATGATAATTCTAGTTGATGTCAAACTCATGCTTCAAAGAATGTTACCAGCCCTAGAGGAAAGCATAAAACATTATGAAATGAAAATAAATATAGTCAAAACTATAGTGATGGAAATAAATAAATAAAAGGATTTAGTGGTGAGGATAAGTAAGGAAGAATAGAATAAGTAAAAATTACAGATATTTTGAGAATTTGGTGACTGAAAACTGGAAGAGAACAATTTAGATAAAAGGAAGGATAAAAAAAATATCAAAAGAAGCCTTCAGAAAGAAGAGGAATTTACTATATAGTAAAAGACTGTACTTAAAATTAAGGAAGAAGGTAGCCAAATGTTAGTATGTTGTAACTTGTATGGAAGTAAAACATTGAAGATGAGGAAGATTGAGGATACTGCAATAAATCTTTCGATGCGTGGATTTTAAAATCGAAGGGGAATGTAGGATGGATTGATAAATTAAGCAATGAGGAAATAATAAGATTAAAAAAGAAAGAGCACTTATGAAGGAAGTTCACAAAAGAAAATTGTAGTTAGCGGAAGTGGAATCTTGGCAACAACATTGTAAGGATCAGTAGAAGGAGAAGAAAAGCGAGGAAGAAGAAAGGTTAAGACGGATTACGATGGTTAATAGATGAGGTGAAAATAGGAAACTACAAGGGGTGAAGGAGAAGACTTGGGACAGATATGGATGGAGAACCCACCGGATTGTTCTAATGGCGAACGCGTCTTGGCAAATCAGCTGATTTCGAAGTCGAAAGTTTCAACGTTGAAATCCTAGTGAAGGCAGTTACTTATATACGGATTTGAATACTAGGTCGTAGATATCGGTGTTTCTTTGGTGGTTGGGTTTCAATTAACCACACACCTCAGAAATCGTCGACCTGAGACTGTACAAGACTACACTTCACTTACATATCTTCATCATCCTCTGAAGTAATACCCGACGATGATTCCCCGAGGTTAAACAGGAAAAAAACATGAATGGAGACAACGATGCTGTAAGGGACCTACCGCCAGGCAGAACAATAAATGATATTGATGATAATAAGCATTAGCATCTTACAGATTATGTCATTATATCATTGAAATATAAATTGCAATTTACGATATCTCTGACGGCCATTAAAATCACTTAAGGTAGATTTCAGTAGGTTAGTGTATTATCTAGATCAGCTTCTTGGGGAAGTGTACTGGGTAGGACTTATCGTTTTCATACATCTAATATATTTGAAAACATATTTATGCAGATGTGTTCATTAAAAGAAAAAAAGCTATTTAGTATAAGTAACATTGGGAAGGAATGTAAAACATATTTTTAGGCGAAAAAATTTATTTTAATTAGATTATTAAAATCTATAAATATACGATATACGAATAAATTATATGGGACACTCTGTATAAATAACATACAAATGTAGTATCTCCATGTAATTATTTTTCTATTCTTAATTATGTAATATCCATTTTTTGAGGCGTTTTATTTTTCTTCCAGGATTTTTTAATATTTTAATCAATTAATATATTTAAGTTAAATTCAAATATTTTATTTTCATGTTAATTTTTTTTTGTTGAAAATACTAACAAAAATGTTAATTAACATCTTATCTTATCTAACTTGTTAGGTACTTTGTGATAGTTCAATATATCATAATGTTATATAAAGCAACTTGTTATATACTCGATTTAAAAATGATTTATCTCTACCCATTAGGTACTTCTCTTTTTGTAAAGAGTTTCTAGATTTTTAACTCCATTCATTCTTTTTCTCACTTATCTCATTAGGTGATGTGTTGTGAAAAAGTCAGTTACAAATTAGGATATATAAGTATGATTCTGACAGAGTAAAAATGACTGGTATTTTGAAGCCACACCCCCAACTCCGCTACTTAGTATGTGATTAATTATTTAACTTTTCTCAATTTTTTCATTTTTAATTCCTGTTTTTGAAATAAGAAATATTTTATATTGTTAATATTTTATTTTTCCTTATACTAATGCGTTTAATTTCTCATAAAACGTATATATATATATATATATATATATATATATATATTTTATATTTGAAAATATAAATGAAAATTTATATAAAATACTCGTATATTTGAAAATTTTAAAAATTAAGTTTAAATAATTTTCAATAGTAAGATCATGAATTACTTTTTTGTTATTTAATAAATAAAATTCATAAAAATCATTTAATAAGGCTGCTTATGTTTTACTCATAAAATTTTGTAATTTCGTTGAATTGTAAAACGTCTTTTTGTTCTTTAATCATGACATAATCATTTTCAAGTATAACATGTTGTGTTTAGTATGTTTATAAAGCTATAAATAATATTTTGGTAGCTGAGAGCCACAATCTTGTTTTTACTTTATCGCCAGTCAACAATAATTAATATTAGAATTGTCTTTACTTGACAGCGCTTCAGGTGAAAATAACTAGAAATTACTTAGATTCTTCCATTTAATTTATGAACATTTTTTTATTTTTTTTTACATCGTATTTTAAGTATTTAGACATAAAATATATTATTTTATTAATAATATTAATATGATCGATGAATGTATGTATCAGAATAGACAAGAGATGCTTATCAACAAAAAAAATTATAAACATTAATAGTTAACAACCAGTTTTGTATGAGAGTTAATAATTTCTACTGTTGTTTTTTATTATTAGTTTTTTTTTATGGACTTCTTAATAATAAATAACATATAAAAATAAAATATGAGTATGTTTTTGATGACGTGAACAAAATAAATTCGTGGGTGGTTTGAAAAATATAAATATGGGGTACAAAATAGAAGTACTTTAATATCTGATTTTCAATATAAATATCAATATAAGTTTCCGTAGCAATGTTTTTGCATAAACGTGTTTTGTAAATTGAAAATATTTTATAATTTATTAAAATATTAACAACTAGCCGCTCGGCCAGGCTTCGCCGGACCACCCAGCTCGCCTCACTTCGTTCGGCGCTTTGGTTTTCCAGGTTTCAAAAGTTCTTTTTTCAACTGGAAAATTTTTGACGTTAGCAACTTTACTCCAAGTTAAGAGCTTAATGTTTTTAGAAAATTTTCATGCAATCTAGATACGTTATCTGATAACAGAAAATCCATTTTTTTTAAATTTACTGACATGGGGGCTGCGCCCCCAATCACCCCACAAAATATAATTCCCATATAAGAACTGTGAAAACATTTTCGGTAGATAATTCGGAAAAACAACGTAATTTTTATTTTTTTTTAACCCCCCCTCAACCCCCCAACATCTAATGTTTGTGTACAGTCTGGAAAAATAACTTCAACTTTTTTACATGACTCACTTTTAAATAAATACAATACTTTTCTTAGTTAGGATTCATTTTTACTCAGCTATTCTTTGTAATAAATTTTCAACCTAAATTTTGTAACTGAAAACTTTGGGACTCAATTTAAACGCTTTGATAGTTATAAATTTAATTTAAATAACCTAATTTGAAAAATTGATGGATTAGAGACTACGAATTCTAAATTTTTCAATGCTACACGGATACTTTTCATGGAGATTTATAAAAATTACAAAAAACATAATTAAGAATAACTTGGATTCCATAATAATACTTAAGGATTATAATTAAGAAAATCATTAATAACAAAGCAATTAAATATTCCTTAACTATTGTAGTGCTTTCAAATACACAACATTTTTCGTTTTTCCTTCGGGCGCGTACACAAAAAGATCCATGGGGTTACCAACTCGCGAGCAAGCCACATACAGTTGCCCGTGTGAAAAGCATGGATTTTTCAAATGGACACCACACACTTGAAGCGATTGCCCTTGAGATTTGTTAATTGTTAATAGCAAAAGCAATCCGTAAGGGAAACTGCAAGCGTCTGAACGCGAAAGGAGTCTCGCATTTCCCGTTGCTCAGTTGTTGCAGTCGAGCGAGATTGATCTGTGCGTATTCGGTCGCTTTCTAAACGTATTTCCCGTTGCTCAGTTGTTTCAGTCGAACGAGATTGGGCAATGTGTATTCGGTCGCTTTCCAATCTTGACTGTCTTTCGTCTTCAGTCTCCGCCGCACGAATAGTTTTCATCATACGTGCTTTTTTTTGTATTTCTCCCAATTGAGGAATGTCTTTTAGGCATGTATGATGTTTTGAAAAAAGATCACAGTATTTAAAAGATTGCAGTTAAATACTTTAAACACTTTAAATTAGTAACACACACATGATAAACAAAAGCAGCTATTTATTTATGTTTTTAAACAGCACATGCATATGTAAGTTTTACGATTGAATTCGTAAATCAATTTTTAAATCAATTGAAACTTACGAATAACTGTACGTTAAAACTTCAGCCCTTTACAAAATTGATCAATGTTAGCTGTTAGATCAATTGTCATTTTCAAAAAATGTTAGCTAAAAATTAAATTTTTCTTGGAAAATTTAAGTCATTTTGAAAATTTAAATGCAAAAATGTCATAATTGTAAAAAATTAACTCTTAAACGTACAACTCGATAACGCCAAATTGTTAAGTGTGAAATTTAACTTTTAAAGAATGCGAACAAATGAATCCAATATTGTCAATATGGAAAAAAGTAACTTTAACGTCGATAACTCGCAACCGTTATGTCGGAGGTCCAAAAAAATTAACCAATGTTCACCACAGGGCTTCACAGTGTAGGTGTGCAAAATTTTAGACAAATCTGTCCGGTAGATCCCGAATTAAATTAGAACAGACAGACAAACAATCATTAATTTTTATATATATAGATTAACATAATTCAATATATCTTTGTCATAAATCGTTTAACATGAATACATCATTTTTTTTAATTAAAAGAAAAGACTTATTAGAAAAATGGATCAAAAAAAATACTAAATAAAATGACAACTTATTAGGTATGTACAAATGTTAGATATTGTAACCTAACAGCTGTAAGTCACTAGAAAATAAAACTGTAGTAATGGCTAATAATTACACAGCCATTCCCAAGAATAAAATACATTCTATACCAGCTGACGTATTAGGAAAGATGACGAATTAAGAAGTTCGCCATGTACAGCTGAGTAACATCTTTGAATAGTAGGAACAACAGTATTTTTACACATATTTGAATACTAGATAGTGGATACGGTGTTCTTTGGTGGTTGGGTTTCAATTAACCACACATCTCAGGAACGGTCGAATCGAGACTGTACAAGACTACACTTCATTTACACTCATACATATCATCTTCATTCATCCTCTGAAGTATTATCTGAACGGTAATTACCGTAGGATAAATAGGAAAAATAAAAAAGGTACAGTGGTATACGGTGTTAAAAAATAAATTTTCTCTTTATTTACAGTAGGGACTAATACATAACGAATGACGGAAATTTTTGTTTTAATTATGATGCACCTTTCTGTAAAGAAAACAGTATATTATACACAAAGTGATTACGAAGATTGTAACAAACCGTTGAATGACCTCCACGTTGCTGTTACTGGCTGTTCCCCAGAGTTCAATCCCGTACGTCCATATCGGTTTCAAGAAAGCATTGTAGATCAGAACCATGCTAGATAAATAAATTTGTGATCTCTTACCCAACATCCAGTACATCTTCTTAAGCTTAATGTCAAGCAAATTCCTCTTCCTCCTAAAATGATCCCTCCACGTCAAACGGCGATCAAGGTAAAAGCTCCGGTGTTGTAACGTACTGACGAGATATATTGAAACCGTTTAACCAAACCGCAGGACAATGTTCCCTTTCATCGTGAACGTCAAGTGGCAAGATTGCCGTGTCATCCCCGTACGACGCAACCGTGATGTTGGCTGGAGTAGGCAAGTCAGAAGTGTAGATCAGGAACAGAACTGGGCCCAAAACTGAGCCCTGCGGAATCTGGGATAAAAAACAAAAAAATTGGGGACAAAAAATATGACAAGATTGTTTAAAACATACTATTTTATGTTTGAAAATAACTTTTTTAAATGGGTAATAAACTCGAAAAAGTTTTAAACAAAATTTGTAGAGAATTAATTCTGAGTAAATGATAGGAATAATGTCAAAAAACTAAATTCAAATGTAAGAAATTTGAATTTTATTAAAATAAAAACATTTCAAAATGTAGTCGATTTTAACTAGATACTAAACGAAATTGCATTTTCAACAGTACAGAACTACTATTTTAGAAAAGTAGTGGAAATTAAAAAAATGAAACAAAACTTGATCGATAAAAGTTTATCAAACATCGTTAAAGCTAATTAAAAATTATTTGTACCTAGATTTGTTTAAAAATCTATTTCTTAGGTATATATAATTGTGTGTGTGTGTGTGTGTGTGTGTGTGTGTGTGTGTGTGTGTGTGTGTGTGTTTGTGTTTGTACGCACACACACGCGATTTTTTTTGTCTTCAGTCAATGGATTGGTCTGATGCAGCTCTCCAAGTTTCCCTATCTAGTGCTAGTTGTTTCATTTCGGTATACCCTCTACGTCCTACATCCCTAACAACAAAAACACATACGCGATATATATATTATATATCGCTATATATATATATATATATATATATATATATATTGTGCGCGCGGGCGCGTATTATCTGTGATTAGTTTTCATTTATTTATTGAATAATTTACTTATATTTTTAAAATAAAAAATATCAATTTTACTTTTTTTTAAAAATTAATTAATTAATTTTTTATTAATTCGTTAATTATTATCTTAAGTTATGGTTTACCTTTTAAAATCTTTAACTTTTAATTATATGAACCTCCAACATTTTTATTTTTATTTATATTATATGCACAGTACATTTATATAGCGTTTATATATATTTATATACATGTGTGTGTAAAGATGGTTTAATTATGCAATACACACAATTTATTGTAGCACATATTTTTATACATTTTTATTAGTATACACATAGAAATGCGTTTATATTTCTAAAGCGAAAGCTTATACTTTATCCTTTATTGGTATTATTGCAACATATTCATTACTCGATAGAAATTCCAATAGAAACTCAACCATTAACACTATTTAGTTGGAATCCAATTAAATTGTCAATTAAAACTTTACATAAAACGAGTATGAAATTTCTCAATTTATTTAACATAAAATTAAGTTAAATCTAAACCAATACGGTAAATAAGCTCTATCATCATATGTCTGTTATTTAACAGTGAACAAATCGTGTTAAAATGTTGTTCATGGTATTGAACGATGTCTGAGTAGCTAACAGTTTTTAGATTCCATATTGTATTTCATTCCCTACTTCTTATTTATTGTAATACTGAATAAGGAATTTATGGCTTTATTAATTGTATATTATTTACTACAATTGGATAAAATTTATTACAAAAACTTCGTCAAACCTGCCTACTAAAGGTATTAATACTACTATTCCTCCAATAAAAAAATGCGACAGATACTATATTATTATACCTCCATTACGCTAAATATTGCAGATATTGTAAATTAATGAATCGCACGATAATAACTAAAGGAGATTAATTAAAATGAAAAAAAAAATTTTCTTCTACATTTTACATTTGAAGTACTATAAGAGCGCATGCTTACCACACATGTGTATGTGTATGGAGTAAGCAACTTCTAATATTATGAGTTATCATTATAAAAAAATGCTAGCAGTGTAAGACATTTTTTTTGCAAATTTGAATTTTTTAATGTACTTATAAAACTAATTTGCCAGTGTAACTTTTATTTAAATTCTAAGTTATGGTTTAAAATACCAAAACATATTTTTACTTATCTTTTAAGAGAAAACAGCATTTTCCTTTGAACGTTAACTACTTTTGAAAGTATAATTTAAAGAACAAACTACTTCTTATAATTTTTCATTCTGTATACTGTCGATTTATTACATAAAATAGATAATGTGCTTTAAAAATTGAGCATAGAATTATACAAACGCAGATCATATTATAAAATATAAGTAGAGTTTATATTATTTGAAAAATCTCTTTATATTTGGTATGGATATTCCAAAAATAATAAAGCTGCCGGCTCAGATAAAATACGATTTGAATTCTTTAAGCAGTCACGCGTTGAACATGAATTGCTACTTAAAATATCTAATAATATGAATTTTAGGAATTTTAGCTTTTTTTTAAAGAAGCAATAATCTTTCTTCTCCTTTACAAGAATGTACCTTGAAGTTGTTAATTACAAAGGTATCCTTTATAATATCCTTTTTGTCTTGATGACCTTTTAGGACAATTTGTCAAAAAATGGTCGCAGAATCTTGTTAAAATTTTGAAGGAGTAGATGACTAGAAATAATACGTTAAATGAATATCCAATTGCAGAAGATACTCTGCAACCATTAATATTTTTTAATATTTGTAATAATGTAACTCTAAAGCTATGTTGCAAGAAGAAAAGTGTGGTAATCAGCCAAAAAATGGGGGTACAGTTTATTTTGCATTTCTCGACGATTCATTATCCAGGGACCTCCAAAAATTTAAAAAATCAGTGTTGGCGAGTTTGAAGCTTAATATTTTTAAACTGGATAAACCGATTTTGATTAAATATTGTGCATAGACTCATAAACATGGGTTTATTTATTAAAATATTTTCTGGGTTAATATCTCCAGCGGGTGGCGTAAGAAGTTTTTTGGGAGTCAATTTTCTCAAAATTTTACACACATAATTCTACTTTATATTAACCTCAGTACCTGCATGCATGCTTATTTCTCATCTTTTTTTTAAAGTGTCCAAAAACTCCGCCTTTCATCAAAGATCGATAAAAATCTATCTTTTCATTTATTGCATATTTGTTAACCAAATTTTGTTTTATGTCTTTCTAGGCATAGTAGTTGTACAAGTGACACAAAAAAATACTTAGGAGCAACATTGGGAATGGCAAGTCGATTCAAGTATAAAAATATCGATTTTTTTAAATTATTTTCAAAATATCGATTATTTTCATGTATCATTTTTTTCGGCTATATAAGAATAAATAACCAATACCAGGAAAGTATTACAACTTCTTTTTCTCATTAATATCAGAGAATTTTTCGATAACATTGATTATTGTAAGCTCTTTTTTAAATTATGTAATATTAGTTTATGAAACAAATTTCTGAAGGAGTTGAAGTATTTGGCAATTAGAGTGTCTTGTATTTTGTTAAAATGTTATAAAAATATTTCTGATATTTTGGCAGTAAAACAAGACTACGTTTGGTCACCCTTATTATTTCCTTTATTGTTAATGTTTTTTTTTTATGATATGATTATATAGAATTTATGGGTTGATGAACTAATAATGAGGTTATTATTTGTTTTTCTGAATTTTAACGGGCATTGACTGCTGGTGTCATTAGCCCTCGTCACATTCTTTAAAAGAAATTAGTATCACCATCAGGATCGTCATATGTAAGGGTGCAGAGGGCCCTTACATTTTATTTAAAAGCACAACCAACTTAAAAAACATTAAGACACAACAACAAGACAAAACAACACTTACGGGGTGTAAAGGGCCCCGATATTAAAATTTGAGATAAGTTTCTCAAAAAGACCATGAAATTAAAAATACAACTTATCAATACCATTTCTTTCTTCTACCTGTCTCGTTTATAGTTTCTTTAAGCACCCTCGGGGCGACAAGAACCGTCGTGAAGTAGTATATTAGTCGCGCCAGGATGCCGTGGCAGTTGGCTCCTTGTAAACAGGCTACAGTTTTTAACAACTGCCACTCTTACAGGAAATGCATCCAAACCATCGCAGACTGTTGCCTTTCTGGCAGCTTCGTCTGCGTTTTCATTACCTATAATACCAGCGTGGCCTGGAGTCCATACAAATATGCATCGCTGTCCTCGTTGGTTATTATTATAGATAATTGTAAAATTTATTGCGATAGATATAAATTACTTGTTACTCGTTAAACAGAAAATTGAATGAAAATTAAAATGTGAGCTTGAAAGAAAAGTAGCATTTCGGAATCATCCTTATAAAATAATAAGCGTATATAAATATATGCGAGTAAATTTCAATGCCAGTTAATGGTGAATTTCAAGCCGGTTTTCAATGGTGATTCATCTCAAGGAAGGAACAACAGTAATAAAATTTGCTGTAAACAGTATTTGATCTGCCAGCCTCCGTGGCACGACTTGTAGCGTCTCGGCCCTTTATCTGGAGGTCCCGGGTTCAAATCCCGGGCAGGTATGGCATTTTTACACGCTACAATTCATTCTTCTCAGTATTTCAAGCAATACGTAACGATGGTCCCACAGGTTAAACAAAAAAAAGTATTTGATCTAATCTCTTCTATAAAAAAGATATTCTACTTAGGTCGACAAATCAAAATTATAAAAACCTTCTGTAAACTCATAGGTCTCTATGAATCGCATATATAGTGATATATTCAGGATCAAAAATTACAAAAAAATTAATAGATTGCTTCTTAAAAAATATTGAACTTCTCGAAAGTTTGCCTAATTATGTATTGGAAACTGAACCGATGTTATCAATAACCCCCTTGATATCAATGAATAAAAATTAAATCTTCGAAGACTTTACGTCCTTTTAAACTAGTAAAATTATAAATATTATATATAGAATGCTTCTAAAATGGTGAGCTGGTTATACTTTTTCAAATTTTACTTGTAAAACTAAACAGAAAATATCCTTAAGAAAAATGGCGATTTCTTCTTCGTTCTCCCCTGTCCGAAATTTTGTTATTTTGTTATAAAAATGTATAAATCTTTTATTTAACGGATATTAGATTTAGAAAAAACTTCCTTAAGCAGATTTGTTAAGCTTAACCTATATATCAATATTTTTAGCAAAAGCCCTTTTTAAAATGTATACCCTATCTCTAAAAAATATTTTTTATCGACTCTAAATTTTTTAAATTAAATTATTAATTATTTTTTATATTTTTCACTTACAGGGCTATTAAAATTAATGTAATTTTGGCAATTGTATTATAAATCGGACCCAAAATGAGAAACAAATTTTTTCATTACTTTCATAAAAGTTATATGTACTACTTTATTTTTTCATTATTTTTTAAACAATTCTCTTTTAAGTTATTTTTTTTTTTTTTTTAGTGATCACTTCTTTATAAATAAATTTTCCCCATAGAATAAGGAAGCCTCTAAAATAAAAAGGTCTCATTCGAAATTTTGGAATTTCTATGGTTAAATCTTTCTTAGTAATCATCAGAGCCAATAAAAAGCCTGCTTGGGCTTCCAAATTATAAATGATTCAGAACAATTTTTTAGTTTTCTCAAGCTCAACGATTATAAAACCAATGACCAACGTGGCCGAAAAAGTCATGCAATACGTTGCCAGCTTTTTTTATTTCTTTTTTTTTTTGAAAATAAACTCACTATTATTTCGGTTTTTTAAATAACTCCAAACAAAAGACAAAGTTATAAATTTTATCCGAATATATTTTCTTTATCATTTTTTCAAATTTGATCTTCGCCAAACGGATCTAATCTGATAATTGTTTTTTGTTTTGTTGACAAAGTTTCGGTGAAAGTTGCGTGAAACGTTTTTTCCACGCAACCACATTAAAAAATATTTTTAAACAAAAAATTATACTATCTATATAGATGTGAAAAAATATCTTTTATCTATTTTAATTAGCTAACATCGTTCCTTATTACTGGATTTTATACCGTAATTATAGTTGTTAATTTTGTTATTTAACAATATTGGTTCACAATACAAAAACATATTGGAAAAATAAAATAAGGGTATTTATTCACTAAATTAACTAATCTTTTTTTTTAATATTTTTATTTTCAGTCGCATTAACAAAGTAATTAGCGACTTATAGATGTGTGGATAGTTGAAACCCAACCATCAAAGAGCCCGATGAATAAATTCTCTTTTTAATTAAAATAGATTTGTCAAAAATAATATTTTTATTAGTAATTACCACCACCGATATCCACAATATAGAATTCACAATACAACTATCTTTATTACGATATAAACCTGAGAACTTCGACTTCGAAATCAGCTGATTTACCACGATGAGTTTTCCACTAGACTAACCCGGTGGGTTAACTAATTTTTTTCATATTTAAAAATTTTTTTTTTTAAGAACTTGAAGGGTTTTTTTATTTTTCATTTTATTTTCTTAAAACTAAATTTCTTAAAATTAAATTATCTTCGATAATTTAATTGAATTTAATTTTGAATTAAATTTAATTTAATTAAATTAACTAAGATAATTTAATTTTCTTAAACAATTATCATCGTTTGAACAAAAAAACATAGAGTATTATTAGTTTTAAAACCGATTTTTTTCGAAATAGGCTGTGTTATCTTAATTGAATGGTTCGTAAGTGATCTATTTTGTATATTTAGTAGTTTTGTGCTCAAAATTCTATTATTTTATAAAATTTTAACAGAAATCCAATAATAATTTCACCAGTGAAATTTGTTGTTGCTTAGCAACATTTAAGACATATTTTATTACGTATCTGATTTTATTTAAGAATAATTCAAAAAAGGATATAAGTTTTATTTTGAAAGGAGAACGTATACAGTATATTAATAATAATGAAAAGCCATGACACTGATTACTGCCTATTTTAATAATTGTCCAAACAGATGTTTTATAAATCCGTCTATGAAGTTATGGTGAGTTCAAAAACTCAATTATTATTTTATTTATTTGATAGGGTTTTCATATATCAAAAAAATATGAAACCGGGTTAAAAATTTTGATTTCTATTATTTTAGGGTGCAAGAATACCTTTTGCATCATTTTTAGTAGAGAATGAATTCCAGTAGGTTTTTTTTTACTGTAATTGACCTTACATATCAGCAACATTTATAATCTTCTTTTTATTAAAAAAAATAAAATAAAACAGTGACTTTTTTAGCTGAAATATTCAAAAATATTATTTTAGTTTGAAGTTTTGAAAGATCTCCGATAATTAAATTGCTTAATTATAAAACATCATGAAAATAAATGAGAAATATATTAATTTATACACTGACAAGGAGCAGATAGAAGAATGTCTTGTCTAATCGAGCTTATAAATCCTCTTAAGTTGTTTAAATTTCAAAACCTGTCATTGTAGGAATTACCTATTGTAATCTTTTCTTAAATATACCTGTTTTCTTCCAAATCTAGAATAGTATCTTTACTGCATTTCACTCTTTAAGTTTAACCTCAAGTGATGCAATGAATTAAGAAAGAGTGAGTTAGTAATCCTGACATTAACCGGAATTATTATTTGACAGAATCCCAATATTATACCAAGCAATTACTGTAGAAAATATCAAATTTTCTGATATCCTTTCAAAAAATAAAAAAAATTAAAGGATAATAATATCTTAAATTATATTTTATCTAATATGGCTTTTTCACTTAATATTTTATTTGAGTTTAATATAAATCCTCAATATGTTATTATATTTGTTTAATAATCCTACACTAATACTTAAAGTAAACACATGTTACATGAGAATGCGCTCTAACTAATGGTTATAACTGCTTAGACTATTTATTTTACACGCAATTTTAAAATAATTTATGTAATGAAACCTGGGACCAATAGTGAGATAATGTATAATCAGTAATGTAGTCCAACATTCTGTTGTAGTCCAACAGATGATAGATCTTAAGCTTTCTTAAATTACCGAGCGCATTACATAGAGTTTTATTTCAAATCATACAAGAATCAAAAATTATTTTAGGTTATCATAAGTAAATTTCAGGTTAATTCCTTATTAGTTACATCAAGATAATGTATAAAATATTTTTATAATTTCATCATAAACTATGTATGCAAATGTCACATCAAAAAAAAAAGGATTGTAGAGTACTTGACTTGAGATGCAAACTAGCATTGTCAATTTCCTATGCAAGACATAATAGTAAAATAGAGGAATCAATTTCCCATTGTCTTCTTCACTGAACTACAAATACTGTTGCACATAAGCACGCCAAATCCACCACAAAATTACGAAAATATTTAGCTTTATAAAAACCACATTCACTTTGTTCACCAGAGCACTAGCGGTACAATGAAAATCAATACTCTCAAAGAATGTTACTTTAGTTTGATTAGTCCCTCTTGTATCTCAGGTGCTGCAGATCTTTTGTAGTCTTACGGTTGTCGGAAAATATTATCCTACCCTACTAAAGAGCATGTGTATTTGTGTTTGAGTATTGTGTGTGTGTCCGTCCTCCTTAGCTTAGTACCAGCACCGGAATGTACCGATCACTAGCAGAAAATCCTAATTCATTAGTACATATCTCGTGGAAGTCAGGTATATACTTGTTATATTATATATCGTTATATATGCGAAATATATATTGATATAATTTTTTATATATTTGATTGTTTTTCTTCATAAAATAATGAACTATAACCAAAAATTACCCACCGGATGTACCAAACACTAGCGGAAAATTCCAATTCGTTTAGTATTAATTTCTAGAGATAAATTTTTAATTTAACTTTCGTTATGTCAGTTTTCATCATACCTCTGCAATTTTCATTTTCATATTCAGTTTCAATTTTCATTTTCATTTTCGACAATTTTCGTTTTCAGCACGCCTCTGCAGCTAGTAACTACGAGTATTCTATACCTTAATATAAGAATACTATATAATATACTGTAATTAATATGAGAACAAATTAGAAAGGTAATTATTTAATAAAGTAAAAAGTCAATATTCAGTTACTTTTAATAACTGTTAAAGTAACAGATTATTATTTTGAATTTTCAACTACCATTATTTAAAGTACAGGTAAACGAAGAACATTTAATGTCAACTTATTAAACAATATAAATATTATTTTTTTTAATTAGAAACTTTTACCATATTTTTTTTCTCTTCAATCATTTGACTGGTTTGATGCACCTCTTCAAGATTGCCTATCTAGTGCTAGTCGTTTCATTTCAGAATTACCCCTACATCCTACATCTCTAACAAATTATTAATTAAATATTCCAGACGTTGTCTTCCAGCACAATTTTTCCCATCTACCTGCCCCTCTAATATCAAACCGACTATACCAGGATGCCTTAATATTTGACCTATAAGTCTGTCTCTTCTTTTAACTATATTTTTCTCAATGCTTCTTTCTTCATCAGTTTGCCGCAACACTTCTTCATTTGTTACTTTATCCTTCCATCTGAATTTTAATATTCTCCTGTATCACCACATTTCAAAAGCTTCTAATCTTTTCTTGTCAGGTACTCCGATCATCCAAGATTTACTGATATAAACAGCTGCAAACTTTCAAATTAACCGATTTGCGAAAACGCAATCCGCACGCCTTCCTCTACCAGCGAAAATTTTACACGAAACTCTTCCTATATCTAACTGCTTACCTATATCTAATCTCTTCCCATATCGAGAATGCATAGTCAATTTAGACTTGCATTCAGTCCATTAATTGATTTAGTAATTAAACAACTTTTATGGTATTACTATTTGTCATTATCCCAAATATTATAAAAAAGTTATATTTTTTTGAAATTTGATAAAATATTTTTTTGAAAAAAAAAATAATAGCAGTAGACCTTCTATATGTTAATTTCTAGTAAAAAATTAAAATAAAAAAGGATTTTTTCATTTTACAAAAAATTTTAGTTTTTACTTATTAAACTTTCATTTCGTTAAGTTTATACTGTATTTTATTGAGTAATCTGGTTTCTTACTCGTTTGTATTATTATTCTAACTTAAGCAATTTTAAATAAAGTTAATATGATTAATTAATTATTATAAAAACCAAAAATTAGAATTTAGCTATTAAGTTTAAATTTGTAAATGTATTTAATATTTTATAAATAAGCTCTTAAATACCTAAATAACACAAGTATTTTTAAACAAAAACTATATATTTTTGAAACTAGGCTCTAAGGAAACGGTTTGTAGTAAGGTGACATTCCACTGCATTTTCAGCAAGTCGAAGGTATCGAATGAACATCATAAAAGTTAACTGGGAAATGCAACTGATATTAAGACTTATAAATGGTATCATCTTTTTATTTATCATAGGGATTGGTTGTTTATGTAATACCATTACGGTCAGAGAAAGAACTCTTAACTCGATCAGATTTAGTCTCTTACTCTCGTTTCAGTTATAAGAAACACTGGAGAAAATACTTTTAAACAATTTACGCTTTCTGTCAACCTGTATTTGTAATACTTTAAATTTTATATAAGTTTATTAATTTTAATAAATTTAAAATTATAAAAATTATTCTTTCAAATATTTTACTTTCAAACGTAGAAGGTGTGATATAAAAGTGTGGTGATAATTATCTCCTATCACCTTTTTCATATACTCTATAAAGTATGACTCTTACAACTCAGCCTGATTTCACTTTTTTTTCTAAATTCATTTGAATATTATGTATCGATCTGCAAAGGTTTTTATTCAATGTAGAATAACAAATTTAACTAAATTTACTCTCTGATAAAGTTCAAACGTAATTGAATACGTTTATCAGCTTTGGTTTCAAGAGGTTGTTCTATAAAAAGTTTAATTTTTTCTTCTTTTTTTTACTGGTTGGTTTTAATTTTTGGTTTTTCATATTTTAAAATATCATATGAGAGTGGGCCATCCAATGATTACCCCCCACAGAAACAAGAACTAAACGATTAAAATAACAGTAAACGTCCACGTTAATAAACATAATTACAGTAAGAATTAAAATCCAATAAACGCTCATTACGTCTTAAGCATTATCATCACAAAGTTCTAAAACATATCCAATCTATGGACCACCTATGTCCAACACATTCAATTCACACGCAATGTTTTTTATTAGATAGAAGACCCTTATGCATATATACACACCGAAAGATAAATGAACGAATGAAACTTACAGTACAGACATAAAGGTGACAAAATAAGGGAATAAAGATAAATGCAAAGCAACATTACGGCAAACAGTAATAGCATTAAAACAAAAACAGTAAGTAGGTAACTTGAATAGAAAAACAAAAAGTAATAACAGAAAGAGGTAAATACACAAGGTAAAAAAATACCGAAAGAGAGCACTGATATGAACACCACAAGACTTCCTTTGTACGCTTATTAAATTGTTATACACAGTTTTTTTAAATGAAAGGTACATAAAATTTTATTTCTCTAATAACCTTTTTATTGTATGTTTTCTTTTAAATCACTGGTTAATAATTATTAATAAATCAATATATTTAATTAGAAAAAAAAGTTAAAAAAAAGATAGTCGGATTCGAACCGATGTGCCTTCGCCTTGCAAGATGCAAATATTTCATTAATTAAATTTTTTATTTATTTATAACTTTGAAACCAATGAAAATAACTATGATTTATTGTTGAAAATCACTCATTGAGGGCTTATTACTGCAGTTAAGAAAAGTCCAAAATCCAGTTTTTTTTTTATTTTGGGCTTTTTTGGACATTTTTGTTGAAATCGATTGCAATCAAAAGGGGAGGTGCACAACTAGATGTTACAACAGTCGTAAATCCAAAATTTCAACATTCTACGAATAATCGTTTTGAAGTTATTCGAGATACATTCGTAGAGACGTCACGCCGAACAAAATGGTTCAGGGTTGATCAAAATGGATATTTCCGTTGAAATCTGAAAAACCAAAATTTTTCGCGATTACAATACTTTCATTACTTCGTTCAAGGAAGTAAAAATAAAATATGAAAAAAGATTATCTACAACGACCTAAGGTCCAGCACGTGAATCCTTTCAATCGTCTAATACCAATATTCACCTTTGACTATCAGGTTCAATGCAGTGGGATTTACATGTCTATTTAGTCTAACCACGTATTTAAAACTAAACAGTAAAAATACTGTATAAAGTTATTAAATATAATTTACATTTCTTAAGACCTATTTTTGATTTCATGTATGATGGCATAAAAATATAATGATGTAGTGCTTAGATTCAATGAACAAGCTTTTAGGCCGTCATTCTTCACCAAGATTATAAATTACTTTATTTATTTTTTTAATTTCTTTGGTAATGAAAAGTAACAAAACAGTTCATAAGTTTAAATGGAAATCAGTGATATAAAGCTATTGAACGAATCGCATAAATTAAAATCAAATCTCTTTTCAAAAGATAAACTTGCGGTAAAAACAAGATCAATAGAATATATTTCAGAAGTTAAATCTTTCAGTACAAGAAGAAAAAGATAAATAAAACTGACTTTCAAATTAAAACTTAATTTATGGTTTAAGAAAAGGGTTTGAAAGTTTCAAGATTGGAATGTTATACAATCTTAAACATATATAATATTACATCAGAAGTTTGACATTTAATACAAGATACGTAAAAACAACTTGAAAAGCCAAGTTTTTTTGAAAACTCAGAGTAAAGAGTCGTATGAAGAATAGCCTGCAATTAATGAATACGGAAATTTCTGATTGTCTCAATAATGTAAATAGTTTGACTACAATACAAAAGTTTTAAACTACATTAAAATATATTTCTGAGGTTTACTTTTTAATTAAAAAGTAAACTCGCATTTATTGTTAATATGATTGATTTTTAAATTTTAATTGATTTTTAATCATTTTTAACGTCAATTTTTGTAATACTACCCAAGTACTATAATATCAAGTACGATTAGTAAATTATTTTGTTTAGCGGAATAATCATATTAACTCAGGAAAATTAGAAGAAAATATAGATGTAAATAAAACAGAAAGTGGATTTTAAATAATTCAGCAGCGCATTAGAAGTAAATAATATAATATCCTACATGGACAATACTTCACCATAAGTTTTATGATTAACTTTGCATATAAAATGAGTATGTCAGAAAATATTTGTTATTACGCAACTACCATAATGGACGGTTCTCACAGGTTAAATATGGCCAAGAGTTATCGGGCTTTTTTGATACAAAATCCTCAAAGTTCAGTCTTGGGCTCTGATTTTTATTCAGTGAACTCTTCTGATCTTCCTAACACGGAAAATATCACTCTAACATCCTTTGCCGATGACTCGACGATTATGACGGTTGACGTTAACCCAAGAGTAGCGTCGGAGAAACTGCAGTCGGAGTTAGACTTTCTCAGTTAATGACTAGTCAGATAAAAGCTACATGTTAATACTGCAAAGTCAAGTCATGTGACGTTTGCGATGAGAAGAGGATTTTGCCTACGAGTCTGCCTAGATGTAGTTCACACCCCTCATTTGGATAATTTACTATACTTAAGACTTCATTTGGATCGCCAACTAACTTCGAAAAATCGTGTGACCGAAAAGAGAAAACAATTAAATATCAAATATAACTGTTTATTAGAAAGAAGGTCCGTGTTATTTTTAAATAATAAACTGTTGTACAAGGCGTTTTTAAAGCCACTATGAGCTACAGGATACAAGTTTCAGGTACGGCAAACAATAATAGAAATATCGACATCATCCAAAGTTTCCAGAACAAACATTTCGGAGGCGCCATGGTTTGCAAAGAACAAGGAGATCCACGATTACCTATGGTGAAGAAATCCACCAGCTAAGTTCAAAATATGTACTTTAACTTAACGCGCAAGGAAACCATCTGGGCTGTTAATCTTTTGGATAATAGTGAAGATGTGAGATTATAGAGACTGCATATGTTGGATCTAGAGACTGAAAGCTGAATATCATCGTTTAGTTACTGAAATTTTTTGCTGATAATATTGATAAATTATTTTAATTTAGTAATACGAATTCTTTCGTTTTGTTGTTTTTGAATTAAGTCTCATGGTTTTGACTTTGTTTCTTATATCTGAATAGTGTTAATTTGTCTTCTTTTTTTTCTAATATGACTTCTTTATAATTTTTTTATACTTTACATTCTAATTTTTTTTATACTGTATGTACCTACCTATGTTATGTTATCATTTTTACCTTTTTGTTGAACTGTTTGTGCTTTGTTACGTTTAGTTACGTTATTCTTTTTAATTTGCTGTACTTTGTTTATACCTTTTTATTGTTTTGGCAGGTATCACGGTCATTATTACTATGTACAGTTTACTTATAATTTCATTGTTGTTGAAACTGATTGTAAATAAATCAACCAATTATATATATATATCGTCAACGGTAGTTTAAAGTAAAGTGGAACATAACCAAAGCAAACCATGTATCATAAATTGATCTTAAAGGCGTTTATTACATCTTTTTCAATTATTTATTCTGCACCACTTGTAGGATGACTATAATATATTACATGTGATATGCTGCAAGTAGTTATATACTGGAAATATACAGCAGCTTAAATGGGTAAATCGAATAAAATAACAACTGTGTATTATTTATGTTACGTACTCAAACACTTGCGCATAAGTAAGTGCAATTTAAATGGTTGAAAGCCGTTAATTACACGCAATTAGTAAAGTGAGTTAACAGTAATTTACCTAACATTCAATCATTCATTGTAGTTTAGATAATTATGCCACAATATATAATGTAATTATACCAAGCCCGGCTGTTTCTATTAATAATAGACAGCTATTTCTATTATTAATAGAAACAGCCGGGCTGCAAAACGTGAATATTAACAAAGATTTCGGTTTAGAATTCCTACTCAAGACTAAAAGTTTTCCTTAGTTTTCAATAACTTACGAACTAATTGATCATTTCCAATGGTTGCTTGTTCCATTGATCTTCCTGTAGAACAGCCTTTACTTGAAAATATCATTCAAATGATACAGTGCAGTCCACGATTCAAAAAATTTTGATTTTGATTGAACGTATTTACATCACTATTTTTAGAATTAAATTCTCTACAAGTTTTATTAATAAATTTTACGCATTTAATAGTCATTTAACAAGGGTTTTTTGTATTGCAAACCTAAATAAACGGTTTCCCTACAACAAACTTTTCAGTTTTACTTCGGATTTCATGAAGAATAATGGATGGACAGTTCTGAAACCTATTTCATTCAATTTTATAGATCAAAAGCTATAGGAAACCATTAATCATGCCCCTCAATTAACGTCCTAAAAATTTCATTACGACCTCATTTCACCGGGGGAGCTGAATTCCAGGCAAAATTTTTCGCTAGCCGTAACTCGCTAACGAAGAGTCTCCACAGCTATGTTTATTTGTACTTTTTTCATTATTTTGATGAAAGAAATACACTTGTGAAGTATGTCAGTTTCTTCGTGGGACACTATTTTTTTTTATTTAGTTTTTTGTCTTTTCATTTTATTTTTTAATTTAATTAATTGTACTGTAATGGATAATTAAATTTTATTTAAGAATAATTTTTTTAGACCTATTTTATCCGAGTTTATTAAATTTATTTATTTTCCCGAATAGGAATGATTTACCTTTATTTGTATTTTAGTGTTGAAAAATTATTTATAAAATTTTGTTTATATATATATATATAAAATATTTTAAACAAAATTTGAATAATTAATATTATTTTTGTAACATTTTAAAATATAATTTATGTATAATAATTTTGTTTAAAATTATTTCTGTACACCTGCGTATAATTTATTTTAATTTGTAAAATGAAAATTAACAAATAATTGAAACATAAAAAAAGGCGCAACACGTTAATTGAAAATATAAAAAAAAAAATAATACTCATGTAATTTAATTTTAACAATATGTAAATAACGTCAGAGTATTTATTTAAATAATATATCAGGATAACATCTGTTTTAATATGTAACAGTAGTTTTAAATAAATCGCTAATTAAATAAATTTATGCATTCAGATCTCTACTGTTACTTGAATTTTAATTCTACGGTAGTACAATAGTTATTTGAATCTAGAAATTGGTTTGTTTGCACCATTGAAATTCTGATCATATTTCAGTCGTTTTTCGTGTATGTTTAATATAGGTGTTACTTTAAAACGCATGCTAATTATATTAATCAATAAAGCTTTACATATATTTCTTTTAATAGATTTTTCCTATTTTTTCCATTAAAAAAAAAAAAAGAAAAAAAAATTAAAATACATCGAAACCCGGATTACATAAAGTTGAGGATAAATACTTTTATTCAAAAATCAGTATTTTTCTGCTGAATCTTGACCTAGAATCATTCTATTTTATCTTTTTCTCTTCGGTTAATTAGAACGCATATGCTGACTAAATGAAATTGTGGTCTCTTCGTGGGATGGTGTGGGGTGTTGTCTACCTTTTTATAGTTTTAACAAAATTTAATTGCGAAAACGGTCACTGTCGCGGCCGGATTTTTCGTGCGGTTTCCATTTATAGGTTACGCGATATAGAGGCTCCTAAGCCTAGTTTGTCATTTTTTGACTCCCGTACTCCCGTACCACTTCTTCACGGTGGTTCGTTTAATACGGCATGAGGCCGTTTTCTTGTACCCTGTGGAGTACGGTCCTCTCAGCAGATGTCCCGGAGATGGCCGTGTTCGGACACGGCCGCTCTCCCGAACAGTCTGCGTGCCTGCGCCACTCCCACTTCGGATACGGTGTGTAGTCCGCATCTTAGCGAAGAGTGACGCTTCTGACAAACCACGGTGCTCCAAATATCGTCCGCAACGGTATGTTTTGGACGGCTTCTAATTTCTTTTGAAGCGTGGAGTTCAACAAAGCTCCCCATGTCGGGTAAGCATAGGACGTATAGCCGAAAAATGAGCAATTTCGTCACCAGTGGATATGGGCTGGCACTGATCTATGATAAGATTCTTAGATCTTATAGATCTTAATCTATGTTATTTTAGTTTTATTACTACAATAAAAAATAGATTGGAAAATTTATGTGACCGTCAATATATTCCTTTTTATTGGTGAATATTTGGCTTCTTTATAATGTATGAACATTAAGAGAGTTTATAACTGCTTGAACATCATAAAAATAGATACCATACGAATAAAAATTTTTTTTTGAAAAGCATCGAAGAAGAAATACCAATAAGTTTCCCCTCAAAAAAAAAACGTTTAAACAATAAATAAAATTTAAAAAAAAATTAAATTTTCCTAATGGTTCAAAACATCATAAACCAATAAAGATATAAAAATCCGTCATTGGGATTCATTCAACTCATTTAAAAATCAAAATATGAATGGTTTTTTTAATTCAATCCATTCGTTAAAATAATTGACAATATATGTAACAGAACTCATAAACCGAAGATTATTTATTCGATGTATAAATCTGAATTTAATTCATGAAAACAAAATGTCGGTTAAATTATAAACTTTATTCGTAGGTTACTCTTAACTCTCAGCATTTAAAAACACCTGTCTGTTTCTGGCATGATACTGACACACTAAATATAAATTTCGTACGTTGGTTTCATTAAATGTTTAATTTAATAAAGATTATATCTCCGTAGAGATCTGATTATATTTTCACGAATATCTCATTACCAAATTAATTAATATATGATTAAAATTAGGCGATGCACTAGAAAAATTGAATATAGAAATATTTTCGAACGGGTGTACAGTTATAATCTAAATATGCTAGTACAAATAGTAAAATTTGTATCACGAAAATAACAGCTTTGTATCATAGTAAATAGGTATTATGACATTTATTTTCTGCTTTAAAAAATTATTAGATCATAAGATATAAAAATTTATTTTATATTCCTTTTTATTACATTTTGTTTTTAGTTACTTTTTGTACATTTTTAGTTAGTTTATCATAAGCATAGGTACTCATATTTTTGAATACCGTACTTTCGTAATAAAGATTAATTTTATGAGGCACCCTATTAAAGCAGTCATTATTGCCACATGACACACAGTGTTTATAGTTATTACCTGGCAGCTACTATATGCCAGAGAATTTCATCAAAATATTTAGTTTTATTTTTTATTTTAAAATTGTATTTTTTTTTATCAATAAAAGTTTTTCTACTAATTTGTTTATTCAAATAAACCGAGAACGTAAACAGAAAGTTTATTACTATCTCTAAAAAATATACTTTTAATTAAACGGAGGTTTAGATTTAACACTTATTAATAAATAAACTTATTAACACTAATTTATTTAACTTATTAAACTTATTTAATTTAATAAGTAATTTAAATAACTTAAATAAGTAATTTAAATAACTTAAGTAATAAGTTTAAATAACTTATTTAGTTTAACTTATTAAACTTATTTAACACTTATTAATCAATATATATAAACGAAAAAACTATAATCAATATTTTTATCAGATAGATAAATAAAAGTTAATTTAAATAATAATCTCATGGAAAATTAACCTCACTATCGAAGAAACCAATCATTCGATTATAAATTCAATTCTTAAAATTATTGATCTGTTTTTTTTTTTTGTTTTTTTTTCATAACAGTAAGTTCATTGAAGATTTGTGTAAAGAACTCACATTTCTTAAGATTTTAAGATGCATAAATATAAAATATTTTATAAATTCAAATCAACGTAGGCTTCAGAGGTATACAATGACTTTTTTCTTACAATAGTATTTTTTTTTGCAATAAAAATCATAAATCATTACTTTCGTGTTTTACGATCGTAAAATGTAGGAGGTATTATGCTGTGAGAGATAATAACAAAATGATTATGCTGTAACAATAGTAAAAGCAGTAGGTGAATTATACCTGAATTGTATTTAATTTAAAGACCTGTGAAAAAAAATTTGACAAAGAAATAAAATACTTATTTACATTAAAAAAAACGACTTCACTAATTACCAACTTACAGAAGGTATGAAGTACCCGTTCTTAACAATATATTTCATTACAATAAAAAGAATTACAAAAAGTAGATATGAACTTCCTGTATAAAAGATTTTTTTTTTTTTAGAATTTAAATTTGCATTTATTTTTTAATAAGTTCTAACCACATTGGTTTTGTTTTCTTTCCGTTTTGTTCGTCACATACTAATAACTTTTTCTAATTTTTTTTAATAAATCTTTTCATTCATGGTGTAAACCAAACGATAAATTTCTTCACATAAGTTGTAGAACTGGAGAAGAATCTACATTTTTTCCTTACATTCAGGTACTCTAGGTAGTTAAAATTGATCAATATTTTCTATTATCTATTCTGATAATGTTCAAAAAAGTCTTCTAAACATTAATGATGGTAAAAGAAAAGAAGGGGAAACTCAAGTTTCGTATTTTTAAAAATATATAACTTATTAAGATTCGTAAATATATGATTTACCTGTTTGTTATTTTCAAGAAATTAAGCCACAGTTTTGAATCTTTAAAGAGAGTTATGATTTTCAAACTCTTAAAGTAATGTTAACTTATTGAAGACACTGTATTACGAATTTCGTATATTAAAAAAATTAATTTTTTAATTTTTTTGTTTATTTATAATTATTTTCCTGAACAATGAAATTATAAATAAATTGTCGTACAGTAATAATGACGTGAAAGGAAGGCATCCAGTGATACCTATAAGTTTTAAACACAGTATAGTGCAATAAAAAATACAACAAATAAAAATATAACTAATAAAAATTAAATGATTAACAAGACAAAACAAGCAATTGAGTATAAAAAAATGTTCACAAGTCATACATGAGAAGAAAAAAGACATAAGAAATTAACACTGGTCACATAAAAGAAAATGAATTAACCAAATTCAACAACAGCCTCTTTAGTCGTCTCACGTATTCAAAAGGTAAATAGCCAGATAGTTTTCGTCCGTGTTAAGCTTAGGTACTTATTTTGAACTTTGCCTGAGGATTTCTTCCCGAATAGATGGCATGTCTAGGTAATCGTGGATATTTTGTTCCTCGCAAACAATGGCAATGTTCCTCAGTACTTTGCTCTGGAACCTTTAGGTGATGACAATATTGATATTGCTTCCCATAAGCCAAACTTCTATCCCGTAGGGTCCATATTGGCTTAAAAACTCCTTGTACAACAGTTTGTTATTTAACGATAATACGTACCTTCTTCCTAATAACCATTTCAATTGTCTAAGATTGACATTTGTTTCCTCTCTTCTCTCACATGATTTTTTTTTCATGTTAGGCGATCATAATTTGTATACGAAAAAAATTTAATCCCTTACATGGAATTTTTCATAGTAGTATTTGAGAAAGCATTAAAAAGATCATTACACTAATATTACTGGCCAAAGTTTTCTTACCTCAAGGTGGTAGTCATAATTAAAGGGGAACTAACCCATCTCGTTGTGTCCAATTTTGAAAACTTTGATTACATAAATAGGAATTAACAAATTTTATGATTATTTGCTCATCACATACATACATCAGAATATACAAAATCAGTTTTTATTTTTTATTTTAGGACTCAGGATACATCAAAACGACAAAATATACATTCAAAAGTAATGTGTAATCAAAAAATGTTCACCCATTATAATTCTTAAGGTTATAAATAAGGAAGTTATCCGTCGATTATGTATGTAATTTTTGTGAAAGGTAAAATTTATTAATATTTTCTCCATCTGTTGAATTCGTTTTGAAAACTAACGATACCAAGTGTAGTATATTCAAAATTCATGTAAATAAATACAAAAGTTGTAAAGAAGGAAAGTTTTTAAATCATATACTTTCTATTTATGATACAGAGTTTCTTGTCTGACGAAATAGAGGGATTTATAAGAAAATTTAAAAGATTTTTCTTTAAATTATGTTAGTAAGAAAAACGCTACACTTTTATGCAGACGAATATCAAAATAAAAAGACTTATGATACATATAACAATATGATTGAATAAACTTAAAGAAAACGACGGTTGACTTGGCTAAAGGAACTGCTACGCCTGCACTTATCTTGAATATGATAAAAACTGAATTTCGATACTATCGATATCAGCCAATATTGGATTATTAAAATAAAAAGTACGCGATAATACACATGTGTGCATAATGTACGTAACTTCACATATTAAAAATTTATAATAAAATTCTATGACTAACTTTTTTTAATTTATTCGTAGAAAACGTTTGTAATATAAAAATAAAATCAATATTAGCTGGATATTTCCTTAACTTTACGCGACATTTACTGTTTTTTATGATTCCCTTATATTTTTTGTATTGGTATAGTTTAAAATTAGTTATTTAATAACGATAAAGTATTTAACCTCTTCAGACTAGTAACCAATCATTGTTTAATGATAAATTTCTTACACACCAAACCAAAACAGCCTACATACAGCGATAGTAAAAACAGAAAAAAATTACATACTCCTCGTCCTACACCACGCAACAGCAGACACGCACAATCGTGCAGATGAAATCTGCACGATAAGATGATATCAAATAAGATGATATCTTATCATCTTATGTGAAAGTGAAATCTTTTCACTTTCACATAAAGATGAAATCTTTTCTTGTTGATATTTGCCGTGTTGATTGTGATCACAAAAAACACTTAACTAATTGCCATCCAAGAACAAGTCAAAACAACCCGAAATTACAAGAAGTACATAATCGGCGATCCATCCATCACAAATAACACATACAGAAGATGTTATCAACAAAAGGAATTAGTGGAACACATCACAGTGGACGCAGAGCTCATTTTTCTTTTTCCTGTTTAGCCTCCGGTAACTACCTTTCAGATAAGTTTAAGAGGATGAATGAGGGTTCGACCATTCCTGAGATGTGTGGTTAATTGAAACCCAACCACCAAAGAACACCGGTATCCACGATCTAATATTTAAACCCGTGTAAAAATAACTGCCTTTATTAGGACTTGAAGGCTGATACTCTCGACTTCCTAATCAGCTGATTTGGGAAGACGCGTTCACCACTAGACCAACCCGGTGGTTTGAAAGCAGAGCTCTAGCCGGAACCAAATACACACTCGCACATAACGCAGCAGCTAAAGTATTACACCAAACACTCTATCCACAACATACAAAGTCATCGAAAACATAGACCTCTACTACAAATACACACCAACATTCAAACTTAAAACTACAAAATCCGTACTGTAATGAAATGTCAACACGCTTACAGATTAAAAAATTCCATCCAATAGACCAGACATCACTTTCCAACATAAAAAATAAACAATCTCCTGCCTAATCGACATTGCCATCCCCAACGACACAAACATCCAAATTAAATACATCGATCTAGCGATAGAAATATGAAGGCTCTTAAAACAAAAATACGTCATCATCATTACCCTCATTATGTCAGTCATGGTCTCAACCCTCACATATTCATATCACAACTAGTACAGTTAGGTTCCAATACGTAGATACAGAGAACCTTCCAGAAATTGCTAATCGAAAACATGAAACGTTTTCAGATATTTAATACATTATTAATAAAAGAAGTGGCATACGAATTAAATACGCAGTACATAAAAGCTAACAACACAGTTGTAGGAGTTTCCCATCACCCGGATTTTTTCTGAGGCACGGCTTACAAACACGTACACACACAACTTAATTTAAAATATATATCATTTTACTTAAATACAATATTTTTTTGTTTATATACTTCAATGATTCTAACTAAAGTGCGCGCACATACCGTATTTCATTCGCGCGGGTGTGTCGGTACTAGCCACCACTTTAAATAAATTTACCCACTTTAAATATTATTCGTTTATTTAATTCTACCGCTCACCTCTGATGTCACAACATAGTAGACGACTACAGCAGTAGTTCGGCCGCTAAGTGGGATGTGGGTTTGATAGTGGGGAGGGCGGTTAAGACCCTAATTTGATGGGGAACAAATTTGTGTATCCAATGAGATGCTAATAGAAAAAACTGCAAATAATAAGACTCACTATACTGCCTTGAATGACAGTAAAGTTTTCCGAAAGAAGCGGAAAGCGAAGGCGAAGGCGAAGGCTGAGCCAAAATTCACTGTTGTAAATGTCTACCGAGGCATTTATATCGGTGGCATCCCAACGAGGCCTCTGTTAAAGCCCATCAGGGCTAAGAACGGAAGGGGTGGTGTGGCGACAAAAATCGTTACAAGGCGGGTCTCTTCCCCTAAGGGAACTGCGATTTACTGCCTTTTACAACGTTTAAAAATTATTATTACTTTTAGGAGTTGACAAAAAATGTTTTTTTTTAATAACTGTTCACAAAAATATTTTTTAAAAATGCAACGAAAGTCACTTGTATTGCCTTGTATAACTCTTCAAAATTAAAATCATTTTTACGGGTGGGGTGAAATTAAGCAAAATATTTTTATTTTTTTTTTTACAAAAGTTGTTTACTTATTAATATTCATAAAATTATAAAAAAAGAAAAAATACACCACCACTCCATGACCTTTCGAATTGAAAATTTAATATTATCAATGGCCCTAAATATTATAGCCAAACTTGCCTAAATATTATAGCCAAGTTTGGAGAAAATCGGTCAAGTACGTATAATGTGGAGGTATAAGGCGATTTACACGCCAAAACATTTATACACACGTACGTACAATTTGTCGAGGAAATTTCGATGCCATTTTTCGGTTTTCTGGGGTCGTTAGGGGTCAATTCGTCAAGATTCGGTGAAAACCAGATATGCGCAATTTTGACCGATGGTATATAGACGGAAAAGTAATAATTACAATTGTAATTCACACATCATATAATTAGCACACATTCTACTGCTTAATTTAAAAATTGTCAGCTGGAAAGTTGGAGTATAAGATAAAATAATATCAGTGAAACAAGAACACTACTTATTAATCTTCGTAGAATAATAAACAGAGTGGTAAAATATGACTAAATACAAAATAAATAGATTATTACTGCTAATACTATCATGATATAATAATTTTTTCAGAAAAAAACAATTACGTTTAATACGAATAAATATAAAATTTATTGTAAATAACATAATGCAATTAAAAAAAGAAGCATAAATTAGAGTATAGAACTGCGTATAATAATGTTAATAAAATAATCAAGAATTTTAAATCAGGAAGTAAAAAAATATAATTTTTGTACAAAATATTCTTTTCATGATACTTATTATTGAACAAGAACTCTTAGTGCTGGTTTTTTTCAGAGAATGATGAATAATGTGGTAAAATTAAACTTTTAATTAAGTTTAAACAAATATCTAAAAATGCGAATTTATTCTAAATTGACATTGCGCATTTTTATATTCAGTATACGCGTACAAATTCAGTATACCTCAATAATTAAATTAACCTCATAATAATAAATAATTTAACCTCATGCAAAAAAAAAAGAACTGGTTTGGTTATAATTGTTTCATCTAACCAGTGGAATATACTGGCAAGAGATGTATTGGTATTTTTACAAAATTATTAGGTACGATTAAAAAATTAACAATTTTAACTGTAAATTGGCTATAATAAATTGGTATGAACTATATTTTTTATCATATAATGTAAATCTATTAAAAAAAAAATGTAATTAAATAATTCATTCGCTATGTAGAAGCAATTTCAAGGTCTAATTAAAAGCGGTTAACTTTTTCATGTTGACATCAAAAAATTGTCAGCTCCCTCTGATTCAACATATCTAAATTTCGTATTATCACACTATAGAGCTCGCTTTTAAAAGTATTGATATATAAAAAGATGATTTATAATACTTATAAATTATAGTGCATATTACATACTGATATTTACAGTATTTTTAAACAATGATAAAAAGAGTCACAACTTATTTTCCTGTGAGTCTAATTCAGTTTATGAATATAATTTTGTATCTGGAATAGATTAAAATCGTTTTTATTGATTTTGTTTTTGCAGTTTTATTGTGACTAAATATATAAGAAAATATCTTGTAGAGATTTCAAAATTGTCATATTATATTATTATCATATTAAGTCAGCTTGCAATTCTTATGGTAATTTTTGAAGCCAAATAAATACTTAATAAATAAGTAACTTTATAAGTAAATAAGTAACACCTTGATAATATCATTTAATAATTATCCAAAATAATAGTAAACTATTTTTTTTTTTTTTTTAAATAACTAATAAGTAGTATTTTATTGTTCAAAGGAATTTTATGAAATAGGAATTAATATGGTTGTGATTTGAATGTTAGTTAAATAAAATTTTTATTAATTTTTAGATAATTTTAGATTAAACTTACATTTTTACGTGATTAATTCTCTGTTATTTAAAAAATGAAACTTATAATAAAGGTAATTTTTAATAATAATTTATTTATATGCTGTCTTATCTACTCTGTTTAATATTTACCTTGAGATCATTGGAAAGTATATGAATGGAATGGGAAAAGAGTAGAATGCATCAGAGTTTTGCTGATGACATTGAATTGCTAGCAGTAAATATCAAGACATCTACAAGAATGCTGGAGAATTTATATAGAGTGTGTAAGGACTGGTATGCAAATCAACAGAAAAAACTAAACGTATGGTGGTTGGCAAGGATAAGAAAAAATGTTAGTTAACCCAGAAGGAGAAGAAATTGAAGAGTTCGAGCCCTTTAAATACTCTGGTAGCATTATGTTTCATGATATGAGATGCACAAAGGAAATAAAAACTAGAATTGCAATGACAAAAGAAGCTTGTTGTCTAGTAAGCCTGATAAACATCTGAGGAAAAGACACGCCAAATGTTTTGTATGGAGTGTAGCATTACATGGGGCGGAGACGTGAACTTTATGCAAGGGAGATGAGAAAAAGTTAGAAGCTTTTGAAATTCAGATGTGGAGGAGGATGAAAAAGATAAAGTGACAGACAGAATTAGTAATAACGAGGTATTTAAAAGAGTGGAAGGGGAAAGATCACTACTACAGATTTTGAGAGATAGAAATGAAACTGAACTGGATATGTGTTACGGAAGGACTGTTTGTTAAAGGTTGTTTTGCAGGGTTCAGTGAATGGTAGACGTGAAACTACTCAATATTAAGGTAGATAGAAGTATGTTAAAGTAGATAGAATATGTTCATAGAAAAAGGTTATCTGAAAATAGAAAATAATGGAGAGCCAATGCTGTATGAACTAAATGAGCTGAAGGTTTACCCCTGTCTTTATCTACCGAACTGTCGGATGGCCATGGCGGGACGGCATCCGGGGTTTGTTGTACTATCTAACTAGATGACATCATTCGATTATTAATCACATGAAACATTTCTTTACAAAATGCAAACACAACAGTCCTGTTATTTATAATTGTAATCAAACCAGATGATGTCATCTGATTATTAATAACATGAACATGACATATTTCTACTTATATTATTTTATATTATAATTTACAAATCCTACTTATATTATTTTTGTAGTTGTATTTTAATATTAGTGACTATTTATTTTCTTGTATATTTTTAGTGTTTAACAATTAACAAGGAGTTTTATGACAAAAGAGAGGGAAAACTCTCTATAGTCAAGCTTGGGAAATTATACGGAACGTTAATCAGTTTAATGAAAGAGAGGTTAATCAGTTCCAAGAACAGACGGTTCAAAGCGTACCATTTGTTATGCCTGTGAAAAATTGTATAGAACTTCTGCTGCGTGTGGGGTTTCGGCCAGGACTGTTAAAAATAATAGAAAAGAAAATAATGGGATGTCAGATATCATCTCATATCTCAAACAAAACACGGTCCATCAATTCTGATCAGGGCATATATCGTCCATCAAAAGGAGACCGAGCGATAATCATGCACGATGGTGGCGAGATTGGATTCATAAACAACGCTCTGTTGATATGGGCAAGTATCACTTCGTGTCGATTATCATGATAACATGAACTAAAAAAATTTCTGACGAGTGGAAAACAAACTCTGTCCAAATCTACACCCGCGATCGATTATAGTGCTGGATAATGCTAGGTACCATAATAATCAACGCGGTAAGGCACCAACCAGAAAATCTAAGAAATTGGAAATGGTACCTTGATTACAGGAAGAACATCATAAAATGATTGGACAGGAACTTTACAAGCTAGGTAAGCTGTACAAACCAGGCATAAGACCTACATTTTGGATTGAATTTTGGAAGCTCACGGTTACACAGCCCATTTGCTTGCCACCACACCACTTGGATGTAAATTCCATCGAAATGATATGGGAATACGTAAAAGGATGTGTACCCAAAGAAAAGTCATATTCAAGCTAAATGCCGCAATTACGCTTTGTGAAGAAAGAATTTTGAATATAACAGAGAAAGACTTTTCACCGATATGTGAAAATGTGAAAAAAAATAACGTCAATATTTGGAGAAGAACATTTAGTTGATGATGTTCAAGAAGAATTTATCATTTTCTGAGAAAGTAGTGATGAAGACAGAGTGATTCATCTACAAGTGAAGACGATTTCGTCGTCAAAAATTTAGTAACACCCTTAGAGTAACAGTTTCTTCATTACAATAAGTCATAATAAATATTTTACTATAATAGATAAGTCATAATAAATACTATTAGTATTTATTTACAATTTTAAGTGAAATAAAAAAAGGACAAAAGTAAAATACATATAAATTAATACGTGGAGTTAATATAGTATACAATACCACGTATATCGTGCATAATAACGTATCAAACATTGGAAATAAAAAGAAACGAATATGAACAGGCAACGCATGTTTTTGCATGACCAGAACATTAAACACAGCAGTTGGCGAGGGGCAAACTCATGTATTATAAGCTCACGTATTATAAGAACCTGCTAAATAACAGAACAGTAACACTGCTAGTACTATATGCATTGTTTTACGAAAATTTAAAATAATTTCTAAACAGTGTATCTTTAAACAGAATTTTAACGTTAAATTAGTGTATTCCATTCCGACATTTTTTTTTTAAGTTAGATTGTTAATAAATTACCAAAATAACCAAAGTTTTTGTTTTTAATTCATGAATTTGTTTGTTTTAGGTATGGTGACGATAAGTGAATCATTTTCTTTCATTGTAGTAAGTTACATTTTATATTTAAGCAATTTTATTATTAATCGTATATACGTATGTCGCAGGGAGATTATAAAAACAGATTCACGGAAGATATTAAAATTACAACCCTGTGGAGTGATTTCCCTAAAGAATGTAAGTGATTTGATCAAATCCTTTAACTGTTTTAGTGAAAAGATGAAATAAACAAGTCAGGACTCGCACAGCTCTGTTTTGCTTGTTACCACACCCCTTTACCTCGCTCCGTGACGTGACACACACAGTAGCGCAAAAAAAATTACACGAGGAAGGTTGTGCGCATTTTTATTATTGTTTTCTATAAATTCTATATAGTTTTATCAAGTACGTACCGTAGAAAAATGGGTTCAGATATAGAAAAAAATCATAAACCTTTGTGGACTCACGAAAGGATAGAAGAAGCTATCAGTCATTTAACAACTTAAATTAGCACCACTACTTAAACTGCAACGGATACATAAACAGTACTATTATGGAAAATAAAACTTATTAAAACTTAAGTTTTAACACTTACTTATAGTATAACTATTATTATGGAATAAATAATTTGTGTTTCAATGACTGTTGTTGTATTATCTACTCTACATTTTAATAATGCATGGTTTACTAAATAAATACTTTTAGTATCTAAACAATATTATTTCATCACTAAAACAGTTAAGGGATTTGATCAAATCACTTACTTTCTTTAGGGAAATCACCAAACAGAGTTGTAATTTTAACATCTTCCGTGAATTGTTTATGTACCTTAGGGTTTTGATCAAATCTCCGTTTTCATCATTTACCTGCGATTTATATATTATCATTAGTGAAATTTTACTTCTATCCCTATTTTATTTTAGTCTTATCTTTCAGTAAGCTTTAGATTATCATCTATGGAAAATTTTTTGAGTTGTTCGTTTTGCTCTTTTTACGAAGAAATACAAAACTATTTAATTTAGTTCGAATATTATTAAGCTTTTGCGGCAATTTACGAGAAATTACACTACTCTTTTTTTATTACATCATTTACGTATAATCTTATTGTAAATGATCAATAAAAAAACCAAATTACCACCATTTTTTATTTAAATTAAATTCTGTCACGCGAAAAAATAAGAGTCACGTGAGGATGAAGAAGAAACAGCTAAACGCAAGGTACAGGGAACTTCATTGGCTGCTACGGAGGAACTCAGGCCTCACATTATCCAACAAGATCTTAATTTACAAGACTATCCTGCGCCCAATCTGGACGTACGGTGTGGAATTGTGGGGAACGGCTAGTACTAGTAATGTGGAAATTATGCAACGATTACAGAACAAAGTAACGAGGGTAATTGCCGAAGCTCCGTGGTTCACGCGGAATGATGAGATTCAGGATTATCTGGAGCTCCCATCGGTTCGTGAAATTGCACGACAGCTCAATGTCAAATACCTGCAGATGCTTGAGAATCATGTAAACCATTTTGCAATTAATCTACTCGATAACAGCAGAGACGTCCGATGGTTGAAACGAACCCATGTGTGATGTCGTATCTAATTTCTTGTTACTTTCTTTCTTTTTCTTTTTTATATATTATTAATGTTTGTTTGTGGACTACATGGTGCTGAAATATTGGTTTGTGATATTTGACTGAGCTTGAAATTTCTTATTTGAATTTAAGTTTGCTTACAACTGTTTACTGTGTATTATTTATTTTGGGGTTCCTTAAGGACCTTATCACGTGCTTTTGTCAGAAAAATTACTTATGGCTCCGCAGGAGAGCCGATTGTCATTATAATTGGTATTGAGCAAAAACAAAAAAAAAAATTATACTTCTATTATTTATTTCCTTTTTAAAAGTAATAAAAAACTATTATTTTTCTACCACTGTTTAATCTTTTATTAAAAAAAAAAAAATAATAGTTTAATCAACTAATAAGCTTGTAATTAATTTGATATATTCATATAAAATAAGTTTTGAAAATATAAAAGAAAAATTGTAGAAACTAGGTGTTACGCTCAGTATATTGTAAATAAAACATAAAAGTAGGATAAACGTTTTAATAATAATCCAATTGAGAATAATGATTTTTATCAGTTTTTATAATGCTATGTAATAAACTTTATATTTTAAGCTTTAAAGTGTCATGAAAATAAGATTACCATTCATCAAATTAAACGCCGTCTAAATATCGTCATATTACGACGGCATTTTAACAACGTGAGTGATGGTGGTCATTATGCTAAAACTTGTCAAGCGTCTCAACGCAATCTCTGTTATTGAAAGATAACATCAATCAAATTATTTGTGATAAAAAAGATAATATTTTATCGTGCTATTTTCCTGATAATTTAAAAAATTTATTAAATATTTTTACATAAGGTGGTGCGTTTTATTATCATTCACCATAATTTATTACAGTTTTCATTAAAAAAATGAAATAAAATACGTTGATATTTCTTTGAAGAAGTTAAAGAAGTTATTAAATGTAATTTAATAACCATCCGTTAAAGTAAATATTAGGAAAAAGAAAAATTAAAATCTGCGTAAAATTTTTAGTATCTTGTTCCTCATCGATATTCAGAATATGTTATAAAATCTAGGCGTTTTAAAGAAAATAAAGTTAACTTTAACAATATATATATATATATATACATCTTTTATATCTTTTATATATATATATATTAGAGGTCAAGAGTTCCAGCGTTCAAGTCCTAGTAAAGGCAGTTACTTTTATACGGATTTGAATACTGCTAGATGGTGGGTACCGGTGTTCTTTGTTGGTTGGGTTTCAATTAACCACACATCTTAGGAATGGTTGAATTGAACTGTACAAGACTACACTTCATTTCCACTCATACATATCATCCTCATTCATCCTTTGAAATATAACCTGAAAGGTAATTCTCGGAGAATACAGAAAAAAAAATTAAAATTTGTAATCATTTTTTCTTTTTCTCAAAGTAAAATGTACAATCGATTACACTTACAGAACCACATATAAATTAGATGACATATTAAATCACATGTAGAGAGGCTTCTATCGAAGCTCCGCAAAAATTACATAGAAAATTTAAGGTATGTACACTCATAAAATTAGGTCAGAAAAGTGTCATTGGCAGTTTAACAAAAAAAAAAAAAAAAAAAAAATGGATTAATAAACACAAGAAAAAAATGAAAATACTACTATAATTAATAATGAAAGAATAATAATTAAAATTGAACTAAGTGAAATAATTATATGATGGAAAACACTGAGTTGATGCCGTTCAAACTTAAATCACATAAACACAAAGTCCAACACGTGGAGAAGTTTTAGTCTTCTGTCTTATAAAATAGTTATAAAAGGTTAATAGCTAAATAATTAACGTAGTTGTTTACCAGCAATTTATATTTTGAATTGAATCACAATATTTCTTCTCGAACTAATGGTAAACCAGATATTCATGGATCTCACTGTTTCTTGAACCAATGTGCTTCTGTGATCCTTTTCATTACTTTCTTTTGGAATCGCTTTATAATCTCCAGGGCGGCTCACATATAGGCACTGTGGAACTGTACACCCCCTACTTCCACTTGATATTATCGATAACATTTAATACAATTGGTCCTTTCTTCTTTAATTCTTTCTTTTTACAATATATAATCCTTAAACTTAATGCCAGTCGCTATCCCCCAGTAGATCTGAGCAAAAATCATAGCAAAAAAGATCTTAGATCAGTTAAGCAAAAATCTTGAATTGTGCGCCCACAATTTTGGCTGTTGTGCGCAGGCTCACATAGGAAACTGCACGCGAGGTTGCGAGGGATAGAGAGAGAGCACTATTGCTTCCGCAGTGCCGATCTGGCGTGCTGGTAGAAAGTAGTTTTCTTTTTACTCCGTGTGCGTTGTGCTTAAAAACCGTGTATTATATTCTTGAATGTGAAGAAGGATCCTGAATCCAGCTATTCTATTTGATTCATTTTTTTTTGGTTGTTTTATTTAACAAAAAACTAACCGTGGCGTTGAAAAGGCCCGGTTATTGGTGGTGCTGCTACAGAAAATCTTTTCTGTAGCAGCACCACCACTAATTTTAGCTACGAGCCGCCACTGATAATCTCTTTGTTTTCGCTGCTTTATACCCTTTGAATCGATCCAAAATCACCAGTTAAAAAAAAATAATAATTGTGAACCCATCTAACAATTATTGAGGCCTTGAAACATAGATAAAAATTTCTAGAAATAAAATATAAATGAAATGTCAAAAAATGTTCATTGGTAGACCATAATTTTAAACCTAAAAACGACCCGTCTCTTCTTATTTAGCAATAATCTTTGTCAGTTATACATCGAGTATTTCCAACTGGTAAATATTTTTTTGTATGATTTTATTACGGAACATGACTCAGTATCTACGCGTTAAACATGTAACTACTCAGGAAGAAAAAACTTTTGTTATTTTCGTATTAGCAATGCTTTAAAAAGGTAATTGCAGCGTACAAGAATTAGAGAAAATAAATAATTGAAATAATCTTGTGCAAAAAAAATTATTCAGAATTGTTAAATAGGATCCATGTAGTGTTAGAACAGAGTGGTTATACCTCAACGATGGTTAATTTAGTAACTTCGATTACAGGTTGTGGTCATCTAATTTTATTTGAAATTCATATTATACATGTTAATTAAAACAATAATTTTGAGGGATCAAAGCGTGTAAAAAATAATTAAAAAATATATATATCTACTGATTCCTCTATATAGACAAAAAAATTGTTTTTAATTGAATTTTACCATTACTTCTTACTATATTTAAACAAAGGAATGATGAATTTATAAATTATTTTATTGTGAACTTAAAATATATAATATTTATAACGGGTACTAATCGAAGTTATAAATATTATATATTTTAAGTTCACAATAAAATAATTTATAAATTCATCATTCCTTTGTTTAAATATAGTAAGAAGCAATGGTAAAATTCAATTAAAAACAATTTTTATGTCTATATAGAGAAATCAGTAGATATATATATTTTTTAATTATTTTTTACACGCTTTGATCCCTCAAAATTATTGTTTTAATTATCAACATGTATAATATGAATTTCAAATAAAATTAGATGAGCACAACCTGTTTTCGACAATTTGATAATTGCAACTAAAATCGGTAAAAATTGGTTTACAATTAAACGAAGGAAAACTTGCTGAAAGATGTTTTTATTACATTTAATCTTCATAACTTACTTTTAACAATTAAATATTTTACTCTAAAACTTCTTAACTGTACACCAACAGGTCGCGCGGCGTAACTTGGCTGCCGCTTACCATTCAAGCGGCAGTATATTATTAAATCTACTAATATCGTCCATCACCGCAGTGCGACATAATCACGATTATAAATGCGAATGAAACTTAACCGCATACATATATGTTATAAATTATAATTCATGATATACTGAAGCTGTAAAAAGTAATTTAACTATTGAAGAAAAATCAAAGTAAATTAATTAAAATGTAATTATAATTTGTAAAAAAAAAATTAAAATATAAAAAAATCCTTGGAAGAAATTACTGTAACATGTCAAATATCGGCGAATGTGTTATTTAATTATTACAATGTTTTAGTTATTCAAATAATCTAATTTAGGTAACCGCATAGGTTAAAAATTTCATTAATATTTGAATTAAGTTAAACTAAACTTACCGATTTATTTTCTGTATTCAAACTTTATGAATTCTTCAACTCCAGATAGTATCTCCGATTGAACCTAATGTTCAGTATCGCTCGCTGTTTCGTTAGATGAAGTTTCACCATTTAAGTTGATGATATTAAATTCAATATCCATGGCACATTCTTTATCCCAGTAGTCGTTTTCAATTTCAATAAATTTTCGCAACATTTTTAACACGTACTAGCATCAATAGAAGAAACCTTTTTGTTCGACGAGGACAATGGTATTTGCTGCTTTAAAGATCAAGTTTTGATATTCCACCAACTCTTTTATTATTCGCCAAATTAATTCTATTGGATTTAAATCCGGGTGATACGGGAGCAGTCTAAAGTCCTATGACCCTCAACATTTAAAATGCTATCTAAAAAATAAGTTACAACCGTATTTAATGTTTTTATTAACTGAAGTAACTTCCTTTTAATCATCGGTTTATCGAAGGAAATACATTTCTGCATTTCTGCTTTAAGAGTTCCCATATTTGAAATTTTTTGTAATTTGACTCAATAGTATGGTGCGTTATTGAGAAGTACTACAGAATTTAGATTCAATTTTTCCAAACGTTTTTCAGAAATCTACTGTTCGAACTTCTTGTGGTTCATATTATCATGGTAGTCGCCTGTTTTTAATAAAAACAAACAAAACAATGTTTTTCTATCAACAATTATCAGTTACTTGTTGTTTTCACCCACTTAAATCCTAAATCGTATAATATAGTTCTTAAAATTGTTTCTCCTCCTTGCCAACCGAGATCATTTTGAACTTTATTTTTTTTTATAGCTGAGGGAGGAGTCCTTGCAATTTTTATCCGGCGTACAGAAACTTCCCTTTACAGAAAGCTTCCCTTTTAATACGCGTTATCGCACTAACTTTTACACCAGTGCAACGGACCTTCACTACACGAAGCTGAACTTGTTGCAAAGGGAATAAGAAAACTGTCGTCTGATTTCTTAAATTTGTTGAACTTAGCTTTTTCTTCCATAAATTTTAACACGTTATATCCAATTTCTTTGCCCTGTTCTAGCAAATTTTTATTTTTTACTTTGCTTTTAGTTACAGGATTCATTGTTAATGATAAATCGTCACTAAAATAAATTATACTGTTTTTCGTGAATACGCTAACATATTAGGCCATATAACGAAAAGAAACTGCAATCCGTTTTGAAAACTCAGGCATAATATACTTTAAAATCAGAATAAGTTATAATTCTTAAAAAAGATGTTACATAAATTTAAATAAAAAGCGCACAAATAAATTTATTGAACTTCCCGTTACAGTTCAGAAGATTCCTACTGTTACGTAAGAGGATACTAAATACTTATTATTTATTCTTATACGTTATAATTGATAATAAATCCAATGGCTTACACACCTGCTGTAATAAGGTTGGATATAATAAATCGTAGTTTAAGCATAACTTTAAAAGCAAATGCAAATACAATAATTAAACGATGTCATTGTAAATATGATTTTTTAATATTATTTTTGTAATAACGATGTTTGTGGAACGCATGTATAACAGCTCTTCAAACCCCGAGCAGTCATGTTATGAGTTAACATGAAACTCATAAATTTCGTAGATTAATTTGCCTATTGAAAGTATTATGCAATGTAATTTTGTCATTCTTTAACGTTATGTTCCTATGGTTATTTTTTACTTTAATGAAATAATTTTTTAATATTGTTTTCTTTAGGCAAAAACTAAAAGAAGCTTTGTTAATCATATATGAATAAGTTGATTAACTAACTATTTTTACCAAAGATATATTTGATTTAAATTTATGTGTTGAAGTCTGATAGATTTTTTAATGATAATTTTCGTAAAAATACTACTAGGAAAAAGGTTAATTAAATGCAAAATAGTTAATTCGTTTGAAGAAACTGGTATTGTAATTGATTTTACACCCTGGAGGAGACAAAAATCTGCCACTAATGAGGAAAAATACTGAGATTTATTATACATATTAGTAGTAGACATCTTATCAACAGTTATTGAACATGACATTAGTCATTTTTCAATAAACTAAGTTTTTAAAATAATAAATTACTTCTTTTAAAGTACAACTTGTAGAAGAACATTTAACGGATCTTTAAAAGATCTTTAATCATCGCAATGTTATGGATAAAAATATTTTATGCAGAGCCATTTTTTTTTATGTTTTTGAATTTTCTCATTAATCTTCTTTTATACTAAATAAGAATGTTAGAAAACACAACTGGCCATGCTGTAGTAATAATATTTGGAATGGATTAAAAACGATTACATGCATTGTCTGCAAAATATTAAGGTTTCGATAAAAATCATACCAGTGTATCGATACCAGTGTATCGTTTAACTTAAAATACTATGATACACTTTCTTTTCCTGTTTAGCCTCCGGGAATTACCGTTCAGGTATTACTTCAGAGGATGAATGAGGATGATATATATGAGTGTAAAGGAAGCGAAGTCTTGTACAGTCTTAGTTCGACCGATTCCTGAAATGTATGCTTAATTGAATACCAATCACCAAAGAACACGATATAGAACACGGTATCCACGATCTAGTATTCAAATCCGTATAAAAGTAACTGCCTTTACTAGGACTTAAACGCTGGAACTCTCGACTTTCGAATCAGCTGATTTGGGAAGACGCGTTCACCACTAGACCAACCCGGTGGGTTTATACTAGCCATACTATCGTATACTATATACTGTTAACATTCAACTAAAATTTACTTTACTCACATAATATCTATCTCAGAATTTTTCTATCTCAGAAGATTTCTTTCAAACATTTCGACAGTTTTTTGATCATTTCGTTTCCAACTATCTCAGAAAAGGGCATTATTCCTTAAAAAAATACATTTTATAATAGGTTTTTATATTATTTTGACCCTTATTAAATAGCGTTATTATAGAATACCCATGATAGAAAAAGTTTTTTTTTTGAAATTACTTTACTCAAATATTTTATAGTAAAATATCTTATATATTTAGTAAAATAAAGCCAAAAAATTTGAAATTTCAAAAAAAAGCTAGTTAATAAGCTAGAAAAGCTAGAAAAACTAAAATTCCTAAGAAAGTATATGAAACTGGTCAATCGATTGTAATGTTTGGAAATAAATTACATTATGCTAAACACTCTTATATGTTCGGTTTTTATGTTTCAATACCTAATAAAGTATAAATTGTACAATTGTAATGTAAAAGTTTTCTTTTGTAAGTACGATATTATATATGAGTAATAACACAAGTTACGTATAAACGTAGTATGTCATTTTAATGTGGGATTATAATATAACATTGCATTGCACTTACTGCACATCACATCCCAGTAGCTATGATAAATCGGCCTACACTATTTATTTATAAGCCAAACTGTCTTGTAATCATGCTATTGAATGCCTATTTCTTTGAGAATAACTTCTATTTCAGCGTATTTATAATAATAACCTGGTTACAGTTATGACCTTTTCTTTTTGTATAGTGAAATTAGAAATAAAATATGTTCAGTAATATTAATAAAAAGTCGTAACTATAGATTATTATTTAATTTATGAATGTACTAACAGGTTATATGAAAGGTTGAAAATTCAATAACATATGTAATTGAAGTTTGAAGTTCTTCCTTCCTTTTAAAGTTAAAGTGTATGTCACAAGCAAGTATAGAATTTATAAACTAATACAGAATTTTTTTAAACCTATGTTTCTACTATATACTACAAAAATGATTTTTAAAGATGACTGATTTAAAATATCTTAACGAATAAAGTCTTACCTTACATGTAAACTATTATCTTTAGGTTAAAGCTGTATGAATAAAGTAGTAGCATTTATCGATAAAAAAATTAATTTATTTCAAAAAAATATACTCATGATGATGAAAATTATCTAAATGCGGTATTGTAAAATGCAGTAAAACACAATCTTGTTTTCTTATTGTTTATAAAATATTATGAAAAGTGCAACTTTTTTTTAATAAACGATAGAAATTTCGTAACAAAAGAATGCAAAACCTTAATTGTTGCAAACATCAATAATCCATTAAAAGGATAATTAGAAATAATAAATTTTAGAAATACATAATTTAATTCACGAGCTGCAGATTAGAAATCAAGTTCTGATTTCCTTCATATGTTATTTTAATTTTTCTTTAAATATAAACATTTATAAAGATATTTTACTAAATTATCTATATTATCAAATTATTGTACTTAAAACAGAAATAGTCTTAAGTCAAAAGGATTTGAAACACGTTGAGGAAATAAATAAACTACTAAGTGTTAAATAGGCAAATACTGTCCCTTATAAAGGCTATAATATATATATAACCTTATAAAGAACCGCTTTTATAAACGGGATGACATAAAAAGGCAGTAGTAAGTACTGTTCAACGATTCCTCTCTTATTTTGTCTTAATTGTTGACCACACCTGTGATAAACATACAATCGCCGTCAAGCCGCCTGTAACGCTATTAATGATACTTAGTAATCCAGTTAAAAATTTCCTAACATGTAAAAACATGTTTGTAAATTATATTTTATTCTAGTTTTTTTTTTCTTTAGGATTAGATTGACTCGTTTTTATGGTTTTATATCTTATTAAATTTTACATTTCTTTTAAACTAATATTAAAATCTAATTCTTTAAAAAAATACATTCAAATTTGTATTTTAAAATTAATCATTTTCAAACGTGAGAATCAATTAATAGTTAACTTTTAAATACACAGTCTGGGTCTAACACCCGGATTGTTTTTTAACCCAATTTATTTTCAATTTTTGCTGCGAGAAAAGAGTTTTGAATCCCAACTGAACGTTTTTCATTAAATACAATCATTTTGTTCGTTCAAACCATTCTAAAACTTAAGGAAAGATATAAAAAACTTAAAAAATATAACCTACTAATTTTTTGTTTATCGTAAAATTCGTCTTTCCTTTTACAAAACACCATTATTAAAAAAAAACATGCTCCTAAGAAATGCGATTGAATTTTAATTAATATTATTATTAAGAATATTTTTTACCCAAAAACGTTAATCGATTATTCTTAATGGTAATTGTATTCTACAGAATTTACTCTTTCAAAATCATTTCTTTATACGTTTTCTTCACTTTATACGTTGATTTTATAATCTTTTGAATGTTTTGTTGTAATCTTTTGATTACAATTAATGTTTTGAATCTTTTGAAAAAAAACCTATTTCATTTTTCACCCGCAGTGCACTGAAATTCCGAAATTGGGAAGATCATTTTTAAATTCATACTTTTGAGTGACTTCATTACAGAATTGTCAACTTTTATCAACAGTCTATGGTAAATGTCAATATTGATCAAAACTATTTGGTAAAAGTCCGAAATAAATGTGTTTTCAAGATTTTTCGGATTGAAAATGTGACTTGGTAAATTTTAGAATTTACGGGTAAAACTTATATAAATTTTCTGCACCCGTCCGGGTGCAGAGATTAATATTCCACGTGTCTCCTAGATGATTATAAACGCAGAATGACTTTGGTATCACAAACCGTTATCTCTTAGCTATGACTCAATCACAGCTCAACATCAAATCGGTCCTTTTTTAGTTATATATCATTTTAACGCGAAGGTCCTAAGAGAGTAAAAATGTTGAAAATATGAGTAAAACTCATATTGAAAATTCAGAAAACTCTGAAAGCAGAATATACTGGGGTATACTTGTGTTAAGGTCATTGGTCATAGTGTACCATATACCGACGTACGTGTAAGAAAGAGGACATCGACGAATTGTCTTTTATCTACAAAACCTTTGATGACAGTGTATTATACTGGCCGTAAAAGTGTCTGAAAGGACTGTTGTTAATATATATAACCCTCCTATCATCAGTGACAAAACACTGTGCTTCATAGTTTTGAAAATCCTGTTCTTTTTGTTGGAGATTTCAATAGACATCATAGTTCATAGAGATACTCGTCCGATGATGATAATGACAGAATCTTAACCAGCTGGACCGAGAACAACAAGTTCATCTTAGTATTTGTTGCAAAGGGTACTTTCATCTGCACACTGGCGACTTGGTTACTCATCAGATTTGTTCTTCTGCTTCTGTGATCGATTTTTAAAACCTATTGCAGGAAGGTAAGAGAATTCTTGGTGTCTTCCTCCTCTCACAACATAGGTCTGTCTTGATAACCTTCAATTAAGGGATAGAATTAGTGATTTATGCTTTTAGAGCTGAAATATCGAATAAAACACGTAGCAGATTGTATCTTCAGAAATTTTTGTGAAAACTAATAAATTGAGGTAAGAAAACTGTATTTTTTATGTCTGACGTACAAACAACACTTGCAGAGAATATGTTGCTGGACAAAATGGTGTAAGATAAGTTGATTAAAATAAAGAAGATTTAGAAAATTTCAATTGATTTAGAAACAGCTCATTAGACCAAAGTGCATTACCAGTTTGTTCAAAAATGAGACCGCCATTTTCCATACATTTCATAGCACGCTTCTGTATTGCTTTTGCTATTTTTAGTTTTTTTCAGGGCTGTTGTAAGTTCATAATGCGGACAAATAATTCCTCACGAGAATATATTTTTGTTTTTTACTCGATATTTTACATCTATCCCCAGACTGTCCATCCCTGAATCCATTTTGACTAGTTTCGGCGTGACGTCTGTACGTACGTACGTATGAATGTATATATGTATGTTTATATCTCGCATAACTCAAAAACGGTAAAATTTGCATTTATGATTGTTTCATCGGTTCCCATTAATTAATGAAATATTTGGATTTTAGGGGAAGGCATCTCCTTCTTTTTTCTTTTTAACTTTTTGTTTTAAATTAAATATATTGATTTATTAATAATTATTAACCTCTCATTGCAAAATAGCAAAACAAATGGTTTTCACCCCAGATTTCTGAAAAACTGTTGCAGGTTTGGGACCTATTACATTCATTTTTTCAGATCAAAAATCATAACATATCATCATTTCTGCTCCTTAATTAAGTCTCAAAAATTTCAGTACGATCTCATTTTACCGAAGTAGCTGAAATCCGTGCCGTAACTTATTATTTTACATGTTTATACGAATTTTTTCCATTATTTTCAGGAGTAGAATAGGTTATGAAAGTCCCAAAAAAAAACATCGTGATACACTCCGTATAATACATAATTAATAATCTACTGTTTTCTGTCTTATTTATAATACGTAATATACAATTAGTAATCAATTTTTGTGGTTGTAATATTTAAATTCTTGTTTTATTTTTATAAATAAAGATGGTTTTCTTCCTTTACTTACTTATTACACAAGAACTTTTATATTCTTTAAGGTTGTTTAAAGTTAATGTACATTTTTTAAGTAAAAATTACCTCTTAACATTAGAGCTCTGATTTTATATATTAAAAAAAAATTTAATTTTGTGTAGTATATGTATAAATATTAATGGGTTCTGATTTTTCACAATATGATAATAAAATAGTATCCTTAACTGTGCATGCAACAGGAATTAGTTTCAATTCAGTAGAATGTATTTACATATTATATGTCTAATACATGCGCTATAATTAGACCTCTATATAGTTAATTAGTTATATTGCATAGTTATTTAAAGTAAGTTGAAGATTTATTTACATAAAAGAAGTTTAATGTTAAATCCGTTTATAAATATTTGTTCACGCAACTGTCGCTATAATTCATATTCTCTCAGACAGAGCCTATATAGACTACGTTTAAGACACATTCTGCTCTTTCAAACCGCTAGTTAGAGTTATGTGCCAGCAGGATGTAACTATAAAAATAAGTATTATGGACGTATGTGTTACATGTTCTGCACGCAATGCTTGTCTACGTACCCTCGTAAAAGTTTCTAGAAAATCTACTGTAAAAGTGCTGATTTGTGACGACGACAGTTGTAAAATAGATTTACAATATATTTTTCTTTGTCTGCAATATATTTTCATGTATTTCTTTTCTAATCTTGATTTTAGTTTCATCGTGACATGAATATAAAGCAACATGTTGTGGTTCTGTTGTTTTATACATATTTATATACTTTTTCATTTTGGCAAAACTATTTTTATGTTTTTTGTATGTTTTTTTTTGTGTGTAAATTTATACATTTACCGAAAAATAAGATTTTTAGTTTTGGTAAATTTAAAATCATACCGAATTTTTTTTATACTTATATTTACAGTCGCATTAACAATTAAAGTCATTAGCGACTTATCAGTATAATGTACCGGTAAATCTGTAGTCTTGAACTAACTCAGGTCATCTACTCCTGAGACGTGAGGTTAATTAAAACCTAACCATCAAAGAAAACCGGTATCCGCGATCTAGTGTTCAAATCCGAATAAAAGTAACTACTACTATTAGGTAACTACCTAATAAAAGTAGTTACTTTTATTCGGATTTGAACCTGAGAACTTCGACTTCGAAATTAGCTGATTTACGACGACAAGTTTACCAATAGACCAACTCGGACGGTTCAAACTGAATTATCTTAAATTATAAAACAGTATTTCGACCTCATTATTGCTACTTTTTTCTGTCTATTTTTTTATCTCTTTTTTTTTAATTACTTCCTATCGACATAAAGTTGATTACCTATTCTGGTTTAATAAACCTTTTAATAAGAATAGTACTGGGGTATTTTATCCAGCAAGTGACTCACGGTTTGTTTTCATCATTGTTTCGTAATAAAAATACAAACGTAAATAAATGATACACAATATATTGAGTGTAAATTGAAACTTCCTTCAAACATGATAATTTTACTATATATATGAATTCCGATCTCCGTGGCGGAGTGGTAGCGTTTCGGCCTTTCATACGGTGATCCCGGGTTCGAATTCCGGTCAGTCATGGCATTTTTCATACGCTAAAAAATTCATTTTCATATTCCTATGCACAAGCTTCCAGCTTATATGATGAATTAATCATTCAAAGAAAAAGGTTTTTCAGAAGCCGGATTTCGAATAATACTCGTACACGGAATTTCAAAGATCTATAAGACTAAACAGTATACTTACAAAGTTGTTAAAATTTTATTTAAATAATTCTGTAATAAATACTGTACACCTATTAATTAATCTTTCCCATAAAAAAGAATGGTACGTGGGTTTGTTTCTTGATGTACGTACTCACATTTTTATTTTAGCTGCTATTGGTGCAGAGCGAATCAATGGTTGAGCGCCGGGCAGCAGCGCGCAGCGCAAGAACGATTCATCCGTTCGAACGATTTATCTAAAATTATATTTGTTTTTTGGAATGAAAAAGTAAAACATTGGGTTAGAGCAGTTTTAAAATAAAGAGCTAAAAATCTTTAGGACTGTGAAGCTTTTCGTTGTTAAAGTTTTTGTTATGTAATTACAACTGGCAAAAACATTTAACAAAATGTTAACGTGTAATTTAACATTTTCGTGGTGGCTTGCAGCCACGCCTTTTTTTCTAGTTTTTAAAGATATATAATAAGATTAATTTTCTACAAACATGGGTTTGTAGAAAATTTTACGTTTTCTACAAAGGTTCAATAAATTATTCAGTATGATTTTATTTATTATAAATAAATAGAAAGGTTTTGAATTAAAAATAAAAACTAGAATTAAAAGAGTATCTTGTTATAAAAAAAATTTTAAATTGTGTTCGTGCATGGTATATAACTGTATTGTATTAAAACTATTTTACCTTTAAGTCTTCTTCTTTATAACCTTTAACAATTTGCACACAATTGCATTGCATTTTAAGTAAAAGAAAAAACAAGTGAGCAAAGAAAATGTAATCTTATTTGTTGTTTTGTTTTACAAGTAAATTCTATCTGGTTTTGGTGTAATAATACAACATCGTTTGTTAAAAACGATAAAAGAAAGGTAAAAAAAAAAAAAACAAAAAAAAAACGGGAATATTAAACTGTATTTAATATTTTACAATTCTATTGAAAAGAAAAATAAATTATTTATGATATTTTCTTGTCTTTAAGGAGTATCAAAATCGTGATTTGTTTATACTTAAATAAGTAAGTTAGATATCAAGCTACTTTAAACTTAACTAACTGTACTTTCTAGAATTATTTTAATATAGAAAAAATCACTAAATAGACTCAGCTAATATAATAATAACAGACAAAAATATTAAAAAAAGTAAATAAAACCACGTGTAGAAATGTAATTTGTGTATATAAAAAACGAGAGACGGTTTACCTCGTTAGGCTTCATTAAGATTGCTCTGTGTAAGTTTTTTTTCCGTAAGAGAGTAAATGAACTTAATTATTTCCTGATATAAAGTTGATTTAAAAAAAAAAGTTGAAATATAGCTGAGAAACGTTCTTTTATAGGTACTTTATGCTTAATGAAATTTATTTCTAATATATTTCATATTAAATGAAGTTAGTTAGTTGAAAAGAAATTAAATAATTTTTTATTTTTATTTTATTACTAGAATTTAAAATTAAACTAAATTTTTTTAACACATTTTGTAAATCACATAACGTAGAGCATTCGTTGTTGATGCATATTTAAATAATATTTCTTAAATCCCGACTTCTAAAATTTAAATAGATAAGTTAGATATTTTATTAATTAATTTTTATATTAACAGTGTAAAGAAAGGCTATTTAGATAAAACCAATTATGGTAAACACATTTTACAAAATAAAAATAATTACAACCCTGATAATTATATTAAAATATTAGAATTTCCCATTGATTTTTATCTTATTGAAAAATGTCATATATATTATTGTAACAACAAATTAATCAACGTACAAACCAAATTTGAAGATGATATTCTATTTAAACAAATAATTAATAAATTATCAAATTACCTAACCTGTTTATCTTCCTCCAACTATTACTATTCATAACAACTGAGATACTCTTACGCGACGGACGTAATTACTTTTATACAATAACAAGCAGTTATGATTTCAATATATTTTCAATTTTTAATTTACGTTTATTTTTTATTTTTTTCTAATTTATTTGTTACTTCTCTTTCCTTTATTCTTGTTTTTTTATTTTTTATTTATTTTTGTACTTTATTGTTAATGTTGAAATTAATTATTTGCGATTTATGATTGAGCTTGAAATTTCATATTCGACTTTTAAGTTTACTTGCAACTATTTATTGTGTATGAAATATTTTGGGGGTACCTTTTGTCAGGAAACTTATTTATGGCGTCGCAGGACAGCCGATTGTAAATTGTTATCTAGTAAAAAATTTACATTTTTAATTTTATATTTTAAATTAGAAAAAATGTCTCTCCTGAGGATGGTCGAATGACCGAAAGTACTAATGAAATAATATAAATTATTGATAAGGTTGATTTTTATTTTCCTTTTATATTATAATAAACAGATATATTTCAAAGATGTTTGTAGTTAATATATGGATTTTTATTTTGTTTCAAAAAATGTTTTGTTGCGTCAACCATCGTTGTTAGTTGTTAGATGTTAGTTTTTTAAAAACAAAAATATAGTTAGCAATTTTAAAACAGCAATAAAAATAACTGGTCATTCTTAGCTTTTAATTGGAAATTAAAAAACCGAAATATTTTGACTTGAGTACAATATGAATTCTTCAATGTATCTTCGTAGTTAAAATTCTTGTGATTTTGGACAAATCCAAACACTGTTATATTATACCGCATGTCAGCGGTCCACGCAATTCGTGAGGTAATGTACTCTGTCGACGCAGCAGCAAATGGTACGCGGCGGACAAAAGCGATTCCGGCCTTGATACTGTTGGATGTCCGGAACGCCTTCAACAGCCTGCCATGGGAGGTCATCGGGCAGGCGTTGAGGGCGAAAGGAGTCTCCGGACAACTTCAAGCGATCATTAGTAACTACTTAAGTGACAGGGAAGTGTGCACGTTCACGGATACTGGCAACGGGTGTTTCAGATGCGAGCGGGGGTCCCGCAAGGCTCGGTGCTGGGCCCTCTCTTGTGGAACATCACATATTATGGAGTTCTTTGCCAGGCTTATCTGGAGGGGGTTGAAGCCTTCGGATTTGCCAACGACCTGGCCTTACTGATCGATGCCAAGGTGCAATGGTGCACCTTGGCAATGGGATGGTGACTCACGGTCTGCAAATAGCACCAGAAAAGTCGGAGGCGCTGGTGCTTTCAGGTCGACGCCAGCTAAGGGAGATGCGCTTCACCATCGATGGTGCAGAGATAACCCAAGTCTCGAGGGCTAAATACCTTGGGGTCTGGATGGACAAGCGCCGTTCATTCGGACCTCATGTAGAGGAAGTAATAAAGAAGGTAGAACAACAGCTGAGGGCTATTTCGAGGCTGATGGCGAACACAGTAGGGCCACGAGAGAAACGTCGACGAGTCATAGCTGCAACCGTGACATCAGTCCTATTGTATGCGGCCCCTGCATGGAAAAGGGCAGTGGCGGTTCAGAAGTACAGGAGGAAGCTTGAGGCCACTCATAGGAGGCTGCTTCTTCGGGTAACATGTGCCTACAGGAAAGTCTCCTATGACGCGATCTACGTGATTGCAGGAACGCCGCCAATAAACCTACTGGTTGAGGAACGATGTTTGCGGTTTGAAGGCGTAAACAAAGAGAATGCAAGGGCGCAGATCATGGCCATCTGGCAGCAACGGTGGGAGGCGAGCCAGGTAGGACGGTGGACTATGCGTCTGATTCCGGACGTGAGTGCTTGGGTGGTACGTAAGCATGGTGTTGTTGGATTCTGCCTCACTCAACTACTTTCGGGCCATGGGAACTTTGATAGCTATCTGCATCGCTTCAACAGGAGGAGAACGGCGGGTTGCAGGTACTGTGCGATAGCTGACACAGCCGAACACACCTCGTTCGACTGTGTCAGGTGGGAGAACGAGAGACGTCAGATTCCGGTAGCATTAACACCAGATAATGTCGTCAGACACATGCACCAGAGTGTTTAGTTTAAGACTAGACAGTACTAGACACAGCAATGTGTTTAGTTTTTGTAGTTGTTAATGTACTTCGCTAGGTTAGGAGATTGTATTATGTGTCTTTGCTGATGTTGTTGGATTATGCTGCCGGATATACCGATGGACGTGGAGTGGGGGGATATTGTGTGCGGTGCTATAACGGTGAAGGAGGCATGGCGCAACAAGTAATGAGGGGTCATGGGAATGCGTGGGTGATCGAGGAAAGATACTAGTCCATCTGATGCGTGTAGGGGCCAGGGAGGCAGCCTCTATGCCTAGGGTGTTTGGGCCTACTCACGCGCAAGAGTGGTTGGGTCGGAGCTCCCCGATGATGGCATGGGGGACTCTCGAGGTGTGCATTGGGAGACGCGTACTGTGGAGGACAAACGAAATGTATGACTTGATCAGGTACAATAGGGACTGGAAGGGTGCTCTCCTGCGGAGAAAAATTCTGATCACCGGTAGAGGTGTTTAGTATGTTTTCGAGGAGGCACGAGAAACCCCGATGGGATGTCCGAGTTCGGACGAGCTAGGGAGGGCAGACTGCGCTGCCATGAAACCCTGAGGCGACTGTGTTAAGCTTTTTAGCGTGGGCTGGTCGTCTTGGGGGAGTTGAAAAAAAAACCCCTGTTATATTAATCCATGGATTTTATTTGCTTACTTAAAATAAGATTGTGACGAGAAAAATTCTCATCCTTGTTAGAAATTTAACATCAGTAAATTTAATTCTACGTAATAAATCACTAAAATGTAACCCTCAATATTATATGATGATTACTGATAAAGAATTAAAGAATATTAATAAAATTATTGGTTATTTTCAATAGGTTGTTCTATTTTAAGTCAAAAGAAGTAGACCAGCTGCGGTTTAGTTTAGTTATATTAACGATAGGGCGAGATAAAAAAATTTTTTTTAATAAAAAAAATTAAAAAAAAAACAGGCGCGTTAAAAATTGAGGAGAATATCACGGGTTAAGATACCTTTTCAACTAAAGGTTAAGGAAAAAAATAAATTCATTAATAAATTTACTCTTTTTAGGCTTACTTTCAACCAATAAAGTTTAACCACGTCCAATCAGATGATGTTTTAGATATCTAATACTGCATCTTTACCGTCGTCTAAATAAAACTTATGCATTTAGATATTCGAAAACTGTACTTAAATTCTAAACTGTAATTTGAGCAAACAACTGCTAATTTTGAAATTCTATTATCACTTTAGCTGATACGTTACATTTCTTGAAAGGATAGTCACAAATGTTTGTACTCATAAACAGTTGTGTGTTGTATGTTTGTAAATTGTATTTGACACGAAAAATCTCATAGCCTTCCATCATAAAACAAAATTAATTTCTTTACCTACCAAATTCTTGATTATATATTTTTTGTACACTGCGGTATTAGCACGCCACATTTTAAAATTATTTCCATTATTTTTTAGTTAATACCTTATCCAGCATTTTCAAAATTCTTCAAGATTCTGGTTTTTTCTTTTTTAAACATTCCCACTGGTATTTCCATGTTATTCATTTGTTCTACTGCTTAACATTCCCGTGTTATACATTTTTATTGTTACTTGTTAATGGTTAAAAGTTGAAGAAAGAAGGAATTTATTACTGTTTTTTTTTTTTAATTTTCTAATTTTAAAATCCAACAACCAGATTATTTGTATAAGATGTTTAATGTATCGGATAAAATACGTGTAAGAGAAACCAGACATGCATAAGAATTATTGCAAATACCAAGAAACAGAAAGGTAATTTATAAAAGAAAAAATCATTTATTGTAAAGTGAACAAGAGTTAGAAAAATTAGTATACAGAATGATACAAAAACATTCATCAAGAATTTTAAAGAAAAATATAAAAACAAATTTGTTTCATTATACCATTATGTACTGTGGTATACTTATTATTTTTACTAGTTTTGTTTTTAGTTTCTTTTAAGGGTTATCGTATGGTTTGTTGCTTATTTTATTTGTTTTTTTACGTAATGTTAATTTAACATTTTGTTTTTAGTTGTACGTATTTTTACACGAGTGCCCAAGTAATGTATTTAGAGTGTATGTATGTATGTATGTATGAGTGTATGTATGCTTGTTTCACCGTAATGGCCCAACGGCTGAACCGATTTAGATATATTTAGATATATGACCCTGTGTTGGAATCCTTACGTTACTTGCATTCATAGATTATACAAATACGTGTATATATATGAAGGTGAATGCAAAGTAAGGGAAATAATATGGAAATATTCTAGATTTTTAACTAATGAAAAAATTTCATATAAACATTATGTCTGAAACGCTTTGTTACCGTGTTACGGCTACCAAAATATTTCACGTGTACATCAGTTCCCATGGTGAAATTTCAATATTCGAGTATTAGGGATAAACTTGATTACTTCTTACGTTTAATGACCTGAAAAATCGAATAAAACAGATTCCAGAACTGTATTTTCCGTAGTTTTCATGATATCTAAAGTAAAACAGGAAGAATTCGGTGACAAAAATACTCTAAATTTTTTAGGTTTGAAGTACAATATCTTTGTTAAATGACATAAATGCGTAAATTTTATTATCAAAACATGTAGAAAATAAAAAATAAAAATAAAAATAAAAAAATCGTATGAATTTGTAAAAATTAAGAACAGTTGTTTTTAGTACAATAAATTTAGACCTTTGAGAAATCAAAACATTTTTAAATTACTTTTAAAAAATCCTCACTGGCTTATAGTCTAATTTATTACACGACTACTCAAAAAGGTGTAATGTATTCAGAGTGTATGTATGTATGTATGTATGTACGAGGTATGTATGTTTCATCCACCGTAGCAGTTCAATCGCTGAGCCGATTTAAATGTATGACACGGCGTTAAAAGCCTTACGGGAATTTCATAGACTATATATATATATATTTGTTAAAATAAATTTAAAACATTTGAAAACTATACTGTATAAAAAATTGTCATCCGCACGCTCTTGGAAGAAAAATCAATATGCATTCTCTGTTCCTTTCTGCACTTTTAATTTATTACTGCAATGTTCCTTCTTCAAAAGCAAAAATAAAATTTATCCATATAGATGACTAACGTATAAAACTAAACATATATATATATATATATATATATATATATAAGAATAAAACCTCCGGTAAAGAGGTTGTTATTATTTGATCATTTTCTGTAATGGAGAATACCTGAATCGGACCAGTAAAAGAAATTATCAGAATAAAGCCGAAAGCCTAACTATTTTAAAAACTTAGTTTACTTCAGTTTGAAAAAATAAATTAAAATTCCTATCCAAACTTACAGAAAAATTTTTTTATTTACTGTTACGTAAAAATAAATAAGTTATTTTTTACTTACATAATATTATATTTGCTTTATTACGATTTTAAAATGTTAAATTTAAGATAAATATAGCTTCGTAAGAAAGACATAAAATTATAAAAAAATTCGTAATTGGAAATTACATTTATGTCGAGTTTTTATGTCCAGATTAGTTATCTTATATATATATATATGTAAAAATAAACTAATTCAAATGAAAATAATTTAAAATTACCTTAATGTTGTTGTCTAGCAACATTACAACTAGAAACCATATTTTTATTTTCCATGATTTTTTTTTTTTTAAAAACCTGAACAAATAACATATTTCTATATTTATTTTCAAGATATCTTTTGCATGAACCCTTCTTAACTAGGAAATATACAGTTTATGGTAAGTAAATGGAAAATAGAAAATGTAATTGTAAGAGGATAATTAATTTGTATCTTTTGACCTTTTGATTTCGTAATCGAATAACTAGACGTTGTTATGTACCGTTTTTTATGAAACATATGGGAAGTTTTTATTCAAGCTTGCTCTTTGTTTTAAATTCCTACTAAATTTAATTAATAAAAAGTATCACTTTGTTTAATCTAATATTATTTATTTGTTTATTTTTTAATCCTTTTATTAAAACAATAAGTTCTTCTATTTTATGTAATTAAACATAAAATATTTAACTGCTTCTTTTTTTAATACTTTAAATTCTTTTCCCGTTCTCAAACATCTTTCAAATGTTACACACTCATAAATAACAAGTGCCATATAGGGAAATGTAGACTACGTTAAAAAATAATTTATCATTGTTTAAAAAACATTATTCTTGTCCTCATTTTTTTTTTAAAAAAGGTAAAAAATGTTCAAAATTTTTGATATATAATAAATATTTAAGTTAAATATTATTATCAATATATTTAAAACGATTGTGTAAACAGGTAAAAGAGTTAAAACTAATTTATGGCTTATCATTTGCTTTTTATTTCTTTATATCCTAAGATTTTTTAAATCGTCTGTTAAAAATATAACATAACGGTTTTTTTTTAAAATGATTTAAGTGCTAAAAGAGTAGAACATGCCGTATTTAGGTTTACACATATTTTAATATTACATGATAATACATCAAAATATTTTAGGAGAGTATTTTAATGTAAAATAAATATTCCTTCTAAATATAGATATATGATAATGTGAGTATATGCTTACCAGGTAAGTGCGTGTAATCTAATATAAATGAACGTGATATATATTTATTTTTCTTCTCGTTTTATGAATATTTACTTCGGCACGATAATAAATCCGTTTCTAAAGTAGTAAATACACAACCGTGTTTAAATCTCGCATTAAAATAAACCAAAAACGTTTCATCTAGGCCAACTGATACTCATTAAAATACCGATAAAAGTCTGGAAAGTTTTACGACTTGATATTAGTGGCATATAATAAATATATATATTTCAGACACTTTTTAATGTTCCTCTTATTGTCAATAAATGTTATTGATGTATAAGGTAATGTAGCGAAAATTATAAAATATTTTTCGAATTCTAAATTAAAAAGAAAATAAAATCTTTGATTATTAGTAATGATTAATACTAGTTTTTAACAATTTTCTGAGTATTTTATTTTAAGTTGAGTGTATTCTGGTTTAGAAGTCCGTATCAGATTCCTTGGAGTGTATTAATTACAGAATTAATCAGATATTTCTAGTATGATTGTAAATATATCATTAGTGTTGATGATAATAATTCAATTAACGTGGTACTAAGAAATCACTCCCTTGTGTACCTTTTTCTCTTAACTATACTATCGTTCTGATTATATATTTATCTATATGAATAAAAATGTAAATGTTCGTTTGTTGAAAATCTTAAATCTCGGAAAGTTCTTCACCGACTGCTTTGAAATTTTGACACAACGTTGCATTCAAATACTCGCGTGTTTTTATACACCTACTATTTACATACCTAAGATATCACACCTCTGACAGGTAAAAACATGATTTTTTTTAAAACAGCGCTATCTGTTGGACGTAAAACCAACTAAGCTATACTAAACATTTTACGATTCCATTTTAGTGATTCCGACATGTGTGTCCACTATAGACTAAAAAATTACTGGATTGATTTACGCGCTGGAAAAAAGGGAATAATCGGAAAAGGGAAACAGGGATAAATTGGAAAAAGAAAAATCAAAAAAGGTAAAAAGGAAAGAAGGGGAAAATGAATAAAAGAAAAGGGGGGAAACTGAGAAATGGAAAAACGGGAAAAGTAAATGGAAAAGGGAAACAAGAAAATGAAAAGAGTAAAGATGAAGGGGAAAAGGGAAATAAGGAAAGAGAAATGGGTGAAGGAAAAGGGGAAAGTGGTGAAAAGATAAATGAGGAAATATGGAAAGGGAATACGTTAAAAATGAAAATGTGGAAAGGGGGAAGGAAAGAGGAAATGGAGAAATGGTAAAAGGGAAAGGTTAAATTTTGTGAAGTTCCGTAATGTTCATTTTGTTAATGTTTTATCAATCTTTCAATTTTGTTTATTTAATTTATATATATATATATATATATATATATACACTCATATCTAGCAATACCGAAGCATTGCTGGGTCTGCTAGTACAGTGTAAAATGTTTTTGATAAAAGTGACACGAAACAATATTTTAATAAGAATTCAGAATTTTTAAAATGTCCCGTTTCTTATTCTAAAAATTGATATATGACATTAGAATAGAATGTATTCCTCTTGCTGATGACACTGCGGTACTGGCGAAAAGCACAAGTTAATTAAATGAAATGAAGCTTGGGAAAGTGAGTGTATGAAGGTTAACAAAAAGAAGACAAAATGTATAAGATTAAGTGGAAAAGATAAGAGGATTGAGATTAAGATACGAAATGAAGTTTTAGAGCAGGTGAAGAAATACCAATACTTAGGGAGCTTTATAACTGATGATCTGACTTGAATAGTAGAAATTAAAAAAGAATATCAAGAAGTAATCAGACTAATAAAAAAGGAAAATTCTGCGTGGAAAGTTAAACGTTCATTTATAAATTCTCTCCGAAAAAATTAAAAAAAATCTGTCTAAAAAAGTTGCTGCCATACATATACACAAAATACGCGCGCGCACGCACACACATCAGAAATGAATAATGAATCTGCACAATTACTTAAATATTTTATTCTACTTCAAAAATTTAGTTAAAATTTTTTTAATACACAGAATTCAGTTTTTTCACAATTTTTGAGTAGCCTATTGATTAAGTAAAAATGCTTATTTTAATTAAATTTTTTTTTTAATTTTAACTTACCTGGAAGATCAACAAATACTCAATTTTTTTCAGTAAAAACTTAGAAACATGGTTTCAGAACACTAGATCAGTTGTGAATTTTCGGAAAATTTTCACTTTTTTTGAAGTTTTGAAAAGTAAAATTATCTGTTATTGATCATGCTGTAATATCATTACTTATTTTTTAATTCAGATACTTCATAAAATAAATAAGTTATGGTATAACTTTTTATTTTTTTCAATTCTTTGTTCAAATTATATTATTATTTATTTATATAAAAATACAAACATAGTTTTAAAAAATGTTTACATTTTACATAGAATTTAAAAATTTTAAAAACACTTCTTTCCTACGTAAAATCTGATTATTATTTTCCTATTGTGTATGTCGCTGCAGTCTGTTCGACTAGTGAACAATAAGCAACCTCCCGAAGATGAGATGAGCATGTGTGACATGTCGCACATATCATCCTCATCTCATGTACATATGCAAAATGAGTTGTAGTTTTGTACTAACTCACGCCTCATTCCTGAGGCGTGTGGTTAGTTGAATCCCAACTACAAAGAACATCGGTATTCAAATTGTATAAAAGTAACAAACGTTTACTAGGAAAACACTGATTCAAACAACGAGTTAAGCACTAGACAACCCGGTGCGCTATCATTATATAAAACATCATTATTATGAGAAGTTTTGAAGGGATTAATAAATATTACAAAGTATGTATAAATAATGTATCTCTTAATAATGTTTTTAGTAATTAGCTTCTTTTTTTTTTGACTGGTGATGTGTAACACATACATGGGATATGTATGAAATAAGAAATATAAATTTTGTAATTTGGGATTAATAGTTTCTTAAACAGTTAATTTGTGTGTATTTATAAAGTGTCCATTTTATGAAGGATTATAAAAATAGTTGTTGCATATATATATATTAATTTTATATTTACCAACCTCTTTTTAAGATAACGTAAGCGGTAAACAAAAAAAAAGCTATACAATTTATTATTACTACTTTTTTTTTAACTTCCTATGTTACATTACATCCTACATCTTTTGGTCAAAGACCTAAAAACATTTTTCTAAAGATATTGTATAAGGTGAATGTACTTTTGAAAAATATCTTATTCAGAAAATGTTTAGACATCATTGTAAAATATTAGCATAACACTGTAACTTGTTACTTTTTTTTATAATACATCTGTCACTTATTGAAATTGTAATTATCTGTATTAACTTAAACATGTGACCTCATTTTGTTAATAAATAAAACTAATTAGTCGTAATAGATATTTTTGAAAAGTACAGTTATAAAAAAAGACTATTTTTTCTAGATGCCATCAAAACTGTTTAATTCTATTCACCAAGAAATCCTACAACAACAGGTAGCGTATTTAAAAAAAAAATTATGTAACAACACACTAAACAAGATATAAGAAATTTATTAAGTTGCATATATTTACTTGAAAATTTAAATTTTTTAAACTGTTTTAACTGTGTTTTTCCTTGTCATTTAAATGATAATAAATTAGTTAGTACCCGTAATTATTTACAACTGCATAATATAAATATTATAATAATTTAAGTTTTATACGTGATTAATATCTTATTTAAAGTAAGATGGATGAGTTCTGTATTCAGCACCAAGAGATTGGTGTTAAGCGCAGATTTAAAATTCTAAACTGTATTCTAGACGGTAAATTATATTTTTATAACTTGATGGTTACGTTGCATTTAAGATTTATAATATGGAAAACTAAGTACATGAAATAAGATTCCAACAATTATAAAGTAATAATTATAAGTGACGTTTGATATAAACGAGTACCACAAAGAATTTTCGTTAAAACTGTTAACATTTAACAACATACATGGCAAAGGTTTAATGGAAATTATATATAGAGTGAAAATTTTGCATAAGCAGACATTAGTTTTTATAACATTTGTTCTTTAAAGTTGCACTTGTATACATTGCAAACCAGTTGAACAGCTAGTCTCCGAAGTTCTATTTCATTACTTGAACACCATTATTATTGGTCACTTTTTGAATGCTGTTCCATTTATTCAGTGGTATACTATATTGAAAATTAACCTGTGGGTTATAGATTGATTAATAACCTATCGTAGTTAGCTACAAAATTTTTCTGTTTAAATTATCAGTGGTTTTAGAAACAGTAGAATTTTAAAATAAAGAGTACTCTTTCTACCAATAAACTTTTTTTTTGGATCACAATTATAACCCATATTTTTACACTGTAAGAGCTGTATTTCTCAATGATATTTTATTGTATAATTTTTTACAACGTTGAACTGCAATAAAAATTAAGGAAGAATTAAATGGAATTCAAATGTCACATAACATAAGCGGATTGTTTTAAGTCACTGAATCAGTGGTATATATTATGACATAAAACGTACGTTTGCTAAGGAATCCAATTCTTAGGCGTCTATTATCTTCAATAAAATAGATTTTAAAAGCACGTATTTAAACTTAACCCAAACTTAAAGCTTGGTAATCTTCTTTTTAATTTTGAATAAAATTCCCCGATTTCTAAACTGATTAAGAGGTGGATAGTTGTCTATCCATCATTGGACAATCATTCTGCGAAATCCCAGAGCATTTGAGATAATATTTTCTATTTTTTGAGTCACTTTTTTTGCGGTAGGTTGACCTTTCCTAATATCAATTTTGGTTATTTTCTTTTAATCCCCAGTGAATAGTAGGTTATCTTTCCAGTTGATTATTTTTTGTGTATTCTCAAAGAATTTGATCTTTAGATCAGTGCTGATGAGAATTTTTTTAAGTTTAATCTACCATTGAATTTTTGTGATTTAGTAGAAGATGGTTTTGTCTACAAACCTATTCAAGAACTCCGTTTCCTATCCAATGACTTTACAAAAGAATAACTTGGAATGAGATGCTTATACTGGAAATTGGATTAAAACTGGAACTTTAATTAACTTTCTTTTATTGATAAGTTTTCTATTTGTTTTCATTTACATTATGTTGTTCTGTTTAAAACCGTATTACTTTTCCGACCCAGTTTGTGTGTTTTGTTTCTGTCTAAATTGGAGTTCTCAAAGCGTGTTTAATTTTAATTAATATTATTTACATCGTTTTTCTCAGAAGTAATTCTCAACGAAGTACAAATTAAAGGCTGTGCTATACCCTATGACACCAAAGTACCATAGAGGTCTGGGACCACTTTTATTTAATTCCTTACATCAACAACCATAAAGAAGCACCAAATTTCCCCCACCCAAAGAAATTTATACCCAAAGAAATTTAGTACGGTATAATTTTACAGAGAAAGCAGCAAGGACGGCTGAATGTTCCACGCGCCAAAATTCCCTAACGAACTGTTTTGTGACCTATTTTTTATGAACTGTGTTTCTTATTTTTAGCTGTAGAATCCTCTCCCTAGAGTTTGCCGTGCAATTTGGAATTATATTGTACATAATATTTTAAATCTTATAAAATTTAAAATTGGTAAATTTAAAACAAATATCTTCTTTTTTTTTTTATTTACCTTCCCGGCGAATATCTAGAATAGCTTTATCGAAGGGAAAGATATATGATGGGCGTGTCAAAAATAGACTATCGAGTTTTTTCCAAATCTTTACATTTTAGGGTTCAAATAGTTCATGTATACCAAAAAACCAAATGGATATATATCCATGCAGTGCTACGTATGTATGTGATATCTCAGGTATGATGAAACAAATTTTCTTGAAATCTGGTTCAAGTATTTTTTTTGTATGAAAAAATATTTGAGGCAAATATTATTTTAATCTTAAAATCTCGTAAGAGGTGGGGATATCGCGAAAAAAACAGTTCCGAATATCTTCCGAGGCATTTTATAGAAAACTTTATTAAATCGAATTTCTTATGTACAATACGTATATAAATAGCCCAAAAATGTTTTATTCAAAAAGAATCAATCCTTTTCTCTTTTTTTTTTGTTTTTTGTTCTAGCTTCCTTCGATTTAAATATTTTTCAAACAGTATTTGAAAGTTTATACTTCATATATAGAGCTACCAAGTCTACAGTTTTTTGAAATTATAGACCTCGGGCAAAAAATGTAGAAAAGCTTTTAAAAAATCTCTTTCTTATTTTGAAGGCCTTTATTGAAGGGGGTGTAACATTTCGAGATAGCTTTACTTGAAGCAAATCTGTTTAGCTTAACCTATATATGAACATTTGTAGAAAACCTTTACGTAAAATCTATTTCCCGCTCCTAAAAAATATATATTGCCTTATTTTTTTGGCTCTTTTACTTTGTTTTTAATTTTTATTACTATAAAAGATTGTTTGTATTTTTCTTTAAAGAATTATTTAAATTAAAGTATATTTGGCATATATAATTATTTCGGACTGAAAATAAGAAGAAACGTGTTTTTTATTACCTTCATAAAAGTTGCACTTTTTTTTCAATATTTTTATACAATTCTCTTTTAAATTATTTTTTTTTATTTATTAAGGATCACTTCTTTATAAATAAATACTTCCTAAATTTTGCTAACAGAGTAAGGATGTTCTTAAAATTTTGAATAAAAGAATATAATAATTTTTTTCAATTTTTATTCATGATTTTAGTAATGATGACTTGAATGTCGTAGCCAGGAAAGTCGTAAAATACTTTGCCAGCTTTTTTTATTGCAGTTGTTATTAGGCTATAATATGTGCCTCTGGTTAATTACATTTATATTATAAATGTAGTAAAAACTATTAAAACATATACATTAGGGCTACGAAAAACTTCTTTCTATTTCTATTAAAATCAAATTACTATAGTTTTACAGGTCGTAACATTTTAGAATCATTATTTTATATTGGACCTTGACATTTAAATCATTGCAAAATTTCATCATCATTACTGTCATCATGTTAATTATAAAATATCATGGTAAAATATAAACTATAGATACAATAAATATAATAAATCTACAATTAAAAATCAATCGCTTTTTCATCCTTTTTACTTCATATTAGCACACGTTCTAGTTGCAAGTTATAGATCCATAAAATACGTTACGATTGGTTGTTTATGACTGTTCACAAAAGGATAGAACTGCTTATGTTTTTTTTCTGTAGAGAAGTTAGTTTTTTTTTTTTTTTTTCAATAAAAATGACGATATAAATCTCCAGTCGTTAGAGATAGTTTGTGTTGTTATTATTATTCTCAACAGATAGCTGCGCTATTTAATTTTTCTCCTTTTCATGTAGAAAGCAAATAATTATTTTAAGTAATCAATATAACCTTATAAGATTTTTAGTAGAAATAAATTTATATTTATAATAAAAATAATAATTTAATACTAAAACAATAAATGTATTTTTCAATTTATGATCAAAATAACATTTCAGCTACCGTGTGCGCTAAATCTGGACGTTTGGATTTTCCTGCAGATTTAGATGTAATATTTTTAACCACCTTACATTGAGATACTTAAAGAAATTTATAATCGACAAATTAAACAACGTGGTTGAATTATTCGGGAAAGGAAGGTGAAAATAAAAGAAATAACAAAACAATGATTGTCAGTCATTGATAATAAATTTATAAGTAATTCACAACATACCTTTTCGGATGAAGACTTTATTTCAGTTATTCTTCCTAATTCAATATTATAGGTTCTTTTTAAAAAAAAAAACAACTGTAAAAGATAAACGTTTTTAACGCTGTTATTTTGTAAATCGACTGATTATAGTTATTTATTTTCTATCATTCTGCATTTCCCCAGACAAAAATTCTGAAAAAACTTCCGTAAATTTTCCTTCAACATGTTAGATTTTTCAACTTTCCTTTCATATTTTAATAAAAAATAAACATACTGCTAGTACAATAATGGATTCTACGGTTTTGAGAATGATGCAAAAAAATTTTCAAGTTTTATTTAATTAAAAGTGATTATGTTATATCTTACTAAACTGACACTGCAATGAAAGTTATAGTTAGCCTGATAAAAACATATATTTTTCTTTTATATGAATTTACTTTTAATATTTTTTTTTTTTTCTTAAAATTGTAATGTTCAAATAATTTTGTTGCAGTGGGTAATTTGTTAAAAAATTTAAATATTTAACTTTTTCTTCAAATTCAATCAAAAATTACTATTATTTTGAATCTATTACACAGTTAGCACTCAGCCATTTCAAAAAGTTGCCGATTTCCAAGTTGGACACTAATTTGGTGTAATACCACTCCGCCACCGTTTTCCGTGGCGGAGTGGTATCATTCCGGACTTTCATCCAGGAGTCCTGAGTTCGAATCCTGGTCAGGGATTTTATTTTCAAATACTACAAAAAATTTCCGTTTCATATTCCCATGCGCCGGTTTCTAGCTTATATGATGAATAAATCAACCAAAAAAAAAGTCTTATGGTTTTCATTTCGTGTGAAATTTGTCAAATATTTTTCTAAACATATATTATTTTTTCGTTCTTTTTAATTGTTCTTCTAAAATATTTTAAATAATTAAAAGATTAAATTTCAGAAAAACTGAAATTATATTATAATCATAAGATAAAATAGTTAACAGATTTTATCATCATATTTTGTTTCATTATTGGTTATTTTAAACATTTAGTTCTTATCCAGGAAAAATCCTTCAAAAAAGGTTTGGAATATTAAACTAAAGAAGGTATTATTTATAAAACATCATAGTAATACTCGGTAAAAAAAATTAATTTTCAAAGTTTATAACTTCCTCAACCCTACTACCTTGTCCTTCGAAATTATTTTGAGGGACGTTTTTCTAAGGTAAGATGTAATGATAAGTTATCGAAGTTCTTTGACTTTAGATCTGATGTACCTCAGGGCTCTGTACTATGACCTGTGTTTTATTCAATTGTCACTCCTAACCTTCCAACACTGGAAGGTTGTATCGTCGCCACATTTGCCAATGACACTGCTATCCTTTCCGTTATCAAAGACGCTGAACTAGCTTGCAAACGGCATATTGGACCTTGTCTACGCATGGCAGAAAAAATAGAAGATTAAAGTTAATCAGGATAAATCAAAGCACGTCACATTCGTCATGAGAAGGGGTGACGGTTCCAGTTTGAACATTGATGGTGTCTTGATCCCACAAACTGAGAGTGTAACTACGACTTCACTTAGATCGGCGTCTGACCTGGAAGTGACACTTGAAGATGAAAAGAAAATAACAGAACGCGAAGTATAAGGAAATGAATCGGCTGCTACGGAGAAAGTCACACCTCACGTTTTCCAATAAAGTTCTGATTTACAAATTTCCGACCAATCTGGACTTATGGCGTGAAATTGTGGAGTACAGCAAATAATAGTAACGTAAATATCATACAATGCTTTCAAAACATGGTAACGAGAACAGATGCAGAGGCGCCATGGTTCACACGGAATGATAAGATTCATGAATATCTGGAGCTATCGACGTTTTGTGAGGTTATGAGACAGCAGAGTGTTAAATATCAATAACGTTTAAAAAATCATATCATCCACTTAGCGATAAATTTGCTTGATAACAGTGGGGACGTCCGAAAGTTGAAGCATCTGCACGTGGTTGACTTAGGGATTACTGAATGACAATTTGCAGCTACTATTGCCAAATCTAGTGATATTATTTTTGTCTACTTCGTTTATTTATTTTTTTGTTTATATCGACAAGTTGTTTTGATCTTTGTTTGAAAAGCTATCGCTTGATTATTTGTTTGTTTCATTTAAGGTCTATTTATTCGTTTATTAGTTTTTATTTGTTGTTTGTTTTTTATGATCTATGAAGTGTTGGCAGAAATATTTATTTTTTTCTAAAGAACTTAAAAATTAATGATAACTATTAGTAAGGATTGACTTATGGGAGAGTTCCTTAAGAACCCCCATTTATGTGCTTATTATCAAACAATTTACTTATGGTTCCAATTTACTTCATAAAAAATTCTGAATTCTACGTAACTACTCATATTCACTTTCCTACGAAAGAAATGTTTTGTGAAATATACCTTCAAAAGAAACAGTACAAAAATATCACTGTAATTAAATTGTTCAACAGAAAAAGAAATAAAACTTTTTTCTTTTACGTAGAATTCAGAATTTTTTATGATGTAATACAATCTGTAATCAGAGATGCATGCGTTTATTAAACGGATAAAAGCTGTCATCTTCTTAACATCATATCACTATACATCTATTTGAATAAAGCTACGGTTTTCAGATACTGTGAATAAAATTGTGCTATAATATAAATTACAAACATTTATTTTAATTTAATGTATTTTGATCTTGAGTCAGTCATGAAATTAATCCAGTAATTTTTTTTAATATATGTATGGATGATGTAAATTAGAGAAACATATAATTCCTAATAAGAATGTATTATTCACCTGTTTCATTAATTAAAATAAAATGTAAAATAATATTATTTATGAATGCATTTCTTAAAATTCTTGTTCGTTAATTAGTTAAGACAATGTTAATCGAAAAAAAAAATAATGATTGAATCAGATAAATAAATACTGAATAAATTAATCAAGTTAATAGAGTGTGATCTAGTTATCGATTGTTTTAAATCCGGTTTATTTCCTTATTTAACTTCAGCTACATATCTTTCTTTATATATACATACATACTATCTACATATGCGATTGTTTACTTACAAGTCTTTATAAGCATACCACATATATAGCAACCTTTCACTCAAAAATACTAGTATTTCTAGTAGTCTTCCTAACAATTGTTAGTTTTTTATTTGTCCGCTATTATTATCTGCTGCGCTGATGTTGCTAGTTGCTCTGCATTCCGCACTGATTATGATTAATGATACCTGAACGTTCAACATATTTTTCAAACAAATACTTGTCATCAAGAAAAACATTCTACTTCTTGTAGAATGCAATCCAGATGTAACAGCTGTGCCGTGCTGTTGTGAAGTTGTCACTTATATGGAATTTTATTCATCTTTTTTTATAATTTTTATTATTACTGTTATTATTTATTATATATTTTTTTTAAAATCAATAAAGAATGTTTTAAAGTTATTATAGAGAAATACAGAAGATATATATCGCATTGGTTTGTCATTAATATAATTGCATTTTCCATATAAATAATATTATTAAGTCACGTACTAAGATTTAAGCAATTCTTCATTATTTCTCTTTTTTATTATATTATATAATTATTATTATCACTCTATATTATTATTATTTATTTTTATTATTTTATTATTTTGTGTGTGTGTGTGTGTGTGTGTGTGTGTGTGTGTGTGTGTGTGTGTGTGTGTGTGTGTGTGTGTGTGTGTGTGTGTGTGTGTGTGTGTGTGTGTGTGTGTGTGTGTGTGTGGAAGGGGTCAGTAAAGTAATATGAATAATTTTTAAAGATAAATATTTTCAGGATCTAAATACTAACGTAGGAACTTCGGAGTTAATTAATTGGCACATTTTACAGAAAAAAAAGTTATTTTATGTTCAAATTTTAAAAAGCTCGTGAAAATAATATGACGGTTCAGTCTACTTGATATTAAGTGAAACAAAATTCTCAATATTATAAAACAAAAGAATTAAATATTTTAGAAAAATAAACAATCAAAATTATTTAGAATTTCGATTTTTTAAATGGTGCTACGGTGTATGGCGCGGCGGCTCAGTCAACACAGCCACTGACTCGAATGGCTATTACTGCCTTCATTACTTGACTAAAAAACATAACATAATAAAAATGAGAAAGTAAAGTCACCTCCTCCTACCTGTTGGTACAGTCACCTCCTGATCTGTTGGTTCAGTCACCTCCTGATCTGTTGGTTAACGCTTAGAACCTGATAAAATGCATTTTTACCCTTACTTCGTACGGGTAACCATTTAAATGTAATATTTTTAAGATGGAGACAGTCTATTTTGAAACCTGAAGGATCTTTTCTTACACCATTTTGTTCAAAATTAGAATTTCTGCAAGTTTTGTTTATACGTTTTATGTGTTTATTACCCATTTAAAAAAGTTAAATAAACATAAAAAGAGGGTTTTCATCCCAATTTGTTGGTTTTCACCCCAGATCTCTTGGGAAACCACTGCAGATACGGTTCTGGAACCTACTTTATTCAAATTTTCAAGTTAATCACCATAAGAAGTCTTTAATTCTGCCCCTTAATTTACCTCTTAAAAATTTCAGTTTCACCTCATTTCACCGGGGTAGTTCAAATCCAAGCGAAATTATTCACTAGCCGTAAATTGCAAACGAAGGATTTTAACACGTTCTTATATGTTTATATGTTTCTTTTCCAATTTTTTTTCACGATTAAAAAAGGCTAATAAAATATTCAACTGTGTTAAAATTTTATGTGGTTTTTTATTTTGACAAACAGAACTTCAAGTTCTGTTTGTCAAACAGTAACAAAAGGATTTTGTTACTTACTTATTATTTACTGAATAACTTTAATCTAATAAAATTTATTTTATAATAAAAACTCGTTGTTCAGTATTACTCGTTAAGCTAAAAAATAGTCTTTCTTGCATGAAAATCATCAAAGAAATAATAATTAAAAGGAGTAAGATATTGCTTCCGATCAAATAAAAGGGACAATTAATTATGTTATCGATATTACAAATTCATCTCCTATTCATAAAATTATCCATTTTTTAAATATTTTTTCCATTTTTTATGAGGATGGTATGTATGAATATAAATGATGAAGTTTAGTCTTGAACAGTCTCAGCTCATCCATTCCTGAGATGTGTGGTTAATCGAAACCAAACTACGAAAGAACCCATCGGGTTGGTTTAGTGGTGAAGGCTTCTTCGTGGCAAATCAGCTGATTTTGAAGTCAAGAGTTCCAACATTGAAATCCGAATAAAAGTAACTGTCTTTCCAAGGATTTGAACTTAGAACTCTCTACTTCAAAATCAGCTGATTTGCGATGACGAGTTCACCACTTGACCAACCCCTGGGTTGGTGAGTACCTTCCAAAAAAAACTATTAGAAATACTTGAGTTTCGTAAAACAAAATTTTCTATGGAGTGAAATATAACCGCTATTCATTTCAAGATATTCCTTTTCTTATTAGGATAATTTCAGAACATTTTTATGGAAACAAGTTTCCGCGATAGAAAATTTTAAATAGAATTATGAAAAGTAAATTTTGGTTTGTTTTATAAAACTATCTTTTTTTCATTAATCTCTTTTCTCTGTTTCTATTAAATATACGTACATCCAGTACTAAATGGCTTTATATATAGTTCTGTATAAAAAGAGATCAGTTTAGAAAAAAATTATAGAATCCTTATAAAACTTCATTTTTAAAACAAATTAAAAATCGTATTTCACAATTCAGGAAAAATAAACAAGATTTGTAAATAAATATTTTAAATTTTCAGAGAAATATTTACTTTATTTTTAAAATATTTATACCTTCCCGTGTCTCAACCTGTATTATAAGAAATCTGATACTCTATGCCTATATTATATTTCTACAGAACTTTTAAGGTTCATTTTTTATGTCAAAATTAAAAAACCTAGACGAAAAATATTTGTATATAATGAGGTGGTTTTGTCGTTCATAAATAATTTCTTAATTTTCCCCCTCTAGTAAGGAGAATTATAATAATATATTCATCAGTTCTGAAGAAGCGGGATTCTTACATTTCTTGTTCCCAGGAGTAGCATTATACAGTACATCATTGTTAAAATTTAAAAATCGTAATTTTTATAAATAAATTATAGAAATTTGTGTGTGGGAACAATGAAAAATCTTTTCATAGTGTCGTATGATTTAATAATGACAGTTAGAAAAATTACCTATGATAATTATATTCATATTAACCGGTTTTTATTTTACTCGTACTGTAATTTAAACCTGATTTATCAAAAAACATAAGTTAAAAACTCGCAAAGTTTTTATTTTACTTTAATAAAATAAAGTGTCCCATTTGAAATGCCTTATTTTTATTTAACTATAGCTCCCAAAATATTACGCATATCGAAATGAAACAAAATTAAATTAAAGCCTAAATTAAACGTCCCAGTCAAAAGAAGAATATCTAGCAGATAGACGATTTCATGCAATGTTAGTTGCAGAATTTCTGATGTAATGGTTAAAATGGCTTTTCGAACGCTCTCACGCAGCTCCTGGATGTTTGCTACTTTTGTTGTATAAGCTCTGTTTTGATACAAACCCAGAAGAAGAAATCCAGAGGATTCGTGACTGTCGATCTGAGTGGCAAGGAAATTGAACCACCTCTTCCTACCAGGAAACGTCTCGTCAGTCTTTCCGTACCTCAAGGAGCAAGTGCGGGGAAGCCCCATCTTGCTGATATTAAGATGTCGATGCTCAATTTGAGGGAACATAAACTGTTCTAATATGTCGAGATATGAAATGCCCGATACAGTATCTTCAGGAAAGAAGAAATGTTCTATGACTGCATATTTCATGAGATCACACCATACGTTAAGTTTAGTACTGTTTCAAACTCAGTTATATCCCGAGGAGGCTCTGACCACCAGATTCTAATGTTATGATGATTGACATGACTTGACTCGTGAAATTTGGTCAGAAAGTTAGATGACAGAAAATTAGGATTCTGATCATTGCTTTCCAACATGTTTTCTGCAAAAGCCGCAGATTTTGAAGAAAAGCTGAGGTATATTTTTCTACTCTTCCAAAATAAAAACAGGGCATTTCAAATAAGACACTTTTTATTATACTAAAGTAAAACGAACAAATTGCGGGTTTTTAAAATATATTTTTTGATAAATACTTTTCTCTTCAGCTTATCTTCTAATTTCAATGCTTAGAGCAATTGCACTTTGTAGCCGTACAACTTCAGAAGTTTAAGTAAAACTCGGTAGACGGTTGGAATATTCAGTTTCCGCAAGTTTCTGGTATGGATTTGGGCGAGGATTTTTGAAGCTTTTTGGCGACAAAAATCCACTTTCTCTTATTAATACCCTTTGTCGAGAAGCGCTGTGATGTTTAGCCACTGAACCAGTCTCCAAAAAGGTTTCTTTCCATGCCTTAATTCTCTCTCTCTTGTGCTTTAACAAAACTGATGTCTGGATGATTCTCAGAATTTAAAGTAAATTTTATCAGAAAATGAAAAGTTCAAATTTTATATGAATATATATTATATTATAAAAGAAAAGAAATTTTATATGATGTAAGGTTAACAGAATTCAGGAGTGGTACGTATTTTATCGACCAGTATCTGTTGTAATCTTATTGGTAAGTTTTAATCACACCTTAAGATTGGTTAGAAACAGTGATTATGATTGGATAGAATTATAATTTGTCAGTTCCTTTTACAGTTGTGATTGGTGTAAAATGGTGACCTATTTATTGGTCAGTCTTATTCGTACTTGTTATTGGTTAAGAAAATACGGTATTCTAATTAGTTAGTTACTGATGTAATCAGTGGGGACGGTGAAACTTAAGAGTAATCTGCGATATTCGAGGATAAATGTGTATTGTCATTGGTTTTGTTTCGGCTTAGCTACGTACGGGAGGATTAAAATCATGTTTGTGCTATATTGCATTATTTTTACGTGTTTTGGATAACTGTTATAATAGTGAAAAAGGCACAAAGGTATTCACAAAATTGCACTATTATTAGAAACAAGTGAATGCTTGTATCTTAAACTTTTACATATTCATACAATAGTCTATGCCATTATAAAACTTCATAAAAAAACTTTTAACATGGTATGCATGTATTATTACGATTACCCGTTAAAATATACTTGAATTTTAAAATTACGAGTAAAATGATTGAAAAGTTTCATCATTGAACATTTTAACAATATTGAATATTTACTGTGAAATTTCATTAACTTGTAAAAATTATTTTTAAAATATTACCCCAATTTATTTCACAATTTACTTTCAGAATATAGCGTCGAATTCGTTATCAGGTTTATAATAGCAGAGTCTAATGTAAGAATACGTAAAAGATTATGATGCCGGCAATAATTATCGAAGTTAGTGAAAACTTATTTATCTTATACCCCATGAGAATAGTTACGTAAATGCGAAAAATAATGAACAGTTCTACTCCGTGCAAAACCGACAAAAATAAATCAATTACAATACACATTCATCCTCTGAAATGTGTACAGCCCACGCAGAATACTTCAGTAACTAACTAATCAGAATACCGATTTTCTGTGTCAATCACAAATACGAATAAAATTAGCTAATCAAAAGTCACTATTTTACACCATTCATGCCGGAAAGTGAATTGACCAATCCCAAGGTCAATTAATTTTCCGGGGAAATATATCATCACCATTCTTCAATCCGATACGTATTATAAAAAGTTACGTTAACAAACACAAATCTATTTATGATTATTTACTTATATGTGTATTTAAGACCCACTGAATACACTTTATGGTAAGATTTCAATTTAATATGTGAAAAAATGTATTTCTGTAAAACTAGTACTTTTTGACAGATGCAAACAAGAAACGGTTTGTAGGGTGATAAACATATTTGCTGTTTACTTTTTAGTATTTTATTTCTAAAAGCAACTACGATTTGTTTAGCATTCGAGAAGATGGGAAATAATCTTTTTGTCTTTTATATTACAATACTTTTTTTACGTAGAATAACTCTATTATTCTTTGTATTATCTTTTTAAATTAAATAAATTATCGAGTGTTGATTGATAATTTAATATTCAAACTGGCTATTTAATTTCAGAATTTTTGAAATAATTGGTTTTTTTTTTATTTTTGTTCAAATTAATTTTTTTTAAATTTTTATTCATATCCTTGTCAAATTTATTTTAGTAACCTTTTTACCATAGATAATTTTATATATTTAAATAGTTTAAATAGTTTTAAAACTATCATATGAAATTATAAGTAATATAATTTTTTGTTTTTTACAGGTATGTATAAAATTTATTCTAATAAATTATTTGAAAAATGGTTCATCATCATCTTGAGTAAGTAATTTAAATACCAACTTATAATTTATTGTCTACTGTAATTATATATTCTCTTATTTTTGATCTGCAATCTGAAGGTAACTTTTATTACAGCTAGTGTGACAACTCTGCAGCCGAATGATAAATGTAACATAATATTTTTTACAGTATAACCGACTGAATCAATCTCGATTGGATTGGCACGTTTATAACTAAACTTTATTGCAATATTGTAAAAGCACTATTTTTCTAATTTTAGATGAACCGAGAAGATTCGTTACATTGAAAGTAAAATATTACGATAACTCTGAAATTGATTAATTAATTAAATAAGGTAGCACGTATTTTAGATTAGGTTACAGCTGATTGACGAATCAGAGGAACGGTGTTGAGTGGAATTGTGCTACCTTGCTGTTTTGATGTTAGAAACACATACATATAAAATCTACAAAGTACCATTTACGAATTTTAAGATTAATTTTATATAAAACATTAGAAGCAAACATTTATTATCTTATATGTAAATTTCCCCATGATAACTAGAAATCATACTTAAAATATATTATTTCTTGATAGATAATCCTAAATTAATCCTGTTTTTCTTTTTTGTCGTAGTTTTTATTTTATAACTTTGGTATACATAATGCACCTATTTAATAAGTATTAGTAAGTGTAATGATATTCTTTCAGCAAACACTTCATTTATTCAAGATATTGAAAATATAAATTTTAGTGTTAAGCAAGTGTATTTCGTAAAATTCTGGGCTAATGATGTTGATGTATAATTCGAATCGATGAATACAACTAATATAAAAATATCATTTTTTCTTTTCTATTCTTAAGGATGAAAAAGCTGACAATGAAAGGATGTACAATTAGCTGAGTGAAGAATGAAAAGAACAAGATGTTTACTATATATCGTATTACGCATGGCAAACGTAACATTTGCAATTTGTATAGACTTGTAATTCTTCTTCATTGATATGATATTTTAGGATGTGTTTTTCTGATATCAGATCAATTATCCTGATTACGTCAGTAACAAATAGATAGAAACAGTAATAGTAATAACAATATAATAGTTACAATTGTTTTAAAATTATAATTTGGAAAATATGAAAAAAGAAACAAAATCCTTAAATGAAAAAAAATAGGCAAAAAAAAAACAAAGTGCTATTTTGTTCTTTATTGTTCTTGATTTTATTTATGTAGTTGTGGATAGAATGGAGTAATTGAAATTAATGTAAAAAATGAGGAAATATAAAATGATAATCATAATAATAAGAAAAAAGGACAATAAATTTGCCTGCATTAGAGGTATATGAAAGGTAAACTGGAAGGAAAAACTTTAAGTGTAAAAAAATCTGGGAATGTTGACCGGCATCATTAAAGGAAGAATTTTTGGATATTATTCCATCAAAAAATGTAGAAAGATGCTTAAGTAGAATAAAATAAGAATTACTTGTTAAAAATGTTCACCCATTTACAGAAAAATAAAAAAATTCCATGTAATACAAATGAAATAATTCAAAATTTTTATTTTTACGTTAATAACTATTTATATAATAGGTAATTACACAAATAATTGTAATAAAGATTTTTTTAGGCATTAAAAACCCTTTAATTTCTGTAAAACAAACTTATTTTATAAAATTCATAATAGTTAAGATGGTTCTCATATTCATATTTTAACTATACTTACATACTAAACTGAACGATGCATTTATAAAATACGTCAGAAAGAAGAAAATCAGGAACATTGTCAACAAATTTCTTTCTAAAAATAATTCTCCATCCCATAAAAATATATCCTTCACAAAAACAAGCTTATTAATTACCCTTGTCCATTGCATTATTTTTCACAAAGACAAAAATATTTGTATAATTTTATAACATAGAGCGCTTCTTAAGTTTTAATAATGTCTTTTTTTCTGGAAGAAGAAATTTTTATAATTTATAAAAAATATAAATAAATAAGAGGTTGTACTTTATACAACGTCATTAAAATCCTTTTTCTGAGCACTGATTGTTAATTTAATAAAACTGGTTAAAGAAATATGATATCCTACAAGCCGATTAAAAAGTGATCGTTAATTATATTTATGAATTAATATTTTATTTATTTACCCGGTAGGTCTGCTTAAATTAATGAATTATGAAATAATTAAATATTCATCAGTTCTAGTATTATATGTGTTATCTTTTCATCTCATTTTGGTCGGAATATATTTTTTAAAGAACTTTCTTCCACACAACACTGTCTACAGAGTGTATCACCCAGGACTTTCATAACCTATTTTACTCGTTAAAACAATGGGAAAAATATATAAATATATGTTCTAAAATGGTTTATTTGCAAGTTACGGCTGGTGAAATATTTCGTTCAGATTTAATCTAACCCGCTGAAATGAGGTCATACTGAAATTATTAGGACTTTAATATGGAAAAAAAATACGTGATTTCTTATGGTGTTTCACCTGAAAAATTAAAAAAAAAAAAATATATCCCAATATCGTAACTGTAGTAATGTTTGAGAAATTTGGGGTGAGAACCAATAAATTGGGGTATAAAACCATGTTTTTTTTATATTTACCGTATTACAGTTTTGATAAATGTTAATAAACACCTTTTAAACAAAACATTACAGAGATTTAATTCTAAAAAAAAGAAAAAATTGTAAAAAAGTTGAATAAAACAAAAGAAAGTTAGAAAAATTTGAATTTTATCTCGAAACAGACACTAGATCAAAGTGCATTATAAAATGAGCCCACCATTTCCATCACAATTCTTGGCACGCTACTGTACTACTTTTGTTGCTCTATTCAGATCGTTTGGGCTGTCCTTATGTTGCCCAGTCGCATTCATAATGCGGGCAATTAATTCCTTACTAGAACGTATTTTTATTTTGTATACAATATTTTCCATCCACCCCCAGACGCAAAAATCTAAAGTTGTCAGATCAGGCGGTTTTGGTAGCAAGAATTATGGACTTTCATGACCGATTAATTTCTCAGGAAACGATGATTTAAGTGAGAGGAAACGGCATAAGAGAAGTGCTGGAAGGCGCACCAACGTGCAGGAAGTATACTTTGCGTCTCAGCGCTAGAGGAGAATCTTCAAGCAGCTTTGCTCCAGCTGTTTGTTTTTGAAGAAAGTGCAAGTAGACTTCAGCATTTAAGCGACTAGGTAATATGAACGGTCCAGGCATGTGGTTGTGAAGAAGGCCGCACCATACAATGATTCAAATCGGTGTTGAAAATGGCCTTCAATCGTTTCAGAAGTTTTACTTCTGTCCATGTATGCTTATTGCGTAATTTTATGACGGCATCTCCAGTGAAATTTGCCTCGTTCGTAAAATACATACATGAAAAGTTATCGATTTGAATTCCACCATTTGCAGATATCCGAGCTAAGTTCAGGCCCGCGCAAGCCTAATCGGCGCCGTCGTGCACTTGAAATAAAGTTTTATTGACATAAAAATAATTTGAAAAAAAATACGTTTTACCTTTAATTTACAACATATGATTTCATTGTACGCCGTATTTTTATTTCCAGAACTACCGTTTGGTATTATTTCAGAGGATGAGATGATTGACAAGAAGTAGCGTGTGAAAATACGACCCCTGACAGGGATTCGAATCCGGGACCTCCGGATGAAAGACCGAGACGCTACCACTCGCGCCAAGGAGGTCGGCTTCCTTGTATTACATCCTTGTAATGCTTGTAATTACATATACACATTGTTAATTAAAAAGTACGTCAAATTTTATTTCATTGATAAATTCTGATATTTTTTTATTATTATTGTTATTATTCAGATATTAATCGTAATATTTTATTTTTACAATCAGAGAATAATAATTATTAATAAATCAATATATTTAAATTAAATAAAAGGAGGTAAAGTCTGATTTGAACCGATGTGCCTTCCCAAATATCCAAATATTTCATTAATTAAAATTTTATTTGGCTATAACTATGAAACCAACGAAAATAAGTACCACATGTTACATCGTTGCAAAGCTCTCAATGAGGGCTTATTATTGAAGTTAAGAAAAAGTCCATATCAAAATTTTTTTGGGTTTCCATCCAAAACATCATCCTACGGTTAATCGTTTTTGAGTTATGCGAGATACATAAGTACGTACGTACGTTCAGTCATACATATGTACAGACGTCACACCGAAACTGGTCAAAATGGATTCAGGGATGGTAAAAATGAATATTTCCGTTGAAATCTGAAGACCAAAATTTTTCGCGATCACAATACTTCTTTTATTTCGTATAACACTGCAAGCGAAGCGAAATAATATACTAAACACATATCTTATACCAAATATTCTGCTTAAACTATCATCTTACAACAAAAAATAAATTAATTTACATGTATAATATGTAAAATAATTGAAAAATACGAGTATATAGCTAAAGGGAAATATGTTACGTAGAAATGTGGATAAGTAAATAATATTTTAAACAAATAAATTGAAACAATTCAAAACAAAATAATTTCAAGATTTGGTAGGAGTTAATTATAGAAATTTAAATTTTTGGGCTTTTTTTTAGCAAATTTATTTAAAAGTAAATCTGTATCTAATTTTTGTAAAATTATCTTTCAATAGACATAACTGCAAGATTTTCCAATCTATCTTGAGCTACAGTAGATCTCAAGAAATCTTTAATTATTTTCAATTTTTAAAATGATCTCTCTGATGTAGCTAATGAGACGGCTGATCTTCGCTTTCTTAAGAATTATTTTTCGAGGTCTTAATGTTTTTTTTGGTTTTTAAAACTTGTATCAACATCTAAAGGCATCTCCTTTAGATGTTGTTCTTTACTAACCGTGAGCATTTCATAGAAACCTTTATCAGATCTATATTCTTTCAGAAAGCAGTTTAATTTATTTAAACTTTCAGAAATCTGCGAAATATGAAAATATTTATCTTGAAGAATATTATTATTAACATCAACTTTATTTAGTATTTTGTAGAAAACTACCATATATATAAAATTAAATTTTAGAATTTTTTTCCTGAAAAAGTGGCCTGATGTCTTGTGGATATCAAATTATTTTTTGTTATTTCATACAGAGCATCAAAAACCTCTCCTAATTGAACGGGGTTATTGCATTATCCGGTACGACCTAACAAAGGTTTCAATGTTACATTTGAAACATGAAGCGGAAAAAAATTGTAAAGCTCTTGAACAGTCGAAAAAAATTTTGTATCCAATAAATTGTTGTTCGCAGCGTCGTTTACGACAAGGTTCAATCTGTGATTACAACAGGGCATAAAAAATGCTGTAGGGTTGATATCTAAAATTCTTTTTTGCATACCGCTATATTTACTGCCCATGTTTGAAACATTGTCGTATCTTTGGCTGGGTAAATTACTAATATCTAAACCATTTTCCTCCAGAATCTTTGATAGGATGTTTTTAGTCCTTCACCGGTCGTATCTGTTGCAGGAAAAAATACTAAAACCCTTTCTTCAATACACACTTCTGTATTTTAAAAATTAAGATACCAAATAAAGAATATCTTCTCTTGATGACATCAGGCATTGGAGTACAATCAAGTAAAATAGAAAAATACTTTGCTTGTTTGTTGTTTAAAATAATTTTTATATTTTCCCCTAATAACCTAATTGTTTCATTATGAATTTTATCTCCAAGTTTATGAGGCATACTTTTTTGAATTTGAGTTCTTATCAATATGTACAGATATGATAGGGTCAAATCTCATGATCTTTCTATACACTTTAAAAAATTAATATTTTTCTTTCGAATAATTTGTAACTGTTGTTACTGGAATCACGAAAGGCTAAGTTTTGTTTAGCTAAAATCTGAATGGCATAAATAATTCTTTCAATAAAATCGCGCTAATGCTTAGTCTCTCTTTTTAATAAATTTTGAAATTCCGATTCAACAGTTTTATTCTTTCGTAATCGTTCTAAGAAATCGGACCAAAAATGTAGATGACGGGAATGCATTTTACTTTTTTCGTGAAGTTTTAAGTGCTCAAAAATGTTGTAACAATGGAATATTGTATTGCCACCCGACTTTTTATGTGTAAAATTTCATCGTTGTATGACGCCGGGAAATGAATTTACTGCTGTAAGATTTGAGGACACGGTTGAACCATTGTATGTTAAAGAAAACCATGTTAAAAAAGGAACATTGAAGTTGAGTTATTTAGGAAATAATTGAAAAACGTTTATTTTTTAAATGAAATATATTTAATAATGGCATACTTAATAAAAGTTATGTACCCGAATAATAAAATAATTTATTCAGCAATGAAGAACAGTACTAAAAAAAAAAAATACTTATTTAAATTATTGTGTAGTGAACAGTTTCTCCCATTGATTAAACACCCAGGATAACGATATTTGATTAAAAGAAAGCCACATCATAAAATCCACGTAAAACGAAACAGGTTTTATTCAAACCCAGTCGTTAATTCAAATGAAATATGCACAATTGTGGATTAACATAGGAAATAAAAAGAGTAAAGTTCTTAAAAAGAATTACGAGATGTGTAAAACCAGTGCATACCGGTTAGTCTCGTTCAATTTCCATCTAAAATAAGAAGTCTAATTATTAGTATACGATTTAGGTACGTAATAATCAGGACCGTTATGTGTTAAAAAGTGATTTAATGCTCTTGTAACGATTAATAATTATTAAAATACTAAATCTATGTTAAGCTCACAATCTTATATTTTAAAGTCCATTAACCCTACTTATAGTTTTTCACATAAAATTATAAATTATTTACAAGTTACAGTCTTATCTTATTACATTTGTCTGTTTCATGAATTACAAGTATCTATCAGTTATTAGTATAATTTTGCAGTTTTGTTACTGAAAGAATTCCTGTTACGAATAAAATAAATAAAACAAAAAAATACATATATTATAACAGCTAGTTGTTACTTTCGAGATAAATGTAATAAAATGGTACTTTTTATTATATATTACTAGTATTTACTACATATAATGAAAGAAAATTAATTGGTGCAAATTATTTCCAGAACTCCGTGCATTTTTGTAACGTTTATATGTCAACATAAAAATATATTTCTCTATGTGATTATATTCCCCTAATGAAAATATTACCGTGTTCAATTTTGTTGATACTGTATGTAATTTATTTTGAAGGGTAGCAGTCATTACATTTTTTATGATTGTGATTATGCTCTCAAGAACATTTCCTATACTTTTTTTTTGAAATTGAACCAGGTGGAGACCGGACCCGCTTTTAAGTTTAACTCAGTCCCCACCCTGCAAGAGGTCACCACCTCTGCATCAAATAGCCACCCCGAATAATTTTCGGCCACACATTGGCAAATAGTTGCTCAGTACAATTTTCATATACTGAACAATGTTATGTTCTACAGAAGAACGAGAAGCAGAAAATTTGGCCATAATCATTGCCTCCATCTTCCGCTCTGTGAGCTTCAGTCCCCTCATAGCGAGCCAGTCATTTACCATACGGATCGCCGTAGTGCCCTTCTCCGCGACTTCCAGCTCTGTTTTGCCGACAAAAACCAGTGCCAGATCATCAGCAAAATAGACGGCAGTGACCTCCTCCGTGTACTCGATCCTCAGCACACCATCATAAGCAATATTCCAAAGCAAAGGACCGAGTACCGACCCCTGTCGGACACCACCCCATTTGTAACTGACAGCCCCTCTGCGCTCGCGACCACAAACCTTTCCTTTCTTTTTCCTGTTTAGCCTCCGGTAACTACCGTTTAGATAATACTTCAGAGGATGAATGAGGATGATATGTATGATTGTGAATGAAGTGTAAGTCTTGTACATTCTCAGTTCGACCATACCTGAGATGTGTGGTTAATTGAACCCCAACCACCAAAGAACACCGGTATCCACGATCTAGTATTCAAGCCCGTGTAAAAATAGCTGGCTTTACTAGGACTTGAACGCTGGAACTCTCGACTTCTAAATCAGTTTATTTGGGAAGACGCGTTCACCACTAGACCAACCCGGTGGGTTGTCGACCACAAACGTGTCGCTAAAGTACTGGCCGACCAACCGCCTGGGGTACGCGCTCACTTAACTTTACTTTCCTATACTTAACTTAATAGTATGTCACGTGGCTAAAGCCGAGTTCTGGGATAAATATACAACTGTGAGTTGTTTCTGATGCACGGCTTACTCACAAATTAATTCAAAATATTTTTTTATATTAAAATATAATATTATTTACTTTTTTATTACGAACGCGTACTGTATTTATCGGTATGGAGGTACTAGCGGCGACAGTCGGCACTAAATATAAATACGTAATTTCACAACTTAGATAAAACAAATTTCGCTTGTACTGTCGGTAGCTGATGTAGGCGCGAGGCTTAACGCACTACTTCTGAGTCGACCGAGTTATCTAGTTCGAAACCCAGCCAGATAGAGTTACATTTTTACATTTTAAATATTATTTATTTAATCCACCGGGTTGGTCTAGTGGTGAACGCGTCTTTCCAAATCAGCTGATCTGGAAGTCGAGAGTTCTAGCGTTCAAGTCCTAGTAAAGTCAGTTATTCTTTGGTGATTGGGTTTAAATTAATCACACATCTCAGGAATGGCAGAACTGAGACTAAACAAGATTACACTTCGTTTACATTCATACATATCATCCTCATTCATCATCTAAAGTATTATCTGAAAGGTAATTACCGGAGACTAAAGAAGAAAAAGAAAGAAAGGAAGAAAGAAATATTATTCATTTATTTAATTCTATTACTCACCCGTGACGTCACAACATAGCAGACGATTGCAACAGTATTTTTGAGCTAGATGTGATTTGCAAAACTTTTTTTGCAAATATGCCTAAGAAAAATATGACCTTAATTAAGCGAAATCTGGAGATACTGAGGGTGACCTTACTCAAACAGCCTCCCCTCTTGACATTTTAAGTCGAAAATTAATCTCATCAGTGTCCCATATATACAAGTAATCCAGACCAAGTTTGGTAAAAATCGGTCCAGTAGTTCTGCAGATATAAAGTGATTTAGAGGCCAACACCGAACACAGATACATACAAACATTAATATCCGGTAAATTTCCATCCGGTTTTTTGGGTTTTATGACGTCAAAACGTAACGTAAAATCAGGGGAAAACCGCATATACCCAAATTGGACCGATTATAATACTTTTCTTTCTAGCGTTATAGATTTGTTATAGCCCTACCTAGATTGTAGTAAAATACTAAACTTTTAAAAATATGGTTTTATAAAATTATCAAAGTTTTCTTGGCATTATGTATTTTTCAAAATTGTTATAATAATGTAAATACTACTTTTATAAATTTAAATTAATGCAGTTAATTAACCAATGAATTAAGCACGAGTATTTATGTCTTAATGAAAATAGTTGTGTTTGAGAAGTATACATTTTTCCGCGTCTGTAAACTGTGGTAAAATTTTAATTTTGATGGTAAAGGCTAAAAAGATTTTATTAAGGAATGTTTGGTTTAAAGAAAAACATTGGAGGTTGTTCTATATATCCCTTGATTTCTTACACTTAAATTATTGTAAATATTTTATATATATACGTGGAGAGGACTATATAAGACACTGGTACTGTATAAGACACACTAGTAATTGATTCATGTCGCTGGATAACTGATTGACAACAACACAGTACACCAGTTACGATACGGTTTTAATACCTTATACGCAGAGATATGTTCACCTGTTTTAACGATCGCTTGTTAAATATACTTGTTGAGTCTATAAAAACAAAAAATTATTATTTTCAAAAACGTAATAAAACCAGGTGATAAATCATTATTCTCAATACTCAATAATTAAAGATGGATGTCCAATTTTAGTGTAAGTTGTATTACAAATTTTTTTACTGTAATATGTTTTCATTAACTTTACGCAATAATTTTAGCATCGTACTTGAAAATAAATAAATGTATGTCTAGTTAACCGAAATTCAACTTGTTAAGTTATCTAGTTCAATATATATATATATATCAGTCTACGTTCACAATACATATTTTATTTGGAAATACTTTCTAATTAAATGATTAAAAAACTCAAAATCGAATTTACGTAGCATTATACATTGCTGTTAAAGTGCAAAATACTTCTTTTGATTAAAAAATAAAGATATTTTAATGTCTTATAGTACGAGTATTAAGAGTAAAATCTCGCTATCCATATATTCGAATCTTAATTTTTATATAAAAAATATTCGGTTCATAATATTCAAATATAATAATTTTAAATGTACAGTCAAATTTTAGATAAATCTACTAGTGAAAATTATACTTTTGTTTTCAGATATGTGCAGCTAATTTTATTTAATCATTGCAATAAATAAGATTCTTAGTAACTTATAAATTACATTGTGGATTTTTTATAAATTTACGATGGTTGTACACTAATGTTTTTGGGGGTTATCAATTGTTAATGTAATATTATTTTTGTTCATTTTTACTTGTACTTGAGAGGAATAATTCTATTAGAAACTATTCGTGAATACAATACAAGTTTTTGCAACCTACTATACCTCTATATTCAGAAGGTAGTTAATAATAACCACCTTCTAAATATAGAAGTAAATTTTGTAAGTTTCTATTTTACAAACTTGATACAAGTTATTTCATGTAGCCTATACTGTAGATATTAAAATGAAAACAGCTCATTCTCTCTTCATCCATTTTATCAAATCAGAAGGTTAATTCAGTTTTATTTTGATAGTTTACCATGCCACGTTGATTCCATTGACAAATACTGGAGAGAAAGTATCAATAAAGATTGTTCTGTTTTCTTGCCAATGAAGGTGGCTTCCGGACGGTTGAATATCTATATTTATATTTTTATATTTTTTATATTTTTATATTTTTTTTTATCTTCAGTCATTTGACTGGTTTGATGCAGCTCTCCAAGATTCCCTATCTAGTGCTAGTCGTTTCATTTCTGTATACCCTCTACATCTACATCCCCAACAATTTGATTTACATATTCCAAACGTGGCCTGCCTACACAATTTTTCCCTTCTACCTGTCCTTCCAATATTAAAGCGACTATTCCAGGATGCCTTAGTATGTGGCCTATAAGTCTGTCTCTTCTTTTAACTATTTTTCCAAATGCTTCTTTCTTCCTCTATTTGCCGGAATACCTCTTCATTTGTGACTTTCAAAATTCTTCTATCTCCATAATCTTTTCTCCTCCTATTTTCACATTCAGTGGTCCATCTTTGTTATTTCTACTACATTTTATTACTTTTGTTTTGTTCTTGTTTATTTTCATGTGATAGTTCTTGCGTAGGAATTCATCTATGCCGTTCATTGTTTCTTCTAAATCCTTTTTACTCTCGGCTAGAATTACTATATCAACAGCAAATTGTAGCATCTTTATCTTTTCACCTTGTACTGTTACTCCGAATCTAAAATGTTCTTTAACATCATTTACTGCTAGTTCCATGTAAAGATTAAAAAGTATTAATTATATTCCTCTCAATATATTATGGGGATATAATTCTCCAGTATTCTATTTTGAATAATTTCGCATGTGTAATTGCATTTACTGCATGTAATATTTAGGTTTCTTACATTGCGTATTTCAAATGATTCTTTGTTATTATACCTGATTCTAAATGGTTGTCATAAATTTGTCAGTTTAAATAAATTTTTCTTTATGGGTTAACCAGAGTTTAGGTTTTACACTATTGCATATATTATTATTTGTTAAGATCATGAAGTTACCGAACATACAGTATTTTTCCAGACCATTCGAAAATTAAATTAGTACTGCATTGTGTTTCTGTTGATCATTTTGTTTTATAGAGTAGTGTATATTAGCATTTTCAATATGAAGTGGCCAAATTTTATCTGCTTTCATCGTTTGATCCATATAAGGAGGTATTTCATTCATTCATGAAAATAGCATTGTTATTTGTTTATCTGCCTGGTACTCACCGCCAGACAAACAGACAAGTTCGTTTATGAGTAGTACATCAGACATATTCTGTTAGAATATATTTTCCTTCATTTCGACGTGATAGAATCAAGTTTCCGATTGCTACCTTTAGTCAAGATTTTTAGATCAATACCTTTATTTTTTTATAAATTCTGTTTGTACCTATTTGTTTTCGGTGAATACACAGTTAAGTACTGGTTTGGAAATGAGTTCCCCATTTGAGGCGAGGAAACGTAAACACCGGAGTCCTGGTGAGGGTACCCCGAGGGAGTCTCCTTATTTGAAACATGGAAAGAACAGACCAAGTCCCGGCTGCCAGGGTGGAGTCTTGGGAACGGCATAGCCGAGCCCAGGGTTATTGCCCAGGTAGTTTGAGGCAATGGCACACCTCAGAGCTGTGTTTCTGTTTGAGTACGTGTCGGCTCTGGGGGTTGGGGTAAAAAAAGGATGTAAATAACGCTACAAGTAATTACACCGTTAACTTTTGATCTCAACTTTTGGTCTTTCATAATAATTTATATGTAATTGTTTCTTTTATATCTTTGAGCTTTAAACACATTATTTTATTTACTTATAGTATAATAATTACTATATTTTTTAATGTCTTTTTGTAATGTGAAACTACATATAAGGATTTTAATGTAAATATATATATATATAGGGGTATATCACGAAGTTACCCGGGATTTTCATAACCCTTTTCTGCTCCTGAAAGTAATAGAAAAAGTTGAAATAAACATATGTTCTAAAATGCTTCGTTTAGGCTAGTGAAAGATTTCTCTCTGATTTCATCCACCCCGTTAAATGAAGTCGTACTGAAATTTTAAGGGCAGAATTAAAGTCTTATTATGCGTTTTTACCTGTAGAATATAATAATATAGGTCTTTGAACCGTATCTGTAGTAGTTTTTGAGAAATCTGTGGTTTACTTACCATCAATTATAAACTGGTACGTATAATCCACATTGGTATAGTGTACTGTTGAAATTCGAAGTTTTCTATCTTTTCTTTGTTTTATTCAACTTATGTTACACCATTTTTTTCAAAATTAAATTCTCCACAAGTGTTTTAGTTCATTACATATTAAAGTACGTCAAAAAAAAAAATAAATAAATAAAGAGGGTTCTTTTACCATAATGTATTGGTGTCACGCCAGATTTCACAAAAACTATTGCATATACCGTTCTGGGACCTATTTTATTAAATTTTCAGGTCAAAAACCATTAGAAAATACTAATTTGTTACTTAATTAACGTTCTGAAAATGTCAGTACGATATTCTCATTTCACTAGATTAGCTGAAACTCGAGGAAATATTTTACAATCTGTAACTCGCTAACGAAGTATTTTAGGACATAAATTTTTTCCATTATATTCACGAATAGAATAGGTTGTAAATGTCCCGGGAGAACTTTGTGATACACTCTGTATATGTTGAATAAAATTTCTGCATTAAGAAATAAATTTTTATAATTTATCCTGCTTATTTAAAAAAAAAAAAATATTCCTTGAAATTAAAGATTCAGGAAGATAAAAATGTATATTCTTTTCTCTTAATTTCTTTAAGCTATAAGAAATGTTCCATTAAATCTCGTTTAAAATATTCATTGTGTATTTTATTAGCATACCACCTGTGGATTATACGAATTGAATAATGCATTTTTTTTTAAATTAAAAGGATATTTTTGAATTAAAATTTACTTTTTATCACATGTAATTTACATTTTAAATACATAATTAAATAATAATTTAAATTTATAAAAAAATTTTATTTTTTTTTATAAGTTCATTGAAGTATTGTCAATTACAACTACAACAACAAAAAAAAAAACTACCCTGAATTTTTCTTTACAACCAGATGTTTATTAATACTGTCTTCTAGTTATTCAGGTGACATTTATATTTTAAATGATGCTACTTCAGAACAGATGTGGAGCAACGAAGTCTCTCTTACAGTCGTAGCTATTATTATAATACGTACAACCATTCCCACTGTTTCTAACTGGCATAGACATGTTCTTGTTCATTAGATCGGTCATACTAACAGTAATAGTCGCCCAACAAGATAGTAGCTACCTATTTAGACAATGAATTTAAATGAATAATAAGTTCTTATTATAGTATAATGAAGTATGTGGTGAGTATAATGAAGTGTTCATTAAAAATAAATACAACTTTTTGCGCACCTATTACAGTACACTGTTTCCTTCTCACTACTCCTGGTATTTATTGAACGATTTGATAAAATATGCTCGTTCTCTTTTAGTGTATTTAATGTTCATTCATATTTCCTTACTCTGTTTACGCTTAGAAGTAATTACATTATGATAATTAGAATTATTTTTTAAACAAAAAGTTAGATAGAAATAATGATACGTAGAAAGATTATCGAAATTAGTACGATTTGTGTTCATAAACTGAATATGATTTATGATAAAGAGGTGGGCAAGATTTGATAATTTAATTTGAAAAAATTATTAACTAAGAAGTAACATTACGGAATTTTTTTTCAATTAAATATTCATACCCCGAACGGAGTACTTCATTCTTATCGGAGGTCCAATATTCATATTAATCACATAATATAACTTGTATATGCAAAATGTCATTCTTTAATAACAGAAATAAAAATAATATGATAAATGAAAAAAATAAAAATAAATTTGTAACCGTACAAACGAGTAATACTACAAACAATTAAATTAGATTGATTTTCTAATAAATTTCTTTTGTACTTTGTTAATTTAGTTTTAATATCCCCTTGAACCCTCTTAATCTTCCAGTCTTGGTGAAATAAATCCGGATTTTTTAACAAAAAAATAAATACCTATTGGTATTAAATCTTCGCTAGTATTACAGAAGTTACAAGTAGCACATGCAACACATGCGCCCGCGCAAATACACACACATACACGCGCGCAGAGAAAGAGAAAGAGAGAGAGAGAGAGAGAGAGAGAGAGAGAGAGAGGGAATTAAATACATTTATCTAGTTGACTTCATTCTGTCTTCAATTTTCAGATTGCTTGGCACCTACAATGCTTCTTTATTCTTACCTTTTCTTTATTACGGTATCTTTTACAGTTCGTATAAAAGTATCCACCTCCATCTTCTTGATTTATTCTAATCTTTATATTCCCACACTTTTTCTATTTTCCTTTCCACTAGTGTCTAACATGAAGCTGTATTTTTAGATGTATGCTCAGTTCAACCTGTTTTAGAACATTATAAATTTTAATGTTTTCTTTTATTCTATTTAGATTCACTTTCTAAGTTTTCTATATTTCACGTTTTAATATTATTTCAAAATACTACCTGTTTTTTAATATTTTTCTAAAAGGTTAATATTTTTAATTATACACTATTTTGCTCTAAATAAAATTCAATATAAACCTGATAGGTTGGATTTCAGGGGTATTTTTTTTTTTTTAAATTGAGTTGATAAATATGTCATAATGGTATGCTTTTAACTCTGTTTAGGTTTTGACGTTATGGTTAGAAATAAATGAATGTTTCTTAAATAAATAAAATTGTCTTTCTTTAGGAAATAGTGTCAAATTTTATAGCAAGTATCTTCACAAGAATACTATACAATACTGTTTCTATTTTATTGTTTTCCATTTATTGTTATGCATTTTTTTTTTTTTTTTACAAAATATATCAGCAGTAAAGAAACATGCTAATCCATGGAGATATATGTAATTATTGATACATCAGTGTTATTAACTGGATTAGTAACAATATTTCATTAAATTTATTGTTTGATGAATAATTTCTTCAAGATATATTTATTTATTAAAAAAATTACTATTTATTTTTGAAAACATAATATTTATCAATATATTAATCATCAATCGATTGTAAAAATCATTTACAAAAATATCTATCTGTTTATGATGGTTTATATGATAATAATAATGATTTTGAAGAGACATTTAAATAGTGATGAAAAAGAGTAACAAAAGCTTATAATTGGAAAGGAAAATAATATCTCCGGAGATTTTTTATCAGTATAAAAATTGTTAAACTTTATAGTCATCAGTAAAAGGGGTTTGACAATTTGTTCGTTCTACGATTTGGGTTATAAGAAAATTTATTAAAATAGAGTAGTGTGTTAAGTTACGATAGTAAAGTAATAAATTTAATATATTTTACTTTCCCGTCTAGATAACGCTATATCAGAACTACAGCTATATAAAGGAAAGTTTTGTAATCAGTCCAACTTGGGCATATGCGGTTTTCACGGGATGTTGAAGTTTTGACACCTAAGGAACCAAAAAACCGGATTGAAATTTTCCGGATGTTAATGTTCGTATGTACGTGTGTTCGGTATTGGCCTGTAAATCACCTTATATCTCCAGAACTACTAAATTTTGACCAATTTTGGTCAGATTTTTTTTTTTATATACGGTGCATTGATGCCGTTAAATTTTCAACTTAGTTTACTTGGCGGTGTTTAAGTTTAAGGGGGATGAGGCTATAGAGAAAGTATATCTCGAAATTTCGCTTAATTAAGGTCATATTTTTCTCAGTAACATTTGTAACAATTGAAAAATAACAATATGTGCGAAATCACACTCCCCCACCACAAAGAATACTGTTTTAGTCGTCTGCTACGTTTTGACGTCACAGATGAACGGTATAATTTAATAAATGAATAATATTTAAAATGTAAAAAAGTAACTCGGTATGGATCTCAAACTCGATCACCCGTTTGACTCGGTATCTAGGATGTTAAATCTCACGGCTACACCATTCTACCGACAGTACATGCGAAAGTTGTTCTACGTTAAGTTGTAACGGCCGTCGCCACTAGTACCGTTCCACCCGTGCGAATTAAATATGGAATGCGTGCGCAATTTAGTTATAATCATTGAATTAAATAAAGGAATAAATATTATATTTAAATAAAATGAAAATTTTTGAATTAAGTTGTGTGTCTATGTGTGTGTAAGCCGTGCATCGAAAAAAGCCACGTGAAGTACAACTGTGTTGTGAGCTTTTTTTTAATTTTTATTAATAATTCTTTGTCAGTGTTTAATCTCAATTATTGGATACTGTAAATTTGAGCTGTTGAACACCTGGAAAAATGGTATTTCTCAGTTAGAAAGTTCCTAAAAGATATTTAATCACCATAATAAAAATATATAGAAATTCCATAATGTTTCATAATTACTGTCACTATTTTGATATTAAAACATGAACATTTTTAATAGGAGAATAATTTTCATCCATTTAGAACATTCTGTCTTAATATGAATGTCTCTTTAATAAAATTCATTAATCACCAATAAGACATTTAATCCAGCTTTAAAGATATTCCTGTTGTAATACAAGTAATGTTATTTCAGTATATATTTATGATGGTGTAAATTACGGTCGTATATGTTGATATTGTAATATGATATCTGTAAATGAAAACTTAGTGAAACGTTATTTAAAGGATAAAAATTCTGATTTAATAATAAAAATTTTATTTTTTTTTTTATTTAATCCAACAAAAACTTGTATATGTCCAGCAATGGAAGTAATTTAAATAGGCATAAATATTCTAGCTATTAAACAATCCATAAAATTTTAATGAAAGATAAAATTTTATTTGTTAGTAAATCTTTCTTGTTTCTTATTTCCATAACATCAGGAAAAAAAACTTTAGCTTTTCTTACACGATCTGTTAAATTAATTTAAATAAAACATCTTTTAAATTTGATGAATATATAATCAGGATCTCATAAATGTAAATTCTTTTTTAGATGAAAACCTATATTTCAAAGGTTTTTTTGAATAAAATTTATTGATGTATTTGTACGTAACTATGTTGTCCACATTTTTGTTTAATTTATTTTATTTCAAAATAGTATTAATTAGTATGTTATTTAATATAACGTTAATGATTTTAATTATCTTAGATGATTTCGCTTGTTTTTGTACTGCATATATAATCTTTTTTTATTCTACCAAATAATTTCAAAATAAAAATATTATCAATAAATTTTTATTATAGTCTGAGATTTTCTTTTCGTTCACAATGATACAAGTTCCTTCCTTCGTAAGGAACACTGTCCTCCTATTTTTATCTTCAATGTTCCGATTCCGAGATCTCACGACTGTAAATTGGGTTTTCATCTTGATCGATGACTTACTTGGGTGAAACACATCACTTCTAAGCGGAAACAGTTGGATCTCAGTTTAAAAACTTGTACTGGCTGATAGGACATAAATCTCGGCTTTCAGCAGAGTAATAAATCCGTTTTGAAGCCTGTTTGGACTTACAGGCTTGAATTGTGGGTCCATCGTGCAACTCCAATATTGACATTTTTTTTCCCTCTACTCCCCTGGGCCGGACCGACTTGATGGTATTACGCCACCCAGGGGAGTGTCCGTTACTCTAATTAGCCCTCCCCACCTACCGGCAATATACCGGCATAGCAGGTCGGGCTAACCGGTGGCTCTTTTGAGGTTTATTTCATTTTTGTCCTTTATGGCACCACACCACACCTCAATGCCGTGGTGTGGCCCATGGATCTTTTGATATTTTTTTTATTCCTACCAAACACACCCAAGGAGTCCTCAGCAGATCATTGAAACCAGCACACCTCAGCATGCTGGCTCTCACTGCTGAGGCTGCCCACCCACCTAACAAACTAGTACCCCATGTTCTTTTGCTTTAAAACTGTTCTTATGTAATCAGCAACCTTTTTCCATTTTACCTCACTATCAAGCATATAGTCAACTGTTTCATTCGGCGTTTTCTCTCTAATACCTGCATACTGCCTTAACTCCTGGCATTTGTTGCACCTCAAAATGGTATGCTCAACATCATCTTGTTCTACACAGTACATACACATAGGCTGATTTTTATTGGCACTTTTATAAAGATATGCATTGAAACAACCATGCCCTGTTAAAAATTGTGTAACATAATAATTCATTTCACCGTGACGCCTACTTGTCCATATTAATAAGTCAGGTATTAATAATCTAGTCCAATTAGCTACCCCTGCATCCAGCCATCTTTGCTGCCATAAGTTATATATCTCTTCTTTTACTTCATTATCTGTTCTGCCTAAATATTTCTCAACTCTGTATTTAGCGATAAGATCTATAGGGAAAACTCCAGAAAGAACACAGAGGGCCTCATAAGAGACCGTTCTGTAGGCCGATACAACTCTATTCCTTGAACGCTATTGACATACTTGAAAAACAAAAACAAAAAACAGCTTCCAAACAAAAACAGTGCGGAAAATGCTCAACATACCCTGTTACATAAGTAATAGCCCTTACATAAGTAATTAATTTGTGAACCGTTCGGTTATCTCTCTGGTCAGCCTACGGTATCATAATCGTTTGGATCGGTACCCATAGTATTTGGCGGTCAATTTACTAGATAACACGATCAGTGATTTTTCAAGATTGCTGAGGAACGATATTCTTGGTTTCCCTTATCGCTTCAATTAGGTGACTTTACGCTCTTCTATTCCATTATTAAGTCATAAGCCACTGGGTCTGTGGCAACTTAAAAAACATTATGAGTATATTAAAAAATAAAGTTATCATAGATTTTATTGCGTTACTGGAATATAATACGTGAAATATTTTTGTTAATTTTTTCATAATAAAGGTTTTTTTTATATATTATAAGGATGAAGGTTATTATTTATTTTTCAAACGCTGAAATTAAATACTGACTAATATCACTCAGTATTTTTTGTGAAGGTTTATACAACTGTATAAAATTATAGAATTAATAGTTCATTTCGTGGAAAGATTAATTGTCGTAAAGGTGTAATTTTCTTATCATATCATATATATATATATATATCAGATACATTTATAGAATGTATCACGAAGTTCTTTCGGAACTTTCCTAACCTTTTCTACTCGTGAAAATAATTGAAAAAGTTCAAAAAACATATATCCTAAAATGCTTCGTTTGCGAGTTACGGTTAGTAAAGGATTTCGCTCGGATTTCAGCTACCCCGGCGAAATGAGGTCGTACTGAACCTTTTAGGAAGTCTTTTAAGGATCGGAGTTAGTGGTTTCTAATATTGTTTAACCCTTAAAATCTAATAAAATAGATCCCAGAACCTTATCTGCAGCAGTTTTTGAGATATCTGTGATGAAAACCAATATATTGGTGTAAAAACCCTTTTTTTATGTTTCACGTGCAGTAACTTTGTTAAATGGGTAATAAAAATATAAAACCTTTAAACAAAATTTGTGCAGAATTTCGTGATACTCTTTGTATTACCAAGAAGATAACTATAAGAAATATTTTTATATCGGTCATATACATCGCTGTTATTTCACTAGAATTATCCCAAATATCTGATAAAATTTTACTGGATTCTAGATAAGATTTTCATAAACGAATGTAAATAATAATTTATGAAGTAGGAAAAAAGTTCTTCCTCCTTTTTTATTTGTATTATAAATTATTCTTCTGCAAAATGAAAAGAATTTTAAACTAATTTTTTTTTGGCAGATTGTCTTATTACTGAAATAAGAGGAATGAAATAAGAAATATACATTTATTTTTCCCATTGTGGGGCAAAGGACTCTTTGCCCACTGTCTGCTTCTCTTCTCTATTATATTTCACCTGACTACCTCCATCTCTGTTGCTCCCTATTTTTCCTCTTATGCAGGTGTATCAGCTTCGTATTGGTTTTTATCCATCTCTCATTGAACTTTCCCATTTCATGTCCAGTCCAATTTCATCTTATACATTACGTTTTTTGATAACAATATTGATTTTTTTCTCATTTCTTCCTGTCTAATTTAATGTACTTCTCTTGTTTACCTAAAAATTTTGAACTTGGTCTTTTCTAGTGACCACGTCTGTGCTCCGCAACACAATGGTTTTATAATATATGTAGTATTCTTTCTAATTTGATATTTTCATTTCCTGGGTTTTAATATTTTCTGTTTAATTTTCTACACATTATTGGCTTATAATTGGAGATTTTTACTTTCTTAATTTTCAAAAACGTATCCAATAGCCGATTTCCGTTGTGGGTGGTAGCGTATCGGCCTTTCATCCGGAAATCCCATGTTCGGAATTTCCGGATGAATGACCGATACGCTACCACTTATTATTTTATTTTTATAAAAATAATAAAATGAAAAATAATGAAAAAGAAAATTTATAATTATAAATAATTACTTTATAAAAATAATTGTTTATTATTTTTGGTAATTTGAATATTTTTGGTTACTGTCTTTCATACGCCACAAAGTTCCATTTTTATATTCCCACGCACAAGCTTCGAGCATATTTGATGAATTAGTTCATCAAGCGAGAAATATAACAATTTTTCTGTAAATATTATATTTTTATCATAATAAATTTATATAGTTGTTGGTGGTCATTACTTTGTCTTAATTAAATAAATTCAGTGGATTCTATTGACAGCTCTTCAATCAATTTTGACTGTCCCTTTAACTGAAAAGTCTTTTGAAAAAAACTACATCATCTGAAAATCAAATGTGTTCATTTTCGTTCATGATATATTAACTCCTGTTTCTTATCCACTGAACACATATCCCAGCACTGAATTAAAAAATAAGTTATGTAAGTATATACCACCTGATTCCTCATAAAAATTTGAACAGTTTGCTGAAACTTTCTCTCTTGTTATAAAAATGTATCCTTTTACCTTTGTTTTACGTCTTCTACATCTATGTTTGAGAATCTTTCTTTAAATTGAACACCATTAACAGCAGATGAAGGTTAAGTAAGGAAGTTTGAGTTTTGTTTGAGAAAAGGGTATTTTATACGCAGGTGAAGGAATTGTACTGTTGTAATGCCTGAGTGGGGAAAAACAAACAATGCATGGTTGTCATTCTAAAGACAGCAGAATTGTAAAAAAAATATCGTGTTTTTTTGGTAGCCATTTTTTTATTATTTCCAAAATTTCATGTCATCAATGCCTCATATATAGAAATCGTACTGAGCTATTTTAAAAGAATTTATCTTGAGCAGTAGAGCTAGCTATGCAATGAAACAATGCAGGTATAACTGAGAAGGTATTACAACTCCAGTCATAGTATTAAGTCCAGTAGTCATGATACTGTCAAACTATACACAGTGGCTGATTTCTGAACCTTGTCGTATTCCGCAGAACGGTTCATTACCCTCTTCATCATATATACTGCTACTAAAACTCCTTGTTAACACCAATACATACCCAGAGGAAAGAAAAATGAACTACTTTGCATCAACAAACTATACAAGACTTATACACTTACTTTTAGTAGCATTTAATTCTCAATTATTTTACCTATTTAATGTGTGACATTAATTAACCACGGAAAATCCTTTCCTCAAACCTTGTTCTATTAATTAGTTGAATTTTATGGCAAGCATTCTTTACTTTTTTGTACATTTTTCGTAGATATCTATTAAAATATGTGAAAACGGTCAAGAATTATTAATAAAATGCTATTTAAAATTGAAAATTAATTTTTTCTAAAATTATCTTCACTATATGTGGTAAATTAAAAAAAAAATAGATATATAAAACCATGAAACTACTTACATAATGAAATATGGTGATGAACATAATAAATTTTAACCGATTAGTAATGAATAAAACTAACAAAGTACAAATCGAGTATTTTCACTTTTTTATATAAAATATAAATCAAATTAACAATACCTATAATAAAAAATTATTTTCTTAATAAAGATTTATTATACACACAAGGATAAAAATTTGTCTTTATATTAGTATGTTTACGTTTCTTAAGTATCGTTTGTTTAATTAATTATTATAAGTAACGATTATAATTATTGCTATTACGGATACCGGTTCTCGGTGGTTGAATTTCAATTAACCACACGTCTTAGGAGTGGTCAACCTGAGTCTATTCCAGACTACATGATTACCGATACACTTACACACATTGTTGCTACGTCAGGCCTGGCAAAATGGTAACAGAAATTGTACTTGTCTACACCCACACAACCAGACTCGGCAGTAGCTGGAAAATTGGTTGGAGAAAACAAACTTATTGTCATTATTTTTAATTAATTTATTTTTTATAGAAATATTCTATCAATAATTATTGTATGAAAGTAAAATTGACCATCCTTTTTTAGATTTTAAATAATTTATAACAGTTAGTAATAGTTTTCTAAGTTTTTAATATGTTTCAGAAAAATTAAACATAAAATTAGTAGCATATCTTGTGTTTCTTAATATGATTAGATTACATAAATTTACGTATATACGTAAAAAACCTATATATATTCAGTATGTATATATATATATATATATATAATAATGTAAAATCTTTACCTTATTTAAAAATTGGCTAGTTAAAAACTGAGGAATAGAAACATCCTAAGAATGATGTTTTAAACCAGTATTAACACTTTCCTTCCTTTAAGTAGTCGTCCACTACTACAATAGAAGAGTTAAAAATACAAGAAAACAGGTTGTTGATTATTATGTATTGTTTATAATATTCAATTTTTTACCTTAAACTAATATTATTACAAAAATTTTTCAGTATTTCTAAAATCTTATTTTATACTTTTTAGTCATTTTTTAATCAAATTATTATCAATCACTAAAACTTTCGTACCATATTTTTAACATTTTATTATATAAAACGGCTATCGGATGTGTCATCTGCGACCCCAGAAACCCCGCATAGCCAGTTTAACAGATTTTGCAATCTTTTACACCTACACCCTTAATTTAACCCGTATGGGGTGATGTTTACAGAGGAAATGGTGGAAAATTGTATAGTCACACGACGTTAGTAACTATGGAAAATTTCATCAATAGGCAATATCAGGAAGGACGTTTAATTATTACACCTGCACCCATAATTTCCACCCTTAATTTACCTCCGTACGGGGAGATGTTTGCAAAACTAATGGTGGAATAGTAATGGTGTAATCCGACCTTAGTAATTACTAAATTTGTTAAATTTTGTAACTACAAAAGTATGTTAAATTAAGCATGCAAGATTTGAGGACAAACATAAAAAAAAATATTGTGAAGTAAAGAAAAGCAAGTAAAAATCTATATTTGAGTTTATTTTAAGAAATGTAGAATAATTAATGCAATAATACTTTTTATAAATTGCTAAGGTAACGTATTTTCATATTCATTTACATAAAATTATAGTTTTAATTTAAAATAAAACAAATTTATTTCATCATAATTCGATATTTAAATATCTGAAAGAAATTTATTGAACATGTACGTAAATTACCCGCAGATTCATAGTTATTTCACACAAAGAGATAAATTGTAATTCATGGATTACGTGCCATAAGGAATCCAGGTATGTGAATTGAAGTAAAACAGTATATACTGGTGTAGTTTATTTGGATAGTAACTTCAGTAAAGGAAATTGTACATCGTACAACGAAACATAGTTTATAGGTTCATGAAAGAAAACATACAAAATTATAGGTTCACGTCACATACAAGTCGTATTACAATGTTATTTATTCTACATATATTAAACCTTAGAATAAACGTGTCAGGCAATAGTAACGTAGTACACAAGATGTATCTAGATTTTATATATCATTAAACTTTGAGCTACTTGCATAAACTAGTGACATAAGTTTCGTGTTAGATGTTCACGCTCTTGCTGCTTGCTTATCTATTACCATATCATTTCAAAATTGCACGCTTAAAATTTTGAAAGTTTATAAAGATTTAAAATTATTTGATTTTAAAAGATATTTTTTTAAAATATTGATTAAAATTTAATGAACATTAACTCAATTATCAAAAAAAATAGTAATTTTTATTACTAACATAAAAAAAATGATTACTCTTTTGCAATTTTTTATTATTATTTTTAAATTTAAATTGATATTTACTTAATAGAATGATATTAATTTTGCAGAACTGGAATTTAAAAAGACAGTTCTCGCACAGTTGCGATATTATTAAATATTAGGTTATTGGACAAAATATAACATCATTAATTTTAGATAAATTGGTAATATTAAAAAAAAATTCCTTCCATTTAATCCATTTTCAAATTTAAATTACTTTTAAAATTTATTAAATCTATCCTATTTAAATATTTTCTTATAAATTCCTGTCAAGCAATTCGATTCGTACCAATTATAATACATCTTATCCAGTAGAAATCGTGTCTTATCTTCATCAACGATAGATTTGCCAACGTTAGATTTTGTTTGGTTGATAAGCACAAGTGCGTGCTATTTTATTACTATTAAAATTGTAAAAAATAACTTATTTAGAATTAGATTTTCTGTATACGAAGGATTTTAGGATCACTCAAACCTTCCCAAGTTTTAGATTCATAAATGATTACTATAATTTAAGTGAGGATTCTACTGTACATCTGTGAAGTTAAAATATTTAAAATTACATGGATTTTTTACTTTCCTGGCATCATTGCTCTAGAGCTTTGCTGCAAGAAAAAAAGTACGGTTATAAGTCAATAAGTAAGTTATGGTTATTTTGCATTTATCTTAGTTTCATGACCCAGGAACCAAAAAGAAAAAAAAATTGGTATAAAAAAAAGTATTAGTGTGTTTGAAGCTTTAAAACTTTTGGCTGGATAAACCGATTTCGATGAAATTTTGTACAAAGTCTCGCGCATAAGGGGCAATTTGTTGGTAAAATTTTGGGGTTCAGTATTACCGGGGTCAATTTTCTAAAAAATTTGCAAAGATATTCTCACTTTAAATTAAGATGCGTTCATGCTTCTCTTACCATTAAAAAAAAAGTTGCTTCAAAATTACCTCCTTCCCCCAAAAATAAAGAAAAAAACGATGTTTTTATTTGTTACTACTTTTTATGCGATTTTTTTTTATGATAGTTGTGCAAGTTACAAGAAACCAAATATTTTGGGGGCAATATTGGTGGTGAGGGCAAGTTTAAAATATCGATTTTTTGAATTTTTAAAATCTTTTTTGGTTTATTTTGATGTATCATTCATTTTTCCACTATATAATAATATATAATCAATGCAAGGGAAGAATTAGAACTTTATTGTCAGTTTTTTTATACAAGTATGTTTACAAGTTACTTGTGAATGAGTGAGAACAGAATTTCGAACGAATCACCCGTTGCTTTTCATCTTCTTCCTGTATCTTCATCTTTGTATTTATCTTTTCCTATTACTTTCTATCTCAGTCTCTCGCCTTTCTCTAATCGTAATCAATGCCTTACGTTTTGTAAGGTAATTTGATTGAAAAGAATTAATTACTTTTAAAAACAAATATTAGCATTTATTAATCCGACAAAAAATATTAAATTAAATTACCCAAATCGTTGTTTGTAGTAGATGTTTTGGTGGTCACCGTAAGCAGTTTGACGAAAGAGCGATAAAGATTCTAAAAGGAGAGGCACTATTGAGACTTTATGGCTAAGGAGGATCTAGATAGTACGATAATCTGACTATACAAAGCACCTAATATAAGGTAATAAAATTCAGGAATTACAAGATATGTTAAAGATATTTTATTTGAAGTGAACCAACGAAGACTGAAACAAACAAGATTTCCGGAATAACAAAGGGTGACTTGAAAAATACACATAACCCATATTTTAGGTAGTTGAATTATTTACAAAAACATATAATGAAAAAACATTATAGGCATTAGGACTCTATATATTAGTACGCACTAGCAAGACAGTATAAGTATGTGATATACATGTGAATAATTAATTATCAATAAATTATGGTATAAAATTAGGTGACAGACAAACAGATCACTGCAGATAAATTCTGATCATCACAAACCGATTTTTGTCACCGAAGATAAATCTTACTAATTAAAAAAAGGTTTATTGTATAATTTTCATAATATTGTTTATTCACTCAATTTACTAGTTCATCATCATCATCTTTAATCTATTCATAATTAAGATAAGTTTTATTTGATGGTATATAATACATATTGTAATTATATAATTTGTTATTACAAAATACAATTTAAACGGAGTAGCTTGTCTGAATAAAATTTTTTAAAGAATTTTATTAACCAATATAAATATTGTTTTTCTTGGCTCCTGTACACTATTTCACTTGGGTCATATCCAAAAGACATTCATAGTTTTGTTCTTTTTCATAAAACCATTTTTACAAGCCTACTTATTTATAAATGTACAGCAGTATACGAATAATAAAATTGGAAAAGAAGTTAAAAAGTTTTCATGTTTCTTACAGTTTCCTTTTTTTTGTACATACATAAATACAAACGCAGATAAAAAAACTTCTTTAGTAAAATGTAAGCTGTTTTTCTCAGTTATATAGAATCATTATAAATACCTAAGAAACGTAAACAACTCTTTTTCTTTATTATTGTAAACATTGAGCTGAACATCTGTTATCATAGCAAAGTAAGATAAAATATACGTAAATTGTTGCTTTAGATTCACAATTTCTAATTGTTAAAAACTAATTTTAAAATATTTAATTATTTATGTAATTTCATATATATTTTTCGTAAATTTTAAATCTGTGTAACTATTTTTTTTTTTTTTTTATCTACACATCTGCCTTTTTCTCCTTTTAGCCATCTACAACCTACAATTGAAAATTTTATTCTGGGAAGCTGAAATGACCTAGACTGAGAGACATTGCAACAAAACAAAACAGTGAAACTTTTAGTTGCACAAAAATAATGAGAATGTGTATAAACAAAGAGAAAATCAATAAGTTCATGTAATATAGAAAAAAAAATCGATGAGTAATAATAATAATAAGAGAGGAAGAAAACGAAGAAGAAAAAGGCTCCGGACTTAAGTTTTTGTTCAAATTTTTAAAACAAGCCACAATAATAATACTATGGATTATAAATTTACTTATAATCGATAATTTTACTTACTACTGAAATACTATCAACGACAACATCTGGAAGATAAAAAAACTATCTGCTCCATCCGAAGAAAAAGCTATTTCTTTCTGTCTTTAACATAAGGTATTCGATAACATAAAGTATTCGAACATAAGGTTCGAAAACCAATATTTATTTTATTAGTAAGATATCACTACTAAGAAGACTTCCTTTGAGTACCATATTAACAAGCATAACTGAATGAAACAACCGCCGATCACCCAAGGAACTAAGACTCCAGAAACTACCAATGGGTAGACCTTGCTTGTTCAATCAAGAAATATATTTAATTAATAGCAGTTTCCACTGAAACAAAATATCCAGATCCATAATTTCTTTTACTCTTCGTATTCTACACGGACAAATCGTGTAGAAATATTTTAATCTTTGTCTTTCTAGAATCGTAATTTCAAAGATTTTTTTTTAATTGAGAGGCATTCTATTAACTAAAAATCATTGATATATTCTGTTACGGTTACTCTGTAAAATCAAAAGATCCCCTTTACCCTTTACCGTAGCACAAATCTTTACATCATCAGCAAGAAAAGGAGCTTAGAAGAATATAAGAAATTCAACCCAATACATTAACTTTAAACATTCGCTCAAATAAATACGACCTTAACCACTTTAATATATTACCATTAATGAAGAAATGTGAGGGTTTTTTTAAAATTACCTTGCCAAAAGCCTTCTAAAGTCAAAATATTTAATATAACTTGTTTCTCAAAGCCTATGAACAGTAACGTTATTATTAATAATGATAACAATAATGGTACTGTTAATGTTAATAATATATTTTATTGTATAATACTTGCAATAATGATCATAGTAATTATAATAGTCATAATAATGAAATTTCACGAAGATATAATATAATACCTTTCTATTCACGTAGTCAAACAGCCATGTAGAAAATAAATGTATAAAAATGATCTAAAAACGTTTAAATATTTCATGAACTGTAAATCAATTAGCCGACATTAATTAAGCTTACTTTGTATTTTTGTTAAAGTTTGGATAATAAAATTAAATACCTGTAATACTAGACACTACGATTTTCATTTCAATGATAGTAAAAAATAATTTTTTTCGGGATTTTTCTCTATTGCCTTTAGACAACACCCCACACCGTCCCACAAAGAGACCACAATTTCATTTATTCAGCATATGCGACTCCCTCCGGAGAACGGGGCGCATTTCTCCATTTTCGTAGCTTAAAGAGCTTTAAATTAATTCACATTTCTAAATGTTTATTAATCTATGAGATCAGTGACTTTTTTTTAAAGAGGTGGTGGAACCCCATTTACGGGCGCCTAAGCAGTGTCTGGCTCGCTAACAGGTTCCGCCAGTTGTAACCAAGGAATTTCTATACCTGCGCACTACCGACTAAACCTCCTCCCCTGGCTTCCCCCTTCCTGGAACTGCTTGTAAAAACATTTCATCAGAAGAAGGGGGAAAAAACATACACAGTCATAACAATCCAATCAGAAGAAGGGGGAACCGCCCATACACACAGCATAATAATCCAACAATGTCACACACCACAGAAACAACTCTACTGGAAGCAGCACATAAAGCACGTCAAATACATACGCCGACAACAACACACAAGAACCTGCACAAAACAGGACACGCTACTAACATCCACAACACCGACGCGTTACACACACACACACACAGCCGTCAAGACAGAAAACTTAAATAGTCACACAGACATATTTGTCCATGGTATTTGCTCTAGAATGTTCTCATAGTAACATCTGAAGATAACAACCGATACTCTCAACCCAATACCGGTACTGACTTCCAATTTGAATGGAAACGTTTAATCAAATAGATCTTTACACATACATCATTTAACTGATTATCAAAAAAAGTTACTGAATTTTACAAAAAAATAAAAATAAATAACTGGAAAACGCACGTTTGACTAAACTGTGTACTACAAACATATTAACGATCAATAGAAAGAACGTTAAAAAGTTAAAACAAGACTTCATTTGAATGGCCAATTACTCATTATATAAGAAGGGATAGAAGAAAACAGTTTGTTGACTGAATTCTTTTATCCATAAATGGTTTCAAGGGTTTTTGTTTTTTTCAAATTTAAATTGGATTATGCGTATTGACATGTTAACATTTGTCAATAACAAGATATAGAGAAATAACTTAATAACTTGTTCATGAAAATACAAAAATTTTTAATTTAAACAATTATTTGACTTTGCTAAAATTAACTCTTAATATTAATTCTAAAAATATTTTTTTCTTTCGAATGGAATATTTAAATAAATTAAATTATAAATTAAATAATAAATTAAATTTATATAAATTAAATAAATTTAATTTATTTAGATTAAACTGTGTTTATAATATTTTCGGTTCTTAATTTATTCTTTTAATTACTATGAAAAAGAAAACGATTTCTTTAATAATATATATAATTAATATATAAATATATATATTTATATTAACTTATTATAAATATATATATTTAATATATATATATACTTTTACTCTTGATCAATTATAAACAGTTTTACATTTTATATTCTGTTTTAAATAATAACTGGAAAAATTATCATTAAATTCAGTTGAATCAGCTTTTACTGCATAACTCAGAGTAATGCAGTACTCAAAGATAATAATAGCATAGTACTCAAGTATGATAATCAAAAAATGGGTATGAGTTTTTTCATTTCTCGACATTTCATGACTCATGGAACATTTCGATTTCAGGGACTCCAAGAAACAAAAAAAATTGGGGTAATTTACGTACTCCATGTACGTTTGTTGGCATGTTTAAAGTTTAATAAATATTGACTGGATGAACTGGTTTTTATAAATTTTTGTTCAGAGGCTAGTCTAAATGTGGCAATTTGCTGGCAAAGTTTTGGGGTCAATATTTGCAGAGAGTAGGGTAGAGAGTTTTTTTTGGAATCTGAAACTTTAGCAAACATAACCCCATTTATATTAGGCTCAGTACATGCGAGCATGGCTATCTTATTTTTAAAACCTTTTTTAAAATTTCCCCTTCCCCAAAAATAGAAAAACTATCTTTTTATACATACTTTTTAACAGACTTTGTCTTCTGAGACATAGTAGTAGAGCAAGTGTACCAAAAAGATTTAATTTGGGCGAAATATTGTAGGTGGGGGAGCCGATCAATGTTTTAAAATCCAATTTAAGAAATTAAAAAAAATTGCATTTTAAAACATTGATCGGCTCCCCCACCTACAATATTTCGCCCAAATTAAATCTTTTTGGTTCACTTGCTCTACTACTATGTCTCAGAAGACAAAATTAGGTTTATTTTGATGAATCATTATTTTTCCTTTGTATAAGAATAAATAAACCTTATGTTTTTTTTAAAATATGTTTAATGTAAAAATCAAAAAAATTAATTTTATGAACATCATCGAAGCTGAAATATGGGCAAGCCTTAAAAACGGGCTCTTTGTAAAACAAAAGATCGTTCTTACTCGGTTACTTTTTTTTATTGTTTATTGGTCTAATGCAAACGGGATTACCGCTGGCGATTCATCAATCGTTTAAAAAAAATTATCAAAAGTTTCCTGGACAAACATAAAAATATATATATATATATATATATATATATATATATCCTCCTCTATGAATCATGACACCTTGCCGTTGGTGAGGGGGCTTGAGTGCTCAGGGATACAGAGTAGCTGGACCGAAGGTGCAACCATATCGGAGAGGTATCTGTTTGAGAGCCAGACTAAGGAATGATTCCTGAAAGAGGGCAGCAGCTCTTTCAGTAGGGGCGTGAGTCAGGACGACTTAAACGGCCGTATCAACATCACTCAGTCCTCTGAGTACTGCGCAGCTGAAAGCAATGGAAAACTACAGCTGCTTTTTTTCCAAGAAAATGTGGCTCTCTGCATTTTCACATAGCAATAATGGAGGCGCCTTCCTTGGTAAAATATTCCGGAGGTAAAATAGTCCCCCGTTCGGATCTCCGGGTGGGGACTACTAAGGAAGGGGTCACCAGAAAATTAAAAAATAACATTCTACGAGTCGGAGCGTGGAATGTTAGAAGCTTGAAAAAGGTTGGTAGGCTAGAAAATTTAAAAAGGGAAATGGGTAGGACAAATGTGGATATAGTAGGAATTAGTGAGGTTCGGTGGGAAGAGGAAGGCGACTTTTGGTCAGGTGATTTTAGAGTAATTAACTCAGCGTCAAATAATGGGCAGGCAGGAGTAGGTTTCGTGATGAACAAGAAGATAGGGAGGAGAGTGGAGTATTTCAAAACGCATAGCGATAGAATCATTGTAATAAGGATAAAATCAAAACCTAAACCGACAACGATTGTTAACGTCTATATGCCTACAAGCGCCCATGATGATGATGAGGTAGAGTGTGTATACGAAGAGATTGATGAAGCAATTAAACACGTAAAAGGAGATGAAAATTTAATAATAGTTGGAGATTGGAATGCAAGCATTGGAAAAGGCAAGGAAGGAAATATAGTGGGTGAATACGGGCTGGGCAAAAGGAATGAAAGAGGGGACCGACTTATAGAATTTTGCACAAAGTATAATTTAGTAATTGCCAACACCCAATTTAAAAATCATAATAGAAGAATATACACTTGGAAAAAGCCAGGCGATACTGGAAGGTATCAGATAGATTATATCATGGTTAAGCAAAGATTTAGAAATCAACTCGTTGACTGCAAAACTTACCCTGGAGCAGACATTGATAGCGACCATAATTTGGTGATAATGAAATGTAGATTGGGGTTTAAAAACCTGAAGAAAAGGTGTCAGATGAATCGGTGGAATTTAGAGAAGCTTGAGGAAGAGGAGGTAAAGAAGATTTTTGAGGAGGACATCGCAAGAGGTCTGAGTAAAAAAGATAAGGTAGAAAATGTAGAAGAAGAATGGGAGAATGTTAAAAAGGAAATTCTTAAATCAGCAGAAGCAAACTTAGGCGGGATAAAGAGAACCGGTAGAAAACCTTGGGTTTCAGACGATATATTGCAGCTGATGGATGAACGTAGAAAATATAAGAATGCTAGTGATGAAGAAAGTAAAAGGAACTATCGGAAATTAAGAAATGCTATAAACAGGAAGTGCAAACTGTTGAAAGAAGAGTGGATTAAAGAAAAGTGTTCAGAAGTGGAAAGAGAAATGAACATTGGTAAAATAGACGGAGCATACAGGAAAGTTAAGGAAAATTTTGGGGTACATAAATTAAAATCTAATAATGTGTTAAACAAAGATGGTACACCAATATATAATACGAAAGGTAAAGTCGATAGATGGGTGGAATATATTGAAGAGTTATACGGAGGAAATGAATTAGAAAATGGTGTTATAGAGGAAGAAGAGGAAGTTGAGGAGGATGAAATGGGAGAAACAATACTGAGATCTGAATTTAAGAGAGCATTAAAAGATTTAAATGGCAGAAAGGCTCCTGGAATAGACGGAATACCTGTAGAATTACTGCGCAGTGGAGGTGAGGAAGCGATTGATAGATTATACAAACTGGTGTGTAATATTTATGAAAATGCGGAATTTCCATCAGACTTCAAAAAAAGTGTTATAGTTATGATACCAAAGAAAGCAGGGGCAGATAAATGTGAAGAATACAGAACAATTAGTTTAACTAGTCATGCATCAAAAATCTTAACTAGAATTTTATACAGAAGGATTGAGAGGAGAGTGGAAGAAGTGTTAGAAGAAGACCAATTTGGTTTCAGGAAAAGTATAGGGACAAGGGAAGCAATTTTAGGCCTCAGATTAATAGTAGAAGGAAGATTAAAGAAAAACAAACCAACATACTTGGCGTTTATAGACCTAGAAAAGGCTTTCGATAACGTAGACTGGAATAAAATGTTCAGCATTTTAAAAAAATTAGGGTTCAAATACAGAGATAGAAGAACAATTGCTAACATGTACAGGAACCAAACAGCAACAATAACATTTGAAGAACATAAGAAAGAAGCCCTAATAAGAAAGGGAGTCCGACAAGGATGTTCCCTATCTCCGTTACTTTTTAATCTTTACATGGAACTAGCAGTTAATGATGTTAAAGAACAATTTAGATTCGGAGTAACAGTACAAGGTGAAAAGATAAAGATGCTACGATTTGCTGATGATATAGTAATTCTAGCTGAGAGTAAAAAGGATTTAGAAGAAACAATGAACGGCATAGATGAAGTCCTACGCAAGAACTATCGCATGAAAATAAACAAGAACAAAACAAAAGTAATGAAATGTAGTAGAAATAACAAAGATGGACCGCTGAATGTGAAAATAGGAGGAGAAAAGATTATGGAGGTAGAAGAATTTTGTTATTTGTGAAGTAGAATTACTAAAGATGGACGAAGCAGGAGCGATATAAAATGCCGAATAGCACAAGCTAAACTAGCCTTCAGTAAGAAATATAATTTGTTTACATCAAAAATTAATTTAAATGTCAGGAAAAGATTTTTGAAAGTGTATGTTTGGAGTGTCGCTTTATATGGAAGTGAAACTTGGACAATCGGAGTATCTGAGAAGAAAAGATTAGAAGCTTTTGAAATGTGGTGCTATAGGAGAATGTTAAAAATCAGATGGGTGGATAAAGTGACAAATGAAGAGGTATTGCGGCAAATAGATGAAGAAAGAAGCATTTGGAAAAATATAGTTAAAAGAAGAGACAGACTTATAGGCCACATACTAAGGCATCCTGGAATAGTCGCTTTAATATTGGAAGGACAGGTAGAAGGGAAAAATTGTGTAGGCAGGCCACGTTTGGAGTATGTAAAACAAATTGTTGGGGATGTAGGATGTAGAGGGTATACTGAAATGAAACGACTAGCACTAGATAGGGAATCTTGGAGAGCTGCATCAAACCAGTCAAATGACTGAAGACAAAAAAAAAAAAAAAAATATATATATATATATATATATATATATACACGCAAGAAACTATCTACCCTATCGGCCACTTTCAAAAAGATTTTAATAATTCAATAATAACATTAAAAATTTAAAAAATCAGAAGTTATTAATTAAATAACATTTTATGTACTAATAAAAATGTGTTCTAATAGGATGTGGTGTCTACATCAGATTTTTTATTTTTATATTGAACTATCAAATGCGATAATTTTGCCAACGGTTTTTATAGTAAACTAAAACGTTTTCGGTGTAATGGTCCGTACACGAGATTATTTCATTTAGAGTGTGTGTGGGTGTTACCGATGACGATTTTAAATTTTTGATGGTCGATTGTATTCAGATAACGGAAAGTAGACAACTGAAATTAAAGCAAGATTCTTTATATGATCAGATGCAGTCGACTCCAGATCCTCCCAAAAGCTTAGTTAGACAGCTCTGCTGCAATTGTTAATGCTGGAAATCACGTAACTGGTAAGAAAGGAAAACGGGTTAACAATGTGTTCCTTGCATCCAGTAAAGAGAAGACTACTACCATTTTAGTTGACAATGACATCAGTTTAGTTGCTTCTCAGGAATGAAAGATTTGCAATGCTTAGAAAATATTTAAATCAGATAAGAGTTTGAAGAACTGAGGTGATAAAGAAAGGTAATGGTAAGAGAAAGTCTACGAAATACTACTTAGTCTACTTAGACTAATGAATACTAAGTCTACTTAGATTAATTAAATTACTTGTACTAGGCTCAAAATTGAGAGAAATGGATTTAATTCTTATCATGTTGCTGTTTCTACCGAAGGCTAAGGTTATGTGAAGTTTGTCTCTCTTGAGGTATGGCCTAAGTAATTTTGGTTTTACAGTTTTATGGACCCATAAGAGATAATCAGAGATACAAAGCAGCTGATAATCAAAAGGAAACCCCGGTGGAGGGTACTAAGAGTAATCAATAATGGATTTTTATGAGCTTGATATTTTATATCAAAATGTCAAAGGCCTACAGACTAATAAATATGGTGACATATTTGCATTTGTTTTTAGAGGCCGAAATGATATTGAAACTTTAACTAAGATAAATTTTAGGAATACTACTTTGTCAAGAGATTACTTTTCAAATAATTGGATAGTCTATAAGAACAATTCTGAACGTAAGAAAACTTACTGGTGGAGGTTGCTTGACAGCGGTTAGCAACCAGATAAAACGTTTTAGAAGAAAGACTTGGAATTTATTGTTAAATGAGTTTGGAATGAAAGGATGGCTATAACGTTTTAGTTGGAAATCATTATTTCAGCTCCGATACCCGTTCTAAACTGCTGATCACATAAGTGGCCAGCATTTTATTCCACTAAAATGCTTGCTACATATGTTTAGTGTAATAATGGTTCCGTTAAGCCTAATTAAAGACTTTTACCGATGTTTCGTTTGAATTCTATTAGAGATATGTTATCGCCTTTCCGGAAAATATTGTATTTTATTCTATTTATATATGTATTGTATTTTATTCGAATGTTACGTAATGTACTTGAGATTTGATTTAAAATAAACAGGGAACAGTTGCTATATAGATTTAATTTTTTTGAACTAGATACTTTGTATTGGTATGTACTATTAAGGGATTGATTACATACATTCATATGTATATTATTGTTTTGATTTCTTAAGTTGTAGTAAGTTTATTAGTATTCCTAGACCCCTTTTTTTAAATGATCCTTATAGGTCGGTACATACGGCACATTAAGGTGTTCTGCACTTTTACTCCATTAGATCGGACTTCCCCCTTCATGTTTAGCTTATTTATCTTCAAGGAGGTAAAGATAAACTATAAGGGAAATCTAAAAATAGAAAATTATTATTTATAAGTAATTAGTAATAAAATATTGAGGTATTCATTATGAACTGATTAAAACAAAAAAGAAATGTCAAGTATTTTTTGGAACAGAGTTTATAACAGAGAAAAACGTACGAAATTAAGAAAGAACTAAACAAATTTACCTTCTATTAATATCTTTCAAGTCTTGTTTAGTTGTTTCATATCCAACTGAGATAAACGCGATACTCGTTGCTTCATAAATACGTTTTTTAAAAGATTTCAATGAACATTCACTATCGGTTACAATTTTTTACAAACTCTTCATGATCCCCCTGCAAGTAAAATTACAAAAAGTGTTATAATTGCACGCTAAAACAAATATTTAATTTATGTAATTATTAAAAACAATTTAATTATAAAACGGAACCTATCCTCTATCATTTAAAAATAAGGTTATTTAAACAAATAACAATCATTTAATAAGGTTATTAAACAAAACAAAGAACATACATAGGTAGAACATCGGAATCGTCTTTTTTAAAGTATATTAAAATAAATAAAAATTTAAAAAATTTAAACTTTAATCATCATCTAAATAAAAAAACAAAGCAAAAAATTAATTTCGTTGCGTTTTCCTTTGCGTTCATTTTTTTTTTTTGTTAATGTTTTTTAGTCGAGGTAGATGCAGTCAGTCGCGTCGCATATACAGTAATAGTGTCAGTGGCTATAATTGTTGAGCCGCCGCGTCTTCACCGTTGCACTTCTTAAAAAACTCTAGTTACAAAAACAAATCTGAAATTGGTTTCTAGATACTTATCTGATCGACCTAGGGGAGCAGGAGAAAAAAAAATCTGTTATCTGATCGACCCAGGGTAACAGGAGAGAAAAAAAGGTTATCTGAATAGTATGTGTAACCGTAAATCTACTGTAAGCGTAAAGCTAACGAATTCGGGGAAAATTTGCAATCATTGTTCGAAAATATTTACGTTTCTTCACTCCTTTCAAGGACGTATGGTTTTTAGATATTCATATAAAAATTATACAGACGTAAAATCAAGTTGATATCTTAATTTGTTACCAAGAAAGTAAAAAAAAAAAATTATATATCAAATTACTCTATTTTACCCTTTTAAACTCTAAATTAAATAAAAGACTTTGTTTACAAGCAATTACAGTGTATGATGAATTCGTATACAAATTTTCATCCATTTATCGTAATTAGTTTATACTGGGCGTTGATTACGAATCACTCACGAAATGGCATATTCCATGTATTTTTTTAATATTATTAATATTTTTAATTTTTATTTGATGGTACGAAATTTCATTTCTAATAACTTTAAAATGAGATAGCTTAAATTTTTATTTTTAGTATAAATCATTAGTCTCCTACTAATAATTTATTACTTTTATAATATGCTTTACTTTATTTTAGATTATCCGTTTCGCTGTCATTTCCATTTTGTAAATTTAAAACATTTCTTAATATATCCGTTTAAAGAAATATATTAAAAAAAAACAAAAAAAAACAGCCAATAATATTATACTTAATATAAGGGATAATGTAATTTCATGCATGATTCGCTAGTATATGTAGAGATATTTATACGCCATAATAGACCAGAAAAACGAGTGTATATATCTTTTAACTAATGATTTAATGTTTTAAAAATAAATATTTATAAAATTTTCTCAACTCAGCGGGTGCAAAAATTACGATGTAGAACCTGAGCTATTAACATTTGTGTTGGACTAAAAATTTTATATTATAAAGCAAACCTCTTTAAATATAACTTATTTTTAGATTATTTATGGTGTTTTATGGTAACATTTGTACGGTGTATTTGTATAATCGTATGTGTAAAATATATTCACCATATGTGTGGAAAAATATTTTAAAATTATTGCTTTTAAAAACCGGATGTTATGTAAACATACTTGCTTACATTTTAACATTCCAAGTTCAATCCTGCTGCGTTTATTATTATTTGATATGCCCTCTTAACTCATCTTCATTATATTTAAAAAAACAAATCAACAAAAATCTATTTCATTTTCGAAATTTGACATACGTCATGGTGTAAACTTTTTAGCGTTATCATTTTTTCTTAATAATTATGCTAATTTTTAGTATATAAACTTAAGGAAAAAATTTTTAATTTTATATATATATGCTTGTTTCCAATTTAGTATTTGCAAATATCATTATACTTTCTTATAAGCTATGATTAAAACATGAATTCTGCCAAAATGAAAGAAATTGCATAGAAATCACGATTTTAATTTTTGTTAGAACAATATTTTCAACTCTAATTCCAAATTTAATTACAAAATTTGGAAAAAGATTATTTTTTCAACTTCTGTGGCGGAGTAATAGCGTCTCTGCTTTTTATCAGCAAGTCTTTAATGTAGCACTTTTTAGTCTTGTTATAAATATGCTCAAAGTGATATTAATTGATTATAAGAGAATTCCTTTATTTGAAACTCTAGACTATATTAAAAAATTTTGATCATACACTTTATTAATTCAGGTTTGTAACTTATTCAGCCATTTATCTACATCATTGTCGTTTTTTAAAAGCAAACAAACTTTTCTATACTAATTTTTACATAGTTATACCATGATGTTAAAAGTCCAGTATTTATTTAGTATTTTACGAGTATACTAATATTATTCCATAACAGTCTTCTCCAAATTTTTGTCTTTTACCCTCGCTATATGAGCTCAAACCACTTTACCGATTACGTTCCGAAGTGAATACTTCAATTTTCTCCAATTATTCGTGTTTATATTTCTTATTCATTCTTACTCGAGATTTCCTCTGTAACCGTCTTCAAAGATTAACTTTTTAACAACTTATTAGTTCTCTCTGTTTCGTATTTTATCACTGTGCATATTTTTTAGAAGCCATAATACTTATTCCAAAACGTAGGGTTTAATAATCCAATGATCATCCCACAAAAAATAATTTTACTACGTAATTCTACTTGAAGTTTCATTGCTGTTTTTAATTATTAAAAGGACTTTCCTGTTTCTGTATATAATGTATCATATTTATTTGTCAGTTATCTAATCACATTACAATTATACTCTTTACCTTTCATTGCTGTTTTTAATTATTAAAAGGAACTTTCCTGTCTCTGTATATAACGTATCAAATTTATTTGTTAGTTATCCAATCACATTACAATTATACTCTTTACCAACTGTATTAAAAATAAAATTAGTATTTTTCAATTATTTAGCATTATTAACTGATCGTCAACGAATAAAAACAACTTAATATACCGGGTAGTTCAAAAAGGATTTCCTAACGTAAAAAACACATAAAAATGTATTTAACTTACAGATTCATCCAATCACATTACAATTAACTGTATACAATCACATTACAATTAACATCTCTTTACCAACTGTATTAAATAATTTTTCAATTATTTAGCATTATTAACTGATCGTCAATGAATAAAAACAACTTAATATACCGGGTAATTCAAAAAGGATTTCCTAACTTAATATGTGTTAAGAAACATTATTTTTTGAAATCCTTATCAAATTTGATGCAACTGAAGGTTGAGTGTAAGCCGGGTCCTCTCTATCCTGGTGGCTGCGTGGGTGTGGACCGGATCCTTCCCGACCAGACCATCCTGTAGTGTTCGCTTGCCTGCGGGTCAAGTCGAAGCGCACTCAATAACCACAGCCATTGCCACATTTTCTGTATGTACAACGTGACTGGCAGAACCTGCCACCGTTTATTTGATTATAAAACATTAAATTTTTTTAAAATTAGTAATGAGTTACTGTCACCCAGTGGTTTTTGTCAGGTAACGCTAAGGACCGGGCAGAAAATATTTATTCCTATACGAAGGACAGGTAATTTTTATTGAATAACGGTAATTATTGTAACGGTATTTATTGAATACCGGTATTGAATAACGGTAATTTTTTTTGACTCATTAGTACAAAATTCGGCCATCTGCGCTGTCCCCAGTGTATATGCTCGCTGTGTTTTCACAATTTACAGGCAACAACTGCTGTTCAACGTAATTTTCGAAGAGTACGGTAAGAAGCCTCCGAGCAGGCATAAAATGTAGTCTTGGAACCAAACCTTCGTTGAGACAGCATGTTCTGTTAACCATAGAAAATCACCAGGATGCCCCAGCATCCCTGAAACTGCTGTGAAACAGCGCAGAGAAATTTAGTCCGAAGAAATCAACTGGAGGTCCGTCAGGTGGGACTGGCAAACCACAAATGACTACTGTTTAGCGCGTATTATGTAAATGATTGCACTTGAAGCCATACAAACTAACCGTGGTAACATTACAGATGATGACAAAGTTGCTCGGCTACAGTTTTGTGTGGGAATAATGGATAGAATTGCAGACTATATAATTTTTGGTGATGAGTCAACGTTTCACATCAGTGGCAATGAGAACACTTTAGTGCCAAATGTAGGGTAGCGAAAACTCTAAAACTTTACAGCACATTCGTGATAGCCGAAAGCACGATGTTTGTTTGTGCTCTAACCAAATAAAATCTATACGGCCTGTTCTTCTTCCAGCAGGCAGTCGTAAATTAAAGCAATGATGACCAAGATGGACGCCATTACTATCAGCAAGATGAAACACCACTTCACTACCGCCTAGAAGACCGAGATTTTCTTTCCCAGGTCGGTGGATTGGTCGTGAAATTCGAATTGTACGGCCACCTCGCTCCCCAGATTTGACCACGCTAGATTTTTTCTTGTGGGGTTTCATTAAAGATCGTGTTTATGTACCACTTTTTCCTTCTGATATTGTTGAGCTAAAGCTTCGAATTAACGTTGCAGCTGCAGAGGTAACGCCCAACTTACTGGCTACAGTCTGGAATGAAATTGATTTCAGATGGGGTGTAAGATGCATTACAGATGGAAGCGGTATCAAACCAAAGTAAACGAATGCATTACAGATGGAAGCGGTATCAAACCAAAGTAAACGAGTGTTTACTTCGAAACTAAATATGTTTTTCTATGAAATGAAACCGAATCTGTAATTTATCTCAATAAAGTTATATATGCTTTTAAAATTGTGAAGTCCTTTGTAAAATACCCGGTACTATAATACATTTGATATTTCGAAATCCATTCGTTTACATAAGTTACGCTGTTTATAGATATTCATTTCAACATCAAGACTAAGTAGGGCTAAAGGTAGATTTTGTAATACTTCCTTTTTGCCCAATCGTATAAATAAAAAAAACAAAAAAAAACAATTCACTCTTGTTTATTACCGCTTCAAAGAAAGTTAATACACAACATTTACCAAAGGTAAATTTACATTGCTTCTTTATGTACTAAAGTAGTAGTAGTAGTAGTATTTTAACGGATACATCTTTTCAAGCTGGATTTTTTTATTTTTAAAGTAGTAGAAACCTCAATTTGATTTATTAAAAAATTACTAGCCTATACAAAACTCTTATGTGTAAATTATTTATCTATTTATTACTTATTTGTTTTTATAATTTTCCTTCAAGTTGCTATACTTTACTCCGGTAGAAATGCTTACCACAAAATTGTGTTATTCCTTTTTTAGTAAAACTTCTCTATAATATAAAATTTAGTAAATTAAAACAGACGTACTATAAATAAATTTAAAAAACCGAATAAAAATACTTAATTATTGAGTTTTAAAAAATCCTAAATAAATGTTCAAATTTATATTTCAACTCCCACTAATTTTCTGCATATTTTTCATAGCTATCCTCTTTACAAAAAGTACTTTTATAATAATAATAGTAATAGTAATATGTTAACAAAAGGTTAAAGAAAATAAAAACAGATTCAAATAATGCTCATAATTGGATGAACGAATAATGATTTCCAATCAGTTTCGTTCGATTTAATCTCTTTCAGTAATAGACATAGTTTATTTTCTTTCATACGGTAGTGTTACTCTAAAAAAGTTTATTTTTTGTTACTAAAATACATTTCGTTTTCTTTACGTCTTGATTGCATCAGTAGTTCTAAGCTTTCTTTATCTTTAACAAACATTAATATTCAGCAGTAGGTCAAAACATTATAGATTTTACATAAAGTAACTACTATATAACACATAACTAATATAAATCGAATTGTTTTCTTGTATCAACTGGACAGTATCTTAGACCTGAGGCGTTTTTAAAGGCATATGGGTGAGTTAGTTTAACCGATAGAAAAAGAGAAAGAAGAGAAATATTGTCGTAAAACATTATGCACTAATTAACATAAAGTCGTGATCAAAATTATTTTCAGTACAACTGAAATGTTCGTGCAAATAAATATTTATAGTTTTGAATTGTTTCTACATTTTTTTGAAAATTATTTCGGTTTGACCTGGTTCACGACTTCCGTGACCCTAACATGCAAAATATAATCTTGTATGACTTCTTCCATAGAATATTAGTTCAAAAAACAATAGAAGAAAGTGAAGACGATATTACATTTAAAATTACATATCCAAACAATATTTTACTTATTTTCTTATCAGGTAATATAATTTTAACCCTTTTTTTTTCTTAACGGTAATCAGGATTCTATTCTAGTATTATTAAGAAATAAAGTGACAAATGAAATAGAGTGACAAATATTGCGACAAATAGATGAAGAAAGAAGCATTTGGAAAAATATAGTTAAAAGAAGAGACAGACTTATAGGCCACATACTAAGGCATCCTGGAATAGTCGCTTTAATATTGGAAGGACATGTAGAAGGAAAAAATTGTGTAGGCAGGCCGCGTTTGGAATACGTAAAACAAATTGTTAGGGATGAGGATGTAGAGGGTATACTGAAATGAAACGACTAGCACTAGATAGGGAATCTTGGAGAGCTGCATCAAACCAGTCAAATGACTGAAGACAAAAAAAAAAAAGAAGAAATTGAGTGTGAATGAGTGAAGTGGTTTCCTCTTGTCTTATATTACAGAATATGTTTAACTCGATAAAAGAAGATATTTTTAATTTAGTATAAAAGAATCGTTTTCACTAAGGCTATTTTCGAGCTTAAAGTAAACGCTGTGAGTAACGCAGAAATATTTAAATTCCAGATTTAGTAAAGAAACGTGAAAATAAACGAAGAACTGATTAATTCGAATCATAAAAGAATTCATCAAATAAACGCCCTTATCACCTCAAATTAATTCTTGTGAAAATATGAAGCTGAAACATTCCAGGATGATTAGGTCATGTTACTGTTACTATTTGAGGCTGCAATTTAAAAAGATTTTTCCGAATTTTTTTTAAAATGTGGTGCCCCCAAATCAATGTGGGCTTTTTTTATTAATTTATGCCAACTAAGATTTAAGCATCAAAATTTCAAATTTTTTTATTTATTTTGCATCTCTCTTACTCTATGGAGATAAGTAGTCAAATTTTTATTTTCCCATTTAGCGCTATAGCTTTAGAAGGGAAAGTATTGTAATCGACCCAATTTGGGCATATGTGGTTTACACTGGATCTTGACGTTCTAAGGAAACGTAAAACTGGACGGAAATAACTCTACCGGATATTCGTACGTACGTATGTATGTATGTTCGGGGTCGCCATCTAAATCACCTTATATCTCCAGAACTAGTGGACCGATTTTGACCAAACTTGGTCAGATTACTTCTATATATGGAGCAGTGATTTAGTGCCCAAGTCTGTATACCGCGTCAATAATACCTGCTCTCAGCACAAGGAGCGCTAGTGTAGCACTGACGTACGTAGTCATATGCTATGTTATGATGTCACAGGCGATCGGTGGACGAGCGGTAGAATTAAATAAATTAATAATATTTAAAGTGTAAAAAATATTTTAAGTAGCCGCTAGTACAGCCACACTCACGGGAATGAAATAGGGTATACGAGTGCGCTTTAGAATCATTGAGTTAAACAAACAAAAACATTATTTTTAAATAAAATGATAAATATTTAAAGTCCTGTGTTGTCAGCTTTTTTTAACAAAAAAAATAATAAATTCAAAAAAAAACAAATATGTTTTTTTGGTGGTGTAATTTTAAAAAAAATTCAAATATCGTTAATTTTAACATACTATCCACTAAAGGATAAAAGAAACTTAAAACTTTTTAATTTACCTTAGCTCAAATTTTTAAACCATCGAGGTTTATAATTTTCAAAAATTATAATCTTTTTTTATATGATATATAAAATACCAAATAAAAATTTTAAATATAAAAATGGGAGAAGATAGCGCCAAAAGACTACAAAAAAAATTTGGGTTATATATACACGCAAAGTAGGTAACAAATATTCCTAAGTAAATTTCTTTTCTTAAGTGTCTCTGAAGAAATCGAAATTAATTTTTGGCGATATTCCTCTACTCACTAAACAAATTTTGAAAAAAATGTGATCAATACCCTCATATATTAAAATATTTGAGCCAAATTTGAAAAAATCTGTTTGGTGCGACACACATAAGTGAATACGTACATGTGCTTTTTTGTATGGATGTATTAATTGGATCCTAAACGTAAAGGTTTTCAAAAAAATCAGTTACCACATACTTGACACGAACACCATACTTTCTTCTTTAATATAGGTGTTTGCATCTATATGTATCTCATTACCATATATGTTTCTCCACATCCATGTATCAGCACTATCAGGGAATGAAAATTATCCACTTCATGTATCTCTACCCTTACTCTCTTTTTCCTTTTAGCTTCCGGAACCACCGTAAGTTATTTCTTCAGAGGAGAGTGAGGATGGTGATATGTATAAATATAAATGAAGTGTAGTCTTGTACAGTCTCAGGTCAACATTCATGAGATGTGTGGTTAATTGAAATCCAACCACCAAAGCGCACCGTTATCCACGGTCTAGTATTCAAATCCATATAAAGGAAATTTATTTTACTAGGATTTGAATCTTAGAACTCTCGACTTAGAAATCAGTTGATTTGCAATGACGACTTTAACCACTAGACGAACCCGGTGAGTTTCTCTAGTCTTACTTTTTTTGTTCTTTTTTAACCACACAGGGGCAACCGGTAATCGTCACGATTTGACCCCTGGCGACGTTATTTCTTTTTCGCCAGTCCTTTGAAATTATCATACACGCCCATCCACACATTCAGATAATTACACCTTGGGTATTAGACATCACAGTCTAAAGCTCAAATCAGTCACGATGGAGTCAAGACCCCATAGAATAACGACAGGAAAAAACATGAACAAATAAAATAAAATAGAAAAATCTACCTCTAGACACAATAAAATGACAAGGATCTCATTAGTCCCGTAAAGACAGTCTACACGACGAAAGTTCACGCCCAACAAGTAGGCAGAAGTAGACAGCCCATGGAAAGAAAAATGTCAATGAACAAAACTTAACATACAAATCCTAACATTATGAATTACAATTTCAACAATGTGACTACAATAATAGCTGCAACGATTCTTTTACGCTTCTGGAGTCCGTGAGCCCCACCGCCAATATCATCCACCAGTCTGGTCAATCGGGAACCCATTCCATAATCTCCTCCGGACCAAATCTTGGTCTTTAGGATGCCCGTGATCTATCTGGACACCTCCTCCCACTGTCGTTAACCCTGGAGCATATGGCTCACCATGTTTTCTGGCCTCACCCAGTCTACTCCTTGTAAACGGTGACAACCCAGCCACCGTTCACACTTATAAACCGTATGTTTCGGAGTTTTCTAGTTGTCCACAATAAACACAAAGCGGAGAGATCGTACGGTTGAACTAGAAGAGATACGTTCCGTATTCCCCATGCTCCGAAAGGAACATGGGGAATATAGTTAGAAACTTCCTGATTATTCAGGGGGCAATCTGGGGTATCAATCGTCGAGTCCAAGCGGCTTTTCGCGAAGCATCCCCCGATGTCGACCAATATGCAGCTGTCACTTTTATTGCAGCTCTTCGCTGCAATGAGGCCAGCCTCTTCATCCGTGAAGAGGCTTACTGGGTTTCGGACCCGCCTGCGCTGCCATCAAACCCCCCCCCCACCCATGTGGAAATAACAGTCTCGCATTTGGTCACCGGGAGTAGTGAAGTGCCCTGAGCTATCCAGCCAAACGCATAAGTACCTTGCACTTCGCTGCTCCACCACCCCAACTTCATCAACTTCAATCGTTATTGGCTGAAGTCGACGCCGGCTCACAACACAGCTACTACCATCTTCGTTAGAGCAAGCTGCATCCTTCTCCATAGCCAATCACTAATTCTTGCTTTTGCGATAGCTCAGCTTGCTTCAGCTCCTTAAGCTTTCCGTTGGGAGTAATCAGTATAACGGGGTGATCGGCATGCTTGAGAACCCTCAAGCCTCATGCTTTGGTAATTCCATGAGGAGAGATGTCTTCCTGGTTGGAACAACGTCTTTCTGTTAGTGATTGCCGCCGTAGTTCCGGATTGCAACATGGTTTTTGATGGCTGACTGTCCTGTCGGTGCAATTTGAGCACCCCGGTTCGTCGAAACCGCTCTACGCCATCTATCCTTCAGTATTGGCGCCATCTCTTCGATCCAACCCCTCACTCTGGAAATTTTGTTCTTTAGGGATTCCTTGATGGAATTCAGGAAGTCGTCAAATTCATCAAGGTCTTCTAGGTCCTCCGTTTCTTTGCATTGTCCCCCACCCTTTCATCAGCTTCTTCACATTGCATCTGTTCATCTCCTACAAGGAGGGTCATTTTCCTAATCGAAGGTGCGCCTCCCACCTTTTGCCTAAGAGTTTTTACAATAATTGGATAATTTCTTTAGACGCGCACTGAGTACACTATAAGTAAGAATAGGTACGCACGCGGTTTGTGCCACACGAGGGTCGAAAATAAAAAAAGGAGGGTAGTTTTGGAAACAGGAGAGAAAAAGGAAGAAAATGGAAGGAGATGGGTATAAATTTTGAAAAAATCCGGGATGGGTGGAAATGTGCTGGGGACTTTGTTGGGGGGTAGGTGGTACTAGATAGGTGGTAGGTCAGTCGAGGAGCCTGCGTCGTACCGTCCGATTTGTCTGCTTAACGCAGGAGGAAACCTTTTGAACGATTACTACTCTCGAGGCTTGAAGAGGAGATCGTGGCCAGCGGCGGCTTTGCGGATAGTCAGTACGGCTTCCGTCAGGGGAAGTCGACTATTGATGCGGTCTCCAAGGTAGTTGATATCCTCAAGGAGGCATTGAGCGGCACCCGTAGAACTACAAAGATCGCGGGTCTCATATTATTCGATATCAGAAACGCGTTCAACACGTTGCCGTGGTGCCTTATAACAGAAGCCTTGGAGAGGAGAGGAAGGGAGTCAGTGACTATTTGAGGAGAATTCTTCACGACTATCTCTGTGAGAGGGAGATAGTCTATGATTCGAACGGTAACGTGGTAACAAGAGTGATGACCGCGGGCGTGCCGCAAGGTTCTGTTCTTGGGTCTTCTTTATGGAACTTGGCCTACGACCCAGTTCTCAGGCTGGAGCTGTGTGGTCTCAGCCTACCGTACTGTTTCGTTTGAGGCAGCTATGGTCCTTGCAGGGCTTCCTCCTCTCCTGGACCTGATAGCCAAGGAGAGAAGTGAGAGGAAGGGGGCCAAGAACAGTAACGAGACTCGGTGAGATCTGTTGGTTTGCTCGCAGAGCAGATGGGAGGATTCTCTATAAGAGCGATGAGCAAGAAGACTGCTGCCTAGCGTCCAAAACTGGGTAGATAGAGGGTTGGGGGAGTTGGACTTCTATCTCACCCAGTTCTTTAGTGGACACGGGTGTTTTAACTCCAATCTGTTTGAGAGGGGGAGGAGAGACACCCGTGAGTGCGTGTACTGCAAGGCAGCAGTCGATTCTGCCGAGCACACATTTTTTGTGTGCCCTAAATGGGAGCTCCTGAGAATGCAGGTAGTCCCAAGATGTGGGTCCCATCTCCCCGGACAATATCGGAGAGATAATGTTAAGAAGTGAGACGTGCTGGGCTGTCGTAGCCACGTTTATCAGGGCAGTAGTGAAAAAGAAAACCGAGGAGGAGGCAAGGTTTTATTCATAATTAACGGTAATAGAAATATGTTGGGTTGCAGACTGCTACTGAAGTCGCGATATATCTACCTATCTACGTGTCCGTAAGTCGTAGTTCGTAAGGGGGCCTACATATCTCGAAGTAATGCCTCGGGGTGATTCCGGGATGCGTAGGGTTACTCCAAAGGGGGTGATTAGACCACCAGCAGGTGGTCTAATGCATTTACGCACTTCGTGCGTGAATGCATTTCCACTTCCATCCCCCCAAAAAAAAGGTGGTACTAGATCCAAAAGAGCTTTGGAGCCGGGGGCCCAGTTGCCGAGATATAGAGAAAACTAAGTTTCCCTATATAATGTGGGACTAGGAAAAATTTTCGAAAGTTTCCAATAATTCTCCAGATCATAAGGAACGATTCAGTCAGTATACTTAGTGCAAAGAGAAAGTACATCTTCTTTGTATCCACTCGCTTCACTAAATTTGGCAGATCTGCAACAATGGCAGGTTCCGCTATACGAGAACGTTGCAGAAGTTTGTTTAGCATTGTGCTCGTAACATCTTAATAATCAGGGGCTGTACACATACCATATGGCTAAGATCCGACCCCTGCATGATAGGAGGGGAGGTTTTTTAGCGGGTGAGAGCCCCGAACTGCCGTCAGTGCGGGTCTGACGGCGGCTGACAGAGCCTTTTCCTCTCCCTACGGAAAGAAAAAAAAAATCTTAATAAAACGAAATCTTATTAATAAAAACTAATAAACGGCAAAAAACAAATTTAATTAAGGTCTAAAAACACAAAATAAATAATAGAGTTAAATATTAGCAAATGGAGCTAATAACACTACTCACTGGTTATACCGGTAGTAGATTGTCCTATGCTATAATAAATCACTAAATAATAAATCACTAAATAACTAATCACACAGAAATAACTAATAAATAACTAATCCACTCCAAATAACTAAATCCACTCCCTTTAGAAATCGAAACTGTTCGTGTAACTCAATTCATACTTCCCTCTAGTTTTACTAAAAATATTTAACATCACATCACACAATGATGCATATATAATATATATGAGTATATACTCACAAAAAGCACGCAAAATTTCCATGTTATCCGGTCTAAGTTTAGGCCAGAACTGGTTAAAATTTTACGAATATCCTATTTTTGCCAATGGAGAAAACATGTTATCAGATAAAAAATCTGATATTTTTTTTTTCATTTATGAGTTTTGAACCGAGTGATTTTATGTTTTTATATATTTGAAAGCATTTCTATTAATTTCAGCAATCCCTTATGCAGTAGAAATAAGAAGATGATAAACATAAAGAGAAAAAACTCGTCTAAACGAGTTTTTTCTCTTGATCTAAACGAAGGAAAATATAAAAATATTAAGAGAGAATGATGAATATAAAGAGAGAGAAAATTTGAAAGTGTACACAAATTAAAATCAGAAGAATTATATCAAACCAAAGAGCGTTTAAATTATTGACAAAAAAAAAACAAAAAAAACGGATGATCAACTACGATTTACGGAGAATAATGTCCGAAATTATCTTAAAGAGAGAGAAAATTTGAAAGTGTACACAAATTAAAATCAGAAGAATTATATCAAACCAAAGAGCGTTTAAATTATTGACAAAAAAAAAAACAAAAAAAACGGATGATCAACTACGATTTACGGAGAATAATGTCCGAAATTATCAGAAGAGTAATTAACTAAAAGAAAGCAATGTATATGTTGTTCTTGAGAGGGTCTATTTTTCAGTCACATTGTAATTAACTTCTAGAAAAAATTAACAGAAATTTCAGGATAATTAAATAAAATTTAATAAAATTAAATTAGAATATCCAAAAATAATACGATTCTAAATTACAATTTTCAATTAATATTAAATAATCAGATCTTTCATCAAATCTATTACATATACATATATGTAGTAATGCTTATTTAAAATACGATTACACATGTATTTCGCTAATAACTTGTGATTTTTTTCATTTTTTAATAAATCAATACATTCAAATTAAAGAAAAAAGTTAAAAAAAAAAAAAATTAAAAAAAAGAATAAAATCTGATTCGAATCGATGTGCCTTCCCTTGTGAGATCATTTCAGTTTTTGAGTTAAACGATATACGTATCATGCCGAAACTAGTCAAAATGAATTCAGGGATGGTCAAAATGGATATTTCTTTTGAAATCTGAAAACCGAAATTTTTCGCGATCACAATACTTCTTTTACTTCGTACAAGGAAATAAAAAATATTTTAACCAATTTATTAGTGATGTTAAGTTATTTTTAGCATTCAGTTTATTTTGATTTCGTTATTTATTTTGAGTAAAATAAAATTTTTAACAACATAAGACATATTTTAATCAAATATAAAATTATTTGAGAAGTTTTTCTTTATTGAAGCCGCATTTAATAACTCTTTCACAAGATGTTTTTATATTATAAGTAATTTTAGCTTTACAAGAAAAAGATTTAATTTTTTAATTTTATAATAAACATTTTTGTAAAACTTATTCTCTGTGTATGTTACAATGATTAGAAATTCCACCATGTCAAAAGAATTAATGAGAACCTAATTGATTGAAAAAGTAATAAAAAAAAATAATAAAATGTAATATTATTTAGTAGGCCACACACTGTGAGAAAGAATTTATTATTTTATCGTTGGAGTTTATTTGTAAAAGGAGAACATTGGAAAATAAAGGAAGTACTAGAATGAGAAATTACCTAAATTAAAAATTTACTGGAAAAATATTGTAATAGGCGATCAGATAAAATTCTTCTTTACATAAAATAATAACACTAAATTAATTATAATGTAGTACGTGATTGAGAATTTTTATATAAATTTTGTAAAAGAATTTTTGTTAATTTTAATTTGGATTTAGCATTTTTGGTTTGACTGCATAATTTGATTTCTTGGAGCGGATAATAACATGAATATCTGGTTTTCTGCTCCATATAAGGGAAAAATGTATTGTAATGTAGTCGTGAAGTTGAAAATTAAAATCGTATCTTATACAACAACCATACACATGACCCTTAGAATAAAAAAAATAATTATTTAATCAGTCCTTCAACCGATTTTTAAAATGAATGTAATATTTTTTATATGAGAAAATATTAATGCTGAAAACCACTTGGGTTTTATTACTAAAATCGTTTAACGTTGAATTTCAATTAATATTTATTAAACTGTGAATACCAACTTTTAAAGAAAATTTTTCCACTATTTTGCTAGTTGTGGCAGCACTCTTAAAATTTGTTATATATACTTCGTTATTAATTGCTTTGTAATGTAATAAACTTACATTTGTTGAAATAAATTGTAAATTCTAAAATAAATATAGTATGGATCTAAAAGCTGTATCTTTCATATTTGGACAAATAAATTTTTTCCACCATTTCAACCTCAAAGATAAAACAGTGAATCCTGTAATTATGTTTACAAAACTATTCCAAATTTTTTAATTTTATACATAAATTTATGTAAATACTTAAAAATGCAACAAAGGTGTAATATTTTCCTGGTTTTGGTTATGTATGTTCTATAGTAGAATAATGATGATATATGAAAATAAACAGATTTTTAGAAATTCAAAAAACTTTCATCATCCCCCACCCACAGAATTCCCCCCAAAGTATTTTTTTGAGTTACTTTCTTATCACTTTCTTATCACTTATTACTTTCTTATCAGGGTAAATCCTATTTTTAAATTATTAAGATATTTGGCGCAAGCGCGCTTGTTGTTCTTAATATAAGGTGGTGTTATGTTTGCAAAATTTTGAGAAAATTGAGCCGAAAAATTTTGACTAGATGTTGATTCCAAAATTTTACCGACAAATTTCCCCATACATACAAATTTTCATCAAAATCGGTTAATCCAGTCACAGTTTATCGGATAATTAAATTTTAAACAGGCCAACACACGTGCATATAAACAAATATTAACCCCTGATTTTTTTCGTTTTTGGGGTTCCTGGATCATTAAACATGAAGAAATGAAAAAACCCATACCGCATTTTGACTGATTATTATACTTTTCTAAAAATATTATAAAAGTAAAATCTAATATTATAAATCTAAAATATTATTATAAAATAATGATTTTTGTTTAAAAAAACAAGCAAAAAAATTAATTATTACTCGTCCTTGTAAAAGCAGTTGCTTTTAAATGAATTTGAAAGCTAGACTGTGGATAACGGTGTTCTTTGGTGGTTGAATTTCTCACCTCTCATCGACTGGTCGACCTGAGTCTGTTTAAGACGACATTTTTACCGGTACATTTACATGGCACTACATTTGCAATTACGTCAGCCCTGGCAAGCCGGTAGCGGTAATTTCACTTGACACACACACACACATATACGTAGATCCGGCACTAGTTGCATAACTGGTAGGAGAAAACAGAACAATTAAGTTATATAATGTTCATTTTTTTGAAATTATTTTGGTATTTTTCTCATTTTTTTCCTATAATATTTAAATTTTATTTTCATTGTATGAAGAAATTTCGCACCTCCCGTTTTGATTGTGCTCGACTGAACCAAAAGTGTCGAAAAAAGCCCAAAATCCAAAATGAACTTTTTCTTAACTGCAGTAATTAAAAAGCCCTCATTGAGAGCTTTTTAACGAGCATAAGGGTACTTATTTTGACTGGTTCCAGAGTTATAGCCAAATAAAATTTTAATTAATGAAATATTGGGATTTTAGGGGAAGGAACAACAGTTCGAATCAGACATCTTTTAATTTAAATAACTTTAAATTTTAAACTTTTAATTTAAACTTTTCTAATTTAAATACGTTGATTTATTAATAACGTCGATTTATTAAGTTTTTAATGAAATAAAAATTTATGTACTTTTCATTTCAAAAAAAGATGTACTAATAGGCGTATAAGTAAGGCATATGTTGTCCACATCAGATTTTTTAATTCCTTGTACGAAGTAAAGGAAGTATTGTGATGGCGAAAAATTTCGGTTTCAGATTTCAACGGAATTTTTACCATCCCTGAGCCTTTGACTGGATTCGGCGTGATGTCTGTACGTATGTATGCATTTGCGTAGGAATCTACGTACGTATGTATTTCGCATTATTCAAAAACGATTAGCCGTAGGATATTGAAATTTCGGATTTAGAACTGTTGTACATCTAATTGTGCACTTAGCTTTTTGATTGCTATCGACTGAACCAGAAGTGTCCAATAAAAGCCTAAAATATTTGAATTTTAAAATTCAAATATTTCAATTTTACAAGGGAAGGCAAATCACTACAAAAGAGACTTCATCTCCTTTTTATTTCTAATATTTCAGCAATTATGTGACTCTCCACTTTATTAAAGAATTGGAGGAAAAATGAAGTACAGAAAAAATTATGTATATGTAATTTAACAGGCGTACAAGGAAATCAATCATGTGGTGTCCGTATCATATTTTTTATAGTAATGTTTATTTCAATCAATACACAAATTCAATCGTAAATTTTTAAATTATTTTTAGCAATACATTTATGTAAGAATATAAAAAATTCATAACCGAATAAAACAATACGTAAATATTTAGCTAACTTTAACATATAATTAGTTGAAATGTAGGTATTTCTTCTTTTTCTGTGTTTTTATTATTGTAGAGGTTTTTATTATTGTACATGTTAAAAAAAATATGAATATCGTAAGCTGCAACATGTAGTCAACATTTTTTCAAGTGTTCAACTGAGAGTTCTGCGAACTTTTTATGACAAATTTCCGTTGAAGCAGCATTCGTAAATTGTACATTTTCGGCTGCGATCCGGTTCTTCACCCTTGCCCATATCATCTCTATGGGATTCAAATCAGGATTCATGGAGGTAGGCGTGAAACAGGGAACCCGCCTTCCTCCAATAACGTTTTCAGATGATATTTACTTTTACTAGTACAAGGAAGTATTCTAATCGCGAAAAATTTCGGTTTTCAGATTTCAACGGAAATATCCATTTTTATTTGGACTAGTTTCTGAGTGACATCAGTTCGTACATATCTCGCATAACTCAAAAACAATTAGCCGTAGAATTAATGAGTTATTAATAAATCAATATATTTAAATTAAAAAAAAAGTTAAAAAAATAAAGAAGGAGATGGAGTCGGATTTGAACCGATGTGCCTTTCCCTAGTAAGATCAAAGTATTACTTTAATTAAAATTTTATTTGGCTATAACTCTGGAAACAATGAAAATAAGTACCAATGAGAACTTATTACTGTAGTTAAGAAAAGGTCCAAAATTCAAACTTTTTGGATTTTGCTTTTTTGGAGACTTTTGGTTCAGTCGATTGCTATCAAGAGGGAAGGTGCGCAACTAGATGTTACTAGAATCCTAAATCCAAAATTTCAACATCCTACGGCAAGTTGTTTTAGGTTATGCGAGATACATTCATACGTACATACAGACGTCACGCCGAAACTAGTCAAAATGGATTCAGGGATGATCAAAATGGCTATTTCCGTTGATCAAAATGGCTATTTACGTTGAAATTGAAAACCGAAATTTTTCGCGATCACAATACTTCCTTTATTTCGTACAAGGAAGTAAAAGTGATTCGCTTTCACCCAGCCTACCTAATGGGACGTGGGACACATGTTAATTCAAAGGATAACCAAAAAAAAGGTGAAAATATCAAAAACGTAGAAGTCGTTCGTATCACTAGCCGTCCTGTGGAAAAAACCAATAAGCTAATCTCACTAGCAAAACCAGTAGACACGTCGACCTGTCGGGTAGTGAAAGTCTTATGTGGCTAGGAAAATAACAGAGACTTACGGGTGTTTTGCGGTTGCCCAGAATAGAGATAGTAAGTAGATTTTAAATAAAAAGACAGGTATCAATCATAATGCCTGAATCACATCATCACAAGTTGGAGGGAATTTGTCGGAATTTTCTGGATAAAAAGTAGGTGGATCCATGTATTCTTTGTTATAAATTACATTTAGGTTCACCTAGAAAACAAGTTTACGAAGCTCTTGTTGTAATATCCTGTGATTAGTTTGTTTTTCTTTTATTAGCTGCTTAGTTTATCTAAACAAAATATCAATTTCAACTGAATAGCTAAAAAAAAACAAACTAATCACAGAATATTACAACGAGAGCTTTGTTTGCAGGTAAACCTAAGTATAATTTACAATATTCGTAGAACTAGGTTGGATTCATATACTTTTGATTTTAGCCAGAAAATTCCGCCAGCTTCCCTCCAACTTGTGATGTGTTGTGGTTCAGTAAGTAATTTTCTAAGGTTATACGACATCCATTAACTGAGCTACTGGATATGAATCCAATAACAATATTTCAGGCACCTATCTTTTTATTTATAATTTATTTACTTCTATTATAACCGTAAAACACTAATATTCCTAGTCATGTAAGACTATCAAATAATGGAAGAGCTGTTGTTGCCACTAAGGAGTGCTTTGTGGCTACAAAAGCTCTAAGCTCTTACGTGAAAGAAAGATTAACATTGCTTTGATATTGCGCAACCGGAGAAACTTCTGGCGCATAATGCTGTTTCTTCCGTATAATGTTGCTTGTTGAATGTAAAAACATTCAACAAGCTTTTATCAACCACGTTGCCAAGTTTGATTATAAGTGCTGTATAAAACGTTGTGTGACGATAGATTAGTAAAATGAATAATTGAATGTTGTGATCAGTGAACTACGATATAAAAATGATTAGCGAACGTTTGGTCCACAATAAAACAAATGAATTGGCGTAATCGCAATTGAGTGTATAATGTCATTTTGAACATATGTACGGATTTATCATGTCATACGCTGGTACTCCGATGTGCCCCTTGGGTAACAGCTGCACAACGGTTCGCGCATTATCCTTAACTGTATACATTATGTGGTGTGGATTTGTGTCTTTTTATTTCAACTAGCGTACAAAATTGCTGACGTACCAGTGATATGATATTGATGATGTACCAGTGAGGGTGAAATTAACAAGGTCTTTTAATCATGAATATCTTCTTAAATCTGGTTTGGATTTAATAAACATATTAAATATGTTTATTAAAGGATCAAATTAAGAATATTAATTAAAAATTTACACGTATACTTCAGTTACCTATAATTAACATAGATGGTATGTATATATCTGCTAATATACATATGCTAACATTTAAGGATGCGCATGTACTAATATTTAAGGGTATGTAGGAATGTGGATGTACACACACACACACACACACACACACACACACACACACACACACACACACACACACACACACACACACACACACACACACACACACACACACACACACACACATATATATATATATATATATATATATATATATATATATATATATATATATATAAAAATTATTAATAAATAAACGAGTTATGTTATAAATAAGTATATATATATATATATATATATATATTATTTTACAATAATATTCATAATTAATATTTTTCAAACTGATGAATATTACATTCATTCTTGGTTCATTTTTTTGTAAAATTTTTGAAATCGTTTTTCTCTTTTAGAAAAAATTTAATTTTTGGTTTTATTCTTACTTGACTAATAGGTCTACAAAAATATCAGACTTTCTTTATCACAGGAAGCCGATGAAACACTGACTTTCTGAAGCACCAAAATTAAATACTTTAAATAAAATAATCAGAGTAAAACGAACTATTTCAAAAGCTTTAGTAAGATATCGATCGGCGTTCATAAATCCGTAAGATATCGATCGGCGTTCATAAATCCGTAAGATATCGATCGGCGTTCATAAATCCAACTACTGTAGAAGATTGTATGTTAAAAATTCTTTAAATAACTTATGCTATGAACCAGAGAACATTTGAAATGCAAATGTAAGCGGCTCTTTTTCTCTACAAGGAGATGCCAAAAAAATCACTCTTTTTAAAAGTTAAATATTGTAAATGAGAGAAACACGTGAAAGAAAGGATTAACATTGCTTTGATGTTGCGCAACCGGAGAAACCTCTGGTTATGATAGGTAAAAAGAGCCACAGTTTCCGCATAATGCTGTCCTTTCTACGTTATCCTTTCATATAAGATTAGATTTTTAATATAACTTTTAATAAAGAATAACAAGAAATAAACTTGTTCAACAGTATACAATAGGCGTGATAAAATGATTTCCATATTTGAAGGTTGGACATCTAAAGTTGAATACTTAAAAGCAAACGGTACATGCCGAACATAAGTACAGAAATTTTTCCAAATATACATTTCATAATTATAAAAACTAACATGAATATCGTCCCACCCACACAAGATTTTTTTCTTAACGCATTCTCAGATTTTATGATTATTACCCAAGTGATGGTAATAAACTTGAATAGATGGTAATATATATAGCATAATATTTTAATAGGGTTATTATGCGGTTGAGATACCACCTAATCAACGTTATTCTTCAACGTTCTTCCAACTCGCGCGCGCGCACTTATGTCTGTTTTTTAAATTAAAAATAATCGTTACTTTCTTATATCATTAAAAAAATATTGTTATTTTATTAGAAGTATACAAAAAAATCAAAGTATTACTAGCGTGAAACTGTTGTTTTTTACGTTATTTTTCTATTAAAATTAAAGTTTCACACTAGTAATACTTTGATTTTTTTTGTATACTTCTAATAAAATATATATGTTCTAATAAAATAATATTTTTTTAAAACCGGTTTGGTTCAAACAAATAAGATTCATTCGTTTCATAAGTAAAAAATCGTATGAAAAAATAAGTAATGCTAAGCTATATAAATTATGATTATAAGATCGAAATACAAATATAATAATGACAATAGAAAATAAATTAGATGGAAAATTTATAATCATTAAAGTCACCGTCCTATACCTGGATCTGGTTTGACTGTAGGCGGCTGCTGGTAATCATATTCTCAGTTGCAAATATCTTGTGTGACCTTTAATACGTAGCGAATTATTTAGTTTTGGTTTTAAAGCTACTGTTAAATGAAAATTCTGTCAAACAGCTAATAATGTACTGTATGATATTACCTTATTTAAGCGTTTTACCTTTGTATTTTACTATTGTATAAGTAAACCGCTTGAATTTAAAATGTTTAAAATGATTTTAATTTAAAATAATTTTTTTTTTTACAACTATATAAACTTTTATTATAGGTTAATCGATTTCATCTACGCAAGTACTAAAAGATCAGGGAAGGATTGATCTTTTTGTATCTTTTAATCAGTCATGAAGGGATACATTAAATTAGAATCGTACGAGGTAATACACGGAGTAGACTGCTAATGAATATGGTAGGAGTTGTAAAAGGATTAACATCAAAATATATTTCTTGAATGAATGAATGAAATAATAAAATTTATATTCAGGAGGTTTCAGAAAATGTGCAGTTAAAGTAGAAAATTAGTTTCACCCCTGTTATGTAATGCAATTTCTTATGTTTTTTTCTTACTTAAAATTTATATTGTTTTTTGTTTCTTTCACTGTGACTAAATAAGAATGTTTTACTATTCAAATAGTGTAAAATAAAAAAAGAGAACGCTCATAATTCAGTCAAGATGTATATTTATAAAGAACAATGAGTGGACTGTAAAAAGATGATGATTGAACAAAATGTATTTATACATGTTATAAAGAAGCTTTAGTGAAAAAGAATAAGTTACATCAAACAAAAGATATATGATTGTTAATAGTCCCGCTAGACGGGCTAATTGCTTACACAGCTGGTATTACGTATATGCGCAAACATACCGGCCACCAAAAAATATATTTTTGTATATATTTTTAAATAAAACATAGTATTTATCCAAAATGTTCAATGATAAACAAAGTTATTGGTCAAATAATAAAAAATATAAAATAATTGTTTGTTTTTCAATTGTTTTTTTGTTCCTGTATCTTTAATGAACACTTTAAATAGTTAACAGAGTAAAATAAAATACACAAAGTTATTCAGGATTATCTGACACTGGTAATTTTCAAAGTTTATTGATTAATCTCTTAAAAGACACCTTGATTATTATGTAATGTCACACAACACGAACAAATTTGTCAGAACCAGGATGAGTCTCTTTGACTACAGCTATCTTTTTGACGACCACGACGTCACAGTCTTTTAGGTTGGATTTCAGTTGCCCACTTCTGACGTTGTTGAAGGGAGTTCAGGTAATCAGCTGACCATTTCTGCCATATTTGTTGAGTTATTTTCTGAACTCGTTGCCATCGGTTCAACCTGTTAAGGGTTCTCCTATAAGGAAATGTCCTGGAGTTAGATAGGATATTTCTAGAGGATTGTCTCTGATAATTTGGTTAAAAATCTTGAATTGAGACAGGCTTCAATCTGGGCTAATAAGGTAGTAATTTCTTCAAAGGTTAAGGAATTATTCCCAGCTACTCGGCGTAAATGAAAATTTCAACGATTTAACGTCAGCTTCGCACAGCCCGCCAACATGTAGTAAATGGGGAGGTATGAAATGCCATTGACAAGATTCAATTGTTGACCAAGTTGACAGTTTGTAGTTTGATAAAAATGTATAAATCCAATTCGTTACTCCAATAAAATTTGAACCATTATCACTATAGATATTGGCGCATTTGCCTCTACGAAACATAAAACGACGACATGCTGCTATGAAAGCCTTGGTAGTTAAAGCACTGACTAATTCTAGATGAATTGCTCGGGTGACAAGGCACACAAATACTGCTACCGTAAGCGTTAATTTTCGTTTTAGAGTAACTTGTTTTGCATTTATGCAGGACAAGCTTGATTAGACGTCTTATATTTGGAATCCAGTATTTTGTAGGAATTAGTGCGATCAACAATTGTGGACCTGCGTGAAGTAGTCTGAGATGCTTATGTTCTATGATTAAGCGTGTAAGATGTTTAGTTGGCAATATTATTTGATGTTTAGCAGAGAATGGAAGTTCTGAATGCTGCAGGCGTCCTCCCACTCTCAATAAGTTGTTTTTGGCAATAAAGGGATATAAATTTCGAATTTTTGTTTTAGATGGTAATGATTTTCAATTAGACAAAGTTAAAATTTCTCTATTATAACTTAATTGAATACAAATATTTAATGCATTTTCTAACTCGGATGGAGATAAGAGTAGATTAGGGGTTAAATTTTTAGATGATTTTCTACAGTTAATTTTGAAAATTTTGAAATAAAATTATCTTGTGTAATAGTCATTAAACTGACTTGTTTACGTTCAGGAATTTCTTGCTGTTCAAGAGATACTTTCGGTACAATTGGCCAGTTCAGTTCATTACTTAGAAACCAATCTGCACCACACCACCAAAGTGAGTTGCTAATGGATCTTTAGGCATGACGCCTCTTGAAAGTAGGTCTGCAGAATTGCAGTTTCCAGGGACATGATACCAGTCTTCAATACATATATTTTGTTGAATTACTACTCTATTAGCTACAAACTTTTTCCAAGTTGATGGACATTTTTTGATCCAGAAAAGAACTACACTGGAATCTGTCGATAGGTAAATTTTTACAATTTGTTTTTTATTAAACGAGAAAGTAGAAGAGCTCCACAGAGCTCTAAACGCGGCAGTGATATTTATCTAAGGTGCCAACTTAGATTTTGCAGTTAACAGTTTAACAGTAACCTTTCTTGATTCGTCAATACACCGAATGGATACACGCAGGTACCATAGGCTCTTTCGGAGGCATCTGAATAGCCATGGAGTTGGATATTGATAGATTTTTCATGTGATAAAACCAATCTATCGATCTTTATTTTATTTACTAAAGGAAGCTGACAGTAAATTCTCTCACGATTCTTCCAATTATTCTGACAGTGGATCATCCCAGCCAAGGTTTGCTTGCCAAATGCGTTGCATAAATATTTTACAAACTATTATGATGGGTGCCAACAATCAGAAAGGATCAAAAATTGATGAAATGATAAAACGTTTCTTTTAGTAAATTTCTTGTTGGATAAATTTTCGATTCTGAATTCACTAACTATTTGAAATTCATCGTTAAGACGGTTGCCAAAATAAACCTAAAGCCTTCGCTACCATCAAAATTTAAAGAATGAGGCGTCTCCCGAAATTCTGGTGGAATAGTTTCTAAAAGTTTACTTGAGTTAGTTGACCATTTTTCTTAACGGAAAACCTCCCGACTCCAATAGTGCTTGAAGGTCTCTTTGAAGAGAAATGGCTTGATGTCTTCTGCTCCAGATATACAATCATCAATGTAAAAATCACGCCGAAGAATCTTTGCAGCTTGAGAATACTTGGCTTCTTCAAGGGCAAGTTGCCTTAAACATCTGGTCGCTAAAAACGGCGCTGATGCAGTCCCATACGTGACAGTAGTTAATTGATACTCACGCACAGAATCATTGCTAGATTTTCTACACAGAATGCGCTGAAGGTTGTAGTCACCGGGATCAATCCTTATTTGGCGATACATTGGCGATTGTGTGTACGAAACCGTAACATGATAGCGCTTAAATCTTGTTGAATCGTAGGACCGATTCTCAGTAGGTCATTTAATGAAGTGTTGCTAGTTTTTCGAAGATGCGTCAAAAACCACCCGAGTTTTGGTTGAGGTGCTGAAGGTTTTAAAAACGGCATGATGCGGCAAATAGTAACATGATTCATTTTTGTTAGTTGGTTCGGCTAATTTCATATGACCTAAGGTTTCATATTCGTCAAGAAACTTATGATAATCTTTCTTTGATTGTCACGGTTCAGTTTTTTCTCTAAGAAATTTAGTCTTGATTGAGCTGTAGTTTTTGACTCACCGAGAGCCGAAGGTTCTTTAACGGTAACTTTACAATAAAGCGGCCAGTTTCATCTCGTAAGGTGAAAAACAAAAATGTTTTTCGCAGAGTTTCTCATCTTCTGACCAAGTAGGTCCACTGACTTCCTCTACTTGCCAAAATCTCTGCATTTGTTGATCTAGTGATTCTCTTTGCAATGCGAATAAATTGTAATTAGTTGAACTGGACTTATTTGACCGGGTGAATATTCTCCGCTTATGATCCATCCTAATTCGGTATTAGGATGGAGTTCACGAGTTACGTTGCTCCTTACGTAGGATTTTCATAAATACTTGAGCACCTACAATAGGTCGATTTTTTGTGGTTTGTTAAAAGTTGGGTCAGCAAGATTTAGATTTGGGGGTATATTCCATAGAATACAATGAATTTTAGATGAGGGCAAATGAGGGCAAATTTTTGGTAAAATATTGCAATTTAAATTCATAGCAAAATTAGAATGAAATGATTCTATATGAATAAATGCACTATATTTAGAATCTGAGGCAAGGCTGCTAAATGATTCAATTTGGATTGGATTTTTAAAAAGCTTTAATTTCAGTCGCTGCATTCGTTCTGTTGCAAAACTAACTTGAGAGCCACTGTCAAGAAGTGCTCGACAAACTTATAGGTTACCAGACTCATCTCGAATTTTTATGATAGCAGTAGCAAGTAAAATTTGAGGTTGTTTCTTGTGAAACGCATGATAACTGGTTTTAGGTTGGTATTCGTCTGATTTGTTGCAGACATTTTCTTGCTGTAGTATCCGTTTAGTTTTAGGTTCAGCTTCGTTGAAGTGAAAGCTGGTATGGTGCCGGGCTGCACATTTAAAACATACAGATGTTGATTTACAATCTTTGTAAGCATGATTGGATCCTTAAGAAATTAGTGCACAGATTGTTATGTTTAACTAAACTAAATCTTTCATTTGGCCGTAATGACAAATATTTAGGACATTTATAAATTAAATGAGGCTTGCTATAAATTTTACAATCTTGATTTGTCGATACATAGGACAATTTAGTGGTTTTAAGCTGAGATATTACGTTTTGAACGCTCTTTATCGGTTGTGAAAACGCTTCGCCGATCAAACAATTATTTACTAATTGTTCGGTTTGAAATTTTCTCTCGAGAAATTTAATTACTTTATCCAGGCTAGGAATCTCATGTTCGTCACAAGTCGACTCAAATTTAGTACGAGTGAATTTATCGAGTCTTATCAAGAATTAGTTAATAATTCCTCCAATGAAATAAGTACCTTTAATGCTAGAATAGCATTTCTACTGTTAATTACATTGTTAATAATGTGTCTTAATTCAGCTGATGTGCCTTTGTTAGCTGACGGCATTGTTAATAACATTTTAACATGCTTAGTGACAATTAGCGTTTTATTGTAACGATCACATAGGGCCTTATACGAGTGGTTGAAATTAGCGTCTGTAATTGGAGTGTTCTGTATGAGTTCTCTAGCCTCTCCCTCCAGAGAGGCAAGGAGATAATGAAATTTTTAAATGTTACTTAAAGCCTTCGTATGTATCCTTAAAATGATACCATTTGGTATAATCACCAGAAAACGATGCTATCTTTATCGCTGGTAAATGAAAATAACCGTTGTTTTGATTGGACTAAAGTTTCGTTATTGTCATGGATTGCGGTTCTTGCTTGACTTGACTTAATAATCAAATTTAATAATCAAACTTAATAATCCTATGCCTAATATTGTTTCAAAACGGGAAAATAAATTATCATAAAGATCTTCAAAATCGATTGTATAAGATGTATGGTCATCTGTGTCTTCTATTTCTAATTTACTTTGAATACTATTGAAATCCTTTAGAATTTCTGGTAATCTCCGGTATTTTGTATACAGTAACTGGGTATTGGAATGCTTTTTGGAATCGTCTAAATACGTGTTGATCCTGGTTAAACCACCTTTAATAAGGCCTCTTCGTTTAATAAGTTTGGATATTTCGTTTTCATCCATATTGATTTTATAATAACGTTAAATTGAGTACAAAAAATAAACAGTATGAGGTTAGGATTGTATCTGAATATGACAAAGCATATAAATAGAAATATAAGGTTAGTAAGACATATAATTAGACATACCTACTCGCGTTAATCTTCTGTAAGTGTATTGCGTTGTATAAAAATGCGTTGTATTGTCCTTGTTTAACGTTATAATACACTGAAATATTCATTTTAAACTTTTCACAATTTCGCAATCACAATATTAAAGTCCGTATCCGGTTCGGTTGGACCAAAATGTTTGACAAAATAAGAATGTTTTACTATTCGACTAGTGTAAAATAAAAAAAGAGACAACGCTCATAATTCAGACAAGATGTATATTTATAAAGAACAATGTGAGTGGACTGTAAAAAGATGATGATTGAACAAAATGTATTTATACATGTATTAAAGAAGCTTTAGTGAAAAAGAATAAGTTACATAAAACAAAAGATATATGATTGTTAATAGTCCCGCTAGACGGGCTAATTGCATCCACAGCTGATATTACGTATATGCGCAAACAAACACTGGGGAACATTATTTTTTCGTTGCATTATATTACCACATTTTTATAATTTTTTTTTTGTCCATGGAAAAGGCTGAGTTTGTTTGGTTCGGTCGATAAAATGTATAACATCTTTTTTACAACTATTACCAAAGCTTCCTTTTAGCAACTGGGCTTCAGAATCAGAGAAATGTCAATTATTAAATTTTATTTACAGGAAAGTTAGTGCTAAAAATATGACTTACCTGTAGAATTGGATGTACCTCTGGTATTTGGTTTTATGATATTATTTTTTACGAAAATTCATAAAAACCTTATTTTAATGATATTACTAAAAACCATATTATTAGTAGGGGGAAACGTTTCTTCTATACTTTTCTAAAAACAAACAAATAAGTTTCCATGGAAACTAACAATAAAAAACTCTTTTAAATTAAACATAATAAATCACAAATACTTAAAAAACATAATATTTCGTGCTAGACTTTTCGATAGAATGTTAAAATAATTTAACAAATTATATCTCAACAGCATAAAATATTAATTTATTAAAATCTGTTTTCACCTATATCTTTTTTGTGATCTTAGAAATTCCTCCTTCTTTAGAAACAATATTAATCTGTAAATAACGATTTAATTATAAAACTAAACTGAATAATGCCGACCTCCGTGGCTGAATATGTAGCATTTCACGTGGTATTTCCGAAGAAGCATGAAAGACATGCCTCACCGGAAATACCACGCATGGTATCCTTCATACGCTACAAATTTTCCCTGGGCTAATGATCATAGCTGTTGATGCCCGCCCTTTAATAACAAAAAAAAAGAGTAAATTTACAATTCAAAGCTAAAGATTGAGCATGAAGAATACAATTAACTGCAAATATAAACAACTAAATAATGAATAAATAAGTTACAACAAAATAATTAGAAAATACAGTAAGTAAACAATAGATAAATAAAGTAATAACTGAAAAATATTATAAAACAGTATAACAATTGATACATGAGTAATTTATGTTGTGTAATAGATTTACATTAAGACACATGTGTCTTTAATATAGATATATATTTCGAGCTCAGACGTTCAACATCCCCCGATAATTGTGGATCTCATTACTCCTCACGAACCACGACGGTTCCGTTATGTTCCTGAGTATTTTGTTCTGGAAACCCTGGATGACCTCGACGTTGCTATTTTATCCCATAGCTGAATGTCGTTTCACTTAATGTTTATTTTCTTTCTCTTCTCTCTTTCGTGACCTCTCCACATCCAAACGATGATCCAGATGCAAGCCTAGGTACTACACACTGTTGGTATCTGGAATATCGATTTTATCCAGTTGAAATCGAGGGTAGTCTCCTCTCCTCAAAAACTTCAGGTGATTCGACTTTGCAGGTTTACCCTTCACCTTCCATTTACGTAGCCGCTAGATGATAAAATCCAAAGCTAATTACAGTTTTCCCCTGGCAAAAAAGGCAAAAAGGCAGTTTTGAATTGTGTCAAAAAAATAAGCGCTTGATTATATATAAGTTACAAAAAACGACTATTCAGGATTAAATACAATGTTTTTTTTTGTAGTTGTTAATGTACTTTGCTAGGTTCGAATTTATGATTGTATTATGTGTCTTTGCTGATGTTGCTGTTGCATTATGCTGCCGGATATACCGATGGACATGGAGTGGGGGCATATTGTGTGCGGTTCTCTACCGCTGACGCCAAGGGAGACATGGCACAACAAATAATGAGGGGTCATGGGGATGTGTGGGGATCGAGGACAGGTACAAGTCCATCTTGATGCGTGTAGGGGCCAGGGAGGAAGCCTCTATGCCTAGGGTGTTCGGGCCTACTCACGCGCAGGAGTCGGTGGTTCGGAACCCCCCGATGATGGCATGGGGGACCCTCGAGATGTGCATGGGAGACCCTCGAGATGTGCATGGGAGGACGCGTAACTGTGAAGGGCAAACGAAATGTGTGTCTTGACCAGGTACAATAGGGACTGGAAGGGTGCTCTCCTGCGGAGAAAAATTCTGATCACCGGTAGAGGTGATTAATATGTTTTCGAGGAGGCACGGGAGACCCCGATGGGATGTCCGAGTTCGGACGAGATAGGAAGGGCAGACTGCGCTGCCATGAAACCCTGAGGCGACTGTGTTAAGCTTTTTAGCGTGGGCTGGTCGTCTTGGAGGCGTTTAAAAAAAAATAAATAAATAAATAAAATACAATGGTTTGAGTAGTCTCGAATTCAACTTGTAAAAAGACCAGCAACCAGACTGTCAAAAACCTTCTGCTCATCAAAAAATTACTCTAAATAATATTCTTCCTTTCCAGTCACCTGATGATAACATTAATAGTTTTATGAGTTTTTCCAAACAGTTCAGACCACTTTTAAAGCCAAAATGATGGTTCGTATAACACCTTCGTTTTCTAAAATAGGCCATAGACTTCGAAGGAAAACCCTCTCGAATATCTTATATACAGTCGGCAGTAAGCTTATAGGTTACTATTTTTCTGTTTAGCCTCCGGAACTACCGTAAGGTATTATTTCAAAGGATGAATGAGGATAATATGTATGAATGTGAATGAAGTGTAGCCTTGTACAGTCTCTGGTCGACCACTCCTGAGAAGTGTGGTTAATTGAAATCCAACCATCAAAGAAACCCGTATTTCGGTGAAGATCTAGTATTCAGATCCGTATAAAAGTAACTGCCTGTACTAGGATTTGAACATTAGAGGTCTCTAAGAAGCTTACAAATCTGTAAGAAGATACACCCGACACGAGTTTACGAGGTTTCAAAATTGTTATAATTTCTGATACTTTCCACTCTAATGGGAAATACGTTGTTCAAAGGATTTTATTAAAAATGTATATTATGTACAATAGAGCTTTAGATGGCAGCATAAATAATATCTTGTTGAGAGTAACTTGAGGCAAATCCAAGAGCCTTTTTAAATTCTCTATTCTTCTGAATTTTATTACAATGACGATGTACTAAAGATCTATTTCAATAATTCAAAAATTTCAACACGAGTAATTAAAAAAACCATCCCATCTGAAGTTTGAATTTCTATTAAAGTACTCAAAGGAAGAATCAAAATAAAAGAAAAAAACAGTAAGTTTAAAAATATTTAATAGTTTTAATAAATTAATCGCAAATACGTATTTTAGTTAATTAGTAAAATTAATTTATAAAAATACCTAAACTTTAAAAAATTTCAATGTATTAGAAATGTATACAGAAGTATTAAAAGATTACATCAATATCGTAAAATAGTTATAATATACTCGTGATTATGTGTATAATATATGTTGTTTTGTTTTTGATTTTAAATAGATAAAGTCATTGTTCTTAGTTGTTAATTCTAAGCAACTTTTAACTAAGTCATTGTATTCTTGTTAACTTAAATATACCTACCTGTCTTCCTTCCTTCCTTCTTTTATCTTTTCTTTTTGTAATAACAATAATAATATCACTGTAGATAGGCTGATAAAATGTAAAGAGTTTACAACTATTCGATTATATCTGTTAAAACATTGTATTCTTTACTACATATCGATGTTTGACTTAACTCAAATAATGAAATGATTTTAATCAATATAGAGTATACATTCACTGAATTTCAAATTTTATTATTTTTTAAACCGAGTACTTATTATCTTATTAGTACTTATCACCTTATTTATCTTGGAAATTAGTATGGAAGCAAGAATTCTGTAATTAGACTTATTTAATACTTCTAAAGTGAATGTCTTTTTTTATTTAAATAATATTTCATATTTTAGTTCTCAAATAAATTTTTGTTATCTAAAAATTCCATTTTTTATTTACGATAAACTGTACAACAAAATTCAGGAAGTAATTATTTTTTCAGGAAATAACATTTTTATGTAAAATCGAAATTGAACATCCTTAGGCTCCACCCTCAAAAGCAAAATTATCTAGATATAAGAATTTTTTTCGTATTAAATTGGTTTTTATTTTATTTTTTGTATAATAAAATGGTTTTATTAGGGGGTGGTAAGTTCCCAGCAATGTTAATGAATTATTTATTGTGAAATAAAAAGCGAATTATTGGCAAAAAAATGTGTTTTCTAACTGTCGTAAACGTGTTTTTAAAAATCTGATATGAACACCGCATGATATCCTTGTACGCCTATGAAAATTACATATATACATTTGCTGCAATTAATTTAAACTTATTTCATTTGAAAGTGGATACGATCCTTCAATTCTTTAATGAAGTGGTCATTTACACAATTAGTAACCAGTTTTTATTAAAAAAAAAAATATTTATACAATTATTAATTCAATAATCAGGTCAGTATTATTCATATCTTCGTTGATTGCTGATTAACAAAAATTTTAGATTTCTGGTGTACCGTGTAAATAAAAGTTAATAATAATAAATAAACTATTCCTTTATTGAACTCATGAATACTGGTTACAAATATTAATTTCGACCTTACGGTGTAAAATATTCATTTTCTGTTATTGGATTATTTGGTGAATAATCAAAAATGAAAAAGATATATTTAAACAGAAAAAAGAAAGACAATATGAGGAAATATATCTCATAGAACGACAAGAAGATGAATATGAAGAGGAATGAATTGTTAACAAGTGAAGAATAAAACAATTAAGAGAAGATAATAAATATAAAGAGAAAAAAACGTTAAGACCAAGAAAAGTATAAAAAGATTAAGAGAGGACGATGAACATAAAGAGAGAAAATTTTAAAACTAGAGAACGTGTACATAAATTAAGATCAGAAGAATTATATCAAACCAAAGAGCGATTAAATGGTTGGCAACAAAAAACAAGTAAACGAAATGATAACTCCGACTTAGGAAGAATATTATCCGACAATATCAGAGGAGTAATGAACTAAAAAATAAGTTTTTTTTATAATTTATTAAAGATCGAGCATGTATTCCTCAGTGTAAATGTTGTTCTTGTAAGAGTTTATTCTTTTGTCCAATTTAAAATAAATAAAATTAAACAGAAATTAAATTAGAATATCCGAAAATAATACGATTATAAATTATAATTTTTAATTAATATTAAATAATGAGATGTTTCACCAAATATATTACATATACAAATATGTAATAATGCCTATTAAATTATATACACACATTTTTAAAAAAAGTACATAAAATTTTATTTCACTAATAACTCCTGTTTTTATTCATATTTTTTTTCTTTTTTTATTATTATTGAATAATTATTTATTTCAAAACATTTTTACAATCACGGGTTAATAATTATTAACCCATGATTGTTAAAAATTATTAAAATATATATTAAATTTATTTTAATATATTAAAATTAAAAATTAAAAGAATAAAAGCTAAAAACAAGGAGATGAAGTCTGATTCGAACCGATGGGTCTTCCCTTGTAAGATCCAAATATTTCATTAATTAAAATTTTAACTACTACATTTTAATTTTAACTACTACTTACGAAATATCGTTGAATAGTTCTCAATTAGGGTTTATTACTGCAATCAAGAAAAAATCCAAAATCCAAATGTTTTGGACACTTATGGTTCAGTTGACTGCAATCAAAAGGGGAGACGCACAACTAGATGTTACAACAGTCCTAAATCCAAAATTTCAACATCCTACAGCTAATCGTTTTTGAGTTATGGGAGATACGTACTTACATAAAGACGTCACGCCGAAACTAGTCAAAATGGATTCAGGAATGGTGAAAATGGATTCAGAGATGGTCAAATCTTAAAACCGAAATTTTTCGCGATCATAATACTAATGGGAAAACTCCCTTTGGGATCATGACATAATTTAGAAGTATTATTTTAATTAAATTATCAGGTATTTAACCATGAATCTTATCATAAAACCAGAAGGAAACATTCGTTGCATAAAAATTAATACTTAATTTTGCTGTTATATTATATCTGTTACAGTTGTACATTTCAGTATAGGTTACCGATCAGTTATATAATATCGAGTTTATAACCAACCAAAATTATTATTTTTTCAAATGAATGTTAGTAGAAAACATTACTTATTTCCATAGTAATGAATAAGAACTAAAAAATTAGTTTTAACTGCATTCTTTATGATACATAATTTTATAAATATATATTTGCCTTCTAACAACTAACTCTCTGGTAGCGTATCTCTTTTGAATCCTAAAGTTCGGAAATTGGTTCACATCTCGATCAGGCACGGTATTTTTTCAGACGGTTCAAAAGATTCATTTCATTTTTATCCATCGGAAGTTGTTATAGGGTGCCGATCAGAATGGAAGAAGGAATATTTGTAGTTAATTGTTTGGCTTTCTCCGTCAAGTCAATGATAGACGACACCTTTCATCCGGAGGTCCAGGATTAGTATCCCGGTCAGGCATGGCATTTGCACACTATAAAAATTGCCAATCCATTTCATCCACTGATATAATACCTAACGGTGGTACCGCAGGCTAACAAAATAGAAGCTTCTTTGAAGAAGGGTATGTATTATTTTTAACATAGTAGATTAATCGAATAGTCTACGCATCAGCATATTCAGTTCTTTCAATTAAACTATGATTGACAGTTTTATTTTCCCCATGCATTGAATAATTGTAAATTTATTCAATTTATAAATGTACAAGAATACACTTTTCTCTACTTTAAAATTTTGTTAGGAAGTATAGCCTTATAACTAGTTTAATATTTCAATAATACAGTAGAAATAACTATTTAATAACAATTATTTTTTTATATTTCATAGTTACATTGTGAACATATGCCTGTTCATGGCTCATTAACCAATATCGAGTAAAAAGTAAGTGCGGTCATATTTGTGGATTAATCTCGAAAAGGAAATTATAATAAAGTATAAATAACCGTTTAATTTTATCAGCTTTATTACACGACTGCGTAAAAAGGAGTGTAATATATTTGGGGAGTACGTATGTATGTACGTTTGTTCCACCGTAACAGCTCAACGGCTGAATTGATTTAGATGTATGATTCCGCGTTTGAAATCCTTACGTTACGCGGAGTGTTTAAATAATTTTTTTTTTTAAATTATACTGTATACAAATAATGTAGCAATTCAAAGTGTCGAACGAAATTAACGGGAATTTTATAGTATGTAGGCATTTTAACTATGTTAAATGTTTTAACTGTCATACGGGCTTAAATCCTTCACGTTTCTAATGGCATTGGTCCGATCTTTAGGACCTCCGCACTTCTACATTAAACTGTCGTGTAAGGATCTGCATTGGCGGGCATCCTATTTATTTTTTATTTTTCAGTCGTATTTTTTAATTTTAACAGATTTTAAACTTGTTTTTATTTTTTCTTTCAAATTTAATATCCAGAATAATTATGTAAATTGTTTTGAACTATAATGTATACTCACTAGATAAGACATTAAGTTGTGAAGGAGATCTATTTAAATCCTTTTTAAGACATTTTCTAAGTTTATTTTAGTTAATTTCATTTAAAAATATTTTACACAGTTTAATATTACTAACACATGTAACCACAAATATTTTAATCACATGACGTCTATTATAATTTTTGTTGTATTTTACGATAAGTTAAAGGAACCCTTTAATGAATATTCGCGGGCTATTTAAAAAATAAGAACAATAACAGAATGAGTTTGGCTTCCAGTTTTATATTTATTAAGAGTGTTTTAAAAACAAAGCTAATTTATGCTTCATTTATTTCAATTTTCTTAGCTTTCATCCGTGACTAAGTATTGTTTATTGAATTGGTAAAATTGTTTTTAAAGTGTATAATTACATCAAGTAAATACAGGTTCTTTTTATTTCAAATAAAAAGTATATATTTTTTTTATTTCTGTTTATTAATATATATAAAACCTCTGTACATGTATTGAAATAACATTATCCTTAATGTACTAAATAAATTAAATATATATGATATTTATAATACCTTTCAAACTTTATTCGTGCAGTTGGTGAATGCTGTAACTATACAGATTTTAGTGTTTTATCCATATTTCTGTAACTATGTTAAAACATTCTTCCTGTTTGCCCGCCGTAGAGCAGATCCGTTTAAACAGTTTAGTTTGAATATTACTGGATAACTATTTTTTTATTAAATGCTTTCAGTGTAATTTTTCAATTTTTATATCTGGTATGAAAGCAATTTTTATCCTTTTTGTTTAATCTGTAAGGTTGTTTTTAATTTATTTTTATTTTCCTATTTGTGGTGTTTTGTGGTATAATGATTATACCTTCATTACCTGAGAAAAATGGTCTAGAATTACCTAGAAATGGTCTGAGGAAAATGGTCTAGTTTTTATGAATTATGATAATAGGGTTGTATAAATTGATATAACTATCCTTATTTTATGTGCACATCGAAGTTTTTTTATTGTTCATGCTTTTTGTGATGGTACGGTAAGGAAAATATATTTTTTCATAGTTTATTTATGCTTTAGATTTCCTAAATAGGAAGGAATGTCATTACTGTTGAAGATTACAAAATTTAATATTGCACATGAAAACATACAACTAAAACAAAAATAAAATCAAAAAATTTGGTTCAAATCTAATCCAATCTTTTTAACCCATTTTGTATAACCTCAACAGGAATAAAAATTCTAGTTAACAACAGTAAAAATTACTTATGAATAACTTGAAAGCTCATTGAAATAAATTTAAAAAAGTAGCTATTGATCTCAACAACAATAATTTTAATTAAAATTTATTAATTGTTAAAATCAATGTTGTAATGTGTAATATCAGTTAAATATTGTTTATACAAATATAGAAGTTAATTTCTGTTTAAAACTTATATTGTGCCTAGTTAAGAGTAGAATGAAAATTAAGAATATTAGTAAATAAATATGAATAGATCTGGGATTGTAAATTGTAAATTATTACTTGAGGTTTTGTCATTGTTGGCTATCGTTCAAAATTTTACTGAGCTAATTGCCTGTTTAATCTGACCTGCAGTGCAGTCGTTATACATGCAGAGTTGTAATTCATTACCAACTACTTCCCTTAGGAAAAATTTATTTTGAAATTATATGAAAGATTTATTATTCAAAATACAGTATGTAGCAGCCCCCCTACATTTATCAGAATTTAGAAAAATTATTTTCCTTACGGATGTTATATTTTTGATCATAGCACAAGAATTTCTTTTGTATGTGATGTGGAGGCATCGACGCTGTGGTCATTTAGAAAAATGGAAATTTGTAGCGTATGAAAAATTAAATGTCTGACCGAGATTCAAACCCAGGACCTCCGAATGAAAGGCTGAGTTGCTATCACTCTCGCAACGGAAGCCAGCAGAAATTATTTTAATTTTGTACGGATTTTTGCTCAGTACTCAATAATGTTTTACACAAAAATATTTCTTTATTATAAATCTATAACGATTGAGATACTACATTACACGTATTAATGTGTACAGAGTTACTCATTTCCAAAATCTATTTTAACTTGTGATCCTACTGTTTCAATAATAATATACATTAGAATCATTTAGTATAATATAAAAATATAATTTTCTACACAGTATTAAATCATCAAAAATGAGGTAATAAACATGGTCATGAAGGAATTCATTTAGATACTCCATGATTTTTTTTTTAGCCTCCAGGACCACCGTTAGGTACAGCTTCAGAGGATAATATGAAATGACAATTTTGTAGCGTGTGAAAACGGGATTCGAACCCGGAACCTCCCAGGTGAAAGAGACCGAACACTACCACTCGCGCCATGAAGGCCGGCAATATTAGCCAGTCTACCATTAATTTAATCTAGCCAACTTTTTTTGGAGGGGTTTTTTGGTAAAACAATTTTTTTTAATAGTTTGGGTAAAATATCAAGTTTTTGTAACATTCGAGGAATAATTAAAAAATATTAAAATTGTTTTTTATCGTAAGAAATATTCAGTGATCGCCAAGACGTCCAGACATGAATCTATGACACCTTCCTTTAAGGGATTATGAAGGAAAATATCTCTGTTTTGCGATTTAGAAATTTTGAGCTGAAAATATGTCAGATATTTTGATCGTCATCATAGAAGAAAATGTATTAACGCACTTTGTAACTGATAAAACTGAGTGCAAACCAGCGGTGGAGCGCGTACAGTTATAATTTATTTCCTTATATCGAAAGGGAATTTTTTGTCATTGCGTAGATATAAATGTAATTCTTTTATCATAATAATATAATTATTTGCAGCTTATTTAAGTTCAGGTAATTTTTGACTGAACTAATAAATACTAAAAAAAAAAATTTAAGAGGATAATGCCAACTAGAAAGAATATCCAGTTTTAAAGAATGGTCGTACTATTACTTGTTTATTAAACAAATTAATAAGATTTATAGTAGATCGTAAATAAAATAATATTAACATAGTCAAAAATATTTTTTTTTAAACTAGCATTGTGTATAATATATTAGCCCACTAGCATATTCAACAAAAAAAGTATATTAGTTTGTTACAAGACTTTACTAAAAAAAATTAAATATGAACTTTAATCACTTAAGAAAAAAATTAATTGTTTTATTGTATTATTTTTTCATAAACTAAATGCATTACAAATTTGCAGTAAAAACAGTAGATAAACTGATAAAACTCTTGTACATGTTATTATTATTACAACGGGTTTTATATGAGAGCAGTCTAAACTACTACTAAATTAAATTTATTTATAAAACTTAAAATATGATGCGATGGTATTTTAATAAAATAACTGAATGTGGTGGTGTAAATACATAAAAGTAACTCTTTCTTGTAAAATTAATGTAATAAACCGACCATACTTCACATAGTTTAGTTAAACTAACGTTAATGAAACTCACAGTGTGAGATACAGTGGTATATCTTTTATCTCAAACCGGGAAATTACTATTACATATAGTTCAGTACACTGAAATTTTTTGTTTCAAAATAAATTTTAAAATGCATTTTTCAGTTCCAAGATATGCTTCGTCTTACTCTGTATTAAAAACGTTTGGTACTAGAATTTTTTTTTATCAATTTATTTTTTAAATATAATATTAGAATATCTTTTAATATTAGAAATTTCTAATACAATTCACTATAATTCTCATTTCTTTTCAGTGGCAGCTCGTAGCTAAAATTAGTGGGAGTGTTGCTCCAGAAAATTATTTTCTGGGTCTTTTTAAGGCCATAAAGTTTTCTTTAAAATAAAAAAAACGAAAAATGAATCAAACAGAATAGCTGAAAAATTCTACACTATCACATTCAAGAATATGGTACACGGTTGCTTAAAAACTGAATTCGGTTTAACCGAATAAATAATAAAATGTTAATGCAGATAATATTTTTTAGTACTGATAACAACTAAATAAAATGTCCGCTTAAAAACACCTATAGTCCAGTGGTGTTTAATTTAAATGTCTATGTATACAGAAACATAATTAGTTTTTATTAATTACTTTCGTTTTAGCCATTCCAGCGTTTTTGTTGGAGAGATTTGGCAATCAAAGAGCCTTTGCTTTCCGCCATCTTCTGATCACTACCGAAAAAAAAAACTAAACCAATTTTTCTTCCACTGACGAAACTAGAAAAGGGAACGAACAAGGAATGTTCAATACACGCGTGGAGTAAAAAAAAAAAACTACCTTCCACCAGCACGTCAGGGTCGGCACTGTGAGAGAGACAATGCTCTCTCCCTCGTAGCCTTGCATGCAGCTTCTTATGTGCGCATGCGCATAACAGCCAAACACCATGCCGCTGGAACTGTGAAGTGCACAGTTTTACACAAAGATTACTGTATATTTATCATAAACTGGGGGATGGTTGCTGATATTAAGCTTAAGAAGGATTCATTATATTAAATGTTATCGATAATATCAAGCGGAAACAGGGGATGCTGCAGTTCCACAGTGCCTTTACGCTAGCCGCCACTGTTTCTTTTTCCTACTTTTTATTTCATCATCATTATTATTAGTGTAATTTCTCTTTTGGTGAATAGTAATCAGAAATGTAATGTTACAAATGTATAAAATAATACCTTACCTTAACAATAAGTATATATTGAAATCAAAGATTAAGTTGGCAACACCAAGAGTACGAGAGTACTCTTATACAAGAGTAAGTTAGCAACACCGTATCGGATTGTAAAGTGTTTGCAAACTGAGGAAGTTCTGTATTATGAAATCAATTTTTTTAAATATAATTGGTTTAATTTAAAATTATTTTTGATAAATAAATCTTTTATTCTGAAATTTTCTTTGAACTGTTCAAAATAGGAAAGGTAGGGGAATTGTTATTACTAGATCTATGCAATGGAATAATTGAAGAAGGAAAGTGGCCCCAGGAGTTCTGGGATGCAATAAAGGTACAAATACAAAAGAAAAGAAATACAAAGAAGCGTGAAGAACATAACCTATTGTTTAGATAAGATGTTATATAATATATTAGATAACAGTATTGAGGAAGAACAGTATGGGTTTAGAAGAAGTGTTGGAATAACTGATGATATAGGGCTGCTTAGAGTTATAGGCCAGAGATACATGGAAAGGAAGAAGAGAATGTATGTTGCACTTGTCAACCTACAAAAGGCGTTTGACTTAGATTGGATAAATTACTACTAATTTTAGAAAAGAAGGGAGTTGAGAGGTAATAGTGGTGCCAAATAAAAGAGCTGTGCTATAACCAGAGCATAAGAGTGAGGGTAGGAGATGAAATGACAGGAACAATTAGGGATTGGAAGGGCAGTGAGGCAGGGATGCTGCATGTCACCAACATTGTTTAGTATATATCTAAAAGAAATAATTAAATGCTCTCTGAGTGGGAAAAGTGGAATGAAGATGGGGGAAGTAGAATAGAAAGTATATGTTTATGGCATGGTATTACTGGCACAGAGCTCAAGTGAACTAAATACAATGCTAAATGCAATGAAGGTTGGGAAAGTCAGGGTATGAGGATCAAAAAAAAGAAGACAAAATGTATTATATTAGGTGGAAAAGAGGAGAGGATTTAGATTAAGATAAGAAATGAAGTTTTAGAATAGGTGAAGTAATTTCAGTACTTAGGTAGCTTTGCAACTGATAACCTGACTTGCACAATAAAAATTAAAACAAGAATATCAAGAAGTAAACTGCTGTGTGGAAAGTTAAATTTAATGTTAAGGAAGAGATTAATGAAATATTTTGTTTGGAATGTGATGCTCTATGGAACTGAAATGTTGACGATGAGAAAGGCAGACAGAAAGTGAATTGAGGTTTTTGAGATGTGGGGATGGACAAGAACATGTAACAAATAAAGTATTAAGAAAAATCTGAGAGAACAGAAAAATGCTAAATGTGATAGAAAATAGAAAAAGGACCTGAATAGGACATTGTATGAGAAGGTGTTTATTAGTAGATGGAATAGAAGACTTCTAGCAGTGTGTCGCACCGCTTTTGGTCTTATATCTCAGAATTAAACGAACAGATTTCTCATTCAATGAGAATCAACTTCATCACTGGCATTTGAGAGGATGTTCTCTATCTGAACTTTGACCTATGTTACATGTCGTTCAGATTTCTGTATTTTTATTACATTATCCTTCATTTTCTGGCTGGCCAGAAGTTCATTCCAAGGTTAAAAAGAGCTGTTATGTTGGTTTACTTTTCAACTTTTCATTAATAATGCGTTCAGCCATATTAACTAAGGCTAGTTCTAGCTCAAAAATTACATCCTTCGGTATGAAAGAAATTGCAGGAGCAACAGTAATCTGTGCATAAGACATTGTCACCTTTGGTTATCTACTATTTACAATTTCCCTTACTTCAAAGTAGCTGCCGTCTTGTTATGTTTACCTCCTTAATAGTACTTCTTCCTTATACATTAGGTAGTTTAGACACCTTGCTAGATGATGCCCATGACAAATGACACAGACAGGTGTATCCTTTGTCCACTGGTCTATATATATTCACGACTACTATCAAAACTTGGTTCGATCTGTCTTTTCCACATCACTAAATTCCATTTTCTTCCGTCTAAATTACATTTTCTTCCGTCCCTTCGTTTGTGAAGACAACAAATTTCCAGGGAGCGTATTTTTGTATGCACCTCTCCCACAGAGATTGTGGAAGAAAAAGAATTAATCCACAAAGAAAGCCAACCAAGATATTGCAACGTACAGTGTGAGAGATGGTTGTGCATGCCCAGGATCACTATCCTGCTTGGGTTATCGCAGTCAGCAGCCCCACAGATATAATGTGAGCTGGGGAGTCAGATACTCCCTGACCCACTCTACCAACGTTTCGTGAAACCGAGAACCACACAACTGTGACCAGTTCTGAATAGCTATTTCCCGTACTCTACCCCTGAGCCCCTAATCAAGACCATTGCCTGGTTGCCCAAAGTAAGTAAAGTTACCGAAGTACCACGACGTTGTCTGCCCGGACATGTGCGTAGATGTAATTGTATATATTATTGTTATTACTATTATTATTATTATTTCACATAATTTACATTATTTGGATGTTAAAAAATAGTAAAAATAATTTATTTTATTTCCACCTACCTACATATTTATGTACTCATTCAAATTAACATTTTAAAATCACTTTTATATATTTTTTCTAAATTTTATAACATCCGAACATCGAGATTTACCTAATTCATTACCTTGTCTTCTCATATAACATCGTTGAGTTAATGATATACGGTTTATTATATCCTTTTCTGACTAGTCCATTCATACTTGTTGAATTGTCCTGCCATTAAATATTTAAATTTTCTTCCATTTCACAATTTCCTTTAATGAACATTATTGTCTACATTATATATATTATGGTTTGTAATACATCTTTCAATATAATAACAAAATGTGTTGATTTAATAGAGTCGAATTTAATGTAAATGAATACGTTTAAATATATTTTTTTTAAAGAATTAATTTAAATTTTTAACTCGTAACCTACCTATATTAAATTTCAAAAGTGATGTATTATTATATATGCATATCAGTCTTACTTCCGTTCTCTCACTTAACATTAAACTATTTTCTTTTAAAATTATACAATTTTTAGATATTATCTAAAATCATATTATATTTAGATATTTTTAGATATTATAGATAACCCACCGGGTTGGTCTAATGGTGAACGCGTCTTCCCAAATCAGCTGATTTGTAAGCCGAGAGTTCCAGCGTTCAAGTCCTAATAAAGGCAGTTACTTTTATATGGATTTGAATACTATATCGTGGATATCGGTGTGCTTTTGTGGTTGGGTTTCAATTAACCACACATCTCAGGAATGGTCGAACTGAGATTGTACAAGACTATACTTAATTTACAGTCATACATATCATTCTTTGAAGTAATACCTGAACGGTAATTCCCGTAGGCTAAACAGGAAAAAGAAAGAAGATATTGTAGATAAAATGATATAATTATTAGATATGTATTACGACATTGAGGAGTTCAGAATAGTTTGTTGTTGATTTTAATTAAATGTAACGATTTATGTATGTATAAAACAAAAGGATTTTTTAAATGAGTGTAAAATCAAATAGTTTTACTACAAACAACACTTCTAGAAAATCCTAAGTACGATAAATATTCTGTTCATTTATTCCTTCTTTTAATAACGAAATCGTAGTCTCGTATGTACGAACAAATATTTTTATATGATATCGTCCAGTAACGATATTTTAACATTTTCTTTTTATTTAAACATTTTTGAACGGTTTGTCCTGATGCACTATTCTTTTTTAATCCTGCTTTTTATTTCTTTCCTATATATTTAATTTTTACGTCTTGTTCAGAATTAGGTATTTTATCTCAAAATATTTCTCACTTTTATTTCGCCGAAGAAAAAAAATAAGGGCTTAAAAAACATTTTAGAAATTTATTATTTGATATATTACATACGATTTTCCCTTTTATTATCTATTAATTATTTCATGATGACATTTTATTCGGTTATATCCTCTTAACAGCTTAATTTTATTACCACAGTACTGAAATTATAGTAAGGGTATAAAATTAAATAGGAAATGCAGTGACAGTAGGTGTTAGAGATATAATATATCTGTGTTTATTGCTTTGGATCTAAAACACATTCTGTCAAGTATTTACGACAGTGAAGTGCAAGACAAATTTAATGAGAGAAATGCACACGCACGTACATATAACTAACACAAACGCATATGATATAAATACACACAATACGAGTATACATCTCGTTGTTTTTGGTATAAGCTAACCGAGTGCAATTGACAACGTAAGATTGTATATTTCACGCCTCAATGAACCTGAAGTTCCTGAACGTAGATACCATCCTTTCTTGTATTAATAAACAATATGCTATAAAGTTTAGAATTAACGGTACAGTATTGTTATAATAAAATTTACTTATAATCTTCATTGTGTAAGAATCATACTATAGTATTATGTATTTATATTAACAGGTATTATTACACCGTCCCTTCAACATAAAGCTTTTCAATTTTTTTTTCAATAAAATTTGCTTAATGTACAACTTTAAATCGAACTAATTAACAATAGGATTAAAATTTAAAAGAAAAAATTAGCGTTTATTTTAATTACTTTCTTTTTAAATTAACTATTAATGAGAAAATATCCAGTTCAAATATATTTAACCTACTTTATAACAATGATTTAATTATGTTAATTTAATTTATGTTAATTACTTAATTTTTATACGACTACCCAAAAAGGAATGTAATGTTTTTAGGAAGTATGTATGTTTGTTCCACCGTAGCAGCTCGACGGCCGAACTGATTTAGGTGTATGACCCCGGGTTGAAACCCGAACGTTACGGGATTGTCACAGGCTATATAAATATCTATGTATAGATGTATGTTTAATTGTAACTAAAAGGCCACAAAAAAAAATCATTTACGAGTCTAAGTGGATAATCGACAGTATTGTCAGTATCGATATATTTTTATCGAATATAGTTGTGTTTTAAGATCTGCCACGATATTGAATGAATGAATTACACAATAGTAAAATTTATTAAATTTATTTTATAATTATTATTGTTATTTATTGTTTAAATACATTTAGGAAAAATCTTATGAATTTTTGACGGACAGTACGTTCGATCATGTAAGCATGTTTTTTTCTTTTTACTCTTATTTGTTGGTGTTGCTTCTTCTTACTTATTATAAACATTTAAGAGAAAATAAATCATGATTTTTTGACGTGTAGTATTTCCATCATGTAAGCATATAATAAGTAAATAAAAATACAAATGTATAATATAGTTTAAAATAATCTACGTTGAATATTCAGTAAATTATTTGACAACAGAGTGCTTCCAGCGAGAGAGTGATGGACGAGCCGTGTGCAACCGCCCGAGGGCACCACCAATGGTCCTCTCTGTGCCACAATTTTATTACTAAATATTAACTAATCCCTTTCTTTTATTAATAAAATTAAATAAATAAAAATAATAATTGACACGACTGCCCAAAAACACTGTAATGTTTTTAGGGTGTATGTATGTGTTTGTTCCACTGTAGCAGCTCAACGGCCGAACGTTGAAATCCTTAAGTTTTCGGGAGTTTCATAGGCTATATAAATATTTTATATATATTTATTAAACTATATGTAGAAGTGGAGATTTGCCGGTTGAAGTATATCACTAGCCCTCTTCCTCTTGTATTTAAACCATTTTAACAGTGTTTGGTCTACTTCACTGTTGACTATAACTAAAACACTATTAAAGGAATTACACAAAATACGTAAAATAAAATACTGTATTGTACACGCACGGTATGAAACGCTCACAGCAAAAGATTAATAACAATTGAATGGCTGCTTCAGTTTACAATATTCTGGTACAGGAAGAAGATAAGAAAAACAAGAACTCTAGTACATATGCATATAAAAAGGAAAAGGTGACTCTCATTTTAACCGTCAAAATATTTCTGTAGCTACAATGTAGTAATACTACGTTACTGACAAGTCATTTCCGTCCGTCATTATAAACGATAAAATGTTGCATTGCAGTAGAAAAAATGTCATAATAACCGGTATGTCACTACAACCGATGTAATTATAAACAGTATACATACTGTCTATGTATTAACAGCATATCAAACCAACCAAGAGACAAGTTTTTGTTCACTATATCTGATATGTCATTATATCTGATGTCACTATAAACGATACTTACTGTAGTGATTATTAAATATTTATACTATTATTTATTTTTTCTTAAATAAAAAGAAAAATCACTGCGGTTCAAATAACCAGAGAATTATATGTTTAATAATTATTTTTAATAACTGTCTCATTGTGTAGACTTCACATTACATTTTCAGGAATTCAGGGAGGGGGCAAATAATTAGTGGTGCGCCCGTAATATTATTTTATCATACAAAATATGTATAATTTTAATAATGTAAAAATTTTAATATATTAGGACATGATACTTATTATGTTTTTATTATATAAAAGCCGATTTTACTTCTTTTTGTAATTTTCGTAATTAAATTTTCTGAAAATAAAATTAAGCATAAATATAAAAAAATAAAATTAAGTATGTAAGCTTTGCTTATCCATAAATATTTTTAATTTAAGATTTAATTAATTTTATCAGTATGTTTTTAAAGAAATATTAAATCAACAGAAATAATGGATAAATAAGAATAATTTTACATGGAAAAGTAAAAAAAAAAAACAATACAGGTCATTTACTTACTATTGCTCAATCTTAACTTAGAGTTTTTATGATACAACTACTTATCTACCTTTTTTAACTTTTCTCATTTTCCTTCATAACGTAACATGTTCTTATCACAAAACAGCGTTTCAAGTTTAACCTTCACAGTTATTTCTCTATTATACAAAGTCTGTACGTAGGTTTTACTATAATTAATTTTTTTTTTTTTTTTAAATAATAAATTAATTTAATTCTAATTAACAATATCGTTATTTGATTTTTTCTTAGCAAAAAATTAAATAAAATACATCTTAAAAAACTGTAACTGAAAATTTTTTAAAGACTCTCTTTTTGTGTTTATCCTCCGGAATCACCGTACGGTATTACTTCAGAGGATGAATGAAGGTGTTACGTATGCACGAATGATTGTAATCTGTACAGTCTCAGATGGACCATTCTTGAGATGTGTGATTAATTGAAACCCAACCACCAAAGAACACCGGTATTTACGATCACTGGTATTTTCACTAACTTTTTCCTAACAATTCTTGCAAACTTAAAATAAAATTACACACTTATAAGAGTGTAGTCATAAATAAAATATTCACAGCTATTTGGAAATATACATGTATAATAATATATATATATAGTACTGTTTTAATAATAATGAAAGCACTAAAATCTAAAATATTCTTGTTAGAATTAGGCACTCTCGAGGATATCCTGTAGGGGAATTACCATCTTTATTGCTTAAAAAATGTGAAAATTGGAACTACGTGCTGTTATATTAATATGCAACTTTTCGAAAGAAATAAAAAATAGAACTAATAGTGGTGTCAAATGACTCATGGTGTTGGGTATGATCATTTGGACTTCTAAATGTATATCTAATTACTTTATACAATTTAATATACCTAACATTATTTATACTTATACTTCATTAATTATATAATTTACCTTCAAAATATATCTTTATAAATACATATAATTCTTCCATAAATTAGCTTATCTTTGAAAAGAAACATTCGATATAATCCTCTTCGAGTACCCATCTTTTTAATGCTGAATTAAAATTTGTAATTATTTACATTGTATGATGTCTGAAGGGATTTCACTGAAAATTCGACGTGCATTAATAGATAAGATCTATGAAAAATCTCTTTGGTTAAGGTGGTTTGATGTTGCATGTTCGCTTTTTGTAAGCAAACCTACTTCCTGAACCCAGTTTTGTACTGTGGAATAAATTTGGTTAGCAAACGACAGCTATAATTCCTTGTAAGAAAACTGATCAGGGTTTTGTTTCATTAGGGACTATTATTCATCAGGGAAGTGAAGATAACGTCAACACATTCATTCCATCTAATGACTCGATCTTGGAAGAGTAGTGGTGACCAATAATTCTTCACCGGTTGGCTGCTTGCTCATTGGCGAAGCAGTTTTGCTTCACATATTGAGTCAGGTAGGTGCTCTGGAATATATCTGACCGAGTATATAGCCTCTGCTAAACCTGGTAACAAGCCTGTACTTAAAAATATCCGTTAAATAAATAAATACATTTGTGACAATTGAAGCAAAGATCGTTGATTAGCGCAACCCACTGTCGGCATGTTGAATGGAAACTTGAAATTGATTGTCAGCTAGGAAATTCACGGGTAACACGGGTAAAAAGCACCAAATCATCTTCTATAACCCATTTCAATCAGTGAGTTGTCTAAGATAGGGACAACTGACGTGGTATCTTTTGTGTATACTGCTATAAGGATCCTGAGTTATTGTTCTTAAATGTAGTAAATTTTAGTTAGGGTCAGTAGGAAAGTACATGATTTGATAAAGCCTATGTTTTGCTTTTGCGTTTCTTGTATTTACGTGTATTTAGTAATTTTCAACTGCGGTAAGATTTTCATTTTTTATATTTTTTATGTTCGTATAAAATATCAATTATATTTTTAACGTTTAAACTGCCAATTTTCAAGTCACGCACGAAAAGTTATTTCTGTATTTTATTGTTTAAATTTTAATTTCAATTCATATATTTTAATGTTAGTTATAAATAAATAATTTATTATATCACAATATGTATATATAGTTTAAAAGTATGATTAAAAAAAATCATAAAATTGTCGTCTTCTCTTCCTACTTTTCGATATCAGTGAAATAAATAATAGCCTCAAATAGAAGAAAATATGTCTCTATTTTATTCTTTTTCAAACTTTTTTAAAAATCAAAATACATATATTTAATATAGACATTAAACAAAGTTTCTTCTTTCAACTTCTTTTATTCAAATAGTTATTTTCATCTTATATTTTATTATTCATTTTTATTCGGACAGTTGAAAAAAATTAGTATATATATATATTCTTATGACTAATTGTTCTGAGAAATTTTAATTCATATTTCTATCAGTATATCAGTAGAAATATATGACATAAATAATAACTAATGAATTATTTATTTAGATTTTATGTTTATAGAAATATAAAAAAAATAAGTTGTATACGTTTCATATCTCCGATTGTCATAAAGTGGTTGTATTTAGCTATTTACGTTGCATTGTATTCGATTTATACTTTATGCTGTTTCTATTCTTATATCAATGAATTTATAATAAACATATGTATGATGAATCAAACTATATTACTTGAGTATTGTATATAAATATTATAAGCTCTTTTTTATAATGAATTACGGTCAATGTGTAACGATAATAAAAGTAGCTGCAATAAAACGGTTATGTAAAATTCAATATATGTCGGTTTGTAGGAGAGAATTATTATCCAAGTGTGTACTTCATGGTGGTCCATCATACTGTAAGATCAGTTCTCTATTCTTCTGAGTGTTTTATATTGCTTGGAATAATAGCTTGATTATAATATTGGCTCCTATAAAATGTAGTTTTTTCTATCTGTAATTTATTAATCTATTCTTATATTGTATGTTCAATTATTCCGATAAGTAGCATATATACAGTTTTAACGAAGTACTATAAAAATATATCGTAGATCGATTAAGAATCTATTTCAGAATATATTTAGTTTTAACTTAAGACTTTGTTTCTAATAATTATTCCATTATACTGTTGAATGTATTATTATTTTTTTAATGTTTTTTACCATAAAATTTTTTTATTAGTTATTCAAATACACAGTGAATTTTTCCGAATTCACTGTGTATTTGAATAACTAATAAAAAAATCTATACATTTGAAAGTTTCTATACATTTGAATTATGGAACTGTAATAACGAAACTTTCTTATTTATTAATTTGAATTTTTATTTCATTATTTTATAGAAACAGATATTTATTCTGAAAAACAAACAGGGCTCACGGATATACGAGTTTGAGATTCAGATATAGGAATGCTAATATAATAGTAATTTTTAACATTAAAAAGTAAAATTTAGCATGGAGATAAAATACGTCGCCATTTATAGTATTTTTATTTAATTTTTTTTTTAAGCTGTAATTGTGCAACATCAACAAAAGTTAGTATACCCATTAGAAAATAAAAATTAACAACAAATTCAAAATTTATCAAATCAAAAATTATCAACATTTTTACGTTAAAACAAAAGACAAGTATAATGACTGAAGACGATTTATTCCGTATTGTACTTTGTTTCAGTCAAAATTTTAATTAAACCATTTTAGTTTATGTTAAATCTGTGTTTATTGTTTCTGTGTTTAGTACTACTTACCTTTCTTAGCTAAAACTTTTTTTAGCTAAGTTTTTTTAGCTAAAAATTTTTTTTAGTGTTTCAGAACACTTCATTGTCAAAAAGTTATTGTACTGGTACTTTAAATTTTTTTTAAATCTTTATATAGTGTTTATTCAAAGCCACTCTCCAAATTTGACGTCATGCCTTACCTGGCCTTCTTCTTGTTTATTTGTATTTATTTCCTGTTTTCAATAAACTGAGTTTCTAGCAAAGGACATCCTCTTGATTGTTGATATTTTCATTTATGATAGATTTATTGTAACTTTTTAATTTAAAGATTTCTAGATTTTCTGAAATGAATAAAAGTAAAAGAAATTAAAACAATAAATGATAAAGAAACTTTTAGAAATTTACCCAATTAAACAATTCTTTACTAAATACAGTGCTAACATACAAATAATACACAAAAAAAAGAATTTTAATAATATCATACAAGCAAAAGATATACACAAGAACAGTGGTATCTAAAAAATAAAATGTAAATGCAATGCAACATACACTGATCAAACAGGAAGAAAATTAAAATTAAGATATAATGACCACATTATCTTTAACAAATCAAAAAAAATATTCTAATTATGTAACGTATTTAATAAAAGATCGACATATTCTAATAAAAATGGAAGAATCAATGAGATGTGTTGAAGGAAGAAAAATGAACATTTTAGTTCCAATGCAAATGAAAGAATCTATGAGATTAATTCGCAAGTGTTGAAGGAAGAAAAATGAACATTTTAGTTCCAATGCAAATGGAAGAATCTATGAGATTAATTCGCAAGTGTTGAAGGAAGAAAAATGAACATTTTAGTTCCAATGCGAATGGAAGAATCAATGAGATTAATTCACAAATGTGTTGAAGGAAGAAAAATGAAAATTTTAGTAAATCGAAAAAAAATTTAATTTAATAGTTGCAATAAAACGATCTTAAATGAAAAAAAAATTAGCAATCAAGCAGATGTCCTTTTGAAGAACTACAATTTAATGAAAACAGGATGTAGATAGATAAAATTAAAATCTAAGTGTAATAAGGCATAACGTCAAATATAGTAATACCAATACAATTTTTTACAATGGAGTGGCTCCGAAACGCGTCAACAAGTGATAAAAGAATGAAGCTAAGAAAGGTAAGCAGTACTAAAATAGAAACTATTGTGATCTTAGAAAAAAAGATAATAGTAATTATTATCTTAACAACAATTTCATAATCATTTTAATACTTATTTAAAAGTGCACATTTAAAACTTGTGGTCAAACATTTTTTGTTTATCTAATATTTGTACTATTAAAAAACTTAAGTGCTATTAAAAATTAATACTATTGAGAACTAATACTGTTTCTGTAAAAGAAAATATCTTAATTTAATATTCAATAGATTAATCGAAGAATCTTTTAGTTTGCTGGAGGTTTAAAAATTTTAAACAATATTTTGAATAAGAATAAAGTTGTTCTGAAAGGTAAGGTCATAACGCTGAATATAACGAAACTAATAATACTGTTTGTTTGTTAATAGGTAATATTGACATTTTCGCACGTATTATTTATTTTTTTTTGTTATAAATGGCTAATAAAGTTTTGAAAAAGTTGGCTCCTTTCTCAAAATTTTTTATTGGATGATTTTTAAATCCAAAGAAATTTTCAGCGCTGTTTTTTTACGTTATATTAACAGTATGGGGGGCTTCTTGGTTTAACTTCTAACCATAACCGATTGTTTCCACCACATGTGACTCTTTATTTCGATATTTTATTACTTTATATATATATATTTCTATTCAAACTTTTATATTTGTTGATCCAACTGTTTTCTATTCTACTGTCAGAAAAATACAAAATAATACGGAATCTTTTCTTTTTTTTTACTGCTTATTTTTATTCTATTTTTTTTTTAAACAAAAATAAAGCGCTGCACTTGAAATATGAATCATCAAATTTTTAGGCTTTAGCGAACTTCATCCATCACTTTAATTTCTTCTCTATGTAATACTTAATAAAAATTAACTAAAATAAAAGATGTGTGAGCTTTCAATATATTTATAATATCAAAAAAATTTAAAGAAACAGTTACTAAATATAAATGAATATCTATGTATTTATAACGTTTTAACTCGACCGACTAGTAAAATATACACAAAATTTATGTAAAAGTATTGTAACAAAACACTCTCGTTAAACTACTTCCCATAAATTTTACATATTGGCAGAGTTCTCGGTGAGAACTTTGGTTCCAGTATACTGAATACTACAATACAAGATGTAATAAATAACGAAAAAACTGTTATTCATTTATAGGGTTATAATTCTATATATTTTACATCGAGAGAAATGTTTTCTAAAAAATTTATTTTCTTCCATTACTGTATAACGTCGTTTTGAATATCTTTCCAGTTTTATTTATGCGGTAGGATATTTCTTCTTTTTTTTAAATTTAATATACATCTATGTATCAAGATAGATCAATGGTGTAGTAAAAAGTTGACTTTTTATTGCCTGTTCTTCGAATATCGTAGCGAGTAACTTGACTTTTTTTTTTAATAATGAATTAATCCTCAGTCAAAAATGGACTTGACAATATGGTACTTACAGTATATATTTTTGATGTTTATTTACTGTGACTCTGTTTCCTTCATATCAACGGAAATCTTTTGACTTTTTTACTCTAACAATCTAAGAAATAAGAATTTCCGGTACATTGATATGAATTAGTAAAACGATAACTGGTTAAGATATTACCTTATCAATAGTAAGCTAACATTTAACAATTTAATCTTTAGTTAGTACAGCCCATAAAAATTGTAAGTCCTCATTTAATTATTTAAAACTCTGAATCCAGAGGGAATTTTCTTTGGTTCTTGTCTATAATAATAATAAATGTCCTTCTTAAAAATATCACAGGATTCATTGTAACCGAGATTGGCTAGCAATCTCATTCAGTTTATAAAAGTTGTATTTTTGTAACCCATATTGTAAAATTTTTGGAAATTTTATTTGATAAATTTTCGTAGGATGATCAAGTTGATTTTATTTGCAACAAGATAAAACCATAATGTTTAGCTCTGAACAGTATTCATCAAACTCAGATTATCATTGTTACATATTTGTTGTGCCTGTATATACTCCCTGTAATATATAATATTGTGGATATTTGAAAAAATGAATAACGAATAGTTAGGGTACAGAAAAGAGCTGTTAATATTTTGTTTGGTACCAGTAAATGCACTCATGTAGACCTATATAAAGTTAAGTAGAAATTATGACAAACGGTATTCTTAACAATTCATTTTTATGAACATGTCAGTAACATTTTTCCCCCTATGAAAATGTAGGGTTTTGTTTAAGAATGTGTAAAAAGAGCAAATATTAACTTTTATTAAAAAAATAGTCATCTATTCATCAAAATGGAGGCAAAACTTTTTTGTGATGTTTTTATTTTTAATAAGAATTCAAAGATCAATTTGAAAATCAATTTATATAAATTAACTTTATATAAATTAATGAGTTTTTAAGTAACATCTAAGCCGAAATTGATTTTTCTGCATACTTCGTTTAATATGTATTTAAATATGAAATATATATTTTTACGCATTAAAATTGACAATTAGTTAGATTTTTATATGTTGTCTTTTTGTACAGGTTCTGTACATATAAAGGAACTTTTCCTGACTGACTGACTGACTGAATGATTCATTGACGCCCAGCAAAAACGACTGAAGATAGTGTCGAAAATTTGTATACACGTTCTTCCAAGAACGGGCACACTAAGAAATGATTTTTGAAATTCCGAGTAACAATGAAATTTATTATTTTTTTTAATTTTTCGGTAAAAATTGAAAATATTAACTTGATTTTTGGTTTGTGCAATTTTTATGCCATATTTAAAAACTAATTTCTACATTTTTTCGAAATTCGATCTAGAAAGGAGTGAAGAAAGTTAATAAAGGTTTTAGAACAATAATTGCAAATTTTCCACATTTCCGACTATACTAAATGAGATAAAGATATTCACTAGATTTTGGCTAGAAAATACTCTTCAAATAAATATCTAAAATCATTTTCGGGTTTTTTGAATAGCTATATTTTAAGGGGGGCAATTGTGTACGATGCGGCGATACAACAAACACAGCCTTCGTTACTTGACTAAAATTTAAACAAAATAAATTTACCCCCAACTGGAACCACAAGTAATCATATAGCGTGGCGAAGCCGTGACGGGGATGCCAGTTCTTACATATGTTAGAGAAATTCCTACCTACCTTAAATATTTCTTCTAGTTAGTGTATGTGACGTATCAGTTTTATAAGATTTAATCACAAATATTAGTGAACATTATAACAAAGATTACAAAAAAAAAGTATCTATGGAAACGAAATAAATTTTTCGGTTTGATTTAATTTTTAGATAATAATTATTTTCTTGTTAAAATTTTTTAATATTTTTTTTGGAAGTAAATATCTAAAAATTTTAAATATATCCATAAATAAAAGTTTACTTTTTAACACAATTCAAGAAAAAAATAAGGTTCGTATATCCTACGATATGTACGAGTATGCTTTTTTACTTGTCCTTACATAATATTTTACTGAGGGCACTAAATTGAATAACCTTATTTTTAAATGATAGAGGTTGTTCCCGTTTTATTACTGAATGATATTGGGTCATATAAAAACTAGTTTGATTGAATTGACAAATTGATTTTTAATATTTTTTAAAACCCCGGCTCTTTTTTTTCTTAATTTCTCGATAACAAATGTATATATAAATTTGATTTTTTGGTGTGTGTAATTTTCATGTAACAATATAAAAATCAAGTTGTAGATTTCTTCAAATTTGACCTTGAAAAGGGTGAAGAAAGAAAAACATTATTAAATGATTGCAAATATTCCCAATTTCCGACTATACTGAACGATATATTCAGTAGATTGGGGTTTGCAAATACTCAGATGCTCTTCAGATAAATATCTAAAGTTGTTTTTTAATTTCAATTTTTTAAGGGGTCGATGCTCTGCGACTCAACCAACACAGTTTTGTTGTATGTGCGACGCGACTGACTACAAAATATAAAGTAATTAAACAATAAATGTAAAAAAAAAGAGAAACGAAGTAAGGTCACCTCCTAGTGGTGTTTATCGGGTAACTCTAAGAATCGGACAAAATACATTTAATACGTTTTTAACAACTAATATTTTTAAGATGTTCATCGAACGCTTTGAAACCCAAATTCTTAGATCATTCAAAATTTCTGCCCAAGCTGTTGCTTTGAAGAAATATAATACACTAATTTTGTTTTATATGTTGAACAGGCTTGGGTTTCGGTCCCTGCTGTGTTATAAATAATAAATAACGCGTGCAAAGCCGTGAGAGGTTTAAAGAGAGTAAAGTGTTTTTTCTAGTTTTCTTTTACATTTCTGCGCATTTCTCGACAACGAATTGAGAAATCAATTTAATTTTTGGAGGGAATGTTCTTCACATTAATATGAAAATTTTGATTTCTGGATTTTTCAAAATTCGACCACTAAAGGGTCAAGAATATCGAAAAATTTATACGCTGGCCAACACACCGATGATTGTGCGTCAATAGCAATAACAGTGTACCGACGGACATGCATCACCAGCTACAGTTGCAGCAGCACACCAGTGAATTACGCAGAGCAACAGTTACCTCTTCCCACTCCTCAGCGGTCAATGGTGAAAAATTTCAGATTAAGCCACATTGATATTGTGGCCGCGACGGGAATGCGCTAGTGTATATATAATTTTTTTGAATGTGCTATCTAGTATGCTGGAATTAGTAATTAAATTATTAAATTATGCGGATACAAAAAAGGTTTTACAACACAGTGATTCGTCATTAAGTTATAAAATACTGTAATATTAGAAATTCAGCACTATCCGTGTATGTAAAGTTACACAATTATATAATTTATAGATTCTTCTTACATACGTGTAAATTACGTGTTAAAATTCAATAAAATATATAATATCACACGAGAAATTTAACAGTAATAGAATTTATAATATATATATATTTTTTTTTTTTATGTTGCTTATCACTTTATTACATATTAATAATCTATAAAATAAAAATGTAATAAATGCTCGTTTGTTCAAAATCTTAAATCTTCGAAAGTTCTTCACCGATTGCTTTGAAATTTTGGTACAACTTACACCTAAGATGTCACACCTGTGACAAGTAAAAACATGCTTTTATAAAAAAATAGCGCTATCTGTTGAACGTAAAAGCAACACACGCTATACTAAATATTTTACGATTCCTTTTTAATGTTTCCAATGTGTGTGTCCGCTATAGACTAAAAAACTCTTGGACCGATTTACGCAAGGGGAAAAAGGGAGAAAGGGAAAATCAGAAAAGGGAAAGAAGGAAAAATTGGAAAAGAGAAAAATCGAAAAAGGGAAAAGGTAAGAAAGTAAAAAGGGAAGAAGGGGAAAAGAGAAAAAATAAAAAGGAAAAAACTGTGAAAAGGAAAAAGGAAGGTTGAAATTTTGATAAAACACTAACAAAATGAAAATAACGAAACTTCACAAAATTTAACCTTTCCCTTTTCCCTTTTCCTTTTCCCCATTTTATTTTTTACAATTTCCCATTTCCTTCCACCAATTTCCCCATTCCATTTCTCCTGTTCCCCATCTTCTCATTTCCCCTTTTCCTTTTCCTTTCCCTTTCATTTTACCCCTATTCTCTTTTTCCCTTCCTTTTTCCTTTTCACAGTTTTTTCCTGTGAAATTGGTGGAAGGAAATGGGAAATTGTAAAAAATAAAATGGGGAAAAGGAAAAGGGAAAAGGTTAAATTTTGTGAAGTTTCGTTATTTTCATTTTGTTAGTGTTTTATCAAAATTTCAATTGTGTTCATTTAATCTATATGTGTAGTTAAACTTGAAAATTTAGAAAATTATCATACTCGTATTTACAAATGAACAAATAACTAATATACTTGTATATTAATGCTAAATTTAAATTTATAAATAAATATATCTTATCTTCAATTTTAATAAGAATAATATAATTTGAAACATCTAATGGAAGATGAAAAAAATACGAAGTGAACTGGTATTAGGAGATACAGTATAAATAAAGTCAAAAATACTGTATAAATAAGGCCTAACAAATATCGTTGAAAATTAAAAAAAAAATATTTCTGAAATAAATATTATTACTTTATTTTAGAAAGGTTAAAATTTACTATTAATAAATGGAATTAATTTAAATTAAATATCAATTTTTAAACATGCCTTTTTTATCTGCTTGTGACTAACCATAACTATAATTGAGGTAATATTTGATATACGTAAATAAAAATTGATTATTTTCTTCAGTATTTTAAATTAATAGATCAGTTAATATGAATTGAATAGTTTAAAAATAACACAAAGAAGTAGACGTATTCAATTTAAAATGTAAAAAATAGATTTTTTTGAATTAGAACAGTATTCTAATATTAATCCGTAAATCAAGCTCTCCTAGTAATTCCCAATATTCATAAATATGTGACTGCAATTCAGCCTGATCAATTTTAAATTGTTTACTTTCGGATATAATAATATAAACAGTTTTAAATTTATTTTCCTTATTAATTCACTGGTAATTAATTCAAAAGGGAAGTCTGATAACCATCATTAGCTTACAATAATGAGTTCTTATTTACTAAATTTTAACAATTAAAATGAAAGCTTCTTAGTGAAATTGTATGTGCTGTGATTATTTCTGAACAATATGTTCTGAGTATTGATTACAAATCCAGACTGAAAATAACTTAATTACGTATTTCCAATTTACTCTTTATTAACCAAATTGACCTAAATGTCTAATTTGAACTCTCATAGCATCATATTGAATCAAAATCACATCTCTTTCAAAAAAAAAAAAACAAACTTAGATCTTTATACTATGAAATAATATTATGTAAATATGTATAATATCAAATTTAACTTTTTTATTTTAGTTCAGGTTAAGCAACTTTTGAAAATATATAATATCACACAAATGAATCAATTTTATTGAATTTCTGTAAAAAGGTTTATTCGAAATTCAAAGTAAAACTATTTTTAATAACGTATTTGAATATTTTTGTTAAGTTTGAAATTTAACCTCAAAATCCAAGTAATAGTTTCCAATTTTATTCATAATATTACTATCACTTGTTTTCTGTACTACATTATCAGTAATGAGTGTCCGTTATATTCTTATAGCCTGCTCGGTAGAAATCCTTTTGGATGAAGCTTATTCACAAATATTCTTAACGATTAGAAAACCACAAAAATAAGAAGGTTCTCTCATTCTATCACTACTTTTAACAGTTAATGCTTTGATAAATATTACTTTATAATTTCTTGTTTTTTTTGTTGTTTTTTTTTTTTTAATTAACGGTTTCTTCAGCTAATAGTTTTTCTATCTGTTATTTTTGGGGAAGATAAGCTTCGTTGTTGATTATCTGTTCCGATTAACAGTCATTTTCTGGTTCAAATAGTTTTAAATACTTAACTGTTAAAGTCCAGTTAGTATTATAATACTTTTTGAGATTCTGCATTCTGTGGCTAGATAAGTGGAATTTTTTACCTGTAATGGCATATGTTAAATAGTATATTTGTAATTACGAGTGTAAATTGTATTTAATTATAAGAAAACATGAATAATCATGAGGTTTTAATGTTCTTATCTAGTTTTTTGAATATAATATTGTGTACCAATTTATAAACTACAATCAACCATTTTTTTGTGGTTTCATTATAATTTATTCGATTTGTATAGCTGTTCATTGAATTCTTTAAAAATCATATTTTAAAGTCTATTTAAGTATTAGCTTAAATTTAATTTATTTAACTAACGTTCAGTTGACAAGGCATTTCTGATAAGAATAATAAGAATAATTACGTTCTGAAAAAAATGTTGAGCTAAAAAATTAAGATATATCCCTTATAAATTAAGGGTAGATCATTATAATAATAGTACATTCCTATAAAAATTAAAGCTCAGTTATTGATCAAATAATGAATCCATTAACCTGCCGATTTGGTTGAGGGGTTACACTATTCATCGCAAAATCAGCTGATTTTCAAAGTCGAAAGTTCTAAGGTTCGAGTCCTTGTAAAGGCAGTTGCTCTTATATGGATTTGACGGCTAGACTATGGATACCGATGTTGTTGGTGGTTGGGTTTCAATTAACTACACATCTCAGGATTGGTCTACCTAAGTCTGTTTCAGACTACATGTTTACCGATATATTGCATTACATCATTACATGTTTACTGCATTACATCTACAGCTTAGGTCAGGCCTGGCAGGCCGGAACCGGTTATTGCATTTGCCTGTACCCATACCCAGTAGCAGTAAAATTTGTTGGAGAAAACAATTCATTCCACAGGAATTAAAATTAATGAAAGCCCACTTCCGTGGCAGTCTGTGGGTACGTCTTGAGTACGTAGCGTCTTGGCATTTCGTGAGAAGTCTCGATTAGACGTGGCATCTTTTCATACCCACCAATTTCCACTGGCCTAGTGACCATAGCTGTTGAATCCCGCTCTTTAATAACAAAAAATAAAAAATAAAAAAATTAATGAAAGGTTTCATTACACAATGAGTAGAATTGGTTTCAAAGGAATTTTTTTAAAGACTAAGAGTTTTTAACGTGACAAATAAATCTATTTTTTTTTTTTTTAATTACACATTTTTTGTTTAGTTCTTATTCTAGTGTGTATTTTCATATATTTTTAGTAAATTTGCAGCCATTACGCTAAAAATGCTGCTATAGGATAGAAAAAGAGCCCTTGGATTGATTTCAAGAACTGTAATCTCAGCATTCTTATAAAAATCTTAGCAAGGTTCAGACACACCCACGCAACCAAAAACATGGAAAAAGCAATCACAGGTAATGAATAATATCACGGCATTTTCCCTTACTTTGGTGCTAACCATCTTGTAATTTCATTTCCTTAATACTAAAATTTCAAAATTCATTGACTCACGCCCTCTTATCTTCTGTCAGATTGCCATAGTGAATGACGGTGACATTGATCGTCGTGTAAAGGCCGTTCATAGTGATGAAACTGATGATCTAAGTACTAAGCAATAAAATTTCGTACATTTGTAGATGGTAAATCGCCCAATGGTCGTGATCGATCAGTGCAAAAGTACGCACAAATGTGGTTGAATACCTAAATATCTAAAGGTTCAGTGTCTAAAGTAAATAGTTTGAAATTACAGGATTATAATATTTTCATTTAAAATTCCGTCATTACTTCTCTACCTAAAAAGTGAAAAATATTTTTAACATCAAAAATTACTTGTAATTTATTCTATAAGATAAGAAATAAGGGTAACATTTAATAATTAATGAACATGAAATTTCCATTATAATTTTGTTCTCATTTTATCAGAATCAAATAATTCTCTGATTATATTCGCTGTACCTGTTACTCATCAAAGTAAATTAATTACATGTCTTAATTAAAATAATAGATAATAATTTCTATCCTCTTATAATTAAGATAAGAAATTCTTAAATATTTTTTGTTTTATAATTAAAACATTATTCAATTTTATGGTTTATCTGAAGTAGTTTTATAATTTAGTGATTGTCTTATGGTTTTATTATTAAAATAATTATATTTTCAATATATACGGTTGTTATCCAGAAGATAACCTGATTGGTGGGTAACAATACATTTAAAACCAGTTATATGTTGAAGCAATAACATGCGTATTAAAACTTGTTATAGTGTTATTAAATTGTTGTGGTTGTGTTGATAGAGAGGTTTGTAAATTGTCGGCTAAGGTCTAAAAAGTGATGTAATTAGCGTTATAAATTATTACTTTACGGCAAAAGGAAAAAATACAGTTAGGTATTTAAAAAATTTCATATCTAAGTTTTTTTAATTATTTATATTGGTCAATTTATTTAATGCCATACACTGATGTAACACGTGGAATAAATATTCTCAGGACGAAGTTTATCAATAATATGTGCGTATTGCATAGCGAATAAATAAAATTGATTTTTTATTTTTTGTTTTTTTATTGTGTTTAATTAAGTTAAAAAAAAAAAAACGATTAAAATTTATTCCTAATAATAATTTATCGTAATCTAATAAGGCACAAATATATCTCAAAATGTATAAATTCTAATATATTTTAAGAAAAATTTCGTAATTATTTTTGCATGGTATCAATATTTTACGACATTCTCAAAACAGTTTAATTTCGCATATATATTACGATTAAAATATCATATTATCTATATATCAAATAAATTATATTAAATATTTGCAATCTTTTAAATATTTTCTAAATGTATATAAACATTTATTATTTGGTTTAAATATGTTTTACGATATTTTGTAATACATCTCGCGAAATCAGAAAGATAGATTTAAACTCGATAATTCATTACGGCCAATTTATAATGCAGAACTTATAAAAAGCTGGCAAAGAAAAACTTGACTAACGAGGGCTTCACTATCAGCGTTTGGATAAGGGCTTTAAGTTACAACGTTTTATAAAAAAAAATAGGTTCATCCAGTAATAAGTTAACTGACTAAACAAAGCAAAAAACTTAGCTTATCATCCCGTACCCGTATCTCCAATACGATTCATTATGTCAGTACGAATCCTATGATTTTTGTATTTTTTTAGTGTGATTTTTGGTTAGAGGAGGATCATAAAATTGCAAATCAAATGGTAGCCATATTGCTGGGCACCATTTTATTTGACATTTTATAGATATGAACAATATCTCAGGGCACAAGAGAAATGGGGAGGCACGCCACCGTGCTGAAATTATACTTTGCGTATCAGCGCTAGAGTAACATCTTCAAAATTCTTTTTGAAGAAAGAGCAAGCATTTAAGCGACCTCAGCATTTAAGCGACCGGATAATACGAACGGTCCAAACAGCAGATTGTGAAGAAGACCGCACCATATATTGATCCTAAATCGGTGTTGAAAATTCCATCTTTCATGAAGATTTACTGCTGGCTATGTATGCTCATTGCATTGTTGACGCCAGCTCGAGTTAAATGTGCCTAGTCAGTAAATAAAACATACTTGTAGAATTGTCGATTTGTTTCCGTTATTCCTCTGTTGTAAATTAGTACGGCATTACTTCAAAGGCAAACCGATCACGTTCAAACTAAAATTCTCAGTTAACCTTCGCTAACGTCAACACAGCTCACAGTACCTGATATGCTAATGTACCTTTCAGAATATTTAAACATTTAACACAGTATCGCGCATTGTTGATCATCTGTTAATAAAAAAATTATATGTAAATAATTTTTATTTACTTCCTCTTTTGTAATTTTGTTATTTATAATAGATAAGTACTTTTCTGACAAATGTAGCAATGTACTTTTTCTAGACAAAATTCAAATTAAGCTTATCTTACATAATTTTTTCCTTATTAGATTCTCTCTACTATTTTTGTTTAAAAGTTGTATGTATTTATTTTACTCATTTAACTATGCTATTGTACGTGAAACATAAAAAACTGAGGTTTTTATCCAAATTAATGGTTTCATCCTAGATTTATCAAAAACACTACTACCAATACCGCTTCTGGGACCTATTTTATTCAAATTTTCAGGTAAATACCATACTAAATCGCTAATTTTGTCTCTAAAAAAAAATTAAATTTTTATAAATTTCAGTACGACCTCATTTCACCCCGTTGGCTGAAATCCTGGAGACATCTGTCACTAGCCGTAACTCGCAAACGAATCATTTTAGGACATATGTTTACGTGAACATTTTTTTTTATTTTCATATATAAAATTGCTTACGAACGTTCCGAGAAAACTTCGTGATACGTTCTATACTAATATTAACAATTGAAACAATAATCAGAAATTAATTTTAGCACAGAAGAAGTGTAACGCGTAGTTTACTGATAGTAACAGAGATGTTTGAAGTAATTTTTTGCTACACCATTTCTAAAAAAATTATATATACATAATTACTTTCCTTATTATGCTTTTACTTGTGTTTTGATGTAATTAATAGCAATCTGATATGCTAATATCAGTCGTCCTCAATATTTAAAAAAATTATAATAGAAAAAGAGGTCCTTCAAAACAATTGTATTTCAAATATTCTCTTTACTGCATTATTAATCTAAGGATGACATGTTTGAATTTTCTTAATTTAAACTGGCGGAAATAACATTTTTCCTAAATCTACTTGTTCTATAGAACCTTATTTAATTGAAAAATGAAATATTTTTGAGATGATCGAATTCACAAGTGAATATCTAAGTGTAACATTATTGAAATATTTTTACATTGAAAAATACACTTACTACAAAATATCAAATAAAAAGGCAAAATATTTGGAAAAAACTATAAAATTGTAATGAAATTTCATTGATGAACCGCGTAGTTGTATATTACTTTGCTTCGGGAACCGGAGGAATGATAATTCAGTGACGTATTACATTGTTTACAATACAGTTTTTTAACTATATTGTGGAATTTTCGATAATTAATAAATGTTTAACATACCAGATTACTGAAATTATTTCCTATAATATTATACTTTTTTTTATATATATATATATGTATTTTATTTTCAGATAAATAAACAACAAAACTTTAAACGTATTAATATTACAAACCTGTTATTCGAATACATTTTATTTAGATTTTGCTTTTAATGAAATTTCTATCCAAAAAGTTAAATATATTTTTAACTTTTTTTTAAATACGACGCATAAAATTTATTTGTTACAAGTGATATTAATTAAATCTTTTATAAATAAAATACATTCGGCTTAAATTAAATTAATGATTAAAATGCATTCAACTTCCGTTGTATTTGAAGTCGATTAAAATACGGATATTAATTCAATTTATATATTAACTCACTTAACGGGAATCTGATGAATTTAATAAAGATGTTATAAAATTCTTTCGTGAATCACCTCTAATTTCCATATTATTGGAAATATTTATTTATATATTTACATTTGTGTTAACATTAACATGTTTTGTGCCGTTTATTGACTTCAGACTTTGTACGTATTCGTGACTGTGAAGCTGACAAGAAGCGGTAAACTGTCTTGTCTATCGGACTTTAAGTAGTCTGTTTCTTGATCCTGATGCAGAACTGTCGCGCATGCTTAATGTCTTACGTTATGCGCAAATTGTGATGCGTACTGTGTCTTAGTTTAAAGGCTTTGTTCTGTCGAAGCTGGAAACGTGTTGGAAGCTATTTCTATAGTAATGGATGTCAGTTAAGGATTTCTGTTTCTTTTTTAGTACTTCCTTTATTTATTCGTATTAAGTTTTTTTTACCGTTGATAATAATTCCTTTTATTACCATATAAATATATATATAAGATTTTCATTTATGGTAGTAAAAAGTAACATATCAGAATTTTAATTCAATGTTTAAATAGTTGTTTGATACAGTAATTTAAAACGTTTATGTTACGTAATTAAAAATTGATGTTATTTCTAATTAATTCCTTTTCTGTGTACCGACAAACGTCAGGAATTTACAATATAAGGTAGAAATTAAGGATGTAAATAGCATATTGCACATAATTTCTCAGGTCGTAAATTATCTATAAAAAAATGTTTCTATCTACGGGAAACAAACTATGCTATAAACATTTAAATACGGCCGATTATTATTATTATTTTTTTTTATCATTATTTACAATTTATTAGTAATTATTCATTTCATAAACATCCAGAAAGAGAAATTTTGTATTTCAATTTATATCTTCAGGATAAGTTATTAATCGTTATTTTCCAATTTCTAAAAGTCTGGTTTAAAATGTATTAAAAACCACTGGGAAAAAGTATCCACATATTTGTAAATTTTGATTTTTTTCACATTTTATATTTTGAAAAAATATAACTGCTTGAAATAATACTACTGCTTGATACTATTACTTTTACTGAAAAAAATTACTGCTTGAAAAAATCTCTACCTAAAATATATTTTTTATAAAGGAAAAACCACCAAATTTTCACTTCAGTATTTTCCTGAACACGTCATCCAAAGAAATTTAAATATTAAATTGAGATGCCATTCATAGTTTAATTCTCTCATTCCACAGCAACCAGATATTAGTTCATTTTAAAGTTTAATGTGTTTTACTTTACTCTATGATTTAAAACGATTTTGTATAATGTTTCCTGCTATTTAATATGTTGGTAAAAATTCGTCTAATCTGTCCTGCCTATTTATTTGGATTAATTTTTATTAAAAATAAATTAAACTGCAATTTTTTTATAATTTTTTAATTATTATATTTTTTTACAATTCCTGTATTAGGGTTTTTCGACCGGCGGTCATGTAGATAATTGTTTATCTCTTTTATAATCAATTTTTTTTTAACTGTTGAACGTACTGCCGAAAGAAATAATAATAAAAAGAAATATTTTTATGATCAAGAAATAGGAAAAAAAAATAAGAGGTAAGAGGTATTTTCAATTCTTGTATAGTTTTTTATTAACCTTTTTATTAAAATTATTGATGTATAATTTAAAAATAATTATCGTTATTACAGATGAAGAGTTGCTTTAAAGATGGCACTTTTAACAAATAATAATAATAACTATGTTGATTTATTGGTTGTTATTTGTGGGTGTTAATTTCCCTTTAAATTGAAACAAGATGACAAGAAACTGGAGGCTGAAGTTGATGATTTTTTTCTTCCCAGGGCTTTTGAACGATAGAAGCCATCCAATAAAAAAGTAGTATTTTTGTCAATGCGTTACTATTACACAGATTACGTAAGGGGTTATGTCTCTCTGATTTGAGCTTGTTTCTTTCGTTGAACGTAATGTCTTTTCCGATTACAAATCCGCTACAATTTTTTTTCTCTTCCTTTTTTCTTTACCTCTTTGAAATAGTTTACTTTTGGTTTTTTCTTTTTATTCTTCAAGAATTTTTAATTTTATTAAATTCGATATAACATATAAAATAACATATAAATTCGATATATAACATATTTATGTATAGCTCTCTCTTCATGTGGTTAATTCGTTTTAAATCAGTTGTTTAACAGGTGATTTTCGAAGTACAAGGTTCTGAGGTTCAAATCCTAGTAATAATTAGTTTCTTTTATTCGGTTTCGAATACTATGTGGTGGATACTAGTGCACTTTAGTGAGTGAGATTTATTTAACACCAAACATCTCAGGAATGGTCGGCCTGATTCTGTAGAAGACTCATTTACATGTTATACATATAATTCTCATCTGTTTGAGCCGTAGAGAGAAAGGTTTGCTTGTTCACTAGTTGAACATATTGCAACGAATACATTAGGAATAATAAATAAATAAATATATATATATATGTAATCAGTACTTATAAAATAGCCAATTCCCTGATCACGCAACAACACAATTGATATTATTATCAAAAACTTTACAAATATCTAGGTGGTATAGCAAAAAAACATTTTTAGCATACGACAAGCCACCCATCGGGTTGGTCTAGTGGTTAAAGCGTCTTCCCAAATCAGCTGATTTGGAAAGTCGAGAGTTAAAGCGTTCAAGTCCTAGTAAAGCCAGTTATTTTTACACGGATTTGATTACTAGATCGTGGATACCGGTGTTCTTTGGTGGTTGGGTTTCAATTAACCACACATCTCAGGAATGGTCGAACTGAGAATGTACAAACAAGACTACACTTCATTTACACTCATACAAATCATCCTCATTCATCCTCTGAAGAATTATCTAAACGGTAGTTACCGGAGGCTAAACAGGAAAAAAGAGAGAGAGCATACGACAAGCCGCATCTTCTTACAATTCCAGCAATATTTTGGTTATCCCTTGTAGGGATTGGTCATATCAAAAATTATTACAGACAAAAGTTTTAGGTAATGTTTAGAGGACTAATGACCACTTTAAACCTATTCGATACTGTGAGTATTAAGGGAGGTATGATTTTTTTTGTCTTCGAAACCCCATTTTTTCCACCCCCTGGGCCAGTGGTTGGTGATATCAAAAAACTTACTTTTGATAAGTTTAGGAACTTTAAATGAATTGGATAATTTACTTATATGAATGTTATAGCGATATTTTATTTTTTTCGTAAAAGCCCTCTCATTTCCACATCCATGGTCCGATTTTGCCCCCTAACGAAATCGAACGAAATTTTGGGTCGTTATATTTTATGTATAAATTTGAAAGTGATTGGCGGAAAATTACGATATATATAAACTTTGAACTGACGGTGGTTTTGGGGGTCTGGGAGACGTGAAACGTAAATATATATTTAAATTTTTCGGAAGACGAATCATGGTACCCATTAAAAGGTAAAGGATATATCTCAACAGAGTTTATTATTTTTTTTTTTTTTAATTTCAATAATAACCATGAAAGACTGTGCCGTAAACGTAAAAATATAAAAGCAATCAGTTTTCTTATTAAAAAAATATATATATATTTAAATTATTTTATCCTAATTCTACTATAAAAATGTACAAGTAAATTGTTTTCATAACTTGAAGTGTCGTTGTTTATTAACGCTTTAGGCAAATAAATATACAATAATTTATTATTATTATTATTATTATTATTATTATTACTATTACCTTAAAAAGGATTTGATTCAACCAGTTGATCAACTTTCATTCGCTTAATATATAATGAATGCCATGAATTTCATTAATCTACACTTAAATACAAGCTTGTTATTAATAACAAGGAATATTAATTACTTCTTAATGACATATGTACTGGTAGACATGTATTTAATTAAATCTCAATATATTTTAATTACCTTCATTTTGTATTAAAAAAAAAAATCAAAAAATCGACGTATTATGACAAATATTATTGTAGGTATATAATTAATGGTCTTACACGATTCTTTTTCTTTATTTTTATTTTAATTAAATCTTCACGAGGATAATTTTATCATTAGGAATAGGATGTTTTCGTTTTATTTTATAAATAATAACCATTTCCTTCAATATAACCATTTTATTTTTCAATTTATGTCAGTGAAGTCTTAAATGAGAAGACTAGAAAATGTAGAAATAGAGTTGTAAATGTCATGAGCAAAATATATATAAGGGTGATTCCAAATTGCACGGCAATCTCTCTGGAAGTGATTCTGTTGCCAAAAATAAGAAAAAAATTCATATAAGCATAGGCCGGAAAACAGTTCGTTAGCCAGCTTCGGCTCGTGAAACATTTACTCTGTTTTCTGCTTCCTCTGTGAAATTAAATCATACTAAAATTCTTGAGGTACAAATCAGGGGGTAAGTTTGCTGGTTACTTATGGCTTTATCTTATCCCAAATCTCTATCTCACTTAGGTTTAAGGGTAAAATACGAAAAGGTTTTATCTAAAAATACACTTTTTTAGGTTTTGAATAAAATAACTGTTAACTTACCATTAAAAATGTAAAAATATCCAATGGTAAAAATCTTCTGTTGACCCAATTTTTATCTGGCCACGGCGTGTTTAGGGTATACTTACTTACCAGGAGGGGAGCTGACGATCCCTTTTGCCTTTCTTGCAGAGAACTCGATACAAAGGCATACGTCGTGTTCGATTGCCCGACGTGGGCTACTGAATGTCGTTCCTGTAGGTTGGTGACTAGGCCCCTTACAGTTGATGGTTTACAATCATAGACTGTAAGTGATAGGGGGTATTAGGGGCAGAGAGGTTTCATGAGGTAACTGGCTTTGTGACACGGATATACCAGCACAAAGCCGAGGAGGATGGGATGGCGAGGGGTTGAGGGACAGCTCGCTGCGGAGCTGACGTTCGTCTGTGCTTGCACGGATGGGCGACAGTGATGAGGCACTGGGAGTTCTCATCCCTTTGCGAAAAATACCGAGACCGAGACCTGCACAGATGCTCTCACTAGAGGCATTGACGTCAAGACCGAGTCCCGGCTTCTGGAGTGGGGTCCAGGAACGACATAGTCGGGCTTGGATACCCCGCCTTAGGGGTTACAGGTAGGCAATGAAAAGATCTAACCGGCGGGCTGACCTGTCGGACTAGACTTATGGCCGGCAGATGGGGAGGCCCGTTTGAGTAGACAACCCCCTGTGCTGTGCTTTGCTTTATTGTGGATCTGGCCCGGGAGATAAAATCTCCAGCTGACATTGTAACGAATTTAATTTTAAAAACTTATGTAAATAACATCTATTAAAATTAACCAAAAATTTCAGAATTTAAGTTGGAACAAAACGTTTAAAATTAAAAAAATTAAATAAAAATCAATTTGAGAGACATCCTTCTAAAACATTAAAAATGTTCACTTTTTCATAGGTTGGCAATAACAGCTGATCAACAATTAAGTTTAGCGTCTAACATTTGTATATTCATTTGAACGGTGTTTCTGTATTATTATTCGGTCATGTTATTCAAATACTGATGAAAGTTGCATAGAATCATCTCCTGACAGATTGCCGTGCAATTTGAAATCATCATATATTTAATATACGCATTACGTTTTACAAATGATCAAGTCTTACTGGCCAAAAACGAAATAGGAGTTTATGTAATAAGAATGTAAATAAATAGGAAAGTATAAGATTTAGAAAAGATATAAAGAATATCATTATTTATGGATATTATTTTAATCTCTGATGATCGATATGATAAATATTTTCCACTAAAATTAGTAGGAGAAGGTTAGGGAGAGAGTTATTTTCAACATTGTTAACAAAGTACATTTCGAAGAACGTCAATTAGCAATTTTTTTACATAAATCCCAGTAATATGATGTATTGAGCTGAGCTGTAAATGAGAATTAAAATAATTCGGTAAAAGTTTCTGATTATTTCTGTTGACTGATGGATAGGGTGATGGATAAGGTGATAAAAAGAAAGAATAGTTTTGAGTAGATTGTTATGGATATAATTAAGGAGACACTTTTACAATGAGGATGGTCACTTTTGATGTACGGTCCTAGTCTTAGCACTTTTACAAATGGGTTCTAATGATCCAGAACATCTTAGAAAAAAAAAATATGAAAGGTAAATATAGTAGTCAAGACAATTAAGATTATTTGTAACGAAACCGACAGCGTAGGAAACTGACATTAATGATGTATAACCCTTATATAAGCGGTAATGTTTAACCCAGATTTAACTTATATTAACCTAGATTTAGACTTAGAAAAGACTAGACTTAGAAAACCTAGATTTTTTAATTATATATTTTTTTAAATAGTAAGAGTAAAAATATATAATTATCAAAGTTGTTGGATGACTTCGGTGGTTAAAAAATTTAATATTTAATTTTTTCACCAAGAACTTGTATATCACAATTCATTGATCAATTATTCTCATTTATTGTATTAATTGAGTGTTATTGATAAAAGTAATTCTGTTTAGAAATGTAATTAATAACGTTGTCTATAATTAAATGAAGTACCTAATAATTTTCGTCTTAATATTTTAGTATTGTTTTTTGTAAAAGATATTAGTTCTATGTATAAAATTAACAGGTCAAAATGTCAAAAACCTGACTTCTTACATATTTTAATAATTATATTTATTTGCATGGTTTACACTATTATAAAATTATAATTACGTTCCAAGATTCATTACAACAAAATACTGATATGATAACTTCTTTATCCGATAACCCCAAAGGTTAATTTGTTCTCTGAAAAATTTTACAATCTAAACTTTACTTTTCCTTTATTTTTTTTTTTATTAATTAAAATATTTTTCTTTAAAAAGTACAAATTAAATTAATTTAGCAATATATATATATATATATGACTGGTCAACAGAAATTAGGATAGTAAGAAACAGAAACAAAATTTTAAACACAATACGGTAAATAGTTAAATTTAAGTGAAAATATTTTTTTTTTAATATATATTATCTTACGGATACTCTAAGTTGCATAAACGTTATTAGATTGAAAAGTGAATAATTAAATTCCATTTGTAATATAACAAATTATTGAACGGAGAGAAAAATTAATTAAGAACGCAAAAGTAGATTTACATTATATCTGTACTCCACGTGACTACTAAATATTTTTTAAATTTTTATTTGCATTATTATTAAATGATCAACTACGTTATTTTTAAATTATTACAAATTTATAAAAAATTCTTAAAGTACTGTTTTTAATTTGCAGAAAAAACTACTTTTTTTAAAAATAAATAGTTTAAAAGATTATGAGATGGTATTAATACTTAGGCTATGTAATATTAGCAAATTATGAAATTTCTGTTTTTCCAAGGAAATTTGCATGAAAATCAATCCTTCATGATTTTTTAAACTAACGGAAGTAACTGTTTTAAATGTATCTACTGACAAATTTGAAACTGAAAAAAAGTAAATGAAATTTGGCGCAAGATAATATTTGAAGATTGGAATGTTTTCATTTTCCCGCACGAATTAAGATTCTCTCATGGTCTTCCGTGGCCATGAACACTTTCCTGATTCTTTCATGAACACTTTCAGGAAAATATACCTCTTAACTTCTGATATAAGTAATCCATAAAATATTATGGAAAAATCTACTGAATAGACGTGTGTTCTTAACACGTCTTTCTCAGTATTGCCTTTTTTTCTTTTTTAGTCTCCGGGACCACCGTTAATTGGTTTCAAAGGATGAAATGGAATGATAATTGTGTAGCGTGTGAAAATGCCATGGAAGATGGAATTCGAACCTGGGACATCCAGAAGAAAGACAGAGACGCTACCACTCGCACCAGGAAAACCGGTTGCCCTACCCAAATATAAAGCGATTCTCACTAATATTTTCACTCTGATACGCTGTACACTAATTGGTAAAGTTCTCTTTTAGGAAAAAAATTATCACCGTGGCGTAATGGTAGCGTTTGGTGTTTCATTCGGAGGTTCCGGGTTCGAATCCAGGTAAAAGCATAACATTTTTCATTCGCTACGAATTTCCATTCTCACATTACTACGTACGACTTCTTCCGTAAGGTTCTGCGGTCAATTTAAGTTATCAGTCAAAAAAATAAATAATTCTTTGTTTTATTTGTAGCTTCTTATAGAAATTACTTGTGATTGTATATCTACAGTACCACATTTTTATATCAATATATATGTTAATTAGTCGAGAAATAAACATACTTTTATTTAAAGACTTAAACAGAAATCAATATTTATATTTTTTGTTGTTCTTCTTTTACTATCCTTGATGTTTGTAAATAATTGCACAAATTTATGATTATTGTTAAGTATAAATCTCGATCGAAACAAAAGGTTATCAGTTTTCATTTTACATCAATTAATTTATATTTAAATTTAATAATATTTTTTAATGTTTATATTTTTTTGAAATTTATTGAAAACAAAAAATGTTTTGAAAACAAAAGGTGAATGTGTTGGACAATTAAAATTATAACAACATTCTTAAAATGGTTTTTTACAAACCTGCTTTGTTCCTCTCCTTGAAGTTTTTTCTTTGTTTAAACAAAAAAATATTAAATGATATGTTAAAAATTCTTACATTTTATATTTACAGGAAATAGAAATTTAAAAAAAAAATGCTTAAATCAGTTTTAGATTTTATAAAAATAATAATATTAACAATTCAAACAAAGATAATAATTTTATTATTATACTTTAGTTTCCGTGGATATTTTTATACCCGAACGTAGCTTTGTATTATATAAAATGTAAAATTTAGAGATTATTTTAAACATTCTCCATCTTAGCTCTTAAGGTAAAATTCACTGTGATTATTCTTAAAATTATTTATAATGAGATACGTATTCTTAGATATGTTAACACATCAATTAAGTCATTAAAACATAAAATTATTAATATTATCTAAATAATTATAAGCTAAATAAATTTGATGGTACTACAGATTTACAATCGTTCAATCTTATGACTTCTTTAGAAGCTTAGAATTTTTATACCTAGATTTCATAATTATAAAAAGTTATATTCAAATGTATCTAATTGATTTTTATTAAAATTTTCAAAAACTTTTAATATTTTTAATTCTACGTGTCTATAAAATGGAAGCCAAAATATCAGATAAGATATGATATTAATTACACAAGAATCTTTTACTAACATAGTTTTACCGACTTACATCCTAATATCCTAGTACATCGTCAGAAAACAACTTGTGGAAAGATCGATTAATAAAATATTTTTAAATTTTTTCCCCCGTCCTCCGATCCGGATTCGCAACTAAACATAAGCTTGGCTTCAAGGGATGCCATAGCCTCTAACTACCTCGTCAGGAACAAAATCCTGCCAGATAGCGGGGACTAGGTCACTTAGGCGCCGTGACTCCAATGATGAGACCCGAAGGCTCCACCCACTGGAACTCGGTCTTTATGCCTTACTTCTAATGAAGAACCCCCGAAAGGATCTCCCACCGGGACTAGGTCTTATTTTTCCCCCAACGGTACTGCAAGAGAGTCCCCATCCGATCATCGTTAGGCCTCCCACCCCTCCCGGATGGAGCTATCCCTCAAGTATACTATGATCTGCCTACGAAAAAGCAGTACCAGATTCCGAAGGAGCCATATTACATCCCCAACCCCCGGGTGCATGACAATGTGACTTGATGGATAAGCACCTAGGGTCCTACTGGCAGTCTTTGCGTAAATAGCCAGCTTTACCGCATGTAAAACAGTGGCTGCTTTTGCTGCGCCACAATAGAACTTGGCCCTACGGCCTGAATGAATTGAAATGCTAATTGCATTACGAAAACAAATTTCCATCTCACCAAAATTGGTTGACAGTAAACATATCGTTTAATGCAATTTATTAATGTATTAAAGAGAATGCATCAAATTAAATTAAAATTTTTCTTATCGATGTTAATAATAATGTTTGTTCTAAACATAAAAAAATATATAGCATACTAACTAAAAATTTTTAATATTTTTACCGAACTTTTAAAGGTATTACACTTCAAAACATACTTTAAAAAAAGACTATATATACCGGGTTTCTCTAAAATAGGCCGCCAAACGTCTGCAGTGGTTTTCTTATATTAAAATAAAGTAAAAAGCATATATAAGAAATGAAGAAAAGAAAAATATATGTATTTATATATATATATATATATATATATATATATATATATATATATATATATATATTGTTCCGTCATAGAATAATTCATGATTACGTACATAAAAACAAATAAATACTCCAATGGCATCGTTAAATTCTACATCTGGCCATTTTCCTTCAGTTCTTTCATTTTTTACGCAAACATGATCTTTCTAAACCATAATGTAGGATCTTTTGCTGTTGTAAAACACCTGTAAAGCATTCCTGTTGTAAAACACCTGATGAATTTCAAGCTATATTATGTTTCTTATAAAAATTATTGTTACGTTTATAACTCGGCTGTACATACATCCGCATAATATTTTTTTTTAGTTTTGTTTTTATCTTGTTAACCAAGAGAAATGGAGTGGTTAAAATCAATAATAAATAATTAAAGGTACGTAGGATATCAGTACAAAAGAAATAACTTATACGTTATATTTTATGTAAAAAAAGTATAAACAAACTAATTACACTTCTTATGCTAATAATCAGCTGATTAGCAACTCTATTAAATTTTATGTACATCGCATTAATTCAAAGGTGTTATAAAACCAAAAAGAATTACAGCCTCGAAACGGGTAATATTTAGATTTGGAGGATTTAAATTTGGATTTGTACGGGAAGATTTGGATTGAATTTTCCAAATCTTGATTGATTTGGAAGATTTATTCCATATTTAGGAAATTAACTGTCGGGCTTAATGAGATTAATAGGAAAAATTTCAGTCAATATATTTAAGATTCTCGCTAAAATACAATTTTTAATTCCATGTAGGAAGTAAAGGAAGGTATTGTGATCGCGAAAAATTTCGGTTTTCAGATTTCTTTTCTTTACCTCCGGGACCAACGTTATGTATTGGTTCAGAGGATGAGATGAATGTCAAGTAGCGTGTGAAAATGCCATACCTGACCGGGATTCGAACCCGGGACCTCCAAATGAAAGGCCGAGACGCTAACACTCTCGCCACGGAGACTGGTTTTCCGATTTAAACGGAAATATCCATTTTGACCATCCCTGATTCCATTTTGACTAGTTTCGGCGTGACGTCAGTACGTGCGTACATATGTATCTCGCATAATTAAAAAACGATCAGACGTAGGATGTTGAAATTTTGGATTTAGGACGGTTGTAACATCTAGTTGTGCACCTCTCCTTTTGATTGCAAATTACTGAATATTTATTTATTAATAATTATTAACCTCTGATTGTATAAAAAAGTTTAATAATTCAATAATAACAAAAGAAAAATAATTTGAAAAAATATCAGAAGTTATTAAATTAAATTTCATGTACTTTTCATTTAAAAATGTGTATATGTAATATATTAGGCGTACAAGGAAGTCATTTGGTGTCCACATCAAATATTTTTTTTTGTAGATAAAGTTACGACATTACTACGAGTATTATCGCGGTCCAGTAAACCATTTTTCATGCGCTACCAAACATCCATTTTGCCGACCTCTGTGACTGAGTAGCTAACGTCTAGGTACTTCATATGGAGGTCCTGGGATCGAATCTCGGTCAGGCATGGCCTCTTTTCATACACTACTAATTTACACCAGGTTAATGGCCATAGCTCTTGATGCCACTTCTTCATAACAAAAAAAATTAATGTCGCCCTTTAACTATTAATTTTTAATCAAAGAAAGAAAATCGTTTTTAATTTAGATTTTTAATTTCGAAGTAGTTGAAAATGCTTTAATGGTTAAGGTACGTATTAATAAGCTAAATTTCCATCAATTTATTAACATGAACAGTGCTCTGGAAAAATATAAATGCATTTATAAATAACATAGCTTATTTATTATCAATGATTTTATAAAGAGGTATAACAAAAATGTTGTTTACTAAAATATTTAGCTGTGATTTATCAGTGGTAGTACTTTAGACTTTCATCCGAAAGATCTCGGGTTTGAATCCCAGTTAGAGATAGTGATACGTAACAAAAAATCCTACTAAATTTTCCCAATCAAAAAAAAGAAGAAATATATAGATAAATAAGATGGTAGTCACTTTGTTTACAATAATTTGAAGATAAAATGTGTTATATGAGCCGCATTTCATGAGATCATTTTGTATTAGAGATAGTATTTAGTTCGTTCCACTTAAAATTGATATAACACTATTTAACCTTGTCTATTTTTTTAACAGTAATATGCAAGTAAATGACTGCACTTTAACAATATTTTATCGTTTATTTATTCTAAAATTTATCCAAATATTTAAGTACCCTCCATAGTGTAACTCATATAACTAACGAAAAAGCATACAATATCAATTGTTAGTATTTTCCGGTAGGAAGATTAAGTTGTTATAATTTACATTGATGGGAAATATCTTTTGTTTGGCCAGATTCCAAAACTCTGCCAACATGTGCAAGAACTACTCACTACCCTAAAATCTGTTATACATACACAGCCTTCTACAGTTTGTCGTTCGGTTTATGCGACATATCTTCCACCTACTTCAACTCTTTGCTTTTCTGTTCTCTCTATGGTTGATTTTCGCTGAATCAGTTTATTTTGTAATTTTTTTTTCTTTTCTTATACATACTTTTCCTTCATTCTAATATAAATTTGACATTGTGTAACTGTAACAAGTTTACTTCCTTCTTTTCTTCTCCCATTCCTTCTCTTCCGCACAATTTCGTCCTTCTTTTCAGATAGGTACTGTATTTTTCATATCCGTTACTATTGAAACACTTCCTTTATCCCTTCAGCGAATAAGTTGACCCGACCTGTTTGCTGGTCATATGCAAATTTTTCTATTAAACTTAAGTATTAATATATGTACACAAGTCGTATTAGTTAAACTCAGATTTATATTCTAAATAATTAATTATACATTTCCTTTTTATTATATTAAATTATGTAAACATTATATTGATGGATGCTAAAAAAAAAAGGTAATTCATTTGGTTTTATATGTAATGTAGAAAATTTTTTATGATGTCATTATTTTCACCAATCTTAAAAAATAAATACGTAATTTATTGTAGGAAATTTAAATTTGTAATGTTAGACTGCATTTTCATGAAATAAATATTCCTAAGATTTATATACACGTTCTTTTTTCCTTTTGTGTCTTTATTCATTAAAATGTGTAAATAAAATAACTTTTTCGATACAGCTTTAAATTTTAATAAAAGTAACTAATTAAAGAAAATTTATCATTAAAAAAAAAATAAATAGTTGCCGTTTTGAAGTAATATCGAAAAAATGTCATGGATATTAAAATATTTAACTATGTAATCGTGAAATTCAAATTTTACATATCAATTTTTAGGTTGCTTTAATCATAAATCTGGATTTTTCAAAAGACGGGTTTAAGGTTTTTTCAAGTGTAAAAAGTAGAATTTCATATATTTTATTTTCATAAAATTAATTCCAAGCACAACGAGTGTAGTAGACATATATGAAATCTCCATTGAATAATGTGCTTTTTCATTACTTCTCATTTCCTGAATTACATGAATAATGATTTCAATTTCGTCAAGATCATCCTATTGATAAGTTTGGTCAAAATTTTGAATACTAATATTCTACAGGGATTGTCAAAATGGATATTTCCGTTGAAATCTGAAAAACGAAATTTTTCGGGATTACAATACTCGCACGAGTACAAGGAAGTAAAAATAATTAAAACATTTTGACAGCGAACATGCAAACATATAGATAGTCCTAATAAGGGAAATAAAAATGCTAATGATTTGTGCGTAATTCTTCAAATTAAGATAATATATAGTGATTAGCAAATTAAAAAAAATTAATTAGAAATTTTTGCACATTTTAAAAAGAAAGGCTTGTAAAAGTTTAACCTGAAATTGAGTACGCTAATTATTCATTACCAATATATATTGAAAATATTTTAGGCAGAATATAAAAAATATATTGTTTTTCTTAATATAAGAAGAGTATAAAACTAAAATTGTTTGTTTTTAAAACATGTTTTTTAATGCGATTTTTTTAGTATCAATAATTCATAAATATCATGAATTTATTGCTTGATGGATAATAAAGCAAATAATAACCCCAAAAGCCTGATAATAAACAAAGAACTAATATTAATAAAAAAAAAAAAATGTTTCTATCAATAATTTATGTTATTATTTTAGTTGTATCTTTGTAATGACGCGCGAACAGTATACGAAAATCATAAAATTCTATTGTCTGCCAAAAAGGAATGAATAGAAAAAAATAACAAAAAAATTATTGTTGATTCCTAGAAAAAAATAAATAATTCCGATTATCTAAACAATATTACTGCCGATCGTAAAATATTTTACGACTTTGCCTGTATTATTGTTGTGATGTTTGATAAAATGTTTATACAAAACATAATGATATTTACTATACATTAAATCTTTGTTATAACTATGTTCATTCATTAATATTTAGTTCAATGGAAACATTTGACCGAAATTTAACATTAAATTCTATGACATGCATAATGATCAGTTTAATCTCATTAATAAAAATATTTATTTGCTTTAATGTTTTACTTTTTTCTTTTGTGTAATTTAGCACATTTTATTTTCATTTCTTGATGTGTAAGAAATTATACATTTGTATTAAAATCTACTCATTTTAATTATTAAATAAAAACTAAAAATAAACAGTCCGTGTAACTCAATTGTATGTAATTTTACTTTAAATAGTGTTATCAAAAAATTTTTTGGCTAGTTCTGTTCTGTTGAGTTTTCATGTGCATAATGTTAAATTATGAAAAAAAGAACAATACTATTTTAATTTTTTTTTTTTGTGGTGAAGCGGGAATCGATTACTATGGCCATTAGCTCTTATCCCAACCTAAACTATTCCCATCCTGATCAAAAATAGCGATAAAGTCGTAAACTAGTCTTGTCAAACAGATCATATTGAAAACAGACATATAACACCAAAAGAACACAGATTCAGGGATGTTTCTCACATAAAACCACACAGTCCATCTTTAAAGACATGTCAAATTATCAAAACGGGTGTAAGGATCGGACGCTCCATAGCTATTTGGTCAACAGTCTCTTTATCTCCATCGTTATTTCATCATCTTTCTGACTTCCCGGAATGAGAATTTTCTCTATCTGAACTTCGATCTGCGTTACATTAAGTTCAGACTTCTTTTGTATTTTTCTACATTATCCTTCACCTTATTAATAGTTGGAACTCATTCTCGAGTTGAATAGAACTCTTTTGTTTAGCGATATCTGATTTTTTCCGTACCGGGTTTTGGACTGGTCGACTTTTCAATCTCTCATGCTAAGGCTGGTGCTAGCTCAGAGATTACATTTTTGCTGCAGCAACCTGAGCATAAGACGTTGATCTAACTTTACAGTGCACTTTTTGTTTTTTTTTTGTTTAAGCAGGAGGAGGAAAAATCTGCAACCCGCATTATTGGGTGTGTGAGGTTTCCCGCAGAAGAAGGGGACTCGCTGAACAATCTCCCCCATATCAACATGCCCCGATACCCGCCGTAATGGCATTGCTTGGTGCATGCTGTGTTCCCACGGGTTACACAGAACGGTTTCAGCAGTCCCACACACATCAGTAGCAGCGACCCGAAGGCCACAAACTACCTCCGTATGCAGCCTGACCCTATCTCGCCCGCCCCTCTCGGCCACCCTGTACGTTCCGGCAAAACTACAACTGTCGGAATCTCTAAAACATCTCCGTGGCTTTATTACTTCGCTATTGTCTTCATCCATGGGGGTCCGTGGCATGATCTGGGGCACCACTAATCGAGGGGCACTGCTGGTGGCCTCTCTGAATCCATTGGCGTGGCTGGGTAGACGGACTCACCGCGGCAGACGACGTCAACTCCATTCTTTGGCAACAGTATCTTCTGACATTACGGGTGCATTTACATTAAATGTTCTGTATAGTAATATAGAGTGTAATTTTGTAGAGCTTTCCTGGAAGCATCTCTTCATGTGATTGTATGTGATCATATTTATTTATAGATTCGGTAATAGTGTAACAAATTGTAAATTTTACTTTGTGACGGAAAAGAAAAAAAATGTATTTTAGTAAAAACGCTGTAAATATATCCTCTGTTTGTTATAAAACTACCAAGGTCGATAACTTAAATAAAAATGATTAAAGATCATAATTTTTTAATTATGATTAAAGATAATTAGCTGGTTTTAAATAAATCTTTTATCATATCGTCCATTACTTACAATAATCATAGGTTTTCTATCATCCAACTAATTTATTTTTCTATTAAAATTAATAATTTATCAAAACTTAAAACTGGGAATTAATGTTCAAAAGTTGTATTAAAAGGGGAAGAGAAAGTTAACTTAAAATCATTCAAGCAACAGCCTACTTCGCTTATTAGCATACTTTTTCGTACAGTTACCGGCAAATGATTAAACTGCTTTAATGATTCGAAACCTCTGAGTCAAAAAAAAAAGTAATAGAAATTTCCTGAAACAGTGTATGCATGTATGTACATACGCTATATTTTGATTTTCCGAACTGACTCAATATAAATTCTTATAGCTCAGAAAATATTTATAAAGAAGGTTTTGAAATCAAAATCTTCTTTATAAGTTACTCTGTTTGCTGTTATATCAGCATAGCTGTAAAGGGAAAGTATCAGATAAAATTTTGACATTTTTACTATTTTCGACTTCTCGGAAACCCCGTAATCAAAAAAGGTTAAAAAATTCTCGGAAAAGATGTATGTGCATACGTACATACGTTATACTCTGATTTTCCGGACTGGTTCAATTCAATATAAATTCTTTAAAAATAGCTCAAAAAATATCTATAAATGGAGTTTCGATGGCACTAAGTTTTGGATAAAATTAAAGATGGGGAAAAGGGTAGCTTTGACAAATTTGAATTTTTGACGTTTTGTATATTGATCGTACAAAGATGAAATTTTGTATGATAAGGCTATTTATTAAGTTATCCAAAAATTTGACTATACTAAACGATGGGAGGGACAGTTTTTGTCTTATATCTCGAAAAATTGTAGAAATTTGGGACAAATATTATATAATATTTATATTCCAGCGTTGGCCTTTTTTTTTTTATTCAATGAAGAAGGAAGCATAATGATACCAAAATGTTTTGTTTTGATAAAGTATAATTTATTAACCTTGTTAATAAATTGTACCAACCGATAATAATCGGGCCAACTTCCTAATAAAAAAATTACTCTAAAAATAAATTTTTAATCCCCAAAAACAACGGGACTGAAAGGACCCGTACTTAAATCAATTTTTTAAAATTAAATTTTCAAAATTAAATTAAATTAAATTTTTAAAATTAAATTTTCCGCCATGGGGATTTTATAAAAAAGGACTCTTCCGGTTCCGATTTAACAATTAAAATTATTTTTATAAATTTTGATATTTTATCTTTATTCAAGTTGTAACTGTTATTAAAAATGTTTGAGGTAGCTTTAAATGGGACCAAAATGTTTTTACTAAAAATATTGATTTTGTTTTAATTTTTTTAGTTATTTTACTTTTAATACTGCATTATTTTTGAAATGAAAACATCATTGTTAAATTTAGTCAAATTGAATTTAGATTGTTTTTACTGAACATTTTAATCTTTTTTGTAATTATACTTCAATATTTTTTTAATAAAGTCTTTAATAATAAAAAACGTACGGTGTTATTTGAAATAAAATCGGAGAAGACCAAAAGTCTTGGAAACTTACGCAACCCTTCCCCTTCACCAGATTTTCTAAAGATGATTTTATCAGCTTTTTTTAGAATATTACGGTTAGTATCTTTCATATAAAATCACTCCCAAGGATATAACAAAAATATTAAAATTATACTTTCAGTTTTTCATATTTAAATCCTATATGTGATACCAAGTTATAAATTTACTTTTAAACGGTTAATTATTGTAAGAAAATGAAAATAAAATTCCTTTTTGAGATTTTAATTTTATTTACCTGGGAAATGGAAAAATTAACAAAAATGGAAAGCGTCAAGCAACTCTCTTCTAAGCTAGTAGCTGGAGGGCAGTGATTACCCAAGTGGAAGTGATTTTTACGATCTTTAAAATTTTCAGTAATCATTTTTACAAGGTTTTTTAACAATTTTAACAAAATTCATTTCAGTTTATTATTTTGTTAACCAAATAGAATAATCACTTGAATAATTGTTTTTTTTTATTTTTACGTATATTTTTTTTACCATAGCTACGGTAATTTTGAATTACTGTACGTATGTGGTTTAACTATCTTGTAACTAATTAACATTGAATGAAATCACTAAAGACTTCTTTAATGTATTTTTTTTTTTTTTTTTTTTTTTTTTTTTTAATTACGATAAGTTGTAATATAGAGTTATTAATAACTATGGTTCTTGTTAACTCAACGTCGTAAACGTAATTACAGTTTTAGAGTTGTTAGGTGATGTACTTGACGTGCATGAGAATTAGTAATAATTACTTCGTATTAAGTACTTTATACTTTTATAAGTATAATGGGTTGCTATACTTTGGACATTTTTTTTTTCTATTTGACGTTCTGAAGTTTTAAGACATTGAATAAATTTGATTTATGCTGGTACGGGTTGAAAGCAAAGAATAATTGTTCTTTTTAATGAAATAATTATATCCTTAGATATACTTTTAGCAAGTTAACGTACGTCGGTTAAATATAATCTTCGTCCTGGAAATAATATATTTAGCATTTATACATGACTATTTGTTATTACCCTTTATAATAAGAAAGGCTGGATGTAAAGTTGTGTAAAATCAACCTGTTTTAAATGGTTATCTATAGCGCACGCCTACTAATTATCGTTGTAGAAATGCCATTCCATCCTCATCATTTAGTAAGAACAGCTTGCGTACAGCAACTGTAAGAACTAAATAAAATGCATTTGTTTATTATTAGTTTTTTAATATTTCTTAATTTAAGTTAATATAAGTGTAAGATTAATATTACTTAATTTACATAATAAAATCGTTTTATTAATTACTTTATATATAATTTTATTGGATGGTAAGTATATGTGCCAAGTAATTCTTAATTTTTAGTTAGCCTGTAATTTCTACTGTACTGAATACAGCAAAAGCTTGTATAAGAAAAGCATGTACAAAATATTTTTACGTTCAGCTCTGGCATGATAAAATCTGTTGTCTTTAAATCTCCATCTCGTTTAATCAGTTTAATTTTTTATATTAAGATGTCATATTCATTAATTTTTCCTATCCCTCTCAATTCTGATATTTTTTTTTTATTATTGAAAAATTACGTATCTAACTCTAAAATGAACTAGCAAACCAGGGAACTGCATTACTGGGTAATTACATTACTACTTTCTATGATCTTTTATAAAGTTATTTCTACCTGATTTTCGTATTATAGTTATTTTTTTATTTTTTACCAGGTTTTCATATTACACAGTTATTTTTTATAATTTTGCTCAATTCGTTTATTTGCTATCAGTTTCCATATTGAATTTATAGGTAAGTAGTATGATAGTCTATCACTTGAAATAGGATCATCCAATAATAATCCTCAACGAGTACAAAAACATTATGAATAAATGCATGAAAAATAGTAACTATGAAATAACTTGATAACATATGACAGTCTTCTGTTCTCGTCGAGAACGTTATGTGTTAACTTTATTCTCCAGATACATAGCCAACCGCTGATGGCATTCAGTACAGATTGTAATTTCTCCGAGGCTATTTTTCGGACTACCGTCAACTGCCAATATTGCCATGTCATTAGCATATGATGCAACTGCAAAAGACAGCTCAGCAATGTGGATCAAAACTGGATTAGGTAGGTCAGCAATGTGGATCAAAACTGGATTAGGTAGGTCAGCAATGAGGACCAGGAGATTCGGTCCCATAACTGAGCCCTGTGGAAGTTACTGACACTATATTTTTCCTCTGTTATATTCTCATTATATAGAACGTTATTTTTTTTTTTTTATTGTACATTTTAGAGATATTAGGAAGCACTTTAAGATATTAGACAGTAGCACTTTAAGAAGAAGAAGATACATGCTGGAATAAATATTTACCTTGTTTATACCCGGAAATTTGGTGAGTATGTCGCGATTATAAATTTGGTCCCTGTCACGATTATAAATTTTTTTCGGCTAAATCGATGGAAAAACTTAATTGTTGTGAAAATGATGAGGTAAAAAATGTATTGTTTATAAAAATAGTTATTATTTGTAGTATTATAAATTTAATACACCTAATATTTTTTTTTTTAATTGTATATCTCATGATGTAGTCAGTCTACTAAATAAGCATTTATATTTAAATTACATTTTATATTACCCCATAAAACATTTTTTAGTTGTAAATATTTGAAATATTTAGTAGAGTTTCTCAATAAACCCAATCCACGTGGATTTCTGGATCAGAAACGTCCCTTAAAGTTTGAGACCCCGATTATCTTGCTGCAAAATCGTTTTCTTCAATAATTGTGTTATCGCAACACTGTTACGTGTAAAAAATATCCAGAAATATGTATTCCAAATTGCAATTACGATTCAGTTTTAATTCCTTACACACTACCAATACCTTCTGACTATCTACTTGAGTTGAAAAAGATGCTAAGTCCATTTAAAGTATGTTTGGCAATGGCAATTAATAAGTGACAAGGGCAGAAGTTGAAAGTTGCAGGACTCGATTTATTACTATTACAACTCTTTATTACTCAGTCTCTAATTAAAAGTTTATAAATGAATCGGTAGTGACCCTTCAAATGTTATCAAATATGTAAAAAATATTTTCTCGGGTACTTGCGGTTAAAAGCAACAATCTATTCAGTAAATTTATAAAAAATTGGATGAATAGGTAGATAATGTCACGAAGATTGTAATTTTTATTATAAATTAGTAATGATAGAAGTGTTTACGTAATGAAATTATAATTAATTAATCTGGATGTAGATGGAAATGTTAGAAGTGAGATAAAAGGGTTTTTGAGTACTTATATAATGCAGTTATATAATATTCATTAAAAGAAGTTTGCTTTTAGAATCCTCTTAAACATGCGCACGCACGCGCGTGGGCACAGAGAGAGAGAGAGAGAGAGATTGAGTGAGTACAATTTTAAATAATGCTGTACAACTTGTTTTTTATTCTTCTGAGATTCAGCTTATTTATAGAATTTTGACGAAAATATTTATAATGATTGTTTATAAAACATAATGTCTTAGGTCAGAATGTGTTAACGATTAGCGCAACCCATTTTCGTTAAAATACTATCGTTTTACTCTTATTTGAATCACATTGTAACATACTCGTATTTAAACATTAAATTTTATTTGTTAGTTATATAATCTCAAAATTATGTTTAAATTTAAAATAAATGATTTCGAAATACTTTTTCTGGAATGCAGCAATCCAAAAATATTAAGTTTATTATATCAATATAAAAAATTTAAAAGTCTTGCAGATCAGTTGTTTTTAGAAAAATTAAATTATTTTTCTTTAAGTGACAAGAAACAATTAAAATTTGAATATGTTTTTATTTTTATTAAATACGTAATATGTGTATTTGATATCATATAATTATTCTAAGTAAATCTTATCAATACATTCAGCATAAAATCATCCACACTCCTTATAAAATTATCTTATTTACTTACTTTAAATAGCTAAATTGCACGGTTTAGATCCGAATACGGGATCTTACCAATTAACCAAAAGGGATTTAATTCATTTAATTCTTCTATTTCTATGATCTGTATCAAACTGTATAAATCTTTCTATAAGATGAGAGAAGGAACATTTGTTTAAATCTTCAAAAAGTTTGTATGAAAGTAGTTTAAAATGTTATTTGCTTTTATTCTCATCTCTAGAAATTTTCTGTGAAGTGTATGAATCTCATGTTTTTCTAAAAGAAAACGGAAACTTCCATTCTTCGGTAGAAAAAAATATTATTCTGATAATAATTATTTATTATATCTGATAATAAATAAAGGAACTAAGCCATCATTATTCTAATCTGAGCAATGAAATAAATTAAGACAAAATTTGAAAAAAGAAGTCCGATGAAACAAAATTTGTGTTTGAACAAATTTTTTAGAATTTTCTAACACAAATTTTGTTTCATCGGACTTCTTTTTTCAAATTTTGTCTTAATTTATTTCATTGCTCAGATTAGAATAATGATGGCTTAGTTCCTTTATTTATTATCAGATATAATAAATAATTATTATCAGAATAATATACATAATTTAGATAATTTCTTCCTAACAAGAGAATAAACTTTCTAATTAATATTATTCCACTAACTTTTATGCACATTCAGAGTTTTTGCAGAGATCTCTGCTTCGTCAGAATGTATATTATATATACTGGATTAAAAACATCTTGAATAATTAATTGTAATTAATTGCATGTTATATTGATCAATAACTGATAAGATATAATTCTAATTAAATATCATACGTTCTAACAAAGCAGAGATGTCGACGAAAGCTCTTAAAACGACGAAAGAAGAGAAATAATAATATTAAACATCCCAACCCTCGCAGGGGAAGACATCTACCTTGTGAAGATTCCGGTTGCCCACATCACCCCTCGTTCTGATGGACTTTAATGGAGGTCGTCTTTTTTACCCTCTAACTGATTACATCTTATTAATAATTAAAATATTAAAAACCCACTTAACAACAATTCTTTTATATACCTGTTCATGCGCATTCAGAATAAAATTCCATCCTCAGGAACTAAAGATTTTTGTTTCTTACAATCTTATTATAACTAAAACTTATTTGTCGTGTGAATTTGTTTGTGTAAACTAATACAAAATAACAGTGGTCTCATAGTTTAAATTGTGTCGACTTACGTCCTCCCATTGTGAATGTATTCATCGTTGATTACATCTTGCAGTCATCAGCCAGGCCTCAGTTGGAATGCCGCCGATGTAAATTCCTCGGTAGACATTTACATCAGTGATTTTTTTTTTTAACTCAGTCTTTGCCTTCGCTTTAGGCTTCTTTCAGACATCTCTCTTATGTCCTAATCGAAGCCTTCTGAACTAGCAAACCAAGTACGCGGAAGCATGTTCACTGTCCAAGTACGTGCCTAGTTCACATTCGATCTTACCATAAGTGATTTTAAATGTCTCGTACTTCGGAATTTGAATTTAAATCTGCCCTAAAGGATACTACAGAATGTAGACAACAACGGTAACAACCTAATTCCCAAAATCCAAAGAAAAAATTGGATTTTGGACTTTTTCTTAACTGCAGTAATAAGCCCTCATTGAGAGCTCTTCAATGGAATATCATAAGTGGTACTTATTTTCATTGGTTCCAACCAAATGAAATTTTAATCTAATATTTGGATCTTATAAGGGGAAGGAACATCGGTTCGAATCAGACTTCATCTCCAGTTTTTTAACTTTTTTAAATTAAATATATTGATTTATTAATAATTATTAACGCTGTGACTGTAAAAACAGCTTTACAATAAATAAATTATTCATTCAATATTAGTGAAATAAAATTTTATACACTTTTATAAATGTACTTAAGAGTGACTAAAAAACAGACCCTAACAAGAACAAAATACACTCAACAACATATATCCTCTGATATTGTCGGACAATATGACCCTAAGTATGACCCTTGATCATCATTTCGTTTATTTGGTTTTTTGTTGCCAATCATTTAATTTTGGTTTGATATAATACTTCTGATCTTAATTTGTGTACACGCTCTCTAGTTGTCAAATTTTCTCTCTTTATATTCATCATTTTCTCTTAAGTTATTATTATTACCTTTTATTTTATACTACACACCAGAAATCTGAAACTTATGTTAATCAGCAATTCACGTAGATACAAATAATACTGATTTAGTAATACGAGTAATAAACTAACTTTTACTATATCGTAATATTCCATATAAGATTGTTGAATTAATAATTCCATAAATATTTGATGTTAATAAAACTAATATTTAAGCAATTGTGTAACTTTCCACTTTATTAAAGAATTGGAGGATCATATCTCACTTCTTGTGAAATAGGTTTAAATGAAGTGCAGCAACATGTTGTGCACTGTTGTAATATCTAGTTATGCACCTCTCCTTTTGATTGCAATTGACTGGACCAAAAGTGTCCAAAAAAGCCAAAAATCCAAAAAAAATGTGGATTTTAGACTTTAACTCAATTGTAGTAAAGCTCTCATTGAGAGTTTTTCAACGGTATATCGTAAGAGTATTTATTTTCATTGGTTCCAGATTTGTAGCCAAATAAAATTTTAATCTAATATTTGGATCTTATAAGGAGACTTCATTTCTTTTGTTTTTTAATTTAAATATAATGAATTAATAATTATTAACCTGCGATTGTAAAAAATATTTACAATATATAAATAATTCAATAATAATATTAAAAAAAAATTTTAAAAATCAGAAGTTAATGAAATAAAATTTTATGTACTTTCCATTTAAAAAAAAAAAAAAGAATAGGCGTACAAGGAAGTTATGGGGTATCCACATCAGATTTTTTATAGTGATTTCCTGCAGCTATTTAAGTTATGTACACCTATTAAAATACTATGTCATTCCAATTAATTCGAATAGAATGTAATCGTGAGCATATATAATTTTTTATAACATTAAATTTGTTACGTTATTTAAATATGTTGATATTTGTTGTTTTTTATTTTAAGAAATCCTTTAACTAATTTTAATATTCACAGTTTACCAAATAACTTTAATAAAATTAAGTGCGTTTTATATAATGGTCACATTTTTATAATATAATTATTTAGTACATTTAAATAATTTTTCCATAAAAAGAAATAAGTCAAATATTATTTAATGTAATCGATGATAGGGTTATTTTTCAGTACCAATAATTTAAACCAGAGGTATCTATGTTTATTAATACTGTAAACCAAGGGAGTGCACTTGTTTTTTGACGAACATAATTGTTTTTTCAAATTCATAAGTAGCATATACTTAAGTTTATTCAAAATCAGTAGTGTAAACAACATATCTGTATAAAACATTTTTCTGATCTAAAAACCCGTCCGAGACTTTCAAAGTCACGTATAATACTGCGCATTTCAAATGCAAGACACTTGGCTGCGAACGTGTTAATAAATTTTTAATTCAAATCAAGTAATAAATTTTACTTATTACTTTTTTCTTTTATTACTTACTTTTATTTATTGCTAAATGATTTTTTATAAGCTGTTTTATATTTAACAAATTTAGATATTAATTTATGTTGTATCAAATTTCAAATTATATCAGTAGTTATTAACTGAAGTAAAAGATTGTTGAAGATTAGGTTCGTATTAAATTCATAACTCAGAAATAAATTATTCGTTCAAAGTAAATTATTATTAAATTGAGTGGGTATGTTAATAAGTTCCTTAATTTATTACTATTTTTTACCAGTTATATGTAATAAGTTCAGAGATTTTATTGACGTTATATGAAATACGAGAAGCACTAAAATGTCTTAATCTTAATAATACCTTAAACACCCTAAAAAGAGATTTCATGATTATGTAAATTAAAATTTAATTCCATCTAAACGTTTAACGGGTTATTCACTCGGGTTAGTCACTCTCTCACCCACTTTTTCTTTCTTACTCATTATTTCTATCTCTTCTCATCGTTCCATCCCTATTATTCCAGAGAGACAGAGACAGAGAGAGAGAGAGAGAGAGAGAGAGAGAGAGAGAGAGAAAGAGAGAGAGAGAGAGAGAAAGAGAGAGAAAGTTCTTGTATAGGTGCAATCTTTAAAATTCTATTTTTTTTTAGGTGAATCAGATTTGGATATTTGGATATTTTTTCTCAGGCTTATTACACCTTATTTTACAAGAACTATCTTTAAAGCAATGAAGTTTACTAACTTCTTTACTAATTTATTTTTAGTTTATAACTTTGATTATAACTTTGAAAGCTACATTGTAGTAATTTATGAGCGAGTTGTAACGTTTATGTCTATGAAAAAATGAAAAAAAAAATTGAAATGCTGCTGGTTATTATTAAAAAATTATTCTGCGATGCTTTTTGTAGATTTCCAAAATGTGGTTTTGGTTAAAATTTATAAAACCTGTTTATTTTCTACGCTATTTTTGCGATGATGGGCCGTTAATTTTTCAGAACGATAAAGGGGAAAAATGTGTTAAAATAAATCCATTATCAGATGATCATTTTAGAACTGGGATTAATTATTACGAAAGCTCTTGAAGTTGATTTTGGCATGTCTAAAATTAGCATCCAAGGAGACTGAAAAATTTGTCTGAACTACACATGCACCCCATTTAAAGGAACTATGGTAAGTCGTTTGCTGGAAAACTCGAATTTTTCAATCACCAATCATGCAGTGCGGATATAGCTTCAAATGGTTTATTCAATTCATAAAGTTGAAGTTATATTGAAATAAGGAAAAAAGCGTGTTTGAATAGATTGATAACCGATAAAGGTGCGGCAAGTGTATTTTAAAATTTGAAGATTGTTATGACAGATTCCTTAAAGATAGTGCAATTTGTATACCGATGTAGTCAAGATATGTAGATCACTATTTTAATGCAACATATAAACAGTTCAAAACAGAATTTACGTTCAAGATATTCCTTATATTATAAAAAAAAGATTCAAAATAATTTAGTAAACTTATAATTAAATTATTATATTAAAGTTAGCGCTGAAATACGTTAATATTTGGAGTTCAATTAACGGGAATATATCAGGAATGGTAGGCATAAAATTGGCAAAAAAAAAGAAACAGGTACAACGTGTCTATTAGAAATTAATGGTACTTTGCTGCTCAGCACCGTTATTATAAAGTAATGTTATATTTTTCAATAAATCGGGTAAAAACCTATTCATTTACAACACGTCTCACCACCAATTCCCTTGTTTTTCTTTCCTTTCCTATCACAGGTAAAATGTGGGTTCAAAACTTATTTTTTTTTAATCTGCTTGCTTGGAGTGTTATCAAGCATTGACGGACCTTCAAAGTGATTTTCCTGTTGATTAAAACCTAGAAAAATTTCTCTGTTAAGTAACAAATGAGGATTGTTTAAGAAATTTTCAGAGAAGACTCAAGTTTGGGGTCAGATGACGCTTGATGACATATTTGTGGGTCATTCTAAGCAGAATAAAAAAGGTCAGCCCAATCTCTCCAACAGAAAGCCCACACGGATTGGAAATAACTTTTCAGCCCATTTTGTTTTTAATATATGAGATATTATTCAGATTGTAAAATCACCTTTGACCATATCTTTCACAGAATCACAAACGTTTCAATTCATTCAATTTTTTTTTATTTAAATATGGCCTAAACAATCAACTTGCATTCCCAAAAATTAAATGAAAATATATTCAATTGTATTACTAAAATTAATTATTTTACGGCACGGGTTACTTGAGAAACGCTTATCAAATATTTCTAGTGATTGAATCCCTCGGTATTCGATTACTATTGTTTACTTTCTTCTAAGAAAAGTATGAAATATTTTGAAACTTTGTTATTTGTTGTTAATCCATGAAGTCAACGAAAATGTACCGAATTCCATAACCCTTTACAGAAAAAAGAGAGGGAATGAAGGAATTCAGCTTCCTTTATGTAGAACTAACACTTTTTTACACAGTTTGAACATGAAGCAAGATATCGGGATTGGTATTTTACACTTAAGTGTCAATCCTTAGAATTTTTTTTTACTCATTATTCTTCTTTATGTGAGGCAAATAAAATTAACTAAACACTTTTAAACTTGATTATACTGTAGCTCGGAATTGCTAGTTGCTAATTTCGAGGTCGAGATCACATGTTAAACATTAAAATACAGAGTGAACAACATAAAACTGAACCCATAACGTAACCGCTGCAGAATTGGTAGGTTATGTTGGAATGAAATTTTGTGAATGATACGGATAAATTAAATAAGAAAAACATAAAACGTAATTTAAATGTTGCGTTTATTTACCTTATTGTTACAGAAGATGTTCAAAAAAGACCACCCTGGGCATTGATACACTTTTGTTCTCGACTGATCATACTGAGAGTCGTCTGACGCAAAACATTGTTGTCAATGGCGTTGATTTCTCGTTGAATGTTCACCTTTAGTTCATCAATATTGTGTGAATTAGATGCATAAACTCTTATCTATCCACCAGCAATGTTTTCGAGAAGCCGGTTGGAGTAATCAAGTCGTTTCAGCTTGTCTGTCTCCTTCAGTTGTTACCCGGTATGGCTTCAATGTTAATTTATGAAGAATTTTACGAATTTTAGGACAAGATATGTATTTAACTGCACTCACAATACTGCATTGCAACAAAACGTATACTCCACTGACACGTAACCACCTGACAATCGGCAGCAATAATCAGTAGTAATATATACATCCACTAGTCGCGCTAGTTGTGTGAGAGTCTTTCATAATAGTGTTGGGTAACGGTTTCATTATGGGTTCGGTTTTATGTTGCTCACTCTGTATATCAGCCGTATTATATTCTCGAATTTATTTTTGAATAAGAATTTCTTTGAAGAAAAAAATTTGGACGGTTTTGAATAAATCTAAAACCATGTAATATGCGTGCGTCTAACTCAATAAGAGTAAAATACGATAATATCTTCAGGTATGTTTCAAAATTTAATTCAAAAATATTATTTTATTTATAATAAATGCTACTTTAATATCGTGACAAAATTTAATCTACGATTGCAGGAAATATGTCTTATACAATTGATTTTTTCTTCTATAGAGCTAAGTATTTAATCTATTTAAAAATTTTTTTTTTTTTAATAGGTTCATAAATTACAATGTCATTTAAAATTAAAATGTTACATTTATATTAATATGATTTCATTTGTGGATAACCTTATCTTAAAAACTATCTAAATTAAAAAGACTGGTTCTAATTTTATTTCTTTACAAGATATTTGTTTAATATGACATACACAAATGAATACCAATTATAGAACAAATGATTAAACAGTTTGTAGAACTGTTCCGAAACAATATTTTTGTTGATGGCAAAGAGTACCGCCCTCACCCTATGCAATCCTTATACGTGTTTTCCATTTAACTTCCTTATATGAAATACCGGTTGGTAATAGTAAAAAAATCTCTGTTTGAAACAATGGAAGCAAGTCTACAGTTATAACGATAAAAAAAGTACTAGTTATCTATTTAAGACATTCTATCTATTAAATTAAATTAACATGATAGAGTCGTTTGTTTAATGATTATCCTATCAACAATACCGCAATAAGTATTGTAGAATTTAAATAGAACGTAATTATTTGAAACCTATTTATTTTTATATTGTTACTTTAATAGGCGATGTTTATTTACGTAAACTATTATAACTACAACAAGCTTATGATAAAAGTAGAGCAAAACTCGGAAGGTTTGTCCTTATAACTGTATACCTTTATATGTAGTACATAGAATAGAATCAAAATTATGAATAAGTTTTATTTTTTCGATGAAATTTCTATACACTTGTAACCTTTCTGTAGGTAGCATATCTTTTATGAGTAACGGTATTGCAATATTTCAGGTATGAATAAAGATCTTATTTCGTTTTTTAGTTTTACAAGTTTCTCATAATTAATATACTTTAGATAACAAGTAAAAAAAATTAGAGTAGCCTAAATAGTAAACTATACTACCAGTACACACGAGCGAATTATTTGATCACTTTTATTCATTAACATCAGTTAATACGTAGTGTAATTATGAAGTTTTGATTTCCTTTTTTCATTACTATTTTCACTTTCATTCTCAGCTCCTCAAATCAAAAATATCAGGAATTTACCTTAAAGCATAATAAAACATTCTTAACTGAAGTATTAAAATAGGAAATGGGAAATATTTTTGATAATACAGCTCTTGCTTTGAAGAGAATTACTCCTATTGAGGTAATAAGCTTCGCAAATGAATGGAGGATATCCGTACTTACAAACAAGTTAGAATTTAATTTTTTTGGCATTTAAATTTTAAAAAAATTAGGCCTTTTTATTTTAATAATTTACATTGAGATTGAATAATTTAGTCTTAATTAAAGTCTGGATTATACTTTGGTTGTACATTAATAAATTAACTGTGTTAATTTGTAATTAGTAAACATGAATTTTGGAAAACCAGATATCCAGATTAGATTTTCAAAAAAACAAACCTTTCTGTACATGCAAAATTGCAGCATTCGAATACTGTAGTCGGACAAGTTATTTTACGTGGAATGGCAACTACAAATTTTACTGGCCTCGAAGATTCTCACAATTTAAAGGAATCTATGGTCTCAGAAAACAGAAGGGTATAGATTAAAATCAAATAAGGAAGTTAGTAAAACCTAAAAGAAGAGATTTGGTCACCGCAATGAGAAAAGAAATTATCCGAATGTATCAAAAAAGATTAAACAAATAAATCTTCCAAAATATTTGAAAGTAAATAGCCGAACAGGGTAAAATATAAAGCAGATGAAAGATTGAGTTCAAGACCTAAGGGTAACAGAGGAAGAATTTTTGTTAGATGGAGGTTCTGAAAAATTATTTATAATACAAAGATTTTTATGGATGAAGAAAGAAAGAACACCATACAGAAAAATAAAAACGAGGCCCTGAGGTAGGTAATCCCCACGTTCGGAACACAACATCTACTTTCCACGTCCAGGGCGGCAACAGCTGTACTTATGTACAATACACATAGCTGGCTAACGGGGTTCCGAGTAAATTCCTCGGTTATGTTTTTTTTAAGTTTGACCTGTCACTAAACGGACTGGATTTTTCGGCTACCTGCAGAAAATGGAATAATAAACGATTTTGGAAATGGACTCATACCACTTTTAGAGCTGGCGATGTGGCGGCCAGGGTCAATGTTATTGCAGGTGTAACGGAGACCCTTCCGTTGTCCACATGCCTCCTGCGATGGCAAGCATGTAGCAATGGTGCCCATGTATGTTGGTGGTACATGGGAGCTCTGAAAGCTTCGGTGAGTAGGAGCCTGGAGTCAGTGCAGAGATTGCGCATCCGCTCTCTGCCAGGACATATTCCGGTTCCACCGGAGTACCGGATCGGACCTCCAAGGTTAGTAGCCCTGGAGTGGGGGTGTACCCCGGCGGCTAGCCTTTCTACAGAAGGGATTAACACAATGAACGTACTTGAACAAACAAACGTGGCAGAGGGTGCACGTAAACACCCTCGTTTAGAAACCTCCGATTCGCCACAAACGAAGAGGAAAAAGAGCAAGGAGTCAGATAAAATCAAGAAAGATGCTTACAAACCAGAAGGGAATTGAGAAAGTCGTTGTTTGCCCAAACTAAGATTTTTAATTATTACAAAGGAGAATGGAAACTTTCAAAAAGTTAGCCCATTTTTAATCGCAAAAGAAATAACAAATTTTGCTGGTGGTCCTGTTAAGAAAATTCGTAAATCTTTTAATGGATTGCATGTCGAAACCATCAACGACATGCAAAGCCAGAAAGTTCAGGCGTTGAAGAAGATCGGTGAATTTGCGGTTTCTGTCCAACCGCGTAGCACACAACTCATCCACAGGAGTTGTTGTTTGTCGCGATCTTCTAAATTGTACAGAAGAAGAAATTGTAAAAGAAATGTCGAGTCAGGGAGTGACTCAGTGTCGCAGACTAACCATGCAAAGAAATGAAGTTGTTCCTTCGGCCTCGCGTGTTTTAACATTTAATAGGCCGAACATTCATTCCGCAGCAGATGAGATGTTTTAAGTGTCAACGATTTGGACACACAGCAGCTAGATGTGAAGCGCAGGAAATATGTATATGTGGAGAGAAAGCACATGAGGGTGACCCATGTAAAGACCCTCCAATCTGTGTTAACTGTAAAGGGCATCACAACTGTCGTTCAAGGAACTGCCCTACATATAAATTAGAAACAGCCATTCAGGAAGTTAAAACGCTTCAGAAGGTCAATTATCCTGAAGCGAAGAAAATTGTTAATCAGCGCACACCACGACCATCAACTTCTTATGTAGAAGCAGCGGCTCCCCCTTCCACATCTAAAATTAATGTGGAGCAGTTGCTTAACACGATGGCACCAAGTCTTGCGACAATGATTGAAAGAATCATTGATTCAAAGATTGAGTCGACTCATCAGAGAAAATAAGTTAAGATGAGACATAAGAGACGCACCAGCGCCGTTTAAAAAACCAGCCAAATCTGAGATCGTAAAGCCACCAACTAGCGTAAAAATTAAAAATCTTGACTTATCTGACAAAGAGAAACAGATCACTCCGTTGTCTAGTCACAAGCCTAAGGAAATTGAAAAGAGAAAGGAAATTAAAAAAGAAAAATTGAAAAAGCACCAGACGCAGATGATATAAAAACTGCAACAATGGAGCCTCCAAAAGCTCAAAGAACAGCTTCAGCGAGAGCATCTATTTCAGCTGGACCCAGCACTGCAGTAGAGATAGAATCCAGTTCATCAGCCGCGGAAAGTGCATCGCTTGCTAGTTTAGATTCCATAGCAACGATGCTAACAGCACCAATGAAGCTTTCATCACCTGATGTAAGCCGGCGAACGTCATTGGCATCAGAAAGAGAAGATGCCATGTCCGAGGCCTCAGACACACTGTCATCGGAAGTTGAGGTCGTTCGCAGAATGGAAAAACGGTCCAAGAAAGGATGGCCGAAAGGAAAGCCTAGGAAGTAATTTTTTGGATTCGAAGTTATAGGAAAATGTAAATTTTTGTACATGTTTTGATTCATGAGAATGTGAATCATTGAACTTTTTTTTACTTTTTATTTTTTATTTTTTGAAGTTTGATGGGGCTAATGACCAAAGTAGTCGATGCCCCTAAAAACCTCAAAAAATAAAAACGGGTGCATTCTGACATAATGAAAAAAATATGGAAAAAAAGAAATGATATTGGCGTAGTTATCAGTAGGCCAATTAAAATAATTAAAAAATAGTTTTATAATAATTTTTAATATTGTTCTGAGTTTTTTTAAAAAAACATAATTATTTTAGATAATTTATTATTAGTTAATATAGTCGGTGATTGGGTATTGTTAATATATTGTGGGCTAGTATATTTATAATTGCCGAATTAACTTTAAAAATCCTGTATTCATTATTTAAAAATATTTGTGATAAACCAAATTTACAATCTACTGAAATATTATATAGAGAATTTGAAGGTTTTTCAAAACATTTCATTATAAAAAAAAATTATTTAATAAAAATATTATACTTTTTTTTCTTAGTTTGTGCAATTCCCCGATTGAAATGACTAAAAACAGTAATATTCCTAAAACAGCAATGTATTCCTAAATATAAAACAGCATTATTTGAGAGAAATGACTGGGATAAAAAACATTTAATTTAATATAAATATCAAATACCGAATAATTTAGATTCAATTACAGGCTTGATCTGGTCTTATCGTTTTTTATTTATCACTTATTTAATGATTATTCTACTAATGTATTAATGATTTATTTGGTACATTGTTACTGAAATTATATGAGATTGAAAAGCTTTAAGGCAGGTGCTTTTGCGACCTCCGTGCCGCTAGTGGTAGCGTCTAGCCTTTCATGCGGAGGTCCTGGGTTCGAATCTCCCGGTCAGACATGATATTTTTACACACGCTACAAATAATTCATCTCATTCTCTAAAGCAATAGCTAACGGTGGTATCGGAGATTAAACGTCACTGTACATTAGGAGGGGGTTTTGTTTTCCCACGGGTGTGGAGGGAAAGCTTGTTTTGTCCTCGAAACGTGCTGGAAAGATCATCTTTTTCGATTCTCGGCGGATTATTGAATTCGCTAAATGGATGAAATACGGAACAACGAGTTTGTGTCAAACTGCTGGGAAATCAGCTTCATAGACTTTTTGAGTGCTTGGCATTTCTTCCGCCACCACCCCATTCGGTCGCCCTAAAGCATAAGACCGAGACCGAATGTCTGTGCCACAATTAGCCGTACTCAGGGTTAGCTTCCCACGGGAATGCGGTAAGAGTCTTCCCCTAAGGTAAACTACGGATGCCGGTTGAACAAAGCATCCGCATCTAGGAACTTCCACATGGTCCGACAATGCGGCTCTCGCCACATTGACTCGCCGCTTGTGTGCGGCCAATTTTCCCCTTGACCTCTAAGTTCCTGGATGACCCGGTCTCTGGCCCCCCCAAGCGCAGGGGACTGGACCTCCCCGCACAGCTCATCAGCTGCCAGGCGGAACCGAAACAGATATTGATTCAAGTTAGCGTGGTTGGTGAGCACCCAGGCACCCGTTGCCCTTAAAAACGAGCTCGAGGCATACCATCCCCCCAAATCCGGTATAAACTTATACAAGGATCCTCCCTTAGTCGTAGTGTCCCATTCCAGCTTCGTAGACTTATGAATTTTTAAAAACAACTTTCGGGACTAAATGTCTGAGTCAGTAAAATATTAGTATTTGGTTTAAAAAATTTCAAAGATGGCCTCGAATTAGTTCCCCTGCGTTATGGCCGGCCTTCGACTTCAAAAACCAATGAAAAAATTGTGAAAGTTTGTGATTTAGTCTGCTCTGACCGTAAACTTACGGAATAAGTTTTTATGCGGTTCAGTCAGACCAACAGAAACAATACCCAATGAAATGTCCCAAGATCTGATTAATCGAGCCTAAACTTACCTAGATTTGTCAAATAGGTTAATTACAGGCAGCTAATAGGTTTAAGGGTATGAAACAGTAACAAAAGCACAATCATCGCATAGAAGAGTCCAAATTCATGATGACCGACAAAGCGCGACAAAGTCGATCGAATGTAAAGACAGGTTTGGTAGTTTTCTTCAATCCTACGCGTTCATGTACACACTGGGACAGTGTGCAACAAAAAGGTGATTGATTGCAAAATAAAATAAGATCTTGATGTTTTTTGTTTCTTATGTAGGAAGTTAAGCCTCAAACTCATCGTTAAATACAAATCGAAAGGGTATGAGTAAATTCTGTTGTAGCTGTTACATTTTTTTATAGAAAAATATTGATTGAAAAATAAGACGAAATATACTTCCCGCTTTTGCATTCTCTAAATATTTTCTTTTAGTTATAAACGATATATTCTAAGTGATATATTAATTATGTATCAGGTCTGTATAAGCCGCGTAGTCGAAGAAAAAGTCATGTAAAGTTGTTGCAACATTGTTCCCGTTTCAATACAACTGTCAATACTATTTTCACTGAAATTAATAAATGAAGTAGAGAGAGTGACTTGTGTCTTGTGTCAATACACAATAAGTAAAAGATGTGTGAAAGAATACCTTAGATTTATTTCAGTTATTGAATGTTTTTTTTTTTTTAAGGTAATACGGTTTAATGATACAAATTAGATATATCAATATTCTATTCACATGATTTTAATTTATTTAACAAAGTAAAAGTACGGAGTACTACTGTTTTATTTTTTGGATATATAAATTTAATTTCTTTTTAATATTTATGGAATTATAAGTTTCATAAAAGCGGATTTAATATAATGCAATTGTTTAATTTATTAGTTTTTTGAAATTCTATCCCATTATACATAAAATATATGTTATTGAAGGTAAAATATTTTAAATATCTTTTAGATATTTATATTTTTAAGACTTGTTAAAGGTTCAGATTACGAGATGAATAAATAAAATGCAATGCAGAAGTCAAGTTATGTATTCGTGACTTGAAGTTTGTGGCGAAGAATATAAATTAAAAAAGAAAAACCTACTCACTAGTCGAATGAATAGCTTTTTAAGTTTGCATAAATACTAAGTGTAATACACGCGCGCTCGCATGATCCTTACAGAAAAGATGGAAGAAGGAAAACGACAACTGTTGGTGGAATTCTAAATCATGAATTTATCATACTGAAGATGCTTCCATAATATTCATGATGTGGTCTCACACGACATAAAATCTTAGATGCACTTAAAGCGGTATAGATTTCATACATATGTTGACGGCTTCTGGATTAGGAAAAACATCTGCTTCCGTTATATTAGTTGAGAATTCATTATTTTTTTCTTATATAAATTTCATCAGACAACTGGAAACGATTAAGAAATGTTTTCTTCAAGATTTAATACTGTTATCATATAACTAGTAAAAATAAAGGAAAATTTATATATTTTAGCAAAAAATAAAATTATTCCAATACCTAATGTAATAATAATTTTGAGAAGTTTTGCAAATTTTGAGAAGCAACTCTATGTTTATATACCCGTTAAATTATTAAACCGAGAAAAAATTCACCTATATAAAATTATCAGAATTATTTGACTATATCCATTTTGACTATCCCTGAATCCATTTTGATTAGTTTCGGCGTGACGTTTGTACGTTCGTATCTTGCATAACTCAAAAACGATTAGCCGTAGGATGTTGAAATTTTGAATTTAGGACTGTTGTAACATCTAGTTGCATCTCTCATTTTGATCGCAATCGACTGCATCAAGTGTCCAAAAAAGGCAAAAATCGAAAAAATTGGATTTTGGACTTTCTTAACTGTAGTAATAAGCCATCATAGAGAGCTTTTCAATGATATAAGTGATATTTATTTTCATTGGTTCTAGAGTTATAGCCAAATAAAATTTTAATTAATGAAATATTTGGATCTTACAATGGAAGGGGGCACATCGGTTTAAATCTTACTTCATCTCCTTTTTTTAAAATTTTTAAAAAATGTTATTGTATTGATTTATTAATAATTAATTACTAACCTCTGATTGTAAAAAAAGTATTTTAATGAATAATAATTAAGAAAAAAAAATTAAAAGATATCATTATTAATCAAATAATATCGTTATTATCAAATCGTTATTATCAAATATCGTTAATGATATCGTTATTAATCGAATAAAATTTTATGTACTTTTCATTAAAAAAAAAAAATGTGTATGTAATTTAATAGGTGTACACGGAAGTCATGTGGTGTCCATATCAGAATTTTTTATATGATTGTTGTGCAAAAGAAGTTAATGTACAATGAAAAAACGTATAGTAAATACTCACTCAACATATTGAGATTATTTTTCTTTATTTTCAATCTTGTTTCTATAAAAGTATATAATTTAAACTGATTATTTATTAATTATATACATCTCGTTAAAGAAATATTGATAGAAATATAAGATTAAAAGATAGCTCTAAAGAACTCCTTAACAGTGTCTTTCCATTGTTAACAATTGGGTATTACCAGTTTCAATAATACTTATTTCTATCGTAAATTAAAAAAAAAACTGGTAAATTATAATTAATAAATTGAGTAGAATAAAAAATTAATAACAGGTAATTGGAATAAATTAATTTATGTAAAAATGAAATACGAGTACTTTAACAATCACGTAACTTACAATCTACATATTTACTGTTGCAGATTGTTCCTTGTAAAACAAGTAGTCGGTTAATCTTTCTCTTTCAAAACTTACTATTTCAAACTCATAGGTTCGATTCATAGCGAGAGTATATCATTTTTAATGTATTATTTCATTTCTCTCTAATTCTTTGTGTATAATTTTCTAAAATATACTTATAGTAAATGTATTTATTTCACTACTGTAAAGATACGTATTTTTCGTTTTTTGCGATAACTTGAACCAATCATTACGAAATTTTAACTGTAGTTTTCTTATGACCTCCGGATTGTTTAAAAAGTAAACAAAATTTCACCAATCTTACCATAAAAAAAACGTATTTATAAATAACCTATTACTATTTCCTTTTTTTCTAAATTTCGATTTTGTCATTGTTTTTGACAATATTCACTTTTTCAGAAGATTAATGTGATTTACAAAATTTCATATCATTGTATAGAAAATATTAGTTTATATTGTTATATTAATATACGTAAAAACAGATTAGTAGTAAAATTATAGGAATTACGACTATATAGACATAACAAAGTTTTGATGGTTTAAAGAATAATGAATTTTGAATTCTGAAGGATGGTATTATATTGACTAGATTTAATGTCATTCTCTAATCTGGCGGAGACCCTTCTTTTTCCTGTTTAGCCTCCGGTAACTACCGTTTAGATAATTCTTCAGAGGATGAATGAGGATGATATGTTTGAGTGTAAATGAAGTGTAGTCTTGTACATTCTCAGTTCGACATTCTTGAATGCTGTAACTCTCGACTTCCAAATCAGCTGATTTGGGAAGACGCGTTAACCACTAGACCAACCCGGTGGGTTCTGGCGGAGACCCTTCTTTCTTTCCTGTTTAGTCTCCGGTAACTACCGTTTAGATAATTCTTCAGAGGATGAATGAGGATGATATGTATGAGTGTAAATGAAGGAGTGTTCTGGCGGAGACCCGCGAGAACTCATCCTCACTTGTATCATTCTGTAGATTTTTTAAACTGAATTAAGAAATTCCATCAGGATGAGTCATAAACATAATTGGCGTAGATACTATTTCGTATTAATATTTACATAACACCTAGGTCGGCGAGGAGGAAGAAGTTCTAGGGTTATTTATGATCGTAGACAACGTGATTTACATCAGAACGTTCAGAAAGAACGACATGCAGAAAGCATGTCAGCACAACAATTTTACATATTCCAAACGTTGCCTGGCTGAACAATTTTTCCCATCTACCTCTCCCTCCAATATCAATTATTTGTGTCCTATAAGTTTGTCTCGTATTTTAAATATACTTTTCCATATGCTTCTTTCTTCAGCAATTTGCCGCAACACCTCTTCATTTGTATAATTATCCACCCATCTGATTTTTATTTTCCTGTAGCATCACATTTCAAAAACTAATTTTTTCTTCCCAGGTACTCCGATAGTCCAAGTTTCACTTCCATATAAAGCTACGCTCCAGACATATACTTTCAAAAATGTTTTCCTAGCGTTTAAATTAAATTTGATGTAACTGAAAGCTCGTTTCGACTGTGTTATTCCGCATTTTATATCGCTACTGCTTTGTTCATGTTTAGTAATTCTACTTCCTAAATAACAAAATTCTTCTACCTCCATAATATTTTCTCTTCCTATTTTTATATTCAGTGGTCCATCTACATTGTTTTCTACTGCATTTCACTACTTTCTTTTTGTTCCTCTTTATTTTCATGCGGTAGTTCTTGCATAGTATGACTTCATCCATGCCATTCATTGTTTCTTCTAAGTTTTTTTACTCTCAGAAAGATTTTTGATGTATGAGTAGTTAAGCTAATTGAGTAGTATTTTTTCAGATTTATCTGCCCCTCCTTTCTGTGGTATCATGACAATAACACTTTTTGCGCAGTAATTCTGCAGGTATCCCGTCTATCCCAGGAGCCTTTCTGCCATTCAAATCTTTTAATGTTCCATTAAATTTAGATCTCAGTATTGTATCTCCCTTTTCATCCTCTTCTTTCTCTATAACACCAGATAGTAATTCATTTCCTCTGTATAACTTTTCATATATTCCACTCACTTATCGGACCTTTTCTTTTGTATTTTAAATCAGTGTACCATCTTTATTTAAAACATTTAACTTTCCTGCATGCTCCGTCTGTTTTACCAATGATCATTTCTCCTTCCACTTCTGAACGCTTTTCTTTAATCCACTCTTCTTTCGCTAATTACCACTTCCAGTTTATAGTATTTCCTAATTGTCGATTGTTCCTTTTACCTTCCTCATCTTTAGCATTCTTATACTTTCTACGTTCATCCATCAGCTGCAATATATCGTCTGAAATCCAAGGTTTTCTACCAGTTCTCTTTGTTCCGCCTAAGTTCGCTTCTGCTGATTTAAGAATTTCCTTTTTAACATTTTCCCATTCTTCTTTTATTTTTTCTAACTTATCGTTTCTACTCAGGCCTCTTGCGATGTCCTCCTCATAAATCTTCTTTTCCTCCTCTTCCGCAAGTTTCTCTAAATTCCACCGATTCATCTGACACCTTTTCTTCATTTTAAACCCCAAACTTCATTTCATTATCACTAAATTATGGTCGCTATTAATGTCCTGCACCTGTATATGCTTTTCAGGCGAAGATTTGATTTCTAAATCTCTCCCTCTTTCATTCCTTTTGCCCAGCCCGTATTCACCCACATATCTCCACGCATATATTTAAATTTCAGTATTACACAATATTGAACTTAGACTGACTATTTGAATTCAAACGTGTAACATGATTATGCAATCAATGCACTACCAAAAGTGGAATGTGCTTCCACTGATGTGCTTTGAACAAAGTAGTTATTGAACAACTTTAACGTCCTCCTAACTTCATTAAAATTTTGATTTTGGGATCTCATTTTTATCTAAACATTTCATTTTATCCGGTAAGTTGTCAACAGCTACAAAGCTGAGAGCATCAATCTACATATAATTAAAAAAAATTTATTTCCAATTTTTGAAGTTCATATAACTCGAGCGAAGGCGAAACTTGACGGTTACTTCTGGATGAGAAGCTCCGCGGTGAATCAGTGTTCTTAATTGGGCGAAGTTTATTGTTTATGGCACAATCCCATTTACTAGGAAACAGACAACGGTTGAAGCAACGCAACTGGTAAAAGGCTGAAAAAATCTCTTTTGTCTGCGCTCTCATTGCCTGAAAGGCAATGAACGCGCATACATGTCTGTATTTCGGCAGAAGTTCACTGTTGCATTACGTCTAGTCATTTACGGAAATAACACAATGAATTTCACAAACAACAGGGTGTCTGGAGTACTAATTGCTTGTAAGGCATTCATGGAATCTGAGCAAGCAAGAATATGTCAAAAATTTGGGTTAACCTAATGTAAGGCTTTATTAATGCACACAGTTCTGCAACAAAAATACAGGTGATATCGGGAAAGGGCAAACATATATGTTCTATTGCCAACCAAAAAAACTATAACCAATAGAACAGAGCGGTCCGTGTAAACTGTAATCAGGATTCATGCTATTTATTATACTATAAAATTCGTTTTGCAAGATAACCGAATTTGTGTTCTTTTTATTATTCAGACAAAGATAAAAGCAGTAATTAACGAAGGAAAGCTGCCAAAGTGAGTTGGAGCAACAGGAAGGACTGAAGGTAATTTTGTATGTTCAGAGTTGAGAGAAGGCGTTGAGCTCTGATGCCTAGTGGAGCAGTAGATCTTTGCTGTTCCTGGTATCGATTAAGTTTCATTACTCGTTTCATAATAAAAGTATAGAATTTTATTACAATCATAAAATTTCTGTCTCAAACAAATTTAAAGATAAGTTTAGAAATATTTACTGTTAGGTTATTTTTTTAACTTAATTTTAGACACTGGTAAAGCTACAAAAAACAGACATAAGCTATTAATTACCAAATCCTTTAGATGTTTTTTTTTTGCTCAATTTGGACATTTTTATTTCAAAATTTTATAAATTGACTACTTTCCAACGAAGAACCCATTATAATCAGAACTATAAGTATTCCCAGGATACAAGAATCTATTATGATCAGAATTATAGGTATTTTGTTTTCTTTTTTTTTTGTATTTATTTATACATTGACTAGCCAGTTATATAAAACAAATGTTATATCATACTTCGTTTGAATTTTGAAAATAGGACGTGTGTTGCACAGATATTATTAAAAAAACCCCATTGTACCTCCCAAAACTGTGCCTCACGGACACCCCGTTTGTTACCAGTAGGTGGTGATGTTTGTGCTAGTCTCACACGAGGTGCTCGTATACCTTACCACTCTAGCCTCATACGCAGTCCGCACGGGAAGCCATTATTGTTAAACAGAAATTTTTTAATTTAATATTATTTTATTTAAAGTAAATTTAATTCTGTTATTTTTGTAATAGTATTAATTGGATTGGTTCGTACCATTCAGTTCAAACTCAGATCACACAATGAAAGAAACTCACAATTCATTAATTCAATCCATTAAAGTTTTTGATTCATCCTTCTCAGCTACGCCAAAAAACAAGAGTAAAAATTTGGTTCCTATTGATCGAGTAGTTTTTTTATTTATCCCGAACAAACAAAAACCCTTTTCCTCTTTATATAATAGTACAGATAAAAAAATAAACTAATAGAAACATTGGAAAACCATCTGGAGACTCAATATTTTCTCCGATATCAATAATTATTTTATTTCTGTATTATAATAATATTTCAATAATAGAGAAAGTAAATCTATTTACATAACCGATGAACTATTTGAAATATGTATGAATGAAACTAACATACTTAATAATTGACATATCTGGAATTATTGTTTAAATATTTTTATTACAACTTTCTTCTAGGAATGAAATAAATTTATAAAAATAACGTTAATTAATTAGTAGTATATAGTTGCTCTTTAGCTGGTTTGTCATGTGAAGAAATCAATGTTACCTTATGTAGCAACTATCTTACATAACTAGTAAACTTTTGTTGAAGTAAATGTCTATAATATGCCCGGTACAGGTATAAAATTAAATTGTTTGAAATTTTATGATAAATATTTAATATATAACAGGGGATAATTAAAAATAATTAAATTCTAAATGAAATCTGCCGTTTTATTAAGTATTAGATAATTTTATCCAAATACGGTTAAGTATTTTATAGTTTTTTGTATGTTTTTTTTCTTTTTATTAAAAAATGTTAATTACCTAGAAATATATATATATATATATTATTCAAAATTTAAGATAAGGAAAAATTAATAACTGGGTTTATCTTTTTCTAAACTAATAAAATTGTGCTACTTTTATAATTTAATTTCAAATAAATGTAACTGAAATGCCATCTAAAAGTTTACAACAGATTTCTAAAAAAGTTTTATACCTAACCTTAATAAAAATATGTAATTTACGATATAATATTTAAAATAAATACTGTGTTTAGGTCTAATTTACGTTGAGGATGTAGCGTATGTACGCAACTTATTATAAAATAAATAAATATCTGAAAAATAAATATATTATATACATCGTCATGCTTATAATAACTAAATGTTTGATTTTGTCCATTTTAATGGATTGTACTGTGGATAAAGCTCAAATTATAACCATGCGTATGAGACCGCTTCCCTAATGGACACCATATATGGATAATATTATTACGATTACTATAAACATAAATTTTTTAGTTTAAATCTAATTTATTATTATTATATCATGAACTTTATTCTTGCTTAGTTTAAAGGAATATATTGTGTTAAAAACTTATTATACAGTATCGTGACTACTCTTTTCTTCCTATATATACTCTTTCTCTCTGTTTATATATATATATATATATTGCCTTTCACACTAATCTTACAGATGAATGACGAGAATGCATTCGCTTATATGTAAAAACGTAAGTGCATATTTTATTACACGACATCCTCAATAAAAACTGCTTTCTTTATTATGAATTCTAATATTTATTATAATTACTTCATGAAAAATGAAATTCAAATATATTTTTTTAAAGAGATTTTTTTTCGGTTCTGGATTTTAAATTCATATTAAAATAAATGAAAACGCTACTGGTATTTATAAAAGAAAATATTAATAGCAAATAGAAAAAGAAAAATGTTAACAATTGTCATGAGTAAAGTAGAGATGATATTAAGGTAAACCCGTAAATTTATTTAAAATAAAACAGTTTTAAATAAATAGAGAGTAAATGAAATATTGACAATAAAACAGATTAATAATAATAACGTATAAATTATAAGTACTAACGTTTTAATATAGGGAGAATATATCTGTGTTTAAAAGTTAAAATTAAAAAAAAAATAATAATTATAAATTATAGTTTAACAATGTAATATATTTTAAACATAACATAAAAAATTCCACCTTTCCACTTTGACTAGTGACCACACCTAAATTTATCCCTCTTATATGAGCGGATAAGAAAATATTTTATGTTTAAATATTAAAATATAGCTTGTTTATTCGAGGATAATAGAAATATTTCCTATTTTAGATAAAAGTGAGAGAAGATAATTGTGACAAATAATTATAAAAACCTTTCATATTAATTTATTAAAATATATTTAAAATATTGCTGAATCATTTTAAAAAAAAATCAAATCAAAAAATCAGGGAGTTGGTCAACAAGCCCTTGACTACATCTACATTATACACTGCGTTTTGATTGACTCTTGGCTTATATTTTCATTTTATTATTAAGATAACTTTATAGTTCTGCAGAGAGACTTCTGTAGCACTTTCCAGGCGTCCCCTTGAGATAAATTCTGAAAGCTTTAGTGACACAGAAGAGATATAAACACAGAAGAGATAGTCTTAGAAGAGATATGCTTCAGGTATAGGAACCTAAAAATTGGTTAATTTTTCGAAGAAATGTATTACTAGATAGATAAATAATTATTGTTTCGTTCCCGCTTTTCAACCAATATAATGTAACTGTACCGGTAATGTGTAGTCTTTAACAAACTCAGGCCGACCATTCCTGAGATGTGTGGTTAATTGAAACCCAATTACCAAAGTACATCCCAACCCTGTAGAGAGAAGACACCCACCCCTTGTGACGTTATCGGTTGCCACACCACCCACCCCCCGTTCCGAGCCCTGAGGAGCTTTACGGTAGATCGTATTTAGACCCACCCTCTAACTGATTACATCTCAGTCATCAGCCAGACCTCAGTCGGGATGCCACCGATGTAAATGCCACGGCAAACATTTGCATCAGTAAAATACAAATCAAATTTTGCCTTCCCGTAGGCCTCAAACGGACATCTTCACATCAGACTTAACATGATTCCGTCAAACTAACTAACCGAAACCGCGGAAGCATGGACCCCGTGCCCAGTCCAAATTTGACAGCACCGTTCGTGACTGTGAATGCTTCAGAAAACGAACTAGTTAAAAGTTAAATCTCATTTAACTTTCTCATGGAACGTAATCTCATTCCGGTCCATGCAGGAGCTGAGGTCCACCCCGTCCAAGCATGGAGTCTCGGGCGGCATTACCAAGTCATAATTAGGACAGCCACCTGCGGAACGAAGCCACGCTCCCGGTCGCACGGGCTACCATACCCCGACAGCGCGGCCACCACCCGCCAGTGGGAGCCCCAAATCGAGCCATAAACAATACCAATATAATCGTGGCACGATGCCAATGCGCCTACCTCCAACGAATCCAATGCCTAGGCCGGAACCCTTACCACCCGGGATCCTATCACGATCAAATTCCTCGACTAAACTCCCTTTGCAAACCTTCACACCGCAAGGGCGCGAAGTAAAGCAGCCACTGTAGACCACTCCTCGCGGATTATCCAGTTAATACGGAGATCCAGAGAGGAATGTATTTCTTCAAGTTTCCTAACAATTCGTGAACATTCGACCTTCTATCGGGAACAGACATAGAGAACGGGGTCTACTGTATCATCAGTTCCACAATCCGGGCATTGACTAGAATCCACCAACCGAAACGTAGCCAAACTCGTCCGAAAGTCACCATGCTCGGAGAGAAACTGTGTGATATACTGTTGGGGGGAAACCCATCTAATCGCACCTACCTACACTATAGGAAATATACCATGCATGTAGTGACCTGTGGAGGATTCATTCCATCTAACCTGCCAAGACGCAAGGCCCCTGTTCTCCTGCTTTCGTTCTGACGTCAATAGGTTATTTACCTTGGAAATATAGCATTCCTTACGCTCATTAGCCAAGATATCCATTCGTTTGACTCTGGCTATAACACAGACCGCCTCCCGCGAGATTGTTCTATAACCGTCTATAACAGCCAGCAAGAGGAGTCGCTGGGCGCGCAGGAAAATGTCCACGTACCACCTAAAAGCCAAGCGATGAGCCCAGACTGGTGCAGCATAGGGCATAATAGCCTCACTGACACCTTTATATGGTACGGTAATTCAACCCCCAATCGGGATGAATGACTCTACGGATTCCATAAAAAGCATCAGCGGCTTTTTATGCTACATACTGTAGATGTTCCTTGAACCTAAAGTACACCGGTATCCATGATCTAGAATTGAAATCCGAATAAAAGCAACTGCCTTTATTAGGAATGAACCTGAGAACTCGATTTAGAAATCAGCTGATTTACGGCGATGAGTTTACTACTAATCCGAATTTAGATCAACCCGGTGGATTAAAATCCATTTTATTTTCTTACGTTTAATTATTTTTTATTTTTCTAATTCACTTTTTAATTATTAAAAAAAAATTACACTGAATCATTCATAAAAACAAATGCATAACATAATGTGTTAAGAATTTTTGTTGCAAACACGAAACAGAAATTATTTTTAAAAATGAATTCACTATATTTTGAAAATTTTGTGTAAGAATGTGGAAAATAAATTTTTTGTAGTTGAAGAAAAATGCCATATTAACCGATATTCGATCCCGGGATCTTCCGGAATAAAGGCTAAGATATTTACATTTCTATCGTGGAATTCTGCTCAATGGGGGATTGATAAAGGAGGCTTCTATATAGACTTAAATAAATAGACTTTTAACACTTCCAAATAACAACGAAAAAATAATAATGTAATTAATTATTAATATAAATATAATCTGACATTAATTAAATAAATTACAATAGAAAAGTGATGAAGCATTAAAAAAGAGGCTAATGTTAAAATAAAAGAGAAATGCTGACTAATTATTGATTTCCTTATTATTTTTCTAAGTATTATATAATTGTTATAAAACAGATTTATATAATGTAATTTAAAAAATTTCACTTAAAAATGATTATTTTTTCATAAAATGGAAGTTTTTAAACGATTTGAAAGGTAATAATTTAGATTTTACAATCTTTGTTCGTTGACTTTACGAGTCTTCTCTTCAATTTTTTCTTCTTCCTCTTCATCCTTTTTTTTTTAACAAAGTTGTGCTACTTCAACTAAAGTTGTCTTCGCTCATTATGACAATGTTCTTTACTCTTTCTCTGAAATGTTTCCTAGCCGTTTTTTTTTTCATTTTCCATTACGTTCTAGTACTTTTTAATCCAGATTCTCTACTCTTACGCTATAAGAGTATAACCTACCTCACTCCATATCATTTTGACTTCATACTCTCGAGGAAAGTTTTAAAAAATCATTATATTATTATTATATTAATATTCTCATTAAAAGAAACCGGAAAACTTTCTACATAATTTCTAACTAAATTTTTATATTTTAAAATATATAAATTTTATTATTATCATTTTAATAATATTTATTCTTAAAGTTATAATTTTTTTACCATAATTATGGATTGATGACTTTTCTCAAAAACAGTAATTTTAGTCTAATAATAAAATGTTATATTTCGTAACTATTTAATAATAGAACATGAAAAATATATTTAAAAAGCAACTGTTATTAGAATAACATGGAATTTATTGCAAATAGAATCTTTTAATAAACATATTGTCACTTCCTTTAACATTAAAGAAAAACATTAAAGTTGAACATCAGTAAAGTACATTCTGACTTTGATGAGGTTAGAAAATGAATGATTACCACTTATTACTATTTCTTTCATAATTTTCTAGTCTATTTTTTACTTAATTACCTAAAAAGTGAAAATTTATATTCAAAAAGTATAGGAAAAAGATGGTTGACGGTGGACTCTAGCAAATCGAATATTTGTATTAAATATGGTCGTCAAAGTAAAGTAAATAAAGTCACCAAATATCACATCAAAATTTTTCATAGTGAAAGGTTAAGTGGCTAAAATGTAATATTTAGCATAAAAAATATTTATACTGGTTATGAATAAAATTGAAGGTAGCTTTCGTATCTGATAATATTACCAGATTTTATTTTATAACATATTTTTTATATTTAATTGCTAAAAAAATGTTTCAGAAAAAGCCACGCCTTTTCACAGAAGATGTATTTTCAATCTTCGTTCTATGATTTTCAAGACTTTCTATCCATTTCTCCATTATTAAAATTATTGTCTGAATACTACGATCATTATCAGATGTTTTTAGTCTTTAGGAACCTCTTTTCATCCAGTTAATGTAGTTTTACACAGCAGCTCTTAATTTTCAGTATAACAGAGCTACAGCTGTTGAAGGGAAAGTACTGTAATCGTTCCAATTTAGGCATATACGGTTTTCACCGGGTCTTGATGTTTTGACATCTAAAAAACCCAAAACACCGGATGGAAATTTTACGGATATTCTTATGCACGTATGTGTGTTCAGTGTATCACATTATATCTTCAAAGCTACTGAACCGATTTTGAACAAACTTGGTCAGATTAATTCCGTATATAGGGCATTGATGCCGTAAATTTTCAACTTAAAAGTTCAAAGAGGTGAGGATGTAAAGCAAGGTCACCCTCATTATCTCGAGATTTCGCCTAATTAAGGTGCTATTTTTCTTAGGCATATTTGTTGGGCAAAGCTTTTCTTCAAAATCTCACCCTCACCGCAAAAACTGCTCTAAACTAGTCGCTAAGTGGGTATACGCCGTCAATAGTACCCCTTGTCATCACAAGGAGCGCTAGTGTTGTACTGACGAACACTGTAGAAAAAATATTATATTTAAATAAAATGATAAATATTTTAAATTCGTGACGGGAAAGTCCCACAACTGTGTTGTCAGCTTTAATTCCGAGTAATAACCAGGCAATAGTAGAATTCAGACTTCCAAACCGGACACCTAAAACTAATCCCGCTTCTTATATTGTTTTCAACTTTGTAATTTGTTGCATTGTTTTGCAAATATAAATTCTTTGGAAATATATGAATTTTATAGTTCCATAAAATTTATAAAAATTATTTTAAAACATTATTATTTTTAAACATTTTAAAAGGTTGGTATTGGGTTTGTAAGATTGTATTATTAAATGAAAATATATTAATTGTTTGAAATTTCACTTCGTTTTTTCTTACCTTTTTGAACAGAGACTTTTTGAAAATATTTATTTACAAGACATACATTTACGAAACGTAAACAATTCGGTACTTATTTTATTGAAAGTTGTTAAAAGTAACTTTTACCAAATCCATTTGTTGACAAATATAGAGATAAATGAAAATTCAATTACCTGAAAATATAATATAAGTATATATAATATATGAAATACTTACGTAACTTATTCTTTGTACCATATTTTATAATTAAGTTTCTTTAAGCGCCTTAAAATTAGTATGATTTTAATATCTTCGATTGAGTGGTAGTTTTTTGTTGTTTAAATTCAACTTTATTTTCCAAGAAACATTCATACTATCTTAAAACATCAGGCATAACACAATAGAAATCAACAGTATGAATGTCTCTTTTATATATATTCTTTTCAACATGTTTGTCTCATTTTTTCCTATTTTTCCAGTTTAACTTTTAAAAATGAAGTATATTTTTATTTAATTTTAAATTTATGATACTATTATCATGTCAATATAGAGGAAAATATAAAATAAATATCAGTATAAATTGGTATATATTAATTGGTATATATTTGCTAAATATTCTAACAACTCTGATTTAAATTAATTTGTTTGCTTAGTAACAGAAAGTGGTATATTCTTTTTATATATTTAGTTATTTTTATCATTGTTTAAATTATAATAAGTATTTATATTGTTAGTATTAAGACGTTATTTTCTATTCTGAATGGATTTAGAATACGTAAATTAGTTTCCTACTGAAATAGATATGTATAAATGTATTTCTGTAAAATATCTCTGAATTTTTTTTGTGATTGTGACATCTAAGAAGAAACCAGCACTAATTAAAGTAAGAATAATGATGTTTCCTTTACTACCAGTCACTGTGATAAACAGAGTGAAGATATAATTATATGATTGGATATCACCTACATCTTCCCGTGCTTAATATGCTTTTATGTAATAATACAATTTGAACGGTAGTAAAGGCAAATTGAGTTTTCATAAACTTCAATAAGCTTGGAATGTGATCTCATTATTCTTGAAAATGGTTATGGGATTTTTATGGATGAATTTTATTTCGTGTTAGAAACCGTGTAACTGTTGGGTAATGGTATCAACATACATAATGAATGTATCCATAACTAGAATTAAGAAATAAAATCCTAAAATAAATCCTAAAACCGGTTGTTATCATACACCAATAAAAATATCAAACTTGATTAAATTTCATATTTTTCCTTATTTTTTACTTCCTTGTTCGAAGTAAAGGAAGTGTGATCGCAAAATATTTCGGTTTTCAGATTTCAACGGAAATAACCATTTTTACGATCCCTGAATCCATTTTGACTAGCCTCGGCGTGACGTCTGTACGTATGTATCTCGCATAACTCAAAAACGATTAGTCGTAAGATGTTGAAATTTTGGATTTAGGACTATTGTAACACCTAGTTTTGCATCTCCCGTTATGATTGCAAACGACTGGACCAAAAGTGTCCAAATAGCTGACTTTTTCTTAACTACAGTAATAAGCCCTCATTGAGAGCTTTTCAACGATATATCATGAGTGGTACTTATTTTCATTGGTTCTAGAGTTATAGCCAAATTAAATTTTAATTAAATTTTACTTTGATCTTACAAGGGGAAGGAACGTCGTATCGAATTCGACATTTCCTTTTTTTAACCTTTTGTTTTTAATTATATATATATATATATATATATATATATATATATATATATATACATATGTATTCGAACGGATGTGTCCATAGTTACAGTTCCGACACGTTTCCACTTACTCCACATAACTACATGAGCGACGTGAAACAAAATTAATATATAAACTAATATACAATGCTGATACGTACACCACAAAAAAAAAATATGATGCAATTTGTAATTTAGTAGGCGTGCAATGAAGTCATGTGGTGTCCACATCAATTTTTTTTTATTGAAGCTTGTTTATTTCAATGTTTATTTCAATTTACCATATTGAATATTATTTCCATTATATATATCTACTTACAAATGACTAACAAATTTTAACCCTGTTATTGAAACATACTACAGCACTTCGCTTAATAGAATATTTTGTTAAAATGGCTAACAGAGAATTAATACATATTTATATTCTATTAAGCGAAGTGAATATCTATTAATTCTCTGTTAGCCATTTTAACAAAAGAACAATAAAATATAAAGATTGCCTATTTTTGTCTTGCTCTCCTGCTGGGCCGGCTCAACAACGAAGTATTACTTAGCCCAGGGGAGTGATGTAAAACAAATCAACTTTTTTCTCTAACCATGTTATTTTATGAAAAATTTGATAACAAAAACACAATTCCATTCTACTATACAATACTGGTACACCACTGGTATATCCATTAAATAAAATTCCACACGTTATAAAAATTCTTGAAAGATTTCAGCATCAAGATAAAAATATTTAAAAAGGAAAATGGATATCATTTACGAGGCTTTTCAAAAGGAAACTCAACTATACGAGGAGCCTTTCGGAAAGCTTTCAGCCTGACAAAAAAAGATTGTTCAAAAACACTTATCTTTCCCGTCTAGCGCTATGTTTTGAAATCTCTAAGTTTTGAAATCAGTACAATTTGGGAATATTCGGTTTTAACCGGATCTTGACGTTTTGATACCTAAGGAACCAAAAAACCGGATGGGAATTTTCCGGATGTTCGTATGTACGTGTGTGTGTGTGTGTGTGTGTGTGTGTGTGTGTGTGTGTGTGTGTGTGTGTGTGTGTGTGTGTGTGTGTGTGTGTGTGTGTGTGTGTGTGTGTGTGTGTGTGTGTGTGTGTTTGGTGCATTCATTATATCTCCAACCAGAACTATTGGACCGATTTTATATATGGATCATTAATGCTATTAAATATTTCAACTTAAAAGATGACGGGGGTGAGGTTGTACAACACGTTTACTTGTAGAGCAAGGTCACCCTCAGTATCTCGAGATTTTACCTAATTAACGTCTTATTTTTCTGAGGCACATTAATAATAATAATATTTCCAAAATCATACTCCCACCCAAAAAATGCTGTAAATAGACTAGTGGCTAAGTGGTTGTACTGCGTCAATAGTGTCCTCTCTCAACCGCAAGGAACGCTAGTATAGCACTGACAAACAGTTTTCCGCTATGTTATGACGTTACAGTGGAGCCGTAGAATTAAATAAATGAATAATATTTAAAGTGGCCACTAGTACCGACACCACACGCGCGAATGAAATAAGGTAAAATATTATATTTAAATAAAATTAAGCATCTGTAAGCCGCGTGACGGAAAAGCCCTACAACTGAGATGTAGTTATCTAGCAATTCGATAAATTTAGACAACTTTCCAACATTTAATATCCTCAGTATAACTTGATCTGTCCTAATCTTCTTAATCAACTTTGATGTCATTGCCTGACGTGGATTTTCTTCCAGCAAGCCATTTCCTCATTTTTGAGAAGAGAAAGTAATCACTGGGAGTCAAATACAGAATATAGCGCTTATAGAAGCACTTCAAAGTGTAGGTCATACAATTTTGCAGCAAAATTCTTAGCGTTTGTGTAGGCGCGTTATCATTGTAAAGGAGTTCTTTTATTTGCGAGGTGTGGATGTTTAGTTTGAACAATACTCTTTAATTCCTGGTGATGATTCAGATTTTTTTTTTTAGGTAATCTATGAGAATTTCACCATGAAAATTAAAAAACAAAATAACTGTAGAAATTTCTTGCTTTTTTTTTGGCGTACTTTCACCTGCTTTTACCCACTGTTTGGATTAATCTTTGGCCTCTGGTATGTAATAGTGAATCTTTATTTCATTTAATATTATAAAACTTCATATAAACTCAGCAGAAGTTATGTTTAAAAAAGTGTAAACTCCGTTGAGAAATATTCATTTGTTTGGTCGAGTTAAAATCACGGCTGCCATTGTGCGGAAAGATTTTTCATACCAAAATTTTTTGTAAAATTTAGTGTACATGCAGATATTTTTAATATCAGCAAGCTCACGTAGCTTCATCTAGCGATCAATTAATATGGCATTATGGACTTTTGTGACGATTTGATTGGTCGTAATGATTTTTGGACGTTCCGTGAATTCATTTTAAATGGATATACAATCACGTTTAAATTCAGAACGCGACGTTTTTACTAACGCAAACGAATGGAAAGAATTCTTTTAAATAGAATCTAACTTTTTGTTACGTCTGTCGGGATAAACGTTTTATAACAAAGTGTTTTATAACAGCTCAAACTTCAGTTTTATCCATTTTTCAGAAAATGTCAGAACTTGTTTGTTTTATTTACACGATATCTTACAATCAACCAGCTAAAACACGCACACATCTAAAACTTTACAGCATGCCTTATAAAGGATCATACGTCACAAATATCTGAGCCGTTTAGTTATACTTGTGCTATTACTTTGTCAAGTGGAGAACTTTACGAACGACCATGGTACTATAAATTATTGATAAATTTTGCCAATTTTACCTCGTTCTGAGAAAATTTGAGTAAATAGTTTATTATTATATAATAAATTAATAAACATGGCAAGTAAGAACATTAAATGAAATTAAAGTATACATAGATAAATAATTGTAATCGAAATGTAACATCAATTAGTTTGTGGGAAATTTAACTAGAAATAAAATGAAGAGAGCTTCATTGTTTCATATGAAAATCTAAAGCTGCCTTTTAGCGAACATTATCTGAATTCAACTAAATTTATTAGTTTTACTACAGAATAAAATAGTGGCTGGTGGTTTTAGATTGTTCTGAACTAAGAAAGATAATTATTCTTTATTTTTATTTATAAAGGCTGTCTACCCCTATAAAGTACAGGAGAAACTCAAGCGAAACTTTTATTCAAAATATAACTGAACATGTCTTTTGATCAATAATTAAACTAAACAAGAAAAGAGTAGAAATGACCACCCCTATTGTTTCAGTTGTATGGATGTCAAAAGTCCACCAGTTTGCTGTGGATTCACATGAGCGCTTACTTTTACTCCCGTATATGCATCTGAATCAGCGTTATTTCAGGAAGGTTTTGTTGTTCAGTATATATTGATTTTATGTCATATTTGTTAAAAATCATCTAATAAAGAAAAGATCTGAAGAGAATAGAATAGATTTTAAAAACAAAATTTAGAAGAAACTTGAATAAATTTTTTTATTATACGAATATGTAGATTACTTAATACTGCATTTATTGTTATTTAGTAAACGTGTACATAATATAGTAGACTTTATAATGATCAAATAATACTCATTTCCCTTTGCATTCAACAATATTCTATGTTATTTAATTTACATAGAGCTAGAAAACACGTGGAAGTATTCTATGAAATACATATTAGCCTGTCAACTATTTCGTTCCAAAGGTCACACGACGTGAACAGGCTTCTGATTCACCGCGGGAGTTAAGCACGTGCGTATACATTTAATTTAAACATATTTTTAATATTAAAAAAAATTTTAACTTGTTTACAAAATTTCAGACCATGAATAAAAATAACTACACTGAATGTAATAAATACGTAATACCGCTAGATTATAGTTATCAGCAATAAAACCTTACTTCATATATAGCAATATGTAATTATTATTCCTTAACGGAAACTTTCTTTTTCTTCTCATTGTTTCATAGTTTTTATTGATATTTGACTTCTTTTATTTTGCGTTCTCTTTTTCTATTGTTTGGTGTTAAATGTTGTCCATAATTACTTATTGTATGTGCGGCTTACCACAAAAGTTCTTTGTAATACTAGTGTGTAATTTTTGAAGAGGTTCACTGAGAACTTCTTGTCATATGATTGTGAGTGTGATCTAATTATCCAATTTTGTTTATCTCAATATCCAATTTCTCTCAATATTCATATTAACCATTGAATAAACATTGATTACATGAATATAATAGATTGTTACAACAAAATCGACGGTTGCCACAAAAGTGGCAACGGTGGCGGTCTCTCCTCTGATGGCGACAGACTTGTTGCAATCTCAATATCCAATTTCTCTCAATATTCATATTAACCATTGAATAAACATTGATTACATGAATATAATAGATTGTTACAACAAAATCGACGGTTGCCACAAAAGTGCCAACGGTGGCGGTCTCTCCTCTGATGGCGACAGACTTGTTGCAGGTTGGCCGAATTAGAGTCGGGTGGGTGTTTTGTCGGGTGTCCAGAAGGTCCGATGAAGAACGTTGCTATAGATGCAACGAAACGTTGCATCTATAGCAACGTTTGAAGCGATGTTTCAATTGTGGGGCTGAGGGTCATCTCCATAAGGACTGTCCAACGGACGCTAAGTGTTCGCACTGCAATGGCAGTGTGTACGCTCTAGAGGGCCATGACTGCAGAGCCGGCGCCCGGAAATGAATCGTTTTCTTCACTCCTGTGATGACTTTAGATTTGAGATAACCCCGTCCAGGACTGGTGGGGCGACTTAGATGTCCCACCCTCGATGACTGGGCGGGGACTCCCTTGTGGTTGAACAAAAGACCGAGTCCCGGATGCCTGGGGGCAGCTTGAGGCGAAGGCACCCACTGAAGCTGTGTTAATGCTTAGCTGTATGTCCCTCTGCAGGTGGTGGGGGGGAAGATAATTGATGCACAAAAAAAATTTAATCGATTGTAAACAAACTATCGAATTAAAAAAAAAAGAGAAGCAGAAATGTATAATACGGATCGGCAGATGTATACTAGTTGTTGCTTTACTTTATCTGTTAGTATTTTTTTATTTTTGTGATGCATGCAAATATCTGAGATAAAAGAGTTTTTTAATATTGCTATTTCTGATAACACTATTACAACTAATATCTGTAATAATCAGAGGAGTAAAGATACACTACTCTCTACCTTTTTTAGATAGAGAGTACCTTCGTGCCTTTTTTACCTTGACATACTACCTTTATGTAGACAAATATTTTCTGAATTTTAATTCGCTTAATATTAAGCTAATCAAAATATGTCGATGGGTATATACCCATCGAAGTAAAGAAATAAAGCAACGGGAATCTACTTAACACCTCATTTTTGTTAGTAAGTCTGATATGGGATGAAAATTATTTTTGGGAATAGTTAGCTCGTTTTAAAGAATGAATATAGTCCATAACAGGTAACCTTTTTTTTTTGTAAGTTATAATAAACAATATAATTTGAAATATTGGAACCCCAAGAAAATTATATGTTTCATTTTCATGGTAATGATACTTTTTTTTCTTGTTTAACCTCCGGGACCACCGTTAGGTATTGCTTCAGAGGATGAGATGAATGATTTGTAGCGTGTGTGAAAATGCCATGTCTGACGAGGATTCGAACCCGGGACCTCCGGACGAAAGGCCGAGACGCAATTCAAATGATACATTTGAACTGAAATTTTAAATATTTTTATTATTAATATTTCAATAAATTACGCATTGTATTATTTTACATAGAATATTATAATTCTTTTTCTAACAAGTTTTAATTTTAGATAGAAAAAATTTCGAAGTGAGATCATGAAATAAATTAATATATTCGATTTAATGTACTGATAGCATTTTTTAATATTAAGAAAACAGATTTTTTTTTTCATATGAAAAATAATGTTGTTTGTTAATAATAATGCGCGTAAATAACCAACGTATTTTATTTTATGTTCATAAACCATCGTGCCTCCTGCGTGATATCAAACAGGCAATTATTATTTTTTGCTATAATTGTATCTTAATAGGTGTATAGAAAAATATTAGTAACAATATGAAGACAAACGACATTAGAAAAAGAAACGAATATTATTTTTAATTCGATTTATACATTGTAATAAAAGAGATTTAGCTTTTTTCCAAGTTAAAATATAATGTAAGGATTTTTAAACATCTTTGATTTTCTTATTTACCTTTATTATGTTTATATGACCGACCACCTATTTACATTTTATTTTTATCAAGATAAATGTATTTTTTTCGGAATATATCACTATCATCATCATCATCATTATTATTATAAGTCCACTATATTTGTATGTAAATTTTTATATTTCCTTATAAGTAAATATATATTTATACATTATACTGTGTTATCTCAATCGATAATATCAAAAAGAACGATAAATTATTATGATTTAAAGTTAGTTTGCTGATAATTTATTGTTTGAAAAGAAAATACTAAGTTGCTTGTTATTTAATCATCTGTATGCACCTCACATTACACATTAAATTAACGCCAACATTATGATGAGGTTATATAATTATAATAAATATATAATAATAATAATATAACACACAAAAGAATTATTAAATATAAATTATAGTTGTGTTTGAATAAATGTGAATTTTTATTGGTTTGTATTTCTGTGTTATGTCATCTGTATATCTGTTCTTATTTTAGTATGTACTTGTTTTTAACAACTTGTAGACTTAAAGACTAGCGCTTGATCTTATCTATACTCGTATTCTTCTTAACTAACTATAAAATCTCATATTAAATAAATAGCTGTACAGTTTTCCTTTTATGTAAAACTCTTATTTCTAAATAATAAAAAAAAAAGTGTAGGTAATTATAAATTATGTCTATAAGTTGATATTACTTCTAAATGTATTAGTTTTAAAATATATTTTTAGTTCTATATATATATATGTATATAATGTATATATATATATATATATATATATATATATATATGTATGTATAAAATAATTTTAATTTATATTCTTAAGATTAGAAACATTGTATTTAAATATAAAAGAAGATTGCAATGGGAAACCAGTTCATTTAATTTAATTCACTCAATTTCCTTAGTAAAATTGGCATGAGATGCTTATTTTTCTAGAGAATGGTTATTTTATTTTCTACTTGTAATTTATATTAGGTCGCTGAAAATAGTACCTAAAAAGAAATTCAACATATATGTATGTTTAAATAAAACCTTATTTTTATATTAATTTTTTCTGCTTTCTTCCTGAAATGGTAGGTTTGCTTTTAAATATGATGAACTGTGTAAAATTTTTTTTTCTTTTTTGTTACCTTTTTTTTTATGGATTTATTTGAAAGTAAACTTATGGTTTTTGCTATTAAATGAATAGTTTATTTATTTAAAGAGCGCCAGTAGAACTTTCCCAGCTTCAAGTTTGTCAGATTCTTAAATCAACTCTTATAACTCTTGGGGTTATTTAAATATTAATAATTTAATTATTTTTACATAAATTAATCAAATTAATTATGAAATTTTTTTTTTTGTCTTCAGTCATTTGACTGGTTTGATGCAGCCCTCCAAGATTCCCTATTCTCTACATCCTACATCCCTAACAATTTGTTTTACATATTCCAAACGTGGCCTGCCTACACAATTTTTTCCTTCTACCTGTCTTTCCAATATTAAAGTGACTATTCCAGGATGCCTTAGGTCTCTTCTTTTAACTATATTTTTCCAAATGCTTCTTTCTTCATCTATTTGTCGCGTAATACCTCTTCATTTGTCACTTTATCCACCCATCTGATTTTTAACATTCTTCTATAGCACCACATTTCAAAAGGTTCTAATCTTTTCTTCTCAGATACTCCGATTGTCCAAGTTTCACTTCCATATAAAGCGACACTCCAAACATATACTTTCAAAAATCTTTTCCTGACATTTAAATTAATTTTTGATGTAAACAAATTAGAGAGAGAGAGAGAGAATATATGGAAAAACAAGCAAAACAGGTCATTTGTTCATAGGAACGTCTTGAATGTCTTGAATCAATTCCTTAATTAATTAATTCCCAGAACACCCAGAACGTCCCAGAACACCAGGGGCTACTACCAGGGGAGCTACTAACCCCAGGGGTATAGCTACTGCCAGGAGAGAAAAAAAAAAATATGGGTATTGAGTTCCCCTCTTGACCAATGGGGTTGAAAATTAGACTGTGGCTAGGATAATTTAGCCAAATATTTATGCCAAATTTTAACTTATTTTATGAACTGGTGTTTTGGAACTTAATGGAGCAATTATTATTTGCTTTAATCGGATTTCTTGATTTGGTGTAATGCTATTCAACAAAGCTAAAAAAAAAAAAAAAAAAATACCGTGATGCAACCTTGTCCGATGGATTCGAAAATCAGGGCAACGTTGTTAATGTTTATGCCATGTGTAAACGAGTTTTCGAGGTATGGGTCAAAAACTGTTTAAAGATAGTGCTGAGTATCTGCCACAAATAAATTCGATTGCCTTAAAATCTTCATAATTTTAAATAGCTTAATAAGTAGATTTTCTTACTAAAGTTTAATTTTCTAAAACCACTTTAAAAAAAATCAGTTTCTAAATAAAGAAAATTACCCTACCTTTTTTAGTTTTTTGCAGAATTTTTTTAACATCAGTCTTGTAAGCTCTCTAGCTACTTTGATACGTTCAGCTTCTTGCCTTAGGCAGACGAATAAGACACGGCACGGTGTAACATATATCAGTATAGCTTCGCATACCCTTGTATAGAACATGCATGGTTCTGAAAATCTCCACTCGGGATGAACTGCACTCTAAGCACCGAAGAAAACAGATCAAGCCTTTTGGCAACGTATTGAAAGTATGTTTTAACACCTTTCTTTTTCTATTTAGCCTCCGGGTCCAACGTAAGATATTACTTCAGAGGATGATACGTGTGAATGTAAATAAAGTGTAGTCTTGTACAGTCTCAGGTCGACCATTCCTGAGATGTATGATTAATTGAAACCCAACCACCAAAGAACACCGGTAACTACGATCTAGTATTTAAATGTGTATAAAGGCCTTTACTAGGATACCTTAGAACTCTTACCTTAGAACTTCGAAATCAGCTGATTTGCGATGATCGAGTTCACCATTAGACCAAATCGGTGGGTTTATGTTTTAACACCATCACCATCAATATCAATTGGGAAATATTTGAGCCATTTTTGAAGAATTTATGTTGAACCAATCCGAAAATATTAATTACAATACAGGCTAATACATGCACATGCGTACATGTATGTACATACAATTTCCGGAAATTTCTATGGTCTTTTTTACGTTTTTTGGAATCAGATGGCTGTGAAACGTCAAAATTTGTAAACAACCGGACATCAAAATGTTCACTATATATTTTCCCTTTATAACTAACTACATCTATTGCATACTGCAATAGATTTATGAAAGGGAAAATAAAAATTACGTAAATCTGAATATATTTGTTAACGAACAAACAGAATATTATATTAAAATAACGAAAATATAATTTATATTTATACGAGGCCTCCTCTATGAATCATGAGACCTTGCCGTTGGTGAGGGGGCTTGAGTGCTCAGGGATACAGAGTAGCTGGACCGAAGGTGCAACCATATCGGAGAGGTATCTGTTGAGAGCCAGACTAAGGAATGATTCCTGAAAGAGGGCAGCAGCTCTTTCAGTAGTTGTTAGGGGCGTGAGTCACAATGACTTAAACGGCCGTATCAACATCACTCAGTCCTCTGAGTACTGCGCAGCTGAAAGCAATGGAAAACTACAGCTGCTTTTTTTCCAAGAAAATGTGGCTCTCTGCATTTTCACATAGCAACAATGTAGGCGCCTTCCTTGGTAAAATATTCCGGAGGTAAAATAGTCCCCCGTTCGGATCTCCGGGTGGGGACTACTAAGGAAGGGGTCACCAGAAAATTAAAAAATAACATTCTACGAGTCGGAGCGTGGAATGTTAGAAGCTTAAAAAAGGTTGGTAGGCTAGAAAATTTAAAAAGGGAAATGGATAGGGTGAATGTGGATATAGTAGGAATTAGTGAGGTTCGGTGGGAAGAGGAAGGCGACTTTTGGTCAGGTGATTTTAGAGTAATTAACTCAGCGTCAAATAATGGGCAGGCAGGAGTAGGTTTCGTGATGAACAAGAAGATAGGGAGGAGAGTGGAGTATTTCAAAACGCATAGCGATAGAATCATTGTAATAAGGATAAAATCAAAACCTAAACCGACAACGATTGTTAACGTTTATATGCCTACAAGCGCCCATGATGATGATGAGGTAGAGTGTGTATACGAAGAGATTGATGAAGCAATTAAACACGTAAAGGGAGATGAAAATTTAATAATAGTTGGAGATTGGAATGCAAGCATTGGAAAAGGCAAGGAAGGAAATATAGTGGGTGAATACGGGCTGGGCAAAAGGAATGAAAGAGGGGACCGACTTATAGAGTTTTGCACGAAGTATAATTTAGTAGTTGCCAACACCCAATTTAAAAATCATAATAGAAGAATATACACTTGGAAAAAGCCAGGCGATACTGGAAGGTATCAGATAGATTATATCATGGTTAAGCAAAGATTTAGAAATCAACTCGTTGACTGCAAAACTTACCCTGGAGCAGACATTGATAGCGACCATAATTTGGTGATAATGAAATGTAGATTGGGGTTTAAAAACCTGAAGAAAAGTTGTCAGATGAATCGGTGGAATTTAGAGAAGCTTGAGGAAGAGGAGGTAAAGAAGATTTTTGAGGAGGACATCGCAAGAGGTCTGAGTAAAAAAGATATGGTAGAAAATGTAGAAGAAGAATGGGAGAATGTTAAAAAGGAAATTCTTAAATCAGCTGAAGCAAACTTAGGCGGAATAAAGAGAACTGGTAGAAAACCTTGGTTTTCAGACGATATATTGCAGCTGATGGATGAACGTAGAAAATATAAGAATGCTAATGATGAAGAAAGTAAAAGGAACTATCGGCAATTAAGAAATGCTATAAATAGGAAATGCAAACTGGCGAAAGAAGAGTGGATTAAAGAAAAGTGTTCAGAAGTGGAAAGAGAAATGAACATTGGTAAAATTGACGGAGCATACAGGAAAGTTAAGGAAAATTTTGGGGTACATAAATTAAAATCTAATAATGTGTTAAACAAAGATGGTACACCAATATATAATACGAAAGGTAAAGTCGATAGATGGGTGGAATATATTGAAGAGTTATACGGAGGAAATGAATTAGAAAATGGTGTTATAGAGGAAGAAGAGGAAGTTGAGGAGGATGAAATGGGAGAAACAATACTGAGATCTGAATTTAAGAGAGCATTAAAAGATTTAAATGGCAGAAAGGCTCCTGGAATAGACGGAATACCTGTAGAATTACTGCGCAGTGCAGGTGAGGAAGCGATTGATAGATTATACAAACTGGTGTGTAATATTTATGAAAAAGGGGAATTTCCGTCAGACTTCAAAAAAAGTGTTATAGTTATGATACCAAAGAAAGCAGGGGCAGATAAATGTGAAGAATACAGAACAATTAGTTTAACTAGTCATGCATCAAAAATCTTAACTAGAATTTTATACAGAAGAATTGAGAGGAGAGTGGAAGAAGTGTTAGGAGAAGACCAGTTTGGTTTCAGGAAAAGTATTTCAGTAATCTCAGATTAATAGTAGAAGGAAGATTAAAGAAAAACAAACCAACATACTTGGCGTTTATAGACCTAGAAAAGGCTTTCGATAACGTAGATTGGAATAAAATGTTCAGCATTTTAAAAAAATTAGGGTTCAAATACAGAGATAGAAGAACAATTGCTAACATGTACAGGAACCAAACAGCAACAATAACAATTGAAGAACATAAGAAAGAAGCCCTAATAAGAAAGGGAGTCCGACAAGGATGTTCCCTATCTCCGTTACTTTTTAATCTTTACATGGAACTAGCAGTTAATGATGTTAAAGAACAATTTAGATTCGGAGTAACAGTACAAGGTGAAAAGATAAAGATGCTACGATTTGCTGATGATATAGTAATTCTAGCCGAGAGTAAAAAGGATTTAGAAGAAACAATGAACGGCATAGATGAAGTCCTACGCAAGAACTATCGCATGAAAATAAACAAGAACAAAACAAAAGTAATGAAATGTAGTAGAAATAACAAAGATGGACCACTGAATGTGAAAATAGGAGGAGAAAAGATTATGGAGGTAGAAGAATTTTGTTATTTGGGAAGTAAAATTACTAAAGATGGACGAAGCAGGAGCGATATAAAATGCCGAATAGCACAAGCTAAACGAGCCTTCAGTAAGAAATATAATTTGTTTACATCAAAAATTAATTTAAATGTCAGGAAAAGATTTTTGAAAGTGTATGTTTGGAGTGTCGCTTTATATGGAAGTGAAACTTGGACAATCGGAGTATCTGAGAAGAAAAGATTAGAAGCTTTTGAAATGTGGTGCTATAGGAGAATGTTAAAAATCAGATGGGTGGATAAAGTGACAAATGAAGAGGTATTGCGGCAAATAGATGAAGAAAGAAGCATTTGGAAGAATATAGTTAAAAGAAGAGACAGACTTATAGGCCACATACTAAGGCATCCTGGAATAGTCGCTTTAATATTGGAAGGACAGGTAGAAGGGAAAAATTGTGTAGGCAGGCCACGTTTGGAGTATGTAAAACAAATTGTTGGGGATGTAGGATGTAGAGGGTATACTGAAATGAAACGACTAGCACTAGATAGGGAATCTTGGAGAGCTGCATCAAACCAGTCAAATGACTGAAGACAAAAAAAAAAAAAAATTTATACGATTCCTTTTTGAATTATAAGGATTTAAGCTTTTATCCGTGAGGTAGATCAAATATAGAATACGCTGCGAAAATATTCATTCCATATGAGTAGTTTGAATTATGCATCTACAAACAAGCAAAAAATTATACATTTATACAATACAAATTTAAGCAGTCCATAAACAAAAGTTGAAAGTTAAACATTTAGAATTTAAATTTCAAAATATTGAAGAATATTTTTAGCTCACGTCCAGTTGTCACTAGTGAATTTAATAAACAATTCTTTCAACTTTTTTTTTGGAAAATCTTATTACAGAATTGTTCAATCCATCAACATCACCACTACTTTCGTCCGATATTCTATTTTAGTATTCCTCATCTCATTCTTTTTGACCATTTACAATATCACTAAATTTTTAGTCTTTATTTATTCTCTGCTTTTATGTATCCATAACCAATAAAGGAAATTGACTAATGATAATATTCTGATGATTATGGTTAACTAAAAAGTAAAAATAACTACTAGAATATAGTATAGGAGCTATAAAAGTGCATAAAATAATTAAATGTTAATAAATTAAGTAATTTGGTAATGATATTGGTGAATAATTAACAATAAAACCTTACTAAATGTTTCCAAATCACGTGTCGGTACACACGTTTTTTAATGTTTTAATATACTGTCAGAGATGTTTTTTACTTTTGCTGATCTTCATTTACAAACTAAACAAAACGTTTTCTGTAAATTAAAAAAAAAACTATATTAACTTGCATTTAAATACTATTCCAAATAAACAAAGATTAATAATATAAATGAAAATATTTAAAATGCAAATGCATTGGAATCCAAAGCTTTTTTTTTTTTTGTTATATTATTGTTATTGCTTTTAATCTGCGTTGCGCATAGTATAAGTTTAAAAGAAAGAGATATTTTGCCTCTGATAATAATTATTGGTTTCCATAGAAACAACTAAAATAAATTTTATTTAAAACGGTCATTTTATTTATTTACTTTTTGTACTGAAACAACCTTATATGTCATAGATGGATAATAATGAATCTATAAGTATGAAAAATGCCATCGTTGACCATGTCTCGAACCCAGAAATTCCATATTAAAGGCAGAGACTCTTATCACTTCACCACGGAGATCGGTAAAATTATAATATAAACACTTATATTATGTAAATAAATTAGTCAAAAATTAAATATCTAATGAGTAACCTCTAAAATAAATTAATTTTATTATCAATAAATGAGGGAGAGGCAAGATGAGAATAAGGAAAAGATCCGGAACCGGTGAGCCAACTTGCCATGCCGGACGTACTACCAGTCGGTAACTTCTTTATTTTTTTCCAGTTTAGCCTCCGGTAAACTAGATAATACTTCACAAGATGAATGAGAATGATATTATGAGTGTACATGAAGTGTAGTCTTGTACAGTCTCAGTTCGACCATTCCTGAGATGTGTGGTTAATTGAAATCCAACCACCAAAGAACACCGGTATCCACGATTTAGTATTCAAATCCGTGTAAAAGTAACTGACTCTACTAAGACTTGAACGCTGGAACACTCGACTTCTAAATTAGCTGATTTGGGAAGACGCGTTCACCACGACCAGCCCGGTGGGTTGACGGTAGGTAACTGAGGAGAGTTATTAGAGTCAAAAGGACACTCCCCTGGGCTGAGTAATATGAGTAGTACTTGATTGTTGAGCCGGTTCAGAGGAGCAGGAGAACAAACGTACAAAAAAAATCTCAAACAACTATAATTATAATTGCATACACATTCAATATATTGTATAGCAAGTATACATGTATGTATATGTACATATATATATATATATATATACACACACCACAAACCTAAAAAAAAAACTTTCTACAATTGATTACAATTTCTTAATACTTGTTAAGTTAAACATTTCCAATATTATCTAATAACGGAAATAGGTTTTGGGGTTTTTCATAATAAACCGTTTTTTCATTTTTTCATTTTCATAATAAACCGTTCTTTCACTCTAATAAAAAAAAAAGAACTGTATCGTATTTTGTGATTCAGTTATGTCAAACTGATTTAACATATGTCTCACAAATAGTAATAATATGAAATAATGCATAATCAATCTACTTTGCACTTCTTTAGTTGTTTTTCTCTATCTAAAAATAGTACAATACTTTGAATAGATTACTATCATATTCAGTATAAAATAGGTCTACAACATTAAATTGAGTGTTTAACAGTTCAAGTGGCGGATAAGTCAAGTGAACAGATAACGGATGAAAGACGACTTGACCCCTTCTATAAAATCTCTTTTATAATTTAACACTTCAATGCAATTTTTATTATAAATTACTGAATGCAAAAATTTAATTAAATTTCCGATGTAATAAATGCAGAAGTGTAATAATAAATGTTTAGTATATATAACAACATTAGGTGGTAGGGGATTTTATTATTTGTACTAAAAAACAAACAAAAAAAAAATTAATAGAATATCGGAAATAATTCATTACAGTTTCCTCGTTTAATATTCAATTATAAAAAAAAAAAAAAATTAGTAATAATGCAGGACGCCTAAATAAAAATTGTTTAGCTATAAACTTTCTAGGTGCCCTATCCCTTATTTAGTTATTAATTACTTAACAAAAGCTACAAAAATACTCAAAATAAAAAAAAATTTCATACACTTCTTAAAGAAATTCTATACACCAAAAAAAATATTTTTGCTTAAGACCGCTTGGCCGAAGTGAAACCTTGTGTGGGATCGCAATCGTTTCGAATTAATATATATTACAAGTAAGCATAAATGTTTACATTCAATAGTCACTTTAGCCTTCATACTCTAGAACCAATTTGACGCACAATTTGAACGTGTGCTTTCCACGATTATCTCCCGTTTGTAGTTAAATTTTCACGCTGAAAGAGTGGATTTACTACAAAATACGTAGTAAAACACGGGTTTATGATGTCCCCAAAATTGCAACAAAGAAATTGGCTATTTAATCTCCACGTCTCTTTTCACGGGTTTATTCGAATACATTAAAGAACGGCTACTTTCAATGATGAATGTGTGTTCACATGTTGAAATAGTTGATTTACTGAAAAATTCATTGTAAAGTATATATTTTAAGTTAACGCTGTAAACTTATAATGAAGTTCTGCATCAATCAGTCATCATTACTTTCAGCGAAAGCGGATGTTGTGGATTTAACATTTTTTATACTTGTGATAGCTAATTATTGGCAGCTGATGTTATTTTATTTATATTTTACATAAGAAACGGGATTTCTCAGACATGTCTTTCGTTAAATAAAAAAGGGCGTATCTAAAAAACGGTGCGTCGTAGGGAATTTATAACGCGATTTTGAAAGGCTTAAAAAAAAGGGTGTGTTGCAGATACGGAACGATAGGTCCTAGTCCCATGCGTCTAGCGGTCGTCGTTCTCGAGATTGTAGCGCGAGCGAAATTCGCCCCTATAGAATTGCAGGATTTCATTTAAAGTAACTTTTTAACAATAAACAGCAATCTTTACCGATAATATTTTCAAGGTTAATGATTTAGGTGTTAAAAATCTTCACATATGTTATCCAAACTCAATAAAAAAATATTACAATATGTTACACTTACACTAAATTTAAACAATTTTTTTTATTTTATTGTAATGCGCGATAGAGAGGGAGAATTACTGTGAATCACCGGCAGTTTTTTCTCCCACCTCCCATCCTCTACTACTACGTATTATACTATACACTCATATATGCGAATATGTATTCTGGCTTTATAACTTTTTCTTTTTCATATATATATATATATATATGCTTAGCGTTTAGCGTTACGTTACAGATTTTGATTATGAGTCAGCGATTTTTTTTCCTATGTTCCCATGTAATTCGTATGTACAAAAAATTCTACACAACGCGCCTAAAGAAGTTTTCACTTGAAAAAGTAACTTGGAAAGAAGTAGAATACAAAAGCAACAGGTAAATGGTAAACCTTGATTACTAATTGGTACGATTTTCTTATACCATATTTTTGCAAGTAGAATAATAAATTCTATAAATTTGAATCAGTAGCCAGGGTTTTAATTAGTTTTATGCTAAATTTACTCTGTGATAAGTGTATTAAGGCTTAAATTATTGTAGTCTGTAAATTTATGGTGAACTGTAGTTTATCTTTATTAAATTAATTTTTTTCTCTTCCGGTAAAAACAATGAGCTCAAAAAAGAGAGCGACTAAAACGTTTCTATGTGGTGGACCTGGGAGATCCACCAGTGATCCACTTCAGGAGATCCACTTCTCCTGAGTGATCTGGAGAAGTAATCTAAGAGTGGGAACACAGTATGGACTCTGTCACTGCGTAGTGAACGTCCCTTTGATACCCCATAAATTAAAGTTATTTCTATTTACGAGGAATATTTTGTTTTAACTATAGTGTTGTTTTCATATAATTTTTTGATGAATTTTTTGTTTTTGTTTATAGTGATATATTTTTAGTGCTATGTTATGTATTGTAGTTTACTTGTTTTCTTTATATGCTATAATGAACGATTTCATTGGCGACCTCTCTTCACGTAATTATCATAACCAAATTTACTTATGATGTCCTATGAGATACCGATTGTAAATACTAACAGATTTTGAATATCAATTTGTAAGCTCATCTTAACTGTTAAATAATGCTTAAGATATTGCATAAAAAATAAATACCAGTTTGAAAATGTTAAAAATAGAGAATTTATACACAAAATAATACGTTATATTTATTTTATTTTTTACTATTTTTAATGACATAAATTATCAAGAAGTTTTGTTTTTATTAATGTTTAACAGTTTATCTACAAAAACTTTTAACAAAATACATAATGATTAAGCAGTATTATCAATGCCAAGTACAGATATCTTCATTAAAAATTTTATGATCTCGAAGATATCTTCTATATCATCACTAGAACTGTAGAAATAGCTCTATTCTTTTTACTACTCTAGTGGAAGGTCATTGATACAGCCTATTGCAAGGTGCTTTTAAAAAAACCGATAAAACGAAATAAAACACCTTTCCTTCCCAATCTACAGTAATTATTAGAGCACAACATTTGAAAAAACGTGATTTTTTTATGATATACTATTTTAATGGATATTACGAAACTATTAAAATATAATAATAAAAAAATTTTAAAAGATAATTTTATTTTAAGGATTATTTAATAAATGGAGAACCCCTGAATCTAATTAGAAAAGAATGTGTGTGACGTTATGTGTGTCATCATTATCAAACATTTGCGTTCATTCTCGCTTGAACTTTGCATATAACTGCTATCCCATTAAAAGTAAGTTATAGTTCATATGTCTACAAATACTGGTCTTTATATGACGTAGTAAAATATCTAACACATTTCTATAAACAAATTTTAAACTATAATAATTTTAATTAATTTATTAAATGTATAATTTAGTATACATTTTTTACGGTCAAAGAATTCTAAAACAAGTTTAAATTTATTTCATAATGTATGAAGATATTAAAAAAAAGTTGAAAGATAATTTATTATTTTAATTAATTATACTTCAATGGCATGAATAATGGCATGTTAATGTATCCTTAATTAAATGCAACTAATTTGCATATTATTTCTCATAAAAATAAAAAATAGTATTGCTAATTTTAGATGTATAATTTTGATGTTATTTTGCTTATTTCATTAATGTATATTTTAATAGAAATATAACTACACAGTAACTAAAATGTTAGCTTGCTCTGATTCCCATAGAGTTCTAATCTTGGCCTTCTATTATTTTTTTTAATTTTTAATATGTGATTACCAGTTATTTACAGATGATTTATAAAATAATGTAATTAATGTGAGTGTAATATAAAATGTAAATATTATATAAAGATATAAAACGCAATTCAGTTATTAAACGTCGTAATAAATAACAGGAGTACACGTGGTATTAGCGAAATAACTTAATTCTCTTCATCATCATCGTCATCAACGATATTTCTGTCCTAAGGCAGGTTCTCTCATAGCTTCTCTCCACTCCTAACGAGTCTGTGCAGTCCTATCTTTACATTGTCTATTAACTGGTATATTCTTCTACTTCTTTCTCTTTTTCCCATAACTATCCTTTCAACCAGTGCACCAATCAAGCATTCTCTTTTCATCAAATGACCAATCAACCTCATCTTTCTACACTTTATTTTCTTCAGAATTTGCCTATCTTCCCCAATCGTTTTTAATGGTTCTGCGTTTTTAACTATCTTTCCAACGAACACCCTTCAACCTTTCTCCATATCCATATCTCCAAAGCTCTATTCTTTTTTCACCTTCTTTTTTTAGGGTTCACGATCCGCACCGTAAATTGCAACTCTTCAGGTATGACACTTATCTAGTCTTCATTTATTTTTGGAACCTTCCCTTGCATTCCCTCGCATTTTTATACTTTTGGTGGAGCGTATATCGTCACTAATAATTACTATATAGATATATACCGGGTGATCCAAAAAGGACTTTTGCATATAAAAATGTATATAATTTAGATTATCTCATTTCATGGCAAAACACATAGTTTTGACTCACGTAGTTCATAAGTACCGAATTTGGCCACCAGCATTGTAACCGGTGTTGTTAAAAATGGATACATTTACTGTTTCGGAACGTGCTCGGTCCAAATGGTTTCATAATTTGGAGTCAGAAACTGCAATTCAACGTAATTTTCGTAGAATATGGTAGGGAGACTCCTAGGAATACAGTTTACTCTTCGCACCCAAATCATAGTTGAGATAGGTTGTTCTGTTAAACAAACAAAATCTAAGCGTTTCTGAAACTGCTGCAGAAAAACATAGAGAAAGCTTTTCTTTGTAGTCCGAAGAAATCAACTCGACCTGCGTTACATGAGACTGAAATGCCACAGACGACTGTTTTGCGCGTTTTAAGCAAACGATTGCACTTAAAGTAGCTCTGCTGTAGTTTGGTATGGAAATGATGCGTAAAATTACAGATAACGATACGCTTTTAGACAATGCAATTTTTAGATGAGCAACGCTTCACATCAGTGGCAAGGTGAATACACATAACTGCCGAATATGGTGTAGCAAAAACCCTCACGACACTTTGCAGTACATTTGTGATATACCTATGTTCAGTGGTTTTTTGTGCCCTAAGCAATTAAAGACTGTACGATCAGTTCTTCTTCCAGGAAGCAAACGTAAGTGATATCGTATATCTAGACATGCTTCAAAATTCTCTGATTCCTCAGTTAGACCATGATGACCAAGATGGACATCATTAAAATTAGCAAGACGGATACACTTAGAAGTCCGAGATTTTCTTGATATTCTATTCCCAGGTCGGTGGATTGATCGTGAAAGTCCAATTATATGGCTATCTTCCTTGTCAGATTTGATCCAAGATGATTTTTTTCTTGAGGGGTTTCATTAAAGATCGAGTTTCTGAACCAGCCTTGCCTGTTGAACTTGTTGAATTAAGACTTCGAATTAACGCCGCAGATGTAAAGGAAAGGTAAATAGATCGGTCCAAATTTTTGATGGATTTTTTCTGAATTTCGACGTTATTTTATGAAAATGTATGTAATTACGGTCTGTACGTGTGTTTCACTTGCATTTTAATTATTCGGAGTTAGTGTATATCGGCCGATGAAAATTGAGTTTTAGTAGGATAAAAGTACATATTATTATTTTTTTAAATTCAAAAATTTTAAGTCATTTTGATGTAAGTATAGGGATATTATTAAACATTATCAAACTGTAAACAGTCTTTGCCCCATATTTCAAAAACCCGTTTAACAAAAAAGGTGGAAATTCGATGAAAATATTTGGCTATATTTATTCCACCCTTTGCTTGCTCTTAGATCCAGTCGAACAAGGAGCATTACAGTACTAATATTTCTCCCTCCCCTCGCCAGTAATAAATCAGAGTGTCTTTGGAGGTGTTGACCAAATTTAAGGAATTGATTCAGGACATAAAAAGAAACAAACAAATTCTTTCTTGCTTATTTTTCTATCAGACCGCCATCTTGTGGGTTTTATTAATAGAAATTTTTCTTAGAAGTAACTGAGATATTTTAATAAAATTTGGGTTTATGTACTCAGAAATATCTATAAAATATATAAATTTGAAAATTTTATCTTTGGACTTTTAAGATTTGATAGCCATTAAAATATTTTAATCAATTATAATTTATTAAGTATTAGTTTATAGAATTATTTTTATTTATTAAATATTTTAAAATTATCGATATCAGTTTGACATCACAAAATACATTATGCTTTTTTCTTCACCAGAAAAAACATATTAAAATAAATAAAATCCCTCGGTAGCAATACAAAGAAATTGTAAGATAAAGAAAGGTAATTAAGGAGGTAAAATAATCAAAAATTGAAATTAGACTTAAATTTTTTTACTGAACATTTTGATTTCTTTCGCAATAATTAAATTGTTAATATTTAAAAACCGTTTGGCATATTTGAAATAAAAAGAGTAAAGTCGAGAAAATTATGCAACCCTTTGACAGTTTTTTTTTCTGTATTGTTATCTATGCCTTTTGATTGAATTTCGATTTTTTTAAATCTTTTGTATTCTCGTGTAATATGAGACATTTTGTTGAAATCCGATTCAAGTTACTGCACGTATTTTCTTATTAACTATATAATAACTAAACTAAATTATATATATATATATATTCTTTATAAAATATATTGATCTGGATTTTTTAAAAGAAATATTCAGTCTAAGCTTTAAATAACTTTATGTAAATACATTTTTTTTTTCATTTTAGTCCATTCTTTCAGCTTTAAGAAAGACTGGTTACAAAGATGATAAAAAAATTAGTGAGACAAAGATTGCAGAATTGTTCTATAATAACTAGATTACAGTGATTTAAATTACTTTAAATATAACCGTATACAGCGTATCTTGAATTTTTATCTTTTCTTCCTTTTCAAGCTGTTTTTTCTTATTTATGTGAAGTTGACGTAGATAAGAACATTCAAATCGTTTTTTATTCCTATCATCCTTCAATTCTATTTTTTTCTTTACTTACATTCTACATCGTACGGTATCCTATTTATTTTTCTTTTAACGTTTGTTTGCTTTGATAAAATATTTTTCTTCAGTTTTTGTATACATAGATTTTTAACTGAACTTAAAATAGAAGTCTTCAATTCCAGCTGTCAGTTTTTTAATTTATTTTTTATTAATGTTTTACGTGTATTTTATTGATAAGGTTTTCTAGTGGTTCCATAGTATTTTTTCCTGAATACTTAACTGTAAATGGAAGATTTTATAAATAAAATAATTACATACAAAGAAATATATCAGTACTACACCAGATGATTATATAAATTTTATGGGAAACAAGGAAATGTTAAAAAACCGTTTATGAAAATTGTTGAAATTTAATGACCATTATGAATTTTAATTATTTTTTTATATACTGAGAAAACATCTAAAAAAAAATACTCGTAGTTCTTATAAACTATTATTTTTAAAAAAAAAGAAAAGAAAAAAGAAATTAATTATAATTTTTATAAAAATAATTTTTTTTGCCTCAGTATTTTCGATTCCAGTTTATCAACAATATTATGTCAACATAATGAAATATTTCGACAAAAAATTGATCCTTTGTTATTGCGCTTTTATGAAAACAAACAGAAATACTACTAGAATTTGTAAACGTTATTTAAGTAAAGGTTTATAAATTGTTTAATAATCTTTTTGTTCAGCCACTAAAAAGGGTTTTATTTACAGCTTGCTACCGCATCAAGTGGATTATTGAAGTAAGAAAATTATTTATAAGTAATTATGAAAAAATATAAGAATGTTTGCCTTGTTAGTAGTACAATTATTTTTTTAATCTAGAAAGAGTAACTAGAAATATTTTATGCAGATATTTGTATTTAAATAATTATCAAAAAGTATAGTTTAGTGATCTCCCAATTAGTTAACAATTGGAAAGCAGCATAAAACTTCCACCGTTAAATATAAAGAGGTCGTTATCAGTATTGGTTCTTTTGAATTTAAGGTGTAAACTTGCATTGTCGTAGTGGATAAAATTTTATGGAGGACTGTAAATGACCCGAGATTCTTCCCTTAATTAAAATTCATATGCTAACCTTTTTGTGCAAAAGCCTTTGTTTTTTCAGTCTCACAGTCTGCGTACCTTTATGTATCTAAGTTCACTTTTAAGTGTTAAAAGGGTGGTAAGGAATACTAGGAAACAACAATATAACTACATGAGACACAGACACACACAGGCACACACAGGCACACAGACACACAGACACACAGACACAGACACACACACAGACACATATATATAATGTTTACAATAACCGTTTCAAGAATTGAGAGGATGATCCCCACAATGAAATAAAGGAAAACCTTTATTATGAATTTTTTGTTTAACCTCCGGGACCACCGTTGGTTATTGCTTCAGAGTATGAGATGAATAATTTGTAGCGTATGTAAAAAATGCCATACCTGACCGGGATTCGAAACCGGGATCTCCGGATGAAAGGCCGAGACACTACCACTCGCGCCACGGATGCAGGATATGTGTAGAAACACTTAGCATACCGGCTATCCGCCAATTTGTATTTTAAAATAAAAATTTTGTATTTTAATAAAAATAAAATATATCAAGTTCATTATTATTATTATACAAGTAAACCCTTATACTGCTAGAGTACTTTTGCACATTACATTGTGCGATACAACAAATCACAATTTTAAATCCCTGTGATTAACTATACTTGATTTTTCAATCCACATTATATGGCGGCCATATAAAATTTTTAATTGCTAATATCTTTGATACGTTTATTTATTTAAATGTTAACGACAAAAAAAATACATCTTATTTATTCAAATTAGGTAAAACAATGTTATGGCAACAATTCCTGAATTGAGTCACTGTAAATTAAAAAACCAGTTTTCATTTCGTCCCGAATAAAATTAAATAACTCGATTTTAACTTGAATAAATTTATTTTGTGATTATGTAATAAATTACAATAATTTAATAATATCAAAATATTACTATAAAATATAATTGAAATCATAAAAATATTAACGGCCTCGTTACGTACCGTTTTCTAGCTTAGTTTATATAAACCTTTTTCTTATTTTTAGCAATAGAATCAACGTCAAGAGATATCCGTGCAATTTGATTCCAGACACCTATATACATATTATGTATATAATTAGGTGTATATGTGTATAGGTATAGATTTACCTATAATATAATTATAATTATAATTATATATATATATATATATATATATATATATATATGTGTGTGTGTGTGTGTTTATGCATAGGTTTATATATATTATTTACCCGTGCAAGAGTGTCTCAAAAAAAGAAAACGTTTTTGCATTTTACTACATAATAACGTACTAAATAAGGTGCTGTATGATTTATGTATCTAATTTGATATCGGCGGACGACAACGGTAGCAGCTCAGATGTCAGTTTAAGCACAGTATACGTAAGCGCTGATACAAGCGTCACTCCTACCGCGTAGATGACCGCGCAGTTCTCCCACCATAGCGGCGCTGCGGCCCCACCACTCTCAGGCTCCAATAAAAGAGCATGCACGAGAGTGAATTTTTAATTCATCGTCGACCACCACCTGGAGATAATCAAGCATAAGAAGAAGAAGATTAAAGAAGACAGAAGTTTCTTGGCTGCCTCAACATGGGACTTCCCGGCGGATGCCAACATCCCCGCCAGAGCAGTAGTCCTGGCCGACCTAACGATGGAGCCACTGAACGCGAACGCTACCTTCCCGCTCCAGCTGTTGGGCTTCAATTGCCCTGGCCAGCGGACTCAGCAGCAGGAGCCGGCCCAGCGTAGAACCGCTCGGGGAGAACCGCCTCGGCCGCGCCGGCAAAAGATGACCGACGCCGACCCGACACTGCGGGGCTTTGGGGTCCAAACCCAACTGCCGATGAGAGGAAGCCCGGTCTGATTTCAATGGACGAGCCGCAACTTCCCGACTTTGCCGGAGATCAGCTTACGAACACACCTATTCTCAGAGTTAATGCAAAAAACGGCCTTTTTCAGGGCCACCACATGGTTATAAATTACGAGCTGTCGAAGCCATTTGACGACTACAGCCCTTCTCAGGGCTACCGCAAGATTATTAATTACAACGAGCCGTCGAAGCCAAACGATAACAAAAGCCCTTCTCAGGGCTACTACAAGGTTAAGTGCCAAGTGCCGTCGAAGCAGTTCAGCGAAAGATTACAGTATTTATATTAGGCAGGATGAAACATCTTGTTATGTATTGCATGAAGGCGATGGCGGTAAAGGAAATGTTTACAACGTAAAGCAGAAAAATGTAATTTGAAATGATCTAGAAATTATAATGTACAGTGACAACTTCGTTGCTCTACAGAAAATTAGGTAAGTCCATCTAAATCTAAAAATAAAATATATTATAACTTTCCTGAATTAATGTCATGAAAACTATATTTCGTTTTGCGTTTTGTTCTAGGTTTTTAATATATACTCTTTGTATGCAGTACAGAAATATAAAGTTAAAATTATTATTCATAAGTTCCTAATAGTTGGTCACACACAAAATGAAGGGGATACCACTCAATCAGTTATAGAAAAACAGATGGGTTTTTCTTCCTGAATGATTTTTTAACCGTTATAGCTTTCATTTTCACTATTTCACTAAAAATTCGATTTTGTTTTGATTTTTTCTTGAACAATAGACCTATTTACATATCCGATCAATTCATTACATTAATTAGAACGGCGAAGAAAAAGGAATTACCTTATAATCTAAACCGAGTTGTTCTACAAGAATTACATAGACGTTCAAATAACCATTCATTTTTGAAAATAGTTTTAACAATACTAACAATGAAATAGTAATATTCAGGAGTATTATAGTTAAATTTTGTAATAGTATTTTTTAAAGGTTTGCGTGCTCACTTTTTATATAGATTAATTACAATTAATGTTAAAGACTGAATGTAGTTTTAACCATTACATTAATTCAGAAAATTGATTTATGTTTTCAATTATTGGTTAATTAACTCAAGTCGTAACTCAAATAATCTGTAGTGAATTCCGAAGAAGATAGTTTAAGTAAGAAAGGGGTTGGAATTTTAAACCCTAATTTATCAAACATTAACACAATATAAATAAACAATTTTCTACTTAGTAGTTACAGAAAATCTTATTTTTACCTTCCTGAAAAACAAAAAATGATTGAAAATTTTCCCTGATTCCGAACGATCATGTTGATTAGATTTGAGCTTGCAAATACTGTTCAGATATATATCTAAAACCCATTTTCGGGTTTTTGAAGTTTAATAATATTTTAAGGGGTAAAAAAATATAAATTGGTTTTTATGTTTTTGCCGTTCTAGGCTACCGCTATTAAATCATTCTTTATGAGATGTCGAAATATTGATAGTAATTTATATTTGTAATTCTTATGTAATTCGCGAGGGAAGATCTAAATACTAATTAGTGTGTCTTGTATTGACTAAACTGTTGTACAGAAGCAATTCGAGAACAATGATATTGTTTATAAATTGAACAAGCTTTAAATTTATTTATCATTATTTTTCTCAGAAGTATGAGTTTAATAAAACATAGGGTCCAAGGAGGCAGTGCTCACTAGCCAGACGGGAAGGGCGAGCGAAGCGAGCCATTAAGACTAGAAATTTAAAATCAAGCCGCGACAACGATGACATTATATATAATATTAGTTAAGGTTATTACTGTAATTGATTTTTGACAATATGTGTATTTCTACTAGAAACATAAGAATTGTGCAAATGCGTTTAATGTACTGTATAAATAAACAAAAAAATAACTTTCCAAGCTGCTTGAAAAGTAATGCAAGTCTCGAATCCGACCGCAAAACCCTCGAAAAACTTATAAAACTTATAATTTTGAAGGAAAATCAAAATTATAAGTTTTATATCATTTTGAGATATATGACCTATGGAAACCGTATCTAATATAAAATTTTATAAAAACTTGTTTCCCCTTGTAAAATAATATATATATATATATATATATATATATATATATATATATATATATATATATATATATAAGAAATTACATTTTAAGCGGATGGTATTTTCGTATTGTTCATATCTCAAAACGTACAGAAAAATCGAATTCATCCCCAATCCCGCTGTTCAACCGATAGTAATACCTTACTTATCTTTGAAAAATTACTGTTCCGGTTAATTCAGTATCACGCATAAATTATATTAAAAAATAAATTATCTCTATATTAAATCGATCGACCTAAGTGAGACTATTAAGACACGTATCAACTACAGTTTAGTTTAACAAAGATATTTTTATAAATATTCAAAATCAATATTTGGAGTAGGACATCAAAGGTGAGAAAGAGTTTTTTTTTTCAAAAAAAAAAACTGTTATTCTTCATCAAGTCTATTAAACTAATACTTCTAGATAAAAAAATCTTCTTGTTCAAAAAGACGTAAATTATAAATCTGATTTTATAACTAACCAATTTTCTAATGAAATTACAAAGTGGTAGTATATTAAGTTCACTTTCATTTTTTATAGAACATTAAAATATTATGACAGCCAGATAGAAATATTTCATCTCTATATTTTTATTTATGATTTTGAATCTCCATTTAATTTTTTTTTCCAGCTATACCTCACTCATGTTCAATATTTATTAAGCTAAAACTCTCGAAATTGGTTTTTTAGAAGTTTAATGATCCGCTGCACTGTTTATAAATCAAACAAAGTTAGCTATATATCAGATAAAAAACATTCAGAAAGTCGAGCAGAAAGATAAATTCTGTTGTAGAACAATCTCCAGTAAACGATCTCCAAAATTAAACAGACTGCTTCATAACAACCACTTTAACATGAAATGCCATAAATTAACTACGGTTATTTATTTATTTTAATTTTTAAAATCTGTTAGATAACTATCATCTTATACAATGTAAAATTAGATTGGTATAGATATTTAACTTAATAAAGAAATAAACGATTATATATTTTCTTAACGAGAATAACACCAATTAAAATTCGAGATCATCTAATTTGATATAAAATGTTTCTTTTATAGTATAAAACGTAAAAAAAATTTGTATTTAAAGATAAAATCATAAGATAACATACCAGTTTTGTTTATTTATTTATTTTTCATAACATAACAACATTAACATTAACAACATTAACTAATACGTAGGCCATAAAAAGACGTTATTAATATGCTTTTAGCGTATTGTTATAAATATTGTTATAAAATTTCCTATAATTTAAAAAAAACACAATCAAAATATTTTATACAGTTTTTTATATTCTGGTACAAATAAGGTATTGTATTGATAACGAGATTAAAGATTTTTTTTAAATTAACTTATCTTGTAATCGTGAAAAATTACGGTTTTCAGGTTTCAACAGAAATATCGACCATCCCTGAATCCATTTTGTTTAGTTTCGGTGTGACATCTGTACGTACATATGTATCTCGCATAACTAAAAAATTATTAGCCGTAGAATGTTGAAATTTTCCGTTTAGGACTGTTGTAACATCTAGATGTGCACCTTCACTTTTGATTGCAATCAACTGGACCAAAAGTGTCCAAAAAAGCCCAAAATCCAAAAAAATCCGAATTTTTTATTTTTTTCTTAACTGCAATAATAAACCCTCATTGGGAGCTTTGCAACGATATATCAGAAGTGGTACTTATTTTCATTGGTTCCAGAGTTATAACCAAATAGAATTTTAATTAATGAAATATATGGGTCTTACAAGGGAAAGACATATCGGTTCGAATCCGAATTCATCTCCTTATTTTTAACTTTTTTTTAATTTAAATGTATTGATTTTATTAAAAATTATAACTTCTGATTGTAAAAAAATTAAAAATCAACTACACAAAATAAAATAACAAAATCTTAACTTTTTAATTTTGACCAATAAAGAAAGAAAAAAAGCTATTTAACTACCCTTGGAATTTGTAAATAATGAAAAGATATTAAATAATTTACAGTAAAATAGTTAAAACTTTGTATTGAAGTATAAAAAAGTTATTTTTAATCTGTAAAAGTATCAGGTAGCGGTGATTATGGTATGATTCCAAGAAAGGTAATCCAAGAAAGAATTACAAAAGAAGAAATGAGACAAGCATTTTCCCCCCCCCCCCCTTACTTAGAAACTTATAAAAGACAAAAGGATATGAAAAAAATAAAATATAAAATATTTTAAAACGAAGAAGAAATTCAAGGAAAAATGATTAAGATGTTACATCTATCTGATGTTATTAATCTTTAACCGAATTTATAAATGAGATGGAAATATTTAATGGTATATATTCAATACAAGGGGAAGATTTTTAGTTAGGCATAGCATTTATGATACAAATTATTCCAAATTTTCATCTTCATATTCCTTCCTATTTACAAGCCTTTTTCGTAAGCTTTCGTGGTGAATCAATTTATCAATCAAAAACATGTAATTAAAGAACGATATAATCGTTAATTAAATTTTAGATAAGGTAAACAAATTAACTATGAAGTCGAAGAATTGTTATTTAGGAAATGATAATACGAAAAACTACTGTTAAAAAATATAATAGAAACAAATTATTTTAAGGAGACTAATATTTAACCACAAAAGAAATTTATTATATAAGGGGGACAATTTTATTAGGCAGTAATAAACTAATTTAAATATACAGATCTAAGTATAATAATTTTTAGTTTAATATTTTTATAAATATACAGAACAAATATATTACATTAATCGGAGATTTTGGTAAATCATGCCCTTATTTTAAAAAAAGAAAAAAATTTTTATCAAAAAATTCCGAAAAGAATGTATTGTGTTAGCCTGTTTAATTGCTTGATATCTCCAGACTGGATATACCGATGAATGGCATGATGGTTTCTGTATATGGGGTACTGCGGTTAAATAAATTTAGTTTCAGTTGGTAAATAGGGTACATAGAGGTACATTGCTTACGGTTTCCGCACCTCAAAATTTTACTAAACGAATAAATTTTTTCAAATAAGTTAATGTCCCTTAGGTAGCTTCTTAGCTTATTTAAATCCCCCATAAAAAAAAAATTAGGATAAAAAAAAATATTTTTTTGTCATTTCTGGACTTAGTCACATTCTAATTCCAATTAAACGATTCCATTACGTTTAATTGGAACTTTTGATTACGTATTTGGCTAATTTCATTCAGTACTGTAGTACAGTCAATTTGTATTTTTATTTGAAAATCCTTACCTACCGTTTGATGTTTTTTCCATATGTTAGGGGTGATGAGGGAAGCTTAACTCCAGGTTTTTAACATCCCCTCCTATAGATTTTTGAAAAACTCAAAAAGTTTTTGAAATGCGTTTTTCTCTGAATTTTAGAGAAAGGTTTTTCAAACAAAAAGTGTAGAGGACATTCTCCTCTACAATTAATGTCTTTAAAGTTATGCCGTATAATTTGAAATTTAAATACTAGGTGGCGCTGAAGTTACCGAAAAAAATTATTTTCGTTTGTATTGGATTTGGAAAAGTTGTTAATCTCAAAAAACAGACAACTTTTATTCAAACAATTTTCTTGTAAGACTTACCGTAGCTTGTGAAAGTGTGAAAATGTAGTGAATTGGGCACATGTTCGAAACCGGTCTACTCGTTTACAACGTTTTTTACAACTTCAGCCCCGCCTAGTATTTCAATTTCAAATTATTCGGCATAACTTCAAAGGCATTAATTGTAGAGGATGTTCTCTACATTTTTTGTTTGAAAAACCTTTCTCTAAAATGCATAGATTCAGAGAAAAACGCATTCATATACATTGTATTTCGAGTTTTTCAAAAATCTATGGGAGGGGGATGTTAAAAATCTGGAGTTAAGCTTCCCTCATGACCCCTAACGCATGGACAAAGGATCAATCGGTAGGTAAGGATTTTCAAATACAGCCTATATTGATGAAAAATTGCCTGTACTACTGGGGGAATAGTAAACGATAATTTATTGTTTTGATGATAAATTCAGGCTTAATCTGAAAAAACAAGTTTTTATAAAATTTTATATTACATACGGTTTCCATAGTTCGCTTATCTCAAAATGTAACAGTAATTTAATATTTCACTAATTTTCCTCCAAAATTACAAGTTTTGCGCTCGGAAGCGAGACTTGCGTTACTTAATAAATCCAGGCAGCCTGGAAAATAATTTTATATTTATTTATACAGTATCAAACGCATATACACAATTCTTATGTTTCTAGTAGAAATACACATATATTGTCCAAAATCAATTACTGTAATAGCTTTAACTAATATTATATATATTGCATCTTTGTCACGGCTTTGCTCGAACTAAATGGTTACTTGCGTTTCCCGTCATGTTAAAGAGATGCCTAGCCTTAATGACTCGCCCTTCTCGTCTAGCTAGTGAGCACTGCCCCTTGGACCCTTTCTGTACTGCAAACAATATTTATTAAAAAATTGGCACAAAACCCACACGAAATATTATTTCCATGACGTTAATATATTTTATTTTTAGATTTAGATAGACTTAACTATTTTTCTGTTGAGCCACGCAGTTGTTACTTACTATACATTATGATTTCCAGATCATTTTAATTACATTTTCTGCTTTACGCTGTAAATACATGTGCATACTTCCGTAGCTCCTTTACCGCCATCGCCTTCATGCAATACATAGCAAAATGTTTCATTGCGCCCAATATCCGGTATAGTAAGATTCGTAGTATTCAATTTTGCTCTATAATACAAAATGGAATTTTCTCCTTTTCGGCGTTGGGAAACAGCTTGCATGTCACAGCAAACGTTTAAGTGATTCTCACTACATCTTTATTTTATTTTTATTTTTCTTCGTCACTGATGTTTTTGAATCTAAAACAAAAATTGCATTGATCCTTTAGTAGAATTTAAAAATATATAAAATTCATTGTTAAATATATCTATATACATGTATGTACCAGCAAGTATTCCTTTTTCTTTGCACGTACTTTCATAAAAGCGATGCAAATCAGCGATAGGTTTTTCGCCCTCAATGAATACCTTAGTTGTCTGCTTACGAAGATAATGACTCTCAATTTTCGGTTAGGAATTTATGTGTTCCCGAATGCCATTCTTAATTTCATCACCCACGTTTCGATGATTTAGATGCTTTCAGCTTTATCCTCAGAAACATCGCCTGTTGGTAGTCGCTTCTTTATTACAGTGTTGATTACTCTATCATTAATGTCCAATGTTGCTTTAAAAAAATACAAACACGAGTTCTATATCATTTACTGTGAAGTATTAAGCATTGTTTAGCTGTCTGTCGAATTATTTCCAACGATGTGTGGTTGGTATTGTCATGTTCCTCATATTCAATATTCTCGTACGATTGGATGGTTTTATGTGGACTTATTATTTCACGACTAGTTACTATTTTACAAATTTTTGCCTCATCTATCCATTTTCAATAAAATTAAAAAAAAAATCAAATTCTTAATAATATTTTACTTTGATTTTTAAATAATTTGCATAGAACTGAACTCCACTTTTTATTTTATCATCATTGTATAGTAGATGCACACATACGTAAACAGAAATGCTTACCATTTTGTTATAATACTGTTTGCATCTGCCTGTTGAAATTATAAGAGTATTATTAATGAACACTACTCAGTGTAACTGAGCTTTACTATCATAACAAAATGGTAAACATTTCTGAAGACAGTATTAAATCAAACATAATATAATTCATATAAGGAAAAGCTTTTACAAAATATGATAAATTTCCCAAGAACAGAGTATTAACTCAGATGATTCGGTATAAAATGGGGCGTAATAACTAACTTATTAGAATTCCGAAAAACACAGTATTATTTGAAAATGGTTTTGTGTCGATTGGACGTTATTATGAATTACAACAATAACATTCCCAAAAACACTGTATTAACTCGAAACAACTCTATAATAAATGGAACTTATTATCACACATTAAATCAAATGTCCCTTGAACATCGTATTAACACAAAATGATACCCTGTTGAAGGGAAGTTAGAAGAAATAATATTGAGTACTTACAAAGAAAAGCGTAGTAACTCGAAATACAACTATTTTCTTCGGGAACTGGAAAAACTTCACTGTAAAAAGTACTAAATGCAACTGTCTTGCCCGGGCACCAACACTGAAAGTGTCCCGAAGAAAAGAAACATACAGCCAACTACCGGTGAACGCTAGAACTAAACTTAATGCTATATTGCTCAATATTGCTCAGTCATATTGCTTAGTTATACCTTATTTAGTACATTATTATATAGTAAAACGAAAAATCGTTTTTTTTTAGTTGTGACACTCTTGCACGGATGTGCGATGTATGTGTGTATAAAATTAGTGACTCAATAATTAACAAAAACTAGATCAATTTCATTGAAAGTTAGATATGCTGTAGTAATGGATCAGTCAGAAGTTGTGCATGTGAAAATCTTATTAAGATTGGTTGTGTCATTCTTTAATTACATTCAAATTTAAGATCGATAACAGACAACATAACCTCAGGTTCAGGTTAATTTGACTTGGTTTTGGTGAATTTTTCATACGCACTTATGCAATTAATCACAGTGGTGAGTGAGTTGAAAGTTGATGCTTATGACTAGGGAAAACTCATTATTTTTAATTTTTTCATCAATTTAATATCCTTAAATACAGATAATATTTTTTAATATTACATAAATATATATACGTCCTTTAGTTTTCTCATAATTACGCAAACATATTATAAAAAATAAATTAACGAAAATCCAGCCTTCTTGTGCAGAATTGCGCAAGAATTATTCATTTTACAATTTTTAAACATTCCTCTCCAAATTTTTTGACCTAGTGTTTTTTTGGGTGTAAAATGAATTTTTAAATACCCCTACCTAATTTTATGTCCCAGAAGGTTTGCTGAGTTTGAAACGTAAAAACTAAAATTAAATTTGGATTTTTAAGTAGACAAAGACATTTTATGGTAATTATGGATTTTACGAAAAACTCATCAGAAAGATTTTACAACAAAGGTATCCTTCTGTAGCGTGTAGCATATTTTTTCTCAAAGTTTTTAAATGTTTTACGAGCTATGCGTACAAAGAACAACACAGATATTTATGTTCATGGTTGTTTTTCTAAAATTTGAATGTCAGGTTACCATATTTAACAATAAATGCAAGTGACTTCATAACAATTCTTTCTTGCAGATGAGAATGATCCCAGATCATGGTAGCTCTCAGATATTTATCGAATATCATTATTTTATGTTTTATTATTTATTGTTATATTGTATTAATTTGTTTTTTTCTTGTTTTAGGTGAGAATATTTTATTGGTAATTGGTGAGTAAAATATAATACTTTATTTTTGCACGTACGACTGTATGAATATTTTACTAATAATACAATAAGTTTTTATTTATTTTTTTGTCCTAATTTTTAATTTTTTTCACTTAGAAACATTTGTACCATTACTGTATGGTGTCAATTCCATCAATTATTTTTGTTTCTTTTATAACATATATAATTTCTCAGGCAATTTTCAAGAAAATGGTTATCGATCCCAGTCCGTAATCTCCAAGCTACCGAACCATGTAGATCTTTGTAAAGCCAACGTTATATTGTACATTTATTCCAATTACAACCAACTATACATTTATGCTCCTTATATACGAATTAATCATTATATGCAGTTGTATTGCTCATAATGATAGCCAAATTTGTACTAACATGTATATAGTTCTTTATTATACTACATATATATATATATATATATATATATATATATATATATATATACATATGTACTAGTATAATTTAATACTAAAGGGATTAGACAGACTTATTTATCAAAGTATTTCTGCGTTTTCCAGATCTGTCAAATACATAATATATAAGAGAAATAGAGATTATTTTTATATATTTGTCAGCTGTAAGTGAAATTTTTAAAAAAGAAATAATCCAAATCCACAGAGATAAGTGGAACTGCAAAACCAGAACGCAAATAAAGAATAAGGGTATAACGTAGTGAATAGTTGCTTGACGACAGTTACGAGTAGAACTTTATATAAGTGCATCGTTTTCTGTTCAACGAAGGAAGAAAATATTTTATCAAATGCAGGTATATCACAGTTTTTTTTAAAATAAATTTTGACTAAAATTCTATAAATATGAATAAAATTAGAGAGAAATTAAGAAATCTTATGTTTTGAATATATATTAAAAAAAAATAAAAACCATAAATTGGTTTTCAGAATTAGTTGTGTGCTTGACTAACTTTTATTTATTCACTCTCACACTTACTATGATGGCGCTCAGTTACATTTACTAATTTCATTACTGACAGACAGCATATAACTGAATAGGCAACTTGCGATTAAAATTTATATACTTCATAACAAATAACAACAATACACTTTTGTCAGACAAAAGTGTACGAAATTTGTAGACAAATTTACATTGCACCAACGTAAAATTCAACGTAATGAAAAAAAAAATCCCTTTTGACATGCTGGAAGGCGGAGGTAGATTTCACCGGTGCTTAGTTGGGGATAGAAAAGATTTCCACCTTAAAGTTAAGAAAAACCTCGAATTTACTCAATACGACAATGGTTGCATGTTTTACATATTTAGCATACGACAAGCCCCATCTTCGTACATTCCAGAAATATTTTGGTCATCCCTTGCCGTAAGGATTGGTAATATCAACAATTGTTTCAGACAAGAGTTTTAGGTAATGTTTAGAAGAATAACGACCACTTTAAACTGATTCAATTCTGTGCCTATTAAGGGAGTTATGATTTTTTTTTGTCTTCGAAATCCCATATTTTCCACCCCCTGGACCAATTGTTGGCGATATCAAAAAGCTTTACGTTTTAAGCCCTTAACCAAACAATACTTTAGAGAGAAACTTTAAACGAATAAGAAAGTTATAGCGATATTTTGTTTTTTCCGAAAAAAGGGGGCTTTTTCGGAAAAACAAAATATTGCTATAACTTTCTACCCCCAAGGTCCGATTTTGTCTAATTAACGAACTTGACCGAGATTTTGTGTCGTTATATTTTATGTATCAATTTAAAAGTGATTGGCTCAAAATTACGGCAGTTATCGTAGCCGCAAGAAAGTGAAATATACACACACACACGCATATATATAAATGTGTATATAGATGTACGTGTTATGTTAAAAAAATTACACATATATTAAATGATGATCTGATGGGTATTGAAAAATACTTTAAAACTAGTTAAATTTTTATCTGAATTTTAATGCAGTTTCTGTTGCCACTCAGTTTTTATTTTTGGAGCCCTTTACATTTACTCCTGCATAACTTTTGCATTTTGTGTTAACGTTAATGCTTATTTATTTTACATTTTTATTTCATTTTTTATTTTTTTAAATCAGTTTATTTTCCTGTTTGATATAATTTTAATTCTATATTGGTTTAATTCATTTTTTAGTTTGTTCACTTTACAATCCTTTATTTAGTTTTACGTTTTTCAGTCTATTGCTATTAAATTTGTTTAACGTTGTGATTTCATAACTGCTGTTTATTCAGCTTTGCTTTAAAACTAGACAATTATTTTTCTTTAAACACATTGTTTTTTCAGATAATAATAACAACAGGGAGTTTCCAGCCACTAAATTATTCCCAACCAATTTACTAAGAATTTATAATATTATACATTTTATTCATTTTAAAACCTAATAAGTGTTAATTTTAATCAAAATATGGCATTTATAATTAATAATTTTAGGCTGCTATCTTATCTGAACAAACCATACAAAGAATAAATAAACTTATTAGATTATAATTTAAATTTTCTTTGTTTTATTTTAATTGAATTTGAAACCGAATTAAGATTAAATCTTGTCTTTTGTTTAAATGGTTCATCATCGTATGTGGGTACAGTATATCTTACACGTACGCATGCGTGTATGTGTATACTTGTTTTGTTTGTTTTACTAAATAACAAGAAGAATATCTTAAATTATTGTGAATACAACGTGAAACAATTGTTTCAATTAATTTACTACATAGCTCAAAACTTTCTTATCAATTATAAAAAATCTAGTTTACATTTTCTCTGTTTTTATATTATTTAAGAGTTCAATTTTATTTTCCCCAATATGCTTTAAATGTATATCTTCAAATCAATCTTTTAAATGACAATACAAGATTAAATCCTGGAATATGGGTATCAAACGTCTAATCAACAAATCAAAATTGTTTCAACTAAATGGCGTAAATGGCGTAATTGATAGCAAACTCAAAAAGAAATTTATGCATGTTCATATGAGACTATACATAACATCGAGGGAATTGAGTTTATCCTATCTACATTGGAGAACAATGGAGTACTGGTTAACATTGTCCCAATTAGACACCGCTTGGACCATTTCAGTGTTAAAATCTTGATCATCCTTTCTTTTATTTTCGTTTTATGAAAAAAATTAGCTTAAACAAATGATTATTTTAATAAATACAATCTATCGAGTAACGTTGAATAAAGTTCTATAAAGCACTTATGAATTCTTACATAAAAAGGACATTCTAAAATTTAATTTATTAAGACCTCTATTTAAGAGCCATGTACTGAAATTTTATTTTTTTTGGCGGTTTGTATTTTTTTTGGCGGTGGGTATGTTTTATTTTTTTTGGCGGTTTGTATTTTTTTTGGCGGTGGATATGTTAGCTAACTTTTTTAAAAAAAGCATAATGTAATACAGTACATTTTCACTGCACTTCACAAATAAAAATAAACATGTTAAAATAACACAGATACAATTATTAATAGTTACTGATTCTTTTACGTACAATAGATAGTTGTCATCAAATTCGAGTTAAATGGCATGTATTACAGTATTTATTTTTAAATTAGATAAATTTTATTTAAAATCTATATTAATATTGGCACAAATTCAACGGAAACTTAATAGAATTCTATATCGAAAACCAGAATGATAACAATAATAATAAGCAATAACAAAAATAAATCGTATAGATTCATTAAGTAAACTAAAAAATAAAGTAATATAAAGCCGTAAATTAATTAATTTTTATAGATAAAAAGGAGTATGGGAATAGCCAAGCCATGCATCAGATAGATTTAAATTTACAAAGTTGAAATAAAATAACATATTCCAAAACAATTGATAATACATGCATTTTAGAAATGCAATACTTTTCATTTAGCTCAACTATTTTTAAATACGGGGCATGTTAAACTTTTTAAACGTTATTTACAGCAATTTTTAATAATTCTCTTGTATTAAAATTATCATGTACCAAACAGTAGAGTTAAACTGTAGACAAACTGCAATAATATACATCTGGTATATTTATTGAAGAATAAGTTCTCAACAATTATAATTCCCTTAATTTACTAGTTCTATTATTGCATATGGAATGATATTTAAGTATGTAAACAGCTTTGTACTACATATCTGAGATGTATTTGAGACAAAGGAAACAACCTTAACCAATAAGAAACAACCTTATTTACACCCGTATACCATTCATATCTTAATTCCGTAATTTTAAAATTATTTTTTTCACCATTGGGCATCGATAAACTATTTAAAAATATTGACGAATATAATAATAAGTCTGATTACAGACTTATATAGTCTTATATTAATAAGTCTGTAATAAGTCTGATTACAGGTGAAATGGATTAAAAAAAAATATTTGTAGACATGAAGAATAGAAAGTTTAAATGAGGTATATAATTGGTTAATTTTTTCTACTAGAGTTTTGAGGTTTAAATGATAACTTAATTTTAGATAAGTGCCAGTATAAATGTAAAAAAATATTACTATGAAATTTTTTTTTTAATTTTAATATTCATTTACTTAAATAATTATCTTTTATTTTTAATATTTATAAATAAATGTATTATTTATTTACTAGTTTCAGTATTAAAGCAATACATTTTGCAAATAAAAGATTTCACTAGATTATTATAATAACATTTAATTTGAATTTTTCTAGAAGATAATGAATTAGTTAGAAATTTTTTTAAAACTATTTATTGAATTCGGCAAAAATCTCGTTTTATGTGTTTATTGCTTGATGTCGAATCATCTAAACATGAAACACCTAACATGTTTCTAATTTTGTATTTGATCATCTTTTGTTGTAATGATTTTAGGAAGCGAACTGATTTTGTATTTGATCATCTTTTGTTGTAATGATTTTAGGAAGCGAACTGATCACACGATTTATTGACTATAGAAATAAGTTATATGGTAGAATCAGATTTAAGATTAATTCATTAATTTTAATGGTCTAAATTATATTACATTTAAAACGGTCGAAATGTATTTAGAATGTTGTTTGTTATCGCATCCTAAATCACTGGATTTCTATTAAAGTCTTTTTAGTAATTATACCGTTTATCTTCATTAATTAACTGGAAATTGTTAATTGTTACTGACTAATAAATAAATTGCTAGCATAATTTATCTCATTAGCATAATCTGTTTAACTGCCTTTTTTTTTAGACAAAGCTGATTTATTTCCTTCTATTAGTTAAATTATTCTGTCTTTCGAAAAGTTGCTATATCTGCTAGTGACTGCTACATTAAAAGCTGGTATTATAATAATCTTTTTTTTTATTTTTAATATTCATTCTATCAACTGTAAAATTATATCCATAAATAGATTGCGTGACCAGCTTAAAATTCATAAATTATTTATTAAAATTTATTTATTTTTGTATTAACGAAATTTATTTTTGTACAACTAAATTTCTCGTATTACTTATGGTAGCATTACATAAACGCGTTCAAACTTTACTTTTTGTAAATTTATTTTTTTTAAAACACAATTTTGTAACGTAAAAAATATTTTTACTTTTAATATTATTGTGCTTCACAAAAGCAGTAATTCTCATCCCAGTTTGGTTGTATATTTTGTTTATACTCAGGAGGTCGTTTAACTCTGACAGAATATTGTTAATAAAACCCCTATACTCAATTACACAATAATATGGTAATTTATACCTTTTGAAATCAATAATCAATAAATTAAATTTTTATAAAGGTGGTTTAATAATAATGAATTAGTTGTAACGAAATAGCTGAGTATTTATTACAATAACGATGTGTAGGATTTAAATTCAATTTAAATATTTAAGGAAGTTATAATCAGTAGCTTTTTTGGATTATACCTAACAAACACAACAAAGATCGTTACATACTCTTAAATACAACATGATATTTAGATTGAAATATATGCTTACATATATGCATATATAGAAATTTATGCTTTCTATTATGACTGTCCAGAACGATATTTGAGTTTGTTTTTCTTATTTTAAAATCCCGGTTACAAATACTTGTTATATAGCATTTTAAGTACTATTCATTTTCATTCTGGCCGTCTATGGTTAAGTTTAAACCAAAAATACTTTTTTAACAGACTATTGGAATATTATTGTTACATTGTTGTATTCCAGTTTATGACAATTCTATTAAAATAGCTTATTTTATTTATACTTAGCATTTAAATTTTTCATTCATTTTTTATTGAATGGAGAATTTACTTAAATACAAGTATTAATATGTATATTTTTTATCGATTTTTTTAGGAAAAGTACGGTATTACCTTCGGTCGCAAGAAAGGATAGGGATATGAAATTTTTTTAAGGTGTGAGGACGAAAATACTATTCATCTAAAATGTAATTCTTTTATAAATAAATAAATAAATATAGGCCTATGTGTAAAATGTGAGGCTCAAAAATCGCCAAAAATTTCTTTGAAAATTTAATATACTGTAATACTTTATTATTATGTGAAAATTTTATAAAGATTGGTTGAGTCATCCTACAGTTATGCTTAATTTAAGGTTAACAACAGACAACATATCCTTAGGGAATTTTTCCCGTCGCATGGCCTGATTTTGGGGGATGAAAATGAATTTTATTTTCGTTTTCAGGTAAGCAGATTACGAAAATACTATTCATATATAAAACTATGTGCCTCAAAAATCTCCAAACTGCTAAATAAATTTTAATAAATTAATAAATTGAATAAATTCTGTGTCAAAATTTTATGAAGATAGGTTGAGTCGTTCTTCGGTTACGCAACATTTAAGAATCGACAACAGACAACATAACCTCAATTTGAGGTTAAGTTGACTTAGTATTTGTGAATCAGTTGATAGTTGTGTGTAAAATATATAGAAAATATACAGAAAATATATATTAATATTAATAAAAATAATTATACCTCTTTTAGTTTTCTTATAATTAATGTTTTGTAAATTTCTTGCGCAAAAAATTACACAAAACTTATAATATTTAAGTTGGTTTTCCTTCCCAGAATTGTGCAAAAAGTATTAAAGTATTAAACATCCTTCTTCAATTTTATGGGCTAGTGGTTTTTTGGTTGAAGAATATAGGAATAAAATGTTAAACATCGCCTCCTCGATTTTATGTCCGAGAAGGTTTGTTGGGTTGGAAATGAAGGAATCAAACATTTAGAATTTAGAATTCTAAGACAGATTTTTGGGCAGATTTTTGAAATTGTGAATGGTCTGAAACTCAACGCACATCTAGCATGTTTTATCAAACTCAGTTGGTCGTTTCTTATTAATATCGAAAATTTGTTTTAATAGCACCTTACAGTTACATTAAATTTGGATTTCTAATTAAACGAAGACATCTTGATAATTATGGATCATGGATTATGGATTTATGGAATTTAAATATATTCAAAAATATAATGGAAAGGGATATGGATATATATATATATATATATATATATATATATATATATATATATACATATATAAACATCAACATAAGAAACATAACTTTTTTTTAAAAATCTTTATGGTATGGGCTATTTAGATTATAGATATTACTATTTATATGTATATATACACACCTTATTTAATAAAAAGGATAAAATGTTATCAAATCGAACAATAAAAGTTATTTTTTAACATTTTTAAAAACTTAGTGGATTGTAATTTAAATTGTAAAGGGTTAATGTCCGTTACAACTCCCTCATCTCTTTCTTTCTCCATTTCCTTTATAGATATTATCATCTGTTGTTTTTTTTGTATTCCTGATGAAAGCTTAACCGGTTAAAAACAAACGTGCTTGTGCGCCCGGGTTTGTGTGTATGTATGTGTATATGTTTGTGTGTGTTTGTGTGTATATCGTGCATTTGGATTTTCTATTAAAAGTTACAGTATTTACGATTGTTTTATGGTTATCCAATAAAAGTAAAAATAAAAATTTAATAGTAAAAGGATTTTACTGTTGTGTGAAACTTTAACCTCACAACGCTCGTAACCAGTTGATAAATTTAATCGCTTATTTCAGTGCAGTAGATGAAATTTTTTCTACGCTAAGTAAATTGTTAATTATCTTTTATAATAGTTTTAATATTATTTTAGACACCTACAAAATTAATTAATTTTTCGTAAAATAATAATGCTTGCATTTAAATGCACACAAATATACTCGTATATGTATGAAAATCTGCCGGTAGAAAAAGTCATTCCTGACAGTTTCCACTTATTCCATATTAGTAAGTTTTATTCTGATGTAAATCAAAGTTTGGAAATGTAAATATAAAATGTTCAGTAATAACATTTTTAATAATTAAAACGGTAATTTCTTTTTGGTATCGACATTTCTTTCTCATTATGGGAAAAAAATATTTTTTAATCATAGCAAATTACACTTCTACGCCGGAGAAAGATTACATTTCAAATAAGTTTCAACAATTCATGAAGATTAAAAAATTTGAACAAATTTTAAACAATATTTCTTCCTACAATCTATACAAGTACAAAACTACTTCAATGCAAAACTTCACGGTTCAATGAAATGAGGATGATATGTATGACATGTAAATGAGCTGTAGTCTTGTACATACTCAGGCCGACCATTCCTGAGTTTTCTGCTTAATTGAACCCCACCAACAAAATACACCCGTATTCATTATGTATTATTTATATCCGTACCAAAGGAACTAACTTTTACTAGGATTTGTACCTCAGAACCTACTAATTTGCTATATGAGTTTCGATTATATATAATTTTTTAAAAAACCAAGATAAATGAGATAACAATTAACGCTTGATAACAATTAACAGTTTTGTTCATATCCCATCAGTTTTAACACAAACCTTTTTATTTATAAAAGCTAAGCAAAAACAGTAGAATTTAAAACACAAAACTTATTATTACAAGACGAAGTTTTTACGAAATAAATGTTCATCTACCAATTGACTTATTTATTAAATAATAAAGTAAAATGTTTCCTAGCAACATCCTTCGATAATAGTTATAAAATTTGTTTACTTTCAGAATTATTCCAGAAATTAATAGGGTTCCTGTTTTTGTTTATTTAAATATAATATAATAAAATTTATTAACATGTTTAAAAGTACACTAATTATTAAACTCAACTTACAGTTACTTATAATATTACAAAGATTTATAAAAGTTAAATATACCGAATTTTTCAGTAAATGTCTAGTTCTTCTGATGTACTGGATGCTTCTGGTATCTAACGTCTGTATGTTGAACTAGAGAAAACTAGATTTACCTTATGACCGTAGAGTAGCGCTGATGTCTCCTTACACGTAGTTCAAATGGCTGCTATCGGAAGCATTATGAATAATTGTCCCTATATGCAGTATAAAATTGTTTCAACCTTCTTTTTTTGTAATTTATTTCTTAAATTTAATTACTTAATTAATAAAGAAAGTTATATATTTTAAAAACTTGCTTAAAGAAGAAATACTAGAGGCTATTATCAAATAACACATTTTGCACATTTATGAAGGAATATTGTTTCATGAAAATAAACACGCAACTTTATTTAATTTACATGAAACAATACTTGTATTTAATTGTTATTTTATTACAGTAAAATATAAAAAGATTGTATATCTATTTTGATTCTTCAAAGACAATTTTGTCTTTGAAATATAATTATAAAATGAAATTATAAAATGGCCAGCCATTTTATTATTCGAAGAGGTAGTATAAAAATATCATTTTCGTTTTGTTAAAAAACCAAGAGAGATGTTTATGAATTTGCTCTTCGAAAGCTTTAAAAATGTGTTCACTAAAGAGGTTTACTTTTCGGTGTATGAAAATTGTTCCTTTATTTATTTAACAAATATTCTTAGTAATCACATTCTGCACATCACGTTTTACACTAACTACTCTCGGTTCGCATTATCAGAGAGGCTTCGCTCTGTCACGTCTTACCATAGATATGAACTTAAATTATATATATTCATGGAATGTCTTTATTGATGCTCAATTATCGGATAGAAAACCATTATTCTAATGTTTATATTGAATTAAACAACTGACCTCTTATAGTGAAATTATTTATTGTTATGTTATTTAATAAACCATTATTTCAAATAGTTATATCTTACTAATTTTATGAATAGATCCTTACCACTTTTTTTTTTTTTATTAAAAGATGAGGTTGCAGACAAATTTTGTTAAAACTTAACATAATCTCCTTTATTCGTCTTCAATCTTTAAAGTTAACTGAAATTTATGTTTATTTATTAGCAATAACAACAGGCTGACGTCCAATAAAAATTACTGATACATGATCATGAATTTTTAAAGTCTGAAGAATGATGTGCCTGACAAAAATTCGAAACTGGAATATCATTATGAAATAATTCACTCCATGTTTAACCGCTCTCTTTTGACGCCGGCCTCCATGGCGCGAGTGGTTGCGTCTCGGCCTTTCACCGGAAGTCCTGGGTTCGAATCTCGGTCAGGCATTTTTCACACACGCTACAAAACTCATATCATCTGCCTGACTGCTGAGCCGGAGGTTAAACAAAAAAAGATATCTTTTGACAAGTTATTTAATAAATGTTCCCTCTTTTAGGCAATATACTCGTATGTAACATATTTCAGATATATTTTAACAAAACTTGCCAGAAAAGTACGATGTGTATCGGTGATATCTTCATTTAGTACATATTCCTATTATAATTTCATTGCTTCAATTTTACTACTGTTAATTCAGAATGTCTTTATCCATAAATTGGTTACAAATAAATCTACTAAACTATATGAATAATAACTTTTTTTTTTCGAAGGGAGGTGGAAATGCATTTACGCACGGAGTGTCTCCCGCTGATGGTATTATCCAATCACTATCAGCAGACTACCGACTAAAACCACCCCCTTTCTACCAGGACTCAACCCGGACCCGTTTAACACATTACTTTTGGTGCACTTTCCCAGCTGCTCAGGTCACGGAGCATCATCGCCCGCCGAGCACATTTGAAAAAGGAGTGCTTAACGTCGTCCCGTGCACCGGGGCAATACAGGCAGTCAGGGACGGCGCTTTCCCTATGACATGGAGGTAAGCTTGGAAGTACCCGTGATCCGTTAAAAATTGGGTCATGTAGTACTCCACCTCTCCATGCCGTCGCTCCGTCCACGATCTGACCAGAGGGATAAGCCTTGCGGTCCATCGTCCTTTGGTCTCGTAGTCCCAGGTCTCTTGCCATGCGAGGAACGTGTGAGTGCGTTCCTCATTGGCAATGGTCACCCGGTCTTCGTCTGCCCGTCGCCTCCTGTAGATCATCTGGCGCTCCGTTGCTAAGGAAGCAATGGTTATGACGCCGGCGACCACAAGTTCCGTCCGATACGCGGAAGCGACCCGCAACTCTGGGCCCACACTTCCAACCCGTATAGCAGGATGCAATGCACCGTGGACATCAGCAATCGCCGTCTGCTGGCCTTCGGTCCACCGACATTCGCCATAAACCGGCTGAGAGCAGTTACGGCTCCCGCAGCTTTGTTGGCGGCTGTACGAAGTTGCTCAGCAAAGCTGAGATTCCGGTCGATCATCATACCGAGGTACTTTGCAGCCGGCTTGGTCTCGACAACCTCTACCCCGACCCGCAGGGAAAGAAGATCGTAGTCTTACGACAGCCTGCCGCAATAATAATAATAATAATAATCATAATAGTAATAATAATAAATAGACCCGGTGACCAAAAAATTAAATTTTTTAGAAATTAATTGATAGGTTATGTTAAAAATGGAAGTGTTTAAATAATTTCAAAATTTTAAATTTGTATTATACAAATAAACATTGTATGAAAACAGTAATAAATCTACATACATAAAAATGGAAATGTTCGTTTGTTCAAAATCTTAAATCTCCGAAAGTTCACTGATTGCATTGAAATTTTAACACAACGTTGCGTTGGAATACGCGAAAAAAATGATGCAACGTTTCAAAATAATAACTGAATTTTTTTGACTTCTTTGTTTTACTCAACTTTTTTAGATCGTTTTAAAAATTAATTCTCTACAAGTTGTGTTTAAAATTTTCATGTGATAATTACCCATTTAACAATACTATTTTACGTCATTTTAACGGTATTTTACGTTAAACATAAAAAAATAGATTTTTTACTCCAATTTATTGGTTTTCACCCAAAATTTCTCAAAACCTATTGCGGATACGGTTTTGGGACCTATTTTATTCGATTTTCAGGTGAAAAGGTTTTTTTGCTGCAATCCGAGCGAAATCTTTCACTAGCTATAACTGCAAACGAAGCGTTTTAGTACATGTTTATGTGAACTTTTTCCATTATTTTCACGATTAGAATAGGATATGAAAGTATCTGGAGAACTTCGTGATACAATCTGTATATTGCATAAAATCTAATTAGTCTTTTTTTTTATCTTTACATTATATAATACATAAATTTAAAAAATAAGAAATTTCTTCTGTTAGCTTCAATATTTATAACAGAACAGACAAACATTAGCGCTTATAAAAAAAAGTATAACTAATAACTTTCACGATCTAATCTTGAATAGAAATTATAGGAGGCTAAATAATACGGAACTGCTTTGTATGCTGATATTTTCCACTTATTTGAATATTAAAGCTATTGAAGGGCTTTATTAAAAAAAAACATATAAATAATGATCAATCATTTCTCAGACTGGATATTGAAATTCGACAACTAAAAAAAAATTGCATATTCCTGCTGTATTAAGAAGCCAGTTATTAGTATTTTTACACTTTTCTTCAGTAATTATGATCCGAAATATTTACGTTAAATGAGGTTATTTAATATAACAAAATTAAGCACAACAATATTAATTAACCGCCTTTTTGATAATTATTTTACATATGCAGTTTCTCTGAGCTAATTAGTTAGCTTTTTTAAAAATTATAAAGCTAATTACTCTTTTAAGTAATTAATTAAAATTTTCAAATAGAATTAGCCCTGAAACGTTGTAATTTTAAATATTAAATAATCTGTATATATGTGTGTCATATATGTTCGTGCATAAAGCCATTGTGCTTTGCAAGTAACGTATACCATTGCTAATGACGTAATTATTAATTACATTAATGTTTATTAATGATAATGTAAAATTTTTGGATGCTTTGTTAGATAAAGAAATTTCACAGAATGAAATTTTACAATGTCGAATCACAGTTTGTAATTTTTTCGTTTAAAAGCGTCTTAATCAATCTCTAAGCTTGATATTAAATAAATATTTATAATGTCTACGCAAAATCTCGCATAAAATGTAGTACATTTTAAAAGTATTTGAAACGGTGAGTAACAGTTTAATGTCGTTATATAGGTTGTTTTTCAGGAAATTTAGTTTTTACATTTCCATTCGTTAATATTTACGAATATCTAATCTGTAAATAAAGTAAACGAGTATTTACTTTTACTTCTAAAAGTATAAAAAGTACTTCTAAAAGTAACAAACAAAAGAAATATTTTTTTCATCAGTCACCTTCCGGGCTACTAGAAATAATCTTATTACACTTCATCTAGTTTTAAATAAATTATCGAACAATCCAATTAATAAAAGAAAATACATTTAGTAAAAGATTTTCAGAACAATTACTTTGATAATAAATTAAAACGGTTTCTTTTAAGAGAAACATATTACTCTGTTGGTAAATTTTTAACTAAAACCAATTCAACAAAACAATTCTTTTACGTATTTGTTTAGCTGTTATAAAATACCATCTTACGTACACGTAATAATTTCAAAATTAATATTTTAAAGTAATATAGTAATAAAGTTAATATTTTCAAAATTCTTATTTAATTTTATACCGATTTTATTTATTTATTTTTTGTTAATCTGCTCACTTTTTTGTTTTAACTATTCTGCGCAGTTACTGTTTTGATCAAGGTTGTTCCATGGTTTTTCTTGGTTCTTCCAGGTAAATAATTTAGTAGTTCATTTTTATAATCATAAAATGATTTTACATTCATGAGATGATCAACGTAAATAACAAACTTCATTATACGACCTAACTCAACCACCAAAGCTCTTTATCATTAAAAGTGTGCCATTTATATTTAGATTCAAATAGAATATTTATTCTTTTATTCACATAATGAATTAACAAATTATATATATATTTTTTTTTTTAAATCTTTCGTACGTTACTTTAGGGGAGTAGTTCCAAAAATGTTCTCCACAGAGCCCTAAATACTCCGCGACCAATCAAGGAAAATAAAACATATAAAAATTGATTAAAATTTGAGAATAATGAAAAAAATATATAATTAGTATAAGAAAACTAGAAACTACATTCTGAACAGAAATTTTCCAAGTTAAATTTCACACCTTCTCTAGCAATAGACTCTGTCATTTTGCTGCCTGCTACTACCTTCAAAATTATTGTAACACGGCAAATTATGAGACATAACGGTAAATTTCATCGTTTTAAAAATATTATTCCACGTACATTATGTTTTATTCCATGGACATTATGTAGTTATTTTACCTTCCTCCCTCTTCCCTCTTCTTTGCCGTCACTATAATACTAATCCTAAACATCATTAAATTATAAGGGATAGGAAAACCTTAGGGGTTCTGCCATAGAAATCTATTGTAAAAAGGGCTTCCGAGTCAAAAAGGTTGGAAACCGCTAGTTCAGACTTTAATTAATCTCTGGACATACTCAATCCCTCAACAATTTTAAAACCGTTTCAGATAGAATACTTCAACTTTCAGGATAAGGTATCGGTCGACTATTTTACCTTTTGACAAGAAATAGAATTTCAGTTTTTTCTTGGGGGGTGTCCCATTGATTGAAACTCAAATATATGTTAAGTGTTATACCCTTTGGCTATAGATAATTTTAACGGTTTTTATACGATAAGAAAAATGATATAAATAAAACCTAAAAATTTGGTACGATGGTTGTACCCAAAATGGTGGAGGGATAAATTTGGGATTTTGAAAATTACTAAATTTAATAAGTTCAAACAATAAAATTAAATAAAAAGAAATTAAACTGAATTAAATAAAAATTAAAGATTTTTATTTATTTCAGTTTAATTTGTTAATAAATAAAAATATTGTCACCTAATCATGCTCTTCAGATGATCATTGTTGCAAAAATGAAGCTTACTTCATTGTTATGCAATACACCATTTAGAGTATTTCATTACTGAACTGTTAGTTTCTTATGAGAATTTATTGTAATCGGTTGGTTAATTGATTTTGTTTTCCTTTACCGCATTTGTAAGCCTCTTTTGTTAATTACATCTTTTGTAATTTTTTTGCTGAATAAATATTTTGTGTGCTACCTGCTAATACTGCTATCAACATGTTACTTAGTGGACAAGAGAGGGTCACACTTCTAATGATAAGGCGTTTTGGTGACAGAGTTAGGTCGTTTAATGAAGTTTGTAAATTGTTCATAGCAACAGTTAATAATATAATAGCAACCCTATATCAAAAAGTACAGTGCCAAAAACCATCAAATGATTTGAAGAAATAGGGAGCAGTAATAATAGGGAAAAAACCAGGGAGGTCTAAATCTGCAACAAATACGAGTAATAATAAATCGTTAGAGATTATGCAAGAATTTGAGAATCCTCATTACTTGACTAGAACAGCAGCACGAGAATATATTAGCCAATGTTCAGTGTTTCCAATATTAAAAATTTCAAACCCTTTAAAATTCCTCTGGTGTAAGAACTTAATGAAGATGTCTATGATAGAAAACTTGAGTTATGTGAAATTATGATGAACGGTATTTGTGCAGATCCTAATTTATTAGACAACATAGTTTTTAGTGATGAGGGCACATTTTTTTTTTTAAATGGCAATGTAAATTACCATAATTGAATTGGAATTAATCCACACTGGTATCATGAGGCACATATACACTATCCAGTCAAAGTAAATGTACAGGCAGGTATTGTGGTGGATGATTGATCGGGCCTATATTTATTGATTGAAATTTAAACCAGGGAAATAAGTTGCTTCTCGATCACAACATTCCAAACATTCAAAAGGTTGTTGACCCGAATTTCCAAAACGTTTAGTTTCAACAAGATGGTTCTCCGCCTCTTCGGTTTTCAGTTAAATGAAATTTTAAATTCATTTCTTCCTGGAAGATGGATTTGCTGAAAGGATCAAATAGAATGGCCAGCATGATCACCCAACTTGTCACCATTGTATTATTTTCTATTGCGTCACTTAAAAATATTGTATACGTAATAAGCCCGAAGATATCGATTATTTACAAAATAGAATTCAAGAATCAGCACAAAATATCAGTAGGGAATCGCTGAATAATCCAGTATCATGCTTTTACAACCGTCTGGCAAACGTCAAACAACAGAATTAGGATATTTCGAACATTTATTAAAATGAAATGTAAGTAAATAAGCAAACTTATGGGTAATCGCTTTTTCCAATAAATTTATTCGATAATATCCATTTAATAAAATTTTTATAAATTTATTTATTTGAGATTACAGTTTCTTAAATTGTCAATGCAATTTTTTTTCAAACTCCAAAATTTATCCCGCCGTCATTTTGGTTGCAGACATCATACAAAACTTTTATAGATAACCATTTTCTTATCGTAAAGTGACCTTTAAAATGATGTATCACACAAAGGGATTTACATTTTAAAATATTTGAGTTACAACTCCTAGGATACCCCGCAAGAAGGGGCTGAAATTCTATTTCTCATCAAAAGGTAAATTAGTTAACAGGTATCTTATCCTAAAAGTTACAGTATTCCATCTGGAACGGTTTTAAAGTTGTTGAAGCGTTTACATACTTTTATATGGCCTTGTTTAAGATAAACTGCTTTATTTTAATTTAGGTTATCTGTAGATTAAAAATTGAACTAAGTTTTTTGTTATTTCAAGGAAACTTTATTTTAAGTAAACATACAAACAGAAACGAAGGATATTATATACGTATATGTACTCAACTCAAAGTACCACTTTGTTTTTATCGTAATAATTTTTATATCCTACATGTTAGTACATGGTTCTTCTGTATCAGTAACATAGGATAAGACGAACATGTCTTATTATTTCCTGTATTTACTAGAAAGTTGGTTTGACCGTCTCGACACCAATCGATACTGTAGCTAGGCTATCAGCTGAATGGCAATATTTTGTATCAATATATAACCAGTCTTGTTGTGTTTGTTCCATTTATTTGTATCTGTATTTATTTTTGAATCGTTGGTGTTTTTTATAAGGAACTTATGGTAATAGAATAATATTATAAATTATATGCGAGTGTAAGCCTGTGATCCTAAGTGGGTTATATTTGGATTTTTATTATTATCACTTTTATAAAATAACCAAATTTACTTAAATATTGTAGAAAATAATAATTTTAAAGTATTTTAAACAAATAATTTTAAAAAAACTAAATTTTCCTGTATTTAATATGAAAAAATATTTACCTGTGAGATTATATGAATTTAAATAATTTCATTTAACGTAACATAAAGAATATTTTCATAATGATTATAATAAAGAAAAAACATAAAGGTGCAATTATACAATAGAATACAGTATTCTCTAGTATGCAAATTTGTTTCCTCAACATAACCCTCGGACAATAGTTAAATTAAACAGATATTATCATTCACAGTAAATTAAAAAATAAAAATACCCGATAAAAATATTTCTTGCATAGCAGCAATAAACGATTCATAAAAAAAAGAAAAGCATCTCATTATTGTTAATTTTTTACAACTCAAAGCATTTATTAACAAAAGAAAAAAATAAGTAAATTATTTTTATTACTGTAATAGAAATTTCCGTAGAAGTTTTTTTGGTCTCACACTTCGTGATAAGATTAAAAATTAGGAAAGTAGAAGACAAGAGAATCCATTGATGAAGAAGGTGGTAGAAAGATGTAGAATTCACATGACGACTTACGGCGTATGTTTAATTCAAGTATCCTGTATTACCTTGATCGTAAATTCCAGTGAGAAAACGAAAACTTGAAAGAGTCCGAAGAAAGGGTAGATGATTTTTTCCCACAAGTCTACAGTGAAAAGACACTAAGACTTGTGAGAGGAGAACGCATTCCATCAAGATAGATCGCGTTTTGAAGTACGGCAGACGAGAATAGTTGTATAAATCTGCAATAATAATAAAATAGGAAGAAAAAGAATATAATTTCTGATGACGGTAATTCTTGCTTTGTATCTCCATGCAGAAACATTACGACTCTTAAATAGTAGAATAGTTTTGTCATTCTTTATTTGCGTTATCACGTTATGTATTAATTTTTATTTTTTTCATAAATAGGGTATTTTGTTTACTTTAATCATAATTTCAAGATATTTCTTAAAGAAGTTAAATTTAGGTTTATTTTAAATTACCTCTGTTTAAAAATTGAAGAACATAAGAAAGAAGCCGTAATAAGAAAGGGAGTACGACAAGGATATCCCTTTTCCACGTTACTTTTTAATCTTTAGATAGAACTAGCAGTTAATGATGTTAAAGAATAATTTAGATTCGGATTAACAGTACAAGGTGGAAACATAAAAATGCTACGATTTGCTGATGATATAGTAATTCTAGCCGAGAGTAAAAAGGATTTAGAAGAAACAATGAACGGCATAGATGAAGTCCTACGCAAGAACTATCGCATGAAAATAAACAAGAAGAAAGCAAAAGTAATGAAATGTAGTAGAAATAACAAAGATGGACCACTGAATGTGAAAATAGGAGGAGAAAAGATTATGGAGGTAGAAGAATTTTGTTATCTGGGAAGTACAATTTGATGGACCGACGTAAAATGCCGAATAGCACAGGCGAAACGAGCCTTCAGTCAGAAATATATTTTTTTTAAATAACAAATTAATTTAAATGTCAGAAAAAGATTTTTGAAAGTATACGTTTGGAGCGTCGCTTTATACGGAAAAGAAAACTTGGACGATCGGAGTATCTGAGAAGAAAAGATTAGAAGCTTTTGAAATGTGGTGCTACAGGAGAATGTTAAAAATCAGATGGGTGGATAAAGTGACAAATGAAGATGTGTTGCGGTAAATCGATGAAGAAAGAAGCATTTGGAAAATATAGCTAATAGAAAAGACAGACTTATAGGCCACATATTAAGACATCCTGGAATAGTCGCTTTAATATTGGATGGAAAAGTAATAGGAAAAAATTGTGTACGCGGTCAACGTTTGAAATGTGTAAAACAAATTGTTAGGGATGTAGGATGTAGAGGGTATACTGAAATGAAACGACTAGCGCTAGATAGGGAATCTTGGATCATAGCTGCATCAACCAGTCAAATGACTGAAGAAAAAAAAAATTATTTGATTTAATAATTGCTTTATTATTACGTAAACTTTTTATAATTTTCTTTTTTGGCTAATTTTCACGAATATTTTTATAAACAGTGTAATATAAGGTTTTTTTATCCTGTTGCTGACGTCTTCTTCAACCTCCTTTATGACGGCAAAAAAGTTTTTTTTAAATTTTTTTATTTTTTATAATATGAATAGTGTCCACCATTTTTTATTTCTTCAAATTTATTGTACTCCTCAGCAATTGAAGGATTTTTTTTTTTACAAAAAATTATATAGCCTTTTAGAATTACAGGAATTTAAACAAATATATCGCCCAAAACCTTATACTTCCCTGGAAAAAACTATTTTAAACACGCTTTATAAATTGTTTTTTTTTTTAAACATTTGTGCAAAAAAATAAATAAAGTTATTAAGAACAAAATTACGTTGAAAGAACAAAATGATCGAATGATCTTGAATTATTCTGTTATTTTATAAAATAATAGAATAATGAATCCGTTTATTTAAACAAGAAATAAATTTCCGAAATATTTTCCCAGCTTACAATTTAGTCTCCGAAAGGAATACTTTACTTCGAGCAAATCTGCAAGTATAACTGAAATTATTACAAATATTGGAATTTTATAAAAAAAAAAGAAATATTATAATCTAGAAAAGATTTTCTAGTAACGTATTTTTAGATATGTACAAAGTGTCATTATTTTTTTTTCCCTTAGAAATCGAAAACGTATTAAAGCGTGAAAGATGTTTACTTATTAATGGTTTAATTCCCCTAATAAATACAGCATAACTCAATTTTTAAAAGCAGTTTAACATAAAAATTCAATAAATCAAAAAAATATCCCTTGAAAAAAAATTGAACTATGTAGACTGACAAATAGGCCTGTTATAGATACCTTATTTTAATGCAGGATACTATCTTATATATGGTGTTATTTTTTGTCCTTAAAAAATGTTGAATGGCACCGTACAATTTTTTAAAGTAACGTATGATTTTGAAAAAGATAAAAATACGAAAAGATAATATTTAGTGTTTAAAAATATCTGAATTGGAAAATGATAGATACTAAATAAATTTTAATTTCGCATTTTTTTTAAAGAATTTTAATTATTCTCATGTATTTAAATTGTAAATTGTGATTTTTGTATATGAAAATAATATTTTCACCCATGCTATTGTCTGTGTCATAAATAAACATGTTATTAAAAATTAAAATATTTTCTACGAATGAATTTAAACAATATTTTACATAAATTTTTCGTATTGCTTCAAAATAATAAGGGATATAATATAATATAGTATAATAGAATGATATAATTATAAATAGAGTGATTAAATGCGTTGTAAAACAAAAGAAAATCTTTAATTATCGGTGATATAACATCTTTGATGTGAGTGTACTCAATAAGAAATGTGTCCGTTACCTAATTCGAGCATACAATATAGTACGACTTCCTAGTGCTACTTCGACATTACGTATGATGACCAATCGTCCACGCGCCGCACTGCCACCAGTCAGTTACCCCTACTACTCTACGACTAGCAGCGACAGGAATCAACAAGCACGTTGCCGGCTTCTTATGTTATGTTCTTTTATTAGTAGCTTCATTAATAAATTTCTTGTGATTTAATGTGTAAATATACCTATGTATATATATGTTAACAAGCAGTCAACTATACATATAGTATATAAATATGTATTTTTATACATTGTTCGTTTTTTATATGATAAATATCAGTTTATGTGTTTGATGTGTACAATTAGTTGTGGCGTGGTTACAAAGTATGACTGGATTTCGTACCGGCATATTCAACAAACAAGTTTTCCTTCTGCACGTCGATTTTAAATCAAGGTAAAGTAAAATAACATTTTTTATTTTTAAATTTAATCAATTTATTGATTATTAAAAAAAAAATAATAACATATAGCTATGATAAACGTTTATTAAAATAAATGTAAAAAAATTACGACCGTATCAAACCCGTCTGAAAACCGTTTAAACAAATTTTACTTATCTGAAACTGGATGTCATTTTCGTTTATTAAACAATTATTAAAAGTAGACTTTGAGGAAAAATTTTTTTTAGTATAAGAAAGTAAGTAAATAAATTAAATATATAAACAAAATCATCTCAAAAAATTTACTAAATATAAGCAACAAAAAACCCATAAAACCAGTATTTTTATCAGTGTTTTTAAAATAGGACTACAAATTATTGTCGTTTTAGGCAATTCTAATGTAAAGCTTAAATTTAGATAATCCCAATTTAATTTTATTAAATTAATTATGAAAAGTTTTACAGTGATGACGGCATGCCTTCCAAATTCAGTATGTGGTAGATAATTTTATTTTAGCCTACGGCACGCAAGCAGGTTTTGTTTGAAACATCGTTTACTATTATAACAGAGGTTTATCTACTATTATATCCAACTACTTATTAACGGTATGCAGATAAAAAAAGGAATTCTTGAATACTATAAAAAATTGTAATAATTACTTTTCTATTCAAAATTTAATCTTATCCTACCCTACTAAAGGACATTTTTGTCTCTCTCTCTCTCTCTCTCTCTCTCTCTCTCTCTCTATATATATATATATATATATATATGTGTGAGTGTGTGTGTGTGTGTGTGAATACCGGTATGCACGACCTAGTATTCAGATACGAATAAAAGTACTACCTTTATTAGGATTTGAACCTAAGAACTTCAACTTCGACTTCGAAATCCGCTGAATTAAGATGGCAAGTTTACCACTAGACAAATCCGGTGGGTTCAGATTGAAGTGGTTCTAATTAAACCGTATAACAATTATTTTTATTAGTTAAATTTTATCCTGTTAAATTAAGTCTAATATGTCTAACAATACTTTTTTAACAATTGTTAAAAAACTGCAACATCTATGTTAATTATTTTTTCAAATTTATGCATGTAATCGCGTGTTATTTTCAAACTTATAATTTATTTAAAATTCTGCTTGGCAAATCGTTTTAAATTTGTAATTAGGTTTAAAAACGTATCTGTTGTTTTTTGAGAGAAATTTCATTTACGTGGTTTTTGAAATCATCGTGCGAAAATTTTATTTTTTTGTATTATTGCATATTTCCAGTATAGGTTATTTAAATTAAATTAATTAATGTATTATTTATTATGTTTCTATTTATTATTTTATGACATATTTTTCTCAATATATCATAAAATTTATCCAGTTTATGATTTAATACTTATAATTAATTTAATACTATAATTAAATTTGAACTATATTTGTTGTTTTACTCTTCAATAACAAAGTAATTAAAAAATTCGTATTAATCAACAAAGCTCTTATGTAAGACAAATTAAAAGCTATGTTACGACCCCCCTCTCCATCTCTCTCTCTCTCTCTCTCTCTCTCTCTCTCTCTCTCTCTCTCTCTCTCTCTCTCTCTCTCTCTCTCTCTCTCTCTCTCTCTCTCTCTCTCTCTCTGTGTGTGTGTGTGTGTGTGTGTGTGTGTGTGTGTGTGTGTGTGTGCGCGTGTGTGTGTGTATGTTTGAGAAGCGCAGATAGGCTTCTCTTCTTGCGGGAAGTTACTAGTACGGCTCTCCCGAACGAAATATATATTTCAATATCTCAGGAATGGTTGACCTGAGACTGTCCAAGACTGCACTGCATTTACATTCATACATATCATTCTCATTCATCCTCTGAAGTATTACCTTACGGTGGTTCCGGAGACTAAACAGAAATAAAAAACATTAGAAATATTAACGGAATCTCAATACTATCCCCATTCTGTTGTTAGGCTCTAATTAACGACATTCTGGCAAGTCGATGAGTCTGTCTGTCCGATGAAGTCTGTCTGTCGATGAGAAGTCTGTCCGATGAGCGTGTCAAGACACGCTCAACGGACAGGTAGATTACTGTGGGTTGAAATACCAAGTTTTTCAGACAAAACCCTAACTCTATGATTGCCACGGTTCTTTAAATTTCGTAAGAAGATTAAATAATTAAGCTTCTATAATAATATACTCTTTATTTACCAAGAATACTAAAGACGTATTGTTAAATATAATTCTGGTAGAGATCAGATTAGATCAGATCATGATCTAATCTGAATATAAGATCTGCATAAATCGTAACTAAATTTTAAAAAAAATATTAAAGCATGTATTTCTAACAAAAACAGTATTTTTTAGAAATATAGAAAAAAAAAGTCCTTAAATCTGACCATTACTCTGCGTTAAAGTATTGTTGACTGGCCAATACAAACTTTCATTCAAATTTTTAACGACGGTTGAAACAAACCCATGTACTCGACTTAGGGTCTGCTTAACAGTTTGGAATCTAACACCGTCAAGTTTAGTGGTGTCGTATCTAATATCTTGTTACTTCTCTTTCTTCTTGATTTGTTACTAATGTTTGTTTTATGGAATATATGGTGCTGAAATTAATGGTTTGTGATTTATGACTGAGCTTGAAATTTCATGTTGAATTTAAGTTTATTTACAACTATTTATTGTGTATTATTTATTTTAGTGGTTCCTTAAGGACCTTCTTATCACGTGCTTTTGTCAGGAAACTTACTTATGGCAAGAGAGCTAATTGTAATTATAATTGTTATTGAGCAAAAAAAAATTTTTTAACCACTTTTATTACCGGTATAATATGAAGAGTCTGCACTTTCTTATGTATTTCCTATAACTTACACTAGTCCATAGAACTTGTTTTTCAGTGTTTAATAGGAAATGAATTTCAATGAATCATGAACAATTTATTAATTTATTCAGCCTGATTAGTTTTTACCTAATTTTCTAGTTTCTGCTTAATATCTAATCCACATAATAAAAATAATAATAATAATAATCCTCAACACATTTAATCTTTAAAATCCTCGGAAGAATTTTATTGTTTCTTTTTCGTTATACATTTCCTTTTTCTTTCTATGTTTATGTTATTTTCCGGTATTTTACAATGTGTTTGTATTAATATTATGATAGATATATACAAAACAATTATGAATATTCATTTATATTTTAATTATAAACAGTTAAAAATGTATGTAGTATGTTACTTTTACATAGCACTATCACTGTACTAACAAAAATGAGCAACAGCTGTGGAAATTAATGCTAACGGGAAGGTAATATATCCAATTACTACATTTGTTAATTATTGTCATTTTAGATCAGTATAAATATATTATTATTTTATTTTTATTGTTTTGAATTTTAGCCAAGAGAATATTAGAATTAATTCAGCTTTATGGAGAAAAAGTATTTCATTACTCCGTGTATAGAGTTTTCGTAATTGACCCTACTTGCACATTTGTTAACTCTCCAAAATTGCCATATAAAAATGGGTAAATAAAAGTAAAGTAAAATATAGTTAAATAATTTATTTCTTTTTTTATGAATAAATAACAATATTATAATACTAAATAAAATACAGTATATATTCGTTTATTAAAATAATTTTATTATTTTTTGTAACAAATTGTTATAAGATAATTTTAAAATGTAATCATCACATTGACGATTCATACAATTTTAAAATGTTAAATCCTAATGAAAGGCCAAGACTTTCATTAGGAGGTGCCGTGTTCGAATCTCGGTCAAGCATGGCATTTTTAATAAGCTAAAAAATTCCATTTCCATATCCAAGCACAACCTTTAAGCTTGGCGATATGTGCTTTAATGTGGCGATATCACATCAAAAAAATCATCCTATATTGTGTTAGAGGCTCATAGTGTTTTGTAAGATTTTTGTTTTATTTTTCGTGATTGAAGCGGTAAGGTATGATTTTTTTTGAGCTCACCGTCTCTGGACCGCGTAAACAAACTTTATTTTTCCTTTGAAGGTTTAATCTTCTGTGATCTCTTGGTCATCATTTTTCTTAACCTTTCTCTGTGGTCTGTAATTCTCCTTCTGTTTTTCTTCTTTCATCTTCAGCCACATTAAATTTATAAATTTTGTACATTTTTATTGAAAATTCTCCTGTATAATATTTTTTCTTCTCTTTTTCCGATCTCTTGGAGATTGTTTTCTACTTCTTCAAAACTAAGTGTTTTTACTTTTGAGATTATCAAAGAAGTTGAAAATTTGACTTTATTATTTTTTTTTTTAAATGGTTATAAAATATTATTTAAAAATTTTTAATCGTATAGATATTTTCCTATAAATTTTCTTGTTTTATCTTAAACAACTTTTTATTATTTTCACAGTTCCGGCGTAATATTTTTCTTTTCTTTTTAAAAATATTTTCTAGTCTTCCTTGATTATTTAATGTAAAAGTTCCTGCTGCTTAAACACTTAAAGGTTGTATAACCGTGATGCAATGTCTAAATTTCCCACCACCGATACTATCATTTCAGTTTTGTATACTTCTTTTCTAATTTGGTACGCTTTTTGAATTTTCCTCTCCCAAAATTGTTTCAACTTTTTTTAATGACGAATCGTACGCATATCAACATAACCTACCCTTGCTTCGCTCGTCTAATTAATAATGTTAAATATACAAATCATATACAAAAATGATTCATTCTTTAATGATGGCTAATAGAGTTTGTTGGATTCTTATTTATGTGAAATTTTATAACATCACTGGCAAAACGATGAGAAAGATTTACTCAATTTGATAATGAGATTTATCCTGTAGTTTAATTTATCGTTTAGTAAAACAAGTATTGTATTGTGTTTGTAAAAGTAAATGTAATTACTATTTATAGCAATTGTTTTATTTAAAAATATATTACATGAATCTTTAATTAAACTTTAGTTTCTCCAAAATAATTTTACCTAATCATTAAAATATATTCATTTTTATTAAATTATGATATTGCACAATATTACGCGTATATATCGTTAAAATAGAAAAAAATTGAGGGGGAACTTCTGAAACAGTGCCGTTATTTGTTACATTATTCTTGTTACTATCTACATGGTTATGTATCCTATCGTTTCACTAACGGCATTTGTTGAGCTTACTTTTGTACGCGAGTACGAATTATTTTTGTGAACCACGACGTGAATGCTGGTATATTCTTGTATTTAACAACTTTTAAAACTTTGCTTATTAATTTTAGTTATTTTCTTGTTTATTCTTAAGTATTGATTGAATTATTATGGGGAGGGGGTCATTAAGAACCCCATATCATGTAATTATTATACGATTTACTTGTGGTTCCACTTTGGGAACCGATTGTAAATAAATTAGTTGTGTAAAAAATAGAACAATATTTAATTTTGTTTAAATTTTTTTTCTATAACGATTTATTACAAAATATTTGTGAAAAAGAATCGTAATTTATTAATTTTTTTTTTCATCATAACCGTTTTATTGTTTTTAGAGTATTTTTGTTGCATATACAGATCTTAAAATTTCAGAAAAAAATATTATTCAATGTTAGGATATATTATAACCTAATGTATTATATTATAACCATATATTGCAACTTAATGACAGGTTATATTATTTATTATATTCATTCGTACGGTCTATTGTTCTACTCATAAAAGGTTAATTCCAAAAGTTTAATTATATTTTTGTTAGCTTCATTTAATAAGCGTTGAAATGATAAATAATATAATATGGTTGATTAAAAATTCCAACTCTGCTTGTAATTTCTTATTTTGGATTTATTATTTATTTTTTAATAGGTTCTTTAAATTTGATTTTAATTAATTTTTTATTACATGTTAATGTTGTTTTTTAAATATACGTGATGAATAGCTTGTATAAAGACAGAATTTAATAAAATTTTCATCAATGAATGAAAATTTTGTTAAATTCATACATAACATATTAAGTATGAACATATTATATTATTCATTCATAACATATAACATATTATTATTAAGTTTCTATATTATATAGAAGTTTAAAAGTGTTCAAACTATATAATTATTTTTTTTCTGTGATCATTTTTAAATGGATAAATTTTAACTTGTAAATATATGCGATGTTTTTTTTTTTTTATATAACTCTAACAATGGAAATTTAATTTAATTTATCTTTGACAATGTAAAGAAAAAATATGCAAGAATTACGTAATATTTTAATAATTATTTTAAAATTATTATTATTATTGAAAAAGAATTTAAGCTACACTTTCTTTAACAACTATAGAAATATTATAAAAATAACGAAAAAACAATAATAATTTACCAAAGAGAATAATTATCACTCTGGATAATCTTTCCTATTTATTATTTTCAGCTCGAAAAAATTTTGTACTTTTGTTAACTATCTGCCCTTGTGTTACTTCTGTACTGCTTAGTATAAATTTTATATTTGTGTTACTATATTAATGATATAACATTAATAAAAAGTTCTGAAATACAATAATATTAATTTTTTGAATCTCAGGAAAACTGTTAGTCCTACACTGTGTGGACTAACGTAAAATATAATTATGATCGTTCATTGTAAAACATATTTTTTTTAATTATGGACGACAATTTAATTTGTTTTAAAAATTATTTGAATCTCTTTATAATTATTGTTATTACTTTTTAACAAACTTAGTTTACAAAAACATGATTATAAAATTAAGTTTTTATAAATATTAAGATTTAATATATTATGTTTTGTATTTATTCTAAACTTAATAGCTGTTTATTATGTACAAACACGTATGTAGATATCAACATGCAATAAATTAAATTAAAAATAAAATTATTATAATTAATCGTGAATTAAATTATCTTTAAAGTTTGATTTTAGTTTAAAATAAATCTAAAGACATATTCAACACATATTATACCTAATAATATTTATTTCATTAATTTTAAAATTAAAAAAATAAAACTGTAAAATTTATTTTGTTGATTTCTAAGCAATGCAATATAATAATATTTTTTATATTATATTTTATTTTAACCTATTTATACCTAATATAAATATCAGAAACATGTTGCCAGTTAAATAAAAAAAATTTAAATCAAGGGTAATGTTTAGTTTATCCTGCAAAAATAATAATCTACAAAATGTTTATTAATAATGAGTTTTTACTTAATTATTAACATTTCTTGGCAGTAACTTATTAAATGTTATTTTCAGTATCGAATTATAAAAATTTCCCTTGACGAATCGCACAAATTGTTATTTAACAGGGATCATAGTGATTCATGCTGTTTGTGATCTTGAATTCTTCTTTTAGATTCGTCAGTTTTGAATTGTTTATCATCAAGACCTTCAAACGTAGAAGAATCAAATCCTCCAAATTCAGTAGGATCAAATCCTTCAAACGCAGAAGCATCAAATCCTTCAAACATAGAAGCATCAAATTCAAACGAACCGTCTTGGATTATATTATTCTTCTTTGCATACTTTGGTATTGCATCTGGTGAAGTTTTCCATGGAGGTGGATTTTTTGATTCGTCTTTTTTAGGTAATTGTTGGGGCATCTGTGGTGGTTGTTGTTGTTGTTGATTATGCGGATGAACACCGGGTTGTTGTGGATGTATTCCAGGTTGTTGAATGTATTGCGGGTGCATACCGGGATGTTGACCTTGTATATATGGTTGGGGATGTTGCCCGGGCATCACCCGATGTTGTGGATTAGGCGGATGCTGAGCACCGTGCATATGAGGATGCGGCATACCATGTTGAGGAGCAAATCCCTGATACCGTTGGTTAATAAATTGCTGTTGAGGTGTTTCGGGTTGTTTTGTTGTTTCCTCTTTACTTAGACCTAAATGGCTAAATGGATTCTCTACTTTACCCATTACTAAATCAAGAAAAGGTGATTCGAATTCATCATTAAGGTTTATAAAACACATATCTAGACAGCAATGTATGTCTTGAACCGCTTGTTTAGTGGCGTTTCTAACATTTCTACAACTTCTTAATAAACATTCAAATGCTTCTTCAATTTGACCATCCATAAATTCTTCTACGTCGTAAGATAGACTCAACATGTAATTTCTTATTATTTCTGTTTCTTTTTTTCCCTGATTAACCAAATTTTGAAGGCAATTTCTATCTCCAACTGGAATAATAGGTGGTCCACAGTTTGCTGCTGAACCGATATACCTAAAAAAAGAAAGCTTAATTTTATTAAACTTCCTTTTAAACTGTTTATGTATATATTAAGGCAATTAAAAACCAATCATTAATATAAAAATTGATATTGAAGAATGAGAACTGAACTGGATTAATAATTTATAACAAGTTTTCTTATCAACTGTTAATGATTCAAATCTGGCTGTGACTACTAAAAGTATAAGCTAATAGATGGTGATTAGCAAATCCAAATTCAATTGTAAAACTTACTTAAAATGTTGTTCTTGGGGCCTTTAAAAATGAAAGGCCGTAGGACGATGGTATTATGAAAGAACACAACATCTTTTTTTTATACAACTTGCTGTGAAATGGGAAACCACCTTTCACTTTCAAACCACCCGTTCACCTTTCCACCCACAAAAATGTTCTGTTTAAAGAAAAAAAAATAAAAATAAAGTCCTGATTTAGGATCAAGTCCTGATTTTTTGCTAAATTTGAAACTTTATTAGAAAGACGCTTACCAAATATTAATGTGAATCCTCTATCCGAACTTGTGATATAAATTTTTATATACAAATAACAAAATGGCGGACAGTGGGAGAACGAAGGAGAAATTGCTATTTTTCCTAAGGATATATTTTCTGTTTAGTTTTATAAGTATAATCCGAAAAAGTATAACCAGCTTACCATTTTAGAAACATTCTGTATTTATATAACTGTACGTATATAAATAATGTACATATATATATATATATATATATATATATATACATGGAATAACAGCAAAAAATTAAGTTTGGATTTATTTGAGTAGCCGCAGGACTAGTAAAAACATTGGTTGAAATGTATATTCTAGCAAATTGTCATTAGTAGTATCTTCGCATAATAATAATAGAATCTTCTCATCATCTTAATTACCAAATGCTGCTAAAACAGAGGTTATGAAAACCTTACAGTAATGAATGAAATGACTAGGAGTAGTGATGGGGAATCTATTGAGTGTTATTTCTAACAAAATTTCGGTAAGCATTCTTATGTACACTTTTCTTGTAAATTATTATCTACTGCAACAATATGATTACCAAAAAAATGTGCAATGTTTATCTGAACATTTAGAACTCAATTTTAGATTCGGTTGCTATAGAGTCCTGTAAAATATTTTTTCTCTAACTATGGAACTACTTTACTCACTTACCTTATGTCACTCAACTGTTACAAAGTGTAATGGCATCTCAATCACGAATTAAAAAAACTTAAAAAAAAGCTGGTGGTAGGCTGGAAAAGTTAAAAGTTAGAATTTATACAATCTTTAATGAAGGAGGGTGACCTTTTTTTAAATTTTTTTGTACGACTTTTTTCAGTTTTATTTTTGAATAAGACGTGCACGCACGCACACTTAAATAATTTTTAACCAGGTAAAAAGATACCTTTTAAACTCTGGTTTACATTAAAACTTTGAGAAAGCAGTACAATATCTTAATGTTATTATTATTTAAAATTGAAAACTAAACAGGAATATATTGTTTGTTATCTTTTAAATATTAGCTTTATTAAGTTTTAAGGGTGAAGCTTACTAGCTACACTGATATTTTTTTTTTTTTGTTTTAATTTATGAGTAACAAATCATAAAGATTTCTTTAAATGTTCTGCAGTTAAAAATTATGATTTTACAACATTTAATCAGAAAGAAAGTATCCTGATTCAGAAAAATATCGTGGGTGGAGATATTTTGTTAATTTCCTTTTATCTAACTGAATGAAACACTTTCATCTAATTCCAAATATCAGGAATTTTGTTAATTTTAAAGTTTTAGGAATTTAAAATATTATCATTTGTTATATTTTATACAATGTATTAATTATTATTATTATTTCTATTACCTTCTATGTATATCAGTGACGCGAGAAGTTATGTTATGTATTTCATTAAAAAAAACAGACATTTTTTGTCCGATCATAGGACAATTAAGATTCATGTTAAAATATTCTTTAAAAACAGCATCGGTTATGTTCATTATTTTTCCTTCAGCACAATGTGGTTTATTTAAATGATCAGCCATTTGTATAGCAGGTTGTAACATGTCTTGTTGTTTAATTAACACAGAAAATGAATTTTCTATTAATTCATCGATATGATCTTTGACTTTACGTGTAAACCATGTTGTCATTTCTAATAAATCTACATAATCTTCCAGTAAACTGTATGCAACAAAATCATAAAGACTTGTATCTGGACTTCCTTCATCTTGACTGCTCTAAAAAATAAAAAGAGAAAAAATAAGCTGATTCAGTTAACAGTCGTAAGTTTTCTTAAGTTTGATATTCTACCGCTTAGCGGTTGAATTTTGATTGCTAAATTAGTCTTGTTCAACAAAAAACATAAATAAAAAATAAAATTTTTACATGGAATAAATATGTTGTATGAAAGAATGTTTTAAAAAAAATGGTAAATGGTGCAAAAAACAGAAATTTTGTTTAACAGGGTTTTATTTTTCTTCAAATTTTCAATCATAATTTTTATATTATGATATTCTATCTCAACATTCACAGAATAAAAAAAGACACAAATATTCTGTGAAATATATTAATGTGAGTTCTTTCACTATTTTAATTATTTTAAAATAAATTTTTAGATGATAAAAAAAAACTAGATTTAATAGCATAATTTTAACAGTTTTTTTTTTTTTTTTTTATATATTAATGAATTCAATCATTTCACAAGGCTTCATGGTTTTAAGTATTTTCATGAGTTTTAATTATCTTTTGTATGCGCACGTGCATGTGTTTCTCAACAAAAAATTATTCTAATATTTCAATCCTAGCATTCAAATTCCATAGATTTAGAATTAAAATTCCTGCTCTATTCTTCCTAAAACTCAATTTTTGACATTTTTAAGAGCTTCGTTGCATTTGTTTTAGCTCTATAACAAGTTTCAAACCGAAACGAAAATACGCAAATGTACTCTTTAAGTATATTAAACATAATAAAGTAATATGGAAGATCTCATTTTGTATTAATAATTCATCATTAATTAATTTCTTCATCGGATGGCTATCAAGATCGAAGATTAACTTAATCAAGCAAAATCGAGTCATGTGACATTTGCAATGAGAAGAGGAGTCTTTCCACGGGTCCATCTCGATGGCATTCTCATACGACAAGAATGCTCAAAGGTACGGTACCTTGTTTTTTATCTTGATCGTCGTTTGACGTGAAATGTCCATGTAAGAGTAAAGAGGAAACAATTAAAGAAATGTACTGGTCTCTGAGCAAGAGGTTACAGCTTTCACTCCAAGAAACAATTATTGTACATGACGATCCTGAAAACGATTTGGACCTATGGGATCCAACTTTGATATATAGCAAGCAGTGTAAACGTCGAGATTATACAGCGATTCCAAAACAAATTATTCAGGAACATCACAGAGGCGAATTTGTTCGTATGAAACATTGAAATTCACGAACATGTAGTTTTATCGTATGTTCGAGAAGAAATACAGCGATTCAATACAAAATATAAATTACGGCTAGCCAACCACGTGAAATATTTTTGACAAATTTAATCATTATAACGTAGATGGCAATAAGCCTGAAAGTATAACCTATTGTTCATTTAAAAATTAGTCAAATGAAAATATAATTCTGTCAACAGCTGTATGTAATACTAATGATATACATGGTAATACATATACCACTTTTTGTACACTAGTTCTAAATCTAAATATTCCTGTATGAAAACGGAGTAGTTTTTTTAAGGAATTAAATTAAAACGTTTTGTTAAAGATCTAATTTCCATATTGCTTAGATTCAGAATCCATAGGTCGCTGGTTAAAATCCAGCCCGGACGACCAATATTAATATATGTCGAAAAATGCTGCTAATTCTTTAAATAAATTAGGTGTTTAAGTTCTTGAGATAATAATTATTTTTATTGTGATTGTAAATATATATTTATATGTATAACATAATTAACTTTAATAAATTTATTATTTTAATAAATGTAATATCGTCCAATAAGACTTGTTGAGTCTTTGAGACGTGTAATAGACTTGTAGATGATTGGATGAGGACTTGAATAGAGCTGTATGAGGACTGCCTGAATGGAACGGAACGCAAGGATGTCGGAGGGTGCAATACCCTCCTACTAATCGCAGTATAGGAGTTACGTCCTTTGCTGCTGGGTGATTCTAATGAGCTGACGGGTTATAAATAGAAAGTGGCGTTGATTCATTTGGTGAAATTAGGAACGCGTTCCAATTCAATGGAGGGTTTTAATAGTAGAGCCCTTCGGAACGATGAGGTAATGAATTTATCTTCCGTGACGCTCTCTTCTCCCAGAATGGGCTAAAATCCTTTGTTTAAGGGGTCATCCTCTCAAGAGGAGAGGGTGCCGGAGGTGATTTTGGGACCTGTATTTACATTTTTTTACTATAAAAGAATATGTGTTTTGGTTGGGCAGTTATAAGACGTTGCGTCCCAGTGCTAGCCCATCCCAACCCCGTAGGGGAAGACACCCGCCTTGTGACGTTGCCAGTCGCCCCCCCCCCGGTCCTTGCCCAGTTGGGCTTTAACGGGAATCGTATATCGCCCTCTGACTTATAACATCTCATAGTAATAAGCCTGGCTTCGTTGGGATGCCACCGATGTAAATGCCTTGGTAGATATTTACATCGATGATTTAATAACTCAGCTTATGGCCTTCGCTGTAGGACTCGTCCGGACATCTTGAACGTCCTATATCGTTTCCCTCTGAACTTGCTAACCGAGCTCGCAGAAGCGCGAACCCCGCGCCTAGTTCTACTTATTATGAGCCAATTCCGTGAATGTCTCGTGATTCGAGGCAAAATAACACAACATACCACCACCAAATATGTTGATCGCAACAACGAAATTTAATCCTAGTTCCCTTATCAAACTCAACTTAAACTTTAATAAACCCCAGACTTAGCCCAGTGTTAGCCTAGTAATTTTCTGAATGAAGTGAGAAGCTTGGTTATATACTGCGTGCGGAGCCGCTGAATTGTCAGAAGCCTAGTAAAATGTATAGGGCCGAGTAATGCCGACAGGAGCCGAGTGCATCTGCAAGGAGCTGTGTAAACTTTGCAGAGCCGTTAATCGTCAGGAGCCGAATGTGAATCCGACCAAAGCCGAAGATCTTTAAATTTTATAGTCCTAATTTAAATGAAAATTAATGTGCCTTATTAATAGTGAATTTTAAATAATATGAATGAAACCTAATTCTATACACATATAACTGTTAACTTTCTAGATTCTAGACAGCAGTAAAGACGGCAAAAGGTTAAAACGAATCCACGTGTTGAATCTTGATGCTATTATACGTGTATTTAGGTGGAACTGCATCAACGTTTTAGTGTTACTCATCTTATCATTGTTTCACTTAATTCAGTTTTAGTTATTAGTCTTTCTTTATTAATTTTATTTTTAGTTGGGTACTTTGAATGTTCTATATAGGAATAATATATAATTTTTTGAGGAGCTTCGATGGAAGCCTTACATGAGCCTCTACACGAGATTGTATGTGATCATATTTACTTATGGTGTCTGTAATAGTGTAATTGAATGTAAATTTTTTCATGCAAAAAACTGTGCATCGACCTGGTAATATGACTCTTTTCTAAGCTTTCTTGTTCAAACCTACAAATGATCTTTTCGTCAGCACCTTCTACTTTTGTAATTACTAAATGTTTCACTGGAATTTTTTTTAGTTAATTTTATTTTCCTTTGTATATTTGTCATTTATTTAATAAATTATAATAAAAATATATTTTCTTGGTTGATTTTTTATGAAGTAACTTTTAGTTAAACCAAAATATGGAAACCGTTTAGATTGAAATTATAGTTTTTTTAATAAATTGATGTTAAGTTTTTATCAAAGACGGACCCGTAGAGTTTTATTTCCAAAAAAAAAAAAAATATCAGAAGTAATTGAACAGAACTTATAAAAGAAAGCATAGTAAGGTAAAACATACACGTAGCTTAAATTATAGAAAATACATATTATCAATTTTATGTAAATTATTTACATAATTAAATCAGTTTCTCTTGAGTTCTACACTAGCAGATATTTTATATTATTCTTCATAATAATTGTATTTCAAAAATATTTATTTGTTCAAAGATAGGTAAATTAATCTTATAAATATTCAGTCTTCTTATTTTTTTTATATTTCGATATTAAAAATTCTGTACCAAAAAATATTTATTAGTTTTATTTTAACAAAGTAAAAATGTTAAATTTTTCGTTCTATTTTAAAATTTTGTTTTACAATGTACCATTTATTGTTTCATTTTTATTAAATTTATCTTAAGAATCGACTAGAAATTGGTTTCATTGAAAACTGGGGAAGTAATTTTCTTGTTTGACCTAAAAATTGGAATGAAATTGGTTACATACATGATAAGATTTCCAATATGAAATATAAGTATTTGTATTTTTCTATTCCAAAATAATAATCTTGTGAGTGTCTGTATTGAAAATTTTTACATTTAGTAAAATTTTGTCATTCAGACTGTTAATTTATTTTTATTTCTCTGTATGAACGTACGTGTTTTAAACGTATTAAATAATTTTGGATAATAGAAGCCGTGACGATAAGTAATAAACTAATGAAAAATTTTAAAAATATTACTTTTGTGAAAGTATTGGTTAAATTAATTATTCTTCTAAATATGCTTTAGTAAGTTTTTACGTCCAGGCACGTAGCAGTGTCTCATAACCATAGTATTATAAAAAATAAGTAATTGAAAAACAGTTAGGTTTATGTAAAAGCTCTTTTACATTATGCGTTAAAAAAATTAAAGGGTTTTTCGTTTGCAAAAGTTTGCATGTCTCCAATCGCATAGTAATTATTGTAGATAGATTACGATAATTGCATATATTTAATTTATTATGTATATTTGGTTTTACTTTCATACACACAATAAAGGAAGTATTGTGATTGCGAAAAATTTCGGTTTTCAGGTTTCAATGGAAATATCCATGAATTCATCTTGACTAGTTTCGGCGTGAATTCTCTACGTACGTATGTGCGAATGTAACTCGCATAAATCAAAAACAATTAGCTGCAGGATGCTGAAATTTTGGATTTAAGACTGTTGTAACATCTAATTGTGCATCTCCCCCCTTTTGATTGGAATCGACTGAACCAAAAGTATCCAAGAGTCCAAAATCCAAGAAATTTGGATTTTGGACTTTTTCTTAGTCCAAAGCTTAGCAGTAATAAGCCGTAATTATGAACTTTTCAATGATATATCATAAGTGGTACTTATTTTCATTGGTTCCAGAGTTAGAGCTAAATAAAATTTTAATTGATGAAAAATTTGGATCTTACAAGGGTTCGAATCAACTTCATCTCCTTTTTTTGAAACTTTTATTTTAATTTAATTATACTGATTTCGTTTTGTAAAAAAGTTTTACGGAAAATAATAATTCCAATAATAGCAATAAAAATAAAAAATATCAGAAGTTGTTAATGAAATAAAATATTATGTATATTAAAAAATGTGTGCATATAATTTAATGGGCGTACAAGGAAGTCTGTGGTATCTACATCAGATTTTTTCTAAGAACTATTGTAATAAGACAGACTTTTTGTAAGAATTATTGTACTAAGACAAATGTACGTTAATAAAAATTTCAATCGACAGTTATCTCAAAAATTGTAATCTTATATACGTAGTGCTTAAAGTAAAATTGTAATTTCTTGAACGCGAATTATATTTTGAAAATCCTATAAACCATATTTTTAAAGTCAGTTTTATGTAAATTTTTTTATTTATTATATGGTTATTAAGTTACCTATACGCATTTTTTGCTGCACTACATTTAAAATTATTTCATTTGAAAGTGAGATACGATCTTCCTATTCTTTAATAAAGAGGACAGTTACACAATTGGTGAAATATTAGTTACTATATCTACACAATTATAAATTCAACACTCTTACATGAAATATTAGGATAAAGTAAAAGTTCTTTTATTACTTGTTTTACTAGATGAGTATTATTCGTATCTTCGTTGTTGTTGATTAACAAAAGTTTCAAATTTCTGGTGTATCGTATAAACAAAAGTTAGTAATAATTAAACTATTTTGTTTAGTGAACTCCTGTATACTGGTTACAAATGTTAATTTCGTTTTTCGTTCCACCTTACAGCGTAAAATATTCAGTTTTTATTATTGAATTATTTGGTGAATTATCAAAAATGGAAAAGAAACAACCATAAAGGAAAAAGGAAGATAACATGAAGAAATATATCTCAAAAACGACAAGAAGAAGAGGAAGAAACTGTTTAGAACAAGGGAAGAATAAAAAAAAGAATATGATAAATATAAATAGGAAGAAAATGTTAAAACCAAAGGAAGAATAAAATTATTAAGAGAAGAAAATAAATATAAAGAGGAATAAAACGTTAAGACTAAGGAAAGAATAAAAAGATTAAGAGAGGATGATGAATATAAAGAGAGAGAAAATTTGAAAACGAGAGAACGTGTACACAAATTAAGATCAGAAGAATTATATCAGATCAAAGACCGATTAAGTGATTGGCATAAAAAAGCAAACATAATGATAGTCAACTCCGATTCAGGGAGAATATTGTCCGACAATATCAGAGAAGCAATGAACTAAAAAGATAAGAATTTTTTGCATTTTATTAAAGATCAGGCATGTATGCCTCAGTGTATATGTTGTTCTTTTGAGAGTCTATTTTTCAGTCACTCTGTAGTTAACTTTAATGTAAATAAGATTAAACCGAAATTCCAGAATAATTAAATAAAATTAAACAAAAATGGAACAAGAAAATCCAAAAATAATGATTCTAAATTATAATTTTCAATTAACATTAAATAATCAGATGTTTCACCAAATTTATTCCACATACACATATGTAATAGGCCTATTAAATTACATATACGCATTTTTAAAAGTACAGCAAATTTTAGTTCACTAATAACTTCTTTTTTTTTTTATTGTTATTATTGAATAATAATTTATTTATTTTTTTTTTTTTTTACAATTGCGGGTTAATAATTATTAATAAATCAATATATTTCATTTAAAAAAAAAATGTTAAAAAACTAAAAAAGGAGATGTCTGATTCAAACCGATGTGCCTTTCTCTTGTAAGATCCTAATATTTCATCAATTACAATTTTATTTGGCTGTAACTCTGCAACCAGTAAAAATAAGTACCACATGATATATCGTAGAAAAGCTCTCAATGAAAGCTTATTACAGTAGTTAAAAAAAAAAAAATCCAAATTGTTTTGATTTTGGGGTTTTTTTTAACACTTTTAGCCCAGTCGATTCGAATCATAAGGAGGGAGGTGCACAAGTAGATGTTACAACAGCCCTAAATCCAAAGTTTCAACATCTAGGCTAATCGTTTTTTAGCTATCCAAGATACATTCGTACCTACATACAGACGTCACGCCAAAACTAGTCAAAATGTTCAGGGATAGTCAAAATGGATATATCCATTGAAAACTGAAATTTTTCGCGATCACAATACTTTCTTTACTTCGTCCAAGGAAGTAAAAAAATTAGCCGAAAAGTTTCTCTTCGTAAAAAATTACATCTGTTTGTTTAGAATTATGGTTGTATTATTGTATTTTTCAAAATAATTTAAAAAGATTATTTTTTTTGTAATCCAATGTTATTACTTGGGGATTACGTTTTCGAAAATAAATTTTCTCGATTGCTTGACTGTGGGAACTCAAAAAATAAAAAAAACCGTTCCTGAAAACGTATATAATTAAACAATAAATTCACTAAAATAACTGATATCCCGAAGTAATTATTTTATCTTGAAGGTGCAAGTACAACTTAAAACGATTGAAAATGAAAACTGAATTGCATAACTTTCCAAGCTACGCTGGATTGTTATGCAATTCACACCCGGATTTTTTCTTTAAAATGTTGGTAACAATTAATTTATGAAAACAGCTGAATTAGTGAGTTTGATTAACGGCTAGTTCACTAAAGACCTAATTGTCAAGACTAATCCTTTATTAGCAGCCTAGTTGCTCCTTTAGTAACGGCTTTTGTCAAGACCTCTACAACATGTTTAATAGATTCTTAAGTTAATGAAAACAATTTTATATTTCTTTTACCTGTAATATGAAGAAAGTATTCAAAGCTAATACAGCCCATATATATAAGCGAATCAGTCCCATCTCAAAACATGTTATACTTGTATTACTAGTACTAGCTATACTAAGATGTGATATATGTCAGTAAATCTAAACCAATTAATAATCAATTCTACTGCAATATTTGTTCAGTTGTTAGTAAGAAATTATAGCTTTTGATTTAATATACATGTGTGCTACGCTTCTTCATAAATCCCTATATACTTACAACCAAATACATTTCTTTTAACAACGTGGAACCATTACATAAATATATATGCTACATTTTAGCAAATAAAGTTTATTTTTTATGGTTTTATCCAACACGTGAAGCTATTGATATAGGTCAAATAACGACAGAAATTTTGTATTTTTTTTAACTTTTATGGTAGTGTCCATCTAAGAATATTAAAACTTGCAACAAGTTGTGTATGCATTCGCAGTTGAATTAAATTACTTTTAGTTCCTTGTCTTCGGAATTATCTAACCTAATATTACTGAAAGATTTGGTACGGTAACTTTAATAATATAATGATAATCTATTTTCTTATTAGGAAATAATAACAAATGAAAATTGAAAATAATTATTTTCAAAACCTATTTTGAAAGAAATTTAATTAAAAGCCCCCAATCTCAATGATCTGATGTTTATAAAACGTTTGTAATTTTATTGTTGAATATTTTATGTTTGAAGTGTTATAAGAATGGAATATGTTTGCGATGATTATAGAAGGAGGTAAATAAAAATTATATGACATTTTATTTTGCTCAAATTTTTTTTAGATGCGTTTTGTGAATACGTATTTATTTGTAAAAAAAACTATTATCCCAAATATTGAAAACTGCTTACTTGTTTAATAACAATTATAAATGGTTAAATCGAAAATTTTTATTTGTTAATAAATTGTAATATCCGCTGTATAATAAAAAAGTTGCGTAATTTGGGGTTGTAACTTCATGTATCAGAATCTATGACTTGGGCCAGCAAGTTTGTAGAAGGACCGTGAAACTGTAGAAAATTGTAATCATAATAAATTTTCAAGGACAAGTGTGAAAGATGATAACATTTGATCGAAACTTCCCTAATTGTAAACGATATCCACTTTTTGATGAAATTGCTTCAAAACTGGAAATTTATGAAAGTTCCGATTCCATTATCTTACTGTATCCTGGATTGATTCCGCAAAGTTTATGTTAGGGAGTTCCAAGACATTTCACCCAAAATCAGATACTAGGAAATTTGATAAAGGATCCTAATTAGATTTTGACGTGAAGAAATAAACTTTTTCATGAGATGAGTCATCGGTCCATTATTACACTTCCGAGAAGAGATCGACGAAAATGGAGTGACGTAAACCCTGTAAGTGTAAAAATGTATTTCAACTTGAAGAGTACTCAGAACCTCTTTTGGGATTAGAAAAGCATACTGCTATTCGATTTTCATCATAAACGTAACACTGTGAATGCTGCATACTACTGTCAGCTCTTTGATAAAGTGAAAGCCCTTACAGGAACAAAGGTACCGTCAGAAAATCAGAGATGTGATTCCTCTTCACGACTACCCCAGGCCTCATACAGTCATTAGCACTCAAAATAAACATCATAAAAAATTTACTGAAAAACTTTAGAATACTCCCAAGGGTAGAGTCCATATTTATCCCCCTGTTGTTTGTTTTTGTTTTTGGAATTAATGGAGACTCTGGAAGGACATCGATTCCAGAGCAACATCGAAGTGGGAAGTTTCCGCGAGATTTGTTTATGACCCACGAATTTATAAGCTCCCCACATGTTGAAGAAACGTGTAGACGTTAGAGAGATTACGTAGAAAAGCAATAAAATATGTTTCTTATATTATTCTGTACTAATAAATAATATTTATAATTTAAACAAATGATAATTATTAAATGAGTACTACGCAAAATATTTTCTTAAAAACATAAATGCAAACATTAAACATAAATTATTAAAAGTTTATTTAGAAAGTCTCAAAAATTCATAATAGTGGTATTAGCTTGACCTAAAAATATCCGAAAAAATTCGGATTTTTAATATTTTATTTCGTAGATACTTAATGATTTTACTGAAATAAATACACAACCCACATAAACATGCGTTTCGGAATTTTTCCTTTTTTGGATCCAAAGGTAAAAAAATAATCATTTAAAATATGATAGGTTAAGATAAATTTACGAAATCTGTACTTTTTGTTTATGTAACGGAGTACTGATTTTATGAAATTAAAAAAAAAATTAAATGAAGGTTACGTAATATTAGGTGATACTGAAACTTGAAGTGATTTAAACATTATGGAAATTTGTACTCGTATATTACTGAGAAAATATTTAATACATTCGAAAATATCGATAATCTTAACAGAAAATCATAAAAAAAAAACACGTCGAACAACCTATACCATCCACAAGTATTTCAAATCAAATATATTTTTTTGCTAAATAAACTGACAGCAGATGTTTACAATAAGAAATTCTAAAGCTATAAAGCTAAACCAGAACACTACAAAACAATAATTTGCCAAAGTCTTATATGCAAGCGAGTGTTTAGGAAAATTTAATGTAAGAAATCTTTTAAAAGAAAAATTTTAAGGAAAATGTTTGAACCCAAAAGAATAGAAGAAGATTATAGGCTAAAATCTAATAAAGATATTTACCAAGAAATAAAAAATTTAGAAACGGAAATCTGGAAAAGAAGAATGAGGGTTTCTGGCCATATTTTTAAAATGAATGACAATAGACTTGCAAAACGATAATTTAATTTTTCCAAAAATAGAAAAAATAAAAATAGGGTGGCACCGAGAAGTAAACAAAGACCTTGAAAAGGAAAATAAAAAATTGAAAAAACTAATAGAGTTGAGTTTCGAAAACAATTGAGTATTTCAAAGTAGATGAAAAGGAAAAAAAAGAACAGCTGCAGAAAATTTACAGAAGAGCAAAAACAAGCACATTCGGTAAGAATGAAAAAGTTTTGGAAACAACGGAAAGAAGAGAAAATGAAGGAAGCAATTATGCAATGAGATCTAAAAGGGTTTAATCGAAAGCATAAGTAATTAAAGTTTTTAACATAATGGAAGCAGTTTTCAACCTATGAAATTTCGTAAGGATTAAATTAATCTTCATCAGCGGGATCGGACATTTTAAGTTCTAAGTAAAGGATACCTAAGTTCATAAACATTGTTTTTAAGCTTTATTTTATTATAATGAAAATTTAATAAAGCAGAATTTCAAATAAAGCAAAAGTACGTTAAGTAAGAAATAAAACCAAATTAATTTATGAATTTTAAAGAAATATATTTTTAATAAATATTTTATGCTTTAAATACAACCATGCACAGACCTACTAAAAAATTGACGAATGAGCTTTCAGGTATACGTAACTTGTCGTTTGAATAAAAATTATATGAACTAGTTTAAAGTTATTGTTATGGAATATTATTGATGAATAATGACTGTAGTGAAGGACAAACTCATATTTGTAATGCAAAAACACCTGTGTATGTTAACTAAGCACTAGTTAGTTGTCTTTATTTATTCGTTTCATTACGCAGTAATGATCTTACCATCTTCTTCTCAGTAACAGTCTTAATAATACATACTTATAAAATTTAATAAAATAATAATTTATATATTACATTTATTCATATTTTATTTTTGTGATAAATATATACATATAATTTTGATCTGTTAAAAAATAAATTGTTATTTATGAAACATTAATCGCACTGTTTGATATGGCAGAGATAAAAAATAAAATATTATACATTTATATATTATTTTTCATATCATCTTTATCAGCAGAGCAGGTATATACTTTACTTTTTAGCTTGATTTTAAAATATTTAGTTTATCTAAACATAAAATTATAACAAAACATTGTTTTGTATTTTTATTTTTAATTTAATTTTTGATTAATTTTTTTATTTTTACTATTTTATCTACGTATAAATATTAAAATGAGTTTGCAAAAATAATTTCAAGGTATAGTTACGTTTTTCTTTTTATTCTAATATGCTGACGTGTTATTTAGAACTAGCAACATTTAAGAAAAAAAAAAATGTTTATTCATTATTAGTTATTATTCATGTGAGTGTTTTAAAGAAATAAATAACAAAGAGTAATTAGTGTATTAAATATACCAAATCTGTAATATGATTTAGGTAAAGTCTTGCTATTCTGGATTAGAAAAAAGTAAACTAGGCGATTTATTTTTATTTATAACTGAATACATTTACGATATTGCAATAAAATATAATAACTGAATTGGGAAGAATCATTAATTCAAATAATTTATTATCTGAATTATCTTAAAAGATTGTTTAGCATCTAAAAACTTATATTGATATTTATACATCAATAAGTGAATTGGAAAGTTAAAAAAATAAAATTATTAATCATTCCTGATGGAAAAATATCTGTTCTTTCTAAAATGAAATTAATTGGAAAACCATCCATAAAAAATGACTGTGCTTAATTTATGTATGTATTAACAATTCCTTAATAATTTCTTTATTTTTTTTTCACAAGTTTTTTCTCAAACGGAGAAATAAAATGAATGTTTTCATGAATCTCAAGTGCAAAAAGTGGGTTGTATAGAAAGAAATACATTGTGTCGCTGATCGTAAATTAGATTTCAATATAAAGATTTAGGCTTTTAAATTTTTTTTAAATATATTTTTATTTATAGTCGCATGAACAATAAAAAATCATTAGCAACTCATCAATATCTGTGTCAATCTACCGGTAAACGTGTTAAGTCTTGAACAGACTCAAGGCGACCATTCGTGAAACGTGTAGTTAATTGAAACCCAACCACCAGAGAACACCGGTTTCCACAATTTAGTATTCAAATCCAAATAAAACCTTTATTAGGATTTGAACCTTAGAAGTCTCGATAACTCAGCTGATTTATGTAGACGAATTTTACCACTATACCAATTTAATTTTAATATAAATAAATAAATTTCAATTTTTTGTCGTACATATAAGAAAGTTGCTTTACCCATATGGAACTTAATTAAATTATGTAACATAATTTTTATTTGCATCTTACTTAGTTTATACATTCTCAAAATTACTCTTTTGTCTAACTTTATTATAACTTAAATTTATTTATAATTAAAAAAAAGGAATAAAAAAAATAAAATTTTTTCTCGAATTTAGGTCATTTATATGCATTTTTTGCTCAAATTTTCATAGAGTAATTTATTATTTATATATTTACGTTAGCCTAATATATATTGCGAATATGAAATATAGAAAATACTTTTGTTAATTATGAATGAGTAATGTAACGTAAAAAATCTCCTTCGGCACGCCGAAAGGCGAAGGTAGATTTCACCGGTGCTTAGTAGAGGAAAAAAAAGATTTTCACCTTAAAGTTAAGAAAAACTTCAAATTTACTCAATACGACAATGGTTGCTTGTGAAAAAAGGTTTCACGAGTTTAGCATACGACAAGCCCCATCTTTTTTCAATGTAGAATTTTGGTCATCCCTTGCCGTAAGGGTTGGTAATATCAAAATTTGTTTCACACAAAAGGTTTGGGTAATGTTTAGAGGCCTAACGACCACTTTAAACTATTCGATTCTGTGAAAATTAAGCGAGGTATGATTTTTTTGTCTTCGAAACCCCATTTTTTCCAACCCTGGGCCAATGATTGGTGATATAAAAAAACATCACTTAGATAAGTTTTAGGCCCTAATCCAAAGAATAGTAGGAACTTTAAACGAATTCGATATTTTAATTAATAAGAATGTTATAACAATATTTTATTTTTTTCGAAAAGGCCCTCCCATTTCCACATCCATGGTACAATTTTACCTCCTAACGAACTCGACCGAAATTTTGGGTCGTTTTATTTTATGTGTAAATTTGAAAGTGATTGGCGGAAAATTACGGCAGTTATTGTGTACACAAGAACGTGAAATACACACATACCCATACACACACACACACACACACACACACACACACACACACACACACACACACATATATATATATATATATATATATTTTATGTAGCTCCTGCTTCCTCCATCTTTAGTAATTCTACATCCCAAATAAAAAAATTCTTCTAGTTCCATAATCTTTTCTCTTCCTATTTTTATAGGAAGTGGTCAACTACATCATTTATACTACATTTCATTACTTCCGTTTATTCTTGGTTATTTTTATGTAGAAGTTTTTGCATAGGACTTCATCCATGCCATTCATTGTTTCTTCTAAATATTTTTACTCTCAGATAGAATTACTACATCATCAGCAAACATTTTCACCTTTGTTTTTATCATCTTTATCAATTTTTTTTTTTCATCTTTTCTTCACCTTTATCTTTTCACGTTGCACTTTTACTCCGGATCTAAATTGTTTTTTAACTTCATTAACTGTTAGTTTTATGTAAAGATTAAAAAGTAACGAAGATACATTCATGTCATACTTCCTTTTTTATTACGGCTTCATTCTAATGTTCTTCGTTTATTAATGTTGCAGTTTGGTTCCTGTGAATGCTAGCAATTGTGCTATCTTTAAACTTGAATCCTAATTTTTTTTAAATGCTGAATATTTTATTCTTGTCTACGTAATCAAATGCCTTTTCTAAATCTATAAGTGCTATTTAGGTTGGTTTATCTTTCTTTAATCTTCTTTATACTATTAATCAGAGCGCTAAAATTGCTTCCTTATCCTTATTATATACATTATTAAATATAATATAGTTAAAACATGAATGAAATAAATTGGGTTTTAAAAAATGTAAAATATGTAATGTAAAATTAATAATAAAAATAACACATCTTTTAATTGTATTGAACATTAAAAACATTTTTCCTTACTTTTTTTCTATTAAATGTGTCATAACTTCTTGGTAACATAACTCATACTTGTAATTCATCAAAATAAACAATGACAGATTTGTTATAACTTTCTGAATATTCTTATTTCAAACTACATTTCCGCCAGATCGTCATAAAAATAAATTGCTTTTCTCATAACGGACTAAGTGCAAGCAAAAAAAGATATTTGTGCACTTGTAAGCGTCAATGTTTGCCGACGAAGACAAGTTTGTTCTCCGCTACTTTATTTCTCATTTCGGTTATTCGGCATGCATTCTGAGAGCTGAAATGCTCTCAGAATGCATGCCGCCCCTACGTGCTTCGGTTCAAAAGATTGAAGGGTCGCCTAACTTCTTAAGTACCTGCAGCATATTGAAAATGTACACTTTCACGTTTTATAATTTTTTATGTTTTTAAAAATATTATTTTCTCTACAACTATTTTTGCCACCCTCCACCCCCTAATCTGCCGCTCTGATAAAATGCCCAGTTTGCCCAAACTTAGATCTGGGCCTGTTTCAATCAGATGCTAAAAGGAGATAAGTCACTGACTGAACTGTTTTTAGAATCTTTTCTATCCAAACAGCTGTTTCTACAGCCATATATAATTTGAGGTTATATTTCCATTTTGTTACGAAATAGTACTTCTCTTGTCTTATTTTGTATATTCAAAAGACAAGGTTTTTTTTTTGTATCTGTTAATAAATAATATTCTCTCTTGATAATTCAAGTGATAGAGATAGTTCTGAGTTAAAAAGAGGAAATAATATTAGACATACAGGAGACTTTGCAAACGAAATATAACTAAGTAAAAGATGCAAAATGATCAAACAGCTGGTAAAATGCTTTCTCTGTTTATTGATTATACGATGAACATCTCTTTTCCTGTACATGAGATATTTTATTTCCGTCAGCTAATAGTGAACTTTTTTTTGCATTCATGATCTAAAACAAAACAGTATAAGATTTTATATATACCTCCAGGGTGAAGCCAAAAAGGAGCCAAATGAGGTGCACATTTTTGTATGAATACTTACAGGATACAATAAACAGTTATTCCAAGCTCCATCTGTACAGTGATAATTGCTGTGCGCAGAATTGAAATTATTCCTTGTCTCGTTTTCTTTTGGTATAACCGATCCAAATATGTTAAAAATTTTGAATGTTATTACTCCGTTCGTGGGGTCTCATATCTGTCTTACGACGGACATTTCAGCATGGTCAAAAATTTGATCGGTTTTATTCTACGGAATAATTTCACAAATGGTAACCGATAGTTCATTGAAATCAAAGTTTTTGTTAAAACGAGTTAATGAAGATGATATTTTGATTTTAAAAATTGGTGGAAAATGTATTATAAAAATAAATTTATTTCTTTTGAGAAATTTGGAAAAATGTTCCAAAAAAACAGAAAATCATGATTAATATTAGTAAATTTAAACAGTTCACCTATGACTCCGAAAAGAAAAACTCATTGTCTTACAATTTTATTAACTCTTTCATTAAATACACTTTTCTTGTGAAATATAAAATTATGCCTCCAATTCAGGATACTCGAAGTAAAGCATATTATAACAAAATTACTATTCATCAAGCAAAAAATAATGATATTTAAAAGTTCATGAATTACATTCCTGAAGAACACAGACAGTTTTATTTGAACAGAGATTCTCCAGTGGCGTGTCCGTGAGGAACTTGTTACGGATGATGAAGGTTATGATCAAAAGTGAACAATTTTACAGTACTAATATTTCATTATTATTTAACTATTCTTTTGTTAAGTTGATTTATATTTTTTTAAATATTTTATAAAGTCATTACAGTTGCTTTATAATGAATAATAATACAGTACTGTGTATTGTACATTTTGTTTTTATTTCTATTGTTATATCAGATATCTGTTAACAGTAAATAAAGTAGTTTAAATTAAGCTGCAGAGTATTAAAATACACATATATTTATATTAATGGTGAAATAATTAATGTTTAATTTTCACTTATTTACTCCTGTAATTATAAATTACAGGTTTTGCCGTATTTTTCTAAAAGGGGCTCAGTCAGTACATTTTAAAGGGGCGTAAGTTGGCAGAAATCGATTTAATTTTCATTTTTTCGCGTCTAATTAAGAAGAAGGCTAAGTGAACACTTGTAGCCTAAATGTCAACATGGTAACAGATTTCAAAAAGAAAACCGGGTTTTGTAATTTTTCTCAAAAAAAAATGTTATTGAATGAATCCCTTTTAGCATCTTCTGATTCAACCAGTATAAAATATATGGTTTTGTACTGTAAATTCCATTACATATACACTGTAAAATGATTGCGTATGTTTGTTTAATGACTAATTACTTTAATATTAAAAATTATTATTATTTTTTTTTATTAGCTTTTATTTATTACATTCTTGAACAGCTGTGTAAAGGTTTAATCAATTGCTTATAAGTAATAAACTATTAATTTCATAAATTTTCTATTCTCAAATATTCTTCATTCAGGGCATAACAGTTGTAATAAAAATGTTATAAAAATAATTTACAAACGTAAACAATTCTAATTGACAACTTTAAAATAATAGGATCATTTTTTATATTATGTAAATAAATAGCATAATTTATGTAATAATTGGATTAAACAATAAAATCTCAAATAAATATTAAATAATATAAATATTTGCTACAGGGAGTGGTAGCATCTCGGCCTTTCTTTCGGATGTCCCGGGTTCAAGTCCCTCTCAGGCAAGTAATTTTTTTTACCCTACAAAAAATTTCCGTTTCATATACCTTACACAAGCTTTTCCAGCTTATATGGTAAATAAATCATTAAAAAAAGAGAAAATCACACTCATATTTTTTTTCGTAATTTTCGTAATTATTAAATTATTATCTGTCATGTTATAAAATTTTCAGGATAAAATGACACCTCTTTTGAACAATATTTAGTATATGTTATGTATGAATTGCAGTATATATTGAAGCCCTTGCGAATTTTAATATAAAAAGTAGTCGTTATAATTATATCTGATATATAATTATAAATCATCTTTTTTCCTTGATATAATACGTAAGAAGAGAAGAAAAAACTTATTATTATATGTACAGCGTGATCCACGTTGAAATTGAGAAATTTTCAGGACATTTCTACGAAGAAAACAATTAAAAACGTTCATATCAACGTAGGTCTGGAAACGCTTAGTTTTCGAGTTACGGCTACAGAAAAATTTCGGCTGAATTTCAGCTCTTCTAATAGAAAGAAGCCCTACTGCAATTTTTGGGACCCAAATTAAGGAATAAAGTTGGCAGTTTCTTATGTACTTTGAGCTGCGAAATGAGATAAAATAGGTCCCAAAATTGTTACTTCAGTATTTTTTAAGATATCCGACGTGAAACGCAAAATTCAACGTCGGAAAACAAGTTCTTTTTTCGGTTTGCAGTACAATTATAGCTTTGTTAAATGACAAATAAATGCGAAAGATTTTGAACAAAACTTGTAGAGAATTTAAATTTTGGAAGATTAATGTAAGTACAGCCAATAAAAAGTAAACAAAACCGTTTAAAAGTTGGTTTTTTACTGAAGTAAAACAGACGAAAAAGGAACAGAAAATCATATCATTCTTTTTGTAACAAATAAAAATTAGTCTTAACATAGCAAAATATAAAAATAAAATATATGAAATGATAAACGGTAAAAGAATAACAAACCTTAGTTACATTAATCGTTCGAAATTCCTTCATATTAAACACAACACTGCCTGGCGTAAAATATTCCCGGTGGCTTTCCGTATCATCTTAGGATCATTTCGTATAATTTCAATAACATTTCATATTTTAATGAGTAACTCTTCTTTAGTATTAACTCTTTTTGTTGGTATATTCTCGTTGTCATTTGAACCCAAATAAAGTAATCTAGTGGCGATAAGTCAGGTGATCGTGGTCCACCACGTCCAATAAAGTTTACGAAATTATCATTCAAGTGACTTCTAACTACTAAAAAAAAAAAATTTAGTGTTTCACCATCGTGCTGGAAAATCATTTGCAATGTAGTTTGTAAAGCTAAATCCTACTTTACATCGTCATTAAATAACACAATGATTTACGTGGCGTTCAATACAAAACGAACACGTTGGGAATGACCCTTTTGTTCGTAAATGCTGATACACCAAAGAAACAGTTTTTATATTTGGAATCCGCCTTTCAGGAAATCTCGCCTAATATTCACGTTGAGCAGCTTCAGGATTTCTTATTCGAAATCCATAAACAAAAATTATATCACCATATTTCTCCCTTAGAAAATTGAAACGTAATTTTTACACTACGATATGATAACATTACACTTTCTTTATCTGTATAATAATTTTTGACAACAGATTCAAACGAAGTACACAATTTTCAATCTTGACCAGTTATTCGAATTGCCAACCTACGCAATAAATTTTTTAAAAATATTTCTTAACGTAACTGAAGGAAAAGAGGTAATATAAAAAAATTATCTTATATAAACGGCTACGTGTTATATTAACGACTAGTAAAATAGTTCGCTAGCCGTAACTCGAAAACAAAGCATTTTCAAAGCTATGTTTATATGAACACTTTTCATTAGTGAAACATGTCTTGAAAGTTTCTCTGTTTCTTCGTGGGACAGTCTATATATATATTTATATATATATATTTTGATCTTCTGTTTGTTGTAACTTGTTACATCTCTGGGGTAATTTAACTTTTCCCTGTTCAGGCTTTATATTTTGATGTGTTTATTTACTCTCGTTTTTCTACATAATGAAAAGTCATAATAAATATATCATTTCACTTTTGTTAGTTTGTTTTTGTTTAAATAATCTCTAAGCTATTCATTCTTCTTCAGTTAGCTTTGCAAAATTCAGTGTTTTCAAAACTCTTCAAGAGTTTACAAAAAAACTTTCCAAGGAAAAAATTATTTTTCTCTGATAACACAAATCGTATAAAATTTTAATTTTGAGTTTTATAGAAAATACAAAAAAAATGTTTCGTTTACTTTTTTACTGGATTAACAATTGTAAGCAAAATATTTCTAAACGTGAAATTGTGAAAATTATTGGCAGTTGTGTAATTGATTTTAAGATTTATTGGCTTATTTTGTCGTGTCTAAAAAATTATTTAAACATTGTGATTAGTATTTAATTAGTTAAATAAAAACATTAATTAATTTATTTATCAAATAAAAAATATTTTAGGCAATGTATAGCAAAGTTTTCTGTATACTATTTGAATTTGAGATGTAATTATATAATTTTAAAGGTAATAGATATTTTTTAATCTAAAACTGTTCATAGAGAAAAAGAAGAATAATTTTTAATAAATAAAAAAAATGTTAACTATCCTGTAATAGATAAATATAATTTAAGTGTTAAAAATATTTAACATACATGGTATTAAGTAAATTATATCACTTATTTATGTGAAAAATAATACTTTAAGTCATTTAAAAATTAAAAAGTTAATTTTATGTTTCTTAATTACTACTCATCTTGCTGATATTTACGTTTGGTTCTTAACAAGTTTTTTACTTGGTAAATATGTAATTGAACATTTTGTATGATGGATTATTGTTAGAATGACATGAGGTAGCAATGAAAATGACAATTAACAGTCAAAAGCCGATTGTGATGATACCCATATTGCGTCTATTGAAGTAGTAAATAATTGTTTTATTATAAAAGGAGAAAAAGGAAAACAATTTCTGATGGTCCGATTCTGTAGCCCGAAAATAGTTATAAGGCTTTACAAACAGGGCTAATAAATTGCTTTTTTTTATTAGTTTGTATCCATTATATATGAGGTAACATATATCAAGAGTAAGACATTCAACCTACCGGGTTGGTCAAGTGATGAATTTATTATCGCAAATCAGCTGATTTTGAAATCGAAAGTTCTAAGGTTCAAATCTTATTAAAGGCAGTTACTTTTATACGGATTTGGATACTAGATCGTGGATATCGGTATTCTTTAGTAGTTGGGTTTCATTTAACCACACATATTAGGAATGGTCGACCTGAGATTGTCATCCAACCTTTGAAATAGTCCCTTACGGTGGTTCCAAAGCCTAATACAGAAAAAGAGCACCTTATTCATAGAAAGACAATATTTTTCAATGTTAAATCAATATTCAAACTATATTTATTAATTTAATTTTTTTTAAATCCTCTTTTCACATTTTTACCGACTTTTCGAAAAAAGTACGGTAATTACTTTCGGTTTTAAATTGGGGTTTTGCTTATACGCATATATATATATTTACAGGCCTGCATAAATGCCTACATGCATAAATTTTTATGGCTTGAAAAAAACGACTGTATCAATTTAGATTTACTGTAGTTCTGAAGTTGTACATGTAAGAATTTGGTGATGATTTGTTGAATTACGACCAATTTAAGGTTAAAACATTTGAGCGGGCAAGCTAAAAGCGTGGATCGATATGAAGCGACGAGTTGGAAAACTGACATTTCTTTATCTACGCTATTTATTGTTAACAATATTAAACCAAATTATAAATGAATATTAAAATATTAAAACCAGATTAAATTAACAAAAAGTCTGTCTTTTTGCGTAGAACTGCACACGATTTTCATTTATTTTAATTAGCAGTTTTGAAATAGTTCTATAAAAATGTTTAAAGACTTAATTAAAATTCATTTATTATTAATTTTTAACTATCCCGGAGGGCTAAGTATTGAGTGTAGGAGTGGATTAATGTTGAACTAAAAGGCGAAATCGACTCTTGCTTGTGAGAGTTGCTCCAGATTGCGTTTTGTGTTTTGTGTTTATTCTCCAGTTCTTTTTGAGTTTAATTTTTGTTTTGTTCTTTGTTCAGTTAGTTGTTTTCATTCTGCTGTTTTGTTTGTTCTTTGTTTTGTTCGTTTATTTTTCCAGTTTTTCATTTTTTTTGGTGCAGTTTAATTGGGTGGTTCCTTCCCGATTATGGCTGTCGTTATTTACGTCCTTTTGGACTTTTGGTGAGCTCTATGTTGTTTAGATACTATTTGACACGTTTTGTGGTTCGGTTAGGTTAGTTCTTGGTGAGTTTTGCTTCCGTAATTTATGTGAAGTTACATTTGCGTAGTCGTGGTGTTTAAGTTTGGTCAGCTGTTAGTGTTTCTTTTTATACATATTAAATTTATTTATCTACTTTAAAGGAGTTTTTTATGTTAGCTCTTTGACGCGGGGAAATTTTAGCAAACAGTTTCCCTGCTCCAATGTTGCAGTGTTTATATATTCGACTTTAATATTTTCTTGGAGCAGATATATAGTGGTCTTGTTATGTCTGGTTTAGATGATACGAATTGGATGAAGAGTTTTCTCAGATTGGTAAAGGACAGCGGGAGGCATTACATCCCGCAGAACATTTACTGGTGGAAGTGAACCTGCTGATGTAGTACGGGGTAGACGGGTGCACTTCAAAAAAATTTTTCTGTGGAGTCGCTATTACTGAAACCGAATCCGGTAACTCGTCCGGGGATACTGATTACGGGCCTCAGCCCCACCGGCTAGGAGTCCCGTCGCGTGTCTGTTACGCCGATATGGAGGAGGGTAGCTGGAGGTTGCGCGTAAACCGTAGCTTAAGCGTTAGCAGCCTCGTTCCCTGCAGAAAGGGAGCAAGAGAAAACCCAACGTGGAAGGGGCGAACAAAGTTTTGTCGGTTGAGAATTCTACTCGTGGACTGAGTTCTGAAGGCATAAAAGGTGACACGTTAGCGTCGCATGGAGGGAACAGCTTGCCCACCGCGTCGAACTTGAATCTCTCCTTGTTCCAGATTGAACTTAAATGATGTTGCACTTAAATTCAATTCTTTAATCGTAAACCCATGACAACCTAACTTAGTTATGATTGGGGAACGATTGAATTTTTCTGTAGAGTAATAATATTTTTTAAATAAAAACTGCTTTAGCCTTTTTATTAAAAAATATATTTAACCTTAATAGATACAAATCACATATGATATTTTTTTTATAAACTTTAACCCAATTTTAAGTGCATGTTTAAATAATTTAAAGCACATTCAAATATATTTACTATTGACTTCCAGAAATTCAATTTTTTGTTTTATAATTATCAGGATTATTTTTTTTAAACATGTTTGTTAAAATTTCTTATTGTTAAAAAATAATGAATTAACTGTTATTAAATTTAGATTTTCAAACGAATGCTTAGAATTTATTTAGTTTCTTATTCTTACCACATATATATATATTGACTTTATTTTTCAGCTTAAAATTTTTCTAATTTTTTTCTAATTAATCATCTCTAAATTTAATAAGTATTAAATTTGAGAGATTATGAGTCCAAAATGATATTTTTTCTCGGCAATATATCATCAACAAGTTCGATATCAATCTTTACAGAAAAATAGTTAAGTTTATATTTCTGCAAATGTTATATACCTGGTTATTCCAAGAAAATTTATAATCAATCACCTAAGAACTACTTATTATTCCATTAAAATGATGTTTTGTGTGCTTTACTTATTACAAAAAGTTTTAAAATTTGATGTACATATTTGTATTTATTAAATGAAGCGGAATGGGAATTTGGATAGCTTAGTCCTAGTTTATCTATGAAAGTATCAATCCATTTCTAAGTTTTAAAAAAAATTGGTACTTCAAACACATAATATTTTATGTATTATGTTATTATTCCCTATATTATTTATATATTTGCATTCCAATTTTCATACACTTATTTTTTAAACTGCACTAGATGAAAAATAAAAGTTTTAATTTTTTGATGCAAATCTATCTTGGACTAAACGTCTACTTATCTTTAAATTTTCATAACCGTTATTACAAGAACTAAAATAAAAAATTAATTTCCTTCTTCATAAAAATATGATCAGTCGTTCTGTAGTTACGAAAAAATACACATACTCTACCATCTCACACTATACAGTCAACCGTAATTCGTCAACATGTTGTAGAGAAAAGTTGGGTAGGGAAACTTTTCATGAAGGTGACCCAGTAAATTTTCTATAAAAAAAAAAATAACGGGTAGTTTACAGCCAAATTATTTGGATAGATATATATTAGATCGTCTATTCTATGAATAATTCATCGCTACATAATGTTACAATGAAATAATTTCGTTGAACTGTTTTTGAAAAGAAATAAAAAATTTAAATAAATTAAAAAATTTTAAATTTTTGAAATATTTATGTATATTATTCAATCTATTTTTTTAAAAATTATAACTTAGATTAATAGTATTTTTGTTTATTATTTTTTTCTCTTACAAAGCATTCACCAATGATAACAGAAAAGTGGATTAATCAATCAGATTTAGATTATATAACAGAAGGTACTTCACATTTATCTAATGAGGTTAAAAATTTAGAAATTAGTGCTATAGAATATTTGCAAGAATTAAAACATTTAAGTATGGAATTGATGAAGAAACAAACTGAACCACTTGTAAAAGCAATAAAATGGGTTGAAGATAATGATAAAAAAAATTGCATTGAAAAAGATTATTTACCGGATGTAATTCTTTCAAATGAATTTGAAACTGTTGAAAATTGTGATGGGGTGGATGATTTTTTAGATGAATATCTTTCTGAAATTGACGACATGAGAAATATTGTAAAAAGTCTTAAAGAGGAAGCGATTAAGAATCTTAAACATTGTCGTATTACTTATCATAATATTCCTAGCTCACAAATGTGTGCAAACTCAGTTCTTAATTCGTACAAAGTTCTCTTGGCACATACGTATATAGATAACTTACAAATCTTAGAAGAAGAAATAGGTAATTTTAAGGATGCTGTGTATACAAAATTTTTTACATGTATTGTAACTGCTAGAAGGTCTGTATTAAATTTAAGTAGATTAGCTGCTAGTAGAATACGTGCTTGTGCTACAGGTAAAGATTTACCAACGGAACCACCTCAGAGTCCATCAATTGATTTTTTAAAGATACCTCCACCGTCTCCTATATACCTACATATGATGAAGGCTATAGGTGATAATGATTCACAATATTAGAAAAAAGTCTTTAATTGAAAAAAAAATAATTTCAATTAATAAATTTTATTTAAAATTAATAATTTTCTTTCTAATAATAATGTGATAAATTAAATTCATCTTTTTACTGTAATTTAACATTAATTTATAAAATTACTCAACAAAAGGGGGTTCTGAGTTAATATCTTTTTATTATTAATCATCGCCCGTTGGTATTAATATAAATTAATTTCCACTTACCAACTATTTTATTATTACGTCCGGGCGCTTTCGGATATTATTCGCTCATCCGGAACATTTATGTGTTATGCATTATAATTATTTCCATCACAAATTAGTATCTGAAAGCTCTCGGACATAATAATAAAATAGTTGGTTAGTGGAAATTGTTATATAATTAATTATATCTTTTAGTTACTCATTTAAATCCGGTTAATGGAATAGTTCTGGAATAGTTTTAGTGCTCAGCTTAGGGGAATAAAGCTCGTTTTCTCAAACTTATACAAATAAATTACATACTGAATACCTTACTATAAAAATAAGAAGTAAAATAATTACCACTGTATGATTTTTTCTAGTGTTTTTTTTTTTTTTTTTTTTTTTTTTTTTTTATTGCTGCATGCTTTTAATTTTGCTTTAGTCTTGTGTGGCTGCAAAGCGATACCACACCTCTATCAGTCGTAATCTATGCAGGTACGTGATCTATGTTTCCAAAGTAAGGATTTCTTTTGTTAAATTGTTTGTTGAAATTATCCTATTGTAGACTATCATTTAATTAAGCAAACTGTTATTTTCTATAGTATTGTATCTGGAAGATAGAGAGATCGTTTAAAGTTTTCTGTAAGGTTACAAAGCGGGAACGGAATATACAACCAGACCATGTATATGTTTTGTAAATCTCCTTCATTTTTATAACTCTTAAACGTAACCAAATCCTACCGTACTAACACTTCATTATTTTCCATCACCAATATTTCTGTCTTTCTATCTACTTAGTAAACCCTCTTATGACAGAAATGTAGTACTCTATTAAACTATGACAAATAATGACGGGTTCAATGAAAACATTTACTATAATGAATAGATAAATACAGTACAACCCCGCTATAACCCGGCGACCGGGAGATAACTATTATACCCGCGTTACAGATGTAAACGTCATTTCAAAAATTAAATGAAAAAGGAAATAAGAGATAAATATTAAAAAAACGCAGCTGTCGAAAAAACCATTTCTGAAAAACATCGCCCTTTTTTCTGGTTAGGGTCCATCATGATTTTTGTTTTATACTAGCAAATACCCCGTTTGAATTTACAAAAAATCGGTAGATTGGTTGAGAAGATATAACAAAATTTCAAAATAACCGTGATCTGTTAGATCGTGAATGTACCTGATGAATGTAAAAGTTACCCTTTAACCTACTAACAAATACTCCGTATGAAATTTGAAAATCGGATGATAGTTTGCTGAGATATTATAAGAGCACCCCATTGCAGCTACCAAAACAACCCCAGGGGCACCGCGTTTGCTACCAGTTTATTGCTTTAGCTATGCCCGTGGTTCTCGCATCGCCATATCACCCTAGCCTCACACGCAATCCCCACAGGAAGCCCATTATTGTTAAACAGAAATTAAAAAAAAATTTTATTTAATATTAATTTATTTTATTTAATGTTAATTTAATTATATTATTTTTGTGATATTATTCATTCGATTTTATTTATTCATTCAATTTCTGTATATATTCATTCGATTGATTTGAATCATTCAGTTCAAACCCAGTTCATACAATGACGGACACACAGTTCACTAATTCAATTCATTAAAGTTTGTGCTTCAACCGACAAATCTATATAGAGCCTATATCACTACCGGTAACGTACGGAATCCAACCCCGAATCGGTTCAACCGTTGGGATGCTACGGCGGAACAAACATACATATATATAGACATATACCCTAAGTACATTACACTTCTTTTTGGGCAGTCGTGTAAAAACAATGCCAATTGAATTAATATACCGGTATATATTTTTTGGTTATGATTAATTTACTGTATATTCTTAATGTTTGTGAACTGGAATATGAAATGTACATTATGTTGAGTATAAAAAATGCCATGCCTAATCGGGATCAAACCAGGGACTTCCGGGTGAAAGGCCGAGACGCTACCACTTCGCCATGGAAATCGGCTGTGATACAATTAATATATTGAAGATAAAAATGATGAGAATATTACGCGATAAAATAAAATGAAAAAAAAATAAAAATACGCAACTAATATATGATGTTGCATAGAAATTACATTTTTTTGAGTCCTTTACTGTACTTTCGTGCACACTTTATATCTAATGTTTTTGTCGACGGCAGTTTATAATAAAAATTTTATCGCAACTATAAATCTGTTTGTCACTATAATTATTTTCAGTCATAAAGTTTTGCAAAATTTCAGAAAATTCAATGCCTACTGGGGAATCCGCTGAACAATATTCTCCTTTAATGAATATTTGGTTTATGCCGTGACGGATTTTCCATCGTGATAACCATCCGCTAGATGCATTCAAGTCATCACCGCCGTTTATTTGTGAATGAAATTTCAGGGCTTGAGCTTTAGTAACTGGACTTAAATAACTGGATAAATAGTACGCTTTCACTATGCTTCTGCAAAAACCAAAGGTACAAACATTCATCAGTAGTGTTAATATCACGAACACAAAATTTTCCTATCTAGTTCTACTCTTTCATTCACAGAATAAATAAATGAACGAAGTTATCTTCCTTTTTCAACCAACCAGGAATAATTCCTTCAGGTACTCTCGTGATAAATTTGCTTTATACTATCTGGTTTAACTTTATCGATAATTTCCAGTTTGTTTTAACAAAAATTTTTTGTTCAAATGACATTTCAGAATTAAAAATGATATAAAATTAGATAATTAAAATTGAGTAAGAGAAAATCAGAACTTAAACTAAAGGTTGGGAAACCAAACTGTACACGGTACATGGTATTGTTACTTATATTTCTTACTAAATTAATTTAACGTAAATACAAAATTAAAAAAAAAAAACTTTTTAAAGAAAAAATATCGTCTGCTGCAGATGTAACGATTCACAAAATTTACAATACCGTATTTGTAGTAGAACTATGATGGTTGAATATGAGACGGTTCTTAGTTACGTGGGTGCATCGCGTCCTGTATTTTTACCGAATATGAATCTTGCGTGAAACATTTCTAATGGAATAAAATCAGATTATAAAATGTATATTGTACTGAACTCTGTCGTGCGGTAACATAATTTAAAAAAAATATGTGCGGATAAGAAAAGATTAAGAAAAAATAAATTTTTGATGTAGTTATTTTATGTTTTTTTCTTCCTGTTTATCCGCATATTTAATTAGACACTAAATAGGGGTCTGTTCAGAAAATAACTGAACATTTTCAATTACGCCACCGGAGATATTTAATGACTTGCGGTTGGCAGCATTGTGTTTGCTTATCCTCCCATGTAACCACATGCTCTTGGATTATTCATATCTCTTTTAGTTTTCGTGCTATTTTTATTTGAGTGCCACGTGTTTAAGTGTTAGTTGCGATTTTTATAATGTGTTATTTTCGGGAGCAACGATACAACGTAACAGTTTTGCGTGAAACTGGCGAAAACTTTCACAGAATCGTTTCTACTTTTAAACAAGCTTATGGAGATGATGCTCTAGGTCGTATGCAATGTTACGAATGGTTTTCACGATTTAAAAGGGTCGTCAGACAATAGATGACTCTACTAGGAAAGCTTGCGACTTCAACTTATTACAACCGCGTTCCGAAAATCAACGGTGTGGTCCGAACAAATCGCCTGTTGACTGTCGGAGAACTTGCAGAAAAGGTTAGCATCTCAATTGGATTATGCCATGACATTTTAACTGAAGAACGTGCATTGAGTTGCAGTAAAGTTTGTTCCTCATTTGATGACCGAATAATAGAAAGAATATCGAGTGGAAGTTTGTCGGCAACTTCTTGAACAAGTCAATGACGATGAAAAATTCATGCAAAATGCTACGAAATTGAGATAAAAGTTCAATTATCAAAACATTTCACATTACAAAAATCGCTACAAATACCTAAAACCGCTGCACTCGAATAACAATAATACGAAAACTAAACGCAGTATCAACAATCCAAAAACATATATGGTTAATGAGGAAATTAAGCGGAACAAAATGTTGCCAACCGCACGTCACTAAATATCTCCGTTGGCGCGTAATTAAAAATGTTTGATTATTTTCTGAACAGACCTCGTATCTATTCTATTCAATTTATTACTAAATACGAATATATAGTTGCGTTTCTATATACAAGCTGAAAAATTTTTGTATTTTTTTTTTGAGGGATATACCTTCTATCAGAGTTATAAAAGTATCTCCGTTATTTTGAACCGCGTTACAGCGGGGTTGTTTTGTATTTAACAAAAAATTATCAGTATTTGTTTAAAGGCGCCCTAGAATGTTACAAATAGTCGCTCACAAAGATTATAATAAAATAATTTTTTACTTGCTTACTTATTTTGAATTTATAATTCAACCGAACGAATGGTTGGGATATTGTTCGACGCAAAGATACCTCTCCATTTCACTCGATCCTGGGCGTCTTCTCTCATTCGCTGGACCCTTTGAGAACTCTTATTACACTGTCAACCCTCCTTAATTTTTCCCTTCCCTTTCTTCATTAAATTTGTATGAAATGACTCTTTCAATTTCAAAATTTTATGTAATCTTGCCACGTCCTTCTGCCGATCCATCGTTTATTTTCTATCACAGTAATATAAGAAAATTGTGTAATTTTCTTTTCCTTCTAATTTAAATTCGTAAATCATTTCTAAATCTTTATTTCAATTACTGTCAGTAGTTGAAAATCTCACGTGGTATTTTTAAATTCTCAGTAACAAAAATCTTTTTAATGTTAAAATAATTTTAAACTATTAGTTTCGTAACAGCATAGAAAAAACTTATTTTTAATTATCTCTTTACAAATGCTGATGTTAAAATCACGTTATGTATAATAATAACTATTATCTCTCATTATTCTTTTCTAATAACCTAATAATTATCAATTTTTCCTAATACTTTTTTAAGTATTTGTTGGTTTTTCTTCATCTGTTACTTGTATATATTTTGTATTTGTAACTTCCTTATACATTTTAAAATCCATTTGTTACATTTTATGTTTCATTTATTATAAACATTTTCTTTTTTTAATATAATCCTTCCAACACGCTTGACTGCTCTTAATTTAAAAATAAATCAATAGGTTATTTAAAAAGGTTTAAAAAGTAACAAAATAAAACGAGGAATATTCCACGATTCACGTATTAGAAATAATGAAGCTTCCCATAATTCCCAATCTTAAAGTAATGTTACACTGGTTAATCTAATTAACAGTGGCAATAATACTGGATAACAACTCTCTCTTTGCACCGGTATGTACTCCTACATTCTTTGGGAAAAAAAAATTATGTATACATATATTCGCGTGTTCACGATTCAACAAGGATATTGAGAAATTACACACGTAAAAATTTCTTATAAATACAATTTATTACTCTAAAAATATATAACATAAAATAAATACGTAACATAAAACAGTAATTCAAATAAAAATAAGAACAAGATTGATTTAATGACAAATACGAAAATAGAGTACGATTTATCAAAAACTTCATAATGAGCATTAGAAACTAATATTTCATTAAGATAACAATAGAAAAATATAAAGTCCATAAATTTCAGTTTCTGCCAGTATTATTACTTTTACTGTTTACAAAAGAACTACCCAACACTTTATGAATGAGTAGAATACGGTCACTTTCACTCATTTTCAAATAATTTGCCGAACACCATATTTTTTCAATCATTCTCCAAAATGGAATACTTGTGACGCACTCGTCACTCGTTACTGATATCAGTACTACTGATATCGTTACTGATATACTCGTACTGTATGCTGCATCAAACTCGGATTTTCAAAACTCTTAACCCTTTCTGCTGGTCCACGGCAGTATTTATACCTCCTGACCTGTAGAACCGGTACCCATCCTTTTGATTGTTCAAACGTAATTTTTCTTGTCCACGCCTTCTATGCTTTTCTGTAAGTTCTTTTAGAAAGAATCCCTTTGTTGTTCATTGTAGATTCTTCTTCCTTTATTTTATCTCGTTCTTTTCTCTTTCTTCTGAAAGAAATCCGTTATACTGGCCACGTTACAATGTATCTTATATTTCGGTTTAAAATTAATAATTAAATTGACCTGCGACAATTTATATTTTTCATCGTTTAAAAATAAATCATGTACTGAAACGTTTTGTTAAATAGGTTATAAGAAGCCAGTCGCGTCGCACATCAATTAAAAGTGGCAATGAATGTGAGCGCACTTCTTAAAAAATCAGATTTCAAAAACCCCGATTAAATATTTTAGATATTTATGTGACGAGTATTTACAAATTACAGTTTAGTGAATATCTCGTTTAGTACAGTCGGAAACGGGGAAAATTTGGTATAACTGTTCAAAACGTTTACCTTTTTTCGCCTCTTTCAAGTCAAATTTAAAAAAAAAAATCTAGAAAATCCTTTTTATATATTTAAATGAAAATTACACTCACCAAAAATCAAGTCTATTTATTTATTTGTTACCTAGAAATTAAAAAAAAAATAGCCGGGTTTCAAAAAAAATTCAAAATCCATTTACCTCTTTAAACTGAAAATTTCAAATAAAAAAAAATATTTTTAGATATTCAAATGAAAATTACATGTATCAAAAAATCAAGTTGTAATTTTTATCTATTACTGAGAAATTCAATAAATATTGGTTCCAAAAAAAATGAGTTTATGAATAAACTCATTTTAACCATTTAATCTCAGAATTTCAAAAAGTCCTTTCTTATTTTGCACTTATAAAATAATAAGAACATATACACAAATTTTTATTATCTATCTTGCAGAAAAAAATTCACAAATCAAAATTTCAAAAATCTTGTAAAAAAAATTCAAAATCCATTTTAACTCTTTTAACTGAATATTTAAAATTCAAAAAAAAAATTATTTTTAGATATTCAAATGAAGATTACACGTATCAAAAAATGAAGTTGTAATTTTCATTTTTACTGAAACTCAGGATTTCAAACAGTCGTTTCTTATTTTGCACTTATAAGAACATGTACACAAATTGTTATCGTCTATCTTCAGTAATTTTTGCTAGGTGTTGATTATGAATCAGTCACGACATGTTGTTTTATTATATAAATTAAGATATTTAAATATTTTTAATTTTTTTTTTTTTTTGAGATTTTAGAACAGCTAAGTTGTAGAGGATTATTTTTTTTAATTTAAAGTAAGAATAGAATTATTTTTCACCAAAGTTACTCAGGTTTTATAACTCAGGTATTTCATGGTAATGTATTTTAGGTAGTTAGACGTAAAAATATAATTTATTATACCTTTTAATGGAGTAATTTGATAAATATTGACTTCTTATTTTCCGTTCTTCATAAGAAAGTTAACTATAATTTAATCAGCTCGTTTTCAGATCAGTTTCCACCAGTATGATTCTAAAATATTTTACCAGTAATTAAAATCATGTAATTTTTTAATTAAAATATTTATCGGTTTTATATACTTCTATTGAGATCGTATAAGAAAAAAATTGTTCAGTGTACGTAGTAGATTTGAAATATTAAATTTATTTTGTAAACCCATATCTTTCATCATAAAAGTTGTTAGGGTATGCAATAAAAATTACTTTCAGCAGTGTACAAAAAGTTGCATATTTACATGTAAATTCAACTGGCTTCAAATATTGCATAAGTTCCGGTCTCGGTGGCGCGACTGGTAGCGTCTGGGACTTATATTCGGAGGTCCAGGATTCGAATCCCGTCAGACATAGCATTTTTACACGCTAAAAGATTGCCATTTCATCTCATCCTCTGAATTAGTACCTAACGGTTGTCCCGGAGGCTAATCAAATCATTACATAAGTAAAGATGGAGAAGATGAAAACTCACTTATTACTCTTGTGTTTGATGGGAAGACATCCGATAGGATATAAATTTTTTTTCAAGTACAGCTGAGCTGAAACAAAAAGCCAATAATATTCTGCCTTACTGTCCTGACCTCGTTCGTTCACAGTTAATATTTTCTATAAAAAGATATAATATATATAGTACTTAAGTTAATATTAGATTTTAGTTATAATTAATACTTTTAAGTTACTAAAATTTTTTTAAACGTTAATAATGTATAAATATTTAAGATAATTCAGAGATTAAAAAATGTGAAATTTAATATCAAGTTTGTTTTAATATAATATATTCCATGTAAGCTTATTTAATAGTAACATGTCATTAATTGTTATTTAAATTTATTATTAATTAAAAGAGACTTCTCTAAATTTTTCACTTAAATTAAATGGCATAAAAAAGATTTTATTTCATTAATAATTTTTTTTGTAGACAATAAATCCTAAACCTACCGAAGTGAGAACAAGTGTGTTAATGTTTTTAATAATAATGAACAAAAAATTAGGATCAATTTTTAGTAATATTTTGTTTTTATTAACATCAAAATTATTCCTTTTTTAATATAAAATTTTATAATCCAATGAAAATAATCGAGGTGGTGTCTGTTTTAAAATGATCACATTTGTACTTTTTCTATACGATCGCTAATCTTTCCTTTAATTCCTTCAAAATAACACCAGAAATGATTATTTCGTTACGCGCCAGTCGAAAAAGTTGTGCTTAAATTTTTATTAAAAATAAATGTTAAAAAATCGCAAAAGTATCCATTTTTTTCTCCTATTTTCTAGATAACTCGATAACTGTTCATTTTAGAGGAAAAATCGAGAGAGAAAAAGTGTTAATATTTTATTTTACATACAGTATCATCGGTTGCAAATCAAAAAATAGGTTATTGTTGATGCAAAAATAGCAATAACTGTCAAAAAAATGAAAAAAGCAAGATTTTTTGGAAATTTTTTTCGAGTACTTATACGTAAAACCTTAAAATTATGTCTCAAAGAACTTTTTGATATGACAAAGCAACACACCAAAATTTCAACAAAATCGATCTGACAGTTTATGCATAATAATTCTGCAATCTAGGTTTAAAAAAAAAATGTAATTTTTCCAAATTGTGTAGACCCTGAAATAAAGTTTCTAGATATTTGAAAATTTAATCACATATAAAAGAGTACTCAAACTTTCGATTGCATTTTGAAAATTTTAAATTGATTAATTAGGAGAGCCTAGGAAATTTTTTAAACAGAGTTTCAATTTTAACAAACAAAATTATTATATTTTTTTTTTTTTTTTTTTTTTTAAGTCGATGTCTTGTAAGCTAAAAAGTTCAATATCATACTGGAAATGCGAATTATTGGTAAATATCGGTCTATTAATTTATCGATAATAATTTATTCCAAAACTTGCACAGGGGTAGTCAACTTTGTTCAGTTATACTCCGGAGATAATTAACGAATAAATTTTTTTTTTAAATTATACGTCCTTCCGAGTACTTTTAAGCTGTATTTTTTAAAATTAATTTAGATAAAAATTCTTAAAGATATTCAATTTGTTTAAAAGCAAAAAAAAATTGCCAGTATATTTTAAAACCTTTCCAGGATCTCCTAATTGACCAATTAAAATTTTTCAAAATCAATTTGAAAGTTTGAGGGCTCTTTTATATGTGATTAAATTATCAAGAATCTAGAGTTTTTATTTCAGTCTATACACAATTTGTAAAAATCACATATTTTTTTTTTATATCTTGATTGAAAAATTAGTGTGCAAAAACTGTCAGACCGATTTTGTTGAAATTTGACGTGGTGCTTTATCATTTGAAGCATAATCTGATGTGCCTATGTATAAGTACTCGAAACACTTCCCAAAAAAAATTTTTTTTTTATTTTAAATTTTTGTGACAGTTATAAATCAATAATAATATATTTCTCGATTTGCAGCCGATGATAATGTGTGTAAAATCTAATAATAAAACTGTTTTTCTGTCTTGATCTCTTCTCTAAAATGACAGGAAAACAGGAGAAAAAAAACGGATATTTTTGCGAATTTTTTACATTTTGTTTAAGAAAAATTTAAGCACACCTTTCTCAACTGGCGCATAACGAAATAATTATTTCTGATGATATTCCGGAAGCATTAATGCAAAAATTAGCGATCATATAAAAAAATACAAATATGCACATTTTAAAACAGATCCCGCCTGGACTAAAACTGATCTTACTTATTTTTAAATCAGTTTTTTAAAGATAAATATATCTAGAATTCAAATGTAACAGATTATTTTGAGTAATATTAGAAGTTTTTTTATCTATGCACGACTAGCAGCTTTCATCAGTAAAAAAATTAATCAAATTTTTTTTTGTTATTAAAGAAATAAACATCTAATGTTATTTTTACCACCGATCGTCATACACAAAGAAACTTTGTGATATTTCATGTAATTCAAAGAAAACATTTTTTGAATCATATATTGTGTTCTGTTGGTTACCTCAATCACTCATGTAATAATGAATGACTATTATAATTTTTAAAAATATTTTTGATAGTTTTAATATTTAAAAATAAGTATTTAACTGTGGTGTTATTTTAAGAAAAAAGTATAATAATATGTAATAATTTTTTTAAATTTTTATGTGGATTATATCTGTAAATGTCAGTCTTTATACCGAATAAAAAACACCATCCATTCAGCTAAAAGTACACACGAATTCTCCCATGCCAGACGTTTTATTACTGTATACTAATCTATTGTAAATATAAAATAATCGATATCGTTGTTGAAACAGAGTTAAAACTTTCGTAGATATTTATTCAAACATGTACATAAGGTTTTTCATTGTTAACGTAACTGTATTACGTGAGTATCTGAAATGCTTGTTACCTGTTAGAGTATAACTTATTTCTTTTTATACGTATTAGAATAACTTATACGGAAGGGAAAATTGAAATAATCAATTTCTTTCTTATAATTAATATTTTGAGGAGTAATAAATTTTATTATCTACTATCCTTTTCAAAAAATAATATTTTTCTGAGATTTGAATGTAGTTTTAATAAATGGTATTCAAAGTATGATGTTTATATTTCAGTATCCTACTTTAATATCACTTTCATGGATAATACTTGAGTAAAACCAAAATAATCTAAAAATATTCTGTACTTAATAAAGTTTTTCACTATCAGTAAGCTTCTGCCGTCTACGTAGGCTAAATCATGATGTAATTTTATCGATATATTTTATTCCTTCAAATTTAATTGTTAAGTTCAGTTATCCCAGAAAAATTTATGCTAAAAAATTATTATTTGCATTGGAGAAAGTTGAACCAAGGCTATGAAAGCAGTAAAACTGGAATCGCTTCACAAGTGATTTTTTAAAAAATATATCTAATCACTTCATGGATCAAATGTTTACAGGTTTTTTATGTGATAAGATCACAACTACTGTTTCCTAAATAAAACAAAACTCCTGTTAAGCTAGTTCACTAGCAGTAATATTAAACAACTTAAAAATATCTTTATTTTCTATGAATAAATTGTTTATCATTTCCATGAAATCTACTTATTTAACGTAAGATTTCCTAATTCAGTTGCTAACTTTTCTTCTTAAAAGATTTATTTTAATTTTATAAGGGTTTTGATTGATGTTGGTGTATCACTACTTAGAGTTTACTGTTTCCTGTAGAGGAATAGGGAATGTCCATTGTTTCACGACTAAAATGGTATATTATTTGTTTACATTATCTTTGTATTCTTTCGTTGAGGTATAACTCATGTAAATAAGCTAACCTTATATTAGTGACATTAGTCAAAGCTGCTTTCTTTGAAAATAATGATGTTTTTTTGAACAGGTAGTCCCTCTAGTGAACAAATAAATTTTTTTTTCTTTTGATTGCTGAGTTTCTATTGCATTTCGTAGGATTTGTGATATACCAAGCCAAAAGATGTTTATGTGTTACCAGTATGTTTTGTTTTAGCTAATTGAAGAAGACCAAGAGAAAATACTTTGCTCCTATTTTTCTTTAGTAAGTCTGGCATGGGATGGTCCTTATCCTGAGAATTCATTTTTTCTTTTTTATTCCCTTTGGACAGAAATGAGTCAGGTTTACGTTAAGATACCTTCGTAAATTTTTGGAGTTTCTGAAATATCGTAACTTTTTTCAATTTTTGTATAAATTTGATTTTCAAAAATTTTGTTATATTTATTGATTTTTTCTCTACACTGTAATATTATAACCTAAACTATACGGAAAAATATTACTAAAAATTAATGAAATGATTTCATATATGGTTCACTGCATTTTATTAATAATTTGTTTAAGCTCCCTACTTTCTTCTTTAGAAATTTATTTTTTTTTTAATTTTGTAACCCTTGAAATCTAGTAAGAATACATTTTTTTTATTTTATTGAATATTTACTGAATATTTTTTTCATTGAATTTACAAATATAAGAACGTTATGATACGTGATAAACCTATTATTTTATACTATAATTTAATAAGTACAACAACATTATAAATAAACATTATGTTTCGCTTAGCAAACAAACAATACCATTTAAAGGTAAAAAAAATCGTTTAACTTTAAAAAGGTTTTCATGAGTGCATAATAAAAAAACAAATTTCTTATACCCGTCTTATTGCAGAAAGAGTGAATTATTTATTTGCAACACATTGTGAAACGTTCACTAAAATAATACTGTACTGTTAGCTAATCATTAAAATAAATACAAAAATGTATCCGATGTTTTGTTGTTGCAATTGAAATTGTGTTCTATTTGTTACGATTTTTTTCTCTTTACCTTTAACTGTTATTGTTTATGTTGCTAATCATTACGTATGTTTATGCATAATGTTGGTATATATTATAATATTATAGCATAAATTTGCAAAAATTAAAGTTTGATTTATTTATTTAATTTTAGTTTGAGGTAAATAATCTTTTGGATTTTATGAATTTATATTTACTTTTTAGTTTTATTATTAAATTAAGTAAGATTTAAGTTAAAAAAAATTATGTATTATAAATATCACATATATCATCTGAATATATATTTAAAGAAAATTGTTCAAAATGATCATAAAAATTTAATTTCTGTAAATTTAAAAAAAAAAATATATAATAATTTGATAAACTTAAATTATGGTTATAAATCTTAATAATATATCTGTATTATTTTTCAGTTTGAATTAATTTAACGTTAATAAATTTATGAAATAAAAAATGTCTATTAGTTTTGTTTCATATTATTAAAAAGTAATCAATGTAACTTTTTATTAATTTTTTCTCTTAATATTTTTTAATTCATTTGTATAAATAATTTTAAGTAAATTAAGTATGTTTTTTAAACGTAAGCATATTATCTGATAATTTTTTATACAGTTATTTTTACGTGTTTTATAAGAAAGAAATTTTAAAATGTATATAATAACAGTAAAATTAGAAAAATAAAAATTGTACTTATAAATTGTTTATAAATATTATTTTCATTTTAGATACCAAAGGCTTGTCTTTCTGTTTGTGTTTGTGTTGTAATATTATCAAAGATCATAGAATATTCTTGCATATACTGAGAAAGTATTACATACGTATGAGTATATTTATATATTTATCTTTTTTTGCTGTAAAAATCTAATATGTACTCTACATGTAAATTTAAATCTGTTATGCTAGTCTTGAGACAGCAACGGTTCTTTCTAAAATTATAATTACTTTTAGATTGACGAAATGGTTATTATTTATATCAATGTTGATAAAATTAACTCGTTGGTCGCTTTCATTTTAATTTTCTTACTGTTTATTTATTATTTACTAATCTTGTAATTTACTTTTTTAATTAAATATATACACAAATAAAAATGTTGAAAATTTGCTTTAAATATTTTTACCTTCGTATCTTTACTTCGGCAAATTGTTTTGAGATAGGTGTAATAAGTTGCCTATACAATATTTTCAGGCGATAGTAAATATCTTATGAATGTCTTAAAAGATTTATATTCATGCTCATTTTTAGCGGAGTTGAAATTTATGTTTCAACAAAACATAAGAAACGTCAACTCATGGTTTTTTTCTGGTTGAGAAATATTTAATCATCTTATTATACATATATTTTTTTTCAATTTAACAGACTACTTATTTTTAATTGGTTTGAAACTGGGAGTCGTAGCTTTACAGTTAATTTTCATTAGTCACTAGTGAAACTCTTGATGAGTTACATATAATAATTAAATTTAAATGATTCAAAGAAATTAGGAGATTTATACGGTTATTTACATATTTACGCTAAGATAAAATGCCTTTCTTTTAGGATAAAAGTATAATACTATTTTTAACAATAAACCAAATGTTTAATCGTAGTACAAAAATATATTATTCTTTAGGTAACAGAAAAAATAACAATTTAACATTTTGGATGTATAAGATAGAAATTATTAGTATCATTGTAATTTTTTTATTGTCGATTTTTGTGCTAGTTCACTTATTACTTTTCATCATTGATCATGATTTTTCATAATAGAAAAGAATAAACGGCTAAAAATAATATAATACTATACTTTTGGACGAAAATATTTTTGTTTACAATTAAAAATTATCGTTTTTTTCTGATATTATTATATCAGAAACAACTTTTCTGATTTTACAATGATCGTATTAACTCTTTAATGAATTAAATATTATATATTTTAATGAATTAAACCCCAATTTATTTTCTGTTATTTTTTATCGGAGAAATTTTTGCTTGTTATAAATATAATTTCCTTATTTTTCTTTCATAGTTAATTTCAATAAGCAAATGTTATATAAGGGTGATATTTTTGTGTTTACAGCTGATTTAATTTATTTATATACATAATAATTTTTTTTTTTTATTTTCTTTATGTAAAGCATGATTCGTCGATGAATATTCATAAAGGAGACGAGAAATATGCTAATGCAACTAACAATTCCACACAAGAATTTGTTGATTCTGTATCTAAAACTGTAGATAATAATGAAACTGCAGATATTAATGAAAAAAATGATGCTAGTAAACCAACAAAAATCGAAATACGTTTTGGTGATAATAATGAAACGGCAGACAGTAATGAAAAAAGTGATGCTAGTAAACCAACAAAAATCGAAATACGTTTTGGTGATAATAATGAAACGGCAGACAGTAATGAAAAAAGTGATACTAGTAAACCAACAGAAATCGAAATACGTTTTGGTGATAATATATTAAAGAATGTTTGGTTATTCATTCAAAATATGATTAATAAATTAAACGCATTTGAAGTTTTAGTTGAACAGAAAGAATATGATTATGAATTAGTCGGTTTTACTGTGTTGGATAAATTAATTGAACCAAGCCGTAATCTAATAAAAACCTATCTAGATCTAAATTGTGATATGGATCTAGAAAAACAAATTGATGATTTTTTAAATTATCATAAATCATCTATAAGCTTTTGTAGAAAGCAAGATAATCCTAAAGAGATATTCCGTCAAATTAATCTTAGTGCTATGCAATATTTAGATGATTTACAAATTGAAATAACTAAAGAGGTATCTCTATGTGAATTAATGCGTCCTGATAAAGCACAAGTTTGTTATAATGATGCTTTTCGTCACGCTGAAAATGAAAAAATAATTTTTATGAATTCATATATTTATAGAATTCAAAGAGAAATATTAGATGTTTCCAAAGAAGGAGAAAGTTTTTGGTTAGATTGTACATTTAAAGCTGTAAATGAAATTGACAAAGCTAATACAATTTTAGTAAAGAAATTAAAACATCGTAAAAAGAATATTCATAAAAAAAAACCTTGTAAACATTTACAAAAAATATTTAATTCTGCACTCAGGATTAATCCTTATACAACTGATCCTGGTTTATATTATTTAGAAAAAAAACATGGCGGATATTAATATTTAAAAATTACAAATTTTTATACATAAATTAATGTATATACATTAATGAAGAAGGTATTATTTTATCTACTTAAAAAGTTTTTTTCTTAAAGGATCTGTTGAATTTTCAAAAACTGGTTATAATTATTTATTACCAAGTTTGTCGTAGTTATTAGACATCATAGAATTATTTTAATTTCACATAATTAAATATAAACTATATAAAACTGTATTTTAAAGCAAATATTAATTTCAAAAAAAATATTTTGCTTAGATATTGTGTAATTTCATAGTTAAAAAATAATTTAAACAAAACATGTATATTTAGCTTTATTTGTATTTGATTTAATAAATATCTTTACAACTAATTTTCAATTATTTATCCTGAAAATATATTTCAGTAAAATAAATACATATTTGAATACGTCGGTATTATATTAAATTAATATATCTGAATTTATTTGAGGAAGAATTTCCTTTACAACAAAAAGGGAACATCTATATATTTCTATCTAATTGTAAACATATTCTTCAGAAAAGGTTTTTGAAACGTACCAAAGTAGCTAGAGAGCTTGCGAGGATAAATTACGGTTCTGATCTGCAAGTTAATTGGAAAACCGAAAGGGAATGTTGTTGGTTTCCATAGGTCCATAGTCGTGTGAAGGATGGCTAAGAGAGTCTGATGCTGTCGTAGATGTATATATAGAATAGCAACTCGGGTAGTTACGGGCCCGCTGGACGCTTGCTTCGCCAAGGTAGGCGTATTGGCATCGAGCCTCGGTTAGCTGAAATACTCGCTGTCAGGATGAGATAGAGAACTCTGTAATGGAGCTGCGGTTAGGAGGATGTAGGTATTGACCTCGTTCCCGAAAGCGGACCAGAGCAGAGAGGTATAGGGTATGTTTTTATTAGAGACTTATTAAATTTTTAGATTTGTTTCTTGATTTTTAGATAAACCAAGAGGATATTAATTAAATTGAGTTGTGTGAAAAAATTGTTGTGATCAAAACTTGTTTTGTTGGTAGGAGAATAGTATTTTCGATGTTTAAAGAATTAATCAAGTAATTATCTGAGTACATAGTCGAATTAAAGTTAGATATATGAAGAATTTTTTTGTGAAACCTTCGGTGATGGAGGAAGGCGTAGGGATCGCGCTTCCGCGAATCGGTTAATTTGATAGTTGAGGGCTGTAAGTTATGGTAGGTGGTTTTGTTGGAAGAGGCCGTACGAACGCGGTAGTAGGTTGTGTAAATACACTGATGGAAATGTCTGCCGAGGCATTTGCATCGGTGGCATCCTTACAGAGACTGAACTGATGACTTGATTTATCAAGTTTAGAGGGTCTAAAAGACAACCTCCGGTAACGTCCAACAAGGCTAGGAACTGAGGAGATGATGACTGAGATCGTCACAAGGCGAATGTCTTCCACTATTTTGTTTGTGGGGGGGGGGGGGGGGTCAGGTTGATTGGGAAGTTGTAAGTGATTTTATATATATTTATATAATATTTGTTTATCTTGATTTTTAGCTATATTTCTGCTTGAGGATATTTCATGTTGGTCCGTCAAAAATATTTTTCAACCTTCGCTTCTGAAAAAACAAATCACTTTTCTTCTAATCCTCTGTCAAGGTAACATCAACTACCAATGTCCTGTAAAACATATACATGGATCCACTTTCATTTTAATTTCAGTTTTCTTTTGTAACCAAACTTATCGTATTCGTTCCTTGTCCATCCGGGGTAGGGGTACAAACAATTTTAACTCTGTCTAAACTAAATATAATCAACGTCTCCGTGATCTGTTTATTTCTCATATTATCACTTCTAGTTTTCCTGGTTACATTTTTTAAAAATTCTGTCTCTGCTCCAAGCTATCTTCTATTTTATTTTGTAAAGTTCATTTTCCCCATTCATATATGAACGTTATCAATAATGATCTATTATACATTAGCTGATTGTATTACCAAGAAAGAAACTTCAAACCATCAGGTATAATAAACCTTTTACAGAATCATTAGAAGGATTCACTAGCCTTTCTAACTCTTTCCTTCTAACTCTTTATCGAATCTGCAGTCTTCTGGTAACTTTTTTATGTAATTTTATTATGGTCTAAAAAATATACTCGTATATGTTAAAATAAAATCTATTTTTAATTTTTTTTCTTAAAAAAATTATGAGATTTGCAATTATAGTAGCTTAATTTTAACAGGTAGGAGGTTTGTAGAATGTGACAAATTTTGATTGAAAATATACCCATTATTGTTGCCTCGTGGTTCTATTGGTTATGTAGTTGTAAAAATAAGTTTTTAGGGTGTAGTTATCTCAATTTTTAATGCATTTCATTATTTTCTAAGAACTTTATAGTTTCTGAATGCATCCAACCCTATCTTTTAAGTACGAAAATATAAAAATATTTAATCTAAAATGTTCGATGTTACTGACTGAAGTATGAATAACAAGGACTTTCAAATGTGTAAATTTATGAATTTAGTTTATATGTGATAATGGTATACGTGTTAGTGTGTGAATATGTGTGTTTAACCTAATATTTTTTCAACGGAAAAAATATTCACTTATTTGTTATATATATATAGTTATATTTAAGTTTTTGTTTTTTTTAAATTAAGCAAAATTTAGTTAATTCTTTTAACAAATCTATACAGAATTTGTTGGTTTTTTCTAGGAATTGTAAAAATTTGATGTACACTTGTCTCTTTTGGTTTTTAGTGGCTTCTTTGTTGTTAAAATTTGTCATTAAATCCTCTACACTTAATTTATGTTTAAATTAATTTACATTAAAAAAAAAATTATTTTTTTTGTTTTTATTTTTCTGAAGTTACAAGTTCCTAACCATATTTAATTCATAATTTATAGTTTAAAATCTTATATAATTATAGGCAGAAATTTAAAAATTGTGAATTTAGCTGTGTCACACAAAAAAAATCATACGATTTTTAAAATATATATGCAATATATAATTTCATACTTAATGAAATCATAGGCATATGTACATAAATATGTAACTTTATATGATACACCATTTATATTTGATTCGTTAAATAATCATTTCGACGAAGATATAAAAAATATACTGTTATTTATTCATGATGATTCACGAGTAATTTTACAAATTTTCATGACATATCTATTGGTGGAAATAAACAAGAAAGTTGATATAAACATGTGTTCAGAAACGCTTCGTAATATTGAAATTTTTTTTTGTTTAATACCTAGTTAAAATCTATCAAATATTTATATATTTTGTGTTTGGTAAACTTTAGTATTTTTACTCGCGTATTTTGTTTCAGTATATTTTAATCATACTATTTTACTCTCAATTAAATTCTCTACAAGTTTGTTTACAAATTTTTATTACGTTTATATGCTTTTAAAAGATATATATGTTTTAAATATGAAAACCTTCTTATATGAAAATTTTTATATGTTTTATAACATTTAAAAAAGTTATTTTACTCAAAAGATAAAATAGTGTGTTTTTCAACCCCAATCCTTTGTCTTTATCCAAGATATCTGAAAAAATATTAAAAATACAGTTTTAATATTTATTACTTTCTAATTTTTCAAGTCAGATTTTTTATAATACCAATAAATTTACCCCTCAGTTTGTTTCCTAAGAATTACAGTCTGGTTTAGTTTTACCGAAGGCGCAGAAATCAAGGAAAAACTTTCGCCAGCCGACACTCTATTACGAAGTGTTTCCGAATCTATGTTTACGTAAATTTTCTTTTTTATTTCACAAGAAGTATATGTATCGTAAATTCGTTACATTCTTCGTATAACACTGTGTAATTAAAATATCATATATTTTTATCGTAACTATAATTTTTAAATATTAAAACAAATGTTATGAATTATTAGTCATTAGTAGTTAGAAAAATTAGGTAATTTTAACTTTTAGAACATACCGTGAATTATCTAGCATCCATCCAAACTACATATTTTTTAACTCCTTTCTTCTGGTTAACTTTTTACATTTAATAATAATTATTCAGAATTATGCAGTAAATGGATTTAAAATTACAAATTATTTCATTAATTTTTTTTGCCAGTGAGGATAAATATGTGGCTTTGATCATAATAAACAGATTTTCTTTTTTTATTATTATATACTACCCGTTAAGCAATAAATATTAAAGAACAGTAAATATTAATTTATTTTCGTTTACTCACAATTTTTACGAGTGAGATTTTGTGTGTGTTTTTTAAAAATAATTTCTTAATTTTTCTTTCATTATAAAATATTAATTTCAAAGTATAGAATATCATATTTTGAAATATTTTTTTTCTCTTTTCTATGGAATGATTCACTTATATTAGTAAATAATAATTAAAATTGTTTTTTCTTTTATCTAAAGCACGACTCTTTTGTGAATAATTATAAAGAAGATGAAAAATCTACAAAGTATAACAATATAAATAATCTTGGCGATTCTGAACTTGATAACGAAGATAGTATTGAAGAAAATGATGATACCCTAGCGACATACAGTCAAGTTCGTATTGGAAATGATACGTTAAATGAATTATGGATATTCATTCAAAGTATTAAAATTGAATTGAAAAAATTTGAAGTTTTAGTGGAACAAAGAGAATACGACTATAAATTGGTCAGTTTTAATTTATTAGATAAAAAGATTGAACCAAGTCGTAATTTAATAGAATATTGCACAAATTGTGATCCTGATCTACCAAACAAATTTACTTATTTTATGAATTATCATAAATCATTTATAAATAACTGTAAAAGAATTGATAATCCTAAAGAAAGATTTCATCAAATTGTTCTTTATGCTATGGATTATTTAAATAATTTACAGTTCCAAATAAATAACGAGGTATCTATATGCCAATCAATGCGTCCTGATGCAGCTGAAAGTTGTTTTTATAACGCTTATCGTCATTTTGAAGATGAAAAGGTATATTTTATGAATTCCCAATTCTACAGGATTGAAAGAGAACTATTAGAAGTAGCCGATGAAATAGAAAGTTTTTGGTTTGGTTGTACCATACAAGCTATGAGTGAAGTTAAAAGAGCTAATTCGGTTTTGGAAAAAACATTAAAATGTTGTAAAAAAAATATTTATAGAAGTCCTTGTAATCATTTACAAGGTATATTTAATTCTGCACTGACTATTAACCCTTACTATTCCTCTGATCCTGATATATATTACTTAGAAGTCAAGTATGGTGGATTTTAATGTTTATGTATACGTATCATAAAATATATATTATAATTTTTCAATGTAATAGTCAGGAGTATTACATTTTTATTTACTAAGTTTCCTTGATTAAATGTATTTTAAATTATTTCTTTTTTACGGACTGTCTATAATCGATTAATTTATTTTAAAAATGAGTGATATATATATAAAATCATGATTCTTGAATTGTTTCTTTTTTTAAGATAAAAATGAATAGGATGCCCTTAATAATTTTATAAAATTATTAAGGGCGTTCATTATATATTTGTGAATAAATTTGAAAATAAATGCTAACCATGTTTACTTTTGTAAAAAAAAAAAAAAAATTGTACCTTTCTATTCCCCTCCCAAAAAACGTTTTCGATTGATTAATTAATTTTTTTATATTTATGGAAAAGCTATGTTGTATAGTTTTATTACAGGCTTCAAGTTTATCGTATTTTAACTTTTTTTTATATGATGAAACCTTTTGTAACATTAAAACAGTATAAATAAAAATTTTATGTGCAAGAGAGTAGCCTTTATACAGGTAATGCGCAGAGGTTTATAAAAAATAAGTGAAGGAACCAACTTCCAAAAGAGGGAATTTTTCTTTTGCTTCGTTAATTAATATTCACTACGGAAACTTTGAAGCCTCTACGTGGGAATATGAAGATAGAATATTGTAGGGTATGATAAATGCCATATCTGACCGGGATTCGAAACAGAGACACCCGTAAAAAAGGTCGAAACAACTCCGCCGCGGAGAATTTCAATAAGTTAATTTTTTACCTAAGAGAATTATCCAATTTCAGATTTTTTTCCAAAGACTTTTGTAGATAAAAAATAAAAAAAGAATCAAGAGGAAGGAAGAAGAGAAATTATTGTGTTTTCGAATGGGAGATATTTAGAATCATAATGAAAATTATACTCTTTTTTATGGAAATTTTAAGGTACGTAAAAATGTATCGTAAATCAATTTTAAGTATAATATAAAACTGTATATATTTATATATATCCTAAATCTGTCTAATAATATTAAACAGGTTTTACAATATGTTATCGTTAACCCACGTTCTTTTATCCTTGAAGGAAACTAACAGATATTAGTTCATTAATCTGCAATTACTACTCTGTTGTATATAATAAATATAAATTTACCCAGAATTACTACTGGTTTCTGTAAAACTAATAATTAATTCATATGCTGAAATTAATCGCGAAGTTCCTGTGCCTCGTTGATTTTTCTTTTTCAGACATTATTTCGAAAAATTTGAAGTAAAATTTGTAAAAGATTTAATGCAATCAAAGGAAGTTTACTTGATTTCAATTACTTTATCATGGTTATGAAGCTCCTTGATATTCATCAGAGATTTCATTTCTGTTTGAAGCCACTGTTTGAATTTCTGTGTGGTGCTTCAAAGAACAAATAATGTAAGCGAAGGGCTGCATTATTTTTTTCCATATTAAAACATTTTTTATTAAAAATACATCTACAATCTTTATTATAGTCTTACTGTAATTTTTCATAAGAATTTCCTACGTGTTTTGCTGCATCAATATACTAGCATCATCAGGAATGAAAATTATCCACATTCGTCAGTCTTACAAACAAAAAACACATATCACAACGCAATATTAGATACCATAGAATATATTTACGAGAAGTACGCAAGTAAAATTACCGCTTTTTAAAATTATCCACTTTAAGTTTAGGCCTGAAATGATTAAAATTCTAGTGATCTTTACCTTTTATTGCCAATACAGAAAAAATATTATCATATTTAAAATTTGTTAGTTCATTTATGAGTTTTGAATCGAGCGATATTTTATTTGTATATATTTTAAAGTTACCCAATGCATTCATATTATAGCCTTTATTACAAGCTTTTATTATCTTCATTGTTTTATCAGTTACATTATATTCATGTCCCTTGTTCAAAATATGATGTGCCTAATTTGATTTTTCTGGCTGATTCAATCTTATACGGCTGACGAAATATAATGTGGATAATTTTCATTCCCTGATAATGCTGATACATTGAATGGCGAAATATATAGGAAATTCTCATGACAAATGTATAGTAAGACGGTAATAAAAATTATATTATATCTAGTTTTTAGTAAAAAATAGAGAATTTATATACACCATATGATAAAATAAAAACAATTGATGATCAAAAAGTTAAATAAAATTCAACAAAAATTACATACTCCTCTCTTAAGAAAGTTTAAATATGAGCAGGCGAATAATGAAATTATTATTGCAGAACTGATTTTGAGTTTGAGAGAACCGTGTAAAAAAGAAATCAAAAAGAAATGGATAAATTTCTAAAGAGAATACGAAAATGACCTTGCAAAACAATACTTATAAAACGAAGGATGCAACATTTGTTTTATAATATTTTTAATTTATTTACTATTGTTTTGTATTATTTTGAATGTTATTTAATAAAATATTGTAAATAATTTTTATTAATAAATGAAAACTTTACTTTTCTTTTTATTCTGAAAGAGTAGTATTCATAAAAATTGACTTCAGGAAATTTTATGAAAACATTTATCCGGGTAAAGATCCGGAAATGTTTTCCAATCAATTTATTTGTAAATGTCTATTAGAAAATTTTAGGAGTACTGTGTTGTTATTCCAGGCCACACCCTTTAATCTGCTTATATGAATACATATTTAATAACTCACGTTATAGTTGTTGTTATCTAATTTGATAGATCACGACTAGTTAATTTAAATATATTTATACATATAATAATTTATTTGAATAGATTTTAGTGTACGAATATCTTGTCCGTTGTCTAAAAGATTGATTGATAATGAAATTTAATGTTTGTCAAAATGAAACTTGTAAAATTTGAATTTTAAAATAATTTCATAATATTTCGGAATTAATTTAGGATTTTATGACTACTATAATTTATAGTAGTTACATAACATCGGACACCGATTAAGAGTATTAAACACTTTGACTAAACATATAAGAACATTTCTAGTACAGGTAAGTTGCCTATTCTCCGATATTGTATTCCATACTTCCAGTACAAAACTTATAGAATTTTCCTATATAAGAAAACTAATAGGTCAGGGCCAGTTTTCTCGTCTAGCCAGAGAGCTCTGCCCTTGGACTCCGCTGTGTTCATTAAACTCATGCTTGTTAGAATAATAATGATTAAAGCACGTTCAATTTATAAAAATTATCAGAGTATTATAATTTCTTAAGAGCAATAGTTTGGTCAGTACAGGACCCGAAACTTTGAATGAACAGAAGAATGCGGGTTTCAAAATAGTCAGCCTCCATCTTAAAAGTAGTAGTTACAGCTGGTCTCCCATCCTTTGTACGGATAATAATGTAATTTGCGTGACAACATCCAACAGTCACCACTAGGAGGTTACTGTACTTCGTTTCTCTTTTTTTTATTTTAAGTGTTTTAGTTAAATAATCGGAGGCAGGTTCAACCAGTTGCGTTGAACATACAGTAACACTGGGAGTGGCTATGTGGTTGACACGCCACGGCGTACAACGTCGCACCTCTTAAAAATTTTAATTTAAAAAAAAAACCGGTAATGGATTTTAGATATTTATCAAAAGGACTTGCAAATCCAAATCGATTGAATATCGTTAATATAGTCGGAAATGGGGAAACCTTTCAATCATTCTTCGAAATTATTTTACCTTTCGTCACCTCATTCAAGGTCGAATTTCGAAAAATTTGTTTTAATATATAGATATTTAGATATTCACATAAAGATTACAAATATCAAAGCTTAAAAAAAGTAATAAAATTGAATGTTACTCTCTTTTAACCCTTTAAACTCTGAATTTAAAAAAATCCTTTCTCAGTATGCACTTACACCGTAAGAAGAACGTGTATATAAAGTTTTAATCAGTTTGTCTTCAGTAAGTTTTACTAGGTGTTGATTAAGAGTCAGACATGGTTTTATATGTATAGATCTATAATCCCAGAGTTTCGGTACATTTTTCTTCGTCTCATTCTTGTTTGTTAATTATATATGAACATACCCAACTATTTGTTTTTCTCAAACTGGAAAATAGTTTGACCATTTAATGTAAATATTTAACGTACTTTCTATCTTAAAGTAAATGTTAAATTTTCAGAATTACATTCAATAACTTTTAATTTCTGTTACAATGTTTGGAAGTAATACAAATGAATTTGTAGGGTCTTAGGGTCTCAATTTAGTTGTATTACTGTAATATCTCTGATATCTACCATTATTATATTTGGTCAGTTAGGACGTATTATAGAGTGTCCTAGGAAGAAACAAAGAAACCTTCAGGATATGTTCAACTGGTGAAAATAATGAAAAAAGTTATATAAAAACAGATCTGGAAACGTTTTGTTTGCATGTTACGGCTAGCGAAATATTTCGGCCGGATTTTAGGTTTTCTAATAAAAAGAAGCCCTGCTATCATTTTTGGGAGCCAAATTAAAGAGTAAAGTAATTTTTAAAATGTCCGACGTAAAACACAAAATTCGTGGGATCCTGTATTTTACGATTGAAGAATACCAGAATTTATATTAAAAAAATTAGATATTCCGCATTTAATTAAAAGTAAACGTATATGAAAAAATAAAACAAATTAAGTTGAAGTATATTCTAAATTAATCTCTATTTAAAAACAGAAAACTTAGGCGCTAAACCTTTTCATAACCTGATTAGAATCAAAAACGTTTATCAAACAACAAGGATATTTTTAAAAAAACTGCCTCCTTTTAACCTATTTTGCTTAAAATTTGCAATTCTCGTGCACTTCCTCTGTATTATTTCTTTCTCTGAATCATAATTCGTATGTAAAGGGGTTGTAGAGAAAATTTTAACAGAATAATCTGTATTTTTTAATGGTTTTAACAGGCCGATTAGCCAGTAAAGTTCGTGGGCTTTTTATCAGGCTTAAGGGTCATCCGATTTTAATTACGTAAATAATCATCCAGATTGCAAATCCCGTCAAAGATTCTAGTTAGTAATATTAATTAGTTTTTAAAAATGAAGGAAAAAGCGTATTATATATGCGGACTAACAAAAATACTGTAAAAAACAATCAAATTAGTTGATTGTTCAACAATCGAAAAGTTAATTTTTTTTAAAATGAGTTATAGAAGTAATATAAACTTTTTAACAATAAAAAACATCCAATTTGTGTTATTTATTGGAAGGGAATATTTGACTTTAATATGGTATTATTAATGCGAATTAAAATTTTCTTCTAAACTTTTTATTTACTTGAAACACAAAGATACAAGATTTAAAGAAACTTAATAGCAATTTATTACACTGTAACTCTATACAGTAATTTATTTTTTTAAATTTTCGATAAGGAGAATTAATTTTTTTTATTTCTCTTTTTTAATGACGAGAAAAGTTATGCAAATCGGAATAAAGGATGTTTCTATTTCTTTTATTTTTGTATTATATATATATATATTTATATACATCCTTTTTTTATTTTATTTTTTTCTGTTATAAGACAGCCTCGACAAATTACTGAGTTCAGTGCGCTGCCATAATTACAAAGATAAAACATGTTAATTAATTATTAATGCAATCAATCTACGTCATTAGCAAGAGTTACTTTTTATGCTTCCTTTTTTTATTATATTACTAAACCACATTTCATCCCTTTTTGAATAAAATATTAAAATATTCTTTGATGGTAAAATTCCTCTTTTTTAATTTTAGTTTCTTGAGTTTTATTTTTGTGATTAAAAACCGGTTGGTTCTCAATTTCAAGTTAAATTAGTTAATTTAAATATCTGCTCATTGACTATACAACATATTTTGTTGAATAGTACGAATAGTTAAGAAGCAATTAAGTAATTGAGTTTTGAATTACATAGTTAGAGGAATAAATTATTAAAACTGTAGTACATTATTCTTAACTAATTTAAGAATAACGTTTTCAGTAATAATATTAGTTGAAAAAGAAGATTCATTGATGTCAAATTTATATCCAAAAAAATTACAATGAAATTGTAAACCGTACGATAAGAGTCTCGTAGATATCATTTCTTGCGCTCAAAAAACAAAAATGTCTGTAACATAAATAAAATTGCTTTTAACAAAACTATACTGACATAAAAAAGGTAAGACACTATATTTCTATTATCAAAATCTGTTATTAATTTAGAATTAAAAAATATATATTTATGTAATAGACGATATACAATTATAAATAATAATCAGTGTTTAAGCGTTCCATATAATAAGCAAAAAAATAGAAAAAATAGATACAAAACTCTCTTACCTGCCCGATTTCATTTATTAAACGACGAATAATCGTAAGAATTGTATTACTTCTATAAGTGTGATATGTATTGCATATAAATGTAATCGGGCCGGTAAGAGTTTTATAACCAATTTTTCTAATTTTTGTTTATTATGCTGAACGCTTAAATATTGTTTATTATTTATTTTTGTATGTCTATTGTATTGTGTATTGTTTATTATTGTCTATTACATATATTTAACATGTATTATTTTTAAACAAAATTCTAAATTAATAAAAGATTTTGATAATAGAAATGTAATATCTTACTTTTTTTGATATCAGTATTATTTTTTTAATAACAATTTTATTTATTTTACAGAAACTTTTGTTTTTGAGCGAATGGAATTATGTCTACGAGCTTCTTACCGTACGATTTACAATTACATTGTAATTTTTTTTTTGGATATCACTGCCCTTTGTTAAGTTATTCTTTTACTTTTTTTATGAATTACTGATTGTTGTCTTATGGATTTATTACTAAAATTTATTGCCTTTGTGGACAAATAAATATACAGTTTTTTGAATTTCTCTGCCAAATTTTGTTGTTGTTAATAGTCATATCATTCACTTCGTACCATATTTTTTCATTTTTTTAATAAAACTAATATAATGACCCTCACAAATCGAAAATCCGTGATATAATATTGTACTTATTACTTTGTAAGTGTAACCCTCGATTTTTATGATGGTATCCCTGGACACACTTTTTATATTATTATTATTATTATTATTAAATTAACATTTATTTTTGTTTCTCCATTCAATTTCTCCAATCGATTTTAATTCTGTTTTATATAACTAATCTTTGTTGCCACATTTGTAACACTTTTCTACTGCTGTGTTTTTTGTGTTTTGTTAGCAGCTATAATTTCTTGTAAACTAATACTTTTATTTATTTTTTTAATGAAGTGATGAGAATTAAAAAAATTGTTTCATCTTAAGTACTTTCATTTACATAAGAGCATTTACTATTAAAACAAGCTGTAGTAGTATATTTTCTTTTAAATTTTATTATTACAAGTAGGTTATCAAGATTTTGTACGCTACTTAGTATTATCAAGTACTGCTACCTAGTGGTGCAATTCGTAAACCTACTTTTTTGAGGAAAAACTGACATACTTGACTCCCGCGTTCATCAAATAGAAGAAAAAAACGTTGTCTAACATAAAATTCGAGGTGTTTTAGTAAGTATTCTTTATTAAAAATCTAATTGAAATGAAATACAATATGTTCATGCTTATTTTTTAATTCTTTTTCCCATTTTCTTTTCGCTTTCAGGTTAGGTCATATTTAGAACCGTACATATAGTTGCCGTACGTTGTTGTACATCGTGCCGTCCTCCGCGGACTCTTACCGGCGAAGTTCTAACTAACGAACTTCTCTAATCCCATATATTTACAACTTGATTTTTTGTTTTTGTTTTTTTTTTTTTTGAATTTTTTAAATAAACATAATTTAGAATACAGCAAAACAAAGAAATTTAAATAAAATAAGTAAATTATAACAAAGGATTTTACTTACTGCCATGTTCCAGATTCGTTTATAATCAGGTATTACATATAAATGTTTACATTCACTTATAGTTGTTAACCAAGAAATTTATTTTCATTTTTCGTAATGTGTACTTTGCAATCTGTTTAACTAGTGAATAATAAACAATCCCTTCTCTATACGTCCCAATGAAATGAGAATGATGATGTAACATGTAAATGAGAGTAGGATTGTAAAGACTGAGGCCGACCGTTCTTGAGTTGTGTGGTTATTTGCTTCCCAACCACAAACGTACATCGGAATCCACCGTCTAGTATTCAAATCCGTACAAAAGCAGCTAATTTTGGGCCTCAGAACTTCGACTTTGAAAATCAGCTTCATAAAACTGATACGCGATTACTAGTTAACCAGTAGACAAATCCGGTGGGCTATTAACTAACAAATAAGGTCTTTTTTGTATCTTTTAAATATTTTTGTAACTTACAACATATTTGTCCGTGAGCTACAGTTTAATTAGTACCTACTTACAATGATAAATCTATTGTAAACCACTATTATTCTTGTTTTAAAGATTTTCATAATATTCTTACTTGAGAATTTCAAAAGAAAATAAGTTCAAATTATAAAGAAGTCTTTCTCAAAAAAATAGTCATTAAATAGTAACAATCTTTTTTCTTAATATCCGGTTTATTTAAAAAAAAATATTTTAGTAATATCTTCGAGCTGTTTGGTCTGTATTTAAAAATTGAGGTCTAAATTTCTCAACTTCTGAAATTTATCTTGAAATTATTGCTACCTTTTGCAAATAAAAAATGATATTTTGTTTTAAACATTTCATTATTTCTAAAACTACGCACCTTAAAAAAAAAATAATTAATTTTTTTCTTACAATACATATAATTCAATAATAAATTAATACAAATATTAAATTTTCATATCAATTTTAACGATTATTCAATAATTTAACATTGATTATCGTTGGTAAAAAAAGGATATACAAAAAAACTAAAACGGAAATAAAACATGAAGTGTGATCTTCTCCTTTACTCAGATTTAATATTCTCGGGTTACACCGTTATAAAGTAGCTTGATCGAAAATTTCTTTGGACAAAAAGGTTTATGTGGTATCTTAATTTTTAATCCTTGTGTATATTATTTTACGAAGTTTACACAATTGAATGTAATCTGAATGATCTTACAGAATAACATGTTTTTTTACAAAATTAAAAAGAATAAAACAGGAATCAATCGAAGCAAACTTAATGGCAAGACTTGAATTTAGAGATTACATTTATTGATGGATGCAAATAGTTGTATTTCGTAAATCATAATGATTTAGGATCTTCTAGTAAATAGCTAATTTCTGTTTCATGAGAAAAAGGTATCTTGGATTGACTAGTAGGAAAAATATTTACATCTTGAATCATACACTATAAAGCGAGTAATTTTCTTGTAACTATTTTTTGAGCAAGTGTAAAAAATACAACAGTCGTCATTTAATAAATACAAATAGATGCATTAATTAATAGCTTAAACGTATCTAATCCACGTAAACTGTAAATTCAGATTGACCAATCAATTTTTTTATACGCCTCTTAAATAGGACGGGTAGATAAAAATTATCTCAAGAAAGATGAAGATAGTGTGAAACTTAAAGCAAAAAAATTAGTTTTACCTGCTTATGAACAAAATTTAAAGGAGAGGGTAATCATTTAACGTTGCGGTTTTAAAATTTTACAAAAGGATATTAAATTTGATAATCAGAAGACTATAGAGATCTAATAGTCCTTTATCTTTATTCAGCTATAAATTTTCCCCAATAAAATTCCTACCTATCCTTTTTTATTTTTCTGTTTAGCCTCCAGAACCACCGTAAGGTATGACTTCAGAGGATGAATAAGGATGATATGTAAATGAAGTGTAGTCTTATACAGTCTCAGGTCACTATTCCTGAAATTATTGGTTAATTGAAATTGAAAACCCAACCACCAAAAATACCTCTCTATTTCCTGTTTATTACGCAAATTATTATTTTTAATTAAACACAAACAAAATTAATATTTATTACATATTAGATGAGATATTTAATTTTTAAATTATGGTTTCTGATTATATTTGTTTGTGACCACTTTCCAGGTACAGCCAATTTACTTTGTTTTCTGTATTTATAACGATTTAAATGCTTCTTTACTTAGTTTTTTAATCTTTCTTTTAATTTTCTCTTTTGTATTTCTTGGGTAAAACCACATTAAAAAGAAACAGAATTACAAATAAAACATGTATGAACTCTAAGTTTTTATTGCAGTTTAATTTGACGTAAGAATAAAAACAATTCATATTTTATATTTATAATTATTTTAGCTTACTGTTATCCATTTGAATAAACTTATGCAAATAACTGACAAGTTATTCATTCAGATCGTGTCAGTTTATAATGAGCATATAGTTTTCATATAAGGATCTTTAATAATGTAAATATATTTGCATATTACATTTTATATCTTACATGAATAAATGATTAAAGCTGTTTTTATTATTAATAAAAAACGATTCAGTTTTATTTTTCCACTAATCTACACATACAAGCAAGCATTTGGATACACAGAAACACTCACACATACATACATACTCACCTTCTACATTATCTTTTCGTATATCCGAGCAGAAAATAATAAAATGTCTACATTAGTGAAGGTAACATTTCAGTGAACCAAAGCAGATTTATTTAGAAATTTACAAACACAATTAACGAGCATTATAATGTGTTATTCTTAATACACTTGAAAAATACGAGAAGTTACATGTTATGATTTATTCAAAAGGAATATAATAATCCTATTCATTTATGAACATTATAATTTATTTCTTTTATAATATTATTTTTGTATTATATTATATTATTTATTTATTTATAAATGTAATATATATTCATTAAATTTTAATTTATATTTATGTTGTTAAACCATAATATTAGCATATTTGATTTAAATATCTGTTATAATAGTAATAACAACAATAATAAAAATATTAAATCTTTACTAATTAGGACCTTTTTGTACCTGACCTCAACTCCTCCTTTTCATTATATATTTTGACTATAAATCCTTTTATTTTTTTAAGGGGGTTATTAATTTATTATATATAGTTATAATAATGAGTATTTATTAAGTTTATACCGTCTCTATAATATTGTACAGTTGTATTAATACCACATATGAATAGTATTACTACAATTATTAGTATGACATATTTTTCGAATGTAGGAATTTTTTAATTTGTTTTATTCGATAACATTCCGGGTTGGTCTAATGGGGAATGAGTCTTCGCAAATCAGCTGATTTCGAAATCGATAGTTCCAACGTTCAAATCCTAGTTACTTTCATACGGATTTAAGTACTAGATCGTGGATACCGGTGTTCATTGGTGGTAATTTTGGTTTCAATTAACTACACACATCTCAGCAATGGTCGACCTGAGACTGTACAAGAATACACTTCACTTACACTCGCATATTATCCTCATTCATCCTCTGAAGTAATACCTGACGGTGTTTGCCAGAGGCTAAACAGGAAATAAAAACGTTAAGTTAAAAGTTACTAATATACAATCCGTATAGTCTAATGATAGTATTTAATAGTTATAGAACACAACTCAAAAATAAACACATACTATTCAAATTCTTTCGAGCTAATACATTTACCGAAATGTATTTATATCCATAATCCTCAAGGTTATATACTTTGAGGAACACATCTGGGACGTATCATGATAGTGGATAATAAATAAATGTATAGGTAATTTTTTGGCATGATTTTATGAGGTTTTCTATGTTTTTTTTCACTTTTTTCAGTTCTGTTAGCTAAATAATTCTGTATGTAAGTGAATAGAAACCTTTTAATTTGAAGTTTTTTTATTTTATTTTATTTTTTAAGGAGTTATTAATGTATTATATATAGTTATAATAATGAGTATTTATTAAGTTTATACCGTCTCTATAGTACCTTTTAATTTGATGACTCGGAAGAACACCAAAATCATGTAATTTAAATTAAATGATTATTAAGCTAACCATATATACATTATATTCAATTCATACCATAAAATATATTTTTAAAAAATATTTTTTTATGTGTAGGTTGTAGGCGTGTATTTATAATTTTATAAACGTATGTTGTATGTTAAAAAATTTTCCCTACTGCAATCAAATATACTAAATTTTATAAAAATTGGGGTACTAAAAACCTGTCATTAAACTATTCTTCTAAATAACACGCTATTGCTTTTTTCCGTTCTACCAGTAGATTTTATTCAAAGCCTAAGTAACACGAGATAGTTATTTTCAGCTAAAAGTTACGAATTTCTTAATCCACTTATGATAAATCTTTTAATTGAAAGAATTCGTAAATTATTTTTTTTTTTAATTTAAAAAATACATGTTATTCCTAATGAAACATTTAATTGTTAGTGGAAGGGTTAGTGTTATCCTTTTGTAATTTAAAAGATGGTAATTTTTCTTGTATTTCGAATCTATTGAAATTTCTTATTGTATGGAATTAGGTAATTTCTTTTTTGTTTTCCATCTTCTAATTCTTTTTTGTAATTATTTAGTTGAGGTGCCTCATCCCGAAATCACAAAAAAACATATCAGATTTATTCAAAATTAATATTTATTTATATAATGATGTATTTTGGGTGTCGGAAAACCATACATTTAGCATGCCATAATTACCATAATTTGTATATTTAACGTTAATTAGACGAAATTAGCGAGCGAAATGAGCGTAGGTTATGTTTGGTTAGGTTATATTGATATTAACCACACATCTCAGGAATGGTCGAACTGAGAATGTGAGAATGTACAAGACTACACTTCATTTACACTCATACATAACATCCTCATTCATCCTCTGAAGAATTATCTAAACGGTAGTTACCGGAGGCTAAACAGGAAAGAGAAAGAAGGTTATATTGATATAATGCGCGATACATTATTACACGGAATCAATATAATTTAATCAAACACAACCTACGCTCGCTTCGCTCGCTAATTTCATCTGATTAACGTTAAAAATAAAAAGGTTATTATTATAAGACTATTTTCCGACACCTAAAATACATAATTAAATGAATAAATATTAATTTTGAATGAATTTGATATGTTTTTTTTGTGATTTCGGAGTGAGGCACCTCAACTAAATAATTACCTTCTTTTTTGTAATTTATATAGCATTATGAACTCAATAGATTATAAAATTACAAATTTTCCAAAGAATTTTTTAATTAATTATTTCTTGTAAGAGAGATAAATACTAGAAAAAAAGATCCCCATAACGATTCTGACGTCATAAAAATCTGTCTTTTGGTTAATCAGGAGGACTTTGTTTTTGTATATATAAGATTCACTAGTAAAATACATTTTTTATAAATGTTAAATCTTTTTTTTTATACCTCTTAAAAATTCAGAATATATTTGTTGAAATGTAGTGTTGATTTATTTAAAACAAAACCAAGAGTCCGATCATTTATTAATAATACCAATATTAATAATACTAATATACGTTTGGTTATTTAAATTTTACGGTGGCTAAACAATTTTAGAGTGGATGTAACAAAACTGTTTTTCTCCTATCTTTTGTCAATTGAATATGGGTAATATTGGTTTTTTTCTGAATCTTGAACTGTAGTTGGTTTATTTTGTAACCATAAAAGAATAATTTTACATTGTGAAAATACAACAATTTATTTGAAAATTTTTTTTTTTTTAATTTTAGCTTATAATTTTATCTCGCTAATTATATCATTTTTGAAAATAGTTATTTTGACGATGCTTCAAAAGTTTTGATTTTCGTTTGATTTTTCGCTTAAAACCGAGAATATTGCTATAAGCTTGACCACAAATAATAAAAAAAAGTGTTGGGAAATAAATATGTAGCAGATGAAGCTATCCATTCTCTTATTTATAATGTCTTGGCTATAAAACAGCAATTTAGATAAGAAAATTTAATTAAATTTAATATACGAGGGATATCTCTAAAATAAAGACCGCTAGGAAATTTCTCTCCTTAAGGTTGGTGAACCTGTGTCGTTTATGGTCACGCTAATAATGTACACACTGCATTGTTGTCTGTAAGTTGTCGCGTTGTAGTATCTTTGAAAACGTGTGAGTTATAAGGTTATAAAATGAATAGGAAAATCGATGTTGCCGCCGACTGTGATATACCTGGATTCATAGTTTTTTAAACCATCAAAACATTAAACCGGCTGAAATTCATAGGCAGTTGATTGATGTGTACGGTGATAATGTAGTAAATGAAAAAAACGTCCGAAAATGCTGTGAAAGGTTTAGAAATAACAGAATTAATGTGAATGATGAACAACGTTTGGGGAAGCCCTCACCTAGGACTTGAAACGCATCGGTGATGGAATCACAAAAGATCGTCGCACAACGATTTTCGACCTGGCCCTTCTTTTTCGTGATGTTTCAAGAGCTGCTATAGATTACATTGTTGACGACCATTTAGGATTCAGAAAGACGTCGGGTGCCGCACGTCTTAACGGAACATCACAAAAATATCAGAATGGGATCTGCCTTGGAAATTTTATGCGCTACACAGAAAAATATGATGAGATCCTTAATTCAATCGTTACTGGAGATGAAACATGGATTTTCTATTTATTGTACGCCAGAGAGAAAACGGCAGTCAAGTGAATGGCGTCATCCTCAATTACCAACCAGACCAACAAAGGTCAAGCTACAGACATTTGGACGTAAACTGATAGCCACAGTCTTTTGGGATCGGTTTGACATCCTGCTGATTGAATTCATGCCGTGTGAAACGATTATAAATGCAGAAATCTACTGCGAAATTCTACGTAAGTTACGGCGCGCCATTCAAAATCGGTGACGTGGGCGGCTGACCGATCGCTTCGTCCTCCTGAATGATATTGCACGTCCACATGTTGCGGGTTCGACGCGTGATTTATTGAAAACATTTGGATGGGAAATTTACGATCGCCCACCGTATAGTCCGGACTTATCCCCTTCTGATTACCATTTATTTGGAGAATTGAAAGAATTTTTGAGTGGTCAGCAATTCACGGGTGGCGATGATTTAAAAAATGCTGTTAATCAGTGGCTAAATGGACTGGCGGGAGAAGAATACGACAAGATATTAAAGCTGGTGTATCGCTACGATAAATGTCTTGATTCATGTGGCGATTATACAAAGAAGTAGTATGTGGTATGTAGTTTAAGAAAAATAAAATATATGTATAAATTTTCAGAATAAATTTTTTTACAATGCAACGGTCTTTATTTTAATGATAACCTCTTATAATGAATATAATAATAACATTTTTAGAACTCTGTTCATGAAATATTTCCAGGTATATTAAAAAGAAGACAAATTATTTTAGAAATTATTTATATAAATACTGTATTTAAATAATTAGAAGTGACAGGTACTGTTGTGTACGCTCGCCGTAAATAAGTATAATGCTTTAGTGATTTTATCTCTTTTAAAAAGAAGTTCAGTATTATTTTATTTACTGTTAATAAAAACAATAATGTATTCAATGAAAAAAAATCCACTTCTGTAGTTTTATATTCGTATCATTTTTATGATCAACATTATATATCTAATTTCCGGTTTTATTTGTGATTTTCGAATAATAGTTTTTTGTAGCATCATGTAATTTATATACAAAAAGAAGAAGTAACTTTCTACGATATATCTTACAAGACTTCTCCATTTTGTCTAATAGTGTTTTAACTATTATGTGTAACAGAATTCGTGCTTTATCTATTTTATTTACTTTTTTCTATTTCTTTTTTTGGTTTTTTTTAGAGTAATTTTATCCTGTTTTATTAGTTCAATATAGAAATGTAATTGTTAAGCAAAATTATTATTTAGCTTTCATAAATCAAAATGTACATTATACATTCAAATATATTTTTCTCTTTATACTATCAGTTTTCATTACGAATTAAAAAAAAGGAAAAAAAACATTAAATATTAATTCAGTATTTTCTTAAAATAAGAGAATTATTTTCTCAAAATAACTGTGTAAGTGGCTTATTTTATGAAAATTATAGTTGATTACATAAATATAAACGTTATACATTTTTTTTTTTGTTGAATAAAAAACTAGCATGGGGGTGTTTAAATAATTCACAATTTTCTTAGTATAAGATTTTGGATTATCATTGTTAAATTCGTTATACGACTTTCATTATTTGATAATATGTAAAATGCTTTCGTTTCAGTGATAAAAGACTGACAAAACAACTTTGTCAGTAACCATCTACTCATTTCACTCATTTAAACCCTTTTTTTATTGGACTATCGATTATGATAGTCCAATAATGATTCGGCTCAGACGGCCTTTTGTGTGTTGCAGATATCATAATTTCTTATGAAATTTTGCGTAAACCAGTATACGAATTGCTACTATTATTACAAAAATACATGTTATTAATTAATGTATTCTGTATTAGATTATATATAATTTTGAGTTTAGTTTGTTGTGTTTCATTCAAGTGTTATTTATTCGTTATATTTTGATACCAGATAAAAAATCAGCAGATTTTTGATGGGGAGTTAAGTTATTATATTAAGTTCTTTTTTTTTTTCAAGTGTCCTCTTATCCTTATGATCAGAGGACACTTCTCCGCTTAAATATAATTCATCTACTGTTGTTCAGTTGTACAATGTTAGCTCATTATGTCAATACCTATCCTTTTTCACTTAAAAACGAATTAATATAATTTATTTGTCGTGATCTATCCATTAATCTAATAAGTGTTATAATATTCATATCAGCTGTTTTGCGAATTAATAGAGAAATTACAAGGTATAAACGCTCCGGTGGTTTTACATATCCTTTAAATATTTCAGTAAACAATTAACGTCTAATTTAAATTGTTTTATTCAATTTTAATCAGTTTCCGTACAGTGTATGTAATATCTAAAGGCGGATTTTCCCTACAAGCTGCCTCTACTTGTCTCCTGTACCCCATTCTTTTAACCTAGCATGCGGAACAGGTGCTACTGGTTAAAAAAAAGTAATGCGTACGTGTTATTTAAAATTAATTTTCATAGAAAACTACCCCACGTCAAAGAAAATTATAATATTTTAGCCTATAATAAATAAACATCTCATCTCATATAATTTTGTATTACGTCATTGTTACTTTTTATTTATAGCAAACCTTAGTATAACACACTTGAATAGAAACTGTATACTTCCAAGAAATAAATAAATGAATTATTTCATAAACATGTTGGACAAAATATTAGGCATAAATAATTTTATTTGCAGTAACAAATTACCAGAACATATTTCGTTACTATAATAGTAACTTTATAATTTGATACGGAGAAAGTCATTGCAAATTAATGGATGTGACTTCGGAATATACTACTTTTGCTGCTGCTGTGAGAAGTAGCTGAGTGATGAAAGAACAGTGGAGGGGATACCACAGCGCATTGCTGACCCGCCTTCCGATATTACATACACTATAGTTATATACCTTGCATATAACGAGAACTGTACATTTAATTTGATCCTTTGGGCCGGATTTGAACAAGCGACCTAATTATTTATTAATATTGGATAGAAACAAGTATAAATAATTATTTAACCAACTGATTAATGACTAATTACATCATCTAACGGCGCGGCGACATGAAGGTTCCTAATTTGTACAGCGTAGGTGAAATAACTTGGTTATTTGGGTTTGTAAAAACTGAAGCGAGATTTTCATCTCATGACCTCTGCATCATAGATGTTGTTGGAGTTGTAACTGATCAACCACATTACTGTGTTGACGAATAACTTAACCCATATATCAAACATATAAAACTTAAAAATCGGTTTTAGGTTTAATCGGTCATTAAAGAAATTGGGGCGGAAAGAGATTTTTAACAAATTTTTCTGTTTTTTTGCTTCTTAAATGGAACGCTTAAACATTGTTTATTATCTATTATTGTATATCTATTGCCTGTTACATATATTTAACATGTATTTTTTTTTAAACAAAATTCTAAATTAATAACAAATTTTGATTATAGAACTGTAGTGTCTTACCTTTTTAGATATCAGTATCGTTTTATTAAATACAGTTTTATTTATATAACAGAAATTTTTGTTTTTTGAGCGGAAGAAATGATATCTGTGAAAGTCTTACCGTCCGGTTAACAATTTTTTTGTAATTTTTTTTTTATATCACGCGTTTTGTTAGATGATTCTTTTATTTTTATTTTTTTATGTCTTACTGATTCTTATCTTATGGATTTATTATTAAAATTTATTGCATTAGAACAAAGAAATTGAATTTCACGGCCAATTATTTTTGTTGATAGTCATATCATTCATACCATATTTTTCCGTTCTTAATTAAAATATTATAATGATCCTCACGAATCGAAGATCCGTAATGTAATATACGTATTACTTTTGTATCTGTAACCTTCAATTTTTATCTTTAAATTCGATTTTACCAATCATTTATTTTGGTTTTATTTATTCCTTTTTTTAATAAAACTATTATAATCTCTTGTAAACTAATACTTTTATTTTTCTTTTTAAAGAAGTGATGGGAATTAAAAATAATTGTTTCATCTTCAGTACTTCGTTTACGTAAGAGTATTTACTATTAAAATAAACTGTAGTATATAAATTTTATTATTTCAAGTATATTATAAAGTTTTTCTACGCTACCTAGAACTATCAAGTACTGCTACCTAGCGGCGCGATTCAGAAAGGTACATGAAAAAAATGAATAAAATAACATATTCGAGTCCCGCGGTTCATCAAATGAGAAAAAAAAAGTTGTCTAACAAAATTCGAGATATTTTTTTAAAGTACTCTTTATTATAAATTTAATTGAACTGAAATACAATGTTTTCACGCTTTTTCCCCCATTTTCATTTGACTGTTAGGTTAGGTCATGTTTAGAACTGTAAACGTATTTAGTTGACTTCGTCGCCTCTTACCGACGAAGTTCTAACGAATTCAGTGATGTGTATTTGCAAGAAATTTTACTGTATTACGTTAGTATTGTAAATATTCATTAAAACTACTTTGATCGGCTTAATATGATGAAAAAACGGACAAAAATTATGTACAGATAAAGTAATTTTTGTTTAAAACTTTTATAAAATAAATATGTTTAAGAAAAACGGTATTACTGTAATATAGAGATGAAAAATCAGTTTCACTGATTAAATTTCACTTCGTTTATCTTTTGAAATCGCAACGAATAACATATGATGATGATTCATGAGTATTCTGTTACCTTTATGGTTAGATATGAAATACAATCAACGTTACGGTGCATATCGTTTAGAATATATTGTTCTTTATATTAAGCTTAATCTGTTGTTTATTTTATAATATAATTAAATTATTGTAATAATTAATCTATTTTATTTACGTTATTAGATTTCATATCGATAGTATAGGTCTATTGTTTTTGTAACATTTGACCTAATTAATTTAATTTAATTAACTTCTTACATTTAAACCGTGTTACCGATTTCGATAAGATTATGTATTAATTAATATAAATAGCAATAGTTATGGTGGCAGTTTATAAAAATATCATTTGTTTAAATATTACTGGTTCTTTCTGTATTAATCTAATTCCTTGTTCGCAATTAAATATTAAAATAAATTATTATAATGATAAGACTTCAAAATTTTGTTAAAAATGCAAAAAAAAAACATTAATCTATGAAGAAAAATTAAAGAAATCCTAATTTTTTTCTTTTTATTTAAAACAATATTAAAAACTTCATAACCCAAGCCTATTTTATTTAGTATGACTACAGTTAGTAATTTTCCTTCACTTCTTTGATATTCTTTACAAGATTCCGTTATTACGTTATTGGTGATAAACAAATTATTTTTGTTAATAATTATTAACCTCGGCTTGTAAAACTTTTTCACAATAAATAATAATTGAGTAATAAAAAAAGAATTATGAAAAAATTCAGAAGTTATTAGTAAAATATGTACTTTTCATTTAAAAAAAAAAGTGTATATGTAATTTAATAGGTGTGCAAGGAAGTCATGTGCTGTCCACATCTGACAATTTATTCAATCTTACACCATTTTGTTCAGAATTAAATCCTGTACAAGTTTTGTTCAATATCCATTTAAAGTGTTTATTATCCATTTAAAAATGTTATTGAACGTTGATCATTTACCAAAATGTATTGATTTCCACTCCAGAAATACGGTTCTGAGATCAATTTTATTTGCTCTTTCAGATCAAAAAACCGTAAGAAATCAATAATTATGCTTCTTGATTAACGTCCTAGAAATTTCAGTACGACCTCATTTCACCGGGATAACTGAAATCAGAGGGAAATCTTTCACTAGCAAATGAACTATTTTAAGACGTGTGTTTATATGTACTTTTTCCATTATTTTGTTGAGAGAATAGGTTATGAAAGTCCTGGGAGAACTTCTTGACACTTTGTATATTCAATTTTTTTCCACAGGAGACTCTGGAGCAAGCTACACACAGTTACCCATGCGATAAGCATTAACTTCAAAGTGGAGACCAGCCAATTTAAGCCATTGCTCTTGAGAGTTATTTATTGTTATTGAAAGATAGAGATATAGGGAAAAAGACAAATCGCTTTTATAGAAAATTTAATTTAAGTAGAGCAGGAGGTTGGTGAATTTGATTTGAGCAGCGGTTTGGTCATAGTAAAGTTGAATATTGCCAACGAACATAATCCGGTTTTTACTGCAAGCTATTAAAACGGCCACCATCTTGAAAAGTTGAAAAATTTCATAACAGTTATATGGTCTTTCCAGGTATATAAAGTAAGTTAATGCAAAATTTTTGTTCAATCGATAGTTTTACTTGAAAGAGTAACAGACCCACAGAATCCGCTATGTATATAAAAAAATTAATTTTTTTTTCAAAGAAATGGAAGTAAAATGTACATACAGAGAAGTTTACATTCAATTATCTACAAAACTACAAATATTAAAAGGTTTCATTCTCTCTTATTAGTTTATTTAATTTATTTTATGCAATAAAAAGCAACTAAAAACATAATTTAATTAACTACATTATAATTATATTAGTAAGGTGATCTTATCAATTAATAAGATACTCTGAATTTACACAATCAGAATATTTAGTATATTCTATCTGAGTACTTTAAAAGAAATAATGATAGAGCTAATTCTAATCAGTTTACTTTAATTTTCGAGATATTTATTTTACGTAGATTTTGGATATCATAATTACCCAAGTAAATGTGTATTGAAAATTATTTTTATGTTACCTATTAAAATATTGTTAATCAATATTAAAATTTTAATTTCTTTCAAAGAACCTTTTCATAAATTATATATTAAACAAGCATTATTGGAATGCCGAATTAAAGACCGAACATTTTTTTGAAGACCTCACTTGACGAAGTCATAATATAATTTTAGACAAAATTTGTCTATAAGGTCTAAGTATGTATTTATCTTAAATAAAAGATACAAAAGCAGATATTTTGTTTAATTTTATTAATATTAAAATAATCTAACTTTTATTAAAAGAAAAATCTTGTTCCGTTCATAAGTATATAAATACCTAAATTTACATGAAAATTTATAAGTTCCTAAATTTATTTTCATATGTTTTTCTAAGAATGTTTGTATATTGAGTTCCCTCAATATATCGTACTATACAAAAAATTTAGCGCCTGTTTTCACTATGATATGAAATTTCACCGCGATCATAAAAAATTTAGCTTCCATTAAAAATTCATACAACAACCAATTTATAATAAAAATGGTAACAATGCTATTATTTTGCTTATAACTAGAATATGTAAACGAAACAAACTAATTTTTGAAAATTAAATTATCGAAAAATAGTAGAAAGAACTTCCCCGCTTCATCTCGGCTGAATTCACAGCAGAATTCATGGATTTTAAAAAACATAAAATTTTTTTCAGATTTCTCAATGCAAACTACTTGTTAGCGCTATTACGTTTAAATAATTTATCAAATATTTTTATTTTAATACTAAATTTATCTGGAAAGAATGAGTTAATATTTTCAACTGGTGATATAATATATAAGCACAGTAAGCATTTTTATTCTTACCCGTCCTCTTATGTGCGGCTGACATATTTCAAGCAGGAACAGTACTTATTGTTATAAATGTGTGCAGTATTTTTCTATCGGTTTATCAGTATGGCATATTAGGTTGAGTTTTATATATATATATAAATATATATATATATATTAAAATATATATATAAATATATATATATATATATATATATATATATATATATATATATATATATATATTATATGTATATGAACAAGTGATTATTAAATAATTATTGTAAACAATATTTTAGATGATTGAATTTGTAAACCTTCCGGTAAAGCTTCTTTGGACAGCTTTCTTGAGATATAAATCGGTTCTTACAGTTAATAGTTTTATTCTAATATCAAATTTAGCTATTTAACAATAATAAATTTCTACCTTTACTCATTTTTCCATACAATTATTATAAATTATTCATTAATGAAATGATTATAACAAGATGATTTCTTTTATAGTTTCTTAATGCGTTTTTTATTACTTATTTCATTATTACAGTTTTTTTTTTTATACAGTTTCTATCAGTTACGAATAAAAGTAAAACAACTGTTGTTTCCTGTTTTATTTACTCAGTTTTACAGTTTAAAACAGTTTTTTTATTTGTTTTTGTAGATAAATACAAGTGTATATGTATATAATAAATAACATATTTTTTTTTTTAAATTTATATATCTTTTTATTTAGAATATGGAAAATTTTGTAGACTTTTACTTCCTGAAGTCTTTTGTACTTCTTGTCAATGAGCAATTTATATACGATTAATTAGTAAGCAAACATTCGTTTGAAAATAAAAGCAATAATTTTAACAGACGTAGGTGGTATATAAAATATAAGAAGTTAGATAGAGAGAAATAAGGAGGAAGAGATAGAGAGTGAGAGAGTGTGTGTGTGTGTGTGTAAATGAAAAATTGAGACAGAAATATAGCCACGTAATTTTATTACGAAATAAGTCCGTTGATAAGAAACATCCTAAATTTGTCAGTGACTTATTATTTTTTAAATAAATTACCAAATATTTACAATTAATAATAATTTATTTGGGTAATATGTGTGATGAAATTCTAATTTTATTTAATTACTAGAACTAATTCAAATAATATGTAATAAAACATAAATTACTTTCAATAGAAACAGAAAGAAAGTAGCTTTTGTAATAAAGAGGATGAAAGAATCACGAATTACGTAATTATAGCATTTAAATAATAATTCTGCTGACAGATTGGTTGAAAAGTAATTTGTGTAATTGAATCAATAAGAGCTTTTAAAAAAAGTTTAACAATAACGCATATTGTTGCTATGGTGATTATGCTCTTACGAGAAAGTCAACTGTGGAACGTGTTGTCATAGAGTTTATTAATTTTCTAAATAATACGGTGTAATTTACTTATTTTGTTATAATTTCCAATGTTTTGATTATACTAGATATTATATTCAATTAATATTTATTGTAGTTAGGCCTGTTATGATTTTTTTTTTTATTTAAAATTTTTATTTACAATCAAGTTTTAATTACAAAATATTGCTAGCATGTAATTTTTGACTAATATAATTTTTTTAATGTGAGTACAAGATATAATTTACCTAAGTTTCGTAAAAAAATGTAACCGATTGTAAATAATAATTTGAAATTTTTATTAAAATAATTCAGCCACAAATTAAATTTCTGTGTATATCTTCTGATAAAATCACATTTAATAAATTTGTATTTTTTGTAAAGATTTCCTCCAACTGAAAATAAAATATATACGAATAAAATTTATTAACAATTCTTAAAATAAATATTCAAAATACTCCTGACAACAATGTTAGTTTTATTAAAACTCTCAACAACATTTTAAATTTAACAATATTTTACTAAAAAGAGCGTATAAATACAGTGATAAGATTTATTTAAATTCCACTTAAAATACGCTAAAATATTTTTTTAATGTAGGAAATATTTCATACTAATGCTAAGTACAAGACTGATAACGGAAGAAATCAGAACGAAAAGAAAAACCTATACTTTCCTTATAAGAAGATCTACATGCAAAAATCCAGCCGTATGAAACACCTACTTACTTTTTGAATGGTCCCTGTCAAAGGATTAAGATCTAGCAGATAAGATTTATTTATTTTTCTTTAATTATAATATCTTTATTAATAAAATAGAATATTTATTGAGATGGCACAGATCGTTTTAATAATAAATAATATTATAAAATTAATTAATGGGACTCTTAAAAGATTATTAACATTGATTTCAAAGAAACGATATTATCTTTTAATTTTTAATTCACGTTATTTTCTTCTTAGTCACGAATAATCAATTTACAACATTCTATATCATATGATACAAATTATTTATTTCGTTTTTTTTAACTTTTTTTTATTTTTTATAGTGGGTGTTTCTTAATTGTAATCATAATTTAAAAGCAAGTGTTTTTCATTAGTATTATTATTTTGTTCTTTATGTATGTGATATTTTTTATTGTTTTTATTTCGCCCTAGATTGTTTTAACGGTAAATATATAATATAATAGGTGTTATATTTTATAGTAAAAAAAAAGTATATATATATTGTACCTATACATAACGCATGCCGTGATTCCACTCGTTCATTAATGGGCTAATAAAAGATAATTAATGATATTGGTGAAGGGCAGGGGAATTTTGAAAGGAATGAAGTTTTTTTTTCTTTAATATATTATATAGAGGTAGGGGAAATTTATAATTTTTGCGTGTGCGCATGCGCGGTAACGTTCAGAGCGCGGATATTGTTAGGTCAGTTGCATGTTGTTTAGTTGGTGCGGTGTCATGGTGGCGTGAACATGTGCCCTCCCACATGGCAATCACACCTGGGGATGAGGATTCATCCAGGTAACATAACCTATAAAAAAACGGAGTTAAAAAAATTATAAAAAACATAATAATAATAAATGAAAATTTTATTTTTAATTTAAACCAAAATGCAGTAACTATTTTCATGGTTTTGTTTTATAAAAGTTATTAAAACTAACATCAGCCAAATAATAAATTAAAACATTGTAGATTTTTTTCAAAAATACCCCTGATTAATAATTTAATTAGTATTTTGGTTTTTAATCATTAAATATTATACGTGGGAATTTAAACTTTAAAGTTAAATTCATATTTTTTTTTACCATTTAATTTTTAATTAATGAAATGTAAAATATACAACAGTAAATTACTTTATTTGTTTCCCTTATTTTATTATTGATGTTAAAATCATTGAAAAAGAATTTTAAAACACCTAATTTATTCATAATCATTATATATACAACGTTTTTCATGCAATCCTAATAAAAAAATAATTTTTTTTTGCTATGCTTTTCAAATACCATAATTAAAATTTTTATAAATAAAATAATTAGCCACAAATTAAATAACTGTGTATATCTTTCAATAAAAAAAAACCCATTTAATAAATTTGTATGATTTTGTAAAGATTTCCTTCAACTTATATATTAAATTAATTGATAAAAATTTATATCTATGAAATTTAATAATATTAAATATTTTCTATGAATTTAATAAACCTGAAATGGTGAAAAAAAGCTTCTCATGTAAGAATGAGGTGATAAATATAAAAAAAAAAAAAAAATAGTTTTTTTTAAATTCATATAATGATGATTGAATTAATTATTCAAGTTTTTTAAGTTAATTATTTTATTATTATTTACTTTATATTTCATTATATTAACCTCTAAGTACAAAGGTTATGTAATCACAACACAGTAATATAAATATTAAATTATGTACTTTAATAATAAAATGACGTGTTTGTTTACCTATAATGAATACAAGTACGTTTTATCAGAAAATAACTGAAATTAAGTGTACACTTAGAATTAAACATTTCTATCTAGAAAATTTATATTTGAAATTTGTAAGATTTTTATAACTTAGTTTCTGTATTATTTAATCATTTTGATGTATTTTAAACCAATAAAAGCTATTTTCAGTATTGATAGTTAAATTTGTATATAAATTGTCGTATTATTAAATAAAATTTTTTGCTTAATTTCTTTATAAATTAATTTTGGAAAGTTGAATAAAATAAAATCATAAATGTTTTATAAATTCTTTCGGCTATTCATGTATCTTTTTCCCCTTGAATACCGTAAATTATTATAGTTTTGTTAATATCCTTAAGTACTTTAATTAGTACGTAGGGAGATTATTAGTTATGAAATATATATTTGAGGTTTACGATAAAATAATTAAATATGTTCAGATGTAAGAATATCGTCAGATGCTTCTATTTTATATGAAATTTAACGTTTATTCATTTATGTAATTTATGTCTAAATTGAAACAGTAATTTAAATTAATTATATTTAAATCTATTAAATGTATTTTTCAGATTTTAATATATCTTATGTAGATGCATGATTAAAAAATATTTTAATCATGTAATTACAGTTAACATTTTGACCTTTCTCAACTACCACAAAGTATAATATTTTAAATCATGATGATTAACGTAATACCTACAGTGAATTATAGTAATTTAATACAATTATTTAGTAATTAAAATAATATCTAAAGTTTAAAAAAGAAAATTTTCCGCAAATATTTTTAAAAAGTAAATTACAAAGAAAATCAGGAATGGACATAAAATTTAAGATATTGTAGGCAAAAAGTAGTTTAATATATATAATCTATATTTTTATCTTTGTATATTATTAAGTATGATTAGTTTCTATTATTTTCATATATTTATTATTATGATTTGTAATATTTACATAAACTTTTAAACTTTTTATTTTTTCATGAATATATTTCGGTTTTATCAGGTTAGCTTCATGGTTTTGTGTTATTTTTGTAAATTATTGCAAAATAATTTATTATTAACAAGCCTAAAAGTATAAATAAAACTTTAAGTATTGAAAAAATAAAAAAGTAAATATAGAATGAAAATGGTAATTTAAAAAAAATAAAATTTATCTTAAATAGACCTTAAAAATAAACATCATATGATTCAAATTTAACGAACTATGAATGAATAATCTATTTTAAAGGATTATCCTAATTTTTTCTGCAAATTATCTATATAGAAGAAGTTTAAAAAATGTAAATAATACAAATTTTTTACAGGTTTTTTAGTGAAAAAAACATTTTTTTATATCTAATTTTTAATACTAATTATATTTAATACTGAAAATATATTTTGTCATATTCCAATTTTGGTTTTACTTAGAAAAAAAAGAAATGAAGTTCAACAGCACTATCATTTAGTTATTATTAAATTTTTTTGTGATTGCAGTAAAATTTATTTTTCAACAAATATTATTTATTAGAAATACATTTTTAACATAATCTTCTTAATTTTTATAAAAAAATAAACTTTGTCATTGAGTTTAGAAAAAAAAATTCGTCCTTGTGTTTTTAAAATAAAAACTCAAGATAGTTTTAACGTTTTTGAATATATTATACAGTTTCATTTTAAAATAGTTAAAATATTGTTAATCCATAACAATAAACAACCCCAACACGGCCCAATGAAATAAAGATAATATGTATAACATGTGAATGAGGAGGTATAATCTTGTACACACTTAAGCCGACCATTTCTGAGACGGGTGGTTAATTAAAACTATCAAAGTACCCACTGTCTAAGATTTGAACCTCAGAACATTCGTGATCGTTAATCAGCTGTTAAACTACTGATTTTCGATGATGAATTAACCACGGCTAGACCATCTACCACCACTAGGTGGGGTTGATACATCGTAGAAAATTACAAAAAAAAAAGGCACCTCATTTGCACATTTTTGTACAAATAATAAAAATCATTGTAATATTTTCTTATCAATCCTATATTGAAAACTTATCATTAATAAAGTTATGTTGGCAAAATGTTTTGACTTTACATTATTTTTACATTTGAAGGATGAAATTTATAAATAAATTATTTATTAGTAATGATTTTATGCATAAAAATGTTTTTTTTTTTTTTTCTAAGTGAATTGCTAGGGGTGTAGCTAATATTATACTAAGGTCAATTTTCCATCTCTATTAAAAAAAAAAAAACAAAACTGTTCGGTTTAGATACTGTTGCAAATCCAAAGAGTAAATTTTAATCAAGTTTTAATTTTGTTTTCCAGTATAGAATTATAGTGTTGATCGTACATATCCGTTATTAGATTTACGTAATTATAATTTATATATTACACTTCTTTACGATAATTTTTACTCGTACATCGTGATATGTATTTCCAATTAATCCTACTGCAGCGTTGAAAACTTCTACTATAATGTAAGTTGATATTAAATTGTTATATTTATTTCTCTACCGAAAATGTGTTACACATAAAAATATGAAATTTAGAATATATTTTATATCGTTAACTAAATTATATGATATTTTATCTAACAGTTTTATTATTACACAGTATTTAAATGTATATTTTAAGAACGTTTACTATAATTTTAAATATATAATACATTCGTAAATTATTAAAAAAATAAAATTAATTAATTTAGAATAAAATCTGAACTAAATTTATTAGGGGTTTTCATGAATATTCAACGAAAAAATCACAATTTTTTTATTTTCATTGAATTTTCATTATTAAAAAAATTGTTATTATAACATTGCCAAAAATACAATAACTGTATTAAGTTAAAATTAGTTAATTTATTTGTAGTATTTTTACAAAAGTCATATTATAACTATTCCAGTTGGTTTTACAACTTCTATCAGTGATTAAAAATAAATGTTGATTGTACCACAGGATATGATTTTATGTTAAATATTTTTATAATTCTGCTTTTTTGTTCAGAATACTAGGTAATTGTTTTGTGTATTATAATTGGTTTTTATCGCTACATAGTGACAAAATTTCATAAATTTTGTACGCTTTTCTTACTATTATCTTTATATTACTATTATTATTACAACGAACATGATTCTGTACTACTTTCACAAAGAAAATGAATGAATTAATAGGTTAAAAATTATACTTGATCTGTGCCGGGAATGGAATGCTATGTTTGTTATTGTGATGAATTTTTTGTTGCCTTGTATTTATTTTATGAGGCGGGTAAATAACTTATACAAAATAGAAATTACTTTTATATGATTTTTACTGAATGGGTTTTTAATATTACATAATGCTAGTTTTTATTTGCTCATAAATGAGTTTATTTTAACTTTTATTATTGTATTCTGTGTGCATAACGTTACTAAAGTGTATTATTTATAGTATCTTTTTTTCTGTTATGCGATACATAAAGTTTTTTCTTAACATTTTTGTTGCACTCTTGCCATCTAATATATTTCCAATGCCCTTTGTATTTTCAATATCTAGGGTAGTAAGGTATACTAAAGGATAGCGAGACCTTCTTTTAAGTTATTATTTTATGTAGGTGTGTGAATGTGAGTGGATTATTGTAACCATTTGTGTGCGTGCGCGCGAGAGTGTGTATGTGTGTGTGATAACGACAGATTATATATATATATACCAGCATCCCCGTCACGACTTCACCCGGTCTATATAGTTACTTGCAATTTCCCGTCGCGATCAATTTTTCTTATTTACTTTTTTTTTCAGTCAAGTAACCGTAGGGAGGTGCAGCCAGTCGCGTTCCACATATAATAACAGTGGCAGTTGTAGTTGCTGTGTTGGTTAACCCGCCGCGCTCTACACCGTCGCACCCCCTTAAAAAAACGAAACTCAAAAAACCCGAAAACAGTTTTTAGATATTTATTTGAAGAGTATTTGCAAGTCCAAATCTGCTGACTATCTCGTTTAGAATAGTCGGAAATAGGGAAAATTTATAAATATTGTTCAAATTGTTTTTACCTTTCTTTCAAGTTTAATCTTAGTAATGAGCTTGAAAATGGTTTTTAGATATTCATATAAAGATTATAAATACAAAAAAAGCAAGTTGATGTCTTCATTTGTTACCGAGAAAGTAGCAATGTTTCAAAATAAATTCTTATCCTTCAAAAGTTAAAATTTCAAAAATCTATAAATTGATTTTTAGATATTCAGATGAAATAAAACACCAGTAATGAAGCTGATGTCTACATTTGTAGAGTAATTAAAAAAGTAATGAATTTCATTGTTACTTCATTTTACTCCGTTAAATTCGGAATTTCGAAAAATAATTTTTTAGTGTGCACTTATACCGTAAGAAAATCTTTTTCAAATTTTCATCAATTTGTCTTTAATGTTAGTCCATTGAGCGTTGATTATAAATGACTCATAACATGTTTTTTTTACATATAAATACATATATGTATGTTACATACTGTGAATATACAGATTACACAACGCAAAATAATATTTGTTGACATGAAAAAAATTACCTAAGGTTTTTTTTTTGGCGATGGGGTAATGCACGATGAAATTTTATTTGTAAAATTATCATTATGTTATAATAAACAAAAATAAATTCAAAAAATCGGTATCTTTATTTTTTCTTCTCTCCCACTTCCAAAATCATCTCCAAGAAATTATTCTGATTTTTGTTCTTTAACTACATTAAATGGAAGAAACTAAAAAAAAAAAAAATCCACAAAAAATAACAAATAAAAAGTTACCTGAGATTTCTAATTTTGGGGTGGTATGAATTATGAAGAAATTTTAACGTAATATTATTACTGAAAGTTTATTATTTATTTTTTTAATAATATTAAAAGTTTAAATAAACCAAATTTATAATTGAATAATTAAAAAAAAAAAGATATTTTTAAACCTTGATCGTCTTCCTTCCCCTAATATTGTTTGAACAGGATGTTTTTTCAGTCTCTTGAAATACTATTCTGCCTTGGAAGACATTAAAAAAAAAAATCAGTTAAATATATGTAATAATAAAGAGATAGTTTTTAGATTTTTGAGTAATGAGGAACTTTTGAGCAGAAATGTTAAGCATATGCCCCTTGCTTAATATAGAGAGTTTTTTTTTGTAAATTTTTGAGAAACTTGATCTATCTACCCCATCCCCTGAAAAAATATTGACCCTAAAATTTTACCATCTGTACAAAATTTCAATCGGTTTATCCAGTCAAAGGTTTTTTGAGCTTCAAATACGCCAACGTACGTACGTAAGTACGTATTTCATATGAACAGTACCCCCTGGTTTTTTTTTTTTTTTTATGTCCCTTAGTCATGAAACCTTGGGAAATGCAAAAAGAAATTCATACTCGATTCTTTGACTGATTTATCATACTTGCAGCACAGCTCTAGGATCTGTGAAACATAATCTAAAGCTACGTCTTTTAAAAAAAAATGTGATTAAGTAAATAGTTATTTCTGTGGATTGCTATTATTTAATTTAAGTTTTACTGAATAATTTTAAGATTCATTGAGTAAGCATTTCTGATATTAATAATCTTTTTTTAATTGTTATTACAATTTTCATTATATTGATTTAATTAGACTTTTAATAAGATTAAATTTAAAAAATCTACAGATTTGTTTTAAGATATTAACATGAAATTTACACACTCTAAAAATCAAGTAGATATTTTCATTTTTTACCGAGAAATAAAAAAAAATTTGCTTGGTATTAAAAAAATTCAAAATCCATTAAACTTGAAATTTCAAAGAGTTAAGAAATTAATTTTTACATATTCACATGAAGAATACACACACAAAAAATCAAATAACTAGTTTCATTTGTTACCGAGAAATTTAATAAACTCCGGTTCCTAAAAAAATCCAAAATTTAAAAACTCAGAATTTAAAAAAGTCAAGAAATTAGTTTTCGGATATTCACATTATGATTTCACAAACCAAAAATCTAATTGATATCTTCACATTTATTATCAAGGAATTAAAAAAAAATGGAGCAAATTTCATTATTACTCCATTCTAATCCTGTAAACTGGGAATTTCAAAAAATCCTTTCATATTTTGCACTTGCACTTTAAGAAGAACATGTACATTTTTTCTTCCAACATTTTTTGCTGGGCGTTAGTGAATCAGTCAGTCAGTCAGGTATCATATATATATATATATATATATATATATATATATATTGGACGATTTAAATGCACGTTTTCAGATAAGAAATTGTTAATTGTATACAAATGATATATTAATTTGTGACTAAACTATTTTACAATACTTTCCCTTCGTGATATAAGTACATTTACTACGTATTCTTAACATAAATAAATAATTCTTTGATTGAAATATAGAATTAAAGTACTGCTTTAAGTACATAAATCTGATACACGTTTATTTTTTTCAATTTACTTATTTCAGTTTATTATACATCTTTTTTTAAGTATATTAGACTAAAAGATATAAACCCGGTATCATCACGAGTTCATTACAGTCCGTTTATTTTTATACAGCAATAAAATATAAGTATAATAAAAGTTGTCATCTAAAATTAATCATCGTTCATTTATAAGGGTTTTTTCTATTTCTATTTCTAAAAAGATGTCAAAAACTTTATTTTTTAACAAATAATACATTTATAATAAAAATATTAAAAAAATGTATTCATACAAAGATTTATTTTTTGATGATCACTGTTCTTTTGTAGCAGTAAATTTATTTCATCTATACTAAAAGAAGTCGGAGTATTATATTGTTTATATTGCTGTATTATAAAAATGCGATCTCTTTTTTTTTTAAACAGTTCCAGTTTTTCCTGCTATTCTCAGTACATTCATCCTGTTAGTATATATCATAAAGAATAAAGATCAAAAAAGTATGCAGTAGAATTGCAGAATAGATGGTTTTAAATGGAAAAGATAGCTTATAGTTCTTAAACAACTTATAAATATATGCAGCAGTTGAAAAGTGTCTTATGGGTGTGTCTTAGAATTGACAGTCAAAAGACATAAAGAAAAGAATTTTTTCTCTCTTTGAAAATAAATTAATAAAACAAGACTTTTTTTAACAGACTTAAAAAATAAGAAAAAAATAAAATATATGCTGTTCTTTATTTTAGTTAGTTATTCTGTTAGTATTTTTCTTTACTGATTATTATTGTGTTATAATATATATTAGCCATTATCAACCACGCAGTATATTACCTAAATTCTGATTAAAATTCATTTCTATTTCGTACAACTAAATATAATGTAAATACGTTTCTATAGTTACAAGTAAAACGATTTTTTACAAATTATAATTTTAGTAGGGTGCTATAAATAACATTACTATAACCTAAAATATTTTTTTAATATTTTGTTAAACATAAAATTTATATTTAATGGCTTTCTTTATATTGTGTACATCCCATTAGATACAACATCAATAAATAAAAAAAATATAAGTAATAATAAGAATAATACAACTTCAGTAAAAATGAATTTTATTTAACGACATTGTTTTATTAATTAAACCTGTCTCGGCCCTTTATCCGAGGATCCCGGATTCTAATTACGGTCAGGCATGGTATTTTTCATGCGCTAAAAAATTCATTTACATATTTTCAAATAGCCCTGGTCCCGGAACCAGGCAAACTCTGGTACACGATGTGGCTTCATACAGGCCGATAATTCTATTACCTATTATATCGAAGGAATTCGATAGGTTCATCCTTCAGACAACGTGGCCTGTTTTAGAGCATGAGTCTTGCTCAATCATATTAACTTATTCTTTATAGCTTCCTTGAAGGACATTTTTCTCAGGTGAAATATGACCAGGAGTTGTCCACGTTCTTCGAGATTAGGTCGGGAGTTCCCCAGGGCTCTGACTTGGTGCATACATCTTTACTGCAGATATTTCAACAACAGATTAATTTGGCTTCATTTGCGGATGACACAGCTATTCTTAGAGCAGCTTGACTACAGAATCGAATAGCCCATAATTTGATATATTAATAAATTAAACGATATATTACTTTGCTTTCTATTGTTCTAGTGATGTTTAGAGTTTTTCATAATTGCTAATTGTTTGTGCTAGGCATAAAAGTTATTGTATACTAGTGTGTAATTTTTTTAAGGTTTCGCTGAGAACTTCATATGGTTTGGGGTGATATTATTTACTAAATGTAGATGTAACCGATTGTAAATAAGCTTTATGACAATAAAAAATTAATAAATTGAAAAAAATATTCCTATGTACAAGCTTCTAAAGCTTCGAAGATGAATTATTTCGTCATTGAAAAAACACATTATGTACATATTTGTACTTGTTGTCCTTATTTAACGGATTGTGATTTATGCGTATTACATTACAAATCACCTAATTTCAAAACTTTAGAAAACACTTTTTCCTAAAGATTCTACTTCTAGTTTTCGTTTTAGGTTTGAGGATTGATCATACGGTATGTTTATGTAAATACCCTTGAACAAACTACTCCTTTGCGTGCATCGGATTCAGTGTGGTTAAGGGCAGTTTGAGAAAACTGGCTTTTCCGTATAGCTAATAATAATGATAATAGATGATGAAATTAATTTCATTCATTCAGTCAAAAAATTTATAATTGACAAAAATTTAATTTATTCGGTAAAACAATTATTCTATAATAAACAGTAACAGTTTAATGTAGCAAGTAAGTTTATTTCTCTTATTCAAAGATGGAAAAGTAAAAACAAAATTGTAATGAATTGAATCGTTTTTTAAAAATATAAAATAGATTTTATATTCTTTTAAAAACAAATAAATTATCTCAAGTACGTAAATATTGCTTTCATCATTGACTATTGCAACTGATCTTGAATAAAAAACTTAAATAAAAATACATTTATATATAAAAATAATTAAAATATAAAACCCACTTACCAACAGTCTTTTAATGCGTCCTAGCGCTTTCGGAAACGAATTCCATCTTCAGGAACTTAAATTTATTTTTATCTAAAATTTTGTCGTTATGAGCAGAATTGTTTTGTAAAGTTTGTGAAATATATAAAGGTGGTCATGTGTTAAAATTGCATCGAAAATGTCTCCACCGTAAAAACGTTAATGATGGAGACATTCATTATGTCAGGACGTTAAGTCGACACAATTTTAACACATGACGACCACCTTAATATGTATCACATACTTTATATAAAAATTCTACTCATGACGACGAAGTTTTAGTTATTAAAAAAATTTTTAAGTTCCAGAAGATGGAATTCGTTTACGAAAGCGCTGGGACGCATTAAAAGACTGTTAGTAAGTGGATTTTATAGTTTAATTATTTATTGTATAATCATACCAACGGGCCATTTGATATAATTATTATAATTTATATATATAAGTAATATTTTTCCGTCATGTGCAAGGAAATTTTTCGAAGAAATCATTCTCTATAAAATATTTATATTATATTAATTTGAATTCCAGGATGAAGAATTAATTTAACTTATTTAAACGCTAAAATTTCTTAATAAAACTGTATTTTTCTATTGTGTTACACAAAATCACTGGTTTTTTTTGAAACTGAAATTCGTAAAAATTTAAAGATTTAATGTTAGTATTTTACGTTGTGACCGATAATAAATATACTACACACACATACAGGAGCACGCACACAGAAGTGATTATCGAAGAATAGAACAAACTTTCAGGATGTTGTACTGGTAAAAGTAAAGAACGTTCATATAAATGTAGTTTCAAAAAAAAAACTTTGTTAGCTAGTGTCGGCTACCGAAAGTTTTCGGGAACTTACTTAAATGTATTGCTTGTTCAAATGAAATATAAAAAACTTGATGTTGGAATCAGCTGTTTATATTGCCAACTTATGAAATAAATTATTTCAAACAAATTTAGATAATTTTTTTTTTTAATTAGCTTTTAAAATGTCCAATAAATTGTTTTAAAAATGTTTTGTTTTATTTGATTTTTGATTTTCTTTTTTGTTTTTTTTTAATTTTTTAATATTAAAATGTTATTTTTTTAAATTATAATAAACTTCAAAATTTTTAATTTTGTATTTAGTTTCTGTGAATTTGATCTTACATATTTTACTAAAAATTAAATTTTCTACAAGGCTGTTTACAACATTTATGTGTTATTATCCATTTAAAAAAGATTGTTTTACCCCAAACAAAAATTAGAATATTTTTCCACCCTAATCTTTCGTTTTTTATCCTAGATTTCTCAAAACCAACTAAAAATACAGTTCTGATACCTAATTTTTCCAATTTTTCAGATCAGAATTTATATATAAAACCATAACATTTACCCAAATATGTTCCAAGAATTAGTCTGGCTTAATTTTAACGAAGGTCCAGAAATCAAGGTAAAGTCATTAGCCAGCCGACACTTGTTAACGAACCGTTCTTGAATTTATGTTTGTGTGACTTTTCTTCTTTAATTTTTATCAATAAATAATATGTTCTGAAATTATGCTTCTTATTTTCTTAAATCGTCTGGTATATGTGTATTATATATACTATGTATTTATGAAATACTAATATATATATATATTAGTTAATATAATATATATATAGTAACTGTTGTTCTTAATTGTAGTACAAGTCGACAAATGAGGAGAATCAATTTACGAAATGAAGCCAACATAATTTATTTAGATCAAATGGAAAAGTTATTTATAAAAACAATATTTAAGTTCAATCTTTCCAGACTTTGATCGGAAGTTTTATTGAGGAAATGTGACCATTACGACAAATTATACCACTAATATAATTTTATAAGATAAGATTTTATAAGATAGGGAATCTTGGAGAGCTGCATCAAACCAGTCAAATGACTGAAGACAAAAAAAAAAAATATAATTTTCAAATTTTTTTTAAAAAAAGTATATCACTATATTACAACAAGAAAAAAGTAAGGGACGAGAGTAGTGTAAGCTAAATTTTTTTTTGGGCAGCGGTACCTAGGGTATGTTTATAACTATTGCTGATTGTCTTTAAGGTTGTAAATTAATCCTCTGAATGTCTATTATAGTTGATGGTATAGAAAATATTAAAACTTCTGATCGGCTCTAACAGGAAAAGAATCTACATACAATAAAAATGCGCGTGCGAATCACAAGTGTATGTACCCACATATGCGTGCCCGCGTACATGTATATCTGTTATAAACTTAATAATGTGTTGTAACTTATTTAAGTAGCATTTTAATTTGTTTAATCACATAATATTTGGTAGATTGTGTTAATCCCTTACAAAAAAAAATCTATATTTAAAATAATTTTTTTTTATTAAAATAAATTGTTAAAAATCTGTGTTAAAGTTAGATAAAGGTAAATTGAAAGAAATACTCGTCCATTTGACTCATGAAAGTTTTATTTTTAGATTTTATTATTCGCCATATTATTTTCTCAAGATTTTAAGACAGGCTGTTGGGGTATGTTGTATAATTTTAGAAAGAAATCGCTTTCTTAAATAAATATTTTTCGTTAAAACTCAAGTGTCTAGTCATTTTGTTACACTGTGACATAGGCAACTGATTGGCTTGATGATAAAAATCATAGTTCACAGATGTGAAATCATATTTAATGCTCATTTTTCTTATCTGTATATAAATATACAAAACATTTTTCGAATATTTTTACTTTTATTTATATTTAATATAATATATATTTATTTATATATTATCAAATCTTTTTACTCTTTATTTTTAATTCGTCCTATCTATAAATGGTAAATTACTGCCCATTTAATTGCAGTTTTTAATTAATTTTATGACTACATAAAATGAAATTAATACGTCGATTTTTGTTAAAAATTTACGCTCTAATTTAACTAATTTTCATACAGATATTTTTATAATTATATTATATTTTTTTTATTTTTAGATTAACTTAAAAATTCTACTTTTTAAGACATATTTCTCCTTTTTAGGTCATGATTCCTTTTGTTGATTAAAAAACTGTCATTAAAAATTTATTACAACAAAATCATTCTACATTTGTTTATTAGTCTGATAATTAGTGTAAATTTAATGCCAATTTATCTTTTATATTTTTTTTTAATTTTAATTAAAACAATTTTTTTTTTTAATTTTTGTTATTTAAAAATTAAGTCACAGCTTACAGTAATAAACTGTTTCCTGAATAATTTTATAACATAGTTATTTATTTATTAATGAGATTGCTTTCATTGTGGATAATATCTTTTGAACAGGAATGGAGGTGGGTCGTTAATCTCACGGGTCGCTTAATAAAATTGACCTTTACAACGACAACTAAAAGTTTTAAATAAATATAAATTTATTTATTTTTTGAATGTTACAGTTCAAAAAAAATGTTGGTATATATGCACAAGCTCTGACAATTGCATAATCATTTTTTAAAAAAATAAGCATATATGTACAAAAAAAAAGAAGAGGAACGGAGTGTTTTCCCATTGCTTTATCCACTAGATCATAAATACCAAGTCATAAATACATATCAGCATCATGCTGTACTTACTTAAATAAGGGATAAGTTATGCTCTTCATGCTGCACTTTCAATTTATTCTGGGGCTCTGTAGTAAAAATGATTCATTACTTTTGATATGATATATGAAGTCGAACAATCTTTTGTGTCAATAATTATTGTATCTACGTAGTATGCCTTTTATGTGGCAATTTTTTCTGATATATTTAGTACAATGTTTTTTCCGTAATTTTTGCTTTATTTTGTAATAAATTCACAAATTCCAGTTATTTTTAACATCCCAATCCCGTAGGGGAAGACACCCGCCTTGTGACGCTTCCGGTTGCCACACCACCCCGCTCGTTCATAGCCCTGAAGGGCTTTAATGGGAATCGTCTTTCACCTTCTAACTTTTAACATCGCACTGTAATAAGCCAGGTCTCGTTGGGATGCCACAAATGTAAATGCCTCGGTAGATATTTGCATTGGTGATTTTTAAACTCAGCTTTTGCCTTCGCTGTAGGCCTCGTGCGGTGATCTAGAATGTCCTAGATCGTTGCCCTCTGAACTACCGAACAGAGTCATTGTTAAAAATTAAACGAAATTATACTATGGATAAGCAAACAAAAGAAAATTAAATGGTAAATTTTTAATGTAAGTCAAATATTAAAGAAGGCTTAAGGAAATTCCTTATAATACAAACATTTTTTAAAAAAACGGGAAAATTTACGCTGTAAATTTATTTTTATATATGACCCGACCAATGTAACGTCTTAGAGGCCTATCAGCCTGCATCCTGTGCTATCTAAGGTGTTTAAAAAGGTCTTTTTGAAAAGACAAGAAGTTCGTGGACGATCAAATTCCGGCTCACCAATTTGGGTTTAGGGAGCGACATGCTTCTGTTGAGCAGGAAAACAGGATTGTTAATGTTATAAATCATGCTCTAGACGAAATCAGCGGTTTTCCTCGATGTCAGTAAGGCTTTTGAAAAGATTAGGGATGTTTGCTGCTCTACAAACTGAAAAAGGTTTTACCGCATGTTTTCTACGTAGTGCTAAAATCTTATCTAGAATACAGGTGTTTTCAGATTAAACATGGAGAGGTTTTAAAGGATTTGTTCGTTATACAATCAGGGATACCTCAGGAAGCGTTCTCGGATCCATATTGCATGTTCTATTTACTGTTGACTTACTAATTACTGCAGATACCACAGTTGCAACGTTTTCTGAAGATAATGCTATTCTTGCTGTCCATGAAGATCCGGCTACTGCCTATCGTTTTATTTTAGATTATATTACTCTCCTCGAATCGTGGTTTACACGTTAGAAAATAAAAATAAACGAAACAAAACCAAAGCACGTGTCGTTCATTTTTCGTAAGAAACACTGTCCTCCTGTTTCTATCTTCAATGATCCGATTTCGAGATCTCAGGACTGTAAATATTTGGGTTTTCATCTTGACCGACGACTTACTTGGGCGAAAAATAACAAATTTAAGCAGAAACAGTTTGATCTCATAGCTACTTGTTAGGAATGAGTTTTCAAAATGATCCATGACTGTTGTATTTGGATTCATCAACAGTTAATTTGAGTTCTGTTTAAGATTTTTCTATTTCACCTTGCGAAAAGGAATTCTAAATTTCTACATGTAAAATTTTTATGAAATTTGTTCCCAGAAAAAATAGTTTCCCAGTTTTTAACGTAGCTGTTCTTGTTTATGTTTTAAGTAAAAATATTTTTTGAATACAATTAGTGTTTTTTTCTGTGATGTTTGGTGAAATCATACATTTTTCAAAACTAATTGCATACCATAAAATTCGATTACTTTTTTATTTTTCAATGTACTATAAAAATAACTATAATTTAAGTAACAATGTTTGACAACTTTTTATGTAACAACTTATACGTTAGCATCATTATGTACGAAATAATTATGTTTCCCGTTGTACTGACGTTTAAACATATACTGCATCAGAAATGCAATCGTTAAATCAAATAGCTTATTATACAGTGACCTTGATATCCGCCACACCTAACTTATAACCCCTTATATTATAATCAGTATAAGAAACAGAGATATTACTTATTTAAACAGTAGACTGTAGATATAACTGAAAGTAAAATTTAATACTTCCCGTCGCGTCAGTAATAAATTATTGAAGGGATGTTCTGTTCTATTTAAAATTGATTTATTGTATATCATCTCTTGAGATTTATTATAATTATCTTTGTTATATTATAATTTTTAAGTCTACATATTCATACAGGAAATTGTTTACTACCAGAAATTATGTTCTTTTATAACCTTAAATAGATAACAAAATAAACAATAACAACAAAGTTAAATAACAAACAATATATTTATATCATAAATAACAAACCTGCACGCTAAATTAGGAAAACTGCATCTACAGAAAATTAATTTTAGTGTTAAAATCTTACATGTCTGTACGTTATTAGTACGTTTTCTAATAACTATGAAAGCAGTTAACTTTGTAATGAGTATCTAAGAAGTTTATATCATAGGGTCAGTAAATACTTCATTACGATCAAATCTAGTCATCTTCCACCATTCATATATGAACATGAATGGTTTTTTATAAATATTTTCTTCATTTCTTACTCGATACGTACGAAAGGATTTCAATTAACTAAAAGGAGTTTGGTATTAGAGTGAAATCTTTTAGATTCCAGTAATTAAAGCTTAGCCAAAATATTAGATTATATATCTGTAGTACAAAGCTGATGGGCGTTAATGATTATTAAGAAAGACTTATAAATTTAATATTAACAATTTAAATTTTCGTTGCAATCTTGGTAAACAGTAAATTATTAAAGTTAATAAAAATTACATCTTTAATAAAATAAAAAATAACTTATATATTTTTTGTATATTATTACTGCAAAACTTTGTTCAAATTTTGAATAAACCAATTTATTAAACTTTGGATTGTAATACGTTTAAATTAGGGACAGATGAGAGAATCATTAAATTTATTTACCAAACAGTAGCATTTATCATTAAAGTATTTAATAATTATTATAAACGGCACTTTAACAAATTAATGAATTTTAAGTTTAACGCCACTTCTAGAAGAGGTAAAAACTTACTAAGATGATTTACTCTTAAATAAATATTATTTCTATTATTTATTTTAGGAAAAAAGTTACTCTGCTAATTGAGTTGGAAATTTTACATAAACTTATAGATATTAAAATTAATTTAATTTTTTAAATTAATAATTAAATTATTAGTTGTTCAAATTAAATACTTTTTTGTTTTAATAGCCATTGCATAGAAATTAAATGGCCATTTTTTTTTTTTTTTTTTTTTTAATGAACATTTTTCTTAAGTTTATCAGTACTTTAAAAAAAAAATCTAATATGGACACTGCATAACTTCCTTGTACACCTATTAAATTACTATACACATTTTTAAAAGTACATTTGTTTTAATAATATTAGCGAGGGAACAGATAGAAATCTGTTCCCTCGCTATAAATTGTATTAACAAAAAAAAGATAAATTAAGTTTTTGTAAAAATTAATTTAAATTAATTAAAAGTTTAAGTGGTTTCTTTTTTTACAAATATAATAGTAGGATATCAGAAGGTGAATAGTAAAGGATTAAAAAAAACATTTGAAGTGTTTCTTATAAAATTTTTAAATAGTAAAAATCTGCGTGTGACAGGAAAAGTTGAGGATTAAGGTTAATCAAGGTAAGTCGAGGCAGGTCACATATGCCATGCGGAGAGGTGACTGTCCCGGTGTGTACTTCGATGGTGTTTTGATCCCGCTAACGGAGACTGTGCGATATCTGGGACTTCACCTGGATCGGCGTTTGAGCTGGAAGTGTCACGTAACGATGAAGAGGAAACAGCTAAACGCAAGGTACAGAGAACTTCATTGGCTGCTACGGAGAAACGCAGGCCTCACGTTAAACAACAAGATCTTGATTTATAAGGCTATCCAGCGCCCAATCTGGACGTACGGTGTAGAATTGTGGGGAACGGCTAGTACTAGTAATGTGGAAATTATACAGCGATTTCAGAACAATGGAGCGAGTGTAATAGCCGAAGTTCCGTGGGTCACGTGGAATCATGAGATTCAGGATTATCTGGAGCTCCCATCGGTTCGTGAGATTGCACAACAGCGCAATGTCAAATACCTTGAGAGACTTGAGAATCATGTGAACCATTTTGCAATTAATCTACTCGTTAACAGTAGAGACGTCTCACGGTTGAAACGAGCCCATGTACTCGACTTATTTGTGTCGTATCTAATTTCTTGTTACTTCTCTTTCTTTTTCTTGTTTATTTGTTATTAATGTTTGTTTTTTTGACTATATGGTGCTGAAATTAATGGTTTGTGATTTATGACTGAGCTTGAAATTTCATATTTAACTAAGTTTGCTTGCAACTATTTATTGTGCATTATTTATTTTGGGGGTTCCTTAAGTACCTTCTTATCACTTGGTTTTGTCAGGAAGCTTACTTATGGCTCTGCAGGAGAGCCGATTGTAATTATAATTGTTATTGAGCAAAAAAAACAATGAAAAACATAACAAAATTGACTAAGAATGTTATAATTCAGCTAACTAATCCATATTTTGTTGTTTAATAAACTTTTCTCACCTGTTTATTACAAAGCTGTAGATTTTATTAATAAAATATAAGTAATATATTTTTATTATTATAGAAGAACAATTGCTAACATGTACAGGAACCAAACAGCAACAGTAACAATTGAAGAACATAAGAAAGAAGCCGTAATAAGAAAGGGAGTCCGACAAGGATGTTCCCTATCTCCGTTACATTTTAATTTTTACATGGAACTAGCAGTTAATGATGTTAAAGAACAATTTAGATTCGGAGTAACAGTACAAGGTGAAAAGATAAAGATGCTACGATTTGCTGACAATATAGTAATTCTAGCTGAGAGTAAAAAGGATTTAGAAGAAACAATGAACGGCATAGATGAAGTCCTACGCAAGAACTATCGCATGAAAATAAACAAGAACAAAATAAAAGTAATGAAACGTAGTAGAAATAACAAAGATGGACCACTGAATGTGAAAATAGGAGGAGAAAAGATTATGGAGGTAGAAGAATTTTGTTATTTGGGAAGAAGATTTACTAAAGATTGACGAGGCAGGAGCGATATAAAATGCCGAATAGCACAAGCTAAACGAGCCTTCAGTAAGAAATATAATTTGTTTACATCAAAAACTAATTTAAATGTCAGGAAAAGATTTTTGAAAGTGTATGTTTGGAGTGTCGCTTTATATGGAAGTGAAACTTGGACGATCGGAGTATCTGAGAAGAAAAGATTAGAAGCTTTTGAAATGTGGTGCTATAGGAGAATGTTAAAAATGAGATGGGTGGATAAAGTGACAAATGAAGAGGTATTGCGGCAAATAGATGTAGAAAGAAGCATTTGGAAAAATATAGTTAAAAGAAGAGACAGACTTATAGGTCACATACTAAGGCATCCTGGAATAGTTGCTTTAATATTGGAAGGACAGGTAGAAGGGAAAAATTGTGTAGGCAGGCCACGTTTGGAATATATAAAACAAATTGTTAGGGATGTAGGATGTAGAGGGTATACTGAAATGAAACGACTAGCACTAGATAGGGAATCTTGGAGAGCTGCATCAAACCAGTCAAATGACTGAAGACAAAAAAAAAATGTATTATTTAATATTTTCAACAATTGAGTTTCATTCTTTCAAAAATACAGCGTTTAATATAATCTGATGCAGAGCGCCCCTTTAATTACATTTACTGATAAAAAAATTTATTAATAAAAGAATTTTAATTCATGTTATCATAGACTGTTGTAAAACAAAAAACAATAATTTTAACTGTTATTTCAAATAAATTGCATATCATAAAATATAAAATTTTTCCTTTACTCTACTCATGTTCTTACATTTCCTTTCTTTATCTTTCTTTGCGTGTACTTTTACAAGGGTGGGTGTGCTTATTTTTGCACGTGTACATATGTATATTTAAACAATGAAGGTGTTAGTTTAGCGAAGCAAGGCCACATCAAGCAGGTGTTTCAATTTTCTCGTGTTGTTGTTAGTTCAACGGCAAGCACGAGATAAAACATGTATTCGTTAGTTTATGTGTGTGTACTTGTATTTGTTTGATATTTATACGGCTTTGGTAATGCTGAAACAGGATGGAATTCGCGTAGGAAGAAAGCTGCCCAGTTCAGATAGGAGTCGATAGCTTCTGGAGCAAGGAATGGAATTAAGAATGTCAATGTTTAGGCTAATGCAAATGAGCTTTATAAACGTATTTGTTTCAATTTAAAATTTATCGCCTCTATTATCATTATTTTGCTTAAGCATTGTTTAAAATTTTATTCTTGTTTTTGATATGTTAATATTTTTCAGATTGTTTTTATCAAGTTTTTGCTACTCTGCTTAGCCATTAATTAAATCATATAATTGAGAGCTTAATTTTTATAAGTTTTTGCACAAGTTCTGTGACGTTTCGTAATAAACATGTTAATTAGTAATTCATAATATTTTTACCTTTGTTTTAGTCTAATCTAGTTTTTTTTGGGGGGTAAACGTATTTTATTACTGTTGGGTAACTTTTTTGGGATAAATACTACGTTTCCATATTAAAAAAAAGTTTTCTATGAAGCAAAAAAAATTTTTTTATTACATTTCTTTAAATTTATATTACTAAAATGTCAATCCGACGTCCATATTATTGTAAAAATATAAGCTTATGTCATTTTTTTAAACTTAAATTAGAAAAAGATAAAAAACACGACCTTATATACTCGTAGAAAAGATTTAAAAATAACCTGAAAAATGATCCAGTTTCGTATCAAATTGGCCAACTCAATTTTTAAAGTTATTTATTTTTTATCCTGAATCGCTTAGAATCCCCAACAATATGTTAAAAAATAAATATTTTAATAAAATGTACAGTAAATATCACGAAACTTCTTAAACAATTATCTTAACTTCACGTATATGTGATACGGAAATTCATCGCTTAGTTTTGATAATATTTTACCTTTATCATTATTTACCAATCAAGACCTTTTAACCATTATTAATAATTTTCGTATATGCATATACATTAAAAAAAAGCCACTTCCTTCACCCAAATATTATAATAAAATATAATAACTAAATTCTTGGTCATTCTATGCACGAATATAGTTCTTGCCGTAAAAATAAGTAGATAAAACATAAATGTATCTGCATAGTAAAAAAAATAATAATATATATTTTTAAATTTATTTAAATTGGCTTTATGCTTTACTTAAAACTTTCAGGCATACAAAACTACTTCAAAACAAGTAAGTCTGGAGTTCCAGCCAGTTATTGGGGAACGGCTTTCCAGTTCACTTTTATTTTGAAGAGTACATATTTTTCATAAAAATTTGGTTTTAAATATTAATTGATATTTATACGGTTAAAGCTACAGAGACTGAAAATAAAATATTTGTTTTTAATGCTTCTCACGCTTATCCTAGGTTAAGGACACATATAAAGTACGCTCAACAAGCATAACAGGTGTAAGCAGTAAATTTTATAATAATTGAGGAGAAAAAAGCAGTTTTATCTTTGAATTTTTCTTGTAAAAATGCCATCAGTTTTTTCAGGAAATTTTCTGAGTTAATTTCTTCTAATTTAATGTATTAAACTGTAGCGCAATGACAATTTTATGTTAGTATATCACCGTTTTCTTTCAAAACGTTCAACAACAGTGAGAGTTTAAAACTGTTTGTTGTATCGAATGCTATCTTAACAATGACAAAAATTAACGTAATAGGGACATACAATTAATTGCAATAGTTTAACAAAACAAGCTAACTAGAAAGTGAGTTGATGCAGATCGGTGAAAAACAAACTAGTTAGGTTTGTACACGACTAAATTTGTAGGATGTTGGTAATACAGCAGGTTTAGCTTGTTGTGTGGCCATGTCTAGTAAAATAAACATTATTTCGTTTGTAACTGTTTATATACTCAACACTGGTGCTGGTTTCTGAATGTCCTTAACTTAAGTCTACATTTCTAGTACCTCGCATAACTCAAAATTTTAACTAAATTTAAAGCTTTCTGAATTGAATTCTATTTAACTTATTGTACGACTATAATGTTTATTTTGGGAATGTTAATTTGCAATGAAGAAGAATATAAAAAAGATAATAACCTGTGTAAATATGATTAATTTCCAGACAAAGATGTATTAGAATTTATTTATTTAATATTAGGCAGTATATATTAAGTGATGACATTCACCTCATTATAGCACTTTATCCTATTACACCTATATCTTCAATCTTTTATTAAATAAATGCTAGTCACGAAATTATTCCTTTAATAAGAAGACTGATGTCTAAATTTGCTATTGAAAAAACCAAAGCCGTGAGTTGATTCGGATACTTATCTTATTGTTCATTATAGTTAATACGGTTCGCGCGCACAAAATCACACTCACACTCGTGTATGCGCGCGTGCGCACGCGCGCGTGTGTGCATTGAGTTAAAATACTATCCTTATACAAGACAAAGTTTATTCTATATTAAACATATATAAATAAACATAGGAGCAGAGTGAACAGTATCAATAGACTGAGAGATATTTTGTGGTGGAGAGTAGCTATACTCAGCCAAAGTGTATTACGTAGTTCTCCCGAGAATTTGATAAGCTATTTTACTCATGAAACTAATGGAAAAAGTTCATATAAACAAATGTCCTAATGTTTCGTTTGCGAGTTATGGCTAGTGAAAGATTTCCCTCAGATTTCAGCTATCCCGGTTAAATGAGGTCGTACTGAAATTTCTAGGACGTTTATTAAGGGACAGAAATAGTGATTTATTATGGTGTTTGATCTGAAAAATTGAATAAACATTCCATGTTAGCTGATATTTTTTATGATTTTTATCTTTTAAAAAAGCTACATAGACTGAAAGTAAAATGGTACACTTATTATAAAAGGTACACTGTATTATAAAAGTATTAGAAAATTCAACACACACGCGCGCGCAAGCACACACACAATCTTTTTTCTGGTAATTTGTTTTTTCATGGAAGAGAGTTTAAATTAGATATCATATTTGACATTTTTTTAAAGCTATTTTATATGTTAAATCTAAACAGTAAATAATTTTATATAAACGTTATTATTGTAACTTTTATAAATTTAAAAGATTTTTGAAAGTGTATGTTTGGAGTGTCGCTTTATATGGAAGTGAAACTTGGACAATCGGAGTATCTGAGAAGAAAAGATTAGAAGCTTTTGAAATGTGGTGCTATAGGAGAATTTTAAAAATCAGATGGGTGGATAAAGTGACAAATGAAGAGGTATTGGGGCAAATAGATGTAGAAAGAAGCATTTGGAAAAATATAGTTAAAAGAAGAGACAGACTTATAGGTCACATACTAAGGCATCCTGGAATAGTTGCTTTAATATTGGAAGGACAGGTAGAAGGGAAAAATTGTGTAGGCAGGCCACGTTTGGAATATATAAAACAAATTGTTAGGGATGTAGGATGTAGAGGGTATACTGAAATGAAACGACTAGCACTAGATAGGGAATCTTGGAGAGCTGCATCAAACCAGTCAAATGACTGAAGACATAAAAAAAAAATTTAAATTGCTTTCATTCCTATGATTTTTCTTTTCTTGTAAACTACAATTTCCTGCTGTGAATTATGTATCCATCTGGCGATCAAGTTATATAACAATCTTATTTGTACGCTAGTTTTGCAAAAAATGAATGCAGATGACAAGCCCAAAATTCACCAAGCTATACATACATGATTGAAGTCTTATAGTGTCCTAATAAAATATAAGAATTCCTTCTGGAGTATCACATAAACCAATCGGACAGTGAAATATTCTATCTCTTATTGTTTATTTATTTGACGGAAGAATGTTATTATAAACGCTTTTCTGTGAGGAGAAATTATCTCAATTTTAGTTTATCTATTTACATAAAAATAATCTAGAATTAATAATATTTTGATAGTTTTATTTTTATTTTTCTGTAGGATATAAAATTAGGAAATATTTTTAGAGGTATTTCTTACCGATATAAAGTGATAAATTCTACAAAGCGAATTTGCAGATTGTCTTTACTGTATTTATTTATTTTTTATTTTTATTCAAATATTTAAAACAGTTGGATCAATAACCTTTTTGAAATTTAATGTTTGCGTGCAAGTAGGAGTGCTTGTGTGTGTGTGTGTGTGTGTGTGTGTGTGTGTGTGTGTGTGTGTGTGTGTGTGTGTGTGTGTGTGTGTGTGTGTGTGTGTGTGTTTGTGTGCCGCTTGCTTGCTTTGTATTTGTTAGCTAGCAATGTTTTAATATATGAAAGTATGAATGCACAGCCCTATATTCTATGTAGACGGGGCAGGACACTACTTCTAGATCTCTTTACTTCGTTTGTTATTTACGATTATGTACATTATACAACTTTGTACGAATAAAGAATAGTTACTTGAAAGACTAGTAGGACTGGATTGCTATTTGGTATTGCAATTTTAGTTGCAATGCAATGCATTTCATTGCATTACAATCATGGGAGTTCTCTTTGTATGAAGTGCTGTATAATACGTTAGTTTGAAATGGAAAAAAGTAGGTAGTTCTTGAACTGGTGGAAATCACCATTCCTTTTAGATTATATGTTATTTCTTTAATCGTACATCTTTTTAAATAACTTAGGTATTATTATTAATAACTTTTAAATAACTTTAGGTTTCTACTTATTGTATTAATTTATATATTCAATCGATATTTCATTGGGAAATTGTATCATAGTAACAAATTACAGTTTTAAAATAATAAATTTTTTTTCTAATATTTTATTAAAAAGATTTTCATCAGTTTAACAGTAGCTTCTTTATATTAATTTTTAAAATAAAAAACAATCTTATTTTTTTAAAATAAGCCTTTAAAATAAACAGAATACATATAATCAAAAAATTGTACGATAAGTGAGCTGAAAGTCTGCCCTTCGACAACTACTGTGTCTAGCGTACTAGTCTGTTGTGTTTGTATTTTTATACAAATATATCATGAAATTAGTAATCGGATGATGTCATCTGGTAAGATATACTTCGGCTGTTGGTTTTTGGCACTCAGATTTAGATAGAAACGCGCTCATTAGAGGTTAGCAACAGCAGTGCGTGTACACTTCATTCCGTAACTGGGTTCGTGCTGACGGCAATAGTGCGTGTACAGTCTGCAAAAGAATTACCGTGTAATTGAGTATGTGTTGCGTATTTACGAGATATATTGTTTATCTTATATTATGTATTTTATATCATGAATGTATTCTGTTTATATCAAAGTGTAAATGTGCCACCTAAAAAAAAATCATGCAACTGGTGAAGCTCTTATCAGTAATTGTGATTATGACTGTACCGTCTCAGTAGCTGACTGAGTTTTTGTCCTTGGTGAAAACGCATGCGTTCTCCTAGTTTTGGAGGTGGTAATATTACGTTTTGTACAGCTATATCCAGTTGCCAATAATAAAGTATAGTACAACAAACCCAGCTCGCCCGTCTCACCAAAGCCAGCCGACAGTTCGGTTGACAAAGACAAGGTCAAACCTTCAGTTCAAATTGTAAAGAAAAATAAAACACCCATATCAAAATATACAAAATAAATAATTAAAACGTTTGTTATGAAGTCTTTTTATTTTGCTCATTCATCTATTGTAGTCTTATTCTGATAAATTAGCCAAAATCTATAAAAATAATAACAATAAAATAAACTCTAGAAAAAATAACCCGTGCCTAATAAAAAAAAAATAATAATTTTTATATATTTATATATGATATTTTATTTATTATATATAGGTGGATTTATATATAAATAGTGCATATAAGTGTATGCATATATAAATTAGTATGGTTTAAATTTATTTTAACGCAATCTTTTGTAACTTATCACCAATAAATCAACATTAACAATTTTTTTTTTTAATTAAAATTTTTCTGTTTGTTGTGACTTTTTTCTGATAGGATTTCTGTTTTATCAAATCTGTTTATTACTGTTTTAAACAAATTATAATAACTAAGAGAAATAATTATTGAATTATATTTATTTTAATCAAAATCAACTAAAAATGTGTGCGCAGTTCTGCGAAAGAAGATCGAATTTTCGTTAATTTAATCTGGTTTAATATTGCTAACAATTTTTTATCACACATAAAAAAACGTTAACTTTCCAACTTAAAGTATCATAACGAAACCTACCGGGTTAGTCTAGCGGTAAACTTGTTACACAACTCAACTAATTAAGAAATCGAAAGTTCTAAGGTTCAAATTCTAGTAAAGACATTTACTTTTATAGGATTTGAATACTGGGTCGTGGATATAACACCGGTATCCACAACCCTTTGTTGTTAGTTGGTTTCAATTAACCACATATTTTAGGAATGGACGACCTGAGACTTTCTGAAGTTATACCTTACGAAGGTTCCAGAGGCTAAAACATAAAAAAGTGAGAGAGACAGAGGTCCACACTTCTGACAACCTGCTCAATTCTTTCGACCTTAAATTGGGTGTAACTTTCAACCAATCTTCATAAAATTTTCAAATGCATAACTTCAGATTCGCTACTACACCATATCTAAATTTCAATAAAATTGATTTATTTCAGAAGATTTCTGATTCGCAAAGTTTTATCCATAAATATATAAGGAAAACCAAAAATTTAAGTGAATCGTATTTTCGTACTTCTACTAACACGAAACATAAAGAAATTAATTTACAACCCCACTCCCAACATGCGATAGAAGGTAAAACCGTACTTTTCTTCGAATAGTTGGTAAAAATGTAGATTTTGTATAAGTTAACTGTTTTTAATAAAACGTTTTTAAAGTCTAAATATTTTTCAATTGTATTAATTTAAAAAATATTTTTTAATGTATTATTCTACATTTAAAAGAAATATCCTTTTTCTTTGTTTTTTTAACCATCCACATATTAAGTATCGACGTGAGAGTTAAGATTGACTAATCTACAAATTTCTTTCTGATTTCTTCTTATACTATTAAATTGACCTCTACCTTTTCCGAATTGATTATCTGAAGGTAAAAATTATCGATCACATTTTTCTTCTTATTCTATTATACTCATTTCTTATTCAGCATACCGCTTTCTGATTTATGAATTATTATTATCATCTCACTCTTAAAAATAAAACATATATATATATATATTTTTTTTTTTGACGTGATGTTAGAAATATAAGTTTAGGAAAAATATGACATTGTTTTCTTATCTGAGGAATAATGTCAATATAATAATCATTTTATTTTTCTATAGATCTATCATTATAAAACAAAAGAAGAATTTTTAAGTGAAATGAAAAAGGAAAAAATAGGTATGAAATAACTCCTTTGGGTGATATCATGAACCGCTGAGTTCTTTTGTTTACGAGTAGGGTTATAAAAACATGAGACTATAAATTTCAGATAAATTAGTTTAGAATTCTTTAAAAATTGCAGCGTTAAAAACGCCTTGGGTAGTCGTAAGAAGAAGAAAAAATTTATAAACTTACTTTTGAGGAGGGAAATAGTAACAGTGATATTAAAAGTTATTAAATTTCAATAAATCAAAACTACCTAATTTAACAGACTTTTGATAAGGAAAAATGTTTATTTGCTACACACCTTTATATTATTATTGTGTGTGATTTGAATATATTTAAAATTAAATAGAAAAAAATGAACTACTCCCTTTTATTTAAAATTCAGAATTGTTCCATGTTTCGTAAATTTAAAAATAGTGTACATATACCTTATTACGTGGGAATGCACACTGAACTTGTAAGTACAGTTAATTGATAGTAACTTACTGTAGATGGAAAGAATAATATATACATAACTCCTGTACGGAATACCCATTACCGGAGATAGATTGACCCAAACCATAACGTGTAAATGAATATTTCACAATGATTGTGAGACTGTTAATGACATATCAGTATTTGTTATTTACAGTAAGCAATATTTAGCCCTTGTTAAAAATGAATAATTATAAAAAACCAGCAAGTAAAGCAAACGTTTTATGGTTATGTTTGTAATTAATTATTAAGTTATTTTTCGTTATCAAGTTACGTACCAATGTAATAATATATATATATTTTTTCATCAAACTGTTTATTATTTCTATTACTTAAAACGTTTTGTTTGTACGAATGATATATTTCCTAGAAAAATGTTTCCAAGGACTAATCAAACTAAAACATCTGCGGAAGCATATCGAATTGATAGATATAAATTGATAAAAACCTAAAAAAAAACAAAGTTTGACAATTTACAAAAACATAGTTTTAAAAATAATCAAAAACGTTTTAAGGAAAATCTCGTTTAACTCGCACAGATTCTATAAAGTACAACACAGAAATGTTGAACTATATATTTTACGACACACTTGAATGTATTTAAATTCCGTCTCTACAAAATTCTAAACTAGAGATTTAAAAAAAAAATAATAGAAATAATGTATGAAAGGCAATTTATAAGCAATTTTTTTAAGAAAATGTATAATGGAAATCACAAAAAGACCTTCTCTTTTATCTGAAAAGAAAAAGTAAAAGCGTATATTGTGATGAAGCTAAGTTAAAAGAGCTAAACAAAGTTGGAATGGGAATTCAAGACTTGAAAAGTCTATAATTAATAAAGATGATATTAAAAAAAAACAAGAGAAACTCAAAAATAAAAATGAATAGTTATAGAAGAATTCAGGAAATAGTTCAGTGAAACTCTTAAAACTTAACAAGAAAGAAAAGAAAGTAACTCTAAGAAAAGTGTTACAACAACAAAAAACCCGTTAAATTCAAAATTATGTTTAAAATATTCAAAATGAAATGGAATTTTGAACATTGTATAAAATAATTTTACTTAAACGTAGATAGAAATTGATTTTTGAAGACTGTAAGTACGAATGCTATTTTGTTTTTTGGTATCTTCTAAAAATAGTTTGATAATTCCTCTTTTTTTTTTTTAATGATATGATGATAATTGTTTAACAATCGAAATGCGCATCTTGTTTTAGGTATTTATTTGTTCTCTTATTGATTTTGAAACAGTTTTCCAACATTTTCTATTTCGTTTTATTTCAATAACTGTTTTATCACATCACTTTGTAGGTATTTTTATACAAATTACATATATAATCCGCTAATTAAATCTTAATGTAATTTAAAATATTTTAATTCTGTTTTAATCTATTCATTAAGTGAAACTATTAACAGTTTCTCTTTAAAGTAAGATATATTATTATGTCTGAATTTAAAAAATAATATATATTTAATCATTTTGTTTACATTATTAATTGATTAATTTATGAAGATAAATAAGAAATAAATAGCTTTCAGTCATAATATCACCAGAAGGATTTTGTTTCTTTTTTCATAATTTTTTATTTCTTAATATCCAATTAAAGTAATAGTAGTAGTAATAATACTAACAAATTAAACCTAGAAGTAGTAACTATTAAGTTGAATAATGAAAGTTAATTTGACAACAATACGATAAGACAAGGATTAGTTAGACGTAACCTGAATGTTGAAAGCCTCTAGGCATTTTTTGTTTTTTGCAATTCATCATAATCTGATTTGATTGACTGTCGAGTTAAACAAGTTGTTTTAAGATAGGTAAATACTATTAATTTATCTTATAGTAATTATGATTATTTATTTAACAGTTTTTATAGTTTTCATGATATCAAGATAAAACTCGTGTTTAATTTGCCAACTTTGTAAATTAGATTTTATATTTAATGTTATAATAATTAGCATCTATTTTTTTTTTTTTTTTTTTAACTATTTAACCATTTAAAATAATGGTTTTCACTTCAGTTCATGATAGATTACCTTCAAGAATTCAAACAATAGCTATTTATATTCAATATATATATATATATATAGCCAATGAGACTGTGAGTAGGAAAATTATTAGTGCAGTATTGAAACATCACGTCATCTAATCCTTCTGACACTAAGTAGCAGCAGCATAGTTCATTCCCTGCAAATTATTCTCTCTTAATATAATTAATTGTAATAAACACAGGAGGAACAAACAAACAATTATGAATATACAGTTATAAATGTGTAATAAGTATAGATATACATTATCTTGCCACAGTTTTAGTAAATAAGTTGTCAAATACAAAAATTCCTTTTTTTTAATATTGAGCCAATATTTTTTTAATATTAATTATAACTCACAGAAAAATATTTTCATTTGTTAGGAACATTATATTACGCAATTTGTGACTACGTAGTATGTCATGATTTATCAATGTTAAAAACATACATTTCCAATCTATTCTAGAAACTTAGGTTTTAAAATAATTTTTTTTTATTTGCTTAATCGCCGCCATGTTATTGAAGAATAGTATTTTTGTTTACAAACAAATATACCTTTTTCATCTTACAGAATACTCCACGATGCACAAACATTTTAAAATTAACCAGCCACATTATTCATAATGGAAATTATGAAAAATATGCAAAATATTATAAAAATATATATTTTGTCAAAAAAATATGCAAATTCTTTATTGAGGGGAAAAAGGAATATAAAATTCTTTAAAATTCAATTAATATCTTGCCAAAAATCTCTACTTCTTTTTTTTACACGACTGTCCAGAAAGGAGTGTAATGTATTTAGGATGTATGTATGTTTGTTACATCGTGGCAGCTCAACAGCTAAAGTAAAATATATATATATATATATATATATATATATATATATATATATGCAGGTGATTCAAAAGGAAAGGGAAATAATCTGTATACGGATTCTAGAGATTGAAATAAGGGAAAACGTTCATTCGACTGAAAACGCATTATTATCGAGTTACGGCTAGCGAAAAATTTCTTGCAAATTTCAGTTCCCCGGTGAAATTTCAGCATATTAGAGATAAACCTGATGGTTTCTTATATATTTTGACTTAAAAAATTGAATAAAACAGGTTTCAGAACTGTATTTTTTGTAGTTTTCATGCTATCCAACTGAAAACAAAAAGTGGATGACAAAAACATTTTTTTTAGATTTGAAGTGCAATAACTTTTCCAAATGACTAATAAATGCGTAAATTTTATTATCAAATTGAGTAGAAAATTTTATTCTGAGTTAAGTGATTTAATAAATTTATGAAAATCAACTTTTATTAATAACAGATTTAACAAAATAACACTTACGAGTTGTAAAAATAAAAAACAACTGTTTTTAGTACAATAAATTTAGATCATTTAAAAATTCAAATATTTTTTATTTACTTCAAAGAATCACTTACTGTAGTTTATACTCTAATAATTTATAATACAACTGCCCAAAAAGGAGTGAAATGTATTTAGACTGTGTACATGTGTGTTTGTTTTACCGTAACAGCTCAACGGTTGATGAATGACTGCGTTGTAATCCTTACGTTCCGGGAGTGTTATAGCCTATATAAATAAGTACATATTATGTTTAATTATTTTAAAACATTTAAAAAAATGTTACATTATATACAAAATTATCACCTAATTTTAATTATCCTATATCAAAGAGCAATGTTTTTTTTGGCATCTTGTTTGTTTGTTTTAATATATATCTGTTGTTTAATCTGTATTTTATTTTCTAAAAATCAAATCAAAATAATAAATAAAAATAGAACCAATCAATAGGACTTTAAAAATTATACTTTTTTCTATAAATTGTATTAATTGTTTATTTTTCATACAGTAATAATTGTATGAGTAAAACTGTTGTCTTTTTTACAGTTAATATTTTCACTGTAGAACGGAAATGAATTTATTAATATATAAAAAATGCTATAAAAATATTTAACATCTTATTGGAATTCAAAATTAGGTAAAAAGCAGAGTAAGTTGAGAATTTTTTATTTATCACTTACTTTATTATATAAAAATTCTTGGCAACCAGATAAATGCTTGTTTATTTTCAATATTCTGAAAGAAATAAAAGTAATTTATTCCTTCCCATTTGTCCAATTGTGTCGTACATATTTGAATTTTCAACGAGAAACAGTTCATATTTATTTTCCCATTGGTAATTGATTAGTTTGATACATTTTTTGCTCTTAACCTTAAATACCCTTTAAAAATCAAATGTTATATCCATTCCTTACGCATTTATCAATTTTATTATAATTTTTCCGAAATACATTCTCCTAACTTTGTTAACGAAATTTTAACAGAACTGTTAATTTAAATAATTATTATTTTGTTTAAATGCATTTAAAAAAAAAAACAAATATGCTGGGCCCATCCAGATGGGAGGGCCCATGGAGGAAACGCGATTCTGATTCGGTATTCTCTGCGGCATCATCAACTTCCGGGCTTCTGCACTGACAAGATTCAGGCAACCACGGTTGAAGTTACAGACTGGTTGGGGTCTATTAGGCTGTCCGCTGTGTACTGCCCTCCACGGCATACTGTAATTGATGAGTTGTTTTCTGATTTCTTTGCGACTCTGGATTCTAGATTCATTGCCGGAGGAGACTGGAACGCGAAAGACTCATTGTGGGATTCCCGGTTGACTACCTGCAGGAGTAGATCACTGAAGAGATGTGTTCAAAATCTGTAACTGGACCTGGTATCGGGATTCCAGCCGACATACTGGCCTATGGACCTGACGAAGATCCTGGATTTACTTGACTTTTTTGTTACCTCGGGTATATCACCTGCATACACTCTGGTGGAGAACAACTATGATTCATCGTCGGACCACTCGCCCGTTCTACTTAAATTGAGCACGACGGTGGTAAGGAGGAAAGAGAGGCCTATTCTTCATACGAGACGAACGGATTGGGTTTCTTACCAGGATTGGATCGAAGGGAAACTGACTGACCCGTTTCCACTCGATACCCCTGGGATATTGATTACGCGACGTACTTTTTGATCTCGGTCATGCAGGAGGGGCCGGTCTACATCTGATGATTTGGACACAGCTGGAGACAATACAAATCCAAGGGAAGTGACAGAACTAATTGTCTCGAACGTTTCAAAAGGCCAGAAGATAGGACTCAATAGGACGGCGCGGAGGCTGAGGAGGTTGTTGAGGACTATCAGGGACGAGACATCCAAAGAGTACATAGGAAATCTTTTTCACCTGAAAGGGGACGGATGCTTCTTATGGAAGGCTACAAAGAGACTGCAACGATTATAAGGAACGCCCCCGCCCAACAGAGGCATACTGGATCGAGGACTGACAGAGAAAAGGCCGATCTGTTTGCTTCACACCTAGAGGTAACGTTCCGATCCCACGATGCAGAGGGCCCCGACTTCCTTGAGAGGCCGATGCCAGTCAGCTTCCTGATTAAACCGATCTCTGCAAGGGAGATATTGAAATTAGTCAACCAAGGAAGACGATTAAGGAAGGCCCCAGGCTTTGACTTAGTGACGCACAAAATGCTTGTCATGCTACCACTTAAAGGCATCGAATACATCAGGAATTTGTTTAACGCTGTTCTGTGGACGTCTTACTTTACAGCGGAATGGTAGGTGTCGCACGTGGCGATGATTTTGAAGCCAGGGAAGTCTGCACAGGAAGTTTCTTCTTACAGACCAATTAGCCTGTTACCGGTCTTATCTAAGTTGTTTGAGAAGCTACTACAGCACAGGCTTAGGCCAGTGTTGGAAAGTAAGGGGATAATTCCGGACCATCAGTTTGGGTTCAGGTGTGGCCATTCCACAATGGAACAATCCCATAGAGTCATCAGCGTGTGTCTGGAGGAGCAGAAATTCTGCTCGGTGGCGTTCATAGATTTCCAGCAAGCCTTTGATAAGATATGGATAGCTGGCTTGCTCTACAAATTAAAGCTACAACTTCCTCAATCCTACTTCCTAGTCTTGCGGAATTATCGTGAGGGACGTTTTGCTCAGGTGAAATGGAATGACGAGTTTTCAAGGTTCTTTGAGATTGGATCCGGTGTCCCTCAGAGCTTTGTGCTGGGACCTGTGTTGTATTTCATATTCGCTGTGGATATTCACGCCACGTTCACTGATGGCACTGCTGGCACTGCTATCCTGGCCGTTAACGAAAACACTGGCCTACCTCGCAGACCCTACAAATGGCGCTGGATCGTGTGTGCGTGTGGCAGAAAACGTGGAGGATTAAGGTTAAGCAAGGTAAGTCGAAGCACGTCACATTTGCCATGCAAACAGGTGATTGTCCCGGTGTGTACTTCGATGGTGTTTTGATTCCGCTAACGTAGACTGTGCGTTATCTGGGACTTCACCTAGATCGGCGTTTGACCTGGAAGTGTCACGTGAGGATGATGAGGAAACAGCTAAACGCAAGGTACAGAGAACTTCATTGGCTGCTACCGAGGAACTCATGCCTCACGTTATCAAACAATATCTTAATTTACAAGACTATTCTGCGCCCAATCTGGACGTACGGTGTAGAATTGTGAGGAACGGCTAGTACTAGTAATGTGGAAATTATACAACGATTTTAGAACAAAGTAGCGAGGGTAATTGGCGAAGAAGATCCGTGGGTCACGCGGAATCATGAGATTCTGGATTATCTGGAGCTCCCATCGGTTCGTGGGATTGCACAACAGCGCAATGTCAAATACCTGCAGAGGCTTGAGAATCATGTAAACCACTTTGCAATTAATCTACTCGATAACAGCAGAGACGTCCGACAGTTGAAACGAGCCCATGTACTCGACTTAGGGTTTGCTTAACAGTTTGGAATCTAACACCATCAAGTTTAGCGGTGTCGTATCTAATTTCTCGTTATTTCTCATGCTTTTTTATTTGTTATTAATGTTTGTTTTGTGGACTACAATGGTGCTGAAATTAATGGTTTATGATTTATGACTGAGCTTGAAATTTCATATTTGACTTTAAGTTTGCTTGTAATTGTTTATTGTGTATTATTTATTTTGAAGGTTCCTTAAGGACCTTCTTATTACGTGATTTTATCAGGAAACTTACTTATGACTCGGCAGGAGAGCCGATTGTTATTATTATTGTTATTGAGCATAAAACTTAATATGATGTGACTTTCTTCAATTTTCTTGATAAATTTCAATAAAATCAGTCCCTTAATAGAAAACCTAAGATAAATAAAATGGGTAAATCTTCACAGAACACATTACAGATAGCTTATTTTACAATTAATATAATGTGTAAATTGTTTCACCAGGTGTACTGTATTTATTTTTACTTTTATTAAACAATAAATGTGTAGATCATGAAACATAATATAGAAGGGAACAAATTTATTAGGATGATATAGTTGAGAAATTGTCTCCTTCAAAAGTAATATGTTAGAGAAGAATTTAAATAATTAAATCTTTTATGAAATAAATAAACAACAAAAATTCATTGACCTGATTCAAGAAAATTAATTTTAAAATCCGAATAAAAGTGAAAAAATCAATTATACAAACACGTTAACTACTTATAAAAAAGACATAACAGTTAATTTATACTATTCCATGTACGAGTATATATAAATACATGTTGTAAAAATATCATAATATATATATATATATATATATATATATATATATATATTATGTCATAGAATCATATGTTTGAGAAAGTAACGTACAATAAAGATTCCTTTTTATAGACATTACTAGTAAACACCTAGTCATGTAATTGAAGAATTATTAGATAAATAAATTGCAATAATAGTTAACTGTGAAACAACTCAGTTTGTTTTTTTTTTTTTGCTACATCTCTGCTAAAGTTCCTTTTGTATTAAACTAGTAATTTGATCTAAATACTACAGTAAGTACATGACAAGAATTAATTTAATTAAAAAGAATGTCATAATAATTATTATATTATTATTCTGTTACGATCGTTTTATACATGTTGTTTTATTTTTTCCTAAAACGTACATATTATGTTGTAAGATAACTGTGTCGATTGATTCCATATAAAAATAAATAAGTAGCTTTACAGAAATGCAAAAAAAATTTCAATTTTTTTCTTCTTTAAGTTTAACGTTACAGTACCTTTACAATCTGTTTACAATTAAAATTGAACAAAAAGGAAATAAGCTAAATTTGAAGTAAACATTAAGAAGCTACAGATACGGTGGTTAGTAACTTAAAAGATAACAACGAAAAGAAAATTGAAGAGGACTTCGTAAAGCGGGTTTATAAAATTATTTAATGTATCGATAAATGAAATCCAAGAATATTGTTTCTCGTTAATCTTGATAAATCACTTATGGTGTTATCTAATAAATTAACTGCCATATAATCTGAATGCCGATCCAGACGATTTTGATATCGCTGACAGAGAGATTTCTTACTTAACGGTTCGTAATTTAAAATCGTTATATACGAGTTTATTGCTTATATACCAAAGTATGTTTAAAAATTTGTTCAGTGTTTTTATCTGATAACGTTTAAGTATATACATATTGGAATTGCTTGATGTACAAGTCCTAATTGGTTTCAAGATGGATTTATAAATCGATAATTTATTTTCTACTGAGAGCCTTGATCTATGTCCTATTAGTCAGTACATATTTTTAAACTTTGGTCTAATTGTATTCGCTTAGATTTGATATGTTTTGCTATAGTATGGTGCCGGTCAAAATTAAAACCAAAGTATTTACATTCTTGAAAACTTAGAATTGGAATATTTAAGATAGAAAGAGTTTAGCAGTTTTCCTTTCGAGGGGTGAATGTGACGTGCTTCGACTTTTTATCCAACTAGTAAGCAGGATTCGAGAAGACTTGAAATAATCTTGAATATAATGAGATGCAGTAGCTGGACTTTTAATGAACAGCAAGAATTGCAGTATTGTCAGCAAATGTTTCGACGGTTGTATCTGCTGTAATTGGTAAGCTGGCAGTAAACAGAATATATAAGATGGGTCCAAGAACGCTTCCTTGAGGTACTCCTGATTTTATTAAGAAAAAAATCAGTTAAAACTTCTTTATGCTTACGTTGAAAATATCTATATTCTCGCTAAGATTTTAGTATTACATAGAAAACATGCGGTAATTTTTTTTTTTAATTTATAAAGTAATCCTACTTGCCAAACTATGTTAAAAGCTTGACTGACATCGAGGAAAACAGCTGTTGTCTAAAGCATGATTTATAATTTTAAAAATTCTATTTGCTTGCTTCACTGTAGCATGTTTCTCCCTAAACCCAAGTTGGTGGTTTGGAATTTGATCATTTACGAAATGCTTCATTTTTTTTAATTTCATATAAAATTAATTTTATCGACAGCACAAGATTATCATCTAGAAAACACATTTTAACCAATAAGAAGTGCTGTTTTCTGTATATTAATAATTATAAGGAATGATCTATATTATTATAATTATGAAATGATATAACCGATATATAAAAATTTAAGGAAATTAAATTAATTTGGGTAAGAATTAAGATATACATTTTTTTAACTGTTTATTTTAGTTTTATTCTCTTCGGTTTTCAAATGATTTATGGTACCATTTTATAAATTATACATACTTTTTGGAAAAGATAAAATAAAAATTAGAATTGTAACAATAAATTTACTGAATTGGAATCTCAAGCAGTTCTGATCATATTACTTATTTTGTAATAACTATAAATCAAAATTTTATTATTATGCTTTTTATAAAAATTTAAATTGCCCTCCATTAGAAGATATTTATAGTATACTATACAGATTTTTATATATCTGTACTATTCTACTTTATTTTCATTTTTTGTTCTATATTATTAGGAAGATGTGGAAGGTTTTAGGTATTGCAATAACGTGAAGAAATTATTTGTCTTTATCCTGCAAATGGTTTTTTTTTTATTTTCTACATTTTCTTACATATAAAATAATTTAGGAGCAGAAATTATGTAAGTGGAGATATTATTCTTCTAATTTAAAAAAAAAAATATTGTTCTTTAATTTAAAGAATAAAGTGAAAATTGAATAAAACTTTAGGGAAGTAAAATGGCAGTCTAACAATTAGAAAGGTTTTCTTTATATATATATATATATATATATATATATATATAAAAGCAGAATTAGTGATTTTTTTATTTTTATTGACCTGAAATATCAAATAAAATAGGTCAGAACCTTAACTACAGTAATTTTTGACAAGCCTGGTGTAAAAACCAATAAATTGTGGTTAAAAACCCTGTTTTTTATTTTTGACATACAATAAATTTGTTAAATAACTAAAAAAAAACGTTTAAACAAAACTTATTGAGAATTTAATTCCGAACATAAAATAATAATGACCTATGGACTACTAGAACTATGGTACTAATTTCTGCGTTACTTAAAACTAACGGTTGAGAAAATAAATTTTTCTATAAAATTTCCTCGTTTCTTTCTCTTTTTTTAAAAAAATATTTTTATTTATATTCGCAACAACATTTAGTCATTATCGACTTATCAAGGTTAAATTTGTAAGTGTAAATGTACCGCTAAATGTGTAGTATTGAAGAGACTCAGGCCGACCATTCCTGAGACGTGTGGTTAATTGAATTCCAACCATCTAGCAACATCTGTATAAAAGCAACTACTTTTACCATGATTTGAACCTTAGAACTCTCGACTTCAAAATAAGCTGATTAACGATGACGAGTTTACCACTAGACCAACTCGTGGGTTTCCTCATTTGTTGGTTTTAATTTTGTAATCAAATACTCTATAAAATAAAAATGATAAAGCAACACTAAACTAAATTTTTAATAAAGAAACCAATTTTTAAAAAATCAGATGCATATATATTTGTAACCTTTCGTTAATATTCTTGATATATTTTTGACTTTTTTAATTTTTTTTTAATACTTTTACTACTTTCTCCTTTTACTAATTTGATTTAATTTAATTAACCTTTTACGCCTTTACTTTTACCTTTTACTAATTTCTCATTACCTTTTGAAGGTGATTTTTAAATAGTTGAAATATATGATAAAATAAACTGTTTAACATACCTCTTTTTCTTATTTAATCTTTTTATACGATCTTGTATTTATTTTATAACAGTGCGTACGAAAGGAAAATTTATTAAATGCTGAATTTTGATATCATAGCAATAGTAGTAACATTAGTATTCCAATAGCGAAATCCTTTGGGAAAACATTAGTCCACCTACAGCTTAAACCAATAATTACGTACAAGTTACGTATATGTATATATCTTCGCTATCTATATATTCCTACCACAATCCAATTAAACTTTCTCATGTATTTCATAAAATGAATTTTAGTTTTTCGCTTTACGTTATTTGCATTTTTGCAATTTTATTTAATGTAGAAAGTGTCTACTTTTTTTAAGTATATCAACTGCTATACTTACTGTATGTTTAAATCTACTGTAATCTATTCTGATCATACGATCAGAATATATTCTTCAGGTTTAAAAAAAAAATTATTACGTAGTTCTTGGCAAGAAGACCGACTTTTCATTATTTTATTTTTTATAATATGTTTAATATAATTATTTATAAAAACATAAATAAAAGAGAAAACTAAAAGAGGTATATCTTTTTTATTTAATATTATATTAACTAATTTGGTGAAATAAATTTAATGAGTTTACCCTACCCTCAAGCAACAAGATTACCTAACTCATTTTCTAAATTACATTTTCATCTAAATTAAAATATATTTAGATGTAGAAATAAACATCATAATCTGTTAAATATTACGATCAGTATAAGAATAAATTTAATACATAATAATCTCTCGCCACTGATAATTGTTTATAATTGTTATCAGTTATTTTCTACTGTATTGATTCGCAAGTATGTTTTTGTAATATTATCCATTATTTTTAATTTATAATATGTCCCAATTCTTAACAGTGATATAGAAGATTTACAATTTTACAGTCATTTATTTTTATTTACGTCTATGGATGCGTTGGTAGTATATTATTAATCAACTGTGAATGACGCAATATCAATACCTCTTGAACTTCACGTCAACCACAGTGGCATATTTCCTCTTGGTTCTCCTTTTGTTTTTGATGCAGATCTCGCTGTTTCGCTTAGGACACGAAATTTATTCTAATATAGAAGAAGCACATGGCTTCTTTCTTAGAATAAATTTAGAATTCTTTAAATTCTAAGTAAATTTAGTGTAATGTTGTTTACTTAATAATGAATAAGAAATGATTTCATATCTGTTCAATAAAAATAATCGTTCATTATGACATATAACGGGTGATAAATCTGAGACTGGTTTAAGAATTTATATATTGCCACATAATAACGAAGTGAAAAATTTACAAAAAACGTTGGTACGGGACTAATATAAAATATCTAAAATTTCAAGTAGTTATTTTTACTAAAAATATCAAATTTGCAAAACAATTTATCCAATAAATTAATTAAATACGATTAATTAAATCCAATAGTTTTCCAATAAATTAATTACACGTTAAAGATATAAATCAATACAAGGATGCTTTTCAGTTACATAAAATACTTTACCAAATATCATCTACAAACATATGTATAGCCATATGAACCATAAAAAGGGAACTTTTGTAGTGATTTATTTTTATTACTGCTGTTTAACATATATTTATTATAGAATCTATTTATAAAAATCCATCCAAATTTCATTCTTTTTGATGTATATTTTAACATTGAAAAGTATGTGATATTTTAAATAATTATTCTAATTTTAAAGCGGAAATTAAGATCACATTTTCTGAAAAAGCATCAAATAAAGATGTTAAAATGATATATTACATGTTGAAAATATTATAGGATAGCATAATTATAAAAGCCATTAATATTTATTTGAATGCTATGTAATAATAGTAGTAAACTGTTCGGGTATATTTCTGCTTAAAAAATAAATAAATTTGAGTAAAATCTGTCCGTGATTGATGATGTAATTATGTCTAAATCTGTTAATAAATAACGTAATAAAAAAACCTTATAAATTCTTTAGCTTTAGTATAGAATAAATTATTTACAAACGTTTCCGACTCCTGTCAATGTTTTTCGTTTTTAACAAAAACTTAATACTTTACACAGTAATCAGTTATTCCTTTTAATTATTGAATTTATTAATTATTTAAAAGTCGAATTATTTGATTGTTTTTTAATTTATTTTGCACGTTCATTATAATTTTACATGTTTTATCCATTTTTCCTTGATTATAAGGAAAAATATATTGTGACTGACCAGTATCAATATTTATTCGTTCAAGATGTGTTAAGTTATAAGGGTCATAAATATTTTACTCTTAAAGGTCGTTAAACTTTCAAAATTATCTATTTTAATAATTCTGAATTGCCTACGGGCGAAATCGCTTAAATTAAGCTATATTATTTATAAATCATAATTATTATTTTTTTGCTGAATACCTTTATTCACTTACAATCAGCTTCTACAAGGAAACTATAAGTAAATCCTATGACTGACTATCACGTGAAAGAGGACCACCCAATGACAATCCTCAAGTAATACAAAAACAATAGTCTAACATAACAAACAAACAATAGTATAACAAAAATAATATAACATTTTATAGTGCCTTTGAATGTTCATTCGAATGTCTAACCAACATTAACATTAAAACAACAAAATAAATAACAACTTTAAATAGAACCGTAAACGAAACAATAACTTTGAAACAACCAAGAAACAATAAACGTGAGCAGAAAACCGCCAAACCAGATCATCACAACGGGCCATTAATATCAAGCACATTGAGTCTTTTTAGTTTCCTAACGTTTTCGCTGTTGTCTACCATATTCAACCTGAGATGGTTAATGGTTATATAACCTGGACACATTCCTTGAAACTAGACGTCCAACTTCCTCTCGAACGCATGGAATGCTTACGTTATCGTGGATCTAAGCATTCCTCGCAAACCACAGCGCGTGGGTTATGTTTGTTCTGAAACCGTTAAATGACCTCCACGTTGCTGTTACTGGCCGTTCCCCAGAGTTCAATCCCGTACGTCCACATCGGTTTCAAGAAAGCCTTGTAGAGCAGAACCTTGTTAGACAAAGAAAGTTGTGATCTTCTACCCAACACCCAGTACATCTTCTTAAGCTTAATTTCAAGCAAATTCCTCTTCTCCCGTAATTTTTAATTCTTCGCAGTTATCTAGATGGTCGCTTCTCGTGCGTTAATTACAATCAAGAGATATCAGCGTTTTTCGATAATAACTCGGGGGTACCGCAGAGTTTATTCTGGGGCCGGTTCTGTTCCTGATCTACACTTCTGACCTGCCTACTCCTACTGACCTGCCTAGCAAATGTCACGGTTGCATCGTACGCGGATGACACGGCGATCTTGACGGTTGTCGATAGCCCGGCTACTGCCTTAGAGAAATTACAATCTGGAATGGATGCCATCAGCGTTTGGTTGCGTACAGGGTGGATAAAGGTTAATCTGGTAATGTCCATCCACTTGGCGTTCACGATGAGAAGAGAAGATTGCCCTGCGGTTCGGTTAAATAGGATAAGTCAGTACGGTACGGTACGGTATCTGGGCAACTTGATCACCGTTTGACGTGAAGAGATTATGTTAGAGAGAAGAGGAGGTTGCTTGAAATCATAATTATTAAAATTAAATATTGCAAAACAGTGTTTAAAAGTAAATTTTTACCTTCGTGGAAAAAGTTTTAAACTAAACTTAAGATATGCTAAAATTAAAGAGAGTGCAAAATTAATAAAATAGTGCAATTTACATATCTCCGCTTCACCACGTTATATAATTACTTGCGTTGTGAGAATGATAATGGTAAATAAATATTAAACGCTGTTCAGTTTGTTAAAAAATATCAGTGTATAGAAATTTTTTCAGAGCAACAATTTTGTTAGTTTGGTCAGTACAGGAAACTTTGAGTGATCTAAGAAAATCGGCCTAAAAATATTAGTTGTAGTTATCTGGGTAAAAATTTAGTTTGTCCTGTTTTTAGCGAGCTAATTGTGTTTCGTTTCCAATTTTTTTTCAATTTTTTAATTACTTGTATGTTATATTTTAAATCAAGTAACGGGAGGCAGATGCAACCAGTCACGTTGAACATACAAAAACAGTGGCTGTATTATTAAGCCCCCGCGCCGTATACCGCTGCACATCTTAAAAAATCGAGATATTTATCTGAAGTGTATTTGCAAGATCCAATTTATTAAATATCTTGTTTAATATAGTCGGAAATGGGAAAATTTACACTAATTTTTCAAATTTTTATACCTTTCTTCACCGTTTCAAGGTCGAATTTCGAACAATCTGGAAATTGGTTTTTAAATATTTAGATGAAAATTACACTCATCAAAAATTAAGTTGGTATTATTATACTTTGTTACTGAAAAATTAAAAAAATAGCCACGTTTAAAAAACAAATTACTCCATGTTAACTCATAACTCGAAATTTTAAAAAAATCTAGAAATTAGTTTTTTTGATATTCACATGAAGGTTACAAGGTAAGTTGATATCTTCACTTATTACCGAGAAATTAAAAATTTATTAACTTCATTTTAACCTTTCAACTCGAAATTTCAAAAAATACTTTTTTAATACACATGCACGTAAGAAGAATATGTATAAAAATTTCATCGATTTATCTTTAGTAGGTTATGCTGGGCGTTGATGAATCAGTCAGTCTGGACAAGTTGTTTAATAGGTACATATTATATATATATATATATATATATATATATATATATATATATAAACGTCCTGTATTAATTTTACATTATTTTTATTATTCGGTGTGTGTAGAATGTCTAGCGATTTGTTGCGGCATAGTTTTTTCCTTTACATCACATATGTACTAGTAATGTATATGTCAGGTTGATCTGACTCAAGACACTAATCAGACTTGCAAATGGTACAGCCATGCATAGATGTAACAAAATCCCATAAGGCTTGAGTTTTTCCTTATTCATCGAGAAAGTTTCCATAACACATATTTACCCTCTAAAGGCAGGTGATATTTAAAAGTGACACTTCACTCAATTAACTATATTTATTTATTTTACAGTGAACATAGCAAACTATGCATTACATTGACCTTACTGAATAGGAAGATATAAAGAAATATAAAAATATATAAAAAATTTCTTTAGTATGTAAAATAAAGTAATCATTAATATGATTATATTAGCTAGGTATGTTGGTTTATTTTCAAATAGTTTTATACATTTTGTGTCTTTAATCCTGTTCTTTATAATTTTATATGTGTTTTAATTCCTTATACGAAGTAAAGGAAGTATTGTAATGGCGACAAATTTCGGTTTTCAGACTTCAGTAGAAATATTCATTTTGACTATCCCTGAATCCACTTCGACGTGACGTCTGTACGCACATATGTATCTCGCATAACTCAAAAACGATTAGCCGTAGTATGTTGAAATTTTAAATGAGAGTACACAACTAGATGTTGTGTACCTCTCATTTTGATTGCAATTGGACCAAAAATGTCCAAAAAAGCCCAAAATCCAAAAGAAATTTTAATTTTGGAGTTTAACTGCAGTAATAAGACCTAATTATACCTTTACAACGATATTATCATAAATGGTACTTATTTTTCATTGCTTCCAGAGTTATAGCCAAATAAAAAATTTTAATTAATGAAATATTTGAATCTTAAAGGTGAAGGCACATCGGTTCGAATCCGACTTCGTTTCCTCTTTTTTTTTAACTTTTATTTTTTTTAATTTAAATATATTGATATATTAATACTTAAATAACAATTAAAAACAGATATGAAAAAAAAATCAGAATTTATTAGTCATAAAATTTTATGTTCTTTCCATTAAAAGTGTATATGTAGTTTAATAGGCGTATAAGGAAGTAATTTTTTTTTTTCTTTCTTAAATTAAATTATAACAATTCTTTAATAACGTTCAATTCTTTTATAACAATTCAATTATAACGTAATATATTTTTCTATCTTTTATTAAATAAATTTTCATTAAGTTTTTCATATATATATTTTTTAAATAAAAATATAAGAGTTAGAAATTTAAATACTTTCTTAAGCGATATATAGTCTTTAAGCTGTGTAGTGATTTATTTTCAGATGTTATCTTTCTAACTTTTAAGAAATCTTTTATAAAATGTCTCTTTTTGTCGTATTTGTTTCAGTTTGCAATAATTCATATACGTGTGGTCATAGTAATCTTCTAAAATTAATATTTTTAAAATGAGTAATAAAAAAAAAAAGATTAATATTAAAACAGATAAAATATAAGGTAAGAAATACTAGATCGAAACGGGATGATATGTTGGTTTTTATTTTATATTTAATAATAATATTCTATAATATTGTGACTTTTTTTATATATGAAATGATATATCTTGACCTTACATAGTTTACGACTAAAGATAACCCATTCCACTTGCAACAAATTTACAACCCAACAAGAGATAAAAGATACTTATGTTGTCTACTTAACTTTAAGATTAATGGTCCTCTGACGTTGGTCCAAAGAGGTTTCAAAAGAAGAAGGCGAATTTTTAGCATCTAACTTCCTCGTATACTAGCAAAGCATATTTAACTTCCGGGATACTCAACACACTCAATTTGAGAAATGATTGATGTGTTTTTAAAATGGTAAATCCGCTGTGAAAATATATTTTAATACGTATGTACGTGTATATTTGTGAATATTTTATTTTATATTTATTTTATTTATTTTTTTTTTTTTTTTGCAGTAGATTGCATAATATGAATACAGTGCATTTTGAACAGCTTTAAAATATTTTACATTGTGTTTAGAATATTTTCATATGAATGTACTGACATAATATATAATAACGCAGAAATGAATAAGTGATATTTATGTACATATGTGTCGGCAAGAATTCAAAAATTACGAATTTCATGATTTATTTACGGCTAAAAAAATTCTCATTAATCATTTCATGTTATAATTTTGTTGAAAGTTCCAATTTAATATTATAAAATTGCATATTATAACTGTATAATTTAATAAACCTTCCGGATAAATAATTTATCAATATATCAGCTATAGTCCATCTACGGTAACATGTAATATTTTCTTTTCACATTAAGATAACTGACATTACTGTAGTTTGATATATGTTAATGCATATATTTACCTCCTGATTATAAATATTATTACATTCTCCAGCCTTCACGTGTAAACATATACATACACAATTATTTTTTTATTCAGATTTTACATACCAATTTTTGCAATGAAATGAAATTTTATAAGGTACTAGAAAACTGGATTACATGCTATTTATTATTTCTCTAAAATGGAGAGAAAATATTTTATTAATTTAATATTTTTTATACATTTACCACTTCAAATTTTGTTCCGCTAACAAGTCCTAAAGTTTCATAAATTCATTTATTGGCTTGAAATGGCTACTTATTTTAATAGTTACCAGTTTTAAAATCTTTCAAATGCTGATATTCAATTTTAGTTTGATAATCAAAAGCTGATTTTATGCAAATCATATTTTTCGAAGGTTGAACTCGATTTTCAACCTTTTGGTCGAGCATATGCGTTTTTCTTCCAATCTTTGAGAACCTCTAAATGTTTTTTTTTTTTTTTTTAACTTCCGGGACGATTGTAAGGTATTGCTTCAGAAGAGGGTATGAATGAAATTTTTGTTGTGTGTGAATATGCCATGTCTGACCGGGATTCGAACTTGGAACCTCCGGATGAAAGGCCGTAGTAGCCTTAGATATTCTTCTTATCTGTGACCTCGATGATTAGACGTTATAAAAATAGCAATAAAAATAGCAATATCAAATTGAATGTTGAATCAATGCTAAAATTATTTGTATGACTTACCCTGCAGGAACTTCTTAGTTCAGAATATAAAAATCTACTAGTGCTTTTTTGAGGATGAGTTCTCGAGCGCGAGTCGCCGCCGCAATTTCAGATTAGATAATGACATTAAATTTAGCAAAATACATAACTTTGTTGAAAATGTCGATATTGATAATGGCAATGGATGTAGACAACTGCAGTAAATTTATCAACACAAGTTTTATATAAATATTCTATTACTATAAATACAAGTATAAATTTAAATTATTTATAAAATATTCCGTATCAACTTCGACCAAAAGGTTAGTTGTTAAGTAAATTCAGTAATAATTGGTTTTGCAAGATGAAATAAGGTAAATAAATAAATAAATAACAGTAATAACAAAATAAAAATAATTTATGATATGACTTTTTACTTTAAAATTAAATAAATAAGTTTACATGGTATGTCTTAGAAATAAAAGTAATTTTACTTAAATTACTTTTAAATAACGAAGTTATATAAAAATAAAGTTTTTACTCTTGTAAATTATTACAACTAATAAACAAGGTTAAAGAAGGATAAAACAAGATTAAGCTCAAAGAATGTAAAATCTAAAATTAGATGGCTAAATTTAATACCCAGTTAATAATTTCTATTACTAAACAATCATCATTAGTACACATTGACGAAACTATAGGAAAATATGTAAATAAATGAACTTAAAAAAGGATAAATATATAAGTAAAATTTCTGTAAGCAGTTTTTGAGCGTAATATTGTTCTTAAATATTGAAAAAAATGTAGTGTAACTTTTACGAAGGTAATGAAAAAAATTAATTCTCCCTTTGGGCCCGAAGCTACTTTCATTTTTATAGTTCTACGTGAAAAAAATTAAAAGAGTTAAAGCAAAAAACAAAAAACTCAATATATAAAAGTTTTTTTAGAGCTAGGGAATAAATTTTATGTTAAGCTTAACAAATTTGCTTAAGTAAAGTTTTCTCTAAATCTAACGCCACCCCTCCATAGTAAAGATTAAAATAAGAAAAAAGGATGTTCAAAAAACTTTTCTGCATTTTAGGACCGGGGTCAGTAATTTAAAAAAAAAAATCGTTAACATTTCTTAATAGCGCAATGTATAAAATGTAAACTTTCAAAAAGGTTTTGAAAAATATTTAATCCGAAGCGAGGTAGAGACAAAAAACATTTAATGTAAAGGGGGTTGATTTAATACAAAAAATGTTTGCATTATTTATATCAAGAAATTAGATACGACACCACTAAATTTGTTACGCAGACCCTAAGTCGAGTACATGGGCTCGTTTCAACCGTCGGACATCTCTGCTGTTATCGAGTAGATTAATTGCAAAGTGGTTTACATGATTCTCAAGCCTCTGCAGGTATTTGACATTGCGCTGTTGTGCAATCTCACGAACCGATGGGAGCTCCAAATAATCCAAAATCTCATGATTCCGCGTGACCCACGGATCTTCTTCGCCAATTACCCTCGCTACTTTGTTCTAAAATCGTTGTATAATTTCCACATTACTAGTACTAGCCGTTCCTCACAATTCTACACCGTACGTCCAGATTGGGCGCAGAATAGTCTTGTAAATTAAGATCTTGTAGGATAACGTGAGGCCTGAGTTCCTCCGTAGCAGTCAATGAAGTTCCCTCTGTTTCCTCTTCATCCTCACGGGACACTTCCAGGTCAAACGCCGATCCAGGTGAAGTCCCAGATACCGCACAGTCTCCGTTTGCGGGATCAAAACACCATCGAAGTACCACACCGAGACAGTCACCTTTCCGCATGGCAAATGTGACGTGCCTCGTCTTACCTTGATTAATCCTCAACTTTTTCTGCCACACGCAGACACCATCTAGCGCCATTTGTCGGTTCTTCGTGGCTAGACCAGGGTTTTCGTTAACGACCAGGATAGCACTGTCATCAGCGAACGTGGCGACAATGCAATCATCAAGGACCGGAATGTCCGCAGCGAATGTGGAATAAAACACAGGGCCCAGCACAGAGCTCTGAGGAACATTCGACCCAATCTCAAATTTTACAAGAGACAAGTATTAAAATTAAAAAAAAACACGACTGCTTAAACATTGCTTTTTAATATAGGATAATTATTAATTCTGTATAATTGAGTGTGCAGGTGAAATATTGTATACAGTATAATCTATATATATATATATATAGACACATATATTTATGTGGCCTGTGGCACTACCGGGGTACGACCCCTCTAAATCGGTTCAACAGTTGAGCTGCTACGGTGGAATAAACATACAAACATGCGTACACACTAAATATATTACAGTCCGTTTTGGGCAGTCGTGTAAAAATACGTATTGTTGAAATAATATATTTGTTATTTTACTATTATATAGAGTTAACAAATTTAATAAAAATCTTCAATTTTGATAAAATTTACAAATAATTACCATTGTAATTATTTCATTAATAAATTTAATGAAATTTATATTTATTATTATGATAATTTTAACTTTAAAAATGCTTTATCATTTGAAATAATTCAAAAACTTTGTCCGTTATAATATATATCAGTAGGCTAGTGTAGTACTTAAGATATGATTCAACCGAGTGGAAAACGTAGGCTGTTATTATATGGACCGGAAAATACATCAATAAACAAAATATATATGAATGAACTTCTTTCCTATATCTCACGTTTTTGAAAAAAATTATTTATCTCTATTACAATTGAAGATAACATTCCATTTATCTATCTATAATTTATAAATTATATCTCAATACTATCTGAGAATTTATATTATTTATTATATAAACTGACTACATTAAATATTCAATTTTATATTATTTGAAATTATGATATAATGAATATGATTAATGAACGGAAGGTAAAATTTATTTGAGTTACTTTGGAAAGTTACATACTTCTATATTATATAATGATTGACATATTCGCATTAGAAAAATAAATAGGAGATATATATATATATATATATATATAAATATTTTATATTGTAACTGCGATCGTTAAGCATTAAAAGTGAAGTTAGACCTACATAATTTAACATTTACTTGATAATGCTTTTATATATATATATATATATATATATATATATATATATATATACACACAGCCCATTCTTGTATATGCAGTTGCACAGACACATTTACTTTTTAGAAAGTTTTATATATATATATATATATAGTTCATAAAGTTACAAATACTTATGTATTTATACTCACCACGTAAGAAATATTTACAATCACAGACACTTTAATAAAACATTGTTTAATACTGATATAAACTTTACATATACTGCACGCATCTACTTAAGAATTAAAGAGCAGAATAGTGGAATAGCTATTAAATGTAACTTAAATCAGGCTTATACTAAATTAGAACTTACGCAGAACTTACAGTTAGGTCAAAGAGAAAGCCGAACTAATATTTTACGATTTAATATGATGGTGTCTATATAATGTTATGTATATAATTTACACATGCACCAAACACTTATGAGTACGTGCGGGCACGCACGAATATGGCGGTTGTAAAAAATGTTTGTTTCGTTATTATTTCTATATACTATATATTAAAATTTTTAAATAAATTAATTGTTACAAGTAAAGATAAGTAGCATGTAATGAAAATGTATTTAAGGTATTTTTGATGAAAGGTATACTTAAAATTTTTTCTTTATTTTAATTCGTGATTTGAATCACTAAAATATATGAGATGTTACTTTCTCTAAAAGTAATGATGTTTATTATTTTTACAATAAAGATAGGCTTAAATTTCTTTAAGTATAATGTACCCTTACGAAACATTTTATTGTTATTCTTTGCACTGAAAAATTCAAAAGACAAATATGAACTTTAAAATTTTAGGTTATATTTCATATTAACGGTACTGACATTATAATAACCGAATGGAACGAATAAGTGCGATAAGATACTATTGAATAGAACAAGTCTTGATTTAAATGAAGTGTTTAAGAAGAAGTACTAAACTGCGGCTGTTAAAGATAACAGCTCATCCAATATTACTTTACGCTGTAAAACGTACATGCGCTGTAAATGGGACGCAGATAAATTAAAGCCACTGAGGAGTGAGAAAAATTTACGGACCGATAAAAGATATTATGAATGGGCACGAGAAACAACCGAAGCTTAACATAGAAGTAACGGTAAACAGTAATTTTAAAAGAAAGCTATTACAACGGTTTTAATATCTTTACACAATTAAAGATGAAACACTAACTAAGAAAATCCTCTCAGCTAATCCATTTGGATAAATATCCATTGGTAAACCAGAATGAAAATTGGTGGATCACACCAATTTCAAATTAGATGTTCTGCAAGTGGAAAATGTAAAAAATAATAGAAAAATTGGAGAAATTGTTTTACAATAAGAATGGATTTTTAGGTTTATCCACGTGGAATGGAAATTAATTTCTATTAACTTTATATTTCATTAAATTTATTTTTATATATAGTAAATTCCGGATAACCGGACTACTTCGGAACCGGGATCATGTGGCCGTATTAAACAGCTGACTAATAATGGTTTATTAACGAAAAATGAGGAAACATACGCAAATACAGTGAAGTACATAAACACGATTTAACATCGTATTATTTTTTCCTTGTTTTTTTTATAGTGGCATCAACTATAATAGTCATTAACAACTTTATGAACACCTTTGTGAATTTCACAATAACCACCATACATTTGATAACAAACTGGAATATTTGTCCACTATCACAGATAAACCGCTACAGTTTTTTATATATTTTTTCCGCTTGAATAAAGCCTTCACATAACCCAGGTTTAATTGTCATCGAATAAACCCGAACACTGGACAATTTATAAGTGATTTACGAACCATTTTACATTACTCCTCACCTGCTGTGGAGAACCAAATAGATGAGCGTGGTTAGGTTTGTGTGCTCAATCCTCAAACTAGTTACTATGATTTAGTCTTTTTTTGTTTGGGATAAATGGTTTCTCAATGCCGTGTAAGACCTTGGGAGGATTCAGCAGCCAGAACTTATTTCACTGCATACGTAGTATGACAAGATTGTCTTTATGAAGTCTGTCTTACATGCTAATTCTAATCGGGGGCAATTTGTTGCCTCGCCTTGGCAGCATCTTCAGGCTGTTCGTTCCCGAGGATGCCGCTATCACTTGGACATCTAACAATAACATATTATTCTAAATTTATAACGACTGCCTTTTATGATCATACGCGTTTCACTTCAAGTTCTTCTTCATCATTTTCAACATCTTCCAGTTTTTAAGTAATGTTTTTGATTATTTCATCATCACTCCCATACACCTTTAAACATTCGTAATAAAAATCAGTAGAAATAAATGAAAATTGAACATCTTTTCATATTTATATAAAATTTACAAAATTTTTCTCCTAGTTGTAAAGGAGAAGATACTTTCTCCGTATAGCATTTAAACAACGGTTAAATCGCTATTTAAGTTATTATTTTTTCAAAAAAATAAAGAAACAAACTAGTGGGCCTTTCAAACGGCATTTCGGCTATTAAATCAATGTAATTTTACAAGAATTACAAAAATATGTTTCTGTTTGTACAAAACTAACCCATTTAAACGGCTACCTCGAATAACCGGGGATTCTGTTAACCTCAATTCACTATTTTATGAAAATGTCCATTCTTATATGTTATAAACAGATATCTCAGAAAAAAATTAGGTAAATTGATCAATACAAAAAAAGAAATAAGAGAAAATGAAAAGTTACATGTTATAAATATTCTATTAACATAAATAACGGTTTAATTTTATTAGAAATGACAGCCGAGCAGGGCGATTTGCCAGACTTTGTCTGTAATTTATATATTTAAATGTAAATCAATGTATCATGAAAACAATAAAGAAATAATTAAATTTCTGTAATAAATATATAAAATTTGACCCTCCTAAAAAGGTTTTGTTATAATCGCTAATTATTATACTCACATTCTTGACACATAACAATCTATCTCAATTATAAAATTTTCATCTTTATTTAAGTCGTTATGTCTTTTTCATTTCTTTTGTGAATATAAATATAAAATATTCGTTCAGGTTGAATTATATATATATACATATATTTTAAAAGTATTACAATTTATCATAACACCATATCTATCTGTTGACAACTATGAAATTTCATCTGAAATAAATCCAACTATTTACATGTAAAAAACATACTCTTTAGCTTTCCTTCTCGTAATTTATTTATATATTTATTTTTTTAATTCATAATACATTCCATTTTGTTAATCCGGTTTTATAAATATGATCTTCATATTTGAAAGTAATATATTCTACGTATATATTCATTTAGATAAATTTGTTTTAGATCCAATTTAATTGTGTTTAGATACATACATTATTTTAATGTAATAAGAAAATATATAAATAGATTTATTTTGAAATTGGTTTTGATATATTTTTATTTATTAATAAAATAATTCATTTTAATTTATTTCCATAGTAATGATAAATAAATAGACTTGTTTACTTTTTAAGGTTTATTATTATCATATATAATATATACTCGTATATGGAAAGATGTTTAATTTTCATTTATTTGTATTGATTTTTATTAGAATATGCTAATGTTATTATATATTTATATACTTAAATTAATATTTTATCATAATATAACCCTTATTATGTGCATATTTTATTATTTAAATTAGAATAAATTAAATTAAAATGAAGAATGAAGAAAGTTCTGATTTATTAAAAAGTAATTCAGAGAACTAGCTTGTTTAGTTTAAATGAGAAATTTAAATACTGAAATGGATTATCATTTTTTTGTAATATTTTCATAACATAACTATTTTTGAAATGGAAATGAATAAAACTCAGAAATATATAAGGATTTGGGAAGAAATACTACAGCTCAAAAAAATATAATATGGTTTATCTAAATCGATGTAGCTGGTAAATAAAATTTCAAAATATGTAATATTAAATTTTATATATAGTATTAAAAACACTTAAAATAGTTATGAAATTCTCATGACAGATCACAAGTTTAAAATGAACTTTGATAAACTTTTGGTACAGTTTGAATCAATTATTGTTTTTTATCGTATCTGAGTTTATATTAAAGTAAAAAAAATGGCAATTGTATACTTTTACAATCATCTTCGTCACAGCTTTACCCATGTTATACAACTTAAAAAATTAGAAACAGTTTTTTTGTAATTATGTTTGGGTTGTAATATAACTATTCTACTCTTGTGTCTTTTGGTCAAATGTCATTTGAAATAAGTTATTGTACTTTCTAGAATTATCTAAAAAATATTTAGATAAAAGATATGTTCTCAAAATAAAATTTTTAATGAAATCAATAGGATATGGAATTGCTCAAAGTACTTTCTTCCCAGCATATCAAAGTTCAGGAATTTCAGCATTCTATTTTTTTTTTTTTTTTCATTGCAATGGTTACTTATTTTAATAATGTAACTAATTTTAATATTTTTAAAATTGAGAGAATGTGATTTGAAACCAAACATTTCTTAAAAGTTAAACTCGGTTTAACCTATACGTTGTTCTTCAAGTCTATGATAAATTAAAAAAAAAATTATACTGTATACAAAATTGTCACCCGCACGTTCTTTAATTATCCTATATTAGTAATTATGCTACATTAAAGAGCAATGTTTGTCAAAATTTTTTTTTGGCAGTCGTGTTTTTAATTTTTTAATATTTATTCCGTGTTTCCAATTGAACCACTTCAAAAAAAAATTCATTTGTAATTTTTTTTAATAGAAACGATTTTATACGTAACAAATATTGTTTGGAACATATGGTATAAAAGTTGTGCATTAGTATTTCTACAATGTTGCAGGAGGAATAGTTTGAAAATTATATCAGGTAACTGAACTTACATTTTGCAATGTATGGTTGAAATATAAAAAAATAGAGTTTTTAAAAATATATGTTAAGTTTCCAGCGTTATTTATTTAAATTGTTATATTAAAAAAAAAATAAATTGATTTGAAGACGGGAAAAATTGAGTGATAGGGAAAAGTTGATGAATCCACAAACCTGAATATTATTCTGATGTACACATTCGTATACTGTATTATATTTCACGAAAAACAAAGTGTTCTCTATGTGATTTCCTGCTTCTGTTAACAATGGAAACCTTGCGTATTACCATGGTAACCATCCTCAAATCTACCAATAGCGATCAGCGCCTTTTCCCTTCCATTAAATTTGACACAAATGACAGTCATCTGTTTAGAGTAGGTAGAATTTGTTACTAGCAGTAAATGTATAGAAAAATTGAAAACTGATAGAGAGAGAACTGTTCTAAAAAACCAAAAGCAGATGATTATATGGAATAACAAATGTATTGTTAGTATTATTTACATAAAAAAAAGTTGTTTAAAATAGCTGATACGCTAAGTCAGCGTTTCTTCAACTTTTGGATAAATGGAACCCTTTATAATGCCCACTTTTTTCATGGAACCTCTGGTTTGCTTCAATAGTATGGTTTTAATACAACATTTTGTAAATGGATTATTTGTAATAAAAATGACAATTATTTCGATCAATATTTATTTGCTTCAAATAATCATTTTAAAATTAATCCAAAAATTTTTAAAATAACTTAAAAATAAGTTATTTAAACAGGATTTAAACATTAATGAGATGAGTGGTAGAGTGGTATTGTTTTTTATTATCACAGATATACTTAATATTAGGTTTTGTGGATGACAGATGAATTTTCATGTCAGGTCCGGGACACATAAGCTGAAAACCCCGTTTCGCGCATATATGTAGTTGCAATTGGTAAAGGTGCCAACACGCCCTTTTGTGAATATTGAGTTAACTGCATCATAATTCCACTATAGGCATTAATTAAAAATTTTCTTGCAACGATGAATCGGAAGTAATTAGAATAAAAGTTTCGTATTCTTCTGCTAACATAGTTGAAGTTATGCATTTACAATAAATGGGGTTTTAATCCTCAATGATTTTTTATATTCAATTTTTTTTGTTCATTTGGAAAATACTGATTAAAAGCTAGATTTAAATCTTTCAGGTGATGAATAATTTCTTCGGTATATGATCTTTCAATTTCACTTCTTCTTCTGAAAAGCTTCTTATTGTTGGGAAGTAATCAAAATCGTTGGAGCTCACACAAATTCTCCAAAATTTTATCATTTTCTTAATAGCAAGAATCTTTTCGTAAGCAGTAACCATAGTTATCTTTAGCAAAAGAGCTAGTTGTTGAGTCCGAAGTAGTTAAGTCAAGTTCTGCAGCAGAACGCTTTAGAGAGCTTTTTTTAAGCCACCTTTCCATCCTGCATCAAAATCTTGAAAATGTTTTTAAAACAAAAAATAGTGTGGCAGCTACCTTTTAAGCGAAATAAAGTTTATGTGATTACTAACATTGATAGTATGATTAACAACGGAAAATAAAATACAGACACACTATTAATAGAATTTCTGGGTTTTAAAACTTCAGACAGAACTAACACAGTTTATAAAAAAATATGATACACGTAGACAAGTGACTATTTCATTTGTAATTGAATTTGACTGTAATTATGACAGATGACATTAAATTGAAAATACTTCATCTTTAGCTCTACTACACAGACTACTTTGTCAATGAAAACGTTATCTCAACTCCATTGTTGGCGATAGTGTTTTCATTTTGAAGTTGTATCGAACGCAAAAACGATATTTGTGATTATCTTTGTTTATTACAGCGATTATTGTTTATTAATTTATTCTTACAACCATACTGACTACATATTAAAAGCACAAATGAGTAAGTTAATGTATACATACATTCGTAAACACATTAATATACTTATGGATAAACCTATGGATTTTAAAGATTACTGTGTAAATTACCTTACCTAAATAATTTCCTCCATAATATAGGGCAGGCAACTGCACATACTTAAACGCCTCATGTGAAGGCAGGATATTGGAGCCATGTTACAAACAAAATCCTACTGCATAAGCTAATGGAAGCGATGGTTAGTTGGGATTCTGTTTTAATTTTATGGGGTGTTATTTTTTATTGTTTTGCCTTGAATGTTATGAAAAAAAGCACGTAAGTTTCACGGAACCCCTGTGTGATCTCCACGGAATCCCAGGGTTCTGTAGAACACAGTTAAAGAAACACTGCACTAAACGCTCTGGATTATATAATATCATGTCTTAGCATAGCCTAAACATAATTTTTCAATAACTGATCGTATGATATAGTAACGGCTAATAATTTTCTTGTAAAACTTACTGTACGTTATTAGTGTTTTTTTATTTAGTTAGGAGACTGCATTTGAATTGCATGCTTAGAAGACTTTTCTACCTCGTATAAAGTGAAAATTGAACTTCAATCAAGATATTTCAGTGCATGCAAAAGAAATATGATCGAAGAGGGGGGAGGCAATCACTGTAGTTATTTGTCGAGCTATCATTAAAAAACGAACGACAGTATTCAATATACCATATTATACAAAAGATCGATGCAGAATAGGAACAAATTAAGTGCCCAAAAGCAGGTCAAATGAATGCTGATAAAAAAAGAAGAAAAAATACATCTTACGATAAGTAAAGTTTTTTGTTGCTTTATAAAAAAAAAAATTGGGGATTACTACTATACACGGTACGGGTTTTTTATTGAGTGATGCATTTACAGCTCAGCGTTAAATTAAGATTGCCTATAAAGTCAAATTTCTAGTTGAAAAGTGATATAAAACACTTAATATTTTACGATAAACTTTAAAATATCTAGTGATTCCCTTTAAACTAATGTAATAAATATTTTAAATACCGCGCTAGAGCCGTAATATTTATGAATCATCTTGGTGTGAAAGTGCCATGAAATATTTAGATTATATTAAGAAGTTTTATTATTCCTTCCTTGTATTCCAGTAAATATTTTAATGTTTAAAAGGATTCATCCTTTGTTTTTTTTACAACATTTTATTCAGAGATAAAAATATCTTGAAACCAATTTTTTTTTAAACTTAGATATCTAAGTACTTTCTAGAATTTTTTTTAAGAAATAAAGGTCATCTGATAAAAAGAAATAATATTTTATTATTTTTGTGAGTGACATGAACAGATGCTAATCCTACAATTTCTGAAAAAAATTAACAAAATATATCTAAATTTAATGGTCGTTATAAAATTTTTGTAGCTGTATGTATAAAACGGTTATGCTAGAATGTAAAAAATTAATCTCTGCAGTAATATTAACTTGCTTTGATGCATATTGTATAAATAACGTACCTAATAATAGTTACTTTATATCTTTCCCAGTGATTTTGTAGAATAACAACTTTATAGTTACGGTACCTAGTTGAACCTACAAAAGATTTTTACTTCAAAATTTATAAAAAATGATAAATATTTTTGTAAGAATTAGGAAGCTAATTACAAAGTATGGAGGTAAGTATGAGATTACATTCAGCCAACTTGTTTTAATAATTGAGAAATAAGTTATTTCGAATTAAAAAATTTTCTTCCTTTTATTATTCGATTGTTAAATTAATTTGTAGAAAAATTATTTTTGCGCGTAAAATTTAAAAATTTAGAATTTATTTTATAATATTTCAATAAAAAAAGAAAAAAAATTCATATATTTTAATTTCCAATATCCCACACTACCTTACTTACTAATTTACTTACTAAAAGTAATGAAATGTAGTAGAAATAACAAAGATGGACCACTGAATGTGAAAATAGGAGGAGAAAAGATTATGGAGGTAGAAGAATTTTGTTATTTGGGAAGTAGAATAAAGATGGACGAAGCAGGAGCGATATAAAATGCCGAATAGCACAAGCGAAACGAGCCTTCAGTAAGAAATATAATTTGTTTACATCAAAAATGAATTTAAATGTCAGGAAAAGATTTTTTAAAGTATATGTTTGGAGTGTCGCTTTATATGGAAGTGAAACTTGGACGATCGGAGTATCTGAGAAGAAAAGATTAGAAGCTTTTGAAATCTGGTGCTATAGGAGAATGTTAAAAATCAGATGGGTGGATAAAGTGACAAATGAAGAGGTATTGCGGCAAATAGATGTAGAAAGAAGCATTTGGAAAAATATAGTTAAAAGAAGAGACAGACTTATAGGCCACATACTAAGGCATCCTGTAACAGTCGCTTCAATATTGGAAGGACAGGTAAAAGGAAAAATTGTACAAGCAGGCAACGTTTCAAATATGTAAAACAAATTGTTAGGGATGTAGGATGTAGAGGGTATACTGAAATGAAACGACTAGCACTAGATAGGGAATCTTGGAGAGGTGCATCAAACCAGTCAAATGACTGGAAAAAAAAAATTTTTTTAAATAATTATTTAAAATAATTATTGGGTTATTTTTTAAATAACCCAATTTTTTTTGCTTGATATCACAACTTTTACACAAATAATAGGGAATGATTTATTAATAAATGTATTAATGATCATGGATTAATAGAGCGTTAATTTATTAAAGGAAAAGTTATTTCATCCAATCCACATCCAGATGCGGACAGCAACAAACAGTTGAAGATCTAATTCAAACGCGGATGTTTAGATGGTTTGTTCATGTGTGCCGGATGGACCCGGATCGCTTGCCGCACGGACTCCTCTGTAGGCAACGTCCTACTCAGTGGAAGATTCAGAGTTCTGCGCCAAAGTAAAAACTTGACCTCGACCAGGTCAGGATCGTCTCTATAGACCGTAAAGACTGGAAACCGTCGTGAACAAATTTCCGAATCCTATGGCACCCACAAAATGGAAGGCTATGGTGTAATTTAACTGGACACTAGGATTTTAAGAAATTTCTTTTCATTTAAGAGACAAGAACAAAATAAGGGGTAGAAAGACCGTATTATCATGATTTACGTGTCTTAATTCAAAAAAGTCTGCTTAAAACCATTAAATTGATACAGGAAGTCATTGAAATTCACAAATTATGTAAGACAAACTAATTAAAAATTTAAAAAATTATTATAAGAGGAATCGAAAGTTCTCGGCTAGCACGACGAGTGGAATTTTTCGAGGTTTGCTGAAAAGATTCGAATTCATTGTATATTTACTCTGAAGTACGTGGTTGCCCTGGACTTTTTTATCTACATAATAAAAAACCGACTCTTTCAAATTGTTTATACCAGTGACTTTCTTAGCCGAGGTTGAGAATCTAATTACAACCCTGCCTTCTGGAACCAGACCCCTAATTAAGCATGAACACGGTTCCGGGAGGTCCCTTCACTCTAGCTGCCAGATGAGGGAGGCCCGGCTATGCCGTTCCCGTCCTCCATTAACCAGCAACCGGGACTCGGTCCTTTGTGATTCGGAACGGACCTCCCGGAACCGTGTTCATGCTTAATTGGGGGTCTGGTTCCGGGAGGCAAGGTTTAAAAAAAAAGTAAAATAAATCTTGCGTTAATAATCACAGTTATTGTGATTTAAAAATTTGTTTTCATTTTATTATCCCATTGATAAATTAATTTGAAGAAAAATTATTTTTGTGCGTAGAATTTAATAATCTAGAATTTATTTTATATTTTGAAAAACATTCTTATTTTTTTTTATTTCCTTCATTCCTTTTTATTGATACACTATAAATAAATTTAAAATGAATTAAATTTTAACTAAGATCCTGATGTTAAGTTTAAATAATATTTTATTTTGATGATGAGTAAAGTTTGGATTAATTTTTGTACATTATTCGAAACTTTTAAAGAGCGATTCACCTTACCATGATAGAATATTTTATCATTGATACTATAATTGTTTTCATAATCTCATCTCGTGCAGTATTTACCATAAACTTAAAACATATTGAGCATCTGTTTTCATTAATCATTACCCACGATGAAACGGAAGCGGTATATGAGGTTGTGTGTCTGTCTTACCATTTTCCTGAAAAACTACTGGACCAATTTCGAATTTGGCTTTTTGCATTACATAAAAATCACTTCAGAGCATGTTTTCCCTCCTCAACTCCCCTGGGTTGGTCCTGCAATTAAACTTGTGGATGATAACTTAACCCAGGGGAGTGTTCTGTGACTCTTTTCCCCCGCCGGCAGCAGGTCCGGCATGGCAGGTCGGCTCACCGATTCCGGAATTTTTACTATGTCTTTTCTAACTTTATTTGCCTGCTTCAAGCTTTGATGCTGGAGGGCCGGGCCCGGCAATACCGTTCCTGGATCGCGCCCGGAATCCGGTGATTATCAGTGATTCAATTGTTTTCCATTCTTCGACATCTTGATTCCACATTGGTTTCAGGCAAGGCTTTACTTGATTCTTTCCCATCTGTGTATCTTTCCCATAATATGTATGGTGAAACGACACTATCAATCCATAATATAAAATTGGGCAGTTATCGTCGCCCAAATCAATGCAAGTACGCGCCGTATTCCCCATCGCCAGAGCAGCTTCTTAAATCAGTTTTATAGGCCACCATGGGGCGCTGCAGTAGATGTGTTTCTTTAAAACGGTTGGGACGATTTTGTTGCGGCTCTTTGGATTACACAGGTATCACCTCAGAGCAGGTTTGTAGATTAGGTTTACGGTTATAAGCCACCAGGGGACGTAATTTTTTAGGTAGAAAAAATATAATTGAACAGTTAAATAATTTATTGCATAATTTTCTGTTACAACGTAATTAAAATAAATTGAAAAGTTTATTTTTAGCGTTTTTAAACATAGACAAGTATAAAAATGTTGAAGTTTAATGCCGAATGCCAACTTACTAGATTATGTTGTCATTAAACTTTATAATAAGTGAAGTTCGAAGCTTAAGTTTAGGTATTATTATTCATCCATACGCGCAGCTTATCTTTGCTTTTCATGTCTATGCATGTCGGGGTGTATAACCTAATAATTTATACTTAACTGAACAGTAAATATATAAATGCATTTTAATGCACACGGGTAGGTATTTAATTGTTAATTACTTGTTTTATATGTATATTTACTTTTTTATAAATTATTTTTTATGATATGTATTTGTGTCATATAAGTAGATTATTTATTCTTTTTGGCTCCAGATATATTGGTGTCATTCAATGAATAACGGCATCAAGTGGTAGAAATAATTTACTACATTTTTTAACTTGCTATTTTATCATTTATTTATGTATATTTTATATATTCAATCATTTCATATTAAAAAAATGAATACATATTATTTTAGATATTTTTATCTAATTTAGAATAATAAAATTTTCATGTTACATTTTTAAAAATGAAATCTTTAGCCTCATTTATGGTAATAGACATTTAATATAATAAAAAATAAAATATGAATATTACCTGCATAAATAAATGTAACATTATACGAGAATGTTCTTATAAAAAGCTAAATTTAAAAACTCCACCCTTATACAGTCTTTTAGATTTACAAAAAAATTACATCTAGTAAAAAAGTATTAAATTAAATTAGCAGAGGTAAAAAATTAAATTATTTTTAACAGCGTTAAAAAACTAGACTTTTTCTTCATTGAACGGGACCTTTTCTGATGATTCCTTTTTATTTCATTTAGAATGGTCTCGTTGGAAAACGAAAAACTGTATTGACTAATTAAATTCAAGAAAATTAATTATATTTCCATATAAATATAGAGTATAGTAATCTAGAGAGATCACATTAGATCACTTTTAGATCAAAGTGTAAAATGTTTTCTAATTTATGATTAGTTTTTCACGAAGTAACGATAAGAATTTCAGAACATGTTCTACTAATGAAAATAATAAAAAATGATTATATAAATTCAGATCCTCTCCTGTTCTCTACTCAAGGGTAACCAAACAAATGAACAATTTTGGTGAAAAGAATTTTCATTATAGTAAGTTGTAATACATTTACTTAGTTAGTTTTAATCAATAAATTTGTTTGTAGATATTTTCATATATTCAAATCTTTGTTTTTAGATAAAAATTAAATTCAGTATTTTTCTGCCACGTATTGGTTTTTATTGGCAGTAACAAAATTATTTTACGCCAAAACTAAATTAATAATTATACAGAGTGTCCCATATAAAACGCAACCCAGCCTTATGTTGGTAGGTATTGAAATAATAAAAAGGTATGTGTAAATGTAAATGTAATTTTTATTATTACCATCCATTGCCTTACATTTAGAGTAAATGTTGGAAGTGGCCGCCATCTTCTTGAATTCAAGCTTCAATTCTTTTTACAGCGTTTCTTGCAACTTTTTTTCAAAGTTTGTGGCTGAATATTTAATACAGCTTGTTCAATATTGACTTTCAATTGTTCAAGTGTTCGTGGATTGTTGCTGTAGGCTTTTTCTTTGAGGTAACTCCGTAGAATCCGCCGCAGTCAAATCTGGAGATCTTGGTGGCCACAAGTCTCGACCGATAACACGATTACCAAAGAATTCCTCGACGAAATCAGAAGTTGAACCTGCGTAGTGCGATGTCGCACCGTCATGTTGTAGCCAGCAGTGTCTGTCTTCCTCTTCGAAGAGTGCAATGAACTGAAATAAAATATCCTGATATCGTTCTGCAATGCAATTAAATCCGTCCTTATAAACCTCTGTCTAGGTTCTGCGATTTGTAGGGAGAAATAAACTCCCGCCAACTTTGCATTCCATTCCATTCCATCGTTCTGCAATAATGGTGTACTCGAAAAAAATAGGACCTATTATTTTCTTCCGCGATATCGCGCACTACACGTCCAACTTCTGCGGGTGTAATTGTTTTTCGTGATAAACATGGGGATTTTCAGCACTCCAAATTCTTCTGTTTTGGCTGTTTACGTAGCCATGCAAATGAAACCGTGCTTCATCTGTGAAAAATAGCGAATCCATAACATTATTCCCTCACGCAGAAATCGACGGAATCGTTGACAATATTTTAGCCGTTTTTCTTTGTCGGGCTCAAGAAGTCGATAAACCGATTGAATGCGATAAGGTCGTAATTGTAATGTTTGGTCGCCCGATGAACAGTTGATTGGTTGATTTATTTCGAGAGGTGAGTAATCGGTCTTTGATTTCAGTGACTGTATGTATTCAACATTGACGCAGATATTTTGTGTTCCTCGTTATTAACAGAACCAGTCTCTCTAAATTTTGCAACTAACCTTAATACTATGTTTAACTAACCTTAATACTATATGTTTTATTAGGAGCTTGTTTATCTGGGTACTTATGGCGAAACAAATCTTGCACTGCAACCACTGATTTCGTACTGAAGTACGACTCAACAATGAAAACACGTTCATCTAGCGAAAACACAATCTTGTCTCTAGCAATACACTGAACGTTATGATCGCATTGTTGTTACTATCGGTAGTGTTCTACTGTTTCGCCGCGATGTTCAGATGTTGGACGAGTCCATTTCAGTAACGAGCAGGGGAGTAAGCTTGACTTTTGAAATTTCATGGATGAGTGGTTGATGGATTGCGGTTTATATGGGACAACAGTAGTTTATGTATCATAAAACAATTACTACAGATGCTGTTATGAGACCTGTTTTTTCAGTAAGATTTTTTTTTTAAATCCCGAGTTTGAAGAATTAAGATGGAGTAACAATAAAATGTACTATTTTTTTAATTTCTCGGTAACAAAGTAGATATTAACGTTATTTTTGTTGAATATAAGCTCTAATTACGTGATTTTTGTTCGACCTTTAAAGGGGTGAAGAAAGGTGTTTTGAACAATGATTGCAAGTTTTACCCATTATCGGTAGATTCAATTTGAATTTGTAAATACCATTTATAAATTTGAATTTGTAAATACGGTTTTGAATTTGAATTTGTAAATACCCGATTTCATAATTATTTCCAGATTTCATAATTAACCTTAAATTTCCCTTAAAAGTAACTTAAATTTTCGTTAATGAAATTTTTTTCTTAAAAATATTAATTTTTAGCCTCACCGATTTAAATCAATTATTAGTCTGTAATGAATAACAAATAAAAATAAAGTGAAAAATATGGTTTTTTATTGTTTCTGAGTTATTTCTGCGTCTTAAAATTTTTATATAAATATTTAGAATATTATAATGTACTTATATCGCCTTATGGAAAGAGAAGTAATGATGTTGACTATAGGGAAAATATCGACCATGATATTTGTACAACGAATGTTTAGACTAATTTTGTAAGCCATTGTTTTTTCAAATAGTTTCTTTATTAAAACGAGAGTAAATTTAATTTATAAAAAATTATTTTTTAATTCATAAAAAAGAGACTACTGGACTGATTACGATGCGGGTCTTGATTACAAAGGGATCCCCTTTGTACTTCCTTGTACAAAGGGGAAAAGGAAAAACGGGAAAATGAGAAAAACTAAAAGAGGATAAGGAAGGGGAAAAGAAAATAAGGAAAAGATACATGGGGAAAGGGAACAGAAATATGGTAAAAAAGAAAAACGGGAAAAGGAAAATGGAGAAAGGGTAAAAGGAAATCAGGAAAGGGGAAAATGTAAAGGGGATAAAGGAAAAGGGGAGAAGAGAAAAAAGGTAAAAGGAAGAAAGGAAAAGGTTAAATTTTGTGAAGTTACAAAATAAGTATAAGTATAAGTAAATAAGTATACAAGGTATACTCGTATACATATTGAAGGTAAAATATACGCAGTAACTATAGTGAATATCCGTTTTTTACAATTTTAATGGACTATTAAACTTAAATATATTTTTCAGTTAATCTGTAAACTTACTTTGGAATATCAAAAAGTCAGTAATCGTTGTATATAATTTTAAATTTGATGTTATAAAATAAAATATGCAGATAACTAAAATTGGAATATGACACTAAAATGTTTTTATTCTGTTTTCTTCAGAAGTTTTGTGCGAGTGATGTGTTTGTACGAAAAAAGAGAAAGAGTGATGTTGTGTTGTATTTCTAAGAAACAGTAAAATAGTTTAACATAGAAGTGCGCTTCAAGTTTATGAATAATATGTATGATGTCTTATTTGTATCGCTCATATCATAAAAACAACTGCAATGCTGCATAATGTTACCAGCTCTACTAGTTTTACTAAATTTAACAACTTGTGTTGTTTATATTTTTCAAAGTTATTTACTAGTGATATATTGTCGTGTAAGTTCATAAAATTATACTTTTTTCTTGTACAAATCGCTTATTTAGCCCGTTAAGAAAACCTAAATTCTATTTTTTTTTATAGAAGATAAATATTGTTTTAAGATTTTTTTCAGATTTCCAAGAGCTATTTTTCAAATAATAATGAATAGAAAAATGTTTAAGAAAGGTGTATTAAAATATTTTAATTTTAAAATTTTATTTTAAGATTCTCACGACTTATTTTAAATTAAATTTCAAAGCTTCGTGCTTAACATCATTGTGTTATCTGTACATAAAATACCGATTTCATGTAGCAGAAAGTTGGTTTAATATAATGGAATAAATATAAGAAAATTAATTAAATTTTAGTTTCTACTTTGTAGTATGAGATTATTTTATTTATTGTCTGGTATTATCACAAAAATGCAAGTATTAAACGGTTCTAATTGAAAATCAGTCTGTTTCATTGAATATAAATTTACTTCTTCTGGTAACTTTCCACATTTCATATATTAGTAAATAAATATTTCTAAATAGTCAGTTTTAATTTCTTTGGCCTCCCCCTTCGTTATTTTTTTTAAAATTATTATTCACTAATCTTCCGGGAGAGTGGCGCTAACAATATCTCTAACGTTGATATCAGATTGCAAGATATACTTTTGAGATTTAAGCAAAATATCCATGAGTTTTTATTTCAATTTCTTTCTGAAATCACTTGAACACATCTATGTCCTTCAGAATAGCTCTAATATACTGTGCCTTGTTCGTATCAGAAGATCACTGGTCAACAACGTTTGAAAACAAAATAGTTTAGCTTTGATAGGATCGGTGCTGTAATAAAATTTGAAACATATTTTTCATAATATTTTAATTACTTCTTATTCTATAATTTATCACACAAAATTGATTTTTTTAAAAAATAATGTACTACACGTCAAAATTAATTATATATTAATATATTTAATGATTATACTGATATTTTGTGATATCAAGCAAAAAAAATTGGGTTATTTAAAAAATAACCCAATAATTATTTTAAATAATTATTAAAAAAATTTTTTTTTTTCCAGTCATTTGACTGGTTTGATGCACCTCTCCAAGATTCCCTATCTAGTGCTAGTCGTTTCATTTCAGTATACCCTCTACATCCTACATCCCTAACAATTTGTTTTACATATTTGAAACGTTGCCTGCTTGTACAATTTTTCCTTTTACCTGTCCTTCCAATATTGAAGCGACTGTTACAGGATGCCTTAGTATGTGGCCTATAAGTCTGTCTCTTCTTTTAACTATATTTTTCCAAATGCTTCTTTCTTCGTCTATTTGCCGCAATACCTCTTCATTTGTCACTTTATCCACCCATCTGATTTTTAACATTCTCCTATAGCACCAGATTTCAAAAGCTTCTAAAATTTTCTTCTCAGATACTCCGGTCGTCCAAGTTTCACTTCCATATAAAGCGACACTCCAAACATATACTTTAAAAAAATCTTATATTATATAAAAAAATCTTATATTATAATTTAAAAAAATTATATTTTTTACTGAAGGCTCGTTTAGCTTGTGTTATTCGGCATTTTATATCCATCTTTAGTAATTCTACTTCCCAAATAACAAAATTCTTCTACCTCCATAATCTTTTCTCCTCCTATTTTCACATCTTTGTTATTTCATCTTTGTTCTTTCCATCTTTGTTATTTCTACTACATTTCATTACTTTTGTTTTGTTTTTGTTTATTTTCATGCGATAGTTCTTGCGTAGGACTTCATCTATGCCGTTCATTGTTTCTTACTAGAATTACAATATCATCAGCAAATCGTAGCATCATTATCTTTTCACCTTTTACTGTTACTCCGAATCTAAATTGTTCTTTAACATCATTAACTGCTAGTTCCATGTAACGGAGATAGGGAACATCCTTGTCGGACTCCCTTTCTTATTACGGCTTCTTTCTTATGTTCTTCAATTGTTACTGTTGCTGTTTGGTTCCTGTACATGTTCGCAATTGTTCTTCTATTTCTGTATTTGAACCCTAATTTTTTTAAAATGCTGAACATTTTATTCCAGTCTACGTTATCGAATGCCTTTTCTAGGTCTATAAACGCCAAGTATGTTGGTTTGTTTTTCTTTAATCTTCCTTCTACTATTAATCTGAGGCCTAAAATTGCTTCCCTTGTCCCTATACTTTTCCTGAAACTAAATTGGTCTTCTCCTAGCACTTCTTCCACTCTCCTCTTAATTCTTCTGTATAGAATTCTAGTTTTTGATGCATGACTAGTTAAACTAATTGTTCTGTATTCTTCACATTTATCTGCCCCTGCTTTCTAATATTTTAAAATAAAATCATGAAATATAATGAGTACATACTATTCAACCAATTAGATATTATGTCACATAAGAGATATAATTCAATCATATTAAAAAGTATAATCATTCTGTAATTCATTATATTACATATCAATTTCTATGTAGATGATTTTTAGAGTGTAGAGTAAATTTTTAGTGTTAGTAAAATTTTATTAGCTATTATTTTATATGACCGAGAGCACAGGAGAACGACTAACATCATTATGGTGTGATTAAAATCCTGATCTTTTTAAAATTATAGAATATGTTAAACTACTAAAAAAAACCTGAAGCCTACTTATATTTAATTAAAATTCAGTATTTATTTGTAATAATTTTCATCAGGTATTTTTTTTTTGTAGTGATTATATATTTTCTTTTATAATACTAGTGGTGTGGGAGTGGCAGTGCCGGGTTTATTCCGTTCCCGATCTCTACCGCATCTTTATACTGGTGATTCTGGAGTTGGAAGTTTCAGCGATGGTCCGCAAGCAAATACACCAGCTCATAAAAATACCACTCCTGAAATACGTCAATTGCTGACGTTAAAACAACATTATTATCCGGAAGGTGGTTGGGGTTGGGTTGTTGTTTCTACTGCATTCATCGTACAGGTTCTTACACATGGACTTCACACTGCTTCTGGTGTACTTCTATCAGAGACGGTCAACAAATTTGGCCCTGAAGTCACCATGCCTGCAGGTAATGTTAAATATTTTCATAATAATCGCATGATAAATTAGCGTGTATTTGTCCAATTATCAAAATACTAATTTTGAGTGGATCATCTCGAAGAAGACGCTTATTATAGAATAATTTGATGCTCATATAAATAAATTTTACCTTGAAGTGTGAATACTACTTGTATATTTTATTAGTTTTACAAAATGTTATCGACGGCTATAATATTCTTATTTTCTAATTATATTTCAATGAAATTTAATGTATTATACTTGTATATTCGTTAGTTAGTAATGATGCCTAGATTTATCCGATATGCACCTGATAAACACTGGGTTTCTTCTGCATAGCCATTGGAAATAGAGTCTACCGATTGGTCAGGGAATTTCTATATCGGTTCAGACGTATATAATATAATATAATATAAGACGTATATATATAATCTTCTTTGTTATTTTTAAATCTGAATATTTCATTAATTTTAAAACAAAAACCGGGAATAATCCGTAATAACATTATAAACCCAAAAGATACATTCTAAGAAGTTATGAAGTAGTCTGCCGATTGGTCATTGCAAGATTTGAACTAAAACATACTAAAACCATCAGCGCAAGTTTGAACTTTTTGGAATCAGGATATTAATTTTTTTAAAGTGAAAGTATATGAACAATTATTTTCCCTTGCCCCATTTAGTTATTCCCTAATACTTTATTCGTTGTACAAAAAATCTTTTGTTTAAAAAGTTTCTTTTTCTTAAAAATTACTATAAAAATCAACATTTTTATCACGATGAATAAGAACGTTCATACTGTCATCACGAACAGGAGAAGGGAAACAGATACTGTATCACTATTAACCCTTCCTAAGCGGCTAGAAGCACTAGCGTCACAGCCCTGCCATCTTTGAAATTCCCTTTTCCTCGCAGTGTTGCCAACCTAATTATTTTTTTGCAGATTATATACTAATTATTCGAATATTCCAAAAGTTGTTGCTACTGCATCATCAGCTACTGTTGTATTCTAAGGAGGAAGAATTAAATAAATAGTATTTAATTGGTGAAAAGGTAACTGGTTTGGATCGATCTTGAACTAGGTCGTCCGGTAAAAGTAGAGGCTGGTGCGTTAAGCCTCGTGACCATCCATCTGCCAATCGTGAATGCGAAATATCTGTTCTACATAAGACGCGAAAAATAATTCCTTAAATAAGATTAAATAAAAGAAATTAATATAAATAATTATTATTTCTTATTCGGATTACTATTTTTTCTCTTCGCAACTGTGCAATTTGTACGGTGGCGGCGGCATTTGTAATACGAGCAACCACCTATTCACGCATATGAACCATTCTCTTGTACACAACAATACTTTTCCAACCCCACACGCAAAATTCTAACGGTGTTTGATCAGGTGATCATAATGACCAGGAGTGTGGCCCTCCTCAACCAATCCATCCACTCTAGAAATTACTCATTTAAGAATGCCGATACAACATAAGAGAAATGGGAAGGCGTACCATCGTGCTAAAAGTACATGCGGTATCTTGATGCTCGTGGAACATGTTCTAATGGCAGCGACAATTATTCCTTAAGGAACTCCAAGAAAATATTGAAATTTAGATATCCTGGAAGAATGAATGATCCAAGTAGCTGATCATAAGCTAGACTACACCGTAATTTGACGGTAAATCGGTATTGGAGATTGCATTCTATTGTCGTGCGCGGATTGACTTCTGCTCTAGCGTGTTCATTGCGAAGGTTATTGGTGCCGACCCATTGACTTCTGCTCTAGCGTGTTCATTGCGAAGGTTATTGGTGCCGACCCCCATTTTGTTGAGAACGACATCAATTTTTTACTGTATTATATTTATATTTAATACAATATTTATCTTAAATACTCTTAGCACAAAATCAAACATGTGCAATTAACTGCACATAACTTTGTATGTGCAATTCCCTTCGTGCGGTTTTAGTGATAAGATCAAATTTCTTGAATTTGTTTTTTGTTTTTTATGGGCTACTTTACATAAAAATTAAAATCTTTACAAGTTTTGACAATAGATTTTTATACATTTATTAGTAATTTAATAAAAATATATAAAACGTGTGTGTGTAAATACATCCCTCACTAAATCGCGCTACCGTTTGTTGGAGAACGGATTTTCCAACAGATTGTACCACAGGCCTTAGGACCCACAATTAAGCATTATCACGGCCCTGGAAGGTTCCATTCCTTCTAACTACCAGGTTTGAATAGTGCCAGGCCCGGATATGCCGTTCCCCATCCACTAAGTAAACGGGATTCGGTTGTTTGTCATTGCCACCAACAGGGGTTCCAACAGTAAGAAACTACCGTTTGATGTCACGGTACATAATAGAAACGTTCAACAATAATAAAACTATGTTAAAACGTGTTAACCAATAACAAAAAGTGTTTTTTTAAGTGTTATCAGTCAAGCTAAAAACCAAAACCGTAAACATCGGTGTTGTCGTTCTGCCTCCTGGTGCACCGACCTCTTCCGTTAATTGCCAACTCCCGGTGTAGCAGTCAGAACAATCGTCCTCAAGTACGACTATATCTCACTCGCTTACTCGCTTACTATATTTCTCGATCACTCGCTCACTCGATCGATCAATCGACCACCTACTCTACCATCCGACCACTCGATCGACCCACTCGACCACTCAATCACCCCACTCTCTAAAGCCATCTATAAAGAATTAAATGAGATCAACGGAGTGATTTCTTTACTGAATTCTTTTTCTGTTAATAAGTTTTAAGTACTACTTTCTAATAGATGAATTCAAAATTATCTCCTTAACTTAACTCAATTTATTTTTTATCTTAATATAGATATACTACTGATTTCTAATATAATTATTACAGTTACTCATTTGGTTTTTAATTTGACCTGATTAAGGTTTTCCTTTCTTCGAGATTTTTCCTTTCTTCTAACCAACTAATTGGTGGAAGACTTTCTTTCTACATCTCTGAAATAGTACACCTATTATTTGCGATTTTATCTATATAATCTATAATTATATTGTGACCTGAATAATTATTTACAGGAATTCAAATTAAAAATTTTTTTAAAGACATAGCGAGTTTTTTAAACTGAATCTGATAAAGTTGACTTATAATAAAAATATATTCATATTCCTTTATTAATAATTCATTTATTTTTGTTATTTTTTATTTTTATTTTTTTGTTTGAAGAAAGATGTCACCTAATGCTAATGTCATTTCAGACAGCTTAAATAAATTTAGATGTTAAAAAATATTAATATCTTTCTTAGAAATGTCAAGTAATGCAGTTATAATTAATCGACTTACCACTTTCTCTCTTAATATTTTTATTTTTTATTCGCACACTTACTATTTGATGACTTGCACATTTTTCACGTCAATTTTAATGACGAGATAAAATTGAATTATTAAGTTCAATGGTGATTAAAATTTAGCTTACTTAAATTCATTTTAAAAATTATTTAAATTAGTTTGCGAATGTATCGCCTAGCAATGAAAATTATAGGTAGATCTAAATAAAAATAGATCTAAATTCCTATATCAGTTATCCAGGTTTATTTTCTTATTAATAATTATTTTTATATATATTTTTGTATTTCTTTATTGTATTATAGAAATATTTTATTAAAATTGTATGATTATTATTTTTACTGGGAAAATCACTAAAAGTGGTATGTTCTGATTCATAAAGTAACTGATCATTTACCCAGTATAGTTCAAGAATTAGTAAACAAAAAGTTTCAATGGAACCTAAATTTAATATATAACAGCTGATGGTAACAGGAATAATCTTTTACTAAGGTAATTTATGAAACATATAAAATATAAGATTATAAAAATAAAAACGTGACGAAAAAATTACTAATCCTAGAAAGTATTGGCGTAGATATTGAAATTTAAGAACTTTCCAATCAAGTTGGAACATTAAAATTTTGTACACCAATAACCACAGTTATAGTTATATTAATTCTCAAACGATTACATGAAATATTACTTATGGTAGAAAATATACTTATGATAAATATACTTATGATAGAAATATTTTACTTCTGGTAAAATGTTTTCTATCATAAAACATCCTCTTCCTGAATGATGTTCAGAATACATTTCTAATCCTTTCATAATTTCATTCTTTTTATTTTTATCGGTTGTAATTAAAGATTTACAAAACCAAAACATCACGAAATATTTTTATGTGTATAAATATACAGATATACTAGATCGTTTTTTTTTAAAACTAATAAACGTTCTAAGCTATAAACGTTCGTCAAAATTCAAACCTTAACTAAAGTATAATGTAATAACAATTCATCTAGACAGTGGGAAAGTACGTATTCTGTTTACGTTGTGGTGAAAAAAATCACGGAAACATCGTTTATGTTTCGATTATGACATTATTCTCTATCAATTTATTGCAACGAATAATACTTTCATAAAATTAAGTCTGATTTCATACGCGTTTGATGGTTCTCCAGAAAGCTAAATCGCAAGACATCAAACCCTATGATTCTAGTGATTATTCAATTCTTCCTCTGTATTATTTACGTTCAGGAAAAAAGTTTTCAATCCCGACTTAGTCTTCTCTTTATTTGTAATATCAAGATGTTTCTTTCTATAAATGTAAACAAATTTATTATTTTGTTGTTGCTATGGTTACCAGCTGTTTGCACGTAACATGTTAATATGCATTATTAAAATTAATATTTATTTAAATATCAAACGATATACATCATCACTCACAATGAAACTTATACATATAAAGGTTAATAAAGCTGTGGTGAAAAATAATGTAAAGAAATTAGAAATTCTATTTAGTGAATCTACAAGTGTAATATAGTAAGGTTACTCCTAATATAATGAATTACATGCAGTCGTAACAGCTATTCGTCGACAAAGCTGAACTTAACATTTGAAAATACTGGGGCACGGTAATACTGAATACACAATCCTTGTAATCCTGAATTACAATCCTACAGTAACAGTAGAATTGTGTATTATTTATTTTGGGGGATTTCTTAAGGACCTTCTTATTACGTGCTTTTGTCAGGAAACTTACCTATGGCACCGCAATAGAGCCGATTGTAATTATAAAAAGAAATATCCATTCTGACCATCCCTGAATCCATCTTGACTAATTTCGGCGTGACATCTGTACGTACGTATGTAAGTATGTTCTCAAAAAGTTTTTTTTTTTTTTTGTCTTCAGTCATTTGACTGGTTTGATGCAGCTCTCCAAGATTCCCTATCTAGTGCTAGTCGTTTCATTTTAGTATACCCTCTACATCCTACATCCCCAACAATTTGTTTTACATACTCCAAATGTGGCCTGCCTACACAATTTTTTCCTTCTACCTGTCCTTCCAATATTAAAGTGACTATTCCAGGAGGCCTTAGTATGTGGCCTATAAGTCTGTCTCTTCTTCTCAAAAAGTACATACTCAAAATTTTTGAGTACGTATTTACTCAAAAATGATTAGCCGTAGTATGTTGAAATTTTGGATTTAAAACTTGTGACATCTAGTTGTGCATCTTCCCTTTTGATTGCAGTAAACTGGACCGAAAGTGTCAAAAAAAGCCCGAATTTTGGACGTTTTCTTAACTGCAGTAACAAGCGCTCATAGAGAAAAAAAATTTCTCAATAAAATTTTTATTGTAAAAATTTTACAATAAATAATTCAGTATAATTATTTACAATAATTAATGAAATAAAATTAAAAAAAAATGTGTATATGTAATTTAATAAGCGTACAAGGAAGTCATGTGGTGTCCATATCACATTTTTAATAATAATATGATGGTTGGAGGGTAAAACTTCCAACCATATTAAGTATGATATTTTATCTTAATATCAAGCCTTAATACTAAACCTTGATTGAATACCTAACATTTTTGAGAAAAATTCGATCCATGTAAAAAATATATTCAATAGAACTACTGCCTTATATTGTTTCACATAAATAAAAATAGGCAGATAATAACTATTATAAAAGCTAAGTTGACATTCTTGGTGAAAATAATAAGAGAATCTTCTTTGACTTCATTTTCCATCGAAAAAGAGGGAAAGAGATTTAAAGCATCTGACTGTACGTAATATGAATCGAGTAATTGGTTTCCAAATGACTACATTTAATTGTCTTAACAACTTATTACATGGAATTAGTTCAAATTACTGTTTTCATTTGTGAATTGTGATAGCAGGAAATGAGAAATAAAAATCGTAATTAAAAATGAACGGAAATAGAATTGGTAGCTATTTTGTTAGGATTTATTAAAATTGCTTTTCAAATAAACATATTATGATCGTACTCTTTTATGATCTTTTTTCTACATCTAATGTAATTATATATCATATTCCCATTAAATGTAATTGAAAATGGAGATTTCTTTATTTAATCTTACAATAATTGCAGAATATTTATTTTATCGTTCTGTTTAATAGTGAACGATTTTTTATATTATAGTATAACATTATTTTTCTTTTTTTAAAAAGAAGTATTATTTAAAAATAAGATATGTAATAATAGTTTTAATTAAATAAGATATTAATGTTATCAGTCCTAGTTTGTTCATTTCAATCTATTTTCATTTCTTTTGTAAAATGAATCATAATTATTAATTGCTATATAATCAGATTTCGTTTGTAATAAAAAACCAAGAAGCGCAATAATATATACGTAAAATAATTTATTTTTATCTATTTAATATACCTTATTCTGCACAGTAATCCTTCGTTAACCAGGATAGTTACGTTCTCTGAAAATTTCACTAATCGAAATGCTATAATATGAGGAAAAAATGGTGGTGGATTCATTAAAGCACAACATTTACTTATTACTATAGAATTTGGTTAAGTAACGATAAATTTGGCACTTATAGCTATTTCCAGAGGATTATTTTGTATTCCCCATTATTAATCACGTTAAAATAATACTAATACTTTCTTAAACCCTTTTAGGTATGAAAAGAAATTTTCGTTTAAAGCTGAAGTTATATTTTTATCTACGCTTTTTATTATTTGAAATATTTTATATAAGATAACGAAAAATATATAAATTGTTAAAAAAATAGGTTCTTAAATTTATTTACTGTATCTTAACAGCAACTATATTATTTTATTATTTTTGTTTTTTAATTTATCACTTATTCCAGTTTTTTCCTTATCGAGTACTTTCATAGATATCAATGATAATATTTCAAATGTATTTAACTAATTAAAAACGAAATAAAATTTTTATATTACTCATTAGTAAATTCCTATCTTGAAAGTTTAAAATTTAGTTGAGCAGAGACTAATCAGGCGATAAAATTTATTAATAAATTTTAATACTCTTTTTAATTTTCTCAAATTATTATTTATTGTTATTTTTTAAAAGAAAAAAATAAAAACAAAAGTAATATTAAATTACATTTATTGAGAGTGTATTTGAAAAATAAATGTTAAAGTCTCTCTTCAAAACGCTTACCACCAACCGGTATACAGAGTTCAGCGCGGCGAATTATATTCAGAAAAACATTTTGCAATTCTTCACCTGGAATGCTGGCAATCTCTTTTCGTACGTTGTCTTACTTTTCCAATGTGTGTGGGCTGTAGACTCTCTTGTAGACTATCCCTTTCAGATAAGTTAGAAGAATTTAAAAAAATCTTACGTCTAAAAGTCTAGAGATCACACTGGGCAAAAGTCATTACTGATTCTTTGTATACTCTTAAATAGATGTCGGTATTAATCTCGTCGTTGGTCCGATGATCCGACTTCCAGAAATTGCACAATTATAAAACCATAGAGTGGTTTCATGGATGGGTTTCTTTGTTTTTTAATCTTATTAAAACCCTGCCTCCCGGAACCAGACCCCCAATTTAGCATAAAAATGGTTCCGGGAGGTGCCTTCGCATCTAGCCGCCAGATGAGGGAAGCAGCCGGGATTCTGTCCTTTGTGCTTCGTCTCTAATGGGGACATCCCCGAAGGGACGGCCTCGCCGGGGCTCAGTCTTTTAGCTTAGAGTTCGAGAATCCCCGAACTTCATCACCACCGATAACCTGTGCAAGCACGGGCGAACGGCAGCTTCGTACGGAGCTATCTTTCATTCCTCTCGCTTTCCGATATTTCATTTGAAGTATTCCCGACACAATACTCGACACAGTGTCGAAGTCACCAGACTGCGTAACATCGTTCCAACGATGGTCTCTTCATCGACATGCCGAGTTACGGCAGCACAGTCACGGAACTCCTCGTTCCACGGCGGGCACTGGAATATCACGTGTCTAAGGGTAGAAAGGGTCTTCAGCTCTTCCTCGTCTACAAGCTATGAACGAAAGACCCCATGATCGGTCAGGAATTGTGTCAACCAGAATCCCAGTTCACCAAACTTCCTCCTTGCCCACGGCTCAATGTGTGTGATCAAACAATGCATCCACCTCCCTTCCGTGGACGCATACCTTTTAGCGTCCAAGTCGAGCCCGAGGCGTATGGCGACGCAACTGAGTCATACGGCGCTGTACTCCCTCCAAAAGTCTTCTATTTTGCCCTACTACCATGGCTCTCTTCCACACTGGGGCGCCATAGAGGAGGATCGAGTTCGCCATATGCGTGTACAGATTCCTCTTTGACGTACGGGGCCATCCAACTTTCGATAGTGACTTAACTTCTTGACAGTCTGCGAAGCTTTCTCGCGCACCGCCCTGACGTGACGAGTGAATGACCGCCTGGATAGGTTTCATTTGGGTTTTGTGTAGTCCACTACCGCGTATTCTAAGAATAACGTAGCCTGGTAAATGGAACCAAGCTTTATGTGTTGAAATGAAGAAAAAATGATCAAGAAATCATTGAGTAATTTACTCGTTGAGTGAGTCAATGACCTTCAAGTAATACGCATGCGAAATAAATGTGCCATCTTAAATGTCAGAAGATATGGCTGTGACCGGTTTTATATAGCCCACCAAATATTTACTTCTCTATAGTATCTATAAATAGTTACTTCTAGTTTGCGGTAACTAAATTATTTTTGCGGAACAAAAAATACACTTTATCTTATGACTCCTCCGGTAATTCCATTCTTCTAATTAAAATCATCTGATTGCTGCGTCGATAATTTCTGTATATCTATAATTGTGTTCGTCATCTTTTTGTAATCTCGCAATCTGCGTATTATAGGAGGATTTGATATACTGGAAATTCGAGGGAAACGTAGAAGAATTTCCAGTATATCAAAGTTTCCCTCTGTAAGATTGTTTCCCTCGTAACCAGTATCAAACCAGTATCGTATTGTATCCCTCGTAACCAGTATCTGTTTCAAAGTTTCCCTCGTAACCAGTATCCCTTTATAAAGGCCGGCCTCCGTGGCACTAGTGGTAGCGTCTCGGCCTTTCACTCGGAGTATTGTGATCGAGAAAAATTTCTGTTTTCAGATTTCAACGGAAATATCCATTTTGACCATTCGTGAATCCAATTTCACTAGTTTTGGCGTGACGTATATATCTCGCATAATTAAAAAACAATTAGCCGTAGGATGTTGAAATTTTGGATTTAGGACTGTTAACATCTAGTTGTGCCCCTCGCCTTTTGATTGCAATCGACTGAACCAGAAGTAAACCAAAAAAGCCTAAAATCCAAACAAATTTGGATTTTGGATTTTTCTTAACTACATTAATAAGCCCTCATTGAGAGATTTTGAACGATATAATATGTGGTACTTATTTTCATTGGTTCCAGAGTTATAGCCAAATAAAGTTTTTATTTATTGAGATCTTTTGGCATCAAACTTCATCTCATTTTGTTTTTCATTTTTTTTTTTATTTACTAACTTCTGATTGTAAAAAACGTTTACGTTAAATAACAATTAAATAATAACAATAAAAAAAAAAAAAATATGAAAAACTATCATAAATTATTAGTGAAATAAAATTTTATGCACTTTTCATTTTAAAACACCTTATATATGTAATTTAATAGGCGTACAAGGATGCCATGTTAAGTTTACATCCGATTTTTTTTAAAAATATTTTATTTTATTTAAAATCATTTATTTACGTTTACTTTTATCAAACTAGTGTATTAAGAATTTTTTACAACATTTTGTATCTTCAATTTTGTATTAGGTTAATGGAAAATAACCTAATCAAGCGTCGTTAAAACAAGCACAGATTAGTATATGCTTTAAATTCAGCTGTTAGGTTTTCAATAGCGATTTGATATGTTATGATAAAGTAATAAAAAGGCTATGCAGGTAAAATAACATTATTTATTACATAGTTTTTGTCATTTAACGGAATTGGCAATTATTAAGACCTTGGAATATCTAAACAGGAATATTTTTTTGTATTGATTAACATATTTAGAATTTTATGAATTTAATTTCTACTTATACTGAAGCCTAAAACAGATATATATTAAATGAATATATTTATAGAATATTAAAAAAATTTATAACGATGATCACTTACGGTAAAGCATTCTCGTTGCAGTATAACGTTTCTTAAAGGGAACTATTGTTAAACCGATGCATAATAAATTTAAGTTGGCAATCTGTTAGGGGTTCATTATATTTTATGTAACATATGACCTCATTTATAGGATGTCCCTCGAAGTAATAATTTAAAAAGTGTTGTAACTATTTAGTGAATGCTATTAAATTTATGTCCTAAGAATGAATTATTAGGCTAAGAATATCTAAAATAATATATACATATTTGTGTGTGTATATATATATATATATATATATATATATATATATATATATATATACAATAATCGCATGAATAAACTCTTTTCCTTAATTAATAATGTTAACTTTAAAATTTTTATGAATATAATTTACCTGTTTGTATGATCTCCGACCTTTAAAACTGTGGTTTTTCATAATCAATATTTAATTAAAAAAAGGAATAAATGCAATATTAGGTCTATAATTTCAAACAGTTAATTTTAAAAGTTATTTTTAAGTAAAATAAAAAACACTAAAGCTAAATTTATACTATAAGAATTTCGGTAAAATTTCCGAAAAAATTGAATTACTGGCATTTCATATTAATTTTTAGATACAATCTATAGATATGATGTAATTTTAAAACACTGTGAGTTTGAAAAATGGAAATCTAAGAAAATAAAAAAGATGAAACCTCTTATCAGCTCTTAATAGAATGAGAAAATGTATAATGTAGGAAAATTCAGGTTAACTGTACTATTTTTGTCGATAAATATATTGATTTCTTGACGAAAATAAAAAAAATCTTTTAGGCCTCAAACACAAACAATGTAATTCTTTTAGCTTACTGATAACGTTGTTTTGGACGAACAATATATTCACAGTTTAATCGAGCATAGCAAATGTTATTCTACTCCTTCAAAAACTACACAAAATGTGATTGTTTATATTAGTCTTCATTTCTAAGGACAGTTACTATAACTACTAAGATTATTGAAAAGATGTAGTTTAAGAAAAGTTTAGTAATAACTATATTTGATAAGGTTCTTAAAATTGCTCAGAACATTGATATATTTATGTATATGGATTTTGTAGGTTTGTTACCAATAGTCATAGTATTTTGTTATACTAACATAAAATATTTTGATACTTCAGCACTCTTGGCCGTCTTCAACCGGTTTTTTTCTCCTTTCCGATATACGTTATTGTTAATGATGGATTCAAACTGCTTATCCCACAATTATACTAACAAATATCTTTCCTATTTTATGCAAAGGCAATGAAAAATATCTTTCCTTTTTTTATGCAAAGGGAAAAAATACATTTTTTTTCATAAATTTTTATTGCCTACTTACTATTATTGAATCGCATAAAAGTCTACAAAAGTACCGTAATTCAATATGCAGTTATTTTTTTTAGAATAACTTTTTGATTACCAGTCAACCACACAGAACATAAAACATAGATTTAAAAAGAACAAACAAATATTTTAAATCTAATACATTATTACTTCCTTGTACGAAGTAAAGGAAGTATTGTAATCGCGAAAAATTTCGGTTTTCAGTTTTCAACAGAAATATCCATTCTGACCATCCCTGAATCCGTAATGTCTGTACATACCTATGTACTTATCTCGCATAACTAAAAAAAGATTAGCCGTAGGATGTTGAAATTTTGAATTTAGTACTGTTGTAACATCTAGAGCACCTCCATTTTGATTGCAATCGACTGAACCAAATTTGGATTTCGGATTTTTTCATAACTGCAGTAATAAGCGCTTATTGAGAGCTTTTCAACGATATCGTGGTACTTCTTTTCATTGCTTCCAGAGTTGTAGCCAAATAAAATGTTAATTAAATGGAAGGCACATCGGTTCGTATCAGGTTTCATTTCCATTTTTTTTTAACTTTTTCTTTATCTAAATATATTGATTTATTAATAATTATTAATCCGTGATTATAAAAAAAATTACAATAACTAATAATTCAATAATAACAATAAAAAAAATAATCAGAAGTTATTAGTGAAATAAAATTTTACGTACTTTTAAAAATGTATGTATGTATTAATAGATTTGGTGAAACATCTGATTATTTAATATTAATTGGAAATTAATTTCTGTTTAATTTTATTTAATTATTCTGGAATTTCTGTTTAATTTTATTTACATTAAAGTTAACTTCTGACTGAAAAATAGACCCTCTCAAGAACAACATACATACCGAAGCATAAATCTTTAACAAATTGCGAAACATTCTTAACTATTAATTTATTATTTCTCTGATATTGGCGTACAATATTCTGTCTAAGTCGGAGTTAATCATCATTTCGTTTATTTGTTTTTTGTTGCCAATCATTTAATCGTTCTTTAGTGAATATTTACTTTATTAAAGAATCTTCGGATCGTGTCTCGTGTCTCATTTTCAAATGAAATAGATTTAAATGAAGTGCAGGAAAAAAAATGTTTGTATGTAATTTAATATGCGTATAAGGAAGTCATGTGGTGTCTACATCAGAATTTTTTAGTATAGATATATTACCCCATTTCATACAAAAAGCAAGTGAATAGATTTGCGGTAAATACTGAAATTTATATAAATAACTTCATATAATGAACTTTTAATTAACAGAAATATATAATTTATTACTAGTTTCTGTTTAAGATATATACTGAACGTGGGACGTACATCTGAAATATAAAACCAGAGATGGACATTTAATTTCAGAAATATTTCCCTCCAAATTTTGTAAAAAATCATTGTTTACTGAAAAAAACTGTTCATTCATTCCTAGCGAATTGAATTTTATTTTTGAAACCCAACAGAGAAGTAGATAACATAATGGAGAAAACTCTATCTCAGACCTTGCTTTTGCACAATTGATTTAACAACAAATATGATAATAAAAAAGAAACTTTTCAGGACCCATTATGTAAACGGTCCTGATATCCACGCATACTAATCGATTTACAATCTAATCATATTTTAAGCACATAAAAATGTTATTAATAAATTAAATAAAACTGTATAAAAATTTAATACATTATTATAATTTGTGATAGGTTCATAGTAAAAGCATTAATACTTACTTTTCCTTTCATGGGAACTTTCAGTTCTTACCTTATATAGGTTTGGTTATCCTTTTTATTTATTAAAGAGGAATGTTATGTCATTTTTCGTACCTGTAATGTAATTTGCCACTAACATCATATTTCCATATAGAAAATAAGATCGAGCGAATGACTAATCATTTACTTTAGTGCCCAGTGATTGTCGTTGTTATCTGATAAATGTCACTGTAATAGAGTCAAATTCATTATGTAGATTTTTTATTATATGGCTAATTTCTTCTAAAAAATTAACTGGTAATTCAAAAATTACGTCGCTTTCCTCCCGTTCCATTACATGAAGAGAAATAATTTCTATTGTAAAGACCAAATCCGTTGTTACATTCCTCTTATGAGAATTATATCATTGAATCGGTATTCCTTAACAAATACCTTAAAATTTTATTCATAAAAATTCCTATACGGTTTATTTAGCAAATTTCCAGTTTGGTGTAATACCTAAGTAGTTTCAAGCACTATGTAGGAAGTACATTATTAAATAAAGTATAAATATATTAATAAAAAATGAAAATTTGTAATTTTTTAGTTATTTCTTCTTATAATAATAAATTTCAGATTTGAAAATAAATCGTTTGATTTTTAGTAACTGAGTTCAGGTGACGATGTACGTGAATTAATGAATAATTTTCTCAGTAACCCAACAAATTCAGTAGGCATTTCGTTAATCAGGTAAATTTTACTCGGATTCTGCGTAAAATTCGCCTCATAATTCGGCTTCGACAATTTTCCCAGCTCTACGCAAATTTCCAAACTCAATTCCAAAGGTTTGTCATCTGAAATTATTTCTCTCTTGAGGTGTGTGGCAAGGTCCCTTATAGCTGCTCTTCTCTCTGATTAGGGATGTTGTTCTAGGGTCTGTGCCTCGATATGACTTTTCAATTCCCTTGTAGATGATCAGTCCTCTCAGGCGGCTTCGTGGCTCTACTTCTGATGTGGCCAGAGAACAGACTGATTCTACAATTTTCTGTCTCGCCTTCGATAGATGGAGGAGATCATGTCACCTAAGGGTCGGCTAATTTCCACGGTGGCTCTTGTCTGAATGACCAAACTTGATCAGTCTGGAAATGATTTGAGAAAAGCAGGTCATCTTCCATCATCTGTCTGAGTTTCCCTTGACGACCCCAGGTCGAAATATCATACAACACTCTCTTCCTTGGAATAACACCTTTCCGTCCCGAATTAGAACATATAGGGGAATCTTCCCGGTCCTGCCCTGCTACAGAGTTTGCTCCCAATATTTTCCAGCAGTGTCATCGAGTACCTGACCGCTTCAAACGCATTGTGTGGTTGTTGATGTTGACATTTTATTGTCTTTTAAATGGTTTCTGGACCTTGTTGGTGTAAAATATAGGCCAATCAAATTGTCGTAGGAAACATTCCGTAGAACCATCTCATTCCACAAAAACATTCCACCCTCTCAGTTTTTACGTTTTAAAGAAAAACTAGACGTTTTAAAAAAAGGTTTGAAATAAATGTAGATCCTTTTGTACTTTTAAGCCCTTTCCGATGTCAGTTGATCTGCAAATAAATTAATAATTACAAATTTTTTTGACGAAAATTCCTGAATATGTAGTTCTTGGCGAGTAGAATACGTAACTTTTTTGACTTTTGCAAAATATTCAATAGTTTTAGCAGGTTATATATTAGGTTTACCAGGGTTTAAAAGTTTTTTTAAATCTTTTAAACTTAAAACTTAAAATCTTTTTTTGTAAAACGTTTAGTTTTTCTTTAAAACCCAAAAACTTTCTTGCCAACTTTGGACGCCATTTTGTTAATCATTTAATTCTACGCAATTTTTCCTATTGCGTAGGAAAAATTTCTTTTTATTTTCCTTTTGACTGTACCATTCTCTTAGCTTTATCTCTACGTCTTCTTTTTGGTATTGTAGGTTAGTTGTCTTCACCACTAGTAAATAAAATGGAATTTTATACCATATTTGTTTTGTTGACTATTACTTTTCATTTTAGTTTTGAGCTACTAAAAGGACTCTTATATCATTGTTCGAGCGACTGTGCATTACATTTCGACCACTTTGTAAATAAATCAGAAACTCTTGAATTTAGTTGGCATCAGATTAATATAAATTTTGTTGGGTTAATTAAAGCTTAAAACGAAACAATTTTTAAAATATATAACCGCTTTCTATAACTGTCTGTAAAATAGTCAAATGAAATGAAATAAATGAAATATTGTTAAAGGAGGAGAAAAACGAGAGAAAACAGAAATATTTTGTACTGTATCATATTTATTAATAGAATTACGGAATAATGCGATTAATTTTCTAATTTATGACAAACTTGTTTTTTTTTATGGAATTCTTGTTTTTATACTTTCGTAAAATGAATTTCAGAAATAGAAAATTCTTTAATGATAATTTAATAACAATTTACATATAATTTTAATCATACCTTTTTTTATAGAAATTGATGTCATTTATAAAAGATATTTTTTAAATCACTATATTTTATTAGCATGACTTCTTAATTGAAAAAAATAATAAGATATTTATTTATTAATAAGATATTTATAGAGTCATGTAGTCTAATTACTTTTGATTGAAACATGAATTTTTATATGATCAAGATGCTCATTAGAATGATGGAACGTGCAAAGTATAATGAACTTTGATTAATTATTAATGTATTACCGTATTTGTATGACCGAATTGATCGACATTGATTTGATGTACATCACGATGGATATATATATATATATATATATATATCTTTACATCGAATGATTGATTACGTTGTGTGTTATAATTTATGCATGTATAGTTGATCCAAATATTATACTGATTTATATTTTTAGTAATTAGATATTGCTATTATTTTGATTAAATAATGTAAAAAAAAAAACTAGAAGTTCAATGAACCGTTTATGTGATTTTTATTAAGCATCTATATCAATACAGATATACTTTTTTATCTTCATTTACGCCTATTTTTTACCTTGAAGACATAATACGAATAAAAATGATCATAAAAATTTATTACTGAGAAGTAAATCCTCTTACTGATAGGAAAATATATTTAAAATTAAATTAATATTTTCGATGATTAATGCAAAAAATAAATTAATTAAAATCTTTTTTCCTTTCTCCATCGCAGTTAGTACTTTTCTGGTTTTCACGATAAATATAATAACTCCACTCAGGTTGATATTGAACAATTCACGAAATGTTTAAAAGATTTAAAATGCTTTGTATTGTCAATTCGTTAAATAAACAATATTTTCATCAAGTACATATTCTGTTTTAATAATATATCGTATGACATTTTCATTAAAGAAATAAACACGGAAGTTTTTTTAGTTTAGTTGAGGTACACAAAAGGGAATGACTAGGAAATGTCATGAAACATTTTTTGATATAAGCTTAATAAGCGGCGGCAAGATACTTTTCATTCCATTCAAAAAATTTTTACTTTAATTTAAATTAATTTATAGAGGATAGAGGAAAATTTGACTATACAGATGTAACTGATCTGGTGGGAATATTGAGAGTAAATTAGGTTGGGATCGAAATAACAAGAACTTGATTATTACTAATTTTATTACTTAGTTGTAGGGAAGGAAAACTATAACGGTGCTGAGTGTGGAAGTTATTTGTATGAAAGTGGTATTTTTTTTTGTAATTCCTTGTATACACTGCAAACATTCGGTGTAAAACGAGTGGGAATTGGAATACAAAATATTTGATGTACGTAGGTGGTTGAGATAGCAGTAACGTTTAGCGTCCTTTTGTTTGTGTAGTGTGTACTAATTGAGCTGAAGATCAGTTTTTATGGAGGATACTTGACTTATATTTTGGAGTATGAAAAGATAATATAATTACATAGACACTTTTATTGTTTTTAGCGAGTCCAAAATTTACAAGGAGAGAAATAATTTTTCTTTACAATTTAATAATTTAATTTCTTATTAAGTATATCTTGTGTTTTTATGTTTAGTACTGCCTACCTTTCTCGGCTTCATTTCTTTTATCACTTGTTGACGAGGTTCCGTATCATTCCATTGTCAAAACTTATTGTGCTGGTATTTTTAAATATCTTTTAATCTTTATGTAGTGTTTAGTCAACGCCCCTTCCTATATTTGACGTCAAGCCTTACCTGGCCTTCTTCTTGTTTATTTGTTATTAATGGTTATACTTATCGTTAAATTTTATTTATCTATTTACTATTTTCAATAAACTATATCTCTTTGATTTTCCTTAAATTTCTTATAAACCTTAAACAGAAATTACTTTTATCTGACAAATGTAATTTGTCAATTTTTTTTTGTCGCCGGCCTCCGTGGAAATTGGAAATTCGTGCCTGCCTATGTAGCGCGAGTGGTAGCGTCTCGGCCTTTCAAAGCTAATGTGGCGATATCATCAAGCAAAAAAATAATTAATAAAAATTTCCTAATATTTATAATTATCATTGTAAATTAGTTACTAAGTCTCAAAATCAATCAGCAAAATATAATGGAACAAGTGTAAATACTGTCACAAAATAATATAGCTGTTATTTTTTTTTTTTTTGTTTCTTTAAACGGGAATTCTTTTAAGTATATTAAACAACTCGAAGTTCCATGTACATTCCCTCAATGTAACTATTCAAAATAGAAAGCATTGGTACAAAAAATACAACTTTATTTCCTTCAATTTTTCCACCTTAATAATTTTTTGATACTATTGTGAAAAGATAAATTCCATGACGATACATCTGTAAATTTTTCAAAACAGGATTTTATTTTTTAATTTTTCGTTATTACCGATGGATTCTTCAGATTGCAATCGCTCATTTGTAACTGATAAGCTTATATATAAAGCCAAAACTTTGCCTGCTTGTTTGTTCTCGCATTACAAACTACTCGCAAAAACAAACCGACCGATCAAATCTGCAGGATATACTTGTTATATCCTAGGGAAGTTTTTAAGGCACAAATCGGGATCCTAGCCCCTTTGGGGGTTAAGTAAAAGATTTTCATTAAAGAAGAAAAAAAAAATTATAATTAATTAAAAATTAAATTAATTTCTTCTACATCCATGGAAACAGAAATAAGTTTAGGTTTTTCTCGTCAAAGGTCTGTATACTTTAGTTACCGTGCCTGAATACTTTGTTATTTATCAATATTATTCTCACAAACATGAGGGGTAACGAACACTACGGAGGTCCTGGCTAAACGGTAATGGCTAGCGAAGCGAGCTCTGCGGGGACCAGGGGGATCTCCTGGCTAGATGAAAATGGTGAGCAAAGAGCTTTGCGGCCTCGCAAAGCTCTCTTTGCGAGGCCGCAAATGGTCTCGTGGTTGGTCCCAGAGTAAAAAGAGAATTTCAGTTCAAGAATTTCATTTCTTTCTAATACAAACATATTATTATTACCTTTGATAAGCTGATTTCATTTTTTAATAAAATTTGGTATCGTATTCAAGTGAAATCACTTGAATTATTTTAGTTTTATGAAATTTGGTATTGTATTCAAGTGAAATCCCTTGAATGTTTTCCTTTATTCAAGTGATAAAGTGAGAAAAGATATTTTTTTTTTTAATTTTATTTTCAATGTTTAGTAATCTATGTGTTTTAATTTGTTCCTTTATTAAATTCCTTTTTAACCGAATTTTATAATTATAAATATGTTAATGGAGTGGAAATAATTTTATTCAAAAAATAAATTATTTTGAATAATCTATAACAAAAGGAAGAAATAGAGATTAATCATATTTTTCAAATAAGATTTTAATTTAAATATTTAATTGTTTGCATATTTTATATCCTACGGCTAATCGTTTTTGAGTTATGCGAGATACATACATACATAATACATACGTACGTACGTATGTACAGACGTCACGCCGCAACTAGTCAAACTGGACTCAGGAAAGGTCAAAATGGATATTTCGATTGAAATTTTAAAACCGAAAATTTTCACGATCACATTACTTTGAAAAGGAAGTAGAGAACGTTAAAGTAAATAACCCAGAACGTCTTTTACTAAATTTAATGTCATTGTTTATTAAAAATAAAAATAACAATTAGCATCATTATCTTACGTAAAGAAATTAGTTTGTTAGATTTTTGTTGGTTTGAGGAATATTTGAATTTGCACTTCTTCAGAAAGTTTGATTAAATTTAAGATCATCGTTTAATGTGGCAGCGACCCGCAAGAACTCATCCTCAAACAAATAAAGTAGTACTCTGTAGGTTATTATAACTTGAACTAAGAAGATCCATCAGTGTAATCCGTACAGATAATTATTAGGTCTAATAGAGTACATGATCGTAGACAACATGAATCTAGGCCAGTGCTCCCTAAGGCTTTACGCTCGGTTAAAATCTAGTTCAACCTTAAAAAGAATATGTTATAAGTCTGAAATTAACTTTTGATCTTTACCCTGAAATTAGCTACCTGAATTTGAAAGATATTCAGTTAGATAACATGATTAAAGATTCGATTTTGGGAATACATTCTTTATCTAAACATTTCTTCAATAATTCTAGACAACACAATACTCTTTATATTATTAACTATAATATAACTACACTGAAATACCAATAAGATATTATTTACTTAAACGATTATATATTTATCAGGTTTTATGAAAACTTATTTTATTAAAAATATTTTATTCATCAAATTATTTTATCCGGAAAGTTGTGAATAAGGAAAACTCAGTGCAACAGCCCATATATAATTGCTAAAAATCTACTTCTATTAGTACTATTGCGGGCGAAGCCGCGACAGGGATGTTAGATTTGTAAAATTATTATATTATATAATGTTAGTGAGATTTTATAACTTCTATAATTAATTTAATATTTATTTTCCTTCAAACCGAGTAGAGTTAGAAGTGTACATAGTCGTATTAGTAGTAGTTGTACACCGTCCAAATTTTTTCTGAACAGTAGGGAGTAACAATAGGAATTTCTGAACAGTGTTAATTCGTTACTTTCTCAGTCTTTTTATGGTTTTAACCCATGTAAAGCATCTGAGAAATGGGAGAAACTAGTCAGAACTGCTTACTCTAACGAAAATGTTGTTCATTACGACAGCCGTCTTTGTAGTTAAAATGGCGAATACATCTGCCGAATAATTTTCGTTTTGGTGTCTTACCTTGATTAGATGTAAATATTCTAATCCTTTATTATTGCTGGTTCATGAATAAATAAAGCCTTTGTAGTTATTATTGTTATTTTTATTGGATGTATAATATATATATATATATACATAAAATATTGTACATGTTCAGTCCATGAAGGCTAGTAGAAGACTGAGTAGCATTAGAATAATTGCCCATTTATATAGTAGGAAGGAGCCGAGTGAAGCCGCCGGAGCTGTGTGTATCCGAAGGGAACTGAGTGCAACCGACCGGAGCCGAATGGAGCTGAGTGCAACCAACCGGAGCCGAGTGCACACAAATGGAGCTGTATGCTGCTGATCAAAAGAACTTTACATTTTAAAGTCCTTCTTAAATAAATTTTTAATAACATGAAATGAAATTTGAGTCTGAACAATGTCACGTGTAGAAAATGAATATCAACATTTTAGCGGGATTTTGATCCTAAAGAGCAACAGTACGTTTGGTGTAGCGAAGAAGAAAATGGGTAATCATTTCAATCCTCATTTTCCTTAGTAAGCCTAAAATGGGGTACTTTTCCGGTATTCATTTTAGGCCGATTACACCCTTTTAAGTTATGCCACCTAAAATAGCCTTCATATATTAGGAATTTTTGTTTATGATTTACGGTGTTTACGGGTAAATTCGACGTAACTATTAGAAAATATTGTTCATAAAAGATAAAAGGTAAAAAAAAATTCTTATTTTGTTTATCTCACTTACGATAATTCATACCTAAACTTTTGATAATTTAATTGTTCGCGATATTAAAAAAAAAACATTATATATATATAAAGAATTTTAGTTGTTTGAAAGAATAACCGGAGTGTTTTTTAGTCTAGTTTTCTATAAAATTATAATAATAGTGTTTTATAATTTAAAGATGCAAAAACTGGATTTCTTATTAGAAAAAAATTTCTATAAATTCTTCAAGAAAATTTTCTAAAAAATTTTCATTAAGATATTACGTGGGCAAGGTTTTTTTTTTAAACCAAAATACAAGCATTAGACTAGTGTAGATGAAATTATGAGTCATATTTTTCAATGGCAAGCAACGTAGCGGTGACCACATCGCTCTTTCTCACACTCTCTCTTTTTAACCTTCTTTCCTTCTCCAATGGCGATAATGAAATTCAAATTAGATCGAGATACGTGACTTACCACCCCTCCTTTTAACTCATATGTACAAGCTCATTTTCCTCTCTGTCTATTTATCTTTCAACCTGAATGTTGGATGAAGATTATGTAGACTCAACATATTTGATCATCTCTTTTTTACCTCTTCTTCTAATTTATGTATCTGAGTGTGTATGTACATTTATATAATTTATAGAGTATTCAAGAATTGAATAACAGGACTCCGTTGATGACAATCACAAGGTGGTGTTAAGGACTTTACCATATACCATTTATACCCACCTATCTGGCAGTTACTTATAACTTTTTGAGTTATATTTGCTAAAATAATTAACGTAAAACTATAGTACAGTTTTAGAAATAGATTTACATAAATATTTGAGATAATATGTACAGGAAAAATTATCTAATTAGATTAACCTTAATGTTTCGCGATATACAAATAATTGTATAAAAATAGTCTATTTACCCAAAATTGATTTCTAAACAATATGGAAGATATAAATAAAATTTTTTTTTTTTTCACGTAAGTAATATTAGTGAATTAAAAGGCAAAATTTTCAGAAAGAAAAAGGTTACCTAAAATGTAGGCGCTTTTGGTAACAGTTAATAAATATATTGTCGCGTGTTCGCGACTTAATCAAGATATTGAGAGACTGACAATCGAAGATATATTATTATATTATTCTCAAACATTGGAGGTTAATCAAATTCAATGGTGGTTTTGCATAATCGCCGGAATAATAAAATTTACCGCAACATATATACTTAATCTAAAAACAAATATTCTAAGGTATATTTGGTTATTTAATTTATATTTTAAAGATTTTAAATCCTCTATATTATCGTTAAACTAAGAGAAGAATAACTTAACGTAAGTTAACATTTATAACGGTAGGAACGTATTTTAATTAATTTATGTGGAAACACCTTGATAAGATATTATTTGAAAGAAGGCAAAACAACCGTTACGAAATTATACGTGAACAGCGACGAATAAATATAATTAGATGTGGATTGAATTAAGAATTTTCATTGTTTTTGAAGTCGGTTAAATTTTACTTTTTCCTTAGGCTATTTGGAAAACTTATAAGGGATCACAAAAGAACTTTTGCTGTAAAAAAAATAAATAATTTCCCTTTCGCATGGAATAAGATGTTAACATATGAAAAACGACACATATTGGTGGATTTAAATCTTCTTTACCAAAATCAGTTAAACGCTTTTTTTTAAAGTAAGAATAGTGGTGCAGAGATAAATTCAGAAAATAAATTTCCAAGATGGCAGTTTTTGCTAATGCGTCTACTCCTTGAAGCAGTTTTTATTTTTTATTTTTGTAAATATATCTTAAAAAAGGAAAAATAATAGTACGTATAATTATATCGCTTCATAACACTTGTTATGTTGTCGAATATGTAAAATCAAAAATGTAATTTGATGCAATTTTAGGCATAATAAATATTGCTCTTTTAACGTTTAATGATTTAGATTGTAAATATTTTTGTTCATTAAATCGAAAGAAATCCGTCCGTCCATGTAAGCTCTTTCAGATCTTTATCTGATAAAAATAGCATAAAGGCCGTTAAACAGAAATTTCATTCTGTAAGTTTTTGTATGATTGAAATTTAAGAAAACTTAATAAAATTTTAGTGCTTAATTTTCGTAAAAAAATGTTGATTCAATCGAGTGATATCTTATAAATTTTTTCTTTTTGATAACAGAATTAAATTATATTATTTTATTTTTGAAATTTTGTATAAATAGATCTAAAATTCTACAGCACGTTTCAATATATTTTCCTTAATATTTTCACTTTGTATTTCATTATGGCTTTATTTGTTTAAAATTTCCATCGTTTATTTATCTGTTCTATTAGACATTTTTTTTTTTGTATATTCTATTATTTTTATTTGATACTTTTTTTTAAACATCCAGATTATTAATTTATTTTTATCATTTTTTCAGGTAAGCATATCTATTCGCCAACATACGTTTTGCTACAACTGTAAGTAGATATTCAGTATTTTAAAACAGAGAGCTATTTGGTTTCTTGATTTAAGTAAATTATAATATGTAAGGCAAGGTTTAGTAGCATAATTATAAGTTAATGAAAGAGTAATTTACTTCTTTATAATAAAGATAATTTAATTTAGAGAGGTTAATTTTTTTTAAATACGGTCAGTTTATACTACGCAATGTAAAACATTCTAGTTTTTCTTGGTTAATAATTTAAATATAAATTATGTACTCTTTAGAATTACCAGAACAGAGGAATTCCACAAGGCATATTTCTCGTAAATAGAGAAATGGAATCGTTTTTTAAATTTATCTTAGAAAATTATAATCATAAGCATTAATAAAAAAATAAGCATTGCAAAACATATGAGAAAATGAACCGGGACTGAATATTTTTTTTACTTTTCCCAAATTCATTTTCTATTAATTTGTTTTTCAATGGTTATTTTTATATTAATGCTTATAATTATAATTTTCTAAGATAAACTTAAAACGATTCAATTTCTCTATTTACCTGTAATATGCCTTTGTGGAATTGCACGGAAATCTCTCGGTAGATTCTATAGCCAAAAAAAAGGAAAAAATTCATATAAACATGAATAAAAATTGGTTCGTTAACAATTTTCGGCTTGGGAAATATTTATTTTTGCTTTCTGCTCCCTTGGAATACAAATTGAGGTGTAAATTTGGTGTTTTCTTGGGCAAAGGTTTTGTCTGAAAATACAAATTTTTACTGGTAAATTAATAAAGTATATTTTTTGACTAAAGGTTTGTGTTTTTCTCCGTTTTTCTTAAAACCTAAGTGAGATAGAGGTCTGGGATACTTTTATTCAATTTATTACACCAAAAACCGCAAGGAGGCACCAAATTTACCCCTCAACTTGTATCCCAAGAATTTTAGTAGGATTTAACTCCCCAGCCCAGAGGGACCAAAAAACAGGGGAAAATGTTTCCCGAGACGAAAATCGCTACAAAAACCATTTTCTGACGTAAGTTTATATGAATTTTTTTCTTATTTTAGACTAGAATCTCCCGAGAGATTTACGAACTGTTTGGAATCGCTCTGTATAGTGGAAAATTCAATTTACACTGATTACATATTTAAATTTTTGTAATATTTTGTTGTAGATTGACATTTTTTCTTTGCAATTTAGCTGTAGTCAACTAATGTAATTAGCGATAAAATTATCAGTTAAAGTTTTGTATCTGTATTGAGAATGTCGTTTTTGTGGTTCAGTATTAATAAAAAATTAAAGATACCGAAGCTACTCTTGAAGATATTTCGTGACAAAATGTTTAATTTATCACTACGTTGACATTACGTACACTGGTGTAAACTGAACGTAAAAATGGTAAAGGTGTACGAAATTTTCCTAACTTAACTTGACCTAAAACTGGTTGCACTTATGAAAATAAACAACTTCTTTAGGAGACATTAGTAAAGAGTTCTCAAAAATGTCAACCGGCTACATTTATCCAAAAATACTACAGAAAATTTATAATGGAATTAAAGTGATAGTATCTACTCAAGATTACTTCATAAAGTTGATTTTGACAGAAGGACTTCATTGTAAAGTCTCATCTTATTATACGGTCTAATTAAGCATGATTGAAAACAAACTGCCTAATACACCGCCATAATTGTTTTTTATTGATTTAATGAATTATTGGTCAGTTTTTATTTATGTAAAAAGGTATTTCATGAACCTTACATTTAAGAAAGTGTGCGATCACAAAAAGGGGTCGTATTAAACTAAGTGACTCTTCATAATTTAAAAACAATATTTTTCTTTCAAATATACTCTTGCAAGGCCTAAAACTTATCCAAGAAGTGTTTCCTGATATGACCAACCTTTACGGCAAGAGATGATCAAAATATTGCTGGAATTGTAAGAAGGTGGGGCTTGTCGTATGTTGAACATATATGCCAATCTTATTTACATGCAATCATTGTCGTTTTAAGTAAATTTGAATGTTTTCTTAACTTTAAGGTGGACATTTTTTTATTCATGAACTACGAAGATGGAATAATTATCTTCAACATAAAATGCTTTCACTAATCAAGGTTTTCAGTTCCCATAAGTAGAGCAGTGTAAAGGCTGGATTAAATAAGGAATTTTCGAGAAGGACGTTTTTTAGGGTGATAATAAGTAGTATTAAAACAAACCAAATATAAATATAATTGTGCTTTAATTAATTCTGATAGTGTACGAAAGTTATTCTATAATAACACTATACACTCGCTAATAAAAGTTTTTTAAAACTCTCAAACGGCTTGATTTTGTGAATCCTCACAATGCCGAACGCCATAAAAATTAAGAGTTGTTACTAACGAAGAGATCAGTTATTTAAGATAGTGTAGACGATGGATTCATTTTACAATTATTACATTTATGCGGTGGGCTAGATAATTAAAAGAATTCTTTTAAAATGGTTAAAATTGTTTTTAAATGTTCTAAAAATGATTCGAAAAGGACAAGGTAATTTATAAAATCGATCCACATGGAGATCGTTCCAATTAATTAAGAGCTGCTTGGATAATAGCATATAAAACAAATGTTACTCCACAAAAAAATATATATTAGGTTGTTTATTTCAAAGGTTATTTTTTTTTAGTGTTACTGCTCTTGTAATAAATTTTTTTTCAAAACAAGAATTTCCTTAATACATTACAGTAAATGAATTACTGTGCCCATTAGTTACTGGCGATAATAAAACTTTATTACTGGTTTAAATTATCAGTTCTACTATAATACCGAAATTAAAAATTTTTATTCATTTATACCTTTAATAATGATTATTCATGAATACTATTTGCTTATAAATCAAGGAAATAATCATGGATTTAAAATTTAATAGCATTTAAATTACGTTCATTTAGATGTTGATCGATCTGTCGATAACATTATATGGTAAATATTGATGCTCTACACGATATGTCGAATCTTATAACTTATATCGATCCTTTTATGAACAATTTTACTTGATACTGTGTCAAATCATTTTGACATTTATTCTTTAATAAGCATACGATCTGCGTTAACGATGACAGAAACCACTATTACATAACCCATTTATGGTATTATATTGCCTATCCAATCTTTACATATTAGAATTTGAAAACCAATTAAATATTGTTTATTTCCTTGCTGTTGTTGTATAGATGGTATGTTGAAAATAATTATTTAATCAGAAAAAAGCATAAATATGAATTTTCACTGGTTCAGTGAAAATGCTATTTTTGATGCTTTATTTGAATTATCAGCTAAAGGATTCATTTCTTTTTATATTAAATTAAATATTTATTCGTTTAGATTAATTTCCTTGAATAGCTTAATACTTTCGAAATATATTCGAGTTAAATATAGATAACTGGATAAATAATATAAAAATGAAAAAGTAGTGAATAATAATTCCAGATGGTTGGTTGCTCGTTGGAGTTACTGTAATAAAAATTCAAATTAAATATGTTGTAAAAAAAAAATCGTGCATGATATTTGACTACTGTTGGAAAATAATACTCAAATATATACTGTTTTTCTAAACACAGAAAATCATTCTGGGGATGATTTTCTGTGAAACGAAGGGGAAGACAACGGTCTTGTAAAAATCTCGGTCGCCTAACCACATTCTCCGTTTCTAGTCCTAATGGGCTTTACCAAAGGTCGTTTTTTAAACCCTCTAAAGTTGATAACACAACAGTCATCAGTTCGGCCTCTGTCAGGATGCCACCGATATAAATGCCTCGGCAGCCACTTCCATTAGTGTAAATACACTAATGGAAGTGGCTGCCTACTATAACTCACAACCCTCAAATTAACCAATTCGCGGATGCGCGATCCTCGCGCCTCCCTCTAACACCGAAAGTTTCACAAAAAACCTCATTCTACATCTAATTTCAATTAGACTATGCACTTATATCATTACTTGATTTAGGCTTTAAACACCAAAAATACTATCCTCATACCAACAAAAAAATATTGATCGCAGCTACGACAATTGTTTCCTACAATTCAAATTAATCTCTCTACTCTAATCTGCTTTCGAGAGCGAGATCAATGTACACGCTGTGAGAGGGTTTACCTACCGTGTTAGAAAATAGCGAATATCTCAGCTACCTGGGGCTCGATGCCAAATCGCCTATCTTGTCGAAATAAGCACCCAGGTGGGTCCTTAGTCACCCGGGTGGCTGTTCTGTTATACATCCTTAACAGCATCAGATCCCCTCGTCATCTTGAGCAGGGCTAAGAATTGAAGAAAGTCAGCAAATAAGTCCCATTCCCTTTCGATTTTTCAATTAACTTGCAGATAGAAACCAGAATTGATCCTCGCAAACTCTCTAGCTACATTTTTTAATGTTACTGCTCCTGTAATAAATTTTTTTTCAGAAGAAAAATTCCCTTAATACATTACAATAAATGGATTGCTGTGCCCATTTAACTGTTGGTGACACTATTAAAACTTTACTACTGGTTATTTAAATTATCAGTTCTACTATAATTCCGAAATTAAACAGTTTTATTCATTTATACTGTTGGTAATCATTATTCCTGATTACTAGTAGCTTATAAATTAAAGAAATAATCATGGATTTAAAATTTAATGCCATTTAAATTATGATCACTTAGATGTTGATCGATCTGCCGATACTATTACATGGTAAATACTGATGCTCTTCACGGTACTAAAATCAAAAATCAATATAAGTTCTTGATGATGTGTACCATGTCTATATAAAGCCTACACTCCTATAAGCCTGAATCAAACAAAATCAGGCCAACATGTCTCCAAAGGCACAATGTCCAGAAATAAACTATTTAAGAAGTCGATTGGGGAAATCCACTTTACTACTTGAGTACTTCGCACATCAGAATTGAAACGATCATTGTACGATTTCGTTCCTGCCATAAATGGAAACCTTGGTCGTCTATTTCTTTTATGCGCCTACTTCTAGGTTAATTGGTCTAACTTCTTAGCATCATAACGTAATTGGTGTTCGGTCGCAAGGATATGAATGGGCTTAATACCAGAAGTAACAAGGACCGCCTCTCGAGGGAAAGTTACTGTTTGGACTGCTGTTTCGTCTCTGTAATTGTGAACCCATTTTTCGATGAACCTTATAAAATGTATATGAAAGTCAGTGAAATCACGTTTACATAATTGTTCGATCGAATGCGTTTTTGGTCGACTGTTAATAAACGTAGCAACCATCGAGCGGAAAGTTTTTTCGTACCCAAAACATCGTGTAAAATATATTGGTCTGTCTAAATGCTTGCGATGCCAAAAACGTCATGTAATTTCAGTAGGCGATTGTTTAATACGTCATTGTTAGATTTTTCTGACGATTTCGTCGGTCATAGAGGTTTTTGGATGTCCCAAGAGTTTATCATATTTTCTGGATGCACTGTTAAATCAAGCAGCCCACTTTTCCATCTTCGAAAATGAAGGAAATCCTTTAAAGTGGGAGTTAAGTCTTTTAATACAAAGTAACAACTCGAACTTCAGTTTATCCACTTTTCAGAATATATCAAAACTTTTTTTTTTACTCGACCCTATAAAATATTAAATTTACTTTAATATATTTTGTTTCATTTTGCTACCACTTGTTACGTCTTGTCAGTTTATTTATCTATTCGTTCATCTTTCTTTATTTTAAATAAAGTAATAATTGTTTCATTAATCATATTATCGATGTACAAAAGAGGACAATAACATTATTTTGTTCTCTTCCTCTTTACATAGTTTTTTTTTATTACAAGTATTATTTTTTTAAAGTTAAAAATTTTTTTTCATTAAGTTAAAAATTATTTTTACACTAATGAGCTAACTTACTTTCTTGTTTATTAAATTGATAAAAAAAAAAAATTGCTACAATGATGATGTGATAAATTAATATAAATTCAATCTTTTATCATGGTAATTTGTTAATATTATAAAATTAACTGAAAAGAAATCGGAAATGTTATATTGTAGTTATTTTTTACATTTAATGTGTTTCATTAGTATTATTAATAATGTTAATGTATTTTATGTCATTAATTTTTAAATCATGAATATAGATTTTAACCATATCTAATTTTTATTTTATAATTAACTATGTTTTCTGTGATGCTGTTTTCATAGCGTTTTTACATTGTTTCCCTTGATTGATCCAGGAAAATACTGAGTCAGTTCGTTTTATTATCCACAGTTTAGTATACCTACCCATCGTTATATTGTATTATTAGGTACCCGATACAATAAAAGATTTTAATAACTTTATTTTATTTTTTTCATCTTCTTTATTTGCCTCGCTCCCCAGACCCCGGCCCGCACTCAAGGATAAACTCAGCTCCTGTTGGGGGGGGGGGGGGTTTGCCATTGCCTCAAACCACCTGGGCAATAACCCTTTAAGCCTCATTAAGACAGCTGGGACTCGGTCTTCTCTTGCCGTGCCTTCTTAAATGAAGTGACCCCTGAGGGGTCCCCTCATCAGGACTCCGGTCTTTACGATGCCGGAGTTTATTTTCTTTAACTATTTTTTCCTTTTTAGCCTTCGGGAATCATCACATATTACTTCAGAGGATGAATGAGGATGATATGTATAAGGTAGGAAGTGTAATCTTGTACAATATCAGGTCCAGTGTTCCTGAAATGTGTGGTTAATTGAAACCCAATCACCAAAGAACACCGGTATCCACGATCTAGTATTCAAATCCGTATAAAAGTAACTGCCTTTGCTAGAATTTGAACGTTGGAACTCTCAAATTCGAAATCAGTTGATTTGCGAAGACGCGTTCACCACTAGACCAACCCGGTGGGTTTTATTTTAACTAAATTCAGTTAAGTTAATTCAGTAAAAAATTATTAATTCAGTATCGATAAATTATCTCGTAAATAATAAGATTAAAAAAAAAAAACAATACTTACTGTCTTTTAAAGATTGATGTTAGAAAAACACTGATGCTCTAAGCAAAAGACTAAACTTATATTTAACTGTAGTCAAATGATATTGAATAAGTTCATTCATGGATTATGTTATATGTAAAATTACTTTGTTTTAGTTAATTTCTAGGCAACAAGAATGCAAAAAGTAATATGTATTATTTCTACGCAACTCAGAAAATTAAATTATAAGCATTTAAAATAAAAGAGCATTCAGAAATAAGAAAAACAATTCAAATTATGGCATTTCTAGTGTTTGAAAACTTACAAATACTTTTTTTAAACCAGTAATAAAGGCATTGATTGATCCCTCTTACGTGTTATTTTTTTATTTATTTATTTTTTTTATAAAAAATGCGTATTTTTATAACAGCTTATTTTATTTTTATACTCCTTGTTTATCACTGTAAAACTTCTACCTGGTGAAAAAAGGTTTCATTTTTCAAACATTTTACTATTTTTTTAAATCATCTGTCAGCTGATTCAGTTAGTAAAAAGTGTTCCTCAATTTGTACAAAATGAAGAACATTTTTTCAGTCTTTAGATACCTTTTATTCTTAAATTTATCTAGTTATATCTATGCTTGGATGAAAATCTTTTTTATATATTTGGTTAAAAACACGAACGGTGTTTATGTATATGGACTACGTGCTTTAGCTCAAGAAATGTAGATTTTTTACTACTGTAGGTAATTTTTTAAAAATAAATAAGTATTCATATGAAAAACAATTCAAAATACCCAATTATTTTTAAATATTTAACTGATTATAATTCTCAAGTTACATTACACCCGCAAATGCTTTAAAATTTACTGTATAAATTTATGATTAGAATTTAAAAAAATTATATTCTAATATCTTGTTAAAACAAGAAAAATGTAAAAACAAAGTTGAAATTTTAAAATAAAAAGAAAGATAAAACCTAAAAATTCCTATTATATTTATGAGAGTAGAATCCTATCTGTTAAAGTATGAAAACTGTTTGTACATAAGATACTTCAGTCAGGAAAGAAAATAAAAATATTCGTCTCGTTAAAACAATAAAAAAATCAATTTTTTTTTTCGTTAAGTTAGTTTTTATGAGATGCATTAATGATATCTTTTGTACAATACAAATGTGGTATTATTTAAAATAATATTTAAGGTTATATTATTTTTAAATAAGATAAAAAATACTTGCACGTAACCTTTTTCATAAAATCCCATCCCACACCTTTCGTCAGCCAATTTTCTAAAATGTATAATAAAATCACTCCTATTAATAAAAAAAGAAAAAATTCTTAATCGGTGTTGAAGTTGGGGTAATATTCTAGACCGATACATAAACAACGTTAATTTTAACCAGAATTTAAAATTCATAATTCAAATTGAATTATCATTATTCCGAATGTAACAAAAATTAATATGAAATAATAGCATTAAAAAAATAAGAGTCGTATTTTTATTATTTAAATATGCCTTGTTACATCGGCTATAGCTGGAGTACCGCCCATAGACTTACAAGCGCAAATGAGAGCTTCAATAATGGCTGAACAGGACAGAAAGGAAGCAATTGACGTCCTCTACATTGCCTGGCGTGATAGATGGCGAGAATCAGACAAAGGAAGGTGGACCTATGGGCTCACAAGCGAGGTCAGGAACTGGGTGGAGTGAAAGCATGATAACACAGGCTACGAATTTACCCAGTTCCTGTCTGGATATGGATGTTTTCGGGATTATCTGAACAGGATGGGCAGATGCCATACAAATCGCTGTCACGGCGGACTGGATACAACAGAGCGTGTGGTGTTTTTTTGCCCTAGATGACGCAACTTCCGCGTAGTGCTCGAGGATCAGGGTGTAGGGGGCCAACAATATAATCGAGGTGATGCTCAGCAATAGCAACAAATGGGAATGAATCTTGACTACCATCACATCAATGATAGGAGAGAAGGTCAATGAAGAGAGGCGACGACAGGCTGAGCATATGCAGATCTATAGAGACGTGGAGTTCGATGGCGGGTGATCATGGGAGGCAAGCTTATGGTGGTGGACGGCGGGGGCTCCTCGGAGTTGTCGCTCGTCGATCGCCCTCTGAGGACGCATTCCGGTCATACGGATTCAGATAGTAGAGTGCCTTGATGATCATGCAGGGGCTGTACATACCATATGGCTTAGATCCGATCCCTGCATGATAGGGGGAGAGGTTTTTTAGCGGGTGAGAGCCCCCTACTGCCGTCAGTGCGGGCCTGTCGACAGCTGGCAGAGCTTTTTCCTCCCCCTACGGAAAAAAAAAAAAATGTAAAAAAAAACAAAAAATATTCCTTGTTATTTTTATTTTTAAAACTACATTAACATGAAAATTTACATTATATCTCTCACGATAAATTCAATTTTAACTCATAAGGATCGAAGAAAGGTTTTTAACAGTAAATCCTTCTTATTTACAATTCGTAACACTAGTAATTTTTTTTAAGTTCTTTAAAAGCATTTTTGTAGATATTAAAGATTTTCAGAAAATTTGAAACTACTGGGTGTTTCAAAAAGGACTTTTTTTACATTTTTAAAAGCATATAAAATGTATTTAGGTAACGTACAGATTCGGTTGAGGTCCCATTACTCATCAACTTTTGACTCGTAGTTCATTTCTACCAAATTTGGCTACCAGTACTGCCACCATTTATTAAAAATGGATACATTTACTAGTGCGGAACGGGCTTGGTGTGTGTTTTGGCTTCATAATTTTTAGTCAGCAACTGTAGCTCAACATAATTTTTGTAGAGAGTACATTAGGGAGACTCCTAGTATACATAAAATTTTTCTCGTGGCACCAAACCTTTGTTGATGTAAGTTGTTCTGTTAAACGCACAAAATCAGCAGGACTCCCAAGCGTGCTTGAAGCTGCTATTGAACAACTCAGAGAAATCTTTACTTGTAGTCCAAATTAATCAGTTTTGGCACGTATTACATAAACGGTTGAACTCAAAGCCATACTAACTAACTGTGGTTCAACACATTACACTTGATGACAAAGTCGCTCGGCTAAAGTTTTGTGTGGAAATGATGGATAGAATTGCAGGCGATACATTTTCAGACAATATAATTTTAGTGATGAGTCAACGCATGTCAGTGGCAAAGTTAACACCCGCAACTGCCGAATGTGGGGTAGCGAAAACCCTCATGAAATTTTTCTGCACGTTTGTGATTGGCCAAAGGTCAATGCCTTTTTTTCCCCAAGCAAACAAAGGCTGTACGGCCTGTTCTTCTTCCAGGAAGTAACCGTAAATGGTACCGTTTATCTGGATATGCTTTGAAATTTTGTAATTCCTCAGTTAGACTTTGATGACCAATATGGACACTACCACTATCAGTAAGACGAGACACCACTTCATTACCCCTTAGAAGTCGGAGATTTTCCCATGTTTGCCCCGGTCTGAGGATTTGTTGTGAAGGTCTAACCTCGCTTCAGATTTGATACCCGCTAGATTTTTTTCTTGTGGAATTTCATTAAAGGTCGGGGTTATGTAGCATATTTACCTGCTGATCTTTTTGGAGCGAAGACTTCAAATTAACGCCGCAGCTGCAGAGGTAAGCCCCGACTTACTGGCCACAGTCTGGAATGTAATCGCCTTAAAATGGGATGTATGTCGCGTTACCAATAAAAGCCATATTGAATCAAAGTGAATGTTGGGTGTGTTTTTACAAACTTTATGTGCTTTTCCATGAAATGAGACCTCAACTGAATCTGTATCTAAATAAATTGTTATATGTTTTTAAATTTGTGAGATTTTTTTGTAATGCCTTTGATATAATCTTATTGTGTACTACGTAATACAGACGTATACTGAAATTCTAGATATAACAAAAAAATATATATTTTTCGTAATGTTAGTTAAATGAAAATAATCTATCGCCTTCAATTTTTTAATAGTTTTTTTTTTAATTGAAATTAACTTACAAGGTTTTTAAATTATATACAATTAACAAAAAAATAAAAGAAGTTTCTTTTTATTATTTTTCTTAATTTCTTGTGTGTTTTTTTCTTTGTAACTTATTTCAGAAGCAGATATTAGTGGTTGTCTTTACAGTAACATATGCTTATTAGGAGAATTGACATCGCGTTAATAATTTGGGTTGAAAGATCTAGTAAAATTTTTCAGATTCCTGTTGTTCTTTTACACGGAAATCAATTAAAAATGAATTTATAATCATGTATTTTTAAAAGTTTTTGTTGTAACATTCATATTAAACATAATCTGAGTCAAATGTTATTAATTTTACTCACCAAACTGCTTCTTACCAAAATACATTTGTTAATTAATAAAAAGGTTGCCCATCCTACACAAAAAAAACTTATCTGTCCAAATGAACTAGTGAAATAATATATTTATATTTTCGTTTTATTATTTATTTATTTTTTTATTCTTTATAACATTTTTAGTTAATATTTCTTTTGATACTGTTATACATGAATATGGATTTACAACAGAAATATTTTCTCTCTTTTAACCAGTTTCTTAACTTGTTTGATACGTAACTCCATTAATATTTTATTCTAAGCCGCTTTTTTACATCCTACGTATTTACATCCTCATTTATCTGTTTTATTTATTCAAATGATTGTCTTTCATCACAGGTTTTGAACCTGTACCTTTATTTTTTATTTTAAATTTATGAACCATGACTTGTTACTATTTATAAACCAGCTAAATAATTTTGTTTGTTTGATATTACAATAAATACGTGTATATTTTAATTCGATACTAATAAAATGTCTTAATTATTACTATTTTATAAATTTATCAAAATTCCAAGTTTATTCTGTATCTAAAATTAAAAATAAATTAAATATTCAATATTCAGGTATAATATTTTAATTAAATTTATTACCTATAATAGTTACTGTTAGTATATTTTTGAAGATGCTCACTTTACAATATTTTATTAAAATATTCTGTCTTTTTGGCTTATGTATGTACTCGTATTATTTGTACAGTACGTTCGGAAAGTTGCTGTACTGAATGTTTTATAATATTTTGTGGTGCTTCTGTTCTTTCGGCGTTAGGTTGGTTGTCCTGTAAATTCGGTAGGCGATACTCAGCAGTAAACCTCGTCAGTTGAGTTGTGATTGAACGTGCTTCGTTTCTTTTTATCGTTTTATCGGTATCAATAATTGCGAGAAACTTAGTGGTTCTTTCGGTAGAGAAACGCACTTTTTTCGTTGAACATGTCCTTCATGAATATGATAAGTATACTGATTTAGTGAAGCACAAATTTACTATAAAATCTCCAAATACTCCTGTTCCTCCCTGCAATGCAATTCGAATTCTTGTCAAAAATTCTAGGCAACAGGCTCGGATAAAAACGCTGATCAAGTAGAAGACCACTTAAACGACACTAAACGAACAGAAGCTTCCTGATATTTCGGATGCTATGGCTAAAAGTCTTGAAAGTTAATGCGACAGTTAGCATTTTCCTAGATTACTTTCGATAACCCATCGGGTTGGTCTAATAGTGAACTCGTCATCGTAAATCAGCTGATTTCGAAGTCGAGAGTTCTAAGGTTCAAATCCTAGTATAGGAAGTTACGTTTATACGGATTTGAATAAACCTTGGATACCGGTATTCTGTAGGGGTTGAGTTTCAATTAATCATACATCTCAGGAATGATCGACCTAAGAGTGTACAAGACTACAGTTCATTTATTTTCATATATATTATCCTCTGAAGTAATTAATACCTAACAGAGGCTAAACAGAAAAAGAGAGATTACTTTCTATGAGGGGGTAACGAAACAAGCAGTGTATTGCAACAGATCAACTATGATTGATAAACTAAAGACTGTAGTAACGGCATATGTTCCACTACATTCCACTACATCAAATGGTTAAAGTATTTGAAAACAAATTGAAACGTTTGCAGTGTTTATTGATGTCGAGGAGGTCATTTTCAACAACTATAAACTTACAGTTATTGTAATATCCGTTTCTATGAGATAAAAGTACAAAGTAATAATTAATATAGTTTCGTCATTACACTTCCGTAATTCCAGTGCATAGCAACTTTCCGAATGCTTTGTATTTGATGCGCCAGATTCTGAAAAAAATAAAAATATAATTTTATATACGAGTAGTTGAGATTATTTAATTTTAATCCTTTTGAAAATGTGTTTAACATTCAAATACTGAAGGTAACTTGAAGGTATATTTATTTATTTTTATTTGTACACACAATTACATATTTTATTTTTAATAACAATAATAATAATAATATAAAAATTTCAATAAATGAATGTGCACATTATAAATTAAACTTGTATGAAAATTAAGGTACTCTCTATAGATAAATCCGTGTTGCGGGTTACCATCAAATAACATTTTATTAAATGAAACATAAATGCTGGCTACACTGCCAGCAACTTAAAATAGTAATAGAAATTCATACATATTGTAATTCTAAAATTTCTTTTAATAATTTCTTCAGTAATTAAATTAGGATAACTTTTCAATTTCATCGATTTCTAGTGACCATACAGAGCTTTGTATTCTCTAAAGTTTCTTGATTCCTTTATATTAATAAGTAAAAAATTGTATAACCTCGGAGCCACAAATGAATAAAAATGTCTATACAATCCCATTATGGCAAAGGTAACACAAATTTATCATTCCTACCTAAATTACTTTTAATGTATTTTTGTGTTACTCTATACATATTATGAAGATCTACAATCCTCTTACCCACCATCCTCAAAATTTACATTTTAATTCAATAAGCACATGCGACCTCCTCGGGAGAAGGGGGAGCATTGCTTCCTCCAAATAACTACGGCCTCGATAGGCGTATTGCTGTTAGTCCGAAAAGCGTTAACACCGAAAGGACTTCAGCAGACGGACTGAAAGGGAATCATGCCGGGAGTACGAGGCTCAAAAGCTTAGTCTCCCACGGTCAGTCCCAGTAAATAATTTTCACGCTGATCCATACGGATAGGAACACAAATCACCAAATTCGTCCATAAATAAAACTTAAAATTTTTAACCGCTACTAAATAACCCATGAAATCCGCCCGATAATAGAAAGGTACAGCAGCAAGGGACATTAACCAGACTCGGCGATTTGTAGGGAGAAATATTGAAAACCGCCATTCATGTATTCTGTTCCGTTCCCTATCCATATTGCACCTTTTATAAAAACCTTTTAAGACAAAACATCTTAACAAAATCGGTAAATTTAAAAAAAATAGAAGAGATTCGCTTAATCTATTTTTATGAGAAATAATTCTTGTTATTACATATTTTTATGTTACCAATGATATATTTTATCATTTATACAAGAATAATAGATACTTCTCCAAAAAGTTATACCTTACAATATAAATTTTATCAAGGACAACTTGTACAAAAAATTAAAAAAAAAAAATTATATGTATATAATTCTATTTCTTTTTTTATCATATTTATATATTTTCCAAGGTAGATTCACATTTAAAATTAATCTCATATGCTTAACCGTATTTACTTGCGGTATAGTTCGATATGTACAATTTATGTTTGTATTACAATTTAAATTTTGATATTTTATGGTGTTAAACATTTCTGGTATACTCTTTCAGTTTCATAATCAAATGTTCTTTCATCTGCAAATATTTCACGCTACCATTAAATTTTCCACTACATAAATCATCGTTTTTAAAGTCTTCTTTTTTATAGCATAGCTATTCCAGCTTCTTCTTAATATTTGTATAATAATACTTCGGATATTACAAATACTTATATATAAAATAAACAACTGCAATTTAAATATCAGCCAAAGTAAATTCAGGTAAAAGTTTATCTAGGACTTTCATAATCCTTAGTTCTTGTACTAGAGGGGTTGGATGACGGAAACTCTTCGATTCAACATCTGTAGTATTACAAAAAATAATATTTAGTAATTCATAATTATTAAAATCCAGAATTAAAATCGAAAAATCACTTTAATAATTATAAAATTTCTAAATTTTGTTATTAATTTGGTGTAAATTAGTTACACCATGGAAATTTGAAATTACTAACGATTAAATTAATATGTGTTATAGTGACAATTATCATATGCAAAACATTCAACTAATTTTTATCTTGATATATCTGTCATCTATCTGTGGAATCGACCGTGATGGTCGATTCCACATCTGTGAGATTCAGCGTGATGCTGAATCCCACAGATTCTTTTTTCCAGACAGTAACGAAAGTTTCTTAATGTTAAAGAAATATTTTTCAAAAAAAAAAAAACAGTGTGTAATCAATTTTTAAATAATTAATTAAAAATTTCTATTTAATTTAAAAAAATGTAATTAATCTATTTAAACTTTTCTAAATAACATTTAGAATATATATATGAAAATTAGAGAGATTTTTTAATATTACTGAGCAATGTTTTTAATATTATTAACTATCATTTCGGGAAGAAATAAAAATTCCCAAAAATGATACTAAATGGGAACTGCTTGACAAAATGGACTAAAATAAGAATAGAAGGATGACTGGAATCTTTGGTTAATATAATCAATTACATATAACAGTAACACCTTCCTAGAGTAGATTACCGAAAAAAAGTTACATAAATTATAGAAAAAAAATATTTTTAAAATTACGTTAAAAAAGTACCTTTGGCGGTCGTGTGAATTAAGAGATTTTATTCACAGTAAAAAAAGAAAAATAATAATAGGATTACGGTGTACTTATGAATTTTTACTACTTCTATAACAGTGATAGTTTGGAATTTCAAAACTGAATTTTCCAAAATTTATTTAGATGAATTCCACATAATTTTAATATATATTTATTATTTTGTTATCAACACATGCAAGTAGTTCTTTAATTTTAAAAAATGATATTGAAAATTATTTTTTTAATGTTTATTAAAAATCGTAAATTTCAGAATTTTATTTCTCAAAAACAATCAATTCAACTTTTATAAAAATTATAATACTTTTATTGGATCGGATTTTATGGCAAAATAAATTCAATAGAACAACATATTTGTTGTTTAGTGGGATAGAATTAGACTTTAACAGCGTCTGGTGAAGTCCTTTTCTGTATCGATTATGAAATACAGATAAAACAGAAAAGAACTGAAGTTATTTCTAATGTGAGCTTAAAGGAGATTGAAAAAGATTACGTGACGAGATTGGGTGAAAAATTAAACAGTAATTGGGAGTGAATGGAACAGAAACTTTACTAACCTAGCTCCTTTCCTGACACATTGCAAGAGAAAACGGTTGATTAAAATCTAACTGTAGGTTGATCAGCAAAATATGCAAAGGAAAACGAAGGGTAGATATAAAAAGGTAGATTAGAAAACGGTTGGTGCTATCCCCAATTTACCTATTCTACCTCGAAGTTATATAGATACGTGGTAAAAATTATGCAACAATCTAAAAAAAAAAACGATAACTATAAAAAATGTTAACTGGAAATGGATGAGAATGGTAGTTGGCACGTACAAGGAACCAGCTTTAGGGAAAATTCCTATTCTTTTATCACTATATGATAATAATTCTATCGTAGAAAACCACTTTTTTGTCCATTTTTTAACTTCAGTGGATATTAAAAAGATAACAAAAGAAAAAAATAACATTTTATTTTAGTTTAGTTGCTTCAAATTATCGACTAGAATTGATTATACACTATCAAAACTACGTGGAATTTTAGCGTTTTTTACAAGGAAGTATTGTAATGGCGACAAATTTCGGTTTTCAGATTGCAGTAGAAATATCCATTCTGACCATTCCTGAATCCATTTTGACTAGTTTCGGCGTGACGTCTGTATCGTTTCGTACGTATGTATGTATCTCGCATAACTCAAAAACGATTATCCGTAGGATGTTGCAATTTTGTTTGGATTTAGGACTATTGTAACATCTAATTGTGCACCTTCCCTTATGATTGCAATCGATGATCCAAAAGTGTCCGTAAAAGGCCAAAATCCCAAAACTTTGAATTTTGCACTTTTTCTTAAGTGCTTTTCAACGAATATCATAAGTGGTACTTATTTTCATTGGTTCCAGAGTTATAGCCAAATAAAATTTTAATTAATTAAATATTTGGATCTTTAGGGGAAAGCATATCGGTTCGAATCATACTTTTTTTATTTATTAATTTATTTTTAACTTAAATATATTGAGTTATTAATAATTACTAACCCCTCATTGTAAAAAGAAAAATTACGATAAATAATAATTCAATTATAACAGAAAAAAGAAAGAAAAAATGAAAAAATATCAGAAATTATTAATGAAATAAAATTTTATGTACTTTTCATCTAAAGAAAAAAAAATGGTATATATAATTTAATAGGCGTACAAGGAAATCATGTGATGTCCACATCAGGTTTTTTTTATTTTGTTTTTTTTTTTGCGAGTAAATTATCGTTTTAAAGAAGTGATGTATAATCGATCAAAATTAGTGTATATATTACAGCAGTGTATGCACATAACACTTATTCACACAGATATAGACGCTCATACGAATATATTGTACATTACTCAAGCATTTTGAGATTTTCTAAGCTATCTTTTGTTTTCGTTTTAATTTAAAAAAAATAAATTTTTATATCGGTAGTGCATATATACGAAGTTATCAGATGGTAATGGTTGCGAAGTTACATAAATTTCTTTAAAAAATTATATATCTTTCTTTAAGAAAAACTAGTCTAACTTTCTTAGTATTGTTTAGGGAACCTTAAGAGTGAAATTGTTTCCCTTTATCTTCTTAGCTAAGCCAGATCGGCATACCATGTCAACTGAAATATATCTAATATTTAAATTTAAAATTTTTACACTGTTCATAGTAAGAACTTTCTTTCTTTTTCCTGTTTAGCCACCGGTAATTACCGTTCAGATAATACTTCAGAGAATGAATGAGAATGATATGTATGAGTGTAAATGAATTGTAGTCTTGTACAGTCTCAGTTCGACCATTCTTGAGATGTGTGGTTAATTGAAACCTAACCACCAAAGAACACCGGTATCCACTACCTAGTATTCAAATCCGTATAAAAATAACTGTCATTACTAGAACTTGAAGGCTGGAACTCTCGACTTCCAAAACAGCTGATTTGGGAAGACGCGTTCACCATTAGACCAACCCGGTGGGTTATCATTAGTAAGAACTAGCTGCATAATAACTTTCAGAGAAAGCAATCTTGGATGATATCAATCGTACCTCGTATGCTTTATTCATGATCATACTATGTTTGTGTAATGGAAATTTTATCAAATAATATCAGATTTAATTGTCTGTAGATGTGGTATAATTTTAATTTTAATTGAAAAGCTTTTTTATCAGTTTATTTTGATTGTTTTTGTTTAATTTATAGAACTTTCATAGGAACAGTTAAAAATAAATTCTATACCATCTGATGAACTGTATTTGTTTAATGTAAATGCACTTTTAATTTTGCCGATATAATATAATCTGGAAATAACCATTATCAATTATTTTATTTGATTTAACTTTTTTTTATGACTTATTTATTTTGATAAAATTTAAATTTTATTTGAAGTAATTCTTATTTTTTCTCATCAACTGTGGTTTTGTACTATATTCTAATGAAAACAGAAAAAAATACATGATTTACTTTGTTATAACACACGTATGCATTTTTTTCAAATATAATTTGCATAATTTGTTTACGTTTAAATGATTGCATGTGTTCTTTAAAATAAGTAACAGATGTTTCTAATAAAAAGGGTATAAAACTAGTCGAGTTGTATACATGCAACTTGAAAAGAACCATTTATTTTAAAATACAGTGTATTATTAAACCATCAATTTCTGTACCAATAAAACTTAGTGTATTATTTTCATTTAACGAGAGTAAATAAATTTACAATGATTTTTCATACTTGGTCATGTGTTATCAACGCAATTATAGATATAAATTATATTTTTTGTACATAACGAAAGATGTTTGATTATTGTTAACTATAATCACGTTTGCTGTCAGATTAAAATTTCAACTAATAATTTAGTGGTAAGTGTTTCTTACCTTTTCTGGTGTTAATACAACATTATATTTTGAATTATTTATATATATATATCTTTAAAAAATATTGTTGATCAAAGTTGTTAATACTTCTTAAGTTAACATGAGTTCCTTTCATTAATCTTGTATACTCAATTTTATTACTTTATTAATGAAATTATCTCAGTGCATTTCTATACAATTTTAAGCATTTTTATTGTTATACAAATTTGAATTAAATGCTTTGTTGACTTCAATGATTTTAAATCACTCAAAATATTATGTATATATATATATTTTTTTGTCTTCAGTCATTTGACTGGTTTGATTCCCTATCTAGTGCTAGTCGTTTCATTTCAGTATACCCTCTACATCCTACATCCCCAACAATTTGTTTTACATACTCCAAACGTGGCCTGCCTACACAATTTTTCCCTTCTACCTGTCCTTCCAATATTAAAGCGACTATTCCAGGATGCCTTAGTATGTGGCCTATAAGTCTGTCTCTTCTTTTAACTATTTCCAAATGCTTCTTTCTTCATCTATTTGTCGCAATACCTCTTCATTTGTCACTTTATCCACCCATCTGATTTTTAACATTCTCCTATAGCACCACATTTCAAAAGCTTCTAATCTTTACTTCTCAGATACTCCGATTGTCCAAGTTTCACTTGGACAATATACAAGTATACAATATATATATATATACAAGTATATATATATATATATGTATATCGTTATATCGTTAACGCTTTTCTTTTAGTATTATGGCATATACTTGTCTAAAACTTATTCTTCATCTTTCACCTTGAAAACAAAAATTAACCTATTAACATCAGATTTTGTAATTATCAAACATTTAGAAATTATATTTCATATTTAAATATATTGAGATAAGTTCTACATTATATAATTAAACATATTAATTAATTGACATGTTTATGTTTATGAAAGTTCAATCTTTGAAAAATCAATCAGTTATTAAATAATAAAAGTATTTCTTTTCATCAATCCAGAGAACGGAACTATTATTGTATTCAAAACTGAATACAATACTTCCTCACGAGAGAAGGAGAAACTTAATATGCTGACATTGCCATTTTTAATAAAGTAAAGACCCACTTAAAGATATTTCCACCAATTCATTTGAAATAAAATTATTTTTTTTTTGCAGAAACAATAAAACTACTCTATCGGTTAGTATTTAAAAATTTTAAAGATTTTTTTTTTTTTTATCTTAAATCATATTTATAATCTTAGTATTTATAATATTTAGTTTATAGATAGAAACCATAAGTAAATTTCATCACGTTAAGCAAATGTAAAGGAGTTTTCTTAAAACATCATAATTAAATACATTCTAAAATCATCAATAGTAAATCAAAGAGATCATATTCTACCCTACTAAAGAGCATTTGTAGGTGGGTGAGTTTATCTGTCCCTCCTTACTTTAGCACCGGAATGTATCGATCACTAGCGGGAAATCCCGATTCGTCAGTACATGTCTCGTGGTGATCAGATGTATACTTGTTATATTATTATATATCAATAAATAAGCGAAATATATATTAATAACATATTGTTTTTATTTATGTTTTTCTTCATAGAATAATGAACCATAGTTAAAAAGTAGGCACCCGAATGTACCGATCACTAGCGGAAAATCACGATTCGTTAGTATCAATTTCTAGATTTAAATTTCTAATTTAACTTTCGTTATAACAATTTTCATCCTTCAAAAATAAATATTTTTACACAAGAGGAAATCAATTTTGGATACCTAATAATCCTATTCCAAGACGCCACCAGTCAGGGCAACCCGCCCGGAGGGCATGTCTACGGTACACCTCTGCAGCTAGTACAATAATAAAATCAATAAACTAGGTACTAGAATTCATAAAAAGTTCAGTAATACTAATAAAACCACAGCGTAAAAGAAAGAGTATTGTAAGTCAATGTTTTTGCTAATGTTTATATTACAGTATGTTCAACTAGTGAACAGTAAGCAACCCCCCACTGTGCAATGAGATGAGGATATGTATGACATGTAAATGAGATGTAGTGTACAGACTCAGGCCGACCATCCCTGAGACACGTAATTAATTGAGCCCCAACCATAAAATTACAATGATATCCACTGTCTAGTATTCAAATTCGTATAAAAACAACTAGTCTTAGTAGAATATGAATTTAAAACCTTCGACTTCAAAAATCAGCTGTTTCTCAACTATTGATTCGCGACGACAAGTTAACCGCTAAACCAGCCCGGTAGCCTATAAGAACCAATAACATTAGAAACATAAACATTAACATAAATACTTACATGATGCACAACTCAGGAATAGAAATCACTTCCTGATTATCACTATTAGATTCCTAGGTCTAATACATGTAGCCGCTTTAACCAGCTAACATCTTCACCATTATCAAAGAGTCCAAAGAGTTTAACAGCTTGATGGTTCACGTGGTCAGCTTTATTTCATACTTGGTTGGTCAGCTTTATTTTGTACTTGGTTACCAATCGATTTTGACTTCTTTCCGAACATACGGTAACCCTGAGTACTCATGGATTTTGGAATTTCGCCATGGAACAAACCATGGCACCTGCGTTATTCATCTCGCAAATTTATTCTGAAAGGTTTCAATAGTTCTGTAGTATTGGTACTTGCCGGACCCCGAAGTTGGATTCGGTATGTCCAAATCGGTTTTATGATCACTTTGCACAATAGTAGCTTGTTAGATAAGCACAATTCCGATTCTCTGCCTATTAACCAGTGAAGTTTCTTAAATTTAATACCTATCTGCTTCCTTTTTTTCGTAAATGTAAAGTTTCCACGTTAGACGACGTTCTAGGTGAATATCCAAATACCGTACACTCTCCGGTCACGGAATAACCCCCATCCATCTAGGTGGATTCCTGGACAGGCATCCCTTCACATCGCGAAAGTCTTAGGAGTTGACTTTGCTTGATTCACCTGTATTTTCCATTTTTCAACCTCTCAGCTATAGGCTACAAGGTCTGTTACGGACTGCAACCTAACGGATACTTGAGCTGTATCATCATCGAAATCATGATTGCCATATCTATCAGTAAACGATGCAATAATGGTATCTTAACTAAAAGGAATGTTTGAAGTGGATAGGCGGCCCCAACACTGAGCTCGTGGGAACACTCGAAGTAGTGTCAAAGAAATCAGATAACACTTCCTACTATTTAATCTGGTAAATGTAACCGTCCAAGAAACAACGCAATATCAGATTGAGTGGTTGAGATAGACTCGTTTTTAGTTTTTGTATAGCAGACTAGGCAGGCAGACCTTATCGAACGCTTGCTGGACATCTAGAAAAGCAGCAGAATAATTTTTTTTCTCCTAAGCATTTGGTGACAACACAAATAATCCTGTGATTAATCCTAAATATTAAAAAAAGACTCTCTTTTTTTCTTTTACACGTTTAACACGTAGATAAATATGTCCTCAGATAATTTTCATTAACATCTAAATAATGATTTATTTTTAAATTATGTTATGTATTAATTTGTTCACTCTTTACTTTACTCTTACTTTATTTATTTTTTTTTAGTGACTACAATAATTTTTTCTTTATTTTTTTTTTTTCTTTAGTTATTAATTATTATTTTAGCTCAGATCAAGATTACATTTCTGTTTCACGGATTTCCTTGAACCACCCAGGTAGTTGATGAAGCAGTTCCTTTTATCATCGGTGGAGTTGCATTACTGCTGACTTGATTAATATATTATTACGTACCAATTAGAATAAATGATTTATTGATTAATATATTAATAAACTTTTATCCCCTCAGGTCAGATACACAATCTAAATGGAGGTTTCGGTGTTTTAGATACAATTTAAGATAAATCTGTGCTTTCATCTGGGAATTTTTTAAATTTTATTTTTTTTATTAATACTGTTAATACTCGTTTTATATTTCCAAAGAAACGTTTATTTATTAATTAAAATTTCATTATTATTATTTATTCTATTTTTCATGCATTATTTACTTTTTTTTAATATTTACATTATTTTGTCTCTGTATGCAAATAATGATTTTTTAATAAAACAAGCATTAATTTTATTTAATTTCTCTTGATTGGTTTTTAACGTTTTCTTGTCAATAAACGTTTAGCATACCTCCATACTTTTACATGAAATTAGCTTTCAATTAAATCTCTCAGACTTTTTATTTGATTTATTGTAATCTAGATTAAATAAATGTTTTTTTTTCCTTTTATTTTTATTGCTACTAAAATAGTTAAATATTTTACATATTGTGTATTAATCTCTCATTTATCAATAAATCCTTGTTAAAGATATTTATTTATAAAATAGAGTATCTCATATACGGTTATTGAAACAGCAATTGTGAACCTTTTAACAATATTAAATAAACATTTGATTGTTTTAAATATTGTTCGGTTTGTCTTTCTTCTTTTTTTTTTTTTTATTAACCTTTTCGGACCCACCGTTAGGTATTGCATCAGAGGATGAGATGAATGATTTTTAGCGTGTGTAAAAATTCTACTTTTGACCGGGATTCGAACAAGGGACTTCCGGACGAAAGGCCGAGACGCTACCACTAGCGCCACGGTGGCCGGGTCAGTTTGCCATTAAAAATTAGTTTATGATCATATTTATCTCCACGATATTTGATTTAAAATTAAAAATATTAACAATGATTATATTGTATGTACAGTTTTTTCTCGATTCAAGCCATCTATAAACTATGTGAACAACTTTACGTATAGTTTTTAAAGTTTTTCTCTCCGGATTTTTGTTAGTTCTTTAAACCCGATGAAATTCTTGATTTTTGTGTCGACATATGATCTGGTCTTGTGTTTTTTCATCATGTTTTGATGTACATGAGGATACTTTTTGTAAGTCACATGTCATTCATGCGAGAGATGACGCCATACAATTGGATTTTGTGTTTTCGGATTTATTAGTGAATTTTTCAGTATAGTGTGCGTGTGTATAGAATTCCTTATTGGTTTGGAGTTATTTATTATCGGTTTCCCGTAAGCTTAAGATTTTGCTGAGGATCTTCCTTTCTTTTTTTCAAGTACTTGGTATTGCGTTTTTTATTTTAGTGGTCCAGGCTGCATACAAGCATTTTCGTTGTTTGACGGTCTTGTAAGTGGTTTGTGATTTTTTCTTTGTTGACGATGCATTTTTAATTGTAGTTATTTCGGGTGAGTTGGTATACGAGTTCCAGTTTGCCTACTTTTTTATTTATTGCTACTTATTCTGAGATATTGAGCGTGATGTTTTTCCCGAGGTACGTGAATTTATTAACTTTGGAGATTTAATCTTTTTTCATTCTTATGCGTTTGGTACAGTTTTTAATAATGTCTCTAATGGATTGTATTTTTCAAAGGAAACCTGGAAGCCAGATTTAGTTGCGGCTTCTGTGTTTTCAGACAGTAGAACGATGTTGTCGGGAAAAGCTAAGAAGTTGATATTGAAATTGTGCTTTTTGTATTCCTGATGAATTTGGTTGAGAAGTTTCAGGTTAGAGTTCGTTTCCCATTCCTAATTAGTTGTTAAGAACGTATTTGAAAAGGAGCGGAGACAATTCATTACCTTGCCTAATCACAGTTTCCATTTCCAAGGATTTGTAGATTTTGCTCATACATATATATATATATATATATATATATATATATATATATTAACTGTAATTTTATAGAAAATATTTTTATAAAATATATTTATATTATTTGTAATTATATTGTTAGAAATTTTAGAAATATTGTCAGTACTGCTTCGAATGGAGAGGATATTCATCGCAGTATTTAGGGGTTCAGAACGTCTCTAGTAATCAACAAAGGAATGTATTCATAAAGATTATTTTCAGGTATCGGTGGATTTGTGCAAAGATTACTTGTATTATTTTTTTCGATTTCAGGAATCACTATAAAAAAGCCTAAAATTAATTAATAATCAGTTATAACTCACTTGAGGCACGATCAGAAAGGAGAGTTTAAAGATTATTTCACACATATCGCCTTCCACCGATTATTCTCCAGTTGAAAATTGTAATATATATACATCAGGTTATCTAAAATGTATTGAGCCTTTGGAGGCCAAAACTGAAAAAATATTTATTGTTATTAGAAAATATCATTATATGACCACATATGCACTATTTTTTTCGATATATTTCTGCAATTTTTTCGGAAACAACATAATCTGGTCTCTGTAGAACTTCTGTGGTTTCTGGTCAATAGATTGTGACACGTGATTTTCACAGCCCTCTTTTGAAACTAATGCAACACAATTCAGGGAATTCTATAGAAAACGAAACAAATGGTAGTCTAACGGTGCTAGGTTTGGGCTATACGGTTTACACATTGAGACCTCCCAGTCAGTCGTCTCAATCTCTGACGGTTTGCTACAAGATTTATGCGGTCTGGCGTTGTCAGCGTGGCATACGACACCCTTTCTGTTGACCAGTTCAGGCCGTTCTTTTTTTTTGTTAAATTGCTAGGTGCAATCACGCTAATTTTCGACAGTACAGATCCGACTCTATCCTTTTGTTTGGCGGCATTAGTTCGTGATCCACGATGCCCTTCCGGTTCTACCAAATGCACAGTATAACCTTCTTGGGGATCAGTGTGGCCTTTGCCACAGACTGTGGAGCTATTCCTCCCTTCGACCACGATCTTTTTCGTATATTGTTGTCGAAGGTTTATCCACTTTTCCATCACTCGTGATCAACCGCTTCAAAAATGTCTTCATTTCGTTACGTTTCATTAGATATTCGCAGATAGAAATTCGATCGAGTAAATATTTCTGTGTCAGATCATGCGGCAACAAATTGTCGAGCTTCTTTTCATAGCCAGCTTTCTCCAAATGGTTTAATATTGCATGGTGATGGATATTTAGGGCATTGGCGATGTCAGGACTGCTTACATGCCGGTCTTCCTCGACTTTTGCCAGAATATGCTATCGCTATTTTGTGCGCGAAAGGCTCAATACTTCTTATACTACCTATTATATTGTAGTGTTTATTTTTGTAGTATACGTTAAATAGAAAAAATAGTATCATGAAATTAATTGTAAAGTTTCCATTTAATTTTCATAAAGCACAACATTTATTTATAACTAATATTTCTACTCGTATTTATTCTTTATACAACTAATGTTTGGTTTCAGTTTAGTTTTTCAATTTTACGATTTTTCAATTTTGAATATTAAAAAGAATAAAGAAAAATTAATTCTGTTTATAATATGGTTTCATTTTTATTTTAAATACAATTACTATTCTTATTATTTCCTTTTTTATTATGAAGAATTCTAACTCATTCCGATTCTAACATCTCTTAAAAAGTTTTTTTTTTCTTAAACCTACTCCTATTACATTCTTGGAATGAAAGGCAGTAATGTAATTTATTTTCGTTTACATTCAATGCAGAATGGAGATGAATTTCAAATTTTATTACCCTGCCTTTCTCAAATCTTTTTTTTATGTATTTTTTATATTCACTTTTTTTTATCTGTTACTTCTTAAATTACTGATTATTATGTTTATTTACGTATGTACATAAAGGTTTTTGTTTATAAAGCTGTTTACATACAAGATTTTTTTTTTTATTTCTTGGTTTTAAAATTCAAAATAAAAAAATATTATTCATTCTTTATCTACATATATTATGTTACATAATTTTTACCTATTAAAATAAACAGGAATTAAAAAATACTTATAATTTAAAAAGAACAAATAACGGTAATATTTGCATGGCATTTCACACGCTACAAAAATTTTCATTCATCTCATCCCCCTCTCTTTTTTCCTGTTTAGCTTCCGGTAACTACCGTTAAGATAATTCTTCAGAGGATGAATGAGGATGATATATATGTATGAGTAGTGCAAATAAAGTGTATATAAGTCTTGTTTACATTCTCAGTTCGACCATTCCTGAGATGTGTGGTTAATTGAAACCCAACCACCAAAGAACACCGGTATCCATGATCTAGTATTCAAATCCGTGTAAAAATATCTGGCTTTACTAGGACTTGAACGCTGGAACTCTCGACTTCCAAATCAGCTGATTTGGGAAGACGCGTTCACCACTAGACCAACCCGGTGGTTCATTCATCTCACCCACCGAAGCAATACCTAACGGTGGTCCCGGAGGTTAAAAAAACCTTCCGGGTTGGTCTAATGGTAAAACTCGTCGTCGTAAATCAGCTGATTTCGATGTCGATCGTTCTTAATGTTCATATTCTAATAAATGTAATTATTTGGGTTTGAATACTAGACCGTGGATACCTGTGTTCTTTGGTGGTTGTAGTTCACTTAATAACACATCTCAGGAATGGTTGGCCTGAATCTGTTCAGACTACACGCTTACCGATATATTTACAGTTACACTCCAGTCACTAATGATGCAATTAATAAAAACTTATTAAAGAAAAAGAAACTTTAGTGTACTTGAACCTGAACTAAAATATTTATAAATAAGTTGAAATGTAGCATTAGTCCATTGATTTAAAACTTTAGCAAAGTAATAGAATTACTGAATTAAAATTTTGCCGAAATGTGCTGCGAAAATTATTTTAAAAACAACTTATATTAAAATGGAATACATTTTAAAATAAAGCAATGTCTGTAACTAAGCATTAACCTATATTTCACAATAACATATAGGCTCAATTTAATAGGCCAAATACTTTATATATAATTTGATAATTTGTTTGATCGTTGCTCTTTGGCGATGCCGAAGAAAAAAGTAATTGGTAAAAATAAATTATTTTTTTATATTTCTATTTATCGTCGCTGCAACAATTATAGTCATTAGCGACTTAAATATTACTACATGATCATAAATAATAAACAATAAACACCAAAAAACAAGAAATAATAAAAAAGAAATTGATCAATAATAATAAATGGGTAATAAATATTGAAACATCACTAGTGATTTTACACTGCTCATAAGGGATCTCACGTAACCAAAACCACTAAATTACGTTCAACAACAATTTTTACGTTTTAATTTTTTTACGATCAACGTTAAAACATTTCTATAACAACAAACAGAACAAACATTCACAAGTATTCTATTATTAGGAAGAATTATTTTACTTATCATGAATTACATTATAGTTGACAGTTGAAAATTACTAGTTTTAATGTTTTATTTGTTTTTTAATCCAGTTCAGTAAAAATATAATTCTATTTTCTTGTGATGCAAATCCACCTGCTCCTTTAAAAAATATTACCAGAAGATATTTAAATAGTAAATACTACTTTTTTTTAATCCATACATGGAATTCGAATTAGATTATATAATAATTAGATTATTATTATAGTTAAGGTTTTAAATTTATATTAAATTCTTATTTAAAATTTTCATTAAGTATAATTTTTATGATAAATAAAGGATATTATCGCAGAGAATTATTTATTTAAAAAAATAAAATTTGTATTCAAATTAGTTTATTTTTAAGGTTAAAAAGTTAATATGATACGTAACACGTTACATTATAGATTATAAATAATCCTAAAGGAATACATTGCAAGGAAGAGCAAGTTGCTCCTGTACATTCCTACTGTGGGGGTCGATTGTTGAAAACAAGTTCCCTAGCAATGTTGCCGGACCTACCCAACAGTCCACTTAGTAGTAATAAGCCCTTTTATATCTACTTCTTTGTTAAAGAATCGGTCAACAGTCATTTTCCAAAAAAATTACCATATTATTGGTTTTTTATTTTACATATTTTTTTTATAAAAATAAATACGAATTGTATTTTTATGAAGTAAAGATTTTTACTTTTATTGGTACTAAAAGAAATGTACTTGTTAGCATTTTGATGTTTAGTTTGATCTGATTCCCATAAATTATTTCTTTTATTTAGGTATAAAAATCATAGGATTTTTATGAGAATAAAATGAATAAGTTATTTCAACTTTCGGATAAAGGAATTAATTTTGAAGGTACAGTAGTTAAGTATTAAGAATGCAGTACGCTCTTATATTGCTTAAAATTATTAATATTATGTATCATTTTCAAAATGTAAAAATGAGAAGTGCTAGTCAAATTGATAATATTCAAATGTAGTAAGGGAATTCCACTTTAGAAAAATTATATTTTGAGAATTTTTTTGTTTGTTCTTTTCTCTTCAAAATCAGTAATTAGTAATACTCGTTACAGAATATAATTAGTGACTTAAATATCTTTTGACAATCGTAGTCCAGACTTATCGTTTACATTTGACACCAATTTCCCTTTTGTTACCGAGTCAATCATTCTTCAAACTGATGAAAAATCACTTCAAACAGTAGATTTTATATTAATATTATTGTGTAAGTAATACATTTTTCACTCAATTTAAACCACATAAAATGTTTAAAAAATTTTATCCATTTGTTCTTTTTATTTGTAATTTATTCCTATTTTTTATGTATGTTCTATTCAAGCATTAATTTTCATTTACCGGATCGATTTTAATAATTTTTATTTGTATTTTTAAAGGATATTGCTCAATTGCCCTATAGTTGTTTACACAACAGTTCAAAAAGATGGTAAATATTATTTTTTTTTTTTACTTTTTTTAAATTTTTTAATTATGAATAAATATAAAACATCGCTGCTGTATGAAAAAAAACGATTTTCAAAACTTACAAAGAAACCTGTTTACTGATGAAATTAAGGAAAAAATTCCCAGAAAATTAATTTACAGAGATAACTATTGAATATGATCAAATACTAACTATAATGCAGAAATATTTGTTATTTATTTTGGTTTTCTGATTAATTTTTTCGAATTTTAAAATAAAAATTTTAATTTTAGACTATGTATCACTTCGTTATAAAAATCTAATATTAAGAATAAATTATGAAAAAAAAGCAGTATATTTTCAAACTGTTTAAGACTAGTTTAATTGAATCTCTAAGTATCTATTTTGCATCACAAAACATTTTTTAAACTGTTTAGATTTTTAGACTTAAAATATGAAATTTACTAATATAAATCTAAATTATGATAATAAATGAATGAATGAATTAAAAATGTTATTTAGTTTACTTAACTGAACGGTCAAAAATGACTGCATTGTCATTACATTATGATGCGAAGAAGCTAGCCAACTTACGTCTGAGCGCATAAAAGAAAGACGACCAAGGTTTCTGTTTATGACAGTTCCGATGGCCGTTTCACGCACGGCATTTTTCCTGATGTGAGAAGTATGCATTTAGTTAGATGGATTCTCCCAAACCTACAGGGTCTAATGGTAAACGCGTCTTCCCAAATCAGCTGATTTGGATGTTGAGAGTTCCAGCGTTTAAGTCCTAGAAAAGTCAGTTATTTTTACACTAATTTTAATACTAGATCGTGGATACCGGTGTTCTTTGGTGGTTGGATTTCAATTAACCATGCATCTCAGGAATGGTTGAACTGAGACTGTACAAGACTACATTTCATTTACACTCACACACATCATCCTCTGAAGTTTTATCTGAAAGTTAATTGCTGGAGGCTAAACAAGAAAAAGGAAAGAAAGATGGATTCCCCCAATCGGTATGTAACAGTGTATTTCTGCCTTTAGACCGAAAGGGAATGGAACATATTTGCTGGCTTCCTTACATTCTTAGCCTTGGGACGATGGCTAAGAGGTCTGATGTTGTTATGGATGTATAGATACAGTAGCAACCCGGGTGGCTAGGAGCCCGCCTGGACGCTTACCTTGCCAAGATAGGCGTTTTGTCATAGTGCCTCAGTTAGCTGAGATATTTACCGTTAGAATGAGATGGATGTGTGTGGAGGACTCTGTCATGGAGCTGTGGTATGGAAGGGTGTAGGCATTGACTCTCCCCGAAAGTGGACCAGAACAGAGGGAGATAGGGAATGTTTTCATTAGAGGCTTATTAGATTTGTAAATCTGTTTCTTGATTTTTAAGTAAAGCAAAAGAGGACTTTCAGTAAATTGAATTTTAGGACAAAATTGTCGTTGTTGGGATCAACACTTATTTTGCTGTTAAAAGGGTAGTATTTTTGATGTTTAAAGAAATGATATGAGTAATGATACTGAGTATATAGTCTAATTGAAGTTATATATAGGGAGAGGTTTTATGTGAAACCTTCGGTGCTAGAAGTTGGCACGGGGATCTCGCTTCCATGAATCGTTTAATTTAATAGCTGAGGGTTGTAACTTATGGTAGATGGTCGTGGTTGGAAGAGGCATACGAAGGCGATAGTAAGTTAGTGGTAACTTACTATCGCACAGTGCTGGAAATATTTACCGAGGCATCTGCATCGGTGTAATTCTGAGAAAGGGTAAACTGATGACTGTGTTATGTTATCAAGTTTAAAGAGTTTAAAAGACGATTTCCGGGAGTAAAGCCCATCAGGGGTGAGAACGGGAAGAGTGGTGCGGCGACCGGAAATCATCACAAGGCGAGTATCTTCCCCTACGGAGTTTAGGATGCATTATCAATAAATCATGTACGCGCATGTTTTTGGTAAAATTTATTAGCTTTCATCATAACCCGGAATAAATTATAGATATTTTGACTGAATGATATAATACTCCGGTAGTTTAAAATATTTTGTGTACTTTACTAATTTGGAGGCTGTAGGCAGCTAAGTCCGTTGTTCGTATAGTCAGCGTACGTATAGCTTCTTATATATTTAAATAAATCACTAGATAAGAATGTTTGTTAATTAAAATGTAACAAAATGTTTGATAGTTAGGAGATCATATCGAAAATTTAGTACTAACTAAATATATCGATAATATATTCGGGCGGGCAATGATCTGTCTATCTTCTGCATGAGAAAGCAATCGATATGTTCTTGTCCCTCCAGTGCGGGGTAACATTGTTTATCAGTAAAGTAAATCAAAATATTTTACTACATTAGTCAACGGGTCTCCTTATAATTCTTTAAAAAAATGAAGTTAGACTTTTACATTAGGATTTTCTTTATTTTGGTCTCTTATTTGTTGTTTTTTAATAATGATATTATTTTTGTTTTTCTTTGCATCCTTCAATTCCTCATTGTTTCTGTTATTAATTGAGACCTTCTGTTACCGAAGTTTAAACAGTTAAAGTAATTTTTAATTAGTTTCACTATTTTCCTTAATTATACAGTTTTTTTGTAAATTGAAGATTCAAATAAATATTTGTTTAATCCTTATGTTAGACATTTTTTTTTAGTATATTATTTCCTTTAAAATTAAGAAAAAAAAGAACTTCTTAATTTCTGCTTTATAAGTAAGATATATTTCTGTATGTATGTGTGTAGTTTTTTGTAACAATTATTGAAAAATTGTTTTCGTTTTTATTTTTAAAATAAAAACGTAACTTATTTTGATATATAACAAAACTACGCGGTCAATCTTCAAAATATTGAAAAATCTTGATACATACAAAGTTTATATAAATTGTCATGAAATAAAATGAAGGTAAAAGAAAGAAAGTTGAGAAGTGTCACAGAATAATTCATGTTTTCTCTTCTCTCTTCTACGTAGAACTTTATTACACTAGGCACTTACTTATACTCATATACACATTGATAATATATCCAATATTTTATTGAAAAAATGTAGAACTTTATATTTCAAGAAAAATATTACGTAACTTATTGAGTTTTATTTATATTTTTTACAATTTTTTTTATAGTATTACGTTGCATTATTTTTAATACCGTCGATAAATCAACTTGTGCTAATTTTATTTTATTTGTAGTTTTCTTTTGAAATCTTTTTTTATTATTTTTTTTCTTTTACACTTATTAATTTGTCACTATAATAAATTTTAATTTTATGTAATGGTCGCACCATATATATCTATATATATATATATATATATATATATACAGTGCCACCATTTAATCGCGAACTGCGTGCCTTACTTTAACAGTCTGCTAGGAAAAGTTTAGTAAATTATTATTGCAGATAGGAATATCATACTGGAGTGCACAAAAGACCATAGAAAAATTTTGTCTACAAGCATACCGAATACAGTGCATACAGAAATTGAAACCCTCACTGTTAAAAGAATAAGGTACTGCCAGTGGTTTATCAACCAGGTGGAAAATAATGTGATTGGCATCCTGAATAATATGTTTTTTTTATTGATGAGGGGTATTTTCACTTAGCGGTTACATCAATCGTCAGAACAACAGATATTAGTCAACACAAAATCCACAGATCTTACATGAATAGCCGCTGCACTCACAAAAGGTAGGGGTTTGGTGTGCGATTTCTTGATCACGAATGTTGGGCCCGATTTTTTTTTACGAAACCCTTGTCAATCCAGCATACTAGAGCATTATTGTGCTATTTGTAGCTCTTCTCCAGCCTGATGAACGCTATTGTTACCTGCAATAAAACGGAACAACGTGCCATACATCCAAAAACTACATGGAAGTTTGGAAGAAATGTTTGGTGATCGCATGATCTCAGAAGGTCTGTGGCCCTCTCGTTCCCCTGAATTATCGTCACCAGACTTCTTTCTCTGAGGTTAAGTTTTTAGAAAGGAGGTGTATAACGAGCAAACCCTTGCACTCTACAAAACCTGGAGCGATCCATTGTTGCAGAGATGATTTCCATTAGTCCTGATGTCCTCCGAAGGGTGTCAAAAATATGGTGCAAAGGGATGGGACCTGTCTTCAAGAAAATAGTGGACATGTCAAACACTAGCTGTAAAACATTACCAAATGTGCATAACTATATTCCATGTATAAATTTCAGCCATATCTCATTTATTTATCAACCGATTTGAACAAATAAAATATAATTTTGTTCATAATTAAAGGTTTATTTTTTTCAATGCAACATAATTCGATAAAATAATATTTTAGATATTAATGATTATAAAAGTAAAATTACCGCATTGTTGGATTTTTTAAAGTGAAAATTTTCAAATTTACTTTTATTTAGAAAAAAATTATTGAATAAATATACTTTTGATGTATATAAATATATATATATATATATATATATATATATATATATATAGAGAGAGAGAGAGAGAGAGAGAGAGAGAGAGAGAGAGAGAGAAGAGAGAGAGAGAGAAAGAGGGAGATAGAGAGAGTGTGAGTGAGAAAGATTTCAGGAAATAAATTTATGTTTTAAAAGTATTTGTATGTAATTTCAGGTATGGTATTCAATAAAGAAATTATAAAACTTGTTAAGTGTAATTAGTACATATTGGTAAAGATTTTTTTAAGACAAAAATAATTTCAACAGTTTATAAAATAAATAATCAGTTAATCAGTGGATAATAGAAATTTTAAGATATAGTTTCATTAAATTTGGTGGTAAATTAAGTAGCTTATCTTATTTAAACAAATAAAAATAAATAACGAGTATTTCTCCAAATTTTATATGGAACAAACGAGCAGATCAGTTAATTATTATTCAAAGTATATATAAACAAAGTTTTTCCGAGTTTGTCACAAAATGAGACGACATATTTAATTATAACTCAAACATATATCGTCAGTTTAGTTTGTCTGCATACATCATGAAACATTTTTTAATTTTCTTTTCATTCTCTTTTAAACACTTAAATAATTAAAATTTACATTTTTTTTAAATTTACACATATAATTCTTTTTATTAAAATGTAAAAAAAAAAAATCAGTAATAATTAATTACTTCTAACTTCATAGATATGCTGAATATTACAAAAAAATATGTTATATATTTTCTCGTAATTTATTTGTAGTTTGCTTTGGAAGTTAAACAAAAATATTTTGGTATTTCTACATCATAAAATCAAGTAAAAATGTTAAGACATCCTTTTAAATTAAGCAGTTTAGTTTTAAAACTATCAAAAATAACCGACTAAATTTTAAAAAAACATTATGGAGTGATCATATTTCAAGAGTGGAATCTGACCGAGGTAATGATCACTAAATATAGAATATCCAATGTTAAAAATTTATTTTAGATTTTAAATAAATATGGAAAGACAAGTTAAAGAATAATTGGTTAAAATCAAAGGAATTTTATACAATGAAAAGTAAAAAAAGAGAAAAAAATTTAAATTGACATTCAATGAAGTTTATGTAATTCATTCCTTATATTTCATTGTTAGTTATGAGACTTAAAACGTTATATAATAGCTTGTTTTCGTAAAAAAACATATGTATTAAAGTAATAAAGGATATATATGTATATAGTAATATCATGAAACCAAAAATGTTATGTAAAAGAAAAAAAAAGAAAAGTAAAATAAATAAAACAACAGGAATTTAAACTTATAACCAAGTTGCTAACGGCTATGTCATTTAATGTTTAATAAAAGAGTTACCTTTTAGGAAAATCAAAATTTAATATTTCTTTAGTAAATATTAAAGAAAGGCAATTTATTTTGTATGCGTTTTTTTTTTATTATTTTTTATATGCAGAGTGATTCAGAAGGAAAGGTAAATAATTTGGAAACTGATTCTAGAGTTTGAAATAATGAAAAACAATCAAACATATGTTCGAAAACGCTTTGTTATCACTACCGAAAAATTTCTCCCAGATTTCAATTCTCCCTCCTTGGTGAAATGAAGTCATATTGAAATCTTTAAGACGTTATTATATAAGACGTATATTTGGTGGTTTCTTATGTTTTTGACCTGAAAAATCGAATTAAACAGGTCCCTGAACTGTATCCTCCATATTTTTCATATCTAACCTAAAACAAAAAACATTCGGTGTCGAAAAGACGTTTTATTTTTAGGTTTAAAGTACAATAACTTTGTTATATGGCTAATAAAGTCTTAAAATTTTAAAATCAAAATTTTTAGAGAATCTAATTCTGAGAATATTGATGTAATAAAGTATATGAAAATAAAAAAGTCAACTTTTATTATTAAAAACAAAAAACAAAATTTAACAAAAAATGTTATTAATTTGTAAAAATTAAAAAGAGCTGTTTTTAGTACAATAAATTTAGACCTTTGTAAAATCAGGTTTGCAACACTAACTTTTTTTTACCTCCGGGACGACCGTTATTGTATTGCTTCAGATGATGAGGTAAATGATTTGTAGCGTGCATGAAGAAAATGCCATGCCTGACCGGGAGTCGAACCCGAGACCTACGGATGAAAGGCCGAGACGCTACCACTCGAGCCACGGAGGCCAGAAACACTAACTGTATGCTTTCAAATTAGCTTGAATAGAATTTCTACGCGAATCAGCATATATTATAGAGAACATTACATGCTCACGGACAGAATCCTTATTTGAACATGATACTACTTTTATCCGTAATGGCTTAAACAACACAAGGAATTCACATAGGTGGTCTGAAGAAAACCCACATGCTGTAGTTGAATCAAATTTCCTGCAACGATTTTCGGTGAACGTGTGATGTAGCATGATCGACAACCAGGCCCTTTCATTCTAAAACAACCTGTCACGAGGAGAAATTATCTGGCATTTTTAAACAATGAATTTCATACAGCACTTAAAATTTTTTCATTGCGGAAACGAATTGAAATGTTCTATCAACTAGATGAAGCACCAACAAATTTCACGAATGAAGTAAGACAACTCCTAGATAAAAAATTTACTGGTAAATTTTTTTACTAAAAATTGGACGGAGAGGACCGGTAACATGGCCACCTAGATCACCGGACCTTACTCGCTTACATTATTGTTTATGTGGATGGATTAAGTGTAAGGACAAACAAAATGTAGACAAATGTGATGAACTGATTGTTAGCATTCACAATGTTGCTGCCCCCATTTAAGAAACGCAAATATGTCATTAGGTTGGAAACAGGAAATGTAAGGAAACGATTGAAAAGTGCATCGATATCAATGGTGGAATCTTTGAACGTTTATTGTAAATTAATACAGTACAAACCACATATTTGTTTTTCTTTGTTGAAGGTATTGCTTTAGAGAATGAGAAGAATGATTTGTAGCGTGGGTGTGAAAATGACATGCCTGACCGGGATTGATCTTTTTTTTTTTTTTTAGGGGCATCGACTACTTTGGTCATTAGCCCCATCCCACTTCAAAAAATAAAAATAAAAAAATATCAAAATTTTACTTTTCTTATAACTTCTAATCCAATAAAATCACTTTCTAGGCTTTCCTTTCGGCCAACCTTTTTTACGTTTCTCCATTCTTCTGACGGCCTCAACCTCTGATGACAGCGTATCCGAGGCCTCAGACATGGCATCGTCTTCCTCTATTTCGGATGCCAGTGACGTTCTTCGGCTGACGTCAGTTGATGAAACTTTCACCGGCACTGTTAGCATCTTTGCTAAAGAATCTAAATTAATGTGCGATGATGTCTCCGCGGCGGATGAGCCGGACTCTATGTCTACTGCAGTACTGGGTCCGGCTGAAATAGATGCTCTCACCGAAGCTGGTCTTTGCGCTTTGGGAGGCTCTATTGGTACAGGTTTTATTTCATCTGCGCCTGGTGCTTTTTCTATAATAACTTGCACCTCTGTTTCCGCAGATTCAGGTTTTCTTGTCACAATTTCTTTGGATTTGTGACTACACGACGGAGCGGTCTGTTTCTCTTTGTCAGATAAATCAAGATTTTTAATTCTTACACAAGTTGGTGACTTTACAATCGCAGATTTAGCTGGTTTTTTAAACGGCGCTGGTGTGTCTTTCATGTCAACGGCGTCAGTCCGGGGATGAGCCTTCTCATCTTTACTTTGTTTTCTCTGATGAGTCGACTCAATCTTTGAATCAATGATTCTTTCAATCATCGTCGCAAGACTTGGTGCCATCGTGTTAAGCAACTGCTCCACATTAATTTTAGATGTGGAAGGGGCAGCCGCTGCTTCTGCATAAGAAGTCGGTGGTCGTGGTGTTCGCTTATTAACAATCTTCTTTGCTTCAGGATAGCTTACCTTCTGAAGCGTTTTAACTTCCTGAATTGCTGTTTCTAATTTATATGTAGGGCAGTTTCTTGAACGACAATTGTGATGCCCTTTACAGTTAACGCAGGTTGGAGGGTCTTTACATGGGTAACCCTCATGTGTTTTCTCTCCACATATACATATTTCCTGCGCTTCACATCTTGCTGCTGTGTGTCCGAATCGTTGACACTTAAAACATCTCATCGGCTGCGGGATGAAAGCTCGTACATCAAGCCGATGGATGCCAGCTCGTACCTTTTCAGGAAGATTCGGCCTATTAAATGTCAAAACATGCGAGGCCGAAGGAAGAATTTCACCATTTCTTCTCATAGTAAGTCTGCGACATTGAGTTACTCCCTGACTTGACATTTCTTGTACAATTTCTTCTTCTGTACAATTAAGAAGATCGCGACAAACAACAACTCCTCTGGATGAGTTCAGTGTGCTATGCGGTTGGACAGAGACCACAAATTCACCGATCTTCTTCAACGCCAAAACTTTCTGGCTTTGCATGTCGTTGATGGTTTCGACATGCAATCCATTAAAAGTTTTACGAATATCCTTGACAGGACCACCAGCACAATTTGTAACTTCTCTTGCGATAAGGAATGGACTAACTTTTTGAAAGTTTCCATTCTCCCTTGTAATAATTAAAAATCTTGGCTTTGGTGCGCTATAGCCAAAAAGACTTTTCTTCAATTCTTTACTGATCCTATCAGCATCTTTCATTATCCTATCAGATTCTTTACTTTTTTTCCTCTTCGCTTGCGGCGAATCGGAGGTTTCTAAACGAGGGTGTTTACGTGCACCCTCTGCCACGTTTAAGTGTTCAATGTTCATGAACAGTGGATCCCTTCTGTAGCAAGGCTAGCCGCCGGGGTACACCCCCACTCCAGGGCTACTAACCTTGGAGGTCCTATCCGGTACTCCGGTGGAACCGGCATATGTCCTGGCAGAGAGCGGATGCGCAGTCTCTGCACTGACTCCAGGCCCCTACACACCGAAGCTTTCAGGGCTCCCATGCTCCGAACATGGGCACCTTAACTACATGCTTGCCATCGCAGGGGGCATGTGGACAACGGAAGGGTCTCCGTTACACCTGCAATAACATTGACCCTGGCCGCCACATCGCCAGCTCTATGAATGGTATGAATCCATTTCCAAAATCATATGTTACTCCATTTCCTGCAGGTAGCCAAAAATCCAGTCCGTTTAGTGACCTGAAGTTGGAACCAGGTCAAACTTAACAATGCATAACCGAGGAATTTACAATTTACTCGGAACCCCGTTAGCCAGCTATATGTGATGTACAAAGGTACAGCTGTTGCCGCCCTGGACGTGGAACATAGATGTTGTGTTCCGGACGTGGGGATTATCTACCTCAGGGCGGGATTGATCTTATTCCATGATCTTTTAAAACGATATTTTTAATTTTATCAACGATTTCTGATGTTATCAAAGTTGGACTTCAGTCTGATTTATCTTTTGTGTTTTTTTAAATTTCACCAAAAAACATTAAGTTTTATGATAATCCCATGAGTTGTTAGACTTTAAAAAATAATTTAATTACAGCAAGAAACTATTTTTTTCCATAAAAAAAAACAATAAATAATGTTAAATGATTCTAAAAACTGATGAAATATCATGGAATTTTGGCAGAAATCATTTAAACATTGTTAGAGTCATATCAATTTTTCATAGTTTCTACCATCATTTACTAGTTCATAAATTTTCAAAACCTCCTTGTACATTTATTACATAGAATATTTTATTTTTTATTTTTTTGTTTTTGATTGATTCCAGGTATTTTTGATAAACCCACTGGGTTGGTCTAGTGGTGAACGCGTCTTCCCAAATCAGCTGATTTGGAAGCCGAGAGTTCCAACGTTCAAGTACTTGTAAAGCCAGTTATTTTTACATGGATTTGAATGCTAGATCGTGGATACCGGTGTTCTTTGGTGGTTGGGTTTCAATTAACCACACATCTCAGGATTGGTCGAACTGAGAATGTACAAGACCACACTTCATTTACACTCATACATATCATCCTCACTCATCCTCTGAAGTATTATCTAAAAACGGTAGTTACCGGAGGCTAAACAGGAAAAAAAAAGAAAGAAAGAAAGGTATTTTTGATACTAATTTAATCAAAACAGTTACAATATTTTCGAAACCGTGATTCATATCGCATGATATCTTGAAATTGGCCGTATCTTTTTTCCATATGTTTAATTTTTGTTTTAATATCAAATAGTATAAAAGAGATATGTATTTTTATTAGTAATATATATACTTCTTCTAAATAAATGTTTATTAATTTTATCATAATTTTAAAACAACGTAACGTCATCTATATCTGCGATTTATTAAATAAATTTTAAATTATTAAACAGTACAAAATAATATTTATTGGATATAATTGGTAATAATGGTTATAATAAAAACATGTATAAAAAGTATTTTTTAAGAATTTGCAATTTTCGTTCTTGTTTATTATTTATACTCAAAAGGTAAAAATACTTACCTATTTGTTTATTTGTTTATTTTTATACTCAAAAATATTTAGACAGGTAATATTAAAATGTATGAATGTAATAACGTTATTTTCTACAAATGTACCACATTGTATGTATTTTTAACCTAGATTTGGAGAATGAAAACCAAATTACTAATGAAAATTTCACATATTCCGTGAAAATTATGGCTTTCAATTCTTTTATAGTATGTTTTTTAATATTTGAACTTTCATCATTAATTCTGTAATGTGCATTTCGTTAATTTTTTATAAATATATTAGTCAGTGGTACTAGCATTAATAAGAATCTCTTAATTAGTTTCATACGTTAAGAAAACTTAATTTTTAATTAAAAAAAGCATAATATAACTTTGTTATGTATTGCTAAATTATCTGTGCAGTTAATAAACATAAAGATATGTAGGAAGTCAGGATATTTCCTTTTGTGAATTATTTTTTTTAAAGAAATTAATTAATAGTAGTAGAACGTTCTCTTTTTCTTCAATTTATTATATATAGTTAATTAATTTATTAATTATACACGGTAGAAATATATAAATACCTTCATTTAAGTTTTTATAGTTATATTTATTTTTAACATTCTTCTTAACATTAGTAAACTTGTTTTGATCAGAATGACGTTTTCAAAAAAAATTTGTCTTCATTTAGCGATGTTTTAAAACGATAAGTCTAGAGTTTTTATTGGTGTTTTATATTTTTTTAATTAGTTATCTGGTAAAACTTGTTACCTGTCTTAACCACAAGATATTTTATTACGGAGGAAATCAACTTTTGATAAGATTATAAATGAAATAATCCTTGTTCGGTTTTGTACTTTATTTATTTTTATTATATTTGTTGCTATTGTGGCTACTGAGATGTTGTATTAAAATGCATCAGTTTACCTCAGTCTGTTTTAAACCCGTTACCTCCAGTTTTCTGTTAAGTTTATTGCTTTATCTTATACTTCTTTCTTCACCAAGAGTAATTCTCTTTTTGTTTGCCTGGATTCTTCTCTTATCTCCATTTCTTCTACTTGCATATTTGAATCAGTCGTAGAAATAATAAAGATATCTCTTTAAGGTCATAATTGTTTCCTGTAACGTCTTTCAAACTGTCTTTTTTTATTAAATTTGTTTGCATATATTTTTGTGATCTTTTTAATATAAGAAATTATAATAATTCAATTTTTTTTTCTTTACATTAAAATATCGTAAAGTAAAAACTATGATTCATTTTACGTTGAAATAATTTAAGTTTTTTATTTAATATTTACATTCTAATATCTTATATTTGTTAATTATGGAATTAAATTTAATATTTCCATCAGTTAAGAAAAATGATATGAACAAAAAGATATTTTACGGAAATCGAATATGATTTTAATAAGACAATGAATTAATACATAAAAAATGATATTTAACAAGTAAAAAAAATACTAGTATTTAAGTACTATAAAGTTAATTGAAGATTTAAAAATTAAAACGAAATAAAACGTAATAATTTTTAATGAAACATTTAATAATTAGAAACTGTTAAATAATAAGATAAGTCAAGTTTAAAGGTTCTTGTGAAATTTTATGTTTGAAATGTTTTTCTATATAGTTTTAAACAATTGACAAATATTTGTTCCTTTTATTCAAACATGAAAAGCCGAAAAAGCATTAAAAATTATAAAAAATTTAAAAGAAAATAGGAATTATCTATAACTCAACGTTCAAAGAAAATAAAAAACAGATTACTAATGACATCGATAGTGATTACAATATTATACGTGATCGCTAATGCTCCGAGAATATTTATTTTTATATTAAAGTTTTTAAACAACATTTAATGATTGAAAATCATTAGCACTTCTGTTTTTTTTTGGGGGGGGGGGAATTGTTATGGATTAGACCCTATAAATTTCTTTGTAATTAACTGTGTTATTCTCGTGGTAATTTTTTATCATTACTTTACTTACCAAACAAATGAAAGGAATGAGAATCATTAGAAAACATTTAATAGAACTATTTTCACTATTAATGGAATAATTTGAAAATTACAGTTTTAATTTTAATTCCGTCAATAAAAAAGTTCATAAAAAAAAAATTATGATGCTGCCGAATTACTTTATCGTAATGTTTGTTACTTAAAAGGTATGATATAATTCTTTCTTTTTATTAATAGATTAACACATGAATCTTTCGTTTTTGAGTGGGATGGTGGAGGGGAAATATATTTTTTACTTTCCATTGTATATTACAATTATAATATTGCGGTTAGGTAAAAAGTTTCTTCGCATTCTGTCGGTAAATGAGTTTAGGTTCGCATAACTATGATGATGTTAATCGAATTTGTTACGTGCTTTTGAAACGAGACATATCAGTGATAATTTTTAAAAAAAATTATAATTATATTAGTTTATTTATTTAAAAGTTATTGGGTTTTGAATATAAGTGAAAAGAAAGAAGAAATTCAATAAATTTTGAAATTTTATTATAAAAAAAGAAGAATGTGAATTAGGCAGCTAAAAAAAATGTTAGATATTTATAGATATGATACAGTATCAGTACACATAGCACAAAGATAGTTTAAAGGTTTTAAATTTGTATGTCATTAATGTACCTCACTTTGGTCAGCCAGTAACTGAAAAAAGGTTCATGTAATCTTGGAAAAAATTGAGCGAAACCGAAATATTAGCAGTCATGATATCAGTAACGAACTAAATTTTGACCGAAAAACAGTTTTAAATCATTTGAAGAGGCTGCATTAAATGTACTATATTAAGAAGTACTATAAGTAGATATTTGATGGTCACATGATTTAACAATGAAAAATGTATGGATGAATTTCCATTTGTAAATACTTGCTAAAATTGATGGGAATTGAACCATTTTTGAAACGGTTTATTACAGTTTATAAAAAAGAATTCCGTATGAAATTACTATACGGAAAATTTCGTGATTGAAGTGTGGTGAAGTTCCGGAAACGTTGGCAAAGCAAGAATTGATGCTAAAAAACGTATAAAAATCGTAAAAAAACGATTGATTGCTATGTGTGTGTGACTTTCTGCATATAACAGCATTGAAAGAATTTGTTTACTATGAGCTGCTTTCATCTGGTTAAATGATTTATTATAAATTTTAGTGTGAACAATTGGAAAGATTACGCTAAGTAACCGAAATAAAGCGACCTGAATTGGTTAACAGAAGTGGTATCGGCTTCCATCACGATAACACTTGATTCTACCAATCTTTGATGACCCGTCGCAAATTATCAAATTTGGGCTGGGAAGTTTCGATGAATCCGCTGTATAGTTTTGATCTTACATCGTCAGACAAGCATTTGTTTTTATCTCTACTAAACTCTCTTAAAGGTATAATGTTGGGTTCAAAAGAAGCTTTGATAATCACTTACCACAATTTTTCAACCAAAACAAAAGTTCTAGTGACAAGATTATGATTATACCATAAGAATGGCAAAAGATGTTCGATAAAAACGGCACATATTTAGTTTAACTAACCTGTTTTGAAATATAAAAGATTTTGTTTTACCTTTTCATTAAAATACGAAAGAACGTTTCCCCAATTCTTTATATTACTTTATATTATTTCTACTACTTTTACAATTAAATTAGTAGAAGCTTTCTACAAATTGAAAATTTTCGCTATAACTCTTTTCCAACAATTACCAGTATTTTTTACAATCTCAAGTGAAGTATCAAATAAGACTTATTGATAAAAGTAAAATATATACATATTTACAGTAGGTTTTTTTAACAATATTATTCATGAAAAAATGTTTTTTAAAAATTAAATAAAAATAATATCGTAATTTTAATCACGAACATACCAAAAAAACAATTCCATTCGACCTAAATGATCATAGCAGTAGATGCCCGTACATCTCATTAAATAAAAAAAAGGTTTTAATATTTAAAAAAAAAACGTATCAGTAGATCTTCTAATAGGTCAGTAAATATTAAAATTAGTATAAAGAGGTAGTTTAATGTAAATTTATTTTATTCATGAAAGTTCTTTACAGAAATAGTTCAAAACTAGTATTGGAAGAGAGCCAAAGATGAAAGTCACATGGTATAAATTAAATTAATAAGTATGGACTGAATACTGATTTTACAACATTTAAGAAACCTTTTATCCTGAATCGGATGCTATCAAACCTTTTATCTCTTCAGTACGAGTGTCATTCAATGCATGCCAATTTAAAAAATATGTGCATATGTATTTTTATATTTACGCGATTTTTAAAAAATATAAAGTATTTAGTGTTTCAGAAATCACTATAGCTAATCTCTGGCCAAGTTGCTGTCAGGCGTCATGTGTTTCTATTTTTTTTCTTTATAGAAATAATTATTTTTTCGTTAGGATTGTTACTATAACTTATTAAAATCGGTTTTAACTTGAGGTTTTCGGTTACTTTTAATGACTTCTTAGATTCTACATCGTCATTTTATTTTTCAATATTATTAATCTTTATTAAATAGATATATCAACAAATACTTTCAAAAATAATCGTTATATGTTAGAAATTAATTATAATTTTCAAGAATAAATTATGGAGCATCTGTAAATGCAAAAATGTAAAATATGGAGGTAAATTTTGTTCGCTACGTCTGTGTGCGCATAGGTGTGTGAGCGTTTATTTTGATTAATAGCATGAGATTGACCGAACCAAACTCTTCAAGATTATAGAGAATTCTTTTTATGGTATGCTGTTGGTCCATCCGTTTAGAATCGGGATTCGAAACGGATGATGTGAAAGGTGGTCAGAGGTCATATTTCGGGTCGTTTACCAGGAGGTTTTAGCAAACACTGTTTCCGATTAACTGCTTTTATCGTATGAAAATAAGTACACGTTAGCGGTTCGATATAGAGACAAGAAAATGATAATTTGCCGAAAATGTAATAACGATAAAAATGTTATCTCTTCTTTTTCATTAACCAATTATATTTAATTAATTGTACTTGTATACATTTTTAAGACGGTAATTACAGTTTCAGTCGTTGACCAACAATCGGAACCATTAATCACTCTATCATTCTTAATTTTTATGAGTATTTTGCCTGCATATTTACTAATAGGCGTGTCAAAACGTTTGAGCACTTTTATTTAAAAAAAAAATCTGATTTATTGCATCCTCTAACAACTACTGGAAATCGTGTTTTCCACAGAATATATTTTCTTCACCATTTTTTAAAAACGAATTTTGAACTGGAAAAGTTTTAAGATATTAATTACTACCATGAACGAAGTAAATGAAGTATTGTAATCGCGAAAATTTCGGTTTTCAGATTTCAACAGAAATATCCATTTTGACCATCCCTGTATCCATTTTGACTAGTTTCGGCGTAACTTCTGTACGTACGTATATATCAAAAACCAATAACATAAACTCAAAAACAAATTAAACTCAAAAAATTAAATTTAACTCAAACACAAATTGCCGTAAATATTAAAATTCTGGATTTAGGACTGTTGTTACATCTAGTTGCGCACCTCCCCTTTTGATTGCAATCGACTGGACCAAAAGTGCCCTAAGAAGCCCAAAATCCAAAAGAATTTAGATTTTGGGCATTTTCTTAACTGTAGTAATAAGCCCTCAGCGAGAGATTTTCAACGATATATCTCACAAGTGGTACTTAGTTTCATTGGTTCCAGAGTTATAGCGAAAAAAAGTTTTAGTTAATGCCATATCTGGATCTTACAAGAGGAAGGCACATCGCATTTTTTAGCTTTTTTTTTTAATTTAAATAAATTGATTATTAATTATTATTAACCTCTGATTGAGAAAAAAAAATTAAAAAAAAATCAGTCGTTATCAGTGAAACAGAATTCTTTGTACTTTTAATTTTAATTCAAACATTTTACAGAAGTTAAAAATCATTAATAAAGCATTTTTTTTTTTTTAATTGAAAAAAATAAAAAAGAATATATGTATGTATGATTACGGATCCGACACGTTCCTACTTACACCACATTACTTGAATGACGTGAAACAAAATTAATGTATGAACTCGTATAAAATGCTGATACGGACTCCACAAAAATGTGATGCAATGTGGTGTCCACCGCAATACAATTGAGTAACTGTCAACTTTATTAAAGAATTGGAGAATCGTATCCCGCTTTCAAGTGAAATAATTTTAAATGAAGTGCAGCAAAAATGTGTGTATATGTAATTTACATAGTAGGTGAACAAGGAAATCATGTGGTAAATTACATTACTATTTACATCAGTAAATAGTCATACTGAGCACCAGTATTTTACGTGAATATTATCACGTAAATCTCTTTTAGAAGGAATATTTTAGAAAACTAAAATATTTGTTTAACATAATTAAACAAATTATAACCTGTAAACGAATTATTTACTGTGTAGTATAATGATTTAATAAAAAGATTTCGAAGGTTAGAGATTATTAATTTTCAAAATCGCTAATGAGTGTGACCTAGTATATCTAATCTTATTTTCATTCAGGAAGTACTGTATTCCAGTCCCGATCAATCGAAGAATTTGTTACATCGTACTATCATGCGGCTTCATGTATTGGACCTGGGAGACTTTTAGTAATACTCGGGTTGGAACATCATCTATAGAGTATTGTGCATCATCTAAGTGTTAATTTGGAAGCTAGTTGTTTATGCTTTCATGTTTCTTCGTTTCATTTCTACTTTAAGTTTTCTTGTGTTATTTGTTCTTTGATATTGTTGTTTTTATTTTTACTTTTACTGTGTTATTCATTGAAAACGGTTTCGATAGAAGCTCCTTTTCACATAATTATTATGATGCAATTTACTGCATGAATGAAACCAATTGAAAATAAAATCTGAGACAAAAAGTAAACTACTGTCATGTATAAATTAATTTTTTTTTCTATTACAATAACACAGCAACTTTATAATATGTTAAGTAAGACAATTAAACAATAGTAAATGAGATCTATTTTGAACTAACGTTAAGTAGTCACAGACCCAGCGGCAGGTGACTTAACGATAATAACGAAACGAAATAGAAGAGCGCACTCCGTACAGCCAGACCATAAAGTCACCTAATTGAAACGATAGGCAAACCAAGAATATTGTTCCTTAGTAATTTTGAAAAATAATTGACCGTGTTATCCAATAAATTGACCGCCAAATAATTCAGGTGCCGATCCAAACGATTTTGATAACGTAAACTGACCTGAGAGATTTCCTGTCCAACGGTTTGCAACATAAGATCATTATTGCAAACATATCAAGAGGCAGATCTTATGAGCAACAGCAGATCATTATAGAAGAGGCTATAACTTATTTACTAGGGTATGTGTAGCATTTTTCTCAGTATTTTTGTCTGATAGCGTTCAAGTATATCAATACTGGAATTGCACGCCGTACCACACAATTTAAGCCCGTAAGTCCAAACAGGGTTCAAAACTGATTTATAAATCAATAATTTACATTCCACTGAAAGCCAAGATCTATGTCCTATCAGCCAGTACATGTTTTTAAACTTGGGATCCAATGTTTTCGCTTGGATTTGATATGTTCGCCCAAGTAAGTCGTCGGTCAAGATGAAAACCCAAATATTTACAGCCCTGACATCTCGGAATCGAAACATTGAAGATTGAAACAGAAGAACAGTGCTCTCTATTAAAAATGGGGAAAATAAATTCTATATTTCATTCTTAATTAGTAGATAAGCTGAACATTAAGATATTGCAAAATCAAGCACCTTAATTGAAATTTTAATTATATTCTGTAATTTAATGGATTTACTGATTACTTGAATTTATTGATTACGAATTTACGATTTATTTTAATGATTTGTGTGTTAGATTATTTATTTACTTCATACGTGGCTTTTAAGATTGATACTCAGAAAAGTTATACAATTAGTCTTAAGTCAACAATTGTTTTAGTTAATATAATCTCAGTCCGATAGACTGCTGTGTAAGGATTTTATTTCAAATATTTGTACGCTATAAATTACTGATTTTATAAATTTTATTTGTGTTTTTAATCTCTGCACACATAAAACTGAGTTAATGGCGATGAAATATACGGAAAACCAAAAAAATTGTATTCGGAATGAGTTAAGGAATTTCGGTTCAATAAAGATTTGAAATTCCCTGTTGGGTATTACACCTAACATAGGGATTAATTTATCTGGAAAATATCTTAAAATATATGCCTCTTTAACTGATTAAAGAAGTTTTTTCCTTTTAATTAAAAGCAAATAAATGTTTTACCGCAGAGGAAATGAAAGCTACAATCTACCACACTGCCTACTACGCTCACTATATCTCATTTATATTTGCCCTAAATGCCCTCTATACTTTTTTCATTATCTTAAAACAGATGTTTGTAAAATAAAACAACATTTTTTTTTTTTTTTAATTTTTAGTGATACTCATTATATAATAATGAATATAATTATATATAATAATATAATTCATTATATAATAATGAATATAATTACGAGTTATTTTATCCTCCAGTGGGAAGATTCCAACTCAGCGATTTTTATTTCAACTGGGGATTTCCACACATCACAAAGCTACGTGAATGAACGAGAACTTTCATTGTAATACTCGAATCTGTTCATGAATATTTCCTTAATTTCCTGAGTAAAAGTAATTTTTGTTATGTCTTGCTCAAGTCTACAAAAAATAAGATAATTTCCAAGTAATTTAAATCTTCCTTCGTTCCTGAGTAAAAATTCCCTAATCTTCCCGGAGATTTTAGGCAGTTTAAAGACTTGTAGCCTACATGATCCTTGAAATATTATTTCGGTGAATTGTGGTCTCTTAATTTGCTTCCTATCGAGATAAATATTTTTCTCACTATCTATCTCTCTTTTCTATTTTCCTTCTCTCGTTCTTTTCTGAATGTAGGACTCTACTGGATCTATACTAAAGATATACAGCCATTTTGGAAGTTCTGGTAAATGGAAACTATCTGTAGATCTCTCCCGTAACTGACTGGAAAACCTAAAGATTTTAAATTCCAGTAGAGAAAGCTGAGTTTCACAATTGTTCTTAAAATATAAAAATGTAGACATCAACTCTAACAACGAATTACAGAAAAACATATCGAAAAAAAATTCTACTTTCTTCCAGTAAAGGGTTCAAGAACAAAACAATCATATCATAAAGCAATATAATTCAAATATAATCGATTGATTTATGTTGTATGCTTTAATATTTAAATTTTAGAACATTTTAAGTACGAAATTTTTGGTATTAAAAATTAATTTTTGAAATATTAATCAAATCTAATAATTTTAAATTTAAAATACTTAAACATTTTCATATTTTTTATAAAAATTTTTAAATGATTGGTTATTAAAGTGATTCAAAGTTAAAGAATTTTATGAAGGGCCGAAGAGAATGAGGTACTTATATTTTTTAATACTTTTATTTATTTATTTACTTTTTTTGTCTTCAGTCATTTAACTGGTTTGATGCAGCTATCCAAGATTCCCTATCTAGGGCCAGTCGTTTCATTTCGGTATACCCCCTATATCCCACATCCCTAACAATTTGTTATACATATTTCAAACGTTGCCTGCCCGTACAATTTTTTCCTTTTACCTGTCCCACCAATATCAAAGCGACTATTCACGGATGCCTTAATATGTAGCTTATAAAAGAAGAGACAGGCTTCTTCTTTTAACTATATTCCAAATGATTCTTTCTTCATCGATTTGCCGCAACACCTCTTCATTTGTCACTTTATCCAACCATCTGATTTTTAACATTCTCTTATAGCACCGCATTTCAAAAGGTTCTAATTTTTTCTTTTCAGTACTCCGATCGCGCACATTTCACTTCCATATAAAGCTACGCTCCAAACATACACTTTCAAAAATGTTTTCCTGACGTTTAAATTAATTTTTGATGTAAACAAATTATATTTCTGACTGAAGGCTTATTTCGCTTGTGCGATTCGGCATTTTATATCTCTCCGCTTCGTCCATTTCTAGTAATTCTACTTCCCAAACAAAATTCTTCTACCTCCTTAATCTTTTCTCTTCTTATTGTTATATTCAATGGTCCATCTATATTATTTCTACTACATTTTATTACTTTCGTTTGTTTCTTGTTTATTCTCATGTATTAGTTCTTGCGTTAGGACTTCATCCATGCCGTTCATTGTTTCTTCTAAATCTATTTTACTCCCAGTTAGAATTACTATATCATCAGCAAATCGTAGCATCTTTATATTTTCAACCTCGTACTGTTACTATGGATCTAAATTGTGCTTTAACATATTTGACTGCTAGTTCTTTTTTTTTATAGTCGCATGAACAATTAAGGTCATTAGCGACTTATCAGTGTAATATAACTGTACTGGTAAATGTGTAGTCTTGAACAAACTCAAGCCGACCATTCCTGCAAAATGTGAAACTAATTGAAATCCAACCGCCAAAGAACACCGGTATCCACGATTTAGTATTCAAATCCGAATAAAAGTAACTACTTTTCTCATTTGAACATGAGAATTTCGAATTCGTAATCAGCTGATTTACAAGGACGAGTTTACAAGACGAAGCCGGTGGGTTGAAATAAATCTTATTTTACTGTTTTATGATATTTTTAACGGATTTTTTTTTAAATTCTTTAAAATTGTGAAAGATTTTCTTATTTTAAAATTTAAAATGGTTTCTTATTTTCTTCTTTCATAATACTTTGTAATACTAGAAAAAAAAATCACCATAGAACTAAAAAAAACTACCAGTTACAATTAAAACATTTTACGAAATAGTGTTTATTTCTTATTCAAGGTTAAAATATTAGCTAGTATAGTTAAAAATCATTTATTTCCCTTTTACAAGTAAAAAAAAAAAAATGTACAAATTAGCAATAAGACTCATTTATTTCATATTTTAATTATCAATATGTTATTAAATTAATACATGTACAAATATTTCACAAATTTTGACATTGCTAAATTTTATTTTCTTGGTGTAAAGGTAAAACTTTAAATAGATTAGTTTATCTAAATAATAATAATAATAATAATAATAACAATAATAATTTCTCGATACGAGAAATTGTACTTTCTGTAGCGATACCTAAACTAGATAATTTTCTTCCGTGCGTTCGTAAAATATTTATGAACCTTCAATTAGGAAGTTTATAAATTTAAATTTTGGTAAATTGCAGTCAATTTAGATAAACAAGCTGCTTATAATATATAATTTTGATATAAATTCATTTTTTCTAAACGATTTAGTATATTATTATAATTGATATATTGCTGGTATTTTTTACGAATAACTCTTTCAAAACATTAAAATTTAATTTTAAAATATACACAATTTATTTTTACATAATTCATATTAGAATAAAATCAAAAAAAAATTATATACTTTTATCTTTATATTCGTTTTTTTTCTAATAAAATAAAGCCTTTGTATCTTCTTATATAAATTGTACAGTTAGTAAAATGAAATTTGTTTCATGAAAATATTTCTTCTTTGTTTATAAAAGGTTTCTCTTTGTTTTATATTGTCAGAAAATCAATTTTAAATTATATTAAAACCCTTTAGAAAATGTTAAATCTTTGAATTCTTTCCCTGAATTGATTTTTTTTTTAATATAAAACCTTTTAAAATTAAAAAAAATAAAATATTAATAAACTAAAAGGAAACAAAAAAAAAAACTGAAATTTTTTCTGAAGTGAATAAAATTAATATTATGAGAAATTTTTCTCATAAATAAATTATCTGTGATAGATTTAATATATTAAAATTAATAAATATTAAAACGGTTTGCTTTCGAATTAATGGACTCATTATAACAAAATCTAATTATCTGTTTCTGATTAGAGCAATCAAATACAAGTAATTAATTTATTAAATTATTGTATAAGAACTATCTGGTCAAAAAAGTATTTAATATCTCTTCTTTGAAACAATACGTGATTTGAGTAGTTGTATTGCATTTGAAATTATAAATTGCATTAATCCAGAACTCTTAGAAAGAAAACATTTATATGTATAAATATAAATTAATATTATATCAAAATTTATATATATATATATATATATATATATATATATATATATATATATATATACATAAAGCTGACAAAAAAATTGTTATACTTACCTAGCAATGGTTATTTATTCTTATATAATAGAATTATGGTGATACATGAAAAAGAATCTAAATTTTGATCGACTCTCTTCCCAATATTGACCCCAAAGCACATTTTGGCTACTTACATCACTACTACTATTTAGGAAAACAAAAAAATCCAATAAATAAAAAAGTAGTTTTATTTGATTTTAAGGGAAGAGGGAGAATTGAGGGGCAATTTTTTTGCAATATTTTGTTTGCCAAATTTTATCAACTATCTATCTACTCTACCCCCTGGAAATATTGACCCTCCCAAACGTTACCAGTAAATTGCCCCATATACACGTATCTGTGCCAAATTTTATCAAAATTCGTTTCTTCAGTCAAAAGCTTCAAACACGCGCCCACATGCTACATACGTACGTACAAACATTACCCCCACCTATTTTTTTTTCTTTTTTCAGGTAACTGGATCATGAAACGTAGAGAAATGCAAAAGAAAATCAATACTGGATATTTCACTGATTACCATACTTTTCTTCTTGCAGTTATACAGCAAGATAGATTATATAAATCTTAATGCAAATAAAGGGCTGTGTTTATTTAAAGATTACGCTCCCAAAAACATTTACAAAAATGCTACTTAAAATTTCAACCTAATGCCCATTTCGTTAGTTTAAAAAAAATCATCAAAAAATCAATGGTTCAAATTCTTTAAACTTAAATTTGTGGATTATTTATTAAATGACAATTTAGGTTTAGACTTTTTTGAATCTTTTTTGGTTTTTGAATCTTTAGTCTTGTCTTTCTTTCTTAATTTAACGAAATTATTTTTTAAGTTTATTCTATAATTTTTAATTTTAAATTCCACATTTATTTTGGGAGAAATGGAGCTATATTCTGTTACAACAAATACGTTGTTTTAGTTACGATGAGAATGATTTAATTGTCTATTACCATTTTTAATTATAATTAATTGTAAACGAATAGGTACGAGAAATAACTTATATCTGAAAATGTAACAGCTATATTTCCTTGAGAAAAAATATTCTATAGTTACCAGTCAAAATATTGTAAGGTATCCTGTTGCCACGTTTTTCACTTACCTTATTACATTTATCAAAATCCAGACCCTCAAAAGAGCTGATATCAAATAGAAAAAAAAAAGATTACTTTATCTTTTCCAACATGAGTACTGGTTCTAAGCAGATAAATATTTTCAATGAAAGCAACTATAATGCTTCATGAAACCAGGTTTTTAGTGTGAGACAAATCAATACGTAAATCTACTTTCTGTGATAAAATGAGACCTTCCTTTGGACGGAATTTTTAACAGAACAATATATTTAAAGAAAATACTTTATTGACATTTTATAATGGAAAATAAAATAATTGGTTTTAAATAAAATTATTTCATTCATTAATTTTAGTTTTTAATAATTGACAGTATTTAGTATATGTAGCCTAAATTGAGTTTTTTATGTAACATTTCAGCCGGAGGTTCTGGATTCGAATCCCGGTCGGACATGGCATTTTTTATATGCTACAAAAGTCCATATCCCATGCACAAAAAAAAAGTCATTAAGCAAAAAAAAAAAAAATTAAAAATGAAATAACATTATGTTTGTCGATAACTTATTTTTAATATAACAATCAGTTAAATAGATTATGTTTCTATGGATATCTTTATTTTTTACATTTATTTTTTCTAGTACATAAATTGTATCAATTCTGACCTTATATTAAATTTGAAAGTTATTGAATTTAGTGACACAGAAAGTAAAAACTCATTTACGGTGTTACTATAATGATAACCAATTTTATTTTTAACTTAGTCTACTAATTTGGCAATCTTACTTTATTATTAATGTTGATGATGAATTTATATTCAACTATTTTTTACAATAATCTGAGTATGTTTGTTTTTTATTGTTATGTAACAACAAAAAACAAACTATTTGTGTTAGTGGAAGATTATTTATTTTTTTATTACTGTGAATAATTCTACAGTAAAAAAGAATTTTAAAAAACTACAGCCAAAAAGGAAGAGATGTCGTCAAAAATGATGTTATAAAATTCTGATCCGTTATCTATAATTAGGTGAAGGAATTTTTCTGAAATATATCATTAATTATTTTTATTGGAAGATGATTATTAGAAGGAATTTAAAATATTATAAAATGTAAAAAGACGATTCTTCGATAAAGTTGACTGGTAAAAAAAATTACCCAACCATGAGCGGAATCGATATTTTTTAATTCGCATAAGTGATTGAATACAATACAAAATTATTAATACAATGAAATCTCCTTTCCTGCTTCCCGTATTCGCGATTTCGTTATTCAAAGTGCAATATTTTGCGAACTCTTTTCAATATTCGCGGCTAAAGTTTTCTGTATTCGCGTAAATTGCATTATTTACTGACATTAAAAAATAAAAATATTTTCGCACATTAAAAAATGTGCGATAATTAAAAAACTGTAATAATAATTTATTACAGTACGAATATACACTCCGATAGTGTACGTACTGCACAGTACAGTATTTGTTTTTAAAGATAAAGTACAGAAATTTCTCCATAGTATCGGCTTTTCCATGACGGACAGGATATTAGTCACCTACATAAATAAACAAATTGTCAACATTGCACATTTAGAGTTTCAGATTATGGCAGTTCAATAGGTTCTGAAAGTAATTCATTTCAGCAAAAGTATCGGTCATGTAACTGTTATTACTGTGTGCTTATTGTAAATAAGTAGGAAGTGTTTTTATTCAGTATTGCTGAGTGTGATCGTTAATCTACTTTACTGTACGTACAGAACCTTACTTTGTATTTTTGCGTGGTTTTTGTTTTAAAATTTTAATAAACTTTATTTTTTTAATTTAAATTATATTTATAGCGTAAAGGGATTGAGTTTTCAACGGTAGCAATGAAAGTAAAAGGGTAAAAAAGGTTATGCTGTTGTATAAAAGAGTTAAAATCCTGGATAGGCTTAAAGAAGGTGAATCGGTAGCTTCTGTTGCTCTAAGGATTGTAGTAAATGAATCAACCATTTGGTACATTAAGAAAGAATTTGAAAAAAATTAGGATCTCAGCGGCCACTTCATCAGGTGAAAGTATTAAAACAGTTAGGATCGAAGATCAGAATCAAAAACAAGTTCCAAAACATGGACCTATTATACGTGATAAAGCTAAGAGAGTGTACGAACATTCTAATCAAGGGCTCAGCCAAAGTGATACTGTTAGCATCATTCGAAGCTTCAGAAGGCTGGCTTAATAAACTTAAAACCAAGCAATCTTTATACAACCGGAAAAATTGCAGGGGAACTGCATCAGCAGTTAAATCAGCCGCAGAAACTAACCCAGAAAAATTTGTTAAAATCATTGGGGATAATAGATACAAGCCAGAGTAGATTATTAACGCGGATGAGACAGGCCTATTTTGGAAATGAATACGCGATAATGCCTTCATCTCAAAAAACTATTTTAGACGCGATGGATTCTGATTCTGAGCTGAATGTTAGAGCATGTTGGAAGAAATTTAATATTCCTGACTGCATTTTGTTAATCAATTCTTCGTTAGATGAACTGAAACATCCCAACCCCGTAGCGGAAGATACCCTCCTTTTAACGCTACCGGTCGGCACACCATCCCCCCCGTTCCTAGCCTGATGGCCTTTAACGGGAGGGATGAACTGAAATAGTTAACTTTAGTATCTTGCTGGAAGAATCTGCTTCAAACAGATACGCTGGAAGTTACTGGTGAGACCCCAGGAAATATCGCTGAAAGCGTGAAAGTAATAACTCGATCTATAGGGAAAAATGACTCGATGAAGTAGACGACACAGGTAATGAAAATATCATAAAAACACGAAAATTTAATGCATAACATCTAGACGATTTATTAGTGCAGGTAAAATATGAAGGTGAAGATGTAGACGATACGATCCCAGGAAAACAATTAAATATCAAAACGCTTACCGAAGGCATTAAACTATCCCCATGATAGTTTTTTTATAGATGCTGATCCATTTTTGAATAGAAGCTTAATTTTTAAGCTCAAAATTGAAGATGCCGTGAACACGGATTTAATTTAAAAACAACAGCGAGACAAAAAAAAATTAATTACAATTTTTTTTAAATGCAATCCAAAATACTGTGGGTTAGTTTTGTAAATTCCCTTTACAAGTTTTAGTTTACGTAGTACTGTAATGCTGTTTTCTTGACTTTTTAGGGTAATTACCGAGTACGATTTGAACACGTAATACCGTTTTCTAAAACATTACATAAGTGACGTTTACTGTACGTACTATAGTGAGTTTTTAAATCAAACATTTAGGTAAGAGAAAATTAGGAAATATACTGTATTTTGTTAAATATTTTTTGTGTAGTGTACCGTTTGTACTGTACTAAACCAGTACTTATAATTAATGTTGCCGTCTGTATTTCATCAATACATCACTCTAAATAAGTACGGATGATTTTTTCCTTTTACATAGTACCTAAGCATTCTTCCTTAAACGAATATTAGTTCCGTTCTGTATTCGCGGCATTTTTACGCTCTCTAAACCCCGCGAATGACATTTTACTTTAGTTAATTTTTATTAACTAAAGTTATATAAATAAAGTATTTAGCATTTACTTAAAACAGTTAAACAGTGTCATAAGAACATGACTGTAATATTTTTTATAACCAGCATCGACGCAAAAAATACATATATTCAAGTTTAAGGCTTTAAAATCGTTCGTGAGATTTCAAAAAAAAAAAAATTGTATCATGATGTTAAACTTTTATTTTTTACTGATTTTTAACATTTGTTGTAACGGTAAGAAGGAAAGAAGTTCCGTTATTATTTTCCATCAAGATAGTGCTATAGACGGGAATACTCTGGACGGGAATATATTGTAATCGGTACAATTTGGGCATATGCTGTTGTCAACGGATCTTGACATTTTGACACCTAAGAAACCCAAAAAACCGAATGTGTGTTTGGTTTAAGTTTCTAAATTACCTTATATCTCCAGAACTACTGAACCGATTTTGACCAAACTTGATCAAATTACTTATGTATAAGTGGTATTGATGCCATTAAATTTTCAATTTAAAAGGTCAAGCAGGTGAGGCTGTAGAGGAAGGTCATCCTCACTATCTCGATATTTCGCCTAATTAAAATCATATTTTCTTAGTCACATTTGTTAAAAATTAAAAAATAACATTTACAAAATCGCAACCCCACCCAAAAAAAATGCTCTTGTAAGTCGTCTATGTTGTGGCGTCACAGGTGAGCGATAGAACTAAATAAGTAAATGATAAACTTGTAACCCAAACAAACTTGGTCTGGCTAGGTGTCAAACACGATCGTTAGGTTGACTCGGTACCTGGTCCGTTAATCCTTACGACTACACCAGCTGCGACCGTTCTCAAGCAAAATTTGTTTTATGTAAGTTGTGAAATTATATTAGTTTTGTTAGTGCGACTGTCACCGCTAGTACCGCGCGAATTATAAAGTCGGTATGCCCGCACGCTTTTGTTAACATCATTGAATACACAAAAAAATTTTACAATTAAATAAAATGATAAATTTTTTAAATTAAGTTGTGTGTTTATGTGTGTAACATATCAGAAAAAATCCACGGTTGTAGCCGTCAAACGGCTAAGGGCGCGTTCAGGGAAAGTCCTACAATTATGTTGTCAGCTTTTTTAGGTTTTACATTTTTAGGCCATTACTAAAAAATTACATAACCATTTAGATTCAAATCTTTGTACAATCAATCCTTTTTATTCTCATACTAACTACCTAATTTCTAATTAATACCTTCGTTTTTGAGATGTTATTCTATATGTAAAACTCTTTCTTAATCCTTTTATATGTAAAAGGATTAAAAAATATTTCTTTCCCTTAAAACTCATTTTTAATCCTTAGGAGTTTTTTCGTCATTCTCAGGTTCTTCTTTATTCTCACCATCCTCAAAATTCACCCATTATTCTTTTTTTCTTTTCATTTCACTTTTTCCAATATTTTTTTAATACGCTTTTTACAAAGCTTTCCAGACACCTTTCTTCCTTTCTTGTTGTTCATCTAGATTTCGGAATTTTAGATCACACTTTACATGAAAAATTTGGCAAACCTTTTTGGTTGTTAGCTATCTTTTATTCGATCTCGACTTCTTATAGATAGTCTAATTTGTTATTTATTTATTTATTTTATACAGTTTTCACTCTTAAAATTAATCAAATTTCCAAAATACTTAGAGATTTAATATTAATAAACCTTTATTATTACATTCCGTCAGCATCACACAGTAACTGTTATATTCATAGTATTTAGATTATCTCTACCAAGTGTTCCTGATTTTTTTAAAGTTAGAAAAATTAAAAATTGTATAAGTATCTATATTAAAGAATAATATAATATATAATAAGATATAAGAATATATAATATAAAAATTAGAAAGGTTTAAAGCAAAGACAATATGATTAATAGTAAAATAAGTAAAAGTAAAGTATTAAATAGATCTGTAACATTTATCCAATATTTTCCACCATTAATAAAATATAAAATAAAATGTAAATAGAACATTCTCAATTGATGAAAAGTTTTCTTCTTCACCTATTCTTGTTTGCTGCATAAGATAATCTGAAATGATTTATCAGTGTTTGTATTACAATAATTGAAACAGAGAAAAATTGAGAAAGAGGTAGAAACATTTATTCTCGAGTGTGTGTGTGTGTGTGCTCGCGCTCGCGTTTTGCATTGTATACGTGATTGATGTCCGATGTTGATCAGTTATTCATGACAAGGAGGTCAAACTCCTGTGCTTACGAAGACTGTAAGCCTTCTTGCACTCTTTTGTCAAACTGATTATTCTTTTTCCTCTCTTTGCGATAAGTTATATAGAGCAAGTTTCTGATAAAATAAAACAAGCTCTCTTTTACTCTTTTTCTGTACATTCAATCTGAACGCCAACTTGTGTGTGCTGTTATATTAATATTATGTATATTAAATCGCATAATAGTCCGGTGGGTAGTCGGAGAAATAAAAGAATGGATTAGTGCGCACGCAAAAAACCCGTGCGCGCACACACAATATTATAATCATATAATTAAAAATATAATTTTCTTAAAAGTCATTCAATCATTCATTAATCCAAATAAAAACCGAATTAAATTAGTTTCTTCTTTCAAGCTAATGTAAAAGTAATATTATATTACTCTAGATGCCTACACGATTCAATAAGAACGTGTTTTAAAGTTACGTACATTGATTGCTTTTATATTCGTAAATGTTTTTAGGAGATCTATATATTAAAATCTAATTTAAGTGAGTTAAACTAATGATTTCTTTTAAAACAATATTAATAAAAACCCGTTTCTGAAATGTCAATGGTTCAACAAAATCTAGGTTTCTATTCTTAGTTGAATAAAGAAATGTGAAATAAATTAAAAATTTATTTATAAATGTAAAAGGCAAATTGTTTAAAGTAATTGAGAAAATTTTACTCTATTTTTGAATGATGTTATCTTTATAAATAATTTTTCTTAGAATATTTTCCAAAACTGTACTTTTAGGTAACATTTATTAAATTTGTAACCTTAATAGTATCTTTATCTAAGTAAAGATACTATTAAATATTTATTAACTATTAAGTAAAGATACTATTAACTAAACTTAATAGTATCTTTATCTAAGTAAAGATACTATTACGATTTTGACCATTAAAGAAATAATTCACACCATAATTATGGTTTCAGATATTTAAATATACCATTTAGAATTTTATGGAATAAAAATCATATTTTCTAACATAAAGCGGTTCATCAGTTAAACTAATACAGTTTAGAATAAAAAAAATTAAAAAAGTTTTTACATTTCAGACAACTTTAATTCACACTCCATAGTAGTCTCTTTACGTCATTTTTTTTGCATAATTTTCGTATTTCGACAACTGGTTCTCACCAATGAGTTTCTTGTTAACGGCGTATTTACAGAAGGGTATTAGTTTTTTTTTTTTTTTGTCATCAGTCATTTGACTGGTTTGATGCAGCTCTCCAAGATTCCCTATCTAGTGCTAGTCGTTTCATTTCAGTATACCCCCTACATCCTACATCCCTAACAATTTGATTTACATATTCGAAACGTGGCCTGCCTACTCAATTTTTCCCTTCTACCGGTCCTTCCAATATTAAAGCGACTATTCCAGGATGCCTTAGTATGTGGCCTATAAGTCTGTCTCTTCTTTTAACTATATTTTTCCAAATGCTTCTTTCTTCACCTATCTGCCGCAATACCTCTTCATTTGTCACTTTATCCACCCATCTGATTTTTAACATTCTCCTATAGCACCACATTTCAAAAGCTTCTAATCTTTACTTCTCAGATACTCCGATTGTCCAAGTTTCACTTCCATATAAAGCGACACTCCAAACATACACTTTCAAAAATCTTTTCCTGACATTTAAATTAATTTTTTATGTAAACAAATTATATTTCTTACTGAAGGCTCGTTTAGCTTGTGCTATTCAGTATTTTATATCGCTCCTGCTTCGTCCATCTTTAGTAATTCTACTTCCCAAATAACAAAATTCTTCTTTTGGTTCCTATTTTCACATTCAGTGGTCCATCTTTGTTATTTCTACTACATTTCATTACTTTTGTTTTGTTCTTGTTTATTTTCATGAGATACTTCTTGCGTAGGACTTCATCTATGCCGTTCATTGTTTCTTCTAAATCCTTTTTACTCTCGGCTAGAATTACTATATCATCAGCAAATCGTAGCATCTTTATCTTTTCGCGTTGTACTGTTACTCCGAATCTAAATGGTTCTTTAACATCATTAACTGCTAGTTCCATGTAAAGATTAAAAAGTAACGGAGATAGGGAACATCCTTGTCAGACTCCCTTTCTTATTACGGCTTCTTTCTTATGTTCTTCAATTGTTACTGTTGCTGTTTGGTTCCTGTACATGTTAGCAATTGTTCTTCTATCTCTGTATTTGAACCCTAATTTTTTTAAAATGCTGAACATTTTATTCCTCCTCTATGAGTCATGAGACCTTGCCGTTGGTGAGGGGGCTTGAGTGCTCAGGGATACAGAGTAGCTGGACCAAAGGTGCAACCATATCGGAGAGGTATCTGTTGAGATCCAGACTAAGGAATGATTCCTGAAAGAGGGCAGCAGCTCTTTCAGTAGTTGTTAGGGGCGTGAGTCACAATGACTTAAACGGCCATATCAACATCACTCAGTCCTCTGAGTACTGCGCGGCTGAAAGCAATGGAAAACTACAGCTGTTTTTTTTCCAAGAAAATGTGGCTCTCTGCATATTCAAAAGCAAAAATGGAGGCGCCTTCCTTCGAATTAGTTTTAAAGGTTTATTTTTATTTAAAATAAAAATAAATTTGAAAAATATAGTAGATTTTATAATTCCATCTTAATATTAAAAAACATAAAAATACTACTCTTTCATTTCTTTAAATATTTATTTTTTAAGGTGGCGCTGCATATTGGTGAGTTAGTCATAATTTGATGTCAGCTCAAAAGAGTGGAAATTTAAGAAAAAAATCGAAAAAATATTATTTTTATAAAGGTTGTTTTTGAAATAATTTTTGTTACATTTTCAGTTTATTACATATGAAATAAAGCAGCTTAAAGTTAACAAAATTTTAGATGGTCAAATTTTCATTGTTTTGGGCTGTAGTAGAATGATACTAAAAATCCATATTTCATATTTTATAAATTTTACTTGATTAAAATTCTGATTGATATATATGTAAGAATGTACTTCTTACATTAATTTCCCCTAGAAATATTACGTGGCATTTGTATCAGCATTTTTAAGATGTTAGAACCAGAAGTAATGTTGGATGGAATAAAGTGTTTGAGTAACTACTTTATATTGGTTGATGACACTTTGAATACTTAAGATAATATTATTTTATTCAATTAATTGTGTTAATAAAATAAAGTCTATTCAGAAAGATTCAACAACATAACTAAAAAACTGAAAATTAAAAACACAACAGCCAAAAAACTGACAAATATTGATCTTTAATATAGGATAATTAAAGAGCATGCGGGTGCCAATTTTTAAATTTATGTAAACCTATATATATATATATATATATATATATATATATATATATATATATATATATATAGGTAGGTTTAAATAAATAAATAAAAAAAAATATATATATATATATATATAACATTTGCTATTACACGCACGCTCTTTAATTATCCTATATTTGTGATTATCCTATATTAAAGAGCAATATTTGTCAGCTATATAGGTAGATTTAAATAAATTAATAAAAAAAAAAAAAAAAAATATATATATATATATTTTTATTTATCGTCTGCTATAAACATGCATATATATATATATATATATATATATATATATACTCCCGGTAACGTAAGGATTCGAACGCGGGATTATACATCTAAATCGGTTCAGCTGTTGTGCTGCTACGGTGGAACAAACATACATGCGCACATCCTAAATACATGTATTTTTTATACTCCTTTTTGGGCAATTGAGTAATAAGAGAAAATTCCTTTATTAATTTGTTATCCTTTTTTAATTATATATTTGTAATTAAAAATTTAATTCAATTATGTTATAATTCTCTTTTTTAATGTAATCTCAATTTATTAGAAAATTGGCGTAATAAATCATAAGAGTTGACGTATATATTAACATACGCAAATAGATATACCTGTTTGAGGTATATTAATGAAAAAAAAAACTGTTACCTTTTTAAAAGCAGCTTAAAATGGCTTACTTTCTAAACATAGGGACTGTATTACTAGATTTTTGAACTCCATGATTTGTTGTATGTACTCTACACCTTATAACATAGCCTAAAATATTTTTAAAAATGTTTCTTCCAAAAACATTTTGAAACTGATCATATGGTAGTTGTAGGACTTATTTTTATCGTTTCATCCGATATTATAATTGAATTTAGTTGAAGATTTGTCAATAAGTAGATTTTCATAAATGAAATGAAATTTAATTAATAATGAAACGTAATTTCATTATAAAATACGACACTCTTCTTATTTTGTAAGTAATATTTTGAACCCAATTATTAAACATTAAACTTATCGACATGGGTATACCAAATATGGCTGCCTTTGGGATTAAATAAAAAACAACTTCTTAAAAAGTTAAATTTTGCTTGTTAAAAAGATTGTTTAATATGAAGTATAAAAATTCCGTGAAACAATTCAATGAAAGTTTGTTATCCTATCCAGTCACGTCTTTATGATTTTACTTTAAAGTAACAACATTTTTGTTTTTCTACTTTTCCGCTTACCAGCGTCTTTGAGTCGTTTTCTTTCTCAACATTATTATAAATTACAAAATATTATTATGCTCTTATGAAATTTTACATTTTCATTTTCTTCTAGTTGATTCAATAATATTTTCTCTCAAACTGTATTAGGATTAGGAGCTAAGTGGATTACCAATATACTGAATACTAAAATCATGAAGCGGATAATATATTTCTCATCAAATAATAAGAAACTGGGTCATACCAATTAATTTTTTCTTTAATTTTTTGTTAAATTCCTCCAGTAAAAATAAAAAATAACATTATTTGTAATTTCTTTTTGTTTTGATTTCTTAAAAGATTACTGTATTAAAAACTTACCTTGTAATATTTATTTCAATATTGTATTTTATTCTATTCTAGTCAAACTTAATCCGTGGTACGTTAAAGAAATTTAACATGAAGTTCATTGTGCTTTAAAGTCATTGAGGGTTTTCGAGTAGACATACAAAAGATTTCTAACCAAACCATTGCAAACAAAGTTACTCTCGTGTTTTATTACTTAATATATTGCAGTATCATCCACTACATTAGAATTCTTTAACCATTCTTCATCCAACTTAATAAACTAAATTTTAACTTAAAAATTAATAATAACATATGTATCTAAATAATTATTTTTTTCTTTATAAAAATAAAAGCTAAAATAAAATACAAAAGCTTAAGTGTATTATAAAATAGAATACATCAATATATAATATAAATATGTTATATTATTTATATTTAAATACGTAGTAAAAATTTATATTTTTAAAAGAGTACTTGAAAATATTGACTATAAAAATGAAATAAAAAGATAATAAAGTAGTTTTAATAAAAATAACAATTCTAATAATATATAATACAGTCTTGATCATATGTATGCAGAAAAATCATTTTAGAAAACAATTCAAAAACAAAGTTTTCAACAAAGAATAAATGAAACAAATAAAAAAAAAATATTTCTGTTTTATATTGGACAATGGAAAACTTTTATAACAGGAAGGAAAAAAAGTGTTGTAACCATACGTATGTCTAAACTTTATTTTTTATTTCAGTTATATTTATTTTTTCGATACGTAAAATAATTTTATATAATTTTTTTAAATTACAATCTTTTTATGTTAATAAATATTGCTAGTAAAATAAAACATAAACTTGGATGTTTGTGAATTAAATATTACTTTAGAATGTTTTTATATTTTCTTAAATATCAATATATCTTGAATTTTTCGTGTTCTTTCAAATCCTTATGTATCTATAAGTAGAAGAAATGTTTATATTTCTTTCAATTTAATCATTTATTTTTTAAAAAAGCAAAAAATTGTTACTTTTAAACTAAAACGTTTAAGTAATCACAAATAGAATTTCTATGGTCTGAATGCATACTATATTCACTGATGTGTAACAGGATGTACAGTTGACATTTTTGGAAGAAAAAATGAAAATAACCATCTCAATTTCGAAATTTGTAAAGGGGTAATTCCAGAAAATTTTAATTTAGCCAGAATTCAGGTTATAATTCTTATTGGTTGTAAACATTTAGCAGTGGATAGTACGTACATATATGTATACGTATATTTTATCTATATCGTGATTGTTCCTATATTCTAAAGAAATGTCGGATTTTTATATAATATTTTGTATCTAGTTAGTCTACATTTTATGGGCAGGAGTAGTAGTAGTAGTAGTAGTGGTAGTAGTAATCAAATTCTGCTGTTCTTGAGAATACATCAACTAAAAGTTAATTTTTTAAAAATATACTCATAGTTTAATTTTGTAAAATGAAAAATATTTTATTAATAGGGGCTTTTTACAGTAGTTTATTCTTTACTATACTATAAAAAAAATCCATCCCTATGTCATATATTACTTATTTCAGCCAAAATAACTTAAAATTTATACACTATCATACCGAAACCAACATTTAATAACTGCCCTTCAAGTTTTTTAACTTTATTAAAGCTTTCGCTGAAACGGAGGCACAAGAAGGTAATTCCATCGTATCGGGAAAACTTGATCTGTAGTATAAATCTGACTAGAGACCATCGGGTTAGCAGTTAATGATGCTACTAGTTGAATCAGAAAAACTAGGAAAACTGTGTCCTGTTTTTAACATATAAATTTGGTTGTTGATTAGAAAATTGATAAAATAGATTTATAACGAAAGTTAAAAAATTGATTTCTAATAGTAAGAATAACTAAATACTTAGGATATTCTATTCGCCTTTATAAAATTATAGTCATTTTTTTTTATCCGTGGTTGTCGATTGTTCTGGATTCGTTACAATTTACACAAAATGAGACTGAACACAAACATGTGAACTGGCTCGTGGTTAATTACACGGATAACAGCGAGAACATTAGACGCCTAAAGCGGTATACTGTATAAGATATGTATACATTTACGTATACTGTACGTATACGTACATATGTACATTTACGTATACTGTACGTATACGTACATATGTACATTTACGTATACTGTACGTATACGTACATATGTACATTTACGTATACTGTATAAGATATGTATACGTATGCATACATATGTAAACATTTTTATAGTACTTTAAGGAATTTAAACGGAATCCCTTCTTTGCAATTCATTTTTACTTCCTTGTACGAAGTAAAGGAAGTATTGTATCACGAAAAATTTCGGTTTTCAGATATCAACGAAAATAACCAGTTTGACCATCCCTGAATCCATTTTGACTAGTTTCGGCGTCACTGTACGTACGTACGTACCTACCTATATATCTCGCATAACTCAAAAACGTTTAGATGTTGAAATTTTGGATTTAGGACTGTTATAACATCTAGTTGGGCACCTCCCTTTTGATTGCAATTGGCTGAACCAAAAGTGTCCAAAAAATCCCAAAATCCCCACAACATTTTGGATTTTTTACTTTTTCTTAACTTCAGTAATAAGCCGTCATTGGGAGCTTTTCAACGATAAGTGGTACTTACTTTGATTGGTTCCAGAGTTATAGCCAAATAAAATATTAAAGAAATATTTGGTTATTTAGGAAGTCACATCGATTCAAATCAGACAATCTTTTTTTAACTTTTTTTTTATTTAAATATATGAATTTATTAATAATTAACCTTTGATTGTAGAAAAGCAATAAATAATTCAGTAGTAATAATAAAATATAATAAAAAAATACAAAAACAAAAATTATCAAAAGTTATTAATGAAACAAAATTAGCCAAATAAAATTTTAATTAATAAAATATTTGGATATTTGAGAAGGCACATCGGTTCAAATCAGACTTAATATCCTTTTTTTCTAACTTTTTTTAGTTTAAATATATTTATTTATTAATAATTATTAACCTCAGATTGTAAAAAATATTTACAGTAAATAATAATTCAATAATATTAATAAAAAAATATATATATTTAGAGAGAGAGAGAGAGAGAGAGAGAGAGAGAGATAATAATAATAAAAATATATAAAAAGAAAAATTATCAGAAATTATTAATGAAATAAAATTTTTTATGTACTTTTCATTAAAAAAAAATGTTTATATGTAATTTAATAGGCGTACAAGTAAGTCATTTGGTGTCCACATCAGAATTTTTGTATTCAAACTTACTTACGGTTCCGGTAAATTGTAAATTAAAAACTGCGGTAAAAAAAAAATTGCAACCGAGTAGAGTGCAATATTACATTGTTTCACCACAACATTAATTTGTTTTTACATCCCAGTCTTTCTTATGGGCTATGATTGGTTAGTTTATAGTGCCTTATATGCTGTTTTTAAACACTATTTAGTTTACATGAAAAACTACTTGCTAATTTACCCAAGATACGTTAGATAATCTGAACGATTACTTGATTTCTAATCATGTGTGTTGTTTCTAATTTAAAATGTATTTAGACAATAAATTGTTGCTGGTCTTCTAAAAATTATCATTAAACTTATTTCCATTAAAATCATCAATTTTTTTGACGATAATTAACTTAGAAAAATATTTCGTATGCTAAAAAATTGTAATAAAATTTATTTTACGAGTAATAAGTTACTACAACTCGGATTGAAATAAAAACCGATAAAGGTTTTAAAAATGAAAAAAAAACTTTTGAAAATGAAAATATATACTTTGTATTAGTCATAAATTCAACATTATTATAGCATCCCTGTGGCTATATGTAAATAATAATATAGCACCTTGCCTTGTAGTCCTACTGTAATTTCTATTCAAACCGGCAATTATCTTTACTACAACGCCACAACACACAATTTAAAATTGAAACAAATAAAAACACTTTTTGTAACTGAATTCTTTAATGAATCAATCATTTAAAACCCCGTATTGTAAATTAGTATTTAAATGTTTAATTAATAATATTTTAAACTGTCATAGAGGTTTTCGAATTTAAAAAAATAGTAGCATGCTTTGCTTACGCAGATAAAATATTGTAGAAGATAAAATCATGGTTTACAATGTTAAACCTTTCATTCATTTTATTAACTCTTTATATGACCATTGTTTAATTATTATTACACATTTATTCATTTTATTATGTTAATATATTTTATAAGTTATCTACTTTTATTTAAATAATGATAGTTTGCAGGCATTTATGCTGTAAAAGGTATAAAATGTAAAACCAGATACCTCATTAAATTTTATGTTACAGTGATTATAATTACAAAAAGTAAACTGACTTTTTAAAATACGAGTAATAAAATTCAATATTGAAAAATGTAAAATAATAATAATTTTAATAAAAAAAAATAGAATCAACGAAGTATTTTCTTCAATGATATATTAAAATATGCAACGTATATCACCACAGATCAGAAATTGATTTGACCCATCAAAATTAACTAAAATCAGCTTTAAAAAGCTTAGATAAAATTAGGCAGGAACTCGTTGAGTAAGCATTTTTCAAACCTGTTTTCTTCAAGCATATTTGTGTACTTACCCCAAAAAAAGTTTACCGCCTTCTTAAAATACCCATAAATTATGTGTGACAGTTTTATTCACCGACACTTCTACCGACAGAAATTCTTTAAATATACATTATTGTTCAGTAATTGAGTTAATTTCAATTTATTTCTTTTTTAACAATAACATCAAAATATAGGTTTGCTTAAGGAAAATTATTTAGATCACTAAAAATTCATTAAGAGGAAGTCAACTACCTCTACCACACTATACACTCTTTTCGCAAAGAAAGTGTATAATCACCTCCACCCAACCAATATGGCCCTCAACCATTCACATTTTTGCTAGACCAAAAGATTCTAGGATCGAAAAAATTTTCAATTAAGCACCGTTAAAACATCATAATACACAGATATCCATGATCGGCCGTCGGGTTCACCTCAAAATCGGCACCAAAATTAAAAATTTTTGTAATAATCATTATGCAATGACGGTGTAAGTTTTCTTGTTTGTTTAAACGCGCTAATGAAAATAAAATTTACTAAAATGCATGAAATATATAGATATCAATTTTGTAAATCAAGTGTAAATCTATTGGTGTAAAAACTAATTTTTTAATAATTAAAATAAAATATGCCATAAAACCCAGAGGTAGATAAATTGTATTAATTTAATATACATAGCATAAGTAGAAGTTACAGTTTGTTAGAAATGAATTAATAATTGATAGAACAGTAATAATAATAATAATAATGTTCGTTCAGAGAAGTGTTGCTAGACTTTCATTGAAAACCTGTTTATTTTTATTTTTATTCTCATTAAAAAAAATTTTATTTTTATGATAGAAATCATTCAATTTTTTTGCTGAATTAATTTACGCTTATATTACGTATTATTTCTTGCAACTTTTTTTTACCCAATTTATTAAGTTGTTTGTATAAAATTTAATTAAAATCGTTCTGATCCCTAAAGTTCTTATAGTACCTTAAATTAATCAAGTAAATTATAAAGCTTTTTAGATTATACTTTAAAGATTACTTATTTTATTTAATCTTCTTGATAGTATTAAAATAAGATTATATAATATTAAGTTGTCAGATGTAGATGAAGATGAAGTTGAAGATGAAGACATCTACCCCCGGTTTCAATGTGTTTTAATGGGTGTACAAATAGAGGTGGTTTAAAGAGAAAATAGAGTAGGAATGGGGTATATACATACTGTATGAACCTCCTAGCATACCTCCATTAATTAATTCTCTTCCCCTCTAACATTTACCCGCGTAACAAAAACCTCTTTACTATATAAACCCCTTATCCTTCATTATATCCTTACCACTTTTGTTGTAAAGACATCTCATTTAACGTTAACCTGGGTCGTGGTTCTTCTCAATCCTCTTTTGTTTTTTTTTATCGTTTGAAATAAACATTTTTATCTTTAGTCTTATGTGAAATAATTAACTTAATTTTCAAGAGGAGTTTTAAATAAATTACTTGTATTAAATGCCTGACAAATTTTGAATTAATTTAAATGCTTTTTAATGTGTTCTGGTAGTTTTTTTTAAATTTTTCGACAGTTTAATTGAATAAAATAATTATATTATTAAAGTTTTTCTAAAAACTTAATCTATTCAGGCAAATATTATTAAAAAACACAAGCAGTATATCGGTGATGCAAAAAAGACTTCCAAAATTTAAAAGCGTATTAAAATCTATTGAGATAACTTAAGGGTTTTGTTGAAGTCTCATTTCATAGAAAAATACGTCCAATTTTGACTCAAGTAGTTTTAATTAATACGGAATTTGGCCCACAACGCTGTCACCAGTATTGTTTAAAATAGATAAATTTATTGGTGTGAAACGTGCATGCTAAGTTTCGGTTTCACGATTTGTAGTCAGCAACTACAAATTTTATTGATAATACGATTGGAGAGGTAATGCCCAACTTTCTGACTACAGTCTATAATGAAAGCGACTTCAGGTTGGATGTATATGGCATTAAAATTGGAAGCCATATCTAACCAAAGTAAATTTTGGGTGACATACTTTGTGTTTTTCTATGAAATGAGACCTCAACCAAATCTGTAAGTAATCTCAATAACTCTTTTTATGCATTTAAAGTTGTAAAGTCTTTGCCACATACCGTTAAAATATAGAGTATACAAAAGAATATAACAGTAATAAAATTTTGAGGACAACCTACAAGGTACACAAACACTGTAAAAATTTTAATGAAAACCTACAGTAGACAAAATATAAAATAAAATTTCAAAACATTTTTCAAGAATAAGGAAAATAAATTGTGTAACCTGCAGATATGAATTACCAAATAAATAAATAAGGAGAGTGTTTAAAGAGCTTCCCGAAAAAATGAAAGGTATACAAATAATTAAACCTTAGAGAAGATTCCAATTAACCTCAAAAATTTAAAAAGTTTTTAATTTCGTCCATATCGTCACCCAAAACTACTAAGTACTGTTAGGTTGTTTATACGTGCAGTAGTACAGTAGTTAGTACAGCAATAGTTATCCAAGGAAATTATTGGAACAACTCCAGGTGACATGAGAAATCCATGCGTTAACCTAGTGTACCCCAACGTAGTAGATAGAGGTCAACCTCCTCACAGCGACCGTCTCGCATTGACAACTTCTACAGCAATATAGTAGGTTTAAATGACGCAACTTATAACTGTCAACATAGATTCTTCCAAACTGCCTTCATCAGATTTTTGACAAATTACGTATAATTATAATTAATCTGTTTTACGTCTAAATTTTTTCCCCAATAAATTTTATATATCACATTTTACTCAACAGGTATTTAAAATTTTAAAGTCATTTTACATGTTGTATTCATTTTAATTAATATAATAAGAAAGAGTACATTAATTTCCCGCATTACATTATGTACTCCAATCTTCCTTTCAGCTATGATCCATACAAACTATTTTACGTAGAAGTCAAATTGCTCATAGTTTTTACTTTTACTTACAGTAATGATGTACTTACAAGCCAGTCGCCGTGAGAGGCTGAGCGTGACAATTACGAATTACTTCACCCTGTTTATCATAGAAGGGACGCCCCTTCTATGACGTTCGGAGAAGCAATTATTGATGTTATTTCCTGAGCCATCATGATGATCCTGAAAATAATATAGTTTTTTGTTATAATTACCACCCTCTTCATGGTTAAAGAATTCATTAAAAATAAATATCTATAATTTATAAATATAATACGATTTCTAATAACATATTTATCAGTAATTTGTTAATTATGTTTATAAACTTTTATTCATTTTCCTCCATACTAAGTATAGAAAATCTGTGTTCTGCATTGTTCAGGAAATTATTTTTTTTACTTTTTTTATTTTCTAGCTCCCAGGGTCGGACCCACAATTTAGAATATACATAGCCCTGGGACGTGCCTTCAGCTCTAACAGTCAGGGAGGAGGAGTGCTTGGCCCGGCTATACCTTTTCTAGCCACCCCACTCCGACAGCCGAGACTCGGTCTTTTCCGACTGCCTCAAATGCAAGCTCCCCTAGTAGAGGGAATTCTCGCCGGGACTCAGGAGTCCAGAGTTCTCATGTCTCATCACCTCCACACATCTTTTCTTTCTTTCTTTTTCCTGTTTAGCCTCCGGTAACTACCGTTCAGATAATACTTGAGGATGATATGTATGAGTGTAAATGATGTGTAGTCTTGTACATTCTCAGTTCGACCATTTCTGAGATGTGTGGTTAATTGAAACCCAACCACCAAAGAACGCCGGTATCCACGATCTATTATTCAAGTCCGTGTAAAAATAACTGGCTTTACTAATTTTGGGAAGACGCGTTCACCACTAGACCAACCCGGTGGGTTCACCTCCGCACATCTGTGCAAGCAATGGCGAACGGAGGCTCCACAATTAGCTGTCCTACACCCCCTCGTTACCCCGCCTTGAGCTGAATCACCCTTGTTATGAAAGCCAAAACTGCTGCATATTATTCAGCACCCGATCCTACGATATTTTCTGCATTAAGAAGCCCCGTTGTTCGTTCACATTCACTTCTGTCAACCACCCATCGACGACACTCAAATACTACATGCTCCGGGAGTCGTAAGCTCCGAATAGTCGATACAATAGTCGGTATCCTTCCGCCCGTCATCTCCGAATGCCCCGACCAAAATGCCCCGTGGATGGTTAGGGAAAACCTCCGGGTGACAGCAGTTGTGTTATTGCACTGCATGGTTTTATTCGAGAGTTCTTTTTTAGTTGAGTATTTAGTTTTGTTAGTTTTTGTTAGTTTTTGTTAGTCTTAAAACTAACAAAATGGAGTAACTAACCATATTAACAAATGGAACTAACAATATTAAATGGAGGAAAACAGAAAAAAGGTAAACATTTCCGTACCGTTGCCGCGGGTTGCATAGCAACCGTGGGCTACGTCGGAATTTGTTGTTTTTTCATAATTTATCATATAGTGTTTCATCCTGTTTTTATTTTGGTGGTGTGTTCGGTTGATACGTTATTTGTTTCAATGTTCTTGGCCGGTTTTAAACTAATTTTCTTGTTTATATCATTAAGACTTGTGAAGCGGTAGTTATCTATTTACGTTGAATAGCTGTTGATTTGTTTGTATCAACTTAGACTTTTTCCGTGAAAAGTTTTTTTTTGTTTCATATTTGGTTTTTTGTGGCTTCTTTGTCTCATCTTCGATGGACAGGGATGAGGTGAGGGAATCTCATGGAAGGTTTTTACCCGTGGGAGTGAGGGAGTTAGAGGGTTTGAGGAAAATCTCATAAACGCAAAAGTGGAAACTCGGGCGAGTAGTAGTAACGAAGACTGCCTGGATATCTCGGCAATTGGTCGACTTTAAATTTATCGTTAAATTTATTTATTTTACCGTTAAATTTATCGTACCATAGGTACACTAGAAGCATCAGTTAGAATTGCTTCCTATTATAGTAATGATAATCAATAAGTATTAAGAATAGAGAAAATTATAAATATCATGTTGCATAGTGATATGCTACGGTCTATTTAGGTATAAATTATGAAATTAAATGAACTGTATGATGTGCTAGTTATTTTTCAAAATGGCTCATGTTTAGGAGAAATTTGGATTATTTATCACTGTCCCCCACTAATCATGAATTTATGGACTCCATTATAAAGGAATGTGTATATGAAATCTTTCATTAAAGTCAATTTTAATACATTCTATACCATAAAGGGGAAATTATGTCAGAAACACTTAAAATTATTACAATTTTATCATATTAATGTTCTTTTTATCGTATTTTTTGTGATAATAGAATTTTTTTTTTTGGTCAGTATATAAAAATCTTAATTGTGTATATATGAAATAAGTTTCAAAATTTTTATGTTGCGTAGCTATCTGTAAACGTGGTTCATAATATTGCATTTTTTAAGTATTTAATTAAAAACAAATGTATACAAAAACCTATATGTCATTTATTTGATTTTATCGTAAAGAACGACTTATTATTTTCTAAACTTGGACCTATTTTTATCTTTACAACTAATTGTGCAATTTATAAAAATGCATTTTGATTTTTAAACATCATTAAAGTGGTTTTTTATGTTTTTATATTAATCTATTTTTAAGGACTGTATATTCTGCTACGTAATAAAAATAATAATATAAACGATACTAGAAAAATGTTTTATTTTTATTTTTTAAATATAAAGGGAACTGATAAAAGGAAGAGTGATTTATGTTTTTACCGCTTATGTTGATATACATCACAGCTTTTAGTGTTTTTTTTCCTTCCTGTCATCGTAATGGAAATCTTTTGATTTTTAATATTATACCCGAATTTCTTATCAAATGAATGGCTCTTTAGTAAGTGCTTAAATTAAAAGATGTAACTTCTAGAATTATAAGTTATTACATAATACCCAACGTACTGTTTTTCTTTTTATATTTTTTTTATTTTCTTTATTCTGCTACAGATTTTTAGTATACATTAAAGTTTACAAGTAAAATTTAATAATTTATAACAGATTTAAAGTTTTTCGTCAGTAAAGAATTAAATACTTAAAACAACTTCCTCTGATATCGTCTCCAAATATATTCAATATATAAGAGTTTCTTATATTATAACGCTTATTCTTCTGAATAAAAAGGCTAGTATAATTACAATTAGCTCCCCAAGTGGAGCCATAAGTAAATCTCTTGACAAAAAGAGAGTGGTAAGGGGGTTCCTAAGGAACTCCCAAAATAAGTAATTCACAAAAATAGTTACAAGTAATCTGAAACTCCAATATGGAATTTCAAGTCCAGCCGTAAGTCTTAAAAATATTTATCTCAACACCTCATAGTCCACAGAAACCATACATTAATAACAAAGAATAAAAAACAATAACAAACATAAAAACAATACTACTAGATTTGGCGTTGTCAAATTTTAGACTGTCATCTAGTAATCCCCAAGTCGAGAACATGAAGATTATTGGGTATTCCATTTCAATAATAATATTTAATAAAAAGGAGAGTTTCTTTATTCAGTATTAGACTTTTTCATGATTAATGCTATTAAATACTCGAAATTTTCACGGGAGAGAGACTTTTACTTACCAATTTAAGAAATGCAAAATCAGTTTGTAGAAAGAAAACATTATTTCGTATTTAGTATTTAAGGAATATATCTGCCAGGACCTTCGGTTCCTGGCAGGAAACCGAAGACGCAGAAATCGCGCTTTCACCAATTAATTTGATTGCTGAGGGTTGTAAGTTATGGTAGGTGATTGTGGTTGAAGGCAATACGAAGGCGATAGACTAATGGAAATGACTACTGAGGCATTTCCATCGGTGACAGAGGGAAAACTGATAACTATGTTGTGTTATCATGTTTAGAGGGTCTAAAAGACGACTTCCGATAAAGCCCATCAGGGCTGGGCACGTAAGGAGTGGTGTGGCAACCGGAATGATCACAAGGCGGGTATTTTCTCTGAGCGTCAGGATACCAAATTTTAATATTCATAGATTATTCAACCCGTTTATTATTAATCAACCTCTTTTTATTTAACCTTTAAGAGGATTTTAATCAATGTATATCAGAATTATTACTATCTGGTTTTAAATTTTCTTTTTCCTGTTTAGCCTTACCTGAGGCTAAATAGGAAAAAGAAAATGACCGTTCAGATAATACTTCAGAGGATGAGTGAGGATGATATGTATCAGTGTAAATGAAGTGTAGTCTTGTACAGTCTCAGTTCGACCATTCCTCAGATGTGTGGTTAATTGAAACCCAACCACCAAAGAACACCGGTATCCACGATCTAGTTTGTATTCAAAATCTGGTTGTAAAGTAAATTTTTATATGTACAAGTCATTAAAAATAGTTTAATAAATATGTTTCTCATGATTTTCTCGGCTACGCAGGTCTAACTGTATAATAATTCCTTTCACAGCTCTTTCATTGAAAAACTGTCATTGCGGTTTAAACATTAGGAATCTATTTTTATTTAAAATATAAAAGAAAATTGTTAAAAACAAAAGATAAATAAAGTATAACTTCTATGAAAGTAATGAAAAAAAATTTCTTCTCATTACGGGTCCGGAATATCATGTAGGTGCCAAAGCTATAATTGTCCTCTTTATGTGATGAAGAGGACATCCTCTTTCATCACATAAAAAACTTTTTCATAATAAAAATTGAATGAGTTTATGAAAAGAAAACGAAAACCAGAATATATTTTTTTTAGGGGTGGGGAATAAATTTTAAGAAAAAACTTTCTAAAAATATTAATAAATAGGATAAGCTTAATAAATTTTCTTAAGTTCTTTAAATCTAACATAAAGGCTAAAATAAGAAATATATTTTAAAAAATAACCTTTTTGGACCGTTCCCTGTTTATAATATATAATAAAATATATAATATATAATATTATAATATATAAAAAATTTTAAACGTTACTAAAATATTTGTTTTTTATATGAAGTATAAACTTTCCAAAACTTTTGAAAATATTTAAACCAAAGGGAAGATCTTAGAGGAAAAGAATAAAAGAACATATATTTCAATGTTAAGAGATGGGAGTTGATAATTTTAACCAAAATATTTTAGATTATTTATGTTTATTGTGGGAAATAAATTTGCTTTAATAAAATTTTCTCCAAAATAGCTCTGAAGAAAAATCGAAATTGGTTTCTTGCGATATTCCTTACCCATTAACGAATTTTAGAAAAAAAATTAAGGCAATCCATGCATCATGTATAGAAATATTTAAAATGAAAGCCCTTATTGAGAGCTTTTTCAACGATATATAATAAATGGTACTTATTTTGATTGGTTCCAGAGTTATAACCAAATAAAATTTTAATTAATGAAATATTTGGATCTTACAAGAAATTCATTTTCTTTTATTCTTTTTTTAACTTTATTTAATTTAAATATATTGATTTATTAATAATTATTAACCTCTGATTGAAAAAAAAACTTTTATAATAATAATTCAATGATAACATAAAAAATAAAAATATGAAAGGAAAAAAACAGAAGTTTTTACTGAAATAAAGTTTTATGTACTTTTATAAATGTGTATATATAGAATTTAATAAGCGTACAAGGAAGTCATTTGGTGCCCACATCAGATTTTTAAGCAGATTTCAAAAGAAAGCTACTTATTGTAATGGGTACCATGATTCGACTTCCGAAAAATTTCGATTCTCGTTTCACATCTCCCAGACCACCGTCAGTTCAAAAGTTTATATATATACACATTTCACTTTTTTGTGGACACAATAACTGCCGTAATTTTGAACCAATCACTTTCAAATTAATACATAAGATATAATGACCAAAAATTGCAGTCGAGTTCGGTAATAGGCAAAATCGGACCATTGGGATCGAAATTGGAAAGCTTTTTCGAAAAAACAAACTATCGCTAGAACTTTCTTCTTAAGTAAAATATCGAATTCCTTTAAAGTTCCTACTATTTATTGAATAAAGAGCGTAAAACCTCAAGGTAAAGTCTTTTGATATCACCAACCTTTGGGTGGAAAAATGGGGTTTCGAAAACAGAAAAAATCATACTTCTCTTAATAGGTACAAAATCGAATCGGTTTAAAGTGATCACTAGTCCTCAAAACATTACCTAAAACTTTTGTCTGAAACTGTTTTTGATATGACCAACCCTTACAGCAAGGAATGACAAAAATATTTCTGGAATTTTAAGAAAGGTTTGTCGTATGCTAAACATGTTAAACGTTTTTCATATGCATCCACTGTCGGATTGAGTAAATTTTAAATTTTTTTATCTCCTGCTTAACGCCGATGAAATCTACCTCCGTCTTCCGGCGAGCCGAAAGGGATTTTATAAAATATGTTTAAATTCTTATATTGTTGCAACTTTTTGGGAAATTGGTTCAACAATTTTGAATCTACGTAATAATTAAATTAGGTTTATATCTCAAATTGTCGATAAATAAATTTACGCTACGCTTTTGGTTTGAGTCAGGTGATTTTGATTTTGATTAAATTACTAAACAAATGTGGCGACGTTCTATTTCATGTAATATTATCCTGGTAAATATAAAAATTGTATTTAAAGAATCACATCTAGTCATGCGTTACAAGAAAAAATGTTTTTAAAAATTCATATCGAAAAATACTAAATATATTGAAAAGAAAAATATGTAATTTGTATTAAGTAGTTCAGTAACGATTTTTAGGCCGTATTATTTACGGTAGTTTTATTTTAAATCACATTTCTTTTTCTTAAAAAGATAGCATATTTTAAAGAAGGAAAAATAAAAGTTTTTCTTTCAAAAATAACAAAGTTATATATTAAACGTATACATAAATAAAACGAACGTACGGAAAAACAAACCAAAAAAAATATGGTTGATATAAAAGAAGATAATAAAATCTAATGATTACCAAGAACTGAATGCAATTCAAAACTACATATTAACTGCATAGACAATTAACTTGCTCTTTTAATGTTTGTCTATATTGCTTTGTGTCGAATGCATTGATGCAGTTTTCTCATATTATTATGATTGTCTATTTAATGTAAAGTATCCATAGATTAGTAGTCGTTGTCGGTCTGTCGTCTGCTGATGAGATTGTGGATTAAAATTTTAGCAATTTAAGCATATATTTCTTGGAAAATTTTCTATACTGTAAACGAACGGACTATAATATTAATCAGAATTATTATTATTGTTATTACCATTATTACTTTTACTGACTTAATATAACGTAAAGAACTAACGGTTCTGCTAATTTAGATCAGTAGTGGTATAAAACTTTGAGTATTATATGTATAATAATTATAACTGTTGATATAATTATAGTAATAATGTTAAAAATAATTATTATTATTAAGTAAAAGGTCAATAATGAAATTATTAAGGATGATTGACCTTAAGAAGAATTGATTCTCTTTAATGAATGGATTTTCGTGCTTTAGTCGTAACATACAGTTTTCAAATTGCTTCTTTCTTTATTTTTCAATTTGACCTTAACTAAAATATTTTTTCTCCCATTTGGAAAAAATAATTCTATAATTTATAAATTAATTAATTTTGAATAGCTTTAATTTAATCTGTTAACGTGAGGGTAGAACAAATAAAACTTATTGTTTAAGTAAAAAGTGGTAAATTTTAATGGATAAATTTTTAATTTTAATTAAAAAATTAATTATAGGACACATTTTGTAATTCAATTGTAATTCTTTTAATTCATTTTACAATTGTAATTCTTTTTTTAAGAGATCTGTTTTGTAATGTACAATGATTTTTTAACGTAAATTAACGAAAAAGAGAAAGCAACCATATATTATTTCCTACAAAGTTTCTTTGAATAAAATACTTATCTACTAAATCAGTAAATGACTAGTGAACCATAAGCAACCCCCCCCCCCCTTATGTTCCATGATGAGGATAATATGTAGGACATGTAATGAACCATTCCTGAGATATGTAGTTAATTGAACCCCAACCACCAAACTACACCAGTATCCACTCAGATCTATATAATCAATTCAAACCTGTATAAAAGCAACAAACCTTTACTAGGATTTGTACCTCAGAACCTTCGACTTCAAAAATCAGCTGTTAACCTAATTATTTGCGACGAGTTTAACCACTAGACCAGCCCAGTAAGCTAAATATTTAACATAGTTTTTTCATTACAGAAAAAGGTAAAACATTTGTTGTGGTTGCATCTCTTCCTTTAATCTGGAGATTCTGTGTTCGAGTCCCGATCAGACAAAGCATATTTTTTAAAAGTTACAAAATTTTCAACATTTCTCGGTAACTGTCATTAGGATCTTTTTTGTTTTAGTGTATAAATGGGCCTAATACTTTGTTGCCAGGACGGGTTCAGATATTCGATAAAAGATTTAAGACGCTGGGAAATCACTATACTTCTCAATTGTTTAGTTAAGTATAAATCTGAAACGGAATATTTATTGTTCTCGAACATTGTTATGTAATTTAAAAGAATGCCTTCTCATAACAGCTCATCTACAAACATAGAAGTACTTTAAATAAACGAAATATCTATCAGTATATATTTATTATAGCTTAGTCTATACAATCAACAGTATATTTTACTAAAAAAAAAAATCAATAAAAAATGGAAAAATTTAGTTATAGAATATTGGTGGTAAAATGGGTTGCCACAATACTTTTTAGCATCTTTCTTAAGTAAATGTAAGAAAAATTTCATCTAACACAAATGCAAGATGCTTTGTTTATCGTCAGCATTCCTATTTTGGGTTTTTTGTTAGTTTTTTTTTTTGTTAGGAAGAGAACGGGTTATGGTAATGTAATAAAATTTACTTAACAAGATTAAACCGAATCTTGTGGTTATTTTTAAAATAAATTTTAAAATGTAATATTAATATTAATTTTAAAATATTTCCTAATTTAAAAATAGTTATATAATAAGTTAACTTATATTGATTCTTATATTATTAATATCCATAAAATTATTATTTCAATAAAAATAATACTGTATTTTATTAAGGAGAAAAGTTTGTGAAAATAAATGTTTTAAATATGACTTAAAAATACCAAACACTTTTACGTTGAATTTTTAATTTTTTGGAGAAAGTCAGCATTTTAATTATATAACAGTAAGATTTATTATCTTAATATGTATAATACTAAATATGTCTATTACTAAAAATAAATATTTTTTACGGCATTTTGGCTAATCTATTATGAGTTTTTAAATGTTCATAACTGAAAAATGAGAATTTAAAATTTTATTATAATCAATTCTAGATAAGTAACCAAAAACGAAAAATTTTTTTTTATATTCCCATCAGCAATTAAAGTCATTAGCGGCTCCCCAAGATTACATTGGTAAATTTAAATGTACTGATAAATTTGCGTGTTGAACAGACTCAGGCCGACTATTCCTGAGATGTGTGGTTAATTGTACACCAACCAGCAAACAACCGGTATCCACGATCTAATACCCAAATCCGTATAACAGAAATTACCTTTATTAAGATTTGAATCTTAGAATTCTCGACTTCGAAATCACCGGAATTATGATGATGAGTTTACTACTTGACCAACCCTGTGGGTTAATATTTTGTTAAATTACTATTTATTTAATTAATAGTAAGAGTTCCATAAAAAACAGGGTTGGTAAAATTTACAAGACTTTCCTGGCTAAATTTTTTTTTAATAAAAAATTAAGAGCCAAAAAACAGAATTTATTCTATAGAGATTGGGAATAAATTTGAAGAAAAACGTGTCTAAAAACATTTATATATAGGTTAAGTTTAAAAAAATTTTCTTCGGTAAAGTTCTCTAAATCTAACAACCCCATCAATAAAGTATAAAAAAGAAAGAGAAACCAAAAAAAAATTTAATTTTTGGTCCGAGTAATAATTTAAAAAAAAATTGTACACGTTTCTTCTTAGCTATATATATGAATTTCAAAAAAGTTTTCAGAACTATTTAAACCTAAGGGGAACAGAGCAGAAGAATTTTATTATTTTATTATTTTATATGCATTGCAGGTAACAAATTTACTTTTTCTAAACTGCCACTGAAAAAATTAAAATTGGTTTTTTCGTGATATTTCCCCAACCCCTTTGAGTTTGAATAAAATATCATCATTGCCTCATATATAGAAAAAATTGACCCAAGTTTGAAGAAAATGGCTTTGGGCAATCCTGAGATATAAGGTCAAAAGCAGTGCGACACACATGTGTGCATATAAGCGTACGCACATACATACATATAGTTTTTTTTTTGTTCTACGTGACTAGAGACAAAAACTTTGGTACCCCGTTTTTGACATCACCCTAATTTTCTTCTTTATCGTTTTTGACTCATACAATTGAATTTAAATTAATCAATTGTAAATTGAATTTACAATTAATTAAAAACTTCCTTTTTTCTCTTTTCTGAATAATTTTTTTTTATTGCCTGAATGTATTGAAAAATATAATTGACATTTATTTTAACGAATCTTTACAGTTACTTTACACAAGTACAGTACTTTACCATAAATATATTTCTTAACTATTCAGTGAAATAATGTCGGCGGTAAGCTGCAATAACGTGAATACCAGTGATCAAAGAATTTTTCATAAGGATTTACACGTACAAAAAAATAAAATTCAAACAATGGAAGAATAAAATGACGTTAATTAATTAATGATACTATTTTAAAAGATTTTATTCACAGTATATTAATGACTGACGAATCCATGTATAGGTATGTCAATAAACATAAGTTCCGGTATACGGCAATAAAAAATCCAAATAAAATGCGTCCAGACAATGTTTCACAACAAAAATGTCACTGTATCTAAATTAATCTATATTTCCTTAAGAGGAATGATGGGAAGGCTTTTACCGTTACAGAAGAAAAATGATTAAATGATGATGATTTTTTACCGTTAGTAAAAAATGATTAAATGATGTATTTTAAATTAATATATAAAAACACTCACAACAATACTTTTCTGACATTAGTTATTTATTCTTATGTAATGGAAAAATTATACCTGAAAAAGCTCCTACACCTCAAATTCACCTTCCAAGAAGGTTTTTTTATTTGTTTTTTTTTTATTTTCGACGTTTAATATGTTAAATGGAAGAAACTAAAAACAAATATTTTATTGTAATACTATTTTTAAAAGTTAAGGTGTGTTTACTCCCTTGTGATATTAACTCAGTTTATCAAAATCTGTTTATCCAGTCCAAAGTTATTAAGCTTAAACACACCAACATACGTATATGTTGGTACGTACGTACGTACGTACGTATCAAAATTAACCCGACTCTTTTTGTTTGACTGAATGGGTCATGAGACATCGACAAATGAAAAATATCTCATACCCATTTTTTGTCTAATACGTTCCTTTTTGTAGTAAAACTATTTTCCCCTCTCCACCAAATCGGATTCTTCATTTTAGCACAACACAATCCAGGGGAGTGTCATTTTACTTTAATAAGCCGGCCTTAAGTATTAATGTCTGCATCTTAACTCTAAGAGTAGGGATACCAGGCCCGACTATGTCGCATAACTTTAGATCAGTGTTCCTCAACCTTTTTATTTATACTTGAATGTAAATTCAAGGACGTAATAAAAAAAAAACATTAACAAAGTTCATGCTTTCATTACGAAGCTTGATATCTGGATTATTTAAAGTAAAAATTTTTATACGTTTACTCACTTCCGTATATTGAGAAAAATTTGGTTGGATAAGATAGAATAGCATGAAGATACATTTGCGTGAGCTAAAAATTCAGTAAGCAGAGTATTTCCCGAAAGATAAAAATGATTTCTCGAAGAGATGGGTACCGAATCCATTTAGAGAAAACGTTGTTGCAGCTGCTAATTTACCAGTTGAAATTCACGACCAGCTCATCGAAATGTCTGCCGATAAAAACCTTACAACTATATAATTCACAACTGAAGATTTAGAAACGTAATGAATATGGAAATTTAGTCACGGAAGCATTGAAAATATTACTCTTTAACCAAGTCTTATCTCTGTGAAAAGGGTTTTTTGTCTATGGTTGCGCTAAAAAATAAATATAGGAATCCTCTTATCAACTGAAAAGAATTTGCTTTTTTGTGTTTCTAACATACGCATGGAGAAAGTTTTAAATGAAAAATAAACCCAACCATCTCATTAATTTATTTTATTTACGTGTATACTTATAAATGTTAGTAAAATGTTCATTATAAATTATTTTTTCTCATAAAATGATTTCATTAATGTTAATTTCACGACCCCCCTTTTATACCATTGGAATCCTCGTGGGGGTCATGACACCCCCAGGTTGAGAAACGCTGCTCTAGAGCAATATTATTATTCAATTTAAAAAAACATATACATATGTAAATACAAATGTATGTGTAAAAGTGAGTGTAATAATGATAATAATTAAAAAATTAATTAAATGTTCACAAATTTATATTTATAATTTTTTCTCCAATAGTAATACTTAAAAATAAAAATCCAGTGATTAAAACGAATACTGACTAATTTTTAGAATTCAATGAAATCTGTACAAGTATAAAACGTAATTATGTTGTTTAAATGTAGTTAACTTAATAAATATAATTCTTCCGCAAAATAATTCTAGTAGCTTCTTACATATTGTATTATCAGTTATTTTTATAGTAGTACATTTATGTAAATTTCATACAAGATTATTTTCTGTCTGATATTTTAAAAACATCTATAAATGGAGATTAATCGTTTAATAAAGCAATCTAATACCAATAAACCGGTCAATTGCAGTTAAGAGCATGTCCGTTTGCGCGTGTGCGTTTGTACAAGATGTAATGATAGAATACTTTAAGTAAGATTAAATTACGTTGGGAAGATAGTATAAAAAAAATATCGTTATTAACATTTGTGGTCAAATCAACTATATGTAAGTGTTTACCCTAATAAGTGTTTATTATCTTTACAAAACAAGAGTATATTACTGAATAAAATGATAATAACCATTAATATAAGCTACATCATTTTATAGAATTGCTTTAGGCTTTCTTTTTTATAATTTCGACCTCCCAACAGAAAATTTTTAATGGTTTAATTTTTACATATTTGATTAGAAATTGAATATAAATTGTTGAATTTAAAGAAGCCCCAAGTAATTTACTAGTAAATATTTCCTTAAGTAATCTTCAGCAGACTTATAGGGTGAATAGAAATTGACGGCTAGTCAATTTCTAACTATTATTTTGTGTATTATAATTTCTAAATTTCTAGTTGAATTAATATATTCCGAGCTTTAGTTATCAGACGATATTATAACAAGTTCAGCAGCTAATATCAGTAAGTGAGGAAACACGTAAATATTTCATTCAAATTTTCTTTTGTGGATAACGTAGTCGTTTGTAATAAATTATGTGATATAGATATCTTTTAGATAATACATTTCAACTGGAAAATTAACTGGGTTATGTTGTAAAGATGGAGAAATGGAAAAAATAAGTCGTAAAAAATAATTATTTAAAAAGTTTAGTAAGATTTTTTGAATAAAAAAAATAATTTTAATCAAATCAAGTCAAGTCGTTATCTGTATAAAAGAGAATGTTCTGACTGATTCACCGACTCATTATTAACGTACAACCAAAACTAATATAGGTAGAGACTTGAAATTTTCTGAGTACCTTCGTATCTTTAAGTAGGGGTTCACTAGGAAAGGATTTTGCGAAATTTTCATTTTAAAGGGTAAAATCGTTAAAAAACTAAATTTCGTGTTAACTGTTGCACGTAAAAGCAACATACATTGTTTTTAAATTAGGAATAACAAAGAATTTTACCATGATTTTTGCTTACCGGCAAAATTCATCGAAAACCATCTGGAATCGGAAACCAGGGAAGAAGGAAGAAAGGGAAAATTCGGAAAACGGAAATAGGGAAAATCGAAAAAGGTAAAAGGGAAGAGGGTAAAAAAGGAACAAGGGGAAAATGGAAAAAATAAAGAAGGAAAACGGGGAAAAGGAAAAACGGGAAAAGAAAATGGAAAGGTAAAGGGAAAAAAGAAAAGAGGAAGGGGAGAGGGTAGTAAGGGAAAGAGAAGCAGGAGAAGCAAAGGGAAACGGGAGAAAACGGGAAGGGAGTGCGAAGCGAGCCATGACCCTAAGGGAAAGCGCAAGTAACCATAGATCACTGGGGAAGCTAGATTTGGGATTGTAATAAATTTTTTGTTTATCTTAAAAATTGTTTATATTAAAAAAGCATTGCGGGTGAAGCTACATCTATATTGTGGGTGAAGTCGCAATGGGGTACGCTAGTATATTATATTTAAATTGATATTTATCTTTTAAGGTTATTTTTATAGTTTATAAATTTTTATTTCGTTATTCCCCAGTTGAAAATGTTGTGCTTAAATCTTTATTAATCAAAATTTAAAAAGAAAATCGCAAAAATATCTTTTTTTCTTCTATTTCTCTAGATAACTTCATGTTAGAGAAGATCGAAAGAAAAAAAAGTTTTGTTATTTTACACAGAATATCATCCATCGAATTAAAAGAAAAAAATTCGGTATTATTGATGCAGAAATAGCAATAACTGTCAAAAAAATGAAAAAAAATCAAGTAATTATACAGAGGATCTTCAGATTTTGCTTCAAAGAACTTTTTGACAAAAATGCTGTATCGGGTTTTTAAAAATATTTACATTTTAGGGTCCAACTGGTTCATCTACATCAAAAAAAAAAAAATATGTATGTACATATACGTGAATGTGTTGCACTACTTTTGGCCTTATATCTCAGGATTGAACGAACCCATTATCTTCAAATTTAGCTTAAATATTTCTATATATGGGGCACTGATCATATTAATTTTTTTTTTTTTGAAATCCGTGAAGGAGATGGGGTTATTGTGAAAAAACAAGATTTTCTTGAGAGGCATTTTAGAAAAAGAAAAGTATATTTGTTACATTCAATTCATAAATATTTTTCAAAAATGCCTATAATTTATTTTAATTGTAGGCATCCCCGGAACTAAAATGCAGAAATATTTTTGAAAATTTTCTTATTCTTATTTTACCTCTACTGATGAAGGAAGTACAGAAAACTTTACTAATGTTAAATCTTTTGCACCTATATTATACTACCGATTTTTATTTTTTCAGTACTTTTAAAAATCCCTTTTTATATTCATTTATTTTTTTTTTTGTTAGGGATCACTTCTTTGTAAATAAAATTTCTTAAATTTTTCCTACTAGTAAGGGAGCCCCTAAAATCAAATATTTTTATTCGAAATTTGAAAATTTTGATGTTTGCATCTTATTTTGGTAATCATGCACTATATTGAATTAAATACTTGTAAAACATGATTATAAATTTATGATAATATAGCACAAACTGTGTTCTGGTAAATTTAAGTACTAAGAAATGTAATGTGTTATTTAGGATTTACTGGAAGATTAAATTAGAAAAATTTTAGATTTCAGATTTTTAATCGGGATTTTCGCATTTTTGTTTCTGTAGTTGTCAAGATATAAAATTAATATTTTTTTTTTATATCGGCAGTGTTTCCAGTGTTATCATTATATGTCTTGATAAGACTGTGTAAGTCTGTTGTATTTGCCAATAAAGAGGATCTATTATAAGATTTATTAATTTCAATTACATTATATTTTATCTAATAAATTATTTTAAAGTCATATTAAAGAAAAATCAAAACAATTCATTCACCGTTTAAAATTAGATTACAGTGACCCAGTAATTCGAAAAATTCACATTTTTTAGCTTCTTCAAACTTTGTAGAATATGATTTTTAATAATATAAAAAATGAAAGATACCAAATTTTAAGCGTGTTTGAATTGAAATTACCTCTTTTTTTGTCAGAATAATGCTAAAATCATATTCAACAGTAACTGGAATAGAACATCCATAATGTATAAAGTTAAAAAGTATATTTCTTTGACTTGAATCTTAATCTTTTATTAAATATTAAATAAAAGCTGTTTTACTTCACTTCAAATTTTTTTTACTCAAATATATACTTATTTTAATAAGAATTATTAATAAGAGTCTATTGAAAGTTTTTTTTTTTACTAGCTTATTCTTTAAAATAAAATGTTAAATTTTACTCATGATTTCAAAACAACCAGAGTTTTACAAGCTCTATCTTCCTACAGGTCTATAATTTATTCAGTTACATTTTGATATATTTCTTGTTACTTTTCAGAACATTCATCCAGAACATTCATCACTAGTTCTTGTTTGTTATTATATTTCTTTTTTCCAACTTTTTATGCATACTTTAGCGTTAACCTGAGGGTTATTTTAGCCTTTTAAGTATTTTTTATTTGACGGTTGTATTTGCATTAAAGATAATTTCTTTTTGAACTTTTAAATAATGTATTTATTTTTAATTGTAAATATTTCAATGATTTTTTTTAAATTATTGTAGATTCTTTCTTTTATCACTTTGAGACTACAGATAAAACCATTTAAATGAAAAATCTTTTACTCAAATAACTTACTGTAAACATTAGGAAATAATTTATATTTTAAGTATATGTTAAGTATTTATTATTTGACGGTTGTATTTCCATTAAGATCATTTCTTTTTGAACTTTTAAATAATGTATTTATTTTTAAATTGTAAATATTTCAATGATTTTTAAAAAAAATTATTGTAGATTCTTTCTTTTATCGCTTTGAGACATATTAAACAGATAAAACCATTTAAATGAAAAATCTTGTACTCAAATAACTTACTGTAAACATTGGGAAATAATTTATATTTGATGTATGTAAACTAAATGTTAAAAATTAACTAAACGTTTATTCCCGTCTAAAATGACAGCATATATTTCGACTGGATACAACTTATGTTTACTCACTGAAATCCTAACATATATTAGCATTTTTATATTTTATTGTCTTGTAACAAATTATTTATGTATTTAAAAGTATTTAGTGGTACCTTCAAATTAGCTATCCAGCAAATAAATCTACGTTACCGTTGTATTAGTACAATTGTTGAACTGAAACAAAGGTCTGAACAGAATTTTTATATTTCTCATCTTAGGTTCACGAGTTGAAAGATATACGGAGATGTACATACTCGTATGTATAACATACTTTTAATTTTTTTTTACATGTACTGCATTTTTATATGAGTATGTGCTGCCTATCTCTATTCCTTTATATCCTAAAGGTGCTTATCCAGAATAAAAAATATTAATGTGGCATCGTAGGGTCAATTTTCATCAAGATTTAGAGATCATATATCCCGATTAAAACGGAACTCTTTTAGAAGCTGAGAAAATCGAAAAATACAAAGTATCAATTTCACCTTCTTAGAAGTCGAATTTTGCAAATTCCTTTCTTAGCACAACCTCTAATGCATAAATTAACAAATCTGCAATATTTGATTGTAATAAGTTTAGGCTGGGCGTTGATGAGTATTCTTGAAATATAAAAAAAAAAATTTTTTACTCGCGCGTGTTTGTGTATCAAGCTAAAAATATTTGTAGCTATATATTAAAATAGCTTGTAATTCGAAGAAAATATTAATTTTTTGGGAAAGAAAGCTCTTCAACCTTTCTTCAATTTTTGTAATTTAGGAGAACTCTTTGACTCCAAAAATACATTCTACATAAACTGTGATTTGTTTGTATATTTTCTAAACTTTTTAAATTAAATTTCAGGGATGGTATACTTGTGCAAAAGAATGAAATTTAAAGCAGTAATTTCTCCATTAAAGGATTTGATTCCTATTAAATTTACCTTTGCAGGATGTTGGATTTGAAAATTCTGTATCACATTTTAATGAAAACAACAGTTTAATTTTTAACATCATTTTAATTTTTTGTGCTATTAAAATGTTGGCTAAGTTCAGCAACATTATTGTCGTTTACTAACATCTTATGTTATCGATTTGTAAAATGGATAATCAGATTTAAGCAGATTTAAACGTTTTAATTGACAGCCGTGCGCATTTATGTAATTGTGTGTGTGTTTGTTTATGTACGTAGTCTATGTGTAGAATTGAATGTAGTGGTCCTCGATTCGGAGAATGCTCTTTGATTGGCTACACTCGCTGTCTACTCTCTGCACGATATGCAAATCACAAACTTTAGTACTGACTACATTCTTGTATATATTTATGTATATATATATATATATATAATACGCGCCCAATGTAGTAGGTCACACAGTCCACTCCAGTATATTTTAGCTGTCACTTCATTTCAAAACCTTTACAGTTTACTGACTCTTATTTTATTGTTAAACCCTTTTCTAGTTTTCTATATGTTGCTCCTCTTCCTTTTCAATCTTCTTTATCTTTTTGGTAGAGCCGTCAGTTTATCTTCTTTATACCTGTATAAACTACAATCTGTCTGTATTATAATTCAAAATGTTTAACATTAATGGTTACATTGTAATTTTGCATTTTATATATTCGTAATTTATGTATAGGCTACGTAAAAAAATCCATTTTATTTAATATTTCTTTTATTTTTTATAAGCATCACGTCTCATGATACAAACGAAGCAATTAGTTAACAAAAACAACGATAACAGATAACAAACAATGAAGTCAGTAAACATTAAAATGATCGAAGTAAAGTCATAATCATTAATTAGATAAAAGGACATCAAAACTTTAAAAGATAAATAAATTTATTTAGATAACTTACAGATTCGTTTCAGGTCTCATTTCGTAGCAAAACACATCAAATTTTGACTCATGAAGTTCATTAGTACCGAATTCAGTGCCGAAACCAGTGCTGTAACGAGTGTTAATAATAATGTATGCATTTACTGGTGCGAAATATGCTCCTGTGTGTTTTGGTTTCACGATTTTCAGTCACCAACTGCAGATTAAAGGATGCGTCACGCGTCCCTGAAACAATTCAGAGAAAGCTTTCCACGTAGTTCGAAGAAATGAACTCAACGTGTGTCACGTGAGACTGGCATCCCCCAATTTACGGCCATTCTTCTTCCAGAAGGCAGCCCTAAATGTTTATCTGTACGTGCTTTGAAGTTATAATGACCATGATGGACGCTATTACGGTTAGCAAGATGGGACTTCACCTCACTACCTCTTAAAAGTCCGAGATTTTCTTGATACTCGAATCCCAGGTCTGAGGATATGTACTGAAGATCTAACTGAATGGCCACATTGCTCCCCAGATTTGATCCCCGCTAGATTTATTCTCGTGTGGTTTCATTTAAGAAGAGGTTACCTTTCTCTGCTGATTTTGTTGAGCTAGGACTTTGAATTTGAATTAACGCCGCAGTTTTAGAGGAAATGCCCGGACTTGCTGGCTACAGTCTGGAATGAAATCGACTTCAGCTGTCATCTGGAATGTATTTCAAATCAGAAATGGAAGCCATATCATACCAAAGTATTAGGTTACAAATGTGTTTTTTTATGAAATGAGACTTCAAGCGAACCTGTAAGTGATAACAATAAATTTTTACACGGTATTAAAGTTGTGAAGTCCTTTTTGAATCACCCGGTATATTTAACATAAGAATTACTGTATTACGTTAATACGTTACGCACTCCAATGATCACTCATGCGTTCAAAGATTAGCAAGGCTCACAAAATGTAGCTTTTTAGCTTTTTCAATCGTCTTACTTCCTTTGTCAACCTTTCCGTTTTGAGTTGTTTCTTTCAATGGAAATAGGTATTTTTATATTGTGTATCTTATCACCAGTAATGCGCGCAAATTCTTTTATGAACAGAAGACCTCCTTTTCAAAATTTACAGTTTCAATTTTGAAACTGTTATATTTAAATATATAATAAGCGGCACTCTTTGAAAGGAGAAGAGGGCAGAACTACTTTTCTACTTTATAATTTTTCATATTTAAAAAATATATTTTGAAATATAAGAGTTCAAATATTACAATATTTATATACTTATCGTCTTTTTCTTATGGTTGAACATATTTTGAGAGGATAAAAATGGTGAAAAGATTAAAAAAAGTAATATCTTAGTTTTGTTAATTTATGACACTGGGAATGATAGAGGCACGATATAAAGGTCTGAGAACCTCTTATATATATATATTTTTTTTAAGTACTTTACAAAAGCGAAGTCGGAAGGTCAATGAAGGAGATAGTGAACGAGATGATAATCATTATTGTTTTGCGCCTGCAAGAGATCGGGTTTCAGCTTTTGCCGAAGAAGATCCAAGAATTTTAGTATTCTCGGATAGATATAACCTGACCCCTATTTCATTCTCCCACTACCCTACCCCCCTACCGCTGCATAAATTACCCCTAAAATACCCCCGAAATACCTCTAGGTATGGATAGATAAGAACTTCACGTTCCAGAGGCAGATAGAAGCGTTAGTCAAAGCCGAAAAAATGGCTTCCGCGATCGGTCGGATCGCGAATCACACATCGAAGCGGTGGATCTTGTCTGAGGTGGTGCTCTACCGTATGGAGCTCCAGTCTGGTCTATCGCGTTATAGAGTAGGAGAGCCGGAAATTAGCAAGGTTCACAGGGATGCCGTGGATCTTGTCTAAGGTGGTGCTCTACCGTATGGAGCTCCAGTCTGGTCTATCGCGTTATAGAGTAGGAGAGCTGGAAATTAGCAAGGTTCACAGGGATGCCATGCTGTGGTTCAGGACCATCTCAGGCGATGCCGCCAGTGTAGCGACCGGACTTGCGACTTTGTATCTCTCGTGTTCGGAGGAGGGAGGAGATGTACAAGGTAATGGTTGAGGAGGTCGGTTAAGGAGGATGTGAAGGTATCACTTATCCACACTTGGCAGGAGAGATGGGGTTTGAGGAGGTCGGTGGAGGGAGGAGATGTACAGGGTAATGGTTAAGGAGGATGTGAAGGTATCACTTATCCACACTTGGCAGGAGAGATGGGGTTCAGTCTACGAAAGGGAGATAGACCTACAGAGATGTGTCGAAAACATGGGTACGAGTTGACTCCTTACCGGTCAAGAATGATTCAAAGCATACTTGTGCGCGCGGACGCTGAGACCCCACGGATTGCAATTACTGCGAGGAGGAGGACACCACGCGGAACCACGGTGTTCAGGTGCGATCAGTTCCTTCAGCATAAGGCAGCACGCAGGAGAAAATTTGGCGTGATTTTACCAAAGAACATCATTGGGAAAATGCTGTAGACAAAACGATCGTAGCATGCGATGTCCACGATTCTGGTTAAGATCATCAATGGCGATAGATGTTCAGGCGACGGTAAAAATAAGAAGAGAAAATTGAAGGTTTTGTCGTCATTTTTTTGACGACATGTTCGAGGCGTGGGGCCAGCAATGGAGGCGCGAATGGAGTTGCTGTAATACATGGGTTGCTGTAATAATATCGCAAGGTGAGCCTGTCATCCCATGTTGAAGAAGGAAGAGCGTTTTAGGGGTAGGCCGGCAAGGGAGAGTTCCGTATGAGACCACATGGTGCCTATAAAAGATTTCCCCTCCTCAAAAAAAAAAAAAAAAACTAAAGGCTTTCAAAGAAAATAGCAATATTTCATATTGGTTTTTTTATTATATCGAACAAATAAAGCAAACTATCTCTCTTCATATAATAATATAGATTACTTTGTTGTCAGCTGTAAGTGCGGGTAGTTATCTAATAATCAGATGATTGTTTTTGAAAAATATTACCAAGTTAAAGTTTAAGAAATGCAATAGAATTATTAGTAATTTCTTTACAAATTTATGTACAATTACGTAGTATGATAAAAATTTTACGTAGTATGATAAATCTAATTTTTCAACAACGAATATATATGTGATTTATGTGGCTGTTTTCTTAATATAATTTTTACCTCTGCATTTTTACTATTCCAGTTTTTTTTTAAAAACATTCATATTCTCAACATAAGTTCTCTTTTTTCTCTTTCCATCTGTCTCTGTTTTTATAATGAAACACACACACGCGCGCGCTCAAATGTTCAGCAACCTTAATTTCTAAAACACTGTGTTCGAACTTTACTTACAAGTATTCCAGTGTTTTAATGTTTTTATTAAAATTCCATTTTAAATCTATACCACACTTGGCACCATATTAAGTAGCATGTAGAACTTTTTCAAACGGACGAATGTATCCGAAGTCTTATTTATACACGTATTATGAAAACATTTTACATGAATCAACTCATAGTAATTAATTATTACTATTTGTTTCCATTACTACAAAAGAATTCTATGATATATATTTTTACTATTATTTTTTTTTTACTTTGAAATTATTTCTCTTTTAAAGTTAAAAAAAAAAAACACTACGACGGTACTACATTCGTGATTTTGCATAAATTTTCTCTTGCGCTAATATTTCATTTACTTTGTCAACGTACTCAAACTATTATACAACTTTTGTTTACTTGAACTTCTATTTGTTTGCATTTTCATTGTATTAACTCAATTTAGTAGAGAACGTTATCGAAGAAAATTTGTATCAAGTTTACAGAAATTAACTTAAAAGAAAAAAATTTATATTGTTACAACTTTCTTTTCTTTATATTTCTGTTTCGATTAAAATTGTTTTTTAGTTTTTATCCCCCTGAAGTTTTATTAATTTATTTATCTGTTTATTAGTTTATCTGTACTAATTATTTTTTTAAAGCTATTGTAAATGCTTTACTGCTTTTTAAACAAAATTTTCAGGATAACTAATTCTGATCAAAATATTGGTTACATTTATTAAAAGGCTTCCTCCTTTTATATCGAAGTAATTGTATATTTTGGTTATATGAACAAATTATTGGTTAAAATTAAGTGGAATTTAAAAAAAAAAAGTTTTACTGTAAGCAAAACTTGTTTACTGAAATTGTACAACCTTTTTTATGGTCTGTTCATATTTTATTTCTTTGTATGAAAGGCCTAAGGAAAATTAAGATTTTTTCCATTATTGGGATCTAATTCGGTAGTGGAAAAATTTTCAAACAAATTTTTAGATTTATAACAGGCTCCTTCCTTCTCATCTGTTTTCATTTACCATATCCTTTCTTATCCTGTTTAGCCTCCGGAATAGTCTTGTACAAGTCTCAGGTTGACCATTCCTGAGATGTGTGTGATTAATTGAAACCCATTTGTCGTATCCAAATTACTGTAACGACTTGACACGTCCACAATGTGTTGAAAAACAAAGCTTAGGTTTCTATGTTTATGAAATTTAGTAGTTCTTTTATTTTTCCATGCATATGTTACGGTAAATTTTATTATTCCGGTGATTGTGATTGGTTATATTTGGTTAGAACCAAAAAACATCTACGCTCGCTTTGCTCGCTAACCTCGTCTAATTAACGTTAAATATATAAATTATGTATGTTATTAACACTGGACGAAATTCACTCGTAATTAGGCACAATCACCGGAATAATAAAATATTTTGATTTTTTGTTTAATAAATTCAGTAATCTGCTTGTAATGGAGTTGTTATTTAATATATATTACGGTTAATTAGTCAAGGTTAGCGAGCGAAGAGAGCGTTGGTTATATTTGGTTAGAACCAAAAAACATCTACGCTCGCTTTGCTCCCTAACCTCGTCTAATTAACGTTAAATATATAAATTATGTATGTTATTAACACTGGACGCGATTAATCAAATTCACTCGTAATTAGGCACAATCACCGGAATAATAAAATTTACCGTAACATATGTATGGAAAACTACTAAATACAACTGAAACAACAAAAAAAAAACTACTAAATTTCATAAACATAGAAACGGAAGCTTTGTTTTTCAACACATGTCACATTGTGGACGTGTCAAATCGTTACAGTAATTTGTAATTTGGATACGACAAATGGTACGGCTTTGGTGGTTGGGTTTCAATTAACCACACACATCTCAGGAATGGTCAACCTGAGGCTTGTAATGGAGTTGTTATTTAGTATATAAAATATGTTAGTACGGGAATATGTAAAATGACGGGTATATTTAATAAATTTCTACGTAATAAATTTTTCAAAATTAGAGACGATTAAATAAATTCAGCGATAATTATGTATAATCACCAGATTAATCAAATTTATCGTATATTAATGTAATATAAAAAAATGTTATATGTAAAAATGTAATATATTTTTCATATATTACAGACTAAAGAAAGATAATGTCGGAAAGAATGAAATATCAGTCTAATTTAACATTTTTAATTATAAACCAATTCTTAACACTTAAAGATTATTCTGTAGTCCATTTTTTTTTTTATGTATTAAAATGCAATTTAAATATTCCATTGCTTGTATGAAAATTCCAATAACGTTTGTAATATGTGTAAATATATTAATATTCATCCAATGAATAAAAGTTATATCAGTAATTTTATAGCTTCATTGTATTTCTTTAATTTTATTCTTTTATAGTCAGTTCTGTTAAAAGATTATTAGTATTGCTATATTAGCGTCTAAGTTTAAAAACTAACATTTATTTAAAATTAATATAAAGAAAACGAAATGAAATTTCATGAATTGTTTAATTCATACGCTAATATAGCAATACTAATAATCTTTTAACAGAACTGACTATAAAAGAATAAAATTAAAGAAATACAATGAAGCTATAAAATTACTGATATAACTTTTATTCATTGCATGAATATTAATATATTTACACATATTACAAACGTTATTGGAATTTTCATACAAGCAATGGAATATTTAAATTACATTTTAATACATAAAAAAAAATTGGACTACAGAATAATCTTTAAGTGTTAAGAATTGGTTTATAATTAAAAATGTTAATTTTGTTAGTTTTTAAACAATTCATGAAATTTCATTTCGTTTTCTCTATATTAATTTTAAATAATTTATCAATTTTCCTCATTGAAAGGTCAAAAAAAAGTTAATTTAATATTTAAGACTACACAGTACGCTAAAGGTTCATACTTGATAAATAGCACAGTCATACTTGACTATACTATTTATCATACTTGCGCCATCTCTATATCAGGAGGAGAACTTTACGAACGTCCTTGGTAAGTAAAAAATGTATCTAGAACATTACACTTTTTGTAAATAAATATGTATCTTCTAGATACATTTTGTACTTACCAAGGTCGTTCGTAAAGTTCTCCGCCTGACACAGAGATGACGCAAGTATGATCAAATGACTGTGCTATTTATCAAGTATCATCCTTTGGCGAGCTGTGTAGTTTCATACGCGTGCGTTTAGTTTTGTGGTGGTCGAGCAAATTTAACAAGATCAGAATTCATAAAAATGAAGTTCGAGCTATTATAAAGTACTTTGTTTAAAGGTTTTAACTTCTATGGACATACGATTAGAAAGATTCCTTTTTAAAGAATTCTTTCTCTTCATTTTCGGTGAAAAAAAAAAAATGTTTTTTTTTTACGGTGAAAAAATGTTCTGCTGATAAATGTTATCAAAAATTGCTACGACCGACGAAATCGTACGCGAGCTTGCTAAAATCGCAAACATCTCAGTTGACTGCGTCTACTAAATTTTACGCAGTACTCTAGGTATAAAAATACTTTTCACTCGATGGGTGCCGCGTTTGTTAACACTTGAACAAAAACCCCATACCACTGAACATTTCTCAAGATTGTTTAGGACTTAACCCGATTTCGCTAGCTTTCTTCAAAGTGTTATAACCATACATGAAACATGAATGGCTACGGTTTCCATAGCCATGAAAATCATGGCTACGGTTTTTTGGAGTTTTTTTTATAGTGGGACTATCACCGAGTTCATAATTTCGATAAATTGATTCCTTAAATAAAAGAATCGCTGAACTCACTGAATAAATTTTTTATAGTTTATGGAGAGTTATTTTTAAAAATAGTTCATCCATAATTCCGATAAATTGATTCCCATTTCAACTTGAAATGGGACATCCCAAATGCGCATCCCAAAATTGAATTTTGTTTTAGAGTTTAATTTGCTAAATGGAATAAAAATTAGATGAGGTTTATTGTTCACAAAAGTAAGGTGTTTTATTATAGATTATTTAATAAAAGTAAATTAATAAATGTAAGTATTTTTTTGACCAACCGTCGTTAACTGTTATACGTACCTTTTTAAGTAGATGTATTTTCCCCAAGAAACTCACAATTCAGTTAACGAGAAAAAATATTAAAGTGATCCAATAAAAAGTGCCCTTTAAAAGTTAAAAGATCCTTGGTCAGCCTGCTTTCAACACTTAAACACTTTGAAACTTGTTCCTAAACTTTAAAACAAAACTATTTATTAAAACAAGTAAAACATAAACAAATATAAATTAAAAAAAGTTTTATTCAATCTTACTGCTGTTCTTCAACTCAGTTGAAGTTTAAAATTAAAAGTGAATAGTTGTTATTAACATGATCATAAGAAGGTTTGGGCTCTATTAAAACATATTTATTTATAATTCTTGTTTTAAATTGATTTCATTTTAATATGATTTTATACTTTATTACTCATCTCAATCGTGCAGTAGTATCGAGTTTTTATTTATTATATTTTCTGAATTACTTGAGTATGATTTAATTAATAGTGATTAATAATTAATGATTTAATTTAATAATTATGATGAATTCTATCTTTTTTGTGTTTTTTTTTTTCAATTAAATATGAATTATTGATAATATATTTTAATACATAATGCATGCCAGGTTCATTATTGAAACAAATTGAAAGTACATAACATTAAATGAATTTGTATGTTTTATATAAGCTACATAAAATAGTTTACAATAATTAAATGTATAAACCTCTTATTTTTAAGTCTCCAGGACCACCGTTAGAAATGACAATATTGTAGCGTGTGAAACTCCGAATTAAAGACCGAGACGCTACGGAGACCCGCAACGAAGGCCGCAAAATATATAAACTTAAGACAGGAAACAATACAATTTATTTTTTCTTGACATAAAAAATTGTAATTTTTTACTCATTTACGAGGGTTATTTTTTTTTCAAGGTCCGATCGGTCACGAAATTAAAACCACAGCGAAAATATTTTTTTTTTTGTAACAAAAAAAAGTTCCACTATTATAGTTCCGCTATTTCTCTACATAGTCGCCACTCCGATTTAGACATCTGTAGTAGCGTGGTACCAACTTTCCAATACCCTCGTCATAGAACGAAGTCGCCTGTGTTTTCAGCCATGTTTCTACGCTGGTCTGCAGCTCGATGTCTGTGTCAAAATGTTGTCCTCCTAGCCAGTGTTTCATGTGAGCAAAGAGGTGAAAGTCGGATGTAGCCAAGTCTGGGCTGTATGGAGGGTGATCAAACACTTCCCAACGAAAACGCTGGAGGAACTTCTTTGTTACAGCTGCAGTGTGCGGCCGAGGATTGTCATGGAGAAAGACAATGCCTGATGACAACATTCCTCTCGGCTTATTCTTACTCACCCAACATACAGCATTTTTGTTGATTACAACAAAAATTTTGTCTTACAAGCCCGGGTTGCTATTCTAACTATACATCTATATCAGCATCAGACCCCCAAGGCCATCCTCCGCGGGGCTAAGGACATAAGGAAGTCGGCAATTATGTTCCATTCCCTTTTGGTTTTCCAATTAACTTGCAGATCAAAATCACAATTGAATCTCGCAAGTCTCTAGTTACTTTGGTACGTTCAGCTTCGTACATGTAGCAGACATGTAAGACATGACGCACATGATCAATTGCCCTACACTCCGGACACAAACCTGAATTAATTATTTTTACGTTGTATATTTTTTTAGGTAGCTAAAAAAATAGTTTGAAATTAATTTGAGATACTAATTACTCAAAAAAATGGTACACCCATTCTCAAAAAATATACCCATGCCTGATATATTAGTGGTCTGCAATGATTTCCCGTTCTCGTCTTAATTGAATCGAATATGCTAAACAAACCTAATTACCTGTTATTCAAAAAATATTGACTCATAACCCCAAGGGTTTTATTACTGCAGTCAACCCTTGGGGTTATGAGTCAATATTTTTTGAATAACAGGTAATTAGGTTTGTTTAGCATATTCGGTTCAATTAAGACGAGAACGGGAAATCATTGTAATAATAACGTTATGATTAATATCCGAGAAAATTATTATTCTCCGAAAAAATAACTTCGATTAGTGTTGCTTGTGACTCAGATGCTTTGGATTCGTCAAAGCCATAAGGAAGACTAGAAAAAAAATGCAAAACAGTGAATTAACTGAAATAATTTGGTTGGGATCTTATCTATAATTAATATACTTCTTTTCAAAAAAAGGTTAACGTGGATTATTTTTGCTTAGTAGTAAAATATTTTTTTATATATTATTCTTCTATTCTTTAGATTAATAAAAGTATAAGTGAGTGGTGTAAAATTTTTATAAACTCTCCCTTTAATTTTCTTTTAATTGATTATTAATTTTTTATGATGCTTATAATAAATATTTACTTAAGTACATTGTATATTACCCGTTTAAAATTTGTAATTTTTAATAAAAATACATGTAGTATTAAATATTTTAAAATTTATGATCCGGAGACTGGTGGAGACTGATTCAATTTGCTATTTATTGCATAATTCTGTGAGAAAAAAACAATACCATGTCAAAGATATAGAAAAACGCATAAGGGAAAACGATGGAAGGGAAAGAAAAGACAAATAGCTCGTGTGCAAATAAAACAATCTGATTGATATCGTACGTTGATGCGACTAAAATATTGGGTCTGGAATACTTTTCGCTTGTATCTCTATTCTATCCATTTGGGTCTGATATCACAGTCAATTCATCATGACCCAGTCAAAACATACCAATTTTCTTCTCTTCGTCTTTCCTTCGTTCTTAAAATGTCCTTTCTTATCCGTCAAATAAGCTTACTACACTACTCTTTAACTTATCTTTCCCTTAACTACGCTACCATCTCTTCTTGTTGGAATTCTTGAAAAATAGTAACATTACACTGAAATATGTCTTATAAATAAATACTTTTAAAAGAATGAATCAAAATTAGAAATTTTTTACTTACTCCATGCATATTCCACTATTAGTTTATAAATACTTTTTAATTAATCGATAAGTAATGAATTTATAGTATTCCAGTAAAAAAAATTGATAGAATGAGTGTGTTCTGTTGCATAAACGAACAGTATGTGATTATCTAGGAAGAAAGTTCGTTGATCAGATGGAGCATCATCAAACAAAAGAACAATTTATATTTACATGAAAATTTGAAAAAGATCTAAATCAAATTTTCCATAATTTTAAACAAGGGATAAATATTAAAAATTAAAAAAAAAGACATGAATGCAAAAAAATATTGCTCTTTAATATAGGAACATTATAATGAAGAGTAATTAAAGAGCGTGTGGGTGACAATTTTGGAATAGTATTTGTATGTAGTAACATTTTTTCAAATTTTTAAAATATATTTAAAAAATTTATAAACAAATGAATATGTAAACATATTTAAATAGAGTATGACACTCTTGGTAACGTAAGGATTCCAACGCAGATCATAAATCTAAATCGGTTCAGCCGTTAAGTAGCCACGGTGGAACAAACATACTCGTACATACGTCCATCCTAAATAAGAACTACCGTGCGACACGATCGAAGAACATCATTTAAATCGGTATAAATGTAATTATTTTTATAATTTGTTGAATTACGTATTTTTTGTTGTCATTAAATATATGGATATAGTTTAATTTCTAGTAATAGATGTAACTTTGTAAACAGTATATTCATATGCTATGCAGCGTTAAATAAGGTCAATTTCAGACTATATCAGTTAAATTTTGTTCTGATTAGGTTCCATCGTGATTTTGTACTATATTAACTAATTCCCCGTTCGAATTTTGAAAATCGGAAGAGCGGTTGCAAAAATAAACATTTCCAAATAATAGTGATCTATATAATATATATATATATATATATATATATATATATATATATATATAGTAAAGTTAGAAATAATTAACCTAAAATAATTTTTAGGTTAATATTTTAACTTAATTTTACACACTGAAGCTACAAAAAAAAATCATAAGCTAATAATTACCTATTCCTTTGGATGTTTTTTTACACAATTTGGACAGGTTTATTTCACAATTTTACAGTTATTCTGTTTTATTGTTTTTTTTTATACACTAGCCGGCCTGTCTAGCCAAAACAAATCTTATATATACATACATTTCCAAATAACAGTGATGTGTTGGATCGAGAGGTACTTGCTACATGCAAAAGTTAGCCTTCAAGCTACTAACAAATAACCCGTTTGAATTTGAAAATCGGGCGATTGTTTGGATAGATATTATAAAAGCCCATTAATATTGAATAATTTTTTTAAAATTTACTTAATATTTTATTTTACCATTAAAGTTCTTCAACCATCAACTATATATATATATATATATATATATATATATACTGTAAAGCTGGAATTTTATTTGGTAAAATTTTAATTTTCATAATCTTTGGATCCTGATTAGCCCAAAATCCCAAGTAGATGCAAAACAAATATTCAAAAATGTTGTATTGGGAATGAAAGTATAGATAGGTTAAATAAAATATAATTTTTTTTTAAAATGAGGTTTTTAAAATGTTTTATGTAATCATAAATATTATAAAAACCTGCAAAAATTGATACTGACCGGTACATTTACACTTAAATTCCTCTACATTTATAGTTACGTCAGACCTGGCAAGCCGGTGGCAGTAATTGCATTTGCCTACGCACGCACACATATCTTGACCCGCCAGTAGCTGGAAAACTGATTGATTAAAACAAAATATGTCAAATATATTGATTATCATAGTTTTTATTTTATTTTAAAAAATCTTTATTAATTTTTTGTTTCTCTAATGTACAGTCTATGCTGGTATTACGTTGAAAATGAGTCGAAGTTTGGCGTTTTTATTTTTAACTTATTGACAGCCATTAATTCGATCACGTATTGTGTGTACCGTACTATTTTTTCTATACACACACAAATCCCAATATTTAAAAAAAAAAATTATGTTTTGTCAATTTTCAATCTGTTGAATCTATGGGATTATACTCGTACACGGTATGTTGGTATTATACGGTATGTTGGTCGCATTCAGTTGTATGCAGATTAAAATTAGTTTTGTTTCAATTGTAAAGACTGTTTCTATGTGTTGTATGATGTTTTCCATTAATATTTTGGTTGTTTCATATGAACTTTCTCACAAAAATTCCTTTAGTCTATCTGCAAATTGCTTCAAAAATACATTGCCGAATTACTTGACAGTTATTTTAAATTTCATATTTAATATTTAGCCATTCTATGGTTTGGAATATGTAAAACAAATTGTCGGGGGTACACCGAAATGAAACGACTAGCACTAGATAGGGAATCTTGGAGAGCTGCATCAAACCAGTCAAATGACTGAAGACAAAAAAAAGGTCATATATAAATTTTTCCAAGATACAATGATTAGTCCAACATTTCGTATTTAATACAAATTGTATGTCTGTGGAGAAATTCTTTCAAACGTTTTTATCTTTAAGTAGACTTCCATGAAAGTTTATTCCACGCATTTCAAGAATGGATCGAACGACGTCACATTTGCTGTAAGAAGGTGTGACTATCCCAATGTAAACACGGATTCTGTCTTGATCCCACAAACAGAGTGTGCGGTACGTAGGACTTAGATCGACGTTTGACCTAGAAGTGTAATGTGACGATGAAAAGAAAACAACTGAATGCGAAGTATAGGGAACTGCATTGGCTGCTACGGAGAAACTCGCACCTTACCTTGTCTAATAAACATCTGATTTACAAAGTTATCCTACGACCGATCTGGACTTATGGCGTGAAGTTACGGGGGACAGCAAGTAATTGTTAACGTAGATTTCATACAACGTTTCCAAAAGAATGTAACGAGAACAATTTCAGAGGCGCCTCGTTCACACGGAATGATAAAATTCATCAATATTTGGAGTTTCCAACGGTTCGTGAGGTTGTGCGACTAAATATACAGTTATCGCTAAATATTTTTGCTTACGTTTTTATTTATTTTTCGCTTAATTATCTGTTTTATTGACTATTTATTTGTTAATTGTTTGTTTTTATGGACTATGAAGTGTTGGCAGATTATATATATATATATATATATATATATATATTTTTTTTTTTTGCATGAACTTTAAGAATATTACTTATCCATAACTATTACTAGGGATTGACTTATAAGAATTCCTTAATTCTTATCTAACTAATCTTGTTCTTGTAACTATCTTGTTCTTAATATTATCATCAAACGATTTACTTATGGTTCCTAAACAATCGGCCAGTGGAACAAAAAGAAAATTCGAGAATGGATACGTAGAGTAAGTACTCTTGATTATATATATTTGTGTTTATTGTACAGGTTGTAAACCTTGATATTGAAAAAAAATTGTAAAAAAAATAATAATAATTAGTAGACCCATATTTTGAGTAAATGATATTTACCATAATTTCTTTCAGTTTTCATTCATTATAACAATAAACATTGTAATTACTTCCTACAATGATTAAGCATAAATTATTACAGATAATAAATTACCTTTTTGTAAACGTCATTATCCTCGTATAAAAATATATGAATATCAAACGTCTAATTATAAATGACGAGCGGTCTTTACATTATATCGTTGACCTTCCAAAATTTGTATCCTTCCAAAGTATTGGAGAATACCAAAATACATTTATTAGCCTATTAAAAGATCAAAAGAAAAAATTACAAAGAAAATTTATACGATAAATAAATCGAGCATTTTATTTTAATAGAAATGTTTAACATAATAAATGGCCGTTATAAATATGTGATATCGTATTCTTTCGACATATGTCGAATTAAACTTTGTTTCTTTTTTTTTATAACTGCATAAATAAGGAAGAATAGAAGTATTTCCAGCTTCCTTTTAAATAATGAATGTCCACCAAATATACGACAGCTTGTTAAGTTACGCGTAGAAAAAGCTGTTCACTAACAAGTTCGAGAGAACTGTTATTTTATGTATCTTACCCGAACCAATTCACAGTTAATAAAAGCGCGCCGTGTTAGACAACGCACTTACTGTTACTTGACGTACTGCTTGTTGCTTGTTTACTGTTCGACAACGCGCCAACATTTTGATAAACACCGCCATCGTTTTTGCAGCTGTGTTCTCTTAATTGGTTCACGTCAATGGTTTTTATATTAACCTATTTCTTTGGATAACATATGTACATTGATCAAAGTATTTGGAACTTCAATACAGACAGATACACGGGTACAATAAAATATAATACTCTGTGTTGTACCTATTCTGATTGTAAAGTTGTGTTTATAATTTATTTTAAATGAAGATTTAAATCTATGTACATTTTTTTAAAGTTTAATAAAGGTGTGTATGTAAAACGAATCTACAAGCATAAACATATTTCTTAGTAACATATTTGGTATTTATGTCTGTGTGCGCGCGCGCGCGTGTGTAAATCGAATGAAATATGAATGAATACGTGTAATTTTTATGTGTTACATTTATTTTTTGAGGGTTTTTGGTATGCGACAGTTATATACAGTAATTTTAAACTGTAGTGTGCTTAATTATTCATTCACATGAGGGCATTCATATTTATGAAGTCTGTGTTAGAGTTGAATCTCTTTTCATTTTGTTAGCTGCACAATGAATCACTCACTGCGCTCACTCATTCACCTGTCACTTTTTCAAGTGATGTAGTTTAATGCTGCTAATAACTCATACAACCTGAGGGAATAATAATGATATCACGCTTGTTTTTCTTTCTTCCAACATAAAACTCCTTTTTAATTTTTCGTTTTGTTTCTTTTTTGTGTTCATAAAAAAAAAATTAATTATGTTTTTTTGTATTGGTCGGTAAACAAACGTTTTAAATATAAAATTACAATTTTAATTAAATTTTTCTTTTCTTAAATTAGTTACTTTGTTTAATTTTGTTAAACAGTTACACACCCAAGAGCGCCGTGTTCCTACATGCATAAATATACAGGGCGTATTTATTATAACTATGCGGGTCTAACGTTATATTTATCTACTTCTGTATTCAATGTGGTGTTCTAAAAACATTACCTTCATCGGTAATGTATAAAGTATGGTATAACTATACCTGAAGTTCTAAACAGATGTTTATAACATGCCTTTTAGCCGGTTTCTGTTAACCACAATTTGTTAATTACTAAAACCTAAGTAAACGGGTATTTAATGACAACGGTCTGTATTATTTAAATAACAAACAGAAATGTAGCAAATAATTCATTATGAACACTATCTTTATCTCGCTTTCAAACATCACACATGTATAGAGTGAGAGGGAGTGAGAGAGAGAGAGGGAGGGAGAGAGAGAGAGGGAGGGAGAGAGAGAGATTGAGAGAGAGAGAGAGAGTGAAAGAGAGAGTAGAAATATATACAGGCTCTACAACCGCCATAAAACAAAGAAAAGAAGCGAAATTTGAGAACTCTTGAATCATTTTATTTTATTACTAATTATAGTCGATTAATTTTTTTGAAGATAGAAAGTTAATGCTTTTATTGCATTTTACAGTGCAAATATATTGGAAGTACATTAATTTTAACTGACAAGAACAGTTCTAGATCTTATTGCATTTGTATATTTGATGAAAATATAACTGAAGTAACGATGATAGTACATATAAGAAATGTAAAAACTGACGACGCGTCTATGAATAAATACACCTACACGTAACATACGTTTTTATTCGCTTTCGCAAAGTCATGCACATGTCTGTGTTATTTTATAGTCTATTTCTTCACAACATGATCTTAATGCATTTATGACATATATTTATATTAAATGTAAATTTCAATTGAGAACTGCTGAAAGTTGTATCTTACAACTGTGTAAGTATTACGTAATACTATTTTTACTACATATTATTTTTTATTAAATATTATAATAAAAAAATGCATTTTTATAGATAAAATAGAAACAATAAGCGTAATATAGTTAAATTTATTTCGTGTTTCCTTGATAAGTTTCTTTTTTTTAACTAATCTATAAAAAGGGAAGTACTCTTATTACTTTCGGTAGGAATTATAATAAAAATATTTGATTATGTTTTTCTAATTGAAAGGAATAAAACTGTTTTCAGTTTTCAGTTTTTCTGAATATTGAAAAAAGATTTTAATGAAGATAATTTTTTTTTACTGGAGGGAAAAGCTCTATCAGCCACCGTCCGCCCGCACAGAATTGGGATCACACCGACAAAAACCTCTCCCTCTCGGCAATACGCGAAGACTGGACCCACCAATTAGAATAACACACTCCGGTGGGACTTGCCTGATCGACTGCCAGAAGGAGACTGCGAAACGGACAAGTCCTACGGAGATCAACGGTTAAACATCCATCCGCAACCAGATGCGGGTGAAACGTATCCTACCCACATGACTGTCCATCCGTCCAACATTTGCCTCCCCACCGCGATGATGCTCATCAGCATGATGCGAGCAATCAGCTCGTCAGTCATAAAAGGAAGGCAGGAACTCAGTGGAGATCCATCGGCATCAGTGGAGAACGCAATTCATGTAAATACGCGGACGGGCGCCCCCTACTCGCGCAGGTTGTCCGCTATCCTATTCTTTAGCCAACTTACGCAGGATGATGTTCCTCATCATCTAAGTAACTGTGTTTCACTTATCGACGGAGTCGAGTATGAGACTAATCGACTAATTATTCGAGTATGAGACTAATTATTTGTGTCTAGAAGGCCAGTCACCACACACCGGACCCTTAAATCTGTCTATCACACAAATTCACTTGGACGACATCATTAAGGGAGGCGGAATATGGAAACAAATCGTCCTCGCTCGCTGTGCCCGCCCGTAAACAGGTACGATCTGAAGCAACCATGACCTGCGAGGAACTGAATTAAAAAATTAAGCTAATTTGAATGCAAAAATAATTACATTTCAATCCTTTGTTATTTAATCTATTAAATAAAATCAAACACTTTTATTACTTGTAATTATTATAATTTTTATTATTATTTAACGGTAAATAAAAAACTGCTGTCCTTACGTATTCAAAAAATACATTGAAAGTTAAATGTTTTTATGGGGTGATCAGTGACGAATATGTAGAGAAGCAGTTACAGATTTGAGCGTTTTATTTGATTTCCAAATGTTTAATGAACATGTTTTTCGAATAGCTTCCAAAGCAAGTAGGATCCTTGGTCTGATTTTATAGATCTGTTACATATTGACCATCTTATAAGATGGTCAATCGATCCTTCATCTGTATAGGACAATGAATGGTTCAGCTAGTGCTTGAATACTACTTTCCAGCATGGAATTTCAATATAAACTACACCTCGAATTTAATTTAAGCAGTTATTTCTTTTCATTTTTGACCTACAGAGGTTTCGGTGAAGCATCTTCTGATTATAATGTCCAGCGTAATTCATGAGGTCTTAGTTCCTTGAGTGATCAGTTTTTATTTCAGAATGTTATATGTGCTACTGAGGCACTAAGCGATAGTACTAAAAGAATACTATATACATAATAAAAGAATACTACTTTTTATTTGATCGAAGCAGTCAACTTCATTAGTTCCAATAGAACGTGAAGGTGCTTAAAAAAAACAATTTTTTTCTTTATTCCTGATTCCGTGGATATTGTTTGTAATGGTATTTACGTATTATGACTACGTACTTATTATAAGTAATTAATTTATTAGAGTTATGGCTTGTTTCGATAACTTAACCAAGTTCTTACCTCTATCTTTATCTCTATTATTACTATATGTGGATCTTATATGTTGTGCAAAATATTAAAATTTAAACTTTTGTATTGAACTTTCTCCCTTTCTAGAGTATTTCAGGCTCCAAAAATGTTATTTTAGCGAATGACTAAAAGGGATGTGAAGGTCATAAAAAAAAATTGTTATTATCTTTATTTTTATTTTTTTAAATTATTTTGTATTTCATATGTAATAATAAACAACATATAAACCAAATAAAGAATAAAATATAAAATCCAAATAAAAATTCTACTTACCTTTATTGCTGGAGAAATTACGTCTTAACATGGTAGAAGAGACATTATTCCTTTGTGAGCTATTGGCTAAGAAAAATACTGCAATTCTTTACTTCGGCTAACAAATCCTGAATTGCAAGATGAATTTCAACGTAAGATTTCTCTTTTTTTGTTTAATTTTTTCTACGCTCTATAACAGCAACATCAATTTTAATAATATTTCAAAAAAGCATTTCTATTTTAATCTAAACTTATTTCTGGTTTTAATATTATAATTTATATATTATTTATACATGTGTGCGTGAGCGTGTGTATACTTGTTACGATTGTTTTTATTATTAATTAAAAGATTCTGTGTTTAATCAAATTTTATATTTCATTTGGAAATGTATGAAATTTTACGTCTTTGTCCTTTAGTAATCAATAATTATATACTAGTAGTATTTTATTCAAAATAAAATAAACTATTTCTATTACAATGAATAAAAAGGAAAGTAGAATTTTTATTTAAAGATAAAAATTATAAAATAAAATTATTTTTTTGATTACCTTTAAAGAATGAGTATATGATACGGGTTATTCAATTTATTAGTTGTAAAACTAACAAACAATGTTCTTGGAATTATGGAGTAAATTGAATTTGTAATTTTAATTTCCTTACCATTAGTTAAAATCGATAGATATTAAAACTATTTTTAGATTTTATGAGATGAAAATAATTATTGAATCTAAGTCTAAATACTTTAATTACGTATTAGTTTACTCTAAATTTCTTCGTTCGTGTTTTATCGTTATTTCACTGATTTTTTTTTTTGTCTTCAGTCATTTGACTGGCTTGATGCAGCTCTCCAAGATTCCCTATCTAGTGCTAGTCGTTTCATTTCAGTATACCCTCTACATCCTACATCCCTAACAATTTGTTTTACATATTCCAAACGTGGCCTGCCTACCCAATTTTTCCCTTCTACCTGTCCTTCCAATATTAAAGCGACTATTCCAGGATGCCTTAGTATGTGGCCTATAAGTCTGTCTCTTCTTTTAACTATATTTTTCCAAATGCTTCTTTCTTCATCAATTTGCTGCAATACCTCTTCATTTGTCACTTTATCCACCCATCTGATTTTAACATTCTCCTATAGCACCACATTTCAAAATCTTTTAATCTTTTCTTCTCAGATACTCCGATTGTCCAAGTTTCACTTCCATATAAAGCGACACTCCAAACATATACTTTCAAAAATCTTTTCCTGACATTTAAATGATACAATTTGAATAAACTGTACTCTTTAAAAAGCATGATTTTCTTCTCCAGGCAATGCGAAATATACATACTATCTTTTCACAAGGGTTTGCCTCCAAAAAGATTTACAGTAAGAAAAATAGAACTGTATGGATTTGATTATAAATTGGTTTGAAAGGAGAAATAATTATTTTTTCCCCAACCCAGATTTTAAGGCAATTGAACCAACTCTTTCACTAAAACACGAAAAAATTAATGATCATTGTAAAGTACTGATGCATTGTTTAATCAAGCTGACTAGATTTCCTATAATGATTTTATAATGTTAAGTGCCTGAACATTATAAAATCAAACAAATCGGTATAAAATTTATGAATACAAAGCACCTTCTGGGGGGGACATTACACTCGTAGTATTTTCAACACTGTAAACGACGCAATTAGTTGGCTTCAAAATATCTTGTATTAAATTATTTTGTTATGTACATTTTCCTTTTATCTATATATTATATATTTTTTATACATTGTAACCTAAATAGAAAGTACTATTTAATGTAATGCGTATCTACACGATCTTTTCAGTTTTTTTAGAAATGTAAGATACTCGTATTAAAAAATAACCGTTAATCGATTGTTTGACTTTGAATGACTTTGAATCATACCAGGCAGTCTAAATAATTGAAAGCAAAACAGACCACAAAAATTTAAAACAATAATGTAATAAAAAATAAAAACACTTAAAAGAAATTGTTTGGTTAACGGATGGTAAAACAAGAAGTATTACAACGTATTATGGAGATTATTATTATTGTTGTTAGTGCAATTGTCTGGAATATCAAAGCATTAGCTAGATTGCATTCTGAATATGGAGTGGAGTAGTGCTTGCTATATACTGGATATAAAGGGTTTATTACATAGTGTGTTTTGTACTCTTGGTCTTACGAGACATGACCGTGATTTGCTCTTGGTATCGTTAAGGGATTTCTTTTCTTTTTTTCTTAAATTAGATATACGATAATCATGAAGTTATGCTATCTTGAAGTTTTAACAGTTTATTTAATGGTATGTGCTTATGATTAATATATTTTACTTAGAACATTATTGTACTTAAAAATTAAATTTTATGGTTTAAAACATAAAAAGATAATATAATTTTATTACGAAATTTTATTCAATCAGACACATTATTCATTCCTTTTGCAGAATATGGGTTTAAGCTAATATTTAACTAATAATGAAATATACTGGTTAAAGAGAAGTGGGAATTTTCCCAGTAACTTAACGATTTCGTTATTCCGAGTTTTACTTGGTGATGAAAATTGCTGGTGAACTCACTTTTCTATAAAGTACATTATAAATGAAACAGAAAATTGGTTATAATAAAATATAGTAATAATAATATTGCAAACAATTTTGCCGAAAATTTAACAGACGCGGCAATAAAAATTTAATTTTTAGAAGAAATAGCTAATAGAACAGGTTTAATCATTTCTGCAGAGAAAATTAAATTCATATCCAGCATTAAGAGTGCAACAAAATTTTTATTATCAAATATCGGTCTCATAGAAAAGATTAAAAAGTTTCAGTATGTGGGAGAGACAAGCCAAGAAAATGGATTGGAGAAATCCGCCATAGATGATAGGATTCATAGTGTGCACGGAGCGTATGGTCTGAGTAAGAATATATATTAAAAAGTGCAAGAATAACGCATTATAACACCGTAATTAAAACAGTATGTTTATATGATTCTGAATATTTATAACTTAATTATAAATTAGAATTGTAAGAAAGAAGAATTATTAGGAAAATATTGTGTACACTAAAAACCAATAAAGGCTGGAAAATAAGAAGTAATGATGAAGTATATGAAGACGTAGAAAAATTTTCAAAAATAATGAGAAAAATAAAATTGATTTTCATTTGAAAGTTTTATAGAATGAATGAACAGGTTCATTCTAAAATGTATAGGTTGACGAACAGATCTTCAAGTACCTTTATGAAAAGAGATTAACAGCAAGCTGTTAAAAATTCAAAAAACATCTATAAAGAAACAACATAAAAGAGGATGAAATAACAGAGAAATTGTTTCGTAGAAAGGGCAAAAAATAGAAGGATTACAAGGCAGGAAGGTTAAGAGAACTGGAACAAAGTGGTCCAAGGAAAGGAAAAAAAACGCATAGCGAAAAGGTGAAACAGTGTTGGAAGATAAGGAAACAACAAAAAAGGAAATGAAGTTGTTACGTGGTCCTTAGATGGCCGTAATGAAAGTAATAGTAATGCTTTATTTTTAATATTTTGTTATAAAATACATTATTCACAAAAAAAATAACTACAACACATAATTAACATCATTATAAGTTTAATTTAAAAATTGTCAGCTAAAAATTTGTAGTATTAAGATAAATTAAAATAAGTCTATCAATGAAACAAGAAGAGTATATAGTAATGTTATCAATAAAAAAATATAAACAGAGGTAACTCTTACGTGATTCAAAAATATAAAATAATCATTACTGCTAATACATGCTATAATTATCTTCATAGGAAGAAACAATTCCATTGAATACAAAAAAAATCAAATTTGTTGATTATTGTTATTGTTATCTATTTGTTATTGTTATTTATTTTAGAAATAACACAATGCAATTCAAAAAAAGCTGACAACACAGTTGTAAAACTTTCCCGTCACGCGGATTTTTTTTATGTACGAATTACATATACTGTATATGCATACAGTTCTTAATGGTGCGCGAAAGTTAAAACAAAAAGAAAAAAAGAAGTGTTTTGGGAATTGAGGAAGTTTCAATAGTTAACATTTGATACAATGATGTACTATTAGTGAAATTCAAATTAAGTGATATATATATATATATATATATATATATATAAAATAGTTCCCCGTCGCAGCTTCGCCCGCGCTATATGGTTACTTGCGTTTCCCGTCAGTCTTTTTATTTTATGCTTTTAGTTACGTAATTGGAGGCAGCCAGCCATACATATAGTAACTGTGACAGTGGCTATGTTGGTTGAGCCACAGTGCTGTATACCCTTGCATCCCTTAAAGAGTCGGGATTAAAAAAAAACGAAAACGTTTTTAAATATTTATCTGAAGTGTATTTGCAAGCCCAAATCTACTGAATACCTCATTTACTAAACTCAGAATTAGGAAAATTTACAATCATTTTTCAACATTTTTTTACCTTTCTTCATCCCTTTTCAAGGTCGAATTTCAAATATCTAGAAATTGGTTTATTGACATGAAGATTACACTCACCAAAAATCAGGTAGATTTCTTCATTTGCTTCCGAGAAATTAGAAAAATTAATGAGGTATAACAAATTCAAAAATCAATTTTAACCCTTGAAATTCGGGGGATAAAACTCAAAAAATCTAGAAATTAGTATTTAGATGTTCATAATCAATCAGTTCAAACCCAGCTCACACAGTTATAGACACTCACAGTTCACGTTTCATTAATTCAATTCATTAAAGTTTGTACTTCAACCGGCAAATCACTACTACATAATATGTTATATATATATAATATATATATATATATTATATATATATATATACTTTTTGGAGATGGAATATACCCATAAATCTTCTTAGTTGTGTCAAGAAACTTGGATAAAAATTTAGTAGCGATAGATCGAGTAATTTTTTGTTTATTCCGAAAAAAAAAACCCTTCCTCTTCCTATAATAGTATAGATATGTACACACATGCGCGCGCGCGCGCACACACACACACACACAAACCCGTTATTAACATATTTATATACTACAATTGTGTATGAATTATTATTTTTTTAATTCAAACCAATTTTCAATCAAAAGTTAAATCAATTAAAAGTTCATGTGTAATGTAAAGCAACGCTTTTTATCTGTATTTCGAAATACCAAAGTAAATAATATTCTTATAATAAAAAAAGATAAAAAAAGGAGGAAAAAACATTAGTGTAAGAAGTAAAATAGTTATGTTAACCACAATACTGGAACTACATTTTGCAGTAATGTGTAAAAGTGTTACTATGTTTAAGGAAATGATTTCAGCTGCTACTGAAATTCATACAGTTCACTCTCAAGAATCTTCTTCTTGAATTTTATATCTTTCTTTCATTCTTTCATGTCTTCTTTCTCTTACACTCATTTGTATATATCTCTTTTAACCAGATACGTTCCTAAACTGCACAAGACATTACAGAAAATAATAAGAACCGCTGAGAAACACTCCTTTTAACTAGCTACATTGTAAGAAGATATTGCAAAGCAAACTTACAAAATGTGACCTAAATTTAGTTCGTAACCTCTTTATGTTAAACATGGCTCACATTGTATTATTTATATATGGCCTATTTGTATTAATATGTATGGGTTATTGTATAGAATAAATATATGAAGATTAATTAAAAAGTTTTATAAAGGTTGTGTATATGCATGCATATGCAGATCCTAAATGAAATATCTTTAATTTAAAAAATACTGAATTTTTATTATTTTCTTTTAAATACTAACATTTTACAAAACACATTCGTTTTTTAATTAAAATTGTTTTTCCATCAGTTGACCCTTAATATGCATTGTGATATAAAAAAAAAAAAATCAGTTGCAAAATGAAGAAAAAAAATATAATTTTTAACGAAAATTTGATAAAATAAGAATGTATAATTTTGCAATATCGTCGGCCGACCTATAAGTTTTATTACATAGTTAGCCTTCCAAAGATAAATAAAAAAGTTGTTTACTAAACTTTAAAAAGAGACGAATTATTTTGGTCTTTTTTTATGGAAAATTACTTTTCCATATAAATATATATAACTAGAATAAACTAAATTAAAATAAACTATAATATAACTATAATAGCTATATTAAAGGATAGATCATATCAAAAATGGGGTACCGAAATTTTTAAAAATCTTTAAGATTTATTGTCAAACTCATTCATCTAGAGCTCTAAATAAAAAAAATCTGATGTGGACTCACATGACTTCCTTGTACGCCTGTTAAATTACATATATAGTTTTTTTTCAAAATGAAATGTACATTTATTTCATTAATAACTTCTGATTTTTTTTAAAATTATTATTATCGTAAATGTTTTTTACTAATAATTATTATTAATAAATTAATATAGTTAAATTAAAATAAAGGAGATGAAGTCTGATTCGAACCGATGTTCCTTCCCCTTGTAAGAATCAAATATTTCATTAATTAAATTTTATTTGGCTCTAACTCTGGAACCAATGAAAATAAGTACCACTTATGATATATCATTTAAAAGCTGTCAATGAGGCTTATTACTGCACCTGAGAAAAAGTCCAAAATCCATTTTTTTTTTGAACACTTTTGGTTCAGTTGATTGCAATCAAATGGTGAAGTGGAGAACTAGATGTTACAACAGTCCTAAATTCAAAAGTTCAACATCCTACGGCTAATTGTTTTCGAATTATACGAGATAAGTACATACGTACAGTTGTCACGCCAAGACTAGTAAAAATGGATTCAGGGATGATAAAATAAATATTTAAATTGAAATCTGAAAATCGAAATATTTCGCGATTACAATACTTCCTTGTACAAAAACATATGTATGTGCGTACATAAGGATCCTATGTATGTATGCACGTTTTCCCGTATGAACATTTTGCTGTATGGACATTTTTCCGATGATCTTTTTCCTAAGGTAAATTCCCAAATATGTTTTTTCTCGAATAAACATATTTCCAAATATAAAGGAGTATACTGTTTCCCGAATCAATCAAATTATGAAAATAATTGTGTTCGATCTAATTTCCATGGTTACCATTCAGATTTCCAGTATACTCAAATTTCTAGTATCGTTTGTAACTGCATTTTTTTTGCTTCTGGAAGTAAATTTATATTATTTGTAATGGTACAAGCAACAATTGTGGGCGAAACAATATTAGTTATCATGAAATATGTCTTTTTGCGGTCAAAAAGGGACTATTACAATACAAACTGGTATTGTAAGCGTTTGCGAATGAAGGAATGTACCTGCTGGAGTGCTCGTGCTACCACTGGTTTGAATGGAGTCGTTTAAAAAGGCCCTAATCAATCACTACAGCATCCTCCCGATGAAGAGGAACCTGAGGCAGAAATTATAAGAAACGCATTGAAACATCGAGCTGAGGAGCTTCCCGAACATCCACCAGCGCAGATCTTACAGGCGGATTTAGCAGCAGTCACTGAGTTCTGAACCAGTTACCAGAGTTAAAGACTTTTTAAATGTCTTTATGAGTTCGACGATGGTATACAACTAATACCACTTTCCTTTGGGAAAAGGGCACTCAGAATTTTGATCTTCGAGAAATGTCATTCAGGAAACCGTACGGGAATCTTTTTATATACTTTGATCATATTAATTTTATTTAAATTAAATTCCCTTTTATATTAATCATGTTAATTTTCTTCTCAAAATTCTTTAACGGGTTGGGGAATATCACGAAAAACTAATTTAGCTTTTCTTCAGAGGTATTTTAGAGAAATCGTAAACAAATTTTTAATTTACAGTGCTATAATGCATATACATGAATAAATAATCCAAATTTTATTTTTCAAAAAATCAAGCCCACCTCAAAATTGAAATATATTTTTTTTTTTGTTCTTTTACCCTATCTCCTTTCGGCTTACATATTTTTCGAAAATATTTTTGATAGTTTACACCTCATTAATAGAGCTACCAAGAAATAACTACAGCTTTTTTTTTTTTTTTAATTATATAAACCCCCGGCCTAATATGCAGAAAAACTTTTTTTGAGTTTCCTCGTTCCTATTTTATTGAAGGGGGTGTTTAGATTCAGAAAAAATTTTACTTAAGCGAATTAGTTAAGCTTATCTTAAATACAGAGCGTTTCTAAAATGGTGGGCTGGCTATATTTTTTTTGGATTCTACTCGTAAAGCTAAACAAAAAATATCCTTAGGAAAAGGCAATTTCTCCTTCGTTCTCCTCCTGTCCGCCATTTTGTTATTTTTATATAATAATTTATATCTCATATTCGGATAGACGAATCATATTAATATTTAGTAAGCATCTTGGTAAAAAGTTTTAAAATTAGCCAAAAACAGGACTTAAATACCTCCGAAAATTATAAAATGGCGGCCATGTTTACTTTCAATCCGTTATATCTCTATAAATATTAGTTTTATCAAAATGTATGTTATTAATATATTAAGCCATTATTTAAAACAAAATGACATTTTTTTTTTTTTTTTTTTTTTTTTTTTTTAAATCGGTTACCTAGTTGAGTTATGGGAGAAAATTTTAATTTTGTAATTTTTTGTAATTTTGTGTTCTAATTATTAGGTCTATTATTGTGAGAAAATTAATACTTAATTTGACACTAATTTACAATACTAGAATTAACAATAAATAAAAACAATTAACATTTCATCGAATTGAACGTAAAGTGTAGAACATGAAAACAGACACATAGTTCGATTTCCAAAAATAAAATGTCAGTTTGTTTAAAATAAAAGGCTTAATGTTTTAGTAAATATCATAAATTTTGATAAAATTAATATTTATGCAGATATAACGGATTGAAAAATAAACATGGCCGCTATTTTGTAATTTTGCTAATTTTAAAAGTTTATTACCAAGACGCTAGCAAAATATTAATGTGATTCATCCATCCGAACTAGAGATATAAACTATTATATAAAAATAACAAAATGGCGGACATGGGGAGAATGAACGGAAAATTGACATTTTTCGTAAGGATATTTTTTGTTTATTTTTACAAATAGAATTCGAAAAAGTATAACAAGTCCACCATTTTAGAAACATTCTGTTTATATAATTGAATATTTTTAAAAGAAATTTTCTTAAAATTTATACTCCACCACTAAAAAATATTATCCTGTTTTTTTTTTTTTTTTTTTTTTTTTTTTAATGCTAATTCTTTTAATTTTTATTATTAATGACGTGAAATGCAATACATTGCCGGTTTATTAAAAATTCAAATCTAAACAATTTTTTAACAAAGGGATGCCTGCTGATGATAATAAATTTAAAAGAAATGAAATATTTGACACTTATAAAAAAAAATAAAATAGAAATTTAGGATATATATAGCACTAAATCAGCCAATTATAAGTTGAAAAATTTAAAAGATATAATATCAATTTGCAATCATTTTAATTTTGAAATTTTTATGGAAATGCACTTTTTAAAAAATAAAATTAACAATTATTCAGTTTTTGCTGGATCTTACAATTTTTTTTAAATGAATGAATTTTTAAATATCATTCATATATTTTTTAATATAATGCTTTTAAAAAATTGTTTGTTAATAAAAAAAATATAATTAAAAAGATTAAATAAATAGTTAAATTTTGAGAAACAATAAAATAAAAAAAATAAGAAAATTAAAAAACTTTACAGATATAGTGTATATACGCAAGCATGCATTCAATAACACAGAAAAAAGTTTAGAAGAGGTTAGAAACAATTTTACTGCTTGAGCCTGGAAGGCACTAGTCGTAATAGTTTATCAGATTTTGATAAAGTTTCAAGAAGTAAGATTCTTTGGTAATCACGACGAATACATCTATTAAATTTCTCTAATCATATTCACTCGTTTATAAAAGTAATTACGTTTTCCACAACATTGAACTCGTAAACCTAAACCAACATTTTCCTTCCGTCCTTCTTCCACTTTCATCATCAAATTGTTAAAGCTAAAATTAGATTATTCTATTCAAGTATAAGTCTTATCTTCTCCGTAATTTTTTTTCCAGACCAAACCAAGAATTAAAATTAATATTTGACTTGCGGGCTTATTTCTTGAACTTGTTAGTCACATTGATGCAATTGTAACTAACGGCAATAATTTTCGGATAACAAGAATCATGTGCGTTTATCACCCTTTATAGTTTAGTTTATTTCTTCATCAGGTTTTTATTATAATAATATTTTTTCTTTAAAAAAAACTTTGTTATTTAATAGTCAACTTTATTATCGCACGTTAAATATTATTTTACTTATTTATAACTTTTCATTAAAACTTACCAAGTATTGCAGTGGCGTAATATTGTTTTAAACAATTTAATGAAAATATTCTTGGAAATGTAATTGAATATTCTTTTTTAATTTTACTTTTTATACATTTTATTTTAAAATTTGAATTAGGAATAAAATATTCTTGAATAAGTTTTCTGCATCACTGAAGGGGGTTTTTGAAGGGGGTTTTAATTTTTTCAAGTTTTTTATTTATCTTTGATCGAAAATTCTATTTATAATTAAAATATTTTATAAAAATTGATTAAATTTAAGATGAATTGAATTAAGGTAATATCTAACCAAAACAAATGCACATCGAATACTAATTAATCAAAATATATTTGGTAATTGAATTGTTTAATTTTGTCTATAGTACCAAGATATTTATTGGAAACTAGCAGACCCGGCAATGCTTAAATGAACACAATTGAAATTTTGAGAAAACATTAACAAAATGAACATTAGGGAACTTCACAAAATTTAACCTTTCCCTTTTTCCTTTTACCCTTCACCATTCATTTTCCCCCTTTTCCCGTTTCCCATTTCCCATTTTCCTTCCCTTTTCCCTTTTCTTCACCCATTTATCTTCCCTTATTTCTCTTTTCCCCTTCCTCTCTGCTTTTTTCCCTTTTCTACTTTCCCGTTTCCATTTCCTTTTTCCGTTTTTCCTTTTCCCCGTTTTTCTCTTTTTTTCTTTCTTCCATTTCCTCTTCTTCCCTTTTATTTTTTTCTATTTTTCCCTTTCTCTTTTCCGATTTTTCCCTTTCTACCTTTTTCCCCGCGTGTAAATCGGTCCTAGTAGTTTTTTTGTTTATAGCGTACACACATCGGAAACATTGAAATGGATTCGTAAAATATTTGGTATAGCGTGTGTTGCTTTTACGGCCAACAGATAGGGCTGTTTTTTAAAAAAAAACCTAGTTTTTACCTGTCTCACAGGTGTAACATCTAAGGTATATAAATAGTAGTTATATAAAAACATGCTCGAATTCGAATGCAATGTTGTATCAAAATTTCAAAGCAATCGTTGAAGAACTTTCCTATAAGATTTTAAACAAAAGAACATATAAATTTTTATTTATATATATATATATATATGACATATTTTGTATTTAAATCTAAAATCTAAAAATAATTTTATATACAACATCAATAATATTCTTCTCTAAATTTCCCTACTGGCTTGATCTAAATTACAGAAATACCACCATTCTTTTATTAATACCGTTGTATATATACCGTTGTAAAATCTCTAGTGGAAGATAAAGGGATCACCGTAGAAAAAAAGGAAAATAAATTTTATAAGGTTCGCATATGATATCGTATTTTTAGCAGATGACAAACAACGTTACAAAACTATAAGACAGACGATAGCGAATAAATACAGAATGAAAATGAACGTTACTGTGACATAAGTAGTGAGAGAATACAAATTGATAAGTCAAGAAATATCTACACAAAATAAGGAGGAATTGAAAGAAAGAAAAAATACTTGTCATGATAAAAAAAAATTGTAAAATGAAAATGAAATAAAATTAGAAAATAAATTTGAAAAATGGTTTGGTATGAAAGGAAAAAAGTAAATGGGGAGATAAAATAAATAATTCTTCATTTTTTTAATTATAATTAAGATTAATTATAAGAGGATAAATTAGAGTAAAATCTTAATCAGAACAATATGAAAGAGGAAAATTTATTGGCTAAAACAAATCATGAGGGAAGTTGGATTGGTTAAAACAGTGCTAGAAAGATCAGTAAAATGTGTGTTGAAGAGAAATCGAAAATATTAAAAATTATGAAAGATCTAACAGCAAATGGGAATAGCTACAAATAATTCAAAAGTTTAGCAGAAAATAATAGAATGTAAATGGATATTGTGCATTTTAATTAAATTTTTTATTTATTACTTGCTTGTACGAAGTAAAGGAAGTATTATTATCGCTAATGATTTCGGTTTTTAAATTTCAACGGAAATTTTTCATTTTGACCATCCCTGAATCCATTTTGACTAGTTTCGGCATGACGTCTGCATGACGTATGTATCTCGTATAACTCTAAAACAATTAGCCGTAGGATGTTGAAATTTTGGATTTTGAACTGTTGTAACATCTAGTTTTGCACCTCACATTTAGTTTGAAATCGACTAAACCAAAACTGTGCAAAAAAGACCAAAATCCAAAAATTTTGGTCCTTTTTCATAACTGCAGTAATAACTCCTCATTGAGAACTTTTCAACGATATATCATAGTGGTATTTATTTTCATTGGTTCCACAGTTATAGCCAAATAAAATTTTAATTTATGAAATATTTGGATCTTACAAGGACAAGGCACATCGGTTCGAATCAGACTTCATCTCCTTATTCTTTTAAGTTTTTTTTTTAATTTAAATATATTGATTTATTAATTAACCTCTAATTCAAAAAAAAAGAAAATGTAAACGATAAATAATAATTCAATATTAACTTTAAAAAAAAAAATGAAAAAATATCAGAAATTATTTATTAATGAAAAAAAATTTATATATTTTTCATTTTAAAAATAATGTATATATGTAATTTAACAGGCGTAAAAAGTAGTCATGTGGTGCCCACATCATTTGTTTTTATTAGTAGTTTTACGTAATCATTATTTATGATTACCGGTTGAAAATATTTTATGTAAACTAAAATATTTCTACCATTTTAACTCTACATATTTCCTGTATATTCAAGGGATACATAATTTGTCCAAAATTACAGTCAGTGGTTTTGTCAAATGCGAAAGGTCTGCAGGTTAATTGGTTTGTAACATATTATAAACTGTTTATTTATTATTTTTTGGGTTGTTAATAATGTTTCTCTATCGCGCTTTAGGCCAAGCTTTTAATTTCCTGCCAGGAATCTACATCGTCTCTATTTCCTCAACAGGATCAAGTGGTTGTAACTCCTTTAGGCAGTTGTATTATCCACATGTTTTTTTCATTCTTTCAACTCTCATCAGCCCGTTTTCATTCTTTCATTAATTTTTTTTTTAATCTTTCAGTACCTTTCCTGTGTGTTTTTTTAATTCTCCTTTTCTCTTTCATATATCATTTGTTTGCATTACGGGTTATTTACAGTTGAATTTTGTTTTGTTATCAACTTTTATTTTTCGTGGTCTCGTACTCGACTCATAATAATTTTTTTTTTTATTTCTTATTACACGTTTTCCCTAAGCATAAGTTTTTTTAATGTCTTCAAAATTTTCCAAATTTGTTTTATTCATTTTCTTTTACTGAAGTGTAACTGAATAATACAAACAGAATCTCCCAAACCCTAGCTAGATTCTTTTTTATCAAAAGATAAATTTAAATATATTTTAATCGTAATGTATCAATAAATGATGTAGTGTATGCAAATCAAATATGGTTTTATAGTTATAGATATATTAAAAAAATTGTATAAAATATTTATATTTTTTTTGGATACTGCTAATGTTAAACAATTGTCGTTTTTACCGTATATGAAAAGATAGGCAGTCGAGGACCAGCAAAAATATTTACATTTTTATTACCTTAGTTATTCGGTTTTATCTGACAATCAATAGTATAGTTTGTGTCAATGAAAAATCAAAAATTCAGCTACCCATGTATCCGTTAGAAAATTAATTACTACTGGAATATTTTTTCAAAAAACTGAGTTCTTAAGTTGTTACAATTCTATAAAACCAACTCATTGGAAAAAATCAGATTTTGTACATAATTAAGAAAAAATGTTTATAAAAAGAAAAATCCTTTACAAAAATATAAAAAATACCGTTTTAACCCATTTTTCTATTTATATAATTTTATCTCCTTAACTTCAATAATGTTTATTATTTCTGTGGTGGTTGAAATTCAATAGATTCCTTTTCCAAGTACCGGATCGAAGCAATATTTTTCACAGTAATGCACAATTTTATGTGTTCTGTAATTGTTTAATCGAGAGCGTGGAAATCTGGAATAGTACGTCTTTTATAAAGGGTTTTAATTTTTTTTTTTTTATCTAAAAATACAACAATATTCTTATTACTAAATTAATTTAATTAATTAATCTACAAAAGAATAGCTTTATTCAGTTTAGGAATATTTTGATTTTTCCGAGTTTTTTAATAAATTTAGAACACGATTATGTATTTTTAAACTACCCGGATTTGTGGGTAATTATACAGCTTACAGAAAAAAATTTGGAAATGGTAGATTGAATTATAAATAAATAGGAATAGACTCAACTTCAATTTACAGTTGACAATAAGTAAATTCTGCTTAAAAATTCCTTTTAAATAATTTATAAGAATTATAAAACTTCAATTCTTACCAAAAATTAAACAGTCTTTTATTTTATTAGGTTCTACTTACCCAAATTCTACAAATCCCATTGCCCAACTACGTCTTGATTACTTGAAACATTTGTTCTCTATTTTATCCTTATTAATGGGCATTATCAACTTATTCCATTAAGAGAGGAAGAAAATAGTAAAATACTGTAAGCATTAATTTGTTGTACAAACTTGGTTAATAAATAATTTTCAGCGATTTAATAAGTATATATTAATATAATATGGTTGTAAATTATTTGTCTGTACTGTTATAAAAAAATTCTATTTTCCACTTTTTTATATCAAGGAAAATTTTCGTCTAACGTTTTTACTTGGTTTGTTGAAATTGAGAAAACTTTCGCAAGCGTGTTTCAGAACACGTACACAAAGTAGGAATAGGATTTTAAACGTGTAGGAGAGTAAAGCATTATGAATGATGAAGAGATTTATTTTTAGATCTTCAAATAGAACAACTATAGATACCTTAAAATTGATTTGCATTATTTTGAAAACTTGTAATTTATTATCGGATTTTCACGTTTACTAATTTTACAAAACCATTTTTCCTAGATTAAAAAAAAAAATAATTTACCACACGGAACTGCACATTATTAATTGACACAAATAGTAAAATATTTTGAATGTAACCAACTTGACATTTTCATTCTCTGTTTCCTGCAGCTGCTACCTATATATTTAAATATTTTATTTTCCCAAACGGTGTTGTAAATGTTGTTTAATTTATAAATTTTGATCTAAAATGTTTATGAAATCATAACTAATCGCACTTTACACACGTACAAAATATAAACAAGGATTACGGTCTTTAAGCAATGATACCGGATATAAAATGAACGTTAAATTTAAAATATTTTTGTGTTTGTTTATTCATTTCACAATGGAAGCGTAGGATTATGAATTACGATAATTAACTGTCAAATTTAATTTTTAATTTATTTTAATTATAAAAAATAAAATTTTATTGATAATATTGGTTAGGCAACATACAATAAACATCCCCACAAGAAAATAACTTAATTTACAAACGAGTTTTCAATGGTGGCGTACCTCTACCTAATTTCGTAATATACAAGTCTAGTTTTTTAAAACAGTTCCCAGAAACACCACTTCAGAATCACTTTATAACATTCGTTGTTTTTTCTTCACATATACTTATTTATTCTAAGAGTGTAGAATTATGTAATTCACACTTTTTAATAAAACTTTGCAGAATTATTTTAATCAAAAATATAGGGTTATAAATTTTAAATGAATCTTAGAATACACTGACTATAAATTTTATTTGTCTGTTAAGATAAATAATTATGGTTTTAATAAAATATAACAAGGCAATGAATGCAAGAAATATTAAAATAAATTTTAGAAAAAATAATATAATAGACGCGCAAATTATCATATTGTATGATTACGACCTCCTCCCACACATACACACACACACACACACACACACACACACACACACACACACACACACAACACACACACACACACACACACACACACACACATTTCTTTTAATTTTTATAACAAAGAATACGCATATAGAACTCGTTTATAGTTTGGCATCTCATTACAACACTATTCAAATTGCATCTTTGCTGATGAATTTCAATCTCATAAGTCGATGCATATTGATGATATTTTACTACCTAACTGTATTATTTTATAACTGTGTATTTTCATTTCGGTAATGATACTATTTCTGAAATCCCTTATATACAGGATTATTAATTCTTTCCTACTTACAATGTTAACAGAATATTTATCAAATTCCTCTTTTACCATGGTAACAGAAATATAATGCAGTACAATGATTTTTTTTATGTAACAAATCTGAATACTGATATTATATAAAATAAATTTCACTTTAAATATAAGTGTACTATTTTTATCTCCATTAAACAGATTTACAGTATTTTCTTATGTAATTATTCTTAGTTTACTGTGCATACCTGCTTGATTCTGCGAATATTTTAATAGGTTTTAATAAGTTAAAAAATATTCCGTCAACAAAGCGAGGTTAACCTTTCTTATTAATGAAAGTTTGCTAAAAAAATGAGAGTATCTTGGTCCTGCTATAGTGCATGATTTTCTATGAGCGAAACAACCGATGAGCTCAAGTCTGGTTATTTTGAGGGCGAAACAACCAGACTCAAGCTGTAGCTTAATCTACAGTAGGAGAGTATGAAAGCTTCTACGTCAAGAACGAGGGAAACGGTAGACTAGAAAGAAAGCTTTTCAGGCTTTGTTATTTATCTATTTATCAATATTATACTCACAATTATAAGGATAACGAACACAGCGCGGTCCTATATAGGATAACGAACACACGGCTCGTCTCCTGGCTAGACGACTATGTAAAATAAAATAAAATATTACATATGCTTGAAAATAATTTAATTTTAAGTAAAACGATATAATTTTACCAACAAAATTTTTGTTTCTTGATAGTATCGTTAAATAATTCTTGTATTTCTTCTATTATGTTATATTCTATGAAACTTATTATTTAAATGACTTGTACATCAATCTTGGTGTTGTAATAGCAGTCTTCAGAAAACAACAACATCTACTATTTGAAAAGGAGTTAAATGTTTAATACAGAAATTTCATGAGAATTTATTCATTATTCTGCTATTATCAATCCGGTGAAAGGTTATGTTAGTTTTTTATCATGCAGAAAAAGTTGAATGTTCTTAAATTACCATTTTACTTTATCCAACTGCTCTCAGTATATCGTATCTTTACTTCTTAAATACGAATAGTACAATTCTTCAACCTGAGTTAAGTATTTTCGTTTAACACTTATTTCTTTCCTGTTGAATTACCATATAGGATATCGAAATTTCAGTATTATTTTCATTTTTGAATATTTAGCTAATTCATTTATTTTCAGATTGAAATAATTTTTTATTGGTCATTCTTTACTGATTTAATTTTTTTTAAACAATTTTCAGAAAATTAACGTATAACATCACGTAAAAAGAGTAACATTTGTGTACTCTATTGTCTGATAAGAATGTAACTACTCCCTTAAATTATTCTTTTACTTCCTTTATTGCTTCCGGTGCAATATAAATTAAAAGTACTGAATCATTATTTAACTTCTTTTCCTGTAAAACTCTTATCAATTTAGGCCATCTACTGGTAATAATACTAAATAAATCCTCTTTGGATCTTTTCTTAAACTTTGTGTTTAAAATGTTAGGAAAACGTTATCAATATTATTACTAAAACGATATTGGTTGTATTACAACTATATTATAACTACTTGGTGTAAAACCAAACTGTCGAAATTTAAAGTGAAAAGTAAAAATGTTTTATGATATTTTTTATCTTAAAAGCTTGAAAATTACTTCTTTTAGTTACCACTGTATTAAATTATCTTAATATGGTATAGTAAAGAAAAAAACCAAAAACAGTTGTGTTTGGATATATATATATATATATATATATATATATATATATATATATATGTATATGTATGTATGAACAACAAACACAGTTTTGATTGGTGGTCATATGTATATAATTGTTCAGATATATGGCCTTGATGAACATACCGAATTATTATAACAGAGACGATAATTTATTTATGTGCATTTATTATGGATGAAATTAAACTCAATGTAAAAGTTTTCTGAATTGATAAAATATGAAGGGTTAGACTGACAATTCTGAGATATTTTGTATGAAAATTAAGAAAAAGGATTTTCATGGACATGTCAATCCTTTATTTTGTTATTTGTCAAGTTGTACGGAAATTTAATCATTTGCAGTTATAAAAATGATTCCTCATCCAGAAGAGACGGATTGCAACTACACAAAAACAAGTACGTATTAAAGGAAAAGAAGATACTGGATTTCGGGAAGATTCATAAAATTAAAAAAGTAATGTCGGATTTAGATAAGTATGAATGCCAGAAGATGAGTTTTTTGTTTAGAAGGTTTTTTGTTACGAAGGAGTTTTTTATAAGAAAGAGTGTAGTCTACAAGAAAGGAAGAGGCTTGGAAAAGGCTTGTTCTATGTTAGTAAAAAGTTAAAAATTCCTTTACTAAGATTTTGTGCGTGCATAATTTTAAACTTGAAATATACATTTTACATCTTGTGAATATTTTTCTCAGCTTTTATGGACTATTTTGTCTATTTAGTTCAAGTATTTGTGACAACTAAGATAGTAGCAAATAAAGTAACATGATTTTAATAACATAAAAATTAGATAAATAATTAATGTTTTTGTGTAATCTTTTATTTAAAAAACTACTATCAGAAATAAAAACGTGTCCACAGATAACGAGTGGAAATTTCAGTTCTTTCACATAAAATATTTTAAACCTTTAATGATTCCTAAGAAAAAATATAAAAGTTAACTTAAATGATAAAAAAATGTTATATAAATAAAGTATACAGTTTTTTACTACTATTGTAATAAACCGATAGATTTATTGTGTTATCACCATAAGGGGTAAAATGGGGTCAATCCCATTATTGTTAGCTAATGTTATAAACCATTTTTTATCTAATGACGGTCCATGGTATTAGAATACAAATAAGACTAAACTGAACGATTTATTAATGCAAGGTATCAGTGGAGAAAGTTGAAAAAATATTTATAAAACTATAAGAAATTCATTTTCTATTATTAAGTAGTCATTATTAATATGCAATATAAGTAATCAACCGATTATTAGTAATTAAAAAGTTAATTAAAAATAAATAGAAAATTAAAAAAAAATTATAAATTTTTTTTAACGAAGTAATAAAAAAACACACAAACTTATTAATTATTAAAAAAAGTCCTACGGGGATTTCTAAAGTAAAATGATAAGTTTCGTATTATGTGATGGAATGTTTCATCTTTGACTGAAATTAAGATCATACACTGTTATTGACTGTAAAATTAATATAAGAATTCGGATGAATTGTACAATCATTTAGTTTTTTAAATTGTTAAAAATCCTGTGCAAAAAATCAACTGCCAATCTTTAGAATAGATTTAAAAGTTTTATCGATATTTCATGTTTATATAAAAATAATTATCTTTCATTTATTGATATATATCTTTTTATACTATATTTAAATTAGTTATTAGTATGTATACAAATATATTTATTTTTATTTTTTGTTAAGTGTCAAAGTATGTGTCATTTTTTCCCTTTGTTTGTAATTATTTCTTATTGTTCATTTTACACGGAATTTTTTAACAATCCACTTTATATCGTGATTCAAACTTTATTCATTGCTGGCAAATAAAATGTTCAACTAATGAACAGTTCATTAATGAATTCAGTTTGTGTGTGTGTATGAGCGCGCGTTTGTGTGAGGGATAAACAGGCAGCAAGTGAGTGAATCAGATAATATATATTGTACCACTTAAAGAGAAGTTACGGTTAAATCATTTATGTTTTCAAATTACCTTTTTTTTTATTTTCGTAAATCCAATAACTGATGGTTATTACCAGTTGGTATAATAATATGTAAATTGTACATGTACACGAGTGTATATATACATATATTTATTTTAATTAATTGAGTTTCAGACACAGTATAACTAAAACATTTTTATGTACTATAATGCAAAAAATTGTGGTAACTTGAAGAACATATTTTGTTTTCGCAAGTAGCTTCTATAATGTTTTATGACTTGATGGTGGGAAAAGAAAATAAACGTTTTTTTTTTAACTTATTAGAATACAACGGTTGTAGTGTATGGTTAATAAAATAAAAATAAAAAATTCTTATTAAGGTTGGAACATAAATTTAATGGTTATTGTAAGGAATGCCTGCCAAATACAACGGCTTCATTTCTAAGAATTTTACATCATTATTTATGTTACACGTTCCACATTGTATTGTCACATTGTAATGCATTACGTGTATCATCTTCATAAGTGAAATTTTTTTTTACTCCATTGGGGTTACATTTAGGGAATTGTCTACATTCGTACACCAATATAATTGTGCGTTTGAACATTTATTATTTCCAAAACATTCGCCTATTTTTTCTGTTGTAAATTTCGTGAATTGTTTTTAATATATTTTATATGTATAATGTATTACATAAGTTTTAACAATTAGAATTCTTGAATTACCTTTTTTAGATTGATATAATATAATTAAAAATAATATTAATGTTCTTATATTGTCATAATATTAAAGATATTATATCGGATAATTCTTTTATTCTCTGATGTGTTATAAATATATTGTTTAGGTTCATATACCGTTTAGAACGGTAGATAAGACGAGTAATTATAGATATTTGAACTTAAAACCTTATTATATATATATATATATATATAATTATTATATAATATATAATTGATTTATAATCAATAGCTTAGACTTAATGTGATACAGAGTGTTTTGATTAAACATAAAATATATTCGTCTGTCATTGACAAGGTAACCTATCATTAATGACGGAATCAGTTGGAGTAAATAAATAATTTTTAGAGGAAGAGGAACTTTTTTTTTAGATTAAAAGAGACTTCCAGGAAGAACTTAACAAAAAATCTAGATGAGATATTTTCAAGGAAGATTTAAAAGAGTTTGGAATCAATATATCACTAAAGGAAGTTGCAAGAGATAGAAAGAGGTGGAGAAGACAAATGTGGTATCGTGGTATAGGAAAATTTCTTTAAAACATTGATTTTAAAATCATTAGAAGAAAGTAGCTATTAAATAACTGCTACTTTTATGTTAGTGAGATCTCTGACATTTCCGAAGTCTCCTGGAAACTTGTAGCAGTTTTTTAAGTTACGATTCGTAGGAAGCCTATACATTTGTGCACTGGGCTAGAATATCTATTAATGCTCCACCTGATGTATTTGATGTAATAAATATGCAAAGTATAATTTTCTAGTCCATGTACGAAGATGAACGTACCAAAGGAGCTAGAGAACTTGCGAGGATCAACGGTGGTTCTGATCTGCAAATTAATTGGAAAACCGAAAAGGAATGGAAGTTAGTTGCTGGCCTCCTTAGATTTTTATCCCTGCGGAGGATGGATCTGATGATGTTATAATTGTATAGATAGAATAGAATTTCGGGTGGCTAGGAGCCCGCCTGGGTGCGTACTTCGCCAAGATAGGCGTTTTGGCATCGAGCCCCGGTTAGCTGAGATATTCACACAGGATGAGATTGATGTTTGGGAGATTCGGTGATGGAGCTGCGGTGTGGGAAGGCGTGGGCATTGACCTTGCTTCTGAATGTGAAACAGAGGAGAGACAGAGGGAGTGAGTGAGAGAGATAAGAGAGATTGATAGAGTATGTTTTCATTAGAGGCTTATTAAATCTATGAATCTGTTTCTTGATTTTTAAATAAAGCAACGACTTAGAGTAAAGAATTGCAGGACAAAATTGTCGTTGTTGCAGTAGACATTTGTTTTGTTGGTATCAGGATAGTATTTTTGGTGTTTAAGGACTCAGTAAAGTAATGACATACGAGCATAGTCTAATTGAAGTTAGATATTGAAAGAGCGATTCCGCGAATCGGTTAATAGTAGATTGTTGTAAGTTTGAAAGGGTGTTTTAAGGTAGTAGTTTTAAGGGTGTTAGTAAGGTAGTCAGGAGGATGGTCGTGGTTGGAAGTAGCCATACCACGGCGATGGTAAGTTGTGTAAATACACTGACAGAAATGTCTGCTGAGACATTTCCATCGGTAGCCTGACAAAGGCCAAACTGTTGACTGTGGTGTGTTAAGTTTAGAGAATCTAAAAGATGACCTCCGGTTGAGTTCATAAGGGCTAGGAACAGAAGGACATGTTAGTAAGGAGACGCACCATCTTTTTGCTACATAAAATTCCATACTGCATACTGCAAAATTTATACTTAACTTGGGTTCTAAGGATTTATTGATCTACCTTAATTTTACCGAAAGTGCAGAAACAAGGGTGAAATTTTTCGTCAGCCGACGGTTGCTATTGAAATGTTTCCCAACCGTTTACATGAATTTCTTTATTTTTACTAGCTGTTCTGCTGCTGAAATAAAGACATGTTCTTGTCCTGAAGATTTATTTCATTTTTCGTGAATCACCATCTGTAGAGCATGTATAAAGGATATATTTTATACGTTTATTGTTATACAGGTGTATCATGAAGTTTTACCGGGACATTATTAACCTACTCTACTCGTTAAAATAATGAAAAACGTTCACATTAACATTTGTCCTAGAATGCTTCATTTGCGAGTTACGGCTAGTGTAACATTTCGGTCGTTATTTCAGCTACCCCGGTAAATGAGTAATTTTTATTTTATTTTTATTTTACAATTCTTGTGTAATTTCTAGTTTAAAAAAAAAAAAAAAATTATAGCAATTTTTAACAGTAAATTTTATTTTAATTTTTTTTTTACTTTACAAAAAAAAATTGGTTTTTGTTAACATTAACACGTACGTTTCTGAGAAATGTACTAATGTTCCGTTTTTAAACAAAATTAAAATTTTTCTACATTTTTATTTTTATTCTACTTATCTTACTTGATTTTGTTTAAAATTAAATTCTCTACAAGTTTTGTTTAAAACTTTTATATATTTTAACCTATTTAAAAAGCTATTTTAAGTCAATATAAAAATTAAGTATTTTATCCCAATTTATTGGTTATTACCCAGATTTCTCAAAAATGACTTACATTGACAGATTGAAAACTCAGTTGATTTTATAAATTGGGATAAAAGTTTAATGAAAAAAATGTGAAATTCAGAGAACAAATGCTCTATGAATGCAAAAAAATCAGAAGGACGATACAGTACTCTGAACACTTCCTTAGAGTTTATTAAATATATAAAAAAATGATATATATATATATATACAGAGAGTGTATCACGAAATTAATATCATAAGAAATCACTCATTTTTCCAAAAATTAGTCCTAAAAATTTAGTAGGATTTCATTTCACAAGAGTAGCTGAAATCGGAGCAAAAGCTTTCACTAGCCGTTACTCGCAAACGAAACAATTTAGAACGTTTGTTTATATAATATTTTTTCATTATTTTTACAAGTAGACATGGTTTTGAAAGTCCGTAGAGTACTTCGTGATAACTCTGTATAAGGTGAAATAAACTCGATCGCCCAAAAAAATATACTGTGTAAAAAAAACATTTTTTGTGGTTTTATTACTTGTATATAGTATTTATGAAACAAATATTCTATATATGTTTTATTATACGAGTATATAGAGAGATATGTAACAGAATAATTTGTCAGTGTTTCATTTATGTATGCTTTATTATGATTGTAATACGTAATAAAAAAAGCCACATATAAATAAACACGACATAATAGTCTATGACTAATATTAACGTATTACAATATATCTTTTAGATACAGTGCAGCCGATAGAAGATTAATTAAATACAGTATAAAATGATGGATGAGAGATAGAATTGAGATACCGATAGATTACAGTTGATATGTAAACCATCCTTGTTTTTTATTCTATAATTTAAATAAAGTAACTGGAAAGATGAAAGCATAGTTTTATTTAATTTTACATGGAATATGTTGAATAATAATAACATTATTATTTTTTATACATCAGTTATGGCGAATAAATTATAATGTAATATATATTCATTATTTAAATACGAGAATAAAAAACCATGACAATTTTCGTTAAAAAAATTAAATCAATCAAATCATTCCAGTTAAAATTTCTCCATAATTCATCTACTCCAAATTGTACATTAAATTCTGATTAAGAAAATTTTCTTTTTGATACAAGTTTCTATCTTAACATTGTTTTCAAAATTTCATTCCAAATTGCCGTTTTACACGATTAAATGATCAGATTTCTGGAAAATTTATTGAATATTATTTGAAAGTGAAAAAGAAAATAGGACAGGAATCTTCTCCATTAAAAATTCAATAAAACATTCATAAATTACTATATTTTTACGTCTATTTATTTTTAAAATTATCTTAAAATAATATTAACTGTTTATTTTATTTTTATACCAATTTCATGTTTACATTTTTATATTTTTTTATAACATCTTGCTTTTTTTCTTCTGTCGTACATAATATATTAAGAACAAAAGTTAAAAAACTTTTATATTACGAAAAGTAAAAATTATTATTGAAAATGACGTGGTTTATTACTTGGTCTACACAAAGCAGAATAGCTGTTTTACAACGGCGATAAAAAGGACCATTATTTCATGGCATAATCGCGTGGTAAATCACAATCCGTAACAATTAAAAAAAATTGATTTTGCGATAAAATTTTAATTACAAATTTCATTCTTTTCTGTTAAACAATAACATTTTCTATCAATAAAACTTTTAGGCATAATTCTATAAATTATCGATTATATGAAGTTAAACCAAAAAAACCAGCACAAGTTATAGTAATTATATTTTCACTATCCTAATCTATTTATCTTGAAAATATTAATTCTAGTTCTATTATTTTAATTTTTTTATTAACTTTCATTTTAGATATCTTATGATTTTATTTTAACATAATATTTCGTTTTTAATTTTTATTGTATTTATATATATGTTTATTTAATAAGCAAAAAGATGATATGTTTAAATTTTATAATTACGTAATTACATAATTTGATAAGAGTAAATACTCTAAGAAGCTATTAAACTCTGCTATATTATATAACATTATCAGAAAGATAGAATTACTCTTTAGTCACCGCAACGTAAATTTAACAAATTAGAATTTATTGTTACCGTGTGACCTATAGGTAGAATGATTTTGATTGAAGAACGGAAATGAAAATGAATTTACTGATGACCAGATGTAAAAAAAGGTAAACAAGCTGAATGTTACTTATTCGAACAGGTATGTTTACGTACCTGTGTTTCATGAATTTTTTTTGAAACAAATAAAAATCTTTAAATATTTATAGCTAGAATTAATAACTTTTCCTTTTTATCCTACTGTTTCTACATTTTTATATTTTATTTTCCTAATGTGTACGTTTCAATCTGTGCAACTATTGAACAATAAGTGGGGGTTGCTTATTGTTCGGTTGCTTCATTGTGCACGGCCCATTGAGATGAGAATTATACGTACAGCATGTAAATAGTGTGTAGACTTGTACAGACTCAGGCCGATTATTCCTGCTACATGGATTAATTGAACCCCAACCACCGAAGTACACCAGTATTCACTGTTTAATATTCTCTATTTTCTTCTGTTTAGCCTCCGGAATCACCGTAAGGTATTATTTCAAAGGATGAATGAGGATAATGTATGTGAATGTAAATGAAGTTTATTCTTGTACAGTCTCAGCTCGACCATTCCTGAGATGTGCGATTAATATCTAGTATAGGCTACTGTCTAGTATTCAAATCCATACAAAAGCATCTAACTTTTATTAGGATTTGAACTTCAGAACCTTCGAATTCAAAAATCAGCTGTTAAACAACGCGTTGATATACGACAACGCGTTGACCACTAGATTGACGTGGTGGGTTTTCTTTATCCTAAATTTTCAACTTAAAAAATATTCTTGAAATTATCTAAAATTAAAGTTAAGATTTTCTGTAAAATCATATTCTCATAGAGTAAGATTTTTAATTTATATTTTTAGATACGTTCATGTTATAATATTTCATTAATAAAATACAAGTTCATTAGAGTCAATAAAAACTAAACCTGTTGAATGAAATGAATAACTAAAGAAATATATTATAAAAGTGTTTATTTGAAGACAATTTTGTTTATTATTTTTAATAACACCATTAATAATCATTAAACGGTGGACACCAAATATAAAAAAAGAAAAATTAGTATCAGATATCAAAATATTACAGATATTAAATTTTCTAATACCGGATTTTAACCACTGAATGAAAGCGTGACGGATATAACGTCGTGACTAGTCGTCCGTGTATTTTGTTAAGCGATATGCAGGTTTTTATTTCTTTTGAATTTTTTTTATTTTTGTTTTGTGCTGAGTTTCTTATATTAAAAGAGAGAAATGTTTACACGCTATCCATTTGTCACCAGAGAATCACGACTGACTACCTTTTAACGTTATTCACCGATAAACCAACTATCAAATGGAGTGAAGTTTACTTTTAATACTCCGTATGTAATGTTTATAAAAGTTATTTTTTTTATAGTTTGTTTTTTTTTTTATATTAACAATCATAAATAACATTTATTATTATAAAAATAAGCTGCCAACACAGTTGTAGGGCTTTCCCGCACGCGGCTTTTTTTCTGATGCATGGCTTACACATATAACTTAATTTAAAATATTTATTATTTTATTTAAATATAATATTTTTTGATTATTTAATTGAATGATTCTAACAAAAGCGCGCACGCATACCGTATTTCATTCGCGCGGATGTAACGGTACTAGCGATCACTATAAATATTATTAATTTATTTAATTCTACCGCTCACCTGTGACATTACAACGTAGCTGGTGCCGGAAAATAAACAGAAAAAGACAGAAAGACGACTACAGCAGCTGTACGTCAGTGCTATACTAGCGCTTCTTATGGTGAAAGGAGGTACTAATGACACACGGTATCCACTTAGCCTTTAACTTAATTAGAGTGTCTTTTGGGGTGGAGGTACGATTTTTAATTAGGCGAAATCTCGTGATACTGAGGGTGACCTTGGTGTACAGCCCCTCTTGAGCCTAATCGAACACACGAACATACGAAGCCCAGGAAAGTTTCCATCCGGGTTTTTGGGTTACTTAAGTGTAAAACGTAAAGATCACGTAAAAACCGCATATGCCCGAATTGGACCGATTACCATACTTTCCCATCTATAGCTCTGCTAAAGCGCAAGGTGGAAAAGTAAAAAATATTTATTGTTAAACAGCTTATTTTCAAAATCGAAGGTTCTGAGATTCAAATGCTAGTAAAACTTCCTTGTTTTTGTACGGATTTGAATACTAGACAGTAGATACCGGTGTAGTTTGGTAGTTGCAGTTTACCACAAGTCTGATTTGGGATTACTGCAATTAAAATTTGATTTCCTCTGATAGAACACATTTGTTCACTTGTAGGAGTTCATTCACTCTTAATTCAGTCTGATAAACCTACCTATGTCAAAGAGATTGGTTAATATTTTCTGTTTAGTAGATAATCATTAATATATAACATATGTTTCATTTACTTTGATTTTATTGTGATTAATTTATATTTGCCTAAAAAAAAATAGTAGATTTTATCTGTGTAATATTCAAACAAACTATTAGAGTTACATAAAATATTTAAAAATTATATATGTATAAAATAATGCATAATCGACTACGATTTGAAAAATCTAGCAGAAATATAAATATATTAATTTCACTAGGACGCCAGTTATTCTGATTGATCTCATCAGGTTGTACCACGTAACTGGATATATTAATATGCACTTAAATTTTTAAATACTGGTTATTTTTCCTTTTTTTGTTTAATGGATTTTAGCTGAGTATAAAAATAATAATATTAAAAACGTGAAATACATTTATTACGTGTAGAATAAAATGTTTCATACAAAATCATCTATAGCTATCAGTGACAAACAGAAAGTAAGAATTATAAGTAGAAAATGTTTAAAATTTAGTGCAGAAAATCTTGCATCATTTATAAAAAATTAATTCATAAACATTTGTTTCAACAACAAAATGAAATTTTAATAACAGATAAAAATAACTGATATATAATAAAACTATTAAAACTGCATACTATTACTTTAGAAAATCTGTAATTGGCACTTACTTTATAGTATACATCCAAGATATTTTCAGTAGATTAACGAAGTGCGCAGTTTGTATTTTACAAATTTATAAAAAAGTGTTTTTACAATGAAGCTACTTAGTATCACTACACTATTTACTTGTTTCCAATATTAATTTTTGAAATTTTTATGAATGTAATTTATGATTAGGAAATGATGTAATTGTTTTTAAATCACTACGAATTTAATTATTCGCAGAAATTCATTGATGTAATTAACGGGTTTAGGGCTAAAATAACACAGGTTTGTAATGGTAAAATTGTGAGGAAGATTTCTCAATTAATTGATCTAGTGATTACAGTAGATTTTTTTAGCGCTGAAAAAAAAGGAAAAATTCCATCATACATGTTTTTTTTACAATTTTTCGTTTTTTTTTCTATCTAAAAATATTAGCTTATTTTAACGGATTTTAATACTAGATCGTGGATACCGGTGTTGTTTGATGATTGGGTTTCAATTAACCACACAACTCAGGAATGGTTGACATGAGCCTGAACAAGGCTACACTTCACGTACATTCATACATATCATCCTCTAAAATAATACCTTATGATGGTTCCGGAGGCTAAACAGAAAAAAGAGAGAGCTTATTATAAAATTGAATTTTCTAAAATTGTTGTTTAAATAAACAAACATAATTTTTATTTTATGTATGAAAATGCAAAAGGCTGATATTCTGAATAAAAATATCGTGGATTTATGATGAAGAAGTTAATAGCAGTAATAAATTTATAACATTACTGTACATACAGCCACTTTCGTGTTACTATATGATTGATAATTTTCCTGTTACTGCGTTTCTACCTCCATACTACCACCATCTGTTATTCTAGGCAAAAAATTAAGTTCAGTATCTTTTTTACAACTGTAGTGTGGATTTGGGCCATTAGTTTGTGACAATCATTTATAAATCTTTTTTATAAATTTATATTTTACAACTTACATAAAAGTAATTTTATGTAACTATAAATATACTATTTATATTTTGTATATATTATTTTTATGTAAAATATAAGTTACATAAAATTACTTTTATATAACTTATATTTTACAAGTTTCTACTAAATTAAATTCCAATGGTGTAAAGATGATATGTCAATGTGCCTGATGACTCTCTTTGCTGTCTGTTGAAACTTTACTGTCAAAAGCAACAAAGAAACGTTACAAAATTTGTAAAACAATATACTTCGCATATTTTGGTGTAAAATTAGGAGACCAAGACAAATTTTACGCTCTCCATAAGGTTTTTACAGTGTGTATTGAAGAGCTTCATCAGTGGTCACAAAGAAAAAAATTAATCTTTCCGCTATGGAATGACCAAGACATGAAAGAGATGGAGGTATCATATCCCCTCCATCTGAAAGTGAGCATGGTAGTTAACTATTGTTGGATGTTAAAAAGGGACGACCCGTTGCGAAACTAAAGAAGAAAAAGCATCAGATGTCCATAAAAAGAATGTACATTAAAAAATATACAAAAAGAAAAAGATTTTATAATGACATGTAAGAATATAAATAGTATTTTACTGTATTTTCTCATTAGTTTTGATGATATTTTAAATTAATCTTGTGTTTCATATCACTTTTTAATAAATTTTTTATTTAATTAACTTTTTTTTATATTTAAAAAACCATTTTGAAGCCTCCTTGTGAAAACTCCTTACGTAATAGAGAAAATCTGAGTTCATATTTCAATTCAGCGTTTTAAAATACATAATAATCAATTGTAAATTGTTGGATGTTAAAAAGGGACGACCCGTTGCGAAACTAAAGAAGAAAAAGCATCAGATGTCCATAAAAAGAATGTACATTAAAAAATATACAAAAAGAAAAAGATTTTATAATGACATGTAAGAATATAAATAGTATTTTACTGTATTTTCTCATTAGTTTTGATGATATTTTAAATTAATCTTGTGTTTCATATCACTTTTTAATAAATTTTTTATTTAATTAACTTTTTTTTTATATTTAAAAAAACCATTTTGAAGCCTCCTTGTGAAAACTCCTTACGTAATAGAGAAAATCTGAGTTCATATTTCAATTCAGCGTTTTAAAATACATAATAATCAATTGTAAATTGAAAAAAAAAATTACAATCGTTATAAAACGCAGGCTTGTTAAGTTAAAATTTTATTTAATTTTTTAAATAACATTTTTAATAAGCATTATCGGTTAAAGTAATATTTTAAAAACTTTTTAATAGGTATACTTATTTTTAAATTATATGTATCAATATCCATTACTGTAAAGATTGAGGTGACCTGATATTAATCTCAAGTCACTCACGAAAAGAGTATAACAATAATAAAAAATAATAATCATCCCTCGCAAGGCATATTGGGAAAGTGAGAGTGAAGTGGTTTTCCATTAGTTTTACATCCACTAACTATCGGCGTAACAAATCGACTGAAATTCAGGTAATATTCAATATATGTCACTGATATGACATGTATTTTCGCTATGTTCATCACAAATCTTTTATTTTTTATTTAAAGATGAATCAAGGTAAGTAAAAGATAAGGAAATATACTACTAAATATAAATTTATGTTATGTTAATATAAATTTATTTATATTTATTAACTTCACTTATTTATTTTTATTTTATAAAAATAAAATTTGAAGAAATTTATTTTTTAAAGAAATAATAAATACATTCACGTACATTATACAGAATAATTCACGCATTGCACTACATTATCAACATTATCACTGTGATTATGTATGTAAATTATATAATACAGGGCTCAAAAAATAGAAATACTGAAAAACTCACAGCAGTTCAGAAAACGTCCGTACAGCGTTTTTAAAATTTAATTGTCCGTTAACTTCGTCTCCAATATCCTCCAAAATTTGTTTATTAGTTCGTATTAGTTTGAATCACAACGTAGTGATTGTGTATAGGACTATTATTAAGAATAAATTTTGTCATAATCATTGAAACGAATTTGTAAAATTTAAAATCGAATTGTTCTACTTCGAAAGTGTATGTAAAATATATGGCACTAATCTCTATATTTCCTAGCAAAAAATCATACTTTTGTCTCTTCTTAAAAGCAAAGTTTCGAAAATAATATGAAAATTTGATTCCGTATTGTTTATTTCCACCCATTAATTAAAAAATATATCATTTAAAACAATGAAATATCAATATTGATGAGCGTACTCGTGATCAGTTTAAACTAAAATAGAAAATTAGGAAGATAGTCTAATTAAATATTAGCTTTGCTTTGCTTTGTTTTTTTTATTTTGTTTTGTTTTTATAAAACTCTTCCCTTTTAGTTAGCTCGTGAAATAATTGGAAAAATGGGCAAAAATTGTCTTTCTAAACTGATGCATTATTAAACATTAATATTAGCCTTTATTATTTCCTCATATTCTCCGAAGGTTAGGCATTCATAATGGCTGCATATTGTTTATAAATTAATGAAGATATCGATATGTCTACGAAAATTATTTATAATTTTTTAGTTCCTTGTACGAAGTAAAGAAAGTTGTGATTGCACAAAATTAAGGTTTCCAGATTTCAACGGTAATATCCATTTTGACCATCCATGAATCCATTTTGACTAGTTTCAGCGTGATTGTACGTACGTATGTATCACGCATAACTCAAAACGATTAGCCGTAAGTAGTTAAAATTTTGGTTTTACGATTGTTGTAACATCTAGCTGTGCATTTTCTCTTTTGATTACAATCGACTGAACCAAAAGTCTCCAAAAAGCCAAAACAAAAGTTGGATTTTGGAATTTTTCTTAACTGTAGTAATAAGCCCTCATTGAGAGATTTTCAACGATATATCATAGATGTTACTTGTTTTCAATGGTTCCAGAGTTATAGCCAAATAAATTTTAATTAATGAAATATTTGGATCAAGGGGAAGGCACATCGGATCGAATCAGACTTTTTTTATAATTTAAATATATTGATTTATTAATAATTACTAACCTCTCATTGCAAAAAAAAATCTTACAATGAATAATAATTCAATAACAAAACAAAAGTATGAAAAAACATGAGAAGTTTTTAATGAAATAAAATTTTATGTATTTTCATTTCCAAAAATGTGTAAATATTATTTAATAAGCTTACAAGGACGTCATATGGTGTCCGCATTAGAAGATTTTGTTATCGTATTTATTTTAATACATATTAATTTGGTACATACATATATTAGCTAAGATTTTACCATTCTAAATTAAACATTTTTATTATAATCAGAGACTAAAACAAAGTAGAAAATATATACAATAAAAAAAAAATAGTAGGATAAATTAATATATGTAAGTCAATAAATAGCAAAAAGTGTTAGTATGACGTAAAACGAGTGAACTCAAAACACATAAAGTGGAACTGGTAAAACTATAATAGAAGCTATCCCAATATTTTGTAGCGTTATCTTTAAAATCATTTTATATATTACTTGAAAGAATTGAAGAAAACTAAGTTCAGAAAAGTAGATTGCTGTACACAAGATGGGTAAAGTTGATGGAAGAGAGGGAGGGTTGGTTTTTCAAGTGGGAGAAATACAGTTGAGGAAATACAAACATACTAGTGGTGTTGGTGTTGAGGTTTATTTGGTTCAGTTTTACAGATAACACGTTAGAATTCCGGTCTACTGTCCTAGAGGGCGACTCCATAAAAGAGTTTCATGGTACAGTGTAAATATATATATATATATATATAAAATTGGAGAGGGAAATAAGGAATAGTTGATAGGAGGGTAGGTATGGTCTCCTCTGATAATGACAATAACACTGTCTGATGGAAACTTTGACGACTTGTTTCCCTTCTATTCGTTCGATACGGAAAAAAAGGCTTCATTCGTTCGTTTTCTTCAGATGAGTAAAGTTCTACTCTTATTTCTACTGCGTTTATTCTTATCCCTTAACTTCATCATCATTATCATCGTTTTCTTGAAGTTGTAAGCTTATTATCTCTTTTAAACACTCAACCTTTTTAATTTCCAGAAAAACTCTTCAGACTTGTTTTTAAACGAAGAAAAAGTAAATAATAAAGTTAATAATACTTGAAAAAGTATTCCAATAATCTCAAACGATTAAAAAAAAAACAAACGGCTTAAAGGTTCCAGTTTTGATTAACTTCTCAGAAAAACTACCCGTAAATATATATATATAAAGGTTTTTTATGTACTAGTTAAAGAAAAGTGTAAAAATAAATTAATCCTATGGATTTTCATTACTGTAATATAGCCAATAGAAGTTGTTTGGTATATCAAATATTATGATCTTCATAGTTTATTGATTTAGTCTAATAGTAATGTCATGTAAAGTGAGGGACTAAACAACATTTCTAGGTAGACAAATAAAAATTACAGCCTAAAAAAACATTAGTCACCAATACCACACTAATTTTATAATCTCTTCAGATAGATAATTGTTAATCAAATTTTTTTTTGACAAAATCCTGTGAATTTGTAAAGCACAGGCAGTGTCATCTAAACTTTACAAGAAAATTAAAAGCTATAAAACAAAATTATCTTAATATAATATAAATAATAATAATACGGTTAGCGACGACAAATTTTGTATGGCTTCCAAAATATTACCTTAATAATGAAATTCAATTAATCTGATTTTATAAGTTAAGGATTTTGCGGATTAAACAACATGCGTTATCGATTAAAAACTTGTTTAATAATTTTTTGAGAAATTTATATCACATTTACATTATTTTAAAACTTTTGTATTTACATAACTCTCATGTATAAGGCTAATAGAAAAATACTATAATTATGCTTTTTAATGTAAATCTTGCGATTTAATGTTTGCTTTTAATTTAATCTAAATTATTTGAATTATTTTTTTGTATTATTTATATCTCATTTAATATTAAAGGTTTTTACATATTCATTAATGCATATCATTGTAATTGAAATAAAACTTTATTGCTCTTAAAACAAAATTTGATTAATGGATGAAGATACTTTTGTTACGGGAATAAATATATTCTTGTCGTTGTCTCCGTAATTGGATCTCGTGATTTTAATAGAGTAGACTACCAAAATTTCATTTTTAAATTACCTAAAACGAAAATGTCCGACAACGCACAATATTTAGCGCATAGGCAATTTTTTTAAACTTTTTTACTCTAGAATTAGTTTTTTTTTTTTTTTTTATTCAGAATCCAATACACATGATTGTTTCATATGTGACAGTATCCTAATGAAAAATTGAATTGTACATAACATCCTGATGAAGCAACATATATTTCCAAAATCTAATTTGTGACAATATAAGACAGTGATAAAATATTATATTTAAAAAAATTTTTAAACTAGTAATTCTTTTTAAAAGTTATTGTTATTTATTAATATATTTCCACGTACATTTTATTTATGTCGCTACACAAAATAATAAAAGAAAATGAAGTATAGAGTATAATATTACATAATTAATACAATGTGTTTTTCTAATAAAAGTATTTTTTTTATCTAACTAATTTTTGGTATGAAAGAGCGGGCAACAATAGCTTTTGATCATTAGTCCGGTAGAAATTGGTAGGATGTGAAAAGATAACCGGAATTCGAACCCGAAACCTCCGCATGAAATGCTGAAAGGCTACGTACTCAGCCACCGAGGTTGGCAAAATGTATGTTTCGTTTTTAGGGGATTGAAACTAACTAAAAAGATACAACTTTTTATGAACTTGACTGTAAAAATCTCCATTCTGGCACTATAAAAAGTAATTTTATTGTATTGTAGTTCACAATTACACTACATAAAAAATTAAAGTGTTGAACACAAGTATATTATAGTAATAATTTTAAGTCGTACATTAAATCCAAGCGCAACAAGTTTCAAAGAATTCAAATAGTGCTTAGAAAACGAATAAATGTAATGAACTAAAGTCAATATGTCAAAGTTTGCTTAATTCATTTTACTTCCTTGTACAAAGTAAAGTAAATATAAGATAGCGAAAAATTTCGGTTTTTAGATTTCAACGGAAATATCTATTTTCAACATCCCTGAACCCATTTTGACTAGTTTCGGCGTTACGTCTGTACGTACGTATTTAACTCGCATAACTCAAAAACGATTAGTCGTAGGACGTTGAAATTTTGAATTTAGGACTCTTGTAACATCTAGTTGTTTACCTTCCCTTTTGATTCCAACTAACTGGACCAAAAGTGTCCATAAAAGCCAAAAATCATTCAAAAACATTTGGATTTTGAAAATAAGTGGTGCTTATTTTCATTGGTTTCACAGTTACAGTCAAATAAAATTTTAATTAATGAAATATTTGGATCTTACAAGGAGAAGGCACATCGGTTTGAATCCGACTTCATATACATATATTTTTTAAACATTTTTTTAAATTTCTATATATTGATTTTTAATAAATATTAACTTCTGAGTGTAAAAAAAGTTTTACAATAAATAGTAATTACAAAATAAAAATAAAAAAAAATATGAAAAAAAATTATAAAATAAAAAAAATATATAAAAATGCAATTTACAAATATAAAAAAATTATTTAAAAATTAACTTTTATATAAAAATGCAATTATACAAATTTTATATAAAAATATAAAATAAAAAATTATAAAATATAAAAAAATTTATGTACGTTTCATTTTAATTTAAAAAATATTACAGCGGTTAATAATTATTAATAAATCAATTTATATTTAAATTTAAAAAAAAATTATGTATATAAACTCGGATTCAAACCGACGTGTCCGTGGTTACGGATCCTACAAGTACTCACTTACGCCACATAACTACTTGCGGGACTTGAAACAAAATTAATATATAAACTAGTATAAAATGCTGACACGGACACCACAAAAAAAGTCATGCAATGTGGTGTCCACCACAATGCAATTGTATAACTGTCCACTTTGTTAAAAAATTTGACGATCATGAGGGATTCATGAGATGAAATAAATTTAAATTAAGTCCAGCAAAAAATGTGAATATGTTATTTAATAGGCGTACAAGGAAGTCATGTGGTGTCCACATAAGTTTTTTTTTTACGGAAATATTTAAAATCTATTTTATGAGAACCCGAATGGAAACTTTTTAAAGTCAAACTTAAAAAATATTGTTGATTTTTATTTAATTTCAATTTCACCAACACGAAGCGTATCTTTAAAAATTTGAATGTTGAGAATTATAAATCATAATGCCATAAAAAAATAATAATAATTTTCTTTGATTATTTAGTAAATTATTAGGAGATACAATATTTTTACAATCTAATTTAACACATTCTCTCGGGGTGTGCACCACTTCGTCAAGTTCTCTTGAGAAATCATTTTCCCCAATTTAAATAACAGCTTACAGATTCAAATGCAAAATATGTATTTCGTAAATTATCTGAATATAATCGTAGTTTTAAAATTATCTCAAAATTTTCGTTAAAATTTTCAATTTTACTTGAACCACAGAATTTGTTAAAAGTATAATTTTAAATTGGAACACCAAATGTAGAGTATTTCAAATAAATGTATTCATTTTTTAGTATTATAATTGAGTTCGTTTGTTGTTTTAGTCCTTTAATAATTTACGCTATTTTGTATTGAATTTTGTGATGTAGTGTATAAGGTTCTCTAATTAGGAAATCAAAAGTTACAATATCATAATTAACATTATTTTTACTTTTTTTTTTTCTTTTCCGTAGGAAGTGGGAAAATTTGCGGTGAACCCCACACACCCGCACATACTGGGTGTATGGGGTTCACCGCCTATACGGTGAACATTATTTTTACTGTTGACTTTATTTTCTAAATAAAACTCGACCATCTCTAATAGGCGGCTAATTAGGTTAACCTAACAACCTATACTTGCTCTCTTTGGGAGCTGTAATGGTTCAACTGTCAATTGAGTCAACTAAAAACAATTAAAAACATTATAAACATTATAAATTCGAGTACGAATGTTCAGACAGAAAAAGAGGCCTTTGGTATGTTCCAACAAGGATCCTGGAAAATATTCGGGGCGAAAGGTTTTAAGAGATAACTGAGACAGTATCAGTGACATTATCAACCGTATGAGTGACATGTCTGGAAGTGGGAGGATATTAAGGACTCGCGGACGAATTCCTTTCCATGGCAGGCTATTCCAATTCGACGCTAACCAAAAGTCCTCCCACAATAAATGAATTGCCTCTATCGAATCAATTTGAGCACCTTCCAGATGAGAAGAGTAGCAGATTAAAACCGACCAAACAAAGGTTGTTAGACCCCCATCAATAATCCTTTACGGATTAACCGACGTATTAAACTTTATAATTTATTTGAGATGTTGTTCGGTGTTTCCGGCTTGATCTACAGACTTAAGACCCATGAACTTTTACGTCTGGGGTGTATGTTTAAAAACTAAGAATGCTGCAGGAACTAAGATAATAAATCGGAAAACGTAGTTAATAAATCTTTAGCATGACGCTGCGTATTAGACCGTTGACGTAGATATATTGATGTTAACTGGTCATTTTGAACATTTAATAGTTTATATTAAAAAACAATACAAGTATCTTAAATCTCTGTTTTCATTAATAAAATATCTGTTTAACTGAGTATCGATTATTTTTTTGACACACTGTCTACGTCGTCTTACTATATTTTAAGAAGGACTACTAAATAAAAAGTTGAACAAGTTATTTTTATACATGTAAATTTTTAAATAAATATGTAATAGTGAGTAAAATATTAAAAATGTATAATTATATTAACGAATATTTAATTTATTTTTATATGTAATTATTTTATATATATTTTTTATATTAGATAATATATATTTATATACTTTTTTATTTAATTATTATTTATATTTAATTTTTTGAAGGTAATTTTTAATTTTAAGGAGCTATCATGACGTAATATTTTAGAGAAGTGTCAGTTATTTCATTAAGTTTTTCAATTTAGGTGAATGATTAAAAACTAAAAAAAATACCACCACGTAATTTAGGAACAGCCCTTTTCATTTATTTATTTATTTTTAAAACTACATTTCTAACTAAGTCCACATTAAAATCGTAAAAAATATTACACTTGTGTGTAAATATGAAATGGATACCGTTGGTAAACTTCTATATTTTATACATTTTTATGTTTATTTACTGTACATGATCTTGAATAATGTAGTGAAAATTGATGATGCTTTTGGAATATTGGGATTAAATTCTATTACAAAGCCGAAGTTTAAACAGTTGTTACAAATACCATACATTAGAAAGTGGTATTTTATATCAATTCCTATTTTATTACAGTTCTAAAATTGTTTTAATAGTATTTACTAAAACTGACCAGTTCTCAAATTATTAAATCAATTTACTGAGTATTTTAATGTACGTAGTTTATCTATTATAGCACAATTTTCATTAAATTGTTGTATAATTGTCTAAAACTATTGTGCATGGTTCTACTGTACGCTCAACTAAAATAGTTTATCGTTGTAATTATATTTTAATTTCTCATTTTTATTTTTTCTTGTATTAATATTTTTTTTGTTGTAAATTATTCATTTTTTATTGCCCTCTAGTTACTTAAATGTTTTGACAATACATATATAATTATTTTCTCTTTTTCCAATAAGCCCTTAAGAGGTTACGTTAATCAAGTTACTTTAGTTTCTTATTTTTGAATGTTTCAGTTTTATGTTTAGCCTAGTATTCTTCCAGTTTCTGTTAATGTAGGTGTTTGTGTTCTTCAGACCAATTTCTGCCAACTCTTCCGGTTTCTTTGTTTAATTTATAATAGATGAATCTTTTTTTTTTTTAATTTCGTTATTTATTTTTAGTATTTATTACTAATTCATTATTATTTTTGGTCACATAAGTAATGATTAACTATATTTATTATAAAATACTGCATATTGTAGTTAAACTCTCCTATTAGTAATATTTGGAAACTCGTTGATCCACGCCCCTCAGTCACCGTAGTTGTAGAAGTTGTAGAATAGAGTACTCTTGCTAAGTCAACATGTCTAAAGAAACGTGTAGTGATGGGAATTTTAACAGCGGAAAAAGTGAACCCTAGTGATATTCATTGTCGTCTAAAAGAGTTGTAGAGAAGTAACTATTGATCTAAGTATTATGAGTAGCTAATAAAGCAAACATTAAGGATAAACCTCGTAGTGGTCGACCAAATTCTGTGATTAATGAAAAGTATATGCTAAAATACCTTAGGAGATGTGTTGAAAAAAATTGGTTCACTATTGGGAGAAATGTGTAGCTATAATTGGTGACCGCATGGAAAATAAATGTACAATGTTGAAAAAAATATATAGATAATGCACTATTACGTCATATTAGTTTTATTTGCGAATTATGAAAAAATGGCTAATACGATTACATTTCATCTTCCAGTAGCTTTTGTGAAAATTTATTTTTTTTTTTATAGTAGGGAAATAAAAATGATTGTTAAAATTAGGTGGATTGATAAAATCCGAAATTAATAATAGAGTGGAAAAAAATTAGTTATAAATCTTGTAAGGGGGTTGGTTAGTATTTGGTTCGTAAGCCTTACGTTACGCTCATAAATAATATGGGAAAAGTAGTTGAAAGGTTGTAAGAAAATAGACTTAGAGAGGAAATAGAGGAAAAACAATGTCTACATCCAGAACAATACGGATTTAGAAAGGGACGGTCCACGGTGACCGCAGTCGAGAAGGTAAAAAACTGGGCATTAAATTGCAGAAGCGGTACATGGAGGACTAGAAAAATCCCCATGATCATAATGCTTGATGTTAGAAACGCATTTGGTACGGTCCCCTGGACAGCCATCATTGAGGCGCTTCAAGCCATGCAAATAAGTAAATACTTAGTAAATCAGATAGATCAATATCTGCAAAATAGGTTCATAGAGGTCAAAACCCTAGAAAGGAAAGCCATATTTCAGGTATTCGGAGGGGTGCCGCAGGGATCTGTCCTTGGCCCAACCTTATGAAATGTTTTCTATGATAAAATCTTCAGGCTGAACTACCCCGAAGGGGTATCGATAGTAGGATACGCGGATGATATCGCAATATTAGTAGAAGACAGAGATATTAATGAACTGGAGAACAAGGCAAACCAAGCGCTTAGAACAATAGATGAATGGATGGAGGATAACAAATTAGAAATAGCTCCTAATAAATCCTGTTGCCTGGTCCTCTCGGGTAAAAGACCATTAAGAAGTGTGAATCTAAATATCAGAGGACAGAGAATTGATGAAGTAAAAGAAACAAAATACTTGGGGGTACTTCTGGACAAAAGTTTAAGGTTCAGCAAGCATATTGATATGATTTGTGGGAGAGTTACTCCTGCTGTAAAGGGATTAAGAGGATTATTTCAAAACCACGGCACACCTAAAATGGTTATTCGAAGATTGATAACCGCGGCTATCACTTCGGCGGTACTGTATGCGGCTCCCATATGGGGGGCGGCAATGAACATACAGCGAAATAAAAAGAATTTGAGAAGTGTCCATAGACTGGCATTGCTGCGTGTAGCTGCTAGTTACTGTACGGTATCGTATTACGCGCTGTGCGTACTGACCGGGGTCCTACCCATAGACCTTCAGATAAAAGCCAGAACCCTCAGACACAGCGGTATGTCGAAAGAAGAAATGGAAGGGATTATAGAACAAGAATGGCAAGAAGAGTGGGCAGGGTCCAGAGTGGGAGAATGGACCAGACGCCTAATCCCTATTATTAAAACCTGGAATAAAAATAGACTCGGAGATGTCAATTTTTACATGACACAATTACTGTCGGGGCACGGCTCTTTCGGTCAGTATCTGTATAGGATCGGGAAGAGAGCCACCCCGCAGTGCATCTATTTTCCAGAGAACGACGATGCCGAACATACGTTATTCATATGTCCAAGATGGGCCGTTAACACAGGTCAAACAGTAATTAATGGTCTTACACCAGAAAATCTCATAAACTGGTTGGGGTACAACAATGAGAACTGGGAATGGTTCCGCAGGTTCGCCGGGGAGGTCCTGCGGGCCAAAGAGGATGAAGACAGAAGAATGGGAGTATAAACAGTAGGGTAGGGCGGACAGTCACTTCATGGAGGGCCTGTACGCCTTGGTGTGCGGTACCTGAGTAGGGGGTGAACTCCAGGGGAGTTTGAGTTTGGGTTAAAATAGAAGACCAAGTCCCGGTCGGCGGGGTCGTCCCTGCGGGAGCCTACGCTCTTTGTGGGGTCGGCGCTGTCTATTAGAGGCCAAAGGCGTAAAGACCGAGTCCCGGTTCCCTGCTGAGGCGCTGGGGGACGGCATAGCCGGACCTTGGCTCTAAAGCGGGGGATTAGAGGCAGGCAATGTAAAACAAAAGATCCGAGACCGGGGAGGCCAACCTGCCGTGCCGGACATATAGCCGGCGGGTGGGGGACGCCTCCTTTGAGAGTAAAAGGACACTCTCCCCGACTGAGTATACTTAATTGGATATCCGATCGGGGAGAGTAGAAAAAAAAAGCCTTACGTTAAGATAACTCGGAATAGATTGAACGTAAGATTGATTTATAAGGAAATTGTAACTCTACAAACATATTTCCGGAAACACTTCGTTATCGAGTTACTGCTTGCGAATTATTTTCGCGCGGATTTCAGTTCCCCCGGTAAAATTTTACTATATTAGATGTAAACTTGATTGTTTCTTATGGTTTTTGGCCTGAAAAGTCAAATAAAACAGGTCACAGAACTCTATTTCCTGTAGTTTTCTTCATGATATCCAACCGTAAAACAGAAAGATTCGGTTACGATGAACTTTTTTTTAGGTTTGAATAACTTTGTTAAATTATTAATAAATGTGTAAATTCTATTATAAAACCATGTAGATAATTGGTAATTTAATAAAGTTTATGAAAAACAAAAAAATCAACTTTTTTATCAATAACAAACTTAACAGAAAAATCTTGTGAATTTGTAAAAATTAAAAACAGCTGTTTTTAATTCAATAAATTTAGACCTTTGAAAAATTAAAATATTTTAAAATTTATTTTTAAAAAATACTCACTTTAGTTAATACTCTAATAATTTATTACAAGCTGCACAAAAAGAAGTGTCTTAAATACATTATTTAGGGTGTATGTATGTTGTATATTTGTTCCACCGTAGCAGCTCAACGGCTTAACTTATTTAAATGTATGACCCCGCGTTTGAATCCTTAAGTTACTGGAAGTGTCATAGGCTATATATATTTAAATAAATTTTAAAAAAATTGAAAACAAAATTATACTATATACAAAACTGTCACCCGTATGTTCTTTAATTAAATTATTAATTAACCTACATTAAAGTGTAATGTTTATCAGCAATATATTTTTTTGGCAGTCGTGTTTTTTAATTTTTAATTTTTGTATCGTTGTGTAAACTGGGATTAATAACTAATATTTTTGTCATGTTTTGTTACAGGTACGGAAACCAATATTTTCACTAATTCTATGAAATACGTTATAATCCTGTAAGTATTATTTTATGCAGCTATTCACCAATTTTATCTTAATTTTTTTATAATTTTTCATATTTTTTGGTAAATGGAGACTCATACACAGATTGTAGTTTTATAATTTCAATTTTGAATTTATTTTTTATTATTTATATTTTTTAAATGTATGTTCTTAATTCCATTATACAGTACTCTCATATTTTTTTTATGTCTTAAGATATATAAAATGACCATCATGTTGATTTATTTTTATAGTTTAACTTTTTTTTTAATTGTTATAAATTTTTTTTGTAGAAGGAAATTTATAGTCTCTTTTATATTGTTATTTAGATTTTAATCTATAGTGATTATTATCCATTTTATAATTTTTTTAAATTTATTTGATTTTATTTATTTTTTAATTATATATTATTATAGGTTATTATTTAAATTAATATGGTCGCTTTTACAACTTTTAGAACTTATAATTGTACAAAGTAAAAGAAAAATCGTGTACTAAAAGATATCTACATATCACATATTAAAATTCAATGACTTAAACGTGAAATAGTGTTAGAATGGAATATTGAAAGAGAGAAAGAGAGAGAGAAATTTGAGAGAGAAAGAGTGATGTAAGATTGTACGGCTGAATATAATAGCCTCATAACATTTTTACCAGTCATAAAATGCATTAACAGGTGAGTTTTTACTGTAAGAGCAGCATTCATTATGTAATATATACCATTAACAGGGATATATTCCACGCCATTAAATTGATTACGAATATCCTCTTATTTTCAATAGGCCTAAAACTTATAATGCCATTAATGTCTTCATTACTCTTACGAGGCGTATTATGTTTTATTTAATAAATTCTTATATAAGATTCAGATAACCAGTATCTTCTTGGTTTTAAAACATGAATATTGAAATTCAATCCGTGTAACTTCATGGTTAAAAGTTTCATTAATTTATTATAATCACAACTTCTATAGTAAGGTTTAAATTTATAAATAAATGTAAAATTATTAGTATATTACCGTAAATACTAAGTTAAGCAAATGAATATTGATTTTTAATTAACGTCTATTCAATAAAATATGTTAAATTAATAAACAAAAAAAAGTAATAAAAATATTAATATCTCTTTCACTAGTAAAAGAGAAAGTACTGAAATAAAATGTAAAATTTATTTCATCAAATAAAATTCAAATTCTTTATAAATTTTTTGTGTTTATAATATTTTTTTTGGTCTAATTTCAATCTGAGATCTAAAATTTATAATTTAAGTTTTGTAAAAAAAAAATCTTTTTTATGTAAAATTATTTGTTTCATACAAAAAGAGAAGAAAAAACATTTAATTTATCTATGTCTATCTATATTATTATATAAAGTCTAAGAGAGATATTGTTTGTTAGAGATAATCAAAGAAAAAATTCGGATTAATCGCAACTGAATTTTTACCATGTTTCTTGGCATAACTGGGAAGGGTTTTAGATATATTTCATCTCGAACAAAAAATATATGTAGTAGTGGAGATTTGTCGGTTGAAGCACTAATTTTAATGAATGGAATTAATGAACTGTGAGTCAATAACTGTGTGATCTGAGTTTGAACTGAATGATTCGAATCAATCGAAAAAATAATATTACGAAAATAGTAGAATTAAATTTATGTTAAGTAAAATCTATATCCAGTAAAATCTAAATCAGTACCCACACACAAAGAAGAAGAGGGCTTTTATTTGTTCGGAATATACAAAAGATTTACTCAATCAATCACAACTAAATTTTTACCCATGTTTGTTGGCATAACGAGAAGGTTTTTCGATGTACTTCATCACGAAAAATTTCGAATAATCAACCGATCGATTGCTTTCAACTTTTCGGGATACATTTATATTATTCCATGTAAGGTTTTAAGCCACAGAACGTAGCCTTAGCCCCCTTGAAGGTTAAAATATTAAAAATATTCATTATTTATTTACCCCCAAGAAGAGTGAAATTGTAAATTAAAGATATTCATTAAGGAAAAAAGATTAATCCTGTTACTTCAGTATTATATTTCTACCTCCATGGCAAAGAAATAAGCTAGTTTTTTTTCAGGTCAATAATATAATTATTATGTATCAGTATTATTCTTACAACTATGAGGAAAATATACAATGCGGAGGTGCATGGGGTTGGCCCCTCTGGGTAAATGGGAATGGTGACCGAAGCTAGCTCTGCGGGTGTCCAAGGTGCCGGTCCCCCTGGAAAATTGGGAATGACAAGCGAAGCCAGTTCTGCGGCCATGGAGTACGCTGCTTAGCCCCAGAAGGCCTCGAGGAGCCCCTGAATTGGCTGCGAGTTTCGCCTGGGCTGACCAGAGCCACGAGGGTTCAGGTTCTAGCTAGATGAGCAGGTTAGCTAATTTATATTTTTAATATACGGAATAAGAAAATTGACCAATAAATTTTTTCTATTTGGGTTTTACAACACCCCCTCCACTTACATTCTCCAGTTGCTTTTGATTGGTTATTATTATTCTAATGGTAGATATCTACTTTTATCAATTTAGATTCTACTCATCACCGATTGGTCCTATAAAATGAATTTTTGTTCGTTGAAAACAAAGTTTATTTCAACTAATTAACCTGTTATTGAATTAAGGAAGCCATTTTTAAATAAGTTTATCAATTGGAAAGTCATTCAACTCAAATTTTTAAATGATTGAGATATTTTATATGATACATTTTTAATCATTTAAAACTATATGATAAATTACAAAAATAACCATAGACAATTGAATTATGTAGAAATTTTAATTCAATAACCGGTAAAAAAAAAAAGGAATAATTTAATTTCTAATATAAAGTTATGAACTTTTACTGACTTTACTAGGTTCTCAAAGTTTAATACTGTATAATAATTTTTTAAGTAAAAGATTTTAATATTATTAAGCTTAAAAAAGAGAAAGATTTCTGTCAGAAGTAAAAATATAGACTAAAATTTCTAAAACTCTACCATTTACCTTTCTATTTAACAGCCAAGTTATTCATTGATTAAACGTGCAAAAGTTATTGATCTACTATATCGGTTTGTGTAAAATTACCCCTCTCTCACTATCCAGCTGATTAAATATAAATGTCACTCTGTTTAATTTATTGAATAAGTTTGACCAACCAGTATCAAACAATAAGCGCATGAAATGTTATCTTTGAAAAAATAAAAAATTCATCCTCTTTTCTATACGCTTTCACAAATAAACTAATATTAAAATGGTTTTCCCGTTAAAAAAATATTATATTTAGTTAGATATTTCTAGGTAACTTTCATGAGTACCTTCATCTGCTATTTTCTTTAATAAAGGTCAGAAATACTGAATTGTCATCTACTAAAAAATCAAAATTATTAGATTGTGCATGGATATTATGTATATATAATTACATTCATCAATGCCAAGCAAACACTATTAAAAATAAATGGAAGAATATTCGTATACATGTTCTTCTTATGGTATAAGTGTACACTAAGTAAGGGGTTTTTGAAATTCCGAATTTAAACGGTTAAAATGGAGTGAAAATTAATTTTACTATTTCTTTAATTATCTTGATTTCTGGTGTTCTAATTTTCATGTATATATCTAATAACTAATTTTTAGGTTTTTTGAAATTCCGAGTTTAAATAGTTAAAATGAATTTATTTTTTTTTATACTGCTTTTTTTAATTTCTCGGTAAGAAATAAAGATATCAACTTGACTTTTGGTACGTGTAATTTTCATAAAAATATCTTAAACCCGGGTTTAAAATATTTTTATGAAAATTTGTTCTAAATTTTTTGAAATTCAACCTTGAAAGTTGCGAAGAAGAACAAAGATTTTGAATAGTACTTGTAAATTTTCCCCATTTCCTACTATACTAAACAAGATATTCACCAGTTTGGGGGTTGCAAATACTCATCAGATTAATTAATAGAAACTATTTTCATGTTTTTTTGAATTTCAATTTTTTAAGGGGCGCGTCAGTGTACAACCGGCGGTTCAACAAACTCAGGTAGTGTTACTATTACTGTATGTGCGATGCAGCTGGCTGTATCAGCTTCCGGTTACTTGACTAAAATACATAAAATAAAAGTAATTAAAAAAATATTTATATGAGAAACGACGATGTCGTTTTCCCCTTTTTTCAATTTTCCCTTTTTCCCCTTTTTCTTATTTCCCTTTTTTATTTTTCCCTTTCTCCCTTTTTCCCGCGCGTAAATCGATCCAATAGTTGTTTTAGTCACACAGAACAGACACACATATGAACATTGCCTTTATAAACACAGGAGAAGAAAAGCTGTTTGCATATTTTTCTGTTTCGTAAATATCTTGACACCGGTGCCACCTAGCGGGTACAGTTTTTTCAAAAGAATTTTCTTTTCACGTAACTATATATTACACGTAATATATATTCTGAATGCTAAATTGGAACATAAATACATTTTTTTCGAAATATCTTGATCCCAGCGCCAGCTAGCGTATTGAAACTAATTCAGAAACTTTCGAGGGCGTGCCCGCAACATCTCACCAAAGTTTGATTGCAATAGGATGAATGGCATAGGAACGCATACCAGACAAACAAACACAAAGCAAAAAATCATTTATACATTTATATATATATATATATATATATATATATATATATATATAAGATTATTCTCACAAGCATTAATATAATAAACACAGGGAGGTTTATTGGCAGAGACTCTTGGCTAGACGAGAAGAGCTAGTGAACCCCTGACCTGCTAAATATCTCCTGACCGCGACAGGAAACACAAGTTACCATACAGCAAGGGCGAAGCCGCGACGGGTCTGCTAGTCTATATGTATTATAAAACATGTCCTCATATATTCTTAATCAACGCCCAGCAATAACTGCTGAAGATAAATTTACTACAATTTGTATACACGTTCTTCTTACAATGTAAGACCGGACTAAGAAAGGATTATTTTAAATTCCTTATTTAAAGGGTAAAAATGGAGTAATAATGAGTTTACTATTGTTTTTAATTTAACATTATAAATGAAGAATTAACTTGATTTTTGGTGTGTATAATCTACATGTGAAAATTTAAGAACTAATTTTTAGTTTTATTTTTAAATTTGACCTTTAAAGGGGTGAAAAAAGTAAAATATTTTTAACAGTGATTGCCCGTTGTTCCCATTTCCGACTGTACTAAACGAGATGTTCACTCGATTTGTGCTTGAAAATATTCTTCACATAAATATCTTCTTTTTTTTCTATACTGCTCCTTGGGTCGAATGGGTATTCAAGCAATACTCAACCCAGGGTGGCGATCTTTTATTTATCTCATTCGCTTTCCTCAAATCACTGAGGTGGAGTAACTGGGCCCAGCTATGCCGTTCCCAAGCTTCGCCACAGAAGCCGGGACTCGGTCTTGCCATCAAGCCTCAAGCCATCAAGTTTCCGACTGCATAGCCGGAAACCAAGTCCGGCTATGCCGTTCCCAGATCCCCGTAGTAGCCGAGTCTCGGTCTTTCTCTTCCTTTTTTTTATACTTGCTGTTTCCTGCTCTAGTCATGAAACTCTATTTCTTTCCTCTGAAAAATTTCCGTGGCCAAACCGTCTATACCATTATATTTTACCTCCCTTTGTACCATGTAGCTTACCAGTTATAGCGTACCAGATAAATGTCTAAAAATTTTTTTCAATTTTTTTTTTAATTTCAACGGTGATGTCATACAATAGTGAAATTTTACGTAGCAACGTAATATTTAAAACTTCATTGTTAATTTAATACATCTCTATATTTTATGTAAATAATGTACATATGAATATGTCTATATAGAGGTAGGAAAAAGAATCCGAATACCCAAGGGAACTGAATCTATATAGCTATCGATCCTGTTGGTGGCTGATGAAGCGAAGTTTAATATAATTATTGTAAATTAACTACTAAAATTTAAGTACGCTAATCATCTGATTTAGTTGTAAAAAATCTTTAATAACTCTACTTTCATTATGATTTTTATTTTGTGTTCTTATATAACACACACATTTTTAAATCATAATTTTATGGAGTGATTTTTAAAAAATGTAACATATTCATTATGTATCTAAACATTGTTTTTCCATGTAGAATTATCAGCTAGTTGTAATCTTAACCATTACATTGATTCATGGATCATAATAAATGCATGTATAAATTTATAACCGATGTTTTATAAGTGTTTTTAGTACTTAAACTATTATTAAAATATTGTATATTGTATGAAAATACAGTATAAATACTAAGTACTTACAATAAAATGATCGGATAATATTCTGTGTATATTTTTCTTCTGCTTTATTTCATTTTTGTTGCTTTAATATTAGTTATGTATTATCGTGATACAGACATTACATTACAATATAGCAAGATGTTGATTTATTCAAATAAATAGCTAAGTTATATTTTAACTATAATATTTAAATATATATATACATTTGGTAATGCAATAGAGATAAACGTATCTTTATTACTTAGGTAATTCATTGATTTTCTTACATTATAATAATTATGATTGTTTATTATATATATATATATATATATATATATATATATATATATATATACACGAGTATATATTTGTGTTTCATTGATGTTTAAATCTTCATTTGAATTGCTGCTCCTCGTGACTAAAATAGTTTTTGAGGTTTTATATAATAATATAAATAAACGATAACAAATTTAATATTTTTATCATGTTGTATTAGCAGTTTATTTTTCCAACCACAATTGTACCCGTTTGAGAGAACTAAGTTATGGATTATTTTATACGTATATAAATTAAGTTCCAAGTTTTACAATTACTTCAAGAAAATATAATTCAGTTACTTTCCTAAACTAAATAAAGCTAAACGTGATTTAAAAAAAAAAAACCATTTAATAAGAAAATTATTTTATAAAGACAAATTCATTCATAGTGTTCTGCCATTAGGGCAGGTCCTGACATGGCTGTTCCTCTTCGCCTTTTTTTTTTTTGCTAACCTCTTTGTTTCCGCATATTTTCCCCTTTCCGTAATCCCATCCATCATTTGAAATCACTTCCTTCCTTTTCCTTCCATTCAATAAGCCTTCTACAGACTAGGTGAACAATAAACACCTTCTCATAAAAAAAACAAAAAAAAAATAGTTATAATGTATAAAAGAATATCTTAAACGGCAATGTAAATACCATTAAAAAAATTTGCCTTGAAGAAATTCCAATATTAGGTAATTTCTCAATTTTCTTTCAATTTTAAAAACTTTAAAAAATTATCAAATCCAGATATGTCTCTACTTTGTTACTGTTAGCATGTTCTGATGTAAGTATTCTAATCTTAAAATATTATTTATATTGCAAGTTCAATAAAATTTCTATGAATTAAAATTCTATGTAAAATTTCTACGTATTTTTATGTATTGGTAAATGTTTTTCTGTGCTGTAAAAATTTTTGAGGTAAATTTAGAATGAAATGATTTTCAGGTTTTAGTTGTTGTTGACATTGAAAATTTAAATGACATTTCTGGAGGGTAATTCGAATTTCGTATTGTTTTTATTATCTAATATGTCGCTTATTTAATTTTCCAAACCTTCAAAACGAATATTACCTCATTAAAAAATTTTTTGAGAAACAATTGTTGGCATTTATGGATTCAAAGAAGAAAGTCCAAAAAAATATTTTAAATATTTTCCAATTTTAGAATTTTTGTTTTATTGTTCGTAATTCAGATCCAATTTACATTTTTTCTATATTTTTTTAATATTCTTTAGTAATTTATTTTCGTTCCCGTTTAGTCTATACTCATTACTATCAATATCGACGGGTTACGCGCGCAGCATAAGTCCCCCACAATAGGATCTCAGTTCACAAACGTACGCTCTCTCACACTACAGGCTGTTTAAAACAGTAAGCAATGTTTTGTTCACTGTAATTTCTGTATAGTTTATGGACTTTATATGTAACTATATGGCGTACACGTATGAACGTATACAGCACAGCGAAAGCACGGCACTATTTTCGCGGTAACTTGTACACGGTCACCTGGAGTATGAGTGTTGAGTCATAAGGTTCTACTTACAAGAGGTGGGGAAAACCCAAATATAAATGGTAATGAGTATAGTTGAAATTTACAGCCTTTAGTTTGTGTTGATGTACAAACTTAAGTTACATTATTACGGATAACTTTTTCAACATCATCAACAATAGTTTTTGGATTAAAATAAACTCGCAAATTAATTTTATGATATTTCGAAATATGAAATTGGAAAAAAGTTTCATATATCCTTGAATCTTTGTTTAAACATAAAAACTAACATTATTTAGTATTTTTATTTTTCAAAATGTATTTTTTTATTATTTAATTTATAAATGATTAGCGAATAATAAATATGTGAATTATCTGAGCAGCTTTTAAAAGTGACATTTATGTGTATTATATTACATATAACTAAACGTTTAAATTAGATGGGCGTGAAATTATTACAAGTATTATACTTTTTTTCGTCATTTTTTATTAAAAATTATTCATTTTTGTTCGGATTCGATAAAAATTTTCTAAGAGCAGCACGGAATAATAGGAGTTGTAGTTTCTCATTAATATTAAATCAAATGTAGACAATTTATCTGTTTAATTTTACTAGGTGTTAGTTTTAAAACGTAACTCGAGCAAAATAATTTGTATGTTTAGTACTTCTTACCTATCCTAGCTTCATTCTTTTAACACTACGCTAAGAAAGATAAGAAGTACTAAACACAGAAATATAATGATCTTAGGAAAAAAGATAATGATAGTAAATATTATCTTAACAATAATTTTAAGAAAAATAATTTTTAGAAAAGTTAATACAATAATTTCTGATGAAGTAGTTGGCAACACTACTTATTGTTGTTTAATAATCAGCTGATATAATTTTCTATTTCGTTTTTGTTAACTGTTAGTTGTTTTTGGTTATTATTAGAAAAAAATGGTTTTGAACGTGGAAGAAAAGATTTTTATAGTGGAAACTTATTTAACAACTAAATTTTTTTTTGTGCCAAGAGATTTTTCAATTCCGGTTCCCGAGAGTAAGAATGTATCAAATAAATCATCCAGTTAATCGTTTTATAAAGAAATAGAGGGACTAGTTCTGTTTGCAATTTGAGGTATAGTCGGAAACGTTCAGTATTTAATGATGAAACATTGAAAGATGTTTGGGTAAACTTTTTAAAATCACCTGAAAATCATTACGAAAACTTGCGCAACGAAAAGGAATATCTCTTTATTGTGCTTTTAAAGCTACCCGGCTATTTAATTTAAAGCCTTACCAGATTCATGTATCACATGAATTACACCCACTGATTATGCTGCTAAGCTCCACTACTGTCAATGGTTTAATCAGTTCGTTTGGGAGAGCATTAAGTGTTGGATAATTTATTTCTTACGAATAAGGCTGGTTTCATTTGAGTGGTTACGTTAATAGTAGAAATGATCGCTACTAGAGCTCCAAAAATTCGCATATCATCCACTCACGATCTCTACACCCACAGAAGACTGGTGTATGGCTTACAATTTCCAGGTGAAGAATAACTGGCCCCATATTCTTTAAAAACATTCTTAATTCAAACCTCTTCCAAGAAATTGTAACGCAATTTATTGCAAATTTAGGATTAAATGAGAGAAATTCGTGATTTCAAAGTGTCACATGTCAAACGGCAAGAGCAATAATGGATCTTTTGAAAAATTTCTTTGCTGAAAGAGTAATACTGACTGCCTTATGGCCAGCTAGGTCATCTGATGTTTCTCCTGCAGATTTTTTTCTCCGACGATATCAAAAAGGTTGTGTATTCAAAAATAATTCACACACCATAGAAGAACTGAAATTCAACATAACTCAAGAATTACGAGAAACTAGAAGAGAGGTTTCGAAGGTTGCACGGGATATGAAAAAGTGGGTAAAGGTTTGCATTGGTGAAAATAGTACACCTTCAACATTTGTTATAAAATAATTTGATCTTAATTTTTTTTCCCTAATAATTGTAATATTTATAACTAATCGCATTAAATACAAGTATAACACATTATTCTTTCTTTAAATTGGGGTTTTTTTTTGGGGGGGGGTGCGTTTTAAAATAAACAAATACCTTATCCTTCAGATGTTTATGAGAATTATTTAAATGTGTTAACTAACCTCAATCTTCCAACTCTTTACGTTATAACTTACTAGAAATGTTCTACTTGTTTTTTACAGTTTACGTTTCTTTTGAATGAATTGTGATCATACTTTTAGCGTTGAATTCGTTTTATAAAAAGAGAGATATTTTTACAAGTACAGCATTTTGTTAAAGAAAAAAGTCGAAAAACTATCAATGTTTAGCTAATATTGATGCTGGTGCAATCATTTATAGTTGATAGATACGATGATTCTATCATTGATTGATAGTGTACGAGTATGTTGTGAAATATTATGGATTTAACTCGTATCTTAAAAATGACTTTTAACACTGGTATTAATTGCTATATTATTCTTAAAGGCCGGAATTCAACTGACATATCTATTTTTTCTCCTATCAATCACGCAACTTACTTGGAGTTTATGTTATTTTTTCACCATATTTATTATTATTTTTTTAAATTTATTAATAAGTATATTAAACATTTAGTTTGAACTTAATTTTTTACATAATAATATAATTTTCAGATAAAGCTCTATTGCTTTAAATAGCAGATAATGAAGATAATTTCATCCGACTCATACCAAAACTTTGGTGTGAAGAAGCAAATTTGTGATTTTTATGTAAAATATTGTAACACTGGAATTACTGAAAATGTTAATGGAATGAGTCTAGCTAATTAGACGATAATAATAGAATAAATTAGATATTTTATGTAAAAATAATGGAAGGACACTATGAAAAACTTTAGTTGTACTATCAAATAGTGTAAATAAGGTACCCAGATATGAAAAATAATTGGAATTGAAATGAAATACTTCGGAAGATAATAATAGCCAAATTTAATTACTACTTTTGAGGAATTTGACCTATATTTATTAACGACTTAATTTTGCTCTTATTTGATAATTTTTAAATTTTAGTTTCTACGAAAGCTGAAAATTCAAATAATAGAGTCTCTACTATTATGATATTATTATTATCAATGATAAATCACACATTGCATATTAAAACTTTTCAACTCAAAATAAATTACATTGTTCATAGTTAAATCAGACATTATGAATCACAGAACATTGTTCAAATTATATCTGTTTATTTGTAAGAGACATTCTGGTGAATAACATATTGCTAATAAATTTCTAATCTGCTTCTGCGTCCGATTTCCTGCAAACCAAGTGAATAATTACTTTATTCAAAAATTAGATATAATTGGTCTTAAAAACCAGGTATTAGCTACCACTTTGTATTTTGTTAGGAGCCACGTAAGAAAATTGGAATCCGGTTTGGCCCAAATGATAATGTGTTATAAATGCCCAATAGACAATAGGGAGCACCTTTAAAGAAAATTATATTGTTAGTTATAACTACGTTCTAAAACACCCTGAAGCATTAAAATAAAGTAGTATTAGGTTTATTGTAGGTTGATAATAAACGGGTAAATAATTTACAGGCAAGTACATTATTATTAACTCTCGGAAATTGTGGCTTGGGTCAGTAAAGAAACAAAAAGGAGAACAGTTAATCCTCATGCCGTTCATAAAATTATGCTGCCAGTATCTTTATTATATGCGTAGTGAGGTTGGTACACACACTTTAATGTTATATGAGGAAATAATTGTGGCGTTCCACCCTGAACAGATTTACTAAGTAACAGATATTAAATTCACTTGGACCCAAAAAAATAACCGAAGTTAATCCGTAGCTTTAATTATTATTAAAATTAATTTTTAAAATATAATTATATATATTTTAATTTTAAAATAAATAATAATATTACAAAATTACTGTTTTTATGTATAAAAAAGTATTATTATCAGTACAATTTTATACACACAATTTAATTTAAACAGTACAAAAGGAAAATATACAATAATAGACCTTCTATTGTTCTTACTTTTATAATAAAAAAAAAATGTTTTTGCAGGTACCACAAAAATAACTGCTTTATTTAATCAAAAAACTTTGCATGTAATTATCAGTAATTTAATATTAATTACATGTAATTTTTTTCCAAAGTATGACAGCTATTTTAAATTTAAAATTTTTATTTTATGTTGATTTATTTAATGAAAATATTTATTTAATAACATAAATATTTTGAATATAAAACATTATGTTTGTTATGAATATAAAAATTTTATTTAATGTTTTTACTTAAATTCTCAAATTTGTATAATAACGTTTTATATATATATATATATATATATATATATATATATATATCTTAGTCGGTAGGGGCCAGGTCTATCCAGTACTTGGATCTCCGGGGAGCAGGTCAAGCCAGGTGAATCCCGGAGCCTCCAGCGGTCACGGTACCGAACCTACTGCCGTAGAGTCCCTCGCCAGAGGACTCCGCTCCTAGACCCCTGATTTTTCCATTACCTTTATGATTGTGAGAATAATACTGATAAATATCAATTATGGTATTCAGTCTTTTTAGAAACCTGAAAAACAAACTAAATTTAAAAAAAAAACAAAAAAAAATTATTTGTAACTAAATTGCATAGTCCTTTAACGAGGAAAACTCCACTAACGAGGAAAACTACACAATCTATTTCATTTTCCATGGTAACAGAAATATAGTAACAAATTAGATTAATTTTTTTTTTCTTTAATGAATAATTCACAACTTCACCTCCAAAGGGGATAGGGCCACTATTTATGGCATAAAACCTTAACAGTGATAAGGCAAATCCTTTGAAAGCAATCGGTCGATTGGTTCCCACGTGATGCTAGAACAAACAGACAACATTTAGGCATTATAATTATGATTGAATGTATAAGATGTATATACTCTCAAGTAAATATTCTAGAAACTATATTTTTCTTTCATATATTCAATGGTCAACGTTCAGATTTCTCGAGGTTGAATCTAGCTAAAAAGAAAAACTGGATTACTATTTTTTATAGAAAATATTTCATAATTGGATTGTTTTTTACTAATGAATTCACTACAGAAGCTCGTAAGTGGGAATGGGAAAATGGAAATTTGTGGCATATGAAAAATGCCATGCTTAACCGGAATTCTAACCAAGATCACCGGAATGAAAGGCCGATACGCTACCACTACCCCTCGGCGATCGGAATTTCAACCATAAATTACTCAGAAAGATAAAAAAAAGAGCATAAATTTGTTTTAAATATTTTAATTAGCCAACCATCGTTTATAAAACGTCCATTATTTTTTTTATAAATCCATTAAAATATTTTAATTAAATCTTTCACTTTATACAGCTATGAATAATGAAAAAAACTGTTTTAAATATTTTTCAAATAAATAAGAGTAATATGGCTATGCTTCACCATTTCACTAAACAATAGAGAAGTTAAACAAAAGAAGAGAAAATGAGGATCAATATCCAACAAAAATAAATTATTTTAAAAAGAGCTAGCTGACTACATAGTTGTAGGATTTTCCCGGAACGCGTTTTAGCCGCATGACAATTCCTACAACAGTGGGTTGTTTCTGATGCACGGCTTACACACACACAACTTAATCCAAAATATTTGTCATTTTATTAAAATATAATATTTTTTCGTTTAATTCAGTGATAATAACTAAAGCGCGTGACCAAACCGTATATTTAATTTACGTGGGTATCACACCCACTACCACACCGAGATGGTCCAGTGGTGAACTCGTCATCGCAGATCAGTTGATTTCGAAGTCGAGAGTTCTAAGTTTCATCTTAGTAAAGGCAGTTCCTAGACCGTATAGTCAGTTGAATTCTAGATCGGATACCGTTGTTTATTGGTAGTTGGGGGTTTCAATTAACCACACGATTCAGGAATGGTTAACCTGAGACTGTACAAGACAACACTTCATTTACATTCATACATATCATCTTCATTCATCTTGTGAAGTAGTACCTTACGTTGGTTCCGGAAGCTAAACAGAAAAAAACAGGATGTAACGATACTAACGGCAACGATCCTCTAACTAAACTAATATAATTTCACAACTTATATAGAACAAAGTTCGTTAGTACGTTCAGTAGCTGGTGTAGCCGCAAGTCTTAGCGCACCAGGTTACCGAGTCAACTGGGCGATTGAATTCAAGACCCAGCCAGAACGAGTTACTATTTTACACTTTAAACATTATTCATTTATTTAATTCTACCGCTCACCTGTGATTTCACTACATAGACGACTACAACAGTATATTTTGGGGTGGCAGTGCGATTTTGTAAAACTTTTTTTGCAGATATAGTTATTTTTTAATTGTTAACAAATGTGCCTAAGAAAAATATGATCTTAATTATGCGAAATCTCGAGATATTGAGGGTGACCTTGCTCTACAGCTTCACCCCCTTGTCGTTTTAAGTTGAATATTTAATATCATCAATGCTCCATATATAGAAGTAATCTGATGAAGTTCGATAAAGATCGGTCCAGAAGTTCTGGAAATATAATGTGATATAGAGGCCGACACCGACACATGTACATACGAAAACCGCATATGCCCAAATTGGACCCATTACAGTACTTTGACTTCTAGAGCTATAGCGCTATCTAAACGGGAAAGTAAAAATGCTGTTATTTTAATGTATTTTTCTTTTAAAAATCATTAGGACATTCAGTTTAATTAATACCAAATAAATCTCAATGAATAGTAATTAAAATGATAAATGGATCAAATTTCTAATAAAAGAAAAAATAATAAACCACTGTATAATTTATTCTTACTTAATAAATTTAATCTATGATAGATATTATAGATGAGAATTTTGAAAGATGCATTCCTGAATTTGAGTGTGTAAGAATAGAGTTACAAAAAATTTGAAGATTTGTATAGATGAACTAGTACAATGATTATCAACAAAATCTGTTGTATATTTATTGTCCTATACAATAGTAATTATAATAGTAATAATAATAACATTTTGTATAATAATTTTATTTAGAGGATATTTTTTTCACAATTTATTAATGTACAATTTACATAACCAAATCACCTTGATTTAATGAACACCTATCGTTAAACAAAACTTGAATATGATTATATGAACTGATCTGCGACTTTTTAACAATAAATTACATTTGTTATTTTTGGTATAGCCGTTATACGATCATTTTTGTAATTTATGTTCACTTTTTTTTAAATGGAACTAAATTGCTTCACGTCATGAATATTCCAACAGTAATTTAAAAGTCGGTGTTACATGTATTATGCTAGAAAGTATTTGTATGTATAATAAATTGTCTGATGAAGATTTAAAAACAGTAACGAGTTTAGAAATTTAAAGTATGAATTTATGTGCTATTTCTAGGTGTTGAATATTAGCAAACATTAATGTACTTTTCTTTTATGATAAATTTTAAACTAAAGCGAGCAATTGTGTCAAATTGCCTGAGCAAACAAGTTGCACAACATCAGGTTTTCTACAGAGATATACAAATTTATTTAATACACCGTGATTAAAAATAATCAACGTTTTTAACAGTACAGATTAAATTTAAATTATCTCCAATAACGCCACCTTCATCATCGCTGTACCCTTGCTCCTCCTTTCCATGAGCGGATTCCTTCTAAAAGAAGTAAAAATTGTTCTATTTCTAGGTAAAGGTATAATAAATCTTTTTGATTAACATGTTTTTTCAGATTTACAAATAATTATAGGAGGTCGATCCTACCAGGATTATCAAATCAACAATATACAAATGTAACAATCACAATAGATGCTGGGTTCAAATCCCGGTCATGGCATCTTTACATACGCTACCAATTTTCAATGGGCTAATTACCATAGCTGTTGTGACCGCCTTTTCGTAAAAAATAAGAAATTGTATATTTAATTTGCTAATAAATTAATTAATGTTAGTTTATATTATTCAAATTAATAATAATTTAACTACGTTTTGATTGCCTAGAATTAATAGATGGAAAAATTCGGAAAGCTAGTGTAGAAAGTGTAGTACAACTACATCAAATACCAAGGTAGTTTGGAAAAATCTCACTCTGACACAGAGATGACAAAAGTATGACGAAATGACAGTGATATTTTTCAAGTATGATCCGTTAGACAGAGAATTTTCATACTGATACGTTTAGTTGCTTCTTTTTGGCGATCGAGTAATGTAAAGAAGTTTTGATACTTTTTTTTTGATAATGGATAAAATTGAAAAATTTATATCGGCAAAATCATCTCGAACCCCGTAGGGGAAGACACCCGCCTTATGACGATCCCGATCACACCACCTTCACCGTTCATAACCTAATAGGCTTTACTGGAGGTTGTCTTTTAGATCTTCTAATCTTGATAACACAACACTGTCATTAGTTTGGCTTCTGTCAGGATGCCACCGATACAAATGCCTCGGCATACACTTCCATTAGTGTATTTACACAACCTACTACCGCCTTTGTATGGTCTCTTCCAACCACGACCGCATACCATACTTTCAAATATCAAATTAACCGATTCGCAGATCGCGATCCCCTCCCCTTTCTCTAACATCGAAGGTTTCACACAAAACTCTCCCTATATCTAACTTCAGTAAGATTATGCACTTAGATCATTAATTATTGAGTCTTTAAACACAAAAAATAGTATTATCATACCAACAAAACAAGCGTTGATCGCAACAATGACAATTTTGTCCTACAGTTCTGTTTTCTCAATGTCCTCATCATTTACTTAAAAATCAAGGAACAGATTCACACATTTAGTAAGGCTCTAATAAAAACATACCCTATCACTCTTTATTTTTAAAAATGGACAAAATTGACGTTCGAACCGTTGTTATAACATACTTTTTAAAAAAAAGTATGAAAAAATCCAAAAAGATTCTAATTTAAAGAATTCTTCCTCTACATTTTCGACGGTAAAAATTGGGCTGCTAAATTTAAACGACTATTCATTCAAAATGATAATCGCTCGTGGCCTCCAAACGCTGCTACAACTGACGAATTCGTCACAAAAATTTTAAGTGGTGTATTAAATGATCGCTAAGTATGCTGACATCACAAGTCGTGTCCAGTATATTTTACACAATTTCATTTTATGGAAAAACCATTCCGCTTGATAGTTGCCGGGTTTGTTAACAGAACCAAAAACCAATTCGACTGAACTGTAAGCATATCTAGAATTATTTAAAATTAGTTTCTTTGACTATTGTAGCAGTAGATCAAACATGGATTCACTATTACACCCGAGAGACCTAATAATAGTTCAAACAGTGGGTGGGAGTGGAAAAAATGATTTGAAGTGAAAATGGTTCCACCTACAGGATATGTCATGGCGATAGTTATTTGGGATTATCGTAGTGGTGGTGCTTATAGACTAACTGGAAAAAGCAGGATCATCACCTAGAAATATTTTGTTTCACTACTGGACAGATTGAAGAATGCTATTCAGGCTATACGTTCACATCTGGTCCAAAAGAAAATACTCTTTCACCACAACAATGCGCCTTCATACATGTATGGATTGTTGATGGAAAACTCCAGGACCTAAGTTTCGAAATGCTTCTATATTCACCGCATTTCCTAGATTTATATTTCAGTCATACTTTCTCTTCCCAAACGACGAAGATTCTTTGAAGTGACGAAATCAAAGCTTAGACAATCGCTTATTTTGCAAATATGGACAAGTCGAATTATACTGAGGGCTCTAAAAAGTAGAAAAGTCGTTGATCTATTGAATTGCAAGACGACTGCATTGAAAAAAACGTTTTTAAAAATTTAATAGTTTACTAATCTGATAAATAGACAATATTTCAAAAAATGTTAACTAATTTGTTTACTTTTCGTTCATATCATGAAACTGTATTTTTTTTATCGGTATAATTTATCAGAGGCAGACATCAATTTTTTATATTTTCATTTTTATTTTTCTTGGCGCAAATATTTGAAGTATGAAAAGAGTAAGAAATTAAATAATAAGGATACAATTCATGTAATACAATCGTAAATAACTTCTCTTTTTGATGTCGATAAATATATATAATAGTTATTTGTAAGTAATTGTATTCAAGAAATGAAATTCACTTCAAATAATATTATGTTAGTAAATCATTTCATTTTCATTTAGATTTGCTAGACAGTTTGAAATATGATTAGTTCTTGATTTTTTTTTGATTTTTTGTTAATAATAATTTTCTCCACAGTTTATGTAGTTTAATTAATCCTAATAAATTTATGTGTTGCAACAATTTACATACAAAAATCTGTAGATAAAAAATTAAATCCTAATTTACGATAATTTCATAATTTTTCCTATAATTAGCTATTAAAAGCTAAAATGTTTTTCTTGAATCCTCAGCTTTAAAGTATATTTGAGTCAGCTTTAAATATATTTATAAAAATATGCATGTGAATGTATTAGTTATTCTTCCTGTATCGCTATTCTTGGCTTGTCTAGACATACTAGAAGGATTGTGAAGGGAACGAAACATTATTCCTGTCTTCAGTGACTAAAAGTTGAATATTTTGTTTCTTCCTAGTCAAATCTTAACGAGTATATAATGACTTAGCTGCACGTTTCTGTCAGTTGGTTTATTTGATACGTGTTCTTTAACGTTTGATTAAGTTTCTTCTTCCTTTTAAATTCATTTCAAATGTTGTTTTACCCTACATTTTAATTAAGAAGAAGGTTGAAAATAAATTAGATAGTGAACTTAGCTAGCAGACTAATCTTTATTTACTTATGTAAGTATATAACTTCAAAAGTAATATGTTTTACCTGGTTCTTGTCAATGTTTATTACATTATTAGTAACAAGATGTAATTACAGAAATCTTTATGTAATTTTCTTTTCAGCTCATAAAAATACTTTTAAAAAATTGTTTATCTGTTAAAATTATCGGCCAATTAACAATTTTTAAAAGTTTTCATAATTTTTAACCATTGATTACAAATTTTTTTGTAACAGAATGATTGAACTACACAAATACCAGGAAGTTTTTTTTATTATTTGATGCATTTTTCATCGTAATTTTGTATATTTAAAAAAAAGTAATTTTATAGTTTTATTTTTACTAAATAAATGTATTATTAGTGGATATCTGATTAATATTCACTTTTCTTTTTAAAAAGATAAATCGGTAAGATCATATTTACTTTTATTTGGATGTTATTAACTATAATTTTTCAAATAATTCTAAATAAGAAAACATAAACAATTTTTTTTTCATTATTATAATTGCACAATAGCCTATTCTAAACTAGAAAAATATAAGTAAGATTTAGAAATGAAAGAAGTTTATAGTAGAACAAATTCTTGAACAGGTGTTGTTAACGGCTTCTTAGATTGGTTATAACATGACTGCACTAAATAAACTTTGATGTTGTAAATTCATTTAACTAATCTTCAATAATTCATTTTTTCCCTAAAATTATTACTACGATTTAAATTTACTGTATAAATACAACACAAAAAATGACATCACGCTGCAGGTTTTGGTTCAGTTCTCATCTCGTTTTTGGTACTGTTTATTTATTTCATTGCTAATACAATGTTACTGAAGATTGATATAGATATCACCCATTAAAGAAAACTTATAAATTAAATTTTAATCATTAATAATTAGGCTCACATATACACGCATACGCTCATGCGCGCATATATATATATAAAGGATAAAACTCACATACAGTTTACACTTTTTTTTAAATAAAATCAGATTGCCATTTAAGATGTTAAACAGTTATCATCAGTAGATGCTCAGATAACTTAAAAACAAATCATAAATAAATAAAAAATATTAAAATAAATTAAAAGTATTAATTGATAAATAAATGGTATTTATAAAACACTATTATTAATTATTTATTTATTTACTTGTTTCCTTATTTAATCTTTTCCTCAATGTATGTTGTAAATGATCGTACAATCATTGAAATGGCAATCTAATTTTAATTTTTTAATAAAAAATATTAAACCTTTTGTAAATTTAATAATTTTTTTGGGTATTTGATGTTTTCTAATGACTTTAACACATATTTAGCATAACTCTTTGTTTATTTGTTGCGGAAAGTAGATAATGAAGAATAACACTCGTTTTATGGATAAGGGCTTGTGTTATTGACAACATTAGTAGATATAGATTTGTTTTGTAACAGTAGTAAAAAAAGAAAATTAAAATAAATAAAAAATTTAATAACTAAATAATCAGGTAAAATTAATTCCTAACGTTATACTAAAATTGAAAAATTGTCAGACACGATAAGGAAACGAGAATTGCATTTTACTCTCATTTATTCAGAATGAACAACAGTAGATCAGAAAATAATTTTTAATTAAATACCTTTTACATAAAGTTACATTCCATTATCTGCTAGCTAAATCTATAAAAAAAACCGGCAAAGAGGTCATAATTTTCATTGTTACACGTTTACATTAAATATACCAATTTGTTTTTAAATATTATGATTATATTATTTTTACTAAAAATCTATGAAATAGAATAAGAGACGATTTAAAATTGCTTTTAGATAACATATAAGTTAATTTCATAAATCTGTAGAGATTCTATAGAGTTTTTGAATATATTTCACTAGCTTTTTCAGAGTGAAACACCTCATAGGTCACTCAAATTAGATTTTTACGTGTTAAAATTAACATCCGTTAGGTAAGACATTTAAAATAGGAAAAAAAACCGTAGAATTGAATGAACTACATTTCCATCCTCTCATTATTGCGTATCAATTGCAAAATAGCATCTAAAGTTGGCGGAAAACCGGTATTTTTCGTTTTAAAGAAAAACTAGATGTTTTACAAAAAAAACGTTTTTAATAAAAGACATAAAACAATCTTCTAATATTATTAAACTTTTTCTTCATTAAGATTACCTCAACAGTTTAATGGGAATAAATAAAAGTTAATTTAATTATTAAATTTATTTTACAACCATATTATGCTAGAAAAAATAAAACTGTTAAACATTTTTCCCTCCATTTATATCTTATAAAATATTTTTCTGGTAAAACAATTATGAAATTCTTTTTATGGATTAAAAGAGTGGAAAAAATGTAACAAAGAAACTCTTTTTCTTAAGTAGACTGACCAGACGTCAGTAAATATATCTCTACAGATGTCACCTTATAACAGGTGACTGACTGACTGAACTGTTCAAAATACTATTTGATGAGAAAAAATTATATTTATTAAATTAAATTATTTATATTTTTTTAAATTAATTTTTATGATCGTCTTAAGATATCTGTTATTATATCTATCGTTTTTTTATTTATATAAACTATAAAATTTATTATTTTATTTATTTTTTGTTCATCTATTTTAAATAAACTGCCTAGTTATTAAATTCATAATAATTTCAGTCCTACCAACTCCGATGATCGCAGTTTGTTAATATGTTTGATCATACCTCGAGGATAAGTATCAAAATATTTTACCTACCATTAATGACAGCTTAACAACTGTAAGACGCTACTTTTTCTTTTTTTTTTTACATTTTTAAGTTCATCTTGATTATCTTTCCACTAATAATAAAAACGATTATGCAAATATTTTTTTTTGAATTGATTATTTCTCGGTTTTTTTTATGTAAGAATGTTTAGTGTAATAATTTATGTAAAATGTTATTCTTCAAAATTAAACACCTTACGATATTTAACATATGTTTTACATTCTTATAATTTGTTTCCATCAGTTTATCCAGAATATGAATTCTTATAAATAAATTTTATAAATTACAGAATCTCTATGTTATTGGTTTTTTAACCAATACATTCCGATAACAAAAAAAACGAGAATGTCTAACAACAAAAAATTCTATTTTAACGAAGAAAAAAATATTCTTTTTATAACATTATTTTCAATCAAATACAGAATGGTTTAGGAAGAACGAAATAAACTTAAATGACTTGTTCTACTGGTGAAAATGAAGCAATATAGGTTTTCAAAATGCTTCGTTAGCGAGTGTCTAGTTTAATTGTTTGTAAATTTGTTTTATTTTTGGTGTTTGTTAATTTTTTTAAATAGTTAATTCATATTAAAGATTTTGTTTCGTTTAATATATATTTATAAACTATCCCGTATTTTGATATGTTTCGTTTTCAATAAATTTCAAATAAATTCTTACTTTTATATTTAGCTTTTTAAACTTTATTCATACCATTTTACTCAGAAATAAATTCTCTAAAATTTATTTAAAAAGGTTTTATGTGTTTATTACCATTTAACTAAGTTAATTTAGCCAAACATAAAATACGTTTTTACGCCCCATTCTTTTGCTTTTTACCCCAGATTTCTCAAAAACTAATAAAAATACAATTTTAGGGCCTACTTTTTTTTTCTTTTTCCGAAGTAAAGCAAGAATTGTGATCACGAAAAATTTCGGTTTTCAAATTTTAGCGGAAATAACCATTTTGACTAGTTTCGGCGTGACGTCTGTACGTACGTACAAATTTATATCGGATAACTCAAAAACGATTAGCCATAGGATGTTGAAAGTTTGGATTTAGGACTGTTATAACATCTAGTTGTGCACCTTCCCTTTTGATTGCAATCGATTGAACCAAAAGTGTCCAAAAAATCACAAAATCAAAAACAAATTTGGATTTTGGAATTTTTTTAAATTCAGAAATAAGCCCTCATTCAGAGCCTTTCAACGACATATCATAATTGGTACTTATTTTCACTGGTTACAGAGTTATAGCGAAATATGGTTTTAATTACTGAAATATTTGGATCTTACAAGGACGAATCTTACAAGCACATCGGTACGAATCAGATTTTATCTCTTTTTTTACTATTTTCTTTTAAATATATTGATTTATTAATAATTATTAACCTGTGATTGTAAAAAAAAAATTACGATTAATAATAATTCAATAATAATAAAAGAAAAAATATATAAAGTTATTAATGAAATATAATGTTACGTACTTTTCATAAAAAAAAAAAAAAATGTGTATATGTAATAGGCGTACAAGGAAGTCATGTGTTATCCACATCAGATTTTTGTTTTCAATTATTCAGGTTAGATTTCACGTAAAATCATTAAATTACTCGTTAATTTGGGTCCCAAGAAGTAGCTTGACTTAATTTTACTGAAAGCGCAGAAATCAGGGCGAAATCTTTTGACACTGATTAACGAAGCGTTTCGGAACCTATGTTTATATAAACTTTCTTCTTTATTTTCACCAGTAGAATATGTCCTGAAAGTTTGATACATTCGTCGTGAATCAGTCATTATGAAAATCAGCAACCAAATGTATTTTTCTTAATCATTTTACATTGACTTATAGCTCAAACCATGTATAATTTTATAATTACTAACAAATACATAAAATAAAATCTATAGCACAAAAATATTTAGCGAAGCTTGATAATGTTCCCGTATATGCAAGTGTAAAAAGTAACAGTACTATATATTAACAGTTTTTATTTAGAAAATTTGATTTGGAGATGAAAGGTTTTTCCCCTTTTAATCATTTTTTTAATCAAAAAAATTATTTTTAATAGCTCTTTGTTCCTTAACCAGAGCCATTAAAAAATAGCTGGGCCTCACAAAGGAGACCCAAATTTTTTCAGTTCTTTTTGAGAGAGCATTTTTAATTTTGGCCAGATGCTGATTTTTACTTTGAATAGTACCACATTTCAGTTGGACTAGAAATGAAGCATAATACTTTCCGACGATGGTCCTGCCATTTTCAAGATAATTTATGAGCATTACTCCACGAAAATCCCAAAAATATTTTTTTAATACGATTTTTCTTCAGTTATAACAGTTTTATATATATAGTATGGACTGATATTTGATCTGTAGCGTGTAATGTTGAATCCTTGTTTCATTTACTGTTATATCGTTATATCAGTGTAAATAAGTCTGAACACCCTTGAGAATTGTTCAGTCGAATTCGTTTCCGGTCTATCAAAAAAGATACACATATCGAAAACTTTTTTCATAAAACAAAAAAAATTATGTAAAATGTGAGGAATTCCTGACATTACGGAATTCCACTATGGAGGAATTCCTTTATTTAGTGATTAGTTTGTAATTATTAATTCATTTTGTTTTATTTATTTGGTCCTTTTCTTTTTTTTTGTCTTATTAATTAATTATTATTATTATTATTATTAATTATAACTTCATATAACTTGCTTAGGAGGGAATTCCTTTATTTAGTGATTAATTTGTAATTATTAATTCATTTTGATTTATTTATTTGATCCTTTTCTTTTCTTTTTTATTTAATAAAATTTCGCTTTATAACGCATGTAAATTTTTGTTAGTTATTCTTAATGATTTTTTTTATTTTCAGTGCTTAGTTTTTGAAAATTAATTTTTTTAATTGTAATTATATTTTTTAAGACTAAAAAATGTTGTGCCAGAATTTGCGGTTATACATCAAGTTAAGTCAATTTTTTTTAGAGAATTTTTATTTAAATATAAATTTAGTTTATTGTTATAAATGTTTAGTTTATTGGTATAATTGGTTAGTTTATTGTTAATTATAAATTTAGGTTTATTATTTAATTTTGCTTAGTTTATATTTGCTAACATTGCAAATAGTTGACACTATTTGCAATGTAAGTACACTGAAGTATCTTTACTCAGCGATCATTTTATACGGGTTATGGGTTTTTGTTACGATTGTAGCAGTTTTTGGTGTCCCAAGCGTTTATCAACTTGAGTAGATGTATTACCATGTGTTAAATCAGCAGCTCACTTTTTAATATCGAAAACTAAGGAAAATAATTTTTTTTAAATGGAATTTTACTCTTTTTGTATGCCCATCGCAGTTAAACCGTTATCAAAAGAAAGTACTTACAGCTTAATCTGAAATTTTATCCATTTTTCAGATGTCAAAAATTGTTTACACGATTGCCACAAACAAGCAACTAAATTCAATCGACTGAAATTTTATTATGTAAAGAATTATTATTCAGAAATATAATAATCATTTGGTCATACTTACGCTATCTCTGTGTAAGGATAATAACTTTCCAAACGAAATTATGTAATCTACAGTTTTCAAGTGTATTAGATAGAATCTTTTAGACGACTTTCATTTCTTAATTTTTTAATCTATTGTAATAATATCTTCAAGTTTTCAAATATTGTAGCTAAATAGTTTATAAATAAATTTTACATCCATAATCTAAATTTTTTTCAACTTAAAAAGTGTTTTTCAGTTTCAATCATTTTATAAAAATCTCAATTATGCATTAAAGACATAAGTAAAACGAGTAGAATTTTGAAAAAAAAAGTTAAGATTTTATCAGTAAAAGCTTTTTTTTAAATTAGAATTTTTAATTTAGTATTTTTTTTCAGACTTCAATGAAAGTATAGGTTCTCGGTTCATAAAAAATAAACTTTTTTATACAACTTCAAGTTTTACTTAAATTTTTTTTTTATTTTGATGATTTTATTTTTCAGAAAAAGTGCCTGTGTTAGTCAGTAAATTTTTTCAACTTAATTGAAGTTGAAGAATCTTTAAATAAAAAATGTTGACGATCTGAAAATTTTTTTATTTGTTTATTTATTTTCTTAACATTTATTATTGAAGGATTTATATATTCGTATAATTAGGAATACATTAATATGTGATGATGTAGAGGTGTTATGAATGTTTATGGGAGTATTTACTTTATGAAAAATGGTTGAAATACTTTGGTTAAAAAAAAATATTCACATTCCAGTAAACCTTTAGCTCCGCTCGTTAAAGTCTCATTGGGAGATTTCTCTACATTTATTTTCTTCTTTTTATCAAGATGCGAGGGGTCTCACTTTTTTTTCGAGTTCTCATCAGCGTTTATTGCAGGCCAACCCATGATTTAAATAAAAATAAAACTTACATCTTTTTAATTTAATGATTTTTAATGTTTACTTAAATCTAATAATAGAACAAGACTATTTAAAAAAAAAACTTTTTTAATAAAATCGTAATAAATATTAACAATAATTTACTTTTAAAAAAAATTCTATTTAAAAAATAATAAAAAAAAGGTTTTAAAATAAAAATATTAATTTTCGAATATTCCAGTAATTTTTACTTTTTTTATTTTATGCTAAATGAAGAGCAGATTTTTTTTACTCACTGTACGAAGTAAAGGAAGTAAAAAAATTAAAATTTCGGTTTTCAGATTTTAACGGAAATTGATATTTTCGTTGACCATCCCTGAATCCATTTGACTTGTTTCGGCGTGACGTCTGTACGTACGTATGTGCGTATGTATCTCGCATAACTCAAAAACGATTAGCCGTAAGATGTTGAAATTTTGGATTTAGAACTGTTGTAACATCTAGTTGTGTACCTCCCGTTTTCACTGCAATCGACTGAACCAAAAAAGTAGAAAAACAAAAACAAAATTTGGTTTTTGGATGTTTATTAATTACAGTAATAAGCCCTCATTGAGAGCTTTTCAACAATATACCATAAATGGTATGTATTTTCCATACATACCATTGGTTCCAGAGTTATAGCCAAATAAGATTTTAATTAATGAAATATTTGGATCCTACAAGGGGAAGGGACATCGGTTCAAATTCGACTTCATTTCCTTTTTGTTTTTTGTTTTTTAATTTAAATATATTGATTTATTAATAATTATTAACCTCTGATTGTAAAAAAAAATTGTACGATAATTAATAATTCATTAATAATAAAAAAAAAAATATGAAAAAATATCAGAATCTATTAATGAAATAGAATTTTATGTACTTTTCATTAAAAAAAAAAAAAATGTATATATCTAATTTAATAGGCGTACAAGGAAATCATGTGGTATACACTTCAGATTTTTTTTAAATTTTGTTACAATATCAATGAATCAAAAAATATTGTAAAATGTTTTTAGTAAATTTTTTGAAGTATCTTTTATAAAAGTTGGTTTTATGAAATTAGTACGAAAATTTATTTGAAATATCAAAAAAATAATTTGAATGTTTCTCCGTAACAGTAATTAAAGATGATCATGGTTGAAAAAGAGCGGTCTGTTTTCATCCGAAAGATGATACGTTTGAATTCCGGTCAGCGTAGGATTTATGTTATGAAGTTTATCTCTCACAACAGAACATGACTGGAGTTTAGCTTGTAGTTGTTATAAAAAGAAAAGGATTTTAATGGTTTTATTTTTATAATAACTACGAACGTTTTTTGTTTTTTTTTTTTTTTTTTGTTAATTGATTATTTTTTAAACATATTAAAAAAAGTAATAGTGAAATTAGACCTTTTTGTCCCTTTAAAATTAAATTTTTCTTTAATTTTAATAAAACTTTCTATTCTAATTTAGGCAGAATTTTCTATTTAAAGCATTTAGATACAAAAATAATAGAAAAAGTTAATTCTAGCGTATAATATATTTTTCGTTAATAAAGAATCAAAATACAAACAATTTAATACCGTAGAAATAAATTATTATTTTGTTGAAGTAAGAACTTTAATCAATGTATTTTTATTTTACTCACGTTTGTAATTTAAAATCTTATTTTCCTTTAAGTAATTAATGTGACTACTGCATTTAATTTACATCTTATTTTTATTATTATGAAAACATGTTAAATTCGCTGTAACTAATCAATATTTGAGCGTTAAATATCCTGAATTGCATTAAAAGTTATTTTTTTAGGATGCTGGATGGTCATTAAATATATATATATAAATTTTTTTTCCATTAGCATGGCGAATAGAGTATAAGCTAATAAATAAATAAATCTACCATATCAAATTTTTACCATTTTAATATTTCATTTTATCATTATAGCTTTTAACATACGCATATACTTCTAACAAAAACAAGAATGAATAATTATATCTGTTAGATGCAGGTAATAAAAGTCATTTGATTTATGAGTTTCCCGCCCAAAGCGACAGCCGTTTTATTCTGTAGTATAGTACAATATACAAAATCTAGTTAATGTCTTATGTTTGCTGTCTGGTGATATTTCTTATAATTACTTTGCAAATCTACCATGGTCGAATATTGTTTCTCACAAAAATAATCGCCTTTGACGAACAGTTAATTTCTTTTATTAATATTCTCATGTGATAGTAAACTTGTCGTCTTCAAAAAAATTTCCATATTTTCTTAATTCAATTTATTAAAAGAAAACGCCTCAAAATGATAAATAAACATAAATAAAAGATTTAATAGCTTTTAGGGTGTATATTTTTAGTATTCTCTTACGGTAACTATAGTGTTTCGTTAATACAATAATTGGTTGTATTTATAGTTTGTTTAAAAATATATATATTTTTTTTTATTAATTTACAAAAAGCCGCTGTTTTGCAATAGAAAGGTTAAATTATTCGTAGAGCCTCATGGAGCCTATTAGATATGTAATACCAGTATAAGAGATATTATTCCTAAAAGTTTTACCTGAAAGTAACTGTAATTTTCCTTGTAAAACTACGCTCTGTATTGAAGAAGTGAGTATGTGATATGTAAATCTGAACATGGACGGTGGACGGTGGTGATTCAGTTTGGGGACTCTCGAGTCCCTGAGCTAAAAGATTGATTCCCGGCGGGGCCGTCCCTCAGGGGGTGTCCCCGTTAGAGGCGAAGCACAAAGGACCGACTCCCGGTTGCTGGGTGGTGGAGGACGGGAACGGCATAGCCGGTCCTGGCATTTCCCTCGTCTGGCGTCTAGAGGTAAAGGCACCTCCAGGAACCGTATTTATACTTAATTGGGGGTCTGGTTCCGGAAAGCAGGGGGAAAAAATCTGAACATTTGTTATTTTTTTTTTATTAATTTGATACCCTTGCGTATTATAATATTTGGTACTCTGGATTATTAAAAAAAAAGAAACCACTTTATTAACGATCTCGGCATTGGATGCTTATTAGTTTTAAAATCGTATTTAATTTTAATTAATTTTTTAAGTATTATCAATAAAATATTAAGTTAGGAATAAAATGTTGTTTTTTTTTTACCTTCCTATGTATATCAATCATACTAAAACATTTTAGTATATTATCAATACCCCAATTCTTGAAGTGGCAAACATTATTTCGGATACAACTTTGAGACTTATTTTATATTGCAAAATATTTTTTTCTGGTTAAGGATTTTGTAAGAAAGGAACTTTGGATTTAGTTATAGTTTTAAAATTCTCGCAATTCTGGCTGAGCAATCTGTTTATAATCAGATCGTATTGTTTTATATTACAAGGAAAGCATATGTTTTGAAGAAAAAAGGTAAATACTATCATAACCTTTAGTCCAGACAAAGAAGGAATGGTAGGGTAGCTCTTACGGCACGACATATATATCATGTCATAGTTTTATTATATTAGGTATTTCTTTAAGCATTACCCGAGATCGAAAGATGAAATACCGCTGAGATGGCTAAAAATGTTTTTTAATTTAAATTATTCTATAGCAGAATAGCTGATCCCAATAGAAATTACCCATCAAGAAACGTGTTTAGTTATAGAAGTTATAAAATTCTAGTTTTCTAAATATCATTGATACAGTAATTTAATCATAAAGCTTACAACTGTAAATTAACATTAAAACCCGGTTAATTGGACTAAAAAAAAGTAGACTAAAAATTAGATTGAAGGAAAGATTTTTCATTAATTAATAGCGTGTAAATGATGACGCAAACATTTTAAATTCTGAAGTAGTAAACGCAATTCCGTAATCTATGAAAACTTTCATTAAAATAAATTAGTAAATTTAATAAGTTTTGTTGTAACAAGCCCAAAATATTTTGGAGAAGTTCATCGATATTTAATATCGCGTGCCTGTCCTAGTTCAGTAACTTTGGTAACTCTTATTGTACGTATTAAATGTACCATGAAAAGGTGTAGAACTAACACTGATCTTTAATTACTACAGGGTAGTTTACGTATTTCCGAGGTACTGATTTCGACTCCCGCATTCTAGTTCAGTCAGTGGGGGAAAAAAAGGTCAATTTCTCAAAAAAATTAGCGGAGTTTAGAAGTATATGGAGTTGTAGATTAGGTAAGCATAAGTTGTTTTTATGCGACTGGACAAACTTTTCGCTAATTGGAAAAATGGCAGGTGGTGAAAATAGGTTTTTCAATTTTTTAGGCCAAGGTAAACTGCCTAGGGAAAAGATTTCTAAATAAAAGTTGTGAGCATTTGCAGTTCTTATAATTTAAGCCCTTAAACGTTGAATTTTTTAATTAGTTACTGCAAAAAAACCGAAAACCGTTAAAAATGGCCGGTTTTTTCCAAAACCAACATTAATTGGTTTATAAAATGATTCTCAGGCAACCGTAATTATTCTCGTTTTAAAAACTTTTTCTTGTTGATTTCAAGTGCAGTCTATTCTTCAAGACTTATACATTCAAATGGTAAAAATTTTAGACCAAAAATTAAAGAAAAACTTGTTAAGGCTTTCGCTGAATTCGTAACTTCAAATCTGTGGAGTGCGAAAAGATTGTTCAATCTCCCCGAATTTTTGACTCACGTTACGAATTTAGCGAGGCTGTATAGGAACTCATCTTGACCCCGAAGGGGAAGACACCCACCATGGTCACATGGTGGGTCCGATCATCACGCCACTCCCTTCGTACCTAGCCCTTCGAGTCCTTACCGGAGGTAGTCTTTAAAAGGCTTAAGATATATTTCAGTCTAGCCAGTGTCAAGATGTCACCGATTCGAAAGTCACTAGTAACATTCCCATCGGTGTAAAACGCCTATTTTAGACCCTATAAACAACAGTCTTAAATAAAGACCATACCGATTGGGCTGAAGCCTCTTCTACACCCAGAATGGGTAATGAGCCCAACACGTTACACCGGTATTATAAATACTAATAAAACATCCACATAACTATAAACTAAATACAAAACTGTAACAACACAAAAGAATAATAATACAGTAAATAAATAAATAATATAACCTTATTTATCATATTATATATAAACAAATTATCAACCAAAACGAAATATAAATATCCAAATTGTTAACAAAAAAACGCCAATTCAACGCTAAATGTGAAACAAATAACAGAAGAATAGCAAGTGAACACCAGAAGAACTCTATTGAAGAAAGCAAAATAGAAAAATTCAGAACCCAATTAAAAACAATTAATCATCGGACTGCCTATAAGCCAATTCGACTAATAAGGTAGTATAAGCACATGCTTATACTCGGGACAATCTTCAATCCTAAAGTCATGCCTGCCGGCTTTCCGACTCATGAACAGTTGGCCTCGTTTTTTGCCCACTATGAAAAATACTTTCGCGCGATGTCCTTCTTTGCCACAGAATGAGCAATGCTCCTTTTCACTACGACCTTTTGCTTTATGATCAAACCTGAGACATTTGAAGCATAGGCTGACAGTGAAATGATCCATGATTCTACATGAATAATAATAATAATCAGTAAATACTCGACTTATCTCAATCATTTCCTTACGCATCTCTTACTACAATTATAGGGACTATAACATTCTGACCGCGTAGGGGAAGATAGGAGGGACTGCAAATGCTCACAAATTTTGTTCAGAACTTTTTCCCCTTGGCCTACAAAATTGAAAAACAGATTTTCACTACCTTCGAACGGCCGCCATTTTGTCCTGTTAACGAAAGTTTTGTTCAGTTCCAAATAAACAAGTTGTACGTACCGTAATCTACAACCCCATCTACTTTCCTAAACTGTACTAATTTTTTCGAAAAAAATCCCTATTGCCTATTCGCATTGAGCGCTGTTGTAACGTTTATGATAAATAATACTGTAATACAATTCTTCACCCACGCCGCACAAAACCCAATCTCCTACTCATACTAGCTCTCTAGTATTTTCATCTTGATCTTTTGTTAATGTTTGAAATGTCAAAATGTTATTTTCGTTTTTATTATAAAATATATCATGTATGTATTATTTCCATTTGTATTTTATAGTACATGTAATTTTTAACAGCCTAAATTTAGATGTATACATGTATTAAAAGTTATATTTACGTCAACTTCTTTTTTAATTAAGTTAAACTTATAATAATTCATTTTTTTACTAAAATCTACTCATTATTATTTTTATTTAATTCTGTTTTACTTTCTGACGTCACCTTAATTAAATATTTGATAAAATCTTAATATTTACTAAGGATATAAGTACATTTTTGTGTGGAATGTGTAAATAACTTGTATACAAATTATGTTAATACGGGAACCTGCTGATAAGAATTAACTCTTAACAAGACCCTATATATTGCACAATTTTATAAAAATATATAAATAAAATAAATTTTTAATAAATTTACTGTTATTATTATTACTATGTAGAATTATGATACTGAGTTTATTTTAATCAGTACTTGTTCCCATCTTGAATTATTTCAAATTCCTTAGTGCAGTTTAGAGAAACTTAGTATTTTACTCTCTAGCCAATAAAAAAAAAGTTTTTGTTATTATTATTATTATTACTGAAATATAAAAAAATAACTATTAACTTAAAGGTTTCGAGTTCTTACAGACAGTAGATAGAAATCGCTGTTCAGTGATTCCATTTGCTTTTACGAGGACGTAACGTCTATAAATTTCAACATAAAAATGTATACATACAACTTACATAAACTTATAGCCTATATTGATAACCTCATTATAAAATAAATATGGCAGCTGTTTAGTGTTATATACCAGCGTACCAATCCAGATACAGTTTTGTTGCAAAATTTATGTATCGATATTCTATTTTGTTTGATGTTTATTACCAGTCTTGAATCGATTTGTAATAAATATTTTTGATGGAAATATTGCATATAGATTTTCACTTATAGATTTATCTATTTCTTTTTATTGATTTAGATAACATACATACATGTATAATACATTTATGAATTGTTTAACTGTGAAAATTGTTAAATAAGAACAAAACGATATAAGCGCCATTATTAGTTACCTATTTTACATAATGTAACGAAGAAACAAAGAAGAATCGTGCTCATGAATACGAATACTTTTAAAACAAAAAGCATCTGGCCATTATCCCCGTGAACAATCGGAAAACGATCAAAGTACACGTTTTATTTTATGTGCTAATTTTAAAACATTTTAATCGTCAACTTTTATCTATGTAATTTTTTTTTCATTTCTTTAAAATCTTACTGAAGAAAATACAGTAAAAATTGACATTTTGTATTTTAGTATCAAAAGTATATGTTAAAAAATTGATAAAATCAAAATCACCAAGCTTTTTGCGTTACTTTTAGATCGACTTTTTATGAATGTTAAGATATCCCTAAGCATTCTTTACCTCATTCTTTTCTTTTTGAATATCTTACCTACTAGTTCTTGGCAGTTAGAATTTTTTCTTTTCCTATTCTACCTCATATATTTTTATTCTTTTTCTCTATCCATTGTTTACTCTTGTGTACAAGATTCTTTCTTCTATTGTTCAACAATGTGACTATCCACTATACTATACTAGAACCTTGAGGGCAATTTAAATTACTCTATCAGATTTACTGTGTAAGTCTGCATGAACACTTATAAGAATGAAAGTTTAAATGGTGTTCTCATTGTTATCCTTGTAAACTTTCAAAAGCGCTTGTAGTTTTGCATACTTACGAAGAAATTTATTTATATATAGTTTTATATTTTGCAATTTGAATAGATATTCTATTAGATTTGGTTATATCTGCACGCTTTTAGTTTATTTAAACTAAAACTATCGAACAGCTGGACTTTGCAAAGAAATATGAACTAACGCTGGAGTAGTAAAATAAAGAAATATGCGAAAAACTAAAGGTCTAATTTGAAATAAATGTTAAATTACTTTTTTAGAATTTTCTATTTATTATAATAATAAATAAAAAATCAGCTTTCCTTAAATTACTAAAACTCCAGGTTATTAGAAAGCAGTTGAATTAAGAGTTCTTTGAAACATTCTATATGATATTTGAATTTGTATACCGTTTTATATGTGTACTAGCAGACCCGGCAATGCTTCTCTATTGCTAGATTTGAGTATATATATAGATAAAATGAACACAATTGAAAGTTTGATAAAATATTTAAAAAATGAACATTATGGAACTTCACAAAATTTAATCTTTCACTTTATCTCTTTTCCCCCTTTTCCCTATTTACTTTTTTCTTTCTTCCCTTCTTCCCTTATCCCTATTTCCCCTTCTACATGTTTGCATTTCGTCCATTTCCCTCATATCCCCTTACCCTATTTACTTTCCCCTTTCCCTATTTCCCCTTTTAATTTTTCCCTGTTTCCCTTTTTCCCGTGAGTAAATCGGTCCAGTAGTTTTTTAGTCTATATCGGACACATACGAACAATGCATTTTATATATATATAAGAAGAAAGTCTGTTTATTTATTTGTTTCGTAAGTATCTCAACTTCGGCTTCACCTAGCGGGTATAGTTTTTGCAAAAAAATTTTTCTTTTCACTTAACTAATATATATTCTGAATATGAACCAACTTGGACCATAAATACAATTTTTCAAAATATCTTGACCCCCAGCGCCACCTAGCGGGTCCAAACTAATTCAGAAATCTTCGCGGGCGTGTGCACAACTCACCAAAGTTTAATCGTAATAGGATGAATGGTATAGGAACGCATACGGGACACAAAAAAACATACAAATAGTCATTTACACGAGTATCTCGTGTATATATATATATATATATATATATATATAACATTGATATAACAGGTTTTATACATTTAAGTTGAATGTACTATAATAAAATTATTATTATTATTATTATTATCTATCCATGTAATTGATAGCACTAACGTATCAGTTACATTGGATAATGGCTCTTAAAAAGATTTCCGGGATAAATGTTGTCCCGTTTTGGGTACGAAGTTAAAACATCTCTTCGAAGTGTTTAATAACGTACATGATTTATGGGTTGTAAAATTTTTTATCGAATTTTATTATTTATTTTAAAATAAATTTTGCAACGAATAAGAGAATTTGTTTTTAGATTTACTTCTGACTTGTAATTTTTTTACTTATCTGTGAAAACCTAAGTTTTTCATGGAATAAAAGTAAAATTGATAAAGGTTTTTCATTTAGTTCTTCTTAAAAATTAAGATATGACTGATAATGTAAGTCGTAATATTTTTGGAAAACTATTATGGTTATTTACAAATTTTTACTGTATAGAATGACCTTTTGTTACAAATTTTTACTCTAAAATGTTATGACTTATATGGAAAACTCGTACGTTCCATTTACTTACATTCTACCCGTTATAACACTTTATGATTGTCGTATGATTGTATGATTGCCGTACTGCAGTCATGGAAAACACGTCATAGATTGGATCAACGTATAAATAATGAAAATTCTGAACGCATAAATAATGTAAGTTTTGAGTAGTATACGTACAATACTTACAATCCTTTCACACTTAGGAGGAACAAGTTTCCCAATTGGCTATTTCATGCTAGACTGTTAAGAGAGTTAAATAAACTTAAAATATTATGGTGACAGCCACTAAAATTAATTTACGATTTATTTTCGATTAAAAATTTAATTCATAAACGAATTTTTAACGATTACCACCTACCTGTTGTATTAAATTGCATCATATTGTTCTGCAAAGATATTTTTCTGTTTTTTCCAAAGCTAATTAATTTAATTATTAATTATTATTATTATTATTATAGTAATATAGCAGCTATTTTTTACAGTTTTATTGAAAATTGTGATATGACTTTATTTACAAATGGAAATGGGTATAATAAAATATTTATTTCAGATAAATACGCAGTCGATTCTAGCATTTTTATTACAAAAGAATATTTTACGTAAATGCTTAATATTTTTCTTCGTTAGTTACGACTGAATAATTATTGCAATAGCTTTTCATTTAATCTGGATTTCTGATTGTACATTATGTATGAATATTTGTTTTTTAATACGAAATTGTGAAATAAAAAGTAAATAAAAAAATTTTATTTTACAGTTTCTATGATAAATTTTTGTAATCTCTGGTTGCATTTTATGTCACATTCTTTATTACAAGTTTTTCATTATTATTTGCATATCAGTAACTTTACTACAGCGATATAAAAATTATGACAATTTTTTAATGTTATTTTTGTCTATAATAAGTTTTTCCTCAAACCCATTCTATCTTTATCACATGATTTTCTGGATTTAAAGGGAGATGGGTTTGATGTATAATAATTTTCTCTTAGTTTTTATTCTTATATAATTGATTTTGAAAAAGTTGAAGCCAACCACCATAAATCTTTCACTAAGCACGATTTTGAGTTTTACTCATCATTTTGCTAGTCTTTATTACAATATACTACACGAGCATTTACGTATTTATGAATCATTTTGGTGCTTATGTTCTTCATACATAATGGGTACATACATTTACGGTCTTCATATTCCCATACCTTCGAAACATTACATACCACTGTTATCCAATGCCTCATCAAGGCCTCAACATTACATCTCTAACTCGCACCATTGCTGCCATATCTCGCTTGCAACCTCTACTATATCGCTGTAACAGGATGTAACTTGATATTTTCGACAAATTGAAGATTTTTCATACAGATCGGTAAGATATTTTTGCGTGTCATTGGTTCAAAAAAGGATAGTGAGATATAGCATAGGTTAAAATTCTTACAAATATAATTTATTTTCAAAGTAACTTACTATTTACAAAATAAATAAATTATATATCTCAAATAATAAATTTGATTCTAGTATGGAATTTCCAATAAAAAAAATTAATATAAAATTAATAAGGCATTAAAACAGTCATATAACAAATACAAAATCTATAATAAACTTTATACAAAGATTAGTTAGTTTTATTATTTACAAAAGGAAACTAGCTTACATTTTTATCAATAAATAATCACATGTTATCCTCTATATTCAATTAATTCGCTGAACAGCCTTTTTCGTAACTAAATGCAAATAAGAATACTGTTCCAAAAAGGAATATTCTCGTGATGCACTTTTCGCTCGTACGTTCAACTGTTAACACACACATTTACCGAACTTTTTTGCAGATTCACTTTGAATGTTATCGCACATTGTTTGTTAGTTACTGACTCTCGGCATTATTTATATCTTCCGGCCTAGGTCTTGTCTCTACGCAACAGCAGATCCATTCTATTTGTTTAACCGTACTGAATTCAAAACATCTATTATCCGAATATATTGTACACTATTCTTGAAATTCTTTCCATTGTTACTGTTTGTTTATGTTACTGAATTTTTATTATTTCAATTTTTTAGAAACTACTTTAAGCATTACAATAGCATACTCAAAAATTCTTTGATGTATGTACATCTACATTAAGTCAACTTTAAATCATAAAATCCACCTAGAGATACTGTAAACCTAACGACTTATTAAAAAGCTAATAAAAACGTTGAAATAATTTAAGATTATTTGCTAATTCCTGGCAAAGAAATAGATTTCAATCAAGCATACAGATTTGATTGGGATTTTCATTGTAGGAAAGTGATTCATTAGTAATTTGTTTTTAAATATTAATAAACTGACTTAACACCAACCTAAAAAATGAACTACTTTTTCAGTTATTCATCAATGTCAATATTTTTAAATGTGTGTAAATTTTAAAATCATTCATATGGTGATGACTTCAAAAAGTCGTAATTTTAAGGATTGAAAAAATTGTAATCTTTTAATATTAAACGTGTTTTTGAAGTCGAATTTAAAAAAAAACTATTAGTATTTTATTTAAATTTAAACGTATTCTATATTTATTAAAATTTAGATAATTAAAAAAGCTACCGTTCTGAATAAATGACAAAGCAACAAATCTACTTGTTGAAAAAAGTAGATAACAAGTGATATTGAAATAATATAGAGACTTCTAACTATCAAGCTATTAGTAGTTAATTCGGGAATAAGTAACTTCTGTGAAAAAATGTTAGTTTGCTTCTGTAATTTTGAAATTTCAGTAAAACTGATCAAGTAGTTTTTGGAGACAGCCATAAATTCTATTATAGGCCAATATATATATATATATATATATATATGTGTGTGTGTGTATGTATATATATACATATATACATACACACACATGTATTTTAGCATCCCCATCGAGGCTTTGCCTGTGCTATATGGTTACTTGAGTTTCCCGTCGCGGTCAATGGATGTTTAAACATTGTTCGCTTCGCTTACCTTTCCTTATAGCCAGGAACCTCCTTTGTTCATTAAAATTATGCTTGTGAAAATAATAGTGATTAATAATAATAATAATAGTTAATGCCTGTCTACTTTATAAAAAACATCAGTGAACTGTAATTTCTTCAGAGCAACAATTTGGAACACTAAAGAGAACGACAGAATTAACAATAAAATTAACACATATTACCTATAAGACTAAAGTAAAATATAAATTAAAGCAAGACAACTTACTACTAAAATAACAAACAATCTAGTTTGTCAATTCGACTAATTAATAAGTCCCGCGCTCGCTTGCACACGGGACAATCACTCGACTTACTAACGAGCCAAGCCGGCTTTCTAAACGTGAAATAATTTGCACAAGTAGGTGAGCCACCCTCCTTTTTAATTGGACAACTATCAACATGATGCCCTTCGTTAGAGCAGTACGAACAAATCTGCTTCTCCTTGCAAACGTTTGCAACATTCCCAAGCTCGTAATTACGTTTTGCACCTCTTCATCGCATTCAACGATAAAGTAAACTACTCTGCTATCCCTTCTACGAGCCCGAGCAAAAATTTTAAACTTATAACGTAATTCATCATATTCAAAACGCCGTAACACTATATTCTAGTCCCGTAGAGCATCCATGAAATCTTCTTTTTCCATCTCACGTGGGACATCATAAATAATGAGACAAAGTCGCAGAGACTTAGTGTTAACAATGTTAATTGGATATTTACTTATTCGTTCAATATCCCTTATTTGTTGTTCGGTTTTGGTATCGTCAGCCACAATACTTTTTGGGTTTTCTTTTAGCTGATGATCAGTAGACCCCACTCCCTAGCAATCACTGTCTTCACCACCACACCTTTAAAGATAGCCGAGGAAGCATCAGCTGGTTTATCAGCTAACATCATCTTTTGTTTAGAGACCGCTGAAGTTGAAACGACCTCAGAGAGTAATCTCGGACCCAATGCGGGAAGTGTAGTTTTTACTCTCTCACTCATTCCAGCCTTAAGCCCCTCATTATATCTTTGGAATCTGTCATTCCTTTTAACAATCAAAAGTTGTAAATAACGTAACTTCCGCACAAAGGGTAGAATATACGTTGCATTTCTTGTTTCACGTTCTTTATATGACTAACATATCCTTCGATCTCATTTCACAATCCATTCATCATACTTATTAATTCAGTGACTATCTCATTTGATATCAAATCCGTTGAGGTCAACCGCTTCGGTAAATTCTTCAGTGCCGCAGCTTCAGTATTTTATGCATTTAGGGGTGGTAAAACTTGTTTTATCTGATCTTGGATTCAAAAATTTCCTCAACTAATCTAGTGTCGGAGTCCGGATCAGATTCTGATTCTCCCACGGCCGTACCTGCTGTCTCTACCGCCTCATCAGCCTTTCTGAATTTTTCAGACAACTTCTTTAATGAAAGTATCACTTTACCTTTCTTTACCCGCTTTTCAGCTTGTTTCTGCGTCTGGTTGGACGCGCTAACGGTATCTCTATTAGAGGCATCACTACTCTTTTCAAGAGCCAAAATGGCCTGTTTTAATCGAGATTCACGACCACTCATCTGACAAAATAAATAACACAAAAACCTAACTAACAAAAATACGAGATATAAACAACAGAAAACAAAACAACCAATCAGAACTAAAGTAAACATAACTATCAACCAATCAAAAACAAACATTGTGTAAACAAGCTGAGCAACGATCAATCAGAAGCAACCGATCTGATGGCTATCGTTGCCAAGGCCGTTTCCAACATTAGCAACGGTAATAAAATAAACGTACTTTTCTTCAAAAGGTCGATAAAATAAAATATTTAACCATCAGCAAGTGAAATAACACGTTGGGGAAAGAAATTATTACCCACCATAGCAGGAAATCATGGAGGCAAATTAGTTATTAAATAAATTTTTTAATTATTGTTTTTTTCCCACTTCTTACTCGGGCCGGATCTGCAGTTATGTATTACAGAGCCCAGGGGAGTGTCCTTTACTCTACCGGCCCTCCACGTCTCGGTCCGCCGGTGGGATCTCACTTCCCACCCGCCTCAAACCCCCAGAGTAGGATCCACTAGGCCCCGCTATGCCGTCCCTGAGTCCCCACTCCAGGAACCGGGACTCGGTCTTTATGCCAATGCCTCTAACAGGGACACCCGGGTGGGGCATCCCCGCCGGGACTCGATCTTTTTCGCTCGGGGGTGCGAGAGTCCCCGTACCTTATCGCTGCCACCCACTCGTGCAAGCACGTGCGAAGAGCAGCTCCGCAGAAGGCTGTCCCTAATCCCTGAACCTCTCGATCCTTCTTCTGAAGAACTCTCGCCACAAACCCTGCAATGGTATCAATACTCTTGCGGCTCTGCAAAATGGTGGCGATAATGTTCTCCACGCTGAGCGGTCCGGTAATCATCGAACAAGCTAGGCGGTAATCATCCCACTGCGGGCACCGGAACACAACGTGTTTTAAGGTATCCGGGTCGCCGCAGTAAGAACTGTAGTGGTCATCCGCCCTCCTATTACCACACAGGTAGACGCGGAAGACCCCATGGCCGGTCAGGAATTCCATGAGCCAGTAGTTCAGATCACCAAACCTCCCACGGCTTTATATTCGCGATAAGGCGGTGTTTAATTATTGTTTGAATAATTATAAACAAAAAATAAAAATTATTACAAAATCAATCAATGTGTATAAATGAAGGTCTTGTAAGAAGAATTATTTAAATTAAAAAAAAATAATAATTTCCCATAAAACAGTTTTCAGGTTTTGTTACTTGTAAAAATTCTTATCATAAAACGGTGTAAATCAACCGATTAATTTCTTATTTCTAAAAGAATTAAAAAAAGATAATCATAAACGCGTGAAAAAGATCCTAAAGTATTACATTTATTTGTCATTTATATTTTATATAAAATCATATACTTAATGTAATATTTCTATAAAATTAAATTTCAAACAAACTTAAGTTATGCACTGGTTTACTCTCTGATACAAAGGTAATCACTTACTCTTGTGATTATTGGTGTAGATAGAAAAAGAAATTCCATACATATTGAATTGTTGGGGATAAATATTATTCTAATATATAATTTTATTTTAATTAGCCCGTCTTACAAAATTTAATGCGTTATTTAACTAAAAGTAAAATAAAAAATGCTAATTTTTAAGAGACAGAAAGAGATAGAGTGAGATAAAGTGTAGCAATACTTAAATGCTTGATAGGATAACGAAAGCTTTTAGTATATTTTACAGTGTTTGTATAAAGATCACGTAATATTTTTTTCTTCTTGACTGCAAAGTTTGCTCCAATTTAATTGAATTGATAAGGGATAAGTTATAATTTAACTTAAAAATATTTGAGTTTTGCTCTTTATTAAGTGTTCAGAACGAAGTCGTATTTTGATTGTGAATATACTTTATATGGACGTTTAATTCTTACCAAATTGTACAGATTTTAAACCAATTTATATTAGCTTTATTTAAGAAATCATTTTATTCGTACTATAGTTTATCGTAGAAGATAAACTTACGAATTCAGTTTGCGAAAAATACATATTTTTATTCTGGGGAAAAAATTAATTATTTTTATTTTTGAAATGATTTAACAATTTTTTTTTTAATAATATTTTAAATGAAAAACTAAGTAAATATATTCAGCTTAAAAAGATTTTATCAAGAAAGTATAGCTTCTTATATAGTAAGACAACCATTGATGTAAATCAGGGATTCAGTGTTTTCAACAGCAACGTTACTACGACGGTCTTACGTTCCTTTTTTTGGTACGCTGATATATATTCACATCACGCTTAAAAGGATCTTCTTGCCTCTTTGCTTCTTTGGTATAATAAAAAATTTTACCCTTATCGACTCGTTCTGTTGTATGATATTTCTTCTTTTTTTTTAATAAATAAAAAAAATTATTTTTAAACATTCTTTTAAATTGTTTACTTTTAGTTGATTAGGTATAAACTATTTTTTTTTAATTAAAAGGTAACGATTTTAAACCAGTAATAGATATATTTAAAAAAATGTTTGTCACATTAATGTTATTCTTCTTTTCAATTACTATTTTACTTTTATTTACACTCTCGTAAAGGTTGTATAATTACCATTGTTAACGTTAAATTTTATGTTAGAGTAAAATTGTTATGACAATGCAAATTAAAAAAATAACTTTTTTTGTCATTTTACGAATTATGTTATAATTTCAAAGTATTTTAATAATAATAATAATCAGATATTTTGTCAAAGATTAATCGATGTAGGCACACTGAAAAACGACGACTAATGAAAAAAATAAAAAAAAAGGTAAATCAAATGTAGAAATAAATAGCAAATGATTTGTTACATAGAATATGATGATTGTTAAGTCACCATTAAGTAATTGGAGCAAAAAGATGAAACAAATTTAGGCGGTACCTGAGGCTGCTGCTGAAGACAATTAATTATAATGATGTTTCTCTTTTAGGCCTGTTTTATATAGTAATCTTTTTCGATTGATCTTTCGGCAATTTATCATGAAATCTTTATGTATTCTTTAGTTTTTTTTTAATGGTAAACCATGATAGTTAAGTTGTTATACATAAAAAGCAATTTAGACCAATTGTAACTATAAATAAGTTTAATAAATTGTTTTTATGAAATACCAACTGACGTGAGGAGGTAAGGAAGTCATAAAAATACCCACTACTGAGTAGGTAGATAATGTTAACTAATAAAAATAAGAAAGTTTGCAGTATTCATAGTAGCGTTGGTTTTCTCGATTTATTCTATTTGTTTGAATTTTCGGTCTATTTGCTTAATTACTTTTCTCATAGTAACTAGTGTAAATATGCAAAGATTTAAATGAATTTCAGGGTACCATTCATCAACAGAAGTTGAAAAAAGCGTATTGTATGTTTTATTTTCTTCTTATTCCACCGAATTTTAAAAAATTTTGAACAGAAAAATTTTTAATATTCGTTTTCTTTTTTGATCTAAAATTATAGATCTGGTAAAATAAACATTCTACTAAAAATCGAATACTTACGAAAACTTGAAAAATAACTTTCTATCGAATTTTTCAGTTAAGTATATCATTAGCTGTTTTTTTAATTTTTTAATATTTATACAAAAAATAGCATTTCCCAGACCTTAAACTATCTTCTTCGTTCTACTTTTGTGAAACGTCAATATTTTTCAATTTTTACTTTCCCAGCTATGCAAAAAAAAATTAGGATAATGTTCGCATGTACGTATAAGTTTTGTTTTTGATTTTGATTAAATTTGAATTTTTGATTTAATAGAAATTTTTTTTAATAATTTTTTTGAATTTTGCTCTTAATTATGTACATATCGCCCGTACATAAACGTGTGTTGACGTGTTTGATGATTAATACCTTTTGAGTGGATAAATAGATTTTGATAAAATTTTATACAGATTCATGTAAACGGGGCAATTTTTTGGTAAAGTTTTGGGGTCAATATCTCCAGGAAGAGTAGATAGTTTTTTGGCCCTGACCTTGCACTGTGGGTCTACTATTTATTTCAGTCTCTATAGAATTCTCTTTAAAATTGCGCTTTAAAAGAGGTTTGTAATAAACACGAATAGTTTTCACTCAAAAAACACAGAAGTTTTAAATTGACGGGAACTTACGATTTTACTCAAAAATGGCAATAGATAGGCAATCAAAAAGGTGGTCGTCACATCTTTGTTTAATAAACTTCATTTGAAACCTAAAAAAACTGTTGTTTTTTACTTATCCATTAAAATACGAAAAAGCTATTTATATTATGAATTTTATTGTACCTATATTAATAGTAGATTGATTAACTCGAATTATTAAGACATTTAAAATTTTGATTTTCTTTCATTTCTGTCAAATAACTCGCGTTAAAAACAATTTTTCTTTAGTATTAATTACATTCTTTTCTCAAAAAAATAGGTTTCTTACACGTAAAAATATACGAGTATATTTTAAAATTGAGAAAAATGACATTATTAATGTCAAATAATTATACGTATTTAATAACGTCTCATCAAGTAACACTTAAAACGTTTGTTACCCAAATAGCGGTAGAAGCTAGCGGAAAAAGTCTAAAAAAACTTTATTTTTACAAATCTATTAGGGTTATCGTTTTGTTCTCCCATTAAGGTTTAAGTAAAAGTTAATATAGAATAAATAAGTTTCAGAATAAAACATTTTCTGTTAAAAAAAAGGCACATTACAGGTTTAAAAAATTTAAATCATCTAAAAATTAATCTCCTCTTCTAAAAAAATCATTTTAAAAATTAATTTAAATCTAAAAATTAAGGATTATTAATCCTAAAATTAATAATCTCTAAAAATTTAATATCGATTTGGTGATATTTTTTTGTATTACTCCGAAAAACAGGAAGAAATGAGAAAATCGGTTGATTTATTTCATTTTTGTACAAAAGCAAAGGTATTACGAAAAATAGAATTTTACTCTAAGTCATATGTATGTTGTATGTTAAGTAAAATTTATTATTTGTTTATTTTTAATAGATTTTAATTTTATTATCATCATTTTCTAAGTAGAGAATGCTTCTATGCATCCCTTTTCAGAATCCAGTCTCTGAAACTATTTTACGTAATTTTAATTACCATAATAATGATATAATATTGTGTAGAAAAACCATAACAAGAAAATAAAAGATTATATTCGTATTTTGTAGAATTTCTTTGCTACTATCATAGAATTAATTATATTGGGAACAGACAAATTTATAATTTTTTTTTTCAAAAATCCTTACAGATTCAATGGATTATGAAATGTCTGGAAGTTTAAATTGGCACAAATCCAGTTCAGTAGTTACTACTTTTCAGATAAATGACATGTGGTACTTCTCAAGGATATCCTAGATGTATAACATTCGTACGTCAAACAGCTAAGACAGAATATATCCAATTAAAATATATACAAATTTCCTTCTTATTTACTACCATCTGTAATGACTAAATCGTGGTTATTTTTCTTACATAAAAAAATAAGTGTGGTATTTTTTAAACTGTGAAATGTTTATTTGTATGGAGTACATTATTTTAATCATAACACAGTAGTGGGACTAAAGTCCCACTAAATTTAGTTACTAGTACTTTCCATGAATTAAAACCACCAACAATATATTTTTTTTTAATACCACTCTTGTAACCTTTGAATTGTCACATTTGTAAATGTTTTACAAATAATTAAATAAATTTTATAAATATCCTTAAATACAAGAGGTGAATACTAAAAGTTAAAAAACACGACCGCAAAAAAAAACATTACTGATAAAAATTGCTTTTTAATATAGGATAATTAAAGAGCGTGAAAATTTTATATATAATATTTGCATGTAGTATAATGTTTTGTTTTTAATTTATTTAAATAAATATCTATATATATAGAGCTTATGACACTTCCGGTGACGTAAGGATTCCAACGTGGAGACATATATAAATCGGTTGAGCCGTTTAACTGCTGCAGTGGAACAAATATACACACATATATTCTAAATACATTACACTCCTTTTTGGGCAGTCATGTAATAACCGTGATCTGTTAGATGGAGAGCATAAGTTAGTCTTCAACCTACTATCAAATATCCCGTTTGAATTTTGAAAATCGGACGATTGTTTGTTGAGATATTGTAAAGGTATCCAATTTCACTTCTCTAAACAGCGCCCTAGGGGCACCCCGTTTGTTACAAGTTGTGAATTGAAATTGATTTAATAATTTTTATTTTTTCTTGTGGATTAACATATTTGATTTTTTGCAAATTCCATTTTCTCTTATAATAAAAGCTGTAAGAAATCACCGGAAACTATTCTTTAAATATAATAATTATTGATTTATGATTTAAACAAATTCATTAAATCCGTTTCAAAAGTTAAAAATAATCAGACTTTTTACACATATTTAAAAGATTACAATTCATTAAAAATTAGGCGTTACAGCATAATTAAAAAAAAAAAATTAAGTTTCACCTTATTTACAAGGCCACAATAATTAAAAAAAAAGTATAAACAGTAATGAAAATGTATTTATAACCGTTACATTCACTTTTCGTAAAGCAATCTGGTATTCTCAGATAATGGTAAATAACTTAGTATTAGTAAAAGAAATATTTTGTGAATGCACTTGGATAGCCATCACAAATGCAAGAAATACATGAAAATGAAAAGGAAGCCGCTGTGAGATGTTTACTCGTTAAATAGGAAACTATTAATATTAAATATAAAGTAGAATTTAAGATATTTGCGTAGAAGTTAATTTTACATCCTGTTTAGATATTTACGTTAAATTTTGAGGAATATTGGAGTAACTCTTGTATTAAAATTCCAGAACGTTTAAAAATGAAAAACCTAAGAAATAAAATAATTTACTGAAATAATATCTTTCGCTTTTTCTTTTGTTTAACTCCGGGACCACTGTTAGGTATTGCTTCAGAGGATGAGATGAAATGTTAAATTTGCAGCGTGTAAAAATGCCATGCCTAATTAGAATACGAACCCGGAACCTCCGGATGAAAGACCGAGTCGCTACCACTCGAGCCACGGAAACCGGTACAAAGATCACCTACAACGATTCAATGGCTATCAGAATCAGTTGCTTTTTGACAATAGTTAACAGTGTTTATAAAACTGAAAATGAATAATTTTATGAACTTATTTGGCAGATTTTTACAAATTTAGCTTTTAATTTTTTTTAGATTTCATTACATTTCTGGTCATTGTATCGTAAAATTTTCATTTTTTATTATTTTTGTTAGAACAGGTACTTGTTTTATTCTGTTTATTTGATATTAGATATAAATTTTAATTCTGGTAATTTTTTTTCTGTGTTTGTTTGTTCTTCTGCTCCCCTAGGCAGGAGATTGGTAATTCTTGGAATTACAATCCTTTTAAAATCCCCCTTGATAAATTATGTTAACATAAATATATTTTTTTTAATTTTAAAAAACATTTTTTTTTTTACTTTTTAAATCACTGTATCATCGAATAAATATCGTTAATGAGGCTTTTCTAGAAAATTAGAGATAAAAATAGGAAAAGACATATCAGGCGTTAAACCAATAAAAAGCAAGTGTAACTTTTAGGTAAAGATGAGATGTGGTGTGAAGCGAATGTGAACAGATATGTATATCGGAATCGATGAATTACTTAACAAGAGAACAAATGAAAGGAGAAATCGTGAAATGGTCGTAAGAATATAAATGAAATAGATGATGTAATGCTCGGTTAAAGTAAAAATGGTTGGAAATTACTTAAGCTAGAATTTCATGATTTCGTTTGAAAGGTGCCGGGACCAGAAGATTGATTTCAATAGACTGAAAAAGTAAAAGAAGAATAGGTATAATTTTCACTTCGAGTAATTTACGATTATAAAACTATGAATTATATTGTATTATAGACCACTCATCTAAAGCAAAGCTTTTCAAAAATATATTTTATATCTTCATAACAATATTTTATTTTGTTTTATTTTTCTAGTTACTCGTACATTATAAAAGGCTAATATAAGAATGAAGTTTCATCACAAAATCTCGATTCATCTACCTGAAGAAAAAGGTAAAAGATTATATTCAGTATATGAAAAATAATAAAGCTGACCGAGCTTCGAATACAGAACCTTTCTAATAAAGGATGATATCATTTTATCACTCAAGTATTATAGTTTTAATGATTAAACTTGTAGATGACTGAAAAAAATTGTTTTAATCTAAAAAATAAAAAATAATTTTTTTTTGTTAAAAGAAATCTCAGTTTGATTTTTAATCGAATTTTTTTTTAAATTGCATCAAAAATTAAATTTGTTAGCGACTCATCAAAATCTATGTATATGTACTGGTAAATGTATAGTGTTGAAAGGACTAAGGCCGACCATTCCTGAGACGTTGGGTAATTGAAACTCCAACCACCAATGATCTTCGGTACCAACGATCTGGTATCTAAATCCTTATAAAAGCAACTAACTTTATTAAGATTTGAACCTTAGAGTTCTTAATTTCGAAATCAGCTGATTTGCGACGACGAATTTACCACTAGACCATCCCGATGGGTTAAGAGAGATTTTATTAAAAATGTTGATGAAGAATTTTATTTATTGTCATTAAAATTAATTTTATTTTTTTAAATTATTTTTTCAGAAAAAAAATGTTTACGATTAAAATAATGGTCTTTGTACTCATAATAAATAATAAATCCACGTTTATTCCGGAAGGTTTTAGTACTTAAATTTTATTAAATACGTTTGTATATAAATAATATTAGGATCATAATGCTACATCACCGCATATGTTGTATGTTTATTTTATTTGTAAATTAGTTTTAATATATTATATAAAATTAATCCATGTTGTTAATTATAAAATTTTTAATACATATGTTATTTCATCTGAGTGAATCAAATTGAAACGTTCACATATCCAACGTGGTCTGTATTTTCAGCTATCAGTTGCACAGTCTGCGCAACTAACTAATGAACCTGTTGTGTACGAGACGAAGGCTCGGGTTGTGTGGAATACTGCACGAATGATAACGATTACTTACGGAACTGAACGATGTGCCAGTACACCGTCTACTACGAACAGTTACGTAGTGTTCACCTTGTATGTCTTTAGTGTTGCTTCATACAGTATTAGAATAAAGAAAAAAGTGGTTTTAATAATGATGTTACGCTTTTATATTATGTAATGTAAGTTTTTAATGTCATATTAACTTAAATTCTTGTATTTAGAATTATGTATATTATTATATATATTATATTACGTTATAAGTTGTAATTAAAACTTGTTAAGCGTACAAGAATGAGCTTAAAAGTTACATTAATTTTCATCGATTAAATATTTTATCCTTTTAGTTTTCAATTTATATTTTCTTTGTCATCTTTTAACTTATTTAAAATTAATTTGATTTTTATATAGTGTATATGAAAATCTATTAATGTTATAATATTTTTAAAATGCCAGTTTACTTTATTACGTTTCAGAACATGGTTTTCTGCCAGAATATATATATATATATATATATATATATATATATATATATATATATATATATATATATATATATGTGTGTGTGTGTGTGTGTGTGTGTGTGTGTGTGTGGGCGCGCGCGCGCGCGTTTTATTTTTTAGGATGAAATTCTTTTATTTCATTCTCACCACTATAAAATATGTTAATTTGACTTTCTTTATCATTATTACATTATCTTGGAAGGTTAAGGTTACACCAGAAAAATGAGGTTTTTCAAATTTCATTAATAATTCTTTATTCAAATGCGTTTTTTTCACTAAGATAAAACTCCAATAAATTCAGAGAATTCTAATAGGGAATAGATAAAAATTTGCATAAAAATCATGCATATATCTGATGAATATAAATTTATCATTTCAAATGAAAAAATATTCCTAATTAGATAACTACTGTGGAAAAATTTAAGTAAAAGGTAATACAGTAGTGACGGATTGCAACGATGAAAATCATTGTTTTTTTTTTTAACAGAAAACTATTTTTCATTCGATGTACATATGGAAAAATACTCAGAAAAACGGTAAGCGTTCTATTAAACCCTTTAGGGTTTTACGAGTTTGTACTCGTATAATTAAAAGGTTAATACCCTGACATAAAATTACGTACAATTATTGTACAATAGACCGATCGAAATAACTCATTTTGAGGGGAAAAAAATTACCTGGACTTTTATAAGCGGAAATGGTAAAGGGGCTTATAATAAGCGTAAAAAAAATAAATGCATGAATGGTGATGGCGGAGGGTTGGTTTTCGGGGTTGAAAAGGGGTGAAAAATTGTATTATTGAGATTTCTGGAGAAATTTGACGTTAAAAAAAAAATTGTGGTTATTTAAGACACAGAAAATTATACTTTCACTATGGTTCGTCAAAATTAAATTATTTTGCGTAAATGAAAAATAAAAAACGACAAAAAAAGAAGATTTTTCGCATTTTTCTTTGAAATTTTGAGGTTATGTTAAAAATGAACCTCTAAAAAAGTTTTAGGCTTTTTCATGATATACAACTTTTGTATTGGAGATTTTTTTTCTACCTTCCAAACCCCCAAATCACCCCTCCACCACCTTCACTCACACATTTATTTTTTTTACGTTTATTATAAGCCCCTTTACCATTTCCACTTATAAATGTCCAGGTAATTTTTTTTTTCTGTAAGTGCAATTTGATTGGATTACAAGTAGGAGTGTAAAAATATATAAATTACACAACACAGGTACCTGTGTGAAGAAAAACGTGTAACGAAATCGTTTATTATTAACGAACTGTTTTGCCCAGCTTCGCCCGATCGAAAATCTATTTTTTTATTATTGAAGTCAGGAGAGAAATATTTTCCACCTACATTTTTCAAAGTTAACAGGTACTATCATTGATAAGAATGTAAATTAGAAATATTATTCGGGAGGAAAGTAGTAATAAGTAATAATGTAACCCAAATACCAAATGCTGTAGTTTTAAATTTCTTTTCAATTTTAAGTATAAAATTTACAAAACTTCTGTATAGTTAATATTTGTTTTATTACCTTAGTTAATTACTCGATACATCCTAAACTTTTATGGTTTGAGTTTAAGTAGTTTACATTCTGACACATTCTATTTCTAATTTCCTAGGTCAGAGAAAAAAGGGTCCAGTTCGATATCTCTCAAACGATTAAGATGTTAACCATCATTTTTCCCGTTTTTTTGTTATTTTTAAGCCTTTTTTCTGCTAAAATGTTCTATATAGTGGTAAAAACTGCATTAAAATTCATCCAATGATTTTTGAGTTTTAGGTAACAGTTAACAACATAAAAAACAATTTCTTTTGAATTTTATAATAAAATAGCTTAGGTTAACAGCGAATTATAACTATATAAAAATCAGTAAAAGTATGTTTAATGAAATCAAATTTGTACAATTTCTTTGAGTATATGGCGTTTAAAGGATATTAAATAAAAATATTACACATTAATTCAGTTTCTCAGAAAATGAGATGTAATTAATTTTACATGCTATACATTTAAATTTTAATGGATTGTTTCACTTAATTTTACAATATTCTAAATTGTATGAAACGTTTCAGATAAGACGATAAGCCTACATCTTTTTCATTTGTTAATAAAAATAATTTAGATTATAAATTATTAGTTAACGAAAGAAAACGCCTAAGATTGAGTTGTTAAAATTTTATACAATCGTAAAATAAATAATAAATTTAACGACATAGCTTGTTTAAATATCCAGAGATTTATATTCAATTAAAAGTTTATTTATTTATTCTTACTCTGGGGAAACTAAAAACCTGCATCTGTTCCATTGTTACTGATTTTTTAAGTTTCATTATATACAGACTACGTATGATTTTATTATTTTATTTTAATTACGGTTTTACTTGCTTTTAAATATATAAACGTTGAAATAGGTTTTTAATAAAATATTTAAACTGATATAGTTTTTTTTATTATTACTATTATAAGGTTTATACGATTTTTTTGAATACTGGAATTTGGTTTTACTCAAATTTATCGCGAAGTCATTCCAGATCGAATCCTAAACATACTTGGAATTTTTCTTTTGCTACAAACATTTCATACCATTTTTTCGTTTGTATTATGGCCGTGGAAACGCTTCTAAATTAATTTGAAAGAGGAAAATGATATAGATCACTTGTTATGTAAAAAACAAGTTACATTCTTTCCATAAAAAAAAAACTGAGACCAGCTAATTTAGAATCAGCATACTAACACCATCTAGCCGGCTGTTATACAAGCTTAATTTTATAAAGGTTTTTAATCAGACGCTCACCAGTTATACGTTTTAATAAAATATTTGCAGCGTGTGAAAACTTTTGCTGTTCATTATAAATTATAATTGTACAAACTCAGATTTTTTCTTTCTTTACTTACAACTATAATTACGTTTATACACAGCTAATTTGTTTCAAACATCGTAGTAAAATTGAAGAGAAGCATAGTTATTTTCTACTGCATAAACTATACATACAAATTAAATCGTTTAGTCTAATAATAAATATCTTCTTCCGATTCTCTATTATAATGCCTCTAGAGTAAAACGAGATTGTAGCTTTCTTATAAGAAACATACCACCAAAGTCGTTTTATGTGCAACTCTAGTAAATTTAAGCACTCTATGAATGGAATCGATATATGTATCTGTAGTTAATATAACATTTCATTTATCAACTAACTCATACACAAAAGCGTGTATTATTCATTAATTACAAAGAAGCTTGTCGTCGGTTCGACTTACTGAAATTGTTTATTTCAGTCTGGAAAAGTTTGCAAATTATTTATCAAATATAATTAAATTTAAAAAAAATAATGTTTGGAAATTAATTTGTATCAATTAAAATTTATTTTTTACAAAGAAATTTTTTTTAGAAAGTTTTATCTCATATACAAGTTCGTATTTATTATTTTAAAAAAACGATTTTAATGTATTCATTAATTTTTTTATTTCAAATCAAAAGAAAATCAGTCTACCCAGAATAAAGTAAAAACAAATATTTACTCTCTAAATTTTAATAACATTAGCATAAAAAAACAGTATATTTAAAAAAAATCAGATTTTTGAGAGAATGTAGTGTAGATAGAAAAGTTCCATTATAAAAATATCATAACATAAGGTAAGAAATGCAAGGATTTTTTGTCTGCAACTAATCTAGTTATTGTAATAAAACCGCTATTTCTATTCGAAATATTTTTATTTTACAGTAGAAATCAATTTTGATTAATAATGATTTTATATTTTGTCCAAGTTATTTGTATAATGCCGAAACATTTAATTATAACTTTCATTACTGTTTAAACAAGTCTCTTTCTAACATTGTTAACAAGTGTAAAATATTAAATTTGCAAAAAAAAAACAGAAAATAATTTATCAACGAATCGAACTTCAAAAAAGTAGGTATGAATTCGACCAGACATAAACATATATTTTTTTATGTTTTTTATGTAATTTTTTTTTTTTTGTGTTTGTTCGCTCATAACTTTTTATCTATTAATTCGATTGAAATATTATTTGTTGTAATCGACGCAGCTGCTTTTCGCGATGATACCATGTTGATGAAAAATATTTTAGACACAAAAATTCGGTGAAAATTGACAAAATGAAAAATGACAAAAACAATTTTTTTGTCAGTTTTGTCCGTAGGGTAGGGACAGTCTTCTATAGGGCAGGTAATGTGAGTCTCTGTGCACAATATATGTATGTAGCAGCGTTAATAAAATTATAGAAAATCGAGATATCTCGTCTTAAACTTTTCAAACCCAATATACATTATATATAATATAATTTAGGGACAGTGGGAATCTTTTTTCTTCTATTTTTTTGGAAATAATTATATACTTTGTATTTTTTTTTACTGCGGCTCGTTAGATACTGATAAAGAGTGTATTTGCCAACGTATATAAAAATAAAAAAAAAGTTTTTATTCCTTGTCTATAAAGGGATCCCAACTAATTAATAATATTTGAAACAGAATTATTGAAATATTAATTAAAATAGCTTATAAATAATTTTGTAATTTATCTTTACGATTGGAGAATTCGATTTTCTTATAATTTTCAACTATTCCCTTAAAGTGATTTATTAGGCTTAATGAAATTTTTGTTTGTTTCGCAGCTGTCGTAAGAAACTGTACATTAATGAAAGGTAATATCTTCTTCTTCTTTCTCATATTTTGGGTTTTCTCCCACTAAAATTTCGGAGCTGATCTTCTTTCCATCTTTTCCTGAACGTCCTAAATTTCTGCGTATTATTGGCTTATACTTTTATAGTAGCTTAGGTATTCTTTCATCTGACATTCTTTCAACATTGTCCAATTTAGTCTTTACATTTTGATTCGTTCATTAAGGTTATAGATATTTAATTCATTTCTGACGACAGTGTTCCTCTTACTCTGCGACAAATGGTACCCTGCGATATTTCTTAAAAATCTCATTTCTGCCGCCTGAATTCTTTTTTCCATTTTTTTTGTAAGACACCAGGTATCTGCTCCAAAGAGAAATGCTGTGATTGATGCTGCTTTATAGAATTTTATCAGGGTTTTTTACTGAACCTTACTTTTTACGGTACTATTATAGTAATTAAATTTCTCAATTTTACTTTGAATATCTGATTCACCCCAGTCTGAAACTTTATATCACAAATAATTAACCTGTGACTTTTTTTCTGTGTTTTCCTGCTATGTGTGATTTTTGATCTGATGATATCTTTACTACAGAAAGCGATTGCTTTCGTTTACCCTGTGGATACTTTCATAATTCTTTTGCTACTTTATTCAATTTAAAGAAGCTCTTCTCTAGTTGATCTTGGGAGTTTGCAGTAATTACTAGATTATTCATTTGTATTTCAATTCATTTGTATAATCTGGCATGCCATCTATTCATTCCCGCAGAAGATTGTCTATGTATATGTTAAAAAATATTGGCGACATACTGCAGCCTTGTGGAACTCCTTCGTTTATCCTAATTCTATTACTTCCCTCCCCTGAAGTGACTACCTGGGTACCTCTATACATTTGTTGTATGATGGTTATTAATTATTTCGGAATTCCGCGCTTGTTTAATATTTACCACAACTTTTCTCGTATTACTTTGTCAAATGTTTCTAAATCTACATATACTAATAGACAGATGTGTTTCCCTTTCGAATTTCTGATGTTTTTCTACCAGTCACTTCAATGCAAATGTATTATCTCTATATTTTCTACCCTTTCTGAAAGTATCTTGTTCCTCTCTTAGAATCGTTTCTACTATATTTTTAAGTCTCTATGTTTTAATTCTTGAGAATATTTTATATCCGGATAGTAACAGGCTTATTCCTGTATAGTTTTTGCATTCGCTTCTTTCTCCTTTTTTAAAGATGAGTACAACGGGTAGCCATCTATTCATCTGCGATGACCTTTCTTACCTAACACATACTTAATAAATGTAAGTATCTCTGCTTGACATAAATAAATTAATTAATTAATTGCTTCACTGGAAGCATATTTTAATAACTTTACTACAATTCCATCATGTCCAGCAGCCTCTATGTTTTTTCTCTCCTTCAAAGCCTTTTGCAATTCTGAGATATCCAGACTATCCTATCCACTTCTCCGTACACTGAATTACCTCTCTCCTCTTCATCGTTCTGTTCATTCATCATCCATAGTTATTGAAAATATTCTAAGAATTTTCCTGTTCTACAGCTTCTATTTTCGCCAGATCCCTCTCCTCGCTATTTAGACATTTTATTACTTTATTTGCTATGTTTTTTTGACCGTAGATGTTGTTTTTCTACTCTTGATACAAGAGTCCCATTTCTTATTTTTCTGTTACCGGAAAACATTTTTAGTGATTTTTTTTTGTCTGTTATATTCTTCTCTGTCTTTATCTTTTGTCATGAGCCACTTAATATATGCTTCTTTTTTCTTCTTAACGGCTTCTTGCATCTTTTCCTTCCAAAAATCAATTTTTTACTTTTCCAATCGTTTCCTATATCCAAGGTCTGCATATGCTGCTGTATTTAATATTCCCTTTATGTTATTTCACTCTTCGATAATATCATAAGTTAATATAATTTTATTGTTATGGATATCTAATCTATTATTACAGACCAGTTTTTACTGACTTTTCTTCTAGAAGGTGGATCTTGTATTGTATGTTCTATTCATCCTCTGTTGTGTCTTAACCCAGTGCGCTTAGATATTATTTTCTACTCTTAAAAGCTAGCGATCTATTCTTACTCCAGCTCCTCTAAGATCTCTTGTGTTTCTAAAGAGTTCTTCTGATTTGCAATTACATAGTCTACTACAGATTTTTGACATCTAGCTGCCCATGTTATTTTATAGATTCTGTTGTGCTTAAAGTATAAATTCATTATTCTCAAATTATTTAACCCTGCAAACTCCCTTAAGTGTTTTCCATTATGATACAAATTTCCCTCGCCATGCGAACCAAGTATCCCTTCCAATGTTATATTTCCTACATGAGCGTTAAGGTCTTCTCTTATTATTACGTTAATTATATTAATTGTGTTTATTACATATTTATATTATATTAATTACTTAGATGATTATTATTAGTCCTTTTTAATACGTTGGTCCAATGTTTCCTGCAGCTTATCATAAAATAACTCCGTTTCATCTGTCTTCCCTTTTTCCGGAGATATAACATACAAAGGATATATATATCCTTTCTGTATTCTGTATCTTAGTAGTAAAATCCTGTCATTTATCCATTTATACTAATGTATTCGTCTTTTTCTCTTCTTATTAACCATTATTGTCACTACTGATTTAGCCCTTTCATTTTGTAGAACTCCGCTATAAATTAATATATAATTATCATAGTTATCATAGTTATATAGTTACCTTCTGTTTCTTTTTCGTTTCCGTTATTAACGCTATATCTGTTCTGTTTCATAGTAGATCTCTATCCAGTAAATCAATTTTATCCGTTATTCCCCTAAAATTTCCAAGTACCTAAGCGTAGTATATCCATTATTCCAAATTTCTTATTTTTATGACGTTTCCGATTATTTACCGTTGATTCTGTCCTTTTTTCCAAGGCTTGTGTATGTTTTCCAGTAATTTGATTAATCCCCTGGCCGTGTTACGAGCACTGCGCAGATTAATCTTGATAGTAGGACTTTTACCTTGCTGCCTATAAGCGTGCAGGGCAATTTATTTGAGATGCCGCTCTAGGCTCTTCCACCCCCTTCGTCGTCAGGAAATCCTCTTTCGTGTTCGGGGTCATTGACCATTCATGACCCTACCAACGTGGAATATCTAGGATAGAAGGATAACTAGGATAAGGGATCCGGATCACTATTTCCTTAGACACGATGTGGAGCGCTACCCAATTGGGACATTGACTGGGGCATTGTCATCTAACCCATTAAATCCTCCCAAGGGGGAAATAACCTTGGAAGGGGCATTTTTTTTCCACGATGGGTATTTTATTTCCCCACTTTCTTCCAACATTACTTTTGCAAAGCTGGCGAGTATTCCCGCACGTAAAGCATCCGATTAAACGGCCTACTCACCATACGAGCGGGGGAAGGTTATACAAGCCGTAATTTATCCGTTTCGATATAATGGATAAGTATTTGGAAACCGGATTTTTAACATTTTTCGATTTTAAGACCCTTACTGTTCAAAAACATTGAAAAGTAGGGTATACATGAAGGTGTGTAAGTAATGACGCTATATTTTAATATCTAAAACGAGAGAGAATATTTTTCATTTGATATCTTGTGTAGGAGACATTGATGTTACTATTTACGAAAGTGGAAACAAAGGAAAGGATTGTTCTTCTTTACCTTATGGACATTAAATACAATAGGAAAGGTTCCTCAACCGTTTTGCAGTAGTTTGATTAAAACTTTAAGCCTTGTTAGCCTATCTCGGTTTAGGAAGTTATAGGCAGCATAGAATATATGTTTATTTATTATTATTTTTTACTGTTAACTTTTAGATTGACCAAAAAACAATGATAGATTTTTTTAAATAAAAATAGATGTGACAAATATAATTATTAGATCAAAGTTTTATCTCTTTTTATCTTATTTTTTATTAATTTACTAAATATTTTAATATCATCTATTTATATGTATAGGTTAGTATATTTTATATAATTTTAATAAAGTTTATAATTAATTACCATGATCAGATGTACTTAGCATTAAATTTTTGCAAAATAAAGTACATCATATTTCGTTACCTAAGCGTTAGAAACTTTTCAAATATTTCTATTTACTTACGCCTATGGCTAGTTGATATTCAATATAATTCTTGGAAATTGTTTCCTCATAAATTTTATGATATTGCATAATACTTCCATGTATATAGTGATAAATATCCTACAAGCGATAAACTAACAACATCCCGATTTTTTCTTATGGCAATATATTATAAATAAGTGTTTATCTTTTCTTGTAAGTATTCTTCTCTTGATAATCTATGTAGTGGATATAATATCCATAATTTTTGCGATAATTGTTATTTATTAACATAATATTACATTGTACTAAAAAATTATACAAAAATAATTGAATATGCTTGATGAAAGTGTTGAGTTGACGATTTATATTTGTGTCTGTGTGTATATATGTACATGTACATATATGTATGTATATATATACATAAAACCGTGTTTGATATAAATTAAGTGATTTTTCTCTGTATAAAGATAAAGTGTTAAAACCATATTTATCGACCTTAATATTATTATTACAACATTACTTTTATTTTTTCTTTCTTTTTCTTTTAACACTATTCTTAGTACATAAGTGTGGATAGATGAAACTTATTACACAAGGATGAACAAAAATATTGCAGTCGATGGAAAATGGCGAGCAGCTAATATCAAATAAGATAATGTTTTATCATAAATTTGAGGTCGTTTACTCATGTCGATTTTTATGTTATTAAATAAAAAATGATAGTAATAATATTACAATGAAATGTTCCAGTTTGAACTGGTTTATATACATCATGCTATGATTTTAGACAAAGAAACAAATATTGTATTTTACGTTTTGAACCTACTTCATCAATGACTGAGAATATCACAGGAAGGAATATGGACTTTTGTCCATATTCCCTCCTGTGATATTTATTATTAATTTAGGAACTCCGGTATACTTTGCCAATTTATTTAATCCTTGTTATGCATTTATTATATCAAAATGAAAATTGTTATTGTATGATAATATACTCAGTATAAAAAATGTATCATACGATTATGCATGTAAATAAATTTAGCTGTAGAATCAATCCCGTTTCCGGGATCCGGAAACGGTAGAGTCGGGTCCAGCTCTCTCGCCTCATGGTTTGAGGCAGGCGAGATAAAGAGAAATAATGAAAGACCGAGTTCCGGCTGTTTAGGCAGGTACTCCCGTTCCCGGGTTTATCCTTGTCCTCCCAGTTAGAGGCAGGCACAAGTAAATAAGAAGATTCAGAATCGGCGGGCCGACCTGCCGTACAGTCGGTGGTGGGAAGGCCCGCTAGAGTCGCAAGGACACTGGGGTGAGTTATACTTAAATGTTGAACCGATCCGGAGAGCAGAGAATAAAAAAAAAAGCTATAGAAGCAAAGCTAAAAAATACCGATAAGGGTAATAATATTTTAAAACAGTGGATTACTCTAAATGCTTCGTCTTACCTCACAACTCTAGTTGAAATGGTCTCGTAAAACTAACCAAAAAAAAGTTTCTACACATTTTTAAATGGTTTATACCAACATTTCAAACAAAAATACGGTATTATTTTCGTCGCAAGGTGTGACTGTAGGTGGGGGGGGGGGCGAAAATTAATTATCTTTACGTTTTGAGGTATGATATGTACGAAAATACCATTTACTTAAAATCGGGTATCCTTATATGTTACCATGAAAGACAGATGTTATAGAATGTCAATATTTGTAAATGTCAACACATAATACGTCGGCGAAAGACCGAAATATTTGCTTATATTATTGTCCATTCGGATCTTCACCGGTATATGTTGACAAACGCTATAGCATTTATCATCATGCACTGATAGTGAAAGTTGAATAAATATATTTTTATAAAAAATTGAACAAAGGGAAAACCATCTGATCATTTATTTCTATCGTTATCGTTCATCTAGTTAACATATTCTGTATATCCTGATTGTCCATTTCAATTTATAACATGCTGAAAATATATAAGAGAAAAACATTAAAAATTTATATTTTTAACGTTCATTTAGAGAAGGTTAGCAAGCGAAGCGAACGTAAATTATGTTTAGCTTAACTTTAAATTTCCTTTTTTTACTAGTTATCACTTCGACCCCCCCACCAGAACTTATCTGTGTTTGTCGACAAAGGTCCAAATAATCAAATATTTTGGTCTTTCACCGACATAATTCGTATGTGAGGACATTCATCGAAGAATGTCGACATTTTCCAGATATCGGACTTTCACGGACTTTTACGTATATATATAAAGTATTGTAACTCAAAAATCTCCAAAACTATTTGAGTTTCATTGAAATTTAATTATGCTGTAGTAGCATATCTGAAGTTACACATGTGAAAATTTCATGATGATTAGTTGAGTCATTTAATTTTTTTTTCTTTTTTTATTATTATTTTTTTTTTTTTTTTTTAATATGATCGTTTTTAATTTGTCGCTAGAATTTTTCTACACTACAAAATATAAATCCACTTGCTTGATACAATCAAAATAATTTTTTTTTTTTCTCGTCTAGCGCTATAGCAGAGCTGTAGCTTTAAAAGGAAAAATATTGTAATCGGTCCAATTTGGACATATATAGTTTTTCCGGGTTTTTAGGTTTTGACACCTAAGGAACCCAAAACCCCGATGAAAATTTTCCGGATGTTCGTACGTACGTGTGTGTGTTCGGTGTCGCACTCTATATCACCTTATATATCCAGAAATACTTGATCTATTTTTACCAAACTTGGTCAGATTACTTCTGTATATGGGGCATTCATTGATGCCATTAAATTTTCAGTTTTAAAGGTCAAGGGGGTGAGGCTGTATAGCATGGTCACCCTCAACGAGATTTCGCCAAATTAAGATTGCTTAGGCACATTTGTCATAGATGAGCAGTAGAATTAAATAATATTTAAAGTAAATAAGTATTTTAATTGGCCGCTAGTATCTCCACACCCGCGCGAATGAAATGCGATACACCCGCGCGCGCGCGCTTTAGTTAGAATCATTGAGTTAACCCTACACTGCGTACTCTAGCCGTTCGGCTATAGTACGTGTTTTCGCTTATTGAATACCAGATTGTATGGTTAAATCACTACATCATGCATTTATTACTTCTTCCTATCATATAAGATAAAATAGGTAGTTCAATTATTAAACATTAGATTGCGTTTGAGTATACTTTATGTATATTTTTTTAGCGGTCGGTCACTTACCCGAACCAGACGGTAAATCCACAAAATATAAGTTAAAATTTCGTTTGAAAACTATCAGATTACTCTTTGGGAAAAATATTATCTGTCAATAAAATTCTGTAGCTTTATTTAGAATATTTTTCTTTTGGATTTTCATATTAAGGATTATTCTGTTTTGAAATGTACCTGTAACCTGTACGCCTGTAGCCTCTTGGCTACAGCATGAATTCCTAGGTTCTTACAGTTAAGTTATTTTCAATGTTTCTAGGTTATGGTTACAACTCACTGGGTTGGTCTAGTGGTGAACGCATCTTCGTAAATCAGCTGATTTTGAAGTCGAGAGTTATAAGGTTCAAATCCTAGTAAAGGTAGTTACTTTTATTCGGATTTGAATATTAGATCCTGGATACCGGTGTTCTTTGGTGGTTGAGTTTCAATTAACCACACATCTCAGAAATGGTCGACCTGAGATTGTACAAGAGTACACTTATACATATCACCCTTATTTATTCTCTGAAGTAATCGTGTCGGTGCGCGATGGTTCCGGAGACTAAACGGAAAAATAAAAAATTAAAAGGTTATGGTTACAGTGTAATTGTTTAATGTTTACAAGTTTTATTTCGTTTGAATTTTTTTGTTTTTTTTTTTTTTGCTTATATATATTACAATTTTAATCATTCATAACGATTATAGAAGATATTCCGGAATATCCCGGCGTTCCGGGGTATTGAATTCAACTGGCAGTGACGAAAGAGTTGAGAATTTAGAGGCGGATTTTATTTACAAAAATTCCAAGTGGAAATGAGTATAGTAATAGTGGTGATGAAAACGAATTTGACCCTGAATTTGATCATAATGCAGTATTTAATGAATTAGATGTAATAAATGATGAAAATAATTGAGAACTGGAGACTTCATCTTCCTCAGCATGTCAAGTTAGTAATGATAACACTGTTCCCTCAAACTCTGTTTTGAGTTAGGTACGTCAACAGCAAGAAATATTTTTAAATTTAAATCATCCAGGTTTTGGTGGTGTTGGCTTTACACAGCAATGCTTAATATACCAACAAAATACCCAGTAGTGTGGAAACAAAAACTCTAGAACGCGACAACATAGGTTTTAAGGGTAACGGTGAATTATCAGAGGAAATAGTGTCACTGTCAACTCCATATTACTTTTTAGCTATTTTTTTATTAACAACATTATAAACCACATTGCAGAATAAAGTACATAGTATAATACTGAGATAACACCAGAAAAGCCAAGTAATGTCACACATAATGATATCAAAAGATATCTTGGAATTTGTATTGTTACAAGTCTGTCATGTAATAAATATTTACGGTTCTAGTGACATCCTCTAATAGGTATTCTATTGATGCAAGAAACCATGTCAGTGAATAATGTTGAAAAGATTAGACGTTTCTTTTATCTATATAATAACTTTATTCCCACAGGTCATCCAGGGCATGATAAATTCTCTAAGTTACAGCCAATTTTGATAATTTGATAAAGAGTTACTCATTTGTTGTAAAATGTAGGAAGAGTAGAGACCATCAAATTGACAGGACGTTTACGGTAACATAATTTTATAACATATACCAACTGTTATGTTTTAACAAATATCACGATTTTTTATAATTTACATGTGAAGTTTTAATTAATATTACAAATAGGACGAATAAGAGTTCCTGAAGATGGAATTTAATTCCGAAAGCGCTTGAATGCTTCGAATTCATTTATTGATAAGCATTTTTTTTTTGTGTATAACTATAATTATATACTTATACCAACGAGCCATGCTTAAAAAAATTATTATTTATTTTAAGCCAACCGGTCTAGTTTAGGGGTAAACTCGTCGTCGCAATTTACTTGTTTAACAGATGATTTTTGAAGTTGAAGGTTTTTAAGTTCGAATCCTAGTAAAATTTGGCTGCTTTTATATAGATTTGAATAGTAGGCAGTGGATACCGGTGTATTTTGGTTTAATTGACCACACACCTCAGGAATGGTCCGCCTGAGTCTGTACAAGGCTACACTTCATTTACATGTCAGCATATCATTCTCATCTTATTGAGCTGGGAGTGTCTGCTTATTATTCAGTAGCTGAACAGTCTGCAACGTACACACTAAGATAAAAAAAATTATTATCACCACTTAGGAACTATTTTCTTAAAACTAATTTTACTCAACTGCTTTCCCTTGAGTATGGGACTCCCAAAATAAAAACTTTTTCCTGAAATTTAAAATTTTTAATGTCCAAAACGTACTTTGTTAAACAATAAAGTAACTTTTTTTCTTTTTTTTTTTTACCACGTGAGAGCAAGCGGTAACCGCCTAGAAGACGTTACTTCGGTCAGTCCCAAGTGACATAGCTGAAGACTAGTCCCTCTCTTTATGCAGCTTGAAGCCGATCTTCCGACGAAGTCCCTCTTGGATCATTAAGACATCACGACATCCCTCCCGGTTGCCATGGTGACTCTCCCCAAGAAGGTTACACTTCCCTTCCCTATTACGTAGTCTGTGTCTGGGTATGCACCCAACGCATACCCCCTGAGTCGCGCGCCCACCTCACAAACCTCGAGGGTTCTCAATGCGTCATCAGAACGACCTGATCCAGCCATCTGCTGGACCCGAACGCTCTCAGCAACGAGGCTGCCTCCCTGGCCCTGCACGTGTCCACGATTCGACCCACTGGCGACAGAATCTTTTTCGCCAGTTCCCCCCGATTTTTTTTTTTTTTTTTTTAAACAATAAAGTCACTAAAATAACTTAATACTCCTCTCCTCATGAAGAGCTCCCTCATTTAAAAAAAATCGGAAACTTTTTTTCAATTTTGATTTTAATTTATTTAAAATTTATTTTAGTAAATATTTTAATCGCTAAAATAAACCTCTTAATACATGAGCTCCCAAATTTTCAAAAAGTCGAAGCATATTTTACGGAATTTTGATCCTAATATATAACATTACAAATTTTGGTTATTGCTTTATTTTGTTCTGTATGTTGGCTTCAAAAGATTTAAACATGATCAAACAAGTAATTTTATATCTATTAATAACGTTAAAATTTATTACAGTACGTATCTTTTTTTAATATATCCATGAAGACATAACTGAATTGAAATAATGAACTGCATATCTTTACCGGCGTCAAGTTTTGCAGTTTTTTCGGCACAAGTCGGAAAAGTTATGCAATTCATTTTCAACATTTTGTAGGTTTTTTTTATTTCTATCTTCATTTTATTTTAAAGACATCTCCTTTATTATAAATATTTAAATTATATTTATTTATTTAATTTTAATTTGATAGTTAAGATGTTCGTAAAAATGTGTTAGTTTTAACATTTAAAGGGATGTAAGACGTTTTTGTTTTTTTATAAATTACTCAAAACAATTTTTATAAAACATAATCGTTGCAAGAACACAATTGAAAGGAGTAAGGACTAAAAATTGAATTAATTAATTTATATACTCGTAAATACGAATGTTATATATTTTACTTTGAAATAAAACTTTTTTTTAGCACAAATTGAAAAGTTGATCTATTAAATAAACACTAAGCAGCAAGATATAATATAATAAACATTTATTTAAAAAAAAAAAATTACAGCTGATCATTTTTCGTGGTAGTGATTATATGTTTCATGGCAAAATGTGTGTCCAGCAAAATTATGCTGTCCACCTTACAACACTATGATATAATATATTAACTTAACAGAAAAACATAAAATATATGTTTATAACAGGATATAGTTTATTTAAAGACCACTTTTATTTATATTTATTCTTAGGAAATAAATTGTAACTGTCAATTTAAACATGACATTTTTAAAAGGAGAATAGAGTTTTATCACTTAATTTAAAACTTTTGTTTTACAAGTTTTAAGCTTATTATATTTTATTACTGTTACAGATATACTTTTATAAATTGAACTATATATTTTTCCCTAACTTCTCATGTAAAAATGTTTATAAATAAAGATCTTTAGAATACTGCAGATCAATGATTTTAATAGAATCAAAAAGTTACGTGTATAAATATTATTTCCTAAAAAGATATATCATTTAAATTATCGAGGAAAAGTCAGAAAAACGAGTTTTATTTATTAATTTAACTGTTTCTTTTTTTCTTTTTAATCTTAATAAACTACGTATTGTTTTGTCTGTTTTATATATAAATATATATATATATATTCAAATGATAAAATCTACCACTGTATAAAAAAATACTGCGAGGAGAATGGTTTTTAATAATTAAATGAAGTATATTTTGAGATAGAAAAATGTTTGGTATTCCACTGCGTGCTCTGAGTGTTCAAAAAAAAAAGTTTTTTATTTAATGAAATTTCTAGTTTTTCTTCCATGACATGCTTATTTATTGGTCCATACAAAGTCTTAAAGCATACAGGATATAGAGAGGGATTTTTTTCATCAATTTTCCTTCTTTCAAAAAACTGGAAATCATGTGGCTACTTCCTTTTAATTTATCGGTATTAATAATATATAACGATAAAAAAAATTTAATATTGCTTTATGTACTTTTTTTATGTAATATTTTTAAATAAATAAAAAGTGTATTAGTAATGTGATAGAAGATTTTATAGGTACAGTGCACGATGGTTTTATTAAAATAGAAATATCAACTGTTTTTTTAACGAAATAGATTCCAGGAAAAAGTAACATCTACTGGGCAAACTGATTTTTAAATCAATTTAACAAATTAAAAAAAAAAGATGTAAATATAATAAAGAAATTTAAACGAATGTGCAGTATTACAAAATGTTAAGGTAATAATGGATTTAGATGTTACTGTTACTAAATGTGAGGGATTTATGAAGAAAGTAACAAACGTTCAGTACTGTTGAAAAGAATTAGATAGGGTAACCACACGACTTCCTTGTATGCATATTAAATAACATATACACCCTTTTTTTTAAAATGAAAAGTACATAAATTTTATTTCATTAATAACTTCTGATATTTTTCATTTTTTTATTATTATTGAATTATTTTTACAATCTGAGGTTAATAATTATGAATAAATCCATATATTTCAATTTAAAAAAAAGAAAAGTTAAAAAAGAAGATGAAGTCGGATTTGAACCAATTTGCCTTGTAAGATCCAAATATTTCATTAAGTAGTTTTATTTGGCTATAACTCTGAAACTAATAAAAATAAGTACCACTTATGGTAGATATATCGTTGAAAAGCTCTCATGAGGGCTTATTAATGCAGTTAAGAAAAATTCCAAATTTCCAAATCCAATCAAAAGGGAAGGTGCACAACTAGATGTTACGTCAGTCCTAAATCGAAAATTTCAACATCCTACGGCTAATCGTTTTTTAGTTGGGTGAGTTATAAGAGATCTGTAAATAAAATAATGAGACCGGTTTAGAAAATCTTTTTATTTACAATCCAATTTTATGTGGACCCTATCTCCTTCAAAATAGTTCCCTTGGGAAGCCTCGTAACGCTTTCAACGGTTTTCCCACTCTTCGTTGCAGTGTTGGAACTCAGAAACCGGAATATCCTTTAGATGGTTGGTTACATTCTTTTTCTGTTTTCTACTGTTCCAAAATGGTGTCCTTTGAGGTGTTTTTTTTTAAATCGGGAACAGGGAAATGTCTCAGGCATTGAAGTCAGGTAAATATAAGGTGGTTGGGAAACTATAGGAATGTTTTTTTTTTACCAAAAACTCATTAATTGCAGTGTGAGAAAGTGGAGTGCAGTGTGCAGAGTGCATTGTGACAAGGTGGATTTTCATGATGCACCATCTAGTTTTTGATGGCTGGTCTCACGCGGGAAACTGTTTTCCTTAGTCTTTCACGAAGTTCTCGGGTAAAAATATTGATTTACAATATGTCCTGTAGGCAGTGCAACTCGTTATGGACAATGCTATTACTATAAAAGAAACATATTAGCATGGTTTTAATTTTTTATTTTGCTCATTTTTGCGTTTTTGGGACGTGGTGAGTTTAAAGTGTGCCACTCCTTGTTCTGGCGTTTTGTTTCTGGGTTGTACTCAAATATCCATGACTCATCCATCACCAGTAATAACATTTGTTTAGAAAATCAGATACAGTTTCAATTCGCCCTAAAAAATCGCGGCACACTTCCTCCTTGTTGTTTTTCTGTTTTACAGTGACCTTTTTTTGGTACCAATTTTGCAAAAAGTTTTTTCACGTCCAATTCGTTTGCCAAAATTTGATGGGCTGTAGTATGGTTCAATTTCAATTGTTCTGCAATCATTCTGACAGTTAATCGTCGGTCGTACCGTATCAAGTTTCTGATTCGCTCAACATTGTCGTCATTTTTTGACGTTAACGGTCTTCTAGAGCGTGGATTGACTGATTCCCAGCTACCCGAAAATGCTTTAAACCGCCTAAAAACTTTAGCTCGTAACAGAGCGTCATCTCCGTACGACCTTTTCAATTTTGAAAATGTTTAACATTCTCATAAAGTTTAACACAAAAATTGTTTGCACAACGTTGCTCATAATATCACTCATTTTTGTAACGCACAACAAAAACTCGTTTCACTAAAACTTTGTTTATATCTCACATGGCAACAATAAACTAAAAATATTAATACCTAATATAAATCAACTATTCATATAACCAGATGTTTACTAGTAACTTTACAGTGTTGCCACTTTGGCTGCCAAAAAAACTAGTCTCATTACTTTATTTACAGAACTCGTACATACTTACATACAGACGTCACCCTGAAACTAGTCAAAATTAATTCTTTTACTTCGAAAAAGAAAGTAAAAACGGTAAAAATAATAAAGAAATTTAAACGAACGTGCAGTATTACCAAGTTTTTAATTTAATAATGAATTTGGATGTTATTGCCACTAAATTTGAATGATTTACGAAAAATGTAACAAACTTTCAGGACATGTTCTACAGGTGAAAAAAATAAAATAAATAATTACCTTTAAAGTTGACTAATAAATCGTTTTTGTAATGTGTTTTATTGGGTTTTTTTTTTAATGTTGATTGTTTATTTTTATAAAATATTTAGTTATTTTATTTTGTAATATTGAAAACTTTGTTTCGTTTAATGCCTATTTAAAAAGTGTCATATTTTGATATTTGTTTTTAATAAACACCAGAATTATTATGTTTGTGAAATAATAATATGTTTAAAAATAAAAATAAAATAAACTTGTTTAAAATAATATGTTTATTGAATCTTTTATAAACTTTTTGTAATTATCTCAGATTTCTCAAAAACTACACAAAAAAATACAGTCCTGTGACCTATTGGTTTTTTGGGGGGTTTTTTGTAATTTTTCAGATCTGATATCATATAAAACTACAATATTTCCCCGCTTAATTTAGGTCCGAAAAATTACACTCGTTCTTAAGTTAACCGAAGACGCAGAAATCAGGACAAAATCTTTCGCCATATGAAACTTATTGACGAAGTTTTTCCAAACCTTTTTTATGTACATTTTTTTCTTTGTTTTGACCAATACAAAATATCCTGAAAATTTGTTGCATTCTTAGTGAATCACTCTGTATAATACTTCTCTAAATTAATTAAAAATTATGTTATTATTTACATCAAACCTTTTTGGGTCATATACATGATATAATTGTAGAAATTAATCATGTAAATAACAAAGCCATTTTCATGAATAACAAATTTCCTATGCTAGAATTATATTTAAAAAAAACTAATTATAAGAAGTGGTTTTCTTTTAGTTTCCTTTTTTAGAAATGAATATATCGTTCAATAAAGGTATTACAAGTCCACAAAAAAATGTTAAAATCATTTGTAAAAGTAAATACAGAATTTAAAACGAACGTCATAATTGTCAAAAGAAAACAGCTTTAACTTGTATCGTTTGTACCTTTAGCATTTTACATGTGTCTCAACTACCAAAAAACACCAGAACAGATAGTGGAAAGCAGTATACGAGTGTATTTTTTATAGGTAATCGTACATTAACATCAAATATTATATAAACGTCTAATTTTATTAGGAAAAAATTAATAAAATACATTTTTAATTTTTTTTTTTACATTTAAAGTTTTACTGGATTCACAAATATCATAATCTTGTCTTTTATAATACAGTAATTTCTATAAAAATAACTGAAAGTTATCAGTTATAAAAATATTTTTTTAATTTATTTATAATATTTCTATTTCAATTCCAACTTAACCATCGTATTACATTAATTCTTAGACATTACATTTTTCGTATTCTTTCTTTACCCTCATTTTCACTATTTTTCATTACCTTATTATTTATTTTTAGTAGGCACATAAAACCCAATTAAGCTGTTCCTAACTTCCCCAGTGAAATTTCTATCCTCTTATCTGAATTCATCTGTATCATTATGAGGGAGTACAATGAGTTGATTCCTATTTATTAAAATATACTGATTATAAGCACACAAATCTAAATAACTTCATCCGTGAACTGTATTTAATGCTTGGTACTTCCTTCATCTCATTCCGTATTAGATAGATTTCATAAGAAAGCTACCTATTGTACCATGATTCGACTTACGGAAAATTTCGACATATCTACGCCTTTTACATACCCCAGATCCCAAAACCATCCTCAGTTCAAAGTTTATATATATATATATTCCCAACCAAAAATCTCGGTCGTGTTTGTTAATCGGGGAAATCGGACTATGGGGCTGGAAATTTTCGAAAAAACAAAATATCGCTATAACTTTCTTAAGTAAAATATGGAACTAATTTAAATTTCCTACTATTCTTTGGATAAGGGACTAAAACGTATCTAAGTAAAGTTTTTTGATATCACGAACCACTGGCCCAGGAGATGGAAAAATTGGGGTTTCGAAGACAAAAAAATATCTTACCTCCCTTAATATGTACAGTATCGAATCGGTTTAAAGTAGTCGTTAGTCCTCTAAACATTACCTAAAATTTTTGTCTGAAATAATTTTTGATATGACCAACACTTGCGGCAATGGATGATCTTAACTTTGCTGGAATTGTATGAAGATAGGGTTTCTCGTATGCTAAAAATGTGATTTTTTCACATGCATCCATTGTGGTATTGTGTAAATTTGAAGTTTTTCTTAACTTTAAGGTGGAAATCATTTTTATCCCCTACTTAGCACTGGTGAAATCTACCTCCGTCTTCCGTCTTGCTGAAAGGGGTTTTTTATTCGTAATAGCTAATCAGTGATCATTATAATCCTTAATCAATTCTATTATCTCTTATTTTTATCCTTTTGTCTTATAACTCATTCAGATCTTTTTACATTCAGATCTTTATTCCATATTAAAAAAAAAAATATTAAATAAAAATAAAACTCTCATTTTATTACGTTTACTATTTACCTTTAAGTAAATCTAATTCCAATGTTTTGAATTAAATAATGGTTTCTTTTTTATTATATAATAATATGTATTGTTTATCTAACATAGAACTTGTTTAACTTTATGTCAGTTCAGAGATAGATATAGAAAAGTACTGGTGAACTAAGTAACTAGACTGGCAACCGTTACTTAGTTTCTATCAGAGGTCGCTAGTCCCTGTAATGTAACTGTCGCTTATATAGTCTTACTAACACACTAGTGTTATATTATATTCAATATTATAGTTTATTTACGCTATTAAAGATGAGAGAAAAGTTGTGTTGCAAGATTTGATCCTGTTAGAGTACACTGTATATCTAACACTACTCGACTATACTTTAACTTAAATTACTAGTAATGGAACTGCTTGTAAAAATACGATATGCCTTTAACATGGTTATAAAACAAATATAACACAGTACAATACAAAAGCATTTAGTATTTAAAGAACCAAACAGCTGAGCAACTAAAAGTTTACAATACTTTTAATGTAACTTAATACATCAGTATTTTATACATAATTTATCGAATAAATTTCATTGATCTATCGCAAGTTTTGTTTTTATTTTTAATTATACGATAAGAACAACTTAACCAATCTTTATTTATTTAATGAATAATCCCGTAAATTTTTCAATACGAAAATTTTATTTAAATACTATAAAAAGGATTGTAGTTATGACGTTCTACGGTTGTAAACGATCAAAATTACTTCCGAAAATGTTATAGCCATCCTTAGTATTATAATATATATCATATCAGGCTAATTAGGATAAATGAGAAGTAAAGTATTTTCCCATTATTTTTATTAAATTTAATATCACACGTACTACTCGAATCAATAAAATTTTGCATCCTAAGTTTGCTTCTTACTCGAACAATTTTGTATAAATCGGTTATTAAACAAAACCGATTCCTATAAATCGGTTAAATAATTTCAGATCTCATTATTTATATCAGATAATTTAGTACAGTTTGACACTTATACTAACATATGATCAATAGTTTACCTTACAGATGTAAATAAAACATGCAATGAAATGGAGAGATGGTCAAGTTACATCTGTATGATTTTTTTTAAGTCATTTTATCAGTTTTCATCCATCAATTATAATAAATTTATAAAATAAAAAAAATTTAAGGAAAAAATTTGTATTTTGATAGAAATTTGCATAGATACTGTTACAAAATAATTTTAATGAAGTTGATATCAAAAGAGAATACCGAATTTTTTTTTGTACACTAATACTGGAGTTTAAAATTGTTCATCCATGTATAGTCAGTTTGATTTGTTCATTCTTTGGAAAATCAAAAATAAAAAACAAAAAAAATATTTTATTTCCAGTATCATTTTATTTGATCATCAAATTATTTATGTATTTTTATGTTATTTATATTGGAAAATACTAGCTGATATTCCAGAATAGGCGCTCTTAATTTTTATTTGAATTATATGTACTGTGACAATACTCTAAGGAATTCTCTAGAATCTATTATTACCAAATGTATTCGTGTTTTTATGAGTTAATTTTTACTTTAACGTTTCTGAAAATATACAAAACGAAGAATAAGCTCTAATAAACTTTTACTGAAATAAACTCCGTTTTACTACCGTTATCAAAAAAGGTTTTAAAAATATATGTGTATTTCAATCATAAAACAAACTATTTCTTAAAAACATCATTGTTTGAAATCATTAGAAGTTGGTTCATTCTTTAAAGAAGGATGAGTTACCGAGTAAACAAGTGATTTAAAAAAAAATTATTTTTTTTTTATTTACAAAGTTAAAAATCTTATATGTACACCACATTACTTCCTTGTAGCCTATTAAATTGCATATACACATTTTTTGCTGCACTTCATTTTAACTTATTTCATTTGAAATACGTGAAATACGATCCTCCAATTCATTAATAAGGTGGACACAATTGCAATCTGGTGGACACCAAATTGCAATTGTGTGTCCACCACACAATTGCATTTTATATTAGTTTATATATTAATTTTGTTTCACTTTGCTGAAATAGTCATATGGTGTAAATGAGAACGTGTCAGATTGGTAACGGATGCACAAATCGGTTCGAATCCAAATTCATACAAATATATTTGATTTTAATTTAAATATATTGATTTATTAATAATTATTACCTTCTGTAAAACTTTTTAAATGAAAATGAAAAGTAGATAAAATTTTATTTCACTAATAAATTCTGATTTAAAAAATTTTTTTTTTATTGTTATTATTGAACTATTATTTATTGCAAAATCTTTTTTACAATCGGAGGTTAGTAATTATTAATGAATCAATATATTTAAATAAAAAAGATAAATATTAAAAAGTATATGAAGTCGAATTCGAACCAATCTGCCTTCCCCTTTAAGATCCAAATATTTCATTAATTAAAATTTTATTTGGCTCTAACTTTGGAACCAATGAAAATAATATACCTTATAATATATCCTTGAAAATCTCCCAGTAAGAGCTTATTACTGTTTGGAGTTTGGGCTTTTTTAAAAACTTGTGGTCCAGTCGATTGCAATCAAAATGGGAGGTGTACAATTTTGATTTTACAGCAGTCCTAAATCCAAAATATCAACATCCTACACCTAATCGTTTTTGAGTTATGCGAGATATATATGTACATATGTACGTACAGACATCTCGCCGAAACTAGTCAAAATGGATTCAGGGGTGGTCAAAATGGATATTTCCATTGAAATCTGAAAACCGAAATTTTTCGGGATCAATATACCTTTATTTCGAACAAGGAAGTAAAAAAGAAATAACTAAAAATTAAAATGTATTTAACACAATTTAATAGTAATTTAAAACAATAAAAAGTTCTACATACTACTGCATATTCTGAAGTTACAGATCATTTCGATTCGCATTCACACATGCGCGCGCTCACATAAAAGCATACATACAAATTCTTGAAGTTTGAGGGATTAAATTACTAAACATGTTACTCTTGAAATAGTATTGTAAGATATGAGATCTGGAAATCATGCAGGACAAGAAATATCACAGTTTGAAAATAGCATGGTTTGCAAACAATCGTGTAATTGCATTTACCATTAGTTTAGTCGTGTATCTGATTACCTTTTCCTATTAAAATCACATGTCCGGGTTAGTATTATTTGGTCAGAAAGACAAAGTTTCTTAATTTCTCTTATATGTCAGTCTGATGTAACAGCATTTCTATCACTGTTACCAAAGAATAGTAAACGATTAAATCAGAGAAAACTATTGGCCCCATACGATGACTTTACTACTGTGTAGTTGGTTTGTGATGCAGTGATTAGCGTTATTTGTTGCCCGATACCGGAAGTTTTGTTTATTCACATATCCACATTTTTCATTCATTAGTATTTTACCAATAAAATCTTTGTTAATGCTTTTAAGATTCAAACTTTTTTTTTCCGTATGGGGAGGAAAAAGCTCTGCCAGCCGCCGCCAGGCCCGCTCTGACGGCAGTGCGGGGCTCTCACCCACTAAAAACCTCCCCCTCTAATCACGCAGGAGCCGAAACTAATTCCTATGGCATGATCATCCCAATCCCGTAGGAGGAAGAGACCCACCTTAGTTTGTCGCCAAATCATCCCCTCCGTTCCACGACCTGAGGGGCTTTACCGGTGGTCATGATCATCCGGGCCTCTTCTATCCGATTCAAAACAACCCCGTGGCGTCCTCTGAGGGCAATTGACGAAGACTCCGGGGAGCCCCCGCCGCCCACCCCGAGAGGCTGGCCTCACGATCATTCGTTTTCGGACTACGCGCTTTGGTTCATCCGTTGATACATATTCTGTCGAATTCTCTCCTCATGCGCCTTTCCACGTATCATGGTGGAGACCACTGTGCAATGACAGTGGTCTCCACCATGATGCACTTGGATGATGTGTTTATTTACTAATGTCATTTTAAGACTAGAAATATTGCATTGAATTTATAACAAGGATATTCAAACGGTTAATTTCACCATCCCACTTGTCCTTACTGCTAAGCAATACTTTTATTATACTGCTAAGATTTACTCTATTAAAATACAAACGTTGGCAGCAAAACGTTTTATACTATTAAAACACCTATTATTTTACACCTGTATTAATTGAATTTTATAAACATAAATCTAAATCACTTTGAAGATTTGTTCAAACTCTATAGTCTTCGACAAGCCAAATGTGACTGAGTGATGACAATAGATTGTTTGGGACTGGTATCATTTTACTTTTTACGATGCCTGCTTTCAAGCTTATTTACATTTGTTTGTTTACAAGAAAGTTGTGCAGTGCTTAATTTTAGTACAGTTAATGTGTATTTTTATTTGAAAATCCTTACGTACCGATTGATGTTTTTTTCCATATGTTAGGGGCGATGAGGGAAGCTTAACTCCAGATTTTTAACATCCCCCTCCTTTTTTTGAAAATCTCAAACAGTTTTTGAAATGCGTTATTCTCTGAATCTATGCATTTTATAGAAAAGTTTTACAAACAAAAAATGTAGAAGACATTCTCCTCTACAATTAATGTCTTTAAAGTTATGCCGTATAATTTGAAATTGAAATACTAGGTGGCGCTGAAGTTGTAAAAAAACGTTTTTTTCGGTTTTTTCACCAGAAAAAATTGTTTTTCGTCTGTATTGCATTTGGAATAGTTGTTAATCTCAAAAAAAACAGAAAACTTTTATTTAAAAAAATTTCTTGTACGACTTACCTTTTTGGAGCTGTAGCTTGTGAAAGTGTGAAAATGTTGTTAATTGGCACGTGTTCGAAACCGGTCTAGTCGTTTACAACATTTTTTACAAATTCAGAGTCACCTAGTATTTCAATTTCAAATTATACGGCAAAACTTAAAAAAACATTAATTGTAGAGGAGAATGTCCTCTACATTTTTTGTTTGAAAAACCTTTCTCTAAAATGCATAGATTCAGAGTAAAACGCATTTCAAAAACGATTTGAGTATTTCGAGTTTTTCAAAAATCTATGGGAGGGGGATGTTAAAAATCTGGAGTTAAGCTTGCCTCATCACCCCTAATGCATGGACAAAAGATCAATCGGTAGGTAAGGATTTTCAAAAACAGCCTATTTTGATGACAAATTGCCTGTATTATACATAAACGAGAAATTATTGGTACCAAATGTAATTAAATGTTACCAGAAATTTTTATTTTTAAAATCTAATTTTTATACCTGAAAAAGGAATTTTTAAGTGTGTCTGTGTATGTTTGCGCATGTTTTGTGTGTCTATGCGTGCGTGGGTGTGTGTCTTAACATTAAAAAATGTAATTCTACGTACATTTATTAAAAAAATAAACAAAATCTTGGGTTTATGGCTTTTTAAGGGGAGGAGATTAATTTCTTAATATAGCTGATCTAAAAAAAAAAGTATACCAATTTACTATTTCAGGTGTTAAATACATTAAACTATATTTTCCTTAGAATAACAAAGGTAAATTAGAATAGAGGTAATATTCACGTTTCAATTTTGTAAATCAAATCAAATTTAAATGTACTGGTAATTCTATTTAATTTTATAAGAATTCCATTATATATATGAAGGATAATGAGATATTTGATAAAATTGTATTAGGATTTGATAATTAGATTATTTAAAATTAAGTCTATGAATTGTAAATAGTATTATTTCTTTACTGATTTATTTCTAGGAATTTTAAATACAGAATTGAGATTTCTAATTAAATTTAATTCTTACATATTTTTAAAAATTTCAGTTAGTGAACCGAAAAATTTAATCAGAAAATTCATCATTTTATGTATTACTGTGTACGAGTAAAAATATTTGATTTTATATACTTTACCGTTTACGTGTTACACAATATTATAGAAATTGTATTTACGTGCGATTAAAACCAATAGAAAAATATTACATAAAGTAGAAGTAGTTTTTATATAGGACAAACACTAATACAAATACACTTTCACGTTGTGTACGCAGCAACATAGAGTAATAATTATTAATGCATAAAAAACATTTCCGATTATCTGTTTACCTTATTTCAACTCTAGCTTCATTTTTATATTGCACCTTTTTAGAGTTTATTACTATAAAAAAAGAAACTGCAATTAAACGAAACAGAATTAACGTCTTATAAATAAAATAAAAAAGTGGACAGCATGCCAAAGTATACGTCGTAAATTTTTTTATTACTGTATTTGACTATATTTTTATGCCTTTATTATCATCTAAAAAAAGAAAAACCTACATGACAAAAATTTAAATGGTTTATTTCATGCTAACATGGAATAAAAATCTATTAAAAATTCTTCTTTTATTTTAATTATATATTCAATGTTTAAAACAATTTAATACTGTTGTTCTTACTTTAGTAAAAATTTCCTTAAGATAAAAAAAAAAAATTATCAACAAACCAATTAATCTATTCATAATTGGAAAAAAACTTATTTATTATCATTATTAGGAGTAGTGTTTTACAATCTTGGAATAATGAAAACAAAATTGGGGAACTATTAAAAGTACAAAGACTAGTTTTCACAAACTTTGTTAACAAATCTTCCAGTTTTGGGAGATTTTGGGAGACCCCTTCTAGAAGAATAAGGTGTTCTAGCGTAATGGAAAAGGGAGCCTAAAGGGATATTTTGGTCTACATCAGGAGCTTCTACCTCAAAACCGAGGAAAATATTGGAGAAATAGAGCGTTTCAGGCTTGATTGTAATTTATCATTATTATTTTCATAACCGTGAGGATAATGAAGACAGTGGAAAGGGGTCCAGTCTGACTAGATGGGTGGACAAGTAAAGCAAGTCCTGACCGGCTAGTTTTTGTATAAATTATTTTAATCAAATAGATTGTTGTTATCATTTGAATGGAGATATATTTTTCTATTTTTCGCATCTCAGTAATGATCGGTGCGTCAAACGAAGTTTCAAAATTTGCGAAACATTTTTTCTTGCACTTAAGTACATTATCGGTTAACACCGGAAGCAGCTCACTAAAAAATAAGTCGTGTATTCCCGCAAGCTGTATTAGCTTAATTTCTGTTTTTTTGTCTTAATATTACAGTAAAATTTGCACGAATGGGTAAATGTATATTTAAAGAGTTACAATTTATGAAACAAATGATGGAAAAATTTGAAATTTAATCATATTAAATTTGGTTTTTTGTTTTGTTTTTTCGCTACTAGTATATTTACAATCAGCTCCTTAAGTGGAACCACAAGTAAATCGTTTGATAATAATATAGATAGGGGGTTCTTAAGGAACTTCGCTAATAAGTCAATCTATAACAATAGTTAACATCAGTAAGCAGTAATCTTAAAGGTTATTAGTTAAAACAAATAAATATATCTGCCAACAGTTCATAATCCATAAAAACAAGAAAATAAACATCAATAAACTAATAAATAGTCAATAAAAAAAAAACTAATCAAGTGATAGCTAGTCGAACAAAGAACCTGTAAATATAAACAAAAAATAAATAAAGTGAACAAAAATAGCATCACTAGATTTGGCGATAGTTACTGCAAACTATTGTTCAGTAGCCCCTAAGTCAAGCACATAGAGACATTTCAACCTTCATACGTCCCCACTGTTATCAAGCAGATTGATCGCTAAATGGTTGAGTGGATGTGGAACGACTCGTCGTGCCGTCTTGGGAAACGGCCTTTCCGTCCTCTCATCCTGCCAGTCCAAAGAAAAGTAAAAATTAAATTTTTTTCTCGTGTGTGTGTGTGTGTGTGTTCTGCTTCTTTTGTTGCAGATACCAACAGCCACCACAAAACAAATGGTTTCTTCACTGCGGCCACGCGGTCCCCCCAACCCCTTCTCGGACATACGTGTGTCTGAAGGTTAATAATTACGTGGAGTAAATAATTTCTGTTTACTTCTTCTAAGAAAATCGCGCCCCAAAACCGCGATCGCGAATAGGTATCACCATTCTGTAAGTTCCCTATTAACTTCCTTTCCTTTCAAGAAAGAAGAAAGAGGGAACGAGCCCAGCAGTCACAAGCCCAGCCGCCGCCTGCCCAGCGGCCGCCTGCCCGGCAGTCACCTGCCCAGCAGCCACTGACGGCACGGAAGAGCGAAGAAACCTGCACTTTCCCCCGTTCAGCCCTTCGGGGCTTCGGGAATTCCAAGGTTAATGGTATGTAACTTCGGTTACTACCAATTCTTGGAAAGTGCAGACCAAAGAAGAACGAAGAGGTCTTCGGAAGAAGAAGATGAGGAGGAGGGAAGATCCTCTACTCGTCCCAACATCACGGACTGGAGTCCGGAACAGAGCCCAGCAGAGATGCGTCCTGAAAGGCAGCCATAACAGAAGTGGATGAAGAACTTCTACACAACCTTTCCTTTAACACTTACAAGTAAATGAAATTAAACCAGCAATTGCGATTCCTCCGGAGTAGGGGTCGCATTGCTCCCTCCTGATAGTTGGTGCCCCGTTGTGGCGTATTCCTGCTAGCCTGTGAAGCGTTAGCACCGAAAGGACTTCAGTGGACGGTCTGAAGGGGAATTACGTCGGGAGGACAGGTTTCATAAGCCTAGCCTTCCACGGTCGGCCCATAAAATGGGTTCGATAACGCCGGTTTAACAACGGATTGGAATGCAATTAAATCCGTCCTTAAAATACTAAATAATAATAAACAAAACTTGAAAAAATTAGACCCGCTATTAAAAATTAACCCTTTTAAAAAACAAGCCCGATTAGAATGATCCAGCAGCAAGGGACTCTGTCCAGGTTCTGCGATAAAGTAGGGAGTAATAAACTCCTGCCAACTTTGCATTCCATTCCATTCCATAAATGGTTGACATGATTTTTTAAACGGTGTTGGTATTTAACACTGCGCTGTCTCAAAACCTCACAAACTGTCGGAAGCTCTAGATGTTCGTGAATCTCATCATTCCGTGTGAACCATGACGCCTCTGAAACTGTTCTCATTACTTTGCTTTAGAAGCGTATCTACGTTACTATTACTTGCTGCCCCCGATAACTCCACCCCATACGTCCACATTGGTCGTAGGATAACTTTGTAAATCAGAACTTTATTGGATAACGTGAGGTATACGTTTCTCCATAGCAGGCAATGCAGTTCCCTATACTTCGCATTCAGTTTTTTTGTTTTTCATCCTCACATGACACGACCAGGTCAAACGCCGATCTAAGTGAAGTTCTAGTTACCGCATACTCTCTGTGGGATCAAGACACCATCCATGTTCACACTGGGACAATCACCCCTTCTCATGGCGAATGTAACAAGCTTTGATTTATCCTGATTAACTTTAATCCTTCCTTTTTTTCTGCTATGTGCAGAAAACAAACCCATTTGCGAGACTAGTTCAGGGTCTTTACTAACGGCAAAAATAGCAGTGTCATCGGCAAATCTAGTGACGATGCAACCTTCCAGAGTTGGAAGGTCCGCAATGTACTAAACACAGCACAGGACTTAGTAAATAACTCTGAGGGACACCCGATCTAATGTTGAAGAATTTCGACAACTCATTATCACAAATTACCAGAGAGAAACGTCTCTCAACATAATTCTTAATATAAGACAATAGTAGAGTTGAGTAAGTTTTAATTTTGTTTTATAGAAAAAGCCAGTTAACCATACATTGTCAAGGCCTGTTGGAAAAAAATTTAGTCTTTTCTTTTGACAAAACCCATAAAAATTATGATGCTTTAAAATTTACTTTTTTACGAGGTTTTTTATTTGTTAGAACAATTTCTACTTTCCACAACTTTGTTAATAGATTGTATAAAAAATTATGGTAGAATAACATTTATGAACATAGGTCTATCAATCATTTATAAATAAATAAATAAATGTTCAACGGTAGTTTTTTTTTGTTATGTGGCGACAATGTTTGAAAAATTTGTATTTTGGCTCTCGAAAAATAGGAAATTTTTTCGATATTAAATATTTTAGAAAAAAGTTGTGAATTTCAAATTCACTTAATCCTGAGGTATAGTTATGGGCGTATATAAGCCTATACAGTTCTTTAACAGAGTAACGACTTTTTCTTCCAGAAACAGAAAACTAGATTGTCAGAAATTATAATGAAAATATTTTCCTCCATTTTTTTTTCGGTAATTCAAGTTATAAAATTATCGACGATACTTAATAATACCACTTCTTATTAAAACCCATATTTCAGTTCTAAATTTTTACAGAGTAATGTGCTACTTTTATTTGTGGCTGAAATACAGTTATTTTTAAATAACCATTGTAAAAAATTCATTATTCTATGCAACTATAAATTAAGTTGTAGAACTGTTAAATTACGCTATAAAATAAAAATAAACCGGTTACGTAATCCCTGTAATTTTGTTAGATATTAAAATAATTTTAAACTTCCAAATATAATCCAAAGAATAGCAAGATTTAATGCAGTAAAAATTAAGTTTTTTATAAAATGCCTCTTTAATTATTGTGAATACTTCCTCGACAAACCTTTCTTTTTATAATGACTGCTATACAGTGGACGAGCATATTTGGACATTTCTTTTTTACCTTCTCGATTCTTTCTCCTTACTGCAATGGGTAAGCAGTCATAAACATCTAGCGGTAAACCACGTATTTTTGATTGGAATTCATCTTGTTTTACAAAATAATAAAAAAATTACCGTTGAAAGCTTAATTTAGTATTTCTTTTTTACAAAAATGTTGCAGGGAAAACTTTTTATTTACAAAAAAAAAAGTTAAAATCGACATACATGCTAGAAGTAAAATAAATATGTATTGTTTCTTCAGTACGTTTATTTATAAAAAAAAAAACAGTTATTATCTTATAAATATCAAGGTGAAATACGTTTAGAAAACGTATTAAAAGTTGTTTAAAAAATTTGACATAACTATAAATTATCCATTCTGTCGTGTTCAAATTTATTTTTACACCAGAATTAAAGTGGAAAAGTGAAAATAAATGCATTTTTGTTGAGTAATTTCAATTAACATTTAAGATCCGTTGTAACATGTAAATCTTTAATTTACTAAACAGATGTAATTATTGTCGATATTTATAATTAAGTTTCACATAAAAGAGATTTAGAGAATGCGTTTTAAATTAAATCCACCTAAATAAATACGGGATACAACTTTGGGATACGGCAAGCAATAGCTATATGGAAATCATGGAAAAGTTCCAGAATAAAGCGCTGAGGAACATTTCGGAGGCGCCATGGTTTGTGAAGAACAAGGAGATCCAATATTACCTAGGAATGTCATCTATTTGTGAACAGAATTCACCAGCTAAGTCCAAAGTATGTACTTAAGCTTAACGCGCTCGAATATCATCTGGATGTTAACCTTTTGGATAATAGTGAAGATGTGAGACCAGTGAAAAGACTTAAGGTATTGACTTTAGAAGCTGTTGTACGTTGAATGTCATCCTTTTCTTAATGAAATTTTGGTGTTACTATTTAGGATTTATTTTACTTTCGTAATATAAATTATTTTGTTTTTTTTTTTTGTTTATGTATTAAAAATTGTTGAAGTTTCGTGGTTTCTTATGTTCTTATGTTTCTTATGTTGAATTAATTTCTTATGTGTGATTACTGTTAATTTGATATGTCTTCTTATTTTGATACCTCACTTTCACCTCGTTATTACTCTGTACAATGTAATTATAGTTTCGTTGTTCAGGAACCTAATTGTAAATAAAGCAACTAAAAAAAATATATATATATATATATATATATATATATAAACCTATGAGTAAACAATTACATTTAAAAATTCATTACGGTTAAACAGATTTGTTATCAAATAGCGTATCTTTATTAGCCTATCTTTATTAGTGATCCTTTAATATTATTAACTTTTAACTATAGTTAACTTGATACTAGGTAGGTAAGTTAAGAAACATTTTCTAGATTTTGGTCTAGAAACAATGGATTCAGTTAATGCGACTTAAATAGCAGCCTTTCGGGCGTTCAAGTTTACGGGTGGGTGAAATGAAGTTTTACCAAGTTTTGCATTAGTTGGTCAAACACGTAACCTTAGTGCGTTGTTGTTAATAACACCGTTCTCACAGTGTGTGTTCTTAACACTATTGGAAGGCAAGGCGAGTTTTACTCAAACCACAAATATGTTCTGAAATGTATTTCTATCTTGAAATATTATAGCGTAAAATTTACGTTAAATTAAACTTTGTCAATATAGATTATATTTTAATATTTAAAATGTAATCTATATTAAGTGCTCAAACAGTAATTATATATATATTTATATATGTATATGTTACGGTAAATTTGAATTATCAGAAGATTATGCATAATTACTAGTGAATTTGATTAATCGCCTCCAATGTTGAGAAATTTAATAAATTTTGTCGTAATTTATTAAATATACCAGTAATTTTACATATTATCCATATTAGCATATTTTACATATTAAAACATCTCGTCTAGCAGTAATAACTGAATTTATTATATTAATCAAAACATTACTATTAATTAGTCGAGGTTAGCGAGCGAAGAGAGCAACATAGGTTATGTTTGTTTAGATTATGTTGATTACGTGTACTGACGAATCGTTCCTATATCAAGATAACCTTTCTTTCTTTTTCTGTTTAGCCCCCGGAACCACCGTATTCAGAGGATAAATGAGGATTATATGTATATCTGTATATATGTAAATGAAGTGTAATATTGTACAGTTTCAGATCGTATTCAAATCAGTTAACTGCCTTTACTAGGATTTGAACCTTAGACAAAACCTTCACTACAAAATCGCCTGATTTGCGACGACGAGTTCACCAGTAGATCAACTCGGTGGGTTATATCAACACAACCTAAGCAAACATAATCTGCGCTCGCTAATCTCGTGTATTTAATGTTAAATATATGAATTATAAATGTTACGAGCGATTAATCAAACTAACCGGTAACTAATCATAATCGCCGGATTAATAAAATTTACCGTAACACTACATAAATGTTTGAAATGATAAAATAAAGCACTTGATGATATATATATATATATATATATATATATATATATATAAATATATATATATATATATATATATATATATATATATATATATTTATATATATATACATTTCTAGGGTAACTACAAATTAGTTAAAATGAAATATGAAGTAAAATACATTTTGTGCTTCTTCAAAGAATTATTAACTTTTTAAAAATTGTAATTTTTTCATTATTTTTGTATACTAAATTGCAAATCAATTTGTCTTATTTAAAAATTCAAGAAAAATACTTGCAGAGGTAATTACTTAAAAATGCTTTGAAATTTCAAGTAATGCCCAAAAATCTACAACAATAAATTACAATTGACATGTAATCCTACTTTTTGGCTGATCGGGCAAGGAACTAGAATGACTTGTCAATTTACCTTTTTTTTCGAACGAATTTTGCAATATTTTGGCGATGTTTGATTCATTTTCATCATTATTAATTTTTTTGTTTGTTAAAGATTTTGAAGTAATATCTTCATTGAAGTTTTTAAATTTTATGTGTGCAATTCTTACAATTAATATAAATATTAATTTGTCCCTAAAAATTTTTAATGGAAAAAGTTTTAACTTGATCCTCAATACATGATATTTTTAACCAAGGAATAAAAAAAGAAAGACGTTTTCAATTAACCTGAAAATACAATCTATCATACAACGAAAATATTTTTGTTTTATTTTTTCACCATTGCTTAATATTTTTAATTTTTGTAAACATGGTTGGATGTCATGATATTCCCATGAAAGTTTAAGAAAATCGATTGAAAATATACTTTAAACTATAATGTTTACGCGTAAAAATACAATTTTAAAACAATCTGCAAACGTTTTTGACTTTATAGAATTTTTGTAGTAATGTAGTAGTGTATGTACTACATATACTATGTTAAAAACATTCATCTTTTTCCATTAAAAAAAATCCTTAAGTAACTAACTCTTGATAATAAACTCTTTACATCATTTCTTACTATTCAATTTTTTTTTTTTATTTAAACCGCAGATTTTCCTCTTTTTATCTTAGTTGTGAACGGATGAGTTTTTATAAGAGCAAATTTATTTTTAGACCTACATATTTAAACAGAATTTTATTTTAATTAAACATAAATTTCAGATAAATTAATTAAGCATTTTTAAAATAGATGTTAAAATAAAAATCAATTCACTCTGCTTGTACCATTAAATTGGATTTAGCTGTTTTTATTTCTATTGAAAACAATTTGTAGTTCTTATGATTAATAAATATGTTTTACCTTTTTAATAAAGTGAAATGACATTTCGTCTATTTTCCAGAAAAAAAATAAATTTTATTAGCTTTATACAGGCTTTTTACTTTCCTGGTGTCATAAGCTCTAGAGTTACAGTGCAAGAAGGAAAGTATGGTAATTATTCAAAAAATTGTATATGGGATTTTTGCATTTCTTGAGCTTTCATGACCCAGGGTCCCCAAAAGACAAAAAAAAAATTGTTGGTTTTGCTCGTAATTACAGATGTACATACATATTGTATGGTGTGTTGGTTGTTAGAAACTTAATAAAATTTGAGTAATAAATCGGTTTTGGTGAAATTTTGTATTGAGACTTGTGTATATGGGCCAATTTTTTGTTAAAATTTTGTGTCCAATAAGCCCAGAGAGTGGGATAGATAGTTTTTATTGTCAACTTTTCTTTCTTTAAAGTGTTTTTAATATTATGTTTTAAATTTTATATTAAGCTCAGTACATGATACATGCTTATCTTACTATTTATAAAAATATATTGCCCCAAAATTCCCTCATTCCCAAAAGTCGAAAAATTTATATTTTTATTTATTGCTTATTTCTTTACAGACTTTTTTGTATCTCTAGGTGTAGTATTGGTATAAGTGATCCAAAAAAATACTTTAGGGGTAATATTGGGGGGAGCCCATAAAAAGTTAGATATATCGTTTTTTGAATTTTTTAAAACTTTTTTTGTTTTATTTTCATGTATCATTTTTCCGTTATATAAGAATAAATTACCCATACCAGGAAAGTTTTACCACTTTGTTGTTTTTTTCTTTATAGTTCATACATTCTTTGCTTGACTGGCTATATACAAAAATATTTTAAGTTTTTAAATTAATGAAATGTCCTTTGTAATTTTGGACAGATGTTTATTAAAAAGAAAAAGTAACAATATTATTTGTAAATGAATTTTTTCTACATTATAATAATATTTTAATAAATTAACTTATATATTATGTTTATCCTTTTTTGCGATAGCTGTAATGATTTCATTTCAATTTTACTATGTAAGAAATCGCTGGCTGTATTATAAAATATCAACTTTTATGTTTCACCGAGTATGGAAGTGTTCATGGTAAAAAAACGAGAAAAAATGTGCGCAAAGATCTTTTATCTCATGCTACAGCGACGTTTGTGTAGCAAAATCATTTATACGAGGAATTAAATTTCCTTCCAAATATAGAAGTTAGTGCCTAATTTGTAAACTGTATTTAAAAACAGATTTTATAAGAAACTATTTTTTTTTTTTAAATAAAAAAACTATTTTCAAACAAAAAATTTGATTGAAGTAAAAGTTCAATCAAATAGTTTTATTTCAAACGAGCTTAGATGCTATCAAATTTATTTAGCATATTTATTGTTTAATAATTACACGAGTATACCATACGTGGATTAAACGTGCATGCACGAGTTCACCATAGTTTTTCCTATTTATTGCCGTAAGAAATTATCTATATTTATCTCATATTGATCGGTAATATATGTTCTAAATTATATTTTACCATAAAAACTAATATGTTTTGCAGTTTATTAAAATGTACTCATCCTTTTTCTAGAGTTGTATTTTTTAGCTCGTTGTCATTACATTTGTTAATTAGGTTCCTATATATTAAACAGTAATATATAAGAGAATCCAATATTACATTAAACTGGTTTTTTTTTTCTAGCGGGAAATGCCTCTGTTTATTTAAAGTTATTTAATACTTCAGATAGTTATTTAAAAAATGAAAACATTCATTAATCAAGGATAATTTTGATTAGTCAAATAAAGGTATTAAAGAAAAACAATAGAAGATATACGAAACAAAACTGACAACATAAAAATACTAAAAGAAGCAAACTCCAGATTTAAAGTTAAAGAAAAGAAATCAACAACAAGGGTTTGTTCAGAAGAACTCAAAAAAGCAAGATCTGACAGAATGAAGAAGTATAGGGAAGCAATCAAGAAAAAAAAGAAAAAGAAAAGACGAACCACAGTTGACTAAATCCACTGTGACCTCAAAAAAAGAATTAAAATTAAATATGTGCAAATATAAGTAGTAAATAACACGAGGTTTTTGTGATCAATTTTATATAAATTGTAATACTTTACGAATTCTATTCGAAATTTCAGTGTTTTTCTTAGGTTATAGTAACAAACGGATATAACTTGAAAAAAATATTTTTACTGTAAAATTGTCATTCAACAAAACTACTTCAGGTTTTTTCAGTCATCTATTGCGCTCTGAGGGTTGCTGTAAATCAATTTCTTATTTTATATTTTGCTAAAAAAAATGTTAGCATTTCTTACTATTGAGTTAGCTGAAATTTTGAATAATTAATTTATGTATTTATTTATTATTTAAGCAAATAGTTAAAATATAAGTAAAAATTTTAGTTTTTTTTTTATTAAAAAAAATAAAATGTTTCCGCCCAGGATCGAACTGGGGACCTTCTGCGTGTTAGGCAGATGTGATAACCACTACACCACGGAAACTTGTTTTTACTTTACGTAAATTTTTTATTTTAGTTTATAACAATTATAAAACGTAAGTAGTAAATTGGATCATATATAGACAAGTAATGTAAATTCGACTCGTGATTGAGTTATTATGAAGCTCTTTTTCCCATTTGCTTATGTTATGAAAGAAATATTTTATAATAAACTGTTATATGGTAGGAACAATCGTTTAGTATGCCTTACTTTCAATTCTTATTAACCAGATTAAATCCATTGTATCTGAATAAAATACGTTGCTCAAGAATTAATTGTACTTGAATTTGAAACGTTTCTGGCAACTCAACATAGGTCCTAGGCATTTCAGAAATTGAAAAACATCCCAGTTGATAAAAATTGTTGTTGAAATTAGCTTATCGGACAAACAGTTTTTCTTTCATTCCTAAACAAGTGGTAAATCCATGCTAATGAATTTCTCATACGTGATATCCAATTCGAAAATATAGCAATTCAATCTTGTCCTTATATATTATAATTTATATAGAGTGATTCAACTAGAATGTAACAAATATTCAGGACAATTTTTACTGTTGAAAATAAAGAAGAACTTCACATAAACATTGGTTCAGAAACACTTGGTTAACGAGCATCAGCTGGCGAAATATTTCGCCTTAATTCTACGCCTTCCGTAAAATTAAACCAGGCTGTAATTCTTTGTGCAGAGTAAGAGATAAATTCAGTGGTTTTATATGAAGTAAAACCTTAAAAATTGAAAAATAAAGGTACCAGAACTGTATTTATGGTAGTATTTGAGAAATCTGAGATAAAATACAAAAAATAGGGTTCAAAAAACAATATTTAGTATTTTTCAAAATAATTTTGTTAAATCTATCTATATAAATAAAAATGTAAGTGTTCATTTGTTCAAAATCTTAAATCTTCGAAAAATTCTTCACCGATTACTTTGAAATTTTGATACAACGTTGCATTCGAATACGCGCGTGTTTTTATATATCTACTATTTATATACCTTAGATGTCACACCTGTGACAGGTAAAAACATGCTTTTTTTGTAAAACAACGCTATCTATTGGACGTAAAAGTAACACACGCTATACTAAATATTTTACGATTCCATTTCAGTGTTTCCGATATGTGTGTCCGCTACTGGACCGATTTACTCGCGGGAAAAAGGAAGAAGGGAAAAAATTGGAAAAAGAAAATCGAAAAAGGTAAAAGGGAAGAAGATAAAAAGGGAGAAGGAGAAAATTGGAAAAAGAAAATCGAAAAAGGTAAAAGGGAAGAAGATAAAAAGGGAGAAGGAGAAAATTGGAAAAATAAAAAAGGGGAAAACGGGAAAAGGAAATGGAAAGGGAAAGAGAAAAAAAAAAGGGGAAAGGAGGAAAGAGGAAAAGGTGAAAGAAACACGGGATAGATAAATGGCGAAATGAGTGGGAAGGGAAATGGGGAAAGAGAAATGTGGAAATTTGAGAAAGAAAAAGGGGAATATAGTAAAAATGGAAATGGGAAAGGGGAAAAAGGAAAAGGGGTAAGGTAAAAGGTGAAAAGGAAGAAAGTGTAAAAGAGAAAGAGGGAAAGATTAAATTTTGAGAAGTTCTGTAATATTTATTTTGTTAATGCTTTATCAAACATTAAATTGTGTTCATTTAATCTATATGTATATTCAAATCTAGCAATAGCTAAGCATTGCCGGGTCTGCTAGTAAATAATAAAATAAAAGTTTTAAACAAAATGAGTACAGAATTTGATTTTGAATCAAATGACTTGAAAAAATAAATTATCTGGTAGTGTACCGATAACAAGTAAATTACTAGTTAGTTATTTAAAAGGAAAAAAAATGGAAGAAAATCCATTAAATTATTTAAAAATTTTTTTTAAACTTTAAAGCGTTGATATTTTAATAATGACTAGAAATTAAGAAGTTAGTATCTTTTTATTTTAAATGCGTGTCTGCGTAACGTAGTAAAGAACCGAAAATAACGATGGCCCATCTAATTGTGAAACAGTGTACTAAAAATTCTTCGGTAAATTTTTTTTTTAACAACTTATTTATTTTATGTATTAATTTTAATGAACGAGAAGTCGTGTCGTACTCGTGAAAAAATATATGAAAATGATCCATAAGTTAAAAACAGTTAAGCTAACAACACTTACCATGCAGGCACTGTAAGTGTGTTTTTATTTTGAAATATATCTAGCCTACCGCTTCCTACAAATCATGAATTTTATTATAGCGTACATCACTTGTTGGTGTATTATAGCAGGTTTATTATTCCTGCTCAAGTCTCTTATTTTACAATGTTTTATATATTCTCTTTAATTTAAATGTATAGTAGTGAACGTATATAATCGACTCAGTTGTATATCCATAAAAAATTTCATCAATTCTTTCATGTTTTTTTTTTTTTTTTTATATTGGTGTAATTAATTTAACAAGTAACATTTTAATTCTTATCGCTAAATTTTTTGCCTAACTTATCTTTAGCTACGTTTATAAATATTTTAACACCTTTTCAACAGAAATATTAATTTATTTTATTCCATTTACTGCTTTCTCTTTTTTTATATCCGTTAAGCACTTTTGCAAAGATTTCTGCTTCTTTAATATTGAATTTTTTAATAAAAACTAATTTTAAAAGATTAATAAAACTTACACTTATAAAAATTTTATTTAATAAAATAACTTTTTTTCGGCTATGACATTCTACTGGTAAATAAACTTTTACATTAGTATCATATTAAATATAAATTATGACTTTGAAACAGTTAAAATACTTTTATTATTTCCTTAATCGAAATACTATGTTCAAAATTTATCTATTAATTATATTTCCACTTCAGTTTTTAATATATATTTTTTGAGCGTGAAGGATTTTATTTTTCTAAATTTTTCTCTTTAAAATACTGAATGATTTTCTTTTTAATTATTGAAATTATTCTTTCTGTTCCATTATAAAACAGAGATTTTTTTGTATCTCCGTTGATTTAGATAAACAAAACTCTTTAATAATTTAACAACTCTTGAGCAACTCCGTACGATGAGGCTTTAAAAAGTGATTCTAAAATTAGAAATAATTATTGAAAAAAAATTTATTAGAGGGAAGATATATTTTTAATTGAATTAAAGATTAATTCATGAACTACATCAGAAGGAAAAAAATTTAAAAAGTATCATACTGACATTCGTAATTTTAGATATTTTAAATCCATTTCAACTTTCTGTAATGAAATTGGGAATACAATGTATATATAACTGTGGCGTGGTTTACAAATTTACAGAAGATATACTAGCAATTATCTTACTTTTTAGTTATTTTTAAACCGTTCAATCGATGGTTAAAAAAATTAATTGATGTAAAAATCGATTGCTGAAAATTTATTAAATCAATTAAACAATGTAAGAAGACTTCAGTACTTTTTATATACATATTAATTCGTTTAAAATTGAGAATTGGGGATATTATTTTCTTTAATTAAGGAGAAAACTACTTTTTTTTAATTTATAAAAATATTTTTTTACATACGTAAAAACATACCATTTATAGTACAGTTGTCATGGTTACATATATCCATTAGTATGCTTCCTCTTTATAAAAATGACTTAAGTTAACAAAACTAGTGTACCGATGCGTAGACATATATAAAGAACGTTTAAAGCTACAATTTTCCACCGCATTGAAACCAGTAGAGGTCTTATTTAGATTAGATCAGCAAGACTTAAATCAAGAAAGAAGAAACTTTGTATAAAGAATAAAGATTGATAAGGAATTATGATCAACCTATTAAACGACCACGGCATGAAAACATACAACTCCGTAAAACAGTATTTTATGGCTCTGAATCAGTGTATAAATCCAGCCTATTATCTTTTATATATCTGAAAAATTTTAGCACATAAGATTAAGGTTATTAATAAATAAACATTTTGGGTTGATTAGTTTAAATAACTTTTTTAAATAAATTATTTTTTTCCAAAAACTAGAAAATCACCGGGGAACGAATTATAAGATTTATAAATATTTATTAGCTTAATATTCAGTAATAATTAATTTAAAAACAAATTTAATAAGATTTTTTATTAAAAATTCAAGGAATAAATCTGAATAAGTTATATTATAATGTAACCTAGAATTGAAATAAACTTAATATTCCTAGGTTAATTAAAAATAAAAAATAATTACAAAAAATGTTGCAATAATATATATATATATATATATATATATATATATATATACAAAAATAAATAATTTGCATGTCAAACTTTCTGATACAAAAGAAGTAAAACAAGAAGGACGTTAAGATAAAGAAAAAAGAAAACAAAATAGAATAGAGAAACAGAACCCGTTTGAAAACATCTCATGAAAATTTCATTAATTCCATTAAAAAAAGATAAAATTTTCACAATTTTGTTTTAATATTAATCTTCTGATTGCCTGATGATGAATATACTAATTGGTGAAACGCATTTTGTTTTTGGTAAGTACAGGTTTAAGTTTCAGTTGATACGTAAATTAATACTATCTTTTGAGTTGCTTCATTTTTTTTCAAATTTATTCACGTTTATTATTAGCTGTTTGCTATATATGGTTGTATATAATATTCTAAACACCCATGTTATAGTAACAAAATTTATATTTGATTCCTACTTAAATTTTCAAAACATTGCGATTATCAAATTATTTGCAGATTTTTAATTGGATTCATCGATTAACAGTAATTTAATTTTAAATAAATGTAAATACCATTAAGATGTGTAGATTAATATGAAATCAGTGTTCAACTGGATCATTATATTTTACACAAATGGAATGAATATAGGCTTCTGTTTACTTTTTAAATTCGTTTTAACCAATTAAAATAATTTCTTGAATTTATTTAATTTCAATGTATTATTTATGTAAATTAAAAAATATAAATCTTGGGTGTGAAATAACCCCACCTATATACATACATATAAATATAGTAATAATAATAAAATAAAAAAAACTTGTGACTTGTTGGGCCAAAAGCCCCAAGTATAAGGAATGTTATTGTTTATAAAAGGAAACATCTGTCTAGAACCAATACATCAGATACTAGTGATTATGCTGTCCATTTTTAGAAGGCGCTATATATTCTAAACCTTTCATCCAATCAGAAAAAGATTTTGGAAACAGATTTATTGCCTTTAATGTTAATTTATTATAGTCACCCAAAAATATAGTAGTGATATAGAACAAAAGTGTATTGGTAAAAAACTAATTTTGTCAATTTTAAATATCCGAATTCCTAAACTCTGGATTATAAAAGTAAATTCCAAATACCAACGCCTTTTTTATTATTTATTTAATATAATTTATCCTTTTTAGTTCCTTGTACGAAGTAAAGGAAGTATTGTAATTGCAAAAAAATTTCGGTTCTCAGATTTCAACGTGAATCCATTTTGACTAGTTCGGCGTGATGTATGTATGTACGTATTAGCATAACTCAAAAACGATTAGCCGTAGGATGTTGACATTTTGAATTTAGTGTTGTTGTAACATCTAGTTATGCACCTCCCCTTTTGACTGCAATCGACTGAACCAAAAGTGTTCAAAAAAGCCCAAAATCTAAATTTCATTGGATTTTGGACTTTTTCTTAACTGCAGTAATAAGCTCTCACTGAGTGCTTTTCAACCATAGATCGTAAGTGGTATTTATTTTCATTGGTTCAGAGTTATAGCCAAATAAAATTTTAATTAATGAAATATTTGGATCTTACAAGGTAAGACACATCGGTTTGAATCGGCTTCATTTCATTTTTTTCTTTTTTTAATTTTTTTAAATTTATTTTTTAAACTTTTTTTAAATTTAAATATGTTGATTTATTAATAATTATTAACCCGTCATTGTAAAATATTTTTCAATAATAACAATAATTAAAAATAATAACATTAAAAAAAAAATAACAGAAGTTATTAGTGAGATAAAATTTTATATATTTTTAAAAGTGTATATGTGTAATTTAATAGGCATTATTACAAATTTGTACATGTAATAGAACTGGTGAAGCATCTGATTATTTAATATTAATTGAAAATTATAATTTAGAATCGTATTATTTTTGGATTTTCTAGTTTAACTTCTAATTAATTTTATTTAGTTATTTTGTAATTTCTGATTTATTTTATCTACCTTAAAGTTAACTACAGATTGTCTGAAAAATAGACCCTCACAAGAACAACTTAACAGTGAGGCATACATGCCCGATCTTTAATTAATTGCAAAAATTCTTATCTTTTAGCTCATTTCTCCTCCGTTATGGTGGAAAAATTCTCCCTAAGTCGGAGCTGATCATAATTTCGTTTGTTTTTTGTTGCCAATCATTTTATTTTGGTTTGATATAATTCTTCTGATCTTAAATTGTGTACACGTTCTCTAGTTTTCAAATTTTCTCTTTCTTTATATTCATCATTCTCTCTTAATCTTTTTATTCTTTCCCTGGTTTTAAAATTTTCTTCTTGTTTATATTTATCATCTTATCTTAATGTTTTTATTCTTTCTTTGGTTTTAAAATTTTCTTCCACTTTGTATTTATCATCTCTTAATTTTTTTATTCTTCCCTTGTTCTTAACATTTTCTTCCCCTCTTCATATTCATCTTCTTCTTTTTGTTTTTCTTTTTGAGATATATTTCTTCATGTTATCTTTCTTTTTCCTGTATGATTGAATCTTTTTGATTTTTGATTATTCACCAAATAATCTAATAATAAAAACTGAATATTTTACACCGTAATGTAGAAATTAACATTTGTATACAGGAGTTCATAAACGGAATAGTTTAATTATTATTAACTTTTATTTATACTGCACACCAGAAAACTGAAACTTTTGTTAACCAACTCACGAATATACGAATAATACTGAGCTAGTAATACGAGTAATAAAGTCTTTTACTCTACCCTAATATTGCATGTAAAATTTTTGAATTAATAATTGCATAAATATTTGATGTTAATAAAAAAAAATATTTCAGCAATTGTGTAACTGTCCACTTTATTAAAGAATTGGAGGATCGTATCTCACTTTGAAATGAAATAAGTTTGAATGAAGTACAGAAAAAATGTTTATATGTAATTTAACAGGCGTACAAGGAAGTCATTTAGTGTCCACACAATTTTTTTATTATTTAATATAATTTATTCTATGCAATTTTATTTCAATATTTTTTTTTTTTTTAATTATGCAAAGAACGTTGTTATTGAGAAAATACCGATTGTCGTAACAGCAATAGTAAAACAATTGAAAACGGAAAACCGATTTTTATGAAAAAACGTTTATACGATATTATTTTTTTTTTCAGTTTGATAACCTCCGATTTCATCATATTATACCTTAGAAAATTTTAAGTTAGAAATCTTAGAGCTAATAAAATTAAAAAAACACAAATACTCATAGAGAGAAAGTAATTAAAAACAAAACGGTTGAGAATGCCTAATAAATTAAGAGTATGTTTATGTTTTGTTTTGTTTTTTTGTTTTTTGGAATACAAGTATGTCTAAGACATTTATATTATCAAAATGTAGCTTTTTATATAATTTTATATTTTTTGAGAAATAGAGATTTATTAAGTATTTTGAAGGAAATTATATTATTGAGGAGAATGCGTACACTTTTCTCTGGTTTGCAGACGAATATCATCAGTAAAATGAGCCACTCCACCAAGTTCGTCCAAAACAACAAAGCCAGGCAATGATTACTTTAAGTTTTTTATGGAATTGTTTTATATAAAAGGCTGTCTCCAATTTTGTAAATGTCCTTGGTTGTTTGTATTTTATGAAATTTCAAGAAACTGATTAATTTGTTTTATGTTATAAAATAATATGTGTAATTTCTACCTAAATTTTGTTAAATTCGTTTTTACCAAAAAAAAACAATTTCTTTTTTAAACTACTACTTTCGTAATTTTTTTTAAAATTCAGTCGAGAATAAATTCCTTGGTAATTTTAACTTTAAAAATTGTTATCTATCTATATTTCCAATTATTTATATAAAATTTGTACCTTTGATTAAAAATCGTCACGATATTTACAAAGACTAAAAGGAGGGATTTGTTCACATAGAAAATTACAAAAAACTATTTAGCAATTAAAAAAAAAAAAAAACTATAAAGGAATCAAAGTTTTAAAACGTATTTTATTAAAATTAATTACAAAAGTTTTCACTTTTGCTTCTCTTTAATTTTTCTATACATTGAATAATTTCGCTGATATCTGATTATTTATAAGCAGTTGTATTTTTTTTTGTAATAAATTAATTTAAAAAAAATATGATGTAGACAAACATGACTTCCTTGTACGCCTATTAAATTACATACTCACATTTTTCTTAAAATGAAAAGTACATAAAAATTTATTTAATTAATAACTTCTGATGTTGTTTCATTTTTTTTTTTTTTATTCTTATTATTGAATTATTATTTACTACATATTTTTTTTACAATCAGAGATTAATAATTATTAATAAATCAATATATTTAAATTAAAATAAAAAACAAAAAGTTAAAAAAAGGAGATGAAGTCGGATTTGAATCTCCTTGGATTTCCATCTCCTTGTAAGATCCAAATATTTCATTAATTAAAATTTTGTGTGGCTATAACTCTGGAACCAATGAAAAGAAGTACCAATTATGACATATCGTTGAAAAGTTCTCACTGAGAGCTTATTACTGCAGTTAAGAAAAAGTTCAATATTCAAATTGTTTTGATTCTGTGCTTTTTTTGGTCACTTTTGATCCAGTCGATAGCAGTCAAAAGGAGAGGTGACAACTTCATATTACAATAGTCCTAAATCCAATTTCAACATCGTACGGCTAATCGTTTTTGAACTATTGGGAGATACATACGTACGTAGAGACGTCACGCCGAACTTATTCAAAATGGATTCAGGGATGGTCAAAATAGATATTTCCGTTGAAATCTGAAAACCAAAAATTTACACGATCACAATATTTCTTTTACTTCGTACAAGAAAGTAAAAACTGGTAAAGCATTGTACGACTTCACCGGTATAACCGTAAAAGATTGCAAAACTTTCCCGGCTATCCCGATCAAGTCATACAATAACTTGCACAGCTTTTTCATTGCAAAATTTCTTTTCAGATTTTTAGTTCCGAGATCTATAATTTAAAACAGATATTCTTTGATAGTACTATATATGAAGTATAAACTTAATAATATGTTTGAACAATATTTTAATCGAAGAATTTCGATTTAGTAGTAGAGCAAAAGAAGAAAAAACATATTTCAGAATAATATTTAAGAGATAGGAGTTGATTTCTGATTTTTTGAAATTATTTTGGAATTATTTTTGGATTATTGAGTAACATTAAAACAGCATACTTTAACATCATACATAAATAGCATTACAAAGCATGTATACGCTTTGTAGGTAACAAATTTGATTTAATATAGTTTTTTTTTTATTTTGTAAAATGACTCTAAAGAAAATGGAGATTGATTTTTCAACAATATCCCCACCCATTAACTAATTTTGAAAAATGTTCTTGTAATCATATATAGATATATATCATTCAAACTTGGAAGAAAATTAGCGTGATCAATCCTGAGATGTAAGGCCAAAAGCAGTGCGACACAAATACGTACATTCACAAACACGTACGTAAGTACATCTGTGAATAAATATATCTACATATTTCTGATTACGTAAGCATATGAATATGTACTTTTCGTGAAATGAACTAGTTAGAGCCTAAAACGTAAATATTTGCAAAAAAACCCGATATCACATTTTTAGCATGATCATATTTTCCCCTTTAATATAATTATTCTAGCTGTATTCGCTGGTAAAGAAATAGTTGTAACTTCAAAATTGCTGTAATTGTAATTAATGAAATGTAATACTTAGTTTTTTTTTAATACTTATAAATACTGAAATGAGGTTTAAATAAATAAATAAGTAAGGTTTTTATGATGGGTTCAAGGGGAATATGTTTCTTTTTTTTTGTAACCGATTTTTGTAAAAAAGAGAAGGGTTTTTCAATTCAATCCGTTTGATTGTTTTTTATGTATATGATTCTTCTGTCGAATTAAAGCATTACTTTTCACCAGTCGAAATTAAGTGAAAGATTTTATTTTAATTTTTATAGAAAGCTTTTTTAGTGAGCTCGTTTAAACATTTTCCACATTGTATTAGTGGAAAATGTTTCAAACAAAAACCTTTTTGTCTTCATTTGCAGTTTTAAGATATTTTCAATATTTTAATGAAAAAATTCCGGTATGTTTCTTACTTATGTTGGTGTTTTGCTCTTGTGTTATATACCACTACATATAGAGAGTACTTCTATACAAAAATTCAACAAAATATTTTGGAAAACTTATTGTTAAAAAAATCAATACAGTGTTAACTCAAGCTTTAAATAGTGTCGATTTCTCTTCAGTCGTTTTCTTACTTAACTAACAAGACAAACATTTTTTCAGGACGTGTTCTACTGGTGAAAATAAAAGAGGAAGTTCATATAAATATAGGTTCGAAAACGCTTCATTAGCGAGTGTTGCCAGGCAAAAGATTTCGTCCAAATTTCTGCAACTTCGGTAAATTCAAACCAGATTGTAATTCTTGGTTCTCAAATTTAGGGTAAATAACTAATTTACCCTATCTTTTACCCTATTTTTTTTTTCTATGAAATCTTACCTTAAATTTGGAAAAAAATTGGTCCCAGAAGCGTATTTGTAGTAGTTTTCGAAAAATCTGGAAGAATTATTGGAAGATATTCTGTGACAATAAGAACCTAGGTGTTTTTTCAGCACGATGGGGCAACTTCACAGTTTTCCCTGGTAGATAAAGAGCTCTTAAATGCATCTTTTTTAAACAAGCGGATTGGACCTGGCCGACCTATCAAATGGCCTAAAAGATCACCTGACTTAACGTCCCTGGATTATCACCCGAGGGACCGCTAGAAATTATTAAAATATGAATAAAAGTATAATAGAAGAGTTATTAGAATTCTAAGTGCGGTACAGCTAAAACACTTTTGAAATGCGGGAAGCCAAAAAAAAAAAACATTAATCATCGGGCACTGTACTATTGTCAGCAGTTTATTTAATTGTTTATAAGTGGGTTTTATAATTTTTTCTATGAAATCATATAATATATGTATACAACGGGTTCTATATGTGTATATAAATATTGAATAACTAAACGATTTGGGATGATAAACAAATATTTTTGTAATAGTTATCGCATAAAATAATTGTCATGATAATTCTTTCTTAGTGTATGGTCAAAATCACTGTTTTTCTAGACGGTTCTCAGGCTTTGTGTTTGATAAAATTTAATATTTTGTTTTATGAGTAGTGTTTATGAGTAGGTGTACTCAGTAGTCAAAGGTGGTACGGATATTATCGGTAAAAATTTGTTGTATTGCAATTGATAAGTTTCATTCACACGTTATGATTAGTTTGAATATACTGTCAAATAATTAGTCAGTTCCTTGTAAAGTTATAATTGGTGAGAAGTGGTTATTTTTGATTAGTTTAATCGTACTTGTAATTGGATAAGAAAATGCAGTATTCTGATTAGTTGGTTACTGAAGTAATCTCGCTAGGGCGGTGATATATAAGATTAATCAGCGATGTGCTAGAATGAATGTGTATTGTTTGTTATTTGTTTAATATTTATCAACGTTGGTTGGGAAGATGGGAATCATGTTTAGGTGTTACTTCACTGTTTTTACGTAGGTTAGTTGACTGTAATAAAGGAGGATAAGATATATAAATTTTCACATGATTGCATTACTGTAAAAAAATAATGTTCGCAGGTATCCTAATTTTTTACATAATCGTGCATTAGCCGTTGTCGTTATAAAATTATTTATCAAAATTATTCACTTTCTACGCATGCAGTTTTAAGATTACTCGTTAAATAATATTAGCATTTTAAAAGTAAAATGATATAGCTTATCTTCAATCCTTACTTTTAAGTAAATAAAAATGCATTGAATATTTGCTGTCGAACTTCATAAATATTTAATAATTGTATTAAAGTAATGAACCTAATAAAATCAGATTATGACCAACAGAATGTAGTCCTATTCTTTGTCATGACAGTTTTGAATATTACCTTAACATTTTAAAGTACTTAACAATACCTTAACATTTTCAAAGCGATTTTTATTTTAAAATATAACCTTTTATCTTATCGTTTGTTTTTTTGCTAATTTGCTTGTGTGATTTAACAGGAGTATTTAGTGTAAATTGAAATAGAAATTAAAACATATATATATATATATGTTATATAGCATATATATATATATGCTTGTTATTAAGTACATGCAGAGATGTTGACTTAAATTTTCTGAGATGTAACGAATTATTTCAAGAAAATAACCACTGAAACCTTTCCAATTCTATTAGCCATAAAACTATTAAGATTATTGTTCGAATTAGAATGTAGTTGAACATAAAAAGAATGAATGTTATATTACAGCTTGATATTTTTGAATTAAAGAAAACCATTAATGCACCTTAAAATAAGATTATTAAATTCCATAGTTATGAAAAGTGATATTTACTGTAAATGTTTACCGTGAAAAAATATAAACATTAAATATTTATTTACAACAGTATGCATTGCTTACCTACTAAAGATACGATATTATTACTCACACGTCACTGAGATAACTTAAACTAATAATCAAAGAACGATTGACATACACATATTTTTAGCAAATTCGTATGTTTAAACTTCTTGTATTGGGGAAACAAAAGTGCGAAACTTTTTAAAAATATTATAAAATAAGTTTTCTAATAAAATAATTACTTTATAAATTGTATTTTGTGTATTTTTAATTATTATTTTTTTAGGTCTGTATTTGTTATTTTGCTTAAAGTATTTTATTTTTTTCAATGTTGAAAATCTTTCCCTTTAATATCTAGTTAAAATCTGTTACAACCTGATATGCTTTGCGTTTAATAAATTTCAAAATGTTTATTTTTGGGTTTAGTTTTTTAGAACATAGTGTTTACGCCAATGCGTAAAGCAGTTATAAGTTAATTCAACTGGTTTGGTATTAGATTTATTTTCATCTAAAATTTAACAGTATTTCGATGTAATGAATATTTCAATTATAAATAAGAAATTTTTCATACACTGAAATTTATGCATTCCATTCAACGTACATATAAATATATGCTCAGCTGATTTTTATATATGCCTTTTGTATTGATTATTTATTAAGATTTAACTATCAATTATTTCATGTTTATAATGTTAAAAAAAAAAAAAAAACGTAAACATGTTGCATTTACTCGGCTCCTGATGATTCTCACAGCTCCTGGTGGTTCACTCGGCTCCATCTCCCCACTAGAATCAGTCTGTCTCTCTGACCACAGTCAGTATCTCTCTCTGATCACAGTGTCCTTCTGACCACAGTCAGTGTCTCTCTCAGTCTCTCTCTAATCGCTGTCTCTCTCTGATCACAGTCTCTCTCTCATCACAGTCTCTCTCTGATCAGTGTCTCTTTGATCACAGTCTCTCTCTGACCATCATTGGAAGAATCATTAGTGCGCCTTACAATTCTAATATTGTTTAGTCAAAATTTACACTTCATGCAGTTAACAAGTGAATTACACATATTCTTCAACAATGAATTTTTTTTGTACTTTAAAAATTGTTTAAACATTATGTTTGTGTTTTTTCTTCTCTATAATTGTATGATAAAATATTAAACTTAAAGGAATTTATGTAGACATATATAAAATTCACGATTGTGAGATTATATTTTGTGCAAGTGAATATCAAGATGTTAATGTTTTTCATTTTACAGTAATAGTTCGTTAAACTCTTTTTTATGATAATCCAGGTTACATCCTGCGTAAGTGAATATCAATATATTTTTTTTTTCTTGAATTTTTACGGGCATCGACTACTAAGGTCCCTCGTCACATTCTTAAAGGAAATTAGTATTACCATCAGGATCGTCATATGTAAGGGTGTAAAGGGCCCTTATATTTTATTTAAAAAAACAAACTACACAGAAACATTAAAACACCACAAAACAAAAACAAAACAACAGTTATGGGGTGTAAAGGGGCTCATCAAGATATTAATGTTTTTCATTCTACAGTAATCGTCCGTTAAACTCTCTGTTATGATAATCCAGATTACATCCTGCGTAAGTGAATATCAAGATATTAATGTTTTTCATTCTACAGTAATCGTCTGTTGAACTTTCTATTATGATAGTCCAGATTACATTCTGTGCCAGTGAGTATCAAGATATTGTTTTTCATTAACAAAAAACAGTAATCGTCTACTAAATATTAAGGTAATCCTCTAAAGTTTACCTATACTTTACTTAAGGATTATTGTATATAAATATCGCACAAGGAGATTTTGTGCAAAGCATTTGTCTTAACAAAACAATAATATGTAATAATGTATTTATGCTTTTTTTTTTGTTTTTATGAATATGGTTATATAATTCTGATTTTCTTTCTATTAAAAATAAAGTCCAATTTTCTTTTGGCAAAAACGAGCTATGTGTAATTTTATTTTTGTAACTATCCCCAACACATAGTTTACACCATTTTATTCACAATCAAATTCTATACAATTCTTTATAAAAATTGTATATGTTTATTACCTGTTTAATAATTTTTTTTGCGCTAAAAGTAAAATATTATATTTTTCAACCCCATTGTTTTCTATTTTACCCAAGATTTTCAAAAGCTATAAGATTACAGTTATGGTACTTTTTTTTTCAATTTTTCAAGTCAAATTTCAGAGCAAGTCACTAAAATTATCCTTTAATTTTGGTCCCAAGTATAACAGTCTTGCTTAATTACCAAAGGCGCAGTAATTAAATTTTTCTCCAGCGGACACTTGCTTAGGCAGCGCTGCCAAACCTATTTTTATATGAATCTTCTTTACTATCACCAGTAGAAAATGTCCTGAAAGTTTTTAAATTCTTCCTGAATGACTCTATATAATAAAACTTTAAAAATTAGAATTGTTTTCAGGAAGGACTTAAAATGTAATAAAAAATACGTTTTAAGTTATTTTTTTTACTCCATTTTTTCTACGTTAACTCCAAATGAATATGAGCTGTATTTAAATAATTAATGAGTTTTGATGGTTAGTTTTCACTTTTTCGACTTCAAAAATTTGAGATTTAAAGAACAGTTACTAAATATTACTTAATATTACAGTTACAAAATATTAGTTACTAAATATTCTAATTATTTTTAATTAAGTTAAGTTTTTGAAGTTGGTTTTTAATTCTTTGTTTTAAGTTTATTTTATTAAGAAATTAATTGTATACGGAATAAAATAATGACTTAAATACATTAAAACTGTTAAATATTAATTTGTATTTTTTTCTATTCTTTAGATACGTTATCTTTCATAAATATGTGTTGCAACATAATAGTATATACAAACGAAAAAATAAATTTAGAAAAGACATTTATTTATAAATAACTTTAATAGTTGAAATATATATTTTTTTCCATTGTTATACATTGAATTATAATTTTTTGAAACTGACGTTTTTATTAAATAATGAACGGAAGAAATTCTAAAGTAAGGTTTATAAAAAAATCAAGAAAGAAAATGTGCAATTAGCACACTTTGGAAGTAATTAAGGTGATAACTATGGTAGTCAGGATTCTTAAATAAAGCTTAGTGTTTTAAATAAAAAGATTAAACTTAAGCTGTAGAAAGAAAAAAAAAACTTGGTAATTTATCAAATTTTAAAGACTGGCTGAATTATACTTGCTCACTTTTCTGCATATATTTTTTGTTGATATTTAAAAAAAATCCATTAATTATTACCGATCAAACATATATTTTTTATATTTAAATATTAGGTACTCACATAAAAATAATTGTTTAAGCTTCTTAATTAATTATTATTTAGTGATAATAATTAAAAAAAAAAAACGAATAATTAGAAATGTCAAAGGTTAGTCAAGTTTATTTACTTGTATATAAATATATTTAACTTTAAAACGTATATTGATGAAACCGCTATTTAATAAAATAGTGATTTAAAATTTTAAATAAGAATTTAATTATGAATATTAATTGTTTGTTAATTTATGTCTTACAGTAAAAGATTTTAATCCTTACTGTAAAGAATAAAATTTTTAATTAATTTTTATATTTTTTTAAGTTATTATTACTATTATTATATATAAATATTTTAATGGAAAAAAACAAGTTTATTAAATTATGATAATATATCTAAAATTTAAATGTCCATTAAATTACCTAATATTAGTAATCCAGAAAAAAATATATATTCATAGCTTAACTATATAGAATTTATAGGTATTTTATAAAGTGGTCAGACAAATTTGATAAATTTACGTCATTTTATATTGAAAAATATATAGCAATATAATGAGAAGGATAGAAAATATTTTGGCAATTTGCCTTAATGATATCTTTTACTCTCTCTTTCTCTCTTTCACTCTTTCACTTCTTTTCTCGCTTTCTATCTTCAAATATTTTTTTGACTTTTTTTAAGTTATAAGATAATACATTCCAAAGTAATATGTCAAGACTGATCTAGTTTAGAAATCTGTTAAATATTAATATTTTAAATAATCATAAACAATTTATATTAATTAAATATAATGGTTATAAACTTCGAGAAATCTAAAAAAATTAGTACTGAAATACTCAACCTTTGTTTCAAAATACCTTTTTAATCCAACTTAGAATTTAAAAAAAAAGTAATCTGATTTCTGTCACTTGTTAAATCTTTATTTATTGAATGAAATATTATGTAAATACATTTTTGACATCTTTCTTATTTTATATTTTACAAATGTATTCATATGTAAACAATACAATATTACTTGAACCCCGGGTTGATTTCAAATAAGACTAAATTCTTATTTACCAGTTAATATAATACATTCAGAAAGTTGCAGTGCTCTTGAATTATGAAAGCGTAATGATAACACTTTCTTAATTATTACTTTGTATTTTTATTTCATTATTTTATAGAAACTGATATTACAATAACTGGAATAGTTCATAAATGATGTTTGTAAGCGATCTCCTCCAACATCAATACAACACTGCACACGTTTCAATTTGTTTTCAAACACTTTAACCGGTTGATGTACTGGAAAGTCTCGTATGTTTGGCGTTATTGCGGTTTTCTAGTTCGTCAGTCGTGCGTGGTTTGTTGCGATACACTGCTTGTTTCGCTGCCCCCCATAAAAATAATTTGGGGAAGTCAGATCGGGCGATCATGCAGTAGACAACCCCTCAAAATGATTCGTTCACCAAGGATATTTCGTAAAAAGGTCATTGATCTGTTAGCTGTGTGCGCTGTAGCGACAACAACCATGATTATTTCCACTTCTGTTAACTAAGTTGGTTGAAACACCACAATAACGATCACTATTAACTGTATTTTCAAAAAATATTGGACCCACAATTCGCGTTGTACACATACCGACCCGTACTCTAATTTTCGCTTCGTGTAGAGATTTTTTGTGCAATTCACCGGGATTAGTTGCCGACCACAGTCGTGTATTTTATGAATTATTATTCCCTTCCAGATGAAGTCATCGGTCATCTATAAAAAAAACGTAATGTCGAGGACACCTAAGGAATTTTAGTTAATTCAACCATTGACAATAGTAAGATGTCGTGCTGTTGTACTAATTTAAGGCATTGACAAGGAGGCAGTGTCACCGGGTAAGATTGGGATTTTCTCCGCTCGGCAGTGGCAGGGGGAGGACCTACATTTCCGGGTGCGAGCCGATAGTGGTGCTGCTGAACATCTGAGTAAGGACGTCGCCGAATAGGTAGAGGGTGACACTACGGCTCCGATGGAAAGAAGCGGCCAGAGGGTCTACGTTGTTGTAAAGGACGTGGACGTACTCACTACGAAGGACGAGTTCCTAAAAGAACTTCATCAGCTTACAGGAGAGTCGGTCTCACTAGATATACCATTTATGCAGTCGGCATTTGGGCATTTGGGACGATGCAAGCGGTCACCTTGGCAGTGCCGCCCATCTTGGCGGACAAGCTTCTGTCTGATGGGTGAATTCGAATTGGGTGGGTTGCCTGCCGGGTGATGAGGCACACCTTTGATGACTTATGTTTTTGGTGCTGGAAGCCAGGCCACAGAGCCAAATTGTGTGTTGGACCAGATTGGAGCGGCCATTGCTTTACCTGGGGCGAGCCTGGCCACTTGCAAAAAAACAGTATAAAGTAGCTTCGCTGTCACACATGCAAACTGCATGGACATCCGCCTGCCTGGAGGCCGTGGATGTAAGGGGATTTCCCAAGTCATGATTCCCTAGAGTTTGCACAACGAAGCTGTGTCTGTAGGAGACAGCCCCATCCAGTGGGAGGCCCCAGCCTCTCCACCAATGATCGAGTGAGGACTCCCTTGCAGACGCCATTGTGGGGGAATGCAAGACCGTAGTCCCGATGGAGGATCCCTCCGGGGTTCTCCGATAGAGGCTAGGCGTCAAGGCCGGAGTCCCGGCGGGAAATCCCTTGGGGCTCCCCCGCTAGAGGCATGGCATTTAACACAAGACTGGCTACTTGGGTGGGGCCTAGCGCCCTACCGTGGTAGTTTGAGGCAAAGGTACCCTCGGAGCTGAATTTATGCGTAATTGGGAATCCGGGGCGGATATGACACGAGAAAAAAAAGGCATAAACTTAGATGAACTTAAGGGCACAGCATCCGAAATATTAAGCAGCTTCTGCTCGTTTAATTTAGGTGGTCCTCTACTTCAGTTAGCGTCTTCAACAAAGCCTGTTGTCCAATATTTCGTCCTTTTAAAACTGAATTATTTTTAACATTTACCATAAGGATATTCCAAAACTAGAATTTATATAATCATGAAAATACTATTTCAAATAATTTAAGTAAAAAATTACAATAATTCGTATTACTTAAGTAATATATCTTAATATTCCGGCTTCCGTGGCGCGAATGGTACCGTCTCGGCTTTTCATCCGGGGGTCCCGGGTTCGAATCCCGGTCAGGAATGGCATTTTAAGACGCTACAAAAATTTTCATTCATCTCACCCTCCGAAGTAATACCTAACAGTGGTCGCGGTGGTTAAAAATATATATACATCTTAGTATAAATAAAATGAATTACAATATTATTTTAATTTTTTCTTCTGAATATTATTACCGATTTACAAACATATTTATTTTGCATGAACAAACGTTTTATAACTGTGTAGCTAATCAGAGAAATGAGATAGTCTACATATGTATTTTTTATCCTCGCTTCTTATTCATCATTTTTATTATTTTTTTTTTGCTACATTTGTTTTCTAAATATTCTTTTCGTTTTCCTCTAAGCGGTGCTTCATTTACTTTATGTTTAATCTTAAAATGTAATGGAATTTATAAACATATAATTATATGCATAGAAAATGGTAAAATATAATATTTTATTACTTTAAAATAAACCGTATCCTACTTATTTAAAATTTAAATGGTTATATTTATAATTAAAACTTTTATATTTATATTTAAATTAGATCCAGTTCTTAAAAATAAACATAACCAATATTATCAGTTCAAATTTCGGCTACATTACTTTATTAGTTATGACTATATGCGTGGACTAATTAGGATTAATGGAGCATGCTACGTGAGATTTTATAATACAGTTAGTAGTTGATTTAAAATCCAGTTATTTAAATCCATTTAAACCCATTTATTTAACCTTAATTCTCATGGTATTCTCGTTTGTTTATTTATTTATATCCGATGTATTTTTAACAATTAAAGGGAGGAGAAAATAAAAGGGCATAAAAGATTATTTTATTTATTTTTACTTTTTTTTTAATGCTGTTAAGCTGGAAATAACAGCTGCAGTTCAGTGGGTTTAGTATGCTAATATGTAACTTTATATATTCAAATCTATAAGACGACAACAGGAAACTAAGTCACTTCTCCTTGTTTCTAGTTAATGTATTGTATGAGTACGTATTTTTCTTCAGAAATGATTACACCAATTACAATTTAGTATCTTCTCAAATTCCTTTCAACTGTTGTTGTTATGGTACCTAACATACACGCAATCTGTGGATATTGCTCATTTTTATTACAAACTAACTGCTCAATACCTGTAAAAAATGTAACTTTTAAGTATAAAAATAATTTTTGTAAACCTTTGCTTGAAACGACCTACAAAACACTTTTAAATATTAATTAACAAGACTATCAAGATTAAATTTATTATTTATTTAAATAATAGCAAATTTTACCACATTAAGCCATTATCTACATTTATTATTATTATTATTTTTATTTTTTTTTTTTTTTACATTATTACAAAGAATATTGCAGTTCTTATATCTCTTTAAGTAAAAACAACAACTGAAAATTTTTTTGAATATAATCAAAGCTTTTTCTAATATCAGAATTTTTTTTTACAAACTCCGATAAAAACACCAGGAGCATAACGTAAAAAAAAATTATTTTGTCATAAATATAAAACATTTTTTTATTTTGTACTACTTTTATCGAAGGAATTGTCACTTTAAACGAGTTATAAAATAGTAAAAAATCTTAACTAACACAAGAATGACAGATCAAAATTAATACATTTGTTCACATATTGCAAATTTTATCATAGTTGGCCATTTTTCTTTTTAATTTAGCGCAAAGAATAATCGTCAATTTAGAAATTTATTCAACTAGAAATTTAACAACAATTGGAAAAACTGTTCGAAATGAAATCTAAGTACTTTTCCAGAGATACAGTATGCAAGTGTATGTATATAAATATATTTAGAAATTTCTGGTAAATAACGGAACAACCTTCCGCTTGGTGCAAAACTTCAAACTACACTTACTAGAAAAGATAAACAAGGAGTTTTTGGGAAATTAATTTCAAAATTTAAATTTTCTACTATTATTATATGTTTTTAAAGATCTTTTTACATTTTAGCTATAGAAGGGAAAGTATTGTAATCGGTCCTATTGGACAAATGTGGTTTTCACAATAGTGCACTGGACCTGAAGATTTGATTAAAGTCTCAGCCTATATAGGCACTTTCTTTTACATATTAAAAAAATTAATTTTCAATATCTAGTATTAAAGTTGTTTAAGCGGAATTTGCCGTTCTCATCGGATCTTGACGTTTTGACACTTAAGAAACCCAAAATATCGGATGAATATTTCCATACGTTAATTAATGTTCGTATGTACGCGTGTGTGTGTGTGTATTCAGTGTTGGTTTCAAAATCACCTTATATCTCCGGAACTACTGGACCGATTGTGACCAAACATGATCAGATTATTTGTATATATGGATCATTAATGCCATTAAATTTTCAACTTTAAAAATCAAGTGGATGAGGCTTTAGAGCAAGGTAACCCTTAGCATCTCGAGATTTCGCCTAATTAAGGTCATATTTTTGTTAGGCACATTTCTTAACAATAACAAAATATGATGTAAGCACCACATGACTTCCTTGTACGCCTATTAAATTACATATACACATTTTTTTAAAGTGAAAAGTACATAAAATTTTATTTCATTAATAACTTTTTTTTATTAATAAATCGTAAATTTTTTTGCAATCAGAGGCTTTTTTTTATTTAACTTTGAGACCACCGGGGGGGGGGGGGGTACTGCTTCAGAGGATAAGATGAATGATTTGTAGCATGTGTGAAAATGCCATGCCTGACCGGGATTCAATCTCGGGACGTCCGGATGAAAGGCCGAGATGCTAACATTCGCGCCACTGAGGCAGGCATATTAAGATATATTACGTAAGTATTAAGAATTATTGTAATATTTTACTTAAATTATTTTCCTCTTCTGAAATCCAAATATTTCATTAAGTAAAATTTCACTTGGCTATAACTCTGCAACCAATGACAATAAATACCAATTATTAATATCGTTGAAAAGCTCTTAGTGAGGGCTTATTACTGCAGTTAAGAAAAAATCCAAATTGTTATGGATTTTAGGCTTTTTGGACACTTTTGGTTCAGTCGATTGCAATTAAAAAGGGAGATAAAAAATTAGATATTACAACAGTCCTAAATCCAAAATTTCAACATCCTATGGTTTTTCGTTTTTGAGTTTGCAAGATACATACAGACGTCTAGCTGAAACTAGTCAAACTGTATTCAAAGATGATCAAAATGGATATTTCCGTTAAAATCTGAAAACTTAAATCTTTCGCGATCACAATTCTTCCTTTATTTCGTACAAGGAAGCAAAAATAACAATATTTTTTTTTTAAATCTCAAAACCGCACCTCCACCCCAAAACATATTATTGTAGTCGCCTGCTATGTTGTGACGTCACAGGTAAACGGTAAAATTAAATAAATTAATAATAAATATTTAAACTGTAAAAAAGTAACTTGATCTGGCTGAGTGTCGAACCCTATCTGACTGTTAACTCGGTACCGGGTGCGTTAAGCCTCACGAGTAGTGCCAACCGTCGCTGCTAGTACCGCCACAGTCGCGTAAATTATATATCGTATTCTCACACGCTTTAATTGGAATTATTGAATTAAATGAATTAAAAAATATTATATTTAAATAAAACGTCAAATATTTTTAAATAATTGTATATATATATATATATATATATATGTGTGTGTGTGTGTGTGTGTGTGTGTGTGTGTGTGTGTGTGTGTAAGCCGTGCATCAGAAACAGCCCGCAGTTGTAGGACTTTCAACTAGAAAGTCCTACAGTTGTGTTGTCAACTTTTTTTTATCTGTAATAATATAATCACAATAATAAATCGATTACTTTGTTGACCTTAATAACTGCATCCAAATCATCTCCTTTTTGATTAAATATTTTCTTTACAACTGACAGAAATAAATTCGCATTCAACAATAATTTTATTAGACTTATCAATTATCCTCTGCTTCAATAATGAATTTTTAAAATCAGCTAATATTTTAATCTTTTCCTGTACTATTAAACGTTGTACGCATCTCTACCCATCCATAGGCATAATCAAAAAATAACTTTTTTAACAAGTTTTATAATTTTGAACACACCACAATAACACTGTAGACATCATGATTACGATTCCAACATTACTTATAATAATATCAATAATAATACTAAATAATAATATCAATAATAATACTAAATAATAATATCAATAATAATACTAATAATCTACCGTAACCAAAAAATGAAATTTCTCCAGATATTAAAATAATCTCTAAATAAAATGGAACAAGCAATGGGTAAACTAAACAAGATTAATATCCCAATCTCTGCCACGATTCAAAAATTTCCTATTGTATGGGCCTAGCCATAACTTTATCTACCAGCAAATGTATTTTTTGTGAAAATACATGTAGTTAATAGAACCTTCAGAGATAAATTGGGAAATATCCTAACAAAACACATCATAACTTATCTCAAAGTGTGGTAGATAAGTTCTATAGACCGAAATTGGTATTAGTTTATGTGCGTGAAATAAAAATACTGTAATAATTAGCAAAATTTAAATTGTTAATCTTTTTTGATAGATTGAAGTAATAGTTGGATTTCCAACTTTTCCCGATACATAAAAGGTAGTTTAATATTATTAAATTCGTGAAAAAAAAACATCTGTAAGGCAATAAAATATTGTCAGCCGTCATTTTCCTCCAATTAGCATATAATGCGACTTAATTTTTTAGCTCCATAAAACAAAACAATAATGATAGCATTTTTAAGATTATACAAAATGAATAGATGATATTCAATTTGGGGCCTGAAATGCATTTCTCAGGAAAGGAAAAATGTAGTTAATATACATACCTTTTAACGTGTATAGATAATTACTTAGATAAGCAACCTTTGATGTTATAAAAAAAAATTGTTATTACTCAGGTTTTCCTCCACCTTGGTAATTAAAGATAATAAAAATGAAAGATAATAAGAATGGAATGCTGCTTTACTAAACCACCTATATAACGAATATCTTGATTACCAAAAAAACAATGAATAAAAAATTTAGAACACAAAAATATAAGAGATTTAAAGATTGGATGAATTAATAAGTGTAAAAAACAATCAAAGAACCCAGAGAAAGAATTAAAAATATAAATCCTAACTGTCTCAAAGTAGAAAAAGCAATAATTTTTCTTAAATAATTCTCTACAAAAGAATGAAAGATAATAAGAATCAAAAAATAAATTGTTTTTGTTTAAAATGATTTTATTATAAAAATAAAAAAAAATTTCTAAAAATTCGTCAAAAAAGAACCTCTTATGTTTTTAAAAATCTCTTCAGAAAGTAGTCTACAGTAATAAAAAAAATAATGACTTCTAAATTAAATACATGTAATATATTTTTTTTTTCTATTTTTATGAATTGTAAACTACTAGTTTTTTCGATTTAGGTTAATTTTAGGGCGTAATATAAATTTATTGGTTTATTTTAATAAAAGATGATTCATTTATTATTATTATAAAAATTTAATTTAAATGTAACATTACGAATTAATGCAATATGATAGAACGATTACGTTAATGACGTAACGGAGGATCTGGTAAATGATTAAATTTATTTAGTTGGCATTTGTAGCAAGGAAGCTATTTATAATACCAACTGTAGTAGTCAACATCTGTTCTATAAACTTAATTACATCTTAAAATTCAAAGGAACTTTATGAATATTAATTTATTTAATTACATAAGAGAAAAATACTTATATAATATTTTTTATTACTTTATTAATTATAACATATATATTTTTTTTATTAGTATTTTAATGTGTTTGGTAATAAATCAGAAATAAACTACGATTTATTAATTGTGCAAAATTCTTAAAACATAAAAATTAACTTTTTATAATTTAATGTTCATCGTAAACATGACAACGCTTCACGAAAAAAAAAGAAGATTAGTTAAAATCCAAAACGAAACTGCCATATCGATTGTTAATCATCATCAATATCGGTTTATCCTGAATTGATAATAGCAAATATATATGTAATTAGCAAATAATAATAAATATTAATTATTAAATAAACTATGCGTATGAAAGAATCCACTTGGGAATTGCAAATACAGTCCATTTGCATATACTTCTAGATGGAAGTCTCGATGGTTCAGAATTTTTTACTTATATTATTCATACTTTTGACTGATATTGCCATCCCAGGTAGTCAAAACTATACATATATATATATATACTGCTGTATTATTATATATAAATATATAATATTATATTATTATTTCAACCTATTTGTTATTTGTGTTAAATAGATTTATTGCTTTCATCCTCTTCCAATTTGATTGTTCTGTTTAAATTTTTGTTTATTATAAATAGCTGTTTCCAGTTTATTAATCAAATTTTGTAATTTAATTGTGCTTTATTACTTTTCCCTTCTGATATTGTTATTATTACAGTGAACATAGTGTTTTCATTAATTTAACTGACCGGGTAAGTTAGTTAGGATGACCCCAACGAAATGTAAGTGTATAGTTTGTGTTTTTTATGGAAAACAAAGGAGAATAGATTGTGCTGGAGAGTGTCAATTGATGTATCGTGTTGGAACTGATGGCATTACTTATGATACGTATGTGGTTAACGGAGTTTCTCTTTTTGAGTGTAAAAATTGTAAGGACGTCTTGCTGTCTGAGTCACTGAATAATATCATTACCATTATTGGAAGCACGCCTTTAATAGTACAGTCGCCCAAAGTGATTGTGATTGAAAAATTGGTTAAGATGGATGTAGATTTACGTGTCAGGATAAATGTGTTAATCAATCCTGTCGCAGATCTCTCTAAGGATATTTCCTTCCTACGGATGGAAAACTAGCTGCTAGTTGAATAATTGTTGCTATGGAGATGCCCATTAAGGATGTGGTGAAAGATACATACATCTAGTCATAATTCAGGTGATCAGGTCCATTTGGGTATTGAATTTATACCTTCGTACAGAAAAGCATTCTGCTGCACTCAAATAAGCTTGCCGAAGTAGGCTACAATACTTTAAATGTCCTTATCAGTAGCATTTGGGTAAAATTGCAGGACAAATAAGACTTTCTGCCGATATTTGACCAGGTGGAGATTTTTGCCACCACTCCCGAATAGCTTCAATCCTTTCCGACCTTGCTCATCTTGTTCTTTGTTAGGCAGCCTTTGGATCGTCACATCTCAAAATTCTCATTTTTATCACACATCTAATCCAATTTCACAATTTTTCTTTCTACAGATATTGACTTAGGCCTCTCAGTATATTGCGGTAGATTTGTCCTCACCGCTTTGCTGCACGAGAGTACAAACCCAGAAAAGTTGAGGTAAACGAAAGGGAAGTAAGTAAATGTCGTCTCCCATATTCAAACGATAAAATAATTATAAAAAAATATATTTAAGATCACTGTGTAATTTAAAATAAATTTAGATAATAACATTGCAACCCACCGGCTTAAACTAGTGGTGAACGCGTCTTCGCAAATTAGTTCATTTCAAAGTCGAGAGTTCCAACGTTCAAATCCTAGTAAAGGCGGTTACTTTTATACGAATTTGAATACTAGATTGTGGTGTTTCTCAGTTGTTGGATTCCAATTAACCCCAATGGTTGACCTGAGGCTGTACAAGACTACAGATCACTTACACTCGTACATATCATTCTCATTCATTCTCTGAAGTAATACCTGACGGTGATACCCGGAAGTTAAACAGGAAAAAAAAGAAAAAAAAGTAAAACTAAGTTGAAGGAGTTCAACCTCAAATCACATAGTCAGTAAGGTCCAAGACGTGGAGCCGTTCAGTCTTCTTATGTCTTCAAGACATTACTAGTGTTTAGAATGTTAATATGTAAATGATTCACGTAGATTTTATCCGTAATTTATATTTTGTACCGAATTGCTGTATTTCTTCTCGTACATACCCAGTTATTCGTGGATTTCACTGTTTTTTGCGAATCAAGGCGCACCTGTGTTTCTAAGTAATTTGTTTTGGAAATGCTGTATAGTCTCCACCTTTTCGCTGTTTGTTGGATCCCATAGGTCCAAATCGGTTTCAGGATCGTCGCGTATAATAATTATTTGTTGGGTAGTGAAAGCCTTTGCTCAGCATCCAAAATAATTCCTTAAACTTAATATCCAGTTCTTTTTTCTTTTCTCTTGCATGGACCACCCATGTTAGACGAAGATCTAGTTGAAGACCGAATTACTAAACCGTTTGAGCAAGTGGAATGAGGACGCCATCGAGATGGACCCGTGGACAGTCTCCTCTCCTCGTTGCAAGTGTCACATGCGTAGCCAGCGTTGGTGGTCGCAATTATCCGTATCAATATGACGGAAGAAGTTCAGGGATGAATACCCTCTAATTTACCTTGAAGTTTTGTTCGTAGTAAAAACAGATCCGGACCCAAGGAGAAGTGACAAAAAAATCTCGTTTATAACTTATGGGTTTATAACGTATTGAACTTATAAAATTACTAAAGCTTTTTTTTTCTTAGTTTCATTTTTGGTACTAATTATTAAGATTTAATTAACTACATGTTTTTAAAAACTTGCTTTGTTTAAAATTATTTTCCATAATAAAATGTGAAATAATTTGCTGTTTTACATTATCTGTGTCAATCTTTCTTAAGCCTTGACAAGTAAAGCATCTAAAATAGAAGTGATGCTAGTCCGAATTGTCCTCGTTGAGAATAATGATGTTTACAATAAAATTTTTTTTTTCTGGTGAACAAAGTGAAAGTATCTTATTCGGTTGAATACTTTCTGCATTGCCAAACCAAGCATATCAGGCTCATTGAAGAAAACAACAGAAAACTGTCTCTCCTTATTTTACCTTAGTTAGCTCGCCAGGGGATATTTTTTATGCATTTTCAGCAATTATTTTAACGAGTTGGCAACGTCTTTAGGGATGTATAAATTGAAACCTATGTAATATGTAACAAGATATAACTTTAAATCCTTAAAAAAAAATTATTTTAGATATTTCGTAATTTACTTTTTTTAACATATTATATAATTTTCAAATAGCAAATTTTATTATGAATCTCAGATAGGTTAGAAGGTTGGAATTAAATTTTAGCCGATATGAAATGTTATAAAAATTCTAGCAAGCCAAATTAAACCTGAGGAATAAAATCAAAATTACGTTTAAATCACTTGATTTCTTAAATCAATGATGTTGTCTGCATCGTTTATTATAGTCGAATGTATAAAATAAAATACCTGACAACGTCACCACAATGATTGGAATAAAATTTAAATACTGGTTGATCTTAACGAAATATATCAAATTAAGTAACAATTCAAGTTACACTGATATTATTTTTCAAACGGTATTATGAAGTATGTATCTCACTTAGATAAATTTATTCTGGCACCTATGACTGCTTGTCTGTCTATACTTACATACCTCTGACATGTTTAAGTTGGCTGTGGCTTTTACATACGATTTAAATTCAAACTGGTTTTATTTCATTGTCATTTTACGGGTCCATATTGGATTATCTATATGATTATATTTAATGCGGAAAGAATTTATTACATATAAAACAAGCAGTCAGGTTATAACTACAAGCTTATATTCTATTTCATCTTCATCAGAGCAGCGTTTTGTTTTATGCTTTTATTAGTTGATTGTATTATAATATAAAAATATTTTACGTTTCTTACTTCGCTAACTTTAATTTTTTTTAATATTCTTTTTTTAATGTTCTAAAATTCCTTTCTTCTTTATCTTATTATAAACTACTTTGAACTGAATATTTAAAAAAATAAAATGACGTTTCCGTTAAGTTTTAAGTACTAAATATAATCGAACACTCCCTTTTATCTTTCTTTTTATAAAGCACGCACGAATACTTTAAAGAATTGTTTCCTTGTATAGAATTTAACTCACGCAATAACTTCTTTTAAAAATGTAGATCACCTGTTGTGTTAGGGGGAGGGGAGTAGTTATTTGATTTGAATAAATATATAGACTATTTGTAGCAGCTTACAACTACTAGCTATTTCCTTTTTTAACATGAAAAAATATTCCTCTGGCAGTTAATTTTCTCGTCAGGTTTTTACAATATTGTTTATAAGGATTGAAATATGGCAAGTTATTACCGAATTTCGTACATCATTTTAGTTATTTTTAGTCGGGTTTTAACTTAAGTAAAAGTATACCAAATTTATACCAAAATTACAAAATTTATCTTAATTTTTACCAAATGTATATATACAAACTGTATTATATTACTTTCCCGGCGAATATAGTTATACCCCATTTTTGACATTGTGATTATGTCAAAAATGGGTATCTGTTTTTTTTTTTTTTGCAAATTTTTATATTTATAAACATGCGTATTTAAGTCGTACTGCTTTTGGCCTTATATATCAGGACTGACTGAATACGTTTTCTGTAAATTTAGTTCACATATGTTAGGAATGGTCAACTTGAGACTGTAAAAGACTACGCTTCATTTACATTCATACATATCATTCTCTGAAGGATGAATGAATCACCTACGAAGCAAAACAGACAAAAAAGAAAAAAAGTGGTCATGTACGGCGTTGAGACCGGTACCATCAAAGTGGAAGACTGAGGAGAATTGATGCTCTCAAAATGTGAGTCCGTGTCGCACGGACAAAAAAAAAGAGGATAAACAACTCGTTGATATACAAGCTAGATATACAGAAAAGGTTGCCACAATATGCTTCCTGGTGTTATTTCAACATATTGCAAGTATTTTGTCTATGATTCGATCAATCACAACTTCTTGGGCTTGTGAAATTTTAAAATAGAATCATAATTTATTGGAATTTCAGTTTGTTTGTATGATATTAATCCACTTTTAATATCAAACAAACAATTTCTTTTTTTGCATCTTGAGAAGGTGTTTTGAGGTATTAAAATCTCAGATAATATATCTGAGTAGGTTAAATGAAAGTAGGCGTAACTTATCATTTTAGTGAATATTACATTTAAGTTAAAAACGTTGTCTAATTTTTCAAATTAACTGTTTACTTTTTCACGCCACGCTAAACTATTATCTGTCAGTAAATAAACATACTTTGTAAATATTTCAGCTATTAAAAAATTCGCTCAGCTTTTGGTCTAGACTTTCTCTAACACTCTGTATAATTATTATGAAAAATTATTAGGTATTTAGTATATAATATACATACATATATGCAAATATACAACTATTTTTGTTCGGTTTTGGTAAGTCCGCCATCTGACATAATTATAGGGTCGGTAGGAAGACAGAGGTTTGACAACGAATAACATGTAACGTAGTTATTAATATTTATTTTATCTTGATTAGTAATCCTTAATTTTAGTTTAAACATTTTATGTTGAGTTATAAAATAAATTATATAATTCATTTATTATTAAGAGTTGGTTACATATTTACTAAAATCCTACATCATTCTCCAAAACCAACTGACATTCTTTGTAACGTAGCAACCGCTCAAGAAAATATATAATGTATTCTCAGCTGACTATATTAAAATAGATAATTTTTTAAATAATAATAATAATAATAAAGCTAAATAAAAGGTTATTTAAGTACGAAACGTTAATTTTGTGACAGCTGAAGCTGTCATGTTGAAACATATTATATTTAACTGACTTCATTTAAAGGAGGAGATTCTCAATTCGACCCTACGAAATGTATTTTATGTAACCATGAATTAATTTTTAACAAATTAACTGATTTATTGTTTATTTTATAGAGGATGTTCTTCTAAATTAATCCCATTCTAAGTTTTTCATATAACTTCCGTGTATTATTTTTTTTAAATAAATATTGCCCAGATAACCAATTAAAACACTTTAATTTTTTTTGTCATCGTTATTGAAATTCGGATTATTATAGATAATGAAATATCCCTTGATGTCACTCTAATTTTCAAAATATTCTAACATGAAATTTCAAGAAAATTAAACGTTTAACTAATTTTCTAAAAAAACTAACTAATTTGTTAACTAGTTTTAAAAAAATTTAACTAAATACAAAAAATGCATTTAGATAATATTGTCTCAAGCTCGGCTGCAGAATTTTTAGATTGTTTTTTCCTTCTCGCCTTTCTGGTGCTTCCAGACGGTCTTTTTATAAAGGTAATTTTTTTTGGTGAGTCAAATTAAAATAAAATTAAGAATAAAAGTTTATTTCAATTAATAAATTTCATTTATATATAAAAATGTTCTGTTTGTTTGAATTTGAATAAAAAAGTTGCGTATAGTTCTTTTTTTTTCATTTTTAATTAAGCATTGTCTTCAACATGCCTAAATTTAAAGAGTTTAAAAATAATTATTTCATTATTATATTTATCAAATCATTTTATTTGTAATCTCACTATTATATAGTCTTTTACATTTCCGTCTGTGTAGCAGTATATAGAAGGGAAAGTATGGTGATCAATCAAAATTAAGAATATCCATTTTTCACCGAATCTTGACGAATTAAGGACCTCAGAAAACCGAAAAATGGCATCGAAATTTCCGCGAAAAAATGTGCGTACGTACCTACTTAATAAAAATTCCTACATACCTATGTATGTATGTTAGCGTGTAAATCGTCTTGTATCTCCAGAACTATTTGACTGATTTTCACCCAACTTAGGTATAATATTTCTATAGTAGAGGCAATGGTGCTATTAAATTTTCAATTCAAAAGGGCAGGGATGGGGGTTACAGGAGCGGGAAACGAAATCGTCTCCAGATTTTGATATATTATAATTTTGTGAATAACTAATTTTGTAAAAAAAAACATTTTTGTTAAATTTCACCCCCCCCCCCCTAACGTAGAAATGGTTTTAATTTTGAAGAGTTATAGAAGGCAGTATAAGGGGTGATTTTCGTTTTTTTTAACATTTTTGTGAAAAAATATTTAAAAAAAAACATATTTTGTGTAAAATTTTTTTTCTAAATTACACCGCTACTCCAAAAAATGCTAATAATTTTGAAACATTGTAGAAGGCATTACAGTGGGTCTTTTTCGTTGCAGTTTTTTTTTTTTTTTTTAGCAACACGTTGGATCTATAAATTTATTCCCCATCAAAGTGGGGGTCTTAACCCAGCCACCTCTCCCTTGCACACCCCACATCCTACTTATCAGCCGGATTACTGATGTAGTCGCCTGTTATGTTGTGACATCACAGGTGAGAGGTAGAATTAAATAAATGAATAATATTTAAAGTGTAAAAATTTATTTAAAGTAGCCGATAGTACCGCCACACCCGCACAAATGAAATACGGTATGCGCGCGCGCTTTAGTTAGAATCATTGAATTAAATTTAAAAATATATTGTTTTTAAATAAAATGGTAGATATTTTAAATTAAGTCGTGTGTTAGACGTGCATCAGAAAACAGCCGCGTGTCGGGAAAGTCCTACAACTGTGTTGTCAGCTTTTTTTGTTTGTTCCTAATGACCGCAAAAACTACTGAAGTAATGATTACGAAATTTTCACTATAGCTTTCTTATGATCCCCGGAATGTTAACCGTAATTCAAACCTCATCTTTTCAGTACTATAAAACTCATAGAATAAAATATGTACTAATAAATTATCTAGAACCACTGTTACTAATTGTAATGCCACTTTCTAATTTGTGGCGGCAACCCTTTTTTTCCCCTACATCCCCGAGCCGGACATCCAATTAAGTATACTTGGCTCGGGGACGTGTCCTTTTCGGATCTTTTAATTACCTGCCTCTAATCTCCGACGGAAGAAACCTGGCCCGCCTATGCCGTTGTCCCCCCCCCCCCCCCCGACATTGACCGGGTCTCGGTCTTTCCTTTTGCCAGCCTCAAACCGACGGCGCAGGAGCCGAAGCGTATCCGGGAACCCACGCCGCCGGCCGGGTCTCGGTCTTTTCATTAATCCACTCCTCCGGACCCCAGGAGTCCCCGCTCCATCACGGGAACCCACATACCAGGGCACGTGAACCCTCAGGAACGGGGCTGTCCGGCCTGACCTGCTATAGACTAAAACCCTCAGTATCCCAATCGTCTTGCATCATTTTCTTTTATTCTGAGGACTGCTCTTGCAAATATTGCAAAAATTATGCCAGTTTCGGAACATAGCCAAGAGTCACTCCGAGAGCTATTCCGGTCGGGTATGCATCAGTCCTACATTTATACGATGTTCCTCCCATCGTCTGCACACGAAAATAGTGTGTTCGGCATCATCAACCGAATTGCAATAACAGCGGATGGGTGACTCTCTCCTGTCAAACCTATGCATGTATTGTTCAAACGCACCATGTCCCGACATGAGTTGCGTTGTGTGGTAATCTAATTCGTCATGAGAGCGATCTAGCCAAGAATCCAGGTCCAGGATAATTCTTCTCGTCCATGCGGCCACTGCTGAACCCCCCACAATCTGGCGGCGACCCAAAAGAACTCACGCGACTAAAGTAGCACTATGCAGATTTTTATATCTTGAAGTAAGAATTTGCAACAAGGTAACCCATACACATAATCGGTATAGATTGGATCTTCAGTTTAGTATTAATATTTTCATAGCGCCTTGGTCGGCGAGGTCACAAATAGGAAGAACTTCGGAAGCTACTAGAATTTATGATCGTAGATAACGTTAGTAAACGCTAGAGAAACGTATACGCTCGGCTCAAAATCGAGTCCATCCTTAGAAATATGTTAGTTGTCAAATCATCTTTTAATTATTACTCTGAAACTGACTATCTAAATTTGAAATATATTTAAATAGGTAACATGATTAAAGTAAGAATGTAAAAAAAAGCTGACAAGGGTGTGTTGTTTCTGATGCATTGCTTACACGCACATATGCACACAACTTAATTAAAAGAATTTATTATTTTATTTAAGTATAATATTTTTCCATTTATTTAATTCAATGATTTTAACTAAAGCGCGCGCAAATACCTTATTTAATTGGCGCGGGTGTGATGGTAATAGCGGCGACGGTCGGCTCTTACTAAACTAATGTAATTTTGCAACAAACATAGAACAAATTTTGCTTGTATGGTCGGCAGGCTTAATCCACTAGGTACCGAGTCGACTGGGCAATCGAGTTCTGGAGACCCAGCCAGACCGAGTTAATTTTTTTACATTTTAAATATTAATTTATTTAATTCTACCGCTCACATGTGACGTTACAATAGAGTAGACGACTACAACAGCATTTTTTGGGGTGAGGATGTGATTTTGCAAACTTTTTTTGGAAAATTGTTTTTTTTGCCTAAAAAAAAAATGACCTTAATTCGACGAAATCTCGAGATACTGAGATGACCTTGCTCGACAGCCTAACCCTTTGATATTTTAAGTTGAAAATTTAATGGTATAAATGCCCCAAATGCAGTAATCTTACCCCATAGTAATCCCATAGATTCCATTGTAAACTGACCAAATTTGTTCATAATTGGTCCAGTATTTCTGGAAATATAACGTGATTTTGAAGCCAACACCGAACACACACGTACAAACATTAACATCCGGAAAATTTCCATCTGGTTTTTAGGGTTGCTTAGGTGACCTTTGTTTGTGGATCTCTTTGTGGTGGTGTTTGTCCATGAAGACGTGGTCTAGTTGTCATTCTCCTTCCGTGTAGTCACGTTTTGAGGTTTCTTCTTAAAATATGTAGATTTCAAGATTAGTTGTGGATTTTGTCTCTTTTGGTCGGGCCATTTTCTGATGATCGCACAGTGTCTTCTTTTTGTGCCTAGTTTAGCGTTGAAGTTTCTGATTTTATTTATGCTATTGTCAAGTAAGTTCCAGAACTTTTCTGTTTCTATACGGTCTTTTGGAGATTTGTTTTATTATTAACGGAGACGTGGAGATCCGGTCAACATCATGTCAAGATCCGGTGAAAACCTCGTATGCCCAAATTGGACCGATTAAAATACTTTTCCTTCTAAGGGCATATCTCTGCTATAGATCTATCTCGACGGAAATGTAAAAATGAAATGACGAAACTCATGGAATTTGCTATGCTAGTACAAATTAGTATTTTAACAACTTCACTGTCCTTTTGATTTCATTAAAAATTTAATTTTGGGTAACGCATGTTTTATTTGAACATTTTATTTTATCCGATAAGTTGTTGAATAGCGACGATAACTGTGAGACTAACACCCCATACAAAATTACTAAAAATCTGTTTCCAATATTTTAAGTTCTATATGCATATAGTATGAGTGAAGCCGCGAAGATGGATGCTGGTTAACTGTAAATATATATTTCAGCTTAAACGATTGGTCAATCTTACGGAACGTTAAGTATTAATACGTGTAATATTTACTGTTTTTTTTAATTCTTGTTTTAACTATGATACTTAAAAAACGTTTTTTTGAGGGAGGAAAAAAGTTTAATAATTTTTGTAAAGGACATTTTTAAAATCAACTTTGATCTCGTATCAAGGAACGATAATTTTTTGAATCGATTTATATTTAGCAAAAATGTATTATAATAATGAGTAACAATAATAAATTTAAAAATTTGAATTTAAACTGTAATTTTTAACTATAATTAAGAACATCATTTGACATTATTTTGACATTAAGTGTGAACACACCACGAACAATAGAAAAACCTTTCCAAATTTTACTTTATCTTAATATGATTTTATATAAATATTCCTTAAATTATAAAAAAAAAACCCTTTCAGCACCCCGGAAGACGGAGCTAGATTTCATAATTGCTAAGTAGAGGATAAAAAAGATTTCCACCTTATAGTTAAGAAAAACTTCGAATTTACTCAATCCGACAATGGTTGCATGTGAAAAAACGTTCCACATGCTTAGCATACGACAAGCCCCATCTTCTTAAAATTCCAGCAAAATTTTGGTCATCTTTTGCCGTAAGGGTTATCATATCAAAAATAGTTACAGACAAATGTTTTAGATAATGTTAAACTGTTTTAGTTAAAGGACTAACGATCACTTTAAACTGATTTCATACTGTGCCTATTAAGGAAGATATGATATTTTTTGTATTCGAAACCCCATTTTTTCCACCCTCTGGACCAATGGTTTGTGATATCAAAAACTTTTAACAAGATAAGTTTTAGACGCTTATCGAAAGAATAGTAGGAACTTTAAACTAATTCGGTATTTTACATAATAAGAAAGTTATAGCAATATTTTTTTTTTCGAAAAATCCTCCATTTCCACCACTCCATGTTCCGATTTTGGCCGTTAACGAACTCGACCGAGATTTTGGGACGAGTTGTTTTTAAGGAACAATTTGAAAGTTATTGCCGCAAAATTACAGCAATAATCGTGTCTACAAGAAAGTGAAATATATATATGTATAAACTTTTGAGGTTTGAGGTGTCGTGGATGTGAAACGCGAAGATATGTCGAAATTTTCCGGAAGTCTAATCATGGTACCGATTACAATTGGTAGCTTTCTTATGAAATCTACGTAAAAGAAATTTATTAGGAAAAGAAAGTTATTTACATTTTCTTTAATGTGAATAATTTACATATGAATATATCTTGATGTTTCTTTAATAATTATATATTTTTTAAGCCACCTGATATACTAATCAGGTTCGTTATTTTAAAAAAGAAAACGTTAAATTCCTATAAATATCATGTTAACATTGTTATCAAACTTCGTTTTCAAAGTGTTTCTCCTTAACCTTTTATTTTTTATTTAGCCATATCCACTTTGATCTAGGGAGTTTTCAGTCTGTTTACCAGTGACCGATTACAATATAAACATCATAAGCTCAGATAAAGCAACTCTATTTTTACATTACGTGATTAACATTCATTGTTGTCATTAGAAAGGTTTTGAAAGATTGTAAAAATGTACTTGGTAGGGTTGCACAAATTTTTTTTTTTGAAATATATATTTTATTATTGAGTATAAAAAGCAAATAAAAGTAGCTAGTAAATAAAATGTGTTAGTTCTGACAAATTACGCTATGTAAAAACACACATGTGGTAGACAGCATAGTCATGTAACAAAATAGCCTTGTACATAAATGTTTTTTTGTTTTTTTTTATCTAGCAAGGAAATAAACCAAGAAGTTGGTTTAGAAAAACTGTTGGTTGGCAATCCAGAAGAATAATAAATATACTGTCAGTAAACCTCTAAAGCATATATTTAAAAAAAAACGGTTACTTTAATATTAAAAATATTAACCAATAGGTATTTTATTCTAAAAAAAGTCCCTACTCTTTGGCTTCCGTTTAAAAAAAAATATATTTTTTTAATGTCATAATCATATTTTTCCTAACACTATAAGATAGAACAAAAACTTTATATCAAACAAATTTTACTGAATGTTTATGCGTTTACATAATGACAAGAATAATAAAGATAAACAGACACACACATACATACAAACACAAAAGGCCCATCCATAAATATTTTATTCAAATTATTTAAATTGTTAATTGGAAGATACATGTTACAGAGAAACTCACATAAAATACTACTAAAAAGAAGAAAAAGTATAAAAACGATCCAAAGTTGAAAAAAAAATATAAGCTAAACTTGTCAGATTTCTTTACAATGTATTGGTTACTTGTTGGCAGCTTTGATTTCAGTGTACATTTAAATTTGCATAAACACCGGCTGTCAATATGTAACAAGACATATCAGTTCTAACATTCCTAACTTTACCTTGTATACACATTCCCCCTTCCTAATATAATCATTTCTTTTTTTTCCTTATCATTCTTGGAACAAAATGAAAAATCTTTCTCACTCAATTCTGTCTTCCGTCTCTTTATATTTTTCATTGTTTCGTTTTACATTTTATTTTTTTTATTCGTTTACTTAGATTTTTCTTTCATAAAATTATTTTTAAAAGCAGAATATTAATAACAATTTTACAGATTATCATTCTACTCAAAAGGACATTTATCAAATTCTAAAAAAGTTTAAATTTGTAAAAAAAAATAACTCAAATATTAGTAAAAACCAAAATTTGAAGTTCCTTTGATTTCCTGTGTACTTGCGGATAAATAATGAATTTCTGGTTTTAATAGATATTAATATCTAAATTTTATATAATAAAATTTTAATGTTAAAGAATTAGAGAATTATTACTCGGATATTCAATTATTTTTAAATTCAAGACTGTAAATTAAATTAAAATAAGTAATTGAAAAATTTTGATAATTACTTTATTCAGTTTCTAATTAACTTATGATCGCCATTTTCGCTTAAATAGTCAGAATTTCATTTTTTAAGCCGTTTTTCCTTACTCGAAAACACCTTTGAAACAAGTTATCACATTACTATATGTCCCTCAAATTTTTGAGGCGGCTCAAAGATTTAAAATTTTTTGTAGCTGTGACATATGTAGCTGCGCCACAATTAATGGCCGAATGGGGGTTTATTTAGTTAGCCTCTTTTATTGGAAAAGATTTCCAAAGGTTGGGATACCTTAAATAAATAAAAAATTAAAGCAGAGCATACAGCCGTAGTTCTTTCTGTCTGAAAAAACACCTTGTTTGCCGCCATTTTGAATTGGGTGATCAAAATTTAGTTTTAATTGTATCGGTTTTCTCGTCTCATCGAATTTAAAAAAATGATATATCAAATATCCATTGGTCTGATTGAAATTTTGAGTTGCTCCCCGCCACCAAATTATCAAAATGTGTGAAATATACGTTTATTGAAGTAACCCCTCCGTACGAGAAAGAGTGTCGCAAACCGCAACCAGTTATATCAGCTATGATCCACTGGGTTGGTATAGTGATGAATGCGTCTTCGCAAATCAGCTGATTTCGAAGTAGAGAGTTCCAATTTTCAAGTCCTAGTAAAGGCAGTTACTTTTATACGGATTTGATTAATAAATCGTGGATACCGGTGTTTTTTGGTGGTTGGATTTCAATTAACTAGACATCTAAGAAATGGTCGACCTGAGACTGTACAAGACTACACTTCACTTACACTCATACATATCATCCTCATTCATCCTCTGAAGTAATACATGACGTGATTCCCGGAGGCTAAACAGAAGGAAAAAAGTTATGTCAACTATAAAAAAAAATTACAGGGTGGTATAAGTTACTTTTCAGCTAACCGGGATATATATATATATTTATTTGTTTATTTATTATTATTAAGCATTTAAATAAAGATAGGAAAATAATTTGAATCATACAAAATATAAGTATTAGTAATAATGATTTTAAATATCTTAGTAAAAAACTTTCTGAGAAACCAATACAGTCTACTATTTATTTTCTATTTTTCTATTTTTCAAATTCAATTTTGTTCATGCAAAACAACGTTCGCACTATCAGGTATGCTCGTTCGGGTGGTGCGTTCGTCGACATTAACTTAATGAGTTTTCGTAACTTCCTTTGTATTTCGTACGTGCATTGAGGGTCTGATCCCAGCATTTAAAAAAAAAGTAGTTAATTTTATTATAAAATTAATAAAATATGAATCAAATAATGTAATCGTGAATAATAATAATAATAATAATAATAATAATAATAATAATAATAATAATAATAATAATAATAATAATAATATCATTTATATCTAATGTAGAAATTAATCGAATCATGTGGTTTTTTCGATTTAATAAATTAAAATAAAAACATTTCAATATCATATACAATAAAAAAATTATCACAAATTATCTTTCATCACATGATTTTTTAGTTTTTGAGTTCGTCTATAAAAGGCATAGCATGTAGTTTTTTTTTATTTTTGTTTTTTACTTTTAAGACGATAATGGATCACTTTAGGTTCACTTTTTTTGGCAAGTTCTTTCTTTTCTTGCTGATTTGTTGTTTATCAGCATTTCTTTTTTGCCAGTAATTTCTAAGGGTTTCAGATCTTCTTGCCCTTTCTTGTTCAGAGTATACCCGGCTTATTGTTTTCTTGGGTTTTGATAGGAATCTTGTTTCTTTATATTTTAATTTCTCATAGTTTCCGGTTTTGGTTTTTAGGTTTTCACGGGTTATGTCTATAATTCCTCCATGTCTTTCTGTACTTCGTATAACCAGTTCGGTCTGCTTTTCATGTTCCAGAAAAGATCGATTATCCGTCTGATAAGTCTGGTCTCTTCCATTCCGAAAATATGTCCTAGAAAGGAAATTATCTTCTTTCTAAATTTATTAGTTATTGAGATGATCTTTTTTGTAAATCTCTTCGTTTGGAATAATTCTCCAAATCCCGTCTTTTTTTAATGTTTTTCCCGGTGCATCGTCGTAAAATCTGTCTTTCAATCTTTTCCAGTTTGTCGGTAAACCTTGTCTGGTACGGTCCAAATACGGTTTCGCATTCGTAAAGTATTTCTGGTTGGATAACTGAGTTATAATGTCTTATTTTTTTGTTTATGGACATGCATTTTTTGTTATAGATGTTTTGTTTTTTTATTGTGGCTTTGATGAGTTTATTTATTCTTTCATTCCAGTTTGGATTTTCTTGGAGGTTGTGTGTGATGTTTTCCCCCAAATATTTAAAGTTTTGTACTAGTTCTATGTCATTATTGTTTATTTTTACTTTGCTTATCCATAGTGGGTCTCTCACCATAATTTTGGTTTTTTCGTATGAAATTTTTAGACCAATTATTCCTGCAATCTCTTCCAGTGTTGACAGTTGGTATCTGGCCTCTTCTATATTTTGGGCTAGTAGAGCTAAATCGTCCGCAAAGCCTAGGTAATTTACTGAGATACTTTTTCCTATTTCAACGTTAACTTTATTTAATTTTTTCCAATGCCGTATATAAATTCACAGTTGAATAAAAGCGGTGACAGTCCATCTCCTTGTCTCAATCCTGTTTTGGTGTCGTGTAGTTTATTTAATAAATAATTTGTTTTTTCGTACGCGTAGTAAACATTTACGAATATGAATTAAGCCATGCAATTATACACACTTTGAAATCATTACCAAATGGAAAAACACAAGCAATTAATAAACTACAACCTGTTTGCTAGAATTTAAACGATAAATGATAAAAAAAGGACTTCAGTTGTCTCCTAGAATACAATCATTGTTCATTACATATTGGTGAGATTTAAAATTTTTGTCTCCAAATTAGAATTTTGGAAACTGGTGAAATATGTATAGTTTTCTTTTTAAAGATATGTCTAAGTAAAATGTTCACTGCTATAAGATCTTCGGACTTCCTTTATTTGTAGATGTTTACATTATAAAAAATAATTTTCCTTCTAAATTCACCTTCTAGATTAAGCGGTGTGAGCTGATCATTGATGGTCAGTTAGGGGACATTAGTTTATATAAGTTTCCCAATTAAAAGAAAAATATTGCCATTATTTTTGTTTTATTTAGTATTTTTTCTTTTATTAGCCTTTTCTTTCTTTTACCTGTTTAGCCTCTGGGAATCATCGTAAGGTATTACTTCAGAGGCTGAATGAGGATGATATGTATAAGTGTAAATGAAGTTTAGTCTTGTACAGTCTCAGTTTGACCATTCCTGAGATGTGTGGTTAATCGAATTTTTTAATAGCCTAAATTTTCTTACTGGTTACACCTTACTTTATTATAACTCCTAAAATTTGATTATTTTTAAGTTATTTATTATTTGCATAATTAAAATGAAATTTGTTGGCTAATTCTATTAGTAAATTTAATGATTATTTTTATTATTTACTCATTGCTCAGTGAGCTAAATATTAATTATACGATAGAAAAAATATAGATAATTATGATAAGCATTATTTTAATTCTGCAATTATTATTAATAAATTATGAAACAATTCATGCTACATTATAAGTAATTAGTAATAACTGTTTCTATTAGCAGACCTCCCTGTTGTTTTTATTAATGTTAATATTTTAATATTCCTAATGAATGAGTAAAAACTACATCATTTTCCAGCATATATATATATATATATATAATAAAATACCATTTAGTCTTACACATTTGCATTGCAAATATTGTAATACAAGCGTCAATAATTCAACTAACAATGCATTTTAATGTTTATATGTAATGTATTTACCGTATGCAATTATTTTAAGTGTTTTGAAGTGTGTTTATCTTAAAAATTGTTTTTAATGATTATCTGCTATATGCAGGCTAATGATAATTATTATAATTATGATTACACGTTTACATTTTATTGCGTGTAATTATAATGAAATTCAAATTACAATGATGTTAATAAAGTATAATAGTAAATGTGCCGTATTAATTTATTCTTGTGTAATTTGTTTTGCCAGTAAACATTCCTTTTATTTTGTAATTATTAGGTCAGTTATTAAAAATGGTCATTTACCATTTTTGTCTGGTCATAAATATTATTATTTATGTTTAACCATAATTAGTCTTATGCTTTATTGTTATTATTATAGACATTTTCAAACAGTGTAGAGTATGATTGATTAAATCATAAATAAATATGCGAAATATACGTAAACTTTTTTGTAACAATATACGAAAACGTTTTTTGAACCAAATTAATTCAATCTTAAATATCAATTTTGGAATAAATTGTAATACTTCATTATATAAACATCAATCACAAAAAGTTACAATTATATTGTCAAATTCTTTACAAATTTTTATTTTTCTGGTATCATAGCGCTAGAGCTATGCTGAAAGATGTAAAGTATGATAATCAGTAAAATAATATGGGTATTGGTTTTTTGCATTTCTTAACGTTTAACAACGCAAGGACACCAAAAAAGAATAAAGTGGGGGATAATATTGATACTATGTACCATAGTACTATGTACTATGTTAACGTGTTTGAATCTTAGTAACTTTTGACTGGATAAACGGATTTTCATGAAATTTGGCACAGAGACTTGTGTTTATGGGGCAATTGGTTGGTAAATGTTTGGGATCAATATCTCCAGGTGATGGGGAGATAGTTTCTTTGGAGTGAATTTTCCAAAATTTTGCAAACCTAACCAACCCCACTTTATATTAAATTCAATACATGCGTACAACTTATCTTACCATTTAGGAAAAACTTTGCTCCCAAATTTTCCCCCTTTTCTAAAAATTGAAAAAGCTATATTTTTATTAATTACATATTTTTAAACTAAATTTTTTGAATTAACGATTAAAATGTCGATTTAAAAAATTTTTTTTAAAACTTTTTCACGTATCACATTTTTCTATTATGTAAGAATAAATAATCTCGAAGAATAAATAAAGAATAAAGTATAACATTTTTGTTTTCAGAATTTTTATTTTTATTTTAAGATCTATTATTAATTGTTATCTCATTATTATTATTATTATGAAAAGAGAATGATATTTTTTAATAATATTTTTCTAAAATATTTTTTTAAGTGAATAATGAAATGTTAAACATAGTTGAGCATGTAGGGTTTGTAAATTTTTCTTCTTGGAAATATTTTTACAATACTGTTGTAACATCTAAATAAAATTCTGAAAAAGAAGATGAGAAAGAAAAGTTACTTTAAAGGATCCTTTCTAAAAAAAAAGAATGTCTTTAGAATATCATTGATATATATTGTTTTATTTTTTATATAAGAGAACCATAATCAAAAAAGGAAATTTTCAACCCATGGAAGACGGTAATATTTCCATAAAATTTAATTTATTAAAGAAAAAATGGAAAAAATTGTGCAAATTTATAATTGGTAAATGATTGAAAAATCCTGAGGTTTTTAATTTCTATATCGTTACGAAGTTAAAGTTTTGGAAATCCGCGGTCGTTCATTTATGTATAGAAATATTATCCATGATTTTGCAGAATAACTGCGTAGAATATTCTCAGCTTCCGTTCCTAAAAAAAAAAAAAAAAAAATTGGTTTTATTTTGTATTATATAGGATTTTTTTTCTCACTTGATATACGATGCATATATTCGTGTGTATATATAATAGTAATGTTTGCTCTATACGATTGCACTGGACCTGAAAATATTATTAAAGTCTCAGCCTACATACGCACAAAAAAATTCATTATTAAATATCTAGTATTTAAAATTGTTTAAATATACAGTATATATTATTCAATTCATTGTGTGGTTATTTTTTTAAATTGTTTAAATATACAGTATATATTATTCAATTCATTGTTTGGTTATTTTTTTACATTCTAGTCTAGCTGTATAGCAGACCTATAGCTGTAGAAGGGAAGTATTGTAATCGGTCCAATTTGGGCACATGTAGTTTTATCAGATCTTGACGTTTTGACACCTAAAGAACCCAAAAAACCGGATGGAAATTTTCTGAATATTCGTATTTACGTGTGTGTGTTCGGTATTGCACTCTAAATCACCTTATATCTCCAGAACTACTGGACCGATTCTGACCAAACTTGGTCAGATTACTTCCATATGTGGGGCAGTGACGCCATTAAATTTTCAACTTAAAAGGTCATGGGTGTGAGGCTGTAGAACAAGGCCACCCTCAGTATCTCAATATTTTGCCTAATTAGTCTTATTTTTATTAGCCACATTTGCTAACAATTAAAAATAATATTTGCAAAAAAGTTTTGCAAAACCGCACCCCTACCCTAAAAGATGCTCTAAGCTGGTGACTGAGTGGAACTACTTCGTTAGTAGTACACCCTTGTCACCACAAGGAGCGCTATTGTAGCACTGAAATATTTTAAATTAAGTTGGGTGCATAAGTCGTGCATCAGAAAAAAGTCGCGTGATGGGAAAGTCCTACAACAGTGTTGTCAGCCGGTCTCCGTGGCGCGAGTGCTAGCGTCTCGGCCTTTCATCGAGGGACCCGGCTTAGAATCCCGTCAGGCATGGCATTTTCACACACGCTACAAATCATTCACCTCATCCTCTGAAGCAATACCTAACGGTGGACCAGGAGGTTAAACAAAAAAACTACTATCAGCTTTTTTAATAGTAATATAAATTAAAATTGTTTTAAGATTTTTATAACTAATAATGAGAATAATAATAATAGCAATGTAAATCGTGATTGTTGATAAATGCTAAAAAAACAATTATTGAGATAATATAATCATCATGATAAAATAAGAGGTTTCTAGAAGTAAAATATATCTATCTGGTTGTCACAAAATAGTAGAAGCTGTTTTCAAAAAACAGTTTATAGTTGCTTTTGACTTAGAAGCTGTTTGACACATGCATATGTATATATATATATATATATATGACACAATATATATAACACAATTAATAACCTATTCAGATAAATAAAACAGAATACTTATTTTAAATAAGCAGGAAGTCATTAACTAAGTTTTAATCAACTTGTTTCATTTCTTATTTAAAGTATATGGATTAACTTATTGTTAGAAAAAACGAGTAGATATTTTAAATAAAGATAAATATCAAGTCACAAAACTGATAATTTAAGGGAGATTTCATTATAGAAGTAGAAAAAATCACAAAAATTTAGAACTAATTAAATTTTGACAATTTACGATTTTTTAAATTTTATATAAAAAATGTTAAGTATTTACTTCCGTTTATCATATCGTAATGGTTTTATTTTGCTGTCATGTAGATTTTTTTTATAAGAACGTGATATACGATACGTATAAATATATATATATATACACACGCATATTTTTTTTGTTCTGGAAGTTATATATAATTTTTAGTTGTTAATAATTTTATGTATATTTTCCTGTTTTTTATATTTTTAACTTCACTATTTATTTAATGATGACTTTTTTATATCGTTTTATATATTGTGTGCAGAATGAATATCCAGTTATAAAATCCTTCTCTAAGCCCAACTTAATATGAGAAAAGTGGATGTTTTTAAATCTTAAAAATAACATTTCATAATATATATATATATATTTACATCACAATTCCGTTGCTAAAGAAGGCTGATAAACTAATAACCTTGTTATCGAAATTTCCCACGACTTCTTAGGAAGTCGTGATTCTTGGGAAAATGGTTACTCACTCTTATTGAAAATTTATATGCAGAACTGCGAAGGGAACCAGAGTTATAATATATTTTAACAGACGAGAATTTTGTATTAATATAAGAAAAAATGTTATTCAGGGCCCAGTTTTTCTGTATTAAAAAGTCTATTTTAATAACTATTTACCATAATTAGTTTGATAAAATTTGAGATCTAAAAGAATAAAAAACATTTCCTGAATTTTTTAAAAATTTGGGACCACAAATATGAAGGAACCTTTTTTTACTGATTATGACTATTAACAAGATAAAATTAAGTATAAAAATATCTAAATTTTTATTAAAAATTGTTTAAATTTAAATTTAAACAATTTAAAATTGTTTAAATTATCTAAATTTTATTAAAATTTAAGAGGCTTCTTTATTATATGTTGAAAATTTAGGAAAAATTTATTTAAAAAAAATGATTTCTAAGCAATAAATATTACTTTAAATAAAATTGTTTAAATATATTGAAACAATAAATAGATTATCATTACTTTTATAAACGTAATGATATGGTATGCAATGAAAGTAATATAGGTGCTATTTTAATTTTAAGAGATGAAAAAAATACAAAAATAATTTTTTTGATAATAAAATTTTAAATAGGTAGAGCCAAAAAAAACCGGGTATGTATTTTTAGATGTAGGGAATAAATTAAAAAAAAAAGGTTTTTCTAAACATATTCATATATAGGTTACCCCTTAACAGATTTTGTAAAAAAAAGCTATGCAATCAGGTCTCCATATTTAGAAATATTTATGCTAAATTTGAAGAAGATTGGTTTGGTCAGTCCTAAGATATAAAGCAAAAGCTGTGTGAAAGACATAGGCACGTACATACGACACTCAAACATACATACATATACCTTTTTTTTTTGGTCTAGATGAATTAGTTGGACCTTCAAACAGAAAGATTTGCAATAATCTGATACCCTTTTTTTGACACCACACTTTCTCCTTTGATGTAGTTATTCCAGCTATATTCGCCAGGGACGTAGAATTAATATTTAATTGTTTTCAAGTTATATTATTTTAACTATTTTTTTTTTTTTTTTTTTACTGTAACATTGCAAATTACGTCAATGATTATTTTTTTTTTAAAATTAAACTGTAATAAAGAAAATTAATATGTTAACTGATTTAAGAAATTATTAACAATAAATTAATTTAATGTTTTCCAAATGTGTTATATACAGCATAACTTAATAAATATTATGGGTCCTTTGGTAAGGCATAAGTTACATTTTTTACAGCTTGACAGTTCTGTAACACCTAGAACGAAACGAATCGTATCATCGGTATTTTCCTACGAATCAAACGGTATGAAGTAAACATAACAAGCCAACAGCCAATGCCACGGTTTAATAAGCTTATCCCATAAATAATAAACTGACAGCAGGAAGGTAGGATTCATTAGCCATTAAAAAATTCCACCGCATGCACTAATATTGAATTTCATTGACCTGTTTATTATTCATCAAAACGGTTTTAGTTATTTAAAGATTTAATCAGAAATTATAGTAGTAAAATAGCAGAGAAAATAAATTGTTTTTTTTTTTTTAATTAATGTTTCCTTAAAAAGAAACTATATGCTTAAATTTAATATAAAACTCGAAATTTTTATATTTTTACATAACAAAACTAGCAGATTATTATCTATTCTTATTTAATAAGTACTTAAATAACATATAAAGCAGAAAGTACAAGATTTATGATTTTTTTTGATTAGATACCAAATTTGTAACGGCTTTAGGCATCCTAACAAGAATTACAAGGTATTCAAAGAAATTGCTAATCCTTTTCGTGAATTACAAGAACTTGTGAAGCCATATTACTAGAAGAATTAAGAGGAAGTGATTTCTCATGTTATTTTCTATACTGTAATTCAGTATGCTAAGCTCACTACATCGCTGCCAATATTCAACGCTAGAGATATTTCTTCATTCTGTTCAGCACAGTAACTGGATTAACATTATTCTCTAAAACTGAACTCTAACCAGTGCCTATTGGAATTTACATACTTATCAAGCATCCGAATGATTAAAATTGTTATAAGTTACTTAACGTTATTTCTCTAGCTTTCATTTTTGATTTTATATACCGATTTCTCACCTGTTGTATTTTTTCGTGAATTTGTTTTCCTTATTTCAAGTAATGTTTAGCTCAACCTATACAGATGATATTAAAGTGTGTAAACGGCTTCATATTTCAAGCCTGAGGGATACTAGCAGGTAGAAACAAGTGCAGTTCTACATTGTTATAAAATTACTTTTTTATGGTGTTTTTGGTAAGATTGAATAAATTTTTTTTTAATACGAAGATGGACATGTGATTCGTGATTTTAATATAAAATTTTACGACAAAACGACGTCAAAACCTACATATCAATAAATTCCTTCGTTTTCGAGTTATAAACAATCAAATATGCAAATACGGAGATATCGATGGTAGTTATAATGAGTCAAAACACCCCGTAATAACTTTTTTAGTTTGTATTACCTTCGAATTACATCCAATAACAAACGTTAAACAGTTAGTGTTGGAATTAATGACGCAAACAATAATAATAAAGGTCGTTACAATAATAAATAACATTAATAATAACAATATTAAGCTATAACTAAGAATTTACAGTACTACTACAAATTAAATGAGTAGGTCAATTGATATTATTTACTTAAATTATCAGAGTATTTAATTTTAAAATTTGGTTAAATATTGTCCCTCCTAAATTGCTTAATAAAATAAATTTTGTAAAAAAAATTTAAAATGTATTACTAATTTTGAGTAGGAAATTAACTGTTACTTTACAGCAATAGAAGCTATTAACTTCTCATCTTGGGTTGATACTTCAACATATAAGTACAGTATTTGATTGTCTCTAAATTAATTATATATTGCAGAATTAAATTATAGTGGTTCAAATATTTGCCCAATAATGCAAATTCCATTATTATTATTATTATTATTCTCGTTTATTCATTTAGTTTTAACAAATAATACTGTATTATTTATATTAAAAATCTGATGTGAATACCACATGAATTCCTCGTACGCCTATTAAATTTCATATTCACATTTTTAAAAGTACATAAGATTTTATTTCATTAATAACGTATGAATTATTATTTATTGTAATGTTTTTTTTTACAATCACAGGTTAATAATTATTAAAAAATCATTATATCTAAATTAAATAAAAGAAAGTTAAAAAAAAATAAATGAAATGAAGTCGAATTTGAACCGATGTGCGTTCCTGTTGTAAGATCAAAATATTTCATGATTTAAAATTTTATTTGACTATTATTCTGAAACCAATGGAAATAATCAGCATCTATATCTTTGAAAAGTTTTCAATGAGGGCTTATTATTACAATTATCAAAAAGTCTAAAATTCAATTTTTTTTGGATTTTGAGCTTTTTTCGACATTTTTGGTCAAGTAGATTGCAATCAAAAGGGGAGGTGCACAACTAGATGTTACAACAGTTCTAAATCCAAAATTTCAACATCCTACGGATAATCGTTTTTGAGTTATGCGAGATACATACGTACATACGCCGAAACTAGTAAAAATTGATTCAGGGATGGTCAAGATGGATATTTCCGTTGAAATCTGTGAACCTAAATTTTTCGCGATCACAATACTTTCTTTACTTCTTATAAGAACGTAAAAAAAGTTTTACTGTTTAAAATTTATTATTAGATTTGATTCTGAAAGTAATACGAAATAAAAAATTTTATGAAAGAAGCGTTTTACTTCGTTTTATTATTACTGCGATTTTTCATTTTTTGGAACTTTCCTTAAAACTCGAAGACGAAGTAATTTATCCAGAAACGGTTTCCGCATTGTTTTTCTTGTATTGATTTATATTATAATTTTATATTACATGTCCATGTTTCTATTTAAAAAAAAATCTGTATTTAATGTTGAGGATCCAAGATGGCGGACAAATTTTCAAATAACCTTTAAGTAGTAATTTTGTAACCACGTACATCAGCACTTGTTTCTACCTCCTATTACCCTCAGTTATGAAATTTGAAGCCGTTTTAATAGTTTAATATCACTCTGTATATTAAATTAAAAAAAAAAAAATACAATTTAAAACAAAATATACCTTTAAAATTCTATTTAAATCGTTTGCAAAACTAATTGAAAGAACATATTGTATATATATATATATATATATATATATATATATATATACACACAAAATTGTTTTTTTGTTTAATTTTAAATTTTATAAACCGAAATCAAAATAAAAATTGTTATTTTTATTTAATTTAGCATCTATTTAAATTTAAACAATAAAGTCATAGTTTTTTTTTTATTATTGTTGAAATAGCTTTTATTTCATTTGAAGTTTTACTCATCTTTTTTAAAATGTTTAAATACCCTGTTTAATTAATTAATTTCGTAATCAAAGAGACGTGTATTTCCTTCTCCTTTTTTTTTAATTATACATGGTATAAACATTGTTTTGATTTGTGCTTTTTTAATGATTAATTATCTGCAAATAGTAAGATAGAAATATGTTAACATAATTCATTCACTAGTAATTTACATATTAATGTATAATTATATGAAACACTGTATACTATAATTAACATTTGCTCGACAATAACAAATTGCAATCTTCCGCCTACATTACATTTTCGTATAGTTTTACACCTAACTCTACACAAATACAAATGCCGACACAAGGAAATATAAGTACCGTAAAATACACGCGCGTGCGCTCGCACACAGAGAGAGAATTAGTTATGTAGAGATTAGAAACGATAGATGCTAAGATACTGATCAGTTTATATTATTCCTTATTGTAGGTCAGCAACCATTCTATGCAAATCAAATAAACGCTCTTTTTATCTATCTGTCATCAATATGTCTTGAAAAAGATTTAAATAAATTGTGGTCTACTATCAAATTATAAAAAATAACATTCATAGTTTAGTAAGAGTTATTAAAATTGTAATTGTACGAATACAGTAAATTAAATAATTACTAAACGTAATTTTAAAATAGTTTCATTCTAGAAATTTAGTAACGGAACTTTTAGAGTATTTGTTTTTCGTAATGTATTTGTATAGAGTATTACAATAATACAATTATTTGAATTTTTTACGTAATCGTAAAATTGTATAGTGTATTACCTAATACAGTAATATTAGTAGTACTCTGTTTTAACCTTAGACTTATATGAAAGTAATGATTTTTTTTTTTTTAATTAAACTAGTAGACCTTATTAGGGCTACTTCCACAGAGAAGCCCACGAAGAAACGGAGAAACCTTCAGCACATATTCTACTGGTGAAAATAATGAAAAAAATTCATTTAAAAATAGGTCTAGAAACGCTTTGTTTTCGTGTTATAGCTGTAGCTAGCGAAAGATTTCGCCCGGTTTATAGCTCTTCTAATAAAAAGAAGTCCTACTGTAATCTTTAAAACCCAATTTATGGAGTAAAGTTGGTGGTTTCTTATGTAACTTGAGCTGAGATAAAATAAGTCCTAGAAGTGTAACTGCAGTAGAGTTTAAGATGTTTGATGTAAAACCCAAAATTTGGAGTCGCTGACAACGCCAGACCGCATATATCTTTAACAACTCGTCAGGAATTGAGAGAAGTTGACTGGGAGGTTTTAATGCATCTACCATTTAGCCTGGATCTCACACTGATAGACTGTTATTTGTTTCAGTCTCTATAGAACTCCCTGAATGGTACTAAGTTAGTTTCAAAACAGGCCTGTGAAAATCGTGTCATAATTTTTGACCAGAAATCACAGAAGTTCTATAGCGACGGGATTATGGTGTTGCTGGAAAAATGAGTTCATAAAAAAAAAATGGTGCATATGTGGTCTCATAATGTTATTTTTCAAAACAATAAATATATTCTCAATTTTGGTCTTCAAAGACCTAATACTTTTTAGGCAACCTAATTTAAAGTAACTTATATTTTTCTCGTTATCGTGAAGTTCATCTTATTTTATAAATTAATAAATTATTAATAAAAATTACACCATTTCTGTTTACCAGTTCAAGCCGGGGTTTTTTTTTAATTTCTCGGTGCAATCGTGCTAATTGTCGATTGTAGAGGTCTTAGTCTATGCCACTTTGCTACTAACTGTCGAGCTTCTCCTCTCGATCATTTTTGCACATTGTTGGTTAAGGTTATCTACTTTTCATCACTCGTGATCAACAGTTTCAGAAATGGCTTAATTTCGTTACGTTTCAGTAGAAATTCGCAGATAGGAATTCGATCGAGAAAGTTTTTTTGAATCAGATCATGTGGCACCCAAACGTTGAGGTTTTTTTTTGTTAAAGTAAAAGTCCCTTTATTACTGCTCTTTAAATAAGTGTAAGTCTTGTATGTATCTAATATTATGTTTTTTTCAATTATTATGATATAACCATTAACAAAATGAGAACATAAACAAAACAGGACAAGGTTACTAAATTTTATAGCGATATTTATTATCAAGTAGGCTGAAACAAATGCATAAATTAAAATAATACGATTCTAAATTATAATTTTCAATTAATATTATATAATCAGATGGTTCACCAGAACCGATTTGGTCACCACATGATTTCCTTGTTCGCCAATCGTATAGTGACGGGAGGTAGCCCTCTTGCCTAGACCACCCTGGCTCGTCTGCATTCAAGAGCAGTGAGTCGGGGTGTGTCCAATGATGGCATGGGGGACCCTCAAAGGTGGACTGAGGGCGCGAGGCTATGGGTAAGCGCAATGGATGCCTGTAGCCTGTATATAGGAGGAGTCAACTGCCACGGCATCCTGGCGCGATTGATATACTGCTTAACGGCGGTTCTGGTCGCCCCGAGGGTGCTAAAATTAACAAATAATCGAGACAGGTAGAAGAAGATAATGGTATTGATAACTTGTATTTTTAATTTCATGGTTTTTTGAGAACCTTATCTCAAATTTTAATATCGGGGCTCTTTACACCCCGTAAGTGTTGTGTTTGTCTTTGTTATTTGTGTCTTAATGTTTTTGTGTAATTTGTGCTTTTAAATAAAATGTAAGGGCCCTTTACACCCTTACATATAACGATCCTGATGGTGATACTAATTTTTTTTAAAATGTGACGAGGGCTAATGACCCTAGCAGTCGATGCCCGTAAAAACAAGCAAAAAAAAATTACATATACACATTTTTAAAAGTACATAAAATTTTATTTCACTGATAACTTCTGATTTTTTTTAATTTTTTTTTTTTATATAGCTAATTATTGAATTATTATTTATTATAAAACTTTTTTTTACAATCAGAGGTTAATAATTATTAATAAATCACTATATCTAAATTAAAAAAAAAAATAGTAAAAAAACTTTTTTGGAAACTTTTGGTCCAGTCGATTGTAATCAAAAGGGGAGGTGCAAAACTAGATGTTACAACATCCTACGGCTAATCGTTTTTGAGTTATGCGAGATACATATACGTACGTACAGACGTCACGCCAAAACTAGTCAAAATGGATTCAAGGATGGTCAAAATGGGTATTTCCGTAGAAAAACCGAAATTTTCGGGACCACAATACTTCCTTTACTTTGTACAAGGAAGTAAAAATTATAAATAAATTTGTTACAAAAATAATAATAAATATTAATAACATTTATAATAAATGTATTTGAAGTATATTATAAATGATAAATAGATAATAAATAGATACATAATATAAATGATAATTAGATTATAAAAACTGTGAAATTAATTTAATGAAAAATACATGTATACATACCAAAATTCATATCGATTTTAATAATAAAAAGAAAGCATACTTACTACAAATTCTAAGCTGCTGTGTTGTTTGAAACTTTAATATTATCTTTCCAATAATTCACTCTCTTTTACTTTTATTAATACTGGGTGTCAAATCTCATCCAGTATTGTTCAATAGTCTTTTCTGTATTACCCTGTAAATTACGGTTGTAAAAAGTGTCAGCTCAGAGCTTAAAAGTTTTTATAAAAAACACAACGACTAGAGTGTAATTTAATTTTATCATACAAATTATTATTCTAAAAAATTCTGTGAATCTGCACCAAAGTAAAATAATAAAACTTTCATAGATTTTATCGGCTGTTGACTTGAATACCAACGTTGAGAGTTATATATTTTAAACATATGTACTGTTTATTACTGTAGACATCGGTATGTCTTAGAATTAAATTAAAAATTTTTTTGATAATAAACTTTATACACAACTAACATCAACATACTGCCTTGAGGCAATTCCATAACATTGGGAGCGTCTCTATCCTTCTATAGCCGTAGTTAAGTGGTAGTAGATTCTAAATTTCCTTTTCCGGCGAATATGGCTAGAATAGATAAATTAAAGGGGAAAGTATGGTAATCATATAAAAAATATGGTACCGGGTTTTTTCGAAAATTTTTATGTTCGCGTATGTGTTTATGAGTGTCATACTGTTTTTCGCCTTATATCTGAAGATTGAACAAACCGATTTTCTTCAAATTTAGCTTATATATTTCTAAATATGCTGTCTTAATCATATTAATTTTTTTCAAAATTGGTTAGGATATCGCGGAAAAACCAATTTTAATTTTCATATGAGACATTTTAGAAAAAACATTAAAGCAAATTTCTTGCCGAAAATGTTGATATAAATAGTTCAAAAACGTTTTTTAAAAGATCAGCCCCAACTTCTTGAAATTGAAATATATGTTTTTTGTTCTTTCCTTCTCACTTCGGCTTAAATATTTTTAAATAATTTTTTGAAAGTTCATATGTACTTTCCATATGTAGAACCATCTTAAAATTTAAATAAATTACAGAACCCGGACTTAAATTGCAGAAAAAGATTTTTCATTGAAAAACCTGTACAAGGTATTATATAATTTGATAAGTGTAGTCAGGAAAGTTATAAATAATTTGCCAGCTTTACGTTTAGGTAATTTTTACTCTTTTTTACTTCCTTGTACTAAGTAAAGGAAGTATTATGATCGCGAAAAATTTCGGTTTTCATATTTTAATGGCAATATCCATTTTGATCATCCCTGAAAACATTTTGACTAGATTCAGTGTGACGTCTGTACGTACGTATTTATCTCGCATATCTCAAAAACGATTAGCCGTAGGATGTTGAAATTTTGAATTTAGGGCTGTTGTAAGATCTAGTTGTGCACCTCCCTCTTTGATTGAACTTCACCAAAAATGTCCAAAAAAAAGCCCAAAATCTCAAAATATTTGGATTTTTTACTTTTCTTAATTGTAGCAATAAGCCCTCATTGAGAGCTTTTCAATGATATAAGTGATAAATGATATCATTGGTTCCAGAGTTACAGCCAAATTAAATTTTAATTAATGAAATATTTGGATCTTAGGGGAAGTCACATCGGTTTGAATCAAACTTTATCTCCTTTTTTTAAACTTTTTTTTTAATTTAAATATATTGATTTATTAATAATTAATAACCTTCATTGTAAAAAAAATTAACGATGAATAATAAAAAAAAAAAATGAAAAAATATCAGAAGTTTTTAATGAAATAAAATTTTATGTACTTTTCATTTTAAAAAAATGTGTAAATGTAATTTAATAGGTGTATAAGTCATATATTGTCCACATAAATTTTTTTACTTCTCGTTTTTGCAAATTATAGCATCGTTTTAATCAATCCTTCTCTTAAGATATTTTCTAGCCAATTAACTTTCCTTTCCTATTTTGAATTGTTCTGATTAAGATTCTACTTGGTTCACGTTCTTCAATAATACTACATTCTACTTCCTGAAAAATTCATTTAATCTTCTCCAATTTCCTTCATATTCATAATTTTCACATGTTCCTATTGTACCAATTCTTTTTCCCATTGGCTAAGAACTCATGTTTCAAAAATATATACTTAAAAATAGTTCCCAAAAAATAACATTTCACTCAAGATGCTTTCTTAAGTTAACCCTCTTTTACAATTTATTCTTAGTAGTTGTTTTCCTAGCCATAGCTATTTTTTTATTTTTTTTTTATTTAGTATACAATTTTTCAATATTTTTTTAACATGTTATGTAAATAAATATCTCTACTGTTTTACTTGTTTAATAGTTCCTTATTGCAATACTATCCTAAAAGTGGTGTAATATATTTAGGGTGTGTGTATATATGTTAGTTCCATCGTGGCAGCTCAACTACTGAACTGATTTAGATGTAAGACGCTGGTTTGGAATCCTTACGTTACCGGAATTGTCATAGCTATATAAATATGTTTAAATAAATTTAAAAAAAATTGAAAACAAAATGATGCAAATATTATATACCAAATTGTTACCCGGATGCTCTGTAATTATCCTATATTAGTAATTTTTCTATATTAAAGAGCAATTTTTTTTTGTTTTTGGCAGTCATGTTTTTTTAATTTTTAATATTTATCTTTTGCTTTTAAAAGATATTCATAGTCTATTTCCTTCCTCATTACTTCTGTTTTCTTAATACTCATTTTCATGTCACGTTTTATCGTACCGTTTCTAATTTTGAAATTATATGTTGAATAGCGGAACATTTGCAATGTTTCACACTTTTATTATCCGTGCTCCAATGTTCATTCCTTTTCTTTTAGTGCATTATTAAAATCATATGTTTAACGTATATATTAAACAAGATTTATGAACCACTCGCCTGTTATTTTATTTTATTTTTAACAGTGACGTGTATATTATATATATATAATAAAAACTTTTCTTATTCAAAGTAATGTTAATATAATTATTATTATCATTGATAATTTTCATATATGGCAGAATTATACATTAAAATTTTTATTTATAGAAATATAATTTGCATTATTTAAAGAAGAGAGAATAAAAAACAAGTTTTGTACATGTAAGGAATTTATGTTACAACTATAAATAACACTACTTTAGATTAAGAAGTCCAATCACTCATTTTAAAAACAGAGCTTACTTTTTATAATTCTAATAAAGATTAACTACGTGATTTAAATAATTTATTATTAAATAAGGTATTAGATGGCAATAGAAAATTATAACATCCGGTTTAAAATAGATCTCGTTTTGCTTCGTCTACTAATTTATTATGTCAAGTATTATGTTAAGTAAGAGTTCAGATAGTTTTCATTGACAGATATTAATTAGTTTAATGGTAATTAAACTATTGAAAAGTAATTTTTTCTTATAAAATTAATATTTATTTAACATTTATTTTATGTTCTTCTACATTTTGTATACTAAAAAATTTAAAGGAGACAAAATGGTCGGTGATTGATATTTTTATTATTTTATTTGCTTAATGCATATATTATTAGTATTACTGTACTTGATTAAAAAAAAATTAAAAGCTACATACATTAATTATGCATTTTCCATATTTTCTTTTAAATTAAAATTTTTTACAGAACTATTATCAGAATTGCTTTTTATCATTTATTATTTATCTTACACTAAAAATAATAATTTAAAATGACAATTTAATTAGACGCTGTTTTTTTTTTTAACCTAGCAGATTAGCTGCAGTTAACTTAGTTTATAACTAACTTAATAATTGGTTTTTAACTTTCTTTAAACCAGCAGTTGGTTCCCTTAGGGGGTTTATACTCCCTTACTTTTTTTTAAAATAGCACAGAAAAAATTACATTCTTGCTTCAAAATTGTTCACTGCTTCATTTTTACTTTAAAAGTTTTAATTTAAACAAAAAGAAAAAAATATTTCTCTTCCAGTTATACATAAATTAGGATGAATTCTCAATGTAGTAAATTTTTTTTGTTTTAATCAAATAGATGAAGTTTTCTTTTTTTCTTTATTTATAAATTTATGAGTCATTAAATATGAAAATTTGATTTTAAAAATATTATGTTGCTATTTGAATTTTTATAAGTAATTTAAGGTATTGGAAATTAATACGTTGGTCTTAAAACCCTTCCTGACGTTATAAATTAATAATTTATGTTTTTTCAAACTCTTAACTTCCATAATGATTAGGGTAAAGTTGTTTTTTGAACCAAGCTGATTATGAAACATTATTTTAGATTTTTTTTTTTTAATAGTAAAATAAATTAATTACGAAAAATTATTTTCCTAATTCCTATTCTAATATTTTAAGTCGACACCAAATTACAACTAAAAAGTTTATGTTTTTTTTTGTTTTAATTTGGTTTTAGATTTTTTTTTAATTAACAGTTATCGAATGAATTGAAATACTCAATTGCGTGAATGATATTCCATTATAAATATCAGATTAAAACAATTTTTTTACTGTTTAATTTTCTTTTAAATTATTACATTTTAAGTAATTTTTTAACTTATTTTTTGTCATATTTTAAATTGTTTATTTTTATTAAAATATGAATAAACTAACAAAAAAAAATCATCAATGTAAGGAAAAGTTGCCAGAAATACAAAAACAAAGAGACCTGGTTCTTGAAATAAAATAAAAAATGAAGAGGAACGACGTAAAGTGACTTAAGTGACTACCGATCGTGAGTTAAGATCTTTCTCTCTTTCCCATTGATGCGGGAATTTGTATTATTTATTATCTTATTTTAAGTTTGTTTGTTTTTTAGTTTTATTAAATTTTTGCATAAAAATAGTTTAATAATAATAATAATAATATTATGCAGCAACTAATACTATATAATAAATTAAATAAAAATTTGAAAATTGGTTGTAAAACTGATCGTAAGTAAACTTATGAACATACCTAGAATTGTATAGGTCAAATTCAGTACTGAATATCTCCAATTAAAGATGAATCTATCGTGTTTTTAATATAAAATATTATTATAATAAAAACAGCACAGAATTTTTTATTTAATATTTAATAATAAAATTTAAGTAATTATAAATATATCGGAATTGTAGAATTGTAAAGAAATAGACGATGAAAATAAAGGATGCTTGAACTGAGTGATTAGACCTAGAAATAGACATAAAATAAGAGTATTGTTTACCATCAACATTATTTTATCTGGATTTTGAAGATTTAAAAAAAATTCTGTAGAAAAAAATTAAGGAATCGGCACAAAAAGAAAAAGAATAAATTTCCAAAATTCACGGGTAACATGGATGTTTAGGAGATGAAGTACAGGATATTTTAACAGATAATTTGTTAATTAAAAGATATGACAGAAATATCATGAAAATAAATGTTTGATAACAAACACCTACGTAACTTATTACCCAAAGATTACAAAAGCGTAAACAAGAATATAAATCGTTAAGAAAACAATTAATAGAAACAAACAGATCCGATCTCCGTGAACGGATAGTAGCGTTTCAGCTTTTCATCCGGGGCACAGATTCGAATCCCGTTTAGGTATGGCATTTTTCATACGCTACAAAATTCCATTTCTATATACCCATGAAGAAGCTATAACCTTCTGTGATGAATTATTTCGTCAAGAAAAAAAAAATTTAAAAAGGAGAAAAAAAATGGGCACGAAAAATAAGAGAAAAACACTTAGAAAAAAATGTGGGAAAATAAAGAAAGATAAATGAAAGTTGGTACGTGATCCTTTAGCTGATCAAAATGTAATAAAATAATTAAATAAATACATTTTATTTATTATAATAAATAATATAAATAAATTATCATTAATTTAATTAAGATATATTTTTTTTATACGAAATGAGTAGATATATTTATTTTATATAAAAATTTATATTTTAATTAATTATATATTTATAATAAATCTTCTTCATATAGAATTAATTACTAGTCATTTTCTTTAATCTTCACCTGTAAGCGTTCCTCTCCTCTAAATGTATTACAACGTTTAAACAATCCATTAATCATCACATTTAGTGGTCGTTTCTCATTAAAAAAAAAAAATTAAAGAAGATTTTTTAAATAAAAAGTGATGAACAAAATTTTTTTTTCTTATAAGTAATGTTAATTTCTTTTGCATTAACTGAAAGAGTGCTATATAATATGAAATCACTTATTTCAATAATGGTTTTTGAAAATATATTACATACGAATATATATAAATATTTTCCAAAATTTATAAGATGAAAAAGACAGAACTACTCTAAAGGGAATTTATGTTACGCAAACGTAGAAACAGATTCAGTTTCTTGGGTATTACCAAGATTATAAACTGCACGTATCTTACGAAATAGTTAGTGGTCGTGCTTAAAAGGATTATGTCGCAATTCTTATCTCTAGGTTATAGTCAAGCCAATAAAAAAGTCTTCTTTAACTTCTATTTTTTTTAATCTAGAACTGTACTGCAGAGTAAAACAATAAAATATTAAACACTATTTGTTTTTAAACACACCCCAAGCAAAATAAATTTTTAAAAAGTTAATACAATAATTTCGATTGAAGAGGTTGACAAAACTACCTATTGTTTTATAGTCAGGTGATATAATTTTTTATTTCGTTTTTGTGATTTTTTTGGTCATATGTTTTTTTTATTAACAAGAAATGGTTTTGAACACAGAAGCAAAGATTTTTATTGTGGATTTTTATTTAACAACCAAATCTTTTGTTTTGTGCCAAGAACTTTTCAACTGTAGTTCTAGGTAACAATTTACCAAATAAATCTTCCAATTCATCGTTTGATAAAAAATATAGAGCGACTGATTCTATCTGCAATTAGAAACATAGCCGGAAAAGTTTGACGAAACAATGGAAGATGTTAGGATAAATTTTTAAAACATTACATCAAGCCTTACAAATCGTTACGAAAACTTGTTAAAGAAATATCTCTTTATATTTTCTTTAAACCTAACCGGCTATTTAACTTAAAGCTATATCGAATTTATGTATCACATGAATTACACCCAGTTGATTATGCTACTAGGCTCCACTACTGTCAATGGTTTAATCAATTTGTTCGGGATAGTATTAAGTGTTGTATAATGTATTTTTTTCGAATAAGACTTGGTTCATTTGAGTGGTTACGTTAATACTAGGAATGATCGCTACTGGACCTCCGACAATTCTCACGTCATCCATTCACGACCTCTACACCCACAGAAAATTGGTGTGTGATGCGCAGTTTCCAGACGAAGAATAATTGGCCCCGTATTCTTTGAAGACTTTCTTAATGCAAATCTCTACCAAGAAACTGTAACAATATATTGCAAATTTAGAATTAAATGAGAGAAATTCGTGGTTTCAAGCGGCCATATGTCACACGGCAAGAGCAACAATGTATCTTTTTGAGAAATTTCTTTGGTGAAAGAGTAATATCGAATGGCTTATGGCCAGCTAGGTCACTTGATCTTTCTCCTGCAGATTTTTTTCTCCGAGGATATCTAAAATGTTGTGTATTCAAAAATAATCTACACATCATTGAAAAACTGAAAGCTTGACCGGTAGATTCTTGCATCTGGTAATTTTAATAAAAAATTATAACTTGTATAGTACTCAACACAGTTGAGTATTGTGTATATAGTTTTCTGTCAAAGAATATATGATGACAGACTACATTTGTTATATGAGGAATTTGTGTATCTATCCGTGCACCCACATAGAGAAATTTTCATTAGAAATAAAATTTAGAATTTAATCTTTTTTTTTTTGAAAAAATTGCTGAAAACAAAGCAGCTATACTTTCCCTGGCATCGGTTATAGTGGAAAAATAGCAAAAAAGTTTTAAAAATTAAAAAGATTTATGTTTTTTACTTTTTTCTACTTCCCACCCCAAATATCACGTCCCATGAAAATATTTTGATTTTTCTACGTTTACCATGTTAAATGGAAAAAAATTAGAAAAATCTACTAAAAAATGTTCTACCAGGAAGAAGTTATCTAAAATTTATTTTTGGGTGTGGGAGTGAATTATGTTGAAATTTTATTGTAATATTATTATTAAAACTTAAATAAACTAAAAAACGTTTTTAAAAATTCCAAAAATTGATTTTTTTAAATTTTTATCGGCCCTCCCCAAAATATTGACCCAAAATACTTTTGTGGGATCATTTTCTCTTACTTTACCTAGAAAGACATAAAAAAATCGATTAAAAAATATATAATACATAGAACGATAGCTTTTCGATTTTTTAGAAAGGGGGAGAATTTGGGGCCAAATTTTTTAAAAATTATAAGATGAGAATGTGCACATGTATTAATATAAAGTGGGATTATATATACAAAATTAAAAAAAAATTTCCCCCAAAGAAACCATCCATCTCACCTACTGGAGATATTGATCCTAAAATTTTACCAATAAATTTACCCACATACAAGAATCTCTGAACAAAATATCATCAATATCAGTTTATCGAATCCAAAGTTTAATCCAAAGCTTGAAACACTCCAACACACGTACGTGCAAACATTATCTCTCCATTTTTTGGAGTCGATGGGTCATGGAAACGTCGATAAATATAAGAAAATAAATCATACTCCATTTTTTTATTGATTACCTTAACTTCCTTCTTGTTGAATAGTTCTTAAGCTATGATTCCAAGAAAGTAAAAATCCTATTAACTTTTATAAACACCAAATTAATATTATTTTCATTCTTTTTTTGTATTTATTTATTTATTTTTTTATTAGTTTTGGATCATACAAAGATCGCATTAAAAAAAAACAACTTTATATTTTTTCCTCTTTTCTATCAGTAGTCTTTCATTCTTTGAGTAAATTCGTCTTTCTTTTTAGAACAATTTTCTTTCATGTTTTCCTCTTGCTTTTTTTTCCTAAAAACTCTTGATATTTTTTATTTTATTTCTAAAAGTATTTCGATCAAAAATTTCTTCTTTTTTAATATCTAATTCCTTCAGTTTTTTTTCCAGTTTTTGGTTATCTATAGATATTATTTTTGAAAGATAATTAAAGATATTTTTGTTAATTTGTTGTCCTCCATTCTTTCATGTAATATAGCTTTACTTTCATTAGAATTTTTATTTCCATCAATAATTTATAATTAACTAGCCGGTGAGGACTTGTTTCGCTCTTCCCGTCTCGCCAGGACTAGAACTTCTCTGTGTTTGTTATTCTCATGTTGTGAGAAAAAATAAATACTGATAAATTACAGTTAAATTAAACAGACTTTATAAATATATGAAAAAGAAATTAAATTACAAAAGACTGTACAGTTAACTATAATAATTAAACTACCCAAACTTTGACGAGGAAAACTTCGCAACTTCATCCCCCGAGGAGCTAAGGCCTTGATTTATGGTTTAAAACATTTTCTGGAATGCCATGAATGTATTCTCAAATATTTGAAAGCAATCGGTTGGTTGGTTCTCACGTGATGCTGGTGTAAACAGATATATAGAACCCGCCAAAAACTTTTGCATTTATATATTTGATTTACAGTATTAATAAACAGCTTTATCTAATATATATTCTGATAAATCTGAAATAATCTTCATGAAAGATTAAATTAATTGATAAAATTGCTGTTGCAGTTCTGAAGTGATGCAAGGGTAATTACGTGAAATATGAGTACAAGACACAGTTGTAATAAACCTTTATAAACTTTTACTTAATATGAATATGTCAGATATAAGAACCAGTTTTAATAGTAACAAACGGGAACAAAATAAATGTTAATGTTTAGTTTAGTAATTAAGCAATAGGAATAATTAATTAAACGCAATAATATTAGAATTTGAAATATAGTATTTAATCTTAAATATGCCGTTATAGTTATCATATCAAATTCACTATTAATGAACGTAATAATACTCTTACGTCATAGAAAAAAGAATTCAATGCACAATATGTAACCTGAGTTAACAATGATTTATAATAAGACAAGAATAAAGACATTTAAAAGAGATATATTGATGTTAAAGAAATATTACAAGAAAATCATTTATCAGCCGTTGCAAAATGGTGTGTGCGAGACTCATTCCAGTGACGTACTCACAAATATACTCTATATATAAATGTATATAATATATATATATGTACACATTGTATATAAACAAATTATTATCAGCGAGCGCGAAGGGCCCAGCCTGTATGCCCTGTTGGTCTGGTTTGGGCGTTATTGATGTCAGTGAGACAATACCACGGCTTCAGTCTTCTCTCCCACTGAATCTACCGGTCTCTTTCTAATTCTTTCTCTCTCTCACTTAAGCCTGACAAATGATCCTACAAAATACTTTCGACCTAAGACCTTTTGTTTTACAAGTACTAAGCTTTAAATTTACAGATTTATCGGGTTAATATGATAAATGTAACTTCTTATTAAATGTTACTAAAATTTAAACACGTTTAAATGTGCGTTTTTTTTTTATTTATTAAAAAATAAAGTTTGAAATTAATAAATATTTATTTTTATTATAATTTATATTTATTTTAAATATGTTTTTTGTATAATATTATACATTCTATTTTATTGTATAAAGAATCGAATTAATATTAAAAATAATAGCCTACCCAACGTTAAAACTGTTATAAACTAAGTGGTAATCCGAAATATACGCTGTCTTTAATCCTACAGTATTTTAACCTCATTTTTTAGTCTAAAATCAGATTATTTTTGTAAGTCTGGTTTTCAGTTAGTTCTCATAATTTAGTCCTTAACTGCAGTGTGCTTTGTGACAAATCTCTCTTTACTCCCACTCACTCTTTTTCTCAGTCTATCTCTCTTTCTCTCTCTCTCCCTCTACCTAAAAATATAAGTAAAACAAATCATAATTTTGGATTAAAATCTTAAAACAGATTTTTATAATTCAATAATTACAAAAGAAGTTTTATTTTTGTTATTCTAATTTTATTTTTTTATATATATATTTTTTTGTTTCAGGTAACTTTGAAGTTATTACTAGTTTGCATCTATGTTCGTGAGTATAAAACTTTATTCATATTATAAAACTGATCTACATAAATTTAAATTTATGAAATTGCATTATTGTTTTTTTTTTAATTTTTAATACGTAATTTTAAAATAATATAAACAATATATTTGTAGTATACTCCCATATTTAAGTAATCTTACTTAGTAATACTTAAGTAATCTATACATATTAAAACATTAAAAGTTGTTTTTTGCTGAATGTTTATTTAATTGGGCCATTTTTAATATTTTTTATTATTAAAGAATATAACAGATGAAAGTATTGAATGAAAATGCCCATTCAGACATATGTATACAACGTTTTATTCACAGGACTATGAAGAGCAGAGATCGGCAAACCAGTGTGTGTGGGGGTGCGCGCGCGCACACACACCTAGTCACCTTTACATGTGTATATGTGTGTTGGCTTATATTTCGATGAATATCTCAAGAATGCGTTTATGAATAAATTTAAAATTTGGTAAAATGTCTTCTGTATATAGTTCATTAATTTTTTTTTTTAATCGGAGATTTGGAGGTAAAGATTATCAGATCTCAATAAAATTTCCAAAGCATGAAATTTTTTGAAAATATCTGAAATATTTTTTAAATGTGTAAATTTCAATAAATTAAATTTTTTTTATTAATTCAACTATGTTCAGATTTTCTTGAATTCATTTTATATTCCTGTAAAAATTCAGCTCAATTAGTTTAGTACTTTTTTCGTGAAAGAGTAACAGAACCACTAGATTTATATAAATATGTGTGTATGTGTGTGTATGTTTAGTAAAAAATAACTTTTATCTAGTTTTTTTTTGTTGGTCTAAGGGTGAACGCGTCTTCCCAAATCAGATGATTTGGAAGTCGAGAGTTCCAGCGTTCAAGTCCTAGTAAAGGCAGTTACTTTTATTCGGATTTGAATACTAAATCGTGGATACCGGTGTTCTTTGGTGGTTGGGTTTCAATTAACCACACATTTCAGGAATGGCCGAACTAAGACTGTACAAGACTACACTTCATTTTCACTCATACATATCATCCTCTGAAGTAATACCTAAACGGTAATTCCCGGAGGCTAAACAGGAAAAAGAAAGAACTTTTAGAGTGCTTTTTTCTTTTGTACCTAAATTATTTATTGTTTTTATTAGCTTTTTGTAAACTCAAATAGTAATTTTATGCAGTATTATTTTTTTCGTATAAATTAATATTGTAACGACTTACTTCCTACTCACAAGAACTTAGCTATAGTTAATTTCTAAGTGGGAATTTTTTTTTAGAGTGTTAATTAGGCTGCATGAAAGTTGAACGGATACAATATATTACGTTGCGTCAGTGATTTAAACCAACCTTCTTTTTTTTCTAATTAAAACAGGAAATTATTTTTATTTTTATTACATCATTGCTATTGTATCTAAACTAATGTTATTGTATACGTCCGTAATATCTTGTCCTTGCACCATACGCTTTAGGTCTTCAGAAAATATAAATTATTTAAATATCAATATATTTATGTTCCAGATTTGTTACAACGGTAAAAACTTGAGAATTTTCCTATGTTTACCCCGTTTTTTTCTCATGTGTCTAAGGAACTCCATTTACAAGCGATATTTTGGATTTGGTAACAGGTTCCGCAAGATGTAATTAAGAATGCGTATGTGTGCGTGCGTCCTACCGACTAAACCTCATATCTCACCCGGGGCATATCTCAACCTCAATCTTCTCTCCCGGGGCCGGAGCAGCGGTTAAACATCACTCAGCCCCGAAAGGAATCTTCGAGTTAAGAGGATGCAGAGTTCCCGTTCATCATCAACGTCCCCCAACCGCCCAGTTTCAGATGACGTCTCCGCAGAGGGCTGTTCATCACCCCTCACTCTCCAGCCATTTTCTCGGTTCTTTAGTCATCGAAAGCCATCTAATCCGCATTCCATTCCTGTTGCTCTGCTTCTTTACAGTGAAGAATTGTTGTTACATATTTCTCTACAGTGTCGCAGTCCTGTTGGCTAGACAGCATGTGGGCAACTATAGTTTCTGCTTTTGTCCAGCCCAGTCCTGAAACTTCTCCATCCTGTCTCCATCGTGGGCAGGCAAAAAGATATGTTTCGTCATCTCTTCCTCTCCACAATAAACACATCTCGAGGAGTGCTTAATTCGGAAGCTACATAGTTATTCGCCAAAATTCCCACGTCCTGACATGAATTGCGTCAGGTGAATATTCACCTCACCAGATTTGCTTTTGAGCAATCTCTCAATCTTGGGGATCAAAGTGCGCGTCCAGGTTCCCTTGCTAGTAGTTTCCTACTCACTTTGCCATTCACGTAATAGTCTAAGATCCGGCACCTGATTTCTGCAGGTATCTGTTTTTTTTTTTAATGAAACTCGATTTAAATGAATGATTAATGATAATTTAATACAATTCTCCCGGGTTGCCTAGCAAAAACTACCTTTAATTAAATATATTATAATTAATTTATTTTAACGAACTGCAACTAGGTATTGTTTTTAAGTGAATAAAACGTCATTTGTTAAAAAATGATATGTAGAATGTACAAAAAAAAAATGGTTGCCAGCTCTCAGTCAGCCGCAACCTCCAAGTTGCCAGGTGTAAACAAGTATGTTATTGCTAATTATTTACGCTCATCTAATTTTTTTTTCAGAAAAATATATACTAGATTGAAGTTTAATTTTTTCTGTACACGATAACACATTATTACCTGTAAAAAAATGGCCCCAATTAGTGGTTGCCATTAATTGAAATAATTACTTTCAGTCTGGATGAGTGCGAACGAGAGAGAAGGTATGCTGCTTCATTTCGAATAAAGACATTGACAATCAATTTTAGACTTCTCATCTTTTTTTGCTATTTTCATTATTTATAATGTAATTAGTAATTAGTTCGTAATCAGTATAATAATATCAGTTAGTTGTAATCAACTAACAAATCCAAACCTGATTGGCCGACAGGTCTCCAGAAGCTTCAATCTCATTCCTAAGCCTATCTGATAGCATCCTTTCTAACATCTTGCTCAACTCATTGAGCAAGCATAGTGGTCCATACTGGGCGTCCTGCTCTCTGGATCTCGCTTTGGGTTAGGGATCTCGCTTTGCCTCCTTTCATGGCTTAGGAAAGCTACCCCACCCAAGGCCGTATTCAACACCTCGAGAATCATGTATGGGTGAAGAGTCACCAACCTGCTTATCATTACTCTTAAAACGCCATCGCGACCAGGGCTTTTTTTGTTAATCTTATTCGCTGCCCATTGGAGTTCAATCATATTAAATCTCCTCCCTCCCTGCGTAGTGATATCACAGTGCTCAGTTCCAACCAACAAGAATAGGCTTAATGCTTCCTTCATAGTCTGGGCACTTGATAGAGGTCTCCCAAACCTTTTTTTATTATCCTAATGCCCTGCCCCACGGGTCTACATCAAATTCCTTAACTAGCTTCCTCCAGGCATCAATTTTCTTAATTTGATCTCCGCTCTCAACCTATTTCTGATAGTCCTATATGTAATTTCGGCTCCATCAATCTGCTCGCGGTGTCTGGCCCCGGCCAGACACCGCGAGCGTCTGGAGTTGTCTTCTGGCCCGATGAGTTGCGGCTCTTAGAGAGGCGATCCTACTTGCCCACCAGAAAACTCTTTTCCTGACCGGCCTGCTATTCCTGCGTACTTTGATACACTCTTCCGTCATGATATTAGGTCCTAAGATTTTCCTAATAATTAGGAAAATCTTCAGGGTCTGTTGAATGTGCGGTCCGGTCAGGTATCTATTTGCCACAGAGTCCACAAATACTGTTACCCGAGCTTCAGTGGATATCCACCTTTGAATCGGTCGTCCACTCGGCTGCCTGCTAGAATGCATCTCAAATAGTATGGTCCTGTGATCGCAACAAGATATCTACTACGGACTTGGCTCCTCTGCCAATAAAGGTTGGCACTTCTGGAATATTGACAACCATCAAGTTGATCGAGGCCAAAATTTTGGCGAGTTTGTATCCCCGAGTAGTGAAGTAGAGTAAACTATATCTCCCCGAAAATGGGATAAAAATTTTCGGGGGGGAAGGAAACTGTATCTCCCAAATTCTAATAAAAATTTGTCCCACATGACAAAAATATGTGAACCCATAGCTTTTAGTTACTGACTAAGTCATAACGATTTCAGTCAGAAATATTCATAATTTAATTAATTAAAAAAAACTGTGTTAAAATTTATTGTTTTAATTACACACATATGTCTAAAAAAGCGTGTACGGTATGTAACTAAAAGTAATCATTGTAACACCTATGAATTGATATTTGAAAAAAAAAAACAATTTATTTAATATAAAAATTGTTATAACGAACGGAGAGAATAAATTACTGTAATGAACAAGTAATAATAAATCCTACGTAGCTGCTATTACGGACAGCTGCTTGAAAGACAATCCGCCGACTCAATTATTTTCTTTCAATAATTACAGAATATCGCTCGCTCCGAGTCAAAATATTTAATCGTGTTTTTATTTAGAAATATAATTTCAAACGCGATATTGTAAAAGTAATTTTAAATTAACTATAAAACTTTTCTCATACAGCTCTTCAGAATTAACAAACTATACATATATATATATCTAGTCAAAATATCTTTACGTAAAGAATTATCAGTAACTGAAATACCGTTTCTCTAAAAGCATCCAAGTTTATTGATGATAAAAATAGATCAGTTATTACATAGTTCATACTAAATATTTAGAGAATTAATTCTTGAGTGTTTTATGCTGCCTTAAATTCGAATTATTTAATATAGTCAAGAATTTTTTCGTTTGTGTTTTCTTCACTTTATTTAATTTTTAATGATAATTTTCTGTAATGAAATAATATTTCTTAATTTTACAAGAAAATGACCAGAAAATAAGATTTCTCTGTGTTTTCAATTTTATTTAAAAGTTAATTTAAGCTTCAAATATTTTCGTAGAGACGTATTGTGACAAGTATAGTTTGAATTGATACCAGGAAAAATTTTGTGTAACTCAGGAATGAATAATGTATTTACATGAGGAAAAGCAGTTCTGCACATGAATATTACTCCATTATCAGTTTATATAAATTCCAATAAACAGAAAGGGGGTTTATTTCTTTAAACAATAGTAATTTTAACAATATTTTCTTGTAGGCTTTAATTTCTTGTAATATTACCAGTGATTTACGTTTATATGTACAATAGTTTAAATAACTGTAAAGAAGCAGGTATATATTTTTATCTAGAACTAGAAAATGCAGTAAATTAAACAAGATTCTTTCTTTAAATTATGAATAGCGGATGTGTGAAATAAAATTTATATATTTTGTTCCAGAACCTTTTGCTTTTTCTATTATAGATTTCCTAGTGTTTACAAAAATAAGAAAGTTGTAGTATAGCTACTAAAACAAGACATATAAATTAAAAATTAAAAAACTCGGCTGCCAAAAAAACATTGCTCTTTAATATAGGATAATTAAAGGATAGGATAATTAAAAAAATTAATTTACTTTCAAAAAAGTAAAATTATACTTTAAATTTTACTTTGAAATCTTTTAATTTATTTAAGTACATATCTGTTTATGTGTATATATATATATATATATATATATATATATATAGTTGACCTATATACAAGTGAGCGGTGGGACACGAAGCAGTGGTGTGTGGCACCCGCTTAGTTCACTCACGCAATTAGGTAGCTCTAGAAGCTAGTTAGGACACTGGTCGTTAAACTGATTCGAGGCTCAGTAGCCGTTTGTGGCACAGACATTCGGTCTTATGCCTTATGGCGACCGAATGGGGTGGTGGCGGGAGAAATGCCATGCAAATCAAATATATGTACTATGACACTACCGGTAACGTAAGGATTCTAACGTTGGGGGTCATACATTTAAATCGGTTTAGCCGTTTAGCTGCTACGGTAGAAATAGCATATAGATATCCACCCGAAATACATTACACTCCTTTTCGGGCAGTTATATAATAAATTATTTGAATGTAAACAACCACAGTGAGTATTTTTTAAAAGTAAATTTTAAATATTTATTTTTCCAAAGGCTTAAATTTATTGAACTGAAAACAGTTCTTTTTATTTTTATTTTTAAGTTGTTATTAATGAAACTTGATTTTTTTTTCATGACTTTATTAAATCAATTTTCTCAGAATAAAATATTTTACACGGTTTTATAATAAAATTTACGCATTTATTAGTAATTTAAAAAAGTTATTGTACTTTAATCCTAAAAAACTTTTTTTCGTCGGCGAAGTTTTCTGTTTTACATTAACTATAATGAAATCTACGGGAAATATAGTTCTGCGATTTGTTTCATTCGATTTATCATGTCAAAATCATTCCGGCCTTCATGGCGTGAGTGGTAGCGTCTCGGACTTTCATCCGGAGGTCCCGGGTACGAATCCGGGTCAGGCATGGCATTTTCACACGCTACAAAAATGATCATTCAGCTCATCCTCTGAAGCAATTCCTAAGTGTGGTCCCGGAGGTTAAACAAAAAAAATTTGGGAAACCGAAATCCGCGCAAAGGTTTTCTATAGCCGTAACTCGATAACAAAGCGTTTTCGAACATATGTTTGTATTAGTATAAACATTTTTCCTTATTTTAAGTTCTAGATTCAGTTTCCCGATTATTTCCCTTTCCTTTTGAATTATCTGCGCGCGCGCACACACGCGCGCACACACACACACACACACACACACACACACACACACATATATATATATATATATATATATATATACATGAGCTGTTACGTTGGATCAAACATACATACACCCTAAATACCTTTCACTCCTTTTACATTACCGCCTATTGCTATAGCTATAGAAAGTAATGTATGGTAATTTTGGCATATGCGGATTTCACCGTATCTTTACGTTTTGACACCTAAGGAACACAAAAAACCGGATGGAAATTTTCCGGAAGTTCGTATGTACGTGTGTTCGGGATGTTAACCCCTAATCGCCTTATAACTCCAGAACTATTCGATCGATTTTGACCAAGCTTGGTCAGATTACTTCAATGGAGCATTAGTGCCATTAAATTTTCAACATAGAAGATTAAGGGGGTGAGGCTATAGAGCAAGGTTACGCCCAGTATCTCTAGATATCGCCTAATTAAGATCTTATTTTTCTTAGGCACATTTGTTAACAATTAAAAAATAATATTTCAAACGAGTTTTTTTTTTCAAAATCGCACAACCACCCCAAAAAATGATCTAAATAAACTAACGGCTAAGTGGGTATAGGTTGTCATTAGTATTATCCCCCTTCTTAGCACAAGGATCGCTAGCACTGACGTACAGCTGCTGTAGTCGTCTTTCTTTTACTGTTTAGCCTTCGGCACCAGCTATGTTGTAACATCACAAATAAGCGTACAATTAAATAAATGAATAATATTTGAAGTGTAAAAATGTATTTAAAGTGACAGCTAATGCCGCCACTTTCGCGCGAATGAAATACGGCATGCGTGCGCGCTTTAGTTAGAATCCTTGAATTAAATAAACAGAACATATTGTATTTAAATAAAAAGAAAAATATTTTTAATTAAATTGCGCGTGTATGTGTGTGTAAGCCGTGTATCAAAATAAAGCCGCGTTGCAGAAAAGTCCTACAACTATGTTTTCAGCATTTTTAGTGTAAAAAATTTACTCCTGACATCCCAATAAAGAAATAAAAACCTAGTAATATTCCTTACTCTAAAGAGAAGTATAAAATTTTAATAAAAGTACAATAAATTTTTTTTCAGTGATTACACACAGTAAAAATTGCATAAGATTTGTGAACAGAACCCTGCCGAATACGAAAAAATAAACAAATGTATAGATATAAAAGCCGATTCTTTAGATAGTTTAGATATACTGTAGGTGTAGGTTTAAAACAGGTTTGTTTTGTCGTTTATATCATCCAATCAAATGTATACAAAATACCAAAAAATATCGGAAATATTTGAAAGAAAAAATATAATTTTTACTGTCTGTTACTTTTCATTTACTTCTGATTTTAATATCTCTTATTTAATTTATCAAATTAAATTCCAATAATATATTAGCATTTATTTGCTATTATGATACTTTAGAAATCACATAATTCTTCTTTTTTTTGGCTTAACTGTTATAACCGATGTTTTAAGACACTTACCATTTTATAATGAAGACTTAAATATGTTAAAATCCTGTCTAATTTGGGCTATTGGAACCAAATTCATCACACTCCGTTTATTTTGCTGTACGTCAAATTTCTTTGTCCTTTTATATATTTATTTTGTATTCAACGCTTTTTTAATTCACGACTCGTTTCAGATCAACACATTCCGTAGATGGTAATCATTGAGTGTTTGTATGTTTGTTTGTCTGTGTTGTTTATTTTATATTTATTTATACAAACATTATTTATTTTGTTGATCAATCAAGAGTAAAAGATCTACAAAACGGACCGCTTCTTCCATCAACAGTCTTTTTCCTTTACTTTATCACTTGTTTATCTTCTTCGTCACCACTCTTTGTGATGTTTTTATTTTTTTTGTTCTGAATATTTTATGTTATAATTTTTTTATATACATCAATTTTATTGTAAAAAAAACTCCATGTTTTTGGAGAATAATTGTAATAGCGCTGTTTTAGTTTCTATGGTAATTTATGGTAATTTATTTAAATTTTGTGCTTCTTATAGGTTTATATTTACAGTTTGAAGAAAAGTACATCGTACAAACTGACAAATTCAAGTACCAAATCAGTGATTTTGTGAATTAAATTATTTCAGATTCTACTACATCTTTTTGTCTATAAAAACCATTATTAAATCAGAAGCCCTATTTTTCTCTATATAAACCTGATAATTTTATACATTATTTAATTTTATATAAATCGTCCCACTGAAAATAAAAAGTATTTAAAAGAATAATCAATATAAAAAAGGTTGATCACCAATCCCTCATTTTTTTTTACATTATAATGGTGTAATATACTGCAGTTATATCAAAATAAATAAAAATTTTACCAAATTATATTAGTGAATTTTTTATTTTAAATTATCAATTAGATCAAAGTAATTTTTAAAAGGAAAAGCTGGTTAATTTTCTAATTTATTAAATTCTTTCAGCAATCATTTTGCTGCATGTGTTCGGACTTATGGTTCTTTAATTTTTAAGTAACTTTACATATTTTGTTATTATAGTTACAGCTTCGGCTTCGGTCGGATCCATTCGGATATTTACAGTACACTCGGCTCGTTTCGTTTGAATTCGGCTGCTGATATCTTAGCTGCTGCTTACACGTCACTCGGCTCCTTTCGGATACACTAGGCTTCTGACGAAGCAGCGGCTCCAGCAACATTATTTAAGCGAGTCCATCGTCATTCTTGTGGTTATTTACAAATGGAAATCGCATTCAGTAACAATTCCAGTTTATAATTCAATTATAATAAATATTAAATGATATATAAATAATTCATTTAATATTTCAAGTATATTAAACGTTCAATTTATACTTACAAAAGTATTTTTAAATATAACAAATAATAGATATCAAATTATGACTAATTATTTAAGAATCCGAACTTCATCTGTTCGTACATCACAACATAATAAACTGGGAATTTTATTGCAGAAACAGCCGCAAATCTAATTGGTTTTTTGTTGTAGTTTTAGGAAGTATGATTTTTACATGACGAGGATCATAATTAATCTTTTTTTTCCTCGAACCTTAACATATTGTAGCAAATAATATTAAAAACGCAATTGGTAACCGCGTTTCTGGATTCCTAATTAATCGTTGCAAGGATAAATTACAAATAAAAGCTAAAAGTAAATTTCATTAATATGTAGTGATATTTTTGTTTTTTTTTTAGTCAATTCATATTAGAATTTTTTTGGAAAAATTAACCTAATTAAAGGAAACAATGAATTATCTTCTGAACTGAAAGTAATCAGATTTAATTTTTTTTTTCAAATTACTTTGTAAGTATAATAAAAGCATTTGCAGATCTTTAACATAATTTCCTACACTGAAAGTTTTATTGCCAACGATTCGTTTCATTCTATGAAACATGAAGTGGCCGCTATTAATACGATGATTTTCAGGTCAAACTGTATCCCATTTATAATCTGGGAGCTTTACAAAAAATAAAAATAAAATAAATGTGTGTGGTATATATATATATATATATGTACACTTTTTTTTGAATTGAGTAACCTTTGACACCACTCAGAAAATAATTAACAATTGTAGCAAAAACAGCCTTTCGTCAAAATACCAACTAAGAAGATTCGAATAGAACATTGAAAAAATCTTAAATTTCCCATCATACTTTTATAACAGAAAATAAAATATATCTTTATAAATCAAAGTCTGCGTCACCTTGGTTACGATAAAGAATGATTTTAATGATATCATGGCAACATTCTTTCTTCTATCCTTGGAAACAGTAAAAGTAAAACTATACCGATGAAAAGATCGGGCATGTTTTTTTGTGTACTATAAAGGTGATTTTAAAAATCACCTAAAAAATGTTAAAAATCTAATAAAAAGAAAACCGAACAATTGGCTCATTATTGCAGTTGTAGAAGAAAAGAGAAAACGGATGAAACAAACACTGCCTACAAGTGGTTAATAAAATAAGTTTATCAGAAAACTAAATTTCGAAACATTTCTGTAACTAGAGAAATATAACAATCGGGAAACTTATTTATTGACACAGTGATGAGCTTAATTCATTGCTAACAACGCTACGGAAGCAATATTTTATGTTTTTACTTCCTTGTACGAAATAAAGGAAGTATTGTGATTGCGAAAAATTTCAGTTTTCAGATTTCAACGGAAATATTCCTTTTGACCATCTCTGAATCCATTTTACCTAGTTATGATGTTGAAATTTTAGATATAGAACTGTTGTAACATCTAGTTGTGTACCTTCCCTTTTGATTGCAATCGACTTGAGCAAAAGTGTCCAAAAAACCCAAATTCCATAAATTTTGATTTTGCACCTTTTCTTAATGAGTATTAATCCCTCATTGAGAACTTTTCAACGATATATCATAAGTGGTACTTATGCTCATCGGTTCCAGAGTTATAGCCAAATAAAATTATAATTAATGAAATATTTCGGTCTTACAAGGGAAAGACACATCGGTTCAAATACGGCTTCATCTCCTTTTTAACTTTTATTTTTTTTTTTATTTAAATATATTGATTTATTAATAATTATTAACCTATGATAGTAAAAATATTTTTACAATAAATAGTAATTCAAAAATTACAATAAAAAAAATATATATGAAAAATATCAAAGTTATTAACGAAAAAACATTTTATGTATTTTTTATTTAAAAAAATGTGTATATGTAATTTAATAGGCGTGCAAGGAAGTCATGTAGTGTCCACATTAGATTCTTTCTTGATGTAATTTTCGGTATGCAACAGGATTTTCGGATAAGTGAAAAGGTAACGGAAATCCGATTCACTTACTTTTCATTATAAATAAATATAATTTGTATTAAATACTTTATTTAATTCTGGTAGTTTCGTAAGAATCTTTGCCTTCTTGTAGTTTGTCTAAAATACATTAATAAATTAGTATCCAGTCGTTTTTTTTATAAAAGCTGAGTGTTTGTTGGATTCAAATTCTTTTTGCATAAAAAAAAAAATAATTAAATAGCTGTAGGAAATTTAAGTACAGATATATTAGAAGATTTAGAAGTATGATTTTAATTCCTTTAAAAAAAAATTATTCACGTATTTTTAAGGGAAACTATAAGTTTAACTATAAAGCTTTTCAAAGGTAATTGAATATTTTTATCCCTATTAGTATATTTTAAATCCACTTAAAGCTAGATAAGTTGATTTTCGACTGGCCTCCGTGGTACGAGTAGTAGCGTTTCGGTTTTTCATTCGGAGGTCCCCGGTTTGAATCCCGTCACGAATTTTTCGTACCTACAAAATTGCCATTTCATCTCATTCTCCGAAGCTGGCCCCAAAGGCCAAAAAAACTTGATTTTTAAATTGAGTTTTGAAAAAATATCTGTTACTTTCCTATCTAGCGCTTTACTCAGGGCTATAGCTAAAGAAGGGACATTGTAATAGGTCCAATTTGGGCATATGAGTGTTTCACCAGATCTTGACGTTTTGACATCTAAGGAACCCAAAAAACCGTCCGGATGTTCATACGTACGTGTGTGTGTGTGTGTTCAGTGTCGCAGTCTAAATCACCTTTTACCTCCAGAACTACTGGACCGATTTTGACCAAATTTAGTCAGTTTATCTCTACACATGGGGCATTGATGCCATTAAATTTTCAGCTTAAAATGTCAATGGGGTGTGGCTGTAGTGCACGGTTACCTTCGAGATTTCGCCTAATTAGTCTTATTTTTCTTAGGCATCTTTGTTAACAAAAAATAATATTTTCAAAAAACCTTTTTGCAAAATTGCACGCCCATCTAAAAAAAATGTTACAAACTTTTGGATATACTGCGTCAATAGTGTCTCCTGTTACCACAAGGAGCGCTGACCTTTTTTTAAATTTAGTTGTGTGTGTAAGCCGTGCATCAGAAAAAAACCGCGTGAAGGGAAAGTCCTACATCTGAGTTGTCAGCTTTTTTAACTGTAGTTTACTACCCGAGCTATAGTTTTCATATTTTAAGTTTTTAGTTTTACCGGCCGTTACAGTCAATTAATATTTTATTCCCTTTTGAATATCTTAGTTGTTAATTAATATATTATTTCTTTGTTCTCACTTTTATCCAAAGAATATACTAAATAGGAAATGGAAACAGTAACGATTGGTGATTGAATCAACAGGGCTTTCTTTCATAAATGTATATATTATTTCAAATTTTGTTAATTTAACAAAGTTGTTACTTTTTTCACACCACCAAAAATTTTATCTGAAATTTTCTTAATCTTATTGTATGAGCTTAGTAAAACTTGAAAATTTTATGAAGTAATATTGTTTCATTAAAATCAATCTTATGTAAGGAGAAATTTTAATATATAATACATTACAGTCAATATTTTTTATCTTGTGTAATTATTGAGAGCACAGATTTATTAAAATTAGTTTCTCTACATGTTATATTTATAACAACTGGTAAGTCTTATTGTACTTTTTTACATTAATAAAATGTTTTAGGTTTTTATTGCTTTACAACAGTTTTTAAGAGTGATTAAAGTTCAGCAGTTGGTCATAGATCAGCCATTGTATGTATATTTCTGTTAATTGAAGCCCATAGATAAAACTTAATGGTCTTTGTTCAAACATTTGGTAAGTGTTAATAAATATTCAGGTGTAGTGAAAAGTAAATTATTTTTATCCCTATTTTAACTAATGTAGTATTGAATACTTCATTATTTTCAAAATTCAGTTTATGAATTTTGCTATCTACTTACCCAACCAAAGTATTCAGCTCATTGTAATTTACACTCGATATTTTCTTGCTGGAATGAACCTTTTGATTTAAAAAAAAAAAAATTATTCTGGAGGAAACACCAAAAAAAGAATAATAAAAAAAATTGTATAATAATAAACTGACCATTTTTTACAGGCTGTTAAGTTCTAAAATGAAAAAATGGAATTTTTCTTTAAATAAGACTAAGAAAAGCTTTTTTAGAATGTTTAAGACTTTTAATGATAAAATTTTGGAATGAAATATATAGAATCTTCAATAATTTACCTCCAAAATAATAATATTTTTGTATAGATCTACTAATTATCATTATATACGAATAAAAAAAAAAATATAATTGCAAAAATTAACTGTGAAAAGAGTACTGCAAAAAGTAATCTTTAATGTAGTGCTAAATTATACCACAAGATAGCAGCGTATTATACATCGGCTAATAGTATTTCTTTTGTTTGCCGCTAGGTGTCTCGTCGGGCTTTGTTTTGCTTACGATTAAATGTGATATTTGCATCTAAATTCAAACGTTAGACTACACTTCACTTACACTCGTACATGTCGTCCTTATTCATCCTCTGAAGTAACACCTGACGGTGATTCCCGGAGGTTAAACGGGGGAAAAAATTCAAATATAAGAGAAATAGTCAAATAAAATTTCCCGTAACTAATTAAGATATTAATGAATTCGTTTATTTGTACATATGATATTTTTATTTTTTTATTTAAAAAATAATTAAAAATAGCATTTTTAATTAATTTAATTATTTTTACATAAGTTTACTGATTATCTCAATGCCTTTATTATTATTTTGTTTTTGTCTTTTTAAAGTATTTTTTTTTTTTTTACTGGATGATAATTATTTACATATAAAACACCATTGTCGGATACTGGATAACAGCGTTGTTGAAATTTGATAGTTTATCATAATCGTCGCTAGATAGCATAGGTAGCATGTATTTGTTCGTTAACCAGCTAAAAATACTGCATTACTGAGGTTATTGTTTTACATTTATTATCATGTTTATTTTTGTTTTTGTATTAAGCTAAGTTTTATTAATCTAATAAGTGTTATTATTAAGAACTTTAACCTTTTCCCCCAAAATTTTTATAATAGAATTTGACTAAACTTATCAGTTAAAAACAAATACTATTTACAGATTGACTTCCATGAGACATCAAATGATGTATTAGCCAGTTATCCATTGCTATGAGACATCACTTTGTCTCAGTTTTGCAATCCAATACTGCTATGAGACGAGACATCAAATGATGCCTCGGTGTAATGTTGCACTTAAGTAGCAATATTATTTTTTATTTTTGTATTTATTTGTATCAAATTACATATTATTTTAAATATAAAATTCTGTATATTTTTGTGTCATATGTAGCACAGACGTTTTTCTTTAAATTTGAAATTAATAATTTTTTTTTATTAAATGACCAAATAATAGCAAATTAAACATAATTGAAAAGTGTTGTAATAAAATGTGAATAATTTTAGATCTTAAAAATATTAAATTCAAATTTTACTTTAAAAATTTCAATTCAAAGTATAATTATCAATAAAATGTGATTCTATGATAGAAGAGAGTGACTTTTAGTAATTTATGTTAAAAAAAAGTGTAGCAATCAATAAGAGCAGTATTGAAACAATTCTGGAATTGTAGAATTAAAAATAAATACAATCAGTTTTCAGTAAGTAAAAGATATTATAAATTCGCTTAAAATATGTTAAACATTCTGAGACATCAATTGGTGTCTCGTTATCCCGGTTGCTATGAAACACAAATTAATGTCTCAACTTTATTTTTAAATTTTTCCAAAAGTAAAATTGCAAAGTGAATTTGGTATCAAATATTAATAATAGGGTAACACAATCTTTATTGAAATTTTAAAAAGAAATGGCAGTACTGGTGGATATTTTTAGCAAAATAAGTATAGCAGTCTTGGAAATGTTGCATTTTTCAGTGTGGTAATCAACCTGTTTTAAAAGACTAAAAATACTTTTCATTACTTCTTTGAATTTTAACCAGTTCAGTTAATCTCTTAATATTATTACAACTTTTTTAAATGAGTTTTACAAATTTATTTTATCATTTGGAAATAATATTACCATTTAGCTATAATTAATATTTTAAAAACATTATCAGACCTTTATAGTAACAGTTAAGTTATCCCTACTACTAGAGTACAACCCATAGTAGGTAATCATTTTACTAGTACCGCATAACGCGTGATATAACTTTTAATTCAATTAATTTTTTTTTGCAATTCCTATTTACCTGGTGTTAAAAAAGTTAAAAAATTCACGCCAGTTTTGTACGAATGTATTTCACCACTTGTAAATAAGAAGCCCATAATTAAGGCAAGGAAATCTTTTAAATAAAGTAAAATTTTCACAATCATATAAAGAAATTTTAGTAAATACTTTGACAAATTAACCAGAATTTCAGGATGTTTTAATATGTACATGGCTAATATCCTATGAAGTTTTAAGATTTACATCTATATTTTTATATTATATCCTATATTTTACATCTCCTGGTTAAACAACAAAAAGTTACGAATAAAAATATCAATGTAGTGTTTATACCCATCGGGTTGGTCTATTGGTGAACGCATCTTCGCAAATCAGTTGATTTCGAAGTCGAGAGTTCCACGTTCAAATCCTAGTAAAGGCAGTTATTTTTTTACGGATTTGAATACTAGATCACGGATACCGGTGTTTTTTGGTGGTTGGGTTCAATGAATCACAAATCTCAGGAATGGTCGACCTGTGGCTATGTAAGACTACATTTCACTTTCACTCATACATATCATCTTTATTCATTCTCTGAAGTAATACCTGATGGTGATTCCCTGAGGCTAAACAGGAAAAAATCTAATGTTTATAAATGACACACACACACACACACACACACACACAGAGAGAGAGAGACAGAGAGTGATTGAGAGAGCGGGGAGACAGACAGACACACACTATTTTATATGTACATTTTATATATATAAAATTTTATTTATATATATATATATATATATATATATATATATAATACATAACGAATATAACCAGGTCTGGTTTTATAACCAATATAAAATGTATATTAGTGTATATATATATATATATATATATATATATATATATATATATATACACACACACACACACTCTCAGGGAGTACATAAAATGGTGACCTGGCTTAAAAATTTCGGATTTTATGTATCAAAATGAGCAAAAAAGACCTATAAAAAAATTTTAATTTCCCCTTCGTTTTCCTTCTGTCCACGTTTTTGTGTTTATTAATGAAAACTCTACATCTCGTGGTAAGACTAAGGATTCACAATAACGTTTAGTACACATTTTTATACCATCTTTGTCTAATAAATATAGAATTACATAGCAATTGCAATGGTTCACAAATTTCAAAATTTATGATGGCCATGACAAGTTTTCAATCCTTTATGTCTAATCTTATGTCTAATCCTTTATCATAATAGTTTTTTATTTTCAAAATTTTAAGCATTTTGTTGGGAACAAATGATACCTTAGTTTAGAAAATCGGTTGATAAAATCTAACTTATAACAGAAAATTTATAACTTAATTTTCTACCAGATTTCATTGCCTATATTTATCTGTCTGTAAGTGATTTCAAAGGAAGATTATTGAGGGACCCTTCTTTTCTGTCAGCATTCTGTTCACAGGTTCACAGGTAGTTAACGGAATTAATAAAATTAAATAAAAATGTGAAGCAGAGAAAAAGAAAAAATTTTATTTTTAGTGCTTTTAACGTAAAACATTAACGTATTTATTGAATTTCTATTTCATTTGATTATTTTTTAACATAATACATATTTATTGTATTTCATTATTTCACAGGAAAATGTGTTTTTATTGCTTTGTAGCTGTGTCTCGGGGAGGCGGTAATAAACGATATAATAGATTTCTTAATAATACGAGTACATTGCGTTCGGAAACTTGCTGTGCACTGGAATTATGGAAATTTAATGACGAAAATTTCATAGTTATTACTTTGTAACAATTAGCGGTGATTGATTTCCACTTTTATTAACTGACAAATGAAGTTTGTAAAAACATCACAATAACGATCATTATTAATCGTATTTTCAAAAAAGATGGACCCACAATTCGCGTTCTTCTCACACCGACACAGACTTCAATTTTTGTTTCGTGTAAACATTTTTCGTGTTAATTCATGAGGGTTAATAATTGACAACCACACACGGCTGTGGTTGTCAACCACAGCCGTGTGTTAATATACCTTCTCAGATGAAACCACGCTTCATCTGTAAAAAAACGTAATGTTGAGGACACCTATGGAATTTTCGTCAATAAAACGTTTAAATTACTGACAATAATTTAACCTTTTGGCATGATTTGTAGGTTTCTGTTCTTAAACACACATTACTTTGCAGGGAAAAAGCTTCACTTCTTTTCTTACAGTTTCATATGCGGTAGCAAGTCCAACTTCATGCTGCTGTGCGAACCTAGGCATTAAACTTGATGGAATTTCGACCGTAGCATCCAAAATAACAACCGGGTTTTGTTCCCTTTAGTTCAGGTGATCTTCCACATCGATCAGTTTCTTCAACAGAGCCTGTTGCCCGAAATTTTTCGATAAGAGTTCGAACTGCATTACGGTGAGGAACAGGAGTATTTGGAGACTTTTGAGGAAACTAATGCTTCACTAAATCAGGTACATTTGTCACGTTCACGAAAGACGTGTTCAACGAGAAAAATGCGTTCCTCCACCGAAAAAACCGTTATGTTTCTCGCTAATATTCCGACAAATGAAACGAGGTACGTTGAGTCACAACTCAACAACTAACGTCTTTGTTTATTTTTGAGCAATACCCAACAAACCCTTTCTTTTTTTTTCTTTTTACTATTTAGCCTCCGGTTATTACCTTTCACATAATACTTCAGAGGATGATATGTATGAGTGTAAATGAAATGTAGTCTTGTACAGTCTCAGTTCGACCATTCCTGAGATCTGTGGTTAATTGAAAAACCCAACCACCAAAGAACACCGGTATCTACGATCTAGTATTCAAATCCGTATAAAAATAACTGAATTTACTAGGAATTGAACGCTGGAACTCTAGACTTCCATTTCAGCTGATTTGAAAAGACGCGTTTACCACTAGACCAACCCGGTGGTTTACCCAACAAAGCCACAGGCCAAACAACCTAACGCCAAAAGAACAGAATTCACCGCCTAATTCTATAGTATACTGCCCAGCGACTTTCCTAAAGCGCTGTAAAATTTTTATGAGAGATAAAATTCTGTTACTCACTGATGATAATTTTTAACTGATCGTAATTATCACTTATTTTTTTTATTCTTACCTGTAAATGGTTTTTGAGTATACTGTTATTTCGAGTATTATTTCAACAACCGTTTATCATAGTTTATTCGAGTATTTCTGATTTTCCCCACAATGGTTTTTTTACGTTAAGTAATTGCTCATGTTATAATTATAATTATATGATATTTGGAGGTATTTGCAGGGAAATTATAAATATAATCTAACCAAACTTAAACTATGCTCACTTCGCTCGCTAGTCAAGGTTAGCGAGCGTAGGTTAAGTTTGGTTAGATTATATTTATAATTTATAATTATAAGCATATAATTATAACAGGAGCAATAATAGTAATAATAATTTGAATATAACACTGTTTACGATGTAATGAAGCTCATAAACAAACAACATAGAAATTCAAATTTTCATATATGAAGTTTAATATCTTATTAATTTCTCGGTCTCCGTAAATTGTTCCAAGAATAAATTTTTATATCGAAGCTACAGAATCACATAACTCAATGTCAGTAACCAATATACAATCGTTTGGCATCGTTGCTTATCGATACACAAAGACCGGCTGATGTCGCATTTCCTAACTCAAACTGGACATCGATAGGAGACTGTCGATGAAAGTTCGGCTATTGATTGTCAATGGCCGAATGGGTGCACCTTAGTTATTTTCTGTTCTGTGTTGGTATCAGGTTTATTTATAAACAATTTAATGAAACTATAATAATTTAATTAATTTTAATATTCAATTCCTGTTTGTCCACTAAAAAACACGTAATTTGAGTAATTTTTTTATTTTAGGAAAATGGAGATGTAATTTTTATTATTAAGGAAATAAATTAATATATTTTGTGGTCCCAAAAATGGTAAAATGGTATACATATGTTAAACAGAATTTTTCCATCTTTTTTTTAAAATTAGTTTCTTTTTTTTAGTTTTAATTAATACTAAATTACTGTCGTCTTTGTATAAAATGAGCACAAGTAAAAAAAATTTGAATTTTACATTGATTTTTTTTTAATAAATTATATTCTTTCCGTATCGTTATTTAACTATTTGTCATTCGTAAACAAAATCATTTGTTATTCTCTTAATGAGAATATTTTTTTAATTCTTTTGAAACTTTTACAATATATATTTTTATTTTAGACAGCCGGATTTGTTTAAAAATACTTTTTCTGTATTTTAATCAAGTAACTAATAAATGTAGATGTTTGGCTATGTTTATTTCAGTAAGCTATAAGTAATATGAAGAAATTTTTTTACAAGTTTTATGTTAAAAAAAACCCGAGGATGTAAATTTTCTTTATAAAGATTTTCTTTTCTTCTTAGTAACTTTTTGTATGTTTTTGTGACATAGTTGACATATTTATACATGTTCATTTATTTGTATAATTTTGAGGATTAATTAAATAAAATATTATACTCAACTTATTTATTTTAGCTGTGAAATACTAAATTTATTATAGCTATAATGAAACACAACTTTCGAAGCTTTAACTCAGTTCAATTAGTTGAAACATTTCTTTGTCACAAAATAAGACGAGTATTATAAATTTCATTTGTTATGGTCACTTATACAAAAAAAACAACTGATTTCTTGAGCTCATCACATTCGTATAACTACATCTAATGAAGCTGCCTACGCAAAAAAATGTAGGTATCGTATACGAACTACGTACTAAATAGATATTTTGAGTCTCCCAAAAGTAGTTTAAATGTATTATTTATTAATAATATTTTTAATGTTTGATACTATGGAAAAAACAATATTTAATTATTCTGATTAGTGCACTTTGCATATTTTTTATTATAAAAATATCAATTTCTAGAAAAAAATTTTTCGTCCTAAACACTTCTTAGGGATATATGGAGAGGTAATAATTTGTGTATGTGAACATTTTTATAAAGTAACCTCAACTGAAATGAACAGATAAAAATCTGGAAATTAATCAAACTTTTTTCATAATATTAGTTCACCATTTTTTTTTTAATTTCTATGCTGAGTACTGGTTACCTTTCTTAGCTTCATTCTTTTATTATATGTTTACGCGTTTCGGAACCACTCCCTTTTCAAAACTTATTTTACTGGTACTTAAATTTCTGTTAATCGTTATATGGCATTTATTCAATGCCCCTCTCTTATTTGACGTCATACCTTATCTGAGATTTTTGTTTATTTGTTATTGACGGTTATTCGTATCTTTTAATTTTATGTATTTCTTAACTATTTTCAATAAATTGAGGTTCTTGAAAAGGACATCAGTTTGATTGTTATCTGTTCATTAATGATAGTTTTATTGCTACTTTTTAATTGGAATATATCTAAATTTTCTAAAATGCTTATTCTTCTTCCTTTATTATTATTGTGAAGTAATTTCATTGTATCTGTATATTACATAAATATATTTTTTCTTCTATATTATTATTAGAAAAAAAAGATATTTATAACATTAATGGTATACACAAAAGATAAAGAAAATGCAATGCAACGCCCATTTTTTATTTTTTATTATTTTTTTTTTTGTATAGAGGTGGAGGAACACCATTTACGGGTGCCTAGGCAGTGTCGGGCTCGCTAACAGGTTCCGCAAGATATTATTAGGTGCGTTTGTATTCCTGCGCACTACCGACTAGACCACCACCCCTGGTTATTCACCCCTCCTGAAAACTGCTTATGCAGCATTACTTCAGAAAGAGGAAAAGCCCGCTCACAGAATCGAACACCGCAATCAAGGAACACTAATAAAATCACACACTAAACACAAACATACAAAACACAATTACGCCCGCCCACACACACACACACACACACACACACACAGTCGGCCGTCACAGGCAAACACCAACTCACCAATAGTCAAACAAATTACGGATCACATACACGCGCACACACAGCCAACATCATGAACTCTCTCAGGAACTTATCACATACTTACACAGAACTTACCAGGACGTCCACAGTGTAAGCTTCAGAAGACGGGAACTTACCTACGGGCCCATGCCAGCGGAGTGACCACGGCTTCATTGCATGCAGTCGACCCCCACAAGGTCGGGGGGGGGGGGGGCTCCCGCACAGCAACTTGACCGCATCCCTTCCGCTGCACAGCAACCCTTCAGCTCGTAGTGTCCCTTCGGCCTTCTTCAGCGACACGCAGTTTGTCTATAACTACTTTGGCAAATCTCCCCACTGCGTTCCATTTTTTTTCTTTCGCTAACATAATCTGCTCGAAGTTTTTAAGTAAGAACATATACCTCCTGCCCAACGTGTCCAAGACTTTACCATGCTCTAGTTCAAAACGGGGGCACTGGAAAAACAACATGATCAGATGTCTCTTCAGTTTCATAAACAGGGCAACTATCCGTATAATCGAGCCGAAATCTAAACAAATAGGCTCTAAAACCCCCATCGCTCGACAGAAGCTGCGTTAAATTGAAATGCATCGAGCCAAGGATTCTCCGGACACATCCACCAATGTCCCCAATCAATCTATATGTCCACCTGCCTTTTGCACTGAGGATCCACCTCTCCTGCCAGACCTCTATCAACTCCTCTATAATATCCAGTTGATACGCTTCTTTTCGGCAGCAATCAGTGGTCCGCATTGGCATAACCTTCTCCGTTTAGTTATCTAAGTCAATCGGGAGCAACCCAGCTATCACTTTGACCTCTCCCGGGATACGGTCCTGTAAGCAGCCGCCACCCGCAGACAGCATTTTCTATGAAAGGACTCCAATGTTCCCTATATCTTCCGTTTAGAAGCATCTTCTGTATCTGCCCAAACTTCAGCACCATATAAGAGCGTGGCATGGGCCACTCCTGTCAGTTGTTGACCTGGTCCTCTACAATTTAGCAGAATCCCAGCTATGTATTGCACTACCCTCTCCGCCTTTTGAGTGGCTTTGAGGGCATCCCTAACGAACCTCAGACGAGTGTCAAAATGGAAGAATCAATGAAATTAACTTACGATTGCGGCATTCATTTCGGTTTTTATATATTCCATATATATATGAATCCTAAATATTGAACTAAAATTATTAACTTCATTTCGGAATAAAACAAAACACCTTGGTTTTTCTTGGAACAGAAAACATAGTAAACAAATAAATACCACTTTCACAAAAATACACGGACTGACGGAGTGGTTATTACACAAACTTTTTTGTGCTACCAGTATAATTTCTCGAAGTATCCCTTGATCTGAGCAACTAAATCTCCACCATTTTTTATTTTTTTTATTTTTTACCTCCTTGTAAAGGAAATATAAAATTTCGGTTTTTAAATATCCATTTTGACCATCACTGAATCCATTTCGACTAGTTTCGGCATGACGTCTGTACATATGTAAGTATGTATGAACGTACGTACGTATGTATGTATCTCGCATAACTCGAAAACGATTAGCCGTAGTGTTTTGAAATTTTAGATTTAGTACTTTTGTAACATTTAGTTGTGTACCTCCTCTTTTGGTTGCAATCGATCAAACCAAAAGTGTCCAAAAATCCGAAAATCAAAAAAATATATATTTTATGGATTTTTTCTTAACTGCGGTAATAAACGCTCATAGAGAGCTTTTCAACGATATATCGTTGGTGGTTTTCATTGGTTTCAAAGTTATAGCCAAATGAAATTTTAGTTAATGAAATATTTAGTACTATAAGGGGAAGGCACATCGGTTCGAATCAGAGGTCATCTTCTTTTTTATTTTTTAAACTTTTTTTTAAATTTATTTTTTTAACATTTATTTTATTTTAAATTAAATATATTGATTTATTAATAATTATTATTAGCCTGCGATTGTAAAAAAAAAATTACAATAAACAAGTATTCAATAATAACAATATAAACAAAGAATGAAAAAAAAACCAGAATTTATTAATGAAATAAAATTTTATGTACTTTTAAAAATGTGTATATGTAATTTAATAGACATTATTACATACCGTATGTGTATATATAATAGAGTTGTGAATACTACTACAGTGATTAGGAATATTTAGTGATCATAATAAATATAAGTAATATACAGTGATTATAAATACGATTAAAAATGTTATGGGTTCCTAAGTTTATTGTTGTAAAAGAATTGAATATTGACGAATTGCAACACCGAATTATCAGTAGACTTTAAAACAGAATTTAAAAAAAAAACACTTAAATAATTTGTCGATGGTCAGGAAAAATAATATGGTCACAGGTGATTTATCGATTTGGGTCACATTATTATATTGTATATTAATTTTAATTGTTATTATTATATTTTTTATTGAAATATTTGTAGGTAAACACACCTGTGCCTAATAACCAACCCCACGGTGTTTTATTTGGGGATGGGGAAGTTACATTACTGTAAAAACCTGACGTATTTCATAAGCCACATGTGCTTCATATCACTTAATATTTTGAAATCTACCGTATAATGGAATGCAATACAGCTGCATCCTGTACCAAGTGTACAGAATAATTATTCAGTTTTGAATAGACTTTCATCGAGTAAAGTTCTATTGCAGTACTTGTTCGATCCACTTCATCGTCCTGTTTAATTCATTATTAACAAAATGATGTTAAAAGTTATGTATGCCAATTATAATAATATTAATTGTTTTAATAAAGTTCATGTTTGATTTATTAATAATTATTAATCTCCGATTGTAAAAAAAATTATGATAAATTAGAATTCAATAAGTTATTAATGAAATAAAATTTTATTTACTTTTCATTATTTTTTAAATATGTATATGTAATTTATTAGTCATACAAGGAAATCATGTAGTGTCCACATCACATTTTTTTTAATGATAACTGTACTTGTTAAACTTTTTTTTATAATACTTTTAACAAATTTAAATTCAAAAACAGAGTACTATGAGATAATTTCAATGGTTAATTCTTTTTGAGGTTTTATTTTTTTTATTCCATTCTTGTAGTAAGAAATTGATAGTTTATTCAGTAATTCTGTCCAAATATTTTAATATATCCGATAATAGACTGAATTTCTTTTTTTTTAAATTGTGCAACGTTGATGTAAATACAAATATATATAAGGTATAATTCCGTATGAAAATAATCGAATTTACATACTAATAACAATTTTTTTTGTAATTTTTAAAATTATTTTCTAGTGTAAGAATTTTGGTTACTTTCTTTGGAATAATTTTCTGAAAATTGGTTCTCTTTGTTAAATTAATAAAGAAACAGTAGGTACAATAATATACTGTTGTATTGAACAATAAAGTTTGAAAAACGTTTTAATGTTTGGTGTAATTTTTAAGTTCAAACTTTTGAAGAAAAAGAAGTGATCTTGCTTATCGTGAGGAATAATAATTAGCATTTAGTTTTTTATGCTGGTTATATCCTTAGGATACGCTGAAATTTTTTATGTAAGATAATTATTCTTTTAGAGAAATTCAAAAGTGTTTCAACTTTTTATATAATTCTTCTTTTTTTCTCTTTATTTTAAAATTAGACCGTATAAAAATTTATTATAACATGAATTTTCTTTTTACTAATAAATTTATATTACTGGGTTTATTTAACATTTTTTAAACAGATTATTTTCTTTAACTAATTATTACTTCGTGAAAAAAATCTCTGTAGTGTTAGTGAAAAAGAAATTAAAAGCCGACGTATTTTTGTAACATTTATTATTTTTTTATCATAAAATTTTAAGTTAAAACATGGACTGATATGTAACGATAATTTATTACTTTATTAATAGTTAAATTGTAATTTATGATTATTATTGTTTTATAACTGTTCTCATTACTGAGAATTCTACTATAGTTTCTGGTTATATGAAATGTCAAACTTAATCCTACTTTACTGCAAATTGTTCTTTCAAATAAACAGGGACAAATAGAAAAGGAAATATAATCAAATAAATATAACCTTTTTTTTTAAATATTATTTTTCAGTTATCTTTTTATAAAATAATATTTCCTTATTACCGTAATACTTTCTAAAATAGTTTATAAAATTTAGTTTGCATTTCAAAATACCATTATTTCTCTTAATTCAAAACACGTACAAGGTTTTTTCATATGATATTATATTTCTAATACCATACAAAAACATATCGTTTATTTCAAAAACGAATTTTTCTAAAATTGTAATAATAATAAAAAATAAACCGAAATAGTTTGCATTTTAACAATAGTTTTCGTTATTAAATATTTATTTAAGTTCAAACACTCGTATTTTATGAATTTAAATAAATTTTATCATTATCTTATAAGCTAAAATTGAATTTCTTCGTCCACAAAATTCTTTATGTAATATATTCAGGAAGAAGATAACTGTAAAATATTTCACTAAAAGAATGTAAATTTTGAAACCCCTTTAAGAATTTCTTATCGTAATAAAATATAATACCTCTGAAACATATTATGTGGCTGTTACGACTTCAAATAAAAATTGCTTTTATTGTAAAATAAACAAAAATATTCTTAAAATTCTTTTTATTCCAACTTATAACGCTGCGCTAAATTGAAAAAAAAATTAATAATTTATTGCACTCATAATTTGGATTTAACTACAAAATCAAAAGCAATAGTTTTAGCGCAATTTTTTTTTATCATTTTGCGGTTTTGATTAGTGCTGTTTTATTTATTTGTTTTTTTAGATAATTTTACATTTTTTAACTTTATTTTTATATTACATTTGATTACTGAAGAAAATGAAAAATGCCTGTAGTTAGAAATATATAGTTCGACCATTCCTGACGTGTGGTTAATTGAAACCCAACTTACCAAACCAACACCGGTATCCACGATCTAGTATTCAAACCTGTGTAAAAATAACTGACTTTATTAGGACTTGAATGCTGCAACTTTCGACTTCCAAACCAGCCGTTTTTGGTAGACGCGTTCACCACTAGACCAACCCGGAGGATTTTTCCTTACACCTATAGGTTCTCTTCAAATCTATAAAAATATTCCTTAACATACGTTTTATATATATATAATATATCCATCAGATTGGTCTAGTGGTGAACGCGTCTTCCAAAATCAGTTGTTTTGGAAGTCGAGAGTTCCAGCGTTTAAGTCCTAATAAAGTCAGTTATTTTTACACAGATTTGAATACTAGATCGTGGATACAAGTGTTTTTCGTTGTTGAGTTTCAATTAACTACACATTTCAGGAATGGTTGAACGAGACTACACGACTACACTTCATTTACACTTAGACATATCATCCTCAATCGTCCTCTGAAGTATTATTTGAAGGGTAATTACCGGAGGCTAAACACAGAAAAATAAAGGTGTAAGGAAAGACTCTTTTGAATAAGAGTATGCATTATTTTTATCTATCCTTTGATAATAAGAAAAGTGATGCAAAAAAACATTATAGAAAACTATTACTGAGTGTGAGTAAAAGTGATTTTATGCAGGAATGTGTATTTCTTTTACCTAAATTTTCTAACTAATTTTGTTTAATTTTAGCCGAAATAAATTTGATTACCTGAATGATATACTTTTATATATCATTAAAATATCTCAATTAGCAATGGGGAAATATTAAAAATATCTTTAATGTCGTATAGGAAACTGAATTGTTCTGTTTCAAATCTCTCTGTCATAGTTATGAAGAAAAAATTACAATTGGATCATGATAGGATCTTCCTTCAGAAAAGAAAAAACTATCATTGAAACAACTAAAAATCTATCATTAATTTAAAATCAATGATAGATTTTTAGTTGTAACATTATCTTGATCGAATGAAGGACTTTTTTTATTTTATTGAAATCAAATAAAATGAGGTTTATATGTATTTTAACATTTTATAGAAAATGGTATATTATTCAAAATATAAATGTATATTCAAACTAAACATAATGGAAAAAAAATGCGTTTAATGTACAGTAAATAAAGAGGAACATTTCTTAATGTAATCACAATAGATTCAACGGGATAAAAACAGACCGACTAGGGAGTTAAAACAGATAAAGCTGTCTTTTTATCGAATTCTTCGTGGAAATGTTTACCTTTGGGAAGAAGCGTTTATCTTGGGGACAGAACTTGAATTTTTTTTTACCTCTCTTCACTTTTAAAAAGATTTTCTCTTGTAATATTCTCTAAAGTTTTAAAAGGAAATAAGAAAATAAAATACCACAACTAACAGTTGAAACGTTTAGATTTGAGTTGAAAATCAGGTGTGGCAGCAATAGTAATTGATTATTTATGTTAGCCATAGGATTCGACTAATCTTGTTTACGATATCTACCGATGGTTTATCCATAAATTTTTCAACGTTTTTATGCAGTACTATATTTAATTATTTTATTGGGTTGCTTTTAAGTAATGTTATATAAAGTTCAAATTTTTCAAGTTAACATAAAAAGTTACTTAATGAAATTTCGTTTTTTAACGTTTACTTAAATTTTAAATTGTGAATACATTTTTTTACATAAATTACATTATATGTTTTATTTATAATCAAGTTTGGATGTTTAAAATAAAAAAATAAACGTTAAAGGCACTGTATAACGAAATTTCTTGTAGCAAAACCCAATTTTTTGTTTTCTTATTTCAAATTCGCATTACCACAAGTAATAATTTTAACAATTTCGGTTCCAATCATTATATGTGCAATAACTTAAACGACCTGATATAGAAATTTTAATTAACTTCACTTAACCTAAATTCTTTTCTACGTTGATTTAAATATCAAATGCCTTATAAAATGGCTCTTCAAGCTAAGGAGACTTTACATGAGTCATTTAAATAAATGAAACAGCCTGTTAAATTCAAGAATCGTAGTATAATGTTGGTATAAATATTTAAATAATTCGATTCCCGGTTATTTTCTCCAATATAATTTCCGAAATCGTCATTTCCTGAATGTGCTTTTCCACAACAAAAAAGTCCAATATATTTTTTTCCACATTCAATTTCAATAATTCCTTAGACCAAAATAAATATTTTCCCGAATGATTTTTATTTTTGGAACTGTTAAAATTATCGTCGTTCATCTGAACACATGTTACGATAACGACTGCTGAAAAAGGAGTCGATATCCTGTAAAATCTGTAATATTATTCTCTCAGAATACGAGATTTATAAATTTCGTTCCTCCCAGAAATATGTCTGATTCTGAAGAAAAAACAAGTGCTAATTTTTTCAACAAAAAATTCAAATTTACATAAATGTAGTCCATAGTACATAAATATATTTTGTTTTCGTTTCGTTTTTTTTCTTAACAAAAATTTTATATCGTTTAATATTGTACTTTATTTTACCTCGGTTTAAATGTTATTACTATAGTCCTGAATTTGTTAAACAGATCATGTCATGAATTTTCACAATGAAAATCTTAATCGTTAGAGTATAATTAACAGCTTATATCTAAATATAAATATGTTTAATCTCAGATAAAACAACATATATAAGTAAAATATTAATAGAAAGTTAAAAGTGAAATTATCTTGAAACTAATGTTTTTAGATCCAGATTATTCATGAGTTTTTCCCGCAGTATCATAATTAGAAAATGAATATAGTAATAATTTCACAACCGACTACTCACACATTGGATAAGGCCTTTCAAATGCCAAAAAGAGTAAGATCGATATAATTATAAAACCTTTAATTTTGTTTTAATTTGCTTTATCGAAAACAATGTGTGTGTAAATATAGAAAGTCATGAATAATATTTTACGCGTAGGTTGAAATTTATATATTTGTGTATAAAAATAAATCTTGGACTGTTTATACGTACTTTATCAGTTTCGTCTTCGAATTAATTCTAAATATTTTCAATTGATATTTAAGGTTTATTAAACTTCGCATATTTTATACATCCTTATTATTAATAGCTAAAATTTTTATTTAAATTACTAAGAACACTTTATATATATTACCTTCATTACTTTGTTTCAACTAAGCTCAATGCATTAATTTATATTTTATTGTAGGAAGTAAAGTTATCTCGTATTATAATTTTATTTTATATTTTTTTATTATTAAATAATTTGCATTCTATAATAGTTATATCCATTTAAAATATGGATTGTCATCGTTATTCTGCTTTTAATATATTATACTCTTTAACTAGTTTAGTTTAAGCTGTCAACTAAACTTTAACACCGTTTCATAGCTCTTTAAAGAACAACAATTTACTTTAATTGACTTGTTGTAATTACGTACTTGTAATAGCTATTTATTTCTAAACGGGATTCCTGCTTTGTATCTTCATATATTCATGTAGGGTTTTACTTATAAGGAATTTTATTAGATTTTAAACGAATCCATTAACTAACTAATTATTAGCTGGTAGATTGGTGTAGGTCAGCGTACTGGCTCATATTAAACTGTTCCAGAGATCAATTATCCGCAAACTTGTGATGTTTTTTATTAATTTATTATGACAAAATAATAATAATCGTAAAGAAAGAAAAAAAAAGAAGAAAAAACAAATTAAAAATGCATCTATTTTCAACTAGATCAAAAAAGAGAGATGATTCTAAATTCAACTCTTGTGTGCGTTATTATTTTTTTTTTTAGTTTAAGCTTACGCGTTTCAATAAACCTCTATCCAATGTTTCGTTTTTTTTAAATATATTAAAAAGCTGTTTCTCTAGTGGTTCTGTTATCAAATTTATCTGTTCTAAATGGAAGATTTTTTTTTAACAAAAATTACATTATTTTCATTGATAATTGATATTAGTTTAAATTGTTTTGTCATTATCATCACTTAACGTACAATTGTTACAGCACATTGATATCTCATAATTCAGTTCAGTGACTGGGAAAATTGCTTGATGAACTTAGTCTAAAAATAAACATGTTTTCCTAGTAGAAAGAGCCACTCACTTTGCTCAGGCAAACTTGATAGTTTCTTTACGCTATTTCTCTGCATTCCTTTTGTTGTTTTTATCAATACTCAGCCTTTGCGTTCCCTATGAGCGGATTTTTTTTTATACAGATAGCGGATTTTGTTAGGTTTATACAGATAAATTTACAAAAATTAGAAAATTTTATAAAATTATTAAAAAGATGCTTTATTTATTTATTTTTTTTGTCTTCAGTCACTTGACTGGTTTGATGCACCTCTCCGAGATTCCCTATCTAGTGCTAGTCGTTTCATTTCGGTATGCCCCATACATCCTACATCCCTAACAATTTTTTTTACATATTACAAACGTTGCCTGCCTGCCCAATTTTTTGTCTTCCAATATTAAAGCGATTATTCCAGGATACCTTAATATGTGGCCTATAAGTCTGTCTTTTCTTTTAACTATACTTTTCCAAATGCTTCTCTCTTCATCAGTTTGTCGCAACACCTCTTCATTTGTCACTTTATCGTCCAAGTTACACTTCCATATAAAGCTACGCTCCAAACATATAAATTATTAAAAAGATGCTTTATTTATTTATTTATTTTTGTCTTCAGTCACTTGACTGGTTTGATGCACCTCTCCAAGATTCCCTATCTAGTGCTAGTCGTTTCATTTCGGTATGCCCCGTACATCCTACATCCCTAACAATTTTTTTTACATATTACAAACGTTGCCTGCCTGCCCAATTTTTTCCTTCTACCTGTCCCTCCAATATTAAAGCGATTATTCCAGGATGCCTTAATATGTGGCCTATAAGTCTGTCTTTTCTTTTAATATACTTTTCCAAATGCTTCTCTCTTCATTAGTTTGTCGCAACACCTCTTCATTTGTCACTTTATCGTCCAAGTTACACTTCCATATAAAGCTACGCTCCAAACATATACTTTCAAAAATCTTTTCTTGATGTTTAAATTAATTTTTGATGTTAACAAATAATATTTCTGGCTCAAGGCTCGTTTCGCCTATTCTATTCGGTATTTTTTATTGCTCCTGCTTCGCCCATTTTTAGTAATTCTACTTCCCAAATAACAAAATTCTTCTACCTCCACAATCTTTCCTCTTTCAATTTTTTACATTCAGTGATTCATTTTCTTTATTTCTACTACATTTCATTACTTTTGTTTTTTCTTGTTTATTTTCTAGAGGTAGTTTTGGCGTAGGACTTCATCCATGCCGTTCATTGTTCCTTCTAAATATTTTTTATTCTCAGCTAGAATTACTATATCATCAGCAAATCGTAGCATCTTTTTCTTTTCATATTATATTGTTACTTCGGATCTAAATTGTTCTTTAACACCATTAACTGCAATTTCTATGTAAAGATTAAAAAGTAACGGGGATAAGGAACATCCTTGTCGGACTCCCTTTCTTATTACGGCTTCTCTCTTATGTTCTTCAATTATTACTGTTGTTGTTTGGTTTCTGTAAATGTTAGCAATCATTCTTCTATCTCTGTATTTGAACCCTAAAGGTGCTTTATATAATTATTTATAAATTTCACCTTTTAGATACTGACGGAAAATTAAAAAAAACTTTAAAAATTTGCACAAAACTTCAAAAAGACGAAATTAAAATTTTTAGAGCCTTTTTTGTATCTTTTACTAAGTTTTTATTTTGTAATATTTTATTTTTAATTTTATTTTACATTTTTCAATTTTATTTTTAAAAAAATATATTTGTACATATTAAAAAAAATAAAATTAACGTGCATATTTTTTTTTTTTTTAAATTACTGTAAAATAAAATTAAAATTAAAACTCAGCAAAAGGTCTAAAGAAAAACCTTTATAATTTTAATTTCGTCTTTTTGAAACTTGTTAGTGGTTTTTAATTTTTCACCAATATCCTAAAAGACGAAATTTATAAATAACTTTTTTTTTACTTCGGGGAACACCGTTAGGTATTATTTCAGAGAATGAGATGAATGACAATTTTTTTAGCGTATGAAAATGCCATGTTTGAACGGGATTCGAACCCGGGACCACCGAATGAAAGGCTGAGACGCTACCATTCGCACCACGGAGGCCGGCTAGTACGCTTTCTTGCAGTGGTTTTACTTATCTTTTATCAAATAAAGATAATTTATAAAAAACAAAATCCAGTTTTGAAATTGTAGTAATTACTGTATATCCAGCGGGTTGGTCTAGTGGTGAATGCGTCTTTCCAAATCAGCTAATTTGGAAGTCGAGAGTTCCAGCATTCAAGACCTAGTAAAGTCAATTATTTTTCACGGATTTGAATAGTAGATCGTGGATACCGGTGTTCTTTGGTGGTTGGATTTCAATTAACCACACATCTCAGGATGAGACTGTACAAGACTACACTTCATTTACACTCATACATATCGTTCTCATTCATCCCCTGAAATATTATTTGAAAGATAATTAACGGAGGCTAAACAGGAAAAAGAAAGAAAAGTAATTACTATATGCTACGTGTACTAAATTTATTCAAAACAAATATTGTCAATTAAGAAGAAATAGGATTCAGAATCTGTTAACGTTTTATTCAATAAGAAATATTATTTTACGTTCGTACCTGTACATTGGCTTAATATTCTAAGTTGCTGTATTCTAAATTACGACGGAAATTATTGTTATTTGTTTAGAAATTACCAAATGGTAGAAACTTTTAAAATTATCAATGAATGCAGAATTCCTCAGCCCAAACTTAAACAGAAAAGTAAGTGTCAAAACTTCATGGACTATGAAAAGTATAGATCATTTATGAATTTTATGCATGTGAAAAATAATATCGGGTAGATTGCTGCAGTAATCATTTTCACTCAAACCCACCTTTTATTTCCAATACTCTGCTTTGAGTTCATGAATACTTTGTAAATTGCTAGTGCTTACCCTATTTTTTATGGAACTCAGAATTGCACCAATATTTGAAGCTGATACTACTGTTTTTTTTTAAAAAATCTGCCTCTGAGGCTTTATTTATAATAAATTTTACATTATACGGCATGTATCACTGTCAAGGACACAAAATATCATTTATCATTCTACATTAGATTTCACCATCTCATCTAAGCGCTTAATAATGTTCATTTTAAAAATATTTGACCTCGATACTGACCTAATAACATGTTACGGGTAAAGTTTTCCTGTTTGTGAATTTCTTTTTTTTATTTTTTATTCTCTCTGATAAAATAACTTTGCTTATTAACGTACTTATTAAAATGAAAATAGGCTTTGTTGATGAGAGTAATTTTATTTCAAAAATCATTCCAAAATCTCATGTTTTCAAGTGCCCAATCAATAAGTGTGTGACTCTATGTATGGCCTGTTGGCTTAAACTTTTTGTGTCAATGAATGTTAGATGCAGTGTCATAACAAGGTGTACTCAACAGATCTTTCTTTACAATTTCTCACATATAGATCTTAGCAGTTGTGGAAATTCTTGGATTTTCAACAGCACTTTCATGATTCACGTCGATTTCTTTTCTGTCAGATGTGATGAATGAGTACGCTCAAGTACTATAAATATCTTATAAACAGAATTTCTTAGAATCTGTGCTTTGTACTTTGTTCTTTATTGAGTGATTATGCTGACCGAAAAAATTACAAAGTTTGCGAAGTTATTTTTTGTTTACACAAAACGGATTACCTTTTTAACAATATCGACACGTTGTACATCACTTCATGACTAGAATTGTAATGGATAATTAATTAGTGACAGATGTGAAACACAACGATCAACCATGGTACCAAATGATAGGCATAATTTAAGCACGTCCGTTAGCTTTTCTTCGTATTCTTTTATTTATGAAATTTATAAAAAACAAATTTTTGTGTATGTAAGATACATTTTCTCAGAAAAAAGTTTTACTCGTATGATTTTTTTGCTTAAATACAATTTTTAAAATTTTATACACTTTTTTATTATAGCCTAATTGTTTTACTGTAGCAGCGTGTTGACTAAAGTTATTTTTAAACTTTTCTTTGAATAAGTCTTTGTAATGGAAGGAGCAATTTTAGGTGATATATTTTAAAAGGAAAAATTGGAAAGGAAAAATTATTTTTCCTTTCAGTAGCTCAGAAATACGCTGTAAATTGTAGCTTATGTTAGCAAAATCATTTCGTACGTTCTTTTAGTCAAACGGCTTTTGAATAGAGCAGGACTTTTAACATTTAAATTAAATTTTGCTTCGTTTTTCTTTCACACTTTAATATTAATGAAAAATCATTTTTTTCTTTTTTTTGTACTATCAAATTCTGTTGCTATTTTGATTAAGATATTTTGTTTTTTTATTTTCTTATTTTTTTTTTTGATTTGTTACAATATTTAAAAAAAATTGTATTTTACGGTTAAAGAATCTATTATTATTATTTCTCCTCATTTTAAGTACAAATCTCAGGTAAAACTTTTGGTTGAACGATTTCTAAATGATGAAGTTAACATTACTAAATCTGTCATTTTCTTTAAACATTTGTCTTAGATATATTATCCATTGTGAATCAGAAAATTTCCTTGCCGTCTGGGATCCATTCATCTTTGACAAATTCGTAACAAATTTTTTTTTTTCTGATAATACGAAAATTTATCTTTTAATAGTTCTTTTCAATTTTAATAATACTTATTATTTGTTGTCTCTTCTTGCTACAAGGACTTTAAAATAAGTATTAATTAAAATTTGTATGATAATTATAAATGTTATATAACCTTAATAAAAATATATTTTTAAAAAAGTTAATAAAATATTACAAAAACAGGGATAATAAGGAAATAAATATTAGGATAGAGGCATAATGAATCATAAAAGTATAGAATTTTGTTATTTAAGGATTAATATTACGAAGGATGGACAAATAGATATAGAAATCAAAAGAAGAAGAGCTTCTGTGCAGAATTTAGTATTAAGATACTATTTTACTAAGCCTGCCGCCGTGGCATGACTGGTAGCGTCTCAGCCTTTCATCCGGAGGTCCCGGGTTTGAATCCCGGTCAGGTATGACATTTCACACGCTAAAAAATTGTTATTCCATCTAATCATATGAAGAAATACCTAACGATGGTCTTGGAGGCTTTTTTTTTTTTTTTTTTTTTTTTTTATCTTGTTAAGCACCCCAAGGCAACCAGCCTCCGCCTGTTAAGACATAGCATGGTCGCCTTGCAGTGCCGTGGCAGCAGTCTCTGCCCACCCTAACTGCCTCCTTACGGAGGATCTCCCTCCGGGGTCCCCAAAGCCTCTTCAGGGTGAGCCAACCACCTCATTGGGCAGCTAACTCCCCCCTCTTCGATGGGGCTACCCTCCCCGTCCCTAACCTACATGTAGTCGGCACGCCTTCCGCGTGCCGCTACCCCCACGCGTTCCTCTCATACCTGAGGGTCCTCGATGCCATCATCGGGGAGCCCCGACCCCACTACACTTGCCAGTGGAGCCAGAACACTCTAGGCAAGAAGGCTACCTCCCTGGTCCCTAATCGTCGCCACGATTCATCCCCAGCCTTCAAATCTTTTAAGTCTTTTTTTTTTTTTTTTTTTTTTTTTTTTCCTCATTCACACATTATTAATTGAACAAAACACAATAAAATTAAAAGTACAATAAAAAATAAACTCCTACGACGCCGACCAGTCCTCGCCTTCCTCAGAGGCGTGCACGCAATCTCGGGGGTTCTTCCTTGGCCTTGGTCTCCAGTAGATGGTGAGCCAAGTTAGCAATCTCCAACCATTCCTCACTAGATCTGATCATGCGCCTGACCACATCGTCGGGTGTGAACGCCGCAACCCTTCTCCTGTCGGCGTCCCACCGGACACAGTCGAACCAAGTGTGCGCGACCGTGTCCACTTCGTCGCAGTACCTGCACACCGCTGATCTTCTGCGTTTAAACCTGTGCAGGTAACTGCCGAAATCGCCGTGGCCCGTGAGCAGCTGGGTGAGGAAGTAATCCACCTCTCCATGTCGCCGCCCCACCCAAGCTCTCACGTCCGGGATCAGGCGCCTGGTCCACTGCCCCACCTGACTCACCTCCCATCTCGCCTGCCACCGATCCAGGATCTGTGCCCTCGCCTCTTCCTTGGAGACCCCGCCGAACCGCATACACCTCTCTTCCACTAGTAAATCGATTGGCGGGGACCCCGCGACGACACAGATTGCATCGTAGGAGACCGTCCTATACGCACAAGACGTGCGCAGGAGCAGCCTCCTGTGGATCGATGCCAACCTCCTTTGGTACTTTTCTACCTTCACCACCCTGCTCCACGCAGGGGCCGCGTAGAGCAGCACTGAAGTCACCGTCGTCGCGATGACCTTCCTCTTCTTCTCTGTAGGCCCTGCTGTATTGGCCATGAGGCGAGAGATCGCTGCCAAGAGGCGTTCCCCCTTCAACGCTGCCTCCTCTACATGGGGCCCGAATGAACGGTTCTTGTCCATCCAGACCCCAAGGTATTTGGCTCGCTGCACCTGGCGAATCTCTTGACCGTCGATAGCCAGTCGTATTTCTCTCAGAGACCGCCGTCCAGCGAAGACGACGGCCTCCGACTTCTCTGGGGCTATCGACAGCCCGTGCGCAACCATCCAGTTGTGAACGCCCCTCAGCGCCTGGAGGCTAAAAAAATTCTAGTTACTATATAACTACATTATCTAAGCGTAAAAATTTTCTTAAAAAATACTTGTGGGATGCAAAACATCTAAACTGGAAAAACATGAAGGAAAAATAATAAACTTTGAATTTTGGAGTGTCAAAAGAATGTTGAGGGATAAAAATTAAAAAAGGAAGATTTTTAAGAGTAATTTAGAAGAGAAAACTATATGGCAAATCTCTAAGGACGAAATAGGTTGACAGATCCTAGTTTTTATGATTTACGGTTAAAAGGATGTAAAATAAATTTTAAAAAAGTAGAAGAAGGCAAAGGGTGGAATTTACAAGACAGGTGGTAGTAATTAAGTTGAACTTAAAAAATTAGCACAGAACAGAAACCATTAGAAAAAAGCATCAAGGAAATAAAATGGCTAAAAAAAAAAACATTTCATTGATTTTTAATCTTGTTAATGTAACTGTTTTTATTTTTTAAATTGCAGTTAAGCAGATTTCTTGCCTAACCCGTTTCTATCATCTTATAAGTTTAATTGTGAAAGCAGAATTTTGTTCGAGTTTTAAGGTAAAAATTTGAGAATTATATTCTAGGCTATTTCACACTACGGACTATTGGAATTCTTCTTTTTTCCCCAATGTTGACTGTTTTTTTATTATATAAACTAGGTAGGTTTTCATATGGAGTATTATTTTTTTTAAATTTCCACTTTTTAACGAATTTCCTCCTCTTCCGCCTCACTTCGTTCAATTTATTCTTCTTAGTTTTTTATGCTACTTCAAAAATTTTACAATATACCAACACCCTCAGTGTTCACTGCTGAAGTGAAATCCAAATTTATTACTCACGGTTAATCACTGATATTATTAAAGAAAACAAATTAATTTAAAATTTAAATGTTTATATTTTCTGTTGGTAATGTTAATCAAGCAATCGTATGATTCTTTAATTAATTATGCACAGTAATATTTTAAAAGAATTCATATATGTTTACATCCTTTATAACATGATCATCTAGAGGATTAATATTTAAGCAAAAAAGAAGAAGAATCTAATTAACCACTTAATAATTTTGTAAAATAGTTGAGATGGAAAATTACTTAAGAAAATAACCATGTAATGATTATCTGTTAGCGAAACAATGGCATGATCATGTAAATATAAAACTGTTTATCTAAACATTTTTTAACAAATATTCATGACAGTTTTTTAAATATAGTGTTAAATTGATACTTAATTGGACTGGTCTAATTTTAAATAAGATCTTAGGGAACGAAATCTGTACTTTGTTCACTTTTTGATATCGTGGTAAAATCAAAATTGACTAAGGTATATTGTCCTTAAATATGTAATATGATAAATTGTTTCAGTATGTCTAGTCTGTTTTAGTAACATTCCAGATACTTCAAAATTCTAATGCTCTAGGGAAATTATAATTTGTTTACACCAGACATTAATTTAAATATCAGGAAAAGATTTTTGAAAGTATATGTTTGGAGTGTCGCTTTATATGGAAGTGAAACTTGGACAATCGGAGTATCTGAGAAGAAAAGATTACAAGCTTTTGAAATGTGGTGCTACAGGAGAATGTTAAAAATCAGATGGTTGGATAAAGTATGTATATGTATGTATGATATGTATATGTATGTATGTATATGTATGTATGTTGTATAAGTATGTATGTATATGTATGATATGTATGTATATGTATATGTATATGTGTATGACAAAAGAAGCATTTGGAAAAATATAGCTAAAAGGAGACAGACTTACGGACTACATACTAAGGCATCCTGGAATAGTCGCTTTAGTATTGGAAGGACAGGTAGTAGGAAAAAATTGTGTAGGCAGGCCACGTTCGGAAAATGTAAAACAAATTGTTAGGGTTGTAGGATGTAGGGAGTATACCGAAATGAAACGACTAGCACAGATAGGGAATCTTGGAGAGCTGCATCAAACCAGTCAAATGACTGAAGACAAAAAAAAAGGAAAATTATAAAAATTTTCCAAAATATTTGATAGATTAATGTTAATATATTAAAGTAACTTCAAAATTTAAAGTTTAGGCAGCCATTCGTCAAAAGTAAATTGCAATTTTTAAGCGTTTAATTTGATAATTTTTCTTCAGTGTTAATGTTACGGTAAATTTGATTAATCCGGTGATTGTGCATAATTACCGGTATATTTAACAGATTGCCTCCGATGTTGGAAAATTTAATAAATATATAGCAATGTATTAAATATACCGTCATTTTACATATTCCCCGTACTAACATATTTTATATATTAAATAACAACTCGACTCTAAGTAGTAATTACTGAATTTATTATTTAGATAATCAAAATATTACTATTAATTAGTAGAGATAAGCGATCGAAGTGAGCCTAGGTTATGTAACAACCTTTTTTGTTTCGTTTTACGTCGGAAGTGGAAAAATTTGCCTCAATCAAACGCCCAGAAGCCCGTTCATATTGGTTTATGGAATTCACCGCCTGAATGGTGAGACCCTCTAAAAATTCACTCACGACGTGGTGATGGAAACGCGCCCAAAGGGTTATCATCGTCACCACGCGTGCTTTAACGAGTGCCACCTGTGTCGTCCTTCCATGAAGGTGTTCAGCGTCCCACGGGGGTACACAGCGACGGCGATCTTGGTAGACCCCCGCAAATTGCCCTTCCATCCCCTCTTCCAGATCGAATACTACCCTATCTTCTGTCTTCTTCTTGCATTTTACATAAGAAAACACTCTTCAACAAGTTCCAACGTTGGTCTCATCCAGTTGATGAATTTATCACGCAATGCATCACGTCCTCCGGTGTCACATTCCCTTTAAATAGCCTATTCGTCTTCCATCTCCAGCGTCTTAAAAAAGTATGCTCTACATCATCACTTTCCTCACAGTACTGGCATATTGGAGAACTGCGTCTTCTCCTGGCATGGAGATAGACTTTGAACGATCCATAGCCCGTAAGCCACTGGACCGTCCAAAAATCCACCTCCCCATGCTTTCTATGCCCTCTGTAGTAGGTTATGTTATAACCTAACCAAACATAACCTGCGCTCGCTGACCTATTCTAATTAACGTTAAATATACAAATTGTATATGTTATTCTCAAAAAATGGAGGCGGTTAATCAAATTCACCGGTAATTATGCATAATCACTGGATTAATCAAATTTATCGTAACATTAATACGTATTGTTGCTTCATTCAGGTCTCAAATGATGTTAATATTGCTTAAGTAGGTGAATAATGGATCGTTTTAAATTTTTTAAATATATATAAATGTATATATTGTTCGTCATTTGAGAGATCTATAATTCTATAGTTCATTGGATGCAAAATCTGTAGCACTCTGTTTAATCAATAAAATTTAATCTGTGTGAAGTAAAAATAACTAAATGTAGAAATCTAATGAAAGCAAACTGAGTGTACTGTATTTGCTTTCATATGGTTTCTGTGATTTTAATCAGCCATGATTAAAACCACTAAAAATAAGTGAAACGCATTACCTGAACGGCACCAGTACTTAATACAAAAGGTTTAATGGGACGTAATAAATTCTTTTTGTAGAAGGCTTATATTGTTTGTTTGGATTGAGAATTATACTCCATTTTATACCTCTAATCCTTTTGTATTGGTAAATTGTGATTTTTTTAATTATCGTTGAAATAAATAGAATGAAATCGTTTAAGCCTAATGTATTAATTAAAATTTCTCTACTGCACAAATGATTTTTATTAAAAATAAAAAAGGAATTAAAGGTTAGTGTATTTTATAGCATTGTTTCATTTCTCATTTTCCGCTTAATTATATAGTATTTTAGGCTTACACTTAGTTGTTAAGTAAAGAGTTAAATTGTAGACTCTTGTGGGAAAGGGAAGCGATAATTCGTGATTTGTTTACTGTATAGGATATAGGTTAGCTGGATACGGCTGTAAAGTTTTTCCAAACAATTAACCCTAAAAGTTATCCATTCTATCCACTCTATCCTTCAGGATTATTTAAGCTCTGCATGCATGTCGCATCTCATGAAACTCTTTACAGTTCGATGCTTAGTTTTGTAGTCTGTATACGTTCTGTTTTTAAATTAAAATTTAAAGATCTGTTTTACTAATCTCTTCTTTTTATATGTAAATTTAATTTATTTTATTTTACTTCTGCATTATCGTTGGTGTTTTCACGTAATGTTAATTTTATAAAATCAGATTAAACTTAAATCTTCTGATGTTTATTTTTCAAAAATATATTATATTCATTTTCATAGAATGAGTATTTTGATTAATATGTAAATTTTTCAAAAATTGTTAAATCTTCATCACAGAGAAAAAATGGGTTGAGCATATTAACTAATTATGGTTTAAATTTCCATGAAAAAGTTTTCTTCTTTTGTTCAAGTCAAAACAAAATTGTTTAAAACAGAAATTATATAGTGATAGCAAAAATTAATTTCACGATTTTTATCTGTTATATAAGTTTAGAGTTTCTAAATAAAAATAAGTTATTATATTTTTAAAATGTTCCTGATCCATCCAAGTAATTAGGCTCTAGAATATGTCGCTTTACTGTTTTCATTTAAATTTAATTCGGATTAATTTTGATAAACGAAACCATCTGTCTGGTTTTCATTCAAAATTGACGAGGTAATTCACATCCTCTATTAAGACATCCATTTTGAAAGGTAACGCGCAAGTAGATGCTGTTTTACCTCTCTTTCACTCTCTTTCACTCTCTCTCTCTCACACACACACACAAAGAGAGAGAGAGAAAGATAGAGAGAGAGATTCTTCTACTTTTGTAGCGGAGTGGTGTGTCTGTCTGTGTGCGCACACCGGTCACGGCTTCGCCTGTGCTGTATGGTTACTTGCGTTTCCCGTCGCAGTCAGGAGATGTTTAACTCGCCCTACTCATCTAGCCAACAGGCTTTGCGCCCTGGATCTCTGTGTTCATTAAAATCATGCTTAGAATAATAATGATAAATAAGAATTAAAGCCTCTTCAATTTATAAAACCTTTAAGTATGTTGTAATTCATTCAGAGCAACAGTTTGGTTAGTACAGGATCCACTAATTAGTTTTTAGATTTCCCGTCGCGGCTTCGCTCGCGAAATACGTAATCAGAATTACAAACATAAATTATCATTAATATGTTACCAAATCCTATAAAGATTGATTCAAGTGATTTGAACAAGTAGCGGTGACCAGACTTAGAATCGGTCACACGCGATTAACAAATTTATATTTGTTAACCGGCGAAGTGAGACCAATGTGCGGTGTTTGTAATAAAACACTGACAATCAAGCATCTAATAGAAGAGTGTACCATATATGAGGACCTCAGAAAGAGGTTCCGTCTTACAAATAATATTAGTGCTGATCTGGATAATGGAAATGAAGAAAATATAGTTGCATTTTTACACGCCAGTGGACTTCTTAAAAGTCTATAAAATAGAAGTTTAAAGCTGTGGTAAAAGATACTCTAAGCGCTAGTTTTTATATATACATATAAGGGAGTCTCGAAGCGTGGCACGTATAGTGACGGGAGGTAGCCCTCTTGCCTAGGCCATTTTGGCTCACCTGCATTCAAGAGCAGTGAGTCGGGGTGTGTCCGATGATGGCATGGGGGACCCTCAAGGGTGGATTGAGGGCGCGAGGCTATGGGCGTACGCCGTGCATGCCTATGGCCTGATATAAGAAGGATTCAACTGCCACGGCACCCTGGCACGACTGATATACTGCTCAACGGCGGTTCTGGTCGCCCCGAGGGTGCTTAAGCAAACTATAAATGAGACTTCGTAGAAGAAAGAAAGATATGGTATTGATTAGTTTAATTTTAATTTTAAGTTCATGGTCTTTTGAGAACCTATCTCAAATTTTAATATTGAGGCCCTTTACACCCCGTAAGTGTTTGTGATTGTCCTTGTCTTTCATGTTTTAATGTTTATTGTGAAGTTTGTGTTTTTAAATAAAATGTAACGGCCCTTTACACCCTTACATATGACGATCCTGATGGAGATAATAATTTCTTTTAAAGAATGTGACGAGGGCTAATGACCTTAGCAGTCGATGCCCGTAAAAATTCAGAAAATTCAGATAAAAAAAAAAAAAAAAAAAGATTGATTCAATAGCGGTAGTATATTACGGCACCGCGTCTGACGCAAAGCTCTGGTAGTATAATACGGCAAAATTGCATAACAATTTGTTTTTTTTTACTCTTAAAATATTAAAATTAAAAAATCCCGAAAATGGTTTTTAGATATTTTTCTGGAGTATTTGCAAGCCGAAATTGATATATATGTGAGATATATATATAATAAGTTGAAACATATATATATATATATATATATATATATATAAATATGATATATATTTCCTACTATAGGAAATAAGAAGAATTTGTAATCATTGTTCGAAATTTTTTAACCTTCACTCCTTTCAAGGTCGAATTTCTAAAAATCTAAAAACTGGTTTTTAGATATCCACATGAAGATTACACATTTCAAAAATCAATTTTATAACTTCATTTGTTACCGACAAATTATGAAAATAGTAAACTTTATTGTTACTCCATTTTAACCCTTTAAACTCGGAATTTCAAAAACTCCTTTCTTAGTGTTCACTTACACCATAATAAGAACATGTACTCAAATTTTCATAAATTTATTTTCAGTCGTTTTTTTCTGGGCGTTAATGAACCAGTCGGTCAAGACAAGTTGCTTTATAAGCACAAATATTTATTTATTTATATATACAGTATATTTCTCTACACTTCTTCGGCTGAATGGTATATATTTTTATATAAATATATTTCATATCCATATATTATAAGATTGGTACCATATCCAAACGCTATAGGTGACCTTATATGAGACAGTAATACCTTCCAAAATGGCATACCCATTCTCATTCCCCCTTCCACAATTGCAATAGCCAATCCTATGCTATCAGAGGAAGTAAGGAGAGAAATAATTTTCTCTTGTCTTCTTTGCTGAAATAAATGTGTTACCACACATCAGCAAAGTAAGCCACATAAATGAAATTTCGTCTCTATCAAAAAAAATACTGGGATTATAGTTCACCACAAAAACTGGCTTCCCTCAGTCTCTCTTTTCATCTCTTTATATATATATATACGAGTATATATGTTATTATAATCAGCAGTAGATAAGGACATAGAACATAAAATTTCCAAGTTCGATTACCGGTTGAAATTTTTTCATTCGTCATCTCAAACATGTTTCATTGACTAGCATATAAGAGGTAAGAAAATTGATGTAGAATATTTAGATTATACAGTATTTTAAATAAGTCTCTTAAATTAAATAATTTATTTAGATCCAGTCAAATGACTGAAGACAAAAAAAAACTTTATTTAATCATAAATAAATAACATAACCTAATAATTTTTTAGTTATTTAAAAATCGATTATATATGAAAAAAATTCTTAAAGACTATATATTTTGCTTGATAGAGTATTTACCGTACAAGAAGTTCTATTAATTTTTTTTTCAGATATTTATATAACATTCTTTAGGCATTGGTTACTTTCTGTAATCTATTGCATTTCCTTGCAACCTTCCAACTGGATCACCTAATGGTATAGATCCGGTCTTTTCGTGGGAACTCTTACTAATTATAATATTAGTTACTATTTTATTATTAAATTTAAAATTTATACTCTTATTAGGGTATAAAATTGGTGAGAATCTATAAACGGAATACGAAATATATATATCTAGCTTTTATATACGTATAATATAATACAATATAATGCATTATACCCACTACTATACTATATACTATTACACTACTATTACTATATACTACTATTACTAGTATAGTACTATTACTATATATATCGTATTATAAGCGTAATAGGATAAACATACATGCTTCTGCCTAAATCCCATCAATTTAACAACAAAGTTGACCTTATAGTAAGTAAAATTACGTAAATAATAGGAGAATAAAAAAAACTCATTTATAAACTCCTCAAGTTAGGTGCCAAGACTAGTTTGTCAACAAGCCTTCTTATAACTTAGTAGTTACTTTTATTTGTGTAATGGCGTATTAGTGATTGAATGAAACAGTCTTATCAAAGTGCGGGAGCATGGCTCGTGCCACAAAGCCTCGCCGTTAGATGACAATTTTCTCCCGGGCTTTAAGATTTAAGGTAATAAGATTTTAAACCCTCGAAGAGCAGAACACTCAAACATCGAATGTTTATTCAACTGCACCATCTCTCCAAAGCCACAAGATTTACCAACTGCTAGAACCTCTTTAAATTCAGGAAAAAATTCTATCTTTCTTATATGAATTTAAAACCATGCCATTCTCAAATCTGGTACTGGTTAACACAGTACCTATGTACTGTTAACAGAAGGTCCAGTACTGTTACTTTATTGTTAAATAAAATGGTCCATTGCTCAGTCGCGGTTCCACGCAACGGCTTAAACCGTCTTCTTTAATCCAATACAAGGGAACACAACTAAATTTGTAACATCGGTGGCATCAATTATAACCTCCTCTGAAGTATTTAAAATTATTTGGAGTAGTTTATTTCCGATGTTGATCACCTAATACTTCCTGCAATCTTCATCATTTTTACATAGCAGCTAGTATTTTTACGATCAGATCCACTGAAAACTCCTTTCCTAAAACGGTAATATATATATCTTACTTTATTCTTAAAGTCTCTTTATGTAAAATCGCCACAATCTTCAAGCTTACGTGGCGAAATATTATTATTATATTATATAAGTTTAAAAAAAAAAATCGTTGCCGTTTATTTTTAAAAAACAGTAAATGTTAGTGTTCCCTTTAAAAAAAAATCCCGATTCTTTATAATTTATCTACACAGTAACATTAATTTCTATATGTCTGATCTACGTAGGGAAAGACACCCTCTTGTGACGATCCCGGTCGTCTCATTTGCCATTCCGTTCCTAGCCATGATGGGCTTTACCGGTGGTCGCCTTTTAGACTCTCTAAATCTGATAACATACAGTTTACAGTTACACATACAGATATCAGTTTGGCGTCTGTCAACATGCCACTGATGCAAATTCCTCGGCAGATGTCAGCATATTTACAGAATCTATCATCGCCTTCGTATGGTCTCTTCCAACCACGACCATCTACCGTAATTTGCAACCCTCAACTGTCATATTAACCAATTCGCGAAAGCGCTCATCCCCGCGTCTTTTTGTGACACTGAAGATTCAAAAGACTCTTCCTGAGAGACAAAAACTCTTTCTACATCTAACACTCCTCCTGTACCTAACCATAAATATATACTATATTTATAACTCTTCCTATATCTTCAACTATGCACTCAGATCATTACTTGATCGAGTCTTTAAACATCAAAAGTGTTCTATCCTCATACCAACAAATTAAGTCTGATCGCAACAATGATAATTTTTTCTTACAAATCAATTTAATCAAAGTCCTCTTAATTTACTTGAAAAATCAAGAAACAGATTCACAAACTTAATAATTCTCTCTCTGCTCTAGTCCGCTTACGGGAGCGAGGTCAATACCTACACCATTCCACACCGCAGTTCCATCACGGAGGTCTCCACACATCCATCTCATCCTAACAGCGAATATCTCAGCTAAGCAGTGCTCGATGCCAAGATCTTCACTAATCTTATCTTGGTGAAGTAATCACCTAGGTGAGTCGCTAGCCACTCGGGTGTTGCTAATCTATGTGTATATTTATACTAGCATCAGATCCACTCAGCCACCCTCCGCAGGGCTAAGAATCTAAGAAAGCAATCAAATCTTAAATATTAAGAAAAAGCCATTTTTTCTTAGGCTGGAAATATAATAGACTAATGAGAATATAAAATAGATTATAAAATTTTACCAAAAATTATCACAATCTTCTTATTTAGAAGTATATAACTGCAGTTCAACATAATTTTCGTAGAGAGTACGGTAGGGAGCTACGTAGTAGGCATATAATTTACTCTTGGCACCAAACCTTTCTTGAGACAGGTTGTTCTTCTTCCACACAGAACGGCCCACGCCTCCTTCAAGCTGTTTTATATGAAAAAGTTAACTTTTTTAAAAACTAAACGCCAAGAATTTCTGGATTCTCTATATGCATAATTTTATCTAAAAAAAAATGTGTACTGGAAATTTTTAAACCAGATTATTGGTATCAAACATAGTGGTAGGTTGCTTAGAAGGAATAATCAGATATGGCTATTATGGTTATATAATTGTAGTTTAGTAGTGGGTATAATGCATTATATTGTATTATATTATACGTATATAAAAGCTAGTATACATATAAATAAATATATATTTGAAGGATAACAGAACAGTTAGTTGTGTGTGGGAGAGAAAGCGGGTATACGCAGACATTTGAATTGAAACTGATAGGTAGGTTAAATAGGAACTTACTAGTTTATTTTATGTGTGTCTGTGTGTGTATATATATATACACACGCGTATATACATACATAAACACTTGCACGCATGCACACGCACACATACACTAGTACACATGCTTATATACACATATTGTCTAACTGAGAACGCAAAATGGTTAACAAAATTAGTTTAGAATATATAGTTCACCAAACCCAGTGGCATTATTTAATAAAATTACAGCAATAATAATTTTATTTATTTCAGGTCTATTCCTTTTATGGATCATATTATAATAATTGATAATTCGGGTTAATCCTGGACACGAATAAATGTAAAAATCTTTATCTAATTTCATAAAAATTTATTATATTAGAATAAATATTTGTGCAAATAAGTAAATAACATTTACATATCAAATTAACTTAATAGGCTACCTACGAGAAAAATATTAAATCCTTTTTTGTAATCTGGTTGTCATTTTGATTTAATCTGACCTATATTTAACCTTAATTTTTCCTTGCATGTATTCTGTTAAATAGATTTTTTGAAATCTACATTTCATCTCAAATGTGGTAAATTTGTCATTTTTATTACGTAGAATGTTAATGCGTGTAAATTAATTGAAATATGAGAATATTTCAAATGTTAGTAAAAAATACTTGCAGTAACATTTAGTTCAATAGTTTTTGTTCTTTATATTATTTGGAAAAGAGCGGAAATTAATTTTAAGAAATATTATTACAAACACAACTGTTTTTTGCCTGCTAATACGTAAATATATTACTTTAGAATACTTATCTATTTGTTAGCTTTTATTGAATGTTATATTTTTGTAGAACTGTTAATCTAATTTTTTTTTAATTTTAATTTGTCTTAGATATATTTAACACCTCAGTTAGCTTTAGTAGAAGTTTACTGACAGATTAATTTACTATCTGAAAAGGAACCCCAGTCGAAAATTCAACTAACGTTTTCTTATGAAATTTATCAAATTTTATTTGACTTATTTCTTGTCTTCTGAAATTTAATACTAAAATTTTGGCTAAAGTTCATTGTAAATGTATTACATTAAAAAGGGTTTTTATCAAAAGAGAAACAGGTTTAATTTGTTGTCTTAGAATACTTTTTTTTAATTGAGCATTTACGAAAAATCAATTTTTTGCCAAAAGGGAGCAATCCACAAATATTTAAAGCCAGATTTAAGTTTTGTTAGTTGCTGAATTCGGTTAAAATACCTTTATGCAAAAAATTTAATAAACATAGTTTTACTATTTATTTGTAATCCTATCCAAACAAAAACTTAAGTCTTAAGTAATAGGCAAACAAGGTAATCTGAAAATTGAGGTGGGTGTGTGTGTAACCTACAAAAAGCGTGAAAAAACATTTTAATTAAATACTCAAAATCTTGAGGATAATTTTAATGAACGATTTCAGTGACTAAAATACCGAACTAAAATTCATTCATTTGTACTTGTATGTTAAAAAGATTGTTATTGCTTCCAAAATTTAACGATCGACAAGAAAATTACTAAAGTAGAAAAGAAACCGTAAATGTATGACATGCTACTTGGATAAATTTAGATATATTTCCTTTCTTAAACGAATCATCCAGATCCGCCCAGCTGTTCTCGAGTTTTAAGTGGTTATCGATAAAAATAAAGAAACTGGCGGGCATCTAATTTCTTTATAAAGATGAATTCAGTAATTATGACATCTGTAAGTTGTTTTATTTTAAATACACGTATTGGATGGAATCCATATATTATCATGTTTTATAAATAAATTTATTATTCGTAATTTAATGGTATTCCGTAAATTTTGAATCCACAGCATTCAAATGACACTATTTACATAAGTATACAATACTGTTATAATTTGGACAATGTGTTTCGGTTGGAAAGTAGAGCTGTATAACTGTATTTTAAAAGTGTTTTAAAAATTTATTTACTTAAATTTTATAGACACATGTTCTTTTTGAAGAGGTCAGAAATTTTTTTATCAAATGGAACGGATCACTTTCTTTGATCAGCCGCTGCCACATAAATTCTCCAGAATAGGCCAACAACTCAATATGATGCCTAACGGTTTCAAATCTTTTTTTCATTTTGCTTCTTTGCAAAACTTAATTACTCTTATTTTGTTATTATTATTAATTAAATTTAGTTCAATTAAACACAGAAATATTAATTTGATTAACTAATAATAATTATTCCTACATAAAAATATATAAATAATAAAATAAATTCAATTAGTATTTAAATTTAGATTTTTTTATCGCATATAACAAGATTTCTTTTAAATTTTAGCCTTAATTTATAATATTTTCTCCTTCCGGTAACTATAAGCTTATACCCAATTAAAGATACACTCCTTTTTAATGATAGAAAATGAATTTTGTATTGCATGAAAAAAAAATGTTTGAATAGATACGAACTCAGGGGATATTGAACGAAAAGTAAAGGGATTACCACTTCGCTACCGTGACCGGCGGACAGAAAGCTTAAATATAATACGAGATTTAGTATAATTACCTTTTCCTTAACCTGAATTTATTACGATTATTTAAGCAAAATTAAACAGAAGTATAAAATTAACTTCGAAGTTTCAAATTGAAATACGAAAAAGCGGCCGTACATTTAACAAAGTTTTTTTTTTAGTAAAGATAAAGTAAACAACCTTTTTAGAGTGATTCCTATTCAAAAAAGAAAGTTGGTTTTAAGAATTTTTAGAGCGTCCACAATAAGGAAGTTACCAAAGTGCAAAGTTTTAACTTTTAATCTTTTACGAAAGAAAGAAAAGTTCAGATAATTATACAAACCCCATTTTAGCTTTGTTTATATCTATAATACTATTTATATATATGTGTTTTAGATCCGTGAGTAGGTTACAGAAACTTTTTGAATGAAAAGTTATCTTAAAATAAACATTTTTCCAAAAATGTAATTAAATTGGATTCTTTGTTATCAGCTCCCAAGAGCTGAACTAAATATTTGCCTCGTTATCAACGTAGATTTAAATTGTAAAAAAAAAACAAAAAAAACAACGGTCAGTTAGCCTTTTTCGTTGTAAACAAGTAAAGGTAATTAAATACTTTAAGTAATGAAAACTAGTTTTCTTTTTTATATACAGTTACTTTCAAATTAGAATAGATTCTAAATAGCTTAATTAACGCGCCAGAAATTTTTACGAGGTAAAACCTTGATTAGAGCAGCGTAAAAAAATACAGGATTAATTTACATTAAAAAGCGGGAAAATGGTCGATTAACATTCCCGGCAGTAACTTTGACAGTTTCTTACTTCATACATGCCGTAAGACTTATAAATGTTTACCACTTAATTATCCAATATTTAGAATAAAGTTTCAAAAGATTAAATGTTTAGAAAAAATATTTTGGTCTGATTTCACTCCCCTTGGTGAAACGACTTTTTATTTTAAAAATTATGCAGCATTAAAAGTATAATTAAGAAAAAAATTCTTAGTAATCTATGTTGGGTCCAAGTTAGCCCCCTTTGATCAAATGATGTTTTTTCATCAGAATTTCGTAGTACTTAGTGTATAATTGCTAAAAAAAATTAATGGTCTCCCATTTGACCCCATTGCTCGAAAGCTATCTAATATGACATTTTTAATAGTGACAACTTGAAAAACAGATAAAGCATCAGAAATTATAATTTTTTTTTTATTATTATAACGACACAGCAACTTAACAATCTGTTCAGCAAGATAATTGAAGAATAAGTAAATATGTATATGATGTATTTGAACTAACATTAAGTTGCCACATACCCAGCGGATTGTGACTTAATAATGAAGAGCATTCGGTACGGCCAGACAATAATTGAAACGTAAAGGCAAATCAAGAATATGGTTCCTCAGCAATTTTGAAAAATCACTGATCGTGTTATCTAATAATTCGGGTGCCGATCCAAACGATTTTGATACCGTAGGCTGATCAGAGAGATTTCCTGCCGAACGGTTTGCAACTTAAGATCATAATATATGAGGCTATTTCTTATGTACCAGATTATGTTGAGCATTTTCCGCAGTGTTTTTGTTTGGTAGCGTTCAATATTTTAGTACTGGAGTTGAAGGCTGTACCCCACAATTCAAGTTCGTAAGTCCAAACAGGCTTCAAAACGGATTTATATCAATAATTTACTTTTTGCTGAAAGCCGAGATCTATGTCCTGTCAGCCAGTACAAGTGTTTAAACTTTAGCTCCAACTGTTTCCGCTTAAAAATGATATGTTTTGCTCAATTAAGTCGTTGATCAATATGAAAACGTAAATATTTACAGTCTTGAGATCTCGGAATCGGAACATTGAAAATAGAAACAAAGAAGATAAAAAAAAATGTTTTTTAATGTTTAAAATACTTGTCAGATCCCATAGGATACTCTTTTTTAAAAATGTCCTCATCTCTTCTACATTAATACTAGACATAGTTGAATTTTCAATTCTGAAAATTAGATTCTGAAACATTGATATTTTAAGTAGGATTCCAATTTCGCCTCCTTGTTTTTTCGTGAAAAAAAGATTTATTTAATGAAATAATTTACTTTAAATAAGTTGGCTCAATTTTTGTTTCATATTGTTGAACAAGGTTAAAAAAGGATTGTAGTTTTCTAAAATAAATCGGTAGTCTGTGTTCAATGGGATGGATATATATGTACATATATTCCTGTGAAATATGGTTGGTTACTTACGTTACTGTCGCGGTCAGGGGATATTTAGCCGCTCATGGCTCGCTTCGCTTGCTCTTCTCATCTAGCCAGAGGTTTTTGCTCCTTGGACCCTGCTGTGTTCATTAAACTCATCCTTGTGAGAATAGTAATGACAAATAGAATTTAAAATCTGTTCAATTATAAAAAAAATATCAGTGTAATGTTATTTCTTCAGAGGAACAGTATGGTCAATACCGCTCTTCGTTTCTCACTTCGTGTTTTTTTAATTTTTTTTATTATTTTTACTTTATGTTTTTAGTAAAGTAACCTTTATGTTTTTAGTAATCATCAAGTCGTGTTGCATATACAGTAACAATGACTGTGTTGGTTGAGTCGTCATGCCATCCACCGTCGCAGCCCTGAAAAAATCTAAATTCGTAAAAGACCCAAAAACGGTTTTTATATATTTAACTGAATAGTATTTGTAAGCCCCACTATAATATACGAGCCGGGCCAGTACCGGAGCGGAACGGTGATCTCAATGCACCGGTTCTAAATTTCGAACAGTTACCCACCTCCCACCATCGGAGGAGACTTTACAGCCTCGCGATGGAAGTATGGCAGCAAGAATTGCACGCCACGATTAAGGGAAGGATCTTGTATAGATTTATACAAGATCTGGTTGGATGGTATGCCTCGTCTTCCGTTTTTAAGGGCAACGGGAGCCCGAGTGCTCTCCAACCATGTAAATTTAAACCAATATTTGTTTCGGTACCACCTGGCAGCTGATGAGCTGTATGCGGAGAGGTCCAGTCAAATGAGCATATGATGTTTGACTGCCCTGCTCTTGGGGGGCTACAGACTGGGCCACCTTGGAATTTAGAAGTCAAGAGGAAAACTGGCCGCTCATAAACGGCGAGTCAGTGTGGCGAGAGCCGCATTTTGGAACGTGTGGGAGTACCTCGATGAGGTTGCGTTGTTCAACCGACATCGGTAGATTAGTTAAAAGTAAAGTATAATGACTCCTACCGTGCTGCTGTGGGAAGCTAATTCAGAGATAATGCCTGGCCACCAGCCAGAAAGTTTCAAGCGCTTTAAATGGTGGACAGGTACTAGCTGGCATTTACCGACCGAGGCGTGACAGAAGATTACTGTCATTTTAATATAATAACAAGGGGTGCGCCTCCCCGGTTTAGTTTTATTGTATGACAAGTGAGCGGTTGGGATACGTAAGAAGTGAGCGGTTGGGACACGTATGGCACCTCGCTTAGTCCGCTCACGCTGTTAAGTAAGCTCACTAGGAGCTATTAGATTATTGGTCGCTGAATTGTTTTTGAGGCTCAGTAGCCGCTTTTGGCACGGACATTTGGTCATATGCTCTAGGACGACCGAATGGGGTGGTGGCGGGAAAAATGCCAGTTAACCAAAAAGCCACACTCTAGAGAATATCTTGTTCAGTATATATTTGCAATCATTTTTCAAATTTTTTTCTTCCTTCCCCACTCTTAAAGGTCGAATTTTGAAAAATGTAGGAATTGGTTTTTAGATCTTTACATGAAAATTACGCTCACCAAAAATCAAGATGATATTTTCATTTAATATCGATATCACAAATTATTTGTGTTTGTTAAACGGCAAATCATATAATTTGTGTATTGTTTTTTTTCTTTTTTAATTAACAGCTTTAAAAATCATCATCATATCAATATTGTTTCTTATAAGAGGATCTATTAAGTTTAACCGAATTGGTAGGAAGATTCGTTAAATTGCTGGATAATTTGTTAAAGATGGCAACGGAAAAATAATGAGGCCTTCTCATGCGCAAGGAGAAGTTGTTTGCATGGTTCAATATTTTTTTGACTCGTTATATTTGGAATATTTTTTTACCTGGTTTAAAATTATTGCCTCGATATTGAAGTAATTGGTACATTCGCTTTGAATATATTCTGAAAATTCTGTTATTATTTAATTAATTAGAATTCTGTTTCTATGGATACTTTTTTTTTATTATTGATGATGTATTTTATTTTTTTTTTTTTATAATTTTAATTGTCTGTTAAGAGTAATCTTTAGGACAAGTTCCAGACAGAAGTAGTATATACAAGGGTTACTTAAACCAAATAATTTCAAGAATTTAATAGTGTTATTTATTTTACAGTTTATCATGAACCGACTAAACTGAGTCTTCATTATTATGGTAATTATTTATATTTTATAATATTGCATTTAATGGATGTTAAGGATTTATAAATATACATTGGCATGCATATTTCATAGTAAGTGTTTTTTGTAGCCTATAATTTATTATTACCTGAAGGGTATAATTAAAAATCAAAAATAAAATTAATTTTGTTATTAAAATTTAAAAAAAAGTTATTTCATCCTTCAATAAATATTAATTTACTACATGGATTTTTTTTCGCGTGTGCAAGGAATTTGTATTTTAAAAGACGGTGAATTTTTTTGTTTTTCCTATAAAAGGATTAAGGAAAGGTTATAATTTTAACGATCTACAAGTTTTTTTTAATTTTACTATTTTTATTTTTAAACACATCATAATATTATATTCATTTTAAATTCAATTGGTAGTCGTTGTATACCCTAAAGGAAATTTTTAATATGAAAATTTATTTTAAATTTCTTATACATTCATTCTTTACAAAACACACACACACACATTTAGTATATATATCCCTCGGTGTTGAAAGAATATTTTTAAATGTTTTTAAAATTATAATAGCTTGGAATATTTTTTTTAATTATCAATTTATTTTATGACAGATTTTTTTTTACAATCTCATTTGGTTAAACATATTCTTCTTAATAATAAACCTAAGATATTATCTAATTACGTTTCAAATATATTATATATACATTTTCTCATGCGTTTATATTAACCAGTGAAAAATGTTTAAAAATATATATTTATTCTATTATATAAAAAGGAAGAGAGGGTTTTTTCTGTTCGAAATAAATGAAAAAACTACCCGATCTGTCGCCACGAAATTTTTACCCATATTTTTTGACGTAACTGAGAAGGTTTTTGGATAGTAGATTTGAACTTGCAAACACTCTTTAAATAAATATTTAAAATCCATTTTCGGGCTCAACCACCACAGCCACTGCCTCCATTAATGTACGTGTGATTGGCTACACCTGCCTCCGGTTACTTGACTAATAAACAAAAAGATTGACCGCAATCCATATGAAACGCAAAACCATATAGTGCGGGCGAAGCTGCGACGGGGAGATAGTATATACATATATTAATAGTGAGAGTAAAGTCCTAATTTTAATACAGTAGTATAAGTTTTGATTATTTGCTCATTTTCTAAATGATTTGATTATTATGCTCGTAGTCTTCTGTATAATTTGAAACTTATATCGTCTTTAATCCATTAATAATCAGAATAAACATACAGTATTAGATATATGCATAAATTTAAAAAAAAGACATTATTGTCATTTAGCTATAAAATCATTTGTAACCATAAAAAATATAGTAATATTTTCTAGATAATTAGTTTTTTAGGTAAAATGTTCGTTCTTTCCTATATGCTCCGTACCACAAGTCTAAAAAGCATACAGCATTAACAACAAAATTAAAATGAAAATTAGCAAATTTTAATTAACTTTTATACGTTATACGGCTATATATTATATATTATAAGACTAACATTTAAAGTATACATTTTTCTTCTTTTTTCAAGCATAATAGTTTAACTGAATTTTTATTTATTTTACGAATTATTTAATATTCATTTTTACAAAACGTAATTCGAAAATTTTCTAAATGTAAGCTTAATAATGGAGTCCATCTACATTCTGTAAATCTTTCTTCTTTTTCCGCAGTGTTTAATTTATAATCAGTTCTAACACAACGAAACCTTAGGTAAATTTAAAAAAAAAAATGCAGCAAGGGGTTTCCATTGAAATCCCTCAAAGAAGTGTAAAGTATACATACCTAGTACGGTATACATAAATATATACTAATCATAAATAAGTGCATTCAAAGATGTGTCCAAAAAACATTGATTAAGTTCAGAACATAAAATGCAAGGAAAACATCGAATAATAGTCTTATAAATCCCACAAAGAAAAACTAATCAGACGGAAAAAACCAGTGAAACAAATCAAAGAAGCAACAAAATTAAGTGTATTTCAGTATTTTTCACAAACCACAACCTCTGTGTTATTTCTTAATAGTTTGTTCTGGAATCGCTGAATGACTAAGATGATCTCACTGGTCGTGCTTCATAGTTGGATTTCGTAGGTCCAATTCGGTTTCAGGACGCTGAGTACACAATTGCTTGTTAGATAATGCTAGTTGCGAACCCCTGCCTAGCAATTAGTAATCTCCCTCCACTTTATATTAAGCTTTGTCCTTTTCTCTCTGATATGACTCGTTCACGTCAGATAGCGATTCAGATGCAGTCCTCGCTATCGCACGCTGTTAACATGCGGGATAAAAACGCCGTTAAGTTACCCGTAAGCAGTTACCCCTTCGCATCGTAAACGTAACATGCGTAGACTTTGGGATCTTGCGTCTTCCATCCTCTACTATTAACAGGATTCTTACTTTCCTTTTCAACTACTACGTATCTATTTAAAAAATAAATGAATAAATATTGAACGATTGAAAAAGACCTCACAGAAAGTAGTTGTCTTGAATATGTATCAGTTTCGGATTTCTTTTATATTACAGTGCAGAATGCTTGTTTTAAATGCAACCTAATTTAAAGAAAAATAATTTGCTTTATTTAATGCGATTAGCTATAAATATTACAATTATTTGTGTAAAACAATAGTGAGATCAAATTTTTTTGTAACAAATGTTGAAAGTGTCTTCCAATTTCTCGTAATTCTTGAGTTATGTTGGCTTTCAGTTGTTTAATGATGTGTGGATTCTTTCTGAATTCACAACCTTTTAGATATCCTCAGAGAAAAACAATATGCAGGAGAAAGTTCAGGTGATCTATCTGGCCATAAGCCAGTCAATACTACTCTTTCTCAAAAAAAAGCGTATTGAGAGATGAAAGGACTTTTTCATGTCTCAAAAGGGGCCTATTGTTGCTCTTCCCGTGTGATTATTGGTCGTTTTGAAACCACGATTCTCTTATTTAATTCTAAATTTACAATAAATTGCATTACAATTACTTGGTAGAGATTTGAATTAAGATTGTTTCAAAGAATATGGGGACAATTATTCTCAGCCTGGAAACTGCACACCATACACCAATTTTTTTTGGGTGTGAATGAATGATGTGAGGATTGTTGGAGCTCCAGGTAGCGATCATTCCGACAATTAACGCATATGAAACAAATTCTTATCTGAAAAAATACATTACTAATGCTCTTCTGAACAAATTGACATTAGTGAAGCCTAGCAGCAAAATCAACCGGGTGTAAGTAAAGTAGCCGGGTAGCTTTAAAAGCACTATACAGAGATATTCCATTTTGTTGCGAAAGTTTTCGTAATGATTCAGTAGGCGAGTTTAAATTTACCCTAACATCTTTCAATGTTTCGTCGTTAAATACTGAACATTTCCGGCTATATCTCTGGTTACAAACAGAATCAGTCCCTTTACTTCTTCATGAAACGATGTGAAAATTTATTTGGTACATTCTTACCTGGGAACTGTAATTGAAAAGCTTTGTTACAAAATCTCAGGTTCAAATCCTAATAGTTGCGTTAATTCGGAATTGAATACTAAATCGTGAATATCGGTGTTCTGTATTTGGCTTTAAATTAACAACACGCCTCAGCAATGGTCGGCCTGAGTTTGTTCAAGACTACACATTTACCGGATTCAACACAAGTGCGCCAACAAGCATTTCAAAACAATTTAACTTGTTTAATTTTATAGAAGGAACAAAATTAGTATACACATCTTCTGTTAGACAAGAATTGATTGAAAAACAACTTCAGTTCCTTCGGGCCTTTTTTCAACGAGCTGCTTTACAGATCTGTGAATGAATTTTAAATACCAAATCTCATTAAAAGACTAATACTAGCATTTCTGTGGGAGATAGATCTCTTTTAAATTACGATACATGATAATAAGGAAGCCTACATCTGACTGCATCTACTTTTAAACCAATTTGTTTACGACGTTACGACGCTGACATTTAAAATTGTTATTTAAATTTAGCATTTAACTAACGCTAACGGCTTTTTTTTTGTTACTTTTTTCCATTTTCAGAATTCTAAGTCCTTCATGTAAATTATGTATATCTTTCGACGTTCTGGCTTTAGGATGACTTATTAGGACCATACAATATTAGGTTGAAATTTCATAATTTTTTTTAATGGTTACTTATGATCTAAGTTGAACCCTTTCTTCTGCAAAATTTAAATTTCCTATAACCTGATGTCTTGAAAATGAGTTAATGGATAGCATGTTACGTTTACATAAAAAAATTGTAGTTGATAAATTTCCGGAAACATCCTTAGTAGATTAAAATGTAATAAGGATTAAAAATATTGAAACTTTTTAAATATAATTATGTAAACAGAAAATATGGCTTATCCGTTTTCTAAGAACTCTTTCTGTATATTATATTTATTTCAAGTATTTAAAATTAATAATATAAATGAATAGTTTTTGTTTCGAGATTGTAGAAAACTGCACTTCATATACATTCTTACATATCATCCTTATTCATCCACTGAAGTAATACCTTACGGTGGTTCCGAAGGATTTTTTCCAGACGAGAAATCAATTAAATAATCCAGTGGTTTCCAAAAGTATGCACCTTCGGAGCGCCCTGGGGGGACAGCGACTTCCTCACAAGGCTGCCAAATATATTAATTTTCATAAATATATTTTCATTTTAATTCAACGTAATACATCTAGCAGAACTGATGTGGAAGCTTTTGGAAATGATTACTAGATGACGAGACACTTTCATCTTTATTTTATTAGTAATTGCTATAATTAGCTGAGTTTGTTCAATTACATATTTTTTTTGTTTATGTATCAAGAAATGCTTTTCTAGCATCTTACAAGGTAGTGTACACAATCGTCTAAAATTGTAAGAAGTCCAGTATAATCGCAGATGAACTCATTCTGACTGCTGCTGCAAATGTTATGATCGGTATGTCTACTGGAAAGCTAGTGCCTTTGTTCAATAAACATTATCAGCTACAGAACTAATCTTAGTGGAGGACTTCAATGATCAACTAATTAAAAAATTAAAAGGGAAGGGAATTTGCTTGAAGCTGCTGGATGAGCACAGAATATAATAGTAATGATGCTCACTTAATTTTTTACGTACAGTTTATAGATAGCAATAACATTGTAAAAGACCTTCTTTTCTTAAAAGCATCACTGCTAGTGAAAAAGGCTCAAGACTTGTTCCACATCTTTGATACTTTTATATCCGAAAACAGTATGTAGTAGATTAGGTACACTGGTGTCAGTATTCGTTCTATGTCCGGCTGTGAGGGAAGATTGTAGACTTTTATTTAATGCAAAGCCTGTGAAATACTGCAGATCCTCTGCGTTGTTCACAGGGAAATATTTGCGTCAAAATATCTGAATGCTACATTAAACCAGGTCTTAGAATATGTAATGAATGTGGTAAACTTTATAAGAATTGGGCCGTTGAAGGGAAGATCTTATTTGAGGATATGGGATACACATCTTACTGACACTATAATATAGTGTCTTGTATCTTTGAACTACCACAAGAAATTTATATTTTTCTTAAAGAAGAGGAACACTTAGTGGGTGAAGATTTTTATTTGTAAAACTAAAATAGTTATGACATTTTTTAAAAGATGGATTCTCCGAATTTCTCCCAGAAGGAAAGGAACATGACTCTTTTAAAGACGATTGAAAAAATTTCTGTTTTATAGAAAATACCGAAGCTATGGAAAAGAAAAATGAATAAAGACGGAGACAACTCGAATTTTTCCCCTTGTTACAACAATTTTTGACCTCCAATCGATAAATTTTTGAAGAATACTTATCACCTGCTTTGAAAAATATTTTCAAAATTATAATATTGAAAAATTTTGTATGGCTTTAAGATTGATCCTCTTCCCATCTGAATTTACTTCTGCAGAAGAAAAGATGATTTATTAGAAACGTAGAAGTTATTAAATTTTAGATAGTATGTGAATATCCACTCCAGTGTTAAAGTTCAGAAAATTTTAATTCCATTTGCCGTTTCTTATTTGTGCGAAACTGGGTTTTTGACAGTTCCTGTGATACACACGAATATCAATGTAGAGAGTGAAATGAGAAGGGTATCTCCAGTTTAAATCCACGGTTTGAGAAAATCTGCAATTATTAACATGTTCACCATTTATAACTATGTGAATTTGTTCACTTACATATTCTTGTAATCTAGAATGTATTTTATTTATTTTCACGTAACCTCTTTAAAAGGATATTGTCTATTTCCAAGTCAACTTCGTAAAATTTTATATCGGGCAACTTAGAAATTTTGGATTCAGCAAGGGCGCCGAGAATCAAAAATGTTTGGGAATCACTGAAATAATTGAAAACGAAAATTTAAATTATTTTATATGTTTATAAAATGCCTAATTTAGCGTTATTTAGTACTACCTCCTGTTTTAACTTTTGAAGTTTTTGAAAAGATCATTTTTTGGTGCCTTGGACCGATTCCTTGAATCGATTCCTCTAAATACTCAAATTCCTAAGATTGCGGGTTTTGATTTAAACGTAATAGTTAGATTTCGTAAAATGTTTTTGTAGTATGTTCTTGTCTGACGAGTAAGTTCGAAAAAATATAAAGAAATTCATAAAGAAATTTCAATTTTCAAATTTTTATGTCTATGAAAAAAAAATTTTTTGATTAACATATTTATAAAATTCAAGAACAACTAAATTATTAAATTATTCGGTTATTATCATCAAAGGTATCTATACAGTTAAAGAAAATCCTAAAAACTCTGTCAAATTGAATAAGAAAAGCAATATTCAACGGATATAATGAAATATTAGTTGGTATGATCAGAATCCATAACATAATTAGTTAAAAAATTTTGATATGATTTGGAAAGTTTTAAGAATGGAATCTTAACCAATTTACATCTTTATTAATTACCTTTCTATCTCAATTATCTTTACGTAATCACTTGTTTAGCTTACAAAATCAAAACTATCGATAATAGTGTTAAAAAAATTATTAATATAAGTATTTTTTCTATAATTGTCGTTAAATATGTAATATTAGATTTAAAAAGTTAAGTAATGTAATCTACTTTTTTAAAATAACGAACCGTTGAAAATAATATTGAATAACTTATCCTAATAATTGACTATATTTGCGTTTAACTTTGGCTCCAAACTACTTTTTTATTCGATTACAGATTTAGTTTTACGACACCATTATTTCATAATCTGAGAAGGCGTAGAAAACGATTCTAATAAATATTTTTTATGGAATTTTTTTTAAAAGAAATTCAATTTAAAAAATTAAAATAAAGTTTATTGAGGCACTGAGGAGTTATTGTTGCTGTGATCATTAAAAACGATTACAAATCTTTATATAAAAAATATTTCGCATATAGTGATTTTTTTTTCATATTTAAGGAAATTCATTTATTAATTAAAATGAGTAATGAAATAATATACTTTTTATAAAGAAATAAAACTAAATTTATTTATTATCTATAAAGTTAATTTATCTATTGTACCTAATATTATTACTGTAAAAGCGTTTTATAACTGCCGATTTTATTTTTCCCATAGTAAAGTACAGGGAAAATACATTTTATTCTTTATTACGTAAAATATTTTACTTATACCTACACGAATTAAAAAAAAAAACTAATTTTTATTAAATTTACATGAAGAATTTCAGTCCAATTTACTATACCCTTCATAAAAAAAATTTCGACGACTGATTAAAATATTTTCAAGGCTACTTAAAATTTTCTTTTTAGTTTTGAAACGGGAACGGATTACAGTTCCTCTTTTGGTAGAGTTCGTTTTCTATTTATGATCTTCAGGGTGGTAATATATACTTGTATTAATGAAATTTTTCTCTGGATAATAAAGCTAATAGAATTTAAAACAATTTAAAGAATTAAAAAAATTGTTTTTCCTCTTCCATTTTCATCAACATATTTTTATCCTTTTTATCCTTGGTGATGAATTTTAGTTAAAGAATTCAATAAAATAAAACGTGGAAATAATTTTAAGTGAAATATATATATGAATTTTTTTGCTAGAGGTAATAAATAAAATTTCAGATGAAACAATTAATTATAAGCAGAATTATATGGAAAAAACACAACTTGTAATGAATATATACCAAAGATTTTTACTGTATTCATAATTTTATTCTTTTTTGTAATTTTTTCCTGTTTTTGTATTAAATAATAAAGTAATTGTATGGTCCAATAGGGAATAAAATGTCATATAACTCGTTTGTCAGGATAGTATTATATTCTACTTGTGTTTTAAAATGACAAACTTACTTTTTCTGACAGCATAATGAATCACATTTGAAAGGATGTTTTGAGAGAAATAAGAAGCCACCGACAAACATATAAAGAAATAAACGAAAACATCTTTTAAAAGTCAAGCGTTGTTTGATAATGTTTTTATCCATTTTACAATATATAAAAATTATTTACGTTTAATTTAATTTTTTATGTTAAGGTGTTATCTGCGTAGATTTAATAGGTTTTTTAACATGTTTATAGGTAAATAAACTCAAGTTTGTAGGCAATTAAAAAGGTGTTTGATAAAATCAAAAAGGCATAAACAAATTTATTTTATTTTATTCAACATGCTACTAAATAATTATTATAGTTCTATTTTAAGATTAATACCTATTTATGTAGTTTATTGTTATTAGATTGGGATGCCTTTCCCTTGTAATATTAATACTTCATTAATTAAAATTTTATTGGGCTATAATGAGCTATATCTGATCTAGAATTCAAATCCTAATAAAACTTTTATTAGGATTTGAACCTGAGATCTTCGACTTTACGACAAGAACAACCCGGTAGGTTATAGATATTATTAAAATATCATGAAATCCTTCAATAGATTGATTATAGGAAAAAATAATTTTTGTTGTTTACAATCTTTAAAAAAAAAATTAATACTTTTTTCTCCTTTTGATAAACCAGAGTAGTTAAAAGATGGAGGAACCCCATTTACGGGCGCCATTTACGGGGAATGAAACAACAAACAAACAAACCACGCCATTTACGGGGAATGAAACAACAAACAAACAAACCAATAAATGTCACACCACACAAACACAACTGGAAGCAATACATACAGCACCATATCAAACACAATATCACAATACAAACACCGACATCACACAAGAACCCTGCAGAACACACAAGAACCCTGCAGGAAACAGGACAAAGCTTCTAACATCCACGCGTTACACACCCACACAGCAGTCAAACAGAAATCTCAAATAGTCACACCACTTACTAGTGGCCACCATCTCAAATAGTCACACCACTTACCAGTGGCCACCATCAGACGCACCTACAGAGTGTCCCCTCATCGCACCCAGACGACCCCCACACGTACGCCCCCCGCACCCACCGGCCCCATTCTCCTTTACGGATCTCTTCATGATATAATTGCAGCTTCCTCATGACCACGGTCTTTCACTGTGCCTCACCTTGTAATAGGATTCGTAGGGTATCTTCAGGGCGGAACATGTGCTCACGTCTCAGGTTGCTGAGCATCTCTCCACGCTCTATGGCGAATCGCGGGCACAAAAAAATACATGTAGGGGAGGTCTCTTCCTCGCACTCCGGAGAATTTTCAGATAGATCGAGCCCGAATCTGATCTGAATCCCATGCGTCCATGCCATGCGTGCCGATCTCTTCTTCTAGTTCTTCAGCAGAACGCTTCCTAGTTCCCTAGTTCTGCTACGCCGTACTATCAAGTCTACAGGCGGGAATTTAGCAATCACCTCACCCTGTACACGATCCTACAGGTAGCCGCTACTTTGGTGCAACATCTCCTATGGATAGATTCGTATTTTTTTCTTTTTCCTTGGTTTACTTATATTAATATATATGTTTACTTATATCAATATTTATTAATATTAAAAATACTCCAGAGCAATAAATTTAATGTAGGTTAATGTAGTTAATGTTTAATGTAGGTTAAACACAAACTTACTTGAAGGTATTTTTATAAGGTATTAAAAGATTTTCGCATACACAGTCAGAGTGGCGGACTTATAGAAAGTTCACAAGGATGGAAAAAGTATATTTAAAAGCTTTACAAATATCTATTAATGTATATCTTGAAACGCGAAACGAGCCTCGAAATTTATTACCTAAATTCCATTCCGTAAAATAACATAACGGAAAAAATATTTTTATTACAAATTATCTATGATTATTTTATAATTGATTTAACTTTTAGATAAATAATATCTAATGAAAAATTATTGTATAATGATCCTATTAAAAGAAATTTAGTAATAACACATTTATCTAACATAAGAAAGAAAATCAAAACTTTTTATAGGGGAGTATAATTGGTGTAATAAAAATAATGGAAGTCTGCAATAGAATGTGAAATAGTGTGGTTTATAACTTTTTAACGAGAACACTACGGTGAGACGTTAAACGTGGACTCACGCCAAGTGCTACTTCGAGTCATTACACATATCATATGGCAAATCAAAAAGATACATATCAAAAAAAGCCTGGAGTATTAACTTGGAAATCCTATATATACTTGTTTTTTCTTTTGTTCTATTTAAGTAATAAAAATGAAATTAAGCTGAATAGTTAACGTTTAAAATATAATTTTATATCACCGAGGTAAGTTTGATTTTTATTATTTTTTTTTTTTTATTATACTCTTGGACTTACTTAATATTAAGTTATAAAATATTATTATTATGATTAATAAGTAAGTATTTATAAATAGATTGTGTATTCTATTTACAATAAAATCTCTGTGGCATAAATACAAATATTAATTATAGGTAAGTACCATTTTTTTTGAGTCATTGTTTTTTGAGTCGTCAGTTATTTTTCTATTCCTTTCTCTTTTATGTCAATCTTAGAATTTTAACATATTTAGTGCATCCTACATTCTTAATTACCTGCTGCATATATTCTATTCTTCTTTCATTTTCTATTTGTCTCTCTCTCACCACGGATGTTTTAAAATGTATTCCATCAATCTAGTTCATCCCTTTATAAAATTTTACCATAAATTTCTCTCCTCTCCAAGCCCGCTTCATTTCCAAATCTATCGATCCAACTTATTTTCCACATCCTCCTGCAACACAAAAATTTAAAAATTTTTATTATTTTACTTCATAATATCCATTGTATCACTACTGAAAAGCCCTTTTTTTCTTACCCAAAGATATCATTTTCATTTAAGCAGATTTCTATTTTTCATGAAACCTCTACTTGCTTGTGCCAGCCTCTTCTTAATGTCTATAATTGCAACAAAAAAATTATAACAAAATTAATTCCAAAAATAAAAGTACCAAATTTTACTTGTGGTAAATTAGATTCGTTTACTAATTGTGTCACTTTGCGTCACATTTCTTTAGATTTTTTTCTATCTTTAAATTGAATATCCCTCCCAGAAGTAAATCCAAGCCATTCAGAATTTCTTAAAATTCATTTTTGTTTTCTGCTATAAAATCAGTGTCATCAGCAAATATTAATTTCATTTTCAATTTTTGAATTACTACTTGAATTAATAAGTTGAAAAAACTGAGAGAGGCTACATTCTTTCTTACTTTCTTTCCTGTTTTTCGTTTAGCGTTTTCAACATTATATGATTATTTCCTTTTGAAAAGACTATGTATGTTTTCTCCTATATTTATCTTTTTTTTTAATATGAAATATATTATTCCATTTTGAATGTAAATGAACATCCTCAAGTCGACTATGAGACGTGCTATCCAATTATAAACGTATAAACTACCCTAATAATGGGATGATATACTGATTGTGCAGTTTTTTCATACAGATTTTCTTTTGCTTTCGTTTGTGTATTAATAAAAAATTTTGTACTTAAAGCTACGAAAGGTAAGCAGTAAAAGTATCACTTGTTGACGCATTTCGGAACCTCTCTATACGTTTTGACAATAGAGTGGTTCCGAAACGCGTCAACAATAACAAGAAAAAATAGTTTATAGGATTTAGTCTAGGATTTCCTAGAAATAAAACCTAATTATGAATAAAGTTTTCAAATAAACGATTGATTATTTTAGAGAATTTGAACGAGTCCAGTGATATTATATTCCAACAATGAAAATTCATATTTAATTCATACATTTATAAGATATCTCATTAGGAATATTTTTAAAGAATCAAAAAGCGTCATTTTGAAAAATAATTTAACAAAACTTTTCCTTTTTTCTAGCAATTTTTACAGTTGTTTGCGTTTTTCGTAATACGCGCGCTATCTAGTCGTATGAACTACAATTTCGTTTCCCAATTATTCATTTTCATAATCTGTAACTTTCTACTCTCCATAATCTCAGCTCCGTACATAATAATAAACTGTCTAACCATACCTTATACATTGTAAAGGGTGGAGCAGAGGAATCAAACCGCTAGTACTAAGTGGCGAGTGGGGTTATTGACCTTCAGCGTCCTCTGGCGGACAGCTCAGACTACGCAGTTTCAGTCATATGGAGCGTTGGAGTGTAGAACATCGTTTCTTTGCTGCCGCGCAGTTTTTTTAGAAAAAATGATTCTGTGGTCGTGGTATAACGTCTTTTCCATAAAAATTTTAATTTCGAGGTGCAGTTCAAGATCGGACACCATCTTCCGATGGGTTGAGGCGTTTAGAAGTACTGAATCAAACCCGTTCAGTCTGAACTTCGGAAAAGATAGAGTAAAAAGGGTAGTTCTTGTTAGTCTGAAACGATCTGCCAGGCGACAGGCTGTAGCGCTGGATGTGTCACGTAGTTTGCTTGCTTCATCCCATCTTATATGGTGATCTCAAATTTCACACGTACAAAATAATGATCGTCCAGCAGCTAACTGAAACGAATTTTGTGCAACACGAAGAATTTTGTGGCATAATGAACGCCATTTTTAGAAGATGCAAACGTCCTAATAATAGAGTGATGAAGCCTATTTCCAGCTGGATGGTTATGTTCTCTCCACAGCTTAAAAGTAACAATGTGGTGCGGTGCCTCCAAGATAGGGATTGTTACTCCTTCCTTTTTGAAGAGGGTGAGGAGGGAACCTGTTTTTGCGTCCAGAACTGGAAAGGTATCAGATGAATATGACAGAAACTTGGTTCCAACAGGATAGAGCCACAGCTGATAAGATTGAAGTGGTTCTTCAAATGTTTCCTAGACATGTCATCTCACAATTCGGCGATGTTTCTTGGACTCCACGTTCTACCGATCTATCGATTTTTGACTTCTTTTTGTGGGGCTACCTGAAATCAAAAGTGTTTGTAAACAAGTCACACACAATCAAAGACCTGAAAATTTCCATCCGTCAAGAAATTGAAGCTGTGTCGAATGAAATGTTGGAGAAAGCCGTGCAGAGCTTTGAGGGGTGGCTCCAAATTTGCGTCCGACAAGAACTTCATCTTACTGATATTATTTTCCGAACCTATTTAAGGAATGTTGATTTCGAAAATGCTATAAAAACATAAGAGGATACAACTTCTTTATCAATATTAACCTTGATAGAACTTCCGTGCCATCGTAACATCAGTGCCATCGTAACCATTCGACATGAATATAAATACTTGGCTTTATCTGTGTCAGTAATGGTATTTTCACACAAACTCTCTTCTAGTTGTATTATGCCAAAATGATTTTTGTTAAAAAAATTCCAGGTAATAAGTTTTTAATCAGCTTTATATATTTTAATCCACCGATTACCAAACTTTGGATACTGCTTAACTTGTTTCAGAGAATATTATCTAAATTCGTAGTTTTAAAAATAAATGTAAAACAACTTTTTTCAAACCATGTATTCCGTTTTGTTTTTCTTTTTTGACTATGAAATTAAAATTTGATAACCGCTGTTCTAATCTTTATCTTCGGTGTGAGAATTTAGGTTGCCTGAACTTCCTACAAAGTTAATTACGAGGAGCACAATTTATACCACAATAAATTACAACAGTTAGCGTTTGAATACAAATAATCGTCTAGACATGGTAAATTGTCATCTTATACTATTGAACTAGTACTGCCTAAGCGATAACTTCTATGTCAAATATAGATAGTTTATATAGATAGTTATACGGTGTTAGTACTGTGCATATATAAGAAAGAGAGAGAGAGAGAGATAGTAAGTGTGCTTTAAACATTTACATACTGCATATTCAGTATTACATAACTTACATTTCGCGATTTCAATATACATATAAAATTTTTAATTTATTTAAAAAAAGTCAGTTAAATGAATCAGTAATTGTTTTAATAAATCAAAATAACGTTGTTATAAAAGAAATGTAAAACGCGCCAGCATATGGGTTACACTCCACTTGTTAACAGTTTTATTTATAACAGTTGAAATATTGAAATATCCCGTACTGCAAACTGTGTGGCTTGTAATTTGGTGTAGTTTTTTTATTAATTACCATTTTTTTAACCCTTTAAAAAAATCATTGTTATTGTTATAATTTTAAATTAGATTTTATTTATGCGATTATAATGTACTGAATTTATTTTTAGATATATATGCAATCATTGAACAAAGTAAAAAGAAGAGATAAATCATAATTATTTACTTTATATTCATAAATTATTAGCAGACCAATTCTTCGCTATTGCTATATTTGAGTATATATAAAATGAACAATTGAAAACTTTACGGGACTTCAAAAATTTAACCTTTCACCGTTCTATTTCCTTATTTCTTTGTTCCTCTGTTCCCTATTTCACTATTTCTTTTCCCTTCCCCCATTCACGGTTCTCCATTTTCCCTTTTCCTCGTTCCCCTTCCTTTCTCCTCGTTCCCCTTCCTTTCTCCTCTTTTCCATTTCTCGTCTTTCTCCCTTTCCTTACCCCCTTTTAACTTTCCCGTTTTCTCCTTTTACCCTTTACCTCTTCCCATTTTAGCCACATCAGACCGTAAATACAATTTTTCGAAATATCTTGACCCCCAGCGCCACCTTGTCCGTTAATTTTTTGCAAAAATACTTATTTTCACGTAATATATATTCTGAATATGAGTCAAATAACACCATAAATACAATTTTTTGACCCTAGCGCCATCTAACGGGTCCATTTTTTTGGAAAAATATTTCTTTTCACGTAACTAATATATATACTGAATGAGCTAACTCGGACCATAACTAAAATAATTTATTATATTATGCAGAATTATGTTAGAATACATAGTTCACTCCTAACGGTGTTTCCTGAGTAATTTTTTAATATTAATTTATGTGAATATAAACAACCCGTTGTAAATTTATTACTCTTGTAAACTAATTTTACTTTCTGTACCCTAATTTTATCAAAAATCAGAAAAATATTTACTCCTTTATTATTCCTATTTAAACTCAGAAATCTGTTCAAATCTAAAAATTACTACCTGTGATACCTCTATAAGTCTACCTGTGATAACAGGTTGACTTAGGAATATACGTACATATATTATGACTTCAAAAGAGAAATAGATGGGAAGAGATGGCTAATAAATGTAGATGTTAAAAACACAGTTATTAAATACGCGCGGAGTTTAATTTTTAGATAAATTACTCATTAAATTCAAAAATAGGAATATATTAAAGGCAGAATTTAAAAAAAGTCCTAGAATGATACCCAACTAACTGTCATTGCCAGATTAGTTTACTACTCGAGATTTTCAATATAAGTGTTTATTGTTTATTTATATATCTGCTTTTAGTTACGTTGTTAAACTTTGTATAGCTTTGGTAGAAACATAATTAACTGTAAGATGAAACAATATACTAATATATTAATTTCAAAGCTACCTCTTTTACACACAATCAAGAATTTTATTTATTAAACTAACTAGTATTTCTATGCTTGTATATATATCTCTACGGCAATGCGTAGTCTAAGAAATGATTACTTTGAATAAATCTAACCAGATACGTGGAATTTTTTTTATATTTTTTCTGAATTAAATGAATGGGTTGATGATATATTAATAGAATATTTAAAAAACCGATATTATTTTATTTTATGCATAAAATCTAAGCAGCATTCCATTTGAATAGATCAGTATCTAATGATGTGAGTTGGCACAACATTTGATATATCCATTAGTAGGAGGTTCAACCGCATTGTTTATTCGACCCGCACCATGGTATGCTACTCAGGTCGGGTAGACTTCTCATTAATTCATTCAACTAGCACAAATTTTGTTAATTATTCTTTCTTTTTTTTTATTACTTTTATGTCATGTATAACACAAAAATTGTTCTAATGAGTATATTGTATCTACCATTACTTTTTTACATTAAAAAAAGATAGTCTTTTCCTTTTGTAAATCAATATATAAATTTTATTAAAATATTTTAAACAATTCAATGAATTATTTTTCACAATTTTGAAAAATTGGCTTTTCTATCTGAGTTTTCTAATAAGATGTGTAAATTTACTTAATTTTTGTCTACTTTATAAATAATATAACAAAAATAGCATTATAAAATTTTTAACATATTTTATTGCGAAGGGTGTATGTGGAAGGAAATACAAAAGTGCGTGACGCAAAATTAGGCAATCCTGGGCCGTAGTAACTTCAAACTTGGCACCGAACTAGTAGTAGTTTTTAATTTCTACAGCATTTGACTTCTATTACAACGTGTTTTGGTAATAAAAATATTTTATTACCAAGAGAATTTTTTATTAAAGAGAATTTAATTAAATAGGTATAAAAGACATATAAATTTTTTGTCCTAGCTTTTATTAAATTAAGTTACGCATTAAAATTACTTTTTTTTTATCTGTTACGGGATTTAAAAATCCATTATTAAAATTCCATAACTTTCTTAAACATGTCCTGACAGATTGACTGACTGATTCATCAACAACCAGCAAAAACTAGCGAAGATAAATCGATGAAAATTGTTATATATATTCCTCTTACGGTTAAGTGCAAAGTAAGAAAGAATTTTATGAAATTCCTAGTTAAAATTAGAATATCTAAAATCTGAGTTCTAGATTTTTAATTCCGAGTTTAAAGGATGAAAATCGAGTAACTATGACATTTACTATTTTTGTAATTTCTCGGTAACAAATCAAGATATCAACTTGATTTTTAATCGTCATGTGAATATCTAAAAACTAATTTGTAGAATTTTTTGGAAACCAAGTTATTTTTTTTTACTTCTCGGTAACAAATGAATACATCAACTTGATTTTTAGTTTCTGTAATTTTCATGTAAATATTTAATATCTCATTTCTAGGAGTGAAGAAAGATAATTCCCCATTTCCGACTATACTAAACGATGTATTCGCTAAACTGGGGCTTAAATATACTCTTCAGATTAATATATAAAGTCTATTTTAATTTCGATGTTTTAAGGACTGCACAATGTACGTACAGTGCACTGCAACAGTGGACTGCAACAGTGTACTCAAACGGATAAAAATATATAGAATTCTCTTTAAAAGAACTTGGACGTTATTTATTTATATAATTTCTGGACGTTAATTATTTATATAATTACAGAAGATTTATAAAATCTTCTGTAATTAAAAGGATTTAAAATACCTAACAGATTTTAAAAAACTTTTCAGTACCAGTAAAGCAAAAAATGTTTAAAAACTGTTTTTTTAATATCAGACGGTTTCAGTTAAATTTTTTTAATTTAGTTTATGTTTTACACACAAATTAATTTTGTCAAAATATTTCACGGGATGTAAATGAAATATTTTACTTTGCTAAAATTAAAATATTTATAGTGATCAGAAGGGTCACCATCTCATTCAGATGAAAGGAGTCCCTCTATGGTAGATCAGTTAATCAAAAACAAATAAAATTTGGAAAAATTTAAACATTTGATCTTAATTATCCAAGCGCTTTTTGATTATTCCTCCGAGCGAAAGCGCTTGGATAATTAATAATCACAATTGTTGGTAAGTAAGATACCCTACTTTTTATAAACTTTGAATACCAACGGTGCCAAATGTTAAGAAAATTTGGTCTTACACCATAACTTAATAATAATTAAACCAGTTTTTGAAGATAAATGAGGTGAAAAATATTATAATGATATATTTGAGATTTTATTTGTTATAGTTGAAACCTTCCGGTGTAGTTTAATCATAAAATTAATATACCTTTATCTTTATCACAGTTTAGTTTTTATTCAGTTATTTATTTTTTTTCTTCAATTATTTCGATTATCAATAATTGAGTGTTGAAAATTAATTACTTATGTATGCCACTGGTTTTCTTCTTTATGGCAACACATTTAATTAAAAAAATTTAATTTTGATCGATATGTTATGTCAACCCGATTATTTTTATTTTCTACGTGGTTGCGGGTCGCATGTACAACTTACTAAATATATTTAAATAAATAAAAACTTTGTCAACATCGATTATTAAAAAAACCAAAATTGTTATATCTGTAACATTATATTCCCCAATATCTCTAACGGGGTGGGGGAGAATGAACACATGTTTTAATTTTTCTCATCTCATTTACCAATTGTCTGTGTTTGTTAAAGGGAACAGAAATGACCACCTGTTCATTAAAAATAACAAAGCTATTTAAGTCCCTTTATAAATCAAATTAATTGTGCTCTCCATTGTAACCAAATACGATATTATGTGACAAATTGATTTTTGTTTTTAATTTCTACAGCATTTGACTTCTATTACAACGTGTTTTGGTAATAAAAATATTTTATTACCAAGAGAATTTTTTATTAAAGAGAATTTAATTAAATAGGTATAAAAGGCTAAATAGGTATATAATATATATATATATATAATATATTAAATAGGTATATAAATTTTTTGTCCTAGCTTTTATTAAATTAATGAATTGACAGACAATATCTATTGAAGATTGACATGACTATGATTATAGATTGTAGCTGTAACAGAATTAGTAGAATTTAATACAGAAATACATACACCACTCAATTCAAACAAATTTAATACAGAAATACATACACCACTCAATTCAAACAATATCCCTATATATATTTATATATATTCCAACCGAATATGATTCAAATTGAACATGTAACACTAATTTATTCATTCATATTAAATTAATTCATTCATATTAAACTACCGGTCCAAACTAAATTTTAGATTCAATTAATTTAGTCCAATTTTAGATGTTAAATAAATTATTCTTCTAGAGTAAAACCGGTTATCTAGATAACTAAAATAGAAGAAAAAAGATATATATAACGTATAATTATCAAGGAATAGAAAGATTTCTTTGATGTAATAAAAAATATCTTGCATATAAAGAGAATTAAAGAAGGAAATTATTATTTTATCTGATCTGATGATGATATTAGTTTGATCTCCTTTGGAGGTCTTAACTTAAACAGGTTACTGCGGTTCAGTTTCGCTGGTAATTTCTTACGAGATTATATGACTAGTTTAAAGTTTAACATATTAAAAATTTATACGGATTTTTATCATCCGTTCAGTTTTAAGTTCGTATATAAACAGGTTTTTATTAGTCCAATTTTTAAAATGGTAATGGGTTTTATTTCTTTTTAAAAAATCTAAAATGTATTAAAAATTATTTTTATAGTTCATTAGATGTACATTTACAAGTTTGTTTATCTCATAAACTAAAACTATCCATCTGAAAAGCAGAATTTAAAAAAAAATAGATGATATTTTTATAATTGTGTGGAGGAACAGGAAATAGAATAGCATTAAAACGTATAGATGTTTTTTAATAATTTCCATACAACTCCAAATTTCAAATTTTGAAATAAGAAGAAAAAATTATGCTTTACATGAGAGGATAGTTGGTTAGGCTTTTTTAATTTCGTGAGAAAATATTTTTTCATATGTTTTCCTTTATGTTCAGCTGGAATTTTATACAAATTATTAAAAGGTGTATTCAAAAACTATTACATCAGCATCAAACTAAAAAACCAAAAATAATTAAGAAGTTTTTTGTTATAAATATTTATTTTTAAATGTTTTTTCGTCCACTTTCGTCCATTGTCAAGTAAAAGCTCCTACAGCATTGTAAATATGAAACCAAATGAGTAACTGAAAGGGTAGCGTTGCTACTGTTGTGCAGGTTCAGTTTTACATAAACATAAACGTCATCTATTGCAGCACAAGTTCATCAGAACGATACCAGTAGTGAAATAGTGATGAACCAGTAAACACGTGATTGTGAGTGCTTTGTGTGTCTTCATTGTTATGTGTTACATATTTTCAACTTAATTTCTTTTAAAGCGGTTGGTTACAAATTGTTTAAATCATCCTAACAATTTTTGTTATATTTGTGGAGTAGTGTCACTCAAGTCCCAAAAGCGAAACCTTACTACATTAGTAAAAGGTTGTTACGAACTTAAAAAAACAAGGTCCTGGATCCATATACAGTGTTGCACCCTAACTTGCAATCTGCAATTACCAGTTTCTGAAGAAAATGGCTTAATGTTTTGTAATAACATACACTTTGTACTGAACATAACCCAACAATAAACGCAGTAAAAATTCATTTTCATATCACAAACGTAAAAAACGATTTTTTGAACAAAAACGTTTTCTGCGTATATTAACTAATTTTTTTGATTTATCCCTAGATTTCTCAAAAACTACTGCGTATACGATTCTGGGACTTATTTTCTTCGATTTTTCAGGTCAGGTAAGTAACCGTAAGAAATCTTAACTCTGGCCCTTAATTAATGTTCTAAAAATTTCAGTATGATCTCATTTCACTAGGGTAGCTGAAGTCCGAAAAATATTTCACTAGCCATAACTCGCAAATGAGGTATTTTAGGACATATGTTTATATGTACTTTTTTTATTTCCATGTTCTGGAATAACTTCGTGATACACTCTGCATATTGATTCTAGCTAAAATAATATAAACGTTTATAAACACGGGTCCGGAAACGCTCCGTTCCGTTAGCGGGTTACGGCCAGCAAAATATTTTATTCTGATTCCTGGGCAAAAGGAAAAAGTGAAATAAAACCATATTGAAATTCTAGAAAACCAAATTAAGAGATAAACTTGACCTCACAAATTGAGTAAATTAGATTCCAGAACCATACCTCCAGTAGTTTTCATAATAACCGAAGTAAAACAGAAAACCTACAAAGTAAGAAATGACGATTTTCTGCTATATTTCGCCTGTGGAGCATCCCTCTTGAAGGTCCAACAATAATCGGCCAAAGCCTCTTTTCCGAAGCTGCTGAAAGTAACATTTTTAAATGCTTGTCAAGCTGCTTTCTCCAGTGAATTCAATAGTTTCTCAAACGTTTCATCAAGCATTAGTGATCGTATTTGCGGACCTACAAATATTCCTTCTTTAATTTTGGGTCAATAATTTTAGTAAACTAACTTTGCAGGAATTGATGAATAACCGTCATTCTGTTAGGTAATGTTTAATACTGGGTGTCTACATAAGAGAATAAATGTTACTACAAAACAAACCATTTACTTCAGAAAAATAGTCTTTAAATTCAGAATGAGGATTACGATAAGTACATCCCTTTGTATTCGTTTGAAGAAGATTCCATCCTTTTAGCCGGGAAGCAAGCATTTCAAACTATTTTTTGGATAACTATAAATCTCGTATCAGATGAACTGCTTTGTTCAAAAGTTGTATTACCAAAATGTGTTTTTTTTTCTCCCTTACTTCCATCAGAATCTGAGCTTTCTTCATATAATGTCGCGTGTTCTGGAAGCTTTGGTATGAGCAATTTTTTGCAGTGTGGAACTGGTCTCATTGTAGATTGCAGGTTAGGCCGACTTTAAAAGAAATAAACTTATAAATATGTAACACATAACAATGAAGACACACAAAGCACTCACAATGACGTGTTTACTGGTTCACCGCTATCTCACTACTGGCATCGTTCTGATGAACGTGTGCTGCACTAGATCATGCTTGTGCAGTCTATGCATATCTGAACCTGCACGACAGTAGCAACGCTACCCTTTCAGTTACTCATTTGGTTCCATATTTACAATGCTGTAGGAGCTTTTACTTGACAATGGACAAGTGGACGAAAAATATTTATAACAAAATTTTGTCTTCTTTTCAAAAGTATTCGAAATTTCTTATCACCCACAGTTTTTTGTGGGTGATAAGAAATTTCGAATACTTTTGAAAAGAAGACAAAAAGCTGCATAATACACCTACTTTTACTCGTGAGACAAAAATTTTGTTGACCAGTTATTAGGTTAATCAAAAATATTTGTCAAAAAATTGTATTATAAAAACAAATGGTTTCTGTGGTAATGCAAGTTTTGTTGAATAAAAAGTTTTGAAAAAGATTTTTAAGCTTCGTGAGAAAAACTCTTTCTACAAAATGTTTGCGTTGCATACAAAGCACTTTTTCAAAATTGAAATTTTGAAAATTAAAGCTTTTAATAAGGTTATTGCATTGGATGCTAAAAAAAATACTTAATTTGTTAAAAAAATAACATCTTTTGAAAAAGTTATTTTTTAACAAATTAAGTATTTCTTTTAGCATTCAATGCAATAACTTTATTAAAAGCTTTAATTTTCATCAGACATATTCATAAATAAAAAAATCATGGGAATTATTCTGTTATATATAAGTTTTAAAAAAAATATTTTCAGATTATAAACTCAAAATTTCATCGAAAAAAAATTTATATTATTCCAATTATATTTGGGTAATAAGAAGAAGCAGACTTATAGGCCATATATTAAGGCATCCTGTAATGTCGCTTTTTTTATTGGAGGGACAGGTAAAAGGAAAAAATTGTGCAGGCAGGCAACGTTATGTAAAACAAAATTGTAAGGGATGTAGGGGATGTAGGATGTGGAGGTATTTCGAAATGAAGCCACCATCAAACCAGTCAAATGGAATGGAATGGAATGCAAAGTTAGCGGGAGTTTATAGATTCTCCCTTCGGATCGCAGAACCTGGACAGAGTCCCTTGCTGCTGGATGATTCAATCGGGCGTGTTTTTAAAAGGTTTATTAAAGGTGTTTATTAAAGTGTTTTTAAAGGTTTACCCGTCACTTAAAAGTGACGGGTCTAATTTTTCAAGTTTTAAGGACGGATTTAATTGCATTCCAATCCGTTGTTAAACCAGCGTTATCGAACCCATTTTATGGGCCGACCGCGGAAGGCTAGGCTTATGCAAACAGTCCTCCCGACGTAATTCCCCTTCAGACCGTCCACTGAAGTCCTTTCGGTGCTAACGCACCGAAAGGACTTATATGTAAGTTTTAAAGGACTTTTTTAGTTTGTTTAAACCCTTTGTTTGAAATTCCAACTGGACATAAAGGAATACGTACGAAAAAGTGAAGCATAATTTTTCTTCTAATTTCAAAATTTGAACTTTTTGAACTTTGGAATTGTATGGAAATTATTATTATTAATAAATAAAACCGTTATTTTATATGTATTTCAAAAGACTAACAATTTCTTATTTAAAATGAATGGTACATAAAATTTTATTTCATTAATAACTTCTGATTTTTTTTCATGTATATTTTTTATTGTTATTATGAAAAAAAGTTAAAAAAAAAAGAGATAGTCCGATTCAATCCCATGTGCCTTCCTGCAAGTTCCAAATGCTGAAACTAGTCCATTTTGACTAGTTTCAGCATACGTCACGCTGAAACAAGTCCAAATGGAGTAAGGAATCGTCAAAATGGAACATATTTTAAAAGTTTAAAAATATAATTATAAGAGAAATAAATATTAGGCGGATTTTAATAAATAGCAAATTTATAAATTGAACAAATGCTTCAGCGAAAGAAAAAGAAATACAAATATAATTGGCCTGATAGTTGATTTCAAATGTACTCCTGTATTGACCAATTTTTAGTATATATATATATATATATATATTTTATAATTTGTCTATTAAGATAAAATATTACCTTGAGTTTTAGGCAACAACCAGTTCGAAACTGAGTAATATATTACGCAATATCTGAGGTCTATAATACAGTATCAGTGGATTTACTCCGAGTCATAAAATTACTTTTAACACAAAGATAACTACAGTTTTATTCGAAGGATTGAAATTATTTTAAAATAAGAACCAAACCGATCATAATACAATAGACAGCTTTCACCCAGAGGATTGTTCCGACATTTATTTTATCGGATAGAAAACCATTGTGACCGAATTCAAAGCAAGCGTCCGAGGCCGAGATTTGATCCCATGACCTCTTGAATACTATTTACTCATGTTAAAAACTAATTTATTGAGCTCAATTATTTATTTATGAATACAAGTTTTATTATTTATCATAAGTTATTTAAATTTTATACGAACAAATTACAGTTATAACTGATTTTTTATGTAGCCTGTCTTTTTACATCAACCGCAATGTCTTCGTGTTTGATTTTATGTACGTACTGATGTTCATTTGAAACTAAAGAACCTTGAGCGATTTGAATGTTTTTTTTTTTTTTTAAAGTTAAAAACGTAAATTTCGTCGAATGACCACCACAATATGTGAACAATAAGCTTTAAAACTATACCTGTATTTTATGGCCTAATTTTTATTAGAAATTTACTTATTCTTATTAATTTTTTAAAATCAATATCTTATTGATTTTTAAAAATGACGTGTTTTCTATTCAAGGCGAAAATAAATGTTCTTTGTTTTTTATATTCTTTATTCCTATATGTACTGTTTTGCATAATTATAGTTAAAAACTGGTTAAGATAAAAACTACAGCTTAAAAAAAATCAAAAAAAATTGTTAAGCTCATTTTGTTTGTTTAAAACTATTCATCTTAAGAATATTTCAGTATAGGAAAATCTAGTGTTTTTTCTTTTCTTATGTTTGTAATAATATTAGGAAAAACATCTCCTCTTGATTTTTTATATTAGTTTATATGAGTATAATATACGCTTGTTACTATTTATACACATGCAATAAAAAAAATTAGGCTATAGCATGTGAACCAGTTTCGAAGGGTGTTTCATTGCTTTCTCCAAGTTGTACATATCTATCCAGCTTTCAATTCTTCAGAAGATCTTTATTCAAGCAGCACATTACTGAATAATCAATAACTTTGTGATAACTCACTCATTCCCACAATTACAAGCTGGGTGGAATTATACAAGTGGGTATCTCTCCAGATACCCAGACTGCTTTTTAGACAACTCCTCTATTCTGTGTGCTATTCCTTGTTTTTGAGTTTGTGCATGATGTTGGGCGTTTGTGTGCGCATAGTGAGAGGCATTGTGTGTTCGGTATTGTCGTGTTCGTATTGTGTGTGACTGTCGTAAGCGTAGATTATATTTACGACGCATTCAGTGATTTGGAAAGTGTTTGAGAACTTTTCCGTTGAGTGCGTAACAGTGTTCCCAAAGACTACAATTAATAAAGATGGAAAACATTTTTAATTTAATTTAAAATATAATTAAGTATTGACTGTAATATATATATATATATATATATTTATTATCAACCACTATATAAAATCAACCAGTGGTATCTATTTTAACATATCTAAATAGAAATGATCATTATAAACAAACGATGATGTCTGAAAAAGGATAAAACGTATTAAAAGAGGGACGGTTGTTTTTTATACGATGCAATATGATTATATGAATAAAAGGAGTTATGAGTTTCAATCTCCTAACTATATAATTCATTAATCAAAACAAAATCCTTGTAGCTAAAAGCAATACAATAATATAAGCGCTGTCATGTTGGTAACTATCAATTTGTTTGACACGATTACAACAGGCTAGAACGCACATTTTTATCCGTATTCAAAACTTGAATGTTTTGATTTAACCAGATAAATAATACACGTTTCATATAAAAGAAGTAGGACTATTAAACAGTAATTAATGAATGACTTTAATGATTCTCAAATAAATAAATAATCTTTGTTTTTAATAATAAAAAGTGAAGTATAAAACAACGATTCATATTTATTTACTTACCCCTATTATTATTTTATTATATTCAATTCTAACAAAATAAAAAGAAAGTTAAACAGTTGAATTTCCAATCTTTAGCAAGTTAACCTTAATTAAACACTAAGTTAAGTCATTAAACAAAACAAATGAGTAATGCTATTTAGAATAAAATAATGCGTATAAAGTAACTCTCAAGTAACTATAGATACGCAATTAGGATTAATAATTTTCATTGTTAGTCAAAGAAGAAATACTAAAAATAAATACAAACACTAAAAGCAAAACGTTAAGTAGCAAAGTTGTACCTTTCGAAACGATTTCTTTTTTCAGCCTATTAAATAATTTTCAGAATTATTGTACTTTATGTACCAATATTTTTCTTTAAAATTATCTGAAATTCATTGCCCGAACCATTCAAAATAAAAAGCAACCCTTGTTTCTGCATAAAGTTCCTATAGGAAACCAAAAACAATACAATGTAAAGAAAACAGGACCATATATTGACCTGCAGATCGTTAGAATTTTTTTAAGTCTTCTGTTTTATAAGACAGCATTTTTTGTCATAAGAAAAAATTACTAATTTTAATTCCTTTTCTAAATCACATTAAGAGAACTTTCTATTCACTCACTATTAAAGTGCGTAAACATTATTTGCGTACACATGAATGACTTAATATTTAAGATTGAAAAAAAATATTTTTGCAAATTTAATAAATATTCGTTCCGTGATTATTGCACATAATTGAATATGTAGCTGATATTTTGAATGTCGATTATAATATAAGGCACTGTGTAATCGTTTCTTGTTAAGTATCACACACACACACACACACACACACACACACACACACACACACACACACACACACACACACACACGCACACACGCACACACACACATATATATATATATATATATATATATATATACACACACACACACACATACACACACACACGCGCACTTTTAATTTCTTAAATGTGTAGCAATTAATAAAATATGTTTTTAAAAGGGGGTTTTCCACAGGCATAAATTCGAGTTAGATTAAACGTAATCAAAAAATAAATTTTCATTCCCTTTTTTTAAATATTTATTCAATTTATAATTTAATTTCTACCGTATTTTGAAGCGATTAGTTAGTTAATGTGATTATTATAACAAATGGGATTTAATTGCTGTTTTACCAGAAATGGTAATATTAATGAGAGTGTTAATGCAGTAGACTAATATAACCAGACATGATTTCAAGATAATTATCGATCATGAAAATGTCACGTACTCCATTTCAAAGTTAAATTTACTCTCCGTTCGAGAGTTCTAGATGTTGTTGGAGAGAGTTTGTGATTATATAGTGATTTATATTGTTATTATCATATAACGTTATTTATGCATTTGATTTTGTTCTGAAACTTTGTCTCACTTTAAAGTACCGATCAGCTAATTAAATAAACAGAGTCATTTATACAATACAATAAAAAAAAAAAAATATAAAAACAAATCCATGAATACTGTAAATTAATAAAACAAATTTCTTTAAACAGGTTTTGTTTGTAAAGTGGAAGTTTGTTTGATTGTTATTAAAAGCCTGTTAAAAAGTTAAAGTAAGATTTAATTCATCTTATAAAGAAATTGTCGCAACTTTTTATGTATCTGTTTAAAATTCTATGGGCGACTTAACCAAAGCAACCTGGTTACCAAATCTACAGAAATAAAACTAAATAAAAACTTATAACTAACTTTTTTGAGTATTATTAAATGCAAAACACACACACACAATGATTCCCGACGCGGCTTCGCCCGCGGTTTATTGTTACTTGCTTTTCACGTCGCGGTCAATTTTCTTTATTTTATGTTTTTCAGTCAAGTCACCAGAGACAGGTGGAGTCAACCGCGTCGCACACTAACAGTTGCAGTGGCTGTGTTGGTTGAGCCACCGCGCCGTGCACCGAAACCGAAAATGGTTTAGATATTTATCTGAAAAGGATTTGCAAACCAAAATCGATTAAATATCTCGTTTAAGTTTAGTTGATCGGAAATGGGGAAATTTTGCAATCACTGTGCAAATTCTAATTTTTACCTTTCCTTACCCCCTTTCAAGGTCGACGAAAAATCTAGAAATTGTTTTTTAGAGATTTACATGAAGATTACACACGACAGAAATCGACTTGATATCTTCATTTTTTACCGAGAATTTAAAAAAAAAGTAGTCGGATTTTTTAAAAAAAGTAATGAAAAAACCATTTTAATCCATTAAACTCGGAATTTTAAAAAAATGTAAATATTCTGATGTAGATTACACCCACCAAAAATCAAGATGAGAAATTTAAAAATGATAAATTTCATTGGTACTTCATTTTAACCCTAAACTCATAATCTTACATAATTTTTTCTTAATATGCACTTATACCTTAAGAAGAACGTGTGTTTGAAATTTTCATCAATTTATCTTCAGTAGTTTTTGTTGAGGGTTGATTATGAATCATGCACATGTTGCTTTATATATATAGATGTATAAATTAAGAACATTTTTAGACGATGTTTAGTGGCAAAAAACGTAAAATTAAAAATCAAGTTTAAACTTATCAGTTTAATATCTCTTGCAATATTTTAAAACTCTGTTAGACCAATCCTAAAATTCAAATGTTTTCACTAATTTTTATAATTTATTTCTCAAAAAATTAAAAAATATTTTAATTGTGTTAATCAATCTAAAACTTTGTCACGCATTGTTTCCAAAAAAAAAAAAAAAAAAAAATATTAAAATAGCATATTTAAGAAAGAGTTTACGATAAAATTTTATTCATTTATCTTGATTTTAATGATTTATTATTCTTTCAAAAATAGATATCTTCGTTAAATTTTCTTTCAAATAAAATTAGCGGGCTTTACAACTCGCTCCACTGGCCAACTCTCCAATATTCTGTTAAGTAAATATCTTATCATTCATGAATAGAATTTTTTCTTTTTTTTCAGTATGTTTCATTCTTTATGCTATTACTACGATCTTTATTCAAAGCTAATCTTTGAATACATGTTATTTTCTTGTCTACCCATCTTTTTTAAGAGACGTTTCATTCAAATTATTCGGTTTATCTTAAATGAATTTTTTTGAAAAGCCTTAATTTTCCATCTTATCTTACTCTTTTTTAAAGAGACGCGCTTAGCTAAATTTTTCAGTTTTATCATTTAATTGATTTTAAGAAATGCTTTATCCTTCTTATCTTCCGTTTTTTCACATACACTTTTCATTCGAATTCTCCATGTATGCTTGTTTTTTTTTGTTTTTTTTTTAAGAGATTCACTTCATAAAAATTTCCTCCTCGCATTTCTTCCTCTTTATCAAGAGGTGTTTTTTATTAAAATTATTTACGCGATCTTATGCTTTTTTCCAGAATATGCTTTTCATCCACTATTTTTATCTGATCATTATCTTTCTTCTTCGAAAAGCATTTTCAGTTTCAATAAAGCACCTTCTGATGTTTTTATTAGTTATGTTTTATAATTACTTTCGATAATCAAGTTATGTTTTATAATTACTTTCGATAATCAACGACTATGAATTGTTTTTTGTTCTTTTCTTCAAATGAAGCAAAAATAAGGAGGATTTTGACCGGCGCTAAAATGAGAGAGATAGACAGAAATGTGGCGGCAACAATGATTTTCATAAGGTTACCAAACGAGGGTTGTCTTAATCATAGTGACGGCAGCGATAGTAGTGACTTAAGTATATAGATCGACAGAAGAGATTAGCACGCATATTCGTATAAAGCGACATATTTCCTTGCTTTTTATACAAACACACACACACACACATACAAGTGCGCGCGCGGGTGAAATTACACTTGACCTGCTTGACTTTATCGTACATGTAATTAGTCGATTATAAAAATAATTATGTACTAAAATCGTTTTATAAAGGTAGATAATCTGTTAAATTCTAAAACTGGATATACCAATTAATAAATCATTACATAGTTTAGCAACATTTTAAATCATAAAAATCTCACGTGGACATTTTTATAAGTACATAAAATTTTATTTTTTTTATTATTGAATAATAATTTTTATTATTATTGAATTATTTATGGTAAAAAGATTTTTACATTCAGATTCGAACCGATGTGCCAAGATCCAAATATTTCATTAATTAAAATTTTATTTGGAAGGGGATATGCACAATGGATTCAGGGATGGTCAAAACGAATATGTCCGTAAAAATCTTTATATAATAAATAATAATTCAGTAACAATTATAAAAAAAATGAAAAAATCGGAAGTGAAATAAAATTGTATGTCCTTTCATTTAAAAAAAAATTATATGCAATTTAATAAACGTAAAAGGACATCATGTGGTGTCCACATCAGAATTTTTTTACAAGCTGGATCTACTATATTGCTATTTTGATAGATTTCTTTGATCTTAAGAACTTTGATTTTAAGTTTGGTAATGTAAATTGTTTCCATACCAAATAGAATGACAGGCTTAATTACAGTATTTTATGTCTAATTTTTCCATTGATGGATAATTTTTTTTTTACAAAATAAATCTAGATAAAAATGCTAATTTTATTTTATTTTTTATTATTATTAAATACTTTTGGAATGTAAAGTATTTTATTTATTTATTTTTTGTTGTTTTTTTGATTTTTCCCGCTAAAAAACCTCCCCCTCTAGTCAGGCAGGGCTGACTAGAGTCAGCCCCCGCGTGACCACCCAAGTCGTCTTCTACCCGATTCAAAACGACCCCGTGGCGTCCCCTGGGAGCGATTGACTGATTGTGACTCCGGGGGTCTGTCTGATTGTGAAACGCTGGTCCCACGATCATTCGTCTTCGGACTCCGTGCCTCGGTTCATTTGTTGATCCATATTCTGTCGAATTCTCTCCTCATGAGCCTTTCCACCTATCATGATGGAGACCACTGCCATTACTTAAAAAAAATTTCAAATTATTCAAATTTTAATACATGACTTCATTAGAGTTTTATATATTTTTTTTATTTAGCTAATGGTATAAGGGTTTAACAAATTAAAGGTTAAATAAAAGAATAAAATTGGATATATATATATATAAATACAGTTAACATGTATTGTACCAATTATTAAAAACTATTGAATAACTTTGACGAACATTCAATTTCTTTTAAGTTGTTCCCACAGGCATAATGTTAACTTGCATAAGTTATCTAGCTGTCATGAAGATTACCGATTTGTAGATGTATTACATCTTAGGCGTTCTAAAAATAAAATTATTCGACGTATGTGAAAGCTTATTAAATGGATTTATTGCTTTTAAAACCAGTTTTTGTTGTAACTTCAAAATATATATATATATATATTTTTTAATGTTACATATAATTTCATATGTTCTTAATTACAGTACTTGTTAAAGTTACTATATCTATCATGTCATACGGAAAGATTAGTTCTCTATGCGAGACGTTCATTGGTATATTATTTGAACTGAATGATTTGGTTCAGTTTTTGTTTTTTTTTCTTTTTTAATAAGTTTGTGCTGGTGACTACAGCATTAACATTTCAAATGTAAACTGTTTGTTAGATTTATGAGTTAATATTTTACGATGAGGAATAGTGTTTTATTCTTAAAACATTAATTTTGTTCTTTTAAAAAAAAAAAACAAAAAAAAAACGTTGATTCTATATATAGATTTCTATGAAGTCGTCGATACTCTGCAGAATCCAAACATGAACTTGTATTATACAATTAATGTAACCCGTTATTCTCACCATATCATTGAATTTCTTATATCTATGATTAAAACTCTTTTTAGTGTACATGGTGAAAGAAATGCTTATAACATGTGATTACTCGTAAATTACGTACAACAAGTTTTCAATAGTAACTAGTTTTCAATAGTTACACCTAGTACTTTTGAACATTTCTAAAACCTCACCATTCTTTTTTATATTCGCACCTTACAATTCACGTCTTGCATCACCTGTTATAGAAATTAGACGTTTTGTAAAGCAGCTATATACTACACTGATTTTATTCTGTCAAGTGTAGATAGGTTTACATCTTTTTTTTGTACATGTTATAGCCTTTTAACATTGAATAGTAGCGTTGTTCTAAAATTAGTAGATTGTTACTAAAATTTTCGTAGAATAATTTTTTGTTGTATCGTTTCTTATTCAAAATTTGGGTAAAACGAACTTTATATGCCTTCTTATTGATTTTTTGTACCATTATTGAAGCTCTTTTTTTGTGAATACGTTAAATCAACTTTGTTTACATTATTAAACATTTAATATAATCCACCTTACCAGCACGTTGATATGTACTATAGCTTTCGGCTTACTCGGAAGCCATCATCAGGAGTTAAAATTAATACATTTAAAGTCAAAAGTTTAAAAAATCATAGTTAAAATTTAAAAAATTAAAAAAAAGTCATGACTGTCCCGGTCCTACTAGTATACTTAAAGTATATTAGTATACTAAAAGTATACTAGTAAGTTATACTAGTAAATAAGTATACTAATAAGAGTATACTAGTAGAACCGGGACAGTCATGACTGTTTTTAAATTTTTAAATTTTAATTATGATTTTTAAACTTCTAACTTTAAATGTATTAATTTTAAATCCTGATGATGGCTTCCAAGTAAGCCGAAAGATCTAGATTATATATCAACGTGCTGTTGGATTTTATTTATTAAAATTTTATATTTTATTAATTTTAATTACTCTTTGGTTTCAAATGGAAAATAAAAAACTATTGTTTATATGTATAACCATAACTGTTAATTAATATTTAATTTGACTTCCTTATTTATTTATTTATTGTCAATTATATTGTCATTTACAAGCATGATTCAACAATATTTTATGTATAAATGCTTACATTTTCTACTGTGGAAAAACTATACTAGATTTTTTCTTGATAAACGCGTATAACAGATTGGATTATTATTTTTTCTTACAAATAACTATCAGAATTCCCTCTTACATATTAACTATTGACAAGAATTAAGAAAATATCTTGAAAAGTTGTTACTATATAGCTGTAAAATGTCACAGTTTATAAATTTTATTAATTCGGGTTACAGAAAATGTAAACATAACATTTGTTTGAAATAATAAGAAAAGAATAAAAATAATAAAAGTTGTAAAATAATTATAACAGATAAAGTAATGTTGAATATATTATATATAGATTCTTATTTATGACTATATTTATACTATTTTCAGAAATGTATTCTTATTTAGTAAATGAAATAAGAGTAAAGGACTATCATCAAAGAAAAATAACAATGGATGAAGTATTAACAAAAAGTGTTAGAGTTTTAGAAAGTTGAAAAGCTACACATTACGTAAAATGTCATGTGCTACAGCTTTAATCTACAACACAATGCTATATCGCGGGTGATTTTAAAAGGAATTCGCAAATTTAAAAACATATAAAAATTTATGTAGATAGCTTACAGATTCGGTTAAAGTCTTATATAAGTTTTCATTCTGATAGTTCATTAGTACCGAATTCGGCATCAGATTTGACACCAGTGTTGTTTAAAATGAATAAATTTATTGGTATGGAACGTATGCTCGCTGTGTATTTTCGTTTCACGATTTGCAGTCAGCAACTGCAGTTCAATATAATTTTAGTAGAGGTACGGAAGGGAGCCTCCTAGTATGCATACAGTTTACTCTTGGCACCAAAACTTCGTTGAGACAAGTTATTCTGTTAAACATACAAAATCACTAAGGCAGCCACACGTCCCTGAAGTTACTGTGAAACAACTCGGAGAAAGCTTTGCATGTAGTCCGAAGAAATCAACTCAACGTGCGTCATTTCTACCCATCATTTCACAAACGACTGTTTGGCGCGTGTTATGGAATGGAATGGAATGCAAAGTTGGCAGGAGTCTATTACTCCCTACTTTATCGCAGAACCTGGACAGAGTCCCTTGCTGCTGGATCATTCTAATCGGGCTTGTTTTTAAAAGGGTTATTTTTTAATCTCGGATCTAATTTTTCAAGTTTTGTCTATTATTATTTTAGTGAATTTAAGACGGATTTAATTGCATTCCAATCCGTTGTTAAACCAGCGTTATCGAACCCATTTCATGGGCCGACCGCGGAAGGCTAGGCTTATAAAGCCTGTCCTCCCGACGTAATTCCCCTTCAGACCGTCCACTGAAGTCCTTTCGGTGCTAACTCTTTAATAGGCTAGCAGGAATACGCCACAACGGGGCACTAGCTATAAGGAGCGAGCAATGCGTCCCCTTTTCCGGAGGAGTCGCAATTGCTGGGATATTTTGTCTTACTGTAAGTTTTTTTTTTTTAAATTTAGACCGCGTTTTTGTTTTATGCGCGACTTACCGTGTTTGACGTCTTCAAACTATATAACTCGCGAAAACTTTTCACTCGCGACCCCGGAAACGCGTCTGACGCACTATTCCGTTTATGGCTCATGCGATATGGAGGCCCCTAAGCCTGGTTTGTCGATTTTCGGCTACCGCACCGCACCATCACGGTGGTTCGTCCAGTACGGCGTGAGGCCGCTTCCTTACAACTGTCGGAGTTGGGTCCTCTCGGCAGATGTCCCGAAGATGACTGTGTTCGGACACAGCCGCTCTCCCGAACAGTCTGCGCGCCTGCGCCACCCCCACCTCGGACACGGATTGAAATCTCGCATCAGATCGGAGAGTGGCGTTCCTGACGAACCACGGAGCTCCAAAGATCGTCCGCAACGCGATGTTTTGGACGGCCTCGATCTTCTTTTGAAGCGAGGAGCTCAACACTGCCCCCCATGCCGGGTAAGCATATGTTAGAATCGGCAGTACGTACAGCCGAAAAATGAGGAGCTTAGTTGCCAGTGGGTACGGGCTGGCACTGTTCAGCACTGGGTATAGCGAGGCTCTGGCGGCCTTAGCCCTCCGGGTCGCATAATTTACATGTTCGCCGAAGGTAAGCCGCCTGTCCAACACCACCCCCAGGTACTTAACTGTTTTCTCAAAAGGGATTTTCTCCCCTGAGATTTCCAGCTCTCTGGTCGGTTTACGTGTCTTGCATGTGAACATCACGGCCACCGATTTTTCACCGTTGACCCTGATTCTCCACATGTCGAGCCACGGTTCCACTAAGTCCAGCTGCCTTTGGAGCCTCCGGACCGCGTAATCCACATTTGCGGATTCGTAGAAATATGCCGTGTCGTCTGCGTAAAGGACCGTTTTGACCCCTTCCGACAGCGGCATATCGTTCACGTACAAAGTGTACAAGAACGGGGAAAGTACTGCTCCTTGGGGAACCCCAGCGGCTATTTCTCTGGTAGAGGAAATCGTTTCCCCTACGCGCACGACAAAATGTCGGTCTAGCAGATATGACCGCATCAGTCTGACATAGCGGTACGGGATCGCCGATCGCGCTAGCTTATAAAGCAGCCCGCTATGCCAAACTTTGTCAAAGGCCTTGGCCACATCCAGAAAAACGGCTGCAGTCACCCGTTTCCTGTTCAGGCCTCCGACAAGGTCGTCTATTATTTTTACCAGTTGGAGGGTGGTTGAGTGACCCTCCCTGAACCCAAATTGCTCGGGCCGCACTTCTCCCTCCATGTATCGCCTCAGTTTTTCGAGAAAAATCCTCTCGAACAACTTAGACAATACCGGTAACAGGGAGATTGGCCTATAATTCCGTGGGAAAAGTAAACTTTTCCCCGGTTTGGGTAAACATACGACTTTGGCCGTTTTCCAACAATTCGGGAAATATCCAACGTACAAAATGGACGTGAATATCACCGAAATTGCTGTAATCACGGAGGCCGGTATGTTCCGGAATGCACGGGCGCTGATCCCGTCGACACCCGGGGCCTTGTCGGGGCTTGTGGCCTTAATGGCTGCGGAAACTTCCGCTTCAGTGACTTGGTCAATCTCTAGAGGGGCGTCCTCCACCTGTGAGAAATAATCTACAAGAAAGGATTCCACCTCGGTTGTGTGCTCGTCGTTCGGGGAGGGAGGGGGGTTTGGAGTGAACTGCTCCTCCAAGGTATCGGCGAATACCTCGGCCCTCTCCGCCTCCGAGTATGCAAGAAAACCTCGCTGCCCCACAACCGGATGGCGAGGCTTCTTCCCTTCTCGCAGTCTCCTGTTCAACCTGAACACCGAGGAGATGTCGTCAGAGACCGAGGCGAGGTATTCGTTCCACGAATCCTCTCGATGGCTTGTCAGCAGTTGTTTTACCCTGTCCGTTTGATTATAAAAGGCCCGCTTATCAGCGGGGGACAGGGTGATTCGATATCTCCTCCTCAGTCGTCGTTTCTCCGTTATGGCTTCGGAGATATGAGGAGGGAGGTCGTTTCGAACAACTGCTCGAGTTTTGGCCGATGAGCTGCCTGCCAGGGCCTCGGTCATTGACGACGTGACGCGCCCGACAGTGTCGTCGATTTCCTCCGGGGTGTTCAGGAGCTCAGGATTTACCGGCCTGTACTCCCGCTGGAGGGTCTCGTAGAACCTTTTCCAGTTGACTGACCTTCGGGGTATAGGCGGGGGATCTCGGCCACCCCCTGCCTGACCTAGTTCCAACAGGACAGGGGAATGGTCCGAGCTGAGGTCTTCTATCGTTTCAATCATGAATGGGAGGGTACCCCCCTTCATGACTGCGATATCCAGCACGTCAGGCCTAGATCTGCCTGAGCGATGCACGAACGTGGGCACCTCAGGGCCTACGACGACCAAGCGGCGGGCTCTCGCCCTTTCGTACAGCAATCTGCCATTCGGATTTGTCAGAATGCTGTTCCATGACACGTGTTTGGCATTGAGGTCGCCCATGAGTATCACGGGCCCATCCCAATTTTCCAGCACGGCATCCAGATCTGCGCCGGTTACCGCGTCGTTCGGCTTGCTATAAGCCGAAACCAGCCGATACACCGTGCCCAGATGCTCCACATGCACACACGTTTGCTCCATCACGTTTGTATGAAGAACAACGCGCGTATGCATGTGGCGTCTGTGGACTAAAACCGCAGTTCCACCAGAGGTGCGAGATCCGGGTCGAACTGGCCTATCCGTCCTATATGTAAAATAGTTCCGAAGGGTCAGTTGCTTGTTTGGGTTCAAGCACGTCTCAGACAACAGTATCACGTCTATCAGTAGATCCTCGGCCAGACGGCATAGTTCCTCCGTCCGGCCTACTACTGAGTTGGCGTTCCACTGCAAGAGTCTGAGGGTGGGCCTAACCATACCTTGACAGTACAGCCATGAGGCACTCTATTAAGGACTGAATACAGTCCTTGAGAGATTTTGCCTGGAGCAGGCGTGGCAAAACCATCATGATATCTGGCAGGATATCCTTCACTGTCATCTGCGACAGGAAGTCCATGCCAGTGGTCTCCAACGGGGTAGCCGGTTTCGGATTGCCGCTGGGGGTGCCTTTTGGCGCGGCCGCCCTTTTGGTGGGGCGCGGGGCCACAGGGGCCGCGGTGTTTTTAACAGCCTGCTTGGCCTTCCCAGCCGGAGCAGGCTTTGCCTTTCCCGTCGAGGAAGGCTTGGCCTTCTTCGCCGGGGCCGGCTTTGCCTTTCCCGTCGAGGAAGGCTTGGCCTTCTTCGCCGGGGCCGGCTTTGTCGCCGCCTTTTGTTTTACCACCTTCTTGGTGGTTGCCGCCGGTTTTGGCTTGGCGGGTGTTGGGGAGGTTACCTCCCCTTTTTTCACGACCGCTTTGGCCACGGGTGCCGGCACCTCCGGTTTGGGGACTGTTTTTCCCCCACCGGCAACACGGGCCCAGCTGCGGCCGTCCAAAGTCGCGGGCTTTTTAAGTCCCTTGACTTTGTTTGTCTGCTCCTTATAATAGGGGCAGCCCCTGTAATTGGCCGGATGTGGCCCCTTACAGTTGACGCATGAGGCTGGTTCCTCACGCGGCTTGACGCAGGCAGAAGTGTCGTGGTTTCCACCACACTTTACGCATTGCTGGGCCCTCTGGCAGTAATTGGACGAGTGTCCAAATTTCTGGCATCTGTGGCACTGGGGTGGCCCCCCTCGTGACACAAATGCAGTCACTGCGACCTTGCAGTAAAAAATACTGCCAAGGTCATAAATGGCCCGGGCCAAAGGGGTCCTCTTAAGGGCCACTAGGCAGGTCGGGGTTTCCCGACCGTCCCTTGTGAGGAGCTTCTTAACCGAAACCACCTCATAGCCAAGGGAGGTCAGTTCCTCCCTTACTTCCTCCGGGGCAGCCCCATAGGGGATCCCCCGTATAACCACCTTCAGCTCCCTGTCCTTCGGGAGCTGAAAGGAGTGAAAGGCGATTCCCTTCGAGTGCAGAAAACTCTGCACCGCCCGGTAATCCGCCTCGCTGCCCAGCTGCAGCCTTATCGAGAGCCCGGTGCTTTTAGCCACCAGGCGCCCCCCAATCCTCGACTTTATGTCCCTCGCCAATGCTGGCCACTCTTTCGGGCAGTCCAGCATTATCGGCGGGATTTTCTCCCGCCTGACGGTAGCAGGCTGTGATGGGGCCCCATCATCAGCCTGCGAGTTGGCGGCTGCTGCAGCCTTGCTACAGCCCGCTACGGGCTCCGCCTCCATAGGAGGCGCGGAGTCCCGGCGTTTCTGGCGCTTCCTAGCGCCAGACCCGCTTTCCTCTCCACCGTCGGACAGTTCCGTGGTGGGAGAACGGGGTGGAGGAGGCCTTATTTTTCCTTCCATTGAGGAAAATAAGGAAGAAAAATTTAAAAATTAAAATTAAACTTAATTTACACTTCTTAATCTACACTTGCTGTAAAATAAAATCACTGACAAGAAAATCAATTAAAAAATAAAATTATTTTAAAAGTAGCACAATAGTCCTATAATAATAGGCTATTTACTTAACGTATTCACAATGACTACAAGAGTTCACTTTACATTATTAGAAATATTGAATAGTATAAAAGTAAAATTAAGAAAAGGATTATCCTTTTCTTAATGTGACTGGCCTGTAGTCCAGGTAGCTGGCCGCCCGGCTGATGTCCTAGCAGACCCTTCTCACATTGTCTGGCGACGCAGGTAGAAGAACTGTTGAACACCTGGCTGGACTGGTTACAACTGACAATTCACAGAGCACAACAAAACACAACCTTTCACTACAAGAGCCAAGGATGGAATCCCGCGTGTTATGTAAACGATTGAACTTGAAGTTGCTCGGTCGCAGTTTTGTGTGGAAATGATGGGTAGAATTGCAGACTTCAATACATTTTTAGACAATCTAATTAATTTTTAGTGATGAGTCAACGTTTCACATCAGTGGCAAGGTGAATACCCATAACTGCCGAATATTGGGTAGTGAAAATCCTCATGAAACTTTCTAGGACAACTTTCTTCTTCCAAAATGCAACCAAAATTGTATCGTTTATCTGGTGAAGATAAAGTATTGGTCGTGAAGATCCAATTGCATGGCCACCTTGCTCCTTAGATTTGATCTCGCTAGATTTTTTCTTGTGCGGTTTCATTAAAATCAGGTTTATGTAGTAACACCTTAGCCTGTCAATTTTTTTGAGTTAAGATTTCGAATTAACGCCGCAGTTGCAGAGGTAACGCCTGACTTTCTGATTACGGTCTGGAATGAAATTGACTGCATGTGGGATGTATGTTGCATTAAAAATGGAAGCCACATCGAACCAAATGGATAGGGTAAACGTGGATATAGTAGGAATTAGTGAGGTTCGGTGGGAAGAGGAAGGCGACTTTTGGTCGGGTGACTTTAGAGTAATTAACTCAGCGTCAAATAATGGGCAGGCAGGAGTAGGTTTCGTGATGAACAAGAAAATAGGGAGGAGAGTTGAGTATTTCAAGACGCATAGCGATAGAGTCATTGTAATAAGGATAAATTCAAAACCTAAACCGACAACGATTGTTAACGTCTATATGCCTACAAGCGCCCATGATGATGATGAGGTAGAATGTGTATACGAAGAGATTGATGAAGCAATTAAACACGTAAAAGGAGATGAAAATTTAATAATAGTTGGAGATTGGAATGCAAGCATTGGAAAAGGCAAGGAAGGAAATATAGTGGGTGAATACGGGCTGGGCAAAAGGAATGAAAGAGGGGACCGACTTATAGAGTTTTGCACGAAGTATAATTTAGTAATTGCCAACACCCAATTTAAAAATCATAATAGAAGAATATACACTTGGAAAAAGCCAGGCGATACTGCAAGGTATCAGATAGATTATATCATGGTTAAGCAAAGATTTAGAAATCAACTCGTGGACTGCAAAACTTACCCTGGAGCAGACATTGATAGCGACCATAATTTGGTGATAATGAAATGTAGATTGGGGTTTAAAAACCTGAAGAAAAGGTGTCAGATGAATCGGTGGAATTTAGAGAAGCTTGAGGAAGAGGAGGTAAAGAAGATTTTTGAGGAGGACATCGCTAGAGGTCTGAGTAAAAAATATAAGATAGAAAATGTAGAAGAAGAATTGGAGAATGTTAAAAAGGAAATTCTTAAATCAGCAGAAGCGAACTTAGGCGGAATAAAGAGAACTGGTAGAAAACCTTGGGTTTCAGACGATATATTGCAGCTGATGGATGAACGTAGAAAATATAAGAATGCTAGTGATGAAGAAAGTAAAAGGAACTATCGGCAATTAAGAAATGCTATAAACAGGAAGTGCAAACTGGCGAAAGAAGAGTGGATTAAAGAAAAGTGTTCAGAAGTGGAAAGAGAAATGAACATTGGTAAAATAGACGGAGCATACAGGAAAGTTAAGGAAAATTTTGGGGTACATAAATTAAAATCTAATAATGTGTTAAACAAAGATGGTACACCTATATATAATACGAAAGGTAAAGTCGATAGATGGGTGGAATATATTGAAGAGTTATACGGAGGAAATGAATTAGAAAATGGTTTTATAGAGGAAGAAGAGGAAGTTGAGGAGGATGAAATGGGAGAAACAATACTGAGATCTGAATTTAAGAGAGCATTAAAAGATTTAAATGGCAGAAAGGCTCCTGGAATAGACGGAATACCTGTAGAATTACTGCGCAGTGCAGGGGAGGAGGCGATTGATAGATTATACAAACTGGTGTGTAATATTTATGAAAAAGGGGAATTTCCGTCAGACTTCAAAAAAAGTGTTATAGTAATGATACCAAAGAAATCAGGGGCAGATAAGTGTGAAGAATACAGAACAATTAGTTTAACTAGTCATGCATCAAAAATCTTAACTAGAATTCTATACAGAAGAATTGAGAGGAGAGTGGAGGAAGTGTTAGGAGAAGACCAATTTGGTTTCAGGAAAAGTATAGGGACAAGGGAAGCAATTTTAGGCCTCAGATTAATAGTAGAAGGAAGATTAAAGAAAAACAAACCAACATACTTGACGTTTATAGACCTAGAAAAGGCATTCGATAACGTAGACTGGAATAAAATGTTCAGCATTTTAAAAAAATTAGGGTTCAAATACAGAGATAGAAGAACAATTGCTAACATGTACAGGAACCAAACAGCAACAGTAGCAATTGAAGAACATAAGAAAGAAGCCATAATAAGAAAGGGAGTCCGACAAGGATGTTCTCTATCTCCGTTACTTTTTAATCTTTACATGGAACTAGCAGTTAATGATGTTAAAGAACAATTTAGATTCGGAGTAATAGTACAAGGTGAAAAGATAAAGATGCTACGATTTGCTGATGATATAGTAATTCTAGCCGAGAATAAAAAGGATTTAGAAGAAACAATGAACGGCATAGATGAAGTCCTACGCAAGAACTATCGCATGAAAATAAACAAGAACAAAACAAAAGTAATGAAATGTAGTAGAAATAACAAAGATGGACCACTGAATGTGAAAATAGGAGGAGAAAAGATCATGGAGGTAGAAGAATTTTGTTATTTGGGAAGTAGAATTACTAAAGATGGACGAAGCAGGAGCGATATAAAATGCCGAATAGCACAAGCTAAACGAGCCTTCAGTAAGAAATATAAGTTGTTTACATCAAAAATTAATTTAAACGTCAGGAAAAGATTTTTGAAAGTGTATGTTTGGAGTGTCGCTTTATATGGAAGTGAAACTTGGACAATCGGAGTATCTGAGAAGAAAAGGTTAGAAGCTTTTGAAATGTGGTGCTATAGGAGAATGTTAAAAATCAGATGGGTGGATAAAGTGACAAATGAGGAGGTATTGCGGCAAATAGATGAAGAAAGAAGCATTTGGAAAAATATAGTTAAAAGAAGAGACAGACTTATAGGCCACATACTAAGGCATCCTGGAATAGTCGCTTTAATTTTGGAAGGACAGGTAGAAGGGAAAAATTGTGTAGGCAGACCACGTTTGGAATATGTAAAACAAATTGTTAGGGATGTAGGATGTAGAGGGTATACTGAAATGAAACGACTAGCACTAGATAGGGAATCTTGGAGAGCTGCATCAAACCAGTCAAATGACTGAAGACAAAAAAAAAAAAAAAAATCGAACCAAAGTGCAAATTTGATGTGTTTTTTATAAATGAGTAGAATATATTTCATAGAAATGTGTTTTTCTCAATTTTTTTAAAATGAATTCCATTTGTAATACGACATACATCCCACTTGAAGTCGAATTTATTCGACTGGAGCCAGAAAGTCGGGAGTTAGTTGTGAAGTCCTTTTTGAATCACCCGTAACATGTAACTGATTATACTACATCTTAAATTTCTTTTGCAAATTTAATTTATTATTTGTTTTGTGTGAATTTTTCTGAAGTTCCTACTTAAAAGAGTTTATGTTACAAAATAAATAAGAAATATAATTAAATTTTTTCCACTAAAACTGAATTATTACTATAAATTCGATTTGTACGTCAAAATATCTAACTTTATGATTACTCTTGCAGTTATTTTTAAAAAAGTGTTAATAAATATATTAAATATTCTTCAAAGGGCTTAAATTTAGTAAAATTATTCAAAAATCAAGTTCGATAAAGGTATAAAGAATAATAAGAAATAGATGATAAATTTATGAATAAAATTGAATATAAATTATGTTTCATTAATTCAAAATATTCTATTACAAATGTAAATTCTAAAAAACGCGGCTGTATATATTATCATAAAGTATTATGTAAAAGATTCACGTTCTCCAGTACTCTAGTTTGTATTACATTTTTTTTACTTTTCATTATGAATTACTTAGTATAAATCAGTATAACCAACCTAAGATTCATAATAGTATAATCCTAATAAACATAACAATTGAGAGCTTCATACTGACAACGTTGGTGGACAACGTCGATATTTTTAACTTTTGACGATCAATTGTTGTATTTAAAATTCTTAAATTCAAAATTCATTTAATATATTAATTTCTGAAGTAAATAATTATAATGTATAACAGACAAATGCCTGTTATCTATAACCAAATTCTATTTTGGTGGTATGAGACAGTTTTTAAAACAAAATTTACGGTTTAAAATTCCTGTTAAAAACTAGAAATTGCGAAACAATTGTAAAATAAAAATTATTTACGTAATAATTTTTGGTTTATTAACTTAATTTTGGTTAATTTAACTTATTTTCTTCAAACTTGGTAGATAGGGAAAAAATGTCACTTATAGATACTCAGTATCTATTATACATTATCACTTATTCAGGAGATTTTTCTTACATTTTTTTATCAAGATTACAGATTACCAAAAATGTCATTAAAAAATATTTTTAATTATTAAAAGGTTTTCCTAATTTTTTAAAAATTTAAACCCATTTGAAAAATTACTCATTGCCTTTAAAACGTAAAAATCGTTATAGTTCTAGTATTCTTTGAAAAAATTTAGCCAAGAATTTTCACCCCCTTAGTAGTTAATTACATAATTACAACTCTGGTTATTTATAATTATGGCTGTACTTTTGTATTTATTAACAGTTTCCAAACGTTCCTTTTTTAAATTTATAATCACCACAAAGAGATTATTTTCTTAAAAATTGATTTTACCCGAATGCTTTCCTTTGAGTATAGGAACTCTGAGAAAAAGCTGAAAATTAAAAAAAAAAACATTTCAAATTTTTTAATACTCAAAACCTATTTTATTAAAAAAATGCAATTCTGACTAATGATTGTCGAAGATGTCACTTATTATTATTGTGTTCGAAGGAAAACGATAAAAAAATAATTTGATCGATCAGTAGCTTGTTTAAGACAGAGAAGAGATCTTTTATTCGCAATTTGTCGTTGGGGTGAAGACAAAGTTTTCGTCTACCTCATCACTCCAACAATCCCTCATTAACGAAAACAATAGCCGCCATTTAAAAACAGAAAGTTTTATAAAATCGTTACATAAGTCCTTCTATCTAATATCGAGAAATAAGCTGCAACATAATTTCATAAAAATCAGAAAACGCAGTGGGACGTAATCATGTCCCAAATTCTCAAAAGAGACGAAGTATATCAATTATGTAAAACTGGATTTCGCATTAATGGTGAATTAGAGATTATGAATTAGAAATTTCGTTCTTAAAAGAAAGCTGCATAATTAACTATGAAAAGTTCTTTTAAAATAATACTTCCACATAATTTGAAAGCGGGTTAATGTCATAACATTAATTAAAAATTATATCCTTTTACTTAATCAGTGTATTCTTGGTATAACTACCATAAATAATTTATGTAACTTGTATAATAGTATCATTAACAGATGTTTAATTTACAAATTTAATAACCTAAAATTTATTACTGATATACTTCTTCATATAAATTTTAATCTATTTAAGTGTCATTCACGTGATTGAGATAAAATGTTTACCAATTTCATGAAAATCGGTATAATCGATCCAGAGTACAGTTTCATGAATAGATATAAAACCAATGTTACCTCCGCTTCATTTAATTAACTTATCTAACTCAGCTTAAACACTAAATTAAACAAGTGGTCCCTTGCTTTTTTATTATTACAAAGTAATGTTATATAAAGTTCGGCTAAAACTTAATAGACCTGTGCAGCACTACAGCGTTGTTAATTCTATATATTTAAAAAAATCTGCTAAAAACCTATTCATTTACAACACGTCTCACCCTCAACCTCCTTGTTTTTCTTTTAGTTTCCTACTACAGGTAAAATTCTCAAAACATGTTTATAGTCCATTCAGACGTTCTAGTGGACGGTTCAGGCTGATATTTTTTTTATTCTGCTCTGAATGGCTCGCTGATATGTCATTAAGCATTGATGGATCTTCAAAGTGATTTGCCTGTGAATAATACCGTTGGAAAATTCCTCAATTAATAAGGATATTTTCAGGAATTCTCAGAGGAGACTCAAGTGGAGTCCGACGCTTGATGACTTCTCTGTGGGTCATTCTGAGCAAATAAAAAAAAAATCAACCCGATCCGTCCGTTAGAACGCGGCCCGCAGATATGTCATCAAGCATCGCCCGATTTTCAGAGTGATTTTCCTTTTGAGTAATAATCTTGGAAAGTTCCTAAATTAAGTAATAAGATTTTTTTCGAGAAATTAAATGAGACTTAAGTTTGAGGTCAGATGATTCAAGATGCCATACCTATGAGTCATTCTGAGCATATGATAAACTCGAAGTCTTATTTTCTTTTATTTTAATATACATAACGGATAAAAAATTTCTTGATAGTAGATTTTAAATATTCTGAAGATTGTTAAATAAAAACCTTTTTAATAGTTTTTATTTTTCGTAAATAGTTTTAAAAAGGGTTATTTGTGTTTTAAAAACTGTATATAATTTTAAGAAAAATGTACATTGTTGAAACTTAATTTTCAAATACAAGATAATCAAGCACAATTTACAACTAAAAAAAATTAAAAAACCTGATGTAATAAAATGAAATAAACAAAATCAAAACTATTGTTATTTCTTTAAAACAAATTACTATTATTTTCGAGTGAATTTGCTTACTTAAGTTTAAAATAATACGTATTATTAATAATGTGTTTCTTTAATATATATTATTTTCTATAAAATCACAGATTCGTGATGTGTGTAAAATAAAATTATTACATAAACTACATTGGGTTATTCCACAACATACATACTTTGTTACAACGTTGCGGTTTTTGTCATACAATGAAGTGGTAGGATAGACACCCCTACTATTTTATTTAATTATTGGTGGACAATTTCGTTATGTAATGAATCAAACTTTATTTAATAAATTTCACCAGTTAACAGTTTTTATTTATTTTATACAACAAAATCAAATATTTAACGTATTTAACTGTAACAAACTGGTTTATACGTAGAAAATGAAGTATATTTCTTGATGGGAATTTTGTTAAAAGTTTTTAAAAAGCTGGTAAATTATTTTATGACTCCCAGCTACGTAGGTGGTCACCTTGCTCAGCTTTTTCATTGCAACGTTTCCAGAAAGTCTTTTAAACTCGGTCATTAAAAATCTTATTTTTATTTTCATAGCAAATGTTTAAATATGACTGTAAGTACCAAAAAAGATTTTCGGAATTTTAAAGCATATAGTAAGACATTTCTTCCAAATGATGGAGGGGATGCTAATGAAGAGGAAATAGTTCACTTCTTGGACGTCCCAGTGCCTTTAAGCCTATCGATTAGGCCCTTTACAATGACGGAGGTGCTGCGGGTAGTCAAACAAGCGCTGGTTATTCCTCCGTTCAAAGCAATCAAGTACATAACACACATTTTCTATGGCATCGGTCGTCGTACTTCTTATCGGAGTGGAAAGTGTCTCAAAGTGTTTTGATTCCGAAACCAGGTAAACCTAAGATGTGTTTTTCTAAGATCGAAGAACCTTCTACAGATTCTATTGAAATTGTTTGAGAACCTGTTTCTTAGGAGATTGTGACCAACATTAGAGGGAAAAAATATTATTGCAGATCATCAATTTGGTTTCAGAACTGGACATTATACCGTTGAATAGGCACTACAAGAAAAATTGTGTGATATTAGTGTCACTGACTTTCATCTGAAAGGACTTTAAATCATGATATTGTACAGAGTTTTTATAGATTAAGATATACATTTCCTGAACAAAAATAAAACGGAATTAGTTGATTATTTATAAATATGATGTTAGTAGTAGGTGTAATCCTGAAAATATTTATTATATTTGAAAATTATTTTAATTTTTCAAATCAACACTCAAATAATTTAAAAGTTTGTTAAAATAATTTTCCAACCTATTACATATTTTAAATTGTAGTTTGTATAATAATTTAAATTGAAAGATGTACGATTTTTTTTTTTTTTTTTTTTGTAATGTGTACGTCAAATATTTTACCATTTATTTTATGGATACTAAAGTTACAAAAATCAAATAAATATACTGAACGTAAAACATAAGGATATAATGTAAGTAAAATATAGGTATAACGTAATCGAAAAGAAATAGTTCCTACCATATAATTATTGGTTTAGATACAACATATCAGATAATCGGTGTATACATAATCGTATTAAATTTCATTTGTAGCTGATAACATTTAGGAGAACTATATCATTTTTTTTTTTTTAATTAAGTAAAACCACCAATCCATCTATCATTTTAAATATGTAAATCCATAATTTTAATTATATTTGTATTATGACAGTTTAATGTAGGAAATTGATTGTGTTTATTTGAAATAGTTTTAATGTTGATTAGCTAACGATAGTTTTAGCGATAACTATTAAATTTTCTCGTCCCGTTGTTACATTGATTTTACCATTAGGATTTATATTAGTGTAGGTTAGAAGCAGTAGGACTAACGAACTAAACGTTCTGCGGTACGGTACGGTTTAGAACGGTATGATACGGTACGTGGTTTTTTTCGAAAAGGGTTATTTTACGGGGGAAATAGTTAAATGGGAAGAGGGGGGATATTGTTTGGGCATGCGCAATAAGTGGTTTTTAACACGTGGTTGATGGTTCGGTCCGTCGGTGGGTCGGAGGAATAGCGGCGAGCATTCACCGTTTCCAGTATCGGTGCTAGCAGCGATGCGGCAAGATGCTGGCCGCAGACGCCGACTCCGGCTTAGCCACCTGCAGCGATTTACCCAGCTGCAGCGAGGTTTTTTGCCCTTCGCGTAGACCACCGGCACCGACATTAAAACAACATTATTATCCGGAAGGGGGTTGGGGATGGTTTATTGTTACTATAGCGGTCGCTGTCCAAATTTTAACGCACGGACTTCATCAAGCCGCTGGAGTACTTCTGCCGGAGGTTAATAAACACTTTCCAAACGCTTCTTATCTGGCAACAGGTAAATACATTTTGTTATACTATACTAAACTTTAACTATTCTATACGGTTCAATTAAGTATCAAACAGCCGATCGCTTATTTGATTTACTTTTTCATAAGTTTCACCTCCTTGGGCGAACTAAACTTGTTCAACTTAACTTACTATATAATACATAATATGATTTTAATCTAATAATGTAATTCTTGCAGCTATTAAAAAATAAACTTCGTATCTTATTATTTTATCTAAATTTAAGAATAATTATTAGTTTATCTAGATTTTTTTATAATTTCTTAACTTTTATTTTAACATAATAATAAAATGTTATGTTAAGATGTTTAATAATGTTATAATACCATCTGAAAATGTACAGTAAACTACATTTCAACTCCTATCCCCTTTTCTTTCCAGAATTAAGAAAATCCGGTTACAAAAATACTATGATTTTAACAATTTGTAACAAACTTAAAAAATTATAGCTTTAGGTGAAATCTTGCTCAATTAAATTAGGTGGTTAATTGTCACAAGAAAACTTGTTAGGCGGTATTTTTCTTTAAAATATTTTACCAAAAATATAAATTGGATTTATCTTTCTCAATTTTTTATATTTTTATTTGAGATAAATGTGTTCATTCGCGTACAAAGGAATTTATTATATTGGCATACAAAAATTTACACGATAAACGACACTGAAATATATACTTAAAGTTATAAATAAATAAAGTTATAAGAATAAGTATAAAGGTATAAGTAGTGATATAAAGTTTTAAATTTTATATCATTTATTAACCAATTTAATCAAACAAATTGTTTTTATTTTCTTTTTAAACTCAATCTTTTTTTTTCTATAATACAATAAAAAAAAAGGCATAATAAACACAGAAATTAAATAAAATATAGGTAATTCTAAAGTTGTACAGATGTGGATTCAATCAGATATTTTTAGACAACTTTGATAATTAAATTTACAGTTTTAGATAATATTAACAGAAGAAAAAATACGATGTAGTAGTAACCCCAATTATAAACTGCCTAAAATTAGTAAATAACAGGGATTTAAATTAAATAGCAAGGTATCATTTCTTCCTATCTTTTGTGCTAATAAAATTATATACTTTAAATTACTTTTAAATTCTTTAAAATTATTATGTATTACAAGGTAACTTAAGCTATAAATTTCTAGTATCTGTGTTGAGAAAATTTATATTTTTAAGTTACGTTAATATCTAACAGCTTTATCACACTTTTTAAATTAGTTATCTAATTTGGTTATTATACACATTCGAACAATATTGTCATAATTTAATTAGATTTTTATTATAAAAAAAAAATAGAATTTAAATAGATTTATTTAATATTGTCTTAGTTCAGTTCATTCATAAATATTCCTCCAATCCCCTCCTCCCACCAGTGATCATACATACACGAAAGCGGACGCATACACACAAACATTTAACGTGATTAAATGTTTTAATATTTTATTGATTATTCTAGAAAGGAGAATAAATCTTGAAAAAATATATAATATGATTTAGATAAATCTTCTCAAATAACAATGAAAAAATTACTTCAAAATAATCCTAAAATGAAGCATTTTGTATAAATTATTTTTAAAATATAAAAATTTATTTTATATTTATATGTAGAAAATTCAATGATGTATTTATATAACTTTGTTTCTGATTCAGTTTCTAAGAATTTTGAGAATCCAGATTTTCCAGTTTCCAGTATTTTTTTCTGAACCTTTAAACTGGTACGAATTTCAGATGTAGCTATAAAGTTGATTTAACAAATTTTTTAACCATTCTTAACTTTATACAACACTGATTTCTCTGCTATAATCGGAATCGTGTTACTAAACAGTCGTAACTTCTTCTTGTGTAAAGTGTAAAAAACATAAAATCAACTGTTAAGTGGTAGTAACAATTTTGTTGGTACGAATCACCTTAGTTTTATAGTCTTAATAAATAAAATTATGAAAAAAGTTTTAGTTTTTAAATACGAGCTTTGTTATTGGAAAAATCGTTGTAATTAAGACAGTAAAATATCAGCAAATTAAAAAAAAAAAAGATTAGAATATTAAAATTATTTTATATAGTAGAACGTTACAAATTATTTTAATAAAATTAAGTAATATTTTGTTTTTAATTTTATTTAACATATTTTTACCGGGATATTGTTAAAAGTTCCTTTAACAGAAATATATGTTTTCTTAAATAAGTATTTTTAATCATCAGTATCTAAGGTTTTGGCTAACGGCAAAATAAAATTTTTATTTTTTTTTTAAACTATAATTGATTTTTATCAAATGGTTTATATATTGCTTTATAAACAAAGGAATTATACATATTTTAACATTTTCTTTAATGTTTTTCAAACATTTTTCTCCTACAAAATGACTAATATAATTGATAAACGCTACATATTTTTGATTATTGCGTTTTATATTTTTGTAGTTTAATTTCTTAATTATTTATCAATACTCAAAAGCTAAAATAAAATACTGGCAGTCATTTTTTATTATAGGTCTTTCTTCAGTATTTAATCATAAAAGGTTAATACAAAGGATATATACGAGTATCATAAAATATAAAAAAGGTTTGAACAGAAATGAAAATAAAACATTTTAATCAGTATTAATAATGAAAATCTGTGTGAATATGCAGTGTAAAAATAAACATTTCGATTGAACTAATTTGTCTATATCGATGATTAAAATTCAATTACGTGGCTTTTTCAATTACATTAAAAATTTTATTTAAATGTAACCAAGTTTTTAATATACCTTCCAGTTACAAATTTCACTAATATTTTCATGCTGCTAATGACTTCCAAAAACAACATGAGGTGGCTATAAATGACCATATATATGCACAAAGTTTTCATCTTTAATAGATTATTCGTTAAAAATATTTAAAAAAATTATAATTATTATTTTTAATTAATAATGGAACGTAAGATTAATGCTGCTACTTAATGACTCCATTTTTTTTTGTTTGTAATTTTTTTTTTTTAATAATTTTGTAATTGAATGGTTTCGCTCTGAATGAAAATTCTGTTTTTAAATTTGATAATAAATATTCAAGGATGTAATTTCCTAGTTGTTATTGTAAACCAAATTTTCTATTTATAAACAATTTGAATTGTAACAATAATAATCAAAATAATTTGGTATTGATAAATATGAATCTCCTCATACATCATATTATTTTTTTTTACCTCAATAATAAAATTATATATATATATATATAAACAAAGTTTGCGGCTGTATAAAATGAAAAATATCCTACTTTACTGAATAAATTATTTTTTCTAAAAGGAATAGTCGTACTTTTCTTTTTTTTTGCTTTTAAATTATTTTATTAAGACAACATTTATTTTATTTTCTACTAGCAATTTTAAAATTAGACTTTCTGAAAAATCGTAAATTTCCATGTTTTTCTTCTTGAAATAACAGAACCTTATAAATATTTACAAATGTAAATATTACTTCGTCCAAATAATTCTACTGTCATGTTTTTACTTTACTTAGTAGTTGTAGTAACAAAAAAATTCATTATTTCATGTAAATCAGCCTATTTTTTAAAAAAATATATTATTTATATAAGTAAAATTTGTTTTTAAAATTTAAATTTATAAATTATTTCACTTACGATTTGTTGTTGTATAATACTATTCAAATTAACGGTGTAATCTTTAACCAGTTATTTATGAAAAGAAATATTAGGTATGAATTCAAATACATACTGTATATAAAAATAATTTCCTGAACTGAGTTTCTTAAGTCAGGATAAATTATAATAATTCTGTTATAACATAAATTATTATTGTCTATTATCGCTTAACATAAATTCAATGAAGTTTGAAATCATTTAATGCAATGTATTATTACCTATTTAAAAAGAGGAACCATAGAAATTATTTTAATAATAGAAATTTATATATGTATATACAATTTTTTTTTCTAAGTTGGACACTACACAAGTTCCTTGAACGCCTATTAAGATACATGTACACATTTTTGCTGCACTTTATTTAAACTTATTTCATTTGAAAATGAGATACGATCCTCCAGTTCTGTAATAAAAGAGGACGGTTACACAATTGCTAAAAAATTAGTTTTTATTAACATCAATTATTTGTGCAATTATTTATTCAACTATCTTACCTGAAATGATAGGTTAAAGTCCCTTTATTACTCTTTATATAAATGTAAGTCTTATATATATCTAATACTATGTTTGTTTATAATTATTACGATGTAATCAACAAAATCAAAACAGGAGAAGGTTGCTAAATTTTATAGCAATGTTTATTATCAAGTAGATAGAAACAAATGCATAAATAAAAATAAAACGATTCTAAATTATAATTTTCAATTAATATTAAATAATCATCATCAAATCTAATGTGGGCACCACATAACTTCCTAGTACACTTATTAAATTTATGTACACATTTTTAAAAGTGCATAAAACTTTATTTCACTAAGTCGGATTCGAACCGATGTGCATTCCGTTTGCAAGATCCAAATATTTCACTAATTAAAATTTAATTTGTCCATAACTCTGGAATCAATGAAAATAAGTCCCACTTGTGATATATCGGTGAACGTTTTTCAATGAGAGCTGATTACTGCAGTTAATAAAAAGCCAAAATCCATTTTTTTGGATTTTGTGCTTTTTTGTACACTTTTGGTTCAATCAATTGCAATCAAAAGAGAAGGTGCACAACTAGATGTTACAACAGTCCTAAATATAAAATTTCAACATTGTACGGCTAATTGTTTTTGAGTTATGCGAGATACATACGCACATACGTACGTACATACAGACGTCACGCTGAAACTATTCAAAATGGATTCAGGGATGGTTATAACGAATATTTCCATTGAAATCTGAAAACCGAAATTTTTCGGGGTCACCGTACTTCCTTTACTTCGTACTAGGAAGTAAAAAGGACAGAACCTAGAATTCTTTTATCTACTGTATTCAAAAAGGACTATGTTAATTAAAATTATTTACATATTAAAAAAATTGGGCTGAAAATCTATTTCTAGTTCGTCTGAGCATTCTACTGGATGGATAGAGATTAATTTTGTTTTTATTTTGCTTGGAATGATCAACAGATATGTCATCAAGCGTCATTGGCCCCCAATCTTGAGTCTCCTCTGAGAATTCCTAAAAAAAATTCCTCATATAGTATATTTAATTGAGGAACTTACAGAGGTTATTACTCAGGAAAATCACTTTGAAGGTCTATTGATGCTTGGTGATATATCTGTGGGCTATTCCGAGCAGAATATAAAATATCAATTTGATTCGTCCAGTAGAACGTCTGGATAGACAAGAAATCACGCATTTTACCTGTGGTATGAAAGAAAAGAGAAAAACTAGACGTTGGGGGAATGAGATATGTTGTAAATGAAATAGGTTTTTAGCCGATTTTTGAAATATATAACATAGTCATAATAATAACACTGCGAATCGGCTAGAGACCACTATTTTTTAGTGTAATTAGAACTGTTGAAGTAGTTTTCGATGGAAAAACACTTTTTAAAAGTTCATGATCAATAATAATTTTTTTCAATTTATTCTTTCTTTATTCCAGTAACTCCAAATATTAATTTTTAATAGAATTTCATTTAAACTAAGAACTGTGACTTATATTTTATTTTTTTTATTTCTTTTACATATTTTAACATTTATTAACAAAAACTGTAATTTGAGGAAATAAAAATTAATTTCCTAGAAACCTAAATAATCATCCTTGTTTTATTTTTAAATCTGCATTACCATAATTGATAATTTTTTTTATATAAATATTGCACATGTTTAAAAAAATATCCTTCATTTACTTTTTCTTTAATAATAAATTGATGAATAATTTTTTTACCTATAACTTAATAACATTATTCGTTAAAACATGAAATTTCTAAGAGATATTACGTTAATAAAATTTATTTCATGTTTCAAAATATCTTGTCTGGATTTTTTTTAAGCAATATAAAACAAAACTTAGTATAGCCCGTATCTTTATTTTATATTATTTACAACTAATAATATTGTGTTTGTTTTATTGACACAGTTATAACATTCTTTTATAATATTTATTTATATACTCAGTACGGTTTATAATAAATACCATTAGTGTCATTTATGCTTGTACTTACAGTTTAGACCACCAGTTTTTTTCTTTTCTTGATTTATTTTATGTTACACAATAAAATTATTGCATGTTCATTCAATAATTTTTTATTAATTTGACGATTAGTAGTATTTTTAATTTTTATTATAAAAATTAATGGAATTTCTTTCTTTTAATTCAGCTGAAGTAGATTTAATAGTTTTTATTTTGTAAATTTCGTAAAAATATTTTCCGCTAATTAAATTTTTTGTAAAAAATGTTTGTATTTTTTTTTCGTAATACTTGGCTATACCAAGTGGATATCGAAATAAATTGGTATGCATGATTTCTTTCAAGAACCATTTACAGAAAGTTTTTTTAGATTTAAATCTAGGGCATTTCTATTATTAAACTATCGTCAATATATATATATAAAATGTGTGTGTGTGTGTGTTTAGAGTATTATGAAAGTATGGTAACCCTTAATTAATTTCTCAGTCGTTAAACATACAAATATGAAATTTTGTAAGTATTCCAACGTCAAAATGATCTATTCTCAGTATGAAGCCACCACCTTAAGCATCCAAGTGGCTCCCATAAGGTGGCAACTCAAAAATTTTAAATGGAAAGGCTAAGGTTATAACACTAACTGTAAAGAGTCAATCGAAAAACATCGCCTGCTACTATTCGTACTTCAACTCTAACTAAATTTACGGTAATTTAATATTCTTTTTCACAGTTAGTTTCAAAAGTAGCCCAAAGTAACTCTTAAGTAACTACTCATCAGAGAAACACTAAAAAATAAGTTTTAGTAAATGTTACTACCTGAAAACGATTTGTTTCAATATGAGACCGCTATTACGATTGTATTTTAAACCTCTTTTGAAACAAGATATAAATATTAAATGGTCACCATTTTCGTTAAAGTTGAAGTTTTTTCGTCAATTTTTTTTAATTAATTTTTTTTAGGGGTTCACAACCCCTAACTTTTCTATTTAAAATTTTGTAATTATCTTTCCCGTTAGTATTTATAGGTGATGATTATTTAAGAAAGGAAATGACCAACGAGTTTTTTATTAAAAGTAAACGTTTTAAGTAAAATCTTATTTTTTAATTTACGTACAATTAAAATTTATGTATTTTAGTTTGTTGTGTTGATTCTTTATTGTTCCTTTCGTTTTTGTTTATTTTTGTTGTTTTGTGTAACACTACATGATAGTGTTACCTTAGTCGTTAACTATTATAATTGTTGACGCGACTGTAAATAAAAGCATTAAAAAAAAGTTTATCTGTACAGTTTCGTTTTCTTAATTATTATTTTTTAACATAAAAACTTTATTTATATTTTTGAGTTTATTTTAAGAAAAGAAGAGAAAATTTATTTCAAATACGATATTTTAAATGGATAAACAAATATTTCATTTGCGTCGTTTATGTGTGATCAGGTATGACATATTCAAGCTTTGGTATTATTATAAAAAATCTACGCCATACTCTGTTTATTTAGGAAAAGAAAAGTAGTGTACCTAAACTATCTTGGCTGTCATTGATTAAAGTAATAATATTTCCTTCTTTATCTGATTAGACCGAAAAGTCCTTATCACGTTATTTGTTTTCATTACTTCAACAAATATAAGTATTAAAATTAAAAATCCTAATTATGATTAATTTTACAAATGAAAAGTGTATAAATATATATTTACATAAATATATATTTAAATATATATTTAAAGTGTATATATATATATATTTACAATGATTGTTTTTTAGGATTTAGATTTAATTTTTCTTCTAACATGCTGCTTTAGGAATATACTTTACGTTTGTGGTTTCTTACTCTTCAACTTTTTTTTTGTATACTTTTGCCATTGTATAATATCAAAATTAAAATTCTTTTTAAATCAATTTAATTAAAATATTTCGTTAACTCGGGTTAATTTTCCATTTTATCCAAGTTATTCAGCTGGATTAAAATAAGTGTAATAATAAGGAAGGAAGCAAAGAATAATAGCTTACAAACATCATAAATTCATTAATTCTGTGTTTATATATATATATATTTCACATGATACCATTTCTTCCAACTAATCAATTTTTTTTATTTTGTTTAATGTAATAACGTATAATTTTTAATTTAATTCGTATAATGTTTTTATTTAATGTATAATTTTTTTCTATATATATATATATAAGCTAATGACAGTTACTGGATAGGTCAAGCCAGTTTCGGAATATATATTTTTTAGCATATAATTAACTTTTACATTAATCATTAAGTTAATATTTAAGAAATTTAATTAACTATAATGATTGTATTAAATTTTAACTCAAATTTTAGACAGACATTTATTGATAATTTTTTCTCTAATATTTATTTAGCGCAAACTAAAATTATAAAATTATGTATGTAGAGTGTATGTAATACTGTAAAGTGTTTGTATGTTTGTATATATATATATATATATATATGTGTGTGTGTGTGTATATATATATATATAACAAAATATATAAAATTACGTTTATTCTAAAAAGTGATTTGCAGTTATGAAATAATTTCCGAACTTATTCATAAGTTTTTTAACTGATTTGTTTCGAATAGCGAAGAGGATGATTTTTTAAACATTGATATTCATAGGATGAGATTAAGGATCAAATATTTCGTGTGTACCTTTATAAAAATATGATAATTATGACGTCACTATATCATAGGATTGTCGCAGTGCTGACGTAGTAATTATATTATTTTGATTAATAACAGTTTTCGCAAATTAAAAATTTTTTTTGAAGTTAAAACTTAGGCGTGCCGTGCACATTCTGGTGAGCATTGAAAAAGTCTGATCAGGCTTTGAAGTGAAGAAACACTCAGTGGTGTAAACCCGGCTTGACCGAGTTTAGCCGAGCAAGAGAGAAACAGAGCTGGATGATGAAATAAGTATGATAGATACATAAGGCTTGGGATACGTTCATTAGGGGAGCCGAGCTTTTCCGAGAGAGAGAAACGATCAGTTTTGCGTGGCTTTTAAGTTTGGCTGTGCATCGTTTTACATTAAATATATTTATAATTTTTGTACAGAGTACGTGTAAAAGTATTCGTGTAACTACTACACCTAACTTTCAGTGTATAAGTTTAGTGCATCATCTTTCAAATACTGAGGAGTAATTCAGATATTGTGTATGTAAGTCAATTTATGTATTTCTATGTATTTCTCATATATATATATATATATATATATATATAGAGCAGTAACATAGAATATAAAGATCTCAAATATGTCTACATAAATAATAGAAATTTAATATAGATACTTAATAAATATTCTATTTTATTAATGCACATGTAACACAATCATTTTACAGTATTATATGAAACAAAAATAAAAGTAAACACAAGACAATAACACGTTGTTTCGTTTCAAATTCGAAGGTTTAGCAAGTGCAACTAAAAAAACAACTTAATCAAATGATCAAGAATATTGGATGTTTCATATACAATGATACACTGGTTAATATCCTTCACTTATCTTATTATTCAATCAAACTGGAATTTTAATAACAAATATTAATAACTCTTATCCCTAAACATCCATTTTTTTACACAATAATGTCTAATCTTATATATATATTAGTAGAAATTATTTTAACATTATTATTAGTAGAAATAACAAAGATGGACCACTGAATGTGAAAATAGGAGGAGAAAAGATTATGGAGGTAGAAGAATTTTGTTATTTGGGAAGTAGAATTACTAAAGATGAAAGAAGCAGAAGCGATATAAAATGCCGAATAGCACAAGCTAAACGAGCCTTCAGTAAGAAATATTATTTGTTTACATCAAAAATTAATCTAAATGTCAGGAAAAGATTTTTGAAAGTGTATGTTTGGAGTGTCGCTTTATATGGAAGTGAAACTTGGACAATCGGAGTATCTGAGAAGAAAAGATTAGAAGCTTTTGAAATGTGGTGCTATAGGAGGATGTTAAAAATCAGATGGGTGGATAAAGTGACAAATGAAGAGGTATTGCGGCAAATAGATGAAGAAAGAAGCATTTGGAAAAATATAGTTAAAAGAAGAGACAGACTTATAGGCTACATACTAAGGCATCCTGGAATAGTCGCTTTAATATTCGAAGGACAGGTAGAAGGGAAAAATTGTGTAGGCAGGCCACGTTTGGAATATGTAAAACAAATTGTTAGGGATGTAGGATGTAGAGGATATACTGAAATGAAACGACTAGCACTAGATAGGGAATCTTGGATAGCTGCATCAAACCAGTCAAATGACTGAAGACAAAAAAAAAACATTACATTCTGTATAACATTACAGAAAATTTAAAAAATTTTTAAAAACTTGCTTTATACTTTTTAGTCGCACATTAATCAAATTATTATCATACATTGCATAAGTTTAATTAGTAGGTTAATTTGGATTTAAAACCCTGCATAGCCGTTTTGCTAATTTTGCAGTTTTTTACACCCGCGCCTTTAATTTACCCCCGTACTGGAGGATATTTGCAAAAGTAATAGTTGAATATTGTACTGTCACCCGACCTTAACTGTGCAAAATTTCATCAGTCAGCAATGTCAGGAAGTATGTTAAATTAAGAATGCAAAATTTGAGGAAAAACATGAAAAAAAATTGAAAATTGAAAAAAAAAACATTATGAGTAAAATAAAGCAAGTAATAGTTTAATATTAACAGTAACGGTTTAATATTATCAAAATATTTAATATATTTCCTTATTCGTCCAAGTAATATCACCCGTAATATTAAGATTTTTAGAATAATATTATGAAATATTTAGCCTTAGACATATGTGCATTTCCCTAAAACGATCATAGATGGAAGTGATAAAACAATTAATAAATTTTTCTGCTTAAGACTGTACGGCCGAAGTGAAAACTTAATTTTATGACGATCGTGAAAAAAAAATGTTTATATATATTACTTTTACATGATTACGACCGCGGTAATAGTTTTCACTTCGGCCGTGGGGTCTTAGCACAGATAATTTATTTTCTTTATTCCTTCCATCTATGATCGTTTATCAGAAATATATTTTGTCTAAAGCTAAATATCAATTTTAGTTATATTTTAATCTAATATTCAGGGAAAATATTTCTCAACGGTTTTTCTGATGAAATATTGTTAATTTTTTGTTGATGTGGTATTCTTGATTTGGTAAGTTGATGTGTTAAGTTCTTTCCTGTTTTTAATTTAAATTTCTCATCATTAAATATGATTACTCTGAATGATGTAGGTCCAAAAACATTTTTTTTCTTTTTTTTAACTATATCTTTTTAAAAGTTAATATAATAAATCAAATCGTGTTCTGCAGGAATTTTTTCGGAGAGAGAATTATAAAATTAAGTAATTTTTTGAAGGTAGTAAAAAATAAGTGTGAAATTGATGTTATATTACATGTAGTTAACTTGTCGTTGTTTATGATCATATCTTATTTAAATTTAACCTTATTAGGTGTGAATAATGCTAGTCAAATATTATACTATCGCAACTCATTATTAAAGGAGTACGCTTATTATAGAATCCTTCCCTCATAGAACTGCACATTATCGTATCAAATTCTTAATAATTTGTACATGTAGGTTATTACTGTTTTTTTTTGTTTTTTTTTTTAATTTTGACTTAAATTTTCTACCGATAAGGAAATTATTTTCAAATTGTGTTTATTTATAATTACTTACCCAAGAATGTGAAATAATAATATAATAAAAGTTTTATTTTTAATTCATTTTTAGAAAATAACATATAAGCAAAAACGTTATATTTACTCAGTTTTTTATTTTGCTGTTATTTTGAAGGGAAAATTACGTTTTTAATTTAACAAACAACTTTTTATAAATAAAAAAGAACGATTTATATTATTCAGCCTTTAGAACCGATATTATACTTTTTATTTCTGTTTTATATATGTATGATTATAAGGTATTAAAAAAAAATCCATCCAAAAGTATACCTTTAGATGTAATATTATAATAAAAATTAAAATAGTGTTATAGTTTATAGTGTTTCCGCATATTTTATACATATATGTGTTTGTGTGTGTGTTGGAAAACAATAACAGTGTAATAAGACTTGTATATTATATTAAGAAATACATTATTATAGAAATCCAATTAGTTATAATGTAATATTAGATCACGGGATTATGTTATACATTATTTTAAAATACATACTTTACTTCTAGGTATTTGTGAACCGAGTAAGTTCATGTTAAAATAGAGTATATAAGATATATATATATATATATATGTGTGTGTGTGTGTGTGTGTGTGTGTGTGTGTGTTGTGTCTATAATAACCTATACTAAAGGAAGTCGTGACTGTTTAGCACGCCTCGGACTAGATTTAAACTTGTTTCATTTGAAATTACTCATTGATGGAGTAAGACTTTCAACAGAATAACAAAAATGTTTGTTAAGTCTTTACTGTTTTCTACAAATTTGATCTATTTAAATTAAAGTTAAAATTATTATTTCCATTGTTTAAATATTTATTTTATTTATAATAATAAAAACACATAATCAGAATGAAGCGTTTAGTTAGTAGGTTAATTTTTTTTTTTAAATTTACCTTCTGTCATAAAATTTATTTATTTTTTTATTATGGATAGTAGTGGTAATAGAAAAAACCAATTCAAGTATAATAAAGTGGAATTAACGATGTAAAAAAAAAATTTAAAGAGTAACTCAGAATAATAAAAATTATTTCTCACCAGATTACGATCTGTATTTTTAAACTGGTGTATTCTTCTTAAATATTACAAATGCTTGTTATTAAATTCTAAATTTTTAATATGTAGTTTTTCACTAAAGTCTAAAATTACCCTTCAGTTATAAAAAAAAAATGGAAGATGACACAAGTATATAGTGTATCGAATTTACAAAAAAAATTAAATTAAAGATTTCAAAGAACTAAAAAAAATTAAAGAAAACAGGTGAACAAAAAAAAAGTTCAGAAAACATATAGCTTGGGGCTGAAGTCTAGTGCCCATAAAACTATCATTATTATGTAGTAGCTCATGAAATAATTTAGTATATATTTTTGCTCCTTATAAGTTTTAGATTTTCAGAATTATGGGAAAGTAACTTATGCCTGTTTTTTTTATTATTGTGTATGTACATATATAAATCTTCTTCTCCTCATTCTCCTGCTATCTAATCAGATCATGTTCAGTTTGATTATTGACTACAGTCAAAAGGTAATTTCTGATAGTATAGCTTAATTTATTAATTTGCGTTATTTATTGAAATCCAAGCTAGCTAATTTTAAGGGTCTAATTCAGAAATATTACATTCTTATGTAGGAAAACATTATTTCAAATTATTTTAAACTGAAAATTATTATCGACGAAATCTGAATTCTTTTTATTCGTAGCACATCTTCCCATTTACTGCATAATAATACATAACTTCCTTTGGCATAATTCTTTTCGCATAACTCTTTGATTTATTTGTATAAATATATATTTATACAAATCATAAAATATGTATACGTATTAGCCGGTCAGAGCTCAGTTCGCACGACTCTTTTGTTACCCTCATGGTTGTGAGAATATTAAATATTTTACACATATTCATTAAAGGAAAAATAACTAGTCATTTTACTTAATTGTATTTCTGTTGCCATGATGACAAAAATATAATGAAGTTAAGGATTAATATTTGTTTTATTTAATAAATATCTTTAATATCTTAACCCACAACTAGGACAAGAACTTCAATGTATGGCTTAAAATCTTTCCTGGGATAATCCGAATGTATACTGAAAATTTGAAAGCAATCATTCGGTTTGTTCTCGCGTGATGCTGTTGCAAACATATAGACAGATCTAATCACTTTCACCTTTAAATATATTATGTTTTTATCATACTGTATAACTAAAATTCACATGAAGATAAATATGAGGATCGAGCGGGTATAAATGAAATTTCCTGTAAAAAACTGATTTGAAAAGAAACGGAGATTTAAAACGTTGATAACGTTTTCATCGCCAGTGAAAACACAGAAATGTGTATAGGTGGCGATAAATTCTGACAGAAACAACCTGACTTAGACATTTTTTAATAGTGGAATAATATCATAAGCAGGTTTTACAATTTAATAGGTCATTAAGAAATAAACCCAAGTAAAAAATACTAACGGTGTAAATTTATAAAATGTTATTTTCCTGAACGGTTATTAAGAGCTTAGAATAATAAGAATAAAGAAAATAATAAACAATAAAATGAATAACTTAAATTTATTTTACATGAAAGCAACATCTTCTCTCAAAATTTCCCAATGAAAAAGGATTTTCCGCAGCGTTATACTGCGATATATCTGCTGTAGATTATACACTAATAGGAACGTACACTGATGACAAAATCATTCTTTATAGATTGGAATCTCCCTTTAAAGCCTAATTAATATTTCAAAATAATTTAAACGAATCTTTTATAATATAGCTCCCCAGTTTGAAAATCAATTTAAACGTTTTTTAATTAGCAAATAAAAACTTCTCTCTCCGTCTCATAAACACCTTTACTTTTTACTAATTTTATCTTCACTCTGGACTGTGAATTATTTAATTATTACGCTGTATAAGTACTTGATATGGGTCTCCTATATAGTAATCAAACAGCTGTTAGTACGGTTTATAATAGTGTTGCAAACCACTTTAAAAAACCTAAAATATACAAATAGATTTTTATTATATTTTTTTGATTTATGCATGTATTAATTTCTACTTTTTAAATCCTTATCATATTGCTTCTTCTTCACGTCCATAATTCATATAATGATTAACAGTTAACTAAATACATCGAAATACGAAACAATAATTTACAATTTCTGCACGTAATTGAAATTATCTTTATAGACGATTTCAATTTAAATATAATAATATCAGCGTTAGACATTTACATTCATTAAGTATTTTAGACGACAATGATATTAAGGAAAAAATGAAATAGATGTATGGAGGAGGTAATAAAAACTAATCTGTTTAATTATAATTTGACATAATAATGTTATTTAAAACTGTAATTCAAGAATTGTAATTACTGAAACTTATCGATAGCTTATATTTCTTATGTCGATTCATGGCATTCACGTCATCTGCCATTTAATTCACCAGTTTTTAGTACTATATTACGTATATGAGATAAATAAATAATTAAATTAAAATATTCTTACAAAATAAAAAAATAAGTATTTAATCGATAAGTACTTATTTGAAAAGTATATATTAGTACTTATTAAATAAGTATTTAATCTTGCCATTTGCTTGTGATTGTCTACTTATAACCATATATAGGGTAAACAAGCAATAATATTAAAATTATATTTTTATGTAATTAATAATCAAGAAAGGATAGATGTATTAATTTCCGCATAATTTATTTCAAAAACCAAAAGGTATTAAGTACCTTTAAATTTTGGGTATTGTCCATAGTTGCTTTACTTTTATTTGCCTTAGTATAATTAACCCTAATTCAGCTTAATGTTTATCTTGATAACTTTGTTTCTGTAAATTTTATTTAGGTACTAACACGGGTGAATTCATTTTGTAGTTTCTAAAATCAGCCGTTCACATCTATATGGCGTAATAATGAACTCAGTTCAATTTAACTTAAAATGCCCATTGCAGCAGTTTCATGTTATAATCACAGTGAAAACTTCTTAGATAATTTTGTATTTAAAGTTACTGTAAAAGTTTCTTTTTATACGTCAGTTTAATTCATGCTTCAAACGTTTCGAAAATGTTAATTTTTATGTCTTAAGCATTTATCTCTTTTTTTTTCAACTTATAAAATTTAAATGGAAGTAGATTTAATGTCTCATTCATAATTATGGTATATGAGTAATTTGGAACCGATTATAAATTAAATACTGGAGAAAAAAGAAAAATAATTATAATAGTATAAATTTTATGGAATTTAAAAATCATTTGAAACTTTTTTTTTAATGCTTTGCTACATATTTTAATGACCTGAGATAAAAGATATTCAGCCGTGTTGTATTACAATTAGTGCACACAAAAGAGAAATTTTATTCTTTTTATACTTATTTCAAACCGTAGTCAACCTCAAGGAAAACAAAAAAGTCTTCAAAAGTTATTAATACCACAATAATTACAAAAGAAAAAAGAAAATGTATTTATTTCAAACAGTTGTTTTATGTATATATATATATATATATATATATATAATTTTTTTTTTTTTTTTTTACTTTTTAACAACTTTGCAATCTGTTCAGTAAAAGAATTGAACAATAAGTAAATAAGATCTATTTGAACCAACATTAAGTACCCACAGACCCAGTGGTTTCTGACTTAATAATAATAATAATAACGAAATAAAAGAAATGAAATAGAAGAGCACTCCGTTAGGCCGGACTATAAAGTTACCTAATGAAAACGATAAATCAAATCAAGAATATTGTTTCTCAGTAATCCTGAAAAATCATTGATTGTGTTATCCAATAAATTGACTGCCATATAATTTGGATGCCGATCCAAACGATTTTGATACCGCAGGCTGACCATAGAGAGTTCCTGTCGAATGGTTTCCAATTTAAAATCATTATATATGAGATTATTTCTTATGTACCAGGGTATTTTTAGCATTTTTGCATTGTTTTTGTCTGGTATATAATAATATAAAAAAATTGTACATTAATCGTTACTCAGAATTAGATAAAATCTGAAAACAAAGTTTTTGTACTTTTATGATGTTGGTTATTTACTTTTATGTGGTTAAAAGTTCTAAAACAATAATGCATGAGAAAAAATTTAAAAAATAGATTCTCAAAAAATTCAACAAAACCTCTTGATTTGTCAACGTTTACTATATTAATTGGAAGAAATTTTTAAAAAATATACTGAAAAATGTATAATCAATAAAACGCTGCCTAAGATTTATTTTTTGGAAGTGGGAGCGAATTTGACGAAATTTTATTGTAATATTATTATTAAAAGTACAAAAAATTCAAAAATGGATATTTTTAAACTTTAATCGGCTTCCCATTAACAATATTGTCTCCAAAAGTTTTTTGTTTTGGTGGTATCTTGCACTATTGCTATACCTAGAAGACATAAAAAAGATTGGTTAAAAAAATATGTTGTATATAAAAAGATGGTTTTTTCGATTTTTGCGAAAGGGGGAATTTTGGGACAATTTTTTAATAACGGTAAGGAAAACATGCATATATGTTCTGAGCTTAATATAAATTGGGGTCATATTTGCAAAACTTTGAAAAAATTGACTCCAAAAATCTATCTCTCCCATAGGATATACTGACCCTAAAATTTTACTTACAATTTTCTTACACGAGTCTCTATACAAAATTAATTGATCCAATCAAACGTTATTAAGCTTCAAACACGCCACTACACGGTAATATTTATTATTCTGATTATTTTATACATGTATGTACATGTACATACGTATTACGTAATACGTATGTACGAAAATTGCAAACTACTTTTTTTATTTTTTTTGGGATCTCTAGGTCATAAAACATCGAGAAATGCTTAACCCCCCTCCAAGTTTTTGAGTTTCAGCAGAGCGTTGATGCCAGGAAAGTAAAATGAAATACAAAATTTTGAATTGCAGAATTTGAGTAGCTGAGTTTTTGGTAAAGTTTTTTACTACAATCTCTAAAGAATTTAGACGTATTTACAAGTTGTTAGTGCACATTAATATAGTAAATATTTTTTTTTGAAGTTATAGACGTAACTGTTTTGTCACAAAGGCTGACTATTATAACACAATAAATAGTGTTTCCTTTCATAAAATTAAATCTGTGTACTTTAAAAATATAAAATTCCACATTAAATATTTTTGATGAAATATAAAGAGAATATTTTTGTATATTTTTTCAAATGACGCCTAATGTCTCATAAACCTTTTTCCAATGCAGTCGAAAATTTCTGTCAGTTATCTATTCCGTTTCAGTGTACTTTATAGACCATTTATAATTTCCAATAAATAAATCTTTTATTCTCATTACAAGATAATTGTTTATTATACTACATTTAAATCGAGCGAAACTAATCAGAATAAATAATACCCAGAGAAACCGTAAATATATTATTTTGACAATATATAAATTGTTTAGTGGCCTGATATTGTTTTTAATAGTTAATTGTATAAACAGTCATCAAGCTTATTTGATTAGTTTTTCAGACTGATTTTCTTTTCAATGAAATTTCTTGGTTTGGAGATTTTAAAAAGGTTCAAATAGAACTGAAACGTATGAAAAAGATGGTTTAACAGTTTAACCATTACAATGAATATTATGTAAAATTATTTATTTTATAATTGCATGAAATATTGGATTAAACCTGCTTATGGTTTTGCTCTGACAGAAAAATTTCTATTTTATATATATGTATATATATATATATTAAAAAATAAAATTTTCTTGGTTTTTTAAGTCGTTAATAAATATTTTATTTTAATATTCTTAAGGTTATACAACCAATTAATAATAATAAATTCAAAAGTACAAAAAATAATTCAACCGCCTTTCAGTTCTTATCCGAAGCCTCTTCATGTAAAACTAAACCAAAACTTATAAAATCATATTTTAAATAATATACCGTTCTTATCATTCAGCCAACTGGAAATTTTGATAAATAAAAAAAAATAAACCCAAAAAATAATTCTATAACATAATACCTCTAATTATATGAAAACTATTAAATAATACTAGAATAAATATTCAAGATCAATTTTGTTAAATAATTTTTTACTACAGATTTTATGTCATGGGCTGAGCTGAAAAAATAATTTAAATACCTATATGAAGAAGTCTTCTTAGCGAACCACTTGGTGTACATTTTTCCATTCCAATGGGATATGGCTATATCAAGAAATTCTATCTTATTATTATATTTTACGTCACTTCTAAATTTAATGTCTTTATGAAATTTGTTAAATTCATAATTTCGTCAGTTCGGTTCTCAGCAGGCAAGCACAGTAAAATGTCATCAACAAATCATTTATAGATAGCCATTTTACAGTTTAATTTTGCTAATATTTGAGTTTCACAAACTTCCATAACCAAATTTGCTAGACATGCAGAAATGGGTAATTCTATATCTAATCCATGACATTGTAAAATTTCCTCAAATTTTAAGTTATTTATACAAAACGTCATACCACTAATAAAATATTAGTATTTTATAAAAATACTCATTTATTTAGTTTTAGGTTTATTGTTTTTTATTTTTATTTTTTCCATTTATCAAAATTTCCAGTTGTCTGAATAATAAGAACAGTATATTATTTAACATATGATTTTATAGGTTTTGGAGAGCTTCGGATATGAAGTGAAACGTTGTTGAATTATTTTTTGTACTTTTTTTGTATTTTTGTTAATATATTATTTATTAATATTAAAAGACTGTAAATTTTTTTTTTTGCTCAATAACAATTATAATTACAATCGGCTCTCCTGTGGAGCCATAAGTAAGGTTCCTAACAAAAGCACGTGATAAGGAGGTCCTTAAGGAACCCCCGAAATAAATAATACACAATTAATAGTTTCAAGCAAACTTAAATTCAATATGAAATTTCAAGCTCAGTCATAAGTCACAAACCATTAATTTCAGCACCATATATTCCATAAAACAAACATTAGTAATAAATAAAAGAGAAAGAGAAGTAACAAGAAATTAGATACGACACCACTAAACTTGACGGTGTTAGATTCCAAAATGGCACGCAGACCCTAATCGAGTACATGGGTTCGTTTCAACCGACGGACGTCAATGCTGTTATGGAGTAGATTAATTGCAAAGTGGTTTACATGATTCTCAAGCCTCTGCAGGTATTTGACATTGCGCTATTGTGGAATCTCACGAACCGATGGGAGCTCCAGATAATCCTGAATCTCATCATTCCGCGTGAACCACGGAGCTTCGGCAATTACCCTCGCTACTTTGCTCTGAAATCGTTGTTTAATTTCCACATTACTAGTAATAGCTGTTTCCTAAACTTATGTAAGCTGTTGCCTAAACTTTTTACCGTTGCCTAAAACTTATGTAAGTAAAGTTTTTTTTAATATTACCAACCATTGGCCCAGCGAGTGGAAAAAAAATGGGATTTCGAAGACAAAAAAATCATACCTCTCTTAATAGGCACAGTATCGAATCGGTTTAAAGTGGTCGTTAGTCATCTGAACATTACCTAAAACGTTTGTCTGAAACAACTTTTGATATGACCAACCCTTACGGCAAGGAATGACCAAAATGTTACTGGAATTGTAAGAAGATGGGGGCTTTTCGTATGCTAAACATGTAAAAGCTTTTTCACATGCAACCATTGTCGTCTTGAGTAAATTTGAAGTTTTTCTTAACTTTAAGGTGGAAATTTTTTTATCTCCTACTTAGCACCGGTGAAATCTACTTCCGCCTTCTGGCGTGCCGAATGGGATTTTTTTTTTTTTTTTAATTATTGACCCCGGACCTAAAATGCAGAAAGGTTATTTTGAAAACTTTCGTATTTTAGTCTCCACTTTAAAGGGGTGTTAGATTTAGAGAAAACTTTTCTTAAGTAAATTTGTTAAGCTTAACCCATATATGAATATTTTTAGAGATCTTTTTCTTAAAATTTATTCCCTTCTCTGAAAATACACAATCTGTTTTTTTTTTCGTAATTTGTATCATCGAAAATTTTTTTTTTTGTATTTTTTTTCAACAATTAAAGAGCTATTAAATTTAAAGTAACTTTTACACCTATGAGAGGTGTAATATACTCGACCTAAGTCGAGTATATGGGCACGTTTTAATCGTCGGACGTCTCTGCTCTTATAGAGTAGATTAATTGCAAAGTGGTTCACATGATTCTCAAGCCGCAGGTATTTGACAATACGTATTTGACACTTTATAAAATATAGAAATTTTTATGACAATTTTTATGTATAATTTTAAATTACCTAGATCGAATTATTCATAAAGATAACACTTGGATATCATCGTAATCCAGCATATTAAATATTTGCACAACATGGCCTGTCACAAAAAAGTTAAAAACTATTCCTTATCTCTAGGTAACATTCTTTGTCATAAAATACTAAATTATTTCGCTCTGGTCCAACCGTTATCCAGTAAGATAAAATTATCTGGTGTTCTACATATCATACTCGTCTCTCATATATTACAAATGACCAAAAGCCGGTAATTACAATAATATTGAATACAACAAGATATCCATCCACTGACCAAATTTTTACACAATTCAAAGTCCATCCATTTTCTAAATTATATTTATTATTTTGAAGCGTTTTAAGAATAATAAAAATGTTGGTAGGTGGGCCCAAAGGCTTACTACCAGATGGTTGAGTAATCCAAATGATGCTGATACGAATGATTTATACAATCTCTAAATTCAATTGAACTGTATTTTTAGGAGATCTAAATTAATTAATAACTTGAATATGCGATAAAAACTACTGTTATTATTTTATTTTATTTTTCTTAATTCAAATCGGAAATTTTAAAAACATTGTAGTAATAATAATATATTTAAGAGCGCCTAACTACGGTTTTTGCCGACATATTTATTGTAAGCAGTTGAAAAAATATAAAAAATTGTTTTAAAATTAGTAGTATATTTTTAATATATGAAAATGTTGGTTTATATTGTTATATCTGCTTCTGCGCTATTTCATTGTTTTATCATATTAACTGTAGTCGGTTTTCCAAATCAGTACAATTGTTTCTTGTCTAAACAATTATGAATTATTCATATTTCTTTTTAATAAAATTATAAATATTACGATGGTGATATTAATTCCCGTTAGTAATATCTATTTATATGGCTTTTTTCTTAATGTCGGCTACTTATGAATTTCTTGATAGAATTTATAACAATAAAAATTTTCTTTTAACATTAGCATAGAATAGGCGCTGCTATTATAAAATGGAAAATAGTATTCGCATACTGATTCATAATATAGTAAGCTTTATGTAGTATTTTTTCCAGTGGTTATTAAGAATTTATTTATTATATAAAGGTTATCAAATTAATATATGAAATTACTTTATTTTTTGTATAAAATTTTTATTTACAATCAGTTACATTTTTGTAGGAACCTTAAATAAATTTATACACACATTAAAAAGGAATCCCCCATTGAAATTCCTTAAAACTTATATACTAGTACTATAAAGAATTTCATATGGTAATATATTCTAATACCTACACAATATAGTTTTGAAGAACTGTTCTTCTATCAGTAGTATGGAAGAAAACAATAACAATATCAAGAATAATAAATATAGCAAATTGATGAAACCCGTAGAAAAGAAAAAATAAACCAAAAATTAAAAATAAAAGTGAAAACAGAAACAGACAGGAAGAGAATGGAGAATTGATTAATGCACAGCAGTCAGTGGGTTTAATTACACTATAGAGTTACTAAGGTCCAGAACATGAACCGTTTAAGTCGTCTAACATCCTCACCGTTTCTAAAATGATTACAGCCAAATGGTTAACGTGGTCATTTAATCGAAGTTCATATTTCAAACTGAAACTTTGTATTTCTTCCTTGACGTATTGCAGTCCAAAATATTCGTGGATTTCACTGTTTTTAGCAAATCAGGGTGCCTCAACTATAAACCGCTTTGTGATTTTTTAATATTTCACTTACTTGCCGTGCCCAGTAGTTGGACGCCATAATCCATACTGGTTTCAAAATTTCTGAGTATAAAAGTAGCTTATTAAACAAAGATAACTTAGAAATCCTACCCAGCAACCAGTAAATTTTCTTGAACTTTATATTAAGTTACTTTTTCGTCTCCCTCACATGAACCTTCTATATCAAACGACGATTTAGGTAAAGACCCAGGTACTTTACACTTTAAGTAAGCGGAATTAAATGCCATCAACGTGAACCCGTAGGCAGTCTTTTCTCCTTATTATGAATATCACACGGCTTGACTTAGCTTGACTAATTTTATCTTCCATGTACCCAGCCACCTGCTGATTAGATTTAATTCGGATTGTAGGTTAGTTGAGACCGCAGTTTGATTATCATCAACAGCCAGAATAACCATGAAAAGAAACGACAGTGACTGTTATTTTTATTTAAAATAAATTAATTTAAAATAAATCTAACTTTGGTTGCATGAGTAATTAATAAAAAAAAATGTTGAGAATATTTTAAAATGTTAAAATTTTTTACTTACCGTAATATAATCACAAGGGGAAAAATTTGATTAACTATTTATCTTGATGTAATACATATTAAATATTTTATGTAGAATATTCAATAGTGTGGGAATATTTTAAAATATGTCAGCCATACAATATACTTGTTTCATTGTTAAGATATTTGTGTAGAAATAGGTTATTGGTTACAAAACCTTATTATAAATATAAAATTACAATGGAATATCAATAACAGAACTTGATTTAATTCTAGCCATGTAATAATGAAATATACCGGTTGAAGTAGAGTACACCCTACACTAGTTATGACCGATTTATTATTTCTTTAAAAAAAAATCTGCATTCCATCTCTTACAATGGTTTAATCATCTACATTTTCCCATTTCTTATAACATGATGATGACAGTTTCATTGTTATAATATACTCTTTGACGGCATTGGATATTTTATGGTACTCTATTTGAAATGTAATGTCATATTATTTGATTGATTTTGAACAGTAATAAAAAAATTCTTCAGAACAAATCTTGTGGATGAATGGATTTTTTTTGATTTTTTAAGGGGGAGAAACACTTATAAAATTTCAAAAATAAATTATTTTTTTTTAAATTAAATATATTTCTTCTACTACTGGGTTGATATGTAGTTTATGGGTAATTTTTTTATTATCAAAAAACCAAATTATGAATCATAAAAGAACTTATTATTTTGAAAATAAGAGGATTATAGTGATAGTAATTATTACGACAAAATAAGTATGTTTTTAAAACATATTATCTCACTTTGATCAGTAAATAATTATTGAATGTATGAATAACTAATAATAAAAACCCAAATTTGAAACCCGCATTTCGTCGATAATATTTTATAAACATATTAAAGTAAAAAGAAAAAATCTGATGTGGATACCACATAACTTCCTTGCACGCATATTAAATTACATATACACTTTTTTTTTAAATGGAAAGTACATAAAATTTTATTTCATTAATATCTTCTGATATTTTTTCATATATATATATATTTTTTTAATTAAAATTATTGAATTTTTATTTGTTGTAAACATTTTTTTACAATCAGAGATTAATAATTATTAATAAATCAATATATTTACATTAAATAAAAGAAAAAAACGAGATGAAGTCAAATTCGAACCGACGTGCCTTCCTTCTGTAAGATAAAACTTTATTTGGCTATAACTTTAGAACCATTGAAAAAGTACCACTTATAAATATCCTTGAAAAGCTCTCAATGAGGGTTTATTACTGCAGTTAAGAATAAGTCGAAAATACAAATCTTTTGGATTTGGGCTTTTTTGGACAAGTCGATTGCAATCAAAAGGAGAGGTGCCCAACTAAATGTTACAACAGTCCTAAATCCATAATTTCAACATCCTGCGGCTAATCGTTTTTGAGTTGTGCGAGATACATATGTACGTACAGACGTCACGCCGAAACTGGTCAAAATGGATTCAGGGATGCTCAAAATAGATATTTCCGTTGAAATCTGAAAACCGAAATTTTTCGCCATCACAATACTTCCTTTACATCGTACAAGGAAGTAAAAACAAAATATATATAGTGCATACGATGAAAGTAAAAGCTTGCTTGCACAAGGTAGACATTCGCTGTCCAGGGCATTACTCTTTTCTCGTAATATTAGTCTCGTTTAGAAGCCGAGTATTCTGCAATAAACTGTGTTTAACTACTTTCATAAATAGTAAAAATTCTTTTCACACTCAAAATTTGTTATCTATTTGTTTAATTTCAGACAATAATTTCTTTAAAAATATTTAGCGTACTTATAAATATTTCTTATTGTACACACTACAAAAAATAATAATTTATACTTGTATTAATAATAATCTATCCGTCCGTCAAGTGTCATAAAATGAATGACCATTTTATATGAATAAATGTTATGAAAATATTAACATTAAATAATTGGCCTGTACCCTACAAATTACAATAATTTATTAATAGCTTAGTCATTTTATATGCATTCATAAAGTAACTAAATAACTTTTGTATTGCATTGTTAACTAATATTCAATAGTAATATTTACTTTTCATTTTCAATAAACTAGTTCAAGTCTTGGCATGTCCCGATACGAATGGTATAGTTGTTTCTTTCTGTAATTAATGGTATATTAGTTAATATTTTGTGTGTAATAATGAATTTGTATTTCTTTCCGTTAGATAGAAGTTAGTGAACTCTTTTGCAATGGCAAAATTAAATCCTTAATTAAGAATAAAATTTTTCTGTAGTCAAGCTCGTAATAATGTATACGGTTTTATGAAGAAAGAAACTATAATGTTAGGAAAATTAGAAGATGACAAACATTTAATACGCATTTAAAAATGTGATGACAGAATCGCTGCAGCTTATCGGATTTCAAGATCACAAGTTCAAAAACTCCGAAAAGAAAAGCGGGATCTTCTTAAATCTAAATCGCAGTCGTGCTCATTCAGCACAGTATAAAAGAATAAGCAACGTTCAAAACCAGTTAGGGGATTAGACAGTTTAAGCAAAACGTTGTAAGAAGAACAGTTAACTAGTTTCACACGAAGCATAATGAACTGCCTACATTAAATAAATTACGTTAAGAACTTCAAAAAAATATCCAATTTAAATTTTTAGAACTACACTAGCAGGTATCCAGGAAGAGTTACGGTTTAAGTGGTGTAAAACTGATAATTATAGGAAACATTTGATTGAGAAAGAAGACATGCGGTGGAAGAGGGTAGAATATTTAAGAAAAATGACCGATCGCAGAAAAGAAAATTCTTCGATGGTTTAAGAGTAATTGGTCAAATCATACAGAAGAATCTGCTAATGACCAATAAATAGATTTGTTGAGTTGTCACTTTTTAATTGAGAACATACTAAAAGGTTTCCTTCTAATATTTATATAGCAATGAAATATAATTGTGTAATATTGTTAAATTAAATCTGTAGGGCGTAGTCATTTTAGTCTTCTACTTGTTTCACTGTTTTTGCGAAAAAGTTTGTAGCTTTTAAAATAACCATTCTTTTTTTTAGTTTTCTTTCATAGATTATGCTAAGTGTTTAATTGCTTTTTGTATTAACAAATATTCTCATAAATAACAAGCAAATACTATTAAACCACAAGTATCAAAAACATTATTGAATGTCAAAAAAAAATAAAAATTATCTCTGAAAAGCAAACTAAAAATCGTACGTGATAAAGCGATGATATTAAATTATTTTTGTATAAAATGTTACTTCTAATAAAAAAGGTATTTTAATAAAATATTGCTTTTAAAGTTTAAAAAGCTTATTTCCTATCATTTTAAAAAATTTTCCTTCTGACTAGGTCTGATTTAAAAGGAAGAGGAAAATTTAAATCGATAAATTGAAATATTACAATGTTAAACTTCTTATATCACATTAAAGAGTAAAGATGAACCAACTCTCTTCGATTTTAATGCAGTGAAATATTTCCTGACTGTGATAACAACTGATTCAGAAAAAAGGAATTTTTTAATTGGTAGAAATAGTTAAATAATTTTTTAGGAAGTTTGGTATTTTTTCCATATTTTTTTATTGGTAATTTCCTGTGTGAGTTTTAGTGATCTTATATTTTCATACGCTAAATAAATTGCAATATTATAATTTTTAACAGGACAATTTTTTTAAGTGAAAAGTACATAAAATTTTATTTCATTAATAACTTCTGATATTTGTTCATTTTTTTTTATTGTTATTGAATTATTATTTATTGTAATTTTTTTTACAATCCGAGATTAATAATTATTAATAAATCAACATATTTAAATTAAAAAAATTTTACAAAAAAAAGAAAATGAAGTCGGATTTGAACCGACTTGCCCTTGTAAGATCCAAAAGTTTCATTAATTAAAATTTTATTTGGCTATAACTCTGGAACCAATGAAAAAAGTACCACTTATGGTATATCGTTATACTGCATTTAAGAAAAAGTCAAAAATCCAATTTTTTCGGATTTGAGCTTTTTTGGATACTTTTGGTCCAGTCGATTGCAATCAAAAGGGGAGTTGCTGAACTAGATGTTACAACAGTCCTAAATCCAAAATTTCTACATCCTACGACTAATCATTTTTTAAGTTATGCGAGATACATACGTAGGTACGTACAGACGTCTTACTGAAACTAGTCAAAGTGGATTCAGTGATTGTCAAAATGGATTTTTTCGTTGAAATCTGAAAACTGAATCACAATCCTTCCTTTACTTCGTACAAGGAAGTAGAAAGTAAATAAATAAATAAAAAAACATTAATGTTTTAACTAGAACAAGTTTGTTAGAAATAAGTATTTTTTTACATCAATATTTTCATAGTATAATTTCGTCAAATAATCTATTATTAATATTAAAACTGTATATTGGAAGTAAATATTTAAAGTTAAGTTTGTTATAGACTGTTTATTAACTGCTTTTATTTTTGTATATGTAGTCTTCCGAATGGGTATAATAGGTTACTATAATCTATATTAAAACAATCTGCGGTTGAATGTCACATGTTATTCCTTATTAAATTTCCCTCAACCGCTTTTAACATTTTTGAATTACAGTAGTATATATTTTTTTATTATTTTTTAGTTAATTAATTCATCGTATAAGCTCAAAGCTTGTGCATGGAAATATGAAATGAAAATTTTGTAGTTTATGAAAAATTTATACCTGACCCGGATTCGAATCCAGGACCTCCGGTTGAAAGACGCGACTACTCTTTTATTATACCAATTAATATAAATCATAGATTTCTTATTTAAAAATTTTTAAATCGGTATTACTGGTACGAACAACAATAAAAAGCATGTAATGTATCTGATATATTTAATATTTGTATACCTTAAAAAGGGTTTAATGAATTACTAGACACAAAATGAAAAACATATTTATTTTTAACAGCAGAAATATTAGTACCAAATTCAGTTTAATAATATATTTATAAAAATTTTGCAAATCAATAAATCCAGAATGTAATTGTGTATTATATTTTTTTTTTTTAAATTGTGCATTTTTAAAAATTAAGTATTTATAGATTTTTTTTTTAAACTGAAAATAATTTTTTTAATATTGTATTATTTTGAAATATATTATTATAACATTGTACATATTTATTTAATATAACGCAGATTCACAAAACACAGACTTAAAACATAAAGCAGAACCACAAATGAATACTATTTTTAGAAAAACAATTTCTATTCTTTGTGATATAATAACCCATACTGAATAAGATATGAAAATAAATGTCAGGAAAACAAAAATTATGAAGGTGAATGAGAGGGAAGATATGGATACTGTAACAGCAGAAGGAAAAATTGAACAAGTAAAAAGATACAGATCTCGAGAAAGTACTTACTGAAACAGTAGGAGTAAGGAAGAGATTAAGACGAGAATTTCAATGGCAAAGGTAGCGCTTTTTAGAAAGAAATACCTACTCTGCAGCAAAATGAATTTGAATCTGAGGAAGAAACTGGTAAAACGCTGTGTTTGGAGTATACTATTGTAAGGTAGTGAAAAATGGACACTGGGAAAAAGGAAAAAAATAAGATCGAGGCTTTTGAGATGTGGGCCTGGAGGAGAATGGAGAAGATTAAATGGATGAACAGTAACGTAGAAGTATTAAGAAGAATAACTGAAGATAGAACAATATTGGCGACTTTCAGAAGGAGGAGAGGAACTGGATCGGGCATAAAATAAAATCAAAAGGAATAATAAATACAGTTCTTGAAGACCCGTTGAAGGTGAAAAAGATCAGAAAGTTAATAAATGACATAAAGATCGGTAAAGGTTATGATGAAACGAAAAGAAAAACATGGGAAAGAAACAAATGGAAACAACAGTGGTGCCAGGGACCTGCCAAAAGGCAGAACACTACATGATGATGAAATATTAAACGAGGTATTTAAAAATATTGTTGAAACACACTGGGATTATCTGTTGTAATATTAATGTTCAACCTTTTATAATACATCAGCGCAGCCGTCTAAAGCAAGAAGACACCCGTTGTAGTTAAAACAGATCTATGCAGATCTTCTCCGTTCCGTAAAGAGCGCGGTGTCGCCAGAGGAGACAGGAGTCCTATCCGCGAGATGGAGTCAGGAGGAGGACTTGCATCTCCGGGCACGTGCTGACAGTGGTGTTGCCGAACAACTCAGTAGAGACATTGTGGAGAAGGTCGAGGGCATCACTGCAGCATTAACTGGGAAGGGTGTAACAGGAGGACTCATGTTGACATCAAGGACTTAGACGTACTTACAATGAGGGATGAGTTCATGAAGAATGTAAGATCATTAGGGAGTCAGTTTCCATGGAAATTCTGTCTTTGCGGCCAGCCTATGCGTCAACTCAGGTGGTTACTTTGGTAGTGCCACCTTTTCTTGCGGAGAAACTACTATCCGTTGGACGTATCCGAATTGATTGGGTGGTCTGCCGAGTGACTCGACGTGCCTCATATGACCTTTGCTTTCGGTATTTATAGGGCGTAAGAACAAATTTTGCCTTGGCCCAGACTGAAGTGGTAATTGTTTTACCTGCGGTATGGCTGACCACATATGGAGGGATCGCACACAGGAACCTCGCTGTAATGCACCCGGGGGTCGAGGAAGTAAGGTGGCCCCACCTGCACTAGCGCAATGAATATGTGCATAGCTACACCGAGGGTATCTGCAAGGGACAGCCTCAACTCGAAGGGGTGGAAGACTCCGGCGTCTCATCTTCGATGATCGGGTGGGGACTCTCTTGCAGTGCCGTTGAGAGGAAAATAAGACCGCAGTTCCGTTGGGGGATCACTTTGGGTTTCCTCATTATAGACGAGGCGTTAAGACTGGAGTACCGGTGAGAAGAACCCCTTTTGGATCCCCTGATTTGAGGCATGGCAAACAAGAAAGACCGAGTCCCTGCTGCCTGGACGGGGCTTTGTGCCCTTCCGAGGTAGTTTGATGCGATGGCACTCCTTGAAGGTGAGCTTATGTTAGTCCTGAATCTGCTCCAAGGGGCGGGGAAATTGAAGGAGAATCAAAAAATAATAATAATTTATTTACATGTAACTATTACGTTGTGTTTTAGCTTAAAAAATAAAGTAATAAAAATTCATAATGCAGAAATATTTATGATTAATAGTAAGTAACGCGGAAAACAGAATAATCAAGATTAGTGATAAGATTGATTGGGCCAGGAAGGAGTCGTGACCTTGATCCGTCGATTGATTTGAAAAATACTATGATTTATTGTATACCCTACTAAATGTTGGAAAATGGAGGGAAAATTGAAAATTCAATGACTGCTTAAATGTTGTATAAATAATATATCACTGCACTGTGTTTTGGAGGTCAATGATTTTAACAGCAGTAATAACAATAACAGTAATAATAACAATAATAGTAAGCGGTGCATCTATATATTTATTTATAGGTTACATATCAGTGATACAATGCATATCTATTATACTATTGTATATACGTATGTATACTATTATATAATGAAGCGATCTGAACACCTGTCATGATTTATTATCGGTTCAATAACTTAGATGTATACGAAAATGCATTTCAGTATAATGTATTATGTTATAGATGATAGCGTAATAGAACCGTTCAGTATAATAAATTGCACGTAAAACTTTATTAAACTAACATTCTCGCCCAGTCATCTCTAAAATAGAAAATAAAATTAAAGTAAATCTAAAATTTATCTCATTATAACCATACTACATGTAATTTATTCAATACGGTATCCTTCCTTTGCATGTACACACAAACCATTACAATTTACACACATATTTTTTTAACGGTATAACCACATTTGGCACGAGTATTAGCAGATTCAAATTGTAAAAATTTTTTTTTTTTTTTTTAATTTTACTGATAATTTTGAAGAAAGTTTCAATAATATACAAGTATAATTTGTTTACACAACTATTATATTTATAATTGGCTCGTTAAGTGGAACCATAAGAGGCAGCACATGAAAGGGGGTTCTTAAGAAACTCCCATAATAATTCAATCCATAACAAAAGTTATCACTAAGCAGTAGTCTTAAAGTTCATTAGTAAAAGAATATGTCTTCCAACTTAGTCCATAAAAATAAAAACCAACAAACAAATAAATAGTCAATAAAAAACAAACAATTAAGCGATAGCTATTCGAACAAAAAACAAAACAACTTGTGGCTATAAACAAACAAACAAAAATAAATAAAGAAGTTAAAAAAAAATAGCATCACTAAATTTGGCGATAGTAACTGCAAACTGTCATTCAATAACACCTAAGTCAAGCACGTGGAAACTTTTCAACCTTCGGGCCTCCCCACTATTATCAATCAGATTGATTGCTAAGTGGTTTACGTGATTTTCTAAACGTTTGATATTTAACACTGTGCTGTCGTACAACTTCACGAACCGTCCGAAACTCCAGATATTCATGAAACTCATCATTCCGCGTGAACGATGGCGCCTCTGCAATTTGTCTTGTTACCTTGTTTTGGAAGCGTTGTATGAAATCTACGTTACAATTACTTTCTGTCCCCCACAACTCCACGTCATAAATCCAGATTGATCATAGGATAACTTGGTAAATCTGATGTTTATTGGACAAGGTGAGGTGTGAGTTTCTCCACAGCAGCCAATTCAGTTCCCTAAACTTCGCGTTCAGTTATTTTCTTTTCATCGTCACGTAACACTTCCAGGTGAAATGCCGATCTACGTGAAGACCTAGGTACCGCACACTCTCTGTTGGTGAGATTAAGTCACTATCCATGTTCATCCTAAACAGTGACCCGTTCTCAAGGTGAATGTGACGTTCTTCGACTTTCTCCTGATTAGCTTTAATCCTCCATTTTCTCTGCGATGCACAGACATGGTCCAATGCCGTTTGCAGCTTTCACGAGGCTAGTAGACAAAGATAGCATTGTCATCGGCAAATGTGGCGAAATGTGGTTCAATCGGCAAATTTTATTCAAAATGTAATTTTTATTTGATGTTAATATCTTTTACAGTTGTTTGTTTGAAATGAAAAAAATGCATCAAAGTGAATTATTATTCTACATGAAACGAATATAATTTTTTTTTCTAAAATGTATATGTAGGAGTAGTGTGGATGATTAGCTGTTTCCTTTTTATACAGGAGATACCATCGAAAGCCCCGGGAAGGGTTCAAGACCCGTTCCGAAAAGTTATTTTCAACTCTTTACGTTTTGGAGTCTTCTGAATATCATTCTGCAATGTTTATATACATATTTTTGTATGTATAAAGTTTTTTCGCCCGCTTTACCGGACGCAAATCTTAACCGATTTTGATGAAACTCGGTGGGTGATGTAAACTTATTGGGAATATACCCATACTGATTTTTTTAAGCGAATTGGTTCACAGGAACCGGAGCTAAAGGCAAAAACCTGGGTTTTTTGGGTACCTTTTCAAGGTTTTCATGCTGAAACTTCAAGAACTACATCTTAGAAAGGCAAAATTAAATTTTTGCGAGAATCTCCAGGTGCGAGCTAGTTTCGCTATAGTATTTTAATTTCCCAATAATCCAAAATGTGATCAGGTATGATGGAAAGGGTTGGTGTCCAAAAAATCAGTTTACTATTTTTTGTACACCAACCGAAACACATGGGTTGATTTTTATCCTCTTCACCTGGATCGTCGCTAACGAAAAAAATTCATGTCAGGGAGAAGAAAAAGCAACTTAACATGAATTTCAAGTAAATTTACTGGTTGCTAGGTACGAGATCTGAGTTATATTTGTCTAATAAATTAGTTTTATAGTCGGAAATTTTGAAACCAATATAGACATACATACGAGGTCCAGCGATGGGGTTCAGCAAACAAGTCAAATATTGAAATCATACAGCGGTTTCAGAAGAAACTGGCGAGAATTATAGCTGAAGCGCCGTGGTTTACTAAAAACAGTAAAATCCACGAATATTTGGGTCTACAATACTTCAGGGAAAAGTAGTATTTCAGTTTGAAATATAGACTTTGGCTAAATGACCACGTTAACCACTTGGCCGTAAACCTCCTAGATAACGGCGAATATGTTAGAAAATTTAAGCGTCACACGTTCTGGACCTTAGTAACTCTATAGTGTGATTACACGCACAGGGTGTTGTGCATTAATCAATCCTTTATTCTCTTCCCCTCTGTTTCTGTTTTCACTTTCATTTTCTATTTTTTTATTTTTTGGTATATTTATTCTCTTCTAAGTGTTTCATCAATCTGCTGTTTATGATTCTTGTTATTTTTGTTGTTTTCTACTATACTACTGATATTTTATTTCTTCAAAACTATCTTGTGTACGTTCTACGTTCTACCCTCAAAAGTTCTATATAGTAAAAGTACATAATTTTTCAGGAATTTGAGTGGGGATTTCCTTTTTAATGTGAATATGTGTGATATAATTAACTTAAGGTACCTGCAAAAATGTAACCAATTATAAATAAAAATTTGAAACAAAAAAACTCTTCAAAGTAATGTGTCATAATGTTATACTTTCTGTTTAAAAAGTTTGTTTTACCCCACTTTCGAGATTTGGGATGTACTGAATTCATATCAAAAAGTAGATCGTTAAGGTAAAATTATTTGTTAAATTTTATTTATCTATATTTAACGTATAAAACATATTTAAGGGTTGCCATACTTTATTAACAACCTGTATATATTTTTGTATTTTTAAAAAAAATATAATCGCTGTTCTGATCAAATATTATTACGAAATCCTTTGATGTGTTAAGGGTAAATGCTGTAGTTAATTGTTTTATTCATGAAAAAAAGCAAATCTTATGAAATCAATATAATGTATACTTATGTAATGATTTAAATAAAACTTTACTCAGATTTTAGTTATTTATTATATATTTTTTATAAAATTAAAAAATGAAATTATTATTTATTTGAAATTAACTGATTTTATAAATATATTTAAGTAGATTTATTAGCAGGAGGTATTGTATAAAATTGAATTTATGTTGATTTAATCAGTTATTTTTACTAGTTTAGCTAGCAGAAATATTAATTTTAGAATATAGACCAATTCTCTGAAAGGAAATAGTATTAGCTGGTTTAATCCCAAGTCGCCGAGATGAGACTACTCGCTAACAAATTTCTAATTTAAATCTTAAATTAGGCCTTGCCTCAACTAGTTACGAAAAAAGATGTAATCAGTACATCGATCTATCTTTCCTTCTTGTTTTCTCTCTCACTCACTCGCTCAATCCCTCTCTCTTTCTCTCCTCTCTCACACTCACTCTCTCTCTCTCTCTCTCTCTCTCTGTGTGTGTGTGTGTGTGTGTGTGTGTGTGTGTGTGTGTGTGTGTCTGTATATATATATATATATATATATATATATGTGTGTGTATAGAGATTAAAATGAACTGCGGATCTATCAAAGCGGATTTCGTTTAATTAAATAAAAGGATTTTATCTAATATCTTTTGATTTCTACTTCTGAACCCATGTTCGTTTTATGAGTCTGTACGTGCGTGCAGTCTATGTAACTCTAAAAATAGCTTTATACAAGTTTGTATTTTGTTCACAACTGTTATCTCATATACAGTATTTAACCACGACAACATGTAATGTTAAAATATTATTGAATATCAAATTATGCTAAGTGTTAATACCATGACAGAAATCTTAATTATTTGATGAGTCATTCTCGTCAGTATACTTGTTTGATTACTAATTTACTTGACAGGTGATGCAATTAAACACATATTTATTGTATCACTTTTATTATTATTATTATTATTATTATTATTATTATTATTATTATTATTAATATTATTATTATTATTATTTTTAGTATTGTGAAACAAATTAATATGTTGATTTATGTTATTATATATTCTGCAATACAAAATTGATTCGCATATTTGAATATTATGGTTTCATGTTGGATACATTTAACAGTTTAAAACAAATTCTATGTATTTATATATAAATAGGAAAATCGCAAAAAAAATTATTATTTTTTACCTTCTCGTAAAGCTGTTTACAAATATAACCGGATTATTTTTAATAAATATCACTTTAAACAGTTGTGTATCTGTTGTCGGTTGTGTGTTGTGTGTCTGTTGTCTGTTGATTTTAAAAAGCCATATTGATTTAAAAAAAAAGGTTTTAACGTATACATAATAAAATAAAATAAAATCCAAAAGCAGAAATTAAAGATGAAAATCTAAACGGACATGAAACGATCAAAACGCAGAAGAATTAGCGCTCTATATATTCTGAGGATATCATCACGTACTTAGAGCTCAACCTTAAAAACTTAATTTCTAAAATAATAAAAATGCAGATATATTTGCAATATTGTATTAGTTGAGAGACTGATCATCCTAACAGTTACGGTGACCTTGAATTAACCAATTACGATTTAAATTGACTATTATATTTTAAACCCGTTAAATTTAATGTATTAAAACAGTATCTGCTGGGTTTTTTGGTTAGTGTTTAAAGATTTTAAGATTTTTTTACATCCCTTCTTTTCTGCTCTTAGGGATTTTTTTTACTTTCTAGTCTAACTTTTATACATTGTTATTCTTACACTGTATTCTTATTCGTGTTTTTTTAAATCAAATATTTTGCACTCTTCGGAATTTCCCCCCTATATGTTTTCAATATTTTTTTAACGATATATACTTGTAATATTGTGCAATATTAATATACATTTAAAATGCATGTCTTTTAATGATTAGATAAAATTATTCTTGAGAAACGAGAATATAGTTATAAATTTAAAAAATATATTTTTAAATATAACATTTATTATAAATCATAATTACTTTTATAAAAGCAATACTTATTTTACTAAACTAAACTTTTTATAAAGCAATACTTATTTTACTAAACGATAATTATACTACAGAATGAAACTCGTTGATAAGTTGAAATTTCAAATTGAACAAAAATTCCTCATCCTTAAGTCGGTAACCCTATATAAATTCACATAAATTAAAATCCAATAAACTCTTATCATTAAAGACTGCATCATTGTTGTATATGGTTTGTATATTTAGTATTAATTAGACGACGATGTTAGCGAGCATAGGTTATGTTGATATACAGGTTAGGTTATGTTATGGTTAGGTTAATACTAGATCGAGAATACCAGTGTTCTTTGTTGGTTGGGTTCAATTAACCATACATCTCAGAAATAGTACCGATCTGAGACTGTATAAAACTACACTTCATTTACATTCATACATATTATCCTCTGAAGTAATACCTTACGGTGATTCTGGAGGCTAAACAAAAAAAAAAACATTGGTTATGCTGATATAACCACCGGGTTGGACTAGTGGTGAACTCTTCATCACAAATCACCTGATTTTGAAGTCGAGAGTTCTAACGTTCAAATTTTAATAAATGCAGTTACTTTTAAACGGATTCGAATACTATATCGTGGATACCGGTATTCTTTGGTGGATGAGTTTTAATTAATCACACATCTCAGGAATGGTAGACCTGAGACTGTACAAGAATCTATACTTCATTTACATTCATGCATATCATCCCCATTCATCCTCTGAGGTAATACCTTACGGTGTTTCGGAAGCTGAGAAAAAAAAAAAGAAAAGGAAGGTTATGTTGATGTGTACAGTTCATTTTATATTTAGAAAAAAATGGACAAATTTTAGTGGGGGGGAAATTCCGAAAGAGTATCAATTATTTTATCGAAACTCGTAAATGAATGTTGAGTTCATAGTTTTTTAATTATTTATTTATTATGTATATATATATATATATATATATATATATATATATATATAGTGTGTGTGTGTGTGTGTGTGTGAATGCGCGCGCGTGCGCGCTTCTGTGAGTTTAGGACATATTTTACTGACTAAAATTAAATTAATAATTTTTTATATTTCTCAAATGAATTTTCTTTTCACTCTTGGATGAGTGTGCGCTTATAAGTATACGAGTGTGTGAAAAGATATTTCTTTTCCTAGTTAAGTGCTAATGTATAATTTTTTTTTTTATAAAATGAGAGTGCAGTATTAAATTTTCAGTTAGTGTAACTTATATTTTTGGTTCGAAAAGTTTTTCGCCGCTGTTTGGCCGATTTCTGAAAGAAAGCACTATTATGTTCTGTTCTTGACGCGTCTAATTTTAAAAGTTTTAAAAGTGGACTTTGTATAAAAGTTTTAAACTAAGCTGCGTTAAATTTCTCTTTGTTGACTTTACTAACTTCCTCACTTCAATTTTTAATTTCCAGTAACGATTTTAAATCCATTTTTAAATAACTATAAAACAGTTTTAAAATTAATAATGCTGATAATATTCATTTAAATCATTTTTTATTTTTAAACGTAATTTTAAAATTAATTTTTTATTACTTTAATATAAGCCTACATACATATTACTGCAACGTTTTTGCTCCTCTTTAAAAGTTATTTTTTATTAACTATTGACCAATGAAACTTTTAAAATATTGATTAATAAAAAGCATTTTTATTATTAAACTTTATATTAACTCATTTTGAAGTTATGATGGTTTTTATGTTGCGTTCCGAGAATTATTGATTCGAAACTCCGCTAACACCGTTTATGGTGAGTTACTTTCTGATATTTGCACTTAGATTTTTTCCTATTACATTACGTAATATAATATTAATGAAAGTTTATGTTTTATTCTTTTATAGTTATTTCATTTTTATATTATCTGCCAACAATTATTATTTACGTTCGTTTTTGCCAACAGTTCTTAAGCAATTCTCTATATTGTTTTTTTTCCTGTAACTACTTAACAGAGCATTTCTTTGTATTATACATTTTAAGAAAATATTAGAAGTTAATTTTGTTTTTTGGTCATATTATAGGAAAAAAGCAGACAGTAATTGTATAGGAATGTAAATAAAAATATTATTGATATATATTTTTCTTTACAAAGTTTAAATGAATTCTTCTCGACTAAGAATATAGCCTGCTTTAATTCACATGATTTATTCATATTTTGCTACGCTTTATTCATTTTATGCACATGAATATTCTACTTCTTACTTTCGTAAACATTTATGTAGTATAATTTTTATTATGCAAATAATAAAATTTATTCAGTTCATGTATTCATCTCTCATAACTTTGATTGATCTTTTTTTTTATATGTAATGAAATTTCTGTTTTATGTATTGTGCGTGTATATACAGTATACACCTAATTATCCGGAATACTTTTTGCGATAAAATCCATGGATAATCCATGAAAATTATTAATAAAAAAAAAACATGTTCAGGTTAAATTATTTAAACAACAAAACTGTAATTAATTTTTAAAAAAAACGTATGGTTTTATTAAACATATTTAAAGTTCATTAAAAATAAATAATGAAATAATCAATATTTAATAACCCAGATGTAAACAATAATATTAGTTTGTGTTAATACATTTTTCTACGAAAAATTGATTGAAAATAAAATGTTCAAATCTATAATAGATTATTAAAATTAAATTTATTTCAAATAACTGGGGAATAGAATGTATTTTAGTCGTTTGTGTCCTTAATAGAAGATCTGTGTAACAATTTTTTATCACTTTATGTTCTTCTTTCCTGGTAATAAAATTATTCGGTAGAAATAATCGCTAAACCATACAACATATAATATGATGTGTTTCTCTTTTTCATTATTTTTGCTTTAGTCGAATTTTTTGTCGTTTTAGGTATTGTTAAGATTTTATTCTTTTCTTTAGCATTTAATAATTTATTTAAATATTCCTATTTAAACTGTTTATTAATATTATTGTCGTCGAACTGTTCATTTCTCATGATTCCATATACTATTTGTTCAAATGAGTTGTGATATTTTCGTTTAATTATCCCATAATATTAACTATACCTCACTTTTTTGTATTAGATGGATCTTTTTGCAATATCTTATGTCTTAGATATAAGATATATAAGATAATAATATCTTAGATCGCAAAAGTAAATTTTAGATTCTTCATAAAATGATGGTAGATCTTTTCCTTCTGAAGAAAATTTGAGTGGTGCATAAAATAATTCATTCTTGAATAATAGCTTTATTAAAGCAGTAACGTTAGGTAGTCAAGTTTTTCAATTAGACTCTAACATATATAGGTACTATATACATGATATGCATGTGTGTGTGTGTATGTGTGTGTGTGTGTGTGTGTGTGTGTGTTTGGAATATGGTATAAAAGTAGAATTACTTTTTTCGTAAACGAAACAAAATCTGAATTATTAATGCGCGTGATTTCATAACTAAGAATTCTATTAAAGTATTCGTTGCGTAGACCTCCTACTTTCAAATAAAATTTTATGTTTTTTATTTCTTGCATCTTTTAAAGAAAGTATATTTTTAAAGTAAAATCTGGAATAAATTATTAATAAATTGCTTTAAATTATTTAATAATAAACAAAACTAGTACAAATTGTAAACTGTTAATCCCTCCCATGATTAATAAATAGTTTACTTAACCCTGTTCTTTAATTTACAAGTTACCTCATAAGTATATATATATATATATATATATATATATATAAAATAAAAATTTACGTCGAAAAATGATGCTGATTCTTTTAATAAATTAAGTCATTGAGATCTTGCAATTATAATTATTTTATTGTCATTTTAAATATCATTTATATGTATTGTATTAATAAATGTAATGAATAAAATAAGACTTGATGAATCCTTAGAGATTTGTAGTAGTCTCGTCGAAGTCTAAAATATGACTCTCTGAATGGAAAACGGAACCGAACGCAAGAATGGCGGGAATTTCATTACTTCTCCCTACAGAACGCAGATCCTAGGAAATGTCCCTTTCTCCTGAATCTTTCTATTATCGGGCGGGTTATTGGGTGTTATATAGTGGCGGTTATAAATTTTAAGTTTTATTTATGGACGGATTTGGTGATTTGGTTTTTATCCGTACGGACCAGCATGAAAATTATTTACTTTTATGAGGCTTTTGAGCCTCGTACTCCCGGCGTGATTCCCCTTCAGTCCGTCCGCTGAAGTCCTTTCGGTGCTAACGCTTTCCGGGCTAGTAGGAATACTCCTATTGGGGACCTAGTTATTTGTAGAATGAAATGCACTCCCTTCTCCGGAGGAAGTCGCATGTGCTGACTGAAGTAAATTTTAATTTTAAGGACGGTGGGTAGGTAGAGAGGAGGATTGTAGATCATCTTCTTCTTTTGTGGCTGCCCTTTGTGCTATTTTTCTGCTGGGCTCTTCTACCGGACACCAGACCGTGGTGGTAAGTTGCGTTGTGGGTCTTCTTTTTTCTTTTTCTCTGAATGAAGTGAGTAGCTTGCTTATATATTGTGTACGGAGCCGCTGAATCGTCAGGAGCTGAGTGCAACCGAAAGGAGGTGTGTAAACTGTAAAGAGCCGAGTGATGCCGAGAGGAGCCGAGTGTATCCGTAGGGAGCTGTATGAACTGTACGGAGCAGCTGAATTGTCAGTAGCCGAGTACATCCGAGAGGAGCCGAGTGAAATATAAGAAGCTGAATCCGACCGAAGCCGAAGCACTTTAAAATTTAAAAATCCTAATTTAAAAACGAAAATGAATGTTTTTCATTAATTGTGAATTTTAAATAACATAACATGAATGAAATCTAGATTTAGGTTTATATATATATATATATATATATATATATATATATACACACACCGTAGAATCATTTCTAGTATACCTAAGTGAATCAAAGCTTTCACAAAGGAAAATAGATAATTCTTTACCAAATTAATGAATTAAATCTTCAATTTCTCCATCGAGGTTCCAAAAAATAAGGTTACGCAGTACAATCGTTTAAAATAAAAATTATTTTACCTTTAAAATTTCAATTTTTTCCCACAAAAACTCAATAATGAATTGCATATAAAAACTCAAATTAAAAAGTTAAACTAAAACATGGGAGTCGGAAAAAGTGATGGATTTAACGCATTTATATAAACATCTTTACCATAACAAAAAAAAAATTCAATTTAATTGAATAAAACCTTATTTTAAGAATAACTAAATACTTTTAATTTGTTTTTACATGTAAACATAATTACTTATTCTTGGATTATGTGTTTATTTAATAAAAAATTGAAGCGTTCAAAGATCGTTTACAAAAATGTTACGTAAAATCTAAAATCAGATTGATTTTTCCTTTGTTAAACAATTATTACCAGTATATAATGAGGAAATAATAGTTAAAAATATTATTGATATAATTTTTATTTTTATTGTTGAATAACCAAAAAATCAGTCGACTTTTTGTTTATTTTGAATAGAGGATCCAAATTCGTTTTAATTATTCAAGCTTGCACTTCGAGAATATAACATTTTATTAGGATACCACCCACTAGATGCGGATTCTGCAACGTAGGCATTTATGGTAAACAGTTAAGTCTTATTTTCATCTCCATTACACTAACGTTACAAAGTAAAGTTAAATGTTAACTCAGTAAGGTTAATCGTCTCCTCGAGTATATGGGTGTTATGCAAAGTGTAATCCTAACTTTAAAGGGGGAAACCGTGCAACTTGGAACGGAATGGAATGGAAGGATAGCGGGAGAATTTGTATCTCCCTATTAATCGCAGAACCTCGACAAATGTCCCTTGCTGCTGTGTCACATTTATCGAGAAGGTAATTATTTATTTATTGGCAGTTTATTGGCAGTACGGAATTATTAGCTTTACACCGGAGAGAATTTGTTGACCGAGGCTGATCATGGGAGATTTGCCGCGTATGAGCTTCGTTCTCCCGGCGTGATTCCTGAAGTCCTTTCGGTGCTAGCACTTTCCAGCCTAGCAGGAATGCGCCTTTCAGGGACCTTAGTGCTTGGATGATGCAATGCGCTCTTCTTTTCGGACTGAGTCGCATGTTGTAACTGGGGCATAATTGTAAGAATTAGGAAAGGATGTTAGGTGGTTGGTGAGATAAAGTTAGCGAACTTTCTTCACCCGGGCTGCTTTCATTACCACGTCTCGGATGGATTCGGTCAGGTCGGATCTCGGTCCGTGGCAGCAGGCCAATCTTCATTTTTCTTTCTTCTTTATATTGCCTTTCCGTAAACCGGCTGTAAACAATTTACAAATTATAAACCTTGAATTGTCTAGTTGCCCTGAAAATTGCAACTTCGAAGTGCTGCGCTTTTCTTCCTCTTTTGTAGCTGTCCGTCTGCAATCTTTTTCATCTTTTTGAGCTGGGAAAGGGTGTTTGGATCTTACAATTGGTTTAGCACGATTTAGCGTTCGCAAGGAGGGGGCCGTGATCGCTTTATTTTACTTATTTCATGTATTAAGAGGATTCTATAGCATTTATTTGAAAAAAAAAATTTTCATTTTAAAATCATCTAGACACACGTGCATCAAGAAGGGTTTGGGGGGAGGTCAGTGAGGGCGAATAACTTGTCCTAGGTCGCGTCACTGCTATCGGTATGCATCATCTGTAATAGACTTAAAACAGAAACAAAGAAGCATGTCCTTACGTTAGAAGGGGTATATAAATCATATTACCTCATAAAGTCGCGGCGCGGTAAAAATACGAACGCCGAGCGTGGACAGATTTTTCAGGGCCACGGGTGTGAATGTTTATCTGGCTGAAAAATCGATTTCGAGGGAAATTCGCGAAAATATAAACGATTCTCGGCTCTTCTTATGGTTCTGTACCCAATTAAATGCGTAGCGTTCTATAAAATAATTTTTTTTAAATTGCGTTTTAATGGAAGTTCAGTGCCATCGATTGGTACCGATCACGTAGGAAGATTTCTTAAAAGTTTATTTTATAAAATATTTAAATATAGGTTTGATAGTTTTCAGGGCCACGGATTGAGTCGATGTTAACGATTTTCAGCAATGGCTCAATTTCGCAAAATTAAAGTCGGTTTATAAAAGGGACAGAATGTTACTTTTAATGGCCGTTTTTAGGGCTAAAGTAGGCTCGAGGATATTAATTTCAAAACGTATCAGTTTTTCAAAATAGAAGTCGGATTCCGACTTTAATTCTGAACTTTTACCTGTTTTTGAAAGGGAACTTTCATCCAAATTTATTTTTGTAAAATTATTAAAAATCGCTCCTCCGATCCGGACAAAGCCAAACCGTTACAGTAATTTGGCGTTATAAGTTTTCCCGTACTAATATAAAGGGCTAGAGATTACAAAATGTAAAAATATATCAGGTACAAAAATGTTACTTTTTAATGACCGTTTACAGAGCAACTATAGGCTCGAGGTTAGTGCAACTTAGGCAAGCTGTTACTGGTATGAAATGCTTCAGTTATGTGGAAGGAGTAAAGATTATCGCCAAGTTGGGGACCGACAGGCTTCTCCTGTAATCTGTCTTCGGTAAGCTCTTCCGTTACTATTGCTGGAAGTAAGAGGCATAGAAGGAACAGGTCAACAAAATGTCTTGCAACAGAAACTTCCAACCTTCCATTTTACACATGTTGATGATGGTTTTTAAGGGTCTTTCTGTAAATGCGAAGAGGGCAGAAGAGTCTGCCCTATGGTCGTAAGACTGATAGAATTGTGGGGACTCGTCAATGATGGACAGTGTTAATGTCATGCCTTATTTGTTCTTCGATTCCTGCCAAATGTGTGAAGCTAATGTTTTAGATAAGTACATTTCTGAATGTACGCCGTTGACGTCACTTCAGTTTATTAAACCGATTAGTAAGTTCTCTGACACAGTTCCTTTTGTGAATTAAGATGGGTGACCAATATCCAACCGAATTTTAAAAGATAAAATTTATTTTAAAAAATGTTTTGAGAACATATAAGAACATTAGCGTTAGAACATTAAACCGTAACATTTTGTTTAAGTGAGTGATGTACATCTAATTAAGCATAATATTTCACAATATAAATTTAGTCTTATCCAGTTCCGAATAAGAGGCCTCGTTAAGTCATGACTGCCATTCTGAGTTGAATGTTTCAACTATATAGATTTTTTTAGATGAGTTTACTTTTTCAATCAGATTTCTTTCATTCGAAAAAATTCTTGCTTTTCCTTTTTTTGAATCTTTAGTTAATTATTATTATTATTTATTTATCTGTTTTGTTAACCTGTTTATTTTTTATCTCCTCATTATTTATTGATGACGGTTGTTTAATTTTTTCCTTTTTTTTTCGTAAACAGTCTTTGAGTACTTTGTTGTTCTGTTTTACGATTTATTTTAATAACCGTTTAGCTTATCTCCTTCTTTCTGTATAAAACAAAATGAATGAAAAGTAGAACAGTAAAGATTAATAAAAAAAATCCTACACGGAAGTAATTGATTTTTACAAAATTAGAAATATTTCAATACATCTATTGAAAAATAAATAATCTTTTTATTTTTAAAGGAAGAAAAAACAAACATAAGACTTCTGGATTCTTGAACCGGAAATGGCTGTAGGGGCGTCAGCCTTAAAGAAGCTTAACAATACAAAGCGTTTCATGACAACTTATTCATGAAAATTATTATTTTTTTTAATATACATATTAATATTGATATCACATTTATTATTTTAAAATCAATATCAATTGTTATTATAGTTTATGTCTTTTTTATTGTATATTGTTGCATTTATCTTTAATTTTTATTATATATTTATGTATTTTTCCTTTGAACTAATTATTTATAGTATTTCAGTTAATAATTTCCAAAGAGTAATTTAAATTTATTTTAAATTTACTACTACCAGTTGTCGGTTGTATCGACAAAGTTGTATCGGTTTCAAAAAATTACTTACAAAATCCACTACGCTAGATTTTGAATAATCTTTTTAATTTAATTTATATTGCTCGTTCAATTTAGATTAATGATTTGATTTTGGACGTGCAAAAATCAGTCTAGATATTCGGAAATTATAAATTTACAACAAATTTAATGAAAAATACTACCAAATTATGTTAATTTCTTATTAGCTTAGAAGTTTGAAATTAAAAAAAAAAAAATTAATTATGTTAAACACTGTCCTTTCTTAATAGATACATATTAACATTTTATTAAAACTTTTCCCGTTGGTAACTGCGTAATGAACAAGCGTAAGAAAGAAAAGATTTTTTTTGAATCATAATTTTTTTTATTTACAGTTTCTTCCTCCATAAATTAATCGCGTTACAAAAAGTACATGGAAAAATAATAGAATATGTTAGCATCAATATATTTTTTTCTTTTTAAACAACATTATAGGTAGATTTCATAAGAAAGCTGCCTATTGTAATGGGTACAATGATTCGACTTCCGGAAAATTTTGACATATCTTTGCGTTTCACAACCTCCAGATATCAAAACCACCGTCAGCTCAAAAGTTTATATATGTATATATTTCATTTTCTTGTGGACACGATAACTGCCGTAATTTTGCATTAATCAATTTCAAATTGATATATAAAATATAATGACCAAAAATCTCGGTCGAGTTCTTTAATGGGCAAAATCGGACCATGGGGGTGGAAATGAAGGCATTTTCGAAAAAAACAAAATATCGCTATAACTTTCTTATTAAGTAAAATATCGAAATCGTTTAAAGTTCCTACTATTCTTTGGATAAGGGCCTAAAACCTGTTTTTGGTATCACCAACCATTGGCTTAGGGGGTGGAAAAATTAGATTTCTAAGACAAAAAAAAAATCATACATCCCTTAATTTGCACAGTATCGAATCGGTTTAAATTGTACGTTGTTCCTCTAAACATTACCTATAACTTTTGTCTGAAAAAGATTTGATATGACCAACCCTTACGGCAAGGGATGACTAAAATTTTGCTGGAATTGTAAGAAGATAGGCTTGTCGTATGTTAAACATGTGAAACTATTTTCACATGCAACCATTGTCGTATTGAGTAAATTTGTAGTTTTTCTTAATTTTAAGGTGGAAATAATTTTCATCCCATACTTAGCACTGGTGAAATCGACATGCCGGAAGAAGGAGTTATCCTTCTATGCCGGAAGAAGGATAACTCCTTCTTCCGGCATGTCGAAAATGATATTTTATTATTTTAATCTATCAACTATGTATTAATTTTTTTCTTTGTTTATTCTTATATATTAAGGAAGTTATTGTGTTTTTCAATGTAACATAGTTAACTAAGAAAAAATTAGTTGGTATTTAGATTTAAAAATTGATTTTATGTATATGCATGTATTCAATATCTTTAGTTAATTTGTTGCCTGTCACCGCTTTCTTTTTTTCTTAAAATTTCTTTTTTTATCTCTATTCTTTCCTTCATCATTTTCTTATATATTTTTCTTTCTACTTCATTACCAACTTCTATCTCGCTTTTAAATTTTATCGGTGAACTAGTTTCGTTCTTACGTAGGTGGCATCCACCCAAAAGTAACCAATCGTCATCCCTTTATATCAGATCTATCTTACAGAGGTGAAGTGGGGCTTTTTTATTTTACGATTTATATGTCTTTTTCCTCCCGAGACTTTAATTCTCTGCCAAATGCGTTCTTTAGTTTATTTTGTATTTTATTTTTGTTATTTTCTTTTTCCTTTTTACGTTAAGTATACCACACGTTTTTAACAAATTCGTTTATTTATCGTATTGCAGTTTTACCTCTCTTTTCTTGTCCTGCCGTTCTAAATTCTAAAACTTTTAAATTCAATTATCAGTATAAAGTTTTATTTTAAAAATAATTTAGTAATTTTAGATTATTTATGTATTAGAGAACAGATACGTAATTACAATTATCGACTCGGTTTTTTTTTTAGTAAGAAATGAATTTTGTATTGTTTGGAAAATGCCAATGCTGCCTGGTATTTGAACCCAGAACTTTCTGAATTGGAGGCGTTTCTTTTATTATTTTTATATAGGTGAAGTAGGCATTCTTTTATTATTTTTTTTTATTTTTATTTAAATTCTTTAATATTATTAATGCAGCTTATTTTTAAATTTTTAAGTGATATATTTTAATTTTTTTTTTTTTTTCTTTAATGAATATCATTAATTCGGGATTTATCCCCAAGGGAGCTAGGGCCTCTATATATGGCTTAGACCCTTTGCTGGGATAACACGAATATATCCTGAAATTTCGAAAGGGACTGGTCGGTTGGTTCTCGCGTGATGATGATGCAAACAATCGAACAAACAGGTAAACTTGAGTATTTATATATAAGATATATATTTTAGAAGTCCCTTGTAGTTTAAATCGTTACTATCTTTATTTTCCCGAAACATCAGCTTTACAGTTAATCGTTAAAAATATGACTAAATCATAATGCATAAATAAATAAGTGACGTAAAGAAGAGTAATATTAAGCCGGTAGTAATAAACAAAAATCAAGTAATTGATTTCAACAAGAATTTTATTATAAATTCTATTAAAGATTAGATTAGAATTTTGGTTAATGTATTGAACAGTACTACCTCCGCAGCAATATTAAAATTTCGGTTTTTGGTAATAAATAATAAATACTATCATTAATAAGGAGATAAAATGAATCATACAGTAAATGAGAAAAAATTTACATATAAATAAAAGTATAATTACTTTGTTATTACTTGATTAAAATCGAAATTTTTTAAAGTTTGAGCAGACAATAAATTGTAATACATATTAATCTACTGGCAAGAATAAATTATTTTTTATAATGCCGACAAAGAAGCAAAAAAAAAAAAAACTAGATCAAACATTGTAATGTAGCTTAAAAATATTAGACTCCTATGTAAGATATTTATGTTTAAAACATTTTCTGAGTTTTGTTTATTTTCTTTAGTATTCAGAATAATCTGAATAGTATGGCGTTTTTGACTTATAGATTAATTAATGTTTTCCAAATAATTCTGCATGCTTCTTTAGATTAAACAACAATTATTTACTTATTTTTGAGAAAAAACTTTCATCCAGCTTGCATTCAAATACAGTTACATAAATTGCAACATAATTCAACGGTTTACGTGATGAAAATTTGAATTAAAGCAATTACTCCGAATCACGTACCTGATTAATGATAATTAGAAAAATAACTATAAGTAATTTCTTATTTTTTTAGTTCATCGTAATCGTGTTAACTTTATAGTAATTAATTTTTGCTTATTTATCATATTGCGGTACTAAATTTCTGTAAATTGAAAGAAAATGATTGACTACCCAAAATCCTTAGAGCTATAATCTGTGAATAACTTGAAGATTCTTCCAAAGTTGGTAGTAGGATGTATGAGGGTAAACTTATTTATTAAATATATGTATATATATATATATATATACACCTTCTTTTTTTTTTTTTTAAGTGTTACGGGCAATTGGTTTGCTTGGTATTTCTCCCGCCACCACCCCATTCGGTCGCCCTAAAGCATAAGACCGATTGTCTGTGCCACAAACGGCTACTGAGTCTCAAAACAGTTTAGCGACCAGAATCCTAACTAGCTCCTAGAACTAACCTAAACGCGTGAGCGTAAAAAACGTGGTACCATACATCACTCGCTTCGTTGCATGTCCCACTGCCCACTTGTCATATATCATTAAAATGGGTAGGCGAACCCCGTCAACTACTAAAACATATATGACTCTCAGTAATTAAATTTATCTCGTCAAAGGCAGCAATTTGCTGCCACGCCTAGGCCGCTGATTGCCAGCAAGCACCTGTCCACCATTAAAGCACTTGGAGCCTTAATCTGACTGGTAGTAGTTAGTTATATCTCTCGGGTTGCTTCCTACAGCAGCGCGGCTTTTCTCTTAGGTAAACTACTGATGTCGGTTGAACGAAGCAACCGCATCAAGGAACTCCCACACGGTCCACGCGGCTCTCGCCACATTGACTCGCCGGTTGTGAGTTGAAAATTTTCCCCTTGACCTCTAAGTTCCAGGGTGGTCTGATTTTTGCCCCCCCCCCACACCCAAGAGCTGGGCAGTCGAACATCATGTACTTGTTTGACTGGACCTCCCAGCAGACGCACAGCTCATCAGCTGCCAGGCGGAACCGAAACAAATTTTGGTTTAAATTTACATGGTTGGAGAGCACTCAGACTCCCGTTGCTCTTTAAAACCGAGAGACATACCATCCTTTCAGATCCTTTATAAATCTATAAAAGGACCTTTCCTTAGTCATGGGAATAGCCCTTATTTGGGCTGTAAAATTGTTAGGGGCATCGACTGGTATGGTCATTAGCCCCTTCCACATCAAAAGAAAAATTACTTTTCCCACTTTGTTAAAGACACGAGCTACATAGCCGGCAGACTAGTCTTGTCATAACAAATCATCCAAAAATAGACTTATCAAGAGATATTACAAAATCCCAAAAGAAACACATATGACAAGGGTATAAAGGGTCCTTACCAGTTAAAGTCGCTATAAACTTACACATTAAAACAGTTCAAAAAACTCTTAAATTATTTCCAATGAACTGTTGTCAAATATTTAAATGCTGCAACATCACATAAATAAACTTTAATCTCATTTAATTAACTTTTATCTCTCAATTAACTTTAATCTCATTTTTCTTGCTACGGTCTAGGCTTTCCGTTAGGCCATCCTATTTTAGTTTTCTTCTTCATCTTCCTAAAGGCCTTGATGTCAAATTTCAAGGTATCTTAATTGTTGTATTACGTGTAATTTTAATTTAAATAATAAGCATTCAATTCTAAATATTAAATTTTAGTGCTATTATTATTTAAATTAGAAGTTGTTTTTTTTTTTTTTTGTGCAAGACTGGTACAAATTCATTTAGTAAATTAGAATATATGTTTATCTTTTATAGGTAATTTGATTGAACTGTTCAGAAAAAAAAATTTGATTTGTACAGCTATTTTAATTGAGTTGATCTGGATAAACAGTATTTCGTAAAGTACTTAACGAAGTAAGCTTTTATCTCTAATTAATAGAAGATTGGTCACGGACTTAGTGTATTTTTATGATGCCCTGTACGGTTGGTCAAATTTAATTGCGGATGTCGGAAGTAGAGCTCTTCTACAGCATTCTGTACAAAATTTTAATTTTATTTGCGAATGTTTTTTTGCGATCCTTGTATACAGAATTACAAAACCTAACTAAAGTTTGTTCAGATTTAATTTTTTTTACTTGACAGTGAATATTGACGCATAGCTATAGATCTGTGTTGCAAGAAGGGAAGTCAAGAAATGGGTATGGATTTTTTTTTCATTTCTCGATGTTTTATAACCCAGAAACCCTGTAAAACAAAAAAAGAAGGTAATGATCGTACGTACGTACGCATGTATGCACGTGTGTTGGCGTGTTTAAAATTTTTATAACTTTTGACTGGATAAACTGATTTTTATGAAATATTTTTGCAGAAACTCATACATGGGGCAATTTTTTGGTAAAGTTTTTTTGATCCAGATAGAATAGATAGTATCTTTGGGTTCAGTTTTCTCAAAATTTTGCAGTCATAACATCACTTTATATTAGTTTTATAATTTTATAAAGTACATGCGTACATGCTTATCTTACCATTTAAGAAAATTATGTCCCCAAACTTCCCTCTTCTCAAAAATTGAAAAAAAGGTATATATTTATTAATTATATATTTTTAACCTTTGTTTTATGTCCTTCTAACCGTAGTAGTAGTTCACGTGGTCCAAAAATTACTTTAAGAGTAGGGGAGCCAATAAAAGTTTGAAAATATCAATTTTTTTTAATTTTTAAAAATTTATTTAGTTTAATAATTTATATAAATAAAAATGTAAATGTTCGTTTGTTCAGAATCTTAAATCTCCGATAGTTCTTCATAGATTGCTTTGAAATTTTGACACAACATTGCATTCAAATGTTTTTATATGCCTATGATGATAAAACACGTGTGTTAGATAAAACATTCTTTTTTTTTAAAACAGCGCTATTTGTTGGACGTAAAAGCAACACACGCTATACTAAATATTTTACGATTCCATTTCAATGTTTCCGATATGTGTGTCCGCTATAGACTAAAAAACTACTGGAATGATTTACGCGGATAAAGGAAGAAAGGAAAAGATCGAAATAGGGAAAAAGGGAAAATTTAAATGGAAAAAAGGGAAGAAAGGGAAAGTGGAAAAAAGGGGAATATTGGGCAAAGGAAAAACGGGAAAAGGAAATGGAAATTGGAAAGAAGAAAAAATAAAAAGAGAAAGGTTGAAACAGGAAGGGGAAAATGGAAATAAGGGAAAGAGAAATGGGGAAATGAAAGGTAAAGAGGTGGAAAGGGGGTAATTGTGGTTGGGAAAGGGGAATTGATCAGAGAAAGGGAATGCGGTAAAAATGGAAATTGGAAAAGGAAAATGGGGAAACGGGAAAATAAATGGGAGGAAAGGGAAGGGGAGAAAGTGTAAAGGGAAAAATGGAGAGGCTAATTTTGTGAAGTTCCGTTATGTTCATTTTGTTAATGTTTTATCCAACTTTCAATTGTGTTCATTAAATCTATATATATGAACTCAAATCTAGCAATAGCGAAGCATTGCCGGGTCTGCTAGTACTACAATAACATTTGATCATAATTCACCTCCAACCCAAAAAAAAATCGTAAACGTTTTATTGGTTGTATTCAGTGATGTTTGTTTTGTTTCTCCCATTTAACGTAGTAAGTGTAGACAAATCATAAGATTTTCTTGGAAGGTAATTAGAAGATCGATTTTTTTTTAATTTTATAAATTTTTCCGTGTGTACTATTTCACTTTATATGAATAAACAAATAGTTTCAAGTAAATATAACAACTCTGTTCACAGCTTTTCTTTTATACATATTTGGATTTTCGTTTTGTATTTTAATTTGTTACATATTTGTGCGTAGTATTTCTTTTTAAGCTATTTTCTATGTTTATATTAAATGTTTTTGTTGAAAAGACTACAGATCTCTCATTGTCATTGGATGTCCCTACATTTCTCCATCTCTGGATGGTAAGACAGAATAAATTTATTTATATTTAAATTTTAATAATTAGTTTGACATGAAAATTTACAACTTGAGCATTTGAATATGATATGGAAATATTTCAGCATATTAAAAATCCTAGATCTGATCGGGGTTTGAACTCACAACCTTCCGAATGAGAGATAGAAACGCTACACTCTACCAAAAAATTAATTTGTATTGTATCAATTTTTATCATTAATTAAAGAAATAACTTTATACGAATAATTTTTGGATTAATATAAATAACAGTTACTTTTGTGGTATTAAAAGTATTATTTACAAATTAATAAAATAATGATAAATGATCAGTATAAAGTCATGTTAGTTTACAAATGATCTTTTTCATTTTCATTTATAAAGTGAAATTTATTTTAGTTGAAAATAAAAATACTATTGAACTAACAATTGCGTGTTTACTAGTTCTTATTTTATTGCAGTCTGCACGGTACAACCTTTTTTATATGTTTTTTTGAAATTTTTATTGTTAGTTTTGTTATTTATTGGTATAAGTTTCACAATAAATTTCTTTTACTTATATGTTCAATAAGGGAGAAAAATTTCCAGTTTGAGGACAATATTTGACGTTCTTTGTCATCAATAACATATAAAAATTTAAAATAAAATTGTTTTTTTTTAGAATTACTACAAATAAATTAAATATTATTAACATAATTATTATTTATAAATAAAATAATTGAATAATTCAATCCAGAGCGAGAGAGAAAGAGCGAGGGGGAGAGAGAGTTATCTTAATACAATTCTTTTTTTTTATAAAAGAAAGAAATAAAAACTAACATTAAAATCCTTATTAACAATAGAAAATATTCTGCTTTTATTAGTTTCCATTAGCTCCTTTTTCAGTATATTTTAGCTTATTTTTTTGAAAATTAAGCTATATGAATTTTTACAGAAGTACAAATATTAATTTGTAAGAAGATAATACTTTTTTCATATTTCTTTAAAAAATTGAACTACTGTATTAAATGCTAAATAAATAAAAAAATTAAATAAAAAACAAAAAAAAAATCCTAACATCTTACTAACACTTAATTCGTCATAGACTTCAAAATGTAGAAACTTAAACAGGAATTGAAACAAAAGATATATATTAAAAATTAAAAAACACGACTGCCAAAAAAAAAAATATGCTGACAAAAATTTCTCTTTAATATAGGATAATGACTAGTGTAGGATAATTAAAGAGCATGCGGGTGATAATCTTTCCAGCCGATGAGCTGCTATGATGGAACAAACTTACGTATATACATAACACTCCTTTTCAGGCATTTGGGTATAGTAATCCAGTATTACAGCATGTAATCTAGTATAAATAAAGTAGATTGGCCACTGAATTTAAACGTAGGACGAGAAAAGATATGGAGGTAGAAGAATTTTGTTGTTTGAGAAGTAGAATTACTAAAGAAGGACGAAGCAGGAGCGATTATAAAATGCCGAGTAGCACACGAGAAACGAGCTTTCAGTTAGAAATATAATTTGCTTACATCCAAAATTAATTTTAACATCAGAAAAGCATTTTTGAAAGTATATGTTTGGAGTGTACCTTTATGTGGAAGTGAAACTTGGACGATCGGAGTACCTGAGAAGAAACGATTAGAAACTTTTGAAATGTGGTGCTATAGGAGAATGTTAAAATTCAGATGGGTGGATAAAGTGACAAATGAAGATCTGTTGATGAAGAAAGAAGCATTTGGAAAAATGTAGCTCGAAGAGACAGACTTATAGGCCACATCTTAAGACAACCTGGAATAGTCGCTTTAATACTGGAGGGACAGGTAGATGGAAAAAATTGTGCAGGAAGGCAACGTTTGGAATATGTAAATCAAATTTTTAGGGATGTATGATGTAAGGGGTATATTGAAATGGAATGACTGGCACTAGGTAGGGAATCTTGTGAATCAAATGACTAAAGATTAAAAAAAATTAATTAATTTGTTTTATTTCGAAATATTATTTTTTTAAGATAACTTTTTTAACATTAAATATTTATTTTTAACATTACAATAGCATTTCAAAACATGTAATATTTTATATAAAATTTACTACATTTTGTAATTGAAAAAAGCCAGTATGTTAAATTTTTTTCCTGCATATTTATGTATTCTTTACATGCAGGCATCATTGTATCATAATCTAAGACCTGAATTCTTATTTAAGAAGTAGTAATTTATACCATGTTTTCTTGGAATACAACTTAAATTTAAAGATTACTATAGTAGATAATAATATTTATATTTACTTACTTTTCCTATAAATTTTAAGATATATATATTTATTCATTTATTATAAATAATACATATTCATATATTATAAAATACAGAAAGATAATGATTCATTCGTAATACATAAAGCCGAATGTTTGTCTGTATGTTTGTTGTTTGTTCTCGCATCGAGCGAGAACCAACCGACCAATCGGTCGGTTGCTTTCAAATTTGCAGGATACATTTTTTTATCCCAGGGAAGGTTTTAAATCAAAGACCGTAGCCCCGGTGGAGATGAATATGTGAATTAAAGATATTCATTAAAAAAATAAAAGATTTATCCTTTTACTTTATCATTATATTTCTGTCAGTACTGCAACATAAATAATTTATGAATTTCTCGTCTTCGAAAAGTTTGTGCTTTAGTTACCATAGTTACTGCTATTCTGCCTTTTATAATTTAGTTTCTTTTTCATATTTCTGTAAAGCCTGAATGCTTTAATTGTTATTTATCAGTATTATTCTCGCAACCATATTGGTACTGCGGGGTCTAGGAGGTGGAGTTCTCTGGCAAGACGGTAATCGCGTGCAAAGTGAAATCTGCGGCTCTGAGTTAGACCCCGTGGCCCCGAAGACCCTCTAAGCCTAATTAATATAAAATATATAATATAATATAATAAATAATCTGGTTTAACAAATACCTTAAAGATGAAAATATCGCTGATCCACTGACCAATAATATAATGAATTCTTCAAAATTAAAATGTTTAAACCTAAATTTGTTACAATTTGTGAGATAGTCCAAAACCGTATAGTCAAGATATTTTTACGTAAATTATTCGGATGGTTTTTAAGTCGTTCTTCGTATATTTTAGTAATTTTTAAGTTTTTTTCTTCAATATATAAAACTGTTTATGTTTATTTTATATAAATGAATGTTTTATGTACTAGATTATTCTTAAAATTATTCACAGATATCTCATTTAGTACCGTTGTAGAGTTTCAAAAATGAACCTAGTTGAAGATATTTTAATTGACTTGTATACATCCATCTCAGATTCACTTAAAAGTTGAGGTTGTCTTAAATAAGAATAAAACTGAAATTGCTGTAAAATACTCAATATCTTCTCCTTCTTTATTTTTATCTCAAAATAGCATATTGTACCGTACCCTATCTTATATAAGAGGCTGCTATTTACTATGAAATACATATATACGGTACTCCACCATACGACTATATACATCACATCGTTAAATCGATTTTTTTTCTTTTCATTTTTATTTATTTTTTCTACGTGAGAAGATGATTCATGTAAATTCCCAATATTATACTTTACATCCTCCGAATAAATACTAATTTATTTGGTGTCACTTTAAATATATTCCTTTTAAAGCAAATGCAACACTTATAGGTTTGTTTTTATTAAAGTTAATTATTTTTACTGACCATTTTTATAAAGATGTAAAGTGATCCAGTAAATATTAAGCTGTGGTTGGTTCTTCATTTACAGCATGAATAGCGGTAAGATACTCGTATTGTGTTAAGTAATAGGTAAAACCGCAGTATATAAGACAAGCAGTGACATCCCATGAACAGTTCCTTACAGTACACCTTAATTGATTTTTACCCTACTGAAAAAGATTTAATTTTCCAAATAAGTATTTAATTCAACAAAATATTGGTAGCAGTGCTTTAATTTTAGTTTAATTTATAAATCATTAAATAATGAACAGCAATGCTTATCTTCTTTTGTAGATATATCCCCAGCTTTTGATCTGATTTGATATAAGATATTATATTAAACAAAATATATTAAAATAAAATAAAATATATCAAATAAAATATCTTCAGGTAAAGTTAAAGGAAGATTAGATACATAAACTGTTAAATACATTTTAGTTTTTATTTATTTATTTTTTAAACCGTCAATGATAAATTATTCATTATAAAATTGTTTAAAAATAGTATATAAATTTGTTACCAATTTTAAGATAAATTTAGATAATCGTGTTTTTTTTTTGTTTCAGGTAAATATGATAGAATTTGTTTCTACACAGATTTTATATTTTCTCTTTGGTAAGTTAAGTAAATAATAAATATAATTATTTAATATATATTATTTATAGTTGTAAATTCAAATATAGTTTATTATCCAAATATAATTTTGAATCAATAAATTGACTGATATTGATTGAAAAAAGCACACTTAGAGTAGAATTATTTAGTTTAAAACTAAATATTGGATTGAAAAAAATAATAATTTCTTACTTTTTAAACGTTTGGTTCTCGTCCTTTTAAACAGAACTAAGTGTTTGCTATTGTAAATTTAAAAGATACTTGTATATGTATATCAACATATAATATATATCACATTACAATAAAATAGAATCACTTAATGAATTCTTTCATGAAAATGCTTAAACCATGTACAATATAAAGAGATTATATACAATATAAAATTTAAAATTGTAATGGCTCAATTTGAACAATATGTGTCTATTCTTCAGGATGAAAATCTAAGAGTAACAGGCAAATTCTGTATTTTATCACCTATCATTATTACCCAAAAATTTGGAAGTGGTTGAAAAAAACGAAAAATAGAGATATTTCACCTTAATCACCTTCAGATATTAGGTGAACTTTCACGTCATATAGTATAGCATGATTCTATCTATACTAAGATTGAATATGATTCTATATTTCTATGATTTCTATTATTCTACTCGTACAGCCTATACTACGAAATTTTTTTATTTTTTATTCTTCTTTTATTTTATGAGGATTTTCATTGTTTAATTGTAAACAGTTGAAATAATTTTTCTATTCGTTTAATATTTTAGTATTATATAAATGATCATTAGTTCAGTTCATTTGTTTTTCGATATTTTGTGTATTCTGACTTTTTTTGATTACTTTTGGTCGCATGTTAGGAGGGGGGATGAAAATGAGTGTATTTTACGTACTGGGGTAATAGGAGTATAGAAATACCATTCACTTAAATTGTAGTTTCAAATTTGCATCGTCGCCTGACGAGGAAGGCCACGTGGTAGAAAAGAGAAGACAGCTTAACATGAAGCATAGGGAACTAAACTGGTTGCTGGGCAAAAACTCAGAGTTATCGTTATCTAATAAAATGTTGATCTACAGAATTATCCTTTAACCTATCTGGACGTTACGATAAGTGAATGGTTGGTATATTTCGCAAGAATTTTTATTAATAATATTACATTCTTCAACACAAATAAAACAATATCGAGAAAATATCTGTTGATACAGACTTACTTTAAAAATTAAAGCTCTGGATTCATTCTTTATTTTGTTTAAAAACAAATAACCTTGTATATTTTAAAGTATGAATTAACAGTATTATACTCAAATTTCTTGTTAAAGGTTCTTCTACAATAAACATTGTTAAAAAAAAGTAGCATGGCTGTTTTCGACATGATTACTCCAGTTTCAATTACAGGTTAGAATCTTGAAAATGCGCACAATTCAATAACAATGTACTCGTTAATGACTTTTATAGTTAAGGAGACTTAAAAAAAAACAAAAGAAATCGTTTTTTTACATTGTTTGAAAAAGAAAGTGAACCCACTATTTCTTTTCCGGTTTCTTTTTCCGCTTTTAATATAGCTATTCTATAGCTAGAAAAGCTATATGAAAGGGTAACGTATGATGATCCTGTCAAAAATAGGTATCCGGGTTTTTTCAAAGCTTTACGTTTTAGAATATAGCAATATATATATATATATATAGATTTGTGTGTTGCCCTTCTTATGGCTTTATAACTCAGGAATGTCGATTCAATTTAGCTCAAATATTTCTATATATAAGGGAATAATGTTGTTAATTTTCTTTTCAAAATTCGTTAAGGAGTTGGAGAATACGCGAAAAACTAATTTCGATTTTCTTCAGAGGAATTTTAGAGAAATGGTTAGTAAAGCAAATTTAATAGCTGAAAGGTATATATAATTAATTTAAAAAAACTTTTCCAAAATCAACCCTCACCTCTTAAAATTGAAATATATGTTTTTTGTTCTTTGGCTCTATCTCAATTAATTTTAAAGTTTTTAAAAAATGTATACTTCATTTATAGAGCTTTCAAGAAATGTTTACAATTAGGTAGATTTCATAAGAAAGATACTTATTATAGTACCATGATTCGAGTTCCGGAAAATTACGACATATATTCGCATTTCACATCCCCCATACCCCAAAACCACCGTCAGCCCAAAAGTTTATATATACATTTATATATATATTACACTTTGTTGTGGACACGATAACTGCCGTAATTTTGCATTAATAACTTTCAAATTGATACATAAAATATAATGACCAAAAATCTCGGTCGAGTTCGTTAATGGGCAAAATCGGACCATGAGGGTGGAAATGAAGGCTTTTTCGAAAAAACAAAATATCGCTATAACTTTCTTATTAAGTAAAATATTGAAATCGTTTAAAGTTCCTACTATTTTTTGGATAAGGGCTTAAAACCTGTCTAACTAAAGTTTTTTGATATCACCAACCATTGCCTCAAATCCGGAGCCATAAGTAAGTTTCCTGACAAAAGCAAATGATAACAAGGTCCTTAAGGAACCCCCAAAATAACTAACACATAATAAACAGTTGCAAGCAAACTTAAAGTCAAATATGAAATTTCAAGCTCAGTCATAAATCACAAACCATTAATTTCAGCACCATACAGTCTAAAAACAAACATTAATAACAAATAAAAAAGAAAAAGAAGTAACAAGAAATTAGATACGACACCACTAAACTTGACGGTGTTAGATTCCAAATTGGTACGCAGACCATAATCGAGTACATGGGCTCGTTTCAACCGTCGGACCTCTCTGCTGTTATCGAGTAGATTAATTGCAAAGTGGTTTACATGATTCTCAAGCCTCTGCAGGTATTTGACATTGCGGTATTGTGGAATCTCACGAACCGATGGGAGCTCCAGATAATCCTAAATCTCATCATTCCGCGTGAACCACGCAGCTTCGGCAATTACCCTCGCTACTTTGCTCTGAAATCGTTGTTTAATTTCCACATTACTAGTAATAGCCGTTTCCTAAACTTATGTAAGCTGTTGCCTAAACTTTTTACCGTTGCCTAAAACTTATGTAAGTAAAGTTTTTTTAATATTACCAACCACTGGCCCAGCGATTGGAAAAGAAATGGGATTTCGAAGACAAAAAAATCATACCTCTCTTAATAGGCACAGTATCGAATCGGTTTAAAGTGGTCTAAAGCAGTCATCTGAACATTACCTAAAACGTTTGTCTGAAACAACTTTTGTTATGACCAACCCTTACGGCAAGAAATGACCAAAATGTTACTGGAATTGTAAGAGGATGGGGGCTTTTCGTATGCTAAACATGTAAAAGCTTTTTCACATGCAACCACTGTCGTCTTGAGTAAATTTGAAGTTTTTCGTAACTTTAAGGTGGAATTTTTTTTTATCTCCTACTTAGCACCGGTGAAATCTACTTCCGCCTTCTGGCGTGCCGAATGGGATTTTTTTTTTTTTTAATTATTGACCCCGGACCTAAAATGCAGAAAGGTTATTTTGAAAACTTTCGTATTTTAGCCTCCACTTTAAAGGGGTGTTAGATTTAGAGAAAACTTTTCTTAAATAAATTTGTTAAGCTTAACCCATATATGAATATTTTTAGAGATCTTTTTCTTAAAATTTATTCCCTTCTCTGAAAATACACAATCTGTTTTTTTTTTCGTAATTTGTATCATCAAAAATTTTTTTTTTGTATTTTTCTTCAACAATTAAAGAGCTATTAAATTTAAAGTAACTTTTACACCTATGAGAGCATTTTTTTTATTTACCTTCACAAAAGTTTTACTTCATTTTTTCAATGTTTATAAACAATTTCTTTTAATTATTTTTTCTGTTAGTCCCAAAATGTAAAAGAAAAAATTATTTGAAATTTGGGAAATTTGATACTTTAAATCTTATTTTGGTAATCATGTTATGATCAGCGTAACCAGGAAAGTCATACAATACTTTGCCAGTTTTTTTATTGATGATAAAAAGTTAGCATAATCCCTGAAAAGATATTTAATTTTCAACTATTAGTTAAAAGAAGTATATGTTACGTTACTCTTATATAAATAAATTAAAATTTTAATTACATCTTCAAACTAATAATTCATTTACGAAGTATTTCCAGAATTTAATCATCGTTTTTATATATAGTTAAATGTTCCACGGTTCGTGTGAATTCAATTCTCAATTTATAACCAGTGGTATGCACAGTATAATTAATTTATACTTTAGACTATAAGAAGTCAGTTATGTCCAATTAATTAATCACTTCAACTCTCTCGCAATTCTATGTTGTAATGTACTCCCCCGTTCTTACATCACTGATTACTACTAGCTTGTAATACTAATTTCCTTAGTAGTTTATTAAAGCGTTTATACAACAACTCTAATTTAATTTTAAGCTAGTTTAATTCTCTTTATTAATGTACATTATAATTTCATGATAGAAAAATTAATTATCCAAATATTTGCTTTCATAGTTATCGATATAAAAGATCGTTTTCGTTTAATATTTAAAGATTAGTTTTATATATATATATATATATATATATATATATATATATATATATATATATATATATACTCGTGTACATATATTTTTATATATATGATTATTACTTAATTTCTACATCAACAAGCTATCATTCATCCAAATTTATATATTATTTTGCTTTTACTTTATAAAATAGAGAATTAGAAAAAATAAAAATAAATAATTCAATATTTCATACTTTCAAATACACGCTATTTAAAAGAACCATTTACAAACTATTAATCTGAATAATATTTGAAAAGAATCGTATTTAATAATTTTATAAACTATAAAATAGGTCATAAAATTGCTTTACACAACATCCCGTAAATGTCAATTAATAATTCAAGTTTAATTTTAATGGGCTTTGTGTAGGATTAGAAAGATATCCAGCATATAAATTTAATTTAAATTATTACGATTATTTTACTGATAAACATACAATTTTGTATCAATAGCAATAAGTCTAATACACCTAACAAAGAAAATACAAAAAAAAACATTTACTATATATAATAAACGGATAGTCTATTGTTTGCTTCATACTGATTCTATTTATTTATTTCATAACATGTTTTGTTTTGTTTTTTTTTTAAATAAATGTGTTTTAAAATATATGAAATACAATTAAGGTAAAAGTTTTAGATTTAAAAAAAAAATACAAACAATTGAGTGGAAAGAAAAGAGGATAGCTACATGTTCGTGAATAAATTCTTTGTGAAAAACTAAAACATTGTTTTAAATATTCTACTTTCATAGAATGTGATCAGGTAAAAGGTGTTACTTTGAAAATAAAGAAATGTATACTAGTTAGAACATAAAAACTGTGTAAATGTCTACATTATTACACGTTGTGTAATTCTCTATATACGTTGGTAGAAAATGTATAAATATATATATATATATATATATAATGTTTTAATTTCTTCTATATATTTTTACTTCCTCGTACGAAGTAAAGGAAAAACTTTCGGTTTTCAGATTTCAATGGAGATATCCATTTTGACCATCCCTGAATCCACTTGACTAGTTTCGGCATGACATCTGTACGTATGTATGTATATATGTACGTACGTACGTATCTATCTCGCATAACTCAAAAACATTAGCCGTAGGATGTTGAAATTTTGAATTTAGGATTGTTGAACATCTAGTTCTGCACCTTCCCTTTTGATTGGTATCGACTGAACCAAAAGTATCCAAAAAAAAACAAAATCCAAACAAACCTAGATTTTAGACTTTTTCTTAACTGTAGTAATTGCTCTCATTGAGAGCTTTTCAATGATATATCATAAGTGTACTTGTTTTCATTGGTTTCAAAGTTATAGCCAATCGAAATTTTAATTAAAGAAATATTTGGATCTTACAAGGGCACATCGGTTGGAATAAGATTTCATCTCATTTTTTAAATTTTTTTTAATTAAAATATATTTATTTATTAATAGTTATTAACCTCCGATAGTAAAAAAAAAACTTTTACGATAAATAATAATTCAATAATAATAATAAAGAAAAAGAAAATGAAAAAATATCAGAAGTTATTAATGAAATAAAATTTTATGTACTTTTAATTTTAAAAGAATGTGTATATCTAATTTAATAGGCGTTAAATGAAGTCATGTGGTATCCATATCACATTTTTTTTAATGACATTCTAAATTTTTATAATTAATATTTTAATAAACATTAAAGTTAAAACTTTGGAGTTTAAATTGATACTGTATAAACTGTACTTGTTGAACTTAAAAGTTACTTTCCCCAATTATTAATAAAATAAAAACTCTTGCATAGTCCTGAACAAGAAGACCGATTTTTCATTTCCAACGCCTTCAGTCCCTTAGCCAGAATCGCACTGATTTTCTGAGAACAACGCAGTATATACGTTCAATTAACAGTAAATCCCTACACACAGGCATCAAGTTTCAACTTAGTCACAACTGTGACTCACTGCAAAATCGCGTATGAAAAATTGTGCAGTGTTTGCACAATCAGAATAACCTCATACTTTTTTGGCCTTAAATTGAGCGTAACTCAAGAATCCTCATCAAATTTTCACATGAACAGTTTCAAATATATTACTATTGCATATCTAAATTTCAGTTAAATTAATGTAGTAGTTACGGAGATTTTCGAACTACAAAAGTTTATACATAGGCCTATATACATATAAGAAAACCCCAATTTAAATGGATGATATTTTCGTACTTCTCATACCTCAAAACATAAAGAAAATTAATTGTATCCCCCCCCTACTCACAACATGTGATCGAAAGTAATACCGTACTTTCTTCGAAAAGTCAGCAAAAAACAAATATTTATTAATAAAAATACACAGAGTTTATCACGAAGTTCTCCTGGGACTATCATAACCTATTCTACTCATGAAAATAATAGAAAAAATTCATATAAACATGTTTCCTAAAATGCTTCGTTTGCGAATACGGCTACTGAAAGATTTCGCTAGAATTTCAGTTACCCCGGTGAAATGAGGTCATACTGAAATTTTTAGGACGTTAATTAAGGGGAAAAATTATTGATTTCTTACCGTTTTTGACCTGAAAAAAAGGAAAAAGTAGGTTTTAGACTATTTCTGAAGTAGTCTTTGAGAAATCTGTGGTTAAATCCAATAAACTGGGGTAAAAAACCCTGTGTTTTTATATTGACTTAGAAAACCTTTTTTTTAGATGGGTTAAAACATATAAAAGTTTTAAACAAAACTAATAGAGGATTTAATTTGCAACAAAATAGAATAAGATAAGTTGAATAGAACGAAAAAAGGTAGAAAAATTTGAATTTTGTTGGAAAACAGAATATTACTATATTTGTCAGGAAAGTACTTATTTACTTCAAACAAAAATCAAATTCCTTTCTGGCGATATAAAAAAATTTGCTAAAACAAAATTTTCTGTTAATAAATAATTTAAAAAAAGAAATCTGGAAATTACACAATAATTGTAAAGTAAAAATAAATAATTAAAAAAAATATATAAATAAATCTCTAATTTCAAACTATCGGGTTGGTCTAGTGGTGAACGCGTCTTCCCAAATCAGCTGATTTGGAATCGAGAGTTTGCAGTGTTCAAGTCCTGGTAAAGTCAGTTATTTTTAAACGGATTTGAATACTAGATCGTGGACACCGGATTTTTTAATAGCTGGGTTTTCAATTAACCACACATCTCAGGAATATTAGAACTGAAATTGTACAAGACTATACACTTCATTTACACTCATACATATCATCCTCATTCATCCTTTGAAGTATTATCTGAACGGAAATTACCGCAGGCTAAAGAAAAAGAAAAGAAACTTACTAATTTCACCGGGATTGTTGAAATCCAAACGGAATCTTTCACTAACCGTAACTCGCAAACGAAGCATTTTAGGACATATTTTTATAGGGATATAATACCCTCATCCTTTTCTTTCAACATTTTCTGCAAAACCTTGGGCAAATCCCTTTTCATCAAGGTTCTTAATGCTTTTAAAAATTCTGTCTTATTTTGTCTACTCTACCAGCCGTTTATTAATATCTTGTCCTCCCGGCTTATTATTATATTCACATCCTTATCTCATATTCTTCCAGGTTTTTTTTTTACTTTGTTGTTAAAAAATTAAAAAATTGATATTATCTATGTTTATTTTATATATGAATATTTTTATAATTCGTTTCATTATTCGAAAAATATTTTTATTAACGTTACCTCACATACTTTAAATGCATTTTAATAAATATTGCACTGTCTGATAATTTTTAATTTTATCTATTAATTGTTGTTTTATAAAAGAAAGGAACGAAATATGATAAACAAAAAGAATTACTGTATTAAAAGTAAAATAATAATATTTATAAAACGTTATGAAAATGATAGACTGTGACAATAAAGCAAAATACGAGTATACAAGAAAAAATTTAAAGGTTTCATCATTATAGCGGTAGAATGTTATAGTGACATCATTACTACACAAATTACATGCAGAACATAAATTTAACATGTTGTATTCTTCCCTTAAGAACATGTCACGATACAATACGACACGTTGGACAAGGTTATCCTTAGGAAAGATAACCTCTCAACCTCTTCTACCTTCATCGTATTATGGGTTCTAACATACTAACACTTCTGCTTTATCGATTTGGCAGTAAATAATGACGATATAAAACAAGTTTTTTATTTACTACGATTTCTCTGAATTATATATATATTCACTTCAATGATTAATATGTGTTTTAATCAAATTTAATATACGGCAGTTATAAATATACTTAAGGTGTTCTTTATAAAATATTTCACTTGTTTAATGAACCCGTTAATACTAAAGATTTATTACACAATATATTATTGGGTACCTGTGCTTACAAGTACATTATTCATATTTTTCAAATCCAAAAATATAATTCTACTCAACCGTTAAATTTTATTTATTATTCTTTTGTTCAATTTTTTGTTATACTAAACTTTAGTTTACCTTTCTTCAAAATTTATTGAATAAATTAAACGAAAATATTGTCTCCATTTATAGTTTTGAATAATGGAAATCTTAGTCTCTTAATAAAATCAAAGCAATCTATATATACAGTGTAATTTAGGAAGAAAGTATCAAACTTTCAGGATAAAATTTGTAGAGGATATCATTTTGTATAAAATGGAATGAATGACTACAAATGTAAGAATTTCGAAGTTTTTTAAAATCGAAACAAAAATGATGTGGCCGATTTTAATTAGTTAATAAACGAAATGTTTAATATTACAAAACAAAAGAATGAAATATTTCACAAAAATAAAAAAAATTTAACATAAAAAAAATAATAATAATAAGCAACCAAAAAAGCAATACTTCAGTAAAATAATTTTGTTTTTAGACATTTTTAAAACTTACTTTAAATTTTTTATATGTTAATTACTTAGTTAACAAATTCATTTTACGCCTAATATAAAATGTGTGTTTTTTTATCTTTTTCCTTTTTATTTACCCCTTTATTACATGTTAAAGAGGTTTATTTTATAAATAAATAGCTATATTTACACCTTATTTTGGGTCTTAAAATTACCGAATTAAATTAAATTTACCTTAATTGAGTCTAAGTTTTACCGAAGGTACAGAAATTAGAGCGAAATCTTACGCTAGCTGATACTCGCTAATGAAGCGTTTTCGAACTTATGATTTTATAAGAACTTTCTTTTTTATTTTATCAATCAAATACGTCCTGAAAGTTTGTTACAGTCCTCGTGAATTACATGTGTAATTCACTTGTAGGAACTGTTTATATGTTAACAGTTCTGTTTATATGAAACATAACATGTTTCGTGTGTTCGAAAAGTGCACTGGAATTATGGAACTGTAATGATGAAAACTTCTTAATTATTACTTTGTATTCTTATTTCATTATCCTATATAAACGTATATTACAATAACGGGAGTAATAATTTAAAAAAGGTGTTACAAATGACTCATCCAACATCAATAAGACACTTCACCCGTTTCAATTTGTTTTCGAACACATTAACCAGCCATCGTACTAGAATGTCTCTCACATATGTCGTTAATGCAGTTTTTAGTTGGTAAATCGTGTGTTGCGATACACTGCTTGCTTTTCTGTTCCCTGTAGAAAGTAATCGGGGGGAGTCAAAGCGGGTGATCGTGTAAACTCCTCGAAATGATTCGTTCACTAAAGACGTTTCGTTAAAACGTCATTGACCTGTTAGCTATGTGCGCTGTAGCTTCATCTTAGTAGAAACAAACGTGATTGAATTCCACTTCTGTTAACTGACTAATAAAATTTGTTAAAACAGCACAATAACAATCACTATTAACTGGATTTCCAACAAAAAAAAATGGAAACAATGCGCGTTCTACTCACCCCGACTCAGACTCCAATTTTCACTTCATGTAAAGATTGTTCGTGTAAATCGTGAGGGTTAGTTGTCGACCACAGTCGTGTATTTTGTGAATTAATGTACCCTCGCAGATGAGACCACGCTTCATGTGTAAAAAACGTAATGTCGAGGATACCTACGATATTTTGGTCAATAAAACGTTTAAACCATTGACAATAATCGATCTAGCTTTTGGCATGATCTGTAGGTTTAAGTTCTTGGACACACATTACTTGCTACGGGAAAAGTTTCAGTTCTTTTCTTACAACATTAAGTGCGGTAGTAAATCCGATATTTTGCTTCTGGGTAAACTTACGTGTTGACTTTGATAGACTTTAGGCCATACCATCCAAAATATCAAGCAGCTTCTGTTCGTTTATTGTTTAGCTGGTCTTTCACTTTGATCAACGTCTTCAGCAAAGCATGTTGTAAGAAAATTTTCAAAAAGAGTTCGAACTGCATACCTCAGTCACTCCAGGCATAACTTCTCAGTATATGTGTTAACGCTTTCTAAACTTTGTCGAGTAATAACTAAATATTTTGGTTACCAAAGCTGATGATACTTCGTTGGCAAAACCAAATCTTTGGTAATTTTAATAAAACATTTAATTTGAACATAAAATCAGTGATATCTTAATTTTTTTATGCCTAATAAAGTGACCGAATTATGTTGTATTAAGAACCAAGACAGTTTTGTATAGAAATGGTTGTATAAACTAAATAAATTTACTATAAACAATAAATATTTTTTGTTAATTCAACCAATTAATTTTTTCAGTTTAATTATACTCTTCGATGAAAATTCGTGAGTCTCTACCATTCTTAAGGTTATCATTCGATGGCTACTTTATTACATATAAGGTCTTAAAATTTTTAGAAAAATTTTCTATAACTAATTCGTGTTATAATTTACTTATTATAATAATCATGTTATTTAAAACTAGTTTATTCTTGTATTTCTTTGTATATGATGTGAAAATTTTCTTGATCATTTGTCAATGAATATACATCCACAAGAAATATTAATTATTCAGTAAATTACATTAAAAAAATAACTCTTTGTCAGGTATAAAAGAAAAAATGTTTGCTTTTATATATTTTTGAAAATCGATTTTTTACACTTTCTATATAAAACTACCGTTTCTTTGTTTGATTTTAAAAAAAGAAATGAATTTTTAACGTAGATCTTGTTAATTGAAACAAACTGACCGGTTTCAATTCGCAATTATTTATTTTATTATAGAGTTGTTTTTTTATTATAAAAATCTTTAAGTAATAGGTTTTATATTGCAGAACAAATCTTAAATTCAATTTCATTAAACTTTTATTCAAATTTCATTTATCTGTTCCTCAGTAAATGGAAGTATGTGTTTTTATTATTATGAAAATAGTGATATAAATTTATATTTACGGCTTGAAAGCTTCATAAAATCGTCCACGAAATGTCAAGAATATTTATTTAACTTTAGATAATTTAGTTCTTGCATCGATTTAAAAATGTAAAATTTCTTTTGAGCCAAGTAATATATTATCATAAAAAGTTTTTTTACGTCTTTTAAAATTATTCTGCTGTATAGCCATTAGTATTAATATATTTTATTGTTACTTCATGTGCTATCATTAAGTATTTAATAATACATCCGCATTACTACACAGGTTTCTATACGTTACTAAGCTATAATACAAAGAAGTTACCATTCCATCTATCTCCTTTGCGAGTGTAAGCGTCTATGTCTTTCATGTGGAAGGTTTCCAGTTCAAATCTCGGTCTACTTTTACATTTTTCACAACTAAAAAATTAAGTTCTCAATAAATAAAAAAACAGGTAGATTACTTTAATTCGGCATAATTAATGGGCTATTTAATTTAAAATAAGGTCGTAATTTTGCAAAGAATAAAATGATCTGTATGCAGATTTTATAAAATTTTCACATAAAATTTGGGAATATAGACTGTAATTTTTGGGGCCCAGTCTTAGGATTAAATGTAGTGGTTTTATATGAAATATAATTTGAAAAATTGAAAAATAAGTACCTAGAACTGTATTTTTAGTACTTTTCGAGAAATCTAGAGTAAAAGACTAGGGGTCAAAAACATACTGTTTTATGTTTGGCGTAAAATAAATTTGTTAATCGGGTAATTAACGCATAAAAGTTTTAAAAAATAAATACGGAAAACTACTAAAAATATTGCTCGTCGTTGAGAATACTGTATTCACTGTTTCGAAGGACACTTTCAGCAGTTTATTTATTTGTTTTTGTTTATATTAGTTATTTTTCTAAAATATTTAATTGTTACTTTGTAATATTGAAAATTTTGTTTCGTTTAATAGCTAGTTAAAATCTGCCACACTTATATGTTTTGTTTTTAAGAGACTTCAAAATTCGTTTGAATTTAGTTTCTGTGGACTTGATTCATACCAGTTTACTACTCATAATCAAATTCTCTACAAATTTTGTTTTTAACTTTTACGTATTTATTACCGACTTAAAGTTATTTTACACCAAACATAAAATAGTGTGTTTTTACTCCTGATTTGTCAAAAAATACTTAAAATATAATTCCGAGACCTACATTTTTCAATTATACAGATTATATTTCGTATAAAATCACTACATCTACCCTTTAATTTGGACTCCAAGAGTTACAATCTAAGAATTCTTTATTTTCACCAATAGAACATGTCCTGAAAGTTTGATACATTCTTCGTGAATCATTATACATTTAAAAATCTTAAATATATTTTTCATTATTTATAAATTTTAATTACAATAATCGGTAAAGAGAAAAGTTTTTTTAATGGACAAATTTTAGTTACTAAAGAATTCTTTGAATTATTTCTTCCGTCTTCCTTAAATCACATTCCAGTAAAATTATATGAGTATGAAAAGTAGAGACAAAGAGAATTAGAGAAAAAGAACAAGATAGCCATTGAGTGAGAAGGAAACACATAGAAGAGAAGAACTGAGCCCACCAATGATTTTGTAATACTGAATTATGTATTAACATATAATTTGTCGACAAATATAAGATATAATTTCCTATGTTTTTTTTTTTTTTTACCTGGAATAATAATTATTTTAGTTTTAACAATTCATTCTACTTTGCTAAAAGTATCTATGTTATTGAACTATGATTTTTTTGTCCTATTGTCCTATTGTTTATCAATGGAATTGAAATAACCAGGATGTTAATTCATGATATCTCGGATAATTTAAGCAATTAACACTGGAAATAAAAAAACAATGAAGCTTAAATTTTAATAATTATTTGTATGATAATAATAAAACAACCATTTTTTATTTTATATCCCGTTGTTTCTGTCACTAAATTAAACTATTTCAAAAATTACGTAAAATATTTGTTACGCATTCGCGCTTTTATGGTGATATGTGTAGTAGGAGGGAAGTTAAAGGCGTGGTCAATTTGATTGTTGCAACAATTTCCACCAATCGCTAAGAACAAAAAATAAATTTTTTACCTTAATAGTTAAAATAAGTCAATTTTTAATATATAATTATCCTCTTCATGCCTTCACCCTGAACATGCCATCTCCTAAAATGAGATTATATGTTGTTTCGGACTCTGAACGATTATCTTTTAAATTTTTTACCAGTTTCTCGTAATCGCGAAGTAACATTATTATTAAACATTTTGATAATTTTCTTTTAAATCATAATATAATAAGGGTACTTTATTTGAAGGATAATTCGTATTTTTCATTCTTTTCTAAATAACAAAATTTTCTTTGTTAGTTTCTATTTCAAATTATGTGTATTAAAAATAAATATACAACGCGAAATATATGCAATATATTTTAGGCCTAAATATTCTTGTACAGTTAAAATAAAATAAATAAAATTACAGTATAAATAAAATTATAAAAAAGAAATCATTTAAAATCATACTTAAATTAAAGCAAGATGCCTTTTTATGAATAATTCTTACTCTATCGGTTAATTTTATTTTGACTGGGATTCTTATTTTTTTATAACTTTTGTGTTTTTAATTAGAGGTTGTGTTTTATTCTATAGATTGGGTTATTCTCTCAGAAGAACTGAGTACAAGTAATTATTTCATTCCTTAATTATTTTATTCGTTCTTTTATTAAATTAAAATTTTATAATGAATACTACGAATAAACAGTAGTCTTAACTGCAACTTTACGGAAGCTGTTTTAATGACCTTTCACGCACTATTTTGAGCGTGAATGTAGTAAAGATAGGAAGATTTAAGACCAACAAAACGACAATGATAAAATTAATAAAACTTTTATAACAGGATTCCTGTTTTTACACATCTGTAGATTATTTTTCACACACGCACACACACACACACACACATATTTATATATATATATATATACGAGGTGTGTGAGAAAAGTAATGAGACTGACTTTTTATTTACCAAAGTTTTTATTTTTTTAAACAATAATATTATTCCCTTCATAGTAGTTCCCTTGGGCAGCTATACACAGGCGGAGTGGTTGTTCCCACTCCTGATAGCATCGCTAGAACGCTTAAACTGGTAGGACTTTTAACTAGTCGGTCACAGTCTTTTGAATGTTCTCCAGAGTTCCAAAATGACATCCTTTTAAGACATTTTTCAATTTCGGGAAAAGGAAAAAGTCACAAGGACTCAAATCAGGTGAATAGGAGGGTTGAGGAACCGTCAAAAATTCTGTGATGGAAACGGCCGTATGACACGGGGCTTGTCATGAAATTGTCACAAACCTTTCGCGTGTCCAAATCGTCTGTCAAAATTTGATGTATGGTGAAGTGTTTAAATTTAACTTCTTTAAGTGTTTAAATTTAAGTTCACTCATCATCCTTATTGTTAAACGACGGTCTGATCTCACAAGAGCCCTTTTCGTCAGATTTTAAAGTTGAAGGTCCCCTGAGCGTGGTTGATCTTAAATGTCTTCTCGGCCTTCCAAAAATGATTTGTGTCAGTGGAAAACTTGTGCTCTTGATAAGCAATGTTCCCCATAGGCCTTTTCAAACTTTTCAAAGGTCACACCCGCGAATTCCCCAAGTTTAACACAAAACTTGATTGAACAACGTCGCTCTAAATTTCGATGCTCCATTTTCATAGCACACAACAAAAACACAACTTCACTGATGATGCTGTCAAAAATAATGTGTTTGAACGGAGTTGAAACTCGTACTGAGCATGTGAAAGTGATGAACAAATCGGTCTAGCACAGACCAGTAGACACAGCGTTGCCAGATCGCTCGCAGTGTTACCAATCTCATTACTTTTCTCACGCACCGTGGTATATATATATATATATATATATATATATCACTGTGTCTTATGTGATTTTATGTCATTCATTATTTATTATCTTGGATATAAGGCAAAATGATTTGTAAAAGTAACTATTGTCGCAATTTTATTTCTTGCAGTATTGTTGAGATATATTGAAAATCAGAGTAAATGAATTGAAATATTCCATGTTCGCCTACTCGTGTTCTCTTGAATAATTATTTTTTTAAATATTTTAAGATGCCTGCTTCATTTTAATTTCCATTGACCTGTCTGTACTTGAATCTAAAAGAGATTAGCGTCTTCTATAAATGACATTTATGTTCAATAGGTAAGGTAGTTGAGGTAACTCCACGCTTCTCGTTATACAAACCCACAAAGTTTATCCCAGTCTGTATATTTTAGTCACTTATTAATAATTGACAATTTCTTGTAAGATTTTGCAGTTTTGGAGACAAACAAACCGAATATAGATATCTAAAAAAATAGAATTCTAAGAAAAAAGTTAAAATCACTTTTATGTCAAGATTACAGCTCGTAAAATATAAAATATATTTGGATACATATATTGAAATTATACGAACGAAGCAGTTTAAGAATGTATACTCCAGTTTCTTATTCCATTTATCTTTGACGTTATTTATTTATTACATTTTTTTTTTGGACGTAAAAATTTTTTATTTTTTTTAATTTATAGTTTAATATATTCTATTGCCATATAACAACCTACACTATCTCTTTATAGATTCATTCAATGCCTCAATTCATATGAACTGATTCTTTACAATAATTTGTGTGTATTTTTATTATAAATAAAATAACACATCTAAGACTAGTTTAATTTATTTATTCTTTATAAATGAGTGCTACATATAAAATAAAATTTTATAGTGAATTAGACTAGTTTTAATCTATTCACAATATAATTTACCAGGTTGAAAAATAAATTTTATTATCGTATTTTAGTTGGCCTTTTTTATTGTCATAATAAACTTATATATTTTATAGTACTTCATAACGACCTAATATAAGTAACTTTATAAAGTTATATATATATATATATATATAAAACAGGGAGGTGTTAAATGTTACACCAACTGTTGTATCCTGATACACATCCCTATGTTTATTAAAGTTAAATATTTATGATTTTTTTTTAAATTTATTTCTTGTGTTATTTTTTATTTTATTTGAATACTTGCAGTTAATAGAAGATTTACTGTAAAACTATAAAAGGATTCATTTATTAAATCTTTGGATTCAAGAAAAATAAGCAATTTTTTATGAATTGTTTTTATTTATTACTTTTCTTCCATACGTGATACTTTTTCCAAGACACATCAACAAAGCTTATACAAAATATAATAATTTTTCTTTGAATGGTGTTACATTGTTTCATCTCTCATTAAACTTCATATTAAGAGAGTAATAAAATTAAAGGACTTTTATTTATGAATCTGTATAATCGATTTTCTTTTAATTACGTAAAAGTAATTTAACAGATTTTTACTATAAAATTCATTAAAATTATTAAACAGTTTAAAAAATTATTAACTTATACATGTATATAAAATTAAAAGGCTTAAAGGTTAAATTGAAAGATCTTAAAATTTAAAGACTTTTATAATAAGATCAAAGTATATTTTATTTTTTCTGGTATTTTAAAATAAAATTATTTTTTTATGAAAAATATAATATGAATCTTTGAGGATTTTTTCAAATGATTGTATCTGGAACAAGAAAAAAGTAGGAATGATTTATAAATCCCATCGCGTGACTAATAGTTGGAAAACACTACCTTTTACCAATGTTTCCGTTTTAATTTATTATTTAAAGCTGTGTTCGTCGACATTTTTTCATTCGAATTATTTTTTAATCAACCGTTTTAATCCAATGTTTAATTTTGTTATTCCAATTATTTTCAACCAAGCAATCAGAGGAGTGTTTTTTTTAGATTACATGTTTTGTTTTGTTTTTTTTTGTGAGATGATCGTTTATTTACAAATATTTCAGTGAATATAAAACAAACCATATATATTTATTTAATGGTGTATCACGAGGATTAATTTTCTTAGTTAGGATTAGTTTTCTTCACAGGTGTATTCCTCTTATCAAAATAATGAAGAAAGTTCACATTAATATAGGTCTTGAAACGCTTCGTTAGCGAGTTACGGCAAGCGAAATATTTCTCCGTAATTCAGCTCACCCGGTAAAATGAGGTCGTACTGAAATTTTTAGTACGTCAATTGAGGAGCAAAGTTAATGGTTTCCTATGGTTTTTAATCCGAAAAATTGAATAAAATAGACTCCAGAACTGTATTTCCAGTGGTTTTCATGATACCTGAAGAAAAACTGTTGTCTGAAAATCTTTTATAGGTTTGCAATATAATAAACTTTGTTATTGTATTATTAAAACACATTCCACGTACACTACACATTTCTTTTTCTTTTTTCCTGTTTAGCCTCCGGTAACTACCGTTTAGATAATTCTTCAGAGGATGAATGAGGATGATATGTATGAGTGTAAATGAAGTGTAGTCTTGTACATTCTCAGTTCGACCGTACCTGAGATGTGTGGTTAATTGTGAAACCCAACCACCAAAGAACACCGGTATCCACGATCTAGTATTCAAATCCATGTAAAAATATCTGGCTTTACTAGGACTTGAACGCTGTAACTCTCGACTTCCAAATCAGCTGATTTGGGAAGACGCGTTAACCACTAGACCAACCCGGTGGGTTACACGTACACTACACAAACCGCAGATAAGACACTAGTTATGATTAATAATAAGATAACTGTTAAACAGCTGTACTGTAAGTTCGATTAGAATTTGTTTGTGCAAAGAACAATGTTGCCAACTTTAGGTTTTCAGGGTAACTTAAAGAATAACAATTAATACTATATTCTTGAAATCTTGTTTTTATAAAATCTTTTAAAACTGCTTTGTAATTACTGCTTTGTAACTAAACACTATACTGTATTTCTTTATTATAAACTGTCTTTTTTAAACAAACAAATGAATGGATTGCAACATTTTCCAGAATAAGTCATTTCATTTATTTTTTATTGTGTTTCTTCTTCAGTAAAATTTTACTGAAGAAATAAAAACGTTTATTTGTTTTTATTGGACTTATTTACATCACTATTTTTAAAATTAAATTTTCTACAAGTTTTATTAATAGACGTCAGGCAAATATTAGTCATTTAACAAAGTTATGGTATTGCAAATCTACAAAAACGGTTTTCAGACAACAAATTCTTCAGTTTTGCTTCGAATTTCATGAAAACTACTACAGATGCAGTTCTAGAATCTATTTTATTGTATTTTTCAGAACAAAAACTATAAGAAACCATTAATTTGGTCCTCACCTCAATTAACGTCCTAAAATTTCAGTACGACCTAATTTCACCGGCGTAGATGAATTCCGGGCGAAAGCTTTCGTTAGCCGTAACTCTCTAACAAAGCGCGTTTGCGGACCTATGTTTATGTGAATTTTTTTCATTATTTTGTGAGAGGAATATATCTGTAACCTACGGCGATTTCCTCGTGGCACATCTTGCGCGCGCGCGCGTGTGTGTGTGTTTTGTGTTTGAAATTTTATTATCTTTGTACTGTTATAAATTATTACTGTTTATTACCACCGGAATCCAAAGGATATCACACTTGCGTTGTTGCGGATGACACGGTGACCCTGGCTGCTGATGCTGACTCTATCTTAGTTTCTGCTAAACTGCAAGTTGTACTAGATCTAATCGACGAATAGCTAGCTAATGGAAAAGGAAGATTAATCCGGCTAATTCTACGCATGTTACGTTTGTGATGAGGAGAGGCAACTGCTCGCTAATTCATTTATGAAGTTTTCATCCTGCATGCGATACCTAGAACTGTATCTGGATCGCCGTCTGACGTGGAAGATTCATGTCATAGAGAAAAGGATGCAGCTCAACATAAATTTAGTGAGATGTACTGGTTGTTAGACAGAGGGTCGTAATATCATTATCTAACAAGTATTAACTGAAACCGATTTGGACCTAAGTATTCCAACTATGAGGCGCAACAAGTGAGAGTAGCATCGAAGTCGTTCAGCGATTCCAGAACCAATTATTGAGAGATATAACAGAAGTGCCGTGGTTTGCAAAAAACTCTAAAATATATGATTATCTGAGATTGTCGATCGTTCAAGAGGAAATACGACGGTATGGTATTAAATACAAAATGAGACTGAACAAGTACGTGAAATAGCTTGCGGTTAACCTCATGGATAACAGCGAGGACATCAGGCGCCCGAAGCGACAACTTTTATTAGATTTATAAGTTCTCCTAGATTTGAGGGAATCGGCTACCCTAAGGTGTTGTGCATCGTCAAAATTCTTCATTTCGTTTCCATTGTTCCTCTTGTTGGTTCTTAAATTGGTTTCGCTGGTTCTTTATTTAATTTTGTATGATTAATAAGTATTTTTAGGTGTTTTCTTTGTTTTTTTTTGTTCTGAACATTATCAATGTTCCTCGGACTCACCTTTGTATGTACATATTTATGTTTATTATATCTTTATGTATACTCTATAAGATGCATACATACAGTAGATATATAAGATATATATACAGTTCTTTGAGAGATTTCAATAAAAATTTCCCATTTTCTTGTCGTTTATTTTTTATTTCAAATTTAATTATGGTTCCGGTAAAGGGGTGCCGATTTTAAACTAAACACTGAGGCAAAAAAAAATATATATATAAAAAATAATAATTATATATTCATGGTAATAATAAAACCAGACTGATGGCCTAAAATTGTTAAAATAATGGATGGTAATGAATTTTAAATCATGTGAAAATACCACACCTGAATAGAACTCGAACACGAGCCGTCACAAATATTACCACTCTGGCACAGTGATCGGTGGAGTGTGTAGTATAACTTCATGATTTATTTTCTTCGTGATAGAATATCACGACTAAATTTTCTTATTCCTCTTTTCTCTCTTAACTAAGAAAATGGTTTTATTTTACATTTCCTTTATTAATACTGTTTATTCTAATTAAGTTTAATTATTCTGAGAGGCTTAACTATTTAATTATTTATTAACTTTGACATAATATTCGTTATAAATTCAAATTAAACTCCTTATTTAATATACTCCTACGGAATATTTCAGTTTCATTAATTTATTTTGCTATTTTTTTGTAATTACGAGAATAAAAAGTTTCACTGGTTTGGACCGGTAAATAATTTTTAAAAAAATTGATGTGGACACCACATGACTACCTTGTACGCCTATGTAAAAATGAAAAGTACATAAAATTTTATTTTATTAATTTTTTACTTTTGATATTTTTTCATAATTTTTGTTTAGTATTTATTGTTAATTTTTTTTTTTATAATCGGAAGTTAATAATTATTAATAATATAAAAAATATAGTCTCCACTTAGCAACAATTGTATTAATTATCCAAGCGTTTTCGAATTATTCCTCCATCATCAGGGATTTTTGTAAAATTTGGCAATCAACTGTTGTGAACATAATAATTTTTATCTTTATTTTCGTTTTAATTCTTGCTTATAAAAAAAATTATATATACAAATATAAAATTCATGATTATTCAATAATCCCTGATGATGGAGGAATAATCAGGGAGCGCTTGGATAATTAATATTCACAATAGTTGGTAAGAGGATACTATATTTTTTTACATAATTGTATAAATACCAGCAGTGCCAAATGTTATGAAAATTAAACAAAAATTATTAATAAATCAATACATTTAATTTAAAAAAAAAAAAGTTAAAAAAAGGAGATGTAGTATGATTCGAACCGTTCCTTTCCTTTAAGATCCAAATATTTCATTAATTAAAATTTTATTTGGCTGTAACTCTCGAACCAATGAAAATAAGTACCACTTTATGAATACATCATTAAAAAGCTTTCAATGATGGCTTATTACTGCAGTTAAAAAGTCAAAAATTCAGATTTTTTTTTTATTTTTGGCTTTTTTAGACACTTTTGGTTCAGTCGATTGTAATCAAAAGGGGAGATGCACAACTAGATGTTATAACAGTCCTAAATCCAAAATTTCAACATCCTACGGTTAATCGTTTTTGAGTTATGTGAAATACATACGTATGTACAGATGTCACGCTGTTTTACACGATCACAATACTTCCTTTATTTCGTACAAGTAAATAAAAACCGACAAACTGAAGAAAAACTTTATCTATAAAACATGAAAGATCAAGATCTCCACCTAATGTTTTGGGGATAATTATTTTGTCCAATTAATCTGAATCGAGAATGTCTTTTATTTGGATTAAAATCTTGATAAGCTTAGTAATTTCTTATTATAATTAATTTTATTTCTAGATATGTTTAATAATTTTCTTTATTTGATCGGTTAAATTAAAATTCAGAGTTTTTACATAAAACTGAAAGAGTTGGAGTAACATTTTAGTTATATTACGTATGTTTATTAAAAATTAGAGAAAATTACTTTGTCTGTAATTGCCTTTTTATTGAAAACAAATTATAATTTCGCATTATATGCAAAAATTATAAATTTTATCGACTCTAAATATAAATAAACTTTTACTGAAAAGCAAAAAATAATTTTTCCAGTTCGCCCTCTATACAATCCATTACGAAATTTTTTTATGGATTAGGTTAATTTTAAAATTTGGCGCCTCAAAAAATATATTTCAAAGAATATGTGAGGACATAGTACCTTACACCTAACATATTATGGAGACCTTACAACTAGGTTCTTCAAGGAGAAAAATTATTTTCTCCTTTTCAATGCAATATTTATTTTTAATTTTCTTAAAGTCGGTTCAATTTTTTTTTTCCAAAACTGTTCATTCTTTTCTTTTTAGTTTTGTAACTTCTTCGAAGCTCAAATTTGGGAGACCTGCAAAAGAGATTGCTCGTAAAAGAAAAGAACGCTTTCCTAAAACTAATGAGAACAAAACAACTTATAGATCCGAGAAAAATGCGTAATATTTGTTGTCAAGATTCTGATATCGTACATAAGCAAAAGCTATCTAAAATGCTTACAGGAAATGTAAGTTATCAAAAGAAATGCAATCTGGAAGGGAAAGTCAACGTGATTTGATCCGCAAGCGTTTTTTAAATGAGACTTAAACGCTGGATACTAAGATCCAGCGTTTTTCGATGATTCGTAAACATATTTGTAATGAAATACCTGAAAAACCTTCATATCGATTGATTGTTGCAAGAAACTGTCATCGTGAAAAACAAGCCCATGAAATCGACATTCTTTACAGAGAATACGTCAAGTATTGTCTAACCTAAGGCAAGTATTATATGCGCAAGCGTTTCAAACTGCAGTAAATGTGTCCTGGTAGATCGGTAGTTTTAATCAAACAAGGATTTTTAATGGTCCAGTTCCTTTGGTAATGGTAAGATGATTCCGACCTTTAAATAACATTAAATATCACTTGGTATGTCGTGGGATTACTTTGTATTAAATTAAATAAAATTCATCCAAATTGGTGTACTTAGGGAAACGTTTGCCCGAATAAAGACACAAAAACATACGGATCAACTTGAGAACTTTCTTTTTTTTGAAGTAAGTCAAAAATAATTTCCACCAAACAATTCCTTCATAGCCTGATCAAAATATTACTTCTCATATAAATTTAATATTAATCTTATATATATAGATATCTTATATATAAAGAATTTTATCTTAACTTTATCTTATATATAAAGAATTTCTGTACCCGTTAAATTGTATCTCAAAAGTTTTGCATAACTACTGCTCTCGAATTTGGCAAATAAAAGAAACCTCAATGTATTTTCTGAAATCAGAATATTTACTATAACTACGCCAGGAAATGTCACGCGACGAGACCGTTATTAGCGGAGTAAGAGAAAGTTGATATACACAATAATATTACACTATATCGAGTAGTTTACTAATTTGTCTAAAAACATCCGTTTAAAAGTTTTCAACGAAAACTTCTTCTCCTTTCGTACGCGGTATATTATCAAAATCATTGATAAAAAAAAGAATATATTATCAAAAATAATTAGATTATTCAACTATTTTACGACTATGTTAATTTTTTTGGCGCGACCACGTTATGTTTAGTGTTGCAAAAGAATGCTAGAATAAAATAAAACGTTTAGCTGAAGAAACATTTCATTGTCGTCGTTTTTGCTATAATGTAGCCAAAACAGTACATCATAAATTTTATAAACACGCGCGCACACACAAAAAACTTCATATTTCCTCCTTCTCTTCCTCTCTTAATTCCTTTTTATAAACTTGTTTTGAAATAGTTGTAATTCTTGTCATAATTCTTGAAATATTCCTTGTTATAACCCATTGTAAGGTTTTTATTGTTTTCTACGGTGTACTTAATTCTTAACCCAGATAATATTACAGCATAAATTTATCAACACAGAAATTTTGTCTTAAAATTATTCGTATTTCGTAAAATTTCTTATTATTTTTTGGATAAATAATGTTATTTGTAGATATTTCGTTACTTGTTTATTAAATGTAACATCAACAAAGTAAAAGTTACATATATCAGATTCTTTATAATATTCTTACGAATAAATGTAACCCACTTCAGCGAATTTACTTTTGTTTATATGTAAATTTAGAGTGTGTACTATTTATAAGAGAATATTTATATGTATGCAAATACGTTATACCTATTTATATTAGTGTTTATTGCTGTAAACTTGGCGACAGCATCATAGGAGAGTTAAAATAACCTGGAAGCAAAAGGAAAAGCAAGATACCGGTGTACCAGCTGCTGCTGCTGCTGTTGCTGTAGCAACACCGCCAGCTATCACGTTCAAGGTCACTTACGGGGTCACAAGCCTTCTTCATCATCCGGACAGACTGGCCCGGTCAACTGAACTTCCTCAATAACGCCTCTGTCATCAATAATTTGTTCGATAGAACAGTAGTGAAAAAACATTAAGAAAAATCTGAACTCCTTTAAAGTTATTCCGTAGACTGAATTTTAAACCAAGTAATTTATCTGTATATACGCTTGAAAGTATAAGAGAATTAAATGTAGCGAATAAGGAAAGAAATGTCATGAGATTGACAAGAATTTTAACAATTTTTTTATCATTGACTTTTTTTTGGATGATTAGTATTTATTTTATCATGTTAAATAAACCGGATAAATTTTAAGAACTAAAGAAATATTTGAAATGTTTCAAATTCTGGGAAAATTATTTTATTAGCATCTCTATTAGTATTAGTTTTAAACTCGTTATTGAAACTTTTAATTCGTTCATTGTATAAGAAGAATCGTTAATATAATTTTTCTTCATTAATATTTTATTATTTTTACTTTTTAACAAGCTTTATACTTACTTACCCAGTTGAAATTAAATTATTTACATTTTGACAATATATTTTTGGGATGTTACACCTTTCGAAGATACTTCTTTCTTTTTTTTTCCTGTTTAGCCTCCGGTAATTACCGTTCAGATAATACTTCAGAGGATGAATGAGTATGATATGTATGAGTGTAAATGAAGTGTAGTCTTGTACAGTCTCAGTTAGACCATTCCTGAGATGTATGGTTAAATGAAACCCAACCACCAAAGAACACCGGTATCCACGATCTAGTATTCAAATCCGTGTAAAAATAACTGACTTTACTAGGACTTGCAACCATTCATAATGCTGCCTGAAATACTGCGCACCATTCCTTGGGCATCATGGACACTACTCACTTCGCAGTAGCGTTTTTTCCAGTTTCAATTACTATATTGTGAACGGGGTTATACTAGTACATTGCCACTCTAATCCTACCAGGTTTTCTCATATTTGGAAGGGGTTAAACCTTTCCTCATCTATTACAACGATTACTTTTTCTTTTTTTTATTATTTTAATTTATTTTAGTAATAAAAGAGTTCTGTGTACTACTCAAGAAACTTCTTAAGTAACTAGCAGCCGTGTATATCCAGTCCCGTTCATTCCATTATTCCATGAAACATTTAAAGGAAATACTGGAAGAAGTAAAGGAGGTATTGTAATTGCGAAAAATTTCGGTTTCCAGATTTCAAAGGAAATATCCATTTTGACTCTCCCTGAGCCCATTTTGAATAGTTCCGGCGTGACGTCTGTACGTACGTAAGTACGAATTTATCTCGCATAACTCAAAAACGATTAGTCGTAGGATGTTGAAATTTTGGATTTAGGACTACTGTAACATCTTATTGTGCATCTCCGCTTTTTATTGCAATCGACTGAACCAAAAGTGTCCAAAAAATCCCAAAATCCAAAAGGTTTGCATTTTAGAATTTTTCTTAACTGCAGTAATAAGCCTAGAGCATTTCAACGATACATCATAAGTGGTACTTATTTTCATTGGTACCAGAGTTATAGCCAAATTAAAATTTAATTAATGGAATATTTGGATCTTACAAGGGGAAGGCACATCGGTTCGAATCAGACTTCATCTTTTTTTTTTAACTTTTTTTTTTAAAATGTATTGATTTATTAACAAAAATTAACCTCTGATTGTAAAAAAACGTTTTACGATAAATAACAATAAAAAAAATATCAGAAGTTATCTATAATATAAAATTTTATTTTATTTTTCATTTAAAAAAAAAAAAAAGGTACATGTAATTTAATAGGCGTAGAAGAAAGTTATGTGGTATCCGCATCAGATATTTTTAAATGTTAGAGTTATTTTAACATTTTGGAAATTTTAAAGAATAAACTTTCATTAATAGAGAATTGAAATGAAAAATACATTACCCTTTAAAATAAAATTTTTGTGGATTTATAAATAATTATAAAATAAAATACTGCAAACATGCTAATTCTAGTAATTCCAGCTACAGTAAAATTTTCAGCTAAATTGTTTGCCATTTGCTGTAATTTTGGTTCTATTTATAGACTCAGGCCTTTTTTACCCTAAAAATATGAAAGTAGATTAATATTACTCATCCTATGAGGTTATTCATTCTTTCTGTAAAATGTATATATATATATATATATATATATATAGTATAAAAATAATACGATATTTTAAAAGGAATAAGCATCTTGTTCAGAGAAATCACGAATAAAAAGTATATTAAAATAATATATACACACATTTTTATAGTTTTATTTAAAAAATCCACGTATAATACTATCTTGAAAATGAAGATGTATGTTATCTACAGTATCTTTTATTTTTTGTAACTGTTATTTATATTTGCTAGTAATCATACTTAAAACGATAATGCTTATTCGTTTGACTTCCGAATTCCCTCACGACTTTCCTGGAACTGGAACATCCTGACTGGCTAACCTGGCTGGCAAAACTCCAGTGATTATCCCCCCCCCACTCCATATTTTAGGTTTAAGTAAAACGTCATATAAGTATGGAGGGGGTAAAGGGAAGGAAAAATATACCGTGTAAGAGAAAGATAGTGAACGGAGAGGGAATGAACTAGTAAGAGTGAAATAGAAGCTTTGAACACGGTTGTAATTTATCGACCAAGTTTTAGGATAAAGAACAACCTCTCTAAAGTGGTGCTAACTATAGTTGTGTGCATCTGATATATGCTGGTTACGAGTATTTGTATTATATTTTATGCTATACAAGGTCTATTGAAAACATTACGAAGTTAGAAAGTACTACTGAATTGCAATATGTCAACTAGACTGTATATCAACAGTTACCAATTTATTAAACGTAATAGTAAGAACTTTATTGTTTAAATGAGCTCTTAACATCAGCCTTTTATCTTATACAAAACAAAACATCCTTACATCCTGATCCCTGTAGGGGAAGGCACTCGCCTTGTGACGACCCCGGTTGCCACACCACCCACTTCGTTGTTAGTCTTTATAGGCTTTACCGGAGGTATTTTTTTAGACTTTGTAAACTAGATAACACAAAACAGTCATGACTTTAGCCTCTGCAAGGATGCCACCGATGCGATTGCCTCGGCAGACAATTCCAGTGTATTTACACATCCTACTATCGCCTTTGTAAGGCCTCTTCCAACTATGACCACTTATCATAACTTACAATTCTTAACTACTAAATTAACCGATTCGCGGAAGCGCGATCCCCATGCCTTTCTCTTAACACTGAAATTTTCACACAAAACCTCTTCCTATATCTAACATCAATTAGACTTTGTTTCTTTTTCCTTTTTAGCCTCCGGTAATTACCTTTCAGATAATACTTCAGAGGATGAACGAGATGATATGTATGAGTGTAATTGAAGTGTAGTCTTGAACATTCTCAGTTCGACCATTCCTGAGATGTGTGGTTAATTGAAACCCAACCACCAAAGAACACCGGTATCCACGATCTAGTATTCAAATCCGTGTAAAAATAACTGACTTTACTAGGAATTGAACACCGGAACTCTCGACTTCCAAATCAGCTGATTTGGGGAGACGCGTTAACCAATAGACCAATCCGGTTGGTTAACATCAATTAGAGTATGCAGTCAGATCATTACGTAATTTAAATCTTATCCCCAAAAATACTGCCCTCATACCAAGAAAACAAGAGTTGATCACAACTAATATTTTTCCATACAATTCAGTTAACTAACGTCCTCTTGATTTACTTAAAAATCAAGAAACAGATTTATAAATTTAATAAGTCTCTAACGAAAACATATCTTACCTCTCTCTGCTCTGATCCACTTTCGGGAGCCAGATAAATGCCTACTACTCCTTTCCACACTGCAGCTCCAACAGACAAAAAACTAAAGAAAACAAACTGATAAACAAAAATTATTTTTCCATTTCGCCCTCAATACAATCCATTACGAAATTTGTTACGGTTTTATAATTTCAAAATTTGGCGCCAAATTTAAAAAATATATTGAGGACGTAGTGGAAGAATTAGTTTTTCCTTTCCAATGCAATATTTATTTTTTTCTTTTTGTAGTCGGTTTAATTTTTTTCAAAAATTGTTTATTCTATTTTTTTTTTTAATTTTGTAACTTTTACGAAGCAAAAATTTTGGCATGTCTCCAAAAGAGATTGCTTGTAAGAGAAAAGAATGTTCTCTAGAAACAAAAGAGAATCTTTCAAAACAACTTAAAGACCGAGAAAAATATTTAGTTTAAGGGTCTAATATCGTACGTGAGCAAATGATATCTAAAATTCTTACAGGAAATGTAAGTTATCAAAAGAAATGCAAACTGGAAGGGAAATTCAACATGATTTGATTCGCAAGTGTCTTTCAAATGAGACTCATGAACTAAGATCCCGAGTTTTTCGATGATTCGTAAACATATTTGTAATGAAATACCTGAAAAATCTTCGATTGATTGGTTGTAAGACAGAATCTTCGTGAAAAATATGAATTCCAATGATATCGGCATTCTTTACTGAGAGTGCGCCAAGTATCGTTTAACCTAAGGTAAGTATTAAATGCGCCCACGTTCATGTACTGCGAGGAGAATGACGATTCTGAACATACCTTTTTATTATGTAATAAATGGCTAAGGCAAAAACATGACGTGGGTATTCATGGAAAAACACCGAAAGAGACTATGGACTTCATGCTTAGCAGTGAGGAAAACTGGAGGAAGGTTGCTGAATACATAAAGACAGTGTTAACACAAAAGAATGTAGATGAAAAAAGGTTGGGTTATTAGTATGTTAGGTTGGGTGGACAGCCTCAGCGGTGAGAGCCAGCATGCTTAGGTATGCCGGTTTCGATGATCCGCTGAGGACTCCATGGGGTATATTGTTAGGATAAGAGAGTATTAAAAAAGATCATGGGGCCACATCACGACTTGTAGATATGTTGTGGTTCCGTAAAGGACAAAATAATGAATAAAAAATCTCAAAAGAGCCACCGGTAGGCCTGACCTGCGTAATACCGGCGTAATACCACCAAGTCGTTCCGGCCCAGGAGAGTAGAGAAAAAAAAGAAGTATTAAATGCACAAGCTTTAGACCGTCAAGACCGTAACAGGTCTTCTTTTAGATCTTCTAAACTTGATCACATCGATCATTCTTGCAATTTTTTTATCATGAGTTTTCTTTGAGAATAAATTCGTATTAGCTGAACAAACGTTTTAATATGATACAGGGGGTAGCTTGAACCTAAAAACGGACAATTTTAGTAGAAGAGGAAAATTGTCCATTATACTCGTACTAAAAATAAACAGCTGAATCCATTTATCAATTAATTTTGTTGTCAATATCTTCTTTTTCTTGTATAAATATAAAGTTTCACTGCGAATGTAGCTAGGTTTGCTTCATTAAAGGAGAAAGTATGGTGATTATGTCAAAAATGTGGTATCGGGTTTTACAAATATTTACATTTTACGGTCCAACTAGTTCATCAAAAAAATACATACGCGTATGTACATATTTGTTTCACACTTCTTTGGACTTATATCTCCTGAGATGTAAGATATTTTGGTCATTCCAGACTTACAAAACCGTTCTTTTTCAAAATTGGCTCAAATATTTCTATATATTTAACATATTAATTTTATTTTTCAAAATAGATTAAGGGGTGAGAGATAACGTGAAAACACCAATTTTCTATTATATTCTGAGGAATTTTAGAGAAAATTTGATTTTAGCAAGTTTGTTACCTACAATATATATATATATATAAATAATTCTAAAAGTTATTTTCAAAAAGTCAACCCACATCTCTTAAAAATGAAAGGTATTTTTTTTTATTTGTTCTTTCTCCCTACTTCCCGTCAGTTTAAATATTATTCAATAATGTTTTTTAAAGTTTATACTTCACATATAGATCTATCAAGAAATGTCGTGGTTGAAAAAAACGTGATTGTTAAATCGCATTTCGTAATTTGAACTGAAACATTGTATTTCCTCTCAGACGTATAGTAAACCTAAATATTCGTTTATTTCTTCTTTTTTGTTGCAAACCAAGGTGCTTCTGTTACACACTTTGCTGGATTATTTTGAAACCGCTATAAGATTTCAACATTAGACCTGCTCGCAGAACCTCAAAGTTGAAGCCCACAAATCCAGATCGGTTTTACAGTTGTTAAATATACCAGCAGCTTATTAGATTAAGATAAAGGGGAACGTCTGCTCAATAAGCAGAATATTTCCTTGAACTTTATCTGAAGTTGCGTTCTCTTTTCTCTTATATGAACTTTTTACGTTATTCAACAGTCGAGATGTACACCTAGGTTCCTCACACTCCCAGTTTACGTAATTAAAACGCCATCAAGATGGAACCGTGGGTAGTCACCTCTCCTCATCGTGAATTTCATATAGTTCAATTTTGATAGATTAATGCGTATTCTCCGCGTACCCAACCATCTGTTCATTAAATCAAGCTCAGGCTGTAGGCTATTCGATGCTATAATTAGGTTGTTTGATGTTATAGTTGTACTATCAACAACGGGAACACCTGTGTCTCCACAAAGAAAGCGACAGTAACTTCGTCTTTAGTCGGAAGGTATGTACTAAAGGTAGAGTATAATAGCGATCCAAAGACAGAGCCCTGAGGAACCCCGGACTTGATTTCGGAAAATGTGAACAACTGGTTATATTTCACTTGAAAAACCGTCCTAAGTAGCCGCGTACAATATGGTAATAAGGTTTAGGAAGATTCATCTTCAATTTGTACAAAAGGCCAGGGTGCCAGGCCTTGTTAAAGGTCTGTTGGATGTTTAAAAGGCTGCCGTACAGTAGTTTTTCTCTTGAAGGCTTCTGCTGATCACGTTTACGTGTTAGAGCCACCGTGTATCACGATTACGAGATACACAGAGGCTGTGTGGTGCTCACAACGAAAACCGAACTGATGGTCAGGAATTACATGGCCTTGCTCAAAACAGGCCACATTCTCTGAACATTTCGAACAGCTTTGATAGAATAGGTAACAGACGTATTGACCTGCATGAAGCCACATTGTGTTCCGGTTTGCCTAGTTTCGATATCATTACTATTTGTGAGATTTTTACTCTATTGGGAAGTATATTGCGTGGAGAATGTCATTAAATAGGTGTATTATATTAACTGTAGCAATATATTTAGTATAGGATCACCTATATGTTTTATCTTCACTGACGTCAGAGGTGTATTAACAAGATTTAAAAATTATTATGGAATTACCAATAAATCCTGAAAATACAAATCTCGGTTCGGGTTGACATTTCTTAACATAAAAAATAGAGTAGCTCTAATTGTATATATGGTTGAAAATACCGGAGAGAAAAGAAAGATAAATTATAAAAATATAGGTGACCTGACACAAGATAAAGCCAGTCCCAAAAATGATTTGGCCATTTGTATAAATAATAAATACCCCAAGCCAAGATTTTTGGAAAGGTGAGGAATCAAATGATTCCCTATTGCTTTCTTCACTGGGCGAAGAATAGTGAAAACATCTCTGTACTTGGCTTAGAGCCAAGCACAGAGCTTGCATTTAAGCATGCCAAGCACACCGAATACTGGTGATACTTATCCCTACAAGTTGCACTTTTATTCTGTTCATAACCGGGATTGATTATAGAAGATCATCATTATTATCAGAGAAAGCACATTCACTCAATAACTTTAGGATACCGTATGCTTTACATTTATTACAGAGATAAGAAAGACTAGGACAGATAGTATAAAGCAACCGAATAATTTTATCACTTCTTGTAGTGCATTATGCGTTATGTACACTGAATCAACTACACAGTTTCCAACACTGAAAAGTACATGAAATTTTACCAGTATTTCAATTCAGCCTATTAATAAAAAATAGACACGAATCATTAATGAAATTAATAATCATTTTAATGAAAAATTGTAATAATTTAAATAAGCAAATCATGTTTGACGAAAATGTAGAAACAGATTTGTATAAAATATTGTAAAAAATAATATTACAAAGATGTAATTTTAATTTATTATTCATTTTATTTTATATTTATTACATAGATACATATACTAATTAAGCATATGAGAAACAGAGCTTACAAATATTTTGTTGTAATAGAAATAAATTAAAACAATTTAAACGAAAGAATAATTTTCGAGAAATGAATTAATAAGATAAAATATGAACTAAATTTCTGAAGGAAAAGAAAAAAGCATCATTTGTGAGATATATTTAAAATAAAATGTGATAATTGTTGCATGATATACTTATGAAAAAGCATCAAATTATTTGAAAAAAAATTTCAAATCTTTACAAAGAAATAAAAAATATTCAAAAAATTCAAGAAAGTTATGTATAAAATTTTGAAGTGAAATTATCATGTAAGCTAATAACCAATCAGTAAACAGAATTATATGATAATATGTACAATATAACAGAACTATATTATAGAAAGGCTTATTCTAATTTACAGTTCAATCTGTCTTTGGCTATACAGAGACTGTTTTATCCAGTTTTATGTTTTACGAAGCTTTCACCGAAATATTAAGTTGTCTAAAACAGGTATTGGAGCCTTTGGAGGACAAAATTGAGAACACATTTACAAAATGTGTTAATAACGTAAAAAAAGTGGAGGATATGTGGTCATTCACCATTTTTTTCGTTGACTTTCTGCCTTTTTTCCCGCAACACCGTAATCCCGTCGTTGTAGAACTTCCGTGGTTTCTGGTCAAAACTTGAGACATGTGGTTTTCACAGGCCTTGTTCAGACTTAGTGAATGTTATTAAAAATTTATTTAAGAAGGACTTTAAAATTTAAAAATTTTTCTGTCAGTTCACACAGCTCCTTTCGGATGCACGGCTCCAGATGATTCAGCGGCTCCGTTCACACTTCATAAGCCGGCTCCGTGCTATTTTCAGGCAGGCTTCTTCCAGCCTTCTTTTATCCATCTTCATTGAATCAACGGTTCAAACTTACAATATATATTATTATACATATATTCTTAATAATGTATTATTTATTATATCATTAAAGGTATTTTTATATATACTTATACATAAGCTTGTATTCATTAAAATATTAAAGAATCATATCTAATTATGAAGTGATAAATTACTATATTTATTTATTATTTGAACCAGCAGTAAATACCTTAACCAAAATACTACATCAAGGCGGATATTACCCCGACAGGCCTAACTTAGCACCATTCAGGAAGTTCTGAAAATACCGAAACAAATAGCCTGACGGTGCCAGGTACGAGCAATATGACGAATGTATTAAAACCTCCCAGTCAAGTTCGCTCAATCTCTGACGGGTCGTTAAAAATATACGCGGTCTGACGTTGTCAAAGCGGTATACGACACCTTTCTGTTGACCAGTTCTGGTCGTTTCTTTTAAATTGCTAGGTGCAATCGCCCTAATCATAGACATTATAGGTCTGAGTTTATCGTTCTGCCTGGCGGTAGCAGCTCATCATGTAAATTGTCCTTCCAATATAACCAAACGCGCAGCATGACCTTCAGTGTGGACTTTGCCACAAACCGTGGAGCTTCTCCTTGCTTCGACCACGATCTTTTTCGCACATTGTTGTTGTAGGTTATCCACTTTTCATCACTCGCATTAACCGCTTCATAAAGGGCACAATTTCGTTAAGTTTCATTAGAGATTCGCAGAAATAAATCCGATGGAGTAATTTTTCTTGTCGAGCTTCTTTTTGATCGAGCTTTCTCAAAACGTTTTAACGCTGTTTGATGATGGATATATAGATAATGTCATGACTATCTTGTGACACGCTATGTCGTGTGCAAAAACCATAATATTTTTTAGAATACATATTATTTTTTTAAATATATTTATTTTTATTAAGATATTGTTTTAAGTAATTATGAAAGCGCTATTTTGGTAAGAGTCATCAATATTCTACCTTGTTGGTTTAAATAATCAATATATTTAATAATTTCATAATTTTTATTAATAAATTCATATATATATTATTACTTTGTATTGCATTGCATTTTTAAAAGGAATGTACCAATTATAATAAATTAACAAAGCTGTAATCGAGTTGATCACCCTTATAGAGAAAGAGATAAATCTTCTATATATGATACGTATATTAAACCTGTATATATTTATATATATATATATATATATATATATATTCGTTACATAAAGGCCCATTCCAGACCCTGCGGGTAATAGAAAGACGGTGGCCCTTCTAGAACAATTATCTATATTTCTGTGGAATTGACAAGCTAATAAGCTTAAATACCGGATGGGCTAAAAGTCAGTTTCCTGAATTAAACTTACGAACAGTTTTTTTTAATTGCTATATGTTTAATACTCATTAAGGAAGTGTTCTTCCTTCTGAATTTATGCTCTTGTGGTAGCGTTAAATCATTTAATTAAACTTCTTTTTTTTCTAATACAGTGTTATCCCGATTTAGAAAATCGATTGAATTTTTCAATTGACGGTTCAGGTCACTTGGATTTCAAGAAGTATATTGACATTAATGAATTATCAGAATCAATAATCACATGAATGTGGTTGGCAATCAATTTCTTCTCATCGAATTATACAATTTATACTCTGTGTTTATTAAAAAAATATATAAACAATAATTTAAAATTACGGTTTAGTTATATTATTGGTTTTTTTTATACACATTTGTTTCTGTATTCTCTTTATTTATTATAATTTTTACGTCAAAATTTATTATGTTATTATTTTCTTCTAGTATAAATTATTGTAATTTATCATTAAATCTTTAATTTTTCAATATTAATTTGTGCCTATTTTTTATTGACGACTGATTTGAAATAAAATTTCATGCATAATCCCGGAGGCAGTGTTGCTGAAATAGTGAACATAACGGCTTGATTCACTACAGAAAATGGGAAAATTATTCAGTTATTTTATACTATCTGTTCAACTTTTTCTAATTTTTGGGATGCATATAAATTACGTGAAGTGCAAGAGTTATTGATCAGAATTGCTAAATAAATACATTCAATCAGTAAACGTTTGATTGAAGTAGTCTCCTACTTGAAGACCATAGTTAGAAGATACCCATTTTTCTGTCTAACACAGAGACTGGCTGATATCAAATGCAAGTTGTTTATTGCTCCGAAATAACAACACCTCGTAAAAATCAAGATTTGCCTGCCAGGGTTGTTCATGCTCAAGCCTGCCTGTTACATTTCCATTGAACTAATAAGGACCTCATATTCCTTTTATGAGATCAAACACCAACGATTTTTTTTTTTATAATTACCCGAAGATTTTCATAACACAATTATGATTGTTTACTACGTCATCTATTTGAAAAATTCATCATCCGATTATACCACTACAGCTAAAGAAATGTATATCTGCTTCACAATGAATAATAAATTCCTTAAAAAATGAAAAATCGTATTTTTTAAGTGCATGAATATGATAATATTGGCCTAAAACACTTGAATTTTAATTTCACTGGCATCTTTTACAAACTAGTTTTAGGTATCTCCAGTCTAACGAAAGCCTTTCGTAGACATTTAAGAATCCTTAGAAATTTATCCGCAAAAGTTGTTTGGTTTTTTTTAAGTGCATTTAGTTGTAGTCGAAACTTAATGTAGAACTTCTTTACAGCTGTAGTATTTTAATGTTCTATCTTCGGTTTACGTAAATATTAACAGAACAGAGGTAGAAAATTCGAAATTTTACATGAAGTTCCTTATCAATGACAACAATATCGTTGTTATTTTCACTTATCGTATGAGAGTTAACTTTCTGTTATTCTGATTGTTTCAAACTATAAAGTTGTCACACTAATTTTGCAATTAATGTAAAATACAATAGCATACATAAAATTGGTAATCTTTATGAGAAAAAGATTTTTTTTTTTTTAAGGGTAAGTCAAAAATGGTACTTTCAGAATTCTGTTAATATATCTAGGAACTATATATTTTTTTCTGTAAAAGAATTTAAAGAAATTACACACAGCCTGGTTTCATGACTTACATCTTGTAAACTAATCTAGTATTTTGAGTTTTGGAACAAAACTCAAAATAGTTTTGGTAACGAATATTCAAAATAGTATTTGGGTTATTTTTTTTTATGAGTATACACCATCGTATCTCATGTTTAAATAATTAAAAGTTATTTAAGTGAATAAAGGGTGAAAATGAAGTACTTATTTTTTTATTTATGGAAAAATGTACAAGAAATTTTTTAAAAGGAAAGTTTTTTTTCGTGTTGCACTGTATATCAACTAAATAAATTTAATTAAGGTTTATTCCCATCATTTATATACAAACATTTTTAAAAAACGATGAATCATATTTGAATACTATCACATACCGGTACTCTATAAAATTTGCTTAAATTATTTTTCCTTCTTAATGGATCTATAATAATAAATATATTGAAGGATACCTTATTAGGTTATATGAGACGTTACCCACTTGCTTCCCATCAGTTGGTTTATAAAAATCACCTGTTTAATGTAGAATCGCACTTAAGGATTATGTTATAGACAAAGTGTTTTATTGTTATTTAATGCTAATATTTTGTAGCTACCACCGTAAATTATATACTTAGTTATCTGTGGCTTTTACGCAATATATATATATATATATCTGCCTAATCATACAACGAGAAAAAGAGTGTAATGGATTTATACTTTAGCAGAAAGTTTTATCAAGTAACTGTTAATTTGAGTAAATTATATTTAATTTATTCAAGTTCAGTTGAAGTAAATGTGACAGTGATTCTTTTTTTTATGTTTTATTTTTATTTTTAAGGTTATGTTGTTTAGTTAGCCAATCAAAGTGTTTGTGTTTATGTCGGGTAAACTTAGGACATTTTTTAAATATTTTTTACCAAATTAGGTAATTTTAGTAAATAAAGATTGATTTTTTGTTCATTTGAAGGAAATAAATTTTAATAATAAGGAAAATTAATGAAAGGTTTGAATTCTTACATTAAAAAGATTTGCCAGTGTCACAAGCCGTTTAATTTAAACATTCTTTCTCCCGTGATTTTTAATTGGTCAGTCCAATAACAATACTTAAGGCATTTACTTTTTTGTGACAAAATGTGTAAAAAAATTGATGCGTAAGTTTTCTGGATTTGATCCCACTACTACTCTGATGAAAGAAGATACCACTCTACTATGGAAATTGTTGATCATTCTACTTGTCATTCGTATTAAAGTAAAATTTATTAATTAAACTCAGGAACAAAATAAGCCCCAAAATTTTCTGTTTGTTTGTAATATGAAATTTAGCTTTCAAATTTATTAAATGCAAATCAAAAGGATTTATATCATGGTAAAACCAATATTACTAATATGCTATCTTAAAATCTGGATTTACGAAATAATCTTAGAAAAATAAAATGCTAAGTTAATTACAAAAATTTTATTTTACGAAACTACCAGTTGCATTGGAGATTATAATCTTTAGTTCGCATATTTTTTGCTAAGTTAAATAGTCTGGAAAAAATCGTAGTTTTATAACATTAGTTTATATTAATTTTTATAAATGAAAAGTTTGTTTTAATGTGGGTAAATAGTCTAACAGAACTGAATTCGTTCAATAATCATTTTTCAGTTGCCTTATGGTATTATCGTTGGAAAGATTATTTCAAAATATTGTTTCTAGGATTAAATTAAGTAAAGAAATGCAATGAAAATGAAGACAAATCTTACACAAGATATACTTTACTCGAACTTTAATTTATGGTGTAAAGAGTTGGGTTAGAAAAAAATAAGACAGAATAAATAGAGATCCTGTGAGAAATAAATAAGCAAAATTCTTTCGTGTAAAAAAAAATTGTGTTATATAAAATATAATAGCTAAAAACATTTTTCATGTTAAGAGAATGAAGGAAAAAAATAACAATATTGAATATTTTAAATTGAAAATCATGTAGGAAATGACAAGTACACGTAGGAAATGATTACTGGAAATATTACTGAAGGTAAAGTAAATTACGTACAGATGTGGAAGTGATTAGAGTAATCAACCAGGATTTGTTAAAATAAGGAACGACAAAACGATCTCAGATTTTTTACTCGATCTAAGATACTAATTAAAGGAATTATCTTTCGTCGGAACAGGGAAAATCTTTTATAAGCACCATATGGTCTCGAACCACGTGGTAGTGTAGGGAGTTTCCTTGCGGGCTTACAAACCCTCTTTCTCTAGAATATGGCCATGTAGTAGAGAGAGAAATAACTTAGGTATTTTCTTGTCTCCATCTACACCTCCATTGTTGGCCCATCGGGTTACACCTTGAACGCATCGGGGTCTTTGGTTTTTTTTTTACCTCAAGCTTTGAAGACTTGGAAGGAATTATTTACCCCTACACTTATTCCGCTTACTTTGTTCAGATATTCTTAACCAACAACATTATGGACACTGTGTTTCACGATCGTTTTGTCTGAAGCAATGATAATATCCTAATGATATATTCTGGGGTAAGCACGCCAAATTTTCTACTGGATGCTTCCCTATGCTGCACCGTGTGTACTGCTATATACTCCTCCAAGCAATAATAATATTCCGCGAAGAATTTCAGCATCCGCACGCACAAGTATGCCTTAACACATCCGTAAGGAACTGGGTCAACTCATACCCCAGTTCCTTGTGTTTTCGGCACAGCTATCTCTGAATATTCAGGATTATATTTAGGTCCATTTGCCTTTCGTCAATTGATCCCATCTCTCCTACCACTTGCAGACAAGCGATATCTTCTCATCCACCCTACCCCCTGTACATTTCCTTCCTATTCTGAACGACGAGATCGATCCAGGTGTGTATGTCGATTAAAAGGAATAAGTCTCTTTAAGAATCAAGTCCAGACCACCAAATTTCTAATATTTTTTTTTTATTTAAGTCTATAAGTTTCCAAATTATGCTTATATAAATTCTATTGTTTTAGTTTATATAGACACAGAATTCCACACTTGCTATTAACAACCTTCTTAATTAACCAGGAAAATATTCTTCAGTCCTAAATTCAAAATCACAATCTCTTGATTGTTGTGTAATTCTCTCAGATATAATAGGGTATTGAAGACGATACCCTTACTCGAGTTTATGTAATCAAACTTAATACTTTGATAAAACTGAAATGTTATTGAGACAATATTTTATTAAATTTTCAACGTAGGAGAATGGTGGATTTATAAACAATTAATAAAATAATACATTGCAAGACATCTATCTATTCACTTTTCTGACAATATTTATATCCATAATTCAATTGACATTTATATTGTAATTATTATCATATAAAACTTTTAATTACTATCAAAGTCGTGATAAGTAATAAAATATTGGATCTGTTCGTATACGTGATTTTCTTTAACCTATGGAGAAATAAAATACGTATAATGTTAAGCTGTATAATACATGACATTAAAAATTATTAAGTTTAGCTCTAAAATATTTCATTATAAATTTTATTACTATTTTATCATAAATGAATACTTGTACGTATAAAATACAGTACACTTACATTCAAAACTTTAAATGGCAAGTTAATTTTCTTGTGATTACAAAACAAGGACACATACAAATAAAATACATCATAGCATACCTTTGCAAGCTGAAAATTGATGTTAAAAATAAAACTTCATTAAATGAGTAATAACCTATAATTAAACAAAACTTCAAAGTTACCTTACGACTGCATTCTTAAGTTGAAAAATTATAAAATGAATGAAATTGATACGCTGTAATAAATATAATTACGGTATGTTAAAATATATATTCAACTGCTGCTATAAACTTCAAACAGGAAATTTTCATTAAAACAAAAATTTAAAAGAAATTATTTTATAGCAAACACAATTAATTTATAGTCTTCTGACGAATCCCAAATTGATGACTAGAATACATAATTACATTGACATATCTGTAATCGCCGAAAATGAAACAGAATTAAAAAGGATGGTGGGATGCGTGGACCATATTATCCAGATATAACATGAAAATAAATACAGAAAAAACAAAGATAATGTTATGAGCAGGCGCGATACGAAAACTGATGTAAAAATAAATGGACATAAATTAGAGTGTGTAAAGGAATTCACTTATCTTGGAAGCAGAATTACTCAGTTGAATGAAGAACCTTGAAGGACATTATTAGCAAAATAAAAAGGCAGAATTAGCATTCAGTAAGAAAAGTAAGATATTCGCCTCAAATAATACAAAAAAAAAAGATTGAAAAAGAAATTGTTGGAAACATTCGTATGAAGTGTTTTCCTATGTGGATGAAGCATGGACATAGGGGCAGAAGGAAAAAGGAAAATAAATGCACTTGAGCTGTGGTACGATTTTGAAGATTACATAAAAGGAGAAAATAATCGTTGAATAAGTATTACAAAGGATTAATGAGGTGCGATGTTTATTGAGCTTATTAAAGCCGTGTGTACTGCGGTACAACAGTTAGTCGCACACCATAATAGAGGGCACAGTTGGAGGAAACAATGCAGAACAAGACTAGGGTTTATTTATTAAACAAAACATACAGGATTTTGGGTGTAAAACGTACATGGAAACAAAGAGATTAGTACAAGTTAGAACTGCTTGGAGGAGGAAAATTGCTCCAAATTGGTTTGCAGCAATCCTAAAAATGATTACTACAACAAGAAAAAATAACTACAAAGAAAATTCCGAAACTACGTTTACGTGACAGGGCTAAATTCACCGCATACTAGTAACATTTTTGTCAACATTACAGGTTCAGATTAATCTCATCATCCTCTTACAATTTTTTTTAATTTATATCAGAATCATTCGTATCACTTAATTTAAACATAATTTCCTCTTCATATCTATTGGTTTATGTTTGGGTATTTGTTTTTCAGTTTTCTTTCTCTTTTTTTCGGAAAATCTTCTAATACTTTTTTTGAGATGTACAAATATTTGCTAATAATTTCGAGTACCGGTATTGTTTTCTAGACCCCTCTTCATGTGATTTACAATCTACTGAGAAAATGGAGAAATGTATTGTAAGAAAACCGGTATAACGGACCTGAGTAACGGATTCCTGCCAATTAAACAGAAGGTAGTAGAAAATATAATAATTGAAGGAATCCAGAAAGGGGCTAAAAGAAACCCTTTCAGTAAAGGTAACACTTCCTTTTAACAATCGTTATTTGTAATACTGCCCGCTGACACACCTAGACAGATGTTGTTCCGTGAGAAGAGTTACCGGAAGGAATGCGTGGCTTGGTTGATCGATCTCACGCTCAACTGGGGTCTGGTCCTGCAGGTAAAGAGGGTAGAAATATAAATACTCCAGGGAATTATTACTTTCCTGGTTTGGTTTTCGTCACCAAGCCATCAAAACTTAGTCTCCCCTCCACTCTTGACGCGAATAACCTCATACGTCACCCATCATTTAGTCTTATCACAATGTTTACCCGTAACATACTTCGCCATGAATTAAAGACGAATTTTTAGTCCGTATTTAAACACGGTATTTATTTCTAAGACCGTTTACGTACTAACGTTCAGAACCGTAAAAATGGTAGCAGATTAGAAAATCTTTTATTACATTGTTTCCATGCCGTAAGCACTTACCTGCTTAAACATACGAATTATTTCATTGAAAATCATACCTATCTTCTAATATACTTAATAAAAAAGCCCTTTTCTCTTGATTTTATCATATCACTACGTAATTTGTATCACATTTATTGCAATAGAAATTGACATGAAGAATTTTGTAACAGTGGAGGAAAGCTTTTGAATTATAACTCCGGAGATCCTTTACAAGTCGACGGGACATAGAAACTCATAGCTCTGTACTTTCAGCACGATGCTGCACACACACCCAAGGGATAAATAATTTGTAAGTACAGATGTATACAAATGTTCAAAATATGTACTATGTCCACATAGAATATCTTTCTAGGAGTAGAGGGTTCCTCTACTCCTAGATTTTAGAATGAGGGTGTATTTTTACGTTTACATAAAACATAACTTAAATGAAAAGGATAAGTAAAAATTAGAGGCGTTTTAGGTGTGAGCAAACAAGAGAATAGAGAATGTTAAATGTTAATGTTTGATGTTAAGCACCGTGACTTTTTCATTTTAAACATTTAATTTTATTTTACGATTTTGATAGAATTATTTAACCCCTAGGATATCTTATTTACAAAAAGAATTTTGCAACAACATGACAATTTAGTACTGTTACAATTTAATACTGTAAAAAATTTACATTTCTTATTTAATTTAATACAATTTTAATACTGTTATCGTTCAGAAATATCTCGTATTCAGGAAATAGTTCCTAAATTATTGCTAATGCAGTAAAATTACTTTTGGCACTGGGCAAACCTTCAGCTATTAATTACGATCGGTAGTTCCGTTTTGTATTTTATCTTTTGTACTTTATTAATTCGATTTGTTGTTGAGCCCAATTTGTTAAATTCTGTAGGAAATTAGAGAGTTCTTTTTTTTAATAAAACTCGTACCAACTTATGAAACAGGATAAACAGTTATTTCGATATTAGAAATTCGAGTTTCCTAAAAATTATACTTTTCTATTTATTGGGATTTTTTTTTGTTCATCTTCTCCACCAAGCCGGATTCACGTAAAGCATAAACACGGCCCGGGGGAATGTCCTTTACTCTATTTATTTGGATTGGGGAAATACGTTTTTACGTTTTCTTTATTGAATGCTCTAATTATATTAAAGCTTGTTCCTTTAAGTTACCTTAGACATAAATTTCTTCTTTTTTTTTATTTAAATAAAATTGAGGAATTTCCTTCCCTTTGGGATATTAATGCCAAAACATTAAAAATTCAGTTGGAAAAATAATAATTGTTTTTGTAATTTTTTAAACATATTTAATCAGTTATTTTACTTGTAAAAGAATAAAGGAAGATTTTTATCCCATTTTTGGTGCATCTAACTGTCCTGATTTAGTTTTGTTCTAAGAGTGTCTTCATGCATTCCAAAATCTCTCCCTCTTTCTCTTACTTTTCTATCAAATTAAATTGCACTTGAAGTTCTTCTTATTGCTGTAGAGTCGATATGCATTTTTAAGTTGTACTTTAATATTTCCGCAGTATTTAATATAAAATGAAAACATTTGTCTAGTTATTTTAACACGCCAAATACATCTTATCACCTCATTAACAGTTGAATCAATGAAGTAATCCGTACAGTACTTAATATATTGAAAATTATTTAATATTTTATATTAAAATTCTACTTATCTACTTAATACTTAAATCGACTGTTAAGAAAGATAATTAAGAAAAAATTTAAAATAGATAGTTCTTAATTGCTTACATATTTAACATATCGGAAAATTAGGAAAATTTAAAAAATATATTAAAAAATATCGTAATATAGAAACCCTCTACACAACAAATAAAACATATAAAGTGGCAGATTAATGTCTAATTTAGCTTACGTCATTACTAGGCATGGAGCAACACTAAACGGTTAGTGCCCCATTACTTGCTGTATAAAATTCCTCTGAAGTTCATAATTTTAACATAAAAAAAAATAAACCCACCGGGTCGGTCTAGTGGTATAGTCATCGTCGTAAATCAGCAGATTTCGAAGTCAAAGTTCTCAGGTTCAAATCATAATAAAGGTAATAAATTTTATTCGGATTTGAATAGTAGATCGTGGAAACCGGTGTTCTTTGGTGGTTGGGTTTCAATTAACCACACGTCTCAGGAGTAGTCGGCCTGAATTTGTTCAAGAGTACAAATTTACCGGTACAGTTACATTACACTAAGTCGCTAATGACTTTAATTCTTGAAGCGATTATAAATAAAAATGTTTAAAAAAAATTAAGTTTAAAAAGTAAAAAATAAAATACGTAAAAGTAATAGCAGATTAAAAAATTCTTTTATTACATTGTTTCCTTGCCGTAAGCACTTATCTGGTAAAACATACAAAGTTATTTTTTTTTAAATCATACTTACCTTCTAATAAACTTAAATAAACAAAGCCATTCTCTTGATTTTATCATCATATCACTACGTAATTTATATAACATTATTAATGAAAATTGACATAATTTGCTATGCTGTTGAGTGTGTCTGTTAATACTTTTAGCGTTTGTTGGGGGGTGTAGGTAGTGACATAATTAGTTCCCCTCTGTTCGTTTGTTCTTAAGTAATACATACTTTATTGGAAAGATCAAGTCCAGGATTAACATATTTAAAATATTATATTTTATTTTATTAATGGAAAATAAAATTTGGCAAAATATTGTGTGACTTAATCAATACAAAAAGTCATACAAAAGTTTACACATTGCAAGACCTTTCCGGCTTCACCGGAAAGTCTTTGCAAATACAGTCATTAAAAGTTTAATTTCATTTTCATAATAAACGTTTAATGTAAGTAATAAAAAACAATTTACCGATTTTTTTTTCATTTTGAGACTTCGTTTCAAAGGCGCTTTTTAATTGATTATAATGATTACCAAAATAAGATTTAAGAATCAAAATTTCCAGATTTCGAATAAAATTTTTAATTTTGGAGGCTACCTTACTGTGTAGGGATTCGGTAAAATATTTTTTTTATAAACAAATGATCCTTTATATATATATATATATCCTTTATATAAAGTATATATATATATATATATATATATATATATATATATATATATATATATATATATATACTTATTTAAATATTTAAAAATAAAGTATAATTTTTTTATAATAGCAATGAAAGAATTTCTTCTTTTTTTGTTTGATGATATTCGCAAATAAACTTAAAGCTTGTGCGTGGAATTTCGGGAATGAAATTTTGTAGCATCTGAAAAATGCCATGCCTGATAGGAATTCGAACACGACCTCCAGATAAAAGGCTTGAGACGCTACTACTCCGTCACGAAGATCGGCATTTTACTTTGGGTTTGAAGCATATTATAGGGGCCAAAGCTACTTAAATTTTAATTACCCCTAAAGCGACAAAGAGATTTTTTTTTAATAGTAAAACTTGATAGAGTTAGAACCAAAAATCAAACAGAAAATTATATTTGTTTGAGGTTGGGAATAAATTTTAAAAGATTTTCCAAAAATATTCATATATATGTTAACGTAACAAATTTGCTTTAATAAAGTTACAACTAAAACGAAGAACCTCTTCTTCAATAAAGGCTAAAATAAGATCGTAGAAATTTTCAAAAAACTTCTTTTCATTTAAAGTCCGGAGTTTATAATTTTTGTATACGAATTATTTTTTTTATATTAAAACCACAGGGCAAAAGGAAAAAAAACAATATATATTTCAGTTATTAGGAGTTACTATTTTGAAAAAAATCATTTTTTGATTTTTTTTATATACATAGTAACAAATTTTACTTATTTTACACATTTTGAAATGTGGTGCTATAGGAGAATGTAAAAAATCAAATGAGTGGATAAAGTGACAAATGAAGAGATATTGCGGCAAATAGATGAAGAAAGAAGCATTTGGAAAAATATAGTTAAAAGAAGAGACAGACTTATAGGCTACATACTAAGGCATCCTGGAATAGTCGCTTTAATATTGGAAGGACAGGTAGAAGGAAAAAATTGTGTAGGCTGGCCACGTTTGGAATATGTAAAACAAATTGTTAGGGATATAGGATGTAGGGGGTATACTGAAATGAAACGACTAGCACTAGATAGGGAATCGTGGGGAGCTGCATCAAACCAGTCAAATGACTGAAGACAAAAAAAAGTAACAAATTTTCCAAAGATGTTTCTGTGTCTGAAGAAAATCGGGATTGATTTTTTCCCGATGTTCCCCACCTCCTTACCGATATTTTTTTTAAAGTTAATATGATCAATGCCCCATATTTTGAAAAATTTGAGTTAAATTTGAAGAAAATTGCTTTCGTCAATCCTGAAATATAAAGCCAAAAAACAGTGCGACACATATACATACGTTTTCTATGGTCTAAATTAAATAGTTGGACCCTCTAACATGAAGATTTTCAAAAAAACGTGATACCCCATTTCTCGATTGCCACACTTTCCTCTTAATATAGGATGCAGAATATTTGCGGCAAAAGTAAAATTATGAATTATATATGCTGTCGTTTGTAATATTTTAGTTATTTGAATTATACATGTAAATCATCACACGTTGCTTCACTTGATGTAATTTAATCTTTACTACAAATTGGTATTATTATTTTTTTATAATAAAAATATATATATAAAAAAAGTATTCTTCTATACATTTCATTTATAATTTTATTCTTTGTTTTTTTTAAGAGAATAATATTTATTCGTATTACATTTTAAAATGCAGAAGGTTTTATTAATACATTAGTTATTTTGATTAAAATCAATTTAAGTAGACGTTTAATAAGTACATCTATCTTATCTTTATACATAGATAGATTTCATTTCATTCTTCTGATCAGAAAATACGCAGCTACCTTTGAAGTTAACCGCTTTCGTTAGTTACTTGTCAGAATTATATAGACTATTTAATAATAAATAATATCAATGAATTAATGCTTTTTAAAATATGTTAAAAATTCTATAATATATTTTATTTATTTATTTTGTAATTAAATTATCATACTTAGAAAAGAACTCTTTTAATAAAACAATTTATCGTATTCATCGTAACTATATATCCAGTACTATATAAGGTGTTGAATTCTCTTTACGGAAAAACTCCTGATCTAAGTTGGCTTACATGAAGGAAGTGGACTTTTGTATTCACACCGCACCTTCTTTTATTTTATTGCATTCCATTCACTTCTTTTTTACTATCTTTCCTTCCTTATTATTTTTGTTATTTCTCTTTCGTTAATACTCAACGATCAGTTCTAATCCTCTATATTAACAAATTGATGAATGTAAATTAATTTAAACTTCCAGTTAGATGTTACAATAATTTATGAATGTAATTTCGATTTTAAATATAAAAATTAAAATTTGGTTTGATGTATAGCGTGTATAATTGTGGGTTTTGCTTCTCAAATTAATATTTGTAATAAAAAATAATAGGTCTATGAAAAAGGATTATTTAGAATTTTTTTTGGGAAACTTATTTTTATATTTTTTATGTTACTGCATATTTATTAGTTCTTTGACTTAATACTTATTAATTAAAATATTCCCCAGATTCAATTTAATTATAAATAGAAATATTAAAAAAAAAAGAATATCTTAGTTTTAATTTACTGAAGTATGGCATTTTACTTGTAGTGCTTTTTAATTCAATCAACCTAATATGATAAGTTATATTTTACATTTTTTTGTAAAGAATTTATTCGATACATACATTATGCGCTTCAACTTTAATATATCTTTTACCCAAATATTTAAATATTGATTAGCAGTGGCGGCTCGTAGTTAAAGTTAGAGGGGATGTTGCCCCAGAAAATCTTTTTCTGTGCCTTTTCAAGGCCATGGTTAAAGTTTTCTGTAAAATAAAAGAACCGAAAAAAATGAACCAAATACTCGTAGAATAGCTGAAAACAGGATAATATTCTAATTCTACTCTTATCACATTCAAGAATATGGTATACGGTTTTTACTAATTTCCTTCTCTTTCGCCCTTCCAGCTTATTTTTGGACAGATTTGGCAGTCAAAGAGCCCTTGCTTTCCGCCACCTTCTGTTCACTACTGAAAAAACAACTAAACCGCTTTTATATTCCTTCCACCGACTAAACTAGAAAAGGAAACGAACAAGGAACGTTCCATATACACGCGGAGTAAAAAAAAAAAATACCTTCCACCAGCACGCCAGGTTCGACACTGCGGGAGTGACAGTGCTGTCTCTCCCTAGCAGCCTCCCGTGCAGTTTCCTATGTGCGCATGCGCACAACAGCCAAACACCACGCCGCTAGAATTGTGCTCAGTTCTATATAAAGATTTTTGTATCTTTTTCATAAACTGGAGGATGGCTACTGACATTAAGCTTAAGGATTGTATATTGTACAATTATAAGAAAAAAAACAAAAAAGGCCTCATATTAAATGTTATCGATAATATAAAGTGGAAATAAGGAGTGTTGCAGTTCCACAGTGCCTGTACGCAAGCCGCTAGTACTGATTCGGAATACGATAGATTGAAAAAAGGAAGCTGTCAAACAGTTTAAGAAAATATATATATAGTGTAGGTACCTAATTCAATTTATTTATCCTTTTGAAATTGAATTCTTTCTTCTTTCTTTCTGACTTTCAGTACTTTGTTTTAGTCATTTCTTTTTTTATAAATGTAACAGAAAAATGAATGACACATATTTTATCACTTTTATAAACGTAATTTTTTTTTCAATGTAACTATTTAGTGATATAATGATTTTTTACACACCTGAAAGAAATAATTTAATTTTTACTTCACAGTATCTGAGTTAATTAGTATTTGCTTGCAACTGATGGAAATATGTAAAGTATAAGCAATACTATGATGCTTTCTTTGAAAGTAATTGTATTTGTTGTATAGCCGGTTCCTATGATGAACATAGTAAAGGTGTCACTTGTAATGCTGAAAGGCAATTGTATATCTTTCTATATACTCTTAATGTGAAATATTATTATATTCAGCTTAACCAACACAGTGAAAAACTACAGGTTTTCAATTGTAATCTTGAGATAGAAAGGGCTTTTTTATTATTCTATCTGTCATGTTACAGTTGTTTTATCTAATATAATTCTATAATGAGAATGTGCAAAATTAACGTATTTGAAAATGACATAAAATGTACTAAATTGTTTAGACGTAAAAATGTTTGTACAAACATTTAAAACATCATTAATCCTGATATCAATTTTCTGGAATTTCAGTTAATTTGGATTGTACTAGGAAGGTTATTTTGGTATTCTTTAACCAAAAATTAAAAAAAAAAACAAACAAAAAAACAGAATTAATTTAGATACAGAACTTACTCCCCGTGAATATTGTTATGCAGTTAAATTATTAAGAACCAATATTTTGGTTCTTATAACTAATTTTCTTGCTTTAACAGTGTTCTGCTTGCTAATTACTGGATAATGTAATCAGCAAACGTATTTTCTAAAAATAACTTACTTGTTTCGCCATAAATCTTCCATTACATTGCTGTACTTGGAGACTAAATTAATTTACGAGTATATGATATTTAATTTTTTAATTATATTACATTTTAAAATACTAATAAAATAATTAACGAGCTTTAAATGTTCGAATGATACAACTGTGAATAAAAACAGAGTAATATTTAGATGTATGAATTAAAATTAAACCTTTTTCAAATTCTGATTAATCCAGAAAAATGTGATACGATCAAATTTTGGTAATTTATTTTCTGCTCCCTTAGGATAGTCTTGTTTTATTTCTACATTATATATTGTAGATAGAAGACAAAAATCTTTAAGTTAATATTTAGCAAGATTACCGCCGAGTTACTATATTATAATGCTTTAGAATTCTGATTTTAGTTCTGGTAAAGATAATTACTCAAAATTTTAACTGCATTTGTCGTTATACAAATGTACTACAGAAACGTATATTGGGGTTGGAATCTAATTAACGGATTTATCTTAGTAGCAGTCAGCCTAAGATTGAATGAGAATTACCGAACTTTAATTGAATCGTAAGGAAAGATTATATATAAAAAAAAAAATTATATATATTTATTCTTATTTACAAGAAATAAAAATTTGTTGAGGAATAGGCCGTTTTTTTGTTGTTTTTTTTTTGTAGGGGGATAAAAATAATTCAATGAAAGTTTTTTCAGATTTTAAGTAGCGAGTTGTAGTAATGTAGGTAATTTTTAACTTAAGTTTTTAAAAGGAACTCTGGAAAGTATTTAAAATTACCTAGCAATCTAATTTTTGTGAAAGTAACAAATCCTAATAATTTACTTTACAATACCGAATCGACATATTGTAAAATCAATTTGCTTCGCTTGAAAGAAATAACTATATAAAATATGTGCAGAGATAACACATCTATTTTAAATTAGTTTTTATTGTTTCTAAGAAGACTTTTTGTTATACACAGTTTTAAGATCAACTGATAGAAATTACAACCACAACTTATATCCTATTATTTAATTTCACGGCGTAATATAATAGTTTTACATTAAATTTCATGGTATATAAATTCTTTTTAAAAGGAATGGCGTTCTCCTTTTAAAAGATGAACGCTGATTACCGAAGAATTGCCCTAAAGATATTTGTGGTCCATAGCCCCACGTAGTATAAATGACTTATTTTTACAATGGGAAGGGCAGTATGCTAATATTACATCTACCCTATAAAACATATTACATATATCTAGGGATCGATAAAATTAATAGTCATTTAATGAATAAAAATAAAATATATTTTCTTAAAAATTAAAAAAAAAGATCTGAAAACTTTTAAAAAAATTGAAAGGTTACTTATATTACTATTTTTTTCTTGTTTTGATAATTAATGTATTTAGTTAAATTTTAGGTAAAAAGTATAAGTTATTACGCTTTAATTTTTATTTGCTATAAATATTAGTAAATTATTATTTTATTTATTTATTACTACCAGACCCGGCAATGCTTCGCTATTGCTAGATTTGAGTACATATATATATTAAATTAATACAACTGAAAGTTTGATAAAACATTAACAGAATGAATATTACGGAGCTTCACAAAATTTAACCTTTCCCTTTCCTTTTCTTCCCCTTTCTCTCTCCCCCATTACTTTCCCCTTTTCCTTTTTCCCCTTTTCCATTTCCCATTTTCATTTTTACCATATTCACTTTCCCTTTCCCCATTTTCCCCGTTTATCTTTTTCGATTTTTCCCTTTCGCCCTTCTTCCCCGCCCATAACTCGATAAAAGTAGTTTTTTAATCTATAGCGGACACACATATCGGTAACACTGAAATGGAATCGTACAATATTTCGTAAAGCGAGTGTTACTTTTACGTCCAACAGATAACGCTGTTTTTTTTTAAAAAAAAGCACGTTTTTACTTGTCACAGGTGTGACATCTTAGGTATATAAAAACACATGCATATTTGAATGCAACATTGTGTCAAAATTTCAAAGCAATCGGTGAAGAACTTTCAGAGATTTAAGATTATAAACAAACGAACATTTACTTTTTTATTGATATAGTTATTTTATTCCATCGAGAAAAAATATCAAATTTTTTACTGAGAGTCGAACACAGGACTAATTGAATGATAATACAGTTTGCTCACCACTAATACAATTAGCCAGTTACCAACGATATAATATTTTTGGCAATTATTTCATATTTAAGGGTTTAAAGATTATGTTACTGACTGTTTTGTAGCCTCTCTTTAAAAAAAAGTATTATTTTAAATTTTTAAATTAAAATTAAGAAATTAAAAAAAAAGTGTCTGTATTATAATCATCAACATACGCGTGATATACGTATATATTTACAGAGTGTATGACGAAGTGCTCTCGGGACTGCACTGTACTGTTTCTAAATAAAATTCCAACAATTTTAACTTTTCTTTGTTTTATTCAACTTATCTTACACCATTTTATTCAGAATTAAATTTTTTTATTGCCAATTTAACAAAGTTATTTTCTCAAACATAAAAAGAAACAGAGTTTTTAAACTCAATTTATTGGTTTTCACCCCAGATTTCTTAAAAAAAACTACTGTAGATACGGTTCTGGGACCATTTTATTTGATTTTTAAGGTCAAAAACCATAAGAAATCACTAATTTTGCGTCTTGAATTAACGTCCTCGAAATTTCAATACGACCTCATTTCACCGGTATAGCTGTAATCCGATTGAAATATTTCACTAACCGTAACTCGCAAACTAAGCAGTTTAGAGCATATGTTTATGTGCACTTTTTGTATTATTATCCAGGGAGAACATCGTGATACACTCTGTATATATATATATATATATGTATGCGTATTTTGAATTTAAATTGAGATTTATCAGTTATTTTATCAACTAATTTTGTATTTATTTTTGTATTTCAGGTAATATTTGTTATTACGGATGTTATTATCATAATCTACTTTAAATTATACGGTAAGATCTTTGGAATAATTTATTTAAAATCTATAACGTAATTATAATATTTACATATTTTGTTATATTTTATTTTATAACTGTATTTTATTTGCGTAATTATAATTTGCCAATATATATACATTAAATGTTCTCCTTCTACTTCTTTTCCTTGAACTATTTACTAGTAAAATATACAATCAGATTATAACAAAAAAAAATTATGTGTCCACTTGAGCAGTTATACTGAGAGTGTTTGATTTTTTAATTATAATTGCTAGTGATTAATATACATCTGGAGCGCAAAACTAAAGAAATAACTATAATTTATAAGATAATAGTACTTGATAAGTTGTAGTAAATTAAATTTATAATTATATATATGTAATTTCCAATTGTTAGTGTGTAATACATTATTTCCATAATACTTCATTAGTAATGAATGTGATTAAAAGATAGCGTTGTTGTCAACTTTGTCTAACTACGTTTCAAACCGCTCTTAAAGCTAAGTTTTATCTCAAACTTGTGACTGGAAATCTAGTATTATCGATTTCATGTTACCATTATCTTCAATAATTTTTAATAATTCGAACAGTGAAAGCACAGCTAAAACCAATTTGGTGGCATTTTAATAAAAAGAGATTTTTAAAATATGGGATGACTAAATGATATTCGGGATGAGCAGCTTTATTTGTATATTAGTACAAGGTTTCTTGTGGTAAGGTTAATTTTTTATAACATTTCCCTATTACTGAGTTGAAGAACAAAAATATTTATAATTGCTTTTAGAAATTCAAAATGGACGAATTTATTTCCAAAAATAGTGGATAATGTTATTCATTGATGATAAATATGGAGAAAAAGAGAGTTTTCTTTTTTTTTAATTTACGTTTTTCTACGTTTTACGTTTTACGTTTTATTACGGTAAAAGAAACAAACTCAAAGGATTTATTGTGGAACAGATTTAAATGTTTTCTTATTTTGACATTTTAATATCCTAGAATAATTCAGCTGAAAATTATTATTAGTGGACAATAATATATTTTATTGATTAACAGTTTGTTCTTTACGATTTACAATTTTATTTTACAGAATGTAAAAATCATTATTTTGAACTAATGTATGATAATTATTAAAGTTTTTTATAATATATTTTAAAAGTTCTTAAATCTGGTATTTGTTTAAAAAATTCTTTTTATAAATATATCCATAAAAATCAGATTTTGAGTATTTTTATAAAAAACTGACTTCACGATTGTAGGAATTTTCCGTCACGCAGCTCTTTTCTTATGCACGGCTTTTACGCACGTACACACATAATTTAATTTATAAATTTATTTAAATATATTTTTCTGTTTATTGAATTCAATGATTCTAACTAAACCGCGCGCGTGCATACCGTATTTCATTCACGCGGGTGTGGCAGTACTAGCGGCCACTTTAAATACGTTTTTACACCCTAAGTATTATTAATTTATTTAATTCTACCATTCACCTATGACGTTACAACATACCAGATGACTACAGAGAATAAAAAGGTTCAAATCCTAATAAATGTAATTACTTTTATAAGGATTTGAAAACTAGATCGTGGATACCGGTGTTCTTTGTTAGTTTGGTTTCAATTAAGCACACATCTCAGGAAAGGTTGACCTTAGACTGTGCAAGACTACACTTCATTTACTTTCATACATATCATCCTCGAAGTAATAATATCTTACGGTAGTTCTGGAGGCTAAACAGAAAAAGAGAAAGAGACGTCTACAGCAGTTGTAAGTCAGGGCTACAGTAGCGCTCCTTGTGGTTTGAGTGGTTACTAATAATTCACTATACCCACTTAGCCACTAGTTTATGTAGAGCATTTTTTGGGAGGAAAATTTTGAAAAATTTTGCAAACCTTTTTTTTTGAAATATTATCATTTTTTAATTAATAAATGTGACTTAGAAAAATAAAACCTTAATTAGACGAAATCTGGAGATACTAAGTAGGCCTTGCTATACAACCTCATTCCCTTGACCGTTTAAGTTGAAAATTTAATGGCATCAATGCCTCATACATAGAAGTAATCTGACCAAGTTTGGTCAAAATCGGTCTGGAAATATATGAGAAACACCAAACCCACACACGTACATGCAGATATTTACATCCGGTTTTTGTGTTTTTTAGGTTCCTTAGGAGTCAAAACGGACACCACCGGGTTGGTCTAGTGGTGAACTTGTCAAATCAAATTAGCTGATTTTGAAATCGAGAGTTCTAGGGTTCACATTCCTAGTAAAGACAGTCACTTTTACACGGATTTGAATACTAGCTCGTGGATAACAGTGTTCTTTGGTGATTGGATTTCAATTAAATACACATCTCAGGAATGGTCGACCTGAGACTATACAAGACTACATTTCATTTAAATTCATACATATCATCCTTATTTGTCCTCTGAAGTAATACCTTAAGGTGGTTCTGGAGACTAAAGAGAAAAAAAAGAGGTGTCAAAACGTAAAGATAGGTGAAAATCGCATACGCCCAAATTGTATGGATTACAATACCTTTCCCTTCTAAAGCTATAGCTCTATTATAGCGCTAGGCGTTAAAGTAAAAATAAAAAGTATACGTTACTTCTAATTTACATATACAGTCAATAATTTAATATAGGAAATAACTATTTAAAATCAGGAATACTAAACCATTCTGATATTTTTCATAGTTACGTAACACATTAAGTTTTAAAAAAATGTTTAGTTTAAAAACTATAAATTGATGACATTGAAGCATGTTTCTATCCAGAGGCAAGTTTTTAGAGCTACTTATATTACTACAGTAAATATTTAACATACCTAACAGTAAATCTTTTGTTTGTGGCTTAAAAAATTCCTGAATTATGTATCCGAAAAGAGTGTATGAACCCTTCAAACGTTTAAAGTTTCTGATTAAGGTTTTACATCTACTTTATACAAACGTTTTTACCAGATTATATTTACTATGAATCAGAAATTCCATTTTTAGTCTTTTTCCTCCTTTTAAATTTTGTAGATTTTTATACTGATATGAAATTCTCCAATAATTGACAATAACAACTTCAGCCTTTCGCAGTTAATTTTATACAGTTATTTAATCAAAAATCAAGTTGAATAGATTAAATAAAAAAATGAGTTTAATTTATTTATTTTACCAATTTTATTATAAGCTTAAACTTAAAACTGTAAAACATATAAATAATATTATTATTTTTTCAGTATAATTTAAATATTATTGAAATCTTTCATTTAAAAAATGAAGTATTAAGCCTTTATCATTGTTTATTCCATTTAAATTAATTAAATGCAAATTGAAAAATAAATACTACATATAATAAAATGATATCATTTTTAAAGATATTATTTTCGGAGACTATACATCTGTTCAGTTAAAAGTCAATTACTTTTTTTTGACAAGAAACAAATTAGATTGTCAAATAACGTTGTTATAATAGTTGTTTTAAATTAATTTCACGTGAAAAATACGTTTTAATTTGCATTAAATTAACAGAAGTATAATTATTTAGTCAATCATTTAATGGTGAAAGGTCAGTCAAAATAAAGGATGTTTGCAGTTATAAATATTAACGATCAGCCTACATTTTTATACACTAGCTAATCAAATAACGATATTAATGTGAATCATATTATGTAGGTACATAAATAACTTAATTTTTTTGTTTTTTTTTTTTTAATTACGTATCTTAATTCAGTTCTTCCTCATTTGTGCTTGCTAATTAAAAACGTTTTGTTTGTATTTTTGAAAAAATTTACATTTAACAGTTAAATTTATTAGAGTAATTTATCTTATTTATATTCGTGCACGCGCGCGCGCGCGCGCACACACACACACACACACACATACATTTTTTCCTCCCAGTGCTACTACCACTTTATACTTCTTTGTACTTCTTGGTTTACAAGTTTTACCAGTCCACAACATTCTATTCTTAACATGAGAGGGCTTATTGAGTAGAGATGATAATAATTCTCCTACTTCACTATTTATTCATATTTAACGTCTTAATAGCACAAAGTCGCCAAAGTTCTTATAATTTTTTACAAACCAAATTTGGCCAGGTAATTCAATAAATTATTCGAACAATCAAAGCTTAAGTCCGTAATGGATAAATTTTAATGACATTCAAGAATTTTAATGAATAAATTAGCGCAACCAGGACCAAGTCTCCACTCTCAGAGTAGCTGAGTTACAGGACCCGGTCACTAGTCCCAGCCGGAAAACAAACACTATTATTTAGCAGATATATTATGCAGCTTTGTACTAACACATTTTCCTAACTTTTTTAAAACGAATACTAATAATAGCAGTGTTACGGTAACTCTAATAAATAATGAGATGTATAGGTAGATCCTAAATATTTTATGAAAGAATATTTTTTAAATAATTTGAAAATGAGTTGTTGAAATCTAAAAATCGTTATCATTTTAATTGATCAATGAATATATTTTCTGTCATAAATATTTTTATAAGTTTTTTTTAAAGAATGTAGACGTCTCCACCTTTCAAAACTGGAGCTCCTGGATTCGAGTCCCAGTCAGGCGTGGGATTTTCATACGCTATAAATTTCCATTGGGGAAAAATGATCATTTCAGTCAATGCCTACTGCCCGTACATCTTATTAAAAAAAAAGAAGACTTATTAAGGGTCATTCCGAAAAATATATCGTGCATAAAAAAAAATTGTACATGTGTGGGCTATCTCTCCGATTCTGGTTTGTATTCAGCAGAACTAAATTAAGTTCTTATTAAAAGAAGACAAACTTTGTATCATGAATAATTTATTTAATAAAGGGAAGGCCAATATTACATGTTTCTACAGCTATAAAAAAATACTAAAATAAATGTCTGGACAAAAAATGATACAGTAACTTTATAACAAGGAATTGGATTTAATGTTTTTTAAAAAGCTAATTTTCGTTTTTTAAATGGTTACGGAAGAATTTTTTATTTATTATTATTTCTACTTTTCCGGCTTTAGCGATAATGCTGTTATAGCTTTAACGAGAAATTATTTGTTGTTAAAAAAAAATTCGTCTTTTTTAAGATTTGTGCCTTAAGAAGCCATTAAAAAATCTTTCTTCAAGAAAAAAATTGATTTAAATAGATTGAAAATAATTTGTGAAAAATGGATGAATAACATCCAAAAAACCGGATGTAAATTTACGGGATGTTAATGTTCACATTTGCATGTGTTCGGTGCTGTCCTCAAAATCACCTTATATCTCCAGAACAACTGGACCGATTTTGGGACATTGATGCCGTTAAATTTTCAAATTAAAGGGGGTGAGACTGTAGAGCAAGGTCACCCTCAGTATCTCGAGATTTCGCCTAATTAAGGTCATATTTTTCGTAGGCACATTTCCTAACAATTATAAAATAACAATATTATTTTCAGAAAATGTTTTTTTGCAAAATCGTTCCCCCCCCCCCTACAAAAAAATGCTCTAAACTAGTGGATAAGTGGGTATATAGCGTTAATAGTCCTTTCTCTTACTACAAGGAGCGGTAGAATCGCAGTCAGCCATCTTAGAATTTTCCTTTTTCCTGCGAGAAATTTCCTTTTCCCTCGCCATCTTGGACAGGGAAATTTAAAATTCCACAGTGTTACCAGCTAAATTAATCGTAATTTTTATACTTTAAATATTAATTATTTTATTAATACTTCAAAAGTTGGTAGCACTGACTTACAGCTTTTGCAGTCGGCTGCTATGTCATGACGTTGCAGGCGAGCGGTAGAATTAAATAAATGAATAATATTTAAAGTATAAAAAAGTAACTCGGTCAGGCTAGTTGTCAAAATTTTCAACTTAATAGGTCTAGGGGATGAGGCAGTAAAGCAAGTTCACCCTTAGTATCACGATATTTCGTCTAATTATGGTCATATTTTTCTTAGGCACATTTGGTAACAATAAAAAATAACAATATCTGCAAAAACCTATTGTAAATTCGCACCTCCGCCCCAAAAAATGCTGTTGTAGTCATTTCCTATGTTGTAATGTCGCAAGTGAGCATTACAATTAAATAAATAAATAATATTAAAAGTGTAAAAAAAGTAACTCGGTGTGGCTGGTTCTCGAACTCGAACCCCGGGTGACTCAATACCTGGTGCGTTAAGCCTCGCGGCTACTCTAAACTGCCGACCGCATAAGCGAAATTTGTTCTATGCAAGTTGTGAAATTACATTAGTTTAGTTAGTGCCGACCGTCGCGGCTAGTACCACCACTTCCGCGTGAATTAAATACGGTGTGCGCACGTACTTTAGTTAAAATCATCGATTTAAATAAACGAAAATAATTATATTTAAGAAAAAAAAAATACTTTAAATTAAGTTGTGTGTGTATTTGTATATGTAAACCAAGCATCAGAAACAACCCACAGTTATAGGACTTTCCCAGAACGCGGCTTTAGTCGCGTGACCGAGTTCAATGCACCTTCATTGGAAGTTTTTTGCATCGATATTTTTTACATCAACAGACCACTGGTCTGTGATAACAAAAATATTTTTTCTAATTAATTTAAAAAAACAAACTCTTAATTTATTTTAAATTTAAATTCTTCTCTTAATTTAACCATTCCATTTTAAATGTAAAAACCCCAATTTTTTGACAGCCCTTACTCTTTAGTATTTCTTGAAAAAAAAAGTTTATCCAAAACTTTCTCCCGTTTCAAGAAAATTACAACTTTGTTTATGTAGAATTATGGCTCTTAAACAATTTCAAAAAAATTAATTTTTTTTTTTTCAAATTATTATCACCATTTAGGGATTATTTTCTTAAAAATTAATTTTACTCAAACGTTTTCCCTTGAAAATAGGATCCTCAAAAAGTTTTTTAAAAATTTCGTAGTTTAGCCGGTTTTTTTAAGTATTTTTCCCAAAGATTAAGATCTATTATTACAAAAGTAGATTACTGATCTATCTTAAAATTCCTGTTTTTATTATTATTGTTAATAAAATTTCGAATTGTTAGAATTGAAACTTTCTATAGTGAAAGAAATTACACACACCATAATTAATTATTTTTTAAAATATTTAATATTCTTATTTTAGATACACGAATCATTTTGATTAGTGTTATATTCTTTGAGTATAATCTCCTAATGAAAGTTAGTTATTCTAATGGCAATACAAATTTTGTAGCCACAGCTCTAAATAAATCTATGGATTAACTAAACCGTTAAAAAAGAATTTTTTTAACCATAAAATTCACTCATTCCCTAAAAAAAGTTCTTATACTACGTAAAAATTAATTGTAGCAAACTATATCTTGCTTCTGATAATTAAAATTTAAATAACTCAGTTTTCGTATTTATTAACGTTAAAATCAATTGAATTTTTATTTGTGCGGTGGAAACTTTCTTTAGTAATTAATATTTGAGCCCAAGAAATTTTAAGCATACGGAAATAACTTTAAAATCATATTTGTATATTATTTTGTCTTCAAAATCATCATACGACAGCTCCATAATATAAACTTACTACGAATTTTTGTACTCTTATTTTTATTCTATAACAAGTCGTTAAAATGAAAAACATATCCCTCGGCTTTTCTTTTTTGTATTTAATTTAAAATTTATAATTTTTCTTAATATTTTACAGTCAAAAAATATTACGTTAAGATACGAATGATACACAAATTTGTTTATGGAAGAGAAAATCCTGTAATATTATTTCTACGAATATGTGAAATTAGAAATATTTCATTACTTAGAATTAAAATTTAATTTATAGTTTACTTTTTTACTTATTATTTGTTTTATTTTCATGCAAACAACCCGAACGTAGGGATACAGTCTAAAAGTTTTTATTCCCACTAATATACAATACGTTTTATGCTACATGTAGATTGTTTATGACACAATGAGTTTAATTATATTTTAAAGCATTATAATTATTTTTAATTTTAACAAATTTTGTATTCCTATTTTTAAAATCTTCAGTAAGTTTAGAAAAAAATTAAAGATTAAGCTTTAGTTCACAAGTATATTTTAAGATACAATTCTAAAATTTGTGTAATATGTTTTTGTTCTCATATGGAATAAATAAAGATACAAATTCATGTACCGATCTTCTTTCTGAAACGTCTCTTCCTTTAATTTGGAAAATTATTAGTGTGAACCCCGTTCACGCGTGGATGTTTTCATTTGTCATAATTGATTTACAATTAGTTGGTAGGCTTCAGTTTGTTAAATTGAAATAAGTCAATATAGTTAATCGGTAGTTCATTTTTTCAAGTAATTTCCATAAAAAGGACTTGTAACATTCTTATAAAAATCGGTTCTTTTTGTATTATCTTAATTAGTTTTTTATATTTGTTTTATGCTGTATTTTCTAGATAATTAAAATGTATTACAATTTTGTAATGCACAATAATCAAACCAAAGTTTAGCCTGTATTACCAATATTAATGAAATTTTAGAAAATATATTGCAAATAATATCCGATTTATAATTTAATGATCTTAGTTGATGTAAAGCTTCATAAATTTCCGGAAATTATCTAACGAACATTAAATTTACGATTTAATAGATTATTTAATATTTCATTCCCTAAATATTGGAATAACATATTCACTACATACATCCCCTTCGCAATAACATAATTTTCAAAAAAGTGAATTTTCATACTAATTCTTTATTTACATTTCGTTTTTCTATTTAACAGATTAAATTTTAATTTTTGAATAGACATATAAAAATTCTTACTTGGATTCACCACTTGAAATATTTCCATGAGGTAAAGCTAACATTACTCATATTCAATATTTGGCGATTAATCAAGACATTTAATAACAGTAAAATTGTTCATAATGAAAACTTTTATTTTTCGTAGATTACGAAATGGAAATGGCTGGGTGAAAAACATAACTAATAAGGATAGGGCAATAAGCAAACGAATTTCTACACAAAAGATATAAGATTGTATTTATAAATAAAATAGTAAAAGTAGGTACAATATTAAAAAAGATGTAAAAATAAAACAAAGAAGAATAGTGATCCCTAAAACAGTGTTTTAATAGAAAAAAAAGCTGTTATTTAGTAAGATGGAATTAAATATGAGGAATCGGATGTTGCAGAAAATTAAATGGAGAAAGAGAGTGAAAAATAAAGACGTAATAAAGGAGGTAAAATTAAGAATCGATGGTGAATGAAGAATAGAAGCATAATTATAACAATTCAAATTAGGAAAATTGAGTGGCTGGGACATGTTATAAGAGAGAAAGATTTATTAAAATTTGCAGAATGATCAGAAGGTGTAAAAATAATTTGGGTCCAAAAATGGTTCAAAATCATAAACGATCTAAAATGAAATGGGGTCAAACCGTTTATGGTAGTTGAGAATAGAAGGGAAAGAAGATGGACATAATATAAGACATCTGCTTTTGGGCAAACAACTAACTGTATAATGATATGAAGAATTATAGTGGTCGCCATGAAAGATGGCGCTTATATTTAAACTATTGTATCTCAGTTAAAAGAAATTGCACAATAAATGTAAAGATATCCCTGGAAAGTGCAATTATTGTTGTACCAATTGGGTTCAGCCGATTTAAGTTACCGTTATTCATTTCAAAATTAGGGGCGTGAAAAGCGGAAAACCCAAGATTTTTGCACTTCTTTAAAACGACAACTTTGAATTATTTTAAAATCAAAATCGATCAAGATACAAGATTTCTACTTTTTGAGGTAGATTAAACGATTGTTTCTCAGTAATTGTAATTAAGATTTAGCCCAAAACTACTATTATTTAAGCGTACAGGTTTTTCAAGTAAAATGATCACGTTCAGGTTAACATTGAGTACAGAAAAAAAATTTTCCGCTAATATCAGGCACTAATTTTGTAAAATTCATATTTGTAGAGTTTAAATTAATAAAAATTCGCGTTTTATGGTGAAGATCATTTTAGGAATCATAAAAATCTATTTAAAAACGTGGTAATATATGATGTATTGAAGAAACCGTCTCAACCAGTGGTGTAGTCTCAAAAACTATGTAATTCTTTCTGTTTGTATTCTATTTATGAATCCTTTAAAGCATTACCTATGTTAATCAATATTTATGTTAATTAATTTTATTACACATAAATAAATATATTATTACAATTATGTGTTCATTTCTAAACATGCATGAAATAAAAAAGGGGCCTTTCTTTAGGTATATAAAACAAATAAAATGTTAAATAACTAATAAAAATAATGAAATTAAGAAAAACACAGTTGATTTTAACCTTGTTTTCTTCTTTAATTATTATTATTATTATTTGAATATTGATGTAGACCTAGTAGAATTAAATGTATGCTCCTGTTCATCGATAAGATATGTTGTACAATAGAAGAATTATCTGCTATAACATTAGTTATAGTAGGATGAAAAATTCGTTTTGCATAGAGAATAAAAATCGAAGAGGATAACCGCAAATCATTCGAGATGAGTTAATAGAAAAATTCTTCATAAATTCTTCAGACTCTCACGAAAATGATTTTGATACTACACACAACAATGAAGAAACTGATGAAGCCTTGGCGGTACGTCTTCCAAACCGACTACTGTAACTAATTATTACAAATAATTTTTACGAATTTTTGTATGATTTTAAACTGAGAGTTTTAGCTTTATTTATTTGGAATTCTATGGAAACTTTTCCACTGCTGAAATAAAATATTAAAAACAAATGAGGCGAAAGCAGTTACACACTTTTTTTTTAAATTTCACTGTTATAATAAATTGTATTATGTTTACTGATATGATTTTAATAGCTTTTTATTATATTTTTTATACATTTGAGACTTTGATAAAAATATTTTTAATAGTTGTAAAAATAAAAATACATAAAAATAACAACGTCAACAGTAGTAATAATAACATTATTTACAAAAATTATAATTTGTAATATTAACATTGTATAAATTAATCTGATAAAACTGTATGCAAGGCAATATTAAACCATGCCCGCGTGTCGCTGGTCTATAGAGCAACGAACAGGATACACCTCAACTACTAATTGCGACCGTACTTTTTAAATACCTTTCCCATCTCAATTAAAAGTTTAATTTTTCTCGTAAAAAACGCTTTGCACGCTTAAATAATAGTTATTTTGGACTAAATCTAAATTTCAATTATTGAAAAAGAATCGTTTTAATCTATCTCTAAAAGTAGAAAATTTTTATCTTGATCGATTTTGATTTTATAGTATTTCAGAGTTGACGTTCTCAAAAAAAGTGCAAAAGATCGTGAGTTTTCCGCTTTTCACGCCTATAATTTTCAAACGAATTATGTAACTAAAATCGGCTGAATCCAGTTAACGCAAATGTAATTTCAGTTTCCGACAATACCTTGATTTTTATTGTGTAGTTTTTTTTTTTAACTGAGATATAATAGTTTAAACAGAAGCGCCATATTTCATGGTGGTGTATAAACAATTATTGTCTAGCTTATTATATTAACGAATCATTTAAATTAGTATCTTTTTTTTTTAATTTTTATAAAAACGCAAAAAAAAACAGTTTTCTTACGTTATTATTTCATAAGAATATATACGTTTTCAGAGCTCCGTAACAAATATTTTGACAATATTAACATTATGTTTTAATAGAAGTTATTATGTTTTATATTTACCATCAAAAATATTGTAGATGTTTATTTCATTATTCAGATAATAGTACAAGCAAATTGTTGAAAACAAATTAAATTTCCATTATTAGATATCATATCGAAATATTACTTATTTTTAATGCTGTTTTAGTACAGAAATTTACATGATGGTAACGAATAATGGAAACGCTGTCTACCTTTAATCGCTCTCAAAAAGTTTCGTATATTTATAATATCTTTTATTTTGTTTAACCAGTAGCATTTTCAGAGTTTTAATCTTTGTCTTCCCTCTTATACTTCCTTCTGAAATGAGGGAAAAAATTTTAATTTTTATCTGTAATATTTGACCGTGTAGGCAGGTTTTCTTTTTAATGTAAGTCATCATTATCATTGACTAAAGGCTACGCCTTACCGATTTAGACACGTCACTTTCATCCCTGCTTCTCTCTTCAAGTCATTATATGAACCAATCTTTTTTTTAACATTATTGATGTTAGTTGGTTGTTCTCGATCTATCTCTAGGTTTTTTACCAAAAACCTTACCCTCAAATATTTTCGTCAAAAACTGGTCATATCGTATTACATGTCCTATCAATTTCGCTCTTCTTCGTATAATATTTAGCGAGGACCTCCTCTCACTCACTTCTGCTAACACTTGATCATTTCTTTTCCTATCCACCCGGCTTATTCTTGTTATTCTCCTCCAAATCCACATTTCCATTGCTTTCAGTCTTCTTCTTTCTACTTTCCCATGCGTCTCCGTTTCCCACCCATAAATTTGAACACTCCAGACATAAGTTTTAGCAAACTGTCCTTATTTGCAAACTCATATGATTATTCGTCAGTATATTTTTATCCTGGAAAGCTCGTTTTGCCAGCGCTATTCTTCTTTATACTTCTGTGGCACATTTATTATCGCTGGTGACGGTGCTTCTCAAATAACAAAAGTTGTTAACCTTCTTTACAACAGTACCGTCTGTTTTAATATCAACCTTTTTACCTTCCTTTGTTTTTCTTACAATCCTAATCTTTGTCTTTGATGTAAGTAAATTTCTTAAACTATCTCAGTTTACTTAGAATTTCCTTATTTGTATAAAATGTTTTGCCATTATATAAATTTTATTTCATATCATGTATTATTTTACAAAATTTTTAGTACTATCAGATGAAATTTCGTTTATTTTCATTAGTACATGAGTTTAAGACTAAATTTTAGCTAAATTTCTAGTATAATTGTAAGTGTTCTGTTTTGTGCAAACAGAACAAAAAGAACTACCGACAGTTTTCGCTAAATTTTTATTATTTTTAATAAAATATTTTTCAGCTTTCTTAATTAACTGAAGGTTGCAGTAAGCTTAAAACTTTTTTTTCATTATTAATAATATTTTTTCCCCAATTAAATGTACCTTATGAACCATCTTTTTTTATTCAAGATGATTTTTTTTTACGCTGATGTAACCATTTATGTTGTTTAAATATTAGTTAATACAACCTTACATGAAGGTGATTTTTACCATATTGTAAATGATATATTTTCTTAAATTATAAACGTGTAACGTTGATTTTATTATAAATAGTATCTTGTAATTAAAATTATTACAAAACAGTTAATAATTTCCAATATCTGTAGTATTTGATTTAATCAAAGATTAGAAGTTATATTGAGATTAAAATCTTTAATTTACCTAAGTGTTTCTTTTATAGGTTATGTTTAAAAATTGATGTAGGTTGTTTGAAATTACAGTAATTAAAATATATATCATCCAATTTTTAACGTTAGTAGTATGTATTAATGATATATTTAAAACAGAGAAATAATATGACTTCTTGATTTATAACCATATATCTATATAACTTACAACTTTACGTGCGATATAATTTATATTAAAAATTTAATCTAAATTGTTACTCGTACGTATTAATAAATTATATTTCTTATTTATGATATGGTAGCATGTATAAGTTCATAAATTTATTATTGTAATTTCTTTAGTTTAATTTGTTTAATCGTTTTATTATTTAAATTACATATTCATCTATGCAAACATCTGAATAAATCAATTACGTAAGCAAATTATACTGTTTTTCTTATATATTTGTTGATTTTTGCTTGTATTTCAATAAATAATTAAAGTTTTACCGTAAAAAATGTTAAACCAAGATTTAATTATAATTTAGGTAATGATAATTTAAAACACGTTGTTATATATAATAATAATAATAATAATCACAACCAGTTAGATATATCATGTGATCAACTTATCCATTGATCAATTTTTTATTTAACGTTTGTAATTAAACTTTTGAATTGAGAAATTTTTTTCGAAGTTTAGTATTTTTTTAATGCACATTTAGGGAATTTTCCTGTCGTTTATGAACCACTAATATTTGTACTAGTTAATTTAAATATTTTCCATTGAATTTCATATTTAAAAAAAAAGTTGAGGTTTGTCTTATTTAATTTCATGTTTTATTTGTTTCTGTTATCTAACATAATTTCATTTTATTAGAGAAACTTACTTTCATAAAACAAAAAACTATTCAAAAGTAGACTTGTTTGAAATATTTTTAATTCAGCTCGTTTCATTTCTTTATGAAATGCAAAAATAAGTGTTAAAAATATCATAGACGAATAATTTAAATAAATGTTTAGTATAATTAATATTACTTTCCCGTCTAGCGTTATAGCTATAGAAGGGAAAGTATTGTAATCGGTTCAGTTTGGGCATATGCAGTTTTCGACCGGATCGTGATGTTTTAACATCTAAGGAACCCAAAAAAACCGGGTGGAAATTTTCCGGATGTTCGTATATACGCGCTCGCTTGTGTGTGTTTGATGACGCACTCTTTATATCCCCAGAAATACTGAACCGATTTTTACCAAACTTGGTTGGATTATTTCTTCTGTATATGGTGGATGATGCCATTCAATTTTCAACTTAAAAGGTCAAGGAGTTGAGTCTGTAGAGCAAGGTTAACCTCAGTATCTCGAGATTTTGTTTTATTTAAGGTCTTATTTTTCTTAGATTCATACATTTGTTAACAATTAAAAAATAATAATATTAGCAAAAACGTTTAGCAAAATAGCTAGCATCCTAAAAAAAAGCTCTAAATAAAATAATAGCTAAGTGGGTGTACTGCGTTAATAATATCCCCTTTCACCACCAGACGCGCTAGTGTACCACTGAGATACAGCTGTTGTAGTCCTCCGCTATGTTGTGACGTCACAGGTGAGCGATAGAATTAAATTAAGTTTTATTTTTTTTCAGCAACCATATTTACATCAGCTCCTGAAATGGAACCATAACTAAATCGTTTAATAAGAAACACATGATAAGTGGTTCTCAAGGAACTCCCATAATAAGTAGTTCAAAATAACAGTTATCAGTAAGCTGTAATTTTAAAGTCCATTAGAAAAAATATTTCTGCCAAGACTTCATAGTTCATAAAAACAAAATATTAATAAATAAAAAAGCCAATAAACAAATAAATAGTTAAACTAAAGAAAAATAAAGAAATAAATTAAACAAGAATAATATCACTAGATTTAGCGCTGTAATTCAGTAGCCCGTAAGTCAAGCACATGGAGACGTTTCAACCTTCGGACGTCCCTGCTGTTATCAAGCAGATTGATTGTAAAGTGGGTAACGTGATTTTCATGTCGTTGTTGGTATTTAACACTGCTCTGTCTCATAACCTCACGAACCATCATCGGAAGCTCTAGATGATCATGAATTTCATCATCGTGTGAACCATGGTACCTCTGTAATTGTTTTCGTTACCATTTTTTTGAAAGCGTTGTATGATATCTATGTTATTATTACTTGCTGTTCCCCAAAACTCCATGCCAAAAGTCCAGATTGGTCGTTGGATAACTTTGTAAATCAGTACTTTATTGGACAACATGAGGGTGACTTTCTCCGTAGCAGCCAATGCAGTTTCCTATACTTCGCGTTTAGTTGTTTACTTTTCTTCCTCACGTGACACTTCCAGGTCAAACGCCGATCTAGATGAAGTCCTAAGTACCATATTCTCTCCGTTTGTGGAATCAAGTTACCATCCATGAACACACTGGGATGGTCGTTAAATAAACGAATAATATTTAAAGTGGCCGCTAGTACCGCCACACCCGCGCAAATGAAATACGGTTTGCGAGCGCGCTTTAGTTACAATAATTGAATTAAATAAACAAAAAATATTATATTTAAATCAAATGATAAATTAAGTTGAGTATGTATGTGTATATAAGCCGTGATCAGAAAAAAGTTGCGTGATGGAAAAGTTCTACTGTGTTAGCTTTTTTGTTTTTATTCTAGCCCATTATGGTTTTTTAAATCAAGAATAAGTTATCAGTAACTTTTCAATTAATATCTATTTCAATTATGAATGGGTATTTTTAAAATTAAACAAAAAATTTTCATGGTAAAGAAAATAATAAAGTTTAATTATAAAAAAAAAATTATTTTGTTGGGATAAATTGGTAATTAAAATAAAACTAGACATTTTTTAAAAATAATTGCTTCGTTATTTGACATGAGAAAGAAAAAAAATATAATGACTACTTAACATGTATACAACGTATCTGTTATTTTGAACTATTACTGACAAGACAAAACGCCTTGTCATTTTCTAACTGACAGTACCTGTAATATTGGCAGATTAACATTGATTTGAAATTTTTAATTTTCGTTTACAAATTTTTATTACATTTTTAATAAACTGAGTAAACGTACTTTTATTTAAAAAATTGTTAGTAAACCCAAACGATTGATCTAATAATGCTCAAATTGGGTGACTGTAAAGAAAAAAAATTACTTATTAAATAATCTCAGAATTCTTTGAAAATTCTTAGTGATTTTAAATAGGACAAGTAAAATCGTGTTCAAATAAAAACTATACAAAAAGGATATTCTAGTTTTTCTTTAGTTTGTTTGCAGTCAAATTTAAGTAATGATATGGAAATGAATAGTAAATAAATAATAAAAGAAAATGATTTTTTACATCCAAACTTACTTTCGATTTTTTACAAACCAACTTATCATCGTAAGATTCAGACTCATCGATATAATCCTATTATGGTAGCATCCTTATAATACAGAATATAATCCTATAATACAGCGTATTACATTTATTTATTTCAAAGATTTTTTTTTAACTTAATTTTTAAATTTTATATATATATATAATATCGCGTGTTCGCGGTTCGACCAAAATATTGAGAGAGTAATAAACTGAAAATTTCTTATAAATACAATTTATTATCCTATGAACAAATTTATATAAACAAAATAAATAATAAAAATAAAGACTGTAATAATAATAATATTGAAAACACGTATATATAACACACAGAGTAGTAATTCAAATAAAAAGGACAAGGTTTGTCTAATGACAATTAAATTATATAACCAGAGTAAATCCAGTTTACCAACAACTTTATAATGACCGCTAGAATTTAATATTGCATTAACAACAAGAGAACAACTGAACAGTCTAAAATTCATACAATTCAGTTTCTGCAAATATTATTACTTTTACTATTTACAGTAGAACTACGCTACACGTTATGAATGAATATAATACTGTCACTTTCACTCATGTTTACCAATGACTCACCAAACAACTCCTTGTATTCACCTACTGTCCACACTGGAATACTCGTGACGTAATCTATAATCGTTGTTACCACACGCTTACTGATATCGCTGCCACTGCAACCACATTGCACTCGGGCTTGCAGAACTACTCTATTATCATTTGTTATCACGACTACGCCAAGCACGACCTCGCAGAACTACTGACTCTCTTCTCCGGTCGCTGGAGTATTTATATTATCTAACCTGCTGAACCAGTACCCGCCTCATCCCTTTAACTGTTGAAGCATAATAATTTTCATTTCTACGCCCTTACGTTTTACTATAAATTCTTATTCAAATCCGGTAATCCTTCTGGTCAAACAACAGCTTTTGGAGGTGTCAGTTTCTGTATTACAAAGAACAGATTGTTAAACGGACCTGTTACTCTAAGAAAAGAATCCACTTTAGTTCCTTCTAGATTCTTCTTTTCATTATTTTCTGTTTCTTTCTTGTTAATTGGAAGAAATACGTTACCCTGGTTCGTTATACTGGTCCTGTTACAACATATATTATTTATGTTGTGTAGTGTGTTATGTAATTTATTCTGCTAGTAATTCGGTATTTTATATTTTGTATTTTTATCTACTACTACTATTATTATGAATTATTTTTAATGTTTAATTAATCGTGACTGTAGTTGTTATCGGAGGAATTTTTTTGGAAACTTCTCTTTGTGTGTAACTGAACCTAGATGATGGATGGAGTTTATGGTGAACAGAAAAAAGCTGTATGGTGGGTGATCAAACATTTCCCAATAAAAACGCTGCAGGAGCTTCTTTGTTACAGCTGCAGTGTGCGGCCGACGATTACCATGGATATAGACAATGCCTGATGACAACATTCCTCTCCGCTTATTCTTCTTATTCACCCACCATACAGCCCGGAATTGGCTCCATCCAATTTTCACCTCCTTGCTCACTTGAAACGCTGGATAGGAGGACAACATTTTGGCACAGACATCGAGATCTAGACCAACATAGAAACATGGCTGAAAACACAGGCGGCTCCTTTCTATGACGAGGGTATTAGAAAGTTGGTACCACGCTACGACAAATGTCTAACCTGCAGTGGCGACTATGTAGAGAAATGTTGTCATCAGGCATTGTCTTTCTCCATGATAATCATCGGCCGCACACTGCAGCTGTAATAAAGAACCTTCTGCTTCTCGTTCTATGACGAGGGTATTGGAAAGTTGGTATCACGCTACGACAAATGTCTAAATCGGAGTGGCGACCATGTAGAGAAATAGCGTAACTGTGTAAGTACTTGTTACAAAAAAAAATTTTTTTTTTAACTGTGGTTTTAATTTCGTGACCGATCGGACCAAAAAAAAAAAATAACCCTCGTAAATTCTTTAATCTTGACAAAGGTTTTGAATCAAATAGGAATGATAGCTTTAATATATAATATCTAATAAATCTCTTTGGATTAACTATTATTAAAGTGCAAAATTCAACTGAGATGCGCCCCATGCTTTCAATTGTAGTCTTGCAAAAATAGACAGCTTTAAACATATTATTTTGTTGAAAACAGAATTATCTTCCATTTATTTTTACTGTGTAATCCACATTAAAAGCACGTTTTTAAAAAAAATATATTTTTTTTATTAGTTTGTTAATTTTTGAGTGTTGTTTTTCTATTTTCATTACAGTGTCCTGATTTATGTTACTATATTTTGATATTACATTATTTATACGTATATTCTTCAATTTAAATATCGATTAACTATTTAATTTTTCAATTTATTTTTGGTTTGGTGTTTACTTTTGTTGTTTTGTTAATTTTAAACCCATTTTTTCTCAGCTATTCTTGACGTAGGTAGAAGGGATTATACATACATTTTCATTTTTTTTATGTAAATAATTTTATTCAGAATGAAAATAATTCTGTTTTATTTTAATTATATTATTGATCTTTGACATATTCAATTATATAATATATTAATCAAAATAAATGTTAGGAAATACCAGTAAATGGTTGAATTCTATAAGTTTACATTCTGATAGAATAGGATTTTCTTGCACTCATGATATTTACTTGCTTTAAATGATGAGACTTAATTTTAAAGAATCTCGGTTTGATTGTACTGTGCGCTTTTTGTATTGTTTGGAATGACTCTCCAAAGCTATATTCTCTCGACACATTTGATCTTCTTCTTCTTCGTTTTACTTCTTGTTATCTACCACCTTATCCATAAGTAAGGGAGTCCCTACTTATTGTAGAGATAACCGGTGGATGGTTTCTCAAGAATGAAAACATGGTTGTATTTTATTTTTAATCAAGATGAAGAGTATAAAGCAATTTTTTAAACTTTTTCCTTACGGATTTTTTTGTCTTTTACTCATCCTATTATATAATTTTGTTACGTAAGCCTAAAATTAAAATATTTCTTTTATGAATGCACATTCTGCTTTTATGTTTTGAATCGCTTAAGCCGCAGTTTTTTACAAAAATATATTTCCTTGCAGAAACATATGTTAATTGTTAAAATTTCACGATTAATATTATTTTTTAAATAATTGTTTTTCATTTCTGTTTTATAATTTTAATTTAAGAAAGGTTGTTGTATAATACGTAGATATATTCTTCTTAGGTGGTCTACATACTGAAATACTTTTACGAAACACTATATTTATAACAAAATGTAATTTTATATGACAAAATATATATATTTATACACACATTCATACAAAATAGGTTGGTTGGCCACCCGCGCATTTGAGGTTTTGAATGAAAGTACAAATCGGCGAAGTCCTTTGTTGATGTAAAAGGACCACTAACCTCATAAATCACAAACGCTGGCGGTTGAATTGTCTGTCCGTTATAGAAGTATAAAAGTATAGTGGGAGAAAGGGAGAGGAAGGTAGTTTGAAAGAGAATTTATTTAAAATAAAAAAAAACAGGTTCCAGTATGAAATAAGAATGATTTATGTTCTATTCCTAAAATGGCTTAGCTTGAAATCTTATATCATAACGAAAGGGAAGAAAATATAAAATAAGTGTGTAATAAACTTTTTTTTGGGTAAAAATATTAAGGTCTTTTTTTATTTTCATTCATTTACTTTTTTAAAATAATAAACGGAATGAATAATCTAGAATGAGATTAATTAATTACAGTTAAATTTACTACTAGTCATTACAATATGACCTAATACCATTAGTTTAATTTAAGCAATTGGTTACGGTTGATTTTTAATTCTATAATTAAATATTGAATATAAACAATACAAAATCTATAATTATTATTTAATTATCGAATATTTAAATTTTTGCTCTACATAGGGATAACAAAGTCTTGTTATTGGCTAATTATTGTTATTATTGGAATTTAATTGTTTGTGCTAACAATATTTATTGTGTGGATATTACCTCCTACGTAACAAATAGTCCCTCATAAATACTGTATTTTAATCTAGATTGCATTTGTTTATTAGTTGCTACTTAAATAGCGACTAGATCTGTTTGTTTTATTAGATTCATCTTAATCTATGTACCTTCAATTATGTTCATAATTATATAGTTATCATAATGCGTAGGATATTCGCATAATATTTATTTTTTTTACTTCAAATTTAAATTTTGTATCATTTACTAATAATTTTAATCTATATGTATTCATGTAATATTCATGATTTACACAAATTTTTTACAAAGATACAAAGATTTATATCAATGAGTTTGAAACCTAATAAATCGCTTCACAATAACAAATAAAAAGACATAAGTGTCTTACTCTACTTTCTGATAATCTGTCTCTTAATTTAAGGTATTTCATTGCATTACTCTGTATTTCTTCAAAATACTGAATATACACTAAAGAAATATATATTTTTTTATTGCTTTTTAACAAAACTCGACTTTGTTACTACGTACGTAAAACAAGTAAAAATTGTAAAAATATTCCCTATTACATAAATCTTACAGCAAGTCTTCGCTCACATCCTTGCTCAATTCCAGTATTTTGGATTTTCGATTTTACAGTTATCGGCCACTAAAAAAATTTATTAGGTAAGGTGTAAAAGTATTTGAAAAGTAGTTGGATTTTTGCTACAGTTAATAAACTGTAACTGTTTGTTTTTTTTTTTTTTACTTTTAAGGTCGCAAAGGACCACTTTAGTCAGGATAATTCAAGTCTTTTTTGCCGATCTTTTGGCCTTTAAGTTCTTAGCTTTTACTTTCTCCCAATATTTAGTCATTCTTAATGATCTTGCTTTACGATCCTCTTCTGAATAAACCCTTTTTGTATAATTAAAAGTTCTTACTTTAAAATTGGTATTCAGATCTTTAATAACAAATTTTAATTTTTCGGATTTATTAAGTAAATCTTCGTAAGTCAAATTTAATTCTTGCATGTCTTCTTTAATTTCTTTGATCCATAATGGTGGATTTTTTAAAGACCAAAATTGATCGATAATTCTCTTAGTAATCCTATCCTGCGGTAATCTTAACAAGTGTGCACAGAAAGAAATTCGCATCTTTTTCATAGTATCAATTAAGGATTCCAAGTTTTCTTACAGAAATTTATTAGGCAGTAATCTGTACTGATTTTCGTGTTTATATTTTTTGTTTGTGCAGGTTCTAAGAATCCTGCGTTCAACTTTAAGCAAAGGTTCAGTCCTATTTTTCTGATTTAATCTAAATAAAGTCTCGCTCGCGTTTGTTTGTTTATTACAAATTATTGAATTACTTTATTGTTTTTATTTATCGTAATATTATTATTTATAATAATATTATAAAGATCTATAATATTATAGATTATTTATAATAATGAATCTATGATAAAAATGCTAGTTGCACATAGCTATCATCTTACCTTAATTCCATCTGTTTATATCTTTACGGAATAACAGTTAGTAAACTATTGTTTACTAGTAAGTGAGGTATTTAAACACGTCTTGAATTTCGTTGATCACAATGGAATCAGCTTTATTTAGTATATTTTTTTGTTATTTTTGTATTATATTGCGATTCTGATTAGAAGGTAAAATTCTAAGTATTAAGTCTAAGTATAAAACACTCTAACTCCTCCAGTTGAGATGGAACGGAGCGCAAGGGTACCAGAAGTTTATTATTAATCGCACAACCTGGAAAAATGTCCCCTTGATGTTGTGTCTCTTTTTTCGGTCGGGTCATTATTTATTTAATGGCGGTTATAGATTTTTATGTTTATTTATGGACGGAGTTGGTTTTTGCGTTCCGGTCATTTAGACCAATATGAAATAATTAACTGGGGCTGATCGTGGGAGACTAGGCGCTTATTAGCTTCGTACTTTCGGCAGGATTCCCCTTCAGTTCGTCCGCTGAAGTCCTTTCGGTGCTAGCGCCTTTCGGACTAACAAGCATACGGCTTCCGGAGACCTACTGTTTGGAGGAAGCAATGCGCTCCCTTCTTCGGAGGGAGTCGCATGTGCTAACTGAAGTAAAATTGTAAGTTAGGAAAGGAAAGTAAGTAATTGGTAAGAAGTTAGGGGACTTCATTCTAGCTGCCATTCGTTCTGCATCTCGGTTGGGCTTGGTCGACCGGACTCCAGTCCGTGGTGCTGAGTCGGTTACAAGTTGAAAGAAATTCTACGTAATTTTTTTTTCTATAACAATGGGCATGAAAGGACACATCTATCGGATAACAATTACGGAGTTAGGAATGAATAAACACGAATAACAAGCTGAAAAAATCTGTGTATGAATTCACAAGAGCATAGGTGTGAGCTTGCATCCATCACAAACAAAGCCAAGTTGTGAAATAATGTATCCTACTTGTTTCTTCGGTGTGTATTTTTGTAGCGATGCGTTTTTGTCTGATGCAACAGGTGAATCAATTCATCCGCTTTCTGTTGATTTTTCTCAATAGTCACAGAAACTGGTCGAACAATGCTAGTTCATCCTCATAAGCCGATTTACCAGCTTAGGATTCACGCCTACCTAAACAAAGTATTTCTATCAATTATCATAAACACCTTTTAAATGACGATGAATTTCGCTAGCATTCATTTTTCCGCTTATTAAATATTCAATCACTATACTTGGACATAGCAAACATACAAGACTTCTTAACAATGGCTGCTGACAGAAAATATGGCGTGGGTCAACAAGGTTTGGAATGTGAGTAGTAGGAGAATGAAACTATAAGACTGCATAATCTGTTCTTTTTTATTCTCCCGTTATATTCCAGTATATATTACGTTAGAGCTACTCCATATATAACCCCTATAATAGTGTAGAAACCTCGTAAAACGATAGCAGTGTTAACATATCTCTTCAATAAAAATACATGGTGCGTTGTTTTGTTTATTGTATGTGTTCACATTTTTATTTCAACTACCCATTGGCGAAGAGTGGACCACATGGTGCGCCCGACGGTTGCTCGTAGCCGTTGTTGAACGCTACCATCTAGCAAAAAAAAATGTCACTGACAACTGTATTTTTTTTTTAACCTCCGGGAACACCGTTAGGTATTGCTTCAGAGGATGAGATGAATAATTTGTAAAGCGTATGAAAATGCCATGCCTGATCGGGATTCGAACCCGGGACTTCCAGATGAAAGACCGAGACGCTATCACTCGCGCCCCGGAGGCCCGCATATTAAAATAATAAAATGTATTGTGTACTATTAACAGTACGTTTACATTAACATTTATTATACTTATTTTTTACTTTTTGTTAAAAAAATATATTATACACATAATCTTTTTGATATTTGTTTGTAAAAATAAATAAGTATAGAAGCATCATGCTTCTTGATACAAACGATGTATAAAAATCTTTTTTCATTAATGAATATTTGTAAAATATTTAATATTCTCACAAACATAAGTGTACGTACGTGTCGAGGGTCCAGGGGGTGGAGCTCCTTGGTTAGATGTCGATCAAGCGAAGCGAGCGTAGACCAGCTAACACTACTATAAATTATGATATTCCAAAAATACTACGAATAGAAAATTGGTTTACGAATTGGTTTTACGAATTTCAAAATACCAATTGGCTGTGCGAATTTATAACACGTACTTCTTACTACAAATGTTACTACGTTAGATTTCAAACATTTATTTTTCTCTTTAGTACTAGACATAACAATATTATAAAAATATTAGATATATATTTATATCGACGATACTGTATTTTTGTCTGTGATAGCGGAATAAAAATTAAATAAAATTGTGTAATTACATCCCTTTATCATAAATATATCATTAAAATACTAAATTTAAATAAATAAAATATAATTTTTTGTCACTTAATATAAGATCAACATTAAATTTAATAGAGGTGACTGTAGTTTCTTTTTTATAAATGTTTAAAATTTAAAGAGCTATAGTTAGATTATAAATATGAATGTTTCTTTAGGCAGTTATTTTATTGTTATAACAGAACACAACTCGTTTAGAAAAATATTCAGGAAAGAATTTTCGATAGCCAAATCCTACTATAGTGGGTGGAGTTGTTTAATATGTACATTCAAAAAAGTTGTTATTCAAGACGGAAGACCTAATGTCTGTCTCATGTAATAATCGAATGTTTTATGATACGTTTATACATTCTTGTAGACATATATATATATATATATATATATATATATATATATATATATATGTGAGATGCAACATGATTTATACTGAATATACCAGTAATGGTTTATTTATGTAAATAAAGTTTTTGCCGTCTTTTTTTTTTTAATTCTTAAAATTAATATGATTAGCAAACCAATGTATAAGATAATGTGATTAATAACATTACATGAAACACGTTATTAGACGTTAAATACAAAAAGAAATTTCCGACGGTTATTTTGGTATTCTTTAAAATTAATAATACATAAGAATTTATTAAAGTAAATTTTACATTACAAAATGCTTAACGTTAACAGTGCAGTAAGATTTCTTTTTAACAATGCAAGGTGTTTTTTTTTGGGGGGGGGAATAGTATATATAATCCTACCCTACTAAAGGACATTTGTATGCACGACTGTCTGTGTGTGCATCCGTCATAGCTGAGAATATGCTTCTATAATCGAACATACTGCCAGTCAAAAGATCAGGATTTATTTTTCTGAAATGTTTATAAACAATAACTAAGAAGAAGCAACACCAACAAATAAGAGCAAAAATAAAGAACATTGCTTACATGATTGAACATACTGCCCGTCAAAAAATCATAAGTTTTTTCTTAAATTTTTATAAACAATAAATAGTAATAATAATTATAAAATAAATTAATAAATTCTACTATCGTAATTCATTCATTCAATGTCGTAGCAGATCTTAAACACAACTATTTTCGATAAAAATAAATCGATACTAAAAATACTATCGATTATCCATTTAGAAACGTATACATGATTTTTTTTTTGCCTTGTAGTTACAATTTAACATACATATCGGGAAAACGTGTGGGTCAAATCAGATAAAGATGGGTAAATAATAAAGGTCAAAATTTAAAGAATTTTCTATCCTATATATCCTCCTTAGCGATTTAATGATTTTGAAGCCAACTTCTCTTTTGTTATTGTGTCAAGGATGGTTAGTTTTGTATTGCCATAATTTGTTTCGTAAACTGAATATAATATATAAATAATAAATAAATTAATTTAATTTATATTTAGCTTCCAACTCTCATGAATTTTCATATGGATACTATGGATCTTGAGAAAATATTGAGAATGATTAAACCAATGAAAACCACATTTTATTGGGAAAATTTGCTGATATTTTTTCGCTTTTCCTGGACCAATTTTCATCATTCAAAAAAAAAAACATTTTTACACAACAGCTAATCAATTTTGGACACCTAATAATCCCTTTCCTATTTTTCCCCTACTAAAGGAAAGGGGATTTGTACGTGTGTCTGTCTGTGTGTGTGTGTGTGTGTGTGTGTGTGTGGCTCCCTTAGCTGAGAACATACATAATCGAACATACTGCCGGTCAAAAAATCATGATTTTTTTTTCTTAAATGTTTATTAAAAAAATGAATAAGAAGAAGCAACACCAATAAACAAGAACAACAAAAAATATTATTATAACTTATTTTCTAATGAGGAAGGATGCTTAACTGAACGACGGTGAACCCTTTTTCGCTTTTATTTAATCAATTTTATCATTAAAAAAAAAAAAAAAAACAATTTTATACAAGGGGTAATCAGTTTTGGACACAAAATAATAGCATTCTTAGACGCCACCCGCCAGAGCAACCCGCCCGGAGAGCCTAGCTGCGGAGGCGTGCCTACAGCACGCCCTTGAACTAGTACAACAATAATACTGATAATTAAAACTAGTTCAAATGCTTTAAAAAATTGTTTTATCAATAACAGCAAAAATAATAATATATACATTTTTTTTTTTTAATTTATATAAATATATATATATATATACATAAGGATAAATTTAAAAAAAAATTAATAATAATGTAAAAAAGATAAAACAATTATGAAATCTAAACAGAATTTTATGATGCTTTTTGATTGGCAGATTCATTTAACAATCGTGATTCGGTTAGAAAAAGTGTAAACAAAAGGACGGAATATAACCTTGTAATTTGTTCTAGATGGTTGCGTCAGTCACCATCCGTAGCGTCGTAAAAATAAATATATAAACAAGATGGCTAAGTAATAGCGTGTGATATGTTTTGATTGGCTGATTTCCCCACCTAAATATTAAAAAATAAAAAACATGTCTTTCAAAGTAAATTCAGTGTGAAATTACAGTAATATTCTTAGTATTCTAAAAACTTAACAAAAATGTTGAAATAATTTTATTAAAATTGTGTTAATGAAACTTTATTTTTATGGATATGAATGTAAAAAATAAAAGTTTATTTTTGTTTTTACGTCTCTTTAAAAAATACGTGAGTATATTTAATAGTGTAAAATATTATTTTTGTTTAGTTCTTAGAGTAAATTGTTCAACATGACTTTAAAAAAGAATTGCTCCAGTAGTAAATTTGTTACAGTTTTTTTTCTGTACTTTTGATGTATGTTACCCAGTTGGGTCAACACATATACAACAAAGAAATGTGATAAAGGTTGTAGTTATTTTTGTTATGAGAGATGGTGTTAAAGGAGGTGAAGAGTAGTAGGTTTTAGTGGAAGAACAAAATTACGTTGCATTTTAGGTGATAAAGAGTCTACAAATGTTAGAGAAGACAATGAAAAACAAGAACACGTGCTGCAATTTTACCTCTCTGCTCCTTTCCAACATTTGTATTTCTTTCACATGTAACCAACCTATACACTTGTTTTTATATGGTAGACTATTCATTCTTTTACAACTGTGAGCAGTATCTCTAATTGTTTCAACCTGACATCAAACACTGTGTGTTTGTTACCATGCCTTATTCGTTGAAATAAAACAAAATTGAGCATATTCATTTTACTTGGATTTTTTTTTTTGCTCAATTTTTTTACAACATATGAAGATAAAAATGATTTATTTACGTCATCTTACATACTATGTTTAGGTGCTTAAAGTTAGTAACCTTCTTCTTACGGCTGCATTATAGCGTTTGCATTACGCGGCTGTTACCTGTATCATAATGAGGGTCATTATAAAACAGATTTTCATTATAATGCAGGTGTTCAACCGATCAAAAACCTACTTTTTTCAACGATTAACCAATCAGAAGCGGGTATTGTTTAATATTTAACTGTTTTTTTTGTTGTTTTTTTTTTACTTTAATTTTAATTCGATTTAGTAGTTACCAAGCAGAGGTTGATTTGAAAGTACAGCAGTAGTTAACTAAGTTTCTTTATTACTCTGTTTATCCTTTTGTTAATTTTTCGGATTCTGAGGAAGGTCTTAACACCAGTTAAAGAAAAGGCAGAATTTCTGACTTAAATAAATTGTTGCTGCAGAAAAGTATTTTTTTTTTAATGTATTTCTTCAAAATTTTTTAAAAAATATTCCGTAAGCATTGTATTTTAACCTTGATATAATTCGGTCATCCCAATATTTTCTCAGATGTAGGAAAAATATGGTATGCAACTCTCAGTAGTAGCCATCAATGTAATCTTGCAGAGTTTACGAAATTCAACAAGGCTCGTATTGCGTAACCTACTTCGCAGTCGTGCAATAATGGCTAACATTATAATCTCGTTGCATGGCGTACTATTTTAATACGAGCAGTTAGGTAATTTAATAAAGGAAACGTGAACGCATGTGTAATTTATAACATTTAAAATTATTAATGTGATCGGGATCCGAAATCAGAAACTTTTGAATAAAAAGCAGAGACCTGATTGCTTGTGGTACTCCTCAGTTCCTGGTTTATTGTAAATTTTGTAATTCTTTAATAATTATTTTTTTTTTTATATAGAGGAATCTTTTTTTTTGGTTTACCTCCATTTTTTGCTGCTTCATGTTTGATTTTTATAAGGTAATGATAAAAATATTTTAATATAATTCTGATATCTGACCATTTTCAGATTAAATTTTACGAAGATAAGTTGGAAAATTTAAGTTAACGCCCCAGCCCCTAAAATAATTAACATTAACAAAAATCAAATTAATTAATTAAAAAAAGATAATGTAATGTTATTTTTTAATGTATTAACGGTTATGTACTTAAAAATATAACAAAGGACAATTATTTCCACATTCCAGAAAATCTTAGCTCACGCATGGTAGTAGTCACTGTACATATGTTATTGTTCTTAAGTCCTTTTAATACGTGCATGATTTATCTAATTTTAAATAAATTTTAAATAACATAAACTATAATTTGTTTCAAAAATTTACTTAAATATAAAAAAATGATACTTTTTCAGTTACCAAGTTAAATATTATAGTTTTTTGTTAAATATTGATGTTTTAGACCTAGAACCAAATTATTGGTTAGAAATCTTTTTTAGTTGCTTACTTGTAATTTTTAATATCTCATTATTTTGAAATTTACGAATTATTGTTTTTTTGTTTAATTTTTATTTTATTGCGCCTATGAAGGTTTTACACAAACATTTTTACAGATTTTATAAAAATATTTTGATTCTTTTAATTACAAATGTTTACGCCATTCTGCCATAAAGTTTTTCCGTTATTTCTACGAATTCACAGCTAGGGTAGGTCCCGTTGCTTTGTTACAAGGAATGTTTGAATTCCACTTGGTTTCGTATTGCTGGGTCCGTAAAGTCCACCTGTCTCTATTATTGTTATTGTATTCGAACCTCCCACCGTCATCCTTAGCGACCGCGCCTATTATTCTATCGAGTTATTTCTGACTACCCTTTTCAAACCCCCGTTATATTTTCGTCCGTTTACTTACACACACACACTCTCCTGTCCAGTACCTGGTTCTGGTTACCCCCGCGTTTTTTCGCCATCTTTTCGGCAGAGTACCTCCAACATCTCACCACTGCAGTCGCCTCTGGCAATACTCTCCTGCAAACTCTGTGTTAACCTTCACGCTCAAGCAGAATTTCAAACTCATCACAACACATTTGAGATTCCGCGCCTCATTCTACCACTAAACCACATCACGCCGCTGTATTCCTGATTCACCGTGCGGACTACGCCCAGGACTACATAGGTATTCTTCCGTACTTGCTGTTACGAGGTCATCTCTGGCAAATATTTGTGTGCTACAGGCAAGTTCAGTTTTTCTTTACTCATTACGTTAAACCTTTATGTTATCATTCAAATTTGTGGAACATTCAGTTCAACCTACCTATGCCGTTCAAGTTTCAATTTCACTTTAGTACAGTCACGACAGGTCACCATTACAGAAGGCTGTCATTGTTCAGCTGCAACCCATTTCATGTGCTCAATTAAGTTCAGTGTGATTATATTGTAATTAAGTCTTTTGTACTGTAATATTATTGTGTATTTTTCTACGTCAAACTAAAATTACATTTTTACATTATTTAACGTTAAGTTTGTGGTTCATAAATCAGGAAAGGCCAATGCCAATCAAGATTTACTTTAATTTATTTTTCTAAGGTTATGACATTTGTTCATTGCTAATTTTTCAATATTACAGCATTTGTCAGTAATGCAATAGTTTTCAGACATACTATGTTTATTGATGTCATATTTTTCTAAAGTTATAATTAAAACTAAGGTGTTTCATGTTATCCTTCAGGCTTTGTCAAAAACGTATATTGTAAAAATCTGTATTTAGAAGCGTGTACTCATGTATTTTTTCAGTTAACTATCATTGTTCAGACGCTGATTTCAGCTGATGTATTAAGTAGTTTTTAAGGTTATAATAATTAACTTATATCAAGTTGTTCTCATTAAAGTCCAATTTCTTTTGGCAAATACTAGCTGTGTGTTTTTTTATTTTTTAACTTTACCCAACAACAAAAATCAAAAAGAATTCAAAATTTTTTAATTTCTTTTATTAAAAGAATTCTGTAATTTATTTCGTATAGTACTCAAAGTTATTAATTATTAAATTGGAAGTTAAAATGATTATTGTTATATGTTAATAAGTAAGATTCTATGTACTCGTGATCTGTTTGTTTGGAAAGCTTTTGTATTAAATTAATATTTTAGTTTGTAAAACAAATATACTTTAAATAGGTAACATAAAATAATTATCATAATACTAATATAACTTAATAATTCTATTACATTATTGAGTTCTATTTTTCCGGAATGAGATCGATTTTCTGACTATAATGATGTCTGGATTAATATTGATTAGTTGAAGATTGGAAAATATTATTTGTAATTTACTTGAAGATCAAAAAATTTAATGAAATTAAAATGTTTTTGGTAATTTCTGGATCTGTTGAGCTGAAGGTAAAAATGACTGGCGTAGCATATATATAATATAAAAATCAAAATTTACATTGCTCTACGTATGAAGCTTCAGAATGTCATTCGTTCGTAAATTCTCAAACACCGAATATTATTTAAAAAGAGTGTTTATTAAGTACGGAAAAAGTAATAGGATTTTCTGGTTACTTTTCGTTTATTTTGGTTGAATAAAAAATTTGAAGTGGACACCACATGACTTACGCCTACTAAATTACGTACTAATTTACGTACGCCTACTAAATTACATATACATTTTTTTTTTTTTAAATGAAAAGTACATAAAATTTTATTTCATTAATAACTACTGATATTTTTTTCATTTTTTTTTTTTTTTATTATTGAATTATTACTTACCGTAATTTTTTTTTACACGCAGAAGTTGATAATTATTAATAAATCAAATATTTAAATTAAGAACAGTTTTAAAAAAAAAGGTGATGAAGTCTAATACGAATCGATGTGCCTTCCCCTTTATCCAAATAAATTTTGGCTATAACTTTGGAACCAATGAAAATAGGTAACACTTACATTATACCTTTGAAAATCTCTCAATGAGGGCTTATTACTGGAGTTAAGAAAGATTTTGAGCTTTTTTGGACACTTTTGTTTGGTTCATTCGATTGCAATCAAATGTGGAGGTGCACAACTAGATGTTACATCAGTCCTAAATCCAAAATTTCAACATTCTACGGCTAATGGTTTTTGAGTTATGCTAGATACATATTTACGTGCAGACGTCAAGCTGAAAGTAGTCAAAATGGTATCAGGGATGGTCAAAACGGATATTTTCGTTGAAATTTGTAAACCGAAATTTTTCGTGATTACAATACTTCCTATACTTCGTATTTGGAAGTAAAAAGCGATTAAAAAAATTTTTATTTACTTTTTACTGGCTGTATTTACATTAATTTTCTCATAATTAAATTCTCTACAAGTTTTACTACTAAATCTTCTATGTTTGTTAGTCATTTACCAAAGTTATTATAAACCTAAAAGAAACTGGGTTTTCGACACCGAATTTTGTGTTTTACGTTGGATATCTTAAAAACTACTGTAGTTACAGTTCTAGGACCTATTTTATCCTATTTCCCAAGTTACTCAAATTACATAAGAAACCACCATCTTTACTCCTAAGTTTGGGTTTAAAAAATTACAGTAGGGCTTCTTTTTTATGAAAAGAGCTGAAATACGGACGAAATATTTTGCTAGCCGTAACTCGAAAACAAAACCTTTGTCAGGTCTATTTTTATGTAAACGTTTTCGTTATTTTCACCGGTAGAACATCTTCTGAAAGTTTTCCCCTTACTTTATAGAACAGTCTGTACATAATGGTTAAATTTCATCAAAACAGAATAATATAATTACTGTATTTTGTTATTTTTTTAACCACTAAACGTTTATTAAATCTGCCGACGATATAGATAGAAGGAACTTTTAGTAAAAGATTATTTGAATAATATATCACATATAATCGGCAATCTTAAACAATACATAAATTTTCAATATAGTAACATTTTCAAAATATTTTTATTTTATACTTCATCATATTCCTTTTTAAATTACAGTAGCCTAAGGTTACAAAGCTGTTATAATATTTTTATATATATTTATTTTTAAACAATAACACAGTGAACATACTCAAAACCTTTAAATACTTTTCAGATCATTACTAACATTAAACATACAAAGTAATCGAAAAAGATTGCAACAGTTTAAAAAACATTATCTCGAAAACTACTACAGATAATCAAACGAATAATTTTTTTTTAAATTCACTAACTAAAAGATTTTTTTTACATACCTTTGAAGGTTTTATATATGAGTTCCGTTGGTCGCTCTGCAAACATTCAGTCAAAAATCGACTTCTGCCCAGGTCCTTTTGATTACGCAGGCGTAACTGTAGCAAAATCAGCGGTGATCCGTTGTCTAATAAGTTTTACATCCCTGATTTTCCAATGACAAAGATTTTTAACATATCTCCATAGAAGAAAGTCTAGGGTTGTCAAATCTGGGCTTCTCAGACCCTACCAATTCTACGATTACGGTATCTTTTATTGAGAACGCGTCGAACGCCTAGGATAAAGTGTGGGGGCGTACCATCTTGTTGAAACATTACAGCAATGTTAATTTCTTCTTCAATTGATCAAATTACAGGAAAACATAAAGTTGTAGCATATCTAAATAAGCATTCCCTTTGATAGCAGACTCATATGCATAAAGCTCATCGTACGTTGTGCCGTTATGCACATCGGCTCAAGGTCACGGCCGGTCTAAAAAACCGTGATGATATCCTGATTATTTTGCAGTTATAATCAATATTTTATTTCAATTGCATAGGGAGATACGATTTTCTTTATTTCTGCAACCTTTTTCGATGATCCGTATGTTTGTTTTAATTATACTAACAGAAAATTGGTTTTTATAAATGCAAAATTTACTTATTAGTGAAATTTTAAAAAGTTTATTGTAAAAACACAATAAATATTGATTTTTATCTTTTTTTAAATTTAAATTTCTTTATAAATATAATTACAAGTAGTAAAAAATCCTTTGATTTATCCTTTCTTTACAGAAAAATTTGTTTAAGAATAATTCATTACAGATAGCTTATAAAAATATCTGTTTTTTTAAATTCTACTAAAAATTAACTGTTGATTACTTTCTGTATATTTCATAATTTCCTGCTTGTTAAACCAAATGATGGGCCGTTATAGTAATACGTCTATAATGAAATCCAAAATAATCAAATACCAGAAAAAATTGTTGAAAAAAGGAAGTTAAGCTAGATAATATAATGAGCACTACTTAGCAGGTAATTTAGAAATGGAAAAAAATTTTGAATATTTATTAAAAATTCTTATTTTACTGGATATGCATTTTTTCTGTATAAAGTAGCCTAAAATCACTGCTGATTACGATATATTTTTTTACGATTATCTCATTAGTAGACCCTAAATCCGGTTAGGGAAATTATTTTATAACCGAATGACAATCAGTATTTCATTCATTTGTTAAATGAAGATGGGAATGGATTTTTTTAGAAATATTTATTACTGCAAATACAATTAATATAAAAATTATTTAAAAATATGTTTTAATGAAACTTCTTTTACTGTACGCGAGAGAGTATCTATGAATATTCTAGTACACTATTATGATTAGACGGTTTTTTATGTGAATGCAATTTACAATGAACCATAATTATTTTTAAGTTTGTAACGATAAATTTCAAATGTTTTTTTCCTCTATTTTTAATAAATTAGCATTTTAAAAACAGTCGTTATTTTTTATGTCCATGATTTACTATTACATTCTTCACATATGTTTTTGTCTACGATGTAAAATATTTTCATTTTGTAACCGTTGAAAATTTTATCATAATACTAATGTTATTGTTGACATTTCAATTTAACATTTGTAATAAGTTTGCTATATTTTATTCCTTACCTCGGTTTAATGTCAAAAATAACTTTGATGAATTGTTTTTATATTCATTAACTTCCGTTGAAAATTATTTTTTTTCTTTTTAATATGTTATGTAAGTAAATAGAATAACAACAACAAATATAAATTTAAACCTGTTGACATTACTTGATAGTAATAAATCATTCTAACACTAGGCCTTTTACTTATTTATTTTTGAACCTTAAACTCGTATTTTATGTGCAGAGATGTTTTAATTTACAGAGGAATTTTATATATTAAATAGAAATATTTTATTATAAATGATTCAAATTTACAACTTTATTTTATTTTGTTGATTTATTATATTTTATTAAATTAATTCATTTAACGTTGGATTTGATCAATAAATTGACAGATTAATTTTTTATTTATATTATTAGCCGCAGCTAGGACCTCCAAGAGGGTTGCCCTGGGGGTCGGCATCTCAGAATCGGATTATTAGGTGTCCAAAATTTGATTACCTGTTGTTTAATTTTTTTTTTTTTTTGAATGATGCAAACTGATATAACGAAAGTTAAATTAGAAATTTAACTCCAGAAGTTGATACTAACGAATCGTGATTTTCCGCTAGCGATCGGCACATCCCGGTGCCTAATTTTTGATTATAGTTCATTATTTTATGAAGAAGAACAATCACATAAATAAAAAAAAGTACTCGTATTATTAATATTGTTACCACATATATGCCTAATTTAATATCGGCGGACGAACACAGTAGCAGCTCAGATGTTAGCAGGAGCACAATATAGGTACGCGCTGGTACAAGGTCACTCCCGCCGCACAGTTCTCCCACCATAGCGGCGCTGCAGCCCCCACCACTCTCAGGCTCCAATAAAAGCGGGTACACTAGAATGAATTTTTATTTCATCGTCGACCACCACCTGGAGAAGGCCAAGAAGAAGATGAAGAAGATGGAAGAAGTTCCCTGGCCGCCTCAACGTGGGACCTCCCGGCGGATCCCAACATTCCCGCCGAGTGAACCGCTGGACGCGGATGCTACTTTCCCGCTCCAGCTCGCCGAGCTTCAATCGCCCTGGCCAGTGTGGGATCGCTCGAGGGGAACCGCTGGCGAAGGACTACCCGAAACTCCGGGGCTCAGGGGGGCCACCTCTGCCACGCTGTAGTGGGGACCCAACTGCCGCTGAGGGAGAGCCCGGTCTCATTTCAATGGACGAGCCCCAACTCCCCGACTTCGCCGAAGATCAGCTTGCGGACCCAACAGCTCTTCTCAGAGCTAACGCAAAAAAACGGTCCTTTTCAGGGCCACCACAAGGTTATAAATTACGAGCCGTCGAAGTCAATCGACGACAACAACAGTCCTTCTCAGGGCTACTACGAGGTTATTATGGTCCATGCCGTCGAAGCCATTCGGTGACAGTATAAATTTCGCATATATATCGATATATATGCGATATACAATAATATAAAATTATAGACCTGGCCACCAAGAGACAAATACTAACAAATCGGGACTTTTTGCTAGTGATCGGTACATTCCGCTGCCAAGCTAAGGAGGACGGACACATACAGACAGACAAACAAATGGCCTTTAGTAGGGTAGAATTTGCTTTTGACATCCTTTAAGCAGTTGGCATCAGAGTGGTTACCTTATCCGGCAATAAAAATCTCGCAAATCCATTCCGCCAACATACCCTGGGAAAACCGAGTTAAAATACCCAAAAGAATAAATGTAAAATTAAAATTAAAAATATGTACTCTATACATATCACCTAGTTTTCTCTATGTTTAATACAACCAATTTTTCTTAGCTTCATTTTTTCATCACTTGTTGATGGTTTGGAAACCAATCCATCTTTAAAACAGTGCATTGATACTTTTAAATTTCTGTTCTGTTAATCTTTATATAATGTTTAGTCAACGCTCCTCCCTTTATTTGACGTCATACCTTATCTAGCCTTCTTCTTGTTTATTTGTTATGAATGGTTATATTTATATTTTACTTTTATTTATCTATTTCCAGTTTTCAATAAATTGAGGTTCTTGAAAAGGACATCCGCTTGATTGTTAACCTGTTCATTTATGATCGTCTTATTGTTACTTTTTATTTAAAAAATTTTTAGATTTTTTAAAATGTTCATTCTTTTTCCTTTAGCACATTTGTGAATTAGTTTAATTGAAGAATAATTATTACCTTACAACAACTATTTCATCCAGTTTCTTTGGTATTTCTTCTCTTACCTCTTCCTTATTGAAACTGAAAACTTTCCTTTTTTTGAATCCATGAATTTATTATACATGAATGAATATTTTTAAGAAATAAAAGACATATTAAGTCAAAATTAGTTTAGACATAAAAAAAATGCTAAAACTTATTTCTTTCATTATATGTCAAATTTGTCTTTAAATAAAAAATGTATATATATATATAACTTTAAATTAAATTAGTAAAATCAGTTTAGTAACAATTCTGAATATGCATTAGTCAGCATTTTCAATTGGTCTTCATTTATTTCCTTCTCTTTTACTACCATTTTATTCTTCTTTCTACGCCTTTTTTCTTTGTCTGGTTATTTTATCTATCAACGTTCATATTCTTCTCTTTTCTTTATTCTATTTTTACCATCCTTTTCGGTGCAAGTAAGTTTCCGTATTATACAGTTTCCTTTTCTTCTTTTAACAACATTTTATCTATATTTTTTCCATTTACTTTCTTCAGTACATAGCCTTATTTTAGTAATAATTTTATATAATTAAAATAATGTATTATTTATATCAAGTATCTCAATAAAGTGACTGTAAACGACCTTAAGACATAAATCATTCCCCAAACTGTTATAATCATTCTTATAGCAGCAAATATTTTATATCAGGCTTACTTTAGAAGGTGAGGTGTGAGAATTGATCTTTAAATAAATCAAGAGGACTTTGAGAAAATTGAATTGTCGATCATTGTTGCAATCTACTCTTGTTTAGTTGGTATGAGGATAGTATTTTTGGTATGTAAAGAATCAATCAAGTAATGCTCTGAGTGCATAATCTAATTAAAGTTAGATATAGGAAGAGGTTTTGTATGAAACCTTCTGTGTTAGAGGAAGGCGCGGGGATCGCGTTTCCGCGAATCGATTAATTTTATAGTTAAGGGTTATAAGTTGTGTTAAGTGTTCCGTGGTTGGAAAAGGCCGTTCTAAGGCGATAGAAGGTTGTGTAAATATATTGATGGAAATGTCTGCCGAGGTATTTGCATCCGTACCATTCAGACAGCGGCCAAACTGATGACTGTGTTGTGTTTTCAAGTTTAGAGGGTCTAAAAGACAATCTCCGGTAAAGCCCATCAGAGCTAGGAACAGAGGGAGTAGTGTGGCGACCGGGATCGTCACAAGGCGGGGTCTTTGCCTATGGTGGGGGGGTCAGGATACCAGAGAAAAAACATTTGATTTGCACCTCTTGTACACCTGATATATATTTATTATAGTCATAAGAAAATATTGAAATAGATAATGTACAAAAAGAAATTAATAAAGTTTAAAAAGAATTATTTTACTCCAATTAATTGGGTTTTAATTTTTTTTCAAATAAAAGAATAATAATTTTTAAAAAATTCCATACTAACTGTATATTTGAATAATTAAACGGAATCTAAAATAATTTCAAATATTCTTGTTCTCTACCTTTCATTAAATTATTTGGGTGTAGCTGATAATTTGCATACGAAATTAAAATATACTCATATTCAAAACAAGATACTGTTCATCAAATGAAATAATTTGTTTTCTTATTCTACTATATCCCTGCCGTCGAGTATTAAATGAATAAAGCAATTTAATTTAGATGCTATCTAATCAAAATATCAGTTATGACTGACATACATTACTAAATCAGAATAAATTTTAGTCACAGGAGACACTTGTTTTAAAAAAGCATGCCTAGCGTAGAAAAAAATCTGAATTTTTACTCGTTTTAATTTTGTAGTTGTATAATTTATAACCAACGAAAAGTAATTTTCGTATTGTTAAATTAATGGAATTTTGTTGTCTTCCACGAGTACAAAAATACTACAGACTTTGAATAAAGTTTTATATGTTTGTGTGTATATCTGTTAATCTGAACGAACGTATATGAGGAATAATTTAACCTACAATCGGTAAATTTAATTAACTTGTTCTGTTATATATTAATTTTTAAATCATATGACAGTGGTAAAATATTTAGCGAGGTGCTTTATTGAAAGCAGACTGTAGTATATAAAGATTTTATATATATTTTAATTAATAAAAAGAGGTGTGTGTGTGTGTGTGTGTGTGTGTGTGTGTGTGTGTGCGTGTGTGCGTGTGTGTGTGTATGTGTGTGTGAATAATAAAAATCAAATTTCCATAATGTTTCATTACAAGAAACATAATCAAAATTTAATTCTTTCAACAATTATGTTTTTCTATGTTAATGTTCATCCAATCCGCTTTATAGATACATTGTAGTGTTAAAATACCCATCGGTATCAGCATTAAAATAAATATATTTATATAAATTGTTTTAAAATATATGACTATTTATAAAACTACACAACCCACTTAAAATATTTGGAATATTATCAATTTTTCTAATATTTCACTGTTTCAATAACTATTTTATTCTTTTAAACTTAACTTACTGTAAAAAAAAATCCTAAAGCAGGTGGAAAAGACTTTTTTGAATATTTTTTTATTCAAAGAACCAAAAGAACTTAGACAGTATTCGTGACTAAGAAATATAATAACCAAATTTATTCCAACATTGGCAATTTACACTCTTCGTAAATTTCAAAGATTTTTAGTAGTATAATTGCAATAATTTTTTTTACTTCCTTTTACGAAGTAAAGAAATTTACAAAAATTTCGTTTACAGGTTTCAACGGAAATATCCATTTTGACCATCTACAATCTATTTTGATTAGTTTCAGCATGACATCTGTAAGTACATATGTACGAATGTATCTCGCATAACTATTAGCCGTAGAATGTTGAAATTTTTGATTTAGGAATGTTGTGACATCTAGTTGTGCACCTTCCCTTATGATTGCAGTCGACTGAACCAAAAGTGTCCAATAAAGCACAAATTCCAAAAAAATTGGATTTTGGATTTTTTCTTAATTGCGGTAATAAGCCCTCGCTGAGAACTTTTCAACGATATATCTTAAGTGGTACTTATTTTCATTGGTTCCAGAGTTACAGCCAAAGACAATTTTAATTAATGAAATATTTGGATTTTACAAGGAGAAAGCACATCGGTTCAAATCCGACTTCAGTCCCCTTTTTTTTTTAACTTTATTTTTATTTTAAATATATTGATTTGTTAATAATTATTAACCACTGATTGCAAAAAAAAATGTTTACGATATATAATAATTCAATAACAGCATTAAAAAAAAAATGTAAAAAAATATCGTAAATTATTAATGAAATAAAATTCTATGTACTTTTCATTTTAAAAAAAATTTGTAGATGTAATTTAATAGGCGTGCAAAGAAGTCATGTGATATCCACATCAATTTTTTTTTTAATTTAGGCATATATTTTTACACGAGCATACAATTATTTTGTACGAAATAACTTGTTTTGTTAAATCAGCCTATTAGTACATATTAAAATGTGCCTTAAGAAAAGTTAATTTACACACAACAAACGCATAAAATTTCTAATTAAAATTTTTTAGATAGCAAATTTAAAGTAATTTCGTGGAAATAATTATTTTCATATAGTGCCAAATTCACTTCAACGTGAAAATTTTGGAATTAGATTTCATAATACATCAGTTTAATAATAAACTAAATAGAATTAAATTATGAGACTATTATGTAATTACTTACCATAAAATCCCCCTTATTTTGAGCATCAAACATTTTTTTCAATTTGATATAAGTATCTGTTTATTTCATCACCTTAAGTAACAAAAAAATTAACGAAAATATTATTAAATTTATACTGATGGACAAGGAAGAGTTGGGACTTTCGGTACGTGGTACATTAGGTGAAAATAAAGATGAATGTTCTTATAAACCTCAGGACAATATTTTTAGTAATTTTCGAAATCTGGGGGGAAAAAAACAGAAACTGGAGTCGAAAAATACACTATTTTATGTTTCGCATTCAGTAATTTTGTTAAATGAATAAAAAACACATTCAATTTTTAAAGAAAAGTAGTTTATATTATATATTATAATAGGATAAATAACATTTTTTTTTTTAAATAGAATAAATAATTTATGTAAATAAATATGTAAATGTTTGTTCAATATCTTAAATCTCCGAAAGTTCTTCACCGATTGCTTTGAAATTTTGACACAACGTTGCATTCGAATACGCGCGTGTTTTTATATACCTACTACTTATATACCTAAGATGTCAACATCTATAAGACGTCAATATCTAACACGTGTGACAGGTAAAAACATGTTTTAAAAGAAAACAGCGCTATCTGTTGGATGTAAACGCAACACCGCTATACTAAATATTTTACGATTCCATTTCAATGTTTCCGATATGTGTGTTTTCTATGGACTAAAAAACTACTGGACCGATTTACGCGCTGGGAGCGCGTAAAAAGGGAGAAAGGGAAAAATCGAAAAAGATAAAAAGGAAGAAGGTAAAAAGGGAAGAAGGAAAAAGTGGAAAAAAGAAAAAAGGAAAACGTGGAAAAAGAAATATAAAGGGGATAAGTGAAAAAAGAAAAGAGATAAGCGGGAAAAGAGGAAGGGGGAGGGAAATAAAGAAATGGAAAAGGGGAGTGAAGGAAGAATGAAGAATGGAAAAGGAGAAAATGGGGAAATTGAAAGGGAGAAAATGGAGAAAGAGAGAAAGGGGAAAAGGAAAACTTCACAAAATTTAAATTTTGTGAAGTTCCGTAATGTTCATTTTGTTAATTGTGTTAATTTAATTATATATATACTCAAATCTAGAAATACCGAAGCATTAGTTTTAAATAAAATAGAATCCACAGAAACTAAGAAAAATAAAAATTTCGAAGTTTATTAAAAATAAAACATAAAAATGTGGCAGATTTTAACTAGGTACTGAAACAAAATTTTCAAAATGTACCCCCAATATTGGAGTAAATTTCACCACTACATTTACCTATTAATTTGAGTCCCAAAAATTACAATCTGGCTGAGTTTTACCGAAGGCGCAAAAATCAGGGCGAAATTTTATGACAGCCGATATTCGCTAACGAAGTGTTTCCGAACTTATGTTTATGTGAACGTTTTCTTTATTTTCACCAGTAGAACACTTCTTGAACGTTTGTTACATTCTTCATAATCATTCTACAGGAAAAATACTACATTGGCACTGAATATTTAAAAATGCGTAATACTAATTATATTAACGTTTACAGGAGAAGATAGCTTTAATTTTTTCCAGAATAAAAATTGATAAAAAAATACATAAATATATAATAAAAAATATATAAAATAAATATTACGTGTAAATAATTATTTTAAATATTTTGTTAAATCTCTTAAAATAATAATTCATTTTAACCCTGCTTTGCTAATGAGTTTCTACTTTGAAGTTGTGCAGGATTAGGTAGCGTAGTGTTAATAAGATAAATTTTTTTCACAATTATTTATAATCCTTAAAATAAAGAATTTTTGTTAATTTTCAATAATTATTTAGAAAATCAATTTTTTATGACTCTTTTACTTATAGAATAGAAGGTATTTTATAAAATATTTTAGTTTATTTTCATTCTGATAACTGTAAAAATGAGAAAAAATGTGTATTTAATTTTTAAAGGTGAAGCATTTATTTTATTCGTAAATCCGTAAAATAGTATCATTCATTTTTAATTTCTTTTAAATCGTATTTTCAAAATTTAATTCAAGTACAAATTATGATTTTCCCATTAATAAATGTTATTTTTTTTTTTATTTTAATAATTATTTTCTTTTTTAATGCTCACTAATTATTACTACTAGCTACGTTTTAGTTAATGATTAAATTTCCAATTATCTAAACTTCGATTTTATTTACCGATAAAATTCAATCGAACATATTTATATATTTAAAATATGTTAATTACATGTTCTGAAAAATTGTCATTTCATTTAAATTAATCGTTTTACCTCAATGATGTATGTAGTTTGCAGAAGAAAAGATCATTACGTTTCGTTAAGTATACAATTAGTCAGTTTTATTACTATTATTATTATTTTATATTATTTTGCATTCAAGTCGGTCAGTCTTTATCCAACTTCCCCTGTTATATCATGAACTGTATCATGTTCATTTTGTATAATAAAAAACGAAAGATATATAATTAATTGTATGACATAAAATTATTATTTATGAAATTAACCGCTGAATTATTTAAATTTATTCCGTAATAAATTTTGCTGTGTCACATTATCTCGTAATGGAATTAATAAATATTTGAATATTTAAAAATTTATATACATTTACGTTATATTAAATTACTTTTTATGTTAATATTGCATTTATTAAATAGTTTTTATTAAAAAGAAAGAAAAGGAAAAATAATATTAATAATAAAGAGATTAAATAATAAATAAAACATGAGTTATATTTATCACTAGACAAGATGCACTGCACAAATACCAATAGTGGTGCATGGTTAGAAAACCATTAACTTACTCACTCGCATAACATTGCCAAGAATTGGCGCCAAGATTTCTCTTTCCTAAACCCTTTTTTTCACTTTACCTTTATCCTCTCTTGCTACCTACATTTTTCTTTTTCATTCTTCGTACCGTATGTTTTTCATTTATTCTGCTGATATGAATCCGGGTAACAATTTTAATTATCAACCCAAACGTTTTTCTAAGATTATAATGATATATTATATTTTCGTATTTTAGATAATAGGCCATTATTAATATCTATACTTTATTAGAGCATTTCATACTTGAAATAGAAATCTTGGACTCAATCCAACTAGTTTTATCTCTTACATTATTGTTTGTTTGTTTATTTAGTCTATTAAATTTTATATTTTTTTAATTTCAATTGTAGTGTGTACGTATATACGTAGTTCATTTGAATTGTTTTTTCTTCTACTTCTTAATTTAAATATTTCTTTAACTTTTTTGCATTTATAACTGAAATAAATAATCTAATGACAAAAAAATTGTTAATTTTTATAATCTTAAGCAATGCTAAAATTTATTAAAGACCACCTTCGTGATACAAACCTGCTTGTCAGTTGTATAGAAGATCCAGGGTTTAATTCCCATTTTGGCCTATAAAAATTACGAGGGTCATTCAATAATAAAAGAGATGAGTCTTATTTCGAAATCCGACACATTTCCTGAATTGCAATTATAATAATAAAAAATCTGACAACAATGTTGTAATACTTACCTATTGGTTACTTATTCTGTTAAGAGTGAAAAATAACGATACATGAAAAAAATTACCAAAGATTTAATTTATGGGATGAGGGTAATTTATGATGTTTTATTACATATTACCATTATATGTTTAAATAAACTAAAGAAAGTTATAAAATTTCAAAAATTATTAATTTTTTTATAATTTCTGTTCCCCATCTCGAAAATCGCCTTTCAAGAAAATTCTTTGATTTTTCAGCTTTACTATGAAAATGGAAGGAATTAAAAAATGTACAACCAATTAAAAGTTACCTAAGATTTATTATTTTGGAGGTGGGAATGAATTACGGTGAAATTTTATTGTAATATGATTACTAAAAGTTTATTATTTATACTTTTAATATTATTAAACATTTAAATAGACCTAAAACAGTTTCTAAAAATTCAAAAAATCGATATTTTTAAACTTTGATCTGATCCCACACTCCCCCAATGTTGCCCCAAAATATCTTTTTGCGGTTACACTACTACCATGCTTAGGAAGACATTAAAAAAATTCCGTTAAAAAGTATGGAATAAATAAAAAGATATCTTTTTTTGGGGTAAGGGAAATTCGGTTCATTTTTTTTTTAAATGGTAACATAAGCATGCACTCATGTACTGAGCTTAATATAAAGTGGGGTTATGTTTGCAAAATTTTGTAAAAATTGCCCCCAAAACCCTCTAACCCCCGGAGATATTGACCCAAAATCTTATCAACAAATTTCCCGTGTACATGACTATCTGTACAAAATTTCATACAAATCGGTTATCCAGTCAAAAGTTATTAAGCTTTAAACGTGCGAACATACGTACATACGTACTTACTTACGAATATTACCCACACTTTAGGGTGAGGTAGTATTTTCCGATGGTTTCCCGAGTTACTTGGGTTTGAAACCGGCTGTTGTGAAGCAGAATAATGCTTTTGCGCTGAGATCTAAGGCAGTTTTTTCTACACTGCTATCTTCACTTTGTTGATAAACATGGCACAATATTATGCGCTGTTTATTGTTTCTATAATATCGATAAAAAACCGGGCCTTTTGCATCCCGAAAGATTGTCATCATGATTTTTCCTGCTGATGGTCGGGTTTGGAATTATTTTCTTGACAGGTGTACTCGTGTACTTCCCACACCATACTCTATCTTTTTGGTTCAGCTTCATAATGGTGAACCCATAACTCATGATAGGTTAGAATATTGTGCAAAAAACATCACTTTCCTGCCGATATCGTTTTTTTCACATGAGAAGTCCTGTTTCCATAGGATGATCTGTCAACTCTCTTGGAACCTATATTGCATTTGTTTTACAGTAATTGTGTTTATTGGTGATAATGTTATGAATTTTACCAACACTTGTAATTTTTCCGCTATAATCTTAACGTAGTCAAGTCCGTTGGTATTCTTGAATGAGAGATTTTATACGAGTATCAAGCGTTGAAGTTGAAACTTAAACTGGATGTCCAGAACGATGCTCATTCGTCAATGAAGTTTGATCATTTAAAAATTTTTCTACCCATTTTAAAAATGTCTGCAGTTTATTTACCTTTGCCCTTATTTTTTAATCATAAGATAGTAAATGTTAACCGGCTTTTCACACTAGGAAAGCAGTAAGACGAATCACTGCGTGTTGTTCAACTAATTTGCGAACTTCAAGAGTACTAGCAATCGTAAAATAAGGGTTTCAGGTTATAAAAAAACCAATTTTACACAAACAGATGATGAAAATTATCACACGGTTACCAACTTACTGTTCTTTAGAATTATCAAAACCCTTTTGTTTTGCCTCCGTAACTATGGTGTCTGAATGATTCTCGAACAACGATTCAACTCTGACGTAGTCGTTAATAATGTGTAGTATAAAAAAAGGGTCTAAATGATCTGTTAACATATTAAATGTATTATTTTTTTTATTTCATCTTAATTAATTTTATTTAAAATTTATTTATAAAAATAAGTAATGTTGATTAAGTTTACTGTAAAACGTAATTATTTCATAAGCAAAATATAAAACATCTCGTGCTGTTATACAAAAATTAAGCATATTTCGTTTTTCACAAGAGTATATTTAGGCTTACTATTGTTTTTAAGAAATTTAAAAAATTTTGTCTATTTAGCAAATTTTGTCACGACTGTTAAATCACATCGAATGCTGAACATTTAAGACTACATTTAAAAGTTATTGCTTTAGATTATTTTTTATTTAATTTTATCGTTTGAGTTTAATTAACATCAATCATTCCAGTATATTTGCTGTTTAAGAACGCAGTCTATTGTCATATAAATTAAAAATAAATCTTAGTATAAAAGTATGACGTTTGTTCATTTATATACTATAAATCCATTAAGTATAAAATAGTGTGTAAAATTTATCCACGTATACTGCCTTAATTTGTTCTTTGTTCTTATTAACGAAATTAATAAGCGATTACTCCTTCTTTACAATTGTAGTAGCATTTATACCCAATTTAAAAAAATAAATCTGGTAATCACATTTTTCATCTAATTAATTTTACACCCTTCTACAGTCGCTTCTACTCTGACCCGATCTATTAGCCTCAACATATCTCCTATATCCTTAATTATCTATTTTATATATTATAATATTTGTCTTTGTTTACTATTTTTCTTAATCCTCGGGATATCCTTTTTAAAACTAAAATAGGGGATCCGAACTGTTTCACAGCATCAGAAAATTAAATTAGCTAAAGTTATAATAGATAATTTACTTTGTGTTTCATAAGACTTTCAGACATTATCTGTGCGTCAATCCTTAGGTTCTTTACTTTCACATTTTAAATGATTTTCTGCGTGATAGGGCAACGTACAATTTTTCAAGACTATAAACTGGTTCAGGTTTATTACAGGTGATTTACAGATTTATAAATAAATAATAATAATTTGTAAATAAATAAAAACTAATAATCCGTTTCTAGATACACTTTCCATTACGTTTACTGTATTACAACTAATCTTAATTAATGAGAGTGACGGGTAATATGTATATAATTAAAAGGTAAATTCAAAAAAATAAAAAAACTCTGGACTGTTTTATCGGTCCAGATTTATTCCAGAAAACGTAGCGTTTACGATAAATATCTAAACGGTTAGTAACAATAGTATTTCTTCTTTCCCGCTTTCGATATATATATTTATTATCGTTCAAACTTCGAATCATATATAGAAACACTTATATTTGAAGTGATACAGTTGTTATGACATTTGCCAGTCCGTTAAACCAATCAGAGATCATTTATACTTACTTTCTTAATGGTTAATTTAATTTAAATAACGTTCCCTCAAAAAAGTTTTAGAAATTAAATGCTAGATGTCGCTTTGAGTATGAGAAATGCTATGTTGCGTTAAAACTCCTTTCATAATTGAGTGAGTGAAGTCTGTGCATATTGGTTATCTCTGGTCAAATGTAATGAGTGTTTTAAAATCCCAACGAAGTCTGTAACTAAATTAGTTTCTCATTAATTGCAGAAAAACGAAATTTTTTTTTTGTTTGTTAACCAGATTTTTTTATTATATAGATTTACTAACTTTGGAAATCTTATTATGTTGCCCACCATGCTTCTTTTTCCAAGATTCTCCTTTATTCTTCTCGAAATGTCTTTATTTCGTATTTTATCAACCCCCACCTATTTATTAATATTTTCTAGAAAAAAAAAGTAAAGAAAACCTCTATTCAATTTTTTTTTTGTGTATTTCTTATTAACATTTTTCGCTGCTATAAACCACCATTTAATTATCTCCTATATTGCTAAATTAACTGTAGCACACCAATTTACATTTTTGAGTTAATTTTTTTTTTTTTTTTTTTTTTATTGTATGGTTTATTACAATAAAATCTATGTAATTTTGAATAATTTTTATTTATTTTTTTCATTTTATACGTATTAAAATGAACATAAATTTTAATCAAAAATATTTATATAGTGAAATAACCATTTTATATTAAAGGTAAAGATGAAATTGACCTATTCTTTTACAGTTACATTATAATATTTAAGTTAGTTATTTAAATAAAGAATTTTCTGTGTCACATATACTGTTATGTATCTTCTCTTATCCTTCATCAGTTATATTATAAACCACATGTATGATATGTTTTATTGATTTAAATGTTTTTCCTTTTAAACAAAGAGAGATATTTAATAGCGTTTCTTTGTAGATGTAATCAACCGGCTTCCACTTTAAGTTCTTTACTCAAAAGAATGTTGCTAATTTCATAAGAGATTGTCTCATCTGGTAAACGTGGAAAATTTAAAAGTATTTTACGTGATTAAAATGGATTGTGCGTTTTATATATATTGTTTTGTTATAAGTAATATCCATTTAAACAAAATTGTGTTTATACTTGTTGGGTTTTATGTGAAATTTTTATTTATACAAGAATATGTATCAGGATAAATAATAATATTAAATATGTAGAAAAATAAAATTCTCTAATTTTAAGAAGATTATAGAATATTTTTACATTGAGTTACTTATATTCAGGATAGCTCATTAAAAATCTGATTACAAATTTGAACCGATTGCAGTTCATTAAAAAATATTTTATTTAATACTCTTTCAGCTTAAATGGGCGCTTTAGTCCATTATAAATGGGCACATTAGTCGTATAAATTCTTGCAAACTTTACTTCCATTACCGGCCTTGTTAGCGCCAGTGGTAGCGTCTCGGCATTTCATCCGGAGGTCCCGAGTTTGAATTCCGGTCAGGCATGGCATTTTCATACGCTACAAAATTGACATTTCATCTCAGCCTATGAAGCAATAGTTTTTCGTGGTCCCAAAGGCTAAAAAAAAAGACTTTCATTAAATTTTATTAAATCTTTAATGTAATAACTTGGCATAGTAGTTGTAATCTAATAGGATCTATAATTTAAAGAATAATGGTAAGTATTTTCCGTGGATTAAACCTAAAGACATCACTCAATGATTATGTGAATTTAAGAAGTTTTTCGATCATTTATCTTTTAATTTTATTCATTATAAATATATTCAGATTATTTTATCTAAATTAAGAATCTAAGATAGGAATATTTTTACCTGAGCTTATTAAATATTGTTATTAATTTACAGTAATAAACTTAGAAAATCAGGAGCTATGAATTTTATAAACGACAATTACATTTCTATTATGGTTATCAACGTAACTGATCGCTTAAATTATCGATAACTCCAACATAAACCCAAAAGTTTATTTTATTAATAAAATTAATATTTACTCCTCAAAGAAATCCTGTAATACAGAATGACTCAAATAGTTCCAAGAAATTAATACATACGCTCTTATTTTTTGAGTTACGAGTTTGCAGACCGTTCAAAAAATTCCCGGCCTGACAAAGAAACACAAGATTTTTGAGAAATTTTATTTTTATTTTTCAGCATGCAGTTCGATACATTTAGAACAATATTAAGTATTAAATATAAATTTTCCTATGACTCAAAATGAATATAAGGGTTTTAAAGTTATGTAATATTTATTAAGTTTTACTTACATTAATAAAGTATTTGAGAAATGTAAGAGTAACTCAAATAGTGTTTCCTATTAATGTTCAATGTGAAAACCATTTCTCACACGGCACACATCCAGCCGATAGGTGAGTTCATCCGATGCTTTAATCATCAAATCTGGAGTGATTGATGCGACAACTGCTTCAACCCTCTGTCTCAAGTTAGGTAGATCAGAAGGTAACGGTTACACATACACTTGATCATAAACCCCCCCCCCCCCCCAAAAAAAAATCGCACGGGATCAGAAAAGGCGAACGTTGAAGAACGGCAAACAAGCCCTGTCATCTGATCCTCCGGCGACCTATCAAGCGGTCGGAGAGAATTTCATTCAACCAATAACGTACACTGTTACGCCAGAGGAGGCGCATCCTCTTGTTGCCAAATAAAATTCAATGATTTATATTGGAGTTGAGTAAAGAGCCAGAATAGTTTATTCCAGACACACTTGTTTCCGTGAAAAAGAACGGCCCGTAAACTTGCCATCGGGATACAACACAATAAACATTCAGTTTTGGGGAGTCTCATTCACACTGCAATCATTTGTAAGGATTTACTGATCCCCAGATACGCGCATTTTGTGTGTTTACTTTTCCATTAAAATGAAATGTCGATTCTTCACTGAATACGACACAATGCAGAAAGACTTCGTTGTCTCGATGCATCATTTCATTTGCGAAGCTAGTACGCAAGCCATAATCTCTAGGCTTTAGAGCTTGTAACAGCTGTAAATGATATGGACGGTTAGCTTCCTTAAAACCCTTTACACAGATGTCACTGGAATTGCTAATCCGCGGCTTGCCCTCCTAACTGATTTCTTAGGACTACGCAAAAAAGACCCTATACATATTCAACATTGTCTTTGGATACAGTCGGTCGTCCTTTATTCTTCCTTTTAAATACAAAATTCTTCCTTACAAATACAGCCAGTGGTTTCAAATTGTTTATTCTATCTACGAATGATATTATCACTCGGGGAATCAAAACGTAACGCAGGTTGAACGGTAATTACAGATTTGCACTTTCAAAATGCATAACACAGTAGCTTTCTGCTGGACTTACTAGCGCTTTCAAGCGAAGACTGCATACAGTTTATGATCTTATGCTCAACTAAAACTGTTTGAGTTGCTCTTTCATTTCAGTAGTTCTCCTAGCTACTTCTTCAAGTTTGAGAAGAGGAAGTAATCCGTGAAAGCAAAATCCTATGAATACGGCGCATGTGGAAGCACTGCAAAGTGTAGGTTTTGCAGTTTTCCTAAAAAACCCGAGTGAAAGTGCAATTCCTTTTTGGCCTGTTATGAATGTTTAGCCTGTATAGAAGCCTCCAATCGGTCTAGTTGTATAACGTAATACTCCCCGCTGATAATCATGCCTTTTCGCAGGACTTTGGTACTACACCACGAGAATTACAAAAAAACCGCAAACATGACTTCCTGCAAACCGTTTTTGTTTTCTTTGGTGCAGTTTCATCTCCTTCCTCAATTGTTTCGACTCTTGTTTGGTTTCTGACGTGTAATGGTGATTCTATGCTTGACCTACTGTTATAAAATTTCAAAGAAACTCGGCGAATCGCGTTTATCTAAGTCTGTACACCCTTGTGAAGTTCTTAGTTGGATCCTTTTTTGATCGAATGTTAATAATAGCGTCATCCACCAAACGGTAAGCTTTTTCTCCAAAACATCAAGTAAAATGTCGTGGACACAGTCTGTTGAGATGTTCACGATGCCAGCAAGCTTCATTCGGCGATCATTTAATTCGGCATCGTAGATTTTTGTGATGATTTTGTCGGTGGTTGGTGTTTTTAGGCGTACCGAGCTTTAATCATGTCGAAAGGCAGTACCACGTTTAAATTCAACAACCAGCTTTTTTACCATCGAGAACGAAGGGGAAAATCCTTTAAAGTCAATCAAACTATTTTTGTATGTTTGTCGGGCTAACCCTTTTGAGACGAAGTACTTTATTACAGTTCGTACTTCAATTTTTTTTATTTTTCAGAAAATTTAAATATTTTTTCGCTTTTCTTTATCGCTACAAACGCACGCGTCTAAAACTTCACAGCACACCATCTCTGTGCCTGGATAAGAACTTTCCTCACAACCCGAATATATGTTGTTACTGAGTATAACATGATATTTAAAAAAACTATATTCTAGAAAAAACATTGTGTACACAAAAGATAATATTAAAATATGACAGATGTAAAGGAATATTTATATATTTGGGTATTAAACCTACCGCAAAGAAAATAAGAAAAATCAAGTGCTATAAAAGGATGCACTTGTTAAAATAATAGCAACGAAGTATTCTTATACTTTAGTAAGCTAAATGAATGCTTTAGAATGTTTTTTAAAATGCTTTAGTAAGCATTCTTTCTCTAGTAAGCTTGAAAAACAGAAATCATTTCAGGAATGATGCAACGAAGATAGGATATATTTAGAATCAGGTTGGCTGATAAAGAAATATATATATATATATATATATATATATATATATATATTAAAAAAAAGAGAAGATAAAACTCTTGTTGACTGTTAGGTGAGAAAAGGACGATATTGTTTATACATTAAAGAAATATTGAAGAGTTTGGAAAAAATCAACAGCTGACCAATCAAACAGTTAATAAATAGAAAACACTGACCCATAAATCTTTTGCCTACGAAGAAGTATTTACTTACATTTCATCAAACTTAAAAAAAGTACTTACTTTAAGCTTCAAAAATCTCTAATTAAGAAATTACTGGTTTATAAGATCACTATTTTTTTCTTTTTGCTTGTGAATATTGATCATTATTTAAAAATAAACATCCTGATTTTATAATTAAAAAAAAAAAACAAAAAAACGGTAATATTATATGATATATGAATCACTTTTTTAAGATATATAATTCGTAGACTATTTATTCTTTTTCATCCTACTTACATAAAAAGTTAATAAAGATTAACTTATGGAGAAATGTTTTTTTAATAATTGTTTATTATATTATCACATCAAAAGTGTACCATAAAAAAACAGTTTTTATTTCTTAGAAACTTGTTTTTAAAATTTCAACATTACATATAAGTCCAATACAATGTTGTAAAATAAATTAATTAATAACTGAATAAAATACGAAACCAAACTAAGAAAAACGGCTGTTTAAAAAATTCTATTCTTTTTATTTATGTAAAATTAACTGTGTCATGTTTTCATTAAACAAATATTAATTTAAATTGAATTGATTAATTTTCTTTAATTTTTACATGTAAGAAAAAGAATTAATCAGATAACTTTCATCTTAAAGTATTGTTAATGATTAAATTTGGTAATGATTAAATTTACCCTGTTAAATTTAACAAGAGAAGCATTTTGAACAACCTTAATTAATATTTTATACAAAGTTAATTTGCTATATTTCGTTAATATATTTTTATTATTATTAATATCATTTTGAACAACCTTAATTAATATTTTATACAAAGTTAATTTGCTATATTTCGTTAATATATTTTTATTATTATTAATATCATTTTGAACAACCTTAATTAATATTTTATACAAAGTTAATTTGCTATATTTCGTTAATATATTTTTATTATTATTAATATCATTTTGAACAACCTTAATTAATATTTTATACAAAGTTAATTTGCTATATTTCGTTAATATATTTTTATTATTATTAATATCATTTTGAACAACCTTAATTAATATTTTATACAAAGTTAATTTGCTATATTTCGTTAATATATTTTTATTATTATTAATATTGTGTTCAGTAATAAACAGTAGAAACTTTTATATTTAGTAATATTTTTTTCCTATCTGGAAAAATGTTGGGTTTTTTATACAGAGTGATTCAGGAGGAATAATCTGGGAATTGATTTTAAAGGTTGAAATAAAGAAAAACGTTCATACATACATATGTCCAAAAGGCTTTGTTATCGAGTTACAGCTAGCGGAAAGTTTCGCCTGTATTTCAGTTCCCCCGGTGAAATGAGATAATATAGAAATTTTTAAGTCGTTATATAAGGGGGTAAACTATTTTTATTGAAAAATAGAATAAGACACGTCCCAGAATTGTATATTCCGTAGTTTACATATCTCACGTAAAACAGAAAATTTTGGTGAAAAACAAGCTTTTTTTGCCTTCAAAGTGTAATTACTTTGGTAAACTTGTAGAGAATTTAATTCTGAAAAAAGTTATGTGGTAAAGTCTATTAAAAAGAAAAGAAAATCAACTTTTATTATTAAAAACAAAACAGAACAAAACTTTCCAGAAAAATGTTATGAATTTCTAAGAATTAAAAATGGCTGTTTTTAGTAAAATATATTTATACCTTTGAAAAATTAAGTTAGGAGCTCTAACTACATGTTTCGAAATTAATCTAAATCTGTTGTCATAGAATTGTGCTTAGGTGTTAATAATAGATGTCAGGCGGTTTAGTTGTTTTTACGTAATTTTGATCGAGTTCAATTATTTTTGAAAATCCTTTGTTTTGAATAATACCGCATCTCTTCACTTATGCAGAATATGCTGATATGATTTCTGGGTACACTTTTGCGATGAAAGTTTTCCAACTGCGATGGAAGAATACGGACGTAGATATCCTAGACGAGTAGTTGCAAACCGTAAAGTGTTTTGTAGAATTTATAACAATCTTCGTGAGAATGGTATATTTCCCAGCGCTCATGTTTTATCTGTACGTCAACCGGTACTTGGTGATGAAAGGGAAAACATTCTTCAGATGGCACAACTTAGTCCTGAAGAATTTCTACATGACTCGACAATCCACAAAGAAATATGGTCGACATTACTTGCTCATGGACTGCGTACATATCTTGTTCAGAAAGTTCATCACCTCCAGTTTGGTAACCATGCCAGAAGACTGGTGTTTGTGGACGAAACTACTTTTACCCGAAATGACAAACGTAACGCACGGAATTTACATTGTTGGAAGAAAACCCATACGATGTAGTTGAATCAAATTTTCAGCAATGATTTCGGTGAACGTTTGATGTGGTTTGATCGAAAACCAATTAATATCCCCTTTCATACTAGAAAGTTTCACATGGAGTAATACAATCTAGAATTTTTTTATATTTAAAATTTCTTACAGTGCTTGAAAACATGCTTGCTCATGCTTGCTCATTAGCGAAACGAATTTGTATGTACTATCAACTAGATGGATCACCAACACATTCACAAATAAAGTAAGACAATTCTTAGATGAAAAATTTACTGGTAAATGGACTGGACATAGAGGGCTAGTGAATTGGCCAGCTAGATCACCGGATCTTACTCCCTTAGATTACTATTTATGGGGATGGATGAAATGCGAAGTACGTAAACGAAAAGTAGATACACTTGATGAACTGATCGCTTGCATTCGTAATGCTGTTGCCCTCATTAAGGAATCCAAAGATGTTGTTAGGTTGTCGACTAAAAATAAAAAAAATGTTTTTTTTTTCCTGGGCGCACAACGAGGTGTCGTTATCAGCGCCCGGACAAGATTACAAATAAATTAAATATTAAATTAAAAACTAAAAACCAAAATTTTTTTAATAAAACTACAATAAAATATTACATCAATAATTTAAATTAAAACAATAATATTACCATCTCTATACTCCAAATGGGATAAACGGCTGAAAGCTGATAGTGATTACTCATATATTTAAATATATATGGACGGCCTGAGAAATCGTGAAAGATTAGATAACATTGTTTCATTGTTCCCCAACATAATTACCAAGTCAGCCCCTAGTTTAAATGCCGCATAACAGATTAAATCCAGAAGAATATGGTGTACAGTTATTTGGCAGTCGCAACGATCACAAACGGGTGCATCTGTTTGTGTTATGAGATATCCATCAGTGAACCTAGTGTACCCTGAACACAAACGGTAAATAATAACCTCCTCTTGGCGGTTATTTCTGCATTATAAGCTCCACGGTGATACAGTATTCTTAATAGAACGAAGTTTATTGTTGACGGTAGCATTCTATTTATTTTGCCACTTATCATGAACCACACTCTTCAGAAAAGAGATAAGATCGTTTGAGACAACGCGATTGGTGAAAAGAGGTTGGAAACAGGCCTCTTTTGCCGCACGATCAGCGCGCTCATTGCGTGAAATTCCGATATAGCTGTAGATCCAGTAGAAGCTTACAGTTGTGTTGCGTTGATTTATTTGAGAAATAACACACTGAATCTCAGTGACAACAGAGTGTCTGGAATACATGTTACTAATCGCTTGTAGGCACTCGCGGAATCTGAGCAGACAAGTACGTGTCGAAATGTTGGGCTAATTATTTTTAAGGTCTTGTCAGCGGTGGAATTTTCGAACATTTATTGTAAATTAATACAGTATAAACCACAGCGAGAATTTCTTTAAAAAAAATTAAAATATTTTAATTTTTCAATGGTCTAAATTTATTTTACTAACAACAGCTGTTTATAATTTCTTCAATTCGTAAGTTAAGTTACAAAATTTAATAAAGTTTTTTTGCAATATTTTGAGGGATATAGTTATAATTATTTTAAAACATAAGAATCTTATAAATATTTTATCTTCAGGATGTTTATTACCTTTTGTTTTTTATTATTAATATGTATTGTTCCTTATTACGAGTCATAAAGACCCACTTACCAGTCAAATGGTTTGATGCACTTCTAATTCCTTTCTATTCCGTGCGTACTTCTTAGTCTATACTTCTTGCACTTGTATCCTTACATCTTACTAAATCTTCAAAATTATATGTTCTATAGTTTTAAATTTTTTTTTTACAAAAAATTTCTACAGCTCTTCCCCAAAAATAAGACGAACGTCTTACAATTTGTTCATTTCACATTCTATCAATTCATTCTCTTTCAAAACTGTTTACCATATCTCCTAAATGTATTTTTTCTGGTTTTCCCTACATTTCGCTGTCATAGAGTGTTCCCTTAAGAATCTATTTTAGTTTGTTTAGTTTTGGATTTCTAAATTTATTGTTAACCACAACAGATTTTTTTACAACAGTACACTGACTTAATATGTCGTACATTAATATAAGGCAATCATGCGATAGATTTATTATTTCTTTTGCGCTACCGATTAACATAGACTGCCGGTTAAATAGAGAGACAGATAAACGAAGTTTCATTTTTAATTTTAATTATAAACAGTAAAAACGAAGGAATATAGCCTGTATTCTACGTATCCAAAAAAATAATATAAACATAATTTTTAGCAATTAAATCAGGAATTATTATTATCTTTTTTCTCACTGCATGAGAAACTACCAGTTTTCAGCGATTCTGCCAGATGTCGTGGCAAGGCTTGAAACAATAGTATTGTATTCGTGTCGGATCGGTGTTATAAAGAGATGAGGCGAAAACTATACGAGCGCAAAATGCGCGGTTAATTATATTTGGGGTTTATGATTCCTATTCTATATCAGCGGTTTGTAATCCACCAGGATCAGATGTGATATACATTCTTATCAATCTAATGGTGTCCAAGAGGACAGTCTTTTATATCGAATGAAATAAACCAGATGGAAAATTAAGAACCTTTAACGCTTTATATAGTAATTGCGGAATTTCACCCACCGCCACCAGTAAAACAGGAGTAGTGCGTATCTATTTTTGGTTTCAGATATCCCTCACGTGATCCACCAAATCTCTGAACTTCGCAATTTTATTTCTCAAGTTGTATGTCAGTGGAATAGTAGTATCTATGAGTATAAGCTAGGTAAACTTTTCTTTTTTGTCTGTTGGAATAATGTTATGTTTCACTGATTTATCTGTGAAAATCATGCGATCATAATAAACACTGTACCTTGCATTTTCAAGTACAGATAGAGGAATATACCGAAAGTACGGGGCGGAATCTTCCAGTATCTTTAGGTTTAGAGCGATACCCTGATAACATCTTTTGCACGTTGTTATGACGATTTATATAGTCTTGGGGGCAAATCCTGATAACCATTAATTATGTATTCAATTGATTCATTAGTTTTGCCACTCAGACGGTATAAGTTTGATTAAACAACAGGATCTTTGACTACATGCTTCCTATAGCTGAGGGTGTTGAGGATGCTGCCTTTAACTGAGGGATAACCCTACCCTTTATGGCAAATAGAAAACTCTCAATTTCAGCAAACAACACTGCACCCTCTAGCCATTAAAGGGAAGTACCATACACCACCTCTCCAACCATAAGACACGCCATAAATCTTGTATGGAGCTCTTCTCCTCTTCATCCACCCATATTCTCATCAACAGACGGAACCTCAACCAAGCCCTGGGAATCCTCCTTACATATTATTAAGTAAGATGGTTTATGAGCAATGGTAAGTAAATGGTAAATAGATTAACAAGTAAGGGCGATTAAAGCAATAATAAAGATAATAATTATTTTTTTTAAAGTAATAAAGAATTGTAATATTATTTTACTAAAGTTTAATATGCACATATCTCCCGAGATATCATTATTAAAATGGTATAAGGTACTTAAATTAGTTAACTCTCATTTATCTCAGTTAATTTTTTTTTTTAAATTGTTTAGAATGCTTAAAAGTGCAATATACATTACAGAGACTAATGGTATAGAATTGTTTTTGTATTTATAAAATAATATTTTCAATTCCCTGATTTCGCGTAAATTACAGTTTCCGATTTCGTATAAAATTTAGTTCAGTTCATCAAACACACTACTTTTGACCTAGGAAGGTGCAAAATATATAGGTTTTCCAAGCTTTTATTGTTTTTTCTTTTAATTACTTAATTTTTTTTTTGGAGTAATTTTTTATTTCAGAATAGTTAAATTTAACAAATTTTGTGTATAAATCGGTAAAAAATCAAATAATTATTATCTTCGATAGAAAGCTACAGTGTAGCTTAAAAAGTGGAAGAATTAAAAAAATTAAAATAATACTAAATTAAAAAACAAAACAATGTTTTTTTTAAATATAAAATAATCTTTACATATATTTTTTCTTTTAATTAATTTTATAAAAAATAATGATAAAAGTAAATCCTAAAATTTTAAGTTATTTTCATATTTATTTAACAATTCTATTTTTAATTATTTTATCGCGTTTATTTTTTCAATCCATTTTTAGATTAAAATAATAATCGGTTATTTTTTTTTACGAAAATATTTTTAAAGAAATAAATTGCTTCTTTTTTTTAATATAAAGTGTTCATCGTTTTTTGCCTCTCTTTTTATAATTACCATGTTCTTTTATCTTTACTTAGTTTAATCTTTTCAGAGAACGACTAATTTAAAACATATATCTAATGTCAATTCTTTTAACCGAGATTTCCTTTTAGTATTATACGATAAAAAATGCGTTTTAAAAAGTATATAAAGTTTTTCTTAAATTAATCTCTATATCAAATCAAATTTAAATTCTAAAAATTTAATTTATTTACATGATTAAATAATTTAATTAAATCTGAAGATTTAAAGTATATTAAATTACATTTAATAAATTGATACAAATTTAACCAACTTTACGTACCATTAATACGAACTCGTTGGGTTTATAAGTCACTTGTATCTAAGTACAACAAAAAATAAATTCTTTAGTCTTATTTTGTGAGTATGTACTAAATAAAAAATTAAGTGTAGATAATTACTCTTTGGTAAGATATTAATAAATTTCCAAACTTCTTTTTTATTCGAACTGTTAAAATCTGGTTAGGTGAGATTTTTCGATTAAAAATTGTTATAATTTTTTTTTATGTTAACAAATTAATTTCCAGATTTTTAATTTTTTTTTTTTTTTAATTTTATTATTACGCAAGCAAACTGTACTGGAATAAAACAATCTAGGGTACATGAAATTATAATAGTTCTCAAAATATTTTATATTTGTTTAATATTTAAATATTATTATGATGTTTGTCTTTCTCTTGAAGAATGAAGTTTTTTGGCGTTTATTTCCTGGTGATAAAGTTAACCTGAAATTTAATAGAATAAATATTCATAAAATTTTCAAAAACTTTAACTGAACTGGACAGTTTGATGATATCCTTTCTGTTGAAACAATACTTCTCCGTAAAAAAGTTGGTTAAAATACATTTCAGAAACATATCTGAAAGAATAATTAAAGAAAGCATAATGAAACAATTGTAACCGTTTTTATAATGAATATATATATATATATATTTTTTTTTTAAATAGCGCTCTATTCCTTAATAGGCAAAACCTTTTTTTCAATGGGAGAAATTTTACTCGTTCAGGATATATCTTAACATTTTTCAGTACACAAATAATTTTTTAAATCATTGTATTTTGATAACTATGACAACTATATTTTTTTGTGAAATATTTCATAAAATTTCAAATTTTACCTCTTCTTTTTCGAAAAGTTTTACTCGTTAAGGACAGTCTTGGAGATATCCGTCCTCCGTGGTGCGAATGGTAGCGTCTCGGCCTTTCATCCGGAGGTCCCGGGTTCGAATCCCGGTCAGGCATGGCATTTTCACACACACTACAATTCATTCATCTCATTCTCTGAAGAATGCCTAATAATGGTTCCGGAAGTTAAAAAAAAATAAAAATTATAAAAAAAAAACTTTGAGATAAATTTCATAATTTAAAACTGGGTTTAAATAATTACCCCAGATATATATTATTTTAAATACCTAAAAGGCTTTCATTTCCCTTAAATGATAATATTTCATTTTGTTTGATTCAGTGGGAGATATGCATTAGCAAAATATTGCAGAAGACAAAAATAAAACTAAATAATAATTGATATTCTTTTTTTTCAAAATATTTCTTGAATTTTGACTAAAGGTTTTCTTCCTGAAAATTTACCCGAATAAAAACCAGATAATTCAGCTATCTAATCTTATCACAGTTTCTTTGAATATAAAAGTAACTTAAATGGTTTTTGTTTTGTGTATAATAGTAACACATGTATCTAATATTCTTCCTTATAAGTTTTTTCTGAATTATTTATCCTTTATCCATTTTTTGTAGACACCTGTATATTTATACATATGGTACATGGGCATGCTACCACTTACCTTTGCAAAAGATAAAATTAGTTTCCTTGCGTGCTAGGAAACGTCACAACATTTTGTTGGCTACTTTTTATAGGATACATTTGGTAATATAACCTCACCCTTTATGAATTGAAATGAAATGTTGCTAAAAAAACATATATATATTTAACAGAGTTAAAGAGCACGCACATAAAAATAATAAACAAGTCGCCCTCTTCTTTTATTTTATAACATTAAAAAAAGTTGCATATGAATATTTAATTTTTATCTTGGTTTATGTTTATTAATACAAGATAAGAACATTCTACTCGTAAGACTTAAGTTAATAAATTTAGTGATAATTTAACTTCGTTTATAAAAAAATATATATTTTATTACATGAAAAAGTGTTTTTTCATTATTTCATTCAAGTGAAAATAATTAACACTTATTAGAATTTTATGTTAATGTTAAAATTAACGATCTTTGTGTGTTTTTTAAACATTTATACTTACGTAATATTAAAATTTTATCTCTATTTAATTGGTAAATTTATGACTATGTTTATTACTTTTTAACTACTAAACATGTTATAAAATTGGTAATAAATAATATTATACATAATTATTACCTTTTCTTATAATTTATTAGTAGTATATTAAGTTTACGGACACCGCGTCGAAAATTTCTTTTTTATTTGAATAAAAAGAGCATTTTACACTTAAACTATATTAAAGAAACGCTGGATTGTTACACATTTTTCGAGCTGTTAATAATGTATAAGATTTTCTTTAGATTTATTTTCCGTAACGAGTTAAATGACTGACGCAGAACAGCTGAAAATTACTGTAATTAGGTCTATTAAAAAAATATATTAAATTATAAACAACAAAAATCTTCTTTTTTTAATATAGAATGTTTTAACTGGAGATTATAATGGATAAGTACCTATTTTGATAATAATTATATCCCTTACAAAAACCATAATTTTACTAAATTGGATTAAAACATTATTTCCGAAAAGTAACAGTTTTAAGTCAATACGAGCGTTGTTATATTTTCTATCTTTATGAAAAATAAAGTTTAAAAAAAAATAATTAATTGTTATTAAATTTATGAAAATAAATATATGAATAAATCAAAATATCCATGTAAAAAATCTGGCAAAGAATTGCATGATTTCCTGAATACTATTAATAAATTTGAAAGAGTTTGAATAAAAATATTCATTTATACATTAAGATTAACAAATTTTCCTAAATAAAGTTTTCTCTAAATCTAACCCCCATACAGTAAAGATAAGAAGGAAAAAATAAGAAGGAAATAAATACAGCTAAAATAAGAAGGAAAAGAACCTTTTCCTTCTTAAAAATAAGAACCTTCAAAAGGTTTTTACAAAAACCCTTTTTGTATTTTAGGTCCGGGGTCTATAATCTAAAAAATGTAGATAGTTCTATATATGTATTATAAACTTGCAAAAGTTTTTTTTTTTTTAAATTTATAAACCGAATAGACTGACCGAAGAGATAGAACAAAAAAACAAATATGTATATTTCAATTTTAAAAGGTAGGGGGGTTGATCTAAAAAAAAATATGATTATTTATATGTGCATTGTAGGTAACAAATTTGCTTTAAGTTTTGTCTAAAATATCTCTAAAGAAAATCAGTTGGTTTTTAGCAATATCCCCCATTCCTTTAAAACTTTTGAAAAACGGTAATATGATCAATGGCCCTTTATATAGAAATATTTGAGTCAAATTTGAAGAAAATCAAGTCAGTCAATCCTGAGATATAAGGTCATAAACAGTGCGACACATACCTACATACCTACTCGGTACATACCAGAAGTTATCACTAAAAGTAAAGACCGTTTCGTAGTAAAAAATTTTTTTCTGAAAACTATAAATATTTTTTATTTCTCGTACTATAACATAACTTATACTACTTCTCTACATAATCGCCACATGAATTAGGACATTTATCGTAACGATACACCAGCTTCAATATACCCTCGTCAATTCTTCTGCCACCAGTCCATTTAGCCACTGATGAACAGCATTTTTAAGTTCATCGTCACCCGCGAATTGCTTCTTTCAATTTCCAAAAATCTAAAGGAACTAAGTCCCGGACTATAAGGTGGGTGATCGTAAATTTCCCATCCGAATGTTCTCAGTAAATCACGTGTCGGACCCGTATCATGTGGACGTGCAGTATTGTGCAGCAGAACGAAGCCGTCGGTCAGCCATCCATTTCGCCGATTTTTAATGGCGCCCCGTAACTTACGTAAAGTTTTGCAGTAGGCTTTTGCATTTATACTCGTTCCACGTGACATTAAATCAATTAGCAGTATGCCAAACTGATCCCAAAAGACTGTTGCCATCAGCTTTGGGTGCAAATGCCTGTGGTTTGGCCTTTGTTGGTACAGAGGATGATACCATTCACTTGAATGCCGTTTTCTCTCTGGCATGAAATACGAGAAATCCAAGTTTCATCGCCGGTAACAATTGAATTAAGAATTCATCACCCTTTTTTGTGTGTATCAAAAATTCCAAAGCAGATCCCATTTGGATTTTTTTGTGACGTTCCGTTAAGTCGTGCGGCACCCGACGTGCGCAAACCTTTCTGAAGCCTAAATGGTCATGAACAATGTGACCAATAACAGCTCTTGACACATCAGGAAAAAGAAGGGCCAGGTCCGATATCTTTGAACGACGATCTTATCTGATTTCATCATCGTTTCAACAAATCCTCGATGATTATTGAGGGCCTACTCCAACGTTCTTCATCATGCACAATTATTCTGTTATTTCCAAACCTTTTACACCATTTTCAGACGTTTCTTTCATTCATTACATTATCAACGTACAAAGCAACCAACTGCTATGAATTTCAGCCGGTTTAACGTTTTGATGTTTTAAAAAACGCATGACTCCACGTATCTCACAGTCGGCGGCAACGTCGATTTCCCATTCATTTTATTACGTAATAACTCGCACGTAATCAAAGGTACTAGAACGACAAATTACAGACAACAATGCAATGTGTACATTACTAGCGTGGCCATGAACGACACAGGTTCGCCAACCTTAAGAAGAGAGATTTCCCAGCGGTATTTACTTTTGAGATATCCCTCGTACATTCATGACCTTATGGTCTAGATGAACTAACTGGACTCTAAAACGTATATATTTACAAAAAATCCCGAAACCCCATTTTTAATATGATCACCATACATTACCATTAATATAGCAATTTTAACTAGACTCCGGGAGAAAGTAAAACTGGCATTTAAAAATTTATGTTACTTAAAACACCCAAATTAACTTCAATATATTGTAATATATCAGATATCATTTGCAAGTTTGATAGAAACTTAATGGTATGGTTAAAAAGCTGCTACTAATAAATCGCGTACATTACTGATTTATCAAGCATACAGAGGCCTAAAAAAATAACTTTTTTTAGTATTTCTATTTTAAGAAGAAAATTAATTCTAGATGCTACTCGAATAATAAGGACGTATAATGTTAGTCTACTTGACGGTCTAAATAGTCTTATCTCAATTAGAGTACAACTTCTAAATGTAAACTAACAAGAAAGAATTAATATAGAAAAATTAATATACATAAAATTCTTAAGATTTTTATGACAGACAGACAGTGTTTTTAAGTCAACCCACTGGGTTGGTCTAGTAGTGAACGCGTCTTCCCAAATCAGATGATTTGGAAGTCGAGAGTTCCAGCGTTCAAGTCCTAGTAAAGCCAGTTATTTTTACACGGATTTGAATACTAGATCGTGGATACCGGTGTTCTTTGTGGTTGGGTTTCAATTAACCACACAACTCAGGAATGGTCGAACTGAGACTGTACAAGACTACACTTCATTTACACTCATACATATCATCCTCATTCATCCTCTGAAGTATTATCTGATCGTTAATTACCGGAGGCTAAACAGGTAAAAGCAAACTAGCAAATGTTTTTAAGTCGGTTTTTTAGAAAGTATATTTTTAATTAAAAAATAAATAAACATTACTGTTTAATTGAAATAAAAATTTTCATATCCAAAAGACTTTTGGGCTCATCTAGATGTTTTTATATATCTTTAGTGAGTTGCTTTTGCGCTGTAGTTTGATAATATATTAAATATATAATATATATTAAATTAAATATTACGTTAATAAATATAATACTATATTGAATTTTAATATATATAAAATATATTTTTTTTCCTACTATGCTGTTTTTATAATTACTGTTTTCCTTTTTTCAAATAACGATTCAAAAACCATGAAATGCTTTTGTTTGTTTATGATATTTTTATTTATATCTGCATCCTGTTTGCCTGTTGAATGTGTTTTGTTGATAAAGACAAAACATTTACAGAAATATATGAAAATTTATTTTTACGATTTTCCCTTTTGTTTTCTATTTTTTGAATGTGCTATAAATAAATGTTTAAAATGAACTGTTCGTTTAATATGTCAATTTTTTACAAAATATTATGCTATTAAGTGGGGCGCACTGAAAAATTTATACTTTTTTTAAATTAAACATTCAAAAAAAAATCTTAATTCTATTATCATTTTAAAAATATTATTTTCAAAGAAAACGTTACGTTTTTTTAAGTCCTAAGGTCTTTGCTTAATGTTTTTGTATATGAACTATTTATCTTACTAAAATTCTAATGAGAATTGGATGTGTGTTAAAAAAAAAACACTTGATTTTTTTCCTAACCGTATCGTGACATACCGCAAACTTCGACAATAATGTGTGACAATTTTTTTTCAGCTTAACAGGCGTTACCTTTCAGAGGAACGGTTCTTTCACCGAACATATAAACGAAGTTTGTAACAGGGCTGACAGAATGATAAAATCTTTAAATATCACCATGACGAACCAAAGAGCGGCTAAGGTGTCAAAGAGAAGAGTCATGGCGTCTTCGGTAATATCGTCCATGTTTTATGCGGTGCCGGTTTGGCGGATTTCAGTGCATGTAAAGAAAAACCTGGCGTGTATGATCAGGACCCATAGGAGACTGTTGCTTGGAGTGATTTCTGCATATAGGACGGTCTCCTGTGAGGCTTTGTGTGTGCTCGCTGGAGTCCCACCTATTGATTTATTGGCACTTTTAAGAGTTGAAAGAGACCAGGGAGTTGGAATTCACGAATCAAGGCAGCGGCTAATGGCAAAGTGGCAGGACAGGTGGAATGAGAATGGCCCTGGAGATAGAACAAAGACACTCATCCCCGATATTAAAAGCTGGATATATAGGAAGCATGGGGAAGTGAATTTTCACCTGTCACAATACTTTACAGGGCACGGCAACTTTAATTTTTACTTGCACAGAATCGGTAGAAGAGCATCGACGGAATGTATGTATTGCGATCGCGAAGATGATGTTGAGCACACATTTACTGAATGCCATAAATGGAGAGAAGAATAAGTAGACATCGATCTATCATCTGATGGTAACGGCAGATTAATTAATCACATGTTGCAGAGTGAAGATGCCTGGAAGAGGGTTGATTCAGCTATTAAGAAAATATTAACGCAGAAAAATGAGGACGAGAGGAGATTGGGGTTCTGATCTTAGTATAGGGAAGGGCGGGAAGCCCCAGTGGTGAGGACTGGCATGCTGAGGTGTGCCAGTTTCGATGAGCCACTGGGGACTCCGAGGGTTTTCTTGATAGGAAAGATCAAACGAAAGACCCAATCGTCACGTCAAGACAATCATGGTATGGTGTGGCGATATATATAGATGGGCATATCAATAGACTCAAATCAACTGACCGGTGGGCCGACCTGCCATGCCGGACATACAGCCGGTAGGTGGGAAGGCCCATTTGAGTACAATAGGCACTCCCCTGGGTGGCGCACTACCAACCAGTCGGACCGGCCCAGGGGAGGAGAGTCAAAAAAAAAAAGCTTAACAGTCTAGTAGATCTAACTAGAAATTTCCAGTACAGTATTTAAAGGGTTTTCGTTAAAGTTTTTATTTACAGTTTTGTTTATTATTTTTTCATGCGGACTAACAAAGGATCACGAATATTTCATTTTTAGCCTTTTTTGTTATCGAAATTTCTTCATCTGTTCTGATTTGACCTTTTTACCTTCTTCAGTCCATTTCCTACAATTGAGCTTTTTCCGTTCCACAGGTATGTTAAAATTATACAAGAACTTTCTGAACTCATCTCTGTATGATAAACATTCCTGTGTAGATTGAGAATATTTGCATTTCTATTTACATTTATTTAATGTAAAGAATCTTGATGATTTTTTTTCAAGTGAAATCATTTTATTATGCACATCATGATACTATACGCTTTTTTCTTTTTTTTTAACCTCCAGGACCACTGTTAGGTATTGATTCAGAAGATGAGATGAATGTTTTGTAGCGTGTGTGAAAATGCCATGTCTGACCAGGATTCGAACCCGGGACCTCCGAATGAAAGAGACGCTACCACTCGCGCCACAGAGGCCGGCATGATACTATATACTATAATTCTATTATGGTCTGTATTACAGAGAACTTACGTTTGATTTTATTCATGGAATTTAGTTTTACACAATTGGTAATGTTATACAGCACGTGTTGGAAATATCCACCTTTTTCCTAAAGGCAGGTCCGAATTTTTCGTATCATATTTTTTGATACAATTTATAGGACATCAAGACTAAGAAAATTTATGTCAAAAAATGTGGCAGGGTTCAGACCTGTCTTTAGGAAAATGGTGGATATTTCCAACATTCGCTGTAACTCATTATCAATTGTGCATAATTACATTCCATAAATCAAATCAAATGTGATTATCTCTGCATTATAGCTCATAGTGGAATTGTAGTGTATAGTATCATGATGTGAACAATAAAATGATCTCGCTGTATTTTCAAAATTTATCAATAATTTGTTTTTTTAGTCAGATTTATTTATCTTCATCATACTCAAAGAAATCTTAATCTTTTTTTTTACTGTTTTTAGTGTATTGATATTTTGATAAATTTTTTTATTTGATCTTAATTTATAGGTACTTTGATCCTTTTTAAATCCAAGTCCTTTTGATTTTTAATTTTTTTTTTTTTCTAAATTTTTAACGTAATTTAAACATCATTATATTTTTTATGATAAGAACTTATTCTACATATTTGAATTAGTAAAAAGTTAATCCTTTCTCATATGTATGTTAAAATTTGATATCTGAGGAAATATCAGAGATATTAATGATGCTCAATCATCGCATAATCTTACTAACTTAGTCTTTGCACTTCCATTTTCCTGGTTTTTCCATCGGATTTATGCAGCTATTTTTGATTTAAAACAAAAAATTATCTTCTCTTTTCTTTTGTTTTATGTACGTAATATATTTGAAGAAGGAGATTTCTTTTAAAGAAAAACCCAAAATTGTAACGCACTGTTTTCTTAAAAATTGTTGTATATGTCAGATATACTGTTCTGTGCTCGGTTTCTCTATGTTGTATTTTGTACACACACACACACACACACACACACACACATATATATATATATATATATATATATATATATATATATATATATATATATATACGTTGGCTATTATCCTCTTAAGTAGTAATGTAAAAAAATCGATAATATCTCTCGATTTATTTTCAGTTTCTAAACGATGTAATGTATAAAAATCATAGTATTCTGAATTACTTGTATATATTTTTATTGGATAGTTTGCAAGATATACTTTTACTTAAACAAATACGTCCTAGATATAAGAAAAAGGAGAAGTTGTGTATACATTCTACACTAGAAATGGGTGAACAAGACAAAGTCCAGCAGACGCATTTCCAATATTACTCCACTTCTTTTACTATTTTATGCAATATAAATGAATTATAAGTCTTCTTTTCATTCCTATCCTTTTATATATTTTTTTTTTTTTGTCTGCATTTCTATTTCTTCTAATATTTTTTTTTTTTATTAATATAAATTTTAAGTTTTTTATCTTAGTTTATTTTTCATTGTTTATGTTATTATAATTGGTATATTAATGTGCAATTAAAAAAACTATTTATGGAAATTTAGGTAAAAAAATTTTTTTTTAATTTATATTGTTTTATGCTACTTAAGTAGAACTGTTTTATTTCAAGCAAGGGAATAATTAAGCTCTTCCATAAATTTTTTTCCTAATACTGTAAATAAAATAGCGTTATGTATATATTTTTGGAGTACATTACTACTTTACATTGCATTTATGTATTTTTTATTTATTTTCAAACAATAAAATATAATATTTAGCAGGCAGTAAACGCTTCCAAGCTAAACAAAGCTTATTATTAATAATATTGTTGGATAATAAAATTGATAAAAAGAATTTATATAGACGAATTCAAAAGTTACTTGATTTTGTTTTCCCTCAAATTTTATTTTCACTCGTTTCCACTTGTATAGAAACCATAAGTAAATTGGATTACAATAATCACATGAGCAGAAGTTTCTATCAAAACCCCTCAAGAAAATACATACAAAAGTCATATACGGTACATGTAAGAAAAACACTTACATTGAAGTCAAAAGAACATCACTACGAATAACACAATAGAGAATTAAAATTAATTACAACCATGACTCAAAAATTAGAACAACAAATAACACAATAAGACAGAAACAAGAAATGAATAGAAACAGTAAAACCAGCATAATAAACTGGCTCCCCAAAAAAATATTGAAATGACGCATAATAGTCAAGGGAGGAAGTTCCACCCCAGGTATCACACAGAATCTCCAAGGTCCAACACATGAAGTCGTTTTAGCCTCCTAAAATCTTCGCTATTGTCTAGAAGGTTCACAGCCAGATAGTTTAGCCTTAGTTTGTATTCTAACCGAACATTTAAATTTCTGCGCAAACGTTCTCACAAACCACAGCATCTCAGTTATGCTCCTCACTACTTTTATCTGGAATCGCTGAACAGTTTCGATGTTGGTGTTGCTTCTTGTAGCCAAAAGTTGAATGCTGTAGTCCAAATCGGCTACAGAATAACTGTGTACAACAATTGCTTGTTAGATAAGGAAGGTTGCATCCTCCTGCCTAGCAACCAGTATATAGCTCTTTAAACTTGATGTCAGTTGTATAATTTTTTCCTTCCTGTGAATCCCCCACGTCAAACAACGATCCAGATGCAGACCAAGGTACAGTATACGGTCAGCATGTTGGATACAAACGCCTTTTAAGTGGACCCATGGGCAGTCATCTCTTCTCATTGCGTTCGTCACATGACTCGATTTCCTTGGATTGACGTTCATTTTTCACTTAGCCAGCCACGCGTTGATTGTATCAAACTTAGATTGCAGTTTAGTCGAAGCTTGAGTTGGGTCATCATCGACAACCAGGATTGCCGTGTTATCCGCAAATGAAGCAACAGTAACAGGTTTGAAATCGGAAGGTCCGCAGTGTAAACAGAATACAAAACATGTCCCAAAACTGAGCCTTGAGGAACACGACTCTTTCACAACTCTGAAAGAACCTAGATAGCGCTTTGATTATTCTTAACTGTGAAAAACGTCCATCAAGGTTGCTGGACTAAGCAGAATGGTTGAGGCAAGTACGCTTTCAGCTTATGGAGTAGATCAGGCAGCCGGATCTTGTCGAAGGTCGACTAAACATCTAAAAAGACCGCTGAGCAATACTTCTTCTCTTCCAGGCACCTTGACAACAATAAAAACCCTATATGTCTGTTCAACAGTAGAATGACCACTTCGGAAATCGAACTGATCGTCAGGAATAATATTTCCTTGCTCCATAATAGGCCACAGTCTCCGAAGAAATAATTTCTGAAATATGTTAGACAAATTAGGACAGATTAGATTAGACTTTACGCTGTGAACAAAGATATATCGTGCACTAGTCTACCTGACTTCGGGACCACTACCATTTGCGACATCTTGAACTCCAACGGGAAGCGCGTCGTGCGAAGAATGCTATTGAAAAGGGGCGTTGTATAAAGGATTGCCTTGAATAGAAGCATAAGTAGTATTTTCTGAGTAACCAAATCAAATCCTGGAACCTTCTTAAATTTCTACAGACTTAATCGGAAGAGTCAGAAGAATCGGGCTGTTCAAAAATGCAAGAATTCCTCTTCACTAGAACCCGTTTGTAAAGTGACTGAAAGACTTTACTCAGGTAGCCCAAGCTACTTATATTAAAAAGTCACTGATTTTTTTTATTGATTGTTTAAATAAGATGGTTTAAACCGAAAATATATAAATTTATATATATATATATATATATATATATATATATATATATATATATATATATATATATATTATCGCGTCACATATTTTTAAATATAAATTCCACTTATTGTTATATATATATATTTATACATATTTACTCGTATATATAAATAATGAATGTATTAAAATCCAATATTATAAAATACAAAATTAATTCATTAACTCTAGTATAAATACCTTATATTTCATACTTAAAAAGAAGTAAGTTAATTAATTTAAATCGGTCAATAAAGCAATTTCTTAGAGAAATAGTACAGCAGAAAAAAAAATAGAAAAATATTCACTGTAAGAATTAATTAGATTTCACAGTTTACAAGAAAAAAATTAAAAGATTAAAATAATACAAAAACAAGCCCTTTCTAAAAATAGTCATTAAGAAAATAAATAAATAATAATCTTGCAAGGTAGAAAAATTGAATAACTAAATTACTTTATAAAATAATAACAATAATATTTGTATTTCACATGATAATATATTTTCTTGTACCAATAACTTTGTTGTGGACGACTGGAATTACAATCTGGAATACCATTCACAAATTCGCTTGTCTCGTTCGCCAGTTAATTTGCTTTAAAATTTCATACCAAAATATAATTATAAATGTAAAACAAAAAGACATTTTAACATTATTACCGTCGTATTTGATGGGTGTTGAGCCGACTGTATTACTAATATAATGGAGATTTGTATTCGACATTTGAATATTTCATTTATTCTCTTCCCTCTTGGTTATTCACCTTAAAAGTAGATATGTCTTTCAGCCTGCTCTTGCATCATCATGTCATTCTGTCCTCCTTCTATTATAAGATACCTCTCCTTTCTTTTGTCTTTTGAATGTCAAAATAATTAGGTTTATTTTATTGAATATATAAATCAGACAGGTACTTGCGTTTAATAAAGGCGATGCATATCCGTCTTTCTAAGAGCTATTGTTCAACCAATGAAATATTTTTATTATAATCATGTAGAACAGTTTATTGTTTCCCAATCCTCTCTAATTACTATGATGTACTCAGATGCAAAATAAACGCTTATTGATGTTCTAGAACGTTTAAGTTTGATAAAAAGTATTAAAGCAAATAAATACTGAACCAAGAAAAATTTCTAAATTTTGTAATAACTCAGTGGGACTGGGAAATTCTACTAAACAGATGTTATCTAATCAAGTTTTTTATGTTCTTAAAAGACTTAAATACCTTTTCGTGTATTTTACTGAACCAAAATGAATTTATGAACCATATGCAAAAACAAATAAAGGATTGTAAAAATTGAGAAATTTTTATTTTTTTAATATATGACGTATCTTGAAAATTTTTTATTGATATGTTTTGAAAGGTAGTGTAACACATTTTATATGCCGTGAAAGTTTCAAAGTTTAATTGGGTAAAGAAAGATTTTTTTTTTTACGAAAAATTGATTACGTTGTTGATTTGAAGATATTTATATCTTATTTTTTACAAATTTATTTAATATTTGATTGTTATGGTTCAGTAATATATAATCTGTAGTCATTCTGATATTTAAAATATTATTCTCGCTAAAAATTTTAAATAATAGTTGAAAAATTTGTAGCTAAAAAGTAATACGGTACATATTCCCGCATTACAGAGAGACTCTCAGTCTTGATAGTATTCAATTTCTGACTGACAATAAAAAATGACAATAAATTTAGTAAAAAAGGTTCAGGTTATTTGTTTATAATTTTTACTTCCGTGTACGAAGTAAAGGAAGTATTGTAATCGCGAAAAATTCGGTTTTCAGATTTCAATGAAAATATCCATTTTGACCATCTCTGAATCCATTTTGACTAATTTCGGCGTGACGTCTGTACGTATGTTTGTATCTCCCATAACTCAAAAACGATTATCCGTAGAATGTTGAAATTTTGGGTTTTGGACTGTTGTAACAAATAGTTGTGCACCTCTCCTTTTGATTGCAGTCGATTGGACCAAAACTGTCCAAAAAAGTCCCAAATACAAAATATTTGAATTGTATACTTTTTGTTAACTGCAGTTAACCCCTCATTGGGCCATCATGGAGAGCTTTTCAACGATATATCATAAGTGGTACTTATTTTCATTGGTTCCAGAGTTATAGCCAAATGAAATTTTCATTAATGAAATATTTGAATCTTGCAAGGGGAAGGCACAACGGTTCGAATGCGATTTTATTTCCTTCTTTATTTAACTTTTTTTTTATTTTAAATATATTGATTTATTAATAATTACTAACCTCTGTAAAAATGTTGAAATTAAATTGAAAAGTACATAAAATTTTATTTCACTAATTTAAACTTCTGATATTTTCATTTTATTTTTATTACTATTTAATTTTTTTTATTGTAAAGATTTTTTAGTCAGAGGTTAATAGGTATTAATAAATCAATATATTTAAATTAAAAAAAAGTTAAAAAAAGAAAGGAGGTGAAGTCTGATTCGAACCACATCGGTTCGATGCAACATTGCAAAATGCAACATTTTTACAGAGGTTAGTAATTATTAATAAATCAATATATTTAAATTTAAAAAATAAGTAAAAATAAAAGTTTATGCATATGAAGTCGGATTCGAACCGATGTGTTCATGGTTACGAATACGACAGGTTTTCTGTTGCACAAATAACTACTTGAGGACTTGAAAAAAAATTAATATACAAACTATGTAAAATGCTGATACGGACACCACAAAAAAATGTGATTCGTTGTGGTGTCTACCACAATGCAATTGTGTAACTTTCCACTTTATTAAAGAATTGGAGGATCGTATCTTACTTTCAAATGAAATAAGTTCAAATGAAGTGCAGGAAAAAATGTGTTTATGTAAATTAATGGGCGTACAAGGAAGTCATTTGGTGTCCACATTAGATTTTTCCACATTTAGAAAAATCCTTCCACAAGATAGTACATGATTGTGTTCTTTCTTTTCATTCATAATAAAACTAATCTCAATTTTTTTTTTTTTATTGTGATACATAATATTATAAAAAACAAATTATAGTGGAAGTATTTTGTTTTTGGATATTTTTGTTTGTTTTTCATTTATTCGTTTAAAGTATATATAAATGCCAACATATTTTTCAATTTATTTCGGTACGTTAATTTTTTTTTACATTAATTAAAATTAAACATTATCTTTAAATCACTCTCTTTCTCTCTCTCTCTCTCTCTCTCTCGCTCTATATATATATATATATATATATATATATATATACATGAAAGTATTTCATATATATATATATATATATATATATATATATATATATACATGAAAGTATTTCATATTTCATGAAAGTATTCCTCAATCTTTGCTTTCTTTTTCAATACCTCTTAATACAAAATACATCGAACAAATATCACATTGAATGACAACAAATACATTGAACAAATATCGTTTTCTAGCTACAGCATTAAATTTATAAGCAACAATATTATAATTTATTTTAATTGCTGTAAAAATACGAAGAGGTGCTTAATTCAGCTCATACTCACGTTTTTATCCGTATGCAAATCTTACTAATGAACAAATTTACCGATTTTAACTACCTTTTATTTTTAATTTTGTTTAAGAATATTTCGCTGGTGATCTTATAGTAAGTTCCCTTAACTCGAGAAGAAATATGATAAAAAATTATACGGTCAATTTAGTTTAGAAATGAGTTTTATGTATCTACCATCATTATTACGTAATAATGAATTGGTTTGGCGTAATGACGTAATAATTCATAAAATTATGTCAATCTGATACTCACACTGCTTTAACAAGAAAATTAGTTTGAAGATCGAAGTAAAAAAATTATTCCTTCATCCTGACAGCCGTTACGATATCTTGTTTCTCATTACACATTTTCGTGGTTTTATCAGAAAGATGTTTCTTTTTTGTAGATTTCTTGCACAAGGAGAATATAGCAATAAAATTAAAAAAAAAGTTTTTCATATGAGATTTTTGTAAGTTTACATTGGTAAACTTACAAATTTGAATAAAAAATAATAGAATTTTCTTTTAAATAATTTAAAAGATGCAAAATAACACACTAAATAAATACCTGTACAATAATTTGTCCTGACTGATTCATCAACGCCTAGCAAAACCTACTGGAGATAAATTGATGAAAATTTGTATACATATTCTTCTTACGGTGTAAGTGAACATTATGAAAAGACTTTGTGAAATACCGAATTTAAAAATTAGAATGGAGTAAAAATTTAATTTACTATTTTTGAAATTTCTCGGTGACAAATGAAGATATCAGCTTGATGTTTTTGTTATTTACAATCTTTATATGAATATTTAAAGACTAATTTATAGGTTTTTGAAAATTCCAAATTAAAAGGATAAAATGGATTTTTGAAATTTTTTTAATCTTGGCTATTTTTTTAATTTCTCGGTAAAAATGAAGGTAATAACTTGATTTTTGGTGTATATAATCTTTATTTAAATATGTAAAAAAAAACGACTTTTTAGATATTTTTGAAATTCTACCGTGAAAGGAAAGGAAGGAAGGAAGCAAAGAAAAACATTTTGAACAATGATTGCAAATCTCCCCCTTTTCAGTTATTACAAAACGAGATATTCACTAGATTTTAGCTTGCAAATACTCTTCAGATAAATATCTAAAAACAATTTTTGGGTTTTTTGAATTTCCATTTTTAAGGGGTGCAACGGTGTACGATGCAGTGTTTCAACCAACACAGCCACTGCAACATGTTACTGTATGTCCTGTTTCTTGACTAAAAAATATAAAATGTAATAAAAATTGACCGCGACGAGAAACGCAAGTAACCGTACGTCGCGGGTGAAGCTGCGACGGGGATCCTAGTAAATATATCTTATATACAAGAAAATGTCCTGACTGATTCACTGACTCATAATCAACGTACAACCAAAACTATCATAGGTAGAGACTTGAAATTTTTAGGGTACCTTCGTATCTTTAAGTAGGCGTGTACTAAGAAAGGATTTTGAGAAATTTTGATTTTAATGGGTTCAAATCGATAAAAACTAAATTTCGTGTTAACAGCACTATCTGTTAGACGTAAAAGCAACATACGGTAACTAAATATTTTACGATTCCATTGCAATGTTTCCGATATGTGTGTCTGCTACAGACTAAAAAACTACTGGACCGATTTACGCGCGGGGAAGAAGGGATAAGGGAAATATCTAAAAAGTAAAAGGGAAGAAGGGTAAAATTGAAAAAATAAAAAAGGGGAAAAGGAAATGAAAAGCGGAAAGAGAAAAAAGACTAGAGGAAAGAGGTAGAAAGGGAAAGAAAAACAGGAAAAGAAAAGGGAAACGGGAGAAAACGGGAAGGGGGAGCGAAGCGAGCCATGACCCTCTGATCGCGACGAGAAGCGTAAGTAACCATAGAGCACGGGCAGACTCGCGATGGGGATGCTAGATTTGGGATTGTAATAAATTTTTTGTTTATCTTTATTGGAATTTTATAGTGAACTATTTTAATTCATTCATAGAATGGATTGGTCTAACAAACATTCAATTTTCTTATCTTCCTTTTTTTGTTTTCCTTTATTTAAGTTTTGGGCAACAATTCATTGATTATCGTATATTCCTTCAGTATTTTTCATAAAACTTTTTATTTACCGTTTTATCAGGCTTTAATGAAAATCTAAATATAATATTGTTGATTAAATATTATATTATTTATAAAAAAATAAGTTTTCCATTAAAAAGCATTGCGAGTGAAGCTACATCTATATTGTGGGCGAAGTCACGACGGGGTACGCTAGTATACATATATATTAAATTTAGTAATACTTTGTTTTATTTAGTAACAAATAGCATTATATTAAAATAAGTGTAACTTCATTACCTCTTTAAATAATCACCTATGAGAATCATATACATTAATTAGAAGCATAGTAATTAATTATTAAGTTATAATACATGATATTAAAAGAAAAAAAATTAAGAAGCCATTTTTGCTTATTGTTGTTGTAGATACTTTATTGATAATGTACAGATGCTGTATTTAAATTACTTAATAATTTTAGATAAATATTTATAGTATTGAATAATTTGTTTGATTAATAGCAGATGTTCTTCATTGACGGCTCCTTTATCTAATGGTATTTTTATTTCATCATTACACTACAAGTTGGAAATTTTATACGTATTATTAACACACCTCAATCATTTTATTGAATCCACAGATGGCTACCGAAAATTGGAGCGTAAAAAATAACAGTGTGAAATTATAACTATCTATTTGAGATACATTAATCAATAACATAATGAAAAAACTGACGTAAGACCTCTGAAACAATTTTCAAATGAAAACTATTCGAAATAATGAGTGAGGTGGGAATCGCTTCATGTTATTTGGAAGTCACCATCCTAATCTCAAAATATTTTTAACGTAATCACATTTTATATTTTTTATTGTTATTATTCGTTAAAACAGATTTCTTTTGTTAAAAGTATCACGTTAAATTTAATTTTCTTAGTTCAAAGAACTTATTCTTTATATTTCATTTATTAGTTCATTGTCGTTACAGCCGACAATTACTAAAATGAAAACCGTCTCTAATTAGATCGTTACTTCAAATGATTACCGACAATTTAAAACAAGCTATAAAATTAATTATTTTTTATTCTAGATAATTAAAGGCCCACTCTTGTAACATTAATAAAAATATTATTATTCTTTCTTTAATACAAATAACTGTATTAGCAAAAATAAACCATACAAACTTCCACGTTGTTTAAATTACTGTGAAATTTCATGTGATTAAACGAATAGAAAATATTGGATCATTATACGAGATATATCTATCTTAATTAACTGTCTAAATATTAACTGCTAATTAATTAATTGTTCAGTTATGTCGAGTTCAAAAGTATATCGATGTCAGTGGTGGAATTTTCGAACATTTATTTTAAATTAATTCAGCATAAATACAGTGGGTATTTTTTAAAAAGTATTTTAATTTTTCAAAGGTTTAAATTCATTGAACTAAAAATAGTTGTTTATAATTTTTACAAATTCAAAAGATTTTTCTATTAAGTTTTATTTATTCTGTTTTGTTTTTAATAGAAAATTTGATTTTTTCTGTTTTTCACGGAGTTTATTACATCACTTTTCTTATAATTTGCTTCTGTACAAGTTTTTATAGTAAAATTTACGCCAAAATATTTCTTTGAGAGATACTACTACCGGCGTAAGCTAAGGTTACCTGGATTGTAAGAATACTTTTTTTATATTTCATTTTTCCTTACGTCTTCGTGAAGAAAATTAACTTTCGCAGGATTATACTTTGAATTTAAGGATAATTTTCAGACTGCATAATCATTATGTTATAATAATCCAATAATAAGTAACATTAACAAAAAAATTAATAAAACGTTTTTCATGTTATCTACCTAGCCATATAAATTAATACTAAAAAGTTTTTTTTATTGTTTTTATCTAAAAAAAATCTGCCTTCTGGACCATCATAAGAACATTCATACAAAATAAAAAATAAATATCTAAATTGGTCCATTTGACGACTTTTCCCAGTAAAATATAATCGAGAATTATCTACGTTCTTCAACACTAAGTAAGGGTTTCCGCAAGGCTCATTTTTGGTTCCTGTCCTATACTATACCTTTACTGGCGGGCGACCTTCCAGTTGTGAATGGAGTCACTGATGCTACTTTTGCTAACGTTACGGCTATTCTGCCTGTTTATGACAACCAATTGTGGCCTCAACTAATCTACAATTTAAATTAAATCTAATCGATAGTTGGCTGGGTATATCACTCTAAGTCGACCCGTCTGACATTTGCAATGAGGAGTGGATACTGCCCACGGGTCCATTTTTAATGGAATTTTAATCCCTTATGGTGAAAGTTTAAGGTACTTTTCACCTGGATCGTCGTTTGATGTGGAAGGTTTATGTGAGAGAGAAAAGAAAGCAACTTAACATGAAGTTCAAGGAAATGGTTGCTGGGTAGGGGATCTGAGCTACCTTAGTCTAATAAGCTGCTTTTATACCCCGCAATTTTGAAACCAGTATGGACATTCGGCGTCTAACTATTAGGCAAAGCCAGCAAGACAAATTGTGAAATCATACAGCGATTTCAGAACAAACTAGCGAGGTGTATAGCTGAGGCGCCGTGGTTTGTTAAAAACAGTGAAATACATGAATATTTGGGTTTGCAATACGTTAAGAAAGAAATATAATATTTCAGTTTAAAAAGTGAACTTCGGTTAAATCATCACGTTAACCAGTTTGCCGTAAAGATTCTGAACAGCTGTGAGGATGTCAGAAGACTTAAGCGGCTACGACACGTTCTGAACAAGTAACTCTATAGTGTAATTACATCCGCTGAATATTGTGTATTAATTAATCCTTCATCCCCTTACTCTTTGTTTCTATTTCCACATTCATTTTTTTTTCTCTTTTCTGTTTCATTAATCTACCATTTCTTTATTCTTCTAATTATTTTTGTTTTCTATTATACGTCTGAAAGTAACGTTCTTCAAAATTACCTTACCTTACGTTTTACATTCAACCCTCAGAAGATGTATATAGCACCAGTATATATTTTTTTAGGAATTTAAATAGGGATTGCTTTTAATGTGAATATGTAATACAAGGTTCCAGTAAAAATGCAATCGATCGTAAATAAAAATTTAATACAATTAAAAATTGGCCCATTTAGTCATGTTTAAGGTTCGAATGTTTATAAAAATAATCAATCCATGCGTATCAAATTGTGAAACCCGTCAGCTTTTTTTTTTTTTGTAAAATTGAAAAATAAATTATAGGCTAAATTTTACGTTTGTATTCAAAGATAAAAAATAAAAACATCACATTTTTAAAAAAAGTAATTTATATTTTCTACAATAACTTAATACAATAATACAGTTATATGTAAATTTTTATTCTCATAGAAATCATTTAAAATAATAAAGATTTTCCTATTAAAATTCTATATTTTTCCTTTAAAACTGGTAATATTTATTATTCACTGGCTTATATTTGCACAAATATAATATATATATAATTCATAAAACAGATAATAGATAATACTAGAAGCCTTTGCTTGTTATACGAGATTTTATCTTAGAAAATAATATACAATAATGTCATAACGTTTGGACAACTGAAATTGTTCCGTTCATACTTCATACAAAACAATTTATAACTTCCAGTTATCTGCAGAAATCATTTTTATGACCTTTTATAACATTCTAACACCACCACTAACTGTATATTTTGTACAAATGGTATCGCTTACGTGTAATGTACGTGTTGATGCGTATATGATATTTTTATAGCTTTACTGTTTTAGTTTCATACTAGCTCTATTTTAGTATTCATATAAGTGGCTGGTCGTATTATGATTGACATGTTTATTCATTCATTCATATCCATCAGTTTTCAGTTCTTTAATTTATTTTTTTAACTATTTTTATAATGTTATTATTTTAATTATAATCCGAAATTTTTCCCTATTTCTGTTACTATATCTCACTATTACATAAAAATGCAACGCCGTTTTGTTTTTTTTTGTTCTTGATAATTGCGAAAACTGTTGAATCAATCATTGAAAAATTTTAACTGTAGCTTTGATATGACCCCGGGAATATTTATCACAATTCAAACCTCACAAATCTCATTACTATATCAAATATAAATTTTAAAAAAATCTGATGTAAAACCACATAACTTCCTTTTATGCCTATTAATTGCATACATTTTTTGAAAATCTAAAGTAGATAAAATTTTATTTCATTAATAACTTCTGATAATATTTTTGTTATTAAATTGTTATTTATATAAAACGTTTTTATAATCAGAGGTTAATAATTATTAACAAATCAATATATTTAAATTAAAAACAAAAAAGTTATAAAAAAAAAGGAGATGAAGTCGGATTTGTGCCTTCCTCTTACAAGATCCAAGTATTTCATTAATTAAAATTTTATTTGATTATGACTCTAATACCAAAGAAAATAAGTACCACTTATGATACATCGTTGAAATCTCTCAATGAGAGATTATTACTGGAGTTAAGAAAAATTCCAAAATCAAAATTTTTAGTATTTTGCGTTATTTTGGACACTTTTGGTTCAGTCGATTACAATCAAAAGGAAAGGTGCACAACTAGATGTTACAACAGTCCTAAATCCAAAATTTCAACATTTTATGGCTAATAATTTTTGAGTTATGCGAAATACATACGTACGTACGTAAAGACGTCACACCGAAACAAGTCAAAATGGATTCAGGAATGGTCAAACTGAACATTTCCGTTGAAATCTGAAAATCTAAATTTTTCGCGATTAAAATACTTCCTTTACTTCTTACAAGGAAGTAAAAATCATAAAAAAATAACCTGAACCTTTTTCACTAAATTTATCATTGCCTATAGTTTACTTGATAATTGTCTATGTCAGTACCGACGTCTTCTGAAAGTTATTATGTGATTTATTAAATTTAACAATTTAAACTTACAATTTAAATTTATTTAATTTTGTATAACGTGACGGCAAACCGCGAGAATTCATCCTCACGCAAATAAAGTAGCATTTGTAGATTTTTATATCCTTAACCAAGAAGTTCAGTCAGGGAATGCCATACATAAAATCGACGTACATTCGGCTTTCAATTCGGTATTAATATTTTCATAATGTCTAGGTTGGTCAGGTTACATATAAGATGAAGAACTTCTAGAATTTATGATCGTAGATCACGTGAATCTATGCGTTCTTCTCAAAATCCAGTTCAACCTTCGAGAAATATCTTAATTCTCAAATCAGCTTTTGATTATCACCCTGAAATTGACCATCTAAATTTGAAAGATATTTAAGTAGGTAACAAAATTAAATATGTAACCTCTGTAATACCAAAAAATGGAATAATAAAACTCCTGAATTTTACTGTGCTAGAGGCAAAGTATTTCTTCAACCACTTTAATATCCTCCTGATTTCAGTAAAAATTTGATTTTGGTAGCACATGCTTTATCTAAAAATTACACAGTATAATACCCTACATATTATTACACAATAATACCGAAGAAATATTTTTTACCCAGAATTTTTATATTTTTCTTATTTTATCAGGTTTAATCTAATTTTAGTGAAAAATTTGTTATTCATCCAAATTCATCTATTTTATCCGGTTATTTGTGAATAGCGATGGCTGAGAATAACAGCCCGTACATAATTATTAAAAATAATTATTTCCAATATTTGAAGATCTATTTGCAAATAGTACGGTCGAAACCGCGACGGGGATGCTAATTTATTTTATATATTAATAATAATCACCAAGTTTTTGGTAAAATTTATATGGAGATTCCTATTTTGAGAATGCTAACTTTTTATCGATGAGATTTATTTTTTCGGTAGCAGGAAGAAAAACCTGCAACCAGACGCTTAGCTGCCCGCGCTACTGGGTGTGTGGGGTTTCCCGCATAGTGCGGGGATAACTCACGGGCTGCCGTGTCGCCTGCGGGTCTTCTCGGGTTGGGTTGGAGAGTCAAAAGCAGTGACTATCCCGAGAGGTCCCCAACTGCCTCGTTATCCAGGCTGCCCCTCACCATCAACAATGCTGACGAATATCCCTACTGATGTTCTTCGGCCATCTTTACCCTCAGGATGCTTTCTGCTAAGGTGGCGACCGCCCCCCAAAAAATCTCATTAGCCAGCATCAACTCTAGTAGATTGCCTACATCCACCTGACCAACTTCCACACATCATTACACTCTCTTTTCCGCCTACATTCCGCACTCGACGAAGTTGTGTCCTATTGTATCTTCGCACTCACAGTAGGAACACGTCGGTGCGTTTCTCTTCTTCCGATGAAACAGATAACTGTTGAACGCACCGTGGCCCGTCAGGAGTTGGGTAAACCAAAAATTAGTTTCCCCATTTTTCCGACAGGTCCACCTTCTTATGTTTGGGAGAACGAGGACGGTCCAGATTCCCTTGCTGACATTTTCCACATATCCTGGCACCATATCAGTACGCTTTCCTCAGCATCCTGTTTCGAGAGGCCAGCTGCCCGATCCACACGCTTGGCAACTCTCAACTCCATAGGCGACACACCCGCTATGACGAATGCAGCATCTGAGAAAACAGTCCGATAAGCGGATATAACTCTAACGGCCATCCTTCTTAGAAGCCTGTTCAACGACGTTCCGAATTGTAAAGTTCGCTGCCAGATCGTCGCTGCATATAGGACTACAGAAGACACCGTTGTGGCAAGGAGCTTTCGCTTTGACGCCGCAGGACCACCCACATTGGCCATCAACCTGGTCTGCGCACCGGTCACCTTTTCTAATTTGCTGAATGAACTGGTTTCATTCACATGCCTATTGAATTTCCTCTTATGATTCTACCAGACATCCAGATATTTCGCGCGTCTGACTGGTTCCACCAATGTATCGCCTACCGTGATTCGTAGGGGCGGGAGCCTCCTCCTGACTTCTGGAACCAAAACCTCCGTTTTCTCGGCAAAGGACTGGCCTGCAGCCATCTCTTCGCCATGCTAACGGCCCGGAAAGTACCTAACTGAAACAAATTACGGTTAATAAGAGATAATTAATGGATTATTTAGGAAATATTTGTAAACGGAGAAGAATTTAAGACATTAATCTTTTATTCGTGTTAATTATACAGTATACAATTATTTAAATAAAGATTGACCTTTAATTATTTTTATACATTTATTATTTTCATAATTAAAAGACGTTTTATAATAATCAAGTACCACAAATAACCATTATAATTTTATTTATTTTATCATTATTTGTTTAATTTTAAAATGCAAACGCACCTTTAGGAAAAGCATGCCCATACTAACCACAGCTTATTTCTTACCCTACTTGTATGTAATTTTACGAAAATAAGTAAAAGATTATTAATTCCATTTTCATATTGCATGTTAATTTAAAAATATGTAAATTAAAAACACGAATTCTTCTATTTTTTAACAGATAAGTAATATTGAAAATATTTATATGTATGTATATCTTTCATAAATCAGATTCAAAAAATATTTTTAGTTGAAATTTAAATGTATCGGAAAAATACCCACATTACGGCAAAATTAAATTAAATTATTATTAAAATAAAAAATAGTATGTCAAATTAGAAAGTAATTAAATTATATACGTAAATATACGAATAAATTATGATCACATTTTAAAATTAAATTGGATTATCTGGCCCTTTATTTTTTCTCCTTCTCCTTCAAGTTCAAAATGCTTACACCGTTTCAATGGGACTAGTTTCCTATATTTTCATTCTGTACATTCCATTCAGAATACAACCTTTTTAGCTGATTTTACCTTTTTACTGAATATAGGTTTGGTGTGACCACCAAAACCTTGCTGTTTCCTGTCATATCTCCTTCTACCTAGCAATGCTTGTCTTTCTTTAGATTTTTTGTACTATGTTACTTTATGTAACTTATGTATTTTGCACTTTTTTCATAAAGTGCTACCCTATTTTGCTACATTCACATATTCTCCTACATACACTACGTTCCAGATGATCCAATTTTATTGTAAAATGTTATCATCGTTTCTGTAATGGTGATTTTGTTAATATATTTCTTTTAAATTATGATTGTTGAGACATGAACAAAGGAAAAATAAGCTATCTACTCTGCTGGATGTAAGTTGAATTTATAGCTACAAGTGTCTTTCTTTTAATTTTGTAAACATTCTCAACGATGAATATTTTATATGGTAAAATTTAAGTATATAAAATGGGATTCATTGGAAACAGTAATCAAAACACTAAAGAAATGTAAAAGATAAATAATATTAATTTTAAAAAAAGTTAGCAGCAATAATCAATAGACACGGTAAGGACTAATCTATTGATTACTGCAGCTAATTTTTTTTACTTTTTTATTCGGATTACCAATAAAATCCCTTGACTTTATTGGAAATAAGGATAAGAATCGTTTAAGTAATCGAATAATATTCTTTTAAATACGGGATGAACTAATTTTTTTTACTATCTCCTCTTAGAAAACTGTAGTCAGAAATGCATTTTAAATTAGATAAACTTAATTGTAAAAAAGATTTATTAATAAAAAAATTATTAGTTTTTCAATTATTCTTTTAAATTCATTTTAAAGTTAATTTAATTTTTAAAGCTCGTGACAAACTAAGCATTTGTAAGTTTTTATGTTTTTCTTTTAATTTGACTTAACAAGTTTTTTTTTTTAATTTATGTTACGTTTTTTATGCTTATTTTATTATTAGTTTAAGTTTGTTTTATTTTTTAGCCTTATTTAAAATATCAACGTAGAGGAATAATGTAAAAATAAATCACGAATCAAAACTCTTCTTTGAAATGTGAAAATATCGGGCTTTTATTTTTACTAACCTACTTACTTAAATTTTTCAAATGAATAATATTTGAATATCAAGTTGGCTAAGTATTATTAAGTTATAATAATTAATACTAACATAACAAGTTTTAAATTTGTTAAAAATTAAAAACTCGACTGCCAAAAAGTAACTAAAAAAAAAAAATAGGATGACCGGGCAGTGCAGATCATTACACGACAGTATAATGTAGAATTACGGAACTCTTGATTTTCCGACCGTGAAGGCTTTAAATATGACTGGAGTCACTAGAATATTACGCAGCACAAAGTGAACAACATTATTAGGATTAACTCAATTTTGGCATAAGCGACCACAAACAGATACATTTTGCTAAGCTATATCTAACTGTATACAAATGAGAGGGCGTAAAACACATACTCGTTGGTTTGTAATCTCCTTTCGTTACTCATAATCCTTGGTTGGAAGTTAAGTGAAGTTATGGTCACTGACCGTAGTATTCTCTGAACCCATTCCTACCGTCTGGAAACAGTTTGACCAATGACAATTCCTCTGCTCTTTGTGCTCTCATAACGCTGATGAGAGGAGCTGTTTTAACGCTTCAACTAATAATTAGGTATCGGACGGTCTTCGGTAACATCAGATAAAATAGAGTTCACATTCGGTATATCGATGTAAATTGGCATTATACTAGTGGTAATGATTTCACTGTAATACATATTATCAAATAAATCGCCTCATTAATTCTAATAATCCTCATCATTTGCAACAACTTGTCCTTGTGTTTCAAACATTGCTCTTTAACATAGGGTGATTAAAGCGTGAGGGTGACAATTTTGTATATAATTTTGTTTACAGATTTTTAAAATTTATTTTAACATACATATTTATATAGTTTAAGACACTCCCGGTAACAAAAGGATTCCAACGCGGGGTCAAACAACTAAATCGGTACAGCTGTTTAACTGCTACGGTGGAACAAACATACATACATGCATACGCCTTAAATACATTACACTCCTTTTCGGGTAGTCGTGTAAAAATGATAGTGACATTTTTTTTTTATCTTTAAATCGTTTATCTAGACTACAATTATCATTTTAAAAATGTCTTCCTTTATTTATTTGGAAGTAAATTACTAGGGATCACTAGATAAACTTTCTGTAAAAGATAATTTGAAAAAACTGAATCACAAAAATGGGTGTGTATCAACGTTAAAAAAAAAAGCAGTAATGATAGACATAATTGTATAATTACCCCGAACTATTTTTAAATCGTTTGAAAAAAATTGACGAGTTAAATTTACCATAACCTATCAGAACATCTGTAAAATAATATTAGTTTGATTTATTTTCGTACTAAATAAAATTTTAAATAATCTTAACAAAAGGTTTTAAATATATATTAAGGAATATAAGAATCCTTTGATAATGGAATATAATAATGTAATGGAGTAGTAAAATAACATAGGATAAATTTAATTAAGGATGACTGTGCAATATGCAGTATATTGCTTTCTCAATTTATTAGGTATTATCATTATTTTGAGTTTATAGTCGCTCAATTGAACAGCCATACGCGTACAATAAATTAAAGGAGATTGAGCGAATGAACGAGTGTTTTCAACTCGTAGTCAGCACAGTCATTCCTATTGTTTGTATATTGGATGCCAGCTTTTGTTTGGCTAATTACCAATTTATTTGTTTGAATGCTGTCTGCTTGTAAGTTAAAGGTGAGACCGACGAACTGTCTGCTCCTGCTATTGCTTTTTATCAACACTCGACATGCGCGTGCGTTAATATATTCAGACGTGAGTGATAGAATAGCAGATGAAAATAAAAAGAAGTTGTGTTTTAAAATCGGAATATTTTACCGTTATATTCAGTTTTCATAATTGAAAAATGCTTTATTTAATAGATTTTTTGTGCACCCATATTTAACATTAAGAACTTTATTATAATAAATAGCTTTTTCAAAAAACATTTTAAATAAATAATTTGTAAGTGATTATTATTACCATATTTACCATTATTTTGACACTAAAATTAATTGTATATTATAATTTTCATTTTTTTTTTTTTTTTTTGAGAAAAGGGAATTTTTTTTTAACTGAAGAAAGGTTATTTACGACAGACTCTTTTATGTTTTTCCATGCGCGCGCGCGCGCGCGCGCACACACACACACACACACGTTTTATTTGCGTTTTCTCCTTGCCAGTGAGTTAAATAACTCGCTTCATAACAATAATAAATAACATTAATCTCATATATTAGCCAATCACTTTTCTGTTAAACTAATTTTAATAAAATTTTCACTTAAAACTAAAAATAAAATCGGAAATAAAATAACCTTTTTTGGCTTTTTTTTAACTAATTTCAGAGTAATTTACAGATATATTTCAATAGCTACCTAATGACTAATATTCCCTGATTGTCCTCGCCTTATTTGGAAATTCTTCTGTTATGTTTCAGTGATCAGTCATGTTTTCAAATAATTTCAATTTCATACTAGAATAGTTATTTTTAAATTACAGAAAACTAGTCAAATTAGTATTTGTACATATTTAGCTAAAATTTATTTATTCATTGTAAATAATGTTTAATAAAATATTATTAAATATAAACGTTATTTAATAATATTTTATTATAACACTTACTTGTTTCAAAATAATCAAAGATATAATTATTTTACTCTTAGTAATTCTAGCAGGAGTATAGCTTATATCACTATAATTGTTTTGAGAATTCTCTCTCTCTCATAGTTACTTCGTTTAGATAAATGATTATTACTACTTTGAGGTTAACGGAACTTGTAAACAAAAACGTACTATCTGCTCGTCATGAATCTACATAGAATGATTCAAAAAGGACTTCACAATTTTAAAAGTATATAAAAATTTGTTTAGATAACTTACAAATTTGATTGAGGTCTCATTTCTTAGCAAAACTCAAATTTGATTCACGTAGTTTATAAGTACCGAATCCGGCCGCCAGCACTGTTAAAAATGGATAGATTTACTGGTGCGGAACTTGCTCGGCGAGCGCATAACTTTCTTATCGAGTACGGTAGGGATACTCCTAATAGGCATGAAATTTGTAGTTGGCAAACCTGTGTGAGACAGCTTGTTCTGTTAAGCATATAAAATTATCAGGACGCCCACACTTTCCTGAAGCTGCTGTAAAACAACTCAGAGAAAGCTCTGCATGTAGTCCGAAAAAAATCAACTTCAAGTGCATCACATGAGACTGGCAATCCGCAAACGACTGTCTGGTGTGTATTACGTAAACGTTGCACTTGAAGCTATATCACGGTTCAACACATTACAAATGATGACAAAGTTTCTCGGGTGCAATTTTGTGTGGAAATGATGAATAGAATTGCAGACAACGATACATTTTGAGACAATGTAATTTTTAGTGTTGAGTCAACGTTTCACAGTAGTGGCAAGGTGAACACCCATAACTGCCGAATATGGGGTAACCCTTATGATACTGCAGCATATTCAAGATAGTCCTAAGCGAACAAAGGCTGTACGGCCCGTTCTTCTTCCAAGAGGCCACCGTAAATGGTTTATCTTGACATGTTTCAAAATTTTCCAATTCCTCAGTTAGATGTGATGATCAAAATGGACGCCATTACTATCAGCAAGACTGGGCACCACTCAATACCGCTTAGAAGTCAGAGATTTTCTTGATACTAGATTCCCAGGTTAATGCATTGGACATGGTCTAATTGCACGACCACTTCGCTCCCCAGAATTGACCCCGCTAGATTTTTTCTTGTCGGGTTTCATTAAAGATCGGTACTACTTCTGCATGCTGATCTTGTTGAGTTTAGATTTCGAATTAACTCGTTACAGAGATAACGCCCGACTTGCTGAGTAAAGTCTAGAAATAAATCGACTTATATGGGATGTATGTCGCATTACAAATAAATACCAGTACAGTTGCAGACCGATATAGATTACAATGTGGTGTCAACACACGTTTAAAAAATTTAAACATAATTTTATTTTTTTATTAATTGACTTAGCAATCGCGTGTTTTTAGGTGAAGTTTAATCAAATTGGAATTAGTATCATGATATAAGTGTAAAAAACAATGGGCTTTAGATAAAGATGGTTAAATGGGGAAGTTTTATTTTTTATTACAAACTCAAATCAAAAAATCTTCGGTAAATAAGCCATTTTTTGTTATATTTAATTAATTATAGGATATCGTCAAATTATTTTGCAATAATTAAGAATTTTAATACACATTTATGTAATTTATTAAATTATTATACTCCAGAAAACTGTTAACGTGCTAAATTTTGATTAATATTAATGTTTTAATTAGTGTGAAAACTATGATTTTCAGTTTAACTAACGAATTGATGTGCGCTTTGCTTTTCTTTTGTTAGTGTCCCAGTTTCCGTTTTCTGTTACAGTATAGGAAGGTGGTCGTGATGATTATTTGGCCGGTGGTTAACGCTACAATTGTGCCAATGAAGACGGCGTCGGTTTAGCATCGTTTTCTGTTGTCAGACAATCACTTTCCTTGCATACACACACTCATAAGCGAACCTAACGTCGGGTAAATTGGCTTCAAGCCAGTATAAACGTACTTCCATATTCTCTATCTTTTCCTCGACGTTAGTATCTCTTTTTCCCTTTCCTTCCTCATCCACTTTTAACTATCATGACAAACCTCACTACCCCTAACTATTGGGCACTTAACCTACCACCTACCTCCCGTCGTCGAGGCAAATTGTTAATTCTCTAACGTCCGGTCACGCTGGGTTTAGAACCCCGTTTCACTGTCATCGCTTTTAACTTCTGCGATCCTTTTTCCTTCTACCGTCCACTTCATCATTCTTCTCTTTTATTTACTTTTTCTTTCTTTCTCTCTTTCTTCTTTTGAAATAAATAAAAACGATTTTCCCCCGTTCTTTCTCACATTATGAGTTTATGTTATCCATGAATTCATGGTTATTCCGTTGTTTTATCTCACGTTATAACTATTTAAGCTTTGGAACAATCCCAATGGATATATATATATATATGTGCACTTAATAACATACAAAATTTGTTTAATTGTTTTTTACTAGTGTACAAACATTAGGTAACCGATTATATTTTATAACTTTTGTTCCGTACACATATATTTTGTTCTTGTAAATGGCATAATTATTTTTAGCTTTCTAATAATGTATTATTATTTTTAAATACTAGTGTAGTTGTAATGATTAAAATTAAATGTAGGAAGTAATTTCTTAATAAGCTTAATGAATTCTTAAAATTTGATGGTTTAATTTTTAAAACGTAGATTTCTTAAGTTTTATTCGCAACTTCAATCACGAAAACGACAATTTTCAGTTGAAGATTGAGGAAAAAACTTATGTTAACTGTTGAAAAACAAGAAAATTATTATCCTGAAGTTATACCTTTTGGTTTTAAGAGAAATTTAAAAAAAGAGAAAATTGAATCCTTATTTTGGAAATCTGCAAACTTAAACTACCACTACACAAATCTTCCGTTGGTGAGTAGCATCTTGGTCTTTCACTCGAAGCTCCCTGGTTCAAATTCATGTCAGGTATGATATTTTTCATTCGCTACAAAATTTTCATTTTCGTATTCCCGCGGTACAAGTTTCGAGCTTGTGTGTAGAATTAATAATAAAGAATAAATAAAAAAAATATTTCCTGATTAGTTTTTTCTTAAATAAGTTAAATCAGTGTTTCTCAACCTTTCAATACTTGCGACCCAATTTTTAATCATGGCGACGTGGAGTAAGTACTACCTGTCACAATTCCTCTCCGGTCACGGAGGATTTGGTGAATATTCACACAGGTTTAAAAGAAGGGAGCTCCCAAATTGTGTGTACTGCGGTCAAGAAAACACTCCTGCCACACCTTTTTTGAATATGCACATTGGGAGGATGTTAAAGCCAAATATAACATAAAAGAGGTTACTCCAGAAACTACAACAAAGTATGTGATGAGAGGTAAAGAGAAATAGCTGACAATAGAGAGATTCGGCTGAGGTTATACGAGCAAAGGAAGTAGATTACAAGAAGTGGGAGGAGTTACTTTACGGAAAAAAAAGACCGAGACCCGGCTGATGGGGTAGAGGCCGGGATCGGCATAGCTGGGCTCGGTTCCCTGGACTTAGCGGTTAGAAGCAGAGGCAACATGAAAACAAGGAAAAGATCGGGAACCGATGAGCCGACCTGCCATGCCGGACGTACTGCGAGTAGGCGGGGAGGCTCATTAGAGTCACAAGGACACTCCCCTGGGCTAAGTAATACTTGATTGTTGAGCCGGCCCAGGATAGCAGGGGAACAAACACAAAAAAAAACTTTTCAATCATAATTTTCGTCTCGCCCCTTCTCATACAATAATAATGTATTTTGAGCTTTGACGCTAAAGCTACACTACGATCTTAATTACAAACTTTATATATTACCAAGAATAAGTAAATTTATTGATATTTGGCAAAACCAATCAGCTGCATTGACAAAACCAGAATCGATGCTACTCTGTTGCTCACTGTCTTACGTCTACCATATTGAACATATTCTCCTGACTTCTCGAAAAATTCCGATTTGTCTTAAAAATTCTGGAACGTCTGTACAAACGTGTATAAATGCTGCACCTCGTTCAATTCCAGCCAGTCTCAGCCGAGTCGATATATCTACCGCTATCGAATCTATCGTGAATGTGTATGTTGTAATTTTTGTGCTAATTGCAATTCACGGTATTAAGTATTCACGGCAGTAGATTTATTCAGAATCATAGATAAATGTTTAAGTGGGCGTAACCGAACGGTAGACGTTAGTGAAGCATACGTACGAGATATTCTAGTACATTAGCTGGTTAAAATGTTTGAAACATATGTGATGGATTGATGTTCTTTGAGGTCATTTTCAACACCTTTTATAAACTATTCCAGTTATTGTAAAACCCGTTTCTATAAAATAATGAAATAAAAATATAAGGTAATAATTAAAAAGGTTTCGTCATTACACTTCCATAATTCCAGTGCACAACTTTCCTAACGTGCTATATATGTAACCAATGCATTATATAATGTTCATGTAGCTTTTTGAGTGATATCAATAACATTATAAATGATACTCACCTTCAAGCTCTGGTTTGCTTAATGATATAATTTTTTCTAAGAAATTATCAAACTGTTTCTCTAACCTAGTGTCAAAATATAGAACATTATAACGCAAAAAGCATTTGAAGATATTTGAGCATTTGAACGTAAACATGTTGCACGTGAAGGGTACAATGTCGTTCAGTATATTGTCTTATAAATGTTTGTTGAAAAAAATACTGTAGTATTGCTTTCAACAAACTAAATTTTACAATGTATTTTTAGATTAAAAACTTTAGTTAATTCATTTATTCATTAAAGCATATCTAGTATATTATCAAAACCATATTCTATGAAATGAAATATTAGCGTGCAAATTGTTACGCAACTGCTCTTTTTAGTAAAAAAATTAGATTAATCTAAAATTAGTAGCAAATCGATAATAATGTAGAATTAAAGCAAAAAAAAAGGTAAATATAATATTATACTGTAAACAAAGTCTCTATCATCCTATAAATATGTAAGCCAATATTATACAAGAGGTAATAATACTAAAAACATCGCATCAACTTTACAATGAATCACCTTTATAAATTAATATAATTATTGGTTTTTCTTCCTAATGAAGATAAGGTTCGGGTAAAATGATTTAGTTAATTAAGAAGTCACCCAATAGATTAAAAATACTAAAGGATTTCAACCGAATTTGAACCGGATATCTGTGAATTAAAAGAAAAAAGAGAAAAATTTATATTATATATATATATATATATATATATATTTATATGTGATACTAGTATAATATATTTTTTACGTATTTTTTAACTTAACAGTTCATAAAAAGTGTAATATTTATGATTAATAAATATACATTAAAAAAAAATTATTTTAAACAGAAAATTTATACCGATGTATGAGATTTACACATATATGAATATTTAAAAGTATTGTATTATTTGCCGCTTGATTTATTATTTATTTGCTAGTCCACATAAAATTGAGTACCCCCTTACAAAGTTACGACATAAATATGGTATTATAGCTTCAAAATAAACTAGCTTGGTACATGTAGCCGTAAAAATTTTACTACAAGGTTATAAATATTTTATATATATATTTATTCCTTTGATGAAGATCATGTAAACAAGTTTATTCAAAGAACATTCAAAACTAACTTTGTACAACGTTTTTTTGACAAACTAACTGCGATGTTTATTTTGTTTGTACCGTATCTAATTTGTTTTATTTGTCCCACTGGTATGTAAATGTTTCTTAAATGTATATATGTATATATATATATATAGATACTAATATGTAAAGAGAAAGCAAAATAATATACTTTCTTAAAAGGAAATTTTTTATATCTGTACTTGTTTTACTGCCATAAATACGATAGACTATGAAATTAGTTAAATTTTTAATAATTATATATATAAAAAGTTACCTAAAGAACATTACCGATAAATTATCAACTTATTAACTGTAATAATAATGATAACAAATATGGTTGTAACATAAATATAAAAATTTAATTCTCAGTTAATAAATTCTAGAGTTAGTCATCGTTCATAGTCTTTCGTAAAGAAGAAAAATTAGTAACTTTAAATTACATGTTTATCCAGTATTTTAACTTTTGAACTGTTCTCATACAGGTTATTTGTTCATAAGATTACATTTGTAATAGAGCACGCTTTTAATGTGATACTAAATAGTATCACATTAAAAAGTTTTAACCAGACTATCCATAATAAGAGTATCCTTTTTTTCTTTTTCACATGTGTTAAAGTAGCAAGTTTGATTCATTCCAATTTTTCGTATTATCCTAACCACTTAGAATAGTATGAAGTTTGAATCGTTTCTTTGAGTATATTCTTATTATTATAACGGTTCAATAACATTTACTCTTAAGTACGTATTTATAACATTAATTTTAAAAAATTCGGAATCATGGTTTGGAAGCAACGAAACCTTTTGAATTAGATTTATTAAAATATATATATACCATTTATTAATATATATATATATTATTTATTAACATATATATATATATGTTGACATTTATTTAGTAAGCAAGTCTATACAATTAATTATAATAGCTGTTTATTTCATCCATATTTCCATCTTTATCACATTTCCGCTTTTTTCCTAACCGCGAGTTGTCTGTCCTCCACAGCTGTAAGAACTATCTCTTTCTCGGACTTCCTCTACCTTTTCTATTAACTGCCGCCCTGGTAACCTTGTCTCTACCATCTACTGTATATGTTCGTACTAGATAAGCTGCTTTTTTTATGAACAGAACCTGCATACAGGAGATTCTTTGACTTTTATTTTTGTCTACATTTCTTGTTTTTTGGTATGTTTAAAATAGTTTATTTCCAGCAAATACTATAATATTCAAAACCTATTAAATTCCGCTTTAAATCTTAGGTTGAAATTAATTGCGTAAATATAAAAAATCATAAAAATGTAAAGTTAGTATTTACATATGAATATTTTAATATTATACATATATATGTATAGAAACGGAAATATATTTTGGCATTTTTACATGGCGTTCTATTTATTTTTATGATTTTAATTAAAAAAATATAATTAAAATTAATAATAAAATATTTTTCTTGGTTATATATTTTACGAATTTTATTGCTCTTATTCTATTTATAAATATATCCAAATAATATAAAATGACACTATATCTGCGCGGTTAGATTATAATTACAAATCTTTGTCTTAAAATTTAGAAATGTATTTGGTTCTTCAGTATACAAATCTAAAATATAACTTCAGATAATTGAGATCAGTTATTTTCTTTATATTTTATCCTAATTACCACGAAGATTCCACATTCCTACATCTTGGTAACATCCTTTTTTTATATTTTAAATTATTGGGGTCCAGCCATCATCTCCTGTTTCCTACTTCTCAGTCTCGTGCTTTCATCACCTTCCTCTTTTATTATTCCCCGTTTATCTTACTAGAATTCTTCAAGAGCCTTCTTCAATTACCAAAAAAAAAATAATATTAATAATCTTCTTCAGTCATCCTCTTTGGAGAATAATATAAATCTGGAAGATAGTGTGAAGTATTTACCGGTAGGAAATGGTTACGCTTAAAGTGTAAAGTTGAAAAATTTACACAAAATCTTCACTTTCCACATTTCTCCCACTACAGTTCACTCTAATCATAATCTTTATTTATACTTCTAACCGCTAAATAACAATACTCAAATGTATTACACATGTTATTTATTGTCACCGTTATTTACGCTAACGTCACTTACCAATTATAGAAAAGTCTGGCTATTTAGCCAAATTGGTAATCAAGTCGGCTTTGCTAGCTCCTCTTGTTCTTGCTAATTGATAAAGCGTTTTTATTTTATAATTTAAAACTAATTTAAATTTATTTTTTAAAATTAAATTATCCCAAAGGAATGATAACATTTTTAACCCTTTTAAAGAAGCCTTTTAAAGAAATAGATTCATAGTTTTATTTCTATTTTTTTATGTTTAATTTACCAAATAAGCTGAAAGCTTGCACGCTAGAAACATGATATGAGAGACGTTTTAACGTAAAAATATGTTAAATCCACCCAGGATTTGAATCCGGGACCTTTCGAATAAAAGATTATTTACAAAATTTAAAAAAACCTCTCGACCTTTTAAAAATCATTTTGCCTCTTACAATTGTAGCATTTTATTCTCCCTAATAAATATTAAAACCGCAATTTTTTTAAAAGTATCAGGTTTCAGTTATTAGAATTATTGAATTGTTAAATTTGTTAAAGTTAATAATAATAATATGCTTTTATCAGTGCCAAATGAGTGAACAGACAAGTAAGCCAAACAGGTGTGGCATTGTATAGCATGGCAAGTGTGGTTTTATATCTCTTTAACGTTACCCGGCCATTACTCTCAACTTGTGTTTGCTATTATAAAAGGGAAAGACATTATCAACGCATGGATTCGTTCCAGTTATGTTAATCCTTTGAAACACTTTTGAGTAAAAAAAAAATAAAAATGAACGAACAGAATACAAAAAAGTGTTTTATTACACTCGCGGTGTCGTTTACTTATTTATTCGTAAAAATTTAATTATCCGTTAAATTTGCCTTATATCAGAGATTATGTTACAATATTGTATGTTAATTTTTTAATTTTTCCTGCATTTTAGACCTTAAAATAACTGATAAACTGATTATTTTCGTTAATTTTATAAAAAAATATATTGATCTTTATAATAATCTAACAGTACATTATAACTATTTAGTCTTCTAATATTTGTTCCATTATTAACCCGTTTATCTTCTTTATATCAGAAGAACCAAATTGACAAAAATAATATGATTGAAACATTTCATTTGATCGCAAATAATTTTTGTATTTCCTCATTAAATGTTATAAAATTTCTTATTAATTTGTGTATTCTTTTCTAACTAATTGTTCGAATTGAATAATTTGTTTTAAGTATACTATCTTAACTCTTTCATTAAATTTGGATGTAAATTGAAATTTTTTTTTTCTCTGTTTAAATACTGATAGTTTCTCAAATTTATTATTGTTTAACATCAGCTGGAAAACATTCGCAATTTCCTTATTCCGGCTTATTCTTCTAATTGAGAGACGAAATTAGGTTGAGTGATTTAAAATTCAATTGAATATATCTATTGCCACACAATTATAGAGTTATCCTTATTTTCATAAGGAAGTCTGACCTTTGTTATTGTTTAGTACCTGTAATCAATAAAAACTTAGTGTTATATTTGAGCTGATTAACGAAATATTGACGACCACAAAAGTTGTGCTTTCATTCTGGATGAATATATCCAGATTTTTTTATGGAATGTAGAATGTGAAATGTCAGTAGAAAGCTATAGCTGGTACTTTTTTGAGTGAAATTGTTCGTCTTGTTTTGTGATCTCTGTGTGTCTAGATAATGTTTTCTTATTATACATCCTTTTTCTATATCCTTGATTCTCTTCTTCATGAAGATATTCTGTAGGTTCTGGAATGTATTCACGTCCATTAAATCCGTCCGTTCTAAGGATATAGAAACCTTTAGGGGAACGTTGGTTTGACTCGATTTGGGGCGACATTGTCTAACCACCGGGTTGGTCTAGTGGTGAACGCGTCTTCTCAAATCAGCTAATTTGGAAGCCGAGAGTTCCAGCGTTCAAGTCCTAGTAAAGCCAGTTATTTTTACATGGATTTGAATGCTAGATCGTGGATACCGGTGTTCTTTGGGGGTTGGGTTTCAATTAACCACACATTTCAGGATTGGTTGAACTGAGAATGTACAAGACCACACTTCATTTACACTCATACATATCATCCCCATTCATTCTCTGAAGTATTATCTAAAAACGGTAGTTACCGGAGGCTAAACAGGAAAAAGAAAGAAAAGGGGCGACATTGTCTGTGGTTCTATCCATAGCTGTACAAAAATCTTACCCATGCTGAGATGTTTCTGGAGAATAAATATGGGTTTTTTATACGTACATAACTTCCAAATAATACTTTACTGTTTATGGGAATCTAGTTTATATAAATAAAGTTAAGACATGCAGGACTTGTTTAGGTATTTGTCCACTAAGTCCAATAAAAAAACTAAAGAGAAGAGTTAATCATCCTGTAGGGAAGTTTACTTGTAGATTGTGTTATTTTTATTTATATTTGGCCTAATGCACGATTTTTTACTTCACCATTATTGTGACGCTCGAAGAAGCAAAACATGAAGTCGCTGTATGAGCAATGCAGAAAGGAATCCGCCTCTTTTACTTTCACTGCTCCCTTACTCATCACATCAAAATATTTCATCTTCCCTCACCCTTCGAAAACATTCGGATATTAACAAAAAAATATTTTCTTCTTCATTAATCTGCAGAGAATAAGTTATATTCTCACATATCGTATATGTTCTCTTTCAAGAGAATGGCTTCTAGTAGGCAGACGAAACAAATCTTGTTCTCTTCTTTTATTTTCACTTTGTCCACAGAAGACTTTAATAATTTCGAATACAGAACGAATTGTAACGTAAATGCGTACTTATATATTGTATTATTCTTTCTTGCTCAGCGTAAAAGCAAATCATCCTTTTTTTATATATTCAGTTTTCTACATTATTTTCTGAACAAACTGAAGTATTCTTCTAAAAATTTGACTCAAAAAGACCAAACTATGTAAAAGTGGAAAATTACTATATGTGCATTTAGCTTTTTTTTATACTATTTTTCTAATCATCGATTTTAAAAATTATATATATTTTTATAAATTAATAAATTTCACTAGTCGCATCACATTTTTACGCCCATGTTATGTTAAAAATAAATGAGATCTAAAGAATAATGATTTTGTTTTTTTTTTGTTTTTTTTTTATACCTCTCAGCAAATATTTCTCATATTTCTTCACAGCATAAATCATAAGTTTTATTTTATTCTAAATAACTTTTTTTAATGATTTTTAAAATGAAAAAATTTCATATAAACTTTGACGATTAATCATAAATAACTTGCTCTTTGCTGATGTTCAGGTTATAATGCCTAAAAATTGAGATGATGTTGGTAACATATTGGAAGATGTTATAAATGAGTTACAAGAGTGGGGTTTGAAGGTAAATTTTGACAGACAGAATATTTGGTTGTTGGATCTTCAGTCTGTGATATCTTAGTGATGTGCGATAACAGCTTGTAATAAGGATTTTAAGTACATGGGAGCGATTCTTTCATCTGAAATAAGAAAGATATAGAGATATAGATACATAAAAAATTATTAAATCCTTGTTGAGAGCTGCGTAACGTATAGTGCAGATAGTTACTTGTTGGTAACCCACCGGGTTGGTCTAGTGGTGAACGCGTCTTCTCAAATCAGCTGATTTGGAAGTTGACAGTTCCAGCGTTCAAGTCCTAGTAAAGCCAGTTATTTTTACGTGGACTTGAATACTATATCGTGGATATCGGTGTTCTTTGGTGGTTGGGTTTCAATTAACCACACATCTCAGAAATGTCGATCTGAGAATGTACAAGACTACATTTCATTTACACTCATACATATCATCCTCATTCATCCTCTGAAGTATTATCTGAACGGTAGTTACCGGTGGCTAAACAGGAAAAAGAAAAAAAAAAAGAAAAGTTACTTGTTGTACAGAGATCTAGAACGTCGTCTTAAATTTAGACCTAAGAAATGAAATTAAAAAGTTGTGGTGTAGTCGAGTACTACAAATTAGAATGGATTCCTAATCGACTAAATTTTTACTAAACACTCGATCTGTTAATGTATCCATTAACAGATTTATATATTGCATATATAAATAAATGAAGTTAATTAAATGATATATAAATGATATTCCTATCGATATATAAATGAAGTTCCTTCGTAAATGAAGATACCAGAACGTGGAACTGGCAACCAGTGGGAATTTAGACCAAGGAAGAAATGGAAGGAGCAAGCACACTTGGTTTTAGATAAGAGAAATCCGGAGATGTGAGATTGGCAAGATCGTGAAAACTGGAAGTCAGGATTCCAGAAACAATTTAATTAACTGTACATTAAGTGAGTTGAAGTTTTGCCTTTGTCTTTGTCAACCAAACTGTCAGCTGACTTCGGCAGGACGGGCGAGCGGGGTTTGTTTTACTATGTAACTAGATTACATCATCCGATTACTCTTTATTTATATACACATTTGTATATAAAATGCTAACAAAACAGACCAGTATAATACAATGACTAGTACACTAGACAGCAGTTTGCGGGAGGCAAACTAACAGTTCACGTACTAGTATAAAAGTAAAAAAGAATAAAATAAACATATTTTATTTCTAAAGAACAGTATAACATTATTAAAAAGTAGTATTACAATAACAACGTTGTTACTTTCGTTTTAAATTATATTTATAAATAATTAATAGAAATTTAAATCGTATTAATGAATTCAATATGGTGATTATTCTACATATATTATTATTTAACCTACTCATAAATAAAAATTTCACACCTTCAAGTTTTTTTTATTGACAGAATACAGAAACTGATGTATGAAATATAAACGTTCCGATCCAGATGTTAAAATTTGTGTTTTACCGCCATTTATTTTTATATTATATAAACAAATGGTCACGCATGAATCATTAAAGATTACCATAAGAAATAAAATCATCTCGTGTGTATAGTACATTTTGTTATAGTAAACATTCGAGTACCCTAGTATACATATGATTATATATCATATCTAGTCACGAATTATGTAGGCTTAAATTTCATAAAATAAAATAAAGTTTTATGTTTTATAACATGAGGGTATGCTAATTGTAATTATTTTAAAAATGTACTGTTTCACTACGATATTTAAAATATGTTAATTAATTTACCATCGTATCAATTTATAAATGGATATATAAATATATATATATATATATATAAACTCGCGCATAATCTATGAGGTAAACAGTTTATAAAGAATGAGCTAATTTACTAAACGTATTGCAGTAAATGGAGATTCCATGAAACTTGAATCATGTCACAAATATGAACTTATTTTATCGCCAGACGCTACTTAACTGATTTGTTAATGAGCATATCATTGAAATTATAATAAAATACTAGTATTAATTTCTAAAAACAGGTTTCATGACTTCTATATATGTCTTAACATCAGAAAAAATTATTCTAGATAAGAAAAATTATATTTGAAAAATAGTTCGTAATATAAATAGTTAGCAATATTAAAACAATGGTTTTGTTTTATTTTCCAAAGATGTAATATTTTTCGATTGTAAGAAAAATCTTTTTAAATTAAATTTATTTTATACCCCAAAACCTTCAGAATATGATCAAATGTATATTGTTGTGTCCTGAAAATTCAAAGAACTATAATACTTTCATAGAAGTATCATATAGAGCTAAAAACATTAATGTCCTTAGTTTTATAATGAGTGTCCGAAATGAGAAATGTCCAAAATTATATTGGAAATATTTCTAAATAAAATTTTGGAAGAAAAAGTGGAATTTGGAATATTTTGAATGATGGGATAAACAAAATAATGTGAATGTGAATCTGAATGCATCACTCTCTCACCCTTTTTTGACGAGAGGTTATCTAAGACAATCTAATTTTAGGTCTTTAGATGTATGAACGAAAATTAGAATATTTAATTAATAGTTTTATTTCTTTTTTTTAAACTTGATCCAGAGAATCAAATTAGATACCAGGAAGTGATTAATAAATGATGTTACACGCGAAACTTAAATTCCATAAACTTGGAAGATCAATAAATATCGTGCTGAAAATATCAATTGAGGAATGATAAAAAAATAAAAGTTACTGAACAATTTAGCAAGTTATGGCATTATGCCTTTTGCTCAGCCTTTGTTAAGGTTATTTATTTATTCTCTCTTCAGTAACTGCAGAAGTACATATAATAATTACGATTTTCTTTTGTTTTATTTTCTTTATGATAATGATTTTGTAGATTTAATAAAAAAATCAAAACTGAGTAGGATTCGATCTCAAAACGTTCTGGGTTATTCATTAGACATCGCACCAGATTCGCAGAAGGAATTTATTACCAGTTTGTAACGGTCGTAATCGGTTATCCTATATTATATTCACTAAATACCGGTACATATATACAGAGGTATCACCAAGTTCTCCCGGGACTTTTATAAATTATTCTACTTCTGAAAATATTGGAAAAAGTTTATATAAATATATGTCCTAAAATGCTTTATTAGTGAGTTACGGCTAGTGAAATATTTTGCTCGGATTTCAATTACTCCACTGAAATAAGCTGTACTGAAATTTTTAGGACCTTAATTAAGGAGCAGAATTAGTAATTTCTTATGGTTTATGACCTGAATATCAAATAAAATAGGTCCCAGAACAATATCTTCAATAGTTTTTAAAAAATCTGGGATGGAAACCAATAAGTTTGGTAAAATCCCTGTTTTTATGTTTGACTTTCAATAACTTTATTAAATGGGTAATAAACACAGATATTTAAAAAAAATAACTCTATAGAATCTAATTTTAAACAAAATGGTGTAAGATAAATTGAATAAAACAAATAAAAGTTATAAAAATTTAATTTTATTAAGAAACAGTACATTAGACCAAAGTGCATTATGCGTACCAATTTGTAACAAATGCTAAAATATGTCCACCATTTTCAATATATTTCTTGGCACGCTTCTGTACTGCTTTTGTTGCTCTTTGTAGTTCTTCAGGCCAAAATAAAGTTGCTCAGCCCAATCCGTAATGCACACAATTTATTTCTAACGAAAATGTATCTTTGTTTACTATAAATATTTTTCATCCATCCCCAGACGCAAAAATCTAAAATGTTAGTACAGACGATCTTTGTGACCAGGAATATGGACCTTCACGATCGATCCATTTCTCAGGGAAGTGATGATTTAAATGAATGGAAGCGGCACAAGAAAAACAGAGAGGCGTGCCACCATGCTGTAAGAGTACTTCGTATCTCAGCACTAAAGAGACATCTTCATGCAGCTGCGGCAATTCTTCTTGAAGAAAGTGCAAGTAGACCTCAGAATTTAAGGAGCTAGATAATATTAACGGTCCAAACAGCTGATTATAAAAAAGACTGCACCAAAATTGATGCTACATCCATGTTGAAAATTGCCTTCCACCGTTTCATGACGATTTACTTCTGCCCAGTATAATCATTGGGTGAGTTGTTGACGCAATCTCGAGTGAAATTAGACTCATCAGTAAACGAAATATACTTGTAGAGTTGTCTATTTTTATTCCATCAGTTGTAGAAATCCAAGCGAAGCGGACCTTCTCCTGGGTGTAAATGTTGATTTGGCTCTTTGTGATTAGGATACAACTTGTTTTGTTTAAGTATCCTCCAAACCATCGAATGCGAAACTCTCGCTCAGAAAGAGGTCATGTACTGACGCCTGGACTGCGCTGAACTGCATCAATAATAATTTCATTAATAACAGCGTCGTACTGGACAGATAGTTCGTAGCTGGTATCTTACATCATTATCGTACTTATCTTACACCATTTTGTTTAGAATTAAATTCTCTACAAGTTTTGTTTAAAAGTTTTATGTGTTTATCACTCATTTTACATTCTTATTGTACTTCAAAAAGAAAATACACGATTTTCTACACGATTTATATACACGATTTTTCGCCAATTTATTGGTTCACCCCAGATTTCCCAAAAACTACTGCAGATACGGTTCTGGAATCTACTTTATTCAATTTTTCAGATTAAAACCCATAAAAAACACTACTAATTATGGCCCTTAATTAAGATTCTAAAATTTCAGTACTACCACATTTCACCGGATTAGTTGAAATCTGAACAAAATCTTTCACTAGCCGTAACTCGCAAACGAAACATGTTAGGACATATATTTATACGATTTTTCCTTTATTTTTTGGAGTAGAATAGGTTATGAAAGTCCAGGGAGAACTTCGTAGTACACTCTGTATATACGAATTTACCTCCTTAATTTTCAACTTATATAAATAAGTTCATAAATATTCAACACGTTCCTTTTAAAACTTAAAATACTTTTTAATTATTATTAGTAGTAGAAATGTTAAATATTTATGTATGAGATAATGTAAGATTTATATAGAAGTTTAAAAGACTAAATAGTAATTTAGAACTTTTGATAGAAATACATTTACATAATATCTGATCGAAATCAGTTTTTCATGAAATTTTTGTTTAATTGCAAGTGGAAAGTTTTCACTCAAATCAACAGTCAAAATATTGATTAAAAATCATTTCTAAATTTACAGCGTGATTGCATTCAGCCTTTTTAGACTACACATTTTCATTTTTATTCACGAAGCAGAAAGGGTGTACTAAAATTCTCTGCTTCAAGCTTTTAATTTTAGATTTATTTTACCAACACTCTAACGGAAGGTATTTATGATTTATATCCTGAATGTATTTCAACTGAATGTGTAATTTTACAAGTACAATTTTTTTATTTTGCCATTTTAGGAGGCTTGTATTATCCAATCTTGCCAAGTATATGTTTCCCGTTGATGAATCTAAAAAATAAAAAAAAGAACAGGACTAAAAAACAAGTACCTCAAACAGTTTAATCAGAATCAATTATTTATCAATTTATATATATATATTTATTTATGTAAATTTGACTTAAATTAATTGAAAAGATGAATGTTTGTCAGAATATATTTAAAATTATCATATTTTTGTAAGTTTCTTCAGTTTTAAGTATAATTTTTACTGAAGGGTTATTTTAACAGTCTAATTTTATGTATAGAATAAACAAATGTCGTACACTATTTGTATTCTTGACGTAGTCTTAAATTACAGTACTAATATTTTCAAAATATTTATTTTAGAAATTTCTTTTGCCAGATCTTGACGATGAATTTTTAAACGATTCGATGGCACGCGAACTCTTTTCTTTGAAAGCTATTAATAAAACAAATGGACTGTATCGTATAAAAAAAAATTAAAAATTTCTAGAAGTCACGCTATCGTGTTGTACACCTTTTTTCATATATTTGTGTTTTTTTTTTTTATTGTACAACTGTTGATTTTTTTTATTGTTTTAAAATAAAAGATATACTACAAATAAGTATCAGTTGTTTGCTCCTGATAATTTACTTAATATGTTCTTTAATCGACCATTGCAGTTCTAAGTACTTGATTAGGCTAAATAAGCACGTAATTAGCTTCTGTTGCTATGATCCCCATTGCTTTGAAACTGTTAGGCAACGGCGATGATACTAGACGATTGAAAAGGGTTTATGTGCTGGACCTTAATGATGATCGTTGAAGATATGCTATTTTCATTTCGGTGGCGGAGTGGTAGCGTCCTGGTAAAGGGAATTATTACTTTTATACAGATTTGAATACCAGATCGTGGATACCGGTGTTCTTCGATGTTGGTAACCACACATCTCAGGAACGGTCGACATGAGACTGTACAACTACACTTCATTTACATTCATACATGTCATCCTCTGAAGTAATAATAACTTACGGTGGTTCCGGAGGCTAAACAGAAAAAAAAGAAGAAAATAAAGTGTTAGCGCCTCGGTTTTTCATCCAGAGGTCTTGGGTTCGAATCCCGGTTAAGCATGGCATTTTTGATGAAACACAAACTTCCATTTGGGCCTATAGCTGTAGCAATTCAGCCCATAATCTTATTAAAAAAATAATAAAAATTATTTTTATGATTTTTTGTACCTTGGCGTATACCTGTTTCTACTACTTTTTGTTTCCGTTGTTGCTCATTATTTACTGTTATTATTAATAACATAGCATTATTAAAACCTAGCCTTAACCTAATTAACCTTAACCTTAACCTTAAACTTGTTAACTTAGCCTTAGTCTTATTTTAATGCTATTAGTTGTCGTATTCTTGCTTTACATTCGCTTGTTTTGTCAGCCTTTTATTTATGTCTGCGTTTAGTTCTTCAACGTTGGTTTGTCTACCTGTGTTCATTTGACAAAAAACATCGCGTACGAAATGAATATGTTGACATTTGTGCTATGTAGATTAAACAAGCTTCAGTACCCAGTGGATAATGCGTATGACATAATGAGTGTTTATTGGTTTTAATTACTATAATTATGTTTACTAACACGGATGTTTACTATTATTACAATCGATTATTGCTTGTTTTTGTGGGGAGGGAACATCATTGGATAACCCACTCTCGTGTAATATTATAACATAAGGGTATTATTTACTTATTGTTTCGTCAGGAAAAACCGATTGTATATTTTGGTTCTACAGCAAAAAAAAGCGTCTTTTTGGGTTCTTTTATAAATTTATTTTTTAGGATCACAACTACATGGAGGTAAAATAAATGCTTTGTAATCTTGGAATCAAAACAAATGACATGTTTAAAAAATAAAATAGATTTTGTGTGTTTGTGTTTGTGTGTGTGTGTGTGTGTGTGTGTGTGTGTGTGTGTGTGTGTGTGTGTGTGTGTGTGTGTGTGTGTGTGTGTGTGTGTGTGTGTGTGTGTGTGTGTGTGTGTGTGTGTGTGTGTGTGTGTGTGAATAAAACTTTATATAGAACCTTTGTCATAATTAACATTAGCTGGATTTTGATATTGGGCTAATATATTGTTAAAGTTGTACTGCAGCTGATTTTTTTCTCAAAAAAAAAGATTATTTCAAAATAATATTTTATCGAAAAGATCTACAGATAACAAAATTTGTATATTCTGTGTAAGTGAATATAATTCCTATGTTTTATTCCTTGGAATAATTATGCATAAATCTTTTATTTTTATTTTTTTATAATAAAAAAATACTACATTAAGTTACAAAATTTCAGTTTTACAAGCCAGGATAAAACAATTAGTTTAAAGGTAATAAAAATGAAATTCAAAATCCTGATAAAACCAACTGATAAATCACAGATTTATGTAATTTTTAAATTATCAGTTGGTGCTAACTAGGATAATTTTTCGTTTCCCAAATGTTAACTAAGAGAAAAAATTAAGTAAAATTAAAACAAAATAACTAAAGAGAAAAAATCTTAATGTCAGAAAATGACTTCTACGAACTTTTTATTGCTTGAGTTCTGATTCTCCTCGAATTCAAAATTATTGTTATTTATATATATATAACATTTAAGTGCGTTAGCATTATTTTACTTTGAAATGAAAATTTTACTATGAAATTAGACGAAGGTATAATGTTTATTTTTTTTTATCTATGAGGTATGAGGTGATCTTCAGGGGGAATTACATGTCAAATAAGTTGGGTTTTATGAGATGTTAATCCATTTGTAATACTTTTATTGGGTTTTTTAGGGATCAGTTTTTAAACTGTTTTGTTGTCATTCTCTTTTCATTTTGTTCTAATCTTTTAACATTAATATAATTACGACAACCTACATTTTTACTTATTTTTTTACGATTATCGGGTGATTCACGAAGAATGTTACAAACTTTCAGGACATGTTCTACTGGTGAAAATAAAGAAGAAAATGCGTATAAATATATATTCGTAATCTCTTCGTTAGTGTCAGCTGGCGAAAGATTTTTTTATGATTTCTGCACTTTCTATTACATCAGTGAATTTCGACTGCAATTCGCTTTTACTCCAGATTTCTCAAAAACTGCTAATAGTATTTGGAAAAACCTATATTTTACAATATTTCAGTTCAAATTTCATATAGAACGACTAAATTTAACCTGTAATTTGAGTCCCAAGAATTACAGTCAGGCTTAATTTTACCGAAGACACAGAAATCAGGGGGAAAGTTTTCGCCCCTTCATTCACTAACGAAGGGTTTCAGAACCAATATTTATATGAATATTTTTTTTTTTATCTTCACCAGTAGAAGATGTCTTGAAGGTTTGTTACATTTTTTTCGATTCACTTATATATTCTTATCTTTGTCTTAACAGTTCTTTTCTGCTAGACAATTACGTTATTACCCTTATTAACTTAGCCTAGATGTCTTGATATACTGGTCATCAATTTAGTCTACATATATACTCTGTGCGCGCGCGCGTGTATGTGTGTTTTCTAGCTTCTTCTAGCTCTCGATAATATGTGTGTATTTCTTATAGATAAAAAAATCTCTTCGATACAAAGATAAATTTGAAAAGAAAATTGAAAGTTTCAAATCTATAAGAGAAGTGTAGTTAGATTTTTACAAAAACTTTTTACAAAATATCAACGAAACCAATGAATCAGAAATGCATTTATCAACTTTATTCCTTTGAAAGACAAAGTCCATGTACAATAAACTTTATTTTTAAGGCATATTTTATCTGTTAGTACTTAGTTATTCAATGTTTATACGTCTCAAATTTTAAAATCGTAGATTTATTCATTGTTTCTTCTCCTGAATTAAAAGAAATGTGCCAAATTTAAATTTATATCGGGAAAAGTACTTTTTTAACGTTGTGAAAACGAAAGGTAGAGACAGAAAAACTGAAAATTATAAAAAAGTATCCCTATATATTTCACCATGTCAGCTAGTAAAATAATCAAAAATATTTTTTTAATTTAAATATAACTCAGTTAAGGTATTATTTAATAAATCATTTTAATAAATTTTAATATAATCTTCATACAGTTATGTAATATTCATGTATATATAATTATTTTATTAATTCATAGAAATGTTATTAAAATAAAATACACGCAATAAAGGGATAATTTTATAGTCATGTAATCCATTTGTTACAAAATATAACTACAGATTTCCTTAATGACGACAAAATGTTGACATTATTTATTAACCGTATAATTTTAAATGCTTTAAATATTAATTTACAACTATAATTGCCTTATTCTATGATAAAAAGTAACCGAGCGGTTATATCAAAGGATATTAGAGGTGTTTTCTGTTCAAATAATGATTTACTTAGTAAATAAATGATAACTAAACCGGAAAAAATATTTGCTATTTAGAAATATGTAATGGTAAACAGAAAGAACAAGAGATTTAAACATCTGTTGGCATGGAATTTTGCCAGTAATTTCTTTAAGATCTAAAAGCTCGAGACCTGGTTTTTCTTACACACGCTCGTACTCTTTCCTGGGTATAATGTATAGAATACAGCGTTTAATATATCGGTAAGGCTGTATATATAAGTTTACATATGTACATAAATAAATATATGAGTACAAGTGTATAAGATATATATCGTAAAAATTGAAAACAACCGCGTTCGTTCTACGATTAAATCATCAGACGAATAAACGCTCCAGTGACGTTTATTAATAAATTTTATATTATTACCGGAAATATAATTTGTCTTTAATATTATAAATATGTAAATTTATTTAAATTAAAAGGATTTAGCCTTTGATTAGAATATATAACTAGATATAAAAGGCTATTTTCTATTATTAATAACCACAAACGCTTCATCAAACAAATTAGATCTTGGCTTATGTTCTTCTTTCGTATCAAACGCATACATATATACACTAGCGACGCAAATACTTTCACACACACACACACACACACACACACACACACACACACACACACACACACACACACACACACACACACACACACACATATATATATATATATATATATATATACACACACACACATACATACATACATACATACATACATACATACATACACGCGCGCGCGCGTGCACGTACACGTACACAAGCAAAATAATATAAAAACTATTTCGATTAATGAATTTATTAAAATGATAATATAACTAAAAATCTATTTAACTATATGAATGTCAAATTAAAAATACGGTAATTGATCACAGGAATAAAATCTTTTTTAACCAAACTATAACTTTTTGCACGTATGTTCTATTTTTATTGATAATATATTTTCTTTTAATATCGATACACGGCAAAAACTTTGGAAGATGTTTGATTTTACTTTATCTTATGGTAGGGAAAGTTAGGAAACCAATGGAAAGCAGGGTTCAGCTAGTTAGAAGGAAAGTAACTTTACTAACTATGGATATTAAAATAATAAAATGCAGCTAGCAATTGAACGGCGGGACAAATTTTGTCCATAAGATAAAAGAGATAGTAGAAGTGGTTGTCGCTTAGACGTAGGTAGGGATTTATTCAATTGAAAATATCTGTCGCTCCATTATTACATTAGAATTTTGATAGTGACTTGAATTATTTTAATCAGTGTCTTCAGTTGAATGCTTAGTATGCTATTCCTTTGCTCCTGATCTGGCTTTTTACTTTCTATTTCTAGACAGAATATAATTCTTATAATGAGAACACCAGTGCACAAGTCAATCCAGATAAAACATAACCGATATTTAATCTAAATATAAATTATTTTATTTATCCACACAGGTGAAGTTTTACACTAAACCAAACGACTTGTAATTTCATATAAAAGGTGACAAAGTATTGCATGACTTGAATTGCTGCTGTTAATAATAATAAAAATAGTAATAATTAAAATAGTTAGAGCCTGAGAACTAAAAACAGAGTATATCTTTTTTTAAACTAAGAAAAAAATTTTACAAAAATTTCTAAAAATATTCATTTACTGATTTAGCTTTAACAAATTTCTTTAAGTAAAGTTTTCTGTAAACCTGAAACCCTCTTCAATAAAGACTAATATAGGAAAAAGAAAATTTTCAAAACACTTTTTTACATTTTATTATTTCATAATTTATAATTTTTAAAACTGTAGACATTTCTTGATAGCTTTATATACGACGTATAAACTTTAAAAAAATTTTGGAAAAATATTTAAACCGAAGGAAGAGAGAGCTCAATAATAAAAAACATATATTAAAATTTTAAAAAATGACGGGTTTGTCTTTTGAAAAAAAACTTTTAGATTTTTTTATATTATTTAGGTAATAAAATAAATAATTTATTTATTGTAGGTAATAAATTTTCTTTAATAAAGCTCTCTTTAAAATTGCATCTAAAGAAACACAAAATTGGATTTTTCAGGATATCCCTCCACCCCTTTAATAAAATGTGAAAAAAAGATATAATCAATGCCTCATACATAGAAATATTTGAGTCAAATTTAAAGAAAATTAGTGTGGTCAGTCCGAGATATAAGGCACAATTCTGAGCAGTGCGACCCGCAAACGTACATACATACAGGTATATATATATATATATATTTTTTTTTGGTCTGATGAACTAGTTGCATCCTAAAACTAATATTTACAAAAACCCAAACCCATTTTTGAAATGTTTACTATACTTTCCCCTTTAATACATATAAAGCTTATTCTCTTCTATTCTTATTCTAGCAACATTCGCCTTGAAAGTATATATATATATATATATATATATATATATATATTAAATTTATAATATATTAATATTATATAGATATAATAATTATTTATTTATTACTATAAAAAGTAAATGAATATTTGTTAAATTTCTTTAAATTTATTTTATCAAAATATCTTTAATTTTGATAAAATAAATCGCATTATGCTAACAGAAAACGTAAAAATATAAAATAAAATCTAAAATATATATAATATTATATTATTATATATTATATATATAAATATATAAAATCTGAATTATTAATTTATTGATAGGAGACGTTTTATGCTAATAATATAATTTCATACTATGCAGGTAGGAGAATAATCTATAATAGTATGTCTTACATAAAAGCTGTTCCCAGTGCTTTAACTTCAGTTTTTTTTTTGTGTTTTTTTTTGGAATCGTGCTTCTTAAAAGTTTTTTTCGTAAATATATTTCATGTTTATTTCACAATTTCTAATTTTCTTAGTTAATACTCATTGAAATATTTCAGAAGTTATGAAATTGTCAGGTTGTAAGGAATGCAGTATCAAATATTTACAATTAAAAACTTCAATATTCAGGAATTTAGATTGATATAAAGTTAATATTTTTGTATTTTATTTATAAAATTATTAGACTACATTATTTATTATTTAATAAATTAAAAAAGAAAAAGTAGTAACAAAAACTTATAATTCTAAATATTTAAATTTGTATTAAAACCAGTTTCTAACTAAAAGGTTATCTTATCTATTACAATGATTTTTTTTTTAAATCCTTTTCTAAAATGATACATCATCTGATGCTGAGTAAACATGTAAGTTTAATGTATATAAATAATTAATTAATTATAAATAATTTATTGTTCTTATATTTATTTAATATTTAAATATGTTTTTTTCCTGTGTTGACCAGAACTATATGCTATCCTAATTTTTTTATGGATTTTCAAAACATCGGAATAGTAAATTTTGAAATCCTGGTAAGTCACATTCGACTCATAAATGTAGATTCAAAATTTCCTGGAATTAATTTATTTTTCATTTTTTCAAAAACTGCTACATAAAATTTTAGAATACATTTCCTTAATAGTAGTTTTCTTCAGCAGCTACAATTTTAATTAATGTGTATAAAATTGATAAAAACATTTCTCAAATCCAGTATAAGATTTCGTCATCAGCTACTGCATCAGATTGTTTTCACGTTATCAGTGTTCTTCTATAGTTTACCCTGCAAATTATTTTTCAAGCGAGGAAACAAGGAAGAATCACCTGTTGCCAAATTGGAAGAGTACAGATCTATGGATATTACAGAGTTGTTACATTTTTTCTACCGATACTCTTTGTCAAGCGAGGATGATGTGCCGGTGCATTGTCATGAAAAATATCCAGTTATTTGTTTCTAATTTCTCAGGATTGTTCCTTCTTACTGAATCCCGTAAATGTTGACATACATTTCCTTGCTCACTGTCTGCCCTTCAGGAATGAATTCATAATGAACAGTACCTGCGAATAAAAATAAAACTTCAAAAATAACTATCTTTGCTTCTATCCAAACGAAAATTCATGTAACCGCGGAGTTGATGTTGACTTCCATTCTGATGATTAGCGTTTTGATCGAAAAAAAAACATTAAATTATAATAAAAAAGTCTGTTAGGATCTTGCTCAAAAAATTTTGATCTTGATCGGTCATAATTATAAGGTCTCCTGTCATTTTCATCCGTGTTTCTTTCTGATATACTGACAACATTTTTGGAAAGATTTATTGATAAACGCGATTCAAGTTCATATCATTTTGTAAATAATATGGCAACATTCTCCTAAAAGTATTCTCATAGAATATGTTGACGCAATTTCCTTGACATTTTTTCTTCTATCATTTTGAACATTTTCAACAAACAAGGTATTCACTATTACTCACTTTTAAAGATAGACTGGGGTAAGTACAAATGTCTTCAACACTAACACAACCTTACTACAACGCTTAAGCCAATTATAGACCCCTGTTTTCTTCATCGCTAATTATAGTACAGCCATATGGTGCTCAATTATTGTTGATGTCTCTGATAATTACATTATAAGAAAATTATAAAATTTGATATTTTTGCGCTGACCAATTACTTTTCATTGTGACATACACGATTGGAAAAAAACTTTTTGTATGCTGTACCCGAAACAAAAACTTGTGATGCATCTACATCGTGACGTCATGAGTGTTGCCAACTTAAAAACAAAATATTTACTTATTAAGATTACTATTTTAAACTGTGTCAGGCAATTGCAGGAATTTTTTAACATGCCTTGTGTATATATATATATATAGGTGTTATATATACACAAATAGTTGAAAAATTGAAGAAAAAATAGAATTAAAATCGTAACAGTTGCTCAAAATGAGAAAAAAAATTAATATAGCATTCTTAGCTACTTCTTTTACAGTTATTTTTCGATGTAGAGTAGAATGAATAAAAGCTGTAACAAGTTAAGAAATGATAAAAAAGTAAAAAATTCAATAATAGAATATAAAGAAAAAGAAAGTAATTTAAAAATAATATTATTGTGGTGTTATTTCTTTTGTAATAGGGAAATCTTTATTAAAGACAAAAAAAAATTACTTTTATAATATTCTTTATTTCATTTTAAATCAAAATTCTTTATATGTATTTTAGATATTAAATATATTTCTTCTCTACTTTATTTTAATAATATGCCATATTTTAAATTACGATTTACATTATTTTCTTGTGACTGATTTTAATCCTGTGGGTACAAAAAACATTCATTTTAGAGAACATTACATTTTTCGCTCTTGACTTCATTTTATATCAAAGGTCGATTTATCTTTTCTAAATTAATTTTTTTTTATGTTTTATTTTCTTTTATTCTATATATTTTTCATATCGTTTTATCAGTTAAATAAAAATTTTAAATTAAAAAACTATGTTAAATTTTTGAAGCAGGTGAAATTTCTAAAAGAGATTCTCAGCAATGAATTTATATTATGAAAAGAATTTTTGGTAGGTTTAGAGGTGTTCATAACTTTTACCCTTGCTAATATAAAAGATCTGATGTGGATACCACATGATTTTCTTGTACGCCTATATTACATATACGCATTTTTAAAGTACATAAAATTTGATTTCACTAATAACTTATTTTTTTCATTTCTTTTTAATTATTATTGAATTATTATTTATTGTAATTTTTTTATAATGAGTGGTTAATAATTATTAATAAATGAATATAAATTAAAAAAAGTTTAAAAAAGGGAATGAAGTTGAATTCGAACCGATGTGCCTTCCCCTTGTAAGATTTAAATATTTCATTAATTAAAATGTTATTTGGTTATGACTCTAATACCAGTGAAAATAAGTACTACTTATCACATATTGTTGAAAAGCTCTCAATGAGGGTTACTAAGTTAAGAAAAAGTCCAAAATACAAATCTTTTGGATTTTGGGCTTTAATCAACACAGAATTTAGGCCAAAAATTCAAAGAGTTTTTGAAAGAAATTTCCTTTCTGTTTTTATATCAGTCAAAGAGGTAATTATCCGTTATATTTGTTGTATGTAAACACAAGTGAAATACATCGATTGACGTTCACGTGATAACATCATCTATTTTGAAAACAAAAAATATTTGTTGAAATCTGTATAATTTTTATAAAATTTTTATTTTTCGGAATAATAAACGGTTACCCTGTAATTATTTACTCCTTGCTGGTAAAGATTATCAGATTATTAAAAAAAATCACTTTTTTACCAGTTTTAAGCACCTAAAATTATTAACTACCTACTCCCAGAAAGAGCTCACTTTAACAAAGATTTCTGATACCAGCTGTCCTAGTGATGTACAGTTCACGGGACTCCTACGGTTGGTCTTGCCTTAACTACAAATTCCCTTTATCATATTCTTATGCATAAACTCCTCCAGACATCCTGAGATTTAAAAAAAGAGATTTCTATAAAAGAAGAAAATAGGTCAACGGAGAAATTCCCATTTCAGTATAATGTCTGCAAAATGATTTCTGGAGCTCCAGTTTCGACGAAACTCCCACCTCTTTTTAGAGTTCCATCATGCCCTTCCTTCTTATGAAAAATAATTTATTATTAGAAAAAAGAAAGACGACACGAAAGTGGCAGTACCCTCGTAAACTAACATCCAAAGGAATTTACAATATACTAAATAAACTTAAAATCACTAATTTGGCAAATAAAATATCAAAATTTCGTTAACTATGTAACTTCTTTGAATTTAGACCATTATTTTTTTTATTTTATTTAGAAATTTAAGATAGAAATTCTAAAATAGCAAATAATTTCTCCCTCTACTTTGTCATGGTAAGAAATTAAAAAAAAAGTTACTTAGATCTCATTTATTAAACCTCTCTTTTTTTCTGTTCAGCCTCCTGAACCACCGTAATGTATTACTTCAGAGGATGAATGAGGATGATATATATAAATGTAAATGAAGTGTATTCTTAAAGTGTAGATTGACCATTCCTAAAATATGTTGTTAATTGAAACCCAACCACCAAAGAACCCCGGTATCCACGATTTATTAGACCTATTCAAATTATATTCTAAATAAATAAAAACTACCTTCTATGATGAAATAAGAAGTAAAGATTGTTTTTTCTTTCATTACAACCAAAACAATTTCTATCCTAGAAATCTAAAAATAAATCACTCGTCTTTATATAAAGAAATATTCATAATACAATATTAAAAAAAGTTGTTTCTTTCTAATTCATCTATTTAATATAATTTTTTTTTTAAATTAAATTTCCAAGGTTAGATAATATTTGAACAGTGATAATTCGTTTGATAATTATTTCATTAAAATCGGTGCAGCGGTTCAAGATTAATAGTGTAAATAAAACATATATAAAAATTTCTCAAACACGTTATTCTTTCTTTGAAGTCGATTAAAATAATATTTTTAATAATACTGAAAAAACTAAAATTTATAAATTTAGATTATATTTCATTTTCATTTACTACTTTATTAAAAGACGACTTATCTGTACGTATATTTTGAATTAATTATTCGTGTAATATATGTATATATGTATATATATATATATATATACATATATATATATATATATATATATATATATATATATATATATATATATATATATATATAGTTCTACACAATGATTAACTGTAACACAGCTGCATATGGCTTTATATAAATTTATTGTAACTTTACATGTGTATGTATATGAATTATTTACTTCATCTTTAGGCGAATAAAGCGCTGATTATTATTAAGGATTTGGCTTAATACGGAAAACATAATAATTCGAGATTTGTTTTAATATATTTAATGTTTAGTTTAGACGTAGGATTATTTACAAACTGCTTGTGTCATTCATCAGGATTTTCTGCTTATTTGTTTTGGTAGTAGTAAATTTTCATTCATTTGAATTTATATAATGAAGTATTCTAATTCCATTTTATGTTTACCATATTTATTGTTGTGTAAAATAGATAATATATGTTCATAGTATACATAATTCTGTTTCCGTAAAATAACAAGTGATAAATTTTATATATATATATAGAGGGAGAGAGAGAGAGAGAGAGAATGAGAGTGAGAGAGAGAAAATATATTATTTACACATTATATTATAATTTAATATTATATATAACGTATACACTGTAAGTATATAATACAGATAAGTCTTATGTTTTATAGAATCTTCAAAGAAAATTCTGTTATTTTGTTAAATGTTAAGTGAAATGTTTTTTTTTTAATGCTTTTATTTATAGTCACATCAACAATTAAAGTCATTAGCGACTTATCAGTGTAGTGTAACTGAACCGGTAAATTTGTAGTCTTGAACAAACTCAAGTCGACCACTCCCCTGAGACGTGTGGTTAATTGAAACTCAACCACCAAAGAACACCGGCATCCACGATCTAGTATTCAAATCCGAATAAAAGTAACTAGCTTTATTAGGATTTGAACCTGAGAACTTTGACTTCAAAATCAGGTGATTTACGACGAGTTTACTATTAGACCAACCCGATGGGTTAAACAAAAATTTTATTTATTGAGAAACTTAAAAACAGTTATAAGAAATAAATATATTTCCATATATTTATTTTAATTCCATTTTTTTTTAATTTTTTTTATTACATATACTACAAGATTTTTAATTAAATGTGAGAAAAAATTATTGAAAAGAAACCACACAAAGTTTTCAACTTCTATAAAGGAGTTGTAGTTCTTTGATTTCCGTCCGAAGTGTTCTGAGTTCGTATCCCAGAAATTCTTAGATTTGACATTTTTCACAAACTGAATTTCTTGTATCAAATTTACCTCTAAACTTTATTCGGATACTGTTGAATGTTAAACATAATTAAAGTAAAAAATAAATAAGTATTTTACATACTTTTTCAGAATTAAATTCTCTACAAAATTACCTAGAAATTTTTATTTTTTTATTGGTAAATTCTTCTTCTTCTGGCATTTGAATTGGTTCGATCCCTAAGCCCGTACGCTTCTTTGGGTGCCAATGGTTGTGTCAATGATTTCACTAAAAATACGCTTCCTTGCAGGGCGATCCATGGCCGTTGTCCTGGCTTCATTATAGTTTAGCTTGTGGTTTTTTATTTTATTATCGATCTACTTGATCCACGTTTTCTTTGGAGCTGTTCGTTGGACTGTCAAATGGATGGATCGTTCATGCTAGAGAAATTTGTATGGTAGTCGGTTTCCATTTATTCTGGTAGTCGGTTGGCCAAATCATCGCAGTCATAGTTTTTTAATCTGCAAAGTTATTTTATCGTAAGCCTAAAAAAGTGTATTTTCTAGCAAAACCTTTTCGTGTTTTACCACGTTTTTCGTATTACCTAAATGATAAAAGAGGTCTGGGATCACTTTTATTCAATTTCTTAGATCAGAAATCATAAGGAAGCACCAAATTACCCCTCGATTTAATCCAAAAATTTTAATACAGTTTAAATTCACAGATGGAACAGAAAGCAGGGTTAAATATTTCGCGAGCCGAAACTCTCTAACGAACCGTTTCTGACATGTATTTAAATGAACTTTTTTTTCTTATTTTTGACTATAGAATCAAAATTATTTTTGACTATCGACAGCCGTGTATTTGGAATCACTCTGTATATTAAATAACGTTCTTTTAGATTTACATATTTTTTTAAACCGAATTCAGAAAAAAATGAGATTCTCGATTTGATCAGCACGTTGGTCAATCAGCCTTCATCTCCTTTCTTTGTTTCTGACTTTTTTTTTAATTTAAAAATATTGATGTATTAATAAATTCTTAACCTTTGATAGTAAAAAATGTTTTTTCGAATAATAATCATATTCAATAATAACAATAAAAAAATTATGAAAAAATATCAGAAGTTATTAATGAAATAAAATGTTATGTACTTTTCATTTAAAAAAAAAGTGTACAAATTTTTGATGTCTTAACATAATTTTTATTTTTCCGTTTATTTAGGATAACGTGAGAGAAAGAATTGTTACCGTGTCAAAATTTACTCGTTAAGATTTGTTTTCTTAACATAGGCAACCACGAAACGTAGAGAACGAGTAAAAAACCAGTTACAAGAATATGTGTATATCAGTATATGTGTTGATCCACATCATGCCTAGTAGTATCTCAGGAAGGGATTGACATAAAGTTTTAACTGTTGCTATGATATCTTCTGTAAACTGGGCAATGATGTCAATAAATTTTTGAAAAAATTTAACTAGAGGATGAGAATACATAAAGGAGTGTCATCTTCTTAAAAATTTAGAAGAATAAATTTTTTCTTGTTTATTGTATTTCGTGATGAATTGAATTCTTCTTTTAAATCACCTCCACAAAAAAAATGTTCAAATATTGTCAGTTTTAATGAATGATATTTATTTTTAAAATTCGATTGCAATTTATTTGTTAATAATTATATCAAAATATGTCCTCGGGGTACTAAAGTTTTAGTTTGATAAATATATTAAAAGGAGTAAGGAAAGTAACGAATTTCTGGAATCCATATACCACCGAACTGTTTTTACATAAAAACGTAAAACTTTGGTAATATGACTTCCGTTTGTAAAACATTATGTCATTAAACTTTGAGTTAACTCTCGGAGTGAAGAGACATATACACATATCTCGATAAAAGTGTTCAATTTTTTTTTTTTTTTTTTTTTTTTTTTAATGAGATTATAGGCATCGAATGTTTTGGACCTTTTGTTGCATGGAATTTTGTTGTATGAGAATGTCATACCTGACGAGATTCAAACCCGGGACCTCTGAATGAAGGGCCGAGTCGCAACCATTTCGCCACGGGCATCGGTGGAATGTGATTTTTCTTATTTATTTATTTATTGCCAATTGATCACTGGGTCCCTTACCGTTGAGACCATCATTGACCGCATGTTGTCCGGGATAGAGAAGATCCGAACGGCAACCAGATTCATCACGCGTATTCTTCAGCAGATGGGTAGGGAAGATGGGGCGGCGAGCAGATGAGGGACAGCCTCTTGCTGAGCTGCCGTTTGTGCTTGCACGAACCCTGAACGTGCACGGATGGACGGCAGTGATGAGGCACTGAAACTCCCTCCTCTCTTCGTGAAAAAGACCGAGATCCGATGTGAACCCCCTTTATGGGACGCTCACACTGGAGACAATGGTGTCAAGACCGAGTCGTGGCCCCTATAATGGGGTTCAGGAACGGCATAGTTGGGCCTGGATACCTTACCCTAGGGATTAGAGGTAGGTACTGTAAAGATCCAACCGACGGGCTTACGAGAAGGCCCTTAGAGTGGACAATCCCCTGGGCTGTACCATGCTACACTGTGGTTCCAGCCCAGGGGGTAGGGGAAAAAACCACCAAAGAACACCGGTATCCACGACCTAGTATTCAAATCCGAAAAAGGCTACCTTTATTAGGATTCAAATCCGAGAACTCTCGACTTCGAAATAAGCTGATTTACGACGACGAATCTTTACCACTATATCCATACCCCAACAAATTCTATTATATAAGTTTCAGCTGATAATCCTTTTTTTCTTAATTCGTTGTTATTTAATAAACTGGGAGATTATGAAAATCGTTTCCAGTTTTTTTATTGGTGAATTTGAATCACGAAATATTGTTTTACAATAACCTTTATCTTTCTATAACTACGGAAAGTGTTCTTTTTGATATTGACCAGTGATATACTCGTGATAAACAGGAATTGTTATTTGTATAAATATGATTACGTAACGAAATAATAATATTGTTTATTTTTATTTTGTTTTACGTTTCATCTACAGAAACTTTAATAAATATAAATAAATTTAAATTACTTTACTAGTACTAATTTCCCTAAAAATATTTATAAAAGAGAACTTTTACAGAAATTATTCATTGGAAAAATGATTAATAGATCTGTCCATTGAGAAATTAAAAATACGAATTATTGCCTTTAAAGGATATCCAACAGATAAATCATTGTCGCCCAAAATAGGTCTTTCGAAAATAAATAATTGTTATTTGAATAATCGACTCTCGATTATTATTTATATTGACAATTAAGTAAATATCTTTGAATGAATATTAAATGATAACTTTAAAATATTTATTTACTGTCTCTTAAAGCGTGATCAACATTTATTCACACCCTCATTTTTTACAACATTTGTTCTAATAGCCATGATGTGATAAGAAAAACTTTCTAATATGAATGATTTTTTAAAACAACGTAGCCTGTTTTTAATTTTTAAATTATTGGTTGTAAATAATATTTTTAAACATAAAAATTAAAATTGACTTGAAATAACAATATTATTTTACCTATAAGAATTTATTAAATATGTAAAATAATCTCTTATTGTTTAAAAAAGGTTTTCAAAATGCCGATGTATTTTCCGAATAAATTTTTCATTCAGGCAATAACATATATTGCTTGTTCTAACCAATTGCTTGGAAGACTTCGACATGATAGAAATAGGCTATATTGTACGTTTACTTTAAATTCTTTATAAACCATTACTTTCTCTTTTTTTCTTCCTACTATCTTTTGTTTCTTAAAATGATTTACTTTAAGTTTTAATATCTGCTTGTATTATTGATTCCAAGAGTTTCTGATCTAAACTAGCTTTCGCTTTTCTTCAAGCACTTCTATTTTTGGTTTATTTTACTTAAGTATTAAAAGGACTCTTCTGCGGGAATCTTGAAGTTATGTTATATTTTTAATATCCCTTGTCAGTAATAGTTCTTTTATTTAAATATAAATCAATATTACCTTGATAATAATGTTCTAAATCAAAAAAAAATTATAATTAGTACATACTATGCTCTTTCATCTAAAACAGATTTAAAAGTTTCTTAATATCTTTTAACGTTTATTGTTTCTCCCATGTGAATGTTGCAATCTGTTCTATTAATGAACAACCCCCTACGGTGCAAAGAGATGAGAATGACATGTATGACATATAAAAGAGGTATTGTCTTTACATTCCTGACACGTGTAATTAATTGAACCCCAACCACCAAAGTACACGGATATTCACTCCCTAGTTTTCAAATATTTATAAAAGCAACTAATTTTTACTAGGCTTTGAACTTCAGATCTTTCGACTTCAAAAATCAACTGTTAAACAACTGATTTGCGACGACAAGTTAACCACTGGATCAGTCCAGTGGCCTGAATATTGAAAGATATATATATATATATATATATATATATATATATTTTAACGTTCTCCAGTCGCGGATTCACCTGCGATATCAATGCAGCTTCATCCACAATATTTCACTCTCAAGAGCTGAGGAGAGGGAATTGTTGCTTCTGCGTTATTTACTGGTGTGCTGCTGCAGCTGTTTGTGGTAAAGCATGCCCGTCAGAAAATTGTTGTTGCTATTGACGGACATCCGTCGGTGTGTTGCTCAGCGTATAAAAGATATTGTGGTGTTGTTGACCCCTTTAGTAGTCAAATTGTAGAAAAAATCAGGAATTGATTTTTAGATATTAATGTGACGAACATTTACTTCAAAAAACAACTGATATATCAGTTCGTTACCGAGAAATGCGTAAAAATGTAAAATATAAAAGAAAAACAATTTACCCCCTTTCACACCGTCGAGGTTTCACGCATGTTATATAGTTACTTGAGTTTCCTGTCGCGTTTAGGGGATATTTAGCCAGTAATGGCTCGCTTTTCTCGCCCTTCCATTCTAGGAAGAGAGCTCTTTCCCTTGTACTCCGTTATGGTCATTGAAATCATGCTTGTGAGAGTAATAATTACAAATATAACCTAAAACCAGTTCAATTTATTAAAAAAATATTTGTGTATTGTAACTTCGACAGAGCAGTTTGGTCACTGTAGGACAGAAACTGAGTCATCTAAGAATGTGGTTTCAAAACAGTCGGCAACCATCTTAAAAATATTAGTTTTATCTGATTACTCGTATGAGTACGGATAAAAATATTTTTTGCCTTGTTCTTAGCTTAACCCAACAAACACCATAGGAGGTGACTGTATTTCGTTTCTCTTTTTTTAATTACTTTTATTTTATGTTTTTTAGCCAAGTAATGGAGCTAGGTGCAGCCGTCGCCCCACACATTCAGCAACAATGGCTATGTAGTGTATTGGTTAAACCGCCGCGATGTACACTGTCGCACCCCTTAAAAATAATTCGAAATTCAAAAAACCCGAAAACGGTTTTTATATATTTATCTCAAGATATTTGCAAGCCCTAATCTAGTGAATATCTCTTTTAGTATTATCGAAATGGGAATGTTTGCAAGTATTATTTAAATATTTTTACCTTTCTTCACCCCTTTCAAGGTCGAATTTTGAAAAATTTAAAAATTGGTTTTTAGATATTTACATGAAAATTACATACACCAAAAATCAAATTGATAACTTCATTTGATACCGAGAAATTTAAAAAAAAAAAGTAGTAAATTTCATTGTTACTTCATTGTAATCCTTTAAAGTAGGAATTTAAAAAATCCTTTCTTAATGTGCACTTTCACCGTAGGAAGCACATGTAAATAAATTTCCATCAATTTACCTTCAATAGTTTTTGATAGGCGTTGATGAATCAGTCAGTCAGATATATATATATATAGGTGCAGATATATTATTTTCACACTTAAATTCTTATTTTGTGTTTGTAAAATACCGCTTAAATCTGAATAAATGTTAACCTAACGCGTCTTTAGGGAATTTGAAACTTACTTTTTCCCTTAAAAAATAAATAAAAGTGATTTATTTTAAATTTATAAAACATTTCTTAGCTCTTGTTTTCTTCAAAAAATGTTAAAAAATGTTCAGAACAGATATTTGCTAATATTAATCTTTTTACTTTGTGATTAAAGTAAGACACTACTAACAGTAGATCACTTCTTACTCAATTATGCAAGTTAGTAGAAATCAAATTTCGAATAGTTTTAGATTACATTTAGGATTATAGGTAAGAGAAACGGACTTTTGTGTTACTACTAAAATTTAAATAGTTTATCCTAAGAGAGATTCCAAATTTAGTTTCAATGCTCCATAACATCAAACGTTTTACTTATTCAATCTGATTAAACTTCCGTTTTAAGTCCTTAGCTAGAAATCAATGATCTCATGAAATTTATTTTGAAGTAGACTTATCTAATATAAAACTTAGGGTACACATCATTAATTTTCATTGTTTCTCTTATGGTTTATAAATCATTACGAAGCTATAATACCGCTAGAGTTTTATCTAATTATATCTCTGTTCCTGTAATTACTCTTGCTACAAGCATGATTATAACTGTAATTAATGATAATTATTATCCTGTGTTTAAGCTATAAGTTGATGTAGGCTTATTCTATAATATTTCTTAGTATAACTACACAGAATAATGATTGTTACAATGTAACCTTTACTTATTAAAACACGTAAGAGTTCTAAATTACATACATTATTGAATAATTACCTAGAATCATGGGACTTAATAATTTATTCAGTATAATACGATATTAAACAATGTTTTGTATAATTATCGATAACTTTGAGTTGTTTTGAGCAGAATTAATAGCCTTTTCTGCTATTATTTACTACCTTTAAGTCTAAAAATAACGTAAACTCTTTGTTCCGAGTATTAAACGGTTTACCTTAATTTTATAACTTTTACGTAATGAACCATATTTGTTTTTCATTTCAATTACTGTTAAGTGACGGTAATTTCAATAATTAATTGACCAAGCTTGGAACAATTCAGTTTTCATGTACAGATAAGATGTTTTATATAGAAGAAAAAAATTTTTCTCAGAAGAAAATACTGAAAATGGAGAAATTAAGAGTAAAAAACGAAGCTAGGTAAAAAATGAACTGTTGCCAGGAAAACGGATATATATTACACATCTAATTGTTATCAGTTTATAGTTTATGAAATTACTAATTTTATATAAAAGCTTTTGTAAGATTTTTACAAAATCATGCTCTTTAATCTTGTTCGAAACCTTTCCTTAAAAATATTATTCAGAGAATTTCGTTTTTCTCAGAAACTTTCCAGTAAATTGATAAAATCTACCTAATTAATTAACCCTGATTATTTGATCTAGAAAATTAGAAACCTTTTGTAATAAAATTTACAATCCGTAAATTTTGTCTTGGATTTTCTTAAAAAGTGTAGTTAGTAACGGTCACTGAAAAAAATTAAATATGCCCTTTCTAAATATTGTTTACATCAACTCTTCCTTACATCATTTCAGCGATTTTAACATTCCACGTACGCCAGCCAATGCTAACTCTGAAGTCAAGTTGTACCATCACTTCTTTATTTTCTTTTGTTACGGAAATACTAATTATGTTAGAGAAAATAAAATAGAAAAAGCACAATGTACATAAAGAAGATTTACAACATATATGACTGACTTATAAATAACTGTATAATGTAAATTATGCATGCTGAAAAAAAATTAAATCTGTAATACCTAAAATGAAAATAATAAGCAACAAAAATTGCGTTAAAACACATGAAAGAGAATGAACATTTATTTTTTCTAGGAGTATTTTTTTTCTCTTCACTCGTGAAGAGGGTATCGAACTCGCAACAGGTTACGCTAGGTGTTTCATAAGCGTACGTATGCTTGTGTATACCGACTAAATCTTCAACTCGCCATCCTTCATTCCTCAAACACTAACAAAGCATTACTTCAGAGAAGGAACTGCTTTCTTATTGGTAATGGGTTGACTGTAGCTTCTGACAAGAGTGTCAATACCGAGAGTGCACCCTGTCTCATCGTGGCCGGACAATCCCTGCAGGCCAGGACCTGCAGCACTCTACAGATGCCAGGCTCCTGACCTGACACTTCAGAGGAGGTGCCCTCTTCTATTTCTGATGTCTTCCAGCACACTCAATTTATCCATAGCCGTACTCGGCCGATCAGAAATCGCTTGCCAGTTGTCGGCTGATGATTGCATCACTTCTTCGGTGTTCTCTGGGCCATACATCCTTTCTGCTTTAAGTTTAGCGATTCGAGTATCCGTCTTAGTCGCAAATCATGGACATTCGAAGAACACGTTGAGACCAGTTTCCTCCCCGTGATCTCAGCCTCGGCACAGGTCGGAGTAGCTCAGGACAAATCTAAAGAAGTACGACCTGAACCCCCCCCCTCTATGTCCTGAGAGGAACTGTTTCAAGATATAGTTAATGTCTCCATGGTTCCTTGATATCAATCTGCCTACGTCTGAAATAAGCTGAAAGGTCCAGTGCCCTTAGTAATTACGTTTCACCGCCGCTGTACTATCCCACCAGTGCTGCCCTGACCCGCCTAGCCTCCAGGCAGCAATCATCGGGCGGCACAGCAGCACCATAGATATGCTTTCTCAGAGTTACGAGTAAGTTGAACAGTCATCTGTCCCACCAAGATTTCAGTAGCCACCTTAGACACCGTCCTATAGGTGGAGCAGATCCTGAGGTAGCTACGCCTGTAAACTGACCCCAAGCGGTTACGATACAGAGCGGTAATCAGCACCCAGCTCAAATATGGGTACCGTAGAGAAGAACCAAAGTGAATACATACGTCAACAGCGCCCATCGCCACTGCCTAGAGACACCCCTATTAATTATTAGCTTCGAAATCAGGCCCATCAAATTACATGCTTTTTCCAACACTTTAGGAACCAAATAAAATTTTAATTAATGAAATATTTGGATCTTACAAGGGGAAGGCACATCGGTCCGAACACACTTCATCTCCTTTTTTTGGGTTTTTGTTTTTATTTTAAATATATTGATTTATTAATAATCTTTAACCTCTGTAAATAAAGTTTTACGATAAATAATAATTAAATAATATTAAAAAAGAAAAATATGAAAAATATCAGAAGTTTTTAATGAAATAAAATTTTATATACTTTTCATTTTAAAAAAATGTGTATATATAATTTAATAGGCGTACAAAGAAGTAATATAGAGTCCACATCAGATATTTTTTCATTTTATTAAGTAAAGAACGTACATAGTAAGGATACTTTTTCTTCAAATTTTTTTACTAAAAATATTTTAGCTCGCCTCAGTCGATCTAACCTATTTAAGAAAATTTTCGATCTTACTCGATGTAAATATTCAATATTGATTCTTTTATTTAAAGCTTCAATTTGACATATTCTTTTTTCTTAAAGAATGTAATAGAGAAAAATATTCCAAGAATCTGCTAAAAATATATCTGATTCTAAAGCTTGTTTTCCTTTTCAAACTCGCGACTAGAAAAATCGTCTACATTGTGAAAAAAAAGAAGAAAAAAGTTTAAAAACTTTTACAAGCTCATGCATACATACATGTGTATATAATATACTTTCAAACAGAACTTGTAGAATGATTGGATTTCTTTAATCAGATAAACAACATTAGACAACATCTAATTTTTTATCAGTTTCATAACCTACGTTTAGGCGACTTTTTTTTATGTTTTTTTATTATTAAACATAAATTATTATTTATTATATTTAAATATGGTTCTTTTCATTATTTTTTTTTTTTTTTTTTTTTTTTACTCCTATAAAGTAAACAAAAATGTTACTTTTTAAACTTCATTCGTATTACGGTAAATTTATTTACATTGATAAACAATTTTTTATTGCTTTGTATAAAAATCCAATAAATGAAACTTTATGCATCGGTTCTAAAAAAAAAAAAAAAAATTGAATAAATAGTAAATAAATTCGTTCTCTTTATTTTTCTTTGTCAACTTAGCAAAGTATGTTAAAGCAGAGTTTTTCAACTTCATAAAATATTTGAATTTTTAGCCTCGTTTGAATGAATTCATCTTTTGCTATGGTTTCAAATATTTACATTAGATAAACTTGTTTTTAAATATCTATAAATTATTATGGAAAGTTTTGTTCAAACAAATTTCTACGTCTGTATGTGATAAAGCATGTTATGTGTGGATTTAATTAATAATTTTTTTTAAAATATTTATCACGTCCACAAAATTTTTATATACATATTATAGGAACCATTACTAGACGATTATAGTAAAACTTCAGAATCAGCCACACCTGACATCAACATTGCCATTTTCAAGAATAAAAAGCCTTCCATATCAGGCTTACCAGGATAAATGAAGAATAAAGTGGTTCTCCATTCCACACTTAATGAGTTAAGAATATATTGTTTCATTTGAACCCAACTGAACGCAGGAAATACATAACGACTTCAAATCGTGTGTGTTCGCTGCAGGGACTGACCAACCACCGGGTTGGTCTACTTGTGAACTCGTCATCGAAAATCAGCTGATTTCAAAGTCGAGATCTAAGGTTTAAATCCTAGTAAAGTCAGTTACTTTTATACGGATTTGAATACTAGATTTTGGATACCGGTGTTTTTTGGTGGTTTGATTTCAATTAACTACACAACTCAGGAATGGTCGACCTGAGACTGTACAAGACTATACTTCATTTACATTCTTATATATCATCCTCTGAAGTAATATCTTACGGTGGTTCCCGAGGTTAAACAGAAAAAGAGAGAGAGAGATATTAAAAATTAACAAATAATGTAATCCTTTCTGTTGAGAAACAATACATTATAGTATTTTTGACTGTCCCTTTCAATTTTGAATGGTTTAAAGCATGTTTTGATACATAATATAGTTAAACTTAAAGTAAAATGAATATCAAATTTTATGAACCATGGGATTTGTTCAGCTCTTTAGAAAATTAAATGAAAATAATATATATAAATAAATAAACTAAAATAAATATTTTATTTATTCTATGTTTATTTGATTTCATATTTTTAAAGAACGAAGTTCTTTAAGTTATGATCTGGATGTCGTAAGGGCAGAATTTCTGTTTGTAGCTTTAACAGAAATGAAATATATATATACTCAGGATCAAATTATTATTTATTCGTTAAGTAAATTGTATTTTTTGATTTATAGTTCAACTGATCTTGTAGTAGTATATCCTAGAAAAGTATTTTTCGAACAGCAGAAATTTTATTGGCTGGTTAATTTATCATCTACTAAACAAAGCTGTAAGTGATTTATTCTGATTGGTAAACAAGATAAATGTCCACTATCCACCATCATTCGATACCGTTAGTCATCAACCATTGACTGAAATCATTAACTAGTTGTGTAAATGGGTTATGACCAGGGAACCTTTAACAATCTGTAGTTCGATGATTTGAATCAGTTTTTCTTTTATAAACTATTGTAAACTGAGTTATACAAAGTATTTCTAATTCAGTTTTGAACACTTATTCACCAGTGAATAAAATTTAATAAATTTTGAACTAAGAGTGTTTTATTATATAAAAGCTTCAAAACATCTTTAATTTCTTTTCAGTATATTTTTAATTTTCCTATTTAAAACTAATGAACGAAATGTAACTACTCAACAATTTGTATTTTTTTCGTATTTTATTCTGTAATTAAAATTATATACTCAAATATAACTTTCAGAAATGAAATGGATGGCGTAATATAAAAAAAATTCAGTTGTTGATCAAAATTTATGGAAATTTTCAAAAAACTCTTATTTGCGCCAGTTATATGCAAAATTTATTCCATTTTAGCACTGTACTCAAACTAGTGGTAATTTGGGAGAATTATTAACGTAATTCAGTCGGATACTTCGACGTGTCACTCAATTCGGGCGATGATGAACGTTTTCCACATGAAAAACAAAGTCTTTAGTAGGTGGATAGAAATTAATATTTTCCCCGTATATTTTATCTGCTCTACAGCTTATTGAACTATTCTTTGAACAGTAATATGTTACTAACATTCTGGTTAAAAATACCCGATATTGAAAGGTATTGCACATCACCACTTAAAAATATTCCAAGACTACTCTGTTGGTTGGTTGTTCCTATCAACCTATCTACCCTTTTCTGATCCCTTTTTCTCTGGTAAAGTTTTATGAGTTTTTGTCAGACTTCCGCAGATATACATTTACAATTTACCTGTGATATACTTCAAAGGTTCTGCGTCCATATTGTTTTTGTGTTATCACTGGGTGGCTTTAGCGTATGGTTTATTTATATATACATAATAAAATGATAAATAAGGGTTCTCCCTGTGCGCGCATCACACAGAAACTATTGGACAAATTTTAATAAAACTTTGCAGAATTACAAGCTTACAGGCTTGGTCATTACCTCCAATTAGAATTATCATAATCTTCTTGATGGGGATTAAGATAAAAGAAATTAATTATTCTATTTGTAAGTAGAAGGATTAACTCTATTTTTTAATGTATATCTGTAAAATATCTTATTCATTTATTATTATTGTATTTAGTTTAAATTAGTACATTTAGAGAACTTTTATAGTTTTGATTGTTGATTTTGGCTGTGGATACTGGACTGTCAAAAAATAAAAAAATATGTCTGCAAATTGAATTGCATAATTATGCAATTCAATTTTTCTTATTATTCAATGTCTGCTAAAAGAATAAGAGTACATCGGTCCTCTGAAACAGATGAATTGCGTGATTCTCGGTTAGCTGCTGATCGAGAGCGCTACGCTCAAATTCGAGTTGTAGCTTTGTTTACAGTAAAAACGTATCAGTGCTTCTTCGTCAAGAAAGAGGAAAACATTGGAGGAAAGAGAGGTTTTTTGAGGCTTTAATAGTTATTTATCGCACAACCACGAGGATAACTAACACAGCGGGGGTGCTGTGCTAGGCGGAAAGAACGAGCGAAGCGAGCTCTGACTATATATATATCATTCAACCTATGCGTATGATTATTTATGTATATAGATTGAAAGCCTCCTCTTATAAAAGGTTTTATGTAACAAGTATACAAAATTTAGTTGAGATATTTCATTAAGATCAAAAAACGTATATCATAAATTTCTTGAATTTTTATTTTAAAATATTATATTTTAATATTGAGTTTAATGATGAAAAAACAACATTTTGAACTTGAAAATATTGTTTGTCGTTTTAAGAAATAATTACTTTATATAATAATATATATGTAATTTCTAGTTTAAATAATAAAAATATTCCTTCATTTCATTACGTCGAAATTTTTAATCCTTTTTGGTTTAGGAAAAGGATGAAGTGAAGATTTTTATAATAAAAGAAGATTATATAACTTAATGGTTATAGAACTAAAAAATCTATTTATTGAAATTTTTATTAGTAAAATCAGAACAGACTAATTATTTTCTAAGATAATGCATCCATATTTGTTATACTTTGTCATAATATTTTAAATATGTAGTTTATATATGCAATTTTTAGTTTTATTTATATGAAAGAATATTTTTCGAATTATTCATGTATTTTTTATTTGTATACTTTTATTCTTTGGTTGAACTTTAATTTTTAAATCAATTTTTTTTTAATTAATCCAATTAGATAAATTTTGTTAATCAAATGTTATATTATTAAGATTTATAGTTATCAATATCCTTTTATTAAGGAGCTTTTGTTAAAATTGAAATAAATAAGTCTAGATATACAGAGTGATTCATGAGGGATGTAACAATTTTTAGGATATGTTCTACTCGTGAAAATAAAGAAGAAAGTTTATATAAACATAGGTTCTGAAACGATTAGTTAGCGAATGTAGATTGGCGAAAAATTCCGCCCTGATTTTTGCGCCTCCGGTAAAATAAAGCCAGACTGTAATTCTTTAGATCCAAATTAAAGAGTAAATTACGTGGTTTTATATGAAATCTGACTCGAAAATTCATTTTCAAAATGGTCATAACTATATCATTTGTAGTTTTTGATAAGTCTCGAATAAAATATTAAATTTGGAATCGAAAAATACGCTATTTTAGGTTCACCATATAAAATAATTTTATTAAAAGGGTAAAAAAAAAAAAACAGGTAAAAATTTTAAACAAAAGTTGTTTATAGAAAATGTGATTTTGAGTAAAGTGGTATGATTAAAATCCACAGGAACATAATAGAAACGTAAAAATTTTGAAATTTATTATAACAAAACATATCAAATGTGGCAGATCTTCTTAAATGAAACAAAACTTTCAATATTACAAAATAAAAAAATACATATTTTAGAAAAATAATCAATATGAACACAAACAATAAAACCAAATTACAAACAATTTAATAAAAGTACTGCAAATATCCTTCGCTACTGTGGATACAGCACTCTGCCCGACGAACAATGTTTTTGGTGTCTTTCCATATTTGAGCAAGGTTGTTTTGTATTAGCTATACCGCACTGAGAATTCTAGTAAGTAATTTGTATCTTGTATTAAACTTTTTACACAACCGCACGCGCGCGAACACACTCATATATATATATATATATATATATATATATATATATATATATATATATATATAATAGCAGACCCGACAATGCTTCGCTGTTGCTAGATTTGAGTATATATATATATAGATTAAATGAACGCAATTGAAAGTTTGATAAAACATTAACAAAATGAACATTACGGAACTTCACAAAATTTAACCTTTCCCTTTTACCCTTTCTCCCTTTTCCCCCTTTCACCATTTTCTCTTTTCCCGTTTTCATATTTTAACATATTCCATTTCCCCCATTTTCTCCTTTGCATCCCCCTTTCCTTTCCCCATTTTCTTAGTCTTATTTCCCTTTCCCCTTATTATTTCCCCCTTTCCCTTTTACTTTTTTCTTTTTTCCCCTTTTCGTTTCCTTTTCCCGTTTTTTTATTTTCCCCGTTTACCCCTATTTTATTTTTCACATTTTCCCTTCTTCCCTTTTACCTTTTTAAATTTTTCCCTTTTACGATTATTCCCTCTTTCCATTTACCGATTTTTCCCTTTCTTCCTTTTTCCCCGGGCGTAAATCGGTCCAGTAGTTTTTTAGTCTATAGCGGACACACATATCGGAAACAATGAAATGGAATCGTAAAATATTTAGTATAGCGTGTGTTGCGCTTACGTGCAAGAGACAGCGCTGTTTTTTGAAAAAAAGCATGTTTTTACCTGTCACAGGTATGAAATTTTAAGTATTTAAACAGTGGGAATATAAAAATACGCGCGTATTCAAATGCAACGTTGTATCTAAATTTCAAATAAATCGGTGAAGAACTTTCGGAGATTTAAGATTTTGAACAAATGAACATTTACATTTTTTTATATATATATATATATACACATACATGCGCGCGCGCGGGTGTGTAGGTCAACAGCAATAAGAATAGCTGAAATTCAACCAATTAGAATATCAGGGAAGTCTTTAAGAAGAGATGTTTTTAAAACAAATTCTTTAAAATAAATTGTCTATCACCCGTCAAGATCAAATTTTGCTTTCAAGAAAACTATTATTTTAAAAATTAACTTAAAATTAACTTAAATTAATTTTAAAGATTTATAAAATCGGGTTAAATAAAACTTTTTCTACGTACATATATTTTCAATTTTAACGTCCACTTCCTACTAATATTGATAATTGATATTTAACAAGACTTACTGACAGGAAATATATATATATATATATATATATATATATATATATATATATTTTTTTTTTAAATTTAAAATTATATATTTATATATATCAAAGTCTAAAGCAATTCTGCTGATAATATATTCCTTCTATTTAATTAATTAATTCTTTTGAAAATTATACTCAAGTTACAATTACTTTTAGGGAATATATTTTTAATTAATTTTATTCGTTAATTTTTTTTTCATCAATTTATTTCGGTTATATTTTTTTTAATTCGTTAATTTAAACTAATATATTTTCAGTATTTAATTATTTCAGTTATAACCGCCATGTGTATACAATTTTTACTATTTAGGGCTAAATCTACATATTTATAATTTGAAATTTTTAAATAAAAAAATTAATAAACTGTAAAATTTGTAACAGTATAAATTTAATTAGTAAAGCACAGTGCGTACATTCATGGGGGATGCATTATTTATATATATATATTTTTTTTTAACCTTTACGTTAACAGTATTTCATTTCCGTTATTTATTATTATTATTTTTTTGTAGTAGTGTAAAAATAGCAATAATAATAATAATAAACTTTATGTAATAGCTTACGTCTCAGGAGTTTCGAACATTTATCATGTTGGCTATATATGAATACATGACTTGGAAGACTTACGGCAAACATAATAAATTACTTCACAACGCTGGTAAGTGTTATGTTGAGCAGACCAGTGTAACAGCCTAAAGCCTAAAGTAAAAAAAAAAAAAAAAAATGTGGAAAAAAGAGGTTGATACTGATAAAATGCTGAAATGTTAAGAGTGAAAACGAAAGTTTTAGGATGATTTAATACTATCTATCTAGTAAATTATGTGTAATTTTCAAGTTAGGCCTATTTTTTTTTTTTTTTTTTTTTGTTAAACATGTAATGCCTTCAAAGATCGTAACTTTTTTTAACAACTTCGTGGCTGCTAATAATATTTCATTTTATAATAATTTCATTAACGACTACTCTAATTTATGAAAAATGGGTTTTTAATGGACCAGAAAAGTTAAAATTATTCCTTTAATGTAAAATGTAATTTAAAAACTCAGATATCGTTTATTCTATTTATCTTAATTTCTTTAAATAAATATTTTATAACAAACATGAATAGTATTTACTTATTTTTCTTCTTGAATACCTGTTACATTATTAGTTAAATGGATATTTACAGTAGGTTTATTTCATTTCGATAACATATAAAAAATTAATGTCATTATTTTTTTGTAATATACCAATGAAATTAATATGGGTATAAACAATAAATTATTAATTAAGTGGATTTGTTGTTTGTTGCAATAAAACATTCCGTTGTTATTTTATTCTTTTTATAACTTATAATTTTGTAGTAAATAGATCATTCTCTACTTTCAAACATTGTTTACTTCCTTTTAAAAAAAACATCCTTCCATAATAATAATAATTATAAAATATATATATATCTTCTATCTTAATGTCTTTAAAATCAACAAGATCATTTCATATATATATATATATATATTGTAATTTCCTCCCTACCTCTTCAATCTTTTTAAAAGAATGAGTAAAAAGACTAAGCTAACTGTTGCCAGTAGTTAGGACAGCAAATATTTTAGATTTCATAAATATGTTTATTTTTGTATTTCTCATCTTATCATATTTTTTTTTTTTTAAAAACCTAAATTTGCGGCTCCACCCATTAAAAAAAAATTCTTGATTGCCAACCATGGATTTGAATTTCAGCTTCTTGCAACAAATATTTTATAAGGAGGTAAAGATTTGAAGGAAGTACTTTCGTTTGTAATACGTAGCTAAATTCATGAATACATGTATTCAAATCTAATATTAATAGAACAAAGAAAAAGAGAACTGTACTAATTGATTATAGTAATTGATTCTTTGATAAAAAAACTATCAAAGACTATTCATAAAAAATTTAATTAAAATCTAATTTTTTTTTTCGTTTTTACTCTTACGTTTTTTTTGCTGTATTTAAAGTTTAGTTTATAATTTTATAAAATTATCGTATCATTTTTCTTTAATGTTGATTAATTAATTGTTTGATCAATATTGCAGTATGGAATATGTTCATAGGGTGGGGCAAAACGTATGCACTTTAATGAAGCGTATGTGCTTCAAAAACAGTTACTAATAGGCCCAGACTTTACCCTACAGCTGACCTATTCCGGGAATAAAACATCAAAGTATTGTTTTATATATTAACAAAAATATAAACCACTTTAATACCAGTGATTCATTATATAATCTTGTATCAACTTTATAATATCCCGATATGACTTATCAGTCTGCAGAAGACATTTCATGTATATTTCTACTAAATTAATAAATTTCTTTCCTGCTAAATTTATGTATAGCAGAGTGAACAAATAACTCCTTAAAGAAGTAAATGAGTGGATAATGACAAATAATGTTTATGAATCACTATTCTAAACATGTTTTTGCCACCCTGTCTAAATGATGAATAATTACTTAATTTTCTTAGCCAATTTTAATAACGTTTTGGTTTTTTATATAAAATCCTATAACGGAGCTAATTCAAATTAAGGAAGGCAACTTATTAAGGGCAAAATTTATCATTTTTATTATAGTCATAATATTAATACTAAGATTATTCAGTATTATTTTTAATTATTATAGAACAGTGTTAACAACAGAACAGATATAACAATATTCATTTTTCTCAAATTTATACAATATACAAAGGATAAAAAGGTTACAATGATATAAATATTATTTACATCATCTTCGTATTCATGTATCTTCTTGATAATACCAAATCTAGAATGTTGAATTTTAATGCATGGGTGTGGGTATTCATTTGTTATAGTACTATTATTATCAGTTATTTTTATTCTTTCGTCGTTTTTCTAACATAAATTTAAATTTTGATTGATCACAATTTTTTAACAGTTAAGTTTTTTTTTTTGTAAAAACTCTTATTTATTTATGTAGAAACTTTAGTTACTACTATTTATTTTAAAAATAGTTTTAATTTTTATATTCCCTTTTTAGAAATATTATATAAAGTGGCTTATGCTTGCGCACAGGTTATCCTTTGCAGGTATTAAGTTTCCAAATTATATACAAGGTTATCATAAAACAATGGGTTTTGAACATGGTTTAAATTAAATCAGAATTACTTACAATTTATGTTTTTTATTTTTCAAATTTGTCGTCTCAAACATTTTTTTACATAATTAATAAATTTCAATATGTGCGCCTTTAGTCGCGCGACAAATGTCCAAACGATACTCAACTTCTCTCCAAACATTAGTTAACATTTCTTCGTTAATGGTTGTCATTGCTTCATTAATCCTGTTTTTTAAGTGGTTTAAGTCGCGAATTTTTTGTGTATAAACAACGCTTTTGATGTACCCCCGCAAGAAAAAATCGCCAGGTATCAGGTCTGGACTCCTTGGAGGTCAAAGTATGGGTCCTTGCCGGCCTATCCATCGATCTCCAAATTTTTCGTTCAAAGCGTCCGTGACCAATGCATTGAAGTGCGGGGGAGCACCATCTTGTTGGAAATGAAGTTGATGAATGTTTTCGAGTTCATCCAGCAAAGAAGAAAGGCCCTACTACACGATTTTTCATCACACCACACCAAACATTAACTTTAGGCAAATCACGTTGTTTCTCAATAATTGCGTGTGGGTTTTCAGAGCCCCATATTCGTGAATTGTGTCTGTTAACACATCCATTCACATGGAATGTACCTTCGTCTGTAAAAATTATATCGTCTAAAAATGATTCGTTTTCACTTATTCTGTCCAACATTTCAACAGCGAAATTGTAACGTTTTACACCACTATCGGGTTTCAATTCCTGCAGTATCTGGATTTTATAAACGTGTAATTTCAGTTTTTTACGTAAAACTTTGTGAACTGTTGATTTTGGAATACCTAATTCGACGCTTCGACGGGGGATGGATTTCCCAGACTTCTAATTACCGATCGTCTAATTAGTTCAACCGTTTCGTCTCGTACACTTGGTCTGCCGGTTGATTTCTATTTCTTAACAGATCCAGTTTCTTCGAATTTTTCGAACCAACGTGTTATGTTATTTTTGTGTGGTGGATCTCTTCCGAATTCACGTCGAAACGCACGTTGAACTAAAATTACGGATTTTGATTCAGCCATCAATAAAACACACTTTGCTTTGTCTTTATCCGAGAACATAGTAACTCACTAAACTCACCGCAACAATACAGGAACTGACGTTGTCGTTACAACTGCTGATAAACAAACGTTTGGGTTGGAGGCTTTCAGGGATACCAATATAACATCCAGAAATTTCCCTACAATCTTCCTATGAATTACTGAAACCGCACCATTCTTTTATGATAACCCTGTATTGTAATTCTTCTTTTTATGTTATATTTTGTACAAGACAAATAAAAGTTTTCTCATTCATTCAATTGTTTGATTGTTTTTATGCTATCCCAGTATTTACCGAAGATAATTAATTTAAAATTTGAATTGATTATCTTATTTCAGATTTTAAACAATTTTTTTATTTTTGTGAGTGAGTGATTTATATGTGATTTATGTTTCATGTTAGATCACTTATAACTTTATAAAAATTAACATAAATTTAAACTAAAATCAAAAACAAAGTTAATATCATTATCATCTGAATTAAATGTTGAACAATGTTAAAGTAGTAAAAATTTTGTTATTTTCCAAATTTTATAAATGAACAGTATATAAAGGTCCTTGGTCTAACTTTCCTGAGTTTTTTCGGTTTTTTTTGTATTTATATAATTGTAACTTCATGTAAACTTTTTATCCACTATCATCATAATTAAAAAATATCAATCTTTATCATGAAATAACATTCTAGAAAGGATTTTTATCGATTATATTATTAAAAATTTTCGATAATATTTAGGGTGGATATTTTTATGTATGTCATGGCAATATCTCAGAAACGGGTCAACCAATCGAGTTGAAATTTCATCTGTAGCCTCTAAATATATACAATTATTACGTTTCATTGCAGTAATTTGTATAAGGATGTCGGTTGCTGATTTCGGTTTGTTTTTGATATTTTTTTTCCAGGCGATATTCTACCGTTGAATTCTAACTACAACACATTTTGTTCTGGTGATCCAGGGTTGTTGTAACAAGTTTACACAGGTTTTCTCACTTCACTTTACAGTTGTTGCCGACGAGTAAAGACCTAATAAAATACATTATACTTGGAAAATTCTGATATATCATTTATATCTATCAACTGACGAATAGTTAAATTAATAAAGTTTTTTGTCTTTCATTTCTTTTTATTCCGTCTTTTTTTTATTATATTCGGATTTCTTTCGTTAATCTATACTTTTTCTTTGTAAATTGTGCTCACTTCTTCTAAAAAAATAAAATAATAAACAAGTTATAAATTTATAACTTTACGAGATTTTTAATTTGTTGTAGTTTCTATAACAATGAAAATATTTTATTATTTAATTAGAAGAATAACTATGTATTATTCAGTTACAAGTGCATAATTATTCATTAACTTATTTCAATAGAAGGTGTAATGGAACAATCAAACACATGTTGTTATGATAATTACTTGCAATCAATTAAGCTTAGGTTACAGTCTACTCTTGTTTTATGTCACTAATAATTAATTAAATTCCATTTCAAAGTATTCAAAAACAATTAGCAGATTAATCGCTTGTAAATTATTAATTACTGATGTTAGGTTAATTACTAATATGTTACTCTTTAATTTTTGTTACGATGAATTCTTTAATCTTATTACACAGTTATAAAAATCTGAATACGGGTGTCATTACAGAAGTTCAGTCATTTAAAAAAAATTATTTATCTTGTTTTTAATTTTATATTTGTAAAATGACTATTAAACATTCTTATAGTAGTCTGGAAATGTTATTTTTGTATAGTTTTTCTGATTTTTATTTAAAGATCCATAAAATAAATAACTCTTAAACAAAAGGTCCTTTGTCAAAGTTTTCTGAGTTTTGTTTCGGGTTTCTTTGTGCTTATATAATTGTAACTTCATGTATATCTCTCCAATAGTATTTGACTCCTCCTAGAAATTAAACAATTAGTTTGGTTAATTCTTGTAAACTTGATCATGAAATAACATTCTAGATTGATAATATTTAGAGTGAATGCTTTTATGAATGCATGGCGATATCTCAGAAACGAGTTAACCAATCGAGCTGAAATTACATCTGTAGCTTCTACTACCCGTAGCGTTGTTAAACATTTAGGTCACAATATTGAATATTCAGGTTTAGGTTTAAGTTTAAATTTAACTTGTTATATTTTAGTAACGTCTCGTCCACGTAGAATTCTAACTGTAGCTTTTATTACCTTTTTCAATGAAAATCTTGACCAGATTTAAATGAAAATAAATGTTGAGAATGTATGTATTGTTTGCCGTAAAATATTCGGCGATCCGAGTATTTTCGATGTAAGGATATTATATTGTTGGCACGTAATGGGGGTGGTCCATACGGACTGAATACTAAATATAGCTTTTACTACCTTTATCGTTTTTAGAATAGAAAATTTTTTGTGCTTTTTATTTATTTTCTATTATGAATATGGTTTTGACTTCGATACGAGGATATTACCTTCCTTTTTTTACTAATATTATTAATATCTATATTTGAAATTTAACTGTAATTTTTGTATAAAAATTTGTAATTATGAGGTTACGTGCCCTAGTTATTAGATCTAATCCAAACATTGTTTTTTACTTATCTTTTATATTACAAGTTTTCATGGCAAGACCATTCAAAAATACTTTTATTTATTTATATGTTAGAAACAAATATATGTTAATTATATGTTAGACACCCAAACAAGTAAAATATATAATGAAAATTATTAAACAACTTTCAAAAATTTCAGAATTATCTTCAATTGAAGAAAGAAAAATATTCATAATTTGCGTAAATTTTATTGTAAGACATAACTTTTAAAAGTTATATAATAATCGGTTTTATATTTTTTTCATTTTTTCAAATTATATTTTTAATTAATTTTAGAAAATGATAAAGCCTTTCTTTGCAAAGTTAAATGTTAGATTATTAGTCAAAGGGTTCTTAGGTCCTAGTAAAGACAGTTGCTTTTGTATGGATTTTAATGCTAGACTGTGGATACCGGTGACCTTTGGTGATTGGGTTTCAATTAACCACACGACTCAGGATTGGTCGGTCTGAGTTTGAAGAAGACAATTACATTTACAATTAATTACATGCCAGACTGCGCACAGATGCCTTCGCATCTCTGCAGAGTACTTTTTTGGGCGAAAAAAACTTTTATGTTATCATCGTCCAGAAAATAAGAATATAAAATGTAAAATCAAATAAAACAACAAAAATAAAAACTTAAATTAAAATTAAACAAAAAAAAATTAAAACTTAAACTAAAATATTAAAAAACATACAACTATTGTCACAGCTAACATATTAAAATATTATAACTATCGCAGATAAATGCATAAATATAAATAATATTAAAAAAGAACAACTATATATTTACAACTCAATAATTCACGTCCACATGTGGACGTGAATTATCGTGGAACAGGACGACGCCTTCCGCCACGTCCCGCACGAAATGCGAATCTTGGTCAGGCATGGCATTTTTTCATACGCTAAAAATTTCTACCCGGCTAATAACCGTAGCTGTTGATGTCCACTCTTAAAAAGATTTAATCAAATTTTTATTTAAGTTAAACTGCAGTTTTATTATAATCATATCACGCAAAGATTACGTGACAAACTGGTGACTGTTATAAAATTAAATAGCCTAACGTTAGACGGCCCGTTGTGCAATAATGGCGTTATGATTTATCACTTAACTATATTGAAACTTTATAGTATTGATCTTTGCACCGTAAAATTTATTACGTTTGAGAGTAAGGTTTTCCTGCAATTTGATACATCATTATGGATGAAATGGTGTCCTAAGCATTCATTAATAATTTCAATGATTTATCGGAAAAGAGATTACAATTGGCATCTTTCTTTCCTGTAAAAAATTGTATTGTTATTTTCTTATTTAAGAAATAATCGATTCGTTGCAGCAGAAACTAAAATTTCCATATAACGAAAATAAACGAAAAAATTGTTAAAAGTGTGATCGTTTATTTTTTGGACTATTTTCAAAAATTGGATGTATCAGTTGTTAGGCAGATATCAAAGTTGTTTTTAGGATAAAATCTAATTCTTCCTTTGTATAAGTGTAGTGATGTTTATGATTTAAAAAAGTAATCTGATATGGACACCATATTACTTCCTTGTACCCCTATTAAATTGCATGTACACATTTTTGCTACACTTCATTTAAACTTATTTCGTTTGAAAGTGAGATACGATCCTCCAATAATTTAATAAAAGTGGAGAGTTACACAATTGCTAAAATATTAGTTTTTATTAACGTCAAATATTTATGCAATTATTAATTCAACAATCTTACTTAAAATATTAGATTAGAGAAAAAGTCCTTTTATTACTCTTTAAATTAATGTAACCCTTATATCTATCTAATACTATGTTTTTTTTTAATTATTATGATTTAACTATCATCAAATTAAAAAAAAAAAAACAATGAAACAGGAGAAGATTACTAAATTTTATAGTTGTATTTATTATCAAGTAATCTGAAACAAATCATAAACAAAAATAATACGATTCTAAATTATAATTTTCAGTTACTAATAATCAGATGTTTCACCAAATCTAGTGTGGACAATACACGATTTCATTCTACGCCTATTAAATAATATTTACTCATTTTTAATAGTACATAAAATTTTATTTCACTAATAACGTCTGTTTTTTTAATTTTTTTTATTACTATTATTGAATTATTATTTATTGTAATTTTTTTACAAAGAGAGGTTATTAATTATTATTAATACATCAATACATTTAAAAAAAAAAAGAAAAAAAAACGGAAATCAAGTTGGATTAGAACCGACGTCCTTCCCCTTGTAAGATCCAAATATTTCATTAATTAAAATTTTATTTGACTGTAACTCGGGAACCAATGAAAATAAGTACCACTTTTATATATCGTTGAAAATATATATATCGTTGAAAAGTTCTCAATGAGGGCTTATCATTGCAGTTAAGAAAAAGTCCAAAATCCAATTCTTTTGGATTTTGGGCTTTCTTGGACACGTTTGGTCCAGTTGATTGCAATCAAAAGGGGAGATGCAGAATAGATGTTATAACTGTCCTAAATCCAAAATTTCAACATTCTACGGCTAATCTTTTTTTGACTTATGTGCGAGATATATACCTACGTACAGACGTCACGCCGAAACTAGTCAAAATAGATTCAGGGATGGTCTAAATGGATATTTCCGTTAAAATCTAAAAAACGAAATGTTTGCGATCATAATACTTCCTTTACTTCGTACAAGAAAGTAAAAATCATCAGACTGAGTAAAATAAAAAGTAAAGACTTACAGAAGTCGATTAATCACATTATGTTTTAATACAATTTTTCAATAAATGAGACGACATAAAGAGATTTTATGACGTAAACAAAATTAATCAATTAATAAATTGTTGTTTTTTTACGTGTAAAGATAGTAATATAAAATAGAAAAAACTGATTCATAACGTACAAAAAAATTGAAATATTTATGACAGATATTTTCATTTTAGGCAATACGTTTCTGGTCTATTAAATTAAAAAATAAAATTTAACATTAATCACTTTATATGTTATATGAACTTTGTAAAGTAACATTAACTTTAGAAAGTACACATTTAATGCTATAAGAGCAAGAAAAATTATTGTCGAAAACGATTTTTCAAACTAAAAATAATGTTGTAAAAATGATTGATTTTAGTTCATATACCGAAGGGTGGGTAGAGCATTAAGTTTCCGTGACTTGTAGAAAGATCGTTTGTGAAGTAGTAGTTCTTAAATATACAGGAACGTAAACGGAGAACTTGTAGTAAATCATCGCCCACAAGATACCACACTGAGCACGGTAAGCAATGACAACCAACAAGAGTTTGACCTGAGTTATTTGTTTTTTATTTTCAGTTCATTTAACGTTGTATCTCATTGCACACTTTCTTTCCATTGATATAAATTCATAAATTAAATAGAATAAACCACTAAAAATCTTTGCATGAAATTTTATATTTCATTTTTATACCAGTGCATGATTTTTCTGCTATAATTAATCAAAGAATTGTCATTGAATAATCTAAATTAATAAAATTCAAACAACAGAACTATCATAGTATAATTTTAAAGAATGTTTGAGTGCGATATACAGATGATTCTTTTATACAAAAGTTTTTTTAATTACAAAAAAACTAATGAAATTAAAAAAAATATGAAAAATTTTTACGTACTTAACAATTTTTTTTTTTTTAATATTGGATATTTTCATGAATGGAAATAAATATTCCTTAAACTTTAATACTTAAAAAAATTTAATATTTTGAAATTACAGTTTATTTACAAAATTATTAACAGGTTTTATCTGGTTAAAATTATCCATTTTATTATAAACAAAATAATCGTTTAACATTTTTGTAAAATTACTTTTTTTTAAATCAAATTTTATTTACAATTGGTTTCGTAGATCAGAAACCTTAATTGCATTTCAAGACAGTAATCAAATTATAAAGCAGTTTCCCTTGAAATACCTTAATTACATTCTAGGCATCAACAGTAAATCAAAGATATCATAAGCATTGTTAAATTCCAGCCAGTAAAGCACTAGAAATCATAATAACTATGATATCATAATAATATATACTACGAATAAAATCACAGCATAAAACGAATAATAATAAGATAAGAACAAATAATAATAATAGAAACTAAATGATCATAAACATAAATATTTTGATGCACAACTTAAGAAGAGAGGCCTCGTCCTGAGTATTACCATTTTTTTTTTTACACCCTACCCCTCGGGCCGGTTCCACAATAAAGCAAAACACAGCCCAGAGGTTTTCTACTCAAACAGGCCTCCCCGTCCGCCGGCCATAATTCTAGACAGACAGGTCAGCCCGCCGGTTAGATCGTTTCATTGCCTGCTTCTAACCCCTAGGGCGGGTATCCAAGCCCGACTATGTCGTTCCTGGACCCCACTCCAGAATCCGGGACTCGGTCTTGACGCCAATGCCTCTAGTGAGAGCACTCTGTGTAGGGCACTCCCACCGTGTCTCGGTCTTTTTCGCGAAGGGATGAGGAAGTCCCAGTGCCTCATCACTGCCACCCATTCGTGCAAGCACAGACGAACGACAGCTCTGCAGGGGGCTGTCCCTGAGTGTTACTATTAGGTTGCAATATAAGTTCCCGCTTTAATCGCCTTACATGTTTCCCATTGTGTAAGAGGTTAACAGATAGATAGTTTACCTGGTCTTAGGTCCTATTTTGTACTTAGTTGCAAATCGATCGACTTCCTCCCGAACACATGGTAACAATAAGTACTCGTGAATTTCGTTGTTTCTAACGAACAATGTACCTTTGTAATACATCTCACAAACTTATTCTGAAAACGTTGAATAATATCTATACGGTACTCCTATAAGGTCCCAAACACCCCTGAGGAACACCTGAAGAAGTATCAGGTAAGTATTCCTTTTATTTAATGTGGGAGAAGCGTTCGTCCAAGTAACTTCGCAATATCAAATATAAATGTTGAGATAATTCTGTTTTTAGACTGTATAATAGACCAGCCAGCCAGACCTTATCGAATGTTTGCTGTATTTCTAGAAAGGCAGCTGAACAGAACTTTTTCTCCTCCAACCAGTTGGTGACAACACGAATGATCTTGCGTGTCTGTTCAATGATGGAGTGAACACCGCGGAAACCGAACTGATGATCAGGAATAACTTGTACCTCCTCTCATTCAGGGTAGAATCTCTGAAGGAATAGCCTTTCGAACACCTTAGATATAATAGGTAGTTTGTACCTATTTTAGGCTTATTGGTCTGTATGCGGACACATCATGCAAGACTTGCCCGGCTTACGTACCATAAGTATTTGAGATACCTTTCACTCCGACGGGTAAAACGTCGTTCTAATGATACCATTGAATAGTTGAGTAATATAAATTGCGGTCTTAGATGGGTGCATAACGAGCATGTCTTTAGTAACAAAGTAAAAGCCAGGGTTTCTTTAAGTTCCACTTCTTTTCAAGCACTTGCAGCACTTCCCTGAGAAAGAAAGGCTTAATCAGAAAACTCATCGGAATCGGGATCTCTAAGAATTCCAGAATTTCCTCTTCACCAGCATCACAAATATCAAGTGGCTGTAAGACCGATCGCAAGTAACTAGCTGAAAGGTCGACCTTCTCATTGTCACTTCTAGCCCAAGACCCAGTTGATTTCTTTAGTGGAGGGAACATAATGAAATTTCCTCGTGGCCTTTCACAAAGAGTAGTTTTGTGGAAATTCACCTCTTTTTGTGAAGGTGGAAGATTACTAAGGTAAAAAATTACTATTTAAATATATCTGATTTTTCACGTACTTGTGTAAGTGGATTGCAATTTAATATCATCAAATAGTTTTTATTATTATTTACAACATATATAGTATAGTCTTAAAGGAACTGTTTTATAGAAATAATCAGTTTTGTTATATGAAAGTTATATATATATTTTTTTTTCGTTGATGACCTTCAATAAAAGTTAAAACTTAATAAATTAATTATTAAACTGTATACTATTTAATGCAATCTTATCTGAATATTTAATATTTTAGAAAATTTACAATAAAACATAAATTATTATGTTTTGCTATGTTGCAGGATCAATTTTTAAATCAAATTATTTATATGAAGTTAGTGTTTTGTTTTAATTAACAACAGTGCTGTAACTATCGATAGGATTTATTCAAATGCAATTAAAAGTACATTCACATAGTAAAGGTTTTAATTAATGCTGTTTACTCAGGACTTCTTGTTCAGATACTGTATATGAATTGTCGGTACGGTCATAACTGACCTACACCCTATTATGAGCTGTTATAATTTTTTTAAATCATCGCAATAATACGAAAACTTCTCGTAGTATCCATTATAGATTAAGGAATTATAAACAAATTATTAAAAATTTTTATATGGAGCAAACCCAGTTAAGATTAAAAATCATGGACAAAACCAATGTTAGAAAACCAACAAGAAGAAAATATGATAGACGTATTCTCTCATATTTATGAGATTGTTAAAAAATAAAAATAATTGATAAAGTAGGAAATACTAATAGACGTTTTAAAACAAATTGAACAAAAATTTTCTAGCAGATTCAATAACAAAAAAAAATTAACGAAAGACATTGGTGATCATATTTTAAGATATTTAATGTTAGTAAACATTTAAGCTGGGTATTTGTTTGTGTTTGTAGGAAATGGAATTTATTTTTCAGTTAAAATAATACCGTAGAAGATGGAAATATTTAAAAATACACCATACTATACTTAAATTTAAATATAATTAACGCTTTCGAATTCAGATAAAATATTGCCTTTTAAAAAAAAACTGCTAATCTATGATGCTTGTAAAAAAAAAAGTAAAAATCCTGTAAAAAAAATAAAAAAGAATAAAACATTTCCACTTGTCAGTGGAAATGTACAAATCCTATTAAATATAAAACCTCTGTAAAGAAAAATTGATAAAGTATCGCCCTCAGTAGTCCATTAAGTTGAAAGTTGAAAGTCAGGGTGACTTCTTAAGTGTGAATTCCAGTATTTCCCAGATACCAGCAAAAGCATCATCACCAGCGTGATGGTGCTTTCGCTGCTTGTGGCACCCCACACCGCACTAATTTTACTAAAAATTTTAATAAAGTTTAAAAATTAAACACAAAATTCATCCACGAATTGAAATCAATCAGACACTACCATTGACGGATCGAAAATTAATCAGCAGAAATAATAAAATGTTTGATAATCAGGCCTTAAAATGCCTTTAAATTTTAACTACGTTATTGTTAACAAAAACAAAATGCAGCTTTTAATAGTACTGTATATTTTATGAAAATGAAGTAATGAGATTTAACGTTTTTCCTGTAGCTTTTGTACTACTCTACTTACAGTAATATGTAAAATTTGTATCATTAAAAAAAACTATACAGCAAGTAGCTTTTTGCCCCTTCTAATCGTTGTATAGGCTGTACGCATTGTATTCTTTCCTTGTAATGAAGCAAGAAGGTTTAATGTTCCCAAACACCCGCTTGTACAGACACAATAATTATATACGGTGTCTATACAAATTTCTTTTCTTGACATTCTCTCTCTTATAGGTGTATTTAATATCTTTTTAAATCTAATTTTCTTTTCTATCTGTTTATTCGTTTCAAATCTACTTAGCTTTAAAAACAAGTAATTCAATTTATATATAATAAATTTTAAATAATTAATAAAATTCCTTTTTTAATTTTCTTATATTACATTAGACTGCATTAGACTCTGAAGCTTCTACAAAAAAATCGTTTTTGGTAATTTTCTCGAATTACGGTACATTCCTCTAATAATATGTTAACAGTAAATTACTTAAAATAGATATATTTAGATATATTTTATCAGAAAAATAAATATTATTTGGAACTTTTTTTTTATAAAGTTCTTTCTATAAAAAGCTTATGAAGATAATAGATGTAATTTTTGCCATAATTATTTTTTTATAATTCTTTTAGTGAGGATTTCATTCTTTCTTATATAAAATTATTTGCATACAGTTTTTTTATCATAACATGTTGCAACAGGGTACCCAAATAACAATAAGAATTAATTGAAAAAATTCACATAACATTTTTTTTAATCACAAATCGTGTATTTAAAATCGGTTCCGATTAAGAAACCGCAAGTAAATTGCATAACAAAAAACACGTAAAAAGGGGTTTCCAGTGATCACCCTCAATAAAGCGTACAATAAATAAATATATACATATATACAATAAAGTCTGTATACAGTTGCATTAATTGGGACTGCAAAGATTCAGTAGATCACAATAATCTAGTGAAAAACCAAACAAAAGATAAGCCACCACATTATTAAATAATAGATAGAGATAAACAAAATAGCAGCATAAAAAGTTCACGGAAAGAAACAGAAGGGCAGTAGGCTCCTCACTAAGGCGTAGTAATGATGTTTATCACATCTCTAACACCCAACCAGTTAAAATGTCACTCGTATAACTTTAATACGCATTAGCTCATTTTTTTTAATAAAAATATTAATTTCTCTTCTATTAAACTGCGCTGTAACAAAAATTATTTTAAAAATAAGAAAGAATTTTTAATTTATAAAAAGAAGAAAATTCATAATTTTTTCTTTGATTTTAATGTAAAATATTTTGAAATGGACCTTGTCTGCGCGTGGCAGAAATAAAATGGAGGATTAAAGTTATTCAGAATAAATCGAAGCACGTCACATTCGCCATGAGGAGTGACTGTCTCAATATGAACATGAATGTTGTCTTGATCTCACAAACAGAGAGTGTGCGGTACGTAGGATTTCACTTAGATCAGCGTTTAACCTGGAATTGTCACGTGAGGATGAAAAGTAAACAATTGAACGCGAAGAACAGGGAACTGCATTGGCTGCTGCAGAGAAATTCACACCTCATATTTCCCAATAAAGTTTCCATTTACAAAGTTATCCTACGACCAATCTAAACTTATGGCGTGGAGTAGTGAGGGACAGCAAGTAATAGTGACATAGATATACAACGCTTCCAAAAAAATGTAATGAAAATAATTGCAGATGCATCATGGTTCATACGGAGTGATAAAATTCACGAATATCTGGAGCTTCTGACGGTTCGTGAGGTTATGAGACAACAGTGTTAAACACCAACAACGTTTAGAAAATCAAGTCAATCACTTATCGATCTGCTTGATCGATGAACAGTGGAGAAACAAAGGTTGAAACGTCTCCTTTCGTTTGATTTAAGGGCTACTGCATGACATTTTGCAGTTACTACCGCCGAATCTATTGATTTTATTTTTATTTACTTCGTTTTTTATTTCTCGTGTGATTATTATTTTTTTATTGACTATTTATCTTACTGTCTTTTTTTTGTTTATTTAACCTCTGGATCCGCAGTCAAGATATTCTTTCCGCAGAGGATGAGATGAGTGTTTTGTAGCTTGTGTGAAAAATGCCATGCCTGACCGTGATTCGAATTCAGGACCTACGGGTGAAAGGCCGAGACGCTACCACTCGCGCCACGTAGGCCGGCTATTTATTTGTTTACTGGTTTTTATTTGTTCATTGTTTCTTTTTATGGACTATGAGATGTTGACAGATATACTTTTTTTATTAATTAACTTTTAGATTACTGCTTATTAATAACTTTTGTTATGGATTTAATTATTATGGGAGTTCTTTAAAAAAACCCCTAACATATGTTTATTATCAAACGATTTACTTATGGTTCCATTTAAGGAGCTGATAGAAAATACACCATTTGTGGGGGGAAAAAGGTTTTAAATAAATTGACTCCTTCCCAGGCTGGAATTATTTATATTTTAGAATTTTGTTTTGTTAAATAAAAATACATTATAATTTAATATGAAATTGTTTTATATCATTTTTTTGTGTTGCATTATGTTTTGAACTTTTAAAGAGTTTTTGATGCGGTATAGTGAATATTATAGAATTTCTTTATTTGTAAGAGTCTGCATTTGACAGTAGGTTGTTATGTTACGGTCAAATATATACATACAATTTATTCTGTTTTTTTTTTCTTCGATAGTGACAAATTTTTATCCATCTCTCACTTTTCGTTTTATTTTTATTTTTTTATATGTATACATATTTTTTTTTTAATTTGATGACATGACATGAGTATGTAAGGATGAATATTATATCAATGCGTGAAGGGTCATAGAATTATTTAACGGAAGTTATTCATTATAGACTCTTTTTTTTAACTGATTGTTATTATTATTTTTATTACACTAAACCAAAGAATGATGGGTGTTTAAATTACAGTTTATATACGTTCACAAATGGTTTTTTATTGGTGTAAATTAAATTTATAATACACGTTATTTAATTGTTGTTTTGTTATATACAGATATTTAAATTGTATACGTATTTTATTTCAATACTGCTACTAAAATCATGATCTATATGTAATGAAAAATTGAAGTACCATATTGTTTTACTGTTGAAACATTTTTTATCTTTAATATTTGCTCTTTTCTTTCCAGTGCTTAATGGAAGTTGCCTTGCATATGGTTTCAATATATTAAGATAAGAAAACGCAAACATGTTTTTACTGATATCTTTTATGGCACGATACGTAAAATGTTACAAAAAAAATAACTTATCTATCTTCCTCTAGAAGAAATCTTATTTTTTGTTTGTTTTTTCTTATGGATATAGGGTTATTAAGCTCACGAAATATTTTTAATATATTTGCATGAAGTAAATAATTTTTTTAATTAACTCTTTATTAAAAAAAAAAAGTAAAAAAAGGTTTCAACAATATTAATTTCTTTTTTATATTTAAAATTATTTTTTTTAAATTATTTAAATAACCTCTTTTTTATGTAAAAATTATTTTGAAAGTTTTTGGATACTGTTCAAAAATTCATATTTTTAGGGACTAACGTCATTTATGACACAAGAAAGTCATTTATGAGAATCAAAATAGTGTTATATTTTTAAACAGAATTAAAGATGAAAGTACCAGAATGAATTGGATGTTTTCCGTGATATAATTGCTTTACATAGAAAAAAAAATGAATGGATCATCTATTAACTTGCCTTACCTGAGCATAATGATCCCAAAACAGTTTTCTTTTCATATCTGAGGAGCGAAGAAATGGAAATGGAAATCTGAGGTATCATTCAAAATTGGATTCGCTTCATTTCCTAAGATTTATAGAAATTTATGATAAAAAAAGTTTCTTTGAATTGGAGAATATGTTATTCGTATAATACTGGAATAAATTTTACAGAATACTTACAAATTATCTCTTAATCAAATTATTTATTGATTAAATGGATCAAAAAGATATTCCCTGGAATTTCTAATTTATTGAATATTTCATAACAATCAGATCATCTGTTAAAAAAAAATAAAATTTCAAATGTTCTTTACCATTTTTCTTGTTGTTTTAAAATAAATTTACTGATATTTAACAAAATCTAATGTTACGATGTTTATGATCAGCAAAACTTTTGATATTTGTTGAAAATTACTATTCCTAAGTTAATTCAATATGTAGCGAATAGTAGTCAAATTATGAGAGAGAGAATTAACTAACTTTATTATCTGAATCAGTAAATTTTTGAGTAAGGCTAGTTATTCTATTAAGGACTCCTTCTGCAAATAATATAACAGTAGGAAAATTACGAAAGATTCTAAAAGAAATATGTACAATTAGATATTGCTGTAATGTTTCAGTGTAGAATAATTGTTCAAACCCGTTAATAGAATAATTACATATGTATTATAAATGAACGTAGGCATTGTTATCTACAATTTTTTAGAAGTAGTAATTCTGTCACTAGATAACTCCAGTATCACATTTGATTTATACGCCAAGTTGTAAAGTAGCTTAATCTCAATTTTTAGTCCACCCTAAGCATAATGCAACAGCATTTTTTTTATTTTTCTGTCTAGCGCTACAGCATTGCTATAACTTTAGAAGGGAAAGTATTGTAATCGATTTGAAAATATACGGTTTTCACCGGATCTTGACGTTTTGACTCCTAAGGAACCCAAAAAACCGGATAGAAATTTTCCGGATGTTCATATGCACATGTTTATGTACAGTGTCGCCCTCTAAATCACTTTATATCTCTAGAACTACTGGACCAGTTTTTATCAAACTTGGTCAGATTACTTCTATACGTGGGGCATGATGGTATTAAATTTTCAACTTAAAAGGTCAAGAGGGTGAGGCTGTAGAGCAAGGTCAGTATGTCGAGATTTCGCCTTCTTATAGTCTTATTAGGCACATTTGTTAATAATTAAAAAATAATATTTGCAAAAGAATTATGCAAAATCGCACCCCCACCCCAAAAAATCCTCTAAAAAACTAGCGGCTAAGTGGGTACACTGCGTCTATGTACCTCCTCTCTTATGTAAGGAGTACAGCTGCTGTAGTCGCCTGCTATGTTGTGACGTCACAGGTGAATGGTAGAATTGCATAAATGAACAGTATTTAAAATGTAAAAAAGGATTTAAATTGGCCGTTGGACCGATACACCTGCGCGAATGTAATACGGTATACACGCGCGCTTTAGTTAGAATCATTGAATTATTAAACAAAAAATATTATATTTAAATAAAATGATAAATATCTTAAATTAAGTTGTGTGTGTGTGTGTGTGTGTGTGTGTGTGTGGGTGTGTGTGTGTGTGTGTGTTGTGTGTGTGTGTGTGTGTGTGTGTGTGTGTGTGTGTGTGTGTGGGTGTGTGTGTGTGTGTGTGTTGTGTGTGTGTGTGTGTGTGTGTGTGTTGTGTGTAAGCCGTGCATCAGAAAAAAGTTCCGTGACGGGAAAGTCGTACAACTGTGTTGTCAGCTTTTTTTTGTGTATAATAGGAATGACTAGTGTTTTGGAAAAATTAAAGGTAATTTTTAGAAAGATATATTATATTGATTAAATTTGTTTTTTGCTCAATAACAATTATAATTACAATCGGCTCTCCTACGAAGCCATAAGTAAGTTTCCTGTCAAAAGCACGTGATAAGAAGGTCCTTAAGGAACCCCCAAAATAAATAATACACAATAAACAGTTGCAAGCAAACTTAAAGTCAAATATGAAATCTAACACCGCCAAGTTTAGTGGTGTCTATCTAATTTCTTGTTATTTCTCTTTCTTTTTATTTTTCTTTGTTATTAATGTTTATTTTGTGGACTATATTGATCAAATTTGAATATATTTTATTATTTTATGACAAATCAATTCCTAAACTTATTTTTGGAACCTCAAAAGTAATTTTCAAGAAGAGATATTGAAAAAAAAAACATTTTTTTATTCGTATTAAACAAAAAAAAAACCTTCATAAATACTAGGAAAATAATAACTAATCCGTTATTCTCATCCACTTTAATTCGAAAATCTTGTTAAAGAAATTAAACTCACCCATTGTTTTAATATTTTCAACAAAGTTTTCTTGCGGTATGGATTTCACGATCAGCGGGGTTATCTTCTCACGGCTTGTGATAATATTGGAATTCAAATCCAAACCGACTGCTCTCCAACTTGAACTACCTTGTAGGATACTGTTACCTTTAACTCAACAGTTGGTTTTATTTATGTTTTATAAATATATAACCTTGAGTAATGATTATTTATTTGTTAATGTTTTATTTTATTGTAAGACATTAATATATTTATAACAGATTGACAATTTTTTTTTTTAACATATTTTTCCGATCTGGCCAACAGTGGATAGCGAAAGTTTTATTTCTTCTGGTTTCTTTTTCTTTTTTCCCAATATTCTTTCATTTGTCGCGCGTGATTTTCTTTCTCTCTTCCAACCATTTTACTTTGATGTGATTTTTTCCTTCCTCACAGTTTCAAATTTAATTTTGTGTATTTTTTGTCTGAATAGTTTTCTATTTTCCATTTCATTTCCTGTTCTTGAATCCCTAGATTCTGTAATTCTTTCTTTATCTGTTGTAGGTATTATGGTTGTTTGTTTTTTTTGTTTCCAGAGTTTAATGAATATCTGTTTGTTTAATCTATATTTGTCCTATTTTGTACACACGGCCCAGGAGTCTCAGTTTCCTTCTTTTTATCGTTTTTTCAACATCCTTTATTTCCTCATACAATCCTTGGTTAGATTTCATTCTGTATCCTTGTGTGTTTTCTAGGAGCCTAAAATTGTTCTCTGTATTTTCTGTAACGGCTCCAGGTTGGTTAGATGAAACGTCCCCCGTGTAAGACGTACGGAAGTTTCAGTTCTCTACAGTATCACTGGCCTGTTATTATTATTTTTTTTTATATTAATTTCAAGTTTATTTTTTATTTTCCTTAACTAATTCACTTTTTTCTACTAATTATGCCTCTTTAGCAGTCGAAATACGTATTTATAGTTTGTTTTTTTATTGCTTATAAGAGGTTTCTCAGCGTTTTCTTCTTAATGATTTATTTCAATAACAATCCAGCACAGCTTTCTTTGTAAATTATTTTAAATTAAATTAAAAATGAATGTATATGGAACATGTATGATGAATTTAAGAGATATACTCCATTCACATCGGTAGACGGTGTTATAGATTTCTTTCTTTTTCTGCAACAAATTCAGTCATGAAGTTATTAGACGTAAAAATACAGATTTGTCTTTATGATTTCCTGATGTACATTAATAAATTATAATTTATGATTTTAAAATTTATTTAAAAATAATAATTAATTAATCGATGGATCATTATAAACTTTTAGTTTTATTGATCTAATTAATAAATAGTTATTATAAATAAAACCTTTATGTTCTATATCCAGAAATTTTAATTTTTTTAGCACATCTAATTAATTACATTAAAAATTCTTCTTACATCAATCTGGATATTTAATCAGAATTATCTTAAATTGTATTTCCTTTTCTTACAAAACAATAAAAAAATTTATTCCTACTCTTTAAACACATTATTATTATATAATTTTTAATTTGATACATATTTTATATAATGGTTTAGTTTCGATGAAAAAGGAACGGTGTTGCACTATAAAATAATATCAATAAAACATTAAACACGACCATTTTAAAAGTTAATTTTTCTTTCTTTTTAAAATACAAAATAAAAATCTAGTGGCAACATCCATTTCTCATTTCACATTGCACAGTTGTACCATAAAACATTTTTACGAGTTAACTTTGAAATAATAAAAAGTTTTTGCTGTTGAATCGAACTTGTGGATTAAATTATTTTTAAAGCAATAAAACACACTTAGTACTTGTAACAAAAATATAATCATTTTGTTATTATAATTTTTTTTTTACAAGTTTATTATTGTATTAAATTTTATTATAACGATTTTTATTATAATATTTAAAAAAATAATAATCTTAAAAATAAAAGTTCTGTACAACATATAATCTTCCAAAATTATGGCAGTAAAGGATCATAATTTAGTCCAATTTTATTATAAAATTATCTGCTTTAAATTATTTTTATAATATATTATTTATTTTTATTATTAATTATTTTGCTTTTACATGCTGTCACATAATTTTTTTTTTAATATTTCATATAATTTGCCATGTTAAAAAAAATAAAAAATTTTCGGTACCGAAAATTAGGTTGTTTTAATTTCTCTTTAATCTTCTAATATTTACTGTACACCTAAATTTATCCAATTATTTTTGTTATAAATGTAGTGTTTAGTAATTTTTTGTTTAAAAAAATACATCTATAGATATTGCCCACGGGCTGATCTAACGGTTAACTCATCGTCGCAGACGATAAGACGATGCGGTTAACGCATCGTCGAGTTTGAATTTCGGACAATGTTACTTTGGTGCTTGTGATTCAGTTAAACATCACATCTCAGAAGTTTCGGCCTGAGTCTGTAAAAAGGTACACCTCATTTACATGTCATATATATCATCGTCATCTTACTGGACCATGGGGGGTGGAGGGGTTACTTATTCTCTAGTTGAAAATATTGCAAAATAACATTAGGATATTTTTTTTTTTTTCTGAAATCGGTCCTTTCGGTAATCATATTCCTCTGCACTATACAAATTACATTAATGCGATCAACCTAACTACAGGATTAATAAAATAAAATAAAATAGGATGACACCTACCTTATAATCAAAGCAAGAGAGCTTTCGCGAGTACCTCGCATCATCAGTTGTTCTAAAATTATTCAAATCTTTTGTTGCAAATTGCACATGCAAATTAAAATCAAGATTTAAAATCTAATTGGAAATGGATCTTTTAACAATTTTAAATTTCAATTTTAATTTTTATGTGCAATTTGCAACGAACAATTTTAATTTTAATTTGTGTGTGTGTATGTGTATATATATATATATATACACATACACACATATATATATATATATATATATATATATATATATATATATAAAGCTAGTCAAAGCACAATTACAGATTTTATACTGAAGACAATCTTCCACTCCTTCAGCTGTCATAAAGAAAAAAAAATGTGTCTATCCACCCAGCAACATTTCAAGACTAGCTGTTGCTAGTTTAATGTAATCTAAAAGTGATGATCAGAATTTTACTTATATAAGTTTATACATATATCCTATGATTATTTATTTACTTTTAATATATATATATATGTATGTATATTTAATTTACTTGTAAATTAACAATGTTTTATTTTTTGTTATAGGTAATTAGAAAATGTTTGACGGTGATGATATTCTGTGCTTAATTTTCTATTAACTGGTGAGAAAAATTTAAATTTTAATCATAATACCATTATTTTTGTGTTATAATTTTTAAATAACGATCAATACATTTAGTCGTGTAGTTGACTGTTTGATGTACTAATTCCCGTAATCAGTTTACCAAGTTATACAATTTTTATAAAGTAATTTATTAAAATTTAGTTATCCCATTATTCTTTTCATTGCATTCTTTTGTAAGACATTTTGGTTCTTCCAAATTAGTATAGATAACTTTTTAAGTTGTCGTACTCAGTTGCAATTAATCATAACTTATCTTTTGAAATTTCTTAGTTTGGGTACACGGTTGGCTGGTTGAAATTTAGCGTATCATGATATATAATTCGTTTTAATATTTCCATCCAAATTATTTCAAAAATTTAACTAATTTTAAAGTTATGTACAAAATAAATTTTTTAGATTTTTCTCTGAGGTTTAATTACAAACATAAAATTAAGATATTTAAACGCAAACTTAAATTCTCTTGAATGGCTAGTTTAGCATTATGTCATTTGAAAACATCTAAAAATAGAAGTAAAAATATAAGATTTAAAAAGATAAATACGACTAATTATGATTTTTAAATTTTTAATTTTTGTGTAAAAATTTCGATGACCTTTTTACGATTAGAGCGATTCTTCTGAACTATTAAAAAGTTATAAATTCTTTATCACCCCTTTTTTTATTTTTTAATATTGCTCTTATTTAATAATTATTATATAAATCATAATAATATATGATTAAATTTCTTCTATATTTTAATTTTTAATGAACTTACCTATTTTACTTCATGTGCGATTTTATTCGCAATTTTTAGCGTATAATAAACTAATGTAAGTATATTTACTACTTAAACGGTTCATATTATTTATTATTCTTTGTATTTTTCTAAATATACTGTAAGTGTATGCGTGTTTTTCAAAGAAAATTAGGTTAACTATGAAAGTAAATGGTCTTATTATTATAATAAATATATGTTTGTAAGCGTTTGTGCGCACATTAAAAGTGTAAACAAGCGCAAATTATTTAAGTTAAAGAACTTGTAGGGTTTAAAATAGTAATAATAAAAGAGGTAGCGAGCTGAATTGTTGTAATTTAAAATACATAGCTTAATTGCATGAACAATTTGCATGCAAATGACAATTTTATTCGACCAGTTAACATAACGCCGTGAAAATAGCTCCTAATTGTAATATTTTCTTCCTTCTGGTACGATAATATGTACGTAAATTTGTAGGTGTATATGCGTTAAAAATATGCATCACTTAACCTACTACCATATTATCTGATTGTATTTTCTCTTTCTCTCTTTCTAACATTATCCTTTCTGTTTCGTTGTTCAATTTCACATGATACGGTAGTAGGTAATAACAACCTGTGTTATGAGTCAATAGCTGGATATTACCATTAACTCCGTTTAACGACCTAAGGGTGTTTCGAAAAAAAGTATCATTTTATGAAACACACTGAATGTATGTTTTTAATTTTGTTAGGATACTACTTTGTAGATAATACTACAGTTCAGAGAGTAAATGTTTCAAGTTTTTTACCTGGTAATGAGCTACTAGTATAAAACATAGAATAATCATATTTTAACGGTTTGAGAAATCGCTAAAGCAAACTGATTCTGACTACAATATGCATCTTTCAAATAGCTGTGCATTATTTTATAATTATTTAATATGAGTTTATATCCTCGATACTTAAAGCTGATATTTACTTATAATAAAACAACTCATACTGGACATTAAAAACAGAGAAATTTAGAAGAGATTACTGCAATACCGGGTGATTCAAACAGGACTTCACAACTTTAAAAGCAATATAAATTTATTAAGATAACTTACAGATTCGGTTGAGGTCTCGTTTTATTGAAAAATACAAGTTTTGGTTCGCATACTCATAGTTCATTAGCACCGAATTCAGCTACCAGTGCTGTCACCAGTGTTGGTAAAAATTAATGAATACACTTACTGGTGCGGAACATACTCGCTCTATGTTTTGGTTTCGCGGTTTACAGTCAACAGATGCATTTCAACGTCATTTTCGTAGATTACGATAGGGAGCCTCCTAGTTGGCATACAATTTATTCTTGGCACAAAACCTTCGTTGAGACAGGTTGTTCTGTTAAACATACAAAATCACCAGGACTCCCAAGCTTCTCTGAAGCTGCTGTGGAACAACTCAGAGAAAGCTCTGCACTATTCCGAAGAAATCAACTCAACCTGCGTCACGTGAGACTACATTCCACAAACCACAGTTTGGCGCGTGTTACGTAAACGATTGAACTTGAAGGTATACAAACTAACCGCGGTTCAAACATTACAGATGATGACAAAGTTGCTCAGCTGGAGTTTTGTGTGGAAATGATGGAATTGCAGATAAATACATTTTCAAACAGAGTAATTTTTAGCGATGTGTCAACGATTCACATCAATGGCAAGGTAAACACTCATAACTGTTGATTATGTAATAGCAAAGATCCTCATGAAACCTTGTTCCTACCTCAGTCAGGATGCCACCGAAGCGAATATCACATGTGATATTCCCATCGGTGTACTTCCAGGAAATGAACTCGTTAAAACAAAACACATCTACGTCGAGTCTTTAACAAGACTGAGTGACATGAAGGAACTGAAATTAAAAACGCAATTATCTACCCGGTAGGTTACAAGTTGAGTTCAACACGCAATCATAACATAATACAAAACAAGAAATAAAAATAAAACTAAATAAACAAATCACTAAAAAAAAATCAAACCTTGTAACACAAGAAAAACAAAACCGAAATACAGGAAAGACCAGACGGAACCCTAAATTCCCTCGGCAATCCGTTCTCTTGCCAGATATCCGATGCAATTTTCAATGATTACCCATTCGGCCCGGTTTTTCCGATTCTCACGGAGATCTAATGTCGACCCAATAATGTCGAGCTGACAAGTAGTCTCCGTGCGCATAAATTCGTATTTTGCGCATTCATAAATTGCATGATATGCGTCATCTACTTATCCACAATCTGGACACACACCTGAACCCACCATCTCAATTCCCCCCGAGGGGAGAAGATCCCACCTCGTAGCATGTCAGGTCGCTACACCACCCCCTCCGTTCCTTGCCAGCAATGGCTTTAACAGAGGACATCTTCTTGCCGTCAAACTGATCACATTCCACAGTGTTCAGTCTGGCCTCGTGAGATGCCACCGATGCAGATGCCCCGAGGGGCATCACATCGGTAAGTTCACCCCGATAGTAGATTTAAATTTTTCCTTCCGAAGAAGACATCTGACACCTAATGCTACCACGTTGCCCTCAGGAACTAAACTAGAAACCTACTCGCGGAAGATCGAAGACCCCACGCCTGCCATCACACCTGAACCCACCAGGCCAAATCGCTGAAATCTGTCTCGGAAGACATGTGAATGACCAGAAAGAAATTGCGCCACATACTTGTTAGGTGAACCCAAGGATCGCTCCACAAACCAACGTCTGGGAATTTTTTTCTTTTTAAAAGATGAGATTGTATATTTTAGGTTGGTAATATACGGCATAAAATTTTATGCATTTCCTTTTATGCCATAGTAACATAGTTTTTCAACACTGTATATTTCATACCTACACTATAAGTATTTTAAGACATGGTTATTTAATAAAAATATAAAAATTATAAAGTATCATTTGAAATTAGGTTTTTTTATAATTTGTAAATAATTCAATATTTTATATACGTGCAAAAGTAATAAATTTGACAATCTTTTAAAATTTATTTTAGTACTTTAATATCAATTTATGTTAATTTTACTATATTGCAATAATTGAAATTAGTAATTTTTTATATCAATGATCTTAAAAATACATTAAATACTTAAAAATACATACCCGTTAATTAATTTAAACCTGGAAACATTTTCACTTAATTCATTCAGTTAATTTTATAATACAATTTTATTGTTGCAAACTACTTGTTAATATATTCTTGTTATAAATTACACTAATAAAATGTTATAACTGTGTGTACACTGTAATAATAAATTACAAAGTTCATTATTCCTTTTGTAAAACAATGCTCATTTATAAGTAACCCACCTTCATGCAATGCAACATTATGTGGTTTACGAAGAACCATAAATTATTACTTTTCCATTCCTGTAAATAAAATTCTATTTTTAAACATTTAATAACGTACCTCTTTGCATCTGCAAAAATAAATAGAAAGTATTATCTCCGTCAAATATTTACTAAATGTACTAAATTACTCCTTAAAATCATATTGACATTAGGGTATGTATTATCGTGTTTCTAAAATCCAGTACTAAGGAATGTAAGACAAAAAAAAATTAAGAAAAATTCCTTAAAACTGGTTTTTTAAACATATAATTTTCCTTTTTTTATCTTCCACTTAAGTTATTTGAAAAACTTAACTACAAAATCACCAGAGACATTTCCCCTATGAAATTAGTATTTCAATGTAGAACTGTTCAAAATATTTGAAATAAATTTGAATTCTACAACGAAATTAACTTAATAAAATTTTAGAATAAAGTAAAAACGAATTAATGTTCGTAACTGATTGTGAAAATTGACTCCTTTTATGCACGACGTTGATTTCGCCTTACACCCCATGGTATGAAAACGCTGCGTCTTAAAAAACGTTGGAACTTTCTGAAAATTCTCACCACGATTGGCTTAGATTCAGTGGTGCCAGTCGCAAACATTCTCTCAATCATGATTATATCCATCTTGTATTATCTTCTCCGCCTATATTTCCATATATATATATATATAGACAGTGATTAAAGTGATTAATTGAACAAATGGTAAAAACACAGCAAACAATACATAGGAACCACTGAAATAACCACACAAAAACTGTGATAAAAGAACAGAGAAAACGCTCAATAATGATCCACGAGTGCAAAGCATCTAATGAATTATCAAATCAAATCAACATAATGAAACAAAGTTAGTTGTCCTGCTGTTTTTTTTTTAATCGCTGACAAAAACACCTGTTATAATGCATAAATTATGTGACATGTTTTGCGTATAATGTTATGTTCTTATAAGATGTCGAACGTTCGGCATCCTCTAGAAAATGAAGTTCTATTTTTCAACATTAAACAGCTCTTTGTGTACTAATTAACACAACGTTTTCGTATCGTCAGGAGTACGGGTCCACCTGTGTTTAGCGTCTACGTCCCTCTCAGGGATCAGGTACGGTACTTTGACCTATTCTTGGATCGTCGCCTGATGTGGAAAGGTCACGTGGTAGAAAAGAGGAAAAATAGCTTAACATCAAGTGTAGGGGGACTATACTGATTGCTGGGTAAAACCTCACAGTTATCGTTATCTAATAATCTACTGATTTTCAGTGTTATCCTTATATCTAACTGGACGTATGGGATCCAGCAATACTGAGATAATTCAAAGATTCCAAAATATTTGTGAAGACCATAACGAAAGCGCTGTGGCTTGTTAAGAGTAAAGAAATTCCTAACTGTCTAGCATTACCTTATTTTTACGAAGAGATCCAAACATTTATCTCGCGGTCAAACAGAAGTTAGACAAACATATAAATTAAGTGGCAGTAAATTTATTGGACAACATCGATTATATCAGATGATTAAAACATTTCCATGTGCTGAACCTGAGAGATGTAACCAGGGGAGTAACTGGGTGAAGGAAACTAGAAGTAGTAATACAGGATAATTCTGTCACTGTATAGTGAACGTCACTTTAGTAGTCTACAAATTACGGCTATTTCTGTTTACCGATTAATATTTGTTTTATTTTTAGTGGTTTCATATATTGGTATTGATGACATTACTTTTATTTTTTTCTTCCTGTGACTTATTTTTAGTGTTATGTTAAGTACGGAACTTTACGTGGATCAGTTATATAATTTTATTTTCCTGTATAGGAAATGTTGAACCTTTGTATTCTCTTATTAGGCATTTCATCGAGGATCTCTCTTTATGTAACTATCATGAATTAAATTTACTTATTATACCCTATGAGGTACTAATTGTAAATACTAACAAAGAGACAAAAAAAATCCCTTAATACAGAGTAATATCCTAAGCACTGATTTTAAAGACTCGAAAATCTCCTACTGATGATTTTTGAGGAAATAAGTCCACTAAATAGCTTTTTTCATTTTTTTTTTTGTCTTCAGTCATTTGACTGGTTTGATGCAGTTCTCCAAGATTTCCTCTCTAGTGCTAGTCGTTTTATTTCAGTATACCCTCTACATCCTACATCCCTAACAATTTGTTTTCATATGTAAAAAATATAGTATTCGTAATAAAAGTCACCATCTACAATGAAGTCAAAAGCTACGACAAAATCAGTCATCATCTAAGCCATCCTCAATCGCTACACTGGAAGCCATTTTTAAAACTGACAATTTTATTAAAGATCGTTAAAAATGCCTCACACCGAATTAATATTTTGGAACCCAATGAAGTTTAATAAAACAAAATCAGTTGAGGCGTTTGGCCGTAACTGTATCCAAAACAACGAAATTCGAACTGGTTGAGTTGAAACAGGGCCTCGCTTCCCTCAATTAATAAATTAAAACAATGTTTGTTTACCTAGCTCAATAACTTGAATGATTTTTTTTTACGATTTTTGATATCTTAAGCAAAGTATCTTAGCACTGAATTTATTTTTATTTTTATAATTTTTTTAACAAATTATTGCTGTTTTGTGTGTGTGTGTTTGTATATATATATATACTTTAGTTACAAAACAGTTTTTTATTATTTTTATTAAATAATAAAATAATTAGGATACGTAATTACAATATTCATTTTTTTATCATCTGGAAAACGATTAAATTTTATGCCTTAGAATAGATGATGAAAGATTTTAGAAACATCTTTGCTTACGTTTTTAATTGTATACAACTTCTGGCAAAGGATGGCACATCTCATCATAATATATTGCTGAAGGGTATTATAAAAATATATTTCTAATATATTCAATGAGAAGGGAATTTAAATTTTGATAAAATTCATTCATCTGATTATTTATGCAGGACTCCGTAAAAAAAGAAATGTTATCTGGTTGTTTTAATTTAATATTCTTTTTTTTATAGTCTTTGAAAGAAAGTCGTGCTATTCACATTTTTTTTAAGTTGTATTATAAAATATCAATTACAGTGAACGGTAGAAAAAGTTGTAATACAATATTGAAACAAAAATCATATACTCTTCTGGGACACCTTCCATATTAGGAAGATTTTATCATTGAGAGTAGCGTGGGAGCACCTGTGTGTTAGTGAACAGAATGATCGTTCTTTTCCTTTAAATCTAGATAAAAATGAATACAGGATTTGCTTAACAAAGGAACATTATTAATTATGTGATACGTAAAGTATGCGAGAAATTACGCTTTCACGTATTCATAACACAGTAAACCAAAAAATACCGAAAAAAAAAACGTGTTGCATATATAATATTTACAACATTATTTGAAATGTGAGATGGTAACATGATAAGAAATTTAACTCGGTAAGGGCCTTGACGATACGTTAGTTTTATGTTTTATCGCGCATGCGCTTAACTGGTTGGTCCTGGTTCGACCCCACCTAGAGACAATATAATTATACCTGTTGTGTTGTTGTTGGTGTTGCTGTTTGTTGCATAGCATAAGACGCGTTTTGTCCTCCAACTTCTCCAACATCCACTTGATATGATAAACATGTACAGCCTGAGGCCCCCCTCCTATTAGGGGTCATTCAACTTTTATATCCACATCGCTGTATCAAACAATCAAACCTAACCCTATAAGTGATAAAATTGTATTGTACCTCTAGTCATCTTAATTAATTTTTCTACATCTATATTTATTTATCTTTATAATCTATCATTTACTGAGTATTTGATTATTTTTTTAAGATATTTAAGGCATATTTTTTCTGTAAAAGTATTTCTTTCATATGCATCAATAAGTTTAATATTTAATTAAGATCTAATAAAGCTGTTGTTACCAATTTACTATATATCGCGTTTAGTCTCATTTCGTTACCTGAAATGGGGTTTTTATAATTTTAATTGATATATAATTATGTCATCTTGAGAATTAAAAACTAATTTATAAATCTATTTTTTAACGTTTTTATTTTTTTTATTGTAGTACATTTTTAATTTTTGAGTTTCATTTAACGGTCCTGTCTAAGCCGTTAAATAAATCTCAGTCAAGAAAAAGACCAACTACAAAATTGTACTAGCATTAAGTCTATTATGAGATGATATATTTTCAAAATATAATACATAAACAAAAAATTGTATTTTTCATTCCTTAAAATAATTGCTGTTAGTACTTTTAAATATTATTTTAAAAATATTTTGAAAATAATGATCCTAGTATTATTTGGTCAATAAAAAGTGATAAAAATTTGGTACTCTTTCAGAATTTCGGAAACCCCCCCCACGAAATTTTTCTATTTTTTTAACGATGTATTACGAATCGTACATATATTAACATAACCTACGCTTGTTTCGCCCGCTAACCTCGTCTAACGTTAAATATACAAATTAAATATAACAATGATGCAACTTTAATGATAGCTAATGGAGTTTGTTCGATTCTTATTTATGTGAATTTTTATGGCATCCCTGACATAAGAAAAAGGAAGATTTCTTTAATTTTATATATCAACATATTACTGAATTTAATCCTGCTGTATAATTATCGCTTAGTAAAATATTGTATTGTGTTTATTAAATTAATTGTATTAATATTTATAATAAATGTTACATTTAAAAATATATATGAGCTTTATTAAAAATAATTCTATCTAATCATTAAACTACATGCATTTTTAAAGAATTATGATATTTCACAATATTACAAGTATATATCGTTAAAAACAATTGAAAAACTTTGGGGTGGGGGGGAATTCCGAAAGAGTACATAAATTTCAATTAGATTCTTATTCAAACTTGTTGAACGATAGATCTACAAAACATAGTTTTCAGATCAAAAGAACTATTATGACAAAGCATCTCTCAGTTACTAAATAAAATTTACAATTGTTAAAAGTGATTAGCTCGTCGGGCTGATCTAATGAGTGGTTAACTCGCCGTCTCAAAACAGTTGTTTAACGGTTGATTTTTGAATTTGAAGGATCTGAGGTTCAAATCATGGTAAAACATAGTTGCTTTTATACCGATTTGAATTTTAGATAGTGGATACTGGTGTACTTTGGTAGTTGGGGTTCAATTAACCACCCGTCTCAGGAATGGTCGGCCTGAGTTTACATAAGACTTTAGTTTACTTTTCTTTTTTAGCTTCCGGAACCACCGTAAGGTATTACTTCAGAGGATGATAAGTATGAATATAAATTAAGTGTAGTCGTACACTTCATTTACATATCAACCTCATCTCAATGGGCCGTGGGGGGAGGGTTTCTTATTTTTCACAAGTTGAATAGATTGCAACGTACACATTAGGGAAAAAATAATTAAGGAATAAGATTTATTCATAATCTCTATCTGATAGATACAGATAAAATTTTATTAAACTGTCAGTACGTTAGTTTCTGAATCTAGAGTTCAATTCCTGGCAAATAAACAAAATTAATATCTACATATAGATAAATATAATTTTATTCCTGTAAAAGAAGTAACATTTTTGGAGGGAAAACTCTTTGAAAATAGATTTTTGAGAAATTTTAATTTTTTTCAAAAAGAATCTCATGAATTTTCCTTTCAAAACCGATGGAATTTACATGCATTTAAAAAAAATATCTTAGTGTAAATTTTGATTTGTTTCAACCTTTTTTTATATAATCTTAGGTGAATTCGATTTTCTTTCACATAAGACTTTCATCCTTAATCACAGAATGAAAATGATCATTTCAAATACCTCATATTTACTTATCTTAATGTTAAACATTTTTAAATAAAAAATACAGTTCTGAATAGGTAAAATATCACTGAGTTATAACAGGTCGTTCCATTAAAATATTTTGTTTGATTATAATTGGAAAAAGTATAATTAGCTGAATTTATGTTAGTTTTTTTTTCTAAGAAGAACCACACAATCAGACATTTTTTAATTTGTTAGGAATATAATATATATGGTAGATATTTATATCTACGTGGTGAAAAATACATTACGTTTTAAAAATGTTCATTCTTTAAATATATTATTTTCATTAAGTGTATATTTAGGCAAGAATATTATCTGTATTTAAGAGGAACGTTTTATCATTTTCAGATCATAAAATGGAGTTTTCAAAATTTTACAGTAACTTAAAAGAAGAATAAAAAATGAATTAAAAGAATAAAAAATTAATTTTTGTAACTTCCTTAAGTTGACAGTTCTTTTTAATACCTGAATGTGTGTCTTATGTAGGATAATGTACGTATTTACGCTAATAAAAATACATTAAAACCTATTTATGTAATTATTTACGCTTAATTGTTATCGTAAAAATTAGTACGCAGGAACAATTTATCTAACCTCTTAGGTGGCAACTTATAATTTAAAAAAATATGTCCATATTTGTTGTCCAACTATGGACATAATTGTCCATAGTTGTTAAAAATATTTCTAAGTATTTCTGTGTATGTATATGCCAGGGTCGTTCGGAAAGTTCTCGGCTTGGCACATAAATGTCGCAGGTATGACTAAATGATTTACGCGTATAATTTTTTATATTTTTCACGTATAATTCTTTAGAAGGCATGCTGCAAATTTTCGGAACCGTAAGTATAATTGGTTGTTGTGGCGATTGAATAAAGCAAACAAGCTTTGACATTTTCTAAAAAAATGGATAAAGTTAAATTTTGGGCTATACAACTTTATTTTATAACGTTTAACACCGACTAACATGGAAAAAAGTTAAAGGGTTCATTTTAAAGGATTCCTCCTTTCGTTTTCGATGATAAAGATGTAAGATTCTGAGTTTAATTTGGTCGTACAACCATTCAATATAATGAACATTTGGAAAGCCCAAAAATCACTTCCACCGATGAAATCATTACAAAAATCTTTTTGCCATATTAAATGATTCCTGATTGAAGGTATCCCAAACGTAATAACATCGCAAACACCTCGGTACACTGTATCTACTATATTTTACCCGAATTATTGCGCACAAAAATCATTCCGCTTGATGGGTGCCGCATTTTTTAACAGTCGACCAAAAAGCATTCAACTGAACAATTCTGAAGAATGTTTATACGCGATTCTACTGAGTATTTTCCATGTTTATAACAATAGATGAGATATGGATTTATCATTACATGCCAGAGACCAAACAGCAATCCAAACCGTAGGTGGGAGAACATGAAAATGCGCTAAAGAAAGCGAATACGATTCCATCTGCAGGAAGTCGTGCCTACGGTTTTTTGTTTTGAATTCTCGTAGTGTAACGCTACAAGATTACCTGGGAAAATGGCGAGACCATCACTGGGGAGTATTACTCTACACCACTGGACCAGTTTAAGGGTGCTACTCAAGTTAAACGTCCACATCTGACCAAAAAGAGTGCCCTTTCACTATTATTATGCGCCTGCACACACATCTTGGGTTGTTGCTAAGTAATACTCTATACGCGCTTTATGTACCGTATTTGGCTTCCAGCGATTACCTCCCTTTTCCCTAACCTGAATTAATGGCACTAGACGAAGATTCGTTTCAAATGATGAGGTTAAAGTTGAGCCAACCACTTATTTTGGGTCAAATAGCAAAATATTAAAGGAATTAAAATTTTTTTTAAATCTTCATTTTTTTTCTTAGGCCAAGATCTTTCCGAACAGCCCTTTATGATAACAGTAGTAACCAAAAAGGGTATAGACGACAATAAGACACTGGAAAAAACGATACATCAAATCCCAAAATAACAAACATCCCATACCAGACTCATTAAGGAAAATGAGGAGTGAAATGATTCACTCCTTTTACCTTCTTCGCTAAACCGAATATATTGCTGAATATCAGCATGTCAAGCCTTTTGAAATACAAGTGATATTTGGCCGTCCAAATATTATATTCATTCTGCTTATCATACAGGACGACTTTACAATAAAGATCATTACTTTCAGAAAAATTAACTGCTTTACATTTTACCTCGGATGCTTTACGTGCATCATAGAAACAAATATTCCTTCCTATCTGGAGACAATGCGTTGTAAACATTGCTACAACTCATCAGGGGAAATTAATAATCATCCTTAATCATAATTATTCAATAAACCGGTTACTGAAATTCTGTTAAAATTGTTGTTTTATCAAGCTTTGAAATTTTGCAAACTAGTGATTGTGTCTATCATGTAATAGTGTTGTTAAATTAGCGTAGACTGGTTAAAAGTATTAGATGGAGAAATCTTAAAGACTTTATTATTAGCAGACAACATTCAGCTACGAGACAGTTTAACATATAATTTTTTGAACTTAATTTAACACTCTTAACATATTTTTTCTAATATTCGGTCACGATTTATTTCTAAGTATTAATTAACTACAGATCTGGCAGACATGGCTTTGATCCAGCGCAACGTTCCGTGTCTACAGCTGACAGTTCATTCATTTAGATCAATCGAAATTGTTTAATCTTCAAATCTTTTTTCATGCAATCTTAAGTTTTTACGCGAGATGTTAATTTCAACCACTCGTTAACGAGTTGATTTAACTTGAGTTATTTCATGAAATCAGCATCAGCAGTACATGTTTTAACTAAATTGATGTTATTCTATTAAGATCACTACCTTTAATCTTTCCTAATTTAAACAAATTTTTTACCAAAACTAATTTAAACTGGTGGTGAAAACATATAAAATCGTTTCCAGAACACAACATACGTTTTTGTCTCGTGTTCCTAAATTCATTAATGTCTTAATAACGCCTTCTAACAGTAATTATTTGCATCAACTATTTTGATGCAATTGTTTCCTTTGTTTCAACTGTATGAAATTCTAGGATATATTATTGATCTAAGTCCATGAAACAATTATTAATTAGCTTATATTAATTTGTTAAATCTTTGTTTGTAATTTTTGACTGTAAATGGTTTTGTGTTTTGGTGCCATACGCTAAATAAATAAATTAAACAATTTATTAAATTAAATTTAATATCCATTATAATCAGGGGTACGAAGACTTCCCAACCTGTTTGTGTAATAAACCACCTTTCTTAACAACAATGAATTCCCAGCTACCAACTACTCAATTAAATAAACCCTGAAAAAAATCCTAAACCTACGGATGATTGTTTAATTAACTCGAATTACTACTTGCAATTTTTATGCTTCCGTGCTGAAATACATATAAAAAATGTATTTCCTTTATAATTATAATTTCCTTTATACTTTATAATTTCCTTTACTTTCTACATGGAAAACCTTTATTAAAATAAAACATATACTAAATTCATGTTTTATGTCTTATTCCCGGTAACGTAGAAGAAAATCAATTTCTATTATACTTGTATAAGTTGGAAATTATGATTTTTTTTCAGTTTTATTTCTTTTAGATTCATTATTAAAATAATTTAAAGAACTTTCATATTTTACAAATTTTTTTGTAATTTTTTTCATATCCTTATAAATCTGTTAAAGTAATGGATAGAGTGAATAAATTGCATTGCTCTAACCGGACTAGTCTACTTTATCCATATGAGTCGTGTCTGAACTGTGGTGTTCCGGTGTTAATTTACCATATTTAGAGAGAAATTATTATACTCATTTTAACATTAACTACTCTAAATATTTCTAATGCATTTTCTTTTGAATTTATCACAGCGTTAAAAAAATATAATTGGAAAATTATAAAAATATATGATCACAAGATCATCATTGAATTATTATATGATTGTTATTTCTAGTAACTTTCAAAAAACATAAGAAAATTTTGTTTTTACGTCCTTGTACGAAGTAAAGGAAAAGAAGTATTGTGATCGAGAAATATTTCGGTTTTTATATTTCAACGTAAATATCCATTTTGACCATCGCTGAATCCATTTTGATTAGTTTCGGCGTGACTTCTGTACGTACATATGTACGTATCTCGCATAACTCAAAAACGATTAGCCGTAATATGTTGAAATTTTGGATTTAGGACTGTTGTAACAACTAGTTGTGCACCTCCCCTCCAAGATCCAAAAGAAAAAGTCCAAAATCCAAAAGAATTTGGATTTTGAACTTTTTCTTAACTGCAATAATAAACCCTCATTGAGAGCTTTTCAACGATATATCGTAAGTGGTACTTATTTTCATTGGTTCCAGAGTTATAGCAAAGTAAAAGTTTAACTAATCAAATATTTGGATCTTACAAGAGAAGGCACTTCGGTTCGAATCAGACTTCATCTCCTTTTATTTTGTGTTAATTTTCTTTTTAATTTATTTCTTTAACTTTTTTTAATTTAAATATATTGATTTATTAATAATGATTAACCCGCGGTTTAAAAAAAAAAAACTTTTACAATAACTAATAATTCAATAATAACAAAAAATATAAATAAAATCGGAAGTTATTAGCGAAATAAAATTTTATGTACTTTTAAAAAATGTGTATATGTAATTTAATAGGTATTATTATATATGTGAATATGTAACAGATTTGGCGAATCATCTGATTAATTAATCTTAATTGAAAATTACAATTTAGAATCGTATTATTTTTGGATTTTCTAGTTTAATTTCTGTTTAATTTTATTTATTTAATTATTCTGTAATTTCTGTTTAATTTTATCTATATTAAAATTAATTACAGAGTGATTGAAAAATAGACCCTCACAAGAACAACACATACACTGAAGCAAACATGCCCCATCTTTAATAAATTGCAAAAAAAAATCTTATCTTTTAGTTCATTACTCCTCTGATATTGTCAGACAATATTCTCCCTAAGTCGGAGTTGATCATCATTTCGTTTATTTGTTTTTTTGTTGCCAATCATTTAATCGCTCTTTGGTTTGATATAAATCTTCTGATCTTAATTTGTGTACACGTTGTCTAGTTTCAACGATTGTGTAAGTCCACTTTATTAAAGAATTGGAGCATCGTATCTCGCTTTCAAATGAAATAAATTTAAATGAAGTGCAACAAAAAATGTGTATATGTAATTTAACAAGCATACAAGGAAATCATGTATTGCCCAAATCAGATTTTTTAACTTTCATAGTCACTAATTCCAGCGTTAGTTGAAGCTATTTTTCTGTTTTTTACTTACAGATAAAGATCTTAATATTTGATACTTGGAGTACATAATAAAGTTCTTATATACTGCGTTCTTATCGGATTACTATAATACTAACCATTATATTTTTTTATACCCCACCATTTTACATAAAACTAAAAGTAATTAGCTCGACTAGATTTCCGTTTGGTTTTTCAGAAAACATTTAAAAACATGAACCGTTTTTAATAAAATTTTAGAATGAATTTAATGGTGATTGAAATCTTAATTATATTTTAAATTATAAAGAATTTACTAATTGAGAAAAAGCTTTTTTTTGCATTTACACTAGTTCAGGATGAGATTTTAAAAAGTTAATAGGAAAAGATTTTAAATCATAACATTTTTAATGCAAAATATTTTTTCATTTTTTTTAATTTGGATCATTGGTTTGAAAGAAATAGTTTTAATGTAATTTATTACTTGAAGATGAGTTCTAGAAAAATATTATAATTTATAGCAAAATATTCTTAAAATAAAAACAAATCGATTTGAAAAAGAGACACATAAAAATAATACTTTTTATGTTGTTCTTTGTAATTTGTCACTAACTTCAAACTGCAGAAATTAAAATATTATTATACCAAGTTATCATAAAAGAATGGTGCGGTTTTGAACATGGTTTAAATTAAAACAGAATTGCTTACAGTTTATGTTTTTTATTTTTCAAATTTGTCGTCTCAAACATTTTTTAAAATAATTAATAAATTTCAATATGTGCGCCCTTAGTCGCTCGTCGACAAATGTCCAAACGATACTCAACTTATCTCCAAACATTAGTTAACATTTCTTCGTTTATGGTTGTCATTGCTTCATTAATCCTGTTTTTTAAGTGGTTTAGGTCGCGAATTTTTTGTGTATAAACAACGCTTTTGATGTACCCCCACAAGAAAAATTCGCAAGGTGTCAGGTCTGGACTCCTTGGGGGCCAAAGTATGACCCATACTTTGGCCGGCAAGGACCCCTTGCCGGCCTATCCATCGATCTCCAAATTATTCGTTCAAAGCGTCCGTGATCAATGCATTGAAGTGCGGGGGAGCACCATCTTGATGGAAATGAAGTCGATGAATGTTTTCGAGTTCATCCAGCTGAGAAAAGCAATAATTGGTTAACATGTCAAAATGCATAACTCCATTAATTGTATTTTCAGCAAAGAAGAAAGGCCCTATTACACGATTTTTCATCACACCACACCAAACATTAACTTTAAGCGAATCGCGTTGTTTCTCAATAATTGCGTGTGGGTTTTCAGAGCCCCGTATTCGTGAATTGTGTCTGTTAACACATTCATTCACATGGAATGTAGCTTCGTCTGTAAAAATTATATTGTCTAAAAATGATTCGTTTTCACTTATTCTGTCCGACATTTCAACAGCGAAATTGTAACGTTCTACACCATCATCGGGTTTCAATTCCTGCAGTATTTGGATTTTATAAGCGTGTAATTTCAGTTTTTTATGTAAAACTTTGTGAACTGTTGATTTTGTAATACCTAATTCGAGGCTTCGACGGGGGATGGACTTCCCAGGACCTCTAATTGCCGATCGTCTAATTAGTCAACCGTTTCGTCTGGTACACTTGGTCTGCCGGTTGATTTCTGTTTCTTAACTGATCCAGTTTCTTCAAATCGTTTGAACCAACGTGTTATGTTATTTTTGTGTGGTGGATCTCTTCCCAATTCACGTCGAAACGCACGTTGAACTAAAATTACGGAATTTAATTCAGCCATGAATAAAATACACTTTCCTTTGTCTTTATCCGAGAACATAGTAACTCACTAAACTCACCGCAACAACAATACAAGAACTGACGTTGTGGTTACAACTGCTGATAAACAAACTTTTGAGTTGGTGGCTTTCAGGGATACCAATATAACAACTAGAAATTTCTCTACAATCTTCCTATGAATTGCTGAAACCGCACCATTCTTTCATGATAACTCTGTATTTTAGTTTGTCTTTATAACAGTTGTTTGCAAAAGAACGCAAATGCGAATAACTTGTATTTTAATAAAAATAAAGAAATAAAAGGTTATGACATGAATGAATTAAGACTATCATGAGTAAATTAAGGACTCGCTGGATTACAGATAATATTTATTTTTAATCACATTTTTTTTCTAATTTCCACTTATAAATACTTTAAATATTGAAATGATATTTTTAATTTTAACCGGTTTGAAAAGAAATATTTTGTTTTGAAATTTTAAATAATGGTTCAGTATTCTATTTTTATTTTGTTCACTCCTGAAGATTCATTTTTAAAGATTAATCTTCCTGAAGAGTTAAAGAAACAATTATTAATTGATGTGATAAAAATTAAAATAACAATCAAACAATTCTTGCTGGAAACATTCAGATTTTTTTTAGATTTAGTCCTTTGCAAACAACTGATGAAAATTTCGAGAAAGGCTAAATAGAAGATTTATTTCTTTTATATGCTGGGTGACGCCAGAAATGATCCAACTTTTTGTTTTCTTAAAAAATGTTTATTTGAATCGGAATACAGAAAAATAAAATACAACGTGTTTACTAAATACTGGGAGATTATGTTCTGCTTATCATATGTTCAGTATTACCACCATCACGTCTAGCAACTTCTTCAACTCGAACTCCTATGTTGTTAATAACTTGACGACACATATCCTCGATTATCTCGTTGTACGTCTCAATGATCAACCACTCGCAGTTCTATCACTGTATGAGAATGTTTGGGAAAATCTTTTCCTGTAGAAATCCTCCAAGAAAATAATCACACGGATTCAAATCAGGAAAGTTCTATCCACACGCAAAACGATTAGGAAATTGGTTTGGAATGACATTTGTGTTGTTTCATGCAGAAAATCTAAAACAACATTAGCTGTGTGTGGTGTGGCTCCATCCTGCAGGAACCACTCGTTTTCTAATTGAAACACTTTTCAAGAAGCTGAAGAACAAAATTATTACGCAGCATATTTAGATAACTCCACTGTTCACTGTGTTCAAAAAAGAATGGCCGTATTAAACCCATGACTTGAGATAACAGCCGTAACGTAATTCTTGGAACGTAATGCACCTTTTCATGAAGCACGTGTGGATTTTCGGAAGCCCAAAATCGTATATTTTGTTTATTAACAACCCGTCTAGATGAACATGTACTTCATTTGAAAACCAAATATTGTTCAATAATATATCTTGGTTCACAGGCCATTCAGCGAATCTCATTCTTTGATATTTGTTGTCAACCGTTAATTTAGGCAACACTGTTATTTTGTACTCATACAAATGCAAATCAGTTTTTAAAATTCACTGCAGAAATCGCCTAGAAATTTCAAGTTGTGCTGTTGCTTTTCTTGTTGATTCGGCCGGGCTTCTCAGCAACGCTGCTCTGACAGCTTCTGTGGAGAACGAACATCGGCAGGCCGTTCACGCTTACTCTCAAATACTGAACCATCACTGTTAAATTTTTCGTAAAGTCTACGTATTGTTTTAAACGAGGATGACTAATGAGTTTGAAAATGTGCACGAAACCGTCTTTGTGTAAGCACCACACATTTTTTTTTTCGTTAAAAACAACACATTCTTTACGCGCTGTTCAATAACCAGTTTTCCTTTGTCAGACATCTTGGAACGAGACACGAACAGCGCAATTGAAAAAAGAGTATACTAATATTCATGAACTGTTGTTACTTCTGCCAACATAAAACACATTAATGAACCACATTTATGGATCACATAAAATTATGTGATAATAATTTAAAAAATAATATTAAAATAAAAATAAATAATTTAAATAATATTATTTCATTTATGTGATATGAAACACATTTATGGATCATTTCGTGCGCCAATCTGTATGTTATTCTTTTAATGATAATTTGTTAAACAGACCTTTATTCAGATCCATACCTCACACCTCGATAATTGGCAGTTATTGAAACATTCTTCTACATCGTACATATAAATTTTTCTCTTTTATGCTGAAGATCCTCAAAAATTCATGTCATATATTTTACAAAATAAATTTGTGTTCCGTAGTAAAAAATTTTATTTAATTAATAATAAAAATTACTTTAACTGGAAATGTATTATAAACATTATTTGTGTGGCAAATTCATTTTCATAAGTTTTTTTCATAATACACTTCATGTTCCTTACGTTTGGAAACGCTATGAATTATTAAATAAGTTAAATGAATGAATGAGATTATTATAGAATTAAATATTTTCTTTCAGAATATAATAAAAATTATTGGATAAAAAAATTAATTACTATCAATAAATATTCGCAATGGTTTACACTTTTATTATTTACTATATCTAATTATAATAAAGGGGTAAACATAAAGAGTATGTCGTCAGTAGAGAGGGACAATTTAAAATTCCTGTATTTAAATAAGTTTCTATTCAAAGTTTATAATAAGTTTCAATTAAATGTTTTCAATAATAATAAGAGTTTCTATTATAATAAGTTTTCAATAAGTTTCTTTTCAACATGAATTTTTCTACAATTTTCTTTTAAGTTTTAAAAACCTTTTTACATTTTATTAGTGCTTGACAGGTAGGCACTATTACGATCTATGTCTTCTTATAGTTTTGATCTAACATTTTCCATTACACACCGTAACAACCCCGGTGTAAAGCATGTAAATTTCTTGATTTTTTTTTTGTTTTATTTCCACTAACGTTTTGGAAGTACACCTTTCTCTTAACCAAACCCTGAAGAATAAATTCTTATGCGGACAAATAAGAAGATGTAACCGGCCAGACAATATCCCAATTTTTTCAGTATAATACGATTCAGAAAGAGTTCTTTTAGAGAATTAATATATTCGTACCTACGAGCAGTATGACTTGTAGCATCGTTATGGTTGTAATTTGATGAAATCGAATTAATTCTTGCCTTAAAAATGTTGTAACCATGCTTGTGTAACACGCTGCAGCAACACTTGTAGCGTTTCCTTGATAGTTTTGAAAAAACCGGTTCAATAATGCCAGATGAAGAAAGTGCACACCATACTGTGACTTTTGGACTATGCAAAGATTTTCATGTTAACTGAAGAGGGTTTCAGCGCTCCAATATCCATTATTTTGCTTATTTACCTAACCGTTATGGTAAAAATGAGTTTCATCTGACAAATATATTTTTTTCACCAAATATGTGATAAAACTATATATGAAAATAATTAAATTTTTTGTCACCATTCAAACAAACACTGCAACATTTCTTGAAAAAAATTCATGCGGGCAAGCAAATCAGCATCTTTTAATTCCTGAACAATTTGAATTGCATAGGGTTGAAAACAATTTATTATATAAGATTCGACAGATCGATGGTTCATTGATATTCAATGCTATACATGTTTATTCGCAGTAAGTTTTGAAGTGCGTGTAATGGCAGTTCAAACTCTGTGAATGTTTTTTGGACTTCTACTAATTTTTTATGTTAATAATTGCATCAACAGACAATACCCGCCTACGACGCGGAATATTGTACTGATCTCGTTATAAACTTCATATAGCTGTCGTGGAATCACCATTTATATAAAACAATTTAATACAAAAAGCACGATGTGTACCTGACCACTGCTATATGTTTACTAAATGACATTAAATGACTGACAATACATCATCAAGTTCAATGCCCTCACCTAAACGACAAATGAATAAACAAACTATTATTAGGTTTTCCTGCTTCACAGATGTACTCTTTATTTAAATTACTTTTTAACATTACACAGTGATAAATGGTAAACCGTAATTTTAATTAAAAATTATTTATTAAGGCAGAAAATACAATTAAAAATTTTCATTTAAATGCAACGCATAAGTGCATTAAAATTTTGTTAAAGCTAAATTTGGCCACGCAGCTTTTTTGAATTGTTTCTATTTAAATTATTAAATTCTTTACATTTTAGCAATTCGGTGTCGTTATTAATTAAACTGATCTTTTGTTAGTTTCAGTGTTTTAATGTAACATATTGCAAAGAATTCAGTGTTTAATTGCCCAGTAAAAATAAAGAAAAAGAAGAAATGAAGTAAGAGAGACAAGATAAAGTGATTGAAAGGATGCAGGGAGCACAATTTGCAACGCTGTGGGTGGCTTTTTTTACCTCTTTGTCGGTTATTGTTTCTCTTCTTTTTCATCAGTCTTTCTTTCTTCTTCCTTCACACGCGCGCACATCCTACACATACTCATTCACTTCCTGACTCTTTATAGTTTCTCTTTCTATCTTTTATTCGCTCTTGTTTATCGGACTGAATTACTGACCAACATTAAGTTGCAAGAATGAATCTTATTCACTCCTCCTCGTACACTCTCTCAAACGCTTTCTTTCTTTTTCCCTTTTTTCTTTTTTTTTACTACAACTATCTTTGTCTAAAGGTTTTATTTCATTCAGTCTGGCAACTGCCCTAACCCATACTATTCTACTGTATTTACTAATGGGGTTGCTTTACTTGGTTCTTCTGGCAGTACTTCAATATTTTCTTTAAAAAAAAATAAAAAAATATTTTAATTTTCTATTAATGTACCCTAAAATAGATTTCTTTTATTTCAAATATAATATTATTTTTGAAAATTTTTATATATTCTTATGTTTAATTGTTTTATTACAATATACGTATTATACAGTCTGTCCAATCATTTTTACTAATTTGTTATTAATTAGTGTTTTTTTTTTTTAATTATTTTCATAACATAATTTTCTTGAGGATAAATATTCATTTTCAAAGAGCATAACAAAAATTAACTTGCTTTTATATTACTTTTATTCCATCTTGAATTAAAAGGAAATAACCTTTTAAACAACAAAAGCCATCCGCATGTAACATATGAAAGAAGAACGTTGAATAAAAAAAAAAGTAATAAATGGGTGAATCAAAAGTAGAAAGAAATCAGGATAAAAACAAAAAACTGTAGACGATTAAAAGGGAAAGTATTTTCTCTTTCATATTATTTTTTTTTACTATTCATACTGATTTCTTTGTATCTTCGATTGATCCCTTCAACAACTATTTTATTCAAACCTTCCTCTAAAATGACATATTCCATTCAGTTGGCTTTTCTATTCTGAATTGTTTTTTTTTATCAAGCTCCATTCCCATTTACTGTCCTTATTCTTTCATTTTTCACCCTACCTGAATCTTTGCCTAATCTTCTCTATTTCCAAATGTCAAATCCGGCAATCTCTATGGAGGAGTGGTAGCATCTCAACCTTTCATCCGGATGTCATCGGTTTGAATCCCGGTCAAGCATCGCATTTTTCATACGCTAAAAATTCCATTTTCATATCCCATGGAGAATCTTCAAAAAACTTATGTCGCGAAATCATTAAGCAAAAAAAAAATCTGATGTGGACAACACATGACTTCCTTGGACGCCTATTAAATTACATTTACACATTTTTTTTTAATGAAAAGTACATAAAACTTTATTTCATTAAAAACTTCTGATAATTTTTTATTATTATTATTATTGAATTATTATTCATAGTAAAGATTTTCTTTAGAAGGAGAGGTTAATAATTATTAATAAATCAATATATTTAAATTTAAAAAAAAAACCCACTGGAAAATCAGACTTCATCTCATGAAGTGTGATTCGAACCGATGTGCCTTCCTTTGTAAGATCCAAATATTTCATTAATTAAACTTTTATTTGGCTATAACTCTGTAACCAACGAAAATAAGTACTAAATTATATATCGTTGAATAGCTCTCAATGAGGGCTTATTACTACAGTTAAGAAAAAGTCGAAAACGTGATTTGTTTGCATTTTAGGCTTTTTTGGACACTTTTGGTCCAGTCGATTGCAATCAATAGGAGTGGACAACTAGATGTTACAACAGTCCTAAATCCAAAATTTCAACATCCTACGACTACTTGTTTTTAAGTTATGCGAGATACGTACATACGTACGTACAGACGTCATATCGAAACTAATCAAAATGGATTCAGGGATGGTCATAATGGATATTTTTTTGAAATCTGAAAATCGTAATTTTTCGCGTTCACAATACTTCCTTTACTTGGTACAAGGAAGTAAAAATGAAAAAAGATTACCTTCGCTTTCTTTATTTCCTTTCCCTTTATGTTTTTACGTTCATAATTAACTCCATCTTTTTACATGCAACTGTTACTTACTGTTAAGTGCTTTCTTAGTTACTGCTACTCTGTGTTTTTTTATTCCCTTTTTCAACTTACCAATCTTCTGTTAACAAACATCCTATTCATTCGTAGTTTTCTACCATTGGAACAGGTCCTGTCACGCCTACTGCTCTTCACCTACTCTATCCTTTGCTAACCTCTTCCTTTCTGCTTATTTTCCCTTTTCTATAATCCTATCATCATTTAAAATCTCTTTCTTTCCTTCCATTCATCAGCCTTTCATTGCATCTACCAATAAAAACACCTTCTTCTAGCCAGTCCCATTTCCTCTATATTCAATCACATTGGAATTTTTTTGTTCTCTCCGTTTCTTCTTTATACTTCATTTGTTATATGGTCTTGCCATCTGAAATTTATCATTCTGCCCCATACCTTATTTATTTGGCCTTTCTCATTGTTGACGTTTCGGCTCCGTAGAGCATCACACTCCAAATAAACCTTTTATTAATATCTTCTTTAACGCTACATTTAACTTTCAACACAGCAGTCTTCCCTTCTTATTAAATGCCTGAATGCTTCTTTATATTCTTGCTTTAATTTCTGCTGTGTAAGTCAGTTCATCAGTTATAAAGCTTAAGTACTAAACTTTCTTCACCTGCTCTAAAACTTCATTTCCTATCTTAATTTCAATTCTTTTCTCTTTTCCACCTAATACCATACATCCTAAATACTTGTTTTTTTTTTCTTTTGTATAGATATTCATTGGGTTATTGTCTTTTATCTTCATTACTTTAACATTCATTTTCTTCTATTACTGCTTGTAGTTTTGAAATTATTTTTTGAATATCCTCTAGTATTTTATTTACTAAACTTATCATATTTTCTGAAAATATATAAAATTTAGTTACTTTTATTCCAAATCTTCTAAAGCATTTTTTAATCAAATTTTCAACAACGTTATTTATACGCAGTACATGTACTACGGGTTTGAATGGTTTGAACAAACCATTCTGGTTTGTTCAAACTTTAATTTATTACTATTATTTTTTTCTTTTACTAAGATCAAATAATTTATTTTATGCTTATACAGAAATATTTATTTTAATGATAACCAAACTAGATTCATTTTAAATCTATAGTATTTAACACTTTCATACACTTTTGCGGGTATCTTCTGTCACTTTGCTATGTTTTTACGTTTCCGTCTAGATAGCATTATAGCAGAGCTATAGCTTTAGAAGGAAAAAGTATTGCAATCGGTTCAATTTGGGTATATGCGGTTTTCACCGGATCTTTAAGTTTTAACACTTAAGTAGTCCAAAAACCGGATGGAAATTTTCCGGATGTTAATGTTTGTATGTACGTGTGTGTGTTCGGTGTTGGCCTTTAAATCATCTTATATCTCCAGAAGTACAGGACCGATTTTGATCAAACTTGATCAGATTATTTCTATATATGGAGCACTGTTGCCATTAAATTTAAAACATAAAAGATCAAGGGGGCGAAGCTGTAGAGCTGTAGAGCTGTAGAGTCATATTTTTCTTACACACATTTGTTAACAATAATAAAAAAAGTTTTTGCAAAATCGCAACCCCACTTCAAAAATATGCTGTTGTAGTCATCTCCTATGTTGTGACGTCACAGGTGATCAGTAGAATTAAATAAATTAATTAAGCGTAAAAAAGTAACTCGGTCTGGCTGGGTCTATAACTAGATCGCCCCGTTGACTCGGTACCTAGTGAGTTAAGCCTCGCGGCTTACCATTCTGCCGGCCGTACAATCGAAATTTGTTCTGTGTAAGTTGTGAAATTACATTAGTTTAGTTAATGCCGACCGTCGCCGCTAGTACAGCCACACCCGCGCAAATGAAATACGGTATGCGCGCGCGCTTTAATTAGAATCATTGAATTAAAGAAAAGATATTATATTTAAATAAAATGTTTATTTTAAATTAAGTTGTGCGTGTATGTGTACGTAAGTCGTGCATCAGAAACGACACACACTTGTAGGGCTTGTTTATTTAATGTTTTTCTTCTATACAAGACGAATTGTTTTATATTTTTTATGTTTTTGAAGATTAAAAGTTTTATCCAGAAGATTTTTTCCAGTTTTTATAACATTTTCAAGTTTTTTTAAAATATATAATCGGATAATTATTTGTTTATTTATATTTTATTTAAATGTAATCGTACATTACGTGAAAATAAGTTAATGAATGTCTTTTTATATCTATTTGTATGACTATTGATTTTTTATTAAGCTTTTTATTATCATTTATTATTATTTATTTATTTCAGCTGACTATTAATTCTTTTACATGACCTTCAGATAACATCGTTAAAGTGAATAGTGTAACAGTTCGTAGTTCAAAAGTAATTATTTATTTTAGGTAGGATGTTTTAGGCTTGTGTTCGTATTCTTTTTTAACCAAATTATAATCTTGCCTAAAGAAATAATTTTCTGAATTGTTTGTAAGCAATCTAAAATTTCTGTAAATAAATCTTTTGCAGTATCTGGAAAAGTGAGTTTCAAACACATATACCCCATACCTAGAATGACAGTATCATAACTTGAAAAATTAAACTTTTCAGATATTAAGCCTTAAGTACAATAAGAATGCCTTATGGTTTAAGATTTATTATTATTGTTTTTCTTAATGTGTACATTGCAATCTCATCAACTAGTGAACAATAAGCAACTCCCCCCACCATGGCCCAATGAGTTGGGGATGATATGTATTTCATGAAAATGAGGTGTAATCTTCTACATCTGATAGACTACTCCTGAGATGAGTGGTTAATTGAACCCTAACTACCAAAGTACATAGGTATACACTGTCTAGTATTCAGATCCGTATAAAAGCAGCTAAGCAGCTTTACAAGAATTCGAATCTCAGAACCTTCGACTTCGTATTTATAATGACGAGTTTTACATTAGATCAGCCCGGTCAGAAAAATTTTAAATCTATAATTTTGATTTTTTCAAAAAAATTTAAGTTTAGCACGTGGTTTATATTGATAATAATTAACGTAAATTAAAAAAAAAAAAAAAAAAAAACTTTATTTTTTAGAGTAAAATAAGTTGTGGTATAAAACTTAAATTTATATGAAAACCACAAATTTATGTGATATATTTATTGCACTGTTGCAGTAGACTGTTTTTTGGCAGATTGTGTGACTAGCTAACAAGCGCAAAACTGCCATAACTCAAAATATGGTTGTGCTGTACTTAGAGATTTAAAAAAAATATTCCGTTTCTTTTTATTATTACAACATTGTTATTAATTAAAACTGTAACACTGTATTCATATTCTTTTTTAAATACAACAGAAAATCTTTCTCTCATAACAAAATTAGCACAACAATATGAAGTAAATTAAGCTTTAAAAAATAGCATACATAATCTAAAATATGATTTTTTTTTTAACTAATAGCAGTGTTGTTCTACGTTGTGATAGATCGTTAACTCTAAAATTAGATTGCAATTAGTTCAGTCCAGAACCACGAAATAAAAATATATGAATAAAACAAAGTTTTGTATATAATTTACATTAATGTAAGTATATAAATCAAATTGCGCGCGCACAAACACTTCGTTGGCAGTTTTTACTGTATAAAATGGTATAAACTCCGTTATCTGGTACCTTGTTTTGAATAATAAATGTTTTATTCAACAACAGACCATGTAACGTACATTATTATTTAAAGTTTAAACTAATCTTTTTAATTATTAAAAATATTTACTGTCATTATATAAGATAGTTTTTATATAAATAATTTATATACCAACGGTGCCATGTTTGAAAAATTAAACTTATGATAGTTTATGTCTCATTTAAATTTGAAATTTTATTTTAATTTCAATAATTAATTTTAAAACAGTTAATTTATTTATTTTCTAGTAAATAATACTAGTAATGTACGTTTCTATTAATTTTAATTGATAAAGATTGGAATCTCTACCATATCACGGAGTTCATTAGAACTTCGTCGGTAAGAGGCGACGAAGTAAACAAACGACGTTTACTGTTCTAAACGTGATCTAACCTAACAGTGAAATGAAAATGGAGGAAAAATAAGCTTGAAAACATTTTTTTTTCAATTAGATTAGTAATAAAGAATACTTTCAAAAAATACCTCGAGATTTGTTAGACAACTTTTTTTTCCATTTAATAAACCGCGGCACTCGAATATGTCATTTCATTCATTTTTTTAATGTACCTTTACGAATACGAGCCAATAAATAGCGGTGTTTGATAGTAATAGGTAGCGTACAAAAACTTGATAATGTACTTGAAATAAGAAAATATACTACAGCTTATTTTAATAGTAAATGCTGTTATGAAAATTAAAGTACTGAAGATGAAACACTTTTTTTTTAATTTCCATCAATTCTTTAAAAAAAAAGAAAAAAGTATTAGTTTACAACAGATTATACTAGTTTTATTAAAAAAAGGAATAAATAAAACAGAAATAAATTCGACTGGTAAAATCGAATTTAACGATAAAAATCGAGGGTTACACTTACAAAATAATAAGTGCAATATTACATCAGAGACTTTAGATTCGTAAAGGTCATTATACTAGTTTTATTAAAATATGGTATGAAATGAATGATATTACTATCAACAAAAAAATTAGCCGTGAAACTCAATTTATTTGTTCTAGAAAGGCAATAAATTTTAATAATAAAACCATAAAATAACAATCAGTAATTCATAAAAAAATAAAAGAATAATCTAACAAATCGCAGTGTTATCCAAAAAAAAATTATAATAAAATTGTAAGCCGTACGGTAAGGGTCTCGCAGATATCATTTCTTCTGCTCAAAAAACAAAAATTTCTGTAATATAAATAAAACTGTTTTTAACAAAACGATACTAATATCAAAAAAGGTGAGACACTACATTTTTGTTATCAAAATCTGTTATTAATTTAAAATTTTCTGTAAAATGAAAAATAGATGTTAAATGTATGTAATAGACAATAGATATACAATAATTGATAATAAACAATGTTTAAGCATTCCATATAATAAGAAAAAAATAATAATAATTTGTTACAAAACCCTTTTCGGCCCGATTTCAATTATTAAACAACGAATAATCATAAGAATTGTATTATTTCTGTAAATTTGATATGTGTTACATATGAATGAAATCGGGCCGGTAAGAGTTTTCTAACAAATTTTAAAAACTATAAAAACGTAATATAATAACGTAATTAAAAAACTATAAAAATGTTATAATTAATTTTATTAAAAAATGGTTTGCATGATTCATTACATTCTAATTTAAATATATCTTACAGGAATACACCTTTTCTGCGCGATAAATATTCTGTTTATATACTTAACTTTAACAGAATGAAGTAGCTTAATTGATGTAGCATAATCATTGATACACAATCCAATAACAAATTTTCAAATATTTGATTAATTTTGTAAAAGCTACATAATCATTTAAATTTTTTGTATATAAACTGTAGTGTAATGTTATAAAGCCATGAAAATTTAACAAGAAAGCTAAAAGATTAAAATAGTCTTTTTTTTAAACATTGTTAAAAATTGTATAGGCTTATTAGAGCAAAAAGTAAAATAACTATATAAAAAAATAAATTAGGACTAATTTTTTGGCTAAATCTTTTAAAAAATTGTCTTAAGGATATTATTTCAAGGTATCTGTAATTAATTAATTTGGATATTTAAGGAATTATTGATGTTAAAACCTATAAACAAGAAATATTGTATATCATTATTAAACATAGAATACATAAAATAAATATTTAGAGGATGGGATAAATATATGAAAAAAAACGCAAGTAACCAAATAAGAATTGAAAGTGTAAGGTTGGGACATATCATTTTAAAATATACTAAATAAAGAAATTTGAACATAAAAAGTATTAATTCACAACAGCTATAACCAAAATGGCCGTCATTTATTCTTTTTAAATAACCTAAACCGTTCGGCTACACCGACTACGTTAATTTAAATAACTGTTTAGACAATAAAAAGAGTAAAATTTATAAATGCTCCTACCTTAAAATAATCTATTTTTTGGTATAAGATGTTGAGAATGCCAACCTTCATCCGGGGGGGGGGGGGGAGAGCAAAAACCCCTTTAAATGGAAGTGGAATGGTTGTGTCAGATCATTTTTAAAAAAAACATTGAAAAACAAATATTTTGACGTAAATACATCAAGCAACGACAACGCTAAACAAAGTGATGACTACTTCATATAATATTTTTCACAATTAGTTTTAAAAGTGGCCTATAGTAAACCCTAAGTAGCGGTCTTATTTGAAAGGTACTTTTAATTAATTACTCGATAACATACTTGTTATGAATTTTCTCTAAAACTGCTCAATTAAGGGGCTCGGCTGATAAATTTTGCACACTGTCGTGCTACATGGAGACAAACGGTACTGACGAGTTGGGCGTGGCAGCACATGATAGATAAAAATCTCCCTCTACAAACCTGCGATGAGCGTTGAAATCCGTTAACCAGTTTGTTTTCAGTAACAGTTAAAATGGAGTCGAATACGGCCAATATGTCAACATGGTAAAAACAGCGCGCAGTGATCGAATTTTTAACAGCAGAAAATCCTACGAATATTTTTCATCATTTAAAAACGGTTTACGGTAGTAAAACTGTTGACAGGAGTACTGTGAATAGGTGGGCGTTGAAATTTCGCAAATGTGATGTTGGTAAAGCGACAATTGAGGATGCACCTCGCAACGGACGACCAGTTTTTGTGACTGGCGAGAAACATCGAAAGGTGGTAGATGATTTGCTTCTAAGTGACCGGCGAATCACCCAGCAACGCATCGCTATTCAGTTAGGCATGTCTAAAGAACGAGTAGGCCATATTATCGAGCAACTGGTTACCGTAAAATCTGTACACGATGGGTACCGCGAAAACTCTCTGATGGCTCTTTGCAAGCTGAAGTTTGAGTCTATTCTGCATCCGTCATACTCGCCGGGTTTGGCTCCGTACGACTTCCACTTCTTTCTTTATCTCAAGAAGGATCTCAAAGGTAATCATTACACCACGGATGATGAGGTGAAGGAAGCTGTGTCCAAGGAAGGTGTGAAGTTGTGCTTGGATCTGAGAAAGACCGCTAGAATTTTACAGTGACGGAATGTAAAAACTTGTCACACGATGGGAAACGTATATCAGTGTAAACGGGCACTATATTGAAAAATAAAAACTGAATTTTGTAACTAAAATATTGTACTTTTATTCATTTTTCATTTCATTCCAACATCTCTTTCCATTCCTGTGCTACGCATATATGTGCAAAATTTATCAGCCGAGCCTCGTATAAAATTCAAGTATGGTTTTTGAAATTAATAGTATTAATTTTGTTCAAAACCCTTTTTGGCTCTCCCGCTAGCGCTATAGCAGAGCTATAGCTCTAGAAAGGAAAGTATTGTATTCGGTCCAATTTGGGCATATGCTTTATCTCCAGAACTACTCGACCGATTTTCACCAAAGTTGGTCAGATTACTTCTATGTATCGTGCATCATTAAATTTTCAACTTAAAAGGTCAAGGGGGTGAGGCTGATTCTCAGTTTCTCGAGATTTCGCCTAATTAAGATTATATTTTTCTTAGGCACATTTAATAACAATATTTGCAAAAACAATGTTTTTTGCAAAATCGCATACCACCTCAAAAAATTTTCTAAATTACACATCATGTGACGTCGCAGATGATGGTAGAATTAAATAGATCAATGATATTTAGTCTTCAACTCGATCGCCCGGTAGACTCGCTACCTGGTGCTCTAAACCTCGCTGCTATATCACTCTGGCAACCATAAAAGCGGAATTTTTTCGATGTTGATTACATTAGTTTAGTTGGCGCCGACTGTCGCTGTTAGTACCGCCACAACGGCTTTAATTAAATAGGTATGCGTGCGCGCTTTAGTTAAAATCATTGAATTAAATTAACGAAAAAATATTACATTTAAATAAAATGATAAAATTAAGATTTATTAATGATTTTAAATGATTATAAATTGTATAATGATTATATTAAATGATTTTATTAATGATTATATATTAACTTGTGTGTGTACGTGTGTGTAAGCTGTGCATCAGAAACCCACAGTTGTACGACTTTCCCGGAAGAACTGTGTTATCAGCTTTTTTTTTATTCTCTCTTCCCTTAGATTTCTTTTAAGTTTAATTTATCTTCTTCAAAATTAGTTTCATTATGGTTGATTACTGAAATCATTGTGTTAATTTTTTTTCTTTAAACAGAAATGTATAAAATTATATATTCTGATAAAAATTAACATTTTCAGTTAAGGTTGAGTAGTGTTTCTTGCTGAGAGTTATATCACTTATAAATTTAAAAAGCATGATCTTTAAATTTTCAGAGGTGTGGTCTTTAAATAGCGTAAACAAATTTACTATAACTGTATTGACTCGTATCAAATTATAGTATTTAGAGGGCTAGTCTTTGTATAGTGGTAATATTAAAACGTTTTGTTTTATCTTTTGTTTGTTAACCTATCATAAAATTAACAACAATCTACATTGTACATCATTTTTATAGTTTTATTAAAAAAAAAAAAAAAGAAAGAAAAAGAAAAAATGGAGAAGACATTCACTCAATAGATGGATTTTATTTACATCATCGTATAAATTTCTCGGCAAGTAACGCTATATATTTAACCAAGATTTAGTTAAGTCAGGTTAGGTTAGCTAGATTAAAGAAAAAGATTAAATGAGGGTTTGGTTAGTTACCGTCTTGTTAATAGTAGACTAAAAGTACCGAAAGCTTTTATGTTTGGAGTATGTTTTTTTTAAAAGTAATTTATTTTTTCGTAGTAAATGAGTACAGTAATTATTTCTTGAAGCATTTAAAAGAGCAGCTCTCACAAACAGGCGTTCAAAATAGTAATAAAAAACTAACTAGTATTTTTTTAAGGAAAATATTTAGCAGTAGTTTAACATGTTTCTCTTTAAAAAAAAGTACTTTACTTAAATGTACTGTTACTTTTAAAATGTTTCCTTTTATACTTTTACTTACCTTAAATTTAAATTTGTGTATTTACATCAAAGTTAAATAGAAATATGTTAGAAATTAGGCTACTCTAAATCCCCCGTTTATTTATTCTGATTATTTTTTCGTAAAAAAAAAAGACTAAGATAAATTAAAAGATCCAAATTTTTAAAAAGTATTTCTTAAATTTTATTTATTTATTGAAAATTATAATTCTTGATGTAGTAATTTTTTTTGGAATTTTTTTTTTTTTTAATCTCAGAATCAAATAAACATTATTTCAAATAATTTTTTTTTTTTTTGAAAGAGTTAAAATAACCATTTTCTAATTATTCTATGTAAATTTCTACCGGCTTCTTTACACTACACAATTTCTAATGTTTGTATTTATTTTTTTTATTAAATTTTAATCCAGGGAAGTACTTTGGTGGAATTAATTTTGTCTGTTCTTCTAGAAAGTATACTTTAACACATTTTAGTAGCCAATTCGTCAATTCTTTATTACTATTGTATATAAAATTGTCTAACAAGATTTTTGTTTCTTAACATGTAACACAAACATCATCATGTAACACAACCATCACATATCATGACATACATCTTTATTGAAGCTCAAACGAACAAGCTTCATCGTGTCTGCACAAATCAAAACAACAAAAAGCTTGTTGCTTTGTTAGCATACTGCTTTTAATAGTGTAATCTTTTCAATCATAGTGATTACTGTATTAAGTGACTGAATAGTCAAGTGTCATATAGCCTTATAAGTGTACAAATGATTTGGGCAGTTTCTTTTTATGTGTGATGAGTTCACTATAAAATCACAAAAGAAAAATATTACAACTTTAATTAAAAAATCGTATAAATTGTACTTTTGACTGTAAAATCGGTTAGAATAAGACGTGGGCTTTTAATAAAATATGTAGTAACTCCGTGGTCAACTTAAGAGGATGACCTTGATAAGATGAAATGTGGAGCAAGAAAGACCTTGCCATTGGTATTCCTTTGGTTTGATTTGAACCAAAATATCACTTATTTTTTTTAACTGGTGTTTCGAGAATTTCTGAAAAGTTTAAACGCACTGTACTCTACTTTTCATTGCCATCTACACTCAGACCTGTACCTCACTGTAAATCCATTCCAGTATCCAACGTTTTTGAAAAATTTTTTCGTGAAAAAGGGATGAAAAAGCGGACATAAAGAAAGAAGACACCATGATTCAGACTTAATTACCATCCAGTAAACCAAATTTAATATCACATGATGACCTACATGACTTGGTAAAAGATTTTTAACTTATCAAAAAATCAAATTAAAGTTTTAGGTTCAAGATTGCAAGGTTAGAATTTACTTTAAAAAAGTATAAAAATCTCAGACTATCGAAGCCAGAATGATTTTTTTTCAATACATTACTGTAGAAAATTTTCGTTATTGTACAAATATTGATGAGCTTATGTAATAAAACGCGTTGTTGTTGGGTTTACAAAATACTGCTGTTTTATTTGTGAATGAGACAGCTGAGTTAGGGATTATCCTAACCCACCGAAAGGGAAACACCCGCCTTGTGACGATCCGATCGTCACCACCCCATCCGTTCCTAGCCATGATGGGCTTTACAGGAAGTCGTCTTTTAGACACTCTAAACTTGATAATACAACACAGTCATCAGTTTGGCCTCTGGCAGGATGCCACCGATGCAAATGCCTCAGCAGACATTTCCATCGATGTATTTACACAACCTAGTATTCCCTTCGTTTGGCATCTTCCAACCACGTCCACCTAACATAACTTATAACCCTCAACTATTAAATTAACCGATTCGCGAAATCGCGATCCCCGTGCTTTCCTATAACATCTTAGATTTCACATAAAAATTATTCATATTTCTAACTTCAATTATACTGTGCACTTGGACTGAGTCTTCAAATACCAAAAATACTATCCTCATACAAGAAAACACGTGTTGATCTTAAAGACGACAACGTTATTCTACAATTCAATTTACTCAAAGTCCTCTTGATTTACTTAAGAATCAAGAAACAGATTTAAAAATTTAATAGGCTAATAAAAACGTGCCCTATGTTTCTCTGCTCTGATCCGCTTTCGGGAGCGAGGTCAATGCCCCATTATGTAGTAAAGCAGTAGCAGAAACGTGTGAGAACCATTATTCATAAGCCTCTTGATAAACCAGAAAAAATATTTTTACAGCCCCGTATCAAACTGGGATTAACAAAAAGATTTTTTCGAAAACTATGAAGAAGAACACCCAAGAAGTTCTTATACACAAGGCATAAATTCCCAAAAGTGAAGCGAAAATCAAAGAAGATATTTGTCGATCTATAAATAACAGGTCAGAGATGAAATGTTTAACTCTATATTGACGGTATCTGAAAACTTGCGAACATTTTCTGGGTGTTCATAAATCAAAAAATTACCAGGATTTCGTAGATAAACTGATAAATTCATACAGAACTATGGAATGTCAGTTTCTTACATTCACATCTGGATTTCTTCCTGTTAAATCATGGACCCATATGTAATATACATGGCGAATATTTCTACCAAGATATTTCAGTTGGAAAACTGTTATAAAGTTAGATGGAGTGTTAATTTGCTAAATGATGACTTTTGGATTTTATTTCGAGATGTAATCTGAGGTTGCCTACAAAAGTAGAGTATCTGCTAAGAAGCTTTACTGAAAGAATATGAGATTAATAACATTAGTTATTTTAACTTTTATAAACCTATAAGAGCTATTATTAAACTGAGGGATATAGAAAAATTCCACTTATAGATCTATAATCTGCGCAAAAAAAATACAATGCGTGGCAAAGTATCATCGCACTTAATGTTTTATTTTGTTTATCACTGTAATTTGTTAAATAGAAATTTATTTTCTAACCTATATTCTTGTTTTTGAAATACATTTTATTTTTTCCCTTATTTATATTTTGTTTTTTTTTTATTTATTTATTTTTTTATTTTTTTTTTAAATTTAATATAAAAAATAGTTACATTAACCAAATTAATTATGGTAGTACAACTGCTCGAGTTTTTCTTTAATGAAAGAAACTTTTCTTATACTATATATATATATATATTATAGTCGCCTCGTAAAATGTCGGACCAAACACAAAATTCATTTATGTGAAAGGAAGATAAGAAAATAACAGCATTATTATTTCTCTTAACGTGGTAGAATTCTTGTGGAAAATTAACTAAAATAAGCATTAAAGAGAAAATACAGTTAAATACTTACAGCACATTAACTTAATGTTACCGACCTGTTTGTTTTGAAATAATATTTTATAATATATATTTTCATAAATATTTATATAATCTTTATAATTATTTATACGTTTACTATCGTTAATTATGTTGTATATATATTATGAATATTGTTAAGTGTAATAAAATTGTATAATTATAAACGATAAGAAAAATTGAAATATACATATATATATTAAAAATGTTTTTTCAAAGCCGTTTCAAGAATTCAGGGGATGATCCCCCAAATCAAAATAAAGAAAAATCCAATAATTATCTACTTCCGAATAAAATTAATTAACTCGACAAGATCTCAGCTGGGATAATTTTATTAATGGTATTATGTAATAAATTATAATAATTTAATAATATTAAAAACATTACAATAAAATAAAATATTATTGAACTTAGAAAAATATTAATTTGTGAATTAAACTTTCATTCTATAATTTTCCTACTGCAAAAAGTTTCTTTTTCACTTAAATATAAGACATTTTTATCAGTTCTACATGAAACTCCATGGACAATTCCAACTTCAACTCTGTGCAAAAAATGAAGTCAAAACACACCCCGTCAAGTATTTTTCATGATTTATTTAATATTTATATTGAACACTGTTTAGGCATACAGCTACGCTTTTTCAAAGCAAAAATTTGTCTCCGAATTTATTTTCTAAATTAGTTATCATTCTAAGGACCGGTCGAACTGGTCGAAAGACCATGGTTGAAGTCCCGTATGTTTTCGATTGTAACCATGCGCGTTACTTGGTCGATTCCATTTTTTTATATAGGGATCCCATTTTAATACAATACATATTATATTGTATTTATCCTACAACGAATTCTACAGGATGAATTCAGTAAGATACGAAACACTATTAAGAATATTATTTAAAAATAAATTGTGATACGTTTTGTTCATCATATCTCTTTCGTTGAAATCTAGTATATAAATGGTTTGCCAAAGACATTAGGTCAAGATAAATATGATTTGGCAAAAAATTGTTTGTAGAAAAAAGTGTCATATTGAAATATAAAAGAAACTTCATGTAGTAAGAAAATGATCGAATAAAAGTTTAAGCTTGACAAAATGTGTTTTGATTTCATTTTTTGCATAGAGTTGAAGGTGGAATTGTCCATAGAGTTCCATGTAAATAAAGTCATAATTACTCCTAAATAATCTTTAAAAAAAAAAAATCACTAATTTTGAAAATAAATTCGGAGACAATTTTCTATTTTGAAAAAGCGTGGTTGTACGCGTGAAAACAGTGTTCAGTATAGATATTAGATCATGAAAAATACTTAACGGAATGTGTTTTATACATATACATGCCTATGTATAAAATTTTGAGGCTCAAAAATCTCTATACTACTACATATTTCATTGAAATTTAAATATTCATGTTAAAATTAATGTAAATTTGTTGAGTCGTTCCTGAGTTGTTTTTGACCGATCAATATCATCATCTGATCTCGTCGGACCACTTCTGTAGTCTGAATATTTTTATAATAGTTACTATGGAACTTTAATGCGCTCTAATAAAAAAAATTAGAATACTAATTCTTACAGAAAAGTATTTTGCACATAAGATTACATTTTTATTCAGGATTCTTAAATACAATCATTCATAAACACATCACTCTTATTTATTTAATAAAATGAATTTGAAGGTACGGAAAGTGTCAAAAACCCCATTTTAGTGATTATAACATCGAGGTAGCATCGCCACTTCTCTGAGATGTTGTTGTACTTGCCACAGGAGGCGCTAGTTATGCTCCTCAATAATAATAATATTAATACTGAAAAACAATTTGCTTAGTTTTTTAATCTAGAGTGACTCACTTCAAGAACATTTTTCCATAACTTTCTTATTTATGAACAGATTTTAATAAATAAGGTGTGAATTTCTTTGTCAAAAAACGCTTAATAGTTTCTATAATAACGAAACGTTTTAATAAAACAGCGGTTGCAAATGATGTAAACGGTTAAAAAGTTTACATTTTGAAATGGATTGAGAAATCAAGTTCATTATTTTTATACAAGTAAATCTTTGACACCCTAGCAATTAACGAAATTTCAGATCGATATGAGTAAACATTTCTGATAAATAAATTTTTATATTAAAAAATGACGAATACCCGGTTATTTCAGCGTTTCCAAACATATTTTGACGTAAATATTTTTTTTTATTTCGATGTGCGAGACTATCCCTGAAATTCCTAAAACTGTTTTATAAACATTGTATATACAGAGTGTTCCAGGACCTATTAGCCGAACTTCAGGAACTGATTAAGAATATCAAAATGAGTAAAAATGTTCATATCGACATAAGTCCTATTTTACTTTTTTCCCTCTAGACGCTATTTTGTGATTTTCAACAAAAAATTATTTCTCAAGAACGGGTAAACCTACTTTAATTAAATTTGGTAAGTGGTCTTGTTCTACAAAATAAAAATTTTGAAAACGTCACCTACAACAAAACATCAAAATGGCGGCTATCTTATTTTTTTAATACTCAATATCTTTGTAATTATTTGTTCGATCAATTTTTACTTTTACAAAATTTATTAAGCATTTTATTTTGAACAATATGACATCTTATTTGTAAAAATCCGTTGACAAGCAATCGAGTTATTTCTGACAATTAACCCGGCAGTAGGCTTGCGTACCGAAATGTAAGCTGATAATTTTCTGCCTGTTTTTATTTTCTCCACTAAATACAGAGTTATCATAAAAGAATGGTGCGGTTTCAGTAATTCATAGGAAGATTGTAGGAAAATTTCTAGATGTTATATTGGTATCCCTGGAAGCCACCAACCCAAAAGTTTGTTTATCAGCAGTTGTAACCACATCGTCAGTTCTTGTATTGTTGTTGCGGTGAGTTTAGTGAGATACTATGTTCTCGGATAAAGACAAAGCAATGTGTGTTTTATTGATAGCCGAATTAAAATCCGTAATTTTAGTTCAACGTGCGTTTCGACGAGAATTCGGAAGAGATCCAACACAAAAATAACATAACACGTTGGTTCAAACGATTCGAAGAAACTGGATCGGTTAAGAAACAGAAATCTACCGGCATACCAAGTGTACCAGACGAAACGGTTAAACTAATTAGACGATCGGCAATTAGAAGTCCTGGGAAGTCCATCCCCCGTTGAAGCGTCGAATTAGGTATTCCAAAATCAACAGTTCACAAAGTTTTACATAAAAAACTGAAATTACACGCTTATAAAATCCAGATACTGCAGGAAATGAAACCCGATGATGGTGTAAAACGTTACAATTTCGCTGTTGAAATGTCGGACAGAATAAGTGAAAACGAATCATTTTTAGACGATATAATTTTTACAGACGAAGCTACATTCCATGTGAATGGATGTGTTAACAGACACAATTCACGAATATGGGACTTTGAAAACCCACACGCAATTATTGAGAAACAACGCGATTTGCCAAAAGTTAATGTTTGGTGTGGTGTGATGAAAAATCGTGTAATAGGGCCTTTCTTCTTTGCTGAAAAACCATTAATCGAGTTGTGTATCTTGACATGTTAACCGATTATTGCTTTCCTCAGCCGGATGAAGTCGAAAACATTCATCAGCTTCATTTCCAACAAGAAGGTGCTCCCCGCACTTCAATGCATCGGTCACGGACGCTTTGAACGAAAAATTTGGAGATCGATGGATAAGCCGGCAAGGACCCGTACTTTGGCCTCCAAGGAGTCCAGATCTGACATCTTGCGATTTTTTCTTGCGGGGGTACATCAAAAGCGTTGTTTATACGCAAAAAATTCGTGACCTAAACCACTTAAAAAACAGGATTAATGAAGTAATGACAACCATTAACGAAGAAATGTTAACTAATGTTTGGAGATAAATAGAGTATGGTTTGGACATTTGTCGACGAGCGACTAAAGGCGCACATATTGAAATTTATTAATTATGTAAAAAAATGATTGAGACGACAAATTTGAAAAATAAAAAACATAAACTGTAAGTAATTCTGTTTTAATTTAAACCATGTTCAAAACCGCACCATTCTTTTATGATAATCCTGTATAATAAAAATTATTAATAATAAATAATAATAATAAATTAATAAAAATTTAAAAAAATAATATGGCCGCCGTTTTGAAATTTTTGTAGGTGACGTTTTCAATTTATTTTTTTTATTTTGAATAACAAGACACTAATCTTAGATTTGCCAAATTTATTTAAAGTAAGTTTACCCGTTCCTGAGAAATAATTTTTTGTTGAAAATCACAAAATGGTGTCTAGAAGGAAAAATCAAAACAGGACATGTCGATATGAACTTTGTTGGTCATTTTGGTGTCTTGAATCAGTTGCAGAAGTTCACCTAATACGTCCCGTAATACTCCGTATGTATATATATATATATATATATATATATATATATATATATATATATCCCTGTACATACCACTCCCATAGCAAGAAAACTGTATGCAATACTACAAAAGGACAGAAAAATTACCAAAAAAGGACTAGAAAGCTTTAAAAAATAATTTTGGAAGAGTATTGACTAGTAAAGCTGAACTTAGACAAAGGTTTATAGAATAACTGCGCTGCTAATGCATTAATGAGAATAATGAAATTACTAAATGACGGATAAAATAAAACAAAGTATAAATTATTAGCATCATTGTTATGACAGCAATAATTTATACTGAACAAATCAGATTTACTCCTGGCAGTATAGGCCGTTTGTCTGTTCGGCGCCTCATCCATTCTGACTGTTGAAATTCCTCCATTTTTTCCACATTCATCTTTTTCTTAAGCATTCTTCCTTTCTTATACGTTCGTCACACATAAGTCTTTATCTCATTCTCTTGAATTACGTGTTCATTAATAAATTATTTATATAAAATATATTTATAATGCTAATGTTAAATATTTTACCTCATATTCCTCTAGAATAAATTTAAGGTACGTAATTGTTTATAGATTATAAACCTGAATATTCAGAAGTCTCGGGACTTTGATTTTTCCTGTTTTTTCTATTTTTATGTTATTTCTATTATTTTTTTTTAACCTTTTTAATCTCAAATTATATGATAAATTCTAAACTCTTAATTAATCTGATTTTATAATTTAATAATTTCTCTACAGATTTTAAACTTGCATTTTTCTTAATTTTTAATAACAAATGCTGTCTTAACAAGTATTCAACAATTTAATTCGTCTCTTTACAAAATTCTGCCCCAAATTTTTACTCTCCTATTTGTCATAAGACTTATTATGTTATCCACTTAATTTTCAACATCAAATAACACTACTTTTAAAATTTTCCTTTTTTTGGGTTTTCCTACTGTATATTTTTTTTTTTATTTAACCTCCGAAACCACCGTTAGATATTGCTTCACAGGATGAGATGAATGATTTGTAGCGTATGTGAAAATGCTATGCCTGACCGGGATTCGAATCCGGGACCTCTGGATGAAAGGCCGAGACAACTGTACGTATTTTACTATTACAATACGTTACTTTTCTTAAATTTCTAATTTTAAATCAGCTGAGCTAGTAGACAAGCCAATGAGATGGCTAGTATCATTTACGATCACCATCTTGATTTACAAGAAAAAGATGGAAAACTTATCTATCAATAGATATAAAAGAATTTTTTTTTTTTGATCGACTTTTGGAATAAAATTACGCTATTACTTTCAATTTAATGTTAGGTGTGGAAGGATGAAAATGAAACTTCTTTACGTTTTGAGGTATGAAGAGTACGAAAATATAATTCACTTAAATTGGGGGTCCTTTTATATATATATAGCTCTAAATATAAACTTTTGTAGTTCGAAAATCTCTAGGTCTCAATTTTTGTGATTATAAATCAATTTCATTGAAATTTAGATATATAATTTCGATATAGATCTGTATGTATGCCGTAGTTGTGCATGTGAAAATTTGATAGACTGGTTGATTCGTTCTTGATTTACGCTCAATTTAGGATCAAAAAGATTTGAGCGATGCAAGTTAGAATCGTGGTTCGTTATGATTTTGTAAGTTGGAAGGCTGATGTTTCTTTATCTGTAGTATCTATTGTTAGCAGTATTAAACCCCCCCAAAAAAAATTAAAATATTAACATCAAATTAGATTAACCAAAAGTTGGTCTTTTGCGCAGAATTACACAATTTTTTTAAAAATATAAATACAAAAGAATAATGTAAAAAGAAAAGAGAAATACCTAAAAATAAAAATAGATTAATTAAAAAACCAAAAATATTTCAAAAAAAAATGAAGATATCAAATAAAACTTAATTTTTTTTCTTTCTGTCCATTGTTTAGCTGTGCACTATAAAGTTAAGAGAAAAATGTTAGCTAACAATTTTTTCTAACCATTTGAACTTTTAACCTTGATTATGAGTTACGTGTTGTACCACTTTCCTTATATGAAGCAAAATAATTTATCTCAAGAAAAACCAATAGCAAAAAAAAGTTCAAAGAAAGATATTTCTTACCATAGAATTGCATTTTTATTGCTTTAGATTTATTGATTGTGACTTTTTTATAGTCCAAATTCTTATTTAATTAGATTATTACTTTGTTAATAGTTTTTGATCCTATTTCGATTTTATGTTACTCATTAAGCCAATTGGCTGTGCTCCTGATTGTATCAATTCCTAATGTAAATTGATGTCCAAAAGTATAATTGTGAAATAAAATTTATGTAAAAAAATTTACTAATACGTTTTTAATGAAGTGTTAAATATTTATTTATAAATAAATATATTCGTGACTTTAATAAAAAACTAAAGATTGTGTTAATTTGCCATGATTTATTTTTATTTTTTTTAATTAAAATTTCTCACCTAATATATTCTTTGATGTTGATTTTGAAAAATATATAAATTTTTTAAAAACAACAATAAAGATTTTTGGTTATTTAATTAAGTTATCACAGTATACAAAAATTAAAATAAAATGATTTCATTTTAAATTAAAATGTTTAAAAACGAGAAGAAGACGTGTTAAAAACCCGTAATTATGTATTTTTTCTCAACAATTTATATTAAGACAATCTTAAATTTATTCATACGCTACATTAATTATATGAAATAACTGTACTGTAAGACACGTAATGAATATTTATCAACCAATCACGGTGAATAACCAAAGATTGAAAGAAAAAAAGGTAGAGAAGCAAAATAAAATTACTAAATAAGGTTATAAAAAATATAAAGTATATATGGAATAACTAACACTGAATAGCCTACATAACTTGATGTTAATATACAAACTTGACTAGTCCATTTTCGTCTGTTTTAAATCAGCAATAGCAAATAAATGTTTTACAGTACTTTATAGAAGATGGCTAAATAAGATTTGTTAGTTACTAAAAAAGGTTTACAAATCCAGTTGTTGGTGACATAGAATACAAATATCTTTACTATTATTAGGTTTACTATTTTATTATTGCATTTATATTACTCTGATACATTTAATTTATACAATTATCCTTCTACACAAAAATTTATTCGTTTTTTTAAAGTTAATTAAAATCTAGAGTAATAGTCTGAAATCTCTATTCTTAACTGATAAAATCCAAATCTGAGATGAAAATAAGTAAATGCTGAAAACTGTTAAATTAAATTAAATTCGTTAATAATTTGTATCATTTATTTGTTATATTCTTGAATAATATAAAATAAAACTATTAAATAAATAATTTTCCTACTCTTCTCGTTTTTTTTTAAATTATAACTGATTAAATTACAAGTTTTCGGGACGTTTTAGTGGTATCCCACAACTACTAGTAACGGGCCTATATTATTCTTTAACTAAATTTCTGGCATTAAAGAAGATTTTCAGTATTTCTATAACCAGTAAGCGGATTACATAAACCTTTATAACCTGTCATCATCAGTAAATTTACAAAATGATTAAAATATAATGATTGTTTGGTCAGAGAGTTGGTTGTAAAAGCGTAATATTATGAAATTCCGTATCTTAGGCATTGCTTACACAAATCTTCAACATTATTACGTTATAAATGGCTAAAACATGAATACATTAGTCGATAAGAAAGATTTGGGAGTTATCTTAACTCAAAATTTAAACATATAAATAAAATTATCAAAAAGATAGATAATCTATCTCGTCAATAATATTTTCCAAACAAAAATTTATCTAGAAATTTATAAGATATATTTAAGGCCAAAATTTGAATATTATTAAAATATAAAATTCATAATTCGTCAAGGAAATTGATTTACTAGAGCGAGTTCAAAGATGAATGATGAAGCTTACAAAGGATATCAGACTTATATGAAGAACATTTACGTAAACTGTATCTCACTTCCTTGCTCCTTTGATCCCCATGTATCAAAATATATAGTTAACCACCACAGTAATTATGTTTTACCCCTTTGTCCAAATTGAAGATTCTAAAACTCGAGGTTGATCTATGAAACTGGAAGGTGTATCATTAAATAATAAATGCAAAATTATTTGTTAAGTCTAACTAAAAAAATTACGTTAAACTTCTGATCCAGCTTCTCATGGTTAACTTATAGAAATAGTTTCTAGAAAAAGTTATTATTACTCAGTTAATTTTGTTAACCAGATTTTTTCCCCGTTTAGTCTCCGGAACCACCGTAAAGTATTACTTCAGAGGATGATGTGTAAGAATGTAAATGAAGTGTAGTCTTGTACAATCTTAGGTCGATCATTCCTGAGATGTCTGGTTAATTGAAGCCCAACCACCAAATAACACCGGTATCTACGATCCAGTATTCAAATCCGTATTAAAGTAACTCCCTTTACTAGGATTTGAACCTCATTTAAACAAGATTATGTACTCAGTTGTAATTTATTATTTTCTGTAATTTTATATTAGACATTTATACATATTATTTACTTCACATTCTATATTAGATACATGACTAATATAAATTTTGATAAATGTTGACTATTAACGAATAACAGTACATTAGATAAATTTAGCAATAAGTAATTTTTTTTTTTTTTATCAGTACTTTTTTCTTTAGTCTTCAAGTATAATATGTTTTACCCATTGTAACAATCTGCGTATGTAACATGAATAAATATCATTAAGTGATTCGAAAAATTTCTACAAGTATACGACCGAAAACGCTTTTTTTTACAATTCTGCCTTTTTTAAACAGAAATTCATATTCCAAGAACAATTTAAATATTCAACTAGAATTATATATAAATGATTAATCCGATATTTTTTTACGGAAAAAAAACAGAAGAGAACGTGTTTTAAAATTTTCAAAATTATAAAATTGTGGCAACCATTTCAGTTTTTTAATCATTAATTTCTAAATAAATATTTATCCAGTCAAATTATGTTTTATTAGTTAAACTCTAAATTACTTTGTTCTGAACAATGATAACAGTGATATCTCAATAATGATCACAGACATGAGAAGCGTATATGTTACGAAAACTGCAATCAGTTGTCCACGGGTCTTCATGGGTGATTTAAGCATATGATATTATTCACTTCATAAAACACTCAAAGCGCTTTTAAAAATAATCATTTATCATCAGTTACATTTATCCCATTTATTCTTGTCATTTCTCCATCTACTCTTTATGCTGTTGAAGTGACACAGAGAGTTCTATATGTAGCCTATGATCTGATCAAAAATTTTCTTCAAGAAAATAAAAATTTCTAAGTTTCAAAAAATATTTTTTTTAAATTATTTTGTCTATCTAAATAACTCTTCTTTTCTCATATTTAAATAAAGTAACGTTACAAGAAACAAGAAATCAGGTATAAAAAAATGCTAAAAATTAGGAGTGCACCCAAAGTATAAGCTGCGTAAAAACAAGGCATCAAATCGATCTTCTCGTTTTTCGCAATTATTATGTTTTTGAAATTTTAGAATAATTTGTTCCTGCTTAATTCCATTTAAATATGTATTATTATTTTTTAATAGATGTTGATGCCCAAGTCAACAATTTATTACAACCATTCTTGTTGTTGAATATTTAAAATATTTTTTATTTATGTCCATTAATGTCGTTTCATTAATGCCACTGATCAAGAATAACCAAACTCAAATAGGAGAAGACTAACTCCTAAGCTGTAATAGATGCCTACTCTATCGGGAGGCTGTATAATCTTAAAATAAATACAAATAAGAAAAAGAGAAGAACATTTTTAACACAAAGAGTTTTTTCCAATTAATGAGAAATTAATTTTACTATATTCTCCATCCTTTCTGTTCTGAGCTATTCTTTTAAACTAAATGTATTTATTGCAAACTAAATCTTAAATTTCCGGTTTCGTATATTACAAACATATTCTTTCTGTATAGTTTTTATTCTCTTCACATCGCTCTGTTATCAAATTAACTAAAACTGGATGTTTTAATACTTGGTCTAGTATTGTAAATCGTCTCTGTAAGATTGAAATCTAAGTCTTTTCTAACACACATTAAAAAGATTTTTAATTAAAATTTTATAGTTTTTATCACCTTGAAAAGGTGAAATTATTAAAAGTTAAACGCTCGAAATCATAAAAAAATAAAAAGTATAACTAAATTTCCATTTCATTTCCTAAATCTTTAATTTATTGATCATAATAGCAGAATTATTAAAGATAAAATTAAATTTCTACCATAACAACATTAAACATAAGAAATACTCTATTAATGCGTTTTCTTATAAGAACATGAATCTTGTTGAAATATAATAATACAGGATATACTTTTAGTTTATGCTTATACCAGTTTATGATGCTACTTCCGTCATTACTGAAATAAATTGTCGATTCAGTCCTGGGTTCGAATGCATTAGATTGTGGTAAACTGGTCAGTTGGGAAATTGTAAGTCTTAAAAGTACTTCTCGCTTTTAATTTGGATGGCCTAAAACGAAACTATATAATTTTAGTTAGCACAGATATTTTTACTCTTATTTTAGAATTAATCTTTTTTAGTATATTCTTAGCAATGATTGTTCATTTTTTATTACTTTTTCCGGTATAATTCTATTATTTTATTTTTATATTTATATTTGCCTTTACTAATTTTTCTGTATTTATTTATTGATATTTTAACGATTCAAATGCTCATCTAGCGTCAGGGTTTATTATTATTATTATTATTAATCATGGTATTTAAAAGATTAAAAAATTTCTATTTATGTACATTAATGACGTGGATTTCCATCGCAAAAAGCTTTTATATCAAAAATTGGCATAATTGTTGGATTATTTTCTGAAACGCATTAAAAATATAATTTTTTTTGTGATATTTAAATAAAATATTAATGATTTTTATTTGAACATAACTAAAAACCTGTGAAAGTAAACATAAATCAGTTCAGATACACAAGGAATTAAAAATCAAAAACAATGAGAATATAAATAATTTGTATTTCATACTAGTCAAAGTTATAAACACTCAGACGCTGGGTGGGAGACTGACCAGATGCCTGATGGAGGTACTGATCAGGGTGACTTACTTCAGGCCCTTGAGGAAGGTATCTCGGATGAGGCTCTTTTTCGACTGGTTCAACTAAGTTTGCCGAAAAAGACGTTTTGTTCTTCTACGCTGGTGATAGATCCTGGAGAAATGAATAAGGCCTCTCTGGCGTGGCTGCTGGACTTACCGGTGGGTTTTGACCACCCTCAACATTCTCCAGCCCTTCTTTAGGCACCTTGGGTTGGGAAACCGGTTAGTAAAGGTGATATACAGGTAAGACAAGTGCTTGTCGAGCACTTTTGTTTTATGTGGTGATGCGGTTGAATTTGGGCGGACCACTTACGTTATTGTCGTTGACTCTGCCAAGGGGGAGAACAGGATGGTTCAAAGTCTTATGAAGGATTGTGGTGATAGCGGATAGTGGGGTGTGTTTTTACGGGCCTGCTGGACGGGTCGGTAGCTACTTACACCGGTTAGTGGAATATTTTGGCAGGAGTGACTGAAAATTCCAGGTGTTCCTTGACGATAGGACATCGAGTGAGCAGGTTCTAAAGAGTCGTCTTCCAGAAAAGAGGCCGGTGGGGCATCCTAGAGCGACCGTTATCGTGAAAGCGGCGGGGAGGTCCTACGCGGATTCCTGCGAACAGTATAGGACAACGTATCGCCGGGCGAGTCTGGTGTCCTCTCGGCCCGTCAGGATCAGGGGGAAGACCTTCTCCTTCAAGTACGAGGGGACGATGCTGAGCGGCTCCGTAGGGAGATTGCAGAGAAGGTAGATGGTGTTACGACGGTGTTGGGAGATAGGGGAAGTAGGCTTGTCCTTATTAAGGATCTGAATGCCTTAACCACAAGAGACGAGTTCATGAGAGATCGTCGTGTTACCGGTGATTCTGTTACGATTGATGTGTTTTCAATGAGACCCGTCTACGGGGCCGCTCAGGTAGTGACGCTAGCTCTGCCAGCCATACTGGCGGATAGATTGCTCCACGACAGCCGAGTGTGGATTGGATAGGTGGCCCGCAGAGTAATGCGACAGTCGCTGGAGGAGCAGTGCTTCCGTTGTTGGTATATGGGGCACCGGGCGAAGCTGTGTAGCGGTCCTGAGAGGACCAGCCAATGTTTTAAATGCGGGGAGGATGGCCATGTCAAGATGAATTGCTAAAAGGAAGCCCACTGCACTTCCTGCAAAACCTCTGGCCAAGCTTTGGGGGGTCGAGGTAGCAGAAATATAAAGCAGTGAGGTGTACTTATTGTGAATTGTAGAATTATGGTGCCTCCGACGTGGGATAGCCTCGTCCAGGAGAGGTGGGACACTCCGGTGTCTCATCACCGATGAGTGGACGGGGACGCCTGGTGGAGTCATAGAAGGTAAATCAGATCGTAGTCCCGGTGGGGGATCCCTTCGAGGGTTCCCCAATTGAGGCATAGCGAGTAATCAAAAGACCGGGTCCCGGCTACTTGGGTGAGACCTTGAGTTCTGCTCTGGTAGTTTGAGGCGAAGGCACTCCCCCCCTCCATTAACTGTAGTTATGCTTAATTGCGGGTTGGGCTCTGAAGGGCGGGAAAAACAAAGAGCAAAAAATAAAAAGTTATGAACAACTGATTATTATGTAATCAATGAAGTTTTCGTTAAAATTAGAGATAGATAAAGGAATTTGTACGTAATAGATTATACCTTAAATAAAATTAACGAAAAATAAATTTTTATTGTTAATTATCTAATATAGTCATAGAAATCTTCCCCATAAATTACATGTCTTTTTAACACATTTTTTCTGATTTGTTTACTATTTATGTTTACATTCAAAAACAATTTATTACATTATGTTTATTACATTTAATGACCGCCATCTTTCCTACTGTAGTTTTTAAAATTACACAGCAGAAATTATACTTCTTTAAACACTTATCCACAACAGCTAATAATCATACTCTGTATTATTAAAGTATAATAAATATGCAAAGATAAAATAACGTTTTTCACGAGTCTTCATAAATTCTTTTGCATTTCTTTATTGCTAATAAATAGTTCTTTCTTTTTTCTCATATATTTGTTTTTTCAATCTTCTTTGTAGATAGAAAGTTTTTTTTTGCGTATAGTAAGTCTTTAATTTATTTAGAAGTTTTTTTCATCCTTTAATGTTATTTTAATCATTACAGCCAAACTGATAATTTGATCTGATCAAGTTACCAAGTTAATCATAATCATTTAGTGTCCCTTTTCTTATTTGTATTTCCAATTTCTTTTCTTATCTGCTTTTACAAATTTTTTTCCAGTATGTCTTCTATTAGTAACTTCATATTCTCTGTGTGTGTGTGTATAAATATATATCAAATAATTAATTTTTCAAATATTCCTTTTTTTTTTATTTCTGGGTGTACTTGATATTTTATTTCATTTATACAGAGTGTTCCACGTAGAAAGAAGAAAAATTTCAGGACATATTCTACTCGTGAAAATGATGAAAAACGTTCACGTAAATATAGGTCTGGAAACGCTTTATTTTTGAGTTGTGGCTAGCGAAAGGTTTCGCCCGGATTTTAGCTCTTCTAGTATAAAAAGCACTACTTTGATTTTTGGAACCCAAATTAAGTAGCATAGTTGGTGGTTTCTTATGTAATTTAAGCTGAAAAATAGGATAAAACAGGTCTCAAAACTATAACTTCAGTTGGTTTTAAAATATCTGACGTAAAACAGAATATTCAGTGTCAAAAAACAAGTTTTTTTTAGGTTTATAGTTCAAAAGTTTTTTCGTAATGTGCGAAAAGGGAATTTCGATCAAGTACCGTAACTGAGGTTTGTTATTCTGTTATCATTTATCGTTTCATGTATTTTATTTTCTATTTTTTCTATGTTAAGAGTAATATTTATTAGGTACAGAAAGAATTACACGATTTTCTGTTTATTTTTCGTCTGTTTTGTTAGAATAAAAAAAAACTTATATTTAAAAGTTTTTTTTACTTTTTATTGGCTGTATTTAGAAAATTTTTTTCAGAAATAAATTCTCTACAAGTTTTTTTACTAAATTTTCCGTATTTTTTGTCATTCAAAAAAGCTACTGTACTACGAACCTAAAAAAAAAAAAATCTTTTTTTTTTCTACAGGGAATTTTGTGTTTTACATAGGATATCTTAAAAACTACTGGAGTTACAGTTTTTTGACCTGTTTTATCATATTTCCCAGCTCAAATTACATAGAAAACCAACCAACCTGCCTATTTATTAGTTTATTTGTGTTAGCTTATACGTAGCTTAATCTACCATTATGAAGTCTGGGTTAGTAGCTCCGGTTTGGCTTTGTAAGATGGAAAGTTGATTATCAGGGTTCCTTTTATAAAAGCGGACAACGTTTGGAAAATATTGAGTTATACTACACAATAGGAGTTGGACTTTATTAGATTTTCTGAACACCTTTACCCTTAAAATAGCAACCCAAGAAAAATCATCAAAAAAAACCTTAATCCGTAATCCATATAAATTCAACTCGTATAAATTTACTAAATTTTAACTTATAAACATGAAACTTTTTGTTATTTTTCTTAAAATTAAAATTTATCAGAATAAACGTACTTTTCAATTTTTATTGTAAAGTTACAACGTAATAGAACCCCACGTCTAAATGTAGGAGTTATCGACTCCTGTTTTTATTTTTCCATCGCATGATCCTATCGTACTTTATTATTTTTCTCTGATTGAGATATTATAAGAGTGAAAACAATTTTCAAATCTATAACACTACGCTTACAAAATAAAATGTATTCTACAAATTATTTTCATTTGTTACTAATTCAGTCTATGACTTGGTATCGTAATTATTGTCTCTAAATAAAGCTTTATCTGACTGGAAATAATGTTTAATCATTATTACAGAAATAAAAGATAATATTTAAATATTTGTAACATTTCTTTTCATTATCAACTCCAAAATAATTCATTTCACATGTTTTATGCAACTTTTTTTTATGTTAAAATAGATTACCTTAGTAAATAAATGAATTAAAACTAATTTAAAAAGCCAGTCGTTACAGAATTTTTACTTTATTACTTTGCTGCTTTAATTTTTTTTTTAAATAAGTCAAAAAATAAATGTTAAAAATAATTACCATCATATGAGTGAATTTTAATTTTATCTCTGGAGAAAGAATTCAATTTTAAGTTCTTACTAATCCAGGGAATGTTCATCTACATTTTTGTCAGGTTTGATTTTAATTTTTAAAGAAATAATGCCTAGTAATTTAAACCGCGTCTGATGAGAACTAGACTTTATTTTTTTTTTTTGTATATCAACGCTTTACAATTATTTAATTAATTACAATTAATTACGATTATTTACGTAAATTGATAGGCAATTACGTGGAATAGCACATAAAATTATAAATCAATAAACTTTATCATGGCTGCAATTAACTGTTAAAGAAAAGAATTACAACCGGTGGTATATACATTTTTTTTAAGTACAATATATTTTTTTTGCCAAGCTAATTACAAAAAAATCAATTTCATAATCCACTAAAATAAATATAAATCATAAGTAATGTAACAGAACAATGGTTTTTTTCTCGCACACACTTACGATCGTAAATGTGAAATATCTATGTTTTGTTAAGCGCACTTTGAAAGCACTTATATATTTTTTTTAAAGTTACTCAGATGATTATCATTATTTGCGGTAAGTTAAATTCTATGTATGTATAAGGAGGAAAAGACTGTAGTTAGAGATGTGTGGCTAATGACCCTCACTGGCATCAGAACTCTAATGACGCAATTCTTGGCAATAATTGGAGGAGTTGAATAAAACATCTTTTACTAATGGCCGAGATTCCGGAATGGAAAAGATTGATGAACGAAGACCAAACCTTGTGCTACATCATTTCAACAACGATTATGAAGATGACTGTTGCGAGTATGGAGAATGAAATTCTCTTTTGTTCATTCGCTCACTCTTTCACTTTATCTCTGAACCCTTCCTTCTACTACTTTTCGTACTCTCTTTTCCTCTTACTTTCTCGTTATTATTTCCTTTTTTATTCCGTCCTTTATTTCTCTATTACCCATATTTCAAAATGTTATGATAAAGGGACACTTTCATACTTAAACCTTTTTATTACAGTTAGTAGTAGATTACGGAAAATATAAATTATTATCGCTATTAATACCTAGGCTATTGTAACCTAGGTCAAGATTCAAAATCTAAATCAATTTTTAATGTCTTCAGAATTTATTTTCTCTTTAAAATAAATTTAAAAAACTTTTTTTTTTATTTTAACGATATTTATTACGTTTAAAAATACATTTAATATTATAATCAGACATAGAACTAAACATTTACCAATTATAAAATTAACTGCATTTATTAACCATCTTTTTTTTTAATTTTTACATTAAAATTTTGCTCGTTTTTTTCTCAGAGAATATTCTTTGGTAAAAGTAATAAAACAACTTCAAAGTTTCGGTTAAAATGAAAAAAATTAGTATTTCAATTAATTAAATATTTTTATATTTCAACATTTTAAAGTCAATGAAAGAATAAAAATAAATAATAAACTAACCTCTAATTTGTCTTCATTTGAGAAAAAAAAATTTGAATAATTTATTATAAAAAGCTCGTCTACCGTCTCCCCAGGGGAGTCCGTTCCCTGGACCCCAACGTGTTAGTTAACCTCATAGTTGTGAGAATATTAAATACTTTACAGATATTCATTAAAGAAAAAAAATTGATTCTTTTACTTCATTATATTTCTGTTGACATGGTGACAAAAATATAATGAAGTAAAAAAATTAATTTTTTTCTTTAACTAATATCTTTATTATCTTAACCCTCAAGAGAATTAGAGGCTCAATTAACGACTTAAAACCTTCCATGGGATAATACAAATGAATCCTGAAAATTTGAAAGCAATCGGTTGGTTGGTTGTCACGTGTTGCTGTTGCAAACAGACAAACTTTCGCATTTAAATATAGATACTAGCAGATCCGGCGATGCTTCGCTATTGCTAGATTTGAGTATATGTACAGATTAAATGAAAACAATTGAAAGTTTGATAAAACATTAAAAAAATGAACATTACATTCACAAAATTTAACCTTTCTTTTTTCCCCTTTTCCCTCTCCCCCTTTTCCATTTTCCCCCTTCTTTTTACACATTTTCATTTTCCCGTTTTCAATTTTACCTCATTCTCTTCCCCCCATTTGGCTCTCTGTTTTCCTCATTTTCTTTTTTTCTTCCTTCTTTCCCATTTCTTCCCCCATTTCTATTTCCATTATTACCCTTTTTCCCTTCCTTTTTCCTCTTACCATTTCCTTTTCCGTTTTTTTCTTTTCCCCTTTTTCCCTTTTTACCTTCTTTCCTTCTACTTTTTTCGATTTTTCCCTTACCCGATTTTCCCTTTCTCCCTTTTTCCCCCCACGTAAATCGGTCCAGTAGATTTTTAGTTTACAACGGACACACTATCAGAAAAATTGACATGTAATCGTAAAATATTTAGTATAGCGTGTGTTGCTTTTACGTCTAACAGATAGCGCTGTTTTTCAAAAAAAGCATGTTTTTACCTGTCACAAGAGTGTCATATTAGATATATAAATAGTAGGTATATAAAAACGCGTGCGTATTTGAATGTAACGTTGTGTCAAAATTTCAAAGCAATCGGTGAAGAACTTTTGGAAATTTATGATTTTGAACAAACGAACATTTACATTTTTACTTATATAGATAAGATAAATATAAAAAAAGATAATATAAATATAAGATATAAGATAAATTTCACAATTGATACAGAATATAATACTGAAAGAGTGGATTTTTTAAATATATTAGCCATAATATAAAAAACATAACATAGTTAATATACAAATGATAAAAAAATTTGTGGTTATCAAATTAAAAAATAAGCTTAGTGGTAACGATCTAATATTTTCACAGTCAGATAAAACTAAAACACCAATTGTTATAAGTACAAAGAACTTATGGATAATAGCATTGAAGAAAATGATTTTAGAGTGATGAAAGACCCGACAAACAAATATTTAAAAATTGTAAAGGATTTAATCTCTAAATAAAAACCAATATTTAATTATTATGAAAATTAATTAAGTTATCTCTCAAGATTATATCCATATGTACTATCACCCACAAAACTTACTGGATTACGGAAGTTAAATAAAATAAATATTCCTATAAGACGGTTAATAAATTTTTAGACAGACCTGCATACTTTATAGTTAAAGTAATAGCTAAAATTCTTAGAATAAAAATGAATCTTGAATATAAGTATTTTGTTAAGAATGGTTACGAAATCATAAATAAGTAAAATTCTATTAAAGCTAAACGTAACATTGAACTGGTAATTTATGATATCACCAACACGTGAGAATAAACATGTTCAAAAAAATGTAATATTTACCTATATTTAGTGTTTGTAGATAAAGTTGTTGTTTTTTAGAAAGTTAATCTTTGTTATCCGTGAAGTGGCTTTTTACACCTCTTACGGATTTTGTTAAATTTTTTATATTTTAGTTTTTCGTTTTAAATAAATTTATTTTACTGTTAGATTCTGACTGTGATATTAGTACCTCAGTATACCAGTTGAAATAATAAAAAACAGTTTAAAAGAAACCTGGGAGTATACAAATACTTTGATCACCATTGTGAGGAATATTTGCCTCCAAAATTATTTCCAATATGAGAACTAATGTAATTCAAAACAAAAAGTTTACCTATGGGTTCACTAATTTCTGCGATTATACCTGAAATTTTGATACAGTATTTTGAATGTATTATAGCTCTTGATATATTGTATGCACACCAAGAGCTATTATGGATAAGATATGTAAATGATATTCTGGTCATATATAATTCAGTTAAAAATAATGAACATATGTTCATTTTGAAAAAACTTAATAATTATAATGATAATTTAAAATTTACGTACGAAATGGAAAAGAGCCTATCATTTACAACCTATCTAATTATCTGAAAATGTTTAATCTAAAGTTTGCCGTGCCCTTACATAATAATGAGGTGGCACCCCTTGTTGGTATATATACCTTGCTGGTATAACTGTCTTGCCCTTGAAACTAAAACTTATCTAATTACTGACAAAAATTTTCCTGGCTATTTGGCAAAATTGTATGGGTTAACAACTTGCAATAAGCATCTCCTGTAGATCTAAAATAAAAGGACCTACTTTACGATTACCAACAATTCCTGACCAAGACTGTACTTTCTCAAGCTATTATTGTGTATGTCCCTTTAACATCTATCTGAAGTTATCAAGAACAACATAAACTAAAATTGAACAACGAAAATAACATAAGTGTTAAATGAATATTGTACTTCTTTTTACCAGCGACGTTTTGATTTTATTTTAAATCTGGAAGTATAATACTTTTATATGCTTAGATCATTTTTTTCGTTGTTTATTTTTTTCTATTTTCTTATAATATCAAAATATTTATCCAGACTTACCTAGGCTATGCAATCTTATCTTCTTTTCATTACCTTGCAGTTTTAGCCCTAATTATATTTTATTACGAAGTTAAGCAAACCTAGTTGTTAAATGACGACTCTTAATTTAGTTCACTTTACAAGTATTTCCTAAAAACTTTTCTGTTCTACAGTTCTTTATAAAATATATTTCTTTTTTACATTAATTGACTAATTATCATCAACTTTTACTTATATTATATTTCAAAATATTCTTCTTTCTAGATTTTATGTTGTTTTTCTTTCATTACCGTGGATCATAATTTTAAATCAATAAAAATTATTATACAGACTTATTTTCTGTAGTTTTATGTTTAGTAACACAGAAATATATGAATGTACGTATTGTAACGAGTAAAGAAACTTTCAGTAATATAAAACATCAGAATAAGAAACAGAGAAAAAATAAGAACAGAAATCGTCAAACAGATTGATAAAGAAAACTTCAGAAGAAATAACAACAAAGATAATTCTTTCTAGAATAGTGTAGACGATTGGAAAAATAGAAATCAATACGTTAGAACGAACAAAAGGGTAGGTCGGTTGGTGCTTACTATAGATCAAGCTCCTACACACGGAAGTAAAAAAACTCCCGAGGACTAACGAACTTCTGTTCAGTGTGCGATAAATGTGATGAAAGTGTGCAACAGCATTCGAAGTGAGTATACTTATTAATCGAGCATACAAGCGAAGCGAGTGCTACATTAGTACCGAAAAATAGTCACTACACTTAAGATAGAATTCTTGTACAGGAAGCTGTTCGGTGAATTCGTTTTGAACAGGAGATGGGGTAACATAACTAATTGATAGAGGGGTGAGCTAGTTTTTGTCCTGAGTATTAGAAGAAAATAATTGTATAATATTAAATTACTTGTAATTGATAATTTACTTCCTTTTATAATATAGTCACTTTTAATTTTTATTAACTATTGTAAAACTTATAGTAAAATTGGAATTATATCCTGCGATTTATAATAGACTTAATTTATATTAGTGTTTACAAGAGTTAATAAACTCTATTTGTTAGAATTTTTACGTGTGCTATCTCTCACTATTACTGTCAAACATGCCAAAATATTACACTTGTGTTAGTCTGCGTTTGATTTCATCGTTTTTAAATTTTATTCCCTAGATTACAAAGATATTTTATTGTTACATAGTTTATTTTTCCTCGAGCTGACACGGACACAATCTTCAGCTATTTGGAGGAGGAAGTATTTTCCCGCTAGGCCTATCTTGCAGCTCTCCTGATAAATAACGAGACTGCGCTCACAAGCCAAACTGGAAAAATGTATGCCGCCAACGATACATTGCACACTGGACTACACACGTATATCATCCACGGGCAAATCCCACGAAGCGTTGTAATGAGGAAGTGAAGAAGACATTGAGAATAGCCCTCGAGCAGGTTGTCTAACATCTAACCTAAGATCTGCCACGAATGTTGTTCGGATTAAGAAATCGAGCCAGCGCAGCGACCGGTACGCCACCAAGCGAACTGCTCATTATGCGATAGTTAAAGAAACCCGGTGACTGGCAGCACCAAAAGCAGAAGAACCGCCTCAATCCCTTGAATAAAGAGAGGAGAAGGCAGCATCAGATCAGGAGCAATATTGACAAAAGAAGTTCCTAGACACCAAATGTTCGTAAAGGCAGCACGCCCGCATTGCTCGTGACAGTCGAAAAGCAGAATTCGAGACTCCATGGGAAGGCCTGTACACTGTCCATGGGGAGGACAGTGTACGAGTCTTCCCATGTACCCTTACTAAGTTTATGAAATCGATCAGAATTGCACCCAGCAAAAGGTGTACATGTCTCCAGGCTAAAACCTACGCACCACGCGTATCCGTATGCGACGGGCTACTTGTGGGGGGGGGGGTAGTTGTTGCCACATAGATGGCTTCATATCAGCGAGCGCGACGCTAGTCATTAAGATGTTAGTGGGAATACAGTATACCAACGTGCCTGCTCAAGAAGCGCCATTACTGACCAATCCAGCTGACCACGCAACATATCCCTCCCCACGCTCTTGCCGTATATATAAGTACGGCGTTAGTATTACGAAATAAATAAACAAATTAAAAATACAATCTCCAGTTAAACAATTACCCACCCAATTAAAGGAATGACACAGCAGCAAGGAACTTTTGTCTAGGCTGTACGATTAGTAGGGAGATACATAAATCTCCGCTATCCTTGCGTTCCGAGAACTCACTCAATCCACCGAGAGCAGAAGAAGAAGAAAGACGTTCCCTGGCCTGCCCAATGTGGGATCTCACGGCAGATGCCAAAATTCCCACCGGAGTAGCAGGCTTGGCCGGATCGCCGAAGAAGCCGCTCCAGATTGCCGGTTTTCAAGCCCCCTAGCCGGCGGGCCCAGCAGCAGAAGCCGGCCCAGCGTGGATCGCTCAAGGAGAACTGCGCTACGGCCCCGCGCCGACCCAACATTGCGGGGCTCTGGCAGTCACCACTGCTACGCTGTATTGGGGACTCAAATGCCGCTGAGGAGAAACTCGGCCCGATTCCAACGGATCAGCTGCAACTCCCCTACTGCAGCTGAACCGATTTCGGCACAGTCTTCTCAGAGCTACAAGTTCTAAGGTTCCACGTGCCGTGAAGTCATTCTGGAATATATATATATATATGTATATATATATATATATAGAGAGAGAGAGAGAGAGAGAGAGAGAATTATAATGAGAGCAAAAGGAGAGAGGAGAGACATTTAATTATAAAGATTTCATAAAATTAATTATAAAATTTGTTAATATATTTTTTTTGTTAATTGTGCACGTAAAGCTAATTATGAATAAAGACTAAAAAGTTACTGGAAAGTTAGCAACTAATTTAGATTGACAGACAAGTCGATTCTTCCTCTGGAGGAAGCTAGCTAGTACCACCTACTTAACTTGAGTTAGCTATAAATATGTATGCACTTTAAATGAACTTAATACAGAATAAAATTTACAAATGTATTTTTTTTATTTCAGGTAAGAAGATTTATAAATGTTTCATGTTGACTGTGAGTAGAACATTTTTGTTAATTAATTTTAATTTAGAGATTAATAAAATTAATAATAATCAACTAAAGGATAAATTAATAATCCATTAATATTCACAATAAAATAAAATGTGTAAAGTTAAATATATAACCATAATATATATATATATGGTTATATATTTATTGTCCTGAATAAAACATTTTATGATTTAATAAAAATACGAACAATTTATCATGCAATTCATTAAATATGGTTTAACCGAAATACGAATAGAATTTATAATAAGCTTTGATAGATTCCATACCAGTTAAAAAGAGAAAAATAATACGAATTCTCTTGGAAAGGTAATTATTTCATCATATTTCTGTTTTTAATTACACGCAATAATTCATAATTCAAAATTCATTTACTACTTTAGTTAAGCTATTAACATACTTGTCATTATTGTTTTCAGTGGTAATAAAACAAAAGAAGTGTTCTCAAAATTTATTGAGAGATAATATTTTTAATTATTTTTTTTTAGATCTTAATTCACATAATATTATAATTTTAAATTCACATTATTTATCAAAATTAAATTAAGAACAAAATTTTTAATTGTTTACGAAACAAATAAAAAATTTATTAAAATAGATTACAAGTATCTAGAAAGAATTAAATTAAAAATTATCTGTTACATTCACCATCCGTTATTGAATATTATTAACTTGTACTTTTTTTTTAACCTCAATGACTTCCCCTGTTTTTTCAAATCCCTGTGAAGTTGGAACATTCGAATATCCGAGGTATTTTTATCTTACTTTAAGTGCAATTCTAAATAACACCGATCAGTATCTTTATTAAAAAAAGAAAATATGTTTATGTTTCTGTTGCTGGAAAAATTACTTGGCTGGAGATTCTTGATTTTAGCAGTGAATACCCGTTCCAGTATAATTCTAGTTCAAAAACATTTGTAGGAGGAATTTTTTTTGATAAAGATATTGTCTTTATTTTTCTGGACATCCACGTAATCCAATAGCTAATTTAGTTGCTGACTTTCAATTTGTTCAACTATTTTTTGGCTTGAATATTTTGAGTTTGATACACTTTCTCCATCCTCCTCTATTATGTACCAATCTGTCAGCGTAAGACGTGCTTAGACATCCTACGTTCTTAGTTGTCTGACTCCTATTCCAATCTCTGATCTCATTTACTGTTTATATCCCCTAAGTGCAGGCCAAAGAAGAACGAAGAGGTCTTCGGAAGAAGAAGAGGGAGAAGAAGAAGATGAAGAAGAAGGAAGATCCTCTACTCGTCCCAGCATCATGGACTGGAGTCCGGAACGGAGCCCAGCAGAGATGCGTCCTGAGGGGCAGCCATGCCGGAGGCGGATGAAGAGCTTCTAAACAACCTCTCCTTTTCAAAACTTACAGTAGGATGGGATAGCCCAGCAATTGCGACTCCTCCGGAAAGGGTGACGCATTGCTCCCACCTTACAAGTAGTGCCCCGTTGTGGCGTATTCCTGCTAGCCTATTGAAGAGTTAGCACCGAGAGGACTTCAGTGGACGGTCTGAAGGGGAATTACGTCGGGAGGACAGGCTTTATAAGCCTAGCCTTCCGCGGTCGGCCCGTGAAATGGGTTCGATGGCGCTGGTTTAGCAACGGAATTGGAATGCAATTAAATCCGTCCTTGAAACACTAAATAATAATAAACAAAACTTGTAAAAATTGGACCCGCTATTTAGGATTAACCCTTTTAAAAAAGCAGGCCCGATTTGAATGATCCAGCAGCGGGGGACTCTGTCCAGGTTCTGCGGTGGAGTGGGGAGTGATAGACTCCTGCCAGCTTTGCATTCCATTCCATTCCATATCCCCTAAAGTTCTATTTAAAACAAGCTTTCTAATCTTAAATCCCTTAACTCACCAATTGTGTCCCATATTTTTTATTAGATTTGTCTAAAATTTCCTGTTTTCTAATTATTATCGTACAACCTCTTCATTTTATACAATATATCGAATGTTTCTAAAATGGCGGCTGGCTATACTTTTTCGGATTCTACTTCTAAAACTAAACAAAAAATATCCTTAAGAAAAATGGCAATTTTTCCTTCGTTCTCCCACTGTCCGCCATTTTGTTATTTTTATATAAAAATTTTTATCTCAAGTTCGGATAAAAATATTTTTGTAAGCGTCTTTGTAATAAAGTTTTAAAATTAGCAAAAAATCAGGACTTAAATACCACCCAAATTACAAAATGGCGGCCACGTCTATTTTTCAATCCGTTATGTCTCCATAAATATAAGTTTTATCAAAATGTATGGTTGCTAAAATATTAAGCCTTTTATTTTGAACAAAATGACTATTTATTTTTTTTAAATCGGTTAACAAATAGCCGAGTTATGGCAGAAAATTGATGTAATTTTGTGTCTGTTTTCATGTTCTTCACTTTTCGTTCAATTCGATTGTTTTTATTTTTGTTAATTCTGATATTGTAAATTATTATCAAATTAAGTAATAATTTTCTCACAATAAAATTTAACATTACATAATAATAAAACAATTGATAATTTTTTACTTTTGAATAATTTACACAGCTACTATTACAGCTGATCATGTTAACAATGTAAAAATGAAGCTTCCTTCAACGGGAATGATGTTCAAAACTACCACAATCAGCGTATCTGGAGCGACGAGAATCCTCATGGTACCTTCCAAAGTAGCCATCAACAAAGATTTTTCCTGAATAAACGGGCAGGTATTTTTAATGATTCTTTTGGGTTTTGCCATTCTACTAAATCGTTTAAGTGTAGAAAATTATCTTGCTCATTTGCCAAAAATCTTCCACATTTTTTGGAACCTTTACAATTAATAGGAAATATGTAGTTTCACCACGATGGAGCTCCAGCATATTTCAGTCAGTTGGTATCAGATTTCCTTCATGAAAGTTTTCATGAAAAAATGAATAGGCCGCAAAGGGCCAGTACCCTGGTCTGCCCGATCACCTAACTTAAACCGTCTTGAAATTCTAGCTGTGAAACATATTGTTTATTCAAATCCAATATTCAATATTGACCGGACGTGAGTGCTTGGGTGGGACGTAAGCATAGTGAAGTTGGATACTGCCTCACTCAACTACTTTCGGGCCATGGGAACTTTGATAGCTATCTGCATCGCTTCAAGAGGAGGAGAACGGCGGGTTGCAGGTACTGTGCGACAGCTGACACAGCCGAACACACCTGGTTCGACTGTGTCAGGTGGGAGAACGAGAGACGTCCGATTTCGGTGGCCTTAACACCAGATAACGTCGTTAGACACATGCTCCAGAGTGAGAATGGATGGAGGGAGGTAGAGAGAGTGGCTCGTCTCGTACTAACAGCGAAGAGGCAGGAGAAACCCCCTTGACGTGCACACGGCCCTCGGTGTCAAAAGAGACGTCGAAATGTGTTTTGTTTTTTGTAGTTGTTAATGTACTTTGCTAGGTTAGGAATTTATGATTGTACTATGTGTCTTTGCTCATGTTGTTGTTGGATTATGCTGCCGGATGTACCGATGGCATGGAGTGGGGGGATATTGTGTGCGGTGCTCTACCGCTGACGGCGAGCGAGGCGTGGCTCAACAAGTAATGAGGGGTCATGGGAATGCGTGGGGGATCGAGGACAGGTACAAGTCCATCTTGACGCGTGTAGGGGCCAGGGAGGTAGCCTCTATGCCTAGGGTGTTCGGGCCTACTCACGCGCAAGAGTGGGTGGGTCGGAGCTCCCCGATGATGGCATGGGGGACCCTCGAGGTGTGCATGGGGGGACGCATAACTGTGAAGGGCAAACGAAATGTGTGTCTTGATCAGGTACAATAGGGACTGGAAGGGTGCTCTCCTGCGGAGAAAAATTCTGATCACCGGAAGAGGTGATTAGTATGTTTTCGAGGAGACACGAGAAACCCCGATGGGATGTCCGAGTTCGGACGAGCTAGGGAGGGCAGACTGCGCTGCTATGAAACCCTGAGGCGACTGTGATAAGCTTTTTAGCGTGAGCTGGTCGTCTTGGGGAGTTTAAAAAAAAATATATATATATTCAATATTGAGGATCTTCAACAAAGGATCCATAATGGATTTCAAGAAATTAGGAATACTCTTTAATTTTTGAACAGTTAAGACAATCGTTCAGAAAAAGACTTTTGTAATCTCTAATGGTTGACACTTTGAACATCTCTTATAACTTTTAAAAATTGTTAACTGTTTATTTTTTTAAAAAAAGTATACCTAATATTCTACAACAATTAATGTAAGATTATCACAGGTAGTTTAGGTAATTATTAGGTCTATTATTGGGAGAAAATTATTATTTAATCTGATATTAATTTACAATATTAGATAGAATTAATAATAAACAAAACCAATTAATAGTTAATGGAATTAAACGTAAGGTGGAGGACATGAAAACAAACACAAAATTAAATCAATTTTCTACCATAACTCGGGTTAACCGAGGAGGGGGTTAACCGATTTTAAAAAGTAAAATATCATTTTGTTCAAAATAAAAGGCTTAATATTTTAGTAAAACATTCATTTTGATAAAAACTTATATTTATGTAGATGTAGTTGATTGAAAAATAAGCATGGCCGCCATTTTGTTATTTAAGTCCTTATTTTTTCTAATTTTAAAACTTTATTGCCAAGACGCTTACCAAACATTAATGTGATTCGTCTATCCGAACTTGAGATATAAATTTTTATATAAAAATAAAAAAATGGCGGACAGTGGGAGAAGGAAGGAAGAATTGCCATTTTTCTTAAGGATATTTTTTGTTTAGTTTTAAAAATAGAATCCGAAAAAGTATAGCCAGCCCACATTTTAGAAATATTCTGTATATTTCTGTTCTACTGACTAGCCCGGTGGTTGTATCAATACCTTGGTTAATCTGAAGATCCGGAATTTTAATTTTTTAATTTCCGACAATGTTCTGCATTTTCACGGTGATAAAGTGTAAACTTGAAATATCTTCCTAACAATAAAAATTTTACGTTAAATAAAATCTATATATTTTATTAATATTCTTTTCTGAACTTATTCAACATTCTTTATTTTTCTTGTTTTCTTACTCCTTTTGGTTGAATTAATATAATTCAATCATTTCTAATTCAATATATTTATTTGTTTTTTTTTTAAATTGCATTACATTAATAAAAGTTGAACTTTAATGAGTAAATTTAAACTTTTGAAAAGTTCTTTTGTAGTATTATTTAGTTATTATAACTTATATTTATGGATTTCTGTTTTCAATTTTCGTCAAATTTGAACGTACTACACATAAACTTAACTTCTTTTTATTTGATTTATGTGCCTTAAAGTAAAATTCATGAAATTCTCGATTAAAAGAGATGAAGTTTTGGGAGAAACTTTTATATTTTATTTTACATCATTAAATAATTTTCCTCAAAATGGTACCAGCCACTTTATATATATGTATACCAATTAAATACATTTCTTTTACTCAATATATCTTGTTTTTTTAGTAATGTACGGAATTTTAATTACATTGCTTTTATTGTCAATTCGTAAATATAGATTCCAATTTATAGATAAAATATTTTATGAAATCAGACCCGTTTACTTTTTGTTGTAATGAAATTTTTATTTTATATATTATATATATATATATATATATATATTTCTTTTTATGTACAACCATATAACACGAAACACAACTTATGTCACGTTTAGATTCAGCACGTGACTAAAATGAAGAATAAACTACATACATAGAGTTCTGCAGCTGCCTACACATACTCGTAGTTATAGACTTATATTCTGAAAGACAAAACGAAATATCTTGCGGCTGTTAGATGAGGTTTAGTATTTTGAACTTTTTTATTTCCTGACTTAGGTAGTTCAGACTTTTTGTTTCTTAATTTAGTAACGAAAAATCTTTTTTCTGATATATTTGTGAAGAATTTCACCTTTTACTATTATCTTGATATGACTACTCTTTAAAAATAAAGTTGGTGTTAATCTTGAAAAGTTAAATTAAATATAAGTCTAGTGAAAGATTACTTGTTACAACTCCTACGTGAAAGATAATTTTCATACCTCCTCACTAAAATTTATGATTCAACTGAGTTGATGCGTACATTATTTGTCTAAATTGCCTACGTGATTTACTCGTTTGTATTTATACATACTGTTAAATCTGTTACACCTCTATATGATAAAAGTACTTTAATGAAAAAATTATTATCGTATTAATTTTTGTGATAATTTTTGATGCGATTCATTTTTGTGATAGGAATTTTACTTCAAAGCTCTATTATACGACCTTATAATGATTATTTACAGCTTAAATAATGATTATTTTTCTGGTACTAATGAGATGATAGAATTTTCCTGTGAGACGTTGAAACTAAGTAGATTATTCCTTAAATTTATAATAAATTCTACATTGCTTTACGAATTTATTTCATTGCAGTCCGTGCAGATAATCTAATATTACTCGTAGAAAAGAAGATTAAGTTTATTGTCTAAAACTAATAACTAAAGAAATGTAAGAAAACAAAGTTATCTAACTGAATAAATATTTAGTGGTAAATAAAATTATAATTTCCCATTACTCTAATGTCCCTAAAATAATTTATTATCTGACATAAATGGTAATTTTGTAGATATTTTCATTACTTTTATTTTTCCTTCTTTGTACGAAGTAAAGGAAGTATTGTGATAGAGAAAAATTTCTATTATCAGATTTCAACGGAAATATCCATTTTGACCATCCCTGAATTCATTTTGACTAGTTTCGGTGTGACGTCTGTACCTACGTATGTATCTCGTATAACTCAAAAAAAATTAACCGTAGGACGTTGAAATTTTGGATTTAGGACTGTTGTAACACCTAGTTGTGCACCTCCATTTTGCTTGCAATTGATTGGACTAAAAGTGTCATAACCTCTAACTACCTCGTCGGGAACAAAGTTCACGCTACATAGCCGGGACTCGGTCTTTTAGGCACCATGCCTCTAATAAGGGACCCCAAAGGATCCCCCCACCGGGACTTGGTCTTTATGCCTTTCCTCTAATGGGGGACTAGGTCTTACTTTCCCCACAACGGGGGTCGGGAGACCGAGGCCTCCCACCTCCTCCCGGATGGGGCTGTCCCTCAGAGACACCATGATGTTCCTACGAAGCAGCAATTCTAGACATCAGATTCAAAAATATCAGTTCCAGTATATCATATTCAAAAATATTAACATCTCTATTGTTCACTTTTCTTTTTTTTTTTAAATACCGTTGCTAGATTTTTAATTCATTTATGGTATGAAAACTAGTGTATTGATTGTTGACTGCAACAAACACTAATTATTAAACCATCATCTGCGGCATTGTTATTGAGGAACCCATTACATGTTACTTTAAGAAGTAGTTTTGTAGTAGGTATTTTAGTCGTTATTGATTGCCCCAAAATGTCTTCCAATCCTATACACCTGCACGTTGGAATAATAGACGTTATGGAATTATAGAATTGAACAGTATTAGGTAGAACTGAAAACAAAAGTTTCAGATAATAGTGCGTATTTTAGCTCTGAAAGAGGTTTTTTCAATCTTTTCAGTATAATTTAATATTTTTATTGGTTTTTGAAGAAATTTGCAGTATTACATTCAATCGCAAGGTGGGAATGAAAGGGTGAAAATGAATTTTCTTTATGTTTTGAGGTATGAGAAGTACGAAAATACTATTGAATTGAATTACGGTTCCTTATATATTTATTTATAGTCCAAGGTGTAAAAGTTTGTGGCTTGAAAATTTCCAAAGCCACTAGAGTAATTTCATTGAAATATAGATATGTTGTAGTAGTGTATCTGAAGTTATATATGTGAAAATTTGATGAAGATTTGTTGAGTCGTTCTTGAGTTATACTCAATTTAAGATCGGAAAAATTTGAGTGGGGCAGTTTAGAAGCGTTGTTCGTTTAATGTGTAAGAAAGAAATGTAGTCGTTTCTTTATATGTCGTAACTATTGTTAGAAATATTGCTCGGCGTATTCAGTGTTACTACATATATGTCTAATTTAATATCGGTGGGCGATAACGGTAGCAACTATGTGAAAGGAGCGCACAGTATGCGGACGCGCGGGTACAAGCATCACTCCGACCGCGCAGATGACCGCGCAGTTCTCCTACCATAGCGGCGCTGCAGCCCCACCACTCTCAGGCTCCAATAAAAGAGCGTGTACGAGAGTGAAATGGCAATTCATCGTCGACCACCACCTACCGAAGAAGTTGGAAGAAGAAGAAGAAGTTTCCTGGCCGGCTCAACGTGGGACCACCCGACGAATGCCAATATCCCCGCCGGAGCAGCAGGCCTTGCCAGCCCGCCGAGGGAGCCGCTGGATGCGGAGCTACATTCCCTCTCCAGCTCCAGCTCGCCGGACTCAACAGCGAGAGCCGGCCCAGCGTGGGATCGCTCGGGGAGAACCGCCTTGGCCGCGCCGGCGAAAGATGACCGACACCGACCCGACATAGCGGAGCTCTGGGGGCCATCACTGCCACGCTGTAGTGGGGACCTAACTGCCGCTGAGGGTAAGCCCGGACGGACTTCAATGGACGAGCCGCAACTCCCCGACTTCGCCGGAGACCAACTTCCGGAAACAACAGCTCTTCTCAAGGCCATCGCAAGGTTATGAATTACGTGCCGTCGAAACCATTCGATGACATCAGGTAGTGTTACCTACTTTGAGTGTCATGATAACTAGGTATGTTTTTGAGCGGGGCTAACGAAAAAAATAACATAGCGAAAATTCAGTCTTCTTGCGCAGATCTGTGCAAGAATTTTTTTTATAAAATATTTTTTTTTTTATTTCAAAGAATATTTTGTTTAAGATCATGATAATCGATCACCAAAATAAATGAAAAGATCCAATTACATAATTTTCTTAGCATCCGAATGACGCAATTGATTTATCATTAGCTTTCCTACGCGGGAAATTGATTTTCCAAGCCTAATATGGTACATTTTATCGCTTACTTCTTTAGATACTATTTTCAGACACTTATCTTTTAAATCTATTTTTGGATTCTATTAACTGCACATCCTGGCCATTTAATCCATGCATATAATTACTTATATAGAAACAAAGCCAACTGCCTAGGTGCAACAGATCTAGGAAACTGTATACATATCTAGACTACTGGAATATTATATGAATCAGGCCATAATTTTTTTTTATGTTACATCTAATGCAACATACCTTCAGATTTTCTTGAAAACGCTGATCCCTGAATTCGGATTGAGTTGGTTTTCTTAATGTTTTGTCAATTAGGGAGAATTATTCCTTCAAGAGGGTCTCAGGGCATTAATTGACTCCCGTCATGAAAAATATTAGCGATATCATTTTAGTACAAGGTGAACCTCTGAACTAATTCTTTATAAGTTCTGTAAAACTGGTTATGATAATAAGTGAAGAGAAAGGTTGGTGGAATTGAAACAAATATCTTCAAAGGTTTTATTTAAGGACAATCTTTCTTGAAATGCTCACATGTAGTCGAGTAGATGTACGTAGTAGAAAATTAAAATTTATCATGTACAGGAAATGACTAAAAACATGCCGAGAAGTAGGCGACTAAGCGTTACAATGACCTGATATACAGTTAAGCGAATTGTCTCAGTTTATCATTTACCTTTTTGAGTTTAAAGTTTTTTCATGTATAAAAAGAAATCTATCATTCTTAATACAATAAAAAAACCGGTAGTAATTTTCTTCTAGGGCGTATTGTATTTGCATGCAGTAATATCTGCAAGAGTAACATAAGCCTTATATGCCTATCTATTATTGATTTAACACTTTCCACTAAGGTGTGACACTACAGTTTTATTCGTTACAATAAATTTAAACAAAAAATTTGTGTCGCAAGAAAAAGTTTGAGTAATATATATATTATAAACAAGTACAGGTCATATAATAGAAAGATTAAATGACCTGTGAAGACAAATCGTTTCAACGTTTCTGATCCAGACGTGTTCACATAAAATATACATTGCAAACTGTCGTCGCACGTGTGCCATTATAATCGCATTCAAGTGCAATTCGTCAAAATAAAATGAATGTAATTGTACCCTATATTATAAATGTTTTGTTAAAATAAGTATTTATCTTATTACTTATATTTTATTGCTCTTTTATATTGAATTTATAATCATAAAAATTTTTTATTTATTACTTTTAATATTTATATTAAACCTCGTGCAATACATAAAACATACTTTATGTATTGCTTTGTTCGCGTTGTATTATACATAATTTATTTTTTACTTTATAAATTCTATGAATTGTTGAATTATCTATTTTTAAAGTTATTATTTATATTTATTTTCCTGGCATCACGGTTGTAAAGGTATGCTGCAAGGAGGAAAGTATAGCAATCAATTTAAAAATGTTATATGAATTTTTTTTTGTATTTCTTGACATTTCAGAAACCCAAAAAACAAAACAAAATGGTTGGGGGGAGTAATTTTCGCACGTATGTTTGTTGACATGTTTGAAACTTAATAGGTTTTGATTTGGGAGTAATCGATTTTGATGAAATTTGGCAGAGAAACTCGTGTATTTGGGGTGTCAATGTTTGGTGTCAATATCTCCAAGAGGTGGGATAGATAGTTTTTTTGGGTTCAATTTTCTCAAAATCTTCCAAACAACCCTCACTTTATATTAAGTTCAGTACATCTGTAAATGCTTTATCTTACCATTTTTTTAAAAAAAATTTCTCCCAGATTCTTCCTTCTCCCCAAAATTCTAAAAAATTCGAGGAAAAGGAAATTTGCAATAAATCTTTTTATTTATTGCATTTTTTAAACGAATTTTTTAAAAATATTCCTGAGCATAGTAGTAGTGAAAATGGCTCAAAAACCTACTTTGGGAGCAATATTGTGCGTGAGGGAGCCGATCAAAGTTTAAAATATCAATTTTTTTGTTTTTTTTATCAATTTTTTTAACTTATTTAATTTTTTAATAATAAAAATTTTAGATAACTTTTCAACGGTTGTACATTTTTCAGTGAAGTTTACCATTCAACATAGTAAACGTAATATTATTTAAAAATTAAATAATTATTATATGCCGGCCTCGTAGCGTGAGTGGTAGCGTCTCGGTCTTTAATCCGGAGGTCCCGTATTCGAATCCCGGTCAGACATGGTATTATCAAACACCACAAAAATATTTATTAATCATCTCATCCTCTGGAGTTATACCTAACGGTGGACCGGAGGTAAAGAAAAAAAATTATTATATAAGTATAAAATTAACTGTATTAGAACTGCTGATTTGTTTAATTGAATGGTGGATTATACTTATATAGATTATGCGGAAAGTTTATAATTTTTCCTAAACTTCCATTATGTTGGAGAAATTATAAACTATTTTTTCTACTATTATTATATTATTTACATGGAGAAAACACGTATTGAATAAGCAATTTTCGTGTGTCATTATTTTTCCAATATAGAAGAATAAATAACCAATGCCAGGAAATTTTTTTTTTTGTCTTCAGTCATTTGACTGGTTTGATGCAGCTCTCCAAGATTCCCTATCTAGTGCTAGTCGTTTCATTTCAGTATACCCTCTACATCCTACATCAATTTGTTTTACATATTCCAATTGTGTAGGCAGGCCACACAATTTTTTCCTTCTACCTGTCCTTCCAATATTAAAGTGACTCTTCCAGGATGCTTTAGTATGTGGCCTATAAGTCTGTCTCTTCTTTTAACTATATTTTTCCTAACAATTCTAACAATCCTAACATCCTAACAATTTGTTTTACATATTCCAAACGTGGCCTGCCTACACAATTTTTTCCTTCTACCTGTCCTTCCAATATTAAAGTGACTATTCCAGGATGCTTTAGTATGTGGCCTATGAGTCTGTCTCTTCTTTTAACTATATTTTTCCAAATGCTTCTTTCTTCATCTATTTGCCGGTATACCTCTTCATTTGTCACTTTATCCACCCATCTGATTTTTAACATTCTCCTATAGCACCACATTTCAAAAGCTTCTAATCTTTTCTTCTCAGATACTCCGATTGTCCAAGTTTCACTTCCATATATAGCGACACTCCAAACATATACTTTCAAAAATCTTTTCCTGACATTCCTGGCTCGTTTAGCTTGTGCTATTCAGCATTTTATATCGCTCCTGCTGCGTCCATCTTTAGTAATTCTACTTCCCAAATAACAAAATTCTTCTACCTCCATAATCTTTTCTCCTCCTATTTTCACATTCAGTGGTCCATCTTTGTTATTTCTACTACATTTCATTACTTTTGTTTGGGAAAATACAATTTCTAATTTTCTTTATTATATAGAAGTCGTAATTAAATGGTGTGGTTTAATGATTTATGGCCAGATATTTCAAAAAATAAATGTGTTCTAGTATACAGAATCAATACGTTATGATTTGAGGCGTAGTTTACCGGGATTTTTTCATAAGGAGTTGAATATAATAGGATTAAATATTGAAATTTGTAATGGAATGAAGAATTTGATGAAAATATGCCTCGTTCTTTGCTTTATTCTTATATTTCCTGATATAAAATATATATTTATTTATTTTTAAGAATTATCTTTTTCTAGCAATAGCATTAAAATTTTAAGCAACAATTTTATATTTTTTTTAACTGCCGTAAAAATACGAGGAGGTTCTTAATTCAGTCGTCATATTCACTTTTTTATCTGTGTACAGGCCTTATTAGTGAACTTGTGTACCGATTTCAACGACTCTTTTTTTAATTCTGTTTAAAAATGTTTCGCTGATGATCATCCTATACTAAGTATCCCTAAATACCTCAAGAAGAAAATCTGAAATTTTACGGTCAAATTGGTTTAGAAATGTGTTTTATTTGCCTATCATCATTATTACGTAATATTGAATTGGTTTGGCGTAATTACGTAATAATGTATGTAATTATGTCAACTTGATACACTGTTTTAACAAGAAATTCATGAAAATTAGTTTAAAGATCGAAATAAAAAAATTATTCCTGCATCCTGACAGCCGTTACTAAATCTCCTTTCTCATTACACATTTTCGTAGTTTTATCAGAAAGATTTTTCTTCTTTTATGCATTTCTTGCATAAGGAAAATATTGCATTAATATTTAAAATAAAAAGGTTATTGCCATAAGAGATTTTTGTATGTTTTGAATGTTTTAGATGTTTAAGAAAATTTTTGATTATGTGATTAGATGTTTTAATAAAATAATCGTTTTAAAAATACAAAATAACACACTAAAAATTTCCTGTACTTATAAAGCAATTTTTTTTGTTTATTATCCCTTACTCCCCTGGACCGGACATACAATCAAGTAAAGCTCAGCTTTACTAATATCTAAAAACCAAATTCTAAGTTTTCTAATTTCAACCTTGAAAGAGGTGAAGAAATGTAAAAAGATTTGAACAATGCTTGCAAATTTCCCCTTCTCAATCATTTCCGACTATACTGAATGAAATATTCAGTAGATTTTGACTTGTAAAATATCTTCATTGGAGCTTCAGTTAAATATCCTAAAAACATTTTCGAGTATTTTGAATTTCAATTTTTTAAGAGGTGCGACGATGTACGGCGCAACGGCTCAACCAACACAGTCACTTTACTATATGTACGACCCGACTGGCTGCATCTGCGTCCGGTTACTTGACCAAAAAACATAAAATCCAAGTAGTTAAAAGAGAAAATGAACAACGAAATACGGTCATTTCCTAGTGATATTTGTCGGGTAACGATAAGAATCCGGCAAAATTCATTTTTACCCGTACTTCCTTCGTACGGGTAAAAAAATTATAATTAATATTTTTAAGATGAAAACCGACTCGAATCGACTTCGAATGTGGGTTTGGAAACCCACATTCGAAGTTCAGATCATTCGAAGTTAAGACTTGTTCTGTCCAAAACTCTTGATGTGAAGAAATTACAATACACTGATGGTTTTTATAAATTTGAACAGACTTTAATTTTTATTTATCATTATTATTCTACAAACATGAGTTTAACGAATACAGGGGAAGGGCGAGTGAATCGAACTGTGATCGGCTAAACATCCCCAGACCGCGATGGGAAACGCAAGTAAGCACATAGCGCGCGTGAAGCCTAGACAGATCTGCAGTGTTATATATATAATATTCAAATTTAAATCGGGAGAGTGATAGCGTTTCGGCTTTTCATTCGGAGGTCCCGGGTTCGAATCCCGGCTATGCATGGCATTTTTATACGCTAAAAAGTTCCATTTCCATATCCCCACGTACAATCTTCGAGCTTCTGTTGGGAATCAATTCATCAAAATAAATAATAATAATATAATAATAATAATAATAATAATAATGAGATTGAACTATAATAACACTTTTATGTTTTTTAACTGGTTTTTATATTTGTTTTTACTTAAAACTGTTAAATCACACAAGGTTTGTTCTATGCGGGGTTTTTAAACTTGATTTTATAACGTGCATAATTTCTCTTTTTATAATTGCTATCAGGTATTAAATATACAGAACTATTTTTGAATAGTGTTACTTTCTATATTTTTTTATGAATAAAAAAACTTGAATTATGTTTGGTTTATCATAAAAAAATTTAGTAGTTTTAAATGAAAAAAATACTTAAAAGTAGTATAAAACTGGTATTTTATATTTTTATTTTTAAATAGATATAAATCCTTTCTACCTTCCACTCTTTCTTTATAACAATTGAGAATCTCCGTATAGTATAAAATTAAAAGAATCTAATACAATCTGTACTTTGGGAAACTGAAAACAGAAGAGATGAGCAGTTAGTTTATTATAAATATAAAAGAACCAGAGAATTCGGCTTCATTATTTCCTGGAAATTGGCACAAAATTAGTTCATTAGGAAGGATATTTTTTTTTAAAAATATGCGTAATAAAGAGGAATTAGATAGCTGAAAAACTTAGTAGTGAAGCAGAAATTTTATTATTAAACAACGATGAGGAACCAATATGCATTAGCCTTTTCGAACTTTTAATTTACTAAAAATTTCATTTTTTAAGGTTATTAATTATACGAAGATTAGTTCTTCTCTTAAACAAATTCAGTGCTGACCACGCAGATACGCGTAGTTGAACACCAGCTTTTCTATCTCTACTGCACGGGTCAGCATGTTGCATTGACTCGGTATCTATGTTACCGCATAAGAAACCTTTATATTTTGTTAGTGTAGTTTGTCCGTAGTTACACTGAACCGCTTTTTTGTGGAAATTTAGATTTGCATGAACTTTCATCTCTTTTGAAAGAGCATAAATTTATAATAAATAATTTATTTTATAAAATATTTGTATTTCAATTAGTATTGATCAGACAATTATTTTTTACTTTTATTTTATAATTGTTTATTGATATTATTTTCATTTTAAATTAATACTTTTTGGGAATTTTTTATATCCTTTACAATAAAAATGTGCGTTACATAAATATTTTTAATTTTATTATTATTATTATTATTCTTTTAAATAAAAACGTTAAAGTATACACTCCATTATTTAATTATATGTTTAAAACATAAATAGTATAATTACTTTACCTGTGTCAGATTTATTCTAAAACGTTCAGAGGAATTTACGTAAAAGCTACTTTTCAGGTTGTAAACAAGTTAGATGATAAATAAAATCAGATGAAAGTAAACTGTTATCGAACTGATACAAAAGTAAAATAAAAAATTCTAAATCAGTTATTGATATACGGAATAAATTGAAGATTTATTCCACGTAAATTTAACACATTTTTTTTCATAAAACAAAGAAATAAATTATTTCCATGTAATTAAACGTCTAGAAAATTAATTAATATAATTTACTTGCATAAACAAATAGAAATCGAACAATTAGAAGTTCAGTAAGGACAATATAAATCCAGTACTTTTTCGTCTCCCGTGCCCTCCACGTAATAACGCGTGGTCGTGTTCTTCAGCATTATCAAACGTTTATTTACTTCAAGACACATTTAAATTTTGATAACTAGTATACTTCAGTAACTAAAAAATAAAAAAATAATTCAGCTAGTAGGGTTAATACACCGGTGTGAAAAGCCAACAGTGAATGGGTTATAATTTTGTTCGTGGATAACAATATTTATTTAATTGGTTTAAAATTTACGTTCTCCTTCTATTCCTTGAGATAAGTTTTATCTGCTTTTCATAGGCTAAACCTCACAGAATGGATAACAACCAAACTATAAAAATCCAAAAAATAAAAAAATCAACAGTAATCAGAAAAATTTTTATATTTTAAATTCTCCTCTTTTAACATTTTTCTCTAAGTGTATTTAAAACGCCTCTCATAGAGCCGTATGAAAGTTTGTGTTCATTACGTGCAGTCTAGATTGAACTATAAATAATATGTTAAATATTTTTTAACTAAATTATTCTATTCAAATTGCCTAGAATTACAATAGTTGTTTTAATTTTTTCCTTTACATTTATATTTTTTATTCTAATTGTAAACTCCCAGCTAAAACACTCGTTTTATACTAAATCTCTTAAGTGAGATCAGTTAATATTGTTTATTTCTTCTTTTTTTTTAAATTTAATTTACTGTCTTTGAGATTTTGTAATATAAACTGTTTCCATATTGTCTATCTTTAATGGTTATTATTTAACAATTGAAATGGTCTTCTAGGTTGGATATTAAGAAACATTCTTAATAAACGGCCTTTCTGGAGCGTAATCTTCCAATTTATTATTAACTTGAAGTGAATAAAGTGATTGATTCATTTTTAAATTTAAATTTCTTATTTATTTATTTTTTTAATAAAAAAAAACCGATGTGGACACCACATCAGATTTTATCTTGTACACCTATCTTTACCTTGTACACGTATTAAATTACATAAAAGTTTATTTCATTAACTTCTAATTTTTTTATTGTTATTATTGAATTATTATTTACTGTAATTTTTTTGTTACAATCAGAGGTTAATAATTATTAACAAATCAATAAATTTAAATTAAAAAAAGAGTCGGAAATGATGTCTGATTCGAACCAATGGGCCTTCCTCTTGTGAGATCAAATATTTCATTAATTAAAGTTTTATTTGGCTATAACTCTAGAACCAATGAAAATAAGTACAACTTATGATACATTGTTGAAAAGCTCTCAATGAGAGCTTATTACTGTAGTTAAGAAAAAATCCAAAATTCAAATTTTTTGGATTTTATATTTTTTTGGACACTTTTGGTCCAGTCGATTGCAGTGAAAAACGAAGGTGCACAACTAGATGATACAACAGTCCTAAATCCAAAATTTCAACATCCTACTGCTAATCGTTTTTGAGTTATGCTAAATATAACCGATTAACCGATAGGATGTTCAAATTTTGGATTTAGGTCTGATGTAACATCTAGTTGTATACCCCACTTTTGATTGCAATAGACTGAACCAAAAATGTCAAAAAAGTCCAAAATTTTTAAAAAAATTGGATTTTGGAATTTTTTTTAACTGAAGTAATAAGCCTTCATTGAAAACTTTCAAACGAAATAAGTGGTATTTATTTTCATTGATTCCATAATTATAGCCAAATGAAATTTTAATTAATGAAATATCTGGATCTTACAAGAGAAGGCACGGCACATTGGTTCGAATCAGACTTCATCTCTTTTTTTAACTTTTTTTTAATTTAATTATATTGATTTGTTAATAATTATTAACCTCTGATTGCAAAAAGAAATTTTCAATAAATAATTCAATAACAATTAAAATATATATGAAAAAAATCTAAAGTTATTAGTGAAATAAAATTTTATGTACTTTTAAAAATGTTTATATGTAATGTAACAGGCGTACAAGGAAGTTATGTGGTGCCTAACATCACATTTTTTTTGAACTTCTATTTTAAAAATTATTTTTCCTTTGAAAACTAAATGTAAATGATTTATTAATTAAAAGTTTTACTATTGATTTTATGCCGCTAGAATATTAAAAATATAATTGATAAATAATATAATTGAATAATATAATTGAAAATATAATTGACTAGTTGACCCTTTTTGAAGAAAAAAATAAACAGGGCTGAAATTCAATTGAAGATATAATTAATTTTTCTATGGCTTTATAAAACAAAATAAAAGAGAAAGGTTGACAATTTGGTAAACCTAGTTGGATTTCAATTTACCAGCTTTTATACAGCTTGACACGAGAGTTAATAATTGAGTTTACTACACATGTGTTACCCCTACACACATATATTTTCTCTTTATCCATTGATAGTATAATAACCAAACTCTTTTTTAAGTAGAATTTGACAAAGGATTTTCGGGGAAATTACATCAATTTTTAATAAGACTTATTTATTAAATATAATTTAATTTAAAATAATTTAAAAAATTAAACATTTTAATTTAAAGAACCGAAAATTCAGAGACGATTCAGAGACGATTCAGAGAAAATTCAGAGACGAAAATTCAGAGACGAAATCACATCGTTTTTGTGTGTCATTTACATGATAACTCCTATAGATCTCAAACAAATTCAAATAATTATTTTAAAATTGTTCTTTAGACCTAGTAAAAATTATTTTCTTTCTTTTTAGATAAAGCGGCTGTACAGGTAAAAAGTGGCCCAAATAATCATCGATCAACATGTACTTATCGAAAATGTACTTATTTTACATGTGAAATATTGAGGCTTAGCCACAACGACTGGTTTTTAACGCCATCAGTTCTGTCTCACGATCCCAATTTTTATGGATTTTTAACTAGATAAGTAACCTGTCATTGAAATATATATTGTAATCAAAGAACTTATAAAATAAAGCTCTACCATTTATTTAGAAGACGTAATATCCTCATTTGGAACTCATATACAATGTGTCCCCCGAAGAAACTTTCAGGACATGTTTTACTGATGAAAATAATGAAAAAAAGTTCATATAAACATAAGTATGGAAACGCTTTATTTTTGAGTTACGGCTAACAAAAGATTAGTATGTGTTCTCACTCATCTGTTTTTTTTTTTGTTTTTTTTTTTGTTTTCTTTAATCAAAAGCTTCTTATTCATTTGAATGTAAAAATAGAACGATTTCTAAATTTTCTTTAAAATTATCTCCCTAGATTTTTTGTATTTCACATCGTATACATTATTATTTTGAAAAAAAAATTATTTTTAGATTTCTGAACCGTGTAAAATAATTTAATTTCTTAAACATATTAGACGTGGTGGTGCATTCAATTGGCCACCACGATCACTTGACTTAACGCCACTACATTACTTCATTTGGAGCCATATGAAAGCGATATTATACCAACAAAAAGTTAATACTAAAAAAGAGTTAATCATTAAAATACGAAATGCTATTGAATTTATACGAAACGATCCTGAGATGATACTGTAAACCACCGGAAATATTTTTACGTCGGGCAGTGTGGTGCTGGGTACATTGTGAAGGAAGAAATTCGGAAAAGTTACTATAAATGAGGTTACTATTCTGTTAGCAGTTAACATTTAATGTATTTTATATATATATATATATATATATATATATATATATTTTTTTTTTTTTTTTTTTTTTTTTTTTTTTAATTTTTGTGCTACATTAAGAAAATGTTTATTAGGTGCAGAAAGAAAAATTCGATTTTCTGTATATTCATCGTCTACTTTGAAAAAACCGATTTCTAAAAGTTTTTGTTTATTATTAATTGGCTTGATTTACATTGATTTTATCAGAATTAGATTCTATATAAGTTTTGTTACTAAATTTTTCGCATATATTAATCAGTTTTTAAAAAAACTGTTGTACTACAAACCTAAAAAATTACTTTTTTGACACCGATTTTCTGTTTTACGTCGGATATCTTAAAAACTACTGGAATTACAGTTCTGGGACATGATTTATCCTATTTCTCAGCTCAAATTACATAAAAAACTACCAACTTTACTACCTAATTTGGGTTCCCAAAATTTCAGTAGGACTACTTTTTATTAGAAGAGCTAAAATCCGGGCGAAATCTTTCGCTAGCCCGAAAAATAAAGGGTTTCGAGACTTATCTTTATATGAACCTTTTTTCATTATTTTCACCAGTAAAACATGTTCTGGAAGTTTCTTCGGGGGACATATTGTATATGAGAATCTTCTTGCTAGATATGCGGCAGCAACTGTGATACATAACACATTCGGTGAAGGTATACCTTCACCGAATAACAGTTCTTGATAATATATTTTTCCTGTCTAATTCTTCTAGTTACATTAGTGTCTATTTTATCCATTATAGTGCAAAATCAATTGTTTTAAGGAGTTTACTCTAAAAAATCTTATCTCATATAATGAGAAAAAGTTATATTAATTTAAAAAAACGAGAAACTCGCGTTTGAAATATAAATCTCAACTGAAAACAAGTAAGTTCAATTTCACCAGTTCAGTTCAATAATTATGAATAATTTCACCAATATATTTCAATAATTTAAAAAAATTATGAATAATAAACTCTCGAAGTTTGTATTATTTACCTTTTTTTTTTTATTTCATAATATTTTTTTCAGCAGATTCACTAAAACTTTTACAGTTAAATTGTTTTTTTTGTTATTGTGATAAAAATAACTGAGGGGATCTAGAGATCTGCTTGGATTTCTCTTTTATTCTATTTTTGTTAATGTTTTGTTTTATAAATTACGTTATTTATGTTTTTATTGTTCTTGTCTTTTGTTTTGTTTCAGTGTTAGCGTGTTGTTATTGTTCCGTGTAATATTTTTATGTTTCGTGTTGTGTCGAACTCACTTTTACCTCACTTTTACGGGTAGGTAAAAGTCCCTTTGTTAGGAATTTTCAGTCTTGCTTAAGACTCGGTGAGATGTGTTTTGTTTTGAGTTCATTAACTAGTAGCATATTTATGTGAATGTCACTCATAGTATTCGCATCGGTGGCATCTGGCCGAGGCGGACTGCAATATGTAAAGCCGAGGTTTCGAAGATGACATCCGGTAAAGCCCATACGGGCTCGGAACGGTGGGGGTGGCGGAGGGTGTCTTCCTCTACGGGATCAGGATTTGAAAGCCCACCGAACTGGTCTAGTGGTTAACTCGACATCGTAAATCGGCTGATTTCAAAGTCGAGAGTTCTAAGGTTCAAATCCTAGTAATGGCAGTTACTTTTATACGGATTTAAATACTAGATCGTGGATACCGGTTGTCTTTGGTAGTTGGGATTCAATTAACAAAACTTCTCAGGAATGGTCGGCCTGAGACTCTTCAAGAATACTCTTAATTTGCATTCATTCATATCCTCTGAAGTAATATCTTACGGTGGTTTCGGAGGCTAAACAGAAAAAGAAAGAAGCTAGATTAAAAAAGATATGTACGTGTTAAAAGCTTGCATGTAAATTTTAACTTGAATAACTACATAAAGATTTCCAGACGAATATTACACGCCTTTTATTATTGCTTACCTCATTCTAACCGTACATACATAACAATAAAATTTAACTTTTCACCTTGGTTGTAATATTTCGTACTATCATTAAGATAAATTTACAACAAAAAATTTAAAATATAGCCATAATTGTAGTAATTTTATAATAATGGTCGCTTGGAGTTTGTATACCAGCGTTAACTATTATTTCTAGTAACATTTTTTTAATTTTTATTTTAAAGATGAAAAAAGCTGGTTTACTTGTTTATATTATGAGTGTTCATGCATAGCAACTTACTAAAATTACTTATTAATTCATCGCATATATAAATATCGTTTAATAACGATAATTTTACTGAAATTTGTTAATACAACACGAAAATCAGTTATTTCACTTATAATTAGTTGTTTAACTTCGTTTTAGTTACTTTTTTTCACTATTCTTCATGGTTTTAATTTAATTTTATTGATTTTTATTGATCCATTTGCAGGTTACAAACCATCATGTACTACACTCCAAAACGGAATTTCTTTATCTGAAATGTTAAGATAATTGAAGAATTTTGTTAAAATAGTCTTTTGGTTATCTATAATCTCTTTAAATTAAAAAATTCTTGCGCAGTTTTTCCCAAGAAGACTGAATTTTCGTTGATTTATTTTGTATTACATATTTGCGCAAGAAATATACAAAGATAAATTAAATGAGAAAACTAAAAGAGGTATAATTTTTTTTGTTTAAAAAATATATATTATTATTATTATATTATATATTTAATGTATATATATTATTAAAATATATCTTTGGTTTATAAGAAAATTAAATTATTATAACCGTAATTTGATGAAATAATAAAAAATAACAAGTATACTTAACACACAAGCTATTCACATGTTATGTGTTGACTTAAATTAAGCGTAACTCAGGAACGATACAAAGAATCTTCATTAAATTTTCACATGCACAACTTCAGATGCACTACTAGAGCATAATACCTAAATTTCAATGAAATTTTATCTGGAAATTTTCGAACAACAAATTTTATACATAGACCTATATACCGACTAACCTCCAGTTCACCAGCCCCCCTCCCGAGGCCGAAAACCGCATTTAAACATTAGTCAGCCTGGAGGTGCCTTCGAGCTCAATGTATTCAGAGTTCCCGTCCATCATCATTGTCGCCCATCCATGTAAGCACGAATGAACGCGAGCTCTTCAGAGGGCTGTCTGTCCTCCCTTCGCTCTCCAGTCCGGTATCCTATATCTCACTTCTTGAGGTTTTCGCTAGCCTTCTGTGTTCTGTGTTATTATTGGGGACCGCATATTATTATCGGGGACCCTCGCCTACTCATTTGATTTGAGTCAGCCATGGTACCCTAGACATGGTTGCATCCCTTTTCTTCTCACAATGTGTTCAGCTGTTCACCCTGCTCCTTCACTCGCAGAATCTTTGTGGCTAGTTCTGCTACTGCAACCACTCTCTATCCTCCCTGAGTATATACTCCAGCATATTGTCCGCTGTCAGTTGGAGGACCCCGAGGTCTCTCCGTATCGGCACCCACTTTTCACAGTCGAAAAAGATGTGCTCTGGGGTATCAACTTCCCCGCAATAGAGACACCCAGGCTTATATACCGGCTGGGCCAAAAGTCACTACCCATCGTAAAGATCCATTATTTGAATACAAAACAAACAAAAATTGAATTCATAACACTTTATTGAAATTACATGATTATTTATTATTTATTACACTGTTTCTCAAATTGTTTTCTATTTTTGTCGATACATTTCTGCAGACGACCAGTTCGCTTAAGCATACTTGTTTGTACGGTGGTGTATTGGAATCTATTTCTTCAAAAGTGTTTTGAATAGCACCTTTTAAGGCCAAAATTGTTTGCGGTTTTGTAGCTTAAACTTTAAATTTAACAATTCCCCAAAAGAAAAAATCCACGAGTCCGGGTGAAATTTCTATTGACCTCGTCGTCCAATAATTCCCCACCAAATAACTCATCGAAGTAGTTTTGCACTGCTGTAGCGTAATGGGGTGGACCTCCATCTTGTTGAAAGCAGGTTGATGTTGTAGTTCATGTTTAGCCCTGGAATGACATAGGATGCCAACGTTTCTAGGTACTTTTCTCCAGTTACTATTCCATCAAAAAACCAAAACCCAGTTACTCTACGACATGAGATACCACCCCAAACGGTAACATCATTTTGATTTAGCTACCTCTCAAAAACAATTCTACGGTTTCTCTGAATACCAATAAGTACAATTGTGTCTGATAACGTGGCCTGTCAATTTGAAAGTTATGTCTCATCAATCAAAATTATCTTTAAAAAAACAACTCATTATCACTTTCTCTTACTTTATTTACCATTGTCTCGCAAAATTGAAGCCTACGATCAGGATCGTCTTCCAATAGGTCATGTATGAAACGAGGCATGTAATGTTTAAATTTAGGATTATGTAAAATTCTCCAAACAGAAGTTATAGAAATATTCTGTTCGAGAGATAGCCTACGTGTAGACGTTTTAGGGCTCTGGATAACCGCTTCTTAAATTTTAAGTTTATTTTCATCACTTAATGATGACCTGCCTGACCTGTGGCAGTCCACTGCGATGCATTTTTTCAAAAGGTTTTCGTTGGAGACAGCCTTCCGTAGGTGGAATAGTGTTGAAATGGTTATTCCACTCATTTATTATTATATTATAACCATCTTTGTACCAGGTTTTTAAAGCTAAACTCTTTCTTGATTAGTAAACATCTTCACAAGTTAGAATTAACAATGTCCGATGAACATAATAACAGCTGTATACAATAGATATTTGATTGAAGAGCAATGCACTCTGGTGTTTGTATCAATAATTGATGAAAACAAAAGGTGCTAATTTAAAATCGATGGAAAGATCACAAAAAAATTATCATAATTTTTACAATGGATAACGACTTCTGGTCCACTCAGTATATACATGTATAAGGAAATTACTTTTTTGGTGAAGGGAATTTTTGTACTCCTTACACCTCAAAACGTAAAGAAAATTCAATTTTACCCCCCCCAACCAACACAACACCCACCCATCCACAATCCCACCGTGTTGTGACCAAAACTAATACGGTACTTTTCTTCGAATAATCTGTAAAAATATATAGATTGAGATATTAGACATTAGCATTGATACTACTGATTATGATAAGCATTAATGGTACAAATTGAAATGAATAAATTTCTGCTTCAATTTGATCGAAAAATTTAAATATAACTAAAATTAAAACACTTAGCAATTTATTGACAAATATTTAATTAAAAATATTCTACACAGGTAGCACTCAATACAAACCTTTTACGTCAGTGAGCCTATAAATAACATAAAACAATATTTTTTTATTAAATCTTTGAAAACTGCAGAACAAATTGTTAAATTTTAAAATTAAAAATAATAAAAATTCCCGCAATCTTGTGAATTTTGGTTAATTGAGCTAATTATATCTGTATATACTCTAAAATACGACACGGTCTTGGTATAATTTTTACTGATTATCTAGTCACGAAATAATTATTATTGGTCATCTACAGGTGGTCGCACCTGTCTGTTATTGCCTAGTAAACATATAAATTATAAATTTATAGGACATAGTAGTGGAGTTCAATAAAACATCAACTTTTAATACCTGTAACTTTCTTGATCGACGTGCGTGTGCGTTTAATTTTTTAAAGATTTATTTATTTCTAAAAAAAATTACGTTCCTTTTTTAGTAATAACTAGTTAACTGTTAAAACATTTTTAACCACATTATTTGATTAAAAATAACCTTCTCCGATAAATTTATAACATTTTTATTTTAATCTTTCAACTGCTTATAGCGGTTAATATTTTTTTAATTTTTATTACGTTCATAAAATATTTGTAGCAAATTTAAAAAAAACTTTATTGTCAATCTGATATAGGCAACATGTATAAATAGATATATATTATATTCTTTTTAATTACCGCACGTTGCAATTTTATTCGTTAGGTTTCATATCCAATTAAAATTAAGTGCTTTTAGTATTTATTATTATAAGTTATAAATCAGTTATTAATTAAATTTCAATTTTTATATTAATATATTATTACATGATATAACTTTTAAATTTAATCGCTTTTCTGCACTATAATTTTAATAAATAAATTTGGCTGAAATTAAAAACAAAAAAAACATATTAATATGATAAAATCAGTTATTTAACGAGTTAGATGATATTTCTAAGGCGCCGTATAAGCATTGCATTAATTTTAAAGCATAGTAAAACTTAATCAACAATTTTTCAGTGCTACAAATTCTATAATTTTAATTTATGAATTATTGGAAAAATTATTATTTTATTACTTTTTTGTTTAATTTTAAAATCGTATGTAGAGATTAAATTAATTTCTTTTAATTTTAATTATTTTTTTAGTTTTTATTAATGTTCTACCATTTGGTAAGTATAACATTTTCTTTTAAAGGTTCCAAAATTGTGCTTTTTTTAAATCTTACATATTTATTAATGCCAATAAGCTGTCTTATGATAGGTTCTGAGCTTTTTTAATATACAGATTATTTACTTGGACCCACCGGGTTGGTCTAGTGGTGAACGCATCTTCGCAAATCAGCTGATTTCGAAGTCAAGAGTTCCAAGGTTCAAATTAGGATTTGAACGTAAAGTTCAAATTGTAAAGGCAGTTACTTACTTTTATACGGATTTGAATACTAGATTGTGGATACCGGTGTTCTTTAGTGGTCGGGTTTCAATTAACCACACATCCCAGGAACGGTCCACCTGAGACTGTACAGGACTACACTTCACTTACATTCATACATATCCTCTGAAGTAATGCTTGACGGTGATTCCCGGAGGCTAAACAGGAAAAAAAAGATCATTTACTTATACACAAGTGTACGTACTTTTTATAAATTGAACATAAAATTTATGAAGAACAAATAAAATATTGTTAATATATAATTATATTGTTGGTAATTTATTCACACTCGTATATCCAAAAGCTATTGATTATTTCTCAATCAAAAAAAGGAATTATAAATGATTCACAAATAATGTAACAAACTTTCGGGATTTGTTCTACTGGTGAAAATAAAGAAGAAAATTTATATAAACATAGTTCATAAACGCTTCTTTAGAGATGTCGGGCGAAAGATTTCAACCTAAGTTCTAAGCCATTAAGCCTGATTGCAATTCTTGGGACCTAAATTAAGTATTTTTAAAAGAAATTTGACCTGAAAATTTAAAAAAATAGGTCCAGAACTGTATTTTTAGATTTTTGGAGAAATCATGGGTAAAATACAAAAGATTGGGGTCGAAAAACACACTATTTTGTGTTTAGCATGAAATAACTTTATTAAATGGGTAATAAACATATAAAAGTTTTAATAGTACTTAACGGTTCTACTGAACTTCCTGTTCGAAAATTACCTAAAATACAGTTCTGGGACGTAATTTTTTTTTTTCAGGTCAAATTTCTTATCAAACCTCTAAATTCACTCCTTAATTTGGGTCTTAATATAATTATTTCTTTAGATAATTTCAATTAATTTTGTGTGTAACTCAAATACAATCATTACGCAAAATATCATTTTGAATAGATTAGAAGTACATTCACCCGCAAATACAAAGGACGCATTCATGCATTATATAAAACAATGGAAACAATTTTATAAATTATCTTTTAGAGAAAGGATACAGATTAAGGAATACTGTAGACAAAAAACAACTTGAAAGAGAAACTGAAAACAAAATTGCACACAAAAGAAAAGAAATATTACTTCCATCACTGTTACATTGGTAATCATATCTGTCATATACCCAAATTATCTCGTAGTATCAACACTTTGAGTATTACAACAGTTAATTCTAAGATGTACATTTTTTTAAAGAATAAACATAATATTTTTTTATAAATTACAGTACACCTCATAAAGTTTTCGAACATTTTTACAACTTATCATTATCTATCAACTTTGTAATAAATATTATTTTAAATATACAACAATCTAAAGCATAATATAACAGAAAAATAATAAATTTACTCGTACATAGAGTATTTATATTAAAAAAACCGGTAATATTTAATATAAATTAATAATTATTAATAAATACAGCGGAAAACAAATCATAATTTTTTTTAATCAAAGCACAAGTGATAAATTCTTTTTAAAAATTAAAAACTATTAATCTGTAAAAAGGAGACTCGATAAGGTATTGAAGAAACTGTAAGATTAGATTAACTATTCATGTTAAACTTTTACAATTGGCTGATGAACATTTTTTTTGTTGGAAATGAAGACAGGATAAGAAGTGTATTCTTTGCCAGCCAGCCATGACCACCAAAACCATATTTTGTCTATATTGAGTCTGTAACCGGTTATATTTAGAATTTCAATTTTGTTTAACCAAAATTTTATCATCGAGGTAATAGTAAGGCTAATAAGAAAGTGAAATTGAAAGAAATATTAAAGAGAAAAAAAGAATAAAAAAATATAACGGAGAAAGGTGGTTCGAATAATTGTACCTTTGGTGTGAAAGGTGAAAAGTTCACCTTTCATTATTCAAAACTTATGCCGCTCGATCATTAATATCTTTAAATAAAGTCCTTGATAGTTTGATCAATATATATTTTATCTGTACTTTATTTATAACACATTTAGATACATTGTCACTTATTTAAATATTATCATTAGTCAATTATCTCACATTCTTAAGTTTAAACTGGTGTACATGTAGAATATTAATGTTTAAAGAGTAAATATAACTAATGTATTTATATTATGTTAAGTTACATCTTTTAACGATTGATTTAGACAAACAATACAATTATAAAGACAAAAATATATCATAAAAAACAGCTCATCAACTATAATAACAAATTTATATGCTTTACATAAGTAACAAGAAAAGAGTTAAATAGTTTATTTACATTAATAAGGAGGACATGAAATTGAACAAAAGGAACCATAAAAAGATATGGATTGGGTAAAAGAAAAGATAAAAAAAACAAAGATAAAAGAAGGAAACTTAAAGAAGAACGGTGAGAAAACAAAAACGTAAGATAAATATGGTCAAAATAAAAGTGAAAAGACAGTAAAGAACTGTACAAAAAAAAGGTGGAAAAGTATGTTGAAATAAAGTAGAGAAAACGATTTCAACATAAAAAAAGAGAAATAAACAAGAGTCTGGTAGAAGTAGGAGAAAAGGAAATGAAAAAAAAATACAAAAGGAGGAAAAGAAAAACGAAGTGAGAAGAGGATGGAGAGGATAATAAAATTAAAGGAAAGAGAAAAAGAAAACGAATGAGGAAAAACAGATTATCCAGTATGAGATGGAGAATGTAATTTGTAGCAATAGATTACCCCTTTTTTTGTTTGGCTTCCGAAACCATCGTAATATATTACTTCAAAGGATGAATGAGGATGATATGTATGAATGTAAATGAAGTATAGTCTTGTACAGTCTCAGATCGACCATTTCTGAGATGTGTAGTAAATTTAAACCCAACCACCAAAGAACACCGGTATCTATGATCTAGTATTTAAATTCGTATAAAATTAATTGCCTTTACTAGTATTTTAACCTTAGAACTCTCAACTTCGAAATCAACTGGTTTGCGATGACGAGTTAACTACTAGATCAAACTGGTGAATTTATTGTTTGAGATCCAAATATGGATAAATACTATGAATAAACTAAGAGAAATTTCCAAACAAGCAATGTCGTATAATTATATAATAAAAAAAAAAAATCTGCTGTTAAAAAGGATGAAATAGAATAATACAAATAAAAATTAATATTTATGGGTCATTCAAGTAAAATTATTGCTCCATAACGTTTTTTATTGCATTATCAATAAAATAAATAGAAAATATTTCAAAATATTATTATTAATATCAAAAATAAAAGAATCCTTCTATTTAAAACAAGAAAAGTTTTTGTACATAATGAAAGTACGAAAGATAAAAACAAACAGCTTAAAAATATTTACAATTTCACAAATGAATATTTTCTCTACTATAATAATTGTTAATATGTTTCTGTTTAGAAACTTTTTTATCTAAAGAATAAAATAATTATTAAACTGAATTCCTTAATCATGAATACATTTTCAGATGAGTTAAAATTTAAATAACTATGTTAAATCGTATTAGTTCAAGCACAGTTGAATTAAATGCTTTATCAAGCATGCCTATAAATTAGTATAAATTTGTAACTTAAGTGAGAAGGGATTTTGGTTATTAATTCAGCTGGGTTCACAAATTAAACCGGGAAATATAACATATACAGTTCATAAGCCGTAAGTTACTCTCTATCTACAGATGACGTCAGAGATTTATACTGTATTAAAATACAAAATGCACAGATACGAGCTTTGTTGAATCTTATTTTGTATGACAGTAATGTTTTGTTCGTAAAATATTACAGTGGCATGGTAAACAACAGAAAAACTAAAAAAAGAAATGTTTTAAAATTATTAATACATTAGACCCAATGTAAATAACGCGTGGACTTTTACACTGTAACCCATACACTTTTTTTTATTACATTCTTTTCAATAAAACTTAGTAACTTCAGGTAATTAAATTATCAAACTTATTTCCACAGGATTATATTATTTTTTTTTTTTTAAATTATATGATAAATATAGAGGGCTGACCAACGTGGTCGGCCCAGCTACCACGGAGTTGTAGCGTCTCAGCCTTTCATCCGGTGGTCCCGGGTTCGAATCCCGGTCAGGCATGGCATTTTTCATATGCTAAAAAATTTGCATTTCATATGCTCAAGGTTCGAGCTTATATGGTGAATTAATCATCAAAAAAAAAATTCCTTTCTGTGACCATAGGTTTTGGTAAAGTTATTTTTCTTACGTAGTGGTCCTCCGTGGTTAGCTATCCTTTCTTACCAACCAGTATTCTCCTTATCGTTGATCTCTATTATCTGTTTTGCTTTCTATGGATATGGAACCTAACCTGTAGAATCAGTATGTCTTAAAACAATAGAGAACACCTTTACCTGTGGATATATCCTAGGAATTTCTTTTGTCTGATATTTTCTCACCATGCTTCAGACTGATGGTGCCTATAGCTCTCTCAGCCGGTAGGCATTTCAAATCTGAATTTCCTGTTCGTTATCTTAAAATACTAAATTATATTCAATAATGTTTAAAAATAAATAAATAAATATGATGGTTACGTAGATACTCGTATACATATAATTTTAATAAATTCGATATTTTTTCAGGCTGTTTGTTTTACCAGCAGGGCTCAAAAATAGCTGAAATGATCTTAAATTTTAAACATAATAAAGGGCTTACCTCATAACCGGAATTAATTTTTTATCAATCTAATTAACTGTTACTCAATTTGCTGCTCTCCAAAAAACATTATTACTTATTAAATGTTTTCCCTTGTTGAATGTAAGAAAATTTTTTTTGTGTTCTTTTATTAGAATACATTTTAAGGTAAAATTAAAACCCCGAAGAATTTTTAGCAATTTATTATTAAAGCACTTTCGTAAGGATATTGATGTATTGTAGAACGTTGTAGAGCTTATATTAATTATTCAAAATTAAATATAGTATCGATCTGAATTTAAATAATGTTGTCTATTAATTGCAACATTACTATATTTCATAAGATACTCATTACCCAAAGATAAATAATTTAAAAAATATTGCTTAATTATCTATACATGTAGATTTAAAAAAATAAAAATAAATTTCTTTCTATTGCCAGCCCTGTAATAATAAAAATAATCTCTTAAAAGCAAATTAAAAAATCCTTTAAAAGTAATAAAAAAGATTTTTATTATATTACTGTTTTTACTTCCTTGTACAAAGTAAAGGAAATATTGTGTTGCAAAAAATTTCGGTTTCCAAATTTCAAAGGAAATATCCATTTTGCCATCCGCGGATACATTTTGACTAGTTTCGGCGTGACGTCTGTACATACGAACACTGTATGTACGCATGCATCTCGCATAACTCAAAAAGGATTAGCCGTAGGATGTTGAACTTTTTGATTTAGGACTGTTGTAACATCTAGTTGTGCACTTCCCTCTTTGATTGCAATCGAATGAACCAAAAGTGTCCAAAACAGCCCAAAATCTAAAAAAAAATAGATTTTGGACTTTTTCTTAACTGCAGTAATAAGCCCTCACTGAGAGCTTTTCAACGATACATCATTAGTGGTAATTATTTTCATTGGCTCTAGAATTCTAGCCAAATAAAACTTTAATTAATGAAATATTTTGATCTAAAAAGGGGAAGGCACATCGGTTCGAATCCGATTTCATTTCCGATTTTTTTGTTTTAATTTAAATATATTGATTTATCAATAATATTAACCTCTGATTGTAAAAAATGTTTTACAATAAATAATAGCAATAACAAAAAAAAAATATGAAAAAATCAGAAGTTATTAGCGATATAAAATTTAACGTGCTTTTCATTTAAAAAAATATGTAATGTAATTTAATAGGCGTACAAGAAAGTCATGCGTTATTCACATCACATTTTTTTTTATCAATAAACGGAAAAAATAAATTTAATCTTGTCGAAACCAACTGTTAACAAACATTTCTGTTAAACTGTACTATTGGGGAAACTATTGAAACAATTCCATCATATTTTCCAGGGGGAACACGATTCAATCAAGACATGTAATTGAAACACCTGCGCTTTTATTTCACTTAAAATCCATATCTTGATATAGTTAACCTATAGTGTGTAGGGGTGAGGAAATGATCCGTACTGAATACTATGATAATTGCATAAATGAGCAAAGTTTACTTGAAAGTCATTTAAAGGTATACTAGTATCAAATCAATTTATAACTTTAAAACTTAACAGATCATTAAGCAATCGAAACTCGAAAATTATATAATAAGTTACTTTTGTATTATTAATATTACTATTATAATGAATAAAATTTCCATTATTATTCCTTTATTATAGTATAAAATTAAATTATTTTCCATACATTCCGCATGATAAAAGTATAATGTTAAAATCAGTATATAATAAATTCTATAAATATACAAGAAGCAGTTTAATGTTATTAATTCTGATAATGTCGTCTATCATAGTTAAAAATCAGAGAATTAATGATTTAATTTTTTTTTTCAAATCAAGGTAAATTCTATTTTACTTCCTTGTACGAAGTAAAGGAAGTATTGTGATCGCGAAAAATTTCGGTTTTTAAGTTTCAACGAAAATATCCATTTTGACCAACTCTGAATCTATTTTGAATAATTTCAGCATGACGTCTGTACGTATATTCGTCCGTACATATATGTGTTCGAATGTACGTATATATCTCGCATAATTAAAAAACAATTAGCCACAGGATGTTGAAATGTTTGATTTAGGACTGTTGTTGTGCACCTCCCCTTTTGATTGCAATCAACTTTACCAAAAATGTCCAGAAAAGGCCAAAATCCCCATTTTAGACTTTTTCTTAACTGCAGTAATAACCCTCATTGAGAGCTTTTCAACGATATATCACATAGGTGGTTCTTATTTTCATTGCTTCCAAAGTTATAGCCAAATAGAATCTCTAAATTTGATAACACATCATCAGTTTGGCCTCTGTCAGGATGCCACCAATGCAAATACTTCGGTAGACATTTCGATCAGTGTATTTACACAACCTACTATCGATCTGCTTAACCTGTATTTACTTTATATTTACTGTGTATTTACTTTATTCAATCTGCTTAACCTTCTCTGGTTGCGTTAATATAAACAAACTAATGAAAAAATAAAGAACATAAGATTTTCATCTAGTTATGAGAAAAATTATTTATTTTAATTTAATTTTGTTAGACATAAGTTTTTCTGGCAACATATTTCTAAAATAAATTTATATTAAAACATCTGCGAATGTTACCGTATGTAATAACAGTTGCAGGAGATTTAAAATATGTCGTATAAGTTACATGAATATGGCATAGCTTCTCACATTTGCTATTAGTATTAGCACCAACTAATACTAACATTTTTAATTAAAATTATTATATATTTTATATTTATACTAACATCCCCGTCGCGGCTACGCCCGCGCTATATGGTTACTTGCATTTCCACTTGCGGTCAGGAGATGTTAGCCGGTAAGAGGTTCTGCCCCCCTGGATCTCTCTGTGTCATTAAACTCATGCTTGTGAAAATAATAATGATAAATAAAAATTAAAGCCTGTTTAATTAATAATAAAACCTATCAGTGTACTGCAATCTTCAGAGCAACTGTTTCGTCAGAACAGGACCTACTAATTGTTTTTTTTTAGACTTCCCGTTGCGGCTTCGCACTTGAAATACATAATCATAATTACAAACATAGATTACCATCACATGTTACCAAATCTCATAAAAATTGATTTAATAGCCGTAGCATAAAACAGCAAAGATGTAAAAACAATTTATGATTTTTTTTTACTCCTTAAAATATTAAAATTTAAAAACCCGAAAATGGTTTTTAGATAATTATCTGAATAATATTCACAAGCCTAAATCGAGTGAATATCTCGTTTAGTACAGTCGGAAATATGGAAAATTTTCAATCATTGTTCGAAATGTTTTTATCTTTCTTCAACCCTTTCAAGATAGAATTTCAAAAACCTAGAAATTTGTTTTTAGATGTTTACATGAAGATTACACATACCAAAAATTATGAAGATATCTTCATTTTTTACTGAGAAATTTAAAAAAATAGTAAATTTCATTGTTACTTCATTATAACCCTTTAAACTTAGAATTTAAAAAAAATTATCTCTTATTGTGCACTTATACCGTAAGAAGAATATGTATAAAAATTTTCATTACTTTATCTTTAGTAGATTTTTCTAGGCGTGGATTATAAGTCACTCACGATATATTTTTTTTTTCGTACAGGCCTCCAGAAAATCACGCAAATATCATTTCAATTCTTTTTATTCTGATTTTCCTTCTTTTTCCTATAAAATTCTTTCATTCTTTCACTAAGCTATGTTTTTCGTTCTTCTGTCCAGCACATGCGCTATCTTTTTTTTTTTTGCTTTAATAAGAACCACTAATTTGCGGATCTTTTCTCTAGATTTTTTTCTATCTTGAAAATTTTTTATTTCTATATTTTCTTTATTTAAGTTTTCCTTCTTTTTAGGTTTTACGTATGAGACTAGAATTTTATATTTCTAAAATTTATCAAAGGGTTTTTTTCAATCTATCTGAATCCATTCGAATCATATTTCTCACAATATTTTATAGTCTTCTTTTTTCGGATTGTGGTATCTAAATCTTCAAAAGTTTTATCCTTTTTTTCTTATTTTTCCTTTAATTCTGTAAATTTCTTTGTTTGACTTCATTTTCTTCGTTTTTCTTGGATTAAAATCTAAGAAAAACTTTCGTTTTTTCTTGGTCCTAAAATTCTCCTTGCAGTTTTTAAAAGTGATTCTAGATTTGTTATATTAATGTTTCTGTCTTATAGACTATTACTGATTTCAGTGCTGTATTATAATGTCTCAATTTTGCATTTATGGATATATTTTTCTTGTACATATTTTTAATTAAAAATTCCAATCTCTCAAAAATTGTTTTTCTGCTTTCAAACGCCTTCTTATCCGAACCATTTGAGGTTGTTATATTACCTAGATATTTAAATTTATCTGTGTATTTAATTTTTCCAAATGTAGTTTCTATACATTTCTTGTTTTGTTTAGAATTTTTCATTATTTCTGTTTTAGAAAAGCTGGTAAACCAGCATTTCAGCAATTACTTTAAAATCGTCAAATTGAGAAATTGTCTCTTTTTCTGAATTCACCAATAAGGCAAACAATTTACTCTTATTTTCCTTTACCTGCGCCGATTCCAAAAGCAGTTTTCTTAACATTTCAAAATGTTTTCATTATTTTATCTAATACTAGGTTAAACATTATAGGAAAAAACCATCACCCTCTTTCATACCTGTTTTAATTTCGAAAGGATTGCTGATTTCACCTAAAAATTTTACTTTTGAGTAAGTTTTTTTTAGATTTAAAGTTTCTGATCGACTTCATATTTTATCAGTAAGTGTTTCCCTTACTGATGATAATAACAATAAAAGTTTCCCTGTCTACAGAAGAATCATAAGCTTTTTGCAAATCAACAAATGTTATAAATATCGATTTTGATATTAGCATCTGATACATATCTAATTTGTTTAGTAGTAGTGTAGAGAAAATTTTATTTGTTACTCGTAAGTAAGAGGGAGATCCTCGTAAGGGAGAAATTTCTCCTTAATTATTCTCATTCTTTTATATATATATATTTTTTTATTTCTTACGTTTTTCTCCTACGAATTTCTCACTCTCTCTCTCTCTCTCTCTCTCTCTATATATATATATATATATATATATATATATATATATGATATTAGAATTCCGTTTTGTTATTACTATGTGTATGTATGTATTAGTTTATTTTTTAAATGTTCCACTTTGCGTTTTTAATAATTTAAAAATCTGTTAACCCCACATGACTTCCTTATACACCTGTTAAATTACATACGAGTATACACATTTTTTTTTTTAAGTGCATAAAATCTATCTCATTAATAACTTCTGATAATTTTTTTTTTTTGTTATTGTGTTATATTCACCGTTAAAATGTTTTTACAATCTAGGTTAATATTTATTAATAAATCAGAATATTTTAATTAAAAAAGAGTTTAAAAAAAATAAAAGGAGATAAAGTCTGATTCGGATCGATGTGCCTTTCCCTTTTAAGATAAAAATATTTCATTAATTAAAATGTTATTTGGCTATAACTCTGGAACCAATGTAAATAAGTACCACTTATGATATATCTTTGAAAAGCTGGATTTTGGACTTTTTTGGACATTTTTGGTTCAGTCGATTGCAATCAAAAGGAGAGGTGTACAACTAGATGTTACACACTTCTAAATCCAAAATTTCAACATCCTACGGCTTATCGTTTTTGAGTTATGCGAGATACATACGTACGTATGTACGTACAGACTTCAAGCCGAAACTAGACAAAATGGATTCAGGGATGGTCAAAATGGATATTTCCGTTAAAATCTGAAAACCGAAATTTTTCGCGATTACACTACTTTTACTCGTACAAGGAAGTGAAAATAATTATAAAGTTAATTTTGATATTACTCCTCCAGATCTTTCTTCTTCACTTTGTTTCTTTTAACAACGTAAATAATATTAAATGTAAACTGACAAGCACAATGTAAAAAATTAAGAAAAATCTGTAAGCATTTTAACTTTTTTAATTTTTCTAGTTTAATATTTTAAGTTTATGAAGTCATAAATAAATTCTTAATTAAATTAACTTGTGTATAAATTTATTTTTTAATATTAGCAGTTATATTAGGTTTGCTATCGGATTAATATCTTAATTTTCACTGTATGGAACAAAAAAAAAATCTTATTTCAAATGCATAATATTTTGGTTTATCCATAATACTTATACTTATATCAGTAAAGTATTCAAACTTTAAATGAAATTCTTCTGAGTAGTTATACTGAAAAGTAGAGGATAAGAAAGGATAAAGGGAGTTTTCCTTCCTTCCTTAGAAAGGACATTAAACTTAACTTGCTATGCTGAAAGGATGAAAGTCTATTTATCAAGCTAGCAGTGAGAATTTGTTCAGAGAAGAAGAATGCATTAAGACGGCAGGCAATATTATGTTCCTAAAAATAGAATTCTATATTTATCTAAGACTTATATAAGCCTACTTATAAAAAAGAAAAATACCTTGTTAAAAATATTATATTTCGCCTCAATTAAACGAAAAAAAAAATTTGCCGGCTCACATCTTTTAAATCTTTTTAACAGTAGATTTCTGCTTAAATTTATTTAAAGTTTTATTCAGTATATCACATAGATTAGCACATTTTAAAATAAACCTTAAATACAAATAATAAATTGAAACTGTCTATTTATTTAAATTATACTAATAAAATATTTAACACACAGCTATGAAAAGGTAAAAATACTTATTCCCCATTGAAAAGTTGAGGGAAAAATAATTTTAAAAATTAAGCAAACAAAAAATAATTTTAATTTTAAGTTATTAAAATACGAAGTATTTTAAATCTGTATAAAAAATTGTTTCTATTAAATTTCATTTTTTCTTATTCTTTTTACTTTTTCAAAGATACAGACCAGTATTTAATTATCTTTTGAAAGCACTGGCGTTTTTAATCAGTGATTTCAATAACAGTAAGAACAGCAGTTTATTTTTAAAATCGTAAAACATAAATAAAATGAAGTACAAAAAATTTAGCATTCTCGGTTATTGTAATTTGGCCTGTCAGTTGGTGGTGTTATCTGCAAGATCAAATAGTCTTTTATTCGATTCTCAGCAAAATTTCTTGGGTAATTTTTGATCATTTAATCCAACTTATAAAAACGACTGAGTTTGCAATGCAAAAAAATAAAATTATTTTTTAATTTTAAAAATTATCTAAAGAATGAAGAAATATAAAGATTGTTTTTTGACATAGCTTATTGTTTTTAATATATTTTTATTTTATTTTTTATCCCTAATGTGTACAGTGCAATCTAACTTGTGAACAATAAGCAACCTCACGGCTCAATGAGATGAGGATGATATGTATGACATGTAAATGAGGTGTAATCTTGTCCAGACTCAGGCCGTCAATTCCTGAGATGTACGGTTAATTGAATCCCAACCACCAAAATACACCGGTATACATTGTCTAGTAATCAAATTCATTTATAGTTAATTTATCTTTAGTAGGTATTGAACCTCAGAATCATCAGCTTTGAAAACCGGCTGATAACACCTGACGATTTTACCACTAGACCATCCGATGGGTTTAGTAAATTAACATTTTTTTTTTTTTTTTTAATTTAATTTTCAGATCATTTATGTATATCCTAACCCAATTTTTTTTATTAGTTTTTACTTCCTTCTCCGAAGTAAAGGATCGCGAAAAATTTCGGTTTTCAATTTCAACGGAAATATCCATTTTGACCATCCCTGAAACCATTTTGACTAGTTTCCGCGTGACATCTGTACGTATGTATGTATCTCGCATAACCCAAAAACGATTAGCCATAGGATGTTGACGTTTTGGATTTAGGATTGCTGTAACATCTAGTTGTGCATCTTCGTTTTTGATGGCAATTGACTGAACCAAAAGTGTCAAAAAAAGCCCAAATTCCCCAAAAAAAAAAAAATGGATTTTGGATTTTTTCTTAACAGCAGTAACAAGCCCTCATTAAGAGCTTTTCAACGATATATCAAAAGTGGTAATTATTTTCATCGGTTCCTGAAAAAAATTTAATTAATGAAATATTTGCTTCTTAAAATGGGAAGGCACATCGATTCGAATCAGACTTCATTTCTTTTTTTAATTTTTTTTATTTAAATACATTTATTTATTAATGATTATTAACCTCTAATTGTAAAAAAATGTACGATAAATAATAATTCAATAATAACAATTAAAAAAATCTGAAGTTATTAGCGAAATAAAATATGTTTTTTTTAAATCTTTATACTTAAACACATTTTTAAAAGTATTCATATATACAATAAATCTGGTAAAACATCTGATTATTTAATATTAATTTAAAATTATAATTTAGAATCGTATTATTTTTGGATTTTCTAGTTTAATTTATTTAATTATTCTGGAATTTCTATTTAATTTTATCTACATTAAAATTAACTACAGAATGACTGAAAAATAGATCCTCACAAGAACATATACACTAAGGTATATATGCCCGATTTTTAATAAATTAAAAAACATTCTTATCTTTAAGTTCATTGCTTCTCTGATATTGTCGAACAATATTCTCCCTAAGTCAGAGTTGATCGTCATTTCGTTTATTTATTTTTTTTTGCCAATCATTTGATCACTGTTTGGTTTGATATAATTCTTCTGATCTTAATTTGTGTACACGTTCTGTAGTTTTCAAATTTTCTCTCTCTTTATATTCATCATCCGCTCTTAATCTTTCCTTGGTCTTAACGTTTTCTTCCTCTTTATATTTATTATCTTCTTTTAATGTTTTTAATTTTCTTTGAGAAATATTTCTCAAAGAAATCTTCTCTTTTTTAAGATATATTTCTTCATGTTATCTTTCTTTTTCCTGTATGATTGTTTCTTTTTTCATTTTTGATTACTCACAAAATAATACAATAATAAAAACTGAATACTTTACACTATAAGGTCAAAATTAACATTAGTACCAAGTATACAGGAGTTCGTTTACTAAACGAAATAGTTTAATTATTATTAACTTTTATTTATACGACACACCAGAAATCTAAAACGTTTGTTAATCAGCAACTCACGAAGATATGAATAATATTGATCTAGTAATTCGAGTAATAAAGAAGTAATATTTCATGTAAGATTGTTGAATTAATAATTGTGTAAATATTTTATGTTAATAAAAACTAATATTTCAGCAGTTGTGTTACTGTCCACTTTATTAAAGAATTAGAGGATCGTATTTCACTTTCAAGTGAAATAAGTTTAAATGAAGTGTAGCAAAAAAATGCGTATATGTAATTTAATAGGTGTAGTTTAATAGGCGTAAGTCATATAATATAGAAATAGAATAGAGATAGAATGAAGAAGATACACAGAGGGGTACTGTTAGTAGTTGTATCGGCCTACAGAACGGTCTCTTATGAGGCCCTCTGTGTCCTTTCTGGAGTTTTCCCTATAGATCTTATCGCTAAATACAGAGTTGAGAAATACTTAGGCAGAACAGATAATGAAGTAAAAGAAGGATATATAACTTATGGCAGCAAAGATGGCTGGATGCAGGGGTAGCTAATTGGACTAGATTATTAATACCTCACATATTAATATGGACAAGTAGGCGTCACGGTGAAATGGATTATTATGTTACACAATTTTTAACAGGGCATGGTTGTTTCAATGCATATCTTCATAAAATTGCCAAAAGAGATCAGCCTATGTGTATGTACTGTGTAGAACAAGATGATTTTGAGCATACCATTTTGAGGTGGCACAAATGGCAGGAGTTAAGGCAGTATGCAGGTATTAGAGGGAAAACGCCGAAGGAAACAGTTGACTATATGCTTGATAGTGAGGTAAAATGGAAAAAGGTTGTTGATTACATAAGAACAGTTTTAAAGCAAAAGAACATAGATGAAAGAAATATGGGGTACTAGTTTGTTAGGTGGGGTGGACAGCCTCAGCAGTGAGAGCCAGCATGCTGAGGTGTGCTGGTTTCAATGATCTGCTGAGGAGTCCTTGGGTGTGTTTGGTAGGAATAAAAAATATCAAAAGATCCATGGGCCACACCACGGCATTGAGGTATGGTGTGGTGCCATAAAGGACGAAAAATGAAAGAAACCTCAAAAGAGCCACCGGTTAGCCCGACCTGCCATGCCGGTACATTGCCGGTAGGTGGGGACGGCTAATTAGAGTAACGGACACTCCTCTGGGTGGTGTAACGTAATTATCAAGTCGGTCCGACCCAGGGGAGTAGAGAAAAAAATATATATAATATAATATCAGATTTTTCTTTAATCAGATATAGATACGTATTTAATTATATATTATGGTAAAAATACACCTAAAGAAGAATTTAAACTTATTCATCATGAAATATACTCTATTCAGAAATATAATAAAAATTATTGTTTCTAAAATTAATATTTTCTTTTAACTTTTTTATTTTATTTTTTTCTACAATTATTTAAAACCCACCAATTTATTTATGTTGTGTTATATTTTAATGTAGCCCTACTTTTTTTAATTCGTTAGCTATTTTTATGTTTTTCAATCTCTAGTTCTATATTTTTTTTATTTTATTTTGTTAAGAATGAAAGAGTGTTAGTTTTTATTTATTTTAATAGATATCTCAAGTAAAATTTATATTTTAAAACTAATTTGTAATATAATTTTAATGTAACTAGACTATAATGGCATTTTTTCTTTTTCTATTTTTTTTTTTTATGTTAAAAGTTAAAAAAAAATAAATAAATAAAACATTTCGTGTTATTTACTGAATTAAATTTACAACTGGTGAAGAAATTATAATATTTTATGTTTCTTGCCAATCCAATTAACTAAGCTAGACTATTTCATATTGTTATTTACATTCATTCTTAGTATATTTCAACGTACTGTAGAATTAGTTCGACTCCAGATGTGGCAATAAATTTAAAAACAATTCAAATATATTAAAGAGTTCCAAATATAATCTCACTCTTTCGTTATAATTTAAACTTAAGTTTAGTTTTTAAATAAAATAATAAGGGAAAGAATATAAACATTTGAGTCTGTATGCATGTGTTGCGCGCGCGCGTGTAAAATTAACTGCTAGAATTTAAAAAGCTACTACATTTTTAAGATTTATATAAATCACTGTAGAATTATAAATGATATTTTGATTTTAATTTCAAATTTAATTAAGATAACATTTAAATTGAATAATTTAATGGGTATATTTTATTATTTATTATGTATATTGTATTAAATAAATGTTTATTTAATATATGTGTATTTTAACAGGATTTTGACTCCCGTTGAGAGCCTCAAAGAATTCTTATTTTATTATTATTTTTGTTATTTCTTTTCTTATTTTAATTGTAATATTATTATGTATTTTAAAGCTAATTCATCTTATTTTTCCGTTTAATAATGCTTGCACACAAATAAACTTTTGATAGTAATAAAAAAATATATAATTATCTGTATCAAGTCGTATCAGAGCTGGAGTCGTCGTCCTGATAGCTGCCGTTCGAAATCGGTCACAATTGTGGAGGTGGACGATCCTTGAATGCCCTCGGATATGCTTATTGCTTCCCGTACCTGATGATTACGGCTGCCGTGAGTCGAGAGGGCAAGCTGAGAGAGAAATGGAGAATCTTGTGAGAGAGTTGTCGGAGAGAGTGCCTGAGGGAGAGAGAGTAAGAGAGAGCGACTTGTTCCTGGAAATCGCCAGGGCTTATATACATTCGGGGATCGACGTCATACGGATTATTCTCAAAACAAATAATCTAATAATACATTTATTATGTCGAACCTTCCGGAACAAATTTAAACTTGATATTTTCTAATAACTGTATTACACCATATTTTTACAATATATATATTCCTATAAACAGAAATGTTTATGTATCAGTGAATGGGTAATTATTTATTACCTACGTACCTTTTAAGTTTTTTATTATCATAAATTTTAAGATTATTGCTAATTATAGAACATCATAAAATAAAGTAATTTTTAAAATTTTTATCATAAAGATCTACATTTTCTTCGATGCGGATGAATAAACAAAATTTAATACCATAGAATTTCTATAATCTGTAGCCCAACCATAATTTGTTAAAACCAACTAATAAATGTGGGATCACAATAGAATCCGAATTGCATAGATTAATTTTTTTTTATCTAACTGTACTGTAAACGTTGACCACATCCACTTTGTACTGAATAGAAAAAAATTTTTTTTCTATCATTATTTTAAAGCATTTATCTTATTCATTATTTTTTATTATGTTTTTTAAAACCTTCATTACGGAGCTTGTGTAATTATAAAATTCAATTTCTTATAATATATATTTTTTTAATTTTACAAAAAAAGTAAACGTCTTCAATTTATCTACTTATTTATTCTTTAGTAATTACAGATTATACACCTAATTACAGTTACTGATTGTGGTACTTAATAGATTTTTTACCTTTTAAAAATGCCAAACTTGACCGGAATTTTTTATTAATAAAAATTAAAGAAATATCACATTAAATGATTTTTCCGATGTAAATCAAGTTTTTACTTCTATCTTTTTTAAAAATATCACCAGATTAATGACTACATAGTACCGTGTAGTTGTAAATAATAGTTACTTTTAAGTTGTAGACGTACACCATAGAGGAAAACATTTTTGTTTTCCTCTACTATTATAATACAAATAATAATAATGTAGTACGAGTAACATCATTGTGCTAGACGGCTAAATCGCTCTTCAGACAAGTACAAAATATGTATTGTATTCTAAAGATTATGTAAATTTGATGTACTCTTTTCTAAAAAAATGTTAAGATTCTGTCAGTTTTAATTGAAATGTTTCTTTTCTTTAAAACCCTTTATCATGTTATTATTAATTAAAGTTATAAAAATACGTACCATAGTACTGTTGGTAAAACATATATTTCAGAGCAAACAAATTCTAAATTTTTACTAATATTCTAAAAACCATTTCAACAAAAAAGGTGCCCTTATGAAACTGTTTATCAGAAATTTTTTTTTTTTAATTTAATCGGCAGGTAATATTTTATACTATTAAATATACTTAAATGGTAAACTTTGTATACTCTTTTAACGAGGTAACATAAGAGGTTGATTTTGCTGTATAGGGTGAAAACTGAAAAACATTAAGTATATTTTCATATTTCCTTCCGTTTTTCTTTAAATAAATTAAAATTCACCACTATATCACAAGAAAAAAAAGTTTTAACATTGAACCAAACTTAAATTTCTCCAAGAGATCCGTGAAATATATTTCTTAAAGCACAGTTACTTTCATGGCGTGGTCTGCTACAATTCTAGCTATTTTTAAACGTTAATTCAATTCTAATTTATTCATATAACTATAAATGAAGCATTGTATAATATTAATTATTCAAACATATGTCTTATGTCTTAATTAAATTTAGTCAAAGTTTTAGTAATTATCTTTTGTTTAGGATATATCTTATAATTACAGATTTTATAGGAAGCTTATTAAAATTTTTAAAAATATTTATCGTTTTGGAAATAAATTCCAAAATATTGTAATTACATTGCTGTTGCTCTTACTTCTTTAGTCTAAATAACAGTTACATAAAATACTGTTACCAAATTTCATGACGTTAAACTGTGCAAGAATGTTTTGGTCTAATTTCGGCATTGGTCGGATTTTTAAACCAACAGACAAGGGGCATCACGTTACCCATAATAAATAGACCTTTTTTGCCCCTAAAGAAAAGGGGGCTTAATGAGACTAGTACTTTCAAATCTTACTGTAAGTAGTATTACTGGAGACGACATGCACAGAATTTTAAAAGAGCAGAGTCCCATGGGATCGGAATTAAGAACATTATAAATTTTTACTTCCTTGTACGAAGTAAAGTATTGTAATCGCGAAAAATTTCGGTTTTCAGATTTCAACGGAAATATCCATTTTGACCATCCCTGAATCCATTTTCATTAGTATGTGTGTACTTACATATCTCGCATAGCTAAAAAACGATTAGCAGTGGAATGTTGAATTTTTTTATTTAGGTGTGTTGTAACATCTATTTGTGCACCTCCCCTTTTAATTGGAATCGATTGAACCAAAAGTGTCCAAAAAAAGTCCAAAATCTCCAAAAAAAATTGGATTTTAGACTTTTTCTTAACTATAGTAATAAGGCCTCATTAAGAGCTTTTCAACGACACATCATAAGTGGTACTTATTTTTATTGGTTCCAGAGTTATAGCCAAATAAAATTTGAATTAATAAAATATTTGGATCTTACAAGGGGAAGACACATCGGTTCGATTAGACTTCATCTCCTTTTTTTAATTTTTTTTTTAATTTAAATATATTGATTTATTAATAATTATTAACCCGTGATTATAAAAAAAGTTTTACAATAAATTATAATTATTCAAAAATAATAAAAATAAAAAATATGAAAAAATCAGACGTTATTATTGAAATGAAATTTTCTGTAAATTTAGAAATGTCCATATGTAATTTAATAGGCATTATCTATTAAATTACATAAGACATATTAAAAAAAATATAATTCTTCTTTTGTGTACACGTTCACTAGTTTTCAAATTTTCTTCTTCTGTATTCACCTTCCTCTCTTAATCTATTTCTTTCCTGGGTCTTATCGTTTTCTACCTCTTTAAATTTATCATCTTCTATTAATGTTTTGATTATTTTTTAGATTGCAACATTTTCTTCCTGTTTTTTTTTTTTTTTGTTTTTGGTTTTTCCTTTTTTCTTTTTTTAAATTTAAATATATTGATTTATTAATAATTAATAACCTCTGATTGTAAAATAATTTTACAATAAATAATAAGTCAATAATAACAATAAAAAAAAAATTGAAAAAAATCAAGTTATAAATTTAACTTTTTATGTACATTTAAAATTGTGTATATGTAAATTAATAGGCGTACAAGGAAATCATGTGGTGTCCACATCAGATTTTTATAATTTGTTCATAAAAATGTTTTGTCTAGCGGTTAACTGTTCGTCGCAATTCATTTGTTTAACAACTGATTTTTGAAGACGAAGGTACTAAGATTCAAATCCTAGTAAAGGTTAATTGATTTTATACGGATTTGAATATTAGGTAGTGTATATCTGTGTACTTTGGTGGTTGGAGTTCAATTAACTACACGTCTCAGGGATGACAGCCTGAGTCTGTACAAGACTTTATCTCGTTTACATTAATACATATCATACCCATCTCGTTGGGCTCAGTTGACCCGATTGCAGCGTACACATTAGGGAAATAAATAATTTTGTTATAATCTCTGATACTTTGTTCTTCACGTTGTGGCAATTATTAAAAATATTATTTATTTTATTAAATAACAAATTTATTTTACTAAAAGTTTTGATTTTTTAAGCAATCATACTTTAATTTCAGTATAATTTTGATGATAAAAACTGTTTTTTGGTAAAAGGGTATCTACTTAAACCCAAAATGTTTTACTAGATACTCCATAATGTTTTACTGAATTCTCCATAACTTTTAAGGGTAAAACATCATTTGAAATAAGGGGTTGAATCAGATCCAAATTTTTTACTAAACATTTTGATTATTTCGCAATTTCCTCTAAATATTGAACATTTAAATCATTGATATTTAAAAATCAACCCTATGACCTTTTTGCAAAAAACATTTTTCAAGGGAAAAGCAGGAAATTTATTCAGACCTTTGCTTGCCGGCTTGTTTTATAGTAAAATTAAATTCCATTTACATTTAATGAATTAAAATTGCTAATTTGTTTTTAATCAGTCTACAATTTTACCGGTATTAATTATACTTTAAAATATATTAAATAAATAATTGGTTAAAAATAATTTCTGTTTATTAGTCATGAATTAATTTATGGAGGAAAATGATATTGATGAAACGAAGGAGGGAAATTCGTGATACATGTAGGATAGCAGGGAATTGAGCCTGTGACCAACCAATTTAGAAACCGACACACCACCACAACTCTACGCTAAAATTAACCACTGTATAACCGGCCAGTTCGTCTTTAACATAAAATAACGGCTATCCTGATCTAACTCCAACTTTTTGTTTTTAAATGAAATAAAAAAATCATTGCGTTAAAAATAACACTCACTCTTAATCGTGTCGTTTTAATAAAGAAAGTATTTAAAATAAAACAGGTTGTATTAAGAGTACAGTAAATAACCTATTTTCTTTACCAAAATAAATAAAATTGATGTATGAAGTTTTACTAACCCTTGGTTTTCATGCTAGGAGTAAGTATAATATAAAATAATAGAAGATATTTATTGTTATTTTTACTTTTCTGTCATCGTATCTCTAGAGCTATACAGCAAGAAGAAAAACATGGTAATCAGTGAAAATATGGGGAACGGGTTTTTTCCTTTCTCGACTTCATAACCAAAAAAACAAAAAACGTGAAGGTCATGTTCGTACGCAGTGACTGACATGTTTGAAGCTTAATAACATTTGACTGTATAAACCGATTTTGGTGAAATTTGGTATAGAGACTCGTGTAAGTGGGACAATTTGTTGGTGAATGTTTGGGGTCAATATCTCTAAGGTGTGGCGTAAATAGTTTGGGATCAGTTTTTTAATGTTCTGCAAAGTATCCTCATTTTATATTCAGTACATGCGTACATGTTTATCTTACCATTTAGAAAAAAACTTTGTCCCCAAATTCTCCCCTTCCCACCAAAATCTAAAAATCTATCTTCAAACTTATTGTATATTTTTTAACGGAATTGATTTTATGTCTTCCTAGGCATAGTAGTAGTGCAAACGACAAAAAAAAAAATACTTGGGGCAGTATTCGAGGTAGTAGAGCCGATGAAAATTTAAAAATATCAATTTTTGGAATTTTTAAAAAAATTTTGGTTTATTTAAACTTATAATATTACAATAAAATTTCATCATAATTCACCCGTACCACCAAAAAAGGAATTTTAGGTAACGTTTTATTGGTTGTTTATTTTTCAGTGGATCTTTTTTAATTTTCTTTCATTTAACTTAATAAGCTAAACAAACCAAACAATTTTCTTGGGAGGTGACTTTAACCTCTCTTTTTTCTGTTTAGCCTCCGAAACCAGTTTACTTTTGAGAATGATAGAGAATTAGTTTGAGGATGATATGTATGAATGTAAATGAAGTCTACTCTTGTACAGCCTCAGGTCGACCATTCCTGAGATGTGTGGTTAATTAAAACCTAACCACCAAAGAACACCGATATCCACGATCTAGATTCAAATCCGTATAAAAGTAACTGTATTTACTAGCTGGGAGGTGATTTTCGGGGTTGTAGAGCAGAAATGAGTAAAACATATCGATTTTTTTAAACGTTTTACATGTATCATCATTTTTTTCCATTATACACGTATAAATAATCAATATGATGGAAGTATTACAACTTTGTTGTCAGTATTTTTTTTAATTAACTTCTATTTTTCTTAACGTAACAAAAAACAAACATTTATCAAATTACATCATACAATAAATTCACCGAATAATATACAGCTTATAATTTTATGCTTTTTCATGTAAATTAAATAAAAATTACACTTATGTAGCGTTATATACCATCTTGATACATAAGGACGTTGCATGTTTTATAGCACTTCTTGTGTATATAAACATGTTGATGAATATGATCCAATTTTAATCATAAAATTGTAAACTATACGTTGTACGTCCTATATTGTAGTACATTAAAAAATTCACGGTTTATCTAGTTTAAAATAATAGTAATATTAAAAAAAATATATATTATTTTTATCTTTTTATTACTCGCTTGGTTTTACCCTATAATAATTATGAAAAACAATTCTTACTTAGGAAGAGTTTTTCGTTAACAAGAAATAATAAAGAATAACAACATGATCATATTCTTAAACCTTGAAAGTTTTATTCTAAGCCTTGCCCAAAAAAAAGAAAAATTTTTACCCTCCATCCACCACAAGGAGTTCAACAAACTCTGTAAACAGTAAGCCTTAATTGAAGTAAACTGAATGTAATTTGTCTATGTCTTCATATCAGTTAAGAAAGGAACATATAAATTTTACGTAAAGATAAGTTTAAGACTATAAACTCACTTTAAGAAAGACGAGAGTAATGTTCCAATTTCAATTTGATGTTTGTACTTTTATTTAATACAATATTATTATTTAATTAACCTAAATTTATAATTTATTTTTGTAGTTTCATTAATTCTTTTATCATAAAATTTAAAATTATAATAAAATATTTGTCATTTTTTTATAGTTTTTAAATTTTATTTTTATTCTTTGAATCATGTAAGATTATTTGAATTGCATACGTAGAAAAATATTAAGTTTTTTTTTTAAATAGAAGACAAGATTTATATATTTAAAATTTTATAGAATAAAAAGTAATAAAAATAATTTTAAAAATAAACTAAGTCTAATTAATAGGCTGCATTACTTTCAGTATATTTTTATGGAACTACTTTCCTTTCGTTCCGATCACTTCGGATTACGTTTGTATAGTTTTGACTTCCTTCTTTTTCTTTTCCTAAAAGGTTTTCATTCTTTTACTCTATTGTTGTCGCTTTTCTTCCGTCCATCTATTCAGGTCTATATCCTTCTTTTTCTTTTTTCTTTCTGAAACTTAGATTCTCGAATCACTTTTTTAAATTTATCTTGTCTTTAGATAGATCCTTAAAAATGTTTAATGTTTTTATATCTGTTTTTATTTCTTTAAACCAGTCGGTCTTTGTAGCTCTGTTTATATAGAAATTAAATATTTGTTTTGTCAGTCATCGGTTATTCAGTCCGAATAAATGTTTATAAAATTGTAATCTTCTTTACCGGATTGTTCACAATTTTTTCTATATATTTTTAGATTTCTTTTCCACTTCTCAATTTGTAAATAGAAAATGTATGCAACTTTATTTTTATTATAGAAACTTATTTGAAACATTTTACCCTTCTTCTTACAGTACACTAATATATTTTATAATTAATTTAAACGTTATTAGCGATTAATTATGAGTAGATAATTATTAAATATATCTATAAAACCATTGGCAGTATCATGATTTAGTTATTTTGTCAAAAACAATAGAATATAGAAGCTGTAAGTGTAATTAATACGGTAAACCGGTTTAATATTAGGTACTTTGTGTGAGTTGAGGTAAGAAATTAATTATTGTTACAAATATAGGGTAATATCTAGGTACTATAGATTACCTAAACATAGCTAAGTAATGAAAAGCATTGGCGTCTCTATTATTCAGAGAAGCAAGGAGTGTAAGATTTATTGTTTAAATTACACTAACCGAATAACTTAACAGTAATGGATTAATTATTATTAATTACAGATTAACATTTTAAGCTTGAATAATATATATCGTTGTTAGGATTGCTTTTCTTCAAAATTATTCTTTCACATTTTTATACAAAGCGAAACCATTTTATTGAAAATAACAATTGATTAACCAAAAAATTTAAGAAAAAAATAAATATAAAAATAGCTCTTCCACTGCTTATTTATAAGGATTGCACCCTGTAATTTTGAATAATTCTAATAATCGTACTTCACAGAAAAAACCTTGCTTTTTTTAATTTAAAAAAAAAAAATTTAATATAAAACTTAAAAAAGTAATTTCGTATCCCAAAATGGAATCTTGTAATGAAATTTCTTACATCCAATGTCATATTGACTTTTATAGATTTAATATTGCAAAAGAAGGTGCTCGCTTATTAAAAAAAAAAAATCTGGTGGGGCTGTGCCGTGACGCACGACCCTTGGTTTAACGTGAAACGTTACAGACCTTGAATGAAATTCCTCCGAACAACAGACCGACCAACTTATCCGTACAGTTAAAGGGGAGAGCCACCATCGTATTTATTTGAATAAAACTGAAAGTCTCCAGTGGAAAATTTTGGTTCCTTTATTTGACCAACTCTACAGATAAATTGGTGGGTCTGTATGTCAGCGATTCCATTTTAGTGTATTGGATTGAAATAAAAACGAGACATTGACTGCGTACTAAATTTAATTTTAACATAAGACAAACACTAAATGGTACATGATATTTATGTCGACTAATATTCGATGACAGTTTTGTTCAACGTTGGTCTGTGATATGAGAAGAGACATAAGGCATAATAAGCAGCGGTAGAAGTGCTCGCGCTGTCAGCGTCGTTCACTGAGCGTGTCATGCCAGCTTGGCGACACTCCCGAAACAGTCTCGCTCGCTGGGAAGCGGATATTGGGGTACCTGTTTCTGGCCCATAACCTCCCCTTTCCAACGATATAGGTAATTTATATTTCCGGCTGGCTTTTGCGCGGGCTGAGGGTGATATTTTGAATTTTTATACTTTTTTACGTTACTTTAATTTTTTACACATAAATATTGTTTAGAATACACTTATTATTACTTAACTATATCTATTTTGACAAATTCTAAACACCTACACACGAATCGCCGCGCTATCACGTCTAAGTCGTGAGCTACACTGCATGGAAATGAGTGAGAGCGCCAGTTTTTGCCGATCTATGCTATGCTTCCTATCCGCCAACCCGCTCGCCAGTGATGTAAACTCAAAGTCGTATTGGCGAGCTGGACATGTAAGTTATAAAATGACACCGCGTTTACGTCTCTGGGACTAATAGTAAGGGAGTTATTAAAGCAGGGCGATTTATTTTTAGGACCTTTTCGTTATGCTACAAACTTTTGTTTTGGTACCCGTATTTTTCGGTGTGATTTTAAAGGTGTTACACGTCAAAAAGGTAAGAGGCGTATTCTTTTATGGATGTCGTCCCACTATAAAACAAAAGACAATGAAGAGCAGTCTATGGATTAGTTCTATTTTAGCGTATGTATCATTAAATACTGAAAAATGATGTACAGGATTTTGACCTTATAATGCCTAAAAATATACATATAATCATTAAAATGTAGTATTTCGTCTTTACTCTTCTTTTATATATTCTCCATTAATTCGGAGCGAAGAAAATCAACAAAAATGATTCGATAACGCTAATCACTCTCTCTCTCTTCTCTTCTCTCTCTCTCTCACTCTCTCTCTCTCTCTCACTCTCTCTCTCACTCTCTCTCTCTTCACATCGTCTTTCCGCACTTTACTACGTTAGGTGAAGTCAGTTTATTAACTAACGTGGGCAGAAAAATTCTTCCCTATTAATGCATTTTAACGGTAGATCGTCTTAAAAGACCACCCAAAAGTTTTTCAGAGAGAATTATTATACGAATATATGTGAAAAGGAAAATTAATATATAAATTTCAATCGTTCTTTATTTTAATTCATCCACCATTGATGAAAGGCAAAGAGAATCAACATAGTTACCATTAATTTGCTTCTTAATAACATCGAATTTTCAATTCGCCTCTCCAAACTGTCATTAGAATACAGTGGAATGCATATTACCCGAACTTCGATTTTCCGGATATCTAATTATACGACTGTTTACATCTGCTTTTTTTTCTTTTTTTTGTCCTCAGTCATTTGACTGGTTTGATGCAGCTCTCCAACATTTCCTATTTAATGCTATTCGTTTCATTTCAGCATACACCCTACATCCTACATCCCTAACAATTTGTTTTACATATTCCAAACGTTGCCTGCCTGCACAATCTTTTCCTTCTACCTGTCCCTCCAATATTAAAGCGACTAATCCAGGATGCCTTAATATGTGGCCTATAAATCTGCCTCTTCTTTTAACTATATTTTTCCAAACGCTTTTTTCTTCATCGATTTACCGCGACACCTCTTCATTTGTCACTTTATCCACCCATCTGATTTTTAATATTCTGTAGGACCACATTTCTAAAGCTTCTAATCTTTTCTTCTCAAGTACTCCGATCGTCCAAGTTTCACTTCCATATAAAGAAACGCTCCAAACATATACTTTCAAAAATGTTTTCCTGATGTTTAAATAAATTTTTGATGTAAACAAATTATATTTCTGACTGAAGGCTCGTTTCGCCAGTGCTATTCGGCATTTTATGTCACTTCTGCTTCGTCCATCTTTAGTAATTCTACTTCCTAATTAACAAAATTCTTCTACCTCCATAATCTTTTCTCTTCCTATTTTTACATTCAGTGGTCCATCTTCGTTATTTCTACTACGTTTCTATTACGAGGACTAACGACCACTTTAAACCGATTCGATACTATGCCCATTAAGGGAGGTATGATTTTTTTTGTCTTCGAAACCCCATTTTTTCCACTCCCTAGGCCAGTGGTTGGTGATATCAAAAAACTTTACTTAGATAAGTTTTAGGCCCTTATCCAAAAAATAGTAGGAACTTTAAACGAATTCGATATTCTACTTAATAATAAAGTTATAGCGATATATTTTTTTTTCTAAAAAAAAATTTTTTAATTTTATATAAATTTTCTAAAAATTTATATATAAATGTATATATAAATTTTTTAATGACGATGGTTTTGGGGTCTGTGGGATGTAAAACGCGAAGATATGTCGAAATTTTCTGGAAGTCAAATCATGGTACCCATTACAATAGGTAGCTTTCTTATGAAATCTACCTAATTAACACACTATTTAAAAACAATCTATAACACTTTTTATAAAAAGCTTTGCTTAAACAAGAAATGTACTTTTATTGAACTTTGTTTTTAAGGGGTTTTTTGATTGACTTTTCGCATTTCCTGAAATGCACCATTTTTCTTATAGCACTTTCAAGTTCTGAAATATCTTTTTAACTTACTAAAGTACATTTATTTTTTATATTTTGGTCTTTTTATTAAAAATTAAAATAATAAAACATTATATGTCCAGTATGTATGATAAAAATTTTTTTAATTTTTCAATTATCCGGTTTTTCCGATAATCTGAATTCCAACAATTAAATCGGTGTTCCATTGGAGATAGGCTCAAATTTTATTACATGTAAATGTTCACGATATATGAATACTTCCGTAGTTGCTGAGCGTTAATAGTGCATCACCTTTGAAGAGTTGCAATGAAAATTTCAGTTAATCACTATTTTATGAACAAGCCACATCACCCAGCCACATCACCCAACGGCAAAAGAAAATTACCTATAGCTAAATGTAAATAAGATTTTAATTTTTAAAAAAAAATTTATTTTCAACTAGTGACTCGGTAATGCTTTGCTATTGCTAAATTTGAGTGTATGAATTAAATCAATTTTGTATTATGTTTGACAAATTATATTACGAAAATAATAAAATGTACAATATTAATTGTATTTCAATTAAATAAATCATAATCATTGCAATGCTCTAGGTTACAATGGATAAATTTGCAAGTCATTTACAAGGAAAATTCGGAAGAGACGTTTTCATTTCATTAATCTTCTATTCAGTTCTGAGTTAGCTAAGCAGCTTACATCAGTTTGAAAAGATTAAGAAATTTCAAGGCGGCAAGCAATTCATAACTTGACTTGCTTGACAAGCTGTGTCTATCTTATAAAGAAAACAAGCTTGCACTTGGGACTATGAAATAGAATTTAGTAAAATTAATTCACCAAAGAAGCTTTTATAAGTTTGAATATGGGAATGGATTTTTGTAGCGTATGAAAAATAATATGCCAGACAGAGATTCGAACCCGGTACCTCCGGATACAAGGCCGAGACACTACCACTCGGTCACGGATATTAATATGTTTTCATATTAAATATTTTGATTATAATTAAGTGCCCTTTAATTTCAAGCTAGACATTGTATATTTTAAACTCAACGCATACATACATCAACTAAACATTTCTTTTAAAGCTCTTATAATAAATCTTTCTCTTCTTTTACTAATTAATTTTATGAGGGTAGAGAATAAAAAATAATGAGTTAATTTAATGATACTTGGCATTTTTTTTTTTTGAAAGATAAAATATATTTAATCTTCAATAATGACGTTTGTTTTAGTTGTTTGTTTGTTTGTTCTGTCATGGATTTTCTTTTCTTTTTTTATAAATGTTTTAATTTAATGTTAATAATTAATCATTCGTTAGATAATTTATTATTAACATGTTGTATCGCTGTATAATTTTTAAATTTAGTCTTTTAAGATTTTATATTAAGTTACGTACGAGTTTGGTGTTTGTATTCATGCGGTATATATGTATGTGTGACTCGTAACCGAGCTGCCGGTTGAGTTCTTTGAAAATTTATGGTTTTCAGTTGTAAGTTAAGAAGTTGTCTGTCGTCCGGTGAAGTCCGTTGAAGTATTAACGCAGTATTATTGCCGACTGGTATCCTCGTTTGTTAGCTGGCGTCTTTCTTCGTTACCATAGTAACAGAACTATTCTCATCTCTATAGAGCTATTTCTTTAGGTTCCCGGATCATATAAATCAATTTGCTGGGTTTGGCAATGTTCTATTCTTTTTTTCTCTCTTTTCTTTCTATTTTTTTTTTTTTATTTTCATTTCTTTTTTTCTTTCTTTTCGTTCGAAGAACCATAACCATCTATGCCGTTTGTTCTGATCATAGCACCTTCTTATATCTTTATCTTTTCACTCAATCCCTCTTCTTATCTTTATCTCACTTATACACTCGGTCACATATACACCTCGTTTCGACCAGACCAACTTATCTGAGAGAAGATATTTATTTTGTCAGTAGGTTTTTTTGTACTAGTAACGAAGATTTGCATTTCACAATATTTTTATATTCTTCATAAAACGAAGTGTATATAAATTCACATTCTATCCTTGTAAATTAGGCTATTGTTCATCTTACTAGTTTAACATTTTTACAACACTTTTTTTCTTATTTTATATTCTAAAGAATAATTTTTCATGTAACGTATTATTTTTCTTCATTTCTTTGTTCGACAACCCATAATGTTTTATATTGCGTGACTATATACTTCTTTTTCCAGTTCTATCAACTTGTTTTAGTCCAACAAGCGTTATAAATGGTCAGTTTTTTATTCATTTATTCAACTTTAAATAAATGTTGTAAATCTCGTAAATAAATGTTGAACTTTATCGATTGATTCTAATGATATCAACGATAATCATACCTTTTTTAGGTATGTTGAATAGGAGACCCGTAGATAGTATATAAAATGTACATATAACTTGTTACATCCCTGAATCACCATTACGGGTTTGTTAGTAAACGGTAAACAGGATAAAAGGGTTGTTGAGATGAAGTGGAAATTGTTCCGGTTTATTCTTGAACGTTCAGCCTTTCATTTATTACTTTTCTAATTACACTAATTGGCTCCTAAAAAGAATATTCAGATTTTTGCTATATGTCCAAGAGATTTAATAAAACAATAATTTTTTATATTTGCTTTCTCTGGCTGAAGAAAAATAACTTTATTATTTACCTGATAAATTTCTTCAAGGAAATTTCATATAGATTCTTCATTTGGAAAAATATATATTCTTATTTTTATTTCTTAAATAAATTTCTAAATATTCATAAAATATTAGAAACATTTGAAATAGCAATATATTTTTAAATTGTTAAAAATTATAAAACGATTTATTTTCGATTAATATAAAGTGTTCTTCTACAGTGATATTAACGGAATAGGCTACTAATAGTTCTCACACATTTTTTATTAAATTTTAAAAAATTAAATTTTAGCATGAAGTTAAATTAATAAAATAAAATGAGAGAGGTGTAGCGTGGCCGTGCAGATACGAGCACTATTATCATCGGTTAAGATTTTTTTTAACCGCCCCAAGGGAGAATCTGGGGAAATTATTCACCCCTGCCCTTCTTCCGTAATCTTCGTATGGATAATCTTCACCAACCGTTCTGTCCGTAGCTCCACCCGGGAGGGATGGTAGGTTTCAGTCTTCCACCTTCAATGATCGGATGGAGACTCCTTTGAGATGCCATTGGGGGAAATGTAAGATCGTAGTCCCGGTGGGGGTTCTCCACCAGAGGCGAGGCGTCAAGACCGGAGTCCCGGTAGAGAGTTCCCTTTTTAGAACTTCTCATTTGAGATATGGCATGCAAAAAGACCGAGTCCCGGCTGCCTGGGCGGGGTCTTGCATCCTGCCGAGGTAGTTTGAGGCGAAGGCACCTCCTCGGAGCTGAATTTATGCTTGATTGTGTGTCAGCTCCGGGGGGGCAGAGAAACTACAGATGTATAAAAAAACCGTTCCGTCCGCAGTATAGTTCGCATGATGATATCCGGGGAAAGCACACTGCGAATTTCTTCCAGCATGTTTTCTTATTCTACGGGAACCGTTAACACAAGAACACTTTGAGTTCTGCGATGCCCTCCCACCCGCAATAGTCAAATTCCACAGAGGATCTCAACGTCCGCGCGCATAAGGGTGCTTTAAAACAACCGTGTCCGGAAAGAAACTGGGACAATTCATACCCCAATTCCACGTACTTACGGTTCAGCCACTTCTGGAGGTCCGGGATCACTCTGTGGATCCATCTGCCCTTCATCGACTGATCACGTTGGCTGAGGTATTAGCGTTACCTTGGCCGCAACATGGGGATTGTGCTAAAACTGTCCTAATACGCAATAGCCGAGATTTCTTCAGAATTGGAGGAGAAATAATAATCTGAGTCAACCTGAGACAGCGCTAGCTTGGCGTGAGAAATTTTTTCTCCATCGCCCTCATAGTAACCAATCTGAGAAAGTTCACTAAAAATTTCAAGCTTATATTCATTACTTAGAATTAAATTTTCTACAAAATATTGAATGTTAATACTTTCTGACATCAAGCTTCCCCAAAATTTGATCAGATCAGATATTTTCTTAAAAAAAGGTGACTTTCCATTAGAAGTACAGAATAACCATTAACAATTTCGAAGAAAATTTAATTTTATAAATTGGAAGTGGGCTTTGAGATTTAATAAATACTCGTTAAATCGTTAAAAATTATCGATATATCTTTCATATTATCACTGAAGTAGCCGCAATATTAAAATGGAAAACTTTGTGATAAATCTTTATAACACCTAATTCCAAAGAACATTAATAGAAAATTTCATAAAAATTGGAAAATACATTCGCCGTACTGTGTCAGGCGGATCAAGAACTCGTTTCGCTCAGTCATTAGCCTATTAACTGAAAAATACTTTATTTTATAATCTTCAATGTAAATTATAAAAAATTTACATATTTTAGTCATTATATGATTAAAATTAAACTTCATTAAGAATTACTTTAAAAAAAAAATAGATAATCATATTATTATGAAAACAGATAAAAGTGGAATTGAGAAGTATGTTCATTGGTCTTAAAACTGATTGGAAATGTCGTAAGGTGAGTCCTGTGGGAAGAATTTATTACACCCACTTTATGATCATCCCGGGGACATGAAACTCCACCTCTTTGTTCCATCAGTAGACCTCATTTCTATAGGATGAGCGTAAAAGTACTACGGTGTGGTGTATTCTATTGTTATAGCTTTTCAACTTTTTAATTTAAGTTAAATTAGCCCTACTGCTAGTTTATTTTTTTCTTAGTCTATTCTGCAAAGTAATATAATTAATGTTTTGTTGTTTTATTTTTTTTGTTTCTTTTTTATTAAGGTAATATTTTAATTATTTCTTAATAAAACTATCTTGCTGTAATTTCGTTATTCAGTTTTTATAATCCCATAGACTTTATAATATAAACGTGATTAATTGGCTATTTAACGAAAACTGTAAAAAAAATATAAATATATATATATATATATATATATATATATATATATATATATATATATATATATATATATGTACATATATATACACCAACGCAAAAGGGTGGGAGTTTCGAAGTGTAATGTAATTAATTATTGTAATATAACTATTTGTTTTTTTGTGCCCAATCAATAGTTTCTGTAATCGTACATATAAAATGAAATCAAGTTGTTTTTTTAACATACTACTAATAATGCACGTAATATGTGCACTTCTACAATAGCATCTAAGATTTCTATAGTTTCTTGCCATTCCCTTATTGAAATTCAAGCCCACCCGTAATTTTTTTATTAATTTACATTAGAATAGGCAAACATAATGGTCTACCATAATTGTATCGGCTTGAATCAGAATCTAGTTTATTTTCTAAATGATTTATAAATAATTTTTTGAAAGTTATTACAGTTATTTAAGAAAAATCTGATGTGGACGTCACATTTCTTCCTTATACGCCTATTAAATTACATATATTCATATTTTTTATGCATATTCTTTTTTCTTTAAAAAAAAAAGTTAAATAAAGAAGGAAATAAAATCGCATTCGAACCGTTGTGCCTTCCCCTAGTAAGATCCAAATATCTCATTAGTTAAAATTTTATTAGCTTATAACTTTGGAACCAATGAAAAAAGTATCATTTATGATATATTGTTGAAAAGCTCTCAATGAGGGATTATTACTGCAGTTAATTCCAAAATCAAAATATTTTGGATTTTGAGGTTTTTTTTATACTTTTGGTCTAGTCGATTGCAATTAAAAAGAAAGGTGCACAACTAGACGTAACAATAGTTCTAAATCCAAAATTTCAACATTCTACGGCTAATCGTTTTTGAGTTATGCGAGATACATACGTACGTACAGACGTCACGCTGAAACTAGTCAAAATGGATTCAGGAATGGTCAAAGTGGATATCTCCGTTGAAATCTGAAAACCGGAATTTTTCGCGATTAATACAAAGAAGTAAAAGAAGAAATAACTGAATAAGATATAAAAATTCTTTGTTTCCTAAATTTAAACGACATGTTAAAATCTTTTTCCTAAATTTAAACGACATCTTTACATCTTTTTCAGATTGTTTTCATCATTTCTCTTCCTTCTATTTCTACTGTTATTCCCCGTCTTTTTCTTTCATCCCTTCAGTTTCTCTTCTTCACAATCCCAACCTTCTTCTACTCTTTCTTTTTCTACAATAAATTACGATGCTTTTCTCGTCTGAATATACAATAAATTTAAGCATTCAAAAGCAAAATTGTGAATTTTGTAATTTGTTCTTTTTTTGTATTATCAATAAATTACTTTGCATTATTTTATGTTTATGTTCGGGTTTCTGGTAGATAGAATCACAAATCGAAAAAATTAAACGCAAAACACTGTAATTTTTATTTGTTTACACAAAGAAAAACTACAGGAGTTAACGAAACTTGCAATCTAAAGACAATACAAAAAGTTACATGGACACAAAGAAAAAGTATCATCCTAAAGTTCAACTAAAAAGGAAAAATTTTTTTTTAGTGTTTAAAACATGTTTTTTTTTTTTTTTAAAAAAGAATAAATAAATAAATTACAGAATAAACAAAACAATTTGTACTAAAAAGTAAAAAATAATTTTATTTTCAAGAAAACTACTTTAAAAAATTACTAATAAAAAGATTTCCTTCTATTTATGCACAACTTAAAATAAAAGGGTGGGGCGGGCTCTCATATACAACCACTTTAAAATTAGAGCGCGCGCCCCAAGCTTTTCCTTTTATTTACGCATAAATAGATATTTTGTTTTAAAATAGTTTTCTTTAAAAAGAAATATTTTTTCCTTTTTAATATAAATTATTTTGTTTTGTTTGTATCTGTTTTTTTTTTAAGAAAATCATGTTTTTAAAGAAATTAAACATTTTTCTTTTACTTTTTAGTCAAAATTAAATGGAATTGTTATCAGACTTTACAATAGTTAATTATATATCGCGCTTTTCTGGTGTTTCGCTACCTCTCTATTGCGCTTTATACTGGTCATCAATATCCAATCTTGCCCGCTCCTTGGCTTCTTTATCTTCATTTGCTTTGTTTCTTGATATTTTTGACGCGCTTTTTTTAACCGTCTCTTTCACTGAGTTGCTGTCTCTTTCTTCATCGTTGAAGAATTTTGTTTGTTTCCTTTCCTACACGTTTGCTGAAATTCGATATCTTTCGATAATTCTTTTAAAGTAATTTTTGAAAAATTATATTATTTCATTTTCTATTTATTATTTTTTCAACCTCCGGGGCCACCGTTTAGTATTCCTTTAGAAGATGAGATTAAATTTTAGTTTTTGTAGCGTTTGAAATGCCATGCCTGACCGGGATTCGAACCAGATCTCTGGATGAAAGACCGAAACGCTACCATCGCGCCACTGAGGCCGGCTTCCTTCACAGAACTGAATTGTTTGAAATCAAATTTGAACAAATTAACATTTCTTTTAAGTTATAAAATCTCTTTGTAGAGTGTTAATTTTACCACGATTTTAGTTTGTTTTTAAAGTATTTAAACTGACAAGTAAGATTTTACTTTTAGTTGTTTTAATTCTTTAGCAAACAAAAAAAAATATTTATATTCAGTTTTATTCTATATTATAACCTGGATAGTTAGGTTTCATTATTATAAATGATACCAGTTATTTATAACTGAATCAGATGATTAGCATACATAAATTTTAGAAGGTAAATTTATACAAATTACATTAAAATTCGCTTCAACAGCCACCTGATCTACTCATACTCAATCGACAGTCAAAATCAGTCGGATCGATAGCTATATCTTATCAATTCAGCTCCCTTCCTTAACATGTTCTTCTTGTATTATATGTTATATATGAACATATTCATATATATATATAAATATATATATATATGAATATGTAAAATTTAGAAATATATGAATTTAACAGTGGAATATTGTATCGTCACTCGACTTACATCGCTGTATAAAATTTTACTACTGTATGACATCGGGAAATAAGGTTTTAATTAAGGTTGCAACATTTGAGGACACGGTGACCGTTTAACCGTTAACACATTTAAGAGGACACGGTTAAGTTAAATAGAAACATGTAAAAAGAACTTAATTTTTTAAAAACATCAAAATAGTAATAAAATATAAAATATTTTGTAAGCAAAACCATACAATGACAGTAAAGGGACAACGTTAGTGAAATTTTCAGTTTCATAATTTTGATCACATTATTACCGAATTCAATAATAACCACCTCTACGGGTTTGAATATGCCACTTCACAAAAATCAAGAAGAGTGTCGAACTGTATTTTTCTTAATGGACTAAATATTTATGCATATTATATTAATAATATTTGTTTAATTATATTGATTGCATAAGTAAGCCATTCATTAGACTAAAGTTTTCTATGAGAGGCAATAATGTTGAAGGTAATTGTTCTTATCATCCATGGGGAATCTCTTTGGCATACCGCTATTTATATTACTTATATCTCTAACGATACAACTTTAGGACCTTTCAAACATGAAGATATTCTGTAAGATGACCTTAGTAGAATTTGAAGGAAATTTACTGAATTTGTAAAATATTTTTTTTTTTGGTTTTTTTTTAGAACAGTTAAAATAGTTATGTTATAATAATATGTTAGGAACACTTTTTGGGACAACTATAGACTGAAATTGTATACATTTGCATAGTTGTGAGCTTGAAAATTTTTTTCAAATACTCGAAATAAATTAAAATAAAAATTAATAAATTTGAATTAGGTATAAAAACATTTTTCGCCAATTTGTAAGCTATTCTTGAAGTTTATTAGTTCATTACGATCCTGTTAAAAATTGGACAAATGTGCCCGCCTTCGTGGTGCAAGTGTATCGTCTCGACTTTTTTTCCGGATATCCCGGGTTCGGTTCGAAACCCGATCAGGCATGGCATTTTCATACGCTAGAAAAATTTCCATTTCATCTAATCCTCTGAAGCAATATCTAACGGTAGTGCCGGAGGCTAAAATAATGGAAAAAATGTAATTTTCAATTTATATGTAAAAAAAACTAAACAAAAAAACAATAAAAATAAAATTTAAATATATTGCAATTATCTATTGCTACACAATGTTGTTCTCATATATTATGTTACGATATATACATATATATAAAATATATTTACTTTTTATTTATTAGAAAAATAATAGACAAACAAAAACATTGTTATTAAGTAAATAATAACGTAAACATAAACTTTTAACATTTGGACGTAAATCAGAATACTAACCCTAAATTAATAACCAACAAAAAAAAAACTGAGATTGAAATAACAAATTTTATACTGAATTTGTCCTCAATTTAAAATTTCATTGTTATTTTACTGTTTATAATGTAATACCTAAAGCTAAAAACACAAACAGAATTTTTAATAAGCTCTATTGTTAGTAAATTATTTTTGTTGACAGGTTATGTGGTTATTTTATTTACTAGGATAATACGTGCTTCAGATACTGCTCACATGTATTGTACATAAATAGTGTAATTTTTTTAAACCAAAAATTATACGTATTATATTTGTAACTAGAAAATCAACCCTTTTTTCGATGTATTTCTATCTGTATGATATCACGTTCTCTGTAATGGCTATTTTGTAATATATTACATCTCATTAAATTCTTTTGGTAGCAATGGTAGATCATTTTATCTACATCATGATACTAAACACTATAATTCCACTATGAACTATAATAAGGACTATAATTCCACTAAATTTAAGTACTTAAATTTCATTTGATTCATGGAATGTAGTTGTGCACAACTGTTAATGTCTTATAGAAAGTGTTGGAAATGTTCACCGTAATCCTAAAGGCAGGTCCGAACACTTCGCACCATATTTTTTGGGATGAATTCCATTAGTCCTGATATCCTACAAAGGGTGAAAAAGATTGGTGTAAAGGATTCGGACCTACCTTCAGGATTATGGTGGACATTACTAACACTTGCTGTAAAACATTACCAGTTGTTCATAACTGCATTCCATGAATCAAATCAAATATGAGTATAACTGTATTATAGTTCATAATGGAATTATAGCGTATACTATCTTGATATGCGCGACGAAATGATCTGAATATATAAATATATATTACATCATTCTGACTATCTTCTCTCAGTTTACCCATCAAAGAAAATTTTTAAAGCATTCTACAAAAAAAAGTTAAATGAATAAAATTGGGACAATGACACGGTGCGGGACGATAACACGTTGCGTATGATTCTGTATTTAAAGGATCCTTTGGAAAAAAATGTATACAATGAGTGAGATGGTAATCTCACCTCAAAATCGGATATTTCATAATAACTGAAGCGTCTCAGGGAGAACGGAACGCAAAAGTGGCGGGAGTTTCACAAATTCTTCCTTAGAATCGCAGACCCAGGATAGTGTCCCTTGCTGCTGTATGATTCTGTTAATCAGGCGTATTTCAAGGATTTATTTTAATATCGGGTCTAAGTTTCAAGTTTTGTTATATTTTATGGACGAATTTGTGAATAGCGTTCCATATCCTTTTGAATCAGCGTTTTCAAACCCATTTCTGGGTCTGACCGCGGGAGACTAGGCTTTTAAAACCTGTGCTCCCGACGTAATTCCCCTTCAGACCGTCCACTGAAGTCCTTTCGGTGATAACGCTTCACAGGCCAGCAGGAATACGCCACAACGGGGCCCTAATTGTTTGGAGGGAGCAATGCGCCCCCTTCTCCGGAGGGAGTCGCAATTGCTGACTTAATTTAATTAATCGTAAGTATTGAAATTCTTTAAGGCATGGATAAAGGAGAAGATTTTCATCTACTTCGGCGGCTGCCCTTCACGTTGCTTCTCTGCTGGGCTCTTTTTCCGGACTCCAGTCCGTGACGTCGGGTCGCGTAGTGCGTCTTCTTTCTTCTTTTTCTTCTTCAGATGACCTCTTCGTTCTTATTTGGCCTACACTTTCTGAGGCTGGGCAGTAATCGAAATTACTTGCCATCAACCTTGCTGTTCCCGTGGCCCTGAAGGGCTGAACGGGGGAAAGTGCAGGTTTCTTCTTTCTTCGTTCTTCTATGCTGTTGGTGGCTGCTGGGCTGGTGACTGCTGGGCTCGTTCCCTCTTCTTCACTCTTGAAAGAAAAAAGGAAAAAGGGGAACTTAAAATTTGGATAAAACATGATTCGCGATCGTGTTTTCGGAGCGGTGATCGCCTTTTGTCGAAGAAGTAAGAGCGGATTACTCCAACACTCTCAGGGAGAAGAAAATAAAATGTCAACACCTAAAGCCATATTTATCATACCATTTCCTCAGAATCACTGAAGTAACAAGCTGGACGTTATATGGAGAATCTTCACAATTTGTAGATATTTATTTAATGATGTTCTCACCATCATAGTCGGTATAAAATTAAAATTTAAAGAATAAAAGACAAAAAAAATTGATTTATTACAAATCCCCGTGGGATTGATTTGTTTTACTCAGTGATAGAGTGGTAGCGTCTCGGCCTTTCCTTCGGAGGACCCGGATTCGAATCCCGGTCAAGCATGACATTTTTCATACGCTAAAAAATGTCTATTTTCATCTTTCCATGTAAATAATACGACCATCTGTATAAATTTTACTCATCATGCCAATATATTAATATTAAATCTAGATGATTATTTATTAAATTTATTTAAACACTTTTCTTAACAACTTTAACGTCTGAATTTATAAAGCTGACATTAATTTCCTTTATATGAGAACTTTTCATTTTAAATGAATAATTAATTAGTAAAATATAACTTAAAATTTAAACTATAAAGTTATCAATAAAGTCGTAAATGAATCAACTCGCTGTTTTCATTAAAAATCTATTACAGTATTATAATAAATGTCTGTGAAATAAAATTTTACATTAGTACTACGTAATGTATTAGATTAATAAAAATTCCATATGAAATCGGGTGTATTTAATTGTTATATAAGCATTTATTTTAGAAGGCATAACCCTTTACATTAAGGGAAAATTTTTATCTTTCTTTGTCTTAAGAGAGCAGTTAACAAAAATTACAGTGAGACATTTCATTGCGTGATTTAAAAAGTGAAGATTATCCAAATATTTTAATTCTTTTATTTTAAAATTAGTTTGTGTTCCAGAAAGTTTAAGTTTCATTATAGAATATATTTTTTACTCTAAGCACGCTTTCTTAATCTCAAAAATTATGAAAATTCGGATAAATAAAGTTTTCAAACTCATAATGCATTGGCTGCTGCGGAGAAACTCGCATTTCATGTTGTCCTATAAAGTTTAAACGAATTCGACTTAATCTTTTAAACGTTAATGTTCAAGAAATTAATAGAAAACTTAACAATAAAATTATAATACATACTCCTGCACTTCACAGATTTTAGCTGACACTAGTAAGACTCCTTTCTTCATTTATTTGTTATTACTTTCCTTATTTTTCATAAAGATGCATTTTTCTTCAAAATAGTGTTTTCTCAAACAAATGATGTTTTTTGTAGTACTAAAATAATTAAATATTAAATTTAATCAACATTTAACAAAAAATAATAATAAAATCGATATTAAAACATATTAAAAAGTATAATTTTTTCCTCAATCTTTCTTTTAAATTTTTACTTTTTTAGTCAACACCATATTAAAAACAATTTTTTTTTTGTCTTCAGTCATCTGTCTGGTTTGATGCAGCTCTCCAAGATTCCATATCTAGTGCTAGTCGTTTTATTTCAGTATACATCCTACATCCTACATCTCTAACAATTTTTTTTTACATATTCCAAACGTTGCCTGCCTGCACAATTTTTCCCTTCTACCTGTCCCTCCAATATTAAAGCGACTATTCCAGGATGCCTTAATATTTTTAACATTCTCCTGTAGCACCACATTGCAAAAGCTTCTAATCTTTTCATCTCAGGTATTCCGATCGTCCAATTTTCACTTCCATATAAAGCGACCCTCCAAACATATACTTTCAAAAATCTTTTCCTGGGGTTTAAATTAATTTTTGATGTAAACAATTTATATTTCTGACTGAAGGCTCGTTTCGCCTGTGCAATTAGACATTTATATCGCTCCTGCTTTTTCAATCATTAGTAATTCTACTTACCAAATAACAAAATTTGTCTACCTCCATAATCTTTTATCTTCCTATTTTTACATTCAGTGGTCCATCTTCGTTATTTCTACTACGTTTCATTACTTTCGTTTTGTTCTTGTTTATTTTCATGCGGTAGTTCTTGCGTAGGATTTCATCCATGCCGTTCATTGTTCTTTCTAAATTTTATTTACGCTCAGCTAGAATCACTATATCATCAGCAAATCGTAGCATCTTTATCTTTTCACCTTGTACTGTTACTCCGTAAAAACAAATAATTTTCAATAAATTATTTAATCTTTTAGTTCGGCACATCTTAAAATAATCAGAATTTGAAGATCTGAAAAATTATTATTTTTTAAATTTTAAATGATTTCTAAATATGTTTTCTTTAGTTATATATATAAATTTTATTTCTTACTTCTATTTTTTTCTTTTTTTTTAATTACTTTACTTAATTTTCTGGAAAAATTTACTGCAAAAATACTTTTGTATTTCTTCTTTATATATTTCTTTATATTTTCCGATGATTTTTCAACATGAAAAATTTTTAATTTTAAATATCCATTAAATATATTAAATGTTTAGAATATAGAATTAATGAGGTTGATATTCTTCAGAAGTTAGATGAACTAAGATTCTGTTAATGGATAAACAAGAGAGACTGATTTCCTTTGTCTACAATATGAATTTGATATGGGCTGCTTTGATGAGGGATAGCGCTGTAGAATACTCGTGTATAAAACCCGTAATTAATTCTGGTTCATGAACTTATACGGAGAACCAATAACAACTTTATTTCCATGTAGTTTACTCTGAATTTAAATGAAATCCACATCCTCTATTATTTTATTGACTGAATAACGTCCTAAAGACTAAAACTGAGTTAGTAAAATTAGCACAAAATAGTTTCGTATTAATATGTTGTTTATTGAAGGACGATATTTTTTTAATATCGAATTTCAATAAAACTTTTTCAGAATTTATAATTAAAATGTGCTGGTTTTAAAAAAATAACTTGGCCAAGTGTAATCATATTAAAAAAAGTGTGATTCATTAAATTTTTTTTTTTAAATCCTTCCAAACTAGTTTTTTTTATCAAAAGTAAATATTTACATAAGAATTTAAAGGTAACTAAAACTCATTTCAAAAATTTTCCCTTGAACTCTTTTTTCTAATGATTCATTTATAAGTTGTAGGGATGTATCTGTTTAAAATCTGTAATAAAATATCAAGATTTCTTAACCTACAAACGTTAATATTCATTATATATCAAATCACTGATTGATTAAACCTGAATCTTTCAAAGAATTTATTCAGTGATTTTAAGTAATAAATAAAAGAGTTGGCAACCATGTTGGTGAACTTTTCTGTTATTTACATATAAATTGAACATATATTTTTCTTCCAGTGATAAATTTGAAAATTATTGTTGACCATCGCAGACCTTTTTTTTTATTTTTTTTAAATGGATTTCTTTAACTAATGAAAATAGATTAAAAATAAATATTGATTTGATTAAAAAAAATTAATAACTTTAAACATTCACCGAACTAAACTAGGGTGACACCTGCACCATTCTTTATATGTATTTCTAGTTTCATATGTAGAAAACTTTTAATCCCTAAAATTTATATTATTTGTGTGGAGAGAGATGGGGAAGAGGTAAAACGTTTTTTTCAAATCTTTTTACATTTTTATTAATGGTCTTTAAAAATGTCTTACTAAATCTTTCACCAAATTACAATTGGGGTATATAGTCGTCACGGACTTCATACGAGTCACCCCATCTTTTTTTTCTATTTATTTGGATTGATATTTATGATTTTATTTTTGAGTATGAAGGTGGAGAGACTTAAATTCTTTTTACTTTCCCGTCTAAATAGCGCTATAGCAAATTTACAACTTTAGAAGGTAAAGTATTGTAATCGGTCCAGTTTGAACATATGCAATATTCACCGGATCTTGACGTTTTGACTCCTAAGGAACCCAAAAAACTGAGTGGAAATTTTCCGGATGTTAATGTACGTGTGTGTGTGTGTGTGTGTGTGTGTGTGTGTGTGTGTTCGGTTTTGGCCTCTAAATCACCTTATATCTCCAGAACGATTGGACTAACTTTGACCAAACTTAGACAGATTACTTCTACATATGGGGCGGTGATGCCATTAAATTTTCAACTTAAAAGGTTACTTTCAACTTAAAACGAAAATTTCTACCAATGAACAAAAATAAAAATTGTTGACCAATGATTAAGAAATAGCTTCTAGGCAATCGAAAGGAAAAGGTAGCTTAAGAAGTTTAAAAAATTGAAACATTTATCTCAAATTACCCTCTAGTACTTAATTACAAATTATCCCTACTTAATACGCCCCTTATATTGATATGGATAAGACAAAATTTTACGTAAAGGAAGATATAAATAAAAAGTATAAAACTTTAAGAATATTACTGAGTGAAGCATGTCATTAGAATTATTTTGTTTTAGTTTTAATCTTTTGATATTTTGATAAAGAAAAATTGATGTGGACACCACATGACTTCCTTGTAGGTCTATTAAATTACATTTACACATTTTTGCTGTACTTCATTTAAACTTATTTCATTTGAAAGTGAGATACTATCCTCCAATCTTTAATAAAAGAGAACAGTTACACAATTCCTAAAATATTAGTTTTTATTAACATTAAATATTTATACAATTATTAATTCAGCAATCTTACTTGAAATATTAGGATAGAGTAAAAGTTCCTTTATTACTTGTTTCACTAGATCAGTATTATTCGTATCTTCGTGAGTTGCTGATTAACAAATGTTTTAGATTTCTGGTGTGTCGTATAAATAAAGGTTAATAATAATTAAATTATTCCGTTTATGAACTCCTGTATACTGATTAAAATTGTTATTTTCTACCTTACGGTGTAAAATATTCAGTTTTTATTATTAGATTATTTGGTAAATAATCAAAAATGAAAAAGAAACAATCATACAGGAAAAAGAAAGATAACTTGAAGAAATATATCTCAAAAAAGACAAGAAGATGAATATGAAGAGGAAGAAAATGTTAAGAACAAGGGAATAATAAAAAAATTAAAGAGAAATTGATAAATATAAAGTGGAAGAAAATGTTAAAACCAAAGAAAAAATAAAAAGGAAGAAAATTTTGCAAACAAAAAAAAATTAACAAGAAAATGTTGCAAGCAAAGAAAGAATGAAAATATTAAAAGAAAATTATAAATATAAAGAGGAAGAAAACGTTACTTGAAATATTAGGTAAAAGTCCCTTAATTACTATTTAAATAAATGTTTTACCAACTAATCCAATAATAAAAACTGATTATTCTACACTGTAAGGTCAAAATTAATATTTTTAACCACTATACAGGAGTTCACTAAACGGAATAGTTTAATTATTATTAGATTTTATTTATACGACACGCCAGAAATCTGAAATACACATCAGAAATCTTGTGAATATCACACACAAGTAAAAAACAAAATTTTAACAAGCACTTTAAACTGAATACAACTCAAGAATATATTTTATTTTTCGGTCAAATAATTAAATAAAATGATTTTTTTGTACTTACGTATTAACGCCACCGCAGCTACAGCTTTATTTAAAAACAAAGTAGTCAATCGGATTTCGGTGGAAAATGGGCCAATATAGAGTTTAACATAGATTAAAATAAATAAAAATTATTTTATAAATATAATTTAACCAAACTTAACCTACGCTCGCTAACTTTGACTAATTAACACCGTAATTTTTTGAGTATTTATTTAATAAATTCAGTAATTATTGCAATTATTTATTATTTAAATAATCAAAACACTCCTGTTAATTAGTCAAGGTTAGCGAGCGAAGCGAGCGTAGGTTAAGTTTGGTTAAATTATATTTATAAAATAAATAACCATTTCTTAAAATTAATAAAGAGACTCAATAAAATAAATACTCAATTTTAAATAAAGCTGTAGATGCGGTGGCGTTAATATGTAAGTACCGATTTTTTTTTTTTATATAAATATGCAAATTTTATAACAAGCTGCTAAGAATATCCTAAAATTATACGATTCTAAATTATAATTTTCAGTTAATGTTAAATAATCAGATTTTCACTGGATATATTACATTTACACATATATAATGCTTATTAAATTAAATTACACATTTTTAAAGTACATAAAATTTTATTTTATTAATAATTTTTTTTTTATCATCATGAATTATTATTTATTGTAATTTTTTTTTTTACAGTCACGGGTTAATCATTAAATCAATATATTTAAATTAAAAAAAGAAAAGTTAAAAAAGTAAATACAAAAAAATTGTGAACTCATGTGCCTTCCCTTTAAGATCCTAATATTTCATTAATCAAAAAGGAAAGGTCCACAGCTAGATATTACAACAGTGCTAAATCCAAAATTTCAACATCCTACGGCTAATCGTTTTTGAGTTATGCGAGATACATACGCACATATATACGTTCGTACAGACGTCACGCCGAAACTAATCAAAATGGATTCAGGGATGGTCAAAATTAATATTTCCATTAAAATATGAAAACCGAAATGTTTCACGATTACAATACTTCCTTTACTTCGTACAACGAAGTAAAATGATTTAAAGTAAAAAAAATAATCTTAACTATTGATATATAAAATTTGATTTCGGTATTATTTTTACAATGCGGTGATAAATATTCAAAATCGTTTTATTCTCTCAATCTATTACGTCACATCGAACTATTTATTATCACCAGTTGATTTCTTTTCGTTTGTTTAAGTTTATTTTTTTCTGTACTTACATTACATTTAATTTTATCTTTATTTTACACCATGAAATTCGTCTTCATTTTTCAAGTAATTGTTTTCGACGGTCTAAATAATAGATATGATTCTAAATAATTTAAATTCATGATTTTAAAACCCTTTTCAGTTAAATTTAATGTAGATTTACATCGAATTCTTCCTTAGTTTAATGACTGTGACAACCAAAGTAGCTTCTATTCTAATCGACATAAAAATTGAACCAAGTTTTATGAGCGTGTAATCCTAGTTTTATTTGAATCTTATTGTGTCTTTTTAAAATAATTCAAGTTAAGACAACTTTAATTAAATTTTTATTGATTTTATTCTTTTTTATAGTCTTTAATTATTTAAATTGATTATAATTAATATAAAAAATTAAATTTTCAGCTATTTAAAAATAAATAATTTTTTAGGCATCTTTTTTATTACTCAATTTTAAAGCTTTTACACATTATATTTTTATTGTTTTCCTTTCGATATTAAACAGGGAAAGAAAAAAGATTAAAATTTTCCTGTACTATAATTAAGCTACTAGACAGAAGAGTGCTAGGTTTCTTTACCTAGACAGATTCCTATATTTTTTCCAACATAATACGTCATTTGAATCTGCGAAGTAAAAACATTAGCAAACTTACGTTTTAATTATAAGAAACAGATAATTTATTTATTATCTACCTGAGACTGTACAAGACTACACTTCACTTACACTCATAGATATCATCCTCATACATCCTCTGAAATAATACCTTACGGTGGTTCCGGAGACTAATCAGAAAAAATCTGATGTGGACACCACATAACTTTCTTGTAAGCCTATTAAATTACATATACACTTTTTTTTTTTTTAAATGAAAAGTACAAACAATTTTATTACATTGATAACTTCTGATATTTATTTATTTATTTTTTTTTATTATTATTGAATAATTATTTATTGAAATTTTTTTTACAATCAGAGGTTAATAATTATTAATAAATCAATATACCTAAATTAGCCGGCCTACGTAGCGCGAGTGGTAGCGTCTCTGCCTTTCATCCAGACGTCCCGGGTTCGAATTCCGGTCAGGCATGGCATTTTCACACGCTACTTGCCATTCATCTCATCCTCTGAAGCAATATCTAACGGTGGTCACGGAGGTAAAATAGAAAAAAATCCCTACTTAGCGCCGGTGAAATCTACCTCCGCCTTCCGGCGTGCCAAAAGGGATATTTAAAATACATATTTACATTTTTTTAAAATGGAAAGTACATAAAAATTTTATTTCATTAATAACTTCTTATATTTTTTCATTTTTTTTATGGTTATTACTGAATTATTATTTATTGCACAGTTTTTTTTTTTACAATCAGAGATTAATAATTATTAATAAATCAATATATTTAAATTTAAAAAAAAACAGAGATGAAGTCTGATTAAAACCGATGTGCCTTTTCCTTGTAAGACCTAAATATTTCATTAATTAAAATTTTATTTGATCAACTCTGGAACCAATTAAAATAAGAACTAATTATGCTACACATTGAAAAATTCTCAATGAGGGCTTATTACTGCAGTTAAGAAAAAGTCCAAAATCCAAATTTTTTGGATTTTGAGCTTTATTGAATGCTTTTGATCCAGTCGATTGCAATCAAAATAGGAGGTTCACAAATAGATGTAATAACAGTCCTAAATCCAAAATTTCAATATCCTACGGTTTTTGAGTTACGCGAAATACATACGTACGTACAAACGTCATGCCGAAACTAGTTAATATGGATTCAGGTATGGTCAAAATGGATATTTCCGTTGAAATCTGAAAACCGAAATTTTTCGCGATCACAATACTTCTTTTACTTCGTACAAGTACGTAAAAAAGAGAAAGATAATTTATTTCCAAAAAAAATATATAAACCTCCGTGTTGTGTATTCCGTATCAGCTTTTAGATGTAATATCACATTAGAGAGGTAAATATATTTATGAAATAATGTAATAAACTTAAGAAAAAATTAATTAATCTTTATTATACGCCAGAGAGGGAATCGATAATAAGATACATTTTCAAAATTCTGTTATATACAGATTAGATATTCTTTAATTTCTCTTCTGTTATTTAAATAAATACCGTAATAATTAAATGTTTTTGAATTTTGCTTTTTAAATTATAAGTGGTTATTGTATGGATGTTATAAAAATATGTAATAGGAAACAGAATCTTTTTGGAAATTCCAAATCATCAGTCCGAGATAGTCATGGAAAGGAAGGTTTTATTGATCGTCCGCGTTTTTTTGTTTTTTTTTTGATCTTTGGGACCACCGTTAGGTATTGCTTCAGAGGATGAGATGAATGATTTGTATCGTGCATGAAAATGCCATGCCTGACCGGGATTCGAACCCGGGACCTCCGGATGAATGACCGATACGCTACCACTCGCGCCACGTAGGCCGGCACCACGGTCGTCCGCGTTTGGGATACGCTAGGTTAACGCAAGAATGTCCAGTGTCATATGTTGATGCTCCATTACTTCCTTTTGATAACTGTAATGTAAATGTACATCGCATCTATTAGATGGAATATGCATTGCTGCTATGTGTCAGTTTATACTAGCACGCAAAATTTTCGTTGTTTTGGATTATAATATGATCAAAACTAGAAAAAAAAGATTAAAAGATTAATTGAGTTATCTTGTGTTTATCTTGAGTCTCAATTTAAGGTCCAAAAAATTCTGAAAATTTTGTGGCTCAAAGATTTTCAGAACTAGTAAATAGATTTTATTGAAATTCTGATATACTGTATTAGTGTATCTGAAGTTGTGCATGTGAAAATTTTATGAAGATTGGTTGTGTCGTTTTTGAGTTACGACTTTAATTCAAGGTCGAAAAAATTTGTACGGGACATGTAGAAACGTGGTTCGTTATGATGCTGCAAGTTTGAATGTTGACTTTCCTTTTATGAATGTTTTAAGTATTTACCAGTTAGACATTGGTTAACTAATTGATTAATTAATTAACAATAAAATTGTTAATTAATTAAAACAAATATCTAAATAAATCATTTTAATCATCTTACTTTATACAAGAAAAACATTTTTTTTGTTATTTCATTAAAGTACACTTAATTTAATTCTGTTATAAACAGAAAATGTATTTAAAAATAAAAAAATAAATTATACCTCTTTTAGTAATACTGTAATCTAACAGTTATATTAATAAATATAATAATTTTTAAAAACTTACCAAAAATCAATATGCTGACATCGAGAAATTACATCTACTGAAGCGATAAGCTAAGCTAAACTAAGCGTAAAAGCTTGTCACTCGAAATAAATATTTTTACTTAGATATTAAATTATTTTGTGCAGTATTTCCTTTTGAGTTTAATAACATCTCTACATTTACTGAATAAATGTATCTATCTAATAAAATAATAATGTAATATATCAAATAATAATAAATTGCTTAGTAAAAATTTACTGTTAGTATATTTCGTTTGCTTAAAATAATTAAATAAATATAAGGTTGAAATTTTAAACAACCGTTCCGTTAAAAAGTGTTTGCTGTAAAGGTTTTTTTTTATAATAACAGTTATATACTTATGGCAGTAATATTTTCTCTGTATGCTACAAGAGGAATAACATGAATGAAGTCCAATAAATTTGAATTATATAATAAATTACTAATAATTTTTTAAGGTTGAATTATAAATTAAAATTTATTTTCTTAAAATTTTTGATTTACTAAGAATAATTTATTTAAAAAAACACCATTTATCTTGTTTTTTCATCTCTTTTGAACAGTATATCATCCACTGTATTTGTAAGCATTGCATTTTCGTCTTTCCAAAAATAGTTTAAATGAATTAAATTTCAGAATTAAAAAAAACATTCAATTACTTTCAAAGATTTATACCGTTTGGTCAAACAACGATATTTCATTAGGTTTTTCATAATATTTTGAGATTTTGGTTTTAAGCTGTGTAATATGATTTACAAATACCCGACTTAAAAGTTTAAAGAAGTGAAGATTAAAAGTTTTTACGATTATTTGGTTGCTAAGTAGATTTTTATTTTATTCTAGAAAATTTTATGAGGTAAAACTGAATTAACCACTGATATAATCCGTTATATATTCTTCTTTACATAGAAAACTTATATTTTTCATTTGCTTTCTCGGGTTTTATAGTTTATAACAGAAGAAAATTATTGCTATGGGTAAAAAATTTACTATCCGGATTTTTACATTTCTCAAAGTTTTGAAGTCCTGAGTTCAAAATACTAAAAATCTGTATGTATGCATATATGCGAGCGCACGCGGGTGTGTATGTAGATTATGTAATATATTTTCTCAGGAAAATTTAACCTACATTAATGAAATTTCTTGTAGTAACTTATTTAATGAGATTGATTTTTTTAATTTTTTTAATAAATTTAATTAATTATGAGCAAATTGAATTAATTATGAATTAAATTATGAGCAATGAGAAAATATTATAAAAACTGCCATGAAAATTTAATAGATTTTACCAGACCTATTTAATAAAAGTAGGTCTTTAACAGAAAGAAAAGGTATTTTTTCATGTATTTTTATGCTGTACTTATCCCCAAATGAAACATTCTAGGTGACTTGTTTTTGTTTTTTTTTTTTTTTTTTGGTGTTTACTGCGTAAGTTTTTACAAGTAAGTTACTTGGGAGTTATCTCAAACTCAACATTAAATTGTCTTAGACATTAAAAAAAAAATTAGACATTAAATTGTCTACTTAGACAATTTAAACTTATAATTTTTTTTGCGTTATTAGAGCATTATGGAATGACAAAAATTATTTTTAACATTTTACTATTTAAAAAAATCATTTTTGAACGTTCTGTTACATCTCAAATAAATAAATATGAGTAAAATACAAATAATTAAAACTTATTAAAAAGGCTAATATTAGTAATCCTAATATTAGTATAAAATTCATAATTAATACGTTTCTTTACGGTTGGACTATTCGTAGCCTCATAGTATTATTCAATTGATTTATTTAGTAGTTTTTATATTTAATATCTTTATGTGTTACCTTAACATTATTTAATGTGTTTATATTTTAAAATGTTAATACTGACTTTAATCACATAAACCTTTTTATTTTATAATTAACATATTTTTTTAATCACCATAATTGTTTGTGCTGTTCTTATCAAGTTATACAAATATCAGGAAATTCAGTTAAAAAATCTATCATTATTATAAGTATTGATAAATGGTTACTATTAAAGCGTTTTTAGTATAAAGAATATTTTTATTAAAACTTTTAAATTGATAATGGACACAGTATCGCTTTGTAGACTTCTTTCTCAAATATGGAGATACAAACCGAGAGGAAGAAGAGATATAGGACGCCCAAGAAAGCGATGGATGCCGGAACAAGCCAGTGAGCCTAATCCATGATCGATGATGATGGTAAATTATTTCTTTTGATTATCAAGCCCTCACAAAAAAACAACAAAGGATTATTCGTAGAAATAAGTAATAACAATTATCTAATAAAGTAGCCAGTCGAGGCTCGCTTCGCTCGACTAACCGTCTAACCAAAAGGCTCTTCTTGCTGACTATATGGTATTCCTCTACAAACTATAATATATAGACTATATAGAACTTCTTTATAAAGTGTTAAGGCTTTATAAAAACCTGGAAAAAAAACTAAATTACAAAAGATGGAATAGTAGTAATTTTTTTTTTTGTAACCTTCGGGACCACCGTTAGGTATTGCTTCAGAGGATGACATGAATGACAATTCTTGTAGAATGTGAAAATGCCTTGCCTGACCAGAATTCGAACCCGGGACCTCCGGATGAAAGACCGAAACGCTACCACTCGCGCCACGAAGACCGGCGGAATAGTAGTAACCATGGGGACTAAAGTACACCCACCTTTGTCGAGGAAAAATTCATAACTTATTTCTGTTGCTATGGTGACAGAAATATAATAAAGTAAAAGGATTTAATCTTTTTTTTCTTCAGGGAATATTTTTAATTCACCCCCAAGGGGGCTAGGGTCTCGGTCTATAGCTTAAAATCTTCCCTGAATGATACGAATGTATCCTGTAAATTAGAAAGCAAATCAGTTTTGGTTGTTTCTCACGTGGTGCGAGAACAAATGAACAAACTTTCGGTTTTATATATAATATAAATTAGCAAAAGAAAACATTAACCTATAACCAGAAGCAGATTGACTAAAAGAGGATGGGTATTTCGATTATCAAACAATGATAATCAGTAGCCGAGACATTAGTAAATAGATAAAAATAAATTATCCTAGTATTAGTAAAATAAATACAAATCCAAAATCAAAGCTTACAAAGTAAATTAATGGATATATAAAAATTACAACAATTTAATAAAAAATTGGATTAGAAAACAAAAAGTCTGAAATCTATTGGTTAAGAACCCTGAAAATTACTGTTTTATTTATTGATAAAATATGCTACGACAAGCCCAATCTTCTTACAATTCTAGCAACATTTTGGTCAACCCTTGCCGTAAGGGTTGGTCACATCATAAATTGTTTCGGACAAAAGTTTTAGGTAATGTTTAGAGGACTATTGAATGACCACTTTATATCGATTCGATACCGTGCCTATTAAGAGTTGAATTTTTTGTCTTCGAAACCCCCTTTTTCCACCTCCTGAGCCAACGGTTAATATCAAAAAGCTTTACTTAGATAAATTTTAGGCCCTTATCCAAAGAATAATACAAAAGTTAGACGAATTCGATATTTTACTAAATAAGAAAGTTATAGCGTATTTTGTTTTTTCGAAAAATTCTCTCCATTTCTATTTCCATGGTCCGATTTTCCCCATAAACAAACTCGACCGTGATTTTGGGTCGTTGTAGTTTATGTATCAATTTGAAAGTGATTGGTACAAAATTACAGCAGTTATCGTGTCCACAAGAAAGTGAAATACGCGTATATATATATATATATATAGAAACGTATATATAAGCTTTTGAACTGACGGTGGTTTTGGGGTCTGGGGGATGTGAAACACGAAAATATGTTGAAATTTTCCAGAAATCTAGTCATGGTACCCATTACAATAGGAAGCTTTCTTATGAAATCTACATAATAGGCGTACATTTCATTTGATGTCCGCATCAGATTTGTTTTCTTTATACGAGTGACAGTGGTTGTTTAAAAATAAAAATAAACAATCATTTCTGGATTTTTACTTTAAGTAAATGATTCTGAGCGTACACTTATTTATTTTATATCTACTATTGTTTTTAAACGTCATTCTTCTCAAGCTTCATAAAAAAAATTCATAAACGTAAGAACTTCAGGTTTCCTAATCATTATTATGTTCAGTGAGATAGACCAACCTAATCTAAAAAGCATTTTAAAAAATCAACCTAAAGACTTTAAAAATCATAAAATTGTTTTAAAATCTTTAATTGTCCCAGAAATGGACAGATACAAAACATTTATCAAATCTGAATAAGATTTGTAGTAAAATTTATCTATTTTATTCGTATTTATTTGTACTTAAATGCTTTTTTACAATGCTTGAAATCGAGCTAACTTATTCAGGAAGAAATAAACAATGTTCTTTCTTAATTAAATTATCTTCTACAAGATTGATAATTTTCAATATTAAAACCATCTATAGTAAATCCTGGTAAGAATTTTTAAATAGTTTATTTTGTATGTTAGAATAAAACTGGTTCAAAATGTTGTAAAGTACTTAAAAACCCTTTATGTAATAAATTTTATGTTACTTAATTTTTTAGCATAGGAAAATTACTGTTTTATTACAATAATAAATCATATTAATTTTTTTTTTAATAAATTTGGTAAGAATATTTTCAAAAAAAACATATCACTACTAATTTAATTATTAAAATTGCATCAGCATCACGAAAAATTATTTAAATTTCGTGATATAGATAATGATTTATATACAAAATGTGTAATATAATAATAAACTGAAGATATATATTTATTTTTAAGGAAGATTTAACATTATTGGTTTTTAAGTAAATTTTTAGTCGCTCCCTAATCAACTTCCTGTAACACTACCTACAACAGAAATCTACTTGTTAAAAAAGAAAAAATCCAATAGGATTTAGTTATATTAAGTTGGCAGAAATAAAATCTAAAAACTTATTTCAGGGAAGTTCAACATCCTAGATTAAATGTAGAGTAATATTTATTTTTATAAATAAAAGTAATAAAAACAAGACTGATAAATATAACACTGGTTCATCAACATCAAGTCTTAGTAATTTATGAAGTACTGTGATTTGAAAATTACTTGCCATGTAACATTAGCGATGGAATAAAAAAATTAAATTTTATTACAAAGTTAATTTAGCTTGAATATTAAAGCTTCTTATTTAAATGATGTCAATCTCATGAAAAAATCGAGTAGCATTTATAAATTTTAGTAAGACATTTATTTAAAAAGTTCATCTGTCATGTAATGCAAATGTAGTATATTTTCTTTATACAAAATTATAAAAATAAAATGAAATAGTTGGAAAGCATTGACGGTTATAAAAATTTTAAAATAGAATTTCTTTTGTAATTGTTTCTACAAGACCATGATCTCATAATAGTATTACAAACTTTTAAGACGGTTCAAAGCAGATTTTATATTATATATGTAATCGTAAAGAAATTAAATACTTAAATCGAGGATATTTTTCATAATTATTTTAAATGATTCAGATTATTCTCACAGCCTGTTACCGAACGTTTGAAAATAATTATTTATATAGGCGGGTAAAGTATTAATATAGGTTGCTTAAATATCTCCAAAGTTTTCGTACCGTACTAAATTTTTTTTAGAACAAAAAGGCTTCGATAAATTTCAGTTGTGTTTTTTTTAACAGCTGTTTAGCGCAATCTATTTGTTTTCTATTAAATAAACAAAAATTGTCGTGGAATCTTTCGTTCTCATTTGAGAACTATGGTACTTCATAGAGAAGATTCTATCATATAGATTATGTCCTCAAATATTGCAAGAAATCTTTTTGCTAAGATAAATCTAATTTCAATTAAACAGGAATTTGATTTTTGGAGTATTCTTCCTTTCAGGAGTTGGATCTTGTTAAATCTTTTTCCAGATGAAGAATTTTTATACTCAGATTAAATAGATATGGGCAAAAAGCCTTTTAGACTGAGATTTTTGGATCAATCCTTTAATATTAAACGTAAACTGTTCCCTTAAATTGTATTTAAAACCGAGATTTAGAGAATATCAGAGATATCTCTTTTGCGAAGAAAAGCACACATATAATATTATATGTTCCGTTTTTTTGGGGTTTTTTTTTTAGCTTACTCTTTTAATTTTTGTTATCAATATCCGGGAAAGTCATACAATATTTTGTTGCCAGCTTTTACATATTTATGTGTGTGTGTATGTATGTGTGCTTAACTAAAAAAAAGTTAATTAAGCACACATATATACACACACACATACACACACACACATACACACACACACACACACACACACACACACACACACACACACACACACACACACACATAAATATGTAAAACTGGCAAAGTATTTCATGTCTTTCCCGGCTATTGATAACAAAAATTAAAAGAGTTACAGCTAAAAATCCAAAAACAGAACATATAATTTTTAGAGTTAGGGAATACATTTTAAGAAAAGTTTTTCTAAAAATATTAATTTTTAAGCTGTAAAATTAAATTTAAAAAAAAATTTAACTAAAGTTTCCTCTAAATCTAACACCATCTTCAATAAAGATTTAAATAAGAAAAAATCTTCAAAAACGTTTTTTCTGCATTTCGGTTGAGGATCTATCATTTTAACAAAATTGTAGACATTTCTTTATAACTCTATATATGAAGTATAAACTTTCAAAAAATATTTGAAAATATTTAAACCAAAGAGTAATAGAGCAAAAAAACAGAAAATCATATATTTTCTTTCAAGAGGTGTAGGTTGATGTTTTGTGAAAAAATTGACTATATATGCATTGTAGATAACAAATCTGCTTTAGTAAAGTTTTCTTTAATATAACTTTAAAGAAAACCGAAATTGTTTTTTTCGCCACATCCGCCAGCCCCTCAATGAATTTTAAAAAAAAAATTAATATGATCCATATTACCCATATACAGAAATATTTAAGTCAAATTTGAAGAAAATCTGTTCGGTCAATCCTTAGATATAAAGACAAAAGCAGTGGAACTTAACGTACATACATATATTTTTGGTCACGATGAACTAGTTTGGCCCTAGAACGTGAAAACCCGCATTATTGACATGTTCACCATTTTTTGTCCTTTAATATAATTATTCTAGTTATCACCAGGAAAGTTTTCGAATATAAAGCTTGCATTTAAGTTCTTTGAAGGTATAAATGAAAAATTATCCTTTAATTTTTTGTATCTACAAAGCAATAATGTAGAATTCTGGTAGATCGATGGTACTATTCCTTACACAACGAATAAAATATTATAAAAGAGCATTTTTGACTTTTAAAGTAATGTAAAAAAAAAAAGCATAAATCGCAGAGAAAACAACGATGAATTCACCTCTTCTCTAAGTACAGTATGAGGTATTGCTTAGGATAGTGGAAAGTTTGGAAATGGCAGTATGGGTAAGATTAGGGGAAGAGAATACGTTCGTATAAGGGAAGAACATGAAGGGTTAGCTGAATTTCAGAGCCACTCGTTCCTAGGACCGCATTTTTAGTAGAGACATATTTTGGCTTGCGTCATTTCAGTACGGGACCATCCTTTATTATACTATTATTATAATACTACCAAATGAAAAGATTCGAGAGTTATAATGGGATTTTTATGGTTTTCTTTTTTTATTTTATTAATGTAAAGTTACTATCTTATTTTTAAAATACAAAATATATAAAACGACTAGTTTAGAGTTAAATTTATTTATTTTTACGTATTAGTATTTCCTTTTTTCATTTTATTAAATATATTATTTTTTTTAGTATAAAGATGCAATGATAAAAATGTAAAAACATCACTCAATGTTGTTTACCAAAAACTACTACTCTACGTATTCAGTAATCAGCTTTCAAGGACAAACAAAAGATTATTTTAAATATAGAAATTTTTCATTTATTCACATAGATTTGTTTTAAGAATTTTTATAATGAAAATAAGTAAGGGATTTAGAAATATTATTACAACAGAATCTCCTTCGTGGTATTCCGGATTTACCACCAAGGAAATTCAAAAATACAGTCGGTCCAACAGAAATATTTAAATGGGTGTTAGAACTTTCCAGACTGCTCAGAAAGATCCATATTTCTCGAAAGAATGTTCTCCGTCTTAAATTCACTAAAATAATAATAGACAAAACTTGAAAAATTAGATCCGAGATTAATAAAAAAATAACCCTTTTAAAAACAAGCCCGATTAGAAAGATCCAGCAGCAAGGGACTCTGTCCAGGTTCTGCGATAAAGTAGGGAGTAATAGACTCCTGCCAACTTTGCATTCCATTCCATTCCAAAGAATGTTCCCAAAAATGAATAGTGCTTCTTTTCAAGCACCTTACATTTAAGGATATTGTTTTATCTGTTATGTGTCATTTTACTTTAAAAATGTTCTATTTAACGTTATGAGCAGGCTCCGCTTTACCTGATAATCTCCTTAAAGAGACAAAATTAAATATAAAACCCAATTCTAGATTAATCCAAAATTAGGTTTTTGTGCAGCCACCGGGTAGTAAACAGACATTCTAAAATAGATCCATAGGCAGAACCGCTTATCTTCCACCAAACCAAACAAAACACGAAACAACGGGAACACGAAAGGAAAAAGCAACCGCATCCACATACGTTATTCAAGAACCTCTGTGCTATGGATGGCTGTTCCAGTCACAGTTATTCAAGAAATCGGGAAATAAATCCAGATACAATGATGAAAACTACACATCATGACGATTTCCCGTCGGCCAAAATATGTATTGTAAAAAACTGACTTTCTACAAAATACTAGAGAGCTTTATGATGCTCTCTCTCTCTCTCTCTTCCTGTTTAGCCTCCGGAATCACCGTAAGATATTACTTCAGAGGATGATATATAGGAACGTAAATGAAATGTAGTCTTGTACATTCACAGGTCGACCATTCCTGAGATGTGTGTGGTTAATTGAAACCCAGCTACCAAAGAACACCGGTATCCACGATTTAGTATTCAAATCCGTATAAAACTAACTGCCTTCACTAAGATTTAAATCTTAGAACTCTCGACTTCGAAATCAGCTGATTTGCGATGACGAGTTTAACCACTAGACCAACCCGGTAGGTATATTAGAAGATTGAAAATATCTCAGCCTTTCCAGCTTTTCTTAAGACAAATTTTTTGCATTTGTAGCTGACTCCATAATAAACCAGTGTGCTAGCCACTCCTGAACCAATATAGTTAATGTTAATCTACCAGGAATTGTAGAGTCTATGGTGTAACTAAGTTTATTATCGGTCAGGAATTGCCATTACAAACAAAAGTGAGGAAATTTGGAGTTATATTTTTAATGTAATTGGTAATCTAATGTTACCAGAATAAGAACCATAGGGGTTAATAATAATTAGTAAATTAATAATTTTTTTATTGATATGATTTTTTTTTCATTTTTCTAATTAGATATATTGTAATAACGAAAATGGCTAAAAATTCAATAACATACAAATGATAAATCCGGTTTTGAATCCCGGTCAGGATGGCATTTCCACACACTAAGAAACAACAAAAAATGGTAAATTGGGTGAAAATTAGGAATGAAATGATTCCTGGTAATTTTAATTTACTATATTTTATGGTATGTAATAGAGTGTCAGTGCTAAAAGTATCCAAAAGTAATGGCCTAAATTTAGAAAACCAATCGTAATCTTTTAAACGTAGGCTCAGTTAATAGGAAATATCTCTAAGATTTGTTCTGTATACTCTAAGGTCATCGAAATACGCATGCGCGAGCATCCAACTCTCAATAAAACTGCAGTCAGTCGAGACGGTTTAATGTGTGCTTTAGTTAGCGGAGTTTCTAACAGTTACACGTGTTCAACGGCGTGTACTAAATGGATGGAAAATCGAACCTCCTACATCCAAGTCTTTTCAATATTGGGATACGACTTTAAGATTGACTGGAAGCTTGGTTTCACGGACTGAAAATCACTGAAAAGTTTCAGTTAGTGACGAGACTGTGGATCGTGTACGCGATGCATTCATTCACTGTAAGTTCCGGAAAATACAATAATTGGCTAGTTACGAACTGCAAATTCCTCATTCCACTGTTCACGACATTGTTAATAAGCGGCTCCGTTTGTGAGCGTACAAGTCCTTCATCACATTAAACAAAATGATTGCCGCCTGCGATATTAGTTTGCTGATATCGATAGTTTGCAGTTAGTTTACTGATAGTTTGCAGAGATACCATATAGAAGACAATTCTAGTTATCTTGATACGTTGTTATTTAGTGATGATGTAACCTTTCATACTTGAGGAAAGTTAACAGACACAATTGTCGAATTTGGGATATTCAAAACCCCCATACAGTAATCGAAAATGAAAGGGACATGCTGAACGTCAATCTCTGGTTAGGACTGCACAAAAATGGCGTCATCGGTCCATTTTTTTCATGGATCCTGCTATGATAGAATGCATGTACATTCACGTGCTTTAGAACTTTGTTGTTCCTCAGATTCCTGCAGGCTATAGTTTCCAACAAGATGGTGTTCCACCTCGTTTCATGGAGATGTTACCATGTTTTTGAACAACACAATCCTCGGATGTAGAATCGGACGTGCAGTTCCAACTGCATAGCCATCTAGATCTCCAGATGTCATTTCTTTGGACTTTCTTGATTGAGGATTTATTAAAAGTTATATATAACAAAGAAAAATTTTAGATGTGAACGATATAAAACAGAGAATTTTGGAGCTGTTGATCTAATAACGCCGCAGATGCTAATAAATTCCTGGCAAGAGTTAGATTATCGATTATATGTCTGCCGAACTACATAAGGTGCACACATTGAACTTGACTAACCTACATTAATATTTGGTGAATTACTGTCTTTATTAAAAATAAAATAATTATATGAAACGAACTTATAAACATGAGTATATTTAATAGAACTATTTTAATACAGATAGTTTTGCGAACTTCATTTTAACAAAAAAATGTTATATTATTTTTATTACAAATTTGATGTGGATACCACATTACTTCCTTGTACGTCTTTTAAATTACATATGCATTATTTTTTTTAAATGAAAAGTACATAAAATTTTATTTCATTAATAACTTCTGATATTTTCTCTCTTTTTTTATTGTTATTATTGAATTATTATTTAGTGTGAATTTTTTATTTACAATCAGAAGTTAATAATTATTGATGAATCAATATAATTAAATTTAAAAAAATGAGATTAAGTCTGATTTGAACCAATGTGCCTTCTCCTCGTAAGATCCAAATAAAATATTTCATTAATTAAAATTTTATTTGGCTATAACTCTGGAATCAATGAAAATGTGTACCACTTATATAAATCGTTTAAAAGCTCTCAATGAGGGCATATTACTTCAGTTTTGGTTTTTGAACTTTTTTTGACACTTGTGGTTCAGTCGATTGCAATCAAAAGGGGAGGATCACAACTAGATGTTACAGCAGTCCTAAATCCAAAATTTCAACATCTTACGGCTAATCCTTTTTGAGTTATGCGAGATACATAAGTACGTACATACGTCACACCGAAACTAGTCAAAATGGTTTCATGGATGTTCAAAATGATATTTTCATTGAAATCTGCAAACCGAAATTTTTCACGACATAATACTTCCTTTACATCATACAAGGAAGTAAAAATGAATGTATTTATCACTAACTGAAAAATAATTTTTGTTTTATTACTTATTTATTTATTATCTTCAAGAGGTAATAATAAGAAAGCTCTTCTGTAAGAAATTTCACAGAGTTTCTGTTTCATGTGGACATTTTTTAATGAATTTAATTAAAAATATATTTTAAATATTAAAATTACAGGGAAATTTGTTTACTAACTCAGTTATGAAAATAATTACTATACGTAATAAAATAGTAATCATAAGTCTATAATTTTAATGTATAAAAATAATTTTTTAATCATTTTATTAAAAAAATAATTAAAATTGACTATTAACAGACATGAGATTTCTTAGTTTTACAGTTACTTATACAAATTAAAAAATTTATTAAGTGAAATAAGATGGAAAAATTCCAATAAATCTGCCCAGTAATATGACTTGAATATTTTATATGATATTGTATGACTTTAATGTAGTTTTATTTAGGCTGAGGTGCTGTTAATTGGCGTCTTAGATAATTCCTTGATTCCTTTTTATATATCATTTTCTGACATATTCTGTTGAAAACACAGGAAAAATTTAAAAATTTTTCTTTCTCTCGGATAAAATTATTGTAATGGAAATGATATACAGGAATACCACCCTGTGGGAAAAAACTAATTTAAATTTCCTCTTATTTATCAGCAAAAAGAACATGTCTTTCTCTCTGATTTATGTACCATTTATCCGGAAAAGCTCCCACGACTAGAAGATGTGGGTAACTTAAATATTCAATATTAGATATACATTCTTCAGTTTCTCTTTCTTTTCTTCTGTTGAATCAATTTATGGTTTTTTCAGTTTGTTTTCAATGTATGTTATTTTTTCTTCAGTTATTCATTTTTATTTCCTCGTCGATCTTTGACGATTTCTTTTTATTGTTGAATGGTAACCTACTTTTTCGATAAATAAACTGAAAAAAAAAAAATATTTTTGGACAGAAAATAATACTTATATATTCGTATATTAATTAATAATCTTATAATTTTTAATATTTATATTTATGTATATCTACGTACGTAAGATGACATATACAAAGATTTGTAAAATTCCTGATATAAAATAGAAGTCACTCCTAAAATTGGTATAGCTATTTTCAATTTAATTAACACCCTATTCCAGTCTTACTTGCAAAATGAGAAATAAAATTAATTCCTGTTTCCATCTTCAATGAACCAGATATATTTGGCTCATTCAATAGAACAAACATGTATTTGGTTTTACGGAGGGGGATGGGGGGGAAATAAAAAAAAAAATTTTCTTTATTTATTGGAAGAAGGTTTTCAACATTATTTAACGATTTATGTTTATATACATATATATATATATATATATATATATATATATATATATTTAAGGAGAGAAAATTTTCATGTAGTATGTAAAAAAATTATTATCTGTAAAATAAAATTTGACATGCAGCGAGATTAAAAATTGAAAAGAAAATTTCTTTAATTAATCTCAGTGCGTTTTTTGTCATTATTTATGCATCTTTTTGCATATTACATCGAAAAATGGTAAAACTATGAAGAGATCGTAATCTTAAAGAATTATGTATGTATGTGTGTGTGTGTGTGTGTGTGTGTGCGCGCGCGTGTGCGTGTGTATGAATACTAGATCAGTCAAATATGAAGTCAGATTTTTGTTTTAAACATTTTTTTTTTAGTACAGAATAAAAATACAAATTATTATTTATTGCTTTTTTACGTAGTCTCCCTGAAGTTTACACATTTTTCCCAACGTGTGGAATGCTTGAGGATTCCTTTTTCATAAAATGTTTATGGACGTGTCACGAGCCAATTGCGTACGAACATGCGTATATTCGAACATTGCGTACGAATATATTTCATGCTTGGAATCGACGTCCTCCTTTTATGGTACAAACAAACAAAAATTGCAGGGGGCTAAAATCTGGACTGTACTGGAATTTCCCCGATAGCAAACGAAGGGATAAACTGGAAAAGCATAAACCGGATAAACTAAACATCGTCCTGTATAAACTGGAAGAGACTTCACAATGTAGAATCCCTTTCTATCTTTCTTTTTCTGTTTAGCCTCTGGAACCACCGTAAGGTAGACGGTGACCCAGGTCAACCATTCCTGAGATATGTGGTTAATTTAAATCCAGCCACCAAATAATACCTGTATCCACAATCTAATATTCAAATCCTTATTTATCTTATGCTTCCCTGGGTCAAATCGGCATTCAAGCAATACTCAACCGGGAAGCGGATCTTTTATTCACGTCATTCGCCTGTCTCAAATCACTGTGGCGGAGTAACTGAGCCCGGTAATGCCGTTTCCGGGCCCCGCCACAGTAACCGGGACTCGTCTTGCCTCTTGCCTGTTTTAAGCCATCAGGGAGGGAAACCACGTCTGGCTATGCCGTTCCAAGATTCCCCCTAGTAATCTCTGTCTTTCTTATCCTTCTTTTTTTTATACTTGCTGTTCCCTACTCCAGTCACGAAACTCTATTCTTTCCTCTGAAGAATTTCCGTGGCCAGAGAAACCGTCATAGCATTCCATTCTACCACCCCTTGTTTCATACAGCTTACAGTGTTTTCGGGCGTTATCCATCCAAGGCCTGCTCTCTCTTTACATCCGATCCATCTGTCACATTCATAAAATGTATTGTAAAGTGAATCTACAGGCCACAGTATATTCATTTGAACATCTCTCGCTTCCCAAATCGATGTAAATGTTCACCAAATGCTCCATGGCCGGAAAGAAGTTGCGCAATATAATAACTTACATCACCATGACCGCTTCCCAGCTTCAGTTCTAATCGCGGATTCTTCGTCTCCATGTTCCTGTGTGTGACTCATCCCAAGCCGCCTGTCAGTTTTACCATAGGAGGATTTTAGCGCCCTCTGTTATCATAACCTCGTATATTATTTTCCTGTGCTGGGCTATAAGATGAATAGGAGGCGCTACTGCCAACACACTCGCCGCTGATGACGAGACCGTTCTATTCGCTGTCGTTATCTTTAATGTGGTTTTCCTTTACAGTGATATCAATCACTTCACATTCCTTTTCTTTTCTAATGCACTGCACCACATCGGTATAGCATATAAAATTACAGCCATAGCGGCTGCCACCACAAGCTTACGTTTGCAGCCCTCTAACCCCATTTGGATCCCATAAGGCGTCCCACTAAATTAATGGCTCGTTCCGCCTTCGACGAAATTTCTTCCAAATGTTTGTTTGAACAGTCCTGACTCCCAGATATTCCATACTCCCAGTTATTTTATGTGGGGTATCGTCTCAATACGTACTCCGTCAACGTTTATACCTATTTGGCGTATTTTCCTGCAGCCTACCACCGCAACATATTATGTATTCTGGGGAGCCAATTATAATCTCCTTATTCTAAGCTGCAGCTTATCCGTCTAACCACTGTATTTGCATCAGACTCAGCTTCTTCTTTTGAATGACCTGACACCAATATTGCCAGGTCATCCGCATATGCAGTTAGAGACACATTTCCGTCAGTATCCCATCAAATGCGATATTCCAGAGCAGGGGGCTCAGGATGGATTCTTGTGCCCCCCCCCCTGCATCTGGAACTGGACTTCTCCATCTGTTGTTTATGTTATATTCAAATCCGCATAAAATTAACTGCCTTATGGCAGTTCGCTACAACTCTGGCGTTATATGAATGAGAATCACACACCTACTTGACTGACTGATCCTTTTGTTCCTGTAGGCGGCTTTTACTTTGTCCAAAGGCTGACAAAAGTACGCAGCATTCACACTGCAACGTTTCTAGAACATATAGACAAGCAATGGCACAAATATATACGCTTTTCTAATCCCAAAAGAATGTTGCTAGTAGTCTGCCAGCTAAAAAAATGCGTTTTAGCCTTTACAGGCAAGACAATGCACTTCTACGCCACTCCTTACTCGCCGATTTCAACTCGAAAGTGTAATGATGACTCATTACACTCTCAAGGAAAAGAATAAGTGCTAGCACTAAACTCTGAGGGACTCAATTTATCACTCTACCAAACATTAATAAGTAGACCATAACTTCTCTAACTTCTCTAAGTAGACCATAACTTCTTCTGCCTGGTAAATAAGATTGAAACCTAAAATAACAGTTACCTCAAATTCCAGCAAATCATTTTTTGTTTAATATTTGTAGTCAACCATAACAAATGTTTTTTTTAAAGCAAAAAATGAAGTAGCAACCTTTTCACCGTTATTTTTTTATTCTATTATTTTAGAAACAAGTTTGAGGGCATCGTTCGTATTTTTCTTTAATCTAAAACTAGACTGATTCTTACTAAAAAAGCTGATCTTGTTAAAAGATTTTAATAATCTAACTTTTATTCTTTTTTCAAGTATCGTAGATAACATGAATGGGTAAAAGTTATTAGTCTATAATTACACTACTTTTTATTTGTCTCAATTTTTAAAAATAGATACCACTACTGCCTCTTCCATTTTCGTTGGAAACCTATCCAACGTCATATTGAAAGTATATAAGTAGATAAAATATTACATATGTAGTTCGCAGTATTTTTTTATTGTCGAAATTCCTAACCTATCCTCTTCTATTTAATTTTTATTTTTTATTCAGCTAATAATTCTTTGAACGTCATTTTCATTAGTTGGATAGAAAAATGAAGAGTCAAACACTTAATTCATTAAAAATAATTGTTTGCATTTAGAATACGTCTTACAATTCCTCTCTTCCAAACATGTTTTTAATTTCTCTGTTGTTTTTAGAAAATATTAAACTTCTCCGTTACTTACGAATTATCACTATTAACTTTCATCCTCTGAAACCAAATTTCCTATCGTCTATCTTTCAGATTGTATTTCCTACTATGTTTATTATTAACAACATTCTATTTATCACTCGATTGTCTATTCTTTTGAAATTTCTTTGAAATTATTTTTGTTTCTTTTCTCTTAAATCTACGTTGAACTTTCTCTTATTAGAGGTACTTAAAAAATATTTTTATCATTGGATTTCCACTTTACTTTTTTATTTTACCGTCTAGATAGCGCTATAGCTCTAGAAGAGAAAGCATTGTAATCGGTCCAATTTGATCATATACGGTTTTCACCGGATTTTGACATTTTGACAACTAAGGAACCCGAAAAACTGAGTGGAAATTTTCCGGATGTTAATATTCGTATGCACGTGCGTGCGCGCGTGTGTGTGTGTGTGTGAGTGTGTTCGGTATCGGCCTCTAAATCATCTTATATTTCCAGAACTACTGAACCGATTTGACAAAACTTCGTCAGGTTACTTTCATATAAGGGGCACTGATGCCACTAAATCTTCAACTTAAATGATGAAAGGGGTGAGGCTGTAAAGCAAGGTCACCCTCAGTATTTCGAGATTTCGCCTAATTAAAGTCATATTTTTCTTAGGCACATTTTTTAACAATTAAAAAATAACAATATTTGCAAAAAAGTTTTGAAAAATCGCATCCCCACCCAAAAAGTGCTGTTGTCGTCATCTGCTATGTTGTTGTAACGTCACAGGTGACCGGTAGAATTAAGTAAATGAATAATATTTAAAGAGTATAAAAGTAACTCGGTCTGGTTGGATCTTGAACTCGATCGCCTGATTGACTCGGTACCTGGTGCACTAAGCCTCGCGGCTACACCAGTCTGCTTACCATACAAGCGAAATTTGTTCTACGGAAGTTGTAAAATTACATTAGCTTGATTAGTGCAGACCGTCACCTCCAGTACCCCTACACCCGCGCGAATTATATACGGTATTCGCGCGCAGTTTAGTTAAAATTATTGAATTAAATAAACGAAAAGATATATTTAAATAAAATGATAAATATTTTAAATTAAATTGTGTGTGTACGTAAGCCACGTATCAGATACAACCCACAGTTGTCAGCTTTTTTTTTAATTTTTCTTACTAAATCTACAGTGATCCAGAGGTTTAAAGGGATTGGTTTCCTCTTAATTTTACAGAATTCTGTTGCTTTAAGTAAACATTCAGCAAGTCTTATAATAAAATCTCATTATAACATTATAAATAACAACATGAGATTTAATCAAATTTCACAATAACATCATTAACATCTCTGTAATTATATGAAACGCTCCCATCAACATCTTGTAATTGAATCCTAAGTAAATTATAATTTACCCTGGACTTAAATGTCAAATCATTAACACAATTTATTTCATTTAAATTTCTCCGGAGTACACAAACAAAGCATCATGTTGTCAGTTAACTCAATGTTAAAAGTCAGTGTTTCATCTTGACTTTACATAGTCCAATTTGTTTATTATCCTATGTGTTAAGTGATCAACGTAAGTATTAAATTTAATTCTAATATTTGTAACAAACATAAAATCAAAACCATGTCTCATTAGTATGAATATATTTGTCTATGATTAATTCATTTTTCATTTTTTTTCTATCAATGTTATTCATCCATGAACAAACAAATTATTGTTATTTGAAGAAGATAAGTATTAATGAACATATATTTTGACGTACAACTTAACCTTTAAATACAAATAACATTTAATATAAACTTATCATGTTTAATATTTAAACCATCAGTAGATAATAAATTATCTACATAAAATTTGTACATTTCGTTCACAATAATACAATAATTAATACAATAATTTTCCATGTTATCTAATTCAACAATTAATTGATAAAAATTTCATCTAAAACTTTGATATATTAATTAACAAATAATATCTACACTATTAATTTTATTAAATTTTTTACTTCCTTATTAATAATTTAAGCTAAATAAAATAACATTTTAAAAATGCTGACAACTTAAAAAAAATAATAAATATTCAATATTTGAAATCGTAATGGAAAGAAAAATATTATTTTAAATCAAAAAGAGATAGTTTGATTATTATAAGAGTTCATACCGTTACAATTGAAGTAACAAGAAATAAAAAACATTACGCTTTTAGGGCATCATCATTTTTCCCCTTGATCGGATACTTATAGTACCGCCATGTTCTTTCCTTAGGATAATTTTATCGTTTTTTTTTCGCAAATATTTATATTCTTTACTGACTTTTACTTTTCTAGCTGCAGTAAAGACATTTCTTCTACCTGTACTCAGGTAATCATTTATGTAAGTAAAATTACTAATTGTTAGCCCCATTTGATTCGAAGAGAATTACCTAATTAAATTTTTTTTTCATGAGAATTACCATATCCAGACCTTTGATAAATCTTAATACAATCAGCCTAGGACCATTAGTAATTCTCCTTTAGGATAACCGATAACATTTGTCAATTACCAAAGTCCTTGCAATATTTTACACGACAATAGTTTTTTTTTTCACTATTAAACAACGGTACACCATAAATTTCAATCATGTTCCTCGAGTGAATTGTTCCAATTGTCTCTACTTTGCAACTTTGTATTCTTTTTTCGGAGTGATTTAATTTCTTCAGTAAATTCATCGATCAATCATTTTCTATTAGATGTTTTTCTGGATCTTCATCTCTTTGATTACAACTTTATATTTATCAATGAGAAAATTACAAAGATTAAATCAAGTTTTCTCTAATTTCATTTACATTTTATGGCTCTCATTTTTTTGACATTTTTTTCATGACAATTTTTTCATAACTTAATCTTTTCTCCTTGATATAATCTTTACACTAAATCTTATCATCCTCAATCATAAATTTTACGTTGTTCTGATTCATATGACTTCTATATAGTTGCGTAAAAATCAGCATGGCAATCCTTACATACATTTAAAATTGGTGCTGTCAAATTTTTCTTTACCAAACAAATATATTATTATGTTATCCGGTTGGATTTTATTTATATGAATGAATATATTAAACGTTGTAAGAACATGTTTTGACAGACGCTCCCCATAACACAATTTTTCACTTCGAACGCCCACACATGGAATAGCGTTCATCGTAAATGCACAACTTACCGTAAAAGTACCGGAAAGTTATCCCATTGGTTTCCGTTTGTTTTTTTGTTAGATTTTTTATAGAAATTTTTATATTTTTACATATTACATCGCTTAAATTTTTAATAACACGCCGTTCGCATGCAGTATAAGTTTGATAGAATATCATAGCCTTTTAATTCTATATCACATAAAAACCGTGCTGTAATTGAAACGTTTTGTTAATAAATTTTTGTTTACTGTTTTACTTTTATTTTTACCGATTTTTTTAAGAAAAGTGCGGTATTACTTTCGGTCGTACTATGGAATTGGGGGGGAGGTAAATTTAAATTTTCTTTACGTTTTGAAGTATGAGGAGTACGAAAATATCGTTCATTTAAAATGTAATTTCCTTATATATATATATATATATAGGCATATGTATAAAATTTGCAGCTTAAAGATCTCCAAAACTACTAGATCAATTTCATTAAAATTTAGATATGCTGTAATAAACAGTAATAATTGAAGAATATACGAAAGAAGCCGTAATAAGAAAGGGAGTCCGACAAGGATGTTCCCTATCCCCGTTACTTTTTAATCATTACATAGAACTAGCAGTTAATGATGTTAAAGAACAATTTAGATCCGGAGTAACAGTACAAGGTGAAAAGATGAAGACGCTACGATTTGTTGATGATATAGTAATTCTAGCTGAGCGTAAAAAAGATTTAGAAGAAACAATGAACGGCATGGATGAAATCCTACGCAAGAACTACCGCATGAAAATAAAAACAAAACGAAAGTAATTAAATTTAGTAGAAATAATGAAGATGTACCACTGAATGTAAAAATAAGAAGAGAAAAGATTAAAGAAGTAGAAGAATTTTGTTATTTACGAAGTAGAATTATTAAAGATGGACAAAGCGGGAATGATATAAAATGCCGAATAGCACAGGCGAAACGAGCCTTCAGTCACAAATATAATTTTTTTACATCAAAAATTAAATTAAACGTCAGGAAAATATTTTTGAAGGTATGTGTTTGGAGCGTAGCTTTATGTGGAAGTGAAACTTGGACGATCAGAGTACCTGAGAAGATAAGATTAGAAGCTTTTGAAATGTGGGGTTACAAAATATTAAAAATCAGATGGAAATTGATGAAGAAAGATACATTTGGAAAAAAGAAGAGATAGACTTATAGGCCACATATTAAGGCATCCTGGAATAGTCGCTTTAATATTGGAGGGACAGATAGAAGGGAAAAATTGCGCAGACAGGCAACGTTTGGAATATATAAAACAAATTGTTAGCAATGTATGATGTACGCAGTATACCGAAATGAAATGACTGGCACTAGATAGGGAATCTTGGAGAGCTGCTTCATACCAGTCAAATGACTGAAGACAAAATGTTGTAATATTGTATCTGAAGTTCTGCATGTGAAAATTTTATGATTAGTCGAGTCTTTCCTCAGTTACGCCCAATTTAATGTCATTAACAGGCAACATAACCTCAATTTGAGCTTTCGTTGACTGTGTATTTTTCTAACGTGCTTATGCAGTGGGTCAGAGTGGTGAATAAGTTTAAACTTGATGCTTGTGTGTCGGATCTACTCGTTATTTTTAATTATTTCATCAAATTATAGTTATAATAATATAATCTTCTTACTAACAGAAAATATATTTTAATATTAAATACATAAAAAATTATTCCTCTGAGTTTTTTCATTTAATTTATGTGTTGTATATTTCTTTTGCTGCGAAAGTTTTTTTTTACATATTGTTGTTGTATTTTACCAATTCTTGAAGATATTTATTAGAATCTGCTCTTTATTTCTGATTTATTACATACATTTTTCTCCATGAATTAGTTTCATAAGTAAATTTTTTTGTTTTATCGAAAATAGTGATAATAAATAATTGCATGAAAATTTTTAGTCGGATTAATGTTTATAGTGTTTTATTATTTAGTAAAATTTCCTGTCGTTTTAGTCTATTTGACTTTGGTAGTGTAGTTTCACTCCAAAACAAAATAGGCCTACTATTTAACCATTTACTACTTAAAAATTACTACTGTAGTTCTTACTACTGATAATCATATCCATCTTTTCACTGTACACAAAAAATTTATTAATAAATTTATAGACTTACTTAATCAGCTAAAACGGTGAATGAAATTCTTATGTTACATATTGAAAATTATTAATAACTGTAATAACTTTAATAAAACAAAGATATTGTTATCTTATTGTGCTATTCGAATTAAATAAAAACTTATAATTACTGTGTAAAAGCTCAGTTAATAAAATGTACAATAGTATATACAACATATTAAGTCAGTTTAAGTTAAGTTAGGGTAGGTTAAGTTGGTAATACTTTAGGAGGTCGGATCAGCATCATTGTAAATTGATAGGTTAGGTTAGGTTATCGCCGACCGCTGTATGTCGTGTACTCAACATTACCCCAGGCTTCTCTTAATTGGAATCACCGCATAAATTGTGTGGGAAGATTACAGAGACAACTTCTATTTCACGTTACATTGGCCGGACGAACCACGTTTCTCAACTCGTACATCATTTCTGTTCTATTTCACCTCTTATCATTTTCTCGCTTCTGTTAAAGCCTACCTATTCTACAAACCTTCTTTATTGTAACCTTTCTATCATTCTTTCTCTTTTTTATTATGAGTTTATCTTTCTATTTTAATTCACTTTTTACTTCCTCTTTTCCTTCCTTTGACCGTAAGAAAGAGGTAATATTTTTATATCATATTACAAAAAAATAAATTTATGGTTTACAATTATTATTAATCCAAAATGAATTAAATCGTCAATGGATTTATAAAAAAATCATAAAATGATAGTAATTACCACTATCATCATCATTGTCGTAATCTCCAAACCATCAGCCCTTATTTAGGTTATTTCTAGAAAGTATATTTCAAACAAACATGAAAAGAGTCAGAAAATTTTAAAATAGCTTGCATTATTTAATCACCGAATTATTACATTTTATTTTTGTCTCTAATTAGAACTTACGTATTATCAAGTAAAAATCACTTTAATCATTTACATTAATTAATTTTACTAATTTACAAGTTTTTTATTGCATTATTATTATTATTAAATAACATCTCATTATAGTATTTATTAGCATTTAATAAAGGGTATTAAAATAATATTGTCGTATTCTAAGATAAGAGACAGTCTTTATTATAATTATTAGCCTACAACTTCAGGATTCAGTAAATAGAAAACAACCTTTCTTTTTTTTTTGCTGTTTAGCCTCCGGGAATTACGGTTCAGGTATTACTTCAAAAAACGAATGAGGATGATATGTATGAGTGTAAATGAAGTGTAGTCTTGTACAGTTTCAGTTCGAATATTCCTGAGATGTGTGGTTAATTGAAACCCAACCACCAAAGAACACCGGTATCCACGATCTAGTATTCAAATACCTAAAAAAGAAAAATAGAAGACAACCTAGCGACAAGATACCGTACTAGAAAAAAAAACGCTTGGATTTGACTAAACATCTGTTATATTCCTGTAAATAATAAAAGTCAATATGAACTTATTTTAATTTATTTCATAGTAAATAGATTATTTATATTTGAAATATTCTTATGAATAAAATTATTAAATAATTGTATTATTATTTATTATTTTTTTTTTTTTTTTAATAGGATGGCTTGGAGCGATGTCAACCGCAATGGCACTATTAGTGTCACCAGTCACGATTGCTTTCTGTCGCCGCAAATCAACCAGGTTGACAGCTGTCATGGGAGGCCTTGTCACAGCACTTGGTTGCCTCTTCACTTCATTTGCCTCACAGTTCCATCAATTATTCTTTAGTTACGGAACAGTTGTTGGTAATTTACTTTGTTTATTATCATTATTGTTTATTTATACTGATTTTTTCTTCCGTTTAAATGTAAAAGTAATGTATTTTGAAATAAGATATTTTAGTGATAACATTCATTTCTTTTAAAAAAATAACTCTTACTGTCGCTGTTATTTGTTTTATAATTGTAGAAAAACAAATTTATTTATTCTATCGTGATGTAGTGTTCTGTTTCTTTGAAAGTACAAGAATAATATGTAACAAAAAATATCGATTCACTGACTCATATATTAAATAAATAATAAATATTTTGTTCCTCAAATAACACTAATAATTTTATACATTTAAACTAATAAAATGTTCCTTGAATTAAATGATTCTAAGGAAATATATTTAAAGACATTATTCAAATTCTAATACTAACAATAAATTTCCTCCAGTACTCTTTTATCTTCTGTTCAGTGATTTCGAGAAAAAAAAAATTAAAATTATTCATCCAGCAACCTAGTTTTTTCTGGAAACTTCAACTTATTATTTAAAATTTTTAATTCAGTGTTATTTTTACCTTTTTTTTCCTTGAGAACCTTAAATAAGTAAAAGGTAATAGATTATAAAATTAGAATGACTTTTGTTTTTTTTCTTTTTAAGGACGCTTTCGATTATAATATCAGGCAACCTCCTTATTACTCTTGTAGTTAATGATTATAACCACAAGTTAAATTATCGTTGATTTGTAACTTACATTTTAATAAAAACTATGTATTAGTTAGCAGTTAGCAGTTAAAAACGTAGGGTGGATCCACTCTAAAATATCCTTTGTATCTCATATCTTTACACTAATTCATTACAAACTCTTACATAACTGGTTGATAGGAAATGGATTTCAGGCCAATAAAAAACCAAAATTACAGCGTATAATAAATAAATAAATCCTACTACTGAGAAAAGATTTCTACTTTCCTGGCGAATACAGATTTTATCTTTATTAAAGGTAAAAGTATGGTGATCATGTCAAAAATGAGGTATCGCGGTATCTAAAATCTGTACACTTTAGGGTCTCACTAATTCATCTAGACAAAAAAAGCATATATATGTATGTGTACATGCAAAAACTTGTCACACTACTTTTGGCTGTCTATCTCAGAAATGACCGAACCGATTTTCTTCAAATTTGGGTCAAATATTTCTGCACATAGGCATTGAACTCTATATTTTAATAATGAATTTTGATATTTTAATAATTTCAGAATTATTTAAGAGGATAGGAGATGTCCCGAAATACCGATTTCTTTTTTCTTGAGGCATTTTAGAGAAAACTTAAAAATCTAATTTGTTACCTATAATAAATATACCGGGTGATTCAAAAAGGACTTCACGAATTTAAAACATATAAAAAACAGATTCGGCTGAGATCTCATTTCATAGAAAGATTGATCAATTTTGTCACCCAATAAATCGACTTATGTATGTCGCATTACAAATTGAACCGTATCAAACCAAAGTGAACGCTGGTTGAAAAACTTGAAAAACATATCAAGTTTGTCACTCAGCATTCACTTTGATTCGATATGGCTTAAATTTGTAATGCGACGTACGTCCCATCTGAAGCCGATTTCATTCCATACTGCACCCAGCAATTCGAGCGTTACCTCTGCAGCTGCGGCGTTAATTCGAAGTCTCAACAAAATCAGCAGGAAACGTTGAAACATAAACCTGTCTTTAATGAAACTTTCCAAGAAAAAGTCTACTGGGGTCAAATCTGGGGAGCGAGATGGTCATGCAATTGGACCTTTCCAACCAACACACCGACCTGGAAATCGAGTATCAAGAAAATCTCGGACTTCTAGGTAATGAGATGGTGCTCCGTCTTTCTGATAGTAGTGGTTTCCATCTTGGTTATCATCGTCTCACTGAGGAATTAGAAAATTTTGATGCATGTCCAGATAAATGATGCCATTTACGGTTGCTTCCTGGAAGAATAACGGGCCGTTCTGTCTGGAAGAAGAACAATCTGTTTCAATGAAGCAACCCGCTATTAAAAGGCTCCCTACCTTACTCTACGAAAATAACATTGAACTGCAGATGCTGGCAAATCGTGAAACCAAAACATAGTCAGCACGTTCCGCACCAGTAAATGTCTCCATTTTTATCAACACTGGTAGCCGAATTCGGTACTAATGAGTTACATGAATCAAAACTTGTTTTGTTATGAAATGAGACCTCAACCAAATCTGTAAGTTATCTAAATAAATTTTTATATGCTTTAAAGTTGTGATGTCCTTTTTTAATCACCCGGACATAAATAGTCAAGAAAAGATTTTCAAAAAATCAACCCCAGCTCTTAAAATTGAAATATGTTTTTTGTTCTTCAGTTTAAATAATTTTCAAAAAACTTTTGAAAGTTTATACTTCATGTATAGAGCTGTCAAGAAATTTTTACTTTTTTTTAAATTATAGACTTTGGACCTAAAAATACAAAGAATGTTTTTTTTTAGATTTTCTTTTTCTTATTTCAGTCTTTATTGAACGGGGTGTCAGATTTAGGGAAAACTGTACTTAAGAAAATCTGTCAAGCTTAATCTATATATATGAATATTTTTAGAAAATTTTTTGTTAAAATTTATTCTGCAGTTCTAAAAAAATATATATATCTTTTGTTTCTTAGCTTTAACTTTTTTAATTTGTATTATTAATTGCCGAGTAAATCATACAATACTTAGACAGTTATTTTTTTTACTTTTTATTCATAATTTTAAACAATTAAACAGAAAAGCGGTTAAATTATTCAGTAATACCTATAACATCTAATTCCATAAATTTTTCTTCTTAAAAATTTATAATTATATAATCCGAAGTCGTTATGATTAATTTTTATTTTTAAGTAAAACATTATCGAATTGTGTAAAAATGTCACTACAGGTTTTAGAACTTAGTTTTAAAAGATTTTCTAAATATTTAAAAATTATAAAAATAATACCGAATTATTCACAAATAATAATTTCCCTCAAATTTGATTAATTTAATTAATTTGATTAATTTGTTTTCCCTCAAATTTGATTAAATAGATAAATATCAATATATTTTTTTTATGTTTATGTTAAAGAATATTAAAATATAGGTTATATAAAAAAATTATTGTGTAAACCTTAGACCTACATCTTAGATTATTTTTTAAAAGCCCCGACAGATATCTTTTAACAAACTAAAATTACGATATGTATGCATTTTTTATAACCACTGCTCACCAAATTTACACAAATGAAAAAGAATCGAAGTAAAAGGTTACAAATCTTATACCTTTACATTACTTAATCTTATACGAAGTATTGAAATACATAAAAATTTAGAGGTAATTTGTATTCATAAAAAATAAAATTTTAGAATGAAAATTAGTTATTTTTGTAATTAAAGATAATAACACAGTTATCATTTGTACTAACTTAGGTAATTTGAAGCGATAATAATAATAAATTATTCAAATGAAATTATAATCTAATTCGTATAAATAATTTTGCGTAATAAGTTAGGACGCTTTGTTATGTTTTTCAGTTTAACTAGTTAAACTGAAAAAACATAACAAATGTTCAAGTTAAGTTAACCTAGTTCCAAATCATAAAGCAAAATACAAAGTTATTTATGTTTGAAAACATTGAAAAGCGTAAATCATATCTTATAAGATGGAATGATTGTTTCCATTATTATCACTTTAAATGGAAAACTTAAGTAATAAATTTTAAAGTAGAAAACTAAAGTTTATAATTTCAATTGCACAAACTTCTGAATTTGTTTTTATGAATATTATAACACTGAATAAACATAAATTATAATGTTATCGTCTGAGTGCCAGACCATAATCGGTAGACTTATTGGTTTAGAGAGTTCTGCAAGCTTATTTCAGTAAAGTTTTTATTTATTTTTTTTTTTTTTTAATTATTTGTAACTGGTATCAACCGATATAATTATTAATCATTAATAAATTCAACCAGCATTCCGTGAAACTGAACTCAACGTCATTGATTAATTTTGGTAATATAGAAATCGCTTTATTAAATGTAGCTTAGGCAGTGGCATTTTATTTTGCTTTACACCCGAAGTTTCTATAGTATCCCCAGCGAATCAACGAGCTTGTAACGTCACGTTCGGACATCTCATATTATTGTTTTCCAAAACATTATTTTTGCGCGTAATTATTTTTATTTCATTTTTCACCTTACAAACAATGCGGGCGCCCAAACAATACATTTATGTTGTTGTGTGTTCAATTCTTTCCAATTGACTTGATTACATGTAAAAAAAAATGCTTAATGATTCAATCTTGTAAACAATAACAATTCCTTAACTGATGACTAATGCTCTGATTGGTATTATGTATACAAGCCTTTTCTTTTTCCTATTTAGCCTCCGGTAACTACCGTTTAGATAATACTTTAGAGAATGAATGAGGATGATATGTATGAGTGTAAATGAAGTGTAGTCTTGTACATTCTCAGTTCGAACATACCTGAGATGTGTGGTTAATTGAAATCCAACCTCCAAAGAACACCGATATCCACGATCTAATATTCAAATCCGTGTAAAAATAACTGGTTTTATTAGGACTGGAACGCTGGAACTCTCGACTTTCAAATCAACTGATTTTGGAAGACGCGTTCACCACTAGACCAAACCGGTGGGTTATTATGTACAATCTTATAAAAATTTATACATGCAGTTAGAAATGATGCCTTTCGTCACTATTATATTTAGATCCTTCTTTCGTGGTACACAATGTGTGTATAAAGAAATAAACTTTAGTCCAACTTATATCGTGTTCAGTGAAATATTCGGATTGCGATTTTTTGCGATCATATTATTTTATAATTATTCATTGTTTTTCGCAATTTTTTTGGTATATATTATTTTCATTTTTGTTCGTGTGTGATTAGTTCGGTTTGTTATGGCAGAATTTCAATCCGTAGTTCAGAAAAAAAACTTAGGAGTCAAGTGCGTGAAATTCTCAAAAATGTTTATGATTTTATGAAAAAAGAAGCTCTTAAAGTAGGTAAATTAACTGACGACAAATATATAATTGGCATTCAAAAATGCGAAGAAAGAACTGCTGTTGTTTGTAGGATATCAAGAACACAGGTTCAAAAACTCAGAAGAGAAAAAAAGACATGATTCTTCAATCAACATCCCGATCGTGTTCTTTTCGAAAAAGTATAAACGATGTTCGAAACCTGTCAGTGGACTGGACAATTTTTATTTAGGTGTATAGGTGTAGTTATAAGAACAGTTAATGGATTTCATTCAGAGAAGAATGAATTACCTACTTTAATAAAAATAAGGCAAGAACGTTATCTGTTATTTTAAAACAGTTAGGTTTCAAATGGCGTAAAACCAAAAATAACAGAAAACTTTTAATTGAGAAATCCGATATTCCGATGGAAGGGAATTGAATATTTGCAGGCAATTACTAAGTACAGACAAAACAATGCTACAATTGTTTATTTATCCAAATAAACAAACTAACGAACTTAAAACGTACAATTCGGATGAAATATAGGTTTTAAGTTCGCATTTTTCGACAAAGTCGTGGTGTGATAGTATTGTTGAGAGACTTCATGTGCCGAGTTAATAAAGCTGATCGTTTAATAGTAATTCATGCTGGAGGAGAAATCGGTTTTATTCCGAACGTATTACTAACTTGGAAAGCTAGTTCGAAAAGTGGCGACTACCATGACAACATGAATACAAACAATTTCATGAAATGGGCGGATGAAAAATTGATTCCAAATCTTCCACCAATGTCAGTAGTAGTTGTTGATAACGCCCCTTATCACAACACAAGTATTGATAAAGCGTAAAATTCTAACTACAGAAGAAAAGATATGACTGGAGAAAACCAATATTCCATATAGTTCAAAAATGCTGAAACCACAGTTATATGAATTAGTAAAGTTACATAAAACTAAAGTAATAAAATATTACTTGGATGAATTTTTGAAAAAACATGGGCATCGTGTTTTCTTAGACCCCCACCGTACCATCCTAATTAGAATCCGATCGAGATGGTATGGTCAGCCGTAAAAAGACATGTGGCTAGTCATAACACAACATTTTCTTTCACAAATGTTGTGAAAATTTGTTTCACAGATTAACTACGGAAAAAATTAATTCCATGAATGATGATGACTGGAAACCCTATTGTGAAAAAGTAAAATATATTGCAAAAGAGTATGAAAAACTGGAACCACTGATACATGAACGTTATATTATACGTGTAGACTCTGATAGTGAAAGTGAAAATGAAAGTGACAGAGATAGTGATTCATTTAGCGAGGATGATGAACTTACTAGAAGTTTGAATTAGATGCATGAATAAAATTCAAGAAAGCTTTAATTTGTTATTAAAAATTAATAATTTAGTAAAAATAAAGGTTATAAAATAATTAATTACATATTGTTTATAACAATAAATGTAAATACGATAGTTATTACCGTGTACAATATGATAAGTAATACTTCGATTTGATACGCGGAGTTGATGTTTTCAGACCGAGTAGTAATACACAGTCTGCTCGTGACGTCACAAGCTCGTACATTAGCTGGGCCTAGTATAGGAGGTTATTCCTTCTTCAGAAGCTCCAGGTATTGAAACCATCAAGTTTCAAAGAATTTCAGTTACAGTCTCAGTTAGAGCACTTTTTTATTTTTGAGCCAGAAAATAAAAAATTGTACAGTAACATATTAACGAAACTTCAAGGAAAATGAAGATTTTCATATGAAACTAATTTTCAGAACATACATCTAGTAATTGGAGAAAACTTTCTACCACTTTACTATACGAGTTTTATTTTTATAATTCAATTTATCAAAATTAATAAAGAGCTTAAATTAGCCAACACAATAACACATTTACGGCATAAAAAGATTCTGATTGACAATTTGGTTGATTTTGGCTGTGTAAAAATAATCATAAAATTTACTATCTGAATTTTTGCTGGAGAACGCAGGATGTTATTTCGCATTACAGTTCTTGCTAAAGGATGACCGGGAAGTCCCTTTACTCTAGTTATTAAATTATTAGGTTAAGTGCAGCTTACCTTCTATGAATCTAAAATGTCTGTGTAGTCTCTACCACTCAAAGCACAGCTCTATGCGCCTCCATGTCCGGTTGTTCATCGCAACAGCATATCAAGGATGATCATTTCAAATATTGACCGAACAGCGTTTTGGAGCTGCTTGTTGACGTGTCTGCGTATTTGGATCTCTTCTTTTAGAAAATCCCAGAGTGCACTGTCAGGTAGAATGAGGTCAAGGTTTCCTGTGGCCAAAGCAATGGAGCCGGTGACTCTTCTGACCAACTCCGATCCAACGATTCCGAAAGATTTCATTCGGGCCTCTACAGACATTCAAAGAAAAATGCGCTAGCACCATCTTGCCGAAACGTAACGATGTCAACGATAATTTTTGCCGATAATTCTGGAAGCAGTATATTCTCGTCGATCATACTCATATAACTGTGTTGATTAACTACGCCGTCGAAAAAATAAAGACAGAGTAGATGTTCAGCTGTTGTCCCAGCCCAAATCATAACATGAAGCGGATGGTGTTCGATTTCCTCAAAAAGTAAGCATTGTCTTTCGCCCAAAAAAAATTTCGGTTATGAGAGCTTCAATAAATCGCATACTCATCTGAGAATATGTCATTCTTTTTATCGTTTGCTGTCAGAAAGAATTCAAGCAACAGAACTCTTTCTGTCGGAAAGAATTCATGCATAAACACGTTGACCAAAGTAATTATTACTCAGCTCATTAACTGTGGCTGGACGAAATTATTTAACTCACGTCCTTTCGCATATGATCTCGAAATGTCGATCTTGGAATGCCTAAACTTACAGAACGTTTGCGCGTTGATTTTATCGGTGATCATTGAATCGATGCCTCCACAGCAGCATACATCTCAGCTCGAGCGCTCGGCCTTCCACTGCGTGGTACATCAAAAACACTCCCCATTATAAAGGCCGTCTCCCATATCAGTAACGTTGCCGGTGGTGGTAACAATTTCCCAAAACGCACAAAGAAGTCATTCATAATGTTCTCCAATGTTTTACCAGTGTGTGGACGTTCGTGGATCCACACACAAACTAAAAAACGCTCTTAGACAGTGAACGCACTCGCATCCGCCATCGTTCTACACTCGACTACGACTAAGGTCATCCCATCACAAACGAACACACCAGACGATCTCCACCACGACTTATTCTTCCCACCTTTTCCAGCAGCAGTGAGCGATATTAGCGGTGAGTTTTGGCAGCAGTAGAAACCGATTAAGCCGTATTTATTGCAGTGTAAAATGACTTCCCGCCCACTCCATATAACAGCCAATTCCACAATACCACCATTTAAAATTAAATTATTCTAGTTCAGCTAACATTCTTTTTCATGCAGACCAATCAGTAGTCACTATTAATAACAAATATACGTATATAAACTTAACGGTATCATCCTTTATTATGTCATCAGAACTCGCTCTGGTTAACCCCCTACTCCAAATATTAAAATTTTAAAAAAACTATTGTAGATAAGTTTATTAGGAATCGTTAAAAGGACAAATTAATAAAAAATACATAATAAGCAAACAGAAAATAATCAATAATAAATTATCAATGGAAGGTCAGTTATAACAACAAACAAGACATTAACTAGGTTTACCTCACCGGGCTGGTCTAGTAGTTAACTCGTCGTCGCAAATCAACTGATTTCGAAGTCGAGAATTCTAAGGTTCAAATCTTAGTAAAGGCAGTTACTTTTATACGGATTTCAATACTAGATCGTGGATACCGGTGTTCTTTGGTGTTTGGATTTCAATTAACCACACATCTCAGGAATGATCGATCTGAGACTGTCAAGACTACTCTTCATTTACATTCATACGAGCGGTTCGAAAAGTTCGCGGCCTGATACAGAGATACCGCAAGTAGGTCCAAATGGCGACTTGTAGTTAATGTAATATCCTTAGATGGTATACTAAATAGTTTCCAGCATTTCTTCTCAGTCATTTAATCATTGTGGTTAAGGGGTAGTGGATGAGTATTGTTTTGTGCAAAATGAATAAAATCGAAATTCGAGCAGTAACAAAACATTTTGTTGTGAAAGATTTAAACTCGACAGATATAAAAAGAAGTTAGATTCAACATTAAATGATTCTTCTTCATCTTTTTCAATGATAAAAAAATTGGCAGCTGAATTCAAACGCGGTCGAACCTCATGATGATGAGCGTTTAGGACTCCCTGCAATCACCACAACCGATGAAAACATCGCAAAAATCCTCAATGCGGTAATAAAAGATCGACGATTGAAGATACGCGATCTTGCAGATATTGCAAACATATCAGTAGACCGTACTCACAACATCTTACACGAGCCTTTGGGTATGAGAAAGCTATCAGCGCGATGGGTACCGCGCTTATTAACGGTTGACCAGAAACGCACTCGAATGAACCTTTTTTAACAGTGTTTGAACATGTTCAATTGTAATTCAACTGAATTTTTGCAACGTTTCATTAGTGCTGATGAAACGTGGATCCATTATTACAGCCCTGAGACGAAGCAACAATCCAAACAGTGTGTCGAAATCGGTGGAAGTGCTCCAAAGAAGGCAAAAAGTATTGGATCAACAGGAAAAGTCATGACCACTGTCTTTGGGATGTTCGTGGTGTGGTGCTCATAGACTATCTGGGAAAAGGAAAAACAATCACCAGAGAATATTACGCAGCATTGTTGGAACAATTGAAGGAGGCCACCAAAACCAAACGTCCATGTTTGGATAAGAAAAAATTTATTTTTCACCATGACAATGCACCCATGCTGTTGCTGCTGAAATTCACGAGCTGCGCTTCCACATGCACCATATTCGCCAGATTTAGCTCCGAGTGATTATTTCCTGTTCCCGAATTTGAAGAGATGGCTTGGTGGACGAAGATTTGCCTCAAATGAGGAAGTCATAATTGAGACAGACGCCTGTTTTTCAAAGCTTGAGAAATCGTATTTTACTGAAGGAATAAATAAGTTGGAAAAGCAATAGACTAAGTGTATTACTTTAAAAGGTGACTGTTGAAAAAGTTTTAAAAATTTAGTAAGAAATTTTGTGTTTTCTTTCTTAAGCCGCGAACTTTCCGAACCGCCCTTGTACCACATCCTCAATTATCCTCTGAAGTAATACCTTACGGTGGTTCCGGAAGCTAAACAGAAAAAAGAAAGATAAGGCTAAGGCTGCTGCCTTTTGCCCAAGCGTATTAGTAATCAATATTGATTACTGATTGGTCTCGCAGTTGATGCATTACATAAAAAAAAGGGGAAAAATTAATAGTAACCATAAAACAACAGACGAATCCATATAAAAATGGACTCAAAGTAATAACAGTCCAGAATTTATTATGGTGTATATAATATATAACAATTAAATGCCTTCTAATCTTAAAATCTTCTAAATCTTCTTTAATCTTCTAATCTTTAATTAAATGTAGTTATACTTACAGTTTAACACCTATACTCACTCATACAAAACAATTTTAAACATTATAATAATAACAATAATAATAATACAGTAAACATAATACATACAACCACCTTATTACTTCCTTGTATGAAGTAAAGGAAGTGTAATCGCAAAAATTTTGATTTTCAGATTTCAATGGAATTATTCATTTTGACCATCCCTGAATCCATTTTCACTAGTTTCGACATGACGTCTGTACATACGTATGTGTTTCATATAACTCAAAATTGATTAACCGTAGGATGTTGAAATTTTTTGTTGTAACATCTAGTTGTGCACCTCTCCTTTTGATTGCAATCGAGTGAACCAAAAGTGTCCAAAAAAAAACTAAAATCAAAAAAATTGGATTTTGGGATTTTTTTTTTTACTGCAGTAATAAGCCCTCATTAAGAGCTTTTCAACAATTTATCAAAGTCATACTTACTTTCATTGGTTCTAGACTTATAGGCAAATGAAATTTTAATTAATGCAATATTTGGATCTTACAAGGGAAAGGTACTTCGGTTCAAATCTGACTTCATCTCCTTTTTTTTAACTAATAATTGCTAACCTCTGATTGTAAAAACTTTTTACAATAAATAATAATTCAATAATAACAATAAAAAGAAATGAAAAAATATCAGAAGTTATTAATGAAATAAAATTTTATGTACTTTCATTTAAAAAAAATGTGTATATGTAATTTAACAGGTGTTCAAGGAAGTCATTTGGCGTCAACATCAGATTTTTATTATTTAAACATTACTATATGTCCAATATGTTAAACTTATAACAAACTTCAAAAACTTTACAATAAAAGTAGTGAAATAACAAATAAAGAAAAGTTCTACAAAACTAACTACACATTACAATAACTATTAAATTTACACAAAAATAATCATGTCGAAATTACAAATAATCGCATTAGTTCTTATGTAAACTAAGTATTAAATTATTTAATATTACATATTTAGTCCTTAAATATGCATTGCAATCATAATCATATTTAAATAGCTCCTGCCTTATCAGTAATCATCCAGATTTAAAGAATTTTTTTTTATAAGAACTTAATTAAAAATGTAAATACATCAATTTGGATAAAAAAACCTGCTGCAATATATATATTTTTTTTTGAAAACTCTTAAGTTCTTTCTAAGTTTTTGTTTTTAGAATCATGTTACAAATTTTTAATCTGTAATTACAGAAAAATAATATACCCATTTCTTAATTATACCTTGAAGGGAAGCAATTCAATTATATTCTATTGATCTAAACTTTTGTTACTGTAACAAAAGTTTTGGTTTTTAAACTTTTTATAACTGATGATTATTTAATTAATAAGTTATATTTTATTAAATTAGAAATATTGCATACCAGAAAATGACTTTTAAAAGATCGTGGTTAAAAATTAATGAAGCTTGAATTAATGTCATTTTATTTTCCTAATCAATTCAAAAATAAAGAGGGTGGTTGTTTTAACTGATTATTTTACAAAATTATTATACATTTGATGAAGATACAATTGATGAAGAAAGAAGCATTTGGAAAAATATAGTTAAAAGAAGAGCCAGCCTTATAGTCCACATATTAAGGCATCCTGGAATAGTCGCTTTAATATTGGAGGGACAAGTAGCAGGAAAAAATTGTGTAGGCAGGCAACATTTGGAATATGTAAAACAAATTTTTAGGGATGTAGGAGATCCCGAAATTAAATTACTGGCACTACATAGAGAATATGAAGAGCTGCATCAAACCAGTCAAATGATTGAAAACAAAAAAAAATTATACATTTTATCTTATTACCAATCAAATATCTGGAGAAGGCTTTAAAAAAATACAGTATGCATTTGATAAAACACTGATTCTGCAATATATAGTTTGTAAGTTTATATTTTATTACCTATGAAATAAGTATATGTGAATATTTTATTAATTATTATTGCATTTGTTAAAAACATTGATGTCCCACAACTCCAATTCATCATAAAATATTCCACAATTTTCTTAAAATTATAACTGTAAAAATTTGAAAAAAAATTACTTTTAATTTCATTAATTGTAACTGATAAATTGTTTTTAAATATCAATACTCTTATCGAAATGTCATTTTTGAACCTCCTGGTCCCGCAAATTTGAATCAATTAATTTTTAATTACTTTCAATGTTTTTAAATTAAAACATAAATTTATTGTTGTTATATATCGAATAAATGTATTCCTACAAATAAATAGAAAAACTTGTTAAATTTTAAAATGCATATGCATTACCAAATTCGTAATCACTCAAACTGTACTATAATAAGAAAATAACTATGAAATTTTGATTGATTATTTCATGTTCACCCATTTCTAATTAACAGTAATAATTATTTTAAAAAATACTAAACTACAAAAAATAATTAATGCTTGTAAGTATGATAAGTGTGCTATGTAAGCTAAATAATAATGCTTTGTAAGAATATAAACAATCCCTCCACCAAACTACATTGGTTATGCTTTCAAAATTAATAATTCTGGGAAATATTCTAAAAATAATTTATTTAATATTCAGTAACTCTATTTAAAACCTAATTACAAATCTTAAATCTATAAATTTCTAAAAGTGAAACAATAAAGTTAAAAAAAAAAAAACACAAGACTATATATTGATTCTACATCAATATCAGGGAATATTCAGAGATTACCAGTCTTTTTTTTACTTACTGATCTTTACATAATGGTATTTATTGTTTTTAATTTTTCAGTTTGAATAAAATAATTACAATTTTAATTTTGAGAATATTGTATTATGTTTTATACAATACTGTAATTTTTATTTTGAGAATATTGTGGTGTAATTTTGTAAATTGAATTTATCTAAATAGTTAGGTTGATATCCACTTCAAACTATCTACAATTTGGAAAAGTTATTTTTACAAATGGATATAATTGTCACTTTTATTTAACTACTAGAATGTGTGAAATTATAACTAATTGTTAAAAATGTTATTATTTTTTATCATAAAATCATTATAAAATTATTTAGTGAATATGATATAAATGAACCAGTATGCAGGGAATTTCTCTGATGTACTATATTTCAAAGTATCATACACTAGGGGATGTACCACCCTAGAATTTTGCAAGGTTGGGTTAACTGGACTCTCGTTAACTGACTCATTTTTGTGGTGTGGGTTGCATTACTGGACTATGCAAGTGTACCACAATAATATTAAATTGTTTAGCCAGCATTGCTAATTATTTCAAGAGTAGCTTCAGTCTACTACAAAAGTGAATCCAAGTACAGTACACTCAAAATTTACATCTATTATGTACAGAAATGATAGTAATGGGAAATAAGACATTTACTGGCACATTTCCCATAATAGATGGGAAATTTATTTATGTAAAACTAAAATGATTTTAATAATTTTTAATTTTATTTATTATTAAATTTTCTTTTCTTATTGTATTTTAGGGGTTGGTGTTAGTATGACTAGAGATTGCTCAACACTTATGGTTGCACAGTATTTCAAGAGACGACGAGAATTTGTCGAAATCTTCATTGTCTCAGGCAGTGGCCTTGGAATAGCTATAATGTCTGCTTTCATTAAGGGTGCTATTAGGTATGATTTTTATTAAAATAAATTATTCTGTTAATTACAGTACTATACCACTATAGTGCTGTAGCGGTACAGTATTATATCTATATTTATATAAAACCTTATGAAAATTCAAATAATTCATTAACATACTGACCAATGTGCCATATAACAGTGTTAAGTGGTTATTTTGTTGTTATTTGGTTATATAGAAATAATAACATTATATATAAATTATAACATTATAACAAATTTTTATAATTACTATACTTAGTCTATGTATTTTTAAACTGGCAAGTCAATAAAACATGATTTTAGAAATTTAATAATTCTTTGTTTACACATTTAAAAAACACTTTTATTAAAATAGACTATTTATTTAAACTACATCCTGAAAATGGTTGACATTTCAACCTACACATTCTTCAAGTCAAGTTTTCTTGTCTTCCACTATATAGCGTAATATATCCACAGTAACAGTAATGATTTGAGTTATATGATCTTTTTCTTTGAGTTTTTCAAAGTTTAGTGAGGATATTTCACTGAATATTCTATTCTTCAAATAGGGTGACAAGAAAATGTTGCTTGGTGTGACATCTGACGATTTCACAAGTCAAGGAACACTACCATGCCTGGAGATAACATGGTCAGGATTAAACATTTAACAGCAATTTTTTATTACCTATGTTACCATTTGCCTCATCTTGTTTGGATTGATTTCAAGTTACTTAAATTTAAGAGACAAAAGTTCTTCAATAATTCAGACATATTAACCAGAAAATTCATCCATTATGTTTCTGGAAGTATCTGGGATAGTACAGTCTTTTTAAAATTAGTAAACCTTAGGAAAAAATCAGATGAAGTACTGAAATTATGATTACATATTTTTTTGAAGTAATTTTCATTACTTTTTCTTGTAATCCTCAAGAAAGAATGGACCTGCTACTGGCAGATGACAGTATAAATCACTCGGTAACATGTTTAATTCTGTACATGAAGCCAAGGAATACCTTGGCTCCATGTTCTGAAGAGCCAGTGACAATGTTATCATTATTATCCTTAAAGGACAAATTATTTCAAAGGATGTTATTGGGTGATAAATGTTGTGTAGTGGTTTTTAATGCATTTCATTAGAATCATTTTTTCAGTACAGTAAGTTTTGTTTGCATCATACATCCACAAAAGAAATGTGATTTATTACTCATTAAAATACTGAAAATTACTTTTACATGACTCAGAAGTTAGTATAAAGAAGTAATTTAATTAACTCAATTCATTTAATGCCTACAGCATTTGAATATGGTATACACTGGGTATTACATATGTATATTCTTATAAAAATCCTTAGAATACTGGTGTTTGACAAGCTGCATAAAACTAAATGACAGTGGGTAGTGGGGACAGTAGGGGTTTGTAACGCTGAATGCCAAAAGAGAAGTTGTTTTTTTAAGCTCTTACAGCATGAGTGTTTTCATTTGTATATATTTTCCTTAGGCACCTTGGGCAAAGCAGACATTTTCTTAAAAATTGGGCTACCAGGATTTCATGGCATGTGCTTCCCTAATCATTCCAATGAATATTGATATGCCATTGAAACAATCTTTGTGCAGCTTTAAAATTATTGCCAATTTTGTAGAATGCTGCAATCATAAACACATTTAATCTACCCAGTGTTTCATCATAACTAAATGCTATTGAAATAAGCTATTATTACCAAAAATACCTACAATTGCAGGAAAAAAAATTGATGTTTACAGTCACCTACCTATCATTTTGGCAATTCATACAGTTTATTGTTATTAATACACTTAGACATAATGAAATAGATTTACACTCTCACAAATTTAGGCCTCTTTTTCCCCATTACTTCTGTCAGTTTAAGATCAAATCAACCCAAACATCTTTCAACACTGAATTAAAGATTAAGTCTGCCTTCGGTAGCTAATGTAGTTATAGCTGTTTCTCTTGTTCCAGCCATTTACCCATTGTAGAATCTAATCTTTATCCTTTGGTGATCTAATCTTACCATCAGTTCCTTTTTTTACTTTTCTGTTGAGGTTAAACATTTAGTGAGCCAACTACATAATGATTTCTTTGAATTATTTTGTCAAATAAAAAATGGATAAGCAAAATAACTAAACATTTCAAAAATGTAGCACATAATAGTTAGGTCGTCTTTTGTCATTTGTTTTCATATTGCTCAAATAATTTAAAATACTGATGCATTTTAATCTCACATACTGTGATTGATGCAAAACAAAATCTTTCTTAAAACAACACATCAAGTTGAAGAAGAAAAATATTTTACCAGAGAACATTAATGAAAGTCAGAGTAGCAATTGTTAACAGTTTAAAGTGCTCTGCTTATCATCATTCATTGACAATAAATTACCTGCAACTAGCAAATAAAGGATTTTACTAAATGAATGTTTTTATTCCTTTAAGATTCATACCATCAATAAAATTATGAGCCCATGTCTAAGAATTTTGACTCATTTAAGCAAAGATTATTTATTTCATCACAACTTGTAATGAATCACAGATAATTTCATGTACAAGTAAACAAGTTACTGAGTGATTTGTATTGTCATCTGCCAGTAACAAGCCCATTCTTTCTTGAGAATTATAAGAAAAAGTAATGAAAATTACCTCTAAAAAAGTATGTTATATTTCCAGTATTTCATGCTGATGTTTTACTAAGGTATACTGATTCAAGAAAACTGGACTACGCCACAAACTTTTAGAAAGACAGTGGATATTTTTAGATTATGTTATTAAATCAACTAAATTATGTTAAAGATGATTTCAGTTGTTAGAAGACCAACCAAAAAACTGCATGATAATTTCAAAAAACTATCCTCTTTCATCTACCCTTTTATATCTTTTGAAACACTACAGTTAAGGTTACTAAAATTTGTATAATTTTAAATCTAAAAATTAAAGGTATTTGCATGTATCAGTAAGTTAATACATAAATTTTCTTATTTGTTGATATTGTCTTACTTTTCTTTTTTAATTGTTTATCAGTGCAATAGGTTGGAGGCTTGGATTACAGCTTGTAACCGTTACTGTATTTTTAACATTCTTCCTTGGAACATTCTACAGATCTGCATCACTTTACCATCCACAAAGACGAGCAATACTTCATTTAAAAAATCAAAAAAGGAAAATTAAAGATAAAAATAAAGTGGATGATCGACCTCCATTTTTTGATTTAAGTACATTGAGAAGTAAAACAGTAAGAATATTGCTGGTTTCAACAGGAATTAGTGCTTTTGGTATAAATACACCAATATTCTATTTGGTAATTATATATTCTTCTTTTTTTTTCATTAAGTCTTATTAGTTTTTTTCACAGCATTATTTTATAAGCAGTGATAAAATATTAGGTAATTTTCATGAAAGATTAAATAAAATGAAATGAACAGAAGATTAAGATTTTTTTAGATGAATTTTTTTAGAATTATTCAACTGGTATTTGTTAATCATTTCAGTATAAAGTAGTAATTGAACTGCATACATCACTACCAGCAAAATGTTGTTTACAGGGTGGAATTTACATGATAGAACAAATTTTTTCATAAGTATAGTTCTAGTTTATTTTTCTTTCTCATTAATCTTAAAAGGAGGTCAGCAGGTCTTATGCAGTAGTAGAGCTTATGTACATAAATGTGGTATATTCTTTTATTAAATGCAATGAAAATTATAAAGATTTTATCGCTAATTAAGAATGACGGATGTAGTGCTTGAATCACACCAGTACTTTATTTAGTTATTGACTAATTCTAAAAATGTGATAATATTTAAAGGGTTTTCTAGGGATTCATTTTTTTACCACTAAATTTTCAGTACATGAAAAACCACTTCAACTTCCATTAATAAGTAAAAAGATATAAAAATTATTTGTGTAAGTTAAATAGAATAAATTGAGATCCATTTAAGGATAAAACCATATGATTCATATTGTAACAGTAAGGAAAGTTCCATAGGCAATTTTGAACTACAAAACTGCCAGTTAATTAACTTATATTTTTCTAAGGTATACTGATGTTTTACTAATGATGTTTTACTGATGATGTTGGGTCTGATGGTTAGTTGGTTAAGTAGAATGTTATTTAAACTGGGAGATCCTTTCTTTTAATAATTGTTACAGCAAGTAGATTTCTATGACCTGTCAAAATAATTAGCAGGTTAAGGTACTAAGTTAATAAACACTAAATTTAAAACACTTCAAATAAAATTTTTCCACAAAACACTATCATTGTCATTTAAGTCGGTTTTATTAAAAATGTTTGATTCTTGTTTATTTTTTTTCTCTGAAGCACTTTGCTTTCCTGTGTAATCTTTCCATTTTTTATGGAAGCTTCCTAATGGAAGTTTCCATTAGGCTGCTATTCCTCTATCAAGACATTGCAAGTCAAAAATTTATCTCTGCATGCTGTGTACTTCATTTTCCATTTAGGCTTCTTTGCATTTTTTTTATCTTCCTTCGCATTTATTTGATTGGTATTTGTCATACTTTTAATAATTGTTTTGTCATTCATAATCTTATTTTCTATTGCTGAAGATCCATTTATTCTATAATCCATAAATACTGTAGTAGTCCAATGTTTTCCCTATCCAATTCCATTTAATCATTTAACAAATCAATTACTTCATTACCAGAACTTAATATTTCATCTGCAGTATTATTACAATTTTCTGTTTGTATGTTTTTCCAAGAACTTATTTTTAGAATTTAAAATCTCATCTTTTACAACTCCTTACAAAATATTTACTATTTTAACATAAAAAATTTTGCAACTGATTAAATTAGTACATATTATTGTTTAACTCTAATATTTAGTCTATCTCTAATATTTACCATAACGTAGTATCTAAATTTCTTCTTTTTTTCTGTATATGTACGAGAGGAACTTTATATGAAATTATGACATTTTTAAAAGCAGGTTTGCTAACAAAATTATGTATTACAAAAAACTATACTTTAAATAATAATTATAAAATTTATTAATTATAAAGTGTTTCTGTAGAAGAATAACTTTTATAAATAAAATAACTCAGATTTATTTCAGAAAGGAATACATGATAAATTTTCATTATTTAGATACAATATTACAACCTGATTCTGCAATGAAGCACACTAGCCTCTTTTGGTTAATAATTTATATTAAGTACTCATTTTAACTCTTAAACAAGGTAGTATTATTTATGAATAATGTAGATGACTACTTTCATGTTATATTACCTTAAAAAAAATGTTTAATTAACATTTTTTTCATGATTATTAAGTATAATAAGCAGAAATTTTAAATAAAATCTGAATTACAATTTTGATGATTTATCAAGTTTTATTAGAAAAACTACTCTGGATGTAAAGACAGCCATCTATCATCAAAATCTCTAAACTGACAAATTGTTATTCTTCATTGAGGATTATTTGCAACTAAACAATATGATTTCTGCTTGTTTATTGTCTTTTATATCAAAAACAGGATTCTGAATGTTTTTCCTTTATTGTAATATTGTAGTAGGATTAAAAGTGCATTTTAAGCCAGTTGAAATTTTCAATTGTGGCTATAATTATTTTACATAAATATTATTACAAGTTGCTTCCAACTAGGCAGTTATACTGTAAATTGTTAGCGTTCTAATGGTTGTAATTAAACAGTTACTAGATTAGGGTAAAATAAATTCTTAGTAAAATATAAGGGACATTATAAATAACTCATTTTAAATTGACTTTGTAAACTTTTTTTAAAGCACAAAACTCTTATAAAACTATTTTGTTATCCTGCATTATCTCATTTATTATTTTTCTGTATTATAGGAATTTTTAATTTTTAAATGCTTATGTTTTACTTCTTCCATTACAAATTTAAAAGAACGATTGTATTTCCTCTGATTGCAAAACAGTGCAAAGTAACGAAATCTTCACAGGTTAGTGTTTCTACAATTTTTTTCCCACCCTTAAGCCATTACATTTCAGATTTCTAGACATTGCCAAATTCTCTCGGACTGTTCCCCTATACTTCAAGAACTTGTTGTATTCATACACCACGTATTTTGCAGTGTCCTCTCTTCCATAATAACCACATACTTAGCAGAGGACCTAAATTCTGGCGCACACAGGTATTTTTTAAAGCAACCAGAACTGATCAGGAACTGGGTCAACTCATACCCCAGTTCCTAGTGCTTGTGATCTAATCATATCTAAGAAAAGAAGTGATAAAAAATGATTTTATTAAAAGAATGGAAATTTTGATTGTTATATTTTACAGTAGAGGAAGATAAGTCATTCATTTTTTAACTTGATTTAAAGAAATTAAGATATGATATAGAAAGTAATCTTTTCATACGTTTATTGATTTTTTTTTTATTTTAGGCTCACCAAGCTGAAGAGGATGGTCTTGGAGATACTGCTTTATTATTACAAACATACCTTGGTCTAGCATGGACATTAGGTTGTGCAGCATTTGGTGTTGTGGTTGTTCACAATTCAGTCGAATGCCGTATAGCAAGACAGTACTTATGTCAAGCAGCTGTATTTATGTGCGGTCTTTCTATACTAGCGTTAACTACTGTGCATGGTAATCGTCAGGGTTATATTCTTTTTGTCTGGATTTATGGTATATTTTGTGGAGGTTATCATTATTCCCTTAAAATGTACACGTATGAAAGAGTACGTGCCAGGAACTTTGCTAGAACGTGGGGATTTGTTCAGTGTTCTCAAGCTATTCCTATAGCAATTGGAGTTCCTATTTCAGGTATGACATTACTTAACACAGATTTATTTTTACGTAATTTTATTTATATAAACACAATACTTTGGTGGTACCATTACCATTATTAATCACCATTATCATTACCGTTACCATTGTCATTACCATTACCAGTCACTTGTTTTTAAATATAAAGTAATAAAAATGGTATATATAACTTAAGTAATTTAAGTTGACCATCCATTCTGTACAACTTCTATGGGTGTTCAAGCTCATTTTATACTTTCTGTGCTTGAGTTTAAATTACCAAATTATTTTCAGTTATGAAAATCCTCCCCTCTTAAAACTTTCACCACTGAATCTTCATTTAGAGTTAACTTTCTTAAAAGAAGAAAACAATAATTTTCAAACCTGTTTTGCCAGATTAATTTAATACCATATACACTTCATCACATTAAATATTTTCATGAAAGTTTCAATCTATATTTTGGTTGTACCAGACTTGACACATGATCTCCTCACTTTATCTGCTAATGTTGCAGTAAATCTTTTTATTAACTGCCATATATAACAGTACATTGCACTCTTCTTGACTATGTAACTCTGCACAGGTGATCTAACTAACACACATTGGCAATATTTTATTATGTGATGATGGGACTGAAATCAGTAAACTATTTAAATGTCTTAATATGTTAGGCTTTTGTCTGAATTTTAGCAAGTTCTACAGTGGTTATTCTTTTTTGATAGGAGTTCTTTAAATCTTATCATAATAAACTCCAATACATCAACGATTCTGTGCTGCCATCGAGCTCTTCATGAATGAATAATCATTGAGAGGCGGTTATTATTAGCCGTTTGCAAATAGGGCTCACTAATCTTAATCGTGAACACCTAATGAATCAGACTGATGCACCCATTTGTGTTCACTGCAACTGCAAACTAATGATAGACCACATCCTTGTGTATTATGCAGCATTGCTTCAGGAATTTAAATTAGAAGCTAACATCCATGGTATTCTAGGAAACAATATGAGAATGTTATCAAATATTTATTGTTTCATAAAGCTGTACATTTATTCAGTTATTTAATAATTATTGTAATATGTTTTTTTTTTTAGTATTTTATACAGTGTTTTACTTTTTCTGTGTTATTGTAATTTTGTTTGTTAATTTTTTTTTTCTGTATTTTGTTTATATACCTTAGCATATGTTGTAGTAGAATTAGTCTGTTTATTGTAGAATCACTGCTTCCAGATGCTAATAACAAACCTTTATTGTGCACCCAAAAAACCAAAAAATAAATTACAATTTATTACAGTCACACATATAATTTTTTACTTATTGCTTATTTATTTTTGAAAAAATGGTACTGTTATTTTCAATTACTTTTAAAAGTTATTCTCATCTATTTTAATTTTTTTTTGTTCTCGTTGTGGGATCCCTTTGCTAATCCTTATTGTTATTTTTATTACATGCTGCATATGAAAAATCTTTTTCACTCTTTTTAAACTTTTTTCAAAATTTCAACAGTTTTTATCATAATTTGTCATAATAAGTACAGAAGTTTGTTCTTAAGCTATTTATATTCTATTAGGTTATTCACTTTCTTTAAAAAAATGTGATTTATATGTATTAGAATACATTTCTGAATGTGAAAAATAGCTTTTTTAGCATTTTCATTATGTGTTTTGTGCACCTAATTATTTAAAGACCATAATTAGATAGATTTCAAAAAATAAGCCCTTCATAGCTTTAAAGAAATTTTATTTCTTCCCTTAGGAAGACAAAATAATATAAAGGCCAAATTTTGTTAATAAAGCTTTACAATAATTGCGGATTGATTTGTTGACTTTATATTCAAATTACAAACATCAGATGCTGTTAGCCAAGCATTCTATTTAAAGGTAATCTATTTAGATATCCAGTCTATATAAAAACAAAAACACCGGTAATATATACATTATCAGTCTGGTACAATGTATACATACAATCTGGTATATAATGTACAATTTTTTTACATTAAAATCACAAAATAATAATATAATACAATAAATATAATAAATTGGTTGAAATTGTCCAATTTCAACCAATTTATTATATTTATTGTATTTCAACCAATAACAATTTCAACCAATATTAATAAAATATGTAGGAAAATTTCAATATTCTGAAGCAGTGAATCAAGACAAATCATAAAAAAAAAAAACAAATGATGTCTTACATATATTTTGGTCATTGCTTTCTAAGTATTTAATTGAAAAAATGTAACATTCTTTCAATGAACTACTGCTAGTACAAGCAGTAAATTTCATGAACATTAAAAACAAGAAAAATAAATTCAATTATTTTCACTGAAAACTCAAGGATTGGTTGTCACAATTAAAATGTATTACATTCTCACCCACAGTGAGTTCAGAAAAATGCAGAATTTCAAAACTGGTGTAATTGAAGTAAAGTCCTCTTCCTTATATTTGTTTTCTCCTGCCCGAGCAATCTTTTAGATTTTGTGAGTCTCGGCTTCCTTTCTTGACCAATAAGAATATCACTTAATAAACTGGGAACTTACCCAGATATCCACTTAATTTTGATTCATTAAAAAAAAATCTATTAAAAAATGACAGAGATATTATTAACTTAATATTAAATTCTCTTCACTTTCATAATTATATTCTATTTCGTACATACAAATTTTCTTTCATTTTTGTAATGAACAAAAAAAGATGGAAAATATGAAATTGGGAAAGAAGCCAAGAAGAAAGCCTTTTTCCAGTTAAGTGACTTATTATTGTAAAATCAGCTTACTAGCTTATTAGCTAGTTTATAAAAAAAATTTCATTAAGCAGAATATTCCAAAAACTGGATATTCCTAAGAATGTCTGATAAATACATTAAAGGAAGTTTTCACTAGTGTCAGGTCATTTGGGAGCACTTAAATGTCATACTAAGTAAATTATTGTAAATTAAGTATTGGTACAATCATTAAAACTAACGTATATATAACACAATAATAATGAACACACTTCATTTAAGCTACAACACATTAAATTATTATTTACTTTTTTCATGAGAAAGATGTCAATAGATAAGAATCTCAAGAATCCCTTATACAGTATTAAGATAATGATTATAAAAAGATTTTGGCTCAGTCAGGTAAGGTATTTATTTTTTTAATACATTTAAAAAACAAAACTGTAATCTTCCATTTTAATTTTGAAAAACGTATTAAAAAATTATTTTAGCATATACACCTAAATAATTACATTTTTAAGAAATAATCTTTTATTAGTTTTCTTTTGAAGAAGATTAGTCATAAAACTGATGCTTAATAATTTTCAAAACCTGTATTAGGCTGTTTCAAGAAATTTCTGATCATTTCATAAATATTATTTATGATTTGATCTTATAAGTAATACTGCTGAGTTGATGGTACATTAATCTCTTCATGGTTTTACCTTAATGTACTGTTCTTTCTCAGTTTGTGATATTAGTTTTACTATCTTTTCTCTATATTTTTTTCTTTATGTGCTGATAAATTCCTAATTTATAATAAGATAATTCCTAATTTAATAGGAATTTATTAGCGCATTGTCATTCAAAATCCACTCTTCTTGATGCTTCCCTAAACCTACATTAGAGAAAACCATTAATGTTGGTATGAATATTAATGTAAGATCACAGTATTATATGTAAATGAAAGAAGGAAAAAAAATCAGTTTTGCATTCTATAAAATAAATTTTAATCCACTTCCAACATTCCAATAAACCAGATATGTATTAATTCTTGTTTATATGGTTCGATTGGGGTTACAAATTTTATTCCATTAAAAAAATATATAAAAAGGCATTTCAGTAAATGTATTTTACTGTACTTGGTAAATTTTATGTCTCTGTAAACAAACTTAGTAATAAAATTTTAAAAATAACCATGTCATTTATTTTTTAATGTACACAAAAAAGTTACAAAATGTTAAAGATACCAATTGTGCCCAAGATCTTCCTTTATTTAATTAAATATTATAATTGTTTTTTTTTAATTTCATTTTGCTTTATTTTATATAAATATATATAATTTTTATTTATCTTTTTTTTGTATATATTTTTTTTTATAATCTTTTTTTTATTTTTATCCACACTGTTTTTATGAATATGTTATTCTCTATTTGGAAATTAATTTAAATTTTTCTTATTCTATCAAAAAATGATTCTTATTATAATATGTACTAATATGCAATTTTTATTTACATTTTCAGGTTATATTAATGTTGGTTGTGGTGGAAAATCTGGTTATTACTTCAGTTCAACCTGTGTGTTAGTAGGTAGTTTATCATTGTTCTTCATTGATTTACATCGTCGTAGTTTAGCAAGACATAAGCATGGAGACGGTGCTCGTCAACTATGCGTCTCTGAATCTTGTCCACAACGACGAAGACTCTCTTTTGCTGCTGAACCAGAAGAGTTGGTCGTTGTTGAACCACCTGCTAATGCCCCACCAGATAAACCAGAGTTAACTTGTATATCAGAAGAGGGAATTGCTGATATGGATTTGCCTGATAATATACTTGATGATCTTGATTATATCGGTGATTGCATCACATCTTGCAATAAGGTAATGCCATGAACATAATATTATTACTACTATGAATGAAGATCAGCCAAAAGTCACACAAGTATCACTATGTAAATCCATTTCTGGATTTTTTTAAATATTATATTAAAATAAATTTCGTTTTTACTTTGTTATTAAATAATTAATATTTTTTTTTTAATTTTCACTACCAACAGTAGCAGACAAAAACATTATAAATATCAGATTATAGTTATGAACCATCTTAACAGACAACACGTCTCACACAGCAGAAAGAAAAATTATACCATATCTAGTGACTGAAAACACATAATGGTAACATTCATCAACTAATGTTAAAAGAATTACAAAATTTCCTACACCTTCAAGAGAAAAAAAACTGACAAAAAGTATAACTTTTATACATAATTTTAAAACAGCTTACGAAATTCCAATTTGATTTCTTCAAGCGCTTTCTTCTATTCTGCCATCTTCAAGAGGAGTATAATTACGACTAACATATATATAATTATAATCTTACATACTTAAATTGTATACTCGTATGTTTAAAAATTGATCGTCATTTTGTTAAAATTCATAAAAAGTTAAAGTCTAAGTGACTATGTCTGTATCGTAATAGTTTCTCAATTGTTATGAGCTCTGTAAATTGTGGAATCAGTTTAGCCAACTTAATTATTATTGTTTATTATCTGCTTATACAAAACATCATAATCGAACTTAAATTGTAAAGTTCAACCTTATCAAGTTGGAAAATAAGCATAATTATAATCCAAATAAATATATGGAAGTATTTGATTACTCTAATAATTATTATAACACTTTTAATCTTGAAAAATTCCATATATACAATAATAATAACAAATTAATAAATGAACAAATTAAGTTCGATGATGATGTTTCGTATAAGCAGATAATAAACAATAATAATTAAGTTGGCTAAACTGATTCCACAATTTACAGAGCTCATAACAATTGAGAAACTGTTACGATACAGATGTAGTCCCTTAGACTTTAACTTTTGATGAATTTTAACAAAATGATGATCAATTTTTAAATATACGAGTATAATTTAAGTATGTAAGATTATAATTTTATATATGTTAGTCATAATTATACTCCTCTTGAGGATGGCAGAATAGCCAAAAGTGCTCGAAAATATCAAATTGAATTTGGTAACCTGTTTTAAAATTACAAATAAAATATTGAATATACAAAAATCTTACAATTTTTTTTTTTAATTTTCAAATTAAGTTTACTATAATTCTTTTAAAATTAGAATTAAAGTATATAATCACATCATACATCATACTGATTAACATAATAACTCAGCAATATGGAAATTAAATAGCAATGACAAAAAAGATATTACATTTGACAGATGGCAACACATGCCTTCATAGACCCAAACAATACAGCAAATACTAAATAGTAAACCAAAATTAACTTTTGCTACAATGTTATCAAAATAGGACACACAATCAAAAATACACTAATTTTTGTTATAGAATAAAAAATAAACACACAATACTAAAACAGTATGAAACTTACAAATACACTCAATATGACAAAAACATATTAAATGAATGTACTGTATGTATACTAATCAAATATAGTGTGTGCTCAGTAATAAATGATTTCCTAACCTCATGAGAAAGAAAGCCAATAAAAGCTCAGAAAAATTTTCGGGAAGTGTTCAATATCTAAATATGTAGAAAACAATCTGCTTTTTTATAGTTTTCTTTTTTTTTTTTTTTTTTAAATTTAATCACATTTTGTTTTATACCTTGATAACTTTTATTTTTAACTGCTGTAATGATTCTTTTTGGTTGGTCCAAATATTTCAGAAAATTACATGTGTTTTGCAGTCTGGTGAAATTGCATTCATTCATTTCTATGAATTAAATTTAGAAAAAAGCTAATTCTATTTTGGTTTGTATTGATCAAAATTAGTGGCTTCAGTTCTCAAGATATTAAGAATACGGGAAAAATATATACCTTTATTCTTACAGGTATATTTTTTTCAATTCAGTGATTTTGTCTCCAGAGTGAATTTTTTATTTGTTAATAAATCTTTTTTTATACTATAAAATAATTTTTTTATACACCTTCATTTGATTGATGAAGCAAATATTATGTATTTTGAAGTTCATAACATTATTATCAGGTGAAAATTGTTACTTTTCACTTGTTTTGAGTTTGTTGTAAATTATTACATTCAACATATAATAATAAATAAAAATAACACTGATTTATTATTAGTGTTACTTAAATTAGATATACACATCCTTAATCATGTGTATATCTCATGATTAAGGAATGTACTGTCATATGGTCCTAATAGTTATAATATTAAATAGTATATACTTGTAATATTTTTACTTCCTTGTACGAAATAAAGAAAGTACTGTAATTGTGAAAAACCTCAGTTTTCAGATTTCAACAGAAATATCCATTTTGACCATCCCTGAATCCATTTTGACTAGTTTCAGTGTGACATCTGTATTTTTTGCAGTGGTACTTATTTTCACTGGTTCCAGAGTTATAGCCAAATAAAATTTTAATTAATAAATTATTTGGATCTTACAAGGGGAAAGCACATCGATTTGAATCTGACATCATTTCCTTTTTTTAATTTAAATATATTGATATATTAACTTCTGATTGAAAAAAATATGACAAAATATCAGAAGTTATTAGTGAAATAAAATTTTATGTACTTTTCATCTTAATTCAAAAATTTTTATCAAGGTTAATAATTATTAATAAATCAATATATTTAAATTAAAAGAAAAAGTTAAAAAAAATAGATGTATATGAAGTCAGATTCGAATTGATGTGTGCATGGTTACGCATCCAACACATTCTCATTTACACCACATAACTACTTGAGCGACGTGAAAAAAAATTAATATATAAACTAATATAAAATGCTGATAAGGACACCACAAAAAAATGTGATGCAATGTGGTGTTCACCACAATGCAATTGTGTAACTGTCTACTTTATTAAAGAATTGAAGGATTGTATCTCACTTTCAAATGAAATAAGTTTAAATGAAGTGCAGCAAAAAATGAGATGTGTCTAAATCAGATTTTTTTAACGGTAGTTTAAAAAAATCAGGATTTTGTAAAAAAAATGTTTTTCCACGCAAAATTGATAATTAAAATTTAAAGATAATAAATTATTTTACATAATCTTTTCATGTAAGTATTATCATTCTCTTTATAATGAATAGCTTACAATTTAAATTGTACTAAGTAACAGCAATCTTAAAAAATGATACTGCACTTTTTTTTTAAATATATATTTATCATACATTCAGTTGCATGACAGTTTTCCACATCATGTTGGAAAAACTAAGTGAATCAACCCAAATTGATTATGTTGCAAATACAAGAAAATTATATTGAATTAAATTTTATTATAACAGTTATCAAACATATGATTCTTTAAAATAACCAAATTAAAAGTAAAATAAGAAATATTCTTGTATAGATATTGTAGAAATATTTGTTTGTTCTTCAGCATTTTTTGCAGTGTAAACTTTTCCCCAACAAGCCTTATAAATTCACCCCTTTGAATAAAATTGTATACAGTAATATCAGACTGCAATTATCTATATATAGTTTTGAATATAAATCTTGTAATTCAGATTTAGTTCATTGTTTCTCATTCATTAAACTGAATGAGTTATTTCTTTTTTATTAAATATTTATTGTATCTGTTAATGATTAGAAAAAGATGTAAATCTTTTAGATTTTCTGTTATCCAATTATTTTGTGATGTTTCTTTTATTAGAATTTTTTTCCTCAAATATTAATCTTTATATGGGGGCTTTTATCACAAGTTATGTTTTTTATAATACTAAACTTCAGACTTTTTTTTTTCAGGTGGAAAACTATCTTATGTTATCAGAGTTTGAAAATAATTTAATAGCAGAAATGCCTGTTATTATGGATAGGAAAGGACGGAGATGGTCACTTGCAAGACAAGCAGAAGAAGATACAACTCCTCGTGGAAAATGGAGATTACTCTCTGGTCCTAATGCTAATCCAAGTCGACTTATAACAGTGATTGATGAGGCATCTGTTTAACAAAAACTCTAAATTTCACATGCATTTACACCCAGTTATTGTAATGATAATTATTATATTTATCATAAAATTGATAATTACTGCCAGAGTAATTAAGCTGTATTAACAGTTCCATTGTGACAATTTTTTTTAAGAATACTATTTAAACTGAAAACAAACAAAAAATTATCTCTGAAAATTTGAATTTCATGTCAAAGTAATCTTCAAGTCTATAAATCATATGTTTTTGTATACTTCACATCTAAATATTACCTGAAAACCACTTATGTGTTTCTCTTACGTTTCCTACAACTAAATAATTTCATTTAAACGTATAACATATACGTTGCTCCTAAAGGAACTTAACAGCTGGTTTTATAAAAATTATTAATTTTTCTTTTTTAATTAAACAACTGTTAGTTGAAGAAAGATATAGATTTATACATATATATTTATAAAACTTTCCCAAAAAAAAATTCAAAATTTTATTAAATTTTTATACATAAAATAAAATTTATATTCTTATAAATGTATGTAATTTTAATTCATATCAATAATAATAGTTCCTAATTTAGCTTGTCTATTAAGGATAATACTAAAATTAATGTATAAAGGATTTAATTTTTATTCAAAAGGTCAATGTATTTCATAATTAACTTTTCAGTTTTCAATAATATTTTCTTTATGATCATATTATGTAGTCTAGAGGAGTTATCTGAATGATTAATACTTCCATATGTCACCCAAATGTGAGAATTAACAAGGTTTATCTTTTGAGGAAGCCTAAACATAATCTAGGGTAGCTCATAAGTATCTGGAGGAAAAGCAAATGCATTAGTCAAGTAAAATCATTCATTTTTAATGTGTTGCTACTATGAAAAAATACTCTGTTCTATCAAAATGATTCATGAGATGGATACCCAAAGTCTGGAGAGAGTTATGAATCACTTTTTTAGGGGAGATGGATTGTTTGTTTCATTTAATTATTCCTCTAAAAAAAATTGTCCCTTTCTCATCATCTTCCATTTACCATTTTATGTGTACCTATGCTACCTTCCTCCCTTGCAGTGTTCTGAGGATTTAGATAACTGAATCTGTGTTAAGGAAATAGGGACTTTTAGACTTATTGGCCTTGATATTTGTACAGTTGGATATGTCAGTGGACTCACCCAAACATTTCTACTTGATAACTGTGTAAAACGCTCATCCTTGCAATGAGCTGAGAAACTTATCAGCTAAAACCAGGTCTCTTTCCTAATAGATATGCATGTATGTGTATGTATATATATATATATATATATATATATATATATATATATATATATATATATTTACTGGTCTACACCAATCCAAATTTAAAGGTATATAGATTTTTCAATTAAAAATATTTATGTGCAAAATGTAATCATAAATTGTGTTCTTTTTCTTTCCTGAAGCAGATTCAAACTGAACGTGCAACTACTATTTCACCAATTGATAAAGAAGTAGTAATATAAGGCAGTGTTTCTCAACCTGTGGAGTGCACCCCCCTAGGGAACATGGTAACACTAAATGGGGGGGTGGTGCAAGCATATTGAAAAGAAAAATTATTAAAAAAATTTATTAATTTACTGAAAGGAAAGCAAAACAAAATACATTCTGGCATAATAAATAATGAAATACACATTTACATAGATATAATACACTTATATATATTGATACATAGGACTGTATCAATACTGCATAATATATTAATAATTAACTTATCAATACTAAATTAAAAACAAGTTAAATAATTATTAGTGACTCCCTTGGGCCTGTCTTGCAGAGCAAAGTTTTTCAAAGGAAGGTTTAATATTAGAATTAGACATTCTGAATTCTTTTTCTACATTTAGCTGAGATCTATATTTTGACTTCAAAGCACCCACTGTAGAAAATCCAGTTTCGCAAAGGTAGGGTGTTGAAAATGGTAATAGTACACAAAGTGCTCTTGTTTTCAGTACAGAAAACTCATCATCCACCCCTACCCAAAATTCAAAGAATGATTTATTAGATTGTCTTTTGATTTCACCACTTGCCATGAAGTCTATGAAGATTTCTTCTTTGGCAGTTGAGACTCCTTTGGGAGTATTTTGAAATGGATTCTTAACCCACTTGTAACTTGCTACCAAGTTGTCATCAGCAATAAAATACTTTTTAAAATTCTTTGCCAGTATGGCTAAATGATTTTCAATAGTTACAAAAACAACTTTCACCTGTTCTTCAGCCTTGTAAGTTTTAACACATTCATCCACATTTGCAAATATTTCTAGGTTTTTTGCTTTAAATTTCTGTTCCAAAATTTTAGTTTTCTACAAAAAGCATTAACTTTATCACTCCAACATATGTGTATTTGCTCCTTGGATTTGAAGATTCAAGGTATTTAATTTCTTGAATATGTTGACCAAGAAGTTCAATTCCATCATAAATAAAACATCTCAAAACTTCTTGACTTCCAGTTTGTTTTTCTCTTCTAGAGAAATAGTGATTTCATCTCTTAATTCATAAACATTTTGCAGAAGTTTTCTGAGTGATAACCATGTTGCCTACAATAAAACAGTAATGCTGAATGTACTGCACCAATGTCTTTACAAAATGCAGAAAAAATTCTTGATTTTAGGGGTCTTATTTTTTATGTAATTTACTACGGTTACAACTGTCATTAGCACAATATTCAGAACAGGACTCATTTCTTTGGAAGCCAGAGCTTCTCTGTGGATCATGCAATGTGTCCAGACACACTGTGGAGAGTTTAGTTTCACAAGTGCTTGTATATTGTGAAATCTTCCACAATATACATAGACATTATACAATAGACATATATACATAGACAATATACAATAGACATTGAACGAACACCATCAGTGCATATTCCAACACAATTTTTTCACCTTCTCGCGAAGTTGCAAGAATCTCTGGTATGGTGAACATAAAACAGAGAGCAATAGAGAGGCATTGATTCTGGTTTTGTCAATGCAGCGGATCGGTATTGCCAAATATCAATAAATTTACTTATTCCTGGTAATTTGTAAGGTTTATAATTAAAGCCATAGTGTAGCTTTAGCGCTAAAATATTCAAAATACTTTTTTACTGTATGCATTGTTATTGAATAAGAAGGGCACGATGAAAATTATGATTGAAAATTGGGTCGCAAATACTGAATGGTTGAGAAACGCTGATATAAGGGATTAATTGCTAGAGGTATGAAAACAGAAAATATGTATGCCTTTCCTCAATTAATTATATTGAAAACTTCCTGTATCATTCGTATTCTTTCATAAATAAAAATGTAAATATAATCTTGTAAATGAATTCAAATTTATGACAATATTCCTGTTCTTATTGAATGCATAGCTAAATGTAGTTATCCTACTAGTATATAAATTATAGCTCCATCTTTATTATTTACTTTTATATTATAATATAAAAATAAATTAATTTGATATATTATAAACAAATAAATATTATTATAAATAAAATTGTTTGGACAGAATAGTATCAGATCTGTACATCAAATAAGTTCATTAGTCTTGAAACAACATAAATTTTGTGAATCAGAATAGCAAATTACATTACAGAGAAATCATAAAATCTTATTTGTGATTTTTAATTCAGTTTTGTTCTTTATTGTTCTTAAGAAACAATATAATAGAATGAACTTAATTGATGTGTTGACTTGCTCCCAAGCTCAGATAATATTATAAAGAGGAATTATTAGTAATAGTTTAAATGAATTTCAGCACAGTTTTTTCCAGATAAAATCTTGTTTCAGTTGTTGTATGTCCATATATTGGGTGCTTCCATCATATTTGAATTCATCTACATAATAATAATTCACATACAAAAAAACTATTAGATTAAATATCATTATTTAATGTCAATGAGTGTAATTTCCTCTTTAGACGTCTCTAACCAAAGTATGAGTACTTTACAGTATGTACTAAATGTATCTATTGTATGTCTTATACTAGGAAAACTATGTTGAATGTGCATGAAGGTACATAAGTCAGCAATCAGCTTTATAAAATAGTAATAGAATATAAATCAAGATTTGATAATTATGATAAATAATGTCTTCATTACAGTCATATATATTTATTCTATGGATATATATCTAAATAAAATTTGAATGTGTATCTACATAAATGTGAAGAGAAAGCAACTGAATTCGTTACAGTTTAATAACGCTGATAAAAAAATTCCACTCAATTAAAGTGTAGATTATCCAAAATTACTGATATTAGATAAGAGTACAAATTATATTAAAATCAGCAGGCACTGCCATTTCAAATAATTAGACTGTGGGAATAATAAGGATTTGAAGGACTCATTTATGTATCCTATCACAGATTTAGCCTACTAATGTATAAGAAGAGAAATTAATTATTCATTATATTTTTAATAAGAATAACTTGGTTTTGTGAAAAGAGTGCAATATCTTAATTTTTTTCATTCATTGTTACTTTGTTATGCCTTTGTTTATGTATATATTTACATTATACGCATTATTTATGTATATATACACATTACTATTTAGAAGAATTGCTAAAACTTAATAAATACCTTTGTATTAATGCGATAATTTCTCATTTTTCAGTTTGTTATGATAAAATGTTCATTAAAAAATATTTAATGACTTTTAATTTATTTTTTCAGTAATTTTAGAGTAATTACGAGTTACATTAATTATATGTAATTGTATTACTAATAAAAATCAACATAAGACTCTTGTTTAACTGAAATTGATTCATCATTTTACAGTTAGGATAACAATATAACTTGATATCTATTTAGATTTTTTTATAGACTTCAAAACACTTCTAGCAGTTTCAGTAATAATAATTTTATAAAGCAATGAAAAATTAAGTGATAAAAGTGTAATTTTCTAAGGTTTTAGAGAAAATTACTTGTAATAACAATTTACAATTTTTGGAGATGTATGTAATTTGGGAAATTAAATAAATACAGAAGGAAAATTATTAAAAAAATACAGAAAGAATTAATTAAACTGAATAGTTAGTCCAGGTTTTATTCTTTCTACAGCCTTTTTACTAAAAACTAAGTTTTTTCAGTTCAAAAAATATTATGATTAGTATATAACATTTGAATAATATAAATTTCACTTTCTAAAAACACCTTTTTATTAAGCATATTACTTTATTAGAATTTTCTAACCATTTTTGTTAATTACTAAATTTTTAATTCTAGAAGTGACAACATCTGCTTTTGGGTGCTCACGCATGTCAAACTGCAAAAATCTATAAATAAATGCTTTGTGTTTTCTTATGTAATAGTAATTTGTAAAGTTTTACAATATTTTGCTAGGACTACTTGTTTTCTTTTTAAAAACTGCTTCTCTATCACTTGCTTATTACCTTATTATTTCTTTTGCATTTTTTGAATGTTGTGAAATGGAATGTAACAAGTTTTTTTCTTATACTTTGAATAAATCATAATCTAAAAACGCATCTATTTGGTGGTCATGTTCTCAAAGATAAAACAAAAAATCATGTGGTAAAATTTATATACTGCTTCACTAAAAGTTGTAAAAAAATATATAAGTAAAATGGTGGTCTTGTTCCCAAACACAAAAAAGAACAATCAGTCATGTGTTAAAATTTATGTACTGCTTCACTCAAAGTTATAAAAAATATATAAGTAAAAGTGAAAATTAGAACAAAATTTATGTTTTTCAATTTATTAACAATTCTTTTCACTGTTTCCGTTATTTTCAGTAATATATATATATATATATATATATATATATATATTCTTTAAGAAGAAAAAATTGTTTTAGTTTTTTAAGATAAAATAAGATAAAAAGTGTGTTATTAACATTAACACAGGCCAAAATCTTAATAGCTTAACCTTTCAAAAGTAGATTAATTAAATAGGTTTATTTTTCAAATTAAAAATTATAATAATTTAAAAGGAAACCTTATGAAACCAAAACTGTAGGACTTGCCAATGTAGAATGTTACTACTGCTACTTCCAATTTGATAATCATTTATTCATTCATAATATTCTGCCTTTATGTTCAGATCCTATGTCATGCTGCTGCTCTCCATCTTATTCTATCATTTGCTAACCTCTTTTTTTCTGCATATTTTCTCTTTTTCATAATCCCATCCATCATTTGAGATCTCTTCCTTTCCTTCCATTCACTAAGCCTTCTATCATATAAACTAATAATTATCTTCTTCTCATACAATGTCCAAGCCAGTTCCTTTTACTAAATTTAGTATTTCACATTTAGTATTTTCCTGTTCTCTCTGATTTTCCTTAATACTTCATCTGTTACATGATCTTGCCATCTGACATTTATCATTCTGCACCACACCCATACCTCAAATGCCTCAATTCGTTTTCTGTCTATCTTTTTCATCGTCCAAGTCTCAGCTCCATAGAGTATTATAAAACATCTCATTAATCTCTTCCTTAATACTAAGTTCAACTTTCCACACAACAATCTTCCCTTCTTATTAAATGTCTGCTTACTTCATGATATTCTTGTTCTAATCTCTATTGTGTAAATCAAGTCATCATTTATAAAGCCCCCTAAGTACTGAAATACCTTCACCTGCTCTAAAACTTCCTATCTTAATCTCAATCTCTCTTTTATTCTACCTGATACCATACATTTTGTCTTCTTTTTGTTGATATTCATAAGGATTTTCACAAGTCCTTTTGAGGATAAGACTTTCCTCATGATAACTTTTGCAAGCTTCATTTAAGTCATCAAACATTTAATTTAATTTACTTGAGCTTTCCACCAGTACCACCGTGTCATCAGCAAATCATATAAATTATATTCTTCTCCCCCTGATCTTTATTCCTCTTTTTCCATTCAGACAGCATTTAATTATTTCTTCCAGATATATACTAAACAGTGATAGTGACATGCACCATCCCTGTCTCACTCCCCTTTCAATCCCTATTCTTCCTGTTATTTTGTCTCCTACCCTCACTTTTATTCTCTGGTTTTAGCACAGCTCTTTTATTAGATGCCTATCTTTCCAGTTAACTCCCTTCTTTTCCAAAATTAGCAGTAATTTATCCCGTCTAACTCTGTCAAACACCTTTTCTAGGTCGACAAATGCAACATACATTCTTTGCCTCCTTTCCATTACGCTTTACGTAGTACTCTTAGCAGGCCTTTATCGTCCCTTGTTCTAACACCTCTTCTAAACCTATACTGTTCTTCCTCAATACTGTCATCCAATTTATTGTACATTCTCTTATTTAGAACCCTTAATAGTACCTTACGGCATGTGGTAGGCTAACCATTCTATGTTCTTCACTTTTTGTGTATTTTTTGTACTTCTTTTCTTTTCTATTGATACTATAATTGAATCCTGGAAGTCCACCAGCCACATTCCTTCTTCAAGTATTTCATTAAATAGAGGTAATAATAATTATTCTATCTCTCCTAGTGCTTTGAACAGTTCAACTGGTAATTCATTACATCCCTCAAATTTTCCTTTTCCAAGGTTTAATATAACCTTGTTTCAAGCTTCACGTTACTTCAACTAAGATTATTTCCATACATTATTGTCATATTTGATCCATTTTCTTTCACCCATAATGAATGCCATTATCAAAAATGGTTTGATTTCATTCCATTTTAACAGAGATTCACAGATGGAAATTCATTCCATTAAATTTTTCGTTGTTATATAGCACCCAAACATTGATTTTTTGTGTCCAGCCTTCTACAAACATTTTAAAACTATTTTAGGGTGGATTTTCAATTCGCTACTGATATCACAACTGCAACTTGTCAGTCTTGCTCAATCTTTTCCAAGGTTTCATCAATTTTGTTCAAATACTGGCTGGTCAGAGCAAGGTAAGTCAAAATTTTCAAACAAAAAAAACTTGAACCAACCTTGTGCCACACACATTGACTGCATCATGTCCTAACTTCCCAAATAATTTTTGGCAGCCTAAGTTGCATTCTTCCCTTTTATGTAATAAAATTTCAAAATTTTCTTTTTTTCATTCACTTTCAAAACGAAATAAACATCAATGAATTAATGCCATAACCCTTCTAAAAATACTCATTGATATATCACCTTTCAAAAGCATGCAAGTGTTGCCAGATTTCATTAATATTACCAGATATATGAAAAACTTAAGCCTTGTATCTAATTTGAGTTTAAAGAAAATTTTACCCAAACCTAATAAAATAGAAAATTTAATTTTGGATTTTAGGGTTTTTAGAAATTTCCTTAAAATCAAACTTTACAATACACTGTGAATTACAGAATACACTGTGTATTCACACTGTGTTTTACACTGTGCTTTACAGTGTAAAAACATTATTTTTATTAAAATTAATTTAGACTATTTTGTTCAGTTTACTTTTTAAAATTTTATAAAGATTTAAATATAAATAAATAATTTATCAATTTTTAGTAAGGTATATAAACAGAATGATACTTTAATTAATTTATTACTACATAATATTTGTATCTCTATTTTACATCTTTTTTTTTGTATTTTCGGAGTTATAACATAGAATTAGACTTTTTATTTTGAATTTATACATGATTAGAATATAGGGACCGTATTTCACATGTTACAGTATGCAAATGTAATTTTATTGTGTAAAGTCAATATTATATTATATATTTACAATTGGGTGTTTTTGTTATCTTATTAAACAAGGTTATGAAATCTATGTTAAACAAATTAGTAACAGAGAGATGAAGAAAATGAGGAGAAAAAAATTAAAACTATTTATTCACTATACGATCATGTATTTAAAATTATTCTAATTATTAAATAATTATCAAAATATTTTGATTTTATGATGATTTCACAATTTTTTCTCATTAACTATTAAAAAGAAGTTATATTTCATTAAAAATACTCATATACTTTAATGATAATGCATGATTCTTATACCTAGTTAAGAAATTAACTGAATGTAAAATCTATATAAACAAAAATATAATGGAAATATATAATACAAAAATTTTTTATTGTTTTGTTATTCATTAATTATTAATGTACTTATTATGACATGTTTTTTTTTTTTGTAAAGAAAACTCTCAGACAATGAATTTTCTTCAAATGAATGTCATTAGAAAATGCTTAAATTTTAGATTTAGTATCTACAAGTTTTGGTTACAACTGTATGTTTATGCTTAAATTACCAATCAAATCAACTTCAACATATTGTTCATTAATCTATAATTATACACTGTTTTTCTTTTTATTTCATTATTTTGCTATTTATGCTATTTTTGCTATTAATCAAATCAACTTCAACATATTGTTCATTAATCTATAATTATACACTGTTTTTCTTTTTATTTCATTAATTTGCTATTTATATATATCATCAGATTTTCACTTATAATAATTTTTATGAATACAGATCCAAAAAAGGCTGTTAGCTAATTCTTTAACATTAAATTTTTAAGTGCATCATTTTTTTATGTTTTGTAAATTGTAAAATGTAAATTACCATAAAATTTTTAATATTAAATTTTCCCGGCTGAGGTGAGAGAGTGAATGTAATACTTTGGTTCACCACAAAAAAGGGGTACACTAATTTGTTGTATTATCCAATTTATCCCAGACTGTGATACATGTAAAGCATCCGAGATAAAATAGCTTAATTAGAATTGTTCTTTTGAGACCAATAATATTAATTATATAGCTATTCCCTGTAATGAGGAGATAGAAAATGTCATCTGAAGAGCTAAGTGTAACCTGTAATTCAGTGTGCATGTTATGTGCAAAATTATATTTGATTCAATGAAGAAGATTAAGGGAAGCCACTTCACTTCTTATTTTCCACCATCATGAAATCATTTATTATACAATTAGTGACATTATACCATTCTTTAGGAGTGAATGACATCAAATCAAATGAAAGTTTAGCGAAAACAAAAAATTTCTGCAATTATATAGTTTTTATTATGGCAGCTCCAAATTAAGCCAATTATTGAAAATATGAATTTCTATTTTATTTTTCTACTTCCCACTTATCATGAATTTGGCCAAAATTGGTCAGTTTATTTTTAATTCATTATAATACTCACATTCTTAGTAGCAAAAGTGCCCTGAAATTTTTTAACTTATATTTAAATAAAATGCTTCCGTTCTTTACTCATGTAAAAATAATTTATTATCTATTTACATAAAATTTCTTTATAAAAAATAACTAAATTCAGTAGTATTAATATTTATATTTTTATAAATATAAATTTAAAATTCTAAATTTTTCTTGGGGGTGAATGCAGGTGGTAACGCTCACTGCCCATACATTCATATTAGTGTATTACATGTATTCTTGTATAAAGACTTGAGAACAATAATATTAAATGTACTGGTGTTACTTTTTAATTATTATGAATGTGAAGATTGTGAAAATATTTTTTATTTATATTAATTTATTTTTTTATTTTATTAAATTAAATATGGAAATTAATGAAAATATGAAATTTATGCATCCAAATGGTATAGACGTCGGCATGTAGCTACTTTTATTAATTAGTCTAGCTCAGAGCCCAAAAATGAAGTAGAGAGTTCCGATATCTTTGTGATTTGTTGAAAATATTCATTTATTCATTAAGAATGGGATGGCTGATTTAAGCATATATCTTTTAAGGATTTAGTATTTATCCTTTCCTCAAAACTATAATTGACTTATATATGATTAAAGGTATTTGATATTCTGTATTTTAAATCTCTAAATATAATTTATACATATATTTAATTATGTAACCACTTTTCACTCAAAAAATACTACTATTCTTTTTCATTTAAATGAATTTTGAAATACTTTTTACTGAAAAATGGAATTTCATTTAATCAAAACAAATATTTTGAAGACTGAACATTTTCTTATATGTTATAAAATGAATATAAAATTTTAAGTTATAGGTTGCAGATGCTTTAGATTTCTAATTTCAGACATTCAGTAAAAATGTCATAAGCTTGATATATATATAAATATATATATATATATCAGCTTATGACATATATATATAATGATAAGCAGTGAATATATATAATATATGCATTATACTAAAAAAAAACCCATAAAATAATGAATTTTAATTACTAAATTCTCTTTGAATTTCATTAGGAAAAGAGGAAAATGATTAATCCTCTGACAAACTAAAAAAAAATTCAAATAATCTGAAATTTACTAAATAATATAAATTTAATAATATTCATAGTAAATTTATATTTATCTGTTGTATAGAAACTGATTTTGATTTCTGAAGTGTATGATAATTTTTTGTATATACTGATATATTTCACTAAATTATTGAATTTTTATAACAAAAGAGCAGTAAATATATTGTTCAGTGGTCTTTTTAGCATTATATTCAGTTGGACGATATGTCATCAGATAGTTCTTAAAGGGTAAAAATGATTTAAAAGTAAATAGGTTAAAGTTAAAATTAAAAAAATTTATTGATCAGTTGAACAATATAGTGTTTAATTAAAATAATGACCCTAACAAAAGTCAAATATCTATCTAAATAATATTCCACAAATTTCTAGTTTAATATTTTTTTCTTATATCTCTACGCAAATTATCAGAATTATGAAGAAAAAAGTCAAGGATACATGACCTAAAAAACATATACTATTCCTTTACTTTGTGAAAACAAACAAAATCATAGCAACATATAAAGCAAATGAACAGTACTTGTACTTTTATAAGTAGCCTCAGTAAATTCATTGTTTACCTAATATTAATATTTTAATTTTGAGACTAATTGTTGAAATTTTTATTATAATTCAGTATTAATATTCAGTAATTATATGTTTCATAGAGATACCATGTGTACACCCATAAATTATTTAGGCGTAAAGTTATGGTTTTTTAGATCTCCACAGTTCTCTTATATTATATTCAGCTCAAGAAAAGTAAAAGAAACTACATATATAAATTGTATATAAAGTTATTTTTTTAAGAAAATACAATTCGTGAACTAAAGATGTATTTTTGGGTTAATTTTTTTAAAGAACTATAAACATAGAGAAACTTTAAATATCAGAGGTTTTTTTAATAAAAATGCATCTAAGTCTTTCATTAGTGTAAAATTAAAATATAATACTTTTCTTTTGTAATTAGGTTGTAATCCCCAAATAGAAACTGAATAAAATGGAATGATTTTTAAACAAATGTGGAACTGCATTTATGTTTTAGTTACATTTTATTTAAAAATAATAAATTCCCTATAAATTATTTAAAGATTATTTTGTACAACAATAGATGCAGAATCATTATGATAAAATTACTTTTTTTTCTTGTTAATGTAATTAATGGACACCTAAGATATACACTGGATTAACTCGTCATCGCAAATCAGCTGATTTTAAAGTCGAGAGTTCTAAGGCTCAAATCCTAGTAAAGGCAAACCTGAGGCTGTTCAAGATTACACTTCATTTGCATTCATACATACCATCCTCATTCATCCTCTGAAGTAATACCTGTTTGTAAAATTTATAGCTTATGTCATTTTTCCACTTTTAATTATAATATATAAATAATAGGTATATATTATAATATATATATATATAATATATATTATAATATATGATATAAAGTTATGGGTTTTTTAGAACTGTTTAAATGAAATACAATTAATTATTTTGTTTAAATTAATTTTCCTAGTCATTAGACCTGACTAACAGCATACCACTCTTCAGGGCAGCTGAAATCAGAATTTTTTAACTTCAGTGAACTATATTTAAAATTATTTCAATATAGTTCACTTGCATCTTTCTCACTTTATGTAGTTTAATTCTGTTGAAGTTGGAATCTAAAAAAAATTATCTGCTTTATGGAATCATCAGGTTATAATAAATTTAATATTCTTACGTGACCATGAACTGTTTGATCTTTTATTAACAATAACAATAATAGGTACAAACAAAAATGAAATTATTAAAATTTCTTGTGCACACACTTACTCACACATATACACACACATGTGCACACATACACACACAAATTATTTAATGTCATCCATTATAAATGAGTTAATTATAAATTCCTAACATATATATTACAGGAAGTTAGAAAAGTTAGAAATATTTTTATATAATTCTTGGTATCTTTAAATACTTAAAATCCAGTCATTGTAGGAGTCTTCAAATAATCAGTGATGATATTTTTTTAATATTAAAAATCATAACATTGTTACTTGGGTTCTACAAATACATAATTCTTTAATATAGTAATAAAATATATAAATAACCGTTGGGTTGAGAACATAGCAAAAATATGTAGCAGCAAAACTTATTGTGCATAAAAATAAACACATTAATAGCAACAAATCAAAACAAAGTAAGAACATTCCAGCATGGTATGTTTTTTTTATATATTGGTGAACTGTTCAATGCACTGAACAGTGTATGTCAACTGTTCCATACACTGCGTCGATTACATCTAAACCCTTAAGAGAGATTTTTTTAGAACTTCTGATAGGAAGATTTTTAAAGTAAACTAGGTTTTATTTAAAGATCATTTGGTAGAAAAATTCATTATAGAAAGTAAAAAAAGTTCATAACAAAAAAATTGTATCATAAAATATACAGATGGAAATTGACTTGATAGGCTACACATTTTTTCCAGTTGCAACACAACCTAGTTATTTTTTATTCTTTTCTATAATTAATGCTTACTGTTGAACAATAAGATAAATTCATATATCTATTATTTTTCATCTGTATTAAAATATAAAAAATAATTCAACTACACATCACTTACATTCACAATCTTCACAGTTATAATAAATAAAATCGTCCATGGACATATATTGTTTGTGATATGAGTGCATTAGTTAATTAATTAATTATAATTATTATGTAATTATAAAATATAGTATTATGATGTAAAAACTTATTTGTAATTATATACTATATATTATAAGAAACATTAATTGTATGTGTAGTATTTTTATATAAATTATTATATAAAATAGTAGGTAAAATGCAGCTTATTTATTTATTATGCGAACTGTGCTTTAGTGTAGATTTATATTTGTTTTTATTATAAATTATTATTATTATTATTATTAATTCATTTAAATTAATTGTAATTATTTATAAATTAATTATTAATTAAATTGTATACATGTGTTATTGTAATTATATATTTATATATTATAGTAATATAATTATGTTATAAAATAGTATTTTATATTGTGTTGTTAAAATGAAAATAATGACGACTGATGATTTTTAATTATTGTATTTGTTATTTTTATTTGTTGTTATTATTATTATTATTATTACTACAATAAATAAATAAATTTAAATAAATGTATGTCAAATTTTTAAAAAAGTATTCAGAAATTGATAAATTTTTTATGTTTTCATTAATATTTATAATGCTCATAATGATCAACTGTGAAGATGTTGCCAAACAATTTTTTTTTTATTAACTTGGCAGAAGATTGCTCCACTTCAGGATAACAAACATTTGACAACCCTAACAAATGATGCCTTCATTTTAGAGAGCAGTTTTAATCAGTATACCAGGAGTTTAATGAGGATAAAAGTTCTAATGTCTAAGGATTTTATTCATTGAACTGACCTTGATGTTCCTCTGGTTACTGTAGAAGATGTTCTTGGTGTTATCAAGACCTTTAAGCCAAGTTCTGGTTCGGGTCATGACAGTATTCCAGCTTATATCATTAAGAGTACTGGTCATACAATTGTTCCTGTTCTCACATCTGTTTGCAGCTGCAGTTTTCAAACCAGTACTTTTCTTCAACTTTGTAAGAGGGCAGTACTCACCCTCATTCCTAAGCCTGGTAATCTTGCAATCAGCAATTTCCAACCTATATTTGTACTCAGTTCTTTCTCTAAAGTCATAGAAAAGATTATTTTCATCCATGTTTATAATCATTTATATCACCAGTTTTCCATCCATCAGCATGGTTTCAAAATTGTTCATTCCACTCTCTCCAACCTTAGTTCTTTCCTTCACACAACCAGTAGTAATGTTGAAGAATGAAGCCAAATCAACAGCATCTATTTTGATTTTCAGAAGGCCTTCGAAAAGACGCCTCATCACATTCTGTATCAAAAACTTCAGAAATATGGTGTCAGTGAAAGACTAAGAACCTGAATATTTTTGTATTTAAGCAATAGAAGTTTTGTTGTCCAATTTGTTAGTGAGACATCCAGAAAAGATTTTCCTATAACATCCTATCCCCACAGAGTTCCAATTTTGGCCCCTTGCTTTTCATTCTATTCATTAATGAAATTTCCGAGGGTATTTCTGTTAACTTTGTATTATATTCTAACAACTTAAAGATTTTTCACAAAATTGAATCTTTTGAAGATCATCACACTGTAAAGTTACACTGATGCAAGTTCTCTTTGGTCCGAGATAGATTTTATGCTTTTGAATGCTGATAAGGTCCAACTGGTCTCTTTCTCTCGGAAAACTAATGTGTCATATCATGCATGTAATATTGGTAGTACAATTCTACATTTGCAGAATTCCATTAACGATCTAGCTATTTTTTTGAGTGCTAAATATTTTTTAACTGACCAAATAATTACAGATAAAACAAAAAAAATCTTGGTCTAATTAAGTGTCTTCCTAAGGCATTTCAAGATACTGTGACTTGTATTGTGCTCTTCAACACCCTATGCAAAGAAGTTTTGAATATTGATGGCTGATATGGAGCATGAAGCAGAATTGTACAATTGATAAAATAGAACCTGTGCAGAATAATTTTCTATGCTGACTTTGTCATAAGTTCAGACTTTCCAATTATAATAATGATGACCTTTGGCAACATTTCCATCTGCCATTGCTATCAGCCTAGTGAGATTTCTTATAGAAATCTAATTAGGTTAGCAAGTGAAGCGAACGTAGATTAAGTTTGGTTACATTATATTGATTCTGTGTACTGATGAATTGTATGTATATTAACATAACCAAACCAAACATGTTTGGTTTAAACATAATAAACACACTAACTTACTAAATCGACAAAAACAAAAATAATGTTCATTTCACTGAATAAAAGCCACTAATGTTTTAATATAATAATATTAATTAAATCTTCATTTTTATGCCTATTACACCATAAGATTTCACACAAATATGAATCCAACATTTGTCGAGCGGTTCCAGTTTCCTTCTTATTACGTTTTTTAAAACAAGCCCACAAACTTTTGATATTTTATATATGAGGTCCGGTGATAGGATCTACAAAATTTTCTGAGTGATTTACAGTATAATGTTGTATAATTATATCCATCTATTATGAGAAATACCACCATAGGCTTTCCATTTGTTAGACATTAATTTTAATCCTTTTTCAATACATGCTGTTACTGTCCTAATTAATGTATCTTTGATATGATCCAGAACATTGTGCATGAAACAATTATGTGTTTCACTGCAAATACCTCCAAATACCCATTGATTTGGAAGAATTCTGCCTGCATTCTACTTTCTTTTTGAAAATGAGGACTTGTCTATATCTACCACCATTCCTGGACCACCTACCTTTTTTTGGTTTTTTTATAAATTATCAACACACCTCTCTCAGGTACATTTTCCAGTACCTTATTACTTCACTTGACATTTGCAATTCTCTCGAACAAAACTTTGTTGTTGTATATTTATGAGCCTAACAGTATATAAACAACACAATATTTTGTGGCGATAGTTTACTATCTGTGTTTTCTCTCAAACCAAATTCTTTTCTGCATGATCTTTTCTTACATATCCAACACGAATCTTTTAAATGAAATTGCAATTTCATTTGATGTTTTTTTACAGATTCTTGTAGGATGTATTATTTTTTTTGATTACAAAAATTTTGCAGCACTTTCTTCGTCATTGATATCACTAATACAACAAATAAAGATGTGCGATTGTTCCATGACGTCTATGAATGCAATAATCTAATAACATAAAATAATGTAGTATATTGTTTCACTATTTAAATAATATTTTTCAAAATCCAGTAACCCAAAATAATATGCATTGTATCGCTAAATTTGACTAATTTTTATACGAATAGTGTTTAAAATTAAAGGGAATATGAACATTTTTGTAAAATTTTATTAAAATATATTTATGGATTATTGGGTTATTTTTAATGAATTATAGGGTTACTACAGTATTTCTCTAATATTTTAATAATCAATTATTATAAAACATGCTTCATTAATAGGCTTACCATATTTTTTTTTGGATCCAACCCAGGACATATTTTTAAAATTACTTAAAATAAACTTTATTTATTCAGTTGTATTTTTCACTAGACATAACTTTTTCAGAAATGCTTTGTTTGTTTTAATTACATCATAAAATTAACAACAAGAAGATTCTGAATCAATTTTAACATTTAGCAGATGTTTAACAGTAGATATTGAAAGTCTACTCCTTTCTGCAGATCAAAAGTTCCCCATAATTGAAAAAACTTTCTCAACTGGAGCAGATGTCCCAGGCAAGGACATTGTAAATTCAACCATTTTAGAAATATTGCAACATGAAATATCAGTCTTTTGAATCATTTTAAAAATTGCTTTCCACTTCTCTTCAGTAGTATCTGGTACTTTTTCAGAACTTGAACAACAACTTACCCTTTGCTTTTGAATTAGCTGGTTCAACAATGTACGTTCATCAAACAGTTCATCAGTATTTATGGAATCTTTTATAATTTCATTAACAATTTGTGCACTCTCTTCTAAATCATCAGACCAGGCAATTTCAGTTCATAAATTTATCCACTGAAACTTACTAACTTTATCAAAACTGGTTCTCCACAACTCTAAGCATTGGAATTATAACAATTATCTACGCTTGAGAAGCGTAGACAATAATGATGTTCCTGAACATCATTATTTTCTTGAATGCAAAGCAATTTTTTGGTATAATTTTTTGGTAGCAGAAGATGGTATAAACTTGTGGGTTTTTCTTTCCTGAAGTTGACAAATTAATTCAGAATATGTCTGAAATGCTTCTGTTGCTGTGATAGAATTAGCTTCCAATTTTAGAACTACATTATTAAATAACAGAGTGCCATATAAAAATTTCAAAAACAGTTCACTTTCTAGATTTTCAAAAACAATCAAATAATAATTTTGAGCATTTGTCACAATATAAGAAGTATGATTTTAGGTCATCAAAAATGTAAAGAATTCTTTCTATTGCAAGTAACAAACTACGTAACCTTGTGCTGCTATGAGATAATACTTTTTGGTAGATTTCATAAGAAAGCTACCTAATATAATGGATACCATGAGTCAACTTCCGGAAAATTTTGACATATCTTCGTGTTTTATATCCCCAGACCCCAAAACCACCATCAGCTCAAAAGTTTATATATATATCTAATATTTCACTTTCTTGTGAACATGAGAACTGCCGTAATTTTTCGCCAATCACTTTCTAAATGTTCGTTAAAAATAACTTGTCCCAAAATCTCAGTCAAGTTCGTTAATGTTCAAAATTGACATGGGGTGGAAATGGGGAAGCTTTTTTAAAAAAACAAAATATAGCTATAACTTACTTATTAAGTAAAATATGGAATTCGCTTAAAGTTCCTACTATTCTTTGGATAAGAACCTAAAACTTATGTAAGTAAAGTTTTTTGATATCACCAACCATTGGCCGAGGGATGGAAAAATGGAGTTTTGAAGGCAAAAAAAATCATACCTCCCTTAATAGGCACAGTATCAAATCGGTTTAAAGTGGTCGTTAGTTCTCTAACCATTTCCTAAAACCTTTGTCTGAAACAATTTTGAATATGACCAACCCTTATGGCAAGGGATTACCAAAATGTAGCTGGAATTGTAAGAAGATGGGGCTTGTCCTATGGTAAACATGTGAAACTTTTTTCACATGCAACCATTGTCGTATTGAGTAAATTTGAAATTTTTCTTAACTTTAAGGTGGAAATCTTTTTTATCCCCTACTTGGCAGCGATGAAATCTTACCTCCACCTTCCAGCGTGCCGATAGGAACGTTTTTGTAATCTGTTTCCATAAATTCACATAAGTTTCATTACTCTTAGTGTATATGTGAAAATATTTATAAATTTTTATAACAATAACTTCTATATTCAGTAGTAGAGAATCACTTGTTGTTTGTACTGAATTGTGTACAGTGTGAGCCCATTTTCCTAGGTTATGGTTTTATTAGCTAATATCCACCATCTCAATGGCAGAATAGTAGCGTCTTGGCCTTTCATCCAGAGGTCCCAGATTTGAATCCTGATCAGGCATTACATTTTTCATATGCTACAAATTTTAATTTTAATATTCTCATGTAAAAGCTTCTTTGTAAGCTTCTGTGGTGAATTAATTCATCAGTCAAAAAAAAAGCATATATATAGATCTAAAAATTAGAAAGAAATTCTTAAAAATATTTACGGTTGTGAAAGAGATAAAGGATAGAAAAAACAGAGAGGAAAAGATATTGGCCTTTGAAATCATCATTTATTGATCTGCCTGGCGACAGGTAGGTAAAACAGCTAAACTCTTTTCACGTGTCATCAATATCACCCTTTCCTTTATGTGCAACAGAAAATTCTCCAGTACATAATTTTTGTGCTATAAACATATTAATTGTTACTATCATTACACAATTTCAAAAATTTGTATTCCTGTTGGAGGTTAACATTAGGTTAACACATTTTCTTTTGTCCATTGCTAAACAGAGAGACAAAACACGAATAGAGATAAAATGATCAAAAACCTGTAGACGAGTTACTCACACACGAAAACAACATAAACACATTGCCCCTGTTGTGTTGCCAAATGATTAAGTAAAAGGTTGTAGCGCAACCTTGGAACAAGCGCTGACGTCCAAAATGGACGTGGGCACTTGTTCCAAGGTCAGCTGAGAGAGAATGTTTAAAAACACGAACAGTAGGTCTAAAATTAAAAAAAAACCGCCAGTCATAAAATTCTCAAACCCCGTACAGTACTAAAAAACCAGGACTGTCCGGGATAATCCCGGACGTATGGTAAGCCTATATATTAAGTAACTTTTATGTGAAAAAATGCGAAAAAAGTTGGGAACTTAAAGAAAACTCATTTTTACCCCCACTCCTACCTTACAACTGAGAGTAACAGTAAGTTTTTAAACTTTTCATAACAATAAAATTTTTTTTACAAAGGTCGTCCTAAAAAAATAATGTGTTCCTCGTCCGCATTTCTTCCAAGAAGTTCTCCACGGAATGCTATTGAAAGTATTGCAAATATTCAGGAGGATCATCAATGGTATCTTTCTGGTCCACCGGGTGCCTGCTCTACCTGTCTCTATCCACCTCACCACTTTGGTGAGGGCATCCACCGTAGATTTTCCCTTGGTAAACCCAAATTGCCTCCAATAGAAGCCATGGATGTGATTTTGCTAACGCCTTTAATAGGGTGCCCCGAGACCCCGTCTGGACCCGGGCTCTTCTTTGTATGTATTCTACCAACTGCTTCGTGTAATTCTGCTACAGTGAACCTTCTCTCTTCCTGTGTTGTGACAATCACGCGGGGCACTTCCGTGGTTTGAAATAATTCTGTAATCGCTCTTTTAGCTTAATCTCTGGATAATGTGGGCGGCGGCGAGTCAAACTTCCTTAGAATGACCCGATACTCCCGGCTCCATGGGTCAATATTTAGGTCCCCTAATACTTCTTCCCAGGCTCTTCTTTTTTCTTGTTTGATCGTGGCACTAAGATATCCACGTGCGGTCTTAATTGCGAACTCAGCTTCTGCCACCTCCGTCGGTCGGTACCGTTTTGCTATTTGCATTTTTCTCCTCGCTGCAAGAGTCACAACTCATAGTTCCGAAATTTCATTCCACCAGTGGACTTTACATCTGTCCCCACCGTTCCTTGGTTTTAGTTTTTCATTTTTTTCACAAAGAATTTTCTGTAAGAACTCTGGAGTCCAGTCCTGCATTCCACTCTCTCAATAACGGCATTAGCAAAAGATTGGGTCTGTGACGTCGCCGTTTCCATTTACCACCCTTGGCCTGAATTACGGGACTCTTCAGTCCAGTGTAGTATCGAATCGCCAAGTGATCATTCATCAGTTCCTCGTCCAAGACGTTCTATTGAATCATTCTCGGAAGCAGCCCTTTCGTTACCGCAGTTATTGTGGATCCTTCTCCACGTCCAATAAAAGTGCGCACTCTCGGCGTGTTTATAACCGACAAATTTAGAACTCCGAGAAGAGCAGCCAGTTTAAACCTCGACAGGTCGACTTGTTCCCTCAACTCAACACATTCTGCATTAAATTATCAGAAAGAACCACCGGCCTCCCCGCCTGTCTGATTACCACTTCCAAGTCCAACAAGAACTCGTCAAATTCGCAGTTTGGGGAAATGTAGCCACTCACAAGGGGGAAAGAATTTAACTTCACTGCCACAATTCCCTTGCCCATTGTGACATCCAATATAACGAAGCGTTGCTGACATTCTTTATTGCTACGTCACACTCTTCGTCAACTAGTCAGCCTCTAGAGGCCTTCTTGTGGTTCGGTTCCGCTACCAAAATAAAGCCGATGCTCTTCTCCATCGCAACATTCCACACTAACTCATGTACAACTGACCTGCCAACATTAATCTGAAGGCAGATTATACTCGGAGACGTCCACACTCCCGGCCACCGGTCCGGTGTCCTCCTACGCCATAGTCTAGGCACTTTATAGGTTAGACGCAATCACCAATTTTGTGGCCTGCCCCCCCGGGCCAGAGATTGGCCCGGTTGGGCCCTTTGCAATTCGCCGACGCATGCCCAAACCCCCGACATCTATAGCACCTCATGTCATCCAGTCGGGGTTCTATCCTACAAGAATGCCAACCCAGAATTACCCGGTCCTTGTTTGCCAGTTTCTTGACCTCTCGGGCCGGGAGGTGAGTGGTCGCCTTCTGGGTCCCCCGTAACCCAGTCTCAATTCTGACACCCGGACCGGTGTATCTGCTCCCATCTCTTTACGAATCGCCTTTACTATCTCTTCCGCTGTGGTATCTGAGTCCATCCCTTTGATGTGAAATACCGCTGTCCTCCCATCTTGTGGCTCTTCTGTTGCAACCACGTTTAAAATTTTGGTGCCTAGACGTCTCAGCATATCCTCCCTCTTCGCAGATAAACTCCCGACCCTGATTTCCATCATATCCGATTTCACCTTCTTTACTGACATAATATCCTCAGCCAGCAAGTTTATCCCGTAGATCCGTTTTCACTTGCTGGACCAGGTCTGCATAACTAACACTAGTCTTTTTGTTCGTTACTAGGGTGTTTGGAGGTACCTGCGTCTTGTTTCGGTTTGCCTCCTTTATCGATAAGGTAAAGGGGCCATGATCCCCCTGATTTACCCTCTCGTCTGGTCCAGAACTCTAATATCTTGGAGAATTTATCTTCTAGCTCATCATTGAGGGCACAAAAACATAGTTTATCTTACTTTTGTAAGGCAAACGCCTTACACGCCTTCCTTACTTTTGTGAGGGCCTTCATAACATGCCTCATCATGTTTTCAATGCCTTCATCCACAACTATGGCAAATACTGTAGTTTTGTCTTCATCTTCATCCTCCAGGTAGAGATACGCAGTATTACGAGCGTTCTTAACCACTGTGCCACTGGATATGCGGTTCCAGCGCTCAATTTTTCTTCCACACTCGGCGTCATCTCCCGTATTATATTCGTATATGTACTATCTTGCCATTTTTTTCCAGGAACCAGGAAAACTTCAGTTCCATCGTCCGTCGCTGGAAGTTTACCTCGAGTGACTTCTACTGTCTGGAATCTGTCCCGCTGCCATCGGGTCCCTATTACTGCTTCTAGATCTTTCATCGTACCCGAACATTATTAGTACATTATCTATTTCTTTACCTGATTTCCTCCTGACTCACCTCTAGCGTCTGTGTTCCTTTGTCGTCAGTGTCTTTAATCACGATTGGTAGCCCACAGACAACACCGACCACATCTCTGTCTCTGAGCGTCGTAGCCAGGCCTCTTACCATGTTCGCGGTCATAATTCTCCCTTCACTGAGTGATATCAAACTGTTGACAACCTTCATTAACCTATCACAGTTATCCATGGCCATCAGGTCCCCTTCAACCTCTGAGCTGGCTGGCTCTCGCCTCTTCTTCACGGGGGGGGGGGGGGGGCTAATAGTTGCAGGAAATACATTGGTCTCCTCCGGCTCCATTGTAGCCGCTCTCTTGGCCGAAACCTCAGCCAGCGCCATCCTTTCGTCGTGGGATACAGGGAATCCTCCAGCCCGGCCTGACTAAGATATCCCCCGGGCCCCCAAGGAGTTCACCCCTCCGCCCTGCAGCAGGCACTCAGTGTCGGTCATACTACGATCCGCCTCGCCGGTACTCACCTCGAGGCTCGACAAATAACTACGCCTGGCTTCCCGAGGTAATATCCAATTTTCCCAATCCTTCTTCCTAGGCAAGTCACACAGTATGAAAAAGAAACTTCAAAACTGAAGGTAGTTAAACAATATCGTACGTCTTGCAAACTTAATGTAAACAAACTTATTTACGTATATAAACAGACCTTAGCAACGCTAGATTACTACCAAAAATAACTTCTTAAATTGTAATTAATAGCAAGAACTGTCAAAAAGCAATACACTGCTAATAACAATGCACCGATAAATCTAAAAAAAAAAAAAACACGGCAAGACATCAGAACACCTCCAAAAAGTCACAAAGTTTAAAACAGGTTCCCAAAGCCTAGAACAAGATTTTTGGGAACTTTGATGGTCTTACAACTCTCGACTTCGAAATCAGCTGATTTTCAATATTGAACCACTAAACCAACCCGGTAGGTAGGTAGCTAACAAAACCTAAAACTAACTTTTTTTAACCTCCGGGACCACCGGAATGTTAGGTATTACTGCAGATGATGAAATGAATGACAATTTTTGTAGCGTGTGAAAATTCCATGCCTGACCGGGATTCGAACCCTAAACCTAGCTAACTTCGTCTAATTAAACGTAAATATTAAGGTGGCCGATTGTTAGGCTAAGTCAGTAATTGTATGCAATAACTAGATATTTAATCCAAAAATAATGTATAACGCACTTGTACAGTACTGAATTACGAAATTTTTGATGAGAGTACAGTGTAACTTATTACTCGGGTGAAAAGCATCGTATTGACGGTTTTTTTTATGGTATATGTGAATCATTTCCATTAGAGCAGAGTATACATAAAAATCTTGTTATTTGAATGTTAATGTTTGTGTCAAGTTATCTTTTATCCCCTTCTCATACGCTTACAAAAAGTAAAAAAAAACACAGTATTTTTACAACGAAAAGATTGTAAAATATAAAATCTGATGAAGACACCACATGACTTCCTTGTACGCCTATTAAATTACATATACACATTATCTGCTGTACTTCATTTAAACTTATTTCATTAAGTGAGATACCATCCTCTAATTTTTTTTAATAAAGTGGACAGTTACACAATTGCATTGTGGTGGACACCACATTGCATCACATTTTTTAGTGGTGTCCGTATCAGCATTCAGCACGAAGGGCAGCCACAAAAGAAGATTAAGATCTGCAATCCTCCTATCTATCTACCCATCATCCTTAAAACTTACAATTTATTTCAGTCCGCACATGCGACTCCCTCTGGAGAAGGGAGCGCATTGCTCCCTCCAAATAACTAGGGGCCCGGTAGGCGTATTCCTGCTAGCCCATGGTGCTAGTACCGAAAGGACTTCAGCGGACGGACTGAAGGGGAATCACGCCAGGAGTACGACGCTCAAAAGCCTAATATCCACGGTCAGACCCAGTAAATAAATTTCACGCTGGTCCATACGGATAAGAACGCAAATCACCAAATCCGTACATAAATAAAACTTAAAACTTATAACCGCCACTAAATAACACCCAATAATCCGCCCGATAATAAAAGACACAGCAGCAAGGGACATTGTCCAGGCTCTGTGATATGTAGGTAAACATAATGAAACTCCCGCCATTCTTGCCTTCCATTCCGTATCAGTATTTTATTAGTTTATATATTAATTTTGTTTCACGTCGCTCAAGTAGTTATGTGGTGTGAAAACGTGTCGGATCCATAACCACGCACTCATCGGTTCCAATCCGACTTCATATACACACAAATTTTTTTAACTTTTTTTTTAATTTAAATATATTGATTTATTAATAATTGAATAAACCTCTGTAAAAATATCTGAATTAAAATGAAAAGTACATAAAATTTTATTTCACTAATAACTTCTGAGTTTTTCATTTATTTTTTTTATTGTTATTATTGAATTATTATTATTATCATCATTATTATTTATTGTAATTCTTTTTACATTAGAGTTTAACAATTTATTAATAGATCAATATATTTAAATTAAAAAAAAAGGAACTAAAGTCTGATTTGAACCGATGTGCCTTCCCGGTGTAAGATCCAAATATTTCATTAATTAAAATTTCATTTGGCTAAAACTCTGAAACCAAGGAAAATAAGTACCACTTATGATATATCGTTGAAGAGCTCTCAATAAGGGCTTATTATTGTAGTTAACAAAAAGTACAAAATCCAAATGTTTTGGATGTTGGGCTTTTTTGGACACTTTTGGTCCAATCTATCGCAATCAATACCGGAGGTGCACTACTAGATATTACAAAGTCCTAAATCTAAAATTTCAACATCCTACCGCTAATCGTTTTTGAGTTATGCGAGATACGTAAGTACAAACATCATGCCGAAACTAGTCAAAATGGATTCAGGAATGGTCAAAATGAATACTCCATTGGAATCTGAAAACCGAAATTTTTCGCGATCATAATACTTCCCTTTACTTCGTACAAGAAAGTAAAAGCTAAGATAGAGCGATACTTTTTTCTTCTTTATTTTATTGATGTATATTTTTTTTGTATTTTATTAACATAATGACCATAACAACATATGCCAAGATTATTGACTTTTGAATACGCGTCATCTTTCTAAACAATTATCAAAACGACTTCAAAAAATACATTTTTCATCAATTCTTTAAATTTCGTATTTGTGAAATCGAAGTCAAATTGAAATGGTAGTAAGTTTTTGGTCATATACATTTTCTTGTTCTTTTTTTAGTAACTACAATACATAGAATTCATTTGAGGATAAGTTTAATTTGACACCAACTGCAAATGTCAAAAAATTTAAAGAAATGAAAAGTTTTTTTTTTTTTAATTTTAAAGGTTTTTTAGATAGTTTTATTAATTAATTTATTTTTAACCCAAACTTTTAGTTTCCAGTAAATAACTTATCAATTCTGAGACTTTTTATTATTCATCTTCCTTAAATTATTATGAAACCTAACCTTCAGTCATTGTTAATACAAATATTTTTTCATGTAATTTAAATTTAGATTAGACCATAGAAACCTGAATTGAATAGAATTGTTGTATATGTAAATAAATACATTTTATATTTGTTTTCATCTTATTTATAGAAAATAAATATAAATGTTTATTTGAGTCTAAAATTTGATTTGACGTGATGTTGAAAAACAGTAAATATTTAGTTAAACTTAAGAGATCCATTACTGTGTGTCAAGAAGCTCAAATAAATTCTTTGCCTGATTTTTATATTGATGAAGATGCTTTTAGATCTAAAAATTACCTCACCTTGCTACCAGAAATAAATAAACCATCTAGAGAGGTAATTTATTAATTACTTAAAATATTCATTTTAATTGATTATTCTTTTAGTATTATTGATAGAAAAGTGCAGAGAAATCACTGATTCATTCATTTCTGTGAGATATGCAAGATATTTTGTGATTTCTGTAAGATATTTCTTGAGAATTTTGTAATTTATGACGCAGCAACTTTGGACCAGACATTATTACATGACTGCTGAAGTTATGGTATGAGACTATTGTAGCATATTACAGATGAGGAAATAAGAGCATGAATGTGAGTGATTTCATAATAGATTCTAAGTAAACAGTAGGTCTGGTTTAGAGAGATGACATATAAATTGGGGTAAAATACTGCAGAGAGTGTGGAACTGGCAATCAGTAGGAACTAGGAATAAGGTACGGCCAATGAAGAGAGAGCAGGAGTGAAACGCATGAGGGCTACTTTACGTACAACTTTCAAGATAGCCAAAAATGTTTGTGATTACTGATACTTTGTAAGAACAAACTGGAGCCTTATTTTCTAGGTGAATTTTTTAACATGAGTTAAACTACTGTTTTTTATATATTTTGTGTCCATAATATGACAAAATTAACTTCAGAAATAACATATAAATTTGGGGTTTCAGAAGAATTTGGTTTACTGCAATGTTAATAATGGGAAAGCTTTTATCTTTTAAAAATTAACATTCATGAGAATCCTTTGTTCTACAAAGAATCAGTAGGATATTTAGAAGCACACAAGCATACAGTTACTAAAATAAGAATTACTAAATAAGAATTTGTCCAGCATCTTGTGGAAATATAGCAACAATAACAATTTAGGCAGACATAAAAAGATACATTTTTTATTTTTACAGACAAACTCTGGTTCTAATACTAGTTATAGTGATTACTAAATAGGGTAAGAGTGACTTTAGGTAATAATAATTTGTGGATTTTCTGAAACTCAAATCCTAAAATTTTAACAGAACATTAAAATGGGCGTTACTGAAAATCTGTACAAACATTTGATGAAAATATTAACAGTATATTCACTCCTTATTGGATAAAAATCACTTTGATATTACTATCACATTTTTTTTATATCATTATTTCATAATAAACACATTTATAAACAGATTTTCTGGATTACAAAGATGTCTTTCTTAATTATTTAAATACTTTCTTCACTAAGAAATTTCTTTATTGAGAATGAATATTTCTTTTTCAACTAGACCAGTGGCAAATGCTGTTCCAGTGTGGAAGCTGTTAATTAAAAATATATTTCTCTTTGTGTTAATGACACATTCAAATCTTCTTAGTTATACTATGCACTAAACATTCCTCTAAATTGTAATGATTCCTGGGAATAGCATTGGGTATGTTGCATGATCATATTCCCCTGCGAAATATTCTCCAATCCAATATTTCATAAACGTTACAAATCTTTGAATGTTTTCTCTTTAATTTTGGTGTATGTTTAATATCAACATTTTTAGTTTTCTCCTTCCAATCAAAGTTTCAGTAAATTAAAGTTGCACAATTGTTATACAGACAATTTAGTATTTTAAAGTAAAACTTTTTAGTCTTTCTTTTTTGTAAATAACAGAACAGAAATTAAGTTTATCATCAGTGTTTTTAATTGCTACACAATGTTATGTTGTTGTAATTTAAAATCTTCTATAAACAATTAAAACAATTTTATTCAGTGAAAAAACTTTAATCTGTACAATTATATTCAATTTGCAACAATGGCTTAAAAAAATTTAATTTTGTCCCAAGTAAATATCTTATCTTTATATTACGTTAGTACATTCATTTATTTTTGGGAGTAATACTCTCATCTCTCTAGCTCATTCCTACATGCCTTTTCTAATTGAGGATAGATGTGATGGGAGGACACACACATCCCAGTGTAAATATAAAACAAAAGTTTTATTACACTGAATCATTGATTTTTTAAAATTGTTTTTATTTATATATATAATGTATTTTTTTAGTATTTTACCTGAATTTTTACGTGCGTCATAATCAACCAAATTTCCATATTTTATTGCTAAAATAGTGTTTCTAATGTACTTTTATCATTTTTCTATCTTTATTAAAATTTTATGTGATGAATTAATTTTAAAATGGATTGCTACCACCATATTATGGTAATTTACTGTTATTTACGATGTGCTTAATGTTTCAGTATTACAGGTCATGTTTGGTATCAAATATTCAAAATGTAGAAGAAAATCATATTAATAAACAATTACATATGAATATACAAAAAACTGCATCTTCACACCATTTAAAGTTTGGAGAATTTAATTGCAGTTCATGCAGGAAATGGAGTAATAGTAGTGACCCAGTCGCATATTGTCCTTTACAAAATAATTCAGTTGTTAACTTCAGCAATGAAACTATATTTAAAAGTGCTGCTTTTAAAGATTCAAGTGATGTTTTAAAACAAGGAAACTGTATTAAAGAAGTTAAAAAATATATACCTATGAAAACTGTATTTGTATACAATGTGAACAGTCTTTCTTCTAATTTTAAACAGTACTTTGCAGATTTTAACCATTTTAAATCTTTTCTATTCATGAAATTTAAAACAAATTCAAATTTGGAAAATTATAAGTTTTTTCATACACAAAAGATGCCATTTAACCATGAAATTCATGTGAAGAATCAGAAACAGACTTTTCCAGAGAAACGTTACTATTCACAAACTGAAGAACAGTTTGAATGTCCTTACTGCCATCAATCATTTTCAAGTAGGGCATTATTAGAAAGTCATGTTATGTATACACATTCTACACATTCTTCGCAAGCAAGTAATACTTCTCTTTTTGACAGTTTTAGAGATATTATTTTTAGGAGAAATGTAGATGAGAAAGAAAATTCTGAAAACAAAGCTGCAGAGAGTGAAATTTTTGAAAACCAAGTTAGTACAGACAATTCTGAAAGTAAAAACAACGAAATTAATAGTAATGCTGACAATAAACTTTCTGAAAACAAAGAAAGCGGTAGGAATAAAAATAATGAAATAGATGAAATAGTTGTACCAAGTGATGGTGGTGGTGGCGGAGGTGGTGACTGTATGTGAGATAGTATAAAATTATAAATCTAAAGGAATGAAAAATAATAATCTGTAAATCTAAAGGAAAGAAAAATAATAATCAGTAAATCATATAAATTAATGGAATTATAAATAAATTATAACAAAATGTAATTTGATAAATGCCAAGATATAATTCTGAGGATAAGTATGACATAAGTCTGTGCTTGTGTAATTGTAAAATTGATTTATAACTAAATTAAACAATATTTTTAAATTAATTTTACTTTCACAGTTTCATTTTATTTTACCTCCTCTTGTGATACGCAATTATTTCATTAAATGCCATGTTACATGAAGGCTTGCACCTAGACCTGCCAGACTGGCTGCTCTGTTAACCAAATTTTTCTCAGTCTGCTCAAAGACTTTCAAATTCTGCTACAAGGAGGACTTCTTGCCTTGGAGAACTTTCAGTTAGCAGCTGTTTGAACTATTTAATTCATGGTTCAAAGGTTATCTAGGCACAAGAAGAACCAACAAAATTGTTTGATAAATAGGTTTAAGAAATGGTAATTGTAATTGCTCAATTGCTCAAGAAAGTCATTGTGCACATATGGGATACTAATGCAAACTCTGAATACAAGAGTAAAGTAATATTAGCCACATAGTAGGATCCACTCCTTGATTTCCAGATCACTGATAACCTAAATATACTTAATGTAGAAACAAATCTACTTGCCAGGATAGTAAAGTAAAATCCTGGGAATTTCTCATTTTACTTCTCATATTTCTCATTAATTTAGTATAAAAATGTGTCCCTCCTGTGACAATTTTTTTTTTGTAATTGACATGTTAAGGATACATTTTGAAAATGAATTTAAATATATATAAATTTATATTAAAAAATAAATATATAAAAATTTTTCCTTGAAAATTTACTTATTCATATCAAACATAAATAAGGGGTTCTGATGTACTTGCTGAGAATGCAGTTAAGGATTTTAATTGATAAAAATTAAAAAGGATTCTGGTTGCTTTTGCCGTTTCATAGGAAGTTTATTTTGATATACTCAATGGATGCTTATTTACAAAGATTTCACGGCCAAAACTGATGCAAATTAGAAATTACACCACTTTTTTTAGAATTTTTTATAGTTTCAGATTAGCATGATAGATTTGTTATAGCTAAATGGGACAAAGAATGATTGTATTATTCGTATGGGGGCATTTTTGAGTGGGGCATAAATAATTTATGCCCCACTCAAAATGGTAATTTGTGTTTCAATGACTCATTAAAAATATTTTTAGAAGTTATTTCTGCAGGTTTCTGCAGTGTCCCAGAGGACCTGAAGAACCAAATATTAAATATTTTATTTCCATCAATAAATATAGGCCCTATCAATTGTCCACAAACAATACCTGCCTGTACATTTACTGGAAGGTGTATTTGACTGGATGCTGTGTATGTGCCTCACAATACCAGTGAGAATTAATCTAAATCCAATATAGACAATTATGGAAATTTATATCATTTTTAAAAAAAATGTGGCCTCATTAAGAACTATGTTGTTTAATAAATCAGGATTTACAAAAATATTGTTTATCATTTCGCATACCTCAAGATAACAATAATAGTCATCTTTAAGTTCTTCACCAGATGCATTTTGAAGGGTTTGAAATTTTCATTTTTAATTTTCAAATCGCTTAACTTTGGCTAATGCTATGTCTCATGCTGCTATTTGAGTCCAGCAATGAGAATTCTCAATAAATTCTTGATCCCTCATCATTAAAAGTGACCCTCTCATGTTCACTAAGGGACATGATAGCAGTGTTAAAAAATAGCACAGAAAAAATTAATTCAAAAAAAATAAATAAAAAATATGTAAATAAAAAAAATTGCTTACAAATGCAGTAAAGTAAACAAATAAATTGGTCAACAGATTAAAATAAATTCTGATAAGAAACGAACAGTGTATCTTGTTTATAATACATTATTTGTCTCCAGCAAGATAAAAACATTTAAAATTAGTGACAATTTAAATATATACATTTAATAATTTTTTAGTATGATTTCCTTTTTTAATAACTCCCATGAAATCAATGCTAAATTATTTTCTTGTTTCTGAGCAATGATCTATGGTTAGAAGGAAAGATAATGGGCCATTCCTTTGTGAAGGCATATGATTACTGGAATATTCCATGGAGTAACATCCTGCAAATTGGTAAGTGTGAAATAAGATAAAATGCCAAAGGTTAAGCGAAATTGAACAAACTGTTTCCTGCAGATCATTGAAGTTAATCAATTCTGGAAATAGTTTAACTGCATTATTGAAATTTATTATTAGCTAGTGAGTGAAGAATAATATGGTAATGTACACGCATTACTTATTTATTTTAAATATCTTTTTACAATTTTTTTCTGATTAGGTTTTGCACCTATTTTGGACTATTTAATTTTTCTGCTGCCTCAGTTTCCTTTTAAGCCTACATCTTATCTTACTATTTGTTATACATTGTATTTAAATCTATGACTACAACATAATGTTGCAAATGAAAATCTACATTATATCTCAAGATTATGGTTATTATATTATGGTTATTATTATGATTATATCTCAATCTAAATGTCTGAAAGTAAATTTGGAAAGTGGTGACCTGTGCAAGGTCAAAGTTGTTACCACTACTCTTGTCAATTAGCTATCAGTTTTGTGAGTTATTGTGTTATCTGTTCAGATGCTGCAATATGTGAAGAGAGATTAGGATTAAGGCTAGAGTTAAAGATATATTTTTGAATAAAGTAGTTGGAATAAATTATAAAGGTATTGCTAGACATAACACCATCTTGTATGTCACTTGCTGAATTTGTTTAAATGGAAATAGTTGCTACAGAGAGAAATTACACCACATGTTCCTTGCTCTTGTTATATGTATGACAGATAATCACCTTATGAAGGCCGCAGTCAGTCATCTTCAACAGCTGTATCTGAGTCTGACTCTGCAGACTAGTAAGGTTAGTTTATAATTTAAGCATATGAACAGATCTTGATACAGTGGCATATCCAGCTCAAAACGGAAGGAGGCAGCTTTCTGAATTTAGTTTCTTTCATAACTATAACAAAAGGAATAAAATATTAATTTTTAAAAAAATCCAATTTTTTAACAATAGTTAGCGGGGGATTAGTTGTAATTATTTAACTACAGCTTCAACTAATTTCTCCTTGTTAGCGAAAACACAGTCGGTGAATACAAAACATAGCTAACTCATTTAACCTGTATTCATCAATGGTGCTTCTTAGCTATGTTTGAATTCGATGAAGAAAGCTAAATGAATGCTCAATAGTACTTGTGCAGGGTTATGAACATAATATCAGCAGTCTTTCTAATAGTCAAGAAAAAGATTATTCTTTTTTAAAACCTCAATTATGTCTGGCACTTCTTGTCCTCATTCCACATCTTGAATCGCAATTCCCTTTCTTCTTCAATGCCTTCTAAGACTAAGTACTTTCTATTCATTGCTCTAATGAAACATCTCTAATGTTACTTGGATGGAAATTTATCAATGAAAATGCAGGCGATTTGTCTCCAGAAAATGTGACTTATGATTAAATCCAAGTAAGGAATTAAAGAACAAAATTAGGGTAATTTTTTGGCTGGATTTTTACTTCTATGTTTCTGTCGGCCTGTAATGCAAATGGCGGTTATATTAACATTTAAATTGCATTGGAATGTCAAGTTCTTCATTTAAAACGGCAGTCGTGACGTTCTCCGCATCTTGTAGATGAACTCGTAGCATGTCAAAAATAGTTTGAATGTGCTAGTTGGATTTAACTATATCAACTGTCATCAATTGAAGTATAACGGAATACTTACTTAGCAATTAATGCTACTGACACAATAAATGAAGATCTACATGCCGCTGCATGCACTTTATAAGTATTTATTTCTTATTGCTGCATTTCGCTCTTTAAGTAAGGTCTCTAATGAAGCGATCCTTGTATTTCTCTGAGCACCTAATCTCACACAATTTAGGAATACTAGCAATAATCTTGCGTCGTAATATGGACTCGCGAAAAACTGTGATTCTCCTTAATAGTTCCAAAGCAGTTTCAAATCTCTGGGATAACAATTAAGTCGTTCAGTTCACCTTAAGATTAAGCTTGTGAAAAGAACAACGGAATAGTAGACGGAAACAGCACATAATATTTTCAGAAAACAACTTTGAGTCGCTACGCGTTCAGCCACTGGTGACTGAATTCCCTCTTGAGGTGTTTGGCATCTGCCAAAAAAATCGTAGTTCTTCGAAGGCATCCAGGTATTTTCCAAGAGACGTTTTGCTTAACAACCGGCATAGTGCTTGCCAGGCGAATTTTCCCATTCGTCTTCATGAAAACCGTCGTCTTCAATATTTAAGTTTATCAAATAATTGCTTATAAATACCCATTTATTTTTTACGACGGAAGTGTGCACTAATTGTGAATACAAACTGCTTTCTTTAAAAGTAATACTGATCATATATCTGTTGTAATGATGGTTTCCTTATCATAATATTACATTTTAATTTGTATTATATTATTATTTTATTTTAGAAACGTTCGAACACTGGCGATCTCTGTGGCGGATTGGTAGCATCTCAACCTTTCATCATCCGGTCAGGAAAGGTATTTTTCATACGCTACAAATTTTCATATTTCAGCGTACAAGCTTCGAACTTCTTTAATGAATCAATTCAACAGCCAAAAAAAAATCTGATGTGGACACCACATGACTTCCTTATACGCTTATTAAATTATATATACACATTTTTTTTAAAATGAAAAGTACACAAAATTTTAATTTAAAATACTTGAAAAAAAAAACATATCCTTTCAAGAAATAAATAAATTGCTTCATATTCATCATGAAAAAGATATTAGGTATAAATAATTTTATTTGTAATAAAAATTACTAGAACATTTTCATTACTATAATAGTGATATCATAATTAGATACGGTGTAAGTCATTGCAGATTAATTGATGTGACTTTTGGGATACACTACTTTGCCTGCTGGTGTGAGAAGTCGCTGAGTAATGTAAAGAGCAGTGGAGGGGATGCCATAGCTTACTACGGACCCGCCTTCAGATATTACATACACTATAGCAATAGTTGGTAACTATCAACTTGGCAGTTTTACGATGAATGGTTATAAAGTTATAAAATATTGAAATAATTATAAATGTTCTAAGGTTTTCCCTGTTTAGCCTCAGGGAATCACCGTCAGGTATTGTTGAACATATAAATAAAATAAAATGAATTGTTTTGAAATTATTGAGGATATAATTATTATTATTTCAGAGGATGTACGAGTGTAAGTGAAATGTAGTCTTGTACAGTCTCAGGTCGACCATTTCTGAGATGTGTGGTTAATTGAAACCCAACCATCAAAGAACATCGGTATCCACGATCTAGTATTCAAATCCGTATAAAAGTAACTGCCTTTACTAGGACTTGAACGCTGGAACTCTTTAACTTCCAAATCAGTTGATTTGGGAAAATGCATTCACCGCTAGACCAACCCGGTGTGGGTTAATTGTTCTAAGTTTTTTTTGTTTTTTTTTTTTGTTTAACCTCCGGGTCCGCAGTTAAGCATTTTTACCGCAGAGGCTGAGATGAATATTTTGTAGCGTGTGTGAAAAATTCCATGTCTGACCGGGATTCGAACCCAGGACCTCCGAGTGACCGGAAAGGCCGAGACGCTACCACTCGCGCCACGGAGGCCGGCTAATTGTTTTAAATTAATAAAGTGTAAACACATGGATACGCAGAAGCGATTGGGAGTGGCATGTTAATTGTTGTGGGCAATGCTAACACGGTCGCGGGGATGGTGTGATGCGATCAAGGACTGAGTAGAAGCGGAAATTTAGTTGGAATGGAATGGAATGCAAAGTTGACGGGAGTTTATTTCTCCCTACTTATCGCAGAACCTGGACAGAGTCCCTTGCTGCTGGATCATTCTAATCGGGCTTGTTTTTTAAAGGGTTATTTTAGATAGCGGGTCTAATTTTCTCAAGTTTTGGTTATTTTTATTTAGTTAATTTAAGACGGATTTAATTGCATTCCAATCCGTTGTTGAACCAGCGTTATCGAACCCATGGGCCGACCGCGGAAGGCTAGGCTTATAAAGCCTGTCCTCCCGACGTAATTCCCCTTCAGACCGTCCACTGAAGTCCTTTCGGTGCTAACGCTTAATAGGCTAGCAGGAATACGCCACAACGAGGCACTAGCTATAAGGAGGGAGCAATGCGTCCCCTTTTCTGGAGGAGTCGCAATTGCTGGGTTATTTTATCTTACTTGTAAGTTTTGAAAAGGAGAGGTTGTGTAGAAGCTCTTCATCCGCTTCTGGTATGGCCAAAAATTTAGTTGCCTTCTTTTATTCGTGAATTAGTTGGCCCAACGTATATTGTTACCGGCGTTTATAAACAGTATTTTTTAGTATTGATTATTTTTATGAACAGTATTTTTTAATACTATTTTTTATACAGTTTTTTCAAAACTAATTTTGTTTCGATTTAATTTACTAAGCATTTGGCACCGTTGGTATTAATAAAATTGTACAAATCAAATTTCCACTTAACAACAATTTAAAAAGTGTAAATCCTAGTAATAGTCGCAAACATCTTACAAACATTACGTTACTCTCTTATTGACGTACGAATTAATTTTATTCTTGACGACCGACTATTATCAACATAACAGTTTAATTTTAAAAACGATTATTGATTTGAATTTAAATTAACGTCCTTGAAAAGCCCTGAAGATGGAGTAACAGCTCCGAAATTACTAGGATTTATACTTTTTAAATTGTTGGTAAGTGGAAATTTGATTTATACAATAATTTTGTTTCATTAACGTTATTCTTAAATACTTAATCCTCCTAATGCCTCATCCAAGATGAAATCGTATATTAGGAAGAGGAATACCTCTAAAAAGCCAAAGTAAATGTATAATAACGAATGTCTATAGCATACCAGTCGAAGAAAATATAGCGATAGTACGTGCAGAAATTCAAGCTCTTTAGCAGATCTTTGTGGAGTATCTGTTCATATTGTGCGTAAAGTGATAACAGAATCAAATAAACCCGGAAAAAATGAGAATGTTAGTAAGCTGGGAAAAACTCGTAATAGAATGAAAATGAAAGTTAACATCGACAACTTCCAAAGATGCTCGTTACTTAATATCATAAACAATTTTCATATAAAACATAAAGCCCTGCCGACATTGAAAAAAAGTTATTATTCGTTTAAAAAAGTAAACATTTTAGCAATTTAAACAAACAAAAAACGTAGCGTAGTAAGTAAATGTAAATAAAAATAACAGAAGGGAAATGGTAAGACATTTATTCATGAGCATTCAGCGCGCTGATGAGCGTACGCATGCGCACAACACATACTTGCGTGTGTGTGAGTAGCCGATCCTCCGTTCCTCCCGCCGATCCATCCCCACCATGTGCATGGACTTGTGTGTATACACTTGCTTAAGTTTGAACACTTAAAATAATTGTTTTTTTTCTTTGGTCTGTAATACAAAAATAAAATCAATACAAGAATAATTTATCGTAAAGTGCTGAGTTAATGTAATATGACGATATCGATATAAATAAAATTGAAACATCTGTACAACTTCGTAGAATAATGAGTGTTGCAAAATAAGTAAATTACCAAAAGAGGCTCGTGGTAGCGATAAATTTACAATCGATTATTTGTCACTTTCTACTTGACAAAAAAAAAATATGTGATAAGTTAAATCTCTTAAGTATAAAACCACTTACGAAAAATAACAAATGTTTTAATAAAGCATAACATTATAGCTTACAGACTATACTGTCTCACTTCATGAACATTTTATTACTGCATCTATAAAATAAAATCGTAAGTAAAAACTCAGCATTTTATTTTGTTTAACTATATTAATGGACATTTAATTGAAACTGTAAACAATTGAGTTTTACTCTTTTATTAAATATGAATATATTTACATATAGTTTAGTATGACACAACCGCAAATCAACTAATTTTATGTTTGATCTTTAAATTAACGTAATCATTTGTCTATTAGACTTTCCCATAAATACAGACGACATGTAATATTTACTGTTTTTAAAAACTGCAGAATAATAATTATTTAAATTATAATAAAAATTTGCGTATGATTGCTTTAGATTTTTTTTTTTTGTCTTCAGTCATTTGACTGGTTGATTGCAGGTCTCCAAATCTCCTATCTGGTGCCGGTCGTTTCATTTCGGAATACCCCCTGCATCGTACATCCCTAACAATTTGTTTTACGTATTCCAAACGTTGTCTGCCTGCACAATTTTTTCCTTCTACCTGCCCCTCTAATATTAAAGCGACTATTTCAGTATGCCTTAATATGTGGCCTATAAGTCTGTTTCTTCTTTTAACTATATTTTTACAAATGCTTCTTTCTTCATCGATTTACCGAAACACCTCTTCATTTGTCAATTTATCCACCCATCTGATTTTTAACATTCTCCTGTAGCACCACATTTCAAAAGCTTCTGATCTTTTCTTCTCAGGTACTCCGATCGTCCAAGTTTCACTTCCATATAAAGCGACGCTCCAAACATATACTTTCAAAAATCTTCTCCTGACGTTTAAATTAATTTTTAATGTAAACAAATTATATTTCTGACTGAAGGCTCGGTTCGCCTGTGTTATTCGGCATTTTATATCGCTGTTGCTTCGTCCATTTTTAGTAATTCTACTTCTAAAATAATAAAATTCTTCTACCTCCATAATCTTTTCTCTTCCTATTTTCACATTCAGTTGTCCATCTTCGTTATTTCTACTACATTTCATTACTTTCGTTTTTTTTTCTTGTTATTTTCATGCGGTAGTTCTTGCGTAGGATTTCATCCATGCCGTTCATTGTTCCTTCTAAATTCTTTTTACTCTCAGCTAGAATTACTATATCATCAGCAAATCGTAGCATCTTTATCTTTTCACCTTGCAGTGTTATTCCGGATCTAAAATTTAGACTTAAACACCTATTTCAGGTTAAAGCAAGCCAAATTTCATGATGTTTTACTATCCCGGCTATAACGATATATGCTGTTACAGCAGTTATAACAAAAAGGTATTATAGACCGCTAAAAAAAAAAAAAATCTAAAAGAAATTGATCTCTTTTTAAGTTTTGTGCCATTAAAGAGCCATTTTTAAAAAAATTTTTAAAAAGTAGATAAATTGTAAATAATCTGCGAAAAACTATTTTTATTCAACACTCCCAAGTCCAAAATATATATTTTTTTGTTCGATGGACGTTTGTACGTTTGTATGTATTTACATTGGCCTGTATATTACCTTACAATTCTGAATCCCGTCGATGATTTTCTTCAGAATTGGTAGGCAAGTAATATCTTCGAGGAGGAAAGAATGTATTAAACTTTTGCTAAAATTGGAAAAGGGAGACGGTTTTGGCCAAAATAAATTTTTTAATCTTCAGCAAAACATTTTTCTTACAAATTTTAAAGATTTTTTTATCAAGATCACAGATTACTAAAAATTTTATTCCCTTCCTCAAAAATGACTTTATATATTTTCTTTTTTTAGATACATCTTACTTCAGAAAAGGAGTTTTTTGCATCAATATTTTCTACATCAATAGGTCATTAAATCATTATAAAAATTTGTTGTAAATCCCTTTCAATGGTATGTGGTCACAAAAAATATTTTTTAATTTTTAAAAATATATTTTAAATTTAAATCCATCTCGCAAGTTATCCTTTATATTTAAAATGTAAAGCTTTTAATTTTTTGATAGCTTTTACTCTTTAATATTTCTTGAAAAAAAAATTGCCAAATTTTTCATCTCTTCGTAGAAAATGATAGATAACTTTGTTTATTTAAATTTATTGCTGTATCTTTGTACTTCGACCATACTTGACCGGTCCGCCAAAACGGATTGAAGCATCTAAAAAATATACTTTTATCAAACTATGCTAAAAGTTTTTTAACGAATTACTAATTTTCATGATTTATTTAATATTTTTATAACATTGTTCACGCATACAACCATCCTTTTACAAAACAGAAATTTATCTCCGAATTTATTTTCAAAATTTGTGATCATTCTTTTTGTTACTAAAAGGAGTATTTAGGAGCATGTATGTCTTTACCTAGATGGAACTTTATAAAAAATTTCAACTCAACGCAAATAATGAAATCAAAACACATTATGTCAAATTTAAAATTAATTCGATCATTTTCCTGCTACATAAAGTTTCTTTTATGTTTAAATTTGACATTTTTTTCTACATACAACTCTAAGTAACTCCAAGTAACCACATTGCCCCACAATTTATTTTCAATCGCGACTTTGATGCGCCCCACTTTGATATAAAAAGACAACAACGCTAATCGAAAAATGATTTTGTGCGTAAGATTATATTTTTATTCAGGATTCTTAAACATAGTTCATATATCCAAAATCATTCTTATTTATTTAATAAAAAGAAATTTGAAGGTACGGAAGGTGTCGAAAACCCCTATTACTTCCTTGTACGAAGTAAAGGAAGTATTGTGATCACGAAAAATGTCGGTTTTCTGATTTCAACGGAAATATCCATTTTGACCATCCTTGAATCTATTTTGACTAGTTTCGGCGTGACGTCTGTACGTACGTACGTATATATCTCGCATAACTCAAAAACGATTAGCTTGTAACATCTATTTGTGCACCTCTCCTTTTGATTGCAATCGACTGGACCAAAAGTGTCAAAAACACCCCAAAATCCAAAACATTTGGATTTTGGAATTTTTCTTAACTGCAGTAATAATCCCTCATTGAGAGGCTTTTCAACGATATATCATAAATGGTACTTTTTTTCATTTGTTCCAAAGTTATAGCCAAATAAAATTTTAATTAATGAAATATTTGGATCGTATAAGGTGAAGGCAAATCGGTTCAAATCAGACTTCATCTCCGTTTTTTTTTTTAACTTCTTTTTTTTAATTTAAATATATTGATTTATTAATTATTAACCTCTGATTGTAAAAAAAAAGTTACAATAAATAATGATTCAATAAAAAAAATAAATATGAAAAAATATCAGAAGTTATCAATAAAATAAAATTTTATGTACTTTTAATTTTTTTTTAAATTTGTATGGAATAATAGGCCTACAAGGAAGTAATGTGATGTCCACATCAATTTTTTTAAAGATTATAGAGGTAGCGACTCCGCTTCTCTGTCAAGTTGTCATACTTGTCAGAGGACAATTAAAAAGTTTTTTTTAAATTTATTATCACTGATTAAGGATTATTTTCTTAAGAATTAATTTTACACGAATGGTTCCTCTGAGTACAGAGCCCCCAAATTAAAAAAAAAAATGAATTTTTCAAGAACACAAAACAGTGGTCCCACTGTTCAGATTTCGTTAAGCTCTCCAAAAGTATAGAATATATAGTATAGAATTAGTATTTAAAATTTGATAAACATTTAATGAAACATATTTTGTTAGTTTTTCTTACCAACAGAAAAATGTATAAAGGATTTATTAAAAACGAGTTGTAAAATGTATAAGAACTCCTAACTTTAGGGCTCACAGTTTATTTATTAATCAATTTTACTCGCTTTAAAAAAATATACATTTATTTTTAAATTTATGTTAATAGTTTTCAACAGAAAAATGATAAAAATATTAGATGTCAGTGGGTTTTTCAAAACTTTTTAAATACTTCTTCTAATTACATTTTGAATAACACTACTTTTTTTAGGTTTTATAAATTGGCTTATTCTTTAAGAAGTTAATTTTTATTAAACATAATCCCTTCGAAATAGAGGGTCCCCTCAATAGCAAGTAACTTCAGCGATTTAAAAAAAAAAAATTAATATAACCGGTCTCCTTAAACCCCAAAAGTGACCTGGCTAAATTTAATTATTTTTTTACTACTTCGGGAACAGAATTACACATTTGAAATTCAGAGCCTATTTTTATACAGGTTACAAATGCTTTACTTCTTAACACACAATAACAGTCGGAAAAGCAAAATAAATAAAAAATTTATGTGGACACTACATGACTTCCTTATACGCCTATTAAATTACATATACATATTTTTTTAAATTGGAAAAAACATAAAATTTTATTTCACATAATAATATTAACTTTATCTTGCAAATTATCCACTTAAATAGTACGCTTTATAAATGAATATTTAATTTACTAATTTTCAGTTAGAAAAATGGCTGCAGATATTCCAACCTGGCTGACTAAAGATTATATAAAAACTGCATTACAACATGATGAAAATTTAACCAATATTTTATCAATTGAAAATATGGAAATTGATTGTCCTGTCGCAAAAGGTAACAATTACAGTTCTGTTATATTTAGAGTACAAGCAGTATATAAGGTAAAAGATGAAAAAGAATTACAAAAAATATCTTTAATTGTTAAAGCTCCAGCGCAAGGTAAATTGCAGGAACACGATTTGCTAAGTAAACTACATGGAAAAGAAAATATCATTTACGACGAGGTAATACCAAAATATAAATCGCTACTGGGTGAAAAATGGCCGAATATAATGGCAAAATCATTTTATTCCGTCCATAAAAATATTTTACTTTTAGAAGATCTGAAAGTAAAAGGTTACGTATTAGCAGATAGAATTGAACAATTAAATTTTGAAGAGTCTGCATTAGCTTTAACAAATTTAGCCATATTGCACGCCGCTTCAGTAAAATTGTTTGAAACAGAACCAGAATTAATAAAAAAGGCCGGGGCAGAACCAGTATTCCGTGACGAAATGAAAGAATTGTTAAATGTTTCGCATAAAGGTTTTATTAACATAGCTGCAAACATATGTGAAAATCGACCCGAATTAAGTAATTATGTTGAATCGATGCGGAAAGTCGGGGAATATGTGTTTGACGCTCTTATTGAACTAAGCAAACCTAAAAAAGGTGAATTTAATGTACTAAATCATGGTGATTTTTGGACATGTAATATGATGTTTAAATATATAGATAACAAACCGGTTCATAATATACCTATCGATTTACAATTATGTCGATATGCAACCCCTGCTTTCGATATCGTATATTTTATGAATGGAAGTCCAAAAGAAGAAGTAAGAATAGAGAAATATAATGACCTTTTAAATATATATTTAGATAAACTAAATACACATCTTGAAATATTTGGCAGTGACAAAAGACTTAGTAAAATTGAATTGAAAAAAGCTATTGACGATTGTGGAATTTACGGTGTCCACGTTACAATATCTATATTACCTTTATTACTAGCGGATCCAGATAAAATTGAAATTGTGGAAGTCAAAGAAATGTCAGTAGAAGAATTTAAAAATATTGAAAGTAATAATACAATGGATGCCTATTTCAAAAACGAGGAGTATTTAAAAATACTCAAAACTCGTTTCGAGGAATTTGAAAAGAAAGGATGGTATTTAAAAAATCTATAAATTTATATTGTGTGAGTAATTTACACAGTAATTTTTGAATAATAATTTAAAAAATCTAATAATAAAAAAATAAAATGTAAAGAATTTACTTTGTAGTATATAAAAAAAAAATAAAGAAAATAGAAAATAAAACCAGTTATCAATGAAAATTCTATTAATATTTCCCCGAACGAACATTCTTATTATTATTACTTTTCTTTCAATTGTTAATTAATTTCTTCCATAATTATTTTCTCTAACTTCTACTTACGCTAAGTTAATATAATTTATTTATCTCGTGTTTTGGCAGTTTTATCATTTTTATTTTTTTTAATTTAGTTAGTTTTTCCGCACCAACCGGGTTGGTCTAGAGGTGAATGCGTCTTCTGAAATCAGTTGATTTGGAAGTCGAGGGTTCCTCCATTCAAGTCCTAGTAAAGGCAGTTACTTTTAGACGGATTTGAATACTAGATCGTGGATAGCGGTGTTCTTTGATGGTTGGGTTTTCAATTAATCACATATCTCAGAAATGGTCGAACTGAGACCGTACAGGACTACATTCACACTCATACATATCATCCTTATTCGTCCTCTGAAGTAATACCTGAACGGTAATTCCCGGAGGCTAAACAAGAAAAAATAAAATTTTAATTAATGAAATATTTGGATCGTACAAGGGGAAAGGCACATCATTTCGAATCCGACTTCATTTCCTTTTTTTATTTATTTTTTTTTATTTAAATATATTGATTTATTAATAATTATTAACCTCTGATTGTATAAAAAGTTTTACAATAAATAATAATTCAATAACAAATAAAAACAGTTAATTCATTTCAGATTTAACTGAATTTATTTTTGAAGTGAAAACTTCTTTAGGCGCTTATGTCAGAATTTTTTTATCTCTATGTTTCCGTACACGTAATTTTGTTAATTCTTTTTCGTGTTTTTTTTCATCAGACATTTCTGATTGTGAGAATTGCTCTTTTGCCTTTCTCTATATCACTGGACACGCAATCTTGTTAATTCATTAGAATGTTAATTTTTTTGAGAAAATGGTTCTGTCATGTCTTTCTCTATACCGCTGGTTACGTATTCTTAATTCTTTTGAATGTTCATTTTTAACCATTACTTCGTCAATATTTTTTTTCTTCATTATTACTGTCATTCTCTTCATGTTTTCCTTTTTTGAATATTTTATAAGTCAAATTTTCATCTTCGCTTTCATCGTCAGTAACTCTTTTGCGGCTGTTTATTAAACTATAACATCAATTTTATTTTCCTCCATAATGATCCTAATAAAATATTTTTTTGAATTATTATAAAGCTCGGTCAGAATATATATACAATAACCTATTATTATATTTTACATCCGCAATTCTACATGAATTAAATGTATGCAAAGGAAATTTTTATTATGTATTAATTAGTTAAATTTAAAAATACGCGGAGTATAAAAAAAAAATGTTTGAATCTGCTGAATTTTAGAATGTACAATATACGTAATGCTTGTCTAGGTTAGTTCCCTTAAAATGCAAGAGATAGTGTTGATTGCTGTGAGATTATTTGAATATCGTTAAAAATTATTAAGTAGGTATTTATTTAATTAAAATAAATTATTACTGGTAAAAATAAATATTTTATCAATTCAAACTAAATTTTAATTGTTAAAAATTATTTATTCTCTAAATTAGCTAAAATCAACCATTTTTAAAAACCCTATATTAAACTATTTTTAAGTACGCGGTCTCACTTCAGCGCCATCTTTTGTATTTTGTGAGAACTAACCCATTTATATGTTATTAGCGTTTTGCGTTACGATAGAAACTTTGATAAGGAGAGCGATTTTTTCCCCATGTAATTCGTATATCAAAAAATTCTGATACAATGCGCCTAAAGAAGTTTTCACTTCAAAAGAAAAAAGAAGTTAGTTTTTGCGCCATTTTGACTTACAAAATTTATATATGTTATGCATTTTAGTTGCATTAGTATGTTTTAATTATGTTTTAATTTTATTACATTAGTATGTTTGAATAAACTTGATACCTTACACCATTATTGCGTAAGATTTATTACAAAATTCTCATTTTGGTGGCCATTTTGAGGCAAACCCGACAGCCTATCGTGTATTTTTATAATCTTCTAGAGATGCTTAATCCGAATCCGAGGCAAAAAGTATTCACACACAAACGTACATATTGAATCCAACAACGAACAACAGTTCGTTTATAATGCTTTGTAGAATTAGTTGAATTTTCTAACGATGAAAGTAGAAAAAATTTTTTAAGACAAGATTTTTTTTAAATTAAAATAAAAACCTAGCATTTGGTTACGTCTCTTAAGTAGTTTTATTTTTAAAAATTATACTCAAAAAGGCTATAAAATAAGTAAAAGCGTCAAGAAATTAAAATAATGCTTAATGAATCATAAATAATAATTTCATGATCAAATAATAAAATCTATCTGAAACAATAAACGTTATAACAAATTTTCGTTTTTTTGTATTTAAGAAAAATAAAATAACTAATTTCTGAGAAACAAATCTTCAAAATAATTAGCATCCAAAATTATGACTAGTCTTCTAATGAAGTACTCTTCAATCTTAGTAATTTTACAAGTATTCTTATAATTATAATTGTATTATACTATATCTAATAAATATCACATTTACAGAAACAACACAATTCTTATGATGATTATTCGTTGTTTAATAATTGAAATCGAGCCGATAAGAGTTTTGTAACAAATTTTTTTTTTTTTTGCTTATTATATGGAACACTTAAACATTGCTTATTATCTACTGTTGTATATCTATTGTCTATTACATATATTTTTTTTTAAACAAAATTCTAAATTAATAACAGATTTTGATAATAGAAATGTAGTGTCTTATCTTTTTTGATATCAGTATCGTTTTGTTAAAAACAGTTTTATTTGTATTACGAAATTTTTGTTTTTTTGGCAAGAAGAAATGATATCTGCAAGACTCTAACTGTCAGTTTACAATTTCATTGTAATTTTTTTGGATAACTGTGTACCCATTTCTTATCACCTTCATAAACTATTTTTAAAAGGTTTCTTTCATTATTTCACCGACTCAAAAGTTTCCCAACAGTGACTTGTGTTTCATGGTGAGCAACTTGATGTAATACAAATTCAGATTTTGGTTGAAATCAAGTGATAAATGCATTGTTTTAGAAATTTCTACTTATGATATTTCACAGATAATGTACTATTGTATTATGTTGTTTTTTTTAATTGATGTTCATGACTGTCCAGATTTTATTATTCTAGGTTGTTATTTTTTGTAGTTTAAAAAAATTAAACCATTTGTTACACTGAATGTAGCTCATATACTTTTGTACTACTCCCAATAATTCTTTTGCACATTTTAAAAGTTTTAGTGAAAGTATACCCATATATTAAAATCTTTTATAAATTTTTTTATATATTAAAATAAAGTAATGAAAAAAATTGTATGAATAGGTTAAGTAGATTTATAAAAGAGGTGCTGCTAGGCAAACCCATTCTTTACTAATAAACTAGTTGTTTACATTAATTTTCCATGAAGAAAGAGTTGAGAGTGAATATTTTTTTCTCCTGAAAGTAATACATTAAGATATATTGCTCTTTTTATGATACTGATCTACGTAAACGGTTTTTTGTAACCCTTAAAAACTCGTAATAATTGATTTGCATAAATCTTGAAATAATCTTTGTTTTATTCAGTTCTAGTAATATTAAAAAAAATACATTACAATTATTTGCAGTACTATCTGTTACATAACTTCAACTGGAAAGTATTGTTTCCTAATTTCAATCACCTATACTTCAGGGAGTCAGGTACACTAAGCCATTGTTACAAGTGCAAGTCTCTCTCTCTCTCTCTCTCTCTATCTGTATATATATATATATATTTATATATATATATATATATGTATGTATATATTGTACAATGCAGTATTAACACTACATTATAGTCTATACATAGTCAAAGAAGAAGGTAGTAAGAAAAGTAATTTTCAAAACTGAAAGGTACTTTTCATAAACAGATTGTAATATTTTACACAGTTCTTTATGTTCTATTTGACTAATGTCTGTTGCAAAAAAATAATAACAAAAAAGTTTTTAGTAAATTCAAATTTCAAAATTAAAATTAATATATTTGTGCGAATAATGGATTTTACAAATAGAAATTAAATAATATGTTTTCATGTGTCCTCTCTCTGAACATGTTCATATATGTGTATGTGTATCTTTATGACCAAGAATGATTTGCAATATTCAAACACCAGTAGCAATTAAAATAAAAAGCGTAGTATTTATTTTTTTAAATATATTTTTATTTATTATTTCCAATGATTTGCAATATTCAAACACTGTATTTATGTGTTTAAGATTTCAAGGACAAGTGGCAGAGCATACAAAAAATAATTACTATTCTGGTACGTAATTATGTCACTGAATGGTAGTTCAACCATCATAACAATTTGTATGTGGCGTACTCTAACAAAAGAGATGCAATTGTCACATCCTATAATTATTTTTATTTATTTATTATTTTTTTATTGTATCTTCTAATTATAAAAGAAGAGAAGGCAAAAGTAATTTAATTCATTAAAATGCAATTGTCATATGGAGTGTAAACAAATGATCATTATATTTGAGGAACATTGTCCGATTATTCTCTGTATTCAAAAGAAATGTAAGCTTTATTTGCTTTAATATAAAATATACAGATTGGTTTAATGGTTTAAAAAATAAAAAATATATATTGAAAAGAAAATAATTGCAATAATAATAAATGCACGAAAGAACGCAGTAGTTAATCTGTCTTGTTAGATGTTTTGAATTTTATGATTTCTGAAGGAAAATAATTAACTAAATTTGTAAGGATCATCTTCATGTAAAATTGTTTTATACAATTAAAACCACAATTTTTTTTTTTTGAATTCATGTAGGGTTATACATATGTAATCATTTAGTATAACTATTTGTTGTATTTATGTCTTTATGTTCACTTGCCTATGTAACCAGCTGTAATGACACTATTTTGTCCAACAGGTGGATGGTTTACCACCTTTGTGTCTTATAGAAAAAATATTACTAAATATCTATCTTTCAATAATAATCAGAAATTCAGTAAAAAAAGACTTCACATGAAAATGAGTAATTTTATTGAATACATCAAATTAGTTTATCAGCTTTTCATGCAGTTATCTTTATTGTATTCTTAATGTAACCAATGGGTTACATTACAAAGTAAATGTACTTTATTATATATTTATAATACTTAGATTAGAATACAATATAAAACAAATAATTGAAGATATAGGATGTGATAACTATGTTGAAATTAAGAGGTAACACAGAACAAAAGGATGTAGATAATTCCATTAAGCTACAGGGTCATTCACGGGAACCGGATGTTTTTGAAGTGGGTTGTACTCGGGCGTTCGTGGGGGGGGGGGGGGCACGTGGCTGGTGTCTGACATTTCCTTTGTTCATAGCATTTACATTTTAGTCGTTGAGATGGAGCCGCGGACGCTAGACCAACGCTTGTACGCGTATGACAGTTTTGTGCGAAATGACGAATCCGTAACTGCTGTTCAGCGAGATTTCCTCCGTCAGTTTAATATCCATCGTAATGCAAGTGTCCCTTCTCGTAACACAATATTGCGATGGGTAAACAACCTTCGAACAAGCGGTTCAATATTGAAGAAAAAACCACCGGGTCCCCGACGAACTGCTAGCACTCCGGAGAACATCGAACGAGTAAGGGAAGCCGTTGTCAGAAGCCCACGCCGCTCTATTCAGAGGCATTCAGCAGCTCTTCAAATGAGCACAAGTACGGTAAGACGAATTCTGCATACAGACCTGCATTTCCATCCTTACAAGATAGCCGTCGTGCAGCAGTTAAACGAGCAAGATTTCACGCAGCGATTACAATTTTGTCGACAAATGCTTACCGTTTTTGAAGAAAATGAAAATTTGTTATTGTTAATGAGTGACGAAGCCCATTTTCATCTGAATGGCTTCGTCAACAAACAGAATTGCCGGTATTGGGAAGAAAGAAACCCACATCAGCTTCACGAGAGACCACTTCATAGCCCAAAGGTGACTGTCTGGTGTGCAATAGGAAAGGTCTGTGTTATTGGACCATATTTTTTTAAAGAAAATGACGCTGCAGTAACTGTAACAGCTGATCGTTCGTTACATTGCGATGTTGAATACGTTTTTCATCCCTGAGTTACGAAACCGGGGAATCGATTTTCAAAATGTGTTATTCCAGCAGGATGGAGCTACAGCGCACACAGCGAGGGCAACGATGGCTGTTCTCCGTAACTTGTTTCCGGGACGGATCGTTTCCAGATTCGGCGACATTCCTTGGCCCCCTCGGTCCCCCGACTTGAGTTGTTGTGATTTTTTTCTGTGGGGGTTTCTGAAATCGCGTGTGTACGACAATAAAATTGGAGGACCTAAAGATCGCAATTCGTCATTACGTCACCCAGATTGATGTAGACATGCCGCAAAGAATTGAGGCCAGTTACCGTGAAACGCTACAACAATGTATTGCCCAAAATGGACATCACTTGCCGGACATAATTTTTCGTTCATGAGTAAGTAACAAATGCTTTGATTTAACAAGTGTTTCAGTACCAATAAAACTTTTTTAAAGTAAATATTCAATTTTTTATGATTATTTTAAAAACATCCGGTTCCCGTGAATGACCTTGTACTAAGTAATTGATTATACCCAAGTGACAAAAAAATACTAATCATACGAGTATTATAAAAGTATTATAAAAATAATATTATTCTATTGTTTCAAAATGTTTTAATTAATAATATTACTCATGCCAACATTGCTTTAATTAATTAATTGATACAGTACTCACAGTAAATAAAAATCTCTTATCTCATCTCTTCTCTTATATATTCTAGTTTTTTCTTCTACAATGGTACTAGACTTTAATACTTGTACATTTTTTTTCAAAAACTGTATGCTAGCCTCTCTTGGGAAAGCCTTAATCTTTTCAATCCCTAATGCTAGTGGACTACTGAAATACTCTAGGAATTTGTTTCATTATCCAATTCTGATGTTTTCTTTTAACATCAACTATCAGTAGCTGTAAAATGCACTTAAAGATGGTAGATCCATTGCTTCTGTAGCTTAAAGTGAATCTTCTAGATGATGTAGACCTAGGGTAAGACATCCCCTCCAAGTAATTCATAATATCATACAACCCAGTGGACATTGTAAAAACTGCGGACTACCAAAAGAAGGGCTGAGAGTGAGCAAGAGGAGAAGAAAAATAAGGAAGGGAGCATCTACTCAGCTGTAAAGAATGTGATATATTCTGATAACAGTTGAAGAAGTAATAGATTGTACAATGAAGGATATTATGGTTTTATGACTGAGTGAACTGGAAAATTAAAGGAGAAAAAGAATTAAGAAATAGCTCTATTTTGTATTGTAGTGAAGGACAAGTGGAGAGAAATAGAATGAAAATAATAGTTTACAAGAAAGTAATAAAAAATCATACAGAAGAGATTTTTCTTTCATAAGTCTTTCTTACTATTTCTATTCCATCTGTATGCCCCCAAACAGGATATGTAGAAGTAGATATAAGGAGTTTTTTAGTTCAATAGAGAAGGAAATAAAAGAAAGAGAAGTAATAAAAACAATGGGGTCGTAATATAATTTGCAGCTGAATAGAGAGAAATTAATAGATGAAGCAGTAGTTGATCCTAAAAGATTTGGAATAAGAAATAGGAAAGGAATACTCTTGGTAAATATTTGTGAGAGTGATAGGTTGATTGTAAATAATAAGAATAGCCAAGACTTTTTTTTTATGGACATAAGATGTGAGTCAAAGAAAAATTCTTAATTTGTTATTTAATATTCATTTATTTATTTATTCATTGTAAATTAGATTAACACTCTGACATAGATGTGGAAGTTTTAAAATTTCTTGCAGCTTTACATTGGCAAACTGCTTTAGCCAGTTTTAATTGAAAAAAATTAAGTTAAATTGTGGTTTAATCTTAAACAAATTTATGGTTGCACAAATCTAAAATTAAAACATATTTTGTAATTTGAATTCTCTGTTATCCTCTTCCCACATTTGTTTTTCGATATTGTTTCTGTTATCCTCTCCACACCATCATAATATTGTAAATACAATGATGTAATATCTGAAATGTAATGATAAGGATGAATAATAGTTCAATAAACAAGAGTAGTTAAATAAAACATAGTTTTATTTAATTTAACAAAACCTGTTCACAATGTGTAATATGTCATATTACAATGTTTGTGTAAGTTCAATAAATAAAAAATATAAGCTACATTGAAGGGAAGGCAATAACAGAAATGAGGTTAGACAATCGAGGGGAGGATAATGGAAAAGAACCATAATTTGATTTATAGCCTGTTATGAGGAAATTATATCATGTGGTTATCTGCCTTGAGACATGTCCAGCTCCATTCTTTTCTATTTCCAGGAAAAAGGATGTGCATCCCTTATTTTCATAACCATTTTCCAATTTAGAAATAATTTTTTAATAAATGTCCTTTCTTGATCTGCAAATTGTTTTTTTTTATATTTCTGTTAGTTTATCCCATTTGACAAAGATGAAATGCTTTTGCCATATCTGGGAAATATATACTTATTTTATATTGCTTTTGATGCACTACCCATTAATAGTTATTATTAACCCAATTGCATCATTGGCTGCTTCTCTTCCTAAACCAATATTGTTCTCCAAACATTCACTCCATTTTTTTTTTTTTACTTCTGTTTAGAATTTTCAGAAGAATATTTGTAGGAAATTAAATTAGATGAAGAAAGAACAAAGTAGCACAAGAGAAGATTTTGAAGCAAAAAATTTAACAGAAAAGAATAACATAGAAACAGGAAGATTCTATAAAAAAACAGTAAAAAATGTAGATGTGTAATTATTCTGTATATAAGACATCTTTCTTTCAAATTGTTCAGATGGTTAATCTCAAATATCTCAATCTCATTGACCCTAAAAACTAACCTCATCTATTCCTTGGTCTTTTCCTAGGTCTCTGCAGTTTTTTTTTAACCTTCTATATTTACATAGATTCATTACACAATGATTCATTCTAATCACATGTACTAAACATCTAAGTTGTTAACTCAATCTTTTCTAATGCAGGTTTTACCTGCATTTCTTCTAATTACTTGTTCCTTAATCTGTAAATTCTTGTATTCTGGTACGATGTGCCATCGTACCAGAATATTTGAAAAGCTTTAAGAGAAGAAAATTTAAAGAAGAGTGGGTCTTAGAGAAAAGCAATCAAAATCAATAGTAGATCTAATATCTACCAAAATTAAACTCTATGATTTACAAATATGGGGGTATCTGTTTATATTTTACAGTGAGAGATGTATGATTATAATTTGAAAGAAGCAAGTGCCCTATAACTCTTATTATTGATTCTATCAATAAAATATATACTGACAAAGATGGAAGCAGTGATTGAAGAAGAATGATCTAGTAATATAGGGAACTATGGAAGGAAAACTTCAAGGGTTGGTGAAGGCATGGAAAACTGTGGATGAAATTTAACGTGATTTTTAAATTGCACTTCCTTGTTTAAAAGTTTGCAATTTCCTTTGTTAAGACATGTAGTTGAATAATTATTATGTTTGTACATATACTTTTTAATTAGTTTTTATGATTTTTAATAGCTGATATATAAATCCGTATAATTGATATTGGTATTGAAAATATTAAAATCTGGCCCTTACAAATAAGTGATTCCTTGTAATACGAGAGACACAATTCAGCCTCAAAAATAAGATATTCAAGCTTAAAAACAATTGGCATGTCATTAATTGGTAAGTTAATAAATGAAAACCAGTACATATTAGCGAAAGTGGGTAGTTACCAATTACTTTCTTCAGTGATCCAAATTTAACACATTAGCATGTCAAGTCCACGAAAATTCGGATAGCATTCAACCTTACAAGTGACTTCATTATGTTAATTATAGATTAAATGAATTGTGAACTAAACTCTTCACATATCTCATTAGTGCTTTTGCACCAAAAGTGAAGTGATATGCCACACATAATCACCCAATACCAGAGGTAAGCATTATATTAACATTAAGAGATATTTTACATTAATCCAAAAGCTAGTTTTACATATACAGTACTACATCTCGATTCCCCCCCGAGGGGAGAAGATCCCACCACGTACCGTGTCCGGTCGCTATACCACCCCCTCTGTTCCTAGCCAGTAGTGGCTTTAACGGAGGACATCTTCTCGCCCTCAAACTGATTGCGCACCACAGCTTTCAGTCCAGGCCCCCGCAGAGATGCCACCGATGCAGATGCCCCGAGGGACATCTGCATCGGTGAAGTTCACCCCGAGATAGTTTTTCGTGTTTATGCCTTCAGAATGAAGACAACGGACACCTGCAGCTACCACGTCGCCCTCAGGAACTAAGCTAGAAGCCTAACCACGAAACGAAGACCCCGCGCCTAGTACTAACTTTTAAAGAGCCAATTACTGAATGTCTCAGATTCGTACTGATAGCCTCAACAACAAACTTTCCCACTAAAGTTCCATACATCGTAATTTAGACCTAGTTCCCTTAAGAACCCCGCTTAATACTCAAAATGAGATTCTATCTGACTCCGCTCCGGTCCGCCCGGGAGAAGAGAATTAACGCCTACTCCAGCACAACGCCATCACAGAGTCCCGCGTGACATTCACCATCTTTCGCAGACCGCCGTCAAGACCCCCCTGCATACCACCAAAGCAGTACCCAGAGTAGCCCCGCCGACAGTGTCGTTAGCTCATAAGTGCCCTCGTCGGAGCGCGACCGCACCCACCGGGCAAGGATAAACCCGCCTGCCGGCAACGGCCGCAACTCCGCCGACAGCGTAATTAAATACATGCCACCAATACATCCAACCGAGGCACGCTGCCTTAAGCGCCTACCTTCGGCCAGTCAACTGCCCAGGCGGTCCCTAGCCACCCAGGTTCCTATCACCTACTAAATCCCTTCGGCAGCCCTGCTCAGGGCGAGGAAGCCAGCAACTATTGTCCACTTTCTACGAGTCCTCCAGTTGACTCGTAGATCCAAAATAGAGTTTACTCTCTCGAGTTCCCTAGCAACTCTGGTACGCTCAGCTTCGTACCGGGGACATATGTGAAGGACATGGTCCACGGTGTCATCGACCCTACAGTCCGGACAGAAGCCGGAATCAACCAACCTAAACCTTGCCAATTTATCCCTAAAGGCACCATGTCCAGAGAGGAACTGAGTGGTGTGCCGATTGGGGGATACCCAGCTAACCGCTCGCAATTCTCTAACATTGGGAAATATACCATGCGTATAACGACCTATCTTGCCAAGAGTCGAAACCTTTGTCTTCAATCTCACGCATACGCCCAGCAGTGAGAAGGCCTCCCTTCTTTGCATCATACCGCTGGCTACGTTCCGTAGCCAAAATATCTACAGATTTGATGCCCGCGATCACAGTTACTGCCTCTCGCGAGACAGTCCTGTAACCACCGACAATCGCTAACAAAAAAAGACGTTGGGCTCGTAATAGAATGTCTCTATAACATTGGTACCGCTATACAGTACTACAGTTAAGCTTGCACTCTATGCAAGAATGGTATATTATATAAAACCTTACGTAAATTTCTCAGTTTAAATTTAGGAATTAGATCTTAGCCTCTTAATCTTAGAAAACCGGATTCAAAATTAACAACATACCTCCCACCCACCATTTTTTTCCTGATAAACATAATTTACTCAGGTGGACTGGGATAGAATAATCCTTTTTTTATTTTAGTTCCATTTTTTCCATTTCACAGGAATAATTCAGAATATCATAATCGACCAGGGGATTTTTGTTGATAATTTGAAATGTGTGGCTGAATGATGGCACACTCTGGTGGTAATGACTTGTAACGCGTTATAAAGATTGATTTTGGAACTATTGCAGGGTTCTGCCCGTAATGTTAAAGTGATAATGGGAATGCTAAGTAAGAAGAAGAATTTTTGTTTGTAACGATTTTAGTGTAACATTGGACATAGTAGACGTAGGTAGGTAGTTAAATTGCAAGTTAAATGTTTTGTTGGTGTACATAACCTACAATAGTGTTAGGTTAGAAAAATTTTTCGCGTATAATTAACTATTGCTAACGTGATTGTTAGAAAAATATTTGTACTATACATTTACTCCTACCAATTTTTATAGATTTCTTTCATCATGTTAGTTAAGTTTTGTAGAAATCATTTTTGCTGTAATGGAAGTGCTGTCTACCTATCGTATATTAACAAAATCCATAAACTGACATGTATGAGATTTATTTCCAAAGAAACAAAGACCCAGTTTGAAGCCAACATAACGATGCCAAAGTACATTAAAGCTGCGATTAAATTTAAGGGACCACTTACTGTTGCGGAATACATGAAAGAAGTTCTAACAAATCCAGTGCTTGGTTATTACATGAATAAAGACGTTTTTGGGCAGAAAGGTGACTTCATTACTTCGCCAGAACTCAATCAACTGTTTGGAGAGGTAATTAATAGCATTTTTAAATGATATTTAATTTCAACCTATTCATAAAAATATCTGTTATTTATTAAAATGAATTTAACTGTCAATTTGTTACTCGCTGCTCACTGAAACTTATGTTAATTAATCTTGATAATTACCTGATACCTTATTTGTATTCTAGCTTTTCAAGATCATATTCCCTTAGTTCTTTTCTGATAAAATATATAAAGCAGCATTCATAAGATATTTAAATTTTAGTTTCTATCATTTATATTTATTTATTTTAAGTTAAATGTTTAACTGGGAAAACAGTAATGTTATAAAATTAGAGTAATAATGGTTTTTAATTAAATATTATTTCATTATTAGCAATCAAACATTACCTATTTACCTTATATAAGTAAGATATAGTCAAATCTATAACTTACCAGCTATGATCCTTCATTAAATTTATTAAGCCCTACCAATTTGTGTTGTTATGTTGTTAGCTTTTAACTACCTTTATAAAATATTGCTTGTAATCTTTGTACTTGTTGTTTGCATCACACATACACTAATAATCTATAAAAACTAACTTCAGGATTAAACTTTCAATGAAGATAATTTTTTTTAAGATTAATGTAATTTTTTTTAACAAAAACTCATACTCTTACAACTCTACTTTTAAGTTAATCACAGCTAAACTTTTTATTGTAATTTTTTAACTCTGAGATAATAATTGAACTAGGTGATTTCTTCTATAATTACATAGTTCTTATTTTACTCTCAGTTTAAGGTATTAATTAAAATTGTGTATTTATTCTTTTATAGATGATAGCAATTTGGATGATAAATGAATGGAAGAAGCTTGGTAGTCAAAAACCTCATTATATCGTGGAACTTGGTCCTGGAAGAGGTTCAATGATGGCTGATATCTTGCGGGTAAAATATTATCTTGAATTAAAATAACTGATCTGTACACTTACCTAATAATAGAAGTAATCTCTCCATTCAAATAACAGTTAGAATACTTAGTAACCAGCTTGTTCATAAAAAGATTAAGTAATTATTAGCAAATCATACTGGTCTATCTTAATGTATCAGAAGAATATCCGTTTGTTTACATTTATGTATGTAAGTTTGCTAATAGTGATATTTACTTAAAACTCAAAAACCACCGGACCAGTTTAAGTGATTCTGTTACCACTGTATTGAACTTTTGAGGCCGGTCTTAAGTGTAAATTTGTCCAAAACAGCTCCATCAATAGCTTATTATTTACATTTAAACAGTAAGCATGGCATATTTTGCTGCATTATTTTTAATATAATAATATTATTATTTTGATTCACTGACTAAATCAAATAGATGTTAACTTTAAACCTAAAAGATAAATTTTTATAAAAACTGATTTTTAAGGTATTTATTTTATTAAATCAATAAACGTTTTTGCAATATTACCTATAAAATAGAAGAATATCATTGCATCACAATTTTTATTAGTTGATGGTTGATGTAATCATTCGACTTGAGTACCATGTGTGTACTATATATTTAATTAAAGTTCAAACAACAACAAATTAACCACTAAACACAGTAACAGAAAAAACTAATACCTAAATTCAATTTTCATGGGAAAATTGTACTTTAGTCAGTACATAATTCTACAATTATAACAAAAAACAAAAAAGAAATAAAAATGGTAGTTTTTGTTTAGTTTTATTTGTTAGTTTTTATTTAGTTTTTGTTTTTTGTTATAATTGTAGAATTATGTACCAGCTGATGATATGGGATCCTGTGAAAGTCAACTTTTAGTATTAGTTTTTTAGGTTCTTCTGTTACTATGTTTGGTGGTTAATTTGTTGTTGTTTGTGGTTAATTTGTTGTTTGTGGTTAATTGGCGCAGTGGTCAGTATGTTGATGAATTATTTGAATTTTCAGAAAGTTATTAATTAAAGTTATACCTATAAATAATCCCTAAAATTTTTTTATATATTTGTTTGTATTTCAGGTACTTTCTGATTAAACAGAGGCCATCATAGCAGCATGCTGCAACTGTTAGGTTGAGGTTATGTTAGGTTAACCAACCGGGTTGGTCTAGTGGTGAACACATCTTCGCAAATCAGCTGATTTCGAAGTAGAGAGTTCCAACACTCAAATCCTAGTAAAGACAGCTACTTTTATATGGATTTGAATAATAGATCGTGGATACCGGTGTTCTTTGGTGGCTCTTCTTTCATTTTTATGTTTAGCCTCTGAGAATTACTTCAGAGGATGATATATATGAATGTAAATGAATTGTAGTCTTGTACAGTCTCAGTTCAACAATTCCTGAGATGTGTGGTTAATTGAAACCAAACCATCAAAGAACACTGGTATCCACGATCTAGTTCAGATCCATATAAAAATAACTGACATTACTAGGACTTGAATGCTGGAACTCTCGACTTCCAAATCAGCTGATTTGGGAAGACGTGCGTTCACCACTAGACCAACCCAGTGGGTTAGAAATGGTTGACCTGAAACTGTAGGAGACTACTCTTTACTACACTTGTACATATCATCCTCATTCATCCCCTGAAGCAATACCTGACGGTGATTCCCATAGGCTAAACAGAAAAAAAAGATTGAGGTTTGTTTGCTATCTACGTTGAAGAAAATACTTTTCTTAATAGATTGGCACTTATCGCAGTCAAGGTCAAGTTAGTCGGGCCAAAGTCTGTGCTCTGTGCAACAACAATGGATTATCATGATCACTATTTGTCACTGTCGCTGCATTTTTTTTGCATTGTTCCTGCCGTTTGTTTGTTTGTATGCTTACTAGTGAAATGAGTGACTGCGTGTTGATTTGGAATTTGCCCGAAACTTTAGAAGAAACTGTTTGTTTCCATCAGTTTAAAGGGTGTTTGCCAACATCAAAACAGTGTGTTAACAAACATGACATGTGTTTGTATTTTAGCCGCAAAAATATATTTTGGTCATGTAATACAAGACCATGCTGTAAAAACGTAGGCCTTCATGTGGACACTTGGTTTTCACGTAGCAGACTTCTGTTTTTGACAATTGTGCGATTTTTGTATTGGTGTGAAGAACTTACCTCCATATCATGGTGTGAGAAGCAGTTATATATGTTGCCAAATACCACTGTTGATTGGAATTATTAATGCGGGAAGTATGTGCTATCTCAGTGGAGAATAAAAATAAAGGTAAAATAGGAGGTTTAACCGTATTGTTGATATTGATAAAACTTTGTTTACCAAACACCAAAACAGTGCTGGGCAAATTATACTGCAACAGTGGGTTTTTGGTGGGTTATGTCGGGAAATGGGAGGAGGCTGCTTTCTTGTGAAAGTGCCAAATAGAAGTGTGAAACTCGGCTGAAACAAACTCAAGCTACATATTGAACCTAGCCCGACCATTATATCAGATTATTAGAAGGTGTACAGTTCTGATGAACTTGAAGCTAGATTCACACATTGTAGTGTTAATCACGAATACAATTTTGTGGTGGATCCTGAAGCTGGAGCTAATAGTCAGCAAATTGAACAAATGTGGGGGTCGGGAAAATGGCAGGACAAAAAAACATAAGGGCACAGCTCACTACTATTTAGATTCATATCTGTCTGAATACATGTGGCGATCAGTGGGCAGTGGCAATGTATTCAATCGGCTCCTCAGTGACATCATTAAGTTTTGGGACTCTGTTGAAGCACAAAAGTAGTTGTTAAATTTCAAAAATTTTGTGTAATATAAATAAAGACCTATACTGTGTGTACATGTTTGAGTTTTTTAAAAACATCCTTCCTTCTGAAAACAGGTGGCCTTTGTTTAATCAGAAAGTACTGTATTTCATTCAAAACTAAAGTAAAAAAGCTGTTGTTTCAATAGTTGTATGCGTTTTCTTTTTTACCATTATTTCAACATATAACAACAACATATCTCAACATATTTACTGTTTTGTGGGACTGTGCATTAAAAACGTAACCTATTTTAACAGAACTAAATGAATAAACTTACTTTTTATTTGACAGGAATTTATGTGAATAAAATTATACCTGTCATTTATGGATGTTCTCTATTTATGAAAAATAGGTTTTTTTTCTATCTACTCACTTATGATGAATATTACAAAAAAGTAAGAAAACAAAAAATTAAACTTCCTCCTCATTTGGTTAAATTTTTTAATTTAGAATCTAAGAATGCATTTTAGAAAAAATTCTAAATGATTAAAAGTTAAAGCGCAGAGTTACATATTATTTTAAAAGAAATCTTTTTGCAATTCTAAACTAGTTCCTTCCCTTATCTTACAGGAACAAGTTTTTTTTTTTTTTTGATTTACATGATATGGTTGAATTTTAGTAAAAAAATTTCAGCTGGCAAGAATCAAAACATTATCATTTTTATTAATCAAGATTTTTTTTTCAAATTTTGACTTGGGAAAACTCATTGGATCTGAAATTAAAAAAATTAATACATGACCATATATTTGATAGAAAATTGAATCTTAAGGCACTAGTGGCATGAAAAGCATTCATAGACAAGGTTTTTTTAAAAATAAAAATGGTGAATATCAGTTAATAGAGCAACTTAGTGAACTACAAAAATTTAAGCTGCAGAATGTTATTGAAAATTATTTTTTTACATTCTCATGTGTATTTCTTCTCTCCAAATTTGGGAGGTATAAAGAACACTGAGAAAGGTTCCATCAAAATCTTTTACAAATAGGATAGAGCTATTAAGGCAGACAAGATAAATCTATGATGAGTGACTATTGCTAGATTGTACAAAAAGAAGAAGACCTCAGTAAAAAATAAAATATAAATTTATCAGTTAAATAAACACCAATTTGGAAAATATTGGTGTAAATTTATATTTTATTTATTTTTGTCACTTTTAAAATGACAAAAATATTTTTAAAAAGTGATCTAAAATAAAATGTCACAAGTTACATAACAATTAAAATCAGTCGTTAAAGTTGTCCTATTATTTTTTAAATATCATGACTAAAATTCTGAGATTGCTAGAGAAAAACTGATTTAATTTTAAGATTCAGCATAAAAAATAGATTTTAGCTCACCTACTTGTATTTCAGTTGTTAGTTTTTTTATTAATTCAAGGCGCCAGTGTTTGGAAGCTTTGGAAAACCTTTGAGAGAAAAATTTATATTTGTTTGAACGTTAATCATTTAATATAATTTTGAAATAAATTTTGTTATGTTTAAAATGTAATTTTCTTATCTTAAAAATGTGCTATTTTAGATGTGGTGATTTCAAGGAAATTAGTAATTTTTATATTACAAAGTAAACATAGGGATGTAATTTAATGATATGTATAATAATATCTTACCTTGACTTAGAATTTTCATCTAAATAGATGCTGGTAACATATTCTTCTTCATACTGATATGATACTTATTGTGTAATATAATTGTACTTTTAGGTATAAAAATATTCTATCAGCTTGAAATGTGTGAATCCATTGAAAAGGCTAGTTAATAGTAATTTTATTATTTTAAGATTTACAATAATGTTATATTCTAATGGTGTGTTGCACTTAAAAAGAAATTGAATTTGGTATTTTATTTACTGATTTGTAATTATGATATTAAGGAACTTTATGCGGTAATGAAAATGAGTCTTCATTATTTCAAAGTGTATAGTAATATTTCCAAATTGCAGCCTCTACCAAAAATGATCACATTAAAAAAAAATACATGCAACAAAAAACAGCAATACAAAAAAAATAATTACAAAAAAAAACTATAAATAAAATTTGAACCTGGATTAAGGAAATAAATTAAATTTAAATTATTCAGAATTTATTGTTTACATTTAAAAATATCTTTATTATATGTGATGTCAAAGTAATAGTTTAATACCAGAAGATTATAACAAAATCAGAATAATTTATTTCAGTAGCTGAAACAGTAAACAGCAGTCTACAGTTTTAAAGTTTGACTTAATATTATAATTATTATTGAAAAACAAACCTACAATTAAAAAATTATGTAATTTTATTATTGTTTCGTCATTATTAAAAACATTTTAAAGAAGCAATCTCTGCAAAAGTAATCAACATTGTAGGGCGATATAAATGAAATGACTCATTTGATGGTTTGTAAAACATATATTTTTCAAATATGCTGATTACTACTTAAATGCTTTTACAGGAAATTTCTTGAAAGTTTGTTAATATACTGTGAAGCACAACACAGTTATTACATTGTTGTCCAGTTCTTCCTAAATATGTGATACCACGTCCCACCGAACACTAGCAACAGGATTTCATTATTTGTCATCTACATCAGTAGGAAGGAGATGCACAGAAACTTATCTTTTATAAAATCCGAATGCAGTATACAATGTCTGCACTTTCTCAACTCATAAGGGATTCATAGTATGTATATTAACAATAGAAAATAATATCTTTTTAATTAGTTTATAACCTAATATTTGTGACAGTTTGTTCCAGGTTTATAAAACACTTGATTATTTAGATGACTTAAGTTGTCATCTTGTTGAATTAAGTCCAGAAATGAGCAAATTACAAGCACAGAATTTGGAAGTTAATTTACAGAAGTGTGATGATGTTAATTCACAGTGTTTTCAAAAAGGTATTACCAAAAATGGTGTACCAGTTACTTGGTATAATCATTTAAAGTCAGTACCACCTGAATTTTCTATTGTTGTTGCTCATGAGTTTTTTGATGCTTTACCTGTTCATAAATTTAAGGTTAGTTAAAAATTTTGAATAAATGATCAGTTAATTTTAAGTAATTGTTATTTTTTTATAGATCAGGAACTTGAAGTTTAGAACATGTGATTTGTATCCCATAAATGTTGTTGAACAAGATCTGCATTCAGTATTGATGTTCTCATATATATTTTAATAAATGTGATTAATTGTGCATAAATTTATAATGATTACACGAATGAAAATGTTGAAATTAATTATTAAATAAATATATAAGTAAAATGAATACATTTATTAACAAAAAATATGTCTGATAAAAAAATTTATAATTAATTTTTTATTAAAAATTAAAAAAAATACTTATTGCATATAAATTCCCAATGATAATTACATAAAAATGTAATAAAAATAAATGTACCATTGTGTTTATAAAGATTATAAACAACTTTTTCATACGGTAATGATAAATTTGACCTACTTGGATTATATAATGATTGTATAAGTTTTATATTAAAAAAATAATGTTTAAAAAGAGATTCTCAAAATACTATACTTATTAAATAAAAAAGGAATTTAGTAATAGATTACAGTCAGTAGAGTTGATAAAATATTGAAAGAATTAAATTTAAAAAATGTAATAAAAAATTACATTTTTACTGTTTATCAGTAACTTGTTAAATGTTTTATATAGTAAATGGTCTTGATAGATCAGTTATAAATTAAATAATGTTACGGTTACAACTCTCTATAAATTCAAATTATTTTATTGTGTGTATATAAATTGCCTGGTATTTAATTACAAACATCCAATAAACATGGAACATAAAATAATATAAAAACTTCAACAGTTTCCATAAAAATATAGGATGCATATTGGAAATTGAAAATAATAATAAAATATATTTCTTGGGCATTGGCAATAAATAAAAAAAATTAAATTAAAATTAGTAGTTTTTTTTTATCTACAATTAATTTATCACATAAGCTTAAGACTTAAAACGTGTGTGGGAATATAATGTGGAATATTTCTAGCATATGAAAATTGCCAAGCCTGAAAGGATTCAAACTCTGGACTTTCTAGATGACATGAGCACTCTAACCCCCATTGAAGTGGTAAAACTTCAGTCGGTACATCCCTATAATCCCCCCAAAAAATGCAGTTTACAACATCTACCTAGCCTTTATTTATATAAATGATAACAAAGAATTTGTTAAATAACTTTTTTAACAAAGCGCGTAGTAGAAAAATATAAATAAAATCTGTCAAAAATAAATATAAGGAACGATTAAAAACAGGCAATAAATATTATATACCTTTATCCTACAATACATGTACTCCAAAATTAAAAAAAAGATAAAATATTTCATTACATTATATATAAAGCATGCAACAAAAATTTATTGATCAAGCAAAACGAGGTCCTGCTGTAAATTAATCTTTTTATCATTTCATGTGTTTGTGTTGCTGTTCATTCATTCAAATGTTTTTTCTGAGACTTTATGATATTTTTACAAAAGGTTCCTTTCTGTTAGGCAGAATGATGTAAATGCAGTGATTTTTCATTTCAAAATAATGATATTACTTTTCTTATACTGATAAGGGAAAGTTTTTATCACCCAAGCCCTCCAACATTAGTTTCCCTTCTACTCTTGACAAGACCTACTCTTATTCTTGAAGTCACCAACCATCTATGAATTAGATACCTTCATTTATTCCGTTTTTAATCCTGTTATTTGTCTCAGAGACTATCTTCTACTATTTTATTGTATTCTCAGAACATGTAGTAAGTACTTAATCTTGAATTTGTTTCTGGTAAACTTGTTTATTACTATTTTCACTTCAGACTTGATTTATAAATTTTATTTTTAATAAAAATTACAAAAAAAATGAAGATACATGACATCAGATCAAATTTTTAACAGTTATTGGTCATCATGTCTAGTGTCCCTGGAAACAGTGTTTAAAATATTCTTTATAGACGAAGACTATTTTTTCCACTAGCTGAATTTTTCAGTCAGTTATGACTGAAAATTCTGTATTGTTCTTTATTTTAATTTTCAATTTATTAATTAAATTTCATTTTACACATTAGCTAATAATAATTTAATTAATGAACAGTAGAATTTGATAAAGATAATTAGATCAGAGAAATTGCATATCTAATTTAACATTCATTGTCAATATATTCATTGTTGTGTCATGGAAGCGTGGACTACATTAGGTTTTGTATGTGCCTTTGTGTTTTGTTGTTTTTGACTATTTTTTTCTTTGGTTTTGGTTGTTTTCGGGTTTAAAATATTTCTGCAAGTTTCCTGTTTTTGTTTTGTTTGAGTTTTTTTTGTTTATAATAATATTTGTTAGATAGCTTATTATTTCAGGATAAATATTTTTTGTAAATTGAGAATATAACCTTTTCCTTTTTCCTGTTTAGCCTCCCTGAATTACCATTTAGGTATTATTTCAGAGCATATATGAGGATGATATGTACAAGTGTAAAAGAAGTGTAGTCTTGTACAGTCTCAGTTTGACTATTCCTGAGATGTGTAGTTAATTGAAACCCTACCACCAAAGTACTCTAGTATCCACGATCTAGTATTCAAATCCGTATAAAAGTAACTGCCTTTACTAGGACTTGAACGCTGGAACTCTCAACTTCCAAATCAGCCGATTTGGAAGTCACATTCACCACTAGACCAATCTGGTGGATTTGAGAATATAACTTGACCTTACCTATTCAAAATTTTCACCTGTTTTACATTTAATATCTTTTTTCATCTAATTTAAATATATGGTACCTTCTTCATAACTAAATAAAGATTATGTGGATTTTCTTTCATGTTTTTTTTTTTTACGGGTTATTTATATGAATTTGCATTTTTTATTGTAAATATTTTTTCTTGTACATTATTTTATTAATTTTTATAATTAAATTTTTGTTGAGAGTTTAAGATGGTGGGGGAGTCGGTCAGCAAAGGCAATCCCTCCTGATGTTTTTTAAAATGATATCATAATCAAATGTTTGGCGTAGTTATTTGTGTTCTGTGTGATAACGCATTTGTTTTCCAAATGGAGTATCCAGGTTGTAAGGTTATGTAATATTTAATTAGTTTTACTTACACTGATAAATTATACATGAAATAAAAGAGCAAATCAAGCAGTTTTTCCTAAAAGTTTTCAATGTGAGCATCATTCGTCACACGGTACACAACTAGCTTATAGCTTATAGGACGGTTCATCCCATACCTTAATCAGCAAGTCTGGAGTAATTGTTGCTACAGCTGTTTCAGTCCTGTGTCTCAAGTCAGCTAGGTCAGCTGGTAATGGTGGCACATACACTCGATCCTGTGTAATTAATCCTAGCGTTTATAATTAATCAATGTACATGAAACTTGAGAAATATTACTAAGCTTTAAAACCCTGATATTCATTTTGAAACAGCCTCTGTTACAAACCTAAAGTCACTAAATTTTATGGATCCATAGGGAATAATAGCTACATTGAAGAAAGAAATTAAGGAATTTAAGGAAATAAATGTTCTATGATTGAGCACTCATACGGTAAGGTTGTGCCTGGGCAGTATTGGCTTATCTTTAGTGATGGTAGAATATTTAAACTGTATTCAATGTTACGTGTATATGTTTGCCATTTAAATAATATAACCATAATAAGATATTCTATTGATTTATATTCTACTGATATTCTATTGATTGTTTATTTTTTACTCCAATTTGTTTTTCATGCTGACTTGAATATGTCTGTTCTACTTGTCTAAAAACAGTGCGCAGATCGAAAAGTATTATGTGCAGCAACTGTAGAGGTAATTTTCACCCACAGTGCATTAATTTTACTCAAGAAGAGGTTAATTTCATTGAACAAGAAAATAAAATTTGAAGGTGTGCCATCTGTGAAAATGAAAAAAGAGTGTTCCATAAAAGAACACTCAGCAATCAGCAATTGAAGATGGTTCAGTTACCATGAAAGATATTGTGGAGTTACTGAACAAAATCCGCAGAGAAAACCGCGAAATGGAGAGAAATTTGGGGTATAAGATTTCCACAGGGAAATTGGGGCACTACCAAAAAACTCAAAGCTCAAGAAGAAAAAATACTACCTCTCCTGACTAAGGTTGACGATCTGTCAGGTGAGCTAAGATCAGAAAACAATAATAATTTAATTTTCCTAAACAGAATAAGTGAACTTGAACAGTACTCTCATGCAAATAATTTAGAAATACCTGGTATTATACCTGAACAGAAAAATGAAGATTTAGATTTAGTAATTCAAACTATTGCTAAAGCTCTTGATTACTCGATATCTGAAAGCGACATAGATGTGTGCCATAGGCTGACTAACAGAACCCAAAAAAGACTAGCTATGATTATAATCATAGCTCACTTTACCAGAAGTTCTGTAAAAGATGGCATCTTAAATAGAAGGCCTATCAAGAGGTACTTCTGAAAAAAAAAACCTTGGGTTGCCAAATGATAATCCAATGTGTATAAATGTGAAAATCTTTCAACTGATCGTAGGAAAGTGTTTTCAATGGCAAGAGAATTGCAAAAGGAAAAGGGTTTCATAGCGGAAAAAGTTTTTTACGCAGAAGTAATGGTGCTCCTGTAATTGTGCTTACTTCAGTTGATGATGTCAATAAATTTTGTTAAGTTTTTATTATTCTTTTCTTTTTTTCTTTTATGGAAGATAAATCTATTTCTAATTCATCCAAATATAAGGAGCATGCATATTTTCAATATTTCTCCCTACAGATCGATTATTCACAAAATAATCCAATAATAAAAACTGAATATTTTACACTGTTAGTTCGAAATTAACATTTTTAACCCATACCTGAGTTAACGTTAACTAAACTGAATGGTTTAATTGTTATTATTATTAACTTTTAATTATATGACACACCAGAAATCTAAATCTTTTGTTAATCAGCAACTCATGAAGTTACAAATAATACTGATTTAGTAATATGAGTAATAAAGGGACTTTTACTCTTTCCTAATATTTCATATAATATTGTTGAATTAATAATTGTTTAAATATTTGATGTTAATAAAAACTAATATTTCAGCAATTGTGTAACTGTCCACTTTATTAAAGAACTGGAGGATCATATCTCACTTTCAAATGAAATAAGTACAGCAAAAAATGTGTATATGTAATTTAATAGGCATACAAGGAAGTCATGTGATGTCCACATCAATTTTTTTTTTAAATAAGCCTGTTAATACTTAATTTCAGACAGTTGTGTATATACATATACACAACTGTCTGTCTTTTCCATTCTGCAAGAGAATTATTTTCTGCTAATCCTGGACAAAAGTATTGATATTTTTTTAGCTAAGACATCCAATAACGTACTTGTATTGTTCTGTTTTGAGCAGCTTTTTCTTTAGTAGTATCATGTTGTGGTCCAACTTAAAGATAAAGCTCAGAAAATTGCTATAAAATACTTGTAATTGATCAAAAATATTGTAGCTTTATTGTTAGCTGAATAGTGTAATATTATTACAATATTGAATTAGTTTACTACATCTAAAACTGTTGCATCTGATTTAGTATAGTACTCATATAGATTTTATAAAAAACATGTTTAGAAACTAATTGTGTATTTATTACTTTTTAAATTATTATTTATGTGATGTGGATATTTTAACAGTTAATCATTAATTTTTTTATTTAATTAATTTTTTTATAGAAGACTAAGCATGGTTGGAGAGAAATACTCATTGACATAGATTCAAAGGATCCCAATGAGCATTCATTTCGTTATGTTATTGCACCTGGACCTACACCACATTCAAGGATTTTTGTTAAGGTAATTAATTACACAATCCTGCGATGGTTGTGTTTTTTTAGGTTTTGATAATTGATTCTTATGTATTTTTTAGCGCTGAATCCAAAAGTAACTTTCATTTTTCCATCACGTCAGGATTTTTCACAAAACGCCATTTTCAAAATTTGTAAAAAGTTAAAAATTGCGAATAGAATAAAATAAATATAAAACAATTTTTTTGTAATAAATGAATATAAATATATTCTCTTTTTTGGCTTATACTACTATGCAGTCTTATTGCTAAACAGTTGAGTGATCTGAAGAGGAGGGTGTGTGGGGTTGTTGACCCCTTAATTTCTAGTGATAATTACTACAAAATAAACCTGATCTCTATTATAGGGCATTTTTAAATTATTTTTTTTAAATTTATTTAATTATTTTTATAAGGTACGTCATGACTTTGGAAATCACTCCCCCTCTTCACCCACCCTTAATGACAAACTATGTAAAATACTTAATTTTATTCCATGTGTCTAAGTTTCTTTGTACAGCTTATACTCTGATTTACACTTTTCCTTCTACGTTCTCTATAGAGTTCGTCTTGATGTAACATCCAGCAGTAGTCTGCCATCATTGTAGTCGTCCATTTACCTTGATACCTCCTTTCCATTTCTGTCCTGATGAAGTCTCTCACCCATCTCTAACAGCAACCAGATTTTCAGGAAAATTGTTCACATGTGAATTTTCAAGCTCATGGAACAGCCTAAACTTTTGTACTTCTGCAACCTGTTCTCGAATGATTTGAAGTTCAGATCCTTCTTATTGCTCAGAAACTTGGTTACTATGTCTTTAAAGGCTCCCCAGGCTTTTTTTCTGCAACTTCCATTTGTTTCGCAAAATTATCATCTTTGAGAAGTTTTTTAATGTCAGGACCAGTAAAGACATTCTCTTTCAGTTTGGCAGGTGATAAAGACTGGAAATTCTGCACAGATGAATTTCAAACATTTACCTTATTTTAGTAAGGCTTTGAAAAATTGCTTTCTCAACCTAACTTTATATACAGAGGTGGAAGGAGAACTTTATTCAGATCCATGAGAGCTTTTTGGAGCACATTTTTGGTTCCAGTTTCTAATGAAGCTCTTTTTGGCCAATCTTTCGTTATCCAATGATTTTCTCTGTCTCTGTTATCCTAATCACCCAAAAAACAAGGAAACTTTGTGTATCCTCCTTACTGTTCTAGGAGCATCATGTTATTTTGAGACCGCCATACATAATCCACTTATGATTGTCGTATTTAATGTTATAGATAACAAATTCTAAATTGTTGTAACCCTCTTTTAAATGGACAGAATGTCTGATGGATATGTGTTCTCATTGTGAAGAAAGACAGCTTTGAGGCTTTTGGATGAACCTATGAACACTCCAATCGGTACTGTCGTATGGAATGTTAAATCGAGTCAAAAGTCCACATACATCAGAGTAGAAGACTAATTCTCCTTCTGAAAAATATGAAAGAAAATCCTTTTCTCTGTACATGATTTTCTCTGTAAAATAAATGTCATGACATCACTCTGAACTTCATGAACTTGTTAGGAGGACTATTCTCTGCCAAAAATAAATAATAAATGACATGACTATTAGTAGTTTATATCTTAAAAAAATATGTTGTATTTATTTAAATATACAACAATATATAGATAAATACTTCATTAAAAAGAAATTAAATTGCATTTAGGTAATGAATGACTGCCTGATTTTCATTTTATAAAATGAAAAACTGACATGGTACAGATTAGTTTTAATGTCACTGCAAGAAATATGGTTTCTGAAACCATCTACATTTTTATTGAAGTTTTCAAGAGGGGTTACATCACAAGTTTATTGGAGTATTGACGCATTTAATTACATGTAGTAATATGTATAAATCCATTTTGGACATCTCGCACAGTAAACCTTATTTGTCTTTTTCCTCTTTGTAATTATGTTACTGAGAACAAATTGGAGAACTCTTTGATAAGTATGTGATCAATCGTGTATTTTTTTTTACATTAAATCCCTTATATTCTATCTACTTGAGAATATTCATCCTTAAATGTCTGGTACCCGAATCTTATTTCAATGACACCATATTCTCTTGTGCTGTGCAATTGATAAATTCCCAGTTTAACTTCTGTCTTGAGATTAGTATCAATCTCTTCACCATGATTATTAATGGAATATTGATAGCAACAGGCATTGATGTAATATTACATTTTCACATTTGTTGTTAATAAGTGTTAGTGATAATGTTATTAATACTGAATTAATATTAATTACTGATAATTTTTATTAACAAATTGTTCTATTTTTGAGTTTTAAAAAAATTGGCAAAATAGCATACTTAGAATAAAAGAGATTTAAAAGACACAAAGTTAAACGAATAAAGAAATGAAAAGATTGATTGAATTTAAAAATAAACTGTTCACAGATTTTTTGTTAGGTAGATATTAATAATATATTTATTATTTTTATTTTTTATTATACAAAAATCAATTTGTTTATCAATGGCTAAAACTCTTAGGGATTTGTTTAGTTAATTAAAAGATAACTTTTAAGGAAACTGGTTTATTGTAATTGTTGTGATTGGTCAGTTCTGAGAACATTAATAGACTGGAAAATTTATAGTAAAAATAAAAATAAACTAAATATTTGCAATAAATCCTAAAATGGCTGTATTTCAGTACGGTTATTCAAATTGTTGGGTGAAAAAAGTTGAAGTCACAAGAACATCGCATCTACTGTGGGAACAAAAGAATCTTTGCTCAACCAATATAAAATGTAAAAAGTGCATTTGCTAAATGTTATGTTCTATACACAGTAGATACGTCAAGTTAAATAGCAGTTTGACTTGAACCATGCAGGTGTTTGAGATAGTAACCAGATAATACAAATTGTATACTTTCTTTCTGGTTATGAGTCATTTGTTTGGTTTGGCAGGCTTTTCCATTCCTTGTTCATTGTTCTTTTAAATCAAAGTTGCAATTAATGAATGAATGTAATTTATTTTTTATTATTTATTTCTGTTTAGGAATCTGAAACTAGAGATGAAATAGAAGTAAGCCCAGAGTCTGGCGTTATTATGAATGAATTAGCTGTGCGACTTGAACAGTATGGTGGGTTTGCTTTGATCGCTGATTATGGTCATAACGGTACATTAACAGATACATTCAGGGTTTGTACATTATTCTATTATATTTAAATTATCTATAATACTTGTTAGTGATTATTTAGTTTACTTTAAAAGCACATTATTTGGTATTTGTTTGTATTATATTATGGACTGTTCAAATATTTTAAAATAATTTTATGGACTTTTGCATAAATGATGGAGCTTTGATTTCCTTAAAGTTAACTCTTAGGTTAAGTCATCTTTCTTAATAGCTCTGTATTTCTGAAAGCAGTCCTAAAGCACATTTTTATTTTATATATTGTTCCATCATAAGTTTTTCGTTTTATCTTGCTTATAATTAAAAACCTTCTTTTTTCAACAAATGTCTCAGCTAAAAAATCTCCAAGAGTAAAATTAAATGTGATTTGAGGGAGCACAATCATTTTATGCATCTTCTTGCGGGAAACTTGAATTAGTATCTAATTGTTTGTTGTATTATCATGGTGAAGAAACCAAAGGTTATTTTTCACAGACCAGGGCTTTTTTCTCACCCTTTTTACTTCCTTGTACAAAGTAAAGGAAGTATTGTGATTGCAAAAATAAATCTCGGTTTTCAGATTCATTGGAAATATCCATTTTGACTAGTTTCGGCGTGATGTGTGTACGTATGTATCTTGCATAACTCAAAAACAATTAGCCATAGGATATTGAAATTTTGGATTTAGAACTGTTGTAGCATCTAGTTTTGCTCCTGTTTTAGTTGCAATCAACTGAACCAAAAGTGTCCAAAAAAAATCCCAACTTTTTCTTAACTGCAGTAATTTGCCCCCATTGAGAGCTTTTCATTTATATATAAGTAGTACTTATTCTCACTGGTTCCAGAGTTTTAGCCAAATCAAATTTTAATTAATGAAATATTTGAATTTTATAAGGGGAAAGCACATCGATTCAAATCAGACTTTATCTCTCTTTTTCTTATTTTTAACTTTTTTTTTATTTAAATATATTGATTTATTAATAATTATTAACCTCTGATTGTAAAAAAAAAAATGTACAATAAATATAAATTCAACAATAAAAACAAAAATATCAGAAGTTATTAATGAAATAAAATTTTATGTACTTTTTATTTTAAAAATATGTGTATGTAATTTAATAGGTGTACAAGTAAGTCATATGGTGTCCACAGATTTGGTGAAACATCTGATTTTTTTTTTCATATTTTTCATTTTTTTTTTCAATAGTTTAAAAAACATAGTATTAAATTGATATAAGACTTACATTTATTTAAATAATAATAAAGGGACTTTTACTGTATCCTAATGTTTCAGGTAAGATTGTTGAATTAATAATTGTATAAATATTTGATGTTAAAAAAAAACTAATATTTTAACGAATGTGTAACTATCCACTTTACCTAGTACTATTATCTACTCTTATCTACTTTCTCTACCTAGTCCTTTATGTACCTAGTACTATACGTCATTTTTATTACACTATTAGTATCTTATTCTACTATTTTATATCATACATACTTGCTTAAAATTTATATAGCATCATAATAAATAAATAAATAAAAAAATTGTGTATAAGATTTTTAGTAAGAAATATTTTAAAAGAAATAATCATGATTGCAGTTTTTATTTAAATTATTTTTTCTATATTTTAATGAAAAAAAATATATAGCTTTAAAAGATTCATTTCTTCACAAAAATTCACTCTCAACACAGGAGCACTTGAATTAACACCATCATGATCACTACTGCCAAGTGAAAATAAAATGTTTTCATTATTTGATTTTTACTCCCAAAGGATATCATTTTCAGTTCTATCTAATATATTGCTAATGCAGAATCTTTTTAAATCCTTGTCTAATGCTAATTGGTGTTATCAATCTCTCTGACTTATTAATCCATTTTTATTACAAGCTCATGGAATGATTTTTTTATTCTTCCAGTAGGAGTTAGCTTATCAATAATTATTCACATTCAACAATTATAATTTTTTTTAAGTTTATTTGTAAAGGGTTGTTCACAACTACTTCCAAAACATACAACTGTGAAGTTATACCATAACTAAATCTGTGTTTTTTTTTTTCTTCCGATTTAACATTTTCACTCAAATGACCCCTGAATGCATCTAATATTAACATGGATCACTGTGTTCTAAGATCTAAGTTTCTGGACCAGAATGTTTTAAGCCAATCTTTGACCAAAGACTCATCCATCCAACCTTTTTCATTTACCTGTACAATAATAGTTTTTGGTAGTGTTCTTTAGACAACATTTTTCTTTAAAATCGCAAATGGTAGCAATTTTGATCCATCAGATAACACACACTGCATAACAGTCATTTCTGCTTGTAATTAACATAATTTTTTCACCTTTTGCATTAATTGTTGTGTTTGTAGGCATATCAAAAAAAAAACTGGGAGTTTGATCACTAGTGGATAATTGTGTACTATCTATTCTCACTGTTCAATGTTAGACATACCTTTGATGTAATAATAATTAAAATTACTGTATATATTCTATTATTATAATGTACAGTGGAATTTAAAAATTCTTGGACATAGGTTATTTTAAGAATGTATAAAATGTTTTTCTGTATGAATAAATGTAATTTATTATTATTTATTTTTTAAGGCATATAAAGGTCATCGCCAACATAATCCACTAGTTGAACCAGGTTCTGCTGATTTGACTGCTGATGTTGATTTTAATTATTTAAAACAAAATACATTAAATAAGTTGATTTCTTTTGGTCCGGTAACACAAAGAGAATTTCTATTGAGGATGCATATTGATGATAGATTAAAGGTAAACGTTTTAATATAAATAATGATTAAATTAACAATATTTGTATTAGTGTCAGTCAGCAGAATTTAACTTTGCTTACTATTATATAATTTGCTGACACATAAGTTTTTGAAGTTCATGCGTCTTATGTATTAAAGAATATTTTACAGAATGGTATTTATTTTTGAATGCATGAATTCAGTTATGATTTTGTGGATTAAAAGAAAGCCAAGGGGCCATGCCCCCCTGGAGGTTAAAATGGTGTATTATTTTTAAAAAATAAATAATATCTTTATAATGAAATAAAAATATAAGAAGTTTTGTGATTTTTTTATGCTAAAAAGAAATTATCTGACTACCCTTCAGTTTTTGTGTGAAATTTTCCACAGCTTGTATAAATGGGGCCCCAAATTAGAATTTTGTCTACGACCCCTGATTACTTAAATATTTGACAGGTTATTCATAAATTTAAAGAAATTTGGAATAAAAACATACATTCAGTTCTTTTATTGCTGCACCTGTAATTACAAGATAAAACTGACAACATGTAAAGAAAATTCTACTGGTTTATTTTCAATAAAAATTATTTGAAAACTCATCCTAGAAGGAGATTAAGTTCAGCATATTTAATTTTATTTACTTTTTTACTTTCATATCCACTTATGGATAATTACATAAGCACTTACATAATTATCATTATTACTTTGTCAAATATCTAAATCGCACATGTATATACTTCAGTAGTAAAAATTTTAAAAAAGTAAAAGTTAGGCCAGTATGATGTCTGTGCATCTAAGGTACAATTGATTATCACTGTTATTAAAATATGAATGAAACAGTATATTTATTTAAATTTTCTTAGTTCAAAAATAATAATAATAATAAATGAAAAATAGTAGTATCTTTAGCATTTACGTCTCTATTGTCAATGTTTCGTAAAATAGTGATGCCTTCATAAGCTCTTGCAAAACAAAAATTAAAAATAAATTGTTTTAATTAACTTTAAAAAATATCATTTTTGGACCAATATCATTATTTTTTTATTGTATAGGAAGCTCCTCTGGCGGTCACATTGTGATTTTTTCTAGTAACTTAAGTGGAATATTTAAAAGCAAAAAATTCCACCGACTATAGACAATTTAGACATGACTTTGAAGATGAAGTTGTGGCAGTTACAAAGTATTAAATTATTATATCACAGTGGAGTACAGTATATCATTCTAATGTTTAGAGTATCTTCTTAGGAAAATTCAAGAAAATTATAAAAAATAATTATAAAAGAATAAATAAAACACATTAGACTTGATTGCAAAACTGAAAAAAAATATTAGAAAACACGGAAGAAGAGAAATCATTAGAAGGCTGAAAATGTGCATTTGCGCATCTGCATCATAAAAGGGGTAATAAAAAAGGGTTAGTAAATGTAAATGAATATCCCTTTCATTGATGACATACAAGATTTTATCATGAGACTTATTAACCAGAATATAGGTTAAAGTCGATAATGATCTGGGAGAGTATCAAGGCAGGTCATGTGCAGAACAAATTTTGAATTTAAAATTAATCATCAGAGATAGAAAGAATAGAAATATAAATCTTTTATTTTTTTTGTAGACTTCAAGAAAGCTTGAATTTATAAAAACAAGAAATCATTATTTGGTATTTTGAAAGAATTTGGGATAGATGATAAGACTTAAGCAATAATTAAACAAACTTTAACGAAAACAAAATCTAAAATTAAATTGATTGGTGATTATTTCCTTTGTTTGAAATTAAAACAGGAGTCTTGTGTATTGAAAAAGCAAACTGATTAAATTGGCATATGAAAATCAAAATCTAGGGATCAATTATTTGGTGTTGCAGATATTTTAGGAATTTTTCAGAAAATGTTGAAACAACTACAAAACAAATAAACTTATAAAAGAAATAACAGGAAAAACTGCATTCAGAAAAATTACTTTGAGCAGGAATATGCTTTGAGTAAAAAATCTATGACCAATATAAAACCTTTACCAAAACATTAATGCAAAATATAGAAAGATCAATGAATAGAAAAATTTAAATATTTTGGGGAAATTTTCCAAAAAATGTACTGGAAGAAGGAGCTAATAAAACCCACTGCCTGAAAAAAAATTGAATTAGCATTTCAATTGACAAAGGATATGTACAGTTAAAAAAAAACAATGTCTATAAAAAGGAAAATTATACATTACAATGCAGTTTATTAAACTGGTATAAAAGAAAAAGGTAGAGAACAAAAGACAGAAACAATTTAGTGAAAGAATTCTGGGGGAAGAAAAAAAAGAGAAGAAGAAATAACAAAGTTATTTCATGAGGTCCAAAAGCGGTCAAAATCTGAATTGAAGAAGAAAACATATTCTTGCCTTTCCATGAGCCTGTAGCTTGGATTTTTGTAGATGTATCCATATTTTAAATAAAAGTAAAATTTATGTATGAAATCATTTTTTAATAACTTCACAAATAAAATTACACTGAAAAGTAAAAAGTGATGGTTTTTTAACCTGCTGCTGCAGGTTAAGAGTTAGTAACTTGTTTTAAATTAGCTACTGGACATTCTAATATTTAAAGAATATGTGAAAGTGTTGCTTTTTAATCTTTAAGTTTTTTCATTACCCATTTTATTATTTTTTATGCCTATTTTATTTACCCTTTTTTAATATATCACTGCCAATAGAAAAATAATACATCCATTATTTTTTTTTATAATTACTTACCCCATATGTAATCCTAAGGGACTGTGCAGTGGATGAATCTCCATTATTATTATCATACCTACTGATATAATTTCAAAGGAGACAGTGATTTCTTTAACAAGCAGGATTACATTGATATATGAGAATGTTTTCGTTGTAAAATACTGTTAGGACATTTTTTTAAGTACTCTTAAAGCTTTCTTAGAGTTTCCTTTCTCATTTTCAGTATTAAGTCACTTTTTGCTTTAAAGAGTAAAAAAGAGTAACACCTACACCAAACATTAATTGCTTATAGTTCATGGGGGTGGTGGTCGTCCATTCTGACACTTGTCTCATCATGGATGATTGACCTTTACTGAATGATATACATTCCTGACACATGGCATTTGATCAATACCTTTGCACCAGTGTTTCGTGAATTTTAATAAGTTTTATGTTTTAGTTCATAAAAAATGTGTCATGGAATGCATTTTTTCATGGATGTAAACTAACAAAACTGTACTTATTTTAATGTGTTGATACCAAGGGCTAGAAACTTTTATTGTACATTTGAATGGTAGTGTTATCTAATGTAGGAGGGATTATATTTATTCCCAACACCTGATTAATGAATTTTAAAAAAATTTGTAACACCAGATTTGTTAATGGACATGATTTTTTTAATATTGTTTAGTAAAGCTGTTTGGATTAAAAGAATAGCAAAGAATAGAAATAAAGTATTAACAACAGAACTCTTGTAATATTCTAATTTTATTGTTTTCATTTCCAACAGTTTTATTATAATTTTTTATAATGATTCAAGATTGACAAGTGATCTCATCCTTGCCAGATATTGTTAGTTCCTTTTGTTCCATCAAATACCATTAAACCATATTTGTTTTTTTTATTTTCTATCAAATTTTATAAATAAAATATTTGTTGTATTTTTAAATTCTTATTGCATGTGACATTGTAATATTTATTATGTTACAGATGTTATTGAAAAATTGTCCTGATGAAGAAGCAAGAAATAGATTAATAACTGGTTATAAAATGATGATGGATCACAAACAGATGGGAGACCGATTCAAATTTATATCATTTTTTCCAGCTGTTGTTAAACCTTACTTAGAAAAATTTCCTGTTACCGGTTTTGGCATATGAAAATTTACCAAATTGTTTCTTTTCAAGTTTAGATATATTTTTGTTTTTATTGTTAAATTATTGTAATATTTTTAGTAAATATTAAATAAAATATTTATACTTTATATTATTAATCACCATCTTGTTTACCAACTCTCATTTAGCATAAAAATATACTATGCTTTCCCTTCTACTTACATAATAATTACTTAAAAGTATACTATAGAAGGAAAAATGAGCAAAAATATATTAACATATAGCGAACCTGGTTGTCATTCATAAGATATTGAGTTATCGAATCTTTAATTAGACTCCTCTTAGTTGTTATATTCATTGTAGTTGAAAAACAATTTCCTGATCGGTTTCATTTGTTACTTGATGAAAAATATTACATACAAAACAAAAAATATTCTCATAAGGACTTAATCGTCCACATTATGGATGTGGCTCAGTAACTGAAGGGCAGCCTTGAAGAACTAAAAAGAGCAACAAAAGCTGTACACAAGCATGCCAAAAAAACTTGTTGAAAATTGTTGGCTCATTTTTTAATATTTATTATAAACTGGTACATATCACTTTGGTCTAGTGTACTGTTTCTAAATAAAATTCAAAATTTTCTTTTCTTTGTTTTATTAAACATATTATACACCATTTTGTTCAGAATGAAAATCTCTACAAGTTTTTAACGTTTTTTGTGTTTATTACCATTTAACAAAGTTATTGTACATCAAACATAAAAAGCAGGATTTTTTACCCCAATTTATTGATTTTCACTTGATTTCTCTAAAACTACGTCCATGGAAGCATTAAAAGAAAAAGCATTCCTATTCTGACTGATATTTATTGTTATCCTATATTTAATCACTTAAAAACAGTAAATTTTAGAAGTATTAATTAATTTACTTAGACTATATTAACTGTTAAATTAAAAATTCTTATTAAGGACATAATTGATAAAGAGTTCTATGAAGAACTCTACTATGAATTATTTAATTAATTTTGCTGGTAATAGTGCTGACATAAATGACATACTGTAAGTAAGCAGTAAAATTGGATGCAGTTATGAAATTGACCTATTATCCACTCTTCCCTAACACTGTGATTATATTCTAACAATTGAAAAATGCACCTAAACATACACTGCAATAAGTTCTCAATAAATCATCATAAAAAAATATGCAATTAATACTGAACAACAGCTTGTTCTCTATATATTAGTTTATAAGAACTTACCAAACCACAATAAATGAATGATTACATTTTCAAGGAAAAACAAGAAACACATTTTTTGCAATCTTTTCTATACATAATTTTTTCCTTGTTATATTTATTTTTGACTACAATTTTGACAGATCTTTGTATGTTAGTTACACATGTAAAATTATGGTCCTCCTACCTTGATCCTCATCAAGTTTCAGGGCATTGTGTCTAATATTATGATACAGTATGTTCAAAAAATAACTATGCACCTACACAAACACAATTATGTGTTGTGGGATTATATTTCTTGCCTTCTGAATAATGTTTTCTGCAAAGGATTATTAATCCTGCATTGTATGCAATTTGCCTCTGCAAGTCAAGCTGGAGATCAGAATATGTTTAATTCTTTGTTTGTGCATTTGTAATCTTTGAATGATTAAGACCATGTCTTTCCATATTTGTTAACTGTAGAACAGAAAATATTTCTTGTTGAATACATCTTCCATGAGTATGGTGAATACACAGATAAGTACAGAAAGACAGACCAGTTTTCAGTTAAATTTTCAGGTACCAGTACCTAATTGACATTCCGGTAAAAAAGCTAATCAAGAAATTGAGGGAGACTGGATCAGTAAAGAATATGAGCCAAGTCTGCTCTACATTCTTATCATATTACAGAGACATCATATTTAGCTTATAGTTGTGAAATCATTCACTAGTTTATGGGGAAGCTAACAAAGGATAAAATTAATGATGTTTGGGTTCAACAAGACAGCATATTCTCACATACAGCCCATAAGGTTACTGAGAAGTTTTTGGAAATTAAATCATTTCTAAGGACTTGTGGCCACTTTACTCTTTGAACCTAACACCATTGGTTTTTTACTTCTGGGATTGTGTAAAAAGTAAAGTTTACTGGGGAACTCCCACAACCTCCAGGTACATCAAACTGCTATTTGTGATTTCTCCAAGAACATTCCACATAAACAACTTATGAAAGTCTTTGTGAACAAGAAGAAATGCATTCAGATATATCTGGATATTGATCGGGTTCATTTCCAACAACTACTATAAAGTAAGTCAATGTTACATATTGTTATATAGTTCATGACGCTGGTAGTTTCTTTTCAAATGCATTGTATTTAAATCATGTTTTCTGCACTTTGCTGAAGAATGAAAACATCATATTTATGTTTCTAAATCAGTTATTTATAAACTAATGTAGAAATGACAAGGTGTAATATGTAATATATATTACATTTTTTTATAATGGTTTATTGAGAAATTATTTGTCTTAAGTTCAGGTGGATTCTTTCATTTGCCAAACTATGGCTTATTTTTAATATTGGATTAGGTTAGTTAACAGAAATCTCATAATTGCTCCAACCTTTCCCCTTATATAGCTTCATGAACTCTTTGAATTCCCTCGCTAATTTTTCACACATGGGCACTGTTATCAGTGAGGTTGACCTTTTTTGGGTAAATTAATCCCAAAAAAAAGGCCAGAAAGTAAATGGAAACAGACCTATATCCTAGGATAGAGTTAAAATAATCATGTAATCGAAGTTTGATTTAAATTGTACACTATCAAATGTCTGATTTGGCTTCATGCATTTTTTATGGCAGATATTTAAATAATTTTAGATTGTTCATGAAACTTTAAATTCTTTGTCAGGTCAGCTTCATGTAAATGTTTGACATTTAACATGTTATAAAGAAATTATATGTAAAGTAATTATTGCTTTATAAAAAGAACAATCTACAAGGAGGGGTTGAATTGTAATACATACTTGAATGTAACAGAACAAAATGTCGTCCTAAGTGACAGGTGCTGCCATTTTGTAGTTTCATTACTGTGCTACTAACATTTTGAAACTTGTTAATCCATGCCCTCTCATTTTCTGTCAATCACTATTGTTTGATCTGAGATCCTTGCTGTGTCAACGCATCTAAATCAGTGTACAATAATTGAATTTTTAACAGGATGTGACATTCATCATTGTCTACACTTTTGTGCATCAGAAGCTCTAGTAAAGTGAATTTTGAGGATGGACCTCAGTAGTTGACCAGTTTCTATGACTGATAATAAGTACCAAAAAGAGATGTTTGCATCTTCTTTTGAATACCAAAAGTTTCTTTTGAATACCTTAGGAGATATGTATGTTGTGTTTGACAGTCTACAACAGAGGTCCCCAAACTTATTTTTCGAATAGACCACTTTCAAAATTTTGCTGGTTCCGGTGGACCCCCTGCAGCTACATTTCTACCATATTTCCAGTCGATGGAAAATGTGAAGATTAGATCTAACTATGAAAATTTGCGTTACGGCTGAGTTCCACAAACTAACAGCTTCCTAAAAAAAAGTGAGAATTGATTGGTTCATTTTTGATTTGACTATGCTGTGAGTGGATGTCAAAAAAGTAAAGTTGGCCAATCAAAAAAAATGCTTCCATCCAACTTTACATTTTTGACATCTATTCACAGCACAAGAAAGCAATCAATTCTCACTTATTTTATTTAGAAAACTTCCCATTCAGAGTGGTAAAAAGCAAAAGAAAAATAGTATATTTTTTTGTGTTGCATTTATTCAAATATGTAATCATTACACTATTAATTATTATTATCATATTGCAATGTAATATAATAAAACTGTCGTAATATAATTAAAATCAAACATTAATAACGTAATATAACTTCTACAATGACAATCACAAAATAGTTACAATTTTAATGAGAGGGATGTACTTGACGGATTGACAGCAAATTATCAATATTTGTGTTTACGCCGTTTTAGCGTAAAGTTTCCGTTATTTTCTACGAATTCCAAGCTAGGGTGGGTCCCGTTGTTTTGTTACAGGAATGTTAAATTTCACTTTGTTTCGTATTTTTGGGTTTGTCAAAACTACCTGTTTTATTATTTGTTCTCGTGTTCGACCCTCCCTCCGTCATCCTTAGTGACCGCGTCCATTCTTCTATCGAATTATTTTTGACTACCCTTTTCATACACTCGTTATTCTTTCGTCCCCTTACATGCACACATCTCTTGTCTTTTACACACACCCTCTCCTGTCCACTACCTGGATCTGGTTTCCCCCTTTTTCTTTCGCCATCTTTTCGGCAGAGTAGATCCAACAAATCACCAGTGCAGTCGCCTATGGCCATACTCTCCTGCAAACTTTGTGGTAATATTCTCATTCAAGCAGAATCTCAAAACTCGTCACTACGCATCATTCTACCACTAAACCACATCACACCTCTGTATTCCTGATACACCAGTGCGGACTACGCCCAGGATTACATATGTATTCATATGTACTTGCTTTTACGAGTTCATCTCTTGCTAATATTTGTGTGTGATACAGGCAAGTGCAAATTATTCATTATTATTCATATTAAACGTTTATGTTATCCTTGTTCATGTGTAGCCCATTTTATGGGTTATTAAATGCAAACTATCGTTCTTATCAAATCTACTTTTAATTTAAACACTACTTCAGAATTATAAAACTTATGTGCGATATATTTCATATATTATTATTGATAACTATTATTATATTTCGTGTTGTTCATCAAAAGTGCGTGTTCAAACGTCAGTTACTCAGAGCAAATTACCTTTACTTGAAAGGTTTATTGCAATCAACTCTATCATTTAATCTAATTTAACTTGTTAATCGCCGAGATTAATTCTTATCTATTCATGCACTGAATTCATATTCTCTTAAATTAATCTAAAGAAAATTACTCCGGATATGACGTTATGTTTTTGTGCTTCTTTGTAACTTAATACTTTCAAGAAAACTTACTATTAGAATAAATTCTATTTATATTATTATTTATTTTAATGTGATTATATTGTGATTTAACGCCTTCTATACTGAAATTATTGTAAACAACTCTCTTATTTTCCGGCTCTGTTACACTGTGTATTTAAAAAGGTTTATTCATGTATTTTTGTATTTAACAGCATTATTCATTTGTTGATTCAGCTGATATGTTAAGTATTATTAAGTTATGTTAATTTCATAATTTCCTGTTATGTTTTAAGATTATGATTATAACATAAGTTCATTTGTTACACTTTCAATAAAGTCCAATTTCTTTTGGCAAATACTAGCTGTGTTTTTTTTTTTTTTTTTGTTAACTTTACCCAACAATTTGGCTTCAGTTTAGTTAGGAATAAGCACAATCTCCCCGTTCTGTGATATTGAATTTGCTCCTTTTTATTGATAAAAGGTTTGTAACGACACTAAAACTTTTTTCGACAAGATATGACGAGGGAAACGCTACCAAAAGCTTTCTCGCAATTCCCCACAGTCCAGGATATTTTTCTGGTATTTCTGCCTGCAGCCAAAATGTTTGATACCCTCTTTTAAATTTCACCTTCAGCTCCTCATTAGTGCTAAGCTCGAGTAGCTCCTCTTGTAATATCACATTCTTACTTCCGTTTCATCAAATGGATTTATGATCCATAGTGGTATTTCCATCCTCAGAATAAATTCAAATCTGATTTTGAAGTCATCATGCAGGGCAATTAAATGTTGAACGTATGTCTGAATATCCTCATCAAGGCATTCTACCCGTGACAAGTTTGAAAACTGGGAAAATACGCACCGACTAATATTTTGCTTCATAAATTTCAATTTTCCAAGATAAGCTGAAATTACATTATTATTAAATTGAAGTTTTTGTTAAATTAAGACTGTCCCCTTGTAATTGTAAGTCATTAAATTTTTTGAACAAATCTGTCAAATACGCGATGTCAGGTTTCAAAGTGATCAGGTTTTCTTTTAAATCTGAATCTTTACCTTCCAGAAACAATAAAACTGATTCAAAAAGTGAGTAAAATCTTGTTAAACATGCACCTTTCGACAACCAGCGTACTTCAGTATGTAAGAGCAATCGTTGGAAGTCTTCATCATTTTCATCGCACAATTGGGCAAATAAAAACGTATTCAATGCATTGCTTCTTATCTTGTTAACAGCATTAATTACAAGTTGAAGTGATTGGTGCAATCTATCACTCTGATTTTTCGCTACTAGGTGTTGTCAGTGGATGACACAGTGAATTGCAGTTACCTCTGGTATAATTCTTTTAAGATGGCTTATAAATCCACGATATCGCCCGGCCATGGCAGGAGCTCCATCTGTTGCCACCGAAATGATGTTTGTGAATGGAATTGATTTTTCGTTAAAAAAATCACTCAGGACATTAAATATTGATTCACCTTTAGTGTCCGTCTCCAAAGTTTTCGCGAATAGTAGCTCTTCATGAATTTCTTCGTCCATAACAAATCGAACATATGCCAATAATAATGCTTCATTACCAGGTAAAGTTGACTCGTCCAGTTGAATAGAAAAATGAGTTGTTTGCAGATAATTACACAAGAAATTTTCAATATCAGAGCTCATTTCATCAGTACGTCTTTGTACAGTGTTGTTACTCAAAGGAATTCTTTTGAGTATGTCAAATGGAGATTTGTGCAGAACAGTTTTTAAAACCTCTTCAACAGCGGGTAAAATTAACTGTTCTCCATGGGTGTGCGGTTTTCCAGATTTCGCTATAAGTAATGAAATATTGTACGATGCCTGCAAGCCATCATCGTTACTTTCAGACGTTGAAGCGAACATACTGTGCACGGTAGGTCTCTTTTCATATTTTTCCTTCAATGTTTGAAAATATTTCAAATCTTTACCTATTTTATCAGAATGACACCTTCTTAGATGATCTTCGAGCTTCGATGGTTTCATAGAGTCATTGCTCAAACTTTTGCTGCACAAAAGGCATATAGGCAATCGCTTGTCTGCCTTTGATGGAAGAAATCCAAATTTTAAATAATCAACACTGTACAGTCGACATTTCTTCTTAGATTCAGCCATGTTTCGTATCAGTTACCTACCGGTAAATAAAAAAAAAAACTTTGTTTTAGTAATCTCAAGGCGGTCTTACTTAACAGGATATGACTATTTTAACAGAATAGCATTAAGTAATTATTGCAATGAAATAAAGTACCAGCGGCAAACTGATTCTAATTATTAAAAGCAATAAATCGGTAAGATCCATAATAAAATTTTATGAAAATGGCTGAACCGATTTTAATGTGATGTAAACATTTTTTCATTAATTATATTTTGATATATTCCTGTAAATTCTATAGAAAATACTTTTAAATAACCAATATTTTGATATCACAACTCTGCGATTTTAATCATTTATTTATTACTTTGATGCACGTTACGAGTATGTAAAGACAGGTACAATTTATGAAAATATACAACATGTTACAGAATAAGGGTTACAACCGGGAAATGGTATGTTCAGGATCAGTTTTTAAGTCGATTCCAATTTTTTTTTTTATATATCTGAAAAAAAATTTAGACCAAAAATTAATAAATCCTTAACCGGAGACAGTAAAAAGTGGTCACATTACAATATTGTGATGTCGCGCAAGTAGCGTAGCCCCTGCGGCTTTGACCGCGCCGCGCGCGTTTCAATATTTTGATTTGACTACTTTTTACTGATTTTTTATTAATTTTTGGTCTAAATTTTTTTTCAGATATATAAAAACAAACTATTAGAATCGACTTAAAAATTGATCCTGAACATAACATTTCCCGGTTGTAACCCTTATTCTGTAACACGTTGTATAAATGTATATAATTATTAGTGAACCACCACGCAGCCGGGTAAAAACAATATTTCCTTAAAGTAGGGACAAAAAGTTCAACCTTTCTCGGTTTTCTGTTCTTTTAGGGAAGTCTCTAATAATAGCTCTGTTCAGTATTTAATTTTTAATACGTACCTTATTACACGCAAACATTACAAATATACTTATTACAACATAAATATATCTTTATCGCAGGTGGGTTGGAAGAGATTTCTTTTAGGAATAAGCCTCGCCTTTTGTACCTACGTATTTTTTGTAATTTGTGCATTTTTTGTTTACTGACGTGTACAATAAATTGTCAAATAAATAAATAAACAATAAATAAAAAAAAAGTAAGTATAACAAAAAAGCAGGTAAGTACTTACCACTTTTTCCGACACTGGCAAACGCTAACATCTATTCACTTTACTTTTCTTTTCGAAATTCCGGAAAAAAATGAGTAACGTTTATCCTTGGCAATCGTATTTATATTAGTCAAGAATCAAACAAGTTCATGCAAGATTGCGCGCACACACCACAAGTCGTATTTCGTCCCTTTGCACGTCTGAACAAGCGTTGCGGACGGCGGCGGCGGCGCTTTGCAAGTCTCGACACGTTCGTTGTACTGAATATGGAATATGCAAGTTTTTACAAGTAACAGTCGCTGAGCTTCTCAAAACATTATCTGCCTAGATTGATGCGCAAAGTCAAGCCAACATTTTAGTTCTTCACTATCGAAACCAGATGAATTTTCGTGGACCCCGCTTACGAATTGTGAACCCCCATTTTTTTTGTCACGCCAACGTAGACCTCCGTCGAGTCTCCCGTGGACCCCTGGGGGTCCACCTGGACCACTTTGGGAATCAATGGTCTACAAGGTCAATAATTCTGCAACAGACTAATGCTCAGCCACACAATTGTGTGTAACTGTCGAGGCTCTTGTGAGTTTGAACCTGTTTCACACACTGTACTCACCAGATCTGCTGCTCTACAATTTTCACAATTAAAAGAGTAATATTAAGGGTACTCATTCACCATAGATGATGAACTGTAGGACCCAGTTAGGTCATGGATCAAGGAAACACCACCAGCATTCTTCATTGACAGAATGAAAAAATTGTTCATTGGGAGAAATGTGTAGCTGTCAATGGTGACTACATGGAAAAATCAGTGTAAGATTTTGTAGCAAATTAAATGTACTTTTATGCTATATTTGTTTCATTTGGCCATCTCTTCTCATATATGAGGGACTGTATATTACATTTCATTCAGTTCTCGTATTATGTAATTAATAATTATTTCGTAAATTTCAGTAATGTGGTGTACTTTAGGCCATGTAATTCGATGGAATAAAGAGTAAATTGAATGAGTAATCAGAACTATTTTAAATGTAGATATCTGTCAGTTTTATAATGTTGATGGTCTGGTTAAGTTGATCCAATAAAGTGAAATGATTATTGAATTAGATAAATTCATTCTAGTTAACCTAATGATTTTTAGGTTTTAATTTATTTAATATTGAGCGAATTTAATATTTATTTTAATTTATATAAAAATGATAGTTAAGATTTCCAGTATTACTCTTTGATGAAAACTCCTGCTTTTAGATTGAAAGTTGGGTGTAAAGTTCTGATGTCTAACAAGGGTTAAAGACTATCAGAACTTTACTAGGGTTTTTTTAACAAGGGTTAGACTATCAAAATATATTAGGGATCTTTAATAAGGGTTAAAGACTATCAAAATATTCTGAAGCTGTAGTAAATGAAACAGCACTAATTAACCCAATCAAATCTTAGAAACTATAATTATTACTCATCGTAATAATAATTAAATGTCCTGAGTAAGGATATAAGCATAGTTTTTATGTTTTTGAAAGAAAAAGCCAATAAAAGTTTTAAATTATTTCGGTGACTGAAACCCAAGAAAGGGCCACACAAGTTATAGGAGTGTAAGTACAACATATATCAACAAATAACTGCAGTCTGTGTTAGAAGCAGATTATAAACATCAGAATACTGCATTCTTTAAAATATTTGGCCAGAGTAAACAGGGTTATCATGATGAAATACACAGTAGCAATTGTTTGAAGTAGATGGTCGCAAAACTACTTCCCAACATGGAACCTAATTCTTTAATTATTACTGATAATGCATTGTACCTCAATATCCAGTTTTGAAAAGCTCCCAATTCAAACAACATGCAAGTAGAAATGTTTTATTGGTTATACAAAAAAGTTAAGTTTGATGAAGCCTCCGGTTGCATTTCTTAGTAAAACCAAATAAATTGATGTGTTCATTATTTAGTGAATGATATTGGAAATGATGTGCTACAACTGCCATACATTCTGATTTAAATGCAATTGAACTAATTTGGACATATGTAAAAAAGTAGATCGTGAAATAATTTTGAATAACAAAACATATGGCTAGAAGAAATGAGTGTGATGAGTCCAGTTTCTGAATTCAGCTAGATGAAGAAACTTCAACAGAAGTTAGAAGTTAATGATAGATGACTGCTTTGATTACATTATTATTAATTTAAACAAAGTATATAGTAAATCATTTGATCACTGAGTGGAGTAGAAAAACTAGTTAGTTACTTTAAATGAATTCTTGTAAAAATTGTTACTATAAAGAATTTATTTTTCAGTAACTGTTAGTTTTAGTTTGAAACAAATAACTCCACATTTACACCAATCTTTTGTAAATTGTTACCAAAATCATGGCCTGTATTAATAATAAAGTGGACTTAACTGACTATGATAGAACAAAAAAATTTAACTATAATGAAATTTTAGAGTACAAAATAAATAACTACTGATTATCAACATAGCAATAACAACATAAATTTATGTCATGATTAATATAATATATAATTGAAATAAAATTTATTTATAATTGAAATTAAACTAATAAAATCCATAATCTCATTCAGATAGGAATGTTTTTCGCATGAATGGTGAAGTATTAGAAAAAATAAATAAAACTGTTGCTGCATAATATACATAAAATGGACAAAACTTTTCATTTATCTATAATCTATTCTGATTCTTAAAAGAAGAAAACGTAGAATGAATTTCATTCTCCTTTATCTAGTTTTGCAATGCCTAACATGCAAAGTAAAAATAAATTTAATATTAATTTTTTTGTGAGCTAACTCAAAACACTTAATATTAATAAAAATTCCGATATTTGTTAAGTAGTAATGATGACATGTTTGGCGATTGTTAAGTTATTCACTTTTTTAAAGTACAGGATTATAACCAATTATAGTTACTGTTTTTCAATATAAAATGTTCATTTCCATACAAAAGATAAAGTACAGAATGTTCAGTATATGTTGCAATGTATGTTTATTATTCTTTTATGTGGTGCCGTAATACATCGAACTGCAGTGCCGTTTTGAATTATGCGCTTCAATATGGTTCTTTTTATACGTTGCTTCATGTTGAAAGCGCCATCTGCGCGTGTATCTCTGTTAACAATCATTTGAGTCATATAAACGGTCGCTATTGATTATCAAGTGCAAGTAACGTCGTCTGTACAGTGTACAATCCGCATTGAATCTGCATTACGACACTTTTTGACTGACAGTCTTATGTGGTTCAATTTCTCGCGTGATCAGCCCGAATGAACTTCAAATTGTGTAGTTAGCGTACTGTTGTGTTTATTTTTATTTTGTTTTGTAAGCGTTTTTAAAAATTTCAATGAGCGTTGAAGAAACATTCGAAGATATGGATGCATGTTTTTCAGCGTTTGATAAAGATGGGTAAGCTATATCTAATTTCACATTTATTTTATTTGAGTTATTTATTTTTTTGTATTGAATGGTGGTATTACTTATATTAGTTAATTATCATGTACCCGCACAATAACCTAATTTTTACAAAGTAAACGTGTTTTGCATGGACACAAGTTCTTGTATTTTTCATAACAATTATTGGGACATGCTAAAATTATAAACAGTAAACATTTAAAATCATTTATAATTGATGTTGTACCTGAATTTTAGATTTTACATTTAAGTTAGCATCAGTTTTAGTTTAGTAAAGTTCGTTAAAAGCTGTTAATGAGCGGCTTCTTTTCAAGCCGGTTAGCTGATTTTGAGTCGCATTGAATATAGAATAACAGTTTTTTCGAATCTTCTCTAACGATTGGCTTGCGTGATGAATGTTTTCAAGTGATTTAGCAAGTTTAACAAAGTCGTCCCTTTTATAGTTTTATGTAATTGTAGGGGTTTATTGTTGAAATTAGTATTTTTATACATTGTGAAGGTGTAATGGTGCTAACTTATCTATGATTTCTTTTTTCCCTTACCATACTTAATACACAAATGCATTAGTAAGATTCTATATTTCTGCTAGTAATTAGAGGTTCAAGATGCTGAAAATGATTTTCCTAATTTAAACGTCTAGGTTTTACAGGTGTATATTTTAAAGGTATACTCGTTCTGTTAATTTGTATGAACTTTATTTGTAGTTTGTTATTTCAGTATCACATTGATGTTTAAAAGGCTATATTTCTCTGTTCTTCTTGTTATATTATAATTGCTGCCTATGTAAAGTACAAGTTTATTGATAAAACTATTTATCAGTATACTGAAGAACCTGATTTAATTCCCTGCTTGGATTTGGAATTTTTTTCAATCAGATCATCATGTGTTACTGTTAGAAAGAATGTAGGCTTATGGAGTGTATAATTTAGACCTATATTAATTTAATGCCTTGTTTATTTTTACTGTTACTTCCTTCATTATAACTCAATGTTTTTTCAAGTATTTTTCATGTTCTCAAATCTTGCATCCTTAATTTAACATTCTTCCTGACATGCCGATTGATGAAATTTTGCACAGTTACTAATGTTGGGTGACAATACAATATTCCATTATTACTTTTGCAAACATCCCTCCTCATACGGGAGTAAATTAAGGATGCAGGTGTAAAAAATTGCAAAATGGCTATGCAGGGTTTTAAATCCAAATTAACCTATAATTAAACTTGTACGATAATAATTTGATTAATGTATGACTAAAAAGTTTAAATATAGGTATGATTTATTTCTGTTTAAGTGTGAATCCTTGAAAATAAACTGCAAATTAGTTACATTTTGTCTTTCTTGTTAATTTTGTCTTTCTTTTCAACATTTATATTTCAGGATGTGATGAACCTTGCAAAACATGAAACCTCTTCACAACAAATTATTATTCTGACTTAAATAATTTTTTGCTGTGGGAAAAAACAGTTTGTCAGATCATTCCTTAAATAACGGTTGACATCCAGTCACTTTTATAGAGGAGAGTATTTTACTGTTTTATTTTGTGAGATACAGATAGCTGTGACTGTTCTTTTGCCTAGTGATATTTTATTTTCAACTTAAAATAGTACATCAGTCATAATGTAATTTACAATAGCATTTGCTTTTCACTCTTTTTAATGTAAATGTAAATTTATAGATTATGTTTATCAGTATAATGAAATATGGTAACATTTCTTTTATATTAAAAATTATTATCTTGCTTCCTAAATTGTGTAGAAGTTGTGCTGGCAATTTGAAGAAGATTTCCTGAGAAATTCATTGCAGTTTGTAGTAAATTCACTGTAGCTCCATCTACAATAAAGAAGGTAGTTCAGCATAGGAAAGGTCTTACGGATGTACAATTTACAATTAATTTGAAAATGAGCCATTAATAATTAAACAAAACAAATCATTCTTTAAACAAATCCTAACCTACTCAAGGGCATTTGTATGTGTCTGTGCGTGTCCGTCTCCATTAGCTTAGCACCGGAATGTACCGATCACTAGCTGAAAATCCCGATTCGTTAGTACATGTGGTGGTCAGGTGTACACTATTACTATATATCAATATATATGTGGAATATATATTAATAATATACTCCCTTCATTTATGTGATTATTTTTCTTCATAAAATAATAAACTGTAACCAAAAAGTAGGCACCGGAATTTACCGATCACAGGTAGAAATCCTGATTCGTTAGTATCAATTTTTAGGGTTAAATTTCTAATTTAAGTTTCGTTACATCAGTTTTTATCATTCAAAAGAAAATATTCTTATAGAAGTGATAATCAATTTTGGACACCTAATAATCCCATTCCGAGACGCCGCCTGCCAGGGCTTAGCTGCAGAGGGCGTGCCCACGGCACGTCTGCAGCTAGTGTTTAATATAAATCGAATAAAAACTTTTTTTTTTATAAAAAACATTAATTGCAGAAACTTACTGTTTCCCTTTTATCCCATAATTATGTACCTTCAATTACCAAAAATTGCCCACCTAAAATTTTTTATTGCCTTATAAAACAATATTAAATGAATTGTCATTATTATTGATTTTTAACTAACAAGTTACTTTGAATCAAAAGTATTTATCATGATGGAATTAAAAGAAAGAGGTTTCTTTTAATCACTTTAAGGCTCTTTTTTTAACTTAAAAATTTAGCAGATTGTAATGAACAGATTAAGGAGAGAGAAAGAATTCTTTTGGGTCACTAACGAAGTCATCAGAATTTACATGTTAGGTATTAGAACACAAAACCTATAATAATTGACCAGTCTTAACAGCTATTAAAATATATTCAAATGTAAAAAAAAAATTAAAGAACAGTTTAGCAAAGAAGGATTATGGCCTCCATAATACGTAACTCCATTTTTCATTTTTTGAGCATTTTTAATTGAAATTTAGTAACGGAACTTGCTGAATATCATGTTTAGCTAGATCTTAAACACTGTTTTACCATACAATCAGTACAGTTAGTTCAATGCCATCAATACGCAATGAGAGTTCTACTTATGATAAAATTTCTAATTTGTTTTTTGCTGATTAGCTTGCTACAGATATAAAGCCTACAGATAGATATAGAGAGATATAGAGCCTACAGATATCTAGTGCAGCGTTTTTGATTTAGAGTTTGTAAGCAGCAGGGGTTCCTTGTTTATGTAATGAATGTATATATATATATATATATATATATATATATATATATATATATATATATATATATATATATATATACATTCTGATATCAATTCAGTGTCAGGTGGGAATTTTAGTTGTTTATTAGAGTCCAATGACAGAAGTCTGACAAGGAACCATTGTTATTAAAATAAAATTGGTCTAGTCAGTAACCTCAAATTGTTTACCAGATTCTAAGACGAGCACTAGCTCTTTCTGCCATTTTGACATTGAGATGTGTAATTAATATGGGTATAACGATTACTGTAATGGGTATATTGTTGATATTGAACGTTTGTGACTGTTTCTTGCTCATTAAAGAATGTTTTAATGATATATTGTAATATTACTTAAAATGCCGATTTTTTTTTCCCCCCCACAGAGATGGATATTTGAACTTGGCTGAATTTGAATGCATTTGCCGAGCGTTGTTCCGAAGTGATAGAGGAAAAATTTATGGTCTTGAACCTGACAGATTACAAGAGGTTTTTGATATATTTGATACTGATAAGGTCAGTTTAAATTAATCATTTAAAGTTTGTTCTTTTTATCTCTAGTTATGATTGTTGCATGCTGTTATTTAAATCTTATGAAGTATCTGGCAGACAAGTTTTTAAAAATGTTTAGAGTTTATAATAGTTTTATGTTGTTATCAGTGTAAATATTTTAATCTGTTATTCAAATTAATCAATTGCTTAGTAGGGGTCAGTTAATAGGTATGATTTATAGATATTATATAATTTGTAATTAATTAATCTTATCAAACCGTATCTCAATCCATTTCAAAGTAGCAGCCACGTAAACATTTTAACTGTAATATCTTTACAACCGCTGGTTTATTAACAAACAAATGTTGAACGTTTTATGACATAGAAAACTACACCTTATTTATTCAAATCCATTCTTAAATAATAAAGTTATGGCAAATATTCTTGAAGTGAGTCATTCTAGATTAAAAAACCAATTTTCATTTCCTTCCGAATAAAATTAAATAACATAATCTTAAATGGAATAATTTTATTAATGTTACATAAAATAATTTTAATAATTTAATAATATTGAAAATATTATAATAAAATAAGATATTATTGAAATCATGAAAATATAGTAAGTAAATTTAATATTAATAAATAATTTGCATTAAAACAGATATTGTAATTAACTTTAGGCTGTTTTTCTTTGCTATTGACTAAGTGACTGCAGTGATCTGAGCTATACAAGTTAATTCATTTTTTTTTATCATTATCTTATTCACAATGAGAGGTGATATCAATCACTTTTATACTAACTCTCTGACTCACTTAAAAGCACTGTGTATTCTTGATGTAAACATATATATATATGTTATATATGTATGTATATAACTGTATATATATATATATACACAGTTTGTGTATGTCTAAATTATCATATTAAAAAAAATTTTTTTAAAAGTCATAGAATAAAAAAAATATCAAAAAACAGTTTTAATAGCAATAGGTTTATCACAAATATATTGATTAAATTAAATTATCAGACTAATTAGGTTTATCCAGATAGTAATAATTGAATCCACTTCACTGTTAATAAACCACTTTAAAAGTACCTCCTTTAGTAATGATGTGAGGTAATGAAAAATTGGTATAATGTGAAGTAACAAGTAATACGATTAAAAGACTTTTAGAGTAAGAACAGAGTAAAATACATTTCATTATTTTTTTAAATTCTAGTTGAATATATTTGTGAAACTTTAATGTTTGTTACAGTTACTTGTTTTAATTACACAAGTATTATACAGGTTTTTTTTAACAAGTAGTTAAACTTTTGTAAACAGCTATAAGAGTTTAGTTATTTGAATTGTAAACATTTACTTTAAAATAGTATTAATTTGAAGTGTGCTTATGAAATTTTGGGTTTCAAATGTTGTGTATTTTACAGTTAATTAATGTTAAAGTAAATACATGACTGTATTTCCATTTCAGTTGTACATATATAAACAGAATTATATCTTATAATCCGATATTATATGTGTTGAAAAAAAGATTACTATACTTCATTTCATTTCTATTTAAAATAAAATATATAAGTAAACAAAGTTCATTTAAAATATAAATCTACTTTATTTGGTTATTAGGAACATAAGCAACTGGGGAAATATTGATATTTCGTTATCAGCCTTGTACTAGCACTGTTCTGTTCTCGATTGGAATGTTACATGCAGGTGGTTAGAGACAGGGTGAATGATTTATGTTCTTTTTGGGTTGCTGTTGTGATTAATTACTTTGTACAATATGTTTATAATGTATATTGTATAATTCATTTATTGACGGTTGATTTTAACTTTAAAAAGAAATTGAGTATAAAAAAATTGTTCATATATTTGTTCTAAAAATATAAATATGTCTGTGAGGTCTGACAATAAAGTTCTGTAATAAAATACTGAAAGTTTTTAAATTACTGAGGTAACAGTAATAAAATTACTGCCTACGTCATTACAGAGCAACTTTGTGAAATGACCTTCCGACCTGTTTTCATATTTATTAATCTTAGTTTTTAGAAGTAATATCAGATATAAGCCCAATAGCTTTGTCTTTTCATTAGAAATGAATTTTATATCTTGTGAAATATGACAAATCTGGCAGGAATTCAAGCATGGAGTATTCTGGAACTCTTCTATAATTGCCTACATTATTTTAAAAAATTAAACATTTAAGACTGAAAATTTATATATTTATAAAATGTTCATACACGTGCACGCGCACTACTAGATGAATGTTACAATAAAAACTTAACATATATTTCTGTGTGGGAATTATAAAAAAACAATAGTATTCATTTGAGTAAAGTCGTAAGAAAAAAAATTGTATGTTTTAATATAAAAACTTAACATATATTTCTGTGTGGGAATTATAAAAAAACAATAGTATTCATTTGAGTAAAGTCTTAAGAAAAAAAATTGTATGTTTTAATATAAAAATGTTACTTTAAATTTGGAAAATAATTTTTGATTATTTATTTATTCAGAATTTTGTAGTAATGTTTTTTATTATTTTTATTATGTAATGTAGTGTTTGAATAATAAACAAAGAATACATGTAACTACAGTTAATAAAGTATACAACAAATTATGTTTTAATATCATAAAATAATTAATATACTAGTCATATATAAATTTTTTTTCATTTGAATAATGTAATTCTAAAAATTCATAAACACAATATAATATTTATATTGTGTTTAGAATTTGCATTATATTAATTAATATTTTTACATTAACAGACATTAGATGTGCTTGTGTTTATTTTGTTGTCAATAGAAAAACCCTATCAACAGTAAAACAAAAAAAAAAGTTTAGTTTCTACTTAAAATAAGTTTCTAATTGAACTGCTATAAGATTGTATCTGTTTAGTAAATCTGGTAGACCAGTGTTTTCCATTAATTTACAAAGGTATACCCTTCAATGAATTATAAAAAAAATTCACCACAATTGTGTTTTTATGTACTTAAAATCCCCTCACAGAAGCGTTGTTTAAGCAAGACAGTATAAATGAATTGCTAAAAGAAAAGTTTTTATTACCCCTAAGTGGAAAACTTTATAAATATATTTTAGTTTTTACAGTGTTGAGAAATTCTTTATTGATAAAACAATTTAAGATAGTAATAGGCACTAGTAACTGTTCAGACATTTATTTTAGTTTATTTGAAATATTGTTTGTTTTGTATATAATTTTTTATGTATTATTTATTCAGTTTTTATTAAGCAATTCAGTAGAAGCGTTTTAATTTACTAATCCTGCAGTTCATAAAAATTCTAGAATTTTCGGATAATTGTGAGTTTCTAATTTTCATGTGAACTTTTCATCACTTCTTTGTTGTCTAGTTCTTTGTTGACTGTGTTCTCTACTGTATTTATGTACAAGCTGTTTATATAGACGTTATTTATAAACATATATATATATATATATATATATATATATATATATATATATATATATATATGTTTATATATTTATTTTTTATGCTTTAGCTGCATTTTGGATTTAATGTTAAGACATCAGGTAGGAAACACAGTGCCACAGAGGTGTATCAGTAGAGTTACTATCATCAAACCAATCAAATATCAAGGTTGTAGTTGTAGGTTGTAATACTAAATGTCTCCTTATTTGTAGCAGATTAAGTAGGTACCTAGCTGAAAATCCTCAAAACACTGCTGGAAAAAAGGGATCAAGGATAAGACAAAAAGTGCCTATTGAGAAAGGAGTGGTCATCTTCACAGGTACTAGAAGTTGAGATAGGCAGTGCCACCTAGAAGGAGTACTTCAAGACACCTTCCAGACAGAGAATATCTCTTTAGCCAATAATTCCTTAGGAGATCTTGGTGTCATTACCAGAAATTGGAACAGACTTAATAATGAGCAATTTTATTATTACCAGCTCAAATATATGCTTTTTTAACTCAAAAGCCAATTAACTCAAGAAGCCAATTTAGTTTTTTTGAAGAAAAAACTTGCAAAATCCTGACTATAATTGTGTAGTATTTGGAAATATCAAAATAAGATAGTTTTGACAAATATTCACTGAAGATTGCTTAGCTAATATGAATGCTTAGCCAGCAGTTGTTTTTGTAGCTAAAGAAAGTTATCACAGTTGACAAAAAATAATTGGATTCCTCAAATGGAATGACAAAATTCTTTTGGGTATGGGGAGTTGGCAGTTCTCTATTATGCATTTTACTGCTTCATTTCACTGCATCATATTCTCAAAACCTGTAAAAATACAACCCAGATTATTGTCTTTTTTCCAAACCTTATTTGTTTCTCAATGGATGGGTTCTATTTTTAGTTGTGTTTCTGTGTAAAGCTCTGACAAGAAAGCACAACACAACAAATTCACAAGCCTTAGTGTTATATAAATATAAACTGTTCTCCTACAGTTGAGAAGAAAGAAGATCAGGCGTTACATAATAGATATCTCAGGTACTTGTTTAGCTTTTTGTTCAAACCATGCAGATGAAACTACCAAATCACTGAATACAATAAATAGTGGCTGCTTTGTTGGCTAGTAGAAGATGTATAGATGGAGTCAATGGCAGTTTGACAATTCTTATGGTACCTATCCAAGGATGAAAGATGGAAAAGAAGAGAGTAAAGGAATTGGATGATCAACCTATAGATCAGAGAAAGCCTGTGATTGGGATATAGTTTGCCAAGTTTACTTTCTTTTGCAAGTTCAAAATACACATGTATTCTATTAAATTATCTACATATGAATATAATTAACAATACCATGAGATATATTAGAACAGGAGATAATGCAAATAATTTATGTTATTAAATCTGAAGAAGCAATTCATCACTCAAAAAGAAACCTACAGCTTATATGAGAACAACTGTTAGATTATGTAATATCAATTCTTTTAGAATATATGGCTAAAACAATTTGTTACTGGTCAGTTATAATTGTTAGTAATTTTATGCATAAATTGGTTCATAATACTTGGAACATTTATGAAGTACTTAATTAAAAAATAAAAGATTTTAAAAATACTTATAAGCCTCTAGCCTGTATTGTGATGTTTATTGTTGTGAATCTAAAGTTAATTAAAATAGTGAGCAGTTAGAAATGATATTAATATAAAAACTAAACTTAAATTCTGCAAGTAAAATGTGAATAGTGGACTATGATATTGGAATAAAGATTAAGTATTTGTTGTACATATGATTATGAGTAAATCAACTTTTTCAATATTATAAAGGTTACGTAGTTTAGTTTTTTTTATGTAACATAATTATTCGATTATTATCAATGTAAGACAGTTATAATATATTGCAGGTTCATACTTTATATATTGCCTCTCCTTTGTATGTTTATTCATAATTATTGATGAAGTATTTTTTATCAGTTTTAATTTGTGTGCTTTAAAAATACTCTTAAATCCTAATGTCTAGACTTATTTTATTACGTAGATGAAATAGTAATGAAATACAACTTCTGTATTATATGGTTATATAAGATTTCTGTCAGTAATTGAAAGCAGCAATTGTAAATAACAGATATTTATTATAGATTATCAAGTATACTTTAAGATAAATGTTATTTATTTTTATATTGTAACTATTGCACTGGTGTCTATAAAAGCTTTCAGTTCTTCATTTTGATGAATGCGTTTGTAACCTCCAATCTTTGCTTTTCAGTAATCTTTTCCCTAGACAATCTTATGATAAATTATATAAAGCATCAATAGGCAAAAGTTACACTAGTGATAATTGCTCTCTGTGGATGTAATGTTATTCATTCATTACACAGCCAGCCCATGTAGGAGGGTAAAAGTGTTATTTGTAAGGCTGAATATTATCTTATGTATTTAGGAAAATAATGGAGCTCATGGTATTCCTTGCTTTTCCTTGTAAGCCTTAACTCCTTGCTTTTCCTTGTAAGCCTTAACTAAGATGCTTGTTTTTCCTAGAAATGATTACTGTATTTTCAGCCATAATTGCCTGAAAGTGTCAAAGTATCTGAAAGTGTTTGGTTATGGCAACTAACTGATATGAATAATCCTTATTGTACATATATTTTTTGGTGATACCAAATCCTGAATTCTGTATAAGTTTATTTTAGTTATTTGATTAAAATATTTACAATAGTTAACAGAGAAGATTTGTGTATTTATGAATTTTATGTGTGCAAACAGGAATAATATTTAAGTTAATAAGAGAACTGACTACTTATTAACTCTCTCATTACAGTCAATATTTACTAAATTCTATTAACACATCTACCTTCAAAAGTAAATAAAATATTTATTATAAAAGTAAATGAGGAAGGTCACTGCATATTTTCTTTATATAATAGGATTTTTTTAGATTACAAATAGCTACATGTTATAAATATGACAAAACTCTGTAAAATTTGTTTAACCACATTAGTTTGATGCTACACTTTAATGGATTTGAAACAGTTCTTTTTCTTTGTTTTTGAAAATGCATTAACTTAAGACAATTTTAAATTATTTTCCTACCCATTAAAATAAAGTGTACCAGTTTATGTTGGACTACCTGAAATATGTAATATAAACATATTAAGTGATGTTGATTAATGTAATAATCTTGGTTTATTTTTGTTTTTTTTTTCCAATAATGCAGTATGACATTAAGATTTTTTTAGAAATATTAGGCATTTTAAAGTTTTATTATATTTATTATAACTTATATTTGGATCACTTTGCTTCTGTCAATAAAGCTGTAATTAAATAAAAATAAACTTTTTTCAGTTGTTATGTGGTGATTTTAATCATTATTAACTTTAACATTCTATGGGAAACTGGTTTCCTGAGTTTTTACGCCACCAGCATTTTATTCATACTTATCCTTTTAAGATTTCTGAAATGTTATGCTTGGAAATTTCTGGGTACTGAAGAACTAGAAGATTTTAAGAAGAGTCAGCTTATCATAATTTCTAGTACCTAATGTTTGTTTTAAATTGCACACTAAATTAATTTCGGGGGGGGACAAGAGTTGTATGATTTTTAAAAATTTTTCTTTCAGTTGATATTGTGTATTGCATATTTGTATCTATATAATACAAGTTGTCAACAGACTTGCCTCTGATTTTTAAATCTTAACTTTCTATAACATGCACTTAGATACAACTTTTCAGAACTGAAATGCAAGAAAAGATTGTGAAAACTATGTCAAATAACACTGTTTATTACTTATATTATTGTTTTGTTATTTTATTGGTAAAGTTTATTTTTCAAGTCTTTTCCTATATATGCGTATAATGATTTATATTCTTTACATTTTGTCTGTGTGATGGTAAAAAGTAATTACAAATATCTTTAGAGGTAGAATGTTAATGCACAGAAAGTTCTGTGGTATTTTTTTAAAAATTCTAATAAACTGTTTTTCCCCGAAATTATTTTACGTATATCTACCTTTAGGGTTATAAATAGGCAACCTGATAAGAGAATGGCATAGCCATTCCAAAGAGTAACAAGCTTTTATAGCTTTATAGCTTTATAAGCTTTATAGCTTTTTAGTTCAGCTTATCTCTCAGATGCTTTACATATATTACATTTGTAAGAAAGACAAAGTAATAAATTATATCCCCGTTCTGTATGAAACAGAACATTATATATCTACTCCATTTAGTGGATAAAAGGATATAGGTTTTTACTGTAATTTCATTTTATTCTAGTTTTTTTTTTTACATTTCATTAGAAGATAAGGACAATTTTCTGTATTGCCGTTTCATGTCTTAGAAAAAATTTAGACAGAAGTTTCCTTTGTTAGGTGCATTCATGGATTAGTCTCGCTGTCAAATTCTTTGTAATTTCGTATTATATATTTAATAAAATGTGATACAGTGTTGGTATATATATATATATATATATATATATATATATATATATATGGTATATATTAAAAAACATTATATATATATATATATATATGTAGTATATATATAATATAATTGTATGAAATTTTGAATTAATTAAATTTTTATTATGTGTAATTATTATTTACATATATATATATATTTTTTAATCAAGTGTTTTATGATTGGTGAGTGACATCAGTTTTATATTAAAAGTATTATTTAGTAGCTGATTATTTATGTTTCTGTAATTTACATAGTTCATTTAACCTTGAACTGCTGCTGTACAACTATTTGTTACAAAGTGTAATTTCCATTTTATTTCTTTGAATTCACATAATTCAATCTAATTGTATTGTCAGTTGTTATGCAAATTACTCTTTTACAACTGAATTCACTCTTTATCAGTTTTATAAGTTACTATTAAATGTAAAACATCATATAACTGTATACATAAAGTTGATCGTATTTACAGTGCTCTATATATTTGCAGTCTTAAATTTTAGCAAATTTAGTATACATTTTTTTCTTTGTTAACTGTAAACTATTTCAACTAATAATTTTTGTTTTATTTTTCATTTTGTAACAGCCTTTGTAAGGGGAGTTGTCATTTTGGGATTTTTACAAAAGATAAAATAAAGTTACTGCTTTTTCTAAGTTTATTAATGTATTTTGATGGGCATTTTCGCTATTCTACTTGTTAGTCATATCTGAATATTTTTCTGATATAACATAACAAAAAGAAATGAAATTAATATTTATTATATAATATATTATACAGAAAGTTAAATGTTAAAATAAAACAAGAAAACACTTTTTCATTCAGTTGAGATGTACAGGATATCAAATGAAATGTCTGAATTGTTTTTCCTCTTTGACTTATTTTTAGGTGTAAAAAAGTTTGTGATTTTTCCCTACAGTATCTCTTGAAAAGATACTACTATTATATCCAATACCAAATTAAAAAAAAAAACCAAGTGAAGTTACATGACCTTGAATGTTACATCATTAGTTTCCCGAATGAAAAAATTTAATTTCCTACAGAAAATCTTTTTATAGACTTGGATAAAAATAATTATTAAAGTTTTATGAGTTAATTATTAAATTATTATTAATTTTATTAGGAAAATTTACAGTGAACTCCATATCCTAGTGTTTTAACTACATGATCTATTTTTTTTCTTTACCTCTTGATCTGTTTATTTATTCTAATTTGTTTTCATACAGTATATAATAACTTGGATTTTGAGAATGAAAGGGAGTTTGAGAAAGGGTTTCACGCCCCATAATCATGATTTCACTACAGGGTAGTTCATTGTGAATTTAGGATTTTGAATTAATTAGAGTAAAATGCTGCTTGTCAGTAGTATGGATTTACTGTTTAATTAATTTACTGATTTATTAATTTTGTGGGCAGTATTTTCACAGATTAAGAACATCATTATTTGGTTGCAAGCCATCTTATGTAGGACCAAAGTCATAGAGAAATTGTGATTTGATATTAATATCTGGAATAATAGACAAAATTTTCCTGAACTAGTTTCGTATTGAAAAATGTTATTACTCTGTTGAATATTACCTTCACTTTGCAACAATAATAATTATATTATAAAAGTAATTTAAGAAGTACTAGTTATTGATCTAAAGTTAGATCTGAGTTCAATATCAAACTTATTGAGTCTTCAGTGAGTATAAAAAATTTGTATTATTTAATTATTTTTCCTATATCTCTCGACAGAATATTATTATTATATTATATTTTTTCTGACAGAATGTGGTTTTATTGTGCTTTCAGTAAGTTTTCTTATTTTCACCATAACTGATCTATATCACCATCCCAGTAGTTCATCAGTAGTAATTGGTCAGTACTTGATTGAGGTATATTAGATTTAACTACTTTCTAAGGAAGAAAGTAATTAACCTTTTATCTTGTAATCCTTTGTTCAGCACACCTCATCAGTTATGTTTGATTCAATGGGGAATTGACCCCAGTAATTCTAATTACAACCTCACTGTATATAATAAAAAATTAACAACGCCTCTCGTCTTTCAGCAAAACATTTTACCAATTTCTATGTATGACAGACCCAGATGGAGGAATATACACAGATGGGTTGAAGTAGAATGATAAAGCACAACTGTGTGATGTGCTTTTGTTGTCAATATGACAGAACTTACGTATTTGGTCTATCTGTTATTACAAGTGTCTTCAGTGTTGAACTGTACACTGTCAAAATAGCCTTGAATATCATTAAATCAAAACAGCATCACATCCTTACCTTTAGTGACTCATATAGTGTTCTCCAAGCTTTAGAGGATTTGTATTTCAGACATCCTATTTTCACTGAAATACATAATCACTGAATTAAATCGTCACAACACACAGGTGAATTTCTTCTGGATCCCTAGCCATGTGGGAATCCTGGGTAATGAACGTGCAGATTCCGCTGCTAAAGATGCCCATATTCAACTGTCTTTCACCACTAGAGTTACAACCACAGATTTCATTACTTCCATTAAACATACACTTCCAAGAATGTGGTAAGGTGACTGGACCGCTATTACGGTTAATAAACTCTGACGCATCAAAGCTACACCATATCTTTGATGCACCGAGAGGAAGTGGTTCTGTGCTGATTGCAATTAGGACATACTGGAGCTACTCATGGATATCTGATGTTAGCAGAGAGCATACCACTGTGTGTCCGATGTGACTGTTGCTTGACTGTGCACATCCTTGTGGACTGTACATTATGTGGCCTTAGGTTGCAAATTTAAATAAGGACATACGGTGTGTCCTAGGAAATGACAAGAATGTACTAGACCGGGTATTGTTAATCAAAAAAAAGAATTAATTACAATAAGATTTAACCTGTCAAAAAATGTTGATATTATTTTGTTATTCATGTTACATGTATTATCATAATTATTGAGTTTCTTTTACTATTTCAATTTTATTACAATTATTATCTTAGTATTCATCATAGTTTTAACCTTACTTTACTATTTTAATATCCCAAAAGAAGCCTCTTGTTATTATTTTGACCCAGGCGATGATAACACGAAAGTGTTTTTTTGCCCCCCCCCCAAAAAAAAAAGTTATGTTTAAGTTTTGTATAACTGTGGTGTAGTTAGTAAAAGTGTCTTCACTTATACAACCAAGTTGAAAAAGAATTATCTTAACTGTAAAAAAAAAAATAAATAATATTTCTAGTTTTAAGAAGTTTTAAAATTATTTCCACAATTCTGATAATATGAATACTGATCATTTTAAATTTGAATTACAAAAAATAAATATAAACACTATTTTTAATTTGTGTATCTTTTCTAATGTAAATTTAATTTTGTTTTAACATAAAGAAATGCAAACTGGGTATGGTTCCACAAAAGCTTATAGTGATGTATAATATGATGATACAGATCAGTTTTATAATGTATGTAAACATGCTATTGCTATTTCTGTGGGTTCCAGATCTATTTATTATTCGAAAGGAAACTTTCAGTAAAAATTCCAAAAAATTATTTAAAATTTTATTTGCTTTAATTCTTTGTGAAATTTTTTTACTAATATTTTATCTACAGACTGAAAATTACAAAGAAATGTACCTTCAAGATGCTTTATTAAAGCAGATTGTGATGTTCATGTGTACCTTGTACAACCTACACAATCAGTAATTGAAATAAACAAATGCAACATAAAAATATAATTTGGCTGATAAGTTATTTACTGGTGTAACTGTAATTTTCCTATATGTTATATATATTGTCTTGTTATAAATATATCAATTATCTCCCTACAAAAATTATGATAACATTTTTTATTAACTAGTCAATACCTTGACAACAGTTTAACAGATTCTAATGAATGAAATAACATAAGTGTAAGGATTTTCTAAATTTCATTTGTGGCAACCAATCTCATGTAATGTGATTTAATTAGCTACACAAAATATCACTACAAGAAAAATGTTATGAAATTTGACTGGTTAAGTGTTCCACTCAGTAATGGAATTACAAGGTGCAGTTCAAAAGTTTGGGCGAAAAAAAATGAGAACAGTTGAAAAAATGAAAAAGTTATTAATGATTTCAATTACTTACATTACATTGGTTTTCTACATAATCACAATTTCATTCTTTTGATGTCGTGAAACAAGCATTTTTAAACCCACCGCATAAAATTCCACCACCTGGGATTGTAGGCACTTTTGCACAGATATATTCAACTTCACTTTCCTTGAATTGTTGAGACGCAAGCCATTTTTTGAGGTATAGGAAGGGAATGGTAGTCATTGGGTGTGAGATCAAGACTGTAAGGGGGAATGACAAAAACTTTCTCATCTGAATTTTTGAATTGTTTCTGTTGTGCATGCAGCCATGTGTGGACGTGCATTCTTATGAAAAAGAACCATTCCTGATCTCAGCATTCCACATTGTCTGTTTTGAATGGCTCAACACAGTTTAGAAAGTGTTTTACAATAGACTTATGATAAAACCACACTCTTTTAGTCCCAGAATGCAATTACCATGAGTTTCCTTTAAGACTGGCTTGTTTGAATTTTTTCAGTTTAGGTGAACCGGAGTGATGCTACTGCACGGATTGTTGTTTGATCTCAGCATTGACCTATGAAATACATGTTTCGTCACCAGTGACGATATGGGGAAAATATTCATCTCCCTCGTGATTAAAGCGGTCAAGAAAAGCACATGCAAATGTCATTGTGTGATCTTTGTGAGCACTTGACAACATTTTCGGCATTGTGTACACAGTTTACAATAGCCTAGAGTGTCAGTCATGATTCTCAACAATGTTGTTTGAAACTTCTGGAAATTCTAGAGAAATACTACAATTGTATAGCAATGATTATTTTTTCACTTTTGCATTCACATGTTCGATGGGATCATCAGTCTGAACACTAGGACTGCCACTTCTCTGTTTGTCAAGAACATTTGACTCACGATACCATTACCTCACTTTTTCTTTCACTCATTGCAGTAGATCCTGTGTTTCACACAATTGACAGTGAATTTCAGCAACATTATCTCTTCTTGTATTTGAATAAATAAATGAAATGTAAATAAATAAGTGAAATGTAATCACTGATCAAACATCACAATTGGTGGGATTTGTTATTATTGCACACATTTTAACACACTGTCTCGCAAAGACGGACAACATTGCACTGGTGGCAATGTGGTCCAACAGATACTTAAAGCTACTGCGCATGCGTGAACCAATCAGTGTTGTCAGTTGATATTTGTAACTCATCAGGCTTTACTTTTGAACTGTGCCTCATATATTTGTAATTATTGTTCAGATAAAACCATCCTCATATTTCAATAAAAATATTATTAAAAAAAATAATTTACTAGATTGCCCCACTGTTTTTAAGTTTTAATAAAAACTCTCCACAAAATGAACATATAAATATTCTGTTTATAAATAAAGATTGTTAACAATGTTTCTGTTTGATAATGTGTATTTTGTTTTATAGATAAAGTAATGTCTGTTTAATCATTCGTTTTTCCTCTTTATTTAAAAATGAAACAGAAAACTGTTTCACTTTTGTTTTTCCTTTTATCAGCTTATTATAATTGACATGTTCACTTAAATTTTCTATAAATAATCATTGAACAACTAGCATTATTATTTTGCTCTTGAATCACTTAATTCTATTGAATCAGTTTACTAAATTAAGTGGGGGCATACTTGTGTTTAAGTATGTGTGTATTTAATAGTAATGTATCTGAAGTGTTTCAGGTCTTTTTTTATAAATAGCACTTGTTTACATTTTGATAATTAAGAATGACATAAAGCTGAATTAAGAGGTTTCATATTTATAGAAAAATTTAGTTATTAGTATTTTTTTATCATATCCTCGTACTAACCACATTAATTTGGTAAAGAGGGAGCAGCAGCTTTATTGATACTGATGTTAGCCGCATAATGCATTTTTTTTTCAAGGACTGTCATTGTGTAAAGGGGAAGGAAGCTAGCTTATTTTCATTTTGGCCATTAAGTGTCATGGTACACCCATAGCTATTGAGAAACAAACATCAGAAAATTACTTAGTTTTGCATTGGATTCTGATAACGTGAAGCATATTTTGAGAAGTCCCATAGCCATTCCCCTTCTCATTACTACCCATCAACCTAAATTGCTCTTGTTTCTGGGGATGGCTCCATGGTTGCCCTTTTAAAGTCAGTCTATAGATTAATGACTTAATACTTTGATACCCTAACAATAGAAACTTATAATTTGTGTTCACTCACATTCATCATCCTTTATTAATACATTTTTTATTAGTTTATTGATTTTTCAGGATGGCCTTATCAGCAGGGAAGAATTTGTCTTTTGCTGGAATCACTGGATTAAAACTGTAAGTAAAGTAATATAAAAGTACAGCTCATCCAGTCTAAATTTGCCATAAATCATTTATATTGTATTACATTAAAAGAAAACATTGTTAAAATTTATGCCCCTTTATTGCCATTTTTGTTTTATTGATTTTTTTGATATTCTAGAACTCTCCAGATATTTAGTGCAGCCTTACTGATTCAGAGTCTGTAGGCAGTTGTATTCAGTGTTCATTTACAAAATGTACTTGAACCTTGTTAAATCTTAAGTTGTATGGCAAGTGTTTTTATTAGAACTCATCAACAGAATGTTGGCTAAGAAACAATACTGGAGAGCTGTTAATATTAAAATATAACTATTTCTTATTGGACCTGATTATGGGAAAGTAAGCACTAATCCTCTACACTCCTTCAATTTATCTTGCTTTGAAAGTTATGTACATTCATTCAAATAAATTATTATTATGTATAATTGCAGATGAAGTGTTTCATGATGATATTTGTATACTTATATTATAAAGGTCAGCAATCATATAAATTTTTGGTTCTGATTACTTCCAGAACAGATTTGGTGCACTTCTTACATAAAAAAGGGGTTGTATAAGATATATTGAAAAAATACATTGTTGGTTCTATATTGTGAATGTGGTTTACATTTTTTTTATGCTTGTTACTGATTCAACCAATTTGTAATTCTAAAAAAATAACTTATAATTTTTAATTAACTGCTTTTAACTTTTATTGTTTAGGAGCATTTTGTTGCTAACTGCACCAGTAGAATTAATTTTTACTTTATTTTTTTAACGCAAATTTTTAAAATTGAAGTGACGCATTTCTTCTAAAACGTCTACTGTTAAGCTTGAACCCACTGAAATATAAGGTGATGAGCTTAGAATTCAATGGAATTCCCATAAAAAAATCATTTCTTTATTAACTAGTTAATAAATATGTTACTAATGTTTTTTCATGACTGATGATGAGTATTTTTTCATAAGTAAATTTTAAATGATGATTATTATGGCTATTAGTCATAAATAAATACAGCAGAATGCAATGAAATTTAATTCAATGTTATTTAATTTTGGTGATATGAGGAACCAGTTTATTAAATTTGGATTTTGACTGCTGGCATTTTACTTTCACATTTTTCAGTTTTTAGGTGATTAATTCCTGAAACATGCCAGGTGTTGTGGTATTTCAGTTTTTAAAGAATGCAGTGAATTAATTTGAACCCACTCAATTACGATTCTACCTGTGGTAGAATTGTATGTGAAAGTAATCCTGTTGTGTTGCCTAATGGGATATATTGATCGATTAAACAAAAGATCCCCGTAATGGATATATGTCGTAACTTAAAATGTGAGTGCCCGTTGAATATATTTTGTTATTCAATTTGCTTTTTCCAGATTGTCCGTCCAATTAGTGTGTTCTTAGTTGTTGATGTGCAAAATGATTTTATATCTGGAACATTAAATATCAGCAAATGTTCTGCTCAACAAAATGGTCTTGAGGTATGTTTAGATGTATTTTACTTATTTATCCTTATTTTTTTAAAATTATTTTTATAATATTTACACAGTGTTTTTATTTTACAAAATTTTGTCATTAGTGAATTTATTTTATATTGTACGACATTTATTTAGTATCTACCAATTGTATGGTATTTTCATAAGATTTTTCCATTTGAATTTGTCAGTTTTTTCCCCATAAAATATATATATTTTATTCTTATAACTATCAGCATAAACACATGTATTGTTGTTAATTAGTTTATAACTTAACAATTTATATTAATCATGTATGGAATTGCTTAAGATATTTTGGTTGAGTCCAGCTCAATTTTAAAATGTTATCTTCTAATGAGTTGTATGATAATCCAGAGAACTCTTGTTTGTCTGATATTACTTTATTTGATTGGTATTTGTAAACTGTATAGCTGTATAGTTTAATTATCTTTCAGGTTTCATAGGCCAGGCAGGATAGCTGATAAATCAGAACCATTAAGTAAATAGTAGTTGGAAAAAATAAAGAAATTGATAACTTTAATTAAACTTTTGTATCAAATTTAATACTATGTAATTTATCACCTAGTTGAAATAGTCATTGTTGTATAGAATGAGTGTTATCTATAAACTTAGTACTGTTGGGATTTAAAACAAAATTTTAATTTACATTTTATAAAATTAAAATATTATTGAAACTTCTTTTTATTATAGGCTTAATTATTATTGAAGCACTTTTCTTTTTATTATAGGCTTAATTATTATTGAAGCACTTGTCAAAGCATACCATAAACCTTTATATGCCATTATCTAATGATCAACTCTTTTCATCATTAAACATTTTATGAATTTATTTTGCAGTTCATTGTCAAAATGTTGACCGTTAAGAAACTGCTTAAGGTTTAGGAAGTCAAAAATCATTGGGCACCAATTTAGAGAATTGTAGGTTATTTGTATACATCCAAATGATGTAATGAAATTTTGCATGACAATTACCATAGAGGAAAAATACACTGGGAATCAACAACCTTTTTTTTTTGTTTTTTTAGATGACCAATTCTAGGTTTTTTCATTATTTTAACGTTAGAAAAATAAATCTTTAACCTCAGGGCATGAATAATCCTCTTGAAAGAATTCACATTTGTTCCAGAATATGGTTCATATAATCTTTACTTGTTAACATTACTTGAGCTTTTTTTGTTTTCAGTTTTAATTTGTGAACTTTCTATAAGAATTGTTGTTTTACTTCATTTGTGATATGTAACACCCAAGTCTTGCATCATTTTATATCAGTATAGAGAATGTTTCCTTTCTGGCAACTAGTTAGAAAATTAGAAATGTCAGGGCATTAGTAAGACATTTATTGTGCTTTTCTGTGAACATACTGGCAACTTAAATGTATATAATTTTCAATAATTAAAATAATACATGATAAGTTCTTTTGGTATATGTTCTGAAATTCCAGGAAATTGTAAGACAAATTCAAAAATTATGTAACATCAGTTCACTTAACTTTTTTTTGTTGACATTATACACCAAATCACCACCACCATTGGCCCCACCACAGTGGCATATTCTCAGAATCCAGAATATTAACTGCAGACCTGATTTTACTATCAGTGGACAGGCTAATTAATTTAAAACAGTTTTAATGCTGAGTAACAATCATAAATCTTAAAAAAGCCAAGGTTACGATATATGTGACTGATCAATGAAATGACTAGCCGACCTCTGTAGCTGAGTAGGTCACATCTCGGCATTTCATGCGGATGTCCTGGTGAGCATGGATTCTTTTCATTAGCAATCTCCACTAGGCTAATGACCATAGATGTTGATACCTGCTCTTTCATAATAAAACATTGTCAATAAGTTAAGAAGGAATTACAAAAGTGGCTTCTGTAAAGATCTGCCTAGATGTATGCTCAAATGAACTTAATTTCCTGATTAACTGTCTTGCATCAGTATTGTAATTAGGAATGGAATGGAATGCAAAGTTGGTGGGAGTTTATTACTCCCTACTTTATCGCAGAACCTGGACAGAGTCCCTTGCTGCTGGATGATTCTAATCGGGCTTGGTTTTTAAAAGGGTTATTTTATATCTCGGATCTAATTTTTTCAAGTTTTGTGTATTATTATTTTAGTGAATTTAAGACGGATTTAATTGCATTCCAATCCGTTGTTGAACCAGCGTTATCGAATCCATTTCATGGGCCGACCGCGGAAGGCTAGGCTTATAAAGCCTGTCCTCCCGTCGTAATTCCCCTTCAGACCGTCCACTGAAGTCCTTTCGGTGCTAACTCTTAATAGGCTAGCAGGAATACGCCACAACAGGGCACTAGCTATAAGGAGGGAGCAATGCGTCCCCTTTTCCGGAGGAGTCGCAATTGCTGGGTTATTTTATCTTACTGTAAGTTTTGAAAAGGAGAGGTTGTGTAGAAGCTCTTCATCCGCTTCTGGTATGGCTGCCCTTCAGGACGCATCTCTGCTGGGCTCTGTTCCGGACTCCAGTCCGTGATGTTGAGACGAGTGGTGGGTCTTCCTTCTTCTTCATCTTCTTCTTCCGAAGACCTCTTCGTTCTTCTTTGGCCTGCACTTTCCAAGAATTGGTAGTAACCGAAGTTACATACCATTAACCTTGAAATTCCCGAGGCCCCAAAGGGCTGAACGGGGGAAAGTGCAAGTTTCTTCGTTCTTCCGTGCTGTCAGTGGCTGCTGGGCAGGTGACTGCTGGGCTGATGGCTGCTGGGCTCGTTCCCTCTTTCTTCTTTCTTGAAAGGAAAGGAAGGTAATAGGGAACTTACAGAATGGTGATACCTATTCGCGATCGCGGTTTTGGGGCGGCGATTTTCTTAGAAGAAGTAAACAGAAATTATTTACTCCATGTAATTATTAACCTTCAGACACACGTGTGTCCGAGAAGGGGTTGGGGGGACCGCGTGGCCGCAGTGAAGAAACCATTTGTTTTGTGGTGGCTGTTGGTATCTGCAACAAAAGAAGCAGAACACACACACACGAAAAAAAAAAGAAGTAAAAAAAAATAAATAAATACAAATAAAAAAAAATAAAAATTTGATTTTTACTTTCCTTTGGACTGGCAGGATGAGAGGAAGGAAAGGCCGTTTTCCAAGACGGCACGACGAGTCGTTCCACATCCACGTTTCTCCCGTTTCTGAAACAAGAGAAACAGAACAAAACACCCGCGGAAAAAAAAAAAATTAAAAATTTTTACCGCGTTTTTATTTTATGCGCGACTTACCGTATTTTGCTGTATTATCTTCTGACTGTATACCTCGCGAAAACTATTCACTCGCGACCCCGGAAACGCGTCTTACGCGCCATTCCGTCTATGGCTCATGCGATGTGGAGGCCCCTACGCCTGGTTTGTCGATTCTCGGCTCCCGCACCGCACCATCCCGGTGGTTCGTCCAGTACGGCGTGAGGCCGCTTCCTTACAACTATTGTAATTAGTGTAATTATCTAGCAATTATAATATTGTAATAAGTGGAAATACACTATTTTTATTATTGTTAATTAACAGAGTATTTCTCAATCTGTCAGTGTTCCTTATACAAAGGTAATTAGTTAACTACTATGCCTTTCAAATGCATTTATCATTAGCAGAGTAGTATTTATTACTTCTTTATCATATACATTTGTAAATGCATATCTTTATGATTACAAGCAATTGTTTTTGCTTTAAATAATTAAATAAAAATAAGTGTACAATTAGAAAAATTATATAAGTATACAAAGTATTTGAAATAGCTTTGACATAACAGTTCTGAAGTTACTATATTTCATCAGATTGTCCAATTAAAAGTTGAGGTATGAATTTTGTTTTTACACACAAATATTAGAACTTGAAATATCTGAAAACTGTGTTTTGATGTTTAGGTCCTAGTAGTATGTAGCAAATTTCAGTTCTCTTTTGATTAAACATTACGAAATATGTATTGATTCACTATAATAATCAAATCAATTTTTTATGTTGACATCATTAAATGAAGCTTAAAAAAGGTTGGTAGGCTAGAAAATTTAAAAAGGGAAATGGATAGGGTGAATGTGGATATAGTAGGAATAGTGAGGTTCGGTGGGAAGAGGAAGGCGACGTTTGGTCAGGTGATTTTAGAGTAATTAACTCAGCGTCAAATAATGGGCAGGCAGGAGTAGGTTTCGTGATGAACAAGAAGATAGGGAGGAGAGTGGAGTATTTCAAAACGCATAGCGATAGAATCATTGTAATAAGGATAAAATCAAAACCTAAACCGACAACGATTGTTAACGTTTATATGCCTACAAGCACCCGTGATGATGATAAGGTAGAATGTGTATACGAAGAGATTGATGAAGCAGTTAAACACGTAAAAGGAGATGAAAATTTAATAATAGTTGGAGATTGGAATGCAAGCATTGGAAAAGGCAAGGAAGGAAATATAGTGGGTGAATACGGGCTGGGCAGAAGGAATGAAAGAGGGGACCGACTTATAGAGTTTTGCACGAAGTATAATTTAGTAATTGCCAACACCCAATTTAAAAATCATAATAGAAGAATATACACTTGGAAAAAGCCAGGCGATACTGCAAGGTATCAGATAGATTATATCATGGTTAAGCAAAGATTTAGAAATCAACTCGTTGACTGCAAAACTTACCCTGGAGCAGACATTGATAGCGACCATAATTTGGTGATAATGAAATGTAGATTGGGGTTTAAGAACCTGAAGAAAAGTTGTCAGATGAATCGGTGGAATTTAGAGAAGCTTGAGGAAGAGGAGGTAAAGAAGATTTTTGAGGAGGACATCGCAAGAGGTCTGAGTAAAAAAGATAAGGTAGAAAATGTAGAAGAAGAATGGGAGAATGTTAAAGAAGGAAATTCTTAAATCAGCAGAAGCAAACTTAGGCGGAATAAAGAGAACTGGTAGAAAACCTTGGGTTTCAGACGATATATTGCAGCTGATGGATGAACGTAGAAAATATAAGAATGCTAATGATGAAGAAAGTAAAAGGAACTATCGGCAATTAAGAAATGCTATAAATAGGAAGTGCAAACTGGCGAAAGAAGTGTGGATTAAAGAAAAGTGTTCAGAAGTGGAAAGAGAAATGAACATTGGTAAAATAGACGGAGCATACAGGAAAGTTAAGGAAAATTTTGGGGTACATAAATTAAAATCTAATAATGTGTTAAACAAAGATGGTACACCAATATATAATACGAAAGGTAAAGTCGATAGATGGATGGAATATATTGAAGAGTTATACGAAGGAAATGAATTAGAAAATGGTTTTATAGAGGAAGAAGAGGAAGTTGAGGAGGATGAAATGGGAGAAACAATACTGAGATCTGAATTTAAGAGAGCATTAAAAGATTTAAATGGCAGAAAGGCTCCTGGAATAGACGGAATACCTGTAGAATTACTGCACAGTGCAGGTGAGGAAGCGATTGATAGATTATACAAACTGGTGTGTAATATTTATGAAAAAGGGGAATTTCCATCAGACTTCAAAAAAAGTGTTATAGTTATGATACCAAAGAAAGCAGGGGCAGATAAATGTGAAGAATATAGAACAATTAGTTTAACTAGTCATGCATCAAAAATCTTAACTAGAATTTTATACAGAAGAATTGAGAGGAGAGTGGAAGAAGTGTTAGAAGAAGACCAATTTGGTTTCAGGAAAAGTATAGGGACAAGGGAAGCAATTTTAGGCCTCAGATTAATAGTAGAAGGAAGATTAAAGAAAAACAAACCAACATACTTGGCGTTTGTAGACCTAGAAAAGGCTTTCGATAACGTAGATTGGAATAAAATGTTCAGCATTTTAAAAAAATTAGGGTTCAAATACAGAGATAGAAGAACAATTGCTAACATGTACAGGAACCAAACAGCAACAATAACAATTGAAGAACATAAGAAAGAAGCCCTAATAAGAAAGGGAGTCCGACAAGGATGTTCCCTATCTCCGTTACTTTTTAATCTTTACATGGAACTAGCAGTTAGTGATGTTAAAGAACAATTTAGATTCGGAGTAACAGTACAAGGTGAAAAGATAAAGATGCTACGATTTGCTGATGATATAGCAATTCTAGCCGAGAGTAAAAAGGATTTAGAAGAAACAATGAACGGCATAGATGAAGTCCTACGCAAGAACTATCGCATGAAAATAAACAAGAACAAAACAAAAGTAATGAAATGTAGTAGAAATAACAAAGATGGACCGCTGAATGTGAAAATAGGAGGAGAAAAGATTATGGAGGTAGAAGAATTTTGTTATTTGGGAAGTAAAATTACTAAAGATGGACGAAGCAGGAGCGATATAAAATGCCGAATAGCACAAGCTAAACGAGCCTTCAGTAAGAAATATAATTTGTTTACATCAAAAATTAATTTAAATCTCAGGAAAAAATTTTTGAAAGTGTATGTTTGGAGTGTCGCTTTATATGGAAGTGAAACTTGGACAATCGGAGTATCTGAGAAGAAAAGATTAGAAGCTTTTGAAATGTGGTGCTATAGGAGAATGTTAAAAATCAGATGGGTGGATAAAGTGACAAATGAAAATGTATTGCGGCAAATAGATGAAGAAAGAAGCATTTTGAAAAATATAGTTAAAAGAAGAGACAGACTTATAGGCCACATACTAAGGCATCCTGGAATAGTCGCTTTAATATTGGAAGGACAGGTAGAAGGGAAAAATTGTGTAGGCAGGCCACGTTTGGAGTATGTAAAACAAGTTGTTGGGGATGTAGGATGTAGAGGGTATACTGAAATGAAACGACTAGCACTAGATAGGGAATCTTGGAGAACTGCATCAAACCAGTCAAATGACTGAAGACAAAAAAAAAAAAAACTCTTAAGTAAAAAAAATATTAGTTTGTTATTGAAAATTCAATTGTCAAATTAATTTTTTGTTAAAGATGTACAACTTCATCTCTGTGTTTCCACCACTATAACTACGTCTGTCCAAATAAGTAACTACAAATTTATCTTTAAAAATTTATATAATTGTTATGGAAATGAAAAACAAATAGTTATTGTGCAGTATTAAAATAGGTGGTTGTTAAATAACAGTAAAAATATATTGAAAAATTCTATATTTTATATATGTATTATAGTTATATAAATATATATATTGTATACATTTTACAGTCAAACTTAAATAACTAGCCTCATTTTCTCAAAAACATTGATTATTTAATTTTCCTTCTTTTTATGAAGTAAAAATTTTTAAAATTATATTGTAATTGATAATTAAATTAAATATTTTTAGCTAAAATTGTCGGCTTATTCTGTGTTTTACCTTTTTTTTTTTTTTTCATTAGTTTAGTTACTGTGATTTTGGGTGGAGTGGGGGGGGATCTGCTTCCTCAAATAAGGTAGCAAAGAAAAAGTGTGTTTATTAGCTTAATTCATTTTTTAATATACTAAAATTTATCAATAAGCATTTCTTAGAATTTTCTTTATTTTTGATGTCATCTAACTTTACCTTATTTTGATTTTTTTTTACAGAAATGAAAAAAAATTAATTTTGTCTATTAAAAGAATTGCCATATAGTTCAGTTAAATTCTTTGCCAGGTGCAGTTTGTTTAATTTGTTTCTATTTACAGATTCTGATGTTTGTTGTGTAATGTTATATTACAGTTTTTTATTCTTTTTATGTATTTAATATATTAGATACTTGAGATATATATATATTTTAATACTTGAGAATTCTTGTCTACTGTCTGCTCACCAACTAAGCAATACTGTTTTAGTATACAAAAAATTATGCTTGCATTACACGAATATTATCATTATCATTACATGTTAGCCCAAAGGAACAACATTGCATCACTGAACAGTACTGCAACCCTTTACTAAATCAAAATTTCAGTAATTAAAAAAAAACTGCTTCTCCTTAACTTCGTGTTATTCAGGCTTTACTATTTTATGCATCAAGTTATTTACGGTTACAGGATCACATCAATCTTGATGCTTCTATCAAGATTTTGATACCAAATTTAAAAAAAAAATATTTAAGACGTTAAGCTAAAAACTAATTTATGTAAATATAAATTGCTGTCCTTAACTGCCATGTACAGATTGAACTTAGACACGATTATTTTAGATTATGAAGAAAAAATGAATGAATCGGGAGATCACACTTTAATGTTTTCACTTAACAGAAATCAAGTATAGAATTAACAAAAATTATTTTTTGTTCAATTAATGCAAAGTTATATTATTTGCAAGTATGTACAATTTTATTTATAATTTTCTTTAAAAAGTTACTTTTTTCATTTTTGTTATAAATATTCCTCAGTGGATTTTCTTTTATAAAGTGGAATTGATTTCTGTGGTCTTGTTCTTTAATAAAATTAATTATGCTTAGTATTTTAACTTTGTTTTCATTAGAGAACAGTTATGGCATTAGTTGTTGATTTATTTATTACCTTTATTTTACATCCTTTTGGTTTATCACTTGGTCACAAAGAAACATAATTAATAGAAAAACAGTTCAGTTTATTATTAATTAATATTGCAAACAAGCCATAGGAAAGAAAATTTTTTTCCATTTTCAGAATCCTTATCTGTAGATAATTCAGTTGTAAAACTATCCATTTGTAAGTATATGGAAGTTTACTGCTCTCTTCATAACTCAACTGTTGCTTTTCTGTTTCCAGTAAATGTAGTATTTCATTTACAAACATTTATTTCTTAATCTATATTTATTTAAACAGCATGTAATAATTTACATACTGTTTAAATAAATTGTTAAATAAAAAGTTAAATTGAATTTTTTTTTCATTCATTTTTCTTAGATTTGGTACTATTCAGTTAGTTGGAGGAATAAAGTGAAAATATGTTATTTGTTTATTAATGTTTTTTATTAAATGTGGTGTCTAAATATTTTACAGGTTATAGAACCTATAAATAAGTTGCTAGATACTGTTAATTTTGATACAGTATTCTATTCATTGGATTGGCATCCAAGTGATCATGTGTCTTTTATTGATAATTTACCACAAAGAAAAGTGCATTCTTCTAGTGTGGTATGTTTTACTATTGTTGAATTTTATATATTATTCTTAAATGTAAGTTAGAATTGTAAAAGAGAGTTACAACAAATATAATGCTGTATGAGAGTTTTATTATCTTTTATATATGAGTAATATATATATATATATATATATATTACTGCAGTATGAGTTTGTTGCATTTAATTTCCTTATGTTTGCCATAAGGAAATAATTTTGTAATTACTACTTAAACTTTTTTAAATAGTATAATTTTTACTTTTCTTTGTAAGTGAATAACATAATGAATGAATAATGGCAGTTAATATCTATTCTTTGCCTTTTAATTATTATTTTAAACGTGTTTTGATTTAGATAATTTTTCAGTATTAAAAATGTATATTTTTCTTAAAAGCAATAAAATATCATATTAAAATTTATCAATTTCATTTAGTAGTATGTTAATAATTAGTTATTTTTTTACTTTAAGAATGGATTTTATTTTTCATTGCTAATAACATCAATATAAAATTTAATATAATTATCATCATATACCTCTACAGCTATAATTATTTAAAATAGTATAACATAATTGTATTACATAAAAAAGTCTGCAGAAATAATTATAGAGGCATTTAAAAGAAAAATGTTACCAGTATAATATTACTTAGAAAAATCAATGATTGTAAATTTGTATGTACATCTTTGCTTTTATATTCTAAAAATAATAATACTACAACAGTTTAGTATTACTGCAAACATTTAAATGCCCTCAAAAAGTAAAAATTTTTTGGAACAAATCCATCTTTCATATGCTGCTGTAATTGGTTAGACTGTATGGAGGTATTCCTCAATCCCATTCAGACTGTTCTGTTATTATTTAAACTGTTTTCTTATGTAGTCATTTTTTTTTTATAGTTTTGCTTTAAAGTTTAGTTTTTAAACATGCTATACTTCTCCAAAAAAAATTCTGTTAAAGATTTAGGCATAATAAACAATTATTAACAAGTTTTCACAGCTATCTGTGAAAATATTATTATTATATTATCTATTATTATATATATTATTATAAATATCTGAAGAAAAAACCACCAATTTATAACGCACTGGAACCAGTAAAAAGCAAAAATTCAAAATAATGTTCATTCTAGTCCATGAAATGATTCTAGAAGATGTATATTATTTTTAATGTAAGGTGTTATAATTGAAGTTGTGAAATTTCAAAAAAAAATCTAACTAGAATATGGACTGCATTATTCTATATACAATTAAGAGTAATTCCATTATACTCTATAATTATTTTTTTTCTTCTTTTTTTTTAATTTCTTGAGCAAAAACTTCTTTAGAGTTTATTTTAATTACAAGTAATGACATTAATTTTAAAAATTCTAATTGCATAGGTTATAGTTGAAGAAATCAGCGTAAACTTTATGATGGCATGTATTAATACCATATGAAGGATTAATACCACCTAGAAATTTTGTTTATCATGACTTATTCACTTGGGAAAGCACTAATTTTGAAGAAAAAATGTATAACATATATATATATAATTTGCTTAAGTTTTGTTTGATCAGATATATGGACCAACGCTGATATTTGGAACCAAATTGTAGCTACTTGCTCCCATAGTATTGAATAAAAAATTTTTATTACTCATAACAAAGTTGCACTTCTGGAAATGAGTTATAATGGATATTAAATGTTGTATCCAACATGCTCTAATGACATTAGTTTTAGCTAATGACATTAGTTTTGCTATTAGTACAGGTTGAATATCCCTGTGATTGTGAAATTCTTCCTGTGATCATGGAATTCTTGCTATATCAATTAATTTAAAATGATCCTTATTATTTCAATTTATATAATTTGTATCTTTGCACATTTAGTTGCCGTAACTACAATCTTGCAGATTCACTCACATGTATGTAATTTCTTTTTTGGTATTTCTAATTTTACATGTTCTTAATCTGCAACTTTTCAATTGCTTTTAGTAGCTTTCTTGAGTAAGGTTAACCAATCTTACAGCTTACATCTTTGAGAGCCTTAAATTGTCGACCTGAGACTGTACAAGACTACACTTCATTTAGATTCATATATATCCTCTAAAGTTATACCTTACAGTGGCTCCAGAGGCTAAAAAAAAAGAAAGAAAAAGAGCCTTAAAACTTAAGTCATTTTTAATGACATACTAAAGTAAGTATAAACATTATAAATGATTTAAGTTGTCATTAAAAGTAAATATTCCATTAGAGTTTTTACTGCCTACCATTTTAGGCAGGAGTATTGCAAACCATTAATACATGTTCTGAATAATGTTTGTATATTTTTATGAAGTAAAGAAAGTATATGTGCTTTTTTTAAGTTATTCCATTCAGTAGTTTTTTGATTCCTTTTTTGTTCATTCACTAAGACATTGTATTTTAAACACAGCTCCTTACTTTTTCCCATTACTCCATTACTATCCTTTAATGGTATGGGAAAAGATCAAATTACTGACCTTCTGTTGTTATTGAAGTTAATGTTGCCTTCCAGTTATAGATATATTTAGTCTTTTTTCAAATGCTTTGTCTGATAGTCTTCATAAAAAAGTAATTTTTACAATGTTGCTGCTAATTTATCAACATACAGTAATCAAGTTTTGCCTTTTTTATTTTTTTATAGAAGGTTAAGTCTTTGAATTAAGTTTGGTTAAGACTTTGTTTGCTAATTTGTAAGTTACTTATTCCTTTAATTATAGGTAACTGCTGAAGAGGCACAGCTGTATGATACTGTTGTATTTGAAGGCCCACCTCTTATGAAACAACGACTTTGGCCAAGGCATTGTGTACAAGATTCATGGGGTGCAGAATTGCACAAAGAGCTTAAGGTAATTATTCAATATTAGGATAAAATAATTTTGTGAACTTTAGGTTACAATTTTTAATGATAAATTTGATGAAGAATGACAGTTTAAATTTTTTTTAGACGTATTTGTACAGTTACGTTTATTTATTTTTAAATTCTGACTAAAGGAAAAAAAGTCACTGACTTTTTCTGATATTACATTAACAATTGTCATATGGTCACAGAAATTGTTACATTCTTAGAATTTTAATTCTGGTAAGTTTGTAATATTGTTTTATTACATTTAAAGCAATTTATAATCTTTGAAGATTAAATAAATTCATTCTATAAATAAGCAGTGTTAAAGTTGGTGTACTTATTGGTTAATATCTATGTTTTTAATTATCAAGGTAACTAAAAACATGGTGACTTTCTCTGTAAATTTATGCAACTTGTTTAGGTTTTACTGAAAACCTAATATATTGCAAGTAAAATTTTCGATGAGAAAATCATTTTCCATTCACCACGCGTTTTATTGTATATAAAATAGGAATATTGTAAATTATTTTAAGTGTAATGAAGTGCATTTTCCATTTCGTCATTTTACACTCCATTTCATTCCTTTTGTTAAATTGATTATATTTACATTTGCAAAATCCCTTTATATTCTAATCAGTCTTTTATCATCGTGTAGATAACAACCGTGTATACGCAATCAGTTATTTTATAATATTAAAAGGAAAGAAAAATTACAAATATGTTAAACTTATCACATTAAACATTTTCATTTGCTATTACCGTGTGTGATGTAATAAATACACAGTTATCTCCTTAAATGTATATTTGTTTTATTGTTTGTATACAATAGAATAAATCCACATACAGTGCACCAATGTGGATTGTATTATTATGATAAACAATCATAATAACATAATTCTACATTTAATTTATAACAAATTAACTAGAATTTACTATCTTGTATAAAACAGTAAACAGAGGTTTTTCTTCAAACAATAGTATTACAAGATGAAAATTAAAAATAAACAAAAAAAAATTGTTTTTATAAAACATTAGATACAGTAATACACTGAATTCAGCTCAGGACATCATGTTGATTTAACCTTCGATAATGTGTAGAGATCATGTTTAGAAATTCGTTGATATTACAGTCAGAAATGTTTATTTCTGTACAAATTTAATTCATCAACTTTTTCATCATAAATAGTAATGTTGAATCAACTTACTGTAATATGTAAGCTCTAAGCATACTGAATATTTGCCTAGAGTGCATTTTAATTGCAGGGACATGTAAATCTATTTTACCTAATAGCCAGCAGTTATCTGCAAAACCATTAATGATTCTATGTAAATATATTGAACCTGTGAAATTTCTCTTTTACAGTAAAGAAGGCAATTGAAATTCTTCCACTAGACTTAGTGAAGGATTTGTGGTATTTCTCATTTACTGCTAAATGAAAAATTTCTATTAAAATATTCCTGACATTAGTCAGAATTAGATGGTTGATTTTTTATGAAAGACCATAAAGTTACTCACGGTTTAGTGCATTCTCAGTACTATTGATATAATTATGATATAATAATTTAATTTTTTGTTTGACATTATTTCTTAATACCTGAAATTTTTACATGTAAAAATTGTTTCTAAACTTGTCTTATGTAATATTCCTTAACTTTAGTATTTTGATTAATTTGCTGTCATTCCTTTCAGGATAAGTCCTTTTTTGGTATTTTGTGAGAGGTACAGCAATATTGAATACTTCTTCTTTTTTATTATAAAACCAGTCTAGTGCTAAGTTTACATCATTAAGTGTTTTCAGTTTATTCTACTCCATTTGATTGTTTGCATATACATGTTAACAAAATTGCTTTCTTAAAGTTACAATCAACTTTGTTGAGCAAAGGAAAATTTTGAACCTTATATGTTACCTTTAATCACAATATTGAGAGCTAGATGATATACATCCCCTTTAATAAGTAGTTAAGCTTTTTAATACAGCTAAAGAATTAATTAGCGATATAAAATTATTTAAGCTTTTATCGTTACAGTATTGTTTAACTGATATTTGCTGTCTGTTATTTTGGATAAATTAAGATTGCCTAGGATTGTTAATTTATATTTAGAATTACTTAGTAGGCCTTGAGATGAGTTATAAAAACATTGATATACTTCTGATTTGGAGGAGAGTGAAATGTAAACACAACATTCTATAAAAAAAGGCACTATATTTTAAATAATTTTCAAGCATGTAGCTTCATAACCAATTTGAGATATGTCATTAAATTTGTGAAATTGCCTGCTATGAATTCTATTTTTCACATATTCATTTTGTAGATTGATATACTGCAAAGGTCATTTGATAGTTTTCCATAATAGCAATGAAAATATAATAAAAGAAAGACATTTTCTCTTTTAGCATGATACATTTATTCAAGTGATATTCATGATTTTTGATAGTGAAAGAAAAAATGATTAGTTGAAATCTCCAAAATAGGGAGAATATGTGGATGCAGTGTATTGACACTTTACAATTGATGTAAATTGGGCTGTAATTTTTTATTGTGGAACTGGTACATTTTCATTATTTGTCAAATACAATCATTTTTGCGTAATTCTATCATTGATTTGTTATAATAATAATAATACTTCTTTATATTCTGTGATGATTTTTTTTCTAGATAATCCATATTATGCCTTATGCAATCAAAAAAGCAGGTTATTTAACAACTTTGCCTTTTTTGAAGCTTGTCCACAGATACTACCTGTTGTTTTGATTTTTCTTTCGTTTCCAGTATTTGTAATAGCTTAATGTTTGACTAAAGTTATTAATCAGTGCGGAATTCATTTGGATTATGTTTTAAAACCTTAAACAGTACTTACAAATGGTCACTCGATTGATTTCTTTTGTAGATTGGCAGCACCCAACTTGTTATCTCCGTAATCATTAATCTCCTACTACCCCTGCAAGAGTAATGCCATTACTCGACATGTGAGCGCCGCACTCTCTCTCTGATGCAATACTTATAAAAATAATTCATTACTGGGGATTTTCCACAAGCCAGAAATGCAACACTTGCTTATTGCATTCTAAATATGCATAGGCAGTTAGACGATGTTCCAAATATTTTTAAAAAGTTTTCAAGTTCGTTTGCCAGGTTCAGCTAGTCCTCGAAAAGTAGATGAACTAGATATTTTAGCCATGTATGACTATTACGATAGTAAATGTTCTGACATGTCCTCCATGTGGAGTATCTTATTTGGTGCGAGGAGATAAAGTCATTAAATTTAAAATGTGATCTAGAAGTGTTTGAAATATTGCATCATTACAATAAAGAATATTTGCTGAATATCCATTATCTCTTGTAAGTTTTAGTGACTTTTCTGGTAATGTAGTAATGAACGCTTGTTCTCCACAATGATGAGAGTCAAAACGATTGTGTGTAACAAGTTGGGGATGGAAGATTAAGTTTGTTAGTGCACAGAGAAGTTTGATGGAATTTTAGATGTTATGGCGAGAAAAAATCGATGACTAGCTTTCTAATAATTCATAATTTTTATTTGAGTGTAATTGTGTGAGTGTTAAGTATAAATGTGCATTATGAAAAAAATTATACACTAACATTATGATTCTTGTTTACGTAATAAATGATGTACAAATCTAAGCGTTTTGTATTTTTCAAATGCAGTAAAGTATAAAAAACTGTTAAATATAAAATGTTTTTCATTATTATTATTATTATTATTATTATTATTAATCATCATCATCAGCCCCCTTAGCTCCCCCCTAAAAAAAATCTTAACTACTTGCCTGGTGTGTAAACAATATTTAATTCAGTTGATCATATTTAACCAGTTTTATAATATTGGTGATGCAGCATGAGTTGATATAGCATTTTATAACATGTGATAATCTACAAATTTAAAAAGCATATTACAGAAATTTATAAGTTTATATTAAATAGCTTGGTATTTCAGTGTGATTACTGTTGATTTTTTAAATCAGATTTTGTGTGTGTGTTGTAATACAGTATTTTTTGTTATGCCTATGTATTTATTTGTTTATTTATGTATTAATTTCTATCTCAAGTAATTTTCTTTAAAGGTTGTTGAGAATTCAGTTAAAATATATAAAGGCACAAATCCAGATGTTGATTCTTACTCAGTTTTTTGGGATAATAAAAAATTAACTCAAACAACACTTGTTGCCCAACTGGAAGAAAGGGGTGTCACTGATATTTATGTATGTGGTCTGGCATATGATGTTTGTGTTGGTAAGTTTGTTGATATTTATCATAATCAATTATTCAATAAAATGTATTTTTTACATCTTTATTTTAGGTTAATGTTTTTGTATTCATAATTTTTTGTGCACAGTGTTCAAATGGGTGACAAACATACCATGAATATTTGTGTATTTTTAGGTTTATAATTGAGCAAAACATACAGTGATATATAGGATAGATTTTGTCCCTTCAACTGAAGGTCACTTAGCAATGCTCCTTAACATTATATTTATAATGTTAGTGAAATTTCACAATTTATACTAGAACATGTTGTGAAATTATTATAAAATCTGCCTTCTTTAAAAGTGTATCATGTTCTGTGTGGCTCTTGTAAGTGAAGTTTAGAAAATAAAAATGAATTTTTTTAGCATTTATTAATTAATGATTAAGGTTAATTGTTTTAAAATTTCTGAAATTTAATTGAATATTTTAATGCGGCATGATTTTCTGGTAGGAGAGTAACATTTTTTATTGCTCGTGCTGCTTTTTTATTGAATGTAGAGGATGTATCACAAAGTTCTCCTGGGACTTTCATAACCTGTTCTACTCAAGAAACTAATGGAAAAGGTTCATATAAACATATGACCTTTGCTAGTTAGAGCTAGTAGAAGATCTCACTTTGATTTCAGCTACCCTGGTGAAATGGTCATACACTTGAAAAATAAAAAAAAAAAAAAAAAAAAAAAAACAGAATCATAGCCGTAGTATTTGTTGAGAAATATGGGGTGAAAAATCAATGTGTTTGGGGTAAAAAACCCTGTTTTTTATCGTTGATTTACAATAACATTGTGAAATGGGTATTAAACAGATAAAGTTGAGTAAATTAAAGAAAACTTAACAAAAATTTGAATTTTATGTAGAAACAGTACACTAAACCAAAGTGTATTATACGTACCAGTTTATAATAAATATTGAAAAATGAGCCCGCCATTTTAAAAACATTTCTTGACACACTTCTGTACTAATTTTGTTACTCTTTTTAGTTCTTCAGGGCTGTCCTTAATTTGCTCAACCGCATCCATAGTGCAGACAATCAATTTCTCACAAGACAGTATTTTTGTTAATCAATTCCTCACAAGAAAGTATTTTTGTTTCGTATACAATATTTTTCATCCATCCCCAGATGCAAAAATCTGAAGGTGTTAGATCAGGCGATCTTTGTAGCTAGGAATGTGGACCTCCATGACCGATCCATTTCTCAGGAAATGTTGGGTGAAGTGAATGGAAATGGCACAAGAGAAGTGGGGAGGAGTGCCATTGTACTGTAAGTATGCTTTCCGTCTCAGCACCAGAGGACATCTTCAAGCAGCTGCTGTGGCAATTCTTCTTAAAGAAATGTCCAAGTAGACCTCAGCATTTAAGCAGCCAAGTAATATGAGTGGTCCAAACAGCTGATTGTGAAGGCTGCACCATACATTGAAGCTAAATTGGTGTTGAAAGTTGCCTTCCACTGTTTCATGCGTATTTATTTCTGCCAGTGTATGCTTTTCATAAATTGTCATTTCAAGTGAAATTTGCCTCACCACCGTAAGGTATTACTTCAGAGGATGATATGTGTGAATATAAATGAAGGTGTAGTCTTGTACAGTCTCAGATCGACCATTCCTGTATACCGGTATCCACAATCGTATTCAAATTAGACTGCACTGAACTGCATCGATAATAATTTCATCAGCACACCATGTTGAACAGAGCATTCGTATGAACGCTCTGTTCAACATTTGTAGCTGGATACAAATACTAGGTAATGAACTTGTTTTCCCGAAGATTGTGAAAAGTCAAACTAATTGTTTTGGGACCTAGAATCCTGCAATTCGGAAAACGTGTTTCATATTCTACTGTAGCGTTACCAGTACACATACTCAAAATGAATACTATATCAGCATAGTTCTCTGTTAAGTATGGCATTACTTCATTGGCAAACAGATCACATTCAAACTAAAATTCACAGACAACCTTTGCTAATGACAGCACAGTTCACAGTACTCGATAAGGTATCGAGTACCAGTACCTTAATATGCCTTATAGAACAATTTAAACGCTAATACGGTATTGTGGATTGTTGATCAGCTGTTGTTATTTTATTGCCAACTTAGAAATAATAATTTTTCAAACAGTTTTATGTATTTCTGTCATTAATAAAAAAAATATTATCTAAATAATTTTTATTTATTTATTTTTACTTTATATTTGTTGTGTAATTTCCAGTCTTTTTTTTTTTTATTTTTTAACAGTAAATTTTGTTTTTACAAATTTTTCACGAAAAAAAAAAACTTGTTTTGTTTTCATCAAATAACTATTTTTCTGACAAATGTAGTAGTAATATATTGTTTCCAAATAAAATTTTAATTTTTCTAACTTTTTGTTTTATTCAACTTATCTAACCATTTGGTTTAGAATCAAATTCTCTACAAGTTGTGTTTAAAAGTTTTCTGTGTTACCCATTTAACAGAATTATTGTATCTCAAGCATAAAAAATAGGGTTTTTTACCCCGATTTTTTGGTTTTATTCCCAGATTTCTCAAAAACTACTGCAGTGATGGTTCTGGGACTTATTTTATTCGATGTTTCAGGTCAAAAATCACTAATTCTCTTCTTAATTAATGACCTAAAAATTTCAGTAAGACTTCATTTCATTGGGGTAGCTGAAATTTGAGCAAACTAGCTGTAACTCACAAATGAAGCATTTTAGGACATATATTTATATGAAATTTTTTTCATTTTTTTCTCGAGTAGAATAGGTTATGAAAGTTCTGGGAGAACTTCGTGATATACTCTGTATAATTAAAGTTCCACCTGAAAATAATTACTAAGATTTGTTTTAACTTTTATCTTTGTGCCTCATATAAAACTGAAGGCTGTTGCTTTATTTTTTGTTTATTTCAATTTTTGCCATTCCTGTTAATTATTGAAGTTTATGGTGAATGCAATTTCTATGAATGCTTTGGTGCTTCAAAAAAAAAAGGTGATTGATCATTAATAATTACATATAAAAAAGCATAATGCAGGAATGACAACTAAAAACAAAAACTGACATAAGTAGTAAAATATATGGCTTTATTAATATCAGAATTGTTCAGAAAGTTCTTGGTCTGACATATAGATGGTAGAAGTGTTTGATTATATTTATCAAGTATAATCCTGTAAATGGCATGCTACCAAGTTTCAGATCATTTAGTTGCTTGTTTGTGGCAATCAGGTAAAGGAAACAAGTTTTGACAGTTTTCTGAAAAATGGAATTCCAGTTGCTATGAAGTACTTTGTTTTAATAGGTTAACCCCAACAGACATACAAAAGAGTTAGATTCCACTCTAAAGAATTTTTCCCATTCATTTTTAAAGATAAAAAGTAAGCTGCTGAATTTAAGCATGGATGGTCCTACATCCATTCAGCATGATGAATGCTCAAGATGATCAGACCACTGTAATCGACAAAATCATTACGTAAATTCACAGTGCCATATTAAATGATTGCTGAATAAAGATATGTGAGCTTGCTGACATTACAAACTTCTTGATAGACAGTGTCCACAACATTTTACACAATGTTTTGGGTATGAAAAAGCTTTAAGTTTGATAGTTGCCACGTGTGTTAACAATTGACTGAACTTTTCTTGAGGGTATTTACACTTACTTAAACATGATTCTACTGAGTTTCTTTAAAATTTATAACAGTAAATGAAATATGGGTTCACCATTACATGTCAGATACCAAACACTGGGTGGGAGCAGGTGAAAGTACGCCAAAGAAAGTAAAAATGATTGCATTTGCACAAAAATCATGGTTATGGTTTTTTTGGATTCTCATAGTGTGGTGCTCATAAATATCCGGGAAAAAGCAGGATTATCACTGGAGAGTAATGTACTTCACTAATAGACAAGTTAATGAATGCTATTCAAATGCCTACATCTGGCCAGAAATAAAAAAGATTTTCACCATGATATTGTGCTTACACATATGTGTCTGGTTATTGCTGCAAAATTTCATGACCTGTGCTTTTGAAGTGCTTTCATATGTGCCAGATTTGGCTCCCAACAATTACTTCCTCTTTTCAAACTATAAAACTAGTAGAAATGAAGATTCTCTTCAAATAATGAGGTCAAAGCTTAGACAACTGCTTACTTTGCAGAATTTGACAGATCGTATTATACTGACTGTATTAAAAAGTTGAAATGTTATTGGTCTAAATATACCAAACTTCAAGTGGACTGCATTGAAAATTAAAAAAAACATTTCTGAAAAATTTCATGTTTTCTATGCAAGTGGAAAATTTCTGAAAGACCCTTGTATATTAATTGTCTGCTAAAAGTAAGTGAAATTCTTAGATTTCTTGTGTGTTGCTAAAGATAGTTCATTATTAGAATAATATTTCAGGTTGTATTGATTTTATTTCCCTTTGAAATGCAGGTGCTACTGCTGCCGATGCGTTATCCATTGGATATCGTACTATATTAGTTGATGATTGTTGTCGTGGTGTTGATTTATTGGATATTGAAAAAACCAAGAATACTCTTACTTCAAATCATGGTGTAATTATCAGCTCTAATCAAGTATGTATTTTTATGCTGTACTTAATTAATTCTGTTTTTCATAATTAACTTTTTGTTATTCAGATTCAAATTCTCTTCACTTCTGTCTATTTTTGTAAAACTTTTACTTTACTATTACTTACCTTCCGTAGCATCTTTTCAAATTCTTTTTTTATATTGTTTGGTTATTATTCCATAACTTCAAGTGCTGTACAACCTAAGGTATATTTTTCTTCATTCAAAATACTATCTATTTAGGTTTCAGAGCTGTGTGATTTCTTGTTTTACCAATTTAAAATCTATTTAATTAAAAAGATATTCTTAAATGTTATTTTTTTAGTTTTGTAGTCAATTGATTTGTCAGACCTGGAGCAACATTGTTTTTTGTTTAATTTGTGCTTAAAAATAAGTAAACAAATAATGATAATTAAGTAGTGTTATGCCTTTTTAGATTTTTTCAGATATATAATGATAGTGGTTGGCCTAGTTTCCTTGTGTGTGAATACAATTTTTGGGTAATTGATTTGGAAACTTGAAAATTCAATTATTACTTATACAATGAAAGTACAATCATTTGGTCTGTATATATAAAAAAAGATAATATTAAAAATATTTTGAAGTTTTCTTGCTTTCATAAAATACTATCATATTTTTGAATAATAATTGTTTTCTGAAAGTGTTAAATGTCATGTCAATCAAGTATTTAGTGAAGTTGAGCAGATTGTAAAATTTATATCTACTGCTTTTGCTATGTTAGGAGTAAGAGAAAATAGTTAGAGAGCGAGATCTCAATAACGTTTTTAGATATGCACTGCTCTTCACCAACTTCATAATCTTCTTTATGAATCAACTGCAAAAGAGGAAATTAGATTTACATTCATAAAAATAAAATTTAAAGTAAATGTTCAGCATTGGGTTTTTAAATTACTAATAGCTGTAGGATTATTTGGTATTATGTGAGGAAAATTATCAAACAAGCTTAGCATTAAGGACAAATAGCTCATAAATGGCGATATTTTATGCATTTCTGTAGGTGTTTTCTTTTGAAATTGGTTAAATTTTTATCTTGTGTACAGAAGATCTTATTTAACTGCATTACATTAATAAATTTCATATCAAAGTGTGCCTAGAATTTTGCATGTATACTATTCTATATTGAGAAACGAGATGAAACTGCTTTCAAGTTTAATTATCTTTTATTTATATCCTTGTTTCAAAGTAACCACAAAATTATCAGCTTTACTTATAAGAAATATAGACCAGATTTATAGGAACCTTTGCTAATTATGTAAATTTATGATTTAGCAGATCTGTTTTCAGTTATTGTTTGAACATATAATGAAAAAGAGTGCAAGCTAAATATTAATTATTATATAATAATAATTATAAAGATGATGACTTTAAAAAATAAACGATGACTAGTAAAAAATAAGATGTTAAATGATGTAAAGTAAAACTAAGAAAAAAGTGATTTTTTTTAGTTGTTAAAAAAATTTATTTATAGATTTAATTGTTAATAATTCCATTAAAAGAAAACAAAATTACATTAATTGTATTTAATTTAATAATAAAAGATACATTTTAGTTTATATACATATATACACAAGGTCTGTTCAGAAAATAACCACCAAACATTTTTAATTACACGCCAGTGGAGATATTTAGTGATGTGTGGTTGGCAGCATTGTGTTCCGCATAACCTCCTGTGTAACCACATGTTCTTGGATTGTTGATATCTAATTTGGTTTACATGTTATTTTTATTTGAGTGCAATGTGTTAGTAGCAATTTATGTAACGTGCAATTTTTTGATGATTGAACGTTTGTCTCTGTGTCATAGCCATAAACCCAGGTTTCGTCTCATATTATAATCCTTTGCATGAATGTTTCATTGCCATTGGCTTGTTTAAGAGTTGCCAATGAACATCCACTTGATGTTCTTTCTGCTGTTCAGTCATCAAACAAGGAACAAACTTTGCTGCAACTTGATGCATGTTCAATTTTTCGGTCAAAATGTCATGGCATGATCTGATTCAGATGCTAACCTCTTCTGCAAGTTCTCTGATAGTCAATCAGTGATGTACATGCATCAGATCGTTGATTTTGTGAATACAGGTATCATCAGTTGAAGTCGAGACCTTCCTGGTTGAGGGTCATCTTCAGTTGGTTGAAGACCACCTTTAAATTGTTAAAACCATTCGTAACATTATGTACAACCCAGAGCATCATTTCCATAAGCTTGTTTCAAAAGTTGAAATATTTCTTTGAAAGTTTTCCCTGGTTTCATGCAAAATTCTACATTGTATCTTTGCTCTTGAAAATCACACATCACAAAAATCACTACTAACGTGTTACACTCAATTTAATAACACAAAAACTAAACAAGATGTCAACAATCCAAGAACATGTGACTACATGTTATGCAAAACAAATTGCTTTCATCTGCATGTCACTAAATATTTCCATTGGCGTGTAATAAAAAATGTTAGGTTATTTTCTGAATAGACCTTATAATATTTAACCACTTATTTAACCACAATAGCCCAATATTTAACCACTTTAAGTTAAAAGGTAATATTTTATAAATATATGAACTCTTAAACAAAAATTAAAATAATTGTCCTTGTCAATTGGAAAACAACATTATGCGCATAAACTGTTTTCAAAATTATTATATCAAATCTAAACCTACATGGAAATTTTGATTGTTAAACAATTATCTTCACTAGACACTACAGAAAAAAATATTAATAAAGAAAATAAATAAATGAAGAAAAAGAATTAATTGACAAATAAACAATACTATGAAACTGCAAAATGACTGTTGTATTATAAATTAACTGATATTGTTTAAGCTGGTGGTTGTAAAAAGGATAAATTTAATTTAAAACCATCTTAATTATTTAAAACATCCATTGGAGGGATGCTGGCTCCGTTAATAGAGTTTATTCCTAAATAATGGTTTAATAGAGTTTATTGTTGAATTAATAACTCATGATAATTTTCATACACTATAAAATTTCCATATCATATTCCCATGGCATGAGCTTCATGCTTAAATAGTGAATTAATCATAAAAAAAATGTTTGCTAACTCTCCATGTAAGAATTTATGAAGAGCTATCAGTAGATAAATGATAGATATAATATACTCATTTCTAAAAGTGAACTTTGAAGTTATATATAACAATTTTCAGGTGAAGGCCATGGTTGAAGGACGTGATCGTCGTCCAGAACTTGGATACAAATTGGCTCTTGAATTGAAGGATAAAACTGATAATGGGCTGAATGACAAAGCTGAGGTTGAAGAGAGTGGCTGATTTCAATGATATTGAGAACCAGTGTTTAAATAATCAGCACGCTCTTGCATGCTTTGTCATTAATTGCTTCCACTAATTGCACATAATGTCATCCATTATTCTATACATACAGTATTAAATAAGATATTATTATACCTGTATATAGAAAAAAAAAGATTGTTAAGTGTTCTTGGTACAGAATTATTATCAGTACTCCAATTATATAACAATTAATTTATAATTGATTGATTGATTGATAACCTGACAAAAGATAAATGATTGTGGCCTTGGTATAATTTCGTTATAGCCAGAGATGACATAGTGCCTCGTAAAAATTAATATTTGTATATGTTTAAGTGTCCAGTTAACAATTATTGTTATAATTATTTATTAATGTTTGTTATTGTTAGTAACGGTTTATTTTTGTGAAAACTCAATTGCAATAATTTTAATTTATTCAATATTTATTACTTGAAATTTATAATACTTAGAATAGATTTATATTGTCCTTTTTCTGTTTTTGATGTAGAATTTAGTGATGCTTAAGTTCCTGTTATTTAGGATTAAATTTTACATTATTTATAAACGCAGTAGAACCCTGGTTTTGTCAAAGTTTTTAACCAGGTGTAGAGAATTGGTTATTGGAAGATTTCAGAATTGGAGTTTTACTAAAATAAGGTTAAAAATTTTTGAAGTAATCCCTTTGATATTAATGTACTGTTTCCATTTTAAATACAAGTTTTTGGCATAATCATATAACAATCACAAACAGATTAGATTCAAACAATTTATGCATCTTTCAATGAATTCTTGATGCCTTACTGTTGACATAGAAAAAAATTATTACAAGTTTTTCCCTATGATTTTTTCAATATGTACTTTTTTCTGATGAGGAAAGAATGTTAACCTTTTTGGGACTAATCTACTGTAAATCTTAATTCATGCACAGACTAGGTTAAAAACTGTTAGTAATGGCAGATTCCTCTCATTTGTGTCTGGGATGTATTACTTCTCATCTGGACAAATCACGAAATTTATGTAATAATTGAAATTTTGCTAAACAGTCAGGGGATGAATGTTAAAGCAAATGTTCTAGTATACTTTTGATGATGATAATAACATGTTAGCAAATGAGAGCTTAATTTTAGTATATTTGTTGGTAGTGAGGCTGCATCAATTTCTAATAAGAATAATCAACTACAAATAGAAATTGAATCTGAAACCTCAGTTACAATTGGGGCAACTGTTTAGTTGCAACCTGTTGATAGTGCAAATAATTCTTTTTAAAGCCAATATAGTGCAGCACATGTCGGTGAAAGGATTATATTAGTCGCATTAACACAATGATAGTACTCAACCGATAAACTTTTAAAACGAGTTTACGCAACTGATATGTCTGGACAGTTTACTACAGCTATGTAAGTATGACTGCAGTCCCAAAAACGTTAAGCACTGTTCTGAATGTTATTGGTGAAAATGTTAGCATCTTTATTAGTCAAATATTTAGTTTTCTTTGATCTTAAAGGATCCTGGTTAAAATTGTGTTTGGGGATCCATTTAATTCAGATTCTCAGCTAGGAGAATGAATAAGGTTTGTGTGCTGTGATCAGTTAGTTAAATATAATCTATATTTTTTAAATTTTATTAAGAATAAGGGCAGTCTAATTTATTTCAATTAACCAAGTTTCTACTGTATTCTTAATTCTTTTATTAGCATTTTTTTATTTAAAATTATATTGTAATTCCAGTTAGTTTTTTCTTATGTTATGCAAAACATTTAAATTACAGAATGCCTTTATGAATAGTGATTAAAAAATCTATTTACTATAAAAATAATATATTTATAAATTATAATGTATTATAAATTGCAGTATTATTTTTATACAATTTTATATTTATATTTTTGTTATTAATGTTATTGAAAAATATTAATTTATAAAAATATTTATATTTTACAAATTATTTTATTATATGAGTTGAACATATTTTATTAAGCAGTGAAGTTAAAATTTTCCAATCAATATCTTTTTTAAGTTGTTGAAGTTATATACTTTTCTCGGGTTAGAAGTAAATTTAAAATACAGAAAAAAAATGTTTTTATATTAGTTTGTACTACTCAAATCTGTTTTTTAATAGATATGTCTGCTGTCTGCTTTAAATTTTTTATAAATATATTTCTGTACAAAATTTTATTAACTATTACGATATTCTTTTATCTGTTTGCATTTATTTTTATATAATAGTAATAGTTTAAATTTGACCATAACAAAAAAAAACTTCAGTGTTGGATAGAATCTTATGATATTTTAGGTCTGCAGCATTTATGTACTTTAAAAAAAAAAAATTGTACTTAATTGCATGAGCTATTCTTGGTTGTTGATTTTAGAATGAGCATAGAAATTATTATAAGACAATTTACTCAATGAATTGGCATTTATTTAACGTGTACTTATTATAGAATTAATTGAAAATAACTGTTTAAAAAAGTTTACATTTAATAAGTTGCTTAAAAAAAATTAATTCAAAGTTCATATTAATGTGGATAATAAAAGTATGTTTTACTGGTCTACATGTCGGTGGTAGCAATTCAGAGTTTTATTCAGAAAGTTCTAGGCTTGTATCCTGGTCAGACTTAATATTTTTTATTTCTACAAAATTTCTCTTTCATTTTCACACACTTTGAGCTTAGGTAAATTAATTATGTAAAGAAAATAGTAGTGGTATCCTCCCCATCCAAATATACAATAATGAATATACAGATATGTAAATGTGTATTAAATATGGCTGTATTTCTTCTCTTAAAACAATCAGTGTAATATATATTTTTTTTAAATATATTATATTAATATAGCAGTCTTTTTTGTCTGTTTTTTTTAGATAATTTTTTTTCTTTGTGAAAATTTGAATGTTTAAATAAAACTAGTTATATCTGTGAAAGAAAAATTAAATTTCAATAAAATACAGTATTTTAGATCTATTTTCATAACAAAAATTCTGAATGATATTCAGAAACATAATAAAGTGTAATTTTCTGACTTACCTCTTATGCAATCTATATATTCAATAAGATCTTTCAGTGCACTGTTATATGCTGATTTCTGCAAATTTGTAGATTTTTGCATTGTTGACAGTTAACAATAGCACTTTTAAAATCTTCATTTCCTTTTATGCCTACAGTCAGTCACTCTCATGACATCTTGGTCCTTTACAATCGCTACATATTTTCATCTTCTTCATCGTTATCATATTCAACTTCAACCAAGCATGTGGATTTTTCTTTCGATCAAAAGTCAATTATGAAAATTGATTGCAATCTGGACCTCTGTGTTAGATTGCCTTCTTCTACTACTTAGCTGTTCAGTTTCTTTAATTTCCTCAACACTATGTTTTTTCCAACAAAGTTTTCATTGAGTTTTTGTATTCATTACAGATATTTGGAACAATTGTTAATTTTTGCTTAAAACTTTTAATGAATACCATTTCCATCTTAAGACGGTTTTTTTTTTATAGATAGATTTAAAATTTCTTGGGGACCTAATAACTTATACTGTATTTTATAGATTTCCATCTACAAAGCCCAGCTGTAAATTTATTTATGTATATTGTTGGTTTCCTTGCAGTAGTTGACATTTTGTAGAAAAATTTTATCCTTGAGAAAAAATTGCCTAGAGGTATAAAGAATCTCATTTGACTACAGTGTGTAGATTATTTTTTTTTAAAAATCCAAGGTAAATCAAATTTTTAATAAAATTAAAATGTTAATTTAATTTCTATATTTGTGAAATTATTTATCTAGCATGTTTCCTTTGTAGTAAATTATTTGTTTTATTTATACATTTAAAAAAAATGAAGTACTAAAGACTTCTGAATAAATAAAAAAATTGAAGTTTAAAGACAGATTGTGAAATTGAAAACTGTTCTACCACATATGGAAAATATCCAAGTAATTTGTATATGTATCCTTGTACAGCAGTAGGTTAAGTAAACTTAAAACTAATGATATATTTTGCAACTTTTTTTAATGGCCCTTAGGCAGATGTGTTTTTTATACAGCGAGTGTTCTGCAGTTTGTTACATCTCTGACGACCAGCCCAGGGTATCTTGTTAGAATCCAACAGTGGTTTGGTGATTAGGAGATAGTATTTAGAAATCTTAATCATTAGAATGTTTCCAGCCTGGACTGGCTTTGAACTAGCTACTTCCTGCATTGAAAGGCCAGTACTAACCATCTATGCAAAATCGGTGCGCCAGACGTATAATGATGTTTGAATTGGTAGCATTGTTTGCATATATTGTTTTTAATTAGCAATAATTAAATTTAAATAGTGTAATTTTCAATTATTTTTTCTTTGTTTTTTTTTTGTACTTTTTAAATGTATTTATTATTAGTATATGTATTTACTATTATTGATATAATTTTTTTTAATATAGTTTATTTTTTATTGTTTTACCAAGTATTTCCATATTGGTAAAATATTGAACTATTTTCTTGTGAATTGCATTTCTTTTAGATTATTATTTGTTAATGAATTTGCTGTTTTTGTTAAATATGAATGTTAACATAATGCTTAGTTTGTGCATGTATGGTAATTTACTACTTAGTGTTCAGTAAGTAATTTATTATTGATTGTTCCTTTGTAACAATGCTGTAGAATCATTGTTCCGCTTCATATTCATTCCATGTCTTAGACAAGTTCTTAACTACGAGAGAAGTACAATAAGTTGTATTTATGTATAATACAGATTCATTGAAATTACATGTATATATCTTAATGAATTAAGTTCCTTTAATTCACTTTATCATACAATCTAATCTTAATATTAAATTAAAGTGAAGAAATTAAGCAATAATATTAAATAAATAATTCCTGAAGATGAGTGATCTTTATTAATTAATTTTCTTTATGTTTTTAGTTAACTATTTTTGTTTATTGTTGCTAGTCATTTTTGTTATATTAGTTGAATAATTATAATCAGTAATTAACTTTATAATTGTCCTTAAATAATGTGTTTTCTCTTAATAATTTAATTGATTTGTTTGTGTATTATTATCTGTTTACTATTGCTTGTAGACTTTTCTGGATATTTTAGAAACAATTAACTTACTTTTTTTCAACAGTGGTTTGACATTAAAGAATATACTTTCCCACTTTCATCATCATGCTTTTAGTCTTTTCGAACCCACCTTCAGTAACATAAATGTCTCCAAAGTTGGTCACCGAAGTGGACTGAAAATTAAGTGTTAGTTTACAGTAAAATCTGCAGTTTATTATTAAATATAAATAATTTTCATCTGCAGCTGTCATAGACAAAACATTGTTGGTAAAATGTATTTCTTCATTTGCAAAGAAAGAGCTATACTAAATGGAAAATATTGAAAACTATTTAAAAATGAATAAATTAGAATTAAACTTATGTTTCATCATGTATTTAATACTGGTTTCGACATTCATCATAGATTTTTTGAAGTCTGTTTTAAATTAGCATTACCTAAGTCAAACTTCCATCTTTAGATAGTAAAATCATCTTCTCATTATTGAACTCTGTTATGGTTACGTCTTGAACCAATTTTTAATCGTAAATAAAGTACAGTAAAACTACATTTCGAGTGAGGTTTGTTTTTTCTGCCTGTTTAAATTTCTCCATATAAGGGCGAGTAAACATGTTATTTTAGTAATTAATAAGTCTTTTGGTCTTGTTCTATTAATTTTTGTATTATATTTATGATGTACAATCTCTTTAGTTGCTGTGAAGTTTATTACAAAATGGCTGAAACATGTCAGATATATTATTCTTTTATAAACATTGAGTTCAAGAATATAGTAACTGATAATCATATGAGTATGCAAATAAGGAAAAAGTTCGCTAAAACTCATGTCTAGAGTGTTCTAACTTATGGGTGTGAACAGATGCTTGGAAAAGCAGAAAGAAGAAGAGTAGAAGCAGTGGAAATGTTAATTTGGAGGAGAATAACAATATCAAGGGAAAAGATGTGGGTGGATAGGAAAAGAAATGATCAAGTGTTATCAGAAGTGAGTGAGAGGAAGTCCTTGCTAAATTTTATACGAAGAAGAAGAAGAGAAAAATTGATAGGACATGTAATACAACATGACCAGTTGTTGATGAATATATTTGAGGGCAAGGTTTTAGGTAAAAAACCTAGAGGTAGACCGAGAGCAACCATCATCAATAATGTTAAAAAGAAGAGATGGGCCTTGGTTCATATAATGACTTGAAGGGTGAGGCGGAGATGAGGGTGATGTGGTTAATCAACAAGGCGTAGCCTTTAGTAAATGATGATGAGTTCAATTACAGATTTATTTGTTAAAAGCATTATAAAGAAAGAGGTTAATCTTCGTAAATATAATTTTAAAAAATTAATAAAATGAGACTATAAATTATTAATAGCTTTTATAGCAAGAAATTTAAACTGACACAAAGTAAATCAATCAAGGTATTTTTTTCAATTTCACTCACTTATAGTGATGAACTAATTTCTGATCATACAGTTCACTTATGAGATATATTTTGAAGTTTGCTGTAGGTAACTCTGCTGTACCCTTTTTAACCTTTCTAAGGTTTGCTGTAGGTAAGTTAGGCGTAAAGAAACAATCTGCTGAGCATTGAAGTTAGTATTAAACAATACAATAAAATGTAGTTTTGGATTATTTTTTTTATAAACAATTTTTGAGTTTTCTGATTCAAAAAGATTTTTATTAAAAATAGATAGCTTAAATTTACTAATCTATGTTTACTCACTATGCATTTATTTTGATTAAGCTTAAGTCATTATTAGACATTTTAGTTATTAATTTAGTTCACTTTTTTTTATTTAATTTGTATAAGGGTAACAAAAAGACAAACTCTTTAAAGAGAAAAATCTAATGGTGTTAGTTAATAGAATTGAATTTTTATAGTGGTTAATGTCCATAATCTCTGAACATTGTTGACCAGTTTTTATCAATTCCGAATGATTTAAAAGATTACTAAAATATAGATACTTTGAATTAAGTTATTTAAAAGTCATGATGAAAGTGAAATCAGACAAATGATTTTTATTACTATTATTTTTGATTTTTTCTTCATGTTTTAAATAAAACAACTAATGAAATTCTGCATAAATCCAGAATTTCATTAGTACACAGAATACTGTGTACTCTTCGTATCAGAATTTTCATTTTTTATTATATACTTAAGAAATAACTACTTATATATTTTATTCTTTAATTTAATTGTGTGTATTGCTATTATTGAACTTTTACCAGGTAAAAACTATTAAAATGGAAGTATTTTTTGATAAGTGATTTATTTCATGATCTGTAAAATTATTTATAAATTTTAATAATGTATTGTTAGTCTAAACATACCTATACTAATTTTAATCATTGATTTTAAAATATAAATAATCTAGCTTGTTTGTTCACTTGTATTGGGTTTATAATATTTATACTACTTGTAATAGTGTCATTAATTAATAATATTTATTACGTATTATATAGCAATATCCAAATCCTAAACAATCAATACTAAAGGATGTTGGGTTAACCAAGACTATTTCATTTTCGTAGAAATGGTTAAAATTATTCTTATTCTTTATTAATTCAAGTAAATGCCTTGAAATTCTGAAATGTTCGTAGAATATCTGAAAACTACAATTTTAATGAGTATCAGGTATACTATTGCTTGCATGGTGTTCCACTAAAAATTAAAACTGATTGGAAGTACACTTTACATTACTTATAACAAAACATAAGAATAGTACAAGCACAGTGGAAGTAATTTCATATAACAATAACTATTATGCATAAGGCATGCTGCAGCTGTCACTATAAAGTCAACATATTGAAAAATGTATGCCTGACTGATCTCCATATCATCAGTTGCATCTTTTTTTATATCATCATTGTATGAGTGGAACATTAATCATCGTTTGTACTAAAAATAATAAAATCAGCAGATTGAACGCCATTGAGTTCTGACAAAACACATTACATTATTGAGAATAAATTAATGTATGGATAAAGTCATATATACTGATGGTCATCACTGTCTAGATCATTGAATTATTTCAAGTTAACATGTAATGTCATTAGTTCATTGATTGTCAGGTTTGTGAGATTGTTATTTTAATAATTAATTTTTGTTTCTGTTAGTGTGATTTTTTTATCTTATTTATTATTATCAAAACATGTATTAATATTCATGACATATTGAATTATATTACAATGACATATAAGATTATAATTATATTAAATTTACCGGTACAGTCCATTCCGTCATGCATGCTGGGCTGCCTTTATAACTAGGCACACTAGGTATCTGTCTTGAAGCAGGATGAAATGAGTTTTAGTACCGTAAATCCTAAAATAACATAAATATCCTGTTGAGCAAAAATAAGACAGTTGAGGGAATAATCTAATTAATTTACAGTAAATGCACTTGTGTCAAAAATGACCATGTAAAAATAGTTAACATTTTTCTAATTTCTGAGGTGTCTTGAAGTAAAAATCTGGCCTCAACAAAAGAAAACATACACACTGATCAAGTCTTCCTAAATCAGTTCATTTGAAATTAGTTAAATCAGTTTCACTGCAGAATCAAATACCTTTTCCAAGCTAAGCACTATTGATTTTTAATAAGAATTAATTCATTAATAAATAGAATTATAATGCATATATGTTTTTGACTGTACAAGCAATGTACAATGCTCAATATAGAGCAAATAACTGTATACAATTTTTGTCTAGCATTAGAAAAACTGATAGGTAGACATGACTAAGGAGAGGTTTAAAAATAGTGTCTAGAAGAGTGGCACCTTTAAAGCCAGTCCTGAATATATGTACCTTATTTGAATTATTAAAGCTGGTACTACACATATATATGTGTACGTTTAAATAAGTGGACATATAAATATTTATTTTTTCAATTTTTGTCAGTAAATTTTATTAATCCTTTTATTGCAATTTTTTTCTCTAATGATATATAATGACATGTAATTTATTAGTGTTATTTTATTTATTTAAATATTTTATTTCTGTTGATTATTTTTATCATTTAAGTTATGTTATGATTTGTAATGAGATAAATTAGATTTATTGATTCAGATCTTGAATTAAATTTTTAATAATAGATTTGTTAAAAAGTATTTTTAATAATGTGCCTTTAATTTTTTTTATATAAGAATACATTTTATTAATAATAATAATTATTATAATCATATCTATAGGCTATGGTCTTAATTTTATTAGGCTACTGTATTATTTTAATTTAATCTAATATATTTACAACAAGATTCTGTAAAGATATCATTTATTTTGATTTTTGTGTTCCAAAAGTGTGTTTATTTTAAAATGTATGTACAAAATGTTTATTATTGTGTAGTTGCTATTGTTTTATGAATTTTATTTTTAATTACAAATGACTCAATGACATTTAGTTGGTAATTAAAACATCATCATTCATTGGTACCTTTTTAGAAATAGCTGGTATTAAATTAAATTTTGATATTAAAAACTATGAGTATTCCTAGTTTGTACTAGTAAAAAGGAATTAAAAAACATTTATTAGTTAAAATTTAATACATTCATTTAATTAGATAATTAAACATATTAATTTATTAACTAAAATGATACCATAATTTGAATTGTCTTGTGCCCACTGACTTAATATAAATCATGGATAATAATCATATTAATAAAAAGAAGAAATACTGATCATAAGGTTATTTTAGATAGATATCTCAAAATAATACTATGTTGATATTGTCAGAGCAACTTAAAAAAATAATAATTGATCACACTGTTGTGCTATACAATGAAAATTAACTATTTATTTTATTGGACTCAAAAGTGCTTGTCAAATAGTAGTTATTCAGGGATCCAAAACGACAGCTTGACACAATCCAAGATTTTATAAAATTAGCAGTTAATTTGAGTTTAGATATAATTTATAAATTGTAATAAATATAAAAAAAATTATATAAAAATGTGATTTTTGCCGAGATTTTAAGTATTGGTTTTCCATAATATGTTAGGGAATTTGGATGTTTTCCAAAATCATAATATCGGTTTTGGTTTATAATGAATCATATGTATGTAGTATTACAGAAAAAATTTATGTTATGTCCAGTGATTAATTTTGTAGATGCAGGTGCCGATTAAAAAAAGTGTCTAAGGAATTAAGTATTTAGATGAAATTTCTTACTTTTTAGCGCATTTTGATGTCGGTTCCTTTTTATTTTTTTTCAAATAATCAAAATATTAAGGCATCTTGAATTTATTTCAGCCAGATTGGTACTAAGAACAACTTTCTGAAGAAGGTATTTTTTTTTGTGTACTTACAAAAATGTTGCTTTAAGTTATGATTATGATACTTGATAATAAAGATACAGTGGGGCATATTTAGAGACATTATTGGTCAGTATAATTTAAATTACTGTTATGTTTTGTATTTTAAAATGGTTTAGCAGCTTTGGTGGAAGTCATTTTGTAGAAAATTGTTTCTATTAAAAAAAAAGTTGATTAAATTTTACTATCATTCCTATAAGTATTGATGGATAAAAACTGTTTATATAAATAGAACTTTCTTTTCACAGTTTGTAGGTACGTGCCATTTTTTTTGTGGTCTTTTTTATTAAGTTACAATAGATTTAAAAAAATATTTATATATACATTTATATCTCCCATTGTATTGCAATTAAGGATTTTTTCTTAAAATTAAATGTTTTCATTGTTGGTCTGTTTTCTGTTAAAACAGTCTTTATTATTTTCTGATAATATAATTTGTGTGTTTTTCTTATTTTTTATCGTTTAAGAAAAGCAGTGCAGGTATTTGTAACACCAATAATATATATAATAATTATAGTACTTAATGTATTAGGATATATTAGAATAGATTTAGTGTGTGGTACCCCAATAATGTATTAAATATTAATAATGTATTGACATCTGAACAGTGAAAGTTAAAAAAAAAATCTGATATATATTATATATGATAAAAAAAATTTTTTTTTATAAATTTATTTTTTATAAAAGAGTATTTTTATTTGCTATTTCTCAACCTGTTAAACATTTCTTATCATTTGTTTTGGAAGAAAATGTGACATTTGTATACTAAAATACTGAGAATTTTTTTCATTTGTATTTTTATTATACTTCATGTAATTTATAATGTTCTACATCTGTTTAGCCTCCATTTATGATAATATTAACAAAGTTATTTTAAATTACATTTTTATTTTGAATATTATTCTTATTTCTTGCCTTATGAATAACATTATCATTTTACAAACAGAAATGATCAAACAAGCTTTCTTTGTCACATTCATTAAATCTTTTTTAAGTAATCTTGATCAGAAAACAAAATTTAGCATTATATAACAGTATGTCTTATAATCCAACACATACATATGATATTTCTGAATTATTTATTTATATATAAAACCATATTTATGTTAGCTGAATATTGCACTCTTATGATGTAGGAAGAAGTTCATTTCACAAGTAGATTAGAGTATATATTTTTGCTTTTAATTCATTTAAAGTACTTACCCAAAAAATATTGGAATTTAAAAATAAGATTTTCATAATCATGTTACATCAGTCAATTCAGAAAGGTGTACAAATTTTATAAAATAATCATTAGGGTCTATTCACTTTCTAAATACTGGAGATATTCTTCCAGAAAATCTTTTCATGACTATAAATCCAATGTTTTCCTAGTGATATTGCAATAACATAAATATGTTATTTAATGAAAGTGAAAACTTTATTTTGTCTTACTAATGTACAAATTCTGTTTTAACAGATAGAAGTTAGTCCTAGTGTTTATTGATTACAAATTAATTTGATTTGTTATTTAGTAACTTTTTCTTTAAATTTATTCTATGTAAATTTCAACTTATCTTGCTTTATGTTCAAATACATATTTATTGGTAGTTAACTTTTTATAATTTTTGTTGCCAAATTGATCTATTTTATAACTTGTGAAAGTGAGTGAAATATAGCCATTCACTTCAGCCCCAAGAAGTTTTTTATACACTTCTGTTCCTAGGCCTTTAACCTTCAGTTTAGTGCCACTTAACAGTACAATACCAGACAGTGTAACAGTTTTATTTTCTTAAGAGCTTTGCCCTCTACAATGGAAGTTTCATGCCTTCTATGAATCATGAACACAGTTCACATATAGAATCATTGTTCTCTGTTTGTAGAAAACTAAGAGTTTGACAGAATTCTGTATTCTTATTTAGGATCTTATCAAGCTTTGGCCAGAAAAAGCCCACCGTGATCTCTGCTGTTGTCCAAATTTAAAAGTTTTGTTATCAGTAAAATCACCCTCTTGTTTATTCCGTTAGTATTTGTATGGACTGAAATATAGTATCATGTGACAGCATTAAGAACTGATAACAGCAATTAATAATGCTTTCAACCAAGCTCAGAATTGAAGTGTAAGGTTAGATACCATAAGTGCCATTTGACTATTCTTAACAATGAAGCCCTGTACTCTTGTTCAGCACTTTATTAAAAATAGCAATAATTTCCTTTTGACAACTGTAGACCACTCAATGAGGTTGTAACTTAGTCTTGTTTTAGGCATCTCGTTTCAAACTGTAAGCCAGTCCAAGAAAAGCGATCATACAAAAACCTTACACTTTATGTCTGCACCGACCAGAAGTCATCCTGAAAGAGATTTTGACTATAAGTGGCTGTATCAATTGGCTTTTAGTCAGCATTTGTTTAAACTTTATGTCCAGCATAGAATGCTTTAGCCACATAGTTATGAAGTGGGGATCCATCTGTTGATTCCCTTTCCACCACCATATGCCATTAGTTATTTAAATAAACATAGATTGTAGATTTACTTGAAAAATCATTAAAAATATAGTGCAGTAGGTTTTAACATCGTAACTATTAAGGAATTACTGTGGTTAGTTTGCAAATATGATAATATAGTTTTTAAATTTTTGATTAACTGCAAACTTTTATTTTTTAATAAACTATTATTTCTTTCTAGAAGACTTTGTTATTATGCATTATATAAGATGAGTATATTTAAGCACTTTTTATTATCTCGACAGCTTATAAATTTAGATTAGTTTATACAAATTAAAACTAATAAATGCTCAATCCAATTTTTAAACTGTTATTTGTAGTTATAACAGAATTAATAAAAAATAATAAATCAACAAAACATAAGATTAATGTGTAACCTTTATATTTTGTGTTGATTTAAAACTTCATTCCTTTTCTTTTTACATTTTAAAACGTTTTTCCTTTTCTTTTACATTTTTATTTATAATCTGAGTTGAAAGTCAAGAAGTTATTGGGGTTCTACCATAGATATTTTTAGGCTGTAATTGATATGTAGTAACCTTCTATTTTTTAGAATACAACTTTTCTCATTAAGAATAATCAGGTTGTATTTTAAAATCTGTTATTGTAATGGTAGTTACTATTAGTGTTGTGTATTTAATGGGTAATGTAGATTATATATATATATGTATATTGTATTTTTTTATTTAGCATATTATGGATATAAATTAACTTTCTCTAACACAGTTTGCTTATATTATTTTATTATTGTTAAATGGGAAATTGTTTCCCATAATTATTGTTTTTATTTTTTTGTATTGTTTTTTTTTATATTTTTTGTTAAATAAAAAAACACAAGGTATCTTAAGACTACTGTATCAAGGTCTAGGGGGGGTGCTGAGTGGAGTGGTAACATCTCAGCCTTTCATCCGGAGGTTTCGAATCCTGATCAGGCATGGGATTTTTCATATGCTACAAAAATTCCATTTCTAAATCTCATGGAGACGGAAACTCACTTATGTGGTGAGTTCATAAAGCAAAAAAAAGAAACAATATGATGCTTAAAAAAATGAAAATGGACAATTATTTAATTAATAAAAAAAAATGGAATATTCAAATAAAATATTAAAGTGAAATTAATTAAAATTAAGATTCTTTTTCTGTTATCTACATTCAACTATTATTGTTTCATGTTGATTAAAACAAGTTAAATTTTTGGTCTTTGTTAAATTACTGCGGATGGTCTCTTTTTTTTTTTGTTAAGCTTACAGAACAACCGTAAGGTATTACTTCAGAGATGATATGTATGAATGTAAATGACATTTAGTCTTGTACAAGTCTCAGGTTGACCATTCCTGAAATGTGTGGTTAAATTGAAACCCAACCACCAAAGAACACTGGTATCCATGAACTAGTGTTCAAATCCATATAAAAGTAACTGCTTTTACTAGGATTTGAACCTTAGAACTCTCAACTTTGAAATCAGCTGATTTGCAATGATGAGTTCACCACGTAGACTGTTGTTGGTCTGGTATTTTTTTACTACTTATATATCTTCCTGTTTAAAAATGTAAAAATCATGTCCAAAGTTCATTATGATACAAATAAACCAAATGTTTCTGTTTATAAACTTTTGTTTAAACAGTATGTATACTTTTTAAACCAGTAGTATACTATTTTTTGAGGATAATATACTGCTTTTGGGATTTAACAATAGTTTACTTTTGTTTTATAATGTAATAATGAAGTAAATATGATTTATAAATTAATGCTTTATTACAATCCATGTTTACATGCTGCATTATATACTGATAATATAGTTGATTTTTGAAATTGTTTTCAAGGTAATTTGTTAATAGTACTGTCAATATATAATGCTACATTGTAAGCTTATTATTTGGATCAATTTTGTTTATATGTATTTGATGACCACTAACAAAATAATTTCTTTATAATAATTTTTAAATATCCTCAAGGTAACCAGTCCCTGCTATTAGGTCACAACAATCACCTCAGGGTGTCATGACAGCAGTCTCTGCCCTCTCTGTACCCCTTGTATGACAAGGGTTTTCCCAATAGGGTAACTAACAAAATAATTATATAACTACAATAACTATAAATGTTACTTTATAACTTCTGTGCCTGATATTCATTGTAATTTTTTTTTTTAAATATCATATTTATTTAATTGTACAGATATAATTTCAATGATATTATCTGGTTTGGTGATAGTTAATTTATATATTCCTTATGTGTATTTTATAAAAATTTACTAAAGAAGTTAGTGCTTTACACTTTTATTACTAGTGTATTGTTAAGATGTGACTAGTAAATAAAGAAATAATTATAGTTATTATAAAAGACTGCCATAATAATTGTTTGCACAAAATAACATGTTGCATTGACAATCTGCTTTTTTTTTTTAAAAAAAAAAGCTTTTATGTTTAAGAAAATAATTTTTATTGATTTTATTTTTAAAATGATGCAATAGAGATTTTAATAAAATTAATTTCGTTTTAGTATAATTATGTTATTGTAGTATTGCTGAATGAAATTTGTTTTATCACTTTTTTAATTGACAAAAATCAGGTGTTATATACAATTCTGGACAGTAAATGTAGATTAAGATTTCTGTTTGATTATTATATGTCATATTATACTGATCTTTCTGTAATTGGTAGAGCAAAAAAATTGGCTATACTCTATAACTGTTGGAATGATTTAGTTGGTTGGACTGGTAAGGTTCATAAAGTTACTAGTAATAGTATCATAACTGATGCGAACAATAGTGTAACTATTATATATTATTGAACATTCTTTAACGATTACTTTTATCAAATTGCTAGATTTACAGTATCCAGTACATTTATCATAGATATCAGTTGAATTCAGAAGATTGGGTTGTCTAGTCAGAACATTTTTTATGTTTCTTACTTGGCTGTGCAAACTAATACCAGTTCACAACCTCATATATGTCTGTTAAAGATACATTCCAGTCAGTTCTTGGCCAACTTATTTGTTAGTAATTTCAAGTTGTATTAATTCATAGTAAATAAAAATTTAGAAAAATTTACAGAAAAATAATGTTAAAAAAGAAATATATGTGATAAAAAATGCAGTGGCTAGCTTATACATACTATAATTGCCACTGTTATTATTATGATAATGTGTGATTCAATATATAGACCTGATTGTTTTTTGTATGTTTTTTCATGTCTGAAATTTTGTAATTATTTTAATTATTGAAATTGTGAATTAATGTTTGTAGCAAATTATAAATCAGTAAAGATAATGTTGTAGGTTATAGTATATTGCATGCAGTTAATTTATATTTATTTATTTTTAAAATTCTATTAGATCTGTATCATTAAAAATCACATATCATTCTTTATTTATGTTTTTTGTTTGTTACATAATGCTTGTGATAGAAATATACATATATTCAACTATTTATTTGTTAACTAACTTTTTTCATTGTAACCTTATGGTAAATAGCCATTAGTGTATTTGGCAACTTTATACTTAATATCTTGAATTCTTATAATTTAACTTGTTTCTTTCTCTTTCGCTAAAATATCTTCAGCTACCTTTATAATGTTTGTAACCTTTTCTTTATAGGTATTTTTATTTATCTGGTACATTGAAAGTTCATGGTTTTGTGTTTTTATATTGGACAATATTGCTAATTTTTCCTAAAAATATTTTAATAATAGAAATATTATTACTTACAGGACTATACCATATTATGGGGAGCAGCTACAGTATCCACCATAACCTATAATAATCAAATTAAACTCGCTGCTTGTAGAGCAGTTGTTGATGAATCTTGCAACAAGTGTTTATCATTCCTATCAACTGTGATATATATATAATGATACATTCTTGCTGTTGGAAGGATATAATGCTGCTGAGGTACATGACAATTTTACATTTTGGTAATAATGTTGGAAAGCTTTTAAAACTAACTGTAGCATACTTTATTTTTAGGTAAAAGTTTTACCTGTTTTTAAGGAAGCTTCTGTCTAGGTTAAATTTCAGGCTGCTGGTGTTGAGCTGTTTGATACAGCTGCAGCACTTGAAATGGGTTTTAAAATATGGTGAATTAAGGGAGGGTGTAAAATATAAATTGCTTGTATAGATAAGCGTCTAGTTTGTTGTACTCTGTATTATTTATATATAAGATCTTAATGTTGTTTGTAGATGTTCATGAAAATTTGGCTTGTTTCAATGAGCTGATTTTTAAAAGTGGAGTTATTGGTGGACTGACTGGTTTGATATTCTTTGTATTGTTATTAAAAGTGCATTATGCTTGTCCTTTGTAGAAGTTGTTTAAATCTGTAACTTGTGCATAGAACAACCAGAATGCAGCGTCTTACAGTAATGGTAAGAACACAAAAAATGAAACTATTTCATTCCATATTATGGGGAGCAGCTACAGTATCCACCATAACCTATAATAATCAAATTAAACTCGCTGCTTGTAGAGCAGTTGTTGATGAATCTTGCAACAAGTGTTTATCATTCCTATCAACTGTGATATATATATAATGATACATTCTTGCTGTTGGAAGGATATAATGCTGCTGAGGTACATGACAATTTTACATTTTGGTAATAATGTTGGAAAGCTTTTAAAACTAACTGTAGCATACTTTATTTTTAGGTAAAAGTTTTACCTGTTTTTAAGGAAGCTTCTGTCTAGGTTAAATTTCAGGCTGCTGGTGTTGAGCTGTTTGATACAGCTGCAGCACTTGAAATGGGTTTTAAAATATGGTGAATTAAGGGAGGGTGTAAAATATAAATTGCTTGTATAGATAAGCGTCTAGTTTGTTGTACTCTGTATTATTTATATATAAGATCTTAATGTTGTTTGTAGATGTTCATGAAAATTTGGCTTGTTTCAATGAGCTGATTTTTAAAAGTGGAGTTATTGGTGGACTGACTGGTTTGATATTCTTTGTATTGTTATTAAAAGTGCATTATGCTTGTCCTTTGTAGAAGTTGTTTAAATCTGTAACTTGTGCATAGAACAACTAGAATGCAGCTTCTTACAGTAATGTTAAGAACACAAAAAATGAAACTATTTCATTCCACAGCTGAATCCACTTGTGTAGACAATCTCATTGGAACAAATTATACATGTACAAACATAAATAAAAATATGAAGATGTTATACATAATAGAGAATGCAAACTAAACTGCTTAAGCCATTCAGAATTTATAAAAATGAACTAATACTATTGAAACCATATATACTTTTCAAACACATTAAAAATAATAAAGATCTCACAAAACCCATTTCAAACAATAACACCTATAATAGAACCACATCAATTAGCAGTCTCTGAAGAAGCTTATCACTAAGCAAAAGTTAGCTCAGCACAAGTAAAGTTTTTATTATTTTCACATTAAATTTCACTGTTCATTTAAAGACTGTTTTAAAAATTTTAATTTAAAGTTATGATGTGTACACATATCAGATTCAATCTTATAATGTTATTATTATAGTTGAAGAAGTATATGCACCCTCATTGTTTTAACAAGACAGCAAAATTCAAGCAGGCTTTTTGAAGCAAAAATTATCAGTAGTTTCTGTTGTTTTGTGACCACCAAGAATTTTTCTCAGAACATAGATTGATGGCAAAATCAGTTTATTGTTATTACCAAAGAAGCTTTGTAGGTAATACAAAATGAATGGAACTCTCAATTAGTGTGTTGTACTTTTGTGTGATTATGTATGATTGCACTCCGTAAACTGCATAAAGTTGTGAAGTATCATAATTTGACTGGTAAATTAAAAATAAGTTAAGGAACAGAAATGTTAGCATGGTGTTTAAACCGTACTGAAGTAAAATATTTAATTCTATTATTTTGCAAGTGAAAGAAAGACCCATTAGCAGATTTGATCATCCAATAATATATGATGCTGCTACGTATTAGAACCAACAACTAATTAATAATTATAAAAGGTAAATGTGATATGTAGTGAAGTTTGAAGCTTGTCCAGGTACAGATAGTTCCAAAAAAAAGAAGAATAGTACAAAGTTTTTGTGGGAGAATGATTCAATCAATTGCCTTACACCATACATCAAGGAACTCTATTAAATTGCAATCAAGAAAAACAGTTCATTAAGTAATGTTTTCATTAAATGGAAATTACATTTAAACGAACTACATTTAAACGTCTTTTCCCATCATACGGCTAAAGCTGCATTCCAGGAAAGTCCTACAGCTGTGGGTTGTTTCTGATGAACAGCTTACACACACAATTTAAAATATTTATCATTTTATTTAAATGTAATATTTTTTTGTTAATTTAATTCAATGATTCTAACTAAAGTGAGGCTGCATACCGTATTTAATTCACGTGGGTGTGGCGGAATTAGCAGTGATGGTCAGCACTAACTAAACTAATGCAATTTCATAACTTACATAGAACAAATTTCGCTTGCACGATCAGCAGACTGGTGTAGCTACAAAGCTTAACGCATCAGTTACCGAGTCAACGAGTGATCAAATTTGAGACCAAGTTACTTTTTTACACTTTAAATATTATTCATTATTTAATTCTAACGCTCACCTGTGATGTCCCAACATAGCAGTAGTTTAGAGCAGCGGTTCTCAAACTTTTCCGAGTCGCAGCACCTTTTTTCAATTAAAATTTTTCCATGGCACCCTACCCTAAGTAAAAGTATGACTACTTGTAAGAGATAAAAATAAATAAAATATGTGTATCTTCATTATTTTTTTTACTTTATTAACATTAAATTAATAATTATAAATATCTTGGTTGAATTAATTATGAAGCTTTTACAATATTTCACAACACCCCTGTGAAGAGGCTGCGGAATCAGTGGTTAAAGCATTTTTTGCAAGGGGGGTGCAATTTTGCAAAAATTTTTTTTTTCAAATATAGTTATTTTTTAGTTGTTAATAAATGTGCCTAAGAAAAATATGACCTTAATTAGGCGAAATCTCGAAATACTGAGGGTGACCTTGCTTTATAGCCTCACCTCCTTGACATTTTAAGTTGAAGATTTAATGGCATCAATGCCACATATGTAGAAGTAATCTGAACAAATATATACATATATTTATGTGTTTTCTGAACATTCGTTAAAGTAGTTTCCCTTCTAGAGCTGTAGTGCTAGTCGGGAAAGTAAAATGAAATTTTTTTCACTGATGAATACTTAACAAAATACAAATTTAAGTTCTTAAAATTACAATAGAGATTATATAATCTTGATGTTAAATTTAAAAACACAAGAGCAGATAGTGTATGCCAATTGAAACCTTGGAATTAACTATACTCTATTTTTTGTTGGTTAGTTTATACTATTTTTTATTTTTAATTGTAGCCTATAAGTTAGAACAATTGTTTGTATATTTATGGTAAGTTCTTATTATGATGATCATTACTATACTGCTATAAAAAATGAAAAATTTTATCAATTAACTTCTGAATTAATTCATAAGAGTGAAGGTTGGTTCTTAATTTTGTTACACAAAAAGGGTTTTCTATGTTATCCATCAATAAAAAAAAAAGGACTCGCCTTAAAAATTTTCTTTTATTTATTAAAAATTTTTTTTTTTAATTTTGAAGAGGAATTAACAATTTGTAACAATTAAATAGTTATGTTGTTTTTTTATATATAAAAACTGGATTTTAATCTAGATTCTGATTCGTTTTTGTTATTGAGTTTATGTTAGTTCTATTAAGAAGTCTGTCCTTCAGAATCTTTTGCACTCAGGAAACCAGCTGCTCAAATGTCTCTCTTGTAATTATTCAGCCTGCATAATGTTCTTGATTATGCTTAGTTCATGCTAAAAACATAAATAGTACTCATGACTTCATGAATAGTCAAGGAATAGACAATTTGAGGTTAATTTAGAAATTGTGAACCATGTGTTGGAAAGTAAAGCTCCTTCTTACTTTCTGTTTCTCAATTTCTCTTTTCCAGTTAATGACACTTTCATTTCTTGCCCTGAAGAGAACTTCTTTGCATTTGTAATACTCCTAGGTCTTTAACCATTGCTGTTAAATCAAGGAAATTCATTATTTGAATATGTTGTAGAAAATGCTACAGAATTGAACTTTTGTAATGGTATGACAACAGATTGACTACTGAACAAACATTGAAGTATTAGAACTAGAATAGACAGCAGTGTAAAATTCAGCTATGAGCGAATAACAGGAGAGATCCAAATAATCTTCAGACATTGGGTTTTTTTTCAAGATTCCCCTTGAAATTTCCATGGAAATTTATTTTCCGTGTTGCCATCTGCATCATTTTACTCTGTGTGAGCATTCCTGAATGTATTCCTCGTCTAGTAACATCATCATGATGTAAGAGAAAGAGATTTATAACTTTGCCAAAAACCAGTCACAATTGTTTTTTTAAGTTAAAAATTTGACACTGATAAATAAAACCTATTTTTTCTAACCTCAATTCTCTCCTAAAATTTTATATATGCAGATAAAAGGGAGTACAGTAGATTAAAATTATCCCACCTAAACAGAACTGTGGAAGATGGATAACCTGAAACCTCTAATCCCAAATATATTTAATAATTTTTTCAGTATGACTGTTAATTTGAGTGTTATGAATTTGTTATTGTCACTTTAAGAACTTGCAAAAATAAATTCAACTTTACTGCTCTAAATGGAATACATATTGTATAGTTCAAACAGGGCGCAGCTTTTCTAAACCATACAATAATTATATGAAAGCATATGTTACTTTATCATTAAAACCACTTACATTCCATCCCATTGAAAACAAATTACACATCCTCAAACACAAACAATATGACAGTGTTATACAAAAACAGTAAAAAAAATGCAAATTAGACATACTTTAGAAGTATAAAACTTGACAAAAACCTATAAAAGTAGCATTCAAAATGAACAAACACAATATATAAGACATCCTTCCAATACATCAAAAAAACCTAATTTAAACAGTAGTACAACATTCAGTGACACCAAAATTCAGTACTACCAGTGACAGTCAAAAGAACGATTTTTTGCTGGCTCACACCAGGCAAAGATTTTACAAATTGCATCTTCAGTTGTACTGTGGTCTATTTAAAGACTGTTCTACATTCTTCTTTTTTAAACTTGGCACATCATAGATAGAAAAAAAAAAATTGGATGTGCTTGATAACTTTTTACTATTGTATTTTTAATTTTTATTATAGTACTTGAAGTAAAATTGAAATTACAGATCTTGTTTACTTATGCTCTTTTTTTTTTAATAACATGTATAAGCAATATGTTTCTAACATTACAATTATTGTTATTCAGTCAGGTTAATGCTTATTAAAAATCAGGAAAACAAATTAAAAGTTATTATAAATATTTATTTAAATATTATTACAATGAATAAAATAATTTACAAAATTAACATTTAAATACATAATTAATTAGTTATTAATTTATTATTATAAAGCATCTCATTTATTGACTAGATTTTTAATTTTCTAATTTCCTTTCAGCTAAAGTGTAGGTTATGTTATTAAATCAGGCACTGATGGTTTTATTTAAATTATTATTTTTTATTAGTATTATTGTGCATGGGTTCATAGGCACTTATATGAACTATTCCATTAAGCTTCTTTCTTAATAGACTGATAGTCACTGTCAGAATAATCTCGTCCTAGAATAATGGACTCTTGTTATATCACGTTCGCTCATCGTTGGTACTCTTGGTTTTTTTTCTGGTGTTATTGCTAAACCTGTGACGGATAATTCTTGAATATCACTGTTCCATTGTACAGAATTTATGCTGTAAAAAAAATACTTAAGTTAAAATATTTACCGTTGTTAATGCAGTATTATTAATAGAACACTTCATTCAGATTAAAATGTTTGTACATTACACAGCTCATGTTAGGAATGACAGGTGTGTTACTCCAATTATAGGGGCATTGTGTTTGGTGAAAATGTTCTGTGTGTATTGATTTGAATATTTAATTAAAAAAATTTTTATTATAAAATCTCATTTGTAATTTCAAAAATTTAAGATTTAAATTAAATTTTATATTAGTATTATTTTAAATATTACTAATCTACATTGTATCAATGGCTTTTGTAAAAGAAAATATTTTATATAACTTTAAATAAATGAGTCGGAAGATCTTTTAAAAGTCTAATAAAGCAGAAGCATTTAAACAGAAGTTATTAAAAATGATTCTCGTTTGTAATTTGATTGATTTTTTTTTTTTCATTTGCACCATCTGTGAATCACATTGAAAAAACACTTTAATTTGCATCTTGTTTTTTTCTGCCAGTATTTTCATTCTCTGACTAACTTCGTTTCTCGTTCGGGAAAATCTTCTTCCTATTTTTCCAATTTGTTTTTCTTAATATATTTTATTTCAATTCTGAAATTATTTTGGTCTAAAATTTCTTCTTATTTAATATTTAATTCCTTTAGATTTTTGTTTCTTGAGACCAGTTATTTCTAGTTTTTAATTTAAAAATATAACTAAAGATCCTTTTTGTTAATTTGCTGCCTTTCTTTTTTTAAAAGAAAAAAAAAATTGTTTTTGTCTGTAAAAGCTTAATCTTTTTTTGTACATTTTTTTTCTCAAATTTCTGGTAAATTTTTTCATTTGATTTAAGGTATTTATTTTTTATAAATATTTTTATTTATTATTATTATTATTTGTAGGTAAGGTATCATATTTGTAAACATAAATGTATGGAAAAGTAACAATCTCTAATTCAGTACATATTAGTCTACTTTACTGTACATAATTAACATTTTCATGCACCATACAACAATTTGACATCCATTCCTATATCTTGAAAACATGTTGTGACTCCAATTTTTGAATATTATATTTCAAATAAAATTTACGTAAGTAAGCATAATAAATATTTAATACTGAGGACAAGCATGCTTAAATAAGAAACATCAATTAGCAGTAATACAGGTGGAGCAGAAACAATTTAAAACTTGAAAATGAATATCTTAATTGCAAAAAAATACTAAGTACAGCGTTGTAAAGAACAAGAATAAGTATTTGGTTTTCAACTCACATTTTGAAGATAATATGGGTCAAGTGACCACCATCTAATGTGCCTTTCATAAGGCGCTTCTCTGCACGTCCATGACTTTCCTCAGCCAATCCACTGAAATTACATGAATCTCTTCTCTGATGAAATCTTTCAGATCCTGTATAATGTGAAGTCTGTTGTTTTAAACCTTCTCTTTCAAATGGCCCCAAAGGAAAAAAATTGCACGCTAATAAATCAGGTGAGCAGGGAGGTCATGCAACATCTCTGAAATGGGAGATGCCATGTTGGGGAAAAATTTCCCAGATGACTGCCATGGAACTTTTTGTACTGTATGGGCAGTAGTGCCATCCTGTTGGAACCACACCAGGCATGTGTCGACACGATGTTGATGAAATTCATTAATTAAAAATAGCAAATTTTGTTGGTTCACAGTAGCACTACATAGCAATATGATGTGACTGTAACAGATTGATCATTAGCATTCTCAAAAAAATATGGTCCAATCACTCCAAATACAAACACCACACCATACTGTAACCTCTTCACTGTGCAGTGATTTCTCTTGCAACATGCATGGATCTCTGAAGTGTCAGAAAATATTTGAAGTTCTGCCTATTAATTGTCCATTTAGATGAAAATATGCTTCATCGGACATTAGCAGGTGATCCAGCAATTGCTATGTTTCTTCTATTACTTGCAGCAGTTGCCTGCAAAAGTCACTCAAATGATTCAAATCACATAGGTGGAGTTGTTGCACTACTTGAATTTTATAAGCATGTAACATTAAATCCTCAGTTCTATGGGTTAAGTATAAGGTGGTTAAGTGGCAACAAGCAGGACATTGTTGAGGATTATTTCTCAACGACTTTCCATACATTTCATACCACTTTCCATACATTTTCCGGTATTCACTCAGTTTAAAGATAACCAGGTGGCTTCTTATGACAATGGATGCATTAGCCCTGAATTGACTAATCAAATTGTTTCATTCCTGATGAGATGTCCAAATGTTTTACACTATAGTTAGCAGATTAGATCATGATTACAATTCAAGATCAATTTGTAAGATCTATCTAATTCTACATTAGTCATGTTCTTTTGTTTATTGTTCAGATAAAAACATTTTGTTACAAATTATTAAAATGCCACAATTTCTGAAAATTATAAGTAGATTTATTACATTTTTATTAACCTATTTAGATAGACAACCCTATCTGATTTTTGTGTATTGTTTTACATAAATTGGTTTAAGTAAAATTTCTTGAGGGTTTTGAAGGATTGTTTTAACATGGTTACATAAAGTTCTAATTCGACTTATGTAATACCTAAAAAGTGGTGTTGTAACCTGTAGATGTGATTAGCCATATTATATTTATTGCTCCAAATGTAGGATGAGCTCGACTTACAGTACTTGTGTTAAAACAGTCGACATACAACTTTTGGCATCCTGTCATAAAACGTAACTGATATAAAAGTAAACAAACAGATAGCATTCTGCCATGTGGTCTGCTTGGAATTTTTATTTCTGGGTTAGGAAATTTTGTTATTCTATTATGTTTACAAATTTTACATACTATTAAAGTAATTATTTTTAACTGTTATAAAAAATTTAATTTAAAATTCTTAGTCATGTCTATTGATCATCTGAAAAGAGAACATTAATCACATCTTGTTTTCTTTGCTCCACACATTCTCAATCATTAATTCACACACTTCTGTCAATCTTATTCCTAGTAATTTTCTCAAAATATTATACTTCACTTTTGGTTATATATCTCTTGTAAAAGTGTGATAACATTTTTATTAAACTAATTTAAAATATGACTAGCTTTTAAAATTTAAGTTATTTTCAGAACTCTAATGTAGGCAAATGTTTAATTAGTAATGTTGAAGATTGTGCAGTTTATAGGATTAACATAAAAGTATTGAAGAAACTTACTTATATGTGATCAAACAGTATATCTGATTATCTATGATCTACTTTAACCTAGAAAACAAGATTATACTCAAAAACAATTCTACAAAAATTCCACTCAAAATTCAAAACTGTATGGCTACTTCGATCGTTAAAACAATAATCATCATAGACTCTTAAGAAACACAAATTTACTCCAAAAAAATTAGGAAGAATTGAGGTTTCAATAATTTGCAAGTTTTTGGAATGACTGCATTTTCTGTTTTAAATGTGTAGTGACAACATTTGTTAATATAGCTTTTACTTACAGCAATTATTTTTTTATCTTTCTTTCATTTAATTTTTTTTATTTGTTTTCTTATGTATTTTTTCCTCTGTTTCATGATAGTTGTACTTTTTTGGAAGCTTAACTAGTGAGCACAGGTTAAATTTGGTTAGATTATATTTATAATTTTTCTGCAAATACCCACTGATTTGGAAGAAAAATTGAAAAAAGTGACTGTCAGATTCCAAAAAAAGAGCCAGATTGTTTAACAATCAAAATAGCCGTGTAGTTTTAGATGTTGGGAGAAGTTTTGTTCTTGTCCTGTTTTCTAAATTATTTCAATAACTCCTTTGTTTAATATGTTACGTTTATCAGATTTAATACGGCATATAAATTGGCAAGTTATCAGATAAAATTGGCATGTACATTACAAAATATGCATAGCCATTCTTATAATACAATCAAAGCAAGTATCTGAGTGTGATTGGGCCAGTCATGTAACAAAGTTAGTCACAACATACACTGATGATAAGAAGTATCATTCTTTGCGTGGTGTGATTAATGTTATATTTATCAGCAATTACAATTTTATGTATAACTATGAGATCGATTTCATCACGGATATATTTTTTTTCAGATATCAGCTTATTTAATTAATTGATGATTTTGAAATATTTTCTCTTTTTTCTGAAATAACATGCTGAATGATTGTTAATAGTAGATTTTAGTTAGTAGCATATAATATTCTATTATTGCATAACATTTGTTATCTTTCATTAATTTATTTGTGTTAGCATTTCTTCAAAACTGAATGACTATGTAGGGTCATTCTACAGAGGGTTCAATTCAGTGAAAAGAAAGTACAGTATTTTATAACAATAAGAATGTCTTTTGAAGCCATCTAAAATTAGATGGTATAATTTTCATTACCAAAGTTAAATTTTGCTTAAAACCAAATTATTTTTACCTCGGTTTCCTTATTGGACCATGTTCTAAGATCTCTTCAACCTTGGGCCAAATGAAGGAGAATTGTCTTTTCTCTTCTTCGTTTCTTTCTTCTCCATCACATTGGTATCTTTTCTGGAAAACAAAGGCTACATTCCTATTAATGTCTATCCTATTATATGTATAGATTTTTATCATATTTATTTAATTTGTTACCTAACAGGAGAAGGAAATTATGTATATACACTGGCAATCATCATTGTATGTATATGAGTTTGTGATAGTGTAACTCCAGAATGAATTATATTCCATGAAGTAATTGCTAAATGTTTTCTAATAGGATGAATTTATTATTATTAATATTTTTTAAAAATTTTACCAAACTAATATGAGTGTTTTTAATAAATATTAGTCGAAATTTTAATGGATTAAAATCATCTATTGGTCTACAACTTATCAAAATAGAGGCAAATTGGCTGGTTGAGTATCATGAAACCCCACCGGGTTTGTCTAGTGTTGAACTCGTCTTCCCAAATCAGCTGATTTGGAAGTCAAGAGTTCCAGCGTTCAAGTCCTAGTAAAGGCAGTTACTCTTATATGGATTTGAATACTAGATCGTGAATACTGGTGTTCTTTGGTGGTTGGGTTTCGATTAACCACACATCTCAGGAATGGTTGAACTTAGACTGTACAAGACTACACTTCATTTACACTCATACATATCACCCTCTGAAATATTATCTAAACAGTAATTACCAGAGGCTAAACAGGAAAAAAAAGAAAGAAAAAGTTGAGAATCATTAGGTCTGGATTAGCTGGATGAATATATTTAAACCAGCGATGGAAAATATTATTCCAAAGAATTATGCTGTATTTTTCTTTGATATGCTAATTTATTGAGTGCTATGTAAAATATATTTTTTTTAGTACTGTACTTGTATATTGTGATAAAAATTAACCCATTTTTTTACCTTGGTTGATCTTTTTGAACTTCTTTCATGATGACCTCTTCTTTCCTCTTTATCTTCACCTGTGAAATGATTAATTTTATTAAAATTGATGTTAAAATCAGCTTTTTGTAGAAAATGATGTAGAGGTTTGTTATCCTAATGCGGTATAACATAATAAATGTGTAATGTATTTATTTCATTATTTTAGGCAGTACCAGAGACATAATCATTTAAGGTTATAATAAAGAGATAATAAAAAATATCTGGCCCTTGATGGGAATCAAACTGGACACTAGTTGGATGAAATATTGGTATAATGATCACTAACCAGTTTGCTAGGCCTTTTGCTAAGCTCCAGTATTGCCTAGATTTAAATTTTATTTCTTTAATAATTTTTGATTTTTTTTTTTTACTTAACGAGGTTTAGAAAGTTATTTGGGAGAAGAACCGGGATCAGTGTAAAGGCTTGAGAAATTAAATTCTAAATTTGAACCTTTTTACAGTTTCCATTAGAGCTTCAAATTAAGAATAGAGGAATGGTAATCTATAATATTTATTATGTTACTCATAAATAAAGAGAAATAGTAATGTATTTGATATTGATTTTTCTTAGTTAAATTTACTTTGAAGAGCATCTCAGACCCTTTGAAAAGTTTCAGTTTCTCCCTCTAGATCTGCTTTTTTTAAAAAATCACTGAAAAAATGAGTAAATATTACTTAGTTAAACTGAGCTTAACTTTAACTTACTAGTCCTGGACAAAACAGTACATTGAAACTACTTTGATCAGAGATTTTCCATATTGATCATCAGTTCCATTAACTTTCTGCTTTCCTTTTCTTCCATCCTTTCTTCCGTGGTATCTCTCCCTGATTTAACCTGAGACACCATTCATAACTTTCAGTAGCCAACAAGCCAGCCACTTCATACTAGAACTTAGCAGGAAGATGATTCTGCCTATACGGCTGATCATAATTTCTGTTTCCTGAACAGAAGTTTGTATAAAGTTAAACTGGTGGCTGAGATGCAATGAGATTGTCAGATCATTTACTTCAACTAAAATATAAATCCAAACTTACTGTTATAATATGTGAATGAATAATTTTACTGTAACTTGTCATTTTCATAGCGAATTTTCAGCTGTAAAATAGCTGACTGTATGATGAATTACATAGATCTATTTTGTGTATTTGTTTTAACATTTTTGAAGGATATTACCATTATAGATTTGCATATTATAAAATAATTTTTCATAAAGCAAAAACAAAGCCATTGTCTTGTATTATGTTTAATTACACTGTGGAACAGATTTCAATTTTTTTTCTGCTTCCTTAATGAAAATATGTGTCTCTTATAGATTTTTATCTCCTGAATTAAAATCTGTTTTCAAAAATATTCTATCACATAAGGGTTGAGAGAAATAGTAAATTTAATTTTTACTGAATTTACCAGTATTTTTAAAAGTAAAGGCTAATAATTTTGGGAGGTTACAATATTAAAACAATACAGTAAAAGTTTTTTTTGTTGATATATAAATTAAAAAGTATTTGATTAGTTTAAAAAGAAAATGAAGTTGACTATACTCTTTTTACATTATTTTAAGGTACAAAAATTGAAAAATTTACATCTATAAACTGAACTGGAATTTTTAATTCTACATGCCTAGCTGAATGTTTTTTTGCGTATGTTTTCCTCTTGTATGTGTATATAGTATCTCTTATCAGCTGCCAAAAATAGTCTGCAACCATTGATGGTATCCATTTTTCTTGGTAATGATGTGTTTGAGATTTGAGATTTCCAGGTGAAATCAATCACCATGACCATCGCTAACATCTACAAGTTTCTTGGAAAAAATTTACATGGCTATGCAGAAAATGCATCTTTATAGATATTTTACATCCAATATTTCTATATGCCTAAATCATATTGGCAATTACCTCCTTGTAATTAGGTGCTTTTCTCTTTTACAATAAAGTTATTGACAACTGATTTGAATGTTTTCCAAGCTTCCCATTCTGTTCCATGAAGCAGCGCATCAAAATGTACATCTTTCATTAGATCTCTTATCTGAGGCCCAATGAAGAGTCTACCTTCCTTGATTTTGGCATCACTGATTTTAGGAAATCTCTCCTGTTTGTATTGGAATCCCTTTTGTTCTTGATTCATGAACTTCACATAGCTTTCCATCAAATCAAGTTTGATAGTGGAGGCAAGAATTCTTTGTGTGGATATACAAGTGGTTCATGTAAAATGTTCTTTGTCCCAAGTTCATAGTGTTCATGCATAGGCCATTCTTTCACAGTGTAATGGGATGTTTTTGCTCTGCTATCAAACTCACATAGATAACAGATATGCTTTGTATAACCAAGCTGCATTCCGGCAAGCAGTGCTATGACTTTTTCACAGAATCAAGTAGAAGTTTCATTGTCTCATACAACTTCCTCATATTTATAGCATAGAAAACAGGTACAGTTGCAAGCACATTTTCTATATATTCAACTCCTTTCAAATTTGCCTTGGAAGCATCTATAAACAGACGCCATTGTTCTGGTTTATGTTCACATCCCAGATATTTCATAATTTTATCAATATATGTGCAAAAGACCATATTATCTTTTGAAGAAAACAACTGTAGTAAATGTTTTTCATGATTGCAATAAACAGATGTTTTGACATTTTTCTGCGGTAGATGCCATTCCTGTAGTCTAGAAGCTAGGAGCTCTGCTTTCTTTTTAGGTAAATCAAGATCAAAAATTAGATCATTCAGTTCCATCTGAGAAATTAGGTGTGGACCTGATACTGATGGCAAATAGCCCTCAGCATTTTTAGTAAGTTGGTTCATTTCTAAATTCTCTGATCCTTCTCTCTGGAGCTCATCTTCTGTTGGCCTTTTCAGAATAGTTAAGTTTTCATGTGATACAGGTATCAAAGCTGATGGTATATTGGGATATGTGGTTACATGTTTTGTTTTGGATGTATGCCCAGCAACCTGTACGAGACAAAAGTAATAGTGTGAAACATGATCATGATGGGGTTGTTCCCTCTAGATCATAGGTATTTAGTTTCTTTTTCCAGTAAGCCATGCTCTAAGGTCCTTTGTACAAGCACATATGTGGGCCCCATGGTTTGTCTTTGTCTCCAATTGAGCAACCGAAATAAAGTTTGTATGCTTTCTTAATTAATTGTACTTAAGTCATTGTCCTGTGAAATTTCAACATAAATTGTACACAAACATAACAAAAACCATTGCTGTTATTTAGACACTTTTGTGAAGACATGTTGAAACACTGACATTCAGTGGTAATAATCAAAGCTGATGAAGTTATATTTATCTATCACTCCAGAAGATTCTATTCTTTGAAGCTGAGAATAAAAAAAATAGTATTACCAACATTGCTTTTTATTATTTATTTATTACATTTTGTGAAGCATCATTCTGCATCTCCTGTATCAATTAACAAAAAAAAATATATATATATATATATATATATAAAAATGTATTTCTTGAAAGTTGAAGGTGATGGGAATAAAATTTAAGGATTTTTGGTATTTTACAGTTGTTATAATTATTCCAGTTGTAGTTTTTCAGGAAGCAAAATCATTGTTCCACTGAAATTTTTATTATTCCATTATTCCATGAAATATTAATATCACTATATCTTCCACTACTCAGAAAATTTTGTTTCTAAGAAAATGACAGAAAAATGATTTTTTATCATTTCTGAACAAATTTAACTGAATATTTGCTTCATCAAAAGATTTTCAGTTATGCTTGGATAGTTTTTCAAAAAAAGTAAATATCAATAGAAAATCAACATCCTTGAAGCTGAACATTTTTGATGTGAATAAAACCTTTTGTGAGGTTTTTATTAATTTATTTTAAAAGTAGCCACCTTTATGTGATATTAAACGATTTACTAATGGAACATTTACATTTAAAAACTGAGTGACAAATGATGATAATACTTTCTGGCTACCCTGATGAAGAGCTAAGAAAGGTTTTATTAACTCGCGCTGAGATTTAGATTTATAGAATTGTCTATAGATCCTCTCCAAGACTTCCACTGTTACTTTCTACCATTAACCATAACTTAAGATAATAATGCTCACCAACTAGTAACACCAAATATCATCAGTAAATATATTAATTCAGTTATCTTGTAATCTGTTAATTATAATACTGTATTTAAATTTGTTAATAGGATGACAACTGCATTTTTCATTTTAATTAAATATCTCATTTATTTCATGTTGTCGCCTTTTTCTGGCATTAATTATTAATTAAAAGAATTAATTATTAATAATTAATTTCTAGAAACACTTGTCAATCAGATACCTAATGTATGTAGTATACTTAGTATATAGAATATTCTGTAAGAAAATTTATTTTGTAGATCAATGAACCACCCCTATTTTGTTACAGAAATTTTTATAAAAAATTTCTTTATTATATATAAATTCTCAGACATGCTTATTATTATTATTATTTTATTTCTATACTTTCTTCATTACACAGTGGTAAATAAAATGTGTTATTAACTTCTACTCCCTTTAGGAAATGATTTTGATAGAAATCTTGTTCTTATTTCATTTGTTGTTTTTATCAGAGTGGTACTCCTTTAGATCCTTTAGGAGTAATCTTTTCCTGGATAAAAAATTCTTAAATTTTCATCCATTTCTTCAATGGAGTTAAATTGTAAATATGTAGTTGAAATGTTTTGCTAAGGACAAATAATTTGACTTTATATTACATTATCAAGGTAAGATGTAATACATTACCTTGGTTCTTATTTTTCACAGTGAGTGACCAACATGGTTGAAGTGGTGTTGGTGTGTTAGGTTCTTGTATTGCTCTTCTCAGCTTTCTTTCTTTGGTTTCATGACTCATGTGACTGTGTGATAAAGTATTACTGTGTGGTGCTTGGATAAAATGTTGCTGAGGTACTGATGGTGGCGGCGGTGGTGGTGGTGGTTGTTGTTGTTGTTTTTGGTTTGATTGGAATGATAGTCTCATTTCAACATCTGGAGGAGGTTGTTCAGGGTTTCCACTATTACCTGCAACTGTTACGGTCCAGCATGTTTCTGCTAAAGAGAAACAAAAGTAATGAGGTTAAATTAGACATAAAGTTTACTAAAATAATATTAATTGTTTGGTCTATGAATAAAACCTAACCTAAAGTAACTTCTAACCTAACCAGATGTATTTAATGTTTCATTAATTTTACATAACATTTAAGTAAATATTTACTAAGTGTACAAGTATTTCCATAATATTAAATATTTTCTGATTATAAGAATTATTTTTTTATGAAATACAAAAATAAAGTAATTATAAAATTATATTACATAATATCTTCTTATTTATAATAACTGATTTCAAAACTTGGTAGCAGTAATTGTGTTAAAACCATGACAATTATGAATAAGGTAAGTAATATTTACCTGAATTGTGTACTACAGGATGAGTAGCTGTAGGTACTTGTTGACGTCCTGTATCAATCCGGTTATATCGATGTACATGTCTACGTTGAACCTGTCGCATTGGCCATTTAATTGATGGCAAAACTGGGCTTTCTGATTGTGAATCACCTGTTGAGGAACTAGCTGTGATTGATGATAATTCCTGACAGGGAGTGTTTGGTGATCCTAAAGTAATTTAATTTGAATTATTATTAGATCGCTAACTTAAATTTATTTGAATAAATAATATTAGTATTTAAAAATATTACGGTTTGGTTTAAATTTTTATGGAGAACTTAACATTAAAGAAATGTGTAGTACAAATTTAAATAATTGTTATTGCATTTGTATCTGAAGATTTTTTTAAAATCCTTTACTTTTAGACTTCTACAAATATTCTTGGTTACTAATCCAGAAGTTGTTAGAATAAAGTTGTTTTACTATTCCAATTGCAATTTGCTAACTTTTCACATTACCTTTTACATATGTTTTAAATAATTCAACTTCTGTATTCATTACTTACCAATAAATGCCAGCAGTATGCACCCTGCCTTGTTTAATTTTAGTGTAACCAGTTGTACTGTTTTATTAAAAAAACCTTCGTTTTCATAACTTACCTAATATTTAATTTACAGATTGTTATACTTGATAGAAATTAAGCAGTAATATCCAGTTGTGGAAAGATCAAGTTCTTTAATGATTGGACACATTAATGGATGCAGTGAAACAAATTTTAACTTACTTTTTTGTTATTTCAATAATTTTTTCACTTTTTCATCTTAAATCTGTTTGGTGCATAGTTGGGAGTAATTCCCTATCCAGAAATATCGCATTTACAGGGATTTATGATGATATATGATGAACGGTGCAAAACCGTCTGTCATCTTTTCTTAGCTTATTATATATAGAGATTATTTTACCATTACTCACTTGACTGGATTTCAGAAGGAGGTGATGGAAGATGTAAATAATTATATCCTTGTTCAGAAGTAGGTGGTGAACAAATAGTTAATTCTTTTTGTTCTTTTTTAGTTGTTATATATTTTTTAGCAGATGATTTTATTTTACTATTTGTTAATATTGATCTTTTATTAGAATGTAATTGTGGTAAACTTTCACTTTGTTGCATAGCTATTTCAGAAAATGTTGGACTTCTAGATTTTGTTGATGTGGGTGATGTAACAGGACTTGACATCGGTATTCCTGGAAGATTAATATCAGAACTATCAGAGGAACTTCTTGGACTTCTTTTACTTCCTTTACTTAGATTTGGTAATTTTGAATCTCTGTCTTTGGTGTGGGATGTAGATGGTTCTTCTGCTGCTCGTATTTGTACTGTATATTGATGAACTTTATCTTCTGGTTTACCTACTACATTAACTGTTCTTGATATTGGTTCTCTTACTGTAACTTCATCAAATGCTGTGCTACTAGGAGAACCTGAAATGTTAAAATATTATTAATATATTAAAAGTGTAGCTCAGACTAAATCGCATGTTTTATCCAGTTGAAGTAAAAGAGTAACAATAACAAGTTATGGTTAATAGTAATGAGTTATGCATGATTTGATAAATATAAACATGTATGTTTTTTCTTCTTTTTAACCTCTGGGATCATCATTATGTATTGCTTCAGAGGATGAGATGAATGACAAATGTAGCATGTACCATGCCTGACTGGGATTCGAACCTGGGGCCTCCAAATGAAAGGCCGAGATGCCACGGAGGCTGGCGGAGTATAACATGTATGTTATACTTAATTATCATCACTTCTGTACTCTTAAACCTGACAAGGAGTTTTCTGTAGTATGAATTGTTTCCAAATGATTATGACAGCTTTTCCTAATAATAAATAACTTCTATTTCTATTATAATTATTCCATTTTAATATTTGTATATTATTATTTTGTGTTATTTTTTGTCATTTCCATTCATAGTCATCTGTTTTTTTAAGCAACTCGTAAAAATTTTTCATAAGTATAAAAGAGCCAAAAAAGTTAAAATACCGTGCAAAATAAAATATTTTGTTGCATTGTATTTTCTAAATAAAATATTAGAAACAAAAAAAACTTAATTAGTTTATTGTAACAAATTGAGCACTCTTCATTTGAAAAATTGTTATATTTGAGCAGTAAGTTGTAATAATATCTCTTACAGATGGTAGAAGGATGGGATCAATTAACAAAAGACAGATGGATCACTGTCACTGATCCCGGATCTCCAGAGATGGCTGTACTGAAAACATCAGGAACTGGGGTATGAGTTGACCCACTTCCGTTGTGGTCAGTGGTATTATTAAGGCATACTTGTGTGTGCGGATAGTGAAAACCTCTGCGAAATGCAATTACTACAGGAGCAGGTTATTGCAGAACACATGGTTCATATGTGATCGGTTCCTGCACCATTGGAAAGCATGCAGGAGAGAATTTAGCATGCTTATATCAGAGAACATCATTTGGACTATGCTACAGACCAGTCATGGCACGCAGCAGTGTCCACAATTTTGGTTGAGATCATCCGAACAAAGTTGATGAAAGATGTACAGGAGGTGAATAATTATTTCCAAGTCTTCCTACCTTGGGGTTGATCCTGGCCCCAAGGTGAATTTTAAAAAATTAAAAAAATAAACCACAGGATCCTGATGAGTTTGAGGCATGGGGCCAGCAAAGAGGTGTGGATGGAGACAAAGACATAAGGGGTGCTGTGATAATACCATAAGGTGGGCCTAGCATCCCAAGTTGTAGAGAGGGGGAGGGGTTTTAGTGTAGGCTCACAAGGAATATTCCTACACCAATATGGGGTAAGAAAAAGTCTTTCAATGAAAAAAATGCACAAAGTGTTAATTAGTTATAATGTGTAATGTAATATCCTATGGTTGAAATAGACATGTCATGAATAGCCTCTATAGAAACATTCACCATATAGATGTAAAGAAGGTTGTTGTTTTGGATTTTATAAATTAAGTATTTTTACAATTTTACATTTAACTACTACTACAAAAAAAGTAATTTATAAATATTTGTTGGTCACTATTAATTAAAAACTGTCATTTTCATTAGTTAGGTCCGAGTTTGGTAAATAAAATATATTAGCGACATGTAAAATTTACCACAAAATAAATAATAATAGACTTGACTAAATATGACAACAGTATAGAAATATAAATTATAAATGTGCTGAAAATTCTTTTAGCCAATGTTATGATAATTTAGTTAGGACAGTAGGATAACTGGATTATAAAATCAATTGTAAAATCATAGTTTTGGTCATGAATTACAAGAAACTTATCTATTCTTACAAACAATATGTAAATTAGTAGTTAATAGTCTGAGCATTTAATCAGTTAACCTATCTATTAAATGTCACATAACCAGACAGTTGCAGGCAACCCTTACACAAGAGACTAGTTATATTTAATATGGGGGTGCTATTTCTCAAAATATCAAACATCCAATGAAAGGCTTTTTTGAGAAATTAAGAAATATATAGTTTATTAAACCCAGTCACAAAGAATTGGTGGCTTTTGGGTTTGGCAAGAAGGTTCTTGAACCAAATGAATACCATTACAGTTTAGCATTCAAGTCCAGGAAAATGCATGTTATTCTCAAAGAGAATACTCTGACACAGCCATCTTGTACTTCAGGTGCTTTACATTGTTGTAACCATAAGAAACACCAGGGTAAATAGTGAAATCAATCAATATAACCTGGGTATTTTATATTTATATATATATCCCTACATTCAACATTGGATTTAGTGAATCTTTATAATTGATGTGAAAAAGCAACAGTGATGTAGGCTTATAAATAACAACTCATATCTGATGCTATAATTTGTAATCTAGTTGCACTATTGTGCCTAGATTTGGCTAAAAGGAGATTCAACACAGCATAGTTAAATTTTTTAAATTGATTTATTCATAGGTTTTAGGTGGTGTCTACTGCTACAGTCATTAGCCATAAATAAGTGTTATCAGCATTAAACAAATATATGTTGTTGGCTTTAGCTATTAATAGATCTGAGTAATAGCTGTCGTAACTGTGGTGGTTTACGGGAACCAGTCTATTAAGCATGATTTCAACCAATGACATTTTACCTTACTTCACACCCTTCAATTTCCAATTTTTACTCAGAGAGACATTCCAATGTTGTAGAACCATAAGATTTTAATGGACTAGTTTAACATCTTACCCAGACCCAAAAATGTAAATTAATGTGATTAATATTAATAATGTTTAACAATTAATATGGTTAATAATAATTTGCTAGCCAGCATCTTTTTTACATTTTCTATTTTTAAAGGACATTTTATTTATTGATTTTTATTAATAATAAGTAAAATAGTTATATTACCTTCCTCATCATAACTTAGATCTGATCCAAAATCTACACTTTCACGTAAAAGATAAAAATTAATCCATCCTTTTGACAAAGTTAGAAGTTCCTCTTGTTCTTCACTTTTTGCAGTTTCTAATGCTTCTTTGCCTTTATACATTTTCCTTCTTATCCTTTCTATTTCTCCAATTAAAATTTTTTCATTTTCATCTTTTTCGACTTGTGTTTCTTCACTCACTGGTTGAAAACGTCCAATCATAACATTCCCTCGCTGTCCAATAACTCTTCCTCGCATTACATTTAAATTTATTCTTCTCGTGCCAGATAACTGACCAGCACTAACATTAATATTTCCATGTACTGTATGACGTCTGCTTTGATCAACTTTTTCTTTATGTAATTCTTCTTGTTGAGTATCTCTAATATTACCATGAATTGTATGACGTCGACCTTGTTCATGAGTAAAATTTATTTCTGGGTCAATAATATCATACTTTTCTTCAATAATATTTTTGTTAATTTCTTGACCCTGTTGAAGTTTTTTTCTAGAATTTTCTGATTCTAACAATAGAATATCTGCTGGCATAGATAACCTTCTTGATGATGATGGTGTAGATGAATTTGGCGACTTTTGTTGATCTTCTGAAGATTCCACTGATCCACTTTTCTCTTCCGGTATAGCTTCAAATTTTTGTTGAAATTTAACTCCTAGAGTGTTCGAACATCGTCTTGATTGTGGTACTTTTATGTTGTGTAACCTGATAGGTTGTTTATTATTTAAACAGCTATGACTTCTTGGTGATTTTTTATCGGTCACAGCGTGAGCAGGTTTGTGTTTAATGCAGTCGGATTTAGATTTATCTAATTTTGTTTGATTAACTATTTTTTTTTGTGTCGTTGGTATGTTTATTTCCAAGGTTTTTTGTTGATTTTTTGTAGATAAAGTTGAAGTACCAATAAGCTTTTCTTTGAAATCAGATTTAAGATTGTTTGATATTAATGGATCGTATTTTTCCATTGTTTCTTTTGGTGTATCATCAGTTTGTTTTCTGTTATTTTCATTTTTACTTCCATTTTCATAACATTTGTCTTCTTTTAAGTTATTCTCATGACATAAGTCACAAAATTCAAATGATGGACATGCTATATTGTGCAAAGAGGATTCAGCTGTTTGTACAGATGTGGATTTATAAACTGGTTCTTTAGTTTCACTTGTCCTTTTTTCATCTTTTTCTGTTATTTCCTCACCTGAAGATTTTACCTTTTTCCCTTTACCTGTTGGTACTACTTGTTCTCCATTTGATGTAATTTCCTCATTTTCTTTTAAAGCTTCAAGCAAAATATTTTTAATTTTTTCATCAAGTTCTAAATCACGTTGCTCTTTTAGAACTGAAGATATAAGGACTTCTGATATAACTTTATCTAAATCTGGGTCAGTTCGTAAAAGTTTGCAATATTTACGCCATCTGCTCTCCTTCTGTTGTTCTATTATACTTTCTTCATCCACTTCTTCTATAATTCTTTCTTGCTTTTTTTCAAAAGATTCAGGAAATTCTTCCCATTGTGTAGATTTGCTGTCTTGTTTAATTAATCTTTCTTCACTGTCACCAGATGTTAAACTGTATGCTTTTCGCAATTTTTTTACATCCTCTTTTGAACTGCTATCATAAAAATCACTTTGTGATAATGGCGGTGCTTTCTTTTTTAATGTCTTTTTAAACAACGATTCTTGTTTTCTTTCTTTTCTTCTAGGGTGGATATAGTGATCAGTATGTCTTCTGATTTCACTATCTCGTTTCATTAGTTTTTGTTTTAATGTTTCTGGTATAGTTTCTGATTTAATTTCCCCCATTTCTCCTGATAGTGATACAAAATAAGCATAGGCTTCATTTGTTTGTTCTCGTTTTAATGTTTTGTTTTCTGGCAAAAGTGATGTTACATCACCTCTTACCATCCTACTGTCATGCTTATTTGCCCAACCCTGTTCATTTGAATTTGCTGCTTCTGATGATGTTACATCTTCTAAACTATCTGCTAAACTTAACTCGCTATCGCTTGAGTAATCTGCAGATGATGTATTTACAACCATTGATACTGTTCTTGGCATGGCTGAATATCGTGGTATTATTAATTCTTTTCCATGATTTTCAATAGCTGGGCCTTCTATACACGTGCCAATAGGATTTCCATCTTCCCCAGTTGGAAGTGGTATTCTTAGCATTATTACATTTCCTACTTGTGTATCATCTGTTTCTTTATTACATTTTCCATTACAAACCATTTCTTGTTGTGATATTGTATAACCTGAAAGTCTACCATCATTTTCATTTATGTCAGTCATATTATCTGTTGTAAATGAGACGTTACTTCCCCCTACTTCAACATCTTGTCGTAGAGTTAGTGGTTTTTTAATATAATGATGTGATTTTAATGAATCTTCTGATGTACTCATTACATTTCCCATGATATTACGGCGTAAACTATCAGTACTAACATTAGAAGCAGGAATAACTTCATAAGTTCTGTTACCATAAAACATATCCTGTACTTGTTTTTTACACATTTCTTCATAACTCAGTTCTTTTTTCTTTCCACATAATTCTAAAAATGAACTAGATGACCTTTCACTTTTTAGTTCTTCTTTAAACCCTAATTCCTCTAGTAAATCACTTTCTTCTTCTACATTTTCTTCGGCTTCAGTTTTATTCTGTTGTTCATCTTCATTATCAATAATCGTCTGTGATCTTTCATTTATTTCATATTCAAATTCAGTTCTATTTGCTAATTCTCCACATGACATACTTCTGGTTATTGAATCCTGTATTAAACTTCCTTCAATAATGGCACTTCCTGTAGACTGCCTGAATGGAACATTTCTGTCAAGAAATATATTTAATACTTTTAATTTGCTTGTATTTACTACTTTACTCTTTTCTACATCATTATTCATTTCTGATTCAGTTAAACTTGTTTCTTTATTTATTTCTAGTGAATCATACATTTTGTCTTCTTTTCCTATCATACCTTCTTGTCCATCACCTACTTCTGTTTGTGAATGCTCTTTATTAATTATTTCTATTGTTACAGTTTCTGTATTTTCATTCGACTTAGTTGTAGAATACTCGATTATTTGAGTACGTTCACTCCCATCTGTAACTGTACTGTCCGTTTCCATCATTTCTAATACATAATGCATTTTTGCATTATCACATTTTACTGGTTCCATTATGATGCATTCAGATGTTATTACAAGTGGCATTAAATCAGATACAATTCTACTTTTATCTGAACTTTCACTATGACTTGATTCAGTGAAATGAAAAGTTACATTATTTTTTTTATCTTTTGCACGTATAGGTTGTACAACTGTAGTTTCTGAATTAATTACTAATCCTACAGATGATGGAGTTATTCTTCCATTATTAGTCAGTTTTATTTTAGATTCTGTTGAACTTGAATTATAACTTTCTGGTGTTATTGAGGTAATACTAAGAGTTGAATCTTGTGTCGATGTTGATCGATCTGTTACTGTTTGGTCTAATGTGACAGATGTCGATGTAAATTCAGATGATGTTTTCAGTTCATTTGTTGTCATAACCATATCAGGACTAGTAAAACTAAAAACTTCACTTGAATTATCCAAACTACAGCATTTTCTACCTTCAGCTGCACAAATATCACAGTCTGTAATATAACACTCAGCACTTTGATCACTGCTATGTCCTGATTTAGGCGGTGACATACTGTTTTCTTGTGGTGGTGATTCTTGTGCTTCTGGACTTGGTGTATCCTCAAATTGTGTTATATCTCTAATATTTGATAATGTTGAATTATCCTCAGTAATGATTTCATTTTGTGTTATTATTGTTTCATTTCTAACTAATCTTCCATTTGCAGACTTTATTTCTCTTTTATGTTTAGATTTATTAAAAGAATCTAATTCTGATTTTTCTGGGAATGATTTTGCACGAAATCCTAATAGTAATTTTATTGTCATATCTTTTGTAATATTTTCTAATAATACTTTAATATCTTCTTCAATAATGTAATTATTTGTATCCGTAAATGTTTTTTCATTTTCTTCTTCAACTTCTACTTTTTCTTCACTGTTAATTTCATCAGATTTTGAAATTAAAATACTTTTTGTTGTTTCCTCTTTTTCCAGAATTACTTCACCAGGTAAACTTATTTCTCTTAAGATTTCAGATTTGTACTTTTCAATATTTCTATAATTAGAATCAAAATATAATTGACTGTCATCAGTAGTGTTTTTAGACGTTGTTTCATCTAAAGAATTGGCTTTCTTTGTATGATCCCATTGTTTTTTTATGGCACTTTTATAACATGAACTAAAACTTGTTGAAGAAACTAAAGAACTGCGAGGACTTGTTTGGCATGCTTTATTTACAGTACTTCGTTTTCTGTCTGTACTATATACTTGTGTTGGATGAGTTTCGGTTCTAGCACTTGGTACTGAAGGTGTCGGGACTGTTGCTGTTCCACTTTCAACTGATTCGGCTGATTTCTGTCTCGATAATGAATATTTTCTCATAACTGTTTCTGGTACTGAATAACGCCGATGTGGAAGACTTAATCGGGAATTGGCTCCTGTTAATCGATGTCCAGTCCCCATTGAACAATTTGGGCTGCACATTGACTCACTGAAATTAAAGAAATTTAATTTTAAATGCTTAATACTTTAATGAACAGTTTATTAATAATAGTTGTAATAATTAATAAATACACCCTACTTTACTCAAAAAGTTCTCAGAAAAATTAATCATTTTCAGTGAACCTTAATAACATCAGTTTTATTTCTGTTTACTCACCTCTTCATTTTATTTTATTTTATTTTTTTAGGTTATTCCACATGCTTCTGGAAGCACCTGCTTAAAACTTCTTTTACTTTTTTTTTACTTTCCTTTTAGAAATATCCAGAAACCATATCACAAAAAATCGTATTGCCTAAATTTTTAGTAATTGAATTGTTTGTTTCTTAGCAGAGAGCCCAAATTAAAATAAAAGTGTCTTTGTTTCACTCAAAATAGAATTTTAATTATTTTGGTAGTTTTTTCTTACTTTGTTTAGTTTTCTCTATAACTATTCTTTCTGTTCAAGAGTGTGGAAAGTCAGAATAAATATCATACTAACTATTTTTGCTCAACATTATTCACAATAGGGTTCACTGAACATTTCTGTTTCAATCATTTGATGGATGATAATTCTTACTTGCAATTCATAGCCTAGACTTGCAGTATCTCATCCTTAGAGTGATAACATCCTTCCTTTCATCATCATGTAGCATCTCTATAACATAGCTTTTGTTTTGTTGACTTAAATAAGTTTTCATTGCTTTATGTTTGTTTCATAATCCGGAAAAATTGTTTTGTCCTTTAGCTACTGAAAAAAATAAAGGAATAAAGAATTTTTGGGGTAAAAACACTCACTCACTTGACAATGGAAAAAAACTGAAGAAAATTCAGTCAGTTTCTGATTATATTCATAGACTACTTTTACTTAGAGGCTACTTTTACTTAAATAAATATTTTTAATGTTCACTGGCTAATAACCACATCTAAATGATAAAAATCTGTTTTGAAAACTTTTCAGACAAATTGTTTATAATGAGTATTTTTTTCATATTTCTGAAAAATAATTTAAAAAATTCTGGGATTAAAATATATGCATTATTGTTATTTTACAATAAATTGAGCAATATATGAAATTAAAATATGTAAGAGCAGATAAATAAAGAGGTTATTTTGACAGAAGCAGAAAAACATTTTGAAATAAGAAAAATTTGGAAATGGGGAAATGAGTTTATAAACTCCTGTAAAACTTTGATGTAGGTTACTCAATATGACGTAACTTCTCTTGCTTTCCAATGCCAAAGCTTGGGTCAACCATATAGATTTGACTGTCAACAAATCCAATGTTGCTGGAAATTTAACATTTTCTGCACTATCTATTGTTCTTTTATTATTATAGTCCAATTTAATATGCTGTTAATAGGTTTTCCAAATATGTTAATCATTTAATAGGCATGATCTATAGATTTTTTAGACTCCTATTGTTAATAAAGAAAATAAATTATTACCAGAGTTAGTAATCTTTATTATTATCTTTTAATAATTCAGATAAAATGAATGATGATATTTTACTGAATTTTATAATTTTATTGATTTTTTTTGTGAAAATTGTAATTTGATTGATCTCATTAAGTATGAAACCATTCTTGTTCAGATTTTAACAGCAAACTGATGTGTATGTTAGGTTAGAAGACCACCACTACTACTTTTCATACAATTAAGATGTGATGATCATATGCTTCATGATGCATGATGATTTTATCTTACGAAATTAAAATATAATGAAGAGTAAATTATTTCATAAAATATCAAAGTTATTAAATTATTATTGAGTTTTTTCCATTTATAGGAAACAATTTACGTGTAACCAAACTTCTTTTATTTGAAAAATTAGAATTGTGTGCAGTAAATACTGAACATTTTGTTCAATGATGAAATCACTGTAATGAGTAATTAATTTATTTCATTTAATCATACTCTTTATTTCTCTTTTTAATTTACTAATATTAATTTTTTATGTAAATATTAGTTTAATTTTATTGATTCATTTTACTAGCATTGATTTAGATTTTTAATTTATTTTAACCATCTCATTTTTCTAATTTACAATTACAGTATGACAAAACCACATTTTCTTATGCAGATATATGAATTCTACAACTTCATTACCCTGCCTAACATACAATTTTATTAATAAAAAAAAGAAAAAGTGACTGAAAGACCGAGCATAAAAATGAATTTACAGCAGAGTAGGAATAGAAATATTACACTAGTTGCTTGATTTGCTAACTGTTGTGTGATTTACACTTTTCTATGTAATTTTAAAAATTGTTTTAAAAGTAAAGATTCCCAATATTAAATAATTTTTTTTGTTCTCCAGAAGAATACTAATGTTGAATGGTCTGTTCAGTATAATAATTTGTACCATCACTATAGTTTAATTTAATAGAATTGGGCTGAATTTTTTGGTGGTTTTTATTAGAATATTTTATTTTTGTACTATGTGTATTAAACAATGTGATGTCTATTAAAAAGCTGCATGTTATTTACTGTGGGGTAATTTGATACATGGTAGAATATTTGTGTATTAATTTTGGAGTGTAACCCCAGTTAATTCTGAATATGATAAAATCATGCAAGGTAAGTGACTTGCAAGTGTGTAAAAAGAATTTTAATTAGTTTTACCTGATCGGTGATTTATCCATTATGCTAAAAGGCTCTTCATGTTCTAGCATTCTTAACTGGGAGTAAGCAATAGCAGATTATACTCGCTGAACCCCAAAATAGGGAAGAAAGGATCAAAGATAGAAAAAATGACAGTGATGGGACTGGATCTTCTATCTTAACTCTCAAGGGCTTATTTGTCCTGCACTGCAAGAAGCCGCAGTGCAAGACAAATAACCTCTTGTCAGATCTGGAGTTTTTATTTTAATCAGAGGGAGCTGTATTTTATTTATCAGTGCTTTTGCTTTTACATTGATTAGCTTAAACGTATATTACTGCAAAAATAAAATCGTGTTCCCTCAAGAATAGTTATAAGGTTCCTTAAAGGAACAATTTTTTCCATCCCTGGAATTATACAGTGTTGAAGTATCCAAAAAAATCACAGTATAAACTGTCCAATCAGATCTCCTCCATCATAAGTGTAATGAACATAGTGTATGAACAAGTTCATACTTAAATATTCAAAAAGTCTCTTTAGGTAACAAATTTTAAATTAAAATTTAAAATAATGTTATTGAACTAATGACAGAATGTAAACTAGATTGGATACTAATGTCATGTTATGTTAAGTTCATGTCAGACAACACAAATTTATTTTAGTTTAAATCAGAAATAATTGTACCATTAGCATGCAAGGAAAGAAAATTTGAATGATATTAATGTATTGTATGTTCTCCTTGTATATCTAGCTGCTACCAATGAAAAATAGGATGCTACCAATGAGGTCACTCCTTTTTATATTAATTTATGTTTCCGTTTTGCAAAATTATTGGGTATTTATATACATCTCATACATATGTATTTTATTGCTTCAATTAGTAAAATTATTATTGCTCTGTTAATTCTTGTGTGTAAATTTTAAAATTAGTATTCTATGTATGTAGTAATAGTTGTAATCATGATTTTAATACATTTTTGAGTCTTCGTGATTTAGTTGACTATAATGATGAAGAATGTTAATTTGTAATTTTGTATTTTTGGTACTGAAAAAGTAAGTAAAACACTAAAGGAAAATTTATTAGTTTTTTTGAAATTTTTATGTTTAGATTTTAGTGCCCCACAAAAGGTATTAAGCCCATTTACAGTTTGGCAGTTGATTATTTATTCTGGAGATTGTATTGTTAACTTAACATGAATAAATAGATATTTTTTATTAAATTGGTGTATAAATTATTATGCATTAGGTAAATCATATCAGAAATGGATAGGGTGGGTACTACTAACCCATACATATTTGTAATCTGTTAATCTCTGCAAGCAACTGGAGTTGGGTGACAATCAAGCCTCATCTTCTATCATTCAAGCATTGTTTCCGATCTATCACATCATATTCTATTAAAAAAAAAAACCCTTTTCAGTATATCTTACAATTTCATATACGGTCTATCTCTTGGTTACCTTCGTTTTATTCATATCTCTTCAATTCTGTAAGGATGTGTTATAACTTCCATTCTCTTCAACGTCCAAATCATCATAATGTACGTTTCCAATCTTTTATGCTGTTTTCTATTCAACAAATTTCTTATGTTATGTTCCTTATCCTCTCTTTTTTTATCTACTCCTCAGTTATTCATCAAATTATCTTAACTAATTTTCACTCCTGTTTGAATCCTACCCTATTCAGTCATCATTAATATTTAATTTTCTTTTATTTAAAATTGAACATCAGCTGGATGTAACTCATCAGATGGGCCAGACCTAATGAAAACTGAACACACCAATTTATAGGCCTACAGCATTTTTAAAGATGAATAACTGAAAAACTATCAATTTTAGAAAAAAAAATCTGAAATGAAACTTTAATTTTTTTTGCAAAGAATTCAATTCTGCATAAAAATGTAGGTTCCTTCCTATTTGAAAAAATCAAGTTGATCTTGAAATAACCTTTATTTGACTTTGTAAAGGTCAACATAGATTGTAAACGTATTTCCCCCTTGAAAGAGAAAAACTTTAATAGGAAACATTTTTTCCTAAAATGTGTAGTTTTTGAGATACAGATGTACCTCAATTTAAATGGACCATTCTGTTTATATTTAATCTGCATGTATTTTAATATGTATTAATGAGGCCTAAAGAACTGATGACAAATTAATAAAAGAATTATACGGAACAACAAATCTATAAAATAATGTCTTATTTTAAATTAGTTTAGTTACAATAAAAATTTTTTATATAGGAGTAGAAAAAAATAAGTGAAAAAATATTATGTAAGAAGTAAAAAAATAAAAATTTAATTTAATTAAAAACTATTGAAAAATTTAAAAGGATGTGAAGTAACAATATAATGCCAATGGCCAAAACCACTTTTAATAAATTAGTTCCTGTAGGTTACCTAAGTTAGACAATAGTGGGTGTAGTTTACTTTCCAGTTATTGGTATTATTGTTTAATGACAATAGATAGCATTCAGTATTATTTAAAATTAAAAAAATGATAATAAAAACAAAAATAATATGAAGAAAGACTTAGAAAAAACTATTAACTTAAACATCATTATGTTCCAATTAATGAAATTTCTTCTATATTTACTTTTATTTATCATAGTGCCAATATTGGAGGTAACAGATAAGAATCTGTTAAGAAATAATCTTTTTATGAAGTAAAATGTTATAAATTTTTATCAAGCGTTTATTGTACGTATAATAAACATAACCCATAAGTTAAGTTATGATGTTTTAATGATTGAAAACCAAAACAAAAAATATAAATTCTAATTATTTTCTGAAAATTCAAATAATTTATTATCATAGTTACCACTGTGTTAATTGATCTTACTGTGATATTAAGATCAATTAACGTGAAAATTAATTGTGTTAACTGGTATAATTGTGAAAGTTTAAAAAAGAAACTGTTGCAAGTTTATTAAATGTTTATATAGCAGTGTTTGATGTTTCTCTTTACTATATCATATTAAAAAATTAATTATGTAACAGTTGCTATGCAAACTATTTCTTTTTGTAGAACAGTTATGAGTAATTTTTTTACCCAACTTATTTTTCAGCATACCAAGTTGGATAATGTGTACTTTATATCATTCATTGAAAGATAATTATTTTTCTTTCTATAGCTTTAATGAAACTATAGTGACCAAACAGAAATTAAATTGATCCTAGTAGTGTTGAGTATGTTTTAAGGAGTATATAATCTTGTTTTAGTTTCAAAACATTATTATATTGCTTAGTAGTTTTTTGAAGCCTGTTTAACTAATACTGACTATAGTACTGTTGTCACAAATAATATTGTTTTCTTTGCCCTCTTTACATTAAAATTTTGTTTTACATGTTCTAAAGAGTATTTTGACATAAAATACTACTTCATTAAAATCTTTAATGGAGATTGAATAAGAAGTGGTTTTTTTTCATAGCCTAAGCTATGAAGCTTGTAATTAATACAATACTCCTTAGTTATAATGCTCCTTTAGTAAAAGTTAAGGAGATCTATGTTATATGGTGATAGAATGGCCGTTTCTATAATATAAATTGCTTTTTATGATTTTTAATAAATATAAGTTAGTGTTTATACCAAAAATATTAGAAAAGGTTTAAACATTTTTTAATATCAAATAATTACTTTATGATTAAGTATAGTAATGGACGAAAAGATTCATTACTCCCTGTCTAATTGTACCATGAAATCCTATATCTTCTTTAAATATTAGGTAATGGGAATACAGTTCAGTAGTAAAAGCAGTATTGGATGCTGTATGTGAAGAATTTATATATAAAGAATGTTTCATAATAAAAATAAATTCACTTTAATTTCATGAAAAAAATTGATAACTTTCATTCTCATAAGATTTAAAATTTCATAGCTCTTCACCCTAATGGTAAACTTTAAATGTATGAATTAATCTCTTATGATGTAATTCATCCTCTTAGGATTATATTCTGACTAATGCAGTTTTACTTTTTGGAAGGAAATTGTTTTTAAATTTCCCACCAGCGGGCATGAGCAAAGTTGCTGGAGGAGTTAATTTTTTTTATTGTAACATGATTACACGCCAAAGAAACAAAACTTTCAATTTTAAAGAATGGTTACAGTCATGAATCAAGAGAATAAAAGTTCTCATAATACATGAAATGTAATATTGAAAATTGTACTAAATTTTAAATTAACATTTTGAAAACATCGAAAAGAAACTTGCATTAAAAAATTGAAATAGATTTTATAAAAAATTTTTTATGTAGATGAAATATCTTTTCATATAAAAATTAAGGAAACATAATTTATCTATGGTAATTCTGAATCCTTGGTATAACAGAACACTATATAATCTACATACGCACACAACTATTTTAACATTATTATAATTTTTTTTTAGAACCTTTGACTGTTACAGTCATAATGCATACCTGTGAACTCTTGGCAAATGTTAAGACATGTATTATTAAATGGTGGCTTTGGTTACTGGCATTTTATTTTTACTTCTCTCCCTTCAATTTCCAGGATGTGAGGCCTTCCAGATATTAAAACCCACGAGGTTCTAAGGCATTGTAGTTTATATTTTACTGAGGTGTCTAGTTTACATTTGTATGATCTATGTAAGGAAATCAAATTGATTTATGATATTTTGTCACTTATTTTTATTATACATAAAAGAACAGGTCTGAGGTCATAACAATAAAAATAAAAGCTAAGAGAGAAGAAAATTTTTTCCTGCCCCTTAGTTTTATCCCTTTAAATAGTTTAGTGTATTTCTTCAGATATTTATATAGAACAGTTTATTACATGTACTGATATTTTCATTTAATCTATAATAGATATGACCTTTTGAAATATTATATAGTAAGATAGGATATCATTATTCACTAAAGTGGTGTGGATATGATTTTACATTTAGTTATTACTACTATTTGGAAACAATAAACTTACATAAACAATACAACACATTGTATATATTTGTTTATTGTATTAGTTGCCATTTAAATTTTGGAGTTTATATTACCAGCTAAATGTAATCAAATGTAACCCACCTATCTGCTGATAGACTTCTGGGCGGTGGCCAAGCGTCTCGTATAGTCCAAAGAACTTCTTCTAAACTGGGCTCACTTCCTGTGAAATAAAAATAAAATTAATTTTTATTTGTTTACTAAAAATATATTTATAGTAAAATTTATAAAAGTTTATTATTTATTTATAGTTTTATCTAATGATTTTCAACTATTTCAATCAGCCGATCACCAGTTATTTCAATTTTTTACTTCATTCCATTGTGTGTCTCATCACTGTTACCAAATTTTTTGTGAAATTTTTGCTTTTTTAATAGAAAAAAATCTTTTATCAGTATTATATATATGTAGTATTTATCTTTATATTTTGTTTTAACCTTCATTGTTCCATCATTATATTTTACTGCTCTACTGTAAGAATATACTTTTAATGGTATTTGTACATGATATTAAATGGCATCTCTTACAACTTAAGTACTCCCCTTAAGTACCAAGTAAAACAAGTGGATAGTAAAGGTTTTTAAAGTGCACAACAAGCCTTAAAGTTGAAGTTCTGTTAGGTGGCAGCTCCTTTCCCCTCTTGAATAAATTATAAATATGAAAAACACATGAGTCATGAACTCAACACACTCAAAGAATATAAAATTTACAACACTTATTAAATTTGACAAAGTAACATTCTAATGAATAAACAGAATATAAATCAAATTTACTATTTGACCGTATTCAAAAGGTTTTTTAACTTTACATAAGATAAGTTTTGCAAAAATTATACAAAAAGTGTCTATTTACTGTTTTGGGATAAAATTATGCTTTAAAAAAATATTATCAACATTCCTCCAAGATTTTATAAATGGATTAGTCAGCTGTAAAGTGGTAAGATCAATGAATTGAAGAGTAACAGATTAATTAAAAGGAAAGAAATTTGTTACTTTTTTCTGTAGTGTCCTTCTCCTTCCTCCTTTCGTTCTGCTCTGCTTTGGGTCATAATTCTTGTCTTACTCTGCCTTCAGGCATATATTAGTTTGCTAATATAAATGCTATAAAACTTCATGTTACATCTAAAATCTAATCGTATAACTATATTAAAATTTATTAAATTATTGTAAATGTTCTTAAAACTATAATCAGTTATTAAAAGTAAAGTTATTAAAATTACAGTTATTAGAATTACAAATTACAATCATATTGAATACTACCACTCTGCCATAGAGATAAGCAGACTCAAGCTTTAATTATGACATTTATATTTTAAAATTAATCAGTTGAAGATTGTATATGTATATATTTTTAAATCTAGTGTCACATTTTATAAATTAATAAACTTTATAGATTGAAACAGACAAACTCTAATTGCTGAAGTTGGTAGCAGAATAAAAATATGATTGGAGACTACAAAAAAAGTTTGATTACTTTAATTAAATGATTAGTGAAAGTATGATACTTCTATTTCACTATACAAGTTTTATTAAGTTTCTATTTCTTAAATTCCAACATTCATAAGATTATTGAGTATGGAACATTAGAGATACAAGACTGAATAAGACTTTTGCCAAGATATGTATACAGCTAGCCTCCGTGGCGCGAGTGGTAGCGTCTCGACTTTTCATCCGAGGTTCTGGGTTTGAATCCCGCTCAGGCATGGCATTTTCACACACACTACAAATCGTTAATCTCATCCTCTGAAGCAATACTTAACGGTGGTCCCGGAAGTTATAAGAAAAAAAGATATATATACAGTTTTCAATAAAATGGTGTAATGACCCACCAAAAACACAATATATATATAATTAAAAAAAAGAAATATTTACATAACTTTTATACAAAAAAAAACTAATGTAAGAAAAGAAGAATCAGAAGAAAATAAATTTTAAAAAAATTGGAAATAATTACTGGAAAATCTTGTTATGGTTTGATATATTATTATTTTTTTTAAATTAAATTTTACTTTAACAACCATAATATATAAAAATTACATTACGCCTATGTATTTAGCCCAGTTTTAGAACTAAACTTTAAATGTATAATGCATTAGGCAATTATAAGAAAGTGTAGGTTGCATGCTAGCTGGTCTCATGACGTCATCCTTTAATGAGACAATAACTTTCAATAATACAAAGACAACAACTTCTGTTATTAGCATATTACAAAAACAAAAAATTGTGATGTTTGTATTAAATGGTAGAAATTTCATATAATAATTCTTACTTAATAGGCTTTTATTAATTTATATATGATTAGGAAAGAGGTTTTAATTGTTTAAATTTAATATAACATTTATGAATGGAAATAATTTATTGCATTATTTTTATGGGTTTACCTATAGGTAACTGCTTAGTGAAATGTTTACATTTAATTTTTGTGAAATGGTATGGTAATATTTTCTCCGGAATAATGCCAAAATTTCTGTTCTGTTATGTAAATTACAGATGACAATATAAAACTCTAATTTTTTTAAATTTAAAATTAAAAAAAAAAGCTGTTCCCAGGCTGTCTACAAACACTTTGTGTTTATTACTATTATTACTTTTGATAAGAATACTAATGTCTTATACTGACACTAATGTGTTAGTATAATGTGTCTCTCCTATGAATAAATAATTTTTTTTTCAGTTAAATAACTTTTTTTACAGTTAAATAACTTTTTTTATTTTGTTCTTAGCATCAGGAATGGGTAGGTAAAAAAAATAACTTTGAATAAATAAAATAACTTCCCCATTTACCATGGTAAAGCCTTTAACAGGGCAGCATAATTAATTATAAAATAAAAACATGAAATATTTTTCAAGTAAATACTTGAAGATACTAAATATTAAAAAAAAAACTACAAAATAAACAATAATTCAGAAGGGTTTAAACAAATTGTTTCATTGCGAAGCTGTTTGCTATTAATAAGGCCTTAAATATATAATTAGCCCAACATTTAGACATGTACTTATTTGCTCAGATTCCATGAGTGCTCTACAAGCGATTGTGACGTCTACTCTCCAGACACCCTGTTGTTTGAGAGATTCAGTGTGTCACTTCACAAATGACTAGGTGTAATGCAACAGTGAGCTTTTGCTGGATCCCCAGCCATGTGGGAATTTTAGGCAATGAGCACGTGGATATTGCGGCAAAAGTTTTCAGCCTACTTTTACCAATTGCATTGCTTCTAACAATCTTCTCTGTTTCCTGAAGAGAGTAGTTCATGATAAGTGGCAAAGTGAATGGGATGCTACCATGAACAATAAACTTTGCCCAATTAAGAACACTGTATCACCGTGGAACTCCTCATGCAGAAATAACCATTGAGAGAAGGTTATTATCTGTCGTTTACAAATAGGGCACGCTAGGCTCACTCATGGATATCATCTGATAACGCAAACAGATGTACTCCTTTGTTCTCACCGTGACTGTCAACTAAGAATGCACCAAAGAATCCATCTTTGTGGATTGTTTCTGTTATGCAGCATTGCTTTGTAAGTTTAACGTAGGGGCTAACATGTGACTTATTCTGGGGGATAATGAAATGTTGTTATCTTATGTTTTACAGTTTTTTAGGGCCATTCGTTTACATTCAAGTATTTGAATGACTAGCAAGTTTCACCTATTCGTGCCAATTGCCATAAACAGATGGCTGTTTTATTACATTAATTGAGATATATGATGTGGTACATCTTTTTTTATTACAAGAAATATGTCATATCTAGGCAATAATAATGTGGAAGCATTTTTCACCCTTGAATTGTTTAACATATCATATTTATAACATATTAAATGAAGATTCAGAAAATTCAGTCTTTTTAATAAATATTATTTAAAAATTCATTGATAGAATAGTATTATTTCTTTAAAAGATCTTATAAGTCTATTTAAAAAAAATTAATATAAAGATCTTTTAAACGATTCAGTAATTTATTAAAAATGGCAAAGAAGCATAATAGCATAATGTTAACCCAGGGTATTACGTTCAGCACATGAAAAGTTTTGTTGTTTGATTTAATAAAGGTGATACTGTTACTTTTTAAGAAAAAAATTTTTTTTTTAAATTTTTTAGCAAAGGTTACACATTCATTAATATAAACACATGATTTAAAGAAATAAAGGAGTTGTGGGTGCTGGATGAGGGACTGAAACCGCACTCGATTGCTCTTCATTGTTATTGTATTGTAATTTTATTGATATAAGGTATTGTAATGGCTGTTTAAACAAGTCATTTATTTTCATGGGTTTTATATATGCTTTAATCCTTTTTATATAATTGCGATGGTCTCTTGTTCAGAAATCTAAAGGTACTTTTTCCCTCCGTAACTAAAATAACATTTGTGAAATAATATTATAACATACATTGAAACTCTTTTAACATCTTTTTATCATGTTGGTATAAATAACTGTAATAAATTCTTTTTTTCATTTAAAAAAAATAACTTTGTATAAAAATCTTTGAATTGTCATGGTACTACTATCGTAGGTAATTTTTTTATGAAATAGGATCTCTTAAAAGATTTTTTACATTCAAATAATATAATCTATGGACCTTCCCAGAAATAGTTTTTCTGTCATAATCAAGGGTTTCTAATTTTATTGTCTATAATTGAGTATTGTTGATTAGTATACTTCTTGTACTATGTAGGTATTGTAAGACGGCTTAGAAATGAAACCAAATTTATAACATATTGTTTATGCATGTATGTATAACTTTATACTGGCTTTATTGTGTTTATCAAACCATTGTATGATTTTTTCTTGAAATTGCAAAACAATATAAAAAATTTTTGACAATGCATAAAATGTCTTAATGAAATGTGTTGAACCATGTACTTTATATTTTTCATCGTTATCTTCCTCTATTGTTTATTACATTATTATTCTAATAAAAATAATTATAAAATAAAAAAGTAGTTAAATTTTGACCATGAATGCAAGTATTTATTGATTTTTTTTCTTTAAATTTCACAGTTTAGAAATGCATGGGAAGCGTAGTCAAATTTTTTTAAAAATTAAACGAAATAAATAACATCTGATATATATATATTTACTTAGTGATTGTAGCTAGCATAACTATATTAAACGTAAAATTATGGTATCATGTCAAAAACTAGGTATTGGGTTTTTACAAACGTTAAATTTTGGTGTCCACCTATTTCATGTAAACCAATATAACATGTGTTTATAACAATGTGTCGCTTAAGGCTTTTGGCCTTACAACTCAGGATTAACCTAATTGGTTTTTTTCAAATTTGACTCATATATTTCTTTTGTATTTGGGGCATTGATCATATTAATTTTTTTTTCAAAATTTGTTAAGAGGGGGGGATACCATGAAAAACTAAATTAAAATTTTTTTCAGAGGTATTTTAAAGAAAACTTTTTTAAAGCAAATGTTACCATAAAGCAAATACATACATAAATAATCCAAAAAAATATTTTTTCTGAAATCAACCTTCACCTCTTAAAAATATAATTGTTTTTTTTTTTTTGTTTTTCTGTATCTCCCTTCGGTTTAGATCTTTCATATATAAAACTATCAAGAAATGTTTAAAATTTATTAAAATATTTTTTAATTATAGGCAGTTATTTTTATATGGATTTGAATACATTGTGGATACCAGTGTTCTTTGGTGGTTGGGTTTCGATTAACCACACATCTAAGGAGCGGTTGACCTGAGGCTGTAAAGACTACACTTCATTTACATTCATACATATCATCCTCTGAAGTAATACCGTATCTAGGTTCTGGAGGCTAAACAGAAAATGAAAGAGAGACACCCCAAAGCTAAAATTCAGGAAAGTTTTTTGAAAATTCTTTTTCTTATTTTAGCCTTTACTGAAGGAAATGTTAGGTGTAGAGAAAACTTAAGCAGATTTGTTAAGCTTAACCTAAATATGAATATTTTTAGAAAAGTTTTTCTTAAAATCTATTCCCTCCTAAAAATTATATATTCTCCTTTTTTGATTATAATTTAAAAAATTTTTATTATTAAAAAAATGTGAAACCATTAATTTTTGAATTGCAAAAACGTTACAAAAAGCTTTGCATTATATGACTTAATTGTAGCCGATAAAGTCATGCTCTTTTTTTTGGTTCTACTTATGAGAGAGTTTATATTTTATAATTTTTAAAAGATTTACCAGTTTTAAAAATATGTAACATTGCTTTAAAGGTATTTCTGATTGTGTATACTAATTTTTTAACAAATTTTAGTTGTTTTTATGAATGTTTAATAAAAAACTTTGTGGTTTAAGCAAATGTATAGTTTTATACTTGACTGCACCAGTGTTTCTTTTTTTTATAAAACATTCAATAGAACAAAATTCAGTATATATAATATAATTCTATAATGTATTATACTATATTCAGTATAGTATATTAATATTAGGTATTAACTTTAATTTTAAAATTTGTAAGCTTTCAAAATCAAACTGCATTTCTGAGTGAAGTTGTATCCACAATGGAACTATTGGTTATTATTTCAAGATCATGAAAAAATTTTGGAAACATTTTATAAAAGCATATTATATACTATTTTATAAAAAGTTTAAAATACTTGTAAACACAAAAAAGTTTGTCGTTTTTTCCTTTTAAATATTTATTTAGAGAAATATTTTAACATACCTTAGCAGACTGATATGCGAGACAGAATTTCATGTTTGTTATTAAAAAAAAAAAACTTGTGATATCACATTTACATTAATATAACGATTATAAATATATTGAAGCATTATTTTATTATCAGTTAAGTAATGTAATATTAAACAATTATTATTTTTATGTTATATATAAAATATTAAAAAAAAAAATTATAAATAAAACAATAATATTAGTGTACTACTGCGGTGTGATGTTAGTTGAGCGAACTCTATAAATTAACTGGTCAAATTGCGTAATAGACAATAAAGGGGATTCGCTATATTCATGCAGTGTACGTATCCCTCCCGCTTCCTCAATCAGCTGATCTTTAAGCGACAAATGTGCGTCCTATTTTACGGTTTTAAATTATACGGTGTACCACTATTCTTGTATGTTTACCGCACTTTTTTTTGTTGTGTATAAACAGATGTATTTTAACTACGATCTCAAAAACGTACAATAAATAGGCCAAATTAAATTGTGTCAATACATACATATAAAAATGTTTATTAGTAAAATTAAAAAAAAAAATACATTTATAAATGTGCTTATCAAAACATATTAGTATTATCATCAAATCACTTTTTATGAAACAGTTGTCCTGATAATATTATTTTTAATTTGATTTGAACGATCTTGTTACTGACATTAATGTACCCGTTGGGGTTAAGTTAATGCACGTTTGAGAGTTGTGTCTATTTAAAATTGGAGATTTGATAAGTTTAACTGCTGGAGTGTAATATACGGTTCAGATCTTTTAAACTGTTCAGTTGTATAATTTTAAAATAAAATTTAAAAATGAATGAAAAATTAATATTCGCGTATAATTTAAACTGTTCGCTATGATTAAAAAATAAATTTAAATTATTACAAATACTGGAAAAAAAGCGGACCTACGGTTCACCTGCGGAAATGTTACATGATTTATGATTCATTACATATGATTTTGTCGAAATTGTAACTAAATAACGTTCATGAGTTTAGCGTAGTAACTACAACAAAAACTTTTACAACGAAACCTTCAAAATTCTGAATATTTTTAGCTATTTCTTGAGTTGTGATTTTTTAACACAGTTCTAACCCCTAATGTTTTCCTTTTTATCACTAAAACACAAATATAATTTTAGATAAAATATTTTTATCAAGAAGTATAAATCGTTCGAACGAATGAAACGCTCGTGCGCTGCGCGCAGCTGCTCGGCGCACCACGTAGTCCAATCTGCGCCAATAGCAGCTAAAATAAAAATGTGAGGTCATAAATCAAACAAACCCACGCACCATCCTTTTTAATAGAGTTATGTAAGAGTTTTTCAGTAGTTAAAGACAAGTTGCTTTAGAAGGAAAACAGTTTATTTAATCAATTGAGATTTTTTTTCACTTTACAACACTATTTCCAGCAAGATTAATACACTTTTCTCATATATGAATCAGCTTATTTATGGTTGCTGCAAATAAATCTTTTGTCTTGATGTCGATGCCAATTTAGCACATTTTCTTTTACTTTGTTATTGCCATTAAACGTTTTATCATTTAGCACCTCCTTGAGTGAACCAAACAAATGGAATAGAACCGATTCAGGATTGTATGGGAAATGAGGTAGTACTTTCTAATGCAATTTTTCGAGATTTTCTCGATTTACCTGAGGTGTCTGCGAACGGGCATTTTTTTCAATACTCCTGACTTCATTTTGTTGATAAGCATGTCACAGTTGTTTATTGTTAGTTGATCTTCTAGAATATCGACAAAAATCGGGCCTTTTGCATCCCAAAAGATTGCTATCATGATTTTTTTTTTGCTGATTGTCGGTTCAGAATTCTTTACAGCTGGATTCGTGCGCTTCCATTTCTCATTGCTTGGCATTTCTCCCGCCATCACCCTATTCACCCTAAAGCATAGGACTGAATATCTGTGCCACAAACGGTTACTGAGCCTCGAACAGTTTTGCAACCAGTGTCCTAAATAGCTCCTAGAGCTTACCTAACAGCTTGAGCGGACTAAGCGCGGTGCCATACACCACCGGCTTACGTGTCCCAACCGCTCACTTTGTCACACATTTACTAAAATGGGTAGGCGCACCCCGTCAACTACTAAAAAAATATATGACATCCATAAATTAAAATTGACTTTGTCTAGACAGCTATTCGCTGCCATGCATAGGTCGCTGAATGCCAACAAGTACTTTTCCACCATTTTATAACGCTTGGAATCATAATTGGCTGGTGGTCAGCAATGCTCAGGATTAGCTTCCCACGGCAATGCGGTAGGAGTCTTTCCCTTAAGCAAACTACGGATGCCGATTGAACAAAGCAACCGCATCAACGAACTCTCACACGGTCCGACAATGCGACCTTGAACTCTAAGTCCAATTTTCCCCTTGACCTCTAAGTTCCAGGGTGGCCCGGTCTCTAGCTCCCCCAAGAGCAGGGCAGTGAAACATCAGGTGTTCATTTGACTGGACCTCCCCACAGACGCATAGCTCATCAGCTGCCAGGCGGAACCGAAACAGATATTGGTCCAAGTTAGCGTGGTTGATGAGTACTCGGGCACCCGTTGCCCTTAAAAACGAGCTCGAGGCATACCATCCTCTCAAATCCTGTATAAACTTATACCTTCCCTTAGTCGTGGTGTCCCATTCCAGCTACCGTGCTTCGATCGCGAGGCTCTGCAGCCTCTTCCGCAGGCGGGAGATGGGTAACTGAACGAAATTTAGATCTGGTGCATTGTGATTACCGTTCCGTTCCGGTACTGGCCCGGCCCAAAACCGCATCCCAAATACCTCGGCCTTCCGGCCTCTTCTCAATCTCCACATGGCTGCCCGAACTTTCACCACTAAATCGATTGAGAGAGTCTTTTCCAATACGGTGGTAGCCTCGTAAGAGGTTGTTTTAAAAACGCCATTTCCACTCCGTGCTCTGTATTTTTTAATTCCAGTTGATATTGGTGAATCTATGTCTCATGATCACGGAGTTCGTTGGAGCTTCGCCGGTAAGAGTCCGCAGACGGCGATGTCAACGAACTACGTTTACAATTCTAAACATGACATAACGTAAAAGTGAAATGAAAATGGGGAAAAATTAAAAAAATAAGCATGAAAACATTATATTTTACTTTAATTAGATTTTTAATAAAGAATACTTCCAATAAATATCTCGAATTTTGTTAGATAACTTTTTTCTTCAGTTGATAAATCGCAGGACTCGAATATGTCATTTTTTTCTATTTTTAAAGGTGACTTCACGAATCGCGCCGCTAGATAGCAGTATTTGATAGTACTAGGTAGCGTACAAAAACTTGATAATGTACTTGAAATATTAAAATTTAAAATAAAATATACTACAGCTTGTTTTAATAGTAAATGATCTTATGTAAATGGTTCTTAGAAGCGGAGGCACATCGGTTTAAATCCGACTTCATTTCCTTTTTTTTAACTTTTTTTTTTATTTTAAATATAATGATTTATTAATAATTACTAACCTGTGATTGTAAAAAAATTTACAATAATAATTCAATAATAACAATAAAAAAAATATATGAACAAATATTATAAGTTATTAATGAAATAAAATTTTATGTACTTTTCATTTACAAAAAAAAAATGTGTATATATAATTTAATAGGCGTACAAGGAAGTTATGTGGTGTCCACATTAGATTTATTTAATTAGGGAGACATATTTAGATAGAATGTAGTCGAAAAGTTTGTTGGATATGAATTATATCTATTCATACACACCACGATTTATTGTACGTGTGATTTTATGTATTTCATAATTCTCAAATGTATTAAGATATGGTATTTTTCGTATATACCATTTTCTACATAGGTCTATATATAAAATATCAAGGGGCTGTCAATGTTGGGGGAAATTTTTTGTGTCTGAGGTGGTGGAGAAACCCTATCACCGTGGGTGGGTGATAGTAAATTCATTATTTATTTGGAGATTCTGGATTCGAGTTTTTATTAGGTATAGAATTTTTATATGATAAAAAATTTTCACAGCAGATTCCCTTTATAATAGGTTCCGAAATCTAGAAGGGCAGCTGAATGTAAAAATTTCACTTACCTGATACCAGACAAGCTGGGAAAAATGGATGTAAAAGGACAAAATAAATGAAAAACCAAAACATTTTAACTGGAGTAAAGGCCGATAGATGATCATTATTATAGTGAAACCATATTATTGCTTATTTATCCATTTTATAGTATCCTGTATTTTTTTTAAATTTTGTAAATGGTTCAATTGTATAAAAAAATCTACTTTTGTCGACGAAGAATTGGTAGTAGAAACCAAAAACTTATTCGGATTATAAGAAAGAAGGGATTTTATTGTAAAAAAATGCGAAATAATTCATGAAAAAATAATCGTGTAGAAAATAGTTATTTAATTTCCAAGTCGTATATTTATTTTTAAAGGTTGGATTTAAATTGTTACAGTGAAATTTAATGATAAATAAATATGTTTAGAACAAATGGATTAGTAGGCCACTGAATCATCGCAGCAAATCCTTGACAAATACTAAGTTAAATAACATTTGATAAGATTTATTAAACTAACAGTTCACTAATAATTTTCAAATCGGAACAAATTTTGTTTTCTAATTGATCATAGTATTGTTAAGATTAGACCAGACTTAAGGAATGATAAGGTAGGTAGGTTGGTAGCGTCTTTGTCTTTCATCTAGGAGTTTCTGAGTTCAAATCCCGGTTAGGATCGGAATTCTCATACGATAAAGGGACCAGTATATGGTTACCATCGTGAATAAAGAAATAATCGCATATGTTTAGTTTGAATATAACATTTTGCTTTTATCAAGTAGTTTTACTTTACCATATAGATAGTGGTACAGCAGAGTTCTAGCTCTAAAAGAGAAATTATTGTAATCGGTCCAATTTGGGCATATGTGGTTTTCACCAGATCTTAATGTTTTGACACCTAAGGAACCCAAAAAAACAAAATCGGGTGGAAATTTTACGGGTGTTCGGAAAACAACTTGTACGTATGTGTGTGTTCGGTCTTTCACTCTGTATCTCCAGAACTGCTGGATCGATTTTGACCAAACTTGGTTAGATTACTTCTATGTATGGGGTATTGATGCTATTAAATTATGAACTTAAAAGGTCAAGGGGGTGAGGCTGTAGAGCAAGGTCACCCTCAGTATATCGAGATCGCTTAATTAAGATCATATTTTTCTTAGGTACATTTGTTAATAATTAAAAAATAATTATATTTACAAAAAAAAAATGTTTGCAAAATCCCACGCCTTTCTCAACAAAATTCTTTAAATTAAAGCTATGTTCTTTTTCTTTTGCCTATTTAGCCTCCTGGAATTTACCGTTCAGGTATTAATTCAGAGGATGATACGTATGAGTGTAAATAGAAGTGTAATCTTGTACAGACTCAGTTCGACCATTCCTAAGATGTGTGGTTAATTTAAATCCAACCACCAAAGAACACCGGTATCAACGATCTACTATTCAAATCTGTTTAAAAATAACTACCTTTACTAGGATTTGAACACTGGAACTCTCGACTTCCAAACCAACTGATTTGGGAAGACGCGTTCATCGCTAGACAAACTCGGTGGGTTAAACTAAAGCTATGTTGTGACATCAAGTGAGCGGTAGAATTAAATAATGAATAATATTTAAAGTGTAAAAAAATAACTCGGTCTTGAATTCTATCTCCCGGTTGACTCAGTACTTGGTGCGTTAAGCCTCGCGGCTACACTACTTTGCCGATCTTACAAACTATGTATTTTGTATGCAAGTTGTGAAATTAGTTTAGTTAGTGCTGACCGTCACTGCTAGTACCGCCACACCCGCGTTAATTAAATACGGTATGCGCGTGCGCTTTATTTAGAATCATTGAATTAAATTAACGAAAAAATAATATATTTAAATAAAATGGTAAATATTTTATATTAAGTCGTGTGTGTAAGCAGAAACAATCCACAGTTGTAGGAATTTTCTGGAACGCGGCTTGAAATGAAGTAAGTTTAATAAATGTTACGTACAAAAAATTCAGTTAGAAAAATTTTTCAAAAATATTTTTTTTTGTGATTTTAAAATGTAAAATCCTATTTATCAGGCTTTTTTTCACTCAATGTTATTTCATCATTTGAGTATTTAAATTCCTCATAACTTGAAATATATTCGATTTCAACATTTTGAAAACCACTAAAACCATTCTTCTTTTTACTAAATATGAAATTATGTTTTTAATGCACCTTTTTTTTTGTAGAGTTCTGGAGATCTACATAATTTCAAATTTTGAATATCACTAGATTTGATGTAGAAGGGATAAAACTGAACTTGCTTTTGATTTTTTGTAATAATTTACGTATGGTATTATTATTTGTGTTCACGTTTTTCATGCATGTGTTACATTGATTTTTGTTTGTTTTAATCTCAAACCATTTATGATAATATCATTGTCAGTTATAGTGTCCTTAACTTTTAATTTAATAGTACTTTCAAAGTCGATAAGTGTAAAGTGTAATGTAACTTCAGTCTGAGTAGATGATACCACTTCATTCCAAATGAGTTTTTTTTAATATAATTTTAAGAGCAAAACAATTGAATTTATATTGCGCGCGTGTAAGTTATGAAAGGGCACGTCTACATGCAGTATATTTAAAACATAAGTACATTCCCTATCTTTTCCAATAATTTTTTTTTTGGAGTTATAGTTTTTTCATTTTCTTGCCGGGTTTAAGCGTTTTAGTACACTACTTAATCCTTAAAAAGGTCTATATTTATTCGGTTCCCCATTTTAATGATCCAAAACATTTGCTAAAGGCTGTTTGTAAATTTATAAATAGTTTACTGCTCTGTTACACGCTATTACATCAATAAAAGTTACGAAGTAGGTTTTCGGAACATTGACAAGTAAAAACGATGTTAGATAATAGATAGGTTTGATATTGTGTTGTTAAGACAATTTTTAAAAAAAATTACTAGTTATCGGTGTAAATTCGTGTGCTGAGATAAAACTTCGTATTAATTTCTTAATTATTTCTACGCATTTCTTTAAAAAAATCATAATTTATATTTTGCGATAGTTTATGAAGGAAAGGTATTTATCTGGGAAGGTAAACAATTTTTTTGTTTTAAAAAGCCAGTTTTTTTCCAGTTATAGCACAGTAAATATTATAACAGAGTTACAATTAATTCTTTAAAGAAGGGGGTGGTAGTAGAATACTTGTGTTTCTCTGGGAAAATAACTTTCATCTATATTATTTATAGAAACTTTTATCTTACATTGGTGTTAAGAACGCATTACTGAAATATTGGGCGACTTTTTTACACATTATGAAAGTGTAAATAATATCTTCAAAAATATTCCTATTAGATGCCATCTGTTTAAAATAATACTCGTTGCAGGGGAAATAATTATTTGAGAAATTAGTAGCGTTCATGATGTCACAATATGGTTGGCGTGATATTTCTTCTCCTCACGGCATTGCTATGGATAATATTAGATATATGCCTTATGCTTTCACATATGGGAGGAACAACAATGGAAAAAGTATAACAGTAATCTATTTTTGATGTAAGCATTTCCGTGAGGGTCATTTTAGTGTTTGTGTTATGGTGTTTGTAACAGGTAACAGCCTACCGAAACTAATGATAAAAACACCGACTATGACCTAAGTGATAAAAGGACATTTTTCCAGAAAATAGTATTTGAAGTTGGAATATCAGTTTGAGAAGAAAATATCAGTGAAGTTGGCGATGCAGTTTTCTCCAACAAATTTTTTTCAGTTCACTCTTACTTTTCTTTTCCTGTTTAGCCTCCGGTAACTACCTTTCAGATAATACTTCAGAGGATGAATGAGGATGAAATGTATGAGTGTAAATGAATTGTAATCTTGTACATTCTCAGTTCGACCATTCCTGAGATGTGTGGTTAATTGAAACCCAACCACAAAGAACACCGGTATCCACGATCTAGTATTCAAATCCGTGTAAAAATAACTGAGTTTACTAGGACTTGAACGCTAGAACTCTCGACTTCCAAATCAGCTGATTTGGGAAGACGCGGATCAACCCGGTGGGTTAGTTCACTCTTACTGAATAAAAAATATCTTGAAAGGTATAAATTACATCTCTAAAATACTCTTCATACTCTCCTGACTCTGCATCAGCTGATTTTTTAGTTTTTTCTTATTAGAAATCGATTGTAAGGAAAGTAGTGATACAAGAACATGTTATATTCATTATTCAAAATCATAGTATATTACTTTGCCAAGTTCCGTAGCTGAGTGGTAATATCTTTATCTTTCATCAGGAAAGTTCTGGGTTTAATTTCCGGTCAAACTTACCATTTTCGTAGAATGAATTTATCTATCTTAAAGTAACTGTAATTGGACGTGAATTTGTTGTTGCTTTTAGATAACAATCTGTTCGGTAATAGTAATAGTTGATATTAAGATAGAAAATATTCATTGTTATCACTCATAGAATTATGATTGTGTCATTTTAAAATAAGTCTGTTAGAAAACTCATTTTAGATGTCTTGAGTATTTTTCTGTTGTTGAAGCTATTGACCTCCTACACAATTTTAATTATTTTTCTATGCTATCTAGTTAAGATTTTCGTGGTTTTCTTATATGTAATGCTGAAATGATTAATTTCTTGGTAAACTGTGAGAGTATTCATTCTAAAATATTAATATATTGTGTTGAGTACGTATTAAAATGAGTCGCTGGATGATTTGAATCGTCTAGTAATTCTTGGTTTGTATTATTTCAATGTCCTCATGTTGTAGAACATGAGAATTTCTGCGAAAAGACCAAATCTATGGCTTTCTTGGGTAAAACCCATTCCGTACAAAAATAGTTTATAGAGCAAGTTAACAAGTTAATAGAGCAGTTTTTGTAGTTTATCACCTTTTTTTGTTTAACCTCCGGGACCGTCGTTAGGTATTGCTTCAGAGGATGAGTTCAATGATTTGTAGCGTGTGTGAAAATGCCATGCCTGACCGGAATTCGAACCCGGGACCTCCGGATGAAAGGCCGAGACGCTACCACTCGCGCCACGGAGGCCGGCCATTTCTGTAACCTGGATTCTGACATTATATATTATGTTGATCGTAAACTGAACAAGTTCTAGTATTTGTTGAACAACCCGGTGAACATTGACGAAGAAGTCTAGGAAAGAGACCAGACTAAAATTTTATAAAACGATTGCCGTGCTAGTTTTATTGTATGGTTCGAAGACGTTTGCGCCTAGTAAAAAACATAAAAGCAAAATTCTAGTATGGGAATGCGGTTTCTGAGGTCTGTGGAAGATTGTATGAGACTGGATAGGTTCTACAATTATGATATCCGGAAGGAGTTAATTATATTTAAGACAGACTTTTGGGGAATAGCGTAACCATCTTGAGGATCCTGGATGAAAGGTTACCCAAGACGGTGTGGAGATATAAACCTGTAGGTCGAAGAGATGTGGGAAGAACGAGGAAAAAGTGTTGTAACACGTTCAGGTATTCTTTTTAAATCGGAACAGGCAGTTGGCCTATACTCTGAAGGACGACGAAGAAAATTATTTCAGTGTTGAGTTATATGCCTTACGTCCCGTCAGGTTTAAAGATTGTTTTTTACTCTAGGATTTACTGTTAATGGTTCCTCTCATGAATAATTTTGATTTTTTGTTGAATATCTGGTAAAATTGTCAACGTTTATAAATTAAATACTGTTGTTTGTTCCATAAACGGTGAGTGTTCTAGGTAAACCGACGGCATACATAAAAGTCATGAATTGTAATGTCTGATTAAAGGATTTGCGTTTTTTTCGTAAATACTGGTAGAAACAGATCTTTTTAAGACACGTAAACTATATAAAAATAATCGCTATTTTTTATCACTAATAAATGTAAGACTGTAATCTTTTTTTGTTTGTTTGATGATATCGTCACTTAAGCTTGAAGCTTGTGCGTGGGATATGGAAATGAAATTTTGTGGCGTATGAAAAGTGCCATGCCTGACCAGAATTCGAAGCCGGAATCTACGGATGAAAGGCCGAGATGCTATCACTCGGCCACGGAGATCGGCAATATTATATCTTACGAATTAAAATGATTAGTTAATCACTAGAGTTTTATTATATTTTGTTTGATTGTTTTTTTTTGTAGGCATGATTAATATTCTTAAATTTTTGTTTATTACAGATGGAGGAAATATCAAAAGAGTGGTGTAATAAAGGAATACCAGACTGGAATTTGTTACAAGTTATTTTACGGCTTGATTCTTATGTTTTTAAAGTAATTCCACAGCTGTAAATATTAATTCTGGTAAATACTGATCTTAAATTTATTATCTATTAAGCTCTATTTATATGATTGATGAAAAAGGAAAACGTTTTCAACCTGATCCATATGCATTTTTTTCGAACATTCAGGACCTGTCCCTCAACATATGGATCGACTTAATTAATTATTTGTTTATTTTATAGAGGATAGTAATAATTTTTTTGACTAAAACCAATTTTTTTAGATTTTTTAATTGAAAAAATGGCTACATAAACGATTTAAAAAAAATTTTAGTCATGATTCCTTAGTTTTAATTAATCTCTAACATAATGTGCATGATGTTGTTCTAAGTATTTTCACGCACACGAAAATTAGAAAAAAATTATTGGAAGAACTTAGGTAAATTTTAGTTAGTTATCAAGTAAAAACCTCTTGCGTAGAACTGCTAAGAAGACCGATTTTCTGTTAAGGTTTTTTTTTTATTTCCTTTTAAAAAAGTATCAAATCATTCTATTCTAAAATTTTACAAAAAAAACCTTGATCTATAAAAAACAGTTACACGTTAAAATAAAACGCAATAAAAAATAAATAACACCTATAACAATAGATACCGCAGATAAAGAAACGTCAACGTTTTAACTTGCAGCATCATAACGAATCATGCTTCTAACTTCCCCCGCTTGTGGTTGTTGTTTAACGTTCCTCGCTCAAATCTTTTCAACCTTAAATTGAGCTAACTCAAGAACGACTCAATCAATCTTAATAAAATTTTCACATGCACAATTTCAGATACACTACTAAAGTATATCTAAATTTTAATGAAATTAATTAAGGAATTTTGGAGATTTTTGAGTCAGAAAATTTAATCCATAGGCCTACAAATAAATAGATATTATAGAATCAAACAAATTAATAGTTTAACTACAGTTTAAGTGGGTGATATTTTCGTACTCCTCATACCTCAAAACGTAAAGAAAATTTATTTTCACCCCCCCCCCCCTAACATTATCCGAGCATAAGTAATATCGTACTTTTCTTCGAAAAGTCGATAAAAAGAAAAAAATCCGAATTTGCTCACTCTCAATAGCTAGCAGTCTGCTTCTCATTCACTTTTTTTATTTTGTCAAGAACGTTTCTCGTCATTTTATATCTTGTGAGTTTTTTTTTCATTTGGTAAGCATTTTTTATAAATTCATCTATATTTTAAATATAAATGAAAATAAAAAATATAAAATCAAGTTAATATTGCAATTTGATCGGTCTTTTGACATCATAAGTGACAACGTTTTTTAGAAACCTTTTTCCTAAATTTCCTGCTGCTTAATTATTTCATATTTTCACAAAAAACATTTTCCTGTGATTATTCAGAAAAATTAAATTTAATATTTCACGATGCTGAACGTACCAAAGTAGTAAGAGAGCGTGCGAGGATCAATTCTGGTTTTGATCTGCAAGTTAATTGGACTGTCAAAAGGGAATGGAACATAGTTGCTGGTTTCCTAGCCTTGCAGGGAGTCTGATACTGTTGTAGATAAAATAGCAACCCAGGTGGCTAGGGGCCCGCCTGGGTGCTTACTTTGCCAAGAAAGACCTATTGGCATTGAGCCCCGGTTAGGTAAGGTATTCGTTGTGTGGAGAACTCTATGATGGAGCTGCGGTGTGGGAGGGTGTAGGCATTGACCTCGTTCCCGAAAGTGGATCAGAGCAGACAGAGCTATCTCTGTCTGCTGTCTATAGATGTGTGAAAACACATCTATATGTGTTTTCATTAGTGGCTTATTAAATTTGTGAATCTGTTTATCGGGATTTTTTAAGTTAATCAAGAGGACTTTGAATAAATTTAATTCTAAGACAAAATTGCCGTTGTTGCGATCAACACTTCTTTTATCAGAATGAAGATAGTATTTTTGGTGTTTAAAGAATCAGTCAATCAATGATCTAAGTGCATAATCTAATTGAAATTAGATATAGGAAGAGTTTTTGTGTGAAACCTTCGGTGTTAGAGAAAGGCGCTTCCGTAAATTGGTTAATTTGATGGTTGAGGGTTGTAAGTTATGGTTGGTGGTCGTGATTGGAAAAGGTTATATAAAGGCGATAGTAGGTTATACAAATAATAACGTGTAACGTGATGGAAATGTGTGCGGAGGCATTTGCATCGGTGGCATCCTGACAGAGGCCAAATGATGGCTGCGATGTGTTATCAGGTTTAGGGAGTCTAAAAGTCGATCTCCGGTAAAGCCCATCAGGGCTAGAACGGAGGGGGTGGTGCGGCGACCGGGTGTCTTCCCGTACGGAGGTCAGGCTTAAAATTAAAATTAGCATGTTTATTTTTTTGTCTTCAGTCATTTGACTGGTTTGATGCAGCTCTCCAAGATTCCCTATCTAGTGCTGGTCGTAATTAACATGTAGTGTAAATAAATTTTAAAATAAACAATCCTTGAAATTGCAAAAAAAGATTTTAAGAACGGATAACAATACAATAATTATATATAAATTATCTATTAAAAGTTTCCTCCAGAATTCCTCGATTAATTTCATTGAAATTTAGATATGCTGAAGCAGTGTATCTGAAGTTGTGCATGTGAAAATTTTATGAAGATTGGTTGAGTCGTTCTTGAGTTAATTTTAGGTTGAAAAGATTTGAGCGGGGATTGTAAGAAGCGTGATTCGTTGTGATGCTGCAAGTTGAATCATTGACGTTTCTTTTTATCTGCGGTATCTATTGTTAAAGGTGTTGTTTTTTCCTTTAATGCTGATTTGAGTGCTAGATAGTGGATACTTTGATGGTTATGGTTCAATTAACCATACATCTCAGGAATGGTCGGCCGGTCTGTACAAGACCACCTTATTTGCTCATATTATACTAATTTCATTGAGCAATGGGGTTCCTTATTGTTCACAAGTTGAACAGATTTCAATATACACACTAGGAAAATAAAATAAAAAATTGTTAAACATAATTAGAACATCTTGATTAATTATTAATTAACAGCTTACCAGCTAGTAGGTTATTCGTTGTAATTTCAAAATGTATATATTCTTAGTAAGCTGGTTACGGATGCAGTTGACTATCTAGTAATTTGTCTCGAATTTTTTCACATATCTGCTTGTTACTTTTGCTTCCTTTCGCTCATAATTTTTTTTTCATATTGTATCAATTTTTCCTACAACTAGCGTAATTCTCATTAAATAAGTTGATTTTGGGTGGAATTCCTAAAGTACAAAGAAAATGTATAAATGATATTATCGAGGTTACAATAGTAACCTCGATGATAACTTCAATGAGTAAATAAGAATAATAACTCGAGATAATTCTGTTGATTTTCACCATATGTTTGAACTGATCTCCGCTGTTTATATTTGTAATATTATTGTCCTTGAATAATAATAATAATAATAATATTTTTAACTTCGAGCGATGACACTTTGTTTACATCATTTCATAAATTAGTTATTATTATTCTGCTTTAGGCAGCTCTTCATCTCGTATTCTTCCATGTTTTTACGTCCTGTAACATCTTCTTCGTTCTTTGATCCTTTACACCACCGTTTTAATATTCTTGCCGCGCTATATCTTTACCGACGAGTTTCAAAGTTTACTCCCTTTATAGTAAAATGTTAGAAAATTGGTGGTACGTTTTTTATCTCTCAGTGTTTTTCCCATAAACCAGTACAATTTCATTGCCGGCCTCCGTGGCGCGAATGGTAGCGTCTCGGCCTTTCATCCGCAGGTCCTAGATTCGAATCCCGGTCAGGCATGGCATTTTCACACGCTAAAAGTCATTTATCTCATCCTGTGAAGTAATGCCTAATTGTGGTATATTGTATAAATTGAATAAAATTATATTGAATAAAATTTTCTTAGAAAAACTACATAAAAGTATCTTTTTTGGCTAATTTTTACCTTTCTCGAATTACCCAACCACCAGCAAGTATGAAGTGTCGGATTCTAAAAATATGCTGTATTACCTGTGTAATAAGTAATCCTTTCCCATCATCCTCACAAAATGTCTGAGATTTCGAGCAACAGTTTTCCAGTTTTTTTTTGTTTTTTTTTTCAAGTAAACTGCTGTTTTAATTACGAGTGGCTATATTTAACAATTAAAAACTTGGGATGTTTTGTTCGTTTTGGTAAGCTTAATAAGAAAATGTATATAGTAATTAAAAAATATTATAACGAGGATGAATTGTATTCGAAAAGAAAGTTAAATAAGAGGAAAGATTATTGAATTTATCATACTCTATTAATAATATAAATGTACATTTGGCATAGTGGATTGCTGTTTTAAAAACAATATTCAGGCTTATCATTTTTTTTTTAAAGTTATTGTATGTTACCCGCATTGGAGCGACGTAATTACAGGTTTATTTACAAGTATCAATTTATCCACGTCGTATTAATGGTTGGTTTTATATTATTACTTATGTTTACTTATCAACACATACATTTTTGTTACTTTTTTTTAGAGTAATTAATGACTAAATTAACTTTTATTTGAAAAGGACCTGTTTTAAAAAAAATTATTCAACAAAAGAACCTCTTATTGGGATTGTACAGTTAGAAATGATTAGTAGTTATTAATTAGTTAATAGAACATATTTTTTGTAATTTTTTGCATGTTTCACTGATGCATAAATTTGAGATAGATTAAAAAGTAGACACACAAGAACAATTTTGTTTAATTTTTTCAGTTTCTTTCAGAAATTTATTTCCAAAGTACGAATGAAAAACGATCGGGGAATAATTTAAACCCTTTCTCGATTTTTACCTTCGTAATGAAACCATTTATTAACTATTAGTTATCAACTAGTTAATTATTAATTAGTGTTTTTAAACTGACTTAAATAGTTATTGTATGTTACTTGTTTCTTGTGTATGACAACTAGCATAACTGAAATATTTTATTTCGTGTTTATCTTTTAGATTAAATTGCAGCTAAAAAAATACATTCCCGACTTAATCAGTTCCTTTTAATGATTTCAGATACCAATTAATTGTAAGATTGTAATAAAGATATGTATTTAAAAATAATCGGAATATTTTAAGAAAAAATTATATTGAGTTCTCGGATAAATTTGATAACAATAAAACTGTAGAACTATATAAAAAGTCATTCACTGTTTGCTAAAGAATAAAAAGTTAAAAATTTTAAAACCGCATAACGGCAGAAAGGTTTGTACGTTTATATTGGTTTATGCGCATTCACGAAGAATTATTGTTAGTGATGACCGGCCTGGTGACGTAGATGGTGACGAGATTCTCATGGGGAACTGAGAATACAATTTTTGAATAAAAATTCAGTCGCATAAAAAGCTAACTTAGAAATTGTAACGGGTATGTAAATAGCTAAGATTAGGGAATAACAAATCATTTCGAGAAAACCGTATTGAAATTGATCATATCGTTCAAAAGTTGTAGGAAAAAGAAGAATGCAGTTTCTAGTCGACTGCTCCGGTGATCGGGGTAACAAATGGAAATATTTTCATAAAATATAGTTCGGTAAATTGTGTTAGATATTTAAAATCATATAAGCTGTCAGTTTTCAAATTTATTTAATGAAGAGTCGATTTCAATATTATTATGTAATGCAAATTACAGTTTGAATATATTCTCAGCTTTACATATTTTTCTATTTGTTTCAATGCTTATTCTCAATTTATTATTTTTTTTATGAAATTACGCCTAAGGAATTGGAATTCTAATTAAAATTTTATTCTAAAATCGAAGAGGATAACGGTATTAATGCATGCGTTTGTTGCAACGTGAAACCGGATTGAAGCAGCAGTATTTTAGGTTGGTTACGAACTGTAACCAATACAATTTTTTCTCAATTTGTTATAAAGAGAGAACATTCTAATAAATAAATATGAATATTGCTACGATTCTAGTCTATAAAATTCAGAATTAAAGCAATGGATTTTTTTTTAAATTTATAAACCAGTTTTGTTTGGCCTACTTTAAACAAACAGACGAGTTGTAGAAAAGATTTAAAGATACAAGCAAATGTAGTGTTTTTTACCGGTTGTATTGGAATTATTAAAAAAAAATTGCTTCAAAGTTATTTAAACTTTAAATGATTTTCTTTAAAGGTTTTTTTTTAATTAAATTTTCTATTTTTGTTTAAAAAGAAACTTTTAATAATTAAAATCAAAATTAATTTTAGTTTAATCTGAGTTTTAAATATTACTCGGTTGTATGTTGATGAGACGTAAATTCTATTTGTTTCGAGTCGTTTTAAAACAAACGCGGTATACTTTAACGAGGGGAGAGGCTCTTTTAATAGAGTTCTTCCTGAAATGAAATGAATATAGTATGTTAGAAAAAGGATGTAATCTACTTCCTTCGTTCTTCAAAGAATAAATTCATGTATAGAAATTTCATTTGTTCTTTAAAAAATGTTTCCTTTCATAAATCTTTCTTAATAAAAAAGATAATGTACAATTTTTTAATGCAACTAAAATAATTATAGTTTATTTTAAATTATTTTAAAACATAATTTATTTTCAAATTTTACTAGCATTATCTTTACTTATATATATATATATATATATATATATATATATATATATATATATATATATATATATATATATATATATATATATGTAAAAACGTTTGGGTGTTATTCAAACATTTTTATGTATTTTATATTTGATTTGGGTCATGGGTTTATTAATTAATACTAATTCTAAGTTAAATTAGTTAGCGTCTATGCATCGCATAGATCAGCATAAGAGAAATGAGATTTATCTTCTTTTTTTTTTAGATCTAAAAACATAAAAATAAACCATGTACACCGTACACCAATTTATATAGCAAACCAGGAATATACAAATTAAACTTCAGTAATCTCGCTAAATATTATATTAGGCAAACCGGAAACACATTTATCCATAAATATAAAGAACGAACACAAGTAAGCATATTAAAATCGACGTTTGCAAATCAAAACATAGAAACTGGATAAGCAAGTAAATACATTATCCGCAACATACAGTAAAAATCAACTTAACATTATTGACCCATATAAATTTAAAATTGATAAAAATATCAAAAATATTAAACGAATAAAAAACAATATGAATAAAATATATCTGACAAGAAAATATGACAGATATGTGCCTTATATCTTATATAAGGAAATATATCTGTGATATATCCATATCACATGGTTTTTCAAACTCGAATTTAAACGAGTGCCATTAACTAAAATTTCATTGTAATACGCCTCAGGAAATGAATTGATTTTCGAAACTACAACGTTGGAAAAAAACTCATGGAAGTATATTTCAGATATTTAAAAAATCCCTTTCGGCACGCCGGAAGGCGGAGATAGATTTCACCGGGACTAACTAGGGGATAAAAAATGTACTTAAAGTTAAGAAAAACTTCAAATTTACTCAATACGACTATAGTTGCATATAAAAAAAATATGACAAGCCCCATCTTACAATTCCAGCAACATTTTGGTCATCCTTTGCCGTAAGGTTTGGTCATATCAAAAATTGTTTCAGACAAGTTTTAGGTAACATTTACAGGACTAACGCGACCATTTTAAACGGATTCGATACTGTGCTTATTAAGGGAAGTATGATTTTGTTTGTCTTCAAAACCCCATTTTTTCCACCCCCTGGGCCAATGATTGGTGATATCAAAAAATTTACTTAGATACGTTTTAGGCCCTTATGCGAAGAATAATAGCAACTTTAAACGAATTCGATATTTTACTCAATAAGAAAGTTAAATAAATATTTTGTTTTTTCGTAAAAGCCTCCCTATTTCCACCCCCGCGGTCCGATTTTGCCCATTAACGAACTCGACCGAGATTTTTGGTCGTTATATTTTATGTATCAATTTGAAAGTTATTGGCGCAAAATTACGGCTGTTTTGTTGTTCACAAGAAATTGAAATATATATATAAACTTTTGAGGTGACTGTGGTTTTGGGGTCTGGGGGATGTGAAACGCAAAGATATGTCGAAATTTTCCGGAAGTCGAATCATGGTACCCATTACAATATGTAGCTTTCTTATGAAATCTACCTAAAATTGGATTGTGTAAGGTATTATTTTAGGACTGTACTGTTTGAAATATTATCAGGAGAAAATTTAGAGCGCATTGTTTAATGGGAGGCAACTTAGTTCCTCAAAGAAGATTTTAAATTAAATTTTGAAAAAACTGACTGTCATAACTACTTTCAATAATTTTATTTGAGATTCTTAGGTTTTTTTATAGGTGATAATTTATCAAAAACGAAATATTTTAATATTATTCAAATTATACATTAAAAGTAAAATAAAATTAAAAAAAAAAAAAAATATATATATATATATATAAACAATAAATTGGGTAATGAATATGCTTAAATTTTCTATTATGGTAGTCCAAAAGTTTTGCGAAAGATAATTCAGTTTATTTTTAAATTTCTATGAAGTCCTCTAAGTTTAATAGATATATATTTTTACGTTACCTAAAAGTTATTGTTCATCAATCAAATTCATGAACGCGGATTGATCACATGATCAGGTAATCACGGTGGCCTTGATAAAATGTTGCGGTTATTTTAAAATCTTTTTAAAAGTGCTATGTTATTCTAATTACATTTTGATTACTCTATTTTAATTTGTAACGGTAGAGATAAAATATAATGTTCACAATACACATCTTAAAAATAGCGTTATTCAATCTAAACGCGGCGTTGTAGTTTTTTGATCTTGCTTTGATTTTTATTACTATTTTTTCACCATCTAACATTTTATTTTCATGTCAATTGACGCGCAAGCGCATGTACATACACGAACATACTAAAACACTTGGTTTCTGATGGGTGTTGTCGATCATTTATGTACAGTTAAGTATCAATAGTGCCACGCCGTGCATAACGTTTTTGTCGTCATGGTTCTAAGCTTTGTATCAGTTTATTTTTAGAGGATATTTTGTATGTTAAAATACAACCTATCTAAATTATATTAATTGTCGTTATTAGTTCTACGTTTTAGTTCATACCTATTATAAGGAAAAGAATCCTTAAAAAAATTATAAATATATAACTTGAACGTGTAAATGACAACAAAAAATTTCCGTTAAGATTGTAAGAAAATTTCTTAATGTGTAATTTTTAACTTTTATTTTTGTAGATGTTGAAAAAAAAACCATTCTTCATATTTGTTTTAGTTTGTTTCATTTTTTTTTTTTAATAAAAAATTAATTTGATATTTAATGTAGGATTTGATATTTCTATTATACATAACAAATATTACAAAGTGAGGAAAAATGGGGCCTGATAATTAATTTGTATAAAAAAATATAGTATTTATCAATTGAAGTTGTTGTATAGGATAATAGAGGAGCTCCAACAATAGAGGTTGCTCGTTGAACAAGTATCTGGAGGTAATTTTGAGAAAAAAGGGATTAGCAGTGGGAAATGTTAAACAGGATTTCTTTTAAAAAAAAGAATGTAACATAAGTGTTAAATTCAACTGCTAAAGTCAAAGAAAATTAGATTAGAGGTAAAAAAAGGTCAATTCAGTGAAATATTTTTTGATACAACATAAAATACCATAAGAGGAAGATAAAAAGCTGTTCAAATGTATGCTTGAAGGTGACGTTCTGGTAATTCGAAGTTTGACCGTATCCAAAATGAGGAAATCTGGAGAAGTTTACCGAACAGAACAATTAACGAATTAAAATTAAAGAGAAAAAGCTCTAAAGAGCTTTTTGATGGTAGATTGGATATGTTTAAACAAAGCCTGGAAGTAAATACAAGTAAAACGGAACTTCCTGTAAAGCAATGCGACAGTTGAGTAGAATTTTTAAGGTCATGGAGATTAAAATCTTGCAGAAGGAAGACTGTTGTGGTAATAAGTGAGACTGGGACACGGTAAACTGTATGAATAATAAATAAAAAAAATCAACATATTTAAATATATAAATATTGAGAAATATTATCTAAGAAATTAAAATTTAAATAAAAATGAATGAATATTGAGAGATATTATTTAAGCATTGAGAAATCCTTTTTTAGGAGGGTTTTGAAATCTTCAGATATATTTTTCAAAGGTGGCAGTGTAAAATTGACTGCATAGCTGTTAAAGAAAGAATAGAACAGATAATATCCATTTTGTTAAAATTGATTCACTTAAAATTATTACTTAAGGTTTCTGTAAATGTTAGAAAAAATAAATATTAAAAATTAAACAACTCGACTGTAAAAAAAAAATTATTGCTGATAAACATTTCTCTTTAATATAGGGTAATTAAAGAGCGTGCGGGTGGAAATTTTGTTATAATATTTGAATACAGCATAATTTTTTTCAAATTTTTTTAATTTATTAAACATATATATTTTATAGCGTATGACACTCCCGGTAACGTAAGGATTCCAACGCTGTATTATACATCTAATCGGTTCAGCCGTTGAGCTGCTGGAACAAATAAACATGCATACATACATACCGTACATACACCCTAAATACATTACTCTCCTCTCTGGGCAGTCGTGTCAATACACTAGTAAAACAACTTCACACGTATGAGATAAGAGGTTTCGGAAATGTTCTGAATGAAGCGTGAGTTATTAAAAGACGACTCATTCATCTGATAGATTTTTCAAATTTTTTAAATTTATTTAAACATATATACAACCTATGACAATTCCAGTAACGTAAGGATTCTAACGCGGGGTCGTACATTTAAATCGGCTCAGCCGTTGAGCTGCTATACTGGAACAAACATACATACACCCTAAATGCATTACACTCCTTTTCAGGCAGTCGTGTAATTAAAATACTACTTAATGTAATTTTTTTAAACTATCGCAATTTAAGACCGTTGGATTTCTTTATTTAGACCTATAAATTAACTGTAATAAGGAATACTTTGTTTGTTAATTAAATTATAGAATTTAAAAATATCTTTTGTAAATATTGATTATGAATTTGCAATATGCGATGTTTGTGTATTGTTAAAATAAGAATGAAACCATGTACATAACCTGTTTTTTGGAAAATATTCAATTGATTTTAACGAAACAAAAAATGAACTAATATAATATTATTTATGACTTCTAATTTTCTATAGTTCTATAGTTTCATTATTTACGTACAAACAGCCATATCTGTATAATTTAATGGGTCCTAAAGTGTACGCTTTGGTACCCTGTGGAGCTGCGACTTCCTTACGGGGGCGCCGCGAAATATTACATAATTTTCATAATTTTATTTCCAATTCAGTGTCATAGAATTTGTACAGTTACACCTTTTTTGTGTTCTAAAATAGGTTTTATTTATTTTTACCAAACCCTTGCAAAAAATTATTGGCTATTTCGCAAATTTTCCTTGTTAAAATTGGACATAGAAAAAATCTAGATTCAGTAAGGACACCGAGAATCGGAAAACAATTTGGGAACCACTGCTGAAAATTCTTTACCAATTGACACTATATAAATTACTGAGGGAATAAAAAATCTCATGATTTCTGTACGAATGATTGTTTTTTTTAATATAAATATATATGTAAGTACAAAGAAAAAATTTTAACAAGTGAAAAAAATGAATCGCCGATTTGTGCTTTTTTGATTATTTATTCATTCAAAAACTTAGGGAAAATGGTTCAAATAAGAAAAAAATAACATTATAAATGTTAAAAATTATCAGTTGGCCTATCAGTAGGAAAATTATTAGTGAAAAAGGAAAAGCTTTGAATTTACTAAGTCGATAAAATAATCCAACTTTATAAATACAAACTATTGTAATTTCATGTTCAGTTCAGTCGTCACGCGATAATAAAATTATTGCAGTTTGATAAATAGGTACAACTTACGTTAACCTTTAACTTCTGTTTATATATCAAGATAACACTGGATTACAACAGGCTAGTAAATCTAATTAGTATAGTGTTTATTGGTAGTTGGCCTTGTCCCAGACTCACTCCATTTTCAAGACCGTTAATTGAATATCAACGATCATTATAGCATTCGTGATGTTAAGAATATACTGAAAAGTTTTTTCGTTGATAATTTAAAGGGTAGTACTGAATGAATTTATACAGAAATGGTTGCGTTTTTTGGAGGTTATTAGAGAAGGCGTGGATTATCAAAGGTAAAAAACAAAAATAAACGAAAATATCAAGGAAAAAATGGAAATAAAAGAAAAAGTTTTGATAATATAGAATTAATAAAAGTAAATTGTCTAATGTAGCCATTTTCAAATATAGCTATCTTACATAGTATATTAGTTACGTATATGCGCAGTTGAAATATTTAATTGAATCCCTATTAGAAAGGAGGAAGAAAGAAAGAAGACGACCTTAGAGGACGTAGTAAAGGCTTAGAGTGAATGGAAGAATAGTATTACGTGACGTCTAAGAAGGGAAAAACAGAAATCGTAATGAATCACCAAGAGAAAAAACCCAAGTTGAATATGGGTACGTTAAATAAACGATAAAAATGTTTAAGTTGTTTTCATATACGATTGATTGTAAACAACGATCTGATTTTGTTTTCTCGTATGACTGGATTAGACTTTCACTGTAGCACAAAATAATAAACTTTTAAAATGTGTGTTCGGTTGAAATTATACGATAAAACAACTATTTTGTTTAATTTTTTCCTTTCCTGTTGTAGTTACGCTTTATTTCAATATGTAATCTATTCACGTTTTCTATTTTTTAAATTATTACACAATGCTTTTATAGACTATTTTATTATAATGTAACATTTATTATATGTAATTTAATAGATAATTGGCAAAAGAAGATCATATATTGAAATGAATGTACAAATTATATTTACGTTCAGTCGTCGAAATTGAATTTTTTCTAAACATTTTTACATACCTTACACAAATTAAAAAAAAAACCGTGGTAATACTTTGTATAAATATATTTGAGATTTATCATAAAAATTATTTATTTACTTTATCTAACAACGTAAACCCTTTAATGGCTAATCTTTTTTTAATTATGAGATGACTAATGAAAATGTTTAAAAAGAAAAATTAAAATGTTAAAAATTAAAAGATCAAAGTATTAAAAGAATAATTATTCCGTTCCACGTCGAGCCGTCCGATGCTACGATCTGGTGGGTGCTAGCGCTAACCGGAAGTGAAGCACTTACTAGTATTCTACGTTAGAATCCCGCCCAGTGCGGTCGCATTTTTCATTTCGTCCGGATGGAATCCGATCCAGAGCGGTCGTATGCACTTTCATTTCGAATGGACATGTTCGGATGAACGCTTAGTTTATAAGTTATATGTTATTAATTTTAATTATATGTGTCAAGTTATGTACCAAGTTCAATTATACATTTCATTAACTGTCAAGACGACAATTCATTAAATCATTATTCAACAAGCAACAAGGCGTCTTCATTCATCACCTATGAATATACAGTCTCTCTAAAATCTACCAATAATATTTATACTGTATCGATACTTATAGTTTTATTTCTCGACGGCAGATCGATACACTTTCAACTGGAGTACTGGCAAAAAGCATATAATATTTTATTTACATTATTCTTAGAATATTAAGAATCCATGGTAGGTTTAATAAGAAAACTAATGGAACTTTGATTTTTTTCAGCAAACCAAATACACTACTCCATACCAGCGAAGATGGTTTCAATTCTGAAGTGATACTTTTGAAATGTACGTATAAATTATATTGTTATATTTACGTTCAGTCGTCGAAATTGAATTTTTTTTCAACATTTTTGCATATCTTACCCAAATTATAGACATCTAACCTATTTATTACGGGTAATACTTTATATAAATATATAAAGTATCAATACTTTATATAAATATATAAAGTATATTATCTTCATAAAAAAATCCCTTATACTTAAATATAGTTTGTACCTGGATGAAATGTGTATTAATTTGTTTAGACCATTAAAAAATTCATATTTCATATCAAGCTTCGAGCCGGTGCTGCATACATACAAGGGCGCGCACTATTCATTTCTTTGAATTTTCTACCAAGATAATTTATAAAAAAAAGGTTTTTTAAGAATTAGGTACATCTTTGTTAAATGTCAAACCATAACTGTTTTAGGCAACCTGACATGAGTTGCAAGTCAATTATGAAAATGTCATACCCAGTTTCAAGAATAACAAACATGTCATGCCAGACTTAATAGGTTACGTGAAGAGTTTTCTATTCCCTTCTTTAATGAACCGAATCTCCTATTGCATATTAACGTCCCAAAACGTCACCGTGGCAGGTTTATTATCAGCTCTATAAGAGATGATACCCTTTGTCTGTTTACCGCAGCAACCGATTGTAAAATAATATTTTACACCTTCAGAGAAAGGAACTCTGAACAGAGTGCATCTTACACCTCACTTGCTTTGCGTGCATTACAGCTAGATGCGTGATCAGAGTGAGGCAGATGACGTAAAACAACAAATTAATTTCAATGGTAAAACAATTTTTAGTGTACATTTTCTCTTATCTAGGGGATACAAAGAGTGTCCTCCAAAGGTAAACTCTAGGCAAAGGCAAAGGCAAACTCTAGGAAGTGATTCTACTTAACATACTGAAGAAAAAATGTCCAGTGAACATAGGTCAGAAAACACATATTTTTCTTTCTGTCCACCATTTTGTGTTTTTTAAGAAAAAAATCGTTTTTCAAGAACGGTTGGAGGTAACGCAATAAGATTTTGTACTTCATTTTAAACTGACATTTTTTAATTGAAAAAAATATATACTCTTCGTAGACAAATTTAAAACTGGTCGTTTCAATTTTTCAATTTTAAATTCTTATAAATTATTAGATTTATCAAATTGAGTTGTATTATAAAAATTATGAAGCATTTTTTTGTGAACAAAACGATACTTTAGTCGTAAAAATGCGACGACAAAAAACAGAGTTATTGCAAAAAGTAGACCTAAACCGATATGGCGGCTATATATTTTTTTATTACCGTGGTTTCTGATTAATCAGAAAATTTTATTTAGTTATCAAATGAGTCACGATAAACAAAACAAGATGGCCGCCTTACCGGTTTTGGCCTACTTTTTGCAATAACTCTGTTGTTTTTTGTCGGATTTTTACGACTAGTGTCGTTTTGTTAAAAAAAATGCTTCATAATTTTTATAATACAACACAACTTAATAAATCTAATAATTTCTAAGATATTTAAGATTGAAACGACCGCCATTTTGAAATTTGTCAAAGGAGGGTATCGTTATTTTTTTCCTTTTAGAAATTTTAGTTAAAATAAAGTACAAAATATTATTGCATTATCAACAAACGTTCTTGAAAAATAATTTTTTTCTTAAAAAACAAAATGGCGGACAGAAAGAAAATATGCGTTTTCGGACCTATGTTCAGTTGACATTTTTTCTTCAGTATGTTATGTAGAATCATTTCCTAGAACTTGGCCTCTCGTTTAAAGGACACTCTGTACATACACACCACAAGGTGTTCATAAAGTACGTAACCCTTAAATAATCTTTCAACCGTAAAAATAGGAAAATAGAATTTTGCAGATGCTCCTGCCTTGAGACTACTTATTTGTTCGGTATGTGTCTATCATATCGGAAACAATAGGCAAAGGGATTGGGGAGGTGATCTCATACCAAAAAATATATATTTTTGTGGTAGGATCATTTGTTAAGTTTAGTTATTTAATGTTTCACAATTGAGCAATTATTTATTAGCTGTAAAAAACATTACAGGCCGGCATTTCAGTTAAAGTTAGCGTAGCTCTATAACAATAAAATGTAAAAAAAATATTTAATGCTATTAAAAATGTTTTTAGCGCCCTTTAGAATGATCTATCAAAACTCTAGCCTTCGAATTAATTTTTTTTTTTGCTGTATCCAAAGGGGATAGCTGGTGGTATGATGGTCTTGTATTAGAAAAGTAGTCGTTTCGAGATAAGTTGAAAATTTATTTAACAGTTGAAAAGTTATTGAAGGGTTGCCATATTTTAGGAACATTCTGTACGTAGACTATTAAAAAAAACTGATGATTCATAGATGAAATAACTTCGGACTGATTAACTGTACATAAGCGAACATTTACACAATCACTGTATATTCCTATTAAGGAATTTAAAGAGAAAAATCTTTTAAGTGTGAGATTCGTAGACTATTTTTAACATAATAATTAATAATAACGAAGTTTAATGATTCATTCAGTTAAATAAAAATGTCTTTCATAATTAGTTACTTCTTAATAAATGTGCTTCCACTTCATAAATTTGTCTTGCTGATCATTGACAGATCGATCATTAATTAGGGTTAAAATAACACCTGGATTCTACCTTAGAAGTACCGTAGAATTAATAGACTCCAACGGGAGACAAAATACTTTAATTTAGCATTAATTATAATTTAAGTTAATTTTAAAAAAATCATTTTCGCTTTTAAATTGCATTCAATTATTATTTTATTTACAGATAAAAATTATTATTTATCTTTACTTGATATACTAATCTCTTTTTCCTGTAAATTAACAAAAGAAACCTAAGTTATGTAGAAAAATCTGTTTTTATTATTGAGATTGTTCAAAATGAATGGATTCCTAATCTTTTTAATGCAATTGCTAATTATATTTAGCATTATTTTATGGAAAGTCAAGTGAAAATGTAAAAAGAGTGAGGTTTTTCACCGATATAAGAGCCTCTAATAGGCATATTAATGATTTTCAACCGGGAGATCTTTAGAGGAAATATCATTGAATTTATTAATATTTTTATAATTTATGAAATGCAACACATGAAGTTTTTTTCTATTAACTTCAACTTTTCGATAAAAGTTGGGTTGGGATTTCTACTGAATAGTATAACTAAATTTCCTTTTATAAGGAAAATAATAGAGTCCATATATACCACCGCTACGTGATATTCAAGTGATATTTTGAATCAGATTTTTTTGATACGAAAATTTCCATCTAAGGACTGCCCAAAAAGGAGTGTAATGTATTTAGGGTGTATGTATGAATGTATGTTTGTTCCATCGTAGCAACTCAACGGCTGGACCGTTTTAGATGTATGACCCCGAGTTGGAATCCTTTACTTTACCGGGAGTGTCATAGGCTATATAAATATATATGCATATATACGAGGCTCGGCTGATAAATTTTGTACATATATGCGTAGTACGGAAATGAAAAGAGATATTGGAATAAAATAAAGAATGAATAAAAGTACAATACCGTAGCTACAAAATGCAGTATTTATTTTTCAGTATATTCTCCGTTTACACTCATACACTTTTTCCAACGTGTCACAAGTTTTTCATTCCGTCACTGAAAAATTCTGGCAGTCTTTTTCGGATTCAAGTGGCCACAGTTTCCTTCACCTCATCATTGGTGGTGTAATGATTACCTTTGAGATCCATCTGGAAATGAGGAAAGAAGTGGAAGTCGCACGGAGCCAAATCCGGCTAGTATGGCGGATTTGGAATAGGCTTGCGGAGAGCCATCAGGGAGTTTTCGCGGTACCCATCGTGCACAGATTTTACGGTAACGCAATTGCTTGATAATATGGCCTATTCGTTTTTTATATGTGGCTAACTGAATAGCGATGCGTTGTTGGGTGACTTGCCAGTCACTTTGAAGCAAATCGTCCATCTCCTTTCGATGTTTCTCGACAGTCACAGAAACTGGTCGTCCGCTACGAGGTGGGTCCTCAATTGTCGCTTTACCAGCTTCATATTTGCGAAATTTCAACGCCTACCTACTCACAGTACTCCTGTCAACAGTTTCACTACCGTAAACCGCTTTTAAACTATGAAAAATATTTTTAGGATTCACATTTTCTGCTGTTAAAAATTCGATCACTATATGCTGTTTTAACTGTGTTGACAAATATTGCCCGTACTCGACTCCATTTTAACTGCTACTGAAAACAAACCGGTAGACGGGTTTCAACTCATAATTGCAGGTTTGTAGAGAGGGATTTTAGCTATCATGTGCTGCCACGCCCAAATTGATAGTACCTTTTGTCTCCGTGTAGCACTCTAGTAAGCAAAATTTATCAGCCCCGTATTTGAAGGCGATTCAAAAGGAAAGGGAATCTGGAAACTGATTGTAGAGCATGAAATAAAGAAAAAAGTTCATAAAGACATATGTCCGAAAACGCTTTGTTATCGAGGCTAGCGAAAAATTTCGCGCGGATTTGAGTTCCTCTGGGGAAATATTAGTATATTACGGATAAACTTGGTTTCTTATGTTTTTTTGGCATAAAAATCGAATAAAATAGGTCCCAGAACTATATTTCCGTTTTCGTTTTCATGATATCCAACGTAAAACAGAAAGATTCACTGACGAAAAACATTTTTTAGGTTTGAAGTACAATAGCTTTGTTAAATGACTAATAAATCCGTAAAGTTTATTATCAAAACGCATAAAAAATTTTATTATGAGAAAATTGATTTAATAAAGTCTATGAAAAACAAAAAGGAAATCATCTTTTATTACGAGTAAAAACAAACTTAACAAAGAAATCTTATGAATTTGTAAAAATAAAACATCTGTTCTTAGTGCAATAAAGTTAGAGAAATTTGACAAAGGGTTAAGATAATTTTAATTTACTTTTAAAAAATACTCACTGTGGTGGTTTATACTCTAATAATTAATTACACGACTGCCCAAAAAGGAGTGTAATGTATTTAGGGTGTTACGTATGGTTTTTACACTGTAGTATCTCAATGGCTGAACCGATTTACATATATGACCCCTCGTTGGAACCCTTACGTTACTGGGAATGACATAGGCTTTATAAATATATGTACATATATATATATATATGTATGTTTAAATAAATTTAAAAGATTTGAAAATAAAATTATACTATATACAAATACTATACACAAAATTGCCACTCGCAGGCTGTTTAATTATCCATTATTAAAGATTTTGTTTTTTTTTTGGCATTCGTGTTTTTTAATCTATATAAATAAAAATGTAAATGTTCGTTTATTCAAAATCTTAAATCTCCGCTTTATATACCTACTATTTATATACCTGAGATTTCACACCTGTGATAAATAAAAACATGCTTTTTTTGAAAAATAGCGCTATCTGTTAGCCGTAAAAGCAACACACGCTACACTAAATATTTTACGATTCCATTTTAATATTTCCGATATGTGTGTCCGTTATAGACTAAAAAACTACTGGACCGATTTACGAGCGGGGAAAAAGGGAGATACGGATAAATCGGAAAAGGAAAAAATCGAAGGTAAAAGGGAAGAAGGGGAAAATGTGGAAACGGGGAAAAGTAATGGAAAGGGAAAAGGAGAAAAGTAAGAGGGAAAGGTAAATGGTGTAAAGAGAAATGGGGAAGGAAATGTAAAGGGGAGGGAATGGGGGAAAGGGAATATAGGAAAATGGGAAAAAGGGAGAAAGGAAAGAAAGAAAGGGTAAAATGGAAAAGGAGAAATGTTAAATTTTGTTAAGTTCCGTAATGTTCATTTTGTTAATGTTTTATCAAACTTTCAATTGTGTTTATTTAATCTATATATATATATATATACTCAAATATAGCAATAGCGAAGCATTGCCGGGTCTGCTAGTTTTTAATGTATATGTCTTGTTGAAATAGAATATAAAATCAATGTATGAACAGTATTACAATTATACAAGTTAGCTGTTTGAAATTGACAGTACTTCACTTGGAATACTATTAAATTCTTCAGGGGATTATCTTTTTATTTCCTTTTTTAAGCATGAATTTAAATATACTTCGTTTTCATTTTAAAAAAAACTGCTTTACAAATTTTTATCAAGATAAATGATATTTATATTTTTACTGATTATTTATGTGAATACAGTACATGGAAAAGATAATTTCTTATAAAACAGATTCTATTTGTAAAATACGAAAGTATTTGTATGGACTGTAGCGCTTTATGATAGTGAAACATGAATAATATGAAAAACAGAAACGTAAAGGATAGAAGTGTTAAAGGTGAATGTTGAAAAGTACGTGAAAAGATAAAATTTGAAATAAAGAAGTCGTAAGAAAAAAGGAGAGGGAAGAGATTTGTGGCAGAATATTGTAGAGACCAAATCGATTGATGAGCCATGTTTTAAGACATGCAAGTTTTGTTAATTGGTAACAGATGAATATCTAGAAAGTAAAACCTCTTGGAGGAAGATCGGAAACAGATAATTGATGATCTAAGATGTAGTAAATATGCTGAAGCAAAAATATTACCTCAGATCAGAAAGGAATGTAGTAGTATAAAACTGACCGACGAAAAAAAAAATTATTTAAATATAAAGTAGTAAAAAGTTTTTTTATTTTACTGCGGGGCTTAGAATATGCATTTTATAACTTAATTTAAAGATTAAAAAAAATGAATTAAAAACTAAATGAAAAGATGGTAGATTTTTGCTAGTTTAGTTTTAATCCCGAAGTCTTATAATATGTAATGCAGCTTTATTAATTAGGGACGCGTTGGTAGCTGAACTCCTAGTTCATGAAGTGATTGTATTTATAATCGTGATACAATTTATGTTTGTTAGACTAGATTGGTTGTTAATTAAAACCCAGACGTAATGTGATGAACAAGTGGCAGAACTGAAGAACTACGATAATACTAGAATTTAACTACTATGTCCAAGACTTGGTGTTTCGTCTTCACGATCGAAAAGGCAAATCCATTCGTTAGTCCTATTCATCCTTCCCAATGACTGTATCAGAAAGCTGATGACGCTATGTTAATCCTGACTGACCAATCTATTATTGACTAGTAAACATATTAATTTATCGTGTAAATTAAATTTTATTAAATTAAACTGTACAATTTGTGGTAAAATATTATGGACTTCATATTGAATATAAACCTAAAGAATATGGTACACGGCTTCACCAAATAAATAATAAAATATCAATAAATGTCAATATTTTTTTTAGTGTTATTAAATAAAGTAATAAAATGTCCGCTTAAAAACACTATAGTCCAGTGATGCATAATTTAAATTTGTATACTGAAAAAATTAATAATTGGTTTTGACTAATTACCTTCTCTTTCGTACTTTTTTTTGCGTGTTTTTGGACAGATTTTGCAATCAAACAATCCTTGCTTTCCGCAATCTTCTGATCACTATTGAAAAAGTAACTAAACCGCTTTCATATTCCTTCCACTGACTAAACTAGAAAAATGGAACACGGAATTTTCCACGTATACGCGAAGTGAAAAAAAAAGCTATCTTGTACAAGCAAGGCCGGGTCGGAACTGCAGGAGCGACAGTGCTGTCTCTCCCTCGCAGCTTCCTATGTGCGTATGCGCACAACAGACAAACACGAAGTGGCAGGAACTGTGAAGCATTCAGTTCCATATAAAGATTTTTGTATCTTTTTCATAAACTGGGGGATGGCTACTGACATTAAGCTTAAGGATTATTTATTGTACAAGTATAAAGAAAGAAGTAAAGAAAAAAGGACTCAGTTTCCTAAATGTTATCGATAATATCAGGTGAAAATAGGGGGTGCTGCTGTTCCACAGTGCCTATATTCGAGACGCCAATGATTTTATCCGAAAATTGCAGAATAAATGTAGATTTAAAGAATTATCTGTAATTTCCTAATTATTTTTTTAAAGTATTTTTCAAGCGATTAAATTTATAACTAACCAGATATTAAACTTAATCAATTTACGTAATTAAAAACGTCTAATTATGAATAACAGATGTCTTATGTTGACGAAAAATAAATTAAAAATATTTTTCTATTAAAATAATTTCTTAATGTTTTCGTAAATATTATAAAAATTGCAATTAATAAATTTTTCAATTCATTATTTATCTTTTATTTATATATTTATTATGATAAATAAATAGAAATAATTTAAGTTATTTAATAATTAAAAATATAATTATTAATTTTATTATAATTTACTTTTTTTTGTGGAGTTCTTGGATGGTCGGTAAACTGGCATTCTTGAAAACCTGATACTTCAACAGTGTTGAAGTAATGCTAGCCGTAGACTAGCATTACGAAAGTAAAGGATGTGAAATACGGGTAAAATAACGTAGATCGAAACTACGTTTCATAAATCAATTTCCGTAGATCAAAGAATTTATAAAACTTTGGTAGTAGTTTCCATTTAACTCTTTTCTTACATATTATTTATATTGTCTAACAAATGAACTTCGTACCAAATTACTTTATAAAAACAAATATATTTTATCTAAAAGTTAAACTTTTCCAAATTTTTCTGGAGTTAGATGGGAAATATTTATGGGGATTTTTACGGCATTTTGCTCTTCAGTAACGTCAATTTATTAGAAAGAATTAAGAATGAAGGTTTATATTACGTGAAAAATCCCACAACTGATCGAGATTCGAACACGGAATTATAGATTTGAAGTAAAATCTATTGTCATATATAATTAAAAAATTTTTTTCCAAAATTTCATCGATGTAATTAGTGAACAATTCAACCATCTAATAAATTCAGATGAAGTAAATTGATTTGTTTAAAAATATATTAATCTTTACGTCAATATCAATAATTTTACAATTACATATATTTCCCCCTGGAGAATAAAATTAACACTAAGACCAACTTATTATTTTTTTTTTTTGTATTTTGTTATTATTATTAATCTGTTCTTTTAATTATTAAATTTAGTAAATTGCATGATGTAATATTATTTATACGTATAATTTAATAATTGTATTATATTTACTTACTTTAATACATAACTGTTGCATAAATGTTGAAATACACAATCATATGAAATACAGTTTATATATATTTTATACTTTTTTCAATATTTAAAGTCACTTTACTGGGTTTTTTCTTAAACAAAAAATATTAAAAGTTGCAGATAATGATATTTTAAATAAGAAATATTTCATACATGTTACACAAACTTCTAAAACGATGTCCTTATTATTAAAATTTAAAAAGGAATCGTTGGACGTGTATGTTTGTATCACAAAGGTTTCACGTTGACTGCTTTTATTCTGCTAATATTATATTCAAGCCGTTTGTAGACGTATTCTACTATAATCGATACTGTTGCATGCCTGTTAGACGTGTACATTCTTGCACCCCTTTACCCCTTTCTCCTAACTGTATAGGTACATTTCGTACCTTCTATTCCATTGACCTTAAATGTTATTGTCATTATTACTAAATTTTATTACATTATAATGGTTTATAATAGTTCTTTCCCATATATATTATTATGATAATTTGTATTTAAATGATTTACAATTCTATTTTTTTTAAATTTGTAATTATTAGTATTTCAACGTAAAATTTAATACTTTACTGTTAAAAAACAAGCGATTATACTTTACTGCTTATGGTTTTCTGCCTTTTCACAGAGATCTCTATTTCATCAGAACATATAAAAAGATATACGTTGGATTAAAAACATATCTTGAAATATTAAAATGTAGAGAGAGAGAGAAAGAGAGAGATATCTTTACCATCCCAGTCACAGATATAAAATGAACTATTCTGCTGCTGTTACAACCTGTCACTGAACGTTTGTTACTGTTATAATTTGAAAATATTTTTAAAATTAAAATTTGAAAATATTAATTAAATATACTATTTCTCTAATATAACCATTAAGTACAAATTGTACTTGTTCCTTAATTGTAGTTTCGACACTGTTTTTACTTCCTTGTCCGTAGTAAAGGAAATATTGTGATCGCGAAAAGTTTCGGTTTTTAGATTTCAACGGAAATATTCATTTTCACCATCCCTGAATCCATTTTGACTAGTTTCGGCGTGAAATCTGTATGTACGTACGTACGTATGTATCTCGCATAATTAAAAAACTATTAGCCATAGGATGTTGAAATTTTGGATTTAGGACTGTTGTAACAACTAGTTGTGCACCTTCCCTTTTGATTGCAATCGAGTGAACCAAAGTGTCCGAAAAAGCCCAAAATAAAAAAATAAAAATTGGATTTTGGGTCTGTCCCTTAACTGTAGTAATAAGACCTCTTTGAGAGCTTTTCAACGATATATCATAAGTGGTACTTATTTTATGGGTTTAGAGTTATAGCCAAATAAAATTTTAATTAGTTTTACATTTTTGGATCTTACAAGGGGAAGATACATCGGTTTGAATCAGATTTCATTTCCTTTTTTCTTAACTTTTTTTTTAATTTAATTAACTATTAACCAGTGATTGTAACAAATTTTTTTACAATAAATAATTGTTCAATAATAACAACAAAAAAAAGAATAAATCAGAAGTTATTAGCGAAATAAAATTTTATGTACTTTTAAAAATGTGTATTTTTATCTTAGCTAGCATATGAAAATTTAATAGGCGTACAAGGAATCCATCTATTTTATGTGGTGTCCACATAATTTTTTTTTGTAGTTAGATGTAGTTCAGGCTTTTATGAAAACTATATCCAAGAAATATTGATAGGCGACTGAATAATATGAATTAGATCGATTTCGTTAAAAAAAACCACTGAGTTGTATAAAAACAACTTATTGAACGATAAGAATGAAAATTTAATTGGAAATAAATAATTTATCCGTATTTTTTAACAGGAAGCACAGAAAGAATAAATGTGTTAAATAATGATTTTTTTTATATTACCACCAATGTCCAACTAAATACGAAATTAAATAGAAGCAGTTCTTTTTCTTTTATAGAAAAACAGAATTTTTTAAAATTCTGTAAAAATGTTTTGTTTTTTAAGAAAATGTTATTTTATTATGAGATAGAATTTTCTTCCTTTTTTTGTTAGAAGAGAAAGTCAACTAATAAAAAGCACCAGCAATACAGACTTAAAAGAAATGATGTACTGACATACCGTCGTTTGCTGAATGTAATATGTATTTATGAATGTTAGATTAGATTTATAATCTATGTAATGAATACATTTCAAAAAAATAAATAAATGAAACCATTCTCAGGAATTAAAAACATTCCATCTACTCTTATTTAAGAAAATGAGGAGTGAAGTGGTTTTCAGTTGACTTCTACTCCGAAATATGTATGCTTTAAATGTTCCAAATCAACATTCCAAATTGATCAAATTTCATATTCTGTTCATCTCTTATTATTGAACTTCTTGTTTAGTACAAAATAACATACACGTGAACTGTGGGTAAGATAACATAAACTGAAGTTATGTTTCTTAAATCAGTTTCCGTAGATCATTGAAGTTACAAATGCTGATAATAGTTTTTATTTATGTTTAATTTCAAAATGGATCATATTAAATTTTGACTATACAATTCACATCTTTATTTTTAGTGAAATCAAACTCCGATTTTACCATTTAAAGATTAGGTGCCCTATATTAAATCGTAGTTTTCTTTAGTACAACCAAATGAAAGCTTCACGTAGATAGTGTAAATAAATTAATACTGTCGAAATACAATGAATTATATACACTATTCTTTATGTAGTATCGGGTTGTTGAATTAAAAAAGGAAACTTTGGGTATGAAATGTTTAAATGAAATAGAAAATAATGAATACTTTATAAAACTTTATAGAATTAATTTTTTTTCCTAGTTTTGTGGGGGAAATTTAACGAATTTTTACATGCGGTTGTTACTCCTTATACCAGTCTACAAAAGGAAATTAAATATGTAAATTTGCAGCGTGTGAAATATGTTATGCCTGAACCAGAACCTGTAGGTACAATACGGTTACACTACTGCTCTGCAACAAGATAGTACAGTAGAATAAGTGTATTAATTGTATGAAGCTGAAAATTGCATATAGCGTTAAAAATACTTAATCATCCTTTGATTAATATATATATATACACACACATATAATATTCTCAGAACAGGACTAAATGGATTACATGATATATACATGTATTAGTGTTTCCTATCTTTTTACATAAATGTAATTAAAACAAAAACCGATGAGAAAATAGAACTCTTTCTTCAGTATTTCAATTAAAATATAAATTATCAATTTTAATGTAATTATAACATAGAAGCTCTGAAATTTAATTATATAATGAAATGAAGGAAATTGAAACATGGATTAGAAATGAGAAACGTGATTTTGTTGTGGTTATGAAATGCTTTGTGAATAGGAAAAAGAAAAAGTTAGTGATAGAAGCTTTAAAATATTATTTCTTTAAATATAAGAACGGAAGAAATATTTCTACAACTTTGTTAAAAAAAAGAATTAATAAAAACTTTTCTTTAATTGATCTGACTCCCTCCCAAAAATAATAATTAATTAAAAAAATAAAATGTCTCTGAATAGTAAAAAATAACAGTGATAAACATAATTTTTATTTCCTAACATGTGATACATGATTTTAATCTGGTTTTTGATTCTGAAAACGAATATGAACTCAGAAACTCTCTATCACCCACCATTTTTGAAAAACTTTTAAATTTTAATTAAAGGATTTTTTTCATTTTTCAACGTATAGTTAGCATTTTAAGCTTCTATCTTGTATTTTGTTAGTTCATTTTCTTATTGTTTAACTTTGTTAACGTAATTTGTAAGCTATAAATAAACAATACTAGACAAAGAAATCATATCATAGTCACATATTGTGACATATCTAACACTGAAGAGTGAGCCTTCATGGACCAGATTAATCATGTTTGTGTAGGTCAAAACATGTAGCTGTGTTGTTCGCATTAAGCACTGGATTTAGAAATTAATTAATTTTGTTCAGTCTTAAGTTTGTTAATAGTGCAGTATCATAATGGCTCGAAATTGTGTTAGTGATGTGGATACCTTTTGTTATGTATGTGGTGAGTTTACCGTAACATCAAATAGAAAAAACATTACACCTTTAATTAAAAAAGTATATCATTTATATTTTCAGGGTAAAATCAGTGATCAGGATAAGACGTGGGCTTCTCATGTCGTATGCACTAATTGTTCTGTATATTTAAGAGAATGGCTGAAAGGTATACAGAAGGCTTTGTCATTTGGTGTACCTGTGGATTGGTTAGAACCAAAGGATCATGTAACCGATTGCTACTTTCTACAAGTGTGTCTAAAATTTCTAAAAAAATCTAAATATACTGTAAAATATCCTTCATTGTAATCTGCAATCAGGCCTGTACCTCACAGTGAAATTATTCCAGTTCCTGAGCCACCTGTCACTGTATGTTTCGAAAGCAGCGATGAAGAATTAGGTAGTACTGAAGAAGCCAACAATGATTTTGATTTTCTTCTAATATATATCACAAGGTGAATTAAATGATTTGGTTAGGGATTTAAATTTATCAAAAAATCAAGCTGAACTGTTAGGATCAAGACTGCAAGATTAGAATTTACTTCACAAATATTTCGGGCTTTCGAAGCCGACAAAAAGAACTTTCACAGTATATTGATTAAAATAAATTGGTTTATTGCGCAAATATTGATGATCTTATGTTGCACTCAGGACAAGTTCATAAACCTGAGGACTGGCGCCTTTTTATAGATTCGTCCATAATTTAAAAGTGGTTCTACTACACAACGGTAACAAATATCCTTCGATACCAAACGCTTAAGATATTAATACGGGGAACGTTTCCAGCAAGACATATTGGTGATAGAAAGTCGCTATAAAGAGTAATGGAATACTAACATGATAGCCGATTCTGTATTTCTGAGGCTATATATAAAAGAAAAGCATCAGTGAAATCATTCTAATACAGGTATGATCATGCAAAATTATAAATTATACAGAATTTAACTATATTTTCCTTTAATTTTTTTTTGAAGCGTAATTTCTTTAAAACTAAGGGTGACAGAAAAATTGTATTTACATTTCTGAAATGTACGCAAAAAAGCAATTCAAGAAATGGTATCACACTTACAGAAACATTAAAAGCTTCTTTTTTTTTGATGTCAGTGTAATTGTTCCACTACGCCCTTTGAAAACGACGCCAAATTTTAAATGATTTACGAGTACACGAGATACGGATTACGAAGTTTGTTTATATTTGGTGCCGGCTTCAAAAAATAAGTTTCAAAGATCGAAATTGAGAGTAGTGGTAAAATTATATTTTCCTTTTCAGTGCAGTTTTTTTAATTTATTTACTTTTTGAGTCGGTCAGTACTTTTTCGTTTTTATTTTACTCTTTTTTGTTGTGTACCTTCGTCGAAGCTAAAATATGAGCAGGCCTACAAAATAAACTGCTCGTAAAAGAAATTTATGTTCTCTTGAAATAAAACATGATCATTTTTTATTTACTTTTTTCCATTTGATGTAATAAAAATAACCGATGGTACTCCACCACCGCTTACAACTCAACTATAGTTTAAAAAAAGGATTATCATTATCGAGCTAAAAGTTATTCCCGGACAATATAATATATATATGGTTTGAATTGAGAACTTCTGTTTAATGAAACTACAACATATACTTATAAGAAAGTATATTCTGTTTATTGTTTATCAAACCAATAAAATGTCTGCTAACTGTTCTAAAAACTATTAAATTTTATTGGATAACGGCGTCATAATATACAGTTGTATATTATTTTGTTGTATTTTATGTAGTTTTATCAGTTATATTAGTATAACACATGGTTTTATTTCGAAAGTGCGAGTTCTATGTGAAAGAGCAACCTCGAAATAGGTAAAATTCAATCTTACCTCACATTAAAAAAAAAATGACTTACTATTTTCCAGGATCCTGTAGATTACTTTTTTTGAGATTATAGGCTCAACTTTTCTATTTGTTGTTAGCCCAAATGGAAATTTTTAGCGTAAGAAAATATGCCATGCCCAATCGGGATTCGAATCCGCGACTTCCGGATGAAAAGCCTAGATGCTACCGCTTCGCCACGGAGATCGATTACATAGTATTCTTGTACGAGAGTACAAGAATTTCCACGAGAGTGAGCGGGTGAGTTAAATGGCGGAAAAGTGTTACTATTTTTTTCTATTGGCTCAATATCATTCAGCAATAAAACGGGAACACCGGGTGGGGGGGGGGGTTCATCCTATATTATTACAAAAAGAGTCAGTTTGGCACATTCAATAATACGTTATGGAAGAAGAAACAAAACGAAAAATATGGCAGTACATAATTTCAGTAGTTTGTTTACTTTATAGAAGGAAGACCATTCTTTTTAAGGAATAAAGAACACTTTATGGTCTAGTTATGCTTGAGGACGTATTGTTGAGAGATAAACTTTACGTATTTTGCGAAAAATTCGGTTTTCAGATTTTAACGGAAATATCCATTTTCATCATCTCCGAATCCATTTTGACTAGTTTCGGCCTGACGTCTGTATGTTTGTATCTCGCGTAAATCAAAAACGATTAGCCGTAGAATGTTTAAATTTTGTATTTAGGGCTGTTGTACCTGTCGTTTTGATTGCAATCGACTGGGCCAGAAATGTGTCTACAGTCAGACCTCTAAATAAATTTGGATTTTGGATTTTTTCTTAACTACAGTAATAAGCCCTCGTTGAGAGCCTTTCAAGAATATATCATAAGTGGTATTTATTTTCATTGGTTCCAGAGTTATAGCCAAATAAAATTTTAATTAATGAAGAATTTGGATCTTACAAGGGGAAGGCACATCGGTTCGAACCGATTTCATATACATATATTTTTTTAACTTTCTTTTTAATTTAAGTATATTGATTGATTTATTAATAATTATTAGCCTCTTATTGTAAAAAAAAATAATAATAAATAGTAATTCAATAATAACAATACAAAAAAAATTGAAAAAAGAATCAGAAGTTATTAGTGAACTAAAATTTTATGTACTTCATTTTTACAATCAGAGGAGGTTAATAATTTTTATTTTTATTTTCAGAGAAGATTTTTAATTTTTAATGATCCCCACCTCTAAAACAATCTTTTACAAAGTTTTTTGATTTTTCTGTATTTATTATGCTAAATAGAAGAAATTTAAAAAAATTCGAGTGAAAAATGTATAACCAATTAAAAGTTAACGTAAGATCTCTTTTTGGTAGGTAATGGGGAAGGTTGAATTATGATGTAATTCTATTGTAATATTATTTAAACCTTTAATAATATTAAAACTTCAAATAAGCCAAAAAGATTTTTGAAAAATTTTTTAAATTGAATTTTTAAACTTGCTGCCTCCATTACCAATATTGTCCTCTTTTTTTTGGCCACTTGCACTGCTGTTATTATACTTAGGAAAACAAAAAAAAAAAATCATTAAAAATATAGTTTTTTGGTTTTGGGGAAGGGAGAATATGGGGGCAGATATTTTTTTTAAAATCGTAATATAAGCATATATGCATGTACATGCTTAATATAAAGTAAGGTTGGTTATGTTTGTAAAATTTTGAAAAAATTAACCCCAAAGAAATGATCTACACCACCTGCTGGAGATATTGATTTCAAACTTTTACCAAGAAATTACCCCATATACACGAGTTTGTGCCAAATTTCATCAAAATCAGTTTATCAATTTATAAGTTAATAAGCTTCAAAAACGCCAATATACATATGTACGAATATTACCCTCACTTTTCTCATTTGCTTTTTGAGGTCCCTGGGTCATAAAACTTTGAGAATTGAAAAAACTATACCCCATTTTTTTATTACCATACATTCATTCTTGCAGCATAGCTCCACAGTAATGATGCCAGGTAAATAAGATAATTCAAATATCTTAAATTGCTAATTCGAAACTATTCAAATTTTTTCGAAAAGTCTCCATGAAATAGTTAATTTCAAACACAAACAAAACATGGTAACAATTTATTAAGTTTTAATTGAAATTAAATTTTAATAAGTTATCTTTCACATTGTTTTTGATTTAGATGACAAAAATAAAATTAAATATCATAATTTGCTTTTTCGTACTAAAATTGGCCTTCATTTTCATTTTATTAAATAAAGATCGTCGTTGATGTAATTACTCACCAATTACGGAAGTAATTTAAAAGTTTTGTATTAAATGTTACCGAAAAAGGAAATTATATATATTACCATCTGGATGAATAAAATACAACAGAAATAAATCTTGATTGCTTATACGGATCTAAGATGGCCTTTTAACACGTAATTTGTGTAAAATTGCACAGCATGTATGTTTTATTGTTGTAAAAAACCAGTTACGTTATAATGATAATGAATGTAATAATTAAATCTGTAAAAGAATCATCCATGTAAGCATAAGCTCAGATTGAGATACCGTACATTAGTACTTGGAGTTATATAAATATTCTCATCAAATTTTTAATTTCCTCGCCGTACTTTTAATTGTAAAAAAAATATTTATCATATTTTTTTCTTAATCGTAATAAAAAATTTAAAAAAATAGTTGAGTGTCTAAAATTGATTAGTTCAATTAAAAATTTATTAGTTTGGTCTTCAAACTTTACTTTTTAATACCCACCCCTAATATGTAATTATAACCAAGAAGTTGGTACAAATCCGGTTAAAGATTATATAGATTGAGGTAAAAGGTACTTTCAATTGTATCCGTTCCTTCCTGTAAGTAATGTACTTAAACCACTGGAATTCAATTAATACCATCTCAGAATGTTGGTTTGATAGACAAAATCAGCTGCCGAATTGTATGTAAATTTGTTTACAACCTGTTTCAAGGTATTAAAATCTCAAAATAAAAGTAATATTAAATTTCCTATTATATATGTAATATATATAGAGTGTTTCTATGGTGGGCTGGCTTTTGCGGATTCTACTTGTAAAACTAAACAAAAAATATCCTTAGGAAAAATGGCAATTTCTTATTCGTTCTCTCCCTGTCCGCCATTTTGTTATTTTTATATAATAATTTATATTTCAAGTTTGGATAGACGAATCACATTAATATTTGGTAAGCGTCTTGGTAATAAAGTTTTAAAATTATTAAAAAATCAGGACCTTTGTAAATTACAAAATGGCAGCCATGTTTATTTTTCAATCCGTTATATCTTCATAAATATTAGTTTTTTCAAAATTTTTATTATTTACTAAAATATTAAGATTTTTATTTTGAACAAAATAACATATTTTTGAAAATCGGTTGACAAATAATGGAATTATGGGAGGAAATTGATATAATTTTGTGTCATAATTATTAGGTATATTATTGTGATAAAATAATTACTTAATTTGATATTAATTTTCAATATTAAAATTAACAATTAATAAAAACAATTAATATTTAATTGAATTGAACGTAAAGTGGAGGACTTGAAAACAGACATGTAATTATAACATCAGTTTTCTACTATAACTCGACTATTTGTTAACCGATTTTCAAAACTAAAATGTCACTTTGTTCAAAATAAAAAGGGCTAACTAAATATTTTAGTAAATAATATAAATTTTGATAAAATTAATATTTATAGAGATATAACGGATTGAAAAATAAACATGGCTGCCATTTCGTAATTTGCTAAGGTATTTCCTGATTTTTTCATAATTTTACAACTTTTATTACCAAGACGCTTATCAAATATTAATGCGATTCGTCTATCTGAACTTGATATATAAATTCTTATATAAAAATAACAAAATGGCAGACAGGGCTAGAACGAATAAAAAATTGCCATTTTTCCTAAAGATATTTTTTGTTTAATTTTACAAGTAGAATCCGAAAAAGTATAGCCAGCCCACCATTTTAGAAACGCTCTGTATAGTATCTACCACGAAGAAGTATAGACTTTGATTTATTATAACTCGCCCATTTCCCCACCGATTCTATTGAAATTTTACAGACCTTTTAAGGAGGATTTTAAAAATGTTCTCTAAAAATTTCAACCTTCTAGGATTTATAGAAACAAAATGGCGGCTTTGAAATAAAAACATCAATTTCAAATAAACTACATTTTTTATTCATTTTGTGATGACGTTATGACTAATTATTAACTTGTTTTATTCAATTTGAACATCTGTTCAGTTTTATATCATCGAGTTTTAATCATTTTTACCAGCTATTTTGTAATGAATAAAAAATGTTGTTTATCTAAAATTAATGTTTTTATTTGAAAGCGGCCATTTTGTTTTTATAAATCATAGAAGGTTGAAATTTTCACAGAACATTTTTAGTACCTTCGTTAAAAGGTGTGTAAAGTTTTAATAAAATCGATGGGGAAATGGGTCAGTGATACTAAATCAAAAGCGTATATCTTTTCGTGGGACACACGGTATATATACAGTCTCCCGCGAAAAAAACTGACATACTTCACCGGCAGGTATATTCCTCTCATCAAAATAATGAAAATAGTTTACATAAACATAGTTCTGGAAACGCTTCATTAATGAATTAGGCTAGCGAAAAATTTCGCCCGGAGTTCAGGATTTCCCCCGGTGAAATGAGGTCGTACTGAAATTTTAGTTTCCTATGGTTTCTGATGAAAAATTGATTAAACAGGTTCCTGAACTGTATCTCCAGTATGTTTCATGATATCCGAAGTAAAACTGAAAACTTTGTAGTCTGAAACCGGTTTTTTTAGTTTTTCAATATAATAACTTTGTTAAATGACTAATAAATACATAAAATTTACTAACATAACGTGTAAAGAATTTAATTCTAAAAATAGTAGTATAAGTAAGTCCAATAAAAAAACACAAATGAACAATTAAAAAAATGAAATTTTACTGAAGAAGAAACAGAACAAAAAATAAACGAAGTAACTTACGGAAATATTTGCAATTCATTCATTTTTTTTTGTTTAAAAAGATAGTTAGGTAAGTAAACAAACATAGAATAGTATTTAGTTAAATAAATACTTAGAAAACAATTTTAAAACATTCCACAAAAATATTTCAAAAAGTAAAAGTATTTCAATAATACCTGTTTTAATTGAAGTTCTTTAATTTTATTGAAAACTTAATGTTGGCAACACTGTTCTTTTCAGAAAAAAATTTGAATCAAAGTTACTGTACAGCTGATTTTCTGTATATTTTTCGTCTGTTTTGTTTCAATAAAAAAACCGGTTTTTGAAAGTTTCTATTCATTTGTTATTGGCTATACTTACATTAATTTTCTCAGAATTAAATTCTTTACAAATTTTGTTACTAAATCGTCCGCATTTATTAGTCATTTAACAAAACTATTTTACGACAAACCTAAAAAAAACTTGTTTTTAGATACCAAATTTTGTGTTTACGTTGAATATCTTAAAAACTACTGGAGTTACAGTTCTGGGTTCTGTGTTTTCTTATTTCCAGCTCAAATTACATAAGAACCATCAACTTAATTTGGTTCCCAAAAATTGCATTAGCTTCTTATTATTAGAAGAGTTAAATCCGGTCAAATTAGGTCAACAGTTAAAGTTAGATTAGCTTAGTTAACTAACTGTTCCGCGTACTGAACTTCGTACGATATCAGTATAACCTAACCAAACATAATTTAACACTCGCTTCGCTAGCTAATTTCGTTTAATTAACATTAAATTGATAAGCTGAGTCCATAATTTTTATATAATAACCAATTATCTAGCCCGAAAATAATGTATATTACACTCGTACAGTACTTAATTACGAAATTTTTGGTAACGGTTTGACTTAAGAGGGATACAACTCGAGTTGAAAGGCGTTTTCGACAATTCATTTCACCTGTAACGAATAACTTAGGTCCTAAATAAGATATTCCAAATTCGTCAAAATCGGAGGTTAGTCCGTAATTGTATATAATTACCGCCATTTCTATCGGTAAACAATTATCATCAGTAGAATTTTGAAGAATAGTTTGTATACTGTAAATAAACAAATAAAAAAAAAATACTAATTAAAAAGTCAACGATATTTTAAAATACGAACAACTTTTGTCGTTTTAGGCAATTCCATTTGTAAAGTTAGCATTAAAAGAAAATTTATGAAGAGCATTTAAAGCCCTGAAATATCAAAATAAGATTACCTATCGATCTAATACCCTTTATATAGAGGGTTGGATAAGATAAAATTATGTCAAGAAAGGTAGAATGAATTCTGAAAGATAAGTACCCTGGTCGATCAACGATTCTAACAGTAACATATATATGTAACAGTTATATAAAACAGGATGTAACAGTTTCATATATATTTGCCCTTTGTTAATAAAGTACATTTATTTATGTACTGATAAATTCTGTGACATATTTAATTGAATCCATTTTTACTTTCTTGAACGAATTAAAGGAAGTATTGTGATCGCGAAAAATTTAGGTTTCCAAATTACAACGGAAATATCAATTTTGACCATTCCTGAATCCATTTTCACTAGTTTCGGCGTGATGTCTGTACGTACGTATGTATGTACGTACATACATACTCAAAAATGATTAGCCATAGATGTTGAAATTTTGGATTTAGGACTGTTGAAACATCTAGTTGTGCAGCTCCCCTTTTGATTGCAATCGACTGGGCCAAAAATGTTTATAGTCAGCCCTCTACACAAATTTGGATTTGAACTGCAGTAATTATCCCTCATTGACAGCTTTTCAACGATATATCATAAGTGATACTTATTTTCATTGGTTCCAGAATTATAGCCAAATAAAATTTTAATTAATGAAATATTTGGATCTTAGTGGAAGACACATCGGTTCGAATCTGACTTCGTCTCCTTTTTTGTTAATTTTTGTTCTTTTTTTTTTTAATTTAAATATATTGATTTATTAATTATTATTAACCTCTCACTGTAAACAAATTTCTACGATAAATAATAATTCAATAATAACAAAAAATAAATAAAAATATCGGAAGTTTTTAATGAAATAAAATTTTATGTACTTTTCATTTTAAAAAATGTGAAAACGGAATTTAATAGGCGGTCAAGGAAGTGACGTGTTGTCCGCATCAGATTTTTTATTAACCGGTCATGAATGACTATTTGTTGGATTTTAAAATTTCTGCATTTGTTTATGTTGAGATTTAGTCAATAATTTATTATAGGCTGTTATATTATATTATATTAGTGACCACTGATTAGTGGATGGTCTGCGTGCTAGAGGAAGTAGACTATGGACCAATCAAGATATGTAACTAAATGTAGTCGATTGTAAGATTAGGTATTTTCTATGTTAGAAACGCTATAAAATACGTTGTTTACCTCCTAGAAATAACAATGAGTTAAACATTTTATAATTAATTCGACTTAATTATAAACTGAAAAAAACTTAAAATTATCCATAATTTGTCGTACTTTATTCTACATTTCATTCAATATGTTTAATTCACTAAATTTGAACTCGTTTATTATATTTGTTTATTAAATATTATGAATTTTGGAAAATAAATGTAGAATGCTTCAACTATTTATGAGTTTTCCCTAATTATATCTACATTTTAAATGGATTTAACTTATTTAAACTTTTTTTTAATCATAATTATCCATCAGATATTGTTTATTTGTTGCATAATTAATTGTTATATTACTTCCTATTTTATCAAATAGAATGTAAAAAAGAATTAAAAGAAAAATGTTAAATGTTAGGTTGCGTGGTTCACGATGATCACTAGATAACTGCAGTGTGGAAAAGCGGCAATCTGACAGTGAAGATAAATAACTCGAAGCTGTTGTTTCTTAGCTGTTATGTCGACTGTATACGTAGTTCCTATTTTAAAGGTTACAATACTTTAACTGATAATTAATAATTGATGTAATTAAAACTTTAGCTCTACAAAAGGAAACCGTTAATTTAATGGTAATTTCATCTACTAATTAAAAAAGAAAGAACATTTGATCGCTTATTTAATAATACATTAATTGATGTAATGAAATGATTTACTGTTGTTTTTAATGGAAAAGGTTATGATTTTGTTTATAATTTACTATCTTATCAGGGTAAGTTGTGAGCATTGATCATTATTTAGTTTTATAGGAAGATGATATAATTATAAATTCTAGGCCCTCTCCAAGAATCGAACCCGGAACCTATAGAAATTGTTAACAGCTAACATCTAAAACTAACTCAACGTATACAACTGTGAGCTTGTGCTGGATTCCCAGCCATGTAGGAATTTCAGGCTAATCGTGTTGTTTCGAACGATCTTGTCTGTTTTCTGAAGAGGGTGGTTCATGATGATTGGGAAAGCCAATCTAACGCTACCATCAACAATAATTTTTTTTCTTTTTTTTCCATTCTATTCCCCTGGGCCGGACATACAGTTAAGTAAAGCTCAGCCCAGGGGAGTGTTATTTTACTCTAAGGGGGCATACCCATCCAATCAGTTCAGACCCCCCCACGGTCGGATTTTTTAGTTTAAGTGCCTAATCTCCAAAAGGGGGTAACCGGGCCTGATTATATCGTTCTCCCCCCAGAGACCGGGTCTCGGTCTTGTACAGCGCCTGCCGTAAACCTCTGAGAAAGAAACCAGGCTCGACTATGTCGTTCCCAGCGGCTGGGTCTCGGTCTTTGCTTTTTTCCAACCTAAAACTCGCACGGAGTCCCTATCCGCTCATCGGAACCGGCACACCTGAAAATGTCGACCCTCATGGATGAAGCTATCCACCCATCCCTACTCTAAAAGCCGTGCCGTCGACCCTCCGCCACCTTGGCTCGAATCACCTTTGTGGGGAACTCATCGATCTTCTTCCAGTTTTCCTTTGAGGCTAATGGATGATGAGGCTAAAGGATGATGAAACCCTTAAAGATTAATAACTTCCTCCTGTTAAGAACACTCCCCGTCGAGAGGAAGCTATTATTTGCCGTTTGCGAATAGGACACTGTAGGTTCACTCATGGATTTCTGATGATTCAACAGATGCAACCGTTTTTGCTGGCTGTGACTGTCAACTAACTGTGCACCACATCCTTGTGGATTGTATCTGCTATGCTGCATTGCGTTGCAAGATTAAACTAGGGGCTGACATACGAAGTACGTTGGGGAACAATGTAATGGTGTTATCAATGCGATTTGTTAAAGCCGTGCATCTTGATTAAAAAATTTGATTATTCATACGGTCTTTATGGAATGTTTATGCCATTTGGCGTATGCCGGATGCTATTTTTTTTTTTTTTTTGTATTCATTGTGGTTTTATTTTGCTTGTAACATACGTCATGGGCAGTTTTCCATCTATGCTTTGTTTTTATGTTACTGTTATTTAGTTTTGTAATTAATTTATAATTGTTCCTTTTAAATATTTATATGTTTACTATGTAAACATCGTATCCGGGCGCTAATGTCGATACTTCGTTGTGTGTGAGCCCAGGAAAAATAAATAAAAAATCTAAAACTAACTGTTCCGACAGTTCAAGGTTAATTTCTTCAAATCTATGTTTATTACTGCAAACATAGTGAATTCCGAATTGGTTACCTTTTCATGCAAAAAGGTTCTATTCAGTTTTGTTTTATCTTTTCTTGATTTTTTTTTCAAACCGATCGAACTTGTAAGGGATTTGAAAATAGTTCAACTTAGGTATGAATATTTTGGTATATTTTATTAAATTAAGCCGAATTTAAATATAGAAATAAGAATTTGTTATTAATACCTCATTATCGAAGTAAATATAAAAATTATGTAGTATAATTAAGCTGGTCGGAGACAGATTTCATTCTCAGCTGTCACACAAAACATACGCAATTTTGATTGGGAGTACTAAACCAAGAGTAATTAGGTTGTTTGTTTGTTTGCGCGCGCGCGCGCGTGTGTGTGTGTGTGTGTGTGTGAAATAATTTCATTATTTTTATTAGAAAATAGCAAAATAATGTAATTTCGAAGTTCAAGATCAGTATTCATTACGTTTATGAATAACTTCTACAAATCGTTTAATGATTGAATTATTACTAAATAATATTCTTTACATGTATCGTTAATCAACATATTTAAGTCATTCGATCCTAAATTTAAAACCCGTTAATAATAAATCAATATATTTATAAAATCTAAAACTTTTTCTGTAAAACAAGATCAGTTAATGGTAGATATTCAACTTAAATGTTTGGTTATTATAGAATAATTGTTTCGAAGATTTTATATCTTTTATGATAATCAGAAGATTTCCGGATTTCAAATTTTGTATTTAAAAACATCTTTTCAATTTTTCCAAATTTTTTTTAGGGAATATACTTTTAGAAATTCAAAATTTTACTGCTATTTTATTTTTATTAGATTTTCACAAAAGACTTCGTTTACAAATTCTATTCAAGATATGTATGCTGGACATACAGAGGTTTTAAAAACTGTAATTTTGTATAAAAATATAGAATTACATTTTTAAAATTGGTAGAATTTATTAAATTGTTTCATCCTACATTTATTAAAAAAAAAAGCTAAAGATAGGATGATAAAAAATTAAAACTTTTAGAAAGTGTTTCAGATATTTTCAAATACAATTAAACTTATTATTATACTTTTTGGTTTATATTTTGTATTGTTGTGTAAATTAAAAATGTTTAACTACCAAAATTAAACAAAAAACAATAAAGAATGGTGTATAGTTTAACTTAACCGTTAAGTAACGGTGAAAGACGGAATTAAAAAGAAATTGGCACCAGTAAAACAAAGAAGCTAAGTGTTACGTTGTTTACTCTTTTTTTTTATATAAAATGATCAGTAATATTATTTTAATTTTTACCAAATCCGGTGTCAGATTCATAGAAAATATAGTTATGTATTGTATCCTCTATGTCAATTTTTTTCGACTTATAGAAAATTGAATTCGAGTTATAGAGATCATGATCCTATTATTTATTAATAAATTGACTTGAAATATTTAAAAAGATTAGAGTTGTAGAGAAATTCTGTATGATTTGAGGAATACAAATTAATTTCACAAAATTAAATGAAACCGTTACTTCATAATATTATAAAGTATATTCACCTGGATGTGCAGCTCTTAACAGAAGTTGTGTCTTGAGGTGAGCCCTAGGCGCGTATCTTCTTCTACCTCGAGGTCTACTTGCTCGTTCACGTCCTCCTCGTCGGGCTCTGCAAAGAGGAACAGCACACAATAAAAATACACACCCTCCACATCCATTCACTCTCTCAATTCTATCCTTACATCGTTCTCTAACTAACTATTCCTAGCAGTCAAAACTTCCGTCTGAGATCCCTTCCACCCACCGTCTTTTAGTCTGTTATTACTACTATTATTATTATTACTCAACTTTATTCATATATTGACGGATATATTTATCACAATATAACGAAATGAAAAATATACCACGTGTTTTATTACACTATATTCATAATAGTTTCAAATTAATAAAAGATTTTATTAATTTTTATTTATACCGTATATAAATTGAATAATTTAACATTACATTATAATAATTAAAGGTTGTTAAACGTTTAATAAAAAGAATGATTTCTCCAATTTTTAAAGATTTAATTGCTTGAAATTTTTTTTTAAATGGAAATACGGTTTAAAATTTCGAAGCTTACAAAAAATGTCGGGTCTGATTCGAAAGCGGATATAACTGCTATTATAATAGTAAAAGGTCTGATGTGAACACTACATGACTTCCTTGTACTCCTATTAAATTACATATACACATTTTTTTTAGATGAAAAGTACATAATTTTTATGTACCATTTTATTTTATGTACTAAAATAAATAATAAAATAAGATAAGTGGTACTTATTTTCATTTTTTCCACAGTTATAACCACATAAAGTTTTAATTAATGAAATATTTGCATCTTATACGGGGAAGGCACATCGGTCAGAATCCTTAATTTCCTTGTTTTTTAATTTAAATATATTGATTTATTAATAATTATTAACCTGTGATTGTAAAAAAAGGTTTTTACAATAAATAATAATTCAATTATCATAATAAAAATTAAAAAATTATAAGTTATTAGTAAAATAAAATTCTATGTACTTTTAAAAATGGGTATATGTAATTTAATAGGCGTACAAGGAAGTCAAGTATTATTTATTGTAAACAGTTTTTTACAATCAGAGGTTAATAATTATTAATAAATCAATATGTTTAAATTAATAAAAATGCTATAAAAAAGGAGATGAGGTCGGATTTGAACCGGTGTGCCTTCTGCTTGTAAGATCCAAACGTTTTATTAATTAAGATTTTATTTGGCTATAACTTTGAAACCAATGAAAATAAGTACCGCTTATTATATCGTTGAAAAGCCTCTCAATGAGGGCTTGTTACTGCAGTTAAGGGAATGTCCAAAATCCAAATTTTGAGCATTATTTGACACTTTTGGGCCAGTCGATTGCAGTCAAAAAGGGAGGTGCAGTACTATATGTTACAACAATCATAATAATCCTAAATCCAAAATTTAAAATTTTACGGCTAATCGTTTTTGAATTATGCGAGATACATTCGTACGTACAGAGGTCACGCCGAAACTAGTCAAAATGGATTCAGGGATGGTCAAAATGGATATTTCCGTTGAAATCTGAAAACCGAAATTTTTCGCGATCACAATACTTCCTTTACTGTGTATAAGGAGGTAAAAATAAGTACTTACATTCACTGTTGTGAAAATAAGGCGATATCCTGAAAAGTTTTATCGAAGAGGTTCCTTTCGATGTTATGTTGGCACCACATGAATTTTCATAAATAGTGGTCTTGCATATATCTTGATGTATCACACTCCTTGGGATTCCGAATTTTCGCTGATGTCCATAAATTATCTACTGTATTTGTATGCGACCGGGTAATTGGCTCTCGAAAGATAACTGAGTGATTGTAAGTAACATTGTAGATTAGGATATCATCGTAACTTCTTCAAAAACAAGAAATTATGTTTGTCCCAGGTCTAATACACTCCTTTATAACATTTAGTAACGTGTCTTAGTTCGATCTAACATACGAAACAGTCCTTTTTTTTCCCCTACAGATTGCCAGCAAACGTCCACTGCAGAGAGTAAACCTTCTTCTCCTCATTGTAATTTTGTCTTGAAAAAAAATTCATCTATTTCCACGTTCAGACCATTCCCGTCTATTATTACTGGTTTACAGAGTAACAGACCTGCACACACTTCCCTCACAAATTTCTTTTAATCAGTTACAGCGATACTCCATACAAAATTATTCATTACAAAACTTTAAAATTGCATATTCCGCACTCCATGCTTGCAGGAAATACGAGTAAATAACAATCTCAGTTTGCTGGAGCGCAGCTACCTACCGCTCCTTAAAAAACCAGAATCGCTACAAATTGCCTTTTTTCAACGCTGATTATCTTCCCTGTAGCTTAACAAAAGAGATATTTCATGACTGTGTACGCAAAACCTAGGATTATGTAAAAATTGTAAAAAACGAACAGCATGTTATTTATTTGACACCTCACGGATTAAGTCAATAAAACCCATGTCAGTTGACAAGAACAGTAAAAAACAGACAGTACACGCACGATAAGTAATTTATTACAACAACTAGTCAGTGATATAACTATGATAAAATAAGACAAGTTGAAATATAATTATTACAACAAGGGATAGATAAACATTAGCAATATAAGATTGTATACTATTACTTAATCCGTAAATAATTTACATAACGATATCAATAATTCAGAAAATGAAAATTAAGGAATGTATCCGCTTTCGAAATAATACCCATAATCTTCTATCTGACCGCGTTTCTTTTCTAAAAGAAACTGACTGGTTTCTGGAAAAAATATTTAGACGAAACTACTCTGCTGTCACCTACACAGAGTTGGATTTTTAGCTAATATTTTATTGAATCATGAACTGTTATTAATCAGTGTCAATTTAGGGACTGTCTTCTCTAAAATTGGCCTGGTCATTGTAAAAACAGTGCTGTTAATTGAACACAACGAATGTACAGGTCGCAGCTCTGTTACAACTGCGGAAAGCCGGAACACCGGCGGACGGGTTGTACAGCGCCTGCGACATGTGACATGGGATGCCATCGGACTGATGGGTGTGTGTCGTCACGAGAAAATGAGAGAGGGAGTGATGGACAGCCCCCTGCGGAGCCACCGCTCATCCGTACTTGCGCTGGTAGACGATGGTGATGAGACAGGGAAACTCCAAAACACCCGCGCTGAAAAAACCCAATCCCGGTAGGGCTCTCCCTTCCGGGGTGTCCCCGTTAGAGGTATTGGCATAAAGACCGAGTTCCCGCTTCTAGAATGGGGCCCAGGAACGATATAGTCGGGCCTGGTCACCCTACTCTGGAAGTTAGAAGCAGACACGGAGGAGAGATCCGACCGGCCGGCCGACCTGTCATGCCGGATATATAGCCGGTAGGGGGGAGGCCTGTTTGAGTATATGAACACTCCCCTGGGCTGTGTTATATTTAATTGTGCGTCCGGTCCAAGGGAGAGGGGAAAAACTAATAGACTTATAAGTTATACATGAAAGACACACAGTGTAATTCTCATAAAATTAAGTGAGATGTTATTTAGATTTGGAATGAAAATCTTTCAGATTAATAAAAATACTGATTAATAACATACTGGTGGGTTATTTTATATGTAGTTAGATCGTTATTGGTGTTTGTTTGCTTTAACTATGTAGAGATAATTTTAATAAGATGCTTGTACATAAATATATATATATATATATATATATATATATTTACCACAAAAGGAAATGACAATATTTATTAGTGTAGTTTAAATTATCTAACCAGTATTTAAAAAAACGTGTCCCATTTGAGCCTAGCATAAGAAATTTTCAGTCAAGTAACTTTTATGATATTAATGAATTTCGCTGTATTGTTAATTTCAGATGTAAATAGAATGAAGCTTCACGTTTAAGACTGATCGTTTCCTGTATTACAATTTATTTTGCTTTGTAAAAAAATACTATAGAGAATTGTTTTATTCCTAACATTCCCTAGAATGTCTATCATAAGATGTAGATCTTATTTTTGAGCATGGCTGCCCTATTTTTTAGTGTAACCTGTGTCTCGTAAAAAAGTAGTTTTCAACCGGCGTGGCTCTGATACAAACCTTTTGGCCAGCCCGGTTCTATTCCACACAGAGGACTTAATTCGAGGAGCATGCGGTTTTGATCGTGAGCGAAAACTGATCTAAGCTATGGCTATTACCCCAAGATATATGGAGATAATGTCAAACCGATAACTTCAATATATCAACCGATTAAGGTTTAGGCTCGGTAATAGCAATATTCTTTCTGGATTAAAGCAAGTAGGAAAATTTCATTTTCAATCCCCGGGCGGAATGTGCACTGGTCGTCTAGTGTTTCAACCAAACATTGTAGATATTGTGCCCTTTACAAGCCAGCCTAAATACGTCAAATAGCATTTTGATATGAATAAGATCATTAATATGTTCATCGGCAAAACAGATTCGCCTTGTGATGTCAGTGCATTAGGGTAAACGCAACAGAATAGGGTTTGGCAATATTTTTATTCATTTGTGAACCTCAAATCAGGACCGCCCTGAAAAAATTTGTCTCTCTCGATGATGAGCACAATCTGAACCGCGGAAGTTTAATTCACTCGTTCTTTGAATTAACATATTGACGGCATTCTTGTTTTTTGATTGGTCACTAGGAATGCTGATGGAATGTTTAAACATCCTGAAATCGTATTATGCGATCCACGGTTACATGTGGGCAGCAGAAGGTCAGAATGCAGCAGAAGGTAGGTGATCACCTATTTATCGGTGTGGCAGTTGTTGGATACGCCCAGGTTGATATTGCCGAAATGTGATAGTTACGTAATTGAATGTATGCAGATGATTTCGATACTGCAAATCTTTTGAATTCGACGGCATATGAAACTATTGCTTCATAAAACTAAATGAACTTGTGTATTTTTTGTCTTAGATCCACCGTATTGTCATTTCACGGGAAACACGGAAAGGTGCGGGTGCGTATTATGTAACAGACTGTAGTATGGATGTTAAAATCATTATAGTAGTGATTTATAATGTTTATTCAATTCAAATAGTCACGATTGTGTCGTGGTTGAGGACTTGCAAACGTGAATATGGAATAGCTATCCTTATATGCAAAGAAGTGAATGGGCATCTACGCTTGAAACTGTATATTATTTATACAATGTTTTTTTTTAAAGTCTTACTGTTTAAAGAAAGCAGTTATATCAACTGTTACTATTATCGTTCATTTTTCCAAGAATGATATATCTCTAACTAGTATCTTCATTTACAATTCGAACGTACAGTAATACAATTGTCTAAATCTTATTCATAGTCAATGTGGATGCCTTATTTGTTGGAGAACTGTAATCCAAAATGTAATGTACGCATAAAAAAACACAATTCCATTTCAATAGTAGAATAAAAAATACACAATTAAAGTTAAATCTACATAACATACTAATAATATAATAAGGAATACTAAAAGTTTGGGTCTACATTTGTTATTTTTCTTCATAAACAATTGATTTATCTTTTATTTTGATATAGATTATCTTTTTATCTTAGTCAAGTATATTTTAATTAAAATTAGTTATCAATTTCCTTTAATTAATAATTGAAGGCAGAAAAAATAATCATACAGAGTGATTCACGAAAAATCTAACAAGCTTTGAAAACTTGTTCTACTGATGAAAGTAAAGAAGAAATTTCATATAAACGTAGATTCTGAAAAGTTTTTATTATTGAATGTCGTCGGCTGGCGAAATATTTCGCCCGGATATCTGTGTTTTAGGTAAAATTAAACTAAACTCTAATTAATTCTTGGGATCCAAATTAAGGGGTAAATTTAGTTGTTTTATATGAAATCTTACCTGAAAATTGCGGGGGGGGGGGGAATAGGTCCCAGAACTATATATTTAGTAAATTTTGAGAATTCTGTGGTAAATGACAAAATTGTGGGTCATAAAACACGCCATTTTATGATTGGCATAAATTAACGTTTTTAAATCGGTAACAAACAAAATTTTCATTATTACAAAACAAAAGAATTAAATATTTTAGAAAAATAAAACATTCAAACACAAACAATAAAACCAAATTACAAGCAATTAGGTAAACTGTTGAAAATGTCCGCCACAAAAGATACAGCACTCTTCTCGGCGAACAATGTTTTTGGTGGCTTTCTGTATTTCAGTAGGGTTGTTTTGTATTAGTTATAGCACAATGTGAATTTTAATATCTAATTCTTGTATTGTACTACACATTTGCTCATATACTAATGATTTCAAGTAGATCCATAGGTAGTAGGTCTAGAGGTGTTAAGTCAGTCGACCTTGGAGGCCAGTTGATAGGTCCGCCACATCCAATCCTTTTGTTTAAAAATTCCCATTTAAATGTTGTCTAACTGCTACAGAAAGTTGTGGAGTTGCCATTCGTCCTGGAAAATCATCTGCCTTCTTCTTATCATCAGAGAAACATCTTCCAATAGATCTGGCAAATTATTCAGCAAAACGTTTAAGTATGAAGCACCCGAAACATCATGATCCCAGTACTTTGTTTCCTATATTACTTCTGCTGGATCCCCAGCCATATTGGGATTTCAGGCAATAAGCGCGCTGATAGTACAGCAAAGGAGGCTTATTTCCAGCCTCGTTTCACCAATTACGTTGCTTCGATTGATCTTATCTGTTTCCTGAAGAGGGCGGTTCATGATTAGTGTCAAAGTGAATGGGATACTATTTTTTTTCCACCCAATTAAAAACACTGTGTAACCGTGAAGCTCGTCACGTAGAAATAACTGTCGAGAGAGGTTATTATCTGCCGTTTGCGAGTAGGGCACGCTAGGCTCCCTCATGGGTATCTGATAATTCAAACAGGTGCACAAGTTTGTGCTCGCTACAACTGCCTTCTAACAGTGCCCAACATTCTTGTGGATTGTATCTGTTATATGGCCGTCGCAAGTTTAAACTAGGGGCAAATGTGCGAGCTATTCTAGGGGACAATGAAATGTTATCTTATGTATTACAGTTTCTTAGGGCAGTCCGTTTATTCTCAAATATTTAAATTACTGTAGTGTGTTTTAGCTATTCATGCCAATTGCCATATAGCAGTTGGAAATTTTATTATTTTAATTGAGATATAAAGTGTGATATATCTTTGTTTATTACAACAAATATACCGTGTCCGGGCGATGATAACGCGGATGGGTTTTTTGGAAAAACCTACATTACTGCACCAAACGTTTACGTAGAACCTGTGTACGTCTCCGGTTTCGGCGGTTCATGCGTAAAATGGGAACATAAAATAGTGTTGTTTTTTAATTGTTACCGCAAATTTCTTGAAAACTTTTAAAAATACACTCTGGGGATCTATTTTTTCCAATTCTTCACGTTAGATTTCATAAAAAAAACTCCTAAATTTACCCCTTAATTTCCTTTCCAAGAATTATATAGTGGTTTAATTATATATAAGGCGTAAAAATCAGAGCAAAATCTTTCGTCAGCCGACACTAAGCGTTTCCGAACGCTTCGCTATGTTTATAAGAACATTATTATTTATTTTCACTAATAGAACATATCCTGAAAGTTTATTACATTCTTAATGAATTACCCTAAGTAATAAAGATATTATTTTATTATTTAGCTTAATTTTCATCCAATAATTAAGGTAAAGTTAGATTTATAATACTAACAACTGGAATGTGAACAAAAAATTATAATGAATACCTCGTGTAAAATAAGCCTGCAGGTTTTTTTATTTATTTATTTTTTTATATTGTGCATTCAATATTGCATAGAATACGTATAATAAGAGCGAAGTTATATTGACTTATTGGATGTACTCGAATATTTAACAAACAATATACTACATTCTTTAAAGTTTCTGTTCTTCAATTGATCGGTATTTTTCTACCCTTGCTTATAAAATGTGAAGTTCAAGGTCTTATAGAATTAAAATCTTATAGATTATTTAAGTCTCAATTATCATATCAAAACAAATAAAAATATTTTCTCTACTATACAAGCTTCTATATATATATAAAATTGCATGTCCTCATTGATTCATCAACGTCCAACTAATGAAGATAAATTTATGAAAATTTGTATAGATGTTCTTCCTTCGATTTAAGTGCAGACTAAGGATGAATTATTTTGAAATTCCGAGTATAAAGGGTTAAAATGGAGTAACAATGGAATGTACATTATTTAAATTTCTTTATAATAAACGACGAGACTGGCTGCATCTGCCCCTGGTTACTTGAGTAAAAATAATAAAAGTAATTAAAAAAAAAAAATGAGAAACGAAGTACGATCACTTCCTATTGGTCGACTGTTTTGAAGACCATTTTATTTGATCATTCGAAGTGAAGGCCTTCTTTTTTTTTCTTGTTTAGCCTCCGGGAATCACCGTCAGGTACTACTTCAGAGAATGAATGAGGATGATATGTGTGAGTGTAAGTGAAGTGTAGTCTTGTACATTCTCAGGTTGACCATTTCTGAGATGTGTGGTTAATTGAAACCCAACCACCAAAGACCATCGGTATCCACGATCTAGTATTCAAATCCGTATAAAAGTAACTGCCTTTACTAGGATTTGAACGTTGGAACTCTCGACTTCGAAATCAGCTGATTTGCGAAGACGCGTTCACCAGTAGACCAACCCAGTTGGTTCAAAGTTAAAGCCTGTACTGACCAAACTGTTGCTGTGAAAAAATTAAAATACACTGATAGTTTAATTAAGTATAATTAATTAGGCTTAATTAGTATAAATTGAACAGGCTTTATTATTCTCGCAAACATGACTTTAATGAATACAAGAGGGTCCAGGGGGCAGAGCCTCCTGGCAAGACGGGAAGGACTAGTTAAGCGAGTCTTGACTGACTAAACATACCGTGACCGCATTGGGAAATTCTATGTTTAGTAACCATATAGCGCGGGTGAAGCTGCGACGGGTCTGCTAATATATTTATATATATATATAAAAGGAGATGTAGTGAGTGATTCATAATCAACGTTCAGCAATAACTACTGAAGATAAATTGATGAAAATTGTGTTCACGTTTTTTTACGGTGTAAGTGCACAGTAAGAAAGGATTTTTTGAAGTTCCGAGTTTAAAGAGTTAAAATGGGATAACAATGAAATTTACTATTCTTTTTTTCTCAGTAACAATTGAAGAAATAAATTTGATTTTTGGTGTATGTAATCTTCATGTGAATATCTAAAATTAAATTTCTATGTTTTTTTGTTGAAATTCTACCTTGGAATGAGTGAAGAAAGATAAAAAAAATTTCGAACAATGATTGCAAATTTTCCCCTTTTTAGACTGTACTAAACGAGATATTCACTCGATTTGGGTGTGCAAATACTCTTCAGATAAATATATAAAAACCATTTTCGGGTTTTTTGAATTCTAATATTTTAAGGGATAAAACGTAGGTGTTTTTTTTAGACTTTTGCCGTTTTATGCTACCGTTATTGAATCAATCTTTGTAAGGTTTGTTAACATTGTGAAGGTAATTTATATTTGTAATTCTGATTATATATTTCGCGAGCGAAACTGCGATGGGAAATCTAAAAACCAATTAGGGGATCCTGTACTGACCAGATTGTTGCTCTAAAGAAATTACAATACACTAATCGTTTTTATAAATTGAACAGGTTTTAATATTTATTTATGTTAACTAGCATGAGTTTAATGATATTCAGTTTAATGATATTCTGATCCAGGGGGCAGTGCCCTGACCGGCTAAACATTCTCTTACCGCAACGGGAAATGCTAGTCCCATATAGAGCAGACAAAGCCGCGACGGGTATGCTAGTATATATACATATATACTCTGTATTATAATGTTCATTGAAAAACCTATCTAAAAATGAAATAGTCTTTAAAAACGTACATGGCCATAAGTCGAACTAATTGTTTACAACTGTTTATAGCGTATTTATTAATAGTAATCTTTGTTGTTTATTAATAGTAACGGCTAGTAAATTATATTTAAATCAATTTATAAACGTCTATTAAATTCAAACAAATTATGGACTTGTTAAAATTTACTATTAAAAAATAAGTCAGTGCATTAATTATACATTTAATCTTCATTGTCGTGTTATTTTCATGAATGTCAAGCAAAGTATTATTGCGCATATGTATACACATTGATATTAATAACTGATATTGACATTCATTTTTGTTGTTCAGTTGCATATTGAGTTATGATATAAAAATAACTATTATAATTGGAGAAAGATCTATTTTTGTAACATTCCCCTTTATGTAATACCATATTAATATTAGTTTCGTTTCTAATAAAAGTTGAATTGTATTTTCTGAATTTATCAGTTTTTTACATCTTAAAATTAAATCTGTACAGATTAGACCGTAAGCAAAGTTTCTGTGGACTTTAATCATACTCTTTTACTCAATATCAAATTTTCTGCAAATTTTGTTTATAACTTTTATGTTTATTACCCATTTAACGGAAGCTATTTTACGCCAAACATTAAATAGTGTGTTTTTTTACCCTAATCGTTTGTCTTTTACCCCGGATTTCTCGAAAACTACTAAAAATGCATTTCTGGAAACTACTTTTTTTCAATTTTTCAGATCAGATTTCATATAAAATCACTAAATTTACTCCATAATTTGGGTTCTAAGATATATAGTATGACTAAATTTTACCGAAGACGCAGAAATCAGTGCAAATATTTCGCTAGCCGGTACTCGCTAATGAAGCATTTCAGAACCTATGTTTATATGAATTTTCTTCTTTATTTTCACCAGTAAAACATGTATGTCTGTTACATTCTTTGTGAATCAGCTTGTAGCTTGTGAATCAGGATGCAACAAACGTTGAATACATGTTCTACTGGTGAAAATAAAGAAAATCCGCTTACATTATTATTTGGAAAAAGTATGAGATTATCGTTCCATAATTTCTTATACGAAGGTTGGTAAACCTGTGATTTACTAGGTCAACCGGTTTGTTTACTGATATATATATCACTTGCTGCGCCATCACTTACCTGTAAGTTGAAAGGTTTTAAAATGTTTAAGAAAATAGTTATCAACATTGCCAAAAATTACAAATCCGGACAGTGGAAAGTTTCCATAGTTTATCAAAGTATGATTTCGGCTGTAATTTATTTAACAACTGGTTATTATATTCATTTTTAATGCGATAGATGAGAGAGTTTAATGAAAATGTTGTGAAATGTCTCGGAACGGTTGATCCAAGAATGCCTCCGATTAATATTATCGACTTGACAAGAAAAAGATATTGTTGACTCACCATCTCAGATTTGGAATTGATTTTTCGGTATGTATTTAGGGATATTATTCGTAAAATCGTATCGCAAGATTTGTAAAATAAAAAATAGTAATTCTTTGAATCCTATTCATATTATGCGGTTAACATCAACGTGGAAAAAAATGATGGAATTCTCGATCCTATTTCTACCGGAGATAAACTCAGGGATCGTAGCCCTAAATAAACAAAAGACAATTTTTTTTATCACTTTAATCATGAGAAAAATTATGCATAAATATTTTAAAACTTTGAGTGTAATTTGTTTGAGTGTCTATGTTTTGAGATCGGTTTTTTGTCTTGAGTTTGTCACAAGGAAAAATTACTATATTCCAGTTGTAAAACCCTTCAAAGTTTGCAACATCCTTACCAATATCGGTTTCCGGGACAGCTGAGAAAGAGCTTTGTGTTGTTTAGCCATCATGCCTGTTCCCATTTTGTAGCAGTGAAACGTGTGTTAGGAAAATTCGGTTATCTATAATCATCTGTCGTACTGGCCGTACATAGTTGTAAACCACTTTAAATTTTTCAAAAAAAAAAAAGAATTTCGAATAGTAAAAAATTATGCCGGTTTGAAAGAACTGTTAAACGAGAGATTGTAAACTGCCGACTGCATATTCCCGCTCTTTGTAAACTGCACCGATACAAAAATTGTTAAACTCAAATTGCATTAACTGCCAATATGTAAAAAAAAAAAAAATTTCTTTTGACTCAAGACTACGTAATCAGAATTAAAATTATAGTTGCGTATTTGTTATAATAATGTTTAATTTATTTACATTTAAACTCATATTTCAATGCAGCACACCTTTCTATCTTTGTTTTCATAAAACAGGTAATTCTACTCAAATATGAAATTTACGTTAATGTAAGCAGGACACATGATCCTTACAAAATAGAAACTCATTCAAAACAAAAAAAAAGTTTACAGAAAATTTAATTCAAGAGTATAAGAGTAATCAAAATAGTAGTTTAACATTTATCAAAAATACTCGCTGTAGGTACTCTAAAGTTTAGAAAATATGGAATTTTGTCTCTTAATGGTTATTTTTGTTTTCGGAAAGGTGTTTAAAATCAGGCCTATACTTTCACTGAAGTAGAGAACTGTATATCTTAATTTATTTTTTTAATTTCTGATGCAGTGCTTGAAAAATAAATAAACACAGTACGTAAGAGATGACAGGCTTACTGGTTATAGGTACAACCTGAGACCAAAAGTCATAGGACAAAACCACCAGCATAGTTGACAGACCCGGCGCAGTTTACATGGTGAGTACTTTTTTTAATTACTTTAATAGTTCAATTTACCAAGTTTTGTCACAATTTATAACCTTCGTGTTAAATATTTTTAAAATGAAACTGACGGTGACTAAGTCTTTTGTTAGATATAATTGCCTCAATATTGACAAGGATTAGACAGAAATATAAGCTAAGATATACAATCTTAAAAAATGTATTAAATTGTAATACGATAGAATAAATTATTTTATATCTTCGCTAAACGGTTTAAAAACATTTTTTTTAAAACCATGTTTGTTTTTAATATTTTTAATCATGTAAATAATGTTTTAAAAAAAAGGGTTTACAACTGTGGGTTCTTTTTGATGCACGGCTTACACACACAAAACTTAATTTAAAATATTTATCATCTTATTTAAATATAATATTTTTTCGTTTGTTTAATTCAAAATAATTCTAACTAAAGCGCGCGCGCATACCGTATTTAATTCGCCCGGGTATGGCGGCACTAACGGCGATGTTAACTAATTAAACTACATTAGTTAAACTAATGCAATTTCACAACTTATATAAAACAAATTTCGCTTGTAGGGTCGGTAGACTGGTGTAGCCGCGAGGCTTAACGTATCAAGTACCGAATCAACCGGACGATCGAGTTCGAGACCGTTACTTTTTTACAGTTTAAATATTATTCATTTATTTAATTCTACCGGTCACCTGTGACGTCACAACATAGCAGCAGTTTAGAGCATTTTTTTGGGTGGAGGTGCGATTTTGTAAAACATGTTTTTTGCAGATATTGTATTTTTTTACTTCCCAACAAATGTTCTTAAGAAAAAGATGACCTTAATTAGGTGAAATCTGGAGCTACTGAGGGTGACCTTGCTCTACAATCTCACCTTCTTGGCCTTTTAAGTTAAAAATTGAATAGCATCAACGCCTCATATATAAAAATAATCTGACCACGTTTGGTCGAAATCGTTCCAGTAGTTCTTGAGATATAAGGCGATTTAGAGAACAGTACCGAACACACATACGTACATACAAAATTTACATCCGGTTTTTTTGGTTCCTTAGGTTTCAAAAGGTGGAAACCGCATATGTCCAAGTTGGACCGTTTACAATACTTTCCCTTCTAGAGCTACAGCTCTGTTATAGACGGGAAAGTAAAAATAATGTATTAGTTGTAATTTTTATTATAAATGTTTATAATCTTACTTTTAAGATAACATTAAAATAATTATTATTTGTAAGAGTATTATTTATTATTAGTTTCATTTACTTCCGAATTTTCTTTTTCTTGAAGTATTAAGAAAGAAAACGTTTGACTAATTTTAATTAATGGTTTAGCAGATTACAACCTAGCAGTATGATATAATTATTGAACAAATTTATTATTACCCCAAAAGTTTTTTTTTATCCAATTTAATACTTTATTTCTGCTTCATAAAGATTTTTTTTTATTAAATTTAATTAAAAACATAATTTAAAATATTAGAAGGCTTAATGTCTTCCATATTAGTCATTAATATAAAATTTTGGTTACTTTTATATCAGAGACTGAGATGGTAAACATTCAGTTGCTTTAACATTTTAAATTATGTTTTTAATTAAATTTTATAAAACAATATTCTGATGAAGTAGAAATTTCTTAGAAAGTATTAAACGTGGATAAAAAAATATGAGTAATAAGGGAAAAGATTAACTTTAATAAACAATTAACTAATGTAATTTATAAAAACTTCATTTTTTTTTTTTTTGGGTGGGAGGAAAGTTTGTTACCTATATATATATATAAAAAAAATGAATGTTTGTTTGTTTGTCCCGTATACGTTCCTATACCATTCACCCAATTGCGATGAAACTTTGGTGAGTTATTGTGCGCACGCCCGCGAAGATTTCTGAATTAGTTTGGACCCGCTAGGTGGCGCTGGAGTCGAGATATTTCGAAAAATTGTATTTATGGTCCGATTTGGCTCATATCCATATGTATTAGTTATATGAAAAAAAATACCTCTGCAAAAAATGGGCCAGCTAGATGGCGCTGGGGGTTGAGGTGTTTTGAAAAATTTAATTTATGATCCGATTTGGTTCATATTCATAATATCTATTAGTTACATGAAAAGAAAAATTTTTGCGAAAAATATACCCGCTAGCTGGTGCCACTGTCAAGATATTTATGAAATAAACAAACAAATATACCGGTTTTTTTCTTTATATATATATATATATATATAAGATTACCCGTGCTGACAAGATACGTATTACAAAATTTTACATTTTTTAAATTCGTCCGGAAGATCTCGCAAGCAAAAAAGTACCTGAGCAAAAAGAAAAACCTGAAGATCTCGCAAACAAAAGTATCTAAGTTCTGACACGTTTTCTTAAGTGTCAGTAAAAGAACTGTGAAAAAGTGCATTAGTGAATAAAGTGTTTAACAAACTTGCATACGGTTGTATAATTAAGATAATAAGTTTTATTAACAATTTGTGAGTTAATATGCGCACCCCCGCGAAGGTTTCTTAATTAGTTTGTACCCGTTTGGCAGCGCTGGGGTCGAGATATTTCGAAAAATTGTATTTGTCCAAAACGACAAAATATTGATCGCTATACAATAATATGTAACCATATAACGCAGGCGAAGCCACGATGGGGATGCTAGTTTTAAAACAAAATTTATTATCTGAATTAAAGTAGTAAATACTAACATGTTATGAAATAATAATTTTCTACTGCTGTACTTTTATAAGGTATTAAAAATACATTATTTCCAATCACGGTTGTACAAGTTATTAAATTTTAAAATTATGTTAATACTATTTTTAACGTATTATTTCTTTAAAAATGCAATAGAAGATTGCTAATATATTTATAAATTGATACGATATTATGAAAATTATCTTATTAATTAAAATTTTAATAATTTTGATCACGAAACCAAATCCTTTGAGTTATTTCTTGAAATTACTTTGTTTACCTGCATGATGATAGAATTGTGTAAATTAAAACCACAAAAATCAAGTATAACTTTAATTACAAATAAGAATCTATGCTAAACGTTTACTGAAATAAATCGAAAAATAAGATTTTACTCAAAAATCGTTTACAGAAGTTTTACTTAATAATCTATAATTAGATGATTATTCCAATTATTAAATACATATCATCCAACACTGACGAAACGGTTATGCAAGAAAATAAATAAATAAATTTAAAAAAACAAGATGTAATAAAAGATGTATTTTGACAAATAAAGTATACTTATAGAACACTTTAAAACTACTGTTTATTTGTCAATTATTTTTTTTAATTTTATTTCTTCTCTTTTCATTTATTTATTTATTGATTTAAATCTTTAATTTTTTCTTTAATCTACTGATGATGATTGTTTTACAGTCGAAATGACCATCTAGTTTTAGATTTTAAATAAAATTTTTATAAATATTTTTTGACATAATCTTGTTTTCAAAATTACAACTTTGATTATTTAATTAATCTATAATTATTCTATTTATTTATTTTCAAATTCAAATAAATATTTAAATTGTTTAAATTCAAAATTATACATTTAGTGCATTTATAAACTACATATATTTTTATACTTATTTGATTCTACCTGTATAATAATTAAAATTAAAATAAAACACTTAATTCATATCTGTTATTTACCTGGATGGTGTAAGAAGATTTGAGCGATTTGTTCTTGTGATAGAAAGAGGTAATGTTCCGTGATATACATCACCAACTCTAAACGGATGTGAAAAATAAAAATGACAAAGTGGCAGTCTGTGTTCTTCATTAAACCAATAATCCGATATGTCAGGCCCCTCTACTTCTTCGTCGTCCTCCTATATAATAATAATAAACAAATTCTTTTGTTAATTTTGATTTTTTTTACATTTAAAGGTTAATGTACGTATATTAAAGCCAACATTTTAACAATGAAAGGGTTTTAAACTCTTTAAGGAAAACTTGGTGATTTAATTTAGAATGGATTTACCTTTAAAATCTTTAGTACTGTACCTTTTCGTACCTGTTACTTTACCTCTTCCTTATTCTCCCCCCCTACGATAAGTGGTTTAAAGAATATTTTAAACATCACTCATTATTTTATTATGGGTAATTTTGTGATTTTAATGGTGTTACTTAAAAATGTAACGAAATTTTAATATACAGAGTGATTAAAAGAAAAGGGAAATTTTAAAAATTAAATAACGTTAATGAACATTTTTTTTAGAAAATGAATTTTATTTCATGTAATTGTACAAATGTTGCCATTTTAGGATACATACATTTTAGTTTATTTTTTAAAGATGACATCTTGCAGGTGACCTCCTCTTCTACGTAAACACTCACGAAGTCTCTTCATTAAATTGTTCATGGTTTGATGTAACATCTAAACTGGAATTTCCGCAATTGCTTCTCGGATCTTTGCCTTCAGTTCTTCATTTGTAGCAGGTCTACTGTGGAACACTTTGCTTTTAAGGTGACCCCACAAAAAGTAATCGCAAGCTGAGAGATCAGACGATCTGGGAGGCCATCTAATGTCACCATTTCGTGAAATGACACGTTGTCCAAACAATCGGCGTACAGCTGCCATCAATAATCGTGCAGTATGTAACGTTGCTCCGTCTTGTTGAAACCAGGCTGTGTTAAGAATCGGTGGAAATCTCTTTTGTTGTTCCACAACAAAGGTTTCAAGCACGGCTACGTAACGAGCCGACGTCACTGTAATCGCAAGACCGTTGTCATCCTCAAAAAAATAAGGACCTATAACACCGTAAGATGACATAGCACACCACACGGTCACTTTCTGGCTGTGTAACGGACGCTGGTGTAGCTGCATAGGATTTTCTTGTGCCCAGTATCTGAAATTTTGCTTGTTAACAAATCCACTGAGGTGGAAATGCGCTTCGTTTGACATCCACAGTTCGTGAACAAACTCTTCGTTATCATTTATCTTCTGAAGCATTACATTACAGAATTGTACTCGCACAACTGCATCGTTCGGTTTCAGTTCTTGGACGATCTACAACTTGTACGGATGGTATTGCAAGTCCTTCACTAACATTCTTCGAACACTTGAACTATGCGATTGTAAAGATGCTGAGAGACGACGGACTGACCGATTTGGACTTCGTGTGACAGCATCTTGTAAAGCTTGAACATTCTGTGGTGTACGGACGGTTCGCTCACAGCCTGGAGGTTTCTTTTTCATTGCCGAACCAGTTTCTTCAAAATTAGACATCCATGTTTTAATTGCATGTGCTGATGGAACACGGTCGTGCCGTCCCAGATTAAAATGACGGCGAAATTCTCTACGCGCTCCCTCCACACTGTCATTGTTTTTGTAAAGCGCTTTGATAGTAAATGCACGTTGTGCACCACTCCAAGGATCCATGACAACTAAATGGCAGGTTAGGTTAGAGAGTCTGGCGCCATTTATCAAGTGGTACCAATCGCCCACGGCTACCAACACAACTTTCAAAATTTCCCGTTTCTTTGAATCACTCTGTATATACGACGGGTATTCCAAAAGGTCTCGGCAAAGAATACACGAGATTTTTTCATTTTCAACCTAGTCACCTTGCAGTTCGATACATTTGACCAACGTCTTTCCAACTTTTTAATATTTTTAGTATATTACGAATTGTCCGACTCTGCTAAATAAACGATAATCTCACCTTTGACTTCATCGTTTGAAGTGAATCTTCGTCCTGGGAGCCATTTCTTTAGATTTCGGAAGCAATCGCTGAGAGTCAAATCTAGTGAATTCGGCGTATATGGAAGCACTCTGAAGACGTGTATACAGGAGCATTATCGTGGTGAAAGAGAGCTTTCTTTTTAGCCAGATATGAACAATTAGCGTGATTAGCACCCTTCAAAATCGGTCCAATAATGAAGCTTAATATTTCCCGGTGATGGTCCTGCATTTTTCCAGGTATTCCATGAAAATCACACCACGAGAATCTCAAAAACCATAGCCTGCAAACGTTTCTTGAAAATGAAGCAAATTTTAGTTTCTTTTGCACACTTTCACTTGCTCTTACCCACTGTTTGGTCTTTAGCGTATAGTTACGAATCCAAGTATCATCTACTGTTATAAAACATCGAAGAAATTCAGCGAAATAGCGTTTAAATAAGTCTAAATCTAATAAGCCCTTGAAAATCGAATAAGTTTTTGGTCGACTAAATGCGACATCCATCGAGCGGAAAGATTTTTCATACCTAAAAAACACATTGTAAAATGTAGTGTATAAAGTGTATCGATATGCTTACAATATCAACAAGTTCGCATATCTTCAGTCGGCATTCATTTTTAATAGTACATTGTGGATTTTTTAAAAAGATTTCTTCGATCGCAGCAGTTTTTGGACGTTCCGAGCGTTCATAATCTTGAATGGATGTACGACCACGTTTAAATTCAGCAGCCCTTTTTTTTTATCTTCGAAAACGAAAGGGAAGATTCCTTTAAAGTGGAATCTAATTCTTCTTGTATGTCTATCAGGGTTAAACATTTTCAATTGTATCCTTTTTTCAGAAGATTCAAAACTCGTTTGTTTTACTCGATTGCCAGAATAAGCAACTAAAGGTACACGTTTGAATCTTCATAGCACGCCATCTAAAGGCTTTTAAACATGATAGATATTATAGTCATTTGGTCATACTCATGTCAGGCTGAGAAAACTTTCTGAACACCCTGGTGTGTGTGTGTGTGTGTGTGTGTGTGTGTGTGTATGTGTGTGTGTGTGTGTGTGTGTGTGTGTGTGTGTGTGTGTGTGTGTGTGTGTGTGTGTGTGTGTGTGTGTGTGTGTGTGTGTGTGTGTGTGTGTGTGTGTGTGTGGTTATATATATATATATATATATATACACACACGAGTATATTAACCCTGTTTAACAAATCCTAAAATGTTTTATATTCTAATACACTAATCTTCTCTCTGCGGAAATTGTCAGTCAGTTTACTTATATCTGAGTGGTTTTAAAATACATATCATAACCAGTTATAAAATGTTATACAAAATATACAAGTTTCCCTTAAATTAGTAAATTCTGATCAAATTAAAGGTTAAGAAAAGGAAAATCACTTATCATATTGTAAAGCTCATTTTAAATTCATTTTATTTCCCATTTGTTGAGAGAATGCAAAATCCTTTCATTATTATAATTTAAGCCCATGTATATTATAATAATTTATAAAAATATTTTAGAATGAAAATTCTCGGATCTACAGATGGTTTGTTTGTCCCTTCATCGGGGTTAGATTTTCCATTCTCATTATCTATCACTTTCTTTATCGTTGATTCTATCTAACTTGCTTTCGGATCTGGTTGCATCTTTGGGCTCAAATCAAGCTCTTGCTTTTTCTGCATCAAGTCGTTCCATGTTTCTTTATTCCAAATAATCCTTAACATATATTATATTCCGTTTGATTCCTAAAACTTGTTCATAGAAAATAAAAACTAAATTTTAATTTATTTTAGATCGATTATTTAAAATAATATTCTGGAAATAATTGTTATTTTGAATAATTAATATTTTTGAAAAGTTTATTTTTGCTGTTACAGTGCATTTAAAACTACAGTATTGTTTTATATTTCATCCAGTGGAAGTCTGATTGATTCCAATTAACTGAACTGATTACAATTAAATTACATTCTTTTTCACTTCATAGAAATCCGAATTGGGAGAAAATATTTGTATAGTAAGATTTTGTCTGTTCTTTTTTTTAGATTTTGATGAAAAATAATCTTTTTTTTCAACAGAATTACAAATATTTTTAGAAAAATCGTTGAAACATCATATTTTTCTGGTCCCATTTTTAAATAATAATTTCCCAGGTGGAGCGAAGGGAATACCACGAGGATCTCTCAACACACCAAATTAAATTAAACCTTAATACTTGTTTTATGTAGATTAAATAAATAATATATATAAATCTGTCTTATTTTTATTCTGTTGTATACTAAAATTAAAATTTATCTAAAAAATGTTAAAATGTATAATATTGGTCATCCAGAACAATACTGTATGTTGTTCTTTACATGGGAGAATATTGTTCTAAATTATTTAATTAAACAATTTATTTGCTTAGGTTTAAAGGACAGTTTTCCAAAGTGTCAGTTAAATTATTTTAAGTTATTTAAAGTTGTCAATGGGTACTACACACATTCGCGCGCACATATAAAATTAAAATGTTGATATGATTGAAGTTGTCACATAATTTATATACATATATCTCTATTTGCACACTATATTTTACATCTTTTCGTCTGAATTTTATCAGTGTTATCATCATTAACTGAAACTATTATTCATGTTTCTCAGGCATTGTTAACCTATCTGGTTGTTTGCCTTAAGATTTTACGTTTTTATGTGTAATCAGCAAGTAATTCATTGCTTCTTACGTCGATAAAGTTCATTAAAATTGTGAATTTTCATTTGCAATACTTTCTTTCTTCTTTCTTTCTTTTTCCTGTTTAGCCTCCGGTTCATTTGCAATACTGTGTACATGTAAAATTGAAGTTATTTTTTATATGCAGCGTTTCCCACGAAGAAAAGGAGAAACTTTCAGGATATAATCTGCTGGTGAAATTAATGAAAAAGGTTCTTAAAAACATAGGTCTGGAAACGCTTTGTCTTCGAGTTACGGCTAGCGAAAGATTTTGCCCGGATTTCAGCTCTTCTAATAAAAACAAGCCCTACTGTAATTTTTGAGACCCAAATTAAAAAAGAAAATTTGGTTTTCTGTTATGTAATTAGAGCTGGGATCAAAACAAGTCCCTGACCTGTAACTCCAGTACTTTTTAAATTAGCTTACGTAAAACACAAAATTTGGTGTCAGAAAACAAGTTTTTTTAGGTTTCCAGTAAAAAATTTGATTCTGAGAAAATTAATATAAATACTGCCCATAAAATGTATATAGAAACTTTTAAAAATCGGTTTTTTATTGTGGAAAAGCAAACGAAAAATAGATAGAAAGTCGTATTATTCTTTCTGTACCTAATAAAGATTATTCTTAATATAACAAAACAGAAAAATAAAATACATGAAATGATAAATGGTAACAGAATAACTAACCTCAGTTACAGAAACTGTTTGAAATTCCGTACTTCACAATATAAACAGCATTTTTCCCAACGTAAAATATTTCCGGTGATTTTCCGTATCATATCAAGATCGTTTCGTATAAATTCAATAGCATTTCGTGTTTTAATGAGTAACTCTTCTTTAGTAATAACTTTTTGTCGGTATACTACCGTCTTAATATGGTCGCAAATGAAGTAATCTAATGGCGTTAAGTTAGGGGATCGTGTAGTGGCCAATCGATTGATCCATCACGTCCAATCCAGTTTAAGAAATTAGCATTCAAGGGAATTCTAGCTACTAAAGAAAAATGTGGCATTGCATAATCGTGCTGGAAAATCACTTGAAATCTAGTTTGTAATGGTGCATCTTCCAAAAAGCCCGCAAATTATTTTTCAAGAAATGAAAGTATGCATTTCCCATAAGGTCTTAATTGATAACAAATGATCCATGTCACATCTGTCACAAATAATGCCACACCAAACATTAATGTGAAATCTATGTTGGAAACTAATACTATGTAGATTATCTTCATTCCATAAATGAATATTTTTAGAATTGAGGACTCAGTTTCTAATAAAAGTTGCTTCATCATTAAATAAAGTTGAATTTACTTTATCAGCGTTATCTAAAAGCCAATGACAGAAGTTTAACCGCTGGGGATAATCTGTTGGCCGCAAATTTTGAACCTTCTCTAGGCAGAAAGGATAAAGAATCCACCACACTTTATAGTAGGATGCGCTACACAACAAACCAGTGCGACATGAAATTCGCCTTGTACTAGTGCCTGGGTTACGCTGAATATGCTGAATCACACGATGATTTACATGGCGTTCAACAGAAAACGAACACGTTGAAAATGACCGTTTCGTTCTTAAATACTGGTACACCGAAAAATTTTTAAAAAAGGTGCTTTAAAAGAATGTTTATTAGGTTCAGAAAGAATAATACGATTTTTCATCTGTTTTCTTCAATAAAAAACCAAATTTTAAAAGTTTTCGTTTACTTTTTATGGTTGTATTTACATTAATTTTCTCGGAATTATATTCTCTACTAGTTTTGTTTGAATCTTTCGAATTTATTAGTCATTTAACAAAGCTATTGTACTAAAAAAAAATTGATTTTCAACACTGAATTTTGTGTTTTACGTCATATAACTTAAAAACTATTAGTGTTACATTTCTGGAACCTGTTTTACCTATTTCTCAGTTTAAATTACATTAGAACCCACCAACTTTACTCCTTAATTTGGGTCTGAAAAATTACAATAGGGTTTGTTTTTATTAGATAATCTAAAATCCGGGCGAAATCATTCGCTAGTCGAAACTCGAAAACAAAGCGTTTACAGAGCTACGTTTTTAAGAACGTTTTTCATTATTTTCACCAATAGAAAATGTTTTGAAAGTTTCTCCGTTTCTTTGTGGAACACTCAATATAAGTTTTCCACAATTTGAAAATTATATAGAAATTATTGATTTAAATTAGAAATTAATAATATATTACATAATTGTCTAAAAGGGAAATGTAAAATTATGATTTAAAAAGATAATATCTAAACGATATGAGAAAATGAGAAATTATGAAACATTTCTGATATGAAATTATATTATCAAAAGGTGAAGCAATTGTCAAAATGAATACTTTCATTATTGTAATATACAATACATATATGTTACTGAAACGGTATTTCTATGCCCTAGTTTCCTTTCCCTTGTAATATTTAATCATCTATCTCTATCACTTATCCTAATTATCTGCCTTCTAAACACAGGATTAAAATGAAACTTGCTATTTTTCTAATATGTATTTTTTTTAATAATGTAAATTTATACCGCTTCGTAATTCTATACAGCATAATTTAATAGATTATTATTATTAGCCGATGATAATACATGGAAATATTTTATTCGTATATAATTATATCATTATCATATTAGTATAATATATCTTTCATGGAATATTAATACATTATGTGTTATTTATCACTATATTATAAATTATTGATTAATTAGTGTGTATTAAATATAAAATAAATTAAATTCACTTTTTTAATAATGTTATTCTCGTGGAGGTGGAGTTTTCTGTAAGGTAATTTAAATAACAACTTATGATACACCCTTTAAAATAAAATAATAGAATTTAAAATTTAAAAAAAAAATATTTTTAAAATAACCCAAGTATTAAAATACAATTTTTTTTATGGCTCTAACATTCATATGTAAAAACAAAAAAATCTGTGTGAACATCACATGACTTCCTTGTACGCCTATTAAATTACATACACATTTCTGTAAAATGAAAAGTACATAAAATTTAATTTCATTAATAATTTCTGATATTTTTTCATATTTTTTTTTTTTTACTGTTATTATTGAATTATTATTTGTCGGTTTTTTTTTACAATCAGAGAATGATTAATAAATCAATATATTTAAATTAAAAAAAAAAGTAAAAAATTGGAGATGAAGTCTGATTCGAACCGATGTGCCTTCCCCTTATAAGATCCAAATATTTCATTAATTAAAATTTTATTTGGCTATAACTCTGAAACCAATGAAAATAAATACCACTTATGATATATCGCTGAAAAGCTCTTAATGAGGGCTGATTACTGCAGTTAAGAAAAAGTCCAAAATCCAAACTTTTTGGATTTTGGGCTGTTTTGCACACTTTTGTCGATTGCAATCAAAAAGGAGGTGCACAGCTAGATGCTACAACAGTCCTAAATCCAACATTTCAACATCCTACGGCTAATCGTTTTTGAGTTATACGAGATATATACGTACGTTCAGATGTCACGACAAAACTAGTCAAAATGGATATTTCCGTTTAAATTTGAAAACCAAAATTTTTCGCCATCACATATTTCCTTTACTTCGTAAAACGAAGTAAAAAGCTCTTTTTATTTCTGATTTAGTCTATTGTAGTTTTTTCAGTTGAGATGGACAGTTCAGATTTTTCTATTAGTATAGTTATATTTTTATAGGTTATGTTATTGAAGCCGACCTCTGTTGTGCGATTGGTATCTTCTCGGCCTTTCATCTGGAGATTCCGGGTTCGAATACCGATCAGGTATGACATTTTCACACACACACACACACACACACACACACACACACACACACACACACAGAGAGAGAGAGAGAGAGAGAGAGAGAGAGAGAGAGAGAGAGAGAGAGAGAGAGAGAGAGAGAGAGAGAGAGAGAGACATTGAGAGAGAGGGGGGGAGTGTGTGTGTGTGTGTGAGTGTGAGTGAGTGGGTCTGAGAGAGATGATATTAAAGTATGGAAATGGCTTCATATTTTAAAACTGGGAGATACAAGGAGGTAGAATCAAGTGCGGATTAACACAGTTACAAAATTACCACTTTATGGTATGTTAGAATACTTTTTCCGCCATCCTGGGTCCCCTACATTGAATGAATTACTTTTTTTTACGGTAATAAAACGAGGTAATTAACATTTAAATAAATTTTAAAATTAAATATTGTTATAATTAAAGTAAATAATATAACTTGACCTAGCCATTTAATAGATCTGCTTTACGTAGTTTGCATTCAAACACATCCAAATCATCCTATCTTTGATATGATGTTCTCTAACCCGAATTTTAATCGATATCAGGAACAACTGTTGCTAGGCATCGCTAGGCATCAGAGTCCAACGCATTTTCTTATCTCTAAACATACAATTACCTCCAGTTCTTTCTATTACTTAATGTTATTAGCCACTTGGTGGCCTTCTCTGGTAAATTATTGCTTTACTCTTTGCCGATACCGTTAAAAGTATACGAATCCAACAATACAAGAAGTCTTTTTTTAATATTGTAAATAACTTTGATACTGATGCTGTAGTTTATGTTAAATAAGATAACTTTTTTGGATGTGCTTTTGTGGTCGGCTATAGAACATACATAATTGGCCTTCCCACCGTTGTCAGTTTTTTCCTCGCGAAGCGTACACTATTAATAACGCGTTAAATACAATTACACCAAAATATGGTCACATACTTGTCTATTCAGATTCCATGAGTGCCTTGCAGGCGATTAGTAACATCTGCTCCATACACCTTGTTGTCCGTGAAATAGAGCCCATTATTTTTCAAATGACTCACCGTAATACAAGTGTGAGCTTCTGTTGAATCCCCAGCCGTACTGGAATCACAGGAATTGAGCGCGCTGATAGTACGACAAAAGAGGCTTGTTTTCAGCCTCCTTTCACTAATCGCGCTGTTTTTGACGAAGAGGGTGGTTCGTGATGAGGAACAAAGTGAATGGACTGCTACCATCGACAATAGACTTCGTTAACTTAAGAAAATTATACCACAGTGGGGTTCTTCATCCAGGAGATGCCAGGTAGAGGAGATTATTATTTGCCTTTGCGAATAGGGCACACTAGACATTAATGGAACCCACCGGATTTGTCTAGTGATGAACGCGTCTTCGCAAATCAGTTGATTTCGTAGTCAAGAGTTCCAACGTTGAAATCCTAGTTAAGGCAGTTACGTTTATACGGATTTTAATACTAGATTGCGATACCGGTGTTCTTTGGTTCAATTAACCACACATCTCAGAAATGGTCGACCTGAGAATGTACAAGACTACACTTCACTTACACTCATTCATATCATCCTCATTCATCCTCTGAAGTAATACCTGACCTGAAGTTATCTGAAGTAATTTCCGGAGGCTAAACAGAAAAAAAAGACTCACTAATGGACATCTCAAGACCTGTTTGTTTTCGCTGCGACTGCCATCTAACGGTACACTACATACTTGTGTATTGTATCTGTTATGCATTGCATCGGAAATTTAAATTAGGGACTGACATCCGAAATAATTTAGGGAACAACACGGCGATGTTATCCAATGTTTTGTTTCTAAAGACCGAACTATATCCATGTATTTGATTATTCCTATATTATTTTTCAACCATATATACCATTTATGCGGATTTCTGAAGAGGGTGGTTCGTGATGAGAGTCAAAGTGAATGGACTGCTACCATCAACAATAAACTTTGTTAAGTTAAGAACATTTTAATATTGCCTTTATTTTGGTTTTACTTCACATTTAGCATACCTCATAGGCGTTTTAGATCTGTTTAATTTTTAAGGTAAACTTTAATTGTTAATATTAATTACTTTTGTAATGTTACGTCCGGTCGCTGATAATGACATCTCGTACACCCAGGGAAAAAGCTAAAAGTTGTAGCAGTGCGGTAAATTATTAGTTATTGTGTATTATTATTATTATTATTATTAATGTTATTTATTATTGTGAAGGATGTAAGTATTATTGTTTGGATCATTAATTCCAACATTAACTGATTAAAGTTTGTAAATGGATGTAATTCTGAAGGTAATACGAATTAAAAAATTATTACTACGGGAAGTTTTACCTTGTTTTATTCCTATCTTGATTTTTCCGTTTTTGCAATTTTGATTGCTTATAATTCGAAGATAAATATATTTATCGAAAAGTGGTTTACGCCATATTTTTTCCCGTGAAATGTTACATTCAAATTATTTATCGTATGTCCACCTTCCCGTTAAAAAAAAAAAATGATTCAGGTAGCTGAACCAAAATGGCGGATAAAGATTTCAAACACTCAAGTAATAATTTTGTAATTGTGTAGATTCGCCTTGATTCTACCTTCTATTTCAGTTTTGAAACTTGAAGTCGTTTCGATACTTTAATATCAACCTATAAAAACTGCATAAAACACACACTAACATTTTGTTTATTATTATTTACCTACAACGGTTTGATAAAGAAATAGTATATTTTATCTATTTATTTTTTTATTTATAACAGTTTGAAAATACATTACAGTATTAATAATCAACAACTGTCTATATTATAGTTAATTCACTTATAATATAAAACCCTCTATACAAAAATAAATCAAACTTTTCAAAACTAATGCTCGTTCTAAGAAAATATGAAAGGTTGTTAACCCCACTTGTTTAAGAAATAGAAACGATAAATTGCATTTATTATCTTTGAGAAAACTTATAAAAATGTTTTAATACAGTCAGGAAATTAATAAATTTCAAAACCGCTATATAGAATTATTTCTTTATTATTACGTTTAATTTCAGTAGCAATTTCTACCGGTTTGTGGTGATGAAGATGATTATAACAAGAATAATAGTAATAATAAACTTTTTAAAATTGAGTTCTTGTTTCATTTTTATACATACAAATACCTATTCTATTGGTAGCAGTAAATGACATAAATTTTTTTCATAATTATGTACAAATTAAAAGCACAATATAAATATTATTAAAAAAAGAGTAATATATAAATTATAACATAGTTTATTGATTGTAACAATAGAATGAAAATGTTTATGTATTTTAAAATTTAAAAAATAAATTGATTTTACAATTTTCTTTATAAATCCGAAAGTCTGTCTGTCTGTCTGCAATCAACCGATCGCCTTAAAATTTTTAGGACACATTAATGTTATCTAAGGGAAGGTTTTAAGCCATACATCAAGGCCCTAGCCCCCTTGGGGGTGAATTTCTGAATTAAAGATATTCATAAAAAAATAAAGATTAATCCGTTTACTTCATTATTATATTTTTGACACCATGGCAACAAAAATAAGTTATGAAATTTTCGTCGTCAAAAGTGTGTGTATTTTAGTTACGATAGTTACTACATTATTCTGTCTTTTGTAATTTAGCTTCTTTTTCGGGTTTCTATGAATCCTAAATATTTTAATTGTTATTTATCAGTATTATTCTAACACCCGTGAGGATAACAAATTCTGCGGGAATGCAGGAGGCGAAGCCCGCTGGAAAGACGGGAATGGCGAGCGAAGCGGTCCTTCGGTAGACCTTGTGGCCCCGGGGAGCCCCTGGATCTACTACGTAGTACGTCTCGGCCAACCTGGGCTCCGGAGGTCCAGGGTGCGGATCCCCGACCGGCTAGTATATAGATAAATTATATTTTTAACAATATAAAGGAATTAAATGTAATTAATAGTTGTTTTAACGAAAAATTGAACTAAAAAAATTAAAAAAAAAAGTTTTCGATAAATATCTCTGTCTTCGAGTTTTTGCAATCAAAATTGCAAAAACGGAAAAAATTGAGGTAGGAATAAAACGAGGTAAAACTTCCCGTAGTAAAAATTTCTTGTAAATTTGTAACCAAACTCGTAAGGTAATGTTATTTTCCATTTACCATCTTTTATTCAAGTCAAGAGTATATTATCTGAGATTGGTTTCAACAAGTTTTAGAAACTATTGATACGAGAGGCTTAGGTTGAACTATAAGGGTGTAATACTATTTCATATTTGTCAACAATTATTTAAGAGTGAATAAACGCAGATAAAGTATATGGGAGAACCTGCGTATTATCGTGTGTACCAAATTATGCCGGTTTTTTCCAGTTTGTTTATTTCTGAATTATAGCCGTTAAGTAAGGTTGCTATAGTGAAAACAGAGCTCGAAAAATAGGGAAACTTTATTTCCACCACGACCACATTAGCAATCAAACCAATCTCAACTGACATCATTAGACTTTAAATATATAAACCGATTGATTAATTACAGTTGCTTTTTTAATGTTAAATTAGAAATTTTTGCAGTCTGAAAAAAGGCAAAGCCTGACTGAAATTCGAACCTTCTGGATGAAGGTCGAAGACGTTACCACTTCACTACAAGGGACATGTATTTTAAGAATTGGAGATGTTGATTTAGATTTATCCAGGTTATAGCTAGACGGCATTAAAAAATAAAATTCTGAAGTACTCTTTTTTGCAAAGTTTACATGAATATTTGTAACTTATATTACATACAAAGTTGACTCTTTGTCAACTTTAATAAAAACTATCATCTCAAATACATAACACTTACAAGGCATTAGTATAATAGTAACATTATGAATTTACATAGTATTTATGATATGAATAAAATTGCTATTAATATTAATAAATTAAATTAATAATTTTGATCAATAAAGTGCAAAAAAACTAGATGTCAAATCCTATTAGGTAGATTTCATAAGAAAACTACCTATTGTAATGAGTACCATGATTCGACTTCGGAAAATTTCGACATATCTTCGCGTTTCACATCCCCCAAACCCCAAAACAACCGTCAGCGGAAAAGTTTATATATTCATATATATATATATATTTCACTTTCTTGTGGACACGATAACGGACGTAATTTTGCGCCAATCACTTTCAGATTGTTTTTTTAAAATAACTCGTCCCAAAATCTCGGTCGAGTTCGTTAACGGCCAAAATCGTACCATGGAGGTGAAAATGGGCTTTTTCGAAAAACAAAATATAGCTATAACTTTCTTATTAAGTAAAATACCGAATTCGTTTAAAGTTTCTGGTATTCTTTGAATAAGGGCCTAAAATTTGTCTAAGTAATTTTTTTTTGATATTACCAAACATTGGCCCAGGTGTTGAAAAGATGAGGTTTCGAAGACAAAAAAAATCATACCTCCCTTAATAGGCACAGAATTGAATCGGTTTAAAGTAGGCATTAGTCCTCTAAATATTACCTAAAATTTTTGTCTGTAACAATTTTTGATATGACCAACCCTTACGGCAATGAGTGATCTTAACTTTGCTGGAATTGTATGAAGATGGGGTTTGTCGTATGCTAAACATGTGACTTTTTCACATGTTTAGCTCCTTTCATACCTCCTTTAATATGCACACTATCGAATCGGTTTGATATGGTCGTTAGTCCTGTAAACATTATCTAAAACGTTTGTCTGAAAAGTTTTGATAAGAACAATCTTTACGACAAGGGATGTCCATAATATTGCTGGAATTGTAAGAAGATGGGGCTTGTCGTATGCTACACATATGAAACTTTTTCACCACCATTGTCATATTGAGTAAATTTGACGTTTTTCTTAACTTTAAGATAGACATATTTTTTATCTCACACTTAGCACCGGTGAAATCTACTTCCGCCTTCCGATGTGCCGAAAGGGATTTTTTAATAGATTAAGTTTGTTCATATTATATGTTTGTTCTGCAAAATTATTTTATTGCACGATACAAAATTCTCGATACATTTATTTGAACGTTCATTCTGTCTTACATTAATTTTTTTGTTATTTATGCATAATAGATACAAACTATAAATTACCTAAAATTAATTTATTAACCGTTAACATCATTACATCATATTTTCAATCATTGTTTTAGTTGTGTATGTTTTTTGAATATAATATTTATTAAATTGATTGTTTTATTTCTTTTTTAGATTGTTTTATCTTTGGTAAAATTTCGCGAAAATGAAAAATAAAGTACACTTTCGACTATAAGAGAGATTTTATTTTCCATAAGACAAGCGTCCCCCGACTCAGTTTCGCCCGTGCTATATGCTTATAGAATTTCAAAAATTTGGAATAGTTTTTTAGTAATTATATTTTAGCTGTTGCTTCAGAATTACCGCTAATCATCAGCTTGCCGGATAAAATAAAATTTTTAATCATAATTAGTGTCGCGAAAGAGTAAACAACAATGTGCATGGTTCGTACCTACGGGCGCTAAATAACGATCTGAAGCCCATATTTTTATTTTTCGAATTAAACGAAAAACGAGTTTTTTAGAAAAACTCGTTCTGACTTTTATAGACAGTAGAAAGAAAAGATATAATTTAGATGGAATATATAACTAAACATAATAAATACTTAATAATCATTAAAAGTTTAACGTTTTGTTTAGTTGTTTCAAAGCAAAATACTACAGTTTGAGTTTGTTGCAAACGAAATTAGTATGATATGATCATCTCGAGAATTTGTCATGTAGTAATAAAAAAGTATTCTGCTGAGCGGATTAAATTTTGTTTTGGGGATTTGTTTACTGTTTTCAGTGATGTGAACCATTAGAGAATACACTATTTTAATCTAGAAAATTTATTTTACTTAAGAGAAAATTCTGAAAGCGAACTCACAGTCGCTAATAATGAAAGAGATTTAAATCAATGACCTTTTCATTCCGTGATGTGGTATATGTATGAAATTATAATATTAGTATCAAGTAATGTTTTATCTACATATTTAAATCGTATACTAATATTATATATAATATTTGAATTGATTTTCAATTTTGTTTATCATAAGTGTAAGTTCAACGTTCTAAAAATGTTCCAGTGTAGAGCCTGGAACTCTTTTTTATCTAAGGACTAAATACCAAAATAGATTTTAATATTTCGAAACGAATCTCGTTTAGTCTCTTTTATAGATGCCAAAAACAACTTAAACGTGTATTATATACCCCCTGCGATTCTACCAAATGTTACTATTTTTTTTATTGCATAACACGTAATAAATTTCACGTTAATAATTTTACATTTAAATGATATATATTTATTTCTTAACCATAAATATCTTCTTTGTTTTTGTAAAATTACTTCTTTTATTTTTTTTTTCCAGTAAATTATATTTCATGCAAAGGCGTTGTTTCTATGGAAGTGATTATATTTTATTATTTGAATAGATAAAATTATTATATATGTTTTATATTGTTTCATTATACTGTTAATGCTTGTGGTTTTCTTCATTTGTCTGTTCTACTATTTATTGTTTTGTAATACTATATACGTTACTTAATTGGGATAAAAAGTCTTTTTAATATTTGAAATACTCATAATATAACGTATCATCAGTAGTAAAAAAAAAAAACGTTTGTAAAGTTTCATTCATTGTTTTTTTTTATTACTCGTTCTTAATTAGTAAAAGAGTGTGAGTTGAGACTTAATTTGTGTGTGTGTGTGTAAACTATTTTTCAAAAAATGAAGATAAATTAAAAAAATACCCTTTTTACTATTTCAGCTACTTTTCAGTGTAATTCGAATTTACGATTATGTGAAACGTGAAAAATATACATGGTTAATTTCCTAGTAATATTTTCCCCATTTTTTTCGCTCAATTTGGGCGGTTATTTGCCAACAGTATTTCAATTAACGAATATTTTTCAATTTATTCAATCTTTATTATCAATCAATCTTTATTAATCAATTTATTAATTTAAAAAAATAAAAATACAAAAAGTGGAATGTTCGTTTTTATAAAATTAGTAAAAAATATTATATATAAAAATTAAAAAGAAAAACCATTATTACGCCACAGATGGTATAATGTTTGTAAATATTTATCTGATTAAATATTTCGCGCCAATACTCATAGTCATGTTCAGATATTTTCACATGTTCAGATATTAACTGCACATTCACTTTCTTTTTCCTGTTTAGCCTCCGGTAACTACCGTTTAGATAATTCTTAAGAGGATGAATGAGGATGATATGTATGAGTGTAAATGAAGTGTAGTCTTGTACATTCTCAGTTCGACCATTCCTGAGGTGTGTGGTTAATTGAAACCCAACCACCAAAGAACACCGGTATCCACTATCTAGTATTCAAATCCGTGTAAAAATAACTGGCTTTACTAGGACTTGAACGCTGTAACTCTCGACTTCCAAATCAGCTGATTTGGGAAGACATGCACTTATAAACTGCACATTCACTTATAAACAGTTAACCGTCGATGGGTTGTATCTTACGTGCACCTATCCATAGCAGAAGCTCTAACTTATGTTAGTATATGGTCATTGCAGTAAGTTTTCTTCGAGTTACTTAATGCTATAACTATTTTAAAATATTTTTCCAGATAAAACTTCATCCCTACACATATTATGTTACTACTAATGGTTACTAATATTAAAAATTAGTTAATATTAAAAAAATTAAATTTGTTTCTACGAGTATTTTACACTTTTCCTTTTTTAAATTATAACAAACACCAGTTTTTATTTAACAGATAATCATGCTTGATTAAAATAAATATTTCTCTAAAATTATAATAATAATTGAAATTGAAATGTCTTTATTTGTTCCCGTCAGTTTTGAGTCCTGATAGGTCTTTTTACTTAATATCAGGTTCACGTACATGATACTATACCCTATAATTCCACTATGGATTATAATAAAGAATTATTAATTTGATTTGATTTGATTCATGGAATACATTTATGCACAATGATAGTATCTTACAGCAACTGTTGGAAATGTCCACCGTTTTTCTGAAACGTTTTTCAGGCGACGACCCACTCGGGTCGTCGCCTGCCGATGACTCCCAGTGAACGTCAGATCCTGCTGCTCCAAAGCCGGCAATACGTGTATCCCCCACCCGTCCCATACGAACCGTGTTCATGCCTCGCGGACAGGTCCAGTTTCTATGGGAAGGAGGAGGGTTTTTAGCGGGTGTGAGCCCCACACTGCCGTCAGAGCAGGCCTGACGGCGTCTGGTACAGCTTTCCCCTCCTCCTACGGGATAAAAGGTGTTTTCCTTGACACATATATATATATATATATATACGGTTTTTTTTTGTTTTTTTTTTACAAAGATGTTCTACTTTGGAAGCCCAGTAAAAAGCTACTGGTGTCGAAATGGCCTTCTTTTCCGTTGGATACCTATATTCTCCAGTCGCAATAATTAAAATATCGCATTATCCGAACCATTCTTTTTTACTGCCTTAAATTAAATTTGACTTATTCTGTCTGATTTGAAACATTCTGTTTTGGAGAATTTCCTGCTGAAATTAAAGTTCATAATGTTGCCGTATAAAGATTCGTTTCCATTATCCGATCAGAGTGCCAGCTTTTGAAACATCTTACATGAAGAAAAAATTAGAGGACAAACGGGCGAGTTTAAAACTCAGTGTTGACTTAAGGCTTTTTTAGTGAAAAAGATTGAAGTGACTCGATTAATAAAATATGGCAAAAATTAATTTTAAATAAAAAATTAAGTAACTGAAACTACTGAGATCGTTTTGGTATATATATTGATATTTAATTTTAAAAAATGGAAATATATTTATATTAGAAAAGAAATTACTTTAGAAAATACAAATGATTTTTTTCTATATTATTCCAGTAACGCCTAATATTTCCAAAACCTTTTACGCTTAACTGTATGCAAAATTGCATAAGCAACAGGCGTACTGCTCGCTCTCATATTGCTGAGTGATGTAAAAATAAATTACATTTTCAATGAGAAGTTTTATTGTTTTACTTATTTAATGTAATTCTCTTTTGTATATTACTTTGTATTTCTTATTATTTTAAATCGTGCAACATCGCGATAAATCAAATAAACTGTTTAAAGAGAGAAGAATCACTGCATTATGACTATCTGTTGGTTTATGTAGTTCGTTTACTCGTTACCATAGCATTATTTTAAAATATATAAAATCTTAAATTTATTAAATTACATATTCTGATGTATTTATTTATTTTTAAATATTCAGATATTTTTTTTTTTTTTTAATTAAGACTCAAATTCTTTAGTGAATTTTATTATTATTTCTTTGATGATAACATATACAAAAAGTTCATTTAATGGTTTTTTAATTTTGTATGTAATTACGTCAAAGAAATTTGTTTCTATTTGTACCAAAAAAGAAAAAAGTTAGAAATTTTTTATTATTACAGTTGCCTTTGTTTGTTCTAACAATACTCCGTGGCGTGAGTGGTAGCGTGTCGGTCTTTCACCCGGAGGTCCCGGGTTTGAATCCCGGTAACGCATGGCATTTTCACACGGTACAAAAATTTTCGTTCATCTCATCCTGTGAAGCAATACTTAACGGTGGCCTCCAGAAGGTGAAAAAAAAAACTTTGTTGCTTCACATAGGATTAGGTTAGGTAGATAGATAATAAAATCTTGATATAATTTTCTCCCTAAATTAATAATTAAAAAAGAAATTAAAACTAGTTACCATTTTTTTTTTTTACAGAATATTAAATGTATGTCAAATACAAAGCTTTCTAAACTTAAAATAAAATAATGTAAAATTATCGTAAAAAAATTTTAATTTTATTTTTCCAATAAATTTTATTTTTATCGAAACACTTTTTTCTCTACTTGTATCGACACGAGTAAAATTATAACTTGGTATCACATTTCGAATACACTCCGTTAGATAAACGATTTATTATTAGGTAACACGTGTTGTGTCCTTTTTTCGTAATCATTAGATGTAATAAGTAAAATGTATTATTTTAGATAGAAAAGGATGTATTAATCTGTTGTTTTACATTATCAATCTAAGTCTGTATTAATGTAGTAGGCGATCTACCGCTGTAGTTAGTTAATTAGTTTTTAGATATTGCCACAGAGATGCTATATTGAAATAAGAAAATAAATAAAATTATACATATAATTCCAAACCTACGCTCGCTTAATTTTATTTATTTTCTTATAGATAGCGTACTACATTAATACATTTAAGTGTTTTTTATTTGATTGTGGCGCATATAATGAATGTGATCGTTGCTTTTATGAGAGTATTGATACACATTATTAATCGGTTCCTTTAATAGAGTAAAAAGTCTTACTTATATTTTTTTCATTTACGATCTAAAGCATATGCTGAATATCATCTTGATTTGTCATGGTGATATAAAACAGTATATTTGGTGATTTATAAAAAATATAAACCAAAATAGACCACTTTATTCCTCATTTTTTATTCTCATATAAGCCGATTGTTATTGTATTGAATGGTTAAGTTATTTTTTGTTATCTCATATTTCATTGATACAAGTAATTATGGCATTTAGCATATTTAAAATTGTTATTTATTATAATGCGTCAACTTTCACGAAATATATCAGATGTTAATTACACTTTATTATTGTGGATAAATATCCAGTTTTGAAAGAATAATATTACAATAAAATTTCGTTTATTGTAATGAAAGATAGTATAGTAAAAAAAAAAAAATGTAAATATCTATACCGGTCTTTATATTTCATACATGTATTATTTTTTCTGTTACTAAAATAATTCTTTTCTTATAAAAAAGAAGTTAGTAATAATATACATTAATTTAAAAACAAATGAAAATAATAATAATAAAGCGTATAATTGCATTTAATGATAGTATTTTTTTGTTTTTTTCATCTAATGCTGCAGAATATTTTATAAATGACAGTGGGAACTGTTAAGATAAGAAAACCTTTGTTTAACCTTATTCCGGTTACTTAATACTAATTATTATAACTTGTAAGGACTTAACAGACTGTGGTATAACATTAGTTTGTAATTTCAAGGTTTGATATCTTATTAAGTTGTATTGTAATTTTAATGGAAATAATTATTCTGTTTCTTAGATTTTTTCAGTTGCCATAGAAATTGATTATGATAGAGAAAGAAAAAACGAATGATATTGGTTGAAGGAATATCGGTTGCAGACTGACCACATATTAATTAATTATATGTATTCGTTAACCTACCTACTCAGGATATATAAATATGTCATGTTTATTTTTCTTATATTAACATAAGTAATATATCTTAGTAAATTAATATTTATTTATAATTTTCGATTTACATAGCAGAGTGATGGCGACTCGGCCTTTCAACCAGGGGTTCCAAGCTCGAATCCCCCGGTCAGGTATGGTATTTTTCATGCGCTAAAATTTCCATTTCCGTATTTCTAAGTGCAAGGTTCAAATGTATTACTATGATAAATTAACTCATTGATTTAATTAATGACGTAAATAATAAGATTAATTTACTTTGCAAAACTAGTCATTTAATCCGTTATATCCAAGTCTTTTCCGTTTTACTTCCGAGGACAATCATTTTGGTTACACGTAAATCTAGTTCAATACATTATCGTAATTTTAAAAGTTTTTTTACCTGATCGACTGGAAACTGTACGTAATAAGCTATTTTCGCTATTCAGAGAACATAAATTTTTTTTCGTTATCTTAAGTTTTCTTATGGTTTGATGATAGTACTTAAATATCCGAGGTGCAATTTTATTAATCAGGAGTTACTTTCCCTGCGAGTAATCGTGTTTGTTATACAGTCCCTGTAATGTTGCTGTCCAATATTACAGGGTCTTTTTTGCTGTATTAAGAATAATATTTATCAAGTACAGAAAGAAATACGATTTTCTATCTATTTTTCGTCAGTTTTGCTTCAATAAAATACAGATTTTTAAAGGCTATACATTAATTTTCTCAGATTTAAATTCTCTACAAGTTTTGTTACTAAAACGTTCCGCATTTATTAGTTATTTAACAAAGCTACTGTAATACAAGTCTAAAAAAAAACTTGTTTGTCGACATAGAATTTTGTGTTTTACGTCATATATTTAAAAATTACTAGGGTTGTTAGTCTGGTACTTTTTTATCTTATTTTCCAATTCAAATTACATAAGAAACTACTAACGTTACTACTTAATTTGGGTCCCATTTTCCAATTCAAATTAAATATGAAACTACTAACGTTACTACTTAATTTGAGTCCCTTTTTATAAAAAGAGCTGAAATCATGGCGGAATCTTTCACTAGCCGTAACTCGAAAACATAGCATTTCCAGACTTATGTTTATGTGTACATTTTTCATTATTTTTACCAGTGGAATATGTCCTGAAAGATTCTCCGTTTCTTTGGGGAGACTCTGTATAAAAGTATATTCGGCAGAGATTAGTATATTTTTGAGAGAAAAAACGAGAAATCACCTACACACAGACGCGTATGTAGGTGATTTACCACCAGGACACACACACACACACACACACACACACACACACACACACACACACACACACACACACACACACACACACACACACACACACACACAACACAACACACACACACACACAAACACACACACACACACACACACACACACACACACACACACACACACACACACACACACACACACACACACACACACACGCTCGCGCATACACATACTAAAAGCCCGCCGTATCTGTTTATGCACGAATTATTCTATTCGATTTCACTGGTTAGTGCTGATCGTGGTAGTACTACGTTATTTAGAATAATTACAGGGAAACGTTACCAAATCTAAACGTATTATTTAATACTACAATACCTTGAATTAAAAAATTGAATGAGAAAAATTAAAATACCAGAATTTATTTCAAATTCTAAATAAATCTTGTGTTTGGCCAACTAATAGCGTTTCTCCCCGTACGAACTATACATTGTTTTTAGATTCCTTATAAATTATTGAACGCCATTTTGAATCTGATCATATAATTTTAATGCTTGTAATTTTATTATAATTGCTGCGGTAATCTTCAGTATTATAAGCTAAAAAGTTAAAATTTTATTAACTGTACATTTTATTTCGTTTTTAACGGATAAATATCACGTAGGAATTCAAGAATATATTTTAAGTATAAAAAGAAAACCACAAAAATGTAGTAGACTACCGCTTTTTAATGCATTTTTAACAAAAAATTTAAAACAATAGTTAAAATTTTTGTGTACGTGTTATACTATAAAAAATAATTTGAATAACAAATAAGGTCGTCGTTATACACAATAAAATATATTAAAGTTCAATGTCATTGAACTTTCTATGAATTTGTTATTTTATTTTGTTTAACAAAAAGTGTAGAATAAATATTCAATTTATTTTCCTTACTGTATATTTGTTTATTGTTTCGGATTACACCTAAAACAAAAGATGATGTAAGGATTTTTTTTTTCGTTTTTTAAGTAATTTATTTTTACAATCGGTCGCCAAAAGGATTGCTACCGTAAGTAAAAAGTTTTGGCTAAGAGTAATGTGTCTGGAGACCATCCAAAGATAGTCAATTTCAAATATAATAATAATAATAATAATAATAATAATAATATGCATAACTTCTAATGACACAAACGAAGCAATTAGTTAACTAAAACAAAGGTAACATATAACAAAGGTAATAAATAATAAAAGGTAGATAATAAGAAAGTCGCAAATATTAAAGACATAAAGATAGATAATAATAAAAATAGATCCTTAAACTTTAATCTATATTTAATATAATAACCACTGTATCATCCCACGGGTAATGCACTCGAATGATCATCCATCCTCTCAAAGATCAGTGCCGTTCCAGTACATGCAACCTCCTTAATCGTCTTACAGCCTCACCATTGTCAAGTAAACTCACCGCCAAATGATTTTCAAGTTTGTCCAGCTTTGATATATGTTCTATATCCTCCATATCTCATCACGAACACATGGGACCCCAAGATACACGTGTACCTCACCGTTTCTAGCGAACCATCGAGTCCCTGATACCATCCTGAGGACCTTGTTGGATGATTTCAACGTTGGATGATCCTGTGAAACTGTTGGATGATTTCAACGTTACTATTATACTTGTGCACCATACCTCCATATTAGTTTCAGGAAAACCTTATACAGCAACAATTGATTTGTCAAGGACCGTCTACCAAGGAGCCAGAACATTCGTACAAGTTTAGCATTCACTTGTCTTTTTTCTTTCTCAAGCGATCCTTTCAGGCCAATCGACGATGTAGATATAACCTAAGTAACGTCCGATGTAAGGAATATCGTACATTTTAATATTTTATATATTTTTTATCTGCCGTGAAATGGATATCATAAATTGGAAAGGATTTAATATCTTTTGTTTGTTTAATAAGCTATTTCTTAGCTGAAATATTATTCGAATTTTTATTCTACGGTATCTATGGTGCTTGAAAACACGTCTTATTATTATACTTGTGAAATATACCTAATTAATCTTTTTTACATATTATTAGTTAATTGTAATTGATTTTAATAAAGTATTTTTTTAACCTTTTAATCACACATTACAGCTTTTAACTGTTAAGCTTTAAGTGAAAGTAATAAAGCTGAATTTAAAAAAAAAAATCAAAAAACAACGTTTTCACTGAAACATAGAATTTATCAATTCTACAAACTTAATTATTTTGTAAGTAAATGCTTAAATTAAAAATAAGTAGTTATGAACAGTTTTTTTTATTTTTCTTCCGGTTTAAAACAACGAGATATTTTTTTTAATTTAGAAATAGGTGTTTGTTTTTTAATATTTAATGTGTAGATTGTTAAAGATTTATCTTATTTTAATAATTTTAATTTATTTTTATTAAATTTAAAGTTAAACCTAAAAAAAATTTCTGACTATTAAAACACTTTTCACAAGAAACAAAAACTGGTGAAAAATCTTCGTCTTGGTAAAATGACTGCATATAACTGAAATTAAAAAATGAAATTTCAGTTTTAAATTAGCTTGAAAGACGACCTAAGAAAAATAACGTGGCTTAATTTGATACATGAGTGTCTATTAAATGAGACTGTAATCTACCAAAATAAAAGCATTTTTTTCTTATTTTTTCTGAAGAAGCTTTTAAATCGGCAATCAGTGTATTTTATAATATACCTTTTGCAATGTGCATGACGACTAATAAGTTTTTAAAAATTTTCTAAGCCTTCGTCATAGATCATATAATCTCTCTTTTCGAAAATATTTTTATAGTTTTCATTTACTTTTATGAACCTACTACTGGATCACAAGAAAATTAGCGACAAAAAAAAAATGAAAGAAAGCATCTATAGATATCTTAAGTACATATATAAAAATATATATTTTTATAAACAATAGACAGTCTTCGTTTTGTGAATGCCCTAATAACACAAAAAATATTTAACCGGTTTCACTGAAAATTTCACAGTTTATTATTATTTGTGCCCGGAGTGTAGTTATTTTATGTTATTGACATAGACAACGAAAATCGACGTAGACGATATCTTTCGTTATATATAACGACATTAAATTTAATAAAAGAAGTAAAAAAGAAAAACACTGAATTGATATGGTATATTTATTTTTTTCGTAATATTTGTCCGTTTCATTGTTTTCGTTAGTTACAAAAATGTAAAAAACGTAAATAATAATATTAATATTTATGTTAAAGATAAAACTATTATAATTTAAAAATAACAACGCGTCCAAAACAAGAAAATATTAGTCGACACACAATTCGAGCCAAGAGAATGAGAAAATATTGAAGAGATTAAACAGAGGAAAAAAACAGTACAAAATTTGCAATAAACTGGCTTTAAAGTTACTTTAAATGGCTAAAATAACTGGCTTTTACAATAACGATAAACAAATCACAAGGTCATTCGTTGCATGTGTATGGATTGAATTAGGAAAATCCATCTTTTATACATGGACGTAATTATACGTTGCGCGCTCCCGTATAGGAAAACCTAGCGATTTGTTTACATATGCGCAAAATGAAATTACCAAAAACATCGTATATGCCAGAGCACTGCGATGATTTTGATTTATTTAATTGAAATACAGTTAATGTTGAATTGATATTCTAAATTGTAAATTTTATTATTTTCGTAATATAATTTTTCAAATATAATACAAAATTTATTTAATTCATACACTCAAATTCCGGGCCTGCTAGTATGTATATATATATATATATATATATATATATATATATATATATATATATATATATATATATATTAGATAATAGCCAATTACGCTACCCATCAACTCTTAATTGATGTCAAATTGATTCTCAGATATACCAAACCAACCTCTTTTATAACCCGGTTGGAACAATTTTCAGGAATTCTTTCCAAATCCATTCTTTATTCGTGTTCATGACTTTGCTCATTTTTTGTTTTATCTTTAAAAAGTAAATAATCAATTCTTTATCTCAAATTCTTGTTTCTTATCTTTTCAATTTCCATAAAAAACGATGATGTTTGGGTTTTTTGTTGTATATGCTCACATTTTTATTTCAACTGCTATAGGCGCAGAGCGGATCAATGTTGGTGCACCGGGCGGCTGCGCCCAGCGCACAAACAATTAATGTTCAAGATTTAAAAGCTTTTCGTTGTAAAAGGTTTTTTGGAGTCATTGCGCTAAATTCATGAACGTTATTTAGTTACAATTGACAAAAACATTTAAGAAAATTATTTGTAATGAAACATAAACCATGCAACATTTTGGCGGTAAGCCATAGGCCCTCCTTTTTTCTAGTATAGATTAATATAACTGGGTTTAAAAGTAATCGAAGATCCGCATAAAACTATTTATTTATTTTTTAATTATGAAGAATAATGAGGAAATTTAACGATTATCAGTAACTGTCAATAGTTAAAAGGGTGTTTATGGTACATAGTAAGGGATCTGTTGTCATACAATTGTGAACACATGCGTGGTAAGAATTTCGACTTTATTTTTTTTTAGACAAGCTACATAACCTTTCGTTTTCTGTTTAGCCTCCGGAACCACCGTAAGGTATTACTTCAAAGGATGAATCAGGATGATATGTATGAATGTAAATGAACTATAACCTTCTACACTCAGGTTGACCATTCCTGAAATGTGTGGTTAATTGAAACCCAACCACCAAAGAATGACGGCCTCCGTGGCGCGAGTGGTAGCATCTCGGCTTTTCATCCGGAGATCCTGGGTTGGAATCCCGGTCAGGCATGGCATTTTCACACACGCTACAAATCATTCATCTCATCCTCTTAAGCAGTACCGGAGGTATAAAAAAAGAAAAAATCACTAATGAACACCAGTATATATGATCTATTATTCAAATCCGTATAAAAGTAACTGCCTTTACTAGGATTTGAGCTCAGAAACTCTTGACTTAAAAATTTGTTGATTTGCGATGACGAGTTAACCACTAGACCGCTCGGTGAGGTAAGCTATGTAACTTATTACAGGAAATAAAATGTCCTATTTCGGAAACGTTTTTAATAAGTACTAATTATTTTTTTAAAATAACAAAAAATAAATAAAATTAGCAGCCGAAAAAAAACATTATGAAGCTTTATGATTTCTTTTATCATTTTTATCAGCTAATCTTTCGCTTTATTTCATTTACCTGAAAATTTTTAAAAAGATTAAGGAATTTTTTTTACAAAAATATAATTTTGAAGTCAGTTGGCAAAATCTTAGTAAATTTAATGAATGTTTTAATTTTTTCCAACAAAATACCCATTTACGTCCTTCACAATTTTACAAGTATTTTATTAATTAAATTTGATAACGTTTACGTAATTTTATGGAATGCTTTGTTCATTATCAAGAAATAAGAAATTAAATAAATTTACAATTAATATAATCCACCTTACCAGCACGTTGATATGTTCTCTAGATCTTTCGGCTTACTTGGAAACCATCATCAGGAATTAAAATTAATACATTAAAGTCAAAGTTTAAATAAAAATCATAGTTAAAAACAGTCATGACTCTTCCTGTCCTACTAGTATACTGAAGGGATATACAAATAATCTGATAGATTAAAATGAAATCAAACGGAACCGTGTTACCAAAAAGATAATTATTAAATTATTATTAATTTATATTTATGTTTAGTATGTTTTTAAATAATATATCTTAAAACAATTTTTGTTCATTAATTAAATTTTTATTATTATAATATACATGATATTTTGAAAATTAAAAGTATTATAATATTTGTAAGAAGTATCTAAGATTTTCATGAAATTATTATGATTGTATGTATGACCGTATCCTATTATATGTTTGTCAAAGTTAGAGTTTTCTGGTTTATTATGTTTAATGCTATTTATATGCTCTTTAATCAACCAGAGTATATTTATATTCCTTCAGTAAACTAGTAGGACCGGACAGTCATAACTGTTTTTAAATTTTAACTATAATCTTTAAACCTCGATCTTAATGCATTAATTTTAACTCCTGATATTGGCTTCCAAGTAACCCGAAAGAGCTCGAGAACGTATCAGCGTGTTTGGTAAGGTGGATTATATTAATTGTTAATTTATTTATTTAACATATCAGCTGTACCATGTTTGAGAAATTAAATAAAAAATTTTTAACGCAATTTTTTTTTATCGAACAAATTATTATATTAAAATATAATTTAACTATTTATTTTTAAACTACGTTACAATAATTTATCTAAATCAATTTTGTAAAAAAAACGCCACATAAAAGTGCTTTTAATATGCAATCTTTTTAAATAGAAAAGTTTAATAAACGGTAGTTGAATATAATCTCGACAGAGGTCGGTGTCATATCATGGACAGTGACCTTAGAACAATTTGCATACAATACAGACTTGTGTGGGCATACCTACTGTTTTCCCCTCTACCTTTTTCTATTCTCTTAAACAGTGAACGTTACGGCCTTTGGGCTCAAATAGACCAGATCTAATATAACTATTATTTTTTAACATTATTATATCTTCTTTTCCGCCTCTTTCATATCCACCTACACCTTCGATTTTTAAACCTCAGAAACAAATTTAAAAATAAATAGTTTATAACGGTATATAATTTGACTGTTTAGTAAAATATACATATATAAATTGGATCGTAACATTCAAACGTATTACCTATATTTTAAACTTCCTTAACGTATAATATGATTTGCGGTCCAGATTCAGAGGTTTAATTAAGTATTTTTTTTGGGAGCAACCTACATACTATTTTCTGCTGTTAATATTACACTAATTATTTAGGTAGCCCACACAAATTTATTTAATTACATGCAGCTATAAATGTAACGATATTTTGTTAAGAAATAAAAATATTTATTATAATTCAATAAAACAAATCACGCCTTTTAATTGTATTATTTATGACAAATATTTAATGTAAAATCTTGTAAAAATTATAAAATTTTTGCCTGAAACTAATAATTAAAATAAAATTATGTTACTTGGTATAAGGTTCTTACATTATGTTATCTTTTTGCCTTTAAATAATTTTGTTTCGGTATTTTTATTATTACTATGCTTCCTTAGAGAAAATATCGAATAAATAAATTTATTAAAAAGTTAGCTTTTAATAAATAATTTATTTTCCAGTTCTGATTTTATTTATAATAGTAAATAAAATATCCCGAAAGCAAGTTTACGAGCCGTTCCTTTTCGCTGAAGGAAGCATAACAGAAGTTGCTTATTTGGATATTCTTTCTTTTCTTTTTCTGTTTAGCCTCCGGAATCACCTTAATATATTACTTCAGAGAATGATATGTATGATTGAAAATGAAGTGTATTCTTGTACAGTTTCAGGTCGACCCTTCCTGAGATGTGTGGTTAATTAAAACCCAACCACCAAAGAACATCAGTATCCACAATCTAGTATTCAAATCCGTATAAATGTAACTGGTTTTACTAGGATTTGAATCTTAGAACTCTCGACTTCAAAATCAACTGATTTGCGATGACGAGTTCACCATTAGACCAACCTGGTGGGTTTGGATATGCTGCGAATATGGCTCTTTCCTCAAATGGAGTATTGGCAGAAAGATGGTTCGTTTCCTTACAGGCATAACTCTATTAAAGACGTTTACCCCATTTTCTGGATTGGTAGGCATAGACCCGATGACAGAGGTTGTTTGTGGTGGCCTCTAAGGTCACTCGATCTGAATCCATGTGATTTTTTCCTTTAGAGTTTTATAAGGGATCTTGAGTGTATATATATATATATATATATATATATATATATATATAACACACACACAAGATCGGGTATATAAATATATGAGTAATATAAATAGGTAGAGGAGATGTATGTATATATATATATATATATATGATTTGAGGCACAGGATTAAAGCAGCTGTCGCCTCCATTACTCCATAAAAAATGAGATGAATTCTCTTTTCAGTTAGATGTGTGGCGCATGAGGTTAGGTGCTCAATTGAATATTTATTGGAAAAAGAGCGCCATTGTCATTTTTTATGTTCATTATTATTGTGATTCATTTTTGTGAGTCAAAATTAAGAGATTTGGAATAGCTTTAAAACGCCGATTTTTTTTTTTGTACAATCTCTATATTGAAATAAGTCATATTAGTTTGTTTTTAAAGTCAACACACTCTCTCAGACATATATGCACGCGCACATACTCACAACCAACGTTTAAATAAAATTTAACTTGAAGTAGACTCGTTAACTATTCTGAATACCCTTAGCTTTCGGTAATTCTTATTATCATATTTGCTAATATTTGGGTCAAGAACTACAATATTTATCTAATTTAAATTTTCTGGAATATCGGGAGTGTCCTTTATGAATTGAAAAGGAATAAATTATTTATATAATTATTCTATTACGAAAATATTTGATTAAGAATAGATTTTTAATAAAATATAATCCTTCAAATTTTTGCACCATCAAGTTACAAGTATTTTTTTGTTATGTAATTACTGAACAATAACAAATGGGTGGACAATTACATTAAATTACTGCCTATTTTAAAGACTATTGACCTAAATTTAGTCTAGAGAAAGAATAGACTTATTTTGTTGTTAATCAAGATAGATTTGACCTTTGCAATGTAGGTCCCTTAATAATTATTTTAAAGTGATAATCAAGCGATTTAAAAATTAATTAATCTTGGAATCTTTACAGTAATCATTTTAAATAACTCCTCCTATTATATTTTCAATTTTTTTTTCTTGTTAGAGAAAAAAAGACTTGCGTAACTAGTAAATTATTGTTATGTCTGAAGAAATGATAGGAACAACTAGGCCTAATTTTGAAGATCACGACATGAATTAATGAAATGTAGAACAGTAAAAGTTTTATTCGGTAGGCGGAGGTGGTTGACTGACTTGACTGTTGAGTCAAGTAGTATTAATTTATTGTACAGGACGTGAAGAGAAATCTGTAGTAATCTGTTGAAATAATCTGTAACTTCCTCTTGATACGATATTTATAAAATACTAGAATATAAAATCATAGAATTTCTATGTAACAATAATATTTTATTAATACTTTAATAAACTTTATAAACATACTTTATTAATAAACATATATGTACAAATCGTTTTATAAATGTAGTTATTGTTGTGACGTAGAATGAGATGATGGTTAATTTATTTATTAGATTAGATTGTTTTGTTTTTGTATCTTAATCTATGCCAATTAATTATGCGCACAACCGCAAGTCAAAGGCATGTGTTTCTTATACTTACGTACTGTATTATAATCGATGGGAAGCGTTGTTGTAGTACTCCGCGAATACTCTTAATGTAAAAATCATTTCTACATTTTTAAGTAAGAAAATTGAGTTACGGTTTTCTTATTTATAATTATTCTTTGTATATATCTATGGTTTCGTAACCACAAAATATTTTCGGCTATTTGACGTGAAACTTCCACTGTCCCTAAGAACCATAGCCATTCTCAAGAACAAGAATACGAGGGTCAGTGTAAAATAAACCGGACTTTTGTCTTGGATGTTCAAGCACGACGTTTCGTTAGCTCGCGTACGAATATGAGTAGTTTGGAGAAGAGGAATATTGAACGGTATAAAGAGGTAAACGGATGCTACAGCCGCCTCAGCATTAGCGCCTCTCTGGTCATTAACATCGTGCCATTGCAAGACGTTCTACTATCGGTTGCTCAGCGAACATCGCGAAGTTTCTCACAAGTGTGGGAAATTTTGACTGCACTGTGTGTGGAGTTCAGTGATATGACTTTGTTACGTCATACCTATGACTGGTACAACAAACTTGGAGGTACGCCCTCCAAGTTTGTAGAAAATGAGTCACAACAGCTGTTCAAGGATAAGTATGACGGATTACAGCATTTGATCGATCTGTTGGACACTACATGACTTTCTTGTAACCTATTAAACTACATAACTACATAAACACATTCTTTTTAAATGAAAAGTAAAATTTTATTTCATTAATAAAATTGATATTTTTTCAATAAATCAATAAAAAAAGGAGATGAAGTCGGATTCGAACCGATGTGCCTTCCCCTTGTAAGATGAAGGTATTTCATTAATTAAAATTTTATTTGGTTATACCTCTGGAACCAATGAAAATAAGTACCACTTATGATATATCGTTGAAAAGCTCTTAATGAGGGCTGATTACTGCAGTTAACAAAAATTCCAAAATCTATTTTTTTTTTTGGATTTTGGGCTTTTTTGGAGACTTTTGGTTCAGTTGATGGCAATCAAAAAGGAAGGTACACAAATAGATGTTACAAGAGTCCTTCGACATCATACGGCTAATCGTTTTTGCGTTATGCGAGATATATACGTATGTATGTACAAATACGTATGTACAGACGTCACGCTGAACTAGTCAAAATGGATATTTCCATTGATGTCTGAAAACTGAAATTTTTAGCGATCACAATACTTCCTTTTACTTTGTACAAGAAAGTAAAATGAAAGTCTAATGTTATAATGTTTACGCTACGTATGAGTTCACTCTTCTGCTCTTTGCAAAATGTTTGTTTTACTATGTATTTTATCGTCCGGTTTATTATTTTTTTTATGTATGTTTTCCTGCGGAAATTGAACAGCAATATTTTCATGACTCAAATTAAATTTATTTGATACTTAACAGCAGTGAAAGTTGTACTACATAAGTACTCTTAATTTTTTTTTTAGCGTCCGGGACCACTGTTAGGTTTTGATCCAGAGGATGAGATGAAGAGTCCAATTATTCATCAGGTACTGAGGTTTTGTTAGTGTTGGACAGGTTTCTAGGGCTACGGTTTACAGCAGAATATCATTGTATTATTGGTATAATAATTTTTAAACCATTTCTACACATATATATACAAAAAATATTTTTTAAACGAATAAGCCATCAAAATAATTCACATTAAATATAAATTTTAACTGTTATATAAGCCCCAGTTATAGATAAGTAATTTTAAAAAGTACTTTCAAATGACGTAATAATTTACTAGGTTTTTACTTCCTCCATTTTGACTAGTTTCGGCGTGACGTCTGTACGTATGTATCTCGCATAACTAAAAAACTATTAGCCGTTGAATGTTGACATTTTGGATTTAGAACTGTTGTAATTTTAATTGTGCACGTCCCCTTTTGATTGCAATCAACTGGACCAAAAGTGTTGAAAAAAGTCCAAATTCCAAACAAATTTGGATTTTGGACTTTTTCTTAAATGCAGTAATAAGCCCTCATTGATAGTTATTCAACGATATATCGTAACTGGTACTTATTTTCATTGGTTCCAGAGTTATAGCCAAATGAAATTATAATTAATGAATTATTTGGATCTTACAAGGAGAAGTCACATCGGGTCGAATTCGACTTCATCTCCTTTTTTTTTTAAATTTAAATATATTGATTTATTAATAATTATTAACCTCTGATGGTAAAAAATGTTTTACGATAAATAATAATTCAATAATAACAATAAAAAAGATATCAGAAATTATTAATGAAATAAAATTTTATGTACTATTTCATTTTAAGAAATGTTTATATGTAATTTAATAGGCGTACAAGGAAGTCATGTGGTGCTCATATCAGACATTTTTATGAATATAAATAAATTAATTAAATTTTACCTTATTTAGTAGAACCTATTCGATGTGTAAGGTAAAAAATATTAAAATATCTTGTATTGTTGTTTCCTGTTCTAATTTCTGTTGTTTTTTTTTTTACTGTAATAGACCTTTGAGGGGTGATCTATTTTTAACGAGATTTAATTATAGCCTACGTAACAGGTTTTAGTTTTTAGAGATAAATATTATGAATGAAACTTAGTAGCTAAATTATACATATAATATTATTTTTTATTTACTTATTTTTAATATAATTTTTATTTTGGTTTAGATTGGCAGAAATTAATTTTCTGTATAGTTAAATGGAGAATAGTGAACAGTGGTAGAGATTTAGCAACAAATCGTACGGTTACGTAAATAATAATTGGAAATTGAGGATTGGTGAGCGGTTAGTGTGAAAAAAGGTTACGCTTATTGTTGATAATTTTGTTTTTGGAATAGTAGGCTATTGTAAAGTTTATCTTTAATTAATCCAAAATATTATCAAGAAACCATGTTATGGTGCTCCCTTCTGTATAATAAATTCATATTTTTATATTATTTTCACATTTTAATGCTGTATGAAAATAAATTTCAGGTATTTACGCTTATACAATCTGATGTTTTCCCAGATCACGTCTATGTTAAGAAATCACTTTTTTGTTACCTACATTATTTAATTATACATTAAAAAGCATTTTCATTTATGATATTTTGCTAACACTTCTGTCTGTTTGCTAAAAAATGAAATCCAAAATTTCTGGTAGTTCTGTGAGCAATAAATCTTTCTTTTTTTTGAAAATGGAACGGAACGGAACGCAAGGTTAGCGGGAGATTTAAGTATCTTCCTACTAATCATAGAACCTGGACAAAAGTCCCTTGCTGCTGTGTCTTTCTTTTATCGGGCGGGTAATAATTTATTTACTGGCGGTTATATTTATTTTGTTTATTTATGGACAGAGTTAAGAACTGCGTTCCGATCCTTTAGACCGGTTGAGTATTCACCTGGGTTGACCTTCGAACAGCCCCGGTGTGTGTTTCGTTCTCCCGACGAGATTCCCCTTCGTCCGTCCCCTCAAGTCCTTTCGGTATTAAAGCCTTCCGACCCAGCAGGAATACGTCTCCTGGGAACCCCAATTGTTGGAGGGATGCAGTGCACTTCCTTCGCCGGAGGAAATCGCATGTGTTGGGAGTGATACAATATTAGCTCTCAAGGTCAAAAGTTGACAATTATCACCGGTTTCGGGTGGTATTAACTCGCCTGCATGCAATTCGAAAATACGAAATAGAATAAAAGTAATTTTGAAATTTTTTAAACGTTATATTTTGAAAAATTCTTCAGGAATACGGTGATGGTTTAGGTTGACATCGGTAACGATGTAAAATTCGAATCGAGAGGGGGAAAATGGAACACCGACCGACTACTCACTTACCTTATTACTTTTTGTCCTTCGGCGTCGTTTTTTCTCCTCTTTACCCTAGTCTTTTGACGTTATAATTAAGCCCGTACTTGTATAAAGGGCTAGAACTTATAAAATATTTGTTTTTTTAAATAAAAAGTATAAAACGTTACTTTTTATTGAATTTTTTTCCGTGGCCACGTCTACCTCTGAGGATTACCCAATATAGAGGCTCCCGGCCTGGTTCATCGTTACTCGACTCTGCGTTCCACTATTCACGGTGGTTCGTTTAACACGGCGTGCGGCCTTTTCCTTATACCTACGGTGTAGGAACCTCTAGGTAGATGTCTCTGAGATGCCGGTGCTCGGACACAGCGGCCCTCCGAAAGAGTCTGCGCGCCTGTGCTACACCCATTTTCGATACAGTTTTTATCCCTGCATCTTAGTGAAGTGTAGTCACTTCACTACGACGAAACACTAGTTTCATCAGATAGTGTTTCTATCAGAAACACTAGTTTCTGATGAACCACGGTGCTCCAAAAATCGTCCGCAACACGATGTTTTGGAGACGGCCTCCAGTTTTTTCTGGAGCGAGGAGCACAACAACGCTCCCCTTTACGGGTAGGCGTAGGTCAGAAATAGCAAGACGTATGCGGAACGACAGCTACTTCTTTAGGCGAGAGTAAGTCCTGTAGCTGTGCTATGCAGCAGGAAGCACCGGATTGGCTATTGTAACATACTAGCGCTTTCGAGATTACAGTGCGGTGGTTGAAACTAGAACTACGCTATCTCTTTTTCCTGTTTAGCCTCCGGTTATTACTTTTCAGATAATACTTCATTGGATGAATGAGGATGATATGTATGAGTGTAAAGTGAAGTGTAGTCTTGTACAGTCTCAGTACGACTATTCTTGAGATGTGTGGTTAATTGAAACCCAACCACCAAGGAGCACCGGTAGAACTACGCTAACTAGTACGATGTGTGCGTTTTGCAGCGATTGCGCAGTAGTCAAGATTTTTTCTAGAATGTAAAGGTTGACCAAGTAAATGTTCGTTTCTGTAGCGGAAGTTTTTGATCGTAAATGCGTCACAACGCAACAGCAGATAGGCAAAATGCTCATTCAACTATATCTAATTCTTTTAATCGTATAAGCTGTCATAATTTTCTTATTTATTGTTGAAGCGTATTCGTGTTGTACATTTCCCTTTATCAGTAACAATTTTCCTAAAACACCACCCTGCGGACCACCTTTAGATAACGTTTTTCCTACTTCTGAGACGCTGACTCGAAGAACAACTCCTGGGATTGCTGAAATAACTTATAACACATTCTGCTGATTCTGCGTTCAATCAAGCTTCTGAAGCTTAAATAGGGCAGAGGACCACCAAAAATTGCTAAAAGCCTCGTATATGTTCAAAAAGATACCTAAGCCATACTCAGACTCACTAGAAGAAACAATGTTCATAACCTTTAGAACCTTTCCGTGTCCTTGCCTGGGCGAAAACCATACTGATCATCCATCAGCAACTTTCTAGAAATCAATCTAAAGTAATACGAACAGGCTTAACAAGGTTTAGCTTCTCAAAAACCTTTCCTATAACTAGCAGGAGCATTAAAAATCTATAAGAGGAACTCGCTGTAGGGTTCTCCTTTACGACCACGATTTAAATGTCACCAGTCTTTCTTTTACCCTTTTCATTACTATCCATATTTCACATCAGAGCTAAACTAACAGAACTAAACTTTAAATGTAGCAGATAGGCCTATTTTATTGTTGTTGATGAATATTTAAATGCATCTAGTTTTGCTGATGTAGTAAAACATACGAAAGCGCTTCAGAATTAATAAATTTATTCATTAATAAAGTATAACATAGTATATAAGATCAAAAGATAATATTTATTTATAAAAATCTCTTGCTGCGGTATGAATTTTTATAAATATTTATCGACTATAAATTAAAAATATTATGGCAGTCCACATTCTACATCCTATTTGTAGGGAATCTTGGAGTACTGGAATTGTGTCTTGATTTTGAGAATAATTGACTAATAAAAGTAGCTAGTAGTATTTTTAAGAGCTTACATGTAAAGTTTACTTTAATATCTAGTAATTATTTCTTTACTGGTTGTCTGAATTCGGATTTTACGTAAATAGGAAGCTGTGTGATAATTTATTACTGATATTAATTATTCTGTTTATTTAAAGTTTGTTTCTAATTAATCCGGTTTATTCTTTTTAACATCCAGAAAACGTACTTATTTCACGTCCAGAAATCAATTTGTTATTTTTTTTATTATCTAGTATTAATATTTAATCTGCTTATCTTGTGAAACGCTCAGTTATTTACTGTGATTAATTTTAATTATATTTTATTGTAAGATTAATTTTTTTCTTTAACATTATTATGTTATCTGTTTATATGTACTTACAAATTTTGTGTAAGATTAACAGTTCCAGTTATAATTATTCTGAATATGAACTTTTATTCGATTTATGTGAATAGAAAAGTACATTATATTTTACAAAATGTGGACCTATTTAAAATTTTTTTCATAATCCGTCACGTTTTTACTTTAGACTTTTTATCTTTCTTTTCTGTTTTATTCGTATTTATTTTACTGTAGTTTTCCAATTTCCAAGTAATTCTTTTAAAGTTGATATTCTTGACAAACATTGTTATTCAATTTCCTAGTGAGTAATGAATTAGTTATACTTTGGTTGAGTTATATAAGATCTATTTAGGAACTTAGTCGATTTAGCATTTCAAGTTTTTTTGTTTGTCCGATAATAAGATACGAATGCCAGAACAAATTTCAATTAGATATTGCATTACTGAATCTTAGTAAGAAATGCGAAAACTAATCAATATTGAAAACTGATCTTAGATCTAACCATATTTTTTTTAAATGATGGCTAACTTCTTGAAATTTTTGTTATTGGCAGAATTTTTTTCTGGAATATTTAATAAGTCTGTCCAGAAAACGATTTGGAAAATTTTAAGGCAGTCCAATCCATTTTAAAAGCAGTGGTCCTACTTTTCTATTGGCTAGAGGATGGTACAATTTATTTACTGAAATAAGTGACAAGCCAGTAAAACAGGCAATTTAAAAAAATTTAACAATTTTTTTATGTACGTTAAGAAAGAATTTCTACTTCAACTTGAAGTCAAATGACTTTACCTTTAATATTAATTCGAAGTTCTGGACACTATCCCTCACGGTGACCATTCTGATTGGCATGTTCTACTGAATGGGCAGGAAGTCCCTTTACGCTAGTTGTGAAATTATTATGATAACTCCAGCTTACCTTCTACGGATCTAAAATGTCTGTCTGAGTTCCACCATATTCAAAGCATAGCTCTATGTATCCTTGTAAAGGCAGTTGCTTTTGTATGGATTTGAGTGCTAGACTGTGGATACCGGTGTTCTTTGGTGGTTGGGTTTCAATTAATCACGAGTTTCAGGAGTGGTCGATCTGAGTGTTCCACACTACGAACATGTTTACCGGTACATTTATACTTACATTGCAGCTACGTCAGGCCTGGTAGGCCGATAGTAATTGGATCTGTCTCTACACACAAATACCCAAAATATAACAAAAAAGTTTTTTTTTTTAATATTCATCAGACTATAATGTTGCAGAAATCAATAACCTATACCAAAATGTCTCGACTTTTATTATTATTACACGACTGCACAAAAAGGAGTGTAATGTATTTAGGGTGTATGTATGAATATATGTATCTTTGTTCCTCCGTAGCAGCTCAAGGGCTGACCCGATTTAGATGTATGACCCCACGTTGGAATACTTACGTTTGCGAGAGAGCCATAGGCTCTCTCTCTCTCTCTCTCTCTCTCTCTCTCTATATATATATATATATATATATGTGTGTGTGTGTGTGTGTGTGTGTGTGTGTGTGTGTGTGTGTGTTTTCTTTAATTATCCTCTGTTAGTAATTATCTTATATTAAAGGGCAATGTTTGTTAGCAATTTTTTTTGGCATTCATGTTTTTTGTTTTGTAATATTTTTATCTTGCTTTTTTACACATTTTTGTTCATGCCAATACACCAGTTATTTACAAATGATGCTGTAAGTTATAAATTCATGAACTGAATTCTTACTCCTAGGCTAGTGGTTCCCAAATTATACTCCGCGGCGCCCCGGGAGCCTCGGCCTCTTCATAGGAGCGCCGCGAAATTTTGTAAAAGCTTCATAATTAATTGAACCAAGACATTTATAATTATTAATTTAATTTTAAGTAAACAAATAATGAAGATACACGAGTTTTATTTATTTTTATCTCTTACTTACGAGTAGAAATACTTTTACTTAATGTAGGGCGCCATGGAAAAATGCTAATTGAAAAAGGGCGCCGCGACTCGGAAAGTTTAGTAACCACCGTCCTAGATGTCCTAGACTATATTTTTATGTAACCACCACCAGTTCTATTAGAAACTATTTAGTGGTGGGAGGGAAACGCAGCTACGCACTCATAACCTGATCAACCACTGTAAATGTATCAGTATACGTGACAATTTTTTTATCTTTAATTTTAACAGATAACTTTTATTTCGTAATAAATACAGTACCTTTTAATGGTTAACTAGGGCGGATAAGATTAACCGAATACAGATAATCTAAAATTATTAGCTTTAAAACAGATATTGACTTATACTGACTATAAAACAGATATTCGACGCTACTGGCTATAAAAAACGAAAATAATTTTAAGCTGTTGTATTTATAAATAATATTTTACAAATCACGAAAATTTTAAACGTAGAAAGTTCTTAATGTTTTATTTAAAGTTGGTTGTAATAAATTTTTAAATTAAATTTTGTTTTCATGTTTATTATAGTTTATAAGATTAGATAAAAAAAGTAAACCTGTTTTTTAGCTACGTGTTAATTTAGGTACCTTACCATTTAAAGTTTATATTTACTTATATTATTTATCGTCAACTCATTATTATATTTTTTTATACTTTCTAATTCAATACAAAAATAACATTTTAGAAGAGTGCAGTATTTTATTTTTAAATAAAATTAGATACCCACCGGGTTGGTCTAGTAGTGAACGCGTCTTCACAAATCAGCTGATTCCAAAGTCGAGAGATCCAACGTTCAAATCCAAATAAACGCAGTTACTTTTATACGGATTTGAATACTAGATCGTGGGTACCGGTATTCATTGGTGGTTGGGTTTCAATTAACCACACATCTCAGAAATGGTCGACCCGAGACTGTACAAGACTATACTTCATTTACACTCATACATATCATCCTTTGAAGTAATACCTGACGATGATTCCGGAGGCTAAACTTGGAAAAAATAAAATTAGAAAAAAAATAGTAAGGTTTGATTTAAGTCACTGTAAACAGAATTGCTTGTTTATTTATATATATATATATATATATATATATATATATATATATATATAAAGTTTATGATACAGACATTTTTATATTTCATAATGTGAAATTCATGGAAAAGTTGTAAACGGGCTTTAAACAAGCATTTATAACGTCATTCCTATTAAAATACTACTACTGTTAAAAACATCAGTTTACAATTTTTACACTCCATCCTGTATGTTTTTTTTTTTGTATGGGATTTGATGTGCACATGATGACATCGTTTGGCTTCTCCATGCCAAACTTAATTTAAAAAATTCTTTCAAAAAAGATTACTCTCTAAACCGAGCAAAAAACTTTAATTTGGCCGAAATAAACTTTTCCGAAATTAATTACAAACACTAAATATGAGAATAAATAAGAGATTGAGACGGTTTTAAGCGTAAATGTTCCTTTGCATGACACTATATTAAATATCCCGTTAACTGGTGGTAGAAGAAATTAATTTACACTTCCACACATACGTAGCTGTGATCATCATTAATTTCATTTTTAATTGAAACAGACAACTAAAACGTATTCCCTTAGGTAGCTAAATTGAACTTCTTAATGTATATCATTTTTTTTTTTAAGTAAGTGTATAAATTTCATGCAGGCCATTATTGGAATAATTCTTTCTTCATCATAAAAAAATGTTCTGTGTATGTCAGTTCCTATCTCTTATTTAACAAACGATTTTAAATAAAAGTCTGGTGTCAGAAAGGGTTTCTTTCGAGAAAAATTAACGCTTCTTAATTTCATAAAATATTTAATGATGTAATCGAATGTAGCAATTGATTGAAAAAGATCAACCGATTAATCGATCAGGTACAGAAAAAAATATCCAAATTGATTGTAAACATTAACAGTGCCTCCTATTAGTTGTAAAATTTTGTATTTTGTTTTGTATATTTGTTTTAGAATAGTTAACATGGTTTCATCTTGTGCATCGACTTCTATATAATGCTTTTTTTTTAATCTGCTACAACTAGAGATCCAAATATTAGTTTTGAAATCATATATTTGCATTTGTACATTCATGTATTACTTTCGGTCGCATGGTGGGATTGAGAGTTGAGATTTAATTTCCTTTATGTTCGAAGTATGAGTTAAAAACTTCATTCTTCAAACGTAATTTTCTTACATATATACCAGCCGGTCGAGACTCACACTCCCCTCGACACCGGAAGCCCAGGGACTCTCCGGGAGTCTACCCTAGGACCACAGGTTTCGCTTCGGTCGGCATTACCGGCTTGCCAGATGGCTCCGCCTCCTGGATACTCCCAGTTCGTTATCTTCATCGTTGTGAAAATAATACTGATAAATATAATTTAAGTATTCAGGCTTTATAGAAACCCAAAAAAGAAACTAAATTACAAAAAGTTAAAGTAGTAGTAACAATGGTAGCACACCTTTGACGACGAAAAATTCATAACTTATTTTTATAGCCATAGTGACAAATTATACAAAATAATGAAAATTCGGTCTTCTTATGCAGAACTGCGTGAAAATATTTTATTTTTCGTTGTGAAAAACAAATTGATTTATAAGTCGTTTACTATGTATAAAATAATTCCAGTCCGATTATAATTCCGTTATTCTGTCCGCAGTTACGGAAGAGTATTAATTTTCTTGTTTATTCACACATCATCAACAGGAATTTTCTTACGCGTTGGTTGCTATTTCTCTCATTATCTGTAGTCTCTCTCACTTTACAGTCATAACTTTCTCTATCCAAGCTACTTCATTTATCAAACAACTCTACAAATTCTTAATACCATTAATAGTATTAGGAATGTATTTTATAATTCTAATCTTCAGTACTATTAATACAAGAGATAATAAACGTATTTATTTATTATATTTATATATATATATATAACCGTTAATCATACAAAACAATTTATTTTGACATGTTGCTTCTTAAAAGTTTACTGGCCTCCACTGTATTTCAAATTTGATGATTGTTTGGTGATAAGTAAAGAATTTTTATTTACTTTTAAATGTATTACTTGTTTGATTTACTCTTTATATGAAATTTTATTTTGTGATAATTAAAAAAAAAAACCTGTCATGTTAGAATATAACCCACCGGGTTGGTCTAGTGGTTAACTCGTCGTCGCAAATCAGTTCTTTAATAGTTGATGTTTGAAGTTGAAGTTTCTGAAGTCCAAATCCTAGTAAAAGTCAGTACTTTTATACGGATTTGAATCCTTGGATACGGGTGTACTTTGGTGGTTGGGATTCAATTAATCACACGTCTCAGGAATGGTCGAGCTGAGTCTGTACAAGTGTACACTTCATTTACATATCATACGTATCATCCTCCTTATCTCATTGGATTATGTGGTGGGGGGGGGGGGGGGTTGCTTATTGTTTAGTAGTTGAAGAGAATGCAACATTAGGAAAATAATAAACTATAGCAATTATTATTATTATTATTAACCAACGAAAAATTTATATAATTTGATGACCAACTGTATGAATGACTCTGTAAAATCGACAGGATATGGGATATAACATTATTTTTTTACTGTAAGTTATCAGAAAATGCACAAAATTTATTTAATTTAATAATTTTAATAAAATTTTATATCAGTTGTCTAGGTGCTACAGGCGTTAGCGTGCTTGACTGTTACACCAAGATCCCGGGTTCGAATCCCATCTAAGTCTGGAAAATTTATAACGTAATAACCCCAACGCTATTTATCTCAGAAGTTTATCCCACTTAAAATTAAAAATAACTTTATGTACATTTCTTGAGAAAAGAACCTTGTGAAACAGTAGTTAAATGCTTACGTCATCACCGATATTTCAGATTAAAGACAAGTTACAGTTAGTGTTTTGATATGAATGCTCGAGTGCTTAATAATGTTCTTTGATGGTTTGAGTTCAGGTTTGAGGGATAAGCGTCAGTCTAGGTGAAAATTATTGCTTTTCTATGATTGTATCATAGCCTGTGGAAAAGAAATTTTATAATAATATTTAAAAAAAGGTACCGTTTCCATAACAGCGAAACGTTTACATTATTAGAAAATTCTCCAACTTTAAAAGAGATTTTGAAAGATTATTTCAAAAATACGTATTGGGAAACAGAACAAATTCTAGATGAATGGAAATAAACTTTGTTTGATCAACTCCCCAAGAAAAAAACAAGGTTGATGTCAATTAAATGACGCAGAATTAGCTTGTCCGTTTCATGCAAATTATCATTTAATGCACTATAGAATATAATCAAACCCAAAACAGAAAAAATTAAGTGTATATCAAATCAATGATTGAAATTTCGATCAATCCCAGAATATTTATTTCTGTTTTCTTCTTATACAACAATCCTTTTTCAGCGGCAAAATCGGCAATTCTTCGTCCATGGAGGTGGATGAAGAATTGACGATAATTTCTGAAGTTTCATTTTTAGGCGAAATTTCTATCTACAACAGGTATTATTTTTAGGAAATTATTAGGTTGAAATTTCTATCTTTTTCCTATAAAAACAGAAGTAAGACATAGTGTGGATTCTCTCTGACGCTGTTCAGATGTGTTTTCGAAAAAGTTATAGGCGACTGGAGAAACAAATATGAAGAGCAAAACAATCCTCGCCTTAAAATTGGCATAAGAAGACTCAGATAGTTATTGTCTGGTCTTGACTTCATAGACGATTTGGGTATCTTGTCGGATAGCAAACGATCAAATAAACATATTACAAGAAACAGCAGAAAGAACCGACCTACAATTGTATTTCGAAAAATATAATACGTAACATATTATCAATAATCCTGACCACCGTAGGGGAAGACAACCATTCTGACGATCCCGGTCGACACACCACTCCCACCCGATCCTAGCTCTGATGTGCTTGGGTGAACTTTGACCTTTGTCAGGATGACATCGATGCAAATCCCTCGGCAGACATTTCCATCTGTGTATTTACACAACTTACTATCGCCTTCGTGTTGCCTCTTCTAACCACTACCACCTACCATAACTTACAATCCTTAATTATCAAATAACCAATTCATGGAAGCGCGATTCTCGCAGCTTCCTCTAAAACCGAAGGTTTCATACAAAAACTCTTCCCATATCCTATTTCAATCAAATTATGCAGTTACATCAGTACTTGATTGAGCCTTTTAAACACCAAAAATACTATTCTCATACCAGTAATATAAGCGTTGATCGAAACATCAAAACATTTGTCCTACAATTCAATTTACTCAATGCCCTCTTGATTTACTCCAAAATCTAGAGACAAATTCATAAGTTTAAGCTTTTAATGAGAACATAACCTATGTATCTCAGTTCTGGTCCCCTTTCGGGAGGGATGTCAATGCTTACCCCTCTCACACCGCAGCTCCATCACAGAATTCTCAACATATTTCTTTCTCATCTTAACAACGAATATCTTAGCTAAATAGGAATCGATGCTAGAACGCCTATCTTGGCGAAGTAAGTACCCAGGCGGACTCCTAGCCACCCGTATTAGTATTTTATTTATACATCCATAACAGCATTAGACCCCCTTCAACCATCCTCCGCAGAGCTAAAAATCTCAGGAAATCAGCAACTATATTCCATTCCCTTTCAGTTTTCCAACTATCTTGCAGATCAAAACCAGAATTGATCTTCGAAAACTCTCTAACTACTTTGGTGAGTTCAGCTTCGTACTTGAGGTTGATTTATAAAAAGATATGGCGCCCATCATTAGTGGTCCTACACTCCGGATGTAAGCCTGAATTAATCATACCAAATCTGGCTAACCTATCTCGAAAAACACCATTTCCAAAAAGGAACTGTATTACACCGATTCGGGGAAATCCACCTCAAACTTTTCTAAAAAAAAACCAGTGACAGATAAATCGAATAAATGAAGTAGTTTAAATACCTCGTTTCAACTATAGAACGGAAAGACCAACAAAAAATAACCCTTAATAAAAATAAGCTCCGCCCCTCAATATGCTACAACTGAAATTTAAATAAATGAAGTAAATTTTGCATGAGAGGAGATAGGCTTTCATAGGAAAGCCACATTTTAAGGAGAAATGATATAAGCTTTTATTTATAAACAAAATAAAAGCAACAATATACGCTTTCTCAAAGCGTATAAGTTAACAAAGACTTAAACAGAAATACAAATTCAGAACATACATATTATGGAGTTAATCAAGAAAATATTAAAAGAAATTTCAGAAAGGAGGGTTTTCTACAAAGAAGCTTCTAAAAAAACAGGAATGACAGAAGAAATCAAGGAAAAGACCAGTGAGAAAGTTATAATGTACAGACCGGAAAAGAAGAAAAGAAACGCTAAGAAAAGACTTAAAAGTGGTTCACAGTTAGCCGAAACGGATAAAAATACGTAAAATCGAAATTATTGTACTTCTATCATTAATAAAAGAATTATTAAATTATTTATATAATAGTTTCCACTTATCAACAATCTTTAATAGTAATGTTCGAGTGCTTTCGGATTATTAATCCATCCTCAGGAACAATGATGTATTATAATTATTTATTTCACATATAATTAATTATATTAAATTGAATTTTATAAAAATTGATCGTCAAAAGGTAAAATAAAGTTAACGTTACCCGTCATTTCAGTAAGAAGGTCTCAATTGTTATGTTTATTAGTATGAAGTATTACCAAACTAAGAATCAAAATTATTGTTTAATATTTGTTTGAATAATACATCATCTTAAAATTTCGTTTGTTCATTTATCAAACTTTTATTATTTAAGTAAAAATTTTTCTATAATATTTGTTTTATGAAAGTTATTGGAATATTCAAGAATATTAATAAAATTTCTGGGTTGTAATTATGATTATTTTCTAAGATACGTCTAGCAGAATTAAATCTTTCTTTATTTTTCTTATTTATACAATTAATGTGTTCATTAATTCTAATCGAAAAAGATCGGTTAGGCATCCTGATATATTCCAGATCGCAATCTGCGCATTTTACGTTCCCTGTTTATCTAAATTAAATTTATTGTTATGTTTAATTACTCTAGTAGGATCTCTGTTATTTATGTAATTAATTATTTTGTTATTCGTTGTGTTTTATTAATTTTTTGTAATTTATGTTGTATTCAGATTTAGCATATTTGTCTCTGTTATTATTATTTGTTATTTTTATATAAATTTTATTTTTCATTTTAATGTATAATCTATTTATTAGGTTCTCATTGTATCCATTAGTTATAGCTACATATTTGATATTATTTAATTCAATGTTTAATTTTTTGTGTTATGTTTTAAATATTTTATAGCCCTGTATATTAATGAATTAGACATTATTTGATTCCAAGGATGAAACAAATTATAATAGATTATGGTGTCCTGTTTGGTGGGTTTCCTATATATGTCGATATCAAGTTTATTATTATTATAATTTTTATTAATTTTTATATCAAAAAAAATTATGCCATTATTATTTTCTTGACCTAAGGTGAATTTAATGTCATTATTTAAGGAATTTACTTCGTCGATTATTTTATCTTCTTCATCTTTAAATTGTTTATCATATATGATCAATATGTCATCCACATATCTTGTATATATTAAAATTTTGTTTATTAAATGTATGATGTAAATTATTGTTCTCTAATTCATTCATAAAAATGTTAGCTAAAATATCTGAAAGTGGTGATCCCATAGAGACCTTTCTCTTGCTGGTTATACTTATTATTTAATTTGAAATAATTGTATTTAATACATAATTTTAATAGATTTATTAATCCGTGTATAATGTTATTGTCTATTTTTAATCTAATTAAAATATTATAAATTATATTAATGGTTTCGTTAGATACATTTTATGTCTAATGTTATTTATATTATTAATTACGTCTAACAGTTCGTATCTATTTTTTAGATTATTGTCAATTTTAATGTATGTTTTTAAGTTATTAGTTATAAATTTGCTTAATCTGTATGTAGGCGAATTAATACAATTTATTAAACGTCTCATACGCATATTCGGTTTATGTAGTGCTTTTAACCCACCGGGTTGGTCTAGTGGTGAACGCGTCTTCCCATATCAGCTGATTTTAGTCTGTCGAGAGTTCCATCGTTCAAGTCCTAGTAAAGTCAGTTATTTTTACACGGATTTGAATACTAGATAGTATATACCGGTATTCTTTGGTGGTTGGGTTTCAATTAACCACACATCTCAGGAATGGTCGAACTGAGGCTTTTCAAGACTACACTTCATTTACACTCATATATATCATCCTCTGAAGTATTATCTGAAAGGTAATTACCGGAGGCTAAACAGGAAAGAGAAACGTAGTACTTTTAATACAGAAGTTTTTGTATTAATTTAAATTCTCGTTTAGTGTATTCATCCCTGAAAATATGTTCACATATTTTATTTTTGGAAGTGATATCTTTTTTAATTTTGTTAGTAGGATCCTTAATTTCCTTAAATTTATTAGTTCTTTCAATGTACAAAAAATTATTGTTAATTATTACAGAGGTATTAGTTTTATCGGACTTGACAGTAAATTAATTATTTTCTTTTAATTTATTTTTTTACATTTTTATATATATGATAGTTTTTATTTGTATGATTATAATAGTGATTAAAATTATTATTATATTTAATATTATCAATTAATTAACGATCTGATTTCTATATTTATTTTGATTATCAATTTTAAATATATTATTTTCCACTGTGATGGTGTTTTTAATAATTTTATTTTTGTTTAAAATTGATAGATTAAACTTATATCCGTGTTTAATAATGGGTTCCTTATCATTAAATTCAATATTAGTGGTGCTGTTTACGTATGATCCAAAATTATGTTCCTGATAAATTGCATTATCGTGAATATTATTTTATTATATTTTATATTTTCACTCATCAGTCTATTAAATTTCTTATTCATATTAGAATATTTAGTATTCATTAATTTGTTAATATTACAATAAGTTATATTATACAATTCACAAAAAATCAGATAAGCCAATTCAAAGATAAAATCCGCGTGTAAATGTATAGTTGTATATTTAAATTTGTTTAATAAAATTAAGTGATTATCTAAGTAATTTTAGTTTATTTTTTTATTTTACAGTCGTGTAATTTCCAGTTTTAAACATTTTTTAACGGCAATTTTTAACTTTAAATTTTGTTTTTACAAGATTGTCACATCACAAAAAAGAATTTGGTTTTTGTTTGTATTAAATACGTACTTTTCTGAAAAATTTAGAATCTACTGGTTCTAGATGAAATTCGAATTTTTGTAACTTTTCTTTGTTTTATTCGAACTGTCTTACACCATTTTGTTCAGAATTAAATTCTCTAGACGATTTGTTTAAACATTTTATGTGTTTATTATCCATATAACAAAGTAAGTCAATCATAAAAAAACAGGGTTTTTTACCCCAATTTATTAATTTTCACCGCAGATTTCTCTCACTACTTCAGATACGGTTCGCGGTTCGAGGACTTATTTTATTCGATTTTTCAAGTCAAAAACCATAATAAATCACAAATTTCGTCCCTTAATTAACGTCCTAAAAATTTCAGTACGACCTCATTTCACCGGGATAGCTGAGATCTGAGCGAAATCTTTCATTATCCGTAACTCGCAAACGAAGCGTTTTAGGACATATGTTTATATGAACTTTTTCCATTATTTTAATGACTAGAATAGGTTGTGAAAGTCCCGGGAGAACTTCGTGATACACTCTGTATATTAAGTTCAATAACCAAATTGTGTAGAAACCTGACGTGTGTAAAAAATCACTCATAAAAATGAAATACCATTTTTCATAAATACCAATTATTCTATTCCAGACTTATTAAAGAAAGTTATAAGAAAAATTGTTTCCCGTTGTCTTCTTCATCGAGCCGAATATACTAGTACAGTCAATTTGTATTTTTATTTGAAAATCCTTACCTACCGATTGATATTTTTTCCATATGTTAGGGGTGATGAGGGAAGCTTAACTCCAGATTTTTAACATCCCCCTCCCATAGATATTTGAAAAACTCAAAAAGTTTTTGAAATGCGATTTTCTCTGAATCTATGCATTTTAGAGAACAGTTTTTCAAACAAAAAATGTAAAGGACATTCTCCTCTACAGTTAATGTCTGTGAAGTTATGCCGTATAATTTGAAATTGAAATACTATGACTCACCGTTTTGGAGCTGTAGCTTGTGAAAATGTTGTGAATTGGGCATGTGTTCGAAACCGGTCTAGTCGCTGAACAATGCCGATCTCCCCGGCTACAGTAAAAATAGGACCGCTGCGTTGCCATTTTAATGCTATAACTCTGGAATGCTAAGTCGTACAAGAAAATTGTTTAAATAAAAGTTGTCTGTTATTTTTGAGATTAACAACTTTTCCAAATGCAATACAGACGAATAACAATTTTTTCCGGTGAAAAAACCGAAAAAACACGTTTTTTATAACTTCAGCGCCACAATGTCCTCTACATTTTCTGTTTGAAAACTTTTCTCTAAAATGCATAGATTCAGAGAAAAACGAATTTCAAAAACTTTTTGAGTTTTTCGAAACTGTATGGGAGTGATGGGAGGCAGGATGTTAAAAATCTGAAGTTAAGCTTCCCTCATCACCCCTAACGCATGGACAAAAGATCAATCGGTAGGTAAGGATTTTCAAATACAGCCTGTTTTGATGACAAATTGCTTGTACTATACTGTTACTAATCAACTTATCAAGTCCATCTCTTTATTTTTAACTAGTTACTGGCTGTAAATTTAACATCATTATTCTTAGAGAAAGTAACTCATTTGTTCTTCTCATACGTTAAGTGCTTTACATCCATCAATAACTGGATCAGACAGCCTAAAACAACAAATTAATATGCTTCATTCTATTATGTAATATTGTATAATGTACAATGCTTAATGTACACTATAATTAGTGTTCATTTTTTGTTATATTTTAAAAGCGCATTCAGATCTCTACAACCTAATTGTATTTTTATTTATATTTTTTTTTAAATACATCTATATTAATTTAAAAAAGATAAAAAGTCTGGTTCTTTTATAAAAAAAAAAATAATAATAATAATTCTTCATTTATATGAATTACTAAAATAGTTTATTTTTAAAAGTACGAGTTACATATTTAGTTTTATAAGGAAACTTAGAAAATATCAATTAGATTATTAACTGTATAATTTATCAGAAAATACGTTTTTAAGATATAATTAATTATTAATAATTTTTGTAGTTAATTCGTGAATATCATTTAATATTTTAGTCACGCTAATAAAAATAATAACTCGTGGATTACAATAGATTCGGCGAAAGATGTTAAAATTGAAGGTCACCATCCTTTTAAATTAAGGCTAACTAATCTTGACCTTGTGAAGTATTTACAGTATTCATTTAAACAGGTCAAGATTTTTATTATGTTAACAATTTATTTTTGTTAGAGTTGCCAAATCTTTTTATGATCATTATTTGTATAATACGGCAACCTGTTATTACAATAAAATGAATGTCAATTTGATTAAAATTTCAAAATATAATTATTTTAATTAAATCGTGTGTGCGCGCGTGCGTGTAAAATAAAAATAAAATCTATACTTGTATGACATTGAATAATAAGAAAACACTCTCTTAGTTGTTTTCCATGTTAGTACTATTAGAAGACAGGAAGATAATTATTATGTTTGTTTTAACAACATCGTAAATTGTTGGTCCACTTCAAGTAGATAAATGTGAAAGATAACTAGGAAAAAGTGAGTCAATCATGTGTCATATGTTAACATTTGATATTGTAATAATAAATTTTACGCTGATAAGTCTGACGTTATCTAAGTTTACCTTAGTTTAGTTTTACTTATAATTAGTAATTCTGTGAATAACAGGCCTTGTACATTTTTAATGCTCCATAAATATAAAATAAACTTTCTAAAAGAAAAGAAAAAAATTCTTTTAAGTAATAATAAACGATAAATAACAAGAAGTCACTATCATAGAACTAAATAATAATAATATAAAGTTAAATCCCAGTAAAAACCTTCACTTAAAATTGAAACCGTCTCACACCATGAGAAAAAGGAAATTCAGTTTCTATGGTCATATCTTGAGAATAAATAACTTTAACAAAAAATGTTTGAATTCTTCAAAAATAGAAAAAATAAGAGCAAATGGTTCAAACAAATTCAAGAAGACTTAAATGAATTGTAAATATTAAATAACGAAAACCAGAGATTCGAAGAAAAAACGTTAATTCAAAAGAGAAGGGAAGTTTTAGAAGAAAGGAAGAACGCAATTTCAGAAAGAATAAAGAATTATTGAATAAAACGGAAAGCAGCTAAAATACATAAAAGATAATTCATCTAACGTACCGCAAACTGCATAATTTGAAAAAAAAATATTTTTTTCACTTTTATTTAAATTTCGATTTTTTTATTCGACTATAATTCAAAAAATCAAAAATTGTTTACTCCTTAATTTAATACAGTTTTAAAAGTTGAGATTTAAATACAAATTAAAAATTATTATTTTATATCTTTATGGCCATTTTTTAAATCGATGTTATTTTTAAACATATTTTATTTTTAATTCGGATAATATATTTTTTAATTTATTTAACAGGACAAGTTAAAATGATATCCTTATTAAAGAAATCGCTTGCCAGAAAACAAAGGTGAAAAACATGACATGCTGATGATTATTTTTTTAAAGATACAGAAAAATAGTATAGACTTCTACCAACCGAGAACTAATAATCAAGCATATGATTATTACTTTTCATGTTTAAATTTCGTAATTTTTTTGAGAAAGCAATTTGAATATGAGAATTACATCAGGTTACGCATCATTATGATATAACAATATAATACTAAACAATTGTGACGACAAAAAATGAAAAAATACACTCTTAATATAAACGAAAAAAATTAACACTACGTAGTAAAATTTTTTCATTTTTTGTCATTTAATTTTTTTGTTTTCATTTAATTTGTCTGAAAAATCATCTAATGGAGTCACCAAAGGAATTTCCTTTACAGAATAAAAAAATTAAAAAAATAAAAATCTGTTAATTTAGTGAAGGGACTTCTATATACAAAAAATTAAATAAACACATGGAACGATTTGAAAAATTCCTCCTCTTTTTTGAAGTTCGGTTAAAAATAATGTTTAAATGCCTTAGGTACCTTTTTTTTGAGCCTCCGGGACCACCGTTAGACCACCATCAGAGATGAATAGTAGGCAGTTTTGTAGGGTGTGTAAAATGGTATGCCTGACCGGGATTTCAACCCGGGACCTCCGGATGAAAAATCGAGATGTTACCACTCGCGTCACGGAGGCTGGTTTAAATTTAGTATTAAATTAATTATTAGGAAACCCACCGGATTTTTGTGGTGGTAAATTCGTCTCGCAGATTAGCAGTTAAACAACTGATTTTCGAATTCAGAGGTTTCAAAATTGAAATCCTAGTAAACGGAGTTACTTTTATGTCGATTTGAATACTAGATAATGATACTGGTAATATTAATGATATTATACACTTGTATTATATACATTTATATGACTCATACGTGTGTACATACGGTCATATATATATATATATACACACACACGAGGTGCGACAATAAAGGTCTTGGAGGATTTTACAGAAGATGAGTTCCAGAAATGTTACCATCAATGGCAGAAGCGCTGGAATAAGTGTGTGCAATCAGAGGGGAACTACTTTGAAGGAGACAACACTAAACATAAGTAAAACGGTAATCAACATTTTTTCTCACATCAGTCTCATTACTTTATTGTCGCACCTCGTATATATATATATATATATATATATATATATACAAGTGTATTTGCGTGACCATATGTATATGGCTGGGATTCAATTAACCACGTATCTCAAGAATGGTCAGCCTTTTTTCTTTCTTTTTTTACCTCCGAGACCACCGTTAGGTATTGCTTCGGAGGATGAGATGAATGACAATTTTTGTAGCGTGTGAAAATGCCATGAGCGGGATTCTAACCCGGGAATGGTCGGCCTGAGACTGTTCAAGACTACTACACCTCATTTATAAATCATCTTCATCTCATTAAAACAAGCTGAACAGATTGCAACGTACACATTAGGAATAAACATGAAAAATATTTAATCGTATGAATATATATATATATATATATATATATATATATATATATATATATATATAGATATGAATATAAAAAACTTTTTTCTTTCTGATTTGGCTCCAATTTATGGTTAATAAGTTTCTAATTATTTGTTTTTTTACCGATTTTTCAAAGAAAAGTACGGTATTACTTTCGATTGTATGGTAATGAAAATGTCGGTTTGGATTGAGGAATGAAATGAATTTTCTTTACGTTTTGAGGTATGAGGATTCGAAAAATCATTCATGTATAAAGTTTTGTGGCACGAATATCTCCAAAACTACTTGATCAATTTCATTGAAATTTATATATACTATATTAGTGTATCTAAAGTTGTGCACGTGAAAATTTTATGAAGACTAGTTTAGTCATTCTTGAGTTATGTTCAATTTAATGTTAACAATTAACAACATAACCTCAGTTTGAGGTTATGTATTGACTTAGTATTGGTGTATTTTTCATACGCGCTTATGTAGTGAGTCCACAGTGGTGAGCTAGTTTAAACTTGCATGTGGGGTCTATTCGTTATTTTTAAATATTTTATCAAAAATATTTTATGAAAAAAAGCGTGCGCATAAACATTTTATGCGCAAAATTTTATTTAATCGTCTAAATTTAATAAATTAGTTTAAGGAATTGATAAAAATATTATTTTTTATTTCATAGTTAGTGTTTGTTGTTCTTATTTATTTATTTTTTGTAAATTAAAATATTAGTTTTACGTAAATAGTTTTTTACTTGACTTTGTAAAATTAAGTCATAAAGTAAGTAATTTATTAATATTAGTAAAATTTGTGAATGATTTGTAATTTTAAATACCGTATAACCATAAAAAAATTTCATTTTTTTTTTTTTTTTACATATTCACAAGAAAATAAAATGCTGTTGCCCAGTTCTCCTAACTATAAATAAATAAAAAATAATGATTATCGAATGACCTTGAATTGGTTTATATTATGAAAATACCAAAAAAAAAAAAAAAAAAATCAAAATTAGTCATGCATGTTAACTTCTCTTTCTTTATAAATTCAATAATTAATTTAATACGCTCGTTTTTCTTTAATATATATTTTTATTTTCATGTATTCTTTAATACAACTCAGTAAATTAAAGGTAAAAACTATTGAAAAAATCTTAGAGTAGGTTTTTATTTTTTACTCTTTTTTTTTTTTTTAGTTATTCGTATTTTGTTACCTGAAACATTTTTTTTTTTAATTTTACCATGAAATACGCTATTTTTACATTTATTTTTCGTGAAGCCAGTTTTAAATGAGAATATTTTTTTCTTATCGTGTGGTTAAAAAAGGATTTTGTAATTTATATTTTCAGTGGAAAGAGAAATAGATAAACTGTTTCAAATTGAATAGCGTAAATAATTTGACAATTTTTATTGCGGTCTACATAAAAGAAAGAAGCTATCATCAATTTTAACAGTTCAAATGCATTTTCCGATGAATAGGTTATGGTTAAAACCCTTGATTCATTTTTACTGTTGGTTATAAATAATGATTACTGTTTTTTTTTTTTTTTGTTTGATATCACCACATAAGTTTTTGAAGCGTATGCGTGGGATATTGAAATGGAATTTTGAAAAATGCCTTGCCTGACATATGTTTGAACCCGGGACCTCCGGATGAAAGGCCGAGATGCTACCATTCCGCCATTTTTTTATATAATCATTTCTCAGAGTATCGGATTATGGCACGGCTGTCTGATAACGTTTTATGTAGCTGTAACACTGCATGATGGTTGGAGCCAAGAAGCAGGTAAATACCCCAACACTCCTGACTCTAAAATCAAAACTTAGGCACCAGTTGATGTCTAATTGTTATTACAGCTGACAATAGCATCAAAGATTATCAACTTCAGTGTTCATATTTTTTATTTTATTCCATACTTTTACATCTTCTTGTTCTCTTTTAGCCTCCGGAACTACCGTAAGGTATTACTTCTGAAGATGATTGAGAATGATATGTATGAATGTGAATGAAGTGTAGTTTTGTACAGTCTCTAGTCGACCACTCCTAAGAAGCGTGGTTACTTGAAACCCAACTACCAAACAACACCGGTATCCACGACCTAGTATTCAGATCCGTACAAAAGTAACTTCCTTTACTAGGATTTGAACCGTAGAACTCTCGACTTTGAAATCAGCTGATTTGCGATGACGAGGTATTTGCGATCAGCTCGGTGGGCTTCCATACTCTTACCAGCAGTAGCCATCTTAACCTTACCAAACGCCGCTCGGAACTGTTCAACTGAATCTGGCTAAACCATTTACTCAAATCACACAACCATAACATTCTATTTCTTCCAGGCAGTCTTTTATCTTGACTTTTACCCTGGATTATAAGATTTAGAATCTGGTGTTCCCTTTTTTCTTATTACATAACCAAAGTAACTCAATTTCCTTGTTTTAATCATATATGTCGCTTCTTCTACATTGTTCCAAGAAAACTTTTATTCATTACACGGTCTACCCGCTGATTTTCGATATTCTTCTCTGAACCCACACCTTGAAAGCTCCTAATCGATACATCAAAGACCGTTCAAGCTTCCATTCGACAGAAGTATCGAAAAATACTAAATATTTTTTTAGTCTAATTCTTAATTCTAATTTAATATATTTACTAAAAAGAACAGTTTTTATTTTTGTAACCGCTGTTTTAGCCTGTTTTACATCCTACATCTAATTAGATCTATATTTATGTCCTATATTTTTATTTATAAAACAACCGAGGTACTTAAAGTTTTCCATCTTCAATCGATGATTGCCCAGGAATACATCACTATCTCTAATAATCGCCCTACATATAATCATAAATTTCATATTTTCAAAATGCCATAATTCTCGCACGTACATGGTACCTGTCTTATAAGTTACTGTAAGTATTCTTAGGTAACACCAAGCTATTTCGTTTCATCAACATATGATATGTTATTGATAATTTTTCTGTTCACTGTAATGTCTTCTTTTGCATCTTTCAATGATTCTATAAATATTGCTTTACAGAACGGAACGAAGAATAACGGGAAATTTATGTGTACCACCCTACTTATCACAGAGCCTAGACAAAAGTCCCTTACTGCTGTGTCATTCCTTTTATCGGGCGGGTAATTATTTATTTGTTGGGTTATATTTTAATTTGTTTTATTTATGGACAGAATTGTGGATTGCGTTCCGATCCTTTAGATCAAATTAAGATTTACCGGGCTGACCTGGGGAGACTTCAGGGCTAGGAACGGGGGGGGGGCGACTGAAAGCGTCAAAGGCGGGTGTCTTCCTCTACGGCTTGGGATGACCTTGGGAGACTAGCCGCGTATGTGGTTCTTTCTCCCGGCGCGATTTTCTCCTTCAGTCCGTCCGCTAAGTCCTTTCGGTGCTAAAGCCTTCCAGACTTGCAGGAATGCGCCTCTAGGGGTCCCCAGTTGAGGATGCAATGCACTCACTCGCCGGAAGCAGTCGCATGTGCTAACAGTGACGTAATTGTAATAGTTAGGAAAGGCGGATGGTCTGTTGATGAAATAAAGCTGGGAAGCTTTCTTCATTCGGGCTGTCTTCGTCATCACGCCTTGTTTTAGGCTGGGCCGGGTTCATTCCGTAGTAGTGGTTCGTTCTTCATTCTTCTTTAGCCTACCTTTCCGTAAAACCGGCTGTAAATAATTTACAAACCGTAAACCTTAAATTGTCCCGTGGCCCTAAAAAGGGCGAAAGTGCAGGCTCTTCTCTTTTCCGTCGGGCGCTGCTGGGCTTCTTCTTCCGCATTCGTTTCTTCCGTCGGTGGTCTTCTTTATCTTCTTAGGTTGGAAAAGAGGATGTTAGATTCTTACAATTGATGTAGCAATATTCCCGTTCGTGAGGGGTGGGGGGGCGATCACTTTATTCCAGTTCCAGTGAGGAGTGTTTAAGGAAGATACGCGAAGAAAAAAAATCTTATTTCTTCTGCACGCATGTGCGTCTAGGAAGGATTTGGGGGTACATTTTGTTTTAGAATGGACATTAAATAGAATTGGTTATATTACAGAGTCTCTAACGAACTCCTCTCTTAATCACTACTTCCTTCGAAATATATCTCCCATTTTAACAAAGCACTTCTTCCTTAATATATATTCTGAATAATATAGATGTCCTTATCAATTAGTTTGAGATGTCTTAATATGATTATAATTCGATCATGTTGGATTCTTTTCGAAATCTGTATAATAATTTTTATGTTGTTATAATCCCAGTTTCTTTGTTATAAATTACTGTATTTTGAAAAAAGCTTTATACTTACACACAATAACTAACTACCCACTGGTTTTTCGACCTCCGTAGCCCTGTTTAGGAATTCTTCTTTTCATCCCAAGGTTCTGAGTTCAAAAACCAGATCAGGTATAGAATTTTTCAGATAGTATAAAATGCTAGAAGAATATCGTCGATCTTTTAAATAGCAATAATATAAAAAAAACTTTCGGTTTAATTCGCTTAAGTAACATACTTTTGTTGTACATATACGTTGTCATTTTTCGTGTATCCTTAACCGGAAGACATGAGATGCCTACTTCAGGAAGCACTTCAACGTGTACCAACTACCCACACCGCATTTAGCCTTCTGAACATAACGGTTCATCTTCTTTCCTTGGTACATTTATTATTTTATAATTTTTAACAACATAGACTGGTTACAGATATACGTCAAAGTTTGTAACCAGTTCAGATTCATCGTCATATATTTAAAAGCACAAAAATGGATCGATGAGAAGCGTGAATGAGGTATCCATTTATATTTGTACATTATTTTTTGTATATTTATATTTTTAAGCTTAGGCAGGTTTTAAATTCAATTGTCCTTCATGATCTAGTTTATAGGTTATAATAATACAACTCCTCCAATCTCTGTGGAGGAGTGCTAGCGTCTTCGACTTTTATCAAAAAAGATCTAGTTCGAATCCCGCTTAGATTTTGGCATTTTTTACAAAACAAATTCATTTCTCATCATTAAAGAAAACTATAATTGAGATAATAAATGATAGTTACTTAAATAATGCCTCAAAATACTTTTTACCTTCGGTATAAGTAGCTGATATTAATCTTTATGATTAAGAGAGAATAAAACAATATCTAATTATATATAGTAAGAGTTAAAAATTAAATCTTCATTGTTTTTAAATGTGTTATATGACAAAGTTACAAGAAATAAATATTGTCCTTTAAATTTTTATCGAAATGGTTTGTTTTTTAACAAATAAAATAAAAAATGATTTTGCATCAAGGATATATTTGGGCGTACTACCTAAATGGTATGCTGGCAACGTAACAGCCTGCAGCACACAATATATTCCTGTTTGTGCATTTGTGTGTCTGTCATTATGTTTCATGGCGTATGCATGCGTGCGTGCCATTTATGTGAAATTTTATTGTCGTAATTATGTTACTGTTCTCTTATACTCTTATATTTTCTCAGTCGGTTTTAAGCTGCATAGTTTAGATGCGTATTAATATCCCTTTAAGCTGTATTCTAAAAGTGTGTATATATCCCTTTTATACACTAGATTACCATATGTTGTTCATGTAATTTCTAGATTTCTGTCGTAGATATCTATCTGAGTACATTAGAAAAAATAAAATTTTTTTTTACCATCTCCAAATTTTTAAATTATTATTTTTACACTAAGATTTTCATTGTGATACTTTATCCGAATTATGATCTGATATGCCCTCAAAATATGTTGCATTATCTTAAAAAGAAGACTTGCAGTGAGGTGTTTACTGATAAGAATAAATTAAACCTTCAGCTATACTTTTAGACAATATTTATATTTATTTGCTAACAATTATTTAATGGACATATTTATTTAATAATAAATTATTACTTTTCTGCAAACGTTCATCAAACCATATGCCAAGCTATTTATTTATTTTCAAATAAATTAATTAAAATTATCAGTAACATTTTTTAAACGTTACTGATAATGCAGTAAGTGCGTTAGAAGGGCCGACTCCTGGTTTAAGTTAAGTAAGAAAGGATGTTGCGCTGCTATGATTTTTGAAAATAATATTGCTTTCGTTGTTTTAGCTTGCTTTCGGTATTTTTTTTTTTGTATTTCATTTTATGTTATCATGTGTTCAAAATGATTAAAACTTTAAGCATGAAGTTTTTTTTTTGATTCTTGCGAAACTAAAGTACTGCAGTGAAACTAGCTTTTTTTTGTAATTGGGTTTTTTTTTTACTGACTTTTTGAAGAAAAGTACGTCATTATTTTCGGCTGTATGTCGGGAGCAGGGGGATGAGTTAAATTTTCTATATGTTTTCAGGCTTCCAAGGAGTACGAAAATAACATTTACTTAAACTGGGGTTTCCTAATTTGAACCTATCAAGCAACTTGTTCTGACTGCTGGTTCATCAACGCCCAGCAAAAACTACTGAAGATAAATTGATGAAAATTTGTATATTTGTTCTTCCATAGTATCAAATCACTTAAGGAGTGGATTTTTTGAAATTCCATGTTTGAAGGGTTAAAATGGATTTTGAATTTTTTTTAAAATCCGGCTATTTTTTTTTTTTAATTTCTCTGTAACCAATGAAGATATTATCTTGATTTTTGGTGTATGTAATGTTCATATGAATATTTAAAAATTAATTTCTAGATTTTTCGAGATTCGATCTTGAAAGTGGTGAAGAAAGGTAACAAAACTTTGAACAATGATTCAAATGTTCCCGATTTCCGATTATACTAAACTAGATATTCACTAGATTTGGGCTTCCAAATACTAATCAGATAAATATCTAAAAACCGTTTCGGTTTTTTGAATTTCAATTTTTTAAGGAGTGCGACGGTGTACGGCACGGCGGGTCAACCAACACAGTCACTGCCACTGTTTCTGTATATACAACGCGACAGTCAGTACCTGCCACCGATAACTTGATTAAAAAGCATAAAATAAAAAAGAGAAACGAAGTACGGTCACCTGCTAGCGGTGTTTGTCGGGAAAGGCTGAGTAACTCTCTCTCTCTTTTCTGTTTAGCCTCCGGAACCACCGTAAGGTATTACTTCAGAGGATGTACGAATGTAAATGAAGTGTAGTGTTGTACAGCCTAGGTCGATCGTTCCCGAGATGCGTGGTTAATTGAAACCCAACCACCAAAGAACACGGGTATCCACAATCTAGTATTCAAATCCGTATAAAAGTAAATTCCTTTACTAAGATTAGAACTCAGATCAGCTGAGATTAGATTTTACTAAGATCAGCTGATTTGTGATGATTAGTTTAACCACTAGACCAACCTTGTGGATGAAAAACAAAACTTATTTTTTAATTATCAGCTGACTGATCTAACCAGTACGTATTTGACAATATTTTTTATTTGACGATCTAGTATTCAAATCCGTATCTACCTTTACTAGGATTTAACAAGGTTGAGTACCTGGAAAAATACATTTTCACTCATATGCAGGCCAGGTAATTAGCGATAACGAATATTTTTAAGATGGAGGCAGACTATTTTGAACTTGTATTCATCAGATCATTCAAAGTTTCGGGTCCTGCACCGACCAAACTGAAGAAATTACAATATTTCTGAACAAATTACAAAACACTGTTATTCTTTATAAAACGAATAACTTTAATCTTTAATTAACATTATTATTCTCGCAAGCATGAGTTTAATGAACACAGGGGTTTTAGGATCTAGCCAGGGGGCAGGTATCCCCTGACCGTGACGGGAAGCGCAAGTAATCATATAGTCCGGGCGAAACCGATGGAGATGCTAGCATGCATATATATGCATACTAGCATCTAGTATGCATATATATTTTATTTTAATATTTTTTAGGTAATGCAAACATTTTATAATATTATAAAGCAAAAAAAAAACACAATAAAAGTAATTAAACAACGTTTCGCTCCAAATTCGAAGCTTTTTAAAATATTTTTTTGTATTATAATATTATTAAATGGTTGCATTACCTAAAGAATTTTAAAATAAAATATTTGTTGTCTACAGAAACAACCGACAATTTCCTTTTAGGATTAATTATATATACATAAATATATATATATATATATATTAATTATATTATATATATACGCGCGCGCGTGTGTGTGTGAGCCTATATATAAAATTGTGGCTCGAAAATCTCCAAAACTACTGAATCAATTTCATTGAAATTTAGATATTCTGTAGTAGTGTATATGAAGATGTGCATATGAAAATTTTATGAAGATTTGTGGAGTAGTTCTTGAGTTACGCTCAAATAAATAACTTCAAATAAATTTTTACTTCCTTGTACGAAGTACAAGGAAGTAAAAATATAATTCCTTGTTATAAGGAATATATACTTCGTACAAGGAAGTATTATAATCGCGAAAAATGTCGGTTTTCAGATTTCAATGGAATATTCATTTTGTCCATCCTTGAATCCATTTTGACTAGTTTCGGCGTGACGTCTCTATATATGTATCTCGCATAACTAAAAAAACGATTTGCAGTAGAATGTTGAAAATTCGGATTTAGGACTTTTAACAACTAGTTGTGCACCTCTCCTTTGATTGCAGTCGACTGGACCAAAAGTGTCCAAAAAAGCCCAAAATCAAAAAAAAGTTGGATTTTGGACTTTTTCTTAACTGCAATAATAAGCCCTCATTGAGAGTTTTTCAACGACATATCATAAGTGGTACTTACTTTCATTGGTTACAGAGTTATAGCCAAATAAAATTAATGAAATATTTGGATCTTACAGATTGGGAAGGCAGATCGGTTCGAATTAGACTTCATCTCCTTTTTTTTTTAATTTAAATATATTGATTTATTAATAATTATTAACCAGTGATTGTAAAATATTTTTTACAATAAATAATAATTCAATAATAATAATAAAAAACAAAATGAAAAAATATCAGAAGTTATTAATGAAATAAAATTTTATGTACTTTTAAAAATGTGTATATGTAATTTAATAGGCGTACAAGGTCATGTAGTGTCCACATCAGAATTTTTTATTTGCGATATGTTGATATACAACATGTTAAATAAATCTTAAGTCTAATGATCTAATTTTAAAAATAATAATGGTAGGAAGAAATAATTACATAATCGTATAGTACGAGTTGTATTCAGTTACGCGTATTAATACTATTCATACAACAACGAAATAAAAGTTTTATACAGTTTACTTTATTCTCACTCTATCCTTGTAAAAATTCACGTAAAATATAATTCTATTGTTTAAATTAAGGAAATGATGAAGCAAAAATTGAAAGGAAGACGGAGATGTTCTAAATAGAGAATAGAAATTAAATTAGTCATCAGATATATGATAATTTAACGCTAGTAATTTTTATCAACGCCTTTTTATTCAAAATAATGAATACGGTATTTGGAGAATTATTCAACTGTTTATTTGTCCGGTATGTTTATAATAATGTCATTTTATATAGAATAAAGAAAATATTTAAATTTGGAATTAGTGTCGTTATTTTATAAAAAATCAGTATTTTTATCTCAAACTTATTACTCTTATTTAGGATTATTATTGTTATTTAGGAATACAACAGTTTAGCTGGAGATAGAAAAGAATAGAGATTAAGATAATGCAAAGCACTGCCTATAGACAGATTACATGATGATATTTTTACTGGATGGTTCTTCTTATACTACAATTACTAGTATCTTTTACATTGTGACTTTTTACCTGAGTAGCTAATTAATTTTACAGTATTTATCATTACAGTAGTACATTAATAAAACCCCTTTTTTACTTTACATTAATAATAGAAAAAAGTATTTTGATGGTATGAGTTAAATTTAGACGTCATTACAGTTTGAAAAATATTTTGGCTTAGTAATTTTAATGTATTTTTTTTTTTGTATATTCTGTTATGTTTTTAAATGAATTATTAAAAAAATCAAGAAGTGGATTGGAAAAAAAATTAATTAAAGAATTGTACTTGAATCAGAAAACGGTAATAAAAATAGGAAATTCACAAATCTAATAGCTTGACCTAGAAAGAGAATAAGAAAAGGGTGCTGCTACCTATAACCAACTTTGTTTAATATACTCGTATATTATTAAAAAGTACAAAACCAGCTTACCAGAAATTAATTTTGAACTTCTCAAGATCTTTCAATCGTTAGACCATCGTCAGGAGATTAAAATATCATTATAAAATGAAGTTAAAAAATAAAAATATTAAGCAGTCATGACTGATAACTAGTATACTGATAACTAACAATCAGTCATGACTGCTTAATATTTTAATTTTTTTAACTTTATTTTATAATAATATTTTAATCCCCTGACGATGGTCTAAGGACTGAAAAATCTTGAAACGTTTAAAATTAATTACTGGTAAGATGGATTTGTACTTTTTAATAGCATTTAATAATTTATTAATATATTAGTGGTAACCATGTTTGAGAAATTGATTCTTACTCGTGTATGTTGATGATATAATAAATAATGTTGTAGAATTAGATAAAGGAATCACTGTAGAAGAAAGGAAAATAAATTGTAAATGGTTTGCAGATCTCATGGTGATTTTAAGAGATGAAAAGCAGGATTTTCAGTTGTTGATTTCAAAATTTAGAAAAATTATGACATAATGAAAAAAAATATTAAGAAGACAAAAGTAATAACGATAGAAGACAACTGAGTTAAAAAGGTTTTACATAAAAAAAGAAGAATTGATTAGTTAAAACAGTACAGATACTTACAGGCTCGATATTGTCAGAAGATCAGAAAGTGAAAATTAAGAAAAAGTTAGAATAATAATAGCTAACCAGGCGTTTAATCGAAAGAATCTATTGTTAAGAAGTAAGTTGGTATTTGAAGTAAGTTGGTATCTTTTGAAGTATTACAGTTGGAGTATATTTATATAAACATGTGGACTCTGAGAAACAGGGTGAAATCAAAACTAGAGAAAGAAAAGCTGCGAGAGGAGAGCGAATGGAAATAGAAGATTAATTTAGTAATTCAAAGTAGGAAAGCTAAATGGTTGGGACGAAAAAGGAAAACTGATTAAAATAGTTCGAAAACGATCAATGAAAGGTCTAAGAGAAGTCGGAAAGAGTAAAAGTTAAAGATGACATAAAAGACAGTGGGAGCTGTCAAAAACACAATAATTTAGCTGGAAATAGAAGCGAATAGATATAAAGATGATGCAAAGGACCTGCCTCAAGGCAAATAAATTTATGTTGATGTTCTTACCGGTTAGTTTTGCTTATACTATAATTAACCAATATTTTTTTACATTGCTGATATTTTTGTTTCTCATTGCTGCAAATCTTTTCAATTAGGTTTCTTTAAATTTATGTGTACGTATAAAGTTTACGACTTTTCATATCTATAAGAAATAGTAAGAATGAAAGGTAATGAAATGCAGCAGAAAGACGTTTTAATAAAGGGAAACATTATACTCCAGAAATTGCTGTTTTTTTTTAAATTATAAAATAATAAAGAATAAATTTAATAAGGAAGGCATCATAAAGTCTTGTAAAAGTCACCCAATTTTCATGTTTAAAAAATTCGGCTAATTTTTTAAATAGAAACATTTTTTTTAGATATATTTATTTTGTGCAGTACATTATGCCAACGAAAAATATTATATGTAGTCTAAAAAATATTGAGTCTTTTGTGCACGAAATAGCGCTAGCGTATTCTGGCAGAAATCGAGGAAGACCGACCATGTAAGCAGTCATAACAGCGAATGACCTAAACATCTATCATCAAACGGTGTTAGACCATTTGAAGAAAGCTGACTACAAAAAGAAGCTCGACATTTTGGTGCCACATGATCTGATTCAGAAAATCTGACTCGATCGAATTTCTATCTGCGAATCTCTACTGAAACGTAACGAAATCGAGCCATTTCTGAAGCGATTGATTACGAGCGATGAAAACTGGTTTACTTTTCGTCGAGAGTGTGGAGAAACTCCACACTCTTGGCAAAGCCCACACTGATGCCCAAGATAAGTGTGGTCACACGGATGCCCACACTTATGTTGTGCGTTTGGTGGGATTGAAAGGAAATCGTGTATCACTAGGTGCTGCCGCCAGGCAGATCGATAGACCTGTACTATCGACAGTTAGCGCGATTGCACCTAGTAATTCAAAGAAACGAGCTGAACTGGTTAATATAAAGGATGTCGTATACTACGCTGACAACGCCAGACCGCATACATCTTTAAAGACCCGTCAGAATTTGACTGGGAGGTTTTAATGTATCCACCTTATAGCTCAAACCTATCACCATTAGGCTATCATTTGTTTCGGACTCTGCAGAAACTCCCTGAATGATCTTAAGTTAGGTTCAAAAGAGGTCTGTGAAAACCACGTGTAACTGTTTTTTTGTTTTATTTTTTTTTGACCAGAAATCAAAGAATTTCTAATTTCAGGATTATGGTGTTCCCGGAAAAATGGTAGAACGTCATCGAAAAAAAGATGCATATGTGATCTCATAATGCAATAACAACAAATGTATTCTTAATTTTGGCCTCCAAAGACCCAATACCTTTTAGACAACCTACACAATTGGGAAATTAGAAGAAAATGAAATGTACACCTATGGAAGCTTTTAAAATATGATGTTACATCTTTCTTACCTCACATGGTTCGCAACCATATCCTAATAACGGTTATTTTTTATTGTTCTATATATTTTCTTATCAACTGACCATAGGGGAACATAATAGTTTTTCATTTTTTAAATAATCATTCCCAACTAAAGTTGAAAAATTGCCGACCGGAATCCCGTTAGTCCAAAATTTCTCAAGTTGGGTGAGGGAATGACAAATAATTAGTTATTCTATTGTTAAATTAGATTTTTTGTGCGTTTCACGCGGATTCGGGTTCAGTTAAAAATAAACAAAATTTATTTTTTTTGTTTTTCTTTAGTTTTTTGAAGAAACATTTATTTAATAAAGTACAATTAACAGAAAAGTCGGAGCGTAAATTAAGAGCACACGCTATTTTTACTTACTGGTACGAAGTAAAGTATTGTGATCGCGAAAAATTCCGGTTTTCAGATTTCAACGGAAATATCCATTTTGATCATCCCTGAATCCATTTTGACTAGTTTCGGTGTGCGACTGTACGTACGTATCTCGCATAACTCAAAAACGATTAGCTGTAGAATGTTGAAATTTTGTATTTATGACTGTTGTAACATCTAGTTGTGCACCTCACCTTTTGATTGCAATCGACTGGGCAAAAATGTGTATACAGTCAGATCTCTGAATAAAGTGGATACATTTGGATTTTAGACTATTTCTTAACTGCAGTAGTAAGTCCTCGTTAACAATTTTTCTACGATATACCATAAGTGTTTATTTTCATTGGTTCCAGAGTTATAGCTAAATAAAGTTTTAATTAATTAAATATTTGGATCTTGCAAGTGGAAGGCACTCGTTTCGAATTCGACTTCATCTCCTTTTTTTCTAATTTAAATATATTGATTTATTGATAATTATTAATCTCTGATTGTAAAAAAAAAACTTTTAACAATAAATAGTAATTCAATAATAACAATACAAAAAGAAAATGAAAAAATCAGAAGTTAGTGAAATAAAATTTTATATACTTTTCATTTTAATTCACCAATTTTTACAATCGCAGGTTAATAATTATTAATAAATCAATATATTTAAATTAAAAAAAAGTTAAAAAAATATATATATGAAATCGGATTCGAACCGATGTGTGCATGGTTACAGATCGTTCTCACTTACACCACATATGTCATTCAGCGACGTGAAACAAAATTAATATATAAACTAATATAAAATACTAAGGAAATTTTTAGGGCTATTTTTCTTGTGTATAACAGAATATTGCGTGTTAATATTTTGTGATGGACACGTAAACAATGTACAAGTGTACTATTCACACACGCAGTATGGTTCAAATCGGTGCCCCGAAGTCCACGCCTTCCCTTTGTTAGCTACAGCAATATGGATCTTAGGTGCCTTATACTGATTTAATTTTTTATAGGAAAAGGTCACTATAGTTATTTTTAATAAACACTAATATTTTAGCAACTATGTTAACTATCTAATAAAGAATTGGAGGATCGTAACTCACTTTTAAATGAAATAAGTTTAAATGAAGTGCAGCAAAAAATGTGTATATGTAATTTAATAGGCGTACAAGGAAGTCAAGATGTGGTCTCCACATCAGACTTTTACCTTAATAGGAAATCAAATGTGTTAAATTTCAGATTCGTTTGCCAAGTCATATCGCCGAATGTAGTTCTGTGATTAATTACTGCAGATTTTATGTTATTAAACGTATTAATTTTTATAATAATTTTTTTAGTTTTATAAATACAGCAACTGGTTACGGTGTCATACTTTTACGGAAAACCTTACTATGAATTTTATTATTTAAAGAACCGCATATGATTTTACTGTCATAAATTAGCCTCGGTCAATTAAATCCTGAACATTAGAAGAGAATTACTTTTCTTAATTTATACTGCACATATACGGGACTTTAGGATCACTACAAAATTTTAAAAGTAAATATTGTTTTCTAAAAATTTTAATTATTAAGCTAGTTTATTTATAAAAATAATACAGCGTTCTAATACCATCTGTAAAAATTACTATGAGGTAATGAATAGCTCTGTACTGTAAGATGTAACAGCACTGAAAGTTAAAATTCAGTTAATTGACCATAAAGTATTAGAATATTTTTCGGGCAATTTTTATTTAAATTTTGTCCGACTATACCATCTACTATATTACATATTTTACAAATAAGTAATATAAATGTATGTATTTATTTTTTTAACAAACTATAATTTTTAAATACAACGGTTTTTATATCTTCTTATAGAGTGATCGCAAAATAAACTAAGTATTATTTTTATTTAAATATTCAGGTATATAATCTTTTCTTTAAATTAGAATGTTAGGGAAATATTCTTATTTGTGGCAAAAGAAAATAAGATTATTTTTCGTTGCTTTTATTAAAAAATAAATTGTCTTGTTAATTTTTATTTCAATTTATGTATGATGAAAATATATATACAAAGCTTTAATTATTCCGTAAATCTAAGTAAATTATTTAACTTACTACAAAACTAATTTGTAAATTAAACGTTTGTGAAACTAATGTAACATAATTTAAAGAGACTTATTTGCCAACGGCCATACCACGTTGAACACACCGGTTCTCGTCTGATCACCGAAGTTAAGCAACGTCGGGTGCGGTTAGTACTTGGATGGGTGACCGCTTGGGAATACCGCATGCTGTTGGCATCTTTTTTTTTTCTTCAATTTTAAATTAATTTATTTTATAAATAATTTTTATTTCAAATTAAAGTTAAATTTTAATAAAATAATTGAAAATTTTTTTTCCCATAAATTTTGTTACAAAACCAAGCAGTTGCACATTTTGATTAGAGTAGAACATAAGTAAATGGTGCCAAAGTAAATTTTGTGTTAACAGATACACAATGTAACAAAACTTATTTTACTTTTTTTTTCTATCTAATTATTTACTACATATTGGTGCTGATTGTTGTATATTTTGATATTAATTATTTTATGGTTAATAAAACACCAAATTGCAAAATAATTGGTGGCAAAAATTTGCTTTTCATACTGTAAAAATAAAAAATATATTTAAAAAAAAAAATAAATTAAATTTATAGTAACTAAAATATGGGATTTATTTTGTAATATCAAATAATTTTTCTTACCACTTTGTAACAGATGTAAATTTTTTGTCCAGCTCTCATGTTCTATTATTTTAGAATCATATTTTCATAAATTTTGATTTAATTATCAGAATTAAATAGGCAGTTTATGAATGTACAATTTTTAAAATAAAATTGATTTCTAGAACTACACTTTACACTTGCTCATATATTGTGTTTAAATCACAAAAAAACTAACAATTTTATAAGTTACTATAATAAATATTGTATACACATTTAAATGAATCTAAAATTATTTATGCTTGTATCTATGAATTTTTTATCCACTTTTTGCTGATGAAAAAAGACAATAGGCTAGATTAAAAAAGAAGTAATGAATATACCTTTGATAAAAAAGAAATTAAAAACAGATTTTATTGTTAACTAACAATAAAAATAATTTTTTTATAGTCGTTATAATTATTAATAACCCATCAGATCTGATTATTACTAAATACATAATTATTTTTAAAAAACTTTAAAAATGTATCCAATATATAACAAAAAAAAACTGTTCAATTCTAAGTCTACTATTAAATTTTTAAGTGTTAATATTAAAAAAAAATTGATAATAAAGCAAAAAATAATAATAAAACTAAATTTTAAAAAGTTACCAAATTAGGCACAGTACGTTAATTAAAGTGCGATCACTTTATCAAACACATCATTTAATGGGATAGGCATACTCTTTTCTTAGTGATGACGTGTATTTTTAGCTTAACAGTTATGTCAATATTCAGAATAATAGATATTGGTCAACCCAAAATCTGTACATCTTACATAAATTGCCACTGCACTCACAAAAGGTAGGGGTTTGGTGTGCAGTTTTTCAACAATGAATAGTGGGATCAATTTTTTTTTATGAAACCCTTGACAGTTCGGATACCAGGATATAATTATGAAATTCGTAACTCTTCTCCATTCTGATGAACAGTATTGTTACCTGCAACAAGACACGTCAACAAGCCACAAATTCAAAAACACCATGGAATTTTTGTAAGAAAGGTTTGGTGATTTTATGATCAAAAAAATCTGTGGCCCCTTGTTCCCCTGACTTATCATCATCAGACTACTTTCGCTGGGATTATTTGAAAGGAAGTGTATATCGAGCAAACTGACATACTCTACAAGACTTAGAGCAAACCATTACAGCAGGTTGAATTCCATTAACCCTGAAGTCCTATGACGAATGTCAAAAAATATGGTGACTGGTTCGGACTTGTCTTTAGGAAGATGGTGGACATTTCCAACACTTGACTTGTAAGACATTATCAGTTGTGCATATCTACATTCCATGAATCAAATTAAATGCGTATATCTCTGTATTATAGTCCATAGTAGAATTATAGTGTATAGTATAATGATGTACACAATAAAATGATCGCACTGTAAAATAGTTGTAACCAACCTGATGCAAGATAAAGTGAGTTCCAAAAGAGGTATAATTATTTCTAAGAACAACAAACATCTCATGCCAGGCTTACTAAGTGTAGGGAGATATGAAATAGTTTCCCATCGACTCCCAATAAGCTAAATACGAGGGTTATTTTTTTTCAAGGTCCGATCGGTCACGAAATTAAAACCACAGTGAAAATAAAAAATTTTTTATTTGTAACAAGTACTTACATAGTTACACTATTTCTCTACATAGTCGCCACTCCGATTTAGACGTTTGTCGTAGCGTGGTACCAACTTTCCAATACCCTCGTCATAGAACGGAGCCGCCTATGTTTTCAGCCATGTTTCTATGCTGGTCTGCAGCTCGATGTCTGTGCCAAAATGTTGTCCTCCTAGCCAGCATTTCATGTGAGCAAAGAGGTGAAAATCAGATGGAGCCAAGTCCGGGCTGTATGGTGGGTAATAAAACACTTCCCAACGAAAATGCTGCAGGAGCTTCTTTGTTACAGCTGCAGTGTGCGGCCGAGCATTGTCATGGAGAAAGACAATGTCTGATGACAACATTCCTATCCGCTTATTCTGAATTGCTCTTTGTAGACGATGAAGAGTCACGCAGTATGAGGCTGCAGTGATGGTCGTGTTACGTTCCATGAATTCCACCAAGAGCTGCAGACCAACGTAGAAACATGGCTGAAAACACAAGCGGCTCCGTTCTATGATGAGGGTATTGGAAAGTTGGCACCATGCTATGAAAAATGCCTAAATCAGAGTTGCAACTATGTAGAGAAATAGCGTAACTATGTAAGTAGTTGTTACAAATAAAATATTTTTTATTTTCACTGTGGTTTTAATTTTGTGTCCGATCGGTGTTTCCAAGGTCCGATCGGACCTTGAAAAAAATAACCCTCGTAATTGTTTCATATCACCTTGTCAAACCCTGTGAAATCAGATGATATTCAGTGCAAGAAGTGATACCTCCTCTGTCACCTTAGGGATTGACTATAAAATAAACATCATTACTCTTCAAGAAAGCAATTACTCTTAGTTGTACTTCAGTTGATTTACATACATCACTGCTATAATAATGACTAAAAAAAAAATTATAAAGCAACTAATTAATGTATTACTTTCTGTTAGTCTCCTTAACCAACAATGGAAGATGTATTTAGTAAAAAACTTTTTGAGTTTGGCATTTTTTGAGTTTGCATAATTACATTTATGTATTGAAGATTAGAACATATGCTATTCTTCAAATTCTTTGAAAATTGCAAATATACATAACTTCTAGAACATTCATTTCTATCTGTAATTTTAGCATCTTTTTTTACCTTTTTAGGGTTTTTTATTATTTTTTGAAGTTCATCTTTTTTGCGTACAAAAAATACTTCCTCCTTATTGAAAAAATAACATTTTTTTTCATAAAATAGTTATGTTTTTTAAATTATACTTTTTTTATTCAATCCCCATTTTTCAAATTTTATTTTTTTCTTAAGATATGCCTAATTATTTGAGTTTTTAAGTTATATTTCTACATAGTATGTAATTCTTTTAGAACATAAATTAATATTTTAATAAATTTAAAAAAATTTGAAACGTTCATCAGTTTTGGAGGCCAACAATTAAAAATTCTATATTTATGGGCAAATCTTTCTGTTGAGAATCTTTCGATAAAAGGTTTTCTCCAATTTTGGTTTTCTATCTATATTTTCCTTTTTTTAGAAAGTTTTTTATAAGGAACATTTATAAAACAATATTCTAGTTTTTAAAATGGGTATAAACAAAGTAATCAGGATGGATCAATTTATTTATTTACGGATACCAGGTTATAGAATAGCGGCACAATATCATGATCTCAACAGAACTCTGCAGAGATGCCAAGGCATCTGTGTGCAGTATGGTGTGTAATTGTAAATGTGTAATCTTGAAAAGATTCAGGCTGACCACTCCTGAGACTTGTGATTAATTGAAACCAGCCTCCAAAGAACAACCCACCAGGTTGCTCTAGTGGTTAACGCATCTTCCCAAATCAGCTGATTTGGAAATCGAGAGTTCCAACGTTCAAGTCCTAGTTAAGTCAGTTATTTTTACACGGATTTGAATACTAGATCGTGGATACCGGCGTTCTTTGGTCGTTGAGTTTCAATTAATCACACATCTCAGGAATGGTCGAACTGAGACTGCACAAGACTACATTTCATTTACACTCATACATATCATCCTCTGAAATATTATCTAAACAGTAATTACCAGAGGCTAAACAGGAAAAAGAAAAAGCTTCCAAAGAACACTGATATCCACTCTAGCATTCAAATCCATGTAAAAGCAACTGCCTTTATGATGACTCGAACCTTAGAACTGTTGACTTCGGAAACGAGCTGATGTGTTATATTTAGTATTTTTAAGAAAATTCATTTTTCACTAGTTATTACTGATATCATAATGAAAAGCTGCCTTGCTGAAAAATATGTTTTTTTTTAATTTACTGGTCTTTTTGTAATAAACAAAAAATAATAGCTGTCATGTAATTTAGAAAACGATCAGATATTATATAACACCTGATCCAATTAATGCTTAGATATGACCATTGACAATACATACATGAATCTATTGATTATTTAAACATTTTTCTTAATAACTTGCAAACATTTTATAATAAATATTGATTTTTTATTATAATTTAATTTTTTTGTAGTTACTATGATAATTTGTTTTATTTTTTGGTTTAATATTACATTTTTATCACCTATCTATAAATCTTAGTAAATTGTTGTGCTGTTTTTTTTTTTTTTAGATTGACAATATGCATTTCTTAGATTCCTGCTGTTACATGAATAATTTATCAAAATAGTTTTTGTTTAGTATAAATCATCAGCAGCTTAGTCAACATTTTTAACCTATTATTAACTCGTAGTTTTATAACAAACAATATCAACCTACAGATGTTGGGTAGCTCAACCTTTTATTTACACATATTCTTAACATATATGGAATAATGGAATAAAACCAGTTTTTTTTGTGTTATCTACTTGACAGATATTTAATATAACTGGTACATGTAAAAAATTAATTTCTGTAGGCGTTTTCATTATTATAAGTATATAATAATAACACAATATTAAACCACAGTTTTTTCTTTGAATTGATGATTCATGATAATTTTATTTTATTATATTTATGAAAAAAATTAATGGTTCCAGAAGGTACTTTGAAAAATAGAAAAGTTTTTATATTTTTGATAAAAATGTTTGGGTCGTCAGTCGATTGACTGGTTTCATTCATATCCTTTTATTGTATATAAATTTTTTAGCTTCCCCATACTTCTTGCATCCTTTCTTCTTAGTTATCCATTTCAACTATTCAAATTTTTGTCCTGTTAGAATCAGATTAGCCAATCCTGCTCGCCTTATGTACATTGGTTGCTATCAATCTTGTCCTTTTTACAAAATGCTGTAATCAATCGCTTCATTTTGTACTTCTAAGCATAATTTTCAATACTGTCCAGTAAATATCTATATTTCAAAAGCCTCTGTTATTTATTTTTTGATTACCCTATTGTCTATTTTCTCTAATATTTAAAACTATATCTACATTTTTAATACTAGAAAATTTATTTATTTTTTAAAATTTCCTCACTTTTTCTGTTTAGCCTCCAGAACCACTGTAAGGTATTACTTCAGAGGATGAGTGAGAATGATTTGTATGAATGTAAATGAAGTGTAGTCTTGTACAATCTCAGGTCAACCATTTCTGACAAGTGTGGTTAATTGAAACCCAACCACCAAAGAACACCAATCTCCATGATCTAGTATTCAAATCTGTATAAAAGTAGTAATAGTAGTAGTAGTAGGGGTGGTGCCTTTACTAGAAAAAAGGTTTGCTGTGGCTTTGTCAAAATACCTTGATCCGTACTTTATTTGATTATTTTATTTAACTAAACTTGTATGTTTTAATATATGTCCTATTAACCTGATTCATTTCTTTACAAGATTCTGCTACAAATTTATTTCTTCTGTTAAAAATCTTGAACCTCTTTGTTTTGAATTTTATCTAGCTACTTCATTTTTAATAACCACTGCGACATCAAAGTTTTAAAAACCTTTATTATTTTCCTTTCTGTTTTTCCTATCATCTATGTTTCATTCTTATAAAATGCTTCATTCTAGATAAATTATTTCCGTGAACCTCTTTGTAACTCTTATATCTATAATTTGATGCTAGATTTATTATATATATATATTTATATATAATATATATGAAAGGTCTGCTTACTTATTAAGGTCTTATTAAAGGTCTGCTGTTTATATCTGCATTACTTTGTAATTCAACTTTTTAATAATAAAATTCTATTTCTTATGGTTTGTTAGGTTTTCATATCCCAATATTTAACTCTTAATTATTATTCTATTTGTTGCATTTCATTTCCTAATTAATTACTTTTAAGTTGAATTTCTCTTCTTTCAATGAATTGAACTATCCATAAATTATTTCTTCTGCTTGTTAGTTTCAATTTAAAACAGGATTAAAATTTTTATGTTCATCTATTGTCACTCCATTCTTAAATTTTTCTTCTACAGAGCGTTCGGAAAGTTGCTGTGCACTGCATTTATGGAAGTATAATGACGAAACTTTCTATATCTATTCTATTATTACTTTGTATTTTTATTTCGTTATTCTATAGAACCAGATATTACAATAACTGGAATAGTTTATACAAGGTGTTGAGAATGACCTCTTCCAACATCAATAAACATGTTTCAGTTTGCTTTCAAACACTTCAACCAGCTGATTTAATGGAATATCTCGTATGTATGCCGTTATTACAGTTTTTAGTTTGTCAATCGTGCGTAGGCTATGACACACTGATTGTTTCGCTGCTCCTCCCCTCCATTGAAAGTAATCTGGAGGAGTCAGACCGGGTGATCGTGCAGGCCACAAACCCTCGAAATGATTCGTTCACCAAAGACATTTTTTAAAAAGTCATTAACCTGTTAGCTGTTTGCACTGTGGCGCCATCTTGTTGCAATCAACCATGATTGATTTCCACTTCTCTTAACTGATTAATGAAGTTTGTTAAAACAGCACAATAATGATTTTGGGCTATTAACTGTTATATTATGCTATTGTGATATTGTGCTATTAACTGTATTTTCAAAAAAGATTGTACCCATAATGCGCGTTCTATTCACACCGACCCAAACTCCATTTTCGCTTCGTATAAAGACTGTTGTGTAATTCATAGGGATAGTTACCGACCACAGTCGTGTATTTTGTGAATTAAGGTGGGCATGCAAATGGGCCTTTACGACCAATTCTCCGACCTAGGAATCGAGTATCAAGAAAATTTCGGGCTTCTAGGCGGTAGTGAGGTGGTGCCCAGTCTTTCTGATAATGGCGTCTATCATGGTCATCCTCGTCTAACTAAGAAATTAGAAAATTTTGTACAGTGTTTACATAAATGATGCCATTTACAGTTGTCTCTTGGAAGAAGAACGGGCCGTACAGTCTTTGTATACTTAGAGCACAAAAAACATTGACCTTAACGCTATCACGAATGTTCTGCAAAGTTTCTGAGCGTTTTCAATACCCCATATTCGGCCGTTATGGTTGTTTACCTTGCCACTGTTCTGAAACGTTGACTCATCACTAAAAATTAAATTGTCTAAAAATGTATCGCTGCCTGCAATTCTATCCATTATTTCCACACAAAACTGGCAGCCGAGCAGCTTTGTAGTAATCTGTAATTTGTTGAACTACGCTTAGTTTGAATGGTTTCAAGTGCAATCGTTTACGTAATAGACAGATATTCGTTTGTAGAATTCCAACCTCACGTAACCCATGTCGAGTTGATTTCTTTTGACTACGTGCAAAGCTTTTTCCGAGTTGTTCCACAACGGCTTCAGGGACGCGTGGATGTCTTTTTGATTTTGAATCATTAACAGAACAACAGATGTCTCAACGAAAGTTTCGTGGCAAGAGTAAATTGTATGCCTACTTGAAGGCATACTTCCGTACTCTCTACGTTGAACTCTAGTTGCTGATTGCAAATCGTGAAACTAAAACACAGCGAGCACGTTACGTACCAGTAAATGTATCCATTTTTAACAACACTGGTGACAGCACTGGCGATCTAATTCGGCATTAATTAACTACACGAGTCCAAACTTTATGTCTTTTGCTGTGAAATAAGATCTTAGCCGAATCTGTAAACCGTCTAAATAAATTTTTATATGCTTTTAAAGTTGTGAAGTCCTTTTTGAATCACCCGGTACTTTTAAAAACTGATGATAGTTAATTAAAATATCTAAGATAGATTTTAATCATTTATTTAATATTACATAGAAAATGTTATAACTTACAATTTAGAGAACTATTTTTATTGCTAATTTGTAACACATCTTACCTGCTATAATGTAGATTTAAAAATTCATTGGTGAATTTATAATTTCTAAATATAAGATTGTGTGAATCTCACGGTTATTTTCTGCATGAAAATAAGCATTTATTATTTATAAAATGTTTTTAACTGCTAATAATAATTGTTTTTATCTTACTTTTTAATTAGGAACAAATAATTTTCAATCGGTTAAATACTAATGATTTATTTTGATGTCCATCTATATTTTTCTCTTTGATTACAGTTGTCTTGTTCGAATTTAATCACGGTTAATATAATATATAAATCGTGATTAATTCGATAATTAAATATATTATTAAATTTATCTCATTTATTGAGTTTTATATATATTTTATCCGCTGAAATATAAACCGTTTAATGAGGCTAATGTTATGTGAAAGTACATGTTGTCTCAAATGCTATCTGTTAATAAATAAACCAACCGATTTCCTATGGAACATTATTAACATAAGTACGTTCTGTGTGTGTCTCGGTAAATGGGTTTTTTATCAGGTATACACCATTCGTTCGATTTAACGTTTTGTCTACTAGGTTATGATATTATGTTATTTATGCTAAGTAGATCTATTTTACGGTCTAATTACCATTATGTTCATTTTCTTAAAATTCAAATCGTTAGCTTATATGTTTCCTTCAATTATTATTTACATTGAGAAGGAATGAAAGAAAAGTAGAGGATGAAGATTTTTTTTTAAAAGAAGCATTGTAGTATAATGATGGCATTGTCTGGTAGGCGGAATACTCTCAGAGGATTTTGTATAATTTGAGGACAACGCCTATATGTTTATTTGTGCGTTAAAATCTAAGTTTAATGCCCTTATATATATGTATTATATAGCGAAATTATTTTAAATATTTTTTCACCTTTTTTTGGAGGATATCGTAGTAAACACTACTCGTTAAATTAATTACGATGTACGTTCGATATACATTACTTATGGAACAATCAATTGTTGACTCTTTCAGTGAGAATTCTTCTAAGTAGTTTGTATTTCGATTAGTTATTTCCGTATCTTACAAATGTTCGTGGATGAAACGAGTTTGTTCTTTTAGAACATATGTATCTGTTTTCTAGTGCTTCTTTAATTTTTATAAAAACAATTATTGTACTATTTATTAAACTGGACAGCTAATGACCAGTGCCTGCTATCATTCTAGGTAAAAATTCCTCCATCTTTCGAGGATTATAGTAAGAATAGATTTCTTTTCGTAGAGAAGAAAGGGAGATAATTTTTGTAAATCTTTTCATGTTTAAATGTCTCGCATTGAGGTCCTTGGTAGTGTAAATCATAATTTGTATTCAAGATCTTTGTTTCTATCCGTCATCCGCATAATACGTCTAAAAAGTGATATATCAATCTAATTAACATAGACCTCCTTATTTCTCCTAAAAATATAAGTACAAATAAATGAGCAACAGTCGAAAAAGGGGTATTAACATGTAATAAACATGTCTTGACGTATATATAGTCAAGACATGGGTCTTGATTAACATAGTCAAGTCTTGACATAGTCTTACTGGGGATATTAACATAGTCTTTACTGGGGATAGATTTACTTAAATGTTCTTTACGATCCAAAATATTAGATTTAATTTTAAAAATTGTTTTTAGATCATTATTATTATGTGCCATGTTTTAATTTTTTATTCCTTTATTGAACAGAGGCAGGGTATAAAATCCATTTTTCTTGACTGAAAAGGGTAATTTAATTTGTTTCTTCACATAAACTTTTCATACTTTTTTACGGCTGTGATATACATAAACCACTTTAGTTCATTAAACATTCAGTCCTTTTGGTGAACAAAACAATGTCACTTGTTTGGTAGCGTTCACCTACATTTCTATTAGTACAAGAACCGGCAGCTGATTTCTGCAGGTATCTTTTTTTTAATGATTTTTTTTTTATTTTTAAGGTAAATATTTTATCATAGTTAACAATGAACGGAAAATAATAAAAGAAGATCTCTTATTACACCCTTCTGTCGCTTTTTTTATTAACATGCAAAATTTAATTTCGTTACTGAAGTTTTCTATAAAAAAAATTGAAGCACGAAAAATACCCTTTCTGGATAATTTTTACTTAATTCGAATTTACATCCGGTTGAAACAAGCAAAAAAATTCTTAAAATATAATCTGCTAACTGCATAATCATTAATTAATATCGCCATAATTAATCGTGTTTGAACCAACGGTTTTCCAGTTATTGGATATTTTACAACAAATATTTATTTTGTAAGGAATGATTAAAATAGCACAGCCGTTCATAAAAATAATAGTTATTCCCTGCCAGGTTAAAATAAGAAAAGTGAAAGATTAAGTAGTTTCCCGTTCCCATCTTTGGTGAGGCAAATATATTGTAGCATATCACCACGCCATATTGTCTAAGATCCGGCAGCTGATTTCTGCAGGTTGTTTTAATGAAACTCGATTTAAATGAATGATTAATGATAATGTAATACATTAGTGCCGGGTTGCCTAGCAAAAATTAGCCGTAATTACCTTTAATTAAATATATTGTAATTTATTTATTTAAAAAAATTGCAACTATATTTTTTTTAAGTGAATCAAACACATCATTTGAAAAAAAATGATGTGAAGAATGTAAAAAAAAAATAATGGTTGCCAGTTCTCAGTCAGCCACAACCTCCAAGATGCCAGGTGTAAACAGGTATGTTTTTGTTAATTATTTAAGCTCATCGTGTTTTTAAAAAAAATTGAAATTTAATTTCTTCTGTACACGATAGTTGCGCTGCGTTCTTGTTTACAACATTAAGCAGCGCGCGCGCGCATTCCTTCTCTCTCGTTTATTCTCACCCAGAATGAAAGTAATTAGTTCAAATAATGGCAACTACATGTGGCCATTTTTTTTTTTTACAGGTAACCATGTGTAATCGGGTACAGAAAAAAATAAAAATTCAATTTAGTATATAACTTTTTGAAAAACACGATGAGCCTAAACCATTTTTTACGCTTTTCTTTGAATTAAACGTCATTTTCTTTCAAATGACGTTTAATTCAAAAAATTGTAGTTGCAATTCGTAAAAATACATTAATTACAATATATTTAAATAAAGATAATTGCGGATATTTTTTGCTAGGCAACCCGGCAGTAATGTATTAAATTATCATTAATCATTCATTTAAATCGAATTTCATTCAAAAAAACAAAAAAAAAAAACAGATACCTGCAGAAATCAGCTGTCTTTGACAATATGGCTTTGACGTGCTGATGTGGTACAGTACATTTGCCTCAATAAAGAAGGGAACTGGAAACTTCTTTTTCTCTCACTTTTCTTATTTTAACCTGGTAGGGAATAACTTTCTTATGAACAGCTGTGCTATTTTAATCATTTCTTACAAAATAAATATTTGTTGTAAATTTTTCAATAACTGGAAAAGCGTTGGTCCAAAAACGATTAATTATGGCGATATTAATTAGTGATTATGCAGTTAGAGTATATTTTAAGAATTTTTTTTACGCGTTTCAACTGGATGTAAATGCGAATTAAGTAAAAAATTATCCAGAAAGGGTATTTTTCGTGCTTCATTTTTTTTCTTTTATAGAAAATTTCTGTAACGAAATCAAATTTTACATGTTAATAAAAAAAAGCGACTGATAAGAGATCTTTTCTTATTATTTTCCGTTCATTGTTAACTATGATAAAATATTTACCTTAGAGATAAAAATTTTAATGAAATACAAGCCTGCTTGCACGAGGCAGATGTAGCAGTGCAGGGAAATTATATTACTCTTTTCTGGTAACATTAGGGCCGTTCAGAAACACAGAGTATTCTGCAATACAGTGTGTTTAACTACTTTCATAAATAGCAAAAATTCTTTCCACAATTAAAATTTATTAACTTTGTTTAATTTCAGATAATTTCTTTAAATATATTTAGCGTACTTACAAATATTTCTTACTGTATACGGTACAAAATCGAATAGTTTATACTTGTATTAATATATTATTATTACACTCCCTTCATCAATGAAACGAATTTTAAAATTGCCACAATAAACTTACTGTACCTTCTACTATGATGTTAGGATACTGGAAGGCAGTATAAGTTTTTTTTTTTTCTAACTGATAGGGTTTATAATTTCTTAGATCTTGGCTCATGATATATTCGGAATTTTATATTTCGGAATTTGTATTATTTTTTATAACTTTATATAAAATAATTTCATGTTTTCTTTCACATTAATTTTTTATTTATTTTTTTATCCAACAGTCATTATGAATAAAGATAAATAAAACTTTAGCTTCCCTCATTATTTTTAAAACAAGTTCGTGTCATTACCATTGTTTTTAAAATCCTTTTCTGTATAACTCAATCACGACTATATTCAAAATATTTTATTCTCCTCCTCAAGTCTTATATATATATTTATTTTTTTAAATTCAAATATATCGGTGCGGTACAGCTTCGTTTATTAATGTATAACAGTTAATTAATCTGATTTAGGATTTCTAAGTAGGTTATAAATTATTACGAAAAAATGTGCGTAATCTTTATGAGCAGTTGATCAGTTGTGTAGCAGCAGGTGGCGCACTCCCATAGAGATTATAACAGTTATAAAAGTGTATTATTATAAAAGGAAGTGAACTGTTTTATTCGGGAAACTAAACCTCATTCTTTTACTCTACTATATGTGTAGCGTACCATATCTATGTGTTACGTGTTAGTTCCCACATACTATCTACCTCAATAAATCGTGTATACAGAATAATAAAAAAACAATCTACTATGTTGGAGGTCACGCTCGAATTATTGAATTGAAAACAATTCGTTTTCATATTTAAATTATTCTGTATAGTACATTCATAAATTTATAAATTTATTTAGTTCATCATTTTCTTATTAATATCTTGCAATTATTTACTTTTACAGATTCGGTCATTTACTTGTGTCCTGTTAATTGTTTTAAGCTTTTATACTTTTTCGAGAACTAGGCGAGATGTATATTATTTTAAATGTTATTGTTTATCAATAGATTGATGTTAATTTATATTCAATTTTATTTTTCAGTTTGTTGTTTTCATTTATAATAATAAAAAGCTACCAAAGTATAGTAATAATAAAATTTAAAATGGTTAGACAGAAAAAAAAAACAAAAAAACAGAATAAATATTTTTACAGGTGGAGAATATATTAAAAAAAATTTCTAGAAATATTCATCTAAAGGTTAAGCTTTTTTTGCACAAATAAAGTTTTCTCTAAACCCAGCACTCCCTTCAATAAAGGTTAAAATAAGAAAAAGAATTTTCAAAAACGTTTTTCTGCATGTTATGTCCGGGGTTTAATCTGAAAAAATTGTACACATATCTTGGTTGCTCTATGTATGAAGTATAGATTTCAAAAAAATTTTGAAAGGATATTTAAACCGAAGGGAGATAGAGCAATAGAACAAAAAAATTAATTTAAATTTTAAGAGGTAGAGGTTGATATTGAAAAAAATTTTTTTGGGATATGAATTGTATGTAACTCACAAATTTATTTTTATGAAGTTTTATCTAAAATGCCTCAGAAGAAAATCGAAATTATTTTTTTCGTGATATCTCCCACTCCCTTACCGAATTTTGAAAAAAATATATATAATCAATGCCCCATATATAGAAATATTTATGCCAATAGTGAAGAAAATCAGTTTGGTCAGTCCTGAGATCTAAACGCAGTACGACACATATATGTACATACGTACGCACGTACATACATATATTTGTTTTTTTGGTGAAGATGAAGTTTTTTTTCCTTTTTAGCCTCCGGTAATTACCGTTCAGGTATTACTTCAGAGGATGATATGTATGAGTGTAAGTGAAATGTAGTATTGTAGAGTCTCTGTCGACTATTTCTGAGGTGGGTGGTTAATTGAAACCCAACCACCAAAGAACACTATTATCCACTATTTAGTATTCAAATCCGTATAAAAGTAACTGCCTTTACTAGGATTTGAACGTTGGAACACTCGACTTTGAAATCAGCTGATTTGTGAAGACGTATTCACTACTAAATCTTATTATGGGTCTTATTAATGCTTTTGCTACCTTTGATTTACTTTGATGTATATAATTATGGTATTCGAGGGAAACGCCTTTATTACTTGATCATTGTCATGAAATTTACTGATGGTTTCTTATCTACGAAACCGAATATAAATATAATTTGAGATAAAAAAAAAATATATATATATATATACAAAAACTTATAATAAGATCGCCATAGGAGCTTCCTATAAAAAAAAAAATATCGTCAGAATCGCTTCATTTTGTGACGAATAATTATTATTAATAATAAAAAAAATATGATGAAATTGAGAACCTACTCTCTTTAATGGAATCGTTTAAAATTAAATATATATATAACATTTTATTTCGTAATATTGAAAGAAATTTCAATAAATGCAGATTTATTAATTATGATTTTATTTTTTTTTTAAATTTGTCCTAACAATCTAATTAATAAATTAAATAATAATATTATTACATCCCGGTTTTTGTAGTTCTCTTGACCCGATTATAAGTTACATCATGATGTTAGTTAAAATTGCAAAAAATATATTCGTATATTCATAATAATTCTAATTATTTTGCAATTAAAATTAGCATTTATTTATGGTTATATATAAAATTACTAAAAAAAAAGGAAAACAATAAGTTAATTGTTATCATTTTTTTATTTCTTTTGTTATTAAGAAAGTGACGACGAGGTAAAAAGTAACACTGTATACTATGTGCGTTAAAGAAACTTCCTTTTATGGTTGTAAAAATTAGTTTTGTTTAGCTCTTGACTGTGGTAGGAACGATGTTGGTATACCTTGACCAACTTTCAAAATTTTTATTCGATATATATTTTATTTCTTATTATTATCATCATTTTTTAAAATTTATGTTAAAACATCTTAAAAACTAAATTTTATGCAATAATCTGTCCCATTATATTAATTTATTTTTTTAAAGTAATCCTTTGAATGAAGTTGAAGTTTAATGTATACTAAAATATTTTTGTTTATTTTTAAGATGTATTTTTATATTTTTTTAAGTTTAATTATCCAACTAAAATTTCGGAAATAATATTTAAATAAAATAATTTTGTATACAAAAGTTTAATTTGTTACATTAATTCAGTAGTGTGGCCCTCATTTATATATAAAAATATTCTGTTCAGATTAAAGAAAGGAGCAACTCTATCCAAACACAGTGGCCTGGAAACCTTCTTGTGTACCTCTTAATATTTTAAACTTGTAAGTTCAGCGTTATTGCTTTAAATAAACTTATATTTTTTTTACTCTGATCAATATATAATATTATATAAATTACATCAGGAATTGGTAGTTATTATGTAATACTCCGCGGATAAACTGCCCCAGCATTTGGCTGGATGGATCGAGAGAAACCGTGGTGTCCTTTTTATTAAAATAACATCACAAAACACGTAATTAGTCATCAAATAAAATATAAGTGTTTAAGGTCCGTCTAACAGTCATTTAAAACATAAATTCATGATCTAATATTAAAGTAAATATAACAAAATATACTAAATATATATCATCAATGAATCCAAAATCCTTTTTTTTTTTTAATAATATAAATCACAATTCGGAATGTATTAATAATCTCAGCACGTACTTATGTAAATGTAAATGCAATTGAAGCATAGTTAGATGTAAAATTATCATCATTATATGTAATCTTTTATCATAACGAATAAATTTTGAAAAAAAAAATAGTTTATAATTTTTCAAATAATTCTAGGAGTTAGAAATAAATTGAACTTTGTCTTAAAAAGAAATTCCTTAATATAGAGCTAGCCATTTAAATTGCTTTAGTAACCCAGAGTTTTTCTATTTCTATTTAAATTGTTTCTTTTTTAAAAAAACGTAAGCTAAAAACGGAGGCCTTATGAAAAAATATTAATTTTTTTTTTGTCCTACAACCAGTATATTTACAATCGGCTCCTTAAATTGAACCATAAGTAAATCGTTTGATAAGAAACACTTGAAGTCAATTAGAACAAATATTTCTGCCAACAGTACATAGATCACAAAAACAAAATATTAATAAAAAATAAAAAAATAAATAGTCTAACCAAAGAAAAATAATAGTCAAGAATAATATCACTAGATTTGGCGTTGTCATTTCAGACTATCATGCACTAGCCCCTAAGTCAAGCACATGGAGACATTTCAACCTTCGGACGTTGACGTGATTTTCAAATTGGTGCTGGTACTTAACACTGCGCTGTCTCACAACATAAAGAACAGTCGGAAACTCTAGATATTTATGAATTTCATAATTCCGTGTGAACCTTGGTGCCTCTGAAATTTGCTCTCGTTTGTTTTGGAAGAGTTTTATGATATCTAAGTTACTATTACTTGATCCCAACAACTCCAGGCCACAAGTCCAGATTGGTCGTAGGATAACTTTGTAAATCAGTACTTTATTGGACAACGTGAGGCGTGAGTTTTTCTGTAGCAGCCAATACAGTTCCTTATACTTCGCGTTTAGTTGTTTTCTTTTCATCCTCACGTGACACTTCCAGGTCAAACGCCGATCGAGGTGAAGTCCTAGGTACCGCACACACTCCGTTTGTGGGATCAAGACAACATCCATGTACACACTGGGAGGACAGTCACCCTTTCGCTTGGTGAATGTAACATGCTTCGATTTATTCTTTAAGCTTCCATATTTTCTGCCATGCGCAGACAAGGTCTAATGCCATTTGCAGCTCCCGCGAGGTTAGTCCAGGCTCTTCGTTAACGGCAAGGATAGCAGTGTCATCGGCAAATGTGGCGACGATGCAGTCTTCCAGGGCTGGAAGATCCGCTGTAAATATGAAATATAACACAGGACCTAGTACAGAGCCCTGAGGGACACCCGACCTAATGTCAAAGAATTTCGATAACTCATCATTACGTTTTTCCTGTGATAAACGTCCCTCAAAATAATTCCCTAAGGCAAGGTAGTAGGGTTGAGGAAGTTTTAATTTTAATTTATAGAGCAAGCCAGGCAGCCATACCTTATCAAAGGCCTGTTGGATGTCTAAGAATGCTGCCAAGCAGAATTTTCTTTCCTCCAGACATCCACTGATGACCTTGACGATTCTATGGGATTGTTCGATGGTGGAGTGGTCGTACCGGATCCCAAATTGGTGGTACGGAATTTTTCCCTCACCCTCCAAAACTGGCCTTAGCCTGCGAAGTAATAGCTTTTCAAACAATTCAGATATGACCGGTAAGAGGCTAATAGACCTGTAAGAAGAAACCTCCTGTGCAGGCTTCCCTGGTTTCAAGAACATTACCACCTTCCATTCCACTGGAAAGTAAGACGTTCGCAGAACAGCGTTAAAGAGATCCTTAATGTACGTGAGCTTTTAAGGGGTAGCATGACGAGCATTTTGTGCGTCACTAAGTCAAAACACGAGGCTCTCTTTAGACGCCTTCCCTGGTTGATTAATTTTAGTTAACACCCTTGTTGAGATCGGTCTAATCGGTAAGATGAGTGGAATTGGGCCCTCTAAGAAGTCTTCAATATCCTTGTCGCTAGGACCCTCGTCATCGTGAGGTTGGAATGTTTCGCCTACGTGTGAAGCAAATAGATCGGCCTTCTCTTTATCATTCTCACCCATGGTCCAGTACGTCCTTTTTATGGCAGGAAGTGTTCTTATGGATCGTTATACTCCTTCGTAGCCTTCCATAAGGTGCATCCGTTCCTATTCAGTTAGAAAGATTTCTGATGTTTGCCTTTAATATTTCGTTTCTGATAGCCTTCAATAACCTCCTCAGTGTTCGCGCAGCCCTATTGAGAGGTGTTCTGTCTTCTGGCCAATTTCGTCCGAGACGCCGTTTTGAGCCAATTAGATCTATCACTTCTCTAGGAGAGGTATTGTCTGTGGTCGAATGTAAATCTTCAAGTGCAGATCACTATGCACCTTCCTGCATGACCGACCGTCAGAAAGTATGTTGCATAGTCAATATCCTCTCAGTTATCGAGTGGAGCTAGGCTAGATCCAGTCCTGATAAGATACCCAACCTGTTCGTTTCGTATCCAGGATAGGCCTCCTTTTCCTCCTCAGCACCGTCGTGCTCACTATAAGTAAAACAGCTATTATTCGACGTCGGAAAGTCCGACGTCGAATCATAGCTGTTTTCTACCAAGTGTATATAGATGATATACCTGAAGTAATAAAAAAGTCAAGTAAATTCGGAATCTTCGTTAGGTCCATAGGCCAGTATGTCGACTGAAATCCCCAAAAAACCTACAGGCCTACACCAGGACGTTTTTGAACGTAGATTTTGAACATACATCCTCAACATCTGTCCCATGTCGGTTATCAACCGCAAACCCCACAATGAGTCTTCCACGTTCCAGTCCCCTACAGCGATAAACCTTGAACCTAAGGTTGTAATGTATTCGGATAACAGTTCATTAGGTATAGAATGGCGCGAGGGACAGTATACCGCGGACCCTTATAGGTCCCAATCAGTCTGTAACTTTAACCGTGGTCGCCTGAATCTGGCTAGTGCAGAAACCTGAAAGTTTGTGATGCCTCAAAGAATTCCTAACCGGTATCTCAGCTCCCCCATGGGTTCTTCCGTGTGGGTGATTTCTTACATATATGAAAGAACATGAAGCCTAAGGTAATTCAGGTCTGTAATGTGCGTCTCTGATACTAGTATTACGTCCAGAGAATTGGTAATTGACCTAATTTTTTTCAGAAAGTAGGCCGTTATTGTTCCATGTAACGATCCGGGAAAATATTGTCAACAGATTTTTGAGAACGCCGTTCTCAGGTGCATGTTGAGTAAGCAAGGTTATTAGACTTCCAATCTGTTGAACTAGGAAATCTATATTTGAAGAAAGCCTGTCAAACCTGTCTACATTATTCTCACTATTACGGCTAGCCGCCGCAGCATACGTTCTGTGGAGAGACTCAGGCTTTGCTCCAACGGTCCCAGGCGCTCTATGTCCTATCGTGGAGAAATCTTTGTCTTCAAACGTGAGACCCGTCACCTTAAGATTAGCGGATGGACTCTCGGAGAAAGTTGTAGATTCCCATTCGCCTTTGGCCTTCGCTTCCTCACAAACATTTCTAAGTACACTCTGCAGCCTCGATAGTTTGCCCGATGGTCGGACTGACAAAAATCACAGGTTGCAGGAGTGCTCCTATCCTTCCTGGAACAATCAGCTGTTCGATGGCCTTCCCCACACTTTACGCAGCGGATGGGTCTCACGCAATTCTCTTTGGTGTGCCCGTACTGTTGGTATCTTATGCACTGCACGAGACCTATTGATTTCCGCGGTATTTCGAACGACACGCTACAATTCGCAATATACTTTAACTCAAATATATAATTGTATTGTTCTCTTGCGGCTCTGGGTCACGAAAAAAGTCGATGTAGGCTCTTTAGTTACTCTGTGGCGTGCATTTATTAATCCTTCATCCGATTCTCGTTACCTTTGATCTACTCTTCCTTGATCATCTCTAGTGGAATCGAGTGGTGCAGATTCCTAATCACGGCACGAAAGGCTAGTTGATCCTTTCTAGTGAAGGTATAACCGCCGGCCTCCGTGGCGCGAGTGGTAGCGTCTCGGCCTTTCATCCGGAGGTCTTGGGTTCGAATCCCGGTCAGGCATGGCATTTTCACAGACGCTACAAATCATTCATCTCATCCTCTGAAGAATGCCTAACGGTGGATCCGGAGGTTTAAAAAAAAAAGAAAAAAAGTGAATGTATAACCAATCAAACTATGTTCTCTCATTATATGTATGGTTTTTTTTGTACGCTTCAATATATTTAGAGATTATTCTAAGTTGTTTACCTCCCACTAGTCGAACGTTGTAATCCTACTTACAGACGGCCGTTTCTATATGTTTGTATAACCTTAGCTTGTCATTTATCCCGTAAATTACAATAGGTGCGGGCTTGACGGGTTCCGTTTGGTTCGTAATACTTGTATCCTCTAATGGAAGGCCTCTAAATCTATTTGATATGGGTAAATCACCATTGCTAGAATTATGAATTGCAGTTTGTTTTCTCAGTTTTCCACTACTGGAGATAGGTTAGGATTCCACAATTACACTGTTATCTCTTGAATTTCTGGATAAATTGTCTTCGCTATGTCATCTCTAATTAGTTTTCTACAAGCTATCCTCCTCGGATCCTGCAATCAGATACCCCTACTTCAGCCATATGAGCTGGTAGTAACTGATCTATAGTAAGTAGTAAAAAACATAAACAAATAAACAAACACTCCTTAGCAACGAACCAAAATAATCCTCAAAGTATTCTAAATACTGTTTTTGACTTACTTGATTTTAAATCCAAATAATCGTTTATACACTACACTAGGCCAGCACAAATGTGTAGTTTATAAGTCGGAAAAACACAGTTAATAAAAAATAAAGGTTTGTCCAAATAGCCTCTCTCTTCCTGTTTAGCCTTCGGTAACTACCGTTAAGATAATTCTTCAGAGGATGAATGAGGATGATATATAATGTCCAAATAGCCTAGGTAACCCAATAGGTTACCCACGGCAGAAGTTATTCAAACAATTAATTAACTGTTGCAAACCAAAAAATAACTATTAGAAACATAAAACACATTAAACAGAACACAATGAACAAGAAATAGTACTATATATAAACAAAATAACTTAAAAAAATAATTTTTATGAGAATCTAATTATCTAATCCAATATGGCGCTCAAACATGTGTTACATACAAAAAAATACATATGATTATATTAAGAAAATTGTTAAATTTTTTCATAGATAATTTTATTGTTATTTTCTTAGTTTATTTTTCACAATAGATTTTTCAAAATTTTCTAATGAATTTTTATGTATACCCTTTTAAAAGAATAGAAATATTATTAGTATTTCATGATTATTTTTAATGAAACTATAGTAATTCTATTTATGAAAGACCGTTTTATAGTAAGACAATCTTACTCTCTCTCTTTTTTCTGTTTTAGCCTCTGAAGTACTATCTTAACTGTCAGATAGTACTTCACAGGATGAATGAGGATGATATTTATGACTAAATTAAGTGTAGTCTTGTACAGCCTCAGTTCGATCATTCCTAAGACGTGTGGTTAATTGAAACCCAACCACCTTAGAATACCGGTATCCACGATCTAGTATTCAAATCCTTGTAAAAATAACTGACTTTACTAGTACTTGAACTATGGAACTCTCAACTTCCAAATCAGTTGATTTAGGAAGATACGTTCACCACTAGACCAACCCGGTGGGTTAAGACAGTCTTACTAGGTAGATTAAAACCAACGATTTCCTTGAATTTCTCCAGAACCCTCCTCATCAAAGTATATGAATTCTTCTTGTGTAAACGAATAGGCTGTTACGGATCGGAATTAAGTTCGAATAAGTTTTTAATTAATTTCGTTACAATTATTGTTTAATTTTGGAGTATTATCCCATCGCTAATTAAAAAGTAATTTTACCAGCTTAATAATCAATTTATTTTTTACTTAAATCTATATAATAAACTTAAAATTCAATGTTTATTCTTTATTTTTTTTGTATTTTCCTTTTTTTGTAAGAGGTCATGAATCTTTGGATGGGTTAAGTTTTTAAATGAACACATATAAATGCCCAGTTATTATATATTTAATTTTACAAAATGTTGATTGATGAATTCTTTTCCTAAGAAAAAAAGAAATCAATAAAACTATCTTTCAAATGGATTTTTATTTTTATTTTCTATAAATTAAATGCATCTTACGATGTAATTGAACTGTTAAAACAATAAAAATTTAGCTATATAATTATGAAATAAAATTAAAATGATGGAATTTAAATGGTAGAAATGGATTTGTTTTATAGATTTTTCAGTCGGTTTGCCGGACAGAATAACGATTTTAAGGATATCCTTTTCTGAACAACAGTTCGTTACTTCAAATACTTGTCAATTAGTAAGTTAGACTGTTTAAATATTATTCTCGGATGAAGAATAATAATATTGTTTTGTGTATAAAATAAACAGATTTTCCAAGTAAATAAATTAAGAACTTGCCTTGAAAATACTAAAGTACTACTACAGGTAGGAAATTAATAAAACATATAAGTTATAAAAATGAATGCGCAATAAAAATGATTTTTTATGTTCATTACTATTAATATTATTTTATTATTACAAACATAACTATAAAAATAGTCGTGAAAAGCTTATTTTAACTTTCAGATTGATTAATGTAGAAGTTAAAAAAAGAATTACATTTAATTTAATTTGTTCGTGGATTTCTCATTTTATCAGATTCACATAAACTTATAACTTTGTTTTAATCTTGTTTTCTTTATTATTATTTGTAAATATTATGAAATAAATAACGTAAATTATTAATAAATTGAAATATAACAACTAAAACGCAATTGAAGTGTGTTTGTGTGTGGATGAAGGGATTTCTGGCAACTCTTTGTTTTATTTGGATCAGTAATCTTGATCTTAATTACTAATGACTACTATGCATAAATGACTCACCATTTTAAGCCGTGTTAAATTAATTTCAAGCTGTAAAACGTAACGGAGAGACATATAGCCGAGAAAAAAATTAACTCTTCACTGATAGTTTATTGTCTTAATCTAATTAAAATGTAAACAATATACCACAGGTTTCTTCTGAGTATATTGTAACTAAAATTAGTTTATTTTTTGCTTATTAGAACTAACATAATAAAAAAGAGGTATATATTTTTAATTTATCAAAAAAGTAAATTCTTTTAGAACAGTTTTTAATTACTTAGGAAAAACAGTTGGGTTTCCTAAGGATATGATCGATCATTACTGATCAGTTTTTAAGGCGTTTAAGACATTTTTGTTGGTAAAATAATTTTTTTTTTTCTTGATGATATCGTATATTTGAATTATTATTTATTGCAAAACTTTTTTTACAATCAGAGGTTAATAATTATTAATAAATCAATATATTTAAATTAAAAAAAAAGTTAAAAAAAGATGATGCCAGATTCGAATCGATGTGCCTCCCCTTGAAGATCCAAATATCCAGTTGATTAAAATCTTATTTGGCTATAACTCTGGAACCAGTAAAAATAAGTACCACTTATGATATATCGTTGAAAAGCTCTCAATCAGGGGTTATTACTGCAGTTAAGAAAAAGTCTAGAATCTATTTATTTTTTTTTTTAATTTTGGACTTTTTTGGCCACTTTTGGTCCAGTCGATTGCAGTCAAAAGAAAAGGTGCACAATTAGATATTAACACAGTCCTAAATCCAAAATTTCAACATTCTGCGCTAATCGTTTTTGAGTTATGAGAGATGCATACGTACGTACGTTCGTACAGACGTCACCCCGAAACTAGTCAAAATGGATTCAGGCATAACCAAGATGAATATTCCATTGAAGTCTGAAAACCGAAATTTTTCACTATCACAGTACTTCTTTTACTTCAAACAAGGAAATAAAAACACAGTAACTTACAACATTAAAAAGTATATAAATTAGTAATATATGAAAAAAATTAATTTAATATATAAATTGTATATAAGTAGTAAGAGATAGAAGAACAATTGCTAACATGTACAGGAACCAAACAGCAACAGTAATAATTGAAGAACATAAGAAAGAAGCCGTAATAAGAAAGGGAGTCCGACAAGGATGTTCCCTATCTCCGTTACTTTTTAATCTTTACATGGATCTAGCAGTTAATGATGTTAAAGAACAATTTAGATTCGGAGTAACAGTACAAGGTGAAAAGATAAAGATACTACGATTTGCTGATGATATAGTAATTCTAGCCGAGAATAAAAAGGATTTAGAAGAAACAATGAACGGCATAGATGAAGTCCTACGCAAGAACTATCGCATGAAAATAAACAAGAAGAAAACAAAAGTAATGAAATGTAGTAGAAATAACAAAGATGGACCACTGAATGTGAAAATAGGAGGAGAAAAGATTATGGAGGTAGAAGAATTTTGTTATTTGGGAAGTAGAATTACTAAAGATGGACGAAGCAGGAGCGATATAAAATGCCGAATACCACAAGCTAAACGAGCCTTCAGTAAGAAATATAATTTGTTTACATCAAAAATTAATTTAAATGTCAGGAAAAGATTTTTGAAAGTATATGTTTGGAGTGTCGCTTTATATGGAAGTGAAACTTGGACAATCGGAGTATCTGAGAAGAAAAGGTTAGAAGCTTTTGAAATGTGGTGCTATAGGAGAATGTTAAAAATCAGATGGGTGGATAAAGTGACAAATGAAGAGGTATTGCGACAAATAGATGAAGAAAGAAGCATTTGGAAAAAATATAGTTAAAAGAAGAGACAGACTTATAGGCCACATACTAAGGCATCCTGGAATAGTCGCTTTAATATTGGAAGGACAGGTAGAAGGAAAAAATTGTGTAGGCAGGCCACGTTTGGAATATGTAAAACAAATTTTTAGGGATCTAGGATGTAGAGGGTATACTGAAATGAAACGACTAGCACTAGATAGGGAATCTTGGAGAGCTGCATCAAACCAGTCAAATGACTTAAGACAAAAAAAAAAAAGTAGTAATTAGAAATATGTTTTAAAATTGTATAACGATTTACTGTAAGAAACATGAATAATAGGTAAAGTAAAGTAAAGGGTTTAATTAATATTTTTTAATAGTATTTTGAAAAGACAATCTGTTAAAACATGAAACTTTAGATAGTTTTTAAGGAAGAAATAGATGTTAGATGATGATGATAATAAGGCAGTTAGTAGAAAGTAATAAATCTATCAATGAAACTAGTATTTTTATCGTTCATAAAACAATTATCTAAATAAGATATGTAGGACGTAATAAATATATTAAAATTAAAATATTAGAGCAGAATAGAAAGGAATGTAGAAGTAAGTCAAACCAGTGAAGCGACTAATAAAAATAATAATTACGCAAAAACTTATTTTTTAATTATGTTAAATTTCATAAAGTAATAGAGATTTTCTGAATTTTGAAATAATACCTTATATTGCTCTGATTTAAATAGTTTAATTACATTAATTTAAAATACCGTTGAATTTATTACAAAAAGTTTTATAGGTTTAAAATTACAATTTTTTTACCGATTTTCTTTTCTGTATTAATTCTTAAGTAATGTGATTAATTAAACATCGGAACTAGTCACTTATACATAATAGATTTTAATGTCAATGACCTAGATCAATAATTTCGAACTATTAGATTTGTACCTCACTGTACTATGCATGTACTGTTCTGTTACCTATGTGAATAGCACAAAGTGATAGGGCGTTTTCTGAATACGCCTTTATCACTTATTTATCCTCGATCCCTTTTATTCCATTATCTGTGTATTATACCCGTATATTTTTCTTTGTATTCTTGTTGAATTAATATTTGTTACTCTCAATAAAATGATTAATTATACGGACTAGACTATTTTATTGATTTTTCTTTTTGTAAGTTTATATATTAAAAAAATCCTATTTCTTTATGATTTAATATCGTTTAATAAAACTAGTATTATAGAACGTATGTATCCATTAAATTCTTTTACAGTTTTTTATGCGTACGGGATACCTTAACTCCATGCCCGTTGGAATTCTTTGCAGCTTATTTCATAAGCAAATATTGCAAAATATTTAACGTTTAATAATATTTCCCATCGTAAATTACATTCTCACTAATATTTAATTATATTTATTTATAAAATTAATTTTTCTTTCCCAGCGAGTATAGCTAGGTAGAATAGCTATATTAAAGGGGTAAGTAAAGTAATCATGTCAAAAATGGAGTATCGAGTATTTTACAAATATTTACGTTTTAGGGTCCAACTAGTTCATGTAGACAAAAAAAAACTTTTATGTATGAACGCACGTATGTGTGTTGCACTGCTTACGGCCTTTTATCTGAGGATTAACTAACCGATTTTTTTTAAATTTCGCTCAATATACAGTGTGTATCACGAAGTTCTCCCAGTACTTTAATAACCTCTTTTATTCGTAAAAATAATGGAAATAGTTCATATAGTTTATGAACTAAACTTTAGTTGATCATAGTTTAATATATAAAGTGTATCACAAGGTTCGCCCGGGACTTTTCATAACCCATTCTACTCAAAAAATAAAGGAAAAAGTTCGTATGTTCTAAAATGCTTCGTTTGTGAATTACGGCTAGCAAAATATTACGGTTGGATTTCAGCTACCCCAGTGAAATGAGGTCTTACTGAAATTTTTATAAGTTGATTAAGGGGTCAAATTAATGATTTATTATGGGTTTTTTCCTGAAACGAATAAAATAGATCCCAGAACCGTATCTGCAGTAGGTTTTGAGAAATATGGGGGTGAAAACCAATAAATTAGGGTAAAACATTTTTACCTAATTTATTGGTTTTCGTATTATTAACTATTATTCGTATTATTTTTCGTAATTCGTATTATTTAACGTACAATAACATCGTTAAATGAGTAATAAACACATAATATTTCAAACAAAACTTGTGGATATTTTAATTATGAACAAATGAATCTCTTAGGTATAGATGTTGACCTAGGTGTTTATGATAACGATAAAACTGTTTTGTTTAAGTTTCCTTAAACTTTAAATAGAGATATTTCGAATAAAAATAAGAAAAGTTAGAAAAATTTCTATTTAGAAATAATACAGTAGACCAAAGCGGATTATACGTACCAGTTTATAATAAATGTTAAAAAATGAGCCACCATTTTCAATACATGTTGAAGATGTGTTTGCTGCTTTTGTTGCTATTTTTAATTCTACAGAGGTGACCTTAAGTTGCTCAGCCGCATCCATAATGCGGACAATTATTTCCTCACGAAAATGTATTTTTTTTTGGTATACAATATGTTTTATCCTTCCCTAGAAGCAAAAATCTAAAGGTATTACATCAGACGATCTTGGCGACGAGGAATGTAGACATCTACGACCAATCCATATCTCAGGAAAATGATGGTTTAAGTGAATGGAAACGGCAAGGGAGTGGGGAGGCGCGCCATTGTGCAGCCAAATAGAACACCATTTTGCGTTTCAGAACTACACGAACATCTTCAAGCACCTGCGGCAATTTTTTTGAAGAAAGTGCAAGAAGACCTTAGTATTTAAGCGGCCAGGTAATATTTACGGTCCAAACAGTTGATTATGAAGAAGGCTGCACCACAGATTGACGCTAAATCGATGATGAAAGCCATACATGTTCATTTTGGTAAGTTGTTAACGCCATCTCGAGTGAAATTTGCCGGTAAACATTTGTCGGTAAACAAAACATACTTGTAGAGTTGTAAATTTATATTCCACCAGTTGTAGAACTCCAAGCAAAAAGGACCGTTTCCTGTGTGTAGATGTTGAACTGGCTGTTTATGATAAGGATGTTTAAGTGTCCTTCAAACCATCGAATTCGAAACTCCGATCAGCTTAGAAAGACGTCGTGTGCTGACGCTTGGACTGCGTTGAACTGCATCAATAATAATTTTATCAGTAACAGCGTCATGTAAGATAGATCGTTGGTAGCTGTTACGAATACTAGGTAGTGTACCTGTTTCCCGTAGAATGCGAAAAGTCTGGCTAATTGTTTTGGTATCTGGAGTTTTGCGATTCAGAAAACGTATTTCATGTTCTACTATGACAACTGTAGCATTACCATTACACACACCCAAAATGAATACTATATCAGCGTATTAATATTGTAAATAAGTATTATTTCAGTGGCATAAGGCATTACTTCAATGACAAACCGATCAGGTTTAAACTAAGATTCACAAAAAACCTTCTTAACGACAGCACAGTTCAGAGTACCCGATATACTTAATGCACCTTACAGAATGATTTATACACTAATACAGTATTGCGCATTGATGTTCAGCTACTGTTATTTATTGCCAACTTTGAAATAATAAATTTGTTAAAAATTTATTGTATTTCTGTTTTAAGAAAAAAATTATCTAAATAATGTTTGTTTATTTATTTATTTTTATTTTACAATTTTTGTGTAATTTCCAGTTTTTTTTAAATTTTTTTATAAATTTTTCACATCATCGAAAAAGAATTTGATTTTTGTTTACAGTAAATAAGTACTTTTCTGGCAAAAGACGTAATGTACTGTTTCTAAATAAAATTCGAATTTTTCTAACTTTTCTTTGGTTTATTCAACTTATCTTTCACCAATTCGTTCAGAATTAGATTCTCTATAAGTTTTATTTAAAAGTTTTAGTATTTATTACCCATTTAACAAAGTTATTGTACGTCAAACGTAAAAAACAGAGTTTTTTTACCCCAATTTATTGGTTTCACCCCATATTTCTCAAAAACTACAGCAGATACGGTTCTTAGATCAATTTCATTCGATTTTTCAGCTCAAAAACCATAAAAAATTCCTAATGAACGTTCTAAAAATTTCAGTTCAAGCGAAATCGTTAATTAGCCGTAAATCACAAACGAAGCAAATCGAAGCATATGAACTTTTAACATTATTTTCATGAGTAGAATAGGTTATAAAAGTCCCGGGTGAACTTTATAAAACAACATTACATGGAGAATTGATCATATTAATTCTTTTTCAAACCAATTTCGATTTTTTCAGTTGTATTTTAAGAAAAGATTGTCAAACAAATTTTTTACAGACAATGCATGTATAAATAATCCAAAATATGTTTTTTCAAAAAATCAACTCTCCCCTCCTCTTAAAATTAAAATATATGATTTTTCATATCTAGAGCTTTTTTTCATATATAGAGCTGTCGAGGTATGTCTACAATTTTTTAAATTATAAACCCCAAACAAAATTTATAAAAAAAAAAAAATGAAAATATCCTTTTTCTTATTTTAGTCTTTATTCAAGGAGGTATTAGATTTAAAAAAAATTAACTAAGCAAATTTATTATTCTTAACCTACATATGAATCTTTTTAGAGAAATTGTTCTTAAAATTTATTCCCCACCTCCAAAAACATATGTTCCGTTTTTTTGTTTTTTGGCAGTAACTCTTTTAATTTTTATTATTAATAGCCGGGAAAATCGTGCAATTCTTTGCCAGCTTTCTTATTTGATGTTTTGTTTTTCTTCCATGTTTTCTACTTCCGCGAAGATCCCTGTTCAATTAAAAGGATGGTCTTTTTGTAGAATGAAATTAAAGATATAATAAAAAGAGATGTATCTACCACGTCAGTCATTATTATAAAACAAAAATATTTATGTTTTTTACATCGATGACAAAAATGGTAAACATATGTCTATATAATTTTCATATTTTTGAAATTTCATTTTTAACTTAATTCAACAATAAAGCCATCTAAAAAAGCACAGATCTCTGGAAAATTACTAAATGTAGAAAAAGAATCAAAAGCAATTATTATAAAAATTAATTTTGTAAATAATTATATCTTGCTTCTGTAATACCACTTTTCTAAACTATTTATTTCTAATATCTATTTATAGAAAAATACGCATTCTCTTGTTAGTAAGAGACCGGATTATATGCATTTACATATTTGCATATTAAGCCCATCTCCCCCGATTATTGCATATTTTCCTTAAAATCTAGTGATGATGCATATTGTCGCTATACTTACAATATTTTTCGGTGGGTACCGTGTTAATAAATGAAATCTTAGTTGTAGCCGGCCAAACCTATTAGCTGCACGGCTCTTAGAACGCACTTATCAGCCGTGGAACAGTACCTCTCTCTGATTGTCTATGTTTACAAAAGTAACAAAATGTTAAATAATTGTTAATTATCGAATTTATCGATATGTTATTCAACTTCGTACTAATTCTATGCTGATTTTGAAATAAAAAAAACTAAAAATTACTACTTTTATGTTATTTAAAGTTGCATATTTTATGCATTTTTCAAGCTTTTTATGTAGCATTTAATCCAATCTCTACTTATTAGACACACATTGTGGAAGAATTTATTGTGCGTCAAATTAGGATCAATTTTTACAATTTTATTTTCGAACTTTTATTTTACTTAATTTTCATTTCGTTTGTACAAATTTCTTTATGAATTTGTGGCTTATCGATATTTCACTTACATTATTATTAAGGAAGTAAATAATTATACTTTTGTAATCCTTTTTCTATTGTTCCTTCGTGTGGAATGATTATGACGAAATTAGGCTCATTGCCTTTTACTAAAAGACATCAACAACCCTGTGAGTGTATATGATGGAGGTGAAAACAGTAATAAAAAATTTTATGGCTTTATCTTCGTTTGAAAATTAGTTTATGAAAAAAATTATAATGTTATCGCGAAGACCGAAAGGTAAACATCCCAAATGTAATGTAAATATCAGTGACATCACACAGCCTTAACCTTCACTATAATTATATGTTGCCAAAGAATATATTGATTCCGTTTCTTCTAATCAGAAATTTTAAAAAAAATCTAAATTCGGTTAATTGTAACATCTTAAGTTAAGAAGTGACAACCCACCGGGTTGGTCTAGTGGTGAACGCGTCTTCCCAAATTAGGTGATTTAGATTTATTCGAGAGTTCCAGCGTTCGAGTCGCAGTAAAGGCAGTTACTTTTATACGGATTTGAATACACTAGATCGTGGATACCGGTGTTCTTTGGTGATTGGGTTTCAATTAACCACACATCTCAGGAATGGTCGAACTGAGACTGTACAAGAATACACTTCATTTACACTTATACATAGCATCTTCATTCATTCTCTAAAGTAATACCTGAACGGTAACTCCCGGAGGCTAAACAGGAAAAGAGAGAAAGGTTTAGAAGTGATACAATGTTTTGTTTCTTAAATAACTATATATATAAATCGTATTAATAGTATATAATAGGAGTTGTTTCGTTATTTATTTACTACTTATCGATTAATTATATTCCATACAGTACGTTACTTATAACGTGAGTAGCATTTGTTGAAGACGTTAAAAAAATGTTGGACTTTCAGCCAACAGTGCAACAGTATGAGTAAAATATAAATATTTTTATCATTTAACTAAGCTTATGAATGCTGTTACTAAAAATTGAGATATATTTGAACAGTACAGTTCATTGAAAATGGACAGTTCTTTTTAGTGAATTATGTAGTATTGAAATTCGAATACCTTAGTTAAATACCTCCAAGCGGTAAAAAATTCCAACAGATACGTGTGTTAATCATCGAACTGAGGTATTTTGCAAGTGTGAAAAAAATCCAAAGAGGATGTCGGTTCCATATTATTTATTACTACATAAATCGATGTATGTTTCATTACTGCAAATTCTTTTAGTATTAAGTTATAAAATACGATATATAAATGTTGCTTGATAAAAACTTTATAACCCTAAGTCGGTAATCAAACACAAAACTTTCACTAGTAAGTTGTTCGAGAAATAGAGAAATCTGCTGACTACTTTATGTCTGCGGCGACCAATTCATTTAATGTTTAAAGAATAAACGCCATTTTCGTTTATTTTGTGGTCAAATCGTGAGAAAATTATTTTTCATTTAATTTCTTTTTATTTGTTGTCATACAAAGAAAACCACAAAAAGGTTTTGTATGAATTTTGAAAACCACAGACATATGTATGTGTATAATATATAGACGTGTTGTTTTGTGGTTTGTTAAACACGGAGTAGGCACTTCGTCTTACAAAATTATATCTTTGATTTGTTCTATCTTTTTTTTTTTTAATGTAATAGTTGTAGATAGATCTCTGTGCAAACAGATTTCTATTAAAACAGAAAGTTTTAGTAAATTTTAAACGGTGTGAACCACACATAACTTTCTACACAATTTCCTCATTTAAATTTTACCTTAAAAATAAATCTTAGAGATATATTGTAATTTACACAATTATTCATCTTATGTACTTAGTTCAAAATATATTATTGGTTGTATGTATGGAAATAGAATTTATGGAAATTTGAATTGACTTACATATATTTTAAAGTTGAAAATTTAGTTTTTGTTTTGGTAACAGATTTTACTTTATTTATTTTATTTTGTTCTTGTTATTATTGTGTCGGGTAAAAATCGACATACTTAAATATTTTAATGGAGTGATGAAATGAACATTTTATTTGATTTTTTTTTCATAAAATCGATTATATTGCTTATCAATGTTTCATTTTTTCCAATTTTAAAAAATAGAACTTTTACATGGACCGAGATAGTCGATATGGATAGAGATAGTCGATTGAAAAAAAAATGATACAGGTACGTTTAAAATAATAATTATACTTTTTATTTTAAAGCCAAAATAAATACTACAAACAAAACAATTTTCCTATTCCAGTTTTTGTTAATTTAAAAAAAAAATGATATACAAAATATAAATTTTGGTCAAAATCTCGTAAATATTACAAACCACCTGAATTTTTGCCATAAGCAGTTAGCAGTTTATATATTGATGAAATAAATAAAAAAATTCCATCAATTCTTTTGGCTTGATTGAAAAAAATTGGTGTCAAAATTGCACTATTTTTTTTTAAGAATAAAATTAGTATAAAAAAGTAAAACTATAACGTGAGAAAGGAGGAAATTTTTCTCAAAAAAAGACTACTTTGTTGTTTTCTTACTGCTATATTTATTTAGTGAGATGCAACTGTAGCTAAAGTATTTTCATAAAGAATGAAAGAAGCGGAAGATTAGAAAATTTAGATTTTTATGGTTAGTTTTGTAGTTTAATATAGCATAACTTCTTTTAAAATTAGTTTACATAAATAAAATAAATATCATTTAAAATAGAAAGAGTTTGGCTTTTATTTACTTTTACTTTTTTTCTAGAAAAGATTAAAAAAATATATTTTTCCTTGCCTACCTTTTGAGTCTTCATATGCACGTACGCGCGCGCGCGCGCGCGCACTCACACATACACACACACACACACACAAACACAAAAAAGCGTATTTTTTTTTAAACGTATTTATTAAAAAACTTAAGTCTGAAAGAAATTATGTTATCCAACCAAGATGAGAGAGTATGAAAAATACTGACAGAAAAAATGACTGGTTCTGGTAAAAACCTTTTTTAATTTTTTTTTTAAGATGTTATAGAGAGAATAGAGATATAAAAATTTTTAGTATCTCTCTTTATTATGTTTAGAACCTACATTTTTAAATTTGTATACTGGAACAGAAATTCATGTTTATTATAGAAAAAATACATTGTATCCTAGGAGTGCAATTAAGCTCAACTGAATTTGTTAATAAGTAAGATCATTGTCATTAAGCTCAAGAATACAGTTAAATTATAGGATTTGTTTGTATCATAACCAAAATTAAAAGGAATGGACTTCAATATATTTAATAGGCATGGACTTTTTACATTTATCGAAAAAATTTATGTGGTAGAAAAAGTAAATTGTAGAATTGTTAAACAATTGTAAAATTTCCAACAGATTCAAAAAATTAGTTAGCCTACTTGAAACGTTATACATCGGTACTTATATAATGTATACTGTTTGTGTGTGTGTGTGTGTGTGTGAACGCGCGCGCGCGTTAACATGTTGTGACGATTTTCATATCTCTTTATACAGCTGTTTACGGCTCAGTCTCTGTTCAAAATAAACAAAGAAACGAGCAATGTAACGGTGGCTTTGCTTATATTCATCCATGCATGACAGTGCCACTTGTGTACGATTGTTTTATCAAGCACTATCTTCACAGAGGTATTGCGGTAATTCCGTCATCATTTCTATGTTAAAATTTATTCTAAAACGGATATATACACTTGTGTAATTTTCCCTTTTTCCCTTTACGCATTAGATAATGATTACTTTTTTTTAATTTAATTTAAAGACGTATAGTTTTTTTTTAAATTCAGTTGAATTACTTAATAGCATTATTATTATTATTGTTGAGTTAATTGTGGTACTTATCGTTTACTTTAAAAATTGTTTTATTAATAGCTGCAGTAATAATAAATTATTGAAGTGGAGTATTAAACCTCAGCCTGCTTCGCTTCATTTTTATTAGTTTTTGAAAAGCTCATGCGTTATATTGTTTATTATTAAAATTGTAAATCTAATAGAAAAGTATTTTATAATATAATGTAGGCTGTTTAATTTAAAATAAATTTTATTTAAGTTGTTTTAGACAGTATAATAATTCTGAAGTTATATAAAACATAGATTTGCAAAATGTCCTAACCTTTTTCAAATTCTCAGACTCTCTTTTTTTATAGATTCTAATAACCGATTTGGATCCATTTTCTTGTTCCGGATTCTCAGATTAATTTATTCGTTCGATTTAAGAATCGTTTCAATGTTTATTGGAACTTTAGCTTTATTGAATCGGAATCCATGACTGCGTCCGTCGACTGCGTCCTTTGTTCGTTTAACGAGTTACTTATAATGCGTTAAATTTTTGGATTGTCATATCAGATTTCTGTTGATAATTGATTTCTAATAACAGAATCCTAATCGGGATATAATACTACGGAATCGATAGAGTTAACTCGTTCAGTCAGGCCGGAAAATGTTAACTTCCGGTACAGGAAATACTAACCTTTTGGATCACTTCGACACACATAGATTTAGAATAAATTAGAAAAACCAATTTCAAAATTTTTAGGTATTAACTTTTTCTAAACAAGAAATAACAAAATATAATTTCCTGTTTCCAGTAAATATATTTGTTCATCCACCTTCGTCTAGTCATAGAATTCAGAATTTAGAGCTTATAATAACATCAATTAATTTGAGTAGATAACCCCGAAAATTTCCGTTTGGAACACTTTGAGAAATGATATGAGAATATAGAAAACCGTAAGGCGTATTATTAATTGTAGAAGTAAATTTTTTAATAATGAAATCGCTGTAGATTAATTTCACCAGGTAGGTAAAGACATTATAAGTTTAATTTAATTTTAAAAACTTAGCTACTTCATTCGTAATACCTTACGGTGGTTTCGGAGGCTAAACAGAAAAAGAAGTTACTTCATTCGTGGTGTTTCATTATACAAATCCCCCCCCCCCGCTACCAAGGGATTTGTTGCTCATTATTGTCGTTATAAAGTTCAAAACAACCCTTTCTTTTAATATTTTACAATTTGTGGGTAACCTTCTTCATTGAAGAAGGGTTTTAAGACCGAGATCTTATTAGTATGTATGTGCATCCGTCCGTTAACCGTATTATACATCTTTTTTTCATGTGTAAAATTAGTTAGCAGAAGGCTATGATGTAGGAAATCTTACTATAATTTTAACTCTCGTAACAATTATTAAGATTGTTTGGGAGTTGTAATAATAATTCCGTTTCTGTAGTTTTTATTTTGTTTTTCGTAAATTTTTATTCATTTCGAAAGGTAAATGTTAATTTAAAATAAATTGCTATATTACAATAATTTGACATAATCGTTGAAACGAACTTTCCTAGAATTTTACTCTTCCTTTATACTCGTAATTAAAGTAAAATGAACATTGAGTTTATATTTACTTATTTTATCGGTGATAACATTAACAACGTATTGGAACCGTACATTGTTTGCTATTCTTATACTTATGATAAACAACTCGTGTCACGTATAGAAATCACGCGCAACTGTCGTACCAGCACGTAAGCATATATACAAATAAAAACTTATGTCCAGCACGTAAGCATATATACAAGTAAAAAAAACGATGTTAAATGCAGATGCTGTATAACCGATGATAATTTATTATTCATTGTTAATGAAAAAAATGGAGGTATCTATGTGAATAAAAAAAAATATATATATAAAAAATGAAGGTCACAGAACATCAAATATTTTAATATTATGTTTATTGTCATTATCAATTCGTAAAATGTAATTATATCAGTACGATAAAAGATTTTTAAATGTCAAGGATATTAGCTTATTAAAGGATACAAGATATCTGACAGAAATAATTATCTAAAAATAAATAACATTTTTAATAAGGTATTCTGTTAAATAACTGAATTACCCAACTACTTCTTAGGCTACTCGTATGTTTATTTCACGATTAAATATTGAACTTCTCTTGATTATAACAACCTTCTAAAATAAAAAATAAAGAAGTTGAAACAAATTTAAAAATAAAATATTCATTCGTCTGTATTCATTTCGTGTAATGAATTGGTGTTTTACAGATTTTATTTTGATATATAAATACATTTATTAAAACAAAAATTTATGACATATATAGCGTAAAGAAAATGGGTTCACAATTATCTCCATTAAAATACTAAAAGCAATCCGGTTAATACTTTTTGAATAAAAATAATTATTTGCAAGATACATTAAAGAATTACTTATAATTTATATTTATACATGTGCTTCCATCACAAACATGTGAAAAAAAATTCCATTAGCTACCGCTAAATCCAATCATATCATTCTATAAAATTTTCTACTGCATTATACATTTCTCTTCTTCCATTATTATTATTTCAAAATTCTATCAAACAATTAAAATTTTTTCCAATATTCTTGTGTATTTTTAACTTACTCTTTGAATTTTTGATGAGAATCCCTTTAACACTCCTACTTAAAAATTATTTTTAAATTTAGTTCATGTTCCAGGAGGAAATATGGCATATGTTAGGAGTGTCTTCTACAAATCTAAGTAATGAAAAAAATTAATTAATTTATTTTTGATTTATAGCAGTAAAGGGAATGGTTTTCCCCTCATTTTTCCAATAAATATTAATTTATAATGTAATATGTTTCTATGGATATCAATTAAAGGGAAGATTTTACGGTTTTAAGCACGCAGAATGACTCGAAAAATCAATGAATTAATTTCCGAAACTGTATCTCCATTATTACTGGAAACTTGTTTTTATGAAACTCTATAATTATGTCGTATAGCAGTCTAGTATTGTTAATATTTTTATGATTTTTTAGTAGTATTTTTGTACAAATACTTATTTTTACCTTCCTGTCTAGATAGCTCTATAGCAGAGCTATAGCTCTAGAAAGGAGAGCATTGTAATCGGTCTCCTAAGTAGTTTGGATCTTGACGTTTTGACACCTAAGGAACCCAAAAAACCGGATGGAAATTTTCCGGATGTTACTGTTCGTATGTATGTATGTATGTATGTTCGGTTTTGACCTCTGAATCATCTTATATCTCCAGAACTACTGGACCGGGTAAGGTTGTAGAGCAAGGTCACACTCTCAATACCTCGAAATTTCCCCTGATTAAGGTCATATTTTTCTTAGTTACATCTGTTAAAATATTAAAAACTAACAATATGTGCAAAAAGATTTTTTTGGCAAAATCGCACACCCACCCCCAAAAAATGCTCTAACTACTGCTATGTTGTGACGTCACAGGTGAGCGGTAGAATTAAATAAATGAATAATATTGTAGTGTAAAAAAGTAACTCAGTCTGGCTGGGTCTGGATTCGATCTCTCCGGTTCACTCGGTACCTTGTGCGTTAAGCCTTGCGGCTACACCATTCTCCCGAGCGTACAAACAAAATTTGTTCTGAAATGTGTTTCTGTTGTGAAATTACATTAGTTTAGTTACACACCAGCGCGAATTAAATATGTCATGCGTTCATACTTTAATTAGAATCATTGAATTAAATAAACGAAAAAACATTACACTGAAATAAAATGAAGTTTTAAATGAAGAAATAAAATGAAATAAAACTGACTGTTATCAGCTTTTTGCTGTAATTTTTTATTTAAAATTTTTTTTTTTCTCTTGTATTGAAAGATTTAATTTCTAAATTGTACTTTGTTACTTCTGCTTTATACAAGTAAAAAATAAACAGATTTCAAAAAAGTTTTTTGTTTGGAATACATAAATTTATTACCAGTAAAAAATAAACTGTTGATCATTTAATTTTGTGCAAATTTATGCAAGTTTTAAAAGTAAATATGTATTTAAAAATAAGATTTTATTATAAATGAAACAGAACAAATAACTGAAGAAATTGCAATTTCTAATTATAATAAAAATCATTACATTTTATTCAATGCAGTATATTTTGAAAATTTACTTAATATTTCAATCAACTTTGATTAGTTATACAGAACTTCGTGATACGTATAATTTCGAAAGAAATTATACTCTTAATAGTATTATTCAAAATCTTAAATGAATTAATTTTAATTTCGTAAACTACTTTCTTTGTGTGTTTGCTTTTTCAAAATAAGCAAGTATAGATCAAAATTATATTAAAGGTAATTTACCAGTTAAATGAATCCTTATCCAGTTCACTTTTTCGATTTAGCGGAATCAATTTTTATCATTCAAGAGGGGTTAAATTTTATGTTTTATGAAAGTGCTAAGAAAATTCGACATCGTTGTCTTTTTTCTTTGTCTTTGTAAATTTGTAGTCGGTAAAAGAAAATTGTGTTAGGTGGACAAGATACTGCCCACTGCCCATTTTTCCTCCCTCTTACATTCTTAATTTGTCTGAACTTTCATCTTCTGTTTTATTGTATACAGAGTACGTTATATGAATTATTATAACAATTATAAATACACCATAAGCCCAAGTTACTTCATTCTATTTTGATTTGCAAACAGCTTTGTTTTGTTGATGTTACGCAATTTACAATAAAAAAGTTGTGTTAGTTTTAACGCGTTAAAGTGTAAAAAATAAACACAAAAAATATTTTTGTAATATTTAGGATTTATTTCTATAGATAAATTAACAAAAGAGTCTGTAAGTAAATATTATGAAATGGAAATTATCCTAGAAACGGTTTTACATCGATATTGCGGTTTAACTTCTGTTATTAGACTCTTGTAATTCTAACTAATTTCGTTCTTCCTTATCTTTCTTCACTTATATTCCGCTGTTTTCTTTTCTTTCTTTGTAACCATTTATCTTTATTAAACACTTGACTGTCACGAAGTACTAAGTATACAGATGATCTCATTTAACTGTTCAAATGTTTTTCTTCCTTACTGGTTATATTCTATCTATTCCTGTTATACAACCTGTATTAAGGATTTATAAATATCTGTCACGATAAAATCGGCACTTATTTTAATTAATTAATTTTTTTTTTAAATTTAATCCATGTTTTTTTTTAAATTTTATTACTGTTGTCATTTTGTTTAAATGTATTTTAACATATATTAATTCTCTTCCTTCTTCTATAATATATTTCGTAAACTAAAGTTTGTTCGTAGAGGTTTTAATTTGTTCTTTCATTAATTAAAATTTGTAAACGATTTTATCACTAAATGATAATACTTTCATTTTGTGTTAATTGATAACGATTTTTTATTGTAAATTTATTGTGTTAGCTTTTCCATTTTATTCGCCCAAATTTCATTTTCTTTTTTTCTTTATCGTTTGGTTGAATTATTTCTCCTAGACATCTAAAATAGTTTATTTTTTAACTTTCCGTATTTTCTATTTAAGAACTAACTACGTAAATATTTTTGAGGAAAATTCAGTTTTTAAATGATATTTGGACTATATTTTCTTTTAAAAATTGATTTGAATTTCGATTTCTTTTTTGTTGTTTGCTGAATTGTAAAATCATCCGCAAAAACTTAATATCAATTCTATTTTTTTTAGCGCCAGTTTTAACATTTATTCTACTTTCCTTCAACTTTGATCGCCAAATTTTCATAGTTTTGTCTTAAACTGTGTTAAAGAGCAGTGAAGATAGTCGATTTTATTGTCTCTTAATCCCATTTCAATCTCAAAAGATTTTAAGATTTCTTCCATAAATTTTACTGTTGATAATGTGTTTGTGTTAATGTTTCTTTAAGTTTAGACATTTTTTTTATTAGTTTTATAATTTTTACAAACAAAAAAAATTTCCCGATCAAAAGAATCGTGTGCTTTTTTGAAATTTATTATAGTTAACTATATTATTCTTGTATTTGTTTTAGTAAGTCCATCAAAAATCTATTTTATTGTCTTATTTGTTCAACAAGGATCAATCTTTTCTGAATCCATTTTGATTTTTATTTAAATGCAGATCGATAATTTTTGTATTAGTATTTTATATGAGACGTAAAAAATATATCCTTCTTTTGTTCCAGGTTTGAATCCCGGTATAGCATTTTTCATATGCTATAAATTTCCATTAGGGCTAAATAACCAATCGATACGGGTAATTAAAAAAAAAAGACTTCTGCAGTTGTTAATATTTTTATTGACCTAATTTTTTATTATATTATTAAAATTTATTATTTTTAAAATTATATTATTAATTTTTTAGATTTTTTTTTGTCATTATTCTATTTATCTGTGATCTTTCAGGTCAATTCTTCCATAAAACACCCTTTAGTATTACACTTGAGCCAAGTAATATTTTGATTCTCTTTATATCTAGCTACTGATTTATATGAACATATTTTGCCACGTTTCTTTAATCTACGCTTAATTTTTTTTAACGAAAAAACTGTTTATAATCCATTCCAAAATTTTTTTCCTCAAATTTTCATTGTTAAAGAAAATCTTTTACAAATATGCCTAACTTAGTAAAAAAAATCAAAAAGAAAATCTTTTTGCCGGAGACTAAAAGATGATTTAATTTTTTCTGGCTCTGGAAAAAGGGAGTAATTATTATTTATTAATTATTTCATAATATGATTTTTTTAAATTGTAGGCTCATATAATCCTGGTTGGAATTATATAATGTAATGAAATATGTGAGTACTTATCTGAAAATATGTTAAATTGAAAAGAAAAGGATGTTTCAACATATAATTTCATTGAACTCGTTGACTATCAAACCTTTACGACATTGCTTAGTAATAACAAATGAAGGTAGTTCCTTTTGAGAGTCAGATTAGAATTTTCTTTCTACATAAATAATAAAATACATTCTTAAAATTTTATTACATATTACTTTTAAAAAATTCTTATCAAGTAAACATGTGAAATAATATATTACGAATTCATACTACATTAGAAATATCATTCTTGTCTTTTCTCTGATTTTCTTACCGCTGTCATAGAAAATATTTTCTACATTTTGAAAAGTAAGGATACAGAAACAGTGTTAACAATTTGAAGTATTTTTCTAATCTGCATATAATTTTCTTTTCTAAAACAATTTGTATTCTATTCTTGACATGGTTTTAAAAACATTACGTATATAGTGGGATATATACCTTTGTGATATTAACTCCAGAAAGGATGTAGCTCTGATTATTAAGTAGTTTTTCTCATTTGGAAGAAGATAAATTCTAAACCTAATCTTACGTTAATATCGTCGCATAAGCTTAGGCCTATCTCGCTTAATTAAGATTAGGTAAACCTAATCTTAATCTTTACCTCGTAGCAGATATTTGAGTAAAGTTGAAAGTATTTAGAATATTAGATTGTGATCTCTATAAATTTGATATAAAATAACCTACAAAAGGAAAGTATGATCAGCAATTAGGAAGAAAAGGGGCGCTCTCAGAAATTATATGAATTATTAAAGAAATATAAAAAAATAAATAGATGTATAAACGATAATGCTTTATAATAAATCTGGAACTGGAATTGGGCAGCTTTCGCGTTTTTTACTTATTTTGTGAATTATATATATATCAGATGATGATGAAGAAGACTATTAGATTAGAAATAATTGAAAGCCAAAAGAGAAGAGTATTCACACAATTCAAAATAACAATTGTTATTTTATTAGGAAAAGGAGGATGCAGTCAAAAATAATAAAAAATAATAAAAATAAATAAAAAATAATAATAATGCAGTCAAAATAGTAATTGCTTGAGAGGAAAAAAATAGGAAAATGGGGTTTGAAAATAAGCAGGGAGAAAAACAAAAACATTATTAGTTGCAAATAATAATATTCGAAATGGTAGAGAGAGAAAGTCTGCAAATAGAAATTGAAGCACGAAAAATTATTAAAAGTTTTAGGTATATAATCTGATAAGTTTGAAAAATCTGCTGAAAAATCAAAAGAAAAATTAGAGGTAGGGTGGTGATGATAAGACGATTATGTAATCTAATTTGCATTAAGGAAGTAGCAATGTAGTGTAAACAGATATTCATGAGTTACTAGCCTAACGTGTACGGTTCAGTCTTAGGTGAATGTAAAAAGAGAGGGTAAAATACTGGTGTGAAGGTGAAGCTTTTATTGAGCAACACAACGGACACGAGTAGAGATCGAATAAGAAATACTAGAATAGGAAAAGATCTAGGATGTAGTATAATATAGGAGAGAATTGAATAGAACGAACACGATTGGATCGATACTTAACAGTAAATGTAAAGTGAAAGAAGAGTAATGAAAGAAACGTCAAATGTATTACAGGAAATTGACGGAGAGAGAGAACGATCATATATATGTTTAGATGATGTAAAAAATCTAAAAAGAGGTAATTAATTATTTCTTTCAAAGATGGCTCTGGAAAAAAGAAGTAATTATTATTTATTAATTATTTCGTAATATATCGATTTTTAAAAAAATTAGGCTCACATAATTGGAATTATATAATATAATGAAATATATGAGTACTTATCTGAAAAAACACACTCATAAATCTTTCACACCGGACGTTTGATTTTGTATTTTAGCAGACCACAAGAATTGGTGCACAGCTACAGACGGCTGGCTACATGACAATGTTATGAAAAATGTACATTCATGAAGACGTTCACATTGATAAGAAATCAAAAGTTATCTTTTTCGTGTCAATGTTTAACTTTTTTCGTGAATTAAATTTTTAGTGGCGTATTTTGTCGCCGTTTGTCTCTACAGAACGTATCACGAAGTTCTCCCGGTACTCTCATAAGCTATTCTACTCGTAAAAATAGAAAATGTTCATATAAACAGATGTCCTAAAATGCTTCGTTAGTGAGTTCCGGCTAGTGAAAGATCTCGCTCGGATTTCAGTTACTCATGTGAAATGAGGTCGTACTGAAATTTTTAGGGCGTTAATTAAAAGGGAAAATTAGTGTTCACTTATGGTTCTTTACCTTAAAAATAGAGAAACATAGGCTCCAGAACCGTATCTGCAATTAGTTTTTGAGAAATCTGGGGTGAAAACCAATAAATTGGGGTAAAAACCCTGCTTTTTATGTTTAATGTATAATATTTGTTAAATAAACAGATAAAATTGTTGTTATTCTGCTACGATCACTATAGTTTTTATGTTGTGTACCGCTACCTTTCTTATCTTCATTCTTCTTTCATTTGTTGAGGCGTTTTGGAACCACCCCGTTGTCAAAACTAATTGACAATGGAATGGTTCCGAAACGCGTCAACAAGTAATAAAACAATGAAGCTAAGAAAGGTAAGTAGTACTCAACATAAAAACACATAAAACTTCCAGATTTAGATCAGATGTGTAAGATAGATAAGTAGAATAAAACAAAGAAAAATTCGAATTTTATTTAGAAACAGTGCATTACTACATATGTAAGAAAAATATATATTTAATTTAAATAAAAACCAAGTTCTATTTTGGTGATCTAAAAATTAGTAAAAAAAAAAAAAATTTGTTAAAAATTGCTGTTAAAAAATTTTTAAAAAAAACTGGAAATAGAAAAAATTTCAAAATAAAAATTAATTAGATTATTTTTTTTATTAATGACAGGACAGAAACACAATAAATTATTTAAAAAATTATCTTTTCAAAGTTGGCAATAAAATACGATAATTCTTATCATTATTGGGTACAAAATTCCAACCAATTGTATTCTTTGTTTTTTACGAATCATAAGGCGAGTGTAATTTTTATCAGTATCGGGCACAAAATTACAACCGATCGTATTCTTTGTTATTTACCCAATCATAATGGGAGAGTAATTCTTATCATCAGGCAAACAATTCCAACCAGTCGTATTTTTTGTTTATTAACCAATCATAAGGGGAGAGTAATTCTTATCATTATCAGAGACAAAATTCCAACCATTCGTATTCTTTGTTTATTAACCAATTATAAGGGGAGAATATTTCTTATCATTATCGGGCACAAAATTCCAACCAATTGTATTCTTTGTTTTTTAACCAATCATAAGTTGAGTGTAATTCTTATCATTATCGGGTACAAAATTCCAACCAATCGTATTCTTTGTCTTTTAACCAGTCATAAGGTGAGAGTAATTCTTATCATTATCGGGTACAAAATTGTAACCAACCGTATTCGTTGTTTTTTAACCAATCATAAGATGAGAGTAGTTCTTATCATTATCAGGCCCGAAATTCCAACCAATCGTATTCTTTGTCTTTTAACCAGTCATAAGGTGAGAGTAATTCTTATCATTATCGGACACAAAATTCCATCCAACAATATTCTTTGTTTTTTAACCAATCATAATGGGAGAGTAATTCTTATCATCAGGCAAACAATTCCAACCAATCGTATTTTTTGTTTATTAACCAATCATAAGGGGAGAGTAATTCTTATCATTATCAGACACAAAATATCAACCAATCGTATTCTTTGTTTTTTAACCAATTATAAGGTGAGGGTACGTAACTACAACTGATCAACAATGCGCAATACTGTACTAGTGTTTACATCATTTTGTAAGTTAGATTACTGTGCTGCCGTTAGCGAAGTTTTTCTGTGATTTTAGTTCGAACGTGATTGGTTTGCCATTGAAGTAATGCCGTAATTATTTACAACAGAGCAATGCAAAGTGTGTAATGGTAATGCTACAGCTGCTGCAGTAGAATATGGAAACGTTTTCTAAATCTCATGATTCAGATCCCAAAAAAAATTAGCGCTACTTTTCGCAACTTCGGTGAAAAGGTTCACTATCTAATATTCTTACCAACTACGAACAGTTTCCAATACGACGCTGTTATTGATGAAATTATTATCGATACAATTCAGGGCAGTCCAGTTGTCAGTGTACGACGTCTTTCTAAGCCGATTGGAGTTCGCATTCGATGATGAACTTTTATTCTTATCATTAACAGCTGGCTGTTTATGGGTGGTATTCCAGGGTGTCTACACCCCGCTTGCAGTTCTGCAACTGGTGGAATACTTATCGACAACCGACGAGGCAAATTTCACTCGAGGTAACGTCAACATCTTAAGCAATGAGCATGCATTGGCTGAAGTAAATCCTCATGAAACGGTGGAAGGCAATTTTCCAACACCGATTTAGTGTCAATGTATGGTGCGGCTTTCTTCACAATCAGCTGTTTGGACCTTTCCTATAACCTGGCCGCTTAATTATCGAGGTCTACTTGCACTTACTTCAAGATGAATTGCCGCAGTTTAATTGCCTCGTATTTCGAGACATTTACTAGAAATTGGCTCAAATTAAAGGTAGAACTAGGCGCGGGATACATGCTTCCGCGAACTCGGTTAGCTAGTTCAGGTAGCAACGATGTAGGACATTCAAATGTCCGGACGAGGCCTACAGCGAAGGCAAAAGCTGAGTTTGAAAATCACCGATATAAATGTCTACCGAGGCATTTACATCGGTGGCATCCCAACGAAGCCTGGCTTATTTATGATATGTAAGAAGTTAGAGGGCGAAAGACGACTCCCGTTAAAACCAATTATGGCTAGGAACGAGGGGGGTTGGTGTGGTGACCGGAAGCGTCACAAGGCGGGTGTCTTCTCCTTTGGGGTTGGGATGATGCCGTAGCTGCTTGAAGGTCGGTTGTGGAGGTCCAGATTCGTGGCCACTAAGATCACCTGATCTAACACCTTTAGATTTTTGCGTCTGGGATAAAAAACTCTGTATACAAAAGGAAAGTACATTTCTGTGAGAAATTAATTGTCCGTATTATGGATATAGCTGAGCAGGTGAAGGACAGCCCTGAAGAGCTAAAAAGAGCAACAAAAGCAGTACAGAAGCATGCAAGAAAATATCTTAAAAATGGCTGGCTTATTTTAGAACATTTGTTATAAAATAAGTATAATGCACTCTGGTATAGTATTAGTTTCTAAATAAAATTCGAATTTTTTTATTTTTTCTTTGTTTTATTCTTCGTTTAAATTTGTTTAAAAGTTTTTCGTGTTTATTACCCATTTAGGAAAGTAATAACTTTGTTAAATATGCAATACCTTTGTACGTCAAACGTAAAAAGAACAGGTTTTTTTTTATCCCAGTTCTTTGGTTTTCAACCCAGATTTCTCAAAAATCTACTGCAGTTATGATTCTTGGTCCTATTTTATTCGATTTTTCAAGTCAAAATCCATAAGAAATCATTAATTTACTTCTTAATTAACATCCTAAAAAGTTAATGTCAGATTTTTAAGTTAAAAAAAAATGTGACATGGATGTATTACGTATTGAAAAATAAACATTGTGGACCATTGTCATTATTTTTTTCCAAATTAAAAAAAAACAGACTTATTTGAAACTTTTTATTTTATTTTATTTTAAAAAATTTTATAGTCGGTTTTAAATATATAAGTTGAAGTTTCAAACAATAAAATAAAAATAGATTCATTAAAATTAGATAATACTTTTATTAATTAATATTTTATGAATGTAATTTTTAAATTAATTTAGAAAAGTTTTTTTTATGGAAAAAGAATAATGATGCTTGAAGTATTAAAAAAAATTACATAAAATTAAGTAAATGAAAGTAAAAAAAATAATAATTGATTAAATATCAAGAAGTGGTATAGGATAAATTAGGTCATAAACATTCGCCGAATGTTTGTGAAATAAAAACAACAATTATTCTTACCATTTTAAGTAGTTACTAGTAATTAATTAGTTATCTGGTGCCTTATTGGGTTTACGTAATTTACTAGTATTTCACGTAAACACTTAAACTGGCTTTTGATTGTTTCATCCTCAGATTTTTCTTTCTATTTATACAATTAATTTGTTTGTTTAATCAGTCAGTCTATTGCGTGGTTTACCAATCATTCAATTACAGTTAACTGCTTTTTGTTTACTATTTATAACCTACTATAATAAATCAAACTGTTTATGTACTACTATACCATAATTGGTACGTTAAATATTTACCGATGAGTTTGAAGTTTTAATTCCGCGGTTCATAGTAACTGTAAAATATTTTGCATGGTATTTTTTCCCTCAATCACTTTAACTGGTAACCTAGAAAAGTCTGAAAAAAAAATGACTGAAAATAAAAAAAAACGGTACTTCTTGATTACTTTTCAACGTAACTCAAATTTAAGTCCGAATGAAATATGCAAAAACAACCTCTGCCTTTTCTAACTGCTCATAAGATTTGAGTAATTTTGGTCTGATGAGTTTTCCAACAAATTGTTAATTTTCCAACAAGTGGTTATTTCGAACATGAACGGTTTTTATTTAAATGTTATCTAAGTAAAAAAAAAAAATGTGAATAGTAATGGAAAATAATCTTCTACTTGCAAATAAATATAAATGTAATTTCACACCAAAATGATCAGTCGGGACATATTGCAGTTTTAAGGGGTGCGGAATATTTGAAAAAAGATTCTCAAACAGTCGATTATTTTTTTTCGAATTTTTAGTGAACCTACCGTTCAAAATTTATGATTTCCAAAGTGTAACTTCGATCAAACAATTCAAAAAATGTAATTATATTTTAAAATACAATTTTAAACTTTATCCTTTTAAGTCTTCATTTTATATAGGCCTTAAAAAATAACATTTCTCCGTAAAATATAAATCATAATTACTGTGATAGCAAAGTTTAGATACAATTCTTGGGATGAAATTGTAATTTAAACCAATTGTATACTTATTGTATATATACTACTTATATTGTCGAGGTAATGTACGAAATTACGTGAAATTTGAAACGAGATTAAATACATTTTAAAACATGTAACACAATTTACTTTATTAAACTTACGGAGCTTGAAAATCAAAAATACCAAAGAAGGTATTACCAGTATCTTACTTGGAACTATTTACACGACACATTTCTTTTATTCTTTTAAATACTATTTCAAGAAAATAATGTAGAAAAGAATTGATGGTTTGTTTTTTTTCTCATAATTATAACAGCTCATATTAAAGGTATTTTTCTTTCGTTTTAATTTTATCAAACATGGCTCATTGTTATGATTATACAATAATAATAATAATAATAATTTATAAAAACCACTTAACAAATTTTTATATGTGTTCAAGTACTTTCGGATACCAAATCCATCTTCAGCAACTCAAAATACTTTTATATTATTCTGAAAATAAAAAAATAAAAACTAAACCACGCCGTTTGCTTTCAATTTTACCATAACGGTGGAAACCTTTATTGTGACTGGGCGCTAAGTCGACATAATTTTTTAAAACATGACGACCACTGTTGTACATTTTTACATTTACATAACGTGTTGCTTTCACGTCCAACAGATAGCGCTGTTTTTCAAACAAAGAGTGCTGTTTTTACCTGTCACAGGTTTGGCATCTATACAATAGCAGGTATATATATAGTAGATATATAAAAACACGCGCGTATTCGAATGCAACGTTGTCAAAATTTCAAAGCAATCGGTGAAGAACTTTCGAAGATTTAAGATTTTGAACAAACGAACATTTACTTATTTATTTATATAAATTATTATTCTTTCGTTACCCAAAATATAGTGAGTAGTAGTATGGAGTTCTATAGATTATTATATCTTCGAGAACTTTTTAATTTTTTTCTCTGAGAAGAGCTCGAGGTCTGTAAATCATAATAATCTATATATGGGGCTGATGAGTAGAAAGGACCTACTTTAATGTACACCAGCCGTGCAAGGTGACAATTCCGCACGTCTTGATTACGAATATTTTACACCGATTTGAGTATTCACAGATAAGAGAGAGGCATGGACTTGCTTCTATCATTCAAAATATAAAATGACTTGATATCCTAAAAATATCATTCTTGTAAATATTTTGTTAAGTCTGCTACAAAAAACTGTCTGCTAGACAGTTAACTCAGTGCGGAATAGTCCACTACACGCCTCCTTTAAATACATCCTCCTTTACATTATGTGTTCTGTTAAAAAGTGATTATGCTAAACCTCAACAATAATTCCACTTACAGCCTCGTTTACGGTTTTATTACAATAGTTTTTAGACACACACGCACACACACACACACACACACACACACACACACATATATATATATTAATGTACTTCCATGTATTTGTGAATGACAGTATTTTCTGATAATTCTGTCCTCATATAAGATTAATTAATATTGTGGTCTCATAACTATGTGCCTAATAGTTAAAATGCTGATTCTTGAATGATCTGATATTTTCTAGTAACCAGTAAAATTATTGTAATAAAGAAATTATTTGTTCTGTTCCATTCAATTAATTCTGAGAATTGATGCATAGTGATTACGTGTGGATATTTATATTTTATACACGTTCGTGATTATGATATGCACTAGCAAATTAATCGTGCTTGAGCAACTAAATTCGCTATAAAATTATCCTATATTTAAATCTGTTAATAGGTAATATTTTCTTCGTAGTTGTTTGTTATTTTAGTCGTTTGATTTCATTTTTATTAATTTTATTTATTTTTTAAATTATAATGTTATTTTAAAATTTATTAAATTTTAATATTATTATTATTTATTATTAAATTAGTAATTTAATTTATTAATTATAAAAAAAAATTTTTTTTTTTTTGTTTTTTTTAATAAATATCAACACATTCGCGAAATGTCAACGTAGCGCTGGAGTAAACTGTGTCCAAAGTCTAGTACAGGCAATTTGTCATCAAAATAGGCTGTATTTGAAAATCCTTACCTACCGATTGATCTTTTGTCCATGCGTTAGGGCTGATGAGGGAAGCTTAACTCCAGATTTTTAACATCCCCCCTCCCAAACCTCCCATAGAGTTTTGAAAAGCTCAAAAAGTTTTTGAAATGCGTTTTTTTTTCAGAATCTATGCAATTTAGAGAAAAATTTTACAAACAAAAAATGTAGAGGACATTCTCCTCTATAATTAATGTCTGTGAAGTTATGCCGTATATTTTGAAATTGAAATACTAGGTGGCGCTGAAGTTGTAAAAAACGTGTTTTTTCGGTTTTTTCACCGGAAAAAATTGTTTTTCGTCTGTATTGCATTTGGAATAGTTGTTAATCTAAAAAAAAAAGACAACTTTTATTTAAACAATTTTCTTGTATGACTTAGCATTCCAGAGTTATAGCGGTACAATGGCAACGCAGCGGTCCTTTTGAACAAGTGCCTAATTCACAACATTTTCACACTTTCACAAACTACAGTTCCAAAACGGTAAGTCGTACAAGAAAATTGTTTAAATAAAAGTTGTCTGTTTTTTTGAGATTAACAACTTTTCCAAATACAATACAAACGAAAAACAATTTTTTCCAGTGAAAAAACTTTTCTCTAAAATGCATAGATACCGAGAAAAACGCATTTCAAATACTTTTTGAGTTTTTCAAAAATCTATGGGAGGGGGATGTTAAAAATCTGGAGTTAAGCTTCCCTTATCAGCCCTAACATATAGAAAAAACATCAATCGGTAGGTAAGGATTTTCAAATAAAAATACAAATTGACTGTACTAGTCTTGATTATTTTATTCAGACGTGAGATGCATACTTAAAAGTATATTTGTCACGATCTTTTACTCTTTTACCGACTCCGTTCCGTCGTGGGTAAAAGTACAATTTTTTTTGTTATTCGCTCATATAGTTTTCTAATTGTTGCTCTTTCATGCAAAAGAGGCAGAAAATGTAAATAAATATTTCACGTAATGAGCGTGAAAAAGTTACGTTTATTAGCTTTTGTTAAAGAAAATAACTACGGCTAGGAAATCCAATAACCACCTATCACGAAATAAGTGTGTTTATTTATATCTGTTAGCTTATGTAAAAGAGTATTTATTTGTATATATAGTACAAGTTGCATGTTTTATATGGCAGCGTCATCTAATGAATTAATAGAAGGGGAAGGGAGGAACAATATAATAATAATTACTCCACTCATCTTACTGAAAACATCATGTATTACAAATAATTTGCTTCGAAATCAAGGATAATAGAATTTTATTGTAAAGCAGTGGTATTGGCAACTAGGAGGAAGATAAGAGGGTATCTTTAATCCGGTTCTGCAACCGCAGTACAGAAAACAAAGTCCTGGAGTTGGTGGTAAGCTCTTCTCTTTCCAAAAACCAAGGATGCTTTAACTCTTAATATCTTCTTTTTTTTCTTTTTCCTGTTTAGCCTCCGGTAACCGTTTAGATAATTCTTCAGAGGATGAATGAGGATGATATTGTATGAGTGTAAATGAAGTGTAAGTCTTGTACATTCTCAGTTCGACCATTCCTGAGATGTGTGGTTAATTGAAACCCAACCACCAAAGAACACCGGTATCCACGATCTAGTATTCAAATCCGTGTAAAAATAACTGGCTTTACTAGGACTTGAACGCTGGAACTCTCGAGTTCCAAATCAGCTGATTTGGGAAGACGCGTTAACCACTAGACCAACCCGGTTGGTTAACTCTTAATATCTGAACACGAAAAACCTAACGGGGTAAACTCTGCAAAAGTTTTTTAACTGCGCTATCCATCTTTGCATTAAGGAAAGACGTAAAAATTACTTTCCATATTTTCTGTAACTTTCCTTTTTCAAGCAAGGCGCGTAATCTACAATTAATATATATAGTAAAAAATAATTTTGTAAAGCTAAATATGATAAATTTTTACTTCAAATGTCATCAATAAAGTACTTGAAAAGGTAACTTAAATGTGGTTTTCTAATGGAAAATTATGGAAGAATAGTCGTAGCAATATTATGTTAATTGCTGTATTTACAAACTGATTAAGTTCTACACGTGTTATTACACTGATATCGTTTTATTTTTCCATTAACTTTATTATCTTCATATAAATTACTTTATTACATGAGTCATTGTGGTAGTTAATTTTAGTTGTTTTAATAAAAACCGGTTATGAATTTCAATCATTATTTTAATATAAGTAGATAGAATTTTTTATTAAGTAAAGTACATTTGTGCCTTCTTTTACGGTGTGTAGAATTAATCATTTTTAATCGACAGTGTGTAGTTAAATAGTTTAGAATTCGTTAGATACTTTCTCAAGAATTTTTAATTTGTAGAAGAAAAAAATTTGTTGATTCGTTGGATATTTAAGCAGGTAAAATCAACATCGTTGATCAATTATTTGGATTCATCGGGTTCAAAATGCCACGGTTTCCCGAGGGATAATAGACCAGATCAACGCTTGCTGCCTGGAAAGGATCATAAGTTCTCCTCTAAATGACAGGAGAAATTGTTTATCTCGTACTGAGAGTCCTTAAAGAGAAAATCGCACTTCCCATTTAACCATTATTCCTCATCCGTAATCTGTTGTTTCTAAATCTGAGTTTTGTGGGTTTGTGAATGTTGATTCGGAACCTGCTATAATCATAATGAGTTTGTCGAAACATGTAGAGCAATCTTGATGTCTCTTATGGAAGGTGCTATCTGTCCCTTAGTGAACCATTTTCCTGTCCAGTAGATATTCAATAATCTGAGGAGCGGATCAGGTAAATGTAAAAATTATTTATCTTTCAAGATTTTGATCTAGTATTAAGTTTATTTTTCAGATTTCCACTGCCAGAATAAGTTCATTAATTGCATTTTTATGGTATTATAATATTACATATTAGCTAGAAAGAAAAAAATGTACGTTTTTAAAACGGAGAACACTTTTAAGTAACTTTGATGTTGGTTTCAAAGTTGAAGCCAACTTTGAAGTTGAACAGGGGTGGGCTGTCAGCCAGGCAATACGGCTTCCGGATGGGAAGGTCGCTAACAGCCCCTAAGACCATCTAAAGCCATCTAGTTTGTATGGTCGAAAAGGCAGCACTGGCACCTGGCGTACGGGAGAGTTCCGGTCGTCGTTCTTCTAGACGTGAAGCGTTCTTCACGTTTAGAAGAACTCGTTGCGCAGGGATGCCATTTTTGGGGCTCTCAGAGAACGCGGGATTGAGAACAACCTGTGCAAGATGATGCAATCATATCTAAAGGATCGATATCCAATTTTCTATGCTGCTGATACTACTGTCCGATTTCAGGTTACATGTGGAGTTCCCCAAGGTTCAGTCCTAGGACCCACGTTGTGAAACCTCGTGTATGATGGCGTTCTCCAACAGGCCTATCCTGAGAAAGTTCTTCCGATAGCCTTCGCAGAGGATCTTGCACTGGTGGTGTGCGCGAGAACAGTGGATGATGTCGAAACCATGATCAACATAGCGATATGGAGGGTCCAGGACTGGCTGCAATAACGGGGCCTACGCCTTTCTCATGGGAAAACGAAGTTTATTACAATGGCTGGCAGAAGACCGCTGGCCCCTATCTCGATTGAACTCGGCAGCCGTCCTATCTGTTGCTCGATCTCCGTCAACTACCTAGGGGTCTTCTGGCCCCACAAGGGGGGAACGTTCTTGGTACACGCCAGGGAGACCTCGGCGAAGGCCGAACGTTTGGTAAAGGCGCTAAGCAGGCTGCTGGGTAACATGACAGGTCCATGGTTCTCTCTGAGGAAAATCTACGCGCATGTTCCGATTTATGGAATCACAGTTTGGGGACGTGCGCTAGAGAGGGGCTCGAATAGACTGGAGAGGTTCTAAAGGCGGATAGCCCTTCGGATAGTATCTGCTTACACCTCAGTTTTGACAGAGGCCGCACTAGTGATTACTGGGATTCCCCCACTTTGCCAGCTTGCAGGTATGGGATGTAAGGTCATTAAGGGTGAAGACAGGGTAAATGCACGACAAGATATGATCCGAGAATGACAAAGGAGTTGGAACCAATCTTCAACAGGGTGTTGGACAAACCGTCTAATCAAGCACGTTGTGCCGTGGATTGATCATAGATTCGAATGCATTGGTAAGAAACCGTATAGCTTTTTCGTTGTAAAAAATAAATAATTTCGTCACATTTACTTATAATAATATATTAATATAGTAATAATTTATTCATATAATAATAATAATAATAATGTTTTGATTAAACAGGTTTTTTTCTTTTCACAGAAAATAAATTTAATCTAGAAGAACAAGATATATTCATTACACAAAATAAAAATCTAAAGAATCTTAGAGGGTAAATATTTTAAAAGATCCTTAACAATAAAAAATTTCTTCTACTTAAACAATGATAAATAATCCCAATTAAATAAAAAAAGACCAGAAGAAATCTCTGAGCAGCCATAAGGCTATATCCTGATAAATAAATATTAATTCATTTCATAATACCGGTAAAAAATACCCTCACTTTTATTTCCCACTCAATTTTCTGGTAACTTAGGTAATTTTAATTTACATCTGAGGTTTTTTCTAAACACGAACCCTGGTGAAATGAGGTTGTAAATTTGAAGGACGTTAATTAAGGGGCAAGTTTAGTGATTTGCGAAAAATCCCTGTCAGAAAAGTACTTATTTAATGTAAACAAAAACCTAATTCTTTTTTGGTGATGTGAAAAATTAGTAAAAACAAAATTTTCTTTAAAAATTGCTGTAAAAATTTAAAAAATGGAATTGCACAACAATTGCAAAATAAAAATATATGAAAATTACATAATTCTTTTTTTATTAATGACACTAATACAATAAATTATTTTAAAAAGTTTTCAGCTGATCAACAATGCGCACTACTGTATTAGTGTTTAAATCATTCTATAAGGTACATTAAGTATATTGGGTACTGTGAACTGTGCTGTTGTTAGCGAAGGTTTTCTGTGAATTTTAGTTTGAACGTGATCGGTTTTCCATTGAAGTAATGCCGTACAGAGGAACACTGATATGGTCTTCATTTTGGATGTGTGTAATGGTAATGAATGCTATTGCTGCTGCAGTAGAATATGAAATACGTTTTCCAAATCGCAGGATCCCAGATTCCATAACAATTAGCGCGACTTTTCGCAAACTTCGGGGAACAGGTTCACTACCTAGTATTCGTACCAGCTAGGAACGATCTGCCTAACATAACACTGCTATAAATGAAATTATGATCGATGCAGTCAGCGCAGTCCAGGCGTCAGTACACGACTTCTTTCGAAGCGAATCGTAGTTTCTCATTCGATGGTTTGAGGACACTTAAACAAAACAAGTTTTATCCTTATCAACAGCCAGTATTGCCAATATTGTATAGTTAACCGACCTTACTAACTGTGCAGTTTCATCAATAGACAATGTCAGGTATGTTAAATTATTACACCTGCAGCCTTAATTTCCACCCTTAATTTATCCCCGGATGGGAAGATGTTTGCAAAAGTAATGATTCAATATTATATGGTCACCCGACATTAGAAAATGTGCTAAATTTCATCAATCGGAAATTTCAGGAAGTATGTTAAATTTTTACACCTGCACCCTTAATTTACTCCCGTACGAAGGGATGTTTGCAAAAGTAATGGTGGAATATAGTATTATCATCCGACTTTAGTAACTGTGCAAAATTTCATCAATCGGAAATGTCAGAAGTATGTTAAATTAAGGATGCAAGATTTGAGGACAAACATGAAAAAAAGATTTTTCGTTTTTTGAAATATAAATTTTAGTTCTGTAATAAAATTGAATAGGTTAATGGAAAACTGATTGCTGATAGTTACAAACTCATCCGCAAAAATGCGTGACTATTATGGTTGAATTCAAATTGGGGTGGATTTCTACATTAATACAATGAAATGTAGGTTTCAATTTCTTACCATTAGCGGTGTATGTGTTTTTATGTTCTGATGCAAACAGTTACATCAGAACGTGTTCTGTTCATCATATTAAGGATAAAATTTTACTTTTTTCTTTTTTTTTTTAATAAAATGATTGTTAATACATTACAACCAGACTATAACGGAAATTGAATATTGTTAGGCGTGGGAGTGTCCTAAAAATATCCTGTAATTGGTTATAGAATAATTCCCAAGCGGTTTTATTATTCTGATATAATGTTACCACAACACCTTTTTTTCTTTATAAAAATATTCCAAAATACTACGAATATGCGGTTAACTCAAATAGAATAATTCTGTTACAAGATATTTTTTTAAAGAATTTCTCACACCTTCTTTTAACGTATTACTGTTATCATTCATCTCTATTATTATTTTATTATTGATAATCTATACCAACTTTATCTTCCCTTACTGAAGTAGACAGTGTATGTAATTGATCATTTCTTTCACAAAGGGATACGTACATTATAAGAAATATATTAAAATAAAAGATTAATCACGTAATTATTTGGTATGCCTGGAAAATAATAATATAAATCTTATAGAACAATGTGTAAAAATTATTTCTTAATACACTAATTATATTAATGAATTACGGTAATTATTTATTAGTATTATACGAATTTATGAAACGTTTTGTTTTGTTGAATTTCTTTTATTGTTTATAGTCATATATTGTATGTCGTGGTTTTTGGCCCCGATATACAAATATCGGTTTACCAAATATTGAGTTTTGGCTGGATTCATTTCATTAAGTATAGATGAACTGTAATTTCATGATTCTTTTAATCAGTTAAATTTTTAATAACCTGCATTTTTGTTCAAATGTGTAACCTGATTTACCGGTACGATTGATTGGGAAAATTTATCGCTTAGTTTCAAAATAATATTTTCATACGGGTACAACACAAAGAAAAGAAATCTTGTCAAGATCAGTGTATTTACGCAACTTACAATCGCCTTCGTATGGACTCTTCCAACCACGACCACTTACCATTTACAACCCCCAACTATCGTAGATGCACTATCACCGCGTTTTAACACCGTAGGTTTCACACAGAAACTCTCCCTATATCTAAAACCAACAAAACAAGTGTTGATTGCAACAACGACAGTTTTGTCCTAAATTCAATTTTCTCAAAGTCCTGTTAATTTAGTTTACCGTATTTCTGCTCTAGCCCGCTTTCGGGAGCGGGGTCAATGCCTACACCTTCCCACACTCATCACAGAGTTCTCGACACAGTAAAGGTTTACTGTTTTATTGACAAGTAAAGTTTACTTGTTGACGCAGTAAAGGTTTCACAGTTTTATAAATTTGTAGGTTTCGTTCAATCCATCTTATATATGTAACTGATATATTTAAAAAGACCTACATAAGTAGTCGCGAATTTTTAATTTTTACCTCATAAACTAATATTTTTAATTTTTTACGTCGTGAACATATATTTTTAATTTTTACTTGTATTTTGTTAAGATTCTCAAAAATTTGTTCTATCTAATGGCATTAATTTTGGATCGACAGTAATGATTTAATTTAGATTAGACATTAGAGTTTAATTCGTTCCTCTAATATCGATATTTTTCTTCGACAGAATCCATTCTCCGGCTAGTTATTCTACATCACCATTTTAAACGATAATTTCGTAAAATTATATTGGTCTGTTGAATTAATTTTCCGCAAATTTTATTCAGCAGATATTCCGTATCTATGATTAGGTAAAGGTATACTGGATGAACATAATTTTAAAAAGTCGATATAAAATCAAACTTTGTTCTGACTTATTGTTTTTATCACTTTTCTCTACAAATATTTTTAGGAAAAGAATATCTAAAAAGAAATACATGGATTCCTGTTGCATGTTAGGATAACTTCACATGTCATAGAACACCATAACCTATAAACTTATTCGTCCATATACAAAGTAAAAAGTCTAGATTAATCAAGTGTGCTTGGTCTTTGCACTTTTTAACCTTTTCCCTTCTGCAAAACCATTTGCGTTTTTGACTTGCTAACCTGGATGTGTCATTGAGGTTTATCGTAGGATTTTATTATCCACTCAGTTTAATTCGTTAATGTTATAATATTTGTTCACATCTACTTTAGCAAGGAAATTAACTTTTTCTTACTAATCCATATTTTTTTAAAGTAAAAAATATCGTGTGTAGAAAAAGAAATGAGTTTTACAAAGAAAAAAAAATCGTGTAATGATTTAGGTCACTTAACGGTACAAGTTAAATGATTAAAAATATTTTTATTTTTCTTTAGATAAATGATAATTTGTTTATTCATTTAGCTGTTTATTTTTTTACCTTGATTTTATTATTGCGGTTTTAAGTAGTATTTTATATTCATATCCATTCTTTTTAAATATGCATAAAATTAAAAAGTAATTACATACAGGTTGAATTAAATTTATGTGCTTTTTCCCCATTAGATCATGATTGCTTGTATTAATAGTTGAAAGTAGGATGCGTCTTTTAAAATCTTCTCCACAGTTTAAAAATCTCATTAGATATTACTTATATAGCTAATTACGAGTATTACATTAGCTAGTTTAAAAGAAAAAAGAAATAAAGTACAGTATATTCATCCTTCAATTTGAATCGCATTTTATTATTATTATTTTAGTATTTTTGATTTAGAAGTTAATAGTCGAGTATTTTTTACTACAAAAACCTTTTTCAAAAAACTTATACCGGTTCGGAATGGCAGGCCGGGCCGCTGGTTGGATCTTTATTTTTATCTCCTCTCCTGCCTCTAACTCCAGGCAGTAATTCCGGGCCCGACTATGCTGTTCCTGGGACCCCCGCCCTAGCAGCCGGGATTCGGTCTTAACTTGTTTGCCACTCTAATAGGAGAACCAACCATTTCTGGCCCTCCCACCGGTTTGGTGTTTTATTCATTCCCTTACTCAAGGCACCACTCCACTTAGGCTCAGGAGTCCCACCGTCCAATTTATAACGTCTGTACCTAACTACCTAAAATTTACATTATTTAAACTAAAAACTCTATTGTATTTTTTTTCCTAACAGGTATGACCAGAAAAGAAGGTTTTTTTGTAAATACCTTAAGAGACTGATTATTAAAATTTTCATCATGGACATAGTTTAGATCCACGACTGGTTTGTCACACTCATTTCTTTTATTCGATCACAATCTTTTAGCATTGACGTATCTCGTACATTGTACATCCTTAGTTATCTACTTCAGATATTTTTGTTTTCCTTTTCTGTTTCAACCCTGTCTTCTTTTTATTAGATTTTGCCACAAACATTTTCGACGTTTTTACATAGGTTGTTTTTCTGGTTTCTCTTGACTATACCTTTCTGCCATAAAACTGTACATTCCACACAAACTGTTCGGAATTTCTTCTTTATTCTAAAATCAATTACAGAAATTTCTTTCCTGTATAAAATCTCTTATGGTTTAGGCAAATCTGCTTTTTATTACTGTTTCTGTCTTCCTTTCTATCGAATTTTATCACCTTATTTCTTTCTGCTCTTGATTTCCTTTTATCTGGAACAGGGGAAACCTATTTTTATAATGTTATCTTTGAATAAAATATAATCCATGAAGTACAATTTAGATGATTTTTTTCGTATACTTTAAGTAATCGTAAATGAGCTTTTGATGAAAATACGTCGTTACTGATTAGTGAGTGGTCTACATTCGTTATTTTTGTGGCCAATCACAAGATACAAAGATATTCATGGTATCATTTGTATTATTCTAGTTTGGAAGAAAGATTCCAGAAAAACTTTTACTGCTTTAAACGCCGTATATGAAACCTGAAAAAATGATTATCACAACGAAATGTCATCACGCTTCCTTCAGTATGATTTTTTTTATTCCAATTTCGTATTTAATGTTATTATTTCGATAGACGTAAAGTAGATCAACTTTCCCACGCAGCAATTACTACCTAAAAGGAGATGAGGACTCATTCATGTTACTATGTTAAACTAATCAACTTCTGTACAAATGTTCTTCTGTGTCATTTATATACTTGCGCTTAAGCACGTACAACCAAGACAAACTATTATACTTTACATTTTAACTAAAAGGAAATTATATAACAATTTTATAATCATCTTACTCATATATATGACGTAAAACAATAGCATTTACTCGCTTATTCCGTTGTTAATTTATACCAAGATTAAATGTTTAAATTATTGTTTTAAAGTCAATAAAAAATTATTATTAGTAACTATGATTTTATAATCAATCTTTTTTTATATATTATTGTTAAATAAGTTAATTAAATGTTATATTTGTTTGTTTTATAAAAAAATTTGTTCTTTATAAGGAAGTTAAAATTTTATTGATATGTAATTTTTTATATTTATTTTTTTAAGCGATAAAAATTGGACTTTTTAACAACATTTCGTTTTCGTTTATAGAGCTGAGAATTTACGTAAATGAACGAGAAGGAATTCTGATTTTTCAATATTACTTGTGGTTTTTTCGGTCATGAATCGTATTTATACAAAAATATAATTTTATTGATTATGATTTTTACATTGCTAAAATTCGTTTGACTTAGATTCTCACGTACGTGAGAAAAAGGTGTAGTTTTAAAGTTAGGCAATTATATCCTGTTGCAGAACGATTCAAGATATCAGTAGTTTCTTATTCATTGCATAGGTAATTTCCACCTTTTGTTAGCTTCTTCGGTATCTACTAAGTAAATTGGGAAAATTAAATTAAGACTATCCATGTCACATGAGGCAATACTTTGATATTCAATATGCTCATTTTATTACGTTCACAGGTAATTATGTTCTTTTTAATTATGCAATATTTTACTTGAAACTGGAATTAAAATTATTTATGTTATTTTGGCCAATAATTTCGTTGAACTAAAACGATTTATTAAAGTTTTTAAAGTCGATTTTGAAAACTATTCTTACAGAACAATTTTTTTTTATATTTAAACTAGGCATCCTCCGTCGCGGCTTTGTCCGCACTAAATGGTTACGTGTTTCCCGTCGCGGTCAACGTATATTTAGCCGGTCGTAGCTCGCTTCGCTCGCCTTTCCCGTCTACCCTGAGAGCTCTGCCCCTTGAGCCCGTTGTGTTCAACTCTGCTGGTGAAAATAATAATGATGTTCAATTTATAAAAACTATCAGTGGATTGTAAATTCTCCAGAGCAACAGTTTGGTCAGTACAGGACCAGAAATTTTGAATGATCTAAGAATGTGGGTTTCAAAATCCTTCATTTGGAAAACTGGTTACCCGTACTTCGTACGAGTAAAATTGTATTCTGCCTGGTTCTTAGCGTTACCCGAAAAACACTAGTAGGGGATGACCGTACTTCGTTTTTCATTTTTTTAAATCTTTTAATTTCTTTTGCTTTATTTATTTTAGTCAAGTAACCGGTAGCAGGCGCAGCCATTCGCATCGCGCGTACAGGAACAGTGGCTGTGGCTGTGTTGGTTGAGCTCCACGCCGTACATCGTTGCACCCCTTAAAAAATCGAAATTCAAAAAACCAGAAAATGGTTTTTAGATATTTATCTAAAATGTATTTGCAAGCCCTGAACTGTTGAATATCTCGTTTAGTACATACGGTAATGGGGAAAATTTGTAATCATTGATCAAATTTTTTTACCTTTCGGGTGAAGATCTTTCAAGGTCGAATTTCAAAAATTAATGTAGATATTTAAAATTTAGTGTTTAGATATTTAAATTTAAATTAATTAGAAATTTAAAATTACACACGCCAAGAATCAAGTTGATATCTTCATTCGTTAATCTTGAAATTAGTGTTTAGATATTAAATTTAGTGTTTAGATATTTAAAATTAAATTAATTACAAATTTAAAATTACACACGCCAAGAATCAAGTTGATATCTTCATTCGTTAATCTAGAAATTATTGTTTAGAATTAGAAATTTAAAATTACACACGCCAAGAATCAAGTTGATATCTTTATTCGTTAATCTAGAAATTAGTTTTTAGATATTTAAAATTAAATTAATTACAAATTTAAAATTACACACGCCAAGAATCAAGTTGATATCTTCATTCGTTAATCTAGAAATTAGTGTTATCTTTATTCGTTAATCTAGAAATTAGTTTTTAGATATTTAAAATTAAATTAATTACAAATTTAAAATTACACACGCCAAGAATCAAGTTGATATCTTCATTCGTTAATCTAGAAATTAGTGTTTAGATATTTAAAATTAAATTAATTACAAATTTAAAATTACACACGCCAAGAATCAAGTTGATATCTTCATTCGTTAATCTAGAAATTATTGTTTAGAATTAGAAATTTAAAATAACACACGCCAAGAATCAAGTTGATATCTTCATTCGTTAATCTAGAAATTAGTGTTTAGAATTAGATATTTAAAATTACACACCCCAAGAATCAAATTGATATCTTCATTCGTTAATTTAGAAATTAGTGTTTAGAACTAGAAATTTAAAATTACACACGCCAAGAATCTAGTTGATATCTTTATTCGTTAATCTAGAAATTAAAAAATTAGCAGGTAAACTCGCAATTTTAAAAATATAGAAGTTGGTTTTTAGATGTTCACATAAAACTTACAGACACCATAAATCAAATTCATACCTTTATTTGTTGCTGAAAAATTAAACACTAGTAAATTTCAAAAAACTACTTTCTTAGCGTACACGTACACCGTAGAACGTGTACACAAATTTTCATCAATTTATATTTAGTAGTTTTTGCTGGGCATTGCTGAAACAGTTAATCAGAAAGAACAAGTTGCTTTATAGCTGCAGATAGAAGATCTTTACATTATTCTTCCCTGAATAAATTATGTATTCTATTTACTTTTATTTTCCTCAGTCACATTAAATAGCAAATACATTTTTTCGTTTTTTTCCATGGTGGATAAATTTCAAATGGTTTTTAAAAGCCTCCATCGGTACTGTTTTGGTTGCAGAGGAGTCTTTTGGGATTTCTGTACAATCCCTTTTTTATTTTTAACTTTTACAAAATATTATCATTTTGTTTCATGTTGAATAATTGTGACGGTTTTAATGTATGTATTTCAACTATTTAAAAAAAAATAATTTACAGAATTACTGCCAAATAAATCACAACGCATCGAGATTTATTACAATTAATCAGGGTTAAGGTATCCTAACTAAACGTAGATGAATGCCTTGATATTAACATATCAAACGCTTGCCAGATCACAGTATGGCATCGGCTAACCAATTTCATAACATTCCTGCTGCTACAGGGTTTTTATAATTCAGGAATAATCATCGATATGAACGTAAAAATCTATTTCATAATTGAAGGGTTTTATCGTTAATTTCAGATCGTATTTGGTATGGTATCATTTATTTGCTTATATTTTATCACAGCTTTTACTAATTATCATCTGATTATTTTAATTACATTATACATAAATTTTTGTTCTTAAAAAAATCTTACAAAATTTCACTTTCCCGTTTTATGTTACTGATAAATCATTATCAATAAATAACGCTAATCATATTATTCATTTAAATCGGTATGGAAATTACGATTTAAATGAATAATATGTAACGTAAATTGAAAAATAGGTCGCGTAAACTGAATATGAATATGAAGATATTTCAATCGTCAGTGCCTTGAAGGTGTTGAAAATCAGAACTAGATTTTGCTATATTTTTGCGGATTGTAATATCAATGGAAATATTTATAATAATATTGACCGTGAGCTACCAATTAACATAATAATATGCCTCTGAATAGTTTGTAACAGTTTGGGTTGTTTTTATACATATCTTTTTAACCCGTAAATGCGGTACATTTATTTGTGTGAAACTAAATGAAATAAAATATTGTAATTTTTCTCAACCTTAAATAACGGAAAACTGTACACTTCTTATAATCCATATAGATTCTTATTAAATTGAAATTAATGTTCTATAGAATAATATGTTAAATATAAATGTTTTATATAAATATATATGTTAATATAAATGTTTTCAACTACATTTGTCACTACTGTCACTACTGTCATTCTGTTCTAACTAAACTTATTGCTGTCTTTTTTTTATTGCATGTATGAAATCAATCTTCAAGAAAATAAATTTTTCTTATGTATTATGTTTTTTTATGTAAGATATATTTGTATTATTATCAATATCTGCATACTATAACAATGGCTTTGTTGTAAATTGATTTTACATTCGTTTAAAATACTTTTTTATAAAGGACAAACAAAGAATTAAACAATATTTAAAGCACAACGACCTTTAAATATTAAAATGTAACTACAATTTATCTTACTCATTTAAATAGTCTCTGAAAAAAATTGTTTCTTTTATTGCTTTTGTATGTGTGTAATGAACTGTTCGTTTGTTGTATCATGACCTATTTAAGATATTTAAACTGATTGACATTTTATATATTTCAGTAATATTAAAGGTTTTATCGGTAGCAGTTCTATATTTATTTGAAATAGCGAATCGTTCGGTTTAAGCATAACACATGGTAGGCGTTGCGTTGCGTTTTTTATACACTCTACTACAAGCTGTGTTTGTAGTATTATTTCTTATAACTGCATTAATCTGGTCCAGTAGAGAGCTTGAAATGGTAAAAAAATACGACATTATATTGTGCTTTGTAAGTGTATTTTCGTTTTATGTAACTTCTTATGCCTTCTACTTAAGTCAACTGGACGAAACTTACTACAGTCCATGAATTTCCTTTTCTTTTACCAGATTTTCTGGTAAAAAAAAGGTTGAAATACATACAAAAATACATACTGATCGAACTGTAATATGTTAATTAAAACGTTTCAGTAATTACGAGACAATGCGATTGAAATTGAAAATCCCTTTCGGCACCGCGGAAGCCGGAGGTAGATTTCATCGGTGCTAAGTAGGGAATAAAAAAGATTTCAACCTTAAAGTTAAGAATAGTCAAATTTACTCAATATGGCAGTGGCTGCATGTAAAAAAAGGTTTCACATGTTTAGCATACGACGAGCCCCATCTTACAGTTCCAGCAATATTTTGGTCATCCCTTGCCGTAAGGGTTGGTCATATCAAAAATTGTTAAAAGTTTTAGGTAATGTGTAGAGAACTAACGACCACTTTAAACCGATTCGATACTGTGCCTGTTAAGGGAGGTATGATTTTTTTTCTTCAAAACCTCATTTTTTCATCCCCTGCCTGGGCCAATGGTTGGTGATATCAAAAAACTTTACTTACATAAGTTTTTGGCCCTTATCTAAAGAATAATAAAAATTTTAAACGAATTCGATATTTTACCTACTAAGAAAGTTATAGCGATATTTTGTTTTTTTTCAAAAAAGACCCCCATAGTCCGATTTTTCCCATTAACGAACTTGATCGAGATTTTGGGTCGTTATGTTTCGCGTATCAATTTTAAAGTGACTGGCGCAAAATTACGGCAGTATATTTATATATACGAGTATATATATAATATAAACCTTTTCACTGACGGTAGTTTTGGGGTCTGGGGATTGTGAAACGCGAAGATTTAATGAAATTTTTCAAAAGTCGAATCATGGTACCCATTACAATAGGAAATCTACCTAATAGCTCTGTAAATAAGCTATTCTATCTGCGTCTGCAGTTCAGAAAAATGCATATTTTTATTGTATTCCAGAAAATACGATTCAACTAAAAAATTAGTTTAAGACGAGTTAAATAAAAATTTTTTCCGCTAAGTTCAGCTTACGTAGTGATGATTGAAAGGGATATGTAATTACTGCAGGGTGGTGAATACTTTCACTCCTCAGTAGAAAGTAAAAAAGGAATTAAATTATAAGGTGCTCCCATATTTTACCTTGTATTTTAAAACACTATTAATTTACTATTATTCTAGGAATAACAGGCTTACAATTACCTTATACATATCTTTTATGATAGATGAAATGAATATTATCGCGTATGAGGACTTCAAACCTGACTGGGATTCGAATCCATAATCTTCTGGATGAAAATCAGAGTCGAACAACTCCATCACTGGGAACGTTAAAATGGGTACTTATAAGGTAAGATTATGAGTATAATCAATTAAAACTAAAAATTTACTTCTAAATATTTAAAAAATGCTTTTTAGCGTTGCTGTTAAATTTTTATACATTTTTCAGTGCTAAAAAAATCATAACCAATTTGTGTTAGAGATTAAAAAAAAATTTATTGTATTTTGAGCGTATTTTTATATTTTATTTCTATCCGATGTTCTGGTTGTTTACGGTACAGACACAATCGGTCTGTATGAAGAGTGTAGAAAATTGTAAATTTCCCTCTAAATAATATTTATGGATTTTTTTTTGCATAGCAAACCGCATTATCCGAATCGTTTGTAGTGTTTTTTAAGTTTATCGATTTGGTTTTTTGATGATATTTTTATATAATCTTTAACTGACGAAGTCATACTGGTATAAAGATTGCCAGGTTAAATAAATAAATAAATAAAATAATTAAATAAATAAATTAAATAAATTTTAATTATTGTAAATAAAATTAAATACGTAATAATTCATTATGTTTCTTTTTAAAACTTTACGTAATTTATAATCAAATTATTTAAAACTGGCCTATATTATTTATAAAATTAATTTTTCCATTATTTTTCCTAATATATACGTTGCAATCTTTTCAGCTAGTGAATAATAAGCAACTCTCCCTCCCTAAGGCCCAGTGATATGAGGATGATAAGTATGACATGCAATGAGGTGTAGTCGTGTTCAGACTCAGACCTACCATTCCTGAGACGTGCGGTTAATTGAACCCCAACGACTAAATTACACTGGTTTCCACTGTCTAATATTCAATCTGTATAAAAGTAACTAACTTTCACTACGATTTGAACCTCAGAACCATCGACTTCGAAAATCAGCTGTTCAACAACTGATTTGTTGTTAAGTTAACAACTAGACCAGCCCGGTGGGTATGAAGTTACACTTTTGTAACTCTTTATATACTTGTACATGATTCGACTTGGTTTAAAATAGTAATACTATTAGACGTAATTTTATAACACCAATATTTTTAAATCTTTCATGAAATATTTAACTAAATATTAATTGCTTTTAAACATAATTGATTTTAGAACTAATCATTTAAAAACACGATAGAAGATGTGATTAATAACGAAACTAATGAAATGTAGAGATTCAATTGTAAAAAATTATATATAGAAATGTCAAATAGAAATTTAAAAATGTTTAATTATTTGATTACGTTATGGAAAATAAACACGTGTTTTCAATTACAAAAATCTTTCAGATATTAAAAGTCAGTAGCAACAAGTTTAAATTCCTTACTTTTGATAAAATATTCATGAAGAAAAAGAAAAAGAAAATATAATTAACCTAAGAACATTTTAAAATGAAAGTTTTTATCGATTTTGAGAAGGTGAGAATTGTTTTAAATGGTAAAATAAGCATTTAAAAATGCTTACTTAAGAGCTGAATATAAAATGGGGTTATTTTTTCAAAATTATTGGAAACTAATCTCAAATTTTTTCCAACAAATTGACCCATATACACGAGTCTCTGTGCCAAATTTCATCAAAATCGGTTTATCCAGTCAAAAGTTTTTTGCTTCTTTCTTGCAGCATAGTTTTAGAGCTATGATGCCAGGGAAGTAAAAGAGATGCGTTCAGATTATGAAATAACGGATTGTAATACCTTTCTTTTATTCCTGTTTAGCCTCCGGGAATTACCGTTCAGGTATTACTTCAGAGGATGAATGAGGATATGTATGAGTGTTAGTGAAGTGTCGTCTTGTTCAGTCTCAGGTCGACCATTCCTGAGATGTGGTTAATTGAAATCCAACCACCAAAAATATTCTTTAAAATACAAAGAAAAGATATAAGATTATTATCTACATTTTCCGTCAAAGACGTAAGATGAACGGATTCTGGTATTACAATCTGACACACCGGGTTGGTCTAGTGATGAATGCGTCTTCCCAAATCAGCTAATTTGAAACTCGAGAGTTCCAGCGTTCAAGTCCTAATAAAGGCAGTTAGTTTTATACAGATTTGAATATTAGATCGTGGATACCGGTGTTCTTTGGCGGTTGGATTTCAATTAACTACACATCTCAGGAATGGTCGAACTGAGACTGTACAAGACTACACTCATACATCCTCTGAAGTAACAACTGAACGGTAATTCTGTATGCCGGAACTGCTGTTGTAATTTGTTAAATAATTTTTTGAAAATCAAGTAATATATTTGTCTATTTTCTTTTGTAAACTAATTATTGACATAGTTTACATTAGTTAAGAAGAAAAGCGACTGATGACTTAATAAAAATTTAGTTTATAATCATAACACAACATAAACCATATATTAATAATAATAATAATTATAATTATTATTATTATTATTTAATAAAAAGATCATCAAATTAACAACACAGTTTAGTTTAAATAGCTCTCGTCTAAAAAAATTAAAATTTTCTGTTACAAGCATCAATATCTGTCTTTTATAGTGTCTTTTATAGTATCTTTGCACTGATTTAAAATCTGCATACCAAAATTAAATATAGAAATATATAGATAATAAATATAGAAATAAATACAATTAATATATTATATAAATCGAGTGGAGGGATTTTTAATTATAGAAAACTTAAGAAAACCTGATTTTTTTAAAGTAATTATTTAACCTATAGTATGATGTTTCATTACCTAATATTTCCTTTTCTTTAGCTTTCTCCTGTATTCATTCTGTGCAGTGTCCCTTTTTACTCTCCAGAAGTAATCGGCAAGGATCTTCGGGCTACCATTTCTATTGTGTTTCCATCGTATATCCTGATGAAAACGTTCACTATGCTCATCACTTACACTGCCAAGGTTAGTACAGAAAACCAAATGTGAATGCAACATGTTTATTTTTAGAAACATATTACATCTCATTTTTTATAGTTTTCAAGAATTTCACTCTTCAGTTCTTTAAACTTCTCAACCTTCTTTTTGAGGAGGAATGATTTTAAAATAGTTCCCATGATGCTTTCTCAGATTTATTCAAATTCCTCTCAAAGTCCGAATCCTTCATTAGGTTATCTGTAGCTCAACAAATATTCCTTTGTTGATTTTTGCCTCATTGATTCTGGGATGTAAGAAAACTTGACCATTATAATCCATTGTTTTAACAAAGATTTTTACCAAACCAAGTTTTATACGTAATTGTAGAAGACACATTCTTCGGAATCGCAAGATGCAAATAATACCCGGTCTTTTTCAGTAAAGTGGTTTTTCTTACCTCTACTATTCCAATTGCATAATAAATAACAGGACCATACTTTTCCTTCATTTGTTCTTCATAAGCATAAAGAATTGTTGGATTCTCATTTCCATTGTGAAGGAGGACGTCTTTCAAACTGGATTATTCTTCAGTAAAAATAGTGACTGAAATGATTATATCAATTATGGTATTAATAAAGGCTATTAATTAAATCATATTACTGCGATAATTTTATTTTCCCTAAAAGGAATAAGTCATAATAAAGCATTTAATACCGATGTCATTTTGTGATGTAATAGCACATAAGTTACTGGTGACTTCCAAATTATTTCACTTTTACCGTTTATAAATATGATTCATTTAAAAAAAATATCTTCAACATTCTCATTTCATTAATAACATAAATATTTATTAAAACAAATCATTACAAATGATTAGTCTTAATAAAGAAAATAATTAGTTTTGTACTTTTTACAAAACTTTTCATTTTTTACGAATGGCAGTAACAAAAAATAAAATAAAGCGTTTAATTTTGAGATCATATTTGGTTTCAACGTCAAAAATACATTAGAATAAGCCAAAATAATTAACTACGTGATAAAACTCTAGTAGAATAGTGTAATTAATTTATCAAGTGCTTATGAAAAGTTAGTTATTGTTAAACAAATAGTTTATTGGATAAATTATAAAAGATAACTGTAGAATAATTTTTATTCTATAAAACCTTGAAAAAACCGAGGTCTTTGTCCTGAAAATATTACAATATTTAAAATCATAATGCATAAGAAAGCATTGCACTTTTAATTTATGCATAAATTTTATTTACTCAGATGGATGGTATTTAATAATAAAAATTGTTAGTCTTATTATTAGTATTTAAACTTGCGCTAAATTAATGAATTATTTAAAAACCAGATCCTGTGTATATACATATATTTTTTAAATTCTATTTGTGCAGAATCGCGATTGCTTACTGAATAGTTAATATATAATGTAAACAAAGAGTAGTTTATCCGGTTATGTTGAGTAATAAAAATATATTTAATTTAACTTATTACTTAGCTACCATTACATTTTGGAGAAATAAGTTAATAAATGTATGATTTTGAATAAATCTTTCTAATTTGGGTTTATATTTCAAATTATTCCAAGCTGTCTCAGTCTGGAATTTTCGTTTATGATTTTTAACTATATTTTTTTGGTTTACAACTAAAAAGATTATTATCGTTTAAAAACCACAATCAAAAAAATACCAAACCTTTCCAGATTATGAAAACCTTTAATAAACATTTGACGAAAATCTATTAAATTGAATGTACAAAAAAAGGAAAGTATTTATTAAATTTATACAAATGTAATTTAGATGGAAGTCCAAAAGGTTTGAAATTTTGTTTATTTCGGCCATATTATCACTCAAAATAATTCCTATATACCTCAAAAAATACTGATTTGGTTTGTGTTATTATTCTCAATAAGATAACCAATCAATAATTGGAGAATTTTTTAAAAAAATAATTACTGTGCAATTTATTTGTTACTGAGTATATAACACCAACAGATATAAAAACAGATTACTATAACCACGAAAAATCTTTCCCAAAATGGCCAGAGCAAAAACCTGTAATTATAAGATAGTTTATAATAGATATTTTTATAATTTTTTCAGCGTTTTATACCGGTGTAAATTAGAATTAGGTTAAAAATTGTTAAAAAAATATATTTATTTTTTTTATTTTTTGTAAATAAATTTCAACAATGAAATGAACTTGAGTAGATTAACAGGAAAACCATCCTTGATATGTTATTAACATAAAACCATCCATCAATTTTATATTTATTATAAAGTAAATTATTTACGTTGCATACTAATCGGTGTGTATATATATATATATATACACACACACACACACACACACACACACACACACAATTGAATAATATAGTATTGATTTTAAACGAACAGAATGAAAAAAAGTCTCTTTGTTAGTCGATTAGCTACGATCGTTTTCTGGTATAATAATAAAACAGGCTTTTTATCTTACCTTCTTTGTTACTACATTACCTGTATCTGCGTAATTCCACTTTTCTTCAGGGTCATAGGAAAACTTTAACTTATTTATGTATTATTATTCTCTAATTTTTTTTTTAATAAAACTAATAATACAGCCATATACGTCTATTATATTATTAACGATTAATATTTCTATGGAAACAAATTTCAAGATCCATATTTTTTTAATTTTACTTCTTTTTTACATTTTATTGTAATTAAACATTATAAGGAAATAGCTGTTATAAGGAAATAGCTGTATAGTAAATGATGTGAAATAATACATTTACTGGTCTCAGTCTTTTAATATGGTAATAATTTTTTTAACTTAGTAGGAAGGTAAACATGTGAGTTTTTAGTTTGAAAATATGTAGTTAAGGTTGATAGTGTTATGCTATCCTTCTGGAACCTCATATTATCCAAAATCATGCCGTTCTAATGTGATAAAAAAATACAGTATTATCTCACGATAAAGTTCACTATTGATAGTCAACGAGTTTCCGTCCTCATTTTTTTAAAAAGAACAACCGAATCACGCCACCACTATGAAATCCTGACCAAACTGTACTCGTTCAACATACATAGGCCATTATTGAATGAGCCGAAAATGTTCTTTATCCTAAATGCGACCATCTTTGTTGACAACCCCCACTAAGGTGGAAATTGTGGCTCGCTTCTTAATTCTCCAGCATCCAGTCTAACGTTTCAAATGGTCGTCTTACTGCAGTTGCTGGGTTAGCTGAACCCTGGAATGGGTGCAAATCCAGATCTTTCCTTAAAATCCTCTCCATGGAATGTACTTTTTGAAATTTCTACTTACGGATTTTGGGATACTCTGCCTCCTTATCTCTCACAACGAAAAGTGAACGGCCGGTACGACTTGTTTGTTTTTTGTATACAATCGAACTTTTTTGTTCAAATTTTTCAACTCGTTTTTTCATAGTTGTTTTATTTGGGGGGGTTTATCCAACTGAAAATGTCAAGTAATTTGCGCAGAGTCTCAACAAAACATTGACGGTATTTTTAATGAAAACGATCATCATTCGCTTCTCTAACTTTTAGCGCTCCTCATTGACTAACCGGACCAGCACGTAACCTCGCAGTACCCTCTACAACCATGCGGAAAAAATGGCGTAATTTCAATCCTGCGTTAATTTTAACACGCCTGTAATCTGCTTCATAAATTGATTGTAATAGTGCAATGTGTACGTTATTGTAACAGGTTATTTGTTAGTCCCGGTTGTTGCTAAGTAAGTAAACATAAAAGATTTATTTTAAAGTTTCTGATCCTACTTTTGCTAAAACTTTATGATAAATTTTATTGCATTTACTTGTACGTAAAGTAAATTTATAGTTTAGTTTAAAAATATATTCAGATAAATAGCTTAATTCTATGACCGATGACAATTTGTTGGATTTTTGTCGCAGATATCGGAATTTCAACTTCATTCTATTCATTAATATGCTATCTACATCTTTACAACATTCCGACACGTAATTGTCTGTTCAGATTCCATGAGTGCCTTGCAGGCCATGTGCCTATTGCCTGTGATATACAATCTGATAACTGACTCAGCGTAACACAGCCGTGAACGTTTGTTGGATCCCTAGTCATATTGAAATTTCAGGAAATGAGCGCGCTGATCGTGCGGAAAATTGCAACCTCCTTTCACTAATCGCGTTGTTTCGAACCATCTTGTCTTCTTTTTGAGGAGGGTGGCTCATGATGATGAGCCAACTTCGCCTAGTTAAGAACAGTGTGTCACCGTGGGGCTCTTCTTGTAGGAATAACCGTCGTGAGGAGGTTATTATTCGCCGTTTTTGCGAATAAGGCACACTAGGCTCACTCATGCATAACTCATGACTCAGACAGATGCACCCGTTTGTGTTCGCTGAGATTTCCAACTAACGGTGCACCACGTCCTTGTGGATTGTGTCTGTTATGCGGTATTTCATCGGAAGTTTAAAATAGGACGTAAAGCAACAATATCTTAGGCAACAATGTAACAATTTTGTTTAATGCGTAAAGGTCGTGCATCTGTATTTGTTCTATTGTTTTATTTTGCTTTTTATTTCGAACCTAGAATTCCGTATAGGTGTTTTACATCGTTTTAATTTTTAAGATAAATTTTACTCGTTAATTTTTAATTATTTATTGAATTTTGATCCGGGCGCTTATAACAGTCCCTCGTTGTGCGCCCAGGATAAAAAAAGAAATACCTCTTTACATACTACATATGTTATTATATTTCTATATGTAATTCGTTTATGCTAGAAAAATTGTTTTCGCTGTTTAGTTATCGATTTTTTTTTGTTTTCGGTTTTGGTTTTTAAAAATTATTTGTTGATGCAATTTTTTAAATTTCACATTCCCCTTACAAGGTATTATTTTGGGAGTCCAATTTGAAGAATAATCCGATACTTTCCAGTTCGAAAATCATGAGTAATGCGGAAATTATATTATTTAAAAAATTTAAAATGTAGATCCAGAACAATTTTGATTAAATGATAAAACGTTTTATGTTATACGAAATAACGTGTTGTATTTTGTTACTTGAACATGTCCGAATTTTTAGATAATATCTCCATCAAATTCTATTCGCTATCGATCTAACCTATTACATGATTATACCGCATATCACTTTTTCATTAATCATTTTTATTTCTTTTATATACCTGCTTAAGTAAGAAAAAGAAATTTATATTAAACTTAATCTAATACTATAACCTATAAATTTCCTTCAAGAATTATTCATTAAAAGAATCAATTATTCTGTGGCAGAATGTTAAAACAGCAAAAATTAGGATAATATGATGTAAACACAATTACATTTTGGGAATTCCTTTTTGTACAATTATGCGATATTCGTATAAATAGTTCATATTCTGATGCAGATAAATTCATGAAATTTTCTGTAGTATTTTATATATCAAATACAATCGCCGAATTTCCCATTAATACAGATAGATTAGATTATATACAAATTCATTCAAGATTGATTCGTCAAGAAGATTTAATAAAAAATAAGCTCCAATTGTTATACTTTAATCAAATTAACGATAATTTATAACGGATAAGTATATGTGAATTTATCGACTAGCTAGTATTTCTTAACGAATCGGAAATTTATACGAGAAAAATCTGTTGTGGGACCACATGATATCTTTGCACGCTTTAGAATTATTTCATTTAAAAGTGAGATACGATCCTCCAATTCTTTAATAAAAGTGGAGTGTAACACAATTGATAAAATATTAGTTTTTATTAACATCAAATATTTATACAATTATTAATTCAACAATATTAGGTTAGAGTAAAAGTCCTTTAAATAAATGTAAGTGTCAATTATGATGTAACCATTAACAAAATGAAAACAAAAACGAAACAGGAGAAGGTTACTAAATTTCATAGCAATATTTATTATCAAGTAGAACAAATGCATAAATAAAAAAAAATACGATTCTAAAATATAATTTTCATTTAATATTAAATAAGATGTTTCGTTACTTCCTTGTACGCCTATTAAATTACATATACACATTTTTAAAAGTGCATAAAATTTTATTTCAGTAATAACTTCTGATCTTTTTTCAAATTTTTTTATTGCTGTTTTTGAATTATTATTCATTGTGAAACTTTTTACATTATTAATATATCAATATATTTCAATTGAAAAAAAAATCCTGAAATAAAATCAGAATCGAACCGACGACGTGCCTTCCCCTTGTAAGTTCCAAAAATTAAAATTTTATTTAGCTATAACTCTGTAACCAATGAAAATATGTACCACTTGTGATATATCGTTGAAAAGCTCACAATGAGGACTTATTATTGCAGTTAAGGAAAAGTCCAAAATCCAAATTGTTTTGAATTTTGGGCTTTTTTGGACAGATGATACAACAGTCCTAAATCCAAAATTTCAACATTCTACGACTAATCGTTTTTGAGTTATGCGAGATCCAAACTTACGTACAGACGTCACTCCGAAATTAGTCAAAATGGATCAGGGATTGTCGAAATGGATATTTTCGTTGAAATTTGAAAACCTAAATTTTTCGCAATCACAATACTTTCTTTACTTCGTGCAAGGAAGTAAAAATCTGATGTGGACACCGCATGACTTCCTTGTACGTCTATCAAATTACATATATACATTTTTTTTAAATTAAAAGTGCGTAAAATTTTATTTCAATATATATATATTTTGTTACTGAATTATTATTTATTGTAAAAGTTTACAATCAGAGGTATTTTTTTACTTCGTACAAGGAAGTAAAGTAATCGCCAAAAATTGTCGGTTTTCAGATTTCAACGGAATATTCATTTTGACCATCCTTGAATCCATTTTGACTACTTTCGGCGTGACGTTTGTACGTACGTACGTATGAAACAAATGAATTTTGATTGTAAAAGAATAAATAATATTTCAGTAATAACAAAAAAAAAAAAAGGGAAATTAGAGAAATAGAATTTTATGTACTTTTAAAAAATGTGTATATGTAATTTAATAGGCATACAAGGAAGTCATGCGGTGTTCAAATCAGATTTTTTTTATTTATATTCCCTCAATTATTAATTTTCCTTCTAACATCATTATTATTTCTAACTTCTACTTAAGCTACAAACGTTAATTTAATATAATTTATTTATCTCGGGTGTTGACGTTTTCGCCATTTTTTGGGGCCCTTACGCTTGATTTACATAATTGATATTTATATATTTTACTATAGCTTACATTAGTGCGTTTGAATCAATTTAATAACTTATACCCTTAACACGTAATTATTACAAAATTTTAATTTTGGCGACCATTTTGAGGTGAACCCGACGGTTGAACGTGGCCCTTCTTGTATTTTTTGTATCGTCTAATGCCGAAATAAATATCCGAAATAAAAATTCGAGACAAAATGTGTACACACGTACATAATGAATTTAATAACGAACTTTTAGTTCGTTGAACATCAAATTGCATGTAGATTAAATTTTCATGTAATAATCTATAATTGTCATTAAATACTAACAAATTTAATAACGGAATATAATTAACAAATGTTATTGTGATGTTAAACTTTATTTTTTATTTGGCATGGAATTAAGATCAACAATTTGCTTTAGGGGACCGGTAAAACAGCGAATCCACAATATATTCTTCTGTTTTGGTAGATATATTGTTATTGAATCGGTATTTTTAAGAAACGTAAAACCTATTTCAAAAAATTATCCGAAAAATTAAAAATTAATACTTTTTAATTCTGGTTTAAATTTCGACTTTTGAAATGCTTAGCAACTATCTAACCCTTAGCATGATGCCGACTTCAATAAATTGAAATCTAAAGAATTGAAACAGTAATATTTTTTTTTTAATTGGGAGGTATTTTTTTAATTAAAAAATAACTTGTATATTAAAATCTAAGTTGTATTTTTTGTTAAAATATTTTGTAGTCAAAGTTATATATTGAAAACTTACAACAAGAGGAATACCCCAGAGGAATTGTATAAAATAAAAATAAAATATAATCTAAATCAGTTCATTCGGTGATAAGTCGAAAGAAGAGATAATACTCGATGCCTTTGCTGTCGATGTATTATCATAAAAGATATTTTTGTATCATATCTACCAATGAAATAATTAACTACGCAGTAAAATTATCTTTAAACTAAGATATAATAATAGTTCTGATCGATAACAGATAATATTTATTGCGAATTGTACGGAAATCGGTCATATTTTAAATTATTCTCGATTTCTGTTTAAATAATATTATAATATATTATTTAAAAGAATTGTTAAGTAAATCTACAGTAGTTTAATTCCTGCTTTCACTGATGCTTTCACTTTCGATTTTTCTAATAGAAAAAAGAACCAATTTTTTAGTGGATACTGATGTACTTTGATGGTTGGGGTTCAATTAAGCACACGTCTCAGGAATGGTCGGCCTGAGTCTATACAAGTTATAAACTCATTTATATAAACTCATTAGGCCGTGGGGAGTTGCTTATTGTTCACTGGTTAAACAGAAAAATCTGTATTTCGTAAGTTGTTCCTGAACTGTGAACCACACCCCTTGGTTACTTCAATGGTTTTACTTATTCACTAATTTTTTTCTCCTAAACTTTAATTTATTCTTTCGCAAAATTTTCCTAACGTAAAAATTGTTTATTAATGACATAGTTCATTATTGTTTATTAGAATTTATTGAAAAAAATAATTTTGCTTAAAATGTTTTATACAAAAATTCTACTTCTCAAAATTGAAATTTTATATTAATAGAAAATCCTTTGACTTTATTATACCCATTAGTAATTAGTATCCTTTTAAAAATTAAATATCCTTTTTTAAATTAGATTTCTAATTTTCGATGTGAACATTTCTTCTTATTAAATTTTTAAATATATGGATACTTGCAAATATTATGAAGCTTTTGTTTTCATTTTATTAGAATTTTAATAAATTATTTATTAAAAAAGACCTAATTATAAGTACATAATAAAATACCTTCTTTTTCGTTAAACCTTGTAGGTTATAATTATAATGTAGGTTGTTTGACTTGATGTAAAATAAACGGTTTACGTTAAAATATGTAAAACAGTGATAATTATTACTGATATATTTCTATTCTTGAATAGTATGTTATCAATCACTCATTTATAAACTACGTATATACAGATGTTTTAACGTGATAATTATCTTTTAGTTAAATCATATCAAAGTGCCATAGTAAAATGATAAAACTACATAAGTTATAATTATACGTATTTTATGCATCAAACTGTAACGTCTAAGAAATAATAGTTATTAATAAACGTATAACGTCTAATAATATAATAGTTATTAAGATGGATTCATAAGTGATTTGATGCTGAAAAATGCTTGACTAGCAGAAATTGAACTTCAAATAAGAGAATACTATAACCTTTACGTAAATAATTATTTATTGTATTTAAACTGTGTAAGGAAAATATTACATTAACCGTTTTTCGTATCCCTGTTGCTAATCTTGAAACTGTACTCGAAAATTATTAAATGTAAGATTTCTATTATAACTATTATTATTTTATCTTGTATTACTTTTACTTTCCTGGCAGCCTTTTTAGAGCTATATGGGTTTTTTTCATTTATTGACGTTTCATGACTCAGAGATCCCCTCCCCCCCAAAGAAGGAGATAATGTTCGTACGTATCTATGGAGTCGTTTTTGGGGGTCAGGTTTCTCAAAAGTTTGTAAACATTACTACTGAAAATGGTTTAAGGGGCTCCCCAATTTATATTAAGCTCAGTACATGTGTACATGCTTATCTTACCATTTTTTTTTAAAATTATACCAAAATTGTCGGCCTCCGAGACGCAAGTGGTAGCATCTCGGCCTTTCATCCGGAGGCCCCGGGTTGGAATCCCGGTCAGGCATGGCATTTTTACACACGCTACAAATTCATTCATCTCATCCTCTGAAGCAATAACGGTGGTCCCGGAGGATAAACTGAAGTTGTAGGTAAATTAAAAATATATATAGAAAGTACCACGAAGTTCAACCGGGACTTTCTACTCGTGAAAATAATTGAAAAAGTTCATATAAGTTTTACAATTAATTTATCCATACTTTTTCCATTATCTACCCATTTAACAAAGTTGTTGCACATCGAACATAAAAAAAGGGTTTTGAACCCAATTTATTGGTCTTCACCCCAGATTTCTCCAAAACTACTCCAGATACCGTTCTGGGAGCTGTTTATTCGATTTTTCGATTCAAATTTCCACTGAAAACCTTTATTTCTGATTTGGGGAAAAAATTTTACAAGAAAAAATAACTGAAAACTCGAATAAGAAAAATGTTAATTCCAGCTCTATATTAAATAATAGCATTGACTATATCATGCCGAATTTGAAGACATTAAACCACACACATATACACATTTTACATATATTCATACAAATTAACAGATCGGACTTTTAAACAGTAAGTAGAATGCTGACATTCTGAAAATTGTGGACATTTTTTTCTGGAAAAAATGGAAAGCACAACAAGAAAATTGTGCCGAGGAACATTACTTGTAAGGATCGGTCGTGGAGGTCTACATTCGTAGCCAACCAAATTAAAAAGAGCAAAAAAATTATTTTTGCTAACTTTTGAATGTAACTTTTGAATGTTTTATGTATATATTACCCACAAGGTTATTGTACGTCAATCAATTAAGTAGGTTTTACCAGATTTCTCAAAAAATACAGCAGATACGGTTCTGACACCTATTTTATTTGACACCTATTTCTGACACCTATTTCACTAATTCTGCTCCTTAATTAACGTCCTAGAAATTTCAATACTCCCCAATTTTATTGGGGTAGCTGAAATCCGAGTGAAATCTTTCACTAGCCGTAACTTGCAAACGAAGCATTTTAGAACATATGTTTATACGAAAACTTTTTCCATTATTTTTTTAGTAGAATGGGTTATGAAAGTCCCGGGCGAACCTTGTAATATACTCTACATATTAAACTTGCTTTAAGAAATAAAATTTTTATGTTTTGTATAAATTTTAGAAAAAATAATGAAAATAGAATTTAACGAAATTTCTCTAAAATATTTTTCCCGAGTTTTGAACGAGATCTGTCCTTGATGAAAATCAAACAAAGAGAATTTAAAGTAGTTATAAGACGAAAAACATTTGATCATAAAATTATTTTTGATCTGATTTTTAATAACAATTGATAAGTCAAGAAATTCTGCGAATTATGGTATAGTGAGCGTGATTAATTTAAAGTATTACAGCAGAATGAGAAAAAAATTGTGTGGGGCTTTGTCGGGGCGCACGGCCGTTGGCTTAACGTGAAAGTTACAGAACTTGGATTAAGTTCCTCCAAGCTACAGACAGACCAACTTATCTGTAAAGTTAAATGGGACAGCTACCATCGTTTATTTTTTGTAAACACTGAAAGTCTCCAATGGAAAATTTTAGTTCCTTCATTTGGCCAATTCTACAGATAGATTGGTCGGTCTCTATGTTAGCGGTCTGTATCTTAACATAAAACAGACACTAAATGGTACATGATATTTATTTCGACTAATATTTGACGACACTTTTGTAAAACATTGGTCTGCTTGATATGAGAAGTGCTCGCGCCGTCGGCGTCGTTCACTGGGCGCGCCGCGCCGTGCCAGCTTTGCGAGTCTCGCTCGCTCCGAATCGGATATTGGAGTACCTGTGCGTGGCCCATAACTTTCCCTTTCCAACGATGTGCGTAATTTATATTTGCGGCTTGCTTTTGCGCGGGCTAAGGCTCGATCTACCTACATAATTCTAACACAAACACACGAATCACCGCGCTAGTCGTGAGCTACACTGAATGGAAATGAGCGAGAGCGCCAGTTTTGGCCGATCTGCGTTGTGCCCCCTCCTTGCTAACCCGCTACCAGTGACGCAAACTTCGGCGAGCTGACCATGTAAGTTATAAAATGACACCGCATTTACGTCTCTGAGACTAATAGATGAGGGAGCTGTTAAGGCAGGAGCTCTTAATATTAAGAGTTAATATTTAAATTGCCTTAGATAAAAGATAAAATGGTAAAGAACTAGTATTTTTTAAAAAACAATAATTTTAAGAAAGATTTTTTGAGGGAGCTGTTAAGGCAGGAGCTCTTAATATTAAGAGTTAATATTTAAATTGCCTTAGATAAAAGATAAAATGGTAAAGAACTAGTATTTTTTAAAAAACAATAATTTTAAGAAAGATTTTTTGAGGGAGCTGTTAAGGCAGGAGCTCTTAATATTAAGAGTTAATATTTAAATTGCCTTAGATAAAACATAAAATGGTAAAGAACTAGTATTTTTTAAAAAACAATAATTTTAAGAAAGATTTTTTTAGCTTAAATACACTGTAATATATACAACTCTAATAAAACATTATATGAATTATCGTCTTGATAAATATTGCAAGTATGCGATTAAGAGGAAATCCGCTTAGAATTTATTTGTAAACTTGGAACTTCATTACATACATACGTAATAAGTAGCATTACATTGATGAAACATATTATCTCGCATCATAATATTATTTTTCAATCATTTATAACCTTGTAACAAAAGATTACTTTTTTAAATTTATTATTTTACTTCCTGTATTGGTGAAAAAGAATTGTCATTCAATTTTGGGTTTTAATGATTAGTGTTATTTTGTAATCTCGAAATCAATTACAACCAGAAGCACAAGATAGATTTTCGGATGAATATAAATGTGTGTGTGTGTGTGCGCGCGCGCGCGTGTGTGTGTGTATGTTCGTGTGCGCGCGTGTGTGTGTGTGAGCGCTCGCTCGCAAGCGGGTATCTACTAAAAAATAATCAGTAACTTAGAATACATGGGTATTCTGTTAGAATACCCACGTATTCTACCCATGATAATCATTTCTAACACGGGCGTGTTAGAAATGATTATCAAAATAAGAAATGTGCTGTCTAATTAACATAAGAGCTTGAAAATTTTTGCTTATCGTAATTTAATATGAATAAAATTTTTAAAAACTCCTGTTACTTAAAATATACATACATTTTGCGAAAATTACATTACAGTAAAAAAAAAAGCATAAATCATTTATTTCAACCTATGTTCCCACCTTTAAACTAGATAAAGTGAAAAGCAGTCATTGAAAACGACATGTTATTGATATTCTTGACAATTAGGCTATTTAATAAAGGACTTAGGAATATGTTAATCTTTATGGTAAAGATTAGCACAAAACTGGAGGACTGTTTTGAAAAAAAAACAAAATGACAAAAAAATGGTTTAAAGAAGGAAATTAAAATATCAAATGGTGTAGAAAATAAGAGCGATTATGAATATGGTAAAAAGGAATTAAGGACCCTCAGGTTGAAGAGAAAAATCACGGCCTAAATTAAAATGAACTGAAGAAACAAAGAAAGCACGTGTACATAGAATGAGAAAATATTGGGAAGAAAGGAAAAAGATATATAAGAAGAAGAAATCGCAATTACAAGCAAAAAATACAAAAATTTTTTTTTTAATTTCTTGTACGAAGTATTGTGATCGTGAAAAATTTCAGAATTCAACCGAAATATCCATTTTGTCCATATCTACGTACGTACGTATGTATCTCGCATAACTCAAAAACAATTAGCCGTAGTATGTGTTTATGTAATTTAATATGCGAACAAGTCATGTGGTGTCAACATAAGATTATTATTACATCATAATAATTTTAAAAAAAACATAGTAATATACTAATATTTGACGTAAGATTGTTGAATTAATAATCGTATAAATATTTGATGTTGCTACTATCCACTTTAAAAGAATTGGAGATAAGTTTAAATGGAGTATAGCAAAAAATGTGTATATGTAATTTAACAGGCGTAAAATGTAGTCATGTGGTGTCCACTTCAGATTTTCTAAATATGAAAAAACTAAATAAGTATACACATTTTTTGCTACACTCCACTTATTTAACAGGCGTAAAAGGAAAAAAATGTGTATATGTTATTAACAAGCGTAAAAGGAAAAAATGTGTATATGTTATTTAACAGGTAAAAGGAAGTCATGTGGTGTCCACTTCAGATTTTCTAAATATATAAAACTCAAATGAAATAAGTTTAAATGGAGTGTAAAAAAATGTGTATATGTAATATAACAGGCGTAAAAGGAAAAAATATAAAAGTTTAAATGGGGTGTAGCAAATGTGTAAAAAAATGTGTATATGTAATATAACAGGCGTAAAAGGAAAACAATATGTATATGTAATTTAACTGGCGTAAAAGGAAGTCATGTGGTGTCCACATCAGATTTTCTAAATATGAAAAAACTCGTAACAATAAACAAATCCGTGTTGATAAAATACGGAAGAAAGGATAAGAAGAAGAAATCGTAATTAAAAGGTTCTATGTGTGTCTAGAGACAAAAAAAAATTTAAAAAATAAACCAAAAATACAAAATATTCTTTTTGAAATATGAAAAAAAAACCGTAACAGTAAAGAGTCCATGTTAAGAAAATTCGGAATTCTTGAAATTACAATATTTTTACTTCCTTGTAGGAAGTAAAGAAGTATCGCAAAAAAATTCGGTTTTCAGATTTCAACGGAAATATTCATTAAGACCATCCTTGAATCCAACTAGTCAAAATGGATTCAAGGATGGTCTAAATGAATACTAGTTTCGGAGTGACGTCTGTACGTACGTACATATTTCGCGTAACTCAAAAACGATTAGCCGTAAGATGTGCACCTTCCCTTTTGATTGCAATCGACTGGACCAAAAGTGTTCAATAAAGCCCAAAATCAAAAAAAAAATGGAATTTGAACTTTTTCTTAATTGCAGTACTAAGCTCTCATTGAGCGCTTTTCAATGATATGTCATGAGTGGTACTTAGTTTCAATAGTTTCACAGTTATATTTAAATGAAATTTTAATTAATGAAATTAAAATTTTAATTTTTTGTTTAATGAAAATATATTGATTTATTATTAATTATTATCCTCTGATTTTTACGATAAAAAATAATAAAATATCAGAAGTTATTAATAAAATAAAATTTTAAGTACTTTTCATTTTAAAAAAAATGTGTATATACAATTTAATAGGCATACAAGGAAGTCATGTGGTATCCATACCAGATATTTTTTTTTCAATATACATCCTAAATGGTTACAGTAGCAACAATAAAATAATTTTAAACTACTTGTAACAATAAAACAAACGGAAGCCCGGGAAATATCTGTAACAGTTAATATTCTGACTAAATGCCATTGCATATATCTCAAACGACATTCAAAGTTGAGCGAGTAAAATTCCGACAGTATTACAAGAATGAATTTCCCACCGAGTTGGTCTAGTGGTGAACGCGTCTTCCCAAATCAGCTGATTTCGAAGTCGAGAGTTCCAACGTTCATCCTAGTAAAAGCAATTACTTTTTGAATACTAAATCGTGGATAGCAGTGTTCTTTGGTGGTTGGGTTTCAATTAACCACACATCTCAGAAATGGTCGACCTGAGACTGTACAAGACTACACTTCATTTACACTCACACATATCATCCTCATTCATCCTATGAAGAATTATCTAAACGGTAGTTACCGGAGGCTAAACAGGAAAAAGTATTACATGAAAAAGGGAGATTGCAGTAAGTGAAAAGAGAAAGAGAGCGCTAGGAGACGGATAGGGATGACGGTTCATTAAAGCTATATAAATTCGCAATAATGTAGGAAAACGGTCATTAATGTTCAGAAATGTTTCAATAAGTGATTAGAGATAGACGCTCTGAATCATTCTTGCTATAGATAATTGCAATAATTGCTGATCGATTAATACTTATTCATCCCGGTTACTAATAAGGGAAACAAATAAAATTATTATTTTACAAAAAATGAATCTCATTTTAACTTTTCAGTTAATTTTTGAAATTATTAAACTCATTTAAACAATGATCTATGAATGCATTTATAGTTTTACTTTATAAAGAAATCAACAAATTTTTTTATGTACGGTTAAAAAACAAAATAAAAACATTTAGATAAGGATTAGTTGGTAATTCATTACACAAAGAGAAAGTTGCAAAGAAGGACTCTTGTAATCTGGTAACAATGAAGGAGTAACTTTGTTGTAATATATAACAGAAAGTAGATAATAAAATCGTTCGTCAGAATTAACAAAAACTCCCACGAACTGGAAAGAAAAAAAATCAAGATTGAATGAAGTCTAGTTAGTAAGTTTGGTTTAACTTCTCTGTTGTACTTTACTATTTCTTTTAAACAATTTCATTAGAAATAAATCTTCATTAAAGACACGCAAAGCACGATTTGTTTGATAACTATTGTTTTTAACATTGCATTGTATAATTAGAACGTTTCTTATGCAAGCACGTGTATTCAATCGTTTGTAACATCCTTTTCATACAATGTTACTGCGTCAAAACAATAAAACGGTATTTTAAGCTGTTTGTAATTTTTTTCTTTCTGAACGCATATATGTCTACGAAATTGAACCAATGCTACTTGTATATCTCCTGTTATAAAAAATTCCAGTTTTTATAAATGACAACTCAAAACAAAGTGAGGAACCCCATTTACGGGCGCCAAAGCAGTGTCGGACTCGCTAACAAGTTCCCAAGATAGTAAAAAAGGCGTATGTATTCCTGCGCGTATGTATTCCTGCGCACTACCGACTAAACCTCCACCGCTGGCGACCCGCCATTCCTGGGATTAGCTGGTAAAGGATTACTTACTTCAGAAGCGGATAAGCGCCCACACACACACACACACACACACACACACACACACACACACATTCAGATACATTCAGACAACAAAGCAAACAGCAAGGTACATATACACACAAAAACAGGTACACACATAACTAAAAAACCAGCACAAAACACATTTGAACTAAACATACCAATACGTATACACCACCCGCGCACAGACACACGCGCACCACCAACTCTTGCAACACTCATACTAACCATACGCATACTTACATGCCATCAGCTTTAATTCGGAAGTGGGGGAAGCCCCCGGGACCCCAGCTGGTGGAGTGAGAGCGGATTCATTGCATTCAGCCGACCTCCACAAGATCGGAGGGTCCTCTAGACATTCACCCTTGCCCCTGTTCCACGCACCAGGATCCCAGGGCCTCTATTTAACCTGCGGCTTTCTTCGGAAGAACGTAATTTCTCCATAATTGCTTTAGCATATCGGGCAACAGCCCCATATGCTAAAGCATGTGAACCTGAGATATGCTAAAGCCGGTGATTCTCACTGGCTAAACCTGGAGGTCCTCAGGTTCAAACATTTCCTTTTTGCCAATAGCATCCAAGTTCTCCTCACCATAAAAATTTATTCATAATTTTCTGTTTTTTTCTGAATATAAGATGTATTTTGTATTCATTTACTACAAAAAGTTTAGTAGTATACCGTAATTTTTTAACAATAAGTAAAAGTGAAAACTATTACTCAGATTTGAAAACTATTACTCAGATTTAAAAAAAAGGAAATAATTTTATAATTAGCCTATAAAATAATTTCAAATATTCTCATTAAATTAATGAGAATTAATTAACTACCTTTTAATTAGCCTAAAAGTTCAACTCCCACAAAACTTAAAATCGACAATATTTTTCGACCTATATTTCAGTTATGAAAATATAACAGATCCATATTCACTAATTAAACATGAGTGTGTTCTGTATACTTAACCTTATAAATTAAAAAAAAAATTATTAATCAAAATACTATTAAAGTGTTGTCATACGTACCATTCACATAAATTACAATCTTCTCATGCTGAACTAAGTCGCGCTCAATATTTCACAGAAAAAAATTGCTACAGTCTATTAACAATCAACGAATAACATGAAATAAACAAGTTATGAATATTGCCAAGAATAAATGTATTAGAGGCAACAATGATTTCTTAAACTTTAATATTAAACTCTGTGAATAATATATATATATATCACAAATTATTGTTTTTTATGAATAAATTATAAACAATAATAAATTTCATTAATGAATAAATTATAATTATTACTGGATTATAACTTTTATTTATTTTTATAATTAAGAATTGTTGGTTGATACATTTTTTGAATATTAGTGACGCGGTAATATCTAAGAATTATCTAAACGTTAAATAAATATTGACGAACATGTCTTTGTAAATACTACGAATATTATGTAAACATGTATCGAGTATAATATGCCTTAAGGTATTTTATAAAAGGGGAAATGGTGAGGTTACGAGGTCAAAGCAGTACCTGGTACACAAACGGTAAAATAGGCAGGGAAGGATTGCACGCACTTCAAGTCCACGCACTGTCACCCTTTATCATCACATATTTTCACATGCTTGGTATAATTTTCTATACCGTATTCACGTTATAACTTTCATAGGTACATTCACCATGAAATTTAACTTTCATTCATACGTACACATTCATTTAAAAGATCTGTTTTTCTTACTTTTAAAAATATATACAAAGTCTAATACGTAAATAATTTTTTTTAATTTATTCCTGCTCGCAATAATGAGCTGTAGTGTAAACTAAGTACATTTTAGTGGTTGTATTTTGTTATACGATAAAATATTTGAATTAAATTTTTAACTAAGATTAATTAATTTAAATCTGTTATTCTGCCCATTAGTTAAATATTTATTTTGTTCGACAAATTTTAATGAATTCTTGTACCATATGTTTTTTTTTTTTTTTTTTGTCTTCAGTCATTTGACTGGTTTGATGCAGCTCTCCAAGATTCCCTATCTAGTGCTAGTCGTTTCATTTCAGTATACCCTCTACATCCTACATCCCCAACAATTTGTTTTACATACTCCAAACGTGGCCTGCCTACACAATTTTTCCCTTCTACCTGTCCTTCCAATATTAAAGCGACTATTCCAGGATGCATTAGTATGTGGCCTATAAGTCTGTCTCTTCTTTTAACTATATTTTTCCAAATGCTTCTTTCTTCATCTATTTGCCGCAATACCTCTTCATTTGTCACTTTATCCACCCATCTGATTTTTAACATTCTCCTATAGCACCGCATTTCAAAAGCTTCTAATCTTTTCTTCTCAGATACTCCGATTGTCCAAGTTTCACTTCCATATAAAGCGACACTCCAAACATACACTTTCAAAAATCTTTTCCTGAGATTTAAATTAATTTTTGATGTAAACAAATTATATTTCTTACTGAAGGCTCGTTTAGCTTGTGCTATTCGGCATTTTATATCGCTCCTGCTTTGTCCATCTTTAGTAATTTTACTTCCCAAATAACAAAATTCTTCTACCTCCATAATATTTTCTCCTCCTATTTTCACATTCAGTGGTCCATCTTTGTTATTTCTACTACATTTCATTACTTTTGTTTTGTTCTTGTTTATTTTCATGCGATAGTTCTTGCGTAGGACTTCATCTATGCCGTTCATTGTTTCTTCTAATTCCTTTTTACTCTCGGCTAGAATAACTATATCATCAGCAAATCGTAGCATCTTTATCTTTTCACCTTGTACTGTTACTCCGAATCTAAATTGTTCTTTAACATCATTAACTGCTAGTTCCATGTAAAGATTAAAAAGTAACGGAGATAGGGAACATCCTTGTCGGACTCCCTTTCTTATTAGGGCTTCTTTCTTATGTTCTTCAATTGTTATTGTTGCTGTTTGGTTCCTGTACATGTTAGCAATTGTTCTTCTATCTCTGTATTTGAACCCTAATTTTTTTAAAATGCTGAACATTTTATTCCAATCTACGTTATCGAAAGCCTTTTCTAGGTCTATAAACGCCAAGTATGTTGGTTTGTTTTTCTTTAATCTTCCTTCTACTATTAATCTGAGGCCTAAAATTGCTTCCCTTGTCCCTATACTTTTCCTGAAACCAAATTGGTCTTCTCCTAACACTTCTTCCACTCTCCTCTCAATTCTTCTGTATAAAATTCTAGTTAAGATTTTTGATGCATGACTAGTTAAACTAATTGTTCTATATTCTTCACATTTATCTGCCCCTGCTTTCTTTGGTATCATAACTATAACACTTTTTTTGAAGTCTGACGGAAATTCCCCCTTTTCATAAATATTACACACCAGTTTGTATAATCTATCAATCGCTTCCTCACCTGCACTGCGCAGTAATTCTACAGGTATTCCGTCTATTCCAGGAGCCTTTCTGCCATTTAAATCTTTTAATGCTCTCTTAAATTCAGATCTCAGTATTGTTTCTCCCATTTCATCCTCCTCAACTTCCTCTTCTTCCTCTATAACACCATTTTCTAATTCATTTCCTCCGTATAACTCTTCAATATATTCCACCCATCTATCGACTTTACCTTTCGTATTATATATTGGTGTACCATCTTTGTTTAACACATTATTAGATTTTAATTTATGTACCCCAAAATTTTCCTTAACTTTCCTGTATGCTCCGTCTATTTTACCAATGTTCATTTCTCTTTCCACTTCTGAACACTTTTCTTTAATCCACTCTTCTTTCGCCAGTTTGCACTTCCTATTTATAGCATTTCTTAATTGCCGATAGTTCCTTTTACTTTCTTCATCATTAGCATTCTTATATTTTCTACGTTCATCCATCAGCTGCAATATATCGTCTGAAACCCAAGGTTTTCTACCGGTTCTCTTTATTCCGCCTAAGTTTGCTTCTGCTGATTTAAGAATTTCCTTTTTAACATTCTCCCATTCTTCTTCTACATTTTCTACCTTATCTTTTTTACTCAGACCTCTTGCGATGTCCTCCTCGAAAATCTTCTTTACCTTCTCTTCCTCAAGCTTCTCTAAATTCCACCGATTCATCTGACACCTTTTCTTCAGGTTTTTAAACCCCAATCTACATTTCATTATCACCAAATTATGGTCGCTATCAATGTCTGCTCCAGGGTAAGTTTTGCAGTCAACGAGTTGATTTCTAAATCTTTGCTTAACCATGATATAATCTATCTGATACCTTGCAGTATCGCCTGGCTTTTTCCAAGTGTATATTCTTCTATTATGATTTTTAAATTGGGTGTTGGCAATTACTAAATTATACTTCGTGCAAAACTCTATAAGTCGGTCCCCTCTTTCATTCCTTTTGCCCAGCCCGTATTCACCCACTATATTTCCTTCCTTGCCTTTTCCAATGCTTGCATTCCAATCTCCAACTATTATTAAATTTTCATCTCCTTTTACGTGTTTAATTGCTTCATCAATCTCTTCGTATACACACTCTACCTCATCATCATCATGGGCGCTTGTAGGCATATAAACGTTAACAATCGTTGTCGGTTTAGGTTTTGATTTTATCCTTATTACAATGATTCTATCGCTATGCGTTTTGAAATACTCCACTCTTCTCCCTATCTTCTTGTTCATCACGAAACCTACTCCTGCCTGCCCATTATTTGACGCTGAGTTAATTACTCTAAAATCACCTGACCAAAAGTCGCCTTCCTCTTCCCACCGAACCTCACTAATTCCTACTATATCCACATTCACCCTATCCATTTCCCTTTTTAAATTTTCTAGCCTACCAACCTTTTTTAAGCTTCTAACATTCCACGCTCCGACTCGTAGAATGTTATTTTTTAATTTTCTGGTGACCCCTTCCTTAGTAGTCCCCACCCGGAGATCCGAACGGGGGACTATTTTACCTCCGGAATATTTTACCAAGGAAGGCGCCTCCATTATTGCTATGTGAAAATGCAGAGAGCCACATTTTCTTGGAAAAAAAGCAGCTGTAGTTTTCCATTGCTTTCAGCTGCGCAGTACTCAGAGGACTGAGTGATGTTGATACGGCCGTTTAAGTCATTGTGACTCACGCCCCTAACAACTACTGAAAGAGCTGCTGCCCTCTTTCAGGAATCATTTCTTAGTCTGGCTCTCAACAGGTACCTCTCCGATATGGTTGCACCTTCGGTCCAGCTACTCTGTATCCCTGAGCACTCAAGCCCCCTCACCAACGGCAAGGTCTCATGATTCATACCATAATGATTCGTACCATATGTATGATTCATATGTATGTATCCATATGTATCCATATCCATATGTATGATTCATCATGATTCGTACCATATGTATGAAATTAAATTTAAGGAACGCTTATTAAAAACATAACTTACCAAAATGTTGAGACAGATGGCAGATTTAAAAAAAAAAGGTAAAAATGTTGTTTATGTTAAATAACACGTTATTATTAACTACAGAAAAAACCATACTTTGACACGATTATCGGCGTTTTCTGTGCACAATAACTGAATTATATATTTTAAAGGAAACAAAATCCCAGACCCATATTTGCATTAATTTTCAAAGAAATTTGGGGTGAAATTTTATGTATTTATTTAATGTAAACAAAAACCAAATTCTTGTTTTGGTGATTAAGGTACATTACTATTTGAAGAATACAGTATATTAAATACCGTTTAATAATTATTCTTAAAATTAACATATTTGTTGTTTACATGACTAGAAAAAAAATCTTCGTAAAATTTACAAACTAAAATTAACTCATTTTTTAAACGCGAAAAATTAAATCCGTGATATGAAAACCACTATGGCCGTGTTTTTATTTTTCATTGGTATTTTACTTTGATATTCTTCTATTGAATAGAAAAAATACTTTCAGTTGATCTATAGAGGGAATTTAAAAATGTTTCTATCTTAGCTGGATGGAAAGGAACAAGAATCTTGTTCCCACAAAGTTGAGACAAATCTGCTGTAAATTTAAAATTTAATGTAGATAAAATAGAAAATAAAAACTTGATAGTTCTTAACACGCCTTCATTTTATTCTCCGTGAAAATAAAATATAAAAACAATCAATCGACTAATCTTTCATGACTAATAGTAGGTTCGTGCACCGGTTCCAGTTTTTATTTGCTCGTATACTAATGTTGCATAAAAACGACCAATTTAAAATTTCACGGTTATTAATAATATTCTATTTCAGTTCATAAAAACATTCGAAGAAAATTGCTCATAGGGTAGAATTAATCATCTATTAAGAGCTTTCTTGCTTGCTTTTAATAAATAAAAATTATTTCTGACTCATTGATTTACTGTGTAAATGCCCACATGTTTATTATCATAATGAAATAATAGGTGTAATATACAGACTGTGACTTTACGATCCTTTTAGAACCTTGGATCTGTGACTTACATCAGCTCAGAGTTAAATCCCGATAAATATATTTTATCAAGAGTTATTTCTAACCTGAAATATATATATATAAATTATATAATACATATATTTTTTTTGTTTTATTTCGGCGTTATAACTTTAATTAAATACATTTAACCTTTATTTACTAGAATGTACAGTATTACCGTTACGATTTCTAAAAACACTCTTATGAACAGTATATTTAAATATTTTTAATTATTTATCCTGTAGAATTACCTGTAGAATTACTGCGCAGTGCAGGTGAGGAAGCGATTGATAGATTATACAAACTGGTGTGTAATATTTATGAAAATGGGGAATTTCCATCAGACTTCAAAAAAAGTGTTATAGTTATGATACCAAAGAAAGCAGGGGCAGATAAATGTGAAGAATACAGAACAATTAGTTTAGTTAAACTATTTTTGATGCATGACTAGTTAGTCATGCATCAAAAATCTTAACTAGAATTTTATACAGAAGAATTGAGAGGAGAGTGGAAGAAGTGTTAGGAGAAGACCAATTTGGTTTCAGGAAAAGTATAGGGACAAGGGAAGCAATTTTAGGCCTCAGATTAATAGTAGAAGGAAGATTAAAGAAAAACAAACCAACATACTTGGCGTTTATAGACCTAGAAAAGGCTTTCGATAACGTAGACTGGAATAAAATGTTCAGCATTTTAAAAAAATTAGGGTTCAAATACAGAGATAGAAGAACAATTGTTAACATGTAAAGGAACCAAACAGCAACAATAACAATTGAAGAACATAAGAAAGAAGCCGTAATAAGAAAGGGAGTCCGACAAGGATGTTCCCTATCGCCGTTACTTTTTAATCTTTACATGGAACTAGCAGTTAATGATGTTAAAGAACAATTTAGATTCGGAGTAACAGTACAAGGTGAAAAGATAAAGATGCTACGATTTGCTGATGATATAGTAATTCTAGCCGAGAGTAAAAAGGATTTAGAAGAAACAATGAACGGCATAGATGAAGTCCTACGCAAAAACTATCGCATGAAAATAAACAAGAACAAAACAAAAGTAATGAAATGTAGTAGAAATAACAAAGATGGACCACTGAATGTGAAAATAGGAGGAGAAAAGATTATGGAGGTAGAAGAATTTTGTTATTTGGGAAGTAAAATTACTAAAGATGGACGAAGCAGGAGCGATATAAAATGCCGAATAGCACAAGCTAAACGAGCCTTCAGTAAGAAATATAATTTGTTTACATCAAAAATGAATTTAAATGTCAGGAAAAGATTTTTGAAAGTGTATGTTTGGAGTGTCGCTTTATATGGAAGTGAAACTTGGACAATCGGAGTATCTGAGAAGAAAAGATTAGAAGCTTTTGAAATGCGGTGCTATAGGAGAATGTTAAAAATCAGATGGGTGGATAAAGTGACAAATAAAGAGGTATTGCCGCAAATAGATGAAGAAAGTAGCATTTGGAAAAATATAGTTAAAAGAAGCGACAGACTTATAGGCCACATACTAAGGCATCCTGGAATAGTCGCTTTAATATTGGAAGGACAGGTAGAAGGGAAAACTTGTGTAGGCAGGCCACGTTTGGAGTATGTAAAACAAATTGTTGGGGATGTAGGATGTAGAGGGTATACTGAAATGAAACGACTAGCACTAGATAGGGAATCTTGGAGAGCTGCATCAAACCAGTCAAATGACTGAAGACAAAAAAAAAAAATTATTTATCAACATTCTTAAAATAAAAATGCAATGTTTACGTTATTGAAATTACTTTTTTTACATATTTTTTTTTTGTTTCTTAGCCGTTAATTATGTTATAAATGTGATTTCATCCTTTCCATGAAATTTTTTACATCTGTATATTTGTTAGATGACTGCATTATGTATCACTCGCTCTCAGCTTAACTCAAGTTTACGTTACAGGTTTAATCATTAAAGATTTCAGTATCTCGGCACAAAATGAACAAAATCCAAAAAGTACAACGCTTCATCATTCATTCAAGACCTCACAATTTGTCATTAAAGCTAGATCAGCTAGATCAAAATCCTTTAATTTCCATCTTTATTTGTATCAATACGTTGCTTAGATAGGGATATATAGAGCATTAAAGACAAAAGTGGCCTTTTCTCTTTAAATTGGAATATTTCGGTTCAGAAGAATACAATCATTTTTTATCATAATATACAGGTGGCCCTTTAATTTTTTGTACCAGTGTATAATATAGCAGTACGAAATAAAAAAATAAAACCGATTTATATTCTTTGTCATACAACCACTTTACTAACGCAAGTTCGAATCTTTCTTAGTTCTGTGTGTCACCAAATGTGTCATTTTAACGACTAATAACAAATGTCAAAACAAATGAGTATTCATTATATACAAAGCATTATTATTTAATTACTAACGAAGAAATGAGGAAAAAGCGCCAGTGACAAAAAGAAAATTCTTTTGAAGGATATTATGTCAATTGTTACTGATGGCGCTCCGGCTAAGACAGGGAGTCACCGCGGCTTCATAGCGTACTTAAAAAGTAAAGTTCCATTCAGGCTTGCTGCACATTGCGTCATTCATCGCCTATTTAGAGCAGTTAATAAAATCAAAAACCACTCACTAAATGACAAATTATTTAGTCAGCTTTGCGTTACCAATGATGAATATTTCAACCGATTGTTGCTTCACACAGAAGTGCGCTGGCTATCAACAGGTACTTATCTGGCTCGATTTTACAATTAAGTTCCTGGAAACTGCTATTATACAAGAGAAATATTGGCAGACGTGAATTTAATAACTTCAATAATTTATGAACATACCAGACTGGGTGTTAGATACTTTTTCAAATGTCAACACAGCAGGATCATCCCAGTTAGAATAACAACTTATAGAACTGATAAACGAAAAAATAAGAATACAATTCAAGAATGGCTACCAAAATTTTAGTTGCAAAAGCCAATCCCGCAACTGTACCCTGGATTATGGTCGATTGTTCAATGATTTCTAATCGGCTGCAAATAAATATATTAAAAAGTATGAATGAGAACATAATTAAATGTGGAACGAGACTGTACAAGACTAAACTTCATTTACACTCATGCATATCATCCTCATTCATCCTCTGAAGTAATACCTGAACGGTAATTACCGGAGGCTAAACAGGAAAAGAAAGACAAGAATGTAAAGTAATGGAGAAGTTCATCTTCAAGAAATAATGAGATAAATGACAAAAAAATATTTAAAAAATAGGTTTTGTTGTCTTCTGTAAAAAAATATTTAATTGAATTTATTTTTCTAGTACAAAGAAAATTGAATTTTAGTTCTACAGTTTGAAATTTTAATACTTTCTATTATTCGATCACGAAATAGCGTTAAAGCGTCATGATCACAGGTTTAAGTTTTTATTATAACTAGTTTTCTGTTAAAGAAACAAAAAAAAAATAGAAATTACATTTTGCACGAATAAACCTTACTATATTTTTATTTAAATTTAAAGCTATAATATAAGTTGATCGGAAAGTTTATGTACACGTATACATTTTTGTTGACCTTAAAATTTAATTTATGTACTGTATCTTTAGGCATTAGAAATTCTTTTAGATATATATTTTATGACTTTCATGCTAATGAATTGTGAATTATGCAAATATAATTATTTAAAAAAATTATTTTTAACATATTTTATAGTGCTGTTTGTTTATTAAAAAACGTTTCTTTTAATACAAATTGTCATAACTTATTAAGAATTATCTGTTTTTCCCATTTACGTGCTTCGTGAACAGTATAAATTAGATACAAATTTAATATAAATGGTTTTAGTTATTTTATCCGTTAATTAATCAATGAATAGTGTAGTAAAGTTTTTTAATTCTCCTTTAGTCAAGGTCAGTTAGCTTATAAATTACATAGCTTCATAAATTAGCATATTGCATTAATATTTATTCATATGAAATATACGCACTACAGTATGTAGTGCGTAATAAGAAAAATGGGGCTGCAGGACTACATATTACACAGTCCTTTTTAAACTATTTGAGCACATTCAAGTATTAACATATTTGATTTTTATTCCATTTTTCACTAAGGTAATTTTTTGACACCTGTGTATCACGTGTAATTTGATACATTTTTTGCGTTTAATTTATAAATCCTTTCCCTAATGGGTACAGTTAGATAAAAAAAATAACGTCTTTCTTTCATAATAATAATATTTTAAAAATCATGTTGCCAAATTAACAAGTGATTTTTTACGCGAAAAATAAAAAACCACTAAGTAAATGTTAATAAAAACTTTGGTGTATTTATTCATTGCTAGTTATTTTTATTTATAATTTTTTTGTAGAAATTAATATTTTAAAAATGTTGGAATTATTTTAATAAAATTTGTTACAAAACGTGAAACTAAAATTCTTAACTACGATTCTTTATGAAATTAGTAGTAGTACGCTTATATCTTCAAATTACTGTAATGTAATGTAATGTAATTCAGCCATTAATGTAATTCAATACAAAAAGGTCTGTGTACTTTTCCATTATTTTCAGAATATGTTTTGAAAATTCCGGGAGAACTTCGTAATACACCAGTATTATACTAGCAATCCCCGTCGCGTTTTTGCCCGCGCTACATGATTACTTGCGTTTCCCGTCGGGGGCAGGAGTTTTTTAACCAGTCATGGTTCACTTCACACCCTGGACCCCTCTGTATTCATTAAATTTAACAGGTTTTAAAAAATTTGAAAAGCCTGTTTTTAAATGGGGATTATCAATCTATCTTTAGTAGTTTTAGCTGGGCGTTTTATCTGTTATATATGAAAAAATATATATATATATAGTGCACACTAAGAAAGGATTTTTTAAATTCCGAGCTTAAAGAGTTAAAATGGAGTAAAAATGGAATTTACTACTTTTTGAATTTCTCGATTACAAAGGAAGATATATCCACTTGATTTTTGGTGTATGTAGAATATTTTAAAACCAATTTCTATATTTTTTAAAATTCCGAATTTAAAGGGTTAAAATAGGGTTTCAGTCTCTGTAGAAAATGAAGATATCAACTTGATTTTTGGTTGTGTAATTTTCTGTAATCTTCAAGTGAATATTTAAATCGGATTTCTAGATCTTTTTGATTTTTAAATTCGACCTTGAAAGGGGTGAAGAAAGGAAAAACATTTTCAACAATGATTGCAAATTTTCTGTATTCCAACTATGCTAAACGAGATATTCTGTTAATTTGAAGTTGCAAATAATTTCAGATAATTACATATATAAAAACCATTTTCGGGTTTTTATTTAAGGAGTAAGAAAACAAATTGTTTCCAATCAATTTTGATTGATTGTAAATTATGTTTGTAATTCTGTTTATATACTCATATTTCACGAGCGAAGCTACGATAGGAAACCTAAAAACTAATTAGTGAAACTTGCACTTAAAAAATTTTGCCTGGAGAAATTTCAATGCACTGATAGTTTTTATAAATTAGAGAGGATTTAATATTTATTTGCATTATTATTCTCACAAGCACGAATTTAATGAACGCTGGATCGAAGTAAACCCTGACCGGCTAAACATCCGATGGGACGCGGCCGAAATCACGACGGGGATGCCAGTGTATATACGAGTGAAAAACATCAAATATTCTTCATCAAATGGATCGATTTCAATGATTTGTTTTTACTTTTATTAATATAATTTCTCCGTCCTGCTGTAAATTTTCCGTACAACGTTAACTTTTTTTACAACTTTCATCAAACGATTTCGATGAATACTATTTATTTTGTTACCATTGTAAGTTTTCCCACAACTTAACAAGAAGATTTTTTTACGATGTAATAGATTGTCTACATAGACAATGGAGACTTTTTTTTTTTGCTGTTATCATTGCTTAATATAACGAAGTGACAGATAGTATAATGTAATTCTGATACTTAAATAAATTATTACGGTAGTCTTCAAGAAAATTGAGGTGTAAAATTTACATAATAGTATACATTTGTAACTTTCCTACTTCCCAAAAACTTTTACATCCTTTCTTTGCATCCTTCTCTTACTTGATTTCAAAAATATTTGCACTGAAAAAAATAATAAACTTTTAATATTTTTTAAATTTCTATTTTTGAAATCAAATTAATTGTTGGTAGTAATCAATTTTTTTATTCGGTTTTTATTTCGCACCGACTTAAAAAATTTATAATTTAAACATGAAAAATCTTTTTAATTCTTAGAGAAATTTTTTTAAGCCGCTTCAAGTAGTTTTTATTTCTTTATTACAGTAGATAATTTCACATTTTTTTGAAAATTATTTCTTCAGATTTGCGCAGTTTATTCATTTAATAAGTACTTTTTAAGTTTGTATACTAAATTTTATTAAAATACCTCTTTTTAGTTTTGACATGAATTTTTTGCCTATTTCCATGGTTGAGTAGTTAGGCGTCGCAGAATTTCGTCCCAATCAGGCATAGCATCTTTTTATACGCTACCAATTTCCACCGGACTAATGACCATAACTGTTGGGAAGAGATTTTATTTTTCTTCCCAAAATAAATCTCTTTCCAAATTTTGATTACATAGTCTGGAAACACTGTATGAATTAAAGTTAGTATTTAGTTATTTATATAACAACAGGCTGACGCCCAATAATAATGGTTATTGATGGATAATAATAAATTTTTTAGTGTGTAAAAAATACCATGTCTGACCGGTACTCGAATCGGGAACCTCTGGATGAAAGACAAAGTCCACCATTGAGATCACAAACAAAAAAAAAACTTTCATTGAAGAAAAATTATTTTATATCAAATATTTTAAAAAATTCTGTGCGTACATACGATAATCTAATGTTATAATAGCTATTGAAACTAATGCTCTGTATGAAGGGATGAAATTATTATTATTAATTGAATATCTGAGAATAGCCACACAGCTACGGAGTAAATCATGTTTTATTATTATTAATAATAATATTATTATTATTACGGTGTTTTTTTTATTAGGACAACGATTAATCCACTCTCACAACAGGTGTTCACTAGGTTTTAGAATTTATTACAAAAATATCAAATAACTGAAATTTAATACATTTTACTATTAATACTTGTCGTATGCAGAGCCTAACCAACGTCATTGTACCCTGAGAATGACCTTCAGCAGTTGATACGTTAAGCTTGGATAACATTGTTCGATAGTAATTTATACCTTTCATTTGATACGTTTACTAATTATTTAGATTATTCTAATGACATTTTTCGTTTTAAATTTCTTAAAATTAATGGAAAGTTACCACTTATAAGTATTATTATTATAATTATAAGTATAAGTATTATTGTATTTAATAAACACTGTGTTTATGTAATTTTTTTTTTGTTCCTGTACATCTTGATCTTTTTTTTGCAATTTTACTCTAAATATTCGATAATTAAATCATTAATACTTAAAAACTTGTCAAAGGCAAAGCCGAAAAAATTATGAAAGGCTTTGCGGCTTTTTTCAAATTGCAGCAAACAATTTATTTATAGATAATTTAAAGAAAATTTTGGTAAACATTTCATCTTTTAGAAGCTGACAGCGGTTAAACACTTATTGGTTCGCAGTCGTGTCGGATGGGGCAGCGAAAGCCCAGCACGAAGTGTTTTGAACGCAATAAGTCGATTGCTCTACTGTATTTTTTTTAGTCTATTTTCTTCTCTTTTTTTTTTCTTTATAGTATACTTTTTAATTATTTATATAGTTTATTTTAATTTTTCATTACTTATCCATTGCCTTAAAATTTCATTCCATACGTTTCATTCAGTAATTAACCAGTACCAACATGCGCCCGCGCTCATACATACGCATATGCACACGCACTCCTTCCATCGGGCCAATCAATCCTCCAAACAGATTTTAAGAAAGAATGTCAGAAGACTTGTCTTATACCTCTGCTAGTTTTATTTTCTTCTTACTATTTTAACCTGGACTGATCTTTATTTCAAGATCCAATTTTCATTTTTTACACTTAGCCTTTATTTTTCTGGCTTTTTATATCTGCCAATTCAGATCTGCCATTGAGATCTTTTTCTATCTGCCAATTTTGTTTTTTTCCGATAATTTATTTTAACTTCCAGTAATCTTCAGTTCAAGATATATTCTTATATACTCATCTACTCAGCCCTTTTTTTTAATTATTTACACATTTTTCCGACCATTTATAGTTTAATTACACGACTTCTTCCCGACTGCCCAAAAAGGAGTGTAATGTATTTAGGGTGTATGTACGTATGTTTGATCTACCGTAGCGGCTCAACGGCTGAACCGATTTAGATTATGATCCCACGTTGGAATTCTCACTTTACTGGGAATGTCATAGGCTATATATATGCAGGTGATTCACAAGGAAAGGAAAATAATTTGGAAACTGATTCTAGAGCTTGAAATAAGGAAAAAATTTCATACAAATATATATCAAAAAACGCTTTGTTATCGATTTAATGGCTAGTAAAAATTTTGCGTGGATCCCCTGATGAAATTTCAATATATTAAGCATAAACTTCATAGATTCTTTTGAACTTAAAAATTGAATAAAGCAGGTCTCTTTTCATGATATCCAACGTAATATCAAATCCAACAATATTATCAAAACGTGTAGAAAATGTTATTCTAAGAAAACTGATTTATTAAAATCTATGAAAACAAAAAAAAGAAAAAAATTGTAAATATTCCTATATTGAAGTGCAATGTTTGGCAGCAATGGTTTTTTTGTCAGTCGTGTTTTATTTTTTTTATTTGTAATATTTATCTTTTATATATTTATATGTAGGTTCTAGTAACTTTATTTGCAATGCTATATACTTGTAAATTTCTAGATATATTTTTTCACCGTTTATCTTAATTTTTTTTAAATCCGTTGACTGGTTCGGAAGGTATAAATTATTATAATTTTTAATTAAATTATCCAGAAAATATATTAATTATTTTTTTTACGCAACAAGATGATCTTAATTAACATTTTTATAGTAATAAGGTTGATGAACCAACATTATTACAGGAAAGCTTGTTTAATGTTACGTATCTTGTATTTTCATTTATGACATTAATAAACCGTATTAAAATTACTTTTTAATTTTCTTTTTTTATTTATATTTAAATATATGTATTTATAAATTAATGAATTAATTACTTCAAGTAAAAGTTAAAAGGAATTATAATTGATAAATTGATTTTATAATTAAAAAATAACGTATGCACACACATATATATATAATTAAAAGTTTTACCTCTCGATGATTATAAATAAACTTTAGATAACTGTTTTCTTTTTTCAAGAAAATTGTTTAAGTAGGATTTAAACTAAATAATAAAACTAAAGAAAAAAGTTATAAGAAATACAAATTACTATGGAAACGTTGTTTTTTATTTATTTTTTTATTATTATTATTTTTAATTCAAACTTTAAAGAGTAATTTTTATATAATAATCAGGTCAGTAATTTCTCTGCTGAATAGGGTATATAATGCATTATTTTCCACAGAAAGAAATACGTTTAATTTATTTTATTTAACGAAGTCTTTCTTATTTGACTTACGTCTTTCTTTATGTTATTTCTTTCTTATTTATTTTGTCTAGTCTTTTTGAATTCATGTAAGAAAGAAAGAAGAAATAAGCGGGATTAATCCTATTTATTTTCTCTGAGTTTAATGATGCTCATTAATAGAGTCAATCGGGGTGAACAGATTGAAATTGTAACTTGAAGGGCTGATTATCAGTTATATTTCATCGGGCTTATCATCCTAATATGTGTAAATACATTTTATTCAATGAGAAGGTAACAGAAAACCAGTTCATCCTTCATATTCCATATTCATGGGATGCTTATTATTAAATAGAATGAACTTTCATTTTTTGGAATGTTTTGCACCTCATTTCAAAATCCCTACAACCGTTAGCCTATATCACTTGTCATAATATAGTTTCCTGTAATGAAATAATTTCATATAATTTTAAACATTGTATTAACAATTAAAAGGGTGATCAAAAATACTTTTAAAAATTTTTCCCACTAAAATTAAAATAAGTTTTTTATTTTAGATTTTATAAATATTCAGTTTTAAGATTCACTAAAGGTACTTATCGTATAAAGAAACAGTGAGTTAACAGAATAATGATGTACTTTACATTGCCTTTTCGTTGGGGTAATATTCTTATATATTTTAGTAATTGAATTGTTAAATAAAACATTGCGCAATACTTTAACCATATTTTTTTTCAGTTAGTTTTAATCGGGTACAGTAATTCTTTTTGCATAATTTTGTTTTTTATTTAACTAAATAAATTTAAATTAAATAAATGTTCTTTATTTAATTAAATAAATCTCTTTTTGCTGGGAGTAATAACAGAACGTAAGCTACAAATGTGAACTGGCTATAAATTAAAGAAACTATCTTTGTATTGAAGGAAAATATGTACATATTTTATTATTTTTTATGTCTGATAAAAAATAGTCAAAATTTACTTTTCTGATGTCTACTTTCGGGGTAAAGACTTAATTTTTGTGGTTGATTAATTAGAGGAGAGTTATTTTTAAACTGTGCCGTAAAATAGGTTTGAACTAAACTGGAGTCAGTCTGCAAGAAAAACTTATTTCGAGTAAAAAAAACGTTATTATATACTTTTTGAGCTTACATTTGAGGTGGATCTAAACATTACCTCTTCTATTACATATACTTTATTATATATTTTTTGAGCTTACATTTAAGGTGGATCTTAAAAATAAAATTACCTTTAACCAATAAAAGAAATATTCTCTCTCATGAACAAAATTTAGAGAAGGAACCATTTAATAATCTTTTGATTGAAAGCATTCCCAAAAAGTTTATAATAACTTTAAAAAGTTATTAGATATTGGCCACCTATCGTTTCGTTATTCAATAATAATAATTATTCAAGAAAGTTATATTCTTTTTTCCAGCATTATTAGGGACTTGTAAAGTCTAATGTTTATTGGATAGGTGCAATTACTCTCACTAGATTCTCGTGTTTTTTTTTCTAATTTTATTAAAAACATAGACTTTTTTTAACATAAACTATTAAATTTTATTAAATAATCTTAAAATTTTTCGATCCACAAATAATCTTTTATTTTTATTATGAAAGAGCGGACATCAGCAGCTGTGGTGATTAGCCGGGTGGAAATTGGTTGCGTATGAAAAGGTGACATGACTGACCGGGTTTTCCTCAAGAAATGCCGAGACGCTACTTACTCACCCACGGACGGAAAAATAATTTTATTTAACTTTTAAAATAAAAATTGTACATTTTATCTCTGTTTTAACGATAACCGTTAACTTTAGTGATAATAGAAAATGTAACAGTAAATCTAATACAATTGTCGACCCATTACAACGAAGATGATCGGAATCTTTTGTCCAAAAGACCACGATTTTATTCGTTTCGCTTGAATGAATATTATTTTTACCGCTGACCTAAGGACAGAATAATAGTTAATCAAACTAGTGTTTCAGTTGAACCGAAACGTATTAAGATTTTATTTTTGAAATAATTCGATTAGTTCTCCTCTTTTTTATCGACTAGTTTCTTAGAAAACTATTAAAAACGTTATGATATTAATGTCATGCTAATTACTTTTTTCATCTTTTTTCACGATTAACGTGCATATATATGAGAATAAAATTCTGAAAATTTGTTCTCAAAGTGGGCGATAACGCCTCATTGTGGGCGTTGAAGGCCTTCAAGGGAAGGCGGTAGAAGGCCCGCAGAAAATTGGGGGCGTTCAGGTGGTCTAGGAAGGCGATAGGTAATTAAAAAATGGCAAAATTTATGTTTTCTGATATTTCAAACTAAGATTAAATATCTACTACACTTGTACAAAAGATTAAAGGAATACCTGTATTTTATGATAAAAAATGATTGATTGGATTTAGTGCTGTAGCAATGTTGCTAATCAGAAAGAGAAATCGGCTGCATGTTACCGAACGCGGCGACTTACGTCTGTTTTTAAGTAAATTCGAACCTGACATCAACAAACTCCTTAAAGCACATCAAATTCATCCTTTACATTAATGGGAGTGTAATTTTTCAATTGAAAAATTGTTTTAATCATTGTATTGTTATAAAGAATATACTATCACTGTTGTTGTTATATAATTATATAGATACAAATGTAATTATTTGAAAGCAATTTTAATAAAAATACTTCCAAATATGATTAAATATGCGTTTTAATTGCTCTCATTTAAACTGAGTTTCAACTCAGAAGTAGAATATGTCACGTTTAAAAACAATAACTGCAATTGCTGTTTTTAACAGCGCATCTTAAAAACAGCAATTGCAATTATTATTTTTAACAGATGTTAAGTTTAAAAATTTTACGGGGCGCTAGAAAATTTTTGATTCTCAATGTGGGTGATAGGCGAAAAAGTTTGAGAATCAATGTTTTAGATTCTTTTATGCAAAATCGATTGGGGTTCCCTAAACTGACCTTTGTTATTTTTTATTAAACATATAAGAAATACACGTTTTATAACATCTAATAAATATTTATTATTACTTATTTATCTTTTTACGTTTATAAGTATTATTCCCTCAATATTTTCTAATGATGTATTTTTAATACAAGTAATGCCTATTTAGTTTTACATTTTAAGGTTTTTTTCTTGTTAAACGATCTTTGATCGTTTGTTTTCAATTTATTTCAACAACCTTTTAGCATAAATTTTTCTGTGTATTTTACTTTAAAAGTAAAATATTCTGCTCTTTGTCTGTATTTCATGTTGTCAAGAAAATTGATGGAAGATTTATCGAATTGCTATGAGATTACTTTTTTCTAATCTCACCTTCTCATAAGAGTTCTGACTGCTCCCATTTTATGTAGATGGTCAGTGCTTGCTTCGTTAATCGTTCCCGTTAAACTAGAGGCTCCGTCCCCTGAACCCCTCGTGTTTTGATTATTCTCATGGTTGTGAGAATAGTACTGATAAATAACAATTAAAGCCTGAAAAGCTGTCTTTCCTCCAACGTTTCCCTCGTTCTTGATGTAGATGCTCAGATACGCTCCTACTGTAGATGAAACTCTTGTTGTTCAGGTGTTTCTGACGGGATTTCAATAAGTTTGAAAATACGGAGTCAAACGTTCCTACGTCAAATTTCCAAAATTATCCATTTTCCAACAGATAATATTTTCCCAATATTTATTTTTCCACTTCTAATTATTCTACTATTCGAGTATGATTTGTTTAACCGAGAATCACGCACTTCAGATGTTTCAGAGGACCGAGATACTCTCATTCTTTTAGTAGATTTAAAATTATAAAGCAAGGTTAATTCTCTTTCTTGAAGGCATATATTTTTATCTTTTGGCAATCCAATATCGACAGCCAAAATAAACAATAAAACCCATAAAGTTTGTTATATGCGCTAATTTACACTAATTACAATAATAATGATGATAATAATATAATAATAATATTATCAAAAAGGGCTTCAGAATTTTAAAAGCAAATAAAAATTTATTTAGATTACTTATATTCGGTTGAAGCCTCATTTCGAAGCAAAACAAATAACTTTTGACTCGCATACGTAATTCATTAGTAATGAATTTGGCCAGCAGCACTGACACCATTGTTATTAAAAATGAATACATTTATTGGTGAAGAACGTGCTCGCTGTGTGGTATGGTTTCACGTTTCGCAGTCAGTTACTGTATGTAGTTCAACGTAATTTTCGTAGAGAGTACAGTAGGAAGCCTCCTAGAAGGCATACAATTAACTCTTGGCGTCAAACCTTCGTTGAGTTAGGTATTTCTGTTAAACATACAAAAGCATCATCATCCCTGAAGCTGCTGTGGAATAACTCAGAGAAAACTTTGCACGGAGTCCGAAGAAATCAACTCGACATACATCACGTGAGATTTGCATTCCACAAACGACTGTTTGGCGTGTATTACGTAAAGGATTGCACTTGAAGCCGTACAAACTAACCGTGGTTCAACACATTACAGATGACGACAAAGTTGCTCAGCTGCAGTTTTGTGTGGAAATGATGGATAGAATTGCAGACAACGATACATTTTTAGACAATGTAATGTTTAGTGATGATCATCGTTTCATATCAGTGGCAAGGTGAATATAACTGCCGAAAATGGGGTAGCAGAAACCCTCATGAAAATTTGTAGAACATTTTTGATAGCCCTAAGTCAATGTTTGTTGTTCCCTAAACAAACAAAGTCTGTACGGCCCGTTCTTCTTCCAGGAGGCAAATTGTAAAAAATATCGTTTATCTGAACATGCTTCAAAATTTTCTAATTCCTTATTTAGAAGATGATGACTAAGATGAACCCCAGTATTATCAGCAAGACATTATTTTCTAGCGCCCTCAAACTTTTTATTTGTCAGGGCGCTAGAAAATGATTGATTCTCAATGTGGGTGATGGGCGAAAAAGTTGAGAATCAATGATCTAGTTGAATTAGTTGGACCCTTAAACGTAAAGATTTGTAAAAACAACCCGATACTCTATTTTTGACATGATCACAATAATTTCCGAATTAATAAGCTGCCCGACCCGAATATTTTATTCTCGGCTATATTCGCCGAGAAAGCAAAAAAAAATCATTTCATCTGAACTTGGTCATTATACTTGTAATTTTTAACTTTTCTATTTTTATTTATTAATAATTAAAATGACGGCTAACAATAAAATTATATATTATTAACACTTTTAAACTTATTGGTAAATCTAAATATTATCATTATTACTCGGTCATTCGATACAATATTCATCAGAAATATCTTCACGCACAACTTTGTATTAATGTTGTAAATACCCTTGTAAACGTTTGTTAACAAAGGTCTTCATGGCTAAAACAATTTAATTTATTCTTTGTAATTAAACTCCGCCGATCCTCTGTGGCGGAGTGGTAGCGTCTCAGCCTTTCATCCGTGGATCCCGGATTCGAATCCCTGTCAGGCATGGCACTTGAAAATATACAAAATTTCGTTTCCATATTCCCACGTACAAACTTCTCTGTAAACTTCTGTGATGAATTAAATTTATCAACCAAAAAAAAAAAATTTCTAGATATAAGAAATTTGCCAATTAATATGGGAAATATTTTTTTTTTGTTTGTCTAATTTACTAAATAACGCGTGGTGTGAAAATTAAATAAGTATTCATATTTTGAATAAATATATTTTAAACATGTTTTTAATAAAGTTTGTTTTAATAGGGTAAACAAATGCATAAATACAGGCGTGGTGAGGCGGTGAATCCTTCCGGTGCAAGTAGACTCTCTAAACGTAGCTAGGGACAGCCTGTAAGTGTGTTTTCGTATTTACTGAACAGAGTACAATTTATTTTATTGTTTGGAATATATTTTTTTTACGATTAGTTTTTGACATTTTGTCAATTTAAAAACTTTTTTTAGCATTTAACAAAATATTTTAATTTTTTTACTTACTACGAATTTTTTTTATTATTTATTTATCATCATTATTATTACAAGGATATCTGCGCTAAGGTAGATTCCTTGCACAATGTCCGTCCCAATTCTCTTCTACTTCTAGCTAAAATGTGTAGTAGTTGATAGCAACAATTTCCTTTTAGATCATTTATGATTTTTAATACATTATACATACTTATTCGTATCTTCTTTCAATCTTTTGCTAACAAATTAATTTTTCTTTTCAATTCCTTTGTAGCAGCTGATTACCATAACTTCTCATGTTATTTCTCCTTAAAAATCTCAAGGAAAAGTGAATTTATCTCCTTAACATTTAACATTTTGGTAAAAGATTGTACCATAATGCTAAAACTTAGTGAATCATTAGGCGGTAATGTTCCGTTATCTTTTGTCTGTACATCAGCCTTTCCAGCGTTAGGAAAAGACTGCTCTGACGATGCCCCTAATATGAGAAACAGATGGGTTGTATAGGGTTCTTCCTAGCTTGGCTTTTTAACGTTCGATCAGTTCAGCTTGTGAGTGCCTGCCTGTATTTTATCTCTACTTTACGTTGAGGCCTGAAGTAAACAATCTGCATGTGTGTAGGGCGTTTAAATACATAATACACAGACATACGACAACGTTAAACCAGTTGATGCAATCAACCGGGTGGACAACAATTATATACATCACTTTTCAAAAAAAGCTACCACGCAATAGAATGGTAATCATTACTTACGCCTGTTATTAATCTGAGATTATCACATTATTATGTAATTATAAATACGATAGGTCTACAGCAATGTAAACTATGTCCTGTTATTGAAAAATTTACACTAATTTCAGTTTTACTAATTTTATAATATTTATTTTATTTGCTACTTGAGGCCTACAGTAAACAAGCGTTCCGTGTGTTAGTCGAGTATTTGAATTGCAGTTTGGTACATATGTACGAAATTATATAAGCAATAGCAATAATACATAGCTATTTATATTTTTATGACATAATTAAATGATATTCCAACACTGTTTTAAAAATGATTACTTGGTCTTGTGAAAATTCATTGTTATCTTAATTGTGGCGTTGTTAACTGCTCATGTTAGAAGTTACTTTGAGTGATGTTGTTTTTATCATTAATTTGGTAATAAATTTAGTCATAAATTTCAGTCATAAATTTTTTTAGTCATAAATTTCAGTATGAAATTTATGACTAATTTGCTTTATTACAGTGCTAGAAATTAAGTTTTTATTTATAAATGTTTTTAAGCGTCGTGAAATTTAATAACTGTGCTCGAGAGTACTTCTTGCTGTAAAGGTAACACAGAAAAGGTAAAATATTAGGAAGTGGGGAAAAGCTCTTAATGTTTTCAATAAATTTCGCAAAAAATACCCTACTTCAGAAATTAAATTAGTAGAAGCTCCTAAATTAGTAGAAACCCGTTTTAGGCCGATTTGACGATTTCAATACAAATGCTCCTTTTTTCCCTGTTTAGCCTCCGGAATTACCGTCAGGTATTACTTCAGAGGATTAATGATGATGACATTTATGAGTGTAAATGAAGTGTAGTCTTGTACAGTCTCAGGTCAACACATATCTGAGATGTGTGGTTAATTGAAGCCCAACCACCAAAGAACACCGGTATCCACGATCTAATATTCAAATTCGTATAAAAGTAACCGCCTATACTAGGACTTGAACGCTGGAACTCTCGACTTCCAAATCAACTGATTTGCGAAGACGCGTTCACCACTAGACCAACCCGGTGGGTTTCAATAAAAATGTTTTCATATGCAAAGTCCACGGTTTCTTTTTTAAAAATAAATTGTCCACATTCAATACGGTACTTTCAGCTATCAAAAGTGACCCGGATTTACCGAAAATTAGTCGGGTTAGTTTACATAAACTTCTTTTATCGATGGGTTCAAATTTATAGAAAAAAAGTAGAAATAATTTTATCACTGATAAACATGGAATAAATATTTGGTGAAGGAAATATTTGAAACAAATTAAAGCGTTTAGAAAAATGGAAAAAATTATTTTTTATTTAGATGAAACTTGGATTAACGAAGATTATTCAATCAATAAAGTTAGGTGTGACAGTTTCGTTAAGACATCCAAACAGGTATTTCTGTCTGATTTAAGTACCGGTATAAAATGGACAATTAACGAAGGAAAACGGTTGATTGTAGGTCATGTAGGAAATGAAGATGGATTTGTTAACGGGGCATTATTAGTTTTCGAATTCAATAAAAAGGGTGATTACCACAAATATATGAATATAGATTAATACAAATATATAATATATTAATATAGATTACTGCAAATATATATATAGTTATATATGAATGGTAATTTTGTTTAAAACTGGTTTAATACGATTATGTAATTAATTCCGCAGAATAGTGTTATTTTTATGGATAATGCACCACACCATAGTGTAAAATTAGAAAAAATTCCTAATGCATCATGGCTAAAAGCGGATATAGTATCGTGGCTGAGAGAAAAACAAATCCCATTTGGTTCTACGTTTTTAAAGGTTGAACCTCTAGAAAAGATTAAAAAAATAAACAAAAAATTAATAAATATATAATCCATGATATGGCTGAAGCAAATGGACATACAGTATTACGGCTTCCATCATACCACTCCAATCTGATCCAATAGAATTAATGTGGAGTCAGATAAAATAATTTTTAGCTCGGATTAAGCAAACTTAAAAATTAGTGGATGTAAATGTTTAATATGAAAACGGTATTACTGAAGTGGCGGCAGGTAAGTGGCGGATGGCATATAAGTATTAAGAAGAAGAAAAAATGTAGAAGCTGGATTATTTTGTTGATGTCGAGGTGGATAAATTCATTATTAATTTCGAAAACCACTCCTCGGAATCTAATGTTAGTGATGATGAAGTGTTGAGTGGATGTGATTATTTACCGACTAAGAAGTCGTAAGAAATTGAGAAAAAACCAACAAAAAATGTTAATAAATCATAAAATACTTTCTAATTTATTTTATGCATGTAAATAGTATTTCAGGCTTTGTGTAAACCACTTAACAAACTATTTACAAACTTATCTATGTTTATCATTTCATTAAAACATTATTATTTTATATAACTACTAACTGCATTTGACAATTACCACTATAACGGTAAAAAAATTACCATCGAAGATAAGTTTAGTATATTTAACAATATACTTTTCTTAATTTAATAAACATTAATGTTTTAGAATATACCGAACAATAGACAACTACTTCTGTATTATTATTACAGTAGAAACTAAATCAGGCGCGCAGTACCTTTTTTTTTTAGCCTCCGGAACCGCCGTAAAGTATTACTTCAGGGGATGAATGAGGATGATATGTATGTGAACGTAAATGAATTGTAGTCTTGTTCATATCTCACGTCAATCATTCCTGAAATGTGTGGTTAATTCAACACACCAACCACTCAACACTCAACCACCAAAGAACACCGGTATCCACGATCTAGTATTCAAATCCATTAACTTTGCCTTTACTAGGATTTGAACTTCAAAACTCTCAACTACGAAATCAGCTGATTTGCGATGACGAGTTCACCAGTGGACCAACCCGATGGATAGACACGCAGTAGCTGTCGCGCAATTTTGTGTACATCCGGTTCATACTGCCTCGCTCGGCATCTGTTTTGTTTACCTCAGCCCTCAACCTAAAATAGACAGATAGTAGTAGTAGTAATGTACCGCCGGCGTAGCTCTTAGGATCAACGGAACATCTAAGCCTACCACCAACAATACTAGGTCCTACAGGCATTAGGAAGAACATTTAAGAACATCTATATGTATGTATGTATATGTATATTTTTTTCCTGTTTAGCCTCCGGGAATTACCGTTCAGGTATTACTTCAGCGGATGAATGAGGATGATATGTATAAGTGTAAATGAAGTGATGTCATGTACAGTCTCAGTTCGACCATTCCTGAGATGTGTGGTTAATTGAAACCCAACCATCAAAGAACACCGGTATACACGATCTAGTATTCAAATCCGTATAAAAGTAACTACCTTAACTAGGACTTGAACGTTGGAACTCTCGACTTCCAAATCAGCTGATTTGGGAAAACGCGTTTACCACTAGACCAACCCGATGAGTTAACGATGTATACATTGCAAATATTTTTCTGAATGTTTGTATTGTTGTAATCTGTATATAAGAAATGCGAGATTTTTAACACTAGATGAATCAGTCCTTTTCCATGTAATATTTATAAGTTATGAGTAAAGCATCTTCTATGTTAATGCATTGAAAATTACTTGTCTGAGCGAACTGACTCTTGACTATATATGGGAAGTTATCATTCCGGTGACCGGCAGCTCGGTTGGAAATTGATACGTAATAGGATAAATTAGAATTGTATTAGTTGTACTGTATTTGTTTTTATAAAAAAATCTTATTCTATAAAATATTTACCATTAATAGTAATAACTTATTTTTTACTATCACTATTAGAAAGTAATGTTTAATTATAAAGATTACTTAAATTATTTTTTTGTACTTAATTTCACAAAGGTGATGAAGTAGTTTGATAAGCTTTTATAAATATTAAAATAAAACAATATATAGTTTTTATTTCTTACAAGATAAAAGATACTAAACTTTTTTAATACATAAATCGTTAACAATCAGCCATTTGTCTAGATTCGCAATTTTTAAGGTGAATAACAAAGCAGCAACATGCATAAAAATTACACATATAAATACAAGAAATCCTACTTTTTAATAATTTAGAGTTTGTAAATCTCATTGTTACATTTTATATGAATCATGATTGCTTAAGATATTGCAGCTTTCTCTGCGTTTAGTTTTCTTATCTTAAAAAACGACAATCAAACCCACCGAGTTGGTCTAATGGTGAATGCGTCTTCGCTAATCAGCTGTCGACTGTCGACTTTATATAAAAGTCGACAGTTCCAACGTTCAAATCCAAGTAAAGGCAGTTACTTTTATACGGATTTGAATACTAGATTGCGAATACCGATGTTCTTTGGTGGGTGTGCTTCAATTAACTACACATCTCAGGAATGGTCGACCTGAGACTGTACAAGACTACACTTCACTTACACTCATACATATCATCCTAATTCACGCTCTGAAGTAATACCTGAACGGAAAAAATTCCTACATAGATTGCTATACACCAAACATCTATTATTGTAAGGTTAAAACAAAAATTATAGTTTTGCTCTAAATAAAATCTTACTACGTATAGTCAAGAACAAACTTGACCATTAGTTATCCACTATAAATTAGAACGGTTAGAAAAGCGCATGTATTGTGTTGCACTGTTATCGTATTTATTTTCTATATAAGATAAGAAACAGATAGACATTGTTTGGAGTACTAATCTTTTTGTATATTTATGTCTACTAGTACTACTAAGTACTGTGTACTAAGTATAGTACATTTTCGTGATAAATAGACTGCTGCAGAATTTTTTTACCCCAATATCTTTCAATAAATTTAGTAACTCCTAATTTAATTATTTATGTGTTACGTATTGGTTTTTTTTCCTCAAAAATACCACAAATGAATTACGTGCATTATATACAGTTGTTTAATTTTTTGTTGTAGTAAACTTTAAAATTTATTACCCATAATGAGTTGTCATTATTAACAAATTATATTTCTTTATGTGGTTACTGTTAAAAGTTAATTACAATTTATTGATCAGTTGAACTAATTATAAAATTGCAAGTCAGTATGATATATTACATATAATAATTTACGAATTTCATATTAAAAGGAAATATTTTATAAATTTAAATTAACAATTAAGATTGCTAATAAAAAAAACTCGCTAAACTAAAATAATCTAAAAATTTAAATAATCTAATTTTAAAGTAATCTATAATCTAAAATTCTATTATTTCAATAATCTAAGCTAAATAAACTAAAATAAAAATATCCTATATCTGTAATCGTGTACCACTTATACTGCAATCTTTCTACCACAACGTACAGTAAAAGTGTTAATCATTCTCCGGAATACACGGTTAATTATTTTACAATTTACAGAGCACACCGGGCAGAGTCATCTAAAATTTCTAAATTATATATTGTACGCTCAAATTCTAAATACAATTTTATTTTTAACAAAATTTATGGAAGTAGTAAAATAAATTTATTATATTTTATTAACGAAATAACCAATATGGATTCTTATGAGAATTACATCTATAATAAATAAAATACAAAAAAAACAGAACCTACAGATTCATGAACAGGAAATGAAAGATAGAAAGCTCTTCAGACAAAAAACATATACGAAGTTAAGTTTGAAACGGTGAGGAAGGAAAAGATCAAACCAAATCGAAGTGGTCGGAAGAGAATAATACCAAACACATGGAAAGAATGTTGGGAGAAAAGAAAAAGAAACCAGAAGAAATGGTATTTGCGTGGTCTGAACTGATTAACCGAAGTGATCTAGTGTTAGATTTTAAGCAATAAATTTTTTGTAAACATTCTTTGAATGTTTTTTGTTTTCTAATTCATTTCTGTAACCGTTTAGCATAGTTCTCTGTTTATATACGTTTCAAAGATTACACAATTAATATATAAATATAGACTCCATATTGTTTTTTTCGTTCATTAATTATAATATCATCATAAAAACAAATAAAAATTTGAAACGATATTTTTTTAAGCATTTATAGTTAATATATTCTGGTCGTAATAAATAATAACTTTCTTTTTAGGAAGTTATAGTAAAGCAATTAAAAACATTATCCATTATCCGTGAAATCCTGGGAAGAAAATAAATAAAATAAGAGAATGAGGTCATATAGAAAAGGATGAAAAATCGGAGGAAGTAATAAAAATAATAATTTTGATTGCTGTCATTACTTCTTTATAGTAATAGATGCTGTGGTTATTATTAAAATTCCTCTTCTGGAATTGTTAAAATAAATGTACTGCTGTATTTGTATACATACGTACTGTTAATATTCCACCGTCGCAAAAGTTGCATTATTCATACTTTTTAGAAGAAACTGTTAGCAAAAATTATTTATTATTTATGAATTATGTATTTTTATGATGTCCTTTTAAATTAATTTTCTTCTGGTCTGAATATAAATTATTTATGTTATTATAAATTTAATTTATTATAGATAACATATATTAAATATTTATTATTTAAACTGTTAAATAAGATGCAGTTCTGCAGTCCGATATTGAATTTTCTTCTTTTTTTTTTGTTACGACTGTAACAATTATGTTTTAATATATAGTAAAAGCAAACAAAATCTTCCGTTCTTTATTTAGTTATTTATCTTTGATTACTTCAATTTATTGTATAATCTTCTATTCATGATGATTATTAAAAAAACTAAGATGTAAAATTAATTAAACTTGCAGTTTTAGTAGAGAGCTGAAATGGTATAAAAATTACGACAAATGGACATGGAATGCTTGCTTCAAAACTTGTTTTTTTATTGTTGTCTGTGATTTTTAAACAAATTTATATGGTAAATTAAAAATAAACATTAAGGATTAACTTAATTTTTTAGTCTTCATTATTTCTATGTTAATCTACGTAGTTTCATTTCATTTTTAAAATCTTTCTCTAAAAAATTAAATAAAAACTAAAGAATATTATCCTTTGTGATGATTTTTTTTAGCTTTAAAACTTTACGCACGTGTGAAACGCACAAACAATTTATAAAAGTATGCCATAGCAAAAGATTAATAATTACTTTTTCTCGTTGTCCTCGCTTTGTTTATTTCTGAATCAACAGTTCTCCCAAGTCAGCAGCTTTTTAAATAATAATTGTTTCGGTAAGTATAAGTTATTCAAATTTTAAATAAATGCTATGTTCATTTTGTAACATTTAATAAAAAAAATATGTATTTTAATATCCATTATAACAACTGGAAATGATTTACAATTGAATGAAAATAATTTATTTTTAAATTAGAGCCGCGTTAAGATCTGCACGTAAGAAACTATTTTACAACTAATACTGTTGCAAAATATTTTATTATTTGCGGTACATATTTTTTAATTGTAATAGAAAGACCAAGAGAATATAATATTAAAAACCATATATTATTCTTAAAATTAGATAAAACCTTTTATAGAATGAAAGGATACATTCTTTGGAAAGAATTGGAAAAGCGAGGCCTTCTTATTCCTTTAATAAGTTTATATAAAGACATAAAGTTTATATAAACTTCTGTTCGAAGTTTATATAAAGATATATCAGTTACTATTGACATCGTAGGAAAACTATTGAATGAAATTATTATTGATCAAGGTGTAAGATAAGGATGGAATTTGCCTTCGTCGCTGTTTAATATTTATATAGAGAACCTTATAGGGAATGGAAGTCTACGGATTAACCATCATTAAAAATAAATGTTGGATCGGTTGACCTTGAATACTATCTTATTTGCCGATGTTCAAATTTTAATCATTGACGCTGAAGGGAACTTAACTTCTATTTCCAAAATGGTTGTAGAAATTATAATTTAATTATATCCAGCTGAAAAAAAAAGTTAGAGTATTCTTAGGAAAAGATCCTTTCTCTTCAAAGATGATAGATAATTCAATTATTGACCAGGTCATATAATTTTAATTACTTAGCTACCGATTAACTTATGTTCGAAAGATTGATGTTTGTAAAACTATTGAAAATTTTTGGAGTGCATAAGGAACAATTACAAGGATAATTTAATGGTGGGGGGTGAAGAAGGCACGCAAAGATGCCCAGATAAAACTTTAGAATATCATGCCAATTCCAACTCTCTTGTACGGTTGGGAAGGTGGATTCCAAAAAGAATTAAACAAAAGTTGAAAGCAGCTGGGTTTTATGGGAAATTTAAGTTTCCAAGAGAGGAAAATATTAGAAACGTTGACATTCGGGATGACTTAGATATAGTTTGTATCAATGAAAAGTTTGACTACTATTTTGAAGCAATTGGAGAAGTCACCTTCAAAAAACGGATAACGGTAAAATCTAAAAAGTTATTTTGTAGTATAAGCCAAGAGGAAGAAGAAACGCAGGAACACCATTGCAATGTTAAGAGTAGTTATATTCTGGTGTCGAAACAGATCTGTATAAATCTGATTCCTTGAAAGAAGGGATAAGAGCAACAACTAGAGAATTAATGGGGATAATAAATTTAAAAACAAGAAAACGCTCATAAATCGTCTACAAAAGGAAAAAGAATTAGTCTGGGTTACCTATTATTATTCCATAAATTTTTGTGTTTTCCTTTTTAAATCATTTTGTCATTCCCTTTAACTTCACCATAGCTACGTCCAGAAAGGCTTGTTAATGGAAACGTTAAATATAAAACTAATCTTGTTGAATTGGTGTCCATTAATAAGTTTTTTAAAGACAGTAATAAAAATTTAGGATAATGTAGAAAACCCACCGGGTTGGTCTAGTGGTTAACGCGTCTTCCCAAATCAGCTGATTTGGAAGTCGAGAGTTACAGCGTTCAAGTCCTAGTAAAGCCAGATATTTTTACATGGATTTGAATACTAGATCGTGGATACCGGTGTTCTTTGGTGGTTGGGTTTCAATTAACCACACATCTCAGGAATGGTCGAACTGAGAATGTACAAGACTACACTTCATTTACACTCATACATATCATCCTCATTCATCCTCTGAAGAATTATCTAAACGGTAGTTACCGGAGGCTAAACAGGAAAAAGAAAGAAAGGATAATGTAGAAAACTAAAAGAGATTAAAATAAAAGAGCATTTCTCTCATTATAAATACAAAGACAACAGAAATTGGTGATAGTCTAGTTTCGTCTTAAAAGCGGTCACAAAATTAGTTTATTGGAAAAGAAAATTTAAAACAATGTTCGTTATAAAATAGTTCAAAAAACACTTACTTTATCAATAATGATGCTGAAACTTCATTGTTGAATAACTTTAGGGTAAAATATCGTCAGCCTTTTTAAATATTAAAGTTCATAAAAGTCGTTTTGTGAAATTTATCTTCTCTTTTTATGTTGTATAAGTAAGGGGATATCTGTTTATTCGTTTTTTGATATTCATGGTATCTTTATGTTTCTTTTGATGAATTTTTATCTTATCCAATCCTATATTAGAAGGACTCATTTGTACATTGTGGGCAGTATGAATTGGATTTTATGATTGTTTAGATCTTCGTTCTCAAATTGGTTGATAACTCCCCCCTTGTGGATCCTGCAGGCCTTTAGGTGGACAATAGAAGGCCCACAGAAAATTGGGGGCTTTCAGGCGGTCTAGGAAGGCGAAGGCTTATTAAAAAAAAAGGCAATAAATATATTTTCCTGATATTTCAAACTAAAATTAAATACCTACTTCACTAGTATAAAAAAAATTAAAGGGACACGTATATATTATGATAAAAAATGATTCTATTCAAACTATTTTAACTTTGTAACCAAAAGGCTTAGAGAGACGGATAAAAAGAATTTTTCCTACTAAAAAATGTTAGTTTAAAATAAAGTATAAAATTCTACTGCATTATCTCCTACTGTTCTTGAAAAATAATTATTTAAAAAAAAAAAAACATAAAATGGCGAACAGACAGAAAAATATTCGTTTTCAAATCTATTTTTATTGGGCATTTTTTCTTCAGTATATTAAGTAGAATCACTTCCTAGAGTTTGGCCTCACCTTCAAATAACACTTTGTATAATAGCCGGTAAGTGCTTGCTTCGCTAACCCTTCCCGTCAAGCTAGCGTACTCCGCCTCCTATACCCCCGTGTGCTGATTATTCTCATGGTTGTGAGAATAGTACTGATAAATAACAATTAAACTCTGAAAATCTCTCTTTCCTCAACGTTTCCCTCGTTCTTGATGTAGAATCCCTCGTTCTTGATACGCTGCTGCTGTAGATGAAGCTCCTGTTGTTCAGGTGTTTCTGACGCACGGATACCTTTTGTTATCTGACCAATGTCCTTCCTTTTCTTCGGTGGGATTTCGATAGGTGTTAATATACGGAGTCAAACGTTCCTACGTCACATTTCTAAAATTATCCATTTTTCAACAGATAATATTTTCCCAATATTTATTTTTCCACTTTTAATTATTCTACTATTCAAAAATATTTTATTTAACCGAAATTCACGCTCTTCAAATATTTCAGAGGACCGAGATACTCTCATTCTTGTAGTAGATTTTGAATTATAAAGAAAGGTTAATTCTTTTTCTTAAAGGTATATCTTTTTAACTTTTGGCAATCCAATATCGACAGCCAAAATAAACAATAAATCCCATAAAGGTTCCTAATTTAGACTAATTACAACAAAAATGATGATGATAATGTTACGGGAAATTCAAAAAGGCTTCAGAACTTTAAAAGAAAATAAAAATTTATTTAGATAACTTATATTCGGTTGAGGCCTCATTTCGAAGAAAAACACAACTTTTGACTCGCATACGTAATCCATTAGTAATGAATTTGGCCACCAGCACTGACACCAGTGATGTTAAAAATGAATACATTTAATGGTGTACGTTTTGCAGTCACTTACTGTATGTAGTTCAACGTAATTTTCGTAGTGTCCAGTAGGGTGCCTCCTAGAAGGAATAGAATTAATTCAACTCTTGACATCTAAACTTCGTTGAGGCAGGTTGTTCTGTTAAACTTACAAAATCACTACGTGTCCCTGAAGCCGCTGTGGAACTCAGAGAAAGCTTTACACCGCAGTCCTAAGAAATCAACTCGACATGCGTCACGTGAGACTGGCATTCCACAAACGACTGTAATTACGTAAACGATTGCATTGAAGCCCTATAAACTATCCGTGTTTTAATGCATTACAGATGACGACAAAGTTGCTCAGCTCCAGTTTTGTGTGGAAATGATGGCTAGAACTGCAAACTACACTTTTAGACAGTGCAATTTTTAGTAATTAATCAATGCTTTTCGTATATCATTGGCAAGGTGAAACCTATAACTGCCTATTAGGGGATTTCGAAAACCGTCATGAAATTTTGTAGCACATTTTTGATAGCCCTAAGTCAATGTTTTTTGTGCCCTAAGCAAACAAAGTCTGTACAGCCCGTTCTTCTTCTAGAAGGCTAACTGTAGATACGAGTAGTATCGTTTAGCCAGACAAGCTTCAAAATTTTCTAATTCCTCATTTAGAGGATGATGACTAAGATTGACGCCTTTATTATCAACAAGGCAGGACACCACCTCAGTACCCCCTAGCAGTTCGAGATTTTCTTGATACTCGAATCCAAAGTTGGTGGACTGGTCGTGAAAGTTCGATTGTACGGCCACCTCGCTCCCCATATTTGTCCCCGCTAGATTTTGTGCGGTTTCATTAAAGTTCGGGTTTATTCTCCAGCTTTGCCTGCTTATCTTGTCGAACTAAGACTTCAAATTACCGCCGCAGCTGCAAAGGTAACCACAAGTTTGCTGGTGACAGTCTGGAATGAAATCGATTTCAGGCGGGATGTATGACGCATTACAAATGGAAGCCATATCGAACCAAAGTGAATGAAGGTTGGAAACTTGTGTTTTTCTATGAAATGAGATCTCAACCGAATATGTATGTTACCTCAATAAACTCTTGTAAAGTTGTGAAGTTCTTTTTGAATCACCTGGTATTTTACAGATTAAATGATTAATATATAGATTTCAACTCGGAGTTCTTGCCCTTTTAGACGGTAATAAAAATATAATGAAGTAAAAGGATTATTTTTTTATTTAATAAGTGTCTTTAATATCTTAATCTAAAGATTAATATATTAAAGACTAAATAAAATAATTAGGAAGATCGTGATAATTCTATTCGGAAATAATGACAAGCCTCGAACGTATACATCTGAAAAGTTGTATTAAAATCTTTCCAATAGAATTGCGTGATGCGCATACATGAACGACACTAGTTATCATTTTTGTTATCATACGTATAGGTAGGTTTAACAATAAAAACATGATTCTGTTTGAAGTTTCTTCTAGACGTACTACAAATTTTTATCTATTATTTTATGTACTTCTCTCGGCGAAGAAAAAACAAATTTACCTGGATTACTAGTTACTAGATTACCTAGATTACTCGATAATTTCGACCATTGTTCATAAAGTGACGTCTATTTTTCTTTTGTAGCCTACGTATTTAAATTAATAAATCATTGCAACAACAATGTTTTACTGTATTTTATCAAAAGGTTTACAAGGGGATTATGTAAATACCACTATACCCTACCACTCCCAACTTTCCCATAAATGTTATTGAATAACAGAATTTGGGGATGGACACACATAATTTTACATATTTTAACTGATTTTCCTTCCTGAGAAACTACTCTGAATCCGACTATAAATAGAAATGTGTCACATCTTATTGCATCATATCATATACGTAGCTTCGGTTCTACTGCAGTCTAGTTAGGTGCAAGGTTTCAATTAATAAATTAATTAATTCTCATCTGTAACCTGAAACCAATTATCGGTGTAACGACTAAGCTACTATTCAATTACTTTTAATTCAGTGCAATGTTGCATAACATACAGTTTATGTAACTATTTAAACTAAACGGTAATATTATTTAATGGAACATATGCTTTGTTACTCAATCTACAATTTATGTAATTGTAATGACCTGACAAATCTTTATTTAACTTTTCAACTGGCACACGTACATTATTTTATGTAATGAGTATAAAAAAACTCATTAGAATTCTATAATTGTTACTGTTCATTTAATTATAGTTTATATCTGTAATTTTATTACTGACGAAGCATACAGACCTATTGTTGGGAGTTTAAATATTTCCGCGTATTGCGTTTGTATTTTTCCCACGATTATTTAGAGTAGTTGATCAGATTTTTGTGAAATATTTTAGTTTTTTTTTTAATTTAAGGATGAATAAATTCTTTGTTCGTAAAATTAACCAAGCGATTTGGTAACCAAAAATCACAATAGGGACATACACACATACGCGCGCGCGCGCGCGTATATATATACAGATCATCCCACGAGGATACCGACAAACATACTTCTAAGGTGTATTCCTCTCATCAAAATAATGAAAAGTTTCATATAAATATAGGTCTAGAAACGCTTCCTTTGCAAGTTACGGCTAGCGAAAAATTTCGCCCGGAATTCAGCTCCCACGGTGAAATGAACTAGTACTGAAATTTTTAGAACATTAATTGAGGAGCGAAATTAATGGTTTCCTGTAGTTTTTTGTTCTGAAAAATCGAATAAAGTAGGTTTCAGAGCTGTATCTTCAGTATTTTTCATTATATCCGAAGTAAAACTGAAAGATTTGTTGTCTGAAAACCGTTTTTTTCGGTTTATAAAACAATAAAATTTTTAAATGACTAATAAGTACGTAAACTTTATTAACAAAACTTGTAGATAATTTAATTATAAAAAATATTAATTTAAATAAGTTCAGTAATACTCAAATAAACGTTTTTAAAAATCAAATTTTACTGAAGAAGAAAGAGAACAAAAAATAAATGAAATGATTTACAAAAAATATTATTGTGTTTAATTTTGTTTTTTTTTATATATAAATTTAATTTTCATACCTTACAGATACTGTTCAAAATGATAGGTAAATAGATTACGAGAAACTCTCGTATAAAAAAAGGAAGTTTAAATGTAAGTCAAACATAACCTACGCTCTCTTCGCTCGCTAACCTCGTCTAATTAACTTTAAATATACAAATTATATATGTTATTCTCCAACATGGAAGCGATTATTCAAATTCACCGTATTCAGTATTCAATGATGGTATTAGTTGAATAAAAATATTTTTGTAGAATCTAAATAAAAGGCAAACCATCTGACCATTTATTTGTATCGTTATCGTTCATCCATGCAGTTAACACATTCTGTACATCCTGATTTGGCCCTTTCAGTTAATAAAATTCTGAAAATTTGATTAGATTTTTTTGTTATAAATGCGATGAATTTGATTAATTGCCTCCAGTGTTGAGAATAACATATATAATTTTTATATTTAACCTTAATTAGACGAGATTAGCGACCGAAGCGAGCGTAGGTTATGTTTGTCTTAAATTTAAACTTCCTTTTTTTGTGAGGGTTTCGCGTAATCTATTTACCTTGAGATTGGTAATGGGTGTTCTTTTTTAACTTCCAGTTATCTTTCGAGACCCATCAGAGCTTATCTGTGTTTGTCAGCTTATACCGAAGGTCTGAATGTATAATAATACAGAGTGATTTTTTAGTCCTGTTACCCAATTGTTAATGTCTGGTAATGTTTTTTCTAAGAAAGGGAAATTTTGTTTTGTGACACGAAGTTGATAGCTACTCAACCGGTATAGATACGGCAGTGTGAGTTGATTCCCCTTGAGCTGTGTAAACGTTTGTGCCGTTTCCGGTCGTGTTACGAACAGAATATCTTTTACCATAGAACAACGAGTTTTCATTCTTGAACAATATTTTGCTACGAAATCGTACGCGAGTGTAAAAGAATCATTTCAAATTAAATTTGTTGGTGTTCCTTCGCCAGAAAAAATGTCAATTTCTAGACTAGCAAACCGATTTCAAGAGACAGGTAGTGTTTGCGACAGAAAACGTAGTGGTCGACCAACTCGCTTAACAGATGACGTTTTAGAGAATGTGAAAACAAGATTGTTCAATTATCCACGGAAAAGTTTACGAAAACTTTCCACGCAAGTTGGTTTGTCATATTCGAGTGCTGAGAAAGCTGCTAAAAAATTGAAATTGTATCCGTATCGCGTACGATTAGTCCAAGAGCTTCAGCCTCCAGATTTAGACAATCGATTGCAATATTGCCGCTGGTTTAGGTCTCTCGTAAACGATAACGGAATCGAATTTTTAAACACAGTGTTCTTTAGTGATGAAGCTTGGATCCATCTCGATGGTTATGTGAACAGTCAAAGGTGTTGAATTTGGGCGGTTGAAAATCCTAACGCTTTATAAAACAAATCCTGAAAAAATTGGTGTGTGGTGTGCGATATCTCTTCATCGTATAGTCGGACCCATATTCTTCGAACAGACAGTAAATGGTGAAGTATACAGGAATATTGTGCCCCAGTTTGTGTCCCTCCTGGAACCTCAAGAACGGTATTGCTGGTTTCAGCAAGACGGCGCTACATGCCACACGTCTCGAGAAACCATGGATTTTCTGCAAGAGTTCTTTGACGATCGAATAATAACCAAGGGCTTATGGCCTCCAAGGTCCCCAGACCTCACGTCTCCTGACTACTTTTTGTGGGGCTATATTAAGTCCGAGGCCTTCAAAAATAATCCTCACACTATTGATGAACTTAAAGTCAATATTGCAGACTTAATCACGAATATTTCCAATGCAACTCTTAAAAAGGTTTCTGCTAATATGCTGAAAAGAATCCGTGCGTGTATAACCGCAAGGGGTGGGCATTTTGAGCATATTCTTTAACAATTATATAAGTAATAGCTTTTTATTAAATCTCTTTTGTAAGTAACAAATACATTTTTTTATTCCACCAAAATTTCCCTTTCTTAAATTACATATAAAATTGGGTAACAGGACTAAAAAATCACTCTTTATAAGCAAATATTCCGTTCTTTCATCAACGTACTTGCTCCGTCAGCATTCACCGGAAAATGTTGACATTCTCTAATTTCGGTCTTTCACGGTAATATATATTATTAACACTTCTGTCTGATATTTATCCACAACAGTCATAATAGTTATTTCATTAACAGAATTTTTTAATAACTGCGATTTAAGAAAATATCACAACACTTTAAACTTTCCCGTCTAGGTAGCGCTATAGCTATAGAAGGTAAAGTATAGTAATCGGTCCAATTTGGAAATAGGCGGTTTTCACTGAATCATTACATTTTGACACCTAAGGAAAAACCGGATGGAAATATCTCCAGGACTACTCGACCGATTTTGACCAAATTTGGTCAGATTACTTCTATATATTGATGCCATTAAATTTTCAACTTAAAAGGTCAAGAGGATGAGACTGTAGAGCAAGGTCACACTCAGTATCTCGAGATTTCGCCTAATTAAGGTCTTATTTTTCTTAGTCACGTGAAAATGTGCCTAAGAAAGGCTAATTGTTAGCAATTAAAAAATAATATTTCCAAAAAAAGTTTTGGAAATTTGTACCCCCACCCAAAAAATGTTTTAAATGAACTAGTGGCTAAGTGGGTATAGTGTGTCATTAGTACTCCCTGTCATCACAAGGATCGCTAGTGTAGCATTGATGTACAGCTGCTTAGTCGTCTTTTATGTGGTAATGTCACAGGTGAGCGGTAGAATTAAGTAAATGAATAATACTTAAGATTGTAAAAAAGTATTTAAGGTGGCCGCTAGTACCCCCACACCCGCGAGAATGAAATAAAATAATGCGCGCGTGCTTTAGTTAGAATCACTGAATTATATTTTTTTTAAATATTATATTTAAATAAAATGATAAATATTTTTAATTAAGTTGTTTGTTTTAGCCGTGCATCAGAGAAAAGCCCCATGGGAGGAAAGTCTTACAACTGTGTTGTCATCCTTTTTTTCTTTTATTAAAATGATTATAAAAAATTGGCTTCTTATTAAAAAAACTCTGTCGCAGTAAGTGAGTCAGAAGGGCGATTTCCGGTTTTAGTTAAGAAAGAAAGGATGTAGCTCTGCTATAATGATTTTTTTTAAATAATATTGCTTTTGATATTTTTTTCTTTTTTTATTTAATTTTATGTTAGTATCATGTATTCTTTTATAATAGTACAAGGTATTGTTTATTGTTCCAATAAATGCATAATACTTGTACATTTGTATTTTTTAACCCTCCTTTTCACATAGTTCTTGAGTTGTGACTGCATCAATTGTTTAGCACTGTTACTGGCCAACAACTCAGTTTGATATTGAGTACCCATAATTTGTGTGGTTTTGGAGCCCTGCTCACAAAAAAGAAAAGGTTCAAATTGACCCAACATAACTAAAACTTCCAAAATTATTTTTTGAACACCAGCTTCTTTCTTTCATATCAGATTACATTTTGGATTATTGCGAATCTAAAGTACAATTGCGAAACTAGCTCGCAAAAATCTGATTTGGGTTACAAACTTGATGTTTCGGGACCAGTGGGAAACTAGTTCGTACCTGGTGGTGCTCCCAAAAATCTAATTTTGGCTTTCTTAACATGTCAGCTTTCAAGTTACAGCATGAAACCCTTCAAAAAGTACCTAAAACCGTAACTTTTTTGCTTTTAACTCCGGTTCCATTGAACTGTTTCGTTTGAAAGTCAGTAGGGCTCTATTTGTACCAGTTTTGTATTATTCTAATAAGTTTCACCAATATTGATTAAAGGTTGCGCCCAGTAGAAAGGAAAACCTAAAGATGTACTCCAAAAGTCAGTTATTTTGGCTCTTACTCCGGTTTCTATGAACCGATTTACTTGAAAATCAATAGGACTCTAACATCACTCATCAAGTTTCATAAAAATCGAATACATTTGCGTCCGGTAGAGCGGAGGAAATAATTTTATTCACGCACACGTATATAAAAATTGCAGAATCGTGTTCAGGAGACTCCAAAACGTAAACAACGTGGCCCCCGTTCCCTCCGACACCTCCTTAAAAAATTTGACCAGGCACAGTACCGATTTCTACAAATTCTTTAGAAATCCGCTAAAAATAAAATGTTAGTTCAGTTTTATACACTTTTTTCGATACTGTTTGATTATTTTTAATTTTATTTTTTATTGATTTAATTTTTGACCTGATTTTACTTTAATTTTAGAAAATAATTTTTCCGTAATCAGTTTGTTTAAATATTGATTTTATTAATATTATCATCTCCTTCTAAAGCTGATATTCATTGGGGTTATTATGTATTGTTATAATAACCCTCAAAACTATTATCTTTCATACTGTGCTAATTATAAAAAAGTGTTCTCCGACATTTAAACCTGAGAGCAATAGTTTTATCTCAAACATTTAATAATGCTGTACTAGTTTATACTCTTCAAGAGATGCGGGTACTGATGTGCTCTGGCGAAGTGCGTGTGCTTATAGTAATTTAATAATATATCTAACAACAATTGATGACTAAGAATAAATGTTTGAGTTACATATTGTCGTGAGTTAATGTTTTCAAAATTACAGACTTTTTTGTAATTTTGAATTTTTGTAGTTTTTTTAAAATTACATGATTAAATTACACGTTAATTTTTTATTTCTATTAAAAATATTTTGTAATAGATAAACTATCTAGCTTACTATTTCACTTCCTTATACGGAGCGACGTCTACAGCTACGATTGTCAATCAGTATTTATTTGTATAGTTATAATCATGTTGATTTTATTACGTAGATGTTATTAGTATTTTTTAATTGGGGTTTTTATGTCATGAATTCACGTATCTGTTTTTATAATAGTCTGCTAATAATGAAACAAGTTTATATATAAATACAGGTTATTTAATTTGTGGTAATAAACTTGAATAAGCTGGCTGATAATAGTAAAAGAGGTTAGTTGTATAGGATAATTAATACAAGAAAAAGAAACTTATAATTATTATTTTTTTTAATTTTATTACTTTTTTTACCAATTTGAGCAAAAAAACAAAAATTAAATTTTTTGTATTAAATCAAATATTAAATGTTCATAAAATAACTTACCAAATATCTCATTATTTTACTGATTGTAATTTTTTATTGACTGATAATGAACCGGAGTGGTCTGAAAAGGCCTTCTGAGTCAAAGAAAAGGATTTTTAACACTCGATTTGAATGTAAGTTCTACCTTACTTTACATGTGTATCTGGTAGTATATAACTGTAAATAATTAATTATTATCTGAAACACGGGACAGCATGTTTGATAAATTGACTTATGTTTTTTAAACATAGCACAGTTGAAATTCAACCTTACCAACATTAAAGAAAAAGAAACTGCGGACGATATGTTGGTAAGGTTGATTTCATTTTATATATCTTTTTATTGACTTTTATGTTAAGTAATTTTATTGTATTTTTTCAATTTCTAAGAAGTAAATGGAAATTTTATTTGTATGCAGTTAAATCTTTTATTATAGGCCTACATACTAATCTCATTTCTTAATTATGATGTTTTAATTATTACTCGTTTGTAATTCACTGCTGACTTTGAAGACATTGAAGAATTATTAACAGGAAACAGGATACTAAAGAAATATGTATTCATAATATAATAAGATGTTCACATTACAAGAGGAAATAGTATTAGTTTTAAGACGGAAAAGAAGAAATCTTACTATAGAATAAAGTTACATCGTCTTGTCGGCCTACTTTCTCTGTTTGCGGTTACCAAGGCCGTCCGACTTTTGCAGACGTATATACAGCATCTTTAGCTGCATTAACCCAACAGTGGGCCCCAGAGTAGTAATACGCAGTCATACTCATGGACCCTCTCATTCGCTCACGCTCTTTCTTCCTCTTTCTCTCTTTATCACCCCTCCTTTATGTTCCTCTGCAGGTGTCAATTATTAATTGATACCTTTCTTATCGTATAATTTAATATGTAATTAATTGAATTACATGATAAAACTTATCTTCAAGAATGTAGATAAACTTATTTTATTTTCTAAAAATGAAAATATCAGAACGATTCTGTATCATTTTAAATATCAGTTTTTGAATGTTAAATTAATAAATTAGATTCGAGATGAATGGTTCATTTTTTGTCTTGTATCATTTACATACTCATAGACTCAAACTAAAAAGCTTAACATACAACAAAATTTTTTTAAGTGTATTATATTTAGTTTTTGATAAAAATTGTATTTCAACAAACGTAACGCAATTACGTTCATAATAAAATTAAATATTAATTCATTTTTAAGACAAGAGTTTTCTTAATGTAATGTAAATGTTTTCACGGCTAAATAGTTATATTTTATAGCTATACAATGTATTATGTAAGGAGGGAAAATATGCTAATCAAGTCTAATTTTTTATGTCTGGGTTTTTCCTTGACGTCTCAAGACCCCCCTCTAACCAAAAAAAGGCAGTTAGCATTGGAAAATTCATTCTTTCTTGTTTCTAGATTCAAAAGATACATTCTTGTGCTGATTAATTTCATTAAATTAGAATGTCACATTGTAATTTCATTACACTAGCATGTCACTTTAGTCATACATTTAGGCAATTTCATTTAGAACTGGGGGGATATCAATATTTTTATTTTTTCGTTCAGTCTTCGTTTTGCTTGATATTTTCAGATTGGAATAACCGATTTTTTTTAAATTCTTTACGATGACTTCTGAGTACGGTACTGAATACGGTAATATGGAATTGAAATATTGTTATATAAAAAATGAATGCCATGCCTAACCGAGGTTCGAACCCAGAACCATCCGAATGGAAGGCGCCACGAAGGTCATCCAAACTTACTTTATACATTTATATTTGATTTTCTCCATTTTTAGCAACCTAAAAATATTTTCTGAATCCTACATCCTTTTCTATTCAGCTTAATTTTTTTTTTTTATGTACTTTATCAACCTGTCTAATTTTCAACATTCTCTTGTAAAATTATATTTCTAAAACTTTGATTATTTGTTTTTCTATTTTTTTTTTTTTTTTTCATTGTCGATAACTTACTATCATAAAGTGCTACTCGACAAAAGTATTTTCAAAGATTTCTATATAATTCCTTTGCACCAGCAGATCGCAATTTTGTATAAAAAATTTTTTTTACTTAAATGTATCTGCTTTTGATTTTACTTTGTCGCCCTTTTGTAATTTTATTACCTAAAAAGTAAAAAACTTTCTGCCCCTTCTAGTATATTTATTTTCTATGTTAATATTTAACTAATTAATATATTCCTTTCTGTTACGTTTCCATTATATTTCATGTTAATTTTATTTATCTTTAAACTGAATTTCCTTTCTAGCAATAAATCCATGCTACTGTCTAAAATTTAATCTAACAAATATTTACGATAAAAAAGCACTTGCTGAGACGGAATGATTGGAAAACCTTGCACAGGATTGAATGATGTGGTACATTTTGCTCAAGGCGTCAGGTACGTTGATTACTAATGACATAACAATCTTGCAAGTATTATGAAGAATTTAGTTGTCCGACCTTGCAATAGAACGCAAATGTGACGATGCACCTATATAGAATTATAAAATTCCCACTGTCCCTACCGATGTTATATATTATGTACGAGTATAATATATATTGGGTCTGAAAGGTTTAAGATGAGATATCTCGATTTTGATGATTTTTATTAACGGTGCTACATATCTGGTGCAGAAACTTACATTACCTGCCCTACAGAAGATCAGATAACATCATCTAACTTGACGCATACATATAGAATATCAGGATTTTCACTGTCTTTACCTACCCGCCAGACGCCGAATAATTTTTTTGTCAATTTTCAGACTTATTTTATGTGTTTAAAAATTTTTTTTCAATATCATGGTACCATCGCAATCTGATTAATAAACAAAACGTTATGCGTGAACAAATATAAAAAATATACGGTTCGAATACATTACTTCTTTTTTTGAAGTCTGTTAAAAAAGAGTATTTAGAGAAATTTTATTTGCTACAAACAGCTAAACATTATAACCTATCTAATTATACAAATTATATAATTAAAGCGTATTTATTATTACTATTAGTTTATGTAATGCTACTTTTTTTCATGTAGAATGAAATTTTTTTTTAAGACAATGAATTTTTTTATGGAGTAATTTTTTTTCTAGGTGACATCACTAATTTTTAATATGGAAAATAATACTCTGATAAACTGGCAAATTTGGCTTCATAACTCGGTTAATTGGTAAGTTTTATTTATTTTTTATTTTTATTAGGTATAGAATTGCATATTTAAATTTTTATATTTATATCTACTGGACTGTTATTATATATCACAGTTATAAAATCATCGTGATATATATTTACTTATTTATTTTTAAGTTGGAGTTGTGATAATAATAATTATTTTTCACCTGCATTATAAGTCTAGGACGTAATATTTCATTCTTTTTTAACATAACTGTTTAAATAATCAAAAATATCGACGTTTAATTATTATTAACAACATTTTATAAACTAAGAGTAAAGTAATCTTGTTACTAAGTCAAAATTGGTCGAATTTTATATTTCATTGGTAAAATAAAACATTTTACAATGCTTTTTTTAAATTCTTTACTATTATAAAAAAGAAGAATTGAGTTCGCAAAAATAAAATTCACTTTCATCTTTATCCCTGAAAAAGAGCCAAATTTTAAGCTTCACGCAAATTCTGGGAAATTTCAGCATTATCTTTGCCAGATTTTTTTTTAAATTGAGTAATTATTTATGGTTTGACTTCATAATTTCTGCTTTAGGTATTAATTATATTAAAAAAAATTTCACGCTTTAAATTTTAGTAGTCTTAAGAGGAAATATTTTCCGATATTATTTCAAAAACGCCTCTGTAGATAGTTCACATTTGTTTACGTATTAACAAACAACACACCTATATTAGTTGTTTTACAAATACCAGTAATATTCTAGTTTAAGTGTTTTATATTTTAAAGAAGCAGAAACATAAGAGGGAGAGATTGCCCAAGTTGAAGTAGCTACAGATTGCCCCAAGTAGCCATATTTGGAACTCATCAAGGCTAAGCATGTTGTATGCAGTCGTAGATAACATCTCCCTATTTTGCCAAATGATTACTAGATATGTCCGTAATCTTCCATATCCTTTTTGTTTCTTTTATTATATCACGTATTAATGAAATTGATTTTACTCTTTATGTACAAGTATTTGAAGGTTAATTTTTTATTACAACAAATAGATAAAATATAGTTTATTTTTTTAAATTGACATTTTTAATATCAACACAAAATTTTAAAATTGACTACTTAGATATTAATTAACTTATACACACCTATTCCTTTTTTTGGAAATATCCTTGTGCTACTTACTGTAATAACCAGTAATATGCCTGTAATATACCAGTGTAAATGTTTTAATTTAAATCGACAATTTTGTACTTTAAGTTTTTCTTTCACAATATTACAATATTTTTTTTTTATGTAAGAAAATTATTTTTTTTAATTTAAAGACTTAATATCCGGTCAGATTTTCCGCCCCCGAAACCCGAATGTGGTCATTTTCCTCATGCTTGTGTGAATAATCCGAAAGAGAAATCGAAAAACGCAATGTTGTGGCCCTTTTTTTGTAGAACATTTAATTTAAAATACTGCAAGTGGTCTCCGAATTTGATTTGAACAACGGTTTATAACAGTTTAAGTATCTCGAAGAAACTATAGAATGAAACGGCTAAAAAAAGATATTCCTAAGAAATCGGGAGAACAAAATAGAATTAATCTATCGTCAAACTCAAAAAAATCCACAAATGTACAAAAATCTATCTCTGTAGATAAAAAGTTAATTCATTTGAATACGGTAATTCATCCAGAACCTTTGTACGTTACAGAATGTTTGATAAACGTAATAGAAAAACGTAATAGAATGTTTGTAATAGAAATAAAAAGAAAGAAAGAAAGGTAAATATTTTGGCCTATAAAGAACAACACAGTTAAAATCTTACATTTTATGTTTGCCTTCACAAAATTGTATACTAGAAATTTAAATAAATAATGCATTAGAGAAGATTGTCTTTCATAAGCTACATTTTAAGGATAATTATTATTAATAAACTGACCAAAAAAATCCTCCTCTTTTATCTGGAAAGAAAAATTAAAAGCAGATACTGAGATAAAATTTTGAAAAATTTAAACAAAACAGGATAAATCCCAAAATCATATAATCCGTGAAAATTAATCAAGAAAGAATATTTTTTCTTGGAAAAGGAGTTTCTACGAAAAAGAAAATAGTAACAGACGATTCAGGAAAAATAAGAAAGAGAGACTTAAAATGTACTGGCAAGAAAGGAAGGAGAGAGTCGCTAAAAAAACGAGAAAAACCACTTTAAAACATTTCCTACAAATTTCCATGTCATCAATTATTTCATTAATGTCATGGAGTAACTCCTTAAGAAAAAATAAACAAATTTATTACTCTTAATCGAGAAATCTTTTATCCAAATACTGTATTTAATTGGATCTCGATAAACTTGTATGTTTCATTTCTTGGGTCCAAATTTACTATTATTTATTTATAGTACTACTTATTTGTGTCCAAATATTTACATTTCCAACAGTTGTAGTATAGTTTATGCTATAACAAAGAAAAGTACGATAATCGTGCCAAAAATCACCTTTTTTAGGGGTTTTTTACTCTTGAGATTCATGAAACGTCGAGAAATGAAAAAGGGGGAAAATTATGTTCGTTCCCATGTATGTACATATCCATGTACTGAAATCTATTTAACATCTATGGATTTATGCATATTTGTTGACATCTGTTTTATATGGATATTATAGATGTATTGACATCTATTTGGGCAATAACACGATTTGGCCGGTTCAAATGGCAGAGTCTAAAACGAGGATTACGTTAACAACTCGTTACAAAAGACGATCGACTTGAACATTTATTAAAATATTCCATAGAGGAATAAAATTAAACACAAATAGGCCAATAATAATGTCCTTATTTATAACTCTTGAAGTCGTAATATAACAATCTAATCAATAAAAACAAAACCAGTTTAAACACTTCACTGCATGACTCAGCTGAAGTATTTTATTTAATTGAATATTTTTCAAGAAAGTTTCTTTTCTAAGTAAAACCAAGATTGTAAGATATTTCTACTAATCGTTCTTTAAAATAAGGATTGTAAAAAAAAAGATGTAAAATATTAAGTCATAAAATGTTCCTTATATTTAAACGAATTCGGTTTTCCTGTTTACTTATTGCATGAAAACAACTCATTAATGTAAGTAATTGAATTCCAGTAATATTAGTTATTAAAAGAATTACGCGTGCGCTTATTAACTTAAAACATACTATAAAATTTAATATGTATTATTACAATTTAAGGTACATTTTATATAGAGTTCGGACTACCCAGTCAGTAATAACCGGTATGTTATTTATTTATTCGTGGCTACTACTGGTAATACTTTCTCAAACTATTTATTTTTTGAATTCACTGTTTCATTTTTCTTGTAATTTTACTTACTATAATTTATTTGATTGTTTACACATCTAATATTATTATCAATTAGGAAATCTAATTTTTTAATATAAAATTCTAATGAATAATCATAATTAAAATTTCATGAAAAATTTTAATTTTCGTTTTTTATTAAAATAGTCACGGCGTTTTTAATAAATCAGAGAGCGTAAGTATATTTTTATCATATTACTAATGAAAATTTAGTAAAGATAATCTTTTCCTTAATTAAAATAAAATTATTTAAATCCTCTGACAGAAAACATTAGGTGTTCATAATTTAATACATTTGTAACCCTTAAATTTTTATTTTATTACAGTAAAAAAGAAATTAGAAAATAATTACGTATTCTTTTCTTAAATTTTATTAGTTAAAATGGCCGTATGCATGGAACGTTTTACAAAAAGAATTAAGTTAGTAACATCTAAGTAGCATGTCGGTTGATATTTGGGGTTTCAACAGACAACTGAAGCGAGGGTTGTGCGATTCCTCTCTATGTGTTGGTCTGTTTTACTCCACTTTATCGCTGACTATTGAACGTGTAGTGACAGAAAATAGATTGGTGGTAGCAACAAAATCACAACTCTCTTTCGGTTTATGTATATATATATATTTACACACACGAGTCATATTCATAAAGTAAGGGCCATTTGGTTATTAAAAAAAATTAACTCTTGAAAAAAGGTTTTTACATACAGTTTTAGTTTACTACAAATCTTCACTTTTCAATATAATAATCATTCAGTACTAAGCATTTTTCGTAACGCTGCACCAGTTTTTTTAACCCCTCTGCGTTTAAGTTGACAACGGCAGTTGTCTCCTCGTCGTTTTCAAACCGTTGTCCACCAAGTCACTTTTTCAAATCCAAGAATAGGAAGGTTTATTTATAATAGAATCAGATTAAATTATGCAAAATATTTAGTGTTTTAATTCACCTTTTCATCAGAATTTGTTGTTTCTCAATAATTTACCATAGAAAGGTGTAATCTTTGTATTGAGTTTTTGTATACATAGAAGTTACGAGTATTAAATACGTTGTGTTAAAAATCTATAAACATGGAATGTAAAATAATTTCAAACTTTATTTTTGTTTTTTCCGTTTATGATGATTGGTTTCTAATATAAAACTTGGTGAATGATATGTAAAGCAATAAACATAAATAAATCGTTTTAAAAATTAGTACATTGAAAGCAGAGTATAACAATTTTATTTTTTTGTAAAAATTAATTTACAACTATTTTTCTCTTTTTCCTTTTTTTTAAATTTTTATTTTATATTTTCGCAGAGAACTCTGCTTCAGTACGAATTCTTTTTATGTAAAATATAATTTAAAATTAAAGAGATAAATGTTTGCTCTCTAAAACATTAAATAGAAAGAATCAACCTGGTTATTTTTAGAATCTGCAGTAGGTAACAAAACTATTATTTCGGTTTTACCGCGTTTTCTCTTAATTCATCCAGGAAAATTGGGAGGGGACAGTTTCTTTCTTTAATCCTTGGGTAGTATACCTACCATTCCTGACGTGATTTATAAAATGTGTTATGTACTCGTCAGAATAAAATATTTATTTGAAATATATTGTTTTTATGTAATCTCGAAAGATTTCGGTTTTCTGATTTTAACGGAAATATCCATTTTGACCATCCCTGAATCCATTTTGACTAGTTTCTGCGTGACGTCGTACGGACGTATGTATCTCGCATAACTCAAAAACGATTAGCCGTAGGATATTGAAATTTTGGATTTAGATCTGTTGCAACATTTAGTTTTGCACCTTTCCTTTCATTGCAATTTACTGATCCAAAAAAGCCCGAAATCCAAAAAAAATTGGATTTTGGACTTTTTCTTATCTGCAGTAATAAGTTATCATTGAGGGCTTTTCATTGAATATCATAAGTGGTACTTATTTTCATTTGTTCCAGAATTATAGGCAAATTAAATTTTAATTTATGAAATATTTGGTCTTACAAGGGGAAGGCACATCGGTTCGAATCGGATTTCATCTCCTTTTTTTTCTTTTTTAACTTTTTTTATAATTTAAATATATTGATTTACTAATAATTATTAACCTCCGATTGTAAAAAACGTTTTACGATAATTAATAATTCAATAATAGCAATAAAAAAAAATTATAAAATATCAGAAGTATAAATGAAATAAAATTTTATATACTTTTCATTTAGAAAAAATGTGTATATGTAATTTAATAGGAAGTCATGAAGTGTTCACATCAAATTTTTTTTATGTAGGTTTAAATATACTAATTTAATTATTTTTATATTTAATTTTAAACTGGAATAATTTTTAAATTCTTATAAAACATTTATGCGTTTATGAAAGCTAATATTTTAGTTAATCCCGAATATTCGTGATTTGGTCCGGATTTATTCCAGATAATTCTGATATGGTATTAGATTAGATTTTTGTTTTAATTATCTATTTAAAGTGATTATGAAAAATCAATTATAATTAAATAATCAAGAGATTAGATTTATTTGTTATTCATGTTTGGAATAAACTAAGTTGAATAATAGAAATAAATTTTTACGTTTAAACTGTGGGTTTAAAATAATAATAATAATTTTCAAGAGGACAATACCGTTAAATCGTGTGGATTCATGAACTGCGGTTGTTAAAGACTATCCTGTCGTATTTGAACAGTTATAATAAGTTATGGTCGTTGAACAAAGGAAATTAAGTAAAGAATTTAAATAGTTAAAGAAAGTTTTAAAAGATATAATATTAAAATGAAAGAACTCTTTATTAGTTTTTCCATTAGATAATTCTTGAACTGTTAAGTGTGTTTCAAGTTAGTAGAATTGTATTTGACTACACATTTTTAATGAAATTGATTATATCTATCTAAATATTTTTCTTAATGCACGTTACTACTTCGCTATATTCATTTTTAACGTTTTATTGTGTGTGTGCGCGCGCTTGCAAGCGGGCTAGTTTGTTTTCTATTGAAAAAAAAGATAAATCTAAACGTAATCAAAAATATTTATTTTACCCAGTAAAATAGAAAAGGTGTATTACGACTGTCGTCAAGTAACCGTATATAGTGTAAGTTGGTCTTTTGATTTAGAGCGCTGTGACGTAATGGTTATTTTGTTACGTGAGTCTGTTTGCGTTGTTAGTAAACACCGAAACAATAACAGAGAATACTACACGTCAATAATCCGTCATCTGACGTTTAAAATAATTTAAATGTGTAAAGTATTTTATTATTATTTTTTTAAATACTTTATCGTATTATTAAATGTATATATGTATAAGTGTATGTATGTATAATGTAACAATAATATATTATCGCGTGTTCGCGGTTCGACCAGGATATTGAGAGATTAATAAAGTAAAAATTTCTTACAAATGTAATCTATTACACTAAAGACATACAAAGACTAAACAAAATAAATAATAACGGTAATACGTATACATAACATACAAAAGAGTAATTTAAATAAAAATAAAAAATTTGTTTAATGACAGATTATAAAAACCAGAATACAGTTCAATTTTCTAAAAACGTTATAATGACCACTAATATTAATACCTAATTTTACATTAACAACAAGATAACACTAGAAAAGTTTTAAGTTTATACAATTCAATTATTGCATTGCAAATATTATTACTTTTACTGTTTATAAAAGAACTCTCCTGCACTTTATGAATGTATATATAACTTTAATTTTGACACTTTCATTATTGTTTACCAAAAACTCACCGAACATCTTGTATTCACCCACTGTCCACACTAGAATACTCGTAATGTACTCTTCATTCGTTTTTACCAAACGCTTACTGTTATCGCTGTCACCTCAAACGCGTCGAATTCGGGCTTTCGAAACTAATCTGTTTAATTTGTTATCGCAACTGCGTCAAACAAAGCCTCGCAGAACTACTGACTCTCTCCGCTGGTCGCTGGTAGTATTTACGTATATCTCTTGGCCTGCAGAACCAGTAACCATTCCTTTAATTGTTGAAGCGTAATAATTTTCGTAGTCCGAGTCCTTCGCTTTTTTTATAAATTCTTATTCCGGTCTGGAAATCCTTCTGGTCGAAAAACAGCTTTTGAAGGTTACATTGTCTGTATTACAAATAACAAATTGTTAAACGGACCATTACTCTGAGAAAAGGATCCCTTCTATTTTCTTTTGGAAAATGTTTCAAAATGTGTCCTTAGAGGTGTTCTTTTTTAAAGTCGCGAACAGAGAAAAGTCGCAGCGACTCAAGTCAGGTGAATAAATGATTGAGGAACTACAGGAATGTTTTTCTTTGCCAAGAACTCATTAATTGAGAGTGTAGTGTGACAAGGTGCATTGTCATGATGCAGCATCCACTTGTCTTTGATGGTTGGTCTCACGCGGACAAATCTTTTCCGCAGTCTTTCAAGAATTTCTCGGTAAACGTATTGATTTACAGTCTGTCATGTAGGCAAAAAATTCTTATGGACAATCCAGTAATATCGAAGAAACAAATTAGCATGGATTTGATTTTTTATTTGTTCATTTTTCTTTTTTGGGACGTGGTGAGTTTGAAGTGTGCCACTCCTTGCTCTGGCGTTTTGTTTCTGGGTCATACTCAAATATCCAAGATTCATCACCAGTAATAACATTTTTAGAAAATCAGGATCAGTTTCAATTCATCCTAGAAGTTCGCGGCACACTTCACCCTGTTGTTTTTCTGTTCAGCCGTGAGGTTTTTCGGGGCCAATTTTGCTCAAACTTTATTCATGTCCAGTTTGTTTGTAACATTTGATGGATTGTGGTGTGATTCAAATTCGATTGTTCTGCAACCATTCTGACAGTTATTCGCTGGTCGTACCGAATCAAGTCTCTGATTCGCTCAACATTGTCGTAACCGTTTGTCGTTAACGTTCTTCCAGAGCGTGGATCGTCCGCAACTGATTTCCGACCATCTGAAAATGCTTTAAACCACCTAAAAACTTGGGGTCATGACAGAGCATCATCTCCATACGTCCTTTCCAATTTTGAAAAGTTTCAGTAGCATTCTCACCGAGTTTAACACAAATCTTGATTGCACAACGTTGCTCATAATTAGTATCATTCATTTTGTAACGCACAAGAAAAACTCGTTTCACGAAAAGTTTGTTTACGTCTCACTTGGCAACAATAGACTAAAAATATTAATACCTAATATACATCAGCTGTTCATATAACCATATGTTTATTAGTAACTTTACAGTGTTGCCACTTTGGCTGCCAGAAAAATACTGGTCTCATTACTTTATTTACAGACCTCGTGTGTGTTGTAGGTGAATTGAAAAATCAGGGTTATTGCAAGGCGTCCGGCTAATTGTAAAATGAAATATAATATGTTTGCATTATTCCTTATAATTATAAATATAATCTAACCAAACTTAACCTACGCTCGCTTTGCCCGCTAAACTTCGCTCGCTAGTCAAGGTTAGCCAGCGAAACGAGAGTAGGTTAAGTTTAATTAGATTTATAATTACAAGCAATAATGCAAATGTATTATATTTCATTTTCCAATTAGCCGAGCGCATTACAATAAACCCGATTTTTCAATTCGCCTACGATATATACATACAGAAGATGTTTTGAACGCTGCAAGATTTAAATGAAGACTAAAAAGCAATTATATATTATTATATTATAATTAATACATATTGTGAATATGTTTTTCATATCAATTATAATTTCTTCGTAATTGTAGTAATTACAATTCATGCGTGATTTGAAAGAATTTTGTTATTCTTAGCCTAAATTTATTAAGTAATCATTTGTTTAAAATATGAAAATGTATAATTTATATTTAATAGGAACTATTAAAAAACTATCTACTAATGCGTTACTAAATTGTAACCACGCTACATCGATACGAGATAGATATAAGGGACGGTGGAAGTTTATTACGGAACATATCACAGTGCTCTAGATAAAACAATCAACCGATAAATTACGGATTTGATTTGGTCCGTAAATTATATAACTTATATTTTATTTCTAAAATTTACTTAGTATTTATTAACTTAATTTTTTTACACTGAATAGAAAACACTTTAAGTACTTAAAAATCATAATTATATTCGTCTCGTTATAACTTTGAAACTTAATATCTCGGTTTATATAATGGTAAAAAAATCATTGGTTATCTCTTTCTCGGGAAATAATTATTCTATAATTATAATTATAATAATATAATTATATTACTATAATTATAATAATAATTCTCGGGGAATAAAATATATCACCAATGATAGTTTTTTTGTTTTTTTTTTTTGAATGAATAATTTTATTCAATTGCTGAACTTTTCCTGGAAAATGTAGGTAGATAATTTTTTCTACTAACTTTTTAATCTAAGTCAACTTTATATTCGAATGAAATTTAAAAAAAAAACAAATTCTAAAAATATCTGCCTAGTAGCTTAAAAATTAAAACCGAAATATTACTGATACGGAAGCTCTTTTCTCTTTATTTTCATCTATTTTTTCAATTTTTTTTTTTCAAATAATTTTATACATATTATGCTAATACCCACCGGGGTGGTCTAATGGTAAACTCGTCGTAAATTAGTTGTTTAACAGCTGATTTTCGAAGTCGAAGGTTCTGAGGTTCAAATCATAGTAAAAATTAGTTATTTTTTTAATGATTTGTATACTAGACAATGGATATCGGTGTTCTTTGATGGTTAGGATTCCATTAACCACACATTACATTGGGTCATATTGTTTACTAATTGATCAGATTGCAACGTACATTAGAAATGTATATACGAGTATATTATGCTAATTTATATTGTTTTAATTAAGAAAAATATATGTGTGATTCATACTGATAATTTAAAAATTACAAAAATATTTTAGATGAAGAAAAATTAAAGCAAATTAAATTAACTTTTGTTTAAAACATTTTTTTTTTTTTTTTTTAATTTTGGGGCCGAGGTACTCTACTCCTTGTCTTTTAAATAATGGTTTTTAAAGTGTATTTATTTCTATTAGTCTGCATTTTATCAATAGATTTACAATAATAAAAAAATTAAAATCTGAGAATTTAATAAAAGTATTATGTATTTTATAAAAAAAATGTTGGATTCTTTGTCCAGGGTTGTGCTCATTTCTCGTTTAAAAATTGCTTTATTCTCGCTTATTTTTTATAATATCAAAATCATCAGAATTGAAAAAAATATTTATCTTTTAACTCTGGTGAGTTTTTATTCCTTTTTCGGTAATTTTTTTTTTTTACAAAAAGTTTTTCTTGTCTTGTATAATTTTTGTTTAGATTTTTTCACACTTATAATATGTAAAACTGATTTAAGTATCGATATATTTATTACGTATAGATTATATATATGTTTTGTATATGTCATTCCCAAAATCTTTAAAAAAAAATAATTTCTTGTAATTTTTAAGAGCAGATAAAAGATATTTTAAAGGATCAAATTCTCGACTGTACTGTGATTTATGTTAACAACTAATTTAATTAAAAAGAGAACCTTTATAAATAATGTTCAACAATACACAACCGATTTTGTACAACATAACAAATTCTTTAATAAAAACAGAATATTAATTAAAATTATGTTTTAATTTAAATACTGATGTCCTTAGAAATATTTATTAAATAAAACTAACGTGAAATAGTAATAAAATATAATAATTTAATTAAATAGATAACTTACTATTTTTTCAGGATATAATTGCATCATCAGACTATTTTTATTAGGATATAATCCTAATTTTACTAAAAAAAAGGAGCCAGTTTTCTCTCCCAAAATATTCCTAGATGACCTTCAGATTCTATTTTCATTATTACTGTCGTAACACATAAAATGTATGTTAAATATTTTTACTTCTTTACATTTTGAAAATTATATATAATATTAAAACGGTAAACGTGCTTCACATATATTGCGGTTTACAAAACCCATTAAATTTTTAGTTACCTTTTCTTGTAATTCGCGTATTAAATAATAAAAATAATTAAATTAAAGTAATAGCGTTAAAATTTGGACTACTCGTCCACGTTTAATTAATTTTAAAAGTAAATTAAATCTATTTTTTAACAATTTATCAAAATTATAGTTTGCGTATTTTAATTAACAAATTATGTTCTAAATTACTTTGATGTGATGTGTAAATTAGATTCTTTAACCTTAGGTGCAATAACGTGCAATTGTGACTAAAATACATAAGTAATAATAAATTTTATTGTGGTGGTGGCAGAAATGTGAAATAAAACGATCTCTTACGAAGTCCATAATTTATTGTAAGCATGAAGTAAGAATATGACGTCACACTGTTGACCTTCAGAAGGACAGGATGAAACCCAAGGTGATGTCCTAAGTAAGATAGATACTTAATGTTATTGTGCAGAACTGAAACTGTATCGTTGTAGTATCTCCGTCTCACTTAGTTGACGCGGACTAGGACGGGTTTCTATTGGTTAAAGTTCGGTCGATAGCTCCTTGATCACGCGGGAATGCACCACGCGTTCGCCAACGGACGGCCGCCGACGTACAAGGGTACGATACCTTATCAGTATATTTTGTCTTCTAATATTTCCATATATTTTATAAATCGATAATTTGTTATAAAACTACGTCCAACTAATCCCTCCTTCCTTTTAAAACAACTGTAACTAAAAAACACTTCCTGCTTTTACGCATTTTGTTACATCTCTTTGAAAACTTCTGAATCGTAATTATTAAAAAATAAACTAAAATTTGGTACATAAGTAATTTAAACATATTTTTATATTTACTACGTAAATGTTCTTTTTTATATTTTGCTTATTCATTAATGTAATTAATGAATAAGAATAATATAACGCGTAATAATATCCGAATAGATTAAAAAAAATCGGTTTCACTATTTTTTTCAGGGATATAGCACAGTATAATTCAGGATATAATGGTGTCATCAAAATACTCTTATTAGGATAAAATCTTAATTTTACTAAAAAAGAAAGGCCCCCTATTTACCCTTCCCAAAATACTCCTACTTGACCTCAAGAGTCGATTTTCATTATTAATGTCATAACAGTTAAAATTTATGGTAAATATTTTTGCTTATTTACATTTTGATGAATATGTATATCATATTAAAGCTGTAAACTTGCTCTATGTGAATTTGAAAACAATTGATAAGATTTTATGAAATTCCCACGCTGGGAATACTTTTACAAAAATGGCTCATTGCTTGAATAAGCAATGTAAAGTATAGAATTAATGTTTGTTTAAGAGACTTATTTTCTTTTTCATAAAAGCACTGCGATTAGGGCCGACGTATCAACTGTATGTACCAAATATAGTTCATAAAAAAAGTACAAATTAATTCATAAGGCTGTAAACCAATGTATTTTGTTCAGTGGGAACCAGTTTATTGTAAAATAAAATAAACTGTAAAGGAATATAGAATTTTGGTATTTTCTTGTATTGCTAGTACAGGTACAATTTTTTTTTTATTATTATTCACATAAGAATTTAAAAAAATAAACTCGGTTCAACGGCGACAGATAATTCTTTTTGAAAAATGATGAACATTTAAAATGTTTATATAATTATATCTCTACTTACGATTTGTTTTTAATAAAAAATAAATAATAAAACTGTCCTCTCAAAAAGTAATAAGACTAACAGTTTTAGAATATTTCTTGAATCTAAACGTTTTGAAATCGGGACAAAAAACCAAAAATTTTACTAACACCTACTTTACCATCAACATTACAGTTTAAAAACAATTTTAAAAATTATTATTTTTTTAAGTCAATTTTATTTTGTTTTAAAATTCATTTAATTTTATGTTTGTTAGTTTTATTTATATTTAAAACATGAATGAATAATCCTGTAAACCGTTGCCTGTATGAAGAAATTTACAAAATTTTATTACAAGAAAAATTTCGTTACAAAAAATTTAATGGGCAAAAAATCAATTGAATACCAGCTAAGGAACTCTTAAGTGCATTTTTACTTCCTTGTACGAAGTAAAGGAAGTATTATGATCGTGTAAAATTTCGGTTTTCAAATTTAATCAATTTTGACCATCCTTGAATCCATTTTGACTAGTTTCAGCGTAACGTCTGTACGTACGTACGTATGTATCTCGCATAACTCAAAAACGATTAGCGGTAGGATGTTGAAATGTTGGATTTAGAACTGTTGTATCATCTAGTTGTCCACCTCCCCTTTTGATTGCAATCGACTGGAACAAACGTGCCCAAAATCCAATACCTGGATTTTGGATTTTTTCTTAACTGTAGTAATACGCCCTCATTGAGAACTTAACAACGATATACATAATCCGTACTTATTTTCATCAGTTCCAGAGTTATAGCCAAATAAAACTTTAATATACTGGTATTTATATTGTAGATAAATATCTCGTTTAATAAAAGTTTGCGCAGTAATTTTTGTGCTCTGCGTTAGTTAATGAATTTCGAGAAATTCCGCTGCTTTAATGTATAAGCAGACAGTAACTGCAGAACACGTGTTAAATTTTTTGTTAGAATTTTATTGTTAATGGGTTATAAAAGAATCTTGGGAATTTTCGCTTTACGAGTTCAATAAAAATAACCTGTGTTTTTGATAACAGTCAAGAATACTTTGTATTTGTATACATGTGCAATTTAGATAGAGAAATCAAAAGAATAACTACCAAACTCACAGAGATGTCCAAAATTAAATTTAATGTTATTATTTTTAAAAAAACATTTCGTAAAAAAAACCTCTATGTTACTACGTATTGTTTTATTAATATGTAGTACGGCACCATTTCTTTATATAGAGGTATGAATACATTAAATAGAGGCAAATTTATGTTAGTTTTATTAAAATGTCACGGTGCAGTAAATATTTTTTGTAGAATCGATGTTTTCGTAATATCTGAGGTTCGTTATATAGATGTTCGACTGTAGGCTATAAGGAAAAACATAAAAAATTATTTTCAGTTTATTTAAACCATATAATTTATCGTTTAATAAATATTCCTTTTACGTTATTTGGAAAAAATACTTAATGGGAATATCCGACAAACTTCCTCTCCAAAGTAAAAAAGAATTATCGAAACAGAAAAAAGCAAGGCCAGAACACATATAAAAAATATTACATAGTGGCGAATTCAGCCTCTTTTTTGCCCGTTAAAATAATCTTATTATTTGTACATTTTTTAAAGTTTTATGTTCAAGATATAACTCACCCTTTAATTATATCATTTATGTAAGTGAATTTCGTTTCTTTTTGTTTTTTTTTCTTTATTTTTTCAAACTTTGTTTAAAAACTTTTATAAAAATAATTTTAACGAAACTTCCAATAAATATGCTTGTGTGAATACTTTATATTAAAAAATATTTCTTGATATCTATATATATATATGACTTTATCTAAAGTTTTCACATACGTCGTTCTTTAGAAAGAAAAAGCATTTTTACTTTATTATGCATACAAATAAATAAAATAAGTTAAATGACTTTAATTCTATTACAGGCTATAAAATAATTTTCTGTTTTTATTTTTATTCATTTATTTTCATTGTTTTCCTTATTGTAACTACAAGTATAAAATATTCGTGAGGATTAAGATGGAAAAATCCAATCTTAAGTAATTTAAAGATTTTTTTAACTTTAAAGAAATATAATTTCATTTACATTTTAAAATTAAGTTTATTAAAAAAGTAAGCTTTTTATTTCATTTATTTCTCAAACATCATTTAAACCCCACTTAAAATTTCATTAAATAAATTATTCTGTTCTTGAAAAAAAAATGACATTTTTATATTTTTTATTTTTACAGTTACTTCATTAAAAAATAAATTGTTTTTTTTTGCCGTAGTTGAATAAAACTCATGTAATCTGTTTTTACCTCCGGAACCAGTGTTAGGTGTTGCTTCAGAGGATGAGATGAATGTTTTGTAGTGAAAATGCCATACCTGACCGGGATTCGAACCCGGATATAAAGTTATTTAATTTGTTTTATATTACTAACCGGAAATGAAAAATGTTCACAGACTACGTAATTCAGTTTAGTAATGCAAATAAGATTTCAGTTAAATAATAACGTGAGGATTCCTTGTTTAAATTCAAATTAATTGATTATTCTTGCTCCAAAATTTTCCGCTGAGAACAATATGTCGTTTTAAACCCAATATTTCTCAAAAAATTTGTTATTTCTACCTGGTTAACTTCATTATTCCTGCTACATGTGAGGCTGGTTTGTTTTTTGTTTCAGTGAGAAACTGGAGTATATCAAAGGTTTCATGATATTAAATGTCACAATAAAAACTTCGTATTTTTAACTCCATACTTATCCTCCTGCTAAATAAAAATTAACTCTATACACTGAGATAACTTTTTGAATGTTGCATCAAACATTTTTAATTTTAAATTAGAATATTTAAAATGTATCCACGATGCAAAAAAATACTATGATAAAAAGAATGTAATTTTACTCCGTTGTACAAACAATAATAATTATCATAGATTTACTGAAAATTAAATTTTTACATAACTTTTTTATCCAGAATCTATATAAAAATCAACTAAATTAACAAAAACGTTCAAGTCTACAAACAGCTTAAACAACATTATAAAGGACAAACTGGAAGATATGTTAATTTCAAGTTAGAAATTATAGAATTATTAGCTAATCATTACTGCTCGTAACCACTTATTAGTAAATTATAATCGGAAACTACTACGCAAATCTAAAATAATGCAAAATCTATATAAATAAAATACTATCTTCGTTTTGTTTGTGCCCTAATAATTCAACCGATGTCGTTGAAAATTTCACAGTTATTTCTCCTGGGAATGTTTATATGTTAATAGTTTTATGCGTTGAAGACCGTGTAAAAGAGATACACTGAAAATTTAAAAAGGATATAAATAACGATTGAAATAGACAATGACAATCGATACAGACGATATCTCTTGATAGATACAATATTAAATTTAATAAAAGAAGTTTTAGGGTTATTTATTTATACTTTTTTTATTTCCTTGTACAAAGTAAAGGAAGTAATGTGACTGTGAAAAATTTCGGTTTTCAGATTTCAACGGAAATATCCATTTTGACCACTCCTGAATCCATTTTGACTAGTTTCGGCGTGACGTCGTACGGACGTATGTATCTCGCATAACTCAAAAACGATTAGTCGTAGGATGTTGAAATTTTGGATTTAGAACTGTTGTAACATTTAGTTTTGTACCTCTCCTTTGATTGCAATCTACTGAACCAAAAGTGTCCAAAAAAGCCCAAAATCCAAAAAAATTGGATGTTGGACGTTTTCTTAATTGCAATAATAAGCCCTCATTGAGAGCTTTTCAATGATTATCATAAGTGGTACTTATTTTCACTGGTTCTAGAGTTATAGCCAAATGAAATTTTAATTTATGAAATATTTTGATCTTACAAGGGAAAGGCACATCGGTTCTAATCTGACTTCATCTCCTTTTTTTGAACTTTTATTTTAATTTAAATATATTGATTTATTAGTAATTATAAACCTCTGAGTGTAAAAAGTTTTACAATAAATAATAATTCAATAATAATAACAATAAAAAAAATATCAGAAGTTATAAATGAAATAATAAAATTTTATGTACTTTTCATTTTTTTTAAAAATGTGTATATGCATTTAATTAGGCGAACAAGGAAGTCATGTGCTGACCAAATCAAATTTTATTTTTATGATTTTTACAGTACTAATATTGGTGAGGTTTGAACTGCTGTAAATATTTCGGGGGTCATAAGAAGGATGAAAGAAAATTAATAGTGAATTGTCCATTGTCTAAATGTAATAGTGAATTTTTGTAATATAATTTGTCAAATATAATACAAAATCTATTTAATTCATACCTCAAATTTAGCAATAGCGAAGCCGGGTCCATTAGTTAGAAATATCTCTCAACTAGTGCTGTATAAAGAATTTTATTAATACAATAATTTAATGTGAACGCACCACAGTAGATTAAAACGAGAGAATGTATATAAATGATATATATACTGTATTTACGTCCAGAAACCCGAGATGCTTTCATCATTTGGATATGGGCAAGTCAAACACTTGAAAACCAGGGTTAAATTTTACCTATAACAATAGCAATAATATATACATAAAACATATGAGTCTTTTTTTTTACGACTTTTTTTTCCAGTTTACAAGGGTTAGGTGGAAATTATTTTCCGGGATTTTTACGGCTGGTTGCCCTTCCTGATACAAAATTATTTGATGGAATGAAAAATGAGAATTTTTAGTGTATAAAACATTTCGTGTCTGATCAGAATTCGAACTCGAAAATAAACATATATCCTTTAATTTTCTTTCTGTTAACCTTTAATATTACAGTCTATTTAAAAATCTCTGTTGCACATTAAAGATTATTCTATCGAAAGGTCATATAACGTTTAGTTTTGGAATTATTAAAGCTTAGGACATTAGTTACATTTCATTTTTGAATTGTAAAGATAAATTAATCTTTTAATGATCTAGCTGTAAGCTGTAGGTCAGTATGATCGATTACTATGGATCTTATTACATCACCTCTTTGGATACCATTATCTTTGTTATGTGGTAGCCTATTACTATTTTATGGGTCATTAGAATTCTCTTAACAGCGGTCTTATCCCAATGACTTCTATTTGAATTTTGTTTATGACAGTTTGAGTTATTTTAAAAGTGATTTTGTACCTCTGTTCTTCAATTAAACAAAAAACCTTACACAACTTTATACCAAAGGGAGATTGATTAAAATTACTTATTTTTCAACCCACCCTCTTCGAATTGATGACATAATATATTTTTGATTTATTAGCTTTCAACCTTTATTATTAATTCATAATTATTCTTTGTTGGTGTTTTTCCAAGGCCATTTTACATATTTACGCCTTCATATTCGAATAATTCCGTTTTAATCCAAATGAATTTTTTTTTTGTGAATATATATTTTATCGTCAATATATATATTAATACAAATATGTTACACGTGCACGGGTTCCAGTGGACAAACAAACAAGGAAATCCAAGTAGTCGCGTACATATCTTCCAGAAGGAACGGTTGTTAGTCATATATAGTTTACTAAAGTGGTGGTCCCTACATCTATTCTGAGAGAAGGCATCTTGACATTCTGCCAAAACGACGGCTTTCAAATCAGTTAAGTGTTAAATTTTCATACCAGTTGTTTATACACAAAAGGGTTCATCGACAGTAAATCCTGTTTACGTTTTTATTTTTTTATTTTTATTTATCGATTATGTTTGATTAGTTAACAAATAGTGCGTAAAATTTAATGTGCTACTATTCGGTAAATGATTTCTTAAAAAAAAAAATAATAAAATAATTAGAATATACAAGTCCCGCGAAATGTGTAATTTCTATTTAGCTTTTTCATTATTTTATGAATTTTTAATTTAGGTTCTTTCAGGTAACTGACAACTAATTTATTTTTTCGAATAAGTTTCTTTGTTGTAAAAGTTAATTTAATATGGTGATTATTATGATTTTTGTGTGCTAATAAAATATATTTTTAAACAATGCCATCAAAAAAAAAACCGATGATACTTTTTGTATGTGATTATAAGTATTATTGCTAACAAATTATAAGAATAATAACATAGAAATCTTTGTCGGTCAATATTACCATATTGTGTAATCAAGAACCGGTTGAAAATATAACGTTTGACAAACGTATAATTCTGAAGGTGGGCTATCATGAAGTAAAAGTTGGAAATATGATTAATGGTTAATAGAAAATAAGTATTAAATGCCACAATAAAAACCTCGTATTTTTAACTCCATACTTTTCCTCCTGTTAATAAAAATTAACTCTATACACTGAGATAACCAATAAATGCGGCATCAAAAATTTTTTAATTTTATTACAATTAAAATGTTAAAGTTATTACAATTAAAAAAAAATTGAATCGATTGAGTCAGGCTAAGAGCACGATTTCTTTCCTGCTTGTTTATTAGTTTTGTTGTGCGTTATAGTATTTTAATTACCGTTAAATTCGTATGTTTTTACAGGTAAATTATATGATAGTCTTGCTCAATGGTCTAAAAGTATTTTTTTCTTGTGTTAATATATTCGATTTTCATAGCCAATCATGTATTACATTAATTACATATTTTGTAATTTATAAATCCATCTTCTGTACATCTTATTCATAAATGTAATCTGTTTATTTTTCTACTGAAAACAGCTTTTTAGAATTTTTCTAAAGATTTTTCTACTTTTTCAATAATTAATGTATAAGAAAATTTCCCTATGAACTTTGGCCGTCCAGTTTAAGAAACGATATATCAAAATAATATATTTCTACATTCTGCTTGTTCCTTCTTATGTCGTAATTATAAGGGTCTGTATTTGTTTTTTTTTATTTCTGTCTGGTATTAATTATTACTTCCCAAAAGACACAATGAAAGATTTATTAAAAAAGAATAATAATTAAGTACGTACAATATGAGTTTTTATAATCAATTTATATAAATATTTTTTTAAATATAAGTTAAAAGAAGAAATAAATATTATACTTTATTTATTACATTAAGAATGATATGTTGTTGAGTGAGAGATAAATTACTTTATACTACTCTGGTCAACGCTATCACAATTTATTTATAAGAAATTAGAACATAAAACCCACTCATTAATACAGCTTAAAGTATCATAAAATTAAAGATGAAGAATTGTGGCCTCATTCAGTATAGATGAACCAATTATTTTTCTTATTAAAGATGGTAAAGGAAAGTTTATTTGATTTTTATTAGCATAATTTTGTAGCCCATAATTTTTCCTTTTGATTTTTTCCATAAATATTAGAATAATAATCGTAATACTTTCCAATCTTTTTGTTTGTTTTTTTAATATCCTTGTGAGTTCTGCTTGATAATTTTTAGAAGATTCTTTTTTTTTGTTTCGAGCTGGATAAGATTACGTTTTCGTCTGCCATTTTTTTTTTTTTTTTAATCACCATATATCCAATATAATCACAGGATTAACTAATCGTGTGATAAGATTCTTGTTTAATGAAAATGAGTAAGTATTAGTGTTATTTTGATGTTATTGAGTAGTAAACAAATTAATTAATTTATAAGTATTCGGGTGAAAAATAAAATAATTTAATCGTTGGTTTCCATAATCCGTAAAAAGTATGCTGAAGAAGTCATTATAATAAAATTTAATCGAAAATATTTTTAAAAAAGCGGGCGATGTATTGCATAACTTTCCCGGTTAATAATAATAAAAATTAAAAGAGTTAGGGCCATACAATTTACAGAATATATATTTTTTTAGAGGTGAAGAATACTAGGATTTGAATAATAGAGCGACGATACTGGTGTGCTTTGGTGGTTGCGTTTCAATTAACCACACATCTCAGGTATGGTGACCTGAGAGTATAAAAAATTACACTTCATTTACATTCATACATATCCTCATTCTTCTTCTGAAGTAGTACCTTACTTACTGTGGTTCCGAAGGCTAACAGAAAAAAAAACAGGTAAAGAATAAATTTTAATAAAACTTTTTCTAAAAATATTCATACTCGGGTTAAGCTTTACACATTTACTTAAGTAAAGTTTTCTCTAAATGTAACTCCTCCTTCAATAAAGATTAAAATAAGAAAAAGAAATGAAAATTCTCAAAAAAACTTTCTTCATTTTTGATCCGGAGTTTACAATTACAAAAAAAAACTATTAACATATCTTGGTAGCACAATATATGAAGTATAAACTTAAAAAATTTTTGAAAAATATTTAAATCGGATTGAAGAAAGCAAAAGAACAAAAACCATACATTTCATTTTTTTAAATTCCTTTCGGCACGCCGGAAGGCGGAGGTAGATTTCACCGGTTCTAAGTAAGGGATAAAAAAGATTTCCACCATAAAGTTAAGAAAAACTTCAAATTTACTCCATACGACAACGGTTACTTGTGAAAAAGGTTTTACATGTTTAGCATACGACAAGCCCCGTCTTCTTACAACTCCAGCAACATTTTGGTCATCCCTTGTCCCTTGTGTTTTGGTCATATCAAAACTTTTCAGACAAACATTTTAGGTAATGTTTAGGGAACTAACGACCATATTAAACCGATTCGATAGTGTGCATATTAAAGGAGGTATGATTCTTTTTTGTCTTCGAAACCCCAATTTTTGTACTCCCTGGGCCAATCGTTGGTGACATAAAAAAAAAGCTTAGATAAATTTTAGGCCCTTATCCAAAGAATAGTAGGAACTTTAAACGAATTCGATATTTTACTTAATAAGAAAGTTACACCGATATATTTTTTTTTCGAAAAAGCTCTCCCATTTCCCCCCCCCCCCCCATGGTCCGTTTTTAGCCGTTAAAGAACTCGACCGAGATTTTGGAACGAGTTATTTTTAAGGAAAAAATTGAAGTGATTGACGCAGAATTACGACAGTTATCGTGTCCACAAGAAAGTGAAATGAGTGATGGTTTCATTGAAACCCATCTTATTTCTTTATGCTGACATAGAATAACAATATGTTTAATGAAGTACAGTACATTCTTTTATTTCTAGCGCCATATTAATTTCTGAAAAATTGCTGGTCGTCATAGTAATCATGGTTTAGTTAACTACAACTCGAAATCATTGTTTATATGTGTAAATGTATTTACAAACTTTTGGGCTATCGGTGGTTTTAGGACGTGGGGAATGTGAAACGCGAAGATATGACGAAATTTTCCGGAAAATTTTTTGTAGCTTTCTTATGAAATCTACCTAAAAAGTAGGGGTTCATTTTTTTTTTTTAAATATTTGGGATTATTTAAATATGCATTGTTGAACAAATTTATTTTAATATAGTTTTCTCAAAAATGCTTCTGAAGAAAATCTTTGGAGTTTTATCGCGATATTCCTCACCCTTTAAAAAAAAAATAATACGATCAATGCCCCATATATAGAAATATTTCAGCCAAATTTGAAGAAAGTCGGTGTTTGTCTGAGATATAAGCCAAAATCATTGCGACAATATACGTACATACATACACATATTTATTTTTTGGTCTTTTGAACTAGCTGAATTCTAAAACGTAAAGATTTGAACATAAACCTGATACCGCATTTTTTATATGAACACCATACTTTCCCTTTTAATATCGTTATTCTAGCTATGTACAGCGGGGAAGTAAAATAAATAAAATTGTTTTTTAAATCCAGAATAATTGAAAAATATTTTCTTAAAAAGATGGATGGTTACATGAATAGAAGATTGTATATGCATACAATTGAAATTGAGTGTATGCAGTTTAAATAATCAGAGTTAGAATAGAAAAAGCATAACTGCACATTACCGTACATTGACATTAGCCAAATCATTGATTAATTAATTTTTTTTTAATACTTAATGGTCTTAATCCAACTGTTTCTTCTAATTTTGATTTTAACCAATTGACTTTAATCTAGAATCATTATATGTCAGGACGACCACGTTGGATGTATTATTGTATTTTAATGTCTGTTCGGATAACTGTATTTCATTTAATTAGTTGATAAATTAAGCGCAAGGTAATTTAAAATACTTATCACATTTTATTACTAAGTTAAATGGTAAATTAAGCGATAGGTTATCTTTGAATAGTGTTTGGGAACTATTTGTGTAATACAAAAATAAAATTCGAAATATTCCTGATCATTACCAATTTTCCTTTCCATACGAAACTGATTTTAATTTTTTAAATACCTGACAAAAAAGTTTTTTTCATAATCCAGGCATTAATTATTTATTCTTATATAATAGAAAAAAATAATATATGAAAAAAAAATTTAAAAATCGATTTTTAAACGTTTATAGGCTCCCCCACATTAATATTGCCCCCAAAGTATTTTTTTAGGGAAGATCACCTGTACTACTATTATGCCGAGGAAGACAAAAAAAGATTCAGTTAAAAATGTGCAATAAATAGAAAGATAGCTTTCTTTGATTTTTGGGGAAGAGAAGAGAGTATAAAAATGGAAATCTCTAACGTACGAAATATGCCATGCCTGACCGGGCTTCAAACCCGGGACCTCCGGATGAAAGGCCGAGACGCTACCATTCTGCCACGGATTTCGGCATTTCTAATTCCGTCGATTATTTTTTTTCGTTATTGATCATATATATTTTTATGCTAAGTGTTACCATCTTACATCAAAACCAACGAAATCATAATCGCATAGTAGTTTCATTGAAACCCATCTTATTTGTTTACGCTGACGTAGAACAACAATATGTTTAATGAAGTACAATACATCAAACCTATTAACTAACCCAAACCACTCTTAAAATTCTCCGTTAGGTCCACATCTCCAAATGTACTACTTTTTTACAAACATCAATAGTGAAACATTATATCCTCAACCCATATAAAATTTTGAAAATACCAAAATACCTCGGCATACGAATTTGTTAGGAGTACAGTTAAGACAGAGCAAATTTCACCGGGATTGTCTTGCTTATATTAAGATTTCACTTACTCTAGAGGACTATAGTTCTACGGTTGTTTTTTTTTTTACTATCGGGAATAATTAAGTTTGATACTCTTTACGGAGGTTATCTTCGATATCTCGGCTTTTGACATATTCCAGTTCGTCTCGGCCAGGATGCCACCGATGAGAATGTCACGACTAACATTCCCAGCGGTGTACTACTATTTAATGAACTCAAAACAAAACACATCTTTACCGAGTCTTAAGTAACACTGAAAGGACTGAACTAAACAAAGGAACTGAACTATCCACCGGTAGAAGGTAAAAGTGAGTTCAACACACAACACAAAACGTAAATATATTACACGAAACAATAAAAAATAACAAAAACATAATTTATTCAACAAAAACATGATACAGTAGAAATTTAAGCAGGGCTCTAGATCACACAACTTCCGATTGCTTAAGGGACCGACTAACCTCCCGCCTCTCTTTCAGCACCTCTGCGTATCGTTTACGCTGAGGCAAATCCTATGGAACCAAGGGAGGAACGGAAACTATCTCCCGCACAACCTCTCTCACCTCAGGCTTAATAGCCAATTTTTCATATCCTTAACCCAAGGCCTCAATAATAGGTCTGAATTCCTGATCTTAGGGCGAATTTTACCCCGCACATTAGCCTCAGTACTTCTTAGGTTTTCTAAAAACTGAATTAAGAGGTCGTGCTTCTCTTCGAACGCCCGTACTAACGGGACTGAACCTCCAGCCCTCCCATTACCTTTAGAAAACTCCTCAATCATTAATTGATCTTTATTCTTTCCAGCTCGTGAAGAACCAGAAGCACATGCTTGCGACTCCTCGTCCTCAGAAGAGGATGAAGAGTCGTCGAGGATAACCTCGATCGTTTCCTTAATCTCCTCGCAAGGTTTAGCTTGGACTTACCCTTTTTTCCTTTAGTTTAAGACATTTCTGAAATCACAAACATAACAAAAACAGTATCCTAAACGCAAAACGCTCACTGATGTTGTAAATAAACAACAGCCAATGGCGAAACACCTTAACAAAATAACTACCAATAGAAAGACAAGTAAACAAAGATGACAACCAATAAGAAACAAAATAAACAAAATGGTTGCTAATAAACAACAACAACTATTAATAAATACCAAAATAAATAATAATTAAATTAAAGGATTTAAATTTAACTAAATATTTATAACTTTAATATAAATTAATATTAAACTTTCCAAGTCAGTTCCGGTCAATAAAAGGCCAAACAAACTACTACTTATACAAGTAGCCTAGATAACCGTACAGACTACCTACACAACCAACAATTAACTAATAAATAATATATACTCGTATATACTAATCACTTAAAACCTATACGAAAACAAAACCCAATCCCTCAGATTAACCTGTACATTAATTAATTATAATAATACATCTCTTAAAACTAATTAATGAATATTTCCTGTATTTATATGAGCTGTCGGATAAGTGTTTTCAGTTTTTTTGTTTTATACTTCTTCATTTAAATCATGGTAGGCTGTCGAGGAATTGATCGTGACGCGGTTCACCGTAGATTTTCCTCACGCGGATCGAGTCTTAAATAAGAATCGTGTCTCGACGTTTCGTGCAAAATTCAATGTGAAATCAGCCACTGCTTTTATAATTTTTATTTTTATTCAACGTTCTTTTGTTTTATTCCATTATTTTAATTTCATATTCACTATTATTTTGCATATTATTTTATTCTTTAAAAACGAACAAAGAATCATTTTTAATATCGAATCTCTTTTTGTTTGGTGAAATATCAGAAATGTAACTTCTCCTTTAAATATCATTATTAACAAAATTTGCCAAAGATATTTTCACAGATTTCTATTTTATGACTGTTATAATTCGATCTTCCTATTTTATGTTGTAAACCACTATTTCTCTCCGTTAAATATATTAACATGATTGTTTAAAGCGTGCTAATAAATAGATATATTTCATTTCATTTAGTCGTTAATCATATCACTTAATAGTGAATCAGAATTAAGCCTTGGTTTAATTTTTTTTTTACTTTTTATTATCTTTTGTTGTAATAATTTTCTAGTCTACTTTATCAACGAACTGCTATAAATAACTGAATTTGCTATCATGTTGAATATATAGTATGTGCAAGTAATTTTTGTTTTTTCATGATATGCAAATGTACGTAATAAATGTCCAGTACCCAATTAAGCCTTTACCGGGCCCTAAGCAAAATTTAAGTTTGTAGACTCATTTATTTTAAGTTTCGGACAAATACAAACAAAAAGTGAAGAGTAGTCCGAAAATTCTCTTTTCGGCATTAGAAAAAACAAAAAGACCATCTAATATTTTATTTCGCTTAAAAAAAAAAAGTTTAATGTTTTTGCTTTTTTTTTTAATTTTAAAGGTATTATTTACTTTTTCTCTTTTAAAAAGATCTGAAATGGATACCACATAACTTCCTTGTACGCCTATTAAATTAATGTACTTTTTTTTTTAAATGAAAAATACATAAAATTTTATTTCATTAATAACTTTTGATATTTTTTCATAATTTTTTTTATTGTTATTATTGAATTATTATTTATCATAATTTTTTTTTTTACAATCAGAGGTTAATAATTATTAATAAATCAATATATTTAAATTAAAAAAAAAAGTTAAAAAAAAGAAGATGAAATCTGATTCGAACCGATGTGCCTTCCCCTTATAAGATCCAAATATTTCATAAATTAAAATTTCATTTGGCTAAAACTCTGGAATCAGTGAAAATAAGTACCACTTATGATATCGGTGAAAAGCTCTCAATGAAGCTTATTACTGTAGTTAAGAAAAGTCCAAAATCCACATTTTTGGGTATTTTTAAGCTTTTTTGAATACTTTTGGTTCAGTCGATTGCAATCAAAAGGGGAGGTGCACAACTAGATGTTACAACGGTCCTAAAACCATAACTTCAACATCCTACGACTAATTGTTGTTCTGTTATGCGAGATATATATACGTACGTACAGATGTCACGTCGAAACAAGTCAAAACGTATTCAGGGATGATCAAAATGGATATTTCTGTTGAAATCTGAAAACCGAAATTTTTCGCGATCGCAATACTTCCTTTTTACTTCGCACAAGGAAATGAAAATACAGTGTTAAACTCCAAGGAGGCCCCTTGGATCCACAAGAACCACTAATTTGATTGTATTACTTGTTAATTTATTATGATGATATTTATTTGTATTATTTATAAATAATAACATAACATTCTTCAATATTAAAAATAAAATTAAAAAAATCTGATGTGGACACCACACGATTTCCTTGTTCGCATATTAAATTACATAGATTTTTTATGTATTTATATTTTTTGTTACATTTTTTTTATTTTTGTTTGTTTTTTAATAAATCGATATATTTAAATTTTAAAAAAAGTTAAGAAAAAAGGAAATGAAGTCGCATTCGAACCGATGTGCCTTCTCCTTGTAAGATCTAAATATTTCATAAATTAAAATTTCATTTGGCTATAACTCCGGAACAAATGAAAATAAGTACCACTTATTATAATCAATGAAAAGCTCTCAATGAGGGCTTATTACTGCAGATAAGAAAAAGTCCAAAATCCAATCTTTTTGGATTTTGGGCTTTTTTTGATCAGTAAATTGCAATGAAAGGAGAGGTGCAAAACTAAATCTTACAACAGTTCTAAATCCAAAATTTCAACATCCTACGGCTAATCGTTTTTGAGTTATACATACGTCCGTACGACGTCACGCTGAAACTAGTCAAAATGGATTCAGGGATGGTCAAAACGGATATTTCCGTTGAAATCTAAAAACCGAAATCTTTCGAGATTACAATACTTGTACAAGGAATTAAAAATATTTTTTTATTTTTTAAAGATTTATTATTATTTACTTTTTCCTGTGCTGAAGTCGAGCCTGTCCAAATTATGGGCCATAGACGTTTCTTATTTATCTATTGGCTAATCCATCCCTCTAATCTTTTTAATTTTTATTTATATTAATAAATCTATTCATAATTTTTTTTAAATTATCATTAATAAGTTTATTTATTTTTTTTTTTTGTTATCAAAGTTAATCTGAAGTTTTGTTTGTTTTAAAATAATATTTAAGTAAATTTATAAATGTTATTTTAATTATTTATGATTAAATTTTCAGTACCAGCATCATTAAATTAATATTTATGCAATGGGATCACCGTTAATATTAATTGCTTACATACATAATTTATTTTACGTATGAATAATATTTCTGTGAACAATAGTTTCGGTAAATTGTGTTTAATTAAAATTAATATGGCTTTTTAAAAACTTAAAGTTGCAGAGGTGGAGTTATTGTCAAAAAAGAGTAATTAAAGAATCTAAGTTGATATTTCTTCTCCCACAATCTAACGTTTTTTTCTAGTTTCAAGGCATAATCCTTGAACTACCTTGCTCAAATAGTGTAAACTTATTGAAATTTTATTAAATAATTATCAGAAGTTGTGCACTACAGCTTTAGACCTTTTAATAATAAATACAGCACAGATCAGTGTAATATTTTTTTTATAAATTTTAACTTATACATCTTAATAAATTAAACTTTAAATGAGCGATTTAAATTTTAAATGACATCATGAGAAACGAAAAAATTCCCATCGTGGTACTTTGTTAAAAAATGTTATAAATAAGCCCCTTTGATAACAAAACTGTCATATTTACAATTTTACGTCTAAAAAAGTATATAATATTTAATACATTGTCAAATAAAGTATAGTTGTAATGTGGATGATTATATCGAGTGGAAGAAAATTAATTTACGTCTATGATTTAGATACAAATGATGTTCGTTCACCTGCTGTCGGCGTTTACCGAATTCTTTATCACAATGCAATAAACTGTCACTAAATGCGATGTCATATGACTGATGTTAACTGAATTCGCGTAATCCGTAAGTATTGGATTATATTTAAAGTTTTGGATCGACTTCGTTCAACCTGTTTCCCGATCGAAATTCAGAATCAGGCAACTTGCTTTTTTATTGTTTTTTTAATGATTCTTTTCGGTTTTGTTTTTTAATCGAACAGTTTGTTTAATTTTTTGTTATATTTCAAAAAGATATATTTGAAGAATAATAAGTAGTGAACGTAATCGTTAGAGGTCATTCCCTTAAAATTGGATAATTTTTTTCTCCCCCACGCCGGATCCTGCAGTTAAGTATTACACAGCCCAGGGGAGTGTCCTTTACTCTAACGGGCCTCCACGTCTCGGCCCGCCTCAAACCTCCAGAGTAGGATCCACCACTCCCGGAGTGGGTCCCCACTCCGGGAGCAGGGACTCAGTCTTTATGCCAGTGCCTCTAACGAGGACACCAAGAGTGGGGCATCCCCGCCGGGACTCGGTATTTTTCGCTCGGGGGTGCGAGAGTCCCCGTGTCTCGTCTTTACCGCCCACTAGTGCAAGCAAGTGAGAACGGCAGCTCCGCAGAGGGCTGTCCCTCATCCCCAAGCCCCCCGATACTTCTCCTGAAGAACCCTCGCCACGAGCCCTGCAATGGTATCCAAGCTCTTGGGGCTCCGCAACATGGTGGCGATGATATTCACTCTGAGCGGTCCGGTAATCGCCGAGCAAGCTAGGCGGTAATCATCCCACTGCGGGCACCAGAACACTACGTGTTCTGGGGTATCCAGATCGCCACAGTAAGGACATAAGGCGGTGCGTCCACCTGCCCTTGGTGGACGCATCCCTCCTAGCTTGCAATCTCGGAACAAGGCCGCATGTATGTCCCGCTTGGGAATTCCCCGGTGGCCCAATACTCGAGCCTCTGCCAGCTGCTGAAGAGGTGGCTGCCCCGTGATCACCTGTATCGCCTCTGTCGACACCGAGGCTTACACTGATGCCATCTTGAGGGCCATGTGGCGCTGTACTCCCTCTAGGATTCTCCTGTTGCCCCCCACGTCCATGGCTCTCTTCCACGCCGGAATACCGGAATACGGAGAAGTGTTGCTTTGACCACGTGTGAATATAGCCTTCTTTTTGATGCTCGTGGTCCGCCGATGTTTAAGAGAAGCCTAGCCAGACTCTGCACCATTCGTCCCGCCTTCTCGCTAACCTCTTTCACATAGTGGGTCAACAATCGTTTATGGTCCACCCACATTCCCAAGTACCTGGTGATTTCTCGCGACTGGACCACCTCTCCCTCGCTGTTGATCGCTATGGGCGCCAGCATCCGTCTCCCCACCAGCAGGACGAAAACAGATTTCCTTCGGGACAGCTGCAACTCCTTTTCTGTCATCCATTTTCCAATTTTAGCTATAGCAGCGTTCGCAGCGTCAGCCACTTCCCCTCGTCAGTCTTCCCCATCACCATGAGGGCCAAATCATCAGCGTAGGCTTTGGGATTCACCCCTCCTGGGTAACGCAGCTGAAGTACCTCATCATAGACCACATTCCACAGGAAGGGTCCCAAGACAGAACTCTGGGTCACCCCACACGTACACCGGAACCACAGTTCGTTATCCCCCAGCCTATATACAAGTCGCCGATCGTCGAAGTAATCCTGTACTATCCTCCTTAGGTAATCGCTAACGCCCAACCCCATCAGCGCCCGGAAGATAATTCCCAGCTGAGGGAGCTGAATACGTACCGCACATCGAGAAATATTACGATTGGTATAAGCCTGGTCCTCCAGGTACCGGCCACCGCCTTGTCAACTATCTCCATTACTGCATTAACAGCATCAATTGGATAAATATATTAATTAAGTACACCCTGATTTGAAAACAAAAATGTAATGTTTCAAAACAAAAGATAAAATTTCCAATAACGGCATGTATAAACATTCCTTTATGTACTCGAATAAACATATTATTGAACGATTTCTAAGGTATTGAGATTTATTAATAATTACACGTATTTCACATCCTCAAAGGATATTTGATAAAAAAATTATTTTTTTTTTAACTCTACAAGTTTTATTTATTAATTTGTACTTTAATAATGATTATCTGATAAATAATACATCCTTATTTCCAAATTGTAAATTCTGATAAATACTTTTTAAATCTGCAGTGTTTTTTAAGTATAATTGTTGTAAACACACACGCGATTTAGCTAAGTTACGATTTTAAAATAGAATAACAATTTATTATTATTATTTCTCATTCTTGTTGTTACATCAAAACTTTCTAAAAAGACTTGATTTTAAGTCGTTTAACTGATTTAGTCAACACTGAATTTTCACAAAAGATTAATTACAGCACTGAAAAATTATTTTAATATATTCAATACGTTTACTATTCTAGTTCCGCCGTATTATTAACTGTCTCTGAAAGGATATCGTATAAGTGGATATATAGTGTTATACCTAAATAAACTCTTTCAATATCAAAATACGATATCTAGTTAAACATATTGTAAAACAAACAGTAACTCTGTCTTCAATTTATTTAAATCTTATTTAGATTAATTTTACTTTATTGATATCATTAGAAGCTGAAAACTATTTTGAAGCATATAATTTTGTATTTTTTAATTATTACAATTGGTATTTTAATAAGCAATCAAGATATTAAACCAGAGTCTAGTAAGACTTTTCCGAACGAACATTCTTATTATATATTATTGTTTCTCAATTATTAATTCATTTCTAACAAAATTATTATCTTTAACTTCTACTTACGCTAAGTTAATATAATTTATTTATCTCGTGTTTTAGCGGTTTAATGACTTTTTTCCAATTATTAAAAAGTTAGTTTTTCCGCCTTTTTGGTGTCTTACACTTGATTTAAAACACTAATACGAATTCATATATTTTATGCACTTTAGTTAACCTTACATTACTTGGTTAGAACGAACTTGATAGCTTACACCGTTATTGCGTAATGATTATTACAGAATTTTAATTTTGGCCGCCATTTTTTGGTGAACCTGACGATCGATCGTGATCATTCATATATTTTTGTAATCTTCTAATGATGCTTAATCCGAATCCGAAATCAAAATCAATCCGAGACAAAACATTTCACACACAAATGTACACACATACACATTAAATTCAATAACGAACAGTTCTTTCGTTGAAAAGATTCTAATAATTACACACGGTAATTTTCAACGGACAATAACATCACATTTTAAAACGTGAAAATTATACGATTAGAAAAATTTTTCATAAGTTATAAAATATTTATATTATTTTAATCGATTGAATAATTCAATAAATTAATAAATTTATTTAAATCTTATTAATAACAAAATAATGGAAATTTTCTCATAGCCGAATAATTATGTGGACGAATTAATCATAAAATATTTAATTTCAGAATAAATATACATTTACATCTCTTTTCTTTTTTTTAATTTATAATCAAAATTATGAAGAATCTAGTTATTACATTTACTTTGTTATTTTTCCAATATTAAAGCGACTATTCCAGGATGCCTTAGTATGTGGCCTATAAGTCTGTCTCTTCTTTTAACTATATTTTTCCAAATGCTTCTTTCTTCATCGATTTACCGCAATACCTCTTCATTTGTCACTTTATCCACCCATCTGATTTTTAACATTCTCCTATAGCACCGCATTTCAAAAGCTTCTAATCTTTTCTTCTCAGATACTCCGATTGTCCAAGTTTCACTTCCATATAAAGCGACACTCCAAACATACACTTTCAAAAATCTTTTCCTGACATTTAAATTAATTATTCCTTCTTACTATACAATTAATTATTTCTCCAACCACTTTTCCAGCTACTGCCGGGTCTGGGTGTGTGTGTGTACACACACAAATACAACACAGTTGTATTAACTCTTATTAGAGAACGATTACGGTTGCCGAGAGCGTGGTAGTTCTATCTAACAACGGAATGACGTATTTATGTGTTGTTATGACCAGAGCCAATAACCTTCAACCATTTCATATTTAGAGAGAGAGAGAGAGAGAGAGAGAGAGAGAGAGAGAGAGAGAGAGAGAGAGAGAGAGAGAGAGAGAGAGAGAGAGAGAGAGAGAGTGTGAGTGAGAGAGAGAGCAATACTTCAACGGCCAGAACCAAACTTTAGATAACATTAGTATAGAGCCCCATTTGTGATGAGGAATTTGAGACATTGCATCATATTATATTATTGTCCGAATCTTACGGATATTAGATCGTGGGAAGGAAAGGAATATTGTACGAACATTTACCCATGAATTGCCTAATCTATTAAGTAGAAATGACTGGATTTCCTAGATTAATTTTACAAAAAATGCTTATTTATTTAGAGAACTAGCAGACCCGCCAATGCTTTGCTGTTACTAGATTTGGGTAAATATACAAAGAGAGTGTCCCATATAAAACGCAACACAACCTTATATTGGTAGGTATTGAAATAATAAAAAGGCAAGTGTAAATGTAAATGTAATTTTTATTATTACCATCCATTACCTTACATTTAGAGTAAATGTTGGAAGTGGCCGCCGTCTTCTTGAATACAAGCTTCAATTCTTTTTACAGCGTTTCTTGCAACTTTTTTCAAAGTTTGTGGCTGGATATTTAATACAGCTTGTTCAATATTGACTTTCAAAGTGTTCGTGGTTTGTTGCTGTAGGCTTTTTCTTTGAGGTAACCCCATAGAAAAAAATCCGCCGGAGTCAAATCTGGAGATCTTGGTGGCCACAAGCCTCGACCGATAACACGATTACCAAAGAATTCCTCAACGAAATCAGAAGTTGAACCTGCGTAGTGCGATGTCGCACCGTCATGTTGTAGCCAGCAGTGTCTGTCTTCCTCTTCTAAGAGTGCAATGACTGAAATAAAATATCCTGATATCGTTCTGCATTAATGGTGTACTCGAAAAAAATAGGACCGATTATTTTCTTCCGCGATATCGCCCACCACACGCCCAACTTCTGCGGGTGTAATTGTTTTTCGTGATAAACGTGGGGATTTTCAGCACTCCAAATTCTACTGGAATTTGGATGGCTGTTTACGTAACCATCCAAATGAAACCGTGCTTCATCTGTGAAAAATAACGAATCCATAACATTAATTCCCTCACGCAGAAATCGACGGAACCATTGACAATATTGTAGCCGTTTTTCTTTGTCGGGCTCAAGAAGTTGATGAACCGTTTGAATGCAATAAGGTCGTAATTGTAATTGTTTGGTCGCCCGATGAACAGTTGATTTAGACAAATTAATTTCAGCAGACAAACGTCTGATCGACTTATTTGGCGAGGCGAGTAATCGGTCTTTGATTTCAGTGACTGTATCTGTATTCAACACTGATGCAGATCTTTTGTGTTCCTTGTTATTAACAGAACCAGTCTCTCTAAATTTTGCAACTGACCTTAATACTGATGTTTTGTTAGGAGCTGGTTTATCTGGGTACTTATGGCGAAACAAATCTTGCACTGCAACCGCCGATTTCGTATTGAAGTACGACTCAACAATGAAAACACATTCGTCTAGCGAAAACACCATCTTTTCTCTAGCAATACACTGAACGTTATGATTGCATTGTTGTTACTATCGGTAGTGTTCTACTGCGTCGCCGCGATGTTCAGATGTTGGAAGAGTCCATTTCAGTAACGAGTAGGGAAGTAAGCTTGACTTTTGAAATTTCATGGATGAGTGATTGATGGGTTGCGTTTTATATGGGACACACAATTGAAAGTTTGATAAAACATTACAAAATGAACATTACGAACTTCAAAAAATTTAACCTTTCTTTTTTACCCTTCCTCCCTTTTTCCCCCTTTCACTTTCCCAATTTCCTTTTTTCCCTTTTACCATTTTCCATTTCCCTTTCCCTCATCTTCCTTTATTTCCCTTTCCCCCTTACTGTTTCCTTCTCTCCTCTTTTCTTTTTTCTTCTTACTCCTTTCCATTTTTCCCCTTTTTCCTTTTCCCCGTTTTCCCTTTTTCCATTTTCCCGTTTTCCCTTTTTCCATTTTCCCCTTCTTCCCTTTTTCGTTTTTTCCTTTTTCTAATTTTTCCCCTATTTCCCTTTTTCCGATTGTTCTCTTTCTCCCTTTTTCCCGCGCGTAAATCGGTCTAGTAGTTTTTTAGTCTATAGAGGATACACATATCGGAAACATTGAAATGGAATCTTAAAATATTTAGTATAGCGTGTGTTGCTTTTACGTCCAACAGATAGTGCTGTTTTTTTTTTAAAAAAGCATGTTTTTATCTGTTACGGGTGTAGCATCTTAGGTATATAAAACACGCGCCTATTAGAATGCAACGTTGTGCCAAAATTTCAAAGCAATCGGTGAAGAACTTTCGGAGATTTAAGATTTTGAACAAACGAAGATTTAGATTTTTATTTATATATTTATATAGATAATCTATAAATCAAAATTTAGGGGATAGTCGGTTTAACTTGAGCTATGTTTTAATTTTTAAGATAGTTAAAATTTAATCTATTTCAAATATAGTATAATTCTATAATTGTATTTTCTGAAAGGAGTTTGGTTGAGAGTTTGTAATTTAGTTATTAAGATATGTTTTTGAAGCTTTATTAATTATGAATGAATGATATTGATTATGAAGCATTATTTTATTAATTCATGAAGCATTTCCAATTTTCAGTTACTTTCTTTTAATATTTAAAAAAAATTTGGACTTTTTCGTACATTTTTATATGCTTATTTTTTATTATTATTATTTTTTTTTTTTAATATAATGTAACAATCTAAAAATTAAAAAAATATTTTTTTCCCAAAATGCTTGAGCAATTTTATATCAGAAATATGTGCAAAATAAATAGAAGGATAACGCAGGACAACCGAATTGTAACAGTCAATCGTAAAATTTAAAATCATAATAAATACATTTCAGAAAAAATGTATTATATATTTTTTTAAATTTGTTATTTTAATTATGAAAAATCAACAATATTACTAAGTAATACGTTGATTACTTGTATTTCACGATCAGATTAAAGAACCAATTATTGTATTTATATTTTATTATTATTATTATTAAATTGTTGAATTGCAGTTATTTTTTATTGGTAAGTTAACATTATTGTATATATTTATTATTTATATAATATAATTTACGTCACTTATTATACTAACATCGTCATTTGTAAGTATTTTATGATTTTATTATTCACATAAGTATAAGTAATTTCTGTCACGATATTCTTACGTCATCTGTCGTTTTATGTCGTAAAACATATATGCGTTTTGTATGACTATGTTATTGTTCTTAAATTTATGAATGAATTTCATCTGTTTATTTAGCTTTGAAGTGTTCTAGTTGATTTACAATGTATTTGTAGTGTTAAGTGATGATTCATGTTCTAATTATAGCTCAGACGTTCTAGTTTTATCTATCCCTTTTATTTTATTTACTATTTGTTTTTTTTTTTTTAAATTATCCGTAATAACTTTGTTTATTTTTCATCTACGTGATAACAGTTGAATATGAAACAGTACCTTCAAGTAAAACATGCCGATTTTTTTTTTAAGATACACTTCGTTGATGGTTAAAAGTTAATTATTCGTAATTATCCTTACTTTATGAACAACTATTTGTCCTTTCGCATAATTACAGTGAAGAGAAACAAAAGTCTCTTCGTCTCATCGATTTACGAATGGGAAGAATATTTTGTAAAGCTCAGTGACGTAATGTCTGTGAACAACACGTGATTCATTCTCTACCGAATGCTGTACAAGTTCATCCGAAAATGCAACGATCTGTTCATGCGAGACAAAGAGAAAACTACGGAATCTCCGTCGGTTAGTCGCTCCAAAGATCTTTCACAGTAGTTCTTCGCTTTACTTCCTGGTGTATCCATTTTACGAGCTACCGTTGTATTTCTCTGTTGGAAATAAAAAAATTACTTCGCTTTTCATAGAAAAAACTTAATAGTTGTTAATATGGTACTAATTTTTTTTAAAATCATTTCGACTCGATTTGGATAGTGTTTTAACCAGATTTATTCTAGTAAGCATGTTAGTTACCAGTTAAATAGTGGGGATGATAAATTTATATCTAATATGATAATTTATCATCATTATTCCTTATACTCAATTGCATAGATTTCAACTTCTCTAATCTCACCAGAAGATAATAACCGAAAAAAGTGATTTCTTTATTAACTTTTGTTATTAATATGAAATTGAAGGCCTATTTAACGGCTTATATATGACCAACTATTTAACGGCTATTTTGAGTTTAACCATATTAGGATGAAAAAATGTTGTTCTGCTGAAATCTGTAGTTTTTAATTCAAATTTTCTGTCTCATCTTTGTCGTTTTATGTGCCATAAGTATGGCAATTACTTTTATTTGATAATAGTGGATATTAAACGATATTTTGGTGTACGCTCCCAGTCATAAGTAGAAATTGAGTTATTTAGGGAGATACATAAAGGATTTTCTTCCCCGAATTGGTAGAAGTAAATTACATAAGGATGTAGTGTTTTACATTAAACATGGGTAAATTAATTTTCTGGTTTGCATTACCGCTCCTAGTTCTTAATGGAATTGCGACGTTCAGAACTGTACCTACAAAAGATGCAAATCAGAGTTACTTCTGTGAGAATTATGATGTTCACCACATATCCACTAAACAGAGTGATCAGTCACTCATTGACGGGTCATATTCGTCTCCCGTTCAGTTACGTGTGAATTATTGTTTGGATAATAATATATTCGGTTCAATGTAAAAAATTATGGAAAATGATTAAAATCTTAAATTTTTCAAGTATGCAAGTCATGGGATTATTCTTAAGCATGACTATTTCATTTTCATAGAAAACTTATATATATTTTTTTTTTTGTTAAACTGCCTGTACCTGATGTGGTTATGTTTGTCTAGACACAATTTTTATAGAAAATTTCCTGTTTTGTTCTTTGTTAGTTTTAAAATGTGTTTATGATTGATTTCACCTTTTAAATAAAGAAAAAACGGACGTCATCAGAATTGGGATACAGACGAGTGTGATATAGGCGAAAAGGTGAAATTAAGGAAGATTGATTACTACAAGTAATATATGCTGAAGGATTGTAATGCGGCGTTTCGAAGAAATTGTTGCGCTTGGAAGAGCGTAATAAGAAGGTACTCATAGAGCTACTGGAGCAGACGATATTTAGGATACAAACTTTAACTCTGAATGGGAAACTGGAATTGGTATATCAACGTTCATTTGCTAGAAGATTTTTACTTTGGGCAAATTTCATTACGGATGAAAAGTTTATATACGGATTATTCTAAAAGAATGAACCGGTTTCATAACTTAATATTTTATTAAGGAAAAGTAATACAAAATTTTTACCAAATCTCATGTATTTTATTCATAATCAAAAGTCCTGTCTTACAAGTGTTCAATGTGGCACCTGAAGCAGCACAGACATCAAGGCGATAAGAGAATTCCTCCCGGACGTGTAGCAATATGTCACGATTCACTGAGTTGATCACAGTTGATATTCGATGTTTGTGGGTAGCAGTGAACGATAAACAAGATCATTAATATAACCCCATAAGAAAAAATCACGTAGGTTAAATCAGGAGATCTCGCGGGTCAAGCACAGAAACCAAGATCTTGGGCACCGTTTCGACCAACCCATCGTCAGGGCACTTTTTCATTCCAGAAAGCTCCAATGAGGCGGTGCACCATCTGGTTGTAAAATTTAGTCATCTGAATCTGCTTTCAGTTATGGAAAGAGTCAGTTTTGGAGCATGTCGAGTAAAGTTTGTCCTGTAACGGTGTTTCCCTCGAAGAAAAAGGGATTGTAAATCTTGTCCTTACACGCTACACAGAACACGTTCACCTTAGGAGAAACTCTCTCGTGCTCACTGTTACATGTTAGGTTCCAGTCCCCAAATGTGAACATTATGACGATTGACTGAGCCATTAGTGAAAGGTTGCTTCATCAGTGAAAATTGATCTTCTATTTTCTCCAGCATAGATTCACAAAATTCCAATTACTTCCTTTTGTCGTTATATACAAGTGCTTGAACAAGCTGCAGTCTGCATGGTTTCGTGTGTAAACGTCTTCTTTGCACACGCCAGATAGTGCTAGGTTTAGGAGTTGACGGCTAGCTCGATTTGTGGATTTATGTGGGCTACGCTGAAACGCATCAATTCTCTCCACTTGTTCCTCCGAAACCCATGGTCGTCCTGGACGTTTTCCCTTCAAACTGTCGAAACCATCGTTGAATGTTCTTTGGAGAGGGCGGATTAATGTCGAATCGCCTTCGAAAAGCACACTACACTGTGACTATGGAACTTGTTTTCGCGAAGTCGAGAACTCAGAACGCCTTTTGTTGTTGATTCGGCATTTTGAGGTGACTTCACTATCAGGCTCAAGCGGTAGTTATTCGAAACTTAGAAACCTACTCTTTAAAATGATTTGTGACTTATTCTATAACGATTCTATTGAAAGGAAAATCTTGAAATCGGTTCATTCTTTTTGCATAACCTGTATTTAATTACCTAATGTGGTAATTCTTTTCTATCAGATAAATTTCAAGTCTACAAACACATACAAATAGGTTTCGTAGATATGTATAAATTTCCTTCACTTATTATCTGAAGACTGCAAAATATAAATGAAATTACTAGAGATTTTTATGTCTCACCTTCTCCAAGTTCATCGACCTTCGTTTCCAAGTCCTTCATTGTTAAGTTAATTATTTTACTGTGACAATCGAATTCCATAAAGGTATAATTTTTTCCGTTAACTGACCGTTTGAATTAGCTTTTTCGAACCCGTAAAAGTTACTGCGATGAAGGAAATAAGTACGTAATAGGCAAACTACATAATATTTTACATGAACCTAGAATGTTACATAATTTGTTATGTAAATGAGCCACTAAACGCGTAGGAATAATTATTTGCCTAATGTGTAGCACTTTTTCTAGGAATGTTTACGTAATTTTTTTTATAGTGCAAATTAAACATTTTCTTGCTATTCCTGGCCAGTAATATATTGTCGGAAATATTTTATTTTTAAGAGAGTTTCCTCTAACTGAAAAAAACTTCCAAACAATATGAGTGGGGTGATTTCTTCCCTCTGTTTCTTTAGATTCTTGTTCTTCATTTATTTCATCTTCTTTTTCTTCTCCCATTCCTTATTTTCATGATTCCGTTTTACATAATTTTTCTCTTCTCTTCCGTCTCCTATGTCAGAACAAGTATTAAAATAATTAAAATTAAAGGCACTTCTTAATAAAATTATGACAAGTAATTAAAATTTTTAAAATAAACAACTTTTTTGAATATTTTCAAACATGAAACCAATCATTATTATTTTTATGACTTAATTTTCTGTTTTCATATCCCTCAAATTTAATTTTTAGTTTGATAAGATGAAGTAAAAGTTAATTTCCTACCCTTCCTCATCATTTTATTGCTTTTTTTCCCCAACGACAACGATTTCCAATAGAACTGCTTTAATAACTGAATGAATTAATTAAGAAAAAACCACCATTATCAGAGTGAAATTAATTTTAGGCACAAATAAAATATTATTATGAATAAATTGTCTCTTTTTACCCTGTATTTATCAAAAATTAAAATTTTCAAAACAAGTTTTCAGTTTAGATAAGTTGTTTTAGGTCATTTACACTTGGAAATTTTTAAGTTTCCTATTTGGAAATTAGGATGTGTCCACCCACACGCACACGGAATTGGTATTTGGTTGTTTGTATATATATATATATATATATGAATATATAACTTAAATGTAATTTATTTAAGTTTATTTTCCTCTTGAATGGATAGAATTAAATATAAAAACATATTTTACTTAAAAATATTATCTTTATTAATCTCTTGAGTTAACCAGTCAACTACACAAAGTTATAAATTAAATTCACTTCGTTTCACTTAGAATTCTCTAAGCTTCCTCAAGTGACAATACACATTCATACACACATCACAAAAAAATTCTCCAACGTACTCTGTATACATATATATATATATATATATATATATATATATATACATACACACACGTACGCGCACAGGCGCACACAAACACACACACGCGCGCGCGCACACACACAAACACGCGTACACAAGTAGTTATTATTGTTAAAAGGAATGTTATACATCGAGTGTATATATATATATATATATATATATATATATAAGAGATCTGAAAATAAAGCAATGAGACTAGTTTTTTTTGGCAGCCAAAATGGCAATACTGTAAAGTTACTATTAAACATATGGTTATATCAACAGCTGATTTATATTAGATATTAATATTTTTAGTCTATTGTTGCCATATGAGATGAAAACAAACTTTTCGTGAAACGAGGTTTTGTTATGCGTTATATAAACGAGTGATACTAATTATAAGCAACGTTGTGCAATAAGTTTTGTATTAAACGCGGTGAGAATGGTACTGAAACTTTTTCAAAATTGAAAAGGGCGTGTGGAGATGACGCTCTGTCACAAGCCCAAGTCTTTAGGTGGTTTAAAGCATTTTCAGATGGCCGTGAATCAGTTGCGGACGATCCACGCTCTGGAAGACCATTAACGTCAAAACGTGACGACAGTGTTGGACTAATCAGAAACTTGACCGGCGATTAACTGTCAGAATGATTGCAGAACAATTGAATTTGAACCGTACCACAGTCCATCAGATTTTAACAAACGAATTGAACATGAAAAACGTTTGTGCAAAATTGGTCCCAAAAAACCTCATTGTTGTACAAAAAAAAAACAACAAAGTGGAAGTGTGCCGCGATCTTTTAGGGCGAATTGAAACTGATCCTGATTTTCTTAAGAATGTTATTACTGGTGATGAATCTTGAATATTTGAGTACGACCCTGAAACAAAACGCCAGACAAAGGAGTGGCACACTTCATACTCGCCACGTCCCAAAAAAGCAAAAATGAGCAAATCAAAACCGTGCTAATTTGTTACTCCATGAGGATTTGTTAATTTGCTAATTTGTTTGTCCATGAGGAGATTTTTCCTATAGGACAGACTATAAATTAGTATGGTTACCGAGAAATTCTTGAAAGACTGCGGAAAAGAGTTAGTCGCGTGAGACCAGCCATCAAAGACAACCAGATGCAGCATCCTGACAATGCACCTTGTCACACTGTATTCTCAATTATTGAGTTTTTGGTGAAGAAAAACATTCCTGTAATTTCTCAACCACCTTATTCACCTGACTTGAGTACCTGCAACTTTTTCCTGTTCCAGACTTTAAAAAAACACCTTTGAGGTGTTTTTTCCAAAATGGTGGACTTTAAAAAAACACCTTTGAGGTGTTTTTTTAAAGTCCACCATTTTGGAACAATAGAAAATATTTTTAAAAATGTAACCGAACATCTGAAGGGTATTCCGGTTTCTGAGTTCCAACACTGTTATAAAGAATAGGAAAATCGTTTGAAGCGTTGCGTGGCTTCCCAAGGGAACTATTTCGAAGGTAATAGAGTCCATGTATAATTGGATTGTAAATTGAACTAGTCTCATTACTTTATTTACAGACCTCGTGTGTATATATATATATATTATAAACAGCCCGTCTGGATGTGAGTGTGTGTGGACACATATCCTGACTTCCAGAAGTCGTATACGAACTATAGTTTTTACAAATTAGCTTTAGATACAAAAATATATATATATATAATTATGTAATTTTTTTTCACAGAACAATAAACATATTTCATTATCATCAAAATTAAACATTAGGTTTAATGTTTTTTTGAAAAATTAAACTGAATTATTTATTTTTAATGAAAAAAATAATGGTTATGACAGATAATAATAGATGATTTTTTATTTTTATTTTAGATTATTTTTTGTCTTTTTGTTAATATCTTAGTTTTAAAATGAACTGTGCATGTATTTAAAAAAAAAACGTTTGTTATTATGCGTGATGAATTGATTTAATTTTTTTCTCACAAGAATAACAGTTAATTATTAGTCGTTAAAAGTTGATTTCAACGAAAGAAACAGCAAGTGATTTAAGTTTTTTTTTTTTGTAAAAATTAGTTATAAATTTAAATAAAAAATTAATTTAATTAAAAATTAAGCGTCTTAATATCTTGATAATAAAAATAGTTTATATAAAATGAAAAATTTATCTATTTTTAAATAGCTTTTTTTAACGATTTATAATTAACAAAGAAAAAATACCAAACAATAGTTATTATAAATATTTGCATAGATATATAGGTCTGATACATATTCATGACATTAATTAAATATTTTGGTTGTTGAATAAATTTAACTAAAAAGTTCTTCTCTGAAAGATTATGCCCCTCATTACCGCATAAAATAATTGTTATTGTAATTAAATTGTTAAATTTGATCTTACTAATAATTTATCTTGCCTTTTTCTAGATATAATTAGTATTTTAGTGAATACTTCTTTTTTAAGCTTTAATTTATTCACTTCATGTTTTTTTTATAATTTCCAGTTTTTAGTATATAATTTACAACAAAACAAATTTGCATTCTCTGAAGAATTGTTTTTTTTTAATGCATGTCTATATGAGAACATATATTTTTCTTTATCCTATACAAGAATATTATTTTAAAAAATTATGAATTATAAAATTATTATCTAAGAAAAAAAATTTTTCCGTAACAGTCAATTCATACCCAATATTTATTTTGTGGATGAAAAATTTATTTTATCTATATAAATAAAAATGTAAATGTTCGTTTGTTCAAAATCTTAAATCTTCGAAATTTTCTCACAGATTGCTTTGAAATTTTGGCAAAACGTTGCATTCGAATACGCAGGTGTTTTTATATACTTACTATATTTTCTTTTTTTTTAACCTCCGGAACCACCGTTAGTTATTGCTTCAGAAAATGAGATGAATGACAAGTTGCGTGTGAAAATGCCATGCCTGACCGGGATTCGAACCCGGTATCTCCGGATGAAAGGTCGAGACGCTACCACTCGCGCCATGTTTTAAGTATATACGGCAAAAGGATATACCTGCTATTTATATACCTGTGATGTCACATCTGTGACAGGTAAAAACATGCTTTTTTGAAAAACGGAGCGCTATCTGTTGGACGTAAAAGCGAATGTTGCTTTTACGTCCAACAGATAGTAAATATTTTACGATTCCATTTATGTTTCCGATATATGTGTCCGCTATAGACTAAAAAACTACTGGACCGATTTACGCGCGGAGAAAAAAGGGAGAAAAGGGAAATATCGAAAAAGGTAAAAGGGAAGTACGTGAAAAGGGAAGAAGAGGAAAATGGAAAAAATAAAAAAGGGGAAAACGGGGAACAGGAAAAAAGCAGGAAAAGGAACTGAAAAGGGGAAAGGAGAAAAAATAAAAGGGGGAAAGAGGGCGGGGAAATAAAAGTGGGGGAAGGAAATGGGGAAATAGGGAAAAGGAGGGGACTACTGTAAAATTAAATTGTGAAAGGGGGAAATAGGGAAAAGGGAAAATGGTAAAGGGAAAAGGGTGAAAGGGTAAAAGAGATAAGGGAAAGGTTAAATTTTGTGAAGTTCCATAATGTCCATTTTGTTAATGTTTTATCAAACTATCAATTGTGTTCATTTAATCTATATATGTACTCAGATGTAGTAATAGCGAAACATTACCGAATCTGCTAGTATTCTATGTAATAATACTTATGTATGTCTATATATAATCGAGGGTCTATATATAATTAAATATTATGTTAATTAATTTCAATATTTTTCTGTGAATAAAAATATCAATTCCGAATATTAATATATTTTTAGAATATTATTATGTACTATTATTCAATTTATGTATTTGTTTTCAATACTTGATTATACATTATTATATACAATTTTATAATTAAAAAAATAATATAAAATGTATAATAAAAAAAGACTTTATACAAAATATAATAATCGTCAGAGATCTCTTGCGTATAATATTCTCTGTCATTATTTCGGTATATACTTGCAGCACAGATTGTCGCAGCCAGACAAAAACTTGTTTTGATGCGTACCAAAACAAGCATTACGTTACAGTGTTCTTGATAAAAAAACAAACTATACTCTCCCATGCCCATTGCCGAATTCAGAACAAATGGCTTTATTACGATAGGAGTTATATATGCATACTACAGTTTCACTCCAACAATCTCCATACATGCGTTGAGAAATGTTCGATTCATCGGGGAATATTTGCGTAAGAATTTTCGTCATTACTATCCCTGCAAACGTTCGTTTGTTTAATGAATATTTGTATTCGGCTTAACACACGTAAAATGATCCGCTTTTATGCATGTTAATTTATCGATTCCAGACGGAAAATATTCGTTCTCGGCTACGAATACCGAATAATAGTTGACAAACCTTTACGCACACATGCAGTATTTGCATTCTGACACGCATGTATGATGCCGGAGAAAACGTTTGTTATTAAATGACACCTGCATCATTTTCATAAAATAGCATAGAATTTTTTTTAATTTATGAAATGCTGGTAGCTTATTTTTTATGTATTACAATAATATCTTATATAGGGGATCTGTACTTAAAATCCTTGAAGAATTTAAAACAGTTCCCGAGACAATAAAGATTATTAAAGAAATATTTACAAACACAATATCAGAAGTAAAATTTTTAGGGGAACTTTCAGAACGATTCGAAATTAAAACTTGAGTAAGGCAAGGGGATGGACTACCTCCAATCCTCTTTAATTGTGCCCTTGAAAACGTTATAAGAGAATGGGAGAAAGAACTTGAAACGTTAAACGTAGATGAAAACATAAAAATGGGCATTAAAACTAGATTCTTAAATACAAACATTTTGGCCTTTGCAGACAATATTGCAATTTTTGTAAGAAATATAGATGTGGCTAAAGTCAAACTTCAAAAACTAAGCGAATGTACAAACAAAACTGGTCATCAAATTTTGTTATGAAAAAACTAACCGGTTTTCCAGTGACAAAAAGAAAAGAACTCAAACCCTTAAAATTTCCAACATCAAAGGAATAAGTAGTGCTCAAAAATTTTAATATTTGGAAGAAAACATAACACCGAATATAACTGAAAAAAAAAATGGGATGAAGAATAGAGTACGAAAAACGGAAACTGCCTATCATATCAAAAAGAACATTTACAATAAAAAAATCCCTGTTATATAACTCCACAATGAGGCACTATAAACTTTATTCCTAGCAAAGCATTGTATGGGGCAGAATGTTTGCAGTCTTTTTTTTTCAGAAAAATAAATAGCAAAAGTAGAAAAAAACATTTCAAGAAAAATTTATGACCAAAATATGAAGAAGGAATTTACACATTGAAATGTGAAAAAGAAACTTACACACAAAAAAAAATCGCTTTAAGCACGTCGGAAGGAGGTAGATTTCACCGGTGCTAACTAGGGGGATAAAAAATAATTCCACTTTAAAGTTAAAAAAAACTTCAAATTTACTCAATACGACAATGGTTGCATCTGAAAAAAATTTCACATGTTTAGCATACGACAAGCCCCATCTTTTCACAATTCCAGCAACATTTTGGTTATCTCTTGCCGTAAGGGTTGGTCGCATCAAAAATTGTTTCAGATAAAAGTTTTTGGTAATGTTTAGAGAACCAACGACCACTTTAAACCTATTCGATATTGTGCCTATTAAGAAGGTATGCTTCTTTTTTGTCTTCGAATCCCCATTTTTTTCAGTCTCCTAGGCCAACGGTTGATGATATCAAAAAACTTTACTGACATAAGTTTTAGGTTCTTATCCAAAGAATAGTAGGAACTTTAAACGAATTCGATATTTTACTTTATAAGAACGTTACAGCGATATTTTGTTTTTTCGAAAAGCATTCCCATTTCTATCCCCATGGTCCGATTTTGGCCGTTAACCAACTCGACCAAGGTTTTGGGACGAGTTATTTTTAAGGTACAATTTGCAAGTGACTGGCGCAAAATTACGGCAGTTATCGTGTCCACCAGAAAGTGACATGTATATATATATATATACTTTTGAGCTGACGGTGGTTTTGAGGTCTGGGGGATGTGAAACGCGAAGGTATGTCGAAATTTTCTGGAAGTCGAATCATGTACCCATTACAATAAAATACAATACAATAAAATCAATTGAGGACTTAATCCGGAAAAAAAGATTACAGTTTAATGGAAATTTGTGCAGAATGAACAACCAACATTGACAGAACAAATATTTAATTTCTACATAAACAGAACAACAATGACCAACCGTTTTAAAAAAATAGGAACAGATCGAAAAAGATTAAACGTTTCTAAAAATTTATGTAAAGAGAGAGGTAAATAGAAAAGTTATTCAAGAATTTAAGTTTCCAGACAGAAAGAAAAAGAAGGGTATAAACCTGAATAGATGGACGGAAGAAAGGCGACAACAGATCAAAAGAATGAAAAACCTTTTAGGGAAAGGAAAATAAGTTAAAACTATGTAAATGAGATCCGTAGTGGTCGGAACGAAAAGAAAAAAATCCTATGACGAGATTTTTTTTTAAAGATAGAAACTATTACAAGGATAATTTTTTATTAAACGATTTCAGCAAGAAAATTACAAACTTATGGAATTGCGTAATTAGGTCATTTTACGACCACTGCAAATGAGAAATTTCATGATTTAAACAGAGATAAAGATTTTTAATTTTTTTTTTTTAAATGACGTAATTCAGTGTTGTCGGTAGAAAAAAAATAAAAGAAAACAATTTCACCCTTTATTGATCTAAAGTTGTTATAAGGACACTGAATCATTTCAGGTTAACTTGCTATATTAAAATGAGTCACTATATAAACATTTCTTGTAGCATGCATATCTTTCTTTTGAACTTTAGTCACACAACCAGTATGAATTTTTTATCGAATGTAGGTGTTTTTTTTTTTTGTTTTTGCGTGGTAAAAATATGACTAACATTAGTTTGTATATGTTTAATTATTAATACTATTTTCTTCTTAATTGTTCTAAAAAAATACCCGAATCTGTTCATGAATAATTTACGAATAATTTTTATCAAATATAATTATTACTTATATTTATTATGTATGCACACAATTATATGTTGCTTTGAAATTTAGTTTAATTTTTATTTTGTTTCACTCTGATTTTCTTAATCTTTTACTTATTATTTATTTTTATGATGATGTTTTACAAAAACTTTTTATTATAAAAATTAATTATTTTACCTTTTTTTTGTAAATTAAATTTCTTTAGTTCTATATTATATTAGTTTAATTTGGTTTTATTATTAAATTCGCCTACGTAATATTGTTTCACAATATTATGTAGAAGTCGAGACAAAAAAAATCCAATGCACAACTAAAACACTGCACTGGATTTCATGAGTCAGGTATTAAACTCCTTCTCGCATACTGCAAATGGTTGCCACTACATAACTATTTGAAAAATAAAACCAAAATGTCTGATCGTAAACTTTTTTTATTCAAATCGAAAAATTTACCATTAAAAAATTATGGTTTATTTTTTAGGTAGATTTCATAAGAAAGCTACCTATTTTAATGGGTACCATGATTAGACTTCCGGAAAATTTCGACATATCTTCATTTGTATATATATATATATATAAATATTTCACTTTCTTTTGGACACGATAACTGCCGTAATTTTGTGCCAATCACTTTCAAATTGATACATAAAATATAACGACCCAAAATCTCGGTCGAGTTCGTTAACGGCCAAAATCGGACCATGGAGGTGGAGATGGGGTGGACTTTTTCGAAAAAAAATATCGCTATAAATTTTTTATTAAGTAAAATATCGAATTCTTTAAAAATTCCTACGATTCTTTGGATAAGTGCCTAAAACTATATAAGTTTTTTGATATCACCAACCATTGGCCCAGGGGGTGAAAAAATGAGGTTTTGAAGACAAAAAAATCATATTACCCTTAATAAGCACAGTAGCGCATCGGTTTAAAATGATCATTGTCATCTAAACATTACCTTTGTTTGAAGCAATTTTTGATATGAGCAATTCTTACGGTGAGGGATTACGAAAACCAAAAAAACAAAATATCGCTATAATTTTCTTATTATGTAAAATATCGAATTTGTTTAAAGTTCTTACTATTCTTTGGATATGGGTCTAAAACTTGTGTGAGTAAACGTTTTTGATATAACCAACCATTGGCCCAGGGGGTGGAAAAAATGGGGTTTTGAAAACAAAAAAAACCATACCTAACTTAATATGCACAGTATCGAATCGGTTTAAAGTGATCGTTAGTCCTCTAAACATTACCTAATACTTTTGTCTGAAACAATTTTTGATATAACCAACCCGTAAGGCAAGGGATGACCGAAATCTTGCTGGAATTGTAAGATGGGGCTTGTAATATGCTAAACATGTGCAACATTTTTTCACATGTAACCATTGTTGGATTGAGTAAAATCGAAGTTTTTCTTAACTTTAAGGTGGAAAATTTTTTATCTCCTCCTTAGCACCGGTGAAATCATTTTTTTCAACTTTTTTTTAACCTCTGATTGTAAAAAAAAATATATATGAAAAAAATCAGTAGTAATTAGTGAAATAAAATTTTATGTACTTTTTTTTATTTAAAAAAAAAAGAAATGAAGTCGGATTCGAACCGATGTATCTTCCTCTTCTAAGAACAAAGTATTTCATTAATTAAAATTTCATTTCGCTATCAGCCAAATGAAAATAAGTACCACTTATGATATATCGTTGAAAAGCTCTGAATGAGAGCTTATTACTGCAGTTAAGAAAAAGCTTTTTCAGACACTTTTAGTCAAGTCGATTGCAATCAAAATGGAAATGCACAATAAGATGTTACAACGATCCTAAATCCAAAATTTCAACATTCTACGCCTAAGATTTTTTGAGTTATGCGAGATACATTTCAGCATACGTACGTACAGACGTCACGCCGAAAATAGTCAAAATGGATTCAGGGATGGTCAAATGGAAATCTGAAAACCGAAATTTTTCGCGACCTCAGTACTTCTTTTACTTCGTACAAGAATGTAAAAATCGAAATTTATAAATAACTTGTAATTATTTTAATTGGTCCCAAATTATTTTTATTGGTAACTGACTCTTGGTTATTGAATTCACTGCTGTAGCAATTCGATTTCGCAAATCTTGAAGAGTAGCAGGCTTAATTGGTAAACCCATCGGCTTGGTCTAGTATTTAACTTGTCATCGCAAATCAGCTATTTCGAAGTCAAGTGTTCTAAGGTTTAAATCCTAGCAAAGGCAAGAATAACGTATTTTTTTTTTACGAATTTGAATACTAGAAAGTGGATACCAGTATTCTTTGGTGGTTGGGATTCAATTAACCAAACATCTCTGTAATGGTCGACCTGAGACTGTACACGACTACACTTCATTTACATTCATACATGTTATCCTAATTCATCATCTGAAGCAATACCTTACTGTAATTACGGAGGCTAAACAATAAAAAAAGTAAATAACGCTAAAGTAAAAGGTTTTATATATATATATGTTGTTTATATTCTAACGTCGACATGTTACAAAAAATATTTTAAGCGAGTGTCCGGTCTAAAGTAACAAAAAATATTATAACATTTTCTATTTAAAAATTAGAGATAAAACATTTCATTTAATAGAACGTAATATTATTAAAAATGCCTATCTTATAAAAAAAAATTTATAAAAGAAATACGAATAATACGCGTGTAATGACACGTTTATAATAAATTATAATATGAAAACAAATTTAAATTTTATATTATATTATAATACAATACGAACAGAATAGGGCAGCTTACACTTTAATTAATATCAACGCATCATTTTATATTTAAATGACTTGAAAAAAATGAGGTGGTATTTAATAATTAAAGGTCCGATATTTAATTTAAACGAGGTCATGTTTAAATGAACTTTTAAATGGAATAAAAGATCTTTAATAATTAAAAATAAATTATTGTTTTTATATTTAAGTAAAATATCTTTTTTTCAAACCTAAAGAATTATCCAATTTTAAGTGGTTGTAAATGGGTAAAAACCTCCAAATTACAAAATAGTTTATTTCATTATATTTTTGGACAATCTAATGTTTTAGGTAGATTTAATAAGAGAGCTATTGTAATATAAAGGTCCCAGAACTGTAACTCCAGTAGTTTTTAACACATCCGACGTAAAACAAAATTCACTATCGAAAAACAAGTTTCTTTTATGTTTGTAGTACAATAGCTTTGTTAAATTACTAAAAAATGCGGAAGATTTAGTAACAAAACTTGAAGAGAAATTAATTTTGAGAAAATTATGTAAACACAACAAATAAAAAGTAAATATAAACTTTTAAAAATTGTTTTTTTTTATTGAAACAAAAGAAAAGAAAAATAGACAGAAAATTGTATTATTTTTTCTGTACCTAACAAACATTCTTTCTAAAAACAAAAACGCAAATTACTGAAAATAATTTTAAAAGAAATATAAAATTTTTAAATAATATTTTAGCTGTGTATATTCAACAATCTATACAGGTAAAACGAAATAATTATGCAAAAAATAAAATTGAAATTACTTTAGAACATTTAAAAAAATTTTATTGCATATGTTGGCAATACTGGTCAACAATGAAAATTGTGTACTCCGTTTGAATTTGTTGTCGTAAATTATCATAGAGATAAAGGAAGTGTAGTGTAATAAGATCGTAGTATAAAAATGGCGTTTCAGTTTTCTAAAGAGGAATATGGCGAAATAATTCTTATTTATGGATTTTGTAACGGAAACTCTGAAGTTACTCGACGTGAATGTCAAGAGAGATTTTCTGATAAGCGAATTCCAAGTACGAAAACCTTTTCTTCGGTGTATCAGCATTTATAAACGAAAGGGTCATTTCCAACGCGTTAGTTTTTTGTTGAACGCCAAGTATATCATCGTAATAATGATGAACATCCTGTAATTTAGCGTAGCCTAGGCACTAGTACAAGGCGAATTTCAAGTCGCACTGATTTGTCAAAAGACAAAGCGTGATGCATCCTACGGAAAGAAAATCTTTATTCTTTCCGCCTGCAGAAGGTTCAAAATTTGCCACAGATTGTCCCCAGCGGTTAAACTTGTATCATTGGTTTCTTGACAACGAAGGTAAGGTAAATTCAATTTTATATACTGATGAAACCACTTTTACGAGAAACGGATCTTCAATTCTAAATCTACCCATTTATGGAACGCAGAAAACCCACGTGATATTGTGGAAACTAGTTTCCAACATAGATTTCATATTACCTTTGATGTGGCATTATTTACGACAAAATTTCGGGACCGTTTGTTTACAAAGAAAACTTTACGGGAGATGCATACGTTCATTTCTTGAAAAATAATTTGCCGGCTTTTTGGAAGATGCACCATCACAAACTAGATTGTAAGTGATTTTCCAGTACGATGGTGCAACGCCAAATTTTTCTTTAGTAGCTAGAAATCACTTGAATGCTAATTTCTTAAACTGAATTGAACGCGGAGGACCGATCGATTTGACACCACAATCATCTGACTTAACGCCATTAGATTACTTCATTTGAGGCCGTATGAAAACAATAGTATAAAAAAAAATTAATACTGAAGAAGAGTTACTCAAAATACGAAATGCTATTGAATTTATATGAAACGATCCTGAGATGATACGGAAAGCCACCGGCAATATTATACGTCGGGCAGAGTGCTGTGTACGTTGTGAAGGAGGGAATTTCGAACAATTACTGTGACAGGTTTGTTATTCTGTTTATTTTTATCTGTTTTACTTCAATAAAAAACCGATTTTTAAAAGTTTTTATTTAATTTTTATTAGCTTCATACACATTAATTTTCTCATAAATAAATTCTCTACAAGTTTTATTACAAAATCTTTCACATTTATTTTTCATTTAACAAACCTAAAAACTTGCTTTTCGACACCGAATTTTGTGTTTTACATCAAATATCTTAAAATATACTATAGTTATAATTCTGGACCTTTTTTATCCTATTTGCGAGCTCAAATTACATAAGAAATCACCAACTTGTCTACTTAATTTGGGGTTCCAAAAATTACAGTAGAGCTTCTTTTTATTAGAACTAAAATCTGGGCGAAATCTTTCCCTAGTTCTAACTCAAAAACAAAGGGTTTCCATACCTATGTTTAAATTATTATTTTTTAATTATTTCACCAGTAGAATATGTCCTGAAAGTTTCTCCGTTTCTTCGTGGGACACCACTCTCTCTCTCTCTCTCTCTCTCTCTCTCTCTCTCTCTATATATATATATATATATATATATATATATATATATACACACACACACGTGTGTGTGTACACAAGAAGATTACATTCCCCTAAATCCAAAGTAATACCGTAATTTTCTTTGAAAAGTTGGTACAAAAACAACACACACGTAATAGTAATTTTTAATATTTTTCAAAAACAACATTTTTCTTCATTATGTATACCATAAAAAACCGTACGTAAACAACGTAAACGTAAAGCATTATTTCTTGTATAATTATATACAAATTTATATTATTTTGTTACTGTTTTATGTATTTTTTTCTATTATATGGTAGCACGTACTTATGTTGTTTCGTAATATTACAGTTTTTATCTGATCGCGTATCGTATTATCGATTAATCGATTATCAGTATCAATAAAAATAATGCTTTGTTTATTTTTTATAAATTTAGGTTATAAATTTTTTAAACAATACGAATCAGGTAAATGTGTAATTTTATTAAAGTAAAATTTACATCTACAAGTTCAGTGTTTTAAATTATTTATAATACAGACTTAACATGTTAACTAAAAGAAAAAAATTTATTTCGTTTCGGTTTTTAAATTAATATCTTATTATAAAAGTAAAGTCAATACAGATTAAAATAAAAAAAATATGGCATCTACAAAAAAAACTTCGGTCGAGCCTGATGAAGGAAAGGAAGTAATAAATATATTACGTTCATTTGTAAAAAAGGTAAATCCATTTGCTCTTAATTTATTCATCGGTATAAATAACATTAGAAATGAAGGTAATATTTTAGTTTCACCTCTTTTTGTTCAAGCTATTTTAGCTATCACTTATATCGGTAACCCGATCGTTTCTGAACAAGTTTCTAATTTCTTTCATTTACCAAAGAATAGAGAAGAAGCTATCGCCGCGTATTTAGTTTTGATGCAATTTATTCAGTATAAATGTATTGATGTTTCATCGATAATTTTGTTAGAAAAAGAATTGGAATTAAAAGAATCTTTTATTGATAACTGTTACAAATATTTTAGTACGCAAGTAAGACAATTCATATATAAAGAAGACAGCGATATTATCCAACAATTTGTTAATTATTGGGTTAATTCTTGCACAGGTGGTAGAATTAAAACCTTTCAGATAGATAATGTGATACGATCTTTGCAGAGTATGGTATTATTAAGCGCGACCTATTTTAAAACTAGGTGGTTTCAATGTATCGTCGCTACTCGTAGAGAAAAACGAGATTTTAATATCACCGATACTGTTAGCTTTAAAATGAATATGTTAACGATTAACGACGAACTAAAAATATTACAACACGATCAGCTCGATTCAAAAATTATAGAAATTCCTTGCGAAGAAAATAATTACAGTATGATTATTATTCTTCCGAATCAGAATACCGGTTTAAAATCGGTAATTAATGAAATAACTAGTTCGGTCGATCTTATAGAAGAAGTGGCGAAACTTAAAAATACTGAACCCGTATTAGTAGAAGTTTTACTTCCGGAATTTAGATTATCACAAACTTTAGATCTTAAAAAAATTTTAATATCGACTGGATTAGATGAAATGTTTGACGTTACAAAAATAGATCTGCCTGATGTATCAGATTCGCCATTTTTTGTCAATAATGTTTTAATAAAAACTTGTATCGAATTATATGACGACGGATTACAGTGTTCTGGAGGGATTCATACCAGTGAAGAAGGAACAAAACAAATATTAATCGATCACCCGTTTTTATTTTTAATTTTAAAAAATGACGTGTTGGAAGATTTTTTGATTACTTTTATCGGTAAATTTGGATATACTGCTAGAGAGCTTCAGGGTGCAAAGTGCTGTGAAGTATGTAATTGCTGCGATTGCGGATGTAATTGACATTTATTGTTAAATAGATAATAAATAAAATATACGTAACATGAAGTAAAAGCTAAGATTGTTTATTTATGCTTTTAATTCTAATCATTTTGAACAAAAATGTTTATTTTTTAATTTGTTATTATTATTATTTAAATAAAAAACTATAAATTATATTGTTCAAGGATAAGTAAAAAAGAAAATTAAAAAAAAAGTTGTGTTTAATTTTTGTTGTCACACACGAAATATACTTATTTTTTAACATAATCCCTCCTCCCACTTACATCTATTTACTTAGTCCATGTTAAATACGTTTTGAATAGTTTGCACCGCTTCCATTGATCATTACATTTAAACAAAAATTATTCCTTTGCAGTACAGTACTTCTTTCGGTCGATCAAAAAGAAGAAAATCACTTGCGAGTTCAGTACTACACTATGGATAGTCCGGCAGATGAGTTTTTTTTTTATTTTTGAAATAGTAGTAATATAGGTACTTACGTATTAAGCCACCGCAGCTACAATTTTAATTAAAAACAAAGTAGTCAATCGGATTTCGGTGGAAAATGGGCGGATATAGAGTTAACATAATTAACAGGAGTGTTTGGATTATTTAAATAATAAATAATTGCAATAATTACTGAATTTATTAAATAAATACTCAAAAAATTACGGTGTTAATTAGTCAGTTAGCGAGCGAAGCGAGCGTAGGTTAAGTTTGGTTAAATTATATTTATAAAATAAATAAATATAAATAACCATTTATTAGAATGAATAAAGAGACTGTTCATTTTCCACCGAAAAAAGATTGACTACTTTATTTTTAAATAAAGCTGTAGCTGCGGTGGCGTAATACGTAAGTACGTAATATATCATACGAAATTAATAAAACTGATATAAAAAAAAATAATTTTAATAAAGGCGGTATTTTTTTAATATTTGGGTACTTTTCCTTTCTCCTTCCTTCTCCAAAAGTTTTCCACCAGGATATCACTCAAAATAGCAGATAATATTGATATTAACAATAACTTAATTGGTGATATAACCCGATATAACCATTTATATTTATTTATTTTATAAATATAATCTAACCAAACTTAACGCTAACCTTGACTAATTAACAATACTGTTTTGAATATTCAAATATTAAATTCAGTAATTATTGCAATTATTTATTACTTAAACAATCAAAACATTATTTTCTTGAGGTTAGCGAGCGTAATTTTTTTTCTCTTTTAACCTCCGGGACCACCGTTAGGTATTGCTTTAGAGGAAGGTGAATGATTTATAGCGTGTGTGAAAATGCCATGCCTGACCGGGGTTCGAACCCGGAACCTCCGGGTGAAAGGCCGAGACGCTATCGTTCGCGCAACGGAGCGGGCGTAGATTTTTTTTTCTTCTTTTTCCTGTTTAGCCTCCGGTAACTACCGTTTAGATAATTCCTCAGAGGATGAATGAGGATGATATGTATGAGTGTAAATGAAGTGTAGTCTTGTACATTCTCAGTTTGACCATTCCTGAGATGTGTGGTTAATTGAAACCCAACCACCAAAGAAAACCGGTATCCACGATCTAGTATTCAAATCCGTGTAAAAATAACTGGCTTTACTAGGACTTGAACGCTGTAACTCTCGACTTCCAAATCAGTTGATTTGGGAAGACGCGTTAACCACTAGACCAACCCGGTGGGTTAGCGAGCGTAGATTAGGTTTGGTTAACTCAACGGGTTGGTCTAGTGGTGAACGCGTCTTCCCAAATCAGCTGGTTTGGAAGTCGATAGTTCCACCGTTCAAGTCCTAGTAAACGCAGTTACTTTTATACGATTTGAATACGGATCGTGGACACCGGTGTTGTTTGGTGGTAAGTTTCAATTAACCACATATCTCAGGAATGGTCGGACTGAGACTGTACAAGATTACACTTCATTTACACTGATACATATCATCCTCATTCATCCTCTGAAGTAATACCTGAATGGTAATTCCCGGAAGCTAAACAGGAAAAAAAAGGTTAAGTTTGGTATATTTATAATTTATACCTGTAATTACTATATAAGCAATTTTTTTTTTTGTCTTCAGTCGTTTGACTGGTTTGATGCAGCTTTCCAAGATTCCCTATCTAGTGCTAGTCGTTTCATTTCAGTATACCCTCTACACCCTACATCCCCAACAATTTGTTTTACATACTCCAAACGTGGCCTGCCTACACAATTTTTCCCTTCTACCTGTCCAATATTAAAGCGACTATTCCAGGATGCCTTAGTATGTGGCCTATAAGTCTGTCTCTTCTTTTAACTATATTTTTCCAAATGCTTCTTTCTTCATCTATTTGCCGCAATACCTCTTCATTTGTCACTTTATCCACCCATCTGATTTTTAACATTCTCCTATAGCACCACATTTCAAAAGCTTCTAATCTTTTCTTCTCAGATACTCCGATTGTCCAAGTTTCACTTCCATATAAAGCGACACTCCAAACATACACTTTCAAAAATCTTTTCCTGACATTTAAATTAATTTTTGATGTAAACAAATTATATTTCTTACTGAAAGCTCGTTTAGCTTGTGCTATTCGGCATTTTATATCGCTTCTGCTTCGTCCATCTTTAGTAATTTTACTTCCCAAATAACAAAATTCTTCTACCTCCATAATCTTTTCTCCTCCTATTTTCACATTCAGTGGTCCATCTTTGTTATTTCTACTACATTTCATTACTTTTGTTTTGTTCTTGTTTATTTTCATGCAATAGTTCTTGCGTAGGACTTCATCTATGCCGTTCATTGTTTCTTCTAAATCCTTTTTACTCTCGGCTAGAATTACTATATCATCAGCAAATCGTAGCATCTTTATCTTTTCACCTTGTACTGTTACTCCGAATCTAAATTGTTCTTTAACATCATTAACTGCTAGTTCCATGTAAAGATTAAAAAGTAACGGAGGTAGGGAACATCCTTGTCGGACTCCCTTTCTTATTAGGGCTTCTTTCTTATGTTCTTCAATTGTTATTGTTGCTGTTTGGTTCCTGTACATGTTAGCAATTGTTCTTCTATCTCTGTATTTGAACCCTAATTTTTTTTAAAATGCTGAACATTTTATTCCAGTCTACGTTATCGAATGCCTTTTCTAGGTCTATAAACGCCAAGTATGTTGGTTTGTTTTTCTTTAATCTTCCTTCTACTATTAATCTGAGGCCTAAAATTGCTTCCCTTGTCCCTATACTTTTCCTGAAACCAAATTGGTCTTCTCCTAACACTTCTTCCACTCTCCTCTCAATTCTTCTGTATAAAATTCTAGTTAAGATTTTTGATGCATGACTAGTTAAACTAATTGTTCTATATTCTTCACATTTATCTGCCCCTGCTTTCTTTGGTATCATAACTATAACACTTTTTTTGAAGTCTGACGGAAATTCCCCTTTTTCATAAATATTACACACCAGTTTGTATAATCTATCAATCGCTTCCTCACCTGCACTGCGCAGTAATTCTACAGGTATTCCGTCTATTCCAGGAGCCTTTCTGCCATTTAAATCTTTTAAAGCTCTCTTAAATTCAGATCTCAGTATTGTTTCTCCCATTTCATCCTCCTCAACTTCCTCTTCTTCCTCTATAACACCATTTTCTAATTCATTTCCTCCGTATAACTCTTCAATATATTCCACCCATCTATCGACTTTACCTTTCGTACTATATATTGGTGTACCATCTTTGTTTAACACATTATTAGATTTTAATTTATGTACCCCGAAATTTTCCTTAACTTTCCTGTATGCTCCGTCTATTTTACCAATGCTCATTTCTCTTTCCACTTCTGAACACTTTTCTTTAATCCATTTCTTTCGCCAGTTTGCACTTCCTGTTTATAGCATTTCTTAATTGCCGATAGTTCCTTTTACTTTCTTCATCATTAGCATTCTTATATTTTCTACGTTCATCCATCAGCTGCAATATATCGTCTGAAACCCAAGGTTTTCTACCAGTTCTCTTTATTCCGCCTAAGTTTGCTTCTGCTGATTTAAGAATTTCCTTTTTAACATTCTCCCATTCTTCTTCTACATTTTCTACCTTATCTTTTTTACTCAGACCTCAATGATTATTTTTTTTATACATTTAAAATATGTTAATATGGAGAATGTTTAAAATGACAGGTATAAAACAGTATTTTAACGTGTTATCGGGTTATTGGATTATTTCTCCAACCTGGTTATCGTTAATATCATCAATATTTCCTGTTATTTTGAGTTATTTCCAGGTGAAAAACTTGAAAACTTTTAGGGAAGGGAAAAACGAAAAAGTACCAATATTTAAATGTGTGTTAAGTACTCGTTAAACGAAAAATGCAAACTGTACTCCAACAAATTGTAAACTTCTGTGAATACAGTGGCTATTCATGAAGTTATGTTGGACTTATACCGTTGTCCGTAAATAAAATCCGGAGTTTCAATAACGAATGTAGTCTTTATTTTGCAGCTGTTAATAGTGTTTTATGCATATGCTAGAAGCGACGAAATTAAGTTTTAGTTCACACATATAGCGTCGGGTTAGACTGTTGCACAGTGTAAGCCTGTTTGCACCTTGCAATGAGAGCACGATGCACGATGTCGCCACAAGAAAACGGAAAGTGCGAGCACCGGTTTGCAGGAACAAAATCAGTGACTTTCAAAGAAGCGTACAAAGAAATTACACGCGAGTTGATCGTAGAAATTCTCCACGTCACAAAACCTTAAATGGTATGAATAGCTTTTACAAACCGAAAGGGTTTTAAAAGGACATTCATCCGGTAGTCCTAAAACAAGTGCCGAAAACTCAGAAAGAATTAGAATTCGTCGTTCCAACGAAGTTTAAAACGTTTGGTTCTAGATGTTTGTGGCTAACTAAACATTCCTAAAGGCACTGTTTACGATATTGTTCGCAAGCGATTGAAAGTTCGTACTTATAAACTGCAGCTACTCCATGAAATTAAACCTAACGATAGACTTAGGTTTAAGCCATAAAGATTCAGTTTATAATGACTACGTTTGACTTTTTTCTGCTGATGAAAACCGCCTGCAGGGCGTTCTATTTTTTGATGAAGCAATATTTCACGGTAATGGAGTCGTGAATCGCCATTACAGTCGAGTATGGGGCTCAGAAAATCCATATGGACCAGTGAAATTCGTTAAAAACTGTCCGAAAATGAATGGCTCGTGTGGTATCACGCATAATCATATTTTTTGACCAATTTTTTTCCTCCCCGACTGTTAGGGCGAAGTGTAGCTCAGACCATTCACAAATCATAAAATATAAAATTCGCTTGTATATTTATTATTCTTGTAATCCGTGTTTTGATTGAATGTCGAATTAAAAAAAATTACAATATCAGTAAAACCGAATTTAAAAAAACAAAAAACAAATGTAAACAATTAAAATCATACTTTTTTAATTGTTAAAATTTCAAATTTTTATTTCTCTCGATAATTACAGAATATAAAGAGGAAAAAATATTCATGTAGTGTCGAAAGAGGATTAACAAAATTTAAATACAAAAATTTATTTTGCCCTACTCAGAGAGAGATAAAAAATTTCTTACAAAAATGTGTATGTGTTCACGCGTGCGCCTGTGTGAGACAGAGGGAGAGAGAGAGAGAGTGTGTGTGTGTGTGTGTGTGTGTGTGTGGATATATTTGTCTCTTATTTTATTTAATATCTTAAGTAGAGGATTAATGCAGTACCTTGTCATTTCTTTAAAAAGAAATTACAACGTTATTTTCATATTTCATATTAATTTGATTAACTGTTTCACGATTATTTTTTGTTAATGATTCGTCAATTGTTTATCATTGAGATTTGATCGTCGATGGCATTAATCGATTATAAATGGACGTGTTTTATCAACCATGTTGTGAACGTTTAATATAAAATGTCCAGGAAGAAATGAATGGAGAAAGGAATAAAAAGAATGAAAATTACGTTAATGGACTGTAAGTAGATAAAAAAAAAAAAGAAAAGCGTTAGGTAGGTGGTACATACCTAGAGATAGATATAATTCTAACAATGAATAAGAATTGGATTTTGTCATGGTCATGATATTCAGGACAAATTAATACCGTGCAAACCTAGAACTTAAACTTGATTTTGTTTTATTATACTATAAAATAAATAAATAATTTCATTATCTTATTACCTTTTAAACAAAAATTATTGTTAAAATTTTTTAAAATTGTTTATTTTTCTCCCTATCTAATCTATAGTTTGTAAATATAAAATTAATTCTTAATTTGTTTGGATATCACGCTAAATACTTTTCCGTTTTTAAAAGCTGTTAAGATAGATTTAATTTTGGACCTTATTCAAACATAAACTATATAAATAGCTCTTTAGGAATAGCCGATCAAATGACCTCCCTCCTCTTCATTTCAAAAACTGTTATTTTTCTTTTTTTAAATAACTGAAAATAGAAAAATTATATAATTTCTAACGATTGGTTATTCTAGATACTTAATGGCTGTAGGTATTTGAGATTGTTTACTTAAGTAGTGTGACGTAAAGCGTAAATCATTCACAAAAATGTCGTAGTTTTTTTGCCATGTATAACAAAATTATATGCCAACCTTACTAGGTAAACTGAGCAATAAAATGGTTTCCCGCGTTTCCTTCGTTATTGAAACGATTATACTGCTACACATCAACATATCAAATCCTTTGAAATGTAGTTGATATTCTGTCCTAAAAACATTATCTTCACTTTGTTATTCTTACCGTAAAGATTGGATGTATAATGAACATTATTACTCTCAGAGAAACCACTTCTTATTAATAACATTTGTATCTTAAATGCTTTATATACATTATAATTTTAAAAAAAGACTCATCAAATAGTGTAAAGTAAGAAATTAGTGTAACATTTTTTTGTCAAAACTAGTACGTTATGTGTGCTGTATCCATTTAATAGGGAATAGGGATTCAAGAAAAATAAATATTATTTTGAAAGTTTATAAATTTTTCTTCGCTTGAATGATTGAATTAAATTCAATCATGGAATTTAACAAATTTAATAACGCCGTTATCATGAAAATCACAAAGTTTTTAATTTTTTTGAAATCAATATTTTCTTAAACCATATTTTTACTTTCCCGTCTAGATAGCGCTGTAGGTATAAAAGGGAAAGTATTGTATTCGATCCAATTTGGGCATATGCGGTTTTAACCGGATCTTGACCTTTTGACACCTAAGGAATCCAAAAAACGTGATAGAAATTTTCCGTATGTTAATGTTCGTACGTAACTGTATGTGTTCAGTGTTGTCCTTTAAATCACCTTATATCTCCAGAACTACTGAACCAATTTTGACCAAACTTGGTGATATTACTTCTATAAATATGCCATTAAATTTTCAACTTAAAAGGTCAAGGGGTTGAGGTTGTAAAGCAAAGTATCACGAGATTTCACCTAATTAAGGCCATTTTTTTAGGCACTTTTGTTAGCGATTAAAAAATAACAATATTTGCAAAAAAAATTTTTGAAAAACGCACCCCTGCTCCAAAAAATACTCTTAACTATTGCTATGTTGTGACGTTACAAGTGAGCGGTAGAATTAAATAAATGAATAATATTTAAAGTATAAAAAAAGTAATTCGGACTGGCCGGGACTCGAACTCACCGATTGCCCGGTCGAATCGGAATCTGGTGCGTTAAGCCTCGTGGCTACACCAGTATGTTGACTGTGCAAGCGAAATTTGTTCTATGTAAGTTGTAATTTCACAACTTGTGGTAGTTGAATTTATAGGGAAGCGGCTTGTTGTCAGTTTTTTTATCGTATTTCATTTCATTTTTTCTCAATATTAATTTTAAACTATCTTTTAAAAATCCAAAATAAAATTTTTTAGTTACGTACACTTCTTTTTTTTTTCATTTTAGAAATTCTGTGTATTGTATAATATTTGGGCCCTGTAATGTAAACCAATATTTTGAAATCCTCTTTTTAAGAACTTTCATTTGATATCTATTTATCAAGAACTCAGAACAAGTGACATAGGTCTAAGGAATTCAACCCACTGGGTTTGTGTATTGGTGAACATGTCTTCCCAAATCAGCTGATTTGGAAGTCGAGAGTTCCAGCGTTCAAGTCCTAGTAAAGCCAGTTATTTTTACATGGATTTGAATACTAGATCGTGGATATTGGTGTTCTTTGGTGGTTAGGTTTCAATTAACCATACATCTCAGGAACTGAGAATGTACAAGATTACACTTCATTTACATTCCATATCATCCTCTGAAGTATTATCTGAAAGGTAATTACCGGAGGCTAAACAGGAAAAAGAAAAGACCTAAGGAATTCAACAACTCCAGCTGTTCCCCAACAACCCAAACCGCATTTAGTCTACTGACTAAAATGGTACTTATATTTCTTCCTTGAAATATATTTTTTGTAGCACTATAGAACCATGTATTCTGTTTATTGATAGATTCCTCGGCTATAAGGTATATAAATGAAGTTCATTACCTTTGTACAGAAATGGATCCAGCATGGAAAGGAGTTGCTGCATTTTCAAAATTACCATGTTACCATAGTAGTATATCAGTGATATACCATCAGAATGTTGGTAACTCCAACATTTTAATAAAAACAATAAATTCATAATTTCCTGATAGATATAATTACATCCATCTCTTTTCTTACGAACAAAAAAATTGCAACCAAAAAAAACAAATTCTTCAAGATAAAATCAATTTTAAATATGAAACTGTTGCTAATACCTATCTTCAATACTTTATTTATGGATTTAAGTCATACTTTGAATATTACTCTAATATTGAACACTCTAAAGTCATGCGCATTCTTTTGAGAATATTTTTTTTGTCTTCAGTCGTTTGATTGGTTTGATGCAGATCTCCAAGATTCCCTATCTAATGCCAGTTGTTTCATTTCAGTATATCCCGTACATCCTACATCCCTAACAATATTACAAACATATTTACATATTTCAAACGTTGCCTGCCTGCATAAGTTTTCCCATCTACCAGTCCCTCTAATATCAAAGCAACTATTCCAGGATACCTTAATGTGTGACTACTAATGTGAGACATAGTAATGTCTCTTCTTTTCGCTGCATTTTTCCAAATGCTTCTTTCTTCATCAATTTGCCGCAACAACTCTTCATTTCTCACTTTATCAACCCATCTGATTTTTTAACATTTTCCTATAGCATCACATTTCAAAATCTTCTAATCTGTTCTTATCAAGTACTCCGATCGTCCAAGTTTCACTTCCATCCATATAAAGCTACGCTCCAAACATTTACTTTCAAAAATGTTTTCCTAACGTTTAAATTAATTTTTGATGTAAGCAAATTATATTTCTAACTGAAAGCCAGATCTAAATTATTCATTAACATCATTAACCTCTAGTTCTTTGTATAAATTAAAAAGTAACAGGGATAGGGAACATCCTTGTCAGACTCCTTTTTTTAAATTACTGCTTCTTTCTTATGTTCTTTGATTATTACTGTTGCAATTTGGTTCCTGTAAATGTTGACAAATGTTCTTCTATCTCTATACTTGAACCTTAAATTTTTTTAAATTCTGAACATTTTATTTCAGTCACATTTTATTTCGGTTTAAATTGAAACCTAACCACCAAAGAACACCGGTATCCACGATCTAGTATTCAAATCCGTATAAAAGTAACTGCCTTTACTAGGACTTAAACATTGGAACTCTCGACTTCCAAATGTTCTTGGAACTCGACAGAAGACATTTACTAACACCTGTTTTATCATGTATGAGTTTTATAACTGTTTTTAACAAGATTGATAACAGTTTGAACTGACTGAACTAGAACCAAATTCAATGTATCTTTTGTACTTTCACTGTATTTCTTAAAAGTATTTCTTGTGTGTTTATTTTTTAAAAGTATTAAAAGTATAATTTTCTATGCCTGATCAATTATTTCTACACAGTACCTGAGCATTTAGTTATAAACCAAGATATCTCTTATTCGATTTGAACTTTAAAAAAGAGGGGGACTTGTTTGAGTATTCATTAGTCAAACAGGTCATCAGATGACTCCATCCACTTTTCAGTGTTTGTTTTTTCCTGTAAATAATTAATTGATCGGTACAGATCAATTTGAATGTAGGTTTTATGAGATTGTTTGTGCTTTTTTTGGAGATCTCTGAATACTGAAGTATTTAAATTTTTCAAAATTTACATTTTTTAATCTGTGTTTTAAACAGACAAAAATGCATAAATTAGATGACTACATAGATACATTAATAACATACATTAGATAACTGCATGTGGAAGATTATGTTTGTACTGATTTATACCTATCGCCTGCATGATGACGAAACTTCAGATTCTTGTTATTAGATCTACAACATTACAAACGGTTTACCTTAGTTTTAAGTGTGAGTTAGTTTGAGTAGTTTTTATCAGTTATTAAGTTTCTGATTAATTTCTTTCTTCAGATTAAACTACTGGTACCATATATACATTTATGGGTCAGTAGGAAACTGATGCCGGAAATTTTTGATGAACTAATAAAATAATACTCAGTTCACCAGTCGAGTGTTACAGTACAAGTTCAGAAAATGCACATTATAGATTGGTAGTAGATGTTTACAAATGAATTATGTTAATCATTTGAAATTAATAGAATACTTTTAAATTTAAAAGTAATTTTCTTGAATGGATTTGCAGTCCTGGATGCGATTCTGTTTATCTTATAACATCATTCAAATATTTTGTGTCTCATTATATATTTTTTTTCAAAACTTCTTGGTTAGTTGTGATTCTATTTGATTTTTTGACCCCTACAGAAAATATTAGAGTAACCTGAAATCCAATGATCAAAGGAGCTAAAATCCTATTTCTTCCTCATAATCATCTGGTGTTCTGCCTGATCTGATGTAAGGGATCTAAAAGATCCCTTACATCTAAAAGATCCTCCATCCATTACTGTCCCAAGCTATCTCCTTCATTCCCTGATAGTTTCCAAGCTTCACTTCATCCTTCTTCTTTCTCACTTCATTTTTACTACTAATGACCCTTAAAAATGGTACAAATTTCAAATACTATACAAGAATGCTCTTCTGTCAGTTGCAGAAGTATGATATTTTTTTGGAATAAAGCATTATTAATCCCCACTTGTCTAAATTAATTGATGAAGTTGTAGAATTTCTGACAACTGATGCTAATTCTATTAATAGTGTCTTTTGAAAATAGATAATATCCATAATACTACTTCTGTAAAACCCAGTTTATGGTCTTACTTCTAATCAAGTAACCGTAAACTTATGGTTAGCATGTATTATATGCAAACCATAAGACATCTCAGACATTCTTAGAATGGATTAACAAAATTAATTAAAAGCCCCACTATAAATTTATGTGCCATCAAAAACATCTTCAAAATTATGTAGGCTGGATTTTATATTAATGAAACAAAATAAGTTTTGTGAATAATAAAAATTGGGAAGTGTTATTAATTAAACCCATTGTACAGTAACTTTTCTGAAAACAACATATAAAAGAAGGATCAGTTGCTCATTAAATATTACCCTTGATTTTAATTAATAGACAATATTTCATGGAACAAATTTTGAATTCATTCCCTGTATACTGACTGAACTGCAGTATTTATTTATCATAATTACCAAAATATGTTTTGAGAAAAAATAACTTAAAAATCTTTGAGCAAAACTGGAATCCTCAGAAATGAGGAGTCACTAGACCCGTTGGTTGAAAACTTCCCGAGTTGAACTTTATTCCTGGCTGATCAGATCCTGATATCAGTATGTAGATGTAACAAATAACCTATTATTGACTTGTTAAACGTACCTCCTTCTTTAATTAAAACTATATCTGTCAATAATGCTATAGTATATTTCAGAAAATTTATATGAGATACAAAACTATTATATCTCATCTCCATCGGTATAGTGTTTTGCTTGCAGAATTTCTATTTGGTATAATTTACTTCCATCATTTCTCTCAATTTCATTTTTTAATTCTTTAAGCAAGTTTTGTCATCATAAGAACTGGTTATATTGTTAGTTTGGATGGAGAAATTATTTTGGAAAGAGAAATTAGAATAGGCAACTTTTACTGCATAATCTTGCACCACTTAGTAGGATATGTTAAGCTTTATTATTTAGTATGAGGTGTGATTGGGAAGTTTTAAAATAGGTGTCGCCACTTCTCAACATGAGGGGGGAAGGTTTGCTCGCAAGTTTGGAAGGGGAAGCTTATTTTGTCTTTGAAATGTCCTGAAAAGATCACTGCAATATAATCATTAAGTAGAGAATGGCGTCCTGTTAAGTAAAGACTTGTTTTTGGTTCTCGGTGGATTATTGAATTCGCAAAATGGATAAAAAAACGAAATGTCAAATTTTCTTTGAAAACTGGGAAATCAGCTTTGGAGACTTGTAAACTCTTATAACAGCTTTTGGGAATAAATGTATGATCCGGTCAAACGTTTTTATCTGGTTCAACAGACTCAAAGATGCCACTGTGAAAGTTCGCGATTAGCGTTCTGACCATAGACTTACAATTAGAAAGATGGCTGATGAATTTAAGTTTCCACGCTGATCAATCAATATTAACTGAAGATTTGAACATGCGATTAGTGTCCCTAAAATTATTGTCAGACCAGCAGAAACAATACCAACTTGAAGTGTTCCAGGAACTGATTAGTCAGGCTGAAACAGACACAGATTTGTTAAATAAGGTAATTGCAGATGACAAATCATGATTTTATGGGTATGACTCAGAAACAAAGGCACAATCATCACAGTGGAATGGTCCAAGTTTGCCATGACTGAAAAAAGTATAACAAAGTTGATCAAATGTGAAGACAATTTTGGTGGTTTTCTTCTATTCTACGGGTATCGTGCATCATGAATTTGCTTTTAGGGGAAGAAAGTCAACCAGGAATACTATAAAAGTTTTCAGTGTTTGCACGAAAATGTGTGGCAGAAAAAGCCTGCAATCTGTCGAGACAAGGATTGGGTCCTCCACCAGCTCATCATGCGTTCTCGATCGTAAGATCTTTGGCTAATTCCGTATTCCTGCGCTTCCGTAACCTTCCTATTCCCCTGATTTAAATCCTGCCGACATTTATGTATTTCCTAAATTGAAATTTTTGCTGAAAGGAAATCGATTTGACTCAATTGAAGACATTCAGGCAAATACAGAGAGGATTCTTATCATTCTTAAGAAAGAAAATTTCCAGGAATACCTCCAAAAGTGGAAACCGTTGAAGTTTGTGTGCTCAGTTAGAAGGGAACTACTTTGAAGGGAATCCATTGCAATAGCCTGTAAGTACTACCATTTTGGGGTTACAAGTACAGTCTTAAAAGTTCCCAGTTGCAGCTTGTATGTGTGCTTGCAAACAAAGTACATTCAAATTACTTTTACCATGATGTTATTTCAACCATGCAAGCAGAAAAAAATCTATGTAGAATATAGGTATATATATTCCTATTATACATATAGATGTGTATATGTATATATATATATATATATATATATATATATATATATATACTTACTTTTACAATTAAATTTACAGCATAGTAAGTTTCATAAACAACGTCAGAATCTTAAACTGTTAATATTGATAATTTTATTTACAATTGTATATTTTAATATTAAACAATAAATATTTCATTCATGAAAAATGAATTTATTCATAAATATTTAATTTTTGCGGGGAGGTAAACGTGTTTGACATGTTATTTGAGGTTAGCGGTTCATTTGTGGAAGAATAAATTTCTCTATTTTAACATAATTATTTTATTAATTTCTCTTTCATTATCGAAAGTTACACGATTGAAAATTGCTGAAGGTTTGGAACGCCCACTAGAGGAAAAAGTTCTTGTTCTTAATTTGAAGGTTACTTTAAAATTCATAGCGCTAGCGACGTCATATATTGCGATCGCAGCGCTATCTTCAGTTGAATTGGTCTTGGTTCGACCCAGGTGAGAGAAGGCGAAAGGCAAAAGTGTAGTGAAGTTTTAGTTGTTAAGTCGAGTATGTACATATTCTTGTTCGGATGTGTTTTCTCTTGTTTGCTTTGTGTTTGTTAAATTTAACGTTTATATTTTTGTTTATGTGTGATGTGAATAATTTAAAAAATTATAGTGTTTCTTCGGAGTAAATGGAAATATTAGAACCAGGCAAGTATCATTCTGTTTGAAATATAATTTATACGTTGTCGTTGTCACGAAGTGACTTTTACTTAGAAGATAACCTAACATAGTGTTCTCAACTGATACAATTAATTTCTGAAACTTTTATTCGAATTATATTACTTCCTGTGAATACTACTTTCATCTGATATAAAGTATTTTTCTATTTTAAAAGTAATATGTATCGAGATGAATATTGATCCGTTACCTGGTCAATATCCATTATTGTTCTGACTATAACATACTGAATGCTGTACGTACGAATACCTCTGTCTTAGCCCGATTACCTGCGCAAGTTAGGTAATCTTATGCTCTTATGTGAGTGTCGTGTATGTAGAAAAATATGATAGATTTAGAGTTAAGTGACAATTTAAAACTCGTAAATATAAATATTTTTTAAACAATTATTTTCGGTTATTTTGTCTGCTTTGTGAAAATAGTTCACAAAGCTTTATGATCGCACACAATATTTCAACTAATTTAGAATTTTTAATGAATTTGATTTATGAATTTTTTTTGCGAGGTTTTCATTTTAAAAATACTCTATACGGTCTCCAAGCGCACGCGTGCATACACACATCTCGCCCTGCATCCTGGGAAGGTTATTTTGCAGTTGTAATTGACTTTAAATTCGTTCTAATACCATTATTAAATTTTCATGTTAGTATTTAAGAAAATTCTATGTAGTATTTGAGTTAATTGGGCAATATATTAAAAATTCAATTTTTACATTAATAAGTGCAGCTAATAATTAAAATTAAATTTATAAAAGCAGTTACTTAATTTAAAAATGTATTATATGCAGAAAAAACTAATTAAGTACTGTTTCTGTGTCATATTAAATATCATTTTTTGCCATCATGTTAATATGAAATCTATTCTCAAAAAGGTTTTCATATAACAATTTAGATGTGAACTAGCTTTTTGATGTTTATGAAGATTATTAAGATTTATTATTTATCTTAGTTTATTTTTATAACACTACAAAATATTTGACAACAGTTTCACACAGTATTTACAAAGTCTGTTTTTTAATATTTTTGGCAAAATTCAAGTGATTATTTTTGCTAGTTCTTTTTTATGTGAAATAATTTCTTAAATTCAAAGCTGTTTAGTAACCAGTTTTAATTATATTTCAGTATAAATGTATTAGTTTGTACTTAATTTTTGTTGAAAATTATTATTTGTAGGTTTTATTTAATGTTACTGTAATTAAAATTTTGGAAAACAATTTTTTTTAAATTTATACCTACATATCTGTATCCACTTTTATTGGTTTATTAATGAATTGTATGATTTTTAACATAATATGTACCAAATATTTGGGCAATACTGAAATTTGTTTGGCATGTTATTTATGAAACTTATTCATGACAGTTCTATTAAGATTTAAAACCATGTGTATTATGTGTTCTTTTGTTTCCATATCGTGCAGTTATTCTCTTCAGGTTAGTTTGGGTATTATAGAAATCCATGCTTTTTTGTATTACCTCTCTTAGTTAATGTAAACTAATTTAATGGTTTTATTAAAATTATTAATATTTTCAAGATAGTGCAAACACTTATAACAATACAGTTTAAAAAAAAAAAATAGTCTGATGTGGTTAGCACATGACTTTTACTATAGTACTGTAAATTTTACTTGTTTAAATCTATTGTTTCCAGTAGTTTTGTTGCAATTTATAATAATAGTGATATCATCCTGTTTCTCATATATTAACTTTATTAGTTTAAAAAAATAAATTAATGTAGATCTAATTTCTAAGTTTAGTAACACTTAAATGAAGTATATATAACTTTTCATTGTGTTACATAAAAATAAGTCCCGTGTAACTTAAACGTAAACCATTTCCTTTGTTTTTTAAGGAATCTTGCTAAAATAAAGTTCAGGTTTAAAATGTATTTCTACAGCCATAAAAAAGTAATGTCATAGTATATTTTTTTAAATATTTTATTAAATTTTAATCTTTTTAAATGTAATTCTGAACATCATACCTCTCCAAAAACATGAACTGCAGTTTTATGAAGAACTAAGAATAATATAAATTCACTACACTAACACAGAACTCTTACTTAAAGAAAAAATAAAATACATTATGTTGGTGGTATATGTTACTTGGAAAATATTTTATGGATGGATAAGCATACCAGTCTCAAACTGTTATTGACACCTTAACATGTGATTGTTAATATAGTTTGTTTTAAAGATATGGGTTATAAATAATAATCAAGAAACAATTCCCATTAAATCCTTTGAACTATTTTAACTAAATTGTCAGAATTTTTATCCAATAGCGTAATAATATTGAACTTATCCCATACAAATTGTTTAATTGCTTTGCTATAAACTCATATTTAACATAGTTCAATACGTTAATACCATTTTGCACATATTCATAACATGAAAGTTTTTGTGCTTTTTGGTTTACAATTTTGAATTCCTTTCAGTGCATTTGTTAAAACTCGCCGTTGACACTAAGTGAATACCACTTCATGTTGCTCATTCATTTGTGAATCATCAATGTGTGGGATTGATGTGGGATTGGGAGTGTTAAAAGCTTTGCAGTAACATCTTGTCTGACATCAGTCAAAACAATATTATACTACAACATCTTGTTGGGCCCTTTCTTTATCTTTGTGTTCATTTTTCAGCTGATGTCCAAATTCTATGAGAGAAACATTAACAACAATTACAATTAGTTAATTATGAAGAGTATTCTTTGTTAGTTATTAATACCGAACAGTTTCCTTAAGCATGGAAGCACCTCTCATAAATTTATTCAGTAAATTGTAATGCTTGAAGTTTTTTTTGAGCATATTTCTAGTGCACATAAACCAGGCTCTGATTTTAAAATTGGACCGGTTTGTCAGTTTCATGTTATATTGTCTAGGAAATATTGGGGTGGAGAATTTCTCCTGTCCTTTAGTTCAATGTTCAAAGTTCAATGCTATTTTGATAACACATTATTTTGAATAATATGAGGAGCATCTTTATAGCCTAAGTGTAGCAATTTATATCCCTGAATTATAACCAGAATTCTTTGTTACCATTTAATTTGGTGATAATAAAAAAGTAGCACTCAACACAATTTGAAATTTTTTGCTTGCAAGGGTTATGATATAAAGACCAATAAATTATTGAATTGCATTTATACTATGCAAATGTAAGACACTAATAGAATATACCTGTTGGCCAGGATGGTCTCTACCTAAACCCAAAAAGCATGTTAATTTTGTTTTTTTAAGTTGTATTCGCTGTGATTTTATTTTGTTTTTAACATATGTTATGGGTTCTTTCCATTTATGCTGTGCTTTTATATTACTGTTATTTAGTTCTTTAATTCTTTCTTTTAAATATTTATATGTTTACTATATAAATATCGTATCTGGGTGGTGATGAAGATATTCGTTGTGCGCCCAGTAAAAATAAATTTACATATTGTAAAAAAAATTTGTGTATTATATTATAGAGTTGTCCTTATTAATTAAGCCTGGAATAACATGTGATGTAACAGTCAGATAAGGTAATTCTTTTATGAGAATTTTTATCAAAATGTAATTTAATGTCCAGCAACCAACATAATGATTTTAATGTGACAGTAACTAATGAATTTATTTGTATTTCTGTAAATATTTTTTTTTTTTTAATTTGAATTTTCATGTTATATTTTTTTTATGGAATTGATATAGAAAGATGTATATGCTTTAAGTAACATAAAATAAATATTTTATTAACTTAGTATTAATAAGTAAAAATGAACAATTTTATTTTAATAGTGATGGTATACTTAGCATACCATAGAAAAGACAATTGTGGGCTATTGCTGTATGTTTTATAATTTTGGATGATGTTCATTTCCCTAGCTAAATTATAAAACCTCTCATTGTATTAAATTTGAAAATATGGATGTCGTAGAGATCCTGATTAACATAAAGTTCCATAATTTAGATATCCAAATAAGAATTATCTGAGGAAGAGGTCTTTATAATTTATTAGTTGAAGTGAGCAACAGGCTATGTAAAGTAATGAAACAAAATGAAGTGCTTCTTATTTTTATTCTATCAGAACTATTAAATAAATTATTTATGAATTCATTTACTAAATATTTTGTTTTTATTATAACTTGCTTAATGTTTCAGTAAAAAAATTGAAATACTGCTTATATAATGAAACAACACTAGAAAAACTTAGTAGGTTTATATTACTTATTGAGTGATTCATTTAACATTTCAGAAATCTTTGCACATTCAATACAACTTTACTGAATTGGTGTTGAAGGTACTGCAATCCTTGTTGATGTTTTGTGTCCACCTTAACTTTTATATTTTGGTGGCTAAGCAGTCATCAAATCTATAGAAAATTAATATTTAATTACTGATTTGTCTTGGGCTTCCTCCCATCATTTTTCTGCTATTATAAAGCATTTTGTATTAGTATATAATAAATGTGAACCAATAAGTAGTAGCATTATTTTACAATATGAATTGTTAATTTCTGTATTATTATATTGTTTTGTAAAATTAACTCCTGTAAATAACAAAATTAATTTTTAGACAGTAATTAGCTGATTTTATTAAAGCTAATATTTAATCATTCGTACGTAGAATGATAGTTTCATTGGATCTATGATTTATAGATATTCTAAGTAATATAATGAAAAATGTAATAACTGGAATACTCTTATGTAGAAAGTATAAAAGAGGCATTGCTTTGTTAGAAGATCACCCACATTGTTGTAAATAATATTTGCAATTATAGGGGATGCAAGCAGATAGAATTTGTACCAAAAGATATTTAATTGTTTTTATTATTGTAATTCTAGGTTTGATCTGTTATACATTTATATTCTTATATATACATTAAATATATTTGTGTACCTCACGCCAAACATATATGCTTTAAATGTCTGCCCAACATCTGAAAGGCTGTTAGAAGTTTCTGGGTGATAAATTCAGGATGGTGTAATTTTCAAACTACTTCTTTCATACTTCATTGCTTTTGTCCAAGTATTATAGATATTTTCCATCATCTACATCATTGCTTCCTTAATCAGATAATTACTGATTTAATTTTTATGAATGAAATCCGTATTATTTTCTCACCTTATTTATCTAATTAGTGTAACTGTATTACTTTATAGGAAAATAGTAGCCCTGGCCGTATTCCACTGGGTTCTATACTATATTTCCTATCAGCTGATTCACTTAAAAATTCTTGCATTCAGATATTTAAATCTAAATGCTTGTAGCTGATTTTTTTTTGTACAGTAGGCATTGAAAATTATACGTATTGTATAATTACAAATAAATTTTAACTACACAGTACCTTTAACTTGGAAATACAGTACAGTAATTAGTTCAACATTGCTTTGTAAAATTTAATTACCTTAACATCTATTTCTTGTTTATTTTATAGCTCCAACTTTTGCATATTATATTCAGTTTTACATTTTATCACATATGTTTTTTTTGTTGTAAATTCTGCAGTACATATAAACTCACCTGCTACTATATTTAAGTAGAATAATATTAAATGTAACTTAAATCTATTTATGAAAATAATAGCATAGAACTCTAATGAATGAATTTTAATAAAAAAATAATTTAATAGAAAATTAAATTATCACCAGTTAAATAATAAAGCAGGTATTACAGACACATATGAACATTGTTAATTCTGTCTGAACCCACTAGTTCACAGAGATTTGTTGTATATAACAAATATATATTTGTAGATATGTGTTGTAATGTAAATTTTTAATAAATTACTTATGGTAGCTTGTTCCCAGTACTGGGAAGATAGTCAAACCTGGAAAATAGTACTATGATATGGTAATGTTGAATGCACACAATTACTCGGAACAGCTCACTTATAATGTATTAACATTGATATTAAATAATCATATATGTATATTTTAACACAATTTTTGATTACGTAATTAGGAGCCCCAGAAAAGGTAGAATCTGCCCTGCTGGCAGAGTTGTCATTTGCAAGTTACTTATCATACAAGTTTAATAGACTGTCATTTTCGCTAATACAAAACATGTATAGAGGAGTTAAATGGAAGCCTGGAGAGAAGGAGAACTATCCTGAAACATCAGCATTGTTTACCTAATCGATTAGGAATGTTTGATATAGATAAGATTCTAATGGTTTGTACCTCTTGCGATAAACTTTTTGTTCAAATTTCTATACATAATTCTGCAGGCCCATTGTTGAAATCTACTTAATGTAAAATTTGAATTTACATGTTTTTTTGTTTTAGTCGACAAAAGCTCAATTAGTAGGGTTTTTTCAGGACTAATTGGTAAAGTTATAATGGGATTACAAACCAGTTGTTAACAATACTGGGGTTATTGTAAATAGTATAATCTTGAAATATTTATTAAAAATAAGTTGGAGAAATTATAGGACAAAATTAAATGTTATATTCATTGAATCGTAATTCATGAAAGAATATAAAGTTTTTTTTATGAAACAAAAATTAGACCATATGGTATTGGGGGAACAGAGTTAGTGTTTTTGTTGTCTCCACATGTGACAGTTGTAACACTAGGTTTATAAACATCATCACCCTCCTCGTTTTGAATCCCTTACTTTTTATCATATACTTAATTATGTCAGATCACCACATTTGATAATTATTCTGAGTTTATAGGTAAACTACAAAAATTGCTGGGAATAAAGATTTATTTTTATTTTTTTAACAGATTGTCAAGAGTATTTGTATCCATTTAACATTTTATAAAATGAGTTTATTTTATATTAGACACTTAGATGATAGAAAATACCTATTATTTTAATATTTTTAATTATTTTCTTAACTAAAGATTAAAAAAACCTTGTTCTGAAGAATCAATAGTTTCTCCAAAACTACTAAATGTATATCAGACATAAAAGTAGTATTTGAAAAAAATTAATTTCAATAAATAATTGTAGTCTGCTGTTAAGATGCTATTTGTTCAATCGTTTAAAACTTTATTTACTGGTTTTCTTTTTTGTTTTTTTTTTTTTGCTAGCGTTTTTATTTAGTAGTTAAATGTAAAAAATTGGTAACGATATGGGCTTAAATTTGTTGTCTTTCTTTAAGAAATTAATGAAAGCCAAAAAAATCACTCTCCTTTCTCAATGAAAACAACAATAACCTAATTACAGTACTGCAGTGTTGCTTGAAGATAGTTTTTTGTAAGACCATCAGAGACCCTTCCTGTAGAAAATGAAAACAGAACAACAAAATCCACTTTGCAAAAACTTTAGTTTGATTTACACTAAAAATGCGTACAGGTCAAATAATCTCTTCCTTTTCTGAAAGAAGTTCAGAATTATATTTTTAATGAAAAAAGAGGAAGCAGAAAATCATATATTCATAATTATTGTATTTCTAGCCTGAAACTAGCTGAATTATAGATTGTACAAATTTAATTATAAATAACATTATTAAATTGCATAATTAATCTGTTTCGCGTTAACCATGCAGAACCGTATTTTATTATCTTAATTTTTACTTAACAGTATGTGGCCGTTTTCCTTTTACTTCAATCTTAATCTGTTTAAATTTTATTTTAACTTTAAAATTAAAAAAAGAATTAGGTACTTACGTATTAACGCCACTGCAGCTACAGCTGTATTTAAAAACAAAGTAGTCAATCAATCGGATTTCGGTGGAAAATGAACAGTCTCTTTATTAATTTTAAGAAATGGTTATTTATATTTATTTATTTTATAAATATAATTTAACCAAACTTAACCTACGCTCGCTTCGCTCGCTAACCTTGACTAATTAATACCGTAATTCTTTGAGTTTATTTAAAAAATTTTATTAAATAAATACTCAAAAAATTACGGTGTTAATTAGTCAAGGTTAGCGATCGTAGGTTGTTTGGTTAAATTATATTTATAAAATAAATAAATATAAATAACCATTTATTAAAATTAATAAAGAGACTGTTCATTTTCCACCGAAATCCGATTGACTACTTTGTTTTTAAATAAAGCTGTAGCTGCGGTGGCGGTAATACATACGTACCAAGAATTATTTTAATCTTTAGATTTATAAATATATATTTTGTTTGCGTGTTGTATGTTATGTAATTTAAAGTTGTCTTCTGGTTGTATGTTTATTTGATGTAAGGTTGCCTGGTATATTACTTTACATTAGACAAGTATCACAAAAAAGTAGCATATCCATTCTCCTACAAAAAAACATCCTATACCAGGCTTAATTGAGTTTGGTTTTCTTTTTAACTGAAAGTACTGTACATGCATTTTAGCATGCTAACTCTTCAAAATGGAAATGATATTCAGTACTAAAAATGGCATTTTCATGTTGCTCATCTGTGGTCTTATAACTGCCCTTTTGTTCAAAAGTTTATAATTCTGTAAGATAGCAACTAGACGTTTGTGTAATCTTCACAGCATTGTGATGATCACATAAACGTGTTATCCTTGTCTATTTAAGGTACATAGGTTTATACTTGTTTAAATTTTCTTTTATAGACTGACATTTATGAAACTAGTTTTAATTGGTGTTTGTTATTTAATTTTAATTAGGGTTACTTACATTCTTATTATCTATTTTGTTTTTTAAACAGTTATTATGTAGTAGTATTTTAATTTTGCCACAAAACACCACTAGTCTTTTTGTACAATTTTCTTTTTTATTTTCTTCTTCTTCTTTTATCTATTATTGTTAAGATCAATTGCCTTCCCTAACTTTCATACAATTTCACAGATTTTATTACGTGATAACATGGTTTTCATTTTTTTAGGTGATAAATTTTTATTTATATATATTTTTTAAATTTAATGTTGATTTTTCTCATTATGTCCATATTTAATTCTGCTGGAAATTTTGACTTTCAATCTTATAAAAACGTATCATAGATTCTGTTTATAAATAATCATCATTGCTTTCAGAGAACACATGTTGACTAATCAATACCACGTGAATATCAGATGGTGCTTTTATGTGTCAACTATAAGAAGGGCTGGAACAGTTGATTTATCAACGTACTTATGCACCACTTTCTGTAGGAAATAATGAAATATATACATTGCCGCCACTTTATTTGGAAAAAATGTTTAATATTCGAATATAATTTAATCTATTGCATATATTGTTTAGTTGATTGTTTTTTATGTAAAAATTTAAAACTTTATCAAAAAAAAATTTAAGGAACTAAACTTAAAGTAATTTTAATTATATATTCCGCTTATTTTGTTATAAAATGAATAAAAGAGTGTTTCAACCGATATTGACGAATGAATCGGGTCCATTAAATTGTTACAGAAGCTTTACCGTCATTGGGCATTTTATACTTCAAATAATACTAAAAAATTCATCAAACAAAGATACATACACTCTCCCACAAAGAAACGGAGTAACGTTTAGGACACGTTCTGGTTGTGAAAATAATAAAAAAAGTTCACATAAACATAGGTATGGAAACGGTTTGTTTTCGAGTTAGGGTTAGCGAAAGATCTCGCCCTGATTTCAGCTCTTGTAATAAAAAGAAGCCCTACTGTAATTTTTGGGACCCGAATTAAGTTGTAAAGTTGGTGGTTTCTTTTATAATTTGAGCTGGGAAAATAAAACAGGTCGTACAACTTTAAGTTTAATAGTTTATAACATATCTGAAGTAAGATTCAAAATTCTGTGTCGAAAAACAATTTTTTTTTAGGTTTGTAGTTCAATAGTTTTGGTAAATGATTAATAAATGCGGAAGATTTAGTAACAAAACTTGTAGAGAACTTAATTACTAGAATATTAATGTAAATATAGCCGATAAAAGTAAATAAACACTTTTAAAAATCGGCTTTTTATTGAAGCAAAATAGACGACAAATAAGATCTCAGTTACAGCAATTGTTCGAAATTCCCTCCTTCACAATGTACACGGCACCCGGCCCGACGTAAAATATTTCCGGTGGTTTTCCGTATCATCTCAACCCACCGGGTTGGTCTAGTGTTGAACGCGTCTTCCCAAATCAGCAGATTGGGAAGTCGAGAGTTCCAGCGTTCAAGTCCTAGTAAAGCCAGTTATTTTTACACGGATTTGAATACTAGATCGTGGATACCGGTGTTCTTTGATGGTTGGGTTTCAATTAACCACACATCTCAGGAATGGTCGAACTGAGAATGTACAAGACTACACTTCATTTACACTCATACATTTCATCCTCTGAAGAATTATCTAAACTGTAGTTACCGGAGGCTAAACAGGAAAAAGAAAGAAGGGTTCCTTATCATCTCAGGATCGTTTCATATAAATTCAATAGCACTTCGTATTTTAATGAGTAACTATTAACTTTTTTTTGTTGTATAATATCGTTTTCATACGGTCTCAAATGAAGTAATCTAATGGCGTTAGGTCAGATGATCGTGGTCACCAATCCATCGGTCCACCGCGTCAAATCCAGTTTAGGAAATTACCATTGAAATGATTTCTAACTGCTAAAGAAAAATTTGGCATTGCGCGATCATGCTGAAAAATCACTTGCAGTGTAGTTTGTAATGGCGCAATCTTCCAAAAAGCCGGCAAATTATTTTTCAAGAAATGAATTTATGCATCTCTCGAAAGGTTTTCGTTGTAAACAAACTGCCCTAAAATTTTATTATAAATAATGCCACACCAAAGTTAATGTGAAATCTCTGTTGAAAACTAGTTTCCATAGTACCATGTGGATTTTCTTCGCTCCATAAATGGCTAATTTTAGAATTGAAGATCCGTTTCTCGTAAAAGTGGTTTCATTAGTAAATAAAATTGAATTTACGTTACCAGCGTTGTCTAGAAGCCAGTGACACAGGTTTAACCGCTGGTGGTAATCTATTAGGGACAAAGTATGAACCATCTGCAAGCGGAAAGGATAAAGATTTTCTTCCATAGGATACGCCACACTTTTTTTTTTTGGCAAACCAGTGCGACATGAAATTCGCCTTGTACTAGTGCCTCTCTCTTTTTCCTGTTTTAGCCTCCGGTAACTACCGTTTAGATAATTCTTCAGAGGATGATATGTATGAGTGTAAATGAAGTGTAGTCTTGTACATTCTCAGTTCGACCATTCCTGAGATGTGTGGTTAATTGAAACCCAACCATCAAAGAACACCGGTATCCACGATCTAGTATTCAAATCCGTGTAAAAATAACTGGCTTTACTAGGACTTGAACGCTGGAACTCTCGACTTCCAAATCAGCTGATTTGGGAAGACGCGTTCACCACTAGACCAACCCGGTGGGCTTTGTACTAGTGCCTGGCTATGCTGAATTACACGATAATTTACTTGTCTTTCAACTGAAAACAAACACGTTGGATATGACAGTTTCGTTCGTAAATGCTGATACACCGAAGAAAAAGATTTTGCATTAGGAAATCTCTGTTGATATTCACGTCGTCAGCAGCTTCAGAATTTCCGTTAGAAAATCCATAATCAAAAATTATATCGACATATTCCTCATTAGAAAATTGAAGCGGCATTTTTACAGTACGATTCCTTTATCTCTATGATTATTTATGACAACAGATTCGAGAAACGAAGTACACAGTTTTCATTGTGGATCAGCTGTTAGTATTGCTGCTAACCTACACAATAATTTTTTTTAAATATTTCTAAAGTAACATACTTTTTAATTTATTTTTTTACGTAATTGTTTCCTTTTACCTGTATAAATTATTGAATATACAGAGCTAAAATATTGTTTTATTTCTTTTATAATTATTTTAATTAATTACCGTTTTTGTTTTTAAAAAGAACGTTTATTAGGTGCAGAAGAATAATATGATTTCTGTGTATTTTCGTCTGTTTTGCTTCAATAAAAAACTGATTTTTAAAAGTTTTTATTTACTTTTTGTTTGTTTTATTTTCATTCACTTTCTCGGAATTACTAGTTTTGTTACTGCATTAGTCATTTATAAAGCTATTGTACCACAAACCTAAAAAAACTTGTTTTTTGACACCAAATCTTTGGTTTTACTTCGGATATCTTATAAACTACTGGAGTTACAGTTCTGGGAGCTGTTTTATTCTATTTCTCAGCTCAAATTACATAAGAAACCACCAGATTTATAATTTGTGTCCCAAAAATTACAGTAGGGCTCTTTTTATTAAAAGAGCTAAAATTCGGGCGAAATATTTCGGTAGCCGTAACTTGAAAATAAAGCGTTTTTCCAGACCTATGTTTATATGAACTTTTTTCATTATTTTCACCAATAGAACATTCCTGTAAGTTTCTCCATTCTTCGTTGGACATTCTGTATACAGAGCAGTATACGTGTAATATGCTTTTTATTTCATATGACATGATTTTGTTGCGGTCTGAAATATTAGTATAAATCTTGTAGATTTTCTAATATTAAAAAACATTAATAAAGTTTTTACCGTTTAAATGTGGTTAACAATTGTATTAGTAAACTCTGCTAACCTTGTTCAAAAACCTTCTATATAACCTTGAAGGTTGTTTGCTTTTATTGAATATTGTGCATGTTTTAAAAATGTTTAGAGTTATTGTTATTATATATAATCACAATAATAATTATCATAGATCTAAAGATCTAGTCAAGACTGTATTGTAGTGTTATTAAAGCGATTATCATTGTTACTAATAAGTTTATAGAAAATATAATCCTTATAAAAAAATTTATAGAAAAATGTTTGTTGAAATAACCCTTTCGTTGATTTATGAAGTTATTAATTTTGCCATAAAATTTTGTTTTCAGTACTTTTTTTTTTAATTTCTTGTTTTTGCGATAGTCTTTAATCTTTCTTTAACACTTCTTTCATCTTTTATATAATTATTTTAATGAAAATAATTCTCGCTGCTTTATTTTACATGTGTAACAGCTTTTGTAACAGTTTGTATATTTCAGAGATGAGCGTTTTAAAAATTAAAAAAAGAAGATTAATTAATTATTAAAATGTAGGAAAAAATATTTATCTCCTTTCAGTCGTTTTGTAAAATTGATTATACATTGATAATATTGGATTATTTGGTTTTGTATTTAAATCTAAGTTAATTTTAAAATGACTTATTAATTTATGATTTCTGTGATCCAGTTATCATTGCCAAATTTTAGTTAATTATTTATTATATTCTCATTACTTTATTTTATTGTGTAAATCTTCAATAATAACTTATTTAAATTTGTTATTGACTTATATTATATTAACATCTTAGAAAAAAGTATTTTTATGTATTTAAAATAACCCACCTAGTTAAATTTTTTGTCATGCTTGTACTCTTACAACTGCTCTTGATGTTTTTTTTATCATGCTTTTATCAAATTTTTCCTAGTGTTTTCTAGTTTATTTTATAAATATCTGCTTTATTATAGATAATTATGTTGGTTTTATTTTTATTAATCTATTTAAGTTTTAATGACTTTTATATAGGGTATTAGTGTGCATATGTACGAAATGTGGCTATTAAATAACGAGACTAATGCTGCTACAGAAGAACCTGCTCATGCTCCAAATTCGTACGACCGAAAGCTGTGTAGCGTAAAATCTTTTCTTTCGACTGTTGCCGCTCCATTTTGTAGACATATCAGTCTGGCCGTGGCCTTCGTTTGGATAATAATATCTATTTTTTTTTGTTTTGCTGAAAAAATGATAGTGTTTTATTAGAGCAAAAAATTGTCGTAATATTTCATATGAAACTTGGAAAAAATGCTACTGAAACTTCTTTTATTAGAAAAAGTATATAGCAATGAATTTTTATCACGTGCGCGTGGTTTTGAGTGTTTTAAGCGTTTCCAAGATGGCCAAGAAGACGTTGAAGATGTTCGCCCGGATCGCCCTTCCATGTCAAAAACGGTTAAAATTATTGAAAAAATTGGTAATCTAATCCGATCTGTCGGTTAACTACTCTTGTCGTTATTCAAAATCCTTGCTCAACTCCGTGAAAAAATAAGAAAAAAACGACAAAAAAATTGTGGAAGAACAAGTCAAGGGTTCTTCATCAGGACAACGCACCGGCTCGTACTGCATTGTCTGTCAAGGCGATTTTAGCCAAGTATAACATCTCAATGTTAGACCATCCGCCTTATTCGCCTGACGTTGGCACGATGTGACTTATTTGTTCCCCAAGGTGTCAAATCTGCATTAAAAGGAACAAGATTTTGACCGTTGAAGCTGTGAAAGAAAAAGCGGCTCGCGTCATGAAAGAGCTCACAGAAGAAGACTTCCAGCATTGTTTGCATTGTTTCGAACAATGGAAAATTCGCATGGAGTGTTGTAGGGCTAGAGAAGGGGGTGTATGTTGAAGGGAATAATAACTAAATATGTAAAAATTTTAAATAAAATATTTTCAACATTAGTTTCGTTATTTAATAAGCACATTCGTACGTTTATAAAAAAACCGTTTCAAGAATTCGGTGGATGGTCCCCACATCGAAACAAAAAAAGACCGTATATCAACATATGTCCAAAAACGCTATGTCCAAAAACGCTTAATTTACCAGCTATCTCTATTTTGTATTTTTAACATAAAAATTTATTTCTCAGGAATGGTTTATCGTATCGAGTTGAAATTTTGTATACTGTTAGGGTACCTAGAAGTTTACGTGTATAAAAATAATGAATCTGACCTCTCAATCTATTATAAAGTAGCAGATTTATAGGCATTTTAATTGTTAATATCTTTGCAACCGTTGATTTATTTAAATATTATGTTATACAAAAAAAAATGTTTTTATTCAAGAACATTTTATAACAGAGAAAGTGACACTTTATTTACTCAAATCCGTTCATAAATAACAAAGTTATGGCAAAACTTCTTGAAGTAAGTCACTAGTTTAAAAAAACCAGTTTTTATTTCCTCCTGAATAAAATTAGATAACTCGACAAGATCTCACTCAACTGGGATAATTTTATTAATGTTATCAGGTAATAAATTATAATAATTTAATAATATTAAAAATATTGCAGTAAGATGAAGTATTATTGAAATCGAGGAAATATATATATTGTAATAATAAATCGTATTAATACTGAAAAATAATTTGCATTACACGTTTTTCGTTTAATGAACAGACACTGGTTATTAAACAGATTCTTTTTTTTCCAGTTAAAATTTGTTTAACAAAAATAAATTATCGTATAGATAATGTCTTATCTATAATATCGTTAGATATCTATATATCGTTAGAGATACTCTCTTTAAATGGCCCATTAGGAAAATATCAAGAGGATGAGATCGGGAATCCTTGCAGGCCATGCTACTGGGCCACCTCGACCAATCCATCTGTTTGGATATGCTTCATTTAGGTGATGTCGATCACCTAATTTGTTATGAACCGGAGCCCCATCTCCAACATGAACAACATTTTATTGCGTGTGTTTAGTGGCAAATCTTTAAGTAAAAGTGGAAGAAGATCAGCCGTCAAAATATGTAAATGTCTTTCACCGTTTAGCGTTTCAGGTAAAAAAAAAACAAAGTGGTTACCCAGCATACCAGCCCATACGTTCACAGAAAACTGATATCGATGATGTTCTCTGAAATGACGTGAGGATTTTCGGTTGATCACATGTGCGTTTTGCTGGTGTTTAAGAATGCCCGATTTTGTAAATTTGGCTTCATCACTAAATAAAATATTATCCAATAAATTTGGATTAATAAATTTTCTGACAAGTCATTGGTATAGCCAAATACGATGAATATAATCTCGAGATAAAGTAGCTTGTACTACCTTATCACCTGATAGTGATAAACTGCTGCATTAATAACATTGAACTACAAGGGCAACTCTCCAGTACTTTTTTCGGGATAGTTAGATATTTCATCCAACACACCCTCCTTGAATTCGAATGTACAAATTGAACTTGGTCGTCTTTATTTACCACGTTTTTCAGGTTTTAAGCTTCCTGTGTCTCTGAGCCGTCTATGAATGTATGAAAACGTGTGAAAAGGTAACACTCGATTGGGAAAGTGTTCCTGATACAGCCCTCTCACCTCAAGGATGTTGCAACGTGCAAGACCATACAGTAAATCCATATCGGCCAATTCTAAGTTAGTATAAATATGATTCACATTACCTGCCATGGAGAATAGGATAATGATATAAAAATAGTAATTAATTAACTTGTATTGCACAGATCAATGTATTCGCTTGGTCAATAACAAAAGACAAATTGGTTATTAGTTTTTATTTACATTTACAACAATGACTTGTTAATTACATCATCTGTTATAATGCAAATTATTTTTTAATATTCATACTGTTTATTACAATATTCCCATGATTTCAGTAATATTTCCTTCTATTGTAATATTTTCAATATTATTAAATTATTATAATTATGTCATGATAACGTTAATAAAATTATTCCAGTTGAGATCACGTCGAGTTATTTAATTTTAAAGGTTAAAAAGTTTACAAGGCCACCTTGTAATTTATATTTTGATATGAATTAAAATATCTAAATATTAAATATATCAGGTTCATTATTTTTATACAAGTAAATCCTTGTTGTACCCTTGTTGTTACGAAATGTAAGTTCTATATGATTAACCTATCGAGTCGGTCTAGTGGTGAACTCGTCATCGCAAATCAGCTGATTTCGAAGTTGAGAGTTCTAAGGTCCAAATCCTAGTAAAGACTTTTATACGGATTTGAATACTAGATTGTGGTTACCGGTGTTCTTTGGTGGTTGGGTTTCAATTAACCACACATCTCGACTTGAAACTGTACAAGACTACATTTACATATCATCCTCATTCATCCTTCTCAGTTCCCCTGGGCCGGACCGACTCATTCATCCTCTGAAGTAATAACCTTACGGTGATTCCGGAGTCAAAACAAAAAAGAAAGAAGTTCGATATGATTAACCCCGTTCCTGAGAAATAAATTTTTATGTTAAAAATACATGGCTGGTAAACTAAGCATTTTTGAAAATTTGTTGATATATAGTTTTCTCTTTATTTCGATGTGGGGGACACCCCCTGAATTTTTGAAACAGATTTTATAAACACCTGTTTACGAGGTTTTTTTTTTCAAGGTCCGATCGGTCACGAAATTAAAACCACAGTGAAAATAAAAAAAAACTTTTTATTTGTAACAAGTACTTACATAGTTATTCTATTTCTCTACATAGTCGCCAATCCGATTTAGACATTTGTCGTAGCGTGGTACCAACTTTCCAATACCATCGTCATAGAACGGAGCCGCCTGTGTTTTCAGCTATGTTTCTACGCTGGTCTGCAGCTCCTTGTCTGTGCCAAAATGTTGTCCTCCTAGCCTGCGTTTCATGTGAGCAAAGAGGTGAAAATCGGATGAGTCAATTCCGGGCTGTATGGTGGGTGATCAAACATTTCCCAATGAAAACGCTGCAGGAACTTCTTTGTTACAGCTGCAGTGTGCGGCCGAGCATCGTACACATTCCTCTCCGGTTATTCTGAATTGCTCTTTGTAGACGTTGAAGAGTCACGCAGTATGAGGCTGCAGTGATGGTCATGCCACGTTCCATGAATTCCACCAAGAGAACTCCATTCCGGTCCCAGAACACAGTAGCCATACACTTTCTGTTGGAGAAGGTTCTCTTGAACTTCTTTGGTGTACTGGGAGAATGAGAATGCATTCACTGTTTGGATTGTTCTTCAGTTTCGAAATGGACCCATTTCTCGTCCCCTGTGACAATTTTGTTCAAAAAATCTTCTCCTTCATTGTGGTAGCGCTGGGAAACGTTAGGGAGGCGTCCATTCTCATTGTTTTGTGATGGTCGGATAGCATCTTGGGAACCCAACTCGTACACAGTTTGCGGTACTGAAGTCCTCTCACTCACAACGGTGTAGAGAGCTGACCTTGAAATTTCAGGAAACGAATCGCTCAGCACAGAAATTGTGAACCGACGATTTTCTCGAATCGCCTCATCCACTCGCTCAACGAGATCATCGGTTGACACTCGCTTCCTTCCCTGACCGCCTGCATCATGAACATCTGTACGTCCTGCTTTAAAGTTCCTGTACCATTGTCGCACTTTGCTGTCACTCATTGAAGTTTCACCGTACACATTACTTATTCGTCGATGAATTTCAGCCGCATTACACCCCTCAGCCTGAAGAAATCGAATTACCGCACGCACTTCACACTTGGCGGGAGATGCTATTGATGTAGACATGTTTTGCGCGGGTTTTTATTTCGCGACCGATCGGACCTTAAAAAAAAATAACCCTCGTATAATATTAGTATTTTTACTGTAATTTAGAAGTTGTAATTTTTATTGAATTTTTTTATGTAGTAAATTTATTTGTTACATTGTACTATTTGAATTTACGCTATAGTTATTATTTACTATTGTATATTTTCTTTAATTAATTTTTATCAGTGTAGTGTAAGATTCCATGAAATGATTGCTATAAGTTGTTATTTTTAGATGACACGTATTATTTAAAAATATTTAATTTTTGTTTTAAGGAATTTTTTTTATTATTTGATTTGCCGTTATTGATTACATAAAAATTAAAAACAAATACCATATGAAATGTAAGACAGTATTTTTTTTTACTAATCGGTTGTTGTGTAAATAAATTATTTTAATGTAAATTTACATTTTAACTAAATAATAATTTCATGTACAATAGTTCTTTTTTTATTCGCAATTTATGTTGTGTTCAACGAATGAAACGATTGATTGGAATAGACCAATGTTGCTGGTAATCAAACTAGAGACACCTAATTTAGACATAAAACATGACCAATGCAGACTTCGTTTAAGGAAACTGATATGTTATTTGTAAGTTAGAAATTTTCTCGATAAATTTGAATCTCTTAAAAAATAAATTAAGTTACGAATTCTTTACTTGGAGTTGTGATAATATTAAAATCGCTGATGAAAAGAAATTTAAATTGCTTGTAAAGTAATATAAACAGATCAAACTCTTTATTGTTACTGTAACGCATGTAAAGAGTCTTAAATACGAAAGGTGTTCGTTAAAAGTTTTTTCCCTAAGAATACATTCACCAACTCCTGTAGTAAGCAGAATGAAGATCTCTGTAGTTGTGCAAAAATCTTGCTACCAAAGTGTAGGTGACATTTAATGTCACCTATATTTTGGTGTAGAACAATGTAATCAGATCAATGAAGGCAGGCATCAGGAAACCATTTTACTATTAATTAAAATAGTTATTGTAATTTTTTACTATCCTTTTTTTAAATTTCTAGTAGGCTGTAATTTAGTTTAATGTTTGTGTATTTATTTTTATATGATCATTTACTATATCCCTATTAAGCCTTCCGTGTGATCCTTTTTGTTATAATGATAACTAGCTGATCCGGCAATGCTTCGCCGTTGCTAGATTTGAGTATATATATATATATATATTTATTTATTAAATGAACACAAATTAAAATTTGATAAAACATTAAAAAACTGAACATTATAGAACTTCACAAAATTTAACCTTTTTTCTTTTTCCTTTCTTCCTATTTCCCGTTTACCATTTTTTGCAAAAATATTTCGTTTCACATAACTAATTTATATTCTGAATATGAACCAAATAGGACCATCAATGCATGTTTCGAAATATCTCAACCCCAGCGTCATCTAGCGGGTCCACTTATTGCTGAGGTATTTCTTTCCATGTAACAAATATTCTGAATATGAGCCCAATCGGACCGTAAATACATTTTTCACAATATCTTGACCCCAGCGCCACCTAGTGGGTTCAAACTTATTCAGAAACCTTCGCGGGCGTGCGCACAACAACTCACCAAAATTTCATCACAATCGGATTAATGGTATAGGAACGCATACGGAGCAAACAAGCAGACGTTCTTTTTATATCTAGACCCGGCAATACTTCGCTAATGCTATATATATATATATATATATATATATATATTATACAATTGAAAGTTTGATAAAACATTAAAAAACTACATTACGGAATTCACAAAATTTAACCTTTCACTTTATCCCTCTTCCCCTTTCCACCATTTCTTCCCCATTTCCTCCTTTTCCCTATTTCCGTTCTCCTTTTTTTATTTCCCCCTTTTCCTTTTTTCCTTTCCTCCTTTTTCCGTATTTCTCTTTTTTGTTTTTTCCATTTTTCCTATTTCCCTTTTTCCCGCGCGTAAACCGGTCCAGTAGTTTTTTAGTATATAGCGGACACACATACGAACATTATCTTTTGTATATATAGAAGAAGAAAGTCATGTATTTCAAATATTTGTATTTTTCGTAAAATATTTCTTTTCACGTAACTAATATATATTCCGAATATGAACCAAATCGGACCATAAATACAATTTTTCGAGATATTTCGACTCGAGCGCCACCTAGCGGGTCCATTTTTTGCAAAACTATTGCTTTTCACGTAACTAATACATATTCTGAATATGAGCCAACTCGGACTATAAATACAATTTTTCAAAATATCTCGACCCCAGCGCCACCTAGCTGGTCGAAACTAATTCGAAAATCTTCGCGGGGGTGCGCACAATAACTCACCAAAGTTTCACGGTACTCGGATGAATGGTATAGCAACGCAAACGGGACAAACAAATAGTCATTTTTATATATGTATAAGATTACACCATTTTTTGGAGTATTTTTTTTTCATGACATATTGCTACCATGGTACCCTATAGATAGATTACAGATTAAATTTTGAACATGACTAATCTGTATTGCTAGCAGAAGAAAATACAAATTTCTATCATTAATAGTAAAATTGTTTATTTTTCATAAAAATTAAACGACTGTTTTTATTACAACTTTGTAACTTATAGTGTTATCAAATTTTTGCCTGGCACATGGAATGGTTTCTGATTTTGATTCAAAGTTCAGGATTGGAATTTTTTATTTATTTACTCATCTAGTTCACATTGTTTAAAAAAAAATAAATGCTTAGTTTTATATGAAACAGAATATTTGATGAACCTTGTTCTTAAAATAATTTATCATATTTAATCTAACTTTTAAATTTTATAAATCACTATTTATTGATTGTTTTTTTTTTTTTTAGTTTTGTTTACTTGAATTTTATGTGATATTCTTAAACTGTAGGTACTATGTTAATAGGAAATAAAAATGCCAAAAGTTAGTATTTTAGAAATTAAATTGAAAATGTTCTATTTTCTATAATATAAAATTATTTAAAATGTAGTGATCATTTACTATATCTTGCCATCCTATTTCATTATTGGCAAAAGAAATTTGCTCCAAACTCTTTTCTAAAAATTTAATTTATTGAATGATTTTCTTAGAATGAGTGTATTCTTTTTTATGGTTTTAATTTTTTTTTAAATTCTAATTAGAAGTTATAGACGTACTCTATTAGAAATATAGAACTATATCAGGTGAAAGTCATGTGATTACTGCATAAGATTATTTATATTTACAATGGCAGATGTTAAGAATTCAGTGTTTATTTTTTCAATGTAATAATATTTAGGCCTTCTTAAGAAATTAATGGAGTAACTATATTGTGTAACATATAACTTAAGAATATGCAATATATAACATAAACAAAATGCATTATTATAATTTTTATAACAATATTTACATTGCCAAACAACATTTACATGAATACTTGCTTTTAATTTATAATTTGTTTTATATTGAGACTTAACATGGTGTGTAAGTTTATTTAACTTTACTTGAAGCTTTTCTTTTATTGTCTGATAATTTTTAAATTGCTAAATAAATTTTTTATGTGAAAAATAAGTTTTTTTGAGCTGGAAATTTCCTGCTACTTTGTATTAGTAATTAATCACATAACCTAACTTTTACAATGTTATGTTTTCATTTTGTAATAATAGCAAAATCATATAATGGAAGTAGTACTTTTTAAAAGGCCCTTCATTGGTTTTCATGTTAATAATTGCACCAATGTAATTCCATAATTGTTTCATAAGATCACATTTATTATTGACAAAGTGTCCGGTTTTTAACTCAATTTTCGTAAACTTTTAGCATTTTGTCTGTTTGAATGATGCATTTACAGCCAAATATATTTTCCGATCTTTATGAAATTTTTGGATAGAGTTCCTTTATTAGAAACAATTGTGTAAACATTAAGGTGAATTAATATTTATGTAAAATGTTCATAAAATTTTCCATTTCGGAATTGTTAGAATTTAAATGTTGACAACAGTGTTACTAACTGTTGATTTGCTACGGCCAGGTCCTTTTTATTCACGCAACTTTATCTATTTATTACTTTATGTAATGTAATTAAAAATCAAAAATACAAAAAAGCATTTAAAAAATTGAAAAAAAAAACATTGGTTTTAATGATTATACAAGATGGATCAAGCACTTTCTTGATAGACATCATTTACTGATGTCCATTATACCTAGAAACAGTTTTTTTATGATATTATTGTTACAAAATTTTTGGCTAAACCTTCCACAATGTTATACTTGAAAATTTCACTTTGTCCTTTATTTAAATTCTATTAATTGAATTTCATTGTAGAAATCAATTTCTAAAATTATATTTGAATAAAATGGACAAGGTTTGTATTCACTGAACTGCTGTGCTTAAAGTTTAGTTGACTTGGTTCAATAACAAATTAGCAATACTCTTTCCAATAGCGCTTTGGACATCAACAAAAAGAAATATAATGACAAATTGATGTTGAAAACAATTACAGTGTAATAAAAAGTTCTCTATTATAAGATTCGCAGTTCAGAAAATAAAGCTACAGCAGTGTGCAAATTAATCCGAATGTAAGGAATTTTTTTGTTTATTTCTATGTTGTGGCTGCACTGCTTGACCATACCATTCTTTAAGTTGCCTGTATAATGTGAGGTTATTTTTCATTGGTTATTTAGCAGTATCCATATAAGTAATATTTTGTGAAAGATTTTTAATGACAATTTTTTTTGTAATTTTTTGTTTGATATTTTATTACATGATCGTATTTTTATACTTTTTATTCAGTATATCTTGAATATATAATGATGGATGTAACTCCAAGAAAATATTCAAAAATTGTTTCTCTTTTTGAGCATACCAGTATTACACAACAACAGATAGCTTCTGATTGTGATATTGGATTAGTGACATGAGTGTTATTTTAAAACATTTCAAAGAAACTGCTTCCATTTCACCTCAAAGGAAAGGAAATGTGGCTGTAAAAGAAAACTGTTTCATTGTAGGTAGTAAGAAAAAGTAAACTTAATTCAAAATTATCCGCTGTGGACTTAAATTCAGAATTAACAGCCAGTGGAACAGATTTACATGTGACAACTGTTAGATACTGACTTGCAGTTGGTTGGAAAACTCATTGGCCAGGTATAAAGCAGCTTTTAACACCATCAGTGTGCAAAAAACGTCTCTTATGTCCAAAATACATGCTATCTAGACCAAAGAAAACTGGAAAAATGTTATGTTTTCTGACAAGTCACATTTTTATGTTTAGAAGTAAAAGATTCCATACTTTAGAAAAGCTCAGATGAAAATAAATCTCTGGCTCATAACCAACAATCAATTAAACATCCCTAGAATAAAATGTTTTGGGGATATTTCAAATTTGAAGGCCCTTGTTCATTACTTCCAGTAGATGGTATGTTGAAAAGTGACGGATATATCAAGATTCTGAAGGATGGGATTGTGATAATTTCAAAACAAATTCCCACAAGGTAATGGAGTATTCTAACAAGTTTGGTGTCATGTCATACTGCCAAAAAAATGTAAAAGTGTTTTTAAAATCAAAATATTAAAGTGCTCCTGTGGCCAGGCAACTCCCTTAAACCAATTAAACAGTTTTGGGCAATAGTCAAAAAACAACTCTCAAATATGAATTGTACCACAAAATTGATCTCATTAAAGCAATAATTGGTATGGTTTCATCATGAAATCAAAAAAATGTGTAGTACATTGTCGAATCAATGCCAAATTACTTAATACACAAAGAGATTAAATATACTTAATTACACAAAGAGATTAAGAATAAAGGAAGATATATTGATTAATAGATATTCACAAATTGTACAAATGCAATTTTTTCTCTAAATAACATAACTCTTTCTCTCTAAATAACATCGGTTTTTGGGTTAGTTTGCAAGCTACCATAGATAGGTAATTATTTATAAGTGAATAGGAAACGGTAATGTAATCAAGGTTTTTAAATAGAATGAATGTTACAAGGACTTCGGTGAGAAATTAAAAATATTCATTTAAAATTATTGTTCAGAAGAATATGGTTGAGTAAGATTTATGTGATTAGAAATTACAAAATCCAATTGTGAGTCAAACTTAAAATTAAATGGGTAGAGATCATTATGATTTAAAAAAATTATCCTTGATGTATATTAGAATATAACAGTTACAGTAAAGTGAGCAGTTCAGTTGCTATGTAGTAAAATATTCAATTGAACATATAAAAATAAAACTAGTTGCTTGTTTATTCATACATTGGAATATGGTTAACAGTAAAACCAATATTCACAGTACTATCACTTATTTACATTATATACAGTAGAAACCTGTTAATCTAAACTCGTTATATCCATAATTTGTTTTGATCAGCAAAATCCAGGTTAATCAAAAGCTGTGCTTAATGTTCCACTTTTTATTGCTGTTACAGTATCATACATTTAACAATTTAAATGTATTAATACATTTAACAGTATTTATTCAACTTAATATTGTAAAATGTATAATTTGTTTAAATCACTATACTAATCTAAGCTTACAATGGAATATTAATAACAAAGTGTAAAATTGGTAGTGATCAATTTTCTAAATCTCTAACTGTATGTATTTTTCATATATTTGAAATGTAACTCGATCACACATTGCTGTTGATTTTTGAAATTGATATTGGGAGGGATGGATGTTGTTTGAATGTATTTTCACATCTTTCTGTATGTAAATAAAAAAGATTTATTTACATTTTTTAATACATATTTACTTTTGGAACTTGATAATTTTTTATTATCTCTTAATATTGTCAAGATTTATAAACTAATACTGAATGGATTTGTATAAGTATAACCCAAAAATTATAACAGTAACAGTTTTAACTGTGTGTTTATTGATTTAATATTTACCAATTGCTAAAATTTTGTTGCAAATGTTCATTAGTGATCTTTAAACATATTCAGAAATTAAATAGTTATTTAAGAAAAAGAAAATTGAAAAGTTTTAAGTCAAAATCATAAATTTTTGTACGATCTCTTTCTTCCTTCTTGTATATTATGGATATTAATTGGTCTTGGACACCCTTAGATCTATGCTGGGGATATGTAGAGTTAGCACATTCTTGATGGAGGAATGCTTGTGAACCAATTCAGCAATTCTATTTCCTGTTTCATCACTGTAAAATAAACTTTATTGCTTAAGTTTTGGGTAAAACTAGGTCTCCTAATTATACCAAATTATGCATACAAATCTACTCAAATTATTTATTTTTGGAGATCTTTTATTTCCCTAATGTAGTTATAGAAAAATTATTTGTAAAATTTTCTTCTTTCATTTTCCCTCATCATCTTGTAATGTGTTTTTTAATTACACGTGATGCATCTTTTATTGCTGTTGATTGTATTTGTATATTGATTAATTACTGTAGTTGTATTATTTAGCAATCAATTTTCAGTTATTTTATTGGCAGGTGTATTTTATTATCTTACTAGACAAAGAGTTTTAATATTTTTATTGTGCTTTTAAATCTTTTAAAGTTCATCATTAAATTGATAACAATTAATAATAGTACTTCACAATTAAGAACCTGTAAATTTAATTTTGCTGTATTTGAAATCTCTCAGGATTTTAGAAGTTTTATATTTTAATTGTTGTATTGGTCGAGGACATAACCTTATAGAAACGGGTAAGGAAGAAGATATGTAAGGTTATGTTGTGGTTTAGTTAATGTTTCCTGTAACTCCTCCAACTTTTTAATACTCTTAAAAACAGATTATTAATAATTTCAAGGAATTATTGTTTTTGTTTTTTTTTTATTTATGTTATTGTTTTTTACTGGTTAGTGGTTCAGTAGAATTCAAAATAATCTGTTGATTGAAGTAATGGTTACTATTATTTCTTAAGTCAGTTGGATTTTTTTAAATACTGCTAGTGCTTTTACAACCAAGGTCATTTGCTAGTAAATGTATATGTTTATTTATTGTAACAGAAACTACACATATTGTTTTTGAATGTAATTGATATGTAGTTTTTTCTACCTTACACATACATTTATTTGGCTAGATATTTTTTCTTAGACTTATCAAGTGTTGTAGAATTACTACGCTCTCAAGAAAATGAATTTATTTACACTTTTCCGCCGGATTAGATCTGTTATTACAATGTTAAGTTTTTATTTTTACCCAATTATGACCGGAGGGTAATGTTTTTGGATTTTATGTTGGTTTTTGTTCCCCTCAAACTCTAGAACAGGTGCACAGTTTTTCAAATAATTTTCTCAACATTGAGTAAATGACTATTTGAAATTATCAGAAAAAATATCTGTTTTAAATTTAACAATTGATTGAAAAAGTATTATTTCTTTTAATGATTTTTTTTATAACTTTTGATATTTTCATAATTATAAAAATTCATGTTGTTGTCACTGCCATTGATTTTAAAGCAGTGTAAATAACAAAACAAAAAATATAAAAGTGTTATAAAGGTAGATTTTTAACTTGGGCTTTTATAAAATTATTATTAGTGAAGTGTTAAAAAGATGTATAAACTTTCAAAAATATTAATTAAAAATAAATAAATTGAATCATTGTGTATTCTTTATAGAAGTGATTCCAAATTTAACTACTAAAATAAAGGAAATTATACCTTTTCAATAATGTATCCTTAAATATTTATATTTAGTGGCCAATATCAACTTCAAAACACCTTATGTTCCATTTATTAGACACTGATTTAAAAAAAATCAAGATTTAAAGATTTTGCCAAAGTGTTTTATTTATTTTTTTAAGTATTTCATTTTACATATCAATTTTATTTATATTTAAAGTAATTTTTATGCTTAGGAAGTTCCCTAAAAAAATAATAAGGTAAGAAACCTAGATTTTAGTAAAGATAAGATGCATTTAAAGAAATATCAATATAATGAGACTGCTACTAAGTATGAACTAAAGCCCTTTGGAATTTGGGTATATGCATTATTTACCACGAGTTTTTTAATTACTCTTTCATTGTAGATTAAATGGAATATCTAAATAACATACGGATTGTATATTTTTATGTTTAACTAAGTAATGTTGATGACAAAAAAAAGAAATTTTATTGAAATCGTATATGAAAAGATAAAATTAAATTTTCACTCAGAATATTTTCCACTTACATGATAAAAACTTGTAACAAGACCACTACATAACAGGGCCTTCCTTTTCTTAATAAAATCATTGAAATTGGTTTATTTTAAGCTTTAACAGAATTTTTTTTCAATATTTACAGGTTAAATTGAGAATGCCCTTGCTCTTAGTTTCATTTAAAAACACATTTTGTATAAAATAGAAGAAACTTTTAGTAATTATTACTTTTATTGTGTTGAATTAAAATTTGAATCTCTGAAAGTTTGATATATATCAAACTTTGTCTACATTTTTTTATAACATTGGATACTTGCCTGTTAAAAAAAAATTTAATTTGTAATGCTTTAGGGGGAGAGGTTTACATACTGTGGATTTTATTTTAATTTTGTTTGTTCTATTTTATTACTTTTAGTTTCCAAGAATTGATGTTCTAGGTGAAATTTTAAGTAATGATATTTTTTACTTCTAATCGGAACAAAACCCTTACTGATATATCTTTAACATTTCTATAATTATGTCTGATTGGCCCAAGTTTAAAAAAGAATTTTGTCATTAATATATCATAATTCATAGTCTTCTTATCACAATACTGTCAAACTGTAATTATGTTTATCCTGTTACAAGTCTGGCTTCTGTTATTATCATCATTCATTGTCATCAGTGTTGTTTAATGCACTAAATTGTTTCTTATTTTTAGCTAGTTTTATTTTCAATATGTTTAGCCCAACTTCCATACAACCTCTTAATTTATTTTCCAGGTTACTTTTGCTTGAGTTAATTTGTAGTTTTTATTTTGTACACTTCTTCCATTACTGAATTGACGTAAGTATGTTTTAATTTATGATACATCCAATTATATTTTTTATATATTTCTTGTAAAGATTACTTATTTTCATTATTTTTTTCTGTTAAGTTCAAAATGGCCTAAGTTCAAAATTTTTCTAACTACAACATTTTTTATCATATTCAGACATTCTTATTTGTTTTTTTAAACTTTTTTTTGTTTGCAACATGAATCAAATTTTTTTTAAATTTTATTAATATTAATTTGAAGATTTGGTTTTCATTGTGATAAAATTTTATTAAATTTGTAACTTAGCCATTGATGTATGTCAAATATTATTATTAGTAATAAACAAGTGTTAAACTACCCAGGTCTTACTTCTTCAAAGGCAGTATCTGGCTTGATGATCCCTTCCTTCCTGTTCTCACCTGTTTTCTAATACTTTATACCTTTTCTTTGGATGAATGAGGACTATGTCACATATCACCCAATTCCATCTGTAGTGTTATGCTTGCATCTTCTAGTAGCCAATAGTGGGGTGCTTCTTTGGGGCTCAGTGATATAGCAATCCCCTGTGTGTTTTCTATGAAAGCGCTGTAAAAATAGCCAAATAAGCGTTATACAAAAAGCCAAATTGAAGTTGAGATGCCTACTGATTCAATCTAATCTAATACAGAGATATTTCAAGATAAAATAATTTAAAAAAAGACATATCTTTCTATTGAAATTTTTCTCTTTGTGAAAAGAGTAATTTATTGTAAAACTTATTTTTGTAGAGCATAATAATTTGTTTAATAATAGTCAGTTTAATTTTTGCTTTGAAAGGTTCAGAAAGTTATACCGTGCCTATAGAGATATAGTGTTTGCTTTGGTTGAATTAGCTGTTTTCATGATCTGTCAGACATTTGACCTTGTAATGAATTATTTTTTATATACTTGATTTATAATTTTAATGAAATAGAAAAATGATTTATTTGTTCAGTAGTAGTTAAAACACACCTTTACACTTTTACATATATACACATACACCTTTTAACTTTTTAACTTACTTTTTCCACTTGGCTTTTTTTAGTTTGAATTCTCAACCAATTTTCATTAACTTCATAATTAATTTGTCATAATTCAATCTCCAAGAAGATGCAATTTGCAGATGTGACCACAATTCTGATTAAAGGCATGACCTACACACATTCAGAAAAGAGGGGTTGATGAATACAGTCATCGGCGTTAAAAATGGTTTCATTACATGGATTGAATTTGAGTTTTATTAAAATTACTATTATAATCATATTTTCATATAATTATTGTTTTTTTCTCAGTTTATTTGTTGACTACACCCAAAGCTTTTTTAAAATACTTTATTTTTTTTTTTTTTTACTTATTTTGTTATGTTTTATGTTATAATTATGATTAATTATATATGTTATTACTGGGATGTACTCCTTTTATGTAACTATTTTGTAATAAAAAATATCAAAAATTCAAAATATCTTGCATTTGCGTTGGTTTTTTTTAGATTTCTAATTAATGATGTATATTGTAAAATTACGTAGTTTAAAAATTAATTTCCTTTGTTGTTTTTTTAATTCTATATACACCATTGTATAAAACCTCCTCAATCAAAACAGTTATAATTGTATGCAGTAAGCACAGTTTTGTATATTGATTCTTTCTTTTATTGCATGGCTAATATTTTCATTTTAATGTCAATGAACACAATAGCCATTTTACTAAAATAGGTCAAGTGTGTAACAACAGGTCATTGTGGTAACTATTAATTGTTTTATTCTGATAGGTTTTTTTTTAAATTATTTAGTGTAGAATTATTTTTAAATGAATTATTGAAATTTAGAACTTACTTTAAAACAACAATTTTAATTTACTTATGTTTAAAAATGAATGGAACTCATTAAAAATTGATTAAAACTTTTTTTGACCTTAGGATTTTTTTTTTCAGTTGTAAACATTTGGTCTTCTTTTTACTATCTTGTGCCCCATAACTATTTGAGGTCAGTTGCCCTAATTTTGAAGCACTAATTTTTTTTCACCTTAATTTGGGTTTAATGTTGTTGATTTTTTTTTATATCATATTTAATTTTCTTCATTCTTAATTTATGAGTCTCCTTTATTTTTCTTCTTCCTTGTATTGTGGTCATCATATGACAATGCTGAGTTGCCGAATACACATTTTTATTTTATTTTAATTGTTATCTTGAAATCTGGATGATTAATAGTGTTAAATTATTTATTTATTTGCTCTTCACCCCTCCTATATAGGTTATCTCTCTCATCCCATACTCATTTTGGTAACATGTAGCCAAAAAAAAAAAATCATGTGACTGATGTTAAATTACACTTTTACATTTTGCTACTCATTCGTTTAGTTAATTTTTTGTGACTTAGTCTTCTTTGTGTCCTGATCTATTATCAAATATTTGTAATGCAGTCCGAGAATCTGACTGTAATCAATTTCTTATATAAGCATACAGTACAACTAGTATATTATTAAGTAAAATATATATATGTGTAAACTACCAAAAGCAAAAGTTATAAGTTAAGAAATGTTGTATAAACTGGCATGTAAATGTCTTTATTCATTATGCCTTGCCAATTGTAAATTTATCAAAAATGCCGTCATTAGTGTCTTGTATATTTGACTTAAAACTTTTACTAAGAAAAAAAGTATAAAAAATGTAATATTTGATAATATTAAACCATCAGCCTCAGACATCATTGAAGAATATTGTAGAGAACTGGTCAAAGATTTGTGGAAACCGATGCAAGACCTGATACCTACACTGATGCCCTCTAAAGAGGCTGCCAGCAATTTATAGAAAGGAGTCTCCTTAATCCAGCAGACATTGGTCCTTGCATTTATTAGATACTTGTATTTCCTTTTTATAAATTGTGATTATTAGTATTTGTAATTGTAATTGTTGCACTCCTGCTACCATGGGGTAAGTGAATGGTAGGATTGATTTTCTCTTCATTTAATTCAAGACAGTAAAGTTATTTCTTAGATAATGATTTTTGTAATTTAAAAATTCTTTATGAATATGTAAATACATAACTTTTTTTATAAATTAAATTTACAATAAAAAATTATTTTCCTTCTGATATATATATAAAATAATGATTAATAAAAACTAACAATAGTTAATAATAGATTAAGAAAAACTAAAAGTTTTGTAGAAAGATTTAGAATGAAGCAGGAAATCAAACGTGCATATTATAAAAGAAATTTAATAAATATAAAGTTATATAATACACATCTCCAGTTAGTACAGGTCTTGGGAGTTGTAATGTTTGATTATGTATTTAATTTGATCAAGACTAACAGTGAAATTCTTAAAAATAAACTTTATGAATCCAATCATGTTAAAATAAATAACTAAGAAATAACTATAAATAATAATTGTTATAATTACAGGGGTTTGGACAATTATAAATTGCAGCAAGACATTGTAACAAATGATACTTATAATGATTTACAAATCAAAGATGGACATGTAGATTCAAAATTATTTATTAGTAATTGTCTTGAGCTGATTAATTTTACTAAGTTGACCTTGATGATAAGAAGAAGTTTATCATTGCTAATGCATTTAAATTTAATTTGAATGATGGTGATAAGAATAATCTTATTAAAAATATATTAATTGATTCTGAAATAAGTATTAATAAAGTAAATCCTGATGACAAAGAACAATTACGTAACATCATTACCAGTAAAACTCATAAAATTAAAATTAAAAATTTGACTTTCAAAACAATTAGTATACCTTGACTTGCAAACCAATATTAATAAAATAAGTTATTTACAAATTAAAAAATAAATTAAATAAGAATAATTGCATTATCTTAAAATCGGATAAAACCAAGACACCTGTCTAACCTAACACATACTGTTGACACAGTATGAGTTAGAAAATAATTTCAAAGAAATAAATAACCCGGCAGTAAATTTCTAAAAAATAGCTAAAAGTTTAATAAAAAAATACCGTAATATTTTTAATTATAGAAATGACTTAAAATATCATTTTAGATTATACTCATTTGAACCAAGTGCACCAAAATTAACGGGACTCCCAAAAATACATAAACCCAGTTATGATATTATTAATATGTTACCCTAGCATACCCATAGATAAAACACTTCAAATAATAAAAAACAAATTAATATACAATAATGAAGATCTGTTGTTTATTGATAATATTGTTGCTATTATTAGAGATATTTGCCAACAAAAATAATTTAAACTTAATGATAAATATTATATTCAGGAAAATACTTTACCATTGAGTTTTTCATTATCAGCTATCATATACAAGATTTTGAAGATAAAATTATTTATGGCATTATTCATACACATGATATGCTATTATGGACTAGGTTTGTTGATGATGTTTTTGTAGTTTATAATCCCATTATATACAATAAACATTAAATAATTTTGAATAAAATTAATTTGTATTATAATAGTTTGAAATTTACTTTTGAAATTAACATAAATAGAAAAAATAAATTTTCTAGATGTTAGTATCAAAATTAACAAAAATAATCAATTTATAATGTCACTATATAGGAAAACCACAACCATTAAAACTACAATACATTGAAATTCAAATTATCCGTGGTTACACAAAATTAGTGATATACACACATGGTTAATAGAGAAATTAATTACACACAATATAATAAAAATAAAAGTAAATTAAACAAAGAAATAGATATAATAAAACAAATTGCTAAACATAATGGTTATAATGTTTCTTTAATTGATAATATATACCAAAAAAACAAAATCCAAAGATTAATAATACTACAGCTCTTACACCTATAAATGATACACAAAAAATGTATAATCATGATTACGAAAGGAAGCAGGAGCAGATAAATGTGAAGAATACAGAACAATTAGCTTAACTAGTCATGCAAATAAAATCTTACCTAGAATTCTGTACAGAAGAATTAAGAGGAGAGTGGAAGAAGTGTTAGAACACCAATTTGGTTTCAGGAAAAGTATAGGGACAAGGGAAGCAATTTTAGCGCTCAGATTAATAGTAGAAGGAAGATTAAAGAAAAACAAACCAACATACTTGGCATTTATAGACCTAGAAAAGGCATTCGATAACGTAGACTGGAATAAAATGTTTAGCATTTTAAAAAAATTAGGGTTCAAATACAGAAATAGAAGAATAATTGCTAACATTTACAGGAACCAAATGGCAACAGTAATAATTGAAGAACATAAGAAAGGGAGTCTGACAAGGATGTTCCCTATCCCCGTTACTTTTTAAACTTTACATAGAACTAGCAGTTAATGATGTTAAAGAACAGTTTAGATCTGGAGTAACAGTAAGTAATGAAATGTAGTAGAAATAACGAAGATGGAACACTGAATGTAAAAATAGGAAGAGAAAAGATTATGGAGGTAAAGAAATTTGTTATTTGGGATGTAGAATTACTAAAGATGGACGAAGCAGGAGCGATATAAAATGCCGGAATAGCACAGGTGAAACGAGCTTTCAGTCAAAAATATAATTTGCTTATATCAAAAATTAATTTAAACATCAGGAAAACATTTTTGAAAGTATATGTTTGGGGTGTAGCTTTACATGGATGTGAAACTTTGACAATCTGAGTATTCGAAAAGAAAAAATTAAAAGCTTATGAAATGTGGTGCTATAGGAGAGTGTTAAAAATCAGATGGAGGTGTTGCGACAAATTGATGAAGAGAGAAGCATTTAGAAAAATATAATTAAAAGATGAGATAGAATTATAGGCCACATATCAAGGCATCCTGGAATAGTCGCTTTAATACTGCAGGGACATGCAGGTAAGCAACGTTTGGAATATGTAAAACAAATTGTTAGGGATATAGGATGTAGGGGGTATACCGAAATGAAACGACTAGCACTAGATAGGGAATCTTGGAAAGCTGCATCAAACCAGTCAAATGACTGAAGACAAAAAATAATGTTTAAAATATTTACATACTGATAATTTTGTTGAAAATATATCTAATATTTATGATAAAAGTAAATTTAAACCAGCATACAAGACAAACAATTGTGTAATTCATGTGGAATTTATAAAATAAAGTGTAATGATTGTGTGTGTGTATGTGTAAAACTAATAGTCTTTTAAAACTAGATTTGTAGAACACATTAGAGATTATAAAAATGGTAAATTGGATTTATCTAATGTGCTGACCACCTTAATAAAAACATTCTGTAACTGATGTTCGAACAAATTTGGAAATAATAGAAATCAAAAAGTTGAATTTAAATAACATTAAAAGTTTGGGCATTTGGAGATTTTATATATATATATATATATATATATATACAATAGAATTTCCTACTTGATCAACTTTCAGACATTATATAAAGATGACACTTTTATAAAAGCGGCAACAGATGGCAGCAAATTTTTAGATAAAAATAGATATAATCATAATGTATATAAATAATTTAATTTAAATCAACTCAGTAATGTAACATTGGCTGGCCAGGTTACATAGTATAAATTTTCTGTTTATCTTATTTTAAAATTTAATTTTTTTAATTATGACGTCTTATTTATATATATGTAGTTATTTTATTTCATTGACTTTATGTTTTTGTATATATGATTGTAATTTTTAATATTTTTATCTTTTAATTTTAAATAAAAATTTTTATGTGTGATATGTAATTTTATATAAATAATCTTATATACAACTGATGATGTAGGATCCTGCGAAAGTGCTTTTGGAATAAAAAAAAGGAGGTAAATGTCATTTCATTTACTTTGTAATTCTGTACTTAGATTGTTCAAGTTGATTTTTGATTATAAAAATACTATATATATAAATAATAAATCTAATGATTTTTGTAAGTGTTATTCTTTCTCATAAAAAACTATTTAACTTGTTGAACTGAAATTTCATCAAACTATGGCATTTCACTATTTCAAGCTAACATTCTGTTTAATTACACCATAATTATAAGAAAGGTGATAACCAAAGTTGTTTTGACCACCATACATCACTGTTTTACGAGAAGATAAATTGTGTTGTGCTTCTTCAACTGATTGATTTGATTCATTCATATAACATTCCAGATGTTTGTTTAATTTTCTTAGTTCAGGGCCTTAGGGTCCTTAGGGACTCCTTTGTGCATGTATTGACTGTACCCATGCCTTGTTTTGTCCTTGATTTGCCAGGATTTGTAATTAATTAGAACTCAATAACATAATAGTAATGAAGAGACAGTATCAAGGAAAAGCTGTTAGTTTTAAAATACGTATCTCAACTGGATGGGCCTTGGAATTGTCCACCTCACACATGGGGAGACTTAAAGTAACCTTCTGCAACACTTTGTTAAGAGTTTTATTGGATTTGAATGCACTTAATTTTATTTTTAATGCATTTAAGTTACCATATTTTCATTTATTTTGCCATATCATTAGCAAACAGATGATGGTTTTATAATTACATAATTTAATTTAATACATAATGGTACATAACTTTCCTTAAATTAATAATTTATTTAAATGTTAAACAGTTCTAACAGTAAAAAAAAATTTGTATCCTTTCTCTTTAACCAGTATAGTATACTATTTACCAAATTTCATTTTTATCTGACTAACCCACTACTCATTGATTGGTGGTGTATACATCTAATTGGGAAAGGAACCAATCTATTTAGAGTAGTTATAAGCGTATTATAATCATTAGAGCTAGATAGGTATTGTATAGCTTTTGCATTAATACAATTAAACTAACTAATTGCCTAAAATCTATACATATATGCTGTTCTAGTATTCAGGTGAAATAAAATTTAAAGAAAATAGTATTTGAATAAGTTATACTGAATAACCTACTGACCTTTTCTATTGATTTGAACATTTTTCAAGATTTATTCTAATTCTGTGGAACATTGGTGTAGAAATTTTACTACATTTATTCATTTATTTTTTGTATAACTGTTAGGACTGTTGTGAAATTAGATGTGTTGAATTTATAAATAAAATACTGCTATGGTAGTAGGTCTGTGCACTGTTTTATTCTTTTGTGCAGTTGAATAAATGCAGTTAGAAATATAGTGTTACTTTTTATACTGGTAATTTTTATACAATTTTTCATTGTTGCATAATGTTTTTTGACAGCGTCAGTCACATTATCTTGTCAGTTAGATTTTCCTTTATAATAATAATTGTTATTTAACTGTAAACGGCAAGTTTATATCTAGCATATTTTATTTTAAATGTATTTTGCTAATTATGTTATGATTTCATAATAAGTTACTCGTATTTTTTCACTGGTTATTTTAATCATACATACACACAAAATAATTAGAATACAATTTTTTTAAATTATAACTGGGAATTAACCATAAAAAAATTTGAATTTGTTTAAATATTTATGCAATTTGACTCATATAAATTTGTCTGCATCTGTGTCCAAATGTGTTTATACAATCTTCTCTTAAAACCTATCAAAAATACAGGTAAAGAAAATTCTTCTCTTAAAACCTATCAAAAATACAGGTAAAGAAAATCCCATTGATAAACAAATATCTGGCTCATGAGTTACTTTTAAAATTACTGGGCAACAGTATTAAATCAATAGGCCTATGTGTTTATTCGCTTCTTATATTTGTGTTATACATTAACTATAATTATGGTAGACGTAATTGTAGAATGTATAAGATTTTTCTTATAAGGGAATTAATTGCTATTTAATTATCAAAATTTTAACTTTTTTCTCTGCTGTAGCACTGTTTGTCAGATAATGCATATAACTTAATCAGACGTTCTTTGTCTATAATAGAATACAATAAGTATAATTAACAGTTTGATTTATAATGTAATAAAGGTCATTTTGCTTGTTTTTGAGCTGCTGCTGCTGCTGATTCGAATTAAGTGATTTAAAGACATTTTGTTGTCAGTTGAATTAAATTCAAGGGTACTAAAATTACAGAAGTCTCAAGAAGTATTTTTTTTTAATTGTAATACTTTTTTCCTTAATAGAGAGAAAGTAATATTTGTAAACAAGTTTGTAGAAATTGATTATTGAAATTAAATTTATGTTTATATTTCTTTCTACTGCTAATTATTATTTTAGAAAGTATGACAAATATGCGAGGATTGATTTGTTTAGTCATTGAAGATGTTAAAAATATTAAAACATATAAAGAATAAATTTTTTAGCCTACTTGTTAAGATAGCTTTGATATATAAATAAATAATTTATTCATATTATAATGCTGTTATACATTAGATCACAACAGAAATCATAGGTATGATATTCTATGTATACCAAAAAAGTGCTGCCCCCCAGCTTATGTCTGAAAGAATTGAGGAAAAAATCAACAAGAGGTTATAAAATATAGTAATACAGTAAAATAATAACCGTTTGTAAATATTATTGCAATTACATAAAGATGATAGATAATTAAAGTCTGTACAATAAAATGTTTATTTTGAAGTTATATCAATAGTATTTGAGTATGATGTTTTAATTTTGATACATGTTAAATAAGTATTCAAAAAGTTTAGTTATATAAATCCTGAAAATTCTTTTGACTTCTTCAAATGGTCCCAAGATGTATTAAATTTTGCTAAAAACAGTAATAACTTAGTCTTAAAAAAATTACAATATATCCACTCCTGCCTAACCAGATAACCGAACAGTTATCATATACATCAACACAACACTTAGATTTTTGCAAGAAAGGGCCTTATACATCTGTTATAATTTTTAATAAATTACCGAATCATTTTAAAAACACTTCCCAGTAATTTATTTTTGCAACAATCAAAATATTTTGTTTTAAAAAACAATATTACTCTATTGATGAATTTTTAAATTATATTCTTTTTTTAAACTCTTGACTATTTATATCCTGTTCAATGTGTACAAAATTACATGCTTGAAATAATTTGTAATATATTTACCCGTAAGATTATTTCAATTGTTAAAACACAACTAAAATATTTAGTAGAAAAGATATTTACTTTGTCCGTTGATTTTTAAATAATATTAACAAAACGATAATCATGAATTTTCTGTAACTCCAGTCAATACATAGGTAAATTTGTGCTAAATAATTTTCATTAATACCCTCTGAAATGTGAACTATTTTATAGTTATTTTTTTATTTAGTATCTTCACATAGTTACCTTAATATTATGCCATGTGTTTATATTTTAAATAATTAATATGGACTTTAATCACATCTTATGTAATAATTTATAATTTGATATTCGTAATTTATCATTTAATGTATTATTTTGTACTGAACAGAATAAAAAATATATTTATTTAGTGTATTTTAGGCATAAATGTGATTAAATATATATATTTATAATGTGACAAAATATATTTCATATATGTAATATTAAATTTTATTAACAAAGTGGTGGTCACTATGTTAATAAATTATTTCAATTTTCAAAAAATGGTATTTACTCGTATATATTACTTTATTATGATAGCATCTGTTTTTTTATAAAATTTATTTTCAAGAAAAATTAGTAGACTTTATTCTAAATTTTTATATATCAGTTTTGTTTTAATGGACACTTGATTTTAGTGTGTGGCTGTTTAATAAAGTTATGTAAAATATTTTTTACAGATATCATGTTTAATCTTTGTTAGTTTTTTGTAATTAGTTAACTAGTTTCAAGGAGAAAATAATAGGGTAAATCATCAAAGGGACATTTAATCATTAAAGGGACATTTTTGTTTTCCTGTTTTGAAGGTTCATAACACTGAATTTCTGTTACCATCCAACAGTCTGTAGGTAGTAGTTTTATTGCCATGATGCAAAGTTAACTTGCATAATAAATGTTCGCTAACTGTGTATACCCAAAAAGAGATGTGAGAAGTGATGTCTTCATTGAAATCAAGTTGCTCTTCTGCCATTTACGCTTATAAGTATACTGTGAATACTTATAAGTTATAAGTATACTGTGAATAAATTGTTAAGAGAATTTTAAAAAAAAATTTTTATACCTTTTTTTAATTTAATTAATAAAAATAAAATATAATTTCATCATAATTCACCTCCACTCCCAAAAAATAAATTTTAGAGGTAACTTTTTATTGATTGTACATTTTGTAGTGGAATTTATTTTAGTTTCTTGTATTTAACATAGTGAACTTGGAAAAATCAAAAACTTTTCATAGAAGATGATTTTGGAGGTGGTGGTACAGTAAAAAATAAAAATTATTGTTTGGTTTGTTGCAGTGGTGATGACCGTAATGGCAGTACCTATCAATGAAATATGCGAGAACACAAAGTTGGCTCGTGAAATGGCCCTAATGGGCAATTACGAGACAGCAAGTGTTTATTATCAAGGTGTTATTCAGCAAATTCATCGGTTGCTCATCACTATTGCTGACCAAAGTCGTAAAGGAAAATGGCAGCAGGTAAGTTATATGTAATACTGTTTTTATTCTTGTTTTTCTTATGATGTCATTTTTTGTTAATTTTAATTTTTAAGTCTTAATACACATTCTTTATTCCATCCAGTTCTTTTTTAATTAATCACTAATATCAGCTGTTTTACATTGTAATACAACATTACATGATAATCTCATTTCATTCGTATAACATGATCGGTTAGTGGTTTAAGTTTATTTTAGATATGTCTTCAAAGTTTAACATTGAGTTGTGTGATTATTGTAATGCAGTTAATTTTGTTCTGTATGCATAAACTAGAACATTATTTTACAGTCAATAATAGTTTTTATGCATAAGCACATTTGCTACAGTTTTAAAGCATTTACATCTATTAAATATATCCAGTGATTATTTAGTTGAAAATGATTCCCTCTTTTCAGAAAGCCAAGAAAATAATGTGTGTGTGTATGTGTGTGTGTGTGTGTGTGTGCACAGGGGGTATAAGACATGTTAAGTTTTAGTTAACAGATGTATTATTATTTACTGCATATAACAAAACATTTTTATTGTTATTAAGTTTATTATGTAAAAAAAGTCAAATTTTCTTTTTTTCTTTCTACTTCTGCTTTTGCCAGGATCTCATTAATAAAAATTTATAATATTGTATAAAGTCATTTTTTTTCTCAATGTAGAATAAAACAAAAGGCTCACTCATTAATTGGAGTAATGCCAGTAAACAACAAATTGAAAACACTAGGTCAGTAAGTATTTCTCTTTTGGCCAACACATGACTTTCTCTTATAAAATGCAGAATACAAATAAATAAAGAATATTAAGTAATTGTAAACTGATATCATTTCCTCCTTACCTTTTATATAAATAGATAAGTACAGTGGAGTAAATATTGTGTTTTAGAGTTGAAAACATTTTTTGAAAACAATATAACACATAAAGTAGTAGGAGTTCGGTGATTTTGAATTTGTAATACTTATCAGTTAATTTATCTTACATTTAATATTTATAATCATATCTTTAGATAATGTTTAACTGAGGTACCATTCTTCACACAGGTAAATACTGATACCCTCTAAGAATAGTTTAAAGGAAAATGTGGTAATAAGTTATCTTAAAATTTTAGTTATTGTGCAAAATTTTTAGTTTCTATTCAACATGTTAGGTACCATCTCATGAGTTAAGGAGACCATGCTTGGAGACTATTTCCACAATTTAATAAGGATAAGTCCTTATTAAATTGTGGGAATGGTAAAAAAAAAACTCCTTTTTTATTTTTTTTTTTATGGCCCGGAAGGACAAATTAGTCATTTATATTTAGTCTTTCTTTCTTATCTTTCAATACTCTTTCATCTCTGTTCGTTCCTGGAAAATCCCTTTTCCCTTCCTCTGTCCAAACTGTCCCCATTTTCTTTTTAGGCTCTTCTGAAAATTTAACACCGTGCAAGTTGTTATAATTTCCAGATCCTATTCTGAGATCTTGCAGTGCAATGCCTGCTTCTTTGATGTCTTGAAGCACTTCAGTGAGCCACACTGGTTGCGTTTTTAGCTTTAGCAATATTTCCAAGAATTGTTTACTTTTCCTTGATTCCTCCAAATGCGAGGTGGCCAAAAAATCTTATTCACTTCTTTCTTATTTCTTCTGTAATCGGTGTAACGACCTCATAGATTTTATGGTTTGGGAGCAATCTTCACTTTCTTTCCACCAATATTATCCATTTTTATTTATGTATTATTTTTTTATTAATCTTATTTTATTTTCAGAGATGAATTTTATTTTCTATTACAATTTACAATGAAAGATAATTTATAAGAAGTATGAAATCCAGCCTTCCAATTGGATGAAACAACCCTTTTAGAAATGCATTTTCATAGAATATTATTATTTGTTGAAAAGACAATTTATATCTTTTGATTAGGGAATACAACTATAGTTGTATTGCTTTTTGAGGTGTTAAGATAATTCCTAAACTCAGAATAAATATTTACTTTTAAGTATTGTTTACATTATATGTATATGTATATATATATTCCTGATAAATCTCAATTTTACAAACTAAATCTATCTCCTTCAAATCGAATAAGAAATACTAGTTTTCAAAAATTGGTTTGATATTGTTTACTGGTTAGGTTTGAATGAAGAATAAAATTCTCTTTTACCATGTACTTAGTTATTAGTCATTTGTCATACAGGTTTTATTATTAAGTTCATTGAGAATTGAGAATAATATCTATGTATGAATAAATATGAATATAATTAATTTCAGACACATTCTAAAAAAAAAGATTTTGTAGTTATTATAGTATTTATGCCGTTGTTTAATTATTCATTTCTAATTTATGATATTATTCTTGTCTTTCACTCATATAGTCACTGAGAGAGTTGAAAGAATTTTCTTACAGCTAGATGGTGAACTATTGATTGTCTGTGTCTTTACAACTTCTGGTAGGTGATTCCAGAGATTGGCTCCCATATAGTTGTATTTTTCATCAATTTTTTGTTAAGCAGTGAATTTACACTACCAAAGGAAAATAAATATCCAACCCAATTTCAAATTTCCAACTCTTGTGGTATTGGCATGCCTTTTTCAATCCCATTTTAATTTTAATTTTAATCCCCTTATGGATTTAGTTAAAGTTATTTTTGTTTCCTTCTGAAGGCCCTCGTAGCATATCTATGCCAAATCTAGCTATTTAGGGAATTAGAAAATGAATGGTGCCCGTGACAGCTTTCAAAACATATATAATTAATGAAAAAAATTTTTTTAATAAATCAAAATCCCAAGCTTAATAGTTTATATAATAAACTTTTCGAATCCATGAATTCATTATCCAATTGTAAAATATTATAAATATCGTAATACTAATAAGTTATAAAATATTATACAATCGGGTAATGCATTATCATCATCGTTTATAAAGCCTTACGATTGTTATGACTAATTGAATTACGTATCATTATGGTTAATGTAGCTAAGAAAGCAGATGTACAAATTTAAACTGTTCAACATGTTAAAAATATATTTAGGTATCTATTTGCGAAAAATAAACATACATTTATGAATGAGCAAGTAAATTTTTAACAGGATGAATTATTAAAATTGGCACACTGGCTTTAATAACTAGCTTAACTGTAATCCTTATTTTACCAAGTTTTGATTACTATAATTGAGTAATTAGTTTATTCAGTAATGACAAATATCAGATTAAACAATGGGTAGTGCATTACATTATTTAAAGTATTCTGTAGATGATGATGAATTTAAAAAGCTTGCAGTTTTAGTTTGGTAATAAGTGGTTTTTATTAATTATAATATGTGATCATATATGATGTAATATTTTCTGATTACATCATAGTATCATACTTCTAATTATCTATTTTCATTGATAGTATATGCAGTTTTATCTTTTACTACTAATGTTCTGATGTTTTTTGTAAAATGTGATTTCCTTCCACCATGTTCATGTCTAAAGTATTGATGATACACCATCTTTCTGGAGGTTCTATAATCCTGTTTTGATGTTTGATAGTGCTATACACAACACTGAACGCCAGCATATTCCGAGTGAAACACTTCTTGATTACATTGGTTCCATGATACTTATAAAATTCTTGATACTTCAGTAATTTGTTTATAAAATTCTCTAGATTTTCTTGTTTGGTATCTGGTTATGGTTGTATTGGCTCAAAAATTCTTATTAACTCTTGTTCATTGATTTGTACTATGAGTATAATAATGTCTTTTTATAACACATTGTTTGCAGTTAACCATCTTAATGCATCATAAACTATTGTATGTGATAAAAAAATTTTATTACACTAAAGTTAACAAGATATTCAGTGATAACAATTATTCCATCACTACTCAGAGATCTTGGAAGCATGTTTGGTAGTCTTTCACTGACTTCAAATATGTTTTGAGCAAACAAGTATGGATACTACTAGCAATCAAACCTGTTGCAATGTCCCTTATTATATGCATGTGATTCGATATTTCAGACATAATATTTCATTTTTCTCTTAACTTACTATCCATGAATCTTGCTATTTGGACTTGCTCCATTGTTTTGTGAGAAAACCTGTTATGTCTTTATATCTTAAAGTTATTTATTTGTCTTGTAAGTATGGAGTAAATATTATCCCTGTGTTTCTAAGTCACATACTCAATGAAGGATTTTTATTTGTAGGTAAAATTTGCATTTAGATCAGTTATATAGCGCTTGATATAAGTTTATTGGTAGTGCAATTGTTTAGAATTAAACTGATCAGTGATACTTAAAGCACATAAATTGTTTTAAAACTTGACACAAATTTTTTCACTACATAATTTTTGCTGAACTGAAATTGAAATTAATGCCCTTATTTATATTTTACTTTCTTTCCATCTATAGAAAAGTGAACATTTTCTCTTAAGCACTATAATTGGAATTCAAGTTAAGCGGGTTCTGGATAGGTCAGATTCAGCTGCTCGTCAAACTAATTTATTCTAAAATCATATTAATTCAGCAATACTCATTAATAATTTATAGCTTGTACTACTTTTACTCATTATTTACTATGTTTAAGAAGTTTGTTGTTCTTTTTCTTTTTAAGCATTTGTAATTTGTGATGTCATTAGAAAATTAATGCAAAACTATCCTCATTGAATACTAAACATATTAACATTTATAGTGGAACAAATCTATGGTTATTGTATATTTATCTTACTATGAGTGTATTAAGTAATGAGAATTCATTTAACTTTGAATATTGCAACTAATTTAACAAGATAAATACAGTTTTAAACATTTTTTCCACTTCATTGAATTTTGCATAATTATAATGTGTGCTTAAAGTGAATAATTTTGAATATATATATTTTTTAATATTATTTATATATCTTTATGTCAATGTATTTTCTATTCTTCATTCTTTGCTTGTAAGTTTTTAAGTAATATATAAAAAAAAGTAAGGGCTCTTGTAGTTGAGTCTTCTCTATTAATCAAGTTTGTTTTTTAGTTGCCAATCACAAGTCTTCACATTTTGTACCAATGACCAAAAGGACTAAACTATATCTGCAGTAATATGTACCACAGAAATGCATGTTATTACATAATCTATTGAAGTAAAACGCTAAACTATTTGAGTACTATTACCATTGTGTAATATTTTATTATGTTATATAAATATCATATAATTAACACTTCTAGTTATCCCTGAAACTACATGAAGTTATGTTAACACCAGCAAGCTTAAGATAGACACTACACTGTTTGCAAAATACCACTGTACTTTACACCAATAAAATTTGTTTAAATAGTATATAATTCTATATAAGTTATGTTGTGAGTTAATGTGGAATCATATTGACTGTTGTTTTAAGTTATTTTAAATTACTTTTATTTTCTCTGCTCATGAGCACTTACATTATACCTAGACCTATATGGAATCAATATAACAATAAATTATTAACCTATTATAATAATAATACATACATACTAAATTATTAAGCTATGTGGAACAAAATGTTATGGTTTCTTCATTCATCATTTTCCATTACACCATCTTTCAAAGTTAAAAAAAAGTAGATAGTACTGAACAACTAAGAAAACTTTTTATGAAAAGTCCTGTATCAGTTGATATATTTTTCTCTTGAACTGGTATAGTCATAATGATAATAATAATATATTTAATATGTATATTATATATTTATATTATTTAATAATTTATTTATAATATATTAACATATATCTAATAATATATTTATGAATGAACTTAATTTTTGAAAACTGAAAACTTTCATTTAAAAACTTTGTAATTTAAAGTAAAAATATTTTAGCACAAGATTTTGTTTAATTTGAAATTAATGCTAGTATCCTTCAGTTACTCCAAGTGAATTTAATTAAAAAATGATTAGGTTTTTATTATTCTTATTACCATCAAACTTATCCTAACGTACATCAAAATTTTAAAGAACAAATAGAAGGATCAACAATATCCATAAAGATATGCAAGAAATAAACATTACCATTGAAGAAAACAAGACTGGAACACATTTCGAGACAATGTCAAGAATTTCAGTGGGTTCCAAGAACTAACAAAACAAGTCAACAACAACTTGGTATGGTCTGAGGAGAATAAACAATTCCACAAAAAAAAAAATGAAAAACTGCTAGAGTAGAAAAGATTAAAAACCATGTGTATAGATCAGTCTGTAGATGGACTAAATAAATTTATAAAAATAATTAGGAATAAAAAATATGTTTTTATGAACCAGTAGTCACTTAATGTATTCATCACTTGAAAAAATTAACTCTTCAAAGAATTTCTGTAAAATTTGACATTCGATTTTTTTTCTTTTCTTTATTCCAAATATCTAATAAGATGAAAATTGTGTAATATTTTAATACTGGAAAAAGTTCATACTAATTGTTAATCTTTACTTGTGTTTACAAATACAAATGATCTTGTTGTGTTTGCAGAATAGTATCTAAATTATATTCATATTGAGAAAAGAAAATGATTTTATTTTTTTTAGAGTGGGTTGCCCCACACCTAATTTAAACAATGTATGTAGCCCATTGTTTTACAACATAAATCAGTACATTAATTTGTTCCTGTATGCTATCTGTTATCTGTCCTAGCCTTTTGGTTGTGATGCATGTAATGAAATCTGAGGTTATGCTACTCTATTATCAGTTATTTGTTTCATATCCCTTGTAGATTTACCTTCTCCAGATTCTTTTATTTGCAAATTAATTAAACCTGTATGTCATAACATAAGGCCCTTCAACCTAGCTGGTCCCTTTATAAGATCCGCTACACATTTCTTTCCTCTTCTGTCCGTCCTAAGATGTGTTGATTTCAAATTTTATTGGCACACCTAATTCCTGTAATACGTTCATTTCAAAGACCTCTATTCTTTTTCTTTTGCTACGGTTCATTCTTAACTACCATAAAGCATTACACATTACACACATATTTACAAGAATTTCTTTTTAATTATTAAATCTACATTTAACAATAGCAGAATTCTGTTTTACATTAAATCTGTGCTCAGCTTGCTCATATCCATCTGCTGTTGATGTGTCTTTTGTATTTTTATTACCTAAATAACAAAATTCTGCCTTTCTGATTAATTGTGTTTTCCTTTTTTTAATATTTAAATTTTCATTATTTTACTCTCAATTTCCTTTCTTTATTTTTGTTTTATTTTTATTTGTTTTCAAAATAATTTCTTTTCCTGCTATTTTCCATTTTTAGTTTCCCCCAAAAAATGTTTCATCAACATATCTATTTTTTTCATATATATATATATATATATGTATGTATAGTTAGTTATGTATTATATTTAAATTTTTCATACAATTTGTATATTATTTCTACTATGTAATTAGTTGAAAAACAATGGAAACAGACTCCACTCTTCTCTCATACCTTTCTGAATCAGACTGTGCCTTTCTTCATCTTCTACTCCGACGTACATAGCTTGTACAAGAAAAGTACCTTCTTCCCCTACATTTAGATACAATTTTGTTAAAATTTTACAAATTGTATAATTCCATATTATAAAATAGTCTTCTTAAGCTTGCCTTTTAAAAATTAATCTGAAGATCAGAATGGCCTCCATCACACTCATTCTCTTTTTGAAACTCAGCTGATTATCATTCCATGTACCTTCTACCATTCTTAGCAAATATTTTTTCCAATTATTGAGATAATAGTGTAGTAAATTCTCTTTGTCATTTGTTTTCATAACTTTTTTGTTAGATATAATATCTAAATTAGTAGCTAAATTATTTTTTTATAAAAATAATATTTAAAGTATGTAAATAGTTTTAATATTTATTTTATTAATTTGATGTGATTGCAGGTACAACAAGAAATAGCCAGGGAATATGAACAGTTAAAAGGAGTCATGAATTCATTACACATGTTTAAAACTGAATCTCACACAGATAGACCACTTAGTATGTATTCCATTAAATATTTCATTTATTTTCTAAGTAAATAAGTAATCTACCAATTGGTTAGATAATTAACTTTTCTTTTCTCAACAAACGTTAGCTTACAGTGTAGTTTATACCACCAAGTTTATCACCTCGACTGGTCAGCAGGCCAATCTATATATTTCAAACTAGATTTGATGGTTTCAGTAACCATTGAAACAGGTTAACTGAAAACAAAGTTAACTATTTAAGAATACATATATTCGTGATGGAAACTTATTTTGAGACAAAATTTCATGTTGATTATCAGCAAAAGTTCATGGAGAAATTTAAAAAGGAAGCACCAATGAAAAGTATTATTCAGAAGTTAGTTAAAAAATTTTGTGAAACGTGGGTTTCGTATAAGACCAGAAACGTCCCCAACACAGGTCAGTTTTAGCGATGCAGGTCGTGCAGGATATTAAAGTGGCAGTTATAAGATTTGCTATTAATTCTTTGTGGAGACTAGGTCAGAAAAACAACATTTTACTTGGCTCATTCCACACTGCAGTGAAGAGAATGCTGAAATGATATCCGTATTGAAAGTAAGTTTTCCATGAACTAACTAATGCTGATTATGTTGGGTAAAGTTAACAAAAAACACACAGCTAGTATTTGCCAAAAGAAATTGGACTTTATTGAAAGTGTACCAAATAAATTTATGTTATAATTATAATCTTAAAACATAACAGGAAATTATGAAATTAGCATGACTTAATACTACTTAATATATCAGCTGAATTAACAAATGAATAATGCTGTTAAATACAAAAATACATGAATAAACCTTTATAAATACACAGTGTAACAGAGCCGGAAAATAAGAGAGTTGTTTACAATAATTTCAATATAGAAGGCGTTAAATCACAATATAATCACATTAAAATAAATAATAATATAAATAGAATTTATTCTAATAGTAAGTTTATCTTGAAAGTATTAAGTTACAAAGAAGCACAAAAACATAACTTCATATCCGGAGTAATTTTCTTTAGATTAATTTAAGAGAATATGAATTCAGTGCATGAATAGATAAGAATTAATCTCGGCGATTAACAAGTTAAATTAGATTAAATGATAGAGTTGATTGCAATAAACCTTTCAAGTAAAGGTAATTTGCTCTGAGTAACTGACGTTTGAACACGCACTTTTGATGAACAACACGAAATATAATAATAGTTATCAATAATAATATATGAAATATATCGCACATAAGTTTTATAATTCTGAAGTAGTGTTTAAATTAAAAGTAGATTTGATAAGAACGATAGTTTGCATTTAATAACCCATAAAATGGGCTACACATGAACAAGGATAACATAAACGTTTAATATGAATAATAATGAATAATTTGCACTTGCCTGTATCACACACAAATATTAGCAAGAGATGAACTCGTAAAAGCAAGTACAGATGAATACATATGTAATCCTGGGCGTAGTCCGCACTGGTGTATCAGGAATACAGAGGTGTGATGTGGTTTGGTGGTAGAATGATGCGTAGAATCTCAGATGTGTAGTGACGAGTTTTGAGATTCTGCTTGAATGAGAAAATTACCACAAAGTTTGCAGGAGAGTATGGCCATAGGCGACTGCACTGGTGAGATATTGGATCTACTCTGCCGAAAAGATGGCGAAAGAAAAAAGGGGAAACCAGATCCAGGTAGTGGACAGGAGAGAGTGTGTGTAAAAGACAAGAGATGTGTGCATGTATTAGTAAGGGGACAAAAGAATAACGGGTGTATGAAAAGGGTAATCAAAAATAATTCGATAGAAGAATGGACGCGGTCACTAAGGATGACGGAGGGAGGGTCGAACACGAGAACAAAAATAAAAACAGGTAGATTTGACAAACCCAAAAATACGAAACAAAGTGAAATCTAAACATTCCTTGTAACAAAACAACGGGACCCACCCTAGCTTGGAATTCGTAAAAAATAACGGAAACTTTACGCTAAAATGGCGTAAACAGATTATGCTAAAAGGGTTCACTACTGTCAACGGTTCAAGAACTTCATTAGAGTTTTTTTTCACAGATGAAGCATGGTTGATAGAAATACCAAGGTTATAGTCAGAATTACTGGACCTGGGCTACTGAAAACCCACACATTTTTTTTGAATCTCGCTTATACCCACAAAAAATAGGTGTATTGTGTTCGGTTTCTATTATCAACTGATAATAGAACCCATGTTTTTTTTTTTTAAACTGTGGAAGCTTCTGTCTATTAAGAAATTATGCTATAGTTCATAGCCTTACTGCAAGAAGATGAGCGTGACTGTTGGTTACAACAGACAGCACCACTTGCCATACATGTTGCTCTACATGGAGATACTACAGGATTTTTTCGTTGGAAGAACCATTTCTAAAGGATTGTGACCAACAAGATCCCTTGATCTGACTAATCCAGACTTCTTTCTGTGGGGTTACTTAAAAGAAATTGTTTATAGGAGCCAGAAGGAATTGAAAACAAACATATTATCAGTGCTACCCAGGAAATAGACAGGGTACTGCTAACAAGAATAACCAGGAACATGGTCAAACTTGTTAATAAATGCTTAAAAGTTGATGAACATCATTTTCAACACCTTCTGTAAATTATTATATAAGTGTATGCCAATAAATTATTATTTATAGACTAAACTAAGTGATGGGTGGCATCTTTTAAGTTGAACACTATAAAAACGGAAAATATAATATTTATACTGTTTGAATCGTCAAGTAACTTGGCTGGTGGTATTTCCCTAATTTCGTATAGTAACAACTAAATGAGTAAAATTTTTGCAAAAATAACCATTTTATTAGTTTAAGGTACAGTAATGAATAGCGTGTTAATTATAGTGAACTGTAAGATTGAAAGTCTGGTCTTAAATAGCAATAAATGTCTGCTATGTATACATTTAGCCTGAAGTAAAATATTCCAAATAGTTATTTTCATATATGTACAATTAATCTATTTCAGTATTTATCTCATAACAATCAATATATTACAAGAAAGTATTTTGAGTTTCTTTAATTTGCTACTAAATCGTACTGTTTGTAAATATAATTTTATGTTTCAATATTTAATTAGTTTGGTTTCATATTTAAGACAAAAAATTGTTTACAGATTCAGTAATTAGGCCAAACACATTTGAGGAGCCAACAAGAGATCCCACAATTTGGTTTGGTTCACCACGTGATCCTGATATGTGGCCACCACCTGCTGATAGAGATCCTGATGTATGGCCTCCTCCTACACCTGTAGAACATAGGTAACATATCTATAATAATTATTGTAATTTATTGTTAGAATTTCAAAAATTATAATTTCCTAGGATATTTAATTTTTTATAAAAAAAGAAAGAAAAAAAGGTATTATGTTTATTAAAAGTTGCAAAACTTACTGAATTGGCAACCTTTTTTTATTTGTAAAGAAAAGCGTTGTTCATTACCTTCAGTTAGTATCTATTTTTTTCAGTGACTACTCGTCTGTGCTCTAGTATGCAGCTCTTTTGTTATTTTTATTGTTTTAATCTTGAAAACAAAATTTATATTGCATGTTACTTTTGAATTTTTTCTTTTAATTTTTGTAGATTTCAACATGTTTTCATTTACAGGTTTTTATTTTACTAAAAATGCATTAACCTATCATTTTTTTAATTGTATATGATTATTTTAAATTTGTTTTAGCATCTTTAGTATAGAATTGCATAAAAAGATGTACAATGTACATGTAATCTGCGTTTATCATAAAGGGGTTTTTAATTATAATTTAGATGAAAACTGAAAAAGATAAATTTTCTTAAATTACACTGATAGACAAAAAAAAAATTTTAATGTTTTTTCTTAGTGTGATACCATTTCTTGAATTTTTTGCATACATTACAGATCTGTAAATATAATTTTTCTATCACCCTTAATTTTAAATAAATTATGCTTAAAAAAATTATGGGAAAATATAGGTAAAATCTTTAGATTAATAATTTTGCGTGGCCATATCAGTGTTAGAATGTTAGAAATAGCCTCAGGCACATGCTGAATTAATGTCCAACAGTAATCAGCCAGAATATTAGTATTCCATTTCCCTTTATTCATCAGCTTTTCATCACCAAAATGTCTTTGTGGAAACGTTCACCATGTTCGTCACTTATGTCTCTGAGGTTGTCCGGGAAAAAATCCAGATGTGAGTGGAGGAAATGTATTTTCAAAGACATATTACATCCCATAGCTTTGTATGAAGTAAGAAGTCGATTAACAGTATTGTGGTAATTGTCAGATGTTTGTTTGCCAAGAAAAGTTTTACAAACGTCTTTAAATAAAGCCCAAGCTGCATTTTCTACATAATTTAACATTGAGTTAAATGATGTACATTGTCTTTGACCAACTCTCTTTTTGAGGACCAACAAATATTCCTTCTTTAATTTTTCCTTCACTTACATTTGGAAATTTCTGGCTGATGTACAAAAATCCGAGACTTCCTTCTTCATTGCTTTTATAAAATTTTTCATAGTCCTAGCTTGATATGGAGAAGGGGTAAAAATATTTTTTCTGGCTTCAACTAAGAGCTCATGAATAATATTTTTCCCATTTAGAGTTAAGTTGTCCCATTTCTTTCACTCTTTGGTAACATATGTTTATCCCTAGCTTGGCTGTCCCACTCACAAAGAAAACACATGTACTTAGTATAGCCTAACTGTATGCCTAACAAAATAGCTATAACTTTCAAATCACCACATATGTTCAAGCTATGTTTTTTATAATTTATTTTTTTAAGAACGTCTTACATCACATGTATGTTTCTTTCAAATTAATACCATAAGCAATTGATATTGAAGGATATTTGTTACAGTCTTGTAGTAGAACCAGTTTTAAACTATACTTGGACGAATTTATGAAAAGGCGCCAGTCCTCAGGTTTATGAACTTGTCCTAAATGCAACATAAGCTCACCAATATTTGTGCAATAAACCAAATTATATTCATTGATAAGGTACTGAGAAAGTTCTTTTTGTCGGCTTTGACAGCCCAAAATTTTTGTATTTTTTTTAAGTAAATTCTAACCTTGCAATTTTGATCCTAATAGTTCAGCTTGATTTTTTGATAAATTTAAATCCCTAACCAAGTCATTTAATTCTCCTTGTGATATAAGATGTGGCCTATTGGAAGATAATTCAAAATCAAAATCATTGTTGTCTTCTTAAGTATTGCCTGATTCTTCATTGCTGCTTTTGAAACATACATTCACAGGTGGCTCAGGAACTGGAATAATTTCACTGTTAGGTACAGGCCTGATTGCAGATTGCAATGAAGGATATTTTACAGTATGTTTAGATATTTTAGAAATTTCAGATACACTTGTTAAACAAAAGTAACAGTCGTTACTTTGGTCCTTTATTTCACGACAAACCATAGGTACACCAAATGGCAAAGCCTTCCGTGTACCTTTCAGCCTTCCTCTTAAATATTCAGAACAATTAGTGCATACTGCATGAGGAGCCCATGCACCAATTTTACACTGAAAGTACTTTTTGTATGCTTTTAATTAAAGTATGCTTTTTTAATTAAAGGTGTAATGTTTTTTCTATTTGATTTTATGGTAAACTCACCACATGCATAACAAAAGGCATCCACATCATTTACACAATTTCAAGGCATTATGACACTGCACTGTTAACAAACTTAAGATAGCAATAAGACTGAACAAAATTAATTTCTTTAATTTAAAATCCTTTAATTAAAATTTAAAAAGTTTTCAAAAATGGTGGGTGATAGAAAGATTGTGAGTTCATATCCGTTCTTAGTATCAAAAAACAGATTAAAATCATGTATCATATGTTAGGAAACAAAAGTTATGTTTATCAGTGTTATTATAATAGTGCTGTAGGATATTTAGGAACTGTTTCTCTTACCCCTTGAATTTTTTTTCACCTGAAACATCTAAAAAAGCAACTTCACAGGAAATTAAAGGATTTGAAGGTAGAATAAAAATATGAATGTCAAAATCATATTTAATAAACTGATATCTTTACTTCACTATTATTTAAAAAATGTCTGATAAGATTATGCAGACGATGTCTCTTTATTAACAAAGAATTTCCTCTGCCTCTATTCTAACCCTGTCCAATTCTTTAAAACTTTATCTACCTGGACAAATAGATTGATTGATTTTTTTATGTCTAGAAATCAATTAAAAAAAAGTTGTATTTATGTAGGTCTAATATTATCATGTACATCATCAAAAAAAGTTGGTAATTTTCCCCTTGAAAATAACATTTTTTAATAAAATATGAAAACCACGAATGCAGTAACAATCAAGACATGCATAAAAAAAACCTCATCAAATGCATACATTTTTTTCAGCTGAGTTCTGAAAAACTCGCTATGAGAAATATGTTCAATCCACACATATAGAAAACATATATAAAATACATCAAAGAATGAACATCACCAAAAACACCTTGTGACAGAAAGTAGATAATAATATTTCCAACTGTTTAATATGCTCCAGTAAAATGTAATTTGTCTGAATCTGCAAAATAACAAAGTTTCAGTTTTGACCTCATCATTTAAAGTGAATCATCATTCAGTGAGCAATTTCTTCAGTTTTGGGAAGCAGAAGTAATTGCTGGGAGCCAAATTTGGTGAACATGGCGCATATCCAAGCACTTTGAAGCAGAGGTCATAGAGTCTTGCAGCAACAAATCAAAATGTGTATACAGGTCCACTATCATTGTGAAAGAACACTTTCTTTTTGATCAGGTGTGGATGTTTAGCTTAAAACGTACCCTTCAACTGTCCAATAGGAAAATGCAATGCTTTCCTCCGCTAATGGTCTTGCCCTTATCCAAGTAGTCAGTGAGCACTGCTTCATGAAAATCCCAAAAAGCTATAGCCAGAATTTTTTCTGTAGACAGAACCATTATCGCTTTTTTTTGGCATACTTTCACTTGCTCCATGCATTATTTGTATAATTCTTTAGTTTGGTGTGTAATGGTAAATTCGGTGTTTCATTTAAACATGTTGAAGAGACTGTGCAGAATCGTGTATAAATAAGTTTTAACACTAATGAAAAGTGTAAATTCAAATGACATTAAAAAATGTCTTTAGATCGAATCCATTTTTGCTCAAATATTAACAGATGCAGAACCCAACATGCGGAAAGCTTTTTCATACCATAATTATTGTATAAAATGTAGTGGACAAGTCTACTAAGATGTTAGTGTTGTTGACAAGTTTGCGTCAACGATCATTTAATACAGTTTTGTGGATTTTTATGACGATTTTTTCTGTCATAGGGTTTTTGGGCATCCCAAATATTAATTTCCTGATGAATGACCATGCTTAAATTTAGCAACCCCATTTTACCATCAAAAATAAAGGGGAAGAATCCTTTAAAGTGGAACCTAAATCTTTCTATACATATGTTGGGTTAAACATTTTAAAACAAAGTAATTCATAATAGCTTCACTTTCATCTTTTTCCATTTTTTACAAAATGTCAAAACTTGTTTGTTTTTTTGATTGCCTTAACAAGAAACTAAATGCATGATGTGTCTGATACTTCTTAGCATGCCATGTAAAGGATTATAATACACAGATATAATAGACATTTGGTCATACTTGTACCACCTCTATGTCAGGCTGAGAACTTTCCAAACGACCTAGTAGGATGCAAAAAAATACAATAAATCAACAACACATGCATTGGTGAACATTACAACTCAAAAATATGCAGATTGAACTTTGCCAACCATATTAAATATTCCACTAGACAGACTGGAGACACAGATACAAAGAATAGATGCAAGCACTGTGCACAAGAACAAAATCAACTTTTGTATATCAGCTCACAGAAACAGGAACTTACGTAGATATCAACCTAATTTATAAATTTTGCACATAATGTTTGAAAGCTGAAAATTCAAAATCCTTGAAAAATTATATGAGGTTATATAAATGCATTAAATTTTCCTTAATAATAGTTTACTCTTAAACAAAGTGTGTACAGAATAAATGAAAAAAAATCACGTTAGGTTCTGTAATTTTTATATATATCAGAATATTTTTAAGAAGATTATGATTATATTAGTTTTATTTATTTAAAAGTTACCTATCTTGAAAGTAGAAAATGAGAAAATTTTATTTGAAAAAACTATTTTTTATTGGATTTTTTTTTTCTAGAAATGCACCTAGTATTAGACCTGTCCGAGGCCAACAAAAGAAAACAGATATGCGTGGAGGCAATAAAAATCAGAAAACAAGTAACTTTGTTAATAGAAGGAATGATATCAAAACAAATATTAAAAGACATGATGAAAGAGGAAAACCTGGATTGAAAAATTCTCATGCTAATAATCACCATAATAATAATAGTAACAATGGTGTAAACAGTGTAAGTATTTAAAAATAACTAACAACTTTTAAGATTAGTTGAATTTTTTAAGAAAATTTTAATCATTAGATTTTTTCAAATCACTTAGGGCCTTTGTGACTTTGTTATCTAATAGATTTTGTAAATAAATTCCTTAGAGAAAAATAAATTTTACTTAATCATTCAACTTGTTTGTGTTGCAAAAAAAAAAGATAATAATTATGTATAAAAATATATTTTTCGTGAAGTGCCATTAAATTAAAGATTAATCTCAATCTTTAAACTAACAACAGTTGTTAGTTGTTAGAAAAACAATAATTTCAGTATTTATTTTGTAAAAGTAATTTTCCTTTATAAACTTACATTTATCTTCATCCAAGTACTTGAATATTTTTCTAACTTAGTTTATTGATTGTTTGGTAGTGTGTATTATTAGATAAATATTTGGGTTGGAGAAAGAGTTTATTTGTGTTCTATTGGTAAATGGCTTTAGGATCGCATAACTTGAAAATGAATGAAAATAAAGAAGAAATGTGATACATTTTGAAATTTTATTATAAAAAAAGGAATAATGCAACTCAGGCTGCTAAATAAATTCATTATTTATATGGTTATGATGCAGCATCAATACATTTGGCACAAAGCTGGCTCAACCACCTTCAATGTGGAAATTTTGATGTGCATGATGCACCTCATGCTAGTTAGTCAGTGATTGAAAAAGTTAATGAAATCATGAAAAAAATTGAAAAAGACCGGCAAATTAGCAGTCATGAAATCAATACTGAACTAAACATCTACCTTCAAACAGTTTAAAACTGTTGAAAGTTGAAACGCCCACACATTGATAAAACATCGGAGAAGATTATGAATGACTTCTTTGTGCATTTTGGGAAATTGTCACCATTGGCAAATATTACTGTCATAGGAGAAGAAAGCTTTTGCAATGAAATGTTCTTCATGCACCACGCATTAGGGTCAGGCATTCCAAAATTGACAATGCGAGATCATATGCAGGACTTGAAAATTAAATGTTTTCGTCCAGTCACAGTTAATGAGTTCAGTAACAATCACCTTGATTGACATGTTTATGCATGTCAGTTATTGCTTGAACGCTTATCTAAGAACAAACTATAAAAATAACGTCATCTTTTCAGACGAGCATACGATTTATCAAAGCTCATGTAACTGAAATGTTTTTTCTGAACGAAAGACAATCCTCACTTTTTTGAGGAAATCAAACACCATTCACCTCATTTTTTTTATGATTTGGGCTGGTTGATAACTGATCTCCTCAGGCCTTATTTTTTTGATGGTGCGCTTAATCAACACAGTTACCTAAGAATGGTCAATGAGTGGTTGCTTCCAGAATTAACAGCAAAAGAGATCGCTACATCATTACATTTCAGCAAGACGGTGCTGTAGCACATTTTGCTTCGAGTATCTACAAACACCTCAGTGAAATTTTTCCAAATTGCTGGATTGGATGTGGGTCAGAAGAGTTACTGGCTCCATTGCCTTTGCCAGCAAGAAGTCCTGATTTCATCACACTTGACAATGTACTCTGGGGTTTTGTAAAGGAGGAAATTCCAGATATATGAACAATGAGCAGTTTCAAGACACTGTTCAGTCAGCATTTGAAATGATCGTCCCTGATATACTGTTGCAGATACACCAACCAGACATGGAGGCGCATACAGCTGGGATTTGAATGTAGTGGAACCCACACACATGTTTTAGATCGATAGAAGTTAAGTTGCATCTATTCTACTAATTTCATAACTAGCATAAAGGGACTTGCCACCCACCCCATACAATAACTACCACTCTACTTCTAAAAACACTGTTAACAATTGGAAAGTTCACATCAAGAATCAAGATAGGAAATGCGCCATCTTCCATCATGACATGCTGGACCCTACACACTTTCAGTGATCCGTTTAAAATTAAGAGAGCTTGGCTGGGAAGTTTTGATGCATCTATCATATGGACCTGACCTTTGATCATAGACTATCATTTGTTTTGTTCTCTACAGGACCATTTTAATGATATAAAGTTGGCTTCAAAAGAAGCCTTTGAAAATCATTTCATAGTGTTTCATCCGGAAGTACAGTGATATAATTATAATTTTATCTCAAAAATGTCAAAAGGTGATCGATCAAAAAGCTACACATTTGGTTTAATAAACTTCATTTGAAATATAATAAAAACGTTGTTTTATTCTTGCATTAAGTACAAAGAAACTTTCCCTGAATGTAAAATATGACATATGGTTGGATGATAAACAAATATTGTTTTTTATTTTACAGCAAGAGAAAACTGATAATAAAGAAAAGGAGGAAAATAAAGAATTGCAGCAAAATGAAGAAAAAAAATTTGATCCATCTGGTCATGATCATGATCTTGTTGATATGTTAGGTAAGTTTGCTAATATTTTGTTTTTACCAAATTTAAGAAAAAAAAGGAAGATTCTGAATTTGATCTGTTTATTTGTCATATAAGATTTAAAAATTTTTTTTGTAAGTTAAGTTTTTTTATAGAAGAGTATTGCTGAGTTATGCAATATATTACAATAAAGTTTCATAATATCACGAAAAAATTTTAAATTATTTTATTCTATTCTCAAAACCTTTACTAAATCACCATTACATTCTCAGGTACTCGAAAAAATAAAAAAACCAGTTGTTGATTACAACATTTGGAAATTGATTTCAATCTAGCTAGTAGCAGTCATTCATCCTACATCTCAAAAATTGTTCTGCTTCTTTATTACATTATGGACAAATGGAACCAATTAAGCTTTATTTATGGAAATTGCGCTAGGTGAAATCAGTAGTTACAATCATTACTGTTTCTTAAATGAACCACTAGCAGTCTCATAATCTCTCTTCATCATTGCCCAAATTTCTAAATTCAGAATTGTAATAGGAAAATAAACAAGCAGTTTGTGTTTCATGGTAATATACCATAATGTAAGCCTGACGGTCAAATTTTTGAAGACACTTAATTAAAAGATTTTCCAAATGAAAGACAAACTTATTTAATCAGATATTTATATTATATAAATTAAGTTTCAGCCATTGAACGTATTTTTGTAGCTTTAAAACAACATAGTAAATTCAGTTCAGGACAGTGATTAAGTAAACAATGATTGATTGAAAAGAAAGTTTACCTTTAAAATCATTCTTTACCATACATCACTGTGTCTTTAGTTTCCACATGTTTCTTAAAATTTATATTTTAATATTTATTATTAAGGAGTGTGTGTGGTTTTTTTTTTTAGAAAGGGATATTGTCCAGAAAAATCCAAATATTCATTGGGATGATATAGCAGATCTTCATGAAGCAAAACGTCTGCTAGAAGAAGCTGTTGTTCTTCCTATGTGGATGCCTGACTACTTCAAGGTATCATTCATTCAAATAATGCTTATTTAACAGTTCATATATAGTTATTATATTATTTGAAAATAAATTATTTTTATTATTCAGTTTTAATTGCTGAACAATCAAATTTCTTCTACTAAATATCACTATATTTTTTATGTTACAACGTCTATAAATCTTTTATACTATGAAGGACGTTCAATAATTAACAAGACAAATTGATGTAGAGAAAAAATTCAATGACAATGAAACTTACTACTTTTCAACATAGTCTCCAGCAACATTTAGACGCTTGTCCCACCATTCTGTGAGCTTTCTGATTCCCGCAGTGTAGAAGGCCGTACTTTGCTGTTTGAATCGTTTGTATACCACTTTTTTTTTTACCATTTCATTGTCATTGAACTTCTTGCCACGTGAAATATCTTTAAGCAGACCAAACAAATGAAAATCGGACAGGGTGAGGTCTTTGCTGTAAGGAGATGTGGCAACATCTCCCAACCCAACTTCTCTAGCATTTCTCTTCTTCTCTGAGCAATGTGGGAAAGCCTGTTGCTATGCAAGAGAATCACACCTTTTGAGAGCAACACCCTGACGTTTTTGCCTTATTGCAGGTAAGGCGAACTTACCCATTCCAACTTTCTGTTGGAATATGTTAAAATAGTACTTACTGTTCACGGTGCGTTGTTCTTCTAAATAGTTGCTAAAAATTAGACTTATAAGTCCTTTTTTTCTTTTTCCTGTTTAGCCTCCGGTAACTACCGTTTAGATAATTCTTCAGAGGATGAATGAGGGTGATATGTATGAGTGTAAATGAAGTGTAGTCTTGTACATTCTCAGTTAGAGCAACTAGAGCAACCCGGTGGGTAGACTAATAACTCCTAGAAGACCGTCAACATCACTTTACCAGCTAACGCATCAGTTTTGAATTTTTTTTGGTGAACAAATCTGAATGTGTCCACTCAAGACTTTGCTGTTTGCAGTCAGGTTCAAAATGGTGTATCCAAGTTTCATCACAGGTTCATTACCTTCTGCTTCAAACCGTTCTTTGAGCTCAGATCAAATGTGAATCTAGATGTCTTTATGGGCTTGAGTCAGCTGTCTTGGAACCCATTTCAAACACACTTTGCAATATTTCAGCACATCATGAATGATTAAATGTGCGGTTCCAACATTAATATTACACAAACTAGCAATTTGGGAAATTTTGACTACTATCTTCGCAAATAAGATCACTTATGCGATTTTGCAGCACTGTAGTCAAAACTTCAACTGGTCTTCCAGAACGATAGAGATCAGTCACACTTTTTGTGCCTGAATTAAACTGTTCCACTTACTTATACACGTTACAGCAATTTAAATAATTTTCACCATAATGTTTCAACATTCTTGACTAAATTTACAGCGGTTTCACACCTGGTAGCAAAAATCTTGTCACTGAATTTTGCTCCTCTGGCGTAAACATTTCAAGTGGAGCGGACATTCTGAAATCAATAAAAGAGGTTATGTTTAGATAAATTATGATCGAACAGTTGATTGAATGTATTCTCAAGATTGCCAACTTCACCCTCAAAAAGTTTCATTGTCATTAAATGAACAGTTTTTTCTCTACATCAATTTGTCTCATCGATTATTGAACTTCCTCATATTAATTTTTTATTAGATCGTAGTATGTAAAGATTAATGTAAAAAAAATTATAATTGACATAAAAATAAATAAAAAGTAATTTCATATTATTAAATTTTATGGACTTGTCAATAGACCTGAAATGTAATGTATCCATTTAAGATGATTTTGTATTTTTTTATTGGTGTCGTTATGGCTTTATTGTTTTGATCTAAGTGAGTAGCATTGTTAATTTTTACATGTATATAAGCTAGTTATTTTTCTGACAATTAATTTAAATTTAGTTTTTTAATTTATTGCCTACTAACTGTTACTGACTGTCTGTTCAGAGTAAAAAAGTCATAAAAAACTTATATTCACAGGGTATCAGGAGGCCATGGAAAGGAGTCCTAATGGTTGGGCCACCCGGAACAGGGAAAACCATGTTGGCCAAAGCTGTAGCTACTGAATGCGGTACAACTTTCTTCAATGTATCATCTTCAACTTTAACTTCAAAATATAGAGGAGAATCTGAGAAACTAGTCAGACTGCTATTTGAAATGGTAAAATAATTTAAGGTTTTTTTATATGAATGTTTATTTATTTGTTGTATCATTTTTGCTTTAGACACAACTGTTTTTAGATCACATCTTTTGTTCTTGGATTCTCTAAAAATGAAATATTTTAAAGGTTGCTGAATTTAAAAGTAAAAGTTATTTTAGGCTGTGCAGAATCTTTTAGAATAATTTTTTGGAAGTTCATACGAGGGCGATCTAGAAAGTAACTATGTTTGTGCCTAACGTGGAAATGGGTGGGAATAGAGCCACTATCTTGGCATCAAAATATTTCTACACTCAGTATGCATCAAGCTGTCGCAGCGAATGGACTCTGTGATTTTTCTACTTTGTTCGTTGTGAAGTATTGAAATGTGCGCTTCAGTAGAAAATCCCGCAAGTTGTGAGGTGTGTTCAATGATTAGGTTTTTACTGGCAAAAAACCTCAAACCAATTGAAATTCATGGGCAACTTTGTGACTTGTACGGAGATGGAGTAATGAGTGAAGGTGGAGTGAGACAGTGATGCATTCAGTTAAAAAAATGGCTGCACCAATGTTCATGATGAGAACCGCAGTAGTCAGCCTAGCCTTATGATCAATGAACTGATGATGAAAATCAATGACAAAATTTGTGAAAATAGCCGCATTATGATTACAGAACTCTCGCTTCATTATGCGTAAATTTCATGAAGTTTACTGCATGAAATTGTATTGGAGAAGCTTGGTTATCACAAGTTTTGTGCAAGATGAGTGCAAAAAATCTAAGGCAGCAGATTTCTACGGAGAAGGAATTGAAAAGTTTGTGCATCGTTATGATAAGTGCCCCAATTTAAATGGCGACTATGTAGAAAAATAGTTTAAGATTATCCCTTAAATAATCCCAAATAATAAAAATTCATTTTTTTATTTGGTTGGTGTTTTATTTCAAAACGTAAGTTACTTTCTGGACAGCCCTTGTATATGCACCAGACTGTGTAAATCCATGAATTCAAACTTAAACCTGTTCCATTCGACTAATGTTGATAAATGTGAAGATAATCCAGAAAGTAAAAACTCGAACTTTAAAAAGATATTATAATGTTTGATATATATTTTTTTAAACATGCTAAACCTTAATCTTTTCACAAACCTTGAAGTCCCATCATTGTTGCCACCCACAGCCAGCCCATTTAACCAATTCATCATCACCTCTAAGAAAAATTTCCCGCTCAGGAAATCTTTAAGCTTAAATATCAGATGAGAATAATTTAAATATAAGGGGGATGATTGAAAATCTCCTGAAAATTGCCCGATAAAGCTCAGGTTACTTCTACTTCTCTTAACTTGTGGGTCTGATTGCTAACCCCCTTAATTATGATTTTGTATATTTGAGGAAAATAAACTTCTTTAGTTGTTTGCCAATAAAAATTAAAGAAAGAAAGCCATGAAAAAAAATTTTTTTGTTGTTTTGTTTTTTTTTTAATTTGTTTCATTTGATATGAAAATGAATGTGGTAATCTCATAAGCATAACAAAATGCTCTTTTGAAAAATTAAGCTTTAAACTGAGGTATTTTTTTTTTAACTCATTTATTTCTGTAAGAAAACAGTTCTAAATATTTTGAAAAATATATTTTTTTAAATAATTGATTTATAAAATAAACACTTAAAACTTTTCATAAAGAAAATCTTTTCTTCCAAGAGAGAATGGAAGTAGGAAAATTTGATTATAAAATATAGTTCATATCTTTAATGGATTAAGATAAATTGTACCGACTTTCCTAAGAACAAAGAGTGTCAGTTTGTTTTGGTATCTAATGGACAAATAGATAGATATATTGAAAACATTTATTTTCTATCCTAAATTGAATTTTGGTAATCATTTCTTTTATTTATTAGTCTTCTACACTAAATTTTAATATTTAAATAAATTTTACTGACAAACAGTGAAGATTTATTATGTAGTTGTATTCTTTTCACTTTTAATTTGGTTTTATATTTTGACTGGTGTTGTTTCAGGCAAGGTTTTATGCTCCTTCTACTATATTCATTGATGAAATAGATTCTTTATGTTCGAGAAGAGGTTCTGAATCTGAGCATGAAGCATCACGTAGAGTTAAGTCTGAATTACTCGTCCAGATGGATGGAATTAGTTCAGGAGAAGATCCGAGCAAAGTTGTTATGGTATTAGCTGCCACTAACTTTCCATGGGATATTGATGAAGCACTACGGCGAAGGCTCGAGAAAAGAATATACATTCCACTGCCAAATAGTACGATTTTTTTTTTTTAATATAGTATGAATTATAGAGCTTAAGTTTAAATCTCTTTTTTTTTAATCTCGTATACTTTTCCAGTTAGTATTAAAATAAAAAAATATTCCTTAACAAAACTTTACCTTTAGCTTTGGCTATATATGTATATATATATATATATTTACAGTTTATGGCTAACATTATTACATACCTGTACTAGAAACATTTTTTAATCTTGTTTGCATATATCATTTATATAATAAAATAATACTTTAAAAAATCAAAGACAATGAATTAAATTGTAAATTAACATATAATGAATAGAGTTAAGTCTTTTCTTTGCCCCTGCATTATCACTTTGGTGCTGTTGTGTTCTTTCTTGAGTTTCATTTTTTTGGAGGTCAAAGTTCATTGATACTATTGATCCTTTTCAATGCATTACTTTAATGTTTTATTATTAACTAGCTGCAGGGCGTGCCTATGACATGCCTCTGCAGCTAGGATCTCCGAGCGGGTTACCCTGGTGGGCAGCATCTCGGAATGGGATTATTAGGTGTCCAAAATTGATTACCTCTTGTGTAAAAATATTTTTTTTTTAAATGATGAAAATTGATATAATGAAAGTTAACTTAGAAATTTAACTCAAGAAATTGATATTAATAAATTGGGATTTTCCGCTAGTGATTGAGACACTCCAGTGCCTACTTTTTTATTATAGTTCATTATTTTATGAAAAAAAACAATCGCATAAATAAATAAAAAATATGTAAAAAGAATTTTTAAAATACCACTCTTAAATTAAACGCACTAAAAGGTAAAAAATAATTTTAGAACGGTATCAGAATGGATTTGACAACAATCTTTGATAGTGATATGTAAGATTATGTGAAAGTCATAGCTTCAAATGAAAACTTTAATGTTTTAGCCAATTTTTTCTTATGTGTGTTTGCACCCCACTCTTTAGGCCATTCATCGCAAATTAAACATTTATTACAACAGAAATGGAGAGTTGTTTCTGTTGTAATAAATGTTTACTGTTCTGTTTATTATGTCCCTTGCTTCTGTTTCATAAAGTGTTTGCACTATTACTTCCTTATCCAATGAAATGAAATTAAGAACTCTATTATTATTCTATCCTTAAATTACTCTATTTATCTCAACATGACTGTTTCCCTTCCTTATTAAGTACTCATAATTCTCTGAATTACTTTGCCTTGGTTACATGTGGTATTACTTTCTTCCCTAACTGTTAGTCATTTCTATACTCATCTGTTAACATATTTTCTATTTTTGTTTATTTATATGAACGTGTTCATATTTTAGAACATGATTCACATTGTTTTTAAAGCTTCCAAATCTTATAGTTAAGCTCTTGCTCATTTTCAGCTAAGACAATCTGTTCATTAGCAAGGTACATCTTAAACACTCATTCATTTCCCACTTTAAGTAGCAATTAATTGCTGATCTTATTTAATCAAGATGGAGGCTTATTAATCAGTTATATCTTAATCCTTACAGTAAAAAGTGTTAACCATGTATACAATAGATACATTGTGTTTTAAATGACATTATTTGTGTGATTAATTTGTATTTGCTTCATGGTTAATTTTAGTGTTAAATAAACATGGCCATGTAGTGTTAACATGGCTGTATGTGTTAACAAGTAACAAAAATTTCACTTTTAGATCTTTCATATTCTTTGATAAAGAAACAATATTGTTTATTTTTCAAAGAATATTTCTTTATTATGGTACTATTCTTAATACTATCATATGGAATAATATTGTCTTTGTTATTGTTTTTCCTCTTATATATTTTGTTTCTAAACTTTTCAGTAATCTGAAATATAATATTTGTAATAGTAATTTGTACAATCTAATGTTACAAGTACTTTTGTGATAATTATTAACATTAAATTGTAATTCTTAAATTACAGAATAACTTAAAAAAATGTATAAATAAATTCTGAATATCATTCAAGTTATCATACTATTTTAAAAGTTAAGATTTTTCATTAATTTTATTTAACTGTCTGCATTAAAAATAGAATGTTGTAAATTAAAGATGAATTCATTTACATCTTCATCTATCGATATTATATTTTTAATTAATTTTAGGTATTGGTCGTGAATCATTGCTCAAAATCAATTTACGTGAAGTTAAATTAGAACCTTCTGTAAATCTGCAAGATATTGCTGCAAGACTGCAAGGATATTCAGGAGCTGATATCACCAATGTTTGCAGGTACCTAATGAATTTTTTATTTTTAAAAAAATAGCAATAAATGTTAAGGTAATCAATCAGTTTTCATGTATTTGTACACTATATTTGCTAGCTACTGAAAGTTTCAGAATTCATGTGTTTTATAACAAAACAGTGTACACTAAAGTTTAAAGTATGCTTCCCAATATTTTTCTTTGGTAACTACATGTCTTTTTCAAATACAGATACTTAGTAATTGTCACATACTGTTAGTTATTATACTACATGATGTACAGCAGTTTGCGTAAAAATTTATGAAATAAAGTTTCAGTATTATGTGAAAAGATACAGAATGTTTTAAGAGTTTACAATATCAGATGCTAAACAGCTTATGAACGTAAAATTATATGTTTTTTAAAGCACTATTAGAGATAATAAATTCACTTTCTCAATGACCATTCCATGTGATGTCATTTAATAACTTGCCCAGTTACATTTTGTATCATCTCAGTTCTTATGTTTGTAGATCTGCAGACATTTTATGTAATAAACAAACAGTAACTTTTAGCTACTGAAATCTAAAAAAAATTAATGAAACTTTTATGAGATTTCTTCCTTTAACATTGAAAATTTCTATATTATTTAATAATAATAAATTTTTCCTGTAAGAAAACTAAAGCGGTAGATCTGTTGTTATTAACTAGTAGCTGATTCTAGTCGCCTCCATAATTGGTCTTTGATTATAAAATACATATTTATATTATTCTTTTAAATACATTTTCACTTTTTGACATTATATATAATCGATGGATGAAACTGTTACTTGATGAAAATCCATAAGAAAAAAAAATAAACAAATTTTGATTTTGATGAAATTATTTAAAAGACCACAGCAGCTGTTTCAGTACACAATACCTTCTTTGCAGGTGCATACAATGAAAAACATAAATGCCTGGTTAACTAGGCAATCTTTCATGGCATTTTGAAGTTCATCGTCATCATCAAGTGCTGTGATGCAAGCAGCTGCTTCAGCAGTCTACTGCGAAGCTTTAAAGAAACTTAAGTGAGCCATTCAGAAGAAACATCACACAGTGTGCTGTCATCTGGTATTGTTTTTTTGCATTACAACACTCGTCCTTACAGGGCTCAAAGAACTTCTGAATCAATTCCAATGGGATATTTTTTATCATCTCCTTTGCAACCCAGACTTGGTACCAAGTGATTTTCATCTCTTCTGGCTTGCATTGCAGCACCTAAATGACGATGACGAATTTCAAAATGCCGTGAAAGGTTGCCTAGGTACCCAGGTGGCTGAATTCTATGAAGAAACTATTTGTAAATTAGTGAAACACTATGACAACTGCTTGAATTTAAATGGCAACTATGTTAAAAAATAGTTAAAAACTGTAGTTTTAAGTTGTAAATAATGAAATATTTTTATCTCTGCAGGTTTTTTATTTATAGCCAAGTGGAAGTTACTTTCCGAACTGCCCTCTTATATAAATTTAACAGTAAGTACTACCGGTGGATTCAGAAAAAGGGGGTGATACTTAAAGATAACAAACCCAACTCGCATCCATAAGTTCAACAACGGCAAACTATTCTTAAATTATTATTTTCTTTCTACTGATATATTTATTGTTGTGATAGATATTTATTTGACTTAAATAACTCATATTGAATAGAATCTGTTGAAAGTAATTTTAATTATTATTTAGATAACATTATTTTATTCTGTTGCAGAGATGCATCAATGATGTCAATGAGGAGAAAAATAGCCGGTCTTCGACCAGAGCAAATCAAACAGTTAGCTAAGGAAGAATTAGATCTACCCGTTTCAACACTGGATTTCACTGAAGCTCTCGCTAAATGCAACAAAAGTGTATCTAAAGAAGATCTTGATAAATATGAAAAATGGATGAAGGAATTTGGTTCCACATGATAGTAGCCTAATATTCATTGCGGTTGGTAATTAATTTTTTTTAATTTTAAATTAACGTAGTAACTTGTTTCAAGTATTGTATATATTCACTAATTGCCTCATAAAATTATGTTTATACTAAATGAAAACAATAAATATTTTTTTTAATTTTGTTTTAACAATTTATGTATTTAATTGTTAAACTCAATGTAATTAATCCAAATTTTCCCTTATGTAAATATGATATTTTAACATGTGATCATCAGCCAAAAAAATTGGTGATTAGTAAAAATTATTTTGTTCTACCTACTCAGATCTTTATTTTCCTGTACTTTAAATTTTGCTGTTAGTTGAAAAAATGAGTAAATAAGTTCAGATTATATCTGCACATAAAAAGAAATATCTTAAATTGAAGATACCCAACTGGACATATTAATGAAACAGTACCGTTGAACCAATTTGAGATGAGTTATTATAATGAACAAATTTATACAATTCATAAAGAAACAGTATTTTATATTTTACAGGTGTGTAAGTAGTTTATTATAATTATATATAGGTTTTAATTGCTTAATTTTTGGATAATTTTCAGTTTTAATTGGCCATTTATTTACCCTGTGGTTTAATACTATTACAAGATGTAGTTTTGTAATCAGATCTTCCCTGGTTGAAATGGGTTTATAATCTATATAATGAAAATTGTAGCCCGGCTGTAGAATTTCATAAAAATACAGTCAAAGTAAATTAGATATCAACTTGTCTTAAAGCTTATTCTTTTTTTAAATTTATTCATATACTAATAGCTTTTAATATAGGAAAGGAGTACCAGATTTTTATTTCATTTTCCAGATCAATCATCTTTGAGAACATATACCATATGCAATTTCTTGAATAAAAATTTCACTTCAAAGAGATAATATTCATGCACTAGAGTACCTCATTGAATTATTAGATTTAATTGTTTACCATAAATTCTAGTAATAATAAACGTATACTGTACACTATCCCCTGTTCTGAAAATGAATACACTAACTGATGGTCACATTTGAAAAAGTTGATTTAAAGACAAATTTATTTTTTTATGCTTTTCAGCTCATATTTTTCTCTGATATTATTAAAATATATATTTAAAAATTTTAATATTTCAGATATAAAAATCAAAAATAAAAATAACATAAACACAGTGTGTGATCTGCTTGTATATTGAAATGGTCGGGAAATTCCAAAACCTGCTGTGTAGCAATATTCAACATTACGACTAATGATAATAGTTCTAATACAAAAAAATAAAGTACAAATGTACTTTCACTCTTAAACGTGTAAGATAAATATATCTCTCTCTTAAATAGTTTGAGATTATATTTGTACTCTATATATATATATATAGTGCACCCTATTATATAAATTACATTATACGCATAGTATATACATAATTATCAGTAATAATAAAGTGTAAATCGAACAAAGCTTCGATCAGTAAAAAGTATCACAAAGATGGGCAGTAGTGGATTGTTCCCAACAAAGTCACGTTCAAAGAGTTCAAAGAGACTCTTAGACTTGCGTAAAAGGAGACTAGGATTATTTGGACGTATCATGACAATGCAAGATTGAAGACATCTGAAACAGCTAGTACAGTACAATCTTGAAAAACACCAAGACAGGATGCAGATGGATCAGAGAAATAAGAGAGGATCTGAAAGAAATTGGCCTTAAACCAGAAGATAAGATAAAATTAAACAAGAAATACAAGAACAAAAACACATATAAGAAAAAATCTCACAATACTAGAAAGGGCAAAAAGATCAGAACGTATGAAACAGTACTGGGAAGACTGCCAGACTCAAACAGTTCCATTGCAGAGACTTGGATAATGGACTGATTAAAGTAAGTGATCCTGTGCGGTCGTAAAAGATGATAATAATAAAATGAAAATAATCAGTTACAGCTTGTTTTTATTAACAGTGTAGATATTAGATATAGCTACATGAATAAATTTTTAAAAAAAGAGTAAATTGGAGTAGTAAAGTGTAAATTACCAGTTGACAACATAACCAAAAAGAGAAAACATTATTCTGTTTAAATGTTTTTTAATTATTTTAAACTTTGCATCTGATGAAGCGGTGCATACCGCAAAAGTACTTATGTTAAATATTATAAAAATAAGAAATAAGTGAATATTTTCATTTTATTATTTCTGATAATAATTATTATATAATACTATTATGGTTAATTATAAATTATTATATACACACACTATAACTAGTACATCTAGGTGTTTTGATACATGGCCCACCAACCTAGTTCGTCATTTTCTGCTAGAAATTTTGTTCCTTTTAAAATTGCTTCATTTCAAATTTTATCAATCCACATACTCCTTTCCAATATCCGTCTGTAACAACACATCTCAAAGTCCTCTATTCTTTTCCTTTCTGTTCTTCTTTTTGATCATATTTCACTACCATAAAGAACTTTGCTCACAAGCACATTTGAAAATCTCTTTCATTTTTAGATTTATTACTCATTGTTATTAGCAGATTTCTATTTTTTTCATGTAACTTTTTGTTTATACCGATTGTTTTTGAAGTCTGCATTACTTTATTAATCCCTTGTATATTTTGTTCAAGTATCATAATATTTAATTCCATATTATGTAACTATATCAAATTATGAAAGTTGAAATATAATGGCAGATAAAATATGAGACTCAAGTAAAAAATAAATTGGGCACATGATTAAAGAAATTTGCATTGGCATCTATGCACTGTTATTAGTTTGTAATTTTTTTAACATTAAAAATCAGTGGCCAAAAATATTTCATTTGACAACTTTTAACAGCTTTCCACATTTTAAACACCAATTGTAATCCATTTATCTCATTGCTGACGTTTTAGTAATATATTTCATTGTTTACTGCATTTTTTGCTTACAATTTCCCAAATTTCTTACAAAATGTTTTCTGCATTAAGAATTTCTTCATCCTTGTTAAGAGTCCAGGAAAAATTGTGTTTAGTTACCAATACTATGTAATTTGAAATTTAGGTCAGTAGTTATCGAGTTAAGTCTGTTCTAACAAAATGGCTGGAAAGTAAACTGTATTACTTTATATGTAGAGGAGAGTTTAGATTTTCTTATATTGTTACAGGTTATTTTTTGGATTTTCGCTAATCAAGGAGGAAAAGCAGTACTGAAAGTGCTGAAAACTTACTCTCCTCATCGTTTAACATCACAGTGACATAAGGCCAGAATGATGAAGACATTGAAGTGAAATGAAAAATAAATTTTCTGTCTTTAGCAGCACATGTATTTTAAAGCAGAGTAACTGTTGTCATTTTCAATGATTAATGTTGTTTATTTAATTAAAATGTAGATCATAAACAAACAGAAGGCTTTGGTTCCGTGTGATGGTTTTGTTTTTTGTAATTGTTATAAACAACGATGCATTTTGGTGTTTATGTTCTTGCCTTACTAGTTTTAAGTAAATATTAGTTGGTAACTCTAAATTAAGAAAATTAAATAAAAATATAGTTAAAAAATGGAATCACGAATTTATTTCAATATAATGGAATTAAGTTTTTTAGATAATCAATATGTGCATGTGTTCCTTCCTACATAGTAATTTTTTTTTAATCATAATTTTTTTACAAGTAATGTAAATTGACATTACAAATTTACATTATACACCCATAGCTCGCTTTACGGCCTAGATATGTTGTGGAAAAGTTGACCATAAAGTGAAAATCCATATAACAAATTTTGATACAAACCCATGCAAATTTAATTGAATCTGTTCCATTTTTTTATAAAATAATATAGTTTTTAGTTCATAAAGCATTTATTATTTTTATTTCCTATAAAAATGCTTACATAAAAGTAAAAATACAAAACAGTGTAATATTAACAGAAATTCAAAAAATAAACATAAATAAAAAACAAAAGAATACCTATGCCCATATTTATACATATAATAAAAAACATAAAATAAAATGTTTAAAAACCATTTTAATCTGATGAAGAGCATTAACAGAATCGCTAAGCTATAACATGCTGCCATCATCACTTCCCGCTGTTGTGGATTGACCCAGCTTAAAACGTTAGTCCAATGTTGTCTGCTTTACCTTACTTTCTGCTTTGTTTTGCAGTGTTGTGTAACATAATTAAAAAAGGCCATTATAGCAAAATTCCGTATAAATAGCAGCTGTATAGTGAGTTATAGGTGTATATGTATTGTAAAATTACCTTTAAGAAAAATAAATGCATGAATTATGTTTTAAATTAATTTCTAGAATATTAACTAAAATTTTATCCTTATGAATTTTGATATAAAATGTATTATAATAAATTCAAATAATTCTGAATTGAATTTATTTATAAAATTTCATTATCCTTCATTTTTATGTTTTAGTTTTCTGACATTTTAATGTGATAATCAAAGTTTGATTGTATTTTATTAACTTTTTTTTCATTTTGCAGCTATTTCCTAAAAATTATGAAAATTACGTGTATAAGAAGAATCTTAAATATGTAATTTAATCTTAAAATTAACATTTAAAAAATTTGCTTATATTTTAAATATTTTTGTGATGATGTTTGTTTTTTTTGCATTTATTTGTTGTATGGTTTTTTGATTGTTAATAAGACTGAATAATATAATTTATTATCATTGAATTTGTGTTTATATGTTTGTTTTTCAGTCGTTATAAAAACTTATGGTTTTATGTTTTAAATTTAAAAATATTAAAACTGATGATAATTTGAACTAATTATAATTAATTAATTTTTTGTGTTTGTTTGTTTATTTTATATTTTATTTTATTATTAAATTTATTACAAATGTATTGGTCAATACATTTGACCAATATATTGTCATATGTATTGACCAAATACATCAATAAATAGATGATTACAAATCAAGATGTAAAACCTCATTAATTTAGACTTACATATTGAGGTAAATAAATGGAAGGTACTCCACATCACTGCGTAGTTATTAGTCATGTTTTAAATTACATTTTAAAATAATAATTGTTAATATAGCAACCTCCTTTTCTTCTCTATTTTTATGTGGTAGATAAATGGATTTCAATTCAATATATCTTCTGTTTGCCTTGGTTTTACTAGTCTGTATGATAATATTATGTCAAATAATCAAAGACACCTGTTTTCTTCTCTCTACTATGTTTTATCTTTTCACAGTTTTTTTATGTATTACATTTTTATTTTCAAAACTGAAAATATTTCACAACTATCCTTCTACTTGTTCAGTCAATATTCTGTTTTATGTTATCATGGATGTAACTTAAAAATCTTAGATTCTAGTTGGAGAATCTGGATTTATTGACATTTGACCTCTAGGCACAATTTTTTAGTAACCTACGCACAGATAGATTCATCATTCTACTTTTCCCAATAAAGAAGCAGTTACTTTATTGGCTACTTATGTCCTAAAATAGTTCCGTAGGACAGTGGCTGATACCAGATAGATATAATTCCCGTGGTATATATCCAAAAACAAAAGGATGAGATGTTAAGAAAGAGGAGAGTAGAGAAAGAAGTCACTCAACCTACAAAGGATACCACCACTATAGTTTACTGTCTTGTGAAGGACAGTTACAAAACACTGCAAAAAGAAGCAGAAAGTAAGGTAAAGCAGACAACGTTGGACTATTGTTTTAAACTGGGTCAATCCACAACAGCGGGAAGTGATGCTGGCAGCATGTTATAGCTTAGTGATTCTTCATATTAATGCTCTTCATCAGTTTTATAAGGTCAATTATAATTCTATATATAAATATTGATACTACTAGGAGTTCAAGAATGCCCACCTCAATATTATGTAAGTGAGGAATTTGCATAGCTGTTTACTTGGATGTTTCCTTGAATCAGTTAGATTTGTAAAATAAAATTGATTATGAACTAGAGAACTGAATTTATATCACTTTATTTTTTATTTTTATTTAAGGCATTTCAAAGTAATCTCAGTCTCATCCAGGTTATTATTTAGTAAATAGTGCATGTTATGTCCCTTTTAAGTATATTTACTACTAGAAGTAGGTTCTGGGGCATTAATGACCATTACCCAAAAACATGTTCTAAAGTACATATTTTAGAATCTAAATTGATGATTTTTTATAAATATTTTAACAATTGTACATGGAATTGATTTGTAACAAATGTAAAAAGACAAGCTGAATTAAACTTGCCAAGCTAAAGTTGTTGTAGTGTATTGGTTTTGATAAATTCATTTAATTGCATTTTTATTATTAATTTTATTAAGTGTTGATAAATAATTTAATGTGCTCTAACAACTGAGAGTTGTATTATAAAAAATGTTATAAATGTATAGGACTGTTGTAATTTATGAACTCAAGATTTAATGGTTATTTAGTATTTTGTAATATTTTTCTTTATATGTACTTTGATTGATTTTTTAAATATTCATGGTTTTTCTATATTTGCAAAACCTTCCCAGAGCATTGTTTATTAATTTATTTTATTATTGCAAGCCTCATAACAAATTGTAAGTTCAATTGCTGTGCAGCAGTCATCTTTGACCAGCCACTCCTGAGTTCTTTTTATTTCTGTTACTGCGTTTTATTTCGTTTTAAATGAATGAAGAAGGTAAAATTATTAAAACTGATAACAGTTATTTATTGTCAATGTGATGAAAATTCTTTCAGAACAATATTTTTTTTCCATTTGATACTCTTAATGTCATCTGACAATCCTAAGTTAAAACATATTTTTCTAAGAATTGTTTTTGTCTATGAAAATGTTTAAATTAATGAGGTTTTAATTTTTACATTTTTATTTGTCGTAATTTCTTAATGAATTGATAGAATCTTCTCGTTTATTATTAGCCATAAAATCAAATTTCTTCCCAAGTATGAATTGCTGATGAGATTGACTAAAAGAAATACAATTTTTAGATTTATTAGTGATATTTGTTCAAATAAATATTTTATGCCAATATTTTTACCACCTGAAAATAGTATGAAATTGAAAGAACATATTTATAAAAGATATTTTTTTCAACCCCTACTCCCCTGAGCAGGACATACAATTAAGTAAAACCCATCGTGAATGGAATATCTCAGAAGGTTAATTGTTACTGTAGACTTGTAAGACAAAAAAATTAAAGTGGAACTTAAGTAATGAACAAGTACTAATATTATAAAATGATAACAGGTAACTTTAAATTGGAATATATTAAAATGTGTACTTTAATTATTTAATACTGAATTAGAAAATTTAAAAGCTGTGATCATTTTAAGTTAGAATAATAAATTATTTACTGATTTATTTAAATGTTTGAAAAGGTAAAAAAAATAATTGTTTTTAGTTTCACTGTTGCTAGAAAACATCCATTATTTATATTTTGTTTTTTAAATTTGATTTTTTGTAAAAAACTTTGAGATTACACTAAAAAGTTTTTTCTTAATTTATTCAGTAATTGTATCTTTAAACTAAAAGTTTAAAATTTTATATTAAAAATAATTTATCCTAGAATTTGTTGTAACAATATTATTTATTTCATTGTTTTATACTGAATTTTCATTTCATCTAATTTTACATGAATATTTGTCATTTTTAATTTTTAAATGTTTATTTTTTTCTTTATAAAAATTAATCATCGATCTCAGTGTCCTTCATAATTGAAAATCAAATTTTAAATGATTAATAATACAGTATCATTAATAATAGAAAAATGTTTTTTTTTTTTTTTTTTAATTTTATCTATTCATGTTCGAATTTTAACAAATCCTAAAACCTTTCACCCTTCACTCCAATACTATCCTTTTTATTTACAATTTTCTGATTTAAGAAGTGATATGATTTTGTGTAATCACTTATTTCCTTTTAAGTATAATAATTTTTACTTCTGTATGCATCAGAGTGTCACAAAGGGTATAGTTTGTGTCCCTAGATGAGATGAATCAATGAGGAACTTTGCTGAACCAGCTGTATTTTAATTATAATAGCTTTCTGAACTGTCTCTTGACCACTATTATGTGTAACAGCACGATTAGGTCCAGGAATTTAAAAAATATATTAAGCTACAGGAACACTGTGCAGAGAAGAGGCACAGCTGCCTGCAGGTCTAGAATCAAGAATTGTAGATTAGTTTTACTGAGACTTATGAAATATTATAAGAACCAATAAAAATTCTTCAGTGATTTTATGTGAAACACATCCTTGATTTAATGTCATTATAGTATTTTAAAGAGAGGAAGAGAAGTGAGTGTGTGTGTGTTCTGAACCTAAGATTCAATTTAATAGAAGCCTAGGTTCCTCTGATGGGCTCATCAGTCTTAGCCATATAATGTGTAGTCACCACACAGAAAATGCAGAATGTTTTCTGCAGGCAGAGCTCCTGTTGCTAGTTCACACCAAGGATGCACCAGTCATGGTACTGCATGAACCCGGTCAAGCTCTGAGCAGTCGCAGAATCCAAACTAGGGGAAAGGAAAGTTTCTTATGGCAAAGGAAGGAAAGAAGAAATGATGACATGAAAAACAGTCCCTCTTGAAGTGCTTCCAGCTATCTTGACTTTCCCCATTATAAGAGTAATAAATTACAAATAATTTTGTTTTGATGAAGTTAGAATATCTTGTAACAAATAACTTTTCTTTTAGAAATTGAAGAGTTGTTCAAAATGAACTTTAGGCTCCCATTCAAATATTCTTGTTCATTGTCAGAATTGTGCAACAAATTGTGTTTTTCTATATTAAATGAAACAGTGTTATTAGCACATTCACGAGTGGAAGATCACAGTCAGCTGATTTTTTCTACTTTTTAAAATCGAAACATTTTTTTATTAATATTCTTATTAAAAGCAAAAATTACAATTATGTGAATCTGTTAGTTTTCTCTAATATAAAATAAAATTCTTTGTTAAATATAATTTAAAAAAATGTAGTGTGCATTATTAAACAAACCTGGTTTTAAGTTAAAAATTATTGTTTCAATTTGGGATTATTAAAAACAAAAATATTAATTACTAATACATTAACCCATATACATAACCCATAACAATAAAAAAAAATTACTAAGAAATACTGCTAATGTTGATTACATAGTATTTCAAATTTCTAATTCACTTAGCTCAAACTTATGAATTATTGAATATATTTTCACAAGTAACTTATTTTTAAACAAAAGCATGCTATTTAAGTAGCTGTGTAATGTTAAAAATGGAAAAAAGTGCATACAGGATAAGCAAGGAACTACATGCAAGCTGTGTTCATAATTAATTTCATTTTGGCTTAATATGGTACTATAGACAGTTTATAGTATATCTTGAACACAAAATATACAGTAATATACACTAGTCTAAATTTGTTATAATTTAAGAGTGCTGCAGGTATCGCAAGTATCTTTACTAGGAATTGGTAGTGCTTTTTGCAAGTATTGCAAAACAGTAAATAGTGTCAGTTAACTGATACTATGAGTGGTGCTAGCCACTCATCTTAGAACCACAGAATGTATTTTTGAAGACAAACTCTTGCATTTGCCAGATCAGTTTTTCTTGATGAAATGTGGGCTTTATTAGTAAAGTTTTCTCAAAAAAAGAAATCATCAGTTGAAGGATTTTACAATCAACTTTACTTCAAGTATGAGTATGTCCAGTCATTAAACTTTGATGGTCAGTAGTTTTGTTTGAAGGAAGTAAAGGTTTCTTTTTTAACAAAAAAGGAAATTCTATAGCTTTGATTTTATGTATACCTTACACTATACTGAGTGAACTAGTTTCAATGGCTATTTATTTTGTTCTTTGGTCTTGTAAATTTATTTCTAGATACCTGGAGTGAATGGATATTTTAAACCAAAAATTCCATTTTGTATACAGGTGTTTCTAAAATGGTGGGTTGGCTATTCTTTTTCAGATTCTACTTGTAAAACTAAACAAAAAGTATCCTTAGGAAAAATGGCAATTTATCCTTTGTTCAACCCCTGTCTGCCATTTTGCTAATTTAATATAATAATTTATATCTCAAGTTCGGATAGACGAATCACACTAATATTTGGCAAGCATCTTGGTAATAAAGTTTTAAAATTAGCAAAAAATCAGGACTTATATATCTTTGCAAATTAAAAAATGAGAGCCATGTTTATTTTGTAATCCGTTATATCTCCATAAATATTAGTTTTATCTAAATTTATGTTATTTACTAAAATAATTTACATTTTACATTTTATTTTTTTAAATCAGTTAAAAAATAGTCTAGTTTTGGGAGAAAATTGATGTGGTAATTTTGTGTTACAATAATGTCTATTATTGTGAGAAAATTATTACTTAATTTGATACTAGTTTACAATAGTAGAATTAACAATAAATAAAAACAATATTTCATCGAATTGAACTTAAAGTGAAGGACCTGAAAACACACAAATTTCAAAATTGATTTTCTGCCATAATTTACTATTTGTTAACCAACCGATTTAAAAAAATAAAATATCATTTTGTTGAAAATAAAAGACTACAACATACATTTCGATAAAATTTATATTTATGGATATAATTTTAAAAAATAAACATGGCCATCAGTTTGTAATTTACAAAGGTATTTAAGTCCTGATTTTTTGCTAATTTTAGAACTTTATTACCAAGACACTTACCAAATATTAATGTGATGTGAGTCTATCTGAACTTGAGATATAAATTAACAAAATGGCAGACAGTGGGAGAACAAGGAAAAATTACCATTTTTCCTAAGGATATTTTTTTGTTTAGTTTTTCAAGTAGTATCTGTAAAACTACAGCCAGTCCACCATTTTAAAAACATTCTGTATAGATAGCTTAAAAATATTTTTTTTTGCCATTACTAAATATTGGATTGTTTAATCATAATTATTTTTAGCCTGGTTTATTATGATATTGAGAGTGTTTTCAGATGAAAATTAATTTCTAATTCTGATAAACCGTACCTTACCCTTGATATCAGTTTATGTCTGCTCATTCATTTTTTTAATAAGTGCATAAGCTTTAATTATCGATCGGTATTAGACTAAAATTTTAATTTATGAAAATAATTTAAATCAGGAATTAAATCAAAGACTTTAAAAATCAGCTGATTATTTATTAAATTAGTTTAAAAATTTTGTTTGAACTAAAGTGAAATGAATTTCATCCTTATTTATAGCTTCAAAAAGAACATTTGTTATGTTACAGGAACATTTATTTACTGAAATGTACAAGTATACTGTATCGGATATTTTTCTCTTGGAAAAGTTGTTTCAAGATGTAAAGCAAAAATACTCATCTAAACATTTATTGAAAAATAAATTATTCATTTTTCTGAGAAAACTGTTATACAATTTAAGAAAATCGATTTTAAAAGATGAATTCTAAAATAACTAAAGATGTACAGTTAAAAAAAAATTGGATAAATGATTGGCAAGATGAATTTTATTTAGAAGCAGCTAGTTTGAATAGCCAATTTTCAATCACATGAGTGGATGCATGTATTAAATTTGAAAGCGGTTAACAATTCAGTTTAAACTATAAGTCACTCAGATTAAAAGATGCAAATCCGTATATAAATTAACTTCTCTATTCAACAAATAATTTATTTAAAAAGATTATCCTACAAAAATATTTCATTTAATTATGTAAAATTAAGTAATGACAAAACTTTAAATTCAAGTTGTTTCTATTTTAATTTCAAGAACACAAAAATTAAACTATGATTTTCGTTAAATTCTAGCACTGTTTTTTTTATATAATTTTGACTGGCAAAATTGTTATTACTGCATTTAGTATAATAATTGTATAAATGTATAATTAAGCACAATTCAATCCTTGTTGGTTAATAATTACACATAATATAAAAATGTTATTGTTAGTAATCATTCAATTCATATTACAACAATCATCATTAAAGGAAATGATTATTCATCTAATTCAGAATAAGTTTATGACTTGAACAATTTCCATTTTTAAAATAAAATGTTAAATTTTATGGCTAATATTCTTCTGTATAAAATATATTACGCTCGTGGGTAGTTGTAACGGTTATTCTTGTGGCTATTGTCTTATTTATTTCAATTTAGACTTTGTTGTAAGCATCATTGTTTTATAAGTATCAATTAAGATTTGTGCGCGTAATATATCCTAACTCAACTGAACCGTTACAATCTTAAACGGTCATTGCCTTTATCTATAAGTTCTTTGTTATTATTACAACATAATGTAATTAAATGTATTAACACTTTATTTAATTATTTTTTTAATTTTCAGATAAATGTACACCACTTATAAAAATTTAATCTTTTTCACTATAATATTTGAGATTTTATAATTCTTAATTTTTAAATTATTGTATAAAAACATTATGCATTGGACTTCAGATCTGCTTAATCCTAACAATTTTTTTGTTTGGTAATAATTTTATTACTCTGACTTACTTATTAGTTTAAGCATTTCTTTTATACTTTTTTTATAATTTCTTAATCAGTTTTATGATATAAAAAAAATTACATTCCATTTATTGATATACAGTATGATTGAACAACTGGGAATCATTTAGATTTCTTTCTATTTCTGCTACTTTATATCTGTTATTAGTTACACATATATGAGGTCTGACTATTAATTAATGATGTAATACTAGTTATAAATATATTATGGAAGGTTAATGGGGAAATTGTTAATATTTGTCTATATAAATTTGCGTAAGTCTTTATTTCAACTCATTCCCTTAACTTGAGTAATAGTTTTCACCGATCATCTTTTCATGATATACTCTAAATCATGTAGAGTTTGAAAATCAAATTCAAATTTTGCTAAATTTATGAAATGCATGCAAAAACCCCTTGAATTTTTAAGTCTATATTAATGACCGTCACATGTAGTTTTTCTTCAGTGGCACGAAAGATTTTGCTAGGGTTGAAAAGAGATCAAAAACAACCCATGCTTTAAGATGTCTGATCATTTGATCATTCAACAATAGAATGATAAAGTGAAAAAGATAAATACAGTCAGTCAAAGAGTGACCTAACAAAGGTAAAACAACATGACTAGGAAGAATATTTTTATATTTGATGCATTCTTTCTTTTTCTATTTAGCCTCTGGAACTACCATAAGGTATTACTTCAGAGGATGATGTGTATGAACGTAAATGAAGTGTATTCTTGTACAGTCTCAGGTCGACCATTCCTTACATGTGTGGTTAGTTGAAACCCAATCGCCTAAAAACACCAGTATCCATGAACTAGTATTTTTACTAGGAATTGAAACTTAAAACTCATGACTGATGCATTCTACGCAAACAAAAATTATTCAATAAAATAACTCAAGGTTTTGAATATCTGAACATCCAAGATTGTAAAATTCTTGTCATTCACTATAACTGCTGGAATGACCTGAAAATTAACAGCAGATAAAAGTAAGCCATTAAGTAATGAGATGAAGCATTCATTGAAGAGTATAAAAATCAGGGTTTTTTTTATAAAGATATCTACCATATTAAGACTATAATAGAACTAAAATACCAAACTACATGTGTATGTGTGTGTGTGTGTGTATATATATATATATATATATATATATATATATATATATATATATATATATATATATATATATATATATATATATATATTACATTCTATTAATATAAACCAACTGGTACACAATACTGAAATAAGACATAACTTACCTTAATAAATATTTCAACCATGACTGAAGATGCTGGATACCGTGAAAGTACTTTTGTGGTAAAATATGACTTATAAAAAGTAAAATATTCTTCTTAAAAAGATTAATTTCAGTGAAATATATATATAGTTTTTTGAAAATTCAAATAATTCATGAACATGAATTATTCATGTTGCATCTTCATGCAACTGAAGATGCAGAAAATCGATTATTGGAAATTAATATAGCCTGACAAAAAATTACTGTTTTGATGATTTATATTTCATGCAATAATTTACATATATATATATATATATATATATGTATATATATACTGAGTGTAACTCAAAATCTTCCCTTGACTTTCATAACCTAATACTCTCGTGAAAATAATGGAAAAAGTACGTATAAACATATGTCCTAAAATACTTCGTTTGCGAGTTACGGCTAGTGAAGGATTTCGTTCGGATTTCAGCTTTTCGAGTGACTTGAGGTCGTACTGAAATTTTTTGGACGTTAAGGAACTGAATTTGTGATTTTTTATGGATTTGGCATGAAAAATCTAATTGAATACAGCTGGGCCTCTCTTAACCAAGGTAATTGGGGGTGTTGCCGGCTTAGATAACGGAATCCGCGGTTAAGTTTCCATGTCTGAACCACAAGGAAACAACATCATGTAAAACATCCCGAACAGGCTTCTTCAGCGTAGAACATTTATTTAAAAACTTTTGAACAGTATACTTCAATTTATTTTTTGTTCCGTTTCCAATTGCCGACGGCTGTTTCTCCGGCACCAAACTGATAAGTAATTTTTTTAATCGATTCCTCGGCATTTAATTTTTTAATAGCTTCTAATTTTTTGACCATCGATACTATTACTCGTTTACGTTTTGTATTAGTAATATCTTTGCTACAACTAGCCATTATAAAAATAACAACGATAAGTAAACAACACAACATACTACACTGTATTACAATACAGCAGTGACACACTCTCAAAATATAGATTATTCTTTACCCGTACAGTAGATAAAGAAACTAATTTTATTTATGCTGTTTCATTGACACGCGCTGTAAATACGCAATAGTAATTACGTACAACGAGTAATAGGCTATAATAAAATTCGTTAATGGAGAGGCTTACCATATTTTTTTGGGTCCAACCCAGAACATATTTTTGAAATTACTTAAAAGTCTAACTGTTTACCAAAATATTAAACTTTATTTATTCAGTTGTATATTTTAAACTAGACATGATGTTTTTCAGAAATGGTTTGTTTTAATTAATTACATCATGAAATTCACGACAAGAAAGTTCTGAATTAATTTTAACATTTAGCAGATTTAACATTTCAGAACTTGAACCATAACCTACCTTTAGTTTTGAATTACCTGGTTCAACAATGTACGTTCATCAAATAGGTCACCAATATTTATGGAGTCTTTTATAATCTCATAAACAATTTGCACTCTCTTCTAAATCAGAACAGACAGTTTCAGACATTAATAGCACTCCTATGATTAGCTGTTTTCATGTAGTCTTCAATATCACCCTTTCCTTTATGTGCAACAGAGGAATCTTTTATAATCTCATAAACAATTTGCACTCTCTTCTAAATCAGAACAGACAGTTTCAGACATTAATAGCACTCCTATGATTAGCTGTTTTCATGTAGTCTTCAATATCACCCTTTCCTTTATGTGCAACAGAAAATTCTCCAGTACATAGTATGAAATAAGCACGTTCACTGTTACTGTCATTACACAATTTCAAAAAAATTGTATTCCTGTTGCAGTTTAACATTAAACACACATTTCCTTTTGCCCATTGCTAAACGATGAGACAAAAAACGAATAGAGATGAAATTATCAAAAACGTGTAGACGAGTTACTTCACACACGAAAACAACATTAACCACATTGCCTCTGTTGTGTTGCCAAATGACTAAGTAAAAATTTGTGGCAAGACCGGTAGCCACGCCTCCGTAAAAATCGACGTCGCGCATGCTCTAAGGTCGGCTGAGAGATGCACGGCCGTATAAAAATGTTTAACGCGATGTCGAAGCTGTAAGTATAAAACTAAAAAAAAAATCGTCGCCAGTCAAAATTCTCAAAACCCGGACAGCACTAAAAAAACCAGGACTGTCCGGGCTAATCCCGGACGTATAGTAAGCCTATACATGAAGTAAACGGCATCTCGGTTAATTTTTTTTTAGCTTTACTTTATTTCAGACTTTTTGTACCTGAAGCTAATTATGGATTTAATGAATGATTTGTATCATAGTGAAAAGATGCTATGCCTGAGCGGAATTCGAATCCCCAACCGCCGTATGAAAGGCCGAGATGCTACTCGACTGCGGCGGCCGGTCATAACGGTTAAGAGAGGATCGGATAAGGGAGACACTACTGTAGATCCCAGAACCGTATCTGCAGTAGTTTTAGAGTAATCTCGGGATGAAAACCAATTAATTGGGGTAAAAACAGTGTTTTTTTTTATGTTTGACGTATAATAACTTTGTTGAATGGACAAGAAACACGTAAAAATTTAAACAAAACTTGTAGAGAATTTAAACCTAAACAGAATGGTGTAAGATAAGTTGAATAAAACAAAGAAAAGTTTGAAAAATTCGAATTTTATTTTAAAACACTACATTTGTCAGAAAAGTATTTATTTAATGTAAACAAAAACCAAATTCTTTTTAATGATGTTAAAATTTAAAAAAAAGGGGAAAAAACTGAAAATTATACAGCAATTGTAAAATAAAAATTACTTATAATAATTTTTTTTATTAATGACAGAAATACAATAAATTATTCTAATAATTATTATTTCAAAGTTGGTAATATAATAACAACATCTGATGAACAATGCGCAATACAGTTTTAGGGTTGGAATCATTCTGTAAGGTACATTAAGTAAATTGGGTAGTATTAACTGTGATGTCGTTAGCGAAGGTTTTCTGTGATCTTAGTTGAACGTAATCGTTTTGCCATTGAAGTAATGCCGTACTTATTTAAACTGAGGAATATTCTGATATGGCCTTCATTTTGGGCGTGTTTAATGGTAATGAACACTACTGCTGCTGCAGTAGAATATGAAATACGTTTTCCGAATAGCTGTTTCCAATTCCCAAAACAATTAGCTCGACTTTTTGCAGTATTCGGGAAACAAGTTCACTACCTAGTATTTGTACCAGCTACGAAAAATCTGCCCAACACGACGACGCTGTTATTGATGAAATTATTATCGATGCAGATCAAAGTACTCCAGGCTTCAGTACACGATGCCCTTCTAAGCGGATCGGAGTTTCGCATTCGACAGTTTATTATTTGTAGTTTCGCATACAAGTTTTATCCTTATCATAAACAGCCAGCTGCAACATCTACACCCAGGAAACAGTCCGCTTCGCTTGGAATCCTGCAACTGATACAAATCGACAACTCCACAAGTATGTTTAGTTACTGACGAGGCAAATTTCACTGGAGATGGTGTCAATGATTTATGTAATGAGCAAACATGGGCAGAAGTAAATCCACATGAAACAGTGGAAGGCGATTTTCAGTACCGATTCAGCACCAATGTATTGTGCGGCCTTCACAATCAGCTGTTTGGACCATTCATATTACCTGGTCGTGTAAATGTTGAGGTTTACTTGCATTTTCTTCAAGAAGAATTGCCGCAGCTATTTGAAGATGTTCCTCTATTGTTGAGGTGCAAAGTACACTTCCAGCACAATGGCATGCATGCCTTCCCACTTTCCTTGTGCCGTTTCCATTCAATTAATTCATCAGTTCCCTGAAAAATGAATCGGTCATGGAGGTACACATTGCTGGCCACTAAGATTGACTGATCTAACACTGATTTTTACATCTGGAGATGGATGAAAAATATTGTGTGCAAAACAAAAATAAAATTTCATGAGGAATTAATTATCCACATTATGGATGCAGCTCAGTAACTTAAGGACAGCCATGAAGAACTAAAAAGAGCAACAAATGCACCACAGAAGCCTGCCAAGAGATGTGTTGAAAATGGTGGGCTCATTTTTGAACATTTATTATAAACTAGTATGTATAATGTATGTACTTTGGTTTAGTGTACTGTTTCTAAATAAAATTCTATTTTTCTTTGTTTTATTCAACTTACCTAACTCCGTTTTGTTAAGAATTAAATTTTCTACAAGCTTTGTTTAAAAGTTTGTGTTTCTTACCCATTTAACAAAATTATAAAGATAAAAAAGTGTTTTTTACCCCAGATTATTTGTTTTGTACCAGATTTCTCAAAAACTACTAAAGATACAGTTCTGGGATCTATTTTATCTGATTTTTCAGGCCAAAAACCATTAGAAATCATTAACTCTGCCCTTTAATTAATGTCCTAAAAATTTCAGTACGGACCTCATTTCACCCAGACAGCGGAAATCTGAGTGAAATCTTTCACTAGCCACAACTTGTAAATGAAGTATTTTAGGATGTATGTTTGTATGAACTTTTACATTGTTTTCATGAGTAGAATAGGTTATGAAAAAGTCCTGGGAAAACATCTTGATACGCTCTATATATATAATTTATTCATTAGGATATCTTGACAAAATAAAATTATTATTTATATGTAAATTTAAGTATACTGTATCATGATAACTTACAGCAGCTGTATTACAGTGGTGGCATAATAGTTTAAATCTCTTTCATGGGTGGTTCAACTGATGATTGTTTTTCTTTTCAAATTACTGATCCTTCTCTGAACTGCATTAACATACTCTCAAAGAGTTCATACTCTTTGAGAGTATCTAAAATTCATTTAGCAAACTTTATTATGCTGAATGAATTTTTCCTGTATTTTAGTTTAAATTATAATTTATTTATGTTCACATTAAAAATAAAAACATGTTACTTCTCAGCAAGAAAATTTAGTCACCTACTCAAGTGTGTTGTAGTGACAAAAGTCACTATTACCTTTATGCTGAAGGTACCTTCAGGATCCTAATACATTTGTAAATATATCTTCTTATGATTTATTTTAAAAATTATTACTGGATAATTATTTAATTTTCTCTTGGAATTTGCTGTTCAAAAAACAAAAATAATTCCTATTGTTAGTGTATTGGAGTTTATGACCAGTTTTACAACAAAAACTTCATTCAGATCCGAAAATAATTATACATTAAATTAATCACATCAGAAATTATAGGCTTCCTGACAAAAAGTTAAAACCTACTTCAGCTTTTGCTTGGAAGAATCAAAGAAAATCATAATAAAATTTGATTGTGAAAATAATAAATGAAAACTGATGTAAAATAAACATCAGTTTATGTTAAATAAAAGTATATGTTAAGTATATGTTAAATAAAACTGAAGGTAGTTATAAGTTTCTAAAAATAAAAAATAATTTAAAAAAAAAATTAGAGCTTTTAAATTGTTAGTTTATAAAAAATAAAAACTTATTTTTACTTGGTTTATTACATGTAGATATTGCTATTTTTTTAAGAGTGGTTGCTTATCTATTAATATAAACATAAATTCATGATAATTTTTAATTTACTAAAAATCAGTCTAGGAATTAACACTAAAGAAAAATATGACAGTCCATTTTTGTACCCTGAAACTTGTTTGGAAGTACTGCTAAGTGTATTACAGTTAACAAAATAAATATTTATTCTTTATATTCAGTTTTAAGTATATTTCAGTTCAGCAAAATAAGAAACACAACTAAGACCTGTGGCCAAAATAGATTTTTGGAAACTTATTTGTAATTCTAATGGTGACGAGTAGAATACACATTGTTTCTACGTGTAAGAGTACTTGGGTATTTTTCATTATCCCCAACAGTTTTTACAGAAAGTTAGCCTGGAATAATGCATTTCCACATATTAATAATTTTGTTTGGTATAGTAACATGTTAGAAAGCAAGATTATAAATTGTCTTTTCAAGTTCATGGCAAAGAATTTTCTCATTACATTATTTTTAAATTGTTATTACTGAAATATTGACTTCTTTATTTTAATATTTGAATAAATAAATTCATATAGTAACTGAAAACTGTAAAATTTCTTAGTAAATCACAAATTGACAGTTATAAAACTAGTACAAAAGGAAAGAGATTGCGTAATCTAAACAGTGATGCATTAATGAATGGAGGTGGAATTAACTACATACATACATATACATATAACCCCTCTATGTTTGTAGTCATCCCCTCTCTCTTTCTGCATCAATAAACGACCGTGACCAATCTAAGTATTTGAATATAGACTTCAGTTGATTTAATGATTCTAACGTTCTACCAGTTGCAGCTTTTCTTTTGGTTTTATTTTTGTTCTACAAACATGACAGGTAAAAGCATAGCTATTCATATTTACTAATAGTTTAATTTTATTTATTAATCGATATAAATTGCTTAAAAAATAATATTAAAATTATTGTTCATTATTCCCATTTAGAATAGATCATAAAAATCATACAGAGATTTATTTGTAATATTTGAGAGATTTTTATTAGATTTCACCATTAATACTGTAAAAATTTTAAATGGATTTCAAAAATTATTTCTAATTTTAAGTTTTATTTTTATGTGTTTGTCTTTGTATAAGTTGAAATCCATTGAATTAGAGGAAGTGGTAAACAAAATTTTAAAAACTAACAGAATCAAGCATTGTGGATTAGGTGTAATTTCATACAAATGACTAATTCTGTATATTAAAAGTAAAATAAATGAAGGATACTCTACAAAATTAGTAAGTATTATACTGCTGACAAAATTAAATTTGGAAAATTTTGTTTGAAATCCATATTTCTTTTATGTAGAGGTGTGACATAAAGTAATTATGTTATACAATTATTTAAACTCATCTTTCTTATTAAAATATGTTTGTATCATGTCTGAAATCATAATATTAAAATAAAAAGTTAATTTCTTAGTTTCTTTATTAATGAAACTGATTTGGTTTAATACAATAAAAAAGTTAAGATTTAACAAATGTCATTTAGTAAATGAATATAGATAAAGAAGCTATTATTATTATTATTTTTTTTTTTTTTAGAAGCTATTACTATTCAAAGAATGTAATTTATAAGGACATATTTTTACAAGTCTAGGTAGAAGACTAGGTAGAATGACACTTGAATGGCTTGAAGACTGGATAGGATGACACCTACCCGACAAATTCATTTCACCTGAAAATCACAGAACACTATACGGTAAAATATCAAGCACATGCAAATGAATATAACAACACATTTTTACTTAAAATTAATAAACAGAAAGATAAAAAAGTCATTCAATCATATATTAATAGATACAGAGAAAATAGTACAGATTAAAAAAATTTGGCTACAGTTCAATCTTCAGAATAAAACCTATTTGATTGGAATCATTGAACATAATGTCAATACAATAAGTAAACTTTACTGCTGTGACTACACAGTGTTCTACATTGGACAAGTGTGATATAGCTTCTACATAATATAGATCCAGCAAACACTGAAAAATATTCCATATCAACATAAAATAAACATTTACTGACCACCTCACAGACACAAATCACAAATACTCCAAAAAAAACTTAGAATTTTACACATACACAAAAAGTAATCATGTCTTAATACCTTGGATGCTGTGAAATTTTAAATAACAATTAAGAGGTAAAACTTTTGATCATATTTTAATATGTGTTTGTCTCACTAAAAATAACCTGATTGGTCCATAAGATAGACAACAAATAACTGAATATATAATATTTATTAAATTTGGTTTAATTTGTCATTTCAATATTTGTAGTTTTAATTGTGAATGTGTGATAATCAATGAGGAACATCAAATTAGATTGTAGTTAAGTCTTAGTTTAGATTTTACAAGTAACTATTACTGAAGTCATAACAGAACAGTATCAATATTCTGACCTATATAAAAAAAAAAAAATTGTTTTTTTTTTCAAATTTGAATATTTGTGTATGTGTGTGCACTGATACTCGCTTAAAAGTATAAAACCATTGGACTGATCTAATAATTTTTTATCAATATTTTTGTTAAACATTGATGTTTAATTTATTTGGAATTCTATACTTTTACCAACAATGTTGGGTGAATAGTAGTAAAAAATGAACACAGAGCATGTCGTAATGTACAATTTTTATAAGTAATTTTTTTTGCATATTTATATTTTGAGTCACTAAGTCATGTTCTGTAACAGATAAGTAGAACGGTTACTGGTGATGAAATTTAGAAAAAAAAGAATAAATTTAATTCTTGTACTTTTTTTTAATCCAAATCAGATGAACTGTTCATAAGTTATCACTGGTTTAACAACTTTTGTTGTGCTCCAACTGTATAGATGGATGAATAATATAATTTTTCATAGTTTACATACTGCAACTATAATTAACAATACATCTATAAATAATTGTTAGAATGTGTTTTATTTTCACATTTTCTTTGAGCTAAAATGAACTGGAAGGGCTTCTGATTCAACAACTTGGTTTATTCAGTTTTGTTCATTATTCTGATTGTGCCTATTTTATGTTTGCATCAGATTATATATGAATGACATAATCTTAACCTGCATTAAAAAACATGTGAATGAAGTTAATTCACTTAGATGTAGCTACTTACATGACTGAATTCTTACCAATGTCTGCCATTTATGAACTTGAAATATTTGGTTGACTACACCTGAAAGTCTTTTTTCGTTATTTACTCGCTAAAACACACAAAACAAAAAAAGGGTTAACGCTCAACATATTGACCAATATGAATTTTATAAACACACAAAATTTTATATTTATTTAGCATATGGCACAAAAACATAACACCAATTACAGTCAAAATTATAAACAAAGATTTAACAAACTAATATATGCTATCGATTCTGGAGTCGCCATTAGGAAATCTTTAGGATTCCCTTCATAAGCTGTCCTAGGGCCAACTTCTGTGATGTGTCTGATAGTTTGATTTTCACCACACTCTCAAAGGGGCACCGGTGTTTTACCCCATTTATACAGGAACTAGGCGCACCTACCATGCTGAGTCCGTATTCTGTTTAGCATTGACCATGTCTTACGTGGCAAGTCAAAACCCAAAGCCTTTGCCCAAAGCCCAAACCCAAAACCCAACTCAAAGCCTTTGAGTAATACATGGGATTTGATTATTCTGCTTTGTGGTCAATTCTCGATGCCAGGCGTCAATTAGGTCAAATCCGTCCTCTGTAGCAGCAATTGTTGTTTTCATAGGTGGCTTTCAAGATCGAAGGCAACCACGATTGGCATCCCCAATGTCCTCATGTGTTGGCAGGTTTTGATTGTCCATAATCTTCTTGTACTCTCTTACAAGAGCGTTCATATGGTGCAGGTTTGGGGGTGGTATGTGACTCAATACCGGGAGCCATTCCACAGGAGTAGACCTGATAACCCCAGCAATCATTCTCATAGTGTCATTAAGTTGAGCATCTACTCTATGAACATAAGGGCTGTTAAGCCACACTGGCGCACAATATTCAGCAGCTGAGAAGACTGAAGCTCAGAGCCGATGTGTGCAAAGTGGAAGCCGATGCTCCCCACATCGTTCCACAGAGCTTACGTATGATGTTGTTTCTCGCTTTCAATTTCCCTGCAGTTTTCATTAGGTGCTTCTTAAATGAAAGCGTTCCATCAAGTGTCACACCTAGGTATTTCGGTGTCTTATTGTGAAAAAGCCATGTATCCTCAAATAGAATTTTAAGCTTCCTATTAGCAAACTTGTTACTCAGATGTAAGCATGACACATCTGTTTTACTAGTATTCGGTTGGAGGCGCCATCTCCGGAAGTACCTCCCCAATTTCTCCAGGTCAGCCATCAGGACCTCTTCCAACTCTTCAAATGATCTACATTTTATTGTTAGCACCCAGTCATCGGCATAGCCAAAATTTTATAAAAACAATTATAATAAACAAACGCTACGTAGATAGTCTTCAATACTGAATTACATATTTAAGTGGATTTACAACTTTTCTTAGACTTCAGTCATTAATAACAGCAGTACTGCTAATTAGCTTTAAAAGGCCTTCTGGAAGAAAAAGTTTCAGTACTTTAATTTGTAATAGCTTAAAAAAAGTAATATGGCAAAGATTTATGTTCTTTCCTCTTTTAATGACTGCTCTCCTGATTGATTCGGGAGTGATGAAAATTAAAGCAAATATATTTGTGTACAACTTTAATAGAAACATTTCTTTTTGTTGAAATTTTAAAGGAGTCTTTGCTCATCTTGTAAGGACAGTTTCTTGTGATTTACAAACTGTGGATTAATTTTTGTAAAAGATTTCCAAACAATAATTTAAGCATAGAGGAACACCAGTAGTTCACCTTGTCATCCTATTTATAAAGTATTTCTCCTCATCTACAGTCTGTTGAATTTGTATTCAGATTATGAATCAATCTAAATTTGCGGAAAATGTTGAGAGATGGAGCGCACTAACTTCACTGCTCCAAGGCTGGTCCTTATTGAAATTATAAATGCAGTTGTTCTGGCTGTGTGCTCTTAGCTTAATAAATTAGTGTTGCTGTAAAACTTTACTTACAGTTTTAAGGAAGGAATTTTATTAACATACTCTTTACGGTTTTAAGTTCAGTCTTTTGTTTGTGAATTAATTTATTTTTTCGTCTTTAAGAGATGACGATGATATGTAAGAAACTGTAATGTTAAACATAATTTCTGTTAGAAAAAAAATCTATACTAATGCATAAAAGCCGGTTTGAAAATTGAAATTTTCAGTTATCATCTATTTGAGAAAAATCAGTTTTATATTTAATTAGGGGTGCCATCTTTTATCTAATATGTTGAAAAATATCAAATAAAATATGATCTTTTACTAACATTTTTTATACAAGTAGTTTCTTTAAGCCGGCCTCCGTGGTACGAGTGCTAGCGTCTTGGCCTTTCATCCGGAGGTCGCGGGTTCGAATCCCGGTCAGGCATGGCACTTTACACGCTACTTAAATCAATCATCTCATCCTCTGAAGCAATATCTAACTGTTGTCCCACAGGTTAAAAAAAAAATTTCTTTAAAATACAAAATAGTCAGAAAATATAATTACAATCAGAATTTTGAACTTTAGTTGTTTAAGCCAAAGAAATTATCATCAAAAACCTTGTATGCAATTAGAAAAACGTATATCAAATATTGTAAAATTAAGTCTTTTTATTCTTTAATAGGTGATGGAATTTGTGCCAAATATTTTTACCAATTAGAACGGCTGCTGGTAGTAGTTGTTCGCGTTAGCACCGTTAGATAGCGTACGTTGTCTAAGATGCATCGAGTAATAGCATATTGACCCAAATATTAACTGCCGGCTGATTAACTTGTTGCGTTCGTTTTGATGGTAGATTTTGAATGGAAAGCGTACTGTTATCATGATTTGTTTGCGCGTTTTTCATATTTGTTTATTTTTAAAAAGGAACTATTTCCGAAGTTAATTATTAATATACCCTATTAAGGTAAGCCTTTTTAAAACTTGATTTCTTATTTTAAAATATTTGACTTATTTATTCACCAGTCGTTTGTGTCATTTATAATAATTTCTCTTGTCGGTAATTGAGCTTAAGACGTCTAATATGCTATGTAATATTTTGCCACCTTAGTAAGTGATTATATTCAGTGCAATATCAGGTTTCTTCAACTGTAATACTTATTTAAAAAATGTACCGGTACCGCTGAATCTTTTTAATCCATTAGAAACTGTGAGGTTAGTTTTATTTATGTAGGAGAAATGAAAAACAATTTGCCTAATTTTTTGAAATATTTCATGTATATATTCCTCTTCAAAAGCTGGGAATTTATAACGTACACTTCAGTTATTTGTAAGTTAACAGGAATCAGATTTGTTTCTTTGTTTAATTTCTTACCATTCATTACTGTTGTGCTAATAAATTTTTGTAGCGACTGAATTCATTCATAATAGATGTATCTTTATTGTGCAGAAATATAAATGTGTTCGATCATGTTATTGTGCTAAATTTAAAACAATCAATACTTTTATGTTAATTTATTAATTTTGTATTTCATGGCACTGCTCTTGTTCTAGGTTTTCCCACGCTTCCCTTAATCTCTCTGGGAAAATGTTGGGGTAGTTTTATTTCTAGTCCTAGAATAGCATACCTATCCATTTGTGACATGATCTTTGTAATGTTTAATCATGTAATGATATAAACGTGTATTATATGTATTGTATGCATCTGATGTATGTTCAACCTGTACAAGACAAATAAATATTTATCTTAAAATAAGTGATTTTTTTTATTGAATTATTTTTATTTTTTATTCTTAAAAAGAAATCCCAGCTAAAAACTATAGTTTTATAGTGTTTCATAACTACTATATTTACCATTTAATATTGTTTATTATTTATTTATTTTTATTTTGTTCATTTTTGTCATTTTTTTTTGTAATGTCTGCTGATTGTTGTTTAACAATGTATAGCCATCTTGATGTATGCTGCAAGTAAAGAAATTTGTAAACAGATATTGAAGTGTAATCTTGCTTCCCAATTTATTTGAACAAGTAAATTAACAATGCAATGGAAATATATTTTTTTATAAAGAACATATATCAATTCCATTAATGAAGTAGCTATATAAAAGCTTCAAAAATATTTTCTGGAAGTACATTTAGAATGTGTCATTTTTTAAATTTATTTTTAAAAAAATCAACTTAATTACCTTTTGTTCTGATTTGTAAGCAGAAGAAATATTCCAGGAATTAGTAGGTTTGCACCATGGGTAAAAAAAAAACTGTTCCAGAATTTGCCTAGTGATATCTAAGAACACCTTGAAATGATCATCATAAAATGAAAAAATTTATAATTTAATTATAGTTCGTATTAATACATGAAAATAATAATTATATGAGATAGTGCTGTAATTTGGCTTGTATTAAGTTAATAAAATAATTATATTTTTAACATGGTTTTTTGAGTACATATTTAAGTATGTGTTAAATGAGGTTGCAGAAGATTCAGATTGATTTAATTAATATTCTTTGATAATCGTCCCTTCAGGGTGAGTGTCAGCTTTGTTTGAATTCATTTAAGGTTTGCTGAATCAACCATCCAGTCCAAAATCTTTCTCACAAATAGCTACATGCTTGCACGTCCTTCATACAGTTTTGATATAAATAAAGCTAAACTTAATTACCTTTTTCTCGACATTAAAGTACATCCTTATAGCCAAAAACAACTTCCCTGTTTGATACGCCAGTTCGTAATTTGTAGAAAAAATTGAACCCTAAAAACTGTCTAAATCTCTGAGATCTCAACTCTGATGACAACTCAAGAGTTATACTGTGAATTATCATACAGGAGTATAAAGTTGTACTTTACTCTGTGAGCAAATATAACTTCCCATAATTAAAAGCAACAGAATAGAGAAACAGTTGAAAAAGTAGTAATGGCTGTATTTCATTTTATTTTTATTAAATTTAAGCTACCAAAACCAAAGTTACCCCAGGAGAAGTATTATTTTTCTATTTTCATTGGGACTAGAAGGGTTGATTTTACTCAATAAGAATTTCAGCCATTATTGTATTGTATTCTATCACTGGATAGAAAACAGAATCTTCAGTTTAACAAATTGGTATCCTCCTTGAGATCAGCCCATCAGTACTCTGGATTTACAAGTTCTGGCTTTAGATATACTCAGTATAGACCTACACAACAGAAGATGGACAAAGAGATCAATGATAAGAGATGAATGATGAGAAAAAAGCTGTAGCAGAAGGAACTCTGTCTGTAGCTCTTGGTTCCTCCTGTTAACAAGTTGAACAAGTCCCCTTCAATAGGCTTGCAGATTAGGGGTTCTTTTAACATGGGAACAGCACAGTGCTAAAAATATGGTTTTCAATGATAAAGTTGAATCTTTTTTTTTTTTTAAAGGTTGCTTTTTAGCAAAAATTAGAAAGCCGTAAACTAAAGAATAGTTAAATCCTTACCCATCTTTGAATTGTTTGAAGACTGCAAGTATTCAACTGACCTGTGCATCGTTCAGCTAAAGGTAGAGGAGTTATTAATTTTTAATATGATTCTGTCATTTTATTTGGCTGATATTGTGAACAGTGTATTGAGCAAGACATTTTTTATTTCATTGTTTAGCACCACAACCAAAAAAAAATTATGATCTAATGAGCCAAAACTCACTCTTTAATATTACCCAGTTATTTTCTAGAAAAACAAAATTTTCATGACTGGTTTGTGAGAAGAAAGCGAGAGCTGAAAGAAATACTCTTAATAAACAATATATCCAAAAAAAGTGGCTAACATCTTTCTCTTGTGTCTGAAGTGTTTAAAATGTAACTCAGTCATGAGGGAAACTGAGGAAATAGTTTAAAGCAACAAATTATGCAACTATTATAAAGATATTAAATGTGTTAATTTTATGATCATTCACAATAATATTGCATTTACTCATTGCCAACAGTTTGTTGTAATTATAACAGATTAGCAATATAATTGAAAAATTACCTTGTTCTGTTTCATGGAACTTCAGAATGTACGTATCATTCAGTGATTTTACTTTAATGAGACTCCTGATGTTTCAACAATATAATATTTTTCATTCATCACATGTTTTTCTGAAAATTGAATTTAGTATATTTCTCCATAATTCCATTAATTTTTTCTATATTTTATTAATTTCATTTGTTATCTGATATTTTTATGGTGGAAAAATGTTTAATTTTTATGTTTAAATTTAATCTTAATTTATAAAACTAAATGATTAATAAAGAGTGTAAGCAAATTGATTTTTTGAACAGCTAAATATAGCCCCACTGTTTTACTCTGAACTGTCTTAATACAATGGAAAATTCGACCTTATTATTAAATATACATCATTTCTGTTATAATCTGACATTAATGTTAACTTGGAGGTTCTTCTAAATGTGAGAATGAGTTCAGGAAATGAAAATTGGTAGATCATTATTTGATGCTGGTAAATATGACTCATTTATATCACTATGTCATACGTTACAATTAAACATTTCTGTGATTTGTTTTTATGAATGTACCGTAGCAAAAAAGTAATAATTATTAAAAAATAAATTTATAGATTATATGTCCATCAAAACAGAATTATTTTTTGCATCATTGCACAGCATTGTGGTTTACAAGAGAGGGACTTGTATTTGTTGCCATTTTTAATAATAATCAGGCTAAAAGATATCCCACTCAATTTGTATGAAATAAAAAATTTAAGAGATTTTCTTTCATAAAAAAAATTATTCTGTTGATGAGATTTTTAAATAGTATATTTAAATTAAACTGAATTATTTCCCACCCTTACTTCATGAGTGTAACAATATACAAAGTTTTCAACCTAAAAGAGGCTCCACAGAGACCAAGCAAGAGACTGAGCCATCCTCCACTGAGGAGGAGGACGTACCCCTCAACTAGAGGGAAGTGGCCAGGAGACTCGAGCAGCTGGCCAAGGACCTTAAAAAGAAAATCGACAAGAACGTCAAGCGCATCATCAAGGACATTGAGGTGGACTTTGGTGTTGCTGTTAGGGATTTGCGCAGAGTGGTCAACGCTTATTCCACCTCCGTGTGGGGGAATCAAACTGTGGCCACTCAGACTGCGGTTGCCACTGGGTGCCCCATCCTAGACGGGTTGGAAAATGGAGTCCCGGTCGAACATATGACCGATTTCATAAAAAAATTGGCCAAGGAAGGTGTATTGCAATACACATACAAGGACGCCAAGGAGGCAAGAAGGCGCAGTTGACAACCTGGAGCCCCCTGCAGAGGCTAGTGAAGAAGACCGTCACTGGTTCCGGCAGTTATCAACATAAGTGAGATCATTGAGGGCAAATTATTAGATGCGCTGGCGATGAGGTGGCTTCGCTGTTAAGTGCTTTCGGAATCTGAGCAGGTAACGTACTGACAGCCGCTATGGAAGTGAAACTTGTAGGCGAGGAGACCGGGGAGCGGGCTCCGATCAGGAACGCCTTTCATGTGATCTATGTCGACTCTGGTGCTGTCAATGACCTCGCCCAGGTATTGGTAGACGTCTTCTGCAAAATAAAAAGCAACAGTTAGGAGCACGCGGCCCTTACTGGCAGAAATTTACAGCACTAAGTCTGCCACCTGTGTTCGAAAAATCCTTGAGTGCGATGGGAAGATGACGGGGCAGAATTATTATGTGACTGTCCCGGGAGTCAGATCTCCCTCTCCCTGGCGGAATGAGTCGATAGTTGAATCTAAGCACAAGAGAGAGATGCTTGTTCTGAAAGCAACAATGTTGTACGCAGATCTTGTGAAAATAGTTAGATTTGAGGTTGCAGTCCCAGACAAGGCGGAAATCCTTTCCATTCGGAAAACGGGGGACCCCATGGAAATTAATGTGAACGAAGACAGAAGTAATGCGAGTGCATTTAAGCAGGTGGTCGTTACCGCCTTAAAGGATGGCTCGGTGCTCACTAAAACTAAGGCTACCGCACTGAGAATCCGAGCCGAGGTCATGAGCGCGAGGTCCGAGCCGTACATTACTTGCCTACGATTAGGATGGCATCTGTCGAGGGACGGGTGCGCCGCCATATGGATGTGCGGTACTACACCTATCCGGGATGTATTCCTGTGGGAGAGTTTCGTCAGGGTGAGGGCCGGGGAATCTACCTCTGTTCGTGCTACATGTCACCCAACATCACGACAGAGAGATTTAAAGAGAAACTGGACTCTATCGCAAGGGATCTCCCTGTACACCGCCTCGCTCTTTTTGCTGGGGACTTCAATGCGTGGTCCGTAGACAGGGGCTCCGCAAGGACCAACTTCCGCGGGAGACTACTATCAAACGATGGAGTCGCCTTCACGTTTAGGAGGGATGCATTGGGATCCTTTGTGGATATAACGTTCGTGACCTCGGACTTGGCCACTCGCTTCGCCGGCTGGCAGATGTGGGATGGTCTCTTTCGCGACCACCAACCGGTGGTCACAATAATCACTGAGGAACGATAAGATGGATACAGCCCACCCACGTTTACGGGCTGGACCCTGGTAAGGAAAGCCCTAAGGCCCAGAGTTACGGTCACGCAGGATGTTCGGAAGGTCCGGAAAATAATAGACGAGTTTTTCCTGGCAATAAAGGATCAACGACTGATGACGGGGGGCGACGAGGGCAACCCGCCTCTCTTCACCCAAGATGAACTTCTGGAGGCAACATCACGTATACCTCCGGCCAAGGGACCGGGTCCGGACTGGTTGCCAAATTTGGTTGTCAAGCTGGCGTTTCGTGCACAGCCGGAGGCATTCCTAGAGGTCTATAACGCATGCCTTCGAGAGTGCATCTTTCTCGAGAAATGGAAGGGCCAGCGGCTGGTACTTGTGCCAAAACCGGGAAGGGATCCGGCGCTTCCTTCCTCTTACCGGCCGCTGGCTATGATAGACGGAATGGCCAAGGTTCTGCAGCATGCGCTCCAGCGTAGAATATCCACGGCAGTGAAGGAGGGGATGGACTCTTTGCAAGCCAGTATGGCTTTTGCAGGGGAAGGTCCGCCCTCCAAGCCGTGACCGGTGTGCTCAAGATGGCCGGGTGAATCATGAGTGCCAGTCGGCGGAGTATTTGCGTTCTTGTTACTCTAGATGTGAGAAATGCATTTAACTGCATTTCTCATGTCGCCATAATGCAGGCACTAGAAGATCAAGGGGTACCCATGTATTTACTGTGCATCATCCTATCTTACCTTGCGGCACGCAGGATTGAGTGCAGGGGGGATTGGTTGAACGGAGCCTGTGCAGGAACTTTGGAACTTACGTATGATGGGGTATTCTGGGTCCTCCTTCCACAGGGAGTGACTATGGTAGGATATAAAGACAACATCACCCTGGTGGTAGAGGCTACCACTCAGCTGAGAAAGTAAGTGAAGCATACTTAGTGATAAATGCATGGATGATTGGGGCGGGGTTGTCACTCGCTCCAGACAATACTGAGGTGGTTGCACTCTCCAAAACAAAGAGGAGACCGAAACTGAAACTAACCCTGGAGGACAGAAGGGTTGTTTCAAGGCCAGCAATAAAACACTTAGGAATATGGGTTGATTCCAGATTGAAATTTGGCATTTATGCCATAGAAACCGCCAACAAATCAGAGAGGATGATGGGATTAATTGCTGCCCTTCTACCAAACACTGGAGGATTGACTTAGTATTGCAGGAGGTTACTGGCTGGAGTTACATATTCCACCATGCTTTGCGGGGCTGACCTATAGGCCAACATGACAAAATACACAAAATATAAAGGAAAGCTTGAGGCGGTAGGTAGAAAAATGCTGCTGGAGAATTATAGCAGTGTACCAGACCATCTCAAAGGAGGCGGCTGAGGTCCTGGTGGCGGTCTTGCCGATAGATCTTGTTATATAGCGAAGGGGGAGGCTCTGGGAACAGTGATCTTTGCCGCACAGGCACAAAAAACACCTATCATTGCATATTGAAGAGGAACAACTGAACACCTGGAGGCGCTCAGTCAGATGTAGGGGTCGTCTTGGTGCAGTGAGGTGCACTCCGCATACTGGCATCTGATGGCGTTACTCTCCTCTTTCTGATGCAGTGCTCTGTAGAGCGGTTCCAGGAAGGTGGGAGAAAAAAAGGTACAGCAAATGTAATGAGGAGAATGCTGAAATGTTATCCGGATTGAATGCAGCTTTTCGACATGAGGTAACTAATGCTGATTATGCTAAATGCTTCATTAGAGGCAACATTGTTATTCTAGATCTAGTGTTTTTCACACATGAAGCATTGTTTCATGTATGTGGTATGTTAATAATAAGAATTATCAGACCTTCTTTGAATCTCCTCTACATTTACAAAAAATAGGTATATAGTGTGCGATTTTAAGGTGACAAATAATAGGACCTTTATTTTTTGAAAAAATTGTGGATGCTACTGTCTACCAAGAAATTATCTAACAGTTCATAGTCTTACTGCAAGAGGATGAGCATGACTGGTGGTTGCAAAAGGACAGTGCCACTTGCCATACAGCCCGCTCTACTATGGAGATGTTACAGGATTTTTTCAGTGGAAGAATCATTTCTATCATTTCTGGAAGATCATTTCCCTGATCTGACAAAGACATCTTTCTTTGGGCTTACTTAAAAGAAATTGTTTATAGGAGCAATCCACACACCCTCGAGAATTTAATACAAACATTACCAATGCCATCCAGGAAATAGGCAGAATACAGCTAACAAGAGTAGCCAAAGAACATGGCCAAACATTTTGACAAGTGCGTAGAAGTGAATGGACATCATTTTCAACACTTTCAGCGAACTATTATGTAAGTGTTTGCCAGTAAAGTATTATTTATAAACTAAACAAAGTGATGGGGCTTCTTTTTAGTTGAATACAATACCCATTATATTCAGATATTTTTCAGTTATCACCTTATAAAGCTGTTGTTTTAATCTTTATCATTCTTATTTATTTTAATTACCTTCAAAAATTTTTATCATTGTTATTTCATACATTTATTACTGTATGAATTTTTATGAGCTTTAAATTCTGTTTTTTTTATTATGTTTGTGTACTGCAATGGTGCCAGATCAAGGTTTTACCATACCTTTTCTCACTATTCAGGTGAATTCTAGGGCAGTTCTTATTCTGTGCTAAATTTATAGGTATATTATTCTTTTCCGACATGGTATATTTGCAATATTATGTACTAATGTGAGTATTATGTTTATTTATTTAGGCATCTCAGGCTGAAGTACGACTTTTTGTGTAATTACTGGTTTGGAAATAATGTCCTAGAGAGTCCAAAAGCAGATCCTCCCTTCAATCCATCAAATAATAATAGTGAAGTAATTCTAAATCCTCATATCTTTAGAATGAGAAAAATTTATGGTTTTTTTTATTTACATATCTATAAGTGGAGTAATTTCTTTATTGTTTTGATTAGTATTTCATTTTACTTTTAATTTTGTTGGTTTTGTTTATGCCATATTATTTAATTTCTACCATCTACATTTTGTTGTTCCACTATAAAACTGTTATACTTTTTTAAAAATTGTGCATCTCTAGTTAAGTGGATCATAATTATTCAATAGTCTATGATTTATTTAATGTCATAATTTAAGATCAATTAGTTAATATAATCCATGACTTATGAGTATCTGGACAGTTTAAAAATTTCAGTTTCAAGAAAAATTCAATAGGTGCCCTGGTAGTTCAAGAGTTAGAAATTTAACTATAATATATTAATAAATTTGTCCTATTTGTATATATTGGTTTATAAGTTTGTTTTATTAAATGGAAATATTTTTTTTGTAGCAGTTTATTGTGATAGAAAATTAATCAATAATGTTAGTTCTGGTTTGACACTGTGTATTTCATTATTTTGATATGATTGTGTACTGTGCCTGTCAATTATTGGGTGTATGGGTTGAGTTATGTTTTGTATATATGTATATATATATTTTTAATAATATTTGAACATGAGTAATTTTACCAAAATAGTTAATATTTGAAGAACTGGTGACCTCAATTTTTTTCTCTATTGTAATTTTTCATAGATTCTTTAGTACCTTGTGATTTGCTAATAATTTTGCAGTTTTACAATTTATCGTATTCATATATATTTGGTTTTTTTTAGAAACTTTTTCATGTCTATGAATAGATATTATAATAATTGAGTTTAAAAACTGAGCATTTATTCATCATTGACTACTTTGATGCATTCTAGCACTGTGATAGTTATTGAAAAATATGTTTTATTTATACAATTTAAGCTACCTTGACAATTTTATTTCATCCTCTATCTGCTTTATGTACTCAATTGTTAGTCGCTGCATTTAAACAGATCCTGGTAAAAGATTCGATTCATCAGTTTGCATACCTGTATATAAACTTTCAGCATATTTATTTTTTTATCTAATTCCTTGTACATTGCTTTTCATATCTCTTTTGTCCTAATTAATTTTCTACAGTCTTCTGCAATACTTCAGTGGCTCTAGTGTTGGGTGGTTCTTGCCTTATTTTGTGTGCTTAGAATATGGTACAGTATAATTATAATATAGTATGTTCCAACCATCTTATTTTTACAAAAAAAAACAAACTATATTTCCAATTTTTAAATGTTGTTATTGTTGATTTCTTTCTAACCTTGTCTGATCTTTCTAAATGTACCACCTTGAAAGCTACTTTACTCTGCTCCCTTTTTGTAATAATTTTATCATGTTTTTATCGTACTTTCATGCTTATTTTATTTTTCCAGGCAAAAGAAAACATTGGTAAAACTGTTTACATATTTATGTATCTATTTTCTTTTGTCAGGTTCCTACAATGTTATATTAGATACCTCATCTTTTATTGATTGGAAATAAGCCCTTATTTTTTTTTTAATATTTTTTTTTGCATTTGGGCTAACTGTGGACCATGCAAATATTATTTCTTTTTGCTTTCTCCCATTATTTTTTCATTCTTTCTGCGTGTTTGATATTTCTTCTCTCTTCTGATCATTTCACTTTGGTGTGATTCTTTTTCTTCCTCACCATTTTTAAACTTAACCTTTTACTCTGAGTAGTTTTCTAGCTTTCATTTCCGGTTCTTGGATCCCTAGGATCTGTAATTCTTTCATTTGTTGTAGCTGCCAATGGTTACTGTTTTGTTTCCAGAGTTTAATGAATATTTGTTTAATTATTCTTTGTTCATCCATTCTGTACAAACGGCCCAGGAATCACAGTTTCCTTCTTATTGCTTTTTCAATATCCATTTCTTCACACAGTTCTCAGTTGGATTTCAGACTGTATCCTTTTGTTATTTTCTTGGAGCCTAGGATTGTTTTCAATACTCTTCCTTTATTTTCTGTAAAAGTTTCAGGTTGGTAAGGTGTAAATGTTTCACTTCCATTCAGTACTTCCATATACTGGTCTCATCACTGTGGCATAATGTCTCTGAGTTTGGTCTTTTTGTTGTAGATATTTTTAGACAGGAAACGTAATTTATTCAAATTGTTCTCTTCTGTTCAGTACTTCCATATACTGGTCTCATCACTGTGGCATAATGTCTCTGAGTTTGGTCTTTTTGTTGTAGATATTTTTAGACAGGAAACGTAATTTATTCAAATTGTTCTCTTCTATTGCCGTTCTGTTTGTACTGTTGGATTGTTTCCTGTAAGTGTTTGAATCTAGCACCATTTTTAAGATTTTGATATTTTATGCTAATTTTATTTTTGGTGTATTTTTTGATGATAGGCATTATTTCTGGTTTTTCAAAGGATATCTGAAGGCCTGCTCTCTCAGCCACCTGTTCTAGATTCTCTACCTGTTGAATCATTTCTTCCTCTGTTTCTGCTAGCAAAGTCAGGTCACCTGCAAAGGCCAGATGCAAGTCCTTATTTTATATTTTAGTATTATTTTATTTATAGTTTTAAACATTTTATATAATTTTACATTTTCTTACCTTGTCTATATCTATACTTATAATGTGGTAGACTTATCTTTAAAATAGTAATAATTTATTGTTAAAAAAAGAAATGCTTCAATAGTTCCAAGGGTTTTTCAGTGAATTAAATTTTAAGGTTTTTTAAATAACAAGGTAATAATTATTGAAATAAGTGAAATTAGTATTACAACAAAAATCGTTCATTAAAAAGAGAGTGGTTATAGTACATTTGAAAAGTATTATTTTCTTACCTGTGTTTGTAAATAGTATCATTTTAAATCATTCCAATTAAGAGAAGAATACTTAAAAACGGTCTAAACTATGTAAATTTTGACTTCCTGCTGTGACCTAATATGCATTCTTATATAGGGATTGGCTAACATAAATAATTACCTAAAGGAACATAAAGATAAAATGACATTCAAGCAGTCACTGAAATATCTCTCTTAAAAAAAATTTTAATTAAACAATTTTTTTATGATTGAACATTTTTTTGTAAACTATTTTTAATAAATCTATAACTCTAAAAGTCTAGTAGATATTAGTGTCATATCATCATTTAACTGTGAAGTTTTTTCATTATTGTTATTAAAATATCTAATTCCTGTATATTATGGATATTTTTAAAAAAATTGATTTTAATAAATTAATTTTGTGAGCAGTTATAGGTAGTGTTGGGCTACGACTCTTTGACTTTAGTGTATGTAATGAGCCAAATACTCTTTTAGACAGCTTTTTTTTTAAATGATAAAATTGCTTGTCATTAACCTTGTTTAAATTCAGTAATCTATAGGAACTGATTAATTAAATATGATTTTGCCCATAGACAATTTTTTATTATTATTAATATAAGTCCCTTTAATTTCTAGGATAGTATTCCCTAGATTTCCCTACATATTATAATCCCTACTAGGGATTTAAGGGAAATTTAACGGATTTATAATATGTAGGAAAATCTAAGGGCATTTCCCTACATTCTATAATCTAAAGTATCATTTGTTGAGTAAAATATATATATTTTTTTTAATTTTGTATTGATAAGTTTACCTGTTGATTTTATTCTAGGGTATAATTCCCAGTGTTGGCATATAACATTTCATTAAAAAAAAAAAAAAAAAATCATTTGAGATTTATAATGTAACAGCAATTAATTAAAAAATGAAATTTTATGATAAAAGAAAACAGTAGTTAGTCATTACATATTGCCCTTGATACAGAACATGCTATTATAATGTTTGCATGACTTGAAGAGAGGAAGGTCACTGACTCTTGAATGTTTGGTTAAAACAGTGATTATATTGTTTACCGTATACACACAATATAATTTTTAAAAGGGTGGCTATGGTACAGAAACCTTCAACAATGTCTCTGCTGAAAAGAATAACTAATCAAAGTACTTACTTCAATGATTTATGTCAGGGTTATTGATCTGGAAACTAGATTTATGTTATTAAAAAATAAATTTATGTAATTTTTTGATTGATGTAGTTATTTAAGTTAATCAAGATTTTTTTTTTTTGTCTTTAGTGTTTTATGTTAATTACTTATTAACATGTTTTCAACCCGTTATGTTTTTGTCCTTCCTTCGTATTTTTAAAATATCCCAAAGACTCCACTCACTAAGATATATAAGCGTTGTGAAACTATCAAGTAATAAGGGATGTTGTCTTAACATCTTTACTGGGATTTTCTAATATTCTTGATTTTTTATAATAATTAAGGAAAAATACTGAGAGTTTTATGGTACAATATGATTTAGGTTATTAATTAAGAAAAAAGTACAGAATGCACTTTAGATTTAAATCTAAATCAAAGTGTCCAAGAAGTAAATAATGTAAAAGTTATTATTTTAATAAAAAAATTCACATTACTGCTTTTGTATATGTTCATGAACTACTTTTTAGCAATTGCTATTTTATCAGATTAGTATATAAGACTAAAAAAACTTAAAATTATAAGAAGAAAATATCTGACTTCATCATTTAATAAAACTGATTACTTCTACTAGCATTGGATCTATTTATAAAGGTTAGAACTGATAATAGATGTGGTTGTTTATTTAATGTAGGTTAAATTTAAAATTAATTATTAAACAAAATTTATAATTCCTCCGATCCAGTTATCATTGTCAAATTTGTTATTCCTTTAATTTTTTTTATTATTTTTTATGTGTAATTTTTCTGGAGCATGAGATAAAATTTTTATAATTAATATTAACACTGTTATATCTTCCATTTTAGAAAAAGTATTTGTAAATATATACATACATATAAAGTGTTTCTAAAATGGTGGGCTGGCTATACTTTTTCGGATTCTACTTGTAAAACTAAACAAAAAATATCCTTAGGAAAAATGGTAATTTCTCCTGCATTCTCCCCCTGTCAATCATTTTGTTATTTTTATATAAAAATTTATATCTCAAGTTCGGATAGACGAATCACATTAATATTTGGTAAGCATCTTGGTAATAAAGTTTTAAAATTATCCAAAAATCAGGACAAATACTTTCCCAAATTACAAAATGGCGGCTATGTTTATTTTTCAACCTGTTATATCGCTGTAAATATTAGTTTTATCAAAATGTATGTTGCTTGCTAAAATATTAAGCCTTTTGTTTTGAACAAAATGACACTTTATTTTTTAAAATCTGATAAAAAATAGCCAAGTTATCGCAGAAAATTGATGTAATTTTGTGTCTGTTTTCATGTCCTCCACTTTATGTTCAATTGGATTAAATATTAATTGTTTTTATTTGTTAATTCTAGTATTGTAGATTAGTATCAAATTAAGTAATAATTTTTTCACAATAATAGACCTAATAATTCAAAAAATAAAACAGCTACCTGTGATAATCTTACGTTAATTACTGTAGATCATTTGGTATACTTAAACAGTTAACAATTGTTAAAAGTTATCAGACATGTTCAAAGTGTCCACCATTAAAAATTATATAAAAATTCCAGGAGTATTCCTAATTTCTTGAAATTCATTTTGGATCCTTTGTTGAAGATCCTCAATGTTGAGTTGAATAAGCAATAGTATGTTTCAAATGGCCCCACAGGTAGAAGTCAAGAGGCTTTAAGTCAGGTGATCGGGCAGGCCAGGGCACTGACCCTCTGCGGCCTATCCATTTTTCATCGAAAGTTCCAAGCAGGAAATCTGATACCGACTGACGGAAATGTGCTGGAGCTCCATTGTGGTGAAACCACATATTTCCTCTTAATTGTAACAGTACATCTTCCAAAAAATGTGTAAGATTTTTGGTTAAATGAGAAAGATAATTTTCTTCATTTAAACGATTTGGTAGAATGACAGGACCCAAAAGATAGTCATTTAAAATACCTGCCCATATTTTCAGGGAAAATCTTTGTTGATGGCTACTTTGGAAGGTACCATCAGAATTCTTATCCTTCCAGATACGCTGGTTGTGATAGTTTTGAACTCCATTTCTGCTGAAAGAAGCTTCAATTTTACATTGTTAACATGATCAACAGTAATAGTCGCTGTGTAAAATTATTCAAAAGTGAAAAATTAATATAAATTGTTTTATTATTATTTTATATTAAATCGTATTGTGAGAAAATTATTACTTAATTTGATACTAATTTATAATACTAGAATTAACAATAAATAAAAACAATTAATATTATATCGAATTGAACGAAACGTGGACATGAAAACAGATACAAAATTACAACATTAATTTTCTTCCATAATTCGGCTATTTTTTAATCGATTTTAAAAAATAAAGTGTCATTTTGTTCAAAATAAAAGGTTTAATATTTTAGCAAATATAAATTTTGATAAAACTAATATTTACGGAGATATAACGGATTGAAAAATAAACATGGCTGCCATTTTGTAATTTGGGAAATTTTTTAAGTCCTGATTTTTGGATAATTTTAAAACTTTATTACCAAGATGCTTACCAAATATTAACGTGATTCGTCTATCTGAACTTGAAATATAAATTTTTATACAATAGTAATAAAATGGCGGACAGGGAAGGAGAACGTAGGAGAAATTACCATTTTTCCTAAGGATATTTTTTGCTTAGTTTTACAAGTAGAATCCGAAAAAGTATAGCCAGCTCACCATTTTAGAAACACTGTGTATCCATATATATATATATATATATATTTTTTTTTTTAATATGATCCTTATAATTAAATTTTTGTCATATTTTTGTACTTGCAATGTTTAATTTAACTATTTTTTATTAGTGAGATTCCTTAAAATAGTGATTTGAGAATCACTACTCAAATTAACACAAATTACTGTCAATTTCTCTTGATTGATACTGTGTGTAGAAAACCACTTAAATGAATTTGCCATTCTATTTTATTTTTAAAAAAATCATGTTTGGCTTCAAACTCAAATTTCTTCAGAAATATTCTAAAACTGTTGTAACTAATAGTACAAATTACTTCTATGGTGTGTCTTATCTGGTTAATAAAATATGTATTAACTCATACACAGACCTATGTTTTGAAGGTGAAAGCAATAATTGCTTGTGGTTGTGATAGTGTTGATGTAAATAAATGATAAAAGTTCTAATTCTTGCATATTTTAATGTTCTACTTTTATAAAGAAAAGTTTTGCAAGTGTTTAAACTTTGAAATGACTGCATGTTAGTAAAAACTTGGAGCAAGTGTTTTGAAGGTGATTGATGAGTAATCTTAATTTTGAACAGTGGATAGACCATGAAAGAGAGTGTGGTGAAAACCATATTTGATTAGAATTGGTTCAGAAACTGAAAAGAGTGACAATAATCGTAATTCATCAAGAAAAAATCTACCTAACAGTTATTCTCTTTAGGTATCTCATATTTCTTTTTCTTTATCTTGGACATACACTCATTTTATTGCACCATCTTGATTCACCTACATTGATTAATAATAATAGGACAACCGAGATAAAATTACAATCTAATTAATTTTGAGTATTTGTGTTACAGATATGTTGTCAGTATCAGAAAATCGATTTATGCTTGGTTTACAGAAATCCACATCTGTCGATAATGTAAGTAACTCTGATATTTTATTGTGTTGACTTACATAAATTCCTATATTATGTTTATCATAAGTTTTATATAAGGATTATCCAGAAACTAAAGCACATATTAAAATAATTCAAAAAAGTATTAATTTGGTGTTTAGTAATATTTTTTAAATTTTCTTTTCTTTTCTTTTATTGTATTGGGAATAGATTATTACATTCTACCATTAGTTGTTTCGATTACTGCAGTGGCAGCTTTTTTGACTTCATTATTAACTCATAATAAACGTTTCTGGCCCCAGTAATTTTCTCTCATTTTCCTTTCACTCAGAACTTGTAGTTATTTCAGTTTTGAAGGAGTTACTGAAAGATGCTATTAAACAATGGTGTTTCTGCTGTTTTTTTACTGATCCATGTTTTATCACCAGTAACAGTATAATTAAAAGATTCATTATGCTCATTACATATTCCTTTTTGTTCTTTTTAGTCTTTGTTGAACTGAAGTCATAGAAACCAGGTGCAAATCTTTTTGTATATCGTATTCATGATGTTCAAAAATTTGTGTTTGTTGGCCAATGAAATGTGATTAAATGAATAATATCAGATATATTCAAAACGTTCTTGGAAATGTCTTATACAGCCTAAAATAACAATAATAATATATCAATTTTTGAGAGTTTTATGTTGGCAATACTCATGACATCATGATATAACTATATCACATGTTTCCAGTTTTTTTATACAATAATACTAAAGCTGTTGTTTCGAACAGCTTTATATGTTTCAAACAAGACAGTGAAAAAATGTTAGCAATTGAACAGCACATAAATATTAAATTTTGTGTTTTGCTTAAAAGAATCACTTTCAAAAACATTAATGCTGCTTGAACAAGCAAATGAAGAAAACAGCAGTTTATGATTGTGCTGTGTTGTAGTGATTGATGGTCATCTTAATATTGAAGATGAGATTCAAAGGGGGGGGGGGGGTCTGACTACCAAAAATGAAAGAATATGAAGCTTGTTGAAAAGTTGTTCAAAGTGATAGAAGAAAAACCGTCAAGGAATTAGCATCAATAGTTGGAATATCAATCAGAAGTTGCCACAATATTCTCATGATCTTGACATTGCATTTATCAGCAGAGTATTCCAAAAATATTATCTGAAAGAAACTAGCATGACTGGCAGAAAAGACTTCATCATCACTATGATTGATCAAGATTAAGATTTTCTCAGCAAGATTTATAACAGGAAATGAGAAAGAAATGTTTTTTTTTATATGATCCACAGGCAAAGCACCATCTTGTCAGAGTAGAAATCATCATCTTTGTAGTCACAGAAATTTCATTTGAATAGGTTCAAAAGAGAAATTATATTAGAAATGTTTTTGATTTGCAGAATATCATTCATTGCAAATTCATTCTTGCTGGGCAGACAGTGAACAAGAAATGTGATGGGATATAGTAAAAAGGAAGCAGTCTGAAAAATGAGAAACAAATAATTGGATGCTTTTGCATGAGAATGCACCAGTGAATTGATACAGGTTTCTCAAAGGATAACTGACATGATACAATGCAAGAACTCTGGACCATCCACCATTCTCTTGACACCAGCTGATAATTACTTAATTCTTAGTTTGAAAAATTCCCTGAAAGGGTAAAGGTACAAGAACACTGATGATGTGATGGCCTTTGCAGCAAAGGAGCTGAAGGTTGTATCTCAAATTGGGTTCTAGGAATGTTTCTGACAACTTTATAAATGTTGGCAGAAGTATGTAGCTGCTGAAGGAAACTACTTTTATGAAAATATATTCTTAGACTTTTTCATGTTAGCAATGTTTGAAAAATAAACTAATTCAGTAACTTTTTGAACCTGCCTTAATCCATCGATAAGGAATTAATATATCCTTATAAATTTCATTGACAATTTTTTGCTTCAGTTCGTCAGTCATAAGAAGAGAAAGTATTGTCCAGAACAATCTTTGTTGTGAACATTCCTTCATTGAACATTATGCATCATTTTCTCACGCTTCACTATTAATTAGCATTGTCAATGAGACACTTTCATAGCCACACACTTTCATTATTTTTCTATAAATTTGTACAGGTAAAATCTTCTTGTGCTTAAAAACGGCTAATAATATATTTCTTGTATTTAAAAACATTATATAATAAAGATTATAAATTAAAAAATTACTTTTGTTTTTGAAATGAACACTAGATTTTTTTTCAGATTTTCATGTGAAAGTAATAAATTAGATGTAAATTCATTAGTTTTTTTTTTAAAGTAGTTAGTTTTTTCTCATCTTATTCATTTTTTCTGAATCTTGAGTCTTTTCGGAAGTAATCATTTTGTCTATTTCTTCATCTACCACATGATTTTTAGTTTAATATAGTTGTTCTTCAGGCTGCCTTATGTAATCACAACGCTAATAACATTTTCATTATAATTTTGCTTAATTCTGTGACAGAAAATTTAACAAAAAAAATGAATTTAAGTTTAAATTAATAAAGATGTATATGTATTTTATTTTAACCGTATATTTCCACAGATAAGATGATAGTTGAATAATAAAAAAAGGCCCCCAAAATCCAGGATTGTCTTATAAGACAAATACAAAAAAATTGGATTGAAATTTATATAAATTGAAACCATTATAAAATCAAACAAATCACTCGCCAGTGTATTTAAAATTCTGCAAAATCTTCACATTCATCATCTAATGAAAATAGATCAAGTACATCCTCAGTTTTTTTGTTGAGAAGCTCACACAGCACTTCAAGTGACACAGCCTGCATAGCTCCACCTTTCGTATACGACTTTTCACTACTCATCAACCAGTTGCCCACTGTTCATGCATGTGATGTGTTTAACTATATAACATTACAAGTTATGTATCAATATATGCACTTTCCTGCTGACATTTATTTATTTTTATCCATGATGAATGCTCTGACTGGGGCCAAGTCCATTTAAAACCTAGCTTTTTAACATATTTCAATTACTCTACACCGTACTTCATAGGTGTTATCATTTGCTTCAGATTGGCATAAACTTTTAAAAAATTAGAATAAAATGATGGAATAGATTTTCAATGGAATAATATGCATGCATGTTTCTCCTGATTTTACTATTTGTGATAAAATATGCATCAGTCTTTTATGTTCAACTGATTGTTCAATTTCAGAATAAAATATAGTGCGTTATTTATTCAAAGTAGACAATTTATTTTATAACATTTTAACATTATAGATTTTATAAATTAATGCACTTTTACATGTACAGATAGTTTACAGTCCAAATTGAATTTTATATTTATATATATATATATATACACACACACACACAAACAAGTATATATATTTTCATTTTTTTTTTTTTTATAACATTGAAAATAATTTTTTTTTACTTGAATTGTTGGCAGTCTTCTGCAAACAGTACTTGCTGTTAATGTAATTATCAGAAAAAAATTAACTTTTCGATTTTGGCGATTGCATTAAACTGAAGTCAAGATAAGTGGTAGGTACGGTTTATTGATGAAGTATGATTTCTAGCATCTTTTATGAATACCTGTATGAAATTAAATTATTCTTAATAGCATTCTTAAAGATAATATTGTAATAAAGAAAAAGTAGTCAAAACATGTAATATTAATTTTGATTTTAGAAATATATATAATGAAATTATAAAATTATAAATTTTCAATCTCCATGGCGGAGTAGTAGCATCTCTGCCTTTCAACTGGTTGGTTCCAGGTTCAATTGCCAGTCAGGCATGGCATTTTTATATGCTACAAAACTCTATTTTCCATGTACAAGCTTCTCTGTAAACTTTTGTGGAGAATTAATTTATCAAGAAATAAAAATCAAAACTACATCTGGGATTAACAGCATTTGACCACATTTAAACTGTACAATGTTTTGTTATTGTTTATTGAACATCTTAAAATCTTGTTAAGCACACTTCCTATACAAGTTTGTAAATAAAGTAATGAGACTGGTTCAGAAAAACTTTTTATTTACAATCCAATTATACATGGACTCTTATCATCTTTAAAGTAGTTCTCATGGGAAGCCATGCAATGCTTCAAACAGTTTTCCCACTCTTCATAACAGTATTGGAACTCAGAAATTGGAGTATCCTTCAGATGGTCGGTTACATTTTTTAAAAATGTTTTCTACTGATCCAAAATGGTGCCCTTTGAGGTGTTTTTTAAAGTCAGGAACAGGAAAATGCAATTAAACACATAAAAGGAGATGAAAATTTAATAATAGTTGGAGATTGGAATGCAAGCATTGGAAAAGGCAAGGAAGGAAATATAGTGGGTGAATACGGGCTGGCTAAAAGAAATGAAAGAGGGGACCGACTTATAGAGTTTTGCACGAAGTATAATTTAGTAATTGCCAACACCCAATTTAAAAATCATAATAGAAGAATATACACTTGGAAAAAGCCAGGGGATACTGCAAGGTATCAGATAGATTATATCATGGTTAAGCAAAGATTTAGAAATCAACTCGTTGACTGCAAAACTTACCCTGGAGCAGACATTGATAGCGACCATAATTTGGTAATAATAAAATGTAGATTGGGGTTTAAAAACCTGAAGAAAAGGTGTCAGATGAATCGATGGAATTTAGAGAAGCTTGAGGAAGAGGAGGTAAAGAAGATTTTTGAGGAGGACATCACAAGAGGTCTGAGTAAAAAAGATAAGGTAGAAAATGTAGAAGAAGAATGGGAGAATGTTAAAAAGGAAATTCTTAAATCAGCAGAAGCAAACTTAGGCGGAATAAAGAGAACCGGTAGAAAACCTTGGGTTTCAGACGATATATTGCAGCTGATGGATGAACGTAGAAAATATAAGAATGCTAGTGAGGAAGAAAGTAAAAGGAACTATCGGCAATTAAGAAATGCTATAAACAGGAAGTGCAAACTGGCGAAAGAAGAGTGGATTAAAGAAAAGTGTTCAGAAGTGGAAAGAGAAATGAACATTGGTAAAATAGACGGAGCATACAGGAAAGTTAAGGAAAATTTTGGGGTACATAAATTAAAATCTAATAATGTGTTAAACAAAGATGGTACACCAATATATAATACGAAAGGTAAAGTCGATAGATGGGTGGAATATATTGAAGAGTTATATGTAGGAAATGAATTAGAAAATGGTTTTATAGAGGAAGAAGAGGAAGTTGAGGAGGATGAAATGGGAGAAACAATACTGAGATCTGAATTTAAGAGAGCATTAAAAGATTTAAATGGCAGAAAGGCTCCTGGAATAGACGGAATACCTGTAGAATTACTGCGCAGTGCAGGTGAGGAAGCGATTGATAGATTATACAAACTGGTGTGTAATATTTATGAAAAAGGGGAATTTCCGTCAGACTTCAAAAAAAGTGTTATAGTCATGATACCAAAGAAAGCAGGGGCAGATAAATGTGAAGAATACAGAACAATTAGTTTAACTAGTCATGCATCAAAAATCTTAACTAGAATTCTATACAGAAGAATTGAGAGGAGAGTGGAAGAAGTGTTAGGAGAAGACCAATTTGGTTTCAGGAAAAGTATAGGGACAAGGGAAGCAATTTTAGGCCTCAGATTAATAGTAGAAGGAAGATTAAAGAAAAACAAACCAACATACTTGGCGTTTATAGACCTAGAAAAGGCATTCGATAACGTAGACTGGAATAAAATGCTCAGCATTTTAAAAAAATTAGGGTTCAAATACAGAGATAGAAGAACAATTGCTAACATGTACAGGAACCAAACAGCAACAGTAACAATTGAAGAACATAAGAAAGAAGCCGTAATAAGAAAGGGAGTCCGACAAGGATGTTACCTATCTCCGTTACTTTTTAATCTTTACATGGAACTAGCAGTTAATGATGTTAAAGAAGAATTTAGATTCGGAGTAACAGTACAAGGTGAAAAGATAAAGATGCTACGATTTGCTGATGATACCACTGAATGTGAAAATAGGAGGAGAAAAGATTATGGAGGTAGAAGAATTTTGTTATTTGGGAAGTAGAATTACTAAAGATGGACGAAGCAGGAGCGATATAAAATGCCAAATAGCACAAGCGAAACGAGCCTTCAGTAAGAAAAATAATTTGTTTACATCAAAAATTAATTTAAATGTCAGGAAAAGATTTTTGAAAGTATATGTTTGGAGTGTCGCTTTATATGGAAGTGAAACTTGGACAATCGGAGTATCTGAGAAGAAAAGATTAGAAGCTTTTGAAATGTGGTGCTGTAGGAGAATGTTAAAAATCAGATGGGTGGATAAAGTGACAAACGAAGAGGTATTGCGACAAATAGATGAAGAAAGAAGCATTTGGAAAAATATAGTTAAAAGAAGAGACAGACTTATAGGCCACATACTAAGGCATCCTGGAATAGTCGCTTTAATATTGGAAGGACAGGTAGAAGGAAAAAATTGTGTAGGCAGGCCATGTTTGGAATATGTAAAACAAATTGTTAGGGATGTAGGATGTAGAGGGTATACTGAAATGAAACGACTAGCACTAGATAGGGAATCTTGGAGAGCTACATCAAACCAGTCAAATGACTGAAGACAAAAAAAAAAACTGATCCAAAATGGTGCGCTTTGAGGTGTTTTTTAAAGTCAGGAACAGGAAACTTTCGCAGGGACTCAAGTCAGGTGAATAAGGTGGTTGAGGAACTACAGGAATGTTTTTCTTTGCCAAAAATTCATTAATTGAGAGTGAAGTGTGACAAGGTACATTGTCATATTGCAACATCCAGTTTTCTTTGATGGCTGGTCTCACATGGGCAACTTTTTTCTATAGTCTTTCAAGAATTTCTCGGTAAACATATTGATTTTATTGTATGCAGGAAAATGCTTACATTGTAGCACTTTGTGTTAACTCAATGTTTGTGAAGTTATGGTTTTTATTAAGTGAATCAATATTATTCATTGACTGAATTTGACAAATTTCTGTATTTCCAAACAGATCTTTTACATGTCTATATCAAATAGCAAATAAATTGAATTATGAAGTTTTTGTACACTTAGTTGGTAGTGTGATAATCTAGTAAAAGAGACTATTATTTTTGTGTAGATTTTTTTCATAAAATGGATTATTTTTTTATTACATCCATAATTTTAAATAAAATGAAATAGTTGCTGCGTGTATATTAAACGAAATAGTAATTTTTAATAATCTTGTGTAGGATTTGATAGGGCAAGTGAGAAGTGAAGTGGTTTCTTGTTGCTTTATTCATTGACCAAGATGTACTGTTGTTTATCAAAATGCTGCCCCTTGAAATTCAAATTATAATTCAGCCTTACAATTGACAATTTCATTCTGTTCACCACAAATACTGATTGTATAATGGATGTTGTTACTCTTAGAAAACGCAACTCTGCATAGTGCCTGTTTTACATCTATTACAGGCTTAAGAAAGACTAGAACAGAGTTTAAATGAATAAATCAGTGTTTCCTATTATGATGAGTAACCATTAATTATATATACTGTTATCTCTCTACTCAGTATGTTGGATACAGTGATTATTTGTTTTATTATTATATGTTTTTGAGAAGTGAAAAATGAAAATTGATATTTATTCGTGTTAGTCGATTGCCTTAAAATTTTCAGCGAATTTGTACTTCACTAAATCAGATTACATGTCACATTCATGAAAGACATGTTCAACGAGAAAAATTTGTTCCTTTACCGAAAGAACCATTACGTTTCTCCCAACTATTGATTCCAATAAATGAAACCCAATCCACTGGGTTGGTCTAATGGTGAACGTGTCTTCCTAAATCAGGCTGATTTGGAAGTCGAGAGTTCCAGCGTTCAAATCCTAGCAAAGACAGTTACTTTTATACGGATTTGAATACTAGATTGTGGATACCGGTGTTTTTGATGGTTGGATTTCAATTAACCACATATTTCATGAACGGTCGAAATGAGACTGTACAAGACTACACTTCATTTACACTCATACATATCATCCTCATTCATCGTCTGAAGTAATATCTGAACGGTAATTCCCGAAGTATAATCAGAAAAAAGAAGCATTTCAAACCCAACTCAACAACTGACGTTTTGGTTTATTACTGAGCAACGCCCAACGAACCCACAAGGCAACCAATATAATGTCAAAAGAACAGAATGCACCACCTAATTCTAAAGCATACTGTACAACGATTTTCCGAACGTACTGCATTATCTATTTCAACTAGGGAGCAACCGAGGAGATCTTCCTGCTTGCTTTCTTTCTGGTTATGTATTTTCTTTTATTTGTTTTCTTAAAAAATCTCAGAATTACGTAATGAAAATATCATTATTTTGTTGAAAATACTAAATTATTATAACAGATAAATGTATGATTTAATTAATATAAAGCAAAGCAGACGAAACGTGGTTTGATTAACGGTTGTTTTGTGTTGGTTTAGAATTATAATAGACTATTTTTCTGCCACGTTTCGGTCTGTTTTCTATTTAATTAGTCAGATTTCTTAAATGTTTCTTAATATAAACTTTTGTACAAATGTTTTTTACAGAATTTTATTTCTTGGGAATTTAATGAACTTGTAAGTAAAAACTAGAAAATTGTGTTTTGTCGAAATTATTTTTTTCAAAACTTATTGTAGTTAAGGTTTTAGGACCTGTTTCATTCAATTTTTCATGTCTAAAATCCATATCAAATTAAACTGTTAATTTTAGCTCCATGAATTACAATACGGCTTCATTTTTATCCTTGGATCAGACATTTAGGTCAAATTTTTTGCAACCTCTTTACTCGAAAACGAAGTGTTTCCTTGTTTTTATGAAATACATTTTTTTATATTTAACGGCAAATCGCGTGCCGTTGCAGAGTTTTGGCTGATTAATATTCCGCAACAGAATAATTGCCATTTTTTGATCGAACCGTTGCTAGAATCAGTGTAATGAGGAATGTTTTCCCAGTTCCTCCTGGCGCATCCAAGAAGAAGGTCCCCCCCAACTCCGTCATTTATCATTTGCATTATGCAATCATAAATGCCTTTTTGTTCATGCGTTAATTTGGGAATGTTTGATTGGTCATATGACTGAAGATCACCAATGTTGTAATTCTGTTCACGGCGTAAATCTACATCAAATGACGCAATCGCAGCTCGGGTGGGTGCTGTTTTAGCTGTTAAATATAATTCAAAGAAATTTGTTACTTAATCAGTTGTGATTTTGTTTACATTGGCAACGGCCATACGGACTCTTTGTGATTGGTCGTTGTGTTTGACAGCGGCTATCTTGCATTGATCTGATTGGTTTTCCTTTGTTTACATTTCCATCTTGATTTATTAGCCTCTTATTTATTAAAAAACTATACAAATTAAAAATAGATAGATAGATTTATTAAAAATAGATGAAAACAATCTTTGATGCGGGTTATATATCGTGCTAAAAATTTTTTTATCGTGTTTTTTTTTAATAATAAAATACAGATGTTTTAGCTGTTAAATATAATTCAAAGAAATTTGGTCGTTGTGTTTGACAGCGGCCATCTTGCATTGATCTGATTGGTTTTCCTTTGTTTACATTTCCAAATTAAAAATGTACAAATTAAAAATAGATAGATAGATTTATTAAAAATTGATGCAAAACAATCTTTGATGTGGGTTATATATCGTGCTAAAATTTGAGCTCAATCGGTGCAGAACATTTTGAGTTTTTGAAGCCGTACACAAACGAACTTAACATTTTTATATATATAGATTATAGTATGTTTCCCGAAATTTTTTCCGTTTTTTCGTTAGACGCTCTGTATATAATCTAATGTACAAGCAGGTTTACTACATCTTTTTTTTGAAAAGATATCGAAATTGATTATTTCGTGTTAAGATGAAAAAAATCTTTATTAAGTTTGATTTTTTAGAGTTAAATAGTAATATTGTAATTTCTGGAAATTGCAATCTTTTTCAAAATAGTCCCTAAGGATTACTTTTTTAAATATTAGGTAATAAGATCTTTTAGCTGACGCAAAGGTTATCATACATTCGCTTTTCGAGATAAAATTTTCAGAAGGTAAGGCTATCATATGGACGTGTACAGCAACTTTAATCGCCATATAAATAACTCTGATAAATGTGCTGTATTCCATCACTTTGTTCCACCCGCTTTTTTTCTAGGTAAAATTTATTTTCTTTAATATTTTTATGTTAAATAAATTTCTTTAAAATTTGTTAAACATGAAAATGTTTTCTCTAATCTAATGATCAGGTAAATTTTACAATTGTACAAATGTAAATGTACAGCATTTCTTAACGTAAAAATAAAAAAAAAAGAAATTAGGTCGCAATCATAATACGGTTAACGCCTTTTTCGTTTTCATCATTTTTAACTTTAAAGTAGTAAAATTTGTTAGTCCAATGTTATCATTAGTATCATGTTAGATTAGGTGACGGAATTAGGTGGAGGGTGTACGGACAGGTAGAAGACGTAACGAGGAGGGTAGGTTGAAACTGTGTAAACGAAAGTATTGTCCAATCTGGTGGTGCACGAACTTTTGAAGTACAAGTCAGACTGTTTCTCATCATCAAGTTATTGGGGGCAGTGAGTTGAGTAAATTGCAGGAACTGGACGTAAGGGGGTCAGAGTCAACTTATGTAGTTTATAAGTTACGGTATGAGTGGAGAGGGGGGAGTTAACTTTAATACATAAGAGATTCGAGGAGTCACGCTACAATATTTCTTATTCTTTTCCCTCCATTTTCCCCTTCCCTCGTACAGTCCTCTCGTTTCTGTTGATGACGTCAACAATGTACCTTACTTCCCCTTTCTTATAACTAAGGGCCGTGTAAGTGGTAAAACAATACTCTGCCCCCCTTTCGCGCAAGTATGTCGATGTTTATCTATCTGTACGCTTAGTAAGGAGTCCAGTTCTAGTTTAACGGATTTAACCGTTAAAGAAACATGAATATTCATTTCTTCTACTATAAAATGTATTATTATATACTTCGTTAAAATTAGTGCAAAAAAGTTTTATTTTAATTGTTTGATTTACTTTTATTTATTTTCTTTAACATTTAATTTTAGTGCCAGATTTTTTAATCTCAATTAAAACAGGTGGATTCTATCTAAATTAATTCATTTCATATATGAAAATGTAGCTACCGATTTTTTAAAAATTTTGTTTAATATTAAATTTGTTAAAAATATTTTACTTTCTGTATTTCGTGTATTATTCTGTAATTTTATAAAATTTTGAGTGTTCTACTTCATATGTTAATATTATATATATATTAATTCGATAACGTGTTTAATTAATTAGTGACGCTTTTACGTACTGTTCGTATTATTTCAAAATACTCAAAAAAGGGTTCTTTTTTCTTCATATTACGCACTGTTATTTACGATTACAAAAAAAAAAATATTGGTTAAATTTTTTGTTAACTAAATTATTTTTCTAAATATAAAATTATAAAAATCTGATGGTGACTGTCTGTTGGATATGTGTTTTTTTGTTAAAAAAGAAAATCGCTTTTTAATAAGGTTTATGTTGATTTATTTTTGTAATAGGTTGGTAAAAATTTCTAAACATATCTTATAGATAAGTTTTTTAATTATAAAAAATTAGCAGTTTTATAATTCACTCAGTCATATTTGTTTTCTTCTACCAGTTTTACAGCTATTGCCAGGTCTGGGTGTATGGGTAAATGCAGTTACCGGTACCGGCTTGCCAGGCTTGACTTAGTTGCATTCTATGTGTAAATGTACCGGTAAACATGTACTGAGGTCGACTATTCCTAAGACGTAGTTAATCTACAATCTGCCCTTCGGAACAATGAATAAATATGTTGAATATCTATAATTGAATTGAAGGAGGAAAACCCCGCAACAATTAAGATCTGTGTATTACATTTTATTCTGGCTGGCACACTTTTGTTGATGCATGATAATGAAATAAATTTTTTTTGTAGCGTATGAAAAATTCTATGCCTGGTTGTTCTCATACCCAGAACCTCCGGTTGAAAGGCAGAGACGCTACTTCTCTGCCTTTACTTCTGGTAATCGGTAGTTTATGATTAAATGATAAATCATTAATTTTTCTATTCTTTATAGGTTATAATTGTTATAGGAACAATTTTATATCATAAAAAAACAATAATAGTATAGTTGCATTGTAATGGCTTATATCAGCAGTAAGATGTCAAAAACTGATTTTCATTGTAGTTGTTATTCATAAAAAGCCTCTGAGGTACAAAAAGTATCAATGATTATCGCTTTTTATGAGAGTAATGATGTTCGTTATAGAAGTAGTCTCTCTGATAAACCGAGTGAAGGTGTCACTTCTAGGGATACCTAGAAATGTAATGCTGGATATCACCTGCATTAAATTTTCGAAATCTACTGCAGGTGATATCCACGATTAAAGCCCGTAGGTGACTTAGTATGTTGATGCATATGTATAGTTCGCTGAATGTACAATAATGTATATGAATATATATATATATATATATAAAATAAATGTCTATTCTCTTTAATTTTTATATATATATATATATATATATATATATATAATGTGTGTAGTTCACTGAAGAAACTACTTTATTCCTTACTTTCTTGGTGATCTTGGCTCGTTATGCTTGTTACTTGTTTGAAATTAGTTATGCCGCATTTTGGAATGGCTTTATTTCGTATTAGTTTGCCTGCAATATTTGGTTATGTCATCTAATAAATAAAACAACAGATATTAGAAAGGCAGATAGTAAAAGCATAAGCTTTTTTGTTAATATTTATTTTATTTTATTTACTATTATTTATTTATTATTTTATTTATTTTTTATTTTATTTTATTTTATTTTATTTAGATTTTTTTTCTATAACCTGTAGTGTGAATACTTTATGACGTTTGTTTTAAAAAACTTGCAGTTGCGTGTAAATATTAGCCCAAGTATCCATTTTCCCCCGGATTTCGGAAAACTTAACAATTATACAATAAAGATAGTATTAATTATGAATGTAGATCATTATTTTTGTTTGCTGTTCAAAAGAAAAATTAAGGATTTACAGCATATATATATATATATATATATATATATATATAGAATTACAGTTTATTAAAATTTAGATTTTTTATTTCTCAACCATTTATCGAGGGTATCGTGTGAATTTTTTCATTATCCTCTTTAATTTTTTAATTTTATTTTATTGGTACTTAAAATGTTATTTTTATAATTAAAAAAAATTATTAATCTAAATTAACCAAAATGTATTTAAGTACGGATTTTTTTCCAAATGAAAACTGGTCGTTACTTAAGTAATTTCCTTAGCTAATTAATAAAATTAAATAATAGTACAAGAGATATGGAAGTAAGAGTTATGGGAAGTATTGGAGGTCTGTTTTCCCTTTCTTCCTTGGAAATATTCCAAGGAATATTACCGGATAACTGTAGTTTTTTTTTTTAATTAACGTGTAACATTGTATTTATCGGATAGCAAATGTATATTATAAATTTGTGTACATCTATAATATTCGCGATAAAAATGATCATTCATTGATATTATAACAAGGAATAGTTAAGTATAGCCTGTTAATATAATTTCCAAACTGTTGGGCAATAATTTGATGCAAGGTAGTCTTTACTCTAATTTAGAGGCACACAATAGTCGCCCAATTATCATGTGGTTATTACATTACCATTAGACTGTAAAGAAGTTTATTAAAATTAACTATACAGATTTTTTTTAAATGTTGTTATTCAGTTTTTATCAGTAAATAATTTTTTTAAATTATATATGCAACATTGAATTAATTTCTGAATCTTTCTATGAGATATGATAATATACTAATAATATGATATTCGTTAAAATCAGGTTGTGTTTCTTTGTGTTGTTTTATTTTTAACAACTTAGAAATCTTGTATTTCTTATAAATTTATAATTGATTTATGTCTATTTTAAATCTTTGCAATTCAAATTGTTTAGAATTTTTCCATAAATTTATGTGTTCTCTTTCTTTATTCTGTTGCTTCACAGCGTTATTTTTTATCATTAACTATAATAGTGTAAAAATATCGTTATGTGGATTTAAATGTTTGTAAGCGAGTCGTGAAAAATTAACGATTGCTGTTTTTCTATAATAATTTTGTTGTGTTATACTGTTTTTTTAAATATCTAAATTGTTAAAATTAAATTTGGATTAGGTTCTTATCATGGGTAGAGGACAAGATGTCGTGGAAAGTGAGCATTTTGTTCTACGAGGGACCAGTACAGTTATCAAGACTAGATTTCTTCCGAGCATTACGTAAGTGACATTCTCCTTGTATAAATGTTTGAATTATGTTTTTCTTAAATTGTAAATCTATTTCAACTTAATGTAATAAAATAATTTTTTTTATTTAAGCGTAGTTTTAATATATCTTATTGTAATGGAATGCCTTTGTTTCTTCAACTTTACCAGGGATAAGTAGTGAAATGTATGAATTTTATTTAAAAAATGTCTTTCACATTTTTCTTTATCGATTATTTTTATCGTATATATTTTATTAAGTGTATTTTTTTGGTCGTCAGTCGTTTGACTGGTTTGATCCTCTTTTGCTTTCCTTTCTGATATGTGCCCGTCTTCTAGCCTCCAATATATCTCTTACATCCGACATCACCAATTATTTATCACATATCTTCCTCGTTGAATCTGTTTTTATCTCTAAATTCTTTTCTAGAACTAGGTTTACTGTCTCTGAATGTCTTTATACTCGAATAAGGTCCACTAACTTAGTCATTTTAATGGATTTCGGCACAGTTCATCTTGTCATTAATTTCATAATCTATCACCTTGCATAATTTTAAATTCACATCATATCTGAAAAGCTTTTTTCATTGTTATTTTGGCTTTTCTTCATATTTCACTGTAATAATCACTGCACTTTACAATTTTAATTCAGTGGAAAACGTTTAAAATGAATATAACGGGAAATATAGGGAATTACGAGTTATTACCCCGGTCTTGTAAAGAAAACACGAAAATTTTACTTGAAAAATATCGGCTATTGCAATTTTTTTTTTAAGAATAGATTTTTTACTTGTCTTGTAATGTATGTTTGTGGATACATAGCTACGAGCTTACTGGTAGTGAAAAATCAACTTTTACTCCGAAAGACATACAGTGTGTTGTGTCTTTAACTGCTATCGAATCTATGCACTTTTATTATCACGCTGTTTACATTTATTCCTTTTATTATTACATGTGTGATTCATTCACATTTTGATGCGCTACGAAATATAAACAGTTAATAATTTGTACGAGGAAGTACCCAAAAAACAACCGGAATCTGTATCTGACGTGCAACCTAGACGTAGTTGTTGAAACTGTAACAATCCTTCAAAATTTTGACTGTGAGCCTTAATTCACTCTTTTTGACTTTTTTCTTTGAATCCCTTTTCTTCTTTTTATTAACTTTCAGTTAATTTACCTTTTCATCGATTTTTTTACGAACAGCACTTTGGTAGACCTACCAAAAAACAAAAAAAAAGTAAAATAATTTAAAAAAATAAATAAAACCAAAAAAATTAATACTTATACAACTTTTCTTTAAATTTTGACTTTTTGAAGTCGTTACCGAATTCTGGGTTAGGAATTGTGTTGGTAGTTGTTTTTTATTTGTCGCTGAATTAAAAAATTTTAAATTGTAAGAATTTAAAAAAAAGTTGTCTTTTCTCTGAAGTTTGGTTTATTTTTACTTCCTTGTACGAAGTAAAGGAAGTATTGTTGATCGCGAAAAAAATTGAGTTTCAGATTTTAACGGATATATCCATTTTGACCATCCATGAATCCACTTTGACTAGTTTCGGCGTGACGTCTGTACGTACGTATGCATTTCGCATAACTCAAAAACGATTAGTCGTAGGATGTTGAAATTTTGGATTTAAGATTGGTGTAACATCTAGTTGAGTACCTCCCTTTTTGATTGCAATCTACTAAACCAAAAGTGTTCAAAAAAGCCCAAAATCAAAAAGAATTTGGATTTTGGACTTTTTCTTAACTGCAGTAATAAGTCCTCATTAAGAGCTTTTCAACGATATATGATAAGTGGTACTTATTTTCATTGGTTCCAGAGTTATAGCTAAATAAAATGTTAATTAATTAAATATTTGGATATTACAAAGGGAAGACACTCGGTTCGAATCAGACTTCATTTCCTTTTTTTAACCTTTCTTTATAACTGAAATATATTGATTTATTAATATTGATATATTAACCTGTGATTGTAAAAAAAACCTTTTACCATAAATAATTATTCAATAATAAAAATATATCAGTAATTATTAATAGAATAAAACGTTATGTACTTTTCATTAAAAAAGTATATATGAACTGTAATAGGCGTACAAGGAAGTCATGTGGTGTCAACATCAGATTTTTTTAAATTACTGGAAATATAAAAATTACATAATTTCTAATGATGGGTTATTCTAGATATCTATTGGCTATAGGTGTTCGAGATTGTATACTGTTGTAAGTGGAGTGATGTAAAGCGCAAATCATTCACAAATCATAAAATATAAAATTCGCTTTTATATTTATTATTCTTGTAATCCGTGTTTTGATTGAATGTCGAATTAAAAAAATTTACAATATTAGTAAAACCGAATTTAAAAAAACAAACAAATGTAAACAATTAAAATAATACTTTTTTAATTGTTAAAAGTTCAAATTTTTATTTCTCTCGTTATTACAAAATATAATAGAGGAAAAGTATTCATATAGTGTCGAAAGTGGCCTATCAAAATTTATTTACTAAAATTTATTTTTCCCTACTCAGAGAGAGATAAAAAATTTCTTACAAATGTGTATGTGTTCACGCGTTCCATGGAACAAGATTGAGCGAGTAAAGAGGATGAGGAGAAACGGTCATCTTGTTTTTCGACTAAGACTCTTTGAAGGCGGAAGGCGGTATGGACGGGGGAGATGTGGTAATGCAGAAATCGGTCACCGCTTCCCTATACCGCGTTTTCGTCACAGTCTTTCCCGAAATTTTTCTAAAATTTCTCAACACGTCCAGGTAGAAATGCTGATTCATCAATTGTCCAGAGGAAAAAATTCTCTGTGAATAATCCCGTTAACATGAAAAAAGCAATTTAACATTGACATCTCATTCCATTTAACTTGCAGTACTCTTTTGGTCTCTGTAAATTTGGTAATTTCTACAGGTTTGATTGTTATTTTGTTTTCGAGTCATAGCCATGGCACCAACTCTTGTTACGTGTCACAATCTTAGAAAGAAAGTGCGGGTCATTTTGAAATCAGTCCTTGAAATCATGGTACACAATGCGATTAGACTTCTGACCTTGGCACCGATCAAAAAACCAACCGAGGCTTTGAGCAACCGACGGACATATTTTGCATTTCATGTTCCTGTTAAAATTCGTTGGCAAGAACTCCAAGACCCACAATCCAATTCAAAAATCTCTTCATTTGTCCGATGACGATCTTCGTACACTGTATTATGAACTTTCTTAAAATTTTCATCATTCCTAATTTTAGAAGGTTGGCTACTTTTTGATCGGTCTTCAAATGATTTCCCCCCTCCGTTTGAAACGCGAAAATCACTACTAAACTTGTGTTTTACTTAAGTTTGTGTCTGGATGGGTTCTTTCCTTGTATTATTTTCTGTAATCTGAAAAGGGTAATCGAAAACGATTTATTTGGTGGATGAGTAAGGCTAAATATACTTCGATGTGCCAACGGCTCAAATTAAAAAACACGTTCTCATTTTCCTGTAGCTGGATAAAAAGTAATACGAAACGTAAGACAAAGTATTTTATGATGTGGAATAAAGGAAAAATAAAATATATCAAAAACAGTACAATTTTTACATTAAAAAAAATAATCTGATGTGGGCACCATATGACTTCCTTGTAGGCATATTAAATTACATATACACATTTTATTTAAAATTAAAAGTACATAAAATTTTATTTCATTGATAACTCCTGATATTTTTTCATACTTCTTTTTATTGTCATTGTTGAATTATTATGTATCGAAACATTTTTTTTACAATCTGAGGTTAATAATTATTAATAAATCAATATATTTAAATTAAAAAAAGAAAAGGAGATTAAGTCTGATTTGAACCGATGTGCCTTCCCCTTGTAAGATCCAAATATTTCATTAATTAAAACTTTATTTGGCTATAACTCTGGAACCAATGAAAATAAGTACCACTTATGATATATCGTTGAAAAGCTCTCAATAAGGGCTTATTACTGTAGTTAAGAAAAAGTCCAAAATCCAAATTTGTTTTGAATTTTGGGCACCTTTGGTTCAGTCGACTGCAATAAAAAGTAAAGGTGTACAACTAGATGTTACAACAGTGCTAAATCGAAAATTTCAACATTCTACGGCTAATCGTTTTTTAGTTAAGCGAGATACATACGTATGTACAGACGTCACGCCGAAACTAGTCGAAATCGATTCAGGGATGGTCAAAATGGATATTTCCGTTGAAATCTGATAACCGACATTTTTCACGATCACAATACCACCTTTACTTCGTACAAGGAAGTAAAAATGCTTGAATTATAAGCAGAGATTTTTGTCTTTCTCTTGGTAAAACGATTACTTTTTATATTTTAAAATTATATATTTCAAATAATCATATTTATTAACAAAAGTCTTTTTTCATTTAATAAAAAATAATATTATAGTTTTTTTTTTGCCTAGTTTAATGCATTACTCCCTCTGCAACAAATCTGATCTAATGTGTAGGCGGCCCCCCTCCCGCATTATAGATAATAGCTCCTTGGGGAGACCTGCAATTAGAGCCGATGCCCTACCGAGTTTGACTAAAAAAGCAATTTTTATGTGAGTATGACAGCTGGTCCAATTCTTACGTTGCCGTTCTATAACAAGGATAAAGAAACGGAAAAGATTCAGGGAGAAATAGCAATCCATCTACGAGCCATCTAGAAGAGAGTTATGTAAAGTACTTCCCAGATCCAGTATTTTAAATTTTATTGATATTAATGATGTTAGATTGCTATTCAGTCTATCGTGTATATATATATATATATATATATATATATATATATATATATATATATACACACACACCAGTGGTAGGTTATGATCCAGTATTTATGATTTTATAGTGAAATAAGGAAATACTTTAACTTTGTATCAATTTTTTATCCGTCATAACAAACAATAACCCGTTGTAATAGCAATAAGGAAGACGGAAACAATATCTGTTATCAGAAGTCTCATGACGATAGCATTATTATTGTTATTAATTTTTTATTATTTTTTTATTTTTTATTTTTTTTGTAAAAAGTAATATTGTAGAGCAACTTTTGTAAACTAAATTTGTATATTCTTTTTGTGTAGTATGAGTAATAATGTTTATAGGGACATTGGGAATTACCTGAAATTTCAACTGATGACTACAAAACGATAAAAGTACATTCACCCTTAATGACTGATTCATATATAAACATTTCAATTTTTTTTTTATATATTACATTGTGAAAATATTGACTGTCTCTTTGTGTGTGTGTATTATATATTATAGTATCACACTTCAAACATTTATCGCTTTTTTCACTTTCCTCTCTCCTACCTTGTCCTTTATTTGTATTCCGTTTATTGATTAATTTATTTTTACTTTTTTCGACTATGTATAGACACGTACTATACTTTTAACTTCCTCGTGACTTCGTCTGATGTTAAGACTTTATAATAAATTATGAGTTATTATACGTAATCACGGTCAAGTAATTTATATTTGTAAGAATAGGTTCACGGCCATAAATTAACCTTTGTTGAGTTCATTGTATCTTGTGAATTATCAACAGATTTAATAACGAGTGAGCGAGTGATTGAACGAATGAATGAATTAATGAAAGATATTTTCTCACATATTTTACATAATCGAGATTCGTTTTTAAGTTAAATGATGCAAATCAAATTATCCACTTAAAGTTAAAAGGAAATATATACAGAATGCCCCACGAAGAAATGGAGATACTTTCAGGACATGGTCTACTGGTGAAACAAATGAAAAAAGTTCATATAAATTCAAGAATGGTATCGCTTTTTTTCGAGTTTACGGCTAGCGAAAGATTTCGCACGAATTTCAGCTCTTCTAATAAAAGAAGTCCTACTGTAATTTTTGGAACTAAAAGTAAGGAATGAAGTTGATAGTTTCTTATGTAATATGAGCTGGGGAATAAGATAAACAGGTTCTAGAACTGTAAATTCAGTAGTTTTTAAGAATCCGATGTAAAAAAAAAAAATTCGGTCGAAAAACAAGTTTTTTTTAGGTTTATAGTACAATAGCTTTGTTAAATGACTAATAAATCTGGAAGATTTAGTAACAAAATTTGTAGATAATTTAATCCTGAGAAAATTAATATTAACAGCCAGTAAAAATTATTATACAAAAAAATAAATAAATAAAATAAAATATTATAATAATATTATAACAGTCAATAATAAAATATTAACAGCCAATAAAAAGTAAATAAATACTTTTAAAAATCGGTATTTTATTGAAGCAAAACAGACGAAAAATAAACAGAAAATTGTATTGTTGTTTCTGCATCTAATACTGAAAATAATTTTAAAAGAAATACAAAATTTATTCACAGTAATTCGGTACATATTTCGATCCTTTTCTTTTTTTTCTTTTTCCTGTTTAGCCTTCGGTAACTACCGTTCAGATAATACTTCAGAGGATGAATGAGGATGATATTGTAGAGTGTAAATGAAGTGTAGTCTTTGTACATTCTCAGTTCAACCATTTCTGAGATGTGTGGCTAATTGAAAACCCAACCACCAAAGAACACCGGTATCCACGATCTAGTATTCAAGTCCGTGTAAAAATAACTGGCTTTATTAGGACTTGAACGCTGGAACTCTCGACTTCCAAATCAGCTGACATTTGGGAAGACGCGTTCACCACTAGAACAACACGGTGGGTTTATATATTTCGATCCTAGTGTCACCTTAAGTTTTTTAAAAATAAAATTAAAATAAATAAAAAAACAACTTATCCAATTATATTTAGTACCTGTAATTGGTAACTATTCAGTGAACTGGATCGTCCTGGTCATTGTTATGAAATTTGTGTCAATGTATATTTGAAGCCTGTGAAACCATTCGAATTGATCCAGAGATATTTGAAAGGGTGCAACGTTCTATGAATAAACATTTGCATGCTTGCATTACTTTGAATGGTGGATATTACGTGGATGTATTATAACTTCCTGTTCATTTTCAGAGGAATTACATGTTTACAAATGTATTTGTATTTTTATATATATACATTGTTATAAGTATAGTATCCTTATTATACTAGGTGCCCCGTAAGTTTCCATACGTGGAAAAATTAACATTTTTATGAAAAGGTTTTTTTTAATATATGTTCTACATAAACTAACATTGTTTTGAAAACACATTTCGATGCTTGTTCTCTTTTGTTGAAGAAGTGTAATCCTATAACTTTCCATACATTGAAAAAATAAAATCTTTTTATGAAAACCGTAGTGTGCTAAGCACAGCTGGAGTTATGCGTGTAATGGTTTTGGTGATACGTTCATTGAGATGATTTATGTTTTATATATATATATATATATATATATATATATATATATATATATGTATATACACTATGTCCTTCATAAAAAAAAGGTTTATTTTCCTATGTATGTTAACTTATGAGATATTTTATTATTTTTAAATGATCTTCTTCAAACATTCGATATTATTTATTTCTTAGTGGAGGAAAGGAAAGATTTACCGTAATTTACAACCATTCATTTCAATCATTTACGGCATAATTGGGTTGTTTTACTGCACTATGACTGTGGATTTTGTTTTAATTCACTGTTAAACAAGCGAAATATAATTTTGTTTATAATAAAATACTTAAGATTTTTTCTAAGTAAAATCTTAAAAAACCTCAGTCATACTGATCCTTTAAGAATTAACATAGTAGCCATTTTGAAATATCGGTTTAAATCTAGGTACCGACCAAATTTTATTAAATTATTTCAATTCGTTCTTGAGATGTGAATTTGAATTGAAAAGAGAAATATTTATAATGGTCCGAAAATGGAAAACAAAATTTCCCCGGTAATATGGTTAAAGGAACCTTTTTTACTTCCTTTTACAAAGTAAAGGAAGTATTGTGATGGCGAAAAGTTTCGGTTTTCAGATCTCAACGGAAATTTCCATTTGGACATCCCACAATCCATTCTGACTAGTTTCAGCGTTACGTCTGTACGTACGTATGTATCTCGCATAACTCAAAAACGATAAGCCGTAGGATGTTGAAATTTTGGCTTTAGGACTGGTTGTACATCTTGTTGTGCACCTCCCCTTTTGATTGCAATCGACTGGACCAAAAGTGTCCAAAATCCAAATATCTGGATTTTGAAATTTTTCTTAACTGCAATAATAAGTCCTCGTTGAGAGCTTTTCAACAATATATATCATAAGTGGTACTTATTTTCATCGGTTCATTGGTTAATTAAAATAAAATTTTAATTAATTAAATATTTTGATCTTACAAGGGGAAGGTCATCGGTTCAAATTCGACTTCATCTCCTTTTTTAACTTTTTTTTTTTTTAATTTAAATATATTGATTTATTAATAATTATTAACCTCTCATTGTAAAAAAAAAAATTACGATGAATAATACTTCAATAATAAAAGAAAATATTAGAACTTTTTAATGAAATAAAATTTAATGTACTTTTCATTTAAAAAAAAAAAGTGTAGATGTAATTTAATTGGCGTACAAGGAAATCATGTGTTATCCACATAAGATTTTTTTAAAATGAAAACTCAAAATTTTATTTCATTAATAATTTCTGATATTTTTTCTTCTTCTTATATTATTATTCCCTGGGCATCGCTTTTCTCTTTTTCAATTCCGGGTTTATTTTTTTACCTCCGGGACCTCCATTAAGTATTTCTTCAGTGGATGAGATGAATGATTCGTAGCGTGTGAAAATGCCATGCGTAACCGCGATTCGAACCCGTGACCTCCGGATGAAAGGTCGAGACGCTACCACGGGTTTGGCGGGTTTATTTATTTAATATTATTTAATTATACCTACGTTGCCGTTTATTTTTTTTGTTTTTCTTTGAATGGCGTGTCAAATTAAGTTTCATAAATATATTTATACTGTTTTAAAAATTGGATTAATTTAAAAATATTTAACTTCTACTAGAATTCTTTAAAGGATTTATTTTTTATTACGTTAAAATTATGAAGATTTATATTTTAAAACAGTTATTTAGTTTTTGTGACTACTAATGTGTAAAAAGGAAAAAAAACGTTTATTTATGAGAGAAAGAATATTATGAGTCCTTCATTGTTACTGTAAGTTATGAAATATTTTGCAAATATGTTGATTAACAGATTTTTAATATTTCTAAGATAAAAGGTATTATTCTTGTTGGCTTTTTTTATTTTTATCAAACATAAATATTAACTGTTACAAATTTAATGTACGGAGTAATGTGGAAGTCAAGATTTCGTATTATGTTCAAAAGTAAAATTTACTAAAATTCTAAACCTAGATGACTTTTTCGATTGTTAAACAATTATTATCGGTCGACTTTTCAGGGAAATATAAATAAAGAGATAAATGAAAGAAGAATAATAAATAATTATTACAAAACGTTATAAATTAACTATTTTATATCAGCGTTTATATAATAAACTGTTTTCATTATAGAAAATCCCAGTAGAAAGTTTAAATACGGCTTAAATATATTCAAACCGCTAAATCAATCATTTAGATCCCCCGCCGCACCATACAACTTTATATGCTCCTCTTATTTAGCTCGGATAGATAAAACTTATCTCAACAAGAATAAAAAACAGCATGAACTTTAAAACGATCCCCCTTCTATCACAAAATTTAAGGGAGGGGATGACAGTTTAATATTATTACGATTGAAAATTTTCAAAAAAGGAATTTTATTAAATTAAAAATATTTTTTTTTAAATTTACACATTTTTTTTTAAATTTATTGACGATACGAATTTTGTGATTAGTTTCGTTAAATTGCCTGGCTACCACTGATTTCTGAAATCTTTTACATTTATAATGAGCCAAACAAATGCTATTTTAATCTAGTTACAATCTTTCTTTTAGTTTACCATATGTATTTATTTTATGTAGGTAGGTTATTTTATTTATTAGAAAGGTTAATTCAGTTAATTTTTTCCGTTTATTTATTTTTAAATTTGAGATAAGAAAAATTGTAACGTTTGTCTTCGGTAAGGAATTAAATTTAAGCTTTATGCAAATGTAGTATGACAGTTTTTTAGAAAAAAATTATTTTTAATCTGAAATCATAAAGAAGTAAGTTCTGTAATCAAAACAAATATCATGTTACGACAACATTTTTAATGTACCATTTTTTTTTTTAGAAAACAATTTTTTTTGTAATAACCTATAGTAAGAAAAATATTTGTTTCATTACTACAGCTTTAGGTACACTACATAGCATATCTGAATTTCAATGAAATTAATATAATACTTTTGGAAATTTTCGTGCCAAAACTTTTATACATAGGCATACATATTTAAGAAAATCATATTTTAAGTGAATGGTATTTTCGTACCCCTCATACCTCAAAACGTAAAAAAAATCCTTTTTCACCGCACTTTCTATCATGCAATTGAAAATAATTCCGAACTTTTCTTCGAAAAGTCGCTAAAAAACCGACCTACGTACGGTCTGTTTTATATACATAAAATTGTGATTTTTTTTTTTTGATTTTTTTATTAGACGGGGTCAAGAAACTTCAAGATCTGCAAAAACCCTGACTTGCAAAATTCAACCCGATTATTAGTGTTATACCAGTAGTATATAATATATAGTAAAAAAAGATTATAGTGGTCATAATAGTAATAAATTAAAGGAAGCACTCTCCTATGTTTGGCCCTTTTACTCTTAGAAAATTACATTTGTTCTGTGTTTGTGTAATAAATTAATTCTGGTATTGTACTGCAGTGTACCATTAAGTTAAAATTTAATAGAATCTTTTACAAATGACCTACCGCTGCTTAGAAACCGATTGTTTAAACTGGAAGTAAAAAAGCCCGTGCTTTGTTTTCTATTTTCTTTTCTTTTTCATTTTAATTTGCTTTATTTACAAAGTTAAATTTTAAACATCTTGTAGTCAGTTTTTATTTACGTATAGTGTCGTAATATAAAAAATTACCTTACTGTACATATATTTTGTTCATAAGTAAAAAAAAAATTATTAAATTCCTGTAGCGACATTTTTCACTTCGTTTGGTTTTCTATCTTTCTTTTTTTTTATTGTAAATGTTTATCTGAAGGAGAGATTCAGATATATTAACAGTATTTGGTGTTTGTATTCTAATAAACAATTAACGGGCTGATTAATTCAAAATTTAAACCAAAATAATTGTTTTATTGAAATAGAATAAGTAATTACGGGAAGAAATCTGTTCATCAATATTCAATCGCTTGATTTTGATCGCTGGTTGTCTTGGACGATATGAGGATTTGTAAAAATGCGACATTTTGATAAAGAGTTTTTATCTGTTGTTATATCTTACGTGGTTTTAATTTTATTATTCTTAATAAATAATATTTCAGTACGGTAAAAGGTGTTTAATAAATTAGTGTATACAGAGTGAATCACGAAGTTCTCCCTGGACGTTCATAACATATTCTACTCTTGAAAATAATGGAAAAAGTGCATATAAACATACGCCCTAAAATGTTTTGTTTGCGAGTTACGGCTAATGAAATATTCTGCTTGGATTTCAGCTACTCCGGTGAAATGAGGTCGTACTGAAATTTTTAGCAAATTAGTTAAGGATCAGAATTAGTGACTTCTTACGGTTTTTGACATGAAAAATCCAATAAAATAGGTCCCAGAACCGTATCTGCAGTAATGTTTGAGAAATCTTGGGTGAAAATCAATAAATTGGGGTAACAACCCGTCGTTTTATGTTTGACGTACCATGTTTTTGCTAAACGGGTAATAAACACACAAAACCTTTAAGAAAAACTTGTAGAGAACTTAATTCTGAACAAATTGGCGTAAGATAAGTTGAATAAAACAAAGAAAAGTTAAAAAACTCGCAAAGTATAATTTCAGCATGATGGCGCGCTTCCCACTTCTCGGGAAGTGCCACTCATAATTTCCCAGAGAAATAGATCGGTTGTGGAGGTTTTCTGACCACCAAGATTGCCTAATCTAAAAACTATAGATTTTTGCGTCTGGGGATGGATGAAAAATATTTTATACAAAACAAAAATACATTCTAGTGAGGAATTAAATGTCCACATTATGAATGAGGCTGAACAACTTAAGGACAGCTCTGAAGAACTAAAAAGAGCATCAAAAGCAGTACAGAAACGTGCCAAGAAATGTGTTGAAAATGGGTGGGGGGGAATATTTTTTAATATTTTTGAGAATTATTATAAACTGGTACGTACGAAGGCTGTCCAGAAAGTAACTTACGTTTTGAAATAAAAAACCAATCAAATTAAAAAAAAAATTTATTATATTCATTTGAAAGGGACAATCTTAAATTATTTTTATACATAGTCGCCATTTAAATTGAAAAACTTATCATAACGATGCACAAGCTTTTCAATTCTTTCTCTGTAAAACTCTGCCCCCTTAGATTTTTGGAACCCATTTTGCACAAAACTTGTGAACACCAAGCTTCCTCGATACAATTTCATGCAGTAAATTTCGTGAAATTTGGGTGAAATGAAGCGAGAGTTTCATAATCGTAATGCGGCGATTTTCAAAATTTTATCGTTGATTTTCATCATCAGTCACAAGGCTAGGCCAACCACTGAGGTCTTCATCATGAACATTAGTACGGCCATTTTTAAACTGAAAGCACCACTGCCTCACTCCACCTTCACTCGTTATTCCATCTCCGTGCAACTCACAAAGTGGCCGATGAATTTCAATTGGTTTGAGGTTTTTTGAGTAAAAACCTATCGCTGAACGCACCTCACAACTCGCGGTTTTTTCTATTGAAGCGCACGTTTCAGTAATTCACAACGAACAAAGTAGAAAAATCACAGTCCATGCGCTACGACACCTTGATGCGTACTGAGTTTAGAAACGTTTTGACGCCAAGATGGCGGGTCTATCCCCACCCATCTCCATGCTAGGCATAAACGTAAGTTACTTTCTGGACCGCCCTCGTATAATGCATTTTGGTTCTAGTTTTCATCCCAGATTTCTCAAAAACTACTGCAGATACGATTCTGGGACCTATCTTATTCGATTTTTCAGGTCAAAAACCATAAGAATTCACTGATTTTGATTGTTAATTAACTTCCTAAATATTTGAATAACTTTGCTTCCTATTCCAATTTTGGTTTTCGAAGAATTCTTATCTTGCCAAATTTTCATTATACAGTCCAGAGCGATGTTACAAAGTAGAGGAGAGAGTCCGTCCTCCTGTCTTAGTCCAGTTTTAATGGTGAAGGGATCCGACATTTCTCCTCGGAATTTCAACTTTGGATTGGGGAATTGTTTATTACGTGTAAAATATATTACTAGTTTATAAACATTTAAAAAAGTAACTACTCCAGTTTGAACTATATATTTCAATTAATTTTTCCTATTATCCTAAGAATTTAATAGAAAACCGTTTTTGAATTTTTTTTACTTGTTTTATACTTTCAAGTACGCTTGTTAAATAAACAAAAATAGTAAAAAAGAAGTTCCTTTCTTTATTTTTGTTAATTTTTTGAAGGCTTATTTCAGAAATTAAATGAAATCGCATTGTTTAATAGATATCTCATTCTATAATAAATAATACCCGTTAATGTTTTCATAAATATAAAGTGAATACTAAGCTTTGAACTTGTCGGCAAAAATATGGTGCGAGAAATATAATTTGAATTGCATAATTTTTTTGCGCAATACGAAATTACAAGTACCTAGTAGGAAAAGGAAGTTTTATACCGTGTACTTTGTCAGTAACCTTCTTCGATGATTTTCATTATCATCATCATCAGAATAAGTTTCTTCGATCAGAATTTTTATGTAGTTTTTTTTTTATTGCATATTCAAAGATATTTTATGAGGGTTTTGTATTGTTTTAAGTGTAATTAACTGAAATCAATATTGTATATTATATCGTAGTAGTATTAGTAGCGTATTGCTTCGTCGATGCGGGTTTACTAGTGGTTACCTAATATTATGGGGTAGGGGGAGAAAACTGGTGGTGTGTTAGGTAGTTGGCCTTGCTGTAAGAACACAGTAGTGGTGAAGTTGTTGCGTGGTGTGGGCAGCAGCAGTACGTACATATCGACCGGTAGCCGCGTGGTCAGTTTACTTGTGACCGCATGGAGGACAAGTCCGATTCGAATAGTTGTGGGAATGGTGGCGGTTCGGCTCCTTCGAATAATCAGACCACACCGAATTCTTCTGCGACGCCGGCTGTAAACCCTGATGTCGAAGTCGAATTTGAAGTTACGTATCCTATTAGATCGCATCATCCTGTTTGTGCCTTATGGAATGCGGCGTGGTTAGTTGAATTCATTTTTTATTTAACGTTATATTAATAATTATATTCTATTATTTTTATTAAATACAAGAAAAATATATTTAATGAGTACATTATTATTTTTTTTTTTTTTTGCTTGTATTTATTTACACACACTTACATATTCATTGATTAATTTTTTATAGAATTATAAAATAACTACTAATCGGTTATTAAGTGTTGAGGTTAGCACCATGGTTTCTAGATAGCCGGTTTTGAGTGGGTTTGATTCCAAGACAAAACAGTTTGACATTTTTTTATTTATCGTTTAATTATCTCAATTCCTCATTAAAATAAGTTTAAAGGCCGACAGAACACTAAAATTAAAAACTTAATAAATGGTTCGATGTATATTACTTTCATATTTTTTTTTATATAGACGAAGAAAAAATATATGTATCTTAACTGAAAACGGTGAATTGAAGATTTATATACATATATATATATATATATATATATATTTTTATTTATTTATTTTTTTTTGGTCGACTGAGGACTATATAAAGCAACAGTTTTGCATTCACTTTTCTTTTTTGGTCTTCCACAAATTCTTCATTCTTTCTCTATGTTTTTGCCTTTTGTCTTCTGACCAAATGTTGGTCGCTCTTTTTCTCCTTCTCTTGGAAACTCTTAAAACCTTGTACCAGTTTTCTTATCGTTGTTCCTGGTAGTATTTCTTCAGATATTTTAATTTTATTTAGGTCTTAACGAACCGTTATTTTTGTTGTAAATGTGGTTAATGATTTGTTTTGTGAATCTGTTATGATTCATTCTCATAAGATGGTCAAAGAATTTTGCTCTTATTTTTCTGATTGAATGTAACATTTTTTCATTTTCATTATGTTTGAAAACATCTTTATTGAACACATTTTTTATTTTATGAACTTTTTATTTTCTTACATTACAACTGGAAAAGTTACCATCGGTATAATTTTCAATTACATTAACCTTTTATATGATAGATTTTGCTCTTGTTTCACGTTCTCGACTCATTAATCGAAATGTTTTTTAATAGTAGATCTTAAAATAACATTTGAAAACGTTCATTAACGTCATTAAGAAACGGTTATTCACGTATAAACGTAAAATTATGATCTACTTTACCTATTCTTTTAAGAGAAGGGCTATTTTAGGTTATAAGTAATTTCATATTAAATAATTATATATTAAATTATTACGGTTAAAATTTATAATCCCGATATTTCGTTGAATAAAGTGTCAGATTTTTCTGTTGGATATCAGATGAGGAATTATTTTTTTTAAAGGTGTATAATGTGCAGTAATTTAATCAAATCTTTCCATTTTAACTCAATTATCTGTAAATATATTTTTATATAACCAGAAACGGGTCCTTTACACTATCAGCTTCATTTTTTCTGTGATATATCTAAAGGAATTATTTCAACACTAAATTTAGTATATTCAATATATTTAGTTCAATGAAGAAGGCAATCAGAAACCATTCAGTTCTTCACTTTTTGTAGTAGACCTGATATGGAATGTTTGTTGTTCTTGAAAACGTCTATGCTGTTTTCAGGAGTGATATGTATATCATATTAAGTTTCCGTTTATCATTATAATTATACAATGAAACACATATTGCTGATTATATAAAACAAATAAACGATATATATCTTAATAACAATTTGTTTAGTTTAGAACTTAAAAAAAGAACTAAAAAGTAAAAATGTTTACTTAATTTTTTGAGCTACTATTCTGGGAATAAAATTTCATATAATATATATATGTATATATGCAGTTTAGTATTATTTATAAAATTAATTTTTTCACTTGCTTTGTTTTTTCTTCTAAGTTTTTAATTTTTTACAAAGGTCTCTGCTTCATCAGAACGGTTTATTTCATGTATAACCTGATTTATTAAAAACTTAAAGAAATATGCTTATCATTTCGGCTACGATATGAAATGAACTCTTCTGCTGCTGTTACAGTCTGCGGCAGTTAATGCGATTATTATTTCTGATACTATAATTAAAATATACTCATATGTTTATATATCTTGAACGTAACTATGTGATTTAATTAAATTCAGTTATGCAATGCTGACCACATTAGAGATATTAAGTATGTTGACAAAGACAATTAATATTATTTAACTTAAGAAATTAGGTACATTCACAAGTCTAGAAAACGTACAGATGTAAAAAATAAGAACAAATTTAAATCACTCTCGAAAATATATACATAATGTAGACGGCAACAAAGATATAGTTAACAAGTAAAATTTGAACAGGATCTTTGGATTAGAGACATGCATCTGAACGATTTAATTATATTTGAAATATGTATTCAAATTAATTTCATTACTTGTCATAGATTCTAATAACAGCAGAATAGTAAATTTTATTTCAGTGATTGGGATGGTACTTAGCTCTCTAAAATTTTAATATTTTAAATGGTTTAATTTAATTTCATGTAGTCTTCTGATGAAGCATTTATTTCAATGAAAATACTAAACGTGGAAGAGAAAAAAACAAATGAAACAATTTTATAAATATGTAGGAGTACGCACGCGTGTTAGATTATGTTATTTCAACTAGCTTTTCGTTTTAACAATAATTCTTAATACGATGTACATATCTAACTGCGATAAATCTGACTACAGTAATTTATGTGTTAAACTGACTCTTGAAACCTCTTACGCTCTTGAAACAACTGTTTCAAATAAACATTTTTGAAATGAAAATGAAATTTATTTTTAATGGAAAAAAATTATATCGAATCCGATCCATATGAATGAGCGCGGTAGTTTTTAGGCGTGAGACAAAAGTCTCAAGGGTATGGATTTGGGGTAGTAATTACAAATTTATCAGTAGTGCTGTTCTCTCATTCCAATACTTTTATTTATTTAAAATTTAATACCGGAGAGAAAATTTTTTTCTCTTAATTTTACAAATAACTTTTTAAATTTTATCCTTGCCAACTCATATTTATTATTATTTTACCAATTATTTTATACTGGCCGTTTCAGTTCCAAAATGTATTATGAGGAGTTGTACTCTTTATCACCCATATGATTTGTATTTGTTAGATTTTTACTTCCTTGTACGAAGTGTTGTGATGGCGAAAAATTTTGATTTTCAAATTTCAACGGAAATATCCATTTTGACCATTCCTGAATCCATTTTGACTAGTTTCGGCGAGACGTTTGTACGTACGTATATATCTCGCTTAACTAAAATACGATTAACCGTAGAATGATGAAACTTTGGATTTAGGACTGTTATAACATCTAGTTGTGCACCTCCCCTTTTGATTGCGATCGACTGGAGCAAAAGTGTCCAAATCCAAATTTCTTGGATTTTGGACTTTTTCTTAACTGCAGTAATAAGCCCTCACGGAGAGATTTTCAACTACATATCATAAGTGGTACGTATATTCGTTGGTTACAAAGTTATAGCCCAATAAAATTTTAATTAATGAAATATTTGGATTTTACAAGGGGAAGGCACATCGATTCGAATGCAATTTCATTTCTTTTTTTTTTAATTTAAATATATTGATTTATTAATAATTATTAACCTCTGATTATAAAAACAATTATACGATAAGTAATAATTTAATAATAACAATAAGAAAAAAAACATGAAAAAATATCAGAAAATATTAATGAAATAAAATTTTATATACTTTTCATTTTAATAAAAAAATATGTATATGTAATTTAATAGGCGTACAAGGAGTCATGTGGTGTCCACATCAGAGTTTTTATATTATTATTATTGTTATTTTACTACATTTTTTGTATAATTTTTACGGTAATTATTTGTACCTGGTATTCCTGACAGTCCACCAGATAAGTCAAGAAAAACCACCTTCCTTTTCTTATATCAGCATTCCTGTTTCTTGTGCCCATTGTTGTTGCAATGGTAGTTCAACCGGTAAATATTCCTGCTGTTCTGTGTTTATTTTCAATAAGACTCTTCCGCAAACTGTTAAAACGAAACAGTTTTACACAACCGTCAGTGCTGTGGCCAAAATTCACATTAACTACAAAGTTTATAATTTATAAGGGTGTAATAAAACCGGTTTGATATTTGTATCATTAGCGTTTGACGTACAGTTTAAGGGAGCCTGTACTTAAAACATATTTACTTGCAATGGCTGTTCATAAAATCTGTGCTGTATCGAAATTAACCTTCTTTTTTTCACTATTACTACAGTGGATGACCTCTATTTATTGAAGAGTGAGAGCGTGACGTCATTTTCTAAGCTAATTAATTAGTGTTACATATAAGTGGATTTATAGACCTTTTAAGGAGTTATTTGTAGTTTTCATCAAGATTTTATGTGGGTTTTAGATATATCGATGAAAAATTCATTAATTTTTACTACTTATAATACTAAATAATGAGTTTTATTTGCTTTTTATTGGCTGTATTAATTTTCTCAAAATTAAATTCTCTACCAGTTTTGTTACTAAATCTTCCGCTTTAATTAGTCATTTAAAAAAACTATTTTACCACAAACCTAAACAAAAAACCTGTTTTTCGCCTCGAAATTTTATATTTTAAGTCGGATATCTTAAAAATTACTGAAGTTACAATTCTGGGAACTATTTTATCCCCCACACTAAATTACATTAGAAACCAACAACTTTACTCCTTAATTTGGGTCCCAAAAATTACCTTAGAACTTTTTTTATTAGAAGAGCTGAAATCCGGGTGAAATCTTTCGCTAGTCGTAACTTGAAAACAAAAAGTTTTTAGACCTATTTCATTATTTTCACCAGTAGAACATGTTCTGAAAGTTTCTACATTTTTGCGTGGGACACTGACCTACATGTAGGGTTTTGTTTGGTTTTGATTTTCATTGATAAGAAATTTGTTGATTTGTTTTAGTTCTATTACTCTTTTTCGCATTTGTTTAAAAGAAAGTAAAACCGATTTAAAAAAGTAATAAAATTGTTTATTTTATTTTTATTTAAGATTTGGATAGTCCAACAATAAATGCTGCCCGTATAACTAGAAGAAACTTCTGTGTAAATTAAAATACATAAGTATTTCAGAGAAACGAAATAGGACTACTATCGAGCACGAATTATGGCGTGTGAGGGAATATTTATTATTTTTTTACCATGAATTTTCTTATTGATTTGGTTGAATTTTCATTTGGAAGTGCTTTGAATATCTTAGACGTAAGGCTATATATTATTATTATATTGTAATTACACTTTCAGTATTGAAAAAAACTTTTTTTTTAACGAATAATTTGTAGCGTGTGTGAAATGCCATGCCTGGCCGCGATTTGAACCAGGGACCTTCGGATGAAAGGCCGAGACGCTACCACTCGCGCCTCGGAGGCCAGCATGAAAAATACTTTTAAATCGTCTGTGTAAACCGTAAATAAAAAAAAAAACACACAATGTCCACTAAAGTTACATGGAAAAACTACCAGCTGCACCATCTGATAAACTTACTCTGAAATATAAAAAAGTATCATCGAAATCAGTGCAGATGGTAAATAATACACTAAACACACATGCACTAAAAACCAAAAAAACATAAGGGTCGAATCGACAATTCCTCCTTTTTTTAAGTCAGTTAAAATTAAAGAATTTAATATTGTATGTCGTTTGCTTTTATTACCATACATTAATTTTCCAGAGTTTTTTCCTCCTGGAATTATGGAGTTTATTAATGGAATGATACCTTGGTGTAATGTTCGTGTTGTTTTATTACTGATTAACTTTTTCCTGTTTTTTACATTAGAGCTCGTACATAACGTCAGGGTAAATTAAAATAATAAAAATTATATTTTTTTCTTCAATTTAATACTCTAAACTATCATCAATTACGCAACAAATTACTTTTATTCATTTATCTAGTTGATTTAACTTTAAATTAAAAATGAAATTTTATTTTGTTTTCATATGAGGAAAAATTATTCATAAAATGAATAGGTAAAAAAATTTTACCGAAAAATCTGAAACTGGTGAGTGGGCCGTCATTTTCTAATATTAATCTCTCGGGAATATTTTTCCTTATAAAGTTTATTTTCCTTCCAAAACTCAAGTGTTAATCTTAGTTTTATGAAAAAATTTTATAGTTATCAATGGTTTAAAATATTACTTTTACTGTTAAGGGTTATAAAAATTTCTTTAAACCGCATTTTTTAGACTATGATATTGAATTTAATACTCAATTTGGCTGCGCGCTAATTGCAGATCAGTGCTCCCATACCAAGGTCATTGTTCGAGAAGCGAGAGCTTATTCCACAAATGTTAAGTTATTGAATAAACGTCTTTCATACAATAAAAAATAACTTTGATTGTGTGTTGAATGATTTTGAAGAAATATTGGGTAACATTTTTTATTAGTACTCATAAAGATGTTTATAATTTCTGTAGTTTTTAAAAAAATATAAAATTGGCTATTAATTTAATTAATCTTATTTTTTTATATTTGCCACGTTCATTGATTTTAGGTTCGTGTGAAATAAGTGGTATTTAAAAAATCACTATCTTTATATTGTCTTTGAACATTTTACTTCTGTTATTTAATTTATGAGAATGAATACTAAATTCTTCTTCATACGCATTTATGCAATTTTTTTTTGTTGATTATTATAATTTTGTATAATATCCGTATTTTTTCTCTAAATTACCAAATTTTCATTATTTTCTTTTATATTTTTAACATAATTTGCATTAATTTTTTTCCATATTTATGAGTCTTTCGTATTTATTGTACCGTATTTTAAAATTACGCCTTGTTATATATGTGTTTATAAATACTTTAGTAAATTGCATCCTAGCTGCGGGATATCTAAACTGTAATGAGGTGGTCGGATTGATACGGTCGGATACATGCGACGCATTGTTTCTATCAGATTTATTTCAATAATCTTGGAGATTTATTAGATATCGTTTAGCCGCATTTTAATTTATATACACCAAGATTTGTAATTATAATTTGTAAACACCAGTATAATAATTACATATCAGGATTTATAATTTTTATTAATGAATATGTTAGTATTATAATAGTAATTCATTATTTTTTGCTTGTAGGATAATTTATGAATTATACTTTTTAGTAATTTGCGTAAAATATATATTCCACTAAGAATATAAATAACTCTGCCCAGCTTATTTTATTGTATTATATAACATACTAGTATATATATATATATATATATAGAGAGAGAGAGAGAGAGAGAGAGAGAGAGAGTTTAAATGAACACAATTGAAAATTTGATAAAAATTAAAAAACTGAATTCACAAATTTTACCTTTCAATTATTCTCCTTCCCCTTATTCCTTTCCAACATCTCCCTTATACCCTTCTCCCTCTCCCATTTTCCTTTTTACCCTTTCCCGTTTTCCCCTTTTCTCTTTCCACCTTTTCCCCGTTTTCCATTTTCCCCCTTTTCCCTTTTGCCCGCGCGTAAATCGGTCCATTAGTTTTTTGGTTTTTAGCGAACACACATACGAACATGCCTTTTACATGTATATATAGAATAAAAAAGTCTGTTTGTATATTTGTTTGTTTGTTTGTTTCGTAAATATCTCGACACCGGCCCCACCTAGCGGGCATAGTTTTTGCAAAAATATTTCTTTTCATGTAAGTTATATTCATTTTCTGAATATGAACCAAATCGGTCCATAGATATAATTTTTCTAAATATCTCAATCCCAGTGCCATCTAGCGGGTTCATTTTTAGCAGATATAATTCTTTCCATGTAAGCAACACTTATTATGAATATGAGGCAAATCGGACCATAAATACAATTTTTCGAAATATCTCGACGCCAGCGTCACCTAGCGGGTCCAAGCTAATTTAGAAAGCTTCCCTGGCATGCGTCCAACCATTCCCCAAAGTTTCATCGCTATCGGATGAACGGTTTAGGAAGACATAAGAGACATACAGACAGACAAACATTCATTTTTATATATATAGATAAAAAAAGCTCGTGAGTACTTATGTACGCACGTAAGAAATTATTCTTTGGCGTGAATAAAAAAATAATTTTTTACGCACTCAAACAAATTTGAACTGAGTCAAACGATCGATAGACGACATTAAATACCGTGAATAAAAATTTGAATAAATAACACTTAAATAAAATTAAATAATATTTATTTTATAAAAAGTATTGAAGTATTTCTTGTCATATGAAACAAAGTTCATGGAATATATTTCGATTAGTTTAGTTCCATTAATTCTTCGGATGACGCTTGAGTAGGCACGAGGGTTATCAGCGGCTTATGATATGAAAAATATGATACAAATAGTTTTTGGTAAATTTAAAATTATTTGTGCAAAATCAAGAATTTATCTGGCGTGTGCTATTTCTTTTTCATTAAAAAATGTAATTCTACTCATAAAAAATAATACTTACATAAATATAACCTCAAATCTTGATACACAATTTTCATAAAAAAATAAATAAATATACGCTGCAATGTAAATAAAGTTATATGAATTTGAACAACAATATTCACAATTTAAAATATCCGTCTTCAGAAATCCATGTATATAAATATATATTTATTGCCACTCAATATCTGTTATGTTTACAACACGTGCTAATCACTTAATCGCATTGAACGACTGACTGAATTAGAAACTACGCGCATGCGCGTGAAAACTGATTCATTTGGGCCTGCGCAAATCTTCATGGTGTGTTACATCGGCGCGCGCAACTTCCATAACTTGCTGAAAATACAATGATCAGTTTTTTATAACGCGCCAAAAGAAGTATAACTTCAAAAAAATTTTTTTAACAATTATAAGAATACTAATAGTGAATAACTAATAGCTTAATTCTAATGGAATGTGTACAATATGTTTGCAAAACATCTGCAACGAGTTTTTTTTCATTGTTAAAATCATCTCTACGAGTATGTTTGTTAATTAAAACACTTGCAATCTATCTTCGCATCTCTTAGTAACATTAAATGCTATTCTAAGTAAAACCTGAAATGGTTTTCAAGATTATTCATGGAAGGGGCCTTTGGTTTTTTGATCTTAAGTTACGGTTTCAGTGCTCATCCAGTTGAAATTTATTCCTTTTTCTGTCATAAAAAAAATGACATATGGTTAAACAGAGCCATGGTAACTTGGTAAAAAGAAAAAAACCACTGTACTACCTTGTATACCTTTGGCTGTAGTTTATAGTTGCTGAACATTTTGTATTGCCACTTTATATGATTAGAACTATTCTCTTTTTTTTTAATTTTTACCATTAACTAAAGAATAACGGATTGTTGGTCTGTTTTCTCTTTTTCATGTATATATTATACATGAAAAAATAAAATACACCAGTGTGATTTACATATGATGACAATTTTGTTTAGTTAATGATCATCAGTATTTTAGACGTTATTAATACGTACTGTTATCGATAGTTGATTCTGTATTTATTGTACTAGTATAATTAGTATTTTTGCGTATGAGATTTAAGTTTAATAACAATTATGTAAAACAACCAGCATATATTTTTACTCTTGCACATGTTATGTAACCTTTTTTAAATTAGGACAGTTTCAAAATAATTTTTGCATGTAGCTAACAGTATATAACAAACTGCACACGGTAAGTTTGGTTAGGGATTACTAGTTAAATACAGTACATTGTCTTTTTATAAATATGTGGTTTAAAAGCGATACGGTAGTATAGTCTTTGTCTCATACTGCTTGTACTTGTATTTTATAATGGTGGTGTTCACAGTAATTTACTAAAATGTTTTCCCATCGTTTAGTTTACTTTCTAAACCTATAATATTTATTATCAAACTTATTTCCAGTTTGAGAAATTGATTTTCTGTTATATGTATGAAATTTAACCCAAACGTATGTTTTTATATAAAAATATTCGATAATTTACGAAGTATTTTTATATATATATATATATTATTTAGAATTAATGTTATTTGTATTAAAAAATGAGGTCAGTTGCCCACTTTAGGTCTTGTATTGTTTATCAGTGTCAGTTTTTATGACATGCTAAGTATTATATAAAAGGAAATTTGAAAGCATTCATCAAACTTTTCTTTGTAGGGCAATGACATTTGTAACTGAAATGTTTTAAAACAGTTTTTATTTATTTATTTATTTTTTTAAATCTCGATTTGCGGTAGGAGCTGCGAATGCGATTATGTATGTACACGCATGTATGTGAAAGAATTTTAGAATTCTGTGAAGCCATAATTTTAATATAACTAATTCCCTTCTGATTAGTATATAAATTTATTATTCTTTTGTTTTATTTAAACCGAAAATTCATGTTTTTTTTTTCTACTTAACCTTAGGGATTTTTATTTTACAGTATCGATTATATTACTCGTATTTAATTTTAAATAGTTTTTTTTTATAAAAAAAGATTATTTTAATATAATGTTATTAGGGTAGTCATTTTATATGGAATTTTTATGAAGTACTTTAGACTCATTTGAGTACTGAACAATTTTAAGCCACAAATCGTCTCTTCATTTTTAACGATGTTTCTTTTGAATAATTTCTTATAATGAAGTTACACAATTTATTTTCAATGTCAGCATGAGTTTAATGGATGTTAGATTAGTAAAATACATAAGTGCTTGTCGAGGAGTTGAAAACTGGAACTTTCTGTGTATATATATATATATATATATATATATGTACACACATACTACCATCTCTCTCGCTGCTTCCCCCGCGTTGTATATTACTTGCGTCTCCCGTCGCGTTCAGGGGATGTTTAGTCGATCAGGGATCGCTTCGCTCGTCCTTCCCTTCTACCAGGGATTCTGCCCCCTGGACCCTTCTGTGTTCTTAGTCACGCTTCTGAGAATAATTATAAATAAAAATTAATGCCTGATCACTTTATAAAAACTATCAGTGTAATTTCATCAGAACAGTTTAATCAGTACAGGCCTTGACTTTGTTAAGTGATCTAAGAAAGTAGGTTTCAAAACAGTCGGTCACCATCTTAAAAATGATAGTTATTTTTCCTGGTTCCGATTTTTCCCCGTTACCCGACAACTACCACTAGGAAGTGACGGTACTTCGTTTCTCATTTTTTAAGACTTTTTTTACTTTTATAATTACTTTTATTTTATGTTTTTAGTCAAGTAACTGGAGGCAGGTGCAGCGTCTAGTATGGCGCCTTCAATCACGCCGCGTCACTTCGTTCAGTTTTGAACACGCAGCTAGCACGTAAACATATCTACATCAATAGCATCTCCCGCCAAGTGTAAAGTGCGTGCGGTAATTCGATTTCTTCAGGCTGAGGGGTGTAATGCGGCTGAAATTCATCGACGAATAAGTAATGTCTACGGTGAAACTTCAGTGAATGACAGCAAAGTGCGACAATGGTGCAGGAACTTTAAACCTTTTTTCATGATGCAGGCGGTCAGGGAAGGAAGCGAGTGTCAACCGATGATCTCGTTGAGTGAGTGGATGAGGCAATTCCAGAAAATCGTCGGTTCACAATTTCTGTATTGAGCGATTCGTTTCCTGAAATTTCTAGGTCAGCTTTCTACACCATTGCGAGTGAGAGACTTCAGTACCGCAAACTGTGTGCGAGATGGGTTCCCATGCTGTCCAACCATCACAAAACAATGAGAATGGATGCCTCCCTAACGTTTCTTCAGCGCTACCACAATGAAGGAGAAGATTTTTTGAACAAAATTTTCACAGGGGACGAGACATGGGTCCATTTCGAAACTGAAAAAACAAAAGAACAATCCAAACATTCTCATTCTCATTCTCCCAGTAAACCAAAGAAGTTCAAGCGAACCTTCTCCAACAGAAAGTGTATGGCTACTATGTTCTGGGACCGGAATGGAGTTCTCTTGGTGGAATTCATGGAACGTGACACGACCATCACTGCAGCCTCATACTGCGTGACTCTTCAACGTCTACGAAGTGCAATTCAGAATAACCGGAGAGGAATGTTGAGAGAGAATTGTCTTTCTCCATGACAATGCTCGGCCGCACACTGCAGCTGTAACAAAGAAACTTCTGCAGCGTTTTCGTTGGGAAGTGTTTGATCACCCACCATACAGCCCGGACTTGGCTCCATCCGATTTTTACCTCTTTGCTCATATGAAACACTGGCTAGGAGGACAACATTTTGGCACAGACATCGAGCTGCAGTTCAGCGTAGAAACATGGCTGAAAACACAGGCGGTTCCGTTCTATGACGAGGGTATTGGAAAGTTAGTACCACGCTACGACAAATGTCTAAATCGGAGTGGCGACTATGTAGAGAAATAGCGTAAGTATGTAAGCACTTGTGCAAATAAAAATTGTTTTATTTTCACTGCGGTTTTAATTTCGTGAACGATCGGACCTTGAAAAAAAAATAGCCCTCGTATGTATCTATGAAAATATTTCGTGCATAATATCTATATCTATACTATTATATAAAGAAGAAGAGGGTTTTTGTTTGTTCGGGATAAACAACAAAAACTACTCGATCAATTGCAATCAAATCTTTATCCATGTTTTTTATTGGAATAACTGAGAAAGAAGATTTTTATATATAATACTAGCTCTATCCGCCACGCTTCGCCGTGGCACATTGTGGTTGCATGGATGAGAAATGAGAAACAAAACAAAGCATACGTTTCATAGAAGTTTAATTTTGCAATACTTGTGGATATACAATATTTTTTTGTTTTTCCACTGTTTGCGTAGATATAAAGGCTATCTGGTTTGCCGACTCGGGAACACGTAATAACATACAGTTGCCCATGTGAGAAGCAGTCCGCATCTAAATCTAAACCACACAATTCTAAAGATTGACCTTGAGCTTTATTGATTGTGATTGCAAGTGCCAATCGAATTGGGAATTGCAATCTTTTAAATTAAAATGGTGTATCGGTCGGGATTATGGGTATTCGAGGAATGAGGACATCTTCACCTTGGAAAGGCCCCGTTAAAATCGTTGCTTCCACTACGTTATTCATCAATTTCTTAACTGCAACCCGCGTGCCGTTGCAGAGTTTTGGCTGATTAATATTCCGCAACAGGATAATTGTCATTTCTTGATCGAACCGTTGCTAGAATCAATCTAATGAGGAATGTTTTCCCAGTTCCTCCTGGCGCATCCAAGAAGAAGGTCCCCCCAACTCCGTCATTTATCATTTGCATTATGCGATCATAAATGTCTTTCTGTTCACGCGTTAATTTGGGAATGTTTGATTGGACATATAACTGAAGATCACCAATGTTGTAACTCTGTTCACGGCGTAAATTCACATCAGATGAAGCAATCGCAGCTCGGGTGGGTGCTGGCATTCCCAATTGACTAAGAACTTTATTTGCAATAGCTAAGCACTTGTCTTCAATATTTATCAACGCTTCGTTGTAAATGCATTCTGTAAATTCCATGGTCATATTGGTTTTTTTGTAGGCGTACTCTATGTAAAATATCCTCAGCCATATGCGATCGATATCTTTCCCATAACCCTGTGGGAGATGATGGGAAGCAAGCGGGCAATATAATTGCGAATAATGCGCGAATTTGGTTTGGATGTGCAGTGTTGCACGCGTCATTAATACATATATCCCACTGTTGGTCGTTTTCTAATAAATTCAGAGCTTGGTGAAAGGCGCAGCTCAATCACGACACGATCACACAAAAGTACCTCGCTTAAAGTGAATATTTAATTCAGATTGTATAATAATCTGAATCAGATGCAAGTGGATACGTTTTTTTTTTTGTTAATAAACAATGTAATTGGGAACAGGTATTGTTTCACATGTGAATGCGGTTGTCGTTAGCTAGTATGGCGAGTGTTCCTCTCGCTTCCAGCAGATGGCGCGGTCACTGGTACACAGCTGATCGTTAACAAAACTGTTTTCTCGCGGTCGCGGGTGTGTGACAGATGCGAAAAATAGATAAAAACAATCTTTGATGCGGGTTATATATCGTGCTAAAATTTGAGCTCAATCGGTGCAGAACATTTTGAGTTATTGAAGCGTACACAAACGAACTTAACATTTTTATATATAAAGATTTGGGCTGCGAAAAAAAGCCCTTAAGTCGTGCGAAAAAACACATCATTTTAAATGCTTACAAAAGCAGAGTAATACTTACAAATTACAGAATAATCAAACGGCGTTGATTTCAGATGTTAATAAACTGCTAACGTAAGTAGAAGTTGTGCTGCTTCAATGTACAACGTGATTCTCGAGTATGAATCTACTAATGAATTACGGTCTCCCAAGAAAACAAAACCCCGAAAAAGGTGAAATTTTGATAAAAACGCGATTCGTAAAAAAATTACACGAATTTGAATTATTTAGAAATAGTTTAGCGGTGTATTCTCTTCCTTTGGAAGAGAATTCGGTTATTGTCTTCGACAACGCTTCTTATCATTAAACGAAAAGAATTCCAGCCGTGTTATAGAAAAAACAATGATATCAAAATTGGCTTAGTTCAAAAGGAATAATTTTTGAAGAGGTTTAAATTAATGTTCAATCATTGCAAAGGGTTTCGCGTATTAAAAGTAATTATAGTCCGTATAAAATTGGTTTGACACACAACGCCATATTGGTAAGTCGTTGTGTTTATTCGGCTCCTAACGAATATGTTTGCCGGCCTCCGTGGCGCGAGTGGTAACGTCTCGGACTTTAATCCGGTGGTTCCAAGTTGGAATCCCGGTCAGGCATGATATTTTCATACGCTATAAATCATTCATATCATCATCTGAAGCAATGCATAACGGTGGTTTCGGAGGTTAGAAAAAACAAAAAAAAACGAATACTTAGTTGTGTGGTTTCAGTGAATATTTGTGAATTTTGTTCTTTGCTTTTACATAGCAAAGAACGCTAAATGACCAAAAAACGATTGTTTGGTCATATATATGTAAAAAAATAACCTAACAAAGGATTTTTTGGTCATTATGTAGGGATATTATTTTCTGTGTATTTGGTTATTTCGACTTTTTTTGTTTGCATAGTCTTAAGTCTATCTGGGCTATAAGAAAGTTGGGTGTTTTAATTTATTTACTTTAAGTCATCCTTCTTGGTGGCTTTTCTTTTTGTTTTGGTGTTTTCTTTTTTTTTCTTTTTTTTTTTAATAAAATACAGATGTTTTAGCTGTTAAATATAATGCAAAGAAATTTGTTACTTAATCAGTTGTGATTTTGTTTACATTGCCAACGGCCATACGGGCTCTTTGTGATTGGTCGTTGTGTTTGACAGCGGCCATCTTGCATTGATCTGATTGGTTTTTCTTTGTTTACATTTCCATCTGATTTATTAGCCTCTTATTTATTAAATAACTGTACAAATTAAAAATAGATAGATTTATTAAAAATAGATGAAAACAATCTTTGATGCGGGGTATATATCGTGCTAAAACTTGAGCTCAATCGGTGCAGAACATTTTGAGTTTTTGAAGCCGTACACAAACAAACTTAACATTTTTATGTGGAGATTTACCGGTTGAAGCACAAACTTTAATGAATTGGACTGCTGAACTGTGAACTTTAATTCTCATACAGTAGTATGAACTGAATTTTAACTGAATGATTCGAATCAATCGAATGAATAATATTACAGAAATAATAGAATTAAATTTACGTTAAATAAAATAATATTAAATAAATTTTTTTTTAAATCTGTCCAACAATAATAGGCTTCCCGTGGAGACTGCGTGTGAGGCTAGATCGGTGAGGTATGCAAGCACCTCGTTCGATGCTAGATCACCATGAACTGGTAACAAATTGGGTGCCCCTGGGGCGCTGTTTTGGGAGGTGCAAAGGGTGCTCTTATAATATATTTGCAAACAATCGTCTGATTTTTAAAATTCAGACAGAGTATTTGTTAATAAGTTGAAGGCTAACTTTTGCATCAGGTACACTCTCGATCTGACAGATCATGGTCATAGTGTTTGTTTGTTATCGCATCATGCGAGAACCAACCGACCGATTGCTTTCAAATTTGCAGAATACATTCTTGTTATCCCAGGTAAAGTTTCAAGCCACCGACCGAGGGTCTAGCTCCCTTTAAGGTTACGATATTAAATATATTCATTTTTTCTTCGTGCCCAAGGAGGGTGAAGTTGTGAATTAAAGACATTCATTAAGGAAAAAATAGGTTAATCTTTTTATCTTATTATTTTGGCCACCATGACAAAGAAATAAGTTATGAATTTTTCGTCGTCAAAGATGTGTGTACTTCAGTTACCATTGTTACACTTATTCTATCTTTTGTAATTTAGTTTCTTTTTCAGGTTTCTATAAGTCTCGATACTATAATTGTTATTTGTCAGTATTATTCGCACAACCATGAGGTTAACGTACGGTGCGGGGATCCAGGGGACGGAGCACTCTGGGTAAATGGGAAGGGCGATCGAAACAAGTTCTTCTGGTGTCCAGGGCGCCGAAAGTTTTATTATTTTCATGTTTTTAACTAGTTCAGATTTTAGAAGCAGGTATATTTTTATGTTTATTTTAAGGAACCAAAATAAACTTAATCCGAAGGTAGTTTCTATTCAAAAGGAATGCGGATTTATGTTGTAAGATTTTCAGCGTGTAAAAATAAATAATTTTTTAACGTTTTACTATTATCTTCAGTTAAAAGAAAAAAATTACAGTTACCATAGATACGTTCAGTATTTCTATTTATTTATTGAATAAAATTTTCTTGTTATCGGCAATCTTATATCAAGTAAAACAGCTTACGAAAGACAATATCCAGTTTATATTGAATTGTCTAACAAACTTTACCCGTTAAAAATAAAACCAAGAACTTTTGTGAGAAATAGGGGCACAACATATCCTAATTTTCCTAAAACGTGTGAGTATTACGATTTTGTATTTTTATTTTCTTGTCTTTTAATCAGCTTTTAAAAGCAATCTCTAACGATTCTAACTGAAATTAAATCGCTTTTATCTACATCTGTCTTTAATTATCACTTGTATATAAATTTTAAAAAATATTTTCTATTTTGAACACAAAAAATTATTGCTAACTATATTCTATAACAGCATAATATTGTATTAAAGTTACGGAATATATTTGCTTAAAACAGCGTGAACTATTACATTCCATGTGTGATATCTGCAGGAAAAGGTTTGTAAATAGGAAGTTTAAGATTTGGACTATTAAGTGATTAATAATACCCGACATTGACATATCTGACAAAAATTAATTTATAGTTTTATTTTAGCTTTTATTTTAGTTTGCAATGCGGTAAAGCATATTTTTGAATACTAGTATATAATTTCTAAAAAAAAAATCCTTACCAAAAAACCTGTAAAGGTTTTAATTAAACAATATCAAATATCTGGCTAAAGAATAAATAAATACCGTAATTTTTATTATAAAAGAAGAGAAAAGGAAAAATAATTTCTGATAAAGGAAACTTTATGAATAATAAATAATAATCATTTTTTACCAATGTCTCAGGCTAAATGCTTAACTGGAAAATAAAATTAGCATCTACTAATTCTTCTTTAAATATAGTCATTACTAATATCAAATAATTTGTGAAGATAATAAAATATATTTTAAAATGATGAAACAAAGAGTAAAAAGATGCATATTTACAACAGTGAAAGTTTTCATACTAGTCATATATTTATAAACATATGGTTTACGTTATGCTTTATTTGAAATATTTAGTCAAAAATTAGTAAAAAAATAATAGACCCACCAGGTTTTTTGTGGTGTTAAAGTCGTAGTTGTAAATCAGCTAATTTCGAATTCGAAGTACGCAGGTACTTCGTATTCCAATTCGGATTTGAATACTAGGTCGTGGACACTGCCGGCCTACGCGTGAAGTGAGTGTCTCGTCTCGCCCTTTCATCTGGAGGTCCCGGGTTCGAATCCCGGTAAGACATGGCATCCCACACGCACAAAATTGTCATTTCATCTCATCCTTTGAAGCAATACCTAACGGTGGTCCTGGAGGTAAAAAAAATAATAAAGTGTGGTTCTGGTGTTCTTTAGTGGATTAACCATACGTCTCAGGAGTAGTCGGCCTGAGTTTGTTCAAGACTACAAATTTACCGGTACATTTACATTACACTGATAAGTCCTTTATGACTTAAATTGTTGATTTGACTATAAATGAGAGTATTAAAAAAAAAAATTAATAGAAATTTTATTTAATTTATATTTAATTTTATTTTATTTTAATTTTATTTTCCAATATTATTCGCATAATTCCAATGGTTTAAATCTTTTTTTCATTTTAAATAAGAGCGTTCTTAAAAAAATATGTGTTTTGTTGTCACTTACACTTCCCTTCTGACAGTCGGTTGGAAGAATTGTAAAGGGGGAGTAAAAAAGTATTGCTAAAAGTGGATTTTAAACGTTTATTGCAACGAAAGCATTAAATCCATTTAACAATTAAGGCAATAACATACATTTAAGGTACGAACAGTAAGTATTTGTAAGTATTTGTATATACGTGTGTGTGTGAGTGTGTGTGTGTGTGTGTGTGTGTGTGTGTGTGTGTGTGTGTGTGTGTGTGTGTGTGTTGTACTTGTTGCGTGAACGCATATATTGTGAATTTGTATATTTTATAAATCAATATAATCTACTGCTTAATGCTTTATAACGTAGTAGTAGAATACATTTTAAAACTTTTTTTTGTTTCTTAATCATTTAACATTTAAAAATATTAAACATTTAATCTGCTAAAAGGTTTTAACTATTAAAACATTTATTAATACTCGTACAGTATAAGCTTACTGAGATAGAGTTCGATTTAAAAAGTGTCCGAGTTCTTATTGTTGAAGAAATCTTATTTTCCTTTAAAAATTAAATAGAATGAAACAATGCACAGTAATGTATGAGAAGCAAAATTAATTAAAGAAATCTGTTGTCGGCAAATGACTTTCTCCATAAAATTAATGATAAAAAAATACGATTACTATTTTTTTTATTCACAGACAATGAATTATAATTTCTCTTTTCTTTCTTTACAATAAACGCCTGCTTATTTGTTTACCAATTTTTAATAGAACGGTTTACCTCTGAAAAATATTCGAATTATCAATTTAATTTACAAAAAAAATTACTTAATATTAATCATTTTATATTAGGTAGTCTTTCTTTCTTTTTCCTGTTTAGCCTCCGGTAACTACCGTTTAGATAATACTTCAGAGGATGAATGAGGATGATATGTATGAGTGTAAATGAAGTGTAGTCTTGTACATTCTCAGTTCGACCAATCCTGAGATGTGTGGTTAATTGAAACCCAACCACCAAAGAACACCGGTATCCACGATCTAGCATTATATTAGGTAGTCTAAAAAGTATTGAGCCTTTTGCACACGAGATCGCGTTAGCGTACTCTAGCAAACTCTAGCAAAAATCGAGGAAGGCACTCAATGTAAGCACTCATCACATCGCCGATGACCTCAACATCCATCACCGAACAGCGTTAAACCGTTTTGAGAAAGCTGGATACTAAAAGCTAATCTCTACTGAGACGTAACGAAATCAAGTCATTTCTGAAGCGGTTAATCACTTATGATGAAAAGTGGATAATCTACATAAAGTGCGAAAAAGATCATGGTGGAAGCGAGGAGAAGCTCCATAGTGTGTGGTAAAGCCCATACTGACGCTTAGGATGGTTATGCTGTCCACCGGACAGCAACATAATACAGGACGTTAAAGTCGACACAATTTTAAGCACATGACGACCACTGTTATTTTTACACTTTACATAACAATTCTTCAACAAAGATAGTGATTCTTCAACAAAGAAGAAATTATTTTACTAGTGTGGATAACTGTGTAGCACATCCTGATTTTCTGGGACGTTGAGACGTACTCAAATTTAAATTATATTTTTATCCGCCAGTCTTAAAAGGCATATAACGCTACTTCGTCTTATTAAAGAAACAGAAAATGATGAAATAACATAATCTATTCTTCACAAAGCTAGGAACTTGGTTATAATTGAAACAATAAAACATTCCGGTCTTACTACGCAGAAAATGTTTTTCAAGACGACGAAGCGAGTTACGAAGTGCATGAAACAATTGTTAATCCACATCTTCTATAAAAAGATAGTGAAGAAGAAATTGGGATAGAAATTCTCCCTTCGGCTGGATGGACTCTATACGTCGTTTAATTTGTTATTTCGATGTATTTTTGATACCAAGTTATTGATTTCTTTTTATAAGTCTAAGCATCCAGTGTAGAAAATGTGATTATTGATGAAGATGATTATTGATGAAAACGGTAGTAATCAAAGGTCACAAGTTGCTTTAGTTCAATATTATACGTTAAATAAATAAAAAAATTATAAATTTCAAATTAAACTGGATTTAATGTGTTTTTAATTATTGTCCAATGTTTCAATATTTGTTTGAAGAAATGGTTCCTTTAAAATATTCTGATAAATTTACATTGCTACATTTTGTAGGTATATTTTTCAATTTAGCTTATTATTTATTTTTAAACTAGCTTTTTAGGAGTAAACAACAAAAACATAACTTAATTCTTTTTTTAATTTTAAAAACAATGTATTATTACTTTTCTTTCAACGTAATTTCTCTATAATGGAGAAATATCGCGGCTCCGTCGAATTCGTTGTAAAAAGTATTTTGATTGGAAACCCAATTCTTTATTACTAAGCTACTTCTAATTTCCTAAATGTATTCTTCAATTTATAAAAAAATCTCTTAAAAATAATTTAGCTTGATACTTTTTCATGTTAAATGAGCTAAAAATATTTCATTTTGTATAAAATGCAATAAATAAACAAAAACGTTCGGTAAAATTTTGGATAAAATTTATTGTATATCGCTGCAGTAAACTTCAATAGGTTTTTTGGGCTGATGTATATTTTATTCGCTTAAAAAGATTGAATATAAAATTTGTAAACCTTTACAAGCAACAGAGTTCAAATAGTGTGGAGCTTGTACACGCTTGACCAGTATCCCAGTGGACTGCGTATTGACGGGCAAAGGAATAGGTATAGGTAAGAAAGGACGCTGACCCTCTTCTCGATCGATATAAAGGATGGATACGCACTGCACACTCGCTCATTATATATATGTATATATATATATACATATATACACACACACAAGACACAACAAACATAACATTAATATCTTATGCACGCACGTACTACTTGTCCATTTTTGATTACTGGAAAGTTAGTCTCCTCGGATTTAATTTTCCTCTTCTATTGTTTCGAAATTCAGTCCCTTGTAAGGGGATTACGTTTCATTTAACCTCGTTTTTTCACCTTGAATTTGTATGTAGTGATTTATTTTGTTATCTTAAAGTTTATTTATTCAATAAGAAATATCTCTGAATTCTTTCGTATTTTATATCAAATTATTTTCAACTTTTCTTTTTATTAATATCAATTCGATTTTATAAGATTAGTTTCCTGAATGTCCAAGTTTTATCAGCCAAAATATTATAGTAATCTTTCAAATATTTCTGGAGATTCCTGTAGAATTAAGGTTTGGACTCTGTTCAGATAATTAACTATTTAAACATTCGTATTCTTGAGTTATGTGTATCGTTTTTTTGTGATTTAATTTTTTATTACTTTAGTATTATTTTTTCTGTACCGTAGAATTAAGCAATTATTTAATTTTTGTATAGATTTTAAAATGAACTCGAACTTGGAAGGTTTCTGAACTGAAAAGAGGAGAGACGTTCTGATCTGTCATTCGAAGTCAGAAAAAAGGAAGTTAAGGTCGAACACTACAAGCCGCGGACAAACTTGATGTGATGAAATTGACGGAAAAGATCGAATCGCTCAAGTGAGTTGAGATGATTCTAATGCCGGGGTTTCCATCGATTTGACGAAAGTACGTGCGATATTTTGGTGTAACTACATCTCCAGTCGAATCGGCATGATTAGGAAACGTTTCCTAACTGGACATTCTATGACTGGTAAGATTAAGGGGGATCCTCTGCCTTTTGTATTTCATGAGCCAGAAATTCTGTCTGAGTTGTCATTATCGGTGATACAAAAAATGCTTTCGGGCGCCTTCCTGGTGTTGAGGTGAAGATCGTGTGGTTGGATTGTCGAAGATGTAATATGGTATTTTGAAAAACTGGCATTTCTCCCGCCACCACCCCATTCGGTCGCCCTAGAGCATATGACCAAATGTCTGTGCCAAAAACTGCTACTGTGCCTCGAACAGTTTAGCGACCAATAATATAATAGCTCCTAATGAGCTATTACGGAAGCCGACAATGCGGCTTCCGTCACACTGACTCGCCGTTTGTGAGCGACCAATTTTCCCCTTGAGCTCTAAGTTCCAGGGTGGTCCGGTCTCTGGCCTCCCACAGACGCACAACTCATCAGCCGCCAGGCGGAACCGAAACAGATATTGGTTTAAATCCATGGTTGGTGGTATCGATCAGGTTGTGCAAATTCGCTGCACCCGGACGCTCCACTACCTCCTTTGCGGAGGACCGGGGCAAGAAGGGATCACCGGCAACCAGGTCCTTGGCCAAACCGACCAAGTCCTCTAAGCAACCTCCTCCGGGTTGCTCCATCGCAGTTCAAAAATTACACTGACTGTGTCGTCAGGCACTACGAACACAGTCTGAAGGGGACACCGAAAAATCAGGAAACGTCCTTGTTTAGCCGACGGTGGCACTACGGCAACACACTACGTCACTGCTTTGTTTTCACTCCCCAGTAACGCAGGTTGACTAACCGCCACCGATCGTTGTACAGTCCGGACGTTGAAAAAGGGACGTTGCTCTTGCTGAAAAAGCAAGAGCTAGGTCTAATTGTTCCTTTATGTACCCAAATGCGATTCTCTTATGCTTTCGATGAATGTTTAAATTATGGTAACAAAGGAATCCTGTGGTTAGCCTTGTTGGAAATTCTGAGGAAGGGTTTTTTTTTAATAAATGGCTAGGTTCTTTAAATTATTTATATACCTTCCATGTTAGTATTCAAAACACTTTAATATAATTAAGATGAACAATAAAACCGAAAAAAAAATTGTAATATTTGTTTCTAACGAATCACCAGATTTTGAATGTTTTTCAGATTACTGGGTGAATCAGCTCAGAAGCCATTTCTGAGCTGAGCTTGTGAAACGTTTTTATATAATGAGATCATTTTATCATGCATATCATGTTACTTCTTTCCCGTAAAAAAGGATGGTGCGGGCATTTGTTTGTTGTATGTACTCACATTTTTATTTTAGCCGAAATAAAAACGTTCATCCCTAAATCCATGAACGTTATTTAGTTACAATTGGCAAAACATTTAACAAAATCATGTTTAATGAATTATAAATCACGTAACATTCACGCGGCGGGTCCTCTCTAATAGTTAACGTCAGAAAGATATCGGTTGTTAAAATTCCGCCAAATCCAACCTAACTAATCCTTAAAAAACTAAAAGAAATCGGCAAAAATTCGTAAGCCGCTTTTAGTATCATGACAATTAAATCTGCAATATAGTTTTTTGTATTCAGTTTTTTTTGCTTTGTTATACTACTTGTTATAAAATACGAATAAATATATTTTATTTATATTTCCCCAAAGCAACATATATTTTATTTATATTTTCTGTAATTGTTATAATCTTATTTAAAGCTGTGACGTCTATAAACTAACATGAAGTGCAAATAGGCTTTCTCTGCTAGAGAAATATTAATTGCTAGAGACCCGGCAATGGTTCGCTGTTACTAGATTTGATAAAACATTAACAAAATATATATTACGGAACTTCACAAAATTTAACCTTTCCCTTTCTCCCTTTTACTCTTTCCTTTTTCCTATTTCCCCTTTTCCCTATTTACCATATTCTCTTTCACTGTTTCCCCTTTCTTTCTCCCTTTTTCCATTCCCCATTTCTCTTTCCTTTATTTTCCCTTTCTCTTTCCCCCTTTACCTTTTTATTTTTTCTCTTTTCCCCTCTTCCCTTTTTACCTTCCGGTTTTTCCCTATTTCCCTTTTAGTTTTTTCGTCTATAGCGGAAACATTACATATTCGTAAAATATTTAGTACAGCGTGTGTTGCTTTTACGTCCAACAAACAGCACTGTTTTTCAAAAAAAGTATGTTTTTACCTGTCACAGGTGTAACATCTTAGGTATATAAATAGTAAGTATATAAAAACACGCGCGTATTCGAATACAACGTTATGTCAAAATTTCAAAGCAATCAGTGAAGCTTTCGGAGATGTAAGATTTTGAACAAACGAACATTTACGTTTTTATTTATATAGATAAAACCAGTCCTTGAACTAAATGTAGTCACATGTAGGGCTGAATATCAATTGTATTTCGGTAGAATTAACGACGTGCAAAATTTTACTCAGCTGGGTGAAGAAGGCGATAAGGAAACCACTTTATACACCACATTTTCTTAATAAATCTACTATAAGATACTTTTACCTTTTTCAAATGTGACTTGACAGGTTTGTGTAACTGTTTATGGCCACTGACAAAGAAAAAAACAGTTATTTGTCAGTGTTGTCAGCGATTGAAAATGCCGATTCATTTAATTAGTTCCCGCTCATTTAAAATTTTAGAAATGGATATAGATAATTAAATTTAGGACTTCAGAATATAATTAAAGATTTTATTTATATTAAGTTATTATGTTTAATTTGTTGTTTTATGGATTTATTAACTTAGCATTGTCGAAGATGATAATTGAAGTCTAGATAATAAATTAATTTTTTATATATCCCAGCGGAAAATTACAAGTTTTTATAATCAGTTTAATTATAAAAACAGAAAATATTTATAATGATAATTATAATAATAAGTTAACGATGTCAGTTGTCAGTAATTTGATTGAAAAACCGGAAAAGGTAGAATGTATTTTATACTGCGGTTGTTGCCCCTTTAACTTGTTTGCCGTACTTGTTATATATACTTCAGTAGTAATAATAATAATAATAATAATAATAACTCAGGAAAAATCAATTTATCTCGTGAACGGATAATTAAATTCAAACAAAAACTCCTGTACGTGCCTGGGTTTTTTTAATGAAATGTTAGATACCTGCATAAATGACCCATATAGACAAATTTCTAGTAAATTAAAAATTCTGACCCTTTTTAGGCGTTTATATTTACAAAAGAATACAGCGTTTGCTGACGAACGAGAGGTATAACTATTTGCGTTACACAGTAAAATAAGCGTCTGACTGCCAGGAACAACTTAATTTTTCCGGTTTCTTTTTTTTATTAACTACAAAACCTAGTAAATTTATTTAAAAGAAAAATAAAAGGTTTCCTTTGATAGAATCAATTTGTATTCTATGATTAATTTGTTAGTAATAGTTACTATTATTTAGACAAATTTGGATTTTTACGTACTTGAACGCGTGTTCAAATATTTATCAATTAACGCTTCAAGAATTATTTTTTACTGTATCAATTTTATTTATTTTATATATTTTATTATAAAATATAATTATATATATATTTTAAAATATATTAAATATATTTAAAATATATTTTAATATATTTTAATATATATTTTATATATATATTAAAATATATTTTATATATTTTAATTTTGCTGCAGCAGCAAAGCGAACGACCAAAATTTTGGGTATCGAGGTTTTTATCAAATATTTAATTCCCCCGTTAATCCATCCAAAAAAGCAAAAAACATAATAGTTACTATTATTTAGACAAATTTGGATTTTTACGTACTTGAACGCGTGTTCAAATATTTATCAATTAACGCTTCAAGAATTATTTTTTACTGTATTTATTTTATATATTTTATTATAAAATATAATTATATATATATTTTTTATTTTTTAATTATATTATATATTTTTTTATATAAAATATATTAAATATATTTAAAATATATTAAATATATTTAAAATATATTTTAATATATTTTAATATATATTTTATATATATATATTAAAATATATTTTATATATATATTAAAATATATTTTATATATTTTAATTGTTGCTGCAGCAGCAAAGCGAACGACCAAAATTTTGGGTATCAAGGTTTTTATCAAATATTTAATTCCCCCGTTAATCCATCCAAAAAAGCAAAAAACATTTTATAAATATTTATAGAAAATACGTACGAGCGTGCGTTGGTATTTTGATTATATCACCATACTGGCTCAACATAAATTTTTAAAAAATTTTTCAAAAAATTTCTATGTATTTCTATGTGTTCATTAAATTTTGTAATTAATAAAAAAAAAAGAAAGGAAAGGGTTTTACGATTTTTTTATTTTTGACTTGTGATTAGTATTTGTATTAGATTTAGGGGAGGATATTCATTATTTCTGAACATTTTTTGGCTCATATCTCGAAAACCCGTGACCGAAAAAGGTGAAATTTGACATAAATTTCAGATTTGACCTAATTTTCGACATTATCGGTCATAGGGACATCACGATACCAATTTTTTTTTTAAGATAATTTTTCAGCCTTATGTTAATCACACCTATTGGAACCAACTTATTAAAGTGTAATTAACTACTCCAATAAACTTTTTTAAATTCCAAAATATAATGGGACTGAATGGAACCCATACTTAAAATTTTTTTTTAACTCTTTTTTTGAATCTCTCTTTTTTTTCCTGTTTAACCTCCGGTAACAGTGTAGTCTTGTACATTCTCAGTTCGACCGTTCCTGAGATGTGTGGTTAATTGAAACCCAACCACCAAAGAACACCGGTATCCACGACCGTTCCTGAGATTTCGACCGTTCCTGAGATGTGTGGTTAATTGAAACCCAACCACCAAAGAACACCGGTATCCACGATCTAGTATTTAAATCCGTGTAAAAATAACTGACTCTCGACTTTCCAAATCAGTTGATTTGGGAAGACGCGTTAACCACTAGACCAACCCGATGGGTTTCTTTTTTTTTAATCTAACTGTATCTAGTCTTACATATATAAAAATGAATGTTTGTTTGTCCCGTATGCGTTCTTATACTATTCATCCGATTGCGATGAAACTTTGGTGAATTGTGCGCACGCCCGCTAAGGTTTCTGAATTAGTTTGAATCCGCTAGGTGGCGGATTTTGCAAAAACTATACCTGCTAGGTGGCGCCGGTGTCGAGGTAATTACGGTATGTGTATCCGCTTTAAATTAAAAATGGGATGCCAAAAATCGAAAAAAGCTATCTTTTTATGTATTGCTAATTTTTTTGTCTTCGTAAGCATAGTGTTCGTGCAAGTGGCCAAAAACATACTTTTATATCCTATCATTATTTTTCTCTCAAAATATCTAGTACAAATTCATTAAACTGAATCCAGATATATGAAATTCTGATAGTCTCCAGTGTGTGTAAGTACAATACGTTACGGCCTTAGATTACTGTGACAAGATTTGAGTAAATAATGAACACTGTATAGAAAATATGAGGTACCTGTTGTTAAAATCGGTCAATCATTTTAAAAAAAGAGGTACTGCTTGACCTCGAACTGTCAACTCTCCGTTCAGGAAGAACTTGAGTATTAACTTCCCGAAATCATATGTAATTAAATTACTGGAATTCAGATCCTGAGCACGTAGACATTGAGTATTCTTAGCGAACCTATTATATGTAAAACTTTCTTTTTGGATTATATATCAACATCATAAAATATGACATTGTACAATGGTTTAATATTAGAATGACTTTACATTACCTCTTTCTTGTCACTATGACAAAGCATCTGAAATACACGGAGCAACATCAGTCGGAGTTGTTTTCTATTTGAGTAATGATATATTCATTATACAATATGAAGATTAAAGGGTTGAATATCACTTGCTTTTCGGTGGGCTTGTTTGACGAAATATTCGACTAAAGGTGATAACAGTGGGAAACTATTTTGTTCGTCAGTTCCTCTTGATTTTACGCTCATATCAATTCACTACAATCAAGACGTTAGCATATACCATTGTTATTTAAGGTTGTATATAAAAAATTTAAATATCGGACGTTTATGTATTTGGTCTGAATTTTATAACTGTTGCACAATATGACATGCTGCAATAATATAGAAATTATTTCACGGTATTTTTATTATTTCTTTTTATTTGTTAAAATTTATTAAACTGTTTTGAATTACATATTAATCTTGTCACGAAAAAAAATCGGGTCAGTTTCAGCATACTTGAACGCCAAGGATATGAAATTCTTATTAACATATAAATCCGTTAAAAAAATAAGTAAATTATTAAAAAAATAAAATTGTGATTATTTATTTTTTCGATAATGTTAACGAAAAATATGTAAAAACCTATCGTGATTCTTTTTTTTTTATTGCGTATTATTTTGCGATTGAGTGTTTTCCCCTTTACGAATTCTTTCTTTTCAGCTGTATACACTTATAAAAAATTAAATGGATAATTTAATATTAATTTCTTTCATTCAATTCGTGAATGTGACTGAACAGAGGTTGATGACTTTATATAATCGATATATTGTACTGTGTAAAACGATATTAAATTAGAATCGTCGTTATTTTTAGATATTAGGCATACTTTCAACAATCGATAGTTACTATCTGTTTTTATCTGCATGATGACATCCCGACATTTACTCGTTACCATAGCAACTTTTTTAATTCTACTTTTTGTTCGTTTTTTTGATACCAAATCCCATTTTTAAGTTTTTGTTTGTACTGTATTCTAGTTTTTATTATAAAATGGCATTCTTTGATTCTGCATTTTATAATTTTGCGCAAGATCCTTTTTTTAAGTAAGTATTATATTTTTGGTTTTACTTTTCTGTTAAAAACTGTTGGTTAATTATTATTTATTGGTTAACCAGTGAACTTTTTTGTTTATTTTTTCTTACAATAGAATGAGGTCTTCTGAATGTGGTTTCTTGTTTGCCTTCGTTAAAATAAATAAATAAACACTTAACTCATCTCGATCAGTAGAGAGATGTTTTACGGTTTTAATATTTACATTTTGGCTTCCGAATTTTCGTTTATCATCTTTATTCTCGCTAGTATTAGTTTTAAGGGGGTCCAGTGGTAGAATTCCCTGGCTAGACTAAACATTCCCTGACCGCGACGGGAAATGCAAGTAACCATACAGCACGGACAATATCGGAATTTTTCGATCTTTTTAATTCGACCCGTTTGTGTATATATAATGGACACCGCGCGTATACATGTTTTAATTTACGTTTAACAAAATCTAATACATCGTTTTGAGAATGTACAAGACTACACTTCATTTACACTCATACATATCATGCTCATTCTGAAGTATTATCTGAACGGTAGTTACCGGAGGCTAAACAGGAAAAAGAAAGAAGAAAGAAGCTAATAGTGAATTAATCGTCTTTTAAAAAGTAAATAAAATTAACCTAAATAAAAATTAAAAAATGCAATTAAAGGTAAAAAATATTAAACCACGCAATTCTTGTTACATTTTTGACTTTTTTTTATCATTTTTTTATACCTTAAGGCATATATATATATATCATCAATTATTTATCTTTTCAAGTGGAATTTAAATTACCATTTAATTTGAAATACTTTTACTTTTACGCTAAAATATTAAGGGTTTTGTTTTATTTATTTTTATTCAAACGGAATTTGACCCAGAAGAAAGAAAGAAAAGACAAATGATTTGTTCTAAATTAGAAGCCTTGCGACTTAAAATTCGTATTAAAGTAATCAATACTTTGCGGCCTTTACATGCATGTTGTTTTATTTTGTGAATATTTTTATCACGAATATTTCTTCTGAATGAATAATTTGTCCGTATTTTACTGATAGCCGTTACTATTTAAAATTTTCTTAACTCAATATTCAATAACGAAAAAATTTTAGTAGTACATTATTTTATAAATTTATAAAATAATTTTGTATCTAATTTCTTTTTGTGCAATCAGATTAAAAAAACACAGACAAATATAAAAGTGTGTGTGTGTGCGTGCGTACAATTGTGTGTGCGTACAATTTTCTTATTGTCTGATTTTTTGTTAAACTTTAAAAAATGACTTAAATCTTACAACGTAGAAAGTTTATAGATGGGAAAATTGATTAAAAGGCAAGGCTATCATGATAGAAAGCTCCTACCCAATATCTACAACAGGTTTCTAGTTTTCTTGTTTTTAGTTTTAACTAACCAAAATAAATTTATTGTATTTTTCTTTATCAATAGAAGTAGGTGTTATAAGTTACTATTGGAAAATTGTAACTTAACCTAGGAAAACTATAATTTATAATTCAGATGATAGATGAAAAATGCAGCCCTTATATACCAAGCAGTTCTTTCAATCTAATCAAGCTGTATCTGGTGGAGAATGTGTAAAATATAATTAAATTGTTGTCGCGTCAAGATTACTCATAAAACAATATCGAGTGCTGCAAAATAAAAACTATATTCATCATTGAAACCCTGTAGTATAGATATATATGTTTATATTGCATATGTATTATATACATAGATACATGATATAAGATAATACATATATTTACATGATACATAGCAAGGTACGCTCACATCATGGAAGTAGGCTACCTTATAAAACTCATTGGGAATTACTCAAAGTGGTTGACGAGTAATGCAGCCATCAAAACCACTAAAAACTCGTTCCTTCTAACTGTGAACAATGTATCCAAAAAAAAAATTTTTTTTTCAAGCAATAGGTAATCCTACTGCATAAAACATATTAAAGTATGAATCATACACACAAATACGAAAGTGAATAGATATGCTTGTATAATCATGAATAATTGCATAATTGGTAGTTTGTTATAAAAACATGCAAGGTTGATTCATAACTTCCATTAGCAGCAATAACGTAAAAGTGAATTGAACAACTTGTAAATTTATTTATCATTCTATAATTGACTATTTATAAATTACCAATTTATTCATTCTAATGAGTTTGGTTGTAATTTTTATCATCTGAAAAAAATACATATTATTTTTGGATATGTTGTTTATGGTTAGAAGGAACAGTGAGTACTTACTGCTGTAAAAATTTCAGGTTTTAGCCACCGTCCCACATGTGGTTTTTGAGACCCAAATATAAGACATTTTCAAAATATTGCAATTTGGCGGCCATTTTTTTTAATAAATGATATTCGATAAGTCAAATTTTTTTTCCTAAGTACTTCTAGTACGTAAGAGTTTTTAGTTGTATTGTTGGCTTCATTACTCGTCAATGCTTTTGTAAGCATAACATCAGTAAATATTACAAGATTTGGTTATGTAACAAACTGAATTTTGAGTACACTATGATGAAGTTCCATCTATACTATTTCCAAGAAGCTTTTTTTTGACCCCTTGTATGATATAAAATATAAATGCTGCAGCTCATGGAAAAAGTGATGAAAATGGCTTTTTTTACCTCTTTTGGGGAGTTGGAGTCTAGTCTATTACTCAAGAAAAAGATATTTTTTAAATATAAAAAAATTATTTATGCAGTCATGTACTTACCTCAAAATCATCAAAAATGTACCATTCATGTAAACATTAAAGATCATATTTAAATGTAAATTGAATAGGTCGCTGGTTCATATCTGGTTCATCAGAATGAAAACTAATTTTTAATTAATTTATTTGGTATTATAGATAAAGGAAAAATATGATTTCATCATTATAATTTTATAATTGCTTCACTTTTACAGTACTACAGCCACCGGACATGGAGGTTTTCATCAAGTGGCCCGGATGATGGATTCACTTATCCTTGATCCCTTTTCACCTTTTGCATATACAAAAATAACTACAACACATCGACCAGTTCGAACTCGACCTATGAAACCTCAGAAACCATCCCCAGTAACTACAAATAATAATAATAATGTTCCTGTTAGAGTACAGCATACAAATGGTAATTATTACATTTTTTTTATTTGTTTATTTTGTGGAATATGTATAAGCTTTTTTCTTGTTAGTTCAATTAATGATTTCCTCTACTTTTTACATAATCTAGTTGTGGATTGAATTAATTTGTTATTTTTCATTATTTTCCCACACTTTCTTATTGCTGTGATGAATTTAAAGCACCAGGTATATATATAAAAAGAAAAGATATATATCAAAGTTGCTTTCTGTCAAAATAAAAAAGTAACTCTAGCCCTCTCTGTCACAACATTAAACAAGTTTGTTACTTAGGCAACATATTTTTTCTTTCTTGTCTAGATTGTGCAATAGCAGAACTATAGCTGCAGAAGGGAAAATATTGTAATCGGTTCAATTTGACCATATGCGGTTTTCATTGGATCTTTGACATTTTGACACCTAAGGAACCCAAAAAATTTTTTTTGCAAAATCACTCCCCCACCCCATAAAATGCTATAAACTACTGCTTTGTTTTGATGTCACAAATGAGCAATAAATTTAAATAAATAAATTAGTATTTAAAGTGTAAAAAAGTAATTTGGTCTGAGCTGGGTCTTGAACTCAATCGCGCAGTTTACTCAGTACCTGGTGTGTTAAGCCTTACACCTATACAAGTCTGCCAACCGTACAAACAAAATTTGTTTTATATATGTTATGAAGTTACATTAGTTTAATTATTGCCGATCGTCGCCACACCCGCAGGTATTAAATACGATATGCACACGTCCTTTAGTTAGAAACATTGAATAAATAAACTAAAAATATATTTAAATGAAGTAATAAATATTTTAAATAAAGTTGTGTGTTTAAACAATCCGCAGTTGCAGGACTTCCTAGAACATGGCTATAGTCATGTGACTGGAAAGTCCTACAACTGTGTTTTCAGCTTTTTTTTTGGCAGACCAAAAATGAGCACTGGATAGGGATTGTAGGGATTGAATTGTGGGTAGTATTATTTTAGAGCCTACAGACAGAAAAATGCTTAATAGTGTAATTTAAATTTGCTTGAAAGTAGAGAATTTTTTATAAATTGTGTTAATTTTTTAAGTTCAGATGCCATAAAATATTAAAATTGTGTAAATGCAGTAAACGCTATCATAATTATCATTGATAAGTAAATTTTTCATCTACTACGAAATGTTTACCTTTAATGTATTTTTCCTTTCTCTTTCTCAATTTTTCATTACTTTTCTTCTATTTGTTTTTAATAATTTTTATTAACCTAAGCTTTGAAGAAATTTTTTTTTAGCAATTGGCCAACTAGGTAAATTGTTTTGTTTTTTAAACAATTTTTCTATATAATGTTGTCAACAGCTGTTGCTGATTAAGATTATATAAAATAATTAATTAATTCAATTACACACTGAAAAGAATGTATCATTTACCTTGATGTGCGGACATTGACTGCTATGATCATTTATCATGAATGGAAATTTGCAGCGTATGAAAAATGCCATGCCTGACCGGGATTCAAACCCAGGACCTCCAGGTGAAAGGCAGAGATGCTACCACTTGCGGCATGGAGGCCAGCTAAAACTAAACTGTTGATGTTATTGATGGCAGCTTTTTAGTTAAGAAGACATGCTTAGAATGTGGTCCAGAAATGTATTCAAATTTTAATAGAGTCTGTTCCAATATTTTATAAATGAAGTAATCGTATACATTTTATTAGGTTTTAGTGTGTTAAGATATGGTATTATTGTTTTATATCAATTTATAAATTCTCAATCATAAATACATAATTATATTTTTCTTTTCATAGATATATATACATTTATTTAGGTGAACATACATTGATAGATATTTACCTTATTTGTTCCCATTTCCTTTATAACTACTGAAATATTCTAATTAAAGTTTCTTTTTTTTCTATGTTATTGTATTTATTTTGTTGTCTTGTGTATGGTTTTTATTAATTCTTTTAAATTTATTTCAATAGATTGGTTTCCTAGCAATAGATTATATTAATAGGTTACATTATTATTTGTTCATATTTAACATTTCATTTGATTTGAGACATTTCACCTCATAAAAATAAATTGTATTATTTAATTTAGCTTATATTCTATTTATATTACACTGAATTAAAGAAATAATTGTTAAATGCTTTGACCATTATTCTTTTTTTCTTTTTTTAAAATATCTCTGGCTGGTTGCACATTAAAAATTTTTAATTTTGTTGAAACATTCCATGAGATTTTATGATCATGTATTCTGTTTTTGTTTTTGCAATTTTCATGATGATTTCATGTTTATTCCATTTAGTAATAGGATATCTGTGGTTTAGATACCTATTTACTATATTAGATTTGTAAGTTTTCTTGTAAACCTTCTCAATTCAACCAGGATGTATCCTTTAATTGCAGCAGAGATATTCATTAATTTGTTTTTTGTTTTTTTTTTTACCCTATCTGGCTCATTGTTTCTTATGGTTGTGTGACATATGTTTACCATAAGTATAATAATGGCTATTAGTTAGAAACAATGATTCTTGAGTGTAATGATGTTTACAGCTATTTTCTGTGGTGATCACAGTAAAGATATCTTGAGGCAACATAAAATCACCTCACTCCTAATTTTTCGCTTGTAAAATGTGCATGTTGTTTTTGGAGTGATTTTGATTCTCAAATTGCCTACAACTATTACTACTATAGCACTCAATGTATACCTACATATCTACATTTCTTAACATGTTGAAACTATTATTTATTCAGTGACACTTTTTTATAGGTTTAACTATGTAAAAAAAAAATTTGCAGCTCTTCTAGAGTTATTTATTGTAGGCAATTTCTAAATTGCTAACCTCCTTGTTGAACCAGTCTCTGCCAATGAGATATCAGAAGAGTTCAAAATATGGTCATATTTGGCTTTTTCCATTTGCTAAAAATTTTCATTACTTATTTCCAGTTCAGTTTTTTTTATTATTTTTAATCTATTATATTATAATTTTGCGAACAGTTTTAAATGTGATATTTTTATGTTATCTTTTAATAAATTAGTTTCTAATTGTTTTAATTATTAGTTGTTTGGATAATTCTTCACAGTTACGCTATACGCTATCTTGCCTAACCAAATAATAAATAAAAATGAGACAATATCATTTTAATTTTGTTCTTATTTTAACTTACGTAATTAGAAATAATAAGGAGAATTACAACTATTTATAATTATTTACTCATAGAAATTATAGAATCCTTGTGAGCTTATGGAACCAATGATAGTAAAAGCAAAACTAAATGGAAAATTTTGTTTTCTGTATTATATTAATTTTAATTTCCATATTACATCCCTTATGTTAAACAGCATTAAAAAGATTCGTCTGGATTAAGTACACTTTTAACAAACTGAATGAAAGCTAACATTTTATTTATTTTCTTAATTTATTTCTTATTGTCATAATTTTTTTATTTTCTCCATTATTTTAAATAAATGTAATGAGGTCAGATATTTTCTTCCTTAACCTGGTTTGTTAGTAAATTTATAATGCGCATGTACATTTTTTCTTTTATCAAGAAAACACTCAGGTACCAAAGACTCATATTTTTGAAGAGCAGAAGAAACCCAACAATGGAGCCCCAGATACAACCAATGACAGATGGGTGGCTTCTTTACGAAGACGAGACCCTGAAATTCAACCCACATTGCCTGCTATATCACGTTCCAGGTAATCTTATACATTTTATATAAATGAAGCCCTTTAAACTTTAAATAACTATTCATCAAATTTTATTTTCCTTATCAAATTTTATTTTACTTCCCCTATAAAGCAATCCTTATAACATATTTGGTATCAATTCTTCATACTTATATATGATTTATATGTGTTCCTATAATATATTTGGTATCAATTCTTTATACTTATTTATGATTTATATGTGCTCCTTTATCATTAATAAATTATTTTGTACCATCGTTTGTTTTAGATAATGTTAATAAAGTTTCTTTGTGGCTAATAAAACTCCAAAACTACTTAACATTATCAGTATTTAAAAAAATAAGATTGTACATTTTACATTTGCTATTAAAGATACCTCTTGGATATCTACCTACTTCTCATTAAAAAATGTTGGTAGTTAAATAATATATAAATATGATTTTTGAGTCCTGGAAATGTACTTAATGTACTCCATAATGTATTCTCCATAATATTTTAACGGATTTTTAATTACTGCCAGATCTATAGAAAGCTTGTTTAATTGATGTTGCATTTAAATAGAATTGTATTTGGCTATTCAGTCACTTTTGGTATAGAAGTCAGATTTACCATTCGTTAATAAGTTTTACAAAATATTATCACATGCTCTGAAAACATAATTTGTACCCTTCTTTAAATCATTTAAACATTTTTGCCTCTTTTTTTTAAACTACATTAAATTTTGGTTTTATAAAAACTCTAAATAAAATGCAGTCTTTCTGATATCATATTAACAAAATAAGCAATTTTAGAGCATCCTTAAGATTTTATATATTTATGATTACTAAAATTAATTTCTGTTATTATCTTTTGTTTTTAATTTTTGTATTGATTTTTTATCTTTGTACAGACCAAGTATTCAAGTTAATGGTGTTCGTAAAAGTAGATCAGTTGATACAGCTAGAAGAGATCGTAAAGTGAGTTTGCGACCTGCAATTAAAAAATTAGTTCCAAATCCTGAGAGCGAAGCTGAAGGAGAATCAAATGTGGAAGAAAGCGAACAAAAAGAAAAAGTTGAAGAAAGATTATTTAATCCGATCGGGTATGAACCTCATCTTGTTGAAATTCTAGAAAAGGATATATTACAAAGAAATCCAAATATATCTTGGAATAAAGTTGCTGGTCTTCATGAGGCTAAAACAATATTACAAGAAGCCATGGTTCTACCCATGTTAATGCCTGATTATTTTAAGGTAAATTATATTTTAAATCTGCTAATTTTTAATTAATTTTTTTTGGCCAACTGTGTGGTTGGGTTTTGGCCATATATTCCTATTTTGACAGATATGCATAGTTTAACCAAAAAAGCTTTGGGTTTGCTACACATCATGTCGTTTCCAAAAAGATACAATGTAATGATGTATATTTATACATGATCATTTTTCTATTGTACATATTTCCGTACTTTTTAAATGGTTTTGAAATTGCAGAAGAAAATCATTTTTATTTATTTAACAATATTACAAGATGTTAATTTTTAAAAAATTCATTGTTGGTGCAATTAATTGTTATTCTTCTTTAACAATTTGTGGATTAAGCATCATGACTGTTTCAGCTTCACACCATTTCTTTTTTATTCTCCCCAAAGTCTGATATTGCCACCATGGTATATCAGAAAGATAAATCCATTCATACAATATGTTTTTTGTCTCAGGATTTATACATTTTCTGAATAGTTTGATTTTTTCCTTTTTTTTTATATAGCTTGATCTCATTTCAAATTTGTATTCATTGTAGTACTTTGAATTTGATCTTCTAGTATTGAATTTCCTAACTCTTGGGTTTCTCAAAAATGGCATCTTTCAAATTGAAGGTGCTAAATTTAGAATAAAATTTAAATAACTGATACTAATCTAATAAACCATTCCCATAGATTTATTTCAAACAAATGGGATATTATGTCCTATAAACATAAAAAATTATACAATTTATAATAATAGAGATGCTATAAGATAGTACTTATTATATAGAACTAATTATGTTATACATAATAGAGTTTTTGTATGTTTTGATGAATTACAAAAATCAAAACAGTCTGCATTATTAATTGATTAATTAGATAAACATGAAATAGGCCACCTCCAGTGTGACTTGATTTGAACATAAAAATAGTAATTATCATATCTTAGATTTCTTCTTGGAACATGTAAATAAAAAAGTGTAATTCAGATGATTCAAAAACATTATTAATTATTATATTAGTTAAGTCACTCTATCCATTGCCAAACTTAAAATAAGAATTTTTATTAGATTTGCAGTAAATTCAGTAATTATGATTAGAATAATTCATAGGCATTCCTAATCTATATGGTAAATATCTGAGAAAAAGATGAAGGGCTTTGCAATTGATTAAATGTGAGATGAAAGTCTAGGTCTACATAGCTGAACAGTATGCTAAAACTGGATAAATATATGAAAAGTAAATAGTTCTAAAAGAATCTTTATTCTAAAATTTTTTTATGTATTGATAAAGTTTACCTATTTTGTAGCTTTAGAATTTATGTAAACCATACAATACTGACATTTCAACACAGATAACAAAGTTAAATAATGTTGGGGAGGGTGGAATTTTTTTTACTTGCGTTACTTATTTTACTTTGCTGTTTACTTATTTCTTTCCCTTGACGGCAGAAATATAATAATGAAGTTATATTTTTAGTATCTTAACCTTTAAGGGAGTTAGAGCCTTAGTCAATGGCTTAAAATCTTCCCTGGGATAACACGAATGTATCTTACAAATTTGAAAGTAATCAGTCGGTTGGCTCTCGTGTGATGCAATAACAAATAGACAGACATATATATACGTATATATATTTTACATATATATACGTTTCCAAATAACTATCATCTGTTAGAGCGAGGTGTATCTGTCTGATTCATGCAAAAGTTAGCCTTCAACCTAATAACAAATACCCTGTTTGAATTTTGAAAATGAGGATTGTTTCCAGAGATATTATAAGAGTGTACCACATTGCACCTCCCAAAACAGCATCCCAGGGGCACCCTGTTTGTTACCGGTTGATTGATGATGATTGGTCTAGCCTCCTACGAGGTGCTTGCATACCTCACTGCTCTAGCCCCACACACAGTCCCCATTATTGTTAGACAGATACACAATAAGCCCATCACATGGGAGGCTTTAATCGGTCGATTATATTTTATTAGGAATTTTAAAGGCAGAATTTAGTTGTATTTGTTACAATCAAAGGCTGATTTTTACATTTATTCTTTTCATTTTATACCAGCAGATCTATGAAAAAAACATTATTGATTCAACAATAAAATATGTGAAATTAAGACAAAAAACACATTGTCAGTTAAGTATTTAATGACAAAGCTGATTGTCTGATGAGTTTTCAACTTTGACTGATCAATTTGGTCGCTCCTAGGATTGCCTAAAAGCATTTTAGCCAAAGGCCAAAAGAGAATGTCTGATTTCAGCTTAGTCAATCTGCAGGTTTGACTAGTCAAACCTAGGAATGACTGTAAATCGGCATTTGACTGTAACATATATATATATATATTTTTTTTTTTTTTGGGGATGAAAAATATATCTAAAAATCTTCTCAGGTATGCCAAGAAACATGGATAAAAATTTGGTTGCAATTGATTGAGAAGTTTTTTGTTTATCCCAAACAAACAAACAAACAAAAAACCCCCTCTTCCTCTTTAATACTCGTATAGATAATGGCAACTGCAGACCATGGTTCTTAAAAGTTTAAAAAACCGCCACCACAGCACAATTATAAAATTTTACCCGATGAGTTGATAAATATTTCAAATTTATTTATTTTTTTTGTTTAAATAGTTAAATTAGCAATTCTGTATTACATAGTTAGGTAAAATTCAGTTTAGTTGAAAAACAGAGAAATGTTTTGATGTAACATGTTTCACAACGTATAAGGCATTATAACTTTTTTGATGATTAACGTAGTTACTGTAATAGATTATAGGTCAAGTAAAATATGAATCAAAAACCTTTGTTTTGTACTGCTGAAAGTAGAGGGAAGATATGTTATCCTCCTCTTGCCATCATTGTGTTAGTCACTAACATAACTTCTGTGGCGTAGCTGTATGATTTCTGCCTTTCATCTCAAAGGTTTTGGTCATGAATCCCAGATAGGCTAGGTATTTTTCATATGCTATTAACTTGATTAAAACAACTACATTAATTAAAACAAAAAGTCATTAGGATAATGTAATTGGGCATATGCCTGCAGTTATCAAAGAAAGAATAAGTACATAAAAATTATGTGCAAGCAACCAGTCCTGGTGTTATTATGCAATGCATATTGAGTTTTTAATGAAGACAAATTTTAACCCAAATGATATTTTACAAATACTTGACAGTTAAGAAAGCATTTCCCTGAAGGAACAAGTGAATTGAATTACATTTGACATTCTTTAGTGATTGTAAAGATGAATGAAATCTGACCCATTTTTATTGATAAAAATTATTTTAATAAGTTTCTGGCTTTATTCTAGGTAATAGTAAGTAACAGCTGCTGGAATTGGTGAATAAGCCATGACAGTTCACATTCCACTGCAAAAAACAAGTTGAAACACTGAAAAATTCCTTTGCAACGAGTTCCCAAGTTTGAGTGCTGATCATTTGGGCAAGTTGAAATTACACACAGACTTTTTTGATTGTTCTGTGGTATATGATCCTGATAATCTATGATTTCATCCTGGGTATTATGAATCTGTGTATATATTCTCATGTAATATTATTTATATCAAGTTCCTGTTATATGGCACAAGAGTGGTTGAAAAAGATATAATTAAAGTAAAGTTAAATTTCTTAAAGTATTAAGAAAACGTTATAGTGCCAGATTTCATTTACTTGAAGTTTCATTTTTATTTTATAACAATATACACCAAAGTAGTCAGATAGTTAAAGTAATAAAATATTAAAATTTCTTAAAGTGTTATAATGCTTTTTATGTTTCTCATAGAATCACCAGAAGAAACAAAACATGAATTTTATATCACCTGAAAGCTTGTTTTCTTTATAAAAAAAATTAATTTTACAAATTGAAATTCATTTTAAAAAAATGAATTAGTTACATCCTTTTAAACAGATATTATTACTTCAGGATGTTAGTGTGCATGCATGCACACATTTTTTCTTAAACAGGATTTTATCATTTTACTCTCGTATAGCAGGATTAATTGTTTTATTTCATGTGTCTAGGCTGCATATTACCATATCACACTTTGCCTATGGTTAATCTAAGTATTTAACTGCTTATATAGTTCTTATTTACCATATAATTACAAGTATATAGATAGATGTAGTTGTGGTAATATAAGTTCTGTTACTCATATTTTATTTTATAATATAGGGTATCAGAAGACCATGGAAAGGAATTCTTATGGTTGGGCCACCAGGAACAGGTAAAACTATGTTGGCCAAAGCTGTAGCTACAGAATGCGGTACAACTTTCTTCAATGTCTCTTCATCAACTTTAACTTCTAAATATCGTGGTGAATCAGAAAAACTAGTCAGGCTCTTGTTTGAAATGGTACATTGATATATTTAATTACAAATATATTTATTTACATAAAATAATTCTTCTTGTTTTTATGCAGATTTATGAAAACTATGCGTGCCATGGACTGTCATATTTAATTACATTAAAGATTTCAAACAGAACATACTGTTATTGTAGTTACAGGATTGATCTGTATTTCATTTGACATGATTTAATTTTTTTTATGTTCTGGTTAATTCTTAAAATTTTGATCAAAAATTAAACACATGTTTGAATTCTGGTTGAAGTTAGAGTCATTTATGCTGTATAGAAAATCAGTTTTTACTGAAATTATGCAACTACTATTTTTTATATTGTTTAAGTAGAAATAGAATATATTAGTGTAGTTATTATTATATTAGGTAGTTAGTAGTAAACATTAGTTTTCCTTTAAAATAGGAAATATTTATGCTACAGAACCAATTTGGATATCTTATCAAAGTCTAACTCTTGCAAATATTCTGACTTTGAAAGTAGTTCGAATGATTCAATGATTTTTTATTATTTTGGTTCAGGGAATAAAATAGACAAAGTTGACAATATTGTAAACAAAAAGTAACCTTAGCTCATTAATATAAAAGTAATCACAACCACCAAAAAAAAATTTCATTGTAAAAATGTCAGTGAATCTCCTTATCACCCCTCCCAAAAAAAAGTTTTTTATTTGAAAAGAAGCCCAAAAAAGAATTGTCTGTTCTGAATACCAAAAAACAAAATGATATATAAAAATGGTGAATAATGCAAACCAACAAATACTTACAATGTGAAGGTATCCCTCAAAAAACAATTCCTTGAATCCCAAAAAAATTGATATACAAAGAAACCAAATACTATTTGCCTCTCTCAAATTTCTCTAAAACACTCTTCTTTGCTTCAGACACAGAGAAAAAATATTTAATAAATTAAGTCATGCAAAAACTTGAAAAAAAAACTATAAAAATTCACTCAGTTAGAAAATAATAAATTGCAGTTTATGTTTATTATCAGTTAGAAAATAATAAATAGAAAAAATGTTACTCTAAATAGATAATATTTTATGGTATTAAAAATTTTGTACTTACAACCTATATTTGGATTCTTACACCCAAAAAAGAAAAACAGTAATGTTTACTAACATCAACAAAAAAGACAGTCTTTAACAAATGAACATAGAAAAAACATTTCCTTGTACTCTAGGCACCAAACCTTCATTGAGACAGACATTTGGTAAAACAAACCTGTCTTGTACTGTTAAATATAAAAAATCACCAGGCCCCCCCTTGCATCCCTGAAGCTGGAGTGGAGCAACTTAGAGAAAGCTTTGCACTTAGTCCGAAGAAATCAACTTGATGTGCATCATGTGAGAGTGGCATTCCACAAACTGTTTGGTGCATATTTTATAACCACTTGAGGCCATACAAACTAACTATGGTTCAATACATTACAGGTGATGACAAACTTGCTCAGCTGCAGTTTTGTGTGGGAATGATGGGTAGAATTGCAGACAATGATACATTTTTAGACAATGCAATTTTTAGTGATGTCAATGTTTCACAACAGTAGCTTGGTAAACACCCATAACTGTCGAATACGGGGTAGCAAAAACTTTCATGAAACTTTGCAGCACGTTTGTGATAGCCCGAAGGTCAATTTTTTTGTGCCCAAAGCAAGCAAATACTGTTCTTCCAGTAGGCAATTGTAAATCGTATTGTTTGGCTTCAAAATTTTCTAATTCCGTAGTTAAACAATGATAATCAAGATTCACACCATTACTATCACCAAGATGGGGACAACACTCACTACTGCGTAGAAGTTCAAGATTTTCTTGACACTTGATTCCCAGGTCTGTGGATTGGTCATGAAGGTCCAGTTGCATGGCCACCTCGCTCCTCAGATATGACCCTGCTAGATTTTTTTTTTGTGGGGTTTCATTAAAGATCAGGTTTATGTACTACCTTTGCCTGCTGATGTTGTTGAGCTAAGACTTCGAATTAATGCCACAGCTGAAGACGTAGTGCTTGACTTGCTGGCTAGAGTCTAGAATAAAATCGACTTCAGAAGCTTTTAAAGTTGTGAAGTCCTTTTTGAATCACATGGTGTTAAGATGTGTAAGTTTATATCACAAGTCAAATTGTTTGTTACATATTGCAGTATGGTTATTGTAATAGTTAAAATTATAGTTTTGTGGGTTTCTGTTCACAGTTTGAATGAAAATTTTTCTTAAATATAAAAAAATGTTTCAGTCCAATTGTTTTTGTAAAATGGAAATGCAAATAGTCTCTTAGTGTATATTTCAGCTGCTGAATATCTGCATTTGGTAAAAACAAAATTGCTCAGATTCAATAAGATGATTTCAAAGAAATTGTGTTGATAAAAGTTGTTACACACTAAATTCATTAATAGTATTATTAAAATCATGTTTATTTTTTTATTTTTCAGGCACGATTCTATGCACCAAGTACAATTTTTATTGATGAGGTTGACTCACTGTGTTCCCAAAGAGGATCTGATTCTGAACATGAAGCTTCCCGAAGGTTTAAAGCTGAACTTTTGATACAAATGGATGGACTTAATTCATTGGGGTAAATTATTTAATATATATTTTTTTTAACCATCTTCACTATATATTTTACTTAATTCAGGTCTCCAAAATGTTAGTCTTTTTTTCTGTAATTTAGGTTAAATCTTTTACAATATTTAAGAAATAACTAAAGCCAAAATATAATACCTCTTCTAGCAAGTTTTATAAAAATTAGATTTGTTGTTCAAATGTTTGATATATTCAAGGAGTCCAAATATTCATTTTTGTATGATGTCTTTAAATATTCAGTAGAGCTTGTAAAATTGGATTCCCTTTGCAGGGGTAAGGTTGTATTTTTACTTACTTAGAAACATTTGTCGATGTACTGTGATACATCAACTCCACAGTTCCGGAGTTTGGTGCCTGAATTTCATAAATAGGCACCTAAAACTCATTTTCAGCTGTGTAGGTAACACTAGGTATGTGGTAAATTGAAAGCTAAAAATAGTAATTACCATTTCTTTTTCTAAGCAAAATACCAGATTTCCTTTTTAGGCTAAGTAAAGTTCTATAGTAATGGTTACAGTTGCAGACCAAATATTTATATATTCTTTGCATACCAAAAAATATATCATTACTTTCAGAATTGTTTTGTAATTCATTTTTCAAAAATATTTATTTATTTTTTAATTATTAAAGTAAATTTGAAGCTCTTTTAATAAATTAATAAATCTGGTTACAGTTAAGAATAAAATTAAACTGAATTGTTGGAAGTTCTTTAAAGAAATGTTATAAAATTGATGATGGTTTGAAAAAAATCTCGAGGACTTTACTCTTATTTGCTGGTACAGTGGCTTTTAAGAAAACTTTTAAAATATTTTTTAGTACTATTGAAGCCCACTATCCTTGGTCTAGAAAATCTAATCATAAAAATAATGTTTTTAAAAATTAAAACTTTTATTAATGCTTTTAAACATCTTAACATTTAAATAATGTTAAACATTTTTAAATAACAGTTAACTTTTCTTAATAATGTACAGTTATTCCTAATTATTTTTTTGAATTGAATTAAAATTTATGGTGAGAAATGTACAAAAAGGAAAGTCAAAATTTAATAAGACATTGAAAATGTTCTTCTAACATGTTTTGTACTGATATCTGTTTGAAAATAACGACAGCTGTGGTAAAGATATAGCATTTTATTTATGATAATGAGGATCTAGTTAATGAATAATCTATGACTCTTTATAATAGAATTGAAATACAGAGTGAGCTACATAAAATTGAACCTATAACGTATTCACTGCAGAATCGGTAGGTTATGTTGGAATGAAATTTTATGAATGATAAAGATAAATTAAATAAGAAAAACATAAAACGTAATTTAAAAGATGTTCAAATTGACCACTCTGGGCATCGATGCACTTTAGTGCTCGACTGTTCATAATGAGAGTCGTGTGACGCAAAACGTTGTCAGTTGCATTGATTTCTCGTTGAATGTTCACCTTTAGCACAGAAATTTTTTAAAGAAGATAAATTATTTAAACAAGTACTAAATACAAACATAAATTAATAATAGTCATATCAACTAAAATAACATTTCTGATAACATGGTTTTCCTTTTGATTACGTTTCAATCCACTAGAGTAGCTTTATATTCTCTTCAGTATACTGTTTACATGCAAACAGTGATGCTTGTATATGTATTTTAACTTCTAACTTAATTATACATTTTTAACTCCTGATGAAGGTTTGAAAAAACCAAAAGATCTCGAGGACTTTACTCTTATTTGCTGGTAAGGTGGATATATTACTTATTAATTATTTTTAATTATTTTAACAAAAGGAATTTTGTGAACAGCCTCTGAAATGTTATCATGACAAAGGAGGGGACTCTTTTCAATATTCCATTATAATGACTTAGAAAAAAAAATGGTGGAGGATGGAATACTAGCATTATTGTTCGCATAATAAAAAAAATTCAAAACAAAACCCTCTCCAAAAAAAATGCTCTTGACCGTGTTTCTGGAATCCAAACAAGTGTACATAACAGATTGATTACCTGGAAGTAAGGTTGACTATAAATTCTATGTGATAGATAGAAATAAAAAATCAGTGTAGGAGATGTGTATCGTATTAGACATTCAATGAAGCTGATAATTCTTTAACACGATAATGCTTGGCCACACACATCGCCTGCATTTGCTGAGGCTCTTGGTAAATTGAAATTTGAACCTATTCCGTGCCATGCAAGTTTTGCTTCTTTCCATAATTAAAGAAGTCCAGCATTATTATATTCAGTCTTATTGTTAGCCACTAAATAGGAAACGTAAGCCATCCAAACTAGTTCACAGGCAGGTTGTACCTCATCAGACAAGTTTGTGTTGTACCGTTATCTGATCCAGACCCATATGATCTAAATCAAGGAAGAAGGAATCAAAAACAGGGAAAAGGGTTTGATATTAATAAGAACAATCTACCAAAAAAATAAAATGCAATATTTCTCAAAAAATCCCACCCAGTGATTAATTTCAATCTAAGCTTCAGGCATAACCCATCTAACTTTCCTATGGTTGCTTTGTTTAAAAGGTGATAGCTAAGAGTATTACCAATCAATCATTTTTCATTAATCAGCTTAAACATGCATTATGAAAAAAATTCATTTTATCTAAACACTAAAGAGAATAACCAAGAATAGTCTCAGGCCTTCTAAAAGAAAAAAAAACATGCTTGTCCAACCAAATTTTTGGTGTCATATAGAAGCATCCAAAAGAGAATGGTGAACAGTTCAGTAACATCCACTGGAGGGTGTCTTTAATCTTATGCTATAAGATTAATTTATACAACTTGAGTCATCCTTGTTTACTACCAGTACTGTTTGTTTTCTGAGAATTGAAACATGTTTATTATAAAATAAAAAATTGTTATTAAATTTTTAAATGACGATTGTTCTTGAAGATACATCTGCAATACTATGGAGAAAGGAACTAGAAAACTACTAGGAAAAGCTTTTCTTTGTATTTAGAAATTGTCATATAACATTTTTTTTATTTTATAATAAAAATATTTTAATTCTCAGAAGATAAACAGAGGTAGTAACAAGGTTGACTCAAATCATGTAAATTAATCTTATACTAGTTATCTAGTTCCTTTCTCTGTGGTGTTGCAGGTATTGTATTTTCAAGTATAATAGACCTCCTGCTATGAGAACATAATTGGTTCTTGGAGAGTGGAGTTAATTGAGCAGTTGTAAGCAATGGTTTACAATACTTTGCAAACTTGATTCCTTACAGTACCTTTGAACTCTTGCCAAGTTGACCCTACTGTTGAAGTTGAGTCCTTCAAGACCTCCTTCAGGTTGTTTAAATTGCAGATATTTTATTGTTTTATGTTGTGTAAAAAACATGGCTACAGAGTCTATAACAACCAAGTGAGGTATCTCTAATAATTGCTATGTTCGCCACAGTAATAAGTATTTCTATTCGAGATCTGTTTTATCAACAATGAATTCCAAATGAGCCAAATAACCTTTGTTTATCTCTTTGATAATTTGTTGAGGTAGTATTCAATGGCTGAAATATTCATTATTTTAATGTTCTTTTTTCAGATTCATCTTATAAAATGGAAAAAACCTTTTGTTGTGACATATTTTGTAGATAATCATCCAGTAAAATTCATTTGATTTACTACGTGAGACTTTCTAAAGTTGTTTGAGTATTGATTCTCTTTTATGTCACTAAAAAACACTATACATGTATGAAGATGTATTATATTAGTGCAATTATGTAGATAATTAATTAGATAAATGTTAATAAATAATTTTAAAAAATTTAATTAATAACTGCACGTTATTAATGCAACCCAAAAACATGGCAGTAGAGATCTTTTAAAATGTAATAAGTATTGCAACTAAGTTCATAGCAGATCAACATGAGAAAATTGATTTAAAAATCTTAAATCCCTGAATCATTAATTTTAAAAAGAATTTTACTTGAAGGTACAAAATACAGTGAAATTTGTTAAAGCAATTTTGGAATCAATTTATCCATGATACTTTCTTCCAATGGAAGAAAGTATCAAATCTTGGGTAATGGAAGAGAAATAGTAATAATAATAAAAACATGTTATATTGGATAAATTATTTTTGATTATGTTAACCATTATGTATATTACATACTGGTTAAATAAATTGATACATATAACCAAAAGGAAAGAAATAGGCATAATTAACATCTCTTTTCTTTGTGTAACTTGACAATCACTTGTTTTAACTCAATTAATGGGATTGTTTATTAGTTGGTCATTTTAGTAAGTGACGTTTTAGAGGTTCTACTGTTATTAGAAAGTGAGTTGTATTAGAGATCTATTATTTTATACAACCTTATTTCATCTTGTTTTGTTTTTCTATTAATTATTACCTGGATCAGTTTTATCAGAAAATCGGTAGGTTAATAACACAAATAATGAATCCAAGAAGGTAAGTTACAGTAAGTGGCTATTACAGGAGATAAATTAATCAAGGATCTGCTGCACTTTTTTTATGGTGATTTATTTGAATAATAAATTTAGATTTTATAAAAATAGGAACAGCTTTTTTAGGTAGCACCAGTTTAAATTTCTTAATTGGACTGACTTCTTAAATATTTCTGTAACCAGGATCAATTCCTGGCAAAAGTTTCATGTTTTACATATGGTATTTTAATATAGGAATAATAATTTCTGTAAGCTGGGACAATGTACAGAGAAAATAGGAAATCATTACAAATACTAAAAATTCAGTAATAAAATGGTGCTAAATTATGCAAGCCATATTTTATCCCAGTATTGATATTTTAACTAAAGATCCTGGAAAAACAGGAAGAGAGGAAAAAGTTAAAATTAAGAGAATTTTAACTTTAACTTTTATATAAAGAGAGAAAATTTTTATTTTTTAATATCATTAATTAGATTATATTGTGAAAATATGTTTATAGGAGTGAAGAAAAGACAATTATGGTTTTAGCGGCGACAAATCATCCATGGGATATTGATGAAGCATTTCGAAGACGATTCGAGAAAAGAGTTTACATACCTCTGCCTAATGGTAATAAAATTGTTTACTTATTTATTTTTTCCATATATATGAAGATATTCTTGAAAGCATTAATATATTAAATTTTTAGCAAGGTTTTAAAAAAGACTGTCTAATGATTCAGCCATCTCTCAGTTTTTGGAAAATATTTTAAATTCTTTTGATAACAAAAAGATTCCATTTTACCAGTTTATTTTTTGCAATTTCAATAAATTATTCAATTTATTTCACATTTTTTATGATGAAAAATCTTAGCTATTGCATTAGTGAAATTGTTTATAATTGGTTAAAATTATACTTTACTAATTATAAACAAGTAATTGAAATTTCATCTTTTGACAAGAATACACATTTATGAATTTAGGCTCTCATTTCAAGATTAAAACACCCTGAGTGCCTCAGGGAAGTGTTCTCAGTCTATTGCTTTTATTGTTATTTATTAATGATCTACCCCAGATCTTGTGTCATTCATTTTAACCTTCTTAACCTATGATAGAACTGTATCTATATCTGAAGATAATTATTTAAAAGGAAATAAAAATTCTACAAAATGTCAAAATGTTTCATTATACTTCTTGTAGTTGTAATATTGCTGATCACATGGATGGAATCCGATTAATGATAATGACAGTATTTCTGTTGCCATTAAAGTAAAGATTTCTGAGTGTTTTCTTATATGACAAGTCTCTTGAATAGTAATAAAATTGATGTCCTTAACAACAAAATCAAATCATACTGTTTTACTTTTTAATACCTAAATAAAAACGCTAAGTTTGTCACCATTGCTAAATATTTATTATATATTACCACCTAAAGTATAATGTGTCATCTCTTGGAGCTCCTTCGAAAAGTCAAAACAAGTTTTTACAATATAAAAATGGGCTGTCAGATCATCATTTGGTGCCCATAAATATTGGTTTTATAGATTGTTATTTAGAAAATTAAATTGCAATTTCTTTAAATACGGAAACAATATATTACATATGGATTAATTTTTAAATAATGAATTAATAAATTTTTAACCATACTTTTTCTGCATCCATTCAACTTGCACATACATATTATTTTTTGTAGTATTTTATGTTTAATCTAAATATTATTTAATGTCTATATTTTAAATGATTAATATGGATTTAAATAAATTTATTTTTTACCTTGTAATTTGTTTTTTATATTTATAATTTATTTTATAATTACATGATCTATATATATCATGTATTATTATGTAAGAAAGATACATTTATTTAAGAGAATTGAAATAAAGGATCAACAATATCAGTAGCACTAACTATTAATATGATTGCTGTACGTTACAGCAATCATATTAATAGTTAGTGCTTATGATATAGTTTTATTATTAATCGTATTAATAGTTAGTGCTATTGATATTGTTGATCCTTTGTTTCAATTCTCTTAAATGTTTCATTCTTACATGATATATAATTACATGCTTAACACTAGGATGCAATACCCATTTAAAAGCATTGTACAACTAGTGTTGTTGAATTTGGATATCTAAGGGAACCAGTTTATTAAATTTTTTTATTATTTTACTGGTGCTTTGAGTTCTGTATCTTACTTAGCTCTATTCTGAGATTCACTCAGTATTGTATCATCTTAGGTCTGCTCAGTACCAGTTATTATGTTATTTATTGTTATCTAAAATAATTAAAAAGATCCTTTGATATGTTGAAAGTTGTGTTTTATAAAATGATAATTTTCTCTGTTTTGAGTTAGCAACATATGTAGCATTTAGAAAGTTGAATTACAATCAATGAAATAATATTTTTTCATTACTATTTTATTCATTAAAAAGAATGAGATATGGTAAACAGTAATTAGAATAAAATTATATATATTCAAAAAATAAAAATCTGAAACTAAACGTGTATCTTTGGATTTCTGTGGTTAAATATACAATGAGTGAGATATAAATTGGAGCATTTGTAGATATAAATAGTAGAATATACAGAATATGACCACAAAAAATTACTTAAGTTTCTTGATCTCATCTCAATATTTATCTCAACCATGCTTTTAAAATACATAGAAAAATATACAAGTGGCTGACGTATCAAAACACTCCTAACACATGTTACACATATATGTCACCACCACCTAACACACATCTTTTCTTATTGAAAAATAAATCGATGAATGTAAAATAACATATAACACCTGCTCCAAAAAAAATAGTTATCCACCCATATTTATATGCAAAGTGATTCATCAAGTATAAAATATATACTAAAAAATTTAAAATACACTCAGTGTCAGAAAACACATAAAACTTCAAATCAAATAACATTCATATAAAATTGCCAGTATTTTCAAGAAAGAAAGTTAATCTGTTACTTTCTGAACAACAAACAAGATCATGCAGCAAAGGTAACAGAATACACATTGCCTAATAGCAACCCAGTATACAAATTAAACTATAATGTTTCAGTTAAGTAGTACATCAGAAAGACTGGATATACATTCACTTACCAACGGAATACAGAATGAACTTTAGAAATTAAATCATAGAAAAAGGAAGAAAGGATGGCTGAAGAGCAAACCAATAGATTAGTTAATCTAAAAAATTAGCTAGTCGATAATTCAATGGAACATTAGTGGATGTTTGTGAAACATCCATCGGCTCCAACAAACACTTGGTCCATGATGTAGACCTAATTTGTATATGCCTGCAAGAAAAACATTTCTGCCAAAATGAAACTTTCCAAATAAGAAGAATTTTAATTGGAAGGAGGAACACATAACACGATTAATTGTTTAGCTTCCCTTACCTATACTGCTGGTGGGGAACTTTAATGCACACATAAAATGTGCAACAATTTTTATATGCATGATGTACAATGATACTAACAGTAACTGAATTTTTTTTTTATATCTACAAAATATATTATAAAACTAAATAATTACATTTGTTTATTACAAATATGTAAGACTTTTAATTATAGTTACATAATTTTTGTAAGTATTGATAATGATTGTTTAATAATTGAAATATCAACTACTTTTACATTTTTTTTTACTTTTTACAAATGGTTGTTTAGTCTTCTATTTGTTTTATTCTATTCTTAAAATAATTGTTTCTTTTACATTTTTGTTAGTAGAAACATTTCCTGTCTCAACTTAAAAATCATTTAAACAAAAATTCATAGTTTTCAAATTTATTTTAGCTGAAACAAGATCAGCTCTAATGAAGCTTTGTATGGAGGGTATTACAATGGATCCAACATTAGATTCTAATACAATTGCTGAGAAACTTGATGGTTATACTGGATCAGATATAACTAATGTTTGCCGGTTAGTATAATTTTATTATTTTAATAATAATTTTATTATTAGTATAATTTTAGTATTTTTCTCTTTATATGTTAATGTAGCTTTAAGCAGCGGTTGGTATCTTGCTGATGTATGTACATTAGGTTATGTGTATTTAAAAAATCCTTTACAATTTTATTTTTAGGAAACTATATTATTTATTGTAAAAAAACTGATTGAATTGTTTTTTAAACTAGTTCTTTTTTATAAATCATAAAACTTGACTTTTATTACTGTGTAATTTCAACATTATAATGATACTTATAGATTGTTTATGCTGAGATTGTTGTAATTTATCTGTACAACTGATTTTCTATATGATAGAACCTTGGATGCATGATTTACTGAAAAATAATGTTTATTAACGCTAACTGTCTTACAGAGATAACTATTTACCTCATACTGAGTATGAATAAATTGCATAGACTATAGATTTATTATATGGTACATTTTATGAATTTTTGTGTAGTTTGAGAATACAGAAATAGTTAGAACAGACTGCAATATCAAATAGCAGTTGAAATGATTGCAAAGAAAAATTTTATTCAGTCTGTCAAAATTAATAACATTGATCCATATATATAGAACTGCTGGATTTTTTAATTGTAAATTGTATGATTGATGAAGTATTTGTTGCACTATTTAATATATTGCTACAATTATCTGTATGTTGAACAACCAATTTGTGTTGAACAACCATCCTGTTCATATCTATTCAGTGTTTGACAAAAACTTTGAAGATTAATGATTTGTTAAGTTTCAAGAATGTTATCAGATTGTTACTAATAAAAGAAGTTATATTAACTGTTTTAAAAATACTGAAAGTTTTATTAGAAAGTCTTTAGAAACACAAAGATTTGACCTGTAAACAATTTTTTTAAATAAGGTATGTAAAATAGGCTTTAATGCAGATCCTTTTCTTGTTAATCTGACAAAACTTGAATTTGTAATATAATTCCCTCCTTCCCAAAAAAAAAATAACTTTTACCAAGTTAAAGGTTGTTCATTTCTAAATTATTTTGTTAAAAACTGAGAATTACACTTGGAAAAAATGCAAGAATTTTTTTCATAAAATTACCGGTGTATGGCATTATTAAACCCTTCTTTATATAGGGTTGGTCAATAATTAAAAAGAAAAATGGGAACAGCAGAAAAACTATTTAACAGAATGAACTGAAACTGTTTGACATTCAAGTTGGTACATTAACAGAAAGTATTGCATGTTTGAAAAAAATCTTTATTACAAGATCCAATTGGCTGTAACTATAAATTTTACATGACTGTTGAAATGCGCATGTGCCCCGGCTCCCAGCATGCTGTGCACAAATGCAGATGCCATTTGCAGTCATAGCATCATTGTGCACAGTTTATATTTTGAAGTTGAATTCAAATAATTGAGCAGCCTGCATATTGTGAAATACAGCCCTGTAATTCAATTTTTGATAGCAAGGAGCATTCAGCAGTGGACATGCATCACCAGTTACGTGAAGTTTACAGATCTAATTAAATGAGTGATAGAAAAGTGCGTAAATGTGCAAGACTGTTCAAGGACGGATGGAACAATGTCTATGATGAACCACGATTCAGTTGACCTTATGTAATCACAGACAATTTGGTGTATGAAGTTGATGCAAAAATTCATGAAAACCATGATTTCCACTTTATTTCTGACATTCTCACAGGTTTCCAAGGTCATTGCTATACAGTTTCAAAAATCTTGCAGTATAAAAAACTATGCTCGTGATGGGTTCCCAGGCTGCTTTCTGAAGTACACAAAAAAAGGAGAATGGCTTTTGCTTTAGCACTTTTGACCTGATGCAGTGAAGAAGGAGATGAACCTTTGGACCACAGTGTCAAAGGGGACAAGACATTGGTTTCTCACTTCACTCCAGCATCAAAGCGGCAGTTAATGAAATGGCAACACCCAACATCTCTAGTCAAAGTGAAAGTCAAACAGACTATGTCAACTGTGTTTTGAGGTAGATATGATGTCCTGTTAATCGATTTTATGCCCAAAGTGACAACAGTAATGCATACTGTAAGACCTTAACGAAGCTTCAGCGTTAAGAATAAACAATGTGGTTTACTGTCATCTGGGAGTTTTGTTACTGCATGACCTCACTCTAGAGTTAATCGGACTTTTTGGATGGCAGCAAATGGGGCACCCACTGTACAGCCTGGACCTTGCACAGAGTAATTACCACCTGTTCCGCTACCTGAAGGCGATTTTCAGCGGTCAGCAGTATGACACCGATGAAGAAGTGAAAACAAAAGTTGAAGATTGGTTGTCTTCACAGGCGGCTGATTTCTAAAATGTTGGCATAAACAATTTAGTAAAACATTATGATAAATGTTTAAATAAACAAGTTAACTTTATAGAAAAGTAGCATAAAGTGTAAAGAGTGAAATAAAAAGAAGTATTTTGACAATATGTTTATTTGTTTTGTTTGTATTAAAAAGCAGATTTTACTTTGGTTCTGCTTGAAATCTGTTCGGAAGAATAGCATGATGTGATAATTTTTTGAAGATGTCAAACCGATCAAAATTTACTATTCAAATTTCACTTTGTGTTAAAACAATATGTAAAAAGTGTATTAACAGTGCAAATTTTTGTAAGTGGATCGAACAGTTTAAATCTGGCAATACAAGTGTCAATGATTTTCATCAGAGCAGAAGACCTGTGGGATTTTGATAATACTTTGTAAAATTGCATTAATGAAGGACAGTTGTATAAAAACTTGGGAACCTCTGAAATTTGTAGAGTGAATTTTTACACTATCCGTTACAGTAAACATTACAAGCTAAATTAGGAAACATGTTCAAGAAAGGTTCTGAGACAGTTGATTCAAAATCACAAGTAGACCAGGATCTACATTTTTACAGAACTTACAGTTTTTAACCTAAAATCTTTTAGATCGCATAATAACTTGTATGAAATTTGGATCTCAGAATATGGAATGGAAACATTCAAGTTTGTATACAAAGAAAAAATTCAAAACTTAATGCTTCAGCCAGTAAAGTGATACTAATTTTGTTTTGGAACTATGAAGGCCTAATTTATTGTAAGTATTTGGAAAAAAAAACAATGTCCAATCAATAGTGAATAAATTGAAACCCACAATAAGGAGGATTTTCTCTTAAAAGTCCTTATTCTTCCTTATGATAACATTGACCCTCATACTACTCAAAAGCCACAGGAAGTTATTCAAAAGTTGGGTCGGGAGGTGTTGCCATATTCACCTTACAGTTATTATGTGGTACAGTTTTAGCAACAGTGCAATTCAAAAAGGCAGTAATGAACAATTGCTGCAGTCGAAAATGGACAATTCTTTGCTACTGGATTAAGAAAGCTCACAGAAAAATGGGAAAGTGCTAAATCTTGCCAGTATTTATATTGAAAAGTATTGTTAATTTCATTGTCATTGAATAAATAATAATTTTTTTAGTCATTTGTCTCTTTAATTATTGAACGAACGCGTAGTTCAAAATGTAAAAAAAAAGTGTGATGTTGCAAAAAAATAATTTTTCTCCATTTGTATTAATTGTTCACATTTAAATTACTTTAAATGTGAACTTTACTATTTAACTTGTAAATAGTATGCTTACGGTACATTTGAAATGTGCTTATTTTTAAGCGCATTTCAAATAATTTATAAATTCTAAACTGATAAAAATGAAAGAATTTAATCATCAACTACTGAAGATTCATATAAAGTGTTAGTGTTGTTGAAATGATAATTACAATAATCTCATAGTTATAATTGCAGAAGTATTTAACAACTAATAATGTTCATTATAATCAGATTGCTGATGTGTTTATATTTTTATGGAAGTACAAAAACATTTAGAAAGATCATATAACATTTTACACTGTTGAAAAACTCTTAAAACATTACACAAAATAACAGAAATGAATTATAAAACAATACTGATGACTAGTTCAGTTTACTGATTAGTGGTATCTAGTCTAAATACCACTACTTTAGATGTGCTTCCAGCATCTCAAAGATTATATGTGTGGAGGTAGCTACTCTAGAATGATTAATCGAAGTAGTACATATAATTATTATTTTCAGAGATGCAGCGATGATGTGCATGAGAAGAAAAATTAGTGGTTGTACTCCAGCTGAGATTAAAAAAATGAAGAAATCTGATGTTGACCTTCCAGTAACTGCACAGGATTTTGAAGAGGCATTAGCAAAATGTAAAAAAAGTGTTAGCTCAAATGATGTTTCACGTTATCAGTCATGGATGGAAGAATTCGGAGCTTGCTGAGGAAAATCATTGCACTAATTAGTGCCGCCAAAATACCAGAATTATTATTAATAATAGTAATAATGCTAAAATGATAATAATAATGATAAATTAATATCTAGCATTATTAAATATTAATTGTAATGTTGAAGTTTATTATAATGAATATTTCTCCTTGAAATGTTTAAGGAAATTGTAGGTTGCGATAATGTAAATTTTTAAAGTGGAGTAGATGACGTGTGAAAAAAATCTTCATCAATAATGATTATTAAAAAAGTATTATTTAATATTTTTTATTTACTGACAGATAAATAATAATTTTTTATTTATAAACAGATATGTGTAATTAATGAGCTTAAATCAAATCTTAATATTTGATAATGTGCTTCTTAGGGAAATAAATTGATTTTATAACTGTAATAGTGTTATTTGTATTTTGATATTAATTATCAACGTTAAAGTTTCTTTAATGTTATTTTAATGACTTTAATTTTATTGTAAAATATAATCAAACTGGACTTTTCTAGTCATTAAGATATATCAGTTCCAGTCTGAGTAGAATGAAAGTAAATATTTATCTAATCTACATAAATCAGATTTAGGTGAATTCTATTTTAACTTGGATAGCATTTTTACTGACATTTATTTATAATATGTGAATTTTTCTAGTCTCTCTTTTTTTAAGTCTAAAAAGCTGTTTTTCAATACTTTTTTAATTTTGACCTAGTTAGATTATAAAATTAGGAAATTCCAAGTTTTGTTGGTCCCTTTTGGAACAAGATTAAGCCTGTACATCTTGACAACATTACCAGTGAGGTATCACATTCATCCATTGCTCAGGTACAGTGAAAACTGGTTTTACGAGATGTTACATGGTCCAGATTAGTTAGATGCCAATCTACAGTCAAAATTAAGAATTGTTGGTCCATAGTACAATAATAGAGTAATAAATTAATAATTTAAAAAAATATATATTACATGCTCTCTGATAATGTATATCATAGTGACTGATAAATGATTAATTTGATGTATAGGATTTTTAAAAGAATCACTTGTAACCCATTTATTAGTATTTCCTTAATAATTTGTTTTTTAGAAATTTCATATGACTGCCCTTCAACAAACTGGATTAAGCAAAAGTCTGAGTTTTTAAATCTAGATTAACATGTTTATATGACTTATCTTATATGACTTATTAACTTTAGTTGAAAGCGAATTTTCACCTCATTAAATGTCCCATGGGAACAAAACATTATTCACTCAATGTTTTGCTCAGGAGAATCATTTGTTATTTTAATTTCCAATTGGCTGATAGACACATTTGCTGCATCTGTAAATATTATATTAGTTTGACATCTTATTCCTTAACTGCTGTGTCAGTAAAGCTCTCCAAAAAGTAAGTCCTGTTGCAGCTTCTGGTCATGGTAGTGCGCACACATGCAGAGTTGGTCAGGTCATTGACAAAGCACTTATGACATTTTTATACATACATTCACGTATTACATAGGCTTCATGGTGTATTCTTATAATGGCTAAGTAAAAATAGAGACACCTGCAACCTATAAAATTTAGTTTTTGATCTGTTTCTTGAACAGAAGGATTGTAGACAGGCTAAATTCATTGTGAAATTTGAGAGTTCCAGTGAGGAGTGGGAGAAACATTCACATTGATGAACAGAGTGAGACATGTCAAACAATCTTCAGCTTGGAACAATATGACCATCCCCATACAGTCCAGATCTCACACAAAGTGATTTTCAACTGTTGTAATACTTAATAACTGAAATCCTTCTTTGGTGGCCAGCAGCTCAAAAGCCAATTATGTAGCTTACATCACAGATTGTATCAATGTACAAGAAGATACCAGAGTTCTTAACTATGATAAGCACCTCAACAGTATTGGAAACTATAGAAAAGTAGTGTAAGGTGTGTACTTCAAATAGCAATAAAAATATTTTGTAGGAATATTTTTTTAATTGCTCATCGGAATTTACATTCTGGAAATCCTTTGTATTAGGTTAAAATCATTAAAAGAATACATTAATTATAATCAAGAATATATATAGGTTTTTTTTTTTTGTTAGGAACTGCGGTTTAGGCATTCTCAATATAATATTTTTTTCTAGATTTTAACTCGTGTTATGGATTAATTTTTAAGTTTGATTAGCATTTTCTTTAGAAACATTTTTTGCTCTATTTAAAACAAAACATTATTTCTAAATGTTTTTGTTCTAACTTAAATCTTAATTTTTTTTTTTTCATTATTTCTTTGCATGTTTTGAAAGACAATTTATTATTATTAACTTTTATTCATTGATCTGAAATTGAAGATTTAAAACTAAAAAAGTAAGAAATGAAATTATTATATTTGAAATAAATAACAAAGAAAGAAATTTAAGAAGTTGTTTAGAATTACTTGTGCTCAGTGTTCTTGTTGACATTTAAAGTATATATATTTTTTTGTTTTAATGAAGCATAAGATTCAGATCTTGCAATGTTTCCTGTGACTTGGACTTAATTATCAGAATTTGTAATTTGTAATGTAGCATATTACAATCTGTATTGTTGCCCGAGGTTTACCTACTGATTATACTATTCAGAGGTGTAGAATTATAACATACAAGGTATAATACTTTCTTGCAGACATTCTTCTTAAGTTAATAACAGGTACATATATTAATTATACATGATATTTACTTAGTATTGAATATATTTCAAACAACCGCTTTCAGATTATTAATAATGAAAACTGCTCTTAAACTAGTGGCTTGGCAAGTTTGATTGTTTCTCTATTTCATTTATCTCTGTATACTCTATGACTTCCTTACAGCTAATTTTAGATCAAATTCATTTCGAATCATAACCTAGATGTGCATCCCATTCTGAGAATTTTCAGTAACTACATTTAACTACTCTTTAATTCGTCAACAGAATTGTACTATTTTTAAATATTTTCAGGTTGTATCAAGAACCATAGTGAACAGAGTGGAAGTGTTAGTTGTAAGTTGAAAATCAACTGAATTTTTTTAAGGATTCGGCATGTTATTGTGGAACATTATGTTCATTCCAATTAGGAAATCACTTGTAATTTTCTATTAAGATTTGAAATAGGATGTTATTCTTGAATACAGCCATCTCGTTTTTGGATTGTAACCTATGCTTCCTGACAGATTGCCTACAGCCTTCTATGATTTCAATCTAGATAGTATAAGATTACAAAATGAATTCCTAATAAAGAAAAATTGTACTTTAAACAGTAAGGCAGTTCACTATTGTTACCTAATGCTCAGAAAGGTGAATAACTGAGTAGACAACATAAGAATGATATCAATTAAATCATAAGTATGTAACATTGTTTGAAGAACATTATAATTTGGGACATCTTGCTGCCAAAGAATAAAAAGGAAAGGTACTGGATTTGTATTGCAGTTTTAATGACCACTACAATATGATTAATAGGTATAATTTTTGTTACTAAAAATTTTTAATATTTCATACAACATCTGTATCATTAGGAAAGGTTTAAAGGTGCACCTTATTATGTAAATGCTAAACAGGAAACATTTCCTGGATCAGGTCACAGGCATACCAAGAAATATATTGGTCTACAGTTCCTTTCATTCTCGGGATGAACCTAGCAGGCTAAGACTTGCACCTACAAAAAATGGAGAACATAAAAGGTTAGTTCTTGAGACAGAATGATCCACTTAATGGCAAATAACCCTGCCTGGAGGATAATTTAAAGAGTCTCTACTTACTGGCCATACTGCCTATAATCTCATAGGAGTAGGAAAGTTTTTCCCAGGTTTGAAATAGCATGATTACTTATCAAAAATTTTGCATTGACCAGCTTAGGTAAATGTTGCAACTAAATTACAATTATTCCAGAAATTAAAAATGCTACCTGAGAAAAGGTTTAGGCCTCCAAAAGGAACATCTTTACCCATCTGTGGAATATTTAGTGTGTTGGTTATTGAATTATAAACTGTTCAGCCAGACCTCCCTTAGAGGGCATTTTGTGATGCAAAAATATTCCTTAGGGAAAAATATATTTGTTGTAGAAATAATTACTAATAAAGATGTGTTTTAATTTTTTTTAACCTCCGGGACCACTGTTAGGTATTGCTTCAGAGAATGAGATGAATGAAAATTTTTGTAACATGTGAAAATGCCATGTCTGACCAGAACTTTTGGACCTTTGGATGAAGGACCGAGACGCTACCACTAACACCATTGAGGTTGGCATATGTAGTTAGTTATACAAGCACTCACACCACAGAGGCTGGCATATGTTGTTATATAAGTAGTGTCACCAAGTCTACAAGTATGAAAAAAGGGACTTCTACGTAAAATTTAGAGTTAACAGTTGTCCCAGGAGGTACAAACTCACTGTGGCCGATCCCCCTGATGTCAAAAAAAACAATTAACATGATTTTCTGTTTCTATGTATATAAACAAACAATTTTTTACAGATATTTTTATTTTTTTAATCTCTGCCTCTATTAATTGCTAGTTTTATTTATTTAATTTTTATCCATATTTCAGTAATAACTAATGTTATTAATTCACATAGAATTTAGATTGCAATTCTTTATATAACATTATTAATTGCTTTATATATTTAATTAGCAAAATATAAACATATCATTTTATTTGATATGCTCATCTTTTATTGTAAAACTGAAAAAAAATATTTGATTGTTATGTATATGTTAAAAATATTTTTATATACAAACATTTATTAAATAAATGTTATCAAATTTAAATTATGTTAGTAATATTGCTTCATTTGATTGTTTTTAGGGTGTTATTAAAGTTATTGTATTACTTCTTCCACAAACTCAATTTAATTATACTTTTCCTTATTTGTAATATGTAATATAATATGTAAGATATGCTGCTAAAACTGTAAGTAAAAATTTAATGGCTCCGTCCAGTATCTGTTCATGAATGTAAATAAATGTCTTTCTTGTTTTTGGTGTTAATATTATCAGATTTGTATATATTAATATGTTATTAAAATTTTTCATTAGATTATAAACTATTGGGTTTACAAATATCCAAAATTATTAAGACAAAATTAAAAATTAGTTGATGTAAAAGTTTTCCATAATCTAATTGTGATCCACATTATTTATTTTTCACAATAGCAAACAAAATTGTTACTTTGAATAATGTCAGTATTAACAAACAATAGAAGATTCATTGGTTTAAATTGTTTATCAAATTTAGTTTTCTTGATAGGCAATAAATACTAGTAATTTGAACTGGGGTTGTAAAGAGAATGATTAGATAGCAATTATAACTAAAAGCTAAATAACAATTAAACTAATAATTTTTGCATTCCAGGTTATTAAATACAATGATAACGTGTGTTTGTTACAGTGTGATAAAAATGCAGTTAAATATCATTTAATATTTTTTTAAAAACTAATTGAATTTAAAAAAAAAAAGAAGTTTTAAAATGATTTAGCTGAATGTGCTTGTAAATTAAACTACCTTTAGTATTAATGCTTAAAATTTTCCTGGTTTTCAGTGGTCATTTTCCATCCTTATGTCTGCTACAATGCAAGCTATAAATAATTGAATTAGTCATTTAAGAAAGTGTTCGATATTATCATTTGTAATTTTTCAGGAGACACATAAACCGTTTTTGTAAAGAAATTAGTAATTCATACTTAGTTCAATCCTGCAGTTATAAATTTCTACTGTAACTTAAAATAATGGAATTGAGCCTGTTTGTAAATGAATGGTCAAACAAAAAGAAAAAAAATGGTCAAGCAAATTGTGTAGGTGTAGTATAATGTAATGACATAGCGTGCATGTTACAAAATTAAACATTAAATTGAAGAAAAAATTTCGGTTTTTACATTTTTCTGTGTCTTTTTGCTAGTAGGCCATGCAAGTAGGTCTTTGTAAAAACATTGATGGTCATCTGGAATATAACGCAGCAGTTTTTATAAATCTTGTAGTTTTCTCTCATTGATGGGCACTTTTTCGATGAATACATAAACATTGGGTAGGCTCACAGGTGTTTACAGGTGAAATGTGTGACTGAAAAAAATTCTGATATACTTTGATGCACAAACTTGCTGTGGATGGTTGAAATAATAACTGAATTCCATAAATATTGTAGGCTGCAGTGTTATTTCTTTATAAACGTTCACCACCATCGGCTAACATTTAAAATATTATTTATAGCGGGATATAAATTTTACCGTAAACCTATTTTTTTTGCAGTGTTTACAACAATCTCAATGTATTGTAATCTCAATGTATTGAAGAATATATTCAAAATAAATCAAAATAAATCTTTTTATGAGACCAAAGTCTTGGTCACATGCAATAAATGAATGGTCTCTGACGGAAAAAATGAAAATTTTTTCAAATCATTTGGTCTCTGCTAAGGCTGTACATATTTCAATCAGAGAGTGATTTTTGTACAACATATCCATCAGAGAAGAGATAGAGTTGAATCACTGTATCTGGGCAAAATTTTTTATATAATCAAGAATGAAGGTGCAAACTTTGTGCCCTTTTTCCTTTCTTCTCCTTTGTATGCATACATAATAAGATTTTCCTGCACCTAGATTACATATGTTAAATACATAAACTCCTAGGTGTCAGAGATAAAATACATCCTGCACTGGGATCCACAGCAAGGGTAGATTTTACATGAAGTCGAAACAGAGTGAGATAATTGTATCGTCTTTATTACTTGCATCTTCACTCCTTCATTTTAGTAAAAAACATTTTAGCATGGTATTTGTGTACCATGTATTCAACTGCAGTGACTTGTTTGCCACATACATTCAATGTGGGGCTTTTCATTTTTACTACAAGTTGCTCACATGTGTCTATTTGGGGCTCCCCGAAAGTAAGTTCAAAGTTATTATTGAAATATTTCAAATAGAACTTGACTAGTGGGGTGCTCTTTTTGAACATTTCATACATTATTTTAACATTCAACCTTGCATCTAAATAATGATATTCTTGTGATGATTAATAATAACTGCATTTCACATGGAATTGAGAAATATGATAATGATTAGTCTACATTCATTTTCTGCTGTAGCTCAGTTCACATTACTGAAGCCCCTCACATCTAACTGTTTTAACTGCTATGAACTAAATTCCAAAATTGACCACTAGATGTCAGTAAGTTCATTATAAAAGGCCTCATATCCTGGAGTTAGTTGCTTCTGAAATGAAAGCAATATTCAATTTTTTTCAAATCGTTTGGTCTCTACTAAGGCTGTACATATTCCAATCAGAGAGTGATTTTTGTACCACACATTCATAAAAAAAGAGATAGAATTGGATCACTGTGTCAGCACAAAATGTTTTATATAATCAAGAATGAAGGAGCAAACTTTGCGTCCTTTTTCCTTTCACCTTCTTGCTATACACGCATAATAGATTTTCCACATGTACTGATGGGATCGAGTCATTCTTTACATAATATGTATCTACCCTATAGAAACACATACATACAAAAAACACCTTTTGTACAGAAATTATCATCAAGCCCTTTTTTAAATGACTGATACAATTATTGTTTATGAATATTTTTTTATGTATTTATTTTTCTGAGAATGGTAAAATATTTTTTCAATACAGATGCAGATCAGCTGGATTACTTAGTCACTAATTTTATACCTAGTAGTTGTATTTAATTTTTCATTATTTGTTGTTTCTAAATAGCATGTCTGTAAATAAAATCGTACAAGTTTAAGCTACATCTTTTTCTTTATCACAATTTTTTTAAATTCTTGGTTTATTAAAGGATAACTTTTTAAAAATATTTTAAAATTATTTATTGAATTTTGATTATCCTTTCAGTTAGTTTTATTTAAATGACTAGTAATTAATTGTTTTTATATTCAGATTTTGATAAAATGCGTGAAAATTATTACGATTTTCATTACTTTCTTATCTTAATATTTTGACTTCAAGCTTTCCTCTCGCTTCATAATGAGTGGCTGAATATCATTCAAGGTCATTTTTGTTGCTGCTACAGATTTGCAACACTGGCATTCAGCAACTGTAATTAGACTTTGATACACATAATGGAATATTTATTATTAATTTTGACTATGTAAATATAGTTAAATATGGTTTTGATTATTTTATTAAATAAATACAGTCATAGAGAGAATTTTCACACACTTACATTAAAAATATTTCACTGTCAACATCAATGTATTTTCTTTTTTTATTGAAATTTTATGATAGTATTTTCAAGCAAAATAAGATATTCTAAATTTTTATTGTAATATATATTGAGTCAAGAATAATAAACTGTCATTATAATATATTTTTGCTATTTTAAAAATGAATAGAGAAAGAAAAAGGCATACTTATCCAAAATATCATTTACAGTTATGTACTCTTCCTAAATGAGTACATTATACATAATATATCCTACACAAAATCATAGTTCAACTATTTACATAATTGTTTTCTTTTTTGAGATTTAATTATCAATAATTGTGTGAATAAATAATTTTCTATTTAAATACTGTTGCTATTTAAATAAATACAATTCAAGAATATACCTATTGTAAATATAAAATGTAAAAATAGTTAGTAAAGTTAGTATATTTAATTAAAAACCGAAATACTTTTGATATTTCATAAATCACAATTATTGGTTCCTAGTACATTTATTTACAGAGGATAAAAAAATGTTAAAAATATTATAAATAAAAAAAATTATAAATATAATAAAAAATATTATCTGAACAGTCAATAAAATGCAACTTAATACAAATGCACAAAATTCACATACCTGAAAAAATAATATAAAATAACAACATAAATGAAGTTCCTCAAGGAAGTGTATTAAGTGCCACATTGTTTACTGTAGCCATCAACAGTATTATTAAATGTGTGCAACCACTTTTTTCATTTTCTCTATTTGTTGATTATTTCACTATACATACACCATGACTCATTCAACAGCCTCAGCTGAGAACTGCTGCAATACTGTACCTCCCCTTGAAACTTGGCCCAAAATCACCGGCTTCACATTCTCAACCAGGAAAAACAAAATGTGTAGTCTTTTCTCATCTATGAGACCAATTCACTTTACAGGTCCTGCTCAATGGAGAGCCAATTGCTATCTCTTAAATTTATCTTATTGTTAATTTTCTAGTTTTACTTTTCAACAGTTGTTTTAGGTGGGCTAAACACATTAAACAGTTAAAGGCGAGATGTTTAAAAATTGTAGGTATGTTGCTAGTCCTTAGCAACACCAAGTGAAGAGCTGATTGATCATGTATGTTATGTTTTTATTATTCTTTAGTCCGATCCCAATTAGATTATGGTTGTATTGTCTACTCTTTAGTGGATCATACCATGCTTAAGATGCAGGATACTGTACACCACACTTTTCTTCATTTTGCCATTTGTGCATTTAGATTAGTTTTTTTTGGTTTTTAAAAAGAAAATTATACAATTCAAAAACTGGTTTTTTACTGAAAAAAAAAAGTTTTAAATTTATACATAACATTTATATATTAATCCGCTATAATGATTTTAATGTAAGCAAAAAGTACACAGCAAGTTGTATATACCGGAGAAAGGTTTGGCAACACTGTTACCTGAGTGGAGTGCTACTGCACAAGAACATGTGATATGCTGACAAGACATTTATGTGCAATGTGTACTGTCCGATTGGTGCGTGCAGTGGGCCAGTCTTTTATCAGACTACAGAGTGTGTAACTGACTTTTTTTGGTGTCTACGTAAACAAATGTGTGATATTATTTAGATGAAATTCAGAACCAATTTCCATGTTTATCATTTTGTGGCAGTGTTTATTCATCTAATATTATTGTAATTTTTATGCCATTAAAAATATAGATTTGTAAGTATTTTCATTTATTTATTCTTTTTAATCCAAAATGGCAGATATTTGGAGTTATTTCAAAAAGTTTAAAAAAGATAAGGTGCATTGTAATTACTGTAATAAAATGTCTATTTGTAAAGGCTTATCCATGAGCAGCCTCCACAATCATTTAAAAGCAGTAAATGAAAAATAACGGGCAAAAAATCATCTCAGTTCACAAAAACAACCCAGCATCTTTAATTTCTTAAAAATGACTAGTTTAGAAGAAATTGTATCAAAACTTGCTGCCTTGGATGGATTATCCATTAATAGCATTATAACAGGCTCGTTCATAAAAGAGTCATTATAACAACGAGCCTATTCCTTACCATAAAACAACTTTGGAGTAATGAATCTGATTTATTCATTTTATGAAACTATAAATGGATTAGATTGTATGAAGAATAATGGGGAAAATTTTTCTATAACCCTAGATGAATGGACTAGCAAGAGAAATCGCAAATATTTGAATATCTACGTACACTATCTTGAAAAAGATTTAAATTTTGGATTAGCTCCGATAGCAAGTTTTTGTGATGCTAATGACCTTAATGCTTCTCACATGTGGAATGAAGATAATGAAGAATATTGCAAAATTATCTTAAAGTTTTAGGACCAATAAGATTAGCAGCTGAAGCCTTAGGCAGACAACATACAAATTTATTAACAAGTAAAGGCATATTTGAATTTTTGTTTGGTGAATTACAAAATTTAAAAACTGAAATTAGTTGCAAGTTATTACACACTATAAAGACACGAATTGAAGCAAGAAGAGATACGGGATTAGTAACACTTCTCTATTTACAAAAGTCGCAGATCGTTTGGATAAAATCTTGTAGTAAATTTCTTCCATTACATATAAAAACTGACATTATTAAGTTATCCAGGCAGATATTATCAAGATTATATAAAGATTATTCTACAGGAGATGTACAATGTTAAAAAAAAGTGACGAAGAAGAAAATCAAGACATATGTATGATGCAAAATGCTATGGAAAGCAATAAATAAATAGCTGCAAGAACCTGATGTCATAAGCATACTTGTTGAGTGTAGTGAGCCATCACTTTGGGATAGGCGGGACCAGCTACAAGCATCTTATTCTGTCTGTCTTAAAGGGCAAGCAAATCACCTGATACTTAAAGCAGTCCTTGCAAACCCTTATTTTCAACGGTTGAAAGCTGTCATCCATGTAATACAGTACAAATGGTTGTCCATACCCGGCGATTAATGTACCTTCTACATTTTAACTCCCCATCTATTTTCCTGAACTATCCCTGTACATATCCTCCGTGGAGACTTGACCCCCATTAATTATAATTATGACCTCACCGTATATAATGAAAAATTAACAACTCTTGTCTTTCAGCAAAAATTTTACCATTTTCTACCCATCCACAGTAGTATTCATAGATGGGTCAAAGCAGAATGATACTGTAGGATATGCTTTTGTTGTAAATGACTTAACTTATGTAATACCAAGTGTCTACAATGCTGAACTGTATGCCATCAAAATGGCCTTGAATATCATTAGATCAGAATTTAGTCACATCCTTAATTGTAGTGATTCATATAGTCCTCTCCAACCAAGCTTTAGTGGACTTGTATTCCAGATATCCTGTTGTCATCAAAACACATAATACAATCGCTGAATTAAATCATCACAACACACAGGTGAATTTCTACTGGATCCCTAGCCATGTGGGAATCCTGTGTAACAAATGTGCGGACTCCGCTGCAAAAGATCTAAATAGCAAATCATCTTTCTCCACTTGAGTTACAACTAGTGATTTCATCAATTCGATTAAATATACACTTCGAAGAAGGTGGCAAGATGACTGAACTGGTACAGCAGATAGTAAACTCCAACACATAAAAGACAGGGATGTTAACATGGGACTCTTCAAGCAGGAAAATTTAGATGAGAGGAAGTGGTCCTGTGTTGATTGCAATTAGAACGTACCAAAGCTGACTTGATGTCAGTGAAGACCGCACCACTGTGCATCCAATGCGAATGCTGCTTGACTGTACACCACATCCTTGTGGACTGCATATGCTATATGCCTTTACGTCGCATAAATTGCCGACAGATATATGTGCATCCTAGGAAATGAAAAGAATGTTCTAGACCGGGTATTACTACTTCTAAAAAGAATTAATTTACTTAAGATTTAACCCGTCAAAATTTTTATATTTTGTATTCACATTTTTATGTATTATCCTAATTGTTGCGTTTCTTTTACTGTTTCAATTTTATTCCTATTATCTTAGTTTTCATCATTGTTTTAATTATATTTTGCTAATATTTTAATATCCTAGAAGAAGCCTCATATTATTTTAACCCAGGTGATAACATGAATGTGTTTTTCGGCCAAAAAAAATATATACATATAGCAGAACCACTATGATGTGTAGGATACTATTGTGTAATGTCTGATGTGAAAATTTTAATGAATTAATAATTTCATAAGATATTCTTAAGCCTTTGTATAAAGTAACATTTGCAAATTTTATCTTCATTAAAGTGAACTACAGGTGACTGAAAAATAGACCCTCACAAGAACAACATATATACTCAAGTATAATATGAAAAATTAATTAAAATTAAATTGTAAAAATATGACTTCAAGGCATAAAATCAAAAATTAAAATAAAATATGATTTTAAGTAAATCAATTATGCATGTTGATCCATTTAACTGAACTGATTTTACTATACTGATTGACATATATTAAATTATACATTTCTATCAAAATAGATGGTGGTGGTACCTACTGCATGCAGCTTTCAAAATACTGTCACCCTCATATCTGTCGATCATACTAAATTTATTTTTATGTTTATATATGTAGTATCTTTCTAAAATGGCAAAACCTAGTTTACCTTTTTTATAATTTCTAAAAAGTTCCAAGAATCCAGCCTTAAAGGATCTAGTAGTCCTTCCTATACAAATATTTTTAATTTTAATTAATTTTTATTTTTTGTTTTCATTTTTAATTTAACTGAATAAAAGTTTAAAATAAATGGATTAAAGGTTTTAAATTTTAAATAAAATAAATATATGTATGATAGGTTATTATATTTTATGTAATGTAATTTGAGATGAGTATGTAGTGCAGCTGATGAAGCGAGTAAATCACGAAAGCACTCTCATCCTACTTTATTTTGTACTTTGGTTGATCTAATATATATATATATATATATATATATATATATATATGTATGTGTCTGATCATGATGTTACCATTTGATTTAAAATGTATAAGCAAATTGAGGCAAATTATAAAAAATAAATCTATAATATATTCAATAAAAGTTAAAAAGGGAATATTTCCAAAATAAAAACTGGCCTAACCTATGTGTCATAATTTTTAGGTGTACTGCCACAATAAACTTACATTCTATTTGAAGATTAGATCAGTTTCACTTCATCACATTGATAAAATAAGCAAAATTTTTCTGCTTATTTTTTTATAATAAAATGTCATTTTTGTAGTACATTCTTTTTCTTCTCATTGCCCCTTGAGTTATTTTTTATGGTAATTATAAATAAAAATTAAATTTTTTAAAAATATTAAATATTAATATTAAATATAAATATATAATATTAATATAATATATAATATTATATAATAATATATAATATTATATAATAATATATAATATTATATATAATATTAATATTAAATATTAATATGAATTAAATATTAATCTACTCAAGAAATATTAACTGCATAATTCATTAGAATGTGATGAGATATTATAGCACAGTTTACTTTTTATGCATCCTTTGCCCTCCCTCACTATGATGAAGTTCATGAGTTGTAGCTATAGCAGGAATTGCATAACGAAGTCAGTCTAGCTGCACAGGTTGCTTTGTGGAGGGGAGACTGTTGAGACAGATAAACTGTATGGCACTATCTATCTACATCTTGCTCCTTTCTTTAGCTTCAACATTAACTGTTTTGTGTTACTTAGTAGTTTGAGAATAATTTCAGTCAAACATTATAATGTACTCGCAATAAAATTGCATTAGTTATGTACTTTGATGTTCTTTACAGTTATCTAGAATGATCTTTTGCTTTGAGTGTTTTATTTAAGCCAGTGAGCGGATTGAACAATACAAGTTCAAATCCACTGGTAGGCAGTTATTTTTTTATTTTCTAATTCTAGTACTAGTTGCATCAGCTTATTTAGTTTTTTCATTTTTAATTAAATTTTATATTGAGAAATCAACCTCAAAAGCTCAGTGACTAAATTAAATAATAAAATGAATGTTTTCTGTGTGTACTATTATTGAAATTAAATTTATTTATTTATTATTTTAATTGTAACACAATGTACATTTATTTTTATGTCAAGGATGGGGAAGTTTCTGTTTGTTTAAAGAGAGCAAAAGGAACTGTTCTGGCATTCACTTCTGAGTAGAGAATAACCTTGGTTTACACAGCAGCATTCATTCATTTAGAACAATACAGTCTAAAATGTTGTGACTAAAACAGAAAATATTACTCGATTGTATATTAAAAATTTTAATTGAAAAAAAAACATGTAATGTTTTTTATATGTTTTATGTTGTTTAACACACATTAATAGCAGGTTCAATGGCATAATCAAATAGTTATAAGCAACCCAATATGAGACACACTCACCTTTGAAAATGTCATTACCATTTCTTGAATAAGAAGAAATTTTGTGAGTTAAAATGGTTTTCTGTTTCATTCTTCACCGAGATAAACATATTGTTGATATTGACAAAAAAAGTCCATCAAATGCCAAGTATTATTCAGTAATATTTTGTACCAAGAATGTCAGTAATTTCAAAGAAATTTGCTCTGTAAGGTTGGTCAACCGGTTAGTGAAATCACTAATTTTACTGTAAGTCCTTCTAACTTTTGTCTTATCTACTTTTAGGTAGAATTCATAAGAAAGCTATCTATTGTAATTGGTACCATGATTCGACCTCCAGAAAATTTCAACATATCTTCACGTTTCACATCCCCCAGATCCCAAAACCACCATCAAATATATATTTCACTTTTTGTGAACATAATAACTGCTGTAATTTTGCGCCAGTCAGTTTCAAACTGATATATAAAATATAACGATCAAAATCTCAGTTGAGTTCGTTAATGGGAAAAATTGGACCATGGGGGCTTTTTTGTAAAAAAAAAAAATTTCTCACTATAACTTTCTTATTAAGTAAAATATCAAATTTGTTTTAAGTTCCTAATATTCTTTGAATAAGGGCATAAAACTTATCTAAGTAAGGTTTTTTGATTCCACCAACCATTGGCCTAGGGGGTGGAAAAAATGGGGTTTTGAAGACAAAAAAAAATAGAGTAGGAAGCTTATAAAAAGTTAAGTTAACCTGTTAATTTAAAAGTGAGATGTTTATTTATTTTAGCAGTTTTAATTTACCTGTAGCATTTACATATCATATTACTTATTATTTTAAAACTTTGTCTAAAATAAATAATAATGGTACTGTTTATAGCAATCTTAATTTAATTTGTAATTTGCAAATGTTTGGTATGCAATATTTTCTGGTGAAATAGGAACTTAGATAGTACACTTAACAAAGTAAATCTGGTGGTTGAAATTTCAGGGATAGATTAAAAGCAAACTGTTAAGTTTAATATCATTATCCACAAATATTAATAGTATAAGTTACTGACTGAATGGTAAGTGTCTAGTGTTTTTTTAACTTTGATAATCTGTGGAAGCAATTTTATTAAAAATTATTTCAACCACTGGCACATTATTTTTATCTGCTACTACATGAGGCATTTTAGTTGATGCAAAAGGCCACATAAAAATCAATTTTCATAATTCAAATAAACAAGGACTTACTTCATGAGCCAAGCCAACTGATGTGTACACAACAATGAATAAAAATATTTGTAAAAAAGAAGAGATTTATACACAGGATTTAAAGTAACATATACATTTTTGTACATTACTGAATTAAAATAAAAATACATATTACAACAATATCTACTGATAAAAATGAAAAAGGTACAAATAATTTAGCAATGATTATATAATTATTTTTTATGGGAACATTGCAATCTGTTCAGCTAGTGAACAATAAGCAATCCCTCCCCCCGGGCCCAATGAGATGAGGTTGATATGTATAACATGTAAATTAGGTATAGTCTTGTACAGAATCAGTTTGACCATTCCTGAGACAGATATCTACTGTCTAGTATTCAAATCCATATAAAAGTAACTAACTTTTTCTAGGATTTCTTCAGAACCTAATAAAAGTTAGTTGCTTTTAAAAGTTGATACAATTTCTTTTTTTATTAATTAAAACGACAAACTATTTCTTCTGTACAAATTTTTTCAAAATTATTGAAATTTAAGTAAACTGCTTTGGTCACCTAAAAGTAAATTTTTTCTTAGATGATTTTATGTAAGGACCAAAGAATTTTTAAAATTACTGTATACTATGCCATTTCAGTTCATACAAAAAATTTGACTTATTCATCAACTTGTACTTTGAGAGAAAAATCAAGTTACATACTAATTGAAGTCAACTATGTATTTTATAATTATATAATATATAAGATATTAATTATAATTCGGTTTCATGCTGTTGCTCAGCTTTGAGCAGAGTACTACTAAAGAGACTTCATTTAAAATATTTTAGTACGTTCCAAAGCAAAATTTCCTAAATTATTAATTTGTCAGTGCCTATTTTCCAGTATATTTTCCTAGTATTGTTATTTTTTCACTCTAATTGTCCTATTATTAGAAAATCATTTTTTTCAATAATCATCGATTTCCATAGTAACGGACTTTATTTCTTGCTTTATGTTTGCAAGCTTAATCACAAAATTTGGGGTTGGTTAGAAGCTACACTGAGCAAGTGAAAAGATGGGTGGGTAGTTTTTCAAATGAAACGTAAGTAACAATTTTCCTCTTGTTTGAAACTGTTAGTATGCAAAATTTCAATCGTAATAAAACTTATTATACAAATATACAAACATTCTTCTTTATATATTGCTTCGACGGCATGTGGCATTTCGAACATTATGGTAGCCCTGAAAAGAGCTCTTTGAGGTTTTTGAAGCGTCTGTAGTCATGCGGCTTGTCCGTTGGAATCGGACCGAGCTTTCCCTCAGCGGCAGTGGGTCCCCACTACAGCGTGGCAGTGTTCTCCACCAGCGCGGCCGCGGCGGTTCTCCCCGAGCAATCCCATGCTGGGCCGGCTCCTGCTAATCGGCCTGCCGCCAGAGCGCTTGAAGCCCGGCAAGCTAGGGAGGGAAGGTAACGTCCGCGCCCAGCGTTCCCTCGCAGGCCGGACAGGTCCGCTGCAACGGCGGGGATGTTGGTATCCGCCGGGAGCACACTGGGCCGGCCAGAGAACTTAAAGATGAAGTTCTCGCCGGTCTTTTGTAGGCGCCTGAGTGGGAGAGTTGCACGGAAGCGGCACTCCGTATAAAAGCGCCACAGTACTATACTGTACTTCCGCTGACACCTGAACGGCTAGCGTTCATACCAAAGTGGCCATACTATCAAACCTTCACGACCATTCCACCAAACTGTGAATCGAGTATCTAATCTCTGACTTCTAGGTGGTGCCCCGTCTTGCTGATAGTAATGGCGTACATCCTGATCGTCTAACTGAGGAATCAGAATTTGAAGCATGTCCAGATAAACGATATCATTTATGATTGCATCTTGGAACGGGCCGTAAAGTCTTTATTTACACAAAAAACATTGACCACCAATATGCTATTGGCTATCACGAATGTGCTGCAAAGTTTCATGAGGGTTTTCGATACCCTATATTCGGGTGTTCTATCTTGCCGCTGATGTGATACGTTGAGAAACTACATTTTATCCATCATTTCCATAGAAAATTGCAGCCGAGCAACTTTTTCGTCATCTGTACTGTGTTGGGCTTCAATTGCAATCGTTTACGTAATACGAGCCAAGAAGTCATTTGTGGAATGCCAGTCTCACGTCGAATTGGTTTCTTCGGGCAACGTAGAAAGCTTTCTCTGAGTTAATTCACAGCAACTTCAGGGACGCGTAGGTGTCCTGTATGATAACAGAATAATTTGTCTTAACGAAGGTTTGGTGCCAAGAGTACTAGGAAATGCCTACTAGGAGGCTCTCTATCGTACGAGAAGCCTGCAGTAATTTTCTAAGTTATATAAATAAATTTTTATATGCTTTTAACGTTATGAAGTCCTTTTTGAATCACCTGGTACTTTCTGAGATTGCTTTCTTATTTTCTTCTGAAATTTTTGCAGCTATTTTAGATTATCTTGGATTCTTTGGTTTTCATCTCTTAGTATTTCCCTAGATAGGTTTTTATTTCAATTATTTCATCTGTAATATTTAATCCATTTAAGTCTTTTTGGATTTGTTTGAACCATTTGCTTTTAGTTTACCTTTTTTTGAAGAATTAAAATATTTGTTTTAAACGTCTTTTTTTGTTCAATTTTCAGTTTATTTTTATCGGGGATTAATTTTATTTAATTATTTTAAAATCTTGGGCCTAATACTTTCCTTTCTTTTCTAAATTTTCTAGAATTTCTTTATTGCTTTGCGTAAGGATTTCAGCTACGTATAGAACTTCAGCACATGCGACTCCCTCCGGAGAAGGCAGCGCATTGCTCCCTTTAAATAACTAGGGCCCTGCCCCGTTAGGCGTATTCCTGCTAGCCCAAGGTGCTAACCCATCGGGTTGGTCTAGTGGTGAACGTGTCTTCCCAAATCAGCTGATTTAGAAGTCGAGAGTTCCAGCGTTCAAGTCCTAGTAAAGCCATTTTTACACGGATTTGAATACTAGATCGTGGATACCGGTGTTCTTTGGCGGTTGGGTTTCAATTAACCACACATCTCAGGAATGGTCGAACTGAGAATGTACAAGACTACACTTCATTTACACTCATACATATCATCCTCTGAAGTATTATCTAAACGGTAGTTACCGGAGGCTAAACAGGAAAAAAGAAAAAAAAAGCCCAAGGTGCTAGTATCGAAAGGACTTCAGCGGACGGACTGAAGGGGAATCACGCCGGGAGTACGAGGCTCAAAAGCTTAGTTTCCTACAGTCAGACCCAGTAAATAATTTTCACGGTGCTCCATACGGATAGGAACGCAAATCAGCAAATCCGTCCGCTACTAAATAACACCCAATAACCCGCCCGATAATAGAAAGGTACAGCAGCAAGGGACTTGTCCAGGCTCTGCGTGTAGGGAGAAATAATGAAAATCCCGTCATTCTTGCGTTCCGTTCCGTATAGGAATTGTGGTTTTATTCTATCAAATCTTTGAGTTCTACGACAGGGCTGCAGAGATTTAAACCAAAAGCGTTTAGTTCTACCCGAAGTGTTGACAGTCCTAACTGTACTGAGATGAACCGAGACAGGACGTCGCGTCGTAGATAGCAAAAAGCCAGCCGTTTGTCTAGCAATCCATCCCCAACCTCTGCGTCAACTGAGCTTTTTAAAACATTGAAAATAATACATGAGAAAAAAATCCTGTTGCTTTGATTATGAAATTAAAATTTTATGAATAATTGATTTTGAATAATCATTTACAATTAATTGGGTTAAATATAGAAATTACTCTTATAAATTTTAAGTGTATAGAGATCAGGTAATTATTTCTCACCATTCCTTTAAAATGAAAAAAAAAAAACAATTAGTATACCAAAATTAAAGTTTGTAGTTCAGAACACCTTAAACAAAAATTGATAAATATCATTTTGCTTGATCGGATTTAGAGTTTTGTGTAATTTGATTCCACTGATCGTAGGTTCTGAACCTAATTTAATATAAGTTTCGAATTTTTTATGTTATAAACTATAAACAGAAATCGTTATTAGGTGTACAATTACCACTATTTGTTGGTTCATGATGTTCACTATGCATGTTCTGAAGAGAATGAATAAAACGTGAATATTATCTGCATTTCAGTGGACCTGACATCAATGGCATGTTTAGCACAATGCAAAAGTTAAAAAAAACCACTTCAAATTTTCCAAAATAAGACGAGTATGTTATTCTTAGGGATGGCTATATGGCTATATTTTTTATTCACTTAGTGTATGTTTTTAATATTATATCGTACTAAATTGTAAAATTTATAATTATATATTGAACATTAAATACAATTATCTTAAAACTAAATTCGATTTTACAGAAATATTATTTCTCATAATTTTAAACATTTAAATTAAAACGATTGTAGTATGATCGTGTGTGTTCGTCTATACTCGGAGATGATCGTTATGTGGAGCGTTAGTTATGAGCAGGTAAGAATGATTAATGCTACCTTAGGGAGTTCAGTTGCTTGTTCTATCTCGTCTGTGTAGTTGTTTATATTCGTCTCGTACGTACGTATCGTATCGTATTGTATCCTTATACTCACAGTGTAGCGGTTATTTATTATCTTTTTTGTGATACACAACAGTTCATTCGCACTTTTTGTCATGTGTTTGTTTGATTTATTACCAATCACTTAAAACACGTTTTAATAAGAAACTATGTATTATTATTAGATTTATTATATTATTATAATTACTATTTTTGGATAGTTTATTTAGTAATGTTTAAATTTTGTTACTTCTTATGATCGCTGTTGGATTCATCATAATTTAAAGGTGAGTTTTCTTTTTGTCTCATTAGTAAAATAATACTTATTATGTTTTAAATAGTTTAAAAACACATCATTTTTTATTAATAATAAAAATAAAGATTTAAAGAAATATTTTTGGTTAGATTTCAGTAATTTTGCCTATTTTAACCTAAGTGTAAACACCTGTTGAACGATGTTGTTATTATTGTCTTTTTTAGAAGTGTTTAATCGACTACGCGTGATTTTACAAAAATTATATTAATTGATATTTTTACGTATTTGAAATTGTAATTAATACAAATATCAATTATTTAAGATAAATTGAGGGCGTAACTAGGTGTAATTAAATACGAGATTTATACTTTAACTGTACGTAAAACTTGAAAATTGTAACTAGGTGTAATTAAATACGAGATTTATACTTTAACTGTACGTAAAACTTGAAAATTGTTTCAGTAATAAACTTTGCTTAACTGAATCTGTGGAACAATTTTTATGTTTTTTTTTAACTTTTATTTTATACTTATTTAAATTTAAAAATATACATTAAAAGTACATTATTTTATTCTAAAAAATATTTATTACGTTTTTATTTCAATAAAAAATTCTAATAGTTTTGTAATAAAAGTTTCTTTGAAATAAACTGTTTAACCGATAATTTTTTAAAGGTGTCATAAATTTAAATGTGTCGTTAATAAGTTATTGTTTTTCTCTTGTATATTCTCTGTGTTTAATTTTTTTTTTGTTTCATTAACTATGAAAAAAAAAATTGTAATTATACATTCGAATTATATTAAATTTTTTTTTATTAATCTAAAAGGTGAAGCAACTGAATGTTCTTTTGTCTGCATTTTAGCTGACAATGTAGATAATCTAGATAATACTAATTAGTAAACAATTTTTTTATTTGATTTGGCATCCTGAATATTGCAAATTGTTGTATAATTCATGAAATATTATATTATTTTTTTGTATTACAATTTTTCATCTGGAAAAGTTTCCAGAATTTTAGAAAAAAAATCCCATTTTTGGGAAAATTAGTTATTTCTGTACGCGCGTAATTAATTAAAACCGTATATTTACTTAGAAATCTAAAGTATTACCCTAAGGGTTCCAGTAAACCCTCCAATATTATCTTTAGTCTAAAAGCTATTTATATTTTTTACTTCCATACAGCTTTTATACTAAAATAAAAAAAAAAATGTTTAACGTTTACTGGAACTCTTATGGCAATACTTTAGATTTCTGAAATAAATATTCACAGTTTTAATTAATTACGTGCATAGTACTTAAATTTTTATTATTTACAGGTAGCTTTCATTAAAGCTTTGATTTCCGATTTTTTTAAATCTATTGCTCTTAGCTGGGATAATACATTGCTTCGTGAATGGGTATCAAAAGTTAAGTAACATAGAATGAGATAAATAAGTGGTTGATGATCGTATATTTATATTGTGAGCTGTGCCGATAGTATTTTTAGTAGGGTTCGTTTTAGAAAAGGTATTCGGCCGTAAAAGTCAACCGTAAAAGTGTAGAAAACTGGAGAGTTATTTTTAAAAGTTTTTTTTTGTTTTTTATTGGTTTGTACTAAATCCTTCCCTGAAAACGAAAACTTTATTGTAGATAAAGATGGAAAAAGTTTATTCTAAGTATTATCTGTATTGAGCCGTTTTGAACTATTGAAATAAAATATTTTTTGCCTGTTTTATAAGCATGTACTTGAATTTATTTTAATGGTTGTAGGCGACCTGAAATAAGTAATACACTCCAAAATATTACACTTCAAGAATAACAAGTTTCCATGCCAGTTGTGAGTGAAGTGGTTTTCGATAACTTTATTCTTCCTAATCCAAAATACAATCGCATACCAACGCGTCAAGCCCTTTTAACGCGTCTAGTGCCCTATTAGTGGCACTTTTATTGTATAGTAAGCATTATTCTCAGAGAAACGAACTCTGACGGGAACTTTTTATACCTATATATATATTCCAGTTGTAAGAAAGGAGTGACAATTCAGTGCAACAATTAATAAATTCCTTGCTTTTTGAAATAATACTTTGAATGATCAGGACTACACTTTTACTGTATAGTAAGCATTATTCTCAGAGAAACGAACTCTGACGGGAACTTTTTATACCTATATATATATATATTCCAGTTGTAAGAAAGGAGTGACAGTTCAGTGCAACGATTAATAAATTCCTTGTTTTTCGAAATAATACTTTGAATGATCAGGACTAAAGTATGTATTATCTTCAGTATTTCTAGAGAAAACGTCTTTATTATTACGACATAAACCTCTTTACGCTTTTTTCTGCTGCAAAAAATGCCGCAAAATTCTTTTGCTTGTGCGTGGGTTATGGAAATGGAGATTTATTTAGCGTATAAGAAATGCAATTCCTGACCGCGTTTCAAACCTGGGACCTCCGGATGAAAGGCCGAAACGCTATTTAATATCAGTACTTTTTCTTTACACCTATCCTGGTGTACGCGTACTGAGCACAGAGTGAGTTAATTTGGTTTAATAGCTTTTGTTTTAGGAGGAATTTGCTTAATTATATTAAATATTATGAAAACTCTGACGAGAGGGTGGGAAAATACTGACAGTTCTTAATGAAAATCTACTTTATACTTTTTAGCCTAGCAGATAGTACAATCACAAATACGGATATTAAGAAATCATGTTTTTACGAATCTTTACAGAAAATCAATAAAATAAATTTCATCAATAGATTTGATTATTTTTTCTTCTAAACTTACTGTTGGATATATCCACCCACATCTAAATTTTTATCATATTTTGAACAATTTTCAAAAAAAATAAATATTACTAAAACATTATTTAGGACTAAGTAGGAGGACTAAATAAAACATTTTATTGGCACTAAAGCGTAGTTTTAAATATTGTTCTAAACTATTATATTGCTCCCTTTCGATTTTGAAACTTACATTTTTTTTCTCAATTTTTTCACAGCGGAAGAATAAAAATGTATTATATTAATTTTTTTTCAAACACCCTATAATATTTTTGTTGAATTCTTTGATATTAAAAAAAATAAATTACGAATCTTCGATAATTTTTATAAGTTTTTACAGATTTAAAAATGTATTGTAGAACCTCTTTTCAAATTATTTTTCTTTTAAAAATAAAAAAAGAAGTGTAAGGTTGTAAGGAAATGTTTCTTTATAAAAATTCCGGTTATGCATAACTGTGTGTTTTTTCCAACAATTTTTTTTAAATACCATTATCTTTTTTCTTCCTTATACGAAGTAAAGGAAGTTTACGCGAAAGGAAGATCGCGAAAACTTTCGGTTTTCAGATTTCAACGGAAATATCCATTTTGACTATCCCTGAATCCATTTTTGCTAGTTTCAGGGTGACATCTGAACGTACTTACGTATGCATATACGTACGTATGTATCTTGCATAACTCAAAAACGATTAGCCGTAGATAGTTAAAATTTTGGATTTAGGACTGCTGTAATATTATTATATTTAATAATATATTATTTAATTTAGATATATTATCCAATTTTCATATATTATTTTTAATCTATTTATATTATATTATTATTCTTATATTTTTAATTTAAATATATTGATTTATTAATAATTAATAATCTCTGATTGTAAAAAAAACGTTTACAACAATAAATAATAATTCAATAATACCAATAAAAAAAATGAAAAAAATTACACATTTAAAAAAATGTGTAAAAAAATGTTTTCTTTTAATTTTTATAATATCGATTATGAAGGTTACGAAATACGTATATGCCAGCTAATGTGATGTTTCCTTTCTTAATAAAGTTATTATTTTTATTTCGTTGCAAGCTAATGTATTTTTTAATTTGTCTAGTTTTTGCACCTTTAATTAAAAAAACAATATATATATATATATATATATATATACATATGCTTTCTCCTCGTCTATTCGTAATTTTATTTAATTTAAGGTGTATAAAATAAAGGTTAAAGTATATTATATATACGGAAATGCGGTACATTTTTTTTAACTTACTTTCTCAATGGAGTTTAAAAAAATCATAATTTTCAAAATTATTTCTCAAATTTTTTAAAAATTTATTTCACAATTTATTTGTCTTAGTCAAAATGTCATCATAATCAAATAAAAGAATCACTGTTGTTTTTTTGCTTTTCCTTGTACAAAGTAAAGGAAGTATTGTGATCGCGAAAATTTTCAGATTTCAACGGAAATATCCATTTGACCATCCCTGAATCCATTTTGACTAGTTTCGTCGTGACGTCTGTTCGTACGTACGTATCTTGCATAACTAAAAAACGATTAGCCGCAGGATGTTGAAATTTTGGATTTAGAACTATTGTAGCATCTAGTTGTGCACCTCTCCTTTTGATTGCAATGGACTGGACCCAAAAGTGTCCAAAAAAGCTCAAAATTCAAAGAATTTGGATTTTGGACTTTTTCTTAATTGCTGTAATAAGCCCTCATTGAGAAATTTTCAGCGATATATCATAAGTGGTACTTATTTTCATTGGTTCCAGAGTTATAATTTTAATTAATGAAATGTTTAGATCTTTAGGCACATCGGTTCGAACCCGACTTTTTTCTTTCTAATAATCTCTTTTTTAACTTATTTTTTAATTTAAATATATTGACAATAATTATTAACCTCTGATTGATTGTAAAAAAGATATTTACAATAAATAAAATTCAATAATAACAATAAAAAAATATCAGAAGCTATTAAATGAAATAAAATTTTATGTTCTTTTCATTTAAAAAAAATGCGTTTATGTAATAGGCGTACAAGGAAGTTATGTGGTGTCCACATCATCTTTTTATTTTATGTTGTATTAAATTTTAATTTTCTTTATAAATTCAGAACTATTTTATTGATGATAAAATAAAATAAAAAAAATTATAAAGATCTCTTCAATACAGAATTGAAATTTTTTATTTGCAAATTGTTGAAATTAGTAGAAACGTAATTCTTGATCCAAGTAGAAGCAACATTTTAAAATAAATAACTTTTCCGTATAAATCCGAAAAGGTATCTTCAGAATAAAAATTACTCTTATTTCCTATTAAAATTTTTATTCTGTGTAAAATTTATTTGTAATTACAAATATACAAACAATTACATGCAAACAATTTATAGAAGCCCAAAGATGAGGTGAGATTGTTTTAGTTTTAATCAACATTAAAATTAATTTCTTTTATTAAACGGTTACATTCTTGATACTGAATTTTACTTACTACTTTTGAAACCTCATGGCTATATGAATTTTCAAATCCTTCAAAATGTTATAATTTGTTTATAACGGATAAAAGTTAATTTTATTAGATAGACAAAACATTGAAAGTATTTCGTTTTAGTTTGTTTACGAAATATTATTATTTAAATACGTTTTCCAAATTCTTTATAACAATTAATTATTGATAAACTTAATTGAAAAGTATTAATAATCCTAATATTATTGCATTTAACGATAAGCATAAACAGTGGTAATTAAATGTTTAGAGTAAATTGCAAAAATTGAATAACGGTTGTTAATTATGCAATAGCCTTTACTTACGCGAAGTGGTAATAGGTTAATAACAACCTATATTGTTTACCTAATGTATTTTTTATATAAACCACACTATACCACACCCCTCCTCTTCTGTAACTCGTTACTTCTGCAACAGATTTTCATGGTGAAAACTTTTAAATATTTTTATTTTGACATATTTTTTCTTTTTTGCATATTTTTTGGTATAATATTTTTCTTGTTCTTATATAATGATTCTTAACTTATTTGTCGTCTGAGAACACAGTGTTCTCAGACTTGTCATATAATATTAAAGCTCCAAAAGAACACAAGATGACAAGGGAATACAGGGCTCTTGCTATTTAAAAACATACAATCGATTTCAAAAGAAATTTTGTCAAAACTATGAAAACACCGCAGTTATTAAAAACGCATTCTTAAAATAAATTCGTCAGTGCTTAGAAAACACAAAAAAGCATAAATAAACAGTTCTCTTGACATCCATCCATCCACCTACGAAGAAATAGTGTTTGAGGCGCCTCGGAGATGAAAAATCTTCATCTCAGATACCACCGATGGTGATTAAGAGGATGTTTTCCGGCCGGTATTGGATGATACCAGCCCAGTTGGAGCAGGGAGTATTGCGTAAAAATCTAGACTGGATGCAACCCTCGCTGAAATTTTTGGGGTGACTGAAATGCTCACCTTCTTTCTTGGAGTCCTTGTGCTTTCGAAGACTTCATAGCTCTTTTATCTGCAATCACAATCTTATCAGACTTGTTTGCATTCTTACCACGTCTTCCTTAATCTTATGACAAGTCGGAGGAGTGATTTTGGCCTTAATATTTTTATGTACAATTTCAAATTTTATTAGAATAAATGCAGTACCTTTTGCAATTATTTTTATTTAAAAACATATATGGTTATTTTGTTTTCTTAAACAGGTAGAAGTTATATTTATATATATTTTAGGTAAGCATTGTGTCTTTTACTTATCTTGTGCACATGTGCTCTCATCCATGTGTTACTGCTATTTGTTAAGTTTTGGATGCATATAAGAAAATTTATTTATTTATCTTTTTACCTTCATTTGTTAAATCCAGTAATGCTTAAGAATTGTGTTGAATATTTATGGTACATTGAATACAAAAAATTCTCAGAACTTTTTTTTTTAACCTTGTCATTTTATTAAACAATGGAATAAAAACTCTGCATTATTATATTTAAAATTTATTTTATCTTTATTGTATTTAGAATATTTTTTTTAAAAAAAAAAGGTTAAAAAAAAGTTACTGAAGGTTATTTCTGTTCGTCACTAAAAATATCTGTTACAATTTTTTTAATCGATGTGATTTTTTTTTTGTGACAATAATTGAGATAAAGTATAAGAAACAAAAAAATATATTAAAATGATGTAAAAGTGACATCATATTGTAAATATTACAAAAATGGGGAAAAAATCTCTCTCTATGTTAATTCACAGTTTATTCTGATACGTGATTCGCTACTGTCAAGAATCTGTCAATTTGAATAAGTCAGTGATATCAGCCTATATTATCCAAGGAATCACGCGTTTTCAAGCCGCGTGACTTGCTAGGAAGAACAATTATTTATTACCAGCGCATGACATTACGTTATGAGTATTTTGCAGGTACTATAATTATTTGTGTTATTGCGTGACTTAGGGAACGCGGTAACATCATCATGGTAGGGAATTTAATGTTACATCTCGAGCATATCCTATTAAGGATACCCAGTTTTTTAATTTTATTAAAAAAAAATGTTTCATTTTTTCCCTAATTCCATGATTTATTTGAGTACATATCTAAGAAATGTAATTTATACAGCAGAATTTAAATTAGTCCAAGTAGTTTCCGAATTGGTTTTTTGTTTTAAAAGTTGGAATTTATAATATTACAATATGGCTGGCGTGATGTTCTTCGAAAACAATATGTATAACATTGTTGCCGTTAAAATTATCTGTTATTGAACAGCGTATAATTTTTATTTTACTTTAAAAAATTACATTCGTGTCTTGAAAAAAATCTATGATGAAATATTAATTTGAAACAAAATTTTCTATTTATGAAGGATATTTCCATATATTTTTATGTCAGAAGATAAATTATGATGTCGAAGCGATAGAATGATTTAAGGAAATAGCATCAAAAGTTTAATATATAAGAGGGAAGTTGCCAGTCACATTATTCGTTACAATAATGTAAATCTATCAAAAATAGCATTGTGTTCAAAAAATACTCTTTGTATAATGAGCCTTAAAGAAGAATATGAGCCTTATAATAATGAGCCTTACTTCCTTAAAGAAACCGAACGTTGATTTAATGTCGTGACGAAGAAGCTAGAGGAGATTTTTATGACTTGTTCGAGGAATTTTTCCAAAAATCTTACTTGGTAAAAGAAAAAGTAAACATTAATAAAATAGTGTGAAGTATTTTAATGCACAAGGTTTACTCGCATGTCCTAGTTATACGTACAAACGGCGTAATCTGTGACGTGGTCAACGAATAGACAATTGGAAACATTTCACCCTTTTGAGAAAAAAATTTAGATTTAAATTTTGCATTCAAAAAGTATGTGAAATGAGAAAATAATTAGCCGGGAGTTGAAATTTCAACTGTTGATTATACTAAAGGTTAAAGCGAAATAATAGTTTATTCAGTAGTAAAAATGATCATGTATAATTTTCATTCTAAATAATGATGAAGCTCTCATCAATAACCGTTTAGAGTAAAACTTCCTTGAACCTTTATAGGCTTCTACTTATCCTCATATTAATTTTTATCAAGCTCAAAAAAAAATTCGATAATGATCGTCCATATACAAATTAGCTGGATAAATAAAATATAACTGAAACACCTTATATTAGATCTTTCTGAGTATCTTATCTTAAATAATAAAGATAAATTTCTTGACCCTATTTCTTTACAAACTGTCAATATATATGTTCAAGAAAATTAATCACGTATTTAACAAAAAAAAAGAAAAGAAAACAATCAAAATAAGCCTTAATATTGATAATTTGAAATTGATGAGGTAGGATAATTTTTTTTTTTTTATTGATGATTGTTTTATTCACAACCATTTTTTGCTTTTGTTTAACCATGTTGGTCGTTTATTTTGCTTGTTTTTTGAGTTCTTACTGATAGATTTGTTTGCGACCACGATGCTAGATTAAAAATTGCTGTAAGATAGGTTTTACAGTTAAGGTCTTTTCTCCTTTTAAAATTTTACGGGAGCTGAGTTTAAGCCAGGTTGATTTCGAACTTCTTTAATTTATTTTAATTGGTACGAAAGGATTTTTAGTAATATTTATTTACTAATTTGGCAGATTTAAGTGCTTTAAATCTAGAATTTAAAGTTTTATTTTTTTAAATACGGCAACTCAATAAAATTTATTACTAATTAAATAAATTTTACTTATTATAAAATATGCTCATATTCATATTCATTAAAATTTTACAAATAAAAAAAAAATTGAAATACTTTTCATTGCTTCGTTTGGAACCTTAAAGTTTTTTCTTAAAATTTTCCGATTTCCATCCCTATTTATTCTATGTTAATCGTTTATTTTCAACACATTTACTACATTCTAAATCTTCATTTATCTATTATATCCAATATTTAGCTTCTCTACAATTTTTACTTTCTGTATGTCCCCGTCTATCATGTAATTAATTTAAAACTAACGTTTTAATATGTTTTAAAAAATGTTCATTTGACATTTCTAGTAACTTTTTTTTAACCTCCGGGACCACCGTTAGGTATTGCTTCAGAGGATGAGGTGAATGTTTTGTAGCGTATGAAAATACCGTGCCTGACCGGGATTCGAATCTGGAACCTCCGGATGAAAGGCCGAGACGCTCCACTCGCGCCACGGAGACCGGCAACTTCTAACTTACCTTTGGTTTCTGTCAGAATACCATCATTATCCTTTTTTCTTTTGTTTATATTTATTACTCATCTTTCAAATTTTTCCAACAATACTATATTGTTTCATCTTTTACAAATTCAAAAGCAACATTTTTCTGAATCTGAGCTCACCTATCATCTCTCCTTATATTTTATCCCAAATTTTTTTAATTTTGAGATCTACACATGTCATGTAAGTGAACATTCTGTTTAAGCGTATTTTAAGCTAATCAAAGGATCAGAATGGTTCGGATTTTTGAAATCAAACATACTTGTTTCCTGCTACCAGGATTTTTCTGCCTTTATATAACTGTGAGTATGAAATCCTTTGACTGATATGAAATGTAGAATTATACTATCCATCATGTAATAATTTAAAAAACATTTTTAAAATTGACTAATAACTAGGAAATAGTAATAATTTATAAATAAATAAATAGTAATAAAAAAAGTAAGCATTCATGCATCTAGCCATGTATGCTTAAATGAATACATGCAAAGGAAAATTCTGCATTATGTGGTGTTTTTTGTTTATTCAATCCATTTAACAATAATGGTTTGATGTGTAAATCGATGCGAGTTTGTTTTTATTTTTGCGTGAGTACGTCTGTAAAACAATGCCAGATGAATTGAATCGGCCCTCTGCATGGAAAAAACTTTTCTGAACCAATTTCGTTTCGGATAAATAAAATTAAACTGTACTGTGTAAAATTATTTTTTAGGAAATATACATTAAAAATTTTCCAATATTTTTTTTAAATTTAGAAAAATTAAACTAGATTTAATTTTCTTTGTGTATATTAGTAATTATTATTTTTTAAATCTAATACTAGTTCATGATGAATGACGTTTCAGTCAGGGTTTGTAAAAATCTGTACTACAGTTTTTTATTCGTGATTGCAGATCTGGTCGGAGATATAAAATAAATAGGATTAAGAAGTCGATCTAGGTTTAAATACCTCGACAGCTAATGTTAGATACAATTAGCCTAATTTAATTTAAAGTTTTATTCGCTGATTTTAGGTAGAAAGTCTTATCCTAACTGCTATCTGTCAGGTTTTTTAATTTTTTTCTGCTCGCAAAGATTTATTTCATGATATATTTTATACCTGTGCGATTAGTCTTAATTAACCTGTAATAATCATTATATATACCATTATAAAGAAGATAAAAAAAAATAAAGATATGACTCATGCATCCACGCTCACTTACAACACTGAAATTTTTTAACTCAAGAATGTCTCATAAAATTTTCACACACACAACTTTAGATACACTACTATAACATATCTAAATCTTGCTACATGCTTTATCCAGTAGTTTTGGAAATTTTCGAACATGTATTTTACAAGCCTGTATATATATATTTAGAAATTATCTATACAGGCTTGTAAAATACATATTGTTGTTCGAAAATTTCGAACAATATATATATATATAAAGTGAATGGTATTTTTCGACTTCTCATACGTCAAAATATAAAGACCCCAGTCAAGACCATTTCACCCTCACCCCCCTCTCAGTCAAGACCGAATTTAATAGCGTATTTTTCTTCTAAAAGTCGTTAAAAAAAAGTTCCTATTTTCGGTATGAGAATATATTCATATGAATATATATATAAAATTATTTTCATATATTTCGGTATATTTTCATTCTAATATATCGAAATTGTAGTTATTATATTTTAACATTTTAATAGATATCTTTACCTAGTGTAAACTATTAGTTGAGAAAGTTTATACATCTTTTATCATCGTGAATGATTTTTAGAAATTTTCTTACATAACATTTATGTATTTTATATTATTTTGTAATAATTTTAATTCTATAAAAAATATGTTATCTGTAATAATCTATAAAATATTTTTTACACAAAGCAATAATAATGCGTTCCTTATTTATTCCTCACTTAATACTCATTAACAACAATGGTAATCCATACAAAACAACCATAAACTTATACAGAAACAATAAATTACATAAAATTTGTTCGACGAAACATGAATATAAATTAAAGAAATGAGGAAATCTGGTGATGTTATGATAGTAGTTATTTATAAGTCTATATTGACGATGACAAAATGAAGCAATTTATAGTGATTAGGTTTTTTTTGCTTAATCCTTTCTTACGTAATAAATATGATATTCTTTGTATTTTTACCTTGTGATTCTCCAAAACTACTAATATTTTAATAAATATACCGGTTTCTTTCCCGAATATATAATATTTGTAATCAGTAGATATGAATAAAACAACAACCTGTTCATATATACAGAATGTTATCACGAAGTTCTCTGGGACCTTCATAACCTATTCTACTCTCCTAAAATGCATCGTTTGCTAATTACGGCTAGTGAAAGATTTCGCATGGATTTCAACTACCCTGGTGAAATTTCGTACTAAAATCTCTAGGACATTAATTATAGAGCAGAATTAGTGATATATTATGGTTTTTGACCTGAATAATTGAATAAAATAAATTTTAGGTCCGTATAGGCAGTCGGTTTTGAGAAATTGGGATTATTTGTTTTATTATTTTTTATTTATTTTTAATATTTTTTTATTTTTACGTTATATATTTTATTTATTTTTTATGTTTGAGTGCAATAACTTTGTTAAATAGGTAATGAATATACAAAACCTTTAAGCAAACTTATATAAAATTTAATTCTGGACAAAATGGTGTAAGAATAAGTTTCTACACAAAACAAATCTACAATTTTGTGAAAAATTAATTTGATCGCATTATGGATGGGGCTGTAAAACTTCAAGGACAGCCCTGAAGAACAAAAAAACAGTACAGAAGCATGCCAAGAAATGTATTGAAAATGACGGGTTCATGTTTGAACATTTATTGTAATCGTAAATTGGTTATAATTCACTTTGGTCTAGTGTACTGTTTGTAAATAAAATTCGAATTTTTGTTTAATAAAATTTTAAATTTTGAATAAAATTTTCTAACCTTTCTTTGTTTTATTCAGTTTACCTTAAAACCATTTTGTTTAAAATTAAATTCTCTACACGTTTTGTTTAAAATATTTGTTTGTATTAGCCATTTAACAAAGTTATTATACGTCAAACAGAAAAAAATGGGGTTTTTACAGTGCAAAAACCATAAGACATCACTAATTCTGCTCCTTGATTAACGTCCTAAAGATTTCAGTACGACCTCATTTCACCGGGGTCGAAAAAAGTCGACCACTCCTAAGAAGTGTGGTTAATTGAAACCCAACCACCAAAGAACACCGGTATCCACGATCTAATATTCAAATCCGTATAAAGGTCTACCTTTAGTAGGACTTGAATCCTGGAGGAACTCTCGACTTTCAAATCAGCTGATTTGCGATTTAAGCAGGAACATTATACGAGATTTATGTTGCTAACATAATCTATCGAAAGCTTTTATTTTAATGCGTAACATGAGAAATATCCTTATTCCCGTGAAGACTATTTGTGTGCTGGGATTTGCAAATACAACTTATCGTTTGAGAAAAATAATAAATTATATTGTTAAAATAATTTTTCAGTAATTTTTATGTAATAATACAATTGTAATAATTCCTTAAGTTATATAAAGAAAAATAGCTAATATTTTGGGTTGCAGGTTATTGTTATTTCTTGGAAGATTTAACAACAGGTATAACTTTTTATATGTTTTATTCCTATTGTGATTACAGTTTTTTTCTACCTACGTATTTTCTGATAGACTACTGAATATACCTGTTTACAAATGACTTGACTATAAAAGGAGCAGTTTATCCTGTGGAAGGAAAACATTTCTTTTGTGTGTGTATATATATATATATATATCTAACATTTATTTTTAGCTTTTAACTTTAAACCCTTATTTATTTATCTATATATGGGTATATAAAACAAAAAAATATGATTAAACATCTGTATTCTTTGAAATAGCAATTGACTATACTTTTTTTTTTTTAATAGTTGATTTAACGCGAAACTATTACATTAAATAATAGAAATAAAAGTACTCTTGTCTTCTTCGAAAACATCATGTTCTGTCTTTTATTTTTCCTCCTTTCTTTTCTGCCTTGTTCTAGCCTAAGTAAAGAATCCTTATATTAGGATATTTCTTTGGTTAATGCACTTTGGCTATTGTGCACTTAATGCTTTTCTGCTGTCATCTGATTCGTGGTCTACCTGTTGATATTTTTCCCATAATTATAATCTAGTAGGTTTCCTTACTATTGTACTTACATTTGATTTTTTAAAAATATTTTTATAAAATAAGCTTTCAAAACGTTTAGGTATATGCTTTCCGTACTATTACGTCTATCCTTTGCTTTACAACTACACTAACTTCAATCCGTATTTATTTCAATTATTTTTCTTTAAAAAAATTGTTTTCTCATCTTTTTTTTCATTTATAAATATTTGAAATTATATTATTCTATTCCCTTACATTCTTTTAAAATCGCATTAAGTGATTAATAATATATAACTATTCTTAAAAATAATGTAACCTATTTTTTACGTATTTATATGTAATTTTTTTGATGTTAATTTATAGTATGTAAGATATTGGATTTGTTTTTGACGTTATGCTACCAAACATTTTAAAATGTTTGATGGTTTTAACAATGGGTGGGAAATATTTTGACGGCAATGAAATTTTTAGAGTTGGTTACCCTTAATAATGTCAATCCTTTCAGGGGATTCCAATAGCATAGATTAAAACTGTGAACGATTTCCTAATAATTTAAAAATCGGAAGATTAGGTTTTTAGTTTTATTATTTATATTTACAAAAAAAAAAATTGTTTTTTTCTGATGAACGATACACACCCAACTTAATTTAAAATATTTATTATTTTATTTAAATATAATATTTTTTCTTTTATTTAATTCTATTATTCTAACCAAAGCGCGCGTCCATACCGTATTTAATTCGCGCGTGTCTGGCGATACTAGCGGCGATTTTACAACTTACATAGAACTAATTTCGCTTTTACGTCGGCAGATCGATGTAGCCGCGATGCTTATGCATCAGGTACCGAGTCGACCAGAAGATCAAAGTCCAGACTTAGCCAGATCAGTAAAAAGTAAGTGTAACCGTAAGTAAAAAGTGTAAAAAGGTAACTACTTTTTTACACTTAAAATATTATTAATTTATTTAATTCTATCACTCACCTGTGACCTTACAACGTAGCAGACAAATACAGCAGTACTTTTTGGGATGGGGATGCGATTTTGTAAAAACTTTTTTTTTGCAAATATTGTTATTCTTTAATCGTTAATAAATGTGCCAAGAAAAATATGACCTTAATTAAGCAAAATCTCGAGATACTGAGGATGACCTTACTCTACAGCCTCACCCCACCCCGTTGACCTTTTAAGTTGACAATTTAATGGCATCAATAAGTATAAATCAATAATCCGACCAAGTTTGGTCAAAATCGATCCAGTTGTTCCGGAGATATAAGGTAATTAGAGGCCGACACCAAACACACACACACACACACACACACACACACACACACGTATATACGAACATTAACATCCGGAAAATTTCGATCCGGTTTCTTAGGTGTCAAAAGATCCGGTGAAAACCGCATATGCCCAAATTGGACAGATTATAATACTTCCCCTTCTAGAGCTATAGCTCTGCTATAGCGCTAACTAGACGGGAAAGTAAAAATTATTCTAAGTTTAAGAAACAAAATTCTTTTGTAATAGTTACTTAAAACCGCCTGTCGTTAAACATTTTTCGTTATTGGACAAAAAAACAAATGCTCGTATTACGTCAAAATACCAATATGGTGACTTTTGAGGATGTACAACCTTATTTAAAAACTTTCAAAGATTTTTTTCACAAATAACGTAATAATGTTATGTATTTATATCAGTGTATGGTTAATATAATAAAAAACTAATAAAAATAAGTAAAGTATACGTGTATCCTGTTCATACATAAACCGTACAAAATAAAACATATAGATAAAGATGTTACAAGCTAAATAAAACATAATTGCATCATTCAGCACCGTTCTACTTTTTAACTTTCTCTACATTCAGCAAAGCCGCTGAAATAATTTCAGTAATGTATAAACATTTACATTATTTTTAAATGAGACATATTTTATTGACTATTATTTATTTGCAGTCATAGTATATTATAAGACAAGCGACTGTAGTTTGAGTTATTTAAAAAAAAAAAAATAATAATTTAAAAATATTTATATCATGGCTGAAATTTACAAATTATTATTAGCATTGATTTAAAAATAAATCTCTTAGTAATAAAAATGTACTTTGGTAAAATGTTAGTTTCTTTACTTTTTACCTGAAAGGTACCGGGTTTGAATCCTACAATTCCTAATTTTTACATGTTAAAAAGTAACCATATAAAGATAACCGTATTCCCATTTAACGGGTAATTTTCAGATTTCCTGGATGAGGCTATTTAATAATTTTAAACACACATACGTTTTAATATGCATGCAAAAGATTTTTTCCTTCATTTCTTTTATTCGATAATCTTTTCTTTTTTTTTAGTTCATAATTAATGAAAACTGAAATAAATTAAAGAATTTAATTTCAATAGGAATTGTTGTTTTTATTATTTTTTGTATTTCTTTTAAAACATGAAACTACTGAAAAACATTCGAAATTATATCAGATTTATAATTCAAGAAGCTAAACACATAAAGGGAATTTACCAATTTGTGACTGTGCTGTTTTAGGTATCTTACGTGTATTCTTTATTAATAAACATAAAAGCTTGATACTCCTTTTAATTAATATTATAAATTTTACATAATTACTAGCCTCCCCGTCGTGGCTTTGCGCTATATGGTTACTTGCGTTGCGGGTCGCGGTAAATTTTTTATTTATTTTTGTTTTTACATTTCTTCACGCCTTTCAAGATTGGATTTCGAAAAATTTAGAAATCAGTTTTTCTCATTGACATAAAGAGCAAAAAATCAAGTTGATATCTTCATTGGCTACCGAGAAATTAAAGCTCGGAATTTCAAAAAAATCTTTCTTAGCGTGCACTTCCTTCGTAAGAAGAACATGTGTATAAGTATTCATCAATTTGTCTTCAGTAGTATTTAATGGGCGTTGATGAATCAGTCAGTCATTCTACACCGGCTTCACCCGCGTTATATGGTCATTTTCGTTTCCCGTCGTCTAAACATTTTTTTTATTTTATGTTTTTTAGTCAAGTTACCAGAGGCAGGTGCAACCAGTCGCGTCGTACGTACAGTAACAGTGGAAATGGCTGTGTTGGTTAAACCGCCGCGCCGTACTCTATCGCACCCAATAACAAAAACTAAATTAAAAATACCGGAAAATGGTTTTTAGATATTCAACTGAAGAGTATTTGCAAGCCCTAAATTTAGGGAATATCTTGTTTAGTATAATGGGGAAAATTTGCAAACATTGTTAAAGTTTTTTACTTTTCTTTACCCTTTTCAAGGAAAATATCTAGAAATTGATTTTTAGATATTCATATGAAGATTATGCACACACCAAAAATCAAATTGATATCTTCATTTGTTAACAAGAAATTAAAAAATTAGCCAGAATAATTTTTTTTTCTCTCAGAATAATTTTTAGAATTTATATTTTACTACCATGGAAACTAAAATTCATATAATGTTTATTGTTTTTTTTTCTTTTACCCACAAAATAATATCTCTACCTTACTCACTTTGATACAACGAATAGATCGTTTAAAATTAAATCTATCTTTATTTTACCTTCTGTTGTAAGGATACACCAAATAATTATTAAATAATTTTAGGTTATCTATATTTATTTTATGTTATCTTGTTGAGATAATTCGTATGGATGATGTAGCTTGATTGTGACCGCGCTTACTGTGGTACTATTGAACACCAAGGTTTAAATAATATTATATGTATTGATAATCATAAATGTATTTTTTTAAATTTTTATATTGTTTAACGCTTTAAAATGATGCCTACCTAACATTATAATGTTAAAACGGAAATATTTGAATCTACCTGGTCTATGAGAAAGTCAGTGAAGTAAAATTGTATTGAGTAATTTTAATTTTATCCATAAATAAAAAAATCTGTTGTGGAGACCACATGACCCTTCTTTGTACGCCTATTAAATTACATATATTTTTTTTCATATTTTTTTTTTATTATTATTGAATTATTATTTATTGTAAAACATTTTTTACAATCAGAGGTTAATAATAATTAATAAATCAATATATTTAAAAAACAACAGTTTAAAAAAAAGGAAATTAATCGGATTCGAGCCGATGTGCCTTCTTCCCCTTGTATGAACAAATATTTCATTAATTACAATTCTGTTGGGCTATAAATCTAGAACCAATGAAAATATATACTACTTACGATAGATATATCGTTGAAAAGCCGTCAGTGGGGGCTTATTACTGCAGTTAAGAAAAAGTCCAAAATCCAAAAAAATTGGATTTTGGACTTTTTCGGGACACTTTTGGTCCGGTCGATTGCAATCAAATGGAGAGGTGCATAACTGTCCTATTCATTATGTTACAACAGTCCTAAATCCAAAATTTCTACATCCTACGGCTAATCATTTTTGAGTTATGCGAGATACATACGTACGTACAGCCTCACGCCGAAACTAGTCAAAACGGATTCAGGGATGGTCAAAATGGATATTTCCGTTGAAATCTGAAAACCAAACGATTACAATACTTCGCGATTACAATACTCCCGTGTACGAAAAGTTTATAATAAAAACGTAGCATTTTGACCACCTTAAGTAACAATGTACATAGTCCAATTTATTTTCTATTTATTTGTAAAATATATTTCGGACTTTGGGTAAAAGTACGTTACTGAAGGATAACTCATTATTTTTATGATTTTTTTTCAGTTGAGCTTAATAATGTTGCATATAAATAAACTCTAGATTTTCCATTTTTAAACCTGTTTGGATTATTACCGAAGGACCTGATTTTATAGCTTCTTTTTTAGTGCCTTCTTAAATAACTCTGTAAAAGTTTACCATTCTAATTATCATCGTTGCTCGAACATACAAAAATCATATAATTTTCAAGAAAAAAAGTTGGTAGAAATCTTTTTCCCACCAAATAAAATTTTACCACCGATAAGAAATTAATTTCAAAATTTATTATACATAATTACATAATACTGTACCGTACTTTTTTATATTATATTAATATTTTATAATATTATATGTACATAATGTTGCTTGTTCAATATTTAACTACTACTATTTCAAGAAAAAATTAAAATAATTTTTTTTCTCTAATTATATTTACGATCGGTTTCATAGGTAGATTTCATCAAAATTAGCAAGTGGAACGGAGTTTCCATGAAACCCTTTAATTAAATACATTCTAGAAACATCAATAGTAAATCGAAGATAGTTTAAGCAGTAATAAAATATAGACAACCGGGCACTAGAATCCATAAAAATTTCAGTAATACGACTAAAATCACAAGGTAAAAAAATTTGTAACATAAAAACAAAGGACACCAAAAAATAAACATAAATACTTTGATATATAACTCAAGAATAGATGCCTCGACCGGAGTATCACTTTTAGATTCCTATGTCTAATACATGTAGCCGCTTTGACCGCCTAACATCTTCGTCATTGTCTAAGAGATTAATTGCTAGATGCTAATACAGTAAGTCCTTCCCAATCACAAATACAGAAAAGAAAAATTAACCACGAAATAACTTAAAAGCCCGGTCGAATGCAAATGTAAATCGGCTCTGGTTATAGCTCGACATCCCACTTTATGGGAGAAAATAAAGGAAAAATCCCGATCTATAGTTGGGCAAATGTAATAAGTAAAAAATAAGTAATAAGTTAAAAATAAGGAGATTTTATTGTGAGGAATTAAAATGATATTACGTTTAGAAAAATTCCCAGTGAAGATTTCACTGGTGCTAAGTAGGGGATAAAAAAGATTTCCATCTTAAAAAAGAAAAACTTCAAATTTACTCAATACGACAATGGTTGCATGTGAAAGAGTTTCACATGTTTAGCATACGACAAGCCTCATCTTCTTGCAATTCAGCAATATTTTGGTCATCCCTTGCCGTAAGGGTTAGTCATATCAAAAATTACTGCAGACAAAAATTTTAGGTAATATGTTTAGAAGACTAACGAGCACTTTAAACCGATTAGATATTGTGCCTATTAATGGAGGTGTGATATTTTTGCTTACGAAACCCTTTTTTTTCCAATGGTTGATGATATCCAAAAAACTTTACTTAGATAAGTTTTAGGCCCTTATTCAAAGAAAATTAAAAACTTTAAATGAATTCGATATTTTACTTAATAAGAAAGTTATAGCGATATTTTGTTTTTTTGAAAAAGCATGGTCCGATTTGTCCATTAATGAACTCGACCGAGATTTTGGGTTGTTATATTTTATGTATCAATTTGAAAGTGGTTGGCGCAAAATTACGGCAGTTATCTTGTTCACAAGAAAGTGAAATATATATATAAACGTTTGAACTGACGATGGTTTTGGGGTCTGGGGGATGTGAAACGCGAAAATATGTCGAAATTTTCCGGAAGTCGAATCATGGTATCCATTACAATAGGTAGCTTTCTTATGAAATTTACCTAATAGGAGAAAATAACCTGATCGGTTGATCAATTCAACTTTTGGCTGTTGATTTTTTTTTTTAAATATAATATTTTTTAATGAATACCTGTTCCACTAATGAGATTTGGCCACAAAATGTCAATTTATTTAAGCCAGAGGTTCTGTATTTACAAATGAGATATGATTGATACTTTACTTATATTGTATAGAAGGATAGAAGTCAGTTTATATATGTATGACGAAGATATTGAAAGATATACAATTTTTAATTGCAGGAAAAACACCGGTAGATCTTTAATTAAATAATTTTATTATTTAACAGTTTTTGTCTCATTTTTTAAACGATAACTTTTTTATAAAGAAAATAGCAAGCTATTTTGAGGCCAAAACAATTATTATTGGAGCTAACCACTTGCTCCTTTTTTATGACCCGTTCAAGCTCGATCACGTCGAATGAATGGATTTGATTAGTCATCAAATCCGGTTGTTACTCTTCTGTATACTTAAGTATATTTTATCTAAAACGTATAAAAATAAATTAAACAAAACTGGTTGAATTATTCGTAATAATTTAGGGTATAAAATATAAAAATCTATTTTATATACATAAATAAAAAAAAATAATAATTTAATGTTTCATTAAAAACGATTAACACTTGAAGAAGCTATTAAGTGTAAAGAGTGGACCATTGTAAGAATTATCTCGCATGCAAGCAAGGTAAACGGCCGGACAATGTAAAGGAACAGGAAGAAGTGGGCGGCCGCGCGGTGGTAACCGATCAGACCGACCTTGAGGTAAAACAGGCGCCGCAACCGCTGTACGGCTTGGGTGTTGGTAGCACTGCGGGGACCTTGCTTTAAGTCGCGCCTCAACAGTTAACTTACTAACTTGTGTTACCTTGTTTTGTTACACTATCACGATTTTTATGCTCGATCGAATAGATCGGACTGGGAAATTCCCCACTGTGTAATAATAATATCGCTTATGATTTAATAATGTTTGAAAATTAATATAGCTTTTCACTCGTTACAGTACATTTCAATAACTTCATACGTAACAAAAAGCAATGACTTCTCATTATTAGACTCGTAGTAAACAGTAAAACATAAACTACATGAAATTTCTGCGTAGGTTATACCTGTGACATTTAAACTAAAATTATGTCATTATCTACTAGAATTATAGTTATTACTGTACAAGGAAATTTTATAAATTACTCTTAAAAATAAATACTTTTTATTATTACTGGTCATAAATGTATTTACTTTTAACGTAATTATATAGTACTTAGTTCAAATCTTCTATAAGCGCTGTAAAGAAATATTTCTAAACTTTGAAAGCTGTATACACTCTATAAAGCTATATCTTTTCTTTTTATTCGAATGTTATTAATACGTAACTCAAAATATTTCTAATAGTATTTTATTTGATTATATTTCATCTATTTTATATGTTATATTGTAACATTCAAAAATAAATATCGTAGTGGAGATATGAAACATTTTTTGTTATACAATTTATTTTTTTATAACAATAATTCTCGGCTTCCTACAAACAGAGTAAGATGTTTATTATTTTTGAGACGGTCTGTACCGTTTTTAGTAATAACTTTACATCTCATATCAAGTCGCCTACAATTATGGAATGTAACAGATATACGGATAAATAGAATTATGTAGTACAATTAGCTTAGCTACCAGTTCGTTTACATGTAGAACAAGTAACTCGGCGTTTTTACAAAAAGAAATACGTTATACTCAAATACGGCACCAAAACGTCGAGCTTTTTTTTTGTAGCCAGCTTTCTCCAAATAGTTTAACACTGTTTGGTAATGGATGTTTAGATCATTGGCGGATGTCATGATTGCTTATGTACCGGTCCTCCTCGACTTTGCCAGAATACGCTAACGCTATCTTTTGCGCAAAAGGCTCAATACTTTTAGGCTACTTACTATTTATTTCTCCCTAATTTTCATTATAATTTTCAGCACATTTTGTATAAAAAAATATCTATATATATATATATATATATATATATATAACCTGTTAACAATTATGTGTTTGGATTCTGGACTTAAAAAACCTAATTTTTTCCCCGTTTAGCCTCCGGTAACTACCGTTCAGATAATACTTCAGAGGATGAATGAAGATGATATGTATGAGTGTAAATGAAGTGTAGTCTTGTACATTCTCAGTTCGACCATTCCTGAGATGTGTGGTTAATTGAAATCCAACCGCCAAAGAACACCGGTATCCACGATCTAATATTCAAATCCGTGTAAAACTAACTGGCTTTACTAGGACTTGAACGCTAGAACTCTCGACTTCCAAATCAGTTGATTTGGGAAGACGTGTTCACCATCAGACCAACCCGGTGGGTTTTATCTTTTTACTGACAAAATTAAACGTTACCTTTTTTTCCATTACTTGGTGCGCAATAATTATTTTTTAATTATAACATTTTAAAGAAAAATGATGTCATATAGAAAAATTATCAGTATCCAAAGAAATTGCGTTTTGTTAAAGAGCTTTTGTATTTAGAAGAAGTAATAAGTTTTATTTTGATTTCAATTAATTAAAATCGAACTTTTGTTCTCGGGTTAGGAAAATTTCTTTTTTGTTACGCCTTGATTTAATGATGTAAAAAATGTGTTTTATCAGTTACGCGTGTGTATTTTATGGATTTGTAAGAAGAATTTCCAAAAAAATTAAAACTATTAAAAAAAACGCTTCTTAATTTTATGAACTTATGAACAGTTCAGGAGTTTTAAAAACAAGAATATCGATAGTTTCTAAAAACTGATGACAAAACTGCTTTTATAGAAATATTTGAAAATTTTGTTTTTACTTTGGTAAAAAAGCTTTCAAAAACGACGGTAATGAATTGCGTAACTTAACCGGCGCAGCCGGGAAAGTTGTGCAATTCACTTTTTCGAGATGTCCAGAGCTTGCAACAACAGGTGGAATGCGGTGGAGACCGGATGGTGGACACACTGACGTTAGGAGCTGGGTAGAGTGGAAGCACGATGATACCAATTACGAACTCACCCAGTTTTTATCAGGGCACGGATGCTTTCAAGATTACCTGTACCGTATGAGTAGGAGTACCACGAGATGGTGCTATGATTATTTGGAGCAGAATACGGCGGAATACTTAGCGTTTTTTGCACGTGGTGGAGAGGCTTGAGAGCCATCAGGATGAACCACGGCGCAGTAAGTGTGGTCAGGAGTCAAAAGTGTGATGTTGAGTGATGATATGTTTGGACGAGAGTAAAGACTACGGTGTCAACCATAATTCGAAACAAGGCAGCGGAGAAGAGGGGCAGTCCTCTCCTCTATAGTTGATCTGATATGAATCGGAGCGACCGATGCCGGATGGCTATGGACGGCCAGCCATTGGGGGTGGGCGGCGGGAGCTCCTCGGAGTCGTTCGCCAGCGATCCCCTGGGACATCTCTCTGGTTATTCTAATTCGGAGACAAGAGCGCCCAGGTGATTGCGCAGGGGCTGCGTACATACCATATGGATTAAGTTTAACCCCTGCGTGACTAGAGGGGGAGGTTTTTTTAGCTGGTGAGGGCCCCGCACTGCTGTCAGAGCGGGCCTGGCAGAGTTTTTTCTCCCCTACGGAAAACGATAAAAAAATATTATTTTAAGCTATTTGTGGGCTTATGCATCAGGGGGCTTTTTTAATAATATAAATATTCACTAAAATTTATTTTAAATAAATTAAATTCAAAAAAATTTGCTGTGTATACCATAGTTGTAGCCTATTAAATTACATATACACATTTTTCTTAAATGAAAAGTACATAAAATTGTTTTTCATTAATAACTTCTGATATTTTTTCATATTTTTTGTTTATTGTTATTATTGAAGTATTATTTATCGTAAAAAAATATTTTACAATCAGAGGTTAATAAATATTAATAAATCAATATATTTAAATTAAAAAAAAAGTTAAAAACAAAAAAGGAGATGAAGTCTGATTTGAACTGATGTGCTTTCCCCCTGTCAGATCCAAATATTTCATTAATTAAAATCTTATTTGACTATAACTCTGGAACCATTGAAAATAAGTACCGCTTATGATATATCATTGAAAAGCTCTCAATGAGGCATATTACTGCAGTTAAGAAAAAGTCTAAAATCCAAACCTTTTAGATTATGGGTTTTTTTGGACACTTTTTTGTGCAGTCGATTGCAACTTAATCTGTTAAACTATTACTTGTGCAGATTAATTTTTTTACTTCCTTGTAAGAAGTAAAGAAGGTATTGATTGAATCGCGAAAAACTTCGGTTTTAAAATTTCAACCGAAAAATCCATTTTGACACATCTCTGAATCTATTTTGACTAGTTCGGCGTGACGTCTATACGTACGTACGTATTTATCTCGCATAACTCAAAAACAATTAGCCGTAAGATGTTGAAATTTTGGATTTAGGTCTGTTGTAACATCGAAATTTTATTTTAGCCAAAAGTCTCGGCCCCTTTTTCAAATTTTTGCAAAAATGTAATTCCTCTTTCCTTTTATAAAGGTAGTAACTATCTACCAAGTTTGAAAAAAATCGGCCAACGAGATCCAGAGTATAAAACAAAGTATAGGCCAATGTACGAGTATACATAAATAGTACGTACGCAGAAACGTTCGTCGGATAAATATAGATTTTTGGAATCTGGGAGCACTGGAATAAAAACTTTTTTACAGATTATTTACAATTTATTTATTTTTTTGTTAATTTTTTTCTTTTAATGTCTACTTAAGGCACAAAACGTAAAAACCCCATTTAAAAAAAAATGTTTTTTGATCTATCTATACACATTTTCCGGTTACAATTATAGTTATTATAGCAGGATATATCTCTATAGCCGGGAAAGTAATATTTAATAAAGTACACAGGTCTTTAAATATTTGTATCTAATAGATAATTGTTTATTTTTACTCTAATTTTAGGAAAACAGATCGTCGTTTTCAAAATGACCATTTTTACATTAGATTTCTAGGTCATGCGTAGCACTAGTTTTTATTGGAATTTTTGTGTTTACTATTAAAAAATAAATAAATAAAAAATGAGAAAGAATTTTATTTTACAAGATTGTAGAAATATTAATGCTCAACCGCTTACCGCATTAGGTATTTTACATTCCGGCCTTCTATCATCCCACAGTTTGAATTTTGTGCCAGGGATACCTCGGGCGTATGCTTGTAATATCATGACTTTACAATCTCATTTTTATTCATAGCTCGTAGTATTAACGTGCATAAATGTATTCTTTCATGTATTGTTCTAAGTAATTATTAAAAATTAAATTTCATTGATATTATTTTCTTATTAGATTGTATTTAAATTTATTCAGTCATACCTTTTTTTGTCGTCTAATATGGATTGATTATAATTTCGATGATCAACTCTGACCCTTGCACAGCCTACTCGGCCTTAAGATATTACACAACAAAAAATTATTTTGTTTATTTCATTGTCAACTGATAATCGATTTTAATTTTACAAGACCCCAATATCAATAAATTAGTATATAATTTTATTAAAACGCTTTTTTTATTATCAATACTTATTGCAATATTCAAAATTCAGGAAAACTTTTCTGAAGCTGAAAAATCTTTTATTCTTATAAATCTCATTTTTCTCTGGTTAAAAGATATTGGTTTCTTTTTTAATGAAATAACGTAGCATTATTTAAAATTTAAATCACATAATATAGAAATTATGCGTTTAGTACAAATATTTAAATCTGTTTGGTTGATTAGAATCCGAAAGATGACATCATTAGCAAAGGATATAAAGTTCAGTTTTTTTTACCTCTTACAAATATCCCACAACCTATATAAATCAGTGTTTTCTTGAATATTTTTTTTCTGAATAAATAGGAATCGGAGATAATATTCACGTTGCACCACTCCATGTTATATACCTACACTTTCAGATCTCTTTCCTAATACCTTGCAGTTTGATCCCAGTTTAGATTTTTAATAATTCTGGCAAACAAGCCCATTTCATTTTAAAAAAAAAATTTTCGGCACGCCGGTAGGTGGAGGTAGATTTCACCGGGGCAAAATAGGGGCAGGCGAACTCGGATTCTACGAGCTCGTATCAAACATCACTTTCCATATCTTACGGACAATACTTTTTCTCATTAGACTACAATCTATTGTTAAATTTATCTCCTTATGATTCCTGTGCTTATTAAGGAAGCTATGATTTTTTTGTCCTTGAAACTCCATTTTTTCCACCCCTTGGGTCAGTGGCTTGTGATATCAAAAAACTTTACTTAGATAAGTTTTAGGCCCTTATCCAAAAAATAGTAGGAACTTTAAACGAATTCGATATTTTACTTAGTAACAGTTACAGCTATATTTTGTTTTTTTCTGTTTTTTTTTCGTTTTGGTCATCCCTTGTCGTAAGGATTGGTCATATCAAAAACTGTTTCAGACAAAACTTTTAGGTAATGTTTAGAGAACTAACGATCACTTTAAACCAATTTGATACTGTGCCTATTAAGGGAGGTATGATTTTTTTGTCTTCGAAACCCCATTTTTTCCACCTCCTAGGACAATGGTTGATGATATCCAAAAAACTTTACTTAGGTACGTTTTAGGCCCTCATCCAAAGAATAGTACGAACTATAAACGAATTTAATATTTAATAAGAAAGTTATAACGATATTTTGTTTTTTTTTTCGAAAAAATCTCTATTTCTACCCCCATGGTCCGATTTTGCTCGTTAACAAACTCGACCGAGATTTTGGGTTGTTATATTTTATGAATCGATTTGAAAGTGATTGGCGCAAAATTACGGCAGTTATCGTGTCCACAAGAAAGTAATAAAAAAAATATATATATATAAACTTTTGGACTGACAGTGGTTTTGGGGTCTGTGGTATGTAAAACGCGAAGATATGTCGAAATTTTCCGGAAGTTGAATCATGGTACCCATTACAATAGGTAGCTTTCTTATGAAATCTACCTAATAAAATCATCTTAGAATGTTAAATCCTAATCTTCTCATAATCATGAAATAAGCCCGTATATTAGAAAGTACCTGAGCATGATAAAAGTGCTTCTATTGTCCTTGATAGATCCAAAAATTAAGCTGACTGTTTTTTCTTTACATTTATCTTAGATCCAGCGATATTTTATCTTGGTAGTTTGGTTTGTTATGTAGTTCATCGGTTTTTTTTTTATTATATTACGGTGGAAATATTTTCCAACTCTTCTTCGGGAAGGGAAGGTTAAATTTTTCTTTATTCAAATGCTAAAGAAGTTCAAAATGTGGTTACCAGTTTCCCTCACCCAAAATATTTTCTGATTTTAAATAAATTTACTATCAGAGTATCACCAGATAGTTCTAAGTAAATATATTTATATATATTTTACTTCAATAGATATACACGTTTCAGTTATCGGTATTAGATTTTTATCGGTAATTTTAACTTTCCGTATCGAATTGTTAAAAAAGAAAAAGACGCGTGGTAAATGTTTCAAAAAAATATTGTGTAACCGAAAGCAATTGACTTAAATGTACACCTACTGATAAAAGAAAATAGATCAATTTTAATCCAGTTTAAATGATTGTGCAATAAAAAAAAGCTAATTTCAATTTAACTTGTCTTCTTTCCTTACATAATCCAGAACATTATATTCTTCCGATAATATTCAAATTGTAATACCGAGTTTCGTTTATAGCGTAATAAAACTACATAAATAATCATCATGATTAAAAAAAAAAAAATAGTAATAATAACAAAACTTTAATCCATTACATCCTGTATTATTTTCTGTTGGGTATAAGTAATCTCTTATTTATTTAAAAAAATATAGAAACCTGTGGAATTATAAATCGTTTCCAAAACTACTTTTCGATTTCATTAAAATTGTAATTTTTTGAAGTCGGCGCAAATTAAATACTTTTACAAATAGTTTAGTATCCTCATCGTGTAGACGGATTTCAAAAACTCGAAATTTTGGAAACGAAATGCCAGGGAGCCCCACCCCTTGGAAGGCCGCATTGTTGTTACCCTCATGGTCTTGAGAATAATAGTGATAAATAACAATTGAAAGGTATTCAGAAACTTAAAAGAGAAACTAAATTACAAAAGACAGAATATTAATAGCTTTCTTCTTTTTTTACTTTTTTTCTGTTTAACCTCAGGAATCACCGTAAGGTATTACTTCAGAGAAGGAATGAGGATGGTATATGTGAATGTAAATGAAGTATAGTCTTGTACAGTCTGAGGTCGACCGTTCCTGAGATGTGTGGTTAATTTAAACCCAACCACCAAAGAACATCGGTATCCACGATCTAGTAATCAAATCCGTATAAATATTTTTTTGTCTTCACTAGGATTTGAACCTTAGAACTCTCGACTTCGAAATCAGCTGATTTGCGATGATGAGTTCACCACTATACTAACCCGGTGGGTTAGAATATTAATAACTATGGTAACTAAAGAGCATACACCTTTGACGAGGAAAAATTGATAACGAATTTCTGTTGCCATATTGACAGAAATATAAATAGTTTTTCTTTAATGAATATCTTTAATTCACAACTTCACCTCCAAAGGTTCTAGGGGCTCGGTCTATGGCTTAAAACCTTCCCTGGGATAACACGAATGTATCCTGCAAATTTGTTAATGATCGGTCGGTTTGTTCTCGCGTGGTTCTAAAACAAACAAACTTTCGGCTATATATATGGATTTGATATTATTTAGTTTTATTTTTATTTAAGATATGAAGAGTCCTAAAAAAGTGCTTCATGTATGAAATAATAATTTGTTCGTAAAAAACATTTATAAGCTGCTACAGGAACTCGAAAGGAGCTCTTTGGATTACGGAACATGAATTTTTTACATAAGTTTTTCCATAACTTATTTTCGTGATCTTTTTACCTGTAGTTACTTCGGTTATCAAGATGGCATTAGGATCTTTTGCGCTCTCGCTCGCGCCCCCCGCCATCTATATATATATATATATATATATATATATTTACACACACAATTCTCTCGCGCGTGCACACAAAACGTCTTTATAATCTTATATATGTAAAAATGAGTGTTTGTTGCACTGTATGCGTTCCTATACCATTCATCCGATTGCGATGAAACTTTGGTGAATTGTTGTGCGCACGCCGGCGAAGGTTTCTGAATTAGTTTGGACCCGCTAGGTGACGCTGGAGACCAGATATTTAAAAAAATTGTATTTATGGTACGATTTAGCTCATATTCAGAATATATATTAGTTACGCGAAAATAAATATTTTTGCGAAAAAAGGAAGAAGGGGAAAAAGGAAAAGAAGGAAAGAGGGGAAGGGGTGAAGATGGGAAGTGATGATGATTTGAGGGAAAGAGGAAAAATGGAGAGGTTAAATTTTGTAATGTTCCATAATGTTCAGTTTTTTAATGTTTTATCAAACTTTCAATTGTGTTCATTACATATATACTCAAATCTAGCATTAGCGCAGCATTGCCGACTCAGCTAATATTTTATAAATTTAACATTTTCAATTTTCAAATCGTTATGTGGACAGCGTAATTTTTCGTTTAAAATTTTTGCATTTAAGTGTTTGTACAAAAAAAAATATACAAAGAAAAAATATTTTAAAAAAATAAACGATTGAATTTTAAATCTCCAAGCTTTTGTTTGAAGTCTTTAGGAAAGGATTTTGTATGTACAATCTGTACATGAATTTTAAATTTGCAACTCTAAAAATACTAAATAAACCAAATAAAATAAATTTGTTAAATATGAAAATAGTAAAAATGTACAGTAGTTGTAGTAAGGTTACTGCTGTATGACAATAAAAATATAAGATCATAGCATATAATGACTAGGAAAAAGTCGCTTTTCACGTTAAAAGATCTCCTTTTAGGTAAATTTTAAAAATAAAATACAGGTTGGAGTTCTGATCACATTATATTTTTATACTTTGTAAATTTACGAAATTATAAATTTGTATTCCATACAAATATTCTAAATCCAACCTTTACATTATTTTAATGTGTTTCACCGTTTTAAAATAAAATTTCATACCCTTAGTTAAAGAATTGCTTAAACCCTTAAGATGAAAATATGTTTTTTTTTCATTTTACGTCTAGTTTTCAGTATCAACTTCCACGATTTTAAGACTAATATCTAAAACTGGTTAAAATGGTATTTTGAAAATGCTGAGATATTCAAATCTTTGTTTTTTCCCGTTAACAGTAGCCCATAAATTAATATTAAAGCCTGTAATTTCATATATAGTTAACGGATCGTAAAATTGGAATGACTCAACCTGAGTCACTGTTTCACGTATAAAATAAATTCTGGGCGTCTCGGGTATTCAACAGACGTATATCCATGTGAGAATATTAATCCTGGTAACACGGGTGACGCACTGTTAGTCCGTGAGATCAAAATCTTCACTGTGTTAGCCGCTTGAGTTTTGGATTCTTGATGTTAGTTGAGGATCTGTTAAACTAAGTAGGAAAGTCGCCGAGCAGGTTTTCTCTGCTCGAGACGTCTCATTCAACTTGACTTTGTGGATCATGACTTCTGAGGCGAAAACTTAGTTCTACGCAACGGTGGCCCTGGGCCGGGTCAAGGTCTCGATGGTTGGTATTTTATCAGCAGACAGCTCCGCCTCGCGCTTTGAGTCGGCTGAAATCACGTAGCTACACAGTAGTGTCACTGGGGGGTCGCTAACCAGTTTCTCCTCGACAAAATTCCATCGCTTTAAATGTTGAGCTACACTATAAACGAGAAGACCGATTCGTGTTTCTATAAGGTGGGCATGCTGAGGGCGGCTGGACTTTCGTTTAGTACTCGGTGCTGTTCTGTGAACAACGGTAATCTTTGTTCCGCTACCAACGACGAAATGTGGGTAGCATGACAATAGCATTTGATATATACAGGTGAAAACTATCGTGCATTTATTAGATTTGGTACTGCTGAGTGACATTTAAAGGATGTGGGTGATCATAATTGAAAGAGGTAGGAGTTGCAATCAGGTTGAATCGAATGGTATATTATGTAACAGTATCTAAAAGGGATATGTTCATTTGTCGCTCCTCTGCCGTACTGTTCCACACAAGGATGCGCATTCTGATCACAAAATAACTTCCAAAAAAATGTCTTTTGCCATTATTTCAACATTATATTTATAATATTACACTTATAAAAATCTACTACTTAGGTATTCGTATCCGCAGAAAAACATAGTGTCGGTAGAAAAAATAATTTATTGTTTTTTAATTCGGTAAAATCTTGTTGCAGATCATCCTTTACCAAAAAATTGAAAAAACTGATAATCTCTACAATTTTTTATGAATTTTTATAACACTAAACTGTGAAAAAAGTATCTTTTAAATGTTCTGTTTTCATTTTGTTTTTAAACACGATTTTTTAATCTGTGTTTTTAATAAATTTCTCAAATCACAGATTTTTAAAAAATATTTGATTTATTTTTATAAAATTATCGTTCACCTTTGCTTAAAACAAAATTAAATTTTCTCTAAAGAAAATTTGCATCAAGGAACGCTCCGACATTAATTTGTATATTGTAGTGTGTATGAGTATGTATAAATGGTTTAGTTACTTCTTCGTACTCCTCTAATAATACAATGTTAGTCTGTACAGTCGTGTTATATACCAGCCGTTCAAATATTTTTACTTGTTATACACTTTGGTTAAGAGAGCTAAGCTTTACAGATTAAGTTTGTCACTAAAAGGCAGGATTTATATACACACACGAATATATATACAGGTATATATTTAAGCTATCTACGAATAAATAATAAAATAAGGCATTTCTTCCATAATTATGTTTTTTTTTTTTGAAACAATAAAACGCTATTTGTATAAGTAAGTTGTTCTGAGATAACTTCAAATGTGTAATAACTAAAAAATACATACTAAATAATTTTTATTTCGATTATAATATTTTCAACCTGTTTACTTAAAGCAGGTTCTGTTATTAAAAAAACAAAGATAATTTGTTTTTAATTCAGATTTATTAAATGTGTATTTTTGTTTATCACGTAAATAAAAATTTTATTTAATCAAAGTATGTATATTTTAGTAGATATCTTTCTGTACACCCGTTACATAAAATATGAGTTACATTTTATAATATTCATTTCAAAGAAACAAATTGTTAAAATATTTCCTTGGCCATACCAACAAAACTCGTAGTATACTTCGGGTAGAATCAAATGCTATACTCGAAAACAAATTTAAAAAAAAATTAAGTTAAAAATTGTGTGTGTAATAATCAAAAAAAATATAAAAATTTACAGATTTCAAATAACTGATTTTAAAAAGATATCGGTTATAATTTATAAATGAACTGTATATTTGGTTCTCTTCTTTCTTTTTGTATACTGGTCCAGCATCATCATTAGAGAACAACTGTGTAACAGCTGATCAGTAATTGATGTTGTTTAATACCGACCAAACCGGTTGATTTTGGCAGCTTTTCTATTACTGTTCAGCTTCTTGAAATCAAAGTGTAATTTAAAAAATAAATTTTAGGATTATAAAAGGTTTTCAATTAATTTAGAATCAATGTCTTCATATTTCCATTTAAATATCATATAGGTTCGTAAATAAACAGTTAAAAAGATAACCTCTTTCCAAATATTGACGGTGAAAAACGTGTAAATATTTATGACAAGAAAAAGAAATCGGCAAGTGATAGAACGAAAGGTTTGTTATAAAAATGTATTAAAAAATGTACTACATCATCAACTTTTAGTCAGAAATTTTGTTACTCAACTCTACAACATATAATTAAATAAATTCACGCGCATGTTTTATTACACTACCGATCGCGCTTGCGCGTATGTATATTTTAAGTTAAAAATTCGTATGTTAGGTTAGTTTTTATTTTTAATAATTTACATTATTAAACAATCATTACACCTGGTTCTATTTTGCATATCTTTTGTAACGGTATAAATAACGTGTTGAAAACATCTATTTGATCTTAATCAGACTATACCAGTGTTGCCACTACTATTTCTGTAAAAAATACTTTTTTTTTTTAGTTTGCCTTTAGCTATTTATTTATATGATTAATAGATAATAAATTATCCAGAACATAATATGTTAAAGTAACACATTTTCTTTTATATTTTATTTACTATTATTACTGTACGAATAAATATTTAAATACATCGATTCAGGACGAAAGAGAAATAATTTTGGAAATGATTCTGGAGTTTGAAATAAGGTAAGAGTTCATTCAAACATATTTCCGGAAACTCTTTATTATAGAGTTACGACTAGCGATAAATTTCGCCCGGATTTCAGTTCCTTCGGTAAAATCAGGTGTGTCTGCAATTTTAAAGGAGTTACTTATTATGGTTTCTTATGTTTTTACTTCCTTGTACGAAGTAAAGAAAGTATTGCGATTGCTAAAAATTTCGGTTTCCAGATTTCAACGAAAATATTCATTTTGACCATCCCTGAATTATTTTGACTAGTTTCGGCGTGACATCTCTACGTATGTATATATCTCGCATAACTCAAAAACGATTAGCCATAGGATGTTGAAATTTTGGATTTAGGACTGTTGTAACATCTAGTTGTGCACCTACCCTCTTTTTATCGCAATCGACTGAATCAAAAGTGTCCAAAAAACCCAAAATCCAAAAAGTCTGGATTTTGGACTTTTTCTTAAATGCAGTAATATGCCCTCATTATTGGAGCTTTTCAACGATATATCATACGTGGTACTTGTTTTCACTAGTTCCAGAGTTATAGCCAAATAAAATTTTTATTAATGAATTATTTGGATCTTACAAGGCGAAGACACATCGGTTCGAATCAGACTTCATCTCCTTTCTTGTTTTTAACTTCTTTTTTTAATTTAAATATATTGATTTATTAATAATGATTAACCTCAAATTGTAAAAAAATTTTTATGATAAATAAGAATAACAAAATATGAAAAAATATCATAAGTTATTAATAAAATAAAATTTTATGTACTTTTCATTTAAAAAAAAAATGTGTGTATGTAATTTAATAGGCATACAAAGAAGACATGTGGTGTCCACATCAGATTTTTTAACCTAAAAAATTGAATAAAATAGATCCCAGAACTGTATCTCCCATACTTTTCATGATAACCAACGCAAAACAGAAAAATTCAGTAACGTAAGACACGTTTTTTTAGGTTTGAAGTAAAATAACTTTGTTAAATGACTAATTAAAGCGTAAATTTTAATATCAAACTTGTAGAAAATTTAATTCTGAAAAAATTTATGTAATAAAGTCTATGAAAACAAAGAAAGGTGTTAAACTTTTATTATTAATAACAAAACAGAAAAATGTTATTAATTGTAAAAAATAAAAATAGGCTTTTTTATAGTACAATATATTTGATCTTTGAAAAATTAAAATACTTTACTCATTGTGAAGTAAAAAAGCAATACTCATTGTGGTTTATCTCCAATAAAGAATTTGTTTACATTAACATTTATTATACTATAAACAAAACTATTGACGCAAGTTTTTGAAATTTTATAAAAATAAGTATAGAATAAATGTTAATGTAAATAACGTACTGTTTATTATACACCATACAGTAATTTATTATTAATAAAACATCTCTTCCGGAGTGTAAGGCTCTTTGCATCACCTGCACTCTTCTACAAACATGCAAGAGACGTCTTGGAATGACCCACACACTTCTGCAATTCAGAGGCCTCTCCTGAGAAGTAAAAGGAAGAAGTAAAAGGAACCCTTACCACCAGCCTTCTTTGTTTCCTCTGCAACCGGTGGAGAAAGATGCAATTTCACTTTCCCAGATGTCTTCAGAACCTCCTGCCACACTTCCACATTATCATCAGACCGTACTGGAAGAGGCAGGTAGTCCTCCACAAGGCCGCTACCAACTGCGAAACCCGAAGCGACTAAAGCCGGCAAAGCGACAGCTTGTACCCGTCGCCAAGCCAACGTGCCTTTCTTCTCGGTTTCTCTGCGTCTTTCCATCAGTCGCTCCTCACGCCGAAATTCCGCAATATCCACTTAAGTCGCACTATCCATCCCGCTGCTGTTCGAGGCCTCACCAAAACCCCAAAAGCACCAAAATCCCCTCCAACCGGTGGTAACGCGCCCCCGAACCGAACTGTCTTGGTCATAGTCAGACAACAACAAAAAATACATTAAGAAAAGTAATCTAAAATTAAACAAAAATTCGTTTTAGAATTTTTGTTTAATTTTTTACAAAAAAATGAAACAAAATCATGTGTAACGAAACATAAACCATGTAACATTTTCGCGGCGGGTCGTAGTTCCACTTTTTTCTAGAACTCTATTAATTTACTATAAATGTCCGAAAATTCCACCCTTGACATTGTTCCATTTTCCAGCTCGTTTCCTTCCATTTTCTGTCGCCAACCTAATGACATCTTTGCGTTTCTTGAAGAGGACAGCAGTATTGAGAATGTGAGCGGTCAGTTCATCACGTGTGTTTGTACTTATATACCTCCCGTAAACAGTAATCTAAGGGAGTAAGGTCCGGTGATCTCGATGGTCAATTTACCGGCCGTTTACGTCCAGTAATTCCATTTAAACACCAGTAAGTTTTTCATTTAAAAATTGTCTTACTTTATTCCGTGAAATGTGTTGGTGTTCCATCAAGTTGTAATACATTTCAGTTCGTTTCGCCAATGAGAAATTTCCAAGTACTCTAAGAAATTGTTTAAAGGTTCCAGATAATTTCTTTCCGTGACACGTTGTTCTAGAACGAAAGGGCTTATTAATTGTTGTCAATATGCTACACCAAACGTTAACCGAAATTCGTTGCAGGAGGTTTGATTCGACTTTTTCTCAGACCACCGATGTGAATTTCGTGCGTTGTTTATTCCACTACAGGAAAAAGTAGCTTCGTCCGAAAATAGTACGAACGGAATTAAGTGGTAATTATTGTTAACCCATTGACAAAATTGTACTCGCCTGTCGTGCTCACCAAGCTGGAGACGCGTGCTCATTGTAGAACTGTATAAAGAGATTAGCAGAAAACTTTACAGATATGTAAATATATCTTCTTTTTTATCTTAGATATTACATGTTTAATATCACGTTATAAGAGAAAAATGTACTGCAATCAGTTTTTTCAATTTTAAGATGAATTTTTTCTAATAATCGTGTTCAGCGTTTGTAAATCACGTTCGATAATTTCAAAACACATTTTCTTCCTTTCTTTGAATAAATGGTTTGACTTCACTGCATACCCACAAAAAGTTAAATATCTACTACGATGCGAATATATTTTAAATTTTAAGTACCTCATTCACGAAAATCGCTAATTGAAACTACATTATGTAGAATATTAGTGTTTCAGGTTTTATTCTATAGCAGATATCTTTCTGGTTAATTTATTTATTCCATTTTGAAAATTGTTTTGTACAGTAAAGAAAGCAAACTCGTGAGAATTTTAAACACGTGAACCGTTAGTTAAATCTTCATTTACCTTTGTCTTTGAATACATCACCTGTGAATACAATTGATTATGTTAAACTAAGAAAAAAGGAACGTGTAATTACCTGGAAAATTTCCCGCATATATCTTCAGTGGTAGTTAAAATTATTTGAGTGTAACTCTTATCAATTCAAATAGAATTTCGTAAATTTGAGGAATCTCTGTTGAATAATTACGTTTTTTTTTTTTTAAGAGAAAACAATGAAAATAATTATTTATTGAAAATTGTGTTCAATTATTAACATTTTAATCTTAGGCGTATCAATTTGATGAATTTATTTTTAATTTACTTACATCTAAAAAATAGGCAGTTTTAAATAATTGTATTTATTTAAAAAACTATATATTTATGTACTAACTGTATTAATTTTAAGTCCAATATAACTAACCAATTTTGAAGTCGAAAAAAAAATTTGATTCAATTTTTCAAAAAGTTGATTGTTGTTCAAAAATGCTACAAAGCATTAATCAAAGAAAGTTTGTGATAACATCTCCAATCCTGTCAGTCATCCCCAAAGGGATGGAAGAAACGTTTTTTTCCAAAAATTTAGGAATCTGTGATTTTTGTAAAAGATAAAGCACTCGAAAAGAAAAATTTTAATTTAAAAAATTTCTATTAAGCTTTTTGCGCATTCAATTTAGTTGAAGATAGTTTTCTGAAAAAAAAACTTTCTAAAAAGTTGGATGGTTATTTATTTTCCTTTATTTTAATATATATGTAATCATTTAATGTCGTTAATTAGCCAAATTATTACCGTTAACGAATAAAACTTTTTATTATCCTTGAATACTAGTATTGATTAACTGTTTAAAATGCAACCAATCAAAAATAAAATAAAAAATACTTTTTTTATAAGGTTTTAGGTGGCTAATTTAGTGTTGTGTATAAAGAAAAAACACTTCTTAATCGATTAAAAAGTTGAATTTTCGTTAAAATTTTTTTTTTTAAATTTGTTACTAAATACGATTAAAACAAATGAAATTTTTCTATTTTTACTTAAAATATATTTAACTTTTAAACGCTATTTATGTTGTATAGTTATATAGTAAATAATACTAAATTATAATAATAATAAAATTATAAACGTAAGAGTTATAATAATTTCACATAAAATCTGTTCTTTCTGATTAGGTTTAAAAACAAACATTGCCGACAAAATTTACGCGCCTAGAGATGCATGGAATTTTTATATTTTTTGTAAAACCTTGACTGGTTTTGGCAAGATATACGGAAGTTATTTTTAGGGTGCATTGCGCATATGTAAAACAATTTTACTAATCTGCCTAAAACCATTCGCCTGTGAGGTTTGCCTACGTGCACTTTATTTCTGAATTTGATATTTTTTTTGTTTGTTTTAAATTTAGGAAAAAAATGATTACTGCTTCTATAATTTATTATTACTTTCTTGTACGAAGTAAAGGAAGTATTGTGATCGCGAAAAATCTCGGTTTTCAGATTTGAATAGAAATATCCATTTTGACAAGTTTCAGCGTGACATATGTATCTCGCATAACTCAAAAAAAAATTAGCCGTAGGATGTTGAAATTATGGATTTTGGACTGCTGTAACATCTAGTTGTTCACCTTTCCTTTTGATTGCAATGGACTGGACCAAAAACGTCCAAAAATGCCCAAAATCTAAAGATTTTGGTTTTTGGACCTTTTCATAATTGCAGTAATAAGCATTGAGAGCTAACGGTATGATATATCGTATAATAATAAGTACCACTTATAATATAGTGGTACTTATTTTCATTGGTTCCAGAATTATAGACAAATAAAATTCTAATTAATGAAATATTTGTTTCTTACAAGTGGAAGGCACATCGGTTCGAATCCGACTTCTTCTCTTTTTTTTTTAACTTTTCTTTTTTTAAATTTAAATATATTGATTTATTAATAATTATTAACCTCTGATTGTAAAAAAGTTTTACAATAAATAACAATTCAATAACAACAATAAAAAAAAGAAAAAATCAGAAAGTATTAGTGATAATAAAATGTTATGTAATTTTCATTTAAAAAAAAAAAAGTTTAATTTAATAGGCGTTCAAGGAAATCATGTGGTGTCCACATTAGAATTTTTATCGACAAGTGTCAAGATTTGTAAAAGGAGAGACAAAAACTTATTCACCACCTTAATTCCACTCATATATTCCTTTGTCAATCACAGTATAAACTGGATTTTTGTTATAAATACGTAATGAGTTATCACTCTATGAAAGTACAAAGCTATTTTTGCAGATTTTAAATACATTTTTTGTACGATTTAATTAAGCAGAATGATAATCATTGGAAAAATCAAATTCAGCAGTTCATTTTCATTAATGAAGCTTGATAACTTAAACGAAGGTTGCGAAAGTGAAGGTATAATAATCAACAAAAAGAAGACAATGTATGTTATTAGGTAGAAAAGAAGAGAGGATTGAGATTAAGGTAGGAAATTAAATTTTAGAGCAGGTGAAGAAATGTCAATACTTAGGGAGCTTTATAACCGATGATCTGACTTGCACAGTAGAAATTAAAACAAGAAAATCAAAAGGTAAGCAGGCATTTAATGAGAACGGAAGACTGCTGTGTGGAAAGTTAGACTTAGTGTTAAGAAAGAGAGAAATGAAATGTTTTATTTGCAACGTGATTCTCTATGGAGCTGAAACGTGGACGATGACAAAAACAGACAGAAAACGAATTGAATCTTTTGAGATTGAGGTGTGTGTGGCGCAGAATGATAAATGTCAGATGGCAAGACCATGTAACAAATAAAGAAGTGATAAGGAGAATCGGAGAGAACAGAGAAATGGTATATGACTGAATATAGGAACTGGCTTGGTCATTGTATGAGAAGAAGGTGTTTATTAGTGGATGCAGTAGAAGGCTTGGTGGATGGAAAGAAAGGAAGAGGAATGAAGAGATTTCAAATGATGGATGGGATTATGGAAAAGGGGAAATATGCTGAAACAAAGAGATTAGCAAAGGATAGAATAAGGTGGAGAGCAGCAGCCGTGTCAGGACTTTTTTTTTTTGTTTAACCTCCGGGTCCACCGTTAGGTATTGCTTCAGAGAATGAGATGAATGATTTGTAGCGTGCGTGAGAATGCCATGCCTGACCGGGATTCGACCTCCGGATGAAAGGCCGAGACGCTACCACTCGCGCCACGGAGGCCGGCAGCCGTGACAGGACCTGCCCTAATGGTAGAACACTATGATTGAATGAATGAATTATCATTATTAAGTTTTTTGATGTGCAGTAGTTCATTTTGCTTGTATGAGGGGTATTGGTAAGCGGGTATAATGGTAATACGTGTGGCGGGAAGAGGAATGAGACACGTTTCTACTATCTTCAGAAACACACTCGCAAGACACCTTAGGCGAGCGCATGTGTGTTTCCCCTCACTCTGACGCTGAAAAAAGTATAGTTTCCTCCTCGTACATCACTCGCTTCTAAAATATCCCTTCCAAATCTACGCGAAAACTAAGCTAATAAATTTATATTTATTTTGCCTGTCATTATTTTTACTGATTAACATCAAATAGAAATTAAGTAAAAAATATTACAAAATTTATTTTTTCATAAATTCTATCTTAAAACTCCTAAATTTTATTTTTAAATCTTGAAATGAAAATTAGTGAGTAGTTCCATTTAGTGAGTAATTTAACCAAAATCAAATTCAAGTAGAAATACTGCTTTAGATGAAAGATTTAAAAGGTAACCCGGTAATTAAATAATTCATTAGATCTACCAGTTGTATTGTTTCCCTTCGTACTACTGAATAATGTTTATTTATTTATTTATTTAGTATTGTTATTATTATTAATTTAAATGTCTTTACAAGAATTTATCTTTTAAAAAAATTAAAACTAATTAACATTCTTGCAACGAGTTTTTGTTATCTCTTATGTAAATTTTTATTTGTTTGTTTATTTCTTCAAGTTATTTTTAACCAATCTGTGAGATAAGGCAACTTTAAGACGTGTTATCTAAAATTCAAACAGGTGGTAATTTGAAAAAAAAATCTGCCAATACAAGCTTCGCAATTTTTTTTAGTTTATTTGAAGGTTTACTTTATGTAGCTCGTTTTTAATTAACATAAAGAGAAGTAATATTACGTGACTTTTTGTTTTTTACAAACCAATTTATAAGCATTAATGTTGTTATTTAACTTAATTTCAACAGCCAGTTCATCTAGCGTTTTTAAATTATATATATATATATATATATATATATATATATTTATAATATTAAAAAATTAAGTTTTTGTACATTTAATCTTTATTAATAGAAAGGGAAAAGTATTCTGAGAGTTTTTTAATTAATTTGTTTGATATAACGTTATGTTCATCAAAGTAATGAAAAACATAAAGTAAATATTTATTACGTAGTTTTATAATTTTTTGTAAATATAAAGGTAATTGCTTTTTATTACACTTTAATTGAGGTTATAATTCTCTTAATAAAAATATAAAACAGTTGTAAATGTGGTAGAAAGTTACTTTTTTATTTTTTTTTTTAATGTTGTTGGATTATATTTTTTACATAAAGTGTTCAATAATAAGATCATATGTTCATAGTAGTAATGGCAAGTTGGTAGAATTATCCTTATTTAGACAACTTTTTCCGTGAGGATTATAAGAAAGAAAAGATAAAATAGAAAATATTTAAAATATAATATACTTAGAGGAATTCAAGTAAGCGTATTGTTATTTAAACGTTTTACTGACATATTCCATAAATAAAATTTAAAGGGAAAGATATTTTACTTTTACAAGGTAACAAAGACATATTGGTGTTATAACATGGCAGTAATAATAATAATACCTATGTTAACTAAAAATTATTTCAGCATATCGATTAAAAGATTAAATAAAACTGTTATTGTAACAAACGAGTAAGAAAAAATATACCGATTTCCGAAAACGAGATGTTTTTGAACGAAAATGAAATATAGGTTCAGAACACTACTATAGGATTAACCGCAATAAAATTCTAATAGACCGAATCCCCGTTAGTTGGAAACTTTTTAAAAAAACATAAAAAAAGCACGTATCGTAGATCGGAAGAAATTTATTTTTCAACATCTGTAATTATAAATAAATATTTACATAATATTTATTCTTATTATGAATACCGGATTTTGTATTCTGTAATAACTGATTATCGAAGTTAAAGGTTTTGAGGTTAGTTGCTTTTTTACGAAATTTAATACTAGACAGTGGATACCGGTGTATTTTGGTGGTTGGGTTCAATTAATTACATATCTCAGGAACGGTTGACCTTGGTCTGTACAAGGCTATACCTCATTTACATATCCATATACATCATCCACATCACATTGGGGTTTGTAGGGGAAGGTTGTATACTGTTCACTAGTTGAACAGATTGCAACTCGCTGGGTTTGTCTAGTGGTGAACTCGTCATCGCAAATCAGCTGATTTCGAAGTCGAGTGTTATAAGGTTCCAATCCTAATAAAGGCAGTTACTTTTATACAAGTTGAAGGGTAGGAAGTTGGTGAGCGGCTATTCTATACTTTTTTGTTTATAATTTTCAAGAATGGGCTTAGCAGGTTGTTCTGCAATTTTAAAGTATCTTATAGTTACTGTCAATTTGATATTTTGGATATGTGGTTTGGTAATCGTAGTACTGTCATTATGGATGATGACAAATACATCTTATTTCATTATGACGCAGGATGAAAGGAATTATTATAATGGTATTTATCTCTTTTTTATAATTCGTATATTAATGTTCGTTGTTGGACTTCTAGGTTTTTTTGGTACCATTAAAAAATCACATTTGCTTGTTTTGTTTTTCTGTTTGCTTTTGGTAATATTGGTTGCTGAAATTTCGGCTGCTGCATGGTCATAATCCAACAAAAAAAGCTTGTTAAACAAAATGTTGAGGAAACTGTTCTAAAAGAATATGGAAATATTACATCTCGTACTGATAAATCTGATATCATCCAGAGAAAAGTCATTTTTATTTATTACTAGCAGACCCGGCAATGCTTCGCTATTGCTATATATATATATATATATATTTAGAGAGAGAGCGAGTGTGGGAGAGAGAGTTTAAATGAACACAATTGACAATTTGATAAAAAAATTAAAAACTTAACTTCACAACTTTTATCTTTCACTTATTCTCCTTCCCCTTTTCCGTTTACAACTTCTCCCTATCGCCCTTCTCCCTCCCCCTCTCTCAGTTTCCTTTTTTACCCTTTCCCGTTTTCCCCTTTTATCTTTCCACCTTTTCCCCGTTTTCCATTTTCCCCTTTTTTCGCGCGTAAATCGGTCCATTAGTTTTTTGGTCTTTAGCTGACACACATACGAACATGCCTGTTCGTAAAAAATGTAAAAATGTCTGTTTGTATATTTGTTTGTTTGTTTCGTAAATATCTTGACACCGGCCCCACCTAGCGGGTATAGTTTTTGCAAAAATATTTCTTTTCAAGTAACTAATATTCGTATTTTGAATATGAACCAAATCGGTCCACAAATATAATTTTTCTAAATATCTCAACCCCAGCGCCATCTAGCGGGTTCATTTTTTCAAAGATAATTCTTTCCATGTAAGTAACATGTATTCTGAATATGAGGCAAATCGGACCATAAATACAATTTTTTTGAAATATCTCGACGCCAGCGCCACATAGCGGGTCCAAACTAATTCAGAAACCTCCCCTGGCATGCGTCCAACCATTCCCCAAAGTTTCATCGCTATCGGATGAACGGTTTAGGAAGGCATAAGAGATACAGACAGACAAACATTCATTTTTATATATATAGATTTAAACAGCGTGAGTGAATCTTAGCATTGATTATTTATTTCCATGTAGAATTTTAACAGTTGAGATACTTATATGCATGTTGATGTAACTTTTGGAAATAGAATTTAAATGGTTGAAGTTATCTGTCAAGATAATATTAATACCGTCAATGTACTTAAAATAGTACTTTTTACTTGCCAGAAATAAATTTAACTAATTTAGGCTATTTAAGTAAAAAACATCATAACGTAAATGTAAAATATGAAAAAAGCATAATATTATTCCATCACCATCTACAAAATTCCCTCCCCAAAGGAAAAAGTCAAAATAATAAGTCGCTCTCAAAGTTTGAAGTAAGTTTAATTAGCCATTACATAGTGTAGAAAGTTTCTTTTATACGGATCTGAATACTAGATCGTGATCGGGTGAGTGGGTTTCAATTAACCACATATCTCAGGAATGGTCGACCTAAGATTGTACAAGATTACACTTCATTTATATTCATACATATCATACTCATTCATCCTCTGAAGTAATACCTTAAGGTATGCAACGAACTTACTAGGAATAAATAAATAATAAAAATATTAATGAAGAAAGTTTGTTTGTATTATAGTTTTTACTAAAATAATATTTAAATAATGTCAAAAACCTTTTCTAACAATGATGTGGGTGAGATATCATAGGACAACAATAAACCATTTTATTCCTCATTTTCCTTAGTAAGATTAGTGTTGAATGCATGTTATTCTTGATATACAGATATGTTACTTTGCTATCTCTCATGTCGGGTCGCTTATAACTATTAGTATTATGATATTTAATATACATTTTCTTTATCTATCACGAATACATTTAAAAAAAATACAATTCTGTTTTTTTTTAAAGTTTTTTATAAATATTGAAATATACCTATAAACAAGTTAATAAGCCATAATAAGATTTTACGAAATGGAATTAATTATAAAATAATTAATTATTCTTACGTAATTAATCGGAAGTATTATAAGTAAAAAAATTGCGACAACTGCATTTGTAAGATTTATTTAAAAATGATATTTTATTGCCCTGCTTATCCAAATTTATCCTGATTAATGAACGATTGAGTAAATCACGACTTTTTACGCTTTTATTATTTTTTTTTTACTGCCTTGAGGGCGAAAGTTGATTAATGGTGAAAGTTCTTAAATATATCTTTATTTTATAAGATTATGATGATATACGTACTTCTTCATCATAATACTCTCTTCCATCTTTCTTCAATAATCCTTTTCTTTTTACTACTTATTACTTTTTTTTTACATCCCTTCTCTTTCTATTTTAATGATAACTAGCAGACCCGGCAATGCTTCGCTATTGCTAACTTTGAGTGTGTGTATATATATATATATATATATATATATATATATATATTAAATGAACACAATTGAAAATTTGATAAAATATTTAAAAAATGAACATTATGGAACATCACAAAATTTAACCTTTCACTTTATCTCTTTTTTCCCTTTGTCCCGATTCCCTTTTTTCCTTTTTCTCTATTTCCCTTTTTCCTTCTTCACTTTTCCCCTATTTCCCTTTTTTTGATTTTTCCCTTTTTCCGGCATGTAAATCGGTCCAGCAGTTTCTTTCGTAAATATTTCGACACCGGCGTCACCTAGCGGTTATAGTTTTTTTTGCAAAAATTTGTCTTTTCACATAACTAATGTATATTCTGAATATGAGCCAAATCGGACCATAAATACATTTTTTCCAAATATCTCAACCCCAGCGCCAACTAGCGGGTCCATTTTTTGCAGAGGTATTTATTTCCATGTAAGTAACATATATTCTGAATATGAGCCAAATCGGACAATAAATAAAATTGTTCGAAATATATCGACCCCAGCTCGACCTAGCGGGTCCAAACTAATTCAAAAACCTTTGCAGGCGTGCCCACAACAACTCACCAAAGTTTTATCGCAATCGGATGAACGGTTTAGGAAGGCATAAGAGACATACAGACAGACAAACATTCATTTTTATATATATAGATTATCGCTAAATGTAACAGTTTATTTCATTGTGAGAGTTGGTGTGAATATGTCATCTAAAATATGCTAATTTCTATGTTAGTTAGTATTTCTTTTCACATATATGATGAATACCTGCTGATTACTTAATTATTTTTACCGGACATTAACGTCTTTTTCTATTTATTTTTTTCATTATTTTTCTAAGTGCTAATTTATTATGAATTTTAAAATAATTTTCTTCAATAGCTTTTCCTGTAGTTTCATAATTAACATATTTTAAGTCCCTAGATAAAGATTTACGTAAATAACTAATTTTAAAATTTATTTTTCGTTTCTTGACTTGCATAAATTATATTTTATAGTTCAATCACCGTCAAGTAACGGTGAATTTGGAGTGGCAACGGTTGTTAACCAACGTAAAAAACATGCTCATCGTAAAAACACCCCCTTTTTCCAAAAAAAACGTTCTATTTTTAACAAATGAATGCAACAAGTTTTAGATGAAATACAATCGGCTAATTCTATACCGTACATTATAAAATGTAATAATGGATGACAAAATATTAACTATTACTGATTACGCGGTAAATATTGCGATAGATGATTATAACTGTAACTTTAATTACTTACTGAAAAATGAATTATCCGCTTAATTCCTCAGCTAGAACGCTCTTCTCGCTGTCATCACTATCTTCAGTAATTATCACTATTATCACCACATAAAGAGACAATGAAAAAGATTCTGTCAGAAAATCTATTAAAATTCTTGGCTCCAATATTCACTTTCGATTTTTTTAACGTATTCACAGTAAGGTTTCCTGTAATCGTTTCTCATCGAATTCATCTTATCTTCACACAATTTCTGCACTTCTAATATCTTAAACGTAGTGTTGTGGCTCGCAACATGTCGTTTTACCTCTGACCATCTCGACTGGATTTAAATCAAGATAGTAAGAGGTGGAAGACGCACAACTTGTTGCCCATTTCTTTCCAAAAGTTTTTCAAATCGGTATTGTTTTCTGTTACTTTTGTTTAGCTTAATTACTTCATATATTTGTGATTTAAACACTTGAGACAAAAATGGAATATGATGTTTCTGTAGTCAAACAGTCATGTTTTGTTTCTTGCTTGATGACACTGGAAATTTTTCAGAAAGGATATTATGATATAGAGCATTGTCAGTAATTACTACAGACTCAGGAGTAAGGTTAGGAAATAATTTGTCTTCAGTCTATTCAAATAATGTTTAGTATTCATGCAATCATGATAATTGACACTGTTTGATTTCGTTGTCCAAGTTAACATTGCGTGTGGAGTAACGCCAGATTCACCTCCGACGTGAATTATAATTAAGCGTTCACCTAGATTAAGTCCTGTACCTCTGTCATCAGTCCATGATTTTGCCGTTGAATGAGATGATAAAACAAAGGATTCATCTAAGTATACGATCGCCCGGTTACATTTTCTAAAATCACTGATTGCCTGCAAATATGAAATCCTCTTTTTCTTAATATCATGTTTTTCAACTAAAATTTTCCTTTCGTTTTCTACTTTGTGTCAACTAGAATTTAATTCTTTCAAAATTCTTCTTAAATTAGTTTCACTGCCGTTAAAATTAATTTTAATTTTCAATTCTTTACAGAGTTTTGTTAGTTGTTGGCAGGTTCCCTATCTTCCCACCGGGTTGGTCTAGTGGTTAACGCGTCTTCCGAAATCAGCTGATTTGGAAGTTGAGAGTTACAGCGTTCAAGTCCTAGTAAAGCCAGCTATTTTTACACGGACTTGAATACTAGATCGTGGATACCGGTGCTCTTTGGTGGTTGGGTTTCAATTAACCACACATCTCAGGTATGGTCGAACTGAGAATGTACAAGACTACACTTCATTCACACTCATACATATCATCCTCATTCATCCTCTGAAGTATTATCTAAACGGTAGTTACCGAAGGCTAAACAGGAAAAAGAAAGAAAGGTTCCCTATCTTCGAATAAAATTCATTTACAGTTCACCTAACCACACGTTTATCAAAATCATCTTATCCGGTAACCGGTTTAGAATGTATCTTTTTCTTTTTTGGGATGATGAATGAACATTCTAGATACTTGGATCGGAGAAGTTCTATTTCTTCTTTTCTTACACTTTCACTGAGTCCTGAAAATGCCACAGGCAGCTGAAATTCTCTCTTCACATTTCTGTATAGCGTTTAAATGTTTTTCGTTTTTTTAATTTTCTACAGCTAAGGATTCTTTCTTCATGAAATCATACAGGTCGTTTACAATTACGCGCATCTATCTTCAAAGTTTTTACCTTTCTCAAGGAAATTATATTCAGCCATAACTATTCACACGTGAACGAACTACTTTAAAAAAGTTTGAGCCGTAAATCACAATAAAAACCTTTTACAGAGTATCGAATCGTACATTAATTGACTATATAACAAAATACACGATACACGCCAAAAACCATACCGGGAGGCAGAACCACAGGACTGAACTTCATACACATGGAAAAGCAAAAGGAAACAAAAATAAAATTAAAATAATTGTTTTGTATTTGAATAATGATAACACTTCGTAATACTGTAAATATAGAAAAATACATTGCTTTGTAAACATCTGTTGCATCATGTTTATTCTACTAAGAGATGACTAATCATGGTGTGCCAATGTTTCAGAGAACAATAATATATAGCAGTGACGTATAGGCTGATCATACAAGCTCACCGTTACGTGGCGGCTACTGTACTTACAGGTTATGTCTATACAAAAGATCCTAGTCGAGGCGAGCACGAAAGTTAATATCTTAATATTGTAGCATTATAGACATAATTGGTATTTACACAATTTCATAGATGAATTTTTTTAAAACAGTTTTTATAGATTTTAGTATTTTTGTTGAATAAGATTAATTTATTTTTGCTTATAGTTTTTAGCTTATCGCAAATTGGTATTTACACAATTTCATAGATGATTTTTTTTAAAACAGTTTTTATCGATTTTAGTCTTTTTGTTGAATAAGATTAATTTATTTTTGCATATAGTTTAGCCTATCGCAGACAATTTTTTGAAGTTTTTTTTCTGAAGTTACAGAGCTGTTCTTCCTATTGTTTATCAGGAGGTCTATTTGAGTACAATTTTTTTATTACCATCCCCAATACTGACATGTTCAGGAAATTGGCTTGTATTGTAATTCACCAGAAACATAACTTATTTGGGTTAAATGTTCTACCCGGTTGTTCGCTCCTATAAAAAAAAGTCAGTTTAAGTATCGAACGTTTTTAATGTAATTTTTAGAGTAAAAGTATTCCAAAAAGTAAACTCTAAACGCTGAAATCGGCTGGATATTGTAAGATTTCCGTATACCTATGAACACTAATTCGTTTCGTAGCTTAAAATATCATAGATATTCGATAAATACGTATATAGATACAAAACGTAGTTCATAAGTCAAATATTTAGTAAGTTCTGCTTTCAGAAAGTCTTCTTGTAAATGTCATAATTAAAATTGTTTTTTAAAACCTAATGCGAAATTTAAATTAATATTTTTTTTTATTTATCTGATTTATTGACGTGAGTGATTATAATTTTTTTAGTCTATTATTAAATTATTGTAAACGATCAATTGGTTCATATTTATGGGAAGTGTCTACGTTAGTGGTTCGACGAATCAACCAAATGTTAGCAACATGTGTAGTGGGGGAAACCCCAATAAAACGGCAATACAGTAAAATGTCACCAATCGTACAAAACGGCAGTTAAAAATATTTTTTTCAGTATTATTAAATTAGATCAGAAGTAGCGTTTTTCTTGAAGAAAAGATATTTAATATTTTTTTCTAATTTATTGATTTTTTTGTACGTTTTTAATAATTACAGATTAACAATAGGTTTTAACATTTTTATTTTTTAAGGGTTTTTTTTTTTGTAGTGATTCAACAAAAACTATTTCAAACAAATATATTTTCTGTATATTTCCTATTGTTTACGTTATGTATTATTATATTTTATTTAACCTATTTGATACTTTTTTTATATTTCCCGATTTAATAGCATAGATAAAAATACAAATTATTAGCCTAATTATGGAGAAATTTTTAAATTTCATCAGTAAATACAATTAATTTTAAAACGTGAAGCATTAAAATCTTGGAAGAATGAAATTAAGAAATCTGTGTACTACAGGGATTTATTTGCTTTTTCCTTAATTACTAATTTCTGAGGAAATGAGATCATCCCTCTTTTAACGACTACGAGTACCTTACAAATCAATTTTTACAGCATAAGTTTGAAAAGAATTACATTTTATAATATATATTTTATTAATTGATTTTCTTTATATAATAAGAATTGTATTATGCTATTGTTAATTCTTTAACAAGAAAAAAGTCTAGTCGAATAAGATTTATCGCTAAATTGTAACAGTTCGAGAAATTTTAATGTCACTGTTACTAAAATAGTATCTAAGGTAAAAAGTAGTTGACCTTGTCGGGACAATTTCTTTATATTTATTATCCTTTATTTTTATTTTTTGTTGCTATGACCTCGGATACACACTCAAGTTTTAACGAGGAAGATGTACGATCGAAATGATAAAAATTAAAAAAAAAACTCTAAAATATTTTACCGGGAACTGAGCCTCAGACTGACTGATTTAGAATCCAGTATCATAATCACTACGTGATTTGAGTAGCATTATTATTAAATTTAACGTAATTGTATACTATATGTAAAAAAAATCAAGCCTTACGCTTTCTTTTTCTGTATAATTCTTTCAAGCATTTAGATAAATGTTTTTATTTTCTTAACATAATGTTTTACGTCAAATAACTAATCTAGTATTTATTTTTCTTTTTAAATGAACTCTATTTTGTTTAATCTGAAAATTTCGATATTTTGACGTTTTTCTATTTCCAATATTCGTATTTCTATATTATATAATTTTTAATTTCGAATTTGAATTTAATTTAGATTAAAGAATATATGCTTTAAAAAAATATGATTGGCCTAAAAATATGAATAAAAGGTTATATATTTTTTTTTAAATAGAAGTTTATTAATTGAAATGAAATTAAATATATATTAGAATTAAGTAAAATATTTTTTTTTTTTATGTTAGGTGAACATGAACATTAGAAAAAGAACAGAATAGAAACTTTAAAAATATATTTTTATAGAAAACTCTCTAATAAAAATCGAAGTAAAAGCGTACATTAAATTATTACTAGAAGAAAGATTAGGTTAACGGATCATATATATTAAAGACACCCAGGATCAGTTAATGAAAGAAAATACAAACGTAAAGATCTAAAAAAGTAAAGGTAAAATTAAAATATACTTGAACATTTCAGGATATAAAAATTATGTTAACATTAAAGGATTGGCGCAGAACAGAAACGTACGTAAAAAGCCATAATACTAATTAAGTAATTAACAAAAAATAATATTATCACTGTCCATAAAAAAGGATGGTGCGTGGGTTTGTTTGTTGTATATGCTCACATTTTTATTTTAACTGCTATTGGCGCAGAAAGGACCGCTGGTGGTGCGAACCTTAAATCACTTTATATCTCCAAAACTTCTCGACCGAGTTTGATCAAACTTGATCAGATTACTTCTGTATATGGGGCATTGATAGCATTAAATTTTCAACGTAAAAGTAGAAATGTGTGAGGCTTTAGAGCAAGGTCACCCTCAGTATTTCGAGATTTCGCCTAATTTAGGTCTTACCTTTTTTAGGCAAATTTGTTAACAATTAAAAAATAATAATATTTCAAAAAAAAATTTTTCAAAATCGCTCCCCCACTCCAAAAAATGCTCTAAACTAGTGGCTAAGTGGGTATACTGCGTCATCCTTCCGCCACCATAAGGAGCGCTAGTGTAGCACTGACGTACAGTTGATGTAGTCTTTGCTGTGTTGTAACATCAGAAGTGAGTAGTAGAATTAAATAAATGAATAATATTTAAAGTGTAAAAAAATATTTAAAGTGGCCGCTAGTACCGCCACACTCGGGCGAATGTAATACGGTATGCGCGCGTGCTTTAGTTAGAATCATTGAATTAAACAAACAAAAGATATTGCATTTAAATAAAATGATAAATATTTTTAATTAAGTTGTGTGTAAGCCGTGCATCAGAGAATGGGCGCGTGTCAAGAAAGTCCTACAACTCTGTTGTCAGCTTTTTTTTTAACATTTTCTATGGAACTCTGGTATTTCATTATGATACGATGGAACAAGTATTTACCTGACAAGGTTTACCTGAGTTAGAACATTTTTTTTTTGGTATGCTTACCACACTTTCTTCCCGGTACAGCATTTACTATAACTGTAGGAAAATAGCATATGTAACAAAAAGATCGGAGATACATAGTGTTTTTTTTAAATGATTTCATATATCATTAAAATTACGAGAAAATATCTGAAAAACTTTTTTGACTTGATATTATATCTTTGTTTTCTTCGTTTTTCCTTTATAAATTAATTTAATAATTTTTTCTCGTATAATGAAAGTTGTTTTTAGATTTACTTTTTGCAGTTCTGAGGAAATAAATTATAATTTCTACCACTTATAAAAGGTTTATAGTACAGAACTGAGATTTACTGAAAGAAAATATATAGCATAAATATTTAGCTAACGAAATGGGAAAATAACTGGTTAAGAATATACTCAATAATATGTTATAAATTGGAGGCGTAAAAATTATTTAATTCAACGGATAAGAATTGAACACTCTTAAGTAAGCTGTTATTGCTTTACTACCGAAGTATTTTTAATCGAAAATTGTTTGTTCATAGATTAAGAATATTCTTTTGTTATACTCAATTTTTTTAAAGCGATAGTATTATTCCCGAATAGTATATATGACTTTAATTAATAATTAATTCAATTTACAAAGATTCTACACCTGTCTCGGTTAAAATCTGTTTAAAAATTCAAGTTGTGCGCATGTTGAAATAGAAATTTGATTATATTTAAAAATATTTTATAATATATGTTCAATTATATTTTAATATATATATATGCATGTGCACACTCGCATTAACTTGTTTGTTTATTCCAGAATTTATAATTTAATTTAAACGAATTCAAATCGAATTATTTAACGTAGCATATTAATTACTACGTTTTCTTTAAAAAGAAAAAAAAAGAAACGTTGATGCTGATATATTTATATATGCATCTGGGTTTGACAAGAGTTTCTAAAGTGCTGTTGTATATATTTTTCCTCATTATTAACAATGACAATAATTTAAATTTTAAATTAACTTAGTTGACTAGCAACGTTTGTTTTTTTTTAAATAACTGCAGTAATTATTTTTTTTTATTCTTAATAATAAAAAGTTGAGGTTAAATATTAAAGAAAAAACCACTTTTAATAGATTTTTCAACAGAATCGTTTTTTAAATCTAAAAACTGCATTTCACTTATTATTATAAATCGTGTCTTTTGGAAATTATCAAAGTTAATAATTAATGTAAAATTTATCATTTTTTAAGTGTATTCGAAGTAGGACTTTCACGTTTAAATTGATAAAATAAGACGTGGCAAAAATAATTTAAAGAAAATAATTTAAAGTGGCAAGAATAATTCAGTATGCGAGGTAAATAATTACTGAATCTCTTCTGCAGTAATCATTAAAATGTTCATTTTTCATAAAGCGGTATTTCATATCACTTATACAAAAATTGATTTTATTGTAAATAAGTCCTCAGATTACATCAGTATTTTTTGTTTAATCATAAAAACTGGAAATTTCAATTTTTTTCTTTAGTTAACTGATACGAGACGTAAGTATTTTCTGAAAATGCTACATCCAATATCATGAATAACGAGTATTCCATGACAGGTTTAAAAGTACAAATGAGGAGGGATTTAGTTTCCAATTTATTAGGTAAATATAGACCGTTATGCCTTACCATAAAAATTAATTTTTTTAAGGGGTTTTTTTTTAATTTATTTCTATTCAAAAATATATCTGTAAATTAAAACATTACTATTATCACATCAAAGAATTCTTATTTGAGAAACGTTTTTAAAGTAAAAATCTGATATAGCCACCACATGACTTCCTTGTACGCCTAATAAATTATACACATTTTTTTTTTTAAATGGGAAGACTAAGAATTATATTTCATCAATCATTTTATATTATATTTTATATATTTTTTTTTTATTGTTACTAAATTATAATTTATCGTAAAACATCTTTTACAGTCGGAGGTTAATAACTATTAATAAATCTATGTATTTAAATTTAAAAAAAGAGATGAAATCGATGTGCCTTCCCCTTGTAAGATCAAAATATCATTATCATTCATTAATTAAAATTTTATTTAGCTGTAACTGCGGAACTAATGAAAATAAGTACCACTTTTGATATATCGTTGAAAACTCTGAATTACTGCACTTAAAAAAGTCCAAAATCCAATTTTTTGGATTTTGAAAATCCAAAATGGATTCAGGGATGGTCAAAATGGATATTTCCGTTGAAATCTGAAAACCGAAATTTTTCACGATCACAATACTTCCTTTACTTCGTATAAGCAAGTAAAAATAGACTTTCAATTCAAGACATACTCGTACACGTAAAATTGCAATGCCCAGGTAATCAGTTATGTGTATCCGTTTGAATAATGAAAGACTAGTTTTAAATCTGCCGTGTAAATGGAAGGAGTCTTTTATTTCTACTGAAGTACTTCATTTCATTTAACAAAACTTTCAAGTCACCGCTTCAACAATCAATATAAACCGATTATAATTGGTTCAAAACTGTGGGTTGCCATTTTTAGAAATAGGACAGAAGTACAGTAATTTATTGAATTAACAATCATCATTCGACCCCGGTATTATCACTTAATTTCATTATTTTTACATGAAATTTCTGAACTTACTTTACATTATTTTAAAATCGTTTCAAAATGGGGTTTTAAAATATCCATTTTAAAAATGGTATTTTTAAAAGAGTTGATATCGAAGGTTTATTTAGAAAGATTACAAAAATTAAGAACAAAATTATTTATTTATATCTGAATGTAATTTTGAAATATTTAGTATAGTTTTAAATATACGAAGAACTTATTAGCTGGTTAATTTTTTTTAGACTTAAGCTCTCTTTCCTGTAAGAAACGACTTTCAACAGCTATTAAATACATTTTTTACAAACTACTTCATCAGAACATAGTGGGTTAATGTAGTAGGTCTTGAAAATCGTATTTAAATCAGTCCAGTAGTTTTCGAATATCATTCATGTAAATTTAGATACATTTTAATATTCTTATGATCTAGTATAAAAATATATTTGCAAGCATTAAAGAAATAAAATTACGTAAAAGGAAAAATCATTAATTAAAAAGTATTTTTATTTTAAATTTTTAAATGCTACAAATTTGAGATGATCACGTGCTAAGAATTCATAGCTGTAATTAACTTTTTGTCAGATCAAACTGTTGAAATATAAAAGAAATAATATTTTTATATTATACTGATTTGGAATTATTCAAATGATTTAGTTTTTTATCATCTAATTAATGTGGTATTTTAGATTAAATATAAACTCAGACAACAAGCTCATTTAAATATCTGAATTCCCTTTAAAAATATATATTACGAGGAATATTTTGTGGTTTTCAATTCTGGTGATTACAAGTTTGCGTGTTTGAGATGCGCATTGGTGCATAGATTTTTAAAACTAGTGAATATAAAATACTCTTCATTCACGGTAAGTTGATAGTAATACAAAAAAAAAATCTGTTCAGTGATAGACGTGAAACGGGTTTGCCTAGTAGCTCCTTTTTCCAAGTCTGGTTAAATTAAGCGATATGTAATTATTTTTTCGGTATGAAAGTAAAAATATTTTTACTATACACGCGCGCGCAAACACATGAAGACAATATCATGTTAGTCTGTATTCATTGATGTTATTTTTAATCAAGCCGACACAAATTAAATGCCTGTTGATTGAAAAGATGCACCAATTTTAATTTTTTTAAATATTTTACCTTGTTTTTTGAAAGTTAAAGATTACAAAAAGTTCTTCAAAAAAGTATAAGATTTTATTAAAACTAAGTTTATGATTCAAAAGAAAATTACGCATCAAATGTCATATTGAACAAAAAAATTTCGTAGTTTTTTATTTATATTATAATGAAGTTCACAAAGTGTTTCGGTATAACTAGTATCATGTTGCTTATTACTTCCTAATTCTTTCTGTATAATTATCTTAGCAGGATGGAAATTTAATTTTTAGTTGTTAAAGAGGGAATATAATTACCTGGGAAAATTATTTGGGAAATCTAGGACAGATTTACTTAATCAGGACCCTTAGGTAGCTACTTAATCTGTTTACGGACTGTTTTGTGGAGGTAACGTGTGCGCATATCTTATTAGATATTAAAGGCTCTAGATAAGAATATTTTATTTATTAAAAACTCACAGAATATCACCTGGAGAAAGTAACGGAAAACAGAGTAATGTTATTTTTATCTGGTACGGTTAAACCCCTAAATTTTGCAAGATAGGAAACTTTACCCTGCCATTTTTCGCTGATGGTCAGAGAATTGCCAAATTATTTTGTAAAATGACTTATCTAGTTATCCTACGAGTACCAATATTATATCCAAAATTAAAAAAATATCCTAGAAAATTTTTCCCTAAACTTTAGAAAACTTTATAAGATACTTTTTTAAATTCGCAAAAGTTACGCAACCGCAAAAGTTTTAGGAAAAGGTTGAAAATTATTACATATTGAACCATCGTAGAAAAATATGTAGGCTTTTGAAATACAATATAACCGACAATTGCCTAGGATAAAGAAATAAGGTTCAAAATGAGGATATACTCAAAAGCCTGAATAAAAAGAAAAAGCTGAAATAGTTTGTACATGAGGCGAGATATCCAGAGAAGTATCGGCTATCTTACCTTATACATCAAAAGAGAATCATGGGGAACTGAAATCCAAGTCGAAAGATAATTTCACGCTTGAAAAACTTAAACCATCGATTTCAGGTTAATCAGCTCTTTGTTACTTAACAGCTTTCAACAAAAATTGTAATTGTTCAGATAGTATCAGTGTCTGATAACGGAAATGCTATGTAGAGAAGACAAACAAATTATTTCAAAACTATTTACTAAAATAAATAAATTTGTTTTCGTAAAATGGTGAAAAATCCCAGTTTTATTTAGTATTTAGCTAAACAACCCAGAGTTTTTTAACGTGAAAAAGAACCAAAGTTTTACCCTCAGTTTTTACCAATTTAAATATGACGTTAATTGATCGCCAAAACACTTTTGCAAACTGTGTATATATCCAACCTTTTCTTCTTTCGAAATGAAAAAGAATATTTTCAAGAAAATTCTTTCCAAATTCTCCTTCCATTCAATTAGATTTGTTGCAAAATCCATTATGTGCATCTAAAAAAAGTCTCATACAAAGGAAATGGATTTAAGTTTTTCTTTTTTTTTTATATATATATATATATATATATATATATATATATATATATATATTTAATCTAAAGAGAAGGGCTCAATGGTAAATTTTAAAAATAAAAGATCAAATTTTAATCATGAAAATTTATATGTATAGGTCTATTCTAAATGTTTTTGAAGCATCAATCAAAAAAACAGATGAATACCGATATATTGTGCTAAAATGATAATGCCACATTTTGAAATAATGCAATTGTACTTCTGTTTATGTTTTTAACCCAAAGTTAGCGCAAAAATTTACATTCATACAATTCATATGCAAAATTTTAATTGCATACAGTAAATATATAACGTCTTTTATTAAAATTACGTTACACCTTCAACAAAGATTGTAAACAATAAATTTTTTATTCAACGCCTGCTTGATAAATGAAATAACAATATAAAATTCTACTTATTTCCTTAATTGCATTCGCGTGATCCCAATTTAAGCGTTACCACTCCCCAAATAATGCAGTCGTTTAGATAAATTAACTTCTAACAAATTAAAAAGGTTCACAAGAAGCCGCACACCGTCCCACCCCTTTCAAAAATTGAAATTAAGAAAAAAACGAAAATTTTTTTAAAATATTTATCTGATGAATATTTGCAAACACAAATCTACTGAATATCTCATTTAGTATAGTCAGTAATTGGGAAATTTGCAATCATTCTTCGAAATGTTTTACCTTTCTCACCCCTTTCAAGTTTGAATTTAGAAAAATCTAGAAACTGGTGTTTATCTAATCACATGACAAATCACATAAACAAAAATCAAGTTGATATCTTCATTTGCTACCGAGAAAATTCGGATTTCAACAAAATTCAAAAATTCATTTTAACCCTTTAAACTTGGAATTCAAAAAATCTAGAAATTGTTTTTTTAGATATTCATATGAAGATTATACACACCAAAAATCAAGTTATCCGTCATTTATTACCGAGAGATAAAAAAAATTCAAAAATTCTTATTTTAGTGTGTAAGCACACTGTAACCAGTACATGTATACAAATATTCATCAATTTATCTTTACTAGGTTTTGCTGGGTGTTGAGTATGAATCAATCAAAACATGTTGATTGATTCAACATGTATTGATTGTTTTATGTATATATATATACAGATCCGTCGCGGATTCGCCTGCGCATATGTTTACTTGCGTTTCCCGTCGCGGTCAGATGTCTAGCCGGTCAGGGCTCGTTTCACTAGTCCTTCCCGTCTAGCCAGGAAGCTCTGTCCCCTGGACCCCCCCTTTGTGTTCATTAAACTCATGCTGTTCAATTTATAAAAACTATCAGTATATTATAATTCTTCACAGCAACGGTTTGGTCAGTACAGGCCTTAACGTTTAGTGATCTAAGAACGTGGGTTTTAAAATAGTGGATGATTATTTTTTAGCATCTTCATTTTTTACCCGGAAATTAAAAAAAATAACATGGGTTCTAATAAAATTCAACGCACCAAAAATTAAGTTCATATTTTCTTTTGTTACCGAGAAATTAAAGAGAAATAACAGCCGAGTTTCAAAAAATATTCAAAATTCATTTTAATCCTTTTAGCTCGGAATTTTAAAAAATCTAGAAATTAGTTTTTAAATATTCAGTTTAAACTCGGAATTTCAAATCAAAAAATCCTTTCCTGTTGTGCACTTATACCTAAGAAGAACAGGTATACTTCATCGATTTATCTTCAGTAGTTTTTGCTGCGTTGATAAATCAGCCAGTTAGGACATGTTCTTTTATGTATATATGTAATTTTTATTAATTGTTCAATATTGTTTTATGAGATATAACTTTGCGTAAATGTGAACGCGTAAGTCCTTGACACAATTTTAACTTTTATGAAAATGATTTTAAAATATTTACAAATAATTAAATAAAAATCTATAGTACATAAAAACAATTATTGGGAAAATTGATATGCACTTGCTTATAGTATCAACTTCGGAAATAAAAAAATATACATTTCAATAATTACATTAAAAAAATGAAATATAAATAAAGAGAATGTTTCTTGCGAAATGTATTAAACTTAAAAAAAATATATAGTTCGAGTTACAAATAAAATAAACTCACACATAGACACAAATACATCAACATGACACCCTGCTATGTAAAATGACTCAGTCGGTTCAACTGTTGTGCAACGAAGAGGGGGCGTATTTGGGTCAGAGAAAGGCACAAAGCGTGGACTTCATGTATCCCGATGAAACAAAGCAGTTACAGATATTGTTGTTCATTGTATTAAGGTAGAAATCGTTCATCTTTGTCCGTTATTACACAGAAGCTCTTCTTTCTATATATAGATACAAAGAAAAAGTTGTTCATAAATATTGTAGATTCGTTCCTTCAGTTTTTTTTAATTAACTTTACTTTACTGTTTTACTTGATTTATAGATTTATTCTCATCAAAAGTTTTATTGTTTTCCTTTTACTGATTATTATTTGTTGTATTCTGAGTAAACCGATTTTTTTTTATTAATAACTGTCACTTCCCTCTCACATTTTCTCTCTCTCCCACTCCAGACCGCGTACGAATGTTACAGAATGGGGTTTCTAGATAATAAAGGCAATTAAGTTTATTTAGTTCATTGTATGCAGGTGTTTGTTCATCGTATCTATTAAACATTTCAGTACGAGATTAATCACACTTTTACCTTGTTTTAACCTTTTTGAAACATATTAACATTGGTTATTAACATATTGTTCATACTAACAACTGGTTTTTTTTGGGAGTTACTTAATTTTATCTTTTCCCCAAGTGCCAAGACGTTTTTATCCTTTATTATAAGTCGGGTTCGAATACCGGTCAGGTATGACATTTTTCATATGCTTCAAAAATTACATTTCATATTCCTACGCACAAGCTTCGAGCTTTTGTAATGAATTAATTAATAAAAAAAATCTTGACTCTTTAGGCACGTACAATTTGTAGCTAGAAGTCATCGGTTAATTTTGATTTATAAAAAACTGAAAATGTTTTATAAATTACTCAGTATAAGGCACTAGGAATTCTTATAAATAAAATGTTCCTACAGAGATTACCCTTTTAAGGAAATATTTATCGATCTAGTTTTCTACGTTATATCGATACTGATACTCAACATTTAGCTCCTAAAAATCCTAAACTATTTAGATTTATAACTATCTAGATAACTATCGGTTATCAACTAAAATCTGAATCACTTACCATTGTAATTCAGTATTTTAAGTAGAAGATAATTTTAATATAAAGAAAAAATCAGAGCAATTATTTTTGCATTTTTTTTAAGTAGCTTTTTCTTAATTTAATAAAAAATTCCCTCAATAAAAAATCTATCAAAAGTATGCAAATTTGCCTGTAATAAAAGGTAAGTGGTTGAAATTTCGCTTTGTAAAGGAAAGGTTGTAATTACTATTTTATATCTCGAATTTTTATTTATTTTAATTGCCTAAAATTAGAATTATGATAATCTATTACTTATTTTTCAAGTGAAATAGTTCTATCGGGACGATAAGGGAAGTGAATGAAATGAGTTCATTCCCGTTGAATTGGGAATGGATTTCCCATTTCCCCAGAAAGTTTTAAAGTAACGACTATATTAAAAAATAAAACTGTTTTAAAGACCTTAATTCACTGTGAATTGAGGATTTATTCAGGACAGTAAGTTCACATATAATTTTCGCAATGGTAGTTTTTGAACGCATCTTTAAATTATTATACTGATTTTGTTATCATTTATTCAAAATCAATGAAAACCATAAGTGAAATGAAAAGTTTGGTAAAAGAAAACGTTACAGTGATTTAATTCCTTAATGAAATTAAAAAAAAAAAAAAAATGGAGCATTACAAAATGAAAATATTCTTCGAAGTTTCCGAAGAAGATTTTATTTTGTACAAATTTATTCATATCAATTTTTCTATATTTCTTACCTTAATTTCACAGTTCTGATCATATCTTAACAATACTACTCTAAATACACAACCTACAGCAGGCATGGCCAGCATACGGCCCGCGAAAAATTTGTCAATATTAGCTTTTTTTATAAGCAATTGAATAATGGAAAATACGGAAATTTAAAAAAACTATATTTAGTAATCTTCAGCTCAACTTATATTTGTGAACAAACTTTTTCTTTAATGAATCTAAATAAAATTACAACAAATTCCATAATAAGATTTGTTTACTTAAATATGAAAAAATTGTTTTTTCCAATTCGGCTGGGAAGCAAGAACTGTTGGCAACGCCTGACCTATTTGTATTGAATTATTTTTGTTTTATAACCACCACTGAATGTAAAAGCCTGATTGGTTTAAATTCTACATAAATCGGTGCAGTAATTCGTGGTTTTATCTCATATCCAGAAAACATGGTTATTTATTTTTTATATCTGTTAGTAGCCGTAACGAAAACGTTGTAGGCGACATGACATGAGTGGTTTCCCGATTCATACAATCAAATATTTTATTTTTATTCATCTACATGTCAAGATTACCGAGATGAAGTTGATATTGAACATTATAAATAACATTTATACTATGTTCGTCACAAGGATATTATTTACTTGGTGAGCATCATTACTTTCATAGAGAACATTCTTAACTGAAGTTCTCTTTTACCTGTGTACATTTATATATACAAAATGTTTGTTTTAAAACTGAAACCAATTTAAAGAAAAATAATATGATGCTACAGTTAAAGCGATTAATTATAAATATTATAATTATTTGTGCAAAACAATATTAAGATCAAATTTTTGTACAACAAATGTTGAAAGTATCCGCCGTTTTCGTAATTCAAACAAGCCTTTACCCTCTTTTTCATATTCTGTTCAACCTTTCGAAATGTACTCTTCCAATTTCTTGTAATTTTTGAGTTACGTTGGCTTTCAGCTCTTCGTTGGTGTGTGGATGTTTTTGAATACGCAACTTTTTAGATATCCCAGAGAAAAAAATCTGCAGGAGAAAAATCAGGTGATCTGGCTGGCCATAAGCCTGTCGATATCACTCCTCACCAAAGAAATTTATCTAAACGTCCATTGTTGCTCTTGCCATGTGACATATGGCACCATCTTACTGAAACCACGAATCTTTCTCATTTAATTCTAAACTTGCAATAAATTGCGTTGTAATTTCGTGGTATAGATCTGCATTAAAGGTGCATTAATTTCAAAAAATATGAGTCAACTATTCTTCGCCTGGAGACTGCACTCCACACACCAATTTTCTATGAGTTTATAGGTCGTGAGTGGATGTTGTTAGGAATCTTAGATCTCCAGTCTCGATCATTCCGCCTATTAATGTTACCACTCAAATGAAACCAAGCCTCATCTGTAAAAAAATATATTATCCAACACTTTAATGCTGTCCCGAACAAACTAATTATACAATTGACAATAATGGAACCTAACAGCATAAATAACAGAGTGTAATTCATGTGACACAACATTAAGTAGCCGGGTAACTTTAAAAGCAAATTTTCGTAATGATTTGTTAGGTGAATTTAAAAAGATTATACCGTGTGACATCTTCCAATATTTCGTCATTAAGTACTGAACGTTTCAGCTATGTTTCTGTTTGCAAACAGAACCAGTCCCTCTATATTTCTTTATCAAACGATGAATTGAAGATTTATTTAATACATTCTTACCCGGGAACTGCAATTAAAAAGCTTCTTGGCACACAAAAAAATATTTAATTGTTAAATAATTTTCCACAATTTCTTTCTTCCGTGTTCAAAACCATTTCTTCGTAATAAAAAAACACAAATAATAAAAAAATCACTAACTGTTCACAAAAAAGAAATAGAAAATTATATCAGCTGATTACAAAATAATTGCAGGTAGTGCTGCCAACTTCTTCGTTCGAAATTATTGTATTAACGTTTCTAAAGAGTATTTTTTTTTTAACCTCCTGGACCACCGTTAGGTATTACTTCAGAGGATGAGTGAATGAAAATTTTTGTAGCGTGTGAAAATGCCATGCCTGACCGGGATTCGAACCCGGGACCTCCGGATAATAGGTCGAGACGTACCAATCGCGCTACGGAGGCCGGCTTGCTTGGATTGCGTTTTAAAACTTACATCCAGTACATATTTTGTTGTTATAGAGAGATAAAACAGTTTATCTTTTATCATCTATTATTAAAAAATAATGATTTGAATAATTTAGATTTTTATTTTTAATAATATCGGTAATTTTAGTTTCATTCTTCCTGTATGCGAAAGTTTTTCCGTGTTTTTTTTTTTTAGGCCGTTTATTAATTAATTTATAAACAGTGTAAGTTGTTATTAAAATCGATTATCGACCTAACGGTTTAACAGATAATGAATCTTGTTGTTTTGTTAGGTTTATGCTTACGTGATTTTTGTTAATGATATATTTGTAAATAAGGATGTGATATATATATATATATATATAATGTTTTATTGATGAAATAAATAGGATGAAATAATTTGTTTTTAATTTTAATAAAATTATTATTTTTATTATTAATTGTTATTATTATTTATTATTAATAATAATATAATTATATTTTTAATTGTACGATAATTATTACAGTATAAATTCAATGATATTATTATGCAATATCCGTTTTGTGTATATAACCCCACAAATGTATCCTACAGTGCTTGTTATGTACATTAGTATTTATAATAATAGTGTTTATCTTTGCATTATCTTTTATCTTCTGTTCTGAAGTAGGAAGTTGCTGTAACACACATAACAATACGTGATACAACAAAGTGTGATATTAACTGTCTACCCTTTTTTTATTATTCTTCCTTAACTTTTTAATACACCTTAAAACGTATTTTATATTTAGTTACATCCTTTGTTTTTATTCACCTCATACGTTTGAATAGCCGGACAAGAGATCGGTTTACGGAAGGAAATATTACACTTATGTATATAAAATAGTAAAGAGAGAGCTATACGTACATTTAAGTCGTTTTTAGTATTAAAAAAAATAATAAACAAATTATTTACAACTGTTTTCTACTTTTATTACTTTAAATACTCTATTTAACTTTATTTTACGACATATAAACAAACGTGTTTCATTTTGTTTATTATACTCTAGAAAAAAAAGTAATTTCTTTTACGTAGTACTTCAAGAAATTTAGATGTCAAGAGTTAATTACTGCGTATAAAAGTTTTTAAGCTCTATTTGTTAATTTTTTTTAATAATAATTGTAGTATAATTAAAATAAAAAAGTAATAATGAAATCAAAATAAAATGTTTCTAAAATTTCAGGAAGTAATTTTCAACGAAAAATATTTGTTTTAATATTTATTTCCTTTTAGTTGTTTTTTTCTGAAATTTGTCTTATATTGCAATTTAATTGCAACATAATTATATATATATATATATATATATATATATATATATATATATATATATATATATATATAATATAAGCTTGGTTTTAGTTTTTGTTCCTTTCTATGGAATTATTTCCGTTTTGAGTTTCTTTATAATCTATTTTTTTTTTAATTTATTTACTAATTTATTGTTTTTTCCAGCCGAATTTAAATTTTATTACAAATAAAACTTTATTTTTTTCTAAATTTCTTGCGTACTCCGGTAATATTAATTTGATTTTTATGGTGTTTGATATACATTTAATTACTGGTAGTTGTCCATTAAACGGTATTTGCCTTTTCCTATGCCACAGTGATCCTAAACTATTAAAAAAAAGTTGTAAATATTTTATTGTTTGATTTAATATAGTAAAAAAATTAGATATTTGTCATCGTTTTTAAAAATATTTTAAGCTTGATTTGGAAGAATTATTTACATTGTATAATTTTATATTATTAGTTTAAAAGTTATAAGTTAGTTTTGTTACGTTACGTTTTGTTAAGTTAGTTTTGTTATAAAGTTAGTTTTAAAGTTACTTATTATTAGTTTGTATACTGAAATGAAACGACTAGCACTAGATAGGGAATCTTGGAGAGCTGCATCAAACCAGTCAAATGACTGAAGACAAAAAAAAAAAAGTTTAAAAGATTTCTAATTTTTCGTTTAAATACAGTCGTGAGTTTATTACAATATGGGGTCCGGTTCCACTATTTATTTCTTCCAGAATTTATTTATTTGAAATGAATTTTGTTTAAAAAAATTAATAAAATCAAAAAATAATTTTTAAAATTGTGCAGAATTTTTATGTGAGGAATGATTGCCCTCTCTGTTTTTAAGTGAGGAATGACTGGCTGACTGTTTCCTTCCTTCTTGACTTCACGGAATTGTAATTGGTAATAGTAGCAGCGTTACTATGGTAACGGTGATGCGATAGGTGGATCTAGTAAGCCTTAACTGCAAATCATTTTAAGTTGCGATAATCTTTTTTATTTAATAATACGTCGTCATTTTTTTTTTACAAAATTATTTATTTTAGTTATTATTTAACTCTTCCTTCTTTTGAATTACCTTTCAAATAATGCCCGACCTATATTAATACCAATAACGTAAACTATATGACCTAAAGAGAAATGTTATTCTATGATTCTTAATATTTGATTTTTTTGTTACTGTCAACTTTGTTTTTTCTTCATTTTCATTCATCCGAATATTATTCAATGCAAGCAATTAAAATGTATAATTTTCCAATAAAAACAGAAACTTTAACTGACTAAACGGCTTTTTGACGTGTAAAATTACTTTTTCAGCAATTATTCTTGCAAATTAATGATTTCATGTTAATTTGTCGTTTTTACTCTGAAATAAAATCATGTATAAAATCATGTTAATTTAAATCAAACGGAAATAAAGTTATCTGTTAAATGTCATTAGTATATATATATTTTTTTCTATTAAGAATTTTATTTATTTATTTATTCTTTTGAATAAAATAATCATTATTCTATTTAATTTTTTATGCTATGAAAATCTTTACAGTTTTTCATAAGAGTATAAAAAAGGTAAATACCTATCTAATTCTGAAAATTTACATCTGAAAACAGTACAATAAAATTAAAATCGTCATTAAATTTAATACACTATTAAAATTACATTTCGCTTGTTACTTTATCCGCCCAATATATCAGGTAATGATTATCAAGGCGTTAATTAATCTATTATAGAGAACTCTTTAATTAAATTGTGCGTACGATAAAGGTAATGAGGTTTTATTTAATTGTACCACACTAAACGTTTTATTTTAAAACTGGATTTTCATTATAAATATTCACTATAGGCTTATCAATGCCTGAGAATAGTAATAATTGTTAGAAAAGGTAATGAAAAAATTTATTAATTTAAGCTTTACAGTCCAATCGATTGCATTTTAAACGCTAAAAGTTATAGCAATTATTTCTAAACTTTTTATAGTTCTTTTTACAAAGGTAAAATGAGTTGGAAAATTCAACAGAAGTTGAACACCGAAGACTATATTAAAAGTCATTTGACTTTGCCACGAAGGTAGCAGGCTGTTATTTGAATCGTTCATTGCATTTATTTTATTTCAGTTAATTTTAATTTCCCAAAAGTCTCTGGTACACCTATTTGTACATGTAAATTGATCATTAGTTATTAAATAAATCAGAAGTTAAATTATTGATAATATCTCATGAGTGAATGCTCAAAAACAACCAATTACCAAAAGTAAAATTAAAAGGAAAGATATAATTAATAAAATTTAGATTACCAAAATTACAAATTCAGGCTCTTTAAATTTATACAAACTAATTTTTTTTACACAGTCCTTTTCACTTGAATTTCAGTTGCTTTAATTTACATTTTCATTAATAGTAAATTATTTGTTTATAAATTAACAAATTTAAAGTTTTCATGATAAATTAAGGAGAAAAGAGTTTTTCAACAGAATCTTTTAAAAAGAACTAGGTTGAGTTGCCCGTCTTGATCAAGCTGCGTTGTACAAAGTTGCTTCAGAGTAAAAACTCGAAGGTTAAATATACGGATATAGCAAATTATTCAGAATGTAGTAATATTTACAGATTATAAATTAACAGTAAAGAGAATCGAATGAAAAAAGCATTAAACCGGCGTCAAATAATTGAGCTCTCAAACAAAAAGAATAAATTTTTATTAAGTGTCATTAGCAAGTCCTTAGATATCAAATTTAATTAGTAAAAAAAATAAATTTCTATCGTGCTCCACTTTTATTTAATTTTATATTTTTCCTTACCTCTAAATGAAATAACTAAACGTGATTATGTGTTATTTACTGCCGTAAAATGATCATGTTAAAAAATACATACAACGTGACGATTAAGACATTCATGATCATGCGCGCATGTTTAGTACGCATATAGAAGTTGAATTAGAACACAAGAATATATCTATCGTTATTACATTATAACAGGTTAAATGTATAGACTTAAAATATACATATACTTATAACAAAGATTTTAATTAAAAATATGCAGTTTATATTAAATTAAGAAAACAGATTTGGTCACTCTGCTCAATATTTTTAATGTAAAAACTTACGTATGTTAAAAATAAAAATTACACAATTTTAAAAGAAAACAAGGAAAAAACTTTGTTAATATTATTAAAATTGTGTAATTTTTAATGAAAATATTATAATTAAACCTGTTTTATGAATTTAAAAACAAATAAAACATTATATTAAATTAATTTTAAAAGATAAATCGAAAATACGTCAAACTTTACAGACATCTTTTGTTCTGTATTACTACGAATCGCTTATTAAATTGTGTTCTCTTTAGGAATACATTTCCCCGCAGATGAAATTTGGCAAAATTAATTTGATTCTGGTATCTGATCTACGAAATCGAGTTAACTTTTCTCGAGGTATTAGATGACAGTAAAATTTTCGTAGGAATGCGATGAAGTGATTTTACATAATGAAACCGTGAAATATAAACTAATGAATTCATATCTCATAAGGATTACTTCTTTTTACGAAGAAACTTAAATAATTTTACATTACTTTGAGAAAAAGTTTAAGTTTCACAAGAAACCTGTATAAGATTTTGTAGTTATAGTGAGGTAATTTCTCGAAGCTAGCCCTGAATATATTCTTATTTATCATTAAAGTTGTATAATAAATTTTGTTTTTCTTTTCGTGTTATCTTTACGTTTTTACTACAATAAAACAAATTTTTTCATTATTTCGATTTGGGTCTTATTTTTATTTCCCCCCCCCCCCTACATCGCCGATCCGGACATCCAATTAAGTATACTCAGCTCGGGGACGTGTCCTTTCCGGATCTTTTAATTGCCTGCCTCTAATCCCCTACGGAAGAAACCAGGCCCGGCTATGCCGTTCCCAGCCCCCTACCGGGGACCGGGTCTCGCTCTTTCCTTTTGCCAGCCTCAAACCGACGGCGCAGGAGCCAAAGCCGCCGAAGCGTATCCGGGAACCCACACCGCCGGCCGGGTCTCGGTCTTTTCATTAATCCACACCTAACGGACCCCAGGAGTCCCCGCTCCATCAAGGAACCCACACACCAGGGCATGTAAGCCCTCAGGAACGGGGCTGTCCGCCCTGCCCTGCTATAAACTAAAACCCTCAGTATCCCAGTCGTCTTGCATCATCTTCTTTTATTTTGAGGACTGCTCTTGCAAATATTGCAAAATTATGCCAGTTTCCGGACATAGCCAAGAGCCACTCCGAGAGCTGCTCCGGTCGGGTATGCATCAGTCCTACATTTATACGATGTTCCTCCCATCGTCTGCAAACGAAAATAGTGTGTTCGGCATCGTCAACCGCATCGCAATAACAGCAGATGGGTGACTCTCTGCTGCCAAACCTATGCAGGTATTGTTCATACTCACCATGTCCCGACATGAGTTGTGTTGTGTGGTAATCTAATTCGCCATGAGAGCGATCTAGCCAAGCATCCAGGTCCGGGATAATTCTTCTGGTCCATGCGGCCACTGTTGAACCCGCCCATGCCACCTTCCATTGTTCCCGTATTATAGAATTGGCCTCATCTTTGGCTACACCGGACGCCCTTAGTTTTCGTCCTTTAATCTGCAATTCTATCGGGGGCACCGAAGAAAGCACGCACAGTGCATCTTACGATAAAGTTCGGTACCCCGAAACTACGCCCAGTGTGCATCATACGATAAAGTTCAGTACCCCGAAACTACGCCCAGTAGCGACTTGCTATGAGTGCTAGTTAATTTGCTTCTGTTGCGCTTGACATTAACCGTATCGGCCCATACCGGCGTAAAACAGAGACGACGTTATCACCGAGGTGATAAGTCGCCTCTTCGACGCACGTGGAATTCCTTGTCCCGCAAAGAGACGTCGAAGACATGGGTTATTGTTTCCACTCTGTCGCAGATCATGGCCACATGACTGGAGTATTTGAGGTGTTTTTCCAGTAAAACCCCTAGATATTTAGCTCTTTTCACCTCGACAATTGCCTCTCCTCTCAGGCGCAGATTAATCTTCTGAGTATCCTCCTACCAGTGAAGAGAATACTCTTGCATTTGGAAGAAGAGACCTCCAAAGTGTTGTTGACGAGCCATTCATTCACTAATTCTAAAGTAACATTCCCTTTGTCCTCCACTTCATCTAAGGTACTACTGACCTCCACTAGCAGCGGGAATTGAAGTCGGAAGATTTCATCATAGAAAATGTTCGTCCGTCTCTCGGATAGATAGGTGGCTACTTGCGTCACTATGTACTCACTTAAATTCAATCTTTGAAGCGCCCTCAATATAGGCCAAGGTACCTAACCGAAAGCGTTCCTTATATCCAGGAGTATCATTAGTAGGATACGCCTGGTTCTCCAAGTCCCAGCCGTCACCGCAGCAGCCCATGAAACGACTTTGTTGATGGCGTTAATAGTTGACCGCTCCCGCCTTAAGCCAAACTGATTCTCATTGAGGAGGTTGTTGTTTTCCAGCTCCTCAATTAGTCTATTAGCGATGAGCCTCTCCACGACTTTCCCCATATTATAAATGAGACTTATAGGGCGATATCCGAGAGCCCCTGGAACTGACTGTTGAACCCCCACGGCAGTACATGGTTAAACGAAACTTACAGAATTAATTTTATTATACATTAATGTAACAACATACATTATTGAAATTTTAACTATTCTCACATTTAACGTAATATAATAAATAGAACAAAAAACTTAAACTGGCTACCATTTTGGTGATATTTTTATTTATTAGCTCAAAATCAATTTTTAGCAACGAAAATTAAGCAGACAAAATAAATACTTGTAAAAAATTAAAAAAAGAAAAATTTCAAGCCATGAAACTCAAAGCAAACAGAATTTTAAACTACTTTATTTTTATTTTTTTTTAAATAAAAAATTAGACTGTTTAATCACTTGTATGAAAAACCAGCACCATTACTTTTTCTACGTTTTTAATTCTACCTTATAATAGTTTTTACAATAGAAAAATTACGTGTTACTTTTTATTCATTCACTTATTTATTATTCATTTTAATTTATAATTTAAAAATAATTATAAATTGTATTTTAATCTGAGTTTTTTTGATTTCACATCGTTTATCTTCTTTTATTCAGATTCTTAGAAATTTTTTTAAACTAATTTACTTGATTCATGAGTTTGACCGATTCATGACTTTCATAGGATAAAAAATATATTTTAATCTATTAAATACCTGAGAGAATAAAAGAAAAATACGATAAAAATTCTCAAAGAACTAAAAATTTCAAGGTTTTTCTTTAAAATTATTTAAAAAAATCTTTTGTTCTATTAAACTGACGAATGGGAAAAAATTACAATCAAAACTCTGTAATTACTAAATACAAGTAAACATTTGACACAGATTATTTACTGAAGTTTTATTTATTTATCTATTTATTAAAAAAAAAAAAATCAAATGTAGAATTCAGCAGTTACAATCCAGATTTCCACGCTCCTAAATGACGTCACATTTATTTCGTTACGCCTTATGTTCTTTTATATTTTTTTTACTTTATCGTACTCTTTCCAATCGTTTTTCTTTATTTTATTATTATAAAAATATCATAATTTAAAAAATAAGTGAATTATTTTTTTTCTTGAATATATTTTATAACTAACTGTCTTTAAATCACGACCGGAAATGAGCAATAAATTTAAAATCGTGACCAGCCTTTCTTATTTATCGTTATTATCATTATTATACTCCCTGTCACTGTAATAGTGAAGAGAAGGTGTAAGAGAGACGATGATGATGATGATGTTAATGATGATGACGATAATAGTAGTAATGAAGAAAAATGGGATGAGTAGATAGTATACTGGTTCAGATATAATACATGATCTTTCTTAATTTTAAAACATGAACGAATGATCTCAACAACGATACGAAAGAAATGGCCTTCCTCTCACTTTAGTTAATTCACCTTAAACTGTCTTGTATCACGCATTTAGATAGTTTAAGTAGTTTATCGATTCATTCAACGTGCAACAATTGAAAAATATTTTATTAAACTAGTATTAGTATATCGATAGTTAGTCTATAATATATCATTTTTATGTATCGATACATTTAAATGTATTTAATGTAAGTAATTTCATTTACGTTGTACAGTCTCAGGTCGACCATTCCTGAGATGTGTGGTTAATTGAAACCCAACCATCATAAAACACCGGTATCTACGATCTAGTATTCAAATCCGTATAAAAGTAACTGCCTTTAGTAGAATTTGAACCTTTGAACTCTCAACTTCGAAAACAGCTGATTTGAGACACCATTAGACCAATACGATGGGTTAGTGACTCCTGCATTAATTTTAATGATTTTTACTTTCCCGTCTAGCGCTGTAGCAGAGCTATTACTGTTGGACGGGAAAGTATTGTAATCGATCCAATTTGGCCATATAAGGTCACCGGATCTTTATGTTTTGACACATAAGGAACCCAAAAAACTGGAAGGAAATTTTCGGATGTTATGTACGCGTGTTCGGTGTCTCACACTAAATATCTCCAGAACTACTGGACCGATTTTGACCAAACTTAGTCAGATTACTTCTGTATATGAGGCATTGATGCCATTAAAATTTCAACTTAAAAGGTCAAGGAGGAGAGGTTGCATATCAAGATCACCCTCAGTATCTTGCGATTTCGCATAATTAAAATCTTATTTTTCTTAGGCAAACTACTGGCTAAGTGGGTATAATGCATCAATAGTACACCTTCTCACCACAAGGAGCGTTAGTGTAACACTGACATACAGCTGTACAAAAATATTATATTTAAATAAAATTATAAATATTTTAAATTAAGTTGTGTGTATCAGATTAAAGCCCGGTTAGAAGTCCTACAACTGTGCTGTCAGGTTTCCAGTTATTTTTTTTTAAATTTTATTATAATTAATTAATTTTAATTTTTAAGACGTAAAAATCTAAAAAATAGAAAACTTCATATTCAGCGTAATTATAAACCTGTCTCGGTTAAGAATGCTCCATTGATTGATGGACCGTTGAAGACCGTTGAAGCAGTTCATCCCTATGAACTGCTGAACCGAGTGACTTTTTGGTACCTACGACTCCTATAGTCGTGCTCTAGTAGTCCTCTCCACTGTGCTATTAGCAGTTCCAGTTCTACCTCGGACAATTTTTATAGAACTACTACTACGCATTTATGTTTTTACACCCTTTTTTAAACTTTGACGAGTAATATTTACATCGAAAAAAATTGGTCGTGTAAAATTAAAAAAAATTATTCTTTTAATTATTTTATGTTTATCACTTAATTTATTATATAGTGTTAAATATTTAAATTAGTTAAACAGAAAGACGGAGTAAGTTATCGGGAGAAATGCCAATTTCTTTCTATTTTTTTTCTAATTCAATTATCTACCCTTTGAGATAAAACAAAAAGGATTTATTAATAGTCATAAAAATCTCTGTTAGAAAAGATTAATTCAAATATCTCATTCCTTATTTATAAAAAGTGTTTTCATTATAAGCTTATTAATAAATCATTTTTTTTTCAATTCTAAGCAAGAATTGATTTTAGTAATAAAAAAAAGAATTCAATTTTTTAAAAAAAGGTTAATGGAATATTTTAGTAAAAATAAGAAATTTTATTATTAAATCACAATGACCAGTTTTTTCCCATTAGCGGAATCTCCTTTGGAGGTCCCACTGTAAGTTTCTTTTAGATAATTTAAGTGGAAGATTTTTTAAACTAAAAATTGCATGATATAAATAAACAATTTGAACATTAAGAAAACAAATTGTATCATCGTCCTCACTGCTTAATATTTCTGTTATAATATGTATGTATATCCTTACGTGAAACCGATGTTATAACTATTTTTACACATAAACTTTAATATTCTTTGAAAAATTTGAGATTAAAAAATAATATCACCTCATTCCGTAGGGACTCCGCTCGGTAACAGTTTACCAAGGTTGTTTCTCTTTATTCCCTTTTTTTATCTTAGACTTCGATTTCTTCTCTTTTGTATTTCTTACAAAAGATTTTTTTCTTAAAGGCGGAATTTTTTTGTAGACCAACTTATATTTTAAATGGAGGTAAAAAAATAAAAAATAAAACTGTAGGAAATAACTACACAAAACGACCTCAATAAAATAATTTTTTTAATATTTTTTTTTTATGTTTTCTTCTTATTATTATATTTTTTATTAAAATAATAATTTAAAAGTCGATTCTAAATGGTATTCAGTAAGTTGTTGATATTTTATTGTTTTTCATTTGACGTCAAAAAATCGACCTTACAAAGAAGGAAGAACATTTAAAGGAGAATTTAAAAACGTAATATTTATTGCTTTTTAATGAGTTTTTGTCGTTTTATTTTGTAGTCCGTTTCGTTCATTGTAATCCGTATTTCCTAAAAACTAAATTACAACAGATACTCCCAAGGTGAAAAAAGTAGAAATGCCAAATAAATTATGCTAATGAAATTAAACTGCTTTTACTTTTTTAATTAGAAAACCATAAATAAAAATTAAAAACTGCTAATAAGTTAACTTATCGCCTACAATAAAACAACTTCTTCCTTGTAACTATCAAAATGTGCAAAACCAATCATATTTTTCTTATATTAAAGTCGTACTAGACTAAAAAAATTACGTTTTATTTACTTTATTGGAAACGGTAATGTTGTAATAGTAAAAAAATGCTGTATTATGGTTGATAAAAACTTATGGTTCTCATGCAATACTGGCTACATGTAATAAGACCTTTTCTGATTAATTCGGATTTGATGTTAATAGTGCTCAGGTGATCGATTGGTAACCGGTAGGTATTGGTCAAAATTTTGAGCATTGATAAATCCCCTTTCTATGACTGGTGACAAATTGAAGAAATGTGAGCGGTCTAAATTTAGTACGTTTCGATTGGGCAGTTCATTTCGTGCCTCATTGGTTATAAAAAAAAATAATTTATTGCGATTGGTTGAAAGTTAATGCCGTATAGTTTATTGTATCGATATAGTAGTAGTATATTGATATAGTGAACTTTATCACTCAATATAGATAACACTTCAATACAATGCATTCTGATTGGTCAGCACTTTCCCGTTCCTGATTGGTTTAAATATATTGCTTACAGATTGGTTAAAAATGTTCATACATGTAACTGGTTAAAAGCTGTGGTATTATCATCGGTTGAAATCGACGTAAGATTTTCAAGATCAAATCATAAATTATATCTATTACGCAAAAGATGTTTTTTCATTTGATTTTTTATATAAAATATCAATATTAGACAATAACATAATATTTTACTTACATAATTTTTTTAACTTTATCTTATTATATGACTTCCACGTATAATTTTATTAAAACAATTACTTTTATCATTATAGAAGGCCAAAAGTATTTTTTTTTTGTCTTCAGTCATTTGACTGGTTTGATGCAGTTCTCCAAGATTCCCTATCTAGTGCTAGTCGTTTCATTTCGGTATACCCCCTACATTCCACATCCCTAAAAATTTGTTTTATATATTCCAAACGTTACCTGACTACACACAATAAGTCGGTCTCCTCTTTCATTCCTTTTGCCCAGCCCGTAATCGCCCACTATATTTCCTTTATTGCCTTTTCCATTGCTTGCATTCCAATCTCCAACTATTATTAAATTTTCATCTCCTTTTATGTGTTTAATTACTTCAATTTCTTCGTATACACACTGTACCTCATCGTCATCATGGGCGCTTGTAGGCACATAGACGTTAACAATCGTTGTCGGTTTAGGTTTCGATTTTATCCTTATTACAATGATTCTATCGCTATGCTTTTTGAAATACTCTACTCTCTTCCTTATCTTCTTGTTCATTACGAAACCTAAAGACTGCTATTTGAGGCTTAGTTAATTATTCTAAAATCACCTTACCAAAAGTCGTTTTCCTCTTCCCACCGAACCTCGCTAATTCCTACTACAATTACATTTATCCTATCCATTTCCCTCTTTAAATTTTCTAACTTACCAACCTTTTTTAGACTTCTAACATTCCACACCCCGACTCGTAGAATGTTATTTTTTTTAATTTTCTGATGACCCCTTCCTTAGTAGTCCCCATCCGGAGATCCGAACGGGGGACTAGTTTACCTCCGGAATATTTTACTAAGAAAGGCGCCTCCATCATTGCTATATGAAAATGCAGAGAGCTACATTTCTTGGAAAAAAAGCAACTGTAGTTTACCATTGCTTTCAGCTGCGCAGTACTCAGAGGACTGAGTGGTGTTAATATGGCCGTTTAAGTCGTCCTGACCTACGCCCTTAACAACTACTGAAAGGGCTGCTGCCCTCTTTCAGGAATCATTCTTAGTCTGGCTCTCAACAGATACCTCTCCGATATGGTTGCACCTTCGGTCTAGCTACTCTGTATCACTGAGCATTCAAGCTCCCTCACCAACGGCAAGGTCTCATGATTCATAGAGGGAGGCCAAAAGTATAAAGAATTGTAATTAAAAATTAACATTAACTTTTTTATTTAACACATCTCCGTTAATTTATTTCCACATTGAGTTAAATATTTATTAGGTAGATTTTTCTCTTAATTTTAGTATTTCTTTAGTGTTTTTTTAAACTTATGTATATGAAATACCATAAATATTAAACATCATTTTCATTATCGACTGGTTGACTATGATCAGAGAACAGTGAAAAGTATTTCTTAGTAGCAATGAAAATTTGAATATGACAGAAAATTTTGTGTTTGACAAAAATTCACAGTAAAATTTACCACCTTTAATATCTAGATATTATTTAAAAAGAATTCAGTGTTTCCATGGAAATCGGAATCAACATTGTTCATTTGTATCTTTTAAACTGATATTGTGATATTTTTTGTTTATTAGATTATTATTGAATGTTAAGAGGTTGGTTTTTAACAAAATAGTTTTTTAAACAAGATATTCAGCTTGCTATATATTACCAACCTAATATAAGGAGTAAAGTTGATGGTTTTATGTAATTTTAGCTTGTAAATAAGATAAACAGGTCCGAGACTAAACTCCAGTAATCAGTAGTTTTTAAGTGATTTCTATTTTTAGGAAGAGTATTTTTTTTTTGAAACATAAAATTCAATACACCTTAATTTGGGTGCAAATAATTACAGTTGAGCTTCTTTTTATTAGATTGGCTGTAATCCGAGCGAAATCTTTCGCTAGCCGTATCAATAAAACAAAGCGTTTCCATACTTATGCCTATATGAACGTTTTTTATTATTTTCATCGGTAGAACGTATCCTGAAAATATTTCAGTTTCTTTATGAGACATCCTTATTATATTTACGAGCATATTCAGTAGTGTATTTAATGTAACTGTAATTAATACTGTAATTTAAGTTTAACAGCGGAAGATAATAAACTCCGTATACTTCGAAAAAAACTTACCTCCCTTTTGATACTGTGTCATACTTAACTTTATCCGTTTTAAATCATGATTTATATCATCAGTCCTTTTCTCGTATTAATAAAAAATTTAACCCTTTGTTGTGATTCAATGGTCTATCGAAGTTTTTGAATTGTAAGCATTAATGCATGAGACTTTTCATACTAATCTATAAAACAATCAATTTTCTTTCCTTTCAATTAAAAAACTATAATTATATACGTACAAAATTACAGTCTACCATTAATGGGTTTTTTTAATCTTCAAGCATACATTTGTTTAGGGAAATGAAGGTTGAATTTATATTTGATAAAGCTGAAACAGGATTTTCCTAATTGATATTGTAATATGATAGGTAAAATATTACTTTCATGACCTTGTTGAAAAACATAAAAGCGGTTTATAAATAAAAACGAAGAATCATATTACCGCTATAAAAACAATGACAAATTAAATTTATTTATATTTAAAACCTTGGATTGATGGTCTTTTTTCTTTTATTTTTTTTTTGTTTTTTTTTTTAACCTGGTAAGTAAGAAATTAAGTAAGTGAATTTTCAAAGAAATCTTGAAGGTTGAATTAACAAACACTATTCTATTTCTAGTGAATAACTCAACGATATGCTAGGTTATTAATTGACAAGTATAATTTATAATTTTCAAATGTCTGTTTATTAAATTTGATTTAATATCAGATAAATCTTGAATCTATATATTTTTAACAAAAAAAAAATGAAAAGAAAATTACCCAGTACAGTTTACCGAGAACGAACTTATTAAACTCATTGAAATAATGTTTGCCAGACATAATAATATCTCCTTGTTTTAAATGTTTTTAGTCCTCCTAATATCGTACCTGATGTTTAGGGAATGCTAGTAGTGATTTACGCCAACTCACTTGCATATTATTGTAAGTAATTTTTCAGCTGTTGTTACTACCCGTCTTTGAATTATTAATCATCTTCGGTTCAGTTAACCACAACCAACAAGTTAAATTGCTTATTCCTTGAAAACTGAAATTTTTATTTTTTTTTTTTATCGACACCGGTCTCTGTGAAAGACCACGATAAATAATTTCACTTATTTTCATACGTTTTAATAATTTTTTAAGATACCAATAATAGATGGTTATTTATCATTTCAGAAATTGGTATATGTAAAAATTCTTTTAGCTGGTTAATAAAGATGCAGGCGATTAAAAAGATCAAAAGCAACAATTTGAAATACTTCTATTATATGGTGACTGATGCATGGATTCTGTCAAAAATTTAAAATATGAGATGTAACAAATTTTTTTTTAAATACGGATATAAAAAAAAAAATAATAAAATGCACGGGATGCCTCTGAGGTGCTGTTTTGGGAGGTGTAATGGGGTAATATCTCTTATAATATCTCTGCAAACAATCGTCCAATTTTAAAAATTCAAACGGGGTATTTGTTAGTACGTTGAAGGCTAAATTTTGCATGCATCAGATACACTCTTGATCTAAAATATCACGGTTATTCCGAAATGTACATACATATACTCGTATATAAAGTTTTTCTGCTTGTTTTTTATCGCATCACGGGAGAATCAACCTACCGATTACTTTCAAATTTGTCATCTTTACCAAACGTTCTTTAGTACTTATTCTCTTGCTGAACTTATCCCACGTTATGATTATCTTATTGGTTTTTTAATGCATCTTTTTTCTCTAAATGTTCAGTGTGTGAGTATTTATTTATAAACCATTTCCTCTTTGCTTATTCTATTATCTTCTTAATCTACTGTTCAATTTTCTGTAGATTCTCTTTACTTCTTCATCCTTCTTACTCTTGTATTCTTTTCTGTCTTTCATTATAAAACGCTTAAATACTACGTACTTAGTAAAACAGTAACTCATTTTAAAAAACTTAAAAAAAGGATTTATGTTCAATTAAATATTAACTATAAATCGGGGAAAGTGTGAAGGTCTTCTAAAATTTTACTTTAATTTGTCTGTTAATATGGGGCAAAAAATCAATACTTAGCATTCATATAAAATAAGTAGATCATTTTTCACATACCACGGTCTGTGTTTTACAAATATATTTGGATACTGAAGTGTTAAATAAATTGAATAAACATTACATGTTTTTTCAATTAACTCGTATTATTCCAAACAAAAATAATTAATAAAAATACAGATTTAAAAAAAGCTGTTAAAATAGCATAATGCTTTTTTGGTCCACGAAATATCATAATGATTTTGGATTTACTTCGGCTAAAAGGTTTACGTAGTATCGCAAATTTTTTTTTTTTTTTTTAAGAATATTCAGCATTAAAGTAAAAAAATAAATAGTTTTTACAGCATTTTTTTATATGTACTTGTCGTAAATTATAATATAATCATAAACCAATAATTATACTGCATGATATTTTTTATCGCCAAACTGATAATTTGTCTATTTTAAATATTGTATTGCTTTATCTTGTATTATAGGCAACTTTACTTTACTTTATTATATTTTACTATAATACTGTACTTTTGCTGTGCTTTATATTATTAACACACCTTCGCGTAATTATTCTGTAATAATTACTAAAAACCATGAATGCACACTTTCAAATTTTCTCATACCTAAATTTAAAAAAAAAGAATATTATAATTCTACTGTTCGTCGATTTCTTCATTGATTTTATATATAAATAAAATTTATCGTTAGAAATAATTCACGCTAATTAATTGTTGCGGTTACTCTACTAACCTAACTATATTTCGCTATGATAGAAAGTTTTTATTTATTAAAATAAGATTTAACAATAAATTAAATAAAATAAAATTTCCGGAAAAATAAATTATATATTTATTTATTTCAAGATATGCATCACAGCATTTGTAGCAAACTTAAAATTCATAAAATGGACTTTCCTAGCTTTATGGTGACATTATAAATAAATTGACATCAAAGAAACGTAAATAAATAAACTTTTAATCATGGTATATATATTTGAACGTTTATATAAATATAATATAAAAGTGTTAAAACAATTTTAAAATAAGATATAATCTTTTAATTTTATTTTACATTTTTCATTATTATTATTACATTTTAATGCTTGCTTTTCTGGGTTAATATATTATTTTTTGTAATTATAATAAAATAAGTGAAGGTGTATGATCGTTTACCATCTGCATTAGAAATTACAGTATTCCTTTTCTTTTCCTTTTATGATCTCTACTTTCTGGTAGATATGCTTATAAAACAGAAGGTTTGAAGATCGTAATTTTTATTTCCTCTCTCATCTTTAAAAAATAAAAAAATGAGCGGAGGTGTCTTCATCTAATCTTCCGCAAGTGAAGCTTTCTTTTTTCATATGCATTACATTATTATTACAGTCATTATAAATTGTACATTTCTTCTTGTAAACTGCGTACCACCTTCATTATTGTAATTATTATTATATTGAACCTGTAACAATGTTTTTTACGTATAAATGACTGAGCAATTTACTACATACAAGAAGATATTATGTTATGCTGTTTTATTCAGTTTTTAATATCTGAGCTCTTTTTTTTATATATCAGAACAATTTTCACTTATTGTTTCGTGCGTAGGATTGTATTTCATTTCTTTTAATTCTTTTTTCTTTACTGTTTTAAAATTAAAGAGAATTATTAGATAATTCTTATTTTTAATTTAAACCATGAATTTGAAACAAATTATAAACATGTAAAACTAAACTAATGCGGAAAAATAGGGGGGACGAGGTCCTGCTAAAGTTAACAAGCGTATTCGTCTGATTTAAAATAATCAAACATACATCATACAAACACGGTCACGGAAATTATTTCTTTTTGCGTTACGGCTATCAAAAATGACTCTAACCTGAAATTCTTTGGAAATATATAATTACGACGAAACAATCTGGTTTGATATACATTTTTGATTTTAAATAATAAGTAAGGTGTGTTCCAGAACTACATTTCTAGTAAGTCTGGGAGAACTAAAAATTGAGGCCCAAAAACTTACTTTTTTTTTAGGTTTGGCGTAAATTTATTCTGTTAAATTGTTAGTAACAAATAATTTTTTTTTTTTTTAAATATTTGTAAGGACTTAGTTTTAAGAGAATTGACTTTTAATAATGTTAACTGAAAAAAGTAAGATATTGAACTTTTATTTAAAACAAAACGTGACAGAATGTTTTGATGTTGCAAAAATTTATAGAAATATTAACTTCTCTCAAAATTAAATTCTTTACTAATTCTGTTACCAAGTTTTTTTAAATTTATTATAGATAGCTATTTATAAGTATATTTATTTTTATAGTTCTTTATTTATAGTCACGATCAGAATATTTGTAATCTATTCCAGCAAAAGTTTAAACGCGTTACAAATAAATGAAAATGAATTGTTTTTTAAATTTTAATCCAGTTTCTGCATGCGGGTTTTTTCGTTCAGACCACAAAGGATCACGTTTGCGTAATAGTTTGGAACTTCTTTTGTTTTTCCAATATTTTTTTCATTTTTTCACTTTGTTGTTTTTCTTCCTCGATCCACTTTCTTTCTATACTCTTCTTATCCTCTTCTCTGGAAACTTTAGATTCTTTGATTAAATTTGTCTCTATTTAAAGAGGTTTCTTTGGAGATTTTTAAAGTTTTAAGATCGTTTTCTACTTCATTAAAACCAGCTATTTTTAATAGTTCTACTGTTAAAAAAGTTAAATATTTGTTTTGTTAATCTGTTTTCACCCATTATGTAAACAAGCCCATAAAATTAAAATCTTCTTCTCCGGATGGTGTCTTAGTTTTTCTGTATTTTTATAAATTTCTGTTTCACTTTTTAGTTTATAAATTCCGTCTTGGAAATCGGATCTATATAGTTTTCGTAACTTTTTTTTCTATTTTAAAAAGTTCTTTATCCGAAAAGTTTTGCGTACACTCAGCACCATGTAACACCTCCGGAAGAATAACTGTTTTGTAATGTCGGAGCATTATGCGAAGGCGATTTTTTTTTTGTTACATAAATTTCGTGTTAATTTGAACGCTAACACCATTTTCTATGTTCGTTCTTTTAGCGCTTCCTTTTCTAGAGCGTTTGGCATTATTACTTCTCCGAGTTATTTAAATTTTGATACTCTTAATTTCCTGATTTTCGAGAAATTTTAGTGTATGTAATTAATTTATTTTTGTTATTGTTTGAGAACAATTTGATTTTTATGAAAGAAATTTGTAAGCCTGTTTTATTAGCACATTCGCAAAAATTCTGAACTTTAATTCGAGCCTTGTCCACGTCTTTTGCAAATATTGCTATATCATCTGCGAAGGATGAGGTTGTGTTAACATTTACTGCAATATTTAGTTTTTTCGAGTTCTTTTTTACATTCTCTAACTACTTTTTCTAGAGTGCAGTTAAAGAGGATCTGAAAAAGTCCGTCTCCTTTTCTGACGCCCTTTTTTATTTCAAATCGTTCAGGAAGATCTCCAACAAATAATTAAACAAATAATAAATGTTATTTTTTTATTATAATTAATTATATCTATTGTATTTACCTTAACATTACTTCATGTGTATTCATTTCAATAATTAATATGGATTTTAAAAACACAAATTTTTTATATTTGTTTTTAAATTTATAATTTACCTTACATTGACGTGATCTATGTAATGTAGTTTTATGTTAACGATCAGTATGAAGAATTTATTTATTTAATATTATACGCTTTCATGCAATGAATTTAAAAAAGCAACATCAAAGAAATTATGATGCTGATTTGAAAGTTTTAATAAAATATAATCTTTTAGGCTTTCAATAAAATATTGTGTTAAAAATCGAATAACAGAACAGATTATTCCATTTTACATTTTTCTTGAATTTTTCTGGTCCCAAGATCCGATTATAAAAATCGATATCACTAAAGATTAGTTGAATTTAACAAAAATTGGTAATGGCAGGATCACGACATCATTGCTAAAAAGTTGGAGACAGTGATTTGGAATACCATGTAGATCTCTCTTTTCGGAAGAGTGGTGAATAAAATTATGATAACCAACATTTGCTGAGCGGATAATGCACAAGAATAAGAAGAAAAATAAAATCTTGGGCTCTGTAATAGGGTTAATACATATTATATACAATTGAAAGAAATACAGTGAACGAAATTGTGGTTAATCAGAGGAACAAACAAAACTTATTATTTTATAAAAAAATTATATTATTTTCATCAAAAGATTGTGGGGATTTTAGATCCTTTTTAAGAATTAAAACAAGTTGCGAGAATAAACTGAATATAAATTTTTATCGAAAAGGAATTTTTTTTAAGTGATCCACAAATTAATTTATTCAATTATGGTTTGTCTTTTTTCATACTGATTGCAGATAAAGAACAATAACTAAACGTTTATTGAAATATTTTAGAAAAAAAATCGTATACAAAAAATTCAATAAAATCAAAAACTATATTGTAATTTCAGCTGTAAACAACTATCATTACGAGATAACTAAGGAAATAGTTTATTTAAAAGAATAAATAAATAAATTTAAGAAAAAAATAAATAATTGATAGTTTTTACACAGCTAGGAACTAGTATTTTTAACAGGTTATTTTTTTAATAAGAAATATCGTACAGATAGCTCTTGACATTTTAGACAATCCTGAAGCAAAAAATTACTAAAAATACTGGAAACTGTTAACTCTACTAATTTATTTTTTCATATTTATTAATCGAAATTTTTTAATAAACAATTCTTCTGTTAAAAAAGTAGTAAACATTAAAAAAGTAATTTTTTAGTGGTGATGGTTACTTTGTTCTTAAAAAGATCACAACTTTAAAAACTATATATATAAATATAGTTATTATATATATATATATATATATATATATATATATATATATATATATATATAGTTATTACATTAATATCATTATTTTTAAACGATAATTAAAGTTTTAAAAAAATTAGTATTTTATTATTTCTTTTTCCACAGCTTGCTTATTTCTTACATGAAATTTGATTTACCTGAGTGTAGGCTCTCATACTTAATAATATTATTACTAAATTCTTAACACTTGTATTATATATTTTATGAGTAATTATATGTCCAGCTTTACTAAAAAAGACATTTCAGCAAATTGGGACATAAAACAGGATTCACCGATCGGTTTATCTGTATCCTAAGTGTAGACCTAAATATCACACCTACATCACAACAAATATTGTGTAAAGAGGGGAGTGGTGAGAAGAAAGTAATATCTATCCTCGAAGAATGACAGTACGAGACAGAATCCCTAAAGGAGAAAATTCGATTCCTCCTCCAGATAGTTGGCAACCATCCCGCCCGTAATCTGTCAAGAGTTTGAATCATTTTTACATAAAATAATAATTATTTTACATTAATAATAATCAGTGTTTCTCCGTATTCCAGCATAAATATGTGCAAAACTTTTTTTTCCTTCAGAAATTAAAACGCCACTCGGGAACTGGAATAAATGAACTTGCCTATTGCCCGGCATGTAGACGATTATCAATAGACCCTTATTCAGATATTTATTCCGTATTTATGCTACAAATTTTTAACTAGATTGTAAAAATTAAAGTAGTTATTATTTTAACTATTATTTACAAGAGATAAATATTAAAAATTAAAAAACACGACTGCAAAAATACATTGCTCTTTATTATAGGATAACAAAAGAGCGTGCGGGTGACAATTTTGTATACAATATTTTTATATAGTATAATTTTTTTAATTTATTTAAACATATATATATATATATAAAACACTTCCGGTAACATAAGGATTCTAACTCGGGGTCATACATCTAAATCGGTTCAGCCGTTGAACTGCTACAATGAAAAAACATACATACATACATATACCCTAAATACATTACACTCCATTTTGGGCAGTCGTGTAAAAATAATAAATAGTTAATACATGACGGAAATTTTGTTTGTATTTAATTTAAAAGATTTATTTATTCCGTGTATATAAATGAGCAGGAAGAATTGTTTTTAGTTAACAAAAAAATGTTAACTGATTAACATATAAGTTGAAAATAGTTGAAAGAGGAAGAGGTAAAAACTAATTTAGTTCAATTAAATCATTAGCACAGCGAACAGAAACAAAATATTTTATATAATGAAAATATGTTGCAGTAAAACAGGATGTTTTATTGCCTTACAACATCCTGTTTAATAGTAATATTGTACGGTAAAATGAAATAATAACAGTAAAATGTTGTTTAATATGCTAAAAAGTAAAAAAAATATATATATATCCAACGAGTTAACCATAGTTGATTTTAATATTTTTCTGGTTTTTACCCTTAAAAGACATTGCTTAGATAATCGGATAAATTTCTATAAAGCTGATTTTTTATTTATTTATGTTCTTTCTAAAAAGAGTTCAAAATTTCATTAATTAATAGACTACTTAAATGTGTAATTAGGCATTTTTCAATGTTCGTAATAATTTTATTTATGTATTTATCATATATAGATATATCATGTTATGTTTTATATTATTATTATTATTTTTATGAACTATTATGAATTATTATTATTTGTCTTTTTATTTATTAATTTAGGTGTGTTTTCAAGGTTATAAAATGATTTTCCTTGACTCTTCCAGACAAATAGCAGAAAAATTCCTATTTTTTTATCCGTAGAATATCAGCCTAACAATTCTGACTTTTCTTTCCTCTGGTACCACCGTAAAATATTACTTCAGAGGATGAATGAGGATGATATGTATAAATATAAATGAAGTGTTGTCTTGTACAGTCTCAGGTCGACCGTTCATGAGATGTGTCGTTATTGAAACCCAACCACCAAAGAAATCCGGAAGTCCCGGGTTCGAATCCCTGTCAGGCATGTCATTTTCACACACGCTACAAATCATTCATCTAATCTTCTGAAACAATACCTAACGGTGGACCCGGAGGTTAAAAAAAAACCACCAAAGAACATCGGTATTCACGATCTAGTATTCAAATCCGTATAAGAGTAACAGCCTTTACCGGTTCTAACTCTGACTTGATATGCGTTTTCTGTAGTTATGTTTTGATCTGAATAGTAACTTTGTTAATTATTAATTTACATTTTTCTATTAAAAATATTTAAAATGATTCATATCTGTGAACTGGAGTTAAGGATTTCGAAGTCTTTTTGTTAATTACATTTCATATTGCAGCCCATTAAACATCATAAATATTGTCATTTAGAAGCACCTGCAATTTAATAATTACCAACAGAGACCAAAATTGGAAACAAGATAAAATAGGCATTTAAATTTAAAAAAATTAAACTTTAATTCGTATTTTAAATAATGTGAATTAAATTTAAATATAAATTTGTAATTAAAATAAATTGAATATGTTTAAATTATTGTTTTCATCTTATTTAAATGCAGTTTACTAATTCTTACGGTAAGGGAGAAACCCTTAATTTTCAACGGAGCGGTAATTACCAATGACAAATTGAGACAGCGAGCGACAGACGGAGTCACGCATGTGCTGCGGATAACTGTGCACTAATTCGCGTTAAATAAAAAATAATCCGTAACATTAAAATTCTACTTTAGATAAAATATTAATTCAGGAAAAATTTCAAAATTTAAAACTTTTTTATCGATGAAATCTATGTTACGGTTATGGAAATATGAATAATAACTTTAAAGAGGCATTTGTTATTTTATATGTGGTTTATGGTCTCAAAATCTAGAAAAAGTGGATTTTACCCACCTTTTGTTTTTGATTCATGAAAATAACTTGAATTAGTTCGTGGCTACAGGATTTAACATAATTTTTTGTCCAAGACTAAATAACTTTAACATTTGATATTGTTTATAAATTTTATGCTGAATTAAACTTTTTTTTAGAAAAAGCTTTACACTTAAACCTATTTTTCCATTCTTACTGTGTATAGTTTCCGTTAAAAATAAGAAAACGTAAGGAAACACTATTAATCAAACTGTAACCTATGTCTTTTTTTATGAAAATAGCGGTTGAATAAATTTCGAGAAATAGTTAGGTAAATACTGATCGAAATTGATGTTTTTTTTTTTTTTGCTGATGTTCGAAACTACGCAAATAGTTATTTTTTTGTAATTTGTTGTATTAATTAAAACTTTAAGAGATAATTTGCAAGGCACTATTTTAGTATAATTTGACTTAATCCAAAAAAACTTGCTTAAATGTCGAAAAGCCTCTACGCAAATATTATCCAGTTTCATGTTTGCATACCATTAAATTTCGAAAGAAAATGTCAAGTTTCTTTCTCTGACGAAAATAGAGAATAAAAATACACTGTAAGTCAATGAATGGAGTGAAGGTGTTACTTATAACCCTAAATATCACCAGAAATTTTCTGTGCTTGTCGTGTATCTATATTGTCACCGAATGGCTTCGACGGCACGTGACACTTAATAACCTTGAGAAGGGCTGTTGTTGTCGTGGAATGGCTTCGACGGCTCGCAATCTTAGATTGCGAGCCGTCGAAGCCATTCGACGACATTTTTGCGTTAGCTCTGAGAAGAACTGTTGGATCCGGAAGCTGGACTCCAGTGAAGTCGGGGAGTTGCGGCTCGTCCATTGAAATCCGACCGGGCTTCCCCTCAGCGGCAGTTGAGTCCCCACTACAACGTGGTAATGGTGGCTCCCAGAGCCCCGCAGTGTCGGGTCGGCGTCGGTCGTCTTTCGCCGGCGCGGCCGAGGCGGCGAAAGACATGGATTCTCGCTGAGCGAACCCATGCTGGGCCGGCCAGGGCGATTGAACCCGGCGAGCTGGAGCGGGATATTAACGTCCACGTCCAGCCGCTCCCTCGGCGGAACGGCCAGGCCTGCTGCTCCGGCGGGAATGTTGACATCTCCCGGGAGGTTCCACGTTGAGGCGGCCAGGGAACTTCTATCTTCTTCCATCTTCTTCTTCTTGGTTTTCTCCAGGTGGTGGTCGACGATGAATTAAAAATTTACTCTCGTGTACGCTCTTTTATTGGATCCTGATAAAAGTGGGGCCGCGGCGCCGCTGTGGTGGGAGAACTGCGCGGCGGAAATGACGCTGTATCAGCGCGTACGTATACTGTGCTCCAGCTGACATCTGAGCTGCTATCGTCGTCATTCGCCGATATTAAATTAGGCATATATGTGGTAACAATATATATATATATATATATATATATATATATATATATATACAGAATGTATCACAAAGTTCTCTTAGGAATTTCATACCCTATTCCAATAGTGAAAATAATGGAAAAAGTTGATATAAACTTATGTGCCTCGTTTATGCTTAGGTGCTACGTTTATGTTTGTGTTTTATTATCTGTATGTGCTTCCTAAAGTGCTTCGTTTGCGAGTTACGGCTAGTGAATTACTTTGCTTGGATTTCAGCTACCCTGGTGAAATGAAGACTTATTAAAATTTTTAGGACGTTAACTAAGGGGCAGAATTAATCATTTCGTATGGTTTTAGACCTTAGAAGTGGAATAAAATAGGTCCTATAATCATATCTGCAGTATTTTTTGAGAAATCTGGGATGAAAACCAATAAATTGAGTTAAAAAATCATTGTTAACGCCATCTCGAGTGCAATTTGCCTAGGTAAACAAAACATACTTGTACAGTTGTCGATTTGTATTGCACCAATTGCAGAACTCCAAACGAAGCGGACCGTCTCTTGGGTGAAGATGTTGAACTCTGGCTGTTTATGGTAAGGATAAAACTTGCTTTATTGAAGTGTTCTCGAACTACCGACTGCGAAATTCCGATCCGCTTAGAAAGACGTCGTGTACTGACGCCTAGACTGCGCTGTATTGCATCGATAATAATTTCATCAATAACAACTTCGTGTGGACAGATCGTTCGTAGCTGGTACGAATACTAGGTAGTGAACCTGTTTTTCGAAGATTGCAAAACGTCGCGCTAATTGTTTTGGGATCTGAATTCCTTCGATTCAGATCCCGTAAACGTATTTCATATTCTACTGCAGCAGCTGTAGCATTATTATTACCCATACCCAACATGAATACAATATCAGCGTATTACTCTGTTGTAAATAAGTACGGCATTACTTCAATGGCAAACCGATCACGTTCAAAGTAAAATTCACAGAAAACCTTCGCTAACGACAGCAAAGTTCTCAGTACCCGATATACTTAATGTACCTTTCAGATTGATTTAAACACTAGTACAGTATGCGCATTGTTGATCAGCTGTTGTTATTTTATTGCCAACTTTGAAGTAATATTTTTTTTAACAATTTATTGGATTTATGTCGTTAATAAAAAAAAATTATCATCTAAGTAATTTTTATTTTACAATTGTATAATTTCCAGATTTTTTAATATAAATTTTTAGCAGCAAATTTTGTTTTTACAATTTTTTTACATCATCAAAAAAAATTTGTTTTTGTTTACATAAAATAAGTACTTTTCTGACAAATGTAGGAACATTTAAAAAAATGTTCCTACATTTTTTTTTTTTTTTTTTTTTTTTTCTAAATATAATTCCAATTTTTCTAAGTTTTTTCTATTTTATTCAATTTATACGCTTTTGTTCGGAATTAAATATTGTAGAAATTTTGTCCAAAATTTTTATTCGTCTATTACCCATTTAACAACGTTATAGTACGTCAAACATTAAAAATAGGGTTTTTACCCCAATTTATTGATATTCACCCAGATTTCACAAAAACTGCAGCAGATTTTCGGACCTATTTTATTCGGCTTTTCATGTCAAAAACCTTAAGAAATCGCTATCTCTTAAGATCTTTATTTTAACGTTGTAAAAATTTCAATACGATCTCATTTCACGGAATAGCTGGATCCCGAGCGAATCTTTCACTAGAGTAATTCTCAAACGAAGTATTTTAGCACACATTTATATGAAATTTTTCCATTATTTTCACGAGTAGAATAGTTTCAATAGTAGAATTTAATACCCAGAATAGGTTATGAAAGTCCCAAGAGAACTTCGTGATATACTCGGGGAAAAAAATATATATATACGAGTATATACATAAGCATCGGACATTCGGCGTAATAAATAGAACAGAAACAAAGAACTATTTAGCCTATAAATATTCCTCACTTTACCTAATAAGTTTTGTAATGGAAAATAGTGTGTAGAGAATGGCTGTACCATTTTAAAAAAAATTACTGGTGTCTCGATTCAAGTCATGAAAACTACTTGTTATCAAACCTAACAAAACAAGTAGAATTCACACAGAGTTAATGTTCGCAAAGCAGTTATTACGACAACTATATATGATATTGCTTGGCCCGATTTCAGAGTATCTAATAACATAAATATTTTTATTTACGTTTGGATTCTCATAATGTGGGTTTGATTTGATCGTTTACAGTGGTTCAATTAATGGTACTGTTTCAAGATGTTTTAATTAAGATACGGTTTAAAGGAACATTATTTTGGAGGTCAATGAACTCGACACAAATAAAAATAAAATAATTTTTTTAAGTTAAATAAAATTATATAGAGAATAAAAATTAATATAATTAAATATTTTAGCAAAGAATTTTTTTTTAAATTCAAGAAATAGTGAATGGAAAAGAAGAAGTATCAAGAATTATAAAAGAAAAATAATCGAAGATGATATGATTAGAAAAAAAAAAGAAAAAATACAACAGGTTAAAGAAAAAACACAAAAAGTAATAATTAAATAAATCTGGAAATTATTGTAATTTTACAGTAAATAAATAATTTGTGAACTGAAAAAGTTAAATTATAGCAAAAAAAAGCTTTTGGTGAAATTTTTAACATAAAGAATTCGTTGAACTTTTATACTAATCTTACGGTTAAAAAACTTTCTTTTAGATACTGTTAAAAATTCAGTTTAACTACCCGGACACAAAAAATAAAGATTTAACAAGATTACTTTTTTTTAATATTACAAATATTTTATTTTTATAAACTATAATAATACTTAATAACTTTAGAAAAAGAGATACATATAAGTACAGTAACAATAAAAAAAATTAAACTCATTTTCGGGTTATAACAGAAAAAAAAGCTTTAAATGATTTTTATTTAATCTGCTTAAAAAGATCAAGGTTAGTTGAAAATCCATTATGTTGGTTTGTATATTTCATTAGTAGAACTTAGCCAGCGATTTTTTAATGAATTAACTTTTTTTCAGGAATTATTTATTTAAACAGATTAAAAGTTTTCTAATAAATGTAAAAAGAATTAACAGAAAAAAAGAATCTGATTTTAATATAGTATTACAAGACAGGTTTTTGCCCCCTTCTTTAATGCAAAATTAATGGATATCAGTAATATTTTGGTAAATGGATATAAAACATGTTTTTAACTTATAAAATAAAATAAAAACTGATTTTTGTTAAGTTAAAAATGTAATTATTATTTCATTATATAAAAATAAATGTGAAAATATATAGTTTTATATAGCCTACATGTTTTCAAAGAATCTAAAATAACTTATCTTCAAATTTTATATAATTTTTTAATTGTTCTATGTACGTGTCTTTTTTTAATTTTTTTTTTTTTTTTTTTTTGTTTCAGGTGAGTGAAAATGAATATAATAAAGGTATTATTTTTTTAAATTAATTCTTACTTATTAGAAATTGAAAGAAATAATAATGTCAGTAATACGTACAGATATATAAGTTTATAAAATTATTTAAATATTATTTTACTTACTTTTCGAAGAAAATTACGGTATTATTTTTGGTCGCACGGTGGAATTGGGAGTGAAATTGAATTTTCTTTTCGTTTTGAGGTATGAGGAGTACGAAAATACTATTAATTTATGATGCTATTTCCCTACATATTTAGACCTATGTATAAAATTTTTAGCTCGAAAATATGCAAAACTACTCGATCAATTACATTAAAATTTCGATATGCTGTAGTAATGTATCTGAAGCTGTGCTTGTGAAAATTTTATGAAGATTGGTTGAGTCGTTCTTGAGTTAGGCTCAATTTAATTTCGACAACAGACAACGTTACTTCAATTTAAGTATTTTTTCGGTCCCATGGTGATTGGGGGAGGGAGGATTGAAAATGAATTTTCTTTACATTTTGACGTTTGAGTATTACGAAAATACCATTTATGTACTAAATTTTGTGGCTCGAAAATCTCCAAAACTACTAGATCAATTTCATTGAATTTAGTTTTGCTGTAGTAATATAGCTGAAGTTGTGCATGTGAAAATTTGATGAAGATCGGCTGTGTGTCGTTCTTCAGTTACGCTCAATTTAAGGTCGACAACAGACAACGTAACCTCAATTTGAGGTTATGTTGACGTTGGTGTATTTTTCATACGCGCTTATGATCACAGGGGTCAGAGATTTTAAATTTGATGCTTGTGTGTAGGGTCTACTCGTTTTAAGTATTTCATCAAATTACGGTTATAATAATTTAATTTTCATATAAATGGAAAGTACATTTTAACATTAAAAAAAAAATTATACCTCTTTTAGTTTTCTCATTTAACTTACGTTTGTACATTTCTTGCGCAAAAATGCGCAAGAATATTTTTATATGTACATGCGCGTGCGTGTTGGAATATATCCTTTCCGGTGTAAAAAAGAATTCCTACCATTAAATCAAAACAGTTATAGAGTATGTTCCCGTCTTTTTGTGTATTTTGTACCGGAACTGTAGTAAAATTACTTCTTTTTTTAAGTTAATTATCCGCTTGATTAATTACAACAAAAACTACCATTATTGTACTCAGTCAATCAATTAATAGTTCAGTTGAATTATTTTGGTTTACGTAACAGGGGAAAAAGTGTGAAACAATTAGCGATCGGAAATTATCTTGATTATAGGCTGTATTTGTTATTTACAAATAAACAAAAATAAAATATATCACACCGTATTCGATTGCTCTGACCTCTGATGGTGCGTAAAAAAAAAATGATGATTTTTCATTTGAGGGTTAATAATGTTTTTTAAATAAGATTTTATTTTATACTTTCAACTTGAAAATTAGAGTATATTTAGGAGGTATAATATGACGTATATCTTAGTCATAACGGTTGTAGGTAACCTGATAAGACATTTCAGAAAAATCAAATAGTCATTCTCGAGGATTAAAAAATATCCAATGCCAGGCTTTTAGAGAAATTGAGGAGTAAACTTCCCCAGTTTTCTTCACAGATCGAATTCATATTTGTACACGACACTAAAATTTAATTGATATTCAATCCTAAAGTGACACCTCCATTCAGTTCACCGAAGAGAATTGCTGTTAAATTAGAATCATTACTCTCAAGGAAAGCAAACTGTCACCATAAAAAAAATTGCCTTTGGGATATACCGAATCTACATAAGTACGGATTCATCTTGTCATCTGGTGATGCTCCGATATATTCCTTGGTTAACTGCCGTGTAACTGTACGACGTATATATCGGGGTTTATATCGTTTATTTAAGATGTTATCGAAATAAACAAGCTTTTTAAATTCGTGAAACTTATAAGATGTTTGTCTGAATTTGATGGTCTATTAGTTAACGATCAGTTTTGGTGAGAGTGTTTGTGTGTGTTTATATATATATATATATATATATATATATATATATGTGTGTGTGTGTGTGTGTGTGTGTGTGTGTGTGTGTGTGTGTGCGCGCGTATCAAATTTAATTATATTTAACACCTAAGAAACCCAAAAACCCGGATGGAAATTTTCCAGATGTGTATGTGCGTCCCCGATGTTGGCCTTTAAATCACTTTATTTCTCCAGAACTACTGGACCCATTATGATAAAACTCGGTCAGATTACTTCTATATAAGGGGCATTGATGACATTAAATTTTCAAGTTACAAGGTGAAGGGGATGAGTCCGTAGAGTAAGGTCACCCTTAGTATCTCCAAATTTTACCTAATTAAGTTGTATTTTTCTTAGGTACGTTTGTTAATAATTAAAAAATAACAATATTTGCAAAATCGCACCCCCACCCCGAAAAATGCTGTTGTTGTCTGCTATGTTGTGAAGTCACAGGTGAGCAGCAGAATTAAGTAAATGAATAATATTTAAGGTGTAAAAAAGTGACTCGTTCGAGCTGGATCTCGAACTCGATCGCCCGGCTGACTCGGTACCTAATGCGTTAAGCCTCGTGGCTACACCAGTAGCCGACCGTAAAAGAGAAATTTGTTCTATGTAAGTTGTGAAATTACATTAGTTTAGTTAGTACCGACCGTCGCCGCCAGTACCGCGACATTCGCGCGAATTGAATACTGTATACCCGCGCACTGCAGTTAGCAATTTACTTCTGTTTTCAAGTTGTTTTTTTTTAATTAACGGCTTACATCCATATTGTTTTATTTATTTCTGTTTGTTGGGGTTCTTTTATAACCATGAATTATTTTTCTGTTTCTTGTATGTTGTAATTGAAAATGTTTTATTTGTTTTTGGTTGCGTTTATTGCGTAACAGTTTTTATCAAAATTTCCATTGCATCGTATTTCAATTTAGTTTATTTATTTTTTGTCGCGAGTTTTGATCAATAATGGACCCATCAGGTTTCCCCCATCTAAATTAGTTTGATGTTAGTTGTACGTTGTGTTTTTTATACCTTGTTAAAACGTATCGTGAAAGTTAAAAATCCTGAAATTTTATGAAACTTGACTCTTTTTTTTCAAGCCTAACAATATTGAATATCGTTAACATTTAATAATAATACAGATGAAATACTAACTGAAGTGAAATTTTTTTTTTTTGTTTTTCCCTAAAATGAAAATGTGGAATGCCAAGATCAAAAATTGAATGTTATTTTGTACACAGTACTAAAGTTTTTGCTTTTCCTTTTATTTTCATTATCTTTATGGAAATTTCATAAATTTAGATTTCATTTTTTCAAAGAATTGATTTTTAACGTGCTATATGTTGTAAAATAGCACATTTTTGGCCAGCAATTATCCAATTTTTTTTTTATTTTAGTTAACTTAGCTGACATATTCATATCTCACTTTGATAAAGTTAAAAATCGTTTTTAATTTTATGACTCATATTTTTTCATGTTTATTTGTTTTCTTATCGAAAAATAATGTTAAATTTTGTAATAACAATTTACATAAAATCAACTTTTATGATTTCTTAGAACTCTTGCCTAATCTAAAATAACATAGTAACTATTAAATGCATTTAAAACCATCTGTTATAAATATTTTGGCTTGTTTAAAATAAAAAATCTGATGTGGAGACCACATGACTTCCTTGTACGCCTATTAAAATACATATACACTTTTTTTTTTTAATGAAAAGTACATAAAATTTTATTTCAGTAATAACTTCTTATATTTTTTTTTATTGTTATTATTGAATTATTATTTATGGTAAGAATATTTTACAATCAGAGGTTAATATTTATTAATAAATCAATATATTTAAATATAAAAAAGTTAAAAAAAAAGGAGATTAAGTCGGATTCGAACCGATGTGTCTTCCTCTTGAAAGATCCAAATATTTCATTAATTAAATGTTTATTTGGCTATAACTCTGGAATCAATGAAACTTAGAATAAAGTATATCGTTGAAAGGCTCTTAATCAGGGCTTATTACTACAGTTAAGAAAAAGTCCAAAATCCAAATTTTTTGATTTTGGGCTTTTTTGGACACTTTTGGTCCAGTCAATTGCAATCAAAAAGGGAAATGCACAACTATATGTTACAACAGTTCTAAATCCAGAATTTCAGCATCCTACGGCGTATCGTTTTTGAGTCATACGAGATACGTATGTACGTTCGTATCTTTCTCACTGTTTCTGCTCTTATTGAGATTAATTATAACCTATTAATGAGTACAGCTCTACAGTTGATTTTTATTATGAAGATTTTACCATCACAATGTAGCTGAATATCATTTGAATTTCCCTTTACTTTGTAAGCTGTCGTATAATATCAAATTCAGCTCTGTGACGAAAGTAATGTGAAGCCTTTCCACTCTTTACTTGTATCATTAAATCTAGTTTATTTTTTGAGCAAATGATTTCCCTCAAAATGTTTTAGTATTTTGAGGCGACTTGTATCTCATGACGTCGTTTATAACTATTTCATTTAAGGCACCTAAAATATAAATACCAGTTTGAAAGAGGTAAATAGAGTATCTTTATCACCCCCTACCAATGTGATACGGGTTGAAAAGTACACCATACTATTAACGCCCCATTTAAAGTAAAATAAAAAGGTTAAAGTCGTAAATAGATTAGAAAATTTGGAGTGAGGGTATTTTTTTCAAATTTTCAGCGGTATTACATAAAGTACGAAACAATTAAATGAGAAAAAAGGATGTAATTTGCTGTATTATCTAATTATTCTATATGTATGACATTATGCTAAAAACATAAATTTTCTTTTTACAAAAGTATTTCTTATTTTATTTATGCTTCATAAAATATGTCATTTTAAACGTTACAAAGCATGTTTCTTACGTAAAAGTTAATTAAAGAGTATTAAAATGTATAATATACTCTAATGCGTACAAATAATCTCTGTTTAATAAGTTTGTTCGGATTCCCTGAACACATAATCGTATAACTCTTCACTTGTCAGTAATTCATTCTTCATCAACACTCAACCAGTCGATGTTAACAAATAGAATACAGGCATACATAACGGTATGTCACATATCTATTTCCCAGAATCCTCTTCGACTACTAGGTTAGTATAGAACTTATTTCTTTACTGGAACTTCTTTTCTAGGCCTATATATGATTTCTTGTTTATTTCTCGACCTACCCTACAATAATAAGCGGTCAGACGGAGTCGTAAAGTTCACGAGATAAAATATAACTTCAAACATAAACTTACGTATGTTAGTTATGTCATTTATATAAACTGTAATAACATAAATTGTAATTAAACTGAAATCATACGTATTTAATTTACTTTGTTTATACTTTAAGTAGACGAGTAATTATTTACATTTTTTCTTTTTTTTTCAAAACGGATTAATTTGTAACTATGTCGCGATATCTTCTCAGAATCATTTCAGTCTTATAAAGCGTTGACACAAAAAGAGAATTAAAAATAACATCTTGATCCACTTCTTTTTCTAGTTTTTCTTGTTCTTCATCTCTGCTACCCTTTTGTAATAATATAACAACATAATAATATGTGATCGTGTAAATTATAGCGGTATTAATAGAACTTCAATCCTTTTTTTCCCAGCGTAGAACATCTTAAAGCATTTTTATGATTTCAGAGAAAATTTTATTCAACGATTAAGTAAATAATTATGGGATCTTGTGAGATAAAATTTTAACGAATTAATACTTTTAAATTTTTAGTTATTAATCCACGAATTACAGTCCAATTTCAGTTTTGGCCTTCATCGATTATTATGCCCAATCAGATTTTTAGATGTCTGTTGCCATTTTTGTACTGCTCCCAACATCCGTACATCTTTCTCAACATCATCCAATCATCCCTTTTTTAGCCGTTCCTGTATCTTCCTATCTCTCGATATATCAATATAATAATGTGGGCATTTTTCACCCTTCAATAACGATTAATCTCTGTAGCAATCTTCCTTTCTCAAATCTCTTGCCTAATCATTCGGACGGTTCAAAATGGAATATAGAAGATCTGAATAATTTCCTAATCAAAAAACCAGTTCCTAAAATTATTTTCCTCAGGTAAATTAAAAATACAAATGTAATTTTATATACATCATTGATCCCTCTTCTTATGTCTGTGAGCCGGTGACCCGTTTCATATCCCGCTGACAATTTACCATCATAGCTCACGGTCCTCTGTCATTCTAATCAATATGCCTAACCTTTTTCCTGTCGCCTCCTCAATTTGGTCTAGCCATCTTTTCGGCAGTCTTCCACGTGACCTGCTGCCCTCTATTTCTTCCTGTACGACTAGTTTCCCAAGATTTTTGTCGGGCCTACGGATTTTATAGCCGATAAAGCAGAGGATGCGCTGGAAGCATATTCTGAACAACCTCCTCTTTGTACCCAGCTCGTTTATAATCTAGTTATTCGTTCTCTTTTCCGGCCATGCAACGCGGAACATTCTTCTGATGTATATTTCATATATACCAATTCTCCTGTGATCTTCCACCATGATGGTCCAGGTCTCAACGCCATGCATGACTACTGGGAAGACTAGTACCTGAAGCTTTGTATTCTTTGTGATCGCCCTATCCTTCCAAATCGCACTCAACTTCATAAGCGCCTTCTTCGTTAAGATAATTATTCTTCATATTTCAGACGACGAGCCCCCATCTTTATCTGTTGTGGATCCTAAATATACAAAACGATTCACCTTTTCGAAATCACACACAGCATCACTGACTGGAATATCGTTGATTCTTTCTACAATCATAACTTTTGTTTTCCCGATGGTTAATTTCAGCCCTAGTGACTCACTTTCTTGCTAAACATGGTCGAGGATCTCCTACATTTCAACTTCAAAGCCTGCGAACAAGGTCTTACCGTCAGAAAACCTTAAGTAAACGCCGGCTTCCTCTTCGCGTACCGCCATGCCAGTTTTTCAGACTCTTCCGCATGATTTATTAGCCGTAAATGTTGAATAAGATCGTAGGAAGAATACATCCTTACAGTACTCCTCTCGACGGGTAAAAGGGCTCTGTTGTATCATTTTCCAGTCTAAACACCGCACTTTTCTTTATATATAGGTTCCGAATGACGATGACATGATGATCAGAAATGCCCATCACCTTCAATATTTGCCACAGATCTTTCCATCTGAGCGAGTCGAAATCTTTCGCATACTCTAGAAAGTATATTACAAGAGTGTTTAACTCTCTGGCTTTCTCTATCAGCTGCCTAATATTGAGAATTTGTTCACGCGTACTCATTTCTTTGACAAATCCGTCTTGCTCTGCAGGGATTTCTCTGGTTAGTATCGTAGACGTTGATAGAGTATATAGAACAAAATGTTACTCGCATGTAAAATCAGAGAATAGTTCTATAATTTTCGCGGCGCTGTGTGCGGCCTTTTTTTATGCAGGAGTATGAACACCGAGGTTGCTTACTCATCAGGCGATTTGTTGGTTAATTATACGTGTTTACAGATCTGCATAGTCGTAATTCCCAATTCATCGGTTGATTTGATCATTTCGGCTGTGACGCTATCTGGGCCTGGTGACTTGTCTGTAAATTTCTTTATTGTTTTCTGCACCTCCTCTTTGAGAATTTCTTTCAAAAGCTTTGAGCTATCATTTTGGGTAGCTTTATCACTCACTGTACTCCGGGGATAGATGTTTCCTTTTATTAATAAATTTTCCCTTAATCTTTTCTTTCCAGGAGATCGTTCGAATTTTGATCATGAAGCTCATTGGAAACATTCTAAGGATGACGTCTTGTGATTATTAATTGTACACAGTTGTTCTATAAAATGCCTAACTGAAATCCATATCCGATAAATATAACTTTCATAAGAAATAAATACCTAGGCATGTTGATTTAATTGGTAAATATTCACTCAATTAAAAGTTTTCATCGTTCTCCATATTAATATTCCTTTATTTTGTCTAAACCAAATATAGAATAATAAAAATCTACTATCAATACTGTGTTACAACTTAACTAAATCTATCAATAACATTTATCTATTAAAATTTTAAAGCGCCTTTTCAGTTTTACAAAAACAAAAAAAAACAGCTGCTTAACTTTACCTGTATCTAAATCATGTTTCGATCGAATAATAACACAGTTCAAAGCTGATTAACACGAACGATTCTTCCTGTATATAAATTGTTTATCTATATACATAATTATTTTCTCTTAAGAAGCCCTCTGATTGATTATTAACACATATTTCTTTACTCTTTTCTTCGTTTGATTTCTTTTCCATTAAATTAACAAGTGGTCTAACTTTTTTGCATTAGTTTTATATTATTAAAGATTATTGCATTATAAATTAAGGATTTTTTTGTAATGTATAAGATAATATGATAAAATAATACCTATCTCTTGCTAATATAAGTTGGATATAGAACTAGTTAAATGAGAAACTGAAAAAATCGTGTTTTTTATCGCATCTTTCTTAATACAAAATTGTAAGAGATTAATTTATAGATTTTTCCAATAGCTCTGTTAAAAGGATTGAAAAATTATATTTTGGAATTTATCTCAACTATTTTAGGGTTTATAATTTAAAAGAAATTTTTCAATGTTTAAAGAATATACAGCTTATTTTGACACAATAAAAAGTGAGCAAATGATATTTTTAAGTGTTGAATAATATTAGAATAACTTCCTAAGAAATTGTCATGTAAAAAATCCTGCGAAATTTTTCATGATTTGAATCTGTCTCTCACTGTTTTACTATCCACTAGTATTTTGTAATGACGCCTATAGTTTTCATCAACTACTTAATTTTATGAGAATTTTATGGATTATTGCAGTACAAAGAATGTAAAAATCTGGTAAAAATTTTTATTTTTCCTTTTCATTTTAAACTGAGGGAGCTGCAATGTAGTTAACCGATGAAAAAAACCACGAACGAATTTACATAGTTTTTAACTATGATAAATAAATTTTAGTGTATTTTGAGTTAATAAATCTGCTAATTATCTAAAATTAGACTTAATTTTCTATCCGTAAAGTTTTTATAATATTTACGAGGTAGTCTATAAGTAGTAGACCACAGTTTGAATCGGCAAAACTTCTGGTGGAAATGCATTAGCTGACGGGTTTAAGTTTTAACATACAGTAGAGGAGTCATATTGCAACATTCCAAAAGGAGTTTTTTTACTGATCGCCGTCTGAAGTTTGCTGAAGAGTGGTTCACCAAGTTGGAAGAGGATCCACAGTTAGAACAGAGTGTGGTGTGGACTTATGAAGCCAAATTTCACCTGTCCGGTATGTAAATAGACATAATTGTATTCACTGGCGTACGTTGAATTCAAATTTGGCAGTTGAGTACGGTGATGAAAGTCCCGGCGTCATTGCCTGGGGAAGTGTTATGTACCAAGGAGTCATTGGCCCTTTCTTCTTTGAAGATGGTGTCAATGGTGAGAATTACCTGGAGCTCATGAGGGATACTGTTGTACCCTTTATTTCAACAGGGCGATATCTTTTATCAGTTGTGGTGGCAAAAGGATGGAGAGCTCCCGCATTGTCCCACAACAGTTAGGAATCTGTTGGACTAGGCATTCTCTGAACTTTGGATCGGACATTGTGGGTCATTTGAATAGTCAGCCTGCTTCCCTGACCTCATCCCATCAGACGTTTTTCTGTGAGGCTATATAAAGGACAGATTATATTCCCGCATCAACAACACCCTACAAGACCTGAAGAATGTGATTACTGAGGAATTTACTGCTGTTCCTCATGAACTGTGTGCAAACTCTTGTGAAAATGTATCTTTGCGATTAGGCCTGTATTGACGCAAATGGCAAGCAAGTTAATCAGTGGAAAGCCGATATTAAAGAGTGTTTATGTTTCAAAATAAGCCATCTGTTTTCTTTTTGTGGCTGCACTGCTAGAAGTTACGGCGCGTTAAAGTATGGTCTACATTATGGTAAGTATGGTTAAAGTAAGGTATGGTACTTAATGGACCACCTTTATTTAAAAATTAACATCTGTTTACGTCTTTCAAAAGTTCATTGCTTCAGTTTATATTTAATATTTTTTTTTTTAATCCCTTTTATAATTTTAATTCCAAATACTTAACGATCCATTAGCCTAGTTAGCTGATTAGTTATCTAATTAGTTTATTTTTGTTATATCTTTTTTAGAGTTTTATGTATGTCTTTAATTGAATTTTAATCTTTTTTTTATTCGTTTTGTAGATTTTAATATTATTTTTATTCCTCGAATAAAAAATAAACGTTTCTTATTTTTTTCTGTTTTTAAATTGTATTACGTTAATATTTATCTAGAACCTGCTTGTATGTCTCTTCAAAAAGATACCATTAATATAAAATTGTTTTCTACATTTCATTAAATAGCCTGCGATATTACAAATATAACAGCCACTATATAATATAGCAGCCTGCGATATTATTATTGAAATATATATTTCAGTTGTGTTATTTATATAATAATTTTCAGATAACACTTTACTTAAAACTTATAGTTTTATTTTAATTATAATTATTATTAACTATACTACATTATTAAAGATATTGAAAAAAGTTGGCAACCTCCGCGGCTCAGTAGGTAGCGTCTCAGCATTTCGTGCCGGAGTCCCGGGTTCGAATTCCGATCAACCATGCCATCTTTTCATACGCTACATATTTCCGCCGGAATAATGACCATAGTTATTGTTGTCCGCTCGTCATTACAAAAAAGTTTTTTTAATTTAATTATTTTTTTATTTTTTTTTTGTTAAAAATAATAAATGAAGGTCGGTCGATTGAAGGTTGTTTGATGTATAATTTCTTACAATACCTAAACGTTTTATGATAGGAAGGGATTTTCCACTATTTATTGAGATTATTAAAAAAAAATTATAATTACTGTTATACAAATTATATTGTTTATAATTATAGTTAGAAAATTACTGTTTAATAAATAACAATGCAACTTGATTACATTATATAATTGAGAGCGGTCGTGATTTCTCGTATTATCTGATTAAACATTACGTGTGAGCGAATTTAAGCTGTTTAATTTTCATGAAGTATACATAACAAATTTAGCCTGTTCAATTTTATGTTTTTTATAACGTTTTCAGATTTTTTTTGTTGGATAAAATCAAAAGTGGGTGTTATATTAAAGCTGGGAGGATACGGATTTATTCGTTGTTTGGGTTTTATTTATTATTTTTTGTTTAATTGTGGTTATTTTTTTGTTAGTATTTGTTTGTTCGGTTGTTTTTTTGTTAGAATGTTTTGTATAATTCAGAGAGATTTAAAAGTTCTTGTTGCATATTCTTCTGTTTGGATGTTTTTGGAGTGGCGATTTCAAAGCTTTGCTTTGCCTGATTATAACTCGGTAAATCCATAACCCGAGGTATTTTTAGATTACGAACCATTATCTGTAATGGTTATTGTAAATAGATAAACTGTATTTTCAGATATGTAATCTTTATACTTTTCCATTTTTTTTTTTTTTTTTTTATGATATCGCCGAATTAAAGCCGTTGGATTCATAGAGCGCATTGTGTTAGCTTCGTTAAGAAATCAGATTTCTAAATTAATTAATTAATTATTAAAGATGAGTAGAATTGTTTTTTACTAAAAGTTTTTTTATTTATTATTGATATAATGTGTTATTTATTATGTTGAAGAGGTATTGCGGCAAATAGATGAAGAAAGAAGCATTTGGAAAAATATAGCTAAAAGAAGAGACAGACTTATAGGCCACATACTAAGGCATCCTGGAATAGTCGCTTTAATATTGGAAGGACAGGTAGAAGGGAAAAATTGTGTAGGCAGGCCACGTTTGGAGTATGTAAAACAAATTATAGGGGATGTAGGATGTAGAGGGTATACTGAAATGAAACGACTAGCACTAGATAGGGAATCTTGGAGAGCTGCATCAAACCAGTCAAATGACTGAAGACAAAAAAAAAAAATTTATTATGTATATAATAGTTCGTGGTATATTGGTATATAGAGGGTAATTTTTAAACTAAGAATTGTTTGCATGTATTAATGACACTATTTGAATGCTGCTGATCAGAAAGCGTGTCTTACACCTCGTTTGTAATGTTAGTTAATTCCTTGCTCTTGAGTGCATGATATTATTTTTCAGCAGTATTTTATTAAACATGTCAATCATCAACTCTGACGATTGCAGTTGGAGATAATTCATTTTCTAAATCCAAAACGTGTCCAACCAGATAGATTTCATCGAAAACTGTTTTAAGTGTATCGAAAAGATGAAATGGATGATGCAAATGAACGGAATTCTGTAGGTTTCACCGAAATGTGCATGTTGAAACAAAAACTGTATCCTGTCTGTCAACAATGATATTTTTTCGAAACATGAAAGACATTCTTCGGATTGATTATCAGCCTTGAGGAAAAACTAACTATCAACGCAGAAATATAACTGTGAAATTCAAAAAGGTTAGTGAGCGCTATACAGAACCGTCGGTGCTGCCTGTTCACTAAGTGGGTTTATTCGCTAAACGATTACATGCGTTCTCGCTTAGCTTAAATCACGGCATAACAATTGCAAACAGATTTGACGGGGAATACGTGACCATCTTCTGTACAGTTCTGATCTGGTATCATCAGACTTTCGTCTTTTCCTCAAGTGAAGATATTTTTCAGCGCAAAATCTATATAGATCGATGATGACGTCTACAAAACTATCACCGACTGATTCAAGGAATAAGTTGTAGAGTTCTTTATCAAATGGATCGACAAGCTCAAAAATACTTGGGTATTAACTAAAATTAGGTTGAAATAATTTCAAATGCACGGTCGCATTGTAAAATGAGGATTTTGAGTTGCAATAAACGAATTTTCAGTTTGTGATAAAACGATTTATTTAAAATGAGAGTTTTTAAGCTTGTAAACTTAACTAGGATGGAGTTTCAACGTAGCTACATTATCTTCGGGCGACCAGTTTTTATACCTGAAAAAAATCGGATTTCAAATACGTCGTTGAAAGACTGAAATATCTGTTTATTCGGACATTCGCCAGTATATGTCGAGAAACTCAGGTACACTCTGTTGGGGAGTCGAAACGGTAACTGGAATACCAACGCTCGTTAACCTCGTCTAATTAACATTAAATATACAAATTATACATGTTATTCTCCAACACTGGAGGCGATTAATCAAATTCACCGCATTTATAAAAAAATTTAATCAAATTTTCAGCAGTTTATAAATTGAAAGAGCCAATAGGGATGTATAGAATATGTTAACTGCATGGATGAACAATAACGATACAAATAAATGATCAGATGGTTTGCCCTTTGTTTAATTTTTTTATAAGAATTTTTTTTTTCAACTTTCACCATCAGTGCGTGTTGAATGTAGTGAATTTGATTAAACATGCATAAAAATTTAGTGCTGATCCTCCTAAAATTATGATAGTTACAAAAGTAAAAAAGAAAAAATCCCTTTCGGCATGCCGGAAGGCGAAGGTAGATTTCACCGGTGCTAAGTAGGGGATAAAAAAGATTTCCACCTTAAAGTTAAGAAAAATTTCAAATTTATTCAATACAATGGTTGCATGTGAAAAAAGTTTCACATGTTTAGTACACGACAAGCACCATCTTCTTACAATTCCAGCAATATTTTGGTAATCCCTGGCCGTAAGGGTCAGCCATATCAAGAATTGTTTCAAACAAAAGTTTTAGTTAATAGTTAACTCTAATCGTTAGAGAACTAACGACCACTTTAAATCGATTCGATACTGTGCCTAATAAGGGAGGTATGATTATTTTTTTTGTCTTTGAAACCCCATTTTTTCCATCTCTGGGCCAATGGTTGGTGATATCAAAAAACCTTACTAAAATAAGTTTTAGGCCCTCATCCAAAAATAGTAGGAATTTTAAACGAATTCGATATTTTACTTAATAAGAAAATTGTAGCGATATTTATTTTTTCGAAAAAGCCCCCATTTCCACTCCCATGGTCCGATTTTGTCCGTTAACGAAATCGACCGAGATTTTGGGTTGTTATATTTTATGTATCAATTTGAAAGTGATTGGAGCAAAATTACGGCAGTTATCGTGTCCACTTTCTTGTGGACACGATAAATATATATATATATATATATATATATATATACCAAAAAAAGCAGATAAATGTGAAGAATACAGAACAATTAGTTTAACTAGTCATGCATCAAAAATCTTAACTAGAATTCTATACAGAAGAATTGAGAGGAGAGTGGAAGAAGTGTTAGCAGAAGACCAATTTGGTTTCAGGAAAAGTATAGGGACAAGGGAAGCAATTTTAGGCCTCAGATTAATAGTAGAAGGAAGATTAAAGAAAAACAAACCAACATACTTGGCGTTTATAGACCTAGAAAAGGCATTCGATAACGTAGACTGGAATAAAATGTTCAGCATTTTTAAAAAACTAGGGTTCAAATACAGAGATAGAAGAACAATTGCTAACATGTACAGGAACCAAACAGCAACAGTAACAATTGAAGAACATAAGAAAGAAGCCGTAATAAGAAAGGGAGTCCGACAAGGATGTTCCCTATCTCCGTTACTTTTTAATCTTTACATGGAACTAGCAGTTAATGATGTTAAAGAACAATTTAGATTCGGAGTACCAGTACAAGGTGAAAAGATAAAGATGCTACGATTTGCTGATGATATAGTAATTCTAGCCGAGTGTAAAAAGGATTTAGAAGAAACAATGAACGGCATAGATGAAGTCCTACGCAAGAACTATCCCATGAAAATAAACAAGAACAAAACAAAAGTAATGAAATGTAGTAGAAATAACAAAGATGGACCACTGAATGTGAAAATAGGAGGAGAAAAGATTATGGATGTAGAAGAAATTTGTTATTAGGGAAGTAGAATTACTAAAGATGGACGAAGCAGGAGCTATATAAAATGCCGAATAGCACAAGCTAAACGAGCCTTCAGTAAGAAATATAATTTGTTTACATCAAAAATTAATTTAAATGTCAGGAAAAGATTTTTGAGAGTGTATGTTAGGAGTGTCGCTTTATATGGAAGTGAAACTTGGACAATCGGAGTATCTGAGAAGAAAAGATTAGAAGCTTTTGAAATGTGGTGCTATAGGAGAACGTTAAAAATCTGATGGGTGGATAAAGTGACAAATGAAGAGGTATTGCGGCAAATAGATGAAGAAAGAAGCATTTGGAAAAATATAGTTAAAAGAAGAGACAGACTTATAGGCCACATACTAAGGCATCCTGGAATAGTCGCTTTAATATTGGAAGGACAGGTAGAAGGAAAAAATTGTGTAGGCAGGCCACGTTTGGAATATGTAAAACAAATTGTTAGGGATGTAGGATGTAGAGGGTATACTTAAATGAAACGACTAGCACTAGATAGGGAATCTTGGAGAGCTGCATCAAACCAGTCAAATGACTGAAGACAATAAAATAAAAATATATATATAAATATTTAAGCTTTTAAACTGACGGTGGTTTTGGGATCTGGGGTATGTGAAACGCAAAGATATGTCGAAATTTTCCGGAATTCGAATCATGGTACCCATTACAATAGGTAGCTTTCTTACGAAATCTACTTATATGTAAGGTATTTGGATTCAGTTAATTTATTGTTTATTCTTTAACGTAATTCTTGTTCAATTTTTTTTTAAAGAAATTAATTCATTAGTACAACCGAATTTTCGGTAGGTTATACAATAAAACAATTGATTTAGGTCTTGGCCTTTCTTGGGAAATTCCTTTCTTATTATTTTTTATATGATTTATTAGATGACATGGTATGTATAATAATATAAATGCATGCGATATTACTATAATTATGTTAAATTACGCAAATTTTCTCTGGAGAATAATATTTTGTATAAATCAAATCGTCTACTCATCCTATCATATTTATTTTATATTATCTCGTTTATACTTACTTAAATGAAACTGTATTTACTCAACGGTGTCGAATTGCAAAAGCTTTCTTTCATCTGTCCCTTAAAAATCCTTCCGTTCAACATTTCTTGCCCGCATCAGCCTCCTATATTTGAGTGTTCTCCTTGGCCTACCCTGATTTTTCTGGCCACCTACATCTCCTTGGAAAGTCTGTTCTTACTTATTATGCTGTCATACCTCAACAATCTTAACTGTTGTATTTCAGAAGTACAACTCATCATCAATATTTCTAACATACGTATCCTCCAAACCATCCCTTCTTGTTTTCAATAGAATAAATAATATGACCTGTAAAATATTTGACTTTTTTTTTGTTTCTGGCAGTACTAGAAATGTGTTGTTTATTTGTTTCAGTTAATAAATCTTCTTTACCATATATATCTCGCAAATTCTCTATCCCAAAAAAAAATAATCGAATTACTCTTTTCTGGAGAACTGATCTCCATATGGGCTGCAACAAAAAAAGCAAAGGTTAAATCCGTAGACTTAAACGTATTTATATTTGATTAATAATTTTGATTCCACTGGACTCAATCCATCCAGCAGGTATATTAAGTATTCAGGTTTATCAACGGCATCATATTTTTTACGTTAAATTTTAATAGTTGAAATGGTAAAAGAGAATAAGAGGATTTAACTAGTAAATCCGTATGTTAATGCGTATTTCTTATACTGACATAACACGGTCACATTTTCTTGAAATAAAATTTTATTAAATCAATTTTCTGTACTTATTAGAAGTTAGCGCTCCTAGGATTTTCCGAATGATCTTCATTTCTACTTTTTTAATTTCTTCAAGTTCATGTTTGCTGTTAAGTGTCAAAGTTTTACTGGCGTAAAGGACTGCTGGTTTTATAACTGTGTTGTAACGCCGGAGTTTAGTCTGTCTTGACATACACATTTTGTTATAGATGTTGTGAACTAACCCTAGTGCTTTTTTGACTTTTTGGAGACGATTTTGTTGTGAGATTTTTTTCAAGGCCTGTTGGTTCCATGAATTCCCCGAGGTATTTAAAGTATGGGACCCTATCGATTTTACTGTATTTTGTTTTCAGACTTGTGATATCTGTCCTTGCACATAAGAATTTAGTTTTCTCGAATGAGATCTGCAGTCCCACTTTTTCTGCATTTTCTTTAAGTATCTCGAGCTGTTTGACAGCAATCTCCTCATCATCGGTCAATATTGCCAGATCTTCCGTAAATGCGAGGTATGGTATGTAGAGGTTGTTTTTGGGAAAGCCCTGCCGGATTGGTTTCCAAAACTCACATTCCTTAAGTTCCTTCTCCCATTCTTCCATAAACTTGTCAAGGACAATAATAACAACTTCAGCGTTTTATTATTATTATTATTTTAAATTAAATAGAAGAATGAATAATAAAACAGAAATATTTATATCAGTGATTATCAAAATGTGAGCTGTTTTTTGGGATATAGATTATTTTGAACTACTTTTTTCATTCTTTTTTGCAAACGGGTCTTTCTAAGTAACTTGAGATTTTGTTTGTCTATCCTTTGAAAATTTCTTTCTTGGTTTTATATTTGAGGGAGTTGTATAATATTTATAGTTATAGGAAAATTATAATTTAAAATTCGTTATATTAGGGTGACCTAAAATCTTTTCTGATCATCAAGACCAAGTAAAGAAATTTTGTAAAAATAAAATTTTTCTTTCCTATGTTTTTTTTTTTTTAATAATATAAATTTCAATTTTTTTTTATTTGAACTTCCTATTGTAATAGGTTTATGTGTTAAGTAGTTCATTATTTTTCATAATAAAAAATTTAACGGAATTCTTTTGCATCTTAATAATATTTTATGATTATTTTTTTTTAAATTCTTTTATTTTTTATCACTTTGTATCATTATAAAATTATTTGCCTCTTCTTAAGATATGACCCACCTACCTAGTTCCAGTTAATATAAATAATAAACCAGAATATTTATAATAATTATACTATATAATAATGCTGTTCTTAGTTAATGTAAGATTATCTCTTACATTTTTTTTCGATTCCTCATAAATTCCATCCTGTTCGATTTATAACATTTATTACACATTACACATATTATAGTACGTATATAATACCATACTTCAACCGCATTTTTTACTGGATTTTTTATCTTCCTTGTTCGTTACTATAAAGTATCACTTTCTAAGTGATACTTTATAGTATAGTTTTATATTTTTTTACTTTCTTAAATCTGTGTAGATTACTTTCTGTAAGGTGACTGTTGAATACAGTAAACTTCCCTCCTCTTTATCAAGTATAACAAATATAAAACTTTTTGTTTCCACTGAATAAATTTATTCTTTTTACGGTATCAATATATATGTGGTTTATATATATATATATAAAAACCATATTTCGATAAATGTATGAGAATCACGAGTATATTTATTCTAAGTTTGATGTTCTCTTAACTTGTGATATTCTGTGATATCTTCCACACCAAAGCTTTTCTTTTTAACGCTCTTATCTAAATAATATAATTTTTCGTCTCTTATTAGAAAATTAAAATAGATTAACAATTTTTTCAAATGGATATCCTTTTTTATTTTAGTTACGTTTATATTTATTCGAAATGAATTCGTTGCTTAGAAGTAAATAATTTTATTTTTTAGGTTTTTTTATTTATCGTTTAATCTCGGAAATATTATAGACGTCATGAAATTGTTAACCTCTTTTGAAATGTTTATAGTATTTTTTTATTAGGAGATTACAGCTTAAAGGAAGCCAATTACAAATCTTTTTTTCTTGTGTGATCGCGTGCTTCATATTTACGTCCAGTGTGTGATAAGCATATGTAACAAAAATTTTGTCTTTCTCTGTAATATCTCTCATTTACAAATCCGTGGACTTTAACAATGGAATTAACAGGAAAGCTTTAATATATGAACGACCAACCAGTTCGTGTCTTTATAAGATTATACCATAAATTTCTCTCCTTTTCATCTTAAGACATCTTCAGTTCATATTTTCTCATCCATATACGAATTTCAAGCAATGAGTTCGCAGATAGATAGTGCGGCAAAAGAGGCTTGTTTGAAGACTCCTTTCACCAGTTACGTTGCTTCTAACAATCTTGTCTGTTTCCTGAAGAGGGTAGTTCGTGATGAGTGGCAAAGTGAATGGGATGCTACCATGAACAATAAACTTCGCCCAATTAAGAACACTGTTTCACCGTGGAGCTCCTCATGCAGAAATAATCATAGAGAAAATATGCCGTTTGCGAATAGGGACACGTTTCACTCATGGATATCTGATGACTCAACAGATGCCCAATTTGTGGTCGCTGCGACTGCCAACTAACACATTCCTACCACATTCTTGTGGACTGTATCTGTTATGCGGCATTGCATTGCAGTTTTAAAGTAGTGGCTAATATGCAAACTATTCTAGGGAATAATGAAATGTTATCTTATATTTTACAGTTTTTTAGAGCTGTCCATTTATATTCAAATATATAAATTACTGTAGTGTGTTCCAAATATTCATGTCATTTGCTGTATAGCGGATGGTGATTTTATTGTTTTGAGATATATAATGCGATATAGCTCTGTGTTTTTATTTCGCTTCTAGCATCCGTTACAGGCTTTTGACTTTGATGATGTATTTTTATGTTTCTGGTTTTTAATTTTTAATTGTCCAGCTTTTAACATTTATTCTGTACAAGAAATATATCGTATCCGGGCGATTATAACATAAAAGTGTTTTTCCCCCTTTAAAATTAAAAAAAATTTCATACTTTACCAACCTACTTAATTTTCAACATCCTCCTGTATCTTTCACATATTTTAAGGTCTCCATTTTTCCTTTCAGTTTATCCTGTTGTCCATATTTGGCTATTATAAAGTTACACTCCACATAAATGTTTATAGAATTATATTTCTAACACTTTAATTCATATTTAATTCAAGCAGATTTCTTTTTGTCACGAAGGGACAGTATCTAAGTACCTTGATAGTACTAATGATAGTGTTTTATGTGTAGTCTATACTTTTTAATTTTACTACTAAATAACGGAAAATTTTTATTTCGTTTTTCTTATTTTAATATTTAATTTCTCATTTTCCATCTTTCTGTTTCATCTTATAATATTTTCAAATTGAATTTCTCTGCCGATAATGTATCTATGTCTTTTATTTATTTAATCGTTTATTTTAATTCACGTTTGACTTCTTCCGTGAAAAAAAAACAATGTAAATCTCAACATTTTTATTTTTTCTCTTGAGTAGATATCCACTCTCAAATTTTTCGTTCAATATCTGTACCGTTTCGCCTATATAGAATTTTAAAAACAACGAGAAAGTTGTTTAGTTCCTTTCCAAGTTTATTTTGTTCCTTTCTGCATCAGAATATCACTACTTTTTTCTGCATCAACTATTTACTTTAGATATAAAAATACCGTTTATGTAGCTTTATTTATCTTAATTATATTTTCTAAGATTAGTCGAAAGGCCAAAATTACCTTCTTGTAATTATCCTCTTTCGAAATTGTCTTCATCTAATATACATCTTCTATTCATTTGTAAATTATCTTAGAATTTTTGATGCATGAGATCTACATTATTATCTTTTGTTTTTTTTAGTTTTAATCTCTTCATATCAATTATAGTTGTTATTTTCTCTTATTTATCACCTTCCAAAAAATATATGTATTTATTAATGAATTTCTCTCTCTCTCTCTCTCTCTCTCTCTGTGTGTGTGTGTATATATATATATATATATATATATATATATATATATATATATATAAGCGTAAATTTTTTATTTGCTTAAATTAACTATCTACAATGCATAATATCCACGGAAATATATTTTTAATTCATATTCCATCATCCATCATATTACAAGAATTACAAAGATTTTTTCATAAGATTATCTTGATTATTAGTACAATGAGAGATAACATAGTATAAGAATGTAATTTTAAAACAGTAATACAATAGAACGTTTGTTTTACTGTATAGGTCCAAATATACATATGTATTTACTACAATCTACGGTATAGTTCTTGCTACTCGAGGCGAATCATATCTTGATGAAATGTGAAAGGAAGAAGAAATCTTTCTCCATATCTTTTTTTTTCCTCTCTTTGTTTCGTTTTTTTCTTTCTGTCTTTAAAATAATGCTGACCAAGACACAACGCAACCCAGGAAACGGAAGCTTAAGCAACAACCAACTAGTATAAACTGACAACTTAACTGTTCAAACTTTGTTGCAATCTCCTCTTCGATTGTTCACCCGTCTAGTTTTATTTTTTTTTTTGTATTCAATTGTAACAGAATCTGTACGTACAGAATTATTGCGATGAAAAAAAATTATTTTGTTATAATTCATCAGCAGTAGAAAAAATGCTTAATAATCACTTAATATCGAAATTTTATAAAAATGAATCTTAATTATTATGAAATTTAAAAATTCTTCAACCTCATTACCTTTTTTATTACCTAATTTAATGTTTAGATAAACGCATATATCTATTTGGAACCTTATTTTACGCCTATATTCGATACAGAATTTCAATCCAGCTTGTAAAATGAAGATTCTCAGTTACCTCGACTGAACGTAAAATGAGACGAATTATTTTATTAAATATAAATATGTACGTAACAAGAACAAAACGAAGGTAATGAAATGTAGTAGAAATAACAAAAATGGACCACTGAATGTGAAAATAGGAAGAGAAAAGATTATGGAGGTTGAAAAATTTTGTTATTTGGGAAGTAGAATTACTAAAGATGGACGAAGCAGGAGCGATATAACATGCCGAATACCACAGGCGAAACGAGCCTTCAATCAGAAATATAATTTGTTACATCAAAAATTAATTTAAATTTCAGGAAAATATTTTTGAAAGTATATGTTTGGAGCGTCGCTTTATATGGAAGTGAAACTTGGACGATCGGATTACCTGAGAAGAAAAGAATAGAAGCTTTTGAAATGTGGTGCTACAGGAGAATTTTAAAAATCAAATGAGTGGATAAAGTGACAAATGAAGAGGTGTTGCGGCAAATCGATGAAGAAAGAAACATTTGGAAAAATGTAGTTAAAAGAAGAGACATATTTTTTAAGGCATATTGGAATAGTCGCTTTTATATTAGAGGATCAGGTAGAACGAAAATTTGTGCAGGCAGGCAACGTTTGGATATGTAAAACAAATTGTTAGGGATGTGGGATGTAGGGGATATACCGAAATGAAACGACTAGCACTAGATAGGGAATCTTGGAGAGCTGCATCAAATCAGTCAAATGAATGAAGACCAAAAAAAAAGAAACATGTACGTCTCAGATTGAAACTCTTAACATTGATTAGAATGGTTTTTCTCGATTAAAGTTAAAATGAATAGAGACAAGAATTTTTTCAATAAAAAACTACGTAGTTGTTTGATGGTTTCTCGAGTTACTTGAGCTTCAACTAATTCGCAAACTTCAAGAGGGCTCGCTATCGTAAAATGAAATTTTATAAATAAAATAATTTTACTCAAACAGTTTATCAAAAGTCATCCCAGGGTTACCAACTTACTGTTACCTGAAAATACCATAACCTTCTTACCAGTTGTTTTGCCTCCACAACTATTAGTGTCTTTAATTATTAAAACGACTCTCATACATAACCAGGGTTCATATAAATTCCTGTCTTCTTCGGTGTTTTATAACAATTTAATTTCCTTTGGTTTCTACTGGATAAACTACTTAAATGAAAAATAAAATGTTTCTAAGTAAACAAACATAAATTTTAAAAGAATTAACAAAAAGAAAACTTGTCCAAATTCGAAAATATATCTCATTAAATTCAGTTTTTTTGTTGTTTTTTTTTCAACAAATTTGTATCATCACAACTAACAAAATGATAAATTATTTTATTTTGAAATAAGAAAATTATTATAATTTTTTCACAGTAAGATTCACTAACCTATAAATTTGATAGGGTCTTAACAAGTTTTTATTTTTTAAATTTGTTTAATGGTCAGTGTGAAAATTTTTACGTAAATGATTCTGAACCGATGACAAGTATTTGAATAAATGATCATTTTATTTATTGTAAGTTCTTGACAAACTACAGCAGTTTATATATATATATATATATATATATATATATATATATATATATATATATATATATATGTATGTACTATTTGACTATCCAGCGCTTGAAACTCTTCTAGACTTTCTCATCCAAGAAGAACGCCCGATTACAGTCGAGTTTTAGTTGAAAAATTATATATATAAATTATATATATTTTTTTCAATAGCCTTTCAAGTGGTGTGATACAAACCTACTCGTTCCTTCCCTTTTCCTATTCTTTAGAATTGCTACCCGTAGACCTGGATGCTTAGGGTTTTTTCTCATACCAAAAAAATAGATCGTTTCGAGGTAGGAGCATCTGCTTAATTTATTTTTTCTACGTTTAACTGTTGAAAAGTTATTTTAGAATTGCCGTAATACATGAATATTATGTATATATGTTATTTCAAAAATAGATATATCATATCCACCAGATACAGTTCATATAAAAGGTAAGAAAACTCATCTAACTGTAGCGCTTTCGGAGTGTTATTCCATTATCAGCAGTCAAATGTTATAAATTACAAAATATAAAAATAAATACAAACTTATAAATAAAAAATTTAATATGATAATACAATTTTTAAATTTGTACGTTTTATTTGAACTGTATGTGGTGGATATATTTATTTTTGAAATAATTTATTTGATACCTGGTGTATATAATGTTTTGAAAAAAGAATATATATATATATATAATATATTTAATTATAATTATAATATAATGTTTCCTTCTTGATGTAACATATAAGATATTTTCTAAAATTGTTTTGTGGAGAATCCAAGGTCGACTAGTCAAGGAATTGGGAAAATATCAAGGGGGTTTCAGACCGGGAAGAAGCTGTTCGGAACAAATCATAAATTTAAAATGGATAATTTACCACCAGAAGAAAAGAAATAAAACTTTAATATCAATCATAGATTTCAAAAAAGCATATGATTGTATCCACTCTTAAAGAATTTGGACTCCACACAAAGTTAATAAATTTTATTAAAGCAACGCTTAAAAACATAAAGTCCAAAATAAAATTTAGGGGAGAGCTCTCCAAACCGTTTAAGATAAAATCAGGGCTAAGACAGGCAGATGGGCTTTCCTCGCTTCTCTTCAACTGCGTGTTGGAAAAACTCATGAGAAATGGAAAGGAACTCAAACTTGGCCAACAAGTAAAATTGAATTGTCTAGAATTCGTGGATTATCTTGTGTTGCTGTCAGAAAGCTCGGAAGAAACCAAAAAAATACAGATACCCTCAAAACACAACAGGGAAAGTCGGATTGTAAATCGCCTATGAAAAGATTGAATAATGCCCATCGCCAAAAATAAATTGAATTAAATCACCCTTGACAATCAGCAAGTTATAAAAACCGCAGACAAATTTAAATACCTCGGAGAAATAGTATCAAGAAACATAAATGATAAACCAACTATCCAAAATAGAATCAATAAACTTCGAAACAATAAACTTCGATCTACTTTTGACTCGTAATTTCTTTGTTTCGGAGTCAAAAGTATATCACAGACAAACAGAGATTCCAGAGGTCTAAAAGAATGAAAAAGTATTGAGCAAAGGAGAAAAATTACTAGAAATAATCTTCCCAACATTGACTACAACTGCTCCTATTAGGGCCTAAACCACATAAAAAAGAAATTGGTAACAAAATTACAAAAAAAATAATATTATTAATTAACAATACAAGGAAGCGTTATACACCAGAACATTATAAAACATAAATAATATTAAATACGGTACATTACAATAAAACATAAAATATCAGGTTACTGTTACTCTGTAATTTGTAAGTTGCGTCTTACTTTATTTGTTATTATCAAAAATTGTAATAAAATTGTTCATAATTTTCTTCTTTAGAGAAACAAATAAAATTTCATTAAATAATTAAATAAAATATAAAATACTACAATAAAATTTTATTTACATTTAGAAATTTTATTGATTCGTTTCAGTAAATTATTTTAATTACATCTTTAAAATCTTAATTGTTAAATTTCAAATAATAGATCATTAAATTCTTAATTATGTATAATAAAAGTTGATGTAATTATTATGAAATTCATTGTTCGTAGGCTTATATTTCAATTATATTACTAGGGACAAAAAATTTAAAAAGCCGAATTTATTCTGTCTACTTTAAATTATAAAAGTTTTATAACGTATTCCGTAAAATTTATTGTATTAAGAACTTATCTAATACCGTAATATTTTTCGAATGTAAATAAAGCAAAAAATATATATGTTAGTATTGAGAAAGTTCAATTAAGATAATCGTTGAATTTTAATTAATGGAAGAAAAAATGGATTTTTTATCTATTGGATATATCCGAAGCTTTCTCTGGTTGGCTGAATCATGCCAAATAACACCCAATTATTTGGTGACGAAGGTGATTTTTATAAATTAAGTTTGCATTGCAGATGATTTTAAAAAAATATAGTCAATTATTTTATTAAGAAATATTTGAAAAAAAAAATTACTAAGTAAATTAAAAAAAAAAAAATACATTATTTATTGAAATATTTTAAATTATAAATATTTTAATAATTAATATTTAATTAATTCATTATTAAAACATGCTCTAGCACACCGGAATACTAACCACGACGACCGAAGAGATCCTGGTAACATTCAGCCCTATAAGTGAACCTTTATTCTGTTCACCAGAGGGACGACTTGTAGCATCATTACTCTAAAAACTCTTGACTGTATCGAGGATCATTTGAAATACAATACACTATAATTTATTTTCCACTTTTTACTCATATCTTAATAAATAATAGATATTTCTTCTTGAGATGTCTCATTTCAACCGTTATCGACCCTCTTCAGGTTGAAGGCCTCTTCAGAACGTTTCCAAATAATGAAAATCCCTTTTGACACGCCGGAGTTAGATTTCACCGGTGCTAAGTAGGGTATAAGAAATATTTCCATCTTAAAGTTAAGAAAAACTTCAAATTTACTCAATACGACAATGGTTGCATGTGAAACATGTTTAGCATACGACAAGCCCCGTCTTCTTACAACTCCAGCAACATTTTGGTAATTCCTTCCGGTAAGGGTTGGTCATATCAAAAATTGTTTTAGACAAACGTTTTAGGTAATGTTTAGAGGACTAAAGACCACTTTTAACCGATTCCACACTGTGAGTATTAAGGGAGGTATGATCTTATTTGTCTTTGAAACCCCATTTTTTCCACCCCCTGGGCCAACAGTTGGTGTTATCAAAAATCTTTACCTAGATAAGTTTTAGGCCCTTATCCAAATAATAGTAGAAACTTTAAACGAATTTGATATTTTACTTAATAAAAAAGTTATAGCGATTTTTGTTTTTTTCAAAAAGCATCCCCGATGGACCGATTTTGCCCATGAACGAACTCGACCGAGATTTTAAATCGTTATATTTTATGTATCAATTTGAAAGTGATTGGCATACAATTAAGGCAGTTCTCGTGTCCACAAGAAAGTGAAATATATATATAAATGTACGAGTATATATAAACGTTTGAACTGACGGTGGTATTGGGTCTGGGGAATGTGAAACGCGAAGAAATGTCGAAATTTTCCAGAAGTCGAATCATGGTACCCATTACAATAGGTAGCTTTCTTATGAAATCTAGCTGATACGGTTTTGTGCGATCTTCTGCCAATTCGGTCCAATGTACTTGGTAATCTTATCAATCCAACGAGCTTTAGGTTTTTCGCGGGCGTTTAACATACAATGGTATCCATTGAAGTGCTAATTTAGTCCATATGCCATCAGTTCTCTTTGCTATATGCGTTGCCCACGACATTTTAATTCTTTAACGTTCATGTGTACTTTTGTCTGTTCTCTGATCCATTTAGTTCTTCCTATTTCGTCTGGTAACTCCAAACGAAAACTTTCTTTTTAAGACAAAAGGGGACTTTTGTTCTTCAAAAATGCTGTTAATTCTCCCGAATGCCTATCATCCAAGCTTAATTCATCGTTCAACTTCTTTGGTTGTATCAACTTCAGTTCATATCCGTTGGCCAAAATTATGTATAAATTATGTCTACTACCATCTAATTTAGTCCAAGTCTTCTTGCTACACGGTCTGTCCACTGCCATTTTAACTTTTACGATGATATCATCTATTTTCTTCCACTCACAAGTCTACCCGTCTATCTGCTCGAGTCTTCCAAAACTCGGCAAACTTGTTGAACATGGTCTGGCTCATTTTAAGGTTCATCCTTAGACTCTATAGGGTTCATCCTGACCCCCGTAGTGGAAGACACCCGCCTTTAGATGATCCCTGTCGCCACATCACCCTTTTCGTTCCTAGCCTCGATGGGCTTTACTGGCGGAGGTCGTCTTTTCGACCCTCAAAACCTGATAACACAACAGTCATAAGTTTGGCAGTCAAATGCCTCGGTAGTCATTTCCATCAGTGAATTTACACAACTAGTTATATATCTCGTAAACACACGTATAACATAACCACACACACACACACACACACACATATATATATATATGTATAAAACTTTCTTGTTCATTTTCCTGTTGTTAATGCATAATTTAATCCTCATTTGAATGATAAAACTGACGAAGATGTAACAGTAATTTAACTTTTTACCTCTTCAAAAAAAAAAAAAAATACAATCAAGAAAAAGAATAAGATTACTGGTATTTTCAAAGTATAATAATTGTAATGTAAAATCTACGTTAATCAACAACGATGATAAGTGGTTGCGTTTTAAGTGGTAAAAAAGAAACTGTAAATTTGATATACATCGCTTTTGACATTTTTTCATGGTCATTACTTCGTGTTGCTTCTTTTTACTACCTTCTTGTTGTTTTTATTCATTCTTCTTCTTTATCTTTCTCATTAGATGAAGACCATGACCTGCGGCAAAGAAATCAGAACATCAACAAAGCGGTTCTTTTAATGAAACGCGCGCTGTTGTATTTTTATTATTACTATTATTAATTTATCAACTTTTATTTTGCAATTCTAGTTATACACTTGCTAATATTCTTGCAGTTCATTTCATATCTTTTTATTATTATTATTTTAATTTTAAAATATATTATATAATTTAACAATTTTAATACATTAAAATACAATAATTTTGTTTTTCTTTTATTTAGTCGTTTTTCATCTGGTATGAGTTGTACTTACTTAGTTTTACAATGAGCTCTATTTTATGTTATAAAAATGAAATTTGAATCTCTATGTATGTTTTGTAATTTGTGTTTTGGAAATTTTCGCGCTACAAAATGTTATTTATTTACATAGGCCTATAAATAAATAAATAAGTGTGTGTTTGTGTGTGTGTGTGTGTGTGTGTGTGTGTGTGTGTGTTTTCCTCCCCATTCCCACCATGCGACCAAAAGGAATACCATAATTTTCTTCGAAAAGTCGGTAAAAATAATAAATAATATACGTATGCGCATTTTGATTACTTAAAAATATTAATCTGTAATAATATTATCCTTCTCTTTATCGGTCTATTTTCATAATGTATTCTCCAACTGCTTTAAAAAAAAAAAAAAAAATAGTTAACCGACTACACGAGTTAAAAAAAAATTATTTTAAGTCTTTTAAATATTTAACATTCTGTCATATTAATTTTCTTTTTTTGACCATCCTTCTCAGTTTCGTCAAAATAATCGGTCTTGTTTTATATTTTTAGTTCTTAAGCGATATTTTCGGAAATATATAACTGATTTTTATTCAACTTTCTTTGACAGTAATGATGTTTACTATGCAGTTTTACCCTGCAGTTAACAAAGTGAAGGGTATAAAAGATAGAATATTACTTGTAAAACAAATTATCTGCATTTTAGTAATTTAGAATATCGATATATGATAGTATATTTTTCTTAATGAAGAATCATTTCAATCCTCGTTTTCCTTCGTAATTCTGGCACAGATTTTTTTCATTTCCGACGGTTTCTTCAAGGATAATTTTTATCTCACTGTCAGGATGCCAAAAAATGTTTTTGTTAGACTAGTTCCTACATATGTAACCACATGTGGTTTAAGGAAAATTAAAAAAGTATATATTTTTTATTGATATGACTCTTTAATATAGCATACAATAAGTCTTCGTTTAATGTTGTAGTTGATGTCAACAAAACAATATCGTTAACTGAACGAGGTTTCCCATTCGAAAATAATTTATGGTAAGTCAGATTCTGTTATTACAGTACAACTTTTCTAGTTTCTTAAAATAGGATTATAAAATTGTTTGACTGATGAAAAAGCGCAATGATTCGAAGTTTTATAACTTTAATGTTTTACCTGTCTTATCTTTACTATTTTATTTGTAGTCGAAATAAAAGATAGAATATACTGTAAGTTGTACAGCTACGCAATGTAGCTGTTAGGTGATTTCCCTAACTTTTTCCTGCGTAAAGTGTACAGTAGAATCCCAATTTTTTTCTGACGCCCTTTCAACAATAGATTTCCGTTCTTGTTAAGGTCTTTTTAAATACATAATGATTCATCGATGATGTTGAAAGCTTTCTTAATTCTATTTGAAAGAGTCCTTTCAGACAGATATTTAGGAATTTTGCGACAATCTTAGAAATTCTTTTTTCTTAGTTCCTTGACATATGAAGTTACAACTTTGTTAATATCTATTAAGCTGATTTATACATTCTTTTTTAACAGTTTCTTTTTCACTTACAAACAGTATTTCCGTAAAGTTCATGTCGGCACAAACTTCATAAGAAGTAAATATAAATAACCTTTAATAAAACGTGTTCATCAATTTATGGAATACGTTACAACAAATTAATTTGAACGTGACTACGTTAAACGAAAACTAACTGTTTTCCGAAAAGAAATTGTTTTTAAGTTTCTAATAAGTGGTCCTCCACACCTTTGTTTATTAAAATTGAGTTTTCCCTTTATCCCTGTATTGTGTTGTTTGTCAACGAAAGAAATAATTTGTTACTATACACCGTTGTCCTTGTCTTTATTTTGTAAAATACCTAGAGAAAAGAGGCACTAGTAAGAATTGTTTTACCTGAGAGTAATGATGTTAATTAAGCACCCATTCCTGTGGTAAACGGAGTGTACGTGTCACCTGTAGAACTGAACATCTTCCTTTTAATGTTCTCGGTACGACAGTCTTCAATAGTATATTTGGTTCAGCAAAAAAGGTACCGAGAAACCATTGCACGCCTTGCCTTCCTTAGTAATCATGACGTAGGATACTTCATGCTCACATGGGTACGTAAGTGTAGGGGTTAATTTTTATATAGTATCAAGTTATCCTTATACAACCTTTTTAATTATGATATCTGAAAAATACATTGTAATGTTTTAAATATTTCCGAAAAAACCAAAATAATTTTACCAAATAAATAAGATTTAGTTGGCTACCTCATTTTCTTGTCATTTTAAAATTGTTAATTGAATTAAAAAGCGGCAAATTAAATTTATTAAACTTTTTTTATTAGCGTAGCGGTGACATTTTCTAGATTTTAAGTTGGTAACACTGAATTAAGAGCCGGTATTATGACGCACTTTTAAAGACTGTTCTAAAGCAACTCAATGCCACCAACAGTTGAAACGTTCAACTAGAATATCTATTTTAATTCAGCGTTTGAACTGTATTACAAGGTCATTGTATTAAGTAAGATACTATTAATATTACATCTAACAAAATAGTTATGTTATTTTATATATATATATATGTATATATATTAAGTAAAATATATAATTAATTTATTAACAATAATATACTGGTTGCAAACAGTGTATCCAAAGGTTAGATGTAAAAGGGAAGAACTAGATTGACTGGACATTCAATATTGTACAGTCTCCAGTCGATTTACATCCGGTTTCTTTTTTCTCTCTCACTCGCTCTCTCTCTCTCTCTCTCAGTTCTTTTCTTCTTCTTTGTCATGGACTTCTACTCATCTGGATTATAACACCACTATAAATAAGCCATGATATCAGTTTCATTGTTAAATTAGTTTTCATTAAAATAGGGGCAGAAGTTTCTCAAATTTGATTTAATTAACGGTTAGATATAGTACTGTTGTAATACTATTTAAGTGTAATTCATTATAAATGTTCCCTATTTTAATGGTATTTATTGGTTTATAGCGTAATTAGATAATACTAGGTTCGTTGAATAATATTTGAAGGAATTATTAGTTTTAACCAATAAATTTTTCACCGAACAATTTATTTTATATCATTTAAATAAAAAGTAAGCATATATATATATATATATATATATATATAATTATTATTATTATAAGTCGAAAACTTTCTAATGGAAGACGTTAAACATTCATAATTCATATTTCTTTCGCTTGGCATTCTTCTTTTCCCTCCAAAAATCTTTCAATGTTTCAGAAAAGGCCTTCTTCCGTTCTTCAGACCATTTCGGACGATGTTGTTTAGGGTTCGGCGCTTCTGGTTTAACTTCCCATTTATCTATTTTATTTCTGTACGTGTTTCTGTGTTTGATCCCCTCCAGCGTAATTCCGGCGTGTTCTAAATCTTTTCATATTTCTGCGAGCCAGGAGATTGCAACTTTTAATGATGTTAAGTACGCGATTATTCTTTTGGTCAGTCAGTTTTCCGGCAGCCTGCAAAGGTGTCCGAAGAATTTCATTCGTCTTTTCCTTATGTCAGTTTCGATGTTAGAGTACGTTTCAACAATTTCGTTCGGTTGTAATCTGTATCCTTCTTCAGTTTGTCTCGGTCCCAATATTTTCCTTATAATCTTCCTTTCCTGTTTCTTTATTTCATCTATTTCGATTTTCCTATTTAAGATCAATGTTTCACTGGCATGTAGTGCTGTGGGTTTAATAACTGTGTTGTAATGCCGGATTTTCGTTTGGCGAGAGAGGGATTTCTTGCTGTAGAGATTTTGCACTATACCTAGAGTTTTCCTGACCTTCTGCAGACGGTCCAGTTGACTTGGTTTCTCAGAGCTGTTCGGCGTAATAAATTCTCCAATTTAATTAAAGTGAGAGACTTTATTTATTACTCCATATTTTGCGTTTAAATTTGGGATTTCTATTCTGGAGCAGATGAACACTGTTTTTTCAAACGAAATTTGTAGTCCCACTTTTTCTGCACATTCCTTGAGTGTTTCTATTTGTTTTATCGCAGTCCGTTCGTCTTCCGCAAGGATTTCCAAATCGTCTGTAAATTTAATTTCGCGAATCCCAATGAAATCGGTTTCCAGTAGTTTTGTTGTTTGAGTATACCTCCCCGTTCTTTCATCACTTTGCCCAATGTGATGTTAAATAGCAGGAGGGAGAGTCCATTTATTTATTTATTTATATAATTTATTTATCATAAATTCACATATTGTAACTACAAAAAACTGATTTTAATTCACTTAATACTCGTAACGTAAACAAGTCCTGAACTTGAAATTATGCAGTACGAAACGATTAGAAGTCAGTATTCTCCATGCACAATAAAAAATATCTGTTGTTCATCTCTTGTCCTAACTAGTCCTGAAACTCAACAAAAAAATTTGATACCATCAATAACAACATCTATGATCGTGATGTGGAACTAAATTCCGCCGTTAAGGTTAAAGGATTACACGTTACTTTTCAAAAGATCTTAAAATAGAAAAATAATTGTAGACGGTACGATAATTTTGTTTGTTTCTAAATTTATTTAATTATACCCACATAAATGCGCTTGCTCTACGTTCATTAGCGTTAAACATCTACAAGTGGAAGGTCATTGTGTTAACGTAATGTAATAAAAGAATTAATCAAAGAAAGAAAAGAATTATTAAAAAAATATTTTTTATTCATTTCCAGAATGGAATTAAATTACATTTGTTTATTTGCATATAAACAATAGATTATCATCCAATAAGCCATCTGTAATAGATGATAATGTATTTTATAGCGTGTGAAAAATGTCATGCCGAACCGGAACTCGAATCCTAAACCTCCAGATGAAAGGATGAAATGTTATCACTTCACCAAGGTGATCAGCGTAATAATTAAAATAATACTTTGAATAGTAGTAATTTTCCTATATTAAAGAGCTCTAAACAATAACTATTCTGTATTAAAGAGCCCCAGACTTCATTTCAATATTTTTGTTAAACATAATTTTCTTATTGATGTGACCTGGTGAGAACTTAATCATTAGACAACCTTAAATACCTACTATTTCTACAACATGAAAAATATGTTTAAACAAATTAAAACTGTCTGAAAGTTGATTGGTCACCCATTGTTTTATTAATTAAATACTGCATAACGCTGATTAGTCCTTTATTTGCCATACCTTGTTTCCTTTTTTTTAGTTCGATTTATTGTCGTTTTTTTAGTTTAGTTTAATTTTTTTTTTTTTATTTCGTGGCAGTAGTGTTTTTTAATTTTTATTATTTAATACTTTTTATTGATCGAGAAAAATTCACGATTCAAAGACTTATGAATATAACGTATATAACATTCTAAGTCAAACGAGGAAACTTTAAATATTTCAGTTTGTTTATTTAATTGGCATAAACCAATCTAAACTTACAGATTTCTCAAGCGACCGAGTTCCTCGAGAGACTTTTTATCGAGCGGATCATACAGAAATTTTCTGGGATCCAAACAACTAACGGTTAAACTCTCCAATTGTCTCGCACGACTCAGTCCTACGTGGGCCTGGCCCTTGGCAAAGATGTGAGTTTTCAGATCTACGACAGATCTAAAATCTAGGGGGTAGTCCCTTGTATTTTATTCGCCGTCTCAGCGCAGCACAATATTAGTGAGCATACGCCGTTCCACTTTGTCCTTTCTCCCTAAAGCATCAAATTCGACAATAGTCGGCTTAATCCTCAGTCCGATGCCGACAGCATTACCTCTAATCGTACTGTCATCAAACTCTACAAAGACCGTTTGTGAGAGCTCGCCGGGCTCAAGCTGGTCTTGACGTAGCGCAGGCCACTCGATTTTTCTGAGTATAACAATTCATTTTTGTTCTGCTTTAGCATTTTGTATTACACTAGCAAACACCCCGTTTGAAGTTTGAAAATCGGAAAATTAATTGCCAAGATAAAACATTCCGAATAACCGTGTTCTGTTAGATCGAGAGTTTATCTGATGTATGTAAAAGTTAGCCTTCAACCTGCTAACAAATACCCCGTTTGAATTTTGAAAATCTAAAGATCCGCAGAAATATTATATGAGCCCCTCATTGCACCTTTCAAAACAGCGTCCCAGGGGCACTCCGTTTGTTAACATTTCATGATGATGTGTGGTCTAGCTTTGCACGAGGTGCTCGCATCACCCCACCATTCTAGCCTCACACATAGTCCCCACGGGAAGCCCATTATTATTAAACAGAAATTTCTTAAATTTATTTAATATTATTTTATCTTATTTAAAGTAAATTTAATTCTATTATTGTTAGGTTAGATTTTTGTAACATGGCACCGTTGGTATTTTATTTATAAAATATAAATAATGAGAGTTCAGCTTATCAACAATTATAAAATGTTTAAATCTATTCAAGCGCCTTCGGATCTTCGTCCATCCTCAGGAATATCCATATTTGATTAATTATAATAAATTTATATAACTGTTTATTTAAGATGAGATAAAGTAAACTAAAATTTTATATCCATAACAATTGATTGTCATGTTATTAAAAGCATAGTAATTTTAGTACTAAAAGTATAGTAACGGTCAAAGGTAATAGTAAAAGCATGTCCTGTCAGTAAAAGAATCTCAGTTGTTGTACATTTCAATTGTAGATAGTTGAATCTTAATTGTAGAATCTCAATTAGACATAACATTTTAGTTTATTTTATTTTATTTCATTTTAAATAAATAGTTATATAAAGTTTTTATAATTAATCAACCGGATATTCCTGAGGATGGACGAAGGTCCGAAAGCGCTTGAATAGATTTAAACATTTTATAATTGTTGGTAAGCCGAACTCTCATTATTTATATTTTATTTATTATTTCTGTAATATTATTCATTCGAATCAATCAGTTCAAACCCAGTTCACAGAATGATAGAGGCTTACAGTTCATTAATTCAATTCATTAAAGTTTGTACTTCAACCAGCAAATCTCCATTACTACATATATATATTTATATAGCCATGATACTCCCAGTAACGTAAGGATTCCAACGCGGGATCGTAAATGTAAGTCGGTTCGGCCGTTGAGCTGTTACAGTAGAAAAAACGTACATACATGCACCCTATATACGTTTTACTTCTTTTTGGGTAGTCTGGTAAAAATTAGCTTTAATTTTTTTTTAGCACGAATTTTAAATTCGATTGTATCTTTTTAACTTATTTATTGCATATACTTATATTTAAATTAGTATTAATATTTTTTTTCTAGTGTCGATTAGATTTGTTTAAAAAGTATTTCATTCACTCGTTCATTTTTTACATCAGGATAAATTTACAGTTTAAAAAATTATATACCCTTGTTGGAAATCGACTATGAAACTAGTTTATTTTAGAAGCTATTATGCTATACCCAACTAGCCGACATAAATATATCTATATAATTATTAACTAAAGACTGGCCACAATCTATGCTATTTCCGTAGTTGTTTTTTTTTTTTTTTTTTTTTTTTTATATATTTATTAGTAATAACAAAACTACAAATAAAACATGAAGTCTTTGAGAAATAATTTTAATTAATTCAGTGAAGCATGAGCTCTAAGATCTCTTTTATGATAGGTTCACTAAACACAAAGGTAAAAATAATAACGTCGAAGTACTTCTAACAATTTTGTTTCATTGCCTACTTCCCTTTTACTTTACACTCTGTTTACCGTTCTTTTTCTTTATCTTTCTCTTTTTAGAATTTATTGATATCTTTTGGCTTCAATGATTATTTATTTATAAATAACTAACGATATGAAAGGGGTTTTTTTCTGTAAATACAAAGTTGTTTATCAAAATTAATGATATTTTTTCTTATGACGACCGATATTAATCTACTAAAATAATTATTTATTAGCCAATAAATTTTTATTTTTTTAAATTTTCCTTTTATATTTAACAAATATAATATTTTGGAATTTATGGACCTATAATATTGTAGTTTACGACTATTCTTATTAATAAAATATAGATTTCATAATCTTAATTAAAGTAGGTCGACTCTGAAAAATCTCGAAATGCCTAGTTTTTAAAACATATTTTTCTGATCACTTTTTTGTCATTTTTACTTCCTTGTACGAAGTAAAGGTAGTAATATGATCGCGAAAAATGTTGGCTTACAGATTGCAACGGAAATATCCATTTGACTATCCCTGAATCCATTTTGACTAGTTTCGGCGTGACGTCTGTACGTACGTACGTATGTGCGTATGTATCTCGCATAACACAAAAACGATTAGCCGTAGGATGTTGAAATTTTGGATTTAGGACTGTTGTAACATCTAGTTGTGCACCTCCCCTTTTGATTGTAATCGACTGGACCAAAAGTGTCCAAGAAAGACCAAAATCAAAAAAAATTGGATTTTGGACTTTTTCTTAACTGCAGTAATAAGCCGTAATAAGTGCAGTAATAAGAGAGCTTTTTCAATGATTTATCATAAAGTGGTACTTATTTTCATTGGTTCCATAGTTATAGCCAAAAAAAATTTTAATTAATAAAATTTGGATTTTACATGGGAAAGGCACATCGGTTCGAATCCGACTTCATCTCCTTTTTTACTTTCTTTTTTAATTTAAATATATTAGTTTATTAATAATTATTAACCTCTGATTGCAAAAACCTTTTTACGATAAATAATAATTCAGTAATAACAATAAAAAAATTAAAATATGAAAAAATATCAGACGTTAATGAAATGAAATATTATGTACTTTTCATTTTAAAAAATGTGCATATGTAATTTAATAAGCGTACAAGGAAATTATGTGGTGTCCACATCAGATTTTTTGTGGTCAAATATGATTTCTCGTTATATATTAAATCTGAAAATCCATAAAATTTATTTCAATCAATATCTCGGAGATAATGCAGCTAATTTACATAAAACAGAAATTAAAAGATTTCATAATTAATAATTAAAACCCACTTACCAACAATTCTTTTATAAAGATGTTCAAGCGCTTTCAGAATAAAATTCCATTATTAGGAACTTAAAAATTGTATCTTATAATCTTAATAAAACTAAAACTTCTTCGTCATGTAAATTTGTTATGTAACGTAATATAACAGAGGTCGTTAAGTAGACATAATTTTAAACATTTGTCGACCATTGTTATATTATGTTACGTTACATAATATGACGAAGACGTTTTAGTTTTATTACGATTATAATATACATTTTTAAGTTCCTGATGATGGAATTTTATCCTGAAAGCGCTTGAACGCATATATAAAAGAATTGTTGGTAAATGGGTTTTTTAATTATATAATCATACTAACGAACCATGTTTGATAAAATTATTAAAAGATTTCAGTTTAGTGTTTTGATAATTCAATAAAATATAATGTGCATGCGCGCGTGCACGTGTGTGTTTAGTCAAAAATCATACTGTTATTTATTTATATTAAACAATATACATATATTTAAATTAAATTACAAATTTGCATTTTGAATTATAATTGAATGTGAGGAATGCGATTGTATTTGTGTTAGTAATCGGAAAAATCTGGTTTTATGTTCTCTGTTAATGCAATTAAGATCTGGTTCTAACTATAACTTATTTCTGTAATTGTTATCACTGCAGAAAACGCTACTTCACACAGGTATGTAGTACCTATTTCAGCGACCGGTATGTTAAAGCGTTTACGGAGATCGAAGAGTTTGTTTTCCGTATGAGAGCGGGGGTTCCTCAGGGCTCTGTCCTGGGTCCCCTTCTCTGGAATATTGCCTATGACGGTATTTTTCGCCTGCGGTTTCCGGAGGGTGTAGAGATAGTTGGCTTTGCTGATGACCTAGCATTATTAATCAAAGGGGTTGATGAAGAGCAGGTTGAAGAAAAAGGTAATGAAGCTCTGGCTACGGTTTGTGAGTGGATGTCTGCCCATGGTTTGTCCGTGGCTCCTGAAAAGTCTGCAGTTCTGGTTTTTTCGGGTAGGAGACCTCTTCGTCAAGTTAAGCTCGAATATGGTCTTTCTCCAATTCCTCTTGTGGATAGAATTAAATACTTGGGTGTATTGATGGATAAGAACCGGAGTTTTGGTCCACATATAGAGGAAGCTTGTAATAAAGCTGAGAAGGTACTATCGGCAGTTTCTCGGCTGATGTGCAACACGTTGGGTCCTAAGGAGCGAAAGAGGAAGGTAATTGCAGCAACGGTAGCTTCGGTGCTATTGTATGGTGCACCGGTGTGGAAAAGAGGATTGGATATCCAAAGGTACAACAGTAAGATGGCATCGTTACATAGGAGACTGCTCCTGCGTGTATCATGCGCATATAGGACAGTCTCCTATGATGCTGTGTGTGTCATTGCCGGCTCACCACCTATCGATCTGTTGGCGGAAGAGAAGTTATTGAGATTCAAGGGGACACCTAAAATAGAGGCGAGGGCGAAAATAATGAACGACTGGCAGGAAAGGTGGGCAGCGTCTTTAAAAGGCGGTTGGATGAGGAGACTTATCCCAGATATAGGATGCTGGGTGGGACGGCGCCATGGCGAGATTAGTTACAGTCTCACTCAGTTCTTATCAGGACATGGTGATTTCGGTGAGTACTTACATCGGTTTAAGCTCCGAAGATCTGATGTTTGCAAGGATTGCCAAGAGACTGATAGTGTTGAACACACTGTGTTTAGATGCTATAAGTGGGATGATATAAGAGACAGGTATACAGCAACAACACCAGAGACTGTAATCAATAGCATGTTGACGAATGAAGATATGTGGATGGAAGTAGCAAATATGGTTGGTGAGATTTTGAAGGAAAAATTTGAACAGGGAACCCCTTAAAGAAAGGGGGTTACGAATTATGTCGGCGTCTAGGGACAGGGAGGCAGCTCCCATGACTAGGATGCCTGGGTATGCTCACCCATAAGAATGGGCATGTCTGTGTATTTACGATGATGTCAAGGGAGACCCTCAAGGTATGAGCGGGAGGGCGCGCTGTGAAGGCCATATGGAATATATGTCTGGAACATCAGGATAGGGCCGGGAAGGGCAGCTCCTACATTGAGGGGTATCTGGGCTTTCCCGAATGGGAGGTTCGGTTATCTCGGAGATATGTAGGAGACCCCGATGGGTGAGTTCCACACTGGACGAAGACAGGATGGGTGGAGGTAATCATCCACCATTACATGCGGGGCCGACTAACGAGATGCCTAACGGCGATTCCTGGTTGCCCCTGTATGTTAAAATATGGAAAAAAAAAAAAAAAAAATATGTAGTACCAAATGGTAAAATTGCATTCGTTGCTAAATCTGGGAATTCGGTTTTCTATCCCATCCACCAATTATGAAGAGATTTTATTTCAAATTCGGACTGTAACGTTGTTCTTTCTCTCATGTCAGTTAACTGTTCTTGAACTGCAATTGAAAGATGATCATTTTTACAGTTTCAACAAATGGATTCATAACCCATTGAAATTCTGTTTTAATATTAGTAATATCTGTAAATAGGTTACAAACTTTTGTGTCCAGGTCGTGAAACCAGACACTAGCGTCTGGGGAGCTCAACATCATAAATTCACCAGCTTTAAAGCGCACGCGAACGAAGATTGCACTTTCTTGTTGAACATTCAAAGGTATCTTCCCTCCAAAAGCAGTGCGCTTTGTTTTCCACAAGTCTTCGTCCGCACCCACCGGGTTCGTCTAGTGGTGAATGCGTCTTCCCAAATCAGCTGACTTAGAAGTCAAGAATTCCAGCGTTCAAGTACTTACAAAGTCAGCTACTTTTATACGGATTTGAATATTAGATCGTGGATACCGGTGTTCTTTGATGGTTGGGTTTCAATTAACCGCACATCTCAGGAATGGTCGAACTGACACTGTACAAGACTACACTTCACTTATATTCATACATATCATCCTCTGAAGTAATAACTGAACGGTAATTCCCGGAGGCTAAACAGGAAACCAGACACAGCGAACAATAAGAGAACCTCGCACTCACGTGATACACGATTATACACTCGCAAGTGATCGTGAGCCTACTTCTTTGGCGTACCCCCAAGTATCACTTTATGTCCTCGCTGGGGTAGGCGTACTCCACTTTGGAGGTCACTGATCTAGACACAGCCATATAAATAAATATGGAAAACTAAAACGGTCATAAAGAATACAATATATATATATATATGTTACAACAAAGATATGCGTACAAGATAATAACGTTGTTGAAAATTATTTTTAATATCCATTTTGTTAAATAGGCAACTTTCGTATACATTTTTTATGATCTTTTACAATTTTTGAGGTTTAAGTAATAAAGGGTTTAATTTTTTTTTTTAATTTTCATTAACAACGTATGATCGTACACAGTTTAACCGTGAAGGCTGATCATATTGACAATTTCATTTCAGTTAGCATTAAAGAAAATCCAATCCCATTTAATGAAAATTTAATGCAACTACGTCTATCAATATGAAATTCAAGCCTCGTTCAGGATGACTGTCAGAATCAATCAAAGCGAGAGGAAAATGTAATAGCGAAAGAAATTGGAAATTCAAAGTAAATATACCAAAAAAATTTGAAAGAAAGTTTCACTACAATCGCAAATACAAGCTGACCAGTGATTACCTCTCGTAAAAATATGCGTTTGATTTTCAAAGCAATCAAATAACAAAGTTTATGAGAGATATGTTCTGTTAAGTAATGAAATAATTTCTATGTAGATATAAATAAACAAGATAGTAAAGTAATCCACGGTAGATGACCTATAATAAGAACAAGAAATATATAATATTTGGTTTGGACTATGGCGGACACGTGTTCAGTTTGCAAAAAATGTAAATACGAGTAGTGTGTTACGTCTCACCATTTTAACTACCAGTTAACGCCTACTTTTGATTAGTTATATACTGGAAGAATGCTTTAAACGAGTTCAGCGGGATACCACATCAGGCCGTTCTGTTGGAGTGAAAATAATTTTTCTGATTGGTTTAAACATTGAGTTTGTTTGAAGTGGGTTTCCTTGTTTCTTGTTATCCCCCTCAATTTTTTTTTTTTTTTTTTTTGAGCATACGAGTATTAACAGCAAAGGTGTATTCAATTCTTTGATATTACATCGATTACACCAGATATCGCAGAGATAATCAATTGTGTTCATTTATGGATTGTCAACGGAAAACACTTTGAATAAATATTGTAATTTAATTTTTAAATCATATTCAATTTTAATGCATTTAAATAATTAAAAATTGTATAAATGATTGAACTATGCGTTTACCCTGACTTTATACAGACATTATATTTTAAAAAAGGGCAATTAAAAAATAAAAAGTAACGGAACGATGGATTTTTACCTTTTTTTATCATATCTCCATAAATATTTTGCTTAAAATTAATGTTTTGTTTTATAATACACAGAAAATATTATTTAAAGATATAATAACACGAAGGGAAGAAAAAGAGTAAAATGTTAAAAAAGAGTATAATAATATATAAACTGATGAAGACATAAATTGTACGAAATATTTCAGAATTAAAATTTTATAGCAGAAGAGTAAATTATAGAAATTTCTATCAAACTAGTCGTACTATACAAAGAATAGTACTATAAAAAGAAATTGATAGAAAGCCAATATATAGTAGTGTTTAATAAACAATAAAACCTGTTTTTTTAAACTTATATTAATTTAGAGACAATATAAATGTGCTTTTGTAAAATTATGTAATTTATAATCTAAAAGTAACTAAATTGAATCTGTATTTCACCACATTCGCGTGCTGAATAGCTTAATTTTGCTTTTTGCTTTCCTGTCTAGATAGCGCCACAGCAGAGCTATGGCTCTAGAAGGGAAATTCTGTCCATTTAGGCACATGCGGTTTTCACCGAATCCTGACACTTCGACCCCTAAGGAACCCAAAAAAAACCGTAAATTTTCCGGATGTTAATGATCGTGTGTACGCGTGTGTGTTTGGTATGTATTCAGTGTCGGCCTCTAAATCACCAGACTTATGGCTCTAGAAGGGAAATTATTGTAATCGGTCTATTTGGGTATATGCGGTTTTCATCGGATCTTAAAATTTGGACACCTACGGAACCCAAAAAAAACCGGATGGAAATTTTCCGGATGTTAATGTTCATGTGTATTTACACGTGTATGTTCGGTGTCGGCCTCTAAATCACCTTATAACTCCAGAATTACTGGACCGATTACGACCAAACTTGATCATATTACTTCTATATATGGGGAATTAATGCCATTAAATTTTCAGTTTAAAAGGTCAAGGGGTCGAGGCTATATATTAAGGTCACCCTTAATATCTCGAGATTTCGCTTTATTTTCCTTAAGCACATTTGTTAATAATTAAAAATAACAATGTATGAAAAAAAATTTTTTAATCGTATCCCCACCCCAAAAAATGCTGTTGTAGTCATCTGCTATGTTGTGACGTCACAGGTGAGCGGTAGAATTAAATAAATGAATAATATTTTAAGTGTAAAAAGTAACTAGATCTGGGGCTGAGTCCCGAACTCGATCACCCACCATCCACCCCAAAAAATATTATTGTAGTGGTCTGCTATGTTGTGACATTACAAGTGAGCGGTAGAATTAAATAAACGAATATTTAAAGTATAAAAAAAGTAACTCGGTATGGCTGGGTCTCGAACTCGATCTTTCGGGTGATTCGGTACCTGGTGCGCTGAGCCTCGTAGCTACACCAGTCTGCCAACCGTACAAGCGAAATTTGTTCTATGTAAGTTGTGAAATTACATTAGTTTAGTTAGCGCCGACCGTCGCCAATAGTAACGCCACACACGCGCGAATTAAATACGGTATGTGCGCGTCTTTAGTTAGAATCATTGAATTAAAAGAAAAAATATTATTATTAAATAAAATTGTAAACATTTTCAATTAGGTTTTGTGTATATGTGTGTATAAGCCGGGCATCAGAAACAACTGTGTTGTCAGCTTTTTTTTTAATGCGGTAATTTTATTAGTACAATCTTATCCTGATCTGAATACTTCCTTGTTTTCTACAATCTATGTGCTACGTTTGATTTAGGTAGCCAAAGGTTTGGGGGGAACAAATAAAAAGATTGGTATGTATTGTAAATAAATAAGTATTATGGAAAAGTCTTGCCAGAAATTTCCATTTTCCCCCATTTTAAATTAAGGAAGATCAAACAAATATATTTTAGCTTCGTCAACTTTAGTTGCCAAGAAATTTCATAAATAACCAGCTATCAATTAAAAGTAGTAAGACTTTCCAGAACGAACATTCTTATTATTATTTTTTCTTTTAATTATTATTATTATCCTCTCAATTATTAATTCATTTCTAACAAAGTTATTACTTTTAACCTCTACTTTTATTTCCTGTTTAGCCTTCGGGAATCACCGTAAGGTATTACTTCAGAGGATGAATGAGGATGACATGTATGAGTGTAAATAAAGTGGTCTTGTACAGTGTCAAGTCAACTATCCCTGAGATGTGTGGTTAATTGAAACCCAACCACCAAAGTACACCGGTATCCACGATCTAGTATTCAAATCCGTATAAAAATAACTGCCTTTACTACTATTTGAACCTCAGAACTCTCGACTTCGAAATCAGCTGATTTGGGAAGACGCGTTCACCACTAGACCAACCTGTAGGTTCTAACTTACGCTAAGTTAATATAATTTATCTCCTGTTTTAGCGGTTTTATGGCATTTTGTTTTTAATTATTAAAAAGCTATTTTTCCACCATATCGGGATCTTAAACTTGATTTACAAAATTGATATTTATATATTTTATTTATACATTTTAGTAAACCTTACGTTAGGATGTTTGAACCAACTTCATAGCTTTCATCGTTATTGCGTAGATTATTACAACATTTTAATTTTGGCGGCCATTTTGAGGTAAATCTGACGACGATCGCGGCCATTCGTGTATTTTTTTAATCTACTAACGATGCGCTTTCCGAATCCGAAATCGAAATCAAAAACCGAAAAAAAAATTGTTCACACATACATATTAAATTCATAAAACGAGCTGTTCGTTGATAAAAAAAATCTTTACTTTTTTAATTTTTTTTAACCTAACTTAATTTATAGATTTTGATAAACACAATCTACGCATATTATTAAAAATACTGTAATTACTAAGATACTTTTCACTCGTATTTGAAATGAGTTCTGTCTAAAATAATTTTATTTATTTATTCGCTGAAGTAAACTACAGGCTGACAGGCAGTTATAGCTACCATAATTTTTTTTATAATGATGATGACGGTTGAGGATTTTACTTTATTATTGCCTTTATAGTAATTTCTGAATACAAATACACATTTCATTGTTTGATAGTAAATTTTGTACCGTAATATTATTTTAATGCACGATTATTCTGACTTCAGTTGAATACAAAAATTACTGATGCTGCTTGACAGACACGACCACTATTTTTCAATTTTTTTACGTAAAAGAATTTTATATTTATTTTTAAAAGAGTTTGTTTCTTATAAAAGAAGAATAATAAAATGAGGATCTTGGATACCATACCTTGGTTTTCACAATAATCTGTACCTATAAAGCAACTTCTCCTGGCTGACTGATTCATCAACAACCAGAAAAAAGTACTAAAGATAAATTGATGAAAATTTGTGTACATGTTTTTCTTACGGTGTAAGTGCAACTAAGAAAGAATTTTTTGGAATTCCGAGATTAAATGGAGGAACAATGAAATTCACTATTTTTTTTTTTTTCGGTAAACAATTGAAGATATCAACTTAATTTTTGGTGTGTGTAGTCTTCAAATGAATATCTAAAAATTAATTTCTAGATTTTTTGAAATTCCGAATTTAAATAGTTAAAATGGATTTTGAATTTTTTTTAAACCCGATTTTTTTTAATTTTTTGGTATCAAATGAAGATATCAACTTGATTTTTGGTGTGTGAAATTTTCATGTAAATATCTAAAAAGCATTTCTATATTTTTTAAATCTAATCTTGAAAGGGTTGAATAAAGGTAGAAAAAATGTGAATAATGATTGAAAATTTTTCCCATTTCTGACTATACTAAACGAGATACTCACTAGTTTGGGGGCTTGCAAATACTTTTCAGATAAATATCTAAAAACCATTTTCGGGGTTTTTTTAAGGGATGCGGCGGTATACGGCGCGGCGGCTCTACCAATACAGCCACTGTTACTGTATGTGTGACTGGCTGCACTTACCTCCGGTTACTTGGCTACAAAACATAAAAGTACTTGAATAAAAAAAAAAAAAATGGGAAACGTGGTACGGTCACCTCCTAGTGGTGTTTGTCGGGTAACACTAAGCACCAGGAAAAATACATTTTTATCCATAATTCGTGCGGATAACCAGTTATAACTATTATTTTTAAGATGGAGGCCGATTATTTTGAAGCTTACATTGTTAGATCACTCAAAGTTTCAGGTCGTGTATTGACCAAACTGCTGAAGAAATTATGATATAATGATTTTATATAAACTGAACAGGCTTTAATTTTTATTTATCATTCTCATTCTCACAAGCGTGAGTTTAATGAACACAGCAGGTCCAAGGGGAAGCACACTCTGGTTAGACAGGAAGGGCGAGCGAAGGGACCCATGACCGGCTAAACATCCCCTGACCGCGACGGTAAATGTAAGTAACCATATAGCGCAGGTGAAGCCGCGACAGGTGTACTAGTTAAGTATATATTTTATTTAATCTAAAACGTTGAAGACAATTCTGAATACTAATACCTCCAGCAAATTGCATATAGCAAAATTGTGTTTATTATAACACAATTAATAATATCTATATTATTGGTTAATATTGAAAATGTTTAATGCTGAATTATACAACGTTGGTTGTTAACATATTGATTAATTTTTAATATTTTTTTTTTTTTTATAAAATTAGTGTTTTATTTCTAACAGACTAAACAAAAAGGAAAATGAGCTCAACTCGACCCGTGTATTTTATATACCAAATGATTCACGAAGAATGTACAAACTTTCAGAACATGTTTTACGGGTGAAAATAGAGAAGAACGTTCACATGAACACAAGTTCAAAAACACTTTGTTAGCGAGTATCGTCTGGTGAAGATTTCTCGGTTTCGTTAAAATTAATCCAAACCATAATTCTTGAGACCTAAACTAAGGGGTAAAGTTAGTGGTTTTATATGAAGTCTGACCTGAAAATTTTAAAAAATGTTCCAGAACTGTATTTTTAGTTGTTTCTGAAAAATCTAAGGTAAAAGACAAAAGATCAAACTACATAAAGGTCAAACTACATAATTTCATGTTTGGCGTAAAATAAATTTCTTAAATGGGTAAAACACAGAAAAAACCTTTAAAAAAGCTTGTAGAGAATTTCATTGTTAGTAAGATGTATGAATAAAGTCCAAAGAAACTTAATACAGAAGTAAGAATTTCAAATTCTTTATTTAAAAAATAAAAACAAAACGTATTATTTGACAGATTTTAACTAGATATTAAACTAAACGAACTTTTGATTATATATATATATATATATATATATATATATAAACAATTGTGCGCGCGCGCGCGTGTGTAAGCCGTATGTTCATCAAATTAGCGGATTCAAATGTTTTTTTCTATTTTACACAGGAAGTTCGTAATGAAGCTCCCAGTGAATGTTTTTTCTATAAATTAAAGCGAACAACTTTTTAACGAAAAATTGCCTAAATGATTTCTTAACAGTTTTATTATTTATTTTATTTTTTTATTTTATATTTAATGATATACAGCTTGATATTTTCATATTCAAAGATTATCTACACTGAGAATCAAGAGAATTGATTAGTAAACTTAGATAAAAAGTACACATTCCTGTATTCTAAAAAACCTTTTCTCACAATTGGTAGCAGTCGTTTTTTTATCAAACGTTTTCTCCCCGTTGTGTTCCTTGCAAATGATTATTTTTTGATAGGTCATCTGTCATTTGGTGGCTATACGCATTTAAAATAAATAAAAATTTATTTATTTTTATTTATTTATTTAATTTATTTATATAAAAATTTTTACACATTTTATAAAATAAAATAATTATTTTATTTTATTTTATACACATTTATAAATTTTATTTATAAAAATTTTTGAGTGAAACATACTTAACAGGCGCCAAAATAAGGATTAGTTTGTTGTTCGTAAATTCAAAGTCGAAGAATTGAAAAACTATGTCATAAGAATTGTATCATTTCTGTAAATGTGATATGTATTATTCGTTGTTTAATAAATGAAATCGGGCCGGTAAGAGTTTTGTAACAAATTTTTCTTTTCTTTTCTTATTATATGGAACGCTTAAACATTGTTTATTATCTATTATTGTATATCTATTGTCTATTACATATATTTATCAAGTTTTTTTTAAAGAAAATTCTTAATTAATAACAGATTTTTATAATAAAAATGTATTGTCTTACCTTTTTTGATATCAGTATCGTTTTGTTAAAAGCAGTTTTATTTATATTACAGAAATTTTTGTTTTTTGAACGGAAGAAAGATATCTGCGAGTCTTTTACCGTACGGTTTACAGTTTTATTGTAATTTTTTTGGATAAGATTTACTGCTATAAAGTTCATATGACTGTCTAATCTCTGTATGTAACTTAAATTGAACCGTTTGATATCACCATGCATATAAAGCAATCCAAAATAGTCGTGAATTCCTCGTTCCGAGCGAACCACGGTGCCTCTGCAATTGATCTCCCCAGCTTGTTCCGAAAACATTGTGCAATCTCAAAGTTATTTTTATAGGTCCTCCCCCGTAGTTAATGCCGTATGTCCAAACCGATTTTAGAATCATAACGACAGGTGCGAGTTCTTACCTAACAACCAATAAAGGCCTCTTATAGTGGTGTTAAGTTGCTTCCTTTTCTTTTTCATGTGATACTTCCTCTGTAAACGACAGGGAGAGCCAAAGGTACCGAACCCGGTTAGAGTGCGGGATGAAAAACAAAATCAGTAATAAAAAAAAATATTTTTTATTTCAAATTTTATTAATTTAAAATTGGTCAGTACCCTGTGTACTTCGAATTACGTAAATTGTACTATACTTTAATATAAAACAGAAAACAAAATGCATACCGTAGTGATTTTATGTCCGAGCACTAGGTGAATTTCCGGATATGAAAATATAATACAAAAATTTATTCAAATTCTATAAGTTTTTTAATCATTTATACAATATCAGTATTATTTTTCTAATTAAATAGAAATTTCTAAAATTTATAAGTTAGTATTTATTACTGGAGGAAAGGGTGTGATACCACCAGGAAGTTTAAGTGGAGCAACCCCGCAGGGAGTTCCGCCTATATAAACTTCCTGTATGGTGAATAGTAACGATTTCCTAGGGGGAAGATTTATATAAATACAAAACTGGCTAACGCACAATTAAATACCTTTTATTAATATTAAAAATAAATAAATAAAAACTTGTCTTCCAGTTTATTAATTCCATCGTGATGAAAATTTAATAATTTGAAGTAATTATAGAGAATTATCTTTATAATCATAACCATAATTATAGGCCTACATAAAATTTAACTCTTTTTAATTATTTTAAAATAATAATGAATAATAAATAGTCGTTTATAGTTCTATATATAATAACAGTTTTTTTTATTTTTATGTCATTTTTTATACATGTATTCCAAGAATAGATATACGTATATATTACAATTTATACGTATATATATATATATATATATATACGTATATATACGTTGATTACAATTTATGCTCCTTTTCTTCTGGATTCTGGATTTTTCTCCATATTTTTCTTTAGTTATGTTTTTGTAACGGCAATCAGTTAAGTACTTCTTACGCAATTAATTAATAAAATTTAATCGCTTAGTCTTATACAATTGATATGATCGGTTAAAAATATTATGTAATTGTCCACTTTCTATAACAAATAATAAAAGGTTGTATAAATAAGTTTACTCTATAAATCTAGCGTTTACGTTTATTTATGTAATTTTATCTCTTTTATAAAAGAATGAAAGTAATTAAAATATTTTTGTATCATTATATTATGAAAATAGCAGAAAAAAGTATTTTTATTCGTAGAAATTATAAATAGCAGAAAATATATAATATCAGTTTTTTCCGATTTACTGGTTATAAAATTTTATTAGATAAAACTTAAAAATTCCCAATTATTATTTTTTTATTTTTTGAGATAGTGAGCATCGACTGCTTTGTTTATTTTGATTTACGAGAATGGATATTTGTAGAGTATTAAAAATGCCATGCCTGACCCACATTTGAACCCGAATCCCGATCAAATAATTTTTATTTATATTTTTACTTTCCCGTCTAGCGCTATAGCAGAGCTGTAGCTTTAGAAGGGAAAGTATTGTAATCGGTCGAATTTGAGCATATGGGGTTTTCACCGGATCTTGACGTTTTGACACCTAAAGAACCCAATAAAACCGTCCGGATGTTTGTACGTACGTGTGCTTGCTCGGTGTCTCACACCTTATACCTCCAGAACTACCGGACCGATTTTGACCAAACTTGGTCAGATTATTTCTGTATATGGGGCATTGATGCTATTAAATTTTCAACTTAAAAAGTCAAGGGGTGAGGCTGTACAGCAAGGTCACCCTCAGTATCTAGATATTTTGCTTAATTAAGGTCTTGTTCTGTTAAGCACATTTGTTAAGAATTAAAAAATAATAATAGCTGGAAAAATTTTTTTTTAAATCGCACCCCCATCCCATAAAATGATCTCTCTCTCTTTTTTCTGTTTAGCCTCCGGTAACTACCGTTTAGATAATTCTTCAGAGGATGAATGAGGATGATATGTATGAGTGTAAATGAAGTGTAGTCTTGTACATTCTCAGTTCGACCATTCCTGAGATGTGTGGTTAATTGAAACCCAACCACCAAAGAACACCGGTATCCACGATCTAGTATTCAAATCCATGTAAAAATATCTGGCTTTACTAGGACTTGAACGCTGTAACTCTCGACTTCCAAATCAGCTGATTTGGGAAGACGCGTTAACCACTAGACCAACCCAGTGGGTTCCCATAAAATGATCTAAATAAACTAACGGCTACGTGGGTATATGGCATCAATAGTACCCCATCCCACCAAAACATCGCTAATGTAGCAGTGACGTACAGCTGTTATAGTCGGCTGCTATGTTGTAACATCACAGGTGAGCGGCAAAATTAAATAAATTAATAATATTTAAAATGTAAAAAAGTATTTAAAATGGCCGCCACACCTGCGCGAATGAAATACAGTATGCGGGCGCGCTTTAATTATAATTATTGAATTAAATAAACAAAAAAATATTATATTTAAATAAAATGATAAATATTTTTAATTAAATTGTGTGTGTACGTGTTTGTAAGCCGTGCATCAGAAAAAAGCCGCGTGACGGGAAAGTCCTACAACTGTGTTGTCAGCTTTTTAAATTTGGAAATTAATATGTATTTAAATTGTTCTTAATTTATAAGGAAAATTGCTTATCAGAAAGACTTGGACTTTCCCATTTTTCACAGTGTACTAATTAAACCCTAAAAAACCAAAATATTCCAACACTATTACGCAAAAATATAAGCGATTTACGAATTGCCCGAGTGATTATATTATTAAATATATAATGAATCTACAGGATGACATAAATAAGTCTGATAATTTATTTATTAGACCAATAAATGTTAGTCCAATGTTAAGTTAGACCAATAATAATGATAATTCTGAAAGAAAATGCTGGTTGTATGTATACTAAAATGCAATCGTCAGATTGATATTCTTTTAATAAATAAATGCACATTAGATACCGCAGAAGAAAAGCATTTTAATGGAATTTTCTTTTTTTTTTACTATGTCAACAAACTGAAAAGGAATTAATCTACTTTGTTACTCTGATAAACCGAATAACAATGTAATCTCATTAATATATCCTCATAAATATATTTTAGAAAATTGTACAACCTGATTTTTCTATTGTACTGGATTTGTAAACTACATTTAATTATAATAATAAATTTCTTTAGCAGAAATGTTGGATAATTTTATGAAGCAGAAATCATACATTGCATTTTTTACACAAATACATCATTCTCAAATTTATATACATCACGGTTTAAATGCATATAAATCCCCTGTAAAATACACCAGTCACGATTATTTTTTATGAAAGTAATGATAAACAGCCAAAGCCTTAGTAATGAGAAGCCACAGCCAAAGCATTACACTCGTATTTGCTTTCAAGACAAATATAATAATATGATTTCTAGTAATACTGCATAGAGTACTTGTTATTCTGTTGTAGAAAGTACCATTTTTTGAATATGAATTTTATCTTTCGTTTGATGACTTACAACCGTTCAGTTACATCTAACATGGCTTAGAATGTGAACCGTATAAACATCACAACGAAACTTGAAATGATGTATCTCAGTCCTAAAATTGAAATATCCATTTTTTATTATAACAAGCATCTCATGACAGGTTTATTATAGAAAATGAGGATTGAATTGGTTTTTCATTGTTTTCTTCATTGAGCCAAATATAATATTGCGCGAGGTCATATCAAATTACCAACATTCAAATATTACCTCTCTATAAGCGACTTTACTCAGTTCATCACTGGGATTGAATGAATAATGAAGATCTAAAACAACTCGGACTAGTGGAATTTATATACACAGAGTAGAGGAAAATAAATGCAATCTTACTTTTCGTATATTATTATAGGGAAAGATCTATTGATTCCAATTAATCCTTCAGAAATTTGAATAAAAACTGTTTTTTTGTATTGCAAACATTTATTATTTATAACTTTTGTTTTAATTTATTTTTACGCATATATTAAATATTGAAGTATGTTTTTTTAATGTGAATTATATTATACAGAGTGTCCCACGAAGAAACTGAAAAACTTTCAGGACTTGTTTACTGATAAAAATAATGAAAAATATTCTTATAAACAAAAGTCCGGAAACGCTTTGTTTTCGGGTTAAGGCTAACGAAAGATTTCGCCCGGATTTCAGCTCTTTTAAAAAAGACGAAGCCCTACTGTAATTTTTTGAACTCAAATTAAGGAATAAAGTTGGTGGTTTCTTATATAATTTGAGCTCGGAAATAAAATAAAACAAATCCCAGAACTGTAACTCCAGTAGTTTTTAAGATATCCGACGTAAAACCCGAAATTACTACATACTGGCTACTGGAGTTACTGTTCTGGAATATTTTTTATCCTGTTTCCCAGGTCAAATTAAAAAATAAACCACCCACTTTAGTCCTTAACTTGGGTCTAAAAAAGTAACCACCCCAAAGAAAAGATCTGACGCAGTCGAATCTGTTCTTCGTGGCCATAAGCCACGACCAATAACGCTATCACCAAAGAATTCGTTAAAGAAATCAGAAGTTGATTGTGCGTAGTGTGATGTTGCACCGTCATACTGGAACCAGCAGTATCGATATTCTCTTCCAAGAATGCAATGAATTGCAGTAAAATATTCTGATGATATTCTACAGTCCATATCAAAAGTTAAATATCATTAATTTTTGGAGGGTTTCAAAAATAATTATAATTTTGCTCCTCCAGCCCCCCCCCCCCCAAAAAAAAGAAGTAATTCTCTCAAGATACTCAGTATTTTACTTTGCAAATTTTCTAAATTTCAAACTAATTGCTTAAAAAACTTTTGAGAAGAATGAACATAAAATTTCATAATTTAACAGTACCAAGCTAGTTATGTACGACTCCCCGTAAGCTACTGTTAGAAGATAGGTTATCTGATAAGATTAGAAACATCATACTATTGAGAAAACCTTCATTTACAATGTATAGGAAAATCCAGTGTTCAAAAACTTGTCATATACAGTACGTAGTCGATCTAAAAATATTCAATCACAAATGAATACTAAATAAAATTGTAAAAACAAAGTAATAGTTATTGAAAATTATTATAAATTTCCTTAAGTTTTTTGTAAAAATAAATTATAACCTTCTTTTTTATTCAATGTTTATGTAACTTTTAAACATATATATATATATATTTAATAACACTTTGTCTTATTTTAATAATAATTAAATTTTCACGTTCTAAATTATATTTAGTAAATTCAAAAACGAAGATATTATAAGAGAAATTTTTCTTTTTTTCAGGTAACACGATTAAGAAAATCCCATTAAAGTATCTTACGTTAAGTTTCTAATCGGTAAGAATATTTTTATTATTTTATTAAAACTGGGACATAACATTTATATTTATTTTGTTTTTTTTTTTTTATTAAAATAAAAATATACTTGCAATATGGATATAAGAATATAATAATATACAAAATATAGTATTATTAAACACTATTATAATAATAATAATATGAATATCAAGCAAACGACCACTAACCGCAGTCAGTATATACCTATTTTATACTAACAAGAAAAAGTGTAAATAAGTTCCCACTTGTATTTTCGTCGTGTGAAATTGAATAACATAAAAACAATCTAATTGTATTATAATTAAAGTGACCTTAAAATTTCTTTTTATTCTTTAAAAATAATTAATTGTTTAATTTAATTAGACTTTCATTATCGTTTAAAATAATACTATTTGAATGCAAATTGAACTGAAGTTTAATAAGTGTGAGATTTATATATACATACTACGACTCATATATATAGACATAATTATATTGTATATATTTTAATGGGTAGCATTTATTAACTATCTCTTGTTAAGAAGTACTAGGAAAAAAGCGTGCCTACGGCCCGCCGCGTAAATGTTACATGGTTTATTTCATTACACATGACTTTGCTAAATGTTTTTGCCAGTTGTAACTATATAACTTTCATGAATTTAGCGTACTTTTTTTTGTCTTCAGTCATTTGACTGGTTTGATGCAGCTCTCCAAGATTCCCTATCTAATGCTAGTTGTTTCATTTCAGTATACCCCCTACATCCTACATCCCAAACAATTTGTTTTACATATTGCAAAAGTTGCCTGCCTGCACAATTTTTTCCTTCTACCTGACCCTCTAATATTAAAGCGACTATTACACGATGCCTTAATATGTGGCCTATAAGTCTGTCTCTTTTTTTAGCTATATTTTTCCAATTGCTTCTTTCTTCATCTATTTGCCGCAACACCTCTTCATTTGTCACTTTATTCACCCATGTGATTTTTAACATTCTCCTATAGCACCACATTTCAAAAGCGTCTAATCTTTTCTTCTCAGGTAATCCGATCGTCCAAGTTTCACTTCCATATAAAGCGACGCTCCAAAAATCTACTTTAAAAAATCTTTTCCTGACATTTAAATTAATTTTTAATGTAAACAAATTATATTTCTGACTGAAACCTCGTTTCGCCTGTGCTATTGGGCATTTTATATCGCTCCTGCTTCGTCCATCTTTAATAATTCTTCTTCCCAAATAACAAAATTCTTCAACCTCCATATTTTCTCTAACTATTTTCATATTCAATGGTCCATCTTCATTATTTCTACTATATTTCATTACTTTCGCTTTGTTCTTGTTTATTTTCATACGGTAGTTCTTGCGTAGGACTTCATCCTTGCCGTTCATTGTTTCTTCTAAATCCTTTTTACTCTCAGCTAGAATAACTATATCATCGGCAAATCGTAACATCTTTATCTTTTCACCTTGTACTATTACTCCGGATTTAAATTGTTCTTTAACATCATTAACTGCTGGTTCTATGTAAAGATTAAAACGTAACGAGGATAGGGAACATCCTTGTCGGACTCCCTTTCTTGTTACGTAGCGTACTAACAACAAGAACCTTTAAAGTGAGAAATCAAAATTCTGTACAATTTTAGCTCTTTCTTAAGTTGTGATTTTTTAGCATATCTCCAACCCCAATGTTTTCCTTTTTTGTCCCCGAAACACAAATCGTTCCTATCAAGAATTATAAATCGTTGGAACGAATGAATAATTCGTGCGCTGCGTGCAGTCGTTCGGCGTACCACCATTGGTCTGCTCTGCGCCAATAGTAGCTAAAATAAAATTGTTAGCACACACAATAAACAAAATGCTCATACCATCCTTTTTTATGGGAAAAAAGAACGATGATTTCAGATTTTTTTCTTTTATAGGGGAAAGCATTTATGCAGATTGTTATTATCATCTGAAAAAATATCATATAAAATCTCTACGGTCCTTCTAAGATATCATTTTAGTTGCAAAAAACCAAAAAATTAAATCTCCACAGTTAAAAATAAAAACATAAAAATCTACGTAATAAGTTTCGTCAATAAAAAAGAAAAGAAAAAGTAAAGAAACCCAATCAAAGCGAAAAATTTCGGTTTTCAGATTTCAACGGAAATATCCATTTTGATCATCCCTGAATCCATTTTGACTAGTTTCGACGTGATATCTGTACGTACGTATCTCGCATAACAAAAAAACGATTAGCCGTAGGATGTTGAAATTTTGGATTTAGGACTGTTGTAACATCTAGTTGTGCACCTCCCCTTCTGATTGCAATTGACTGGACCAAAAAAGCCCAAAATAAAAAAAATTGGATTTTGGACTTTTTCCTAACGACAATAATAAGCCCTCATTGACAGCTTTTCAACGATATATCATAAGTGGTACTTATTATCATTGGTTCCAGAGTATAGCCCAATAAAATTTTAATTAATGAAATATTTTATCTTACAAATGTAAGACACATCGGTTCGATTCCGACCTCATTTCCTTTTTTTAACTTTTTTTTTATTTAAATATATTGATTTATTAATAATTATAAACTTCTGATTGCAAAAAAAATTTCTACAATAATAAAAAAAATATTTGAAAAAAAATATATATATATGTAATTTAACAGGCGTACACGGAAGTCATGTGGTGTCCATATCAGATTTTTTTCATTGCTGTTGCATATTCTTGTTTTTAAAATTATTTATAATCTTATGTTGAAAAATTTTTTTGTTGTTATTAGTACGCCAAATTCATGAACATTATTTACTTATAATTGGTAAAAACATTTAACAAAATCATGTGTAATAAAAATAAACCATATAAACTTTTCGCAGTAGTATAAGCGAAAAGTTTATATTACTAGTACGATGTTAATTATGTTACAGATAATTTGATTATTCTTTTTTTTTGTTGATACATCATGATTATACTTTTTAAAATTCTTTAACAGCGTGAATCATTATACTTTTTAAAATTCTTTAACACCGTGAATCATTACTACTGTAAAATAATAGAATTATAATTTATCATTTATTAATCATCAGTTTTAATAAACAAACAGTTAATAAATAGTATATGAGTAGATTTTTCATAAAAATCAAGATTTTATTTATTTCTATAATTTTGGGAGTCTGGGGGTGTATAACGAATTAGTTTATATATGTAATCAAACCGACTGTACCACGCTTTATGAAATCATCTCTCTAATAACAGATGTATTCTTTCTTTTTCCTGTTTAGCCTCCGGCAACTACCGTTCAGATGATACTTCAGAGGATGAATAAGGATGATATGTATGAGTGTAAATGAAGTGTAGTCTTGCACATTCTCAGTTCGACCATTCCTGAGATGTGTGGTTAATTGAAACCCAACCACCAAAGAACACCGGTATCCACGATATAGTATTCAAATCCGTGTAAAAATAACTGGCTTTACTAGGACTTGAACGCTGGACTCTCGACTTCCAAATCAGCTGATTTGGGAAGACGTGTTCACCACTAGACTAACCCGGTGGGTTAATAACAGATGTATTGTAGCGCTAGAACACTACTGTCAGTCGCATTTTATTTATTTGGATACAATTCCATCCGTCCTGAACAGTCCCGATGCTGATGTGGAAGGCTACTTGTCTGGTTGACCCCTAGTTTCTAATGAACTTGCCTAGTTTCTAATAAATATCGATAAGCTTAAAATAAAGAACTTTTATTTGTCAGCCCGATGATCGGTCAGTTAGTCATCAAATTTTATTAAAAACCAAAGGACGTTTTTTAATATTTTACGTAATGTTCAACAAATATCCACATATAAATTTTTCCGTGAAATTTTTGTAGATATTCTTACGCAATATTACAAAAAGATATAAGAGCACTTTAAATATCACGTTTGTATATGACTCATCGTAATATTGTAAACAAGTATAAAATATGATGCATTTTATAAATAAATTATAATATTTATTTTATTACTGTAGTATTCTTATTCATGTTTTTTTCTTGCATATGAATTAATATCTATTTTTAATACTTTGATATGTATGTTATTTTAGTTAAGTTCTTATTATACAATGTTTTATAATCAAGGTTTCAATCTTACAGACCAGTTCCAGTGTGGCTTTCTATTCATTACCGTGTTATTTACTAGAAACAATTCATCAATTTTACTTATTTATTTTATGCAAAATTAAACGTACTTATGTTGCACATTACATCAGAAATGTTATATTCCTCGTAAATATATTTTCCCTCTTATATAATAATTAATTTGCATTCTTTTATTCAGTTTGTCTAATAGTTATAATTTTTATTAACAACGTTGAAAGTAAAATATGAGTCATTTTACACGTGTTATACGTGACCCAACAATTTTCTTAGAATGGATATTTTTATGATTTTATTTTACAAAAGAGGAATTTATAAATTAACCTATTTTTCTGCATTATCTAAGTACATGTATTTATTATTTTTATAATACATGAGTGGTTGAAAGAAATTTTCGAAAATTGTAGAATAAACTTACCATAAGGAAAATAAAATTTAATACGTGTGATTAATATTTAAAGAAAGATATCCTTCCCTTGATGATAAAAATCGATTTACTTTTTTAATTCAAATTTATTTTTCTATTAGCTAATTATTTAATTAGTTCAAGATTTTAATTGACATTTAATTTAAAGGATAAAAATAAAGCCTATAGAATTTTTAAAAACTATTGGCCACCCTTTTTTCGAAGTTTCGGACGGATGCTTTTTAGTTCATTTGTTGGAAAAACTTTTGATGATTAATTGACTCCGGTGTAATTAGTTAAAATGTTCCAGACATAAATTGGTTAATCCCAATCTGGTTGACCAAGTAATGAACTCGTCATCGCAAATCAGCTGATTTCGAAGTCGAGAATTCTAAGGTTCAAATCCTAATAAAGGCAGTTACTTTTATTGGGATTTGAATACTAGATCGTGGATACCAATGTTCTTTGGTGGTTGGGTTTCAATTAACTGCACATGTCAGGAATCGTCGACCTGAGAGACTGTACAAGATTACACTTCATTTACATTCATACATATCATCCTTTGAAGTAATACCTTACCGTGGTTCTGGAGGCTAATCAGAAAAAGAGAGAAACATATATTGGTTATTACTTATTAAGGCAGAATTAGGTATCCTGACTTTCCAACAGGCACTTCAGACTTGTTGTATAATCACCGGAATGGAAATAATATTTATGAAAGCTTAATTATCTTACATAAAATTAAAATTGTCTATACTTTTAATAGAGTTTACCCAAAAATTAAAAATATTTTTATAGCAAAGTTTGCGGTAAATAATTCCATCAACAACTAAAATTACAGTTTCCAAAAATGATGTTTATAAAATATTTTAACTTACTTTCTATAAAAACAAAATTTTAATTAGAATCTCCAATAATAATGTTTATAAAATATGTTTAAGTTACTTTCTATAAAAAAAATTTGGTAAATAGATTATTCATTTTTAATAATACTAAGCGGTCAGAGGTCGCTTCGCTCGCTCCTCTCGTCTAACCAAAGGGCTCCGCCCTCTAGACTCCCTCTGCATTCCTTATCTTCATAGTTGTGAGAATAATAATGAAAAATATTAATTAAAGCCTGAAACCTCCCTTTCCTTAAACCTTTTCCTTCTTATTGACGAAGAAGCTGAAATCTCTTAGACTAGAGCTGTAGACAAAGCTACAGTTCTAGTCTAAGAGTAGCGCTCTCGGCCAGCAGCTAATCGAGAATCAAGCACTTCAGTTGTTTTAGAGGATCAAGATAGCAGTTACTTTTATACTGATTTGAATACTAGATCGTGAATACCGGTGTTCTTTGGCGGTTGGATTTCAATTAACCATACATCTCAGAACGGTAGAACTGAGACTGTATAAGACTACACTTCAATTAAACTCATGCATATCATCTTCTGAAGTAATACCTGAACGGTACTTCCCGGAGGCTAAACAGAAAAAAAATGGATGTTATTATGCCGGCCCCCGTGGCGCGAGTGGTAGCGTCTTTCATCCGGAGGTCCCGGGTTCGAATTCCGGTCAGGCATGGCATTTTCACACACACTACAAATCATTCATCTCATCCTCTGAAGCCACTACGGGACCACCTGGCGGTGGTCCCGAAGGTTAAAAAAAAAAATCATGTTACTGTAACCCACCGGGTTGGTCTAGCGGTGAACGCGTCTTCTCAAATCAGCTGATTTGGAAGTCGAAAGTTACAGCGTTCAAGTCCTAGTAAAGCCAGATATTTTTACATGGATTTGAATACTAGATCGTGGATACCGGTTTTCTTTGGTGGTTGGGTTTTCAATTAACCACACATCTCAGGAATGGTCGAACTGATACTGTACAAGACTACAATTCATTTACACAAATACATATCATCATCTTCATTCATCCTCTGAAGTAATACCTGAACGGTTATTCCCGGAGGCTAAACAGGATAACAAAAAAGAGGATCGAGATACTCTTATTCTTGAAGGCGTATTTTTACTTCCGTCAAGTAGCGCTGTAGCACTAGAAGGGAAAGTATTGTAATCGGTCAAGTTTGACAATATGCGGTTTTCACCGGATTTTCACCTGAAAACGGATGACGTTTTACACCTAAGAAACCCAAAAAACCAGATGTAAATTTTTCGGATGTTAATATTCGCATGTACGTTGTTCGGTGATGGCCTATAAATCATTTTATTTCTCTAGAACTAGTGGACCGATTATGACCAAACTCGATCAGATTACTTCTACATAACGGGCATTGATGTCATTAAATCTTCAACTTAAAAGGTCAAGGGGATGAGGCTGTAGAGCAAGCTCACCCTTATTATCTCGAGATTTCGCCTAATTAAGGTTTTATTTTTCTTTAGCGCATTTGTCAACAATTAAAAAACAACTATATTTGCAAAATCGCACCCGCGCCCCAAAATATGTTGTCGCCTGCTATGTTGTGACGTAACAGGTGAGGGGTAGAATTAAATAAATTAATAATATTTAAATTGTAAAATATGAAGCTGGATCTGGCTGGGCCTCGAACTCGATCGCTGCGTTGATTCGGACCTGGTGCGTTAAGCCTTGCGGCTACATCGGACTGCCGACCGTACAAGCGAAATTTTTTCTATGTAAGTTGTGAAATTACATTAGGGTAGTTAGTGCCGACCGTCGCAGTTAGTACCGCCACACTCGCGTGAATTGTAAACGCCATGCGCGCGCGCTTTAGTTTGAATCAATAAATTAAATAAACGAAAAAATATTGTGTTTAGATATAATGATAAATATTTTAAATTAAGTTGTGTGTAAGCCGTGCATCAGAAACAAAGTTGTAAGGCTTTTCCGGAACGCGGCTTTAGCCGCGTTTGGTAAGTCCTACATCTGTGCCGTCAGCTTTTTTTAATTTTTTATAGTCCGGTATTGACAGCCAAAATAAGCAATCAAAACACATAAAAATTCTCTAAATGTCCTTATTTCAGCTAATAATAATAATAATAATATATTAAATATTTTACCAGATTTTCATTAAGGAAAGAAAATTAATATTTTAATTAATATCTTTAATTAATTCTAATTGAAGATAATAACCAATCCTATAAGGTATAAATCCGCAAAGGTTTATTAAAATATGTCCAATAGTTTTTGGAGGATGCGTGCACATGGACGTCCCTCGTTATATAATTTTGGCGATCTCTATGACGCGAGTGGTAACGTCTCGGCCTTTCAACCGAAGATCCCGGGTTCGAATCCCGGTCAGGTATGGCATTTTCACACACACTACAAATCACTCATCTCATCCCCTGAATCAATATATAATGGGGTCCTGGAAGTTTTAAAAAAAGAAAAAAGTTATACAATTTTGCCAACCTCCGTAGCGCGAGTAGTAGCGTCTCGGCCTTTCATCCGGAGGTCCCGGGTTCGAATCCCGGTCAGGCATGGCATTTTTCACACGCTATAAAAATGTTCATCGATCTGATCCTCTGAAGCAATACCTGAACGGTGGTTCCGGAGGTTCAAAAAAAAAAATAAGTTACATTATTTTATTGTTTCATTTTTGTAATAAAGTATATAATATTACAAAAAGCCAGAGGGCTCCGACCCCCGGTCCCCTACAGTGTTCGTTACCCTCATGGTTGTGGAAATAATACTGATAAATAACAATTAAAATATTCAGGCTTTATATAAACCTAAAACAGAAACTAAATTACAAAAGACAGAATAGTCATAACTATAATAACTAAAGTACACACACTTTTGACAACGAAAAATTCATACCTTTTTCTGATGCCATGGTGAAAGAAATATAATAATGAAGTAAAAGGATTATTATTTTTTTAATAGATATCTGTAATTATTCTCAAGGGGGCTTAGCCTCGGTATATGGCTTAAAACCTTCCATGCGATAACACGACTAATTCCTGAACATTTGAAAGCAATCGGTCTGTTGGTTCTCACGTGATGCCAGAACAAACAAACAGACAGACAAAAAATCAAAACTTATTGAAGGTTTAAGATAAGACACATTGCAAAGTTTTCTTTACCTAATGACGGATTAAAATTTCCCAACAATTACTGCAAATATTATGGTAACAACATTTTTAATTAGTTTAGATTTCGCGTATGTTTTGATAAGTGACGAAATATAAACAGTTAATTTTAAAAATCGGTGGTTTAATTTCTTTTATTAATTATTTCTGAGTCGATGTTTTGTATGTGGTTTTCTTGATTCGTTAAGGTTGAAGTATTCTAAAATATTTAACCAGGCCAGAATTAGTCATCCAAGACAGTTGTTTCTCCCTTATTCGTGCGTAAAAATGATTGAGATGTTTTCAGTACGATCAACAAAAAAATAGTATAAATTCGTATATATTTGGTTTTTTTTTTGCACATTCCTCTTTACTCTTGTTTATCATTTTTAGTTTTGTTTTTATTATCGGTTTGAAACCGAACTACAATACAGCTCAGTTACCGAATTTAATATCTTTTGTTTTTATCTTTTCTGTTAATAATTTTCTAAGAAGGTCACCCAGCGGTGTACGTCCTGTCCTTTAAGACGTGGTAGCTAAATTCTAATAGCAGATGCACCATTACTTTCTACCGTAAAATATTTCTCGGTTTAACTAATCATGAAATTATAAAAGTCACGTAAGAAATATTTTATCTTGATGTAAATCTTTCAACCAGTAAATTTTTATTATATCGTTTTAAAACAAGAAAAAGAAGTTTATTAAAATTTCTTGGCTTTAAATTATATTTATATTTTTTTTTTTTAAATTAGAGTTGTAATGATAAAATATACTGTTAAGTAAAAATTAATCATGATAAAACAGAATACATAGAATTAGCACCTCTCCCGTCACAGCTCAGCCCGTCTATATGCGTATAGAATTTCAAACATTACAATTAGTTTTTTTTAGTAATTATGTTTCTCTCAGAGTTACCGCTACGCACAACTTACCAGATAAAATAAATTAATTTTGATGAATAATAACTTTTCAGTTGTTAAATATGTAAATAGCCATAATTTTCTTTAATTTTATTATCAAACTAATTTGGTTTTACGTATATTACGCTATTAATATAGACTGACCTTTTATAGACAAGTAGCGTCCCCCGTCGCGTTTTCACCCGCTCTATATGGTTACTTGCGTTTCCCGTCGTGGTCGTTTTATTATTTTGTTAGTCAAGTAACGGGAGGTAGAAGCAAGTAACCAATCAAGTCATACCAATAACCAGGCAAGTAATCAATCAAGTAACCAAACGCGTCGTACGTACAGTAACAGCGGCAGTGGCTACGTTTTATACGATGTCTTACACCGTCGCCCCCTTAATAAATCGAAATTCAGAAAAAAATATACCGAAAATGGTATTTATATATCTATCTGAAGAATATTTGCAAGCACAAATCAACTCAATATCTCGTTTAGTATAGTCGGAAATGAAGAATATTTGCAACCATTGTTCAAAATGTTCTACCTTTCTTCAGCCCCTTTCAAGGTTGAGTTTCAAAAAATCTAGAAATTGGTTTTTAGATATTCACATTAAGATTGCACACACCAAAAAAATAAGTGATATCTTTATCTTCAACCGAGAAATTAAGAAAATAACCGGTTTAAAAAAAAAAATTCGATAATCTATTTTAACCCTTTAAACGCAAATTAAAAAATATATATATATATAGAAGTTGCTTTTTAGGTATTCTGATGAAGATTACACTCACCAAAAATCAAGTTGATATCTTCAATTTGTTACAGAAAAAAAAAAATAAAAAAATAGTCGGGTTTCAAATAAAATTCAAAAATTAATTTTAACTCTTTAAACTTGGAATTTAAATAAATTATTTCTTAGTGTGCGCTTACATCGAAAGAAGAACGTGTATACAAATTTTCATTAATTTATCTTCAGTAGTTCTTGGTGGGTGTTGATAATGAATGACTCACACGTGTTATTTTTTATACGTATACAGATGACTTCAAATTTAACAAATCATTTATTAACTGCCTGAAGAAGTCAATATTGACATTAACAGTGATCGATGTAGACAGTGGTAATCGATATAGACCACGACATTAAATTTACTAAAAGAAGATCTTTTTCTTTTTCCTGTTTAGCCTCCGGTAACTACCGTTTAGATAATTCTTCATAGGATGAATGAAGATGATATGTATGAGTGTAAATGAAGTGTAGTCTTGTACATTCTCAGTTCGATCATTCTTGAGATGTGTGGTTAATTGAAACCCAACCACCAAAGAACACCGGTATCCACGATCTAGTATTCAAATCCGTGTAAAAATAACTGGCTTAACTAGGACTTGAACGCTGTAACTCTCGACTTCCAAATCAGCTGATTTGGGAAGACGCGTTAACCACTAGACCAACCCGGTGGGTTACTAAAAAAAGATCTAGAATATCTGTTTATACTTTTTTTTATGATTTATATAGTAGTGAGATTGGTGACGTTTAAAGTGCGGTAAAAATTCTGGCGGCATTAAAAATCGTGAGTTAAAATTTCGTAATGAATGCTTCAGTAGTTTGCGGTTATCAAAAGATATTGTCTTTTTATATAGTGCAAATATGGCCCAAACCTTTACCAAAATCACTTAAAATAATTATGAGTTAACCTTTATTGTATTTATCTTCGGTTAATTCCTTTTTTTAACTTTTCTCATAATTCAAAACAAAGTAGAATTGACCGAATTTTTTTTAGTTGTAAATTATTATTCAGAAATATTAGATGTTGTTTTACACGGTATATGTTTTGTAGTTGTAACGTATATCTACTAAAAGAAGCCAAAAATATAAAAATGTTTACTAAATTAAAAAATCAGTTTAATGTATCCTAAGAAACAGAGCATATAATATGTAAAAATTTTGAAATAGTTGTAAAAGTCGTTGAATTTTTTTTTTAGAAATAAACAGTGTATACAGTGTTTCTCCCGGGACCTTCACAACCTATTCTATTCGTAAAAATAATAGAAAAAGTTCACATAAACACATGTTCTAAAATACTTAATTTGTAAGTTTTGGCAAGTGAAAGATTTCGCACGGATTTCAGCTACTCCGGTGGAATGAGGTCGTACTGAAATTTTTACGACGTTAATTAAAGGAAAAAGTTAGTGTTTTCGTATGGTTTTTGACCCGAAAAATCGAATAAAATAAATCCTAGAACCGTATCTGCAATATTGTTTGAGAAATGTGAGGTGAAAACCAATAAATTGGGGTAAAAAACGCTAGTTTTTGTGTCTGACGTACAATTACTTTGTTTAATGGGTAATAAATGCATAAAACTTTTAAACAAAACTTGTAGAGAATTTAATTCGCAATCGAAGCATTTTAGGACATATGTTTATATGAATACTTTTCTATTATTTATACGAATAGAATAGATTGTAAAGTCCCAAGGAACTTTGTGATGCATTCTATATTCAATCAATTCTCATGAAATAAATACCAATACTAAATACTATTTCAACTCTAAACATTCTATAAAGTTAAAAATACAAAAAGTGGTTGAAGGTTTTAAATTTTCATTTTTTATGATAGAATCCGGGTAAATATTATATTCATATATAAAGGAAATAATATACAGAATAAAAAAGACTACTAAATCTATAACAGGAACCAATAAGATAATTAATACCAAATGAATGAAAATAAAATTCTTTTCTAAATAATTTTAGGACATCACTAAAAAGCTGAAACAACTCATATAACCAACCCTAATAGAGGACCTTACAAAATTAAATATAACCTTAAGTCCTGCGTTCAAATAAAATAAAAAACGTAGCCCTAAAAGAACTGTAAAGTACTACATAATTACATTCTAAATTTAAAGCACTTTTATTTTGCTATTCCATACCCTTGGACCGGTCACGCGCTTTGAAAAAAGCACTACATTTTCCCAGGGGGTGGCTTTGCCTCTAACTCACCAGGCAGCTCTGCTGGACCCAGCTAAAAACAAGTCTCCAGTATCGCCACCCGGCCAACCGGGTCTGGGTCTTTACGCCTTACTAGTTATTTTTTACCCAAACCTATCCTGCTCTGGAGTCCTCGCCCAATCATCGAGAGTGGGACACCTCAGCATCCCACCCATCATCGACGGGGCTGTCCACTCTTCATCTGCTCTAACACCCGAACGTCCTCTTCGTTGGTGTCATCTTCCACCTCTTCCTTTTTTCCTCGTGATGGTAATGTGCATTTTGCTAATGATGTCCCAGTTTCGCCTCCCAAAAAGCATCGCTTCCACAAAATTCTCAGGTGTCAAAACACCAATAGCGGTGATCACCTCACGCCTCGCCTCTTCCCATCTGACACAGTGGAACACTGTATGCTCCGCTGTGTCACACTGCCCACAGTACAAAAAAGAGTCAGACCTCCTTCTTATCCGCTCATGAAGATAGATATTAAAAGAACCATGGCCAGATACTTATTTATTACTTGCTTTTCTTTAACTCATAATGTTTTTTTTTCATATATGTCCTCAAATCTTACATCCTTAATTTAACATACTTCCTAACATTGCCGATTGATGAAATTTTGCTCAGTTACTAAGGTCGGGTGACAATAAAATATTCCCCCGCTACTTTTACAAACAATCCCCTTACGAGAGTAGTTTAAGGGTGGAAATTAAGAGTGCAGGTGTAATAATTTACCACCAGGTTGGTTTAGTGGTGAACGCGTCTTCCCAAATCAGCTGATTTGGAAGTCGAGAGTTCCAGCGTTCAAGTCCTAGTAAAGCCAGCTATTTTTACACGGACTTGAATACTAGATCGTGGATACCGGTGTTCTTTGGTGGTTGGGTTTCAATTAACCACACATCTCAGGTATGGTCGAACTGAGAATGTACAAGACTACACTTCATTCACACTCATACATATCATCCTCATTCATCCTCTGAAGAATTATCTAAACCGTAGTTACCGGAGGCTAAACAGGAAAAAAAAAGAAAAGGTGTAATAATTTAACATACTTCCTGACATTGCCTATTGATGATAATAATTATAATAATATTATCGCACATTGCCTATTGATTATTTGATCTGTTTGATTATTATCAAAGTATGACTAAAAAGTATAAATCAAGTTTTTAAAAATTTTTGTAATGTTATTTATTTATGTAAACTAGATTACAAAGTAACAGCACAGTGACATGATGTCAACATTACTTTGCAAAGATGCCAAGGCATCTATGCGCAGTCTCACTTGTAAATGTACCGGTAAATGTGTAGTCTTGAATAGACTCAGACCGACAACTCCTGAAATGTGTGGTTAATTGAAACCCAACCACCAAAGAACATCGGTATCCACAGTCTACCATTCAAATCCATATAAAAGCAACTAAATTTACAAAGACTTGGACCTTAGAACTCTCGGACTTCGAAAATCAACTGATTTTGCGATGACGATTTTAACCACTACACTAACCCGGCAGGTTAAGAATGCCAAATTAATAAATAAAATATTATAATACTATTCTATTTAGTAAATGCAAACTGTACCACTTTTTTAGATCTACTTTCCGAATAGTTTGATATTTAATATTTACTCTAAATAGTAACAGTATTTTGTTGTTTTTTTCTTATTCTAAATAATCAGTATCTACCTTGAAATATTTTTTGAATGAGTTTTCAGTTTGATTTATCATCATATTCAAATTACCTTATTTATTTTATTTTTTTTACGGAAAAAGTAATGGTTCCTCAATTTGTAATACTGTCATTGATCATCAATTTTATAAACAGTAGTTTTTGATACTAGGAAGTTATATGGTAATACTGATCGGTAATTATTTAGCTTTTATCATGGATTAATTAACTGACCTGTCGTGAGAAACGGCATGGAACAATGAGGTCACCAGATGTAATCGAATGGTTGTCGCTTAGTCATACACTTTTAGCGTTATACTAATAGAAAAATACACTCACTGTTACCGCACCGGAACTGTTAAAACTTTTTATAAAAGTTCATCGGTTTGAAAAGTATTCTAATTATTCTTTTTAAACTGAATATACTAGTTTTTGTTTTACAAATTAACAGTATTAATCCCTTTTTTCCATGAAATTATACAAAAAAACCAAATGGAATGTTTTTTTTTCTTTTTTGCTCAGAAAGGATATATTGAGCGTAAGCTAAGTTTCTCTGGAATGCAGGACAATGTAATATTTCGTTAAAAAATTTGTATATTGAAGTTATTTGGAAAACTCGTCTAAATGTAAATATCGCAGGAACTTTCTAAACAAAATAAATATAAATAATCATCGAAATCAGTCCGTTTGGAAAAAAATTAAATCAGAATATTCCATAAGTTTTCATATATAGAAAAATAAACATTTTTTTATGAAAACCATTTTTATTTTTATAATATGCCGTACATAACTACCATTATTTTCAAAACACATTTCGATGCGTGTCCTTTACTGCTGAATAACACATAACCCCATAAGGTTCCATACATAAGAAAAATAAACATTTTTTTTATGAAACCCACGGTGTATCAGGAAAAGATACAATATATAAATCATCTCAAAGAAAGTATCACAAACGCCATTACAAGCATACTCCAGCTATGCTGTTTGATGATACTCCAGCTGTGATGATTTATATTTTGTATCTTTTCCTGATACGCCATGCGCTTCATAAAAAAAAAGTTTATTTCTCCTATGTGTGAAAACTTATGGGATTACCCGTATAGATAATAGCAAAAGCTTACAGATCGATTTAAGAACACCTTATTTTTATGAAATCGATTAAAAATAAATAATATGAAAGAATGATCTGTTTCTTATTGAAAAATTCCTGTTTTTGGGGTTTTTTCCATTAATAAATATTATATAGAGAACGTATTACAGAATTAAATATGATAGCCTATTTAATTATGCACATCAGTGCGTAATACTTAGTTTTTAGATGAAAATTTAATACCTAACAGACATGGATAAGCGCTAAATTTCATTAAAGTTTGACTGGTTTGATGCAGCTCTCCAAGATTCCCTATCTAGTGCTAGTCGTTTCATTTCAGTATACCCTCTACATCCTACATCCCTAACAATTTGTTTTACATATTCCAAACGTGGCCTGCCTACACAATTTTTCCCTTCTACCTGTCCTTCCAATATTAAAGCGACTATTCCAGGATGCCTTAGTATGTGGCCTATAAGTCTGTCTCTTCTTTTAACTATATTTTTCCAAATGCTTCTTTCTTCATCTATTTGCCGCAATACCTCTTCATTTGTCACTTTATCCACCCATCTGATTTTTAACATTCTCCTATAGCACCACATTTCAAAAGCTTCTAATCTTTTCTTCTCAGATATTCCGATTGTCCAAGTTTCACTTCCATATAAAGCGACACTCCAAACATACACTTTCAAAAATATTTTCCTGACATTTAAATTAATTTTTGATGTAAACAAATTATATTTCTTACTGAAGGCTCGTTTAGCATGTGCTATTCGGCATTTTATATCGCTCCTGCTTCGTCCATCTGAAGTCCATTAAAGTTATCCTTTCCAAATGAAAATGAAAGAAAAATTTTACTCTTTTTATAATAAGAGAATTTTTTTTTTTTTTAATTCGTATGGCAGCTTCTTTTAATTTCATAACCACGTTCGAGGTTACGACCCGTAACATTATCAGATGATTACCTTTTTTTTTTAGTACAAGTCAGTTGACTGGTTTGATGATATTTTCCGTTTCTTCCTGTTCTACGATAATCTTTTTGTCTCAGCGTAATTACTACATCTACATTTTCAGTTATCTGTTTTACATATTTCAATCTTTGTTTTCTTCTGCAGTTTTTAACTTTTATACATCCATCCATTCTAAAATAAATAAACTAGAATATGCTAGTATGTGGCTGACCACATCGTAGTTTTTCACTTTACATCATCCTGCCATCAAATTTTTATCTTTTCCTATTCGTATTAAGACCTCTTCATTTCAAATGTTATGGACCAACCTAATTTTCATTAACATCTTTCTGTAATACCGTTTCAAAGGCCTGTATTTCTTCTTTCTGTTTTCTCTATTGACCGTGTTTATTGTACACGGTTATGCTGCGTAACCAACCATGTTTCACTCCAGACAAATATTTTCATGAGTTTTTATCTAATTCTTAGTATTGTATTAGATACTAGCAATTTTTTTTAGCTTTTGAACCAATTTGTTTTTGATTTGTACATTAGTTTGTCCACGTTTGTAATTTTATCTATTTTTATTTATTTATTTACAAAGTAATGACAGGCTTACCGTCCTCTTATAATTACTAGATGATAAATTAATTTTGTAGGGTGTGAAAAATTCCATGCCTAACTGGGATCCTGGATAATTTTTTAATACGTAAATAACAAAATTATCTCGATTCTTGTAGACACCCACCATGCGACAGTTGCGGCCACGCCACACCCGTACCTTAGGCCAATCCTTACCTACCTTTCAAAACCTCGGCAAAAGGCATCTCAGCCTTGTTCTTCCCTCAGTCAGGATGCCATCGATGCGAATGCTACATATGACATTCCCATCGGTGTACTAAAGGGAAGCATTCATTATATTACTGTTAATTATTTTGAGTTGATCAACTTCAATTTATATTCCACTAAAAGTTTCTTCTCTACGAATGAAAGAGTCGCCTCCGAGAAAACGGTTTCTAAATTCAACGAACTGAGGGATTGAGTTAACCACACCTATCTACGAAATCTCTTGTAAGGAAATAAATTTTTTTGAAAGTTTATAAGTAAAATAAGAAGAATTATAATATTTTTATAACGGCAATTTTTTTTTCATGTTTTGAAGAGCAGTTGGCTAAATTTATTTTTATGTAGTCACATATCTTCTTTAATTAGAACACAAATTTTGTTTATTATAAAGTAAAGAATCCAGTTCCGTTATCCGCTATAAGATTTAAATTTGATTTTACTTGTAATAATAAATATCTTTTATAAGAATCCGACAATGATTTTATCAGTAAAAAAAAAAACAAAACAATAAATTTAGAATTTCCGGCATAATTAGCTAAACAAAAAATTAAATAAGTTCTTTAAATTTAATCTCAATCCAATAAGGAAGTATTATATTTAAATATTTTATTATCAACGATTTTTTTAATATATTTTTTTTTTATTTAAAGAAACATGATTTTTTTCTTTTTTTAAAAAAAAAGAAATGGGTCAATTTATCATATGAAAATATCATGGGAAAGTAGAATACAAACTATCTCTAATAAATTAACTTAGTGATCATTTAACAACGTGTCTGATGTGTATACTCATAATACAAACTGACATGACAACTTAATAAATTTTGAACTAAATCGTGCGTATAAAATAATTTAAAAACAAAAATAACTGTCCTTATTTAAATGAATACTTTTTAAAATCTTTAATGAGTTCGTTTAATTTTTTTTTTTTGTAATATAATATTAATCTATATATTAATCATCTTTAAAGTTTTCACCGCACTAAGAAAAATAGCACGTCTTTTTTTAACACAAGCATTTACATTATTATTATAAATGCATGAAGTGCCAGTTCTCACAATAACATCATATATTCAGGCCTTGACTTAAAAAGAAAATAAACTAAAAATTTCATATTTACTACAATAAAATTTATTATTTTTACGCTTTTTATAATCTCAGGGAATTTTATTATTATTATTAATATAATTTAAAAATTCTATCTTATAAAATAGAAGCAGGATATTTTTTTTAATATTATCACCAAAAAGAGATTTTCATAAATAGCAAACAGTGGACAAAATAGCTTAGTTATGAGAAATATTTTTTTTTGATTTACATTATTTTATTATATACGGTATAAAAAACAAAATTTTAGAAAAGGTGTAAATTTTTTTATAAAAAATCGTATGATGACAGGTCAAATTTATGTGAACGAAAAATTATTATATATTATAATTTTTTTTTATCAGAAATATATATATTTTATAAAAAATATTTTTCCTGTACTGGGTAGAAACAATGTATATATGATGACAACATTATTTCTCGATATTAATTTATGGTAATACACTATTTGTTCCAGTCTTTCAAATGGTTATTACTATATACAAAAAAAAAAACTGAAGTAAATAAGACAAAAGTAAATTTCTTTCTCTAAGAGAATTATGATATTCACTGAGAAAACGGGGTCTATGGTGAATAAAATGGCGGTATCATTTGCAGAGCTAAATATTTTTTTTTTTATTTCGATACAATTGTTTATATTTATGAAGTTTAACATTGGGAAACCACTTGTTTCCTCACCTTGTTTTATAGCGTGCGATGTTTGTTGTTCTTAATAATGGCTTCGTCATTTTCGGGAGTTATTTTAATTCATTTCAGATTGTCTTACTTTTATACGGCAGTTTTTTTTATACGGATTTGAGTACTAGATCGTAGATACCGATGTTTTTTTGGTGGTTGGGTTTCAATAAACCACACATCTCAGGAACTGAGACTGTACAAGATTACACTTCATTTACATTCATACATATCATCCTTATTCATTCTCTGAAGTAAATTCTCTGAGGCTAAACAAGAAAAAAAAATATTGTCTTAATATTAAAAAAAAAGATCGAACAAATTTCGATGTAATATACCTGTTATAAATTATTAAGAGCGAGCCCGAGCCAAAATTTCACAACTCAGATTTTATAAAAATAAAAACAAATCACGTTAACTGCAGTAATTATTTATTTCTAAACAGAAAAAAGTAAGTACAATGATTGAAATGTTACGTTAAGAAACTGTACAGAACATTAGAAAACATGAAAAATACAGCCTTTTTTTCTGTTTAGCCTCCGAAACCACCGAAAAGTATTACTTCAGAGGATGATATGTATGAATGTAAATGAAATGTAGTCTTGTACAGTCTCAGGTCGACCGTTCCTGAGAAGTATGGTTAATTGAAATCCAACCGCCAAAGAACACCGGACCGGTGTCCACGTTCTAGTATTCAGATCTGCATAAAAGTAACTGCCTTTACTAGGATTTGAACCTTAGAACTCTCGACTTCGAAATCAGGTGATTTACGATGATTGGTTCACCACTAGACCAACCCGGTAGGTTATAAAAAATACAGCTGATACAAAACATCAGTATGTTCAGTGGTATGTTCATAGGCATATCCGTGAACATTCTATATGAAAAAACATAGCTGAACTACTGAAGTATAAATTGTACAATGAATGAAATACACTTATCTAAAACGATTGAAATATACATATGTACAATGATTGAAATGTTACATTCACAAATATACAGAATATTAGAAAACGTGAAAAATACAGCTGCAAAAAAATTAGTTCTGATTCTGATCGTATCATAGCGACCGGACGGTGGCGATTGGTCCCATCAATGGGCCAGTGAAACGAAGTTAAATTTTAACTAACGTTTTTGCTAGACAACGGTAATGATGCATTAGACAATTAAAAAGGATTCATGTCTGGACTTTAGTGATAATCGTTGAAGATATCCTATTTTCATGTTTTTAGGAAGATTTCATAAGAAAGCTACCAATTGTAATGAGTGCCATGATTCGAATTTCGGAAAATTTTGACTTATCTTCACGTTTTGCATCCTCCAGACCCCAAAAACACCGTCAGTTCAAAGGTTTATTTATGCATATATGTATTTCAGTTTCTTGTGAACACGATAACTGCCCAAATTTTCCGCCAATCACTTTCAAATTAATACATAAAATATGACACGACCCAAAATCTCGGTCGAGTTTGTTAACGGCCAAAATCGAACCACGGGGGTGGTAATGGGAGGGGGCTTTTTCGAAAAAAACAAAATATCGCTATAACTTTCTTATTAAGTAAAATATTGAATTTGTCTAAAGTTCCTACTATTCTTCGCATAAGGACCTAAAACGTATAGGAGTAAATTTTTTTGAAATCACCAACAATTGGCCCAGGGGGTGGAAAAAATGGGGTTTCGACGACAAAAAATCGTACCTCCCTTAATACGTACAGTATCGAATTTTTTTAAAGGAATCGTTAGTCTTCTCACCATTACCTAAAACTTTTGTCTGAAACAATTTTTGATGTGACCAATCTTTACGGCAAGGGATGACCAAAATATTGCTGGAATTGTAAGAAGATTGTCGTATGCTAAACACGTGAAACTTTTTTTCACGTTCAACCATTGTCGTATTAAGCAAATTTGAAGTTTTTCTTAACTTTAAGGTGGAAATTTTTTTATCCCCTAGTTAGACCGGTGAAATCTACTTCTGGTGTGCTGAAGGGGATTTTTTGTACTATAATCTTGTTTTGTTTTTGTATACCTGTGTAAGGATGCTGTTAAAAATCACTAAAATTTATTCACATAAAAAAACTTCTTCAAGGTATGGCAATCGATAGTAGAAACTTCTGTGAATATTAAAAGTACTCAAGAAATAAGCAAGTTTTATCTCAACTGATCAACTCTGTTTCTTTTTCTGTTAAGCCTCCGAAACCATCGTAAGGTATTACGTCATAGGATGAATGAGGATGATATATATGAATGTAAATGAAGTGTAGTCTTGTACAGTCTCAGGTTGACCATTCCTGAGATGTGTGGTTAATTGAAACTCAACCACCAAAGATCACCGTTATCCAGGATGTATATTCAAATCCGTATAAAAGTAACTGCCTTTACTAGGAATGTGACCAACTGTAATTGAAATAACTAACGAAGATACCAATAAGCAAGAAACTAATTTAGTTAAACAAAGAAAAATTTTTAAGAGTAAATTAAACCACTAAAAATCCGTCTAGTTTTTTTCGAAATTACGGAACTCTTGTGCCTTCTAGAATTTGTATTCTGGTAAAGTTCTGGCAAAATGAATTCCACTGGAAGTGTTTAAATTCACACAGGCTATAATAAAATGTTAGTACATTCATAACATTAGAAAGAAAAAATGTTAATTATACTTTTTTATTTTATTGTTGAACGTTAAATGTTTCAGTAACCAGGTTTAATTGATATGTTATCTTATCTCTTATTAATTTAATTAGTATGAAGTTGTATAGTTAATAGCTGTAAAATGAATTGTTTTAACTGAGATGCCTCCTACTTCGCAATACAGATATATAAATAAATCGGCCTGATATTAAAAGCATTTTAAACAGACAGTGTGACAGGAAGGAAAAATTAACTTTCACTATTTGTCGAACGTTTGTTTCCTACTGGACTCTACACATTCATAAAGAGTAAAGTAAGATTGTATTCATCTCACAACAGGTGGTTTACTTCGGTTCATTCTTTTAATGTTGATTTTTTTTTTTCTTTCTTTACACTTTGTTGACACGACTTTTACTTGAAAAAAATAAATAACAATACTAATATACAATAGTGGAAATGAAATAAAAGAAATTTATTCGAAATGTGTTTCTTTTCCATTAGTTTTTTTTTCTTTTTTGAAGTGGGAATATGAAGTAATATCTTAATTAAGAATATTTATTTGTTAGTTTACACTAACTGAACTAAACTAGTTTTTTATTCGGTGAAAAATCAATGAAATAAAAAAAATAAATATAGACTATTGTAGATATTTAAATACAGATAAATGTATATATCAAATCCATCGAAATCCGTAACCTTGAAATCCGAGTGAAAAAGAAGTTGGTGTTATAGGCTAATCTATTATTATTTTTATTAATAGAACGAATTTGAGGAAACTCACAAATGAGGCAATAATTTTTTTTCTAAATCTGTTACATATATATATTCAAACACTGGGAAAGTTTTCTAAATTCACAAATTAATTTGCCCTAACTATCGAAAAATAATCTATTTATAGATCCCTATCCAGTATATTATTTATTTAGTTTTTAATTTAATACATCTGTTAAAATATTTCTTAAATTAATTTATAATATTATTCTACTTAATATGCTACATTGGTAAATATTGTAGGATATTATACTGGATAAAGTAACTCAAGATTATATTCTTGGTGCGAATCAAAATTTTTAGTTCGAAAAGAAATAGTAATTTATGTTATTTGTAGGATTTTTTTAATGCTGTTTCCTAGAAAATCCTATAAAAATTATTATTTTAACTGTTAAAATAATACAAGTTAAACAGTTTTAAAATAATTCATGGATTGACAGTAAACATCAATTTCTAACATAATTAAGATATATTTTTATTTTTATTCCATTTATTACAAAAAGTTCCGTTCTGTGGAAGCAGAGATTTCTGTGAAAGTACTCAATGCAGATCATAAAGGTATTGATTGTTTTTTTTTTTTTGAGAAAATTTATTAAATTATTATATTTTGCCGCTAGCAGTAAATAGTTTGTTAAACTGTTTATTAACGTTAAAAAATATATATACTCTATACATATACATTTCCGAGTGATTCAGATAGGATTTCACAACTTTAAAAGAATATAAAATTTTAGTTAGATAACTTAGAGATTCGGTGGAGGGTCTCATTTCATAGCAAAACACATCAAGTTTTGACTCCTGTAGTTTATTAGTACCGAATTTGGCCACCAACGCTGTCACCAGTGTTTTTAAAAATGGATACATCTACTAGTGTGCTCGATATGTTTTTTGGTTTCGCAATTTGCGGGAAGCAACTGTAGTTCAACGTAATTTTCGAAGTGAGTACAATAAGGAGCCATCTAGTAGGTATAAAATTTACTCTTGGCACCAAACCTTCGTTGAGACAGGTTGTCCTGTTAAACATACAAAATCACCAGGATGCCCGCGCATCCCTGAAGTTGCGGTGGAACCATTCAGAGAAAGTTTTGCACGTAGTTCGAATAATGCATTACGTGTATAAAGTGCGTCACGTATAAAACGCGCGTTTTATAGGGTGAATACGAAAATCAAAGTATACAACCACACTTCTCGCTAAAGTTTAGAAAACCTTTAATAAAATATTCATTTATTTCATAAACTGTAGCTAAAATAGTAATACCAGTAATAACCAGCATTCTTATCTTAACATCAACAAACTCCCACTAATCAATTCGCGGGAATTGTCAGACGTTTAAAATTTTCCTTCTTAATTAAACATGTGAGGAAAGTCCACAGTTATTTTTTTAATTTAATTATATAGTTAAAATATATAATATTAATTTAATTAATTATAATTATATATAATTAAATTAATTATTATAAATTAAATAATATAGTTTTTTAGGCGGTGGAGAAGAACAAAGGAACTTATTATCGTCCGATATACATCCAAAACGCAAGTCCATTTAATTTAGTTGTTTAAAACAATTACACAATTTTGAAATAAAGCTGAGTAAATAATATTCATAAAATTTGAGCAAATTGTATAGATTATCGGTATACCTCAGTATTTCCTAACCAATATAATATTTTTGAGTAACAGATTAATTTATAAATACAAATCACGATTTCCAGAGCTGTTTACGCAAGATATCGACGATGCTATTTTAAACATCATTTGTCTCTTTCTGATAGATCTTAATAATAATAATAATAATATCATTTAAAGAATATTTTTATAAAACGTATCAAACATTTTTTTTAATGAACTACGCAATCCGATTTCAACAATTGGCTAAGAATGAACAAAAATTCATGTAAATAAATTTCATCACATTTGTTCGTGTCTGATGAAGGCATTTTTATCTGAACATGTTTCTCAGCAAGAAGAATTCGGAGCATCGAAAATCCAGAAGCTGTACACCAACGTGAATTTATTTCTTTTCTTTTTTCTGTTTAGTCTCCGGGAATTACCGTTCAGGTATTACTTCAGAGGATGAATGAGGATGATATATATGAGTGTAAATGAAGTGTAGTCTTGTACAGTATCAGTTCGACCATTCCTGAGATGTGTGGTTAATTGAAACCCAACCACCAAAAAACACCGGTATCCACGATCTAGTATTTAAATCCGTATAAAAATAACTGACTTTACTGGGACTTGAACGCTGGAACTCTCAACTGCCAAATCAGCTGATTTGGGAAGATGCGTTCACCGCTAGACCAACCGGTTACAATAACATGACTTTTTTTTTTATTCTTAACCTCCGAAACCACCGTTAGGTATTGCTTCAGAGAATGATTTGTAGTGTGTGTGAAAATGCCATGCCTGACCGGAATTCCGGGACATCCGGATGAAAGGCTGAGACGCTACCACTCGCGCCACGGAGGCCGGCATAATAACATACATTTTTTTTCTCTTTAGCCTCCGGGAAGTACCGTTCAGGTATTACTTCGGAGGATGATATGCATTAGTTTAAATGAAGTGTAGTCTAGTACAGTCTCAGTTCGATCATTCCTGAGATATGTGGTTAATTGAAACCCAACCACCAAAGAACACCGGTATCCACGATCTACTATTCAAATGTGTGTAAAAGTTACTGCCTTTACACCATCGTGGATTGCATTCTGTTAAGTATACAGTTGGGTGCAGCGGTACTTAAGCAGAAATTATTGAACTTTTATTTTCGAAGATGCAGTCACGATCACTGGTCTGCGATTACGGAATATGCTGGAAAATGTTATACGGCTTTTTGTGGAAAATAAACCTCAATTGTTATTTCATCAAGGTTGAGATACATGTTGTACTTCTGAAGCCACAATTCAGTTTCTAAGGGAAGCAACTAAAAGATGTTTCCCTTGGACAATTATACTGAAAAAAAAACCTTAGAAGAACCCTATTAGAACTCTGAAAAAACTATTTATTGGCATTTAAAAAAGATGCTAACCTTGTTAAATACTAAACACATAACAATATATAAAATGCTAACAAACAGTTATAATGGTTCTGTTTTAAAAAATAAAACATTTAGTAAAACAACTAAGAAGAGAATGGATGGAGAGGCGTGACGAACGATTAGCAATTTTAATTAAAACCTACCAAAATAAAATGAATAAAAGTATAGTACTTACAAAATCTACTTCATAAAAATTAAAGCGACTAAAATATAAAAAGATATTTTTTTTTAATATATGATAAGTCAAAGCAATTATTTGATTAGATACAACAATATTACACAATAAGTTCCGCTAGAAATACCGGTTAAAGTTAGTTAAACTTAAATATGTACCTGTTCAAAATAATAGTCATGTAAAATAACCAGGTAACGGTTAGTTTTGATCATGAAAGATTTTTGAATTATTTTTATTATTATGGAGAAGGGAGGGAAGTATTACAAACAAAAACAGAAATAAAACAGTAATAGTGTTCTATTTTATGAAGTAAAACATTTCGGAATACGAAAAAGAAGATTACAAAGAAGAAGGATGGGAGACCGTGATGAAGCAAATGTAATCTGGGTTACATTACGTTGTAAAATTCATCTATTTCTATAATAGAACACTAACTAAAACAACCGTAGTTATAGCAAGCAACGTTCTTTCATAACCGTTATGTACATAAAAAAAAAGGTTTCTCCATACTATTTATTATCAATCTATTTATTTTTATATGTTTGATTTAAAAAATAAATTACAAGGATGAAATGTTTATAAATAAATTTAAGATTAATTAAAAATTAGTGATTATAAATTAATTAATTATATAAGGTGACCCACGAAGAAATTTTCAGGACATTTTCTACTGGTGAAAATATGGAAAAAATTCACATAAACATAGGTCGGGAAACGCTTCTCTTATAATAAAAAGAAGGCCCTACTGTAATTTTTGGGACTCAAATTAAGAAGTAAAGTTGGTGATTTCTAATGTAATTTGAACTTGAAAATAGGATAAAATAGGTCCGAAAAGTGTAACGCCAATAGTTTTTAAAATATCCGACGTAAAACACAAAATTCGTTGTCAAAAACAAGTTTTTCTTTAGGTTTGTAATACATCCCAACCCTGAAGGGGAAGACACCCGCCTAGTGACATTTCGGTCGCCACATTCCCCCCCCCCCCCCCCGCCGCTCACGTTCCTTGCATGGTGGGCTTTAACGGGAGTCGTCTATCGCCCTTCAACTTTTCTCATAGTAATAAGCCTGGCCTCGTTGGGATGCCACCGATGAAAATGCCTCGGTAGACATTTGCATCGGTGATTAAATAACTCAGCTTTTTGCCTTTGCTGTAGGCCTCGTCCGGACATCTTGAATGTCCAAGTTTGTAATACAGTAGCTTTGTTAAATGATTAATAAATGCGGATGATTTAATAAAACTCGTAGAGAGAATTTAATTCTGGGAAAATTAATATATATATAAATCCAATAAAATTATAATTCATAATTTTCAAAAATCGGTTTGTATTGAAGCAAAACAGATGAAAAATTGGTACAAAATCGTATTATTCTTTATTTTCGTAATAAAACATTATTCTTAATGTAACAAAAAACATAAAATATATGAAATGATAAATGGTAACAGAATAACAAACCTCAGTTAAATAATTGTTCGAAATTCCCTCCTTCACAAGGTACACAGCATTCTGTCCGGTGTAAAATATTTCCTATCATCTCAGCATCATTTCGTATAAATTCAGTAGCATTTCGTATTTTAATGAGTGACTCTTCTTTAGTATTAACTTTTTTCGTGTATTTTATAGTTTTCATATGACCCTTAATGAAATAATTTAGTGGCGTTAAGTGAGGTGATCGTGGTATCCAATCGGTTCACCACGTCCAATCCAGTTTAAGAAATTAGGATTCAAGTGATTTCTAGCTACTAAAGAAAAATTAATTAATCTTTCGCATTTAACAAAGCTATTGTACTGCAGACATAAAAAAAACTTGTTTTTCGACACCGAAATTTTGTTTTACGTCGGATATCTTAAAAACTATTGAAGTTACAGTTCTGGGACCTATCTTATCTTATTTCCCAGCTCAAATTACATATGAAACCACCAAAATTACTCCTTAATTTTGGTCCAAAAATTACACTAGGCTTTTTTTTATTAGAAGAACTAAAATCCGGGCGAAATATTTCGCTAGCCGTAACTCGAAATCAAAGCTTGTCCTGACCTATGTTTATATGAACTTTTTTCATTATTTTCATCAGCAGAACATGTCCTGAAAGTGTTTCTCCCTTTCTTCGTGGTAAACATTTATTTTATTGATTTATTATTACAATGTATATCCTTCTAGAACAAACAAATTGAATTTCACGGCCAATTTTTTTTTTGTTGATCGTCATATTATTCACTTCATACTACATGTTTCTTTTTTTAATAATAAAACTAGTATAATGACCTTTACGAATCGAAGATCCGTGGTATAATATTGTACTTATGACTTTCTAAGTGTAACCCTCGATTTTTATCGTTAAATTCGATTTTACCAATCGAATTTACTTCTGTTATAATCTCTTGTAAAGTAATACTTTTAATTTTTTTTTTAAAGTGATGGGAATTTAAAAAAATTCTTTCATCTTCAGTACTTTCACTTACATAAGAGCATTTACTATTAAAACAAGCTGTAGTATATTTTCGTTTAAATTTTATTTCAAATACAATATCAAGTTTTTGTACGCTACCTATTACTATCAAGTACTAGCGGAACGATTCGTAAAGATACATTAAAAAAATGAATAAAATGACATATTCGAGTCCCGCGGTTCATCAAATGGAAAAAAAATGTTGTCTAACAAAATTCGAGGTATTTTTTTAAAGTATTCTTTATTACAAATTTAATTGAATTGAAATATAATGTTTTCACGCTTATTTATTTATTTTTTTCCATTTTTATATCACTGTTAGGTTAGGTCATGTTTAGAACTGTAAACGTAGTTCGTTGACTTCGTGCCTCTTACCGACGAAGTTCTAACAACTCCGTGATTTCAAAGTAATTAACATGCAAACATTTATTACAGTGTTTTAGGTTTTCAAAATAAGCGCTGTTGATTATTTAATAAAAAATAAGTTTTATCTTTTAGTGTTTAATCATTAGAATGTCACGTAAAAAAAGAAATACGCAAAAATACTGTAGTATAAAACTCGTGTACATTGATGAACGAATATGTTTTGATTATTTATATATATATATATAAAATTACCCTTTTCCCTTCTTCCTAATAAGAAGACCGATGTAATTTATGGCCCTCCTGTTCTTTGTAGAATGGTCCCCATTATTTTTAGTCTGTAATTGACCCTACTGAAAATTATTAATTTAATATTTATCAATTATCAGGAGAGTAAGAGAAAGATAAAAGATCGCCCAATTTATCGTTTTTTAAGCTTTCATTACACCATATACAAAACTTGGTCTTGATAAATTATAAGACCCATAAATTATTGTGGTTTTTGTTTTAGGAATATTTAGCGTAAATTGGATCAATACGTTTCATTTATACGTCTATATCCTGTTATTCTCCAATTAAATATTTGGTGAATTTTTTTTATACTAAAAGAGTGAAGCATAAAATATTTTAAATGCGTATCGGCATGACTAAACTGAGGTTAAAAAACTCCTTCATGTTGTCTTTCACAGCGTTTTGCTTCAGGAGTTACAACTATTATTTTTGTATAATAAATAGTGCAAAAAAATACATCTTCAACTTAACCCATTGTTTTTTAGTTTTACTAATATATATATATTCACACATATACCATTGTGATGAGTAAATCAAGATAGCGGAATATTAGATCAGCATAGAATATTATTATAAAAGGAATTATTACTTTTATTGTTTTTTTCTTCATTGTATTCACTTTCTACTTTTTTCCGTTTTTTAAATATGTAGCAATAATTTTTATTACTAGCAAAAGAATTACATTTTTAAAACACACACACACACACACACACACACACACACACACACACACACACACACACACATATATATATATACTACTACTATTACATATACCTTTGACTACTTTTAAATAATAGAATTTTGAATAACATTAAAATTTTTGTTTTGTAAGAAATTCAATTATTTGGTTTTAATTTAAAAAAATATTAATTACCTTATTTTCTATAATAATTTTTATTGCTTTGTAGTTTTTATCTTATATAATATTAATAAAAAAAAGAAGAGGCAAATTCTACGTAATAATTTTCTTAATACAGTGAGCGGCAGAAATAACTCCCCAGTTTGAAGGGCTAATAAAAAAATACGTAATAGATTTTAGTCAAACTTTTATTATACCATAAGAAGAATTATCATTGCCATTTATTGTATATCTAAATGATTAAAGATTTAGTTACTTATAAATAATATCATTTAAATGGCGACCGTCATTGTCTATACACGACTGAAGCCTCACTCGGAAATTGTGCATTACTCTCGTCGACATCTCTTGTGGAATTTCCGCGATTTCGTGTCGGATAGCAGCTTTGAGTTCGTCGGTTGTCCTCGGTTTGTTTTTGTAGACTTTACTCTTTAAGTAGCCCCATAGAAAGAAGTCACAAGCAGCAAGATCAGGTGAACGAGCTGGCCACGGCATGTTACCTCGCAGTGAGATTAAACGTGCTGAAAACATTTGTCTTAGGACTTCCATAGATTGTCTTGCTCTGTGAGCGGTTGCACCATCCTGTTGATACCATACAACACGATTTCCAATTTCATTCGGTTTCGGCTTCAGGAAGTTGTTTAGCATGTGTACATAACGTTGAGACGTAACTGTAACTGTTCGCCCTTCCTCCTCAAAAAAATACGGGCCTATGATTCCAAAGTCTGCTACAGCACACCAAACTGCAACATGTTGGCTATGGAGAGGTCGCTCATGCAGTTGTCTAGGATTATTTTCTGCCCGATAACGAAAATTTTGCTTATTGATATAACCTGATAAATGAAAATGTGCTTCGTCAGATGAGAGTACGACTGCATTGTTTGGAACATTTAAAGGATAGCGTGACAAGATGCAATACGACTGGCCCGATCACGTTCACTAAGTTCCTGCACAACCATTATTTTATACGGGTGGAAGTGCAGGTCTTGGTGTAAAATGCTTCTCGCTGTTCGATCAGATATTCCCAAGGTGGCAGCGTGCCTACGGGCTGGACGCCTTGGAGATCGTGTAACTGCTTGCTGGAGTAGTTGAACGTTCTGTGGCGTTCGAACGCTGCTAGGTCTACCTGGCGGTGGTTTTTTCATAGCCGAACTCGTAACTCTAAAATTTCTAACCCGTGTTAGAATGGTTTTCCTGTCAGGGATTGCACCGTGTCGACTTATCCCGAAGTGTGTACGAAATAATCGCTGCGTACTGATTACAGAATCACCATTTTTAAAATAAGTTTCGATGACGAACAGACGATATTCACCGCTCCACGCCATGTTAGCGACTGAAAATTGCAACACCAGACCATGGAAACAGTCCGGACCCGCCTACTACCACTAGCGCTGAGCTACGACGGTGGCAAATTCGGGAGTTATTTCTGCCGCTCTCTGTATTATGTATTTATTTTTTTATTTCTAATTTAATATTTTTTTGCTTGCTCGGCAATACATCGTCTAATCGCGCAAATTGCAGATAAAAATTCAAAAAAATTCTTCATGGTTTACTAAGCCAATTAAAAACAAATTTTAATCGGTCATAATACGAACCAATCATGAACAAATGCTCTATCATATTTTATGAGATGTGAATCCAGTGGGTATTTTGAAAAATAACGTAATAGCTCATGATAGATTATTTAACTCCTCCCAGTTTTGAAACTTCAGCTAAGTTCTATTTATTATGAATTTAATGATTAAAATTAAAAAATATGGTGTTGACACCACATGACTTGCTTGTACCCCTATTAAATTTCATATACACATTTTTAAAAGTACATAAAATGTTTATTTCATTAATAAGTTGTGATTTTTTTTTTTATTGTTATTATTGAATTATTATTTATTGTAAAACTTTTTTTACAGAGGTTAATAATTATAAATCAATATATTTAAATTAAAAAAAAAAGTCTGATTCGAACCGATCTGCCTTCCTCTTATAATATCCAAATACTTTATTAATTAACATTTTATTTCGCTATAACTCTGGAACCAATGAAAATATGTACTATTTATGCAGTATCGTTGAAAAGCTCTCAATGAAGGCTTATTACTACAGAACAAAAAGTCCAAAATTCAAATATTTGGTATTTTGGGCTTTTTTTAACACTTTTGGTTCAGTCGATAGCAATCAAAAGGGAAGGTTCACAACTAGATGATACAACGTCCTAAATCCAAAATTTCAACATCCTACGACTAATCGTTTTTGAGTCCTATTCCTTATTCGTTTCGACTAATGGATTCAGGATTTTTCGCGATCCCAGTACTTCATACAAGGAAGAACTTCTAACTACCGTTTAGATAATTCTTCAGAGAATGAATGAGGATGATATGTATGAGTATAAATGAAGTGTAGTCTTGTACATTCTCAGTTCGACCATTCCTGAGATGTGTGGTTAATTGAAACCCAACCACCAAAGAACACCGGTATCCACGATCTAGTATTCAAATCCGTGTAAAAATAACAGGCTTTAGCAGGACTTGAACGCTGGAACTCTCGACTTCCAAATCAACTGATTTGGAACCCTCATGTCGGCTGGATGTGGGCTGTGTAACGAATGGTGCTCACAATGAACACATAGGAAAAACTGTTTGAGTTTTTCTTTCATTTCATGTATAATTTGTCAATGAAAGTAAAATTTAATAAATATTACGTAACTTTAAAACCCCGATATTCATTTTGAAATACACGGTGTGTGTGTGTGTGTGTTTGTGTTTGTGTGTGTGTGTGTGTGTGTGTGTGTGTGTGTGTGTGTGTGTGGGTGTGTGTGTGTGTGTGTGTGTGTGGTTATATTTCATTGCATACTTACTGTATATACGTGTTATTTCCCATGATTTCTTAATTTAACTTTTTTCTAGTGTTCACTTATCTTCGTTTATTTAATTTTGTGTTTGATGGCATCTCTTTTCAGCCCCGAATTGATAAAAAATTTGATCTCTTTTCATTTAATTTGTTAACGTAATCTCTGTTAAAAGTTTTTTATGCTCTGTTTTGTTGTTTATGTCTTGTTTGATTGCTCAACGTATGTTTAATCCGAAGTAAAACGTTTAGCTGATACCGTCATTTGTTCGGCGACGACTGCAAAATAAATCTTGAGTCCGGAGACAGATTAAGGATTATTTAGTTGGTAGTGTATTTTTATTTTCCTAATGTTCAAAATGTCGACGAGTTTAAAGAAAGGAAAGAAAGATTAAAAGACTTCACGATTTTTACACGACGTTTTTAATACCGGATATTTCTTTTAGTTTTATGCATTAATTTATCAAATTAATCAATGTTTTTTTTTTTTTTTTTTTTTTTTTTTTTTTAATATTTAGTCTTATGGAATTAATCCATTTTTTTACCAACAAAATTCGTGAGATATTAATTGTATTTTCCTGTACATGTTATACTTATTTAAATAATTTTAGAAAGTAATAATAAACAACAGCCGTTACCACAATTATGTTGATGAGTGCTACTAAAATTTGTAATATACAAAAAAAATGCAACTGGAAGAATAAAATTAAACTTAATATTCAAAACCGTAAAACAGTTAGTTCATTATATAGGCTAATTCATAATTACACTTTATTATTATTATATTTTTTTATTCCAATACCAATTAAATCAGCAATAAAACATGTATATTACTTAGAATTAAAGTTTTGTTTAGAAATATGATATCAATTTATCAATAAATAAAAATATATTGCGTTGTTAATTTTAAAAACTTGATAATAGTAAACTATTATAACTATGTGTTTTGAAGGCTGTGGAATGTTGAAATTAGACACTGCTAAAAAAAAAAGTATATATATATCTTCTTTACATACAAAAATGAATGTTTATGTCCCGTATACGTTCCTATACCATTAATTCAATTGCGATGAAATTTCGGTCAGTTGTGCGCACGCCCGCAAAGGTTTCTGAATTAGTTTGGACCCGCTAGGTGGCGCTGGCGCCGAGATATTTCGAAATATTGTATTTATGATCCGATGTGGCTCATATGTATCTAAAACAGCAAAATATTGGTCGACACACAATTAATAATATGTAACCATATAGCGCGGGCAAAGTCGGGACGGGGATGCTAGTAAAATATATATATATATATATAATTTGTGAGTAAATATGTGGAATTCGATTTTTTTAAATTTACAGATCCATTTCGCAAATGAATCATTTTTCTTTTATACGAATATATGTATGTATATATATATATATATATATATATATATGTGTGTGTGTGTGTGTGTGTGTGTGTGTGTGTGTGTGTGTGTGTGTGTGTGTGTGTGTGTGTGTGTATTATATCTTTTTTTTTAATTTAAAGATAGTAATATAATAGGATATGCTTTATTAAATAGAGAAATACTGTGTAACTAATAAAATTCTCTTATAATTTTAAAAATTTTTCTGTAAAGTACTTATTTTTTTTTTTAATTTTATTACAAAATGTTGGATTATTTTCTTTTTAGTAACTAGATTCTTTCAATAATCCTATTTCGCCTAATTTTTTGAATATAAGCAACTTAAATTATTTGTTTAATGAAACTTTTCATTGCTAATATGGTCTCATCATAAGTTATCGTAAAATTAAAAAAAAAAATATTTTTTGTATTCTATAATTATTGTTTAAAGATTTATTTAATCACGTAATTTTTGCTTAGTTTACGTTAATTTTGTTATAAGGATTCAGAATTAATGTACCTATGAAAAAAAATTCCAATTTAAATTTTTTTTTAAATTGTTAGCATAAAAAATAAATTTTAATGAGTTTTTTTTACTTTAAACAACTTTTCCGGTATAAATTTTCTGGATTTTGTTATTTATGATATGATTTTTTTTTCAGAAAAGAAATCTCTAAATCCATTTAGGCTTCGAAATATAATACAATTAAACAGATTTTAGATGGTTAAAAAAAAAATACTCTTTTGAATATCATTTAGACATATTTAAATAATTAAATGGACACAATTCTATTTTATGTAATGTTATTTAAAATAACTATATTCAGTTCATATTTTTATATTCGATAGGGTTTTGGCATAAATTTATTCTTTCAATAGGTTAAAACCACGTTATTCCATATTTAACCCTTGTGTTTAAACATGATTTTGTCACTAATTTGAAATTTTAGACTGCACGACTTGTACCGTGTAATTAATTTTGTAATCCACTTGGAAATCCTTGACCGTTTTTCAATAAATGATTAGAGTTAATTATTTTACCTATAGAAAAATAATGGATGGTAACCTCCAATAAGGGGTACCTTTTTTCCTGTTTAGCCTCCGGAACCACCGTCAGAAGTACTTCAGAAGATGAATGAGGATGATATGTATGAGTGTAAATGAAGTGTAGTCTTGTACAGTCTCAGTTCGACCGTTCCTGAGATGTGTGGTTAATTGAAACCCAACCACCAAAGAACACCGGTATCCACGATCTAGTATTCAAATCCGTATAAAAGTAACTGCCTTTACTAGGATTTGAACCTTAGAACTGTTGACTTCAAAATCAGCTGATTTGCGAAGACGAGTTCACCATTAGACCAACTCGGTGGGTTACTGTAGGGGGTACTTATTTCCACAAGATTATATAATAAATTTTTACTTTTATTATTTTACTTCTAGTTTATATTATTGTTTGATTGTATTTTAAGAATTTATAACTGTAAATAATTTTATCTTCACTTGTAATCTATTTATATTTTTTGGAATAAAGATTAATATTATTATTATTATTTTCAATTTTTTTTCTTAAATTATAGAAATAGCTTGATGGTCTGATGGATTTTTAATGTAGTTTTTCTTCATCTAAAATGACTGTTCCATTAATTTCCTTCTTTTAAAAATTATAAAAATTTGATTAGAACGACACTAAACTACTACGTAATATTTCCCATTTACGGCTGTGTCGTAGCTTTACCAAAGCCACATGCATTCATGTGCTACGGGTCTGCTTATGACCTTACATCTCTTCACAGAAAGTTGTACCGTAATTATTTTTGTGCATTGTATTTCAGTTAAGTACACTTCAGGCGCTTGTATTTTACATTCTTCACATTGTATCATTTCAGTTATTTATAAATTTTATTTGTTTTCTAAAAGTGCATTACACGTGTTAGTTTCTACTTGATTCTTAGCCAAAAACAAATTCCAGGTGATGATCGAGTTAAAAAGGAGGTTACAAACGGCCAACCTTCGCGGAGTATGTAATCTATATCCATTCTGATTACGTTTCGTGAAAGGTCGGTTGAAGACAATTTGGCCGATCGAGTGAGCAACCTTGTTGTGAGTAGTGTTAATATTAAAGTTACTAACTGTATTACAATGGAAATCGTCTACACGAGAGAAAACAAATTATAAATTTAAAAAACTACACTTCGCCCTTTTGGTATTAAATACGTAGTAAAATACGTGGTATTAAATACATATATATACGTAGGTTTCTCATCTAATCTAGTAATGAATCATTATACCCTCCATCCATGGATAATACAATGTACCAACCGGTTCGGCACGTCTTGTCTCTGTACGTTTTATGGCGTTACGAAGCAATATTGGCGGTATGTTAGATACAAAAGACAAACTGTTTAAATATTTTCAAAGTTATTAAAAGTGGCTTTTAGATTATTTGTAATATTCTTTAATCATTTCGGTCGGGAATTTTTACGCTCCCGCCTCAGTTTAAATATATATAATTGTTTGTGCATTTTTTTTTATTTTTTAAGACAAACCTCAATTACCATTATAAACAATCTACTTTCTTACAATTAATAGTACTTTTTTGTTAATCATTGATTTTATTCTCTTTTTTACGATTTTTCAAGAAATGAATTTTTTTAAATCTTATTTTGTTTCCAAGATTTCCTTTATAGTTTATTCTAATATTTTATGTGTATACTAGTATTCCTAACGCGACTTTACCCGCACTATATGGTTACTCGCGTTTCCCGTCACGGTAAATTTCCTTTTTTTATTTTACGTGTTTTAGTCAGTTAACTGGTGGCAGGTACAGCCACTCGCGTCGCAACGGCTGTGTTGGTTGAGCTGTAGCGATGGTGCTGTACACCATCGCACCCATTAAAAAATCGAAATTCAAAACACCCCGAAAATGGTTTTTAGATATTTATCTGTTGCAAGCCCCAATCTAATGAATATCTCGTTTTATTATAGTCGGAATTGGGGAAAATTTGCAATCATTGTTAAAATCTTTTTTAATTTTCTTCATCACTTTCAAGGTCGAATTTCAAAAAACCTAAAAAATGGTTTTCAAATATTCAGATGAAGATTACACACATGAAAAATTCAAGTTGATATCTTCATTTTTTACCGAGAAATTCAAAAAATAACCGGGTTTAAAAAAAATTGTAAATCCATTTTACTCCTTTAAATTCGTAATTTCAAATAATCTTGAAATTATTCTTTAGATATTCACATGAAGATTACACACTCCAAGAATCAAGTTGATATCTTCATTTTTTACCGAGAAATTAAAAATAATAATAAATTTCATTGTTACTCCATTTTAACCCTTTAAACTTGAAATCTCAGAAAATCCTTTCTTAGTGTGCACTTACATCGTAAGAAGAAATTGTATACAAATTTTCATCAATTTATCTTCAGTAGTTTTTGTTGGGCATTGATGAGTACAGGTGTGTGTGTGTGTGTGTGTGTGTGTGTGTGTGTGTGTGTGTGTGTGTGTGTGTGTGTGTGTGTGTGTGTGTGTGTGTGTGTGTGTGTGTGTGTGTGTGTGTGTGTGTGTGTGTGTGTGTGTGTGTGTGTGTGTGTGTATTCTTTCTTTTGCTTTACTATGCGGTCATGGTTTTTTAAAGGAGAATACTTCAGAATTTTACATCACTTTTAACTTATCACTTAAGAGAAAGTTTTTCAAGTTAATAACATTTTACACTTAAGCCTGGCCAAATAACGTTGTTTATTAATAAATTCTAGCAATCTTCTATAATTTTTAAAGAGATTAAAAAAATAGGGTAAGAGATAATGATGAAGTATTTTGTTTGTAGATTGCAAAAGAACCTTTAGATAAAAATATTCTATCATACTTTAAATTAAAACTTTTTTGATTACGTTATATATTCTTGTATGTTATGTGGTATTCCATCGTAGTTTTTAACTAACACAAACAACTGACGATGTTTTGGGTAATGATGTCGCCGAAATTGAAAATTTTTGAAATATTTGAAGTCAGATTTTTTTCTTTCAATTCAATTTCTATTGCGTTTTTTCGCACATCCCTTGTATAGGTAATTTATTTTTGTTTTACAACTCTATACTACGTTAAGTTATAATTTATTTTTCACATTCGTTAGCTTTTAAAATTTTCTTGTTAGTGGGAGTCCTTTTACAGTTCCTACATATAGTCATCTCCGTGCAATTAGACGTTTTCTTTCATTAGACTTCTTTGCAAATCTAATCCGTGCATTGCACTACAGAAGGGTTCTTGAATATATTTTCTTCATTACTGGTTATGTGGTTACGAATGATATTAGTTTTGTGTAATATATTTTGAGAAGTCTTTTTTTATTTATTTACTTAAGGATTTATTTCATAATTTTATTAAAATATTACTCGGTTTGAAACGATACAAAATTTAATTCCTTGTTTTTTTCAGGCAATAGTACTTGATAAATATTCTATTTTAGTTATTATTGCTGCTATAAAAAAAAAAATCGTTTTCTTCAAAAAAAAAGTATTCCTTAAAATAAATAAGAAATTATAACAACGCTTGTCGTATTTATTAAAGTAGAAATCGTTAAATAATAATCTGTTTGTTCGAAAACGTTAGTAATTTTTAATTAGATATTTAAAATATTAAAGACATCAATTACTCAGCTATTATTAAAATAGTTTTTTTAACATTTAAGATACATATTAATGAAAAAAGTACGCAAAATATAATTACTACAGAACATAATTATTGTTTTAATTACATAAAAAATTGTTAACCTTTTGTATCTTTTAATAATGTTAACCATTAGATTTTACTTAATGTTATAAATATTAGCAAATAATATTCATAATTAAACAGTCGCTTCTAAGCTATTTAAAAACAAATTAATACGTAACTAAAATTAAATACGCATCTCAAATCGGTAAACAGTTATCGTCAGTAGATGCAGCGGGCTTAAGAATGATCAAATAAAAAAGATTCTAAAATTAATAAAAGAAAAATTAATACATAATAATTTATTCATAAATAACAAATAGTCAAAAATTCTATAAAAACGAAAATTATAAATAAAAAGTTAAAAATTGTTTATTTATAACAAAAAGTACATATTAGTGCATAAATGGTTATAATTAAATAACTAATTGGAAAACGATTTTTCTTATGGTTTTTTTTTAAATTTAATTTTTTCCCCCTTTTTTTTATTAATGACGAATTGTATATATTGTTTACATATACGAAACAGTAAAAGCAACTGTATAATCTAGGTTAAAAAAAGAAAAGGAAGAAATATCTAGACTAGACAAGACAAGAATGGTTTGCAAATCAGTACAAAATTAATGCACTTAGACTAATTTGCATTTTTCAAGTAGAAGCTGTTGTGGAAGTCGAGGCGAGTCCAAGGACCGGAACATTTACTGTTGTGTAATTATCTTTGAAAAGATGAAATTCAGAAGGTATAGAACTGGAACAATCTTTTTTAAACTTCCGTCTGCGACATCATCATCATCATCTTCATCGCTACAAAAACACACTTACGTCCGAGGAATAAACAACTTGCATTAAGGCTCGCGCTACGAACACGCGGGAAACAATAAGCATTGTATATTGTACTATAATCGATCTTTTTAGATATAGTCGACGTGGTCATTTGTTGTACCCGTGAAATTGTCCTATTATTCGTCTGTCATTGTAAATAGATAAATTTATCCACAAACAAAACAAATTGAATCAAAATTGTTGTTGCTAGGTAGTTGTTGTACACTCAACGTTTATTATAAGTTATAATTGAATTATTGTTGTTGCAGTAATGTAAATTTGTATTATTATTTTCCAACGTCCTGTTAATATACAATGAAAATTTTAACCGATTTGATTTTTAAATTCATTTAAAAAATCTTCTATTTTAATGACCCATTTTATAAATGAAACGGTCAATTAACCGGTGTTCCTCCGACTAACCCAGAAGTGTGTAATGGTATAATATACGGGTAATTATTCGATGTTTTTTTATTTAATACACGTTATTTCCATGAGGGTTGTTTTTAACCCTTCTAGTACCGAAGAGATATTCCAGTTAATATTCGGCCGTAATCCATTCGATTGTAATTAACGGTTCCCGTCCAGTATTTTATGAATATTACTAGCTACATATATATACTTACTAAAGACTTAACTACTTAAGAACCAAGATTGAATCAAAAAAATCTGTACTATATATCAGAAGACTCCTGGAATATCGTTCGAATCAATTATTAACTAGAATTCAAGAAACACATATTTATTAAAAACAAATGTATTTATATTACACAGTGAACCGTTTATACAGTCTCCACTTCATTATTACACAAGTTTTCACAGATTTTTTAACTACATTAAAACCGCAGAAAGAGTTAAACAAAAAAAAATTCCATGTTAATTACTTTAATGTGATATATCCTATTCTCTAAAATAAAAGTATCCCGAATTTTTTGGTTAGAGATAAAAATTCAGTAAAATCACCTAAAACCTAAACTTACGATCGAAAGTGTTAATCGATAGTATTTAAATCAATAATCAGTTCGGAATATATATATATATATATATGTAAATATATATATATAGCATTATAATAATATATTAGCATTATAATATATAAATAGCATTTCCATCGCGGCTTCGCTCGCACTTTATGATTACTTGCGTCTACCGTCGCGGTCAGGGGATGTTTAGCCATATGTGCAGCTGGAGTATGCTTGTAATGGCGTTGGTGATACGCTCCTTCAGATGATTTATGTTTTGAATCCTTTCCTGATACATCATGACCAAAAAAAAGTTTATTTTTCCTACTTATAGAAACTTATGGTGTTACATGTTCCTCAGCAATTAAAGGACACGCATCGAAATTTTTTTCAAAACAACGGTTGTTATGTAGAGCATATTATATAAATAAAAGTGGTTTTCATAAAAAAAAATTTTTATTTTTCCATCTACCGAAACTTAGGGGATACTCTGCAGTTAAAATGTTCGTTTTCTATAGAAACAGGAAGGAATTCGGTTAGCAATTATACCGTCTTCAAAATTATGAGATAATATCTGAAATAGTTCATGATTACAACACAAAAAAAAATACGTAATTCTTTTTAACTGTGAGCTTTTTAATTTCTTGAGACCTCATTACTTTATGTGCTTCTAAGCCTTACAAAACGGATTTTGATGACCCATGGATGAATTGGAGCCGCGTGTAAGCCATTCTCGTTATATATCTATAAGTCGTATCTATAATTTTACACCACCGATTGTCAATTAGGTAGATTTTATAAGAAAGCTACCTATTGTAATGGGTACCATGATTCGACTTCCAGAAAATTTCGACATATCTTCGCGTTTCACATCCCCCAGATCCCAAAATCACCGTCAGCTCAAATGTTTATATATATATTTTCACATTCTTGTGAACAAGATTACTGCCGTAATTTTGCATCAATCACTTTCAAATTGTTCCCTAAAAATAACTCGACCCAAAATCTCGATCGAGTTCGTTAACGGCCAAAATCGGACCAGGGAGATGGAAATGGGTTGGCTTTTTCGAAAAGACAAAATATCGCTATAACTTTCTTATTAAGTAAAATATCGAATTCATTTAAAGCTCCTACTATTCTTTGTATGAGGTCCGAAAACTTATATAAGTACAATTTTTTATATCATTAATCATTCGCCCAGGGAATAGAAAATATGGGGTTTTGAAGACAACAAAAAATCATACCTCACTTGATCGGCACAGTATCGAATCGGTTTAAGGTGGTCGTTAGTCCTCTAAACATTAAAACTTTTATATATAATAGTTTTTGATATGACCATCCCTTACGGCAAGGGATGACCAAAATGTTGCTGGAATTGTAAGATGGGGCTTGCGTATGCTAAACACGTGAAACATTTTTTCACATGCAACCATTGTCGTATTGAATAAATTTGATGTTTTTCTTAACTTTAAGGTGGAAATTGTTTTATCTCCTACTTAGCACCGGTGAAATCTACCTCCGCCTTTCTGCGTGCCGAAAGGGATTTTTTTATTTATTACTTTAATTTCTTTTTTATTAGCATTTTATTTACCTTATTTCTACTTTTATATAGTTCCATGAATAAAATAATGTGAAAATAAACTTTTTTCTCAATTTAACACGTAATGTCAGTTAATTAATTTTGTTTTATTCGAATAAATTATAAAAGTTTAGGTAATTTTTACCTCAACTTTTTAGGCTTTGTCTACAGACTACGTGAAAATTTTAACTGTACTAAAAAGACTTAGCTTTAATTTATTCTGAATAGTAGTATAAATGCACCTAAAACAAAAATGTATTAATTTTTATTTATTTATAAGTAGTTGCACATTTTAGCGGGCTACAGGTCATCATTTTCTCATAACGAAAATTTGCGTCTAGTCATTTAACTTCTCATGAGAACTTATTGTCCCATCAAATAATTATTCCTCCGTACATAATACGAAAAAAAAATCTGGTAAGCAGTCTTTTATCAAAATCAGCTCAAAATAAAAAATTGAATAAAGAATTTATATATTGATATAAAATAAGAAGTTTAAATTCTTGTCAATTATTCCTGACTCAAGGATTTAAACTTCTTTTTTGGTAAAATATTTTAATTTTTGTAATCTTTTGTTTGTTTCAGGTGAGATAAAATTTACAAGAACTTAACTTCGTATTATTTTTGGTAGTAATATACCGTAAAATAATTGGTAAATATACTTTTAATAAGTCTTTAATTTTAAATTTAATTTATTTAAAAAAAAATTATTTAAATTAATTTTAAATAATTTAATTAACTTTTTTTATTTTTTAATAAAGTAATTTATTTTATTTAATTTTATGTTTAAGTTGAAAGGTTAGTATTAAAAATCTTGACAGATGTGGTAAAAAAGTCAAAAAGGTCTTAACTCTCATAATCAGTGAATTTATAATTAAACACACTAATGAAAATAATTACTGTGTACAACAATTAATTGATTAGGTTTATTATTCATAGGATTTGAAATCTTAATTGTTAATAACAAGATTTATATCTCATTTTTTCCCTTGAATTATCTTTAATCTTTTTTTACTGACTTTTCGAAGAAAATACGATATTAATTTCAGTCACGTGGTTGGAGTGGGGGCTGAAAATGGATTTTCTTTACGTTTTTAGATATGGGTACGAAAATACTATTCATTTAAAATGTAGTTTCCTTTTATATATGTATATAATATATACATAGAACTATGTATACATTTTTTTGGCCTGAAAATATTTAAAACTACAAAATCAATTTCATTAACATTTAGTTATAACGAAGTAGTCTATCTGAAGTCGTGTATATGAAAATTTGAAGAAGAGTGGTTGAGTCGTTCTTGAGTTACGCTCAATTTAAGATCGAAAATAGACAACATTTTCTTTACGTTTTGAGCTATGAGAAGTACGAAAATACTATTTCTGTATATCATTTGTGGCTTGTGGCTGGAAAATCTCCAAAACTACTTATCACTTTCATTAAAATTTAGATATGCTGTAGTAGTGCATTTGAAGGTGCGCGAGTGAAAACTTGATGAAGATTGGTTGAATCGTTTTTTAATTACGCTCAATTAAAGGTCGACAACAGACTGTTGTCTAAGGTTATGTTGAATCTATTGGTATATTTTGATACGAGTTTATGTTTATGTAACAGTGGTGAGTGAGTTTTAACTTGATGCCTGTGTGAAGAAGACTCTTCAAGTAGACACTTGTAGTGTTGTACTTTGAAAATCAATGCGTTTCTGATGGCGAAATAGTGAGGGCGTCGAAAACGAAAAGTCGGTCTTCTTGCGAAGAACTGCGCAAGAGTTATTTCTTTTATTTAGTTTTAATCAGGAATATAATAAAGAATCTGAAAGCACACTACAACTGTTAATTTAATTTTTTTTTTTTTGCAACATAGTTATGTCTAGTTTTGTGTGAAAGATAATTTTAACAGGTATATAGTTATAATATAATCGTTGTTCGTATCTTTCCTATCAACAAAATACGTGTGATTTTAGTTTATAATAATATTTGGAATTTTAGTTATAATTCCAAGCCTGTCAATTTATTTTATACTAAAAAAAAATTGTACTAATAAAATGATCGTTTTAAACAGTTTAAACAAAATGTTTTGATATTATTAAATTTGCCACTACAAAATTAAAATAATTTTTATATCGGTTACTTTTTTGTTCTCAAACAGAACAGTATCGAACTGTTTTTAAATTTGAAAACGATAGTCATCTTTCACAAAAATCTGTGTTATTTACTTAAAAGAAAATTGTATTATCCTGAAGATAAATTAAATTGATTGGCAGGAGCCGGAAAAAATTTGGAGAATATTAATTAAAAGTAATTTAAAGTTGAGGATTAACTGATTTAATTAGGTTGTAAAAAATACATGTACATCTTCACTAAAAGTAATATTAAAAGTAATATTTTATTTGTAAATAATAGTAAATGAATTAACCAACTTGTAGCACTAGTCAATAAGCTAAATCTACTTTTTTTTGTGAATAGGCAAACGTAGGTTTAATCTGAATTGGTCAATAAGTTATATTTCGTAACTATCTTACCAGCAGGCTGTTATTTATGTTGGATAATAAAAATTAATTATTATTATTATATTGTAATTGATTATACTGAAAAAAACCTGAAGGTTCTGCTCCGATTAACAAAGATATTAAAAAGGCGTTTACTTAAATTTATGAAATTTATTTTACTTCTCAGAAAAATTAATAATAATTTTTTTTAATAATATAATTTTTCTTTTAATTATATTTTATAACTTACTGAAATTTATTCCTATAAATTTTGTAATATAAAATGATTTTAGCCAGAACTGGCCTTTTATATATATATATATATAATCCTATTAACTTATAGTGCTATAAGTTAGTTAATTTATAATTTATTTACTATTGTTTACAAATAAAATATTACTTTTAATTAATGGGTAACTGTTTTAAAAATAACATTTAAGATTAATGCAAAATTCATTTGGTTAAGATCTACATGTATTTTTATACTACCTAATTAAATCAGTTAATCCTCAACTTTAAATCCCCTTTTATATATATATATATATATATACACACACACACACACACACACACACACACAGAGAGAGAGAGAGAGAGAGAGGGAGAGAGAGAGATAGAGTTATATTAAAGTATGGAAACTGTTTCATATTACAAAATTAAGGGGTGGAAATAAAAATAAGTGCGGCTCTACATAATTACAAAATTACTATTTTATGGTGTGTTTTAAATTTTTATCGTCCATCTTCGATCCGTCTTATTGAATCAAACTTTTTTTTTTACATAGGAAGGTGGACATATGATTCATGGTTTTAATGTAAAACTTTATGAGGAAAACGGGGGCGAAAGTCGTTTCTTGATAAATGCCTTCGTTTTCCAGTGATAAATAATGAAAGTTTCAATAACGAAAAAATCCCTATAGCAATAAAACGAGGTATAACGTCCCGTATTAATTTTTTTATTTCGTATCACCTTAAAAATACATCCATTAACAAATTATAAACCGTTAATATTGGAATTAATGGCCCAAACACTAATAATTTGCAACATTACTACAAATTAAACCTCAAGCTCAACCGATATATAATTTACTTATCTGATATAATTATCTCAATATTTAATTTTAAAATTTAGTTGAATGTTTCAGTCTTAATTACTTAATACAATAAATTTTGAAAGTATACCATTCTACAAAAAATGTTCATAATGCTTCCCTTCTACACCTTGTCACTGCTCTAACCTTAATATCCGTTTTTAACTTATTGTGTCGTGTTTTGTGTTATACGTGCAGATTGGTCAATTATACCCTTTTCAAGTAGTCAATATATTTATTTTAGATAAAAAAACCTTTGATTTATATGGTATATTCAAGATGGCGGATCTAAATTTTAAACTATCACCATACAGCCTGAATTTTGTAGTTAAGTAGATATGTACTTGTTTCTACTTCCTAGTATACCAGTTTTGAAATATGAAACTGTTACCATAGTTTAATATTATTGTGTATATATATATATATATATATATATATATATATATATATATATTGTTTCATGAATTTTATAATGTTACCTAATACCTAAAATTTAAAGAAATAACTAGTTTGATAATTAAGTAAATTACTTGCAACTATATTCCTTATTGAATTTATACTATTATATAAAGAGGAAGAGGGTTTTTATTTGTTCGGGAAACAAAAAAAATACTCGATCAATCGCAACCAAATTTTTACCCATGTTTCTTGGCATAACTTTGAAGGGTTTTAGATATATTTCATCTCGAAAAATTTCTAGAAAAGATATATATATATATATATATATATATATATATATATATAAGTGTAGTATTGGAGATTTGCCAGTTGAAGTACTAACTTTAATGAATTGAATTAATGAACTGTGAACTGTGAGTCTCTATCAGTGCATGAATTGGGTTTGAACTAAATGGTTCCAATCAATCGAATGGATAATAATAAAAAATAATAGAATTAAATTTACGTTAAATAAAATAAATTAAAAAATGTTTATTTAACAATAACGGGCTTCCGGTAGGGTCTGCGTGTGAGGCTAGAGTGGTGAGATATACGAGGACCTCGTGTTAGGCTAAACCAATCATCACCATCGACTGGTAACAAACGGGATGCCCAGGGGCATCCCGTTTGTTGTATCTACTACAACAGCACCCCAGGGGGTGCTGTTGTAGAAGATACAATGGAGTGTTCTTATAATATCTGCAAACAATCGTCCGATTTTCAAAATTCAAAACATTGAAGGTTAACTTTTGCATGCATCAGGTACACTTTCGATCTAATAGATCACTTATTCGGAACTGTATATATATATATATATATATATACATATAAAGTTTGTTTGTTGTCGCATCACGCGAGGACCAACCGACCGATTACTTTCAAATTTGAAGGATAAATTTCGTGTTATTTCAGGGAAGGTTTTAAACCATAACTTTCTTGAAGGTTAAGATATTATTCATTATTTTTTCGCCCCCAAGTAGGGTGAAGTTGTGAATTAAAGATATTCATTAAGGGAAAAGTAGATTAATCCTTTTACTTTATTATTATATTTTTTCCACCATGACAACAAAATAAGATATGAATCTTTCGTCGTCAAAGGTGTGAGTACTTTACTCACACAAATTGGGACTGGCGAGCGAAGCGAGCTTTGCGGCCATGGAGTAGGCCCCTTGACCCCAGGAGGCCCGGAGGAGCTCCTGAGTTGACTCTAGGATTTGCGTAGGTGACTTGAACCCCAAGGGTTCATGTGCTGGCTAGACGGGCCGGCTAGTTATTTTTAATAGTTATAATATTTATTTCAAGGTTATTTTACGTTTAAAATCCAAAGTTACCAAAAGATAACACAAAAGTCTTTTTAGTCTGAGATAACCTTTTACACGGCTGTCAAATCTTGAATTTATCGTTAACAAAGGAAGAATACAAGTTTATTCTCGAAAAATAATTTATACTAAACGTAACAGAAATTTCTAATTCGGTAATTTTATTATTAGTAATATTTTCCGGTTTAAAAATTAATAAAATTCATGCTTGTTATATTTAAAAACATTTTAAATTGATTTAGAGTATTCTTTTGTAACATACTCGCATATTTTGTTTATCTAAATAGTTTTAGCTTTAATATAAATAATGAATGGGATACATTAGCAGTTGCAAAATATAGATGTAGCTAAAATAATGTAGGATGGCTGGCCGTTATTGTTACAATCCGCCAATAAACTCTCATCAAATCTCCGATACAACATATAAAGCAAAATAATAAACATCACAGCAGGTAAAATGACATCATTAAGCATGACGATATTATGACATGACGTCAGTAGAGAGCAGGTGTGCCATCATTGAAAAAACCTCATCTGCACTCTATCTGCAAGTGGAATATCTTCCATCAGATTTGTTTGCAAAAATACAAGTACCGCTCTCCATTGAGTCTTGGCGGTAAGAAAAAAATCTGATGCGGAATCACATGACTTCCATGTACGCCTATTAAATTACATATACACATTTTTTTAAATGAAAAGTACATAAAATTTTATTTCATTAATAACTTCTGATATTTTTTCATATATATTTTTTTATTGTTATTATTGAATTATTATTTATTGTAAACATTTTTTTACAATCAGAGGTTAATAATTATTAATAAATCAATATAGTTAAATTTAAAAAAAAGGAGATGAAGTCGGATTTGAACCGATGTGCCTTTTCCTTGTAAGATCCAAATATTTCATAAACTATTTTATTTGGCTATAACTCTGGAATCAATGAAAATATGTACCACTTATGATATATCGTTGAAAAGTTTTCAGTAAAGGCTTATTACTGCAGTTAAGAAAAATCCAAATGTTTATTTGGATTTTGGGCTTTTTTGGACACTTTCGGTTCAGTCGATTATAATCAAAAGGGGTGATGCACAATTAGATGTTACAACAGTCCTAAATCCAAAATTTCAACCTCCTACGGTTAATCGTTTATGGATTATGCAAGATACATACGTACGTACGTACAGACGTCACGCCGAAACTAGTCAAAATGGATTCAGGGGTGGTCAAAATGGATAATTTTTCGCGATCACAATACTTCCTTTACTTCGTACAAGGAAGTAAAAAGGGCCTATGAAATATCACCAAGAGTACACCACATTTTAAACGAAAAAGTGCGTTGGAAATGACTTGTAGCGGTCTCATGGGGATTTTCTTCTACCTAATTGTGAATGTTTCAGTAATTTATAATGCCATTTCTTGTAAAAGAGGATTCATCAGTAATTAGAATATTACTTAGGAAATCGATATGTGTTCACATTTTTTTTTAACCATCGACTGAATTTCATTCGTTTATCAAAATCAGGTGGTACTAACTTTTGTACGCTTGTTGTATGGAATGGGTATAATTGTTTTCCCGTACATTCGCCCCACTTGATTTAGAAAAACTCCGTACGGTTTATTGTTCTAATTTTGTGATGCATTTTTTGGGGGTTTGAGGTATACGATCAGAAATAATATCCAATCTTTTCTCTTTTAGATTAGATGATCTTCCGTACTTGGGTCCATAGTTGGCAGATCTATTTTCTTTAAACTTATCGGTCAAGTTTGCTCAGTAATGCGAAGTGAAACATCGATATCTACAAATCTTTAATAAAGCATTTCCTTCACGTATCTACGAGTGTAGTATTCATCACTTCATCATTACACATTTTCAACTAAAGAAATGCGATCTTTAAGTATTAAACAAATTGTCGCACAACGGAAACAAAAGGGTAAACAAACAATTCATTAGTTATGGAAATAAAATGTACTGTCAGTGCTGAAATATAGAAATCAACTGTTAACAAAATCAACTGTTAGGTTCACTGCTGGAAATATAAAAAACTAATTAAGTTATATTTTGTTTATTAAAGATAGGTAGGTTGTTTTTGTAGGTTTTATTTTATTTGTTATTTTATTGATTAAGACTCAAATGTTTTTTTGTTTAGATGTATGGTTACATTTGGGTCGCTCGTATAATTAGTTTCACTGGTATAATTAGTTGGGTCGCTCGTAAGGATGAGCGTTCATTGACGTTTAATTTTTTGTTGATCGGCGTATATTGATAATATATATATATATATAGCCCTCTGGGTTGGTCTAGTGGTTAACTCGTAGTCGTAAACCAGTTGTTAAACAGCTGATTTTCGAAGTCGAAGTTGAAAATCAGTTGTTTAAATCAGCTAATTCGAAAATCCTAGTAAAAGCTAGTTGCTTTTATACATATTTGAACGTTAGACAGTAACCGGTGTACTTTGATGGTTGGGGTTCAATTAACCGCACGTCTCAGGAATTTCGACCTGAGTCTGTACAAGGCTACATCTCAATTACATGTCATACATACCATTCCCATTTCATTGGACAGTGTAGGAGTTGCTTATTGTTTACTAATTGAACAGATTGTAACGTTCACGTAGGAAAAGTAAAAAATAAATTAAAATAAAAAAAAAAATATATATATATATAGAGAGAGAGAGAGAGAGAGAGCGTGAGAGAACATGAGAAAGAAATCGCAAAGAAAATGATACTTATACTTTTTGCTATATTCTATTCATTACCCCATTATTCAAAGATAATAAATAACATGCGGGAAAGATAGTACTTTCAATTTTAAATGTAGAATTATCAAATCTTACGTAATGCAGGTTCAGTTTTTAAAACTGCGGATCATTTAGCAGTTTTTTAACTATATGAATTTAAATCTGTTTGGTTTATTTCTATAAATTTCTTAATTGAATATCTTATAGGAATAATAATTAATTAAATAAAAAAAGAAATCATACGAGTATATATATATTTAAAACACATCTATATGTTTATATCTGAAACATTTTACACTAAAATTTTAAAATGTGTCCAATTAAATACAAATAAAAATAGTAAAAAACTGACTCCAGATAATTTTCAATAAAAAAATAAGAGAGTAAAACCAATTTAAAACAAATATTTTATCAAAAACTACATGTAATAAAAAAGTATATTTATCATCATTATAGCAATTTTTTTTTTGAATTTAAATTTATTTACAAACCGATCTGTTCCTTGTTTAATCTCCTGAATCACAAAATAATTTTTACTATAAAAAAATTAGTTTTAAATAGTATACATAAGGTCTTTTTAAACTGAAAAATGTTTATACTTTAAGGTTATTCTTCAAAGTTTTAAGTTAGAAAATCTGAAGTGATCCGGTGGGGCGTGGGTTAAGCACCCCCGCAGTTCTCTACAATAAATATCGTATATTTATGTATTCTTAAGTCGCGTTGGAGTAATTAATTGTTCCTGTAACAATTTTATAATAATCAACAATTGTAAAATAACATTTTTAGTAATAATTTACAATATGATATATGTAGATAAATAAATAGATGTAGGCTCTATTATTTTATTTTGTTTCTTTGCTTAAAAAAAAATAAGAAAAAAAAATAGAAAATATAATTTAATATTGTGGGCGAAGCTCGAGGCTAAAGGTATGGAAAGGTCAAAAAGGTTGAATAATATCTGATCAGAAGGTGGAGGCCACAATATCAGTTAAAATACATAAGACTGCGTCTTAGCATTCACAAATACATACATACAATGTATTACATTTGCGTTCGCATGAATTTTTATTATTATTTATGCGTATTGAATTCGATAAATTAAATTTTTGTGGTTTTTATAAAATAAATTACCGTGTAAAGTCCATTTTGTTGGTAATCTGAGAAATATAATATATATTTCAATTTTTTTCCTTCGTTTAGTTTTCATTATTTTGGAATAATTGTTTATTTTTTTATTATTTCATTAATATCATCTATATTAATGAAAAAATAAACGTTAACGTTAACGTTAGTATTGATTAAAGTACAATTTGTGGTATAAAAAACTGATACAAGTATCATTATTTTAAATACAACAATAAAGTAAAATTGATAACAAAAAATAGATGTTTTTTTGTAAAAGAATTACATTAAAAAATAAACAGTTTTTATAATTAATATTTTTCACTGACATTTTCATAAATGGCATTGATATCAGACAAGTGATTGGCTTGGTTTTTTTAATAATGACCTTAAAATTTCAGGAAAAGTTATATAATTAATTAAAAGTATTGCTCGTTTACTGTCTATTCTTTTGATTCTTCGTACTATTTTTTTTTCAAATGACATTTTATTGTTATTAATTCGCTTAAAGTACAGATTTCTAACCTTCAACCTTATCATAATTTTCATTGATTTGTAGAAATATTAATATTAAATTGTTAATGGCTTCATATAAATTTTTTTAGGTAGTTTAATCGTATATTTTGATTTTGAGTAAATTTTATTTGAAAATCGTTTAATTATACACTTTAACGTTGCAGAATTTTCTAGTTTTATTTTATTTATTTTTTAAATATTACATTTTTAGTGATGTTAAACTTTACAAGATGGGAAGTCAGATTTTAAAATTTTTAATGTGTTGACAAATCCAGTATTTTTTTATTTTATATTTTACTGGCGTACCCCGCCGCGACTTCGCCCACAATATAGATGTAGCTTCATTCGCAATGCTCTTCTAATAGCAAACATATTTTTTTTTATAAATAAAAAATATTTAATCAACAATATTATATTTAGATTTTCATTAAATCCTGATAAAACGATAAATAAAAATTTTTATGAAAAATACTGAAGGAATACACGGTAAACAATGAATTGTTGCCCAAAACTTAAATAAAGGAAAATAAAAAAAGGAAGATAAGAAAATTGAACAATATTTGTTAGACCAATCCATTTTATTAATGAATTAAAATAGTTTAATATAAAAGTCCAATAAAGATAAACAAAAAAATTTATTACAATCCCAAATCTAGCATCCCTATCGCGGGCTTCGCCTGTGCTCTATGGTTACTTGCGTTTCCCGTCCCGATCAGAGGGTCACGACTCCCTTCGCTCTCCCTTCCCGTTTTCTCAGGGTTCCCATTTCCTTCTCCCGTTTCTCTTTCCCTTACTTCCCTTTCCCCTTCATCTTCCCCCATTTCCCTTTCCTTTTTTATTTTTTCTCTTTCCCCTTTCCATTTCCTTTTCCCCGTTTTCCTCTTTCCCCCTTTTTCTTTTTCTATTTTCCCCTTCTTCGCTTTTTATCTTCTTCCCTTTTACCTTTTTCCATTTTTCCCTGTTTCCCTTTTCCCGATTTTTCCCTTTCTCCCTTCTTCATCGCGCATAAATCGGTCCAGTAGTTTCTTAGTCTACAGCGGACACACAAATCGGAAACATTGCAATGGAATCGTAAAATATTTAGTATAGCGTATGTTCTTTTACATCCAACAGATAGCGCTGTTAACACGAAATTTAGTTTTTTATCGATTTGAACCCCTTACAATCAAAATTTCGCAAAATCCTTTCTTGTGCACGCCTACTTAAAAATACTATATTTACTATATATATGATTGGTGAGGTTTGAACTGTGGTAAACATTTCGGGGAATTAAAAAATAGCTTCAAATAAAATATCGTAATGATTGGTTCAGTAGTTTTCATGGTTATCGAGAACAGACAAAAACGGACGTTATCTATATTCAAAAAGAATGTACCAGTTTCATTACATAATATTTTATTAAGGAAAAATAATACAAAATTCTTTCCAGATCATATATATTCTACTCATAATCAATTTTCATTTTCTGTCTTATTCAATGTGACCACCAGAAGCATCACGGACAGCATCAAGGCGATAAGAGAATTCCTTCTAGACTCATAGCAACAGCTATGAGTGAATCGAGATTCATTGCAGATCGCAGTTAATATTCGATGTTTGTGGGTAGCGGTGGACAAAAAACAAGATCTTTAACATATCCCCACAAGAAAAAATCTCATACGTTTAAATCTGGAAATCTCGCAGGCCAAGTTCAAAAAGCAAGATCTTGGACATGGTTTCGACCAGTCAGTTCATCGTCGGGACACTTTTTCATTCAAAAAAGCTCGTACCATCAGCTGCCAGTGAGGCATTGCTTCATCTAGTTGAAAAATTAAGTCACCTGAATCATATAATAGTGATTCAGAAACGGGAAAACCTTACAGTAACGGTGAAACCCATTTTTTGAACATGTCGAGAAAGGTCTGTCCTATAACGGTGTTTCCTTTGAAGAAAAATGGACCGTAAACCTTGTCCTTACATACTGCACAGAATACATTCACCTTAGGAGAATCTCTCTCATGATCAACCGTTACTTATGGGGGTTCCAATCCCCAAATGTGAATATTATGACGATTGACTGTACCATATAAGTAAAAAAAGGTTGCCTCATCGGTGAAGATTAAACGTGAAATGAAGGTTTCGTTTCCGTTTTCTTCATTATCGATTCGCAAAATCCAATCGTTTCCTTCTGTCGTTATAGGAAACTACTTGAACGAGCCGTAGTCAGTACGGTTTCATATACAGACGTCTTCTTAGCACATGCCAGATAGTCAGTTGAGGAACTGCAAACTGACGGCTAGCTCGATTTGTGGACTTATGTGGGCTACGCTAAAACGCATCACGAATTCTCTCCACTTGTTCCTCCGAAACCCGTGGTCATCCTGGATGTTTTGCTTTGTACAGACAAGCAGTCTCATAAAATTGTTGAAACCACCGTCAAATGTTCTTCCGAGAGGGTGGATTAATATCGAATCGCCTTCGAAAAGAACGAATTACCGAATTTGTTTTCGCGGACTCGGGAACATAGAACGCCTTTTGTAGTCTACTCGCCGTTTTGAGATTATTATAACTAACGCGCTCATGCGGTAGTTATTCGAAACTTAGAAACCTACTCCTACCAAACCTATCAAATGATCTGTGAGTAATTTTACAACGGTTCCATGGAACTAAAAAATTGCGTCTTGAAATCGATTCATTCTTTTTGAATAACCCGTATATTAGTGAGATAACAGTATATTTCAAAATTTTTAAAATCTGGTTGGACGCCACATGACTTCCTTGTACATCTATTAAATCACATATACATATTTTTGCTGCACATCATTTAAACCTATTTCATTTGAAAGTGAAATACGATCGTTAAATTCTTTAATAAAAGTGGACAGTTACACAATTGCTAAAATATTATGTTTATTAACGTCAAATATTTTTATAATTAATAATTCCACAATCTTACCTGAAGTATTAGGTGTTTATCTAATAATCCAATAATAAAAACTGATTATGCTACACCGTAAGGTCAAAATTAATATTTGTAACCAGTGTTCAGGAATTTACTAAACGGAATAGTTTAATTATTATCAACTTTTATTTACACGACACACCAGAAATCTTGTGCACATTACGTACAAGTGAAAAAAAAATTTCATCACTTTAAATTGAATACAATTCAAAAATATATTTAATTTTTCTATCAAATAATTAAATAAAATGATTTTTTTAATAAATATACAATTTTATAAGAATTTGGTAAGAAAATCAACAAAAAAAAATACGATTCTGAATTATAATTTTCAATTTATATTAAATAATCAGATGTTTCACCAACTCATTACATATACACATATGTAATAATGCCTATTAAAATGCATATATACACATTTTTAAAAGCGCATAAGATTTTATTTCACTAATAACTTCTGCTTTTTTCATATTTTTTTCTTTGTTATCATTACTGAATAATTATTTATTACAAAAATGTTTTTATAATCACGGGTTAATAAATTATTAATACATCAATATATTTAATTTTAAAAAAAAAGTTAAAAAATTAAAAAGGAGATGATGTCTGATTCGAATCGATGCGCCTTCGCCTTTTAGAGCCAAATATTTCATTAATTAAAATTTTATTTGGCTATAACTTTGGAACCGATGAAAATAAGTACCACTTATGATATATCGTTGAAAATCTCTCAATTATCAATGATTGTTTATTACTGAAGTTAAGAAAAGTCCAAAATCCAATTTTTTGGGGAGTTTTTGATTTGGTTGGACACTTTTGGTTCAGTCGATTGCAATCAAAAGAAGGAGATGCACAATTAGATGTACAATAATCCTAAATCTAAAGTTTCAACATCCTACCGCTAATCGTTTTTGAGTTACGCGAGATACGTACATACATACATACATACATACATAAGTACGTACAGACGTCACGCCGAAATTAGTCCAGATGGATTCAGAGGTGGTCAAAATAGATATTTCCGTTGAAATCTGAAAACCGAAATTTTTCGCGATCACAATACTTCGTAAAAGGAAGTAAAAAGAGAACATAACAGAATGTGGGCTAGAATAAATGTTAAAACGTAAATTAATTTGGTAAAATATAATAAGCTTTTAATGTGACTTTAAATAGTATCACAATTCTCAGTAGGTTTTTGATTTACTGGTAATAAATTTGTAAACGTTTAACATATTTTAATCGAGTTTAAGTTTTGCATCTGCTTTGAACATACACTGTCAAATCTAGAAACAAATCAAACTTTTCTATAAGTTTATATGTTCTGTATTGGTGAAAACTTTATTGTTTTTTATAACTCAGAAAAAAGTTTAAACGGTTTTTATTTTATATCTGTGTCCAACTGAATATCTACTGTAAAAATTATACACAAATGCAAGCTTTTCTTTAAGTTTATATTTATATATGAATAAAAGTAATATGAAATTTATGAACTTATAAGAAATTTATAAAATTTGTTAAATTTCTAACATAGTTTAAATGGTTTTTTTTTATATCTGTTTCTAGTTGAACTTACACTGTTAAATCTGGTAACAGATGCAAGTTTTCTACGGATTTTTTTTTCATTGATGAGAAATTTTTAAATCTGTTTTAGTTTACTTTAAAAAACAATTTTTTCCAGACTAAATTCCAAATATATTTCTTCTATCTAAATATGAAAAATTGAAAGAAATTTATCTATAATCTATATTAGCAAATATGAATAATATATCATTTATTTGTTTATAAATGGACAAATTTTTATTTCTGTTCAAACTAAACATATATTTTATGATTATTAAAATATTCATTTTTTTTTTTTTTTTAAAGCATTGCGAAGTTTTAGTATATAATTTGATTATTGTTGCTATACAGAGTGTATCACGAAGTTCTATCGAGACTTTCATAACCTATTTTACTTGTGGAAATAATGGAAAAAATTCATATAAACATATGTCCTAAAATGCTACGTTTGCGAGTTACGGCTACTGAAAGATCTCGCTCGAATTTCAGTTACCCCGGCGAAATGAAGTCGTACTGAAATATTTACGACGTTAATTAAGGAACTGAATTAGTGATTTCTTACGGTTTTTAAACTGAAAAAAAAATGAATAAAATAGATCCCAAAACCGTATCTACAGTAGTTGTTTAGAAATGTGGAGTGAAAACCAATAAATTATGGTAAAAAGACCCTTAAGCGGCGATGGTGGTGTAGGGGTTAACATACTACTCGCAAATTAAAAAAGGTAAAAAGACCCTGTTTTTTTTTATGTTTGACGTACAATAACTTTGTTAAATTGGTAATAAATCATAAAACTATTAAACAAAGCTTGTAGAGAATTTAATTCTGAACAAATAAGTGTAAGATACATTGAATAAAACAAAGAAAAGTTAGAAAAATCTAATTTTTTTAAGTACATTACTAATTTTTCAGAAAAGTACTTCTTCAATGCAAACAAAAACCATATCTTTTTTGTGATGTGAAAAATTTGTAAAAAAAAGACTTATTGTTAAAAACTGCTGTTAAAAATCTAAAAAACCTGGAAATTACATAACAATCTACGTAAATAAAAGACAATCTTCGTTTTGTGTGTGCCTAATAAATCTAAAACTATTTAACAGATTTCATTGAAAATACCACAATTTATTATTGTTTGTCCCGGGAGTGTTTGCATGTTATTAATTGCACATGTTGAAGAGGTACATTGAACTTTTTTTAAAAAGACGTAGAGAATGATCGATATAGACAGTGACAATCGATATAGACGATATCTCTCGATATATACTACATTAAATTTAGTAAAAGAAGTTTTAGGTTATTTATTTATCCTTTTTTTTATGATTTATGTAGTAGTGAGATTGGTAAGGTATGAACTGTGGTAAACAATCCGGGGATCATAAGAAGAAAGAAAGAAAATTAACATTAAATCGATACTGTAAATTTTATTATTTTCGTAATATAATTTGTCAAATATAATACAAAATTTATTTAATCCATGCACTCGAATTTAGCAATAGCTAAGCAATACAAATTCGCATTGCGAAGCATTGTACAATAAAAATAATTTAATAGAAATTACTTCGATAATAATTTTTTTATTAATGAAAGAAGTAAAATAAATTATTTTAAAAATTATTATTTCAAAGTTAGCAGCTCATCAACAATACGCAATACTGTATTAGTGTTTAAGTCGTTCTATAAGGTACATTAAGTATATTGGGTACTGTGAACTGTGCTGTTGTTAGCTAAGGTTTTCTGTGAATTTTAATTTGAACGTGACTGGTTTGCCATTGAAGTAATACCGTACTTATTTACAACAGAGGAATACGTTGATATGGTACCCATTTTGGGTTTGTATAATGATAACGCTGCAGCTGCTACAATAGAATATGAAACATCTTTTTCGAATCGCAGTATTTTAGATCCCAAAAAATAATTAGTACAACTTTTCGGGTAACAGATTCACTACCTAGTATTCGTACCAGCTACGATCGATCTATCTAACAAGATGAAATTTTATTGATGAAATTATTATCAATGCAGTTCAATTCAGTCCAGGCGTCAGTACACGACGTCTTTCTAAGCATATCGGAGTTTCGCATTCGATGGTTTGGAGGAAACTTAAAGAAAACAGATTTTATCCTTATCATACTTATCCAGTTCAATATCTATACCTAAGAGAATTTGTTCAGAATTAAATTTTCTATAACTTATGTTTAAATGTTTTAATGTTTATTATCTATTTAACAAAGTTATTGTACGTTAAAAAAAAACAAGGTTTTTTTACTCCAATTTATTGGTTTTGACCCCATATTTCTCAAAACCTACTGCAGATACGGTTCTTGAACCAATTCTATTCAATTTTTCAGGTCAATAACAATAATAAATCACTAATTCTGCTCCTTAATTAAAAATTTCAATGCGACCTTATCTCACCGGGATACTTAAAATCCGAGCGAAATCTATCATTCGCCGTAATTCGCAAACGAAGCATTTTAGAACATATGTTCACATGAACTTTTTCCATTATTTTCAGGAGTAGAATAGGTTATGAAAGTTCCGGGAGAACTTCGTGATACATTCTGTATGTTCTTATTACAAAAAATAAACTTTTGTTTTGAGAATAAGTACCAAACACTTTCAGAAAGATTCTTTCTTCGCGGCGACTATGTCACACTAATTACCTTTCATGCCAGTACACTACTTTAATGTGTCAGCTTATTGATTACAACAATCAATCTTTTATTTTGCTAATCCGCCTTCATCCAACGTTTTAGATAGCAAGCATAATAAGAAACAATAATACAAAAAAAAATTTATACTAAATCGATAATACTTCAAAATGTCATTGATGGAGGCCGGTTAAGTACAAGGTTCCGTAGGGATTACATCAGATTTTACGTTATTGAAATTACTATGTGGTTATGAACTCAGCAGAAACTTGAAGGCGTATTTCGTCTGCTAAAGATAGGACCTAAGGATGAATATAGGAAGTCGTTTTATACTTCAGATAACTATTAAAGAACAGCATTGGTTTTTTTTTATAGTATTGGCTTGCTTGGCATTTCTCCCGCCACACCCCATTCGGTCGCCCTAAAGCATAAGACCGAATGTCTGTGCCACAAACGGCAACTGAGCCTCGAACAGTTTAGCGACCAGTATCCTAACATAGTTCCTAGAGCTTACCTAACAGCGTGAGCGGACTAAGCGCGGTGCCATACACCACCGGCTTACGTGCCCAACCGCTCACTTGTCATATATTTGGTAAAATGGGTAGGCGCACCCCGACAACTAATTAAAATATATATATACGCCTAGGTCGCTGAATGCCAGCAAGTACATGTCCACCATTTTATAGCGCTTGGAGCCATAATAATTGGCTGAAGGTGAGCCACACACAGGGTTAGCTACCACGACAATGCGGTAAGAGTCTTTCCCTTACGCAAACTGCGGATGCTGGTTGAACAAAGCAACCGCATCTAGGAACTCCCACACGGTGCAACAAAGCGGCTGTCGCCACATTTTCTCGCCGCTTATGAGTGGCTAATTTTCCCCTTGACCTCTAAGTTCCAGGGTAGCTCGATTTCTGCCGCTCCAATAAGGAGCAGGGCAGTCAAACATCAGGTGTTCATTTGAGTGGACCTCCCCGCAGACGCACAGCTTATCAGCTGTCAAGTTAGCATGGTTGGTGAGCACCCGGGTACCCGTTGCCCTTAAAATCGAGCTCGAGGCGTACCATCCCCACAAATCCTGTATAAACTTAAGGGAAGGATATTCCCTTAGTCGTGGTGTCTCATTCCAGCTGCCATGCTTCCATCGCGAGGCTCTGCAGCCTCTTCCGCAGACAATTTAATTAAAGAACAGTAAAAAACAGCATAAAATAACACGGTTAAAACAGTTTGCATCGCGTACTTTTAATATCATATGTAGTCATCGATGTAGCTTCTCGCAATATCATAATAGTTTTCTCGCAATCAGGCCCATCAAAATATCAGAATAAAGCAGCCGCTAAGTCTGTTTTCATATGGCAACAGATTTGATATTATGGTTTAAAATTCAGGTTAATATTATTTGTATTAATATGCGTTTAGGAATATTTAAAAAATAAATCTTGATTTTTCTATCGATCACGGTTAAGAACGTACCCTCCTCCCATTTCACTATTTAACCGGTTTAAGAAAGAGACTGACAGTTGGATTATCGCCTGAAGCGTATATAATATGTATATCTGAATAATGAAAGGGTTGTACGCGTTGCTGTTTCAGCCGAAGCCCTGAAGTAAACAATAAGTATACTTATCGGTTCAGTCGCAATAATTTAAAGTAATTTTAAACGACGGATCTGCCATTAATCATCTAGAATTCCCCACTAAGTTACGGTATTTTGTTTCTTTCAAAAATTGTTTATCTTAATTTCTTTTGAAAAATATTAACACTATTTTATTTTACTATATTAATCCGATTTCCTGTAATCAAAAATAAAATAAGAAACTAATAGTAAAGTTAATATTTTTTTTAAGTTAGACTTGCAGAGCCTTCGGCGATCGTCAGACGGGCCGATCCGATCCTGTCTCGATGTACCGGTACATTTAAGTGTATAAAATATATTAGCCTTAGGTCTGTGGTTCACGGACTACATCGGTTCTACGTCATGCGGATTGAAATTACAAACTAGTCTTAAGTTAAATAGAAAAAACGGTAAGTACGATAAATGAATGCAAGAAAAATTATCTTTAGATCTAATGACACAGACATCGATTGAATATTAAGTATAATAAAAAAAATAATTCTGTCGAGAATATATATATATTTTTTTTTATTTGTATTTCATGATTATAAAGTCGGAAGAAATAAACAAACGGTTAGACTAATAATTTTATCAAATTATTATTTACTTTACAATAAAATGTTTAAGAGTTACTTTAAAGCTATATTTTGTAATTTTTTTTAAAATTATAACTTATTAAAAAACAGATGATACATTCACTTAAAAACGTGAGAATAATTCGTCTGTCTTGTTAAATATATTTTAAGCTTTGTGAACTTATAACTGAAAAATAATGAACAGTTCATCTTTATTAGCAATAGCACGCGGATTGGCCCTCATAATTGCAATTAGCTCCAAGCAAATAACTCCTCCCGCTGTTACCTCTCCTCATCATCATTTCATCATATCATCTTACTTTATTTATTTCTTTTTAAAGAAAAACCGGTTCTTTAACATCCAATAAAAGCTAAGAATTTTCTAACGGGATTATTGCTGTTCATCAGTTTATAAACAACTTTGTATTATTCAGTTTTTTAAACTAATTTACAAACTTAATTCTAACAGGCAATTAGCTACTTCAGCGAATTTTTTTTTTTTTTTTTAGGGGGAAGTTCATATACTTAGCTTATGTTATTAGATATAAAAATTCCCAGATACTATCCCAATTCTCAGGAACAAAATTTTGATAAGATTAGGAAATTTGTTCATGGGCTAATAATTCTTGTTTCTATTTATTTGATTGACACTATGCTATATATTCTAAACTGATGAAGATTAGTCCAATGAATAACATTTATTTGTTAACTCCCGACTAAAATCCCAAGTACTTCCGTAAAATTCTTAAACAAACAATCTAAAATTAAATAATTTTTTCTTTTGAATACTGATGTAAATAATTTTCAAAACACAATTTTTTGTGCGACATTTTTTAATCCCTTGACTTATTTATAGTTTCATAATGCTGAAGAGCGAAAAAATTTAAAACCTGACAGCGCGGAACGATAGCATGATCCAACACTGAATCCGTTAGCTGCTTCGCATCTGCGCCTTCCATAATTTTACTTAATTTAGATTGTACAGTTACTGATCAATAGTTAGCAGGCGATAAATTCACCGGGTTGGTCTAGTGGTGAACGTGTCTTCCCAAATCAGCTGATTTGGAAGTCGAGAGTTCCAGCGTTCAAGTCCTAGTAAAGCCAGCTATTTTTACACTGATTTGAATACTAGATCGTGGATACCGGTGTTCTTTGGTGGTTGGGTTTTAATTAACCACAAATCTCAGGAATGGTCGAACTGAGAATGTACAAGACTACACTTCATTTACACTCATACATATCATCCTCATTCATCCTCTGAAATATTATCTAAACTGTAGTTACCGGAGGCTGAACAGGAAAAAGAAAGAAAAGAAGAAAAAGTTAGCAGGCGATAAGCGGTCTCCTTAGTAAATAAGAGAAACTGATGAAGTGCGCAAAGAAGTTGGAATAACCCCGTTCTTGATAGATCTGTTCATCAAAGTTGTGAAAGGTTTAGTTAGATACTCAGAACAGTTATACAGAAGGAGCGGATGCATGCCATCCGGGCCAAGGGCTGAGTTAACGTCCACAAACTATCAATGAGTAGATGATGGATTTAAGCTGATTTTAAACCAGCTGACCACAGTATGTAAATAAATATACATCGCGTTGTTTTTACTTTTATTTCAACATAATTGTTTTTTGCCTTTGATGTCTTACCAATATGTTTTCAATCTTTAAATTTGAATTCGTTTTTGTTCTTCTGTTCTAAGTTGCCTCATTTTGCTTTTGGCTTTCATTTTTTGGAAAATCTGTTGTAAACATTTTTCTTTTATACCTTTCCTCTGCCTTTATGTCTATTTATTTTAGTTCTTTTTCCATTTTTTAAACCGAAGATTTGCTCTTAAGTTTAAGGAAATAACTAAATATTTGCTTTAGTAATCTGTTTTCATTACTTTTTTTTATTTTAATATCATTCTTTTTAAATATCCAAAGAAACTTAAATCCTTTTTCGTATCGAATCTTAATTTTTTTCAAATATCGTAGACAGATCTTCATTAGCACCTAATATATCAGGTTGTCTAAAATGTATTGAGCCTATGGAGGTCAAAATTGAGAATACATCTATTGATTTTTGAAAGTAACATTATAAGATCACATATACACGATTTTTTTCGATGAACATCTGCCATTTTTCCGTCAGCACCGTAATCTCGTCGCAATAGAACTTCTGTTTTAAATTGTGTCATGTGATTTTGATAGGCCTCTTTTGAAAGAAACTTAACACCATTCATTGAGTTCTGTGAAGACCGAAACAAATGATAATCTGACTAGGTCTTGGCTGTACGGTAGATGCATTAAAATCTCTCAGTCAAGTTCTCTCAATTTCTGACGGATCATTCAAGATATACGTGTCTGGAGTTGTCAACGTGGTATACGACACTCTTTCTGTTGACTGGTTCAGGCCGTTTCTTTTGAATTGCTAGATGCAATGCCGCTAATGGTCGATAGTGCAGATCTGAGTCTATCGTTCTGCTTTGCAGCAGCAGTTTGTGATGCACGATGCCCTTCCAATCCCATCAAACGCACAGCATAACCTTCCTGGGCGTCAGTGCGGGCTTTGTCACAGACTGTTAAGCTTCTCCTCGCTTCGACCACGATCTTTTTCGCACGTTGTTGTGGTAGGTTTTCACCAGTCGTGATCAACTGCTTCAGAAATGGTTTGATTTCGTTACGTTTCAATAGAGATTTACAGATAGGAATTCGATCGAATAAATTTTTCTGAGTCAGATTGTGTGGTACCTGGTGGTTCTTTTTGTAGCCAGCTTTTTCCAAATAGTTTAACACTGTGTGGTAATGGATGTTTAAGTCATTGGCAATGTCGTGACTGCTTACATGCCGGTCTTCCTCGACTTTTGCCAGAATAAACTAACGCTCTCTCGTGCGCTAAAGGCTCAATACCTTTTGGACTAGCTATTATATTTTACTGTATTTGCACCTTGAGGACTAATGTTTTCCTTTCTTTTTTAAGGATTATTTCCAGTGGGCGTTTTTTTGAAACTGATTATCGGAAATTTTTTTTAATTCTTAAAAACAAATCGTTTTGTAATCGCCTTAAACATTTTTTCTTTATGTAGTCTCTTAACAAAACTATTATATTTAAATTTGTATGACTTAGGTAAATGATTAGAAAACTGGTAAGTTCTGTTTACTGCAATTCTTACAGGTTTTTGTTTAAATAAATTAATGAGATAGAAAAGAGTAGTAAGTTTATGTTTAATACGGCATCAAACTTTGATGTAATGGTTTCATAAAAGATAAAGATTTGTGAAGCTATCTCCTCATTTTATTTCCTAGTTTTTCACAATTCTTTTTCTGTTTTACCAAGAGAAAATTAAAAGATAAATCAGGAAACAGATAATGAGTACTGTTTGGATATTGCATTTATTAGTGAGAAATGTTTCGCATCTTATTTTACTTAAATTTTTTTCACCTATCAGATCCTAAAGATCTTCTATGCTCAAGTATCTACCGATTTTATCTCTCTTAATAGATGCAAGATTTTCTATGAATTTTAGATTTATTTGTAAATGTCAACGCTGTTTAAACGACTTTTAATTCTACATCTGTTTTTAATTGAACATATACTATTAAATCTGGAAACATATTTAAGCTTTTCTATAAACTCATATATCCCGTGATTTTTTTTTCAGAATAATCTATGTAAAAATGGACACGAATATTTTTTTTACCAGTAATTCTACGTATACACAAGCGTTTACTGTTTTTCACCGGGATTTAGAAAAACAATCAATCTTAAACTGTCAACCGCATCAAATTAAACGATGATTAATTGGCCTATCGTTTACTTTCATGGTAGTTATCAATATTAGAGGCGACAAGTAACAATAATTAATTTATAGATCTCTATAAATATATTGCATGAATGACTGCATCTTTTCATAATTCCAAACCGTAATAATTTATGATAACCAATTATAAATGAGTAAACAATTGATTTCAGCCAACCATAAACCAGCTAACTACATATGTGATTAAGAAATGGGTTATTTCTACTCTTATTTCTACATAATTTACTTTTATCCATTATTTTAATATTGCTTACTTTTTATCTAACTCGGTTTTTTTTAATGTTCCTACCCAAATTTAAAAAAGAAAAAAATAATTAACAAATTTATAATAATGCACTAAATTTTATTAAATGAGTCTAATTAAGTATTTATAATCTATGATCAGTTAGCTATCTATAACGTGTTCAAAAAAATCGAATTGAGAATAAAAAAGGGAACTTTTTACGGCTCTCAACTTTTACTTTACTTTTAAGCACTCAAACTTACTTTTAAACAAACTTTTAAGCACTCAGTTTTACTTTTTATAAGCACTCAAGATTTATATCGGTTTGAAAGTTTGTATTTGACAAATTATACTAAAACTAAAGTAGTAGTAACTAAAACCATGCTTTTCTACATCTAAACTATTATATAAAGAGGAAGGGGGGTTTTTGTTTATTCGGGATAAACTAATCGATCAATCGCAACCAAATTGTTTATCCATATTCCTTGGCATAACTGAGTAGGATTGTAGATATTTCATCTCGAAAAATCTCGAAGAACCAGCCGATCGATTGCTTTTAAATTTTCATACATACATACATTCGTATTATACCATGAAAAGTTTGAAGCCACAGACAGAGGCCCTAGCTCCCTTGAAGGTTAAAATAATAAAAATCTTCATTATTTCTTCACTCCCAAGGAGAGTGAAGTTGTAAATTAAAGATATTCATTAAGTAATAAAAACATTAATCCTTTTATTTAATTTTTATATTTCTGTCTCCATGGTAAATTTGAATTTTTCGTCGTCAAAGTTATGTGTACTTTAGTTACCATAGCTACTATTATTCTGACCTTTGTAATTTAATTTCTTTTTCAGGTTTCTATAAATCCTGAATACATTAATTGTTATTTATCAGTATTATTCTCACAATGATGAGAATAATGATGATTATTCTCATCAATAATCCCCGCACTGTTTGTTACAGTGCGGGGGTCCATGGGGCGAAGCCCTCTGGATAGACAGGAACTGCAACCGATGCGAGCTCTTCTGATGTCCAATACGCCGTTCTCCTGCAATACAGGAATGGCCAGCGAAGCGAGCTCTGGGGTAGGCCCCGTGGTCCTGGGAGGCCCCGAGGAGCCCCTGAGTTGGCTCCGGGTTTTGCCTGGGCCGACCTGGGCCTTGAGGGTCCAAGTTCTGACTAGACGGCTCGGCTAGTGTATTATCCTCAAAGCTACATTTAAAACTCCATTGGATTAGAACCATATGCTTTACAAAAATTTATAAATTTTCTTTTTTTTTATTAATACGGATGACCTCCTTCATAAGAAAGAGGTTTTATTAATATCGGTGATTTATTAATATCGATGACCACTTTTTTAAGTGTGGGGGGGTGGTACTCACTAAGTCACTTAGATGTCATTGATTTTATCACTTCTTCCAGTGAAAAAACATTTACGATAAAAAGAATAACTCTAATAGCTCTCAAACTACTTCTTACTCATTCCGTAGTTTTTGTGGGTTTATAGATTTCCTACGGAGATATTATGGATTTTGTAAGAAACTTCTACAATTTTTTTTCTATAAGATGTGACTGTATGCGTATGTAGGCCGTGCATAAAAAAAACTCACAGTTGTCAGCTTTTTTTATTTTTTCGTTGATGATTAATTCATCATATAAGCTCAAAGTTTCTGCAAGGGAAAATAGAATTGAAATGTTTTAGTATATTGAAATTATCATACTTGACTGGGACTTGAATCGCAAGCTTCTAGATGAAAGGCTGAGACCAGTCTGCCACGGAGATTGGCATGAAGATGTTTCTGTTGTAATTTCGTAATGAGTTTCTTGATAACATTAAAATGGAAGATTTTTTTAACAAAACATTTCATGGTGTACATACATAGGTGATTAAAAAGATTGTTTTCCCCGTTAGTAATGAATATATATTTTTTTATAAATAATATTACAAAGCCTGATATTCTGATACTTAAAATATATTCGCACAGAAAATTGATTGGAATATTTAAGTAACAAAATATAGCTCATGCTCTCTTTACTTCATTTCTCTGCATTTTTTTTTACTTTTTATCAGGCCGCAGGTTTTTCATTAAACAGTTTTAGCAGCAGTTTAGCAGTTTTTAAGGCCTACCCAAACCACAGATTAAAAAATGTATTGATAACATTTAAAAATAAAAAATAAAACTGACGATAAAATTAATTAAAAATTATTAAATAAAATCTTTCTGCTTAAGAAATATTTAGAAAATTAAAAAACAGAACGGCTATCCGTTTCTTTTTTTTGTTTTTTTTTTGGTGTTGCATTTCAATATGTCAAAATTTAAAGAAGAATTAAATTTTTTTTCTGTTTTAGTTCGTTTTTTGAAGTCGGTTTTATAATTTTTTTTTATAACCCTACCTAATTTCTTATTTTTATACCAACTATTGTTTCAATTACTTCATAATGTAGAATACTCTTACCAAAATATTTCATAAAAAAATTTCATTTCACTTTTTATTTCAACAATTAATTTACAATTCGTTAATTTCCATATCAAGTGAAAAATTTATTTATACTGTTAAAAAATCTTAGAATGTAAATTTATATTATCTGTATTACAATTGTTTTGTGCTTAAGATACAATACGTTTTCTCTAGATGATTGAAGTAAAAAATGTAACAAATAAACAAAAGAAGCAGAATACCTTTTGTTTTAATAATTATATATTTTTAAATAGTAGTAATCTACTGAGGCGATGATAAATTCATTCAAATCTATGAACCATGTTAATAAATAAAAATACAACAGAGTTACATTACCGTTTAATGAATTCTCTTAGTCATGATTAAAAATTTATATTAAAAAAGAAACATTAGAAACAAGCAGTCAATGAACTTTTCTTATTTTCTATTACTTTTTTACATTAGACTATTCAAATTCATTTACTTGTTATTTTATTACAAAAAAAAAAAACATTTAATAAAAGGAAAGAAAATATACCGTTACACACAGTTCGTTTAAAATGTAAATGTGTGTATGTATGCGTGTGCGTTTTTATGTATATATATATATATATATATACACATAAAAATGTGTATATATATACGTATATGTGCGTGAGAACCAGAATCAGGTACCCGTATAAAATTAACATTCTAAAGCATTAATTATTCCGCAAATCGAATCGTAATATGAAAGAAATAAAACTGTACTAGTCGCAGTATATCTTTGTCGATGAGTTGAAGCTTAATAAATGGCTCACAGTAACGGTAAAAAATCAAGAGTTGTCTGTATTTACTTTAATATAAAATCATTTTTCTTTTACCCTATACAGTTTCACTGTAAATTTTATCCAAAGTACTAAACGGAAACTAAAATACAAGCCCTTTTTTATACTTAGTTACCTCCTCCTTTTTCTTTTCCTTCTTAGGTCAGTAAGTCAGTAATAAGTGATCTTTTTACCAGTATGAGATCAGAAAAGAAAATTTTAATAACACTTATCTTAGCTGCTTAATAACCAACCTTTTTTTCATTATTCTTTACTAAATAGATCATTTTTTATCATCGGTTTCAGTTTTCGGTCATTTTTGTAGGTTTTATAAAATTAAAAACCTCATTTAGATAAATTGAATATAAAAAAATCTATATAGTAATTAAAATTAATTATGATTTTTACTACAGGTTCGAAACCGTTTTTTATTATTTTTATCTTAAAAAGCTTTCTTTTAAAATAATGGCTACTTAACTGCTGGAAAGCCCTATAACAATCACGTACTAACGTAGATGCAAATAAGGTATTATAGATTGCTGTTCATTAGACGAGATGATTTAACAATGAGTAATCATTTCTTGTAGAAATTAATATACGTTATTCAAACTGGCCTAAAATATTTTATCCTATATGTATTTATAAGAAAATATCACTTCATTCGTGATATAGCCCACCGGGCTGGTTTAGTGGTTAACTCGTCGTCGCAGATAAGTTGTTTAACAGCTGATTTTTGAAGTCGAGGGTTTTGAGGTTCAAATCCTAGTAAACGTTAGTTGCTTTAAAACGGATTTGAACACTAGACAGTGGATATCGGAGTACTTTGATGGTTGGAGTTCAATTAACCACACCTCTCAGGAACGGTCGGCCTTCCTCTCTACAACACTACACCTCACTTACATGTCATAATTTTATCTTTTCCTTTTTTAGATGATTAATTCACCATATAAGCTCCAAGCTTGTGCATGAGAATATGAAATGGGAATTTTTTAACGTATGAAAAATGTTATGCCTGACCGGAATTCGAACTCAGGACCTTCGGATGAAAGGCCAAGATGCTACCACTCCACCACAGAGATCAGCAAATACTTATCACCCTCAATGGGCCGTGGGGGGAAGGTTGCTTATTGTTCTCACTGGCTGAACGGATAGCAACAATATAAATATTAGGAAAACAATTCGCGATGTAACAATGTTTTTTTTTTCATTATTGCGCGCATTTGCTTATTTATACAAATCAACCCTGAAGTTTTCTCTTTTTCCGGACCGAATAAATATATAATATAATATGACAGAATAAATATAATATATTATTTGAAGAATTGTAGCTGAGAAACCGTTGATAAATGAGAACGTTAAATTTGGACGAGAACTATAAGAATTAATATTTTTTTACGTTTTTAAAAAGCGTGAATCTAAAGGTAATTTAATAATTTTTTTTTGCATAAAAATTAGAAAAAGGGATAAATAGATACAAATATCTCAACTTTTTCCTTTATTATCTTTAATGAAAAATTTCGGTAATGAAAAAAAATTGCATACGTTAACAGAAAATTTATTTGGGAATAAATTCAATAAATTCTCAATTTTGTTGTTTTAATATACGGATGAAATGAATAAGTAAGTTTGAAACTCATCAGTAAAGATATAAAGAGATTTACATTTGCTTTTGTCATGAAAAAAGTTACCTTTCAAAAGAAAGAAAATATGATGAGAACATTTTTAAAAAAATAATAAAATTCTTGTGAATATAAATAAGCATGTGAAATAAATTCACTATAAGGGAACTTACTAAATAAAATTATTATTTTTTTTTTAATTTTCTGGTGAACAAAAAAACTTTTTTTCACTAATAAATACGTTAAATTTAAAAAGTAAAAACTGCCGTATGTTATTTTAAAATATGTTTAAAACATATATCTCTCTCTTTTTCTGTTTAGCCTCCGGAACCACCGTAAGGTATTACTTCAGAGGATGAATGAGAACGATATATATGAATGTAAATGAAATGTAGTCTTGTACAGTCTCAGCTCCATTATTACTGAGATGTGTGGTTAATTGAAACCCAATCACCAAAGAAAATCTGTATTCACGATCTAGTATTCATAGCCGTATAAAAATAACCTAAAATATTTTTTCAAAGCTTACCTTTAAAATATATCTTCTCATTCGAAAAAAAAACACGCTCGTAACAACACCGGACAAGCTAATATTTGCCATTCAAGAGAAATATCACTAATGTCAGTGATAAAGATTGACAATTGTGGTTGAAATTATTACAAAAAATAAATAAATAAATAAAATAAACTTATTTTATAAATTTGATTTGGCAAAACATATTCATTTTATAAATGAATATAAAATATTCAATATAAAACATATAAAACATTTTATATAAATATAAAAGCTGGAAAAGTATTTCATAACTTTAATAATAAAAATTAAGAGTTAGAGACAAAAAAAAAACAGAATATATTTTGGAGGTGGGGAATAAATTTTAAGAAACGTTTTTCCAAAAATATTCATATATAGGTTAAGCTTAGTAAATTTTCTTTAATAAAAGTTTCTCTGGATCTAAACACCCTTCAATAAATGGTAAAATAAGAAAAATAGATTTTTCAGAAAACTTTTCGGCATTTTAGGTCTGCATTCTGAATATTTTTTATAGACTAGATGATCCTAAAAAGATTTGCAAAAAACCCCGTACCTCATTTTTGACATTACCACACTTTCCCCTTAAATATTTTAGCTATATTCGCCGGGAAAGGCGTCTATTTATTATATATTAAGTAATAATAAAAGTGAAAATTATCGTCTAGTGAATCTCGAAATTCACTAGACAGAAATTACATCGTTTTCTTCGAGATTATATCACCTGACAATATTTATTATCTCCATTAAAATGTTTCACTTAATTTTATTTTTAAAACAGAGACCAGTAATTATGATCTAGAGTTCACCACCCGCATAACTCCTCATGGCTTTAGTAAAATTCAAGGTAATGTCATTGAAAAAGAATGGGTAATCATAGAGAAATTAATTTAATGCCTATTATATCAATTATTGCATTAATGAAAGTTACATCTCAACTTCCTTGTATGTTATATCGTTACATACCCTTGAGAGGTTGTGTAGTGTTTGAATCAGTATGTGTAAATCATAATAAACCATATTTATTCTTTTATGCGCGAGGATGTCAGGGACTTATACATAAAAGATTTCTTTGATTTTATTTTGAGGCTAGCTGTTTATTTTAGACATTAAACTGACTTTCTCGCTTTAATGGAGTTAACATCTGCTGTGATGGAATATAAACTAACATAAAAATTATTTTCTGTCAAATTTACTTCAGTGTTTATTACTTTTTAACCGATTTCAAAACAGGAAGTTATCAATTCAACCCCGTGTGTATTTTTTATTTTACTTACACTCAAACCTTACTTTTTACCACACCCTTCGATTTTTATTTTATAAAATAATATCATACGAAGTTTCTCTGGAAGAAACTTCGTAAAATCTTACACTTTCTGGAAAAGTGTAAGATTTTTGAAAAGAAAAGGCCTACATAAACAGTTTGAAGATATATTTTTATCAATATCGTTTTACTTTTGGATTATTGCAAAACATTATTCTGATAATCAAAGTTCTTTCATTCCAGAATTTAAAAAAATTAGTTAGAAAAATTTAAATAAATAAATTATAAATAAACTTCCACATTTCAGCTAGTCTTAGCTTAATTTCGGCGTAAGTCTCTTAATATCATTTCTCAGCATTATTTTTCTTATTTTTATCAAGCCACATGTTTTTGTATTCATTCATTTGTTAATTTTTTGTTGATTAACCCAAATTTTAAATAATAAAATTTAAAAAAAAACAATTTAACAAAAAATAATTCTTTTTTAACTCTTTTTTTTCAAATTCCTTACTTTTTAAAATTGATTAAATTTAAAATCGATTTAAATAGATCAAAAATATTTAAATCGATTAAAGGTTAGTAAATAGTTATGGTAGTTGTTTTTGTTTTCAATTTGATGCTGATTTCAAAAATTTAAATATAATGTTCAAGAAAATTAATAACTTTCATTTCTTACAAGTTTTAGTACAGTGTTAAGTCGATTTTTATTTTGTATAGTTTGCAGTTACCACACAGAGTGTATTGCAAAGTTCTCCCGGGACTTTCGTAACCTATTCTATTCACGAAAATAATGGAAAAAGTTCATAAAAACATAGGTTCTAAAATGCTTCCCTTGCGAGTTCGGTTAGTGAAACATTTCACTTGGATTTCAGCTATCGTTCGATTGATCAGCTGTTGTTTTATTATTCTCAACTTTGAAATAATAATTTTTCGATTAATTTATTGTATTTCTGACTTTAATTAAAAAATTATTATCTAAGTAAATTTTATTTATTTATTTTTATTTTACAATTCAGTAATTTCTAGTTTTTTTTAATATTTTTGACAGTAAATTATATTTTTACAAATTTTTCACATCACCAGAAAAGAATTTTGTTTTTGTTTACATTAGATTATTACTTTCCTGGCAAATGTAGTAATTTACTGTTTCTAGATAGAATTCGAATTATTCTAACTTTACTTTGTTTTATTCGATCAATACCAGGTTTGGTTTTTTACATCATTTTGTTCAGAATTAAATCCAATACAAGGTTTTCTTAATAATTTTATGTGTTTATTACCCATTTAACAACGTTATTGTACTGTTATTGCTTTGTCAAATATAAAAAACAGAAATTTTGACCGTAATTTATTGGTTTTCACCCCAGATTTCTCAAGAACTACAGCAGTTACGGTTCTGAGACCTATTTTATTCAATTTTTCAGGTCAGAAACCATAAGAAAATCACTGTTCTTGCTTCTTAATTAACGTCCTAAAAATTCCAGTACGACCTCATTTCAGCGGAATAGCTGAAATCCGAGCGAAATGTTTCACTAGTTATAACTCGCAAACGAAGCATGTTTTTTTCCATTATTTTCACTAGTAGAATAAGTTATGAAAGTCCCGTGACAACTTCATGATGCAATCTGTATAGCGGAAAGTATGGTAATCAGGTCATTGTAGACGTTAATGTTTCATGATCCTCTTATAACTAAAAAACACAATTATAGCATTTAAAACCTCGAAGAATGTATATATGTAGTACGTATGAATGGATGTTTGTAAGTTGGGCCGATGAAACCCACCCGGTTGGTCTAGCGGTGAACGCGTCTTCGCAAATCAGTTGATTTCGAAGTCGAGAGTTCCAACGTTGAAATCCTAGTAAAGGCAGTTACTTTTATTCGGATTTGAATACTAGATCGCGGATAAAGGTGTTCTTTCGTGGTTGGGTTTCAATTAATCACACATCGCAGGAATGGTCGAACTAAAACTGTACAAAACTTCACTCAATTTATACTCTTGCATATCATCCTCTGAAGTAATATCTGACGGCGATTCCGGAGGCTAACCAGGAAAAAAAGTTGGGCCGTTGAAGATTATCAAACAGTTGTTGGTTGGTTGTTGTAGACTGAATCGATTAAATAGATCAAATTTGGCCCGACGGTTTTGCTCTATAGGGTATTGATATCACTTAATTCTGGTCGTAATTGGTCAAGGAGCAGAGAGGTACAGACATTATTGTGCCGTATCCCGAATTTTTACAAAAAAAGGAGGTAAATTTTTTTCTCATAATACCCCTTTGGTAGCTAAGATACATTTTGATGTTGTATGGTCTTATTCCAACATCCATAGAGGGATGGAGGTAAAAATTTCTTTTTCCTTTTTCCGTTTCTGGATTCAGCTATTCCTGTACTAATTAGACGATTCCATTCAATTAACATATTATATATCAGACAATTTCATACACATGTGAAAAACTAATAGGTCTTCACACAGTGGTTTTTTTTTTTTTTTTTTTGCTTTTTTTTATTAGTTATTGTTTTTATTATATCTTCAGAGAGGATTAACTGATCTTTATAAAATTTTGTAGGATGAATTCTTAGTACGGTTCATTGATGCCTGTTTATTTTAAAATTCATTACACGATATTTTTTTTATCAAGCAAAATCTTCAACAGAAATTAAACCAAAATGTATTTATTAATTTTTTTTTTAAGCTATAACAGTTTCAAGTCTATGAGGTAGCCGTCATTAGTGACACTTACACTATACAAATTTTCTACCAGTAGAATTGCAATTGCTGGCATTTTTAATACTAGTTACATGTTTCACTCTAGGTATTACCATGGAAATCTTGCTAAATAATTTTTTTAATTCTTAATTCTTCTATTCATACAAGTATAATAAAATGATAACTAGAGTTCTCCCTCTACACGCATTACGCAAAAAACTACTGAACAGATTTTATTAAAACTTTGCAGAGTTATACCTTAGAGGCTTGATCATTATCTTAAATTAGAATCTTAAAGGGAGTTTTTAATCCACTGGATTAAGAAGCACTTAATCCATAAAATATTTAATATTTTATCAATTCATTATTATTAGCTTAAATTGTTATTTATCAGTATTATTCTCAAAACGATGTGGATAACAAACATCAGCGAGGTTCCATGTAGCAGTGGGGGCTCCGCCCCATGGCTACTATATACATACATATATATTCATTTTATAACTTTTCTACTCTTCCGTTTTATCTTTCATGAAAGACAATTCATTAATTAACAAGTCTTATTGTTTAGATCTATATATATATACTCAACAAAATACTCTGGACGTCGCTTCCTTATGATGTTTTAATTACACAATCCTCTTGTTGCTGAAGAAGCAAATTGCCTGTCAAACGGGTCAGAACAAACAAAGTAATCTTATTCTATTCATAGATAAATTAATTATTGATGAAATAGTTTTACTCACTGTATATTTTTTTATCTAACCATTAGTACAATGACTGGCGACCGGTTAATACAATTAATAATTAAAAACCTTTTATAAATTTATCTATTTTTAATTATACAATTCATTTTTAAATAAAAGGCTGATGATTAATCTATATTCCTATTCAATAATTCTTATTCATAGTGGTAACAGTAGAAAAATGATGATAAAGATTTGCTGCTTTAAGGCATGAAATTAATAATTAATGTTATTTACTACTATTTGGAGTACTTACCTGTTATTTTTTAATGTTTAAAATGAAATAGAATTAAACGTTTTTTAAACCCGTCGGCTTACTGTAACTATTATAAAGTTTTATTATGTTTGTCGGTCCTTTAGTTTGTTTTTTTTTATTAGTTATTTATTCATTTATATAAGATGTTAATCACATAAAATAATCACATAGATGAATAATCACATAAAAAACCGTAATATACACAACAGTAATTATGACTAAGTAAAATATACGTAAAAATGTAAATTCTTAATATAAAAAATTAGTTAACTAAATAATTAGAAAAATCTACGCAAGCTTACCTTATTATACGGTAGTTGTTCTGTGCAGTTTATTAAACTGCCGCTCTTTCATGAATTTTTTTAAAAAAAAAGGTGACAACACAGTTGTAGTACTTTCCTGTAATTCGGCTTTTTTTTGTAGAGGTGGGGGAATCCATTTTACAGACGCCGAAGCAGTGTCGGGGTCGCTAACAGGTCCCGCTAGGTTTTAGGAAGAGCGTATGTATACCTGCGCATTACCGACTAAACCTCCACCTTGTCTAATCCACCCTCTCTGGCATTGCTAATAACGCATTCCATCAGGAAGGGGGAGATCGCCCACACAAACACAAACAGTCAAACGTCACATCATACTACAAGTACAGATCATAAGTTGAAAATACAGTACAGATTCTTACATGAGATCATTAAATAATCAGAACAAAATACAAATATAAAATGATAAAAATGATACATGATCAAATACAGCTAATCAAGGTCATAATATAAACAATGTAAGATTTTTTCCCCTTCTTTCTCTCCCGTCATGCGGCATACACACACATCTTAATTTAGCATGTCAGTGCTATCCTAGCGCTCCTTTTGGTGACAAAGAATACTACTGACGCAGTATACCCACTTAGTTAGTAGTTTTAGAGTATTTTTTGGGGGGGGGTGCGATTTTGAAAAACTTTTTTTCCAAATATTATTTTTTTATTGTTAACAAATGTACCTAAAAAATATATGACCTTAATTAGGCGAAATCTCGAAATACTGAAGGTGACCTTGCTCTACAGCCTCACCCCCTTGACCTTTCGTAACCTATTCTACTCACGAAAATAATGGTTAAAGTTCATATAAACATATGTTCTAAAATCCTTTCTTTGAGTATTTTTTGAGGGTTTGTAAATATTTAAATTATTTCGTAATTATAACAAATTGTTTAGTATTCTTGAATTCTAATTTTGTATCAAAAACCATATATTTTCCTCTTCTTCCTAATCATTCACAGTAATATTTTATTTACCCTTTCTGAAGTATTCGATTTTTAATAATTTGTATTAGTCAATTTTTAAAACTTAAAAAAAAACTGTACATGTTTAACTTGATTCGTTTGTTTTTTTAATGCTTACTCAAATGCTTACTCTTCAAAAAATAGACGAGTTCGATGATTATTTTCTTTATTCTACTGTGTAGTCTGTATAAGTGGAAAATGTTGGAAAATGTTGTATAAGACGAATAATATTGGTTTTCATAAACGATTTGAAGATTTCTTTTCGTTTTTTTTTTTTGACGATTAATTTTGAATTTTAATGGCGTAATGATATTTATTGTGGTATTGAAAGTAATAAGCACAAGAAAATTAGTCGAAAAAATTAGGTTAGAATTTTAGTTCAAATTAGATTAGAAAAAATTAGTCGAAAAAATTTTTTTTCCACCCTATTCTCCTGGGCCGGACATACAACTAAGTAAAGCTCAACCCAGGGAAGTGTTCTTTTACTCTAAGGGAGCCTCCCCGCCCACCGGCACGGCAGTTCGGCCCGCACGGTCGGATCTTTTGATCTTTATTTTGCCTGCTTCTAAACCCCCGGGAAGGGATAACCGGCCCGACTATGTCGTTCCCGAGCTCCGCACGACGGCCGGGTCTCGGTCTTAATTTTTCCCTTGACTTACGGGAGCCCCGGAGTTCCCATCCGCTCATTGGAACCAGCACACCTAAGCATACCGGTCCTCACGGATGAGGCTATCCGCCCTTCCTACGCTTAAGTTCACAGCGTCTCCCTCCAGCGTCCTTAGCGCGTAACACATTCATAGCATACGTGTCGAAGACCCTCCATTTCTTTTCTGAGGACAGCATGAAGGGCATCAGGTTTTCGGGTCTTAATCTGTCGATTCCTGCTTGAGTCCGCCAAAGGTGCTATTGTGCACACATAAATATGGTGTGCTCCGCTGTGTCCATTCTGTCGCAAAACATGCAGCACGGAGAGTCCCGTCTACCACCTATCGACGAGGGGACATACCTCGATTCTGGATTTAACCATAATAGACGGACGATGAGACCGCTCCCGGATTAACTGGAAAGTCCTGCAGTACGAAACGGCAAGTGATCACTTAGCCACACTGTTAGAAATCGAAGACCCTTCTAAATTTATTTATTTGTTTAGTTACTTAATTTTATTTTAACAGGAAAAAAGCTTATAATTCGTAAATTATTTTTTTCTAAAAAGATCTTTCTCAAGGATTTTTCAACTTCAGCATAAATAAATAAATCTTACATCGTGACAAAGGTTGAAAGATATCGCGGATAAATGATTTTATAGATGATATCCGTCTTGTAATGGTTAAGAATAGAGAAATACTTATTTTTTTATCTAGGTTTATCTACTGCATATTACTAGAAGGAAGTTAAAAAGGAAAATTTAGGTTTAAAAAAGTAATGTAACTAGTTAATACGAGATTTGTCTTTTGATAACGCTTTCTTCAGAAAACGGTGATGGATTAATTGGAACTAAATAATTTGCTTCGATATTTAATTAATATTAAACGGTAATATTACAAATTGTAATAGCATTAAGAAAAGCGTAACAATTTCTTTAATTAACGTCCGGAGGTGGAGTTCATTGTAATGATGCCGCGACTACATATCACTGCCTCTGTTTTGTAACAAATGAACTGTCGACAGTTGTAATCAAATACCATGTTACCTAACTCCGACGTATATTATGATAACGAATAAAATAATACCGCTAAGTTCATTGACTAAATAAGTTTATATTATTGCAAAACAAAGATGACGTGTAACGTCATTCTGTAATTAGTAAACATTAATTTAACTTAATATTTACTTTTTACAAAAATAATATTTTTATTTAATTCGTAATACAATTATTAATTATCTTTTTGTTGCGTGCAAAAATGTATTTTATACAAAAAAAACTTTTTTACAGCCTTTTTTTATATATTAAATATTAAACTATCTTCCTTAATATAAATTGTTAAACGTAGGAAGTTAACTGTATACAATTAAAAACATAAACCATAAACTTTAATTTAATGCTTATTTAACCGTTTTGGTTCATGACGTCTTCTTTAATGCTTATATGTGAGAAAATTAAAAAAAATATTTAATCATATAAAATTAATTTTGTTGTATAATAAAAATAACAATAATAATTTAAATAACTACCCGTATAAAATGTTATACGTAGACCAAGGATCCAAGGATACAATTAAGTTTACTAGTTCTACGTAAATTACAGTATTCCTTTTTTTTCAATACAAGTAAACATAATAAAAAAAAAAAAGGCTACCGATCGATATGGCATTTTTGTGTAAAAAAAAAGGTTTTAATGATGGATGATTAAAGAAAGTATAGAATTTAAATGCAATCGGTTCTAAATACAGTAATAAAAATTCCCTTCCGGCACGCCGAAAGACGATTAGATTTATTTCACCGGTGCTAAATAGGGGGATAAAAAATATTTCCACCTTAAAGTTAAGAAAAACATCAAATTTACACAATACGACAATGGATGCATGTGAAAAAGAGTTTCCACATGTTTAGCATACAAGTGTCCCATCTTCTTACAATTCCAGCAACATTTTGGTCATCCCTTGCCGTAAAGATTGGTTACATCAAAAATTGTTCCAGACAAAAGTTTTAGGTGATGTTTAGAGGACTAATGACCACTTTAAACCGATTCTATATTGTACCTATTAAGGAGGAAGTACGATTTTTTTTTGTCTTCGAAACCCCATTTTTTTACAACCCCTGGGCCAATGGTTGGTAATATAAAAAAATTTTACTTAGATAAGTTTTAGGCCCTTGTTCAAAGAATAGTAAGAACTTTAAACGAATTCGATATTACACTTAATAAGAAAGTTACAACGATATTTTGTGTTTTCGAAAAAGCTTCCCCCAATTACCATCCCATGGTCCGTTTTTTGCCGTTAACGACTCGACCGAGGTTTTAGGACGAGTTATTTTTAAGAAACAATTTGAAAGTGATTGGCGCATAATTACGGCAGTTATCGTGTCCGCAAGAAAGTGAAATATATGTATAAACTTTTGAGCCGAGGCGGTTTTGTGGTCTGAGGGATGTGAAACGCGAAGATATGTCGAAATTTTCCGGAAGTCGAATGGTGGTACCCGTTACAATAGGTAGCTTTCTTAATGAAACCTACCTAAAAGTGATTTGCTATCTCTACAAGAATCGGAGGCATATAAGAAAAGATGAAAAAAGGCAAGCTCTAGAAGGAATAAGAAAAGATTTTGACAATTCCCGTTACATTTAACCAATAAAAAATTTAACGAAAATTTTAGAGTAGAGTAATAATCAAAAAAAATGAAGAAAAATGTTAAGATTCTCTGCTAATATTGTTATTTTAGTATTCGCATGAACCAGAAAAGAACTATGTTTAGAATTAATTGATAAATGTGTAAGTAAAATAATTAAATGTAAGAGAAAACAGGATGGTTAACTAAGTTATTTGGCTGTTTAATGCACTTCTCCATTACTAGGTCTCTCTCGCTCTCTCTCTCTTTCACTCCCTCTCACTCTCTCTCTGTTTAACAACTCTAGTCTCAACGATTTCGTAGACCCTATATCCTTTATTACCTTTTTCTAATTTTTGTTTTTTATTCTATGCTTAATTGTATTTTTACTTTTCTGTTATACTCGTATTGTACATAATATAACGGAAAATTTACTATCAGGTTTTTGTAAATCTTGACGTTTCATAAGCCAATCGTGACGTTCATGAACAAGAGAAACACAATTTTAGGATTGAAAAATTTCGGAAGTATATGTTTAGGTATTAAACATATACTTCTGGAATTTTATATACCGTTGATTCAAAAAAAAATCATATTTTTGAATTTTTTATAACTTAACATGATTGAAACAATCTTTTGCATCTGTTTCCGATTGAACTATACTGTTAAATCTGATAACAGATGCAAGATTTTTTAAGGATTTGGTATTCATTGATGAAATATTTTTAAATTTGTTTTAGTTTATTTTAAAAAGCTTTTGGCAGAATAAATACAAATAAATTTCTTCTATTTAAACACAATGTAAATAAAAAGAAATTTATCTGAAATCTGTATTTTTATTTGCAAATATGAAAAATGTATTTCTCTATTAAATTATTTATTTCTCTATTACATTAGCAGATGTTTATTTCCGTTTAAATTAGATTTGTATTCCATGAGCATTAAAATTTAACTTTTTTAATTTTAATAACGTTGCGTGGTTACAGTATTGACCTTATTGTTGTTCTCTCTCTCTCTCTCTCTCTCTATATATATATATATATATATATATATCCCCCTAAAAGATGCAAATTTTATTAAAAATTGCTTTTTCAAATCTTCTTTAAATTTCAACTTTTAGAAGTTTACGTTTTTTATACCTTCCTTCCTTTTTTCTGTTTAGCCTTCGGCAATCACCTTTCAGGTATTACTTCAGAGAATGAATGAGGATACGTATGAGTGTAAGTGACGTGTAGTCTTGTACAGTCTCAGGTCGACCATTTCTGAGATGTGTAGTTAATTGAAACCCAACCACCGAAGAATACCGGTATCCACAATCTATTATTCAAATCCGTTTAAAATTAACTCCCTTTACTAGAACTTGAACGCTGGAACTCTCGACTTTCAAATCAGCTGATTTGTGAAGATGCGTTCACCACTAGACCAACCCGGTGGGTACTTACACTTACGTTTTATACCTTCAACCTTGCAACCTATTAATTTAGCTTTAAATTTCTTACGATAAAGTCGAAATTAAAAGAAATAAAGAAAATATTATTTTTCTTTTTTTACATTTTTTTTGTTTTAAAAAAATCGTTTTTTATTTCATACTCTTTTATTATATTCCCATTTAAAAGTTTTATAGGTCTACAATAATTGCCGCTGCCCGCATATAAAAATTTGCTATACAACCAATCCAAATGCGAGAAACCTGCGTTTTGACAAAAATATGTCATGGAATTCAAAGAATTAACGAAATGAGATTGCTACCGAGTGTGAGCTTTGTTCTGCCTCCGGGACCACCGTTAGGTATTGCTTCAGAGGATGAAAAAATAAAATGAGAATTTTTGTAGCGTGTGAAAATGCCATGCCTGACCGAGATTCGAACCCAGGACATCCGGATGAAAGGCCGAGATTTAATATTAGAATGACATTAGTTTATGAATAATTATGTCATTCTAATCTTTTTTTTTTTGATAATACCAACACATAAGCTGGAAGCTTGCGGGAGGGATATGGAATTTTTGTAGCGTATGAAAAATTCCATGCCTGACCGGGATTCAAACCTGGGACCTCCGGGTAAAAGGCCGAGACGCTACCATTCCGCCACGCAGGTAGGCGGAGTGGTAGCTAAACGATGATGGTACGAAAAATTAAGAGAATTATCTTGAATTTTTGTTGAAAAACTCCCACTTTTAGTTATATGGAAGAAAGAAAACTATGTAACTAAAGAAAACTCTACTAAACCTAAAATAAAAATCATTGAAATCGGTTAATTTGATAGAGACCAAACTTCTTTATCTTTAAATCTTTTTAATGTGACTTGATCTCATATTAAAAAAAAAAACCTATAGTAGTTATAGATAATATGCACTACTCGAACGAGATGCCTTTTCTTTTACTTAAGTCGAATATAAGTAATATTACCAATAAAAAAAAAAATTAAAGATACAAACCACATCTGAATTTTACAATAGTATTATTGAAATTGTCAAGAAAAAATATTTTTGGAAAAAGATATTATTTTAATACATTTTCCCGAAGAATGTAACAAACTTTCAAGACACGTTCTACCAATGAAAATAAAAAGAAAGTTCATATAAATAAACATTCGGAAACGCTACGTTAAGGAGTATCGGCTGGCAAAACATTTAGCCCTGATTTTTGCGCCTTCAGTAAAATTAAGCCAGTATATAATTCTTGGGACTAAAATTAAAGGAGAAATTTAATGGTTTATATGATATTTGACCTGAAAAATTGAAAAAAAAAATCTATTTTTAGTAGGTTTTGAGAAATTTGGGATAAAGTACAGATGATTGGGGTCGAAATAGACACAAATTTTATGTTTAAGTAAATTAACTTTGCTAAATGGGTAATAAAAACTTAAAAGTTTTAAATAAAACTTGTAGAGAATTTGATTCTGAGTAAAATCGTCAAAATAAAGTTCACAGAAACTAAATTCAAACTTAAAAAAAAATTGTAAAATATTATTACCAAAATTAAATTGTAAAAAATTTAGTTAAATTAATTTATGTTTTAACATTAATTAAACAAAATAATTCACGCAAAAGAAATTGGTTGGTTTTTACTTCCTTGTACGAAGTAAAGGAAGTACTGTGATCGCGAAAAATCCAAAAAAATTTGAATTTTGGACTTTTTCTTAACTGCAGTAATAAGCCCTCATTGAGAGCTTTTCAATAATATATCTCATAAGTAGTACTTATTTTCATTGGTTCCAGAATTATAACCAAATAAAACTTTTAATGAAATATTTGGATATTACAAGGGGAAGGCTCATCCGTTCGAATCCAACTTTTAACTTTAATTTAACTTTTAACTTTTATTTCCTTTTTTTAATTTAAATATATTGATTTATTAATAATTATTAACAACTGATTGTAAAAAAAAATTACGATAAATAATAATTCAATAATAACAATAACAAAAATATTAAAAATTATTAATGGAATAAGATTTTATATACTTTTTATTTTAAAAAGATGTGAATATGTAATTTAATAGGCGTACAAGGGGAACTCATGTGGTGTCCACATCAGTTTTTTTTTTTATACAAAAATGCTCAAAATTAATGGTTTCATCTAGAAAGAGGAGTAAGACAAAAATGCCACATATCTCTAATCCTGTTTTTTATGTATGTTGAAAATATGATAAAATATACTCTAAAAAATGAAGGAATCTATGTAGAGGACATGTTTTTTTTTTTAGAAGAAAAAACACAGGATATTTAACGGTTTATTTCAAAATTAGATACACTATTCAAAATTAAAGAAAAAAAAATTAATGTACATAGAAGAAAATAAGTCAATGAATGTTTATAAAAAAGAATTGAGAAAATAGATCAGTACATATACTTGATAACATTTTAACAGAAAATTGTAATAGTAAAAATTAAATAAAAAAAGACCACAATATCTATGGAAACATTTAATAAGAAGTAATTATTTATATAATAAAATTAAGTCGTACTTGAAGAAACTTCTTATGATGTATTTGTTTTTATACAAATGACAAAATTCTTATGTTATGTTATGATTGGTGTGCACCTCTACAAAGATGTGAACACCAGGATAAAGAGAAAACGGAAGAGAATGTCAGAAATGAAATGGATAAATAAAGTAAGATAGAAAAGTAATGAAAAAAGTTAGAGTTAACAAATATTGAAGCCTAATAGAATAATTCAGACTAGATGAGCTAACCGACTAGGAAATGTAGGGAAAGAATTTATTAAAACAATGCTAGAAGGAATAAAGATTATAAATGATTCTAAAGGAAATGAGAGCTATCAAAAACTCACAGATTTAGCCGGAAATAAATATCTTATAATGATCATAATTGTAATACTCGTCATTAAATAATGGGTACAACACATTCAGTGAACAGTTTTAATGTTGTAGGTAGCACTTTATCACCCACCGGGTTGGTCTAGTAGTGAACGCGTCTTTGCAAATCAGCTGATTTCGAAGTCGAGAGTTCTAAGGTTCAAATCCTAGTAAAGTCAGTTACTTTTATACGGATTTGAATACTAAATCGCGGTTACTGGTGTTCTTTGGTGGTTGGGTATCAATTAACCAAACATCTCAAAAATGGTTGACCTTCCTTTTTCCTGTTTAACCTCCGGGAATTGCCGTTAGGTATTACTTCAGAGGATGAATGAGGATGTCTCAGGTCGACCATTTCTGGTTAATTGACCACCAACCACCAAAGAACACCGGTATCCATTCTCTAGTATTTAAATCCGCCTTTACTAGGACTTGAACGCTGGAACTCTCGACTTCCAAATCAGCTGATTTGCGAAGACGCGTTCACCACTAGATCAACGCGGTGGGTAGAAATGGTTGACCTGAGACTGTACAAGACTACACTTCAGTTACACTCATACATATCATCTTCATTCATCCTCTTAAATAATACCCGATAGTGATTCCCGGAGGCTAAACAGGAAAAAAATGTAACACTTGATGGTTAAAGGATAGTATCATAAAGAATAATACAATAAATAAAAATTTTAATCGATTTTTTATTTTACAATAAAATCACTTCCGGGAATTTTGTCCCTTGCTACTGGATCGTTTTTATGAAATGGCATTTATATATTTTAACGTGACTGGAATTCATAATTTTTATGAATGGACGAAAGCTGGAGTTGCATTTCGACCTCTCTTCTAGATTACAGTTCATTTTAAAATGTCAGGAAGGTGCATAACTGCATCATTCCCTTTCGTCCATTCCCTGAAAGCCATTTCGATTTTAGGATCTTTCTTTTTCATGTTTAACCTCCGGGAATTACCGTTCAGGTATTACTAAAGAGGATGATGAATGAGGATGATATGTATGAGTGTAAATGAATTGTAGTCTTGTACAGTCTCAGTTCGACCATTCCTGAGATGTGTGGTTAATTGAAACTCAACCAACAAAGAACACCGGTATCCACGATCTAGTATTCAAATCCGTTTAAAAATAACTGACGTTACTAGGACCTGAACGCTGGACTTCCAGCGACTTCCAGATCACCTGATTTGGGAAGACGCGTTAACCACTAGACCAGCCCGGTGGGTTCGATGTTAGGATCTAGTGCTGTGTACTACAACGCGCCTGATGAGGTTCCTAGAGTTTTATCATTATCCTTACTCTGTAAGATTTCAGCTGTAGAAGGAGAGATTGGTGATAGATGACCAATCGGTCGAGTTATTTAGAAAAAGTGGTAACCTAGTGGTAAGAAGTTTTTTTAGAGTTCTGCATGTCGTCTCTGCGTGTGGATCGGTGTACTCTTCTCGCTTATTAGTCGGTTCCTTTTCTTTCTTCACGCCTTATTCTCTAAAAGCGAATTCTCTTTTTGTAATTCAGTAACCTTAGAATTACTGTAAGCTCTTAGAAGAGCGACGCAATGGAGAGAGTATTTTTCAGCATTAAAAAAAGAGCCTCTTTTGTTTCCTGATTTTTTAATGGTTTGTTCTTTTTTTCTTCTGACGCATTCTTTATATTTTTCTTTTCTTCAGGGATGTGGAGGGGAGTAGGTTATATACGAGATGTGTAAGAAAAGTAATGAGATTGGTAACAATGCGAGCGATCTGGCAATGTTGTGTCTACCGGTCTGTGCTAGACCGGTTTGTTCATCCCTTCCACATACTCAGTACGAGTTTCAACTCCGTTCAGCCAACACATTATTTTTTTTCAGCGCCATCAGTGAAGTTTTGCTCTTGTTATGTGTTACGAAAATGTAGCATCGGAATTTAGAGCAACGTTGTGGAATCAAGTTTTGTGTTAAACTTGGGGAATCCGCGACTGTGACCTCTGAATAGTGAAACAGGCCTGTGGGGAACATTGCTTATCAAGAGCAGAAGTTTTCGGCTGGCACAAATCATTTTTGGAAGGCCGAGGAACACGTTGAAGATCAACCTCGCTCAGGGAGACCATCAACTTCAAAATCTGACGAAAACGTTGAGCGTGTGAGGGTTCTTGTGAGATCAGACCGTCGTTTAACAATAAGGATGATGAGTGAACAGTTAAATTTAAGCACTTTCTTTCACCGTACATCAAATTTTCACAGACGATTTGGACATGCGAAATGTTTGTGCAAAATTGGTGCCGAGAAACCTCACAACGGAACAGAAGGACAATCGAATAAACGTGTGCGTTGATCTTCTTGAGAGGATTGACAATGACCAAGAATTCTTCAAACGTGTGATCACAGGTGATGAATCCTGGATATTTGAGTACGATCCTGAAACAAAGCGGCAAAGCGAAGAGTGGCACACTCCATCTCCTCCTCGACCGAAAAAATGTCGAATGAGCAAATCAAAGAGCAAAACCATGCTGATTTGCTTTTTTGACAGTAGGGGTATCGTGCATAAAGAATTTTTTCCTCCAGGACAAACTGTCAACAAAGTGTTTTACAAAGGTGTCCTTGAAAGGCTTAGGAAAAGTGTGATTCGCGTGAGACCAGACTTTGCAGACAAGTGGATGCTTCATCATGACAATGTCCCGTGTCACACGGCCATTTCCATCACGGAATTTTTGACCTCATAACGCATTCCTACGTTTCCTCAATCCCTATTCCTATTCAGCTGATTTGAGTCCTTGTGACTTTTTCCTTTTCCCGTAATTGAAACATCTCTTAAAAGGAGTCATTTTGGAACTCTGGAGAACATTCAAAAGACTGTGACCGACCAGTTAAAAGCCCTACCAGTTGAAGCCTTCCAGCGCTGCTACCAGGAGAGGGAACAACGACTCCGCCGGTGTATAGCTGTCCAAGGGAACTACTTTGAAAGGGATAATTTTGTTGTTTGAAAAAAATAAAAACTTTGGTAAATAAAAAGTCAGTCTCATTACTTTTCTCACACACCTCGTAAGAATGGGCTACTCTTGTACTGGTCCTGCAAATGGGCCAATTTCCAACCAGAAACCCAATGGAGACAAATCGACACTTCTCAGGTATATAACACAAACAAATTACTCTAATTAAATAATTAAATCTACATGTGCTGTAATTAGTGATTGAGTGACTAAATATAAAAAATTACTTTATATGACAACTCATTAAACGATAAAAGTAATCAAATTTAAAAAGCCCAATACCAGACAGAATGTATTATTTAAAAAAAAAACAACTGTAATCATAACAGAGACGGGTACTATGTTTTTTAAGCAGAAACGATTAAAAAAATTATTAAACTATTGTTTATTAGTAATTAACTTGCGGTATACGAGATCAAATTAAATAGTTCAATTGAAAAAAAGTTTCAGCATTCACTAAACTAAATAAAGCAGTTTGCGGGAATTTTTCTCTTTACCGTTATGTAGTACTACAAGGTCTTTTACAACGCGATACAAACCTTCAATTTGTTAAAACTGTAGATAATTTAATCTCCATATAAATAAATAATAAAAGGACCCAAATAATTATAGTGTTAATCTGATTGATTATAATAAGTGTAATGAAAGGTAAAAAAATAAGACAAATCACTGATAAAAAGAAAAGAAGTTAGATAGAGATCTATGGTATAAAAATGTTACTACAACATATGTATCTACAGTACGTCTTTTACAAAAGCAGCTTGTCAACAGGGAAAATTAGGCTAAACACATACTGTTAACATGCAGATCAGTTCAATTATTATTCTCATACACAGCTATTTTCTAGTTTAACATGTTCTTTTTTATATTTTGCGTATTTTCAAAAGTAAAATGTTAGTTGTCAATACAAATTACATTATGTTCCAGAATACATCGAAATAAATTTAACACACACTCTCTAACACTCATCTCATACATATATATACAGAAAAACACAAAAACTCGATACAAAGTATCTTCATTTTACTGTTATGTAAACTATTGAGGTGCAATTTATTATCGGTCTGCAGCAGATGTATGCAATGTTTTGATTCTACAAATACCGTTCAAATGGTCCAGTGCAGTTTAAATGGCAACATTGCTACAGAAACAGGTCGAACCGGTGCACACGCGTACACTGATGCGCGCACATAAACATACGCTTATGTATGTATATATGCGTGTGCGTGTGTGTGTTTGTGTGATTGTTATTACAGTATAACCTCAAATCAAGTGACTATAAATATAAACGGGTCTGCATGTGTATAATTATTGTTAGTTGACTTGTCTTACAAATAGGGTTGGTTGATCATTATAATAGCTATAACAATAATAATTGTGCCCCTCATGTTGACGTCATATCGTTGATTTTTATTTCAATTTAATCTAAAAAAAATATAAAATAAAAAAACTCCCATTACCTACAGAATAATAAGTATTCTTTATGTATGCAGAGAGAATTTTGTGTGATTATTTCTCTACCACTTCTTATAATATATTTATTTGAAACAAAATTTATGATTTTGTTTTTTTAAATACTCTAAGTTTTTCGTTGTGTAGAATTAAATAGAATTTACAGGATCTATGTCTTGCGTATTCCATATTTTTTTCGTCTGTAATTTATTATTAGTAATTGAGAAATCAAAATTTGTTTTTAATTGAAAACAAATGATATTAAAAGGACAATTTTCTAAATTATTATTATTCTACTGACCCCGTGGTGAAGTGGTAAATTCTATACCTTTCATCCGCAAGGATCTGGGTTCGAATTCTAAATCAAGCTTGTCATTTTGTATACACTGCAAAATTTACCTTTCATAAGTAACAGTAATCGGGCGGAAAATAAAATTAATTAATTAATAATATAATTTCATTTATATTTTTATTTTATATTAATTTTACAAATAACAAATTGCAATAGAATAATACTAAATATTATGTAAATAAACCACTTAAAACCACGTAAAGCCTACATTTTTACTTCCTTGTACAAAGTAAAGGAAGTATTGTGATGGCGAAAAATTCCGGTTTTCAGATTTCAACAGAAATATCCATTTTGACCATTCCTGAATCCATTTTGAAGTTTCGTTGAGACGTCTGTACCTATGTATCCCGCATAACTCAAAAATGATTAACGGTAGGATGTTGAAATTTTGGATTTAGGACTGTTGTAACATCTGGCTGTGAACCTCCCCTTCTCATTGCAATCGACTGGACCAAAAATGCCCAAAAAGCTCAAAATGCAAAACATTTGGATTTTGGACTTTTCTTAACTGCAATAATAAGGCCTCATTGAGAGCTTTTCAACGACATATCATAAGTGGTACTTATTTTCACTGGTTCCAGAGTTTTGCCGAATAAAATTTTAATTAATGAAATATTTGGATTTTACAAGAGAAAGGCATATCGATTCAAATCCGACTTCATCTCCTTCCTTTTTTACATTTTTTTTAAATTTAAATATATTAATTTATTAATAATTATTAACCTCAGATTGTAAAAAAAATTATAATTAATAATTCAATTAAAAAAAAAATATGAAAAAATATTAGAAGTTATTAACGTAATAAAATTTTATGTTCTTTTCATTTAAAAAAAATGTGAATATGTAATTTAATAGGCGTACAAGGAAGTCATGTAGTATCAGATCAGATTTTTAATAAGACAAAAGGTTTTAAATGTTTCAAATAAGAAATGTTATACAAGTTAATTTACGAGCCGAGTTATATATACACGTACGTACAAACGTATGTTCATACAAACGTTTTTTTGAACCCTAAAAAGTAAAGATTTTCATAAAACCCGATATTTTGAACATTTTTGACATGATCACCAAACTTTCTCCTTTAATATAACTACATTCGTCAGGATCGTTAAATCTTCATGTTTACGGTAAATTACAAAGTTAAAGCTTACCTACTTTTTTAATTACAATTTTATTTTTGATTCAAACGAATATTCCTTTTAAAATTAGAAATTGTAGACGATCGGAAAAAGATACCATTTTTCTGTGAACGCAGTAATTACATTAATATTTGTAACAAAAATGAACAGGGAGTTTATTCATACATTAATAAATTATATTATCCGTATGTATTATTAAAAAAGATATTCATATTACTGAAAAATAGGTAACATTATCTCTACACCTAAAGAAATGTGCAGAATTTTCTATTTGCTTTCACCGACCATAATTTTTTTGTGAATAGTTTAAATTTCTAATTCAACATTTACAAAATACACAAAGACGAGAGAAATACAATAATCCTGATCAATTTCTTCTTTAATCAATCAGCATCTTTATCAATATAAGTCGTCTCTAATTAATAAATGTGCATTGTTTGTCACAAATGTGCATTTGTTAAAATACAAATGAAAATAAGAAAAATGTTTTTTTTTTCTTTTGAGGAAATAGTTCATTAAATAAAAAATAATTGAGGTGTCTCCGGAAATCTGTCTGTTTTCACTACAAGGAAATAAAAAATACATATATGTTTTATTTAGGCCTATTGCACTTACCCATAAACATGACACCGACTAGCACTAAAAGTTGTACTTGTTCTTCGTTTTCAGTTGTCATGTTTATTTGTTCTACATCTTCATGTTACATTACATTTGATGGAATAATCTAGTTTGAAATAAGAAACCATCGTCCCCCTCAATATGACTTCACCTATTTGAATTATATTACTGTTTTCTTTTCTTTTTTTAAGGTTTATACAGTTCATAATGTTACTACTAGTTTTTTCTGCATAAAAAATAACTAGAATCTTTTTAAGACAGCGTAATTTTTTAAGTAATTGTAATTTAATTTCAGTTTCTCAACTAAATCTATGGATAATTTATATTTTATTTACTTTATTTTATCGTCAATAAATGTTTTACTTATAATTTACTGATTTACCAATAAAAGACACCTAGATATTATTGTACTTTTTTAACCTCCGGGACTACCGTTAAGTATGGCTTCAGAGGATGAGATGAACGACAATTTTTGTAGCGCGTGAAAAAATGCCGTGCCTGACTGGGATTCGAACCCGGGGGACCTCCGGATGAAAGGCCGAGACACTACCACTCACGCCACGGAGGCCGGAAATAAAGTACACCTATAGGAATAGATCGTTACTGTGAATTACATATTACATTGATCTCCTAACTTTACTTCGGAGGACCCAGGACCGTAAGCGCGTCGCATACACTATGGCTAATCATCAGATATGCATTGACGGCATCTACTTTACCCACGACGGAACGGAGACGGTATATGCATTTGGAGTAAGAGGTTGTGCGTGTGTGTGTGTGTGTGTGACCATTTTCTTCAAAAATTATTGGACCGATTTCGATGCGGCATTACATAGGTATCACCTCATTGCATTATACAGGTATCACCTCAAAGCAGGTTCTTAGATTAGTTTTATGGTTATAAGGTGCCAGGGGGCGCTGCAGCAGATAGGTTTCTTCAAAACGGTCTCGTGGCTTTTTAAAATTTTTAATTTTATCACTTGCGTTATTATTTTTTGACACACGTAAAAAAAATTTATTTCCGAAGATCAGCATTTCTTCTTTATTATTTTCATATTTTTATAAAATACTTTATTACTAAAAACCGTATGATGTAACTTTTAATGAACTATAACAGACTCGTAAGATTTCATGCAATGGCATCCACTTATTTCTTTTACATGTGCCCATGGCACAGACGGTCTCTAGTTCAAAAAATACATTGCCTGGACAGTAACACCCGCCAATAGAACGCGTAGACAATTAGTTTACCTCTTCATGTGCTCTAAAATATTCCGGACTTGTGTGTGTCGAATTTTCCAAAAAATTCGGAAATTGTATTTAAAAATCTTGTGATTAGCAAACGTATCATCATTCAGTTTGAGAGTAATATGCAATTGAGAAATATTAAATACGTTTTCCTTAATTATTTTAATTGTATTTCTTCATCCTAGAATATTTAAGTATGTTGTCTGTGTTTGTTTTGTCCACCTCTCTCTATCTCTCTCTCTTTTTCTGCGTGCGCGTGTGTGTGCACACGTGTATTTTGAACACACACACATATATGTGTATTCAATATATATATATATATATATATATATATATATGTGTGTGTGTGTGTGTGTGTGTGTGTGTGTGTGTGTTTTGAATACATGTATAAAAGATAACCACAACTAGTCATTGGATGAACAAAGTTTGGGAATATTAATATGTAACATAGTGTTAAGACAAGGCAAAAAGATGATTTGATGTATGATAAGTTGCTTCTACCGACATAGAAAAGAGTTTAATGGATTTTTTCTTGTTTTGTAACTAAATCTACTAAATAAACCTGATCAGTTTTTCATTTTATTTTATCTAGCTTTATTACTATGCATTTTGAACATGTATTTGCTTTTAGTTAAATCGTTCGTATTAATCTATAATTTAATAATTTACTTATAAAACACCATTAAAAATTATAATTCTAACCCTTGTGTTAAAGATTGGAATCTACAACAAATTAACTAGTTTAAACGCCTAATTTGTACTCATATTCGATGATTGATAACAAAAAATAATGGACCATGATTCCTACTATATAATGGCTTTAAGATAATATTATCATTTTTATCCAGATATCCTTAATAATAATGACAGAATCTTTAGCCTAAGAGATAACTTCAAGATTTAAATGTTTAAACTCTTAAATTTGATTGGTTTAATAACTATTCTGATTTATCATAATCAATAACAAATGTCAATTCAATAATTGTGGAGAGTCTTCTTTTCTTTTTCCTGTTGAGCCTCCAGGAATTACCATTCAGATATTACTTCAGAGGATGAATGAGCATGGCACGTACGAGTATAAATAAAGTGTAGTCGTGTACAGCCTCAGTTCAACATTCCTGAGATGTGTGGTTAATTGAAACTCAACTACCAGAGAACACTGGTATCCACGATCTAGTATTCAAATCTATATAAAAGTAACTGCCTTTACTAGGATTTGAACGCTGGAACTCTCGACTTCCAAATCAGCTGATTTGGGATCATGCATTCACCACTAGACCAACCCGGTGGGTCGATTGTGAAGGGTCTAGTTTTATTGTACTATCTGTAAGTTTGTATAGATTAACAAAAAAAGAACAAAGTATGTTTCATAGTAGAATTTTAAAAAGTAAAATAGTTTCTCGGAAGATTATATCGTATTAAACTAAAGTGCAAGAATAAAATGTAGAAATAATATTTTACCATAAATCTTGTCAACAAGTGATACATTTAATAGTTTTTTCCTCAATCATTAATCTGTTGTAAACAACACCAATTTATTTGTTAAATATGTTCTTCACTATTGGACTAAACTTTTGAACTTTCAGATAAGTATGAGAAGTATTTTTTGACATTGAGAAAATAATAATGTGGTTAAGATACAGTATTATTTATGTTCAGAATTAATCAGAAAACTACGATAGCCATTTGGAAAATTCTAGGCCTGACAAAGAAAATATAAGATTTTTCAGAAATCTTTTATTTACTTTTTAACGTAGTCGCCTTGCAATTTCATACTTGTAGACCAGTGACTTTCCAAATTTTTATTACCCTCAGTATAATGCGATTTGTAAAACTCTGCAAATAAGTGATTTTCTCAGCTTTGACGTCATCATTTGAAGTGAATCTTCATCCAGTGAGCTATTTCCGCAGGTTTGAGAAAAGGAAGTATTCACTGGGAGCTGAATCCAGCAGCAAATCAGGTGAATGTAGAAACACTTCGAAGTGTAGGACATGGAGTTTTGCAGCAACAAAACCCGAGATGTGTCTACAGGCACATTATAGGGGTGAAAGAGCACTTTATTTTTAGCCAGATGTGGACATATAGTCTGAATGGTACGCTTCAACAGTCCAGTAGTACCGTTTTCACTTTCTTTGGCGCACTTTCACCTGCTCTCACCCAGTATTTGTACTGTTGTTTGGTCTCTGGCATATAATAGTGTACCCATGTTTCAAAACATCAAATAAACATGGCAGAATCACATTTAAATAAGCCTAAACGCCCTTGAGAATTGTTCAGTCAAGTGCAAATTTGGCCGACTGTTAATAAGCGTGGTGCCAGCTAATAGAAATCCTTTTCATACCTAAAACATTGCGTAAAGTACAGTGGACACCAAGAAATTTCCTTACGATCCTGGTTCATCAGTTAAGATCTAAATTATTGGCTATTTTATAACAATGACATACACTTCAGTAAAACAAAGAAGCAGATTTCAGAAAAAATAAATTTCACATTTATTTTTATTTTGATGATGTAGTGCTATGCAAAACATTGTAAATGTAGTCTCTGGTTAAAAAGCTTTTACATATAAGTTAACTGAATTAAATATATTGTTAATTAATTTTTCTGGGTAAAATTGTAAACTAAAAACCAAATAATAATGCCAAAATTAAAATTCCAGCTGTAGTTTCAATTTAGTTTGATAAATCTATATTAATTTACGTGAGTATATTAAAATTTGGGAAACTTGGCTTTAAGCAGTAATCATTTTAGTTAGTAGTTGAGCTATCTGATAAAAACACCAAATTTCATTATGGAGACAGCTCCTTCACTGGCCTTATCTTCCTAGATAGAATCAATGTGGCAACCATCCAGATCACCTGTACCTAACAATAGCTGAAGAGGATGATCAGTCCATGGAGGTCCTACACCACCCACATTTCTTGGGAAATCAAGTTGGGATATTGTCCTTCTTCAAGCCAGGAAGTAAACAGAATGACATCAAAAAATAGTCACCAGATTTCATCCACTTGAAGATAACTAAATAATCAGGGATACATTATTAGAAATAAATTAACGTGTTTCTTTAAAATTGTTAAAAGAACTATTCATAAAACTTTATTCCAGAGCCTAAAGATGTATGCCCCCATTTCTCAGATGCAAAAAATTTACCGTAAAGAGATCTAGAAGTGGAAAGATCTGAGTAGTAAAATCTTTAGTTAATTTTAATGTTATGACTACACATACTTCTCAACATATTTTAACAAGCAAGATGAAATGGATGGAAATGATAGGTGAAAATCTGGAATTGAACTTGAGATGTACTTATCTTAAATTCTCTATGCTAATCACTATCCCAACTCATCAACTATGACTGATAGATTATCAGAAAGACACCTAAATTATTATAGTTGTTTCAATAGGCATATTGCTAGATGTCTATTGGAAAATACCATCATAGAAATGGGTATACACCATTAGAAAAGTGAAGAGGAGATGGGGTCTGATAGAAAGAAATATTATACACCATGAATAACTTAAAAACATAATTTAAAATATGTTAATATTGTACTAAAAATGAAAAATATTGATATTACTTCAAAATAAAAAATTGAGACTTTGAAAAGTGATCTTGATTTATATAAAAGTATTTGAGGTCCTAATGCTAAGAAACAAGGTGGAATAGTGATTAGAAAAGTGGGTTCTACACCACCTGATCTTTGGTTCAATTCCTGGCAAGTTTTAGCACTTATTTCTTTTAATCAAAAAATATGCGTAAGGATTTCTGTAAATTAATGTTTACAGCACAAAAAAATTGATATTAGAAAATATTTATCAATTTAGACTTTGTATAAAAATAAAAAAAATAATAAGCTACTTACTTTTAATGAAAATAACGAACAAAGAAATTAACAGGTTTGGGAAAACAAAATTATTGTTAGGTAGTGATAAAGGTATGAATTTTAAGTTACCTACAACTTGGTGATTGGTATTTTTAATACTGTAATGACACCACCGCCTACTATTACACGATATTTTATGTCCTTAAAATGTCGTGTTAAGAGAATATAACTAACTTAGAACGTGTTAACCACAATCTAATGTCTTATAATAATAGGTGACCACAAAATAATAATTTCTGTTATTACTTGTTACCTTGTACCATGAATATTATTATTAATAATAAACTTGATTTTAAATGTGAGTGTGGTGCATGTGTGTGTGTGTGTGTGTGTGTGTGTGTGTGTGTGTGTGTGTGTGTGTGTGTGTGTGTGTGTGTGTGTGTGTGTGCGTGTGTGTGTGTATGTGTATGCACATGTAAAAAATTACAAATATGTATTAACGTCACTTAATTTCAGATTAATTCCCTACTGTTCATAAAACTTTATAATATTAACACAAATAGATTCCTCAGTTATCTCACAAATGATATTTTCTTGAAATGTAAATTTTCTTTTTAATATTTAATCTGTTTAAATCCTATTTTACAAATCTTTTAAATGTACTTTTACTGAACTCTTAGTTGTTCTCATCATCATCATAATAATAATAACATAAAATTAACTACTTGTAGAAAGCCAAGAAAATACTAAAAGAAGATTGCAGCTGTAATTCACTCATTACCTTTCTTTTGTTCCAATTGCTTCCTTTCGCTTATTATGGTATACATTACTAGATAGTAGTTATATGTATTAATGTGTAATTTTCATAAAATAATTTAGAAAATAATAAAATGTATAATTTTCTGACTTTTATAGCAATAATATTATAACACTTCCTGTGATGGTTTATTAATATTACCTTATATGTAAAACCATTGTGAAAAATAAGAAAAATATTTCTTAAAACTTGTCCAAAACAGTTAGAAGTATACTCATCTTTATGTATTAATATCTTGCTTTCTCTATAATATAGATCTCTCAATGTTTTTAGAATGTTTTACAATACTTTTTTTCCCCATTGTGAATAATAAAAATTTTGCAAAACATTAAATTGTAATGACTAAAAAAACTATATTAAAATTTGTATTTACATTAAAAGTTTTGAAACATTTTGTAAGCACATAAAATGTATGAACTCAGTTCACTGATTTTGACGAACAGAAATACTTATTGTACAAAGGCAATAATCAAATATGCTAGTTGATCAGACAGATGTACTAACCAATTTATTTCTGGTTAAGAACATCTCGAAGCATATTCCAAGCGGTATTGACCAATGCAATTCTTAGATCTAGAAAGTAGCACATAAATTTAAAAAAAAAGCTAATAAAATTAGCCTTCAAATAAAAGATAAAACAAACCACTAAATACATAAAAATCTTAAATAATTCACCAGGAATCTAAACTAAACAAGTCTATAACTGCAAAATTGTATTTTTTAATACATAATGGTACTTCCTTTAGAGTTAGATAGAGCCAATATTGGCCAACTCCTCATAGTATTTGAATAAAAATACATCATCACAAAACCACCAAGATCTACATACAGGATTTATATATATATATATTTTTTTTTTGAAAATCTGAATAATTCATTAACATATTAACCAATCTGTTAATAAAATTTAATATTATATGAAATATAAACCACCAAAACAGAGTAAATAAATAAGTTAAATTTACCATATAGATATTTGCAAAAATTGAATTTCCAAGAATAGATTTTGACAGCATCCCGCATCTTCAGTTGGTATTGAATTCTAAAATTACATTATAATTCTTTTAAAAAAATCTGTTATTTTAATTTTGCTATCTAATAAGAAATTTTTTAAAAGAATTATATTATAATGTAATTATAGAATTCAATATCAACTGAAAATCTGGGATGCTGGGAAAATCAATTCTTGGAAATTAGTATGGTAAGTTTAACTTAACTGATTACTGTGTTTTGGTGATTTATATTTCGTATAATGTTAAATACACATTGAACAAAAAAGTATTAGTTTAACATAGTTGAAAATTATAAACACTGTAACATCATTACATTAAACTGGCATGGATAATTTTAACATAAATTTACAACATACTAAATATTTTGTCTTGCTGATTGAAAAATCCACCATCAATCATTTTAGTTGGAACTGTAGTGAAAAACATCAATGTTAATGTCACAGACATGATTGCAACTGTGATTTTAAATATTTGGATTTAAATAAAAAATTCCAAGTTTAAATTAATCATTTCTACCTCTTTTAGTATAATCTTTTTTAAATTGTTCAATTAAAACCTAAGAAATATGAAAAAAATATTTTTAGATAGATACAAAAAAGAATGAATAATTTCAAATCAGCTTCTCACAAACTTAATTACCTTAAATGAGTAACAATATGATCTATGTATAAATCTATGTAAATATAAGATCTAAGAACTAGATTCTATACTTAATACTAAGTACTATATATCACATGAGGCATCTATCATAAATTAAATACCTAAAATTTCAAAAGAATTGTGAAAGAAAAAGGAACAAACTTCACAAACGTTTTCCCAAAAATTCTTTTCTGAACTGTCAGCCCTTCATTTGTGTTATAAATGATCACTATGCAGGATCATCTTTTCTAATTAAGTTGTTTGCTAAGTATAACAATGTGATTTAAATTTATTTATTGAAAGGAATTAACCACTACCGATAAGAAGTTGCCCAGTAATTTCAAAAAGATTCTCTGGAAGAGTATACAATGGCAAACATTAACAAATATTACTATTAGAATGAGTTTACAATAAAAACCCATGTATGAGAAAACCATATATTACATTATATCTTTGTTAAATTGTTAACATATCAAGAGAAACAGTAAATAAATTATTGTAAAAAATACAAACAAATATACTGATCAAACAGACTGTTACCTATCCTTCTGTGTACCTGGATAACACAATTATCTCAATAATCTTCGTCTACTCCTGTATATTTTTTTCTGCTGATCTATTTTTAGTTTAAGATTTTCTAATACATGAATTTTTTTTTTCAGATGTCTCAACAATCAGCAGAGAGAAATATTCCACATCTAAGGGATATATTTGGCTTCCAAAGAGAAGAAAAGAAATGTGATAACCATCAAGATTCTTCTGGTAATGGCGGCAATGATAGTGCAATTTCTGTTGGTTCAACAAGCGAAGAGGAATTATCGATGCTAACATCACCAAATACAAAAAAGAAAAAACAGCAACGAAAAAAAGAAAAACTTATGACTGAAACTGATGTTAAACATCTTGAAAGACATCTTTCAATGAAGAAAACAATAAGGAAAAAAATTATGAGAGATTTGCAACAAGCTTTTGTTGAAGATCCGAATGAGTTTCGAGTTGAAGATATCCCAAGGGAACAATTAAAAGCAGAAATTAATTTACAGAGCTTGAGTTTCGGAGCCTCTGGTAAAAAGAAAGGTAAAAAGACTAATGGCGAATCAAATTTCCTTGACTTTTTGAGGACTGGTGATTCCAAAGTATCGAGTAACAATGTTTTAAATGATGACGATTCTGGACACGGATCCCCAACACGTGAATTATCAACTGAAAGACCACACGATGACCAAGATGATGATGATGACACCAACAAGAAGACAAGCTTCTGGAGACGTTTCACCATGAAAGGAAGAAATAAACGTTGACTGGATAGACTTTATCCTGTGTTATCACAGTAACCATCTTCAGTGTAAATATTACAAACAAAAAAAAAGGAAAAGTTAATAATTCAAATAAGTGTTGTCATGTATTTTAATACCTGTGATAATTTGTTTCAGTTATATTGGAATACTTGTTTATCTAAAAATTTTAATTTGAAGTATTTATATTGAAAGAATCCTCATTTGTAAATCTCTTTCTGGAATGCCATCATTCAGATATTCTACCCTTAGATAGATACTTGACACCAGAGATAGTTTCATTCTAGTTCACTTCTAAGACACTTTTTCATTTCTTGATAATTTCTATTACTTTTCAAATTATCTCATAGCATTACTCTTCATTTTCATTTTCTTTCATTTTTGTTCAATTCTTCTATACCAAACTTAAACCTTCAAGCATGTGACCTTACTAATCTCTTCAATTAAATGAAGTAAGTTTTCGCTCATTCACCCTTTAGAAGAACTACTTCATTTCTTATTTAATACATCTATTTTCTTCTTTCAATTCATCTAACCATCATACTTCAAATGTCTATAACTTTAGAATTTTTCCTTTGTAATGTATATGTCCTACATTAAAAAATCACAACCTTGATGTTATCTGATGATTAACCTTGATGTTATCTGTTCATTATTAAAGCAGTAACTGTTTCTCTTCTTGAAATTTTTGATTTGAGATTGCTATCCTTAGTTTTGTATCTGTTTTTTCCCACTTTTCTGTTTTACCTAATACTTTTACTAGCTCATTCTTTTCTTTCTTTTAATTATGGAATCATTCTTTTCCAGATCACTCGTTCATTTAACCTCCCTTTATCAAATCTTACAATTTATAATTGTATTATGACAGTCAATTTAATATTATCTCTCTCTGTTTTTAATTTTTGTTGCTCAAAAGGTTTTTTTTAATTTTACTGTCTCTACTTTCTCTCACTTTTAATTAATTACTTTGCAATGTAATTAAATACATATTTTTTTAAATAAAATAATATAAATTTATTTTACATAATTTACAGATTTTAAATTCTTTCCGTAGATTTTTTTTTACATTATGATTTGATAAAATGTTATTAACTCAGTTAATTCTTTTTGTGTAATTCTATCATTGTGTAATTTTTCCCAGTTCAATAGTTCAGCTAATAAAGTAATGGACTGAATCACCTAGTCCTAGATCTTATCTCTGACTTTGGTATAGAATTTTATATTCTAGATCTTATCTCTGACTTTGGTATAGAATTTTATATTATCACCTACAATTACTTTCATTATTTATATATAACCCAAATTTTTACATAGGAATCACTATCCTCAAAAATGTATGGTACATTTTCAAAATTGTTATCTTATGATTGTTATCTAAATCATAAAGGTGATCACTGGGGTTCTAAAGAATCTGACGTTCTGCAGTTGTCATTTTTTTAAAAAAAGAAATACATACCTACATAATTTTGTGAACCAGTACAATCCAAATTTAGTAACTGGTGTCATAAAAAAAAACAGTAGATAAAAAAATTTATTCTAAGTCTTAGATGGCTCTAAAAAAAATGTAATGTTACTTAATTATAGGTACAGATTAAAGAACTATAACCTCTTGATATGATGATTTTTTTATCAATTACATTTTAGGTGTAAATAAAACTAATGAAGCACTGAAGATGGTTGTATTTATATTACGATCATCTATTAATTAATTAATTATTTTAAAATATGTAGTTATTATGGCGGACTGTTTTTTTTCTGTAGAAATGTCACTAATCTAGATTAGTTTATGACAGTGATAAATAAGTTTATTAATTTTTATTTTATTTTATTGTATTTTTAATAGCACATATTTTTTGTTAATCCTTAATTTTAGATTGTATCTACTTGCCTGATCTGTGATTAAATTATTTGATCGCACTTTTACTCGTAGTAATGTTTTACTCTTTATAATACATATATATTAGATATTTAGATTTTAAGTTCTAAATGAAATTAATAATTCTGTCATATTTTTTTATTAATTTTTAAAATTTAACACTATAATATTGTTATTGTAAAAAAAATTAATAATTGTATTTATTTCAGTTTGTTTTAAATTAATCAACGTTTATTGTATTTTAATTATTTTTTAAACTGATGCTATACTTGACCACAAAAAATTATTTCGATTCAAAAGAATTTTTGTCAAGTCATTTGAACTACAGTATAAAATTAATTTTATTTTTTTAGAATTTATTATTATTTTTCTTAATAGTTATCAATTAATAAAACAAACACTGATTACTGCATACAGTTTGCTTAATGAGCAAATAACATTGACAATAATTTCTAAGTTTGAAATTCATACTCTGATTAAGGAGTAATTTACTTACTATCTAGCTAACGTAAACATCAGTAAATTCAGTTCCATTTTGGCTGCGATTGAATGAACTTATTCTGTACATGTTTTTTATTTTGAATAGTTTATCTCTAAGTTTTGTTTTCATCTTTTGTCTGTTTTATTAAGTATGAATAGAGCACAATTAGTTGTTCCAGAGTACACAGTGCCCAACTATGTGAAATCACTTACCCCCTGGATAAATCTCCTTCAGCATCAAATAATTAATCTGCATGTCATAATTATATTTTTGATCATTTATTGTCAACTGTGTAAAATAAAAAATTCATATTTAATATATTATGCTTTTCTTAGAGGAAAATGTGTATATATAATTTTAAATATTTGAAACTATTTTTTGTATTTATGTATTATAATACATCAAAAGTAAAGTTTAAAATATCATTTGATTAAGTCCCTTACTGAGTAAAGTTAATGTATACATTAAATTGTTTCTAAAAAGTGAGAAGTATATTAAATATTTTGCGTTACATTCTCTGTTCCAATCTGTCTTACGGCTGTGACATAGAAAAGTATCTGAGGAATAAGAGATACCAACTAGGCTATCTTTCTCTGAGATTAATGATGTTCCAGAGTACACCCGATCACTATGGTGAACAAAGTGAAGATGTCAGGTGTATATTAACAGGAACTAGTTCACTTTTCTTTATAAGCCTAGCATGGAATGCTTCTTCTTGAAAATGATTATATCATTTTCTGAATTTCCTCTTATATCTCATGTTAAACCATCAGCTGTTTAGTTAGAGCACCCAAAAAAATTTTTTTTTAATTTTTTTATTGATTAATATATTACTGTTTATTTTACTGTTATTTTATTATCACCATGAATATTATTATTATTATTATTATTATTACAGAGCTTAGTAATATTAATCTATTTTATTTAATTCCTGTTATATTATTTTGTTCCTTTAGTAAATAATCACTTACATACTTAATTTTAGAGCTTATTCATTATCCTAATATTTACTTTAATTTTTATTTATTCCTTTTATTTATTCTTTACATTACATTTTATGTTTTCTTTATTACATTCATGTAATAAAACTGTGATTAAAGTGAAAATAAAGAGTGTGAAAGTGAACAAACGAAACTGTGTGTTTAAATGGTTGTTATGTAGTTCCACGAAAGTGTATAATTTTTATTTGATGTCTGAGTTCTATATTTGTTTAGGTAAAATATTCTTAAATATTAAATGAAAGTTGCTACATAAAGCATTGTGGGGATTTTAATTCCTTCAGTTTTAATACTATTGTTTAAAGACTGCAATAATATATTAATCAGTGCCTTGCCGCTCATATATAACATGTGCAATGTACTTATTTCTTTTTGTTTTATTAAAACCTGTAGAATTTTGTGTATTTTGTTTTTTTTACATCCTCAATTTGTTTTTTCTGTAAGAATTGAACATTATATTTATCTTCTGTATTTGTGTATATGTATGTTTGTATGTTGTGTTATAATGTATTGCGCATGAGAGCAGTACCCAGGTACTAAGACATTAAGTAGTTCGTAAATTCGCCCCATCTTTTTCATTGTTCTCTAACCTAATTTAAAAATTTCCTTTAAAAAAACTATTTATAATGTAGTTCTGAAAAAATTTTAATTAAAAAATCAGCATCTGTCTATTTTGTATTTACAATATCTCCTCTGTTAAATAATAGATTGACACCATTTGAAAATAAATGAATCTTTTTACAACAGAGTGGAGTCTAATTAAAAATAATCACTTAATCTGTACTTACAGTATAATCTTATACCTACATTTAGATCTATATTTTAACTGTAGGATATCTATACTATTATAACAAAAAAAACTACTTGATCAGTCTCAACCAAATTTTTACCCATATTTCTTGGCATAACTGAGAAGGTTTTTAGATATATTTCATATTGAAAAACCTTGAGAAAAAAAAATAATATAGTATATGTAGTAGTGGAGATTTGATGGTTGAAGCACAAACTTTAATGAACTGAATTGGCCCCAGGAAACCTGAGGAGCCCATTAGTTGGCTCCAGTATTTACCTGGGCTGGCCTGAGCCCCGTGGGTTCCTGTTCTGGCTAGTACTTATTATAAAATTAGTGTGCCATTTATTGTAATATCTCCAGGACAACAAGTTTCACAAAAATTTACATTTACCATCAAGCACAAAAAAGACAAGAGCATAAACTACTTAGATCGTAAAATCACAGAACAATAACATAGGTAGATATCCAAAATTGACAAAACAGATATCACAACTGACAAATTCAGACACTACTTGTCTAATCTCACCCAATATAACATAAACTTTCAGCTTTCTCCTGAAATTACGATCCTCCTTGCTACATAACATTTTTCTTTCACAAAGAGACTATCAAGATGAATTATGCATAATAAAATATTTATGAAGAAAATGGATACATAAACATTAACAACCACTTAAAAACAATTTGCTCATAAATTTAGGAAAGTGTTTAATGCATTAGTTACAGAACTGTTAACAAAACAAAATACAGATTATCAAAGAAAAAAATCACAACCATTAAAAAAACTTTGATTTTTTTTTTGGAGTGAACAAATGTAACCTAGTAAGTATTACATAGGATAAACAAGATTAAGTTTTGCAGACTAATGCAAAAAAACACATAAAAGCCCTTCTTTCCACTTTTGAATGTAGTTTCACAAATCATCTCTGATGTGAAGGCTCACAAACATTAGCAACAACAGGACAATTTTACATATTAAACAAAAAAAGACAAAACTAGACACACTTGAGCTATTCAAAACACATAAATATACAAACACATAAAAGTGCATAGAAAAATATTCTAAATAAACAAAGAAAATTTAATTCATCCGCTGTTTAAACAAATCATAAACAATAAAGATCTTTTGAAAACCCAGTCCAAAAACCAATATGGACATTGCAGCAACTACTGCTTCCGGTGCAGTCTCTGAAGAAACTTAACATGGAGAGCAAAAGTTTTCTCAGACACAGGTGAACTTTTTATAACTTTCTCATTAAAATAAGTTGTACTGTAGTCAATTTTAAAGAAGTTTTTAATGTCCAGTTATAATCTACTGGTACTTTCTTTTCCATTCCCTCATAACTTTGTCACTTCACATTTTTTACACAACTTAATATTAAATGCCCTAGCACTGGTAAAATTCAGAGAGCACCTATCTTAACATTAAGATTTTCTTCTTCAGTCTCTTTTTAGTTGTCATTAATTCAGAAGTTCAACACTTATCATGACGATGATCCTTAATAACCCCGCATACAACCAATCTGTACGATGTTAATATTTTGGCTCCAGTCTCTGTATTTATTGTAGACTCAGTGTAATAACTTGCCACATTTTGACTAAATATGTTCAGATTATTCTTTATTTCATCATTGACTGTTGTGAAATTTTTACATAAACATTCATTTGTTTCAATATAACTTAAAAACTGACTCGATACTTTATGTTATATATCATATGTAGCACATTTTTATTATCAAAGGTTATGTTGATCTTATTCAGTGTATCATCCAATTGAATCATATTGAGTATCATCTTGCAGGTTGCTCATGTAAATCTAATCAATAACTCATTACTAGGATTATCTTTGATCTTGTAGACTTGCAGTTCTATTACAAAATCATTCTTAATAACATACTGTTCAACAGTCTTTAAATCCTTTTTCCAAGGTGAAGCCTCCAGTCTGATCTTCATGAAGTTTTAGTTAAAGGATTATAACCTTTAACAATTCATTAGACAGATTCTCAAAGTGCCCCACTTAATAGACCTCCAAGCCATCCCATCTTCAAAGCCTTTTTGATCTCAATATTGATTCATATACAAATGAATACTCTCTGTTCATCTCTATGTTCACAAACTACTCTTTTTCTTAATCTATTTTGACTCACAGAAGGAACAGAAGTTTGTTAACCTCAAAAATTTCTTAAGATCATTATCAAGTGATAGTACCATTATCAAAAGATAGTACAGACTTTTGATAATGGTAAATCCATCTGAAGGTTGTGACTCCCCACAACTTGACCTTAAGTTTGGATTTAGTAGCCAATCATGTTATTATTTCATTAACATTGAAGCTAACTGATTTCAACTGCACAGTTCATTCATATGAACTGTACATGTGTTCGAAAAAGAATATACCCTTTTCAAAAAAAATATTCTTGGCCCCCCTGATGTGATATTAGAATTCTTACAAATGTAAGGTAATATATCAAAGATTTTAACCTACTTTACATAGATTCAATATGGGCATCCTTCGTGACACAACAGATACTTAGTCGATAGTCCATTTCCTCCCATACTCGAATCAACATGTCTCTTGTAACGGTAACAGAGGCTTCTGTAATCCGCTCTCGCAGCTCCATCAGATTTCGAAGCAATGGTGGGACAAAGACGCTGTCGTCTTTCACAAAACCCCACAAAAAGAAGTCATATGGTGGCATGTCCAAGGATCTCGGGGGCCACCTCAACAATGCTTCATCATCAGGACCAGTGTGACCTATCCAACACGGAGATGTTCATTCAATACACTCTCACGTCATTATGGAAGTGGGGTGGAGCTCCATCGTGTTGGAAAATCTTAGGAGTCCTCTTTAGGTTGTGGCATCAACCAGATTTGGAGCATGTCAAGATATAAGTAACCCTTTACAGTTCTTTCTAGAAAGAATAATGGCCCATAAAGCTTTCCTCTGCATATGGCAGCAAAAACGTTAAACTTTGGAGAATCTCTGACATGCTCAATCATTCACCGAGCGAAGGTGTTCTGAACTCCATATTTGAACATTATGCCTGTTGACTTTTCCATTGATACAGAATGTAAGTCATCACTGAAGACAGGTAGTCATCACTAAAGACTATACTGTCTCAAAAATCATAATTTTCCAGGAATCCCACATGTCTTCACTGAAGACAGTGTGAAATTGTTTGTCATCTTCAGTAAGTTCCTGCAAAGGTTTCAGCTTGTAAGCCTTCAATTTCAAAGGCTTAAGAAGAACATCCCAGTCTGTTGAGTGGGGCAGTGCTAACTCACAACTCAACTTTCAAACTGACTTCATGGGGCTGCATTGGAAGGATTGTCGAACTCTACCCACTGTCTCCTCTGAATGGAAGGAAGCCTCTGAATGAAAAGCCAATGCTTTTGCCTTTGAATAGGCAACCTGTCTCCATGAGTTGTGTATGCCAATGCTTAATGGAGTTCTTGTCAGGTGGATCGACCCCAAACTGTCATGAAAAGTTGCATTGAACTGTGATAACAGACATTGTTTTGCGTATTCCACAGCACAAAATGCCTTCTCTTGTTTGGTGGGTGCCATCTTGAAAAATCTGTGTTCATGGGAATGACGCATATTTCAATCAAAACTTGACCTTTTTTTATTTTGAAAATATATTCTATAGCAATCAATGTAACTTACACCTCTCTCTACACACTGGGCACCTAGAAAAGAAAAGGGTAAAAATAATTTTTCAGACATGCCGTAATACAAGACAAATAATACTCTCCCTGACGATGTCAGCTGGGTGCCACCAAACACAACATGTCAAAAAGAAACAATCATACTACATGGAAAAACATTGTACAGAGTGTTTGTTTATCCACAGTATCTCTCACCTATCTTTCACACACTGTAGTTTCTCTTTCATTAAATTCACTTAACTTGAGGAGAAGTTTCAAGGGCAAGTCTAACTCCAGAAAAAATCTGTTACCATGAATTTACTCCTAGCTACATTGCTGCTTTTAATCTAAATTTACCGTTGCTATTATGTATGGCTGCAGGTATTTAGACTAATATACTGTCATATATCTACTAATATTAGGTAGCAGAAGAATTTAATGCCTGTCTCCAGAAACTGTTTATTGAGCTCAAGATAACCTCTCCTAAATATACTGAAATTAAATCACGGTATTATTATAACTCCTTGAAGTATTCCTCTTTCACCCTTGCAGATCACTCTAAGAATGCCTTTCTCGCATCAACCTTCATAGTACCAGAAACATTGTTTTGAAAACTATCATTAAAAGTTGCCTTTCCTCATCTCCTTGAATCCAAATAAAATTAGAAGGATAGGTAAAAATGATCCATAAAATTCACACTATCAAATCTTCATAACCATACTATTTCCAACATCATGAATGTAGTATCTGCTTACATGAGATATGTCTTGAATGTGTTCTTTTTGTAGCGTAATCAAGTAGATATTGGTTTGTTTCTATTAATGCAGAATCTGCAACAAGATCTGCGAGAGGGACTGGAAAATAGATGCATAACCATATCTCTTTTTTTAACTACATACAGCTGTTTATTTGCTTCACTGTAACCAGTGGATTAAGTATAACAAATAATGTGTCACATTTACCTGACAAAAGCTAAAGATCCATGAAATGAAATTACACTGTGAAAATAATAAAAGCAGAAGTAATGACAGTATATGCAGAAAATATCTGTTGCTTGATTATGAACCCGAACTAGTACAAATACATGACTATGAAGATAGCAGATTTTATGACAATATCACTTGCAAATAGCTAATAGCAAATTAGAATTAAGGATTACACTTGTACAGTTTGCTATCCTAACAGTTATGATTACAACCTTATATATCCTATGCTACTGCTTGAAGAATATTGTGAGATAAATACCCAATAAACAGGAATGAAGCTCAATATATATATATTGTCTTTAAATACTGTAATCAAAATATAATAGCTAATTTGATTTTGTTAATTAACATTAATAAATTAACCAAAAAAACAAGGTAATTAAACAGAGCTCACCATTGGAAAACATCTCACATAATTGCAGCCTTGATTTTTAACTAAAACTTACTTTATTAAAAATGTCTTCCAGTGAGTTTTGTTTTGTTACTTCATTTTATTACTTACTGTTTGGTGATCCATTTATTAGTACTAGTATCAATATCTATATCACCTTTACACAGTTGTCCATAATTTTTTCAGGAATTAGTCAATAAAACAAACATCATGTAAATACATCTCTGTTTAACTTTAATAACAACATAAATTTACTTATACTTGCATATATTTAGGCAAATAATTACCTTTATGAATACATTTACATTAATATAAGATATTCTCCAATGGCTTAACACCATATAATCTGTTAGCAAAAGAACATTTTAAATGTTCACAAACTCATTCCAATTTGTAAAGAAAAACTGTAAGATGATGTCCTTTAAGGATGTCTCAAAAAACACCAGCTTTGCCGTGTAATCATCAGGCCAATCAACTTAGGAAAATCCGCGAAGTTAGATATGTTCAGATCAGGTGAGTCACCTTACCATTTAGAGTTTCCAAAGAAATGAGAATAATTTCCAAAGATATCATTGCTACACAATTCCCGAGTTTCACTGTCGTTTAAACATACGACTTGCTTAAAGAGATAAAAAAGCGGTTTTAGACAACTTTATTATTGACTTCTAGTTCTATTAAAAAATATTTTATTTTCTTGTAGATGTCATTTCTGAAATATGTAGAATTTCACAACTTGCTTTCATCTTTGATTATCTACATCACTCTCTTTGCTGTTAAGTAAATATATATTACAATGCAGTGGAAAAATCTAGCTTTTTAAAATGTCTTATTTATATATATATATATATATGTGTGTACTAATTCATTTTAAAAATTGTTTTTCACAACTGCTTTGGATTTTTGTTTACTATATTAAGAAATTTATTAGAAAGTTGAATTAGTGAAAAACATTTTTTTTTAAATTCTACACACACAAATAATTTTCTGATACATTCTAAAACATGAGTGCATAATTAAACAAATAAAAAGGAATGTCTGTAATAACATCAGCTGATGTCAGGATGAGAGCACCAGTACCTCCACTTTTTAATTGTTTAATTTGGTTCAGTTTGATATTTAATCTTATAGTTAAAAAGGTTTTCATTACTAACTTCTATGGGCAAAATTTAGTAAAATTTTATGTCAGTTGAATTAAGTTTTTTGTGAACTACAAGAAATTTATATCTGTATAATATCAATAATGGATTTAAGTATATATTTTTCTTGTAATTCTATAATTGTATTTTTACGTCCTTGTATAAAGTAAAGGAAGTATTGTGATCGCAGAGCATTTCGATTTTCATATTTCAACGGAAATATTCATTTTCACCATCCCTGAATCTATTTTGACTAGTTTCAGCATGCGTATGTACCTTGCATAACTCAAAAATGATTAGCCATAGGATGTTGAAATTTTAGATTTAGCACTGTTGTAACATCTAGTTGTGCACCTCCCTTATTAACTGCAATCAAAATTAAAATTAAAATTTTAAGTAATGAAACATTTGGGTATTAAAGGGAAGGCATATCAGTTCGAATCAGACATCTTTTTTTTTAACTTTTTTTTTATTTATATTTTTTTAAATTTTCTTTTTTTTAATTTAAATATATTGATTTAATAATTATTAACCCATGATTGTAAAAAAATTTTACAATAAAAAGTATTCAACAATAACAATAATAAAATATATATATAAGTTATCAATGAAATAAAATTTTACATACTTTTAAAAATGTGTATATGAAATTTAATATGCATACAAGGAAGGCATATGATGTCCACATCAGATCTGGTGAAATATCTGATTCTTTCATTTTAATTGAAAATTATAATTTAGAATCTGTTGATTTGAAGTATCGTTTCGTTTTTAGCTGTTTGTGGTTGTTTAAAAATTAATTTAAGATGAGTGCTTCTTTGTCCGATTGCACTAAGGGAAAAAATTAATGCAGTGTTTTCTCACTTCAGAAGATATGAAACCAGAAGGGAAGGGATTGGTAAATTAGTTTTAACGATATGAAGAGTTCAGTGGAACAAAGCTCCTTGAATGGACTGATTGGTTAAAAGTTTTAGAATTTTTGCGTACGATGAACAACTGAAAGTTAGGCAATCGGCTTGAAAGTTAATTATGACAATATTCTGCGGTATGTAAGATAAGTTTTTATTTATTTCACGCCTACAGGTGAAACCATGAAAAGTGAAAAACTACTGTGTCACTGCTATCACTGAAAGCAAAACACAAGTCTGAAAGGTGTGTACATTTTCAAAAGGTTTGATTTTGTTTCATGGTAACGATTGTCCTCATACACCCATAATAACAAATTTTTGCCTTCAAGATTTCAGTTTTCAACTGCTGGATTATTGTAGTACAATTCTCCAAGAAGGAAATTAAAAGCTTGTTTAAGACTGAAGTGCAATATATTGAAAAATAAGCATAATTTTTTAAGTGGAAATAAAAGTAAAAAGTTTTTAAGGTTTGTTTTACTTTTTGCCTTACTCTCTTGTATATGTATTATTTTTCCCAATGTAGCTATATTGAAAGGAAAAGTATGATGATCTTATCAAAAATAGGGTAACTGGTATTTCAGTCCTTAAGTTTTAGGGTCCATCTATTCATCTATAAAAAAAAAACATATTTATATAAGAATGCATATGCATACATACGTAGGAATTTGTGTTGCATGTTTCTGGCCTTATATCTCAGATTGACCAAACTGATTTTCTTCAAATTTTGGCTCAAGAAATTCTAAATGTTGGGTACTGATCATGTTAATTTTTTCTCAAAATTCTGTTAGGGGATTGGGGATATCACAAAAAAACAAATTTTGATTTTCTTCAGAGACACTTTACAAAAATGTTTTCTTTGGCAGATTTTATACCTAAATTGGATAAATAGATCAAAAAACCTTTTTTTCAAAGTAATTAATCATCAACTCTTAAAACTAAACTATAAATATATGTATTTTTGCTCTTCCTCCCTTCGGTTTTAATACATATTATTTTAATTTTTTTTTGTATTTTGTATATCATACTATATAGGCCTATGAAAAAGTGTCTACAATTTCCCAAAATTATAAACCCAGAATCTTAAACAAAGAAAAGCTTTTTGAAAATCTTACTTTTTTTTTTTTAAATTGCATCATAGCTGTTTTGCAAATGACGCTGAAATTTGCCCATAAAAATTGTTCTTACACAAAACCTCTCGCCCAATGTCTGTTCTTCAAGCTATAAAGCCAATATTTCAATGTTTTATCTAACGAAGATTTGTTAAAAAGATGTCTCCATGTACAGACACAGAACTCAAAGTCTTTCAATCACATAATTTGGAACCAGTTGCCAAAATAATCATTTTGTATGAAAGGAAACATTTAAGTTTGGAGTACATGATGCAGCGTCAACATTTAATAATGGAAACATTAGCAAGTATGAAGTTCTGCAGCACCTTGGAATCAATCCGTTTCTTAATACCATAAAAAGTTTAAAAGCAATTGATGACAAACAAGTAAACGAGGCGGAAAAAACAGTTTAAGAAATTCAGAAAAAGGCAAGACAGAAAAGCAGAAATAAAAAGTTTTAGCTAGAAGATCAGCAAGTTAACGCTGATGATCCAGATTATGAAGTTGGGCAATTTTAAAATGTTAACCTAAAAGAAATTTTTTATGTGATTTTTAAACCCCGTTTCTAAAAGTCATATTTTCTATATTTATGACACATTATCTTGGAAACCACCAAAGATAACAACTTGGAATTTTTTATTATTACTCTATATATCTTTCAATACAACTAGAATTATGAAAATATGTGAACAATTATCCATTAAAAAAATTAACAGTTCCAAAAATGTAAAAAACATTTATTATTATTATTAGCTTATATGTCATTGGGGAAGTGGTTTATAGTTATAATTCCAGATATATCTAATCTACTTAGAATACCAAGTATCCAGAAAAAATTTGAAACCTGTAGGATTGATAGTTCCTGAGATAATAGTTCTTCAAAATAGTAAAAATTAACATAGCAAAGGACAGGTGATTATGACTGCCCTTATAGTTTATAGATTGTTAATCAGATAAATAACAGAATTTTATAGCAAAAAATCTGTTGTTGTTTATTAAATAAGTAAACAAACTTCCCCCAATGTACTTCCTCCACCGACTTATTCAGTTGTAAAAGCCTAGTACAACACTCTTCAAACAAAGTTGCATATCAACCCTCAAATTTTTTTTAATGATAAAAAATATTATTTATTTCTAATGAAACTTGTATAACAAAATCAGTTATTTTAATTTTCACATGTTAATGATTTAAAAATCAAACTGAAACTTTTACCTTTTTTTTATCAAGAAGTAAAGCAAAAAATAATTCCCACTGTTATCAATGATGGAGAGGTTAAATTTTAAACTATGCAAATACCGATGGAAACATTATTACATAAGTTCATAATTATCAATGGGAGCTCATTTGTTTAGCAACAAATTTCAACTTGCTTATTTAGGTTATATTAAACAGTTGTGAAAGACAATTTACATGAGTAAACGTCATCGAAAATGTCTCCTTAATTGTTCATGATATCGATCAATTCATCACTGACAGATTTATCAACGTATCGGCGGTGCTCATTTCAGAGTTTGAGACGTACTTGTTTGTGTTGCTCTTCGAATGGTGAAAGTGCTGTCTACCTATATGTGAATTTATTTGTAAGTATATATAGATTTGGATTATCCTGTAAGTTATATTAATTTGTCAGTTTTTTTTTTTATTACATGAATAGGGTAAATTTCTTTTTGCTTTCCTTTCAGAATACCTGTGTTGCCAATAAGAAGGAATTAACCAAAACATGTCGTTTGAAAGAAACTTTTTCTCGTGATTTACTCAAAATTTTGTTAAATATAAGATAAAAACATTTTAAACTAATATGTTAGTAATTTAATTGGCTTTTAATCATGTAATCAGCAACAGTAATGGCTCATTTGTTAGGTTTCCTCTGCGCTCATTAGCACAGTGTACAGAAACAAACACGATTCGCCTAGCTGTTATAATAATTGTATTATAATACACTCTATAATTATTGTATTTTCAAATTGAATTTTACAGTACCCATTTGCCTATATCAGTTTGCTTGCAGTTTTTCAAGTACGAAAGAAAAACATATAATTTTGTCTACATAGCCTATTTGTCAAACCGCCCGGTACAACCTAAAGTCATCAGATTTGACTGTTTTGTGAAATTCTTTTAACTTAAAATACCTACATCTCATTGCATCTGATGGAAGGGTAAGTTTGATCAATAATTAATCTCATTATTTTGAAATAAGTAAAATTATTCAAAAATAAAAAGTTATGAAGAATCACTACTCTGGCTAAACATCGGGTTTGCTAATTCGAATAAGGTACACATCGTAGTTTCTACATCCTTAGATATTCTAGTACCCAATAAGTGCAATTTTTGATTTCACGCTTTGTGTTCACATTCTTTTTATTATGCGAAATTAACTCTTCAATTTCTTGTATCAAATGATCCATATCGATAACATCCGTAAGATTCTCATCGCTGCTATTTTCGAACATCTATTTTCCTCTTGGGGACTCTAGCGTCTATCACCTCCATCGTATCGCTATCGTCGCTTTATCACCTTTGATACCTTTCGCTTTTTCTCCCTTCGCTTGAGTTTTATCGCCTTTCTCCTTATCACTTTTCCCTGAAGACAGTCCGGGTGCCAAAACATTAGTCTTCTTCATCTTCGTTGCGTTTCCCCGCACACTGGGGAACGAGTCAAACTCTTGTTGCTTTGAAAGGCTTTTCTGACATTTTCTCAAAAATGGGTGGCGTTACGTAACAAAAATAGTTAGGAAAAATTAGGGGGCGGGGAGTAGGTAATTTGTATGAGGTCTAAAATGTGGTCGGAAATTTTGTTTTGGGAGAGGGGTTTTGGGGTAAGGGTTCAAACGGTCGGCGATGATGTGGAACGTCTAGAAACCAGGAGATAGAGGAGGCCCGGATCTGTGGAGATCCGGAAGGATTTGGATCTAGAAGGAACGGGTAGCCAGAAAAATGTAAAAAAAAAATCCCACTTATAATTGAGATGGGTAGGACTTAAAATATTATTCGCTTCGAATGCGAAAAATATTCAAAGTCCTTGTTTACAACAATTAAATGACGTCACACACTTGTACTGTCTTTTCTTTCAACTTAGAATTTTTTTTTTGTCTTCAGTCATTTGACTGGTTTGATGCAGCTCTCCAAGATTCCCTATCTAGTGCTAGTTGTTTCATTTCAGTATACCCTCTACATTCTCCTACATCCGTAACAATTTGCTTTACATATTCCAAACGTGGCCTGCCTACACAATTTTTCCCTTCTACCTGTCCTTCCAATATTAAAGCGACTATTCCAGGATGCCTTAGTATGTGGCCTATAAGTCTGTCTCTTCTTTTAACTATATTTTTCCAAATGCTTCTTTCTTCATCTATTTGGCGCAATACCTCTTCATTTGTCACTTTATCCACCCATCTGATTTTTAACATTCTCCTATAGCACCACATTTCAAAAGCTTCTAATCTTTTCTTCTCAGGTACTCCGATTGTCCAAGTTTCACTTCCATGTAAAGCGACACTCCAAACATAAACTTTCAAAAATCTTTTCCTGACATTTAAATTAATTTTTGATGTAAACAAATTATATTTCTTACTGAAGGCTCGTTTAGCTTGTGCTATTCGGCATTTTATATCTCTCCTGCTTTGTCCATCTTTAGTAATTCAACTTCCCAAATAACAAAATTCTTCTACCTCCATAATCTTTTCTCCTCCTATTTTCACATTCAGTGGTCCATCTTTGTTATTTCTACTACATTTCATTACTTTTGTTTTGTTCTTGTTTATTTTCATGCAATAGTTCTTGCGTAGGACTTCATCTATGCCATTCATTGTTTCTTCTAAATCCTTTTTACTCTCGGCTAGAATTACTATATCATTAGCAAATCGTAGCATCTTTATCTTTTCACCTTGTACTGTTATTCCGAATCTAAATTGTTCTTTAACATCATTAACTGCTAGTTCCATGTAAAGATTAAAAAGTAACTGAGATAGGGAACATCCTTGTCAGACTCCCTTTCTTATTACGGCTTCTTTCTTATGTTCTTCAATTGTTACTGTTGCTGTTTGGTTCCTGTACATGTTAGCAATTGTTCTTCTATCTCTGTATTTGAACCCTAATTTTTTTTAAATGCTGAACATTTTATTCCAGTCTACGTTATCGAATGCCTTTTCTAGGTCTATAAACGCCAAGTATGTTGGTTTGTTTTTCTTTAATCTTCCTTCTACTATTAATCTGAGGCCTAAAATTGCTTCCCTTGTCCCTATACTTTTCCTGAAACCAAATTGGTCTTCTCCTAACACTTCCTCCACTCTCCTCTCAATTCTTCTGTATAGAATTCTAGTTAAGAATTTTGATGCGTGACTAGTTAAACTAATTGTTCTGTATTCTTCACATTTGTCTGCCCCTGCTTTCTTTGGTATCATTACTATAACACCTTTTTTGAAGTCTGACGGAAATTCCCCTTTTTCATAAATATTACACACAAGTTTGTATAATCTATCAATCGCTTCCTCACCTGTACTGCGCAGTAATTCTACAGGTATTCCGTCTATTCCAGGAGCCTTTCTGCCATTTAAATCTTTTAATGCTCTCTTAAATTCAGATCTCAGTATTGTTTCTCCCATTTCATCCTCCTCAACTTCCTCTTCTTCCTCTATAACACCATTTTCTAATTCATTTCCTCCGTATAACTCTTCAATATATTCCACCCATCTATCGACTTTACCTTTTGTATTATATATTGGTTTACCATCTTTGTTTAACACATTATTAGATTTTAATTTATGTACCCCAAAATTTTCCTTAACTTTCCTGTATGCATTTCTCTTTCCACTTCTGAACACTTTTCTTTAACCCACTCTTCTTTCGCCAGTTTGCACTTCCTGTTTATAGCATTTCTTAATTGCCGATAGTTCCTTTTACTTTCTTCATCACTAGCATTCTTATATTTTCTACGTTCATCCATCAGCTGCAATATATCATCTGAAACCCAAGGTTTTCTACCAGTTCTCTTTATTCCGCCTAAGTTTGCTTCTGCTGATTTAAGAATTTCCTTTTTAACATTCTCCCATTCTTCTTCTACATTTTCTACCTCATCTTTTTTACTCAGACCCCTTGCGATGTCCTCCTCAAAAATCTTCTTTACCTCCTCTTCCTCAAGCTTCTCTAAATTCCACCGATTCATCTGACACCTTTTCTTCAGGTTTTTAAACCCCAATCTACATTTCATTATCACCAAATTATGGTCGCTATCAATGTCTGCTCCAGGGTAAGTTTTGCAGTCAACGAGTTGATTTCTAAATCTTTGCTTAACCATGATATAATCTATCTGATACCTTGCAGTATCGCCTGGCTTTTTCCAAGTGTATATTCTTCTGTTATGATTTTTAAATTGGGTGTTGGCAATTACTAAATTATACTTCGTGCAAAACTCTATAAGTCGGTCCCCTCTTTCATTCCTTTTGCCCAGCCCGTATTCACCCACTATATTTCCTTCCTTGCCTTTTCCAATGCTTTATTCCAATCTCCAATTATTATTAAATTATCATCTCCTTTTACATGTTTAATTGCTTCATCAATCTCTTCGTATACACATTCTACCTCTTCATCATCATGGGCGCTTGTAGGCATATAGACGTTAACAATCGTTGTCGGTTTAGGTTTTGATTTTAACCTTATTACAATGATTCTATCGCTATGCGTCTTGAAATACTCCACTCTCCTCCCTATCTTCTTGTTCATCACGAAACCTGCTCCTGCCTGCCCATTATTTGACGCTGAGTTAATTACTCAACTTAGAATAATTTTAATTAATTATTTGGTTAAATATGATCAATTTCCTATACTACAGTATAGGAAAAAACGAAAAATAGAAATAACTAAATAGTCTGTCGTCCGAAACTCACCAAATTACGTGTCTATCTCCATTAATCATACACCAACAAAATCCAATCCAAAGAACCTTAAAGATAACCAAAAACAGTCCAGAACACCAAAAACAGTAGAGTAAAACTACACAAGTCTGATCACTTGTGCAATCCCAACTGTACTCACAATACTGAAATCTGAATTTAATAGAGCATTAAAAGATTTGAATGACAGAAAAGCTCCTAGGATAGATGGGATACCTGCAAAGTTACTGCGCAATGCAGATGAGGAAGTGATAGATTATACAAACTGGTGTGTAATATTTATGGAAAACGAGAAGTTCCATCAGATTCAAAAAGAGTATTATTGTCTTGATACCAAAGAAAACAGGAGCAGATAAATGTGAAGAATACAGAACAATTAGCTTAACTACTCATGCATCAAAAATCTCAACCAGAATTCTGTACAGAAAAATTGAGAGGAGAGTTGAAGAAGTTTTAGGGGAAGACTAATTTTGTTTCAGGAAAAGTATAGGGACAAGGGAAGCAATCTTAGTGCTCAGATTAATAGTAGAATAAGATTAAAGAAAAACAAACCAACATACATGGCATTTATAGACTTACAAAAGGCATTTGATTACGTAGACTAAATAAAATAGTCAGCATTATTCAAAATTTAGGGTTCAAGTTTAGAGATAGAACAACAATTGCTAATATTTACAGGAACCAAACTTCAACAGTAATAATTGAAGAACATAAGAAAGAAGCCGTAATAAAAAAGCGAGTCTGATAAGGATGTTCCCTATCCCCATTACTTTTTAATTTTTACATAGGAATAGCAGTTAATGATGTTACAGAGTAATGGTGCAAGGTGAAAAGATGAACATACAACGATTTGCTAATGATATAATAATTTTAGCCAACAGTAAAAAAGATTTAGAAGAAACAATGAATGGCATGGATGAAGTCCTACACAAGAACTACCACATGAAAATAAACAAGAACAGAACTCAAACTGATTGATGAAGAAAGAAGCATTTGGAAAAGTATAGTTAAAAAAAGAGACAGACGTCACATATTATGGCATCCTGGAATAGTCGCCTTGATATTGGAGGTACAGGTAGATGGAAAAAATTGTGATAATAGGTGACATTTGAATATGTAAAACAAGTTGTTACGGATGTAGGATGTAGTGGGTACACTGAAATGAAACAGCTGGTACTAGATAGGGAATCTTGGGGAACTGCATCAAACCAATCAAATGAATGAAGAAAAACAATGAAATACTTCATTTCAGTTCTGTACTTTATTAAAAATCAATTTCCACAAATACATTTTATAATTAATGTAATTTAATTAAATATATTGATAGCATATAATTTTCTTTTCTAATGTAAATGTCACAGATTAAACATGCTAGTAGACAAACATTATTCAATGAAACAAAATGATATAAAAAAAATATACGTATCATACATTACACCTTTAGTACTTATTAATCAAAAAATATAAATTTTTGGTACAAGGATATCAAATTACAACAAACATATAACATTAAATAATTAATTTTTGTTCAATAATTTTTATGAGTCTCATATTTCTAAATAAAAAAAAGCAAGAAAAAAGTTATCTATGAGTACATCTATACTATTATATAAAAAACAGGATTTATGTTTGTTTGGGATAAACAAAAAAACTACTTGATCAGTCGAAACCAAATCTTTACCTGTGTTTCTTGGCATAACTGAGAAGGTTTTTAGATATATTTCATCACAAAAAAAAGTAATAATCGAAATTTGCCAGTTGAAGGAAAAATTTTAATGAATTGAATTAACGAGCTGTGATCTGTGGGTCTATCACTGTGTGAGCTGGGTTTTAACTAAATGATTCAAATCAGTTGAATGATTAATATTAAAAAAATAATAGAACTTGATTTACGTTAAATAATATAATATTAAATAAATTTAAAAAAATTCTGTTTAACAATAAAGGGTTTTCCATGGGAACTGCATGTGAGGCAAGATTGATGCGGTATGCAAGCACCTCGTGGGAGGGTAGATTAATCATCACCATCAAGTGGTAACAAACATGATGCCCTTGGGGCACTGTTTTAGGAGGTTCAATGGGATGCTCTTGTAATATCTCTGCAAACAGTCATCCGATTTTCAAAATTCAAATGGGCTATTTGTTAGTAGGACGAAGGCTAACTTTTGCATGTGTCAGGTACACTGTTGGTGTAACAGATAATGGTTATTAGGAAATGTATGTATATATAACTTTGTCTGTTTGCCACCACATCACGCGAGAACCAACTGATTGATTACTTTCAAATTTTGGAATAACATAAATGTATTCATCTTATTCCAGGGAAGATTTTAAGCCATCGACCGAGGCCCCAGCTCCCTTGAAGGTTAAGAAATTAAAAATGTTCATTATTTCTTCGCCCCAAGCAGGCTAAACTTGTGAATTAAAGATATTCATTAAGGAAAAAATAGGAAATTCTTTTACTTCATTATTATATTTCTGCCATCACGTCAAAGAAATAAGTTATGAATTTTTTTCATTGTAAAAGGTGTGTGTACTTCAGTTACCATATTCTATTTTTTGTAATTTAGTTTCTTTTTCAGACTTAGCCTGTATACTATAATTATTATTTATCAGTATTATTCTGACAACCATGAGGATAACATATAGTGCTGGGGGTCCAGAAGTTGGAGCTCTCTGGGTAGATGGGAATCGCGACCAAAGCAAGCTCTGTGGGTGTCCAGAGCGCCAGTCCCCCTGGCAAATTGTAAATTAGGAGCAAACTGAGCTCTGCAGCCATGAGATAGGCCTTCTGGCCCTGAGTTGGCTTCGGGATTCACCTGACCTGAGCCTGAGGGTCCAGGTTCTGGCTAGATTGGCTGGCTATAATTCACATATTTGTACTTATAGCTACGAGTAAATTCACCTTTGCATATTTAAAATGGTTAATATTATGTTAATGAATACAACTTAAAATAATTAAATTTTGTCTATTTAAATATTTATTTGTTTCATTGAAACTGCATCCTGTTTGTCTATATACAACATTGTGCATTCAGATCAATTAAGTTTATATAAACACAGGGGCACTGTGATTAATAATTTATTTTGATTTTTTCTAAAGGCTACATTTTTTCTTTTTTTTTCTATTAACTCTTTCTGTCGTCTTTTTTTTTTTTTGTTATGTATATTATAGAATATTTTATTTCAGTGACTGAAAATGTTGTTATATGAGTATTACAAGTTTTTAAAATTATATTAAAATACATTTATGTTTTTTTTTGTTAAAAATTATAATTAAACCAATTAATTGGGTAGCAAGTTGTGTAGTGTTTAGCACAGTGGCCTTTAAATCACAACTCTAAGGTTTAATATGTAGATTTTACATCAATCTCATACCAGATGAGAATTGGTGGAAATCCATGAGTAGCATATCAAAGACCATAATATTTAAATAAAATAATTAGTTTTGTTTAGTTGTAGAAATTTTTACAAGTGTAAGCATACTTAGGCAGTCAATTAGCTTATATTCTCACCTTCTCAAATCTTAGTATACTGATAATAATTAATTATATCATAAATATAAAGGGATTGTTAATTATCAGTTAAAACCAGAATTTTATCATATTACTAAAGCAAAATAATGAGGTACATGCATACAGAGTCAAGCTTGAATGAATAATTGTTTTGCTGTCATGTGTATGCATTTAAATGTCATAATCATAGTGGTTTTAGGCAACTTAATATTAATCTGAAGGCACTCCAAAAAAAAAATTCATTCATTACTGGGGAAAATGGTTTCTCCTTGCCTTCTTTCCAAAGCAGAATATATATTGTAATGTGATAATATAAAACCAAGTGAAATATGGGTGATATTATTCTCCCTTTGTTCACCTCAATGATGGCTGCATGATGGATATTATCACACTCAGAGAAAGCAACAATCCTGAGTACTGGCTCTTGACCTTCAGGTGCTTTACATACATTAAAGCCTTAACTAAGACTCTGACAAAAAAATAATATAAATCAGCAAATTAATGCGACCCCTTTCTGCTGTGAAATTGTGTATGCATATTTCTTTAACTTTGTTAGTGAAATATTCGTGTGATTAGGAAGTAGTAATGTGATGGTGTATGTAATAATGATATAGGAATTAGAATGCAGAAATATGGTTGTGTATGTATGTATATGGATACATATATCACAATCATATATCACATATATCATATAGTATATATGAAATAGTCATTTGATAAATAGGAGAAATAGCAGTGAGTAATGGATTTACTGAATAAGGAAAATAATGATGTCACATAAGTCTTTGATTCACTGCCATTTAAAATAAATTTATGTCGTATCATTAGTTAACTTTTGTTATAATAAAACAGTGTAAAAACAATATTATTACTTATAAAACATTGGATTATGAATAACTGGATAATTGTAATCGCCTTGGTGGCTCATGTAGCAGCTAAGCTGAATTTTTAGCAAGGTAGTTGGTTTTCATAATGGAATAAAACTGGTTGTTTAGTCTTAATAACAATTAAAACCAGATACTAAAAAAAAAAATTATAATAATTTTAATATTTATTTACTTTTTTATCAGAATAAATAACCAGTTCACATGATTCTAATCAATTTTGGGGGAAAACATTGAACAAAAAATGTATCTCATGTTAAGTAAAATAAAATGATTACTTAAGTTAATTAAATAAAATTATTTACAAATTTTAAAGTTTTTTGAAAAAACTATTGTAAATTTTATGTTTTTTTATTAACTTACAGAGTAAGTTTTTTTTATTAAAAATACAGAGTAATATACAAATATTATAATGCTAAATCTTATTTACAATTTTTTATAATACTTTTTTTTATTTCCTTTCTCTTTTTATTAATAGCACTTAAATACATCAAACATATATATTTAAAAAATTGTATTTAATGTTAATACATACATGTAAATTTTTAAACTGTAAAGTGGAGTGGTCATACCATTATATTTAAAGAAATTGCAACTTGAGATAATTTTTCAATATACAAATCAGAAATGTTAAATAAAAATTGAATCCATAATTCACTCTTAACCTTTGGTAACTTAACAAATAATAACCTATTAAGGCGTTTGTTTAAAATTAAAACTAAAAACACAACCTGTAAATCAGCCATTCTTTGTTAACAGCAGATGTATTTTTATCCTTCCTCTCTTAATGACGTACTTCCTTAATGAACTACCTTTATTAGATGGTTGTAAAATAAAAAAATCTAGAATGCTGGAGAATTCTTCATGTTAATTAACTCAAAATTTAACCATTAAAAAGTAAATTATCTAGTTCAACAGTTTGAGACATTACTTGTAAAGTTCACCTATAACACATTTTGTCTATAAACTAAAATTAAGTGTAAAACGTGCAAACGTTTCACTATTTATAGTTCAATATAGTAATAGTTAGGTAAATCTACTAAGTTATTTTGCAACAAATTTTTAAGGTAATGAAAAAAAAAAATAATTTTTTGAGTTTTTATGAAAAAGAACTATATGGATGATATAATTTTATTTTTATCATGTTCCTAAATTATCTTATTGCAACAAACATTTTTGAAACCTGGTAAAAAGAATTTAAATTTCACTTTGATATAACAGTATTTTTTTTTTAAAAGGTTCAATTTTCGCTGCCTAGTTGCTAAATGCAAACTGAGCCCTTAGAATATCTTCTACAATAGCTCCTCCAAAATTAACTTCTATACTGGTAAAGTTTCAACTCAGAAATACGATATGCCACATTTAAAAACAATAATTGTAATATCTGTTTTTAAGAGAGCATCTTAAAAACAACAATTGCAATTATTATTTTTAACAGATGGTAAATTTTAAAAATATTGGGGCGCTAGAAAATTTTTGATTCTCAATGTGAGTGGTGGATGAAAAAATTTGAGAATCAATGAGTTAGCTTACAGAGTGGATAATAAACAAACATTGCCTTTGTGTGAACGACTTTGTTATGATTATTCTTAGTCACATCACTTGCATCAGTGCCAATTTACAATGCAGCCATACCTATATAAACTATAATCATTATTTATATATAGTCACCATGTAATTAATTTGTCATATCGTAGGTATTGTAATCAAAAGTTTATATAATGTTATGTCTTCTCAGTTCTATTAAAACCCTTGATCTTCTCATATGATGACTATTTTTTCTCTTTTTCAGTTTCTGTTAGTTATTTGTTTACTCTAATGTTATTTAAAGTTAATGAAATGCAGTTTTTTAAATTTACTGGAATGTGAGTATAGTGTATTCCCAAATATGTGACTGTACAACTTGAATTATACCATTATTTCGACACCATGTCTGATACAGATTCAACTGATAATATTTGACAATTACTGATATCCTCTCTGGAAAAAGACCACAAAAAACCCTTAAGTTGTGCTGAAAAAGACATCATAAATGCTTACAAAAGTGAATTATGGAGTAATCCAGCAGCGTTGATTTCAGATGTCATTAATAAGCTGCTAATTCAGAGATTAAGCTATACCTCTTTGATTTCAGCTGTATTGAAATACTTGCACTCCAATCACACAATCAATTTATTTATTGTTATCTTAGCAATCAGAAGTTACTAAATGACTGGCTGTGTAGTAGCATATTTAGGTAACAGAATGTTTAGGGGGAGGGATTGAGTTATATTGGAATACTGACTTTGTCAGTATTAATAGTTATATATATCCAATAGTATTTGGATATTTTGACAAATGTTGTGGTTTCAATTAGAATCTCCTAAATTATAATGAATTTGGAACCAAAAAAAATATTTAAATTTAAAACATTTCAAAATTTAAATTATGAACACTTCCATAATTTCATGAAACTAGTTTTAGTTTTAATTTCAAAAACTTCCTCCTTTTCTTCAGTAAAAATGGTCCCAAAATTATGTTAATATCTACATTCCATTTTCTTTCTTGTACATCTTTATTCCTATGATTATTATGCCACTTTTATAAATAAAAAAAATAAAAAATTAATAAATATCACAAGCACAGAAGTAGAATAAATTAATAATTATGAACTTTGGTAAAATTTAATAACATCTTCTTAAACCATATACAATCTTCATAATTTGTTATCATATGCAATAATTGTAAATAATATTATAAAGTATTCAATAAATAATGATACTGAGTAAAATTTAACATAACGTTTGAATTTTCTGTGAATCTTAGAATTGTTTTTTCATTTAATAGTGATAAAAACTGATGAGAGACTATTTTTTTTTTTTTTTGTCTTCAGTCATTTGACTGGTTTGATGCAGCTCTCCAAAATTCCCTATCTAGTGCTAGTCGTTTCATTTCAGTATACCCGAGACTATTAGGAAAATTTTTTCCGACTTTTTATTTATTTATGTATTTGTGATATATATTTTATTTATATAAATAAAAACTTTGTAACGTACAGTGGAAATATGTTATTGGTTAACATATGTGAAGGAAATATAATTAAAATTATGACATATACAGAATGTTCAAAAAGTGGTACAACCTTATGGGAAAATGAGTGTTCACAATAGTTGTGATAGTGGTTTCCATTGTGCAATTCACATAATTGAATACGATGTTGCATGCTCTTAAACACATACAATGTTGTTGAGGAATTGAGCAACACATCATTCAATTTTGCTCTGCAATTCAGGAATGGTGTGAGGATAAGTTTTATAAGCAACATCGTTAAGGTATCCCCACACGAAAAAGTCAGGAGGGGAGATATATCTGGAAATCAAGGTGGCCACAACCTGTTCAAAGTCACTTGTCCATGAAAACACTGATCCAAGAATGTCATAGTGTTGTTGGCTATATGAGACATAGCACTATCCTTCTGAAACCAGGTGTACTTTAGCCGATCTGCAGTTATAGTGTTTACAGATTGTTGCACCATCTGCATATAGCACTCACTGCACACTATGCCATGAAAGAATGCCTTGAAGATTTGCCTTTGTAACATTTAACATCAAATACCCACTTTTTGTCTGTGCAGAGGAGACTCATGCAGTTGATGTGGATTTTCCATACACCAAATGTGTGAATTCTGTGCATTCACATATTCATCAAGGTGGAACCATGCCTTGTCAGATGAAACCAGTCATTTAGTTCTTCTCCATCGGGCATTTTACAGATGATATCACTGGCAGAAACCTACACATTTTCCAGTGTTTGCCAGTAACAACTTGTGAACAACACAAATTCCGTATCGATGCATCTTTAAACACTTGCACAATGCTGTGGGACACTATCAACAGAGGGACCAGACTGGATAGATAGGCATCACAAGTTTTGTAGGGACTAACAGCATATGCAGCTTGCATGTCAATCAACTTTTATGGTGTTAGCACTTTTGGCTGCATTTGACACATTCTATGTCTCTTGAAACTTGTCATACAGCCTCTTGATGGAGGACTTCTTTGGTGCATCCACACCAAAGATACTTTTCTGTGAAGGCATTCTGTGTCTGGGCATAACTGGTACATCTAATGTATTGGGAGACAATAAATATTCTCTGCTGCATTGTACAATCCATTTTTTCCCCAATTAAATCTGCAAAAAAAGAAGGAAACATTCTTCCAGAACAACAGGTTGCATCACTTTTTGAAAACTTTTTATTAAGATTACTTAACATTACACTGAATAATTTTATTTTATTTAAAAAGAAATTTTTAAAAATAATTATCGAAAATAAAATTAAGAAAAAACGTTTTCATAATATAAACAGATTTATGTACAACAAAATATTATATTTTTTTAATCAATAGATTGTACGAGAGATATCTCTAAAGTAAAGACCGTAGGGAAATTTCTCTCCTTAAGGTTGGCGAACCTGTGTCGTTCATGGCCACGCTAGTAATGTACGCACTGCATTGTTGTCTGTAAGTTATTACGTTATAAAATGAATAGAAAAATCGATGTTGCCGTCGACTGAATTAATGTGCATTATGAAGTACGTTCATTGTTCACCTCGATAATCATCGAAGACTTGTTGAAACGCGCGATGATGAAATCAGAAAAGATCGTCGCTCAACGATATCCGACGTGGCTCTTCTTTTTCCTGATGTTTCGAGAGCTGTTCGCATTGTTCATGACCATTTAGGCTTCAGAAAGATTTGTGCACGTTGGGTGCCGCAGATCTTAACGGAACATCACAAAAAAAATCGAATGGGATCTGCTTTGGAATTTTTGATGCGCTACACAGAAAAAGGTGATGGGTTCTTTAATTCAGTTGTTACCGGCGATGAAACATGGATTTCGTATTACACGCCGAAGAGAAACGGCAGTCAAATGAATGGCGTCATCCTCAATCACCAACCAGAGCGACAAGGTCAATCCACAGCCATTTGCACGCAAACTGATGGCCACAGTCTTTTGGGATAAGTTTGGCATACTGCTCATTGATTTCATGGCACGTGGAACGACTATAAATGCAGAAGCCTTCGCGAAACTCTACGTAAGTTACGACGCGCCATTCAAAATTGGTGACGTGGGCGGCTGACCGATGGTGTCGTCCTGCTGCACGATAATGCACGTCCACATGTTTCGGGTTAGACACGTAATTTACTGAGAACATTTGGATGGGAAATTTACGGTCATCCACCATATAGTCCGGACTTAAATGGTAATCAGATGGATCTGATTACCATTTGTTTGGGAAATTGGAAGAATTTTTAACTGGTAAGCGATTCGCGGGTGATGATGTTCTTAAAAATGCTGTTAATCAGTTGCAAAATGGACTGGCAGCAGAAGAATACGACGAGGATATATTGAAGCTGGTGTATTGCAACGATAACCATCTTATATCTTAATTCATGTGATTATTATATAGAGAAGTAGTATAGGGTATGTAGTTTAAGAGAAATAAAAAATATTTATAAAGTTTTCAGAATAAATCTTTTTACAGTGAAACGGTCTTTAGAGATAACCTCTCGTACATTTAAATGTATTAAAATAATTTATTATTAATTATTTTTCAGTTTGGCAACTAACTGAACATGCTCTGTAAAATTTTTGCAACTACTAAGATAAATATGGATATTTGGAATTTTGTGTTTATGCGATTATTTTTTTTTTTTCTTCATACATGAACCTAACATCTTTAGCTTAACAGTTAATGATGCTACTTCATGGGTTAATAAGACAGTATATTGTTATAGTGATTGTTTTCAAACAATGGAATAAATAGCTACAGAACTACTGCAATATACAGACTTCGTTAAACCTTGAAAAGGATTTTCATTAAGATAAATATGTAATTAAATAGTTATGCTGCAATGTTAATGAATAATAAGAACATAATGAAAAACCATTTCATTCTCTTTAGTACAGCTTGCATGGGATGCTTGTTTTTTTTTTATTTTAAACAGCCTTGACAGTTTCAGGAATGACTTTTATATCATTTAAGTTCACCTAGAATTGTTTTGATGTGGCATCTAACATACGTTGTGCTTAACACATTTACAGAAAATAAATCTCATGTTTTAAATCTAGTGGTAAATTATTATTTTTTATAATCTATTCAGGTTAGAACATTCATTGTAGGATTGGTGAATTTCACTTTACCTAAAGAAAATTTGAAAATTGTACTGAATGATTCTGGTATTGAAAATGTTCTTCTTGACAGTGTAAATGATTATTTATTAAGTCCAAATCAAATTTTAATCTAAACTTGATTTATTTTAATTTTGTATTCAAAATGTTTTATCTATTTGCAGTTTCATTATCATCTGGTGTTTTTGTCGCTTAATAATTCCAAATATATGTAATAATAAGTATATGTAAATTTTAAATAGTGCAAGCCCACAAAAACAAAATTGAAATAGTGAAATGTCATTGATTAGCTGATCATGGTAAACTAATATTCCAACAACATTTATTTAACTGGTTCTTATAGATTGCCAAACTAAAAAAAAATATTTCTCTACTTGCTGATATTTCTCTGGGGGGGGGGGGGTGATCAAATTGATTCTCTCTGAAACAAAATAAAACTGTACTGTTTTGCTTTGAAGGTCTTTCAAAAAACACTAAGCTTGTCATTACCATTTGTTGAATTATATCATTATTTGAGGTCCCTCAAAAAGTCAGAATAAGTTTTTGGGCTACAAAAATGGGTTGTCAGATGATTGGCATTCATAAGTATGTAGATTGAGATAGTTAGAAAATATAAAGATTTAGATTATCCTTCTGTTTACTTAAAATAAATTTTAAAAGATTTAAAAAACAGCATTCTGTTTGAATTTTAAAATGAATTTTTAAATAACACTATTAAAAAAATTAAAAAAAAAACATATTTTCTGCATCCCTATCAACATATGTACTTAAATATATGCACAATTAGTTTTTATTAACGCATTCTGAATTGTGAATACTTTTTTTTATTTAGTATTCATATATATATATATATAATTAGTATGGACTTTATCACATCTATTTTATTATTCTGTAATTAATTATGTACTTTTTGTGATGCTGTTCTGATGGAAGGTTTGTGACACACATAGAGATAATGAATAATTTTAACTTAATTTCCATTAGATTATCAACCAATCGCTGCTGATAAAGAATATTTACGTGGAACAATTTTTTGATGTATGTAAAAAAATTTGGTTTGACTTGTCCCTTAGAAAAATAATTATATTTATTTTAACAGAACATGATAACTAGACTATTATTTGTAAGTATATAGTTAATAGTAGCACAGATAATTCAAATATTTATTACATTTTTGTTTATAAACAATGACTGACAAAATCTCAGATTAAATTTTCAATCATTTAAATACAGTTCAGTCCAGTTAAAAACTATTAAAATGATAGTTTACTACTATTACTTTTGTATACTACTACCTGTGTATTCGACTAACTGTGAAAAAACTTTCTTTTTTATTTTAGTTATTAATATGTGTTATGATTTAGATATTATTAATAAAAGAAATATTGTTTCCACATTAAAGTGAAATTGATCATATAAGCTGCATATCTTTTACTAAAATGTAAGGCCATCGACAAAGACACAAGTAAAATAAATACGTAAACCATTATAAAAAAAAATGATCTACCCTGCATTGTTTAAAGTAATCAAATATAATAAATAGTCTTATACTTTATTGCATGTGACCAAGCTCTGAAGTCCTAGTAGCTGTTGTGGTTTGGGGGGTAGAGAGAATCCATCTGATGTCACACACACACACTATTGATGATTCTTTTAATAATATTTCTTTAAGAAATTATGAATATGTCTTATTCATGTACTCACTTGCAGAATGCATTCAGGGCTGTTCAACAATATACTTATTTATAAATAAAAACAAAAATGTTACAGTAATTCCTTTTTATTACAATGTTATAGAATTATTTCATCATATCTGATTGTTTGTAAAAGAAATTTTTTTATTAAAATATTACATTTTGTCATTCATATTGCACAAATAAATCAAATTTCCACCAAATAAACAGAGCTTGGTCTCAAGCCAAACAATTAAGTGAAATAATATATGAAATACTTAAAGCATTACATAGATATATCATATAATAACAATATTTAAGGTACAGGATCTATTTACCTGTTATCTATACATATAGAAACATATAACATATTTATAATATTATCACATGCAGCTTTATTTATTTATCTATCTATTTACATTACGACTTTGAACACATTTAACATATGTAAAAAGTATGCACATCTATACATTTATTATATATATATATATATATATATATATATATATATATATATAAAATTATAATTAATTTTCTACACAACATGTTATTTTTTATACATTTATGTACATCATAATTTGTTAAGGGTAACAATTTAAACTATAAGAATAATATACCCATAGTACCAAATAGAATATTATTATTATTATTATGGTGTAAATAATAGTAATTAGTTAACAGGCTTTGCAATAATACTGTATTCTTAGATTTTTTATTTATTTAATTTGTAAAAAGTTAATATTAATTTATTTTGAAAAAAAATAAAAAATAAACAAAAATTAAGACACTCTCTTATCTGGATATGAAAGAACTTAGCAACAAATCAGTTTAGATGTTGTTTACATTAAAAAATTACTCAAAGCAAACATTTGCCCAATAGATTTTTTTCAGTGCTCTTTATTAAATTAACCAAGGGTAGAAATTTATCTTCATTATCAAACTATCACAAAACTTCACTTAATATTTACCATCATACCGCACTGTGATGTTACTTACTTTAAAAAGTGTGAAATGTTTTACTCAATTTTAAACACAAAATCAAACTGTTTAAATAATAAAAAAAAATGTTTTACCTGGATGGATTATCTTTTATATAATTTACATCACTATTCCTTATCTTTTTCAAGTTGTACTGAAAAGATTCCTAGCTATGAGTATTCTTGAGGTTAAAATGTTTAAAGAAATGTTATATCATAAACTATACATCAATTATAAATGGTAGGAATACATTCAGAGAAGTAAAATTTTTTGTGCCAACCTCTGTGACTGAGTAGGTAGCATTTTAGCATTTCATGTGGAGGTCCTGGGTTCAAATCCTGGTAGGCATGGCATCTTTACATGCACTACCAATTTTCACCCAGCTAATGATAGGCTGTTGATGCCCACTCTTTCATAGCAAAAAAAAACTTTTATATAATAATTCAGAAATATATTAAATTCTAAAGAAAAAAGGAAATTAATCATTTCAGTGAATGCTCTATATTAAAATAGTATTTGATAGATTCAAATAAGAATAAGGCAGTAGTAGTACCGTTCCAATTGCTGCGTCATTTAGATGAAGTAGAATTGTATATGCCGTGTAACTGGGATATATAAAACATATAAATCTGAGGAAGTACCCAAAATTTATATTAATGTGAATTAATTGGAACCCCCAAAAAAAATCTGGATCAGTTACATTTTATCAGCTTGATGTTTCATATATTTAAAATACTAATTTACTTCATTTTGAAATTGTATGGTAAAAGACGTTAAAAGAAAAATAATATCAGATTGATTTCAGAATAATTACACCAATATTATCTTTAAGATTAATCTTGGAAGATAGTCTGAACAAAAAAAGCTTCCTACAGGTCTCAGTTATTCATTCACTATGGGTCTGAGTGTAGGTTTGAACTACTACATGTTCCAAACTCTATCAATAGCAGTGAAAAAAGAGATATGTTACCACTACCATGCAATCTGTATACAGAGTTTGTGGAGGTTAATATTATAGGTTATTATTATTTGTGGAGGTTAATACAATGGGAAACCAGAAAATAAAAGCCTAGAGGTTTTGAAATATGTTGAGAAAATTGAAAATTAAGTGGTTTAAGAAACTAGAAATTAAGTTTTGAGTAAATTGAAGAATAAAGGAAGCCTAGGCAAATTCTTGTTAGAAAAAGAACTAGTATTGTCAATTACATATTACATCCAATAGCATTTATTAATAAGTACCTCCGAAATGGTTTTTATGTAATATAGGTTTATATTAAATCAGATTTTCATAAAATATACATAAAAATTTAACCTTTAAAAGTTTCCTGTTTGTTTATTGACGTTTCACGCTTAATTTGAATGTTTTTGTATACCAAGAAAAACCTGTTTCTAGATCTCTGATATTGAAGGTTTTACTTCTGCTGATTATTGTTTGTGAATTTATAACAACCAGATTGTTTTAAATTTTTAACTAACACTGATTACAGTGTTTTAATAGATTGCTGAATTTTGAATCAGTTTGCATTCAGTGGGCTTAGCATGCTGGTACACAACATTAGATTCAGCTTTGTAAAAAAGACAACTCAAATCACTTGGCAACTCACTTTCCCTACTAAACCTGGCACAGGATGATTATTATTCCTGAAAATGGGCATGCCATGTTAGGGATAATAATACTGTTTATCGTCAGGTCATCTACAACCACTGCAATTTTGACAATTAATTTACTTAAATTAGATATGGAAATGACGTTTAAATAATTCCATTATGAAAATTTTTTAAATTTATTATTACATGGTTGAATTGTTGGGGAAGCGTAAAAAGTGTCCTGATTTTCAAAAAAAAATTTCCTAACATTGAGTCTTTCCCCTCCAAAAAATTGATATATATATATATATATATATAATGAAAGGTTTCCTCATAGCCCAGTTCATTATTTAATTTATGATACTGAACGTGTAACAAAGTAAGCCATAGTGATAGAAGTGTCATATCTTCATAAAATAAATTAAAAAATGGAACAAAATAAAATTTAGTAGTTTGGCAATCAGTAAATATAAATCTTAACGTGCTAAATTTTTATGTGTCCTTTATGAAAATATAAGTCCATTTCTTTGATTTTTTTATCACAACAGTAACCAACATTACTGTAAAATCACAACAGTAACCAATATTAAATCTAATAATAGGTTCATAGGTTACACATTAATGTACCATTTGTTAACATACTGAAATATATATTTGTTTTAACCAAAATTACTTAAATTAGTAACAGACAAGTTTAGAAGTTATAGGGGTAAGAAAGGTTAAATATATATAAAGCAAATAATAAAAATATTATAAAAAAAGTATTTTGAAATTACCAGAGAATAGAAGAAATTGTAAAAACCCATTGAATATTCTGCATCTGATTCGTTTGTAAAGTTACATTTGTATTAGATACAGAAAAAAATGTTTACACTGTTACAAGGTATCAAATTTACAGATATTGTTGTCAGTGCATCCAAAATACTTAGAAAAAGTCAGGATTGAGTATCAGCAGCCCTGTATTCCCAGTACTGTAATTGATCCATAAACTGATAATATTGCAAGTTTTAATTTGTTTAAAATATTGTGCTGATTACTTTTTATTTTTTTTTATCCAGAAAATTTGAAATTTTATTCTGGTTCTCATGCATTTATGTAAAACCAGTAATTGATAAAAAAATTATTATTTTTTTTTATTATTTTCTTAAAACACACCTTATAACCAAAACATTTAACAGAAGAAATATATATATAAAAAATAAGGTGTTTTGTTTGAAGTATATTGCTTAACAGTAATGAAAAATATAAAAATATTAAACTACTTAAAAAAAAAAAATAAAATTAACTCAAAAACTAACTACTAACCATATTTTCCAGATTTTCTTTAAATTTCAGCGAAATAACTGACATTTAAGAACCACAAAATTAAGGATTAATAAATTTTTAATAATAATTTTTAAATGTGTGCCAATTTTAAAAAATCATATTTTTTTATATATCTTAAGTTTATTATTTCTTTTTTGTTTTTGTGTATTTAAAAAAACGGATAGGCCAAGAGAAAAGAAAAGAAAAGAAAATAAAAGGTAAGAAACTTGTTTTGCTCAATTAAAAAAAAAATATATCTATTACAAGGAAAACAAGATACTTACTTTGGTAAGCTTCTCTGGAATTCAGGAATATGATTTTTTCCACATATTTAAAAAAAAATTAGATAATAAATGCCATTTGGTAAAGAGACTGTTAAGCGTGAACTAAGGCTTTTTGGAAAGCAACTTTATCTTAAGTTTACTACAAAATTTCTGTAAATCTCTATATGAAAGTATTTTGATCAGATTGATATCAAAGTATCTGTCATAATAGAACAGTTCAATACTGAGAAATGATAACAACAAGAAAATTAATATTATTTTTAAATCATCTCGGCAAACAATGTAATTTTTATTTTAAAACCTCCAAGTTATCTGGAAAATGTATTACAGGACCACCAGAAGAACTGGTTTTACATAATAAAAAAAAAATCAAAGAAATTAGTCTATTTGGTGAAGATTACTAAATACTCTTCGCCAAAAAAGCGTTAAACTGAGAACCTCTTCCTTATAAATAGTCAGTTATCAAGAGATCATTATAATGAGAGAAAATAAAAATGGGTGTTTTAATGGAGAAACTTAAAGAGGACAGATCAATTTAGAAATTTAATTCTTGTATTGTCAAGGGTGAATAGAAAACTAATTGATATTTCAAATAAAAACACAGTGGGTGTATGTATTGTAAAATTTTAATTAAAGATAAAAAGTATAGTTTGCTTTGAATGAAAAAGAAAGATGATAAGACTGCTTAAAATGCTTCACTGATTTCAGGACCTGTATAAAGGTGGAAAGTGTTATCCACCATACCTTCATTTCGGGACAAAGAAGATAATACTTCCAATATTTGGCCTTAACTTTGCCATTAATTTATTGAAGTGAATTATTTAATCAGTATAAATTGCTAGTAAAATATATTTAACATTATTTGTTTAATTTTATTGTCAGTTTTAGATTACTTAGTGTTTTTATTCCAAATGTTCCTATACAAAGGTTTATTATGATGCCAAATGTAAACTTAAGAAAATGTAAGAATAAATTAAAATCTATGAAATGCAGCATATTAGATGACTAAATTAAAAAAGTATGCTTTTTGTTTCAGATTATCACTTTCATTCTTACAAAATCTTAATTTTTTTTTTTACTCATAAAATGGTTATAGTTCTTCATCCTGAATTTAAAACATATGGCAATTATGAATATTTAATATTTTTGTTTACAGCAAAATTAATTTTTACTTTTCAATTAAAAGCATAATAAAATTCAATAGAATTTTTCTATATTCTTTGAATACAAAGAATGTCTTGTTAAGCCAAAATAAGAGAGGTCCACTGTGACATTTTTTTAATAATGTTAATTTATAAATTAAGTTATTCTTAGTCTTATCAAGAAAGAGGTTTGCAAAATTAAACTTCTTTATATTAAAACACATGATTAGATTTAATTACAAAAATATATTTATAAATATTTGTAAAATTCAAATATATGATTTCATAATAACTTTTTTCACTGTATAGTATAACTCAAATAGGTGTAATCATTCTTTTTTTTTAATTTGTTGGTATAAAAGTATGAAAAACTGTATTAAAATTATTAAGATTTCTCAAGATCTAGTATATAAAAAAAATATTTAAATATTTTGAAATCATTATATAACTTTAATTTTTTACAGAAAGTTTAACAAAAAAAATTGGTTGTACACTTAATACTATGCATTTATTTTTTAATCCATCAGTGCAGTTTACACAAATTTTATTCAGTTATATGTGTAAATGAGTATACATAATATTCAGTAATATGTTAAATAATAAAGTCACTTATATCATTAGTTCCAGGCAATACTTAACCTTTTTTACATGCATTTCAATTAATTATTTTAATGTGGAACCATGATTATTAAAAACAATCAAAATTTATGGTTATCAAAATCTAGCATTTCAATGTTTGCGATTGGAACATTTAAATTCAATTAATTTGATTCGTATGGTAAATGTTTGTCATCAAATTCTATTAGGCTGATACAATGTATTACATTTTATAGATTACATATTAGCACAGTTTATGATATTATACTTAATTACTATCAATTATTAACTAGTACAATTTTTTTATTCCCTGTTTGCTTATGCTGGCACACCTTTATAATATTTTTATGAAGTGCTATAAATTTATTATTAATGCCATACACGTTTCTCTGTAGTTTACTGCTACGTATTTCTGAATACACTGGGATGATTCGTATAATATTCTGGAATAATCCAGTTATCTAGTGCATTTTATTGAATCAGTGGCCATAGGCAGCTGCATCTCTTTTTGTTTTTAGTGAATGAACATGTTGCATTTCTAGATTTGCAGACTGGAATGGGTTATTAATTGAATAAAACAGACCGTGGCTAGTAGAATGAAGTTGATAGTATCAAAAACTAATCTGTTTGTCCTCAAACTTTCCATTCTTCTATATGGAAAGCTAAGCACTAACCGGGTATGCTAATCTGATTCAAATTTTAATCAAAAGGATTCTCTTAGATAAGATTAAGGATGTTGTTTCAACAGAAACATTCTTTCCAATATCATTGCATGAAACTACAAAGAAATATTCATAACAATATTAAGTGTAGGTACAACAATATTAATAATGTAATTTTTACTGTCACAATTGAATATAACCAATTATTTTTTTGTATTATAGAATACAATTCATATATTGCTTCATTACATGAGATAAAATAAAATTTGTGGTAATGTACTATCAGATTTTTATTTGTAAATTATATGTATTTATAATTATCTGCATTGGTACTCCTCTTTTTAGTGTTCCTTTTGTTTTATTGGCAACATATATCAGATCTGACTGATGTTGTTTTTTACTTCGTACCATTTTATGAGTAACAGTCACACATTAAGTTTTTAAGAAGAAATCTATTGTACATTCTTTACGTTATATTTTTAAAAAATACTCACTTTTTTAATGTATAAATGTGCTTCCAGAATAGTTTTTCAGAGCATTCATTCAGCTTCTTCATCTGTTATTTTATGGGTGGCATTGTAATAGCATCAACAGATGGGCACCTCTTTTGTGATGATTATGAAAAAAACCCAGCGAAAGGTATATTACTTTCCTGGTTTTGCCCTTGACAAATTTTTATTTCAAACACGCCATAGGGTTTGTAAATATTAATCACTTATTTATGCAATATTTAGAGTATTGCTGAGAAAAAGTGAAAAGATTTGGTTTCAATTTGACCTCTTTGATCAAATTGCATTTTTATCTTAAAAACTATTTGATATTAAAAATACATAATTGAGAAAAAAATCAAAATTCTTAGTAAAAATAAATTGGGTCCTAGTTGATCCCTTTGAATAGTTGAATATTTTATCATCAAAATTATACTGTGTTTATAGTAGAATTTCCAAAAAAATAATAATTTGTAAAAAATTTGAGTCCCATTTGACTTCCTTGTACTTGACAGATTTTTAGTAACACTCACAACTTCAAAAAAAGATAAAGTATCAGAAATTATTAAAAAAAATAATAAATTCTTAAGTTGGGTCCCAACTTATTAAAACAGGGCCCCATGGGACCCTCTTTTATAAAAAGTTCCCATGTCGTCTACATTAATCTATATTCAACTGGATTTTCAGTCTTGAAAATTAAGTTTAAATATTTATTGGAGTAATTGTTTACTTAGTAAGTTGATCCAATTTGGTGCAACATTATTCAACAGTATAGTTTACTAAAAATAAATATGAGTACTGTAATGATGAATAGGGTTGAAAATCAGGCCAAAGCTGGGATATATCGAAATATTTGTTCTAAAGTTCAACTTTTCAATTTTCCCTCCACTACCTTAAATCTGATAACTTAAAATTTTGGAGTTGAAAATAACTTATTATAAAGCTATATTTTGTACAACCACTACACAAAAGGTAAAAAATTACTCTCCTTATTAATTTTGTCTAAAATGTATTGCCATCAATGTCCATTCTAATGTTATTGTAAGATAAAATTAAATTTTGAAATATTATTTATAACCAATGTTCTCCTATTTCCAGCATCCGAACAGACATTTATAACACTTAGAACAGATGCACATATTCACATAAATTATTATTTACTAAAAACATATCCTTAATGTTTCTAGCACAGATATGTTGATGATATATAGCATCATATATCAAGGTAACACATGGACCATGTGTACAACTAACATATAAACAAATATATGACATTGAACTGTACAGTTGAATAAAATACATTATATAAATAAATGATAGACACACTAATTCAGAACTTAAGCCACGTAATTTTACTCTAGAAAAATTACCTTAAACAAATTAAAAAGCTGAATGAAATGTCAGTTTCAAGATAAAAAATAAAACAAAATTAATCATTATACTCTAAGGCAAATACAGTGCCTAGAAATAAAAACTAAATTTCTCTTGCTGCACTCAAGAATTATTGGACAAATGGGAAGTAGCTTCTACGTAATGTATATTGAATTTATAGGGTATTTAAGAACAGTCAAAATTTACATATTGTCCCATTGAAATAAGTCGCAGATAAAAATTTATAAATTAAAATTACCAAGATTTGTTTCGTGAACATAAAAAGGACAAATATTAATGTACTTGAATACTGAATTAAATATAGAAACTTGCAAAAAATGAAACAAAACTGTACAGTCATGAGATGAGTGTTTATTACTTAATGGACATACAGTTCAAACTTACTAGAAATTGATAATATGAGTATCTTAAATATTTTTTCTTAATTGAAAACAGCTTCCACTAAAAATTTCAACTGGAATCACAGTACAAAATATCTTAATTTATTAATTTTTACACTACTGAATTTTTAATTAACATAGAAAAACACAAAAGCATTAAAAAATATTTGTATTTTTAAAATTCAAACAAATTAATCTTAAAAGTTTGATTTTTAATGTTCTGGTTTTAAGTCAATAAAGTGTAAAATATTAAAATTTTATCAGATGCAAAGTAACCATATTCTATTCTACAATTTCCAACTCCCATTACTTCATATAATTTACAGGATTAATAAAATATAGACATACTGACTAAATTAATTTTAATTGAAGTTATACCTTTGACGATATTTTTTATTATTTTGTTTAGACACATTCATTTTACAATTTGTGATTGTATGGGCTAAGGTCAAGTCTCAATAAAAAGTTTTTATTAGATATACCAAATATGAGAAGAAAATACAGAAAGGAAAAATGGCTGTACATGTCTGCGTTGTAAAATTAGTACTGTAAAGAACTATTTATTCTATATATGCAGTATGATGAAACATGTTAACACTTGGAAATTATTATATATTAAATGACTCATTCTCAAAATAATGAACTTTTTCAAAGAAAAAGTTCATTAATATTGGAGCTCATTAATTTGATCGTCCATATAAAATTAATCACCTCTTTGTCAGTGGAGTACCAGTAGTCCTGTTGTTAATGGCATCTGTTATGCAAAAAATGAGGAAATAATTGAATAATATATTGTATTGTTTATTTAATGCTGCTTCTGGCAAATTTTGAGTGTCTGTAAATTCACATTATTGGACTGTGATGATATCTTGGTTTTTGCATGATATGTATAAAATTTCTACGTACGGTTAACGTATTTGTATGTATTCTCCATTTTCTATGGATGTTTTGCAGTATTTATTTATTGCCTGGATGATTGTCCACCTAGTCTCTCTTCAGTATAGTTTTAAGTGCTGTCACTTCATTTTTATTGTTTTGTTTTGTTCATATTCTGCATGATCTTTTTCAATTTTGTTTGTTGTTTTGAAAATAACAGTAACATTAATTTCAAAAAACATTACCAGTTTTGTATGACAGTTGATTGATGTACATTTTTGTAGTAAATTATATATTCTAGGGATGCTTTTGATTTTTGTTCTGCATTTTGTTGCTTAACAAAAGTGTGTGTATTATGCAATGTAACTTTAGCAAGAAAGCTGTTCATATTTGTATATGTAGTAGTAACATTTGGGTGTTAAATGTGTTGTGTTAAGTGTCGTTTGGTCTTGGAAGAAAAAGTTCAGGATTTTGAAACTGGGTCACATAGCATTTTTAAAAAGTACAGTAATAACACAATTGTAATTTTTTCTTAAGTTTTTGTTTTAAATAAATAATTTTCATTCCTCTAGATGGAAAAACAGTAGATATTTATGATCGTATTCTTTTAATCGCATTTATAATAAATACACATTCATCAACTCTGTAATTTGTCATTTACCCCATTTCATCTGCTGTGAGGCCTCAGAGGTGACAAACTATGAAAGTTCGCTGTATATTTGTGTATGTATATAATTTTTACATACTCATCTAGCACTGTAGCTGAGCTGTAGCTTTAGAAGGGAAAGTATATTGTAATCATACGTGTGTATGTTCGGTGTCTAAATCACCTTATATCCCCAGCCAGAATTACTTGAGTGATTTTGACCAAACTTGGTCAGATTATTTCTATATATGGGGCATTGATGCAATTAAATTTTCAACTTAAATGTTAAGGGGATGAGGCTGTAGAGCAAGGTCACTCTCAGTATCCTGAGATTTCACCTAATTAAGGCCTTATTTTTCTTAGGCGCATTTGTTAAAAATTAAAAAATAATAAATTTCCAAAAAACATTTTTGCAAAATCGCACCCCACCCCAAAAAGTGGGTAAATAAACTAGTGGCTAAGTGGGTAACTGCATAATTAGTAGCCCCTCTCACCAAAAGTAGCACTGATGTACAGCTGCTGTAGTTGTCTGCTATGTTGTGACATCATAGGTGAGTAGTAGAATAAAATAAATGAATATTTAAAATGTAAAAAAGTATTTAAAGTGGCCGCTAGTATCACCATACCCATGTGAATGAAATACGGTATGCGCACGCACTTTAGTTACAATTGAATTAAATAAACAAAAAATATTATATTTAAATAAAACGATAAATATTTTTAATTAATTTGTGTATGTAAGCTGTGCATCAGAAAAAAGCCACGTAATGGGAAAGTCCTACAACTGTACTGTCAGTTTTTTATTTTTATACTAGAAAAAATATGATATGGATATTCTGTAGTGTGTGTGACATACCTAAGACTAATCAAAATTTGAACCCATAGCTTTCTGGATAAAGAGCTGTCTCTCTGTCATGGAGGTAATTGTATAATTAAAATATTACCAGAAGTATATTTATTATTTTGCAATTCACGTTTTTCTTTTAACATTTCAATTGTATTTTATATATATTCTTAAAAACCTTTTTTAAAATTTAGGTACACTTATCATAAAAATGTTATTTGTGACTTTTATATATTGCTAGAACTAAATGAAACTATAACTAATTAAAATGCGTGCTAAAAAAGTATTAGTCAACACTAAAGTTGTTTTGAGTTTAGTCTCACTTACAGGTGACCGATTATAAGTAATGTTAAGAGGACACACTGGATTATCACTTGATCACAATTGATCTTTTTAAGTTTTGTGCCTTAAGAAGACACTTTAAAAAATTATTTAAATAAATTGTAAATAATTTCCAAAAAACTTTTTATTCTAATGCTTCCACGCCCAAAAATTTATTTTTGTTAGACTGACACTAATGCAAATGTACATACATAGTATGTTGGCCTGTATTTTGTCTTACAGCTCTAAAACCTGTTGACAGATTTTCTTAAAACTTAGTATGAAGAAAGTCCCTGAACCTTTGGGAGGAAACATATAATTTTTTGCAAAAATTGAAAAAAGGAATGGAGGTATATTGACAGAAATAATATTTTAAATCTTTACTGGGGCATTTCAGCAAAAAATATTTTTTACAAAAATTGAAGTTTCTTTATCAAGATCACAAATTACCAAAAACATTTATTTAATATTCATCCCCCTAACCTCTTTTTAAAAATTCTTTTCCCATGCCATTCCAAGAGTCTGTGGTAACAAAAAATATTTTTTTAATAAAACATTTTTTTTAAATCTTAAATTTAAATCCATTTGCAAGATACCACATTTAAAAAGTAAATATTTTGATAGCCCCTCTTAGAACTTTTTATTTAGTATTTCTTGATAAAAAATTAGCCAAACATTTTTAACCCCTTCGTAAAAAATGATAACTTTGTTTATTTAGAATATAACTGTATCTTGAATAGTCACTTTTTTAATCTATTATCACCACTTATGGGGTTATTTTCTTAAAAAATAATTTTACCCAACGCTTTCCCTTGAGTATGAGCCCCCAAAATGAAGAAAAGGTTTTTTCATAATTTCAAATGTTTAATGCTCAAAACATATTTTGTTAAACAATAAACTCACTAAAATAACTTAATATCCCTCCCCTGATTTAAAAAAAAAAATATTAAAAGATTTTTAATTTTTTAAAAATCAATTTTAGTGAATATGTTAATTATTAAAAATAAATGAATTGCATATCTTGACCGACATAGCTGGGAAAGTTATGCAATTTATTGCCAGCTTTTTTACCTTCTGTGAAACCTGAATGGCAGAACATTTTTATAAATCTGGTTATGCACATAACACCTTCAAGAGTAACGCTGACTCAGTAGCATCTTGCTAAAATTTATAATTAGTAAGTGATAAATGTAAAAATTATGCACAGGCTTCTTTGGTGACCCTTCAGTTGATCATCTATAATCATTTGATAATGTTTCATCCAGTTGTTCATGTTTACATCAATGAGTGGTGAAACTAATAAAAATAGAAAATTTTAATTTTTTGTGTAAAATTAATGCTACACAATATAATTTTTAAAAATATCCAAGTTGATATACCATCAATTAATTCCATCTTCAGCAGTTTAGTATCTACTTCCTGATAATAGATATACAGATTTAGAACCACTGTTTACAATAGTAATTTTTCTAGTGTACTTTAAAAAAGTAGTACAAAAGTTCTCACTTAATATTATTATTATTTAGTCTAAATCATCTTGAAATTTATGTTGGTTTCATGTTTAAATTAAACGCTTCACCAAGACCACTTCTGGGAATTACTAGTGATAGAAGTAGCAGTAAATACTGACTGGCACATTAATCACTATATCAAATGAAATAATACCATTGCTTAAACAATTAAATTACTGACAAGATTATACATAAAGTTTCAAAATATTAATCCTGTATCCTTTTTTTAATGCTAAATACATTTATTCGTAGGTTACTTATTTATTATTAACCAATGAATTTCATCTGCATGCAACTGTCATTTCAAGTTTTTGTTATTCTGCTTATTACTGATAAAAAATAATTATATTAAAATAAATTCTTAACCATTATAATTTTCAATAAAAATACATTTACTTTGATAACATTTTCTTTCACAGAATATTTTTTAACAATTTTAAGATAAACTGTATTTACAAACACGATACATAAATAAATGAAAAAAATATATATTTATATTCAATTTATTAGGAAATTTTTTTTTATTAATAACTATCCTTAACACAATACACGTTATTTCAAACAACTTTTTTTTATTTAAAATTTACAGTTTGTTTTATGAATAATAAATTTTAACACTCCTTAAAATACTTCCTCTTGTAAAAATTTTATAATAGGATAACATTTTTTTTTATACCATATGTAAAAGTAGTAGTATTATAAATTTCTAACAAAAAATGTTCATTTAAAATATTTTTTTTACATATAACTTTCACAATGAAAGCTTTAAATAACCATTTTCTCAGAAAAAAATATTATGAAGAAGGTATGATATTAAAAGGTCTCAGATGGCCAATTCAATATTTAGATATGTATTCACAAATAGTTTTTCAGTAAATAATATGTTTTAAATATTCACTTCATACAGTAAACATAACTGCAAACATTTTAAACAAATGTATGCAGTTATATTTTCTATTAATCAACTTTATTTATAAAAAAGAAAAAAAGTGATTTTAATATAATCTAAGGTAAGGGTATAGAAGCTGGTGCATAATAGAAGACCATTTTTTTAGAGGGGTTGTATCTTTCCTGGTTGAATTTTTGTATTAATTTCAGTGAAAAACACTAATTTAAAAGGATGAGTAATCTTCAAATATCTGGTGAGCATTCTAGATTGGTGGCCTTTGTAGGCAACTGCATCCCTTGGTCATGTACTAATTATGCTTGCGGGTTGTTAAATTCATGGATGGCCAGGTTAGGATAACTAGAAATCAACAGTAAGGTAAACAGGGACAGCTATGAGGAGTCGTTCAGCATTAAAATATAACTGGTTCAGTCAAACCTCAAATTATTCACAAGTAATGGCAACCACTCGCTATACACAGACACTAACAACAATAATATACTGAAACTAACATGTTCTTAATAACATGTGAAAATAAAATTATGTGGTAAATTTAACTACTTTTTGATTCCTAGAATATAAAAAAATACCATCCTGTTGTAATACTACATTTCCCAGTAATATTCTTCTACGATGGGAAGTAGAACTTCTTGCTTTCATCTAGAAGGTTCTCAGCTAGACATCTGACTATATAAAATACAATGATATGTTGAAATTAATTTAATATTTAAGATAATAAATTTTATTACAATAACTTAAATTGAGATTTAAATCTGAGAACACTTAAATCTCTTTAGAAACTCATAATAAATTTCATATAACATACTAAAAAAAAAGATATAAAAACGTTTTGGATGAAAATAGATTAGGAGGGGTTGTATACTTCTTAAAGTTCATGATTTTATTTTTTTAATTTCCTTAATTTTCCCATTACTTTATTATTAAACGTAAAATAATGTTTAGTGATGGTGTATTTTTTTAACTTATATTTTTATGTACACTGTTTTAGGCTGGAGTAGGAAGATCTATATACATGATTACAATAGAAGTGTTGATAAGATGAAATGCATTGAAAGCAATAGTACAGGTTAGTGATGTATTACATTATTATGTACGTAATTTAATGTTACTAGATCTGTATCATTATTTAATCATGGATCATTCATTATGTTTCACTTACAATAAATACAATGAAATTTATGAATGTATATGTTCATTGTATAAATATCTAGGCTCTCGGTTCAAATGTGGTGATTTACATTTCCCCATAACATAACACATACTATTTTTATAATAAAAGTCACAAGTATGAATTTACTAAAATAAATGAAAAATAGTATAATAAATAGAAACTCCAAAATAAAAATTAATTCTACTGTAGTAGTAACTGGGTCTTTTTTAGGTGATTTGACATACCATTAACACTAAAAAAAAATGTTTTTAGAAAGAATAACAAAATTTATATTAAAAATGTTCTACTTAAAATTTTTTTAATTTTTACTACCATACACTACTATTTTGAAATATACTACTACATTAGTACACCTTTTTGTTACTTAAATAAAGTTTTATATAAAAATTAAATAATGCATTAATATAAATACGTAGAGCATCATTATGGTAGAACTGTTGATTTGAAATTATTCAAATTTCCTTTCAGTACTCTTGAAAGTTGTGTTGAAAATTGTAGAAAAATGTTTTAGATTTCACTATATTACTTTTGGATGTTCTCTGTAATATATGATTAAACCTGTTATAAGAGCCTACCAATCAAACATTTAAAGAATTCATTCTCAAAGTGGGCAATAACAGCCCCTTGTGGGCACTGGTGGCCTTCAGGGGGGGGGGGGCAGTAGAAGGCACACAGAAAATTGGGGGCATTCAGGAGGTCTAGGAAGGTGATGGCTGATTAAAAAAAAGGCAAAAATTATGTTTTCCTGATATTTCAAATAAAATTAAATAACTACAAAAAACTACTAGTACAAAAAATTAAAGGGACACCTATACTTTATGATAAAAAATGATTGTATTCAAACTACTTTAACTCTGCAACCAAGAAGCTTAGAGACGAATAAAAAAAAAATTAAAGCTTGAACACCGTATGACAATATAGTTCAGATTTCTATATTATAGGAACAATTGTAATTTTTTTGAAAGAAATTTTAATAAAAATACTTCCAAATATGATTAAATATGTATTTTAATTGCACTCATTTAAAATGTAAGTTTCAACTCAGAAGTAGAATATGTCACGTTTAAAAACAATAACTGCAATTGCTGTTTTTAACAGCCCATCTTAAAAACAGAGCAAGTTGCACTTATTACTTTTAACAGATGGTAAGTTAAAAAATTTTCGGGGGTACAAGAAAATTTCTGATTCTCAATGGGATGGTGGGCAAAAAAGTTTGGGAATCAATGGTTTAAAGTGTATACCTGATTTTAACAGTTTATTGTTTTAGGATATTCTTTTATTATCCTATTATATTTAATATATGCCATTTTTTATTTTATTTTTTAATATTACAAGAAAACCATTTTGTTGTATACAAAAAATTCAGTAATTTATTGATCTGTGTTTTATGTTCATATTTATTATTTTTTTTAACGTAGTATTTGGTTAATTCTGTAACATTTTCATTTTGCCCATTCAATAAAATGATATCTAGTTTTAAAAGTGGTAAAATGTTCAACTGAAAAATCCTATTTTATTTGCAAGAAATTGGAAAACAATGTGTTTTCATTATATCTATGATTTTCAGGATTCAGTATGAAAATAAATAAAGTACAATGACAGTAATTTAATTTTATCTAGCTTTTTCTGTATTTATTGAAACCAGCCAAAGTTTTACACAGAAAAGAGGTTGCACCAGGTAGCGTTACGAATGAATAAGAGTAATGTGTTTGTTTTGTCTGACAAATTACATCTGGTTGTAAAAACATCAATCCACGGCAATATGTCATATCACAAGCCAATAAATCTCTTGCTCAGAGATTTCAGGAAGATGTTAGGCAGGTTAGTAATCTGTTTCATACATCTGTGCTATGCCTATACACACCAGCTTCCTGATACCCCATCTATTTCCAGTCATTTTTTTAACCTTTAAAAATTTCCTTATACCAATGGATAAAAATATTTCCATTGTTCAGAACTATACAAAAAAAATTACAAAAATAGAGGCAATAATAGCACGTCATAAGCACACAGTATTGAAAACTATTCATTTTTTTATTGAAATTATCTGCGAATATTCATAAGGCTTTTAAGTAGCCCGTCTAAGGCAGTATATCTTAAGTCTTTTCATTTTTAAATAATACAGTTTTTGACAACTTTTTATAGCTACACTGTATATATTTTTATTAAGTACATACATTCACACTTACACATATACACATATGATGTACACACATTCTAACCTTATAATTTTGGCTCAGCATATCTTGCTTCGTTTTATAATCTCAAAATTGGTAAAAAAATAATACTGTCTTTAAAACAGTCAATAAATACAATAGTATTTTTTTTTTATTAATTATTTTCAAACTTGGTGAATTCGTGCTCATTTATAAGTATAATAAAATTTGTCATAATATTATCACATTTCTAAATTGTTTTTAGAAAAATAAATAGAATATTTTTACTAAATAATAATAAAAACTGACACTAATTATTTAGTTTTAATGAATATAATATTATCTCGATCATACTTAAAAAACAGGATTAAATTAATTCCATTTATAATAAAAATTAAAATAATAATAATTTGGTGTTAATTATACTGATCAGTTATCTTCCAGCATTTGTTAATGGGGTTCTTAATATAGTTTCAAAATCATTTTGTCAAAACACAACATGAAAATCTGTTTTAAATACTTTTATACAGTACTTATATTAAAGTTTTAATATAAGTAGTTTTTAACCAAATTTTGCCAACATATATAGTATGTCTAAACAAATTTTTTTTCTAAAAAAATTTGTACCTACCACGTATAAACAGATGCAACACTAGCACTATATCATTCAATCATATCTGTAAACTGCTGCTGACACATCAGACTAAGAAAATTAAATTTTTTTTCCTCTAATTAGGAGCAATTGTTATTGTTTTGACATGTAATTATTACATTGTCTTTTAGTGTAAATTTTAATGATATTAGTCATGTGATAAGATATTTTTTGATAATGTTATAACTTTCTTGCTTATCATACTAATAATTTAAATATAGTAAACTTCTTTTTCTCTCCCAAGCTTAAAAATATTCTTCAAACAAAAGGATGCATATTTATTATCATATTTTTAACTGGGTTAAAAACAAGAAAACAGAAAAAATGTTTTCTTGTATAAAAAAAGAAAACAGTTAAAACTCACTTTCTTTAGAAGATTTTACATAACATTTTTTTGTAAATGTTTCTTAAATTTTACTGATTTTTCAATTTACTGTTAATACATTTACTTTTTTCAACTTCACTGATTGAAAATTTCTTGAATTAACCATTAAGTTAATTCTCCATATCTGTTTGTCAAAAGCTGAGTATATTGAAACTTTGACATTTATTTCTATAAATTTTTAATTAATATTTTCTAGCTATAATGAATGAACCATACATAACTGAAATAACATGGAGGTAAGATTGTTCTACTGTATTATCTAATAATTATATGATATTGGACTATGCAAAAGAAGTAACCAACATTACTAGTTACTGGTATAACATGACAAAAGCTAACAAGTTTTACCAAATGGGGAGCAGTTCTGGTTCCACTAACATATGTTTAAGAAAGGCAGTTTTTAAAAAAGTGGTATAGTCACTTTTACTGACTGTACTAACGTGTTGTAATTGTTGTTATATATTTCATAACCAAAATGGGATTATAATAAGTAAAACCTTTTGTAATCATGTGCAATACATTTATATGCCGTACATTTAATATATGGTATTTCTGGGAAAAAAAAATCCAAGGGTCAAAAAAAAAACGACTAATAGAACCAGATTTAATTAGATTAAGAAGTACTTACTTACATTTACACAACCAAATTTAGTTCTCCAAACAGTCAATTTGCCATTTGGCTTGCATGTAGTACTGTTAGCAATAAATGCTACTGTTATGCAGGGCATTATTTTTTCAGTACATATAAATACATTCCTGAATAGGAACAATACATTTTATTACGGTTAATTTATTATATATATGTTAAATATGTAGACATTATTTATGCATTTTTATTTATTTATATTTTCTTGAGGAGGAAAAATTAAATTGCAAAACAAGCTATAAAATAAAATAAAAAAAAACTATTCCATCAGAATATTTGACTAAACACATGTTTTACATTAGTTAAACATTTATCACCTTTAATTACAGAAAAATAATTATTAAAACTAATATTTAAAATGTAACCCAGATTTTTTTTTATTTTGAGATTTTTGTAAACAAATCGTAAGTTTATTCTTCAGAAACTAGTCTGTAAATTACGGCATAGCTTGTAAGTGACTTATAGTATATGTTGGCAGATTTGGTATTATAAAATAAAAAGCCAGAATTAAATTTATGAAAATACAGTTCATTCAACATAATAGAGAAAACCTTAGCATTGGTTTCATAGAATTTATATTTGTGATCAATAAGAATAATATACTTAAAAGGAAAAAAACATTTTCAAATTCTTTACAACATATATGTGCGATATGTCAATAACAATATTTAATGATGACACTTCTTAAAAATATATTATCTTTTTAATTTAAAAAAATAAAATAAAAATCCATTATAACATAACAATACAATATATTCATTTATTTACACAACAGCAATTGGTTTTAAAAATTCAATAAAATAAAAATTAACAATTTGTTTTTATAAATATAACTAATGGAAATATTAACGTCTTAATTCAAAAAGTAATTTTATTAACACTATAAAAATAATAAATAATTCAAATCGACTCTTTAAAATGACCCAATTAAAGAATAAACTTAAAAATTACCCTTAATATACCCAAATAAGAAAGAAGAAATAAATTATGTGAATGAAACGATAAGTATGGCAGTTTAACCTCAGGTAAATTACAAATAATAATTCAACCGATGTACATAGGTAACAAGATAATAAGAAGTTTTCTTGATGGTTAAAAAATAATCTCTTCACATTAACTGAACACATTTGTGGTAAAGAAGAATAGCTTAATCAACTTTTTTAGCACCTCTGGCAGTCCATGCAACAACAAGATTTCTTGCAAAATACAATGAAAACAAATGCACTTGAACAGCAAGTATTATGAAAGCATACCACAGAAGAGCATAAGGATAGTCCTGTAACAAATAGAATATAACAAGTTATTATAAATAAAATAGTAAACTTAGAAACAAATAGAATTTTATAATTAAACATAAGCAAACAAGTTACCTTAACCATTCATAAAACAACTTGTACAAGTAAGTTGTGACTAAAAAGAAGATGGATCCTTTCCAGTTGGCATTTTAAAAAATTCAATTTCTGAAATCTTTATATATCTTATTAAAAGCTATCCATAAATTATGAACTTTAGACCTCTTCACATAACACACTATCAGATTTTCAAACTCCAGATATCCTTTTTTGCACAAAAATTCTGGTAGTAAGTAATATCACATGAAAAACTTATTTTTATAATTTAATAAAATATGAGTAAACGAAGATAGATGTAAATAATGGGCAATTTTGTTTAGATAAACATACTTCTGGCCCATAATAATATCACCTTACTGTATCAAAATAGAGAATCCTTCACTATCATAAATAATTTTTTAAGAAAATTACGTTTCCATCTTTAATTCATTTTTAACTTTTTTTCTTCATTTTTTATGATCATATAGGAAAACTTTAATCAGTCCATTATCCAAGTCCTTCGAAGGGACTGTTCGGGCCTTGCGGTCCACCCAGTACTTTTCCATATGTTCCGATCTCCATGCCCTTTCTGGTGTTGAAAATGTTAGTGTTCTAAGTTTCTTTCTTGTGAGTGTGAATCTAGTGTTTTTGTCTTTGATTTTTGCATTTAATTTTAAATTATCTTGGTGATTTCTGATATAAGACCAATTTCCTTCAAATATTCTTTTATTTCTCTGATCCATCTACATCTTATTACCTGATCCATCTTGGTGTTTTTGAAGTAGAGATTGTACTGTACCTGCTGTTTCAGAAGTCTCATATCTTGTACCCTCATGAGGTGTCCAAAGAATTTGTCTTCTCTTACACATGGTATCAGTGATGGATGGGTTTTAACTCTTTGTATACATGACTTTGTTGGGCACAATCCTCCATTGCCTGTCTTTCTCGTACTTTTTGTTGATGCAGGTTCTTCCAATTCTTCTTTTGATTTTCTAGATTGTTCATTCAGGTGGAAAGGGGTTTCTGCTGCATATGGCTTCTGGTTTTATAACTATGTTGTGGTGTCTTATTTTTAACATTAATTATTTATTAACATTAATTAAATATAGATTTTTATTTTTCAGAAATATATACAAATATACATGGTTTTAAATCCATTTTAGAATTTCTATATATTTTACCCTTTTTTTTAGATGCACATTCAAATCAAAAGAAACTATTTTTTAATATATTTGTACCTACTTTATTATTATTTTTCTTTTAAATTAAAATGAGAAATCTGCTTTTTAAAATTATTTATTTCTATTTTGATTTAATTTTTAATTTAAAGGGTGGCTTAAACCACATATTTGTATCAGGGATCTTACGTGAGAAATGTAGATTTCTCCCTCTTTCTGTATGGCTTATTCCTCTTCTCTAGAGGATGAGATGAAATGGGAATTTTTGTAGCGTGTGAAAATGCCATGCCTGACTGGGACTTGAACCCAGGACCTCCAGATGAAATACTTGAGATACTACCACTTGTGCCACAAAGGCCAGCTTCTACATAGGTTAAAGATGATGAAATAGAATCTTATTGATCTCCCCTCCCTTTTATGATTTTATAATTAACAAACAGCCACTAAATTTATATACATGTATATTATCAAAAATGTTTTTATTTATAAAAATATACTGTAAATTAACAATTTCTCATAAGGTAATTATGAGTTATGCAGAAGATACAAACTTAAAGTTTGTTAGCAGTGAAATAATGTATCTGTATTTTTAAAGCTAAATAACTATAAATTTACAATTTAACATACGGTACATTAAATTTTTATAATGTAATTAGAAATCAATATTACAAAAAAAGCTCTTATTACATCAAACATACTGAAGAATATTTCTCACCAAAAAAATTATTTTATTAAAATATGATCAAATTATATGGTAATATATTCTAACAAGAGTAAGAATTATTAATATAGCTAATAATAGTCAACCGAGTAGTATTTATTAACATATATAGTGAAATTGAAATAAATTGAGTATATATATTTTACACAATGACAAATTTCTTTTTTCATGCAATATTTCACTGTCAAATATCAGTATTGAAAGACTACAATAGACAGTTTGATATACTTACAAGTAAACTATTAAGGTACAACAAACTGACAAAATGATAAAGGAAATACTTTTAAATAAGTATAATGCAATTTTATACAGAAGAGCTTAATAAAATTATTTTTGAATAGGTAGCATTAATTACATAATTTATATGGTCAGAGGATTGTACATGTATTAAATGTAAAACCTTGACAACTGAGGCTAGAAATCAGTCTAGTATAATTCTACAATTTGGGCGAAAAGTCCCTTTACATATTAATGGAAGAGTATAGTTAGATATGCAGATAAAAATTGTTATGAATAAAAATTGTGTGACCTTCCCTTTTGATTGCAATTGACTGAACCAAAGAAACAGTATATTTCAACATTTATGTCTGGTTAACATTAACATTTATTGTGAATAACACTGTTACAAAGGTACAAGGTTCATTTATTGGTTTGGAAACAGTTTATTTAGCCGTGTGCAGACACTGACCAAAATGTGGTGGAGCGCCATCTTATTGAAGTCCAACGATGTCAGCTATTCCTCTTGCCATTAATTCTGGAAGCAACCACGTGCTAATCATGTGAAGATAGCTGTGCTGGTTCACAGAACCATCAAGGAAATATGGACCAAGCAGATGGTCTGCCATTATCCCTGCCCAAATCACAACATGCGGCGGATTGCACTCAATTTCCTCAAAAAAGTGCGGATTGTCTTTTGCCCAAAAAAAGAAATTACGATTACATGGCTACAATAAATCGCACACTTGTCAGAGAACGTAACATTTTTTTGATCACTTGCATGTGGGAAGCATGCAAGCAGCATCTATTAAGCATGCACACATTGTTTCAAGTCATGATCACTCAACTCACAGAATGAGGATGGTTGTAAACATGAAACATTCACATCTTTCCGCATGTGGTCTCGCATAGTCGATCACAGGATGCCTAATTCTGCAGACTGCTTACGGGTTGACTTTATCAGCGATCGTTCAATTGATTCCACTACAGTAACACAAGTTTCGGTGCGAGTCGTAGGCCTTCCGCAACGTGGTGCATTGAGAACACTTCCCTTCACAAAGGTTTTCTTCTCCCATGCGAATAACGTTGGTCGTGATGGCAGCAGTTTTCCAATCCGCACAACCAGTCCTTCAAAATGTGTCATTGTCTTCTTTATGTTATGACGTTCATGAACCCACACAGAATCCACCAAACACTCCTCAACAGTGAAAGCACTTGTATCCACCATGGTTTAACTTGAGACTGTCATGTCCTTCCTACACTAACCGAAGTGATAAGCACAAGACTCAGTTGGGAGGAAATAATAATAATAAAGTCAATATCTGCTCAACAATGTAAAAAATATACAGTTTTTTATATTGTTTTGTATTCATAACAATGTTTATCTACATTTCTAACTGTAATACGCTATTAACATGTAAAGGGACTTCTTGCTCACACTGTATATGTTTTAATAATTTAACATATTTGTTCATCCACCCAGCCATTTTTACTTTACAGTCACAGTCATAATCATAGTTCATTTTTACTTTAGTCACTTTCATGAAATTTTATGCATGTTATCTTAAACTTAAAGATATTCAGATGGCTACAGAAATATAATGAAGTAAAATAACTAATTATTTTTTTGATGAATATCTGTAACATATTTAATTTGCCCACGACTGTAGTCTGAATTTTAGGTTCTTTTTTCAAGTTTTTGTAAAGTCTGTATACTTCCTTCTTTGTTGTTTCCTTTTCTTTTTTTTTTGTGCATAATATCACCTTTTATTATTCAATTTTCTTCTTCCTTCCATGAGGATAACAAATGCATTGGGAGTCCATGGGGCGGAGCCGCCCCCAGGCTAGACGGTCAGGTGAGCAAAACAAGGTCCGACTGTCTAGAATATATTTATAAAATATACATATATATGTACAAACACAAAATATTTCTCTCTTCAGGTATTTAGTTGATTTTACTCAGCCAAATCGTTTGCGGCCAAATGGTATAACAGTAGTAAACTTTTTTTTATACTGTATTTTGAAGAAAAAAAATACTGTAAGATTATTTTTATTAAATATTACTATTAATAAATTGCAAGTGTATATTACTATTAATCGTAAGCGTGTGATTATTTTTATTAAAAATATGCATTCACATTATGAACCACATATAACTATCAGATGTACATGTGAGTTTTTTCACATTAATTTTGTCTTTCACCAAGGTGAATTCAATCTTTATTACTTCATCTTCTGATTTATTTTACCTACTGATTAAATTCAATCCTTTTTACTTTCTTGTACGAAGTAAAGGAAGTATTGCGATTGCAAAAAATTCTGGTATTCAGATTTTAACGGAAATATTCATTTTGACCATCCCTGAATCCATTTTGACTAGTTTTGGCATGACATCTGTACATATGTATGTATCTCGTATAACTCAAAAAGATAGAAAGTAGGATGTTGAAATTTTTTATTTAGGACTGCTGTAACATCTAATTGTGACCTCCCCTTTGATTGCAATTGACTGAACCAAAAGTGTCCAAAAAAACCCAAAATCAAAAACAAATTGTATTCTGGACTTTTTCTTAACTGCAGTAATAAGCCCTCATTGAGAGCTTTTCAATAATATGTCATAAGTGGTACTTATTTTCATCAGTTCCAGACTTATAGCCAAATAAAATTTTAATTAATGACATTTGGATCTTACAAGGGAAAGGCACATCGGTTCGAATCAATATCTCCTTTCTTTTTTTAATTTACATATTTGTTTTTAACCTCCAGGACAACCGTTAGATATTGCTTCAGAGGATGAGATGAATAACAAGCAGTGTGTGAAAATACCATATCTGAGTGGGATTTGAACCTGGGACCTCCAGATGAAATTTAAATATATTGATTCAATAATTTAACTCGTGATTGTTAAAACCTTTTTACAATAAATTATAAAAAAAGGTACACAAAAAATCAGAAGTTATTAGTGAAATAAAATTTTATGTACTTTTAAAAATGTGTATATTTAACTTAATAGGCTTTATTACATGTGTATATTTAATAGATTTGGTGAAGCATCTAATTATCTAATATTAATTGAAAATTATAATTTAGAATCATATTATTATTGGATTTTCTAGTTTAATTTTATTTAATAATTATGGAATTTCTATTTAATTTTATCTACATTAAATTTAACTACAGATTCACCTACTTAAATATTTAGGGAAAATTGCCAACAATTTTCCCTAAATATTTTGTATTAGATAACATTTCTTTTTATTAAAAATGAACAAATTCATAAAAAATAATTATAAGATACACCATAAATCAATTTTCATGCTTAACAGCTGCATAGAATGCATATGGGACTAAAACGCCAATACACCACATGGATGACAGAAATTAGATGTATAATATGGTGTAAATACATTTGAAATTGAAATGTAATTTTCTAGATTAGTTCAGTAAAACACAAACAATATAAATTTGTATTTCATTAAAAAAGAAAAAGTTATGAATATTTAACAGTGCATTTTTTATTTATCACTGTTACTGTTTTATAAATGCTACAAATCAGATTTAACAGCACATTTGATTGAGGCATTTTTTAAATCTCTACATTTTTCCACCATTCATGAATAAGTTTTCCACTTATAACAAACTTAGGTGTTATGTAACTGTGTTTATTTTCAAAATCAAAACTATTACCTTAAATTATATCTTATATCTACATTTTCCAGATTTATTATTAAAAATATTTTAAACCATCAAATAAAATTAAATAAAGTATTGATTTACAAAGACGGATAGTTAAGTCTAATCTACCGTAAAAGAATAAACAAAAATATAAGCAAAGGGTTGTAACTGTCCTTGATAACTTTATTTTGAAAATCCATCAACATAAAACAATTTTATTCATATTTGTCTTTCTTTTTCCTGTTTAGCCTCCGGTAACTACCGTTTAGATAATACTTCAGAGGATGAATGAGGATATGTATGAGTGTGAATGAAGTGTAGTCTTGTACATTCTCAGTTCAACCATACCTGAGATGTGTGGTTAATTGAAATCCAACCACCAAAGAACACCGGTATCCACGATCTAGTATTTAAGTCCATGTAAAAATAGCTGGCTTTACTAGGACTTGAACGCTGGAACTCTCGACTTCCAAATCAGCTGTTTTGGGAAGACGCGTTCACCGCTAGACCATATTTGTCTAGTATGGATGAACCTTAACGTATAGTTATTCATGCTTTCAGGAATGTATATTATGTGTTTTTAACAGTTGGTTGAGCTTGCTGTGACAGTCAGCATCTGAAGTGATTAGTATTATTATCAATAGAATTCTTCAAAAAATTTAAAACAAATTTATATGGTAGATCTGTCTTTAATCCTTCAAAATGTACATTGACTTGCATGGTGCGATTGACATTAAATAAACTAACACTTAGTTTCCTAATGTAAACCTTCACCAACCCAGTTCTTCTAAGGAGAACTTGCCCATCTTTTTTTTTTTTTTGATTCATATTAAAACCCATTTATTTCAAATTTATGTTGACGTCAATAAATATAAATCTTCTTTAAATTAAATCTTGCAATGAATTCTAACAAGTTTGTTACTTATTTTAATTCAATTAAATTTTTGCAAACAAAAAAAAACAGTATTACTGTCATCAAAACATACCTTTATTTTTTCTCTACTAATTTTTTAAAATCTTCTCAATTGTTTCTTAAATTCCTTTTCTGTGTCTTCTAGATACAATAAAAACTTGGACCAAAGTCCAAGTTGAGAACAGCTCATTGTAGTAACCTAAGTTCTTATAATAAACATACCTTTTATTTTTATTATTTCATTATTTACACAGTGTAATGTTTAAAATATTTTGTAAAGAAAAAAAAGGCAAAAATTTTCAATCTTTTATTACTTTCATGGTTATTTGATTTTCAGTAAAATTAACTTTAAAAAAAAATTAAGGAAATCGAAAATAATGAATTAAATAGAATTTAACTCACCTGCCATAAGATAATATCTTCAGTATCACCTGTACTAATGTACTGCCATGCTTCTGAAAAATAATACACTGCTCCATATAAAATTGGTCCAAAACCGAAGAATATTATGCCATACATATACTGTTTCATTGTCTTAATACGGTTTTTACGAATAGCTGCTAATCCCAGAAATGACAATAATAAACTGATACACCAGATGTATTCCCACCATAAAGGCTGAAATATATTAATAATACAATAAATTCATATTTGTATCATTAAACTTAAGCTTACTGAAACATAATCTTACAGGTAAATAACATATTATTCCTATTTTTTTGGACTCTAGTATAAAAGTTCAGCAGGATTTTTATAGCCAGATTTCAGTCGAGTATGCAAACACATATAAATTATCGTTAAATAAATCTGTTTTTAATCTATGATTTAAAAATATTTTTTTAAATCAATATAATGTGGTGCTTTAAAATGTTGTTACTTTTATTTAGGATACAAGTATAACAAATTAATACATCTAATAAAAAATGATAAGCCAATCTCCATGGTAGAGTGGTAGTGCCTCAGCCTTTCATCTGGAGGAGCTGGGTTTAAATTCCAATCAGGCATGGCTTTTTCATATAATACAAATTTCCATTCTCATAGGGCAAAATGAATGAGCAAAAGCCGATGCCCACCATCCCAAAAAAAAAAAAAACTATCAGCATAAAATAACTTAATCTTCAAAAATTCAAATTAGGGCTCCCTGGATTAACTGTTTCACCATAAAAACGACCTATGAATAGAACAAATAACAGTAATTTAAGGTATGTATACTGCATTTCATGGTACTGATTAAGTGAATGAGAATGTTTCCACATTCTCATAGTTTTTTGATTTTTTACAGTTTATCACTTGAGAGATCAGTTTACATATGAATTGTTTTTAGTAAACATGAAAATCGCAGAAACACTTGTTTAGGAAAGAAACAATGTCAATAAATCCTATACAGCTCATTCCCTCTGTAACTTTTTTTCAAAACCATGTTAATCATAAAATATATTTTTCTTCTAAGAATTCTAAATAAAAAATTTACAAATGGACTAGATTAAAAATTATATAAATTTATATTGAATAAAAAGATAAAATATTCTACACTGCATTTAGAAAGTTGTTTTGCACTGGAATTATGGAAGTGTAATGATCAAACTTTCTTAATTATTACTTTGTATTCTTATTTCATTATTTTACAAAAACAGATATTACAATAACTGGAACAGTTTATAAAAGATATTGAAAATGACCTCCTTCAACATCAATGCAACACTGAATACGTTTCAGTTTGTTTTCAAACACTTTAACCAGGTGATGTACTGGAATGTCTCGTACCTATGACATTATTGTAGTTTTTAGTTTGTTAATTGTGCGTGGTCTATTGTGATACATCCTCTGGGGAAGTCATATCAGGCGATTGTGCAGGTCACAAACGTCTTGAAATGAGTCATTCACCAGACATTTTGTAAAAAAGTCATTGATCTATTAGCTGTGTACGCTGTGGTGCCATCTTATTAAAACCAACCATAATTGATTTCTACTTCTGTTAACTGACTAATGAAGTATGTTAAAACAGCACAATAACAATCATTGTATTTTCAAAAAAGATTGGGCCCACAAAGCACATTGTATTCACACTTACTCAGACTTCAGTTTTCGCGTTGTGTAAAGTTTGTTGGTGTAATTCATGGGAGTTAGTTGTCAACCACAGTCATGTATTTTGTAAATTAATATACCCTCAAAGCTGAAACCTTCCTTCAAATGTAAAAAAAACATTATGTTAAAGATATCTATGAAATTTTGGTTAATAAAAAGTTTAAACCATTGATAATAATTTATTCTTTTAGCATGATTTGTAAGTTTCAGTACTTGAAGACACATTACTTTGTAGGAAAAAGTTTCAATTATTATTTTACAGCTTTATGTGCAGTAATAAGTCTGATATCTTGCTGTTACGCTAACTTACACATAGACTTTGATGGACTTTCAGGCATAGCTTCCGAATATCAAGCAGCTTTTGTTGATTTGGTTTAGGTGGTTTTCCACCTCAATCAGCATCTTCCAACAGAGCCTGTTGACTGAAATTAAATGTTCAATTCTTATCTTATTTATCATTTAATGATTTATTTTAATTTTGGAAACTTTTCAGAAAACTTCACTAAATCAGTATACTTGTCACCTTCACGAAAGATGTGTTCAATTTGAAAAATGCATTCGTCTACCAAAAGAATCATAAGTTTCTTCCAACTGTTGATTCCGATAAACGAAACCAACACAAAACAAAACAAAACACGTTCAATCACAACTCAACAACTGATGTCTTGGTTTATTACTGAGCAACATCCAATGAATCCACAGGGCAACCAACACAACAGAATGCATCACATAATTTTAAAGCATACTGCACAGTGACTTTCCAAACGCACTGTATCTGATCACATGGTTTGGTTTCCTAACAACTCAGATAATTCCATTAACAACAATACCATCTATAATATTGCTAAGGAAGAAATTACATCACAGATCTGATAAGATATTCTGGATACATTTAAGAAGAAAGTCGCATGAAGTTTATTTTATTAAAGTTTAGACCTCATTTTTTCATGTAAATATTCTATATTTTATTTGCTACAGAAAAGTAGCAAAGTCTTTGTTTTTTTTTGGATATTCAAGACTTACTTTTTTATCAACCCACCAATATTGATGTTTTTTTACTTTGGAAGTTCCTGTGGTAGTAAATTTCTTTATATAACAAACAGATGATTATTCTTCTTTAAATTATAAATTACAGAATTGATACACCAAAAATTATTATTATAAAGATAATTAAAAATTTGTTTGAAGTCATCATTGCTTAGTATTAAATTGTAATTACATACTTCACATTGTTTTAACAATTATAATAACTTACCTTTCATTTTCTTTCTACTAATAGTTTAATACCATTGCAATACTCTAATAATTGTATCTATAATTATAAGTAATTTCATGTGGAACTTGAAGGAAACCGATTTGAAAATTTGACTAAAAAAAATATTCTAGGCAAAAATTGCAATTTTTCAATGGTTGATTAAATTTTGACTTCTTAAATTGGTATAAATAACTGACAATTAGAATAGTTTTGCCAGTTTAATTTTTTTTTTTATTTTGGATAGGCGGTACAAAATCTATCTATAGAAATCTTAAGTACCACATAATATTTACTAATTTTTTTAATTTCCCTTACAAGTACCTAATTAAAAATAAATCTATTCAAATCTAACATAAAAAAAAAAACATTTGTCCTTGAAAAGTTATATCTTTTAAAATGAAAATAACTAATTGGAAAAAATTTAATTTTATATTATTCTTAAACTTTCTTTTTATATTACTTTTAAGAGTGTCAATATATTTAAAATAAAACTTATAGGAATTATATATAAAAAGTGCCTATTTTTTACTACAGTGAAATTTCACATAACTTCCTTAATATGTTACACAGATTGTTTCACTAAGAAAGGACGCCACTCTATTGAGAGGAGATCCTAGAGCTAAAAATAATAAAAGTCATGTAAACATAGGTCTAGAGAATGCTTTATTTAGTTAATGGCTACTGAAAAATATAGTGATGTTTTACCCTAAATTAGTCTAACCTTTTATTTCACCTGAAAATAATAAAGAAACAGTCCCAGAACTGTTGCCAAATAACATTTAATTCTGAAAAAATTAATATAAATAAAGTCAATAAAAACAGATACTGAGTTTGAGAAATTTGACTTAAAAACAAAAAAAAAGGTCAAGCTAATAGAAAAGTCACAGGGCAATTTAATATGTTTGATTTACAAATCAGGTGATTATTATAAAATACTAACTGAATTTTAATAATTCTGAATTTATAATAATAAAACTGGCCAACTAGTTTATAAGAGATTTGAAATTTAATTTGAATGTGACCAATTGTCACATTCAATAGTGTAAATACCGGTAGACATTTGGCTGTTTGAATTTTATTTATTTATATTACAAATTTTAATTCAATTTATATTTATATTAACTAAAGTTTCTATTTCACTTGCGGTTTAACGATGCCTCTTTTATTAACTCATTTTAACAACTTAATATTCCAAAAACTCATGTATGACAAAGATTACATTTTCATGGATTATATCCATTTTATAAGCAGAAAGTGCACTTACATTCAAACTATGCTGCACAACTGTAATATTGTAAAAAGATTAATATGAACCACTGCACACTTTTACAACTGCTGTCATGACTGTTTACAAATGAAGTTATTTTTCTGGGATTTCATCTACACCCAAAATTATCATCTAATCAGAAAAGAATTTAAATGATACTATGAACAAATGCTTTTATTGTAGATTTTAGTGAATGTGTGATATATTACAAAATCAGTTAACTGGTTTTTGCATATCAAAACGTCTTACAGGGCAAAGTAACTTAGAAATTTTACTGAATAATTTTCTCTACACTGGAAAATGTCCTGTAATCAAAATCAATTCACATGTATTTTCAACACAACAGAACTCCTCCATATTCTATTCATCAAGTAGCAAAATTTCTAAATGAGTATTTGGCTAGTAAATGGTTTGATCATGGAGGACTGTTAATTGGTCATCTAGGTTTTCGTATTAGATTATTATCACTTTTTTCCGACTGTATGAAGTTTATAAGCTCAAAAGTTAATATGCAAAATGTAATCATTTAAATTTTAAATACTATATTGTCCTTATAAAGGAACTTGTAGATAATTTGAGATAACTACTACAAACCTTTAGAAAATACTTAAGAAGAGCACCAATTTTAATGATGACATTTTTTATCATTCATTTGATATAAATGAAGTTTAGTTTAATTTGTTTTTTTCAACAGTATCATCGATGTAAATTAATTACATTTTTACTACTTTGGTTATTGATCATTTTTTTTTTATTTGTCAATTATTTAGAATCATAAAAACGTTTCCCACATTTTGGTTTCAGTGAAAGTAAAATTTTTTAAATTAGTAATTATTTTTTTATGACTTTATTTACGATCATTTTCTCAGAATTAGATTCTCTACAAGATTATTTTCAAAGTTTTATTTTTTGAAAAGCAGTTAAGTTATTTTAGCCAAACCAATTTTTTGAGTTTTTGCATGACTTTTCTTCTCAAAAAAATATATAGATATATCTGAGAACCATTTGTATATCATTTTCAAGTGATATACCATAAAATTACACTAATATTTTACCATAATTAGCTTTCAGAAAATTTTAATACTGTTATATTATCATCTACCGTGCAAAAAATCAGGATGAAATCGTTCACTCAAAAACTAAGTATTTCAAAACCTATATTTATAAATTATTTTTAGCTTTAGAATCACTTCCCAGTGTCCTTTCCTGATGGAACAACCTGTATAAAAATGAGCGTTTTAAGTATATTTAAGAAGATATGGAGGTTTTTCCATCAATTTCAATGTTGCATAACTTCATTATTAGATTATATAAAAATAAGTTTTAAAACATGTTTAATATATTTTTTGACGATCTCCATGGCAGAGAGATAGCGTCTTGACATTTCATCCGAAGGTCCTGGGTTTGAATCCCAGTTAGGTATAGCACTTTTTCATACAGTACAAAATCCCATTTACATATACCATGCACAAGCTTAAAATGTGTAGTGAAATCAAGAAAAAAAATGTTTAATTTGTCAAATAGTTATCTTAGATTTTTTTTTTAAAATCCATCAAAAAATTTGATTGTTTATGTTGACATAACAGCTTTTTCCTACTTCAGCTCTCAGTAAAGGAAGTTTATTTTTTATACAATGAACTATGTACTTTAACAGTATTGTGCAATATATGTAGTTTTGTTATTTCACTTAACAACAGAATGGTAAAAGATTGTGAAAGAAAGAAAATGTTTAATTAAAACTGATGGGAAAATCAGCAATTAGAAAAAAGTGCATTTATTTCAAGCATATACTAAATATATTACAAATTATATGATGTACATATCTATACAGCTGTTTCACTATGGGGCACAATGTACCTGTAGTATTTTTCTTTAGCTGTGGGACAAGACTGCTACCAACTTTAAGAGAAATTGTTCTTTCTTTCAGTATTCTTTTAAAATCCTTTTGTTAACAAAACTTAATAAGTTGTTAAAGCACAGAATTTAACACAATAAGGTTCAATCTTTAATGAAAGCCTAAATGACTTATTTTATTGTTTATGTCCACCACATTATCACTATTTTTTACATGAATATTTAAATCATTTCATCATGCTGTGATTGTAAACAATCAAAGAACAAGATACTTTTTATTTTACATAATATCCATTTTAATACAAAAAACTTTTCAGAAACAATCTTACCTTTGGAATTTGAAGTTCTTCTATTTCAAGAATAAAAATATCCAACCTATCTAGTATATCTGCTGACAGCTTTGCCAACATTGCAAAAAAGAGTAAATAATGGAAGAAAATGCAATATTTTAGTCTTGATTTATTTTGAGCACTATAAGAAAAAAAACAATGTATTGTTTAGCTTAGAGTAAATGCAAAATAAAAAGAAAAAAATTATTGGCTCTTCTTTAGTTTCAGTACAATTTTTTTTATGTTAATTTAATGATAAATGAACATCTGCTCACCTTATCCATAATCCTGAAAGCAAACTGTATGTACCCTTCTTTTTATTACATAAAGAGTAAAAAATAAATTCTCATTTTTAAAATTTGACTACTTATTACTGTCATTCAGTTATAAATTGTACTCTTTGATTAGAATTTCAAGTACAGAATGCTGTTTAGATTTACTAAAAGCTGTATGAAGACTAATTCTACCATTGCAGAATTTGATAAACTCATTAACCATCTAAAATTCTGTTTCCAACATTTTCCACTAGAAAAGACTGTATAGTTAACAGCTTTATTCTTTAATTAACTGAAAGATTTTAAATTTATGATCTCTTTGCAATCAGCTGCCATACATTGTTAATATGAAGTTACTGACATACTTTACTCCTTGGTGTGCACATTCACATGAATGGTAAATAAATCAGAACTTAAGTTATTAATGTTGATGCCACAAAGAAGTAAAATCATTATTGAAACCAGTTTAAAAATTAATTTTACATATTTATTTACATGTTTTTCCTTATATATTAATTTTTTGGCACATGTACTTTTAAGGCATAGTTTTTTCTGACAAATATAGTTACAATGAATATGTTATGTGAATTTTCATATGTATAGGCCTGCAGCAAATATATACTAAAACAATTTTTTTTATATCTCAGTCACTATAAGTAAAAACATTTTTTTTAATCTTAACATTTCATCACAGCAATGTGTGAAGAAAACAATAATTTAAAAGTTAAATAATTCAGTAACACTAATGCTAACATTTAACTGTAGTTGAATGATTATGTTTACACAAAGTTGCCGTTTCAAGTAATTATTTTACCAGCTAGTAATTCTATTTCTATTTTGAAAAGTCATCAAAGTTATTTTTTTGTACAAAGACTATATATATATTCTTGTTAAGTAATTGATAAATTTTTAATATATGTAAGCATCAGGACGACCAATTTCTGTCAGGATCATTAAAAAACAGCAGAATATACTTGCATACAAAAATCTTATGAAATAAAATCAATTTTTTCTACAGATAAAATTAGTGGTCCAGTTATATCTATTTTTTTTATTTTTCATCTAAAACATTTTTCTAGTATTGGCAAACTTAAGTGAAAAATAAAAAGGGAATTCTTTACATTATTCTAAGAGAACTTAAATTTGAAAATGACTACTTCAAAAATTTAAATTATATTAATAACGTTTAAAAAATAAAACTTTCATTCAAATTGTAATTTTTTAAAATATAAATACGATTGTCTAAATTTTTCATTTGTATTTCATTAAGGTTTAAATTAACTTATGTAAATTTAAACTTATGTTACTCAGTTATTTAGAACTTATTAAAATTTACAGTGCTGAGATTTAATAAAGAACTTGGCCAAGAGTACAGAAATGATACTGATAAGTTAAAATAAAAATACTTAGGCAGTCCGCTAGGGTTTGCTTTTAGTATTAACCTCGCTACCCTTGTATTTACCTTATTTGATACTGAGCTGCAATTCTTTCACGATGTGTAAAGTCAGTTCCGTCAGTCCCTACAACCATAGGCCCTCCTTTCGATGCCATGTTTTATAAAATATTTAAACGTATTAAAAATAATTTAAGTTTAAAAATCCAAATTCGGAGCAACGGATCTGAGCCCCATACGTGTGCGGTGCAAATAGCAGACGGGCGAACGTCAATGCTTCCAACGTCAACATAAAAAAGTATGTTAAAAACTGTTGTTGAATCTGTTCTTAATAAAAAAAATTATTTAACACCTTTAGTTTGAAATTATTAATTTATTTTCAAGATAAGAATATTGTATATTCTGAATTAAGTTAATAAAATACAACTAAATTATGATAAATAATAAATTTATTAATTATAAAATTAATAGTTTTTTCATATATTGTCAGCTTTAATAAAACGTAATTTGGTAGATCGCATTAATATCAATCATGTGATGTTTACAAATTAACATAACCATTCTCAGAATTGTTTTTTTGTGAACAGCTCGTATCAAAAACGGGTAATAGCACAAATAAAAATAGACAACTTAGAATTTATTCTACAAACTAGATAAACAGAAGTTATCCTATATTTGACTTTCGTAATCAGGGTGAAATCCTTGGACTCTAAAAGAAAATGATTGGGTAAATGGTGCACTCTGGTGTTGAAAATAAAATTTCTAATATTATTTGTTGCGTAAGAAAACATTTCTTTTATAAATAAAAATAATTAAATGTTTCACGTAATTTGCTGTTTTATACCGGTATAATAATTCATTTCATTGTTAATTTACATGGATATTTTTTAACACGCCACTGATTTACGTAGTCATCGTTGGTAAATGATAATTCGAGACTTGTTAAGTTTCAAAAAATAGATCGCAATTTTTACTTTATGTATTTAGCATTTAACGGGTTTTACTGCTTGAAAACTGCATTATATAGTAAAAAAATTGGTAAAGAAGTAATATTTATCCAGTTACATGTACAATTTCGTTAAATACTACATTTTTTATCTTTTGTTATTGTCGCGGAGGAATATTTTATAACCTCTCTGCCCTAACCTCCTTTCGCGCTATACATCTATTGATGTAGAAATGCGAAATAATGATGTGAGTTGTGTGTAAAAATGTGTCCGTTTTGGTGTACTATTTTTATATTAAGTGAACAGTATATATTTAAAAACATGTGTTTGTGTAAGTGATGGGAATATTATGGTTTTCTGTGAAGTGGCTCTCGAACATTTTCGGGATAACGTAAAGAAAAGCTAGATGTGTTTGCAGTGGCGGGGTGTTGGCAGCGGTCGAGGCTCTGCCTAACATGGCTGCAACGCAAGCTGAACCCCAGCAAAATGAGGTGAATCGGGATTTAGTGCAGCAAGAACAACCTCCGTCGTTGGGGAATACGGGTTTACAGAATGGAACAGATAAAAGTGGTAGCCGTAGCTTAAGTGGATCTGACGTTGCAGGTAGTAAAGGGAAAATTGTAAGCCAAAATAGTCTCCCTGTAGAAATGAGTCAATATCGTCAAGAATCTGGTGCAGGGCCCCCTCTTCATAATAGTGATCAAAATGCTAATAGTAGTGACGATGTTGCCGGTAAGATCAATAATTCAGAAAATAAACCGTATTCGCATAATTCAGAACAAAGTGGGGCAGGTGATCAAAATTATGGGAAGGGCCCTTCAGACAATGGTAACCAAAACATGCAAGGATATGGTTTACCGTTTTCACAAAGACCGGGTTATCACCATCCCGATCCGAGTAATCCGATGCAAATCTCAAGTGAAAATAGTTTACATCTTCAAAATAATTCATATGGACAGTTTAATCCTCAAAACATAAGACATGGTTATCCGGGTGCTAAACCAATTCCAGGGCCTCCTAGGCCTCCTAGTGGTGGTTCTAGTATGAATTCTCCTGCGGGTAACTTTCCTCATGTACAACAGCAAAGGATTTTATCAGGGCAGAGTATATCTCAACCGACAGGGCCAACCCCTACGTTAAACCAGTTATTACAATCTTCTAATCCTGTCCATCGATATCAGAATAATTATGGGGATTATAGTTTGCAAAAGTCTGGAGATCAACCTCAAGGAACTTTGCCATACAACCAAAATTGGCCACCGCCTAGATCAATGCCTCCATATGGACCTCAACAAGGAGCTCCTGGATATAGAAATCAACCTTCTTCGGTAAGTGAGACATTTTAAAATATCTTTTTGCCGTAACAGAATTTTGTTAATATGTTTTATGTATTCATTACACTGATGTCGTGTTGTCACACTCCTATTACATCTGTCCAAAATGTGGGGTTTTTCTTAAAAAAAAAAAAGGATCATCCAGAAATATGAAAATATGCCTCTAATCCCCTGATTGGAATTTATCAGTATGTTATTACTGAAAAATATACTAGCAGGTTTGTATATGCTGTAAGCAAACTGTGTATTTTATTTTCTTTACTTACGTTCCTTATTCCTTTAGTATAATTTTTGTACTTATATGTTGAACAAATATTAAAATAGTGAGTTTTGAAAAAATTAACAATATCATCAAGACATGAAGAGGAGTCCACTAGTGTTTTGTTTTAATATAGCAACATGCTTTATTTTGTTCAATGTTATTGTTTGTACTATTACAAGGACTTTTCTGTATGTGCAGTTTCTGAAAAATGTCCTGAAACTTTAATTAGTATTATAAGTTTGTATAATTCAAACTGTAGTAAATATTGTTGTAAAAAATATATATATATTTTTATTTACTATTTGATCTAATGAAATTTAGAAATTAATTGTTTTATTTGTGATAAACTTGCTCAGATTTGTTATTTATAAGATCTCATTCAACACATAAATAAACAGTTAATTGGATTCTATTGATGGCCATGTGTAATTGCACGTTTGTGTCTATGTATGTGTGTTTTCATTCTTTCTGTTTACATTTATCATATTATAATATGAAGAACATTGTTTACACTTATTAAAAATAAATTCTCAATTCTTATATTTAAGAATTGATTAAATCATAATAAAAATAATATGTAAACAGTATATTATTGATTAAAAAAAAAATTGTGTGTACTTTTTTGTAAAATCATATTTGAAATTATTTACATAATCTTACAAATAATAAAAAAGTTTGCAAAAATATATTTATTATTTAATAAATCAATTTGTAATAATCTGATGTTAATATAACATTGCATTAAACTGTAAAACTGAACTTAATTTTTTAAAATTTAAATTATTAATCCTTTTGTTGTATTATTAAACTGAATTTTTCAATCTACATGATGGTGATTATCCCAAAACCAAAGAAAAATTTTTAAAATTTACAGTTTATTTTTAAAAAACCATTCGCTTCACTTAAGATAAGTATTATATGCTGTAAGATCATAAAATTAAACAATACAGCTAATACATGGTTATTTTGTTTGCATAATTTTTAATTATTTTTTTTAATAATTTTGTATTTGTCATTTTTTATGCATTTAAGCACTTTAAAATTATTGTAAATTTGATCAAATGCCATGATGTACTCTGTACTATAATTTTACTTCCTGTAATTCATTTACTGGCAGGTTAGGTTATAGAGTTTCTTTTGTTGATTCATTATTTTTTATCCCATTTTTATCAATTTATATAGAAGTTTCAATCCAGACCGTAACAGAAACTATATTAATTTTATGAAAAATGTATTAATTCTTAATTACTGACTTTTTTTTAATGATGTTCCATATATATATATGGAATATGTACCTTATTTTTTTAAAAAAAAAGATGATTTTAATATAAAAATAAAAGCATATAGGTTAAGTGTACTACTGCATTATTCTATGTGTTAAAATAAATAAAATCTGAAAACATTATTTGTTAATTTTGCATTATAGTAAAAAAAAATAATGTTTGTAGTAAGAGTTTTATATTATTGAATAAATATGCAAGTCAATTATAATTGATATTTTCATGCAATTTTTTTTTTTCACAAATAGCACTACCCATATTATGTGTTGTAATGTGATGCAGCTATGAGCCAGTATTTCTTTTGATTTTAAACAGTTTATTTTTCTGTTAATTAATATAAATATAATGAAATCTTATTTTTATTTAATTTACATGTGTTTATTGAAATGCTAGTTCATTGAGCAGAAGCATGGAATATTGAATGTTATCTAATTAACTTTAATGTGGTGTTGAGACTTATGTTCTAATAAATGTCTGTTCTGTTTAGACGATAGATTTTTGTAACCTAATCGTGGATTAAATTTATAGTTTGCGTAACTGTATGATGTAATATCATGTAGGAAACTTTTCTGATTTTATCATAGTTACTATAAAAAAAAAAAGTTTTAAGTGGTCTTTTTTCAAATTATTTAGTGATGATGGTTTTTATAAAGGTTTATAAACTTAAAAAGTAATTTTTAATGTTTGAATTAAAGTTCAGTGCCCAGATTAATCTGTTGAAATGTCTATAATGAGTTTTTTCTGTGTAATATGAAAATGGATTCTTCTAAGTAAATTAAATTGTGATAAATGTATTGAATCTTTTACATTGTCAAAAAATATGTTAAACAAATTTTAAGTGAATTTAGAGAATAATTTTATAGAAACACTAGGAGATAGAATTTTAAATTATTTTGTTTAATTTTTTTGTTTTAAGAGTACTGGAGCCTGTGTGTGTACATGCTTGCACGTGTAAATAATGGTTTTCAGTGTGTTGGAACCATAAACCTTTTTTTATGTTTTTTTTTAATTTATGTTCACATGTAAATTTGTATGCAATTTCTAATCAGAGAGTTCTATTTTGTTAAAATGTTTTTAATTCCCACTTTCTACACAGATTCAATTAAGCTACTTTAATAGTTTTCAAGTAAAATTTTTTTTTTGGTTTCATAATACCTGCTTGTATTATATTTTTTTATTCAGTGAAGTGTTTTTTCTTAGTGAGAGATGTAAACAGTTACGTTTGGTTTGTTCTGTATTTTAACAGCACATCATAAATCTCAGGTCCAACATTAATGTAAAAAAAATAAATTGTTTAAACCTTCATGATTTGTTACAACACTTGATTTATATAACTTGACTCCTTATTGATGTTTTTCCTTTGAGCTTTCAATGTATAGAACATATTTTTATTCTCTACATTAGCACAAAGTATGAGCATTAATTTCATTGTATTCAGTGTGTTGAAGTTGTAGAAGATGAAGAAAACTATGAAACTGTCACCTACAGTCTTATGTTTTAATGATACCAAGTTGCAATTGTGAGCCAATATTACTACTTGCTTGTAGCTAAATATTTATCAATTTTATGATACAAGTAATCAACAGATTACTGCAATAATGGTGTAACCTACCTGCTTTTCACCTTAGTGGATTATGTATAATTCCAAAATATACATTATAAAGTGTCATTTATTCCCACAGACTAATATCTGCACATGTTCTGTATTATAATGAGTCACATTTGTGAACCCTGTATTTCTTTTGTTTTGTGTACCAGAGAAAAATTATTTTCCCATTCAGCACATTGTACAATCATTAAAATAGGGTGTTGTCACCCTTGATGTCATTTTTAAAAAGTTACTTACCCATTTACAAGATTTTCTATTGAAAGATCAAGATGATTCAGTTGATGATTTAAAAACATTTTCTTCATCTGAAGAGTGCTTAATGTGTATATGTCATAGGCGAATTGAAAAATCAGGGTTATTGCAATGTGCCTCACGAAATGAAAAATGAAATAAAATATATTTGCATTATTGTTTATAATTACAAATATAATCTAATCAAACTTAACCTACGTCCGCTAACCTAACCTAACGAGTGTAGGTTAAGTTTAGTTGCAATAAGCCAGATTTTTAAATTTGCCTATAACATATACATAATACGTGCTAAATTAATTTTCATTAATGCCTTGTAAATAGTAATTTTTTATATTGATTAAACTTATTTTTAATATTTTCAGATTTGTTATACTTTTTTCATTTATTTGTAATTTTTGTATAGTAATATATTTTTTAATCTATTTATATTAGTAGAATAGCAGCTACCTATTTGATGTGTTCTATATAATTTATAATTACCTACTAAGTATAAATTATTCATTTATTCGTTCATTCATAATGAACATTTAACTTTAGTAAATATGAAATATATTTTGTATTTATGTTGATTCAGAATAAGATTAATTTAATTTGCATTATATAAATCTCTTTTTTTTCTATCCAGATTAGTAAAAATCTGTTCAGTATTTGTATGTTAACAGTTTTCATTATTTTTGTTTAGCTTACTGCTTTTTTCTATATACTTTAGATATTTTTTATGTGAAAATAACTAACAGTTTATTCAAATAAAAATTGAAAAGAAAAATATGTAAAGAAAGGTGTGAAACATGTGATCAAGAAAGATTTTGAAGGGCTTTAAGTACATCTAATTTTATTTTCATATTTTTTAAATATTTATATACATTAGTGTATGTTTTTATTTTAATGAAGTAGATAATGTTAGTTGAATGTAATCAAAGCTATTAAAAAAATAAGTTAAGAAGATTAATAAGAAATAAGGTATAAAAACGATTTTGTTCATAATTGCATTTAATTAATAATTTATCATAAAAGTAAGAAATAAAATTTATTAAATAAGTGATTTTGTAAACATTGATTATATAGTGAACAATGATATTAACGAGAAATACAAATAAATATTTGATTTGTATGTAATGCTATGCATTTGTTTTGCCGTATATATGGATTTATATGAATGTTTTTTTTATACTATTTATCAATTTATATAAAGTTTTAATAGCTGAACTATGATTAATTAAAATGTTTTCTACTTTGTTTCATTTTTTATTGGGAAATTGGCCAACTTTTTTAAAATTGTTAGCTTTTATTTGCTATCTTTATACTGCATAACTACTTGTGGTGTTTCATTTCCATATCTGTATTGTGCAACTGCAAATCTATGAGGCACTTTGGTTAAGCGATGTTTTCAAACCGATGTAAACAAAAGTCCAATTTCAGGTTATGCTTTCTTCATTTGAAAAGATATAAATGCAAATAAAAGTAAATTATAAGTTAAGTAGTGAGAAATTCACTTAACATATTGAATTAATTTACAAAAATCTTATAATAAATTAATTTATGTTTATGCCCATGTATTCTTTGGAAGTCATTTTTCCTCTGTTCCCAGACAGAACTGGGAACTATAAGCATGATCAAATTAAAAAAATAAAACAAAATATATGTTTTTTACCAATGGCACTGTTAGTTTGATTTTTTATTTTGCCATTAAATTATATTTAAAAAATACTGTAATAGCCTCTATTGTGAATAAGTTTGTTGAAGAAAAATTAATTGTTGGGTTTACTTAACCTATCATCAAGACTGATGACTGTTCATTTAAATTTAAGGGACATTAAACTTGATTAATGCATTCATTTATTGCAATATGAATAATTAAAATTAATCATGTAGGTATTTGTATTTAAGTTTTATTTAAATTAATCATTTAAAATATTGAACAAAATTGGAGATAATATTTAATGGAACATAATTACAAAATTTAAGTTCTTCCTATATATAAACATCTAAATCATTTTTCATTTCTACATCCATTTTTCCCTCTTCAGAGTTTGTCTTTACTTATAAGTCAGCTGGTAACAAAATTCAGATTGATAGTGTAATTTTCATTTTATTATAGAATTTAATTTCAATGAAAAAACAGTAACATGTAGACTTAGTTTTATCAAAGAAACATATTTAATAAACATTTTTCCAAGATTTTATGTTTTATTAGTAAAAATTCAGATTCATTAAATGAATCCATTTAAAATAACAGAATGTACACATAATATAACAAATATAATAAAATATGTTTTTAATTATATTACAAATGTAGAAACAAAGAAAACATCAAACTCCACAATGTATGCTGGCAGTATGGATGAATTATAACCTCTTTATATTTATAATTGTAAACAGTAGGCAGAAAGGGATTTTTGTGATGTAGCTATTGTGTTTTACAATATTTGTGTAATTTGCTTGAAATTATGCTGTATATTGTGATATGAAGCTAATCATAAATAAAAAGGAAAATTAAAACTTGAATTTTAATGCAGTCTACATTATTGTTGGTTGTATACTTTGAGAAATTTCCTTCATCGGCTAAATATAAGACAGGTTTCTTAATTTTGAGTTTTTCAGACATTATCATCTACCATCATATTATGGTGTCTGCATAGTACATCTCAGTAACATTAGCAATACTATTTTAAATTAAAGTAAACAGAAAGACCAGTATTGTAATGTAGTCAGTTGTAAGGCATCTATGATAAGAAATATTATTTAGTTCTGTACCAAATTAAATAAAAACACATTAAAAAGGTATCCATTTATGTTAAACTTAAAAATCTTTTAGGAGAGCTCCAATAGTAATATGTGTATTCGGTAAGCAGCAAATATTAACTGCCAGCTAATGTAACATATATTGTAAAAAATTCCCATAGCAAAGTGACAATATTGTCTTGAGTTTATGCTTCCTACGTTAACTAGCACACAAAGTTTGTTGTGACTGTTTATATTATTTGCTATTTAATGATCCTTCTTATAAGGAAATCAAAACCATAAATTTTTTTTATCATTAATTATGAGTAGCGTATTACAGGACAATGACCAGCGATATAAAATTCTTCACCTGACATCTGTTTTGAAGTTGAAAACTGTCAATACGTTTCAATGTCTTAGTTCTAAAAAGTTTTCCAGCTATATTGCATTGGTATATATGAAAATCATGAATATTTTTGTAAATGGAGTATGCAACTAGTTATGATGCGTTATGTGTTATTATTTAAGAATATTTCTTATAGCCAGGAAGTATGGAAAATGCTTATAATTGCTGGTGTTCATCTTTTAATCTGTATTATTAGTTTACGAAAAAAACCTCTTTCCTTTTTGTGATGTATATCTTGTTTAATGTTAATCATATCAGTATAAATGCTGCTTAAATATATATATATATATATATATATATTTTTATGAGGCAGTTATAAATTTGTGAAGTTATCTGTTAATTTCTAATTTTTTCAATAATGTATCTTGTCAGATATTTATAACATTTTCATCTAATTAATAGTTGTCCCTTTAGGTAGTTTTTTTGTACATTTCTCATTTATTTATTTTATTTTTTCCAAAATTTTAACCTAAATGCTTACTTTTTATATGTTCATATTTTATCTTTTTGTTGAATAATATGTGTTTGTTTAGCATAAAGAGGTTTTTTTTTATGTGTAGGCACTAAGTGTTTGTGTATTTTTTTATTTGACTTAACTGATAAATGTATATAAATATTTATACTTTGGCTTCAATTAAATGAAGCCTACTTGATGTTATATTACTCTATATTGATTATCTCTTATGTGTAATAAAACTGCATCAACTTCCTTCACTCATTCAGATTATTTATTGTAAGTCGTATTTGTTATTGTATTCTTATGTAGTCTGTTATGAATTAATGTTACATATTCATTTTTTAACATATTACTTTTATTTGGCATATTGAATTGTTTGTACTTTAATGTAGGAGTTTTGTGACATCACAGAAATCTACTTGATTGTTTATAAGTTCTGAATTTGCTTATCATAATTTGTGTTCTGATAGCCTTCTTGTTGTATTCGAGTGTTTAAAAAAAATTTCATATTTTTCTGCTGGTGGTCAAAAAGTACAGCAGTGAAAGTATAGATATTATTTTGATGTTAAGGGATTTGCAATGCAATGAGGTCTGAGAATTTGGCCACTGAAATTTTATCGTATTGATATTTTTATATGGTAACAGAATACAGTTGTTCTGTAAAGGTTGATTAAAAGATGGCAGTGACTTAAACGTACTATATGTACCTTGTGCTTAAATCACTTCCTGTATGAAAGTAATGACATAAGATTTCTTGAAGGGTTGTTAACCAACATATTAACTGCAATAAATGTTTACAAAACTTTAAATTAATAATCCTGGGCACTGTTTTATTTTATGTAGGCATTGATCTTGAATTTATTTATATTTAAATAATTAGCCAATAAATATTATGCTTGAGGGATGTGAACATTAGGTTTTTTTTTTCTTTTAATTTGGATAACATTTAAGACAGTATTCTTTTTTTTTAGTGACAGCCACACAAAATACTTATTTATGTAAATCTATTGAATTATAAAAATAAACTGAATTTCATTTAACTTAACTTTTAAGTTAACATATGGGTGGGTGTAACCCTGCTATATTATATCAGGAAGCCTGTGTATGACTTTAGTGCCCATTATCAATCAAGCTACCTTTGTTCTCAGTTGAGTTAAGAGTAATTTCATATTTTAAATTGCAAAAATTAGGTTTCTGTGTTTTGCATAAATTTACTAAAAAAAAAATGTTACATTTCAATAAAATTCTAAATTGTAAATGTAAGACATATATAGCTTTTTTTTAAATTTTTAATACACCTTTTGGACTTAACGTTAGGGTATGACATAAGGAATAAGATGTTTGGCTTTTAGTTATATTTATTATAAAAATAGTTTCTGTTCTTGGTTTGAAGGTAAATCAACTACATTCCATCCACCTCACCTGCATCCCATTTAGATTTTTATTTATGACTAATTATTGTAACAGTTGATGCTACTTAGAAAAAAAAAATTAGGTGCAATACCAAGATCTGTAGTGGTAAAGTAATTTCAGTTTTTAAAACTTTAAACGTGGGTAGTTTGTAATCCTACTGAAAAATCAGGCTACTCTTATTCAGAAATTTTATATTTTCCTGGTTTTCTTTTTTCATTTTACTGTAAGAGCTCTTCATAGGAAACTGAAAGGTAATAAATTCTCTGCAACTTTAGATATTTCTTTTTTTTTGTGATGGGATAATTATTAATTCAAAACTACCTTAGGCTGCTGTAGTGTTGTTTGAATCTAGTCAGTGTTTCGCTGCTATTTAAAAAAAAAAATTAATGAATTTTAACCATCTTTTTTTGGATAATTAAATAATTGTTTCCTCAGTTATACTTTGCTTCCTTAGTTGTCATGTGTGGCTAAACACATTAATAATAAATGTGGTGAATTGCACTAGGATTCATGAGAAAAAGCTTGGTCTTTTGTCTGCCAACAAATCAACCAAACTTATGAAACTAATAAGACAATAATATTTTTCTTATTATTGTTTAAATTCTATCCGTCAATCTCTGCACGATGTGTCTCCTATCTTTAAGGAAATAATCTAGCATCATGATGCTTAACTTCTCCAAGATATTTTGTATTTAAATTTTTTTTGAGCCACCTATTAAAACATTAATACGTTGCTTTGAAAATTGAACTTAGTACTATTTTTCCCATTTAATACAAATGAGTGTTTGGTAGTAATTATTGTTTGATTGGTTTTATCTTTCATTTGAATGTGTTTGTGAAATTATTAGTCATTTTATTAATTTCATGTTAAACTCAAATTCTTTCTGTTCTATGCTAATTTTTTAATGTGAAGTTATTAATTCGCTTTTTTTTAAATATACATGTAATCCCAACTTTGGAAAATGGATGTTTTAGTTTATGATCCTCCAATTTATTCCATTTCTTTACAAGATTCTGGTATATTTTTTTCCTTTCTTATTGCCCCTAAGACTTCATTTCAAACTTTATCAACCACCTAATTTTTAGCATCTTACTGTAACAGTACCACTATTCTGTATTATATGCCTTTCTTATTTCATTTTTACACTAAGTCAATGTTATTATTTTAAAGAATTTCTTTCTAGTTCTTAGATATATAACTGAAACTAACAAACATATTTTCTTTATGAAAGTTCTGTCTGTACTAGTCTGGTGTATTATGTTCATTTATCTCAATATTTATTCATAATTTTCCTCCTCTTTATTCCATTATGTTATTATTTATCATACTTGAGGCTGAATTTCTCTCCCATCAATAAATCCATGTTGTTCATTACTAATTTTAATTTAATTCTTGTACAGTTTCTTCTAAACATTAATGGAAAAGTAATACGGTTGGACTACATCTTGTTACTTTATGACCCAGAGCTTGGTTTCTTCTTTTTGTATACTTCCATTTATTTCATTTTACTTTATTAATAATGCCTTCTTCAGATATACATATAATGTTTACCGGGTCGATTATTCTTCTTAAATGAATAAATAAACAATTAGTATAATCCACCTTACCACCATGTTAATATGTACTCTAGGTCTTTTGGCTTACTTGGAAGCCATCATCAGGAGTTAAAAAAACAGTCATGATTGTTTATGTACTAGTAGGACCGGGACAGTCATGACTGTTTTTAAATTTTAATTATGATTTTTTAAACTCTTGACTTGAAATGTATTATTTTTAACTCCTGATGATGCTTCCAAGTAAGCCAGAAGATCTAGAGTACATATCAACGTGGTAAAGTGGATTATATTAATTGTTACTTGCTGTCAGTTTTGTTTGTTAGTGTCATTATTATAATGAATAGTATGTGTACTTTTTAGGTGGTGTAAAACAAACTCAGAAATGATAAAACAATTGTTACTAAAACAAAGTTATATTTTGATATATATTTGGGTTTTTTTTTGTTGATTGAAATATTACATATTTCAATCAACAAAAAAATATTTTATTCACATATTGTAATATGTGTAACTGTTTGGCAGTAACATATAGACAGACTTTGTCTTATATCTTTTTCCCTTTTTTGATTATTTATTAACACCTCCTCCCACTTAATTCTAATTTCCTAACCGATTAAAGGGATTCATTAATATTTTTATATTATCTGTCAATTCTTTATAATACCTCTGACACATGTATAAGCATCAAGAGTTGTTTTCATGCCTAATAATGATGATCACTATACAGTCTTTTGTGTATAGAATGAAGGTGCTACTCTAGAGTATCACTTGTATTTCATTTGACTTAGTCTGTCGATGTACAACAATATATTCTGCTTAGTGAAGAAATCAGTAGGTAATTGCTTCACTCGTGTTCTTCAATAAAGGTAACAAGGAACGCTTATTATAGATATGGCTGTGCCATTTTTGGTAGCAACTTTTGTCAGTTTGCTTATAACTTTTGATTATAGTACAAACAACAATTTAAAGAAGTCAAGATAAACATATCTTTGGTGTATATTATATATTCCTTTTGTAGTTATACTATGAATCACATTTGTAATTGATGTATATTTAAACATTGTCCTTGTTAATGTACTACAACAGTTAAGCAGTTATATTAAATCCGAAATTTCAAAAAAAAAAAAAAGATTTAACTTAATAAATTTTAAGAGGTTATTTTTTAAGAAACTTTGTTTTAAGTAACAGTTTTACAGAGAATAATGTTTAATGTCAGTATTGTACCATTATTTTGCTGTCCCTTCTTAGAAATCTGTGAACAGTGAATTAACCTAAGTATTTTAAATCTCATTCATTACTTGTTTGATTTTGTGAGTTACACATTTTTGTGTTTTAGTTCATTTAAAACTTGCACATTAATCTCTGTAATTCTCAAAAACTCTATTATTCCAGAAAAAACCGACTAATAAGTAAGAGTACTGTTAGCTTTCTTAATTTTATACATTAAGGTAGCTATTATAATTTAAGGCAGAATTACAATTTAAATAATTTGGTCATTGGTGGTAAATGTCATGTCTATTGATGTCATGTTATAGGCGCCCTTCCAATCATGTAGTTATTATTAACTAACTACATTTGTAGCAATGGAATCATCTATAATTGCAAGTACTCTTTAGGGTCATGGAAGATTATTTTAAAGTCATAATTCAATTTTCATCACAAAAAAAACCATTTAGTGTGAAAAATTGATGATAAAAAATGTTTTCTTTTATTTAAGGCCTAACTGTATTTAATTTTCACAAAACAAACATTCTGTGCAGTTGATATTTAATTTAAAAATGTAAGTCATAACTCTGATTTAAATCTAAGTAATATTATTCCTTATTTTATTTTAAAGTAAAATAAGAATTCTAGTAGTCCATTATTTTGCATGAAATAAAGTTGGGGATGTTATTACATGGACACCAAATTAGTCTTTTTAAGTTTTCTGGATATCATAAATTGAGACATTTCATACTTAATATTGTCACACTTTACTGAAAAGCATATACAACATAAGTAAAACTACATCTGAAACGTGCTAAAATGAACCTGAAAGAAAGTAAATAAACTATAAAAGCATGTCAAAAAAGTAAACAAAGGGGCTTGAGAGTGGGTGTTTTTTAAACAAAATGTATGTTCTAAATGAGATAAAAATGTGCAGTGTGATATTAAGACAACAAGGTGGAAAACACTAATATCAAGAATAAAAATGATAATTGAATCAAACCTTGCAATGTTGTCATTGCAGTGTTATAAATAAGGCCACAGTTATTGTCTTGACTGTATTTAAATAAACACCAAATTATAGAACAATATTTATTAATTAAAACATAATAAACAATTACAAAAGTGAACATTGAAATGAAAATTGAAAACTGTCATTTTAATAACTACAATCCTAGATTGATAGTCTACATATATCGAACGGTGGGATACAACAATCTCCTACGCTTATTGAAAAGTATTGAATCATCATGGTTAAACAATCGTGGAATTTAAGTAGGTATAGAAGTATAATTTTTATATTTTAGTTGAATGGATACTTTTGAACTAATTTGAATTTATATATCATATTTATTAATTTAAATTGTTAAAGTATAAAAGTTAGAATTAAAAACCAGTCAAGTTTAAAAAGGATACAACGTAGTCTTGCAGTCTAGTTTGACATCTACATTCCCTTTTTGATGGTCTCAAAATAGGCTGTTACTGCACTCTGAGTTGCTCTTGAGGTTCCCGCATGGCCTTAGAAGACTGAGTGGAGTTCCTCTGGGGGACCTCGTCTTCGTTCATCATATGTGCTTAGTTACAGAGGTAACTAAGCACACATTGATTCTTTGGTTTTGAATCAATAGAAACAAATAGTAATTGATCAGTGTGTCTTCAGGGAATATCGTCAATATCAAGCTTAACAATGTAGTGAAGTTTCTAAGCTTCTGGACTACAGTTCTGAGTCTCCACATTGGTTTGCTAGCGGAGGGGTACCACGTCTGGGAATGATGTTGAAAGGCGATTGTGGTGGTGGTTTCGGAAGGTCTAATTTAATACGTAATGTTTGTTTTAGTTATAATTCTGATGGAGATTTACCAAATGATAGAGAGATCTATATCGCATTGATTTCTTGAATTTTTCTTTGAATGGGTAGTTAGATAAAGTTATTGCCTGTAATTTTTGCTTGAAAGTCTGTACATTGTGCTTGGTGAGCCCATTGATAGCAGAATGACCTGGTGCTATAAATTTTTGGTGTATGCTGTGGTTGGAACAGAATTTTGTATAGATTTCACTTTTGAAAATCATAGCGACACAGAAACCAGTATTCTTGGTAAGCCATTAGTTGAGAATATATTTTCAAGTTACTGAATAGTTGAATCTGTTGTTGGTGCTTTCTTGGAGTAATGGACTTCCAACCATCAAGACTTTGCTTCGACCAAGATAAAGAAGTGATGATCTTGAAACAGTCCAGTGTAAATCATGTGAACCCTTTCAAAATTTTCTGAGGGTTCATCCTAGTGATTGATAGGTGCTTTTGAAGGGTTTTCTTTATTCATCCATAGTCCAAGATTTTCTATGTCTATCTAGATCTTGCTAGTAAACATATTGTCTGGCCAATTGTTTCATCTTTACAATTCCCATTAGTGTGATGTGCTGTGAGAACTATTTGATGCGTTGAAGTTGGTATAACTACTTGTTAATGATTATGCCATTTTGAAGGTAATACTCAGAATCATAATTTTTGCCATTCAAAAGATCTTATTTCAGTTTTGATAAGTGTTCATCACGTGAAGTTTCTTTAGCAACAGTTATATAATTAAATGTTTCATTGGAAATGTTATAGATTACTTCATTAGAAATTAGAAATACTTCTTCCATATGTTGTTCAATTTGAGAATTATTTCTTCTGTCTGTTTATGTTGGATTTGATAGTCAAAATTTGGGAGCCAAGTTGCATAGCGTAGAAATCTTGCGGATATCATAGCTGGAAGTTGTGAATTTTCACGTAGAATGTGAGTCAGTGGATGGTATCGGTTTACAGTATGAATTTTTTGCCATGTATATAATAATAGAATTTTCTAGACATGATTGCTAGTGCCTCTGTGTTAAGCTGGCTAAAATTCATCTCAGTTTTGGTTAGTGAACACTCTGTTTATTGTATGTGAAAGTATCCCTGATATCCCTGTAGGAGAAGCGTCAAGCGTCGCAGTTAGTGGAAAGTCTGGGTTGAATGGGGTTAATAGATGATCGCTTGCGGTTTTGTTCTTCAATTGTATAAATGCTGCTTCACATTTTGAGGACCAATGGAATTTGTGATTTTTCTGAAGAAGTAGTAATCTCAATGGTTAAGTAAGTGTCGTGGTATTTGGTATAAACTTTTCATAATAGGTGATTATTCCTAAGAATCATTTGGCATCTTCTTGACTTGCTGGTCTAGATGCATTTATAATGGCTGCGACCTTTGTTGGATGTTTGGAAATTTTTCCTTTTTCAAGTACATAGCCTAGCTATTGGACTTCAGTTTTGAAAAATTCACACTTTTCTTTGTTGAGGTGTTAATCGAACTCTTGTAATCTATCGAGGTAAACTGTCAGGTTTTTGTAACATTCTTCTCATGTTTTAACCTCTCAAAGTATGAGTCCCCCCCCAAGACTTTGTCCATGACAATAGGAAAGTCATTTGGTGCAGTTTTGATTCCAAATAAGAGGCGATAGAAGGCATAATTTCCTTTAAGAGTAATAATTGTTTGAATTTTAGCACTCTCCTCATCGATTGGTACGTGAAGATATACTTTAACTAGATCTAGGGAGCAATAATATAAAGAATCCTTGAGTGTTGTAAGAAGGTTGTCAATTTTTGGTATAGGGTAGTGTACCCTATACCAAAAATTGACAAGATGCACACTGCATCTTGTAGTTGGGCTTCATTCCTACTTTGTAACCAACACACAGACATACAGTACCATTGTGCTTGGGGATCACAACTAGTGGAGTTGTCCAGTCACTTTCTCGGACTTTTGAGATAATGCCTTGGTTTTTGAGTGTTTCATGATGTTCTACTTCTATTTTGAGAGCATGAGAAACTTAGCTTTAAAATATATGTATATACCATATACCATATTGTAATAAATATATACCATAGCTTTAAAAGCTATGGGTTTCGCATTTTCTCTTAGTTTGAGAGAAATTGTAATGTTTTTGCATCTGCCAACTCATTTTTTGAACAGATTGCTGTATTTATTAAAAATTTCATGTTCTGTGTTGGTTGATATACTGAAAATATTGATTTGGTTAACCTTTTTTTGTCGATACTGTGTAGGTGAATGTCCGTCCATATGCATTATCTAGGAACAGCCCAAGAGTGGAGAAAAATTGTCTGGAACTATGTAAAGTCTCAGTTTATTTTCTATCCTTTTATTGAACTTCTACCTCGGCTACTTACAGTGGTGTAAATATGCCAGTGGTGTATGGGCAAAATCGTATGTTGGTATTCTGAAGTTTAGTTTGTCAAAATTTGATTGGTTCAAAGTGTTTGTCCAGCTCCAGAATCCACTTCAAACTGCTGGATTTTTTTCTTTATTTTTATTTGAATGAAGTATTTTTCTGTGCCTTGATCTGGACTGTTAATTTAATATATTGTGAATTAATTGATCATTGAGGAAGGAATCTTCTTCAGCATCTACTGTCTTTACACCTTTCTTTTCAGGGACATCAGTCTTTTTAGGCACACTTTTTCAACGTGACTGCCTTGCATTTTACAGTACTCACATTTTAATGTAGATGGGTCAACCCTACATTGGGACGAAGTACTCTTACATTGGTCCCTACATTGGGACGATTACTCTTGGCACATTTTAAACAGATTCCTTCGATTCCTAAGTATTTTAAATTAAGTTTAGAACTTGGTGTGAATCTGGACTTTGGTATTCCTTATAATAATGTCTTGAATTTGTCTTGTCTCTAGGTTTTGAGGTAAAATTGCTTGTATTCCTACTTCATGGTCTACAAAACTTTGTGTACATTGGTTGAGGAATTTTCTACTGAGATATCGAATTCCTTATAATAATGTCTTGTTATAGGAATAATATTCCTTATAATAATGTCTTGAATTTGTCTTGTCTCTAGGTTTTGAGGTAAAATTTCTTGTACTCCTACTTCATGGTCTACAAAACTTTGTGTACAAATCTGTTGAGGAATTTTCTTCTGAGATATCGAATTGATTACACAGCAATGATGCTTCTAAGGTTTGCGCTTTTGAAACTGCATCTTGAAAAGTTTTTGAGTTATCTAGCAACATTCGATAAGTATGTCTTTGTTGGAAAGCCCTCTGATAAATTGTGAGTGCAGAAAAAGATCTGCTACAGACATTTAACGTTTGCATTGGAATTCAGATGTTAAAATAAATTTACGTAATTGTGTGACAAAATCTTGAATTGGTTGATTAGACCCTTGCTTTTGTGAGAGGAATTATGTCTCGACTAATACATTCTTTTTCTCAGTTAACTGATCATTTAAAGTTTTGATTATTTTGTCATAAGTTGGGTATGTAGTTTTGGTGCCACTGATAATTTTAGTAGCTCAAAATATTCAGGGCCTATACTGTTTAAAAGGACTGTTTAGATGTGCGCTTATCTCCTGGTAATCCTTTCATAATAAGAAAGTTATAGAAACTTTTTGTATTGTTGAAAATTTTCTTTATCATTGTCAAATTTTTCAAAATTACTTGCATTATGTTGAATCGTTGGATGAGGATTTTGATTAGTTTTGAATTGTTGACACATTGTTTAAAAGTTTTGTTGTTGCATTTGCAAAAACTGAGTAAATTGTTCGGCGTTCATTTTGAGGTTTTGTAGTTTTGTTGATATTGATAAAATTATCTTTGGAATTATTTATATGCTTAAAAAACTTACAAAATAGCACTGCAGTTAGGAATGAATATTATGAATTAAATAGTTTGGATTTTAAAGAAAATATAAGCAAATTTATTGTGAAGTTTGAACATGTAAACAAACCAGCGGGAAACCGTTAAATACTATTTTCAACTTTTTTGTACACAACAGTTTTTCTTTTCTCCTTGTCACCATTTATGTCCCTATTCAAATAAACACATGTGTTTTCAAATTATAGAACAATATTTATTAATTAGAACATAATAAACGATTATTAAAAGTGAATATTGAAAACTGTTTATCTGTAATAACTCCAATCATCTTTAATAGTCTACATACATCGATATATCACACGTTAGGATACAACAGTTATTAACATTATACCTCCATATTTGCCAGGGCTAGAGTTAAGTACATGTTCAGATTCTATGCGATTGCTACTTCTGATACACCAAACTGGTTAGGAAATTGTAGCATAATTAAAATAACAAATTTTATATGATTATGTGGAATGAAAAGGATCATTGTTCATAAGAAAACTTTTTTCAAGATTGTTTTTGCAATTTTTGTTTCATACTTTAAATGTAATCATGCCATCTATTCGTATATTAAATGCAAGTTGCAGAGTTTGTAGTTTTAGTTTTTGAAGCAAGTAATTTTGGTGTGTATTCAGGACAATATGGTTTTACCGATGATAATCCTGCTAGTATGCTGTTTGTATTAGTAATGGTAGTTTTCATACATGATTGGTTTTACATTTACCCACTTGATCTAAGAAAGGTGAAAAAACATGAAAATTAAATGATATTCTACTCAAAGTAATGACTTCTACTGCCAGCAAGCTCCATTTTTGTAATAATGTAATAGAATAATTCATATAATTGTAACAATATAACAAAAAATTAAAATTTTTTTGTTCCAAGCAGAATTGAAACTTATCAGAAGTAAATAATGTCTCTTCTGAGAACACAAGTGATAAGAGTAAGAAGAATAAGTGTAAAAAAAAAATTAATAATAAAATTGTACTCACATGATATTTGACGAGTTAAAAAAGTTTGATTCTGTTTAAAACATATACTGTGTAGAAGCAGTATTTTTCTTTATTATAATTATGATTTACGTGCTAATTACCTGCCAATAGTTTTAATTGGCCTCCTCATATTACTTACTATAAGCTAATGGTTTAAGTTTTTTGAATTGAAGCCATAGATATATAGTTTTTTTTTTTTTTTTTTTTTTTTAATGGAAAGCAGTTAATTTGCTTTTTCATTACTGTATTTGAAAGATAAACATTAAGTGCTAACATATCAGCAGAAAAACTACCGAAATTATTTCTAATTCAGAAACAGTTTGTTGTGAAACATTGGTTTGTAATAATATAAGATTAGAAAAGAGTATTTTAAAATATATGGCTTGTCTAGTGCAATATTACTAGAAAAAACTAGTTTGTTGTTATATTTTTGTTAAAAGGATTACATTAATATCCTTTTATTAAATTCTGTTTACACCTTGTTCTAACATATTTATGTGTATAATTTTCTTTTTTTTATGTTTTCTATCACCTGAAATAAAAAAAAAAATTTACATCATACATAAATGGAAAATGTAAGCCTATTAATCGTATCATACTAATGATAAAATTATTCAACAGAGATAAAGCTTCAACAGCGATGATGAGCTTATCATCATCACATTGGGGGTTGGTTAAGCTCATCATCGCAAATCAGATGATTTCAAAGTCAAGAGTTCTAAGGTTCAAATCCTAGTAAAGGCAGTTAATTTTATACAGATTTGAGTACTAGATCGTAGATACCGGTGTTTTTTGTGGTTGAGTTTCAATTAACCATACATCTCAGGAACAGTTGACCTGAGACTGTACAAGACTGCACTTCATTTACGTTGATACATATCATACTCATTCATCCTATGATGTAATAATACCTTACGGTGGTTCTGGAAGCTAAACAGAAAAAAGAGAGGGATAATACTTAAATTTTCAATCATTCTGTTGTTTGGTTCTAATTAAGTGGACAGTGCTGCTTATATTATAATATGTTAAATATATTTTCAAGAATAATGAAAGATAAAAAATTAAAAAAAAAAATTAATAAATAACAAGATTTTTTGTTACAGACACAAGCTGTTACATAAATATTTTGTATTTTTTATAAAATTATTTTGTAATGACAAGAAAATAACGTTTGTTAATACTTATAGAAAATATACTTCATACTTATTTGTGTTTTTTTTTAGATTCTGAAAAAAATAAAATAAATTTTTCTAAAAAAAATTATGGATTTACAAATAATAAACTCTTCCTCTATCTAAGAAGGTTTATCTGAATCTTTCTTATTTTGATGTAACTCTTCTAAATTCCTTTTGACTTTAGTCCACCTCTCTGAAACCCTCCTTTTAGAGTCTGAAACTTTCCTTTCTACATCGCAGTTCACAATTTATTAAGGTTTTTTTTATTGCATTCAACTTATTACTTCCAAATTTTACTGTTGTTATATTATATTTTTATTCATTATTGAAAGATGAATCTCCACCATATACTTTTAATAGAATCAAATAGCTTTTGCCCAAATTATAATTTCAATAAGTATGCCCAATTGACATTACTTAGCGATTCATTTATATTTTGTATCCCTGCCCTTTAGTCACTTTTTCAGTTAAATTAAGAGGAGCTGACACCGCAAAAATCTGTTTTCTCTTTTCCATTTTAATTTTTCATTTATGCAAATGCTACAAGTGATTATAATTCTTTCCAGTCTATTCAATTCTAACGTTTTAGATTTCACAAAAGAAAAAAAATTTCACTAACATTTTTACTGTTTTATTAGATAGATAGCATTACTCAAAAATTTTTAGCCAAAAATATTTTTCTGTTGGTTACAATATATTTATACATCCACTCTCTTCAAGAACAAGGGCTGCTTGTTTGCAGGTCCCAGATTTGACTGAGCTGTGCTAAATTTTGATTTTTTGATCAGTATTGTATAAACAATGTACGTATACAATAAAAACATAGTTTAATCTCTTAATAGTTTAATAGCTCTTTCCATTTGCTATTAAAGAAAGCCTAGGTTGCATCGGTGATGTTATTAATGGTATAGAATAGCTAGTTTCATCAACCTTGCAGTTTCTATTAATTGTTGATGATAGTAGTAAGATAAAAGTTTGTATTAGAATATTCTTACACTTTACATTAATTTATAAAAGTCAGCTGAGGCAAAATCTAAGAAATTATTTCCTATGAGCATAGTTCAGAAGCAGCTGTTGCTTATTCCAAGATTACAGTTTTAAGTATTTCACTATTTTTCTGGCCAGTGTTAAAGGATAATATCATTGGAAACATTAGGTTTTAGAGAAACTAGCATTAAAATTTAAAATACTGCTTTGATAACGATTATGGAATTGAGATGGGGTTGGAGTGATCTGATCATCTCTTGTTTTTCATCCAGAAGGTTCTGTAACAACTCTTGTTAGTTTGACATTTTTCACACGCTAAAAATTTCCTTATTTTACTCCCATGCTCAAGCTTCAAGCATTATGGTGAATTAATCGTCCATAATGAGGGTATATTTCTTTATTCTAGGTCTTTTTTTTATGTAATGGCTATAAGAGGTAAGTTTCCTCTATAACCAACATAGCTTACTGCTAGTACTTGTTTTTTGTGCTCAACGATTCCTTACAAATTACTTATAAAATAATTAGCTTTTAGATATTATTAGATAATATTGTCTTATTTACAACAATTTATTTTTTAAAAGTAAGTGATACATCATCAACAGAATAATATTTCTAATGGAAAAAAGGAGAAACCGTAAAAATTTATTTTTTCAAGAAATTATAATGAAATCCCGTCTCTTAATTTGAATAATTTTATATCTGCATCTGATTATTCATTAAAAAAATTACATGAAATAAATGTTTTGAAAAGTTGTTATAACTGTAAAACAAGTTAAAATTGGATATATTTAGATTTTTAAAGTTAAAATTTAAAAAAATACATTTTTTACTTTAATCAGTGGTGAATAATTATTTTCTGTTTACTTAAGCATTAATAAAAAAAATTAAAATGTTGGTTGTAAGTAAAATAAAATTCTTTCTTAAGAATTCTTTTATTTTAATGATGCCAGAACAATAGTATTACTGGTTACAAATTAGTATTATTACGGTGAAATGGGTTGCAGTCAGTCCCTACGGTGTTTTTTTTTATAAAAGAAGCAGCTGACTCAGTTTTTAAAATGACTGTTATCTTTAATTCTTGATCGTTAAAAATATAGGCTATTGTATCGTTTCTTTTTCATTTTTATTTCAATGTAATGACAGCATTCTTATATCTTGCCGCATTACATTTATTATTGTCACGATCATCTCAGTTCACTGCTCTTCAGATCTTGTCTTTTCTGTAACTCATAAAATTATGTTGATGATTGTTTAATAAAACTGAATTGTTATCGATAAAATTGAAATATTCTGCAGTTTTATGAAGTTTTTCTTCAACATAGTTTTATTACTTAATGTTGCTTTGAAATTTTTGTATTAACGGTTTTTTAATTTTCTTGTTTTTATTTGGCATCATCAGTAATTTTATTAATCTTAAATTTTTAAATCAAGCCTGTGTTTAGTGACTTTCTGAATAATTGGTTATAACCTTTGTTTTTTTTTTTATATCTGATATAATCTAAATTTAGGACATAAATTTACTATTATTTTGTAATGTCTTCAATGGCCATGCAAACTGTAAGGTTTATTATTAACTTTTTGTAGCATGACATATTGGTGATTATGTCAGATGAACTTACTGAAGTCAACTGAAGCCTGTGCAGCATCACAACATAACAGAAGAAATGTCATGTTTCATATATTTCAGTAGTTAAAATACTTAATCTTTTACATAATAAAAAGTCATCAGTGCGCACTAGACCTGTTCACAGGTCATTGTCTTATTCTTAATCTCCTACATTCTTGTCTTAGTGCCAGAAAAATTGTACTTCTCCTTCTATGTTGAAACTTATTACTACTGATTTTCTCTCGCATCATCCTCACATTGAAGCTCAGGTCTTCCCAACTGTCTTTCTACCTGTAGGATTAACTTGTAACATTATCTGCCTTTTAGTACATATTCCAGCCTTTTAATCTTGCTACTCTTTATTATTGCTTTTACGTTCATTTCAATGAATAATTCAGATTTATTATTTTTACTTTTTAACTAATTGTCATTTACTGGATCAAAAACTATGCGTAGTTTTATTTTACATAGTTTCAAACTAAGGACCTATTAATTGTCCAGATTTTGTCTTCTTACTACAAAACTTGTTCCACAATTATTAATTATTTTAATCAGTTTTTTTTAATAATATATTTGAATTAAACATTCTTTTCACATAGAGGAGGAATTTGAGACTTTTAATCGTTTTAGTATTTCCAAATTTTGTCTTTCCCAAATATTTAAAGATTAAATGTGGATGAACTAAGAGATACCCAAAATTTTTTACTTCCAGTCATAATTTAGAATTTTTATTAATTTTTTCATCATTTAAACCCAAGGCTTTGCATATAATTAATGTAATATGAAATATTTGTAATGCATGAAAAATTCGAAACCTGACCGGATTCAAACCTTAGAATGAATGATGACACTACCACTCAAGTCATGGAGAATGGCATTAATTTTCATGTTTACTTTTAATCACGATTTCTTCTATTTTCCTCTAATATATCTTCAGATCTATCTTGAGTGCTTCCTTTGATCAGGTCTCCTATAGATCTACCATTATCCTCATTTTCTTCATGGATAACTAAATCTTTAGCAAAATCTAATTGTGTTAAGAGTTGTAGCCGTTGGTTTGAGCCGATACTTGTTTCAACGTCTTATCATTTTCAAGTTAACATGCAACATTTTCACTGATTCAACAGACAGTTATTTTGCTTGCGCTTTAATTTTTGTATTAGTAATTTTTTCATCGGTCCAATGTATGGTGTCACTAATGGCTAAGTCGTGTCGTCGGGTTTGGGATTCCAAGCAAGAGTGGATTTTCACACCAAAATAGAATTGCCAGACGAGATCTACTCCATATCAGTGTAAACTGCTTTAAAATATAGACTGGACCAAAAAAGTCCAAAATCCAAAAAAATTTGGATTTTAGATTTAACTGCAGTAATCAGCCCTCATTGAGAGCTTTTCAACGATATATCATAAGCGGTACTTATTTTCATTGTTTCCAGAGTTATAGCCAAATAAAATTTTATTAATGAAATGTTTGGGTCAACAAGGGGAAGGCACATCGATTCAAATCTGACTTCATCTCCTTTTTTTTAAATTTGTATTTGTTGATTTATTAATAATTATTAAAAAAATCTTATAGTAAATAATTCGATAACAAAAACAAAAATTTGAAAAAAAATATCAGAGGTTATTAATGAAATAAAATGTTATGTACTTTTCATGTAAAAAAAAAGTGTATGTAATTTAATAGGCGTACAAGGAAGTGATGTGGTGTCCGCATCAAATTTTTTTTGTTTTTAGCCTCCAGAACCACCGTAAGGTATTACTTCAGAGGATGAATGGGATGATATGTATGAATGTAAATGGAATGTAGTCTTGTGCAGTCTCAGATCGACCGTTCCTGAGATGTGTGGTTAATTAAAACCCAACCACCGAAGAATACCGGTGTCCACGATCTAGTATTCAAATCCGAATAAAAGTAACTACCTTAATTAGAATTTGAGCCTTAGAACTCCCGTCTTCGAAATCAGTTGATTTGCAATGACGAATTCACCACTAGACCAACCCGGTGGGTTAGGTTTTATTTTAGCTGCTACTAAACAAACCCGTGCACCATTCATTTTTTATGGAAAGCTTTAATTTAAAAAAAAGTTATCAGTAAAAATATATATATCTTTCTAAAGTAGTATTTGTTACAAATAATAATATTTAAATCGTTTCTTTTTTTACTTTATACGGATGTTAAAACTCAGGGTTATTTAAATGAGGTTTTTTATTTGAGTTATTTAATTTTTAAATACTCTATAAATGTTCACTTTTTTTTGTAACTCCTGTTAAACGGAATTTTTAACTATGCTCTTACGCCCTAATCAGTCAGTCTTATGCCAGCCGTCAAAGATTAAGCATGTGTTAATACAATATTGGTTTGCATAATGTTATTAAAAGTTCAAATATTATATATATTACAATTTATTTACAATATTAAATAATGACTGTTATTTAATTGAACCAGTAAAACAAACATTTAGAAATTAAACCAAACCGAGGTACTAAACCAAGGCGGCAGGTATTCGAAATCATTTTTGGTCCTTAGGTCCGTAGGCCGCGGATATCATTTGAAATTTTGAAGAAACTTCATTTTTAATACCCCAGCCGCACAAGGAAGTATTGTAATTGCGAAAAGTTTCGGTTTTCAGATTTCAACGGAAATATCCATTTTGATCGTCCCGGAATTTATTTTAACTCGTTTCGGCGTGACGTATGTACGTACATATGTAACTCGAAAAAACTTAAAAACGGGGTTAGCCGTAGAAAGTTGAAATTTTGGATTGTTTTAGCATCTTGTTCTGCACCTCCCCTTTTGATTGCAATCGACTTGACCAAAAATATCAACAAAAAAAAGCCCAAAATCCAAAAAATGTGGACTTGAGAAGTTTTTCCTAACTGCAGTAATAAGTCCTCATTGAGAGCTTTTCAACGATATATCATAAGTGGGTTATCTTCATTGGTTCCAGAGTTATAGTCAAATATAATTTTAATGAAATATTTGGATCTTTCAAGCCAAAAGTCAATCTGTTCGAATCTGACTTCATTAACATTCTTTTTTTTAAATTTAAATATATTGATTTATTAATTATTATTAACCTTCGATTGTAAAAAAAAAAAAAACATTTACAATAAATAATAATTCAATAATACAATAAAAAAACATATGAAAAAAAAACAGAAGTTATTAGTGAAATAAAATTTTATGTACTTTTAATTTTTTTTAAATGTGTATATGTAATTTAATTGGTGTACAAGGAAGTCATTTAGTGTCCACATCAGATTTTTTATTGAGGCACATAACTAATCCAGATCTTTTCATTTTCATTTCCCTATTTTTGTATGGCTAGATTATATAATGCTCTCTTATATGCATTGAGTTGTATGTTGATGCGTTTTTTGTGCCTTGTAGTTATTACACAATGGCTATAATTGTACGATTCCATAAATATTATCTACAGAAAAGTAGTTTAAAACGCATAATTTATTAGAAAATTAAAAAGTTTATGTAATAAATAGATATGAATAGGTAATTTAAAATAGATTTAAATTACATGAATAGAGATTTTTTAGAAAATTAGATTTCATTAAAAAAAAAGGAATGTAAATGCTTGTATGTGGTAATTAATAAAATATATTTAAATATTTTCATATTGCTTTTTTTTGTAAGTAATACTACTAGTGGACACTGGAATACAGGCCAGCTTGGAAAGAACATCTTTAAAGTTAAAATATTCAAGATTTGTGAAGCTCCACTATTAATCACTACGGAATACTGCCATCAGAATTAACATGTATTTTTCTTTTTCCTCATTAAATAGCATAATTTATTACGCTTGTTGTATATACATGTATTGATGACAAGTTTGTAAAGATAATCTGTGTACAGTAGGATTTTTCTATGTAGGTCTTTAATTTTTTAAGTTCCTTTTGCAAGCATGTGTTTTTTTCTTTTTAAAGAAGAAAAGTGGAAATAATGAAGTACAATAATAGCATTAATTTATAGTTTGAGTAGATAGTACAACAGAGGGTTATTGATTTTATAACTGGAGTAACAATATATTTATGCATGATTTTCCACCAGATTATTTGGACAATGAACCTATGCTGATGATACTTGTTTGTCAGAGTAGCGAATGTATATTCATTTTGTTGTTCATATCTTTATCTAGTTAATATGTCAAACATTAGTTGATAAATCTATCCTTCTGACAGAGTAAAAAAAAACTGGCCCACTGTCCTGCACCTTTGGTGTAGTACACTTTTCTTGTTCTTTCTCCTAGTTGTCTCAGACTCTTCAGTCCTATTAAAATGTAGCATATGAGTAAGCTTAATCTTATGTAAAAGATTTGACATATTATAATATGAAAGGGAAAAAATCAAAAATTGTGGAATGTGTGTTCAGTTTTCCTAAATTATATCAGGCTCTGATATTATTTAGGAAAACTGAACCCAGGGCCAGGACCTGGTATTATTATAATGTCAGGCCCTGGGCAAGATTCCTCCTTCGTCGTAATAAATGATGCTTCTTTAATTAACCGAGCTGTATCATACTGTATATGAGAATCAATGGAAAAAATATGTGAAATGAGGATACAATATCTTAAAGATTTTAAAGTTAACACCAGTTAATGTAGTTACTGAATACTACTTTGTTGAATATCTTTCTATAGTATTTTGTTAATTAATGTGTTAAAAACTCATTCAAATGGTAGTAAATAAGTAAATGATCTTCATGTTATGTATTCTGGATGGTTTTTTTATTCTTAAGTTGTAAAACATTAAAAAAAATTTTTGCCTATTTAGTTTTGTGAGCTAATTAAGTAATTTGTAAATTATTTTATTCATTGTAAGAAAAATATTTGTTTTACATTATCTTTTACTTCGTTAAAATTTTTGTAACACCAAAAACTGAAAATATATTGAACCAAAAGTGTCAAATTTTGTGAGGACAATGAAAAAGATTGTTTATTAATAAGTCTAATTATTTTTTATGTGCTTTTTCATGCAGTTGTGTAAGTTAAGTTTAAATTTTAAGTAAAAATTAACCAAAAAGTATTTTTTTTTTTTTAGCATTTCTTAAATTTTTGAAAGGCAAATTACGTAATGAAGTAAATTACTTAAGTTACCGGACAGAAAAAAGGGAATAAAACAAGAACATTCTTCTTCTTTTTTTTTTTCATTATTGTTAAGCGAGTTAAGCAGTTTTTACATGAACTTGAAAGAAGAAAGCTTTACAAAATTATGTCGTTTGTAGTAAAATGTTTATGATTAGTTAACAATATTGTTTCTTAACAATCCATATTTAATGAAGAATAGGAATTTTAAACTGTGAATAAAACTCTTCTGTAAATGTGTTTGTGTAATGTTAAAAGTTCTTTGTAAATTAATCATGAAAGTGGATTGTTTTTAAGCTGTTTTTTCTTTGTAATTGTTGTCATTCATTTTAACTTTTTTAATGAAGTATAAAAAAAGAAAAATTGGTAAATTTTCTAGTTCAGTTTTATTAATGCAAGATGAAAAGTTTTACGTTAGTGTAAGTATAAATGAAAAACTTTATTAAATGAAATGAAAAAGAAGTACAGAACTAGCGGTTAACTGTTTTCAGTGTAATTAAATGACAATTTTTTTTTTAATATACTTTCTTATAAAAAATAATAGTTTGTCTTATTAATAAACGTTTAATAATATATAACTAAATAAAAAAACTAATGATAAGGTAATATGGTCATTGGAGGAAGCTGCATCAAAAGAAAATTCTAAAAAATTATTCAGAATTTATCATATTTTTATTAGTAATTACTATTCCTTAACTAGTTTCAAGTGTATTGCCTTGCACAGTCACAGTATGTACGTAAATTATATCATTTCTAATCCCCCATATCCATTTATATCCGTTTCAAAACTTTTTTCCTTTTTCAACTAGCTCATATAATTAGCAATAAAATTGCCAATATTATCATCATCATCATCATTACTGCACCATGATCTCTTCTAACTAACTAAAAGTGAGTACTTATTTAAACGAGTTAATTCATTTTTGAACCAATTGATCAAAATCACATATTTTTTTCTATAAGTATAGCTTTTTGTAAACCCCCTTTAATCCCTTATATATTATAAATTGCTAAACATTGACAATTAATTGTTGACAATTAATTAATTTGTTATAAATTGAAGACAATTTATTTATTTTTTTTAAAATATACATTTTTATATATTCTGCCCCAAATCTAAGCATAGTACATCAGATTTTCTACTCAAGGATTTTCAGAATGTGTAGCAAAACAATTTTCTTTTTATAAGCTTAATAATAAAAGGTTTGGCCCCATATTTTGCGATAGAGTAATTTGTTTTACGTATTCAAACATATTAATAGAGTGCAGAAATATAGGCAAAAACTGTATTTCTAGAAATAAAAAATAATTAAATGAATTTATTGATAAATTTGAAAACCTGTTTGATGAAAAATGTTTCCAACAATTCTGCAGGTTTTTATTCCTTAAAACCCCATAGCAGCAGCTATGTAACAAATAATTGATCGTTGCATTGAATGCCCTAAGTTTTGCTGAAACTTGATTGTTTTTGTTTAATCGTCCATTCATACAAAGAGAACAAATTTGGCTTTAAGTATATATTCTGAAGGCGCCTTTATAGGAATAAGGTTGGTATCAAATATATTTGCTATTTTTTGTTTAATAATTCAAATAATTAAAAGTATTTACAGTTATGTAAATAAATGAATAATTTATACAAAATTACCTTTGATTTTATCAGAAGTAGATGTTCTTTAAGGTAAATGATTATGAATAGTTACCGCTTCTTATTGTAAACGTTAATTTATGTTTGTAACTCTGTATCTACTGTTCTTTCTGTTCTATTAGTACAGAATACTGGCTTCTTCCTCCTTATGTTTGAAAAATAATGAATACTGTATTCAGTATTTTAATGCTGATCTCTTGGAAGAATCGAGTGTGAACGTCGTTGGGCTGCGCTAATAATATGCTATTATGTTTTGACACCTGCCTTGTTTGAATTGTTTGCTGATGAATAATAATCTTATAACCAGATAATTATTTTTTTTGGATATCTTCTTTGTTATGTGTATGTTTCTGTCTGTTTTATAGAATATTTTCATTAACCTTAGCACTACAGAGTTACTCTGCTAAAATGTCACAAGATTCTTCAAGTTCTCTGCTATATCTATTGTTTTCTTTTTAATCATTACTTATTTGTAGAACCCAGCGTGTAACGTTATATTAAAAATGTAATCATTTGTGTATGAAGTAAACCATTTATAAATGTAAATATAAATAAATAAGTTAATAAAGTGTACAAAGTTAGCGTTTGTATATTGTTTTGTACAATATTAAGTATGTAAAACATTTCACTGTTTTGGGTGTAGTTTAATGACCAGATGCATGCAATTCACTTTCTAATAAATTCTGGTGACTTCAATTTGTTCACTGGTAGTGTCTTGTTAATTAATATTATACCTCTGGTGCCTTACACACTCCTCAACCATAAGAAAGTTTGAGGCAAATACTTAAATTCCCTTTCTTTCCTTGCAGCTTTCAATTTAAGCTTGGACGTTATGTTTTATATGTAGTGTGCACTTGAGTTCAGTTCTGAATTTATTTATGTTTTTTGTATTTTTTTTTACGTAACTTTATTTTATTTATTTGTATTTACTGGTTTATTACATAACATGTCATTAGTAATATAGATAGTATGACATGAAGATCCAGAAATAAATTTCCTGGTGACTGATCATTTTTATTAAATAAAGGAAGTAAGTTATTGTTGTATATTAGATAATTATATATTAATAATGAAAATCGAATAAATAAAGTAAATTTTTAGGACAGTTTTTATATGTAGTGAAAATAAGTTGTAATTTTTTGTTTTACAGATAATTTTTTGTTTTTGCAGATGATTTAGCAAACATCTATAACATTTATTTTAGCAAACAATTTTTATAATGTTTATATTAATAAAATTTAAGTACTGGTATAATGAAAGTTTTTAATTTTTTTTTTTTAATAAATGTTAGTAATTTAAAATACAATAATTTGATTTAACTGAACATGCATTGTCAGAAATAATGCTTTTGAGCATTTAAAGCATATACCTTTTGGGGTAGTGTCTTCTGTCAATTAAAATTATTTTCCGGTCTTTTCTTTGCATTTTGTCAAAAACTTGACTTAAGCTGTTGTATTTATTTTCTTGTTTCTTTGCTTTTTTTATTTTTCAATGTGGTATTAAATATAATCAATCCATTTGTAATTGAATTGTTTTAATATTTTGTACTGTGTTACTTCCATCTGGTATAATTCAGATATACTGGATCTAGAATTGTATGAAACATTGAAAGTATGTTATGACTGAACTGATTACTGAAAATTAAACTGTATCGATTGCGATTAACTTTTCATTTTGATTAATTGACACTTGGTAATCATTTCTTTTTAAGTGGTATCAATTCATTTTATTCATTAACCACCTGGTGATGGTTTACAATAGGCATAAATGTGACTTCGGCTGTCAGATTACCTTACTTATCTAATTCGGGAATTATATTTCTCATGTTATTTAAGGTACAGAAGATCAAGTTGTGTAACGAACATTGCAGCATTGTTGACAGTCTTTGTCTGTACCATTCGATCAATTTTAATTACTGTAGTCATAAAAATTTGTGTTTGGCTCCAGTTCATTTTATAATAAAGAACTTGCTTTCAGTTTATTGAATTTTCTATAATTTCCTTATTGTATTTCTCTCTGTATTCATGTTATTCTTTCATTGTAGAACAGAATAAGACATTCTGTTCCATATTAAGATAAAACCATTATCTATGAAATAATTCACAGAAATACTTTTGCGATGTTGAAAATTAAAAATTTGTATAATTGTAATCCAAATTACACTTTGTTGTGCAATCTTTTAAACTCTTGTGTACTATAGCTGTCTTAAAAGAAAATGAGTTGAAGTTCCAGGTAAATTTCTGTTTGTCATTTTCATTTTGAACCTGATGCGGTTTAGCACATCAATATGTCAAACTGACTGACACGTAAGTGAGTGACATTCACCCTATAAGTGACTTCAATTTGTTCACCATAGTGTCTGGTTATTATTTAATATTATACCTCTGGTGCTTTACATACACCTCAGCCGTAATAAAGTTTGAGGCAGATACTTAAAAGCAACTTATTAAGTTTTGTATTTTCAGTATGATAAATGTATTGCAAAAATAAATGTATAATGGGGAAGGCCTGTTGAAGTATTTACATTAAAATAAATAATGAAAGTATTTATTTTTTAAGTGGTCTTGTTAACATAAGAAAGGAAAAATTAAACAATTTTGATTTCTCATAGAAATAATAATATTCTTAAGAAATTAAATCATTGGTTTTTTTTTTTTTTAATTACAATTTACCCCTTATTGTCCCATTTTTTGGTCATTGATGGTCTTAACTTTCATATATTTGATAATCTCAAGATTAATCAAAAGCATTGTTACAGCTTACTTACTTGTCCTCTTTGTTTATTTATTTACTTTTTTTAATTAGCATTAAATGCATTTCAATTTGTGTTATGAAGGATCTTGCTGTCAATAATACACTTTATTTAATGAAACATTGTCGAATTTGTAATCTTCAAATTACAAATTCAATTTTATTTGTGTAAATATAATTGTGTGTGGAGAGATTACTGTTTAAATTAGGCTTACAACCCTTGGAATGTAGGTGTACTGAACAAAACATAAAACCAAAAATCTGTGTCTGTTTACGATAACAAAAATGGAAATTTCTGGTTTGGGTTCCTTACATGTTATGTTAATGTTCCTCCTTATAAATGCTATAGCGGACAAAAGAGAGAATTTTTTACACAAAGAGAAGAAGTATGAGAAAAATTCCCAGAAAGTAGGTAATAGGGAAAATAATCGTTTAACTGTCGGTTAAAGATTAACATCGAGGTAATAATATATAAAATTGTGATTACATTTATATAATATTAAAATTTATTTATTTATTAAATATGAACCGGATTTTTTTCTGAAACGTTTAGCGATAAACTCCTTATTTTATATGTGTCTTTTGTGTACGAATGATTTTTAATACGTTTTATATGTAGGGCATTAGTTCACCTTGGTAACAGTGACATTCTGTGACATTTAATAAGATTTCTTGATAAATCAACTTAATGTTACGCAGCCATTCACGATTATGTGTGTATTTGTTGTTTTTTTTTTTATTGAGGATGGGAGAACTCTGGAAGGGGTGAGAGAGTTAACATTTATTATAATTATTTTCTTTTAGCCGATCATAATAAAAACGTTCAGATATTAGTACAATTACTTAAAAAAATTTTAGTTTTGTAAACGTTGTTTATTGTTAATTTACTTAATTTTTTTCTGTAGCTCGTTTTATATCATTATAATGTAGAAATTAAAAAAAATAAACATTTAAAAAGTAAAGGACTGATTGTAAATGAAGGGATTTCATGAATTATCAAAGTTGATTTTTTTTTTTTTTTAAATTATAGATTAACGTCTGTTTTTTAATCTATTCTGAACACGTTAATGTAAGAAATTAAAAAAAAAAGATCTGCCTAATTGTTTTACCATAATTTGATTGAGTAAACTTTTCTTCGGAGGCATTTCTTATTACAAAAAAAAAATTATAAAATATATAAAATCATATAATTATATTAGATACTCGATTGTTAGACTGATAACTGAAAAGTATAAAAAGTAACTATTTATACAGTGATGTCCTCATGTATGCGTTAGTGGTAGGTATGCGAATGCAAGGGAAGCACCTTTTTTTTCTTCCATGATACTCGGAGGCAGTAGGTATTATAATTTTTACTACCTAGATTTATAAAAATTTTTTTTTTCCATAACTTATTAAAAAAGATACAAAACATTTATAGATCGATTAAAAAAAATGTCGGTTATTTATTTACTTTTAGGACAACGGTTGATGCATTACAATATGTCCTGTAGGTTGATAGTTGATTTTTGTAGCATATGAAAATTGTCTGATCGTAACCCAAACTCGGAAACTCCAGTTAAAAGGCAGAAACGCTGCCACGGACATCGGCGGACTGTACATAGTTTAATTAATTGTGTACAAAGACGTATTATTATCTATTTCATTCTAATTTAAACAACATACAACATTAATATTTTTAGAAAAATCCAAACGTAATGTTTTTCACTCCCATTTCAGTGTATCTGATTTCCAACCTCCGTAAATTGGAAACTGTACTCACTGTTGTAATTACGAAATTTCAATTTATTTTTTCAGATGCTGGGTGACCATAAAAAAAAAAAAAAAAAAAAAAAATTATATAAAATGTATTTGTTCTCGTTAACAAATCGAACATTTTTTCTCGGCGATAAAGAATTTTTTAAACAGAAATAGTCGTCTGTGAGAGACATTTTTAAAAAACATATACTTGTTTATTATTATTAATATTTGCATCATATTTATAAAAAAAAAAAATCCAATAAAATAAAAAAAGTAGTATGAATTATGTGGTTTATTTACGTGCTATGGATAATCAAGTACCCAATATAACAACATTAACGTGGCGATAAATCCTCTTAAAAGGCAATTGCACTCTTAAAAGCAATTCGTAATATTTTTAACATTGGGCAATGACTGCTCGTAATTGGCAGTGCGCTGTATCGCTACGGTGCACTTGGTAGTTGAATGAACGGGACTTTTTTTTTAAATCACCAGCCGCATTTATAAGCGGTTACGTTTTTAAAATTTCTAACAAACTACTACAAAGAGAAAAAACTAGTATTCAAACTTATATTCAAACTAGTATACAAACTAATACAAACTAGTATTCAAAAGATATTATGGAATGAAAATATAATTTTTTTTAAAGGTCCTCGCATAAATAATCCAGTGGGATTTAGTTCTTAATTTAATAATCATTAAAAAAATATAATCCTAATTAATAGTTTATACATTTAAAAAATGATTTTTTATAAAATTATAACATCTCAAGCTCCGATGTTTTCCAAAGTGTACGTTAAGGTTATATAAGCGTGTAGTGGTTGTAGGTGACCTGAAATAAATTACAAACATCTTAAGTCAGGTTTATTTGGGAATTTAGGAGTGAAGTGGTTTCCCGTTGTTTTCAATGAGCCGAATATATTATTGTACACAACATTCCAAAAACTAGTCGGTATTTGGGCCTATTAGTAATGCATTCACTTTAAACCGTTCGATGAACATCATTATTTTCAGAAAAAGTAACATTTATGCAACCGTTTGTATTGTGGAACATTACATTATATACATCGTCCCGATTTATTAGGGGAGGCACCACAATTTGTTTTTAGTATTCACGTTTAGGTAGTTAAAGCGACTCTATGTTTACCTTAATTTGTTGAGTTTTTTAAAATTTTAAAATACATTTATTTTGTTGTTTAATATTTAAAAGTTATTGGTAAAAATGAAGTGTTTTGAGTATTCCTGTTAAAAAAAAATTGTAGTAATACATTGCTTTTATTCGAATAATAATAATAATAATAGTTATTGTTTGAAACAAAGGTATTAAACCTCAGCGTTATTATTCAGTCTGCGTCGTTAATTTTATCGAAAATTGCATTTTGTAATGATGAATGCCCCGAAATTGGCATAATTCGTTATTGTTATCTTTGTTGAATCGCTGTCGGTAGTTGTATTTCATTTATGAACCACTTAGTAGTGCGCTTTGTGCGCTCAAATCATTAATGGGTTGAAATTGTTTATCTGCTTGCAACTAGTCATTACGTTGTATATAATGTACGTTGTATTTCCGTATCGGTTTTATTTGCTGTGTACCATTTTAGAGGTAATTCCTTGTTTATCGTTTTATACTTACGGCTTATAATCGATAAACGAATTAACTACAATTTATTTAATGATTTCATAAATTTGTTGATTTTTTTAAATATTGAATTTTTTGTTCAGAATTATTTTTATTACTATACAGTATACTTGTACCATTATTTTCTTGTTATGTACGATTCAAAGTTGGAAGAAAAAAGAATTCACGTGTGGATCAGAGCATATTATTCTTGCATAAAGAGACAACATTGTTGGTTCATGACAAGTCATGCCTTTTGTACGATCATCGTATAGAGAACAGTCTACCCGAATAGATCCTTAGAGTTGCCCCTATCAAAACACACTAATACCAATGACGAAAGCTATTCATACAACGCCTTTCATAATTTCAGCATGAATCCAATATTTAGTCAAAGGCCATCGGAGTAAGGAATTAATTAAGTATACACAAAAAGGATGAATAGTAAAAATGGGACCCGAAGAATCTAACCGTAAAATTTTTGTTTGGATCGGACGGTTTCTTGAAGTCTAGTTGTATAATTTCAGTATTTCTTTTAAAATTTGTACCTGTTTTAACAAATCTAATATCACAACGGTTCAGTCGGGTAAAACTATATTTATTTGTTGTTAATATCCCGTTTTTCAAACTATATAAAAAGGAAACGTTATTTAATCTTTCAAAGTAGATATTTTCGTTTTATTTAATTTGCAAAATTAATCTAGTTATAAATCTGTCGTCTTTTTCTCGATGAAGTTACTTACAGGTTACGTACAGATCAGTTTCTTTGATGAAAATACCTAACGTTGAGAGTATTTTTGTGAAGCGCGGCTGAGATAAAGATTTTTATTCTATGTTTTACGTGCACTTTTTCTATTTACATAAAAAGACAACGTTTAATATTGATTAATGTCAAAGGTTTTGTATCTATTTTTATTTATTTTTTAATAAAATAAAAATAAAAGTGTATTAGATGTTTTATTTTAGTTTTTGAATGGTTTTTCCATTTTGAGGAAATAATTGTATACGATATAAATTAAGAACACTCGTAAATATTTATTAAGTAAATTCTTTCGTATACTGTAATAATTGCGAATTTTAATGTTTTGATTGTATTCTATTAACCTGGTAGATGAACTCGGATAAGTAAGTACGCGATACGACCTTGTAAATCATGTCAATGCATTAATTTAATATGAGGTCAATGTATTATTTATTACTGGTTTTATTTTTTATTATTTTTGTTTTAATTGATAAAATATTAGATAATATGTTATTACTGTATTTTACGATAAGTATTTTTCTTTCTTTTTTTTTTTAATTCAGTTTTATTGTTTATCTTTTAAACTTGTGAAAATATTTACTATTTATTTATTATTTTGGCTGTACTCTATCGTTAAATGTTTGTTAATATTTAAACAAGTAAAAGGATATTTGAAGATGCCATTTAACCAATATTAAGTTAATAAATAGAATTCCTTTTCGTACGTAGTCTTAATGTTTTGTGCAGTAATACAAAAAAAAAAAAAGTTTTTTTTCTTCCTAACATCTAAATAAATAAAATTTGTGTAATTCTTTATGTTCTCGTAAATCTCAGGAACCGAATTTGAATGATTATTTCTTGTGAACTCCGTGAGGAAGATTTTAGGCATAAATTTTATAAATTTAACCCGAATAGATGATTGTTTTATAAAATAAGTTTTTAGAGTTTTCAACGAGCCATGAAATTTATAAGAAAGCATTAATTTTTCTCGTGATGTTTGTAAATTAGTTTTTTTATTACTGAAATTTCAGCGATTTAATATAAAATTTTGTATCATTCGCACCTTTCTCTAGCATCGTTTTTATGTTTTTGAACTACCGCAATAACCTGGAGTTTTAGATACTCGAGTGATTAATAAAAGAAGTATGAGATTACCGGACATCTGTGATGACATCATTTCTTATTGTGAAACGTGTATAAGAACATACCGTTTATTCGTTCAAAGAACTTTGGTTGACAGAGAAAGTAATCCGATGTTCGTACACGCCTTACAGATAAAATAATGAATTTTTTGCTTATTTGTCTTCTCTGCTTCGCTAATATTAGTTGTTTGGAGGTACTGGCGTTACAGAGGTAGGATTTTCATTATTCCGGATGTAATATATAAACGTGAAACACCAAAAATAGATTGTAACAGAAACTTACATTTCCATAATCGGTTATTCGATTTTATTTACTTAAAAAGACTGGTATACATTTTAGTTATTTTCGGAATTTTGCCCCAAAAAAGACCTTTTTAATATGGAATATTCACAGATTATTCAAAATAGGTCTGTGAAGATTGTTTTGTTGATGACTTGGTAATTTTATGTAGGTAATTATATAATTTCATTCTCATTTCACGGTGTGATTTGTGAAATCTCTTATTATAATCTATGAAATAAAATGCCTACGGAACTTATTTTTAAAGGCAAAAATTTTAATTATTAAATCTAGTAACTGATACCTGGTTCAAAACAGGATTTTTTAAACTGTTTAGTAATACGCTTTTTACTTCCTTGTACGAAGTAAAGGAAGTATTGTAATTGCGAAAAATTTCGGTTTTTAAATTTCAACGGAAATGTCCATTTTGTCTATTCCTGAATCCATTTTGACTAGTTACGGCGTAACGTTTGTATGTATTATGTACGTACGAACGTATCTTGCATAACTCAAAAACGATTAGTATGTTGAAATTTTGGATTTAGCATTGTGGTAACATCTAGTTAATTTTAATTTTGGACTTTTTCTTAAGTGCAGTAATGAGCCAGCCTTCATTTGAGATCTTTTCAACGATATATCATAGTGGTACTTATTTTCATTGGTTCCAGAGTTATAGCCAAATAAAATATTAATTAATGATATATTTGGATCTTACAAGGGAAAGGGGCACATCGGTTCAAATCCGACTCTTCATTTCCTTTTTTTTTAATTTAAATATATTGATTTATTAATAATTATTAACCTCTGATTGTAAAAAAGGTTTTACAATAAATAATTCAATAATAACAATAAAAAAAAAAATATGAAAAAAAATCAGTTATTAGTGAAATAAAATTTAGTAGGCGTACAAGGAAGTCCTGTGGTGTCCACATTAGATTTTTTTTTTTATCAGGATAAGGTTTTTATATTTTTTTCGTTTAATTTTCACTATTGCTACATGTAGGAAATGTTCCGGTTTCGCTAGTTGCTTGCGGATGAATTGTTAATTTTCATTATTTGCAAGTCATAAAATTATTTATTCTACCGGTTGTTAACAGCCTCAAGAAACAAGACAAGGTTGCTCTTTCAAGTCTTTTGTAATTTATACACGTAAGTTCGCAAAAAAGGCTTTCAATTTGTTTTTTAATTATGAAGAACATATTTTTCATAATTTGGCTTTTAAACATGTTCTTTTTTCTCAATCCGTTAGAAAATAATTTTAACAGGAAAACGAATTAATAGATTTCTGAAAATTTTTGCGAGATGGTTCTTTGAACTTTAAAATATTTCAGTTGATTGTTGGAAAATATTCTTTTCGAGTTTGGCCATAATATTGATATGAACAATTCTGCTATCTTTCCTATTTGTTTTTCCCTCAATACTTTTCCATTCTATTTTACTGCGACTCTGTTTTGTTTTGTTTATATATACACACACACACACTCGTATAGTAAAAAATTAGGGTGAATGTTTTGTTAAAATGTTGAAACGACAATAAGACAGGTTCTTCGGTTCGTTTAATTATGTTATATTAATATTACATGAATTGGCCTCGTATTATTGTATCCATGTCTGTAATAGTTGAAAAATATGCTATTGCTTGCTCTTTTTGTTTAAATTTAAATGGCGCAGCCTTTTCTTACAGATGATTACGACAATCGCCCCGCCGGCGGCTCTCGCTCGTAGAAATTAACATCTATAAAGTAGTACGCTGGGAGCAGATGGAAGCGCTCGTCTCTCGGTTGAGAATCCACATTTAGTTATCGTGCCATAAGTCTTTTGAACTTCGTTTCACTAAAATTGATTTGTAAATCTATAATACTGTTTATTCAGCATCTTTGTTATGAAATCGATATACTTCTGTCAACGATGTACATTTACTTTTATTTTCAAAGAAAGATAAATTGATTTTCTTAAAACCGTATGTTTCATTGAAAGAAAAAAGTCATTTGAACGAATAATTAATAATCGCGCGAAAAATGTTTAAAAAAAATTAATGTGTTTTGTACCGACCTTGAAGAGGTTAATGCAATGTGATGTAAATGTTATTATTATTATAATAACATTTTATTGAATGGTTGGTGTAAATCCGACTGATATCACGTGTTACAACACGTGGCGTGCGGCTAATTAGAGAAATGTCCCGTCCCCTCCTCGTCGTAATTTTGCAGTCTCCTCTAACCCCCTCCTCTACTCTTTCCCTTCCTCTAGCCATTATTAGACAACTAGAGGGTCATGAGGCAAGGTCGCTCTTTCTCCGTATATCTGTCTATCCGTCTCTTTTTCATTTATATCTCGCTTTTAGACCAGTCTGTGTAACGAACTATGTAGTTGTGTCAAAACTATTATTCATTGCACATTCATCTTTTAAAATAAACTATTTTATATCCTTTGATGTTTTATTTATGTTAAATACAGCGCTTTAATTATATCTGGCGTTTGTTTATTTGTTTGATATATTTATTTCGAAAATATGTACATAGGTTTACACTATTAATGCCGTTTGAACTTGATCTTTTTGAATCAACCGTAACTAAATTTCTGTGTTTATCAGTACATACTAGTTGTCATCTATTTCCCGGCCATAGTTCCGAAAAAGTTTTTTAATTTTACTTCTGAAATCGTTTTGTGAAATTAAAATCCCCCTTCGTGAATAAAACGCGTACCGCTGGAGTTTGCGTTTTTAAATTTTTCAATAAATAAAAATCTTGTTAAATTGATGAATTTTAATTTTTAGAAAAGTAATTACGTAGCGTTTAGTAAAAGTATTTAGCGAGTCACTTTAACTCTTAGGAGATAAGATAAGTCTTAAAATCTCATTCAGGATAAATAAGAATAATTCATACAATTAATATTTATTTTTTTAATTTACTGAACCGTTGTTTGATAAAGCCACACAAAACAAAAAATGCAGGTACAAATCGAGATGATTGAATAATTTTCTTAAATTTTGTAAGAAAGATTCAACATAAAAAAATAAAGATTTTTATTTATAGATTTGCCTTTCCGGTTTTTTTTTTCACGAGTTTTAACACCTGTAATTTCAACCTACGTAAACCGATCGATCCGTTCAGGTTAAACTCATTACTTATATGTGTAGAACGATCTGGAGACAGATACGTTTGGCGTATTGAAAGCATCGATTCCGTTTTATTGGCTTTTCATTTTGTGTTTACTACGTAGACTAGAAAGAAATGTGATGCATATCGCTCGACTACAGGCCGATCGTTCGTTAAGCGTATTGATTATACTCTTAAGTATACGGGTAGTATATAACATGGCGTTGAATGACCTTTATTGTGTTTTATTATTTTATATATTCTATTAAGTTTTATACTCATTTCAAAGTTAACGTTAGTTGAAAAATAAATTGAAAAATTTAAGAAGCATTCCCTAATTCACATTAGATTCAGTGACAACTCTGACAGAAATTTAATCTAAAAGATTGTGTATATCATAAATGTAATTTCTAAGGAAAAGTATAACTTATGGTTCCAAAGTAGAAAAGAATTTGGTAACGAGGATTTTTCTGTAAGATTTTTTTATTTGTTAATGTTTTTTAACGTGAAACGTCTTTAAAATCACACTGAAACATACGGGTACCAGAAGAGAAATTTGTAGCGTAACGAAAAGGTCTATAACGTCCTGTATTAAGAACTCCCTAACTATTATTCTCAGAGATGTAAATGCGGTGTCATTTTATAATTTACATGGTCAGCTCGCCGATACGACTTTGAGATTATTTTGAGTTTACACTGACGAGCGGGTTTGTCTGGGAGGGGGCACAGCGCAGATTGGCCAAAACTGGCGCTCTCGCTCATTTCCATTCAAATTAGCTCACGACTTCGACGTGATAGCGCGGTGATTCGTGTGTTTGTATTTAGAGTTTGTTGAGATAGATCTATTTAAGATGATCGGCGTACTCCGCCTTTGATATAGCTATTCTAGCCATATTCGCCGGTAAATTCAAATTATTATATTCAGAAATATATTTTGTAAATTTTATTTCCTATGTGTACGTTGAAATCTGTTCAGCTAGTGAACAATAAGCAACCCCCCTACGGCCCAGTTAGTTGAGAATAATATGTATGACATGTAAATAAAGTGTAGTCTTGTTCAGACTTAGGCAACCATTTCTGAGGCGAATGGTTAATTGAAACCCAACCACCAAGAATAATGGTATTCACAGTCTAGCATTCAAATCCATATAAAAGCAAGTAACTTTTACTATGATTCAAACTTCAGAAATACTAGGATTCGTACCTCAAAAGTGTATTTTGGGCAGTATTTATGTGTGAAAAATTAAGCATGTAAAAAAGTATAAAAATTCAATGTCACCCTCAGCCCACGCAAAAGCCAGCCGGAAATATAAATTACGCATATCGTTGGAAAGGGAAGGTTATGAGCTACCCACAGGTACCCCAATGTCCGGTGCCGAACGAGCGAGACTGTTTCGGAAGCGACGCAAAGCTGGCACGGCGCGCTCGGTGAACGACGCCGATGGCGCAAGCACTTCTACCGCTTCTTATTATGCATTATGTCTCTTACTGCTCGTATCACAGACCAGTGTTGAACAAAACTGTCGTCGAATATTAATCGAAATAAATACCATATACCATTTAGTTTCTGTTATATGTTAAAATTAAATTTAGTACACAGTCAATGTTTCGTTTTTAATTCAAACCAATACAATAAATGTGACTCACCGACATATAGACCGACCAATTTATCTGTAGAGTTGGCCGAATGAAGGAACTAAAATTTTCCATCGGAGACTTTCAGTTTTGTTAAAAAAAAAAATATATACGACGGTGGCTCTCCCATTTAATTACAGATAAGTTGGTTGGTCTGTAGCTCGGAGGAACTTCATCCAGGGTCTGTAATGTTTCACGTTAAATCAACGGCCGTGCCTCCGACACAGTCCCACCTGATTTGTTGTACGTTAAGCTAGAGAAAACAATTTAACACTGCAACCTTTTCCTTTTCCTTTGCGTTATATGTTATATTTTCGAAGTCGAACGTTCTGAGGTTCGAATGCTAGTAAATGTTAGTTGCTTTTATATGGATTTGAATGCTAGTCTGTGGATACCAATGTTCTTGAGGGTTGAGTTTCAATTAACCACAAATCTCAGGAATGGTTGGCCTGAGTCTGTACAAGACTACACCTCATTTATATATATCATCCTCAACTCATCGGGCCGTAGGGGAATTGCTTATTGTTCACTAGTTAAGATTTGAACGTACACATAGGAAATCAAATTTTAAAAAATATTGTATTCCTAAATATTATAATATTTTTACTTTACCGGCGAATGTAGCTAGAATAGCTGAATCAAAGGCGGAAGTATGCTGATAATGACAAAATCGGGCATCGGATTTATTTTTCAAATCTTTACATTCATTTAGACCAAAAAAAACTTGTACGTACGTATGTGTCGTACTGCTTTTGGCATTATATCTCATAATTGACCAAACCGATTTTCTTCAAATTTGGATGAAATATTTCTGCATGTAGCGCAATTGATCGTATAATTTTTTTTTCAAAATCACTAAGGGGATGATTGGATATCACGAAAAAACAGATTTCGATTTTTTCAAACAGATTTTAGAGAAAATTTTATTGCAGTAAATTTGATATCTACAATGCATGTATAAATAATCCCTCCCCAAAAGAAATTATAGAAAATCAACCCCCACCTCTTAAAACTGAAAAATATGTTTTTTGTTATTTTGCTCTACTTCCCTTCGGTTTAAACTTTTTAAAACTTATTTTGAAAGTTTATCCTTCTTATACAGCAGAGCTTGCCAGAAATGTCAACAATTTTTTTTTAAATATAGAGTTACCTAAACTGCAGAAAAGGTTTTTGAAATTTCATTTTTTTATTATAGCCTTTATTAAAGGGGGGGGGGGGGGGTTAGATTTAAAGAAAACTTTACTTAAGAAAATCTCTTTAGCTTAACATTTGAATGCTTTTTAACAAATTTCTTAAAGTTTATTTCCCATCTATAAATTTTTTTTTTTTGGCTCTAAATTACACAAAAAAAAGTATTTTTCTTCATCACTTAAAGGGCTATTAAAATTAAAGTATCTTTGGCAACTATATTTTATTCCGGGACCAAAATTAGAAGTATTTTTTTCATTTATGTTACACTTGATACGTTTTTCAATATTTTTAAACAATTCTCCTTTAAAATAATCAATTTCGATTTTGTTAGGGATCAGTTCTTTTTAAATAGATTTTTCCTAAAAACGTTTTCCCCGGAGAGTAAGAAAGCCCGTAAAATAAAAAAACATTTAATCGAAATTTAGACATTTCGACGCACAATCTTATTTTGGTAATCATGACTTCACTGGCGTGGCCGGGAAAGTCATGCAATACTTTGCCAGCCTTTTTAAAATTCAAAGTCTAAACTGAAAGGTTTAGAGAAAGTGATTATTTAATCGTTCGTTTCAATGACTAATGTTGAGGAATTATTAAGAAGGTTTTCAAAAATTTTGAATCGATTGTACTATGTTCTTGATATTAAGTATTTTTCTTTCAAGCCGGCCTCTATAGCGCGAGTAATAGCGTCTCGGCCTTTCATCCGGAGGTCCCGGGTTCCGATCAGTTACGGCAAAAATTACATTTCATATTCTTACGCACAAGCTTCGAGTTTCTTTAGTGAATGTCATCAAGCGTCCCCAAAAAAAAAAGAATTTACCATCTAGGACAGCCATTTACCTTCGTTATCATTTAAATATTTATTTAATACAGTTAGTTCTGTTCTGCGCTAAGCCACATCCTTTAGTCTTATCTAGTTTATAATACCTACATATAAAGGTTTTTGTTGTTTTTTTAACCGTTGTTACAGGTTTTATCCTTTACACATCCCTTCTGTTATTACATTAATCAAACCTAAATGTCTATATCATATATTTCTTAAAATATTCTGCCATAGAATACGTATGAAATTAACGTGCTGAACATTAAAAAGTGAACGACTAAGAAATTTTTCTTTTAAATTGTGTATTAGTTTTTTCAAGGCGGTATCCGTTCGTTATTTTCTATTAATTTCCTCTTAAGTCTCGGTTAAATCCCTTTCCTTTCTAATTTTGATTTCATAAAAGTTACATTTCATTCAGATAACTGATTTATTTAAAATTGTGGTTTCCTCTCTCCCCAAAATTCTTTATGATTTATTAACTAAAACTGATTTATCAGACTTCTTGATTTTAAAAAATGTGGAGAAACTTTATATGTAAATTAAATTACTAATATGTATAATACATGATCCCGTAAAGGTAAAATATTATCTGTAATTGAAAACTAGGAGAAAAAAAATATTGTAAACATTTTAGAGGATCATCAGACAAAACGTTTATTGAAAAGACTGTACTTGGCATATTGCTAATATTAAACTGCGCAGATTAAAAAAAAATAGTGAATAAGATTACGGGCATGTTTATGCTTACTATTTAGAAAAACCGTATGATGTAGCCTATCACATATGACAATATGACAATATGACAATATCAAGATTATGTTTGTATTATTTTTTTCTTCTTCCTGTTTAGCCTCTGGGAATTACCGTTCTGGTATTACTTCTGAGGATATGTATTGTATAGTGTAGTCTTGTACAGTCTCAGTTTGACCATTCCTGAGATTTGTGGTTAATTGATGAAACCCAACCACCAAAGAATACCGGTATCCACGATCTAGTATTCAAATCCGTATAAAAGTAACTGCCTTTACTAGGACTTGAACGCTGGAACTCTCGACTTCCAAATCAGCTGATTCGGGAAGACGCGTTCACCACTAGACCAACCCTGTGGGTTAGATTATGTTTGTATTGTTCGATTTGAAATACACGGGATTTTAGACAGCTGGATTTCGCCGTGAATTGTGCGGTTGATCGATCAGCGATGGATCTTACAGTTAATCGGAAATTGCTTGATTTTAAAATGGTAATTGACATATAATTTTGAAAATAATTCAGTTATCTAAAATTCAGTAGCTAAAATTTGACAGTTTTAAATGCTTGATATGCCATTCCTAGATACATAAAAATTTGTGATATGTTTAAATATAGTTAACTTTTTATCAGCTGATTTTAAATTAAGAATTTTTTCGTAAATTTATTTTACTGCAGTTTTATATGGGACCATATTTCATACAGTAGCGTTTTTCGTGTTTCATAGTTAGTTATTTGAATAAAGAATGCGTAATTTTGTTTATTAATCGTAATCGATTATAATTATGCACTAATTTTTGTTCTTTTTTCCGCATATATTACACTACTTCAAAATATAATTAGTTTGACGTTTATTAATATTTATATATAATTACTCTCTTATTTGTAATATTAATGACCTTACATATTTGTTAGTTGATTTTTCTTTGTATTTAAAACTGTATTCATAAATCATATGTTTACTAATCGAGTGATATTTTTTACTACTTTCAGTTCGTGTAAATATGTCACATCTTTTTGTAAACAAATAAGTTTATTTTAATTAATTGTTGTATTTCTTAAATTAATGTTTTTATTTTAAAATTTCGTTTTTTACGTTAACTTTATTGAAGGTCATCGGTTCAATATATGTTAAATACTTATTTAATTTGTTGAATACTGCTCCAAGATTTATGTGAATTAAATTAAATAGTAAACGCTGAACCACCAGATGTTAATTATTTTTTAATTCCCTGTCTAATCCGTCTTCATTGTACTCGGGAATTCGGCTTTTAAATAAAAAAAACAATTTATTTTTTATTTTACTTAGTGTAAGAAATTTGAAACTCAATAAACTAACAATTGTAGAGGATAATTTCTTTTCAAATCCAATAAACCAAGATTTTTAATTAAAACTTATCGAATCTGATATCAAATAAGTCTGCTTCAAAAACGGATTATGTATGTAATCTAATTGGGCTAATCGAACTAATTTATGTACAGGGGTCTCACGAAGAAACTGATAAACTTTCAAGACACGTTCTACTGGTGATAATAATGGAAAAAGTTCATATAAACGTAGGTCTGGAAACGCTTTGTTGTCAAGTTACGACCAGCGAAAGATTTCAGTTCTTCTAATAAAAAGAAGCCCTGCTATAGTATTTGGGACCCAAATTGAGGAATAAAGTTGGTGGTTTCTAATGTAATTAGAGCTGGGAAATTGGATAAAACAGGTCCTAGAATTGTAACGCCAGTAGTTTTTAAGATATCTCACGGAAAACAAAAAATTCGGTGCCGAGAAACTAAGTTTTTTTAGGTTTGTAGTGTAATAGCTTTGTTAAATGAATAATAAGTGTGGAAGATTTAGTTACAAAAATTGTAGAGGATTTAATTTTAAGAAGACTACAGCCAATAAATAAGTAAATAAAAACTTTTAAAAATCTGTGTTTTATTGAAGCAAAACAAACGAAAAATAGAGAGAAAATCGTATTCTTTCTGTATCTAAAAACATTGCTTTTAAAATTCTTCGGTGCATCAGCATTTATGAACGAAAGGGTCATTTCCAACGAGTTCGTTTCCTGTTGAACGTCAAGTAAATCATCATGTAATTCAACGTAACCCAGGCACTAGTATAAGGCGAATTTCATATCGTCAAAAAATAAGTGCCCCGCATCCTACGGAAAGAAAATCTTTATCCTTTCCGCTTGCAGAAGGTTCAAAATTTGCGCCAACAGATTACCACTAACGGTTAAACTTGTGTCATTGGCTTCTTCACAACGTCGATAAGGTAAATGCAGTTTTATATACTGACGAACCACTTTTGTGAAAAACGTGGTCTTGAATTCTAAAAATGTCATTTATTGAACAAATACAACCCACTCGGTACTGTGGGAAGAAGTTTCCGACGTTAGATTTCACATAAATGTTTGGTGTGGCATTATTTATGACAAAATTCTGAGACCGTTTGTTTTCGATGAAAACCTTACGAGATGCATACGTTCATTTCTTGAAAAATAATTTGTCGACTTTTTTAGAGGATGTACCTTTACTAACTAGATTGCGAATGATTTTCCTGCAAGGCCAAATTTTTTTTTAGTAGTTAGAAATCACTTGAATGCTAATTTCTTAATGTGGATTGGACGTGGCGGACCAATCGATTGGCCACCACGATCACCTGACTTAACGCCACTAGACTACTTCATTTGCGGCCATATTAAGACGGTGTATACCGACTACCGGCAGAAAGTTAATACTAAAGAAGAGTTACTCATTAAAATACGAAATTCTATTGATTTTGTACGATACGATCCTGAGATGATGCGGAAAGCTACCGGAAATAATTTACGTCGGGCAGAGTGCTGTGTACATTGTGAATGAGGGAATTTCGAACATTTACTGTAACAGGTTTATTATCATTTTATGTATTTATTTTTATTTTTTTGTTTTGCTATATTAAGAATAATGTTTATTAAGTATAGAATAGTAATAGAAAAATACCAATAATTCTATATAATATCTATTAGATAGATATTTTATATTTATATCTATATATAATTAGATAATTCTAATAATATAATAATACGTTTTTCTGTCTATTTTTCATCTGTTTTGCTTCAATAAAAAACCGATTTAAAAAAATTTTTATTACTTTTTATTGGGTACATTAATTTTCCACAAATTAAATTCTTTAAGTTTTGTTACTGAATCTTGGACATTTATTAATCATTTAACAAAACTGTTCTACAAACCTAAATAAAGTTTGTTTTCGACATCGAATTTTGTGGTTTACGTCGGAATCTTAAAATCTACTGGAGTTACAGTTGTGGAATCTGTTTTATTCTATTCCCCAGCTCAAATTACATAAGAAACCACCAAGTTTACTTCTTGATTTGGGTCTCAAATATTATAATAGGGCTTTTTTTTTATTAGAAGAGCTGAAATCCGGGCGAAATTTTCGTTAGTCGTTACTCGAAAACAAAGCGTTTCCAAATCCATCTTTATATGAACTTTTTCCCCATTATTTTCACCATTATAACATGCTCTGAAAGTTTCTCAGTTTCTTTGTGAGACATTTTGTATAATATAAAATATATTAAAATATTTTTTTTTTTATGTTGAATACATTTATCTGCCTTTCTTAGCTTCGTCGTAACTAAGCTAAGAAATGTAACTTAGCTACGACGAAGCTAAGAAATGTAGGTAACAATGCAGAAAGTATGACGATCTTAGCAGGAAATTTGTGTATTTTAATAATAAAAATAGTAGTTTTAAAGAGATAGATTATTAGTTATAATTATTTCATGGAAATAGTTATAAGCGGTTGTTTGACTGAATCACTGAAAATTATTCTCCTGATGAATAGTTCAAAATAAGGCTTTTAATTTTGAAGCTATTAGGCTTACAGAAGCCGCTGCATGTTTAAATAAAATCCGTTCGTAAGAAGCCCGTGAACGAAAAATTTGAACTACTAAATTAAATATACTAATAAAAACATTTCAGTTAAATTATAACCCTAGGTTTTCATTTTATTTTATCCTTTCTTCCATTAAATTAGGCTAATAATATAAATTTCCATGTTGTTTTCATTCTTTTTTTTATGCAGATGTTGAAATAAAATGTGATAAATAAAATTGAATAAATCGATTTCAGTTTTGTTGCTTCTCTGTATGATGAAATAAAGAAATCGGTTGTTTTTCCTACACAATTAGAGGTGTCCGTAACTTTTAATTGGACCGCAATAAAGAATTGAATCGATTACGATGATGTATTCTGTTTTTGTCGTTTCTCTTAGTTCCCCTTAAAAGCTAAATGTTTGTAAACATCAATATAAGGATCGATTTTCTTAACCGCATCAGAGGTAACAAGAAGATAATCACGGGATTATCAAGAGAATTTTTTTTAAATTAATTTTTAATTTTTTTCCCCGCATTTTTGTCTAAAGATATTCATTTAATTGATTATTTTTTTCGATTTTACTTGGTCTTGAGAACATCTTATACCCCCTTTCACAATTTCTAATTTACTTTTCCTGAAAGCTGCATCGATAGATACTAATTTTATTAAAATTGACTGTAATTTGCTTATTTTATTTATTACGTTTAGACGGTCTTTGTTCTGTTCGTTAACAAGGAAAATGAATAAATAAGATTAATAAAATAAAATGTGGAAAAAAATTTCAGGGCTCTAATAAAACACTTTACGGTATGCTAACCGATCTATCAAGCGGCCGGCTACTCACTACATTACACAGTTTTTTCGTCCATTCTGAACTAATCAACGCTTGTATACATTGACAGATATTCTACTTAATCGCTGTACGGGCAACTGTCCTTTAATCCGTCTAATAAGAACCGGCCTTTAAATTAAATACTTAAAATTACATAAAAATTTATTTAATATGCATAAAATTAAACTAGTAATTTTTATCTACAGTTAATGGAAATGAAAACCGATAATTGCGTTTAAAATTTAAAAGTTTTAATTTATTTAAAATTGCAGTGTTCATAGTTCGAATATTTGAATAAACCGGATAATTCTGTAACGTGATTATCATCTTGAAAATAGTTTCTATTTAAAAATATTACTTTAAATCGAATTCTTTTTTACCCTATTTGTTTTTATCGGTAGAATTTTAATGCTTTTTTATTGGTCGTGACGTCAGTCGTTTTATATTTAACAGGATATTATAACGTAAAAAAGGAAATTACTTTAATAGAAAATTGAATACTGAAAAATAAAATATGCAATTTTTTTTAACGTAGCTGATTAAAGGTAAAAATAAGTAGTTAAATAAATTTATTTTTCTTGATTAAAACGTGCTTAAATGTTTCAACGGGTCGAGGTACGTGTTATTTAATCTGTATTTTAGTGCTGCTGTTTATCGTTGTAGTACTAACTATTACTGTGTTTGCATAAATCATTATTAAACATTTAAATTGCGATTTCTACGAATTGTAGATGACACTGCAAATTTATTTCCGTTTACATAAGTGCAAATTCACTTATTTAAAAATAAAAAATAATTTGGTAATTTTTATTATCCTCGCTTTTAATTTCAAGGTATTAATTTAACGCTTTAATTTCTCAAGAATATTAATTTCAAGGAGCTTATCATTGGAATTTCGAAAACTAAGTCCTAGGGGAAACCTTCCCTATATTTTTCAACGATATTAAATTATTTTTCCTAATGTGTACGTGCAATCTATTAACTAGTCAGTAAAAGAAACGCCTTTTCCCCGCCCAATAAGATGAGGATGATGTGTATGACATGTAAATAAGGTAAGTCTTGTACAGACTCAGGCCGACCATTCCTGAGAAGTGTGGTTAATTGAACCCCAACCACCTAAATACATCGGTATCCACTGTCTAGTATTCAAATCGATATAAAAGGTTCAGTCCTGTGTCTCGAGTCGGGTAGGTCAGCCGGTAAGGGTGGCACATGCACTAGAGCCTTCATAAATCCCCAACGAAAGAATCGCACGGGGTCAGATCGGGCGAACGTGGAGGCCACGCCAAACAAGCCCTGTTATCTTGCCCCCGGGTCCAATCTGGCGGTCTGGGAGAATTTCATTGAGCCGATCACGTGCAGCGTTATACCAGTGAGGAGACTGACCATCTTGTTGCCAAATAAAGTTCTCTGGTTCGTATTCCAGTTGAGGAAAGAGCCATGGTTGTTGTAGCATATCAAAATAGTTTATTCCAGACACTTGCTTCCGTGAAAAAGAACGGCCCGTAAAGTTGCGTCGGATATGGCACAAAAAGTTTCAGTACTGGGGAATTCGTTCACAGTGCAATATTTCGTGAAAATTTTCTGATCTCCAGATACGCACATTGAATGTTTACTTTTCCATTAACGTGAAATATTTATTCGTCACTGAATGTTACACGATAAAAATCTGATGTGGACGCCAAATGACTTCCTTGCACGTTTATTAAATTACCTATACGCATTTTATGTTGCACTTATTTGAACTTGAACTTATTTCATTTGAAAGTGAGATACGATACTCCAATTCTTTAATAAAGTAGACACTTAAACAATTAAAAAATATTATTTTTTATTAACATCAAATATATATACAATTATTAATTCAACAATCTTACCTGAAATATTAGGATAGAGTAAAAGTCCCGTTTTTTAGTCTTTAAATAAATACTATCTTTCAAAAGATATAAAAAATAATTTAAGTTTTATATTCTTTTTTTTTTTTAATTATTATAATGTAACCATCAATAATGAAAACAGAAACGAATAATCAGATATTTCACCAAATATGATGTGGGCACCACATGACTTACTTATTCGCCTATTAAATTACACATACACATTTTTTTAGAATACATAAAAATTTTATTTCATTAATAACTTCTGATAGTTTTTATTGTTATTATATTATTCATTGTAATCTTTTTTTTACAATCGGAGGTTAATAATTATTAATAATACAATATATTTAAATTAAAAAAAAGGAGGTGAAGTCGGATTTGAACCGATGTGCCCCTTCCCCTTGTAATACCCAAATATTTCGTTAATTAGAATTTCATTTGGCTATAACCCTCGGAACCAATAAAAATAAGTACCGCTTATGATATATTGAAAAGCTCTCAATGAGGACTTATTACTGCCGGTAAGAAAAAGTCCAAAATCCAATTTTTTTTGATTTTGAGCTTTTTGGGTTCAGTAGATTGCAATCAAAAGGGCAGGTGCACAACAAGATGTTAACAACAGTCTTAAATCCAAAATTGCAACATACTACCTCTAATAGTTTTTGAGTTATGCAAGATACATACATACGTACGTACAGACGTCACGCCGAAACTATTCAAAATGGATATTTCCGTTGAAAACTGAAACCTAAATTTTTCGCGATCAAAATAAAAACAACATTTTGCAAGCTGTTAAAACAAAGAACTCTCTCTGTTTGGTATTCACCATGTTTGCTACTAGCGCTTTCGAGCGGAAGGTACAGGAAACAGTTTATGAGCTTGCGCATAGCTAAAAAACTGTTTGACTGTTTCTGTTTACCCACGACCATATTACATTGACATTTTTTTGAATTTTACCATGGAATTTTAAGACTTGTATTAATTAATATACGTTAAAAAGATAATTAAATTTCCCTGTTCTAAATTAAAAATCTAGTAAGGATATGGTTCCTTTTGGAACATACGAATGACTACTATCTACAAAAGTGAAATTTAGTGAAAACACTTACTGGGTCGGTAATTATAATATGGGACTTTACTAGTAGTATTGTAATTTAAAAAAAAAATAAAATTTTAGGTCATGACATTTTTGAGTAAAAAATATATTGGTTAATGGTGTCGAAATCTATTTACTTATTAAATAAAAAAATGAATAAATATATTTAACAAATGAGTTAAGGTCCGTAGATTAGTAATAAATAATATTACAATTTATTATTAAGAATAAAATTAGATCTTAAAAGCTTATTTATACTGGGAATTTTCAGTTATTTTTTGCCAGACTTTTTTTATTATTCATCTACAATTGAGATTTTATTCTGTAAATTTGTAAAATTAGACTTTTCCTTAAAAGTTAATACCATCAAAAAATATTTTTTTATTTTCATAAAATTAAAAATTAGTAAATAGTACAAAAGTCGATTGATTTTTATTTAAATTGAAATGTTTATATCAGAATTAAGAATAATTTGTTTAAGATTACTCACCCGACCGTACTTATTCGCTATTCACTTTTATAAACTTTTAAGTTGAAAGAAATCGGGCGTGGTGCTGACCACGTAACATCATGATGATGCACCATTCACTAAGTAATAGCTTGCTTTGACCTACTTTATTCAACCCTTTACATTATTTATATGGTAAAACGTTACGGATTAAGTAGCTTATTACTCTAACCTTAAGGTTTAACCGGTTCAGCTTTAAGTACTAAACCTTAGCACTTATTTAGAACATTGGTGAAACGCCAGTTATTTTATATTGCCAGCCAAATAGTTCCATAAAAATAATGTTTAATGGAATAATGTAAAAGCTGAGATGCGGCTTCACCGTGTTAAAATTAAAATTCATATCATTATCATGTATACATTTTTTTTTTTTTTACTTCATTTTATTCGAAATGAAAAAATAAAATGGTCTTCTAAAAATAGTATACTAAAGATTAGTTGCACTGATTTTTGGTTCATTGTTTGTTTTTATTTATTATTTTACAAATAGAGCTTTTACTTCACGCAGAAAAAAGGAACTCACAAACTATCTTAAGATACGCTATTTTCATTGGTTTTTTCCAAGAAAATTATATGTAAACTGTAATAAGTAATCTGTAAAATTACTCTTCAGTGAAAATTTAGTGTCTAATTCAGTTAGATACTTTCTAAGTATCAAATTCAAGATCTAGAATGGAATTGAATATTGTTCTAGGAATGAAAGAAAGTTTATCGTAAGTGGTAGATTTTTTGGTTATTCTTATGTGGTTGCACCGTATTTGGATAAAGTATCTTTTGGTCCAACATATATTTAAACTGGTCATTACAGAATCGTTTCTTTCTGGCGGTTTATGAGCGGAATGGATACGGAATACATAATGAAGCCTTGTGCTGTCCTATGAACCTGGTCATTAGTCCCTTGCAAAGTCAATCCGTTTATGTTCCTTGATTTCTTTACCGCTGATTACTTGTTCCCCATTTTGAGTTCTTCGAGTTAGGTAAAACCTGCTATGTCAACGTCCTTGCCGATGAGTTAATGTAAAGGATCTTTCATTTTCAGTGCATAAAATAAAATAGCAATAAAAGAAAAAGTATTTGTAATAACAACGAACTTTTTTTACGCTTATAAAATTACATTATGTTTAAAAAAACAATGCCATTCATATGACCTCCTCGGCTTTGCTTGACATAGCCAAGTCTATCGACAAAATTTTGCACGAATCATTCGCACAAATCAGCTTGAATTCGAATATCAATAACGCTTTGAATGTTTGCTTTCAAGTCATCAGTCGTTCGTGGTTTGTCGCTACAGACATTTGACTTAATTTAAACACGAGACAAAGCAGTCTTTATTTTTCCTGTTTAGCTTCCGGTAATTACCGTTCAGAAATACTTCAGAGGATGAATGAGGATGATATGTATGAGTATAAATGAAGTGTAGTTTTGTACAGTCTCAGTTCGACCATTCCTGTGTTGTGTGGTTAATTGAAACCCAACCACCAAAGAACACCGGTATCCACGATCTAGTATTCAAATCCGTGTAAAAATAACTGTCTTTACTAGGACTTGAACGCTGGAACTCTCGACTTAAAAATCAGCTGATTTGGGAAGACGCGATCACCACTAGACCAACCCGGTGATTTAGGACAAAACAGTCTTTCTTTCTTTTCTTTTTCCTGTTTAGCCTCCGGTAACTACCGTTTAGATAATTCTTCAGAGGATGAATGAGGATGATATGTATGAGTCTAAATGAAGTGTAGTCTTGTACATTCTCAGTTCGACCATTCCTGAGATGTATGGTTAATTGAAACCCAACCAACAAAGAACACCGGTATCCACGATCTAGTATTCAAATCCGTGTAAAAATTACTGGCTTTACTAGGACTTGAACGCTGGAACTCTCGACTTTCCAAATTAGCTGATTTGGGAAGACGCGTTCACCACTAGACCAACCCGGTGGGATAAGACAAAAGAGTCTAAGGGAGCCCATTCACACGGATCTCGGTGGCCAATTGACACTACCATTACGTAAAATTATCTAATCACCAAACATTTGACGCAATAACTGAATCTTTTCAAGCAGTTATGTGAGTGTGGCACCGTCCTATTGAAACGGCATCTCGCACAAATCAAAATTTTCAAAATTGCCAAAAAATCATGAATCACGCTCGATAGCGAACAAAATTTATTACAACAGCATCTCCTTGCTCATTTTCTGGAAAAAAAATGGCCCAATGATGCCACCTGCCCAAATGTTATTTTCAAGGTTTTTTTTTTAATTGAATATAATTTCTTTTAACCTTAAAAAAACCATTTTACATTATAATGTGTTTTCCTTATCTATGAAATTATTATGTAGATTCGGTAATTTATAAAGTATTTTACCAGGAAAAAGGTTAAAATCAATTTTTTATACCTTGGGTATAAATTGTAAAGTAGAGATTATGTTCGATATTATTCTGAATTAAAATTTTATATGGTATATCCTCACCGACCACTTGACGTATTAATATACAGAAAATAATTATTGTAATTTATGTAACTCAGCTGAATATAAATTGTTCATTGCATTGTCCACAATTATAAATTACCATTAAATTTATAAACACGTTGTGCGAACTGGTATAAGTATCTCGTTATAATGTATGTTGACTTATTTTACGTGTGTGTGTGTGTGTGTATATATATATATATATATATATATATATATATATGTTTTATTTTATTGCCGCACATGATTTCTTGCCATCTTTTCATGGACCATAAATGTCTTTTATGATCTAAAAGTTAAAGTATTACCGAGTATTGTGTTCCATATTTTTATGATCTTGTAATTAATGGTCCATTAAATTATTTTACAATTTAAAATAACCTGTTATTATCTACCCACTGATTGTTAGAAAGTGTGTTAAGAAATCTGATTAAAACGTAATATTACTTATAAAATAATAATAATTATTATTATTAGTTTAATATTTATTTAATTTATTGCTAGTTGTAAAATAATGATGTTCTCTTATAGCACTTTTGGTTTTATTCCCTATTGTGCTTTTCTCTTATCTAAGCATTTAGTTTTTTGTTTTTTCACCGAAATTTGTCTTCTCGAGTAGAATTTTTTTAACCTCTAAAAGTATTTAATCTAACCTGAATTTATAACTGCGTGAAACGCAAAAAGATTTTCTTCATTTCCCGCGCTAAATTTTAACCATTTTTTGGACCAATTTTTTCCAAGTTTTCCTCGAAGTTTTCTTTTACTGAAGTTGGGGTTTTATAATATAAAATAAAGATGGGCTTTTTTTTTAGTTATATCGTACAGGCTAATTGAAAAATTATTAAAAAGTAAAATAAAATATTTCTTTCCATTTTGAAGTTAGTTATAAACAGTTTAACTAGACTAATACTTAAAATTATTTTGTTCTACAAAAGGGATAATTCGTTTTTATTTATTTTATTTTTGTCCAGTTTCAAATTTTTAATCAATGTACTACTACAGTATTTTTTTAAATTTTGTTCCTTGATAATTTTCTTTAAAAAATCGTAAAATTTAAATGTTGAATTTTATAATTATGTAACGATTTAAAATAGTTTTTGTTCTGTTTAATTTTCACTAATAGTCTTTTTAGTAGTGATAATTTCCCTTGTCGGTTAATCGTAGCAGGTATTTCCTAATTCCTTTATACTTCCCTATAACGGACAGTAGTGGCTTTCAATGAATTCTTCATCGATGAATGATTCTTCTAATTTTACGTAATATGTTTCTATAAATGAACAGAATACCGGAATTCCGAAATTAGGAATTTCATTGTTTTTTCCACGATGCGGATTGTCGTTTTTAGAATATCCGTTACACGAAGCGGTCAGCTACACGGGACAAGTTTGCGAGCGTTCAACAGATTAAATGTCCTTATGGTAAACAGATCATTCCAGTTGCTGGACAGGTCAGTGGGACAGTAGTCGATTTGTCATTGGCGTCAACTTTTTTTTTCTTTTTTGTCCATCGGTGTTCTCTCCCACTTGTAATATTAACCGGCGACCGGTTAAATATTCAATAATATCGAGGAAACCAGCCTTAAAACTGATCTTTTTGATAATTCGCTGAATATATTAATGGCTTCCTTTTATATTGTTAATGTAGTACACAACTTGGATTTATCTTTTATATGGTGTATCATTATAATCTGAAACTAGAATTAGTAAATAATTTGGTTGTTAAAGGTATTATATTGTCTTATTTTGAAAGAAAATTGATTTTAAAAAAAGTCAATTTGCGTGGTTGTGAAGGAAAAATGTTTGTTTTAGTTGAACTAATGCCTTTTTTTATGGGACTAATGTTCTAAAAAGTAAAAAAAAAAACAATATATTTTGACATTGTTATTTTCTCAAGCTCTTCTCGTTTTGTAAGAAAACTGAATACGTCTGATGCATTGGGTTTCAAGTTTTTTGTGTGTTGTGATTTTTGTATAATACATTATGCATTATGATAATTAAGATTAAGATGCTGGAATCTTTAATAGCTGTTGCAGTCAAGAGATCGTTATGGTGATAGGAATAAAGGTGTGCTGAATGTAATATTAATGTGAGGCTGTTTATATGAAGTCTCAATAATAATAATAATAATAATAATAAACTAGGCAGTATACGGGTTTATTTTTTATTTCTTTTTGAAGGAAATATTTTTTTGTTATCTTTTTTATTTCGTTTAGCTCATCTACGGATCGTATTAAAAACTTTGCATTTTGTTTCTTTTGCCAGTATTCATTCTTTAATTAATTTCGTTTTTCTCTTTTTGGGAACAACTTTTTTGTATTCTTCCTGTTGTTTTTTCCTGAAAACTATTGAAATTGTTAATTTTATTTCTGAAAGTATTTCTGTTTAAAATTTCTTCTTGAGTATGTAATTCCTTTTGATCTTTTTCAATTTCTGGAAACCGATTGTTTTTAGTTTTTAATTAGAAAGATAATTAAAAATTTTATTTTTTTATCTGTTGACCTTCATTCTTTTTTAAGCGTCCGTAAAAACGAAATTTTTTTTCTTATAGAAAAAGAGTGGTAATTTTTTTTAATTTCTTCATTTGATCCCAAGTTATTTTGATTATTTTTAAATTTCGGTTCTAAAATGTTCCTTAATGTATTTCTTTCTTTTTTAATTATTTTTTTCTAGCTTCGATTCTTTTGACTGGAAAAGAATATTTTTTTTTTGCGGTTAGATCAGCTATGGACCACGCAAATAAAATTTTTCTGGTGTTTTTTTTCTTTCTTTTTTCTCAATATTCTTTCATCTTTCTGCGTGTTTGGTATTTCTTTCTTCTGATCGTTTCGCTTTGGTATGATTATTTTCCTTGTTCACCGTTTCTCAAACTCAACTTCGTGCTTTTTGTGTCTGAATAGTTTTCTATCGTTTATTTCCAGTTCTTGGAGTCCTGGGTTCTGTTGTTCATTTTTTGTAGATACCCGTAGTTGCCTTTTTGTTTCCAGAATTTAATAAATATTTTTTTATTTAGTCTCGTCCATTCTGTACACATGGTCCAACAATCTTGTCTCCTTCTTATCGTTTTTTTCGATGTCCTCTATTTCTACATACAGGTTGGATTTCAATCTGTATCATTTTGTTGGTTTTTTAGGACCTAGGATTGTCTCTGTTTTCTTTAACGGTTCCAGGTTGGTAGGTGTAACGTTCCACTGGTCTCCATCCAGTAAGTACCACTGGTCTCAAAACTGTGGTACTGTACAAAGTTTATGATTTTTTTTTTTTTTAAAGAGTACTTCATAAGTTGTAGATCTAGGTAGATGTTTCTTTAAGGAGATGTCTCAAACTAACGAGTGCTGTTAACAGCTAACATATTTTTTGTGATAACATACACGTTTGTTTAAAACTTACTTTTAATCGGCGTTCTCTGAATCAAATAGCAAAGTTATTTTTATTATTTGGGAAACAGTATTGATCTGAACCAGTGGAGAAATAACAAAAAAGTAGAAAAACCTTTTTAAAAGATTAAACCGGCTTTTAATTCTTTTAATATTCTTTACTTAATATTTTACTTTTCGAATTAAACCAAGTAGCCGCCAACAACATATCTGTAAACTTGGGCGCCGATTTCGATTAATGAAAGTTTAAAGAATTGAAGAAGTACTATATTCATTTTCGCCTTTTCGTGCGGTTTCTCTGGTTAATTTTAATTTAAACATTTTAGTTATTCCTTTATTTAAAGTATAGATGGGCTAACAGGGAAGCGTCGCATTGAAAAAAAAAATAATAATAAGCAAGTCGCAAGAAATGCAAAGGCGAAAATTCTGTTACTTCTTAATTGGAAAGGATGTAGAATAAAGAGGAGATTATTGCTTAATGTAATTACCGCCACCCTTCAATGCAGAGATATAATTTTGTTGCCATGTACATTTTTGTGAACGTCATTTTTGTAAAGACATCGTGCCGTTGTTTCATTATCCTGTAACTTTCCAGTACTAAACAGGGATGATAAAATTAATTTTAAAAATTCTTTAAATCGGTTACGTATACCATTTAGTTTTTCCTATAAGAATATTTAACTTGTTTTTTAGATACTTATTCAGACTGACCAACTTTCTCTAAAACATAAAAAGCTTGAAATCTGCGTCATCGGTCTGGTGAATTAAGCTTTTCAACCTTCTGAATTTTTTCGGATGTAATTTAATATTCAAAACCTTTTTCTTAATTTATTATTTTCAGAGTTTTTTCTTTTATGATTTTTTTCTAACAGGTTCACCGCCATAATACACATGATTTTAAGTTTCTGTTAGGAGTGATTTTTTTTGTTGTAGAAAATGGCAGTTATTAAGTTAAAATTACAAACATTTTACATAATTATTTTTATTAAATATTATTTTCTTAAACGGCCAGTAAAAAACACTTAATGCAAAAATATCTTCACATTTTCTGGTTATCTGGATTTTTATTTTGTTGAATTCTGAAACGGGTTTTTTATATCTATTTTTTCGTTATTTATTTTTTTATGTATTTACTTCGGTTTTTTTTAAATTAAAAGGGCCAAAATTGTTTATTCGTTTTCTTTGTGATTTGATTTGTACCACAGTTGTATAAATCAGTGATGTATTCTTGATTTTTTCTCCTGCAGTTCGTGCAAGTAATGAGTAAAACATTATTATTTGTTGTTTTTATTTTTAAACATTTTTTATTTTCTTTGTTTTTCATACGAAATGCAGTTAAGACATGAAATTATGTCTCGTTACGTATGATTTTTATGACATAAATTTGTCTCAATTTCTCCCTCCCTCCTCCTAAAATGAGTACTGGGAAGATAAAAAGTCTACTAAAATGGGAAAAAATGTTTATCGTAGCAGAAAACGTTTATTCGCTATTACTCTTGTATAAATCATATTTTTTAGCCTTGCAATTAGTTGTCAATATTTATTTTAATTTTCTTATTTATTAAATTATTTTTAAAGTTTAGTTAATTCTTTTGTTCGGGTTTTATTCAGCCGAATTTTTAATTTCTCGGTTTCACTTTTACGATTGTTACAAATCGTGTATGTTTCATGAAAATCAATAGAAATATTCTCCCGAGTTGTAGTTGTATACATATAGACACTGATCGTTCAACCCATACATTCAGATGTAGTCCACTTATTCTGAAATATCCATACGTATTTTGACAAAAGATATAAATGTCAGAATACGTAAATGAATATATGTGCGTGTAGTATCGGGTTGAATTATATTTAGTAAAAGATATAAAAGGTATTAGTACTTTAATTATATTAAAACTTATGCAGTGTGTTTTATTAAATCCTTTTAACTGTTGTAAAAAAAAGATGTATTTAAAAATTTTATTGTGGGATACTTTATGTTTACTAAAATATAGAGAGGGGTGCGCGCGCGCGTTTACGTTTATATATATATTTTTTTATTAAGTACAGTACTTACTTTACTTTTAAAGCTGTGTAGATAGAGTTCATAAATAAAGCGCACATTTACTTGTCGTTTTATCCCTATTTCTCTTTCTATCTCTCTTCCCCCCCTCACCTATATCCTTCTTTCCCGGAAGCATTTTTCTCCCCGAATCTCATAGCAGACAGTGTGCTGCTTAAACGTAAATAAAGAAAAAGAAAGAAATATACTTGTTTTTGATGTGGTGTAGGGGAGTATTAGGATTTGGTAGGATAGAATGTGCAACGCGCGTGTGACTTTTTTCTTTAGCTTTTTTTTTTGAACCGCCCTTTGACCTAAGTGCGCCTTTTAAAATCAACCCTTCTCTTCTCCCACCCTATTCTTACCAATCTCATTCTTTCTCTCTGTCGTCCCCCTTTATCTACCTTCTCTCTCAACCGTGCTCACATCTCTGTTTGTAAAAGAATTCTCCGTTACTTAATACAGGACTATTTCCCTAAGCTCTTTAGGTAGATAAGTGAAATGCTTGCCATTCAAACCCTTCTTTCTTACCCCTTTCCTACAACGAAGTGTCTGTGTTCTACCAAAATTCTTTCTTTTTTTTTATATCCCGCTCTTTATATCTTTAAATATCTCGTACATGTTAGGTACGTAAAAATAAGAGTACTTTTCTTCAAGTCTCTTATGATAAGAAGTTAAAAAAACAATATTACAAAGCGAATTTCCGTTGTATCATTTCGTTCCGTCGATTTGTTATTACCCTAGATTTTTCTCATTTTGTCTTCACTTGGAGTATGTATACGTATATTTGGCTTTTTAGATTTTGGTAACTTCGTATGCTTTGACATATTTTGAACGATGGTATTCGGTTGTAATTTATTTGTGGAAGAAAAAATAGGACTCGTATTTCCAATCTTAAGTTATTTGTTGATTGACTAAACTAGAATAAAAATTAACAGTTAATAACTTTACGGTACGGTCGAGAGGTAAATTGATTTACTTAATCGAAAATATGAATTAATAAGCACAGTCGTTATTCAGATCATCGCCAGAGATGGAACATAAGGCTATCCGAAATAATTAACGCGTTCATAAACCCCGTTCATAAATTCAATTTTCGAAAAACTTGCCCTATATTTTTACAAATTTATTATTTTTTTTATTGATTTTTGGGATATTCCAGAAGTATTCATCTACTGCAACCTACTTGTTTTCAGGGTGTGTTTTTAATTAGAGCCCAACGATAAAACGGATAAGACAATTCAGTTGTCTAAAAGCGGGTAGGGTTGACTAATTTTATTAGATTCGAATAACAAATCCTGATTATTCTAACATATGCTCATTTTAAGTCTTATATTTTAATTTATTAATTTACTTTTTAGATTAATAACTCTTTTTTATTTAATTTTTGGAATTAAATTTATTCTTAAAAATAGATACGGCAGGAATCACAGCCTGCAATGCCACCATCTTGTTTCGCACCGTATATAGTTAAAAAAGGCAATATACAGAAGTAGGTTGCGCGGTAGAGGTTGTGCTCATTATCACCACGTTGTAAACATTACTGTACGTCTGGCGGGTGCTGTAATCTAGTGATGAAAAGAAATATTGTACTAACGCATTTTCACACAGAAAGGGGTTTATAATTGGTTATTTCAAGCCAACTATCCCAGCCTTTCTTAAGGATGCGATAAGACATCTGAATTATAAGAGTAACTAAGTTTCTGTTAGATATCTTCACTCTGTTTTAAAACAGAGTGAAGATGTCTCTTATTGGAATGAATAAAACATGTATTTCGGTGGACCTTGCATGATTATATGTGCAGTAGATTCCGGATCTTCTGGACCGGAGCTAAATGGCCCTATTAACCGATGTTGACCAAAAATGAGGGGCTACGCACAAATACGGTATACGGGTGTATTCTAATTATTAAACTCGAATTAGCGATGTACTATTCTGAATTTTATTTCTAATATTAAGATTATATGAACAATATTATAAGTACAACATTATAAAAATTTAAATACTACGCCGTACAATAGCTGTCTAATAAAATACAATAAATTATTTACTATCCTTTTACTACATAGCTAAATATAAAAACAGGCATATTACATTTAAAAAGAACTACTGTTCTGGTACAATCATTATTGAATAGTTTTTGTAATCTTACATAATTAAAAAACAAAACGATTGATAAACAAAATACAATAATGATTTTTGTTTATGAACAGTAAAATAAAAATAATATTTTAATGTTTCTTACTTGTTTAAACGTTTTGAAAGAATTCGTTTATTTTGTGTCTCCCGTTAATACTTGACGTTCTACAAATTTCACACATTCGTAGTTCTAGCGGGCTTCCTTCACTGCCTTTTATAAAATACTGCTAAGTCCGTCAATGAATTATTTCGCATCTTGTGTAGATATGCGTGTGACATCGGGTTCGTCTTCATCTTCTTAATCTCATCCAGTTGTTGAGTGCCAGTAACGTTTTTAATTATTTCTTCATCGCCGCCTTCATTCTCATCTTAGCATTGTATTTTTCGTCTGTATCTGAAAACTCCAAAATGTTCAACTTGGTGCTGCAAAAAACCGTAATCATTGTCATCAGTATCGATTGTTTCAGTATCATCGACGGCATTGACTTTTAAACCGCTTTTGGCAAAGCGATTTCTGATAGTTCTACTTTTCACTTCATCCCAACTATTATCGGCTACGAACTGAATTGCCTGCAACAAATTTACAAGTGCACTAACATCTTTAGCCGTAGCCCAGGAAGTCGACGTATTTCTTCAATTTCTTGTAAATTGTAACTTATTAATTTACTACCGTAAATAAATTAAAAAATTTGTATTATTACCATGTCAAGCGATCGAGTTAAACTCGTATTCGGTGGAAGAAACTCAGTTTGAATGTTTCGTAAGTTTACGTTAGGATGGGCAGCGCAGTTATCAATAAACAGGCAAATCTTTCTTTATTTTTTCTGTAACTCGTCCCAAGCACTCGGCCAATCACGAAAAATTAGCTTGTCACCCAAGTTTTTTTTTATTAAAATAGTAGTGTACAGGTAAACTCCATTCTAACCAGCTTAAAAAAAATAGTGGTTTACCAGCTTTAACGATAACAAAAAGTTTTAATTTCTCACTGCCAGACATCGTGCAACAAAGCACAGTATTTCGATCCGTTGGTTTTTTTTTGAGCCAGATAACGCGATGTGTTGTAACAGAGACCCTCTTGATTAAAAATAATTACGTAAAAACCATAACAGCAGCACCATACACGATGAACAACGGACTCTCAATGAAGAAAATAAAAACATCTGCTTCGTCATAACTGCATGATGTCATCTATGTCGCCACGCACTACATACTGTGCAGACCAGTGATAGAAGGAAGTTCTCAACACAGCATTCAACCGTCAAGCGATTTAAATTGCTAATAAAATTGTGATATTTTAGAAGTTAAAGAAAGAAACGAACGAGCTAGTGGGCCGTATAAGCGGCATTTTGGACCGTTAAACCGGCGTAATATTTTATCAATTATACCAATATGTTTCTGTTTTAATAAAAATATCCCAATTAAACGGCTGCCCCGAATAACCGATGGTCCTGTTAACCGGATTCCAATATATTTTGTTCGTTGAAAATGGAAAATCCCCTCAGTCGAAAAACTTTTCCTTAATAACCGTTTCATTTGACGGTTGTCATTTTCGGGAATATGAAGCGATTCTTTTCAGATTACCTACAACCGCTTTCCATGCAGAAATAAGGGTCTTGAATTTGATAACTGGTCCGGATGGAAATTTTATTGTCTTCCTAATGCCCGTATAATCAATCGGTAAACTAGTATTGCTGCGATACTAAATAATTTTATCGATGAGGCATTACATATAGTTAGTTATTATAATCTTAAATTCCTTAGAATCACATCTGAGTATAATAAAAATTTAGTAGAGTTTATTACACGTAAAAAAAAAAAAAAAACAGCGTTACTCTCCCGGTTGAATTACCGGGAGAATTAAATTATTTTTTACGAGTTTCTTGGGTTTCTATATTGTTACAAATTTTTTGTTTATTGTAAACAAATTAAATGAAGGACAATTTCTCTGACAGACGGCCTCCGTGGCGCGAGTGGTAGCGTCTCGGCCTTTTATCCAGAGGTCCCGGGTTCGAATCCCGGCCAGGCATGGTGTTTTCACGCACGATTCAAATCATTCATCTCATCCTCTGATGCAATACCTAACATGGACCCGGTGTTAAAAGAAAATTTCTCCGACAAAATATTCGCTATTAAGTACGATTGTGATCATAAACACAAACTGTGAAAAACTTGTTTTCTTTTAGTTATATAACTAAAAGTTATAATAGTTACTAATAGTTATATAACTTAAGTTATATAACATCTCGTACGTTTTTTTTTATTCTGAAGTACATGAATATTATTTTCTAAATTCTGGTGTAGGATGTTTTCTTTTAGCTTTGTATTTTTTTTTTTTTTTTTTTTTTTATATAACGCATCATCAGTTTGTCTAAGGGGTAAGCAGCTAACTCTAATATATCTAACCTTATCTGTTGACCTTAATAAGATTTTTGTTGAAGAGTGCATGTCTGCTTTTCGATAGAAATCATTACAATAGAAAATTGAATGAAAAGCTTTCCCCGTTCCCTTACGTTGGATCTTAATGCATGTTTACATTGAATGGAAGCTGTATTCATTGACCCGCGCATCTTGGTGCAATCATTCCTGATTATATGTATATATATGCGCGCGCGCGTGTGTATACTGCCGAATTACTAATTGGTGTTATTTCTTGTGCGTAGGCTATGTAACCGCATTACCTTTTTGACACTTTAAAGTAATTTATGTAAATCGCTTATTTATGTTTGGTGCCTATTGGTGTCTAACAACATTTCATACTTTATATCAATCGCTTTCCGACAACAATTTTTTGCTTTTAGGTTTATAAGATTGTAGACTACTCTAATACGATTTATTTATTGCTTATATTCTATATTATATATAATCTCATTTTTCACTGAAGTTTTATTAAGTTAAATGAGAATCTTTTAGTTCACAATAAGTAAAATTGAATTTCCCACTTTAGATTATGCCGGGATTATTGGAGATCCTGATGGTTCATGAACCCCTCCAACCAAAAACCACATTTTTAACATTGAAAAATTCTGGAAAGATGTGGCCTGTTTGCTTATTTTTAATCGGATTTGGCATGAAATTTCTGTAAGCAGGGCGTTGATGCCGTTTAATTTTGATCACCACTGCAAGATTTCAGGCAGGTAATAGACCTTATGGGTCCAAAAATCCAAATTTTTCTCAAAAGCTAAGCGAGTTTTTCCGTGTAATTTAATGCTCCTTAGATGGCTAAGATAAGATGTTTTCTGAAGCTTTTTCGTCTCATTCAACCCCCCGTAAAATCTTTTTTTGCCTCCATCCCTTTTATTGTCATTCCAGTACTAATTAGATAATTTCATCACATTAATATATCATTTGGGCGATTTCATTCAGGGCTCGGGGAAAATAAGCCTATTGCTTTTTTCGTCAGTTATCGTTTTTCTTCGGATTGTATTACCCGATTTTTATAGAATTCTGTACGAAGACTTGTACTGAATACGGGTCATTGATAGGCATTTAATTCTGGTTATAATCGGTATGGTGATAAAGAGATCGGTTACCACGAGTCTCGTTTTTCAAAATTTGATCATAGTAGGGTAATTTTTTGCTCGCTTAATTTTTCTCCTAAAGAGTAATATTCTGCAAGAGAGTGAGCTTTGCATATATTTGCGGCCTGTAAATTAATAGTCTGCTTTTTTAATTTTAAACTTTTTGAAGTTGTTTTAGTGATGTTTAAATACGCAAATGTATATTTCTGTACACGTGTAATTTATTTTATCAGTGTGGCATTTAATTTGCGTTGGTGGAATAGAAAATATATACTCCGTTAGAAAAGTTATCAAAAATTCTGTAAAATAACATTATACGAGTTGGTACTATCGTCGTTCGTCCTCGACCTCTAAAATAATATTACTATTATTAGCAGTAGTAATAGTTGTAATTGTAGTAAATATCCTTTTAACGTTTAAAAAAACAAAGTATTTTATTTATAGTATTAAGTATGAATAAAATTGTCTGCATTGTTGATAATTAATAAATATTAATTAGTTTAAATTTAATTATACGGCACATAAAAAACTTAAGAGGAAATTCGTTAGCTTTGTTGTTAGAAGTTATATTAAAAAAAAAAAAAAAAAAAAAAAAAAAAAAAAAATGCTAGTGGCATTGATCGGCGTTAATTTATACATTTCATTCATAACTAAGAATTAATTTCTTTTTTTAACTATCTCACTCATTCACTCTCTCTTTTTATATCCATACAACTTGTGGTTCATCACGTCTTTTTCTTTTCTCATAATGTAATATTTATTATTATTATTATTAATGTATAACTTGATGCAGTTTTCATTTGCACAGTGTTTACGTCTAATAAAGATAGATAAATAGAATTCGTGTGTGTATATGTATGTATGTGTGTGTGCGCGGACGCGTATGTTGTATACGGATGAATGATTAGAATAGAATAGATGCGGTGTGGGAGATTCATTCTTTTATTATTAAAAATAATGAAATGTTCAAAGCGTAGCACGTACCATACGTACGTCAAGCGTTTATTTATCTCTTTTTTTTAAGGGGCTATGACGGGAGGGTAGAGAAAACCCGTACTAGTGAACAAGCCCCCGTAGGCTAGCCTTTGTTCTCTGTAACATCGATCAACGAAACAACACTGAGTCATAGAGGATAGAGCGATTCGTATAAGCTATATTTATATATAAAGTGTGCGAGGGGTAAGGGGTGAATTGAAACGAGTGAGCCGGAGAGTATCTATTTTTTGTACTGACATCTAGTTTGAGTGGGTCGGCGAGGGGGTTTTCGGCGATGGTAGATTTGATGTAGGTGGATACTAGTAGTTGTTGGATAGGGATTTTTTTTTAGGGGTTGAAAGGATCGGCTAGCTGGCCCGATGCGCACTGCGGACTGGGACCAAAAAAACTGCCACGGGGCGGATCGGGGGTCGATCGACGACGAGTTCGGTGTTAGAAAGAGATAGAAGCGCAGTATTATTCACTCTTTCGCGTACGTAGGCTATGTAGCGAACCGGCGTAAACCGGGAGAGACAAAAACAGCTGATGGGGTTTCCTTCTATTATTCTCCGACTCCCCCTATCTCTCTATATCGCTCTTCATCCCCCCTTCTCTTTCTTTTACTATACTCTTCCCTACTTCTTTTTATGTTATGTTCAACGACCCGACGTAACCGGGCAGACCGACTAGTTAGTTGTCCGTCCGTTTCCCTGTCCTCGTTCGTATATCTCCTGTCTGCCGATTCGCGGATTGATCAGTTGCACTCGGTTGTAAAACCGCTGTAGAAAAACATGCATTTCTGAAATGAGTTAAATTCCAACTTTTTCTTCTTGGTTGCGGAAAAAAGAAGCCTATATATAATCTGTGTGGTGTAAATCAAAAAATGGAATCCCTTGGTTACTTAATTACTTTGGCGACTCTAAATTTATTTCATCCCCCCCCCCCCGTATATACATTATCAATTTACTCTTTCGCGGTTGGAATGTTTAGTTTTACATATATTTATGTAATTGTTTTTTCAGTGTTTATTAACCATTTTATTGCAGTGCATTAATTTTTTTGTAAATTCCTATTCATAAACTGTTATTTTGTGTAATAGTTTGAAATGAAGATTTTTAAAATAAAAAAAAAACTTATTCTTTAATGTTAGAAGTAATAATATGAGTGATATAAAATAAAATTCTTAGGTGACATAAAATAAGGTAAATAAATAGAATACAGGGTAAAAAGGACTTCGCAACTTTATAAGCACAAGAATTTATTGAGATTACTTACAGGTGCGGTTAAGTTCTCATTTCACAGAAAAACACATCCAGTTTGTCACCAAACATTCACTTTGGTACGATATGGCTTCGATTTGTAATGCGACCTACAACCCAGCTGAAGTCGATCTCATTCTAGATTTTAGCCGGCAAGTCGGTCGTTACCTCTGCTGCTGCGGCGTTAATTTGAAATCTTAGCTCAACAAGATAACCAGCCAAAGGTGGTACATGAACCCGATCTTTAATGAAATCCCACAAGAAAAACTGCGGGGTCAAATCGGAACAGCTACGTGGCCATATAATTGGACTTTCACGACGAATTAATAAAATCACTGACTTCTAGGCTATAGCGAGGTGGTATCCCGTCTCATTGATAATAATGGCGTACATCTTGGTCATCATCGTCTAACTGAGGAATTAGAGAATTTTGAAGCATAATTTTGAATTCTGGGTACCATTTATCTGGATAAATCGTATCCAGATAAACGATACTATTTACGGTTGCCTCCTGGAAGAAGAACAGTCTTTGTTTGCTTAGGGCGCAAAATACATTGACTTTAGGGCTATCACAAATGTACTCCAAAGTTTCATAAGGGTTTTCGCCACCCCATATTCGGCAGTTATGATGTTGTTCAACTCTGCCTCCCCCCGATATGAAACGTTGATTCATCACTAAAACCAAAACGCACAGCGAAGACATTAAAATAAATGTATCCATTTTTGACAGGGCTGTTGGCCGAATTCGATACCAATGAACTAAGCGAGTCAAAACTTGGTGTGTTTTGCTATGAAATGATACCTCAACAATAGAATGTGTAAGTTATTTAAATAAATTTTTATATGCTTTTAAAGTTGTGATATCCTTTTTGAATCACCCGGTAAGGTAGACAGTTATAAAATAAGGTAAATTGTGAAGAATTTAGAATTTTTAAAACCTGCCTTCTTCAGGACTTCTCCCAGAAAATCTTAGGCGTTTTGAGTTTGCATCATCAAAATATTTATTGTTTGTCTTTTTAAATATCAACTTTCAAGTGATGTGATTACAGCATATAGATAACATTATTTCATGATATTTGATAAGTGTTATCTTTTCATTTAATATAAGCTTGAAAATTTAAGGAAAAAATTAAGCACTTGTTAAGATATTATTTGTGCTTCCTGTTGCTCCTCCATATTCCTTTTTAGTTTTAGACAATTCCTTCTTAATCATTCTTATTCATAATGCTTATTTTATTTATCTGTCTGCTAGTTGCTGAAAATCCAGTGCGGCGGTTTTTCGGATTTTTTTATCTCCTTTAAGGCTAAAGGGAATATTTCGGAATTTTTTAATTTTCTTAATCAGTCGAAGTAATTTATTTGATTTTAATGCGTAAATCTTTCGTCGCATAGGAAAAGTTCTAACTTTTGTGGACGACTATTATAAGTTTTCAGGATCTCCTGGATAAATTGGATGGATGAAGCAACAATTAATACAAATAAAGAATATAGAATAAAAACCTTCAGTGATAGTTTAAAGATAAATCCTAGTAAAACTCAAGCGCTTGTATTCCACCTAAATCCAGAACGAAATAGAACATTGGAAGAGATGTTTTCTCATTTAATTAACCTCATATATCGTAGAAAATTACTTCCAGGAATGGTAAAACGTTGCGTATAGAAAACAGAACGAATTAGGACAGGGTGTCTTAAGATCAGTTTCGAAAAATTGAATACCCACATTAAGATAATGCGTTGGTCTTTTGGTTACCGGATTTTAAAATCACTTAATACTACAAAATCAATTTAAAAACGGTGCAAAAATCAAAATGCAGTAATTTGATGCTCGGGTCCAACTCAAATCAAATCTGATGCCGATTTCCATCTGCTCATGTAAGGTGTGAACCATTAAATGGATCCAGAACGCGTGCATCAGAATATAAGTTGTATGTCAAAAAATGGGTTTAAGAAAATTGTGACTGGAATAATCTAAGATATGTGTCCGTCTTTGTAAATTAAAACCTTTTTTTTATTATTAAAAGTTAATTCGGTTGATGAAATGACGTAAGTAAAGAGAAAATGTAAAACATGAGATTTTATTTGTTTCCTGGGAAAATTATATATTAGCAAAACTTTAATTAGTCCGTTGTAATAAAAGGAGTACCGATTGAATACCTTCATGACTCATCAATCTTTTTACTTTAAACGGAGAGCAACCTTCAAAATGAAGAAAGAAATACTCTGAACAATCTGTTAGTATATAGAAAGTTAAGAGCTTTACTTTTCGTTACAATAAATAAAAGTTAATTTGTGACTGCATTATGCTCTGCCAAACATCATTATTAAAAAATTATGTTTTTTTAATTTTAGAATTATTTGCTGTAATCATTTATTATATTTTATTTGTCGTATAATTTAAATGGCATTTTTATAACATTGTTGTTCGTTTTCAACAAAATCTACTAACTTATTTCAAAGCGCAACAAATAATAAATTCAAGAAACAAGTTAAAAATTTTCCCTCAAAAAATGATTATAAAATATAAAAGATCGGCGTATACCAGCGATGTGTGAATTTTAACAGATTAACTGTTTCTTGCCAAATTCTCTTCGTTTGATTTCCTAAGCCGAATAACTTAAAAAAATAACAAACTTTTTTGCATTTACATCACTGAATACAATTTATTTTAAACGTACCACATTATTCTTAGAAATAAATTAATAAACAAAATGCCAAAGGTAAATAACAAGAGAATGAATTACAAAAAATATTACTCGAGTAGCACCACAACAAACATTTTTTTTTTGTCACTCTCGATTAGCTTATAATGTTGTTTTTTTTGTAGAGCGGTTGAGCTGTCAGTTTTTAATCTTATTAAACGGCTATAAAAAGAATTAAAAGAAGCGTGGACTAACAATAAAGACCTCGAGTAAGATGTTTTAGATTCATTCATGATATTAAGTAAAGAATGAATTAAAAATAATAAGAAATATCGATTCCCTTCTAGGAAAAATTTCAATCGTAAAAAAACAAGAGTTAAAAAATATACCAAATTTTTTTAATTAAATATAATAAGAAAAGCGACGTATCAATTCTGTTGTTTGTTTATTAAAAATTATTAAAGAAAGTAACGTAGATATCAAAAGCCCACTTACGATAACTTATTAAGTGCTGTTATGCGAAAAAGGAATTTCCGCTACCAAAGGAATATGTAGGAAAAAGAGGCTTTTAAAATGTTATGTTGCAGGAGAATTTTAAAACTTTGGAAAAAGTAGGACTAAGAAAAAAGTATGTTGAAGGCAAAAGGTGGTCACAGAATAGAAAACTGCATCAAATCAGTCAGACTACTAATGAAAAAATATTTCAGTGTTTTAAGTTAATGATAAAAATATCTTTTGTAATAATGTGAGTATGATCGCGTTATTTTGTTGCTGTATAAAATTATTACGAAATAATAGTATTCCTTAATTAATAATTCTCATTAAATTGGTTTGGAAACAGTAGATTTTTTTTAAGATTCTCGGTGTTCCCTGTTCGCATCCGGAGTAATTTTGATTGGCTTATTCGCATACATAAAAAGTTAACTTATCACAATTTTCTGTTTATATTAGGGGGTTTTGTAAGTATTCCTTAATTGTTTTGTTTTTCCCTAATTTTTTATTTGAACTTTTTTTCACTTCTAATTTAAAGGGACAATTCTAAAACATTTTTTTAATTTGCATCAAAGAAATAAAAATGTCGAGAAAGTTAACGTTAGCTTTTACTCTATTGTTAATCTTTTCCATCTAAATGATAACGTGATTAAAATTAGGTGTTTCTTTTTTTAACGATAAATAGCAGTGTTAAATGTTTATAAAATGAGTTATTGTGACAGTATTCATTATGTAATATACTATTTTAATAGCTTTTTAGTTTGGTGTTTTCATTACATTATTGCGCTATTATTACGCTGGTTATTTAACATTTAACAAGTGATCGCTGATTGTAATTATTTATCTAATTGTAGAACGATTTAATGATAATAATTATAAATGTTTTTATTCTAATTAAATTGTTAATTTATTGATTAATGAATTTAAAATCAAGATAATACATTTTAAATAATGTAATTCAAATCGGTTTATGGGAACTAAATTGTTATCTCGCACAATTATGTAGTTTTATTAATTAGTAAAATTTTATTACTAACACACTTTTTTAAGATTCAGTTAGCTGTTTATAACGATTGGAATATCTTGAAATTTGTTCACTAATTTTATTATTTTTGAAAATATATTATTTATATTTTTAAGTATTTGAAATAAATAATATGCAAAACGTGAAAGATATATGCTTAAAACAATAAAATAATAATTTACGAATTTTATTAATACGTTTTAAAATTAATTTATTTGAATTTAGAGATGGAGAGATTTTCAAGTATATAACGTTGTGAATTCTGTGCTGTGGTGTTTCGTTTTACATTGTAGAGAATAGCGGAACGACTGCGCAGTTGGGGCCAGTTTTTGCGTCAAGCTGGCAGGCAGGCAAGCCATGGCAGCATTACATGGCACGCCAAGCTAAAGCCGAGCTCTGATGTAGTAGAGTGAAGTGGGTAGGGCCACTACGGTCTCTTGTGTTTTATTGAGTAAGCACGGTCTGATGCCAGTCCTGAACTGACAAGCAAAAAGCCCCCCGGTGTCTACTTCCAGTGTCGCCAACAGACTTGCTTTTCAATATTAGAAATTCCCCATACATAATATAAATTCTCCCTTATGCATTTATAAAATGTTTACTTTTAGTCTAATAATTAACACGTGGATTTGCATAGTATTTTTTTTTATCGTTAAGTTTTTGTTTCGTGGAAAATTGTTTTAGAAATCAGTCCGATTTCAAAACAACCGACTATTCGTGAATAATTTTATAAAGATTGATTTTTTTAAATGTTTATATGGTTCAGAATTGTTCCAGAAAACTCAGTATTATAAATTATTATATTTTACTTAAAAGGGTAATTCAATTGCGTTAACTTTTTTCGGAAAAGTATTTATTTATTTGATTTTTAACAAGGATTTATTATTTTATTAATAACCTTTATAATTTAAATAACGAAAAAATAATTTATAAAAGTTATTTTGTGCGAATAGTCATCGAAATTTTAATTACTTTTTAACTTTCATTTATATGTATTCTTTTAATACAGTATTGCGATCGTTAAAAAATATTTGAATGACTTAATGGCTTTAATGATCGAATTATAATTGAATTTGTTTGGTTTTTGTTTCTTTTTCTTCCGCTCCCGTACACCGGTAAATAAATATTGAATTAAATTATCGAGATTTCAATATAAACATCCATTATTTGTTGAAGATATTAACAATTGCATTGAAAAAGAGAAGAAATAGAAAGATTCGACGGAAGGGAATGTCGAGGCGAATAAGTGAAATAACATTATGAAAGGAATAAGAGCTCGATGGAAAATTGAAGGAGATGGGAAGAAGAAAGGTTTATGCGTTTCAATTAAAATAAATTGAATGTTTTCAATAAGTGGGCTTTTGAATTGTGAATGCAAATTTAATACCGGTTGAATAATGGAATAGGACACGCCCAGGTAAAGGTTTTTATTCCAGAAGGGAATATTCCCTTTAAGAATTTCCCTTTGAACGGTCACACTGTAACGCAGTGGGCGGGCGAGTCCATGTTGCGAGGGGCGGTCGAATAACCGGCCCGCTGCGTTGCTTTTCTCTTTCTCTATCTTCTACTTTTTATCTTCCTCGCACGACTCGGCGTTCCCACCGATCCTTCCTGTTCTTTTTATTTCTTTTATCTATCTATCTTTCTTTTCCTTCTCCCTTTATTTCTTTTTCCTTTTCTTTTCTCGTACCGTGATTATAAAATAATACCTGCTACAACAAGCCGGGCCATGTATTTTTTCTTTTTATATACTAACATTTCCTGTCGAGGAAGGACTCGTTCGAGCGGAATTGATACTCTCTGGGATAATTATCTCGCCGTTGACCGGAAACGAGTTTTGATCGATTTTATTTCCACGAGAGTAGAAATTGGCTTAAAAACTGGATTTTAATAGGCTTTTTTAATTTTTATGTTAATGTTGATGGCCGATTCAATTATAATAAAATAAATCCTTAATGTATTTCAAGTTAACGATCGTTTAACTCGTTTTTGTAATGTTTGTTTTGCGATTATGATTGTTAATGGTTTTTTAATTTACCTTTAAAATGACCACTAATTAATGTAATAGCAGGTTCTGCCGTTCACAAATATTACAATTACGTTATAAATTATCGCTTATTGACACGTATTTGTTCGTAGGGTTGCATTTAATAATAAGCAATTTTTTCCACTTAAGTGATCGGAAATTTTTTATTTACGTGTAAATTTACGTTTTGTTACAAAAAAAAAAAACTTTTTATTTACTTACTAATTTTGTATGTTTATTGATCGCTGTCTTCAACGGATCGGAACCACCTTTTTTCCCCACTTTGGTTGTTATTTAATCTCATGTAAATTTATGAAATAATTTTTTTTATAGGTAAGATCAAATAATAAGTTTTCTTTGGGTTAGGGATGATTAATAATGTCACCCTCCAAGTTATTCGAGTATTTGCTTGAACTGATGATTTTGTAGTAGCGTATGAAAAACGCTTAGCGTGATCGGGATTCTAACCCAAAGCCTTTTGGGTTTGAAATCCAGAGACGTTGCCATAAAATAGAAATCCCTTTATATTCATCTCTTTTAATAATATTCGTTGTTTGTTTATTTTTTACGGTTGGTCATGGTCAAGAATTATTAATCGGCTGAATTCGTTATCGGTTAATCGTGAATGCCTTGTAAAGTGCTCTTTGATTTATGATGTTTTTTCTTCCCTTTTCAGTGTTTTAACTATATCTTTACACCAATTAACATTCTTTTGCGGTTTAGTAAGTGATAAGATACAGCCAACATAATTTATTAAAATGCAAACATATTCCTTGATATACTTTCTTTTTTTTTAATACAAATTAAATTTTTTTTACCTTTACGTTTAGAAAATGAAGTTTTCGAATATACTGTGTCTGATGTGTGTAAATTTAACGATTAGTAAATTTATTTCTACTTCCTAATTAAATATGAGACTAGGAAAAAAATTCTTTTATCTAGATTACTGTATTAATAAAATAAAATTTATTTTATTTAATATTTAATTATAACAAGTTTCAAAAATAAATAAATTAAAACTACCTAAAATAGAGGGGAAAAAACTTTTTCAATTTTCGTTGAAGTCGACGTTAAATTAAAAACAAACAACTACAAACTTAATTTAGTACCAATTTCAGGTAGCGTAATTCTAATGAATTAAAAGGGTTTTTATCTTGAATTAAAATTATTAAAATTACGACAGTATTTAAAAAAAAAAGAGTTGCTGTAAAACATGTGACGACAAGATCTTGATAAAAGTAAGAAAAATGCAATAATTGACGCAGACCACTATCGAGCGTTATCTATATTTTTTAATTAAACCCAGAAATATTTATATATACTTTTTTTTTACTTTAGATGTATTCATGTAAATATAAAAAAGGTTGCGATCAAATATTTTAAGTTTAAAAACAATAAAACATTAGAAAGACCGTAAGAAAAACATTTACGTAAAAAAGTTTTTTTTTTTTTTTGTCTTCAGTCATTTGACTGGTTTGATGCAGCTCTCCAAGATTCCCTATCTAGTGCTAGTCGTTTCATTTCAGTATACCCTCTACATCCTACATCCCTAACAATTTGTTTTACATATTCCAAACGTGGCCTGCCTACACAATTTTTCCCTTCTAAAAAAGTAGTTAAATAAATTTAGATTTAAGTAAAACGTTTTGTGAACAGTTATTTCACCTTTTTCTTATTCTTCTATTTATTTCTAAGTCGTTTAGTGTAAATTTTCATCGCAAAGTTTGGTTTTAATCTAAATAAAAGTTTTCCTAATACTGGTAGTTTACCGTGAAAATACTCTGATTAATAAAACGATTAAGTTTGTATCATTAAGCGGGTAAAATTAGCGATGATGAAAAACAAAAACATGTTTTGGTAAGACCGTGTTATCGTATGTTACATAATAAAAAAATGAAAACTTCGTTTGTTAGAAAAGAAAAAGTTTTTTGTATCTGAATAAACTAAGGGTCTACCAGAGAGGAATCTTCTTACAGATGAGTCATTGAAATCGATGCATTGAGCATACATATTATTTGAAATGGGCTTCCTTTCTTTTTAAAGAATTTTTTTGTTTTGTTTTTTTAATTATGCAGTTTCAAATTGTCGAATTGTCGGTGCGTCTCTCCTCTTTTTGGTTTTTATTTATTATCTCGACGAAACGTTAAAATTTTATTTTTTATTTTATAAATGCATTCGTTTATCTCTGTAAATAAATAAAAAATATTTACAGGAACGCTGTTTAAAATTAAATTTTGCTTTTTGTATCATAACCATTTTCGCTTCATAACATCACCAAACACTTAATTCATCAAACGCCATAAAAGTCGTTTTAAAGTATATTATCTGTCAAATTATAATAAATTCGGTATTAAAAATTTCTCAGTGAATGTTACTCATCGATACGTTATCGTACATAAGTTTCGTAATAATCACTTCAGACAGTTTTCCTATTATTGAAATGAAATGATTTGCCATAAAAATTAATTTATAATATTTAAAGAAAGAGTTATGATTACTGCTTGAGTCAATGATGCTTTATATAACTACAATTTATTATTTAAAAAACATAAGTAAAACAGACAAGTCAATAATAATGACAGTAGTAGTAGTAGTAGTAGTAGTAGTAGTAGTAATAATAATAATAATAATAATAATAATAAGCGACAATAATAAACAACTCACAATAATAATTAGAATAACAACAATAAAAAAAAAACGTATAACGATTGTAGTAATCACAACCACAACAATAATCAGAATAATAATGATGACAACTGCAAACAATAATAATAATATATGTCAAAATAATAATAAACTGTGGTTTCATACGAAACAGAATTTAAAGTAATAGTCGGGATTTATTCTCAGGTAGGTAAATAATGAAAAGCAGAATTCAGTCCCAAAGACAAAACACATTAGTATGACCACTCGTCTTGTTTTACAACAGTACAATAGATAAGTAGAAAGTTCTTTTACTGCAAATACCTTTGCTGTTCACAAATAAAACTACCCTAACAGTTTTATGAATGAAATTAAGTACATTATCTCTTTCACTTATAGTGTTACAGTAACTCGCTGAACCATTTCTTGGTTTCATGGAATTACTTGTAACGTCACCGTAATTGCCTCGAACCTAAATTAGAAATTCGCTACATCACTGACTTTTTCGCAGAACTCGCATCTCGCCGACTGACATCATAACGTCTCGCCTATACTTTCGCAGAACTCATTGCAATTTGTCTTCCCCGGGGTATTCATACTCCTATCCTCTTTATCAACTCGAAGCGTGAGAATGATCGTCCGCCCGCACATGTTCCCATGAAGTACCTACCCTAGTCCAGTAATTCTTTTCACAGAAGAAACATCTGTTTAGGTGTAGGTGTGTCAGTGACCAGTATAACAAAAAACGATTGTTAAACGAAATCCGTTTATTTGTAGGAATCCGTTACTCAGGTCCGTTATACCGGTCTTGTTACAATATATTAGGATATTATTGTTCGAAGAAAAGTACGGTATTACTTTTAGTTGCATGGTGGGATTGAGGAATGAAAATGAATTCTCCCTATGTTTTGAAGTATGAGAAGTATACGAAAATACTATTCACTTAAATTGTTTTTTTGTTTGTTATATATATATATATACATAGGCCTACATATACAATTTTGTAGCTCGAAACACTACTAATTTTGTAGCTTTACAAAACTACTTGATCAGTTTTCATTGAATTTTATATATGCTTTAGTAGTGTATCTGAAGTTGTTCATGTGAGGATTTGATGAAGATTGGTCGAGACGTTCTTGAGTTACGGCAGAAAAAGTTTGAGCTAGGACGTTAGAAGCTTGGTTCTTCATCATACTAAAAGTCGGAACGTTGACCGTTTTTTGTTATCTGCGGTATCTATTGTTAGCCATATTAAACCAAATTAAAAAAGACACAAACCTTTAAAATAAAATTAACGAAAAGACGGTCTTGTTGCGCAGAACTGCTCAAGATTTTTTTTTTTTATGTTCTAATGCCTTGCAGGAAAATTTTTATTGGTTAATCGAATACATAACAGAATTTTAGTGTATGCACTTAAGTAAATGATATTATCTTTTGACGGAACAAAGTTAGAAGATTGTTCGAAGAAGGTTCTTAGAACATTAAATTGGGCTCGACAACCGTAAATATTCTCGTGAGATAAGTTCTAGAGCTAATTCATAATTATGATACAAGAACTGGGTCAAGCAGGTTTTTATGTATCGGTAAAACTTAATTAGCTGGCGAAGGTTCATAAGAAATTTCCATTTGACACTAATCTTTTTGATAATACAAATGCTTCACATAAGTTTTAGCCCTTGTTTTAAATCAAAAAATGACTTTGTTTTACAAAAAAGCCCCATTTTAAAAATTCACTTTACAAATTTTCTTTAGTTAACTTTTTCAGAGGAAATGTTAAATAGACTACTGCAAATTGTGATAACTTACCGCTGTTGTAGTATTGATAAAAAAAAAAAAAGAAGCATTTTTATTCAACCGAATGAAACATCACAGATTACATCTAATTCATTAGAACATCAAACCCGAATCCGTTGACCCATTTCCATCGTCATTATAATACCCTATTATACAATAAATTTAAACCACAGGTAGGCGAAGTATGTTTGCTCATTCAGTACCCATAACCCAAAAGAAATATACAATTTTTTTTCAGTTTTTTATGTAATGTAAAGATATTTTAAAAAAGGAGTCTCGTAAAAATGTTAAATGGAAACTAATAGCAGATCAAATTTGTGTTATTTTATGCATATATTCCATTTTTTTTTTTGGTTATAATAGCGCTAATTTCGTTGAGCCTGTTGGAAAAATGTTCGGTGTAAACATAAGAAAGGGATTATTTTGTTGGTAAGAAAAGACATTACTCTTACTCCTGGAGTAATATGATGTTATTGGACCGGTTAACACGCTAAGTTATTGCTGTCCTGAAGGGAAAAAAACATTACAGGAAGGAAGTTATGCTCAGTTAGTCCGTATTACACGCGACCTCTTGAATTACCTATATATATTTTTAAAAAAAGAAAGAAAGAGATGACTTTGCACGTGTTATACAGGGTACGGCAGACACGTGTTTGAAAGAGTGTGAGAGAGAAGGATTGTAATAAAGCGAAACAGAATGAGGTAGAGTTAGTAGTGCATTGCGGCTGGCGGCTGGACAATGGATCGAGTGAGCAGGTTAGGTCCAAATGGACTTTTAACGAGGATATAATAGCTGCCAGGAACCACACAATACTCTGTAGCGCCCTCCCTTCCTTGCCTTATTTACCCTTTATCTGTATTTCTCTTTAACCCTGTCCATCAGCCTATCCTACCGATTCGTTCGTTCCGTTGCTATTTGCATGACATCTCTTTCTTTCTTTTTTTACTTCTATTTTACTGTTACGACTACCATTACTAATTTGAAGGTTTGTTTTTCTTTTATTATCTGTAACCGTTGTCCTTATTTTTGTATTTATGTCCGCTCCATTTAATGTATATATTCTCGTCTTATGAACTTGAAAAGATAAAACATGTTGATCGGCTATTTGTTCCGCGTTACGAGTAGTGTTTCTGCATACTAAGTATCTTATTTTTCGATTCTACGTAACGATAAACCGAATGCAGCGTATGTAACATATTATTATATGAAACATCGCGTCAGTATACAAGATTTCACATCATAAAGGATTAATAAATTTTTGTTCCAATTTTTTTCCCCTTAATTTCTGTTAGATTTGAAACATAACCTAGGAACAAACATTTTAGTTAAAATTTAAAAAAAAAAGTTTTTCAGAAAAATTCGAATTACAGCATCGGCTGAATATTAACCGTATATCAATAACTGGCGTTATGATTTGCTATTAGTATTATTATTTATTCGTCGTAATGAAAAAGACTATGAACCACTTCATCTCTCGTTTTTCTTATAAAGACTGGCAATTGTTATTTTTGAAAATGTTTGTGACGTTTTTAGAAGTTACGCGTGATTCTTGCCGCGCTCTCTTCCTAAAAACCTTTTGGTTAGTTATACGTAGTAAAAATATAAAGAAGAAAAACCTGAAAAGTTTTGTTCACGTTCTTACATTGATAATACGTTATTATATCGATTTTAACAAGCTTTTAGTAGAATTTTCTTCGTTTTTCTCCAGCTCAGATGATTTTTTATTTCATTTGTCATTGCTGAGTGTTATGAGTTTTCTTTTCACCGATTGATATTGTTGATAATAAAATTTTATTATTTTTATGAAGAGTAATTACAAATATTTATAGGGTAACGTTTTATTAAATTTTTATTTGTATATAATCGATGTACTTATGGGATATCTGAAAAAAAACATAAGTGTTATCGGAATATTTTACCCCGATCAATCAAGATAGTTGGTTTTATAACTACAAAAAGTAATTCTAAAAATGAGGCCCGAGTTTGGGCGTTGTCATCAAATGATAAACGTGTTATTAATGATAGTTGTATGAAAAGATAACTACAGGGTTTCCTATCCAGATGTTTTCCATTAGAAAAGTGTTGGTTAGAGAACATTAAATAATATATATATATATATGATGTTTTATTTGTAGTTAATCATTAATGAAAAAAACTTTGTTATAAAAATTGATTTTTTTCCTAAGATAAAATAATTAATATAAAAATTAAATTAATATTTTTCCTTCTTTTTGCCTTAGCTAGGTTAGCTTACCACCATTTCCTTGACCCACCTATTATTTATTTATTTTTTGATTTATCTAAGAAATAAATGTATAAGCAATTTCATATTTTTCATTTTAAGTAAATACTTGTAGACCAAGATCTATTAAGGCTGTGATGTATGTAAATTACATGAGGTGTAAGAAGCACCGATCGAGTTGCTTTCTGTGAGAGTAATGATGTTTACGATAAAACTAGTCCCTATGGTAAAGAATGAAGATATCACTTGTAAGGCTAAATATTACTTCCATTTTGGTGGATTTACAATACTGATATATTATTGGTTCCGTGAAGAAGGCTGAGGAAAATAATTTCTTCTCATTTTCCTTTATAATCCTGATATTCAGTTCTTAATTTTTAAACCGGATCGGCTTCATATTGTTCGGTTCTGAGGTGGAAAAGCCGCTATTCCGTAAATATTTGGTTCTATTCATCTCACTGTAGGCTTTGTTTAACAATCGATAGTGATCTCATTTAATGTTCCCAAATTAGCTACTGCGTTAGATACTCATACGTTACTATAAAGATAGTAAATAGAATTATTATTACGCGTTACTGATCTATATTTATTGGTACATTACTGTAAGGGAAATAGCTTTTACAACTAATCCTCTGAGGACTTACTGTTCCGGTTGTTATCGGAATTCTTAGGACTTTCTAGAAAACAGTTCTAAATAGGCTCATCTAGTAAGGATTTAACCTATTACAATTAGCTTATAACGGCTCTACAGAGCACGGTTCCTCAAAAACCTGTCTACAAGCCTCTTTTTATCAGTTGGAATTTTCCTCTGGTCCATCGCCCATTACTGCAGCGGATGACATTACAGTTCATCTTTCCTTAATTTATATTTCACTGAATTTCTACTGATTTCCTGTGGTCTTTCAATTTCAAGGTTTTATCAAATAATTTGTCTCATTTTACCACATTACTGTGTACTTTATTATTAATGCATAAATTGGATAAAGCATTATGCTTGTGAGCCTTAGACAAGCGAACATACAAAAAAGAATACAATACAGTATCAAAAAAAGAAAGAAAAGAAGATAAGTCAATACGCCAGTGAAAATTCAAAGTCAATAAAGAAATACTAGTCACACTGCAGTCTATCGGTTGGCATAGTAATCGCCTATGTTATCCTACAATATTTTATCCAATCGACTCTTAGTTACTTATTTCTATTGTCGTATTCAAACTTTTATCTCTTTGGGCGTTTTGTTCGTTGATTCTACAATTCCTTTAAAAGCTATTGTTTCACAGCATACTTAAGCGAATAATTTCCGTTTTAAAGCTCCTTTCACTTTATTTTCTTTTCACTGTTGCCGAGTATGAGCGATTTATTGACTATTCAAGGATTCATGAAAGTAGTATTTTGACGGTTGAGTTTACCGACTATTATGTATATAGATTGGTTCTTCATTCTTCTGTAATCTATATATATATATATAGATTGGCATAAATAAGTTCCCGGACAACGCCGGGGTAAGCGGCTACTAACTAATATAACTGACATTTATTACTGCAGATTATTCAATATTATTTTCCTATTATTAGTTTTTGATTGAAATCAAAGCTTATCCTAGAGAAAAATCCTTGGATTATCTTTGGCTTTAAGTAATTATGCGTTTTTTATATTGAAAAATTGTTCTGTTCTTATTCTAAATTGTTTTAGAAGAATTAAAAAAAAATATATAGGTGTGAAGAAAATAGATGAAGAGATGCTATCTTCACGGTTTTCTAATCTACCGAACCGGATAGGGAATGAAGAAGCTCACTGTGGTTTACGTTAAGCGAGTACGACACTTGCAGTATGAAGCCGAACGTAAAGAAGAAAGAGCACACGTCGTATCGTATGTAGATAAAAGAATTTTCGCTCTTCACTTATCTTATTTTCCGTCCCGTTGAAGCCATTTGAAGGGAATTGATGAAACGGCTCGGTTTGATTGTTCCTGAAGTCCTCAATTGGGATTCGCTGGTAGGAAAATTCTTTTCTTGTCACAAAAAGGACAAATAATTTTAAACTTCTTTTTTTACCCCTGATTTTATTGCCTTTGTTCTAAAATCCGTTATTAAATTTTAGTGTATGTTACATTGTTTAATTAAAAATCTTAATCATTTTGAAAAGTTGGTAGAATTGTTTGTCAAACCCCGATTGGATATTGTGTTTTTCAGTTTTTACTTTGTTAACAATAAGTTTTTTATAGCTTATAATAATAAATAGGTTGCAGGTTGTCTGTTTACTGTTGAATGCAATTTATATATATAGCTTATAATAATGAATAGGTTGTAGGTTATCTGTTTACTGTTGAATGCAATTTATATATATATATATATATATATTATTGTATTCACTCTCTCCTTTTACTTTATTATTGATAAAATGTTCAGCCAGTAATCTATTTAGGTCACGATTGACTGGATAAGTGTAGAATGCTGTATTGGTTAAGTATACATATTTAATGCGTATCTATATCACAACCGTTGAATTACACTTGCACGATGTTTTCTTCCTGTTTATTATATTCTTGTTACGATTAGATTTCCTATTTTATAAAAGTTATTTCGATTTTACTCAATTCTTTCTCCTTTTAATTGGTATATGTTTAATTTTCTCCTTGTAAAGGGTGGCGTCTATTGTAATGATGAAAATTGTTGTAATCTAACTGCGCAAGCATTTTGGTTTTAATATTCTGGAAACAATTTCAACCAATTCGGCATATTTTTTTATTTTAACGTCTCTAATAAATTAAAAATCGAAAAGTCGCGATTTCCATATAATTATAATAAAATAAAAACTATATATATATATATATATACGCACACACACCTGAAATGTGTAATTAAAACTTATTAACGGTTTCAGTAAAAGTTTAGAAAAGTTTATTAACCCATAAAAGATAAGTAATTTCGTAAAGATTATATATATATATATATATGAAACATGCCGTAATTGACGAATTCATCATCGCCCAGAAAAAACTCCTGAAGATGAATTGATGAAAATATCTATACATATTCTTAAGGTGTAATTGCACACTAAGAAAGGATTTTTTTTTAATTCCAAGTTTAAAGGGTTAAAATGGAGAAACGATGAAATTTACTAATAAGAAGATTTCAGTTTGATTTTTGGTGTGTGTAATTATCATGTAAAATATCTAAAAACCAATATCTAGATTATTCCGAAATTCGACCTTGAAAGAGGTGAAGAAACGTAAAAAAAGTTATTAACGGTGATTGCAAATTTTCCCCATTTCCGATTATACTGAACGAGATATTCACTAGATTGGGGGTTGCAAAGCATTTCTAAAAATTATTTTCGGGTTATTTGAATTCCGGTTTTTAACGGGACTTCATCCAGCAGAGTGTGAACTTTTATTTAACAAGATTGGAGTAGATCAATTAATGATTTTGTTTTGTATATTTACGCAGAAATTTTATTTAAATTTTACAAAAATATTTTCTTCCAGCAATTAAAGAAGTATCCTAGAATAATTAATAACGGGGCAAATACCACCCTAAAGGAATTCCGACGTAAGAAGTATCCTACTTAACTATAAACATTTCAGGAGTCCAACTGAAGTGTACATTCACACGTTACCGTGATCAGTGTAGTTAAAACCATACAATCATGTTTAAATTTTGTACATTATGTGTTGTTAAGTAATATTTTTAATTGTTATTAATCTTTATTAAAATTCGATTTTCCTGTTAAATTTAATATATATGTGTATTATTTTTTTTAAGGATTATGTAGACTATTAAATGTTGGTTTTGTTCTTCTGTTTTTTTTAGGTAAGTGAATTATCGGCACTTCAGTTCTATCAGCGTATTTTTGTAAGTCATTAGTATATTTATTGTTTTAAATAATTATTTATATACATTTACTGTTTAATTATTATTTTTTTCAGTTGTGTTTCTGTTTTGTAAAAATTAGATTAGTATTTATAAGTTTTCGCATAATAATATTTTGATTTATTACCTTGGTTAAACTGTAATATTGTTGTTTTTATTTTTAATTGTCGTTACATAAGTATTTTTATGTAGTATATCGTTTTCAAAATCTATTTAATTCTTTTAAAAAAGGTTACAGTCGTTTTTATATGTGCGCGCTAGAGAGTATGAGAAACATTGATAAAATGGCTGAGTTTGGAGTTTCGTCGTGAAATTTGTTAAAAGATGATGATTTCACAACGTGAATTAGCGGTTTAGATCAAAGAGAATTTTATTCCATTCCAGTTTTACATTTCATGTCTTTTTTTCTAGACGTACGAATGGTAGGGGAAGTAGTCTTTTTGTGTATAAAACAGGATATCTGAAGTGGCTGCTGTTGATATAATAATTTTTCTTTTTTTTTATTGCCTTTATATTTTGCTAACTTCATCTTTGTCTTGTTACTCTGGTAAAATATAAATACAGACTTTTTTTAAGTATCTCTTTTGTTAATAATAAGTTAATTAAAAGTTTTCTTTTCGTATTAAACTTAATGCGACGTTTTTTTTAATCTTAAACGACGCTATTTTATAAATAATACATTTTTAATGTATTTAAAACAAGTCTTATAAAGTGTTTTTGTGATAATGAATTTGTTTTTTTGTCGTATAATTTACATAAAATCATTTTCTCTATTAATTTTTATAGTAAATGAGGTAATACAGAAGTGAAAGTTAAAAAAAAAAATTATAAATGTGTAGCAAATTTTTTTTTATTAACGGTAAAGGATTTACGCATGAATGTACGTAGTATTATGCTCAAGTCCTCGGCTTTAACCACTAAGCACCGTACCTGTGGTCGGGCTTTTTGATAACAAAAAAGATAGGAAACTGGCGTACCCGAATCGGTTTTCTTTCTTATTAACCCTTAACTGGACGCGTCGGGTCTATATGACCCAAGACGCTATTTTATATCTAAGGTTTATTTACCTCAATGGTATTAGGTTGGCAAGCCTGCTAATTTCCTATTGTAATCCGTTCTCTCAGTATCCAGCTTCCCTTAATTGTGTAATATAAGTAAAAAAAAAATAAGCTAATTGACCCGACGCGACCAATTGTGTTACACTATTGCGAGAAATTTTCTTAAAGATTTAGGCCACATTTTAATACAAAATTTACTCGTTTCACTCCGGGAAACCCTAAAAAACTTGAACAAAATAAAAACGTATTTTGAAGAAAACGACATTACTGTAGTTGATATTCAACAACCAAAGAAGCGAGATATGGAAGTTGGAAGGAGACGAAAACTCTTGTCACCTCTGCCCGAGCACTAAGGACAATAAATACAATTTTGTTTGTGAGACATGTGGGAACCATACTTTTAAAAATCACACTTCTTTTATTTGTAAAGATTGTGATTAATATTAGTGTTGGAAATAAAGAATTTCTAACTCTGAAATAATAAATTTTAGTAAAAATATACAGAAATGTACTGTTCAGGACATCAATTTGGCACCCAGGCAAATTGCACATTATTTACTTATAGATGTTTGGCTCGGTTCAAATATTTGTATTTGAAAAAATATTTACAGATGTGTTGTAAGTTTGTCTTCAATAATCAATCGGGAATAATTATATTTTTACGCCAGCAAAGTTCATCGAAAATGAAGATCTTTATTTTTTACAAGGTTTTTTAATTATTTTTTTTTTAGACAAGGAGATATTTATTTTATGTGAATATCGAATAATGTATTACTAATTTAATTTACGAATGTTCGGGTCATAGTGACCCGACGCGACTAGTAATGGTATAAAAAGGGCGTGACCAGTCAAGGGTTAAATTAAATTATACAAACAAAGGATGCAGGAACATTACAGTCCTTAAAACCTCCGTACGGATCTAGTAAATATTTGACCGAAACTGCACTAAATTACCCATAATGCCCTCGATACTTCAAGGTCTGGCCGATTAGCGGTCGTCCAAGCTGTTCGGAATTTCTTGAGAGATCAAGCTATACCTTTATTCCGGGTAGGAACCGCCAATTATTGATCTACAATTTTACTTCGATCGACTCGAATGTATATATTACACAAATTGTTTTTCCTGTAGATTCTTTTTCGTATTCGTTTGGGAACAGGCTCGAACTTCGTTAAGAAGGTGATAGAAATCTTTACGTGAAAATGGCCTCGTAGAAATAATAAACAGTCGACCAGACCTCCACTGGAAAGTAATTACTTTCATAATAAAATATTAAATAGTAATATATTGTAATATTAAAGTATTTCAATTATATTTCGATTTTCCCTTAGGTTACGTACCGTAAAAGAAGATGAAGTTTTTTTGTCCTATTAACGTACAGTATTAGTTTTAATATACGTAGGTGTATTTAAACCGTATAAATAGCGGTTAATACATATTACGTGATTTGTAAAGCCTGTTTGTCATTTTTGAAATGGTGGAAAGTTTCATTTTATTTTTCTTTAACGATGCATTAAATTTGATGAATAATAATATTAACGGGGGTTTCGTTGAAAAGTAAAATTTAATTAAGTTTTGATTTACAGTTTGCATTTTGTTTTATTAAGTTACAGTAGTTAGTTTTAATTACTTTCACTTATTACTTATAAAACAGCTTTAATAATCAGTTTTGTCCCCCCATCCTATATAAATTTATGATTCTTCTTAATGGTAATAAATGTAAATTATAACGTGTAAATAAATGAAAAACTTAAACGGATTATTTCGGTGTGTAATTTATTGAATGTAATGTTTTTTTTTTATTATTATTTTCATCATCATCAGTTTTTGTCTTAAATTTATTACATTTATTTTACTTACTATTTAAAAAAAAAATATTGTTCATACGTGTTGTGTATAATATACTATTTGTAAATTATGTAAATGATTACTATGTACTGTGTTTGTGGTACATATAATACGGTTCATTAATTGGGTTGCGCCTTGATTATCGTACAATAACCCTAATTACATTTCATTGCCCTAATATTATACTGTACACTAATTCAACGTATTCCAACGGTAATGCGTACGTTGCTAAATCATTTCTCTATTTGTATGTATAGTTTAAATATTTATTGTTATTATTATTAAAGGTGAACAGTTATAGTGATTTTATTATTTGTTTCAAAACTAGTTAAAAATGGTAAAATAAATTATTATTATTATTATTATAAATAAACGTAGAATTTTATTTTTCTTAACGTATACTGAATTTTATATATGGTTATTAAGATCAAAATAAATAAAGATAATTTTTAAAACGTGGAATATAATAGTCAGAGTATGAAGATTTGATAGAGATTTTCTCACTTGGTGGCACTGACGAAGAAAAATATTTTTTCTTAAATATATAGATGTAGGGGAAACCGGATTTCAACGATTAAATTTGTAAAACGCTATATAGTGGACTTTATTATTCTCAAAACAAGCAACTACTGTTGTAATCGCGGGCGCTTTACATAGATTGTACCAGAAGTATACCGGGCGGCGTGTAGCTGTGCACATTGCGTGCGAGAGAGATAAACCGATAGGATGGGTGAAACAGTTAGATAGTCATTCCTTTACGAAAACATCTCGTATAGTTTCGTTTACTTACATAGTATGCAGTACATTGTCAGTTTCAGGATAGTTAATAGCGCGGTAAGCCTATGTACACAGCAGTACGCCGCCCGCTATAAGAGTGAGATAGATAGCGTAAAGCAATAAATTGATATATCCGTTCTGTTCTGAAACAGTTCGTAATTATGCATTGTTCATCTTTGAAAATATTACTGTTAGAGACAAAAATTTCGGGTGTTTTATCGTATATTTTTGTATTTGTCAACAAAAACTGAGACTAATCGGTCGGTAAAAAAAATTACCTACAATCATACTAGTCAGTCAATCTCTTCTTCAGAATCGTGCGTGTGTGTGTGTATATGTATATATACATATATATATATGAAGACATTTTATTTCATTCATGACATATCTTGACCCCGAAGGGGAAGACACCCGCCACGTGACGGATCCAGTCGTCACACCACCCCCTCCGGTGGTGTGGCGACCCAGACCACCGGACCCAGGCCTTTAGGAGCTTTACCGGAGGTCGTCTTCAGCATCTTGGCCTCAGTCAAGATACCACCGATGCGAATGCCACGTGTGACATTCCCATAGGTGTTCTAAACCTAAACGGATCAAACAGACATTACGCTTCAAGTCTTTAAATAAGACCTTACCGATTGAGCTGACTACACTTACTACCTACCTGATAGAAGAATGAGTGAATCCAACCCCCAACACCGAACGCTAAACACAGAAATCTAAAACTCAAACATTTAAAATGATAAATAGAAACAAGAACTTCACACAAAAACATAAAAAATTAACAGCAGCACACAAAATACTAACCTGAAACACAAAAACATATAACATAAAATCACGTTAAACCGAACAAACAACCAATCAACTCCGAATGGCAAACTATCAACAAAATATCTAATCTAACAAAACCTACACTAACAGTTCTCCTACATTCAATACAAAAAATAAAAACACAACATATTAAACTAAACATCTGTCCAACACACGGAAATAGAAACAAAAACAGAAATGACAAAAAGAAACGTCAAATAAAAACAACAAAAAACATTAACATACAACCCAACAAAACCAAACAAATCACTAACCAGAACTACGTTAACAAACTACCAATATTCACCAACATCCGACTACAGTAATAAATAATAACTAACCAACAATAACCCTGATCGTAATCCTATACCTAACATGAAATGAAAACAACAAATAGAGAACTAATTTTTGCCACCTCAATGTCAAACTAAAAACCTATCCGACTGGGCAACATGAATGTCGCACGACACAATTTTGCTTGTAGAGAACTTCTTCATCGTAGATTTAGTTATGAAGTTTGAACAAAATAACTCCAAGACTTTATGTAATAAAAAGCCGAATATACTACTTATTATTATTTTCCGTTAATTTAGAATTACATACTAAAAATAAACATTAAAGCAAAAAAAAAAAAATGTATAAAGTGTCAAATCTTGTGTAGGGAAAGGCGTTTAAATATAGTTTTTGAAAATAAAAATTTTAAACGGAGATTATTTTTGTAAAGGTTGTGGCGGGTGAGAAACGAGTTTATCGTGTGCAGCTTGAAAATCTGTAGTTTAGTAAAACGGTGTAATATTACCCTTTTTTAGAGTTTGTGATTTTACCTTTAAAACGAATTGTAATATGCTTTGATGAGATAAAAATTAAATTAGTTACGGCAGTTTGAAAATCGAGCATTTACGTATCCTCTAAGCGGAGTTTTTTTTTATCGAGTCTAGACCAGGTCAATTAAACAATAAAAGTAACAAATTAATTTTTTTTTTATTCAGTATAATTTTTTGCGCTTTATGTATTAACTAAATATATTTACTTGAATATTTATATTTAATAAGAAGACATGTGTTCGATTTTACCTTCAACTTTTGTAGTTTTCGAACAACCTTTAATTTAGAAGGCGTCGTAATTAAGGCTAAAAAAAATATAACTTGGAAAATTTTTTTTCTCGAAAAACTGAGTTTGAATGTTAAATGCTTTGAGTGCGTAAACGCTCGTTTTTCAAACCGCCTTACTCTAGTAAATTTATATCTAACCTGGATGAAAAAAAATTAAATTTAAAGGTAATAAAAATGTGTTAAAAAATGTATTGACCTTTTTATTTATTAAATTCTATAGGTTTTAAACAAAAGGTAAAAAAAAGTTTTATTTTTTTTAATTTTTCAATTTTTATAAAATATTTCGGGAAAACTTCTCGGTCTTTCTTGAAACTTTTTTTATATTTTTACTGTTCAGTAATAAACACGTATGATTAAAAGTTACACTAAATTATTTAATATAACATCGTGTCACAACAATAATACGATTTCTTAGTAGTTCAGATAAGAATAATAAATTAAAATGTATATTTATCTTTATTACTAGATAGATTCTTTATTAATAAAACCATAAAAAAAGCAAAGAAAGTAATGTAGGTCATGGATCAGAAACTGTAGACGCGGTACGCAAGTTAAGTATTAAGTTAGAATAATTAAGATAACAGTATGACGTAATAGAGATCGATTAATACTAATAATGTACTGTTAATAAAAGAATTTTAATTACTAAGATTTTTTCGAAATCTTTGTCCTGTTTTATACTTTAGAAACAAATAAATAAACATTCATTATTAATAAAAACAGGCAGACGTCTTCATTAAGAAATATATATTATTATTATTATTATTATACTCAGTCAATAATGTTTACGAAAATAGAAATGGAATTGTTTATTTATGATATTCCCAAGTGCAACGCGATGATGCGGTATAATCGTGCGCGCTTGTTTATAATTATTTATAAAGAATCTGTTAACGTGTATAATTTCAAACGATAACACATTACCTCGTAACACAGAATTACCCTTTACTTTTAAACGAGGACTTTGTTTGTTTCCTTTTAGTTGATATTAATGTAGACTTTATTTTATTAAAAACGACCGAGAGTATCATTAAAATCAACTCTGTAATTAATAAAGATATATATATATAAACCTAAGTTTAATTCCATAATTTATTTACTTTACTTTTACTTTTTTTTTATACGTTTTGAATTACAAATATTAGTAGTAGTATAATATATTTAAATCTCATTAAATTATATTACATTCATACTTCATATGAATACCTAAAGTGTTTCTTTAATCTGCATCTGTTGATAAAAAAAAATTAAACTCTATAACGCATTTGAATAATGACACATTAATCAGAAGAAACGCTTTTATGTTTTCATTACTTTTCTTTTTAGATTGCAATTAGTTTGAAATAATAATTAAAGATATGCTTTAAAACATATAAATTGATGTACTGATCGTAGTTATAATCAAACTTGTATACGACCTTAAATGATATTCTTGAATGTAAAGTAGCTATCGAGAAAAACAAGCTAGACATACCGGGGTAAAAATGAGCGGTGGTGATTTCCTGTTGATTTCTTCACCGAATCAAATGTATTTTTACTCATCGTCGAAACGTTAAGCCCAACTAAATGCAAATATGTCGTCATGGAACGATGAAAAAAGAGTATCTTATATATTGGGTGAAGAAACCGGAGTTAATAACGCTCATGTATTTACGAGTGGATAGTGGGGATGAACGAGCGACTTGTGTTTTTTTCCGTGTTCCAAAACTAGTGAAAAAGGCACATCAAACAATTATTCCACAAAATAAGAACTCTTATAAAACTTTATGCTTGTCAGTTAATCAAGACATCAGATATTTCTAAAGCCAGAAATTATTTTTATTAATAAAGTGTATTGCATTTGGAAGATAGATTTTTAAAAAAATTACCCGTTAAGATTTAAAAAATTATTTAATGAACCGCTTGTACTTTTTTTTTTTACTGCAAATTATGATTACAAATTTATTAAGCTTTCAACAACAACAAAAAAAAAACTTAACTGTGTAGTTTTAAGCCTAATTTTTCATATGGTTTTTTATTTAGTTTAAATAGATTAAAATTTCATATTTTTCTTTCAAGAATGAACAAAAATTATGTAAAATAAATGTTTTATTACAATTAAGTTGATTTTTTTTTCTTATCAGTAACTTCCGTAATTTATTTAGAACAGTTTTCAGCCAGGTTTGTTACAACGGAAAACTTTTATTTTTTGTTCATAAAAAAAATGCCGAACACAGAAATTTGCTGTAGTTTTTTTTTTTACCTATTTAAAATGATACACAGGTATGCAGTATCACATTAAAAAAAATGTTTCCTTTCAGAAAACGCAACGTAGTCCGTCCAAAGTACATATTTATTAACTGCTAGCAATTGATGTAAAAACACTGCGGCCGATCTGATCTGATGCTTGTGTACTGTTTGTATTTTGTACATATGCATTGTATTATTATGTATATAAATACTATTTTTGTATATATATTTCTTTGTACTATCTTATCGGTTGCTTTTAAAAGTAATTTTTAAATTATCACCCAAAATCGTGAATTTTTTCTCATGTGTTCATCCCAAGGTCGTTCGGAAAGTTCACGAGCGGATACAGAGATGGCGCAAGTATGACCAAATGAGTATAATATTTATCAAATATGATCGTTTAAATGGCGTACTGGGAAGTTTTAGACGCATTCGTTTAGTTGTTGCGATCGAGTAAAGAGAAACTAAGTTTAAACACGAGCTGTTTAACCCCGATGAACATACAAAACATTTTTTTTTAAGGAGTCTTCGTTTCCATCGGTAAAAACCCGGCTGCTGAATTTATATGTACATCATTTAATATGATGAACGCTCGGGACGCCCAAAATCCACTACATCAAAATCGTCACAAAAATCCACAACGCCGTATTAAATGATGATCTACAGCTAAAGGTACGCGAGTTGTTGATATTGCAAATATCTCGTTAGACGGTGTCAGCTACATTTTATGCGATGTTTTGAATGTGAAAAAGCTTTCCGCTTTATAGTTAGCTTCCCGCTAACCGCCTTTAATAACATTTGACCAAAAACTCATTCGACTGGACACTTTTCAAAGATGTTTATGCTTATTTATAAACACGATTACGCTGAGTTTCTTTGACGTTTTATTAACGCATATGAAACACGGGTTCACCGTTACACGCCAAAGACCAAACATATGTGAGAGCAGATAAAAGCGCGCCAAAGGATGTAAAAGCAGTTGCATTTTCAAGAAAAGTCGTGGCTGTGATTTTTTTGCGGGGATACTCGTGGTGTGGTGCTCGTAGACTCCCCGGAGAAAAGGCTCAACCGTCCCCGGGGTTTTATAATTCATTAGTGAATCGATTGAAGTGCTATTCAGGTTAATTTATCCAAAAAAAAGTGGTCTTTTATCACGATAATTCGCCTGTACACACGCCTCGAGTTATTGCTGCAAGACTCCGTGACCTTCGCTTCGAAGTGTTTCCACGCGGGCCGTATTCCCAAATTTGATTTCCAGCGATTACTTCCTCTTTTCAAAAGTGAAGAAATGGCTGAACAAAGATTCAGTTCAAATGATGAAGTTAAAGCAGAGGGAACTGCTTATTTTCAATCACGTTATTTCATCTTGATATTCTGAACGTAATAGATGAAGTACATTTCTTATTATAATATCAATTATTTTCATTTCCATTATAGATATATTAAGTACAATCGTTTAATCAAGGCGATTCATATTCATAAAGTTATAAATTTTACTATTTACGCTAAAAAAAGGAACTTGTACTCAATCTGCCGTGTATATTTAAATATCCTATGTAATAAAAAGCACGCTTCAGTAATTTTTTATACGAGTAAGTTGGACCTTTAAAATTTTTAAATTATACAAAAAAGTATTAAAATTCTTTTATTTTTGTATCTTTTAACTCTGTTTAACTGTACGGTTATTAGATGTGGTTTATAATATTAAAATTAGTAATGAATTAAAAAAAGTTGTCTTCCCGTATGTTCTCTGAAGATCTAGCTGTAGCGTTGTCATAATTTCAGTACCGCTCTTATCAAAATATAAATTTGCTATTTTTGTTTCCAGATTAATAAAAATTATTAGAATTACTTTTATGTAGATTTATCGCGTATAAAAATATATACATTTATACAAACGATGCTTAATTAGTAGAACTTCACAAAGATAAAAGTAATATGTTATCTCTATAGGAAGTTCAAAATTTGCATATCAGTTAATAGTGTGTTGCATTTAGAAGCGTGAATTAGTATAGATTAGGAGGGAATTCCCTTGTGTGACGTCATCGCTGGTTGGTTATGTTTATTCGGTCGGTAGTATAGTAGGCGGTTCGTTGTGTTGTTAATCAGGCGTGTTATGTTATTGAGTAATGTCAAGGTCATTCCGCGGGGTCATTGGTCCTGTTATAATGTTGTTATTATATTACTCTTACTGTTGCTACTACTATTAGTATTACTTTATTATTATTATTGCTCCTTTGTTTTGTTTTGTTTACAACACGCACACACTGTTATTTTATGTTAGACATAAAGTAAATGAATGCACGCTCTATTGTTATTGTATCACCGTTTTCTTTTGAAGATAAATGGAATTACATTGACATCTTTTTTAACTGATCTCATCTTGTTTACCTTTTTTCCCCCTTATTTTTAAACAAATCGTAATTGTAAATTATTATTCTTTTTGATATATTTTTAGGTAAAGGTACGTTTTTATTTTTAATTCCATTTGAATTTGCGAACGGAAGGGTTTTTTTTTTTTGTCGTGATGGATGTTGATTGTAATTGATTTTATTAATGATCTGTCAATTACGGTTAACGATTGATACAGCTTACGTATGGTTATATCGATAAAGAAATAAACAGTAGTGTTCAGTTCGTAACAATTTTAGAACGCTTCGTATCAGCAGAATAATTTGTTCGACATTGCTCGATCGTTTGCGATACTCTTGAGAAAGTCGCGCAGTATTTTGTCATCGGTAGATCTGAATGTTCTTAGATAAATGAACCGGTATTTAAAGGCAGAGGGAAATTGCCTTCGTCTTGTCAGTTACGACGGTACGGCACCGTTTTGTTAGAACTAAGCACAATCGGGCCTTTCTGTTAATTAATCCGTGAAATCGGTTACATAATTACATAAAATCGGCCAAAAAAGACGAGATCTATAGTACGAAAAGTAGATGAAATGTAATGTACTCGCTCAGAACTTGCAAATGAAAAGTGTGAAATAAAAAAATAAAGTCATAAAAGTATATTTTATTTGCTAAAAAACTTGCATCTATTTTCCGACGTAGTCATCAGCTAAATATTTCTCCAGACGATGAACCGGGTTTCTTTTTCCGTCAATGAAGAATGCCGTTGGTCTTTCCTTGATCCACAAGCTCGCTACGTCCTTCAGTTCACAATCTGTAATGAGATGAATATTATTGATATTCTTGTTCAATTGCGGAAAGAAATGAAAAATTGCAGGACGCCTAATCTGCTAAGAATGGATGGTATGAAATAAATTCAAATTTCAACCTAATAAGAGCCGTGGAGGTTGCATGCGGTGTGTGTGTGGGGGGGCCCGAGCATTATCGTATTTCAGAGTTATTGGATTTTTTGAACATATCACACACATCCTAAGGTACTTTAACGTGTCTATGTGTATCGCATAACATCTACAATCGACCCAGCTTCCAGGTATTCAGTCTCGTACACATGTTCTCAGAAATCTGTCAGTACGAGTTTCATCGTCAATGTTCGTTTTATCAGCTTCTGATGCGCGAAATTTTATTCTACCTGCTCACAAAATATTTCTATTAACTGTATGCGACCGTTGATTGTCACGACGATGAAATGTCATTAGTATTTACCTTTTCCACTGTTAACAATTCAGTCAATTGACACAACAAGCGTACTCGATTCCGTAACAATGGTACTAACAGAAGATGAAAGGGCGTTTGTCAACTAGTTTTGGAGTGTTATTAATAGAAGAATGAAACAAGATGGGTCCAGCACCTGTCGTTTGTGCTACATTTTGTATTCCCGTTATGTTACAGCAGGCATTACGCCCCTTTTTTCTTTTTTTTTGTGATCTCCAACCCGTACTCCTATTGAAACCTTACACGCGAAACGTAAAATATCTCACACGACCGCATTCTTAGAATTATATTAGATTCATTAATTTAATCTAAACTTCCATTGTAAAGAAATAAAAAATGCAAAAAAAATCTGTTTTGCCAAGTGTAAAACTGCGGAGTATTTTATTCGTTCGTTTTAAACACAGTACGTAGTGATTTTAATAAAGCATCTGGATGTATTAATCTATTTATCCGTTTAGTTGTTCCGCCCAGTTACAGTCAAATAAAGCGGATGAGTTGATTTCGTTGCGTGTAAAAAATATTTAACCTAAACGGTATTTAAACTCAGAAACTTTCGAGTTAAAAGACGGAGTGCAATTAATTACTAACCGTAATAAATATTTTCATAAATATCTCCTGTTCTAAATTGATTATTATTTATATGATTCCTGGATAAAATATATACGATAGAAAAAACGTAAATTATTACTCAAAGTTATTATAAACATGATAACTTTAATGGGGGAAAAAAAAACAACAAAACAAAAAAATCGTACATGTGATGAATGAAATATTATGACATCCATTATTATTTATAAGGATTTTTTTTTAATAAAAATTGATTTTACTTTTTATTAGATTATAAAATTGGTTTTGTGAGCATATAATAAAATTAAAAAAATAAGAAGTTTTGCTTTTCATAATATGCTATTAAAAATATAGTTATTACGAATTTTAATTTACTTATATAATAATAATATTTGAAATTTCATAGAACTATTTAACGTTTTTCTTGTTTTCGTTTTGTAGTACTAGCGTCGTATCCGTTAATTTTAAACAGTTACCTCAGTTGTTCACAAAACATATTAATGGGTTGCAAATAATGGTTGTTGAAACCCGTTTTATGATCAGTATTATAATATATGGATAGTATGAACGGTATCAGGAGTTGAACGTTAGAAATTAAGTCGTAAACGGAAGGAAATCAGAAGCCGTAAAATTACACTTTTAATCGTCGCAAACTACGAGTGTATTAACCGTATTGTTCCCGCAAATAGTAAATAATTTGGAAGTACTGTATATATATAATGCATTCTAATTAATGTCGGGAATAATATATAAGTCGTTAATAGTGTGTGATGAATGGTAGCGATTAGAACCTGTAATTGTTTATTAGTACGGATGATAGTACAGTAGTTCTAGTGATAACAGGCTAACCATTTAATTGGCCTAATTAAAACGGATTGCGCGTTATCTGTTTTATTAGTTAATATTCATTTACGTACTCGAATTATACATTGACCGATTTGATGACCCCCTTTTCATCATTTTCCTTTTTTTTTACCACCCGGTCTTATCCTATTAGGCGAGGTGTAGATGAGGAAACTTTCGTATTAAATGAGCTGTAAATACTTATATTTTTCGAACTTTTGTAAAGGGTTTAAAAGGTATGGGGTAAAGGTTTATCGATTGATTTACCTTCATCCCGCAATAAGCTATGTACACTGCAGAATTTGATTTTTGGAAAAATGTTAACGCGATCGGCTGAGCGAATTATAATCGGGAAAACTCTTGATCATTTCTCTTTGGAAGATCTCCATGCGCTTTGGATTTTCAAATAAAAAATACGTATACCACTCCATACACTCGTACAGGATTGTATATCAACCGAATCTTCTTCCATAATAGGATGCAACTTAGCGAGTTTTTGGGTAATAATTGACATAATTTTTATTAACATTTACTTCATATCGCTAGTTTGGTACATGTGTTAAGAGATGTTTTAGCATTTTATCTCCTGTTTAACAAGAACAAAAATAGAAATGGGACGTTTCAGTTTGATTGCTTTGTTTGTAAAATTTTAAATAAATAAATTCCATTTAAGTTCAAACTTGTACGATCTCTCGTAAAACTATTACGGATATCTTTTACCTTAAATCGGGTGAATACTGAAATTCGGTGTTATTTTTATAGAGCGAGACTAAAAAACAAAGACGGACGTTTTCATAATGACCTTCAAAAGGAGTTCCATCGCAACAAATATATATGTAATATGTTACCATTAAAGTGATAATTCATGAAATAACTAGATATTTCATGAATTACCTGCCGGAATGAGTTAGTGTCAATAAATTCTTATTTCAAAATTTACGTAGTTGTTTCATGAAATAACTAATAGTTCTATAAATTAACTGATAATAAAAATATTTAAAAAATACATTTAATATTCCGGCTAGGCTAGTTGCAACATTATTATTTAAAAATTACAGAATATAATAGCTGTGTTTATCGAACTGAATTTTAAAGGTTTTGTAAAAAACTTGGGTACGCGTTGACCTGTTGATAAAAAGCTTACGCTGTTTATAAAAATATTACAAAAAATTTATCCAAAACAAAAAAAATATAAAAACGTATTAATGTTTTTATATTTGATTCTTAAAAATTTACTAAAAATTGTTAATTCAAAATGAAAAACGGTTGACACAGATACACCACTAAAAAATTTATGAGTGTAGAAATTAACTATCCACAAAATACGGACATCGAACTGTTAACAACGGACTCAGTTATTATTGTTTTATTTATTTACATTTTTTTTTTTAATAGAAAAAAATTTTAAATTATAATAATAAAAAATAAAAAAACCCAATTCAGTTAGCTTATAGAGTTCAAGTAAACAGACTGCGCCTACGAGTGTTCAGGCGGCCGATTCACAAGCATCTCCTGTAAATCCTGACGTATAAAAAAGAAACTACGCTAGTTAATTTATAACAACCACGCGCTATTATATTTTACTAAAATATTATATGTACTTTAAATTTAAATAAATTGAGACATTTTAAATGATCATTGAAGAATATTTTCTACCTTGTTCGGCACATTTGACAATCCATGAGTATTTTATTTAATAAAATTGTTTATTGTTATGTGGTTTAAAGAGTTATGTAATTGTCATTTATACACTGAAAGTAAAGGTTTACTAATTAAATATTTTAGTTTAAATTTCTATGATAATAAATTCAATTCAGTTTATCGTCATCCGATTGCGAGAAATCCGTAGTGCTGTCAGTATTAAGAGATAGAGTGAGAGACTCAGTTGTGTTTTCTATTATATTATCCAATTCCCAATAATTTGGTTCAACAGTATGCGTTACATATTTTATAAATACAGTTTTCCATTCCTGCTGGCCCGTTTTATCGATGGCTTTTAAGTATACATTTTTAACATCAGATATTTTAAAAGTAGTATTTTCTGACGCTACGTAACTTCTGATTTGTCCCCAAATTAACTCTATTGTGTTGAGTTAACAACGATGTGAAGGTAATCGAAGCCCGGTTTTACCATTGCATCTTGGTAATTCATCAGTTTTATATACAATAGCGAACAAATCAATCCGAACAAAGGGAATTTTTGTTCTGTTGTAGGGAATTTTCATTCTATGGCAGATTGCTTTCCGTTTGGTGTTTCAGGTTATGTTGTTAGTTCAAATACAAACAGAATTAGTGGTTTTTGTGCTTTTATAATTCATTGTTGATTAGTTTTCGGTGACCTTGTGAGTTTCTGTTATAAGTTTGTTATTTGTTTCTAGTTAATACAATGGGTATAACCCCCACGAAAGCGGTAAAAAATTGTTGTTTTTTCCCGATACGCACAAATGACTCAAAGACAGACTGCCAGTGGGTGTAGTGTGGGGTTTGGTACTGTAAATGAAATTGTGAAAAGGTTTAGGGAAACAGGTTTCGTCTCTTCAAAGAGAAAGGGAAATTGTGGGCTGAAAAAGAAAACCACGCCTACACAGGATCGATTACTAATAAGAAAAAACTAAATCCACGATTGTCAACTGTTGATCTTAATAGAGACTTGAAAGCCAGTGGGACTAATATTTCTGATATGACGGTTCGTAGAAGATTGTTGGCAGTGATAAGGATTGCTCGGAAACGTCAAAAGAAGAAGTTACTGACACGGATAATATTAACACGGATATTGTTTTTCCCAGACGCAGCTGGAATTTTTTTTTTACATGAATGATAAGCGACGTTGACGCTTATCATTCAACACAATAACCGAATTATCTTTCAGAAGAGATAACACATCGCTAAACCGTTTTTCAAAAGACGTGCCCGTTCATCTCGTTATGATAGTCTCCTCTAGATTTAGATTAAAAAATCCAGTGACCATCATTGACATACCCGGAATCACTAGTATTGTATATAGATATGGCCGTATTGTGAATCGGCAGTGATACACGAGACCTGACTCATCAGAATCATGAACTAACTCTCACAAACGCGACTGGTATAATTATAAATATTTGTTCTACAACGATCGCGTTTTATTTGTAGAAATTGTTTATAGTTTACTGTGTCCTTAATAAGTTTTTATGCACGCATGTATGTAAATATTTATTCCTTACACATGTAATTCTAACAAAATTAAAATATTTTATGTTATAAGTAATTACGTTATCGCTAGGACATTCCCACAGTATTTTCTCACAAAGAAATAAAATCGGCGGCTCATTCTCATAATAAGCAATCTATCTGCTAATCTTTCTCTATTAATTTAGGTAGGTACTCGTGTAATACTGTAATGGTATTGTATTACTTTTTAGTGCTTCGTGTATAGTTTTTATATTATCTCTTAACGTATTACGCTTAGCTGAGTACGGCTAATATACATATATTAATATTTTATTTATTAACTAGGAGTTTCCTTTATTTTATTATTAATAAATAAACGATGCAGACTACAGATAGGAATTTCATATAATTAATTTTCTAGTCTTTTCTTTGTTTTTTTTTTTATTGTTATTATTATTACTATCATCATTCGCAAACTATCTTTCATCTGTTTCTAGCGTATTTATTTTAATTATTTTTTCTGCATACAATTAATAAGCTTACTGCATATAGAAAAGTAATAGTAACAAAGTCCTTTCCATATCTTTAAAGAATCCTTAGATAAAATTATTTGTTTTAGGTGTTAAATAAAAAAAATTAGATTGTTTTGTTCGTCAGCCGTTCAAATCATAATCGGGAGTTTTTATTTTTTTAATAACGCCCATATTACTACTGATCTTAAAGTGAAAGATTGTGGACACAGACCGGAATTCGGCGAGGATCGTTACTGAAAATTCGTTTCTGTTATTTTGAATATTATCAGTTTGTATGTTTTGTTATTAGTTTAGTACGATCTTTAACGTTCAAAACCCTCGCCATTGAATACTGTGAAAATAATTTATAAGCGGAGTTAAACGCGACATTGTTTACATGTATTCCGTTTAAAGAAAAGAATTTTCGATTGTGAAAATTTTCAATCTTTTCTTCAAAGGATTTTGTTCTTAAAATCGTCTTTTAGTAATGAGGTGCTCCGACAGCCTAAAAAAGGTTTGATCCGGTTTGCCTTGAAGAGGATTTGATGTACTCTTCGGGCGCGTTTGTCCACAGTCCTTCCTCGAATATTCATCCCTTTTTCGTTTTCTTTTTCTTTCGGTCCATTTTCTAGGTGTTCTTTGTACTCATTTTAAGGGTGTGGGGACCTCTTTGAGTTAGTTACTTTATTCATGTTATCCGAGTGATTTGATGTGGTGGTTGTTGGAATATAAAGCAAACAAATTGCATTATTCATTATGATAATAACGTTTTATAATTGTGAAGAGTTGCATTCAAATCAATACCTTATAAAGAAACGAACGTACAATTTTTTTGTATGTACTGATAATCTTATTTGTGTATCCGTCAGATTGTTCCTTAAGGGCTCAAATGTTCGTCATAAAATTTTGCAAGTACCGCATTGTTATCCCATTATTATTTTTATCTGGAACAAATATCGGCCGAATTCGCCCAGAATTTACTAGTATTTAAATGTATATAGGTTATCTACTGGAGGGAAATACTGAGTTTTCCTCGTTTAATAAATAATAGTTTTCTTCTCTGTGCCGAATTCCTGATAATAGGAAGATATCGTGCTTATTTTAGACATTACTGATCGGTAATCCAATTTTTTTATTACATTATATTTTTTTTTTCATAGAACCCGTAAAATTACCTTAAATCTTTTTTTAATATTTTGAACGTTCATTTTTGGGTTAAAAAATAGAATCTCCAGCCAATCGAACAAGCTATTTTTCTTATAGACAAGCAAAAAAATTACTATTGTGGCCGGAGCTGATGAAGCAGAGAATTCTATTCTTATGCCGAACTGTACTGGTACGTTACCAACTTTCGGTTAAAAAAAATAATAAATTAATAAAAACTTTGCGATGAAATGTAGAGATTACGTCCTAAAAAATTATTACTTGATATCCTTTACATTAATGTTTAAGAATTTTTGTTTTTGTTTTCTTCATTAAATTAAACAAAAATTTTGTTTTTTACGTTGTTATCGGAGTCTCAGTATTCATATTAGCTGTAATATAACGTAGTTGAACCCGGATAGAACCTCTGAATCAGGGCTCGACTGATTAGCTCTGTTGCAAGTAAACGTAAATTTTATTTATCCAAACAAATTTATTCCAGCTTTTATCTTACGGTTTTTTTTTTTTAATTTAATCAAAAATGTATTTTTATCTTAAAATGTTGGGGGCCATCTTTTTATCTTTACGTACTCGCTTATTATTGTTATTATATATATCCTTTGATAATGTGGAAATGCAGATATGAATAAATGTAATTGTTTCTTGGCTTTAAGTAAATTATAATCTGAATTTCATCAAATTCTTAATTATGTTTTTTTTTTTATTAATTCAAGGTATTACTTTGCAAGTCCTAATAGGAGTAAGTATATATTAGAAGAAAAAAATTCTTTTAAACTTGCATTTAAATATTTTTGTTTTCAACAAAATATATGCAAGAACACAATGAAAAGCGTGGGGCGCGACCTCAGTTTTATTTAGCACCTTAGTTCATCCTAAGAGATTTACTAGAAATTATATATTGAAGCTGTCATTTCCATTTTGTATTAAAATCTTTGTCATTTATTTATGTAGGTATTGAATATGAAAGCGCGCCCCATGCTTTTCTTTGTGGTATTGCGAAAATAGACAACTTTATACATATTTTTTTGAAAACAAAAATGTTTAAAAGTATGTTTTAAAATTTTTTTATCTTTGACACCTTTTCTGTAACCTAATTTCATGCTGATCTGGTATTTTGTTCGCCGTGCGTTTCAAATAGCGTTGGCGTTCACTTTCCAATCAAGCCTCGCGCTCTTGAGTTAACAACTCTGCCGCACAAATTTGCGAATAACGCTGACGTCTAAGCGCCAATCGAACCTCTCACTCTTCTGGTGTTTCGTTACCTTTACGCTTTAAATAGCATGGAGTTCACTTTCAAATCGAGCCTGGCGCGTAAAAGAATTTAAAAAATGGTAAAGAATTTAATTTTTTTTTTATTCCCAAAACACAAATATAATTTTTAATAAATCGTTGGAATATAGAAGTATAAATCATTCGAACGAATGAATCGTTCAAGAAGTATGAATCATTTTTGCAAACCTACCTACTACACCTTACATTTGTACTACACCATGGGACGAAAGTGAGTTAAAGAAAAGCATGTAATAAAAAAATGAAACCCGCCGGGTTAGTCTAGTGGTGAACGCGTCTTCAAAAATCAGCTGATTTGGAAGTCGAGAGTTCCAGTGTTCAAGTCCCAGTAAAGGAAATTACTTTCATACGGATTTGAATACTAGATCGTGGGCACCGGTGTTCTTTGGTGGTTGATTTTCAATTAACCACACATCTCAGGAATGGTAGAAATGAGACTGTACAAGACTACACTTCATTTACACTCATACATATCATCCTCATAGTAATAATACCTGACGGTGTTTTCCGGAGAATAAAAACAGGGAAAAGGGGATGTAATAAAAAAGTGAATCGGGTAGAAGTTATTAAATTCAATGATTAAAGAGACAAATCGATGTAGAAACGAAACAGTTTGTAGGAGGAGTTTTGTACTTTCATGACTTTAGGTTGGCGTCACTGGGATGAGCTGAGAACAGCTGACGGATAAAAATTGTTTTATTTGTAACTTCAGTATTGTGTTTAACGATGGCGTGTCCGCTTGAAGTTTGCACGTTAGTTGAACAACGTTCAGGGATCCGTTTTTTGCTTTCTGAATGTGAAAATCGGCTAAAGGCTTTTGTCGAATGGTTTTACATTACGGTGTAAGTTGTATGAACCGCAGAAGTTTATAAGTGGGTAGAACAGTTCAAAAACGGTCGAACTTCAGTGACTGACGAGCAGCGTCCTGGCCGGCCAGTTGAAGTGTCAACTTCTTCGCTTGAAACCCGCACTGACGACATTATTCGTGAATACCGACGTATTACAATTGAACATATAGCAAAAACAGTTGTAGTAAATGTTGGCGCAGTTCATAACATTATCGGTAACAAGCTCAAGTACATCAAAACAAGTGCAAGATGGGTCTCGAAAGAGTTAACGCAACAACACAAGGAAACAAGACTGACAATGTGTACAGACTTGAAAGAACGCTAAAAAGAAGGTGAACGTTTTTTAAACAAGTGGTTTCACCATTTTGAACCAGTCCAAAAGAATCAGCTCACCTATCCGCAAGAATCAGCGGGAAAAGTCATGTTGACCGTCTTTGGGATGCCCAAGGTGTGTCGTCTTTTGTGATTATTTACAAAATCAGCGTACAATAAACAGTGTCTACTACTCAGACATTCTGATAAAAAAAGTAAAGTCAGCAATGAGAGAAAAACGTCGTGGATATCAAAGAAAAGGCGTGATATTGCTACACGACAACTCGCTCTCACACCGCCCAGCTAACACAAGAAACCATTTGAAAAACGGGTTGGAAGATACTATTACATCCTCCCCACGTCCACACTTGGCTCCCTCGGATTTTCATTTGTTTGGTTTACTCAAGGAGGCATTACGTGGTAGATGTTCAGCAACAATGGAAGGTCAAAGAATTTCTGGAAAAGTGGCTCAAACATCAAGACAAAACTTCTTTGCAAAAAGTATAATAAAACTAATTCATCGTTGGGACAAGTGAACTAATATTGGTGGGGATTATGTTGAGAAATAATAAAAGTCATTTTCTAAAAATGAACATTTTTTTCTACATCAATTTGCCTCTTTAATTATTGAACGTCCCTCGTATTTACAATTTTGAAGAAACCGGAAAATTTCAAGGAAATTTTCTACTAAGAAACCTCTTTGACTTTTGCTCCTTAAAATTAATAAATTTTCACTTTACAAATCTTCAGAAGAGAATTCCCGGTAAAATACCTTTTGAACTCGTACTTAACAAAAAATGGATTAGAAAAGAAGGTATTTGCAATTCTCTTTAATCGTTTACTTTCTTCGATTTGAATACTTCATGGAGAGATCTATTTGCTACAGTAAGTGAAGTAAGCGATGATCTACGAAAAATAGGTTAAAAACTTTACGTTATATCTTTTTAATAAAAAATCACTCGCTTTCAACTGAAGGAGCAGCTTAATTGAAATTGATTTAAAAGAAATTGGTACGCAGATTTTTTCCCTGGACGAGTACTTATTTTTTCGACGTGTTTCTTCTTTCAAATGGATTAAATTTTTGAATTAAGCCCAGCACATATCACCATCGTGCAATATTATTGGGAATGTATTAAATTTTTGAATTAAGCCCAGCACATATCACCACCGTGCAATATTATTGGGAATGTTTATTACGATATAATATTTTTTTTATTGTTATTTTTAGTGTTAACTTTGGTTAAAAACGTCTACGGTTCGTTCAGAAGTATGAGAATAATAGCTACATAAATTGTATTATTCCATATAAATAAATAATCTTGAGGTACTTTTATACGTACACTGATCGTCATAACCGTTTACCCATTTGTTGTTCGGTAACGATTTTAATTTAAAATTGCAAATATAAAAATGTTTATGGTATATAAAGAAGAAAAATAACAATACAATTGTTCGAATTTTATTACCGAACAGTAACAATGATTGTCACAGTTAGTAGATAAGAACAAATGTTCATTAAAATTACAATATTTATTGACTCTTTACCGTTTAATGTCTTTTGTTGCTTAACTGTGTTCTCAAACATACATATTGTAATAATAGCTTTTGTCAGCGTTTATTTCTATTTTCCCCTTGATATTATTTTTATTTAATTAATTTTTTCGTCCATTAAACGTAATGCAGGTAATGGAAACGGTTGATTTTACTGAATTTACTTTATTACATCGTTATGTTGTAGTTATTTAGTTATCAAAGCTTGGGTTATTTTGTTTAATGACGCTGAATGTGCTTTCTTTTTTTTAGAAGTAATTTGTATAAAATTGTGGTCAAATCTGAATTTCTAATTTAAGAATATATATTCTTGGAGTAATTTTTCACTGTTATTTGTGACCTTTATATTTGTTACAGTATGTTGTTTTAGGGGGTTTTATCTTTTCATTTATCCAATTATACTCGTATATGGAATTTTATTATCTAATTTTTTGCTTTAGTGGTAAATGGTATTCGGAAGTTTAGATATTTTTGTATAGGTATTATGCTTATTTCGGTATCCCGTAATCGATCTTGTTACACTTTATCAAAATAACTTATTAGTATCAATTATGAATCTAGTAAAAGTATATTCCCAAAAATGTGCGTCTAAATTGTAGCGCTTTGTTAGCGAAACGTGTGTGTCTGAAGGAAAGAATAGATGCCTTTGAAATGCGATATTACAGATGGATGTTGAAATAAGTGGTCATCGATTAACTACGAATGAGGAGGTCAAAAGATAAATAGATAAAGATAGAAATTTGTGGCTGTCTTGTAAAGAGGAAATTATTTTGTTACAGACCGTTTATTAAAAAATCCAAATATAGTTAAGAGTGATTTATATAATTTTCAAATTGTAGAGAAATGCTACGATGGGGACGTATAAAGCAGATGGCTGAGGATGTAGAATGCACAAATAGTTCTCGGTAAATCGATTCCGTAACTTTATAAGCCATGTTTTTGCAGACTTTACCATAAGAGAATGGTCCATGTATTTTTTTTTTAAGTTACGGTAAATTACAATTTTATACAAATTGATTGTGTATCTGTAATTAAGACGTAAAAACTTGGTTTTCCTGTTTGACTTTAAAACCAGATATACCATTGTTCTTCTTTGGCCGAATATGCCAGAGATGATTACTTTTCTTTAGTGGAAGTTGTTTTATCCAAATTAAATGTCGAAACGAGCGGAATATTCGTCTTACTCTGTTATTTTTTTGGTAATTAATTAAAAAAATCCTTTAGAGGCTATTTCGGTTGCTACTTCGTTATTATTTAACGTTGTGTGAGGCTGCTGAAAAACCATCAAAACACTCTTTATTACCACCGAACATGTCTGATAATTATTCTTTCAAAATGTGTTCTTTCTGTATAAAAATCTACTAGTTATTTTTTCTTTTGAGAACATCAATGAACTCGTATAGTGTACATATGTATATATATTTATTATTTATAACGAATAAATTTAACGTTTTATGCGGCTGTTTCAGTATTTTGATATTTGATTCTCTGATCTCAAAATTTGTTTCTCCCTAATCTAATTGCCTTTTTTAATTTTTTTGAAGAGATTGCTAATTTGTTTTTCTTGCTGTTTTATCACTAAAAAAAATTAGATACGTATCTGAAAACACACATAATCGTCCATACATTGGCGTATTTGACGCAAGTTAATGATTAGATAAAATTGTTAACCCGCCAGTGTAGAAGCGCAGATCATTTCGAATATCCTCTGTACACAGCCACACCTCTTCCGTCAATCGTTCTCTTGGATCTTTCTCATAATTCCCTCTCTAAACCCTCCCATCGATCGTCCTCAAAGCCTAGAACCATTTATTATTATCTTCCACACTTTTCGGAAGTTTACTTTATTTCACTGATGAAGTGACCAAACTGTGATCCCTTGTCTTCCTTTCTACATTCCTTAGCGACCTCATCTTCATGGTCGTCTTCTTTTTCCTGTTTAGCCTTCGGTAATTAATTTTCAGGTAATATTTCAGAGGATGAATGAGGATGATATGTATGAGAGTAAATGAACTTGTACAGTCTCAGTTCGACCATTCCTAAGATGTGTGGTTGATTGAAACCCCAACCGCCAAAGAACACCGGTGTCCACGATCTAGTATTCAAATCCGTGTATAAATAACTGACTTTACTAGGACTTGAACGCTGGAACTCTTTGACTTCCAAATCAGCTGATTTGGGAAGACGCGTTCACCACTAGACCAACCCGATGGTTTGTCTTCATGGTCTACAGTCATAAAAGTAATGTAAAAGTATAAAGTAATAAACATAGCATACGGCTCAGAAGCTTGTCAACTTCATTCTGTTGAGATAACGTTCTAAAAGTATATCACTTCGGAGCTGAATGGACGAGTTTTGGATTGAGGGAAGTAATAAAAAAAGAAGGTGGTTTTACTGTTCCAAGGACACGTATATCCATAGATGGGCATAATTAGACGCGTATGAGCATCTCTTTTATCGTACCGATCAGTAATTTAGTTTTACTAAATTAATAGACATTATCGCGAGTTCGTAAATCGGGAATCTGTTGTAATTAATATATCGTGTAAAGGTTCGTTTAAGACCGGAAGGAATAGAGAATATCATCAAACAGGTCAGATAACATGACTAAAAAAAGAGAAATCCTTTAAATATCTTCTACCCATATTCGCGTAGATATATCTCGAAAAATTTAGGTCTTACGATATACATACTTATTCAACAACTGACGACAACGTGAGTATTTATTATACGTATACTCACAACGTGAGTATATTTATTATTTATAAATGAATAAATTTAACGTTTTATGCGGCTGTTTCAATACGCTTGGTTATAGGTTGTTTTTTTAACTATATTTTTCAAGTGTCGTATTTTAATTTTGATTTTTTTCTTTAACTGTTACAGAATCTCCATTTTTTTCTGGACAGTTAGATATATTAATTTTTAGCATTCTGTAAAAGTTTATTTGTCAGTTATAGTTCAAATATTTTATAGGCCAGTGATTTAAAAAAAAGCGACTGTAATATTACTTTTAAGATACCCTAAAAAAAAATCTAATTAAATATATTTTATAATACTAGCATATTTGTTTTGCCCGAGGAATCATACGATGGCCGGTTTTAATTTTATTTTGTACATTTAAAGTTAAAGGTTTTGTTTTAATAGAATTAGTACTTCTTTTGATCGGCACATTCCCCGACTATTTTTCCGTCTATATAGTGCTATAGCTCTAAAAGGAAAAGTATTGTAATCGATTCAACTTGGGCATATGCATTTTCACCGGATCTTGACTTTTTGACACCTAAGGAACTTTCCGGATGTTTTAATTTTCGTATGTACGAGTGTGTTCGCTGTTGGCCTCAAAATCACCTTATATTTCTAGAACTACTGGACCGATTTTGACCAAAATCGGTCTAATTACTTTTATATATGATGCATTTATTACATTAAAATTTCAATTTCAACGTTAAATGGTCAAGGATGTGAAGCTGTAGAGCAAGGTCATCCTCAGTATCTCTAGATTTCGCCAAGTAAGGTCATATTTTTCGTAGACACATTTCCTAACAATTAAAAAATAAAATCTGCACAAAAAAAATGCTGTGGTCGTTTGCTATGTTGAGACGTCACAGGTGAGCGGTAGAATTAAATAAGTGAATAATATTTAAACAGTAAAAAGGTAATTCGGTCTGGCTGGGTCTCAAACTCGATCGCCCGATCGACTCGGTACGTAGTGCGTTATGTCTCGCGGCTACAACAGTATGGCGACCGTACAAGTGAAATTTGTTCCATGTAAATTGCCAAATTACATTAGTTTACATTATTTAGTGACCGTCACACTCGGGCGTTTTAAATACGGTATGCGCGCGCACTTTAGCTAGAATCATTGAATTAAATAAACGAAAAAAATATTATATTTAAATAAAATGATAAATATTTTTAATTAAGTTATAAGTGTAAACCGTACATTAGAAATAGCTATATTGTCATCTTTTTTTTTGTACTTAATGCCTTTATTGATTTTTTTCTGTCGCATTTCGTTATTCTGATCGTACTCTTTTCAATTGAAGGTTTAATTCGTCACGGTCATTGAATGTATGTATAGTTCAATACAGAAATTCGTTTGGTTTATTTTTTTAATTTAATAAAAATATTTGATTCTTTAGAGATTTTTTGTTTATTTATATTTTATGTGGTTTTAATGCCCGCGTATTTCAAACGTTTTGCAACTGGCGTAGTAATACGATACATTTTAACAGTCCAGCCCGTTCCTTAAATATTGTCCAGAGTTTCAGTTCTTCAATCTAATATAGTCGGTTGTTTGCAAGTGTTTGATTTCTTGCAACCGGTGTATCACGGGAACAATGAGCCACAAAAAAATTAACGATGACTCCTTTGTATATTTGTACTATTATATTTTTTCTACAATTGATATTTTACTTTATGATATTGAACGGGTGCAATTAATCAATTATCTTTACATTGTAATTATTTTTATTATATGTATATATAACTTAAATTTGAACCGCAGTGTGAACCAAAATCTATAAAACAAAAATCAAGCAAACGAATTTAATAGGTTCTTTTACTACTAATGTTCAGCGCTCCAATTAACTTAACTCAAATACAGTAAATGTTACAGCCGTACGCTTGGTAAAGCTCACCGACCTCATTAAGATGGTACTGTTAAGGTAGTCGGGTTGTTTAAGCAACACGGCGCAACGCGGTGCGCTGTGTTGTAACTGCGGCACTGGCATCTCCGGTTAATTCATTAGCCGATGAAATTTTAAAAGAGGAAAGCCAACGAACGTTACACCCTTCGCCTACGCTTGTACCAGTGCCAGCAGCAGCAGCAGCAGCAGCAGCTTAACTATTAACCTAGGATTAAAATTTAATTATCACAATCTGTTTCACCACAATAACGGAAGTTGGGGCATTATTAAAAAGACGAAAAATCTATATAATGAAATGATTTTGTTTCAATTAATTTGTATTACTGTACCGGTTTTTTTCAATTTTTTTTTATAAAACTATTATAAATAAATAACGAGTTAACTTTGTCTCGTTCTGTTTATTACATCCAGCTACATTAAAATACCCTCCTAGAGTGTTCTTAATAGCAAAACATTTTCAAATTAAGCGAATTACCTTCTTTTTCTTCATAAAAAAAATATTTTTTTTTTTATTTTCGTAGATGCAGTTTATTGAATTTTATTGTGTAGATGAGATTAAACAGGCTTTTATATTTTATTTATTTAAAAGTAATCTCAAAAAAGGTATCTTGTGAAATCTTCGGTTTAAAAACAAATTTACTCTAGCGGCGAGATAAGTAGACTGCGATACATATCTACAAATACAGGTATATAGGCAAACAACATACATATATAATCATCATTCTTTACAAACTTTGTAAAATGAAAATAATTAAAAAAATAGTAATATTTTTTAATGAAACTCAGGACATTAGTTTCTTATTAAAAATAATTTTTATGTTGCCAACCATATAAATAGAAAAGAAAAAATTAGATACACATAGATAAAAGAAATTATTTATTTTATGATAAAGTAGTAAAACCAAACGAATAAAAAAAAAAGGCTAACCTTGTACGATGTTTTTGTTTGAATTTTTTTCAAGACACACACACACAAACGTAGTGTGCGAAATAAATACTTTGTTGTATTTTTTTACTTTTTTGTATTTATATGGTTGGTAACCTACCTAAGCAATTAAAATTGAAGAAAACAATGATAATGTATTTTACTTAATTTTCAGTTTTATAAATATTAATATCCATTCAAGAAAAAGTTTTAACTGATTTTATTATATTTTTTCCTACACCTGCTTGCCATTAGAAAATTAAAATTAAAATTACGTCTACAAATATAACAATTTAGGAATCATGATCTCATATTTATAATTGTGATAAATCATTTGGTAACAAAATCTATTAACATTTCAAAATGTTTTACCTTTTTGTTCACACAGAGTAATAGTGTGAATAACGGATTGTTTCCTGTAAAAATAGACCCATTAACTTTGGTATTCTACGATATCTGTCTCAGTATTTCTTATAGTTATAACGCGGCTTAACGTAAAGGTACTTTTTCTAATAGTAATAACCTTTAAAGCAAATACGTGCAATAATTAAGAATAAAAATGTTATTTGGAGGTCTCAATATGATATATATATATTTCGATTAGCTTGTTATACCGAAACCACCGTGTTTGTATAGTGGTGAACGCGTCTTCCCAAATCAGCTGATTTAGAAGTCGAGAGTTCCAGCGTTCAAGTCCTAGTAAAGCCAGGTATTTTTACATGGATTTGAATACTAGATCGTGGATACCGGTGTTCTTTGGTGGTTGGGTTTTCAATTAACCACACATCTCAGGTATGGTCGAACTGAGAATGTACAAGACTATACTTCATTCACACTCATACACATCATCCTCTGAAGTATTATCTAAACGGTAGTTACCGGAGGCTAAGAAGAAAAAAAAAGAAGCTTGTTATACCGACAAACCGCAGTATATTTGGCTTAGTGAAGAAGCCAGCAAGAAGCCAGTACCAGGGGAAAAAATAAGCTTTTCTTTTTAAAGATTTCCAAAAAAAGTTATAATTTGTGAGGAATTCATAGCTTCTTGTTTTTGCTGAACGCGTTTATACAAATTTCGTGTGTTACGTCAGATATCTAGTTATGTTCCTAGTTAATCGGATACCATCAATTGATTTTCACGGTTTTTATGTCGATATCTGTTCATTTACTGCAGTTTGTAAAGCAACGTTTCTAAACCAACACAATTGATTTTAATAATGAAAGTACTGTGGAAATGTGTTAGTAGTAATTTTTTATTTAAAAATTGGTAAAGCGATAATGTTGCCTGTTTAGAAAAAATACATTTTTTGACTGGCGCTGTATCCTTTAGTATTTTAATTATTTCAATTTTTTGTTTTTATTATTACTTAATTAGAGATATTTATACGGTTTTTCTTAATAGATGTGCAGTAAGAAACCGGAGTGATAAATTCATGAATAAAGCTGTTTATTGCGAGGTAGATTTATTATTTATAGTAATTTTGTGAGTTGAACCTAGTTGGAACATACTCCTCCCCGGTTTGTCGGTTTTATACACCGTATTTGGCCGGCATTGTTGTCGGATTTTATATATGTTTTATAATATGAGAGTGAGTGTGTACAAGTACCCGCAGTCGGGGTACTGTGGGTTGCAAGAAGCGAACACCAGATGCGGTCACAACAGGAAACCACAACAACGTGATGCAGCCCAGCTGTATTCTGTAGCGTTGTATGTACTACGATGTTGTGTTTTCCAACAACCACCGCATCGCGCAACTCTACCAATATTTCTGCCGCTGTATTACCGAACCAGGAACCGAACGACCGGCCAGATGGTTAAAATGAACGCCATCTGATATCATTGTCATACATTTTTTCTATGTGGTATAATAAACATGGAAGATGTTGAAAAGGCTACGTATTTTTTTTTAATGTAAAATTAATAAATTCTACCAGCTTTTTATTTATTTAAAACAATCCTGAAACGAATAACTTCTTACACATAACGAGTAATATGTGATTAATTGTACTGTAATTTACTTCGTAACGTAATTGTTATTTGTTTAAAATTGATGGTTCTTCATTTTATAGTCTAGTTTTTTTTCAGTAATTTTCTCTCTTCTCTGTCTTATATGTGAATCATCATATTAATAGCGGTAGAGGTAAAAAAGGTTTTTTTCCCGTTTTAGTTGGTGGTTGTTTTTCAAAATTTACCCTTTTCTTTTGTTTTTGATGGATCCCTGTGGTATCCGTAACATATTCCTGGTTACGTTCCCGTTTTGAAAATGAATTATTTGCTACGTTAAAGAACTACTATTAAATTATTATTTCACATTATATGTGGCATTATCCGGAATTGGTTTCTACGAAAGTAATGATATTGACACTCCTGGTAGTCACTACGATAAACAGAACGAAGATGTTTTTAGGATCGCACTTAAACATCGTTTGGCTTAGTAGTTGATGATTTTTTTCTGTTTTATATTTACGTCGGTGAAGAGGACAAGAAGCGCCTTTTCACTTCTAAGACTTAGCATAGGATGTTTATCATATTCCTGTGAATGGCTATCCAATTTTCTGTAGTTAACCGTTATTTCGTGTCAGACCGCTTATAAACGTTTTTGTTCATTACACTTATCACATAGACATATATTTCTTGTCCCCTCCTATTTTTTATCGCTAGGTTGCCGGCATTTTGTTACTGAAACCCTTTTCCACGACATTATTCTTGAGTACTCATTATTGTACTCGTATATAATTATTATTATTTTTTTAAACTTGTTTAGAATGAATCTCTATTGTTCAATTTAAGTCAGTGTTCTTTTTTAAGTTAAAAGTTTATTTTTTTCTGTTAGCCAAAGGTCTTTTAAGTTTGAGAATATATAAGGAGAACTCTTCTGTATGTCCACCTATTCTCGTTTAATGTAATGTTTTAAAAATAAATTTAAATATAGATAAATTGGAGATTGATGGTGAATAATTGTCCGATTGCTACACGATATTTATGACAGCTTAAAGGTTTCGATATTCGCGTGTTTTTCTTTTATTTGTCAGACGATAACTGGAAATTAAATTCTAGTTTTTGCTGGAGGGAATAATTTTTTTTTAAGCATGCATGTAACGTTTGATATTCCAATCGATTGAATTATTGAAGAATGAATTAGCAAATCGGCTGTATGGATTCCCATGAAATCTTGCTATTACATACAGAATGAAATTTTATTCCATAAACCTTGCAGCGGTGGGATAGGAATTTGGTTTGGTTTATAAGCCCGTCTTTTGAAAATCGGTGATATTAACCGCTTGTAGTTTGTAGATTTAATCTTTTTCCGTGTGTTGAACATTTATTATTATTGTAAGAAATCTACGTTGTTTGTACAGGGATTCTGGTACTGATTAAATGCACCCTTTGTAAAAACTAATAACTAGCCAGTGTTTTGTATCGTTATTTAGTTGGATAATTTTATAGATAAACAGTGTTTGTATATGTTCAAGAAAACACGATGGTGTTTGTATTCTTTGTAAGCGTGTTCATTGTTCCTTTCTGTCGAAGTAATGTTTACATATTGAAAGGGAAAGAGGTTTTGTTGATTGAACAGACTTGTGGAAATACGGCAGAGCGGGAGGAGGGTACATCCACCGACAGCACTCGCACGGTTTCATGAAAGGGAAACTCGGTGAAGTTATTTGATGCAGCTGTGCTGTTAGTGACCATATATTGTATTATACAGTACTCTATATCAAACCCATCCTCTTGTTCCGATGTTCCCCACCCTGCGTAACTCTTCGTCATCTGTCTCTTTCTACTCGGTGTTTCTTAACTAGTTCCCTTTCTGTTTATCCTTTGATTAATGTGTAGAACAGGTTGATTTCCGCATTCACTCAAGGTCACTTTTATTATCATATCGTATGACTTCCTTCTATTGGCAGATGATGCGTTTGAACTTTCTTTTTCTTTGTATCTCTTTTTTCATCCGATAAAAATATACTTTTATTCCTTATTTGTATTCATTTAGCGCTCGGAAAAAATTGTAAATGTAAATTATATATATATCCTGTACCGATAAATTTAAATTACTGTGAACCACACATCTTTTCATCACAGAAAAGGGTGCATTAATGTGTTGTTTTACACTACCGACCTAGTCTTCTTATGGATTTGACGCGTAAGAGGTACCAAAAGCACCGGATGGAATTTATTTTTCTGACAGTAATGATGTTCACTCTACAGGTAGTCCATACGTGAACACAATAAAGATGTCGCATGTAGGGAATAATATAGACTAAATATGGTATAACTTAGCACGCTGGTACGCAGTCATTTATTTTGTTTGATGGAGACAACGGGAACCACTTCAATCCTCATTTCTCCTTAGAAGACCTGGAATAGGAGTCGTGTTTTTTTTTAAAAAAAAGGGGGGATGATTGACATTACGATTATTGCAGTTAACATTCAACCCTTCCTAACTTCCGTACTACACATATATATGCCGAAATGGAATTTAGAATAACGTAATTTCTGTATGACTTCTTCGGGCTACATGAAGAAAGTTAAAAACTCTTAGTGGATTTTTTCCTTAAAACATAAAACAAAAGTCTTAAACCTATAAGCTTTTTATTGTCCCCGGTATCTCGCATGCGTTTGTCCAGACTGAAAGTGTAATCAGAAAAGATAACTATTCTAAATATAGAGCGATATGTGTAGTATTTTTTTTTTTTACCTTTCTATCTCACAGGACAAGAGTTGTTCGAAAAAAATATTTATTGAGTTACGTACGGTTTCTGTAAGTTGTTTAATGGAGGTACCGCTCCAGCAGAGTAGTCCGCTGGCTGTCCACAAGGGAGGTCAGCGTTCTTCAAGGAAGCTGGGGAGACCCCGACGGAAAGCCCAAAGGACCGGGCAAGACAGGGGGGCAGTCAACTGCCTCGACACTCCGATATCACTGTGCATAACCTAACGGCAGAGGCCAGTGATGTTGGGGGTATTAACAAAAAGAAAAGGTTGTTTAATGGACCCACCGGGTTGGTCTAGTGGTGAACGCGTCTGCCCAAATATCAGCCGCTCGAGAGTTCCAGCGTTCAAGTCCTAGTAAAGCCAGTTACTTTTATACGGATTTTAACAAGATCGTGGATACCGGTGTTCTTTGGTGGTTGGATTTCAATTAACCACACATCTCAGGAATGCGAACTGAGAGTGTACAAGACTACAGTTCACTTACACTCGTACATATCCTCATTCTCGGAGGCTAAACAAGAAAAAGAAAGGTTTGTTTAATGATTTTACATTTGAGTATCATTTTTTAGATCCGGAATCAACATCTGTGTACAATCGTTTATTCTCTTACAACTATTACGGGTTCGAATCCCGGTCAGGTATGACTTTTTTTTCATACGCTACAAAATTCTACATACAAGTACAAGGTTCTGTGTAATTCACCAATGAAAAATAAATAGATGTGTTTTTAAACTCGTCAAGTAAGTTGTAAGTGGAGGGAATAAAACAATTAATTCTTTCAACAAGGAACGTTGTTCCATCAGAGAAAGCTGTTCTTAACTAGTACTTTTAAACCTCAGCTGCTTTTTACTGAATGCAGTATGCATCACATCCTGTAATACTCATACTAGGAAGATACTGCAACTGAATAATTTAAAGTTTATCCCATGAGTCATCAGGCATACGACTGATGACGAATGCGTTTTGAGTTAAAAAAACCCGTTAGCATAATGCTTGTGTGAACACCTGATTGTTGTATTTGGGGTGGTGGGGGGCGAGAGGTCAGTCGTAAATGTATAACTCAAATTAAAAATCGTCTTAAATCTCGTACAATGAGACACATAGTCTTAGGAGATGATTAATTCCCTAATTAGACAAAGTATGTTTTAAAAATATATTTAGCAAGATTAAAGTATGGTTTCTTCTAAAACATATTCGTAGACTGTAATAGAATTTAGTACACTCTAAAATAGAAGTAATTGATTTCTTTGAACAACCATCAGTTATAAGTTTTAATTGGTCAAACCAGGCTTAACATCTTTTTAAAACGTGAAACATTTTTAGATCATTAGGACTGTACCAAAAGCAATTTAAGGGTGAGCCGCTTAGGATTTGCTTCTCCGACTTTACCGTTTTTCTCCTTATTTAATCCAATTACATTATTTCCTAACTGTTGACGTAGTAAGCCTCTAACGTACGTGCGTAGTATAAAAGTGAAAATAAGGGCGCTATTTGTATAACTTACGAAAGCTTTTATCTATAGGTCTGAATTTTTATAGTTTTAATTCTTTTACGTGTTAAAATTTCCCAAAACCGGTACGGATTGCATATTTCAGTTTTAAATAACGGTTGATATTCTCGACCTAAAACGAGATTGAATCTGTTTGTTAAAAAAGGATTTGTCAAAAATTTCCAACCGAGAAGTCTTTGTAAAAATGTAATAATACGTGATGAATTTTAGCAAGCTACAGGTTTTAAAAATACGTGTATGAATGTTTTAATAAAGAATGAAAAACGAATTCCGTTTTTAGTAGAATTCATAACTACTTTTAGTAAGCCCTATTTCATCGAGTAATAAGGCTTGTGATAACCGAACAAAAGGTCATAAAGGTAAACTCGGGCAAAAATTCCAGACCTTTAGCTATTCGTAAGGATAAAATTACCACTGTTGTTCTAGGATTAACAGAATGCAAAAGTACCTGGTTTAAAAGAAGAGTAAAAGTGAATTAATGTAACATACGATCGTCGTGACTAACCGTAGAGTTATAGGCTACCTTGGCTTCGGTAAATGATTATATTTAAACGGGTTAACCTAGCAGTTTTGTCCGATACTGAATAACAACAGACTACGGGGACGAACGACTGGGTTTCTGTGTTCGTCTGGGTCTCGGCTAGACTGATAATAAACACTGTGTTTCTCTTTTCAATTTCCCCCTTTCCTCTTCGTCTCTCTGTCTATTCATCCTCACCGTATCTGCACCGCTTCATCCTTCTCCTTCGTTACTCTACCTCCCTCCTTATTCGCCGACAAAAAAGCCATTTATCTCCATACCCCCCCACCTTTTCATGCGTTCTCACTGTCTTTATCTACCTCTATATGTTTTGGTGTATTGTCTGTTCTTTTCTATTCTACTTTGCCATGAATGAATGAAACTAACTATATTACTATTACACCTCGGGCACAACTTTACTGTTATTAATACTATTATTATTATTATTACTACTACTACAACAACCACTACTACTTCTAGTATTAGTATTTTTATTACTGTTATTTGAGCATTACATTATTCCCTCTTGTTATAACTTGCCATGTTTCTCCTTTTTTTTTACCCATCCCTACTTTAAAAATCCCTTTCTCAATCGATTTTGTTAACTTGTTCTCTTTTTTATTCCATTCAGAAATTAACCACGTGATAATGTTTTTTTGTTTTTATTTAGTTTGCTTTGTATTATTTTATCTTAATTTTATTTACGTGGTATTTTTAAATGTAATCTAATGTCTTCATAAAATTTTGTCTTGTAAAAAGATATCAAGTTGATAGGAAAATAGGCGGCTAAGTTGACCATCCGGATCAAAAATGTTTTTCCGTTGCTTGTTTGTTCTACCATAATCTACTTGCTTTGAATCCTCTACGTAAGTGCGAAAAATAAGTAGATTCTCATAAAAGCATACGAGAGTTGTTTTTAAAGAAATTTAAATTTCGAATTTAAACTACGAATAATAATAATTGTTTGGTACTTAATATTTCACTGCAGTTTATCTGTCTCCTTCAAAATACTCCCCGGTACTGTTAATAATGCATTTTTCTCTTACGGGTTTTGTTTTCCTCCCCGAATAATATTCCATTTTGCTAAATTTGTCCTGTTTGTGGATAAATTATTTTTAAGTGTTAACACCGGTTAGTTAATTCGTTTAAGAAGCTGCGTGTATCTTCTAGAACATTGCTTAGGCTATTACTTTTGTTTCGTAATTATAAGATTAAATCATGATATAAGAGTAATGCAGATATATCGTAGTTCTTAGTCGTGTAATTCCTATTATACTGTACACTTCTAAACCACTTTTGGAAAAATTTTTCAGCCGTCTTTTTTTAATGGTGTTTGTAGTATCTGAAGTGTATCTTACCTTTCGATTTCAACATTTAACGTTTTTTTTTCTCGCTACTATGTTGACGACCGCATTACTTATATTTAGCAATGTACGCAATTTATATACATCAATTCCTTGTTCTAAATATTAGGATTTATGTTGTTCAATCGTGAAATAAAGTAGTAATATCTTTTTTTTTCTTTCTTTTTTTTAAAAATTTTATCGTGTGTTTATTATTATTTTATTTATACCATCACTTATTAGTTGTTTTTCTTTTTTTTAATGAATGAAATAGCATCTCGGTCAAGAGCAGTTATCCTTAAAAGCGATATAAAAACCTTGAATCCTGTTTATAGAGTTAAAATATTAAGAACAGTTCTGATGAGGCGGTAAAATGCATACAATAAGCTGCGCTTAACTACAGTACAGCGGAATAAAGTTAACAATCCGGACCGATGAATTATTTGCCTATGTTAAATAGTGCACGGTCTAACACCGGATGATTATCTGTGAGAGAAATCGTTATTGTTTCCTGCTGCTGTGTCTGGACTGTTATTTTATCCAGATTCTGAATTATACGTTAAATTATCAGTTTGTTGTTAATATTCTACTGCTAGAATGCAGTTTGCGAGATATTAATGTAATGAGATATCAAGATAGTAATATAAAAGTATTTTTATATTATAGAAGGTTTCGTATTCCTCTTTTTTAATGAGTTATATTAATGGTCTAATACCGTTGAAAACAACCTTACTGTATAGTCTAAAAGTACGGGTAATTTTTTCATTTTGTGTCGAGATATAAAAATAAAAATGTTCTTTAAGGAATAAATTGTTTTTCATTTTATCTTTTTTGTTTCCTCTGTGTAATAAGAAAATGTGTTTTACCGGGTAAATCTCATTTGTGTAGGTTATATTGTTATAATTAAATAACATACTGTAGATGCTTCCGTTTATTTGCCTTCTACGATACAAAATTTAAAAAACCGGAAGATTCGTGTTATGTTATTAAAATACATTTTTAGTACATTACTTTGTTACTTAAATTATAAAAATGTATCTGTAAACATCGTTCATTCAGGTTTGCGTTTATTCTTATAAATTAACAACCTATTTAACCTAGTGCGCGCATTATATTAAAATAGCGATTAGGTAGCTTGCTCTTATCGATAGACACGACATGAGGAAAGGAAACCATTTCTCTGGCTGGTCTTCGAGCTCTGTTTCGTAATTAGCTTGGGCTTTTTAATTGCTGCTTAAGGAACGGGTTAATGACAACAGAAACAAGTGGACGATGAGAAAATTCGATCTACTATAATGGTCCTTTAGACATATTACATGCACATGGAGAATAGTTGCGAGGTCCCTTTTATACATCCTTCGTCCTTTTCGCCTATCGTTCGCAAAGAGGTCGGGACATTTTTATCCAGGATGGTAGCCGCATTTTGTTGTAGCATAGTATTCAATGATTTTGGATCGACTACCTTATAATACAGGGCGCTCCATTGGACCTTCCCCAGAACTGCAGAGCTCGCCATTCTCGTTACTAGAAGGACCGGCGTCCTGAACACTCGTAGGGCTCCTTTGGTCGCCATTCTCGGCTCCGCTCCCTGGACTGCCGCGCTGTTCGTTATCCTCATGGTTGTGAGAATAATACTGATAAATAACAATTAAAGTATTCATGCTTTACAGAAACCCAAAACAAGAAACTAAATTACAAAGGACAGAATACTAACTAAAAAGGACAATTATTACAAAGGACAATTACAAAGGACAGAACTACGGTAACTAAAGTATACACATCTTTGACGACGAAAAGTTCATAACTTATTTCTGTTGCCATGGTGGCATCAACGTAATAATGATGTAAAAGGATTAATTTTTTCCCGCAATGACTATTTTTACTCCACGACTTCACCGTCCTTCGGGATGAAGAAATATTGCATATTTTTAATATCAACCTTCAAGGGACCTCGGTATATGACTTAAAATGTTGCGTGGGTTAACACGAATGTATCCTGTAAATTTGAAAGCAATCGGTCGGTCGGTTTAAAAAAACAGACACTTTATCCATATACATATTTCTATTGAAAAATATCTTGGGATCGGCCCGAATGAGAAGTGCAGCACAGTAACGGATTATTTATTACTTACAACTTTTAATAAATAATTTTTCATCGTAATATAGCCTACGACACTCCTGATCACATAATGAAGCTACTGTTAAAATTTGGTAGCGATTGGTTTAGCGATTCTTGAAATTTTAGCCAACGTAGAAACAAACGGTTCTTTTTTATATATAATAGAGAGATGTTACGACAGAGGTAAATTTACATGCTGAATTTTGAACCGCTCGAATAGTCGGACTTCTTATAGGGTCAACCACGCTCGTCTTGAAATTTGTGTTTTCAGTACTGTTCCGTTTACTACTAAATATTATATGATAGTGTTATAAGCATATAATCTGACGCTAGTGTTATGTAATAGTACCATTCTAAAGAATTTTCATTAAACATTTTTGTTTTTTTACTTTGTAATATTCCTTTTGCTGATCTAAAGTTTTTTTCAAGACTCAATAAATGATTTCAACTGTCCTTAACTGTCTCCGATTCCTTATTATACGATTCAGAACCCTGCTTTCTTTTTACAAAATTTTAGGATTATCTCTCCCTTTTCTCTTCCTTTAAAAACATTTCTTGCTGTATTAATCTTTATAACCGTCAATAATCGATTAATTATTTTATTTGGTAACCTGCTATTCGTTGCATTTCTTATATAATATTAAGTTGTGTAATTTATTCATAGTTGGACAAAATACTTAGGTATAAACCCCTCCGTTTAGTTGAAGCAATTTTAATATTGTATTATTTCACTGCAGAAAGGGTATGTTAATTCGGGTTGTTTTAAGCTGTTTGTCCCATTGTTTTTTACGACCGGCACGTGTAAACCACTTGCGGTACAGGAGTCACACTATTCAGAATTGCTTTCTAAGAGTGCAGTATACAGAATACAGCCATATTGTGAACAGAATGAAAGTGTCTCTTGCAGATCTAAACGTGTCTTACTTTTCGGTGAAATGCTCATGCACCACCCGTTTATTTGATTTAGCGAAGAGAGCAACGGGAGATCTTTCCTTCACAGAGCAACTCTACACTTTCCTTAGCTTGGCATGGGATGCTTATACTTTTGAACGTCTATGTCGTTTTCAGAAGTAATTTGCAACTCATATTAGATCACCTGATAGAATACGGATACGGCGTTGTATGTATATTTTATTTATATATGTATTCTTTTTCGAAATGCTGATTGGTATGATTAAACAAACTTCGAGAACGCTTCTTTTTCTGGTTCTTCTCCAAGTTACTCTGATAACTTTGTAAAGTTTCCAGCGGAATATATGTGAATCGTACGCCGTAATCAATAAGCCTTACACCAAGTTAACTGTTATGAGATTGATGATTAGTTTTCCCTATATTTCTGTAAAATTATATTTTTCCGATTACTTAAATTAAAATGTATTTGTACATGATATTTTGCATCTTAAAAAATACCTTTAATTGATATATTATATATATATATTTTTTTTACTTGATTCTCGAAAAAAATATTTCCTTATAATAAATATAATTTCTAAAAAAAAATTATTTTAAATTGTCAAATCAGGAATAAAACACAAACGTGTAAGTGCAACGGCTTCTATGTCAACAACCAAGCCAAATAACCTTTGAGCGTTTTATGTAAATTGTTGAGTATTTATTTATATATGTGAAGTAGGTCATCCGGTTTAACAGATAAGCAAATTAAGGACTGAAAAAAGGGGGTATTTAATATAGTAAAAGTTATTCTCATTCTTAAGGAATAAATCAAAGTTTAAAGAGAACAAAATAAATTTCTCTTTTTGTTGGTATTTCCATGCATTATATAAGATTCCCATTTTCTACAATTTTAAAAAAGTATTTCAGTAGATTAAGTCGACATAGATTTGTATTCTCATCGGTGTATTACATAACAGCTTTCTCAGCAACTATTTTAAAAAGTGAAATTTCATAAATTAAGATTGTGTATGGAATTTCGTGCATACCTTTTGTTGTTACTTTTTTCCGTTAGTAAAAAAAATGTACGTGTCAGCTAGTAGAGCTTCTTAAGAAGAATTAATGAATTAACTACGAATAAATATATCTGATTTTTTAAACGTCCAATACAATATTAAATGTGTGATAAAATTAGAGTTTTCCCTCTTTTTTTTAATTTATGTCTGTAATTTTTTTTGCGTTCAATTGTGAACATGTCTATAAATCTATTTACCGGTACTCAAAATTATCTAAAGCTTAATTGTTAAGTATCTAAAGCATAATAAACTGTAATTTATAATTACAGTTTATTATGCATAAACAAATTCAACTGTCTTTTTCCTTACAGAAGGGCGAGATTTTCCACAGTTTTAATGGAAATTTTTACTTCCTTATCTATCCATTTTGTATCTTAGTATTAATTATGAAAGATGCACGGTAATTTTTGTTTCAGTACAAAATAAAAGTTTGTTTTTTACCTACTGCATTCCGAAATAACAGTTTTTTAGTGGTGGTTGCCTTATTCAAACTAGACAAATCGTCGTAATTATTAAATGACAAGTTAAAGTTTATTTTTAAACATATGAAAGAAGTTATTCCTACAAGTTTTATTTAAATAAATTGAAACTAATAAGGTTTTAATGCGGAATAAATATTTTACAACCTATGTTGAGTTTAATAAGGGGTTTTTCTAATTGAGCCCAAAAAATGACAGATTATGGTAGCGAGGTTGATTTTTAAAATTTTTCAAGCGCCTTTGTTTTTAGTATTTGTTTTCAGACACCTCAAAAACGTTCACCAATCATAAAAATTAATTATCGAAATACGGAATCGGTTATAACTATGTTCCGCGCGCTTCGCGTTATTTATGGTGTGCTTAATCGGCCAAACAAACACAATTCATCGTTTGGTTAAAAATTCGAAGAGAATTTTTTCCCTCCTTGATATTCATTCACCAATTAGCAAAAGAGATGCAAGGAGTCAATAGAATATTACTGCTGCAAGTGCAAGTGTACGTGAAAATCAAGATTTATATGTATTTCACATCCTTCACAAGAATTGGACCTTTCTTCAACAAGAACAGGCGAATTTTGCGTAAAAATCTTAGTCTTCACCCGTAAAAGATTCAACTAACTCGTGAATTAAAACCACGCGACCATGCTATGCGCCTACGAATTGCTTATTGGACTCAAGAGTAGCTCGAAGTGGATCCAAATTTACATTAAAAACATCATCTTTTCAGGTGAGGCTCATTTTTGGCTTGATGGTTTTATAAAAAAAGCAGAATTGCCGTATTTGGGATGATTCCAATCCACAAATGATTCAGCAGCAACTATTACTTGCGGAAAAAATTACTGTTTGGTGTGGGCTGGTGGAATTATTGGGCCATTTTCTTTTTCCGAAAATGAGCAAGATGCTGAGTAAATGGTGAACGCTAACGAGCTGTATAATTCGTGATCTTTTGTTTACAAATATGGAAAATTTTGATTTACATGAGATTTAGTTTAAATAGGATGGTACCACACGCCAGACAATTCAGTTATTGCGTCAAAAGTTTGGTTATTCGATAATTTCACGTAATTGTGATGTCGGTTGGTCACCAAGATCATGTGGTTTGACTCCCTTAGATTTATTTCTCTGGGTTTATGTTCAAGTCTCAAATCTATAGCGACGAACTACAAACTAATTGATGACTTGAAAATAAATATTTGACGCGTTATTAGTGATGTCGGATTCAATCTCATTTATGCGAAAGTCACGCAAAATTTTGTTATAGACTTGTCTATATGAAGAAAAGCCGTAAAGTCGGAATGAATGACATTGTTTTTAGCTTCAAAAAAAAATATATATATATTGATATTACACATGCTTTTTTTATTTTATTGTACATAAAAATGAAAAACGTTTTGTTTGTTATTTACAGTTTTACTTTTGCGCTGAAAGATCCTATATAATTTTTTAGTTTTCTTATGTGTGACGTGTTCTGTAATAAGTGAATTCTGAAGCGACAAATTTCGCCGTCGTTAGTTGTGTCTTGGTGCTTCTAGGAGAAAAGCAATGAGTGTATCTTTCAAAATTATAAGCCATAATTTTTTTTTAGCATCGTCTCCAGATCTCTGACCGATATTGATGTTGATTGAGTAACAACGACTAAGTTATTCTGACACAGCCGAGTTTAAATCTAAAATAAAATATTTGTATCTTAAATCGTACTTAAATCGAGTGAATTATTTAGAACAATTAAAATTACGTAAATAAATTAAAAAGTCATTAGCTTACATTTTCCCGGTTATTTTTTTTTTTTTTTTGTGTATTATGGAGCGGTTAATTTACAGATAGTTTATAAAACGTATTGTAATTCATTTTTAAAAAGATGTGTACGTTAGCTGCTGCTTTGTAGTATCATTATTATTTTAAAGAGACTAGAAACAGTTAGTATTTATTTACTACTGGAACGTGCCGTTTCAATGAATTCCGTATAATTTTTATCGCTATACAACGAACGGCATATCTTTCATGTGTACGCACATGAATTTTGAATGGGTTCGCCTTGTATTCAAGACAAGTAAAGAAAGCAAAAAGGAGTTGATGAATTAGTCGGTAGTCGGTAGTAGTTCTTGACGCGGCGAGTTAAAAAATAATAATGAAGAAAAAAAATCAAATGAGTTCCGACAACGACCCGCTAGGTCGTTGTTGTTCATTCATTCATTCACCGGTTCTTTTCTTTCGTCCTTTTATTTTCTTTCTTTATTGCCAGTTTAGAAAATGGAAAAGAAATAATGTAGAGAACGTGGACTGTTCATAACAGCGCGCTTCCGCACTACATTTAAGACTTTAAACACTCCTTCTTGTTATTTTTCAAAGAAAAGAGAAATTATGATCGCTTTTTTTAACGTTGTTGACCTATATATTTTTATTACTCAATTTTTAAATATTTTTATTTATTTTATTAATTCTGACCACAGACGTATTTAAAATTATTAACATAACTTACAGCAGAAGGTCAAGGCTAATAATTTTTTTGTGATCATGCATATAGTTTTTTTTAAATACTGTATTAATAATTTTTTTTCCTTGAATGACACTATATTATTCGTATTTGTAACGTTAAGCTTAGCAACAACTTATAAAAATTGCTTCTTTTAATTTTATTGTAATTTTAGTTTTCAATCGGTTTGTGTTCATTTTTCCTTCCTTGTAAAGGAATTATTGTGATCGCAAAAAATTTCGGTTTTCAGATTTCAACGTAAGTATTCAGTTTGACCATCCCTGAATCCATTTTGATTACTTTCGACGTGATTTCTGCCGTACGTACGTATGTATGTATGTACCTCGCATAACTGAAAAACGGTTAGCGGTAGTATGTTTAAATTCAAAATTCAAACAAATTTGGATTTTGCACTTTTTCTTAACTGCCGTAATAAGCCCTCATTTACAGCTTTTCAACAATATATCATATAAGTGGTACTTGTTTTCATTGGTTTCAAAGTTATAACCAAATAAAATTTTAATTAATGAAATGTTTGGATATTTGGGAATGCACATAGGTTCGAATCAGACTTCTACTTTTTTTTAAATTTAAATATATTGATTTATTAATAATTATTAACCTCTGATTGTAACAAAATTTACATTTTGAAAAAAAAAATATATTGAGATTGATAAAAAATAATTCTGTAATAACAATAAAAAAAAATTATATATGAAAAATACCAGAAGTTATTAATGAAATAAAATGTTATGTACTTTTCATTTTTTTTAAAAATGTGTGTATATATAATTTAATAGGCGTACAAGAAAGTCATGTGTTGTCTATATCAGATTTTTTCTAGACGTTTACAATATGTATTCAACAAACTTAATAAATAAATATACAGAAAATAAAAATAAAACTTTTTTCCACACAATTTGGTAGGATCATACCTACAACGAGGTTTGATAGTATCAATTGGCACTATAGCCATCATTGTATTATTTTTATTTTATTTTTTTGAGATGACGGACATCGACCTCTTTGGCCATTTTGCCTTATGAGAATCGAAATTTGTACGTATGAAAAATGCTACGGCCTGACGGTGATTTCAATCCAGGACCTCCGGATTAAAGGTTGAGGCGACCGCTCTGCCACGGAGATCGGCATTATTATGGAGTCTATTCGGCCATTTTAATCTTCACTCTCGATATTTTCAGTTGAGTATGCCCGGATAACACTATAGACCGTGTTTCACAATTTCTTCTTGTCTTTGCATTTCTTAACAAAAATGTAAATAAGGAACTAACGTTCCTTAGTTATTTGATGGTTTATATTTTAATGTGATTCTGATGGATTCAGAAACATCTAAATTTATTCCGAACTTTTGTTCATTTCTATAATCTGCTCCTCTACGTTTATTATTACTGACTAAGTGCATTAAAAATTGGATAATTTTATTAATTTTTCTATTTGGAAATCTATTTTAACATGCTCGTATTTCGTTGAAGGAGTAAGGCTGCTATAAATATAAAATGACATGATTTATATTTATTTAAATTTTTTTTAGTGCGTAATTAATTTTTCAGCTTTCGATTGTGAGTAGTGTTTTTCTTTAAATGGCACGAACAACCATACAGCTTGTAATCGGCCTGAGAAATACAAGCTATAGAATGATGCATTTGTTTCAAACTATGTAAAGGTTTAATACCGGCAGATTCAAAAAGGACTTCACTACTTAAAAAGCGTATAAAAATTTATGGAAATATCGTCAGATTCTGTTTAAGGTCTCATTTCATTCAAAACAGATCAAGTTTTGATTCATTAGTACCGAATTCGGCCACCAGTGTAATAAAAAATGGATACATTTACTGGTGCGGAACGTGCTCGCTGTGTTTGGTTTCACGATTGGCAGTTCACTGTAATTTTCGTAGAGAACGGTAGGGAGCCTCCTACTAGGCGTACAGTTTACTCTTGACAGCAAACCTTCGTTCAGACAGGTTAACACATAAAATCATCAGGACGCCCACGCGTCCTAAAGCTGACGTGGAACAACTCGGAGAAAGCTTTTCACGTAGTCCGAAGAAATCAGTTCGATGTGCATCACGTGAGACTGGAATTCCAGAAACGACTGTTTGCCGCGTATTACCTAAAATATTGCCCTTGAAACCGTACAAACTAACCGTGTTTCGACACATTACAGATGACAAAGTTACTCGGCTGTAGGTTTGTGTGGAAATTATGTATAGAATTTCAAGTAGGGATACATTTTTAGACGATGTAATTTTTAGCGATGAGTAAGCGTTTCACATCAGCGGCAGGGTGAACATCCATAACTGCCGAATATGGGGTAGCGAAAACCCTCATGAAACTTTGCAGCACATTCGTGATAGCCTTGTAGTCTATGTGCCGTAAGCGAACAAAGATTGTACGGAACATTCTCTTCTTCCAGGAGCCAATGGTAAATGATATCGTTTATCTGAACTGCTTCAAAATTTTCTAATTCCTCAGTTAGACGATGATGACTAAGATGGACTCCATTACTGCAACAAGACGGGGCACCACCTCGCTACCGCCTAGAAGTCCGAGATTTTCTTGAAACTCGATTCCCAGGTCGGTGAATCGGTCTTGAAGGTCTAATTGCACGGCTATCTTGCTCCCCAGATTTGACCCCATTAGATTTTTTCTTGTGGGGTTTCATTAAAGATCGGGTTTATGTACCATCTTTGCTTGTTAATCTTGTAGAACTAAGACTTGGAATTAACGCCGCAGCTGCAGCGATAACGCCGGACTTCCTAACTACAGTCTGGAATGAAATCTACTTCAGTTGGGATGTATGTTGCATTACCAATGGAAGCCGTATTGAACCAAAGTGAATATTGGCTGCCAATGTTTTGCAATGAAACGAGACCTCAGCCGAATGTGTAAGTTATCTCAATAAATCTTTATACGCTTTAAAAAGTTGTGAAGTCTTTTTTGAATCACCCGGTATATTAGGGAAAAATAAAAGGGTTATAAACAAAAAAATAAATTGCATTGGATATAATCGTTAAAAAATAAAGGAATTGCATTCATGATAACTAGGTAATGAGGTTTTGTCATTTAATTAGTGCTTTGGTTATAGAAGCTCCTGCTATAAACCGACCGGTTTTTATAACTATGTTAAAACGTTATTTTATAACTTTTATTTAGCTCGTTTAGATTTCTTCCAATTTTAATTCTGAGTACTATGTAGAATAGCAAAAATAGTGTACTGCAATTTATAGATGTGCGATTTCCATTAAGGAAATGTTAGTTAAAAAAATAAACTATTTTGATTCTCTTGCTCATTAACATCGGCATTACCTTTTTGAAGTAGAAATCTGTTTTAAAATCTCGATATTTTTGCAACTTTGATTTAACAAAAAAAAATTATAAGAATAAAAAGTACTTAAAAAAAAGTATTATGTTTTTCTAACTGAACAGTTAGGAATTTGAAAAATATTCACACACTTCGAAAATCATGCCAATATCGGTTTTATTTTTATGTTTGTATACAATCGTTGTGAATTATAAACGGCTGTATTTCCGAAACGGAAAATGAACTGTCTGTTCTTTCGTCTAATGGTATGTGAACTGATTGCATTCGACTGTCAAATTTCGTATCGGCTTTCCGTATTACCGCTATAAAAATAGCAATATTCTATTCCATGGGTCATAGATATATGTATCTCGTACATTTAATAATATAGCTATCGTGTCTGTAAATGTTCCAGATTTGATTACGCGTTAGGCTAGAATTCTTTTTTGAAATTTATTGTTTGTTTGTAGTTGGCAATTAATAAAACGGAAAAAATCAACAAAGCTTGGAGTTTGATGACAGCGGGCTCCCACACGTCGAAATTGTTTTTCTTGCTTATTTTACGTACTACAGTTTAACATTTATTAATATCATACATCCTATATTACTAAAATAATTTAGGTGTGAAGTGGTTTTCCATAACCTTTGGTTCACGATGTGAAAATATGCTGTACATTTAGCACGCCGATGTATGTGATATTAAATCGTACCTTCACTCAATGCAATGAATAAGCTGCATAGTATTATCATTACTCTCAGAGAAAATATTTTTTACCTCAGGTGTTGCATATGATTCAAAGGCAAAAGATTAACTGGGACTGATAGTGAAAGCAACATATTAATTTTGTTGTAAAAATATGTATTATGTATTCTTCTTAGCAGTGTACGATTTCACATATAACAATTTTATTTCTTTTTTTCTTTAATCGAGTAATTTTTATTCTATAAGTCCTAACAAAAATGATGACACGGTTATTTCTTCTGGAAATCGGTTCCGATAGGTATAATTCAGCGTGTATTTGGTTTTTATCTTATGTACTTTATATATATTTTGTGTGCGCGTAATAATGTTGTGTTTTTAAGCATTACTTATCGATAGTTCTGTCTTTTTGAATTTTATTCATTGTAGGGTTCTTTTTTCGCTTTAAAAGAAAAGAAACCGACTTTCAACGAAACCGGTATTATAATTTACGTTTTTTAACGTAAAAAAATAAAGAATAGTAATCTTTTCGATATTCAAATAGACGGTCGGTAGCTATTTTGAAAAGAGATAAAATGTGGCGGCGGCAGGGTTCATCGAAAGGAGAAAAAGAGTTTAACATATTTTAAATAACACGATTACCCGTATACTTTTTATTTATTTTTTTTTATTTTCGAATAGAATTGGAATGCGGTTCTATCTAACATGCGGGTTCTACTTCACGACACCGGCTTAGTAGTTCCAGTCGTCGACGTTGTTACACTGTGGTAAAAAGAACTTTGTTGTGTCCGGTTCGGGATTGCTTAACTACGTTTTGCTTCACTCACCAGTGCCGCTGTTTACTAATTCTTTTCAATATATTTCTTTTTTTTACAGTCGAATGAGAATCGATGTGACCTGAATGTTACTTTTTTTAAAACGTAATAGAAAATACTGAAGTAATTGAGTTCGGTCGCTACTACTGATACTTAACTACATTTATTTTTATTTAACCGACCTTCATCCCTTATTTAATCCCTTATTATATTTTTAATTTTTATTTCATTTCACTTTTATTAATGTTGTTTATTTTTCCAATTAAAAGGAAGTTTTCTCCTTTTATTTTCGTATCGTTGCGGCAGTAATAATAATAATACAGAATTTTTTTTAATGCTGTTTGTTTTAACACCTGCCGCTTGTTTTTAGGTGCTTCCCTTGTTAATAATTGTTATTATTATAATACGTATGTACATTTCAATATTTTTTGTAACAGGTAACAACCTATGTGAAAGGAATCTGTACTTTCACTTCTTCATCTCTGCTTAAGTCTATTTTACATTTATTTAAAGGTAAACAATTTCATCCGGTTTTATCTGACTGTGTTCTGTAGAAGACTGGTATGTTTCTTTCTGCTTCGGTTATTTTACAAAAAAGGAAAATTAATTTAGTATGTTACAACGCGTTTTATACGATTATAACTATTAAAATATATAGTAAGTTTAGTATCACTTTATTGTAACCTTCATGATTTGTATGATAAGTGCGCCGTATAAAATGTATTCTATTAATTTTGATTGCGATTGGATATTCGTATAATATTATTTTCGATTATTGAAATTCAATTAATGATAGTAATTTTCGTATAATCTGATTGCGTCTATATAAAGACATTGTTGTATAATATACGATTGTAATTATCTCGTAATGTTAAAATAAAGTTCAAGTTATTATACACGTTGAGGTTTATCGCCCAGGAAGCCTCTTGGGGATTCTCTTTATTGTAAATCATTTCAACGGTTAGAAATTTCGTCTTCGCCTTCGTTTTCTCTCCCAGATCCGTTAAATAATATCGATTTCTTTGTATAAATATTTTAAATTGTTATTTCTTTCTACGTAATATCTTCCGATTATCTTTAGGTGAGGGATTTAAGAATACACAATCTTGAAGCGGTATTATTTGCGGATGAATTTGTATCACCAGAAACGTCAGCGATTGAAATGAGAAGTTTTGAAAGAGAGCAACACGGAAATAAAACTACAGGTTGCAAAGTTACTATCGATTAAGAAATTCAAAGGATGTAGGGTTAAGTATAGAAAAGGTTGAACAGCTAGAGAATGACGTAAAGCATAAAACGCAATGGTTGGATGAATTGGAGAAACTTAAACGGCGGATATGTCGTACCATCAGTGAAAAATGAAAGGAAAGGTTTTGGTGAGGTTGACAGTGATGAATGCTTTGAAAAAGTTACAAAAAGGTAGGTGATGGATATTCCATCGGGTTAATCTAGTGGTGAACGCGTCTTCGCAAATCAGCTGATTTCGAAGTCGAGAGTTTCAACATTCAAATCCTAGTAAAGGCAGTTACTTTTATACGGGTTAAATACTAGATCGGGAATACCGGTGTTCTTTGGTGGTTGGGTTTCCAATTAACCACACATCTCATAAATGGTCGACCTGAAATTGTACAAGACTATACTTCACTACACTCGTACGTATGATCCTCATTCATCCCCTGAAGTAATACCTGACGGTGATTCCGGGAGGCTAAATAGTAAAAAAATGTTACAAAGACGTAGGTGATAGATATTACGATGGATAGATGAGAAATAATGAAAAGACTAGTTAAGAAACCGAGGTGGGTCCTAACGGCAAGAATGTTTGCTGGGTTTTTTTGAACCGGTGGAAACTGTACTTGGAAGTTGGAATAAACAGAAATAAGACGGTTAGATAAAGTTTAAGAGAACTTTTGAGGAAGGAGTTGGAGAAATGAGGAAGCTCAGGACATAGAGGAATGATGGAAAATAATTATAGAAGAAAACGACGAACGTAAAAAGAATATTACCTTCAATATTCTTCGTATGTTACGGTGTATGAATCCATAGGTAAGACATTCTTTAAGAAAATCTTTTGTTTCTCAGTCGGGGATCTTTAGTAATCGATAAAATCCGTTGTTTTGCAGTATACGAGTTTATCTTAGCTGATAAACGTAACATCGTTGATAAAATATAATGTGCTGCCTTTTTCCTGGTTAAAGACACGCCGTTATCCACGGATTTATATTATCTTTAATAAAGATACGGTGTATGAATTCATAGTTAAGACTGCATTTCTAACCTGGATGTTTAATAATTGATAAAATATTCTTTGTAGTATATATCTGAGCCGATACATAAAATCGTTGATAAAAAACTTGCGCTGTTTCTTTCCTGGATTGTTGTTTCTCTCGTTTCACGGTTCCCCACTGAGTTGTTTCCTCTCACTGTCTATCCCCTTTCTCTACACTGCATTACTTCCTACACGGCATATTGTGTAGCTGGACGCGTACGAGCTCTGTTTATGATAACTTGTATTCCGTGGTTTTCTAAAGGCGACTTCGCCTACGGACTAACACGTGGTGTTTTTGCCCGGTTTGTAATCGAAGTTGTAAATTGATTGTTTAAGTCTCTAAAACATTTTAATTCGTTCGTTACTATCTTGCAATTGTTTTCCTTAATAAGTGTTTTTCAAAGCGATATATTATGTTAAAATTGTGGCTATAAAATGCCGTCTGTATATGAAGCATTGTATTCATTTTCAATGAATCGATTTAAGAATATCCGGTTAAATAAAATTGCCGTAATTTAATTACCTCTGGATTGCGATTATTGAATAACCGTGAGTCATGGTGAATTGAAATTATTTTTGTTCGATTTAAGGGAAGCGTAATCACCGATATCGTGAGAGTGAGTTGCGATTTAGTGAAATAGATTCTATCGGTGATTATTCGATTAACATGTTGAATATCGCAGGTTGTATTTGAAGGAAGTACGAGCCGCGAACACCGCACGTCAATGTACTCTCGCATACAGGTGTGAAATCACGGTGTTCGTTATCGTGCCGAATCGTTTATCGCTTATTACATTATGATTTGTACAGATGAATATGTTTAGTTAGCGTTAAAAATTACATTTATTATCGAGCACTTTTTTCTGATCGTGATTATATCAGACGTAAGTATTATTCTGATAATAGGAGCACGATTGTCGTATTTAACCGATACATATTCATTGTAATGAAATTAATAAGGGTATAATTTTTTGTTATCAATTGTACTTATTTTAACCGTTTTCGTTAATGGCTTAAAACGTTGGCAGCCCGTTACTGTGCGTTAAATCGCGACTGAGCGGTTTGTTCATCTTTTATGATGATTTTATTACGTCTAACCGAATGGTGACACTCATATTAGCGTGTCTTCTACTTTTCTTTTCCTTGTCTCAGAAATAATTCTCTGCTTGCTGTTCAAGTTTAACCGGAAAGGAATCCTTTATTGGAATATTTGAGAAAATTTATGCGGAATTTTATTATATTTCTGTAATGATACAAAATTATTTAGCGGCTACGTTCTTTGTATGTTAGATGGTTTACACTAGATTGTATTTTGTTATAAATAATTTATCCTTTTTTTTATCGATAATTAGGTCTATTTTGTACTACCAAATGATGTTATTTAATTTAGATTTAATCGGTAGTAAATATATTTAACTGTATGCATTACTTTTGTTTTGAACCCGTGATGTATTTGGTAAATGTTGAACACAGTTATCCATTGTTGCTGTAAATTGTTCTCTTCAATCAACCGTTCGCTTTGTTTAAAACGTTTTCGGACCGATTGAGTAGAATAACTCGTAAATCGAGCTTAAGTTTGGTCTTGTTATATATTTGGTGCAGGTAAATTTTTATTGTGTTATTATTGAGTTTTATTTTGCTGTTTATGTAATAACACTTTTTAGTGTTGTAAAGAAACCTTTTGTCGAAAAATTTAAGTTAAAAATATAGCGTATACCTTCGCAGTGTTAGTAATAAAAAAAAAGGATAGGAGTTAGAATTATGTAAGATTTGTGTGCTGTACCTAGATGGTTGTACTGTGATTTTGGTAACCATACTATTCGTATTCAATATTTATTCTTTTTACCCACGACGGAACAGAGATGGTATATGTTTGAGGTAAGAGGTGTGTGTGTCTTATTACCATTTTCCTCAAAAACTACTGGACCGATTTCGATGCGGGTTTTTTGCATTACATAGGTACACATCAGACCAGGTTCTTAGACATATTTTTCGGTTATTTGGCCTATAACCGAAAAATTTCGTGGAGAAAAAGCAGTTTATTGCGGTACAGTTGGCTATTCTTAAAATAATTTGTCACTAGGGCTTTTAGTTATGAGAATACAGGATGCTGCTTGGAGATTGCCTTCCAAGTTAAATCTTGATGAGATTATTTGCCTGAAACCGATGTTCTCCTTTTGGTTAGATCGTCTTTTTCACCATACACCCGTTTTCCTTATATTTGAACCCTTATTTTCCAGTTTACATTCTGTTGGTTTGTGTCCAGCACTCGGTATAATAGTGCCTGTTGATTGAACAAGTACTTTATATAATTGCTTGGCTTATGGTGTAAAACCATACCTCGTGTTATTCACCGATTCATTCCATAGTATATATTTTTATTACGGTAATAAAAATTATTATTTTTGTAGTTTTAACATTCAGTTGAAACTTGTTTCTCGTCGGATGTGTCGTATGATGATTATGATAATGATGCCGTTTATTTCCATTACTTGCCGAAGTGGATTCATTTTTCACGTGTATTATCTGTCTCTCATCGAAATACATTTCATCTTTTCATTTTTTATTGATGTTATTTTAGTAATATTCGCGCCTCTAATAATAATATTAAAAAGAATATTATTTTTGCTGTTTTGTTAGTTTTTTTATATATAATTCTTTAAATGAGAATCACCGGTTTTCAGATTTACAGGGATAAAACTTATTTTGTTAAATAATAACGATTATAATATCTCTCTGTATTTTTATCGATTGTGGAATAAATGCGATGTTGCCAAGAATCTCGTTCATCTCGGCACAATCTGCTGTTGTCTATCTTGTTTATAATAATAGTACTGCCACTACTACCGACTGTATATTCATTAGTTTATTCAGACCACGTGCTGTTATTTCCTTGTCAAGGTCATGATTCTTCTCCCCTCCCTCTTTTCCCACCCTCTTTGCCTCTTTCTCACATTTCCCCTCGCATTCTATATCTACCTTATTACATTATACATCAGGTCTGGTTTACATAAATAAATATATATATTGGTCGCTGGCCTTTTTTTTTTACTTCTTTACGATCGTCTGTCTTAAATAACTTCAACGTTATTTAATACTACTGTTACTATTATTATATTAACTACATTAACACATATATTTCACCGACTCTTGCACGCACACTTTTACTATTACTACTATATTCATTCAAAAGTTGTACAATATGAACTCGTATGACCTTGACCGAGTTTACATTGATAAGATTATTGATTGTTTTAACTTTTAGTATGCCTGCGTATATTTATTTTTACTATTAATTTTATGTTATTCTTTCTTTTTTTTGTTTAACTTAGTTTATTGATAAATATATACGCTTTGTTAGACGTGATAAAATTGTATTGTTAATTTTTCTCCTTTCCGGTTAATTATTTATTTATTGTAAACCAATTTTTTTTTATGTGATGTTTTTTTCGAATTTGGTATTCAACTGCGGTGATACAGTTTCACGTTTACTCTGTATCATATGGAAATTACACATTTAGAATGATAACTTTATTATGATGCACACCTTCATAAAAAAAGTTTTACTATTTGCACTAAAGAAAATTTTTCTTTTTATTATTTTGTACCCCGTTTAGAATAGTAGTTTCTTAATACTACTATATTGTAGTATTAAGTTCATTAAGTTCATTAAGTTCAAAAATAAATTGAACTTGCTACAACTAATTATAACGTATGTATCCTTCTGTAGAAATCTGACTTAGTGGTAAATTTGTACGTGCATACGTTCCTTTATAAAGTCTGTATCATAATGAATAACTTTAATCTCTGAAGAAAAAAATATACTTTTTTATGTGGGAGCAAGCGTTTAAACGAATTAACGTAGAGTTGTAATCTGCTGATTTCATATATTGTAAAATGCCTCTATATCAGGTTTTTCGGCTCGTATATAGGTGCCCAATAGCCTGGAAGGAATATTGAAGTTACTCCGTGGGTGTTGTTATTTGTGTTTTATCGTCGGTTTCTTCGCGGGTTCGTTCTTATGATCCACTCGTTTTCGTTATCGGTTTGATGATCGATCCGTTATTCCTCATTTTGGAATCTGCGGTTGTCACGTATGCCGAGATGGATACCAGGATCAGCGTAGCCGGTGTATCCTTGTCATGATCTCGTGAGAAGAGATTGCCTCTAGACTTTTCTGCGGAATGGGGATTGAGTTTACTGAACGGTGGGTACTCGGCGAATCTCATGGGAAAAATAATTATAGAGTAAAGATAGGATTTTTAGTTTTTTCTAAAATACATAATAATTCTGATCGGTGGGTACTCGGCGAATCTCATGGGAAAAATAATTATAGAGTAAAGATAGGACTTTTAATTTTTTCTAAAATACATAATAATTCTCCCTCTTAATTAGTTTTATTGGTACCTTTACTTTCTCAACTTTTGGTCAGGTTAAGATTTTTATTTAGTAATAGTTTATCCTTACCAATGTTTTGCTTTTTTGTTGAATTTTGGAGTGTTTCTTAGTAATATTTCATTCTTTGATAACAAAACTTCCATTTCAAACCTTAAAAATTAAGTATTGGTTTAATTGCAGCGCAGTCTTTCACGTTATTCTTCTTTCGTTTATATATTTATAAAATTCGGCCTAATACTACTACTATATTATTTTTAGATCCACATGAATGCCTTATTCTGAAACAACGTGGATGAGAATTTCTTAGATTTTTTGATATTTTTCCTCTATAATCCTTCGCCTGATAAGCGAAATACATTTTGAAAAAGTATTATTTAATAAATAAAACTATTTAAAAAAAAAATAGTGTGGGTGTTCAGTTCTTTATGCAGCATTCATCTTTAAGTATGACTTTAGTCGTTTAGTGTTACTCCAGCATATGAATTTTATATGTAGAGAATCTCCTGAAGGAAGGGTGACCCCGTACCGGAAAACCAGACGTTTTACTATAAATTGACATTTACCGTTTGTAGTTTTCTTTACTTATCCCTTATTAATAAAAATCTTAAAATTATCCGTGAATTAACACTCAACTTGTTTGAATTCATTTACATTTTTTTTATTTTTATGGATAAACCGTTTACATTGGTCGTGCATTCTATGAGATGATAGCCGTATAATAAATAATTTACTGCCAATTTTACTATAAAAGGGTAAAGTAAATACCAAACGCATAATCTTAATGACGTAAGTTGCGCCGTAAATGCCAGTTAACTGTTACTTTTTTTTTTTTAATTTATACAATGGTGTATAAAATGAAGAGATGGCTGTGTAACCTTTTAACTCCGTTCTATTGTTTATGTTTTAAGATATAATCATCCATGTCTGTTTTAATATTTTATTTCTTGAAGTCAGAAGCAGCTTTAAGTCGACTCGCTGTTATGTTCAGTAATTATATGATTTATTTAGCTGCAAGAGGGTACGTACTTAGTTAATTTCTTTTTAACTTCCTTCTTAGCTGTGTAGACGTGTTTCTTGTACAGCTTTTATCTTGTTCTTAGATAAAAGATATTGCGAGGAAATTACTGCTGTTGTTTTGTTTAACCCTTTTCTTCCTACTCCTTTCTATTTTTACTGTGTAATCTCATTGTCTTAAGTAACGGGAAGTTAATTTTCTTTTTTATTATGTTCTTTTACCGCATCTTTTCATTATTATTAATATTTATTTTTATTTTCTTACTTACATAGATTTAGTATGTACGTAATAAACAGATTCTTTTATCAAATAAGGACGTGGTTGTTAGTTATCCTTTTTAGCCAACATGTATTGGGTTAAAGGAGTTTCTTTCTTAATAGAAGCTGGATAGGGTACTTATTGAGATTAATGTTCTTACTCCATATATTATTTACGAAACAGAATTTTAAACATCTAAGTGTAGAACTGCAAATTATGGTTGTATTTCCTACATCGGGACTCGTTCACGTTAAATCGCTGTGTACTACAAGGCGATTTAACGGCCAACTGTACGTTGATCATGACCTTATCTTCCGTCGATCTCCCTTGTTTTTGAGTTGTAGTTTCTCAGATTTTCTTTTCGTCGGGAAGGTCCCGGGTTCGAATTTCAATCTTGCGTGGGATTTTCATACGCTACAAAATTTTCATTTCAAATTCCCACGAACAGACTTCGTGCTTATGTAACGATTAATAATAATCTACCGAACAAAACTATAGCGGCCTTAAAAACATTTCATGATATTCCGCTAACCTAAAAGTAACTCCGATAGAAAATTTCAATGTTTTTTCCAACCAGTTTTCCAGCTACCACAGGGTCTGGAGATGTGGGTATAGATAGGTTAATGCAATTAATTACCGCTTGCCAGGTGACTAGGCTGTAGATGTAGTGCAATGTAAGTGTAAATGTAAATGTACCGGTAAACATGTAATCTGGAATAGACTCAGGTCAACTACTCCTGGGGCGTATAGTTAATTGAAATCCAACCACCAAAGAACACCCGTTATCCACAGTCTAACATTCAAATCCATATAATCAGTCTTTACAAGGACTCCAATCTTAGAACTGCTGATTTTGTGATGACGAGTTTAACATACTGATCCGGCGAGTTAAAGTTTCAATATAATAGAGTTAAATAGTTTGTTTATAGGATTAATAAATACTCTGCGAACCACGTTAAATTAAATAATATTCAGAGAAATAATTAAATAAACGAGAGCAAAATTACCGCAAGGCTGAAGGGAAAGAATTAAGCGGTTTAATTCGGGATCGGTTTTTAATATTTTCCATTTGAGAAAAAAGAAGGCTATTAATGGAATTTTGGAATTTTAAAAAAGTTTAATTTACTTGTTTGAATATAAACAAATCTGTTTCAGACAGTTTTGCCAAAGTATTTGTTTTTTTATCCCTGAATTTGAATCTACTTTATCTTGAAAATCAAAAAGGACCAATGTAAAAAAGAATTAATCATATTTTTTCTAAAAAAAAAAAAAAATAAATAAATAAAATTAATACTAAGTTTTGAGCATAATTTACCAAAAAGTATTATAAAATTAATTTAAATTTAGGTTATTATGTCTGCAGGATTGCTTTTTTTACGATTTTTCCGAAATATATCCGAAAATGGTTCCTTCATATTATTTTTTAAATTCTCTTTTATAATCTCAATTAAAATTCTCTTTTTAAATTTAGCGTTCATTATCGTTTATTTAAAATGGTTGGGTAAAAGAAAAATGGCTGCTTTAACAAATCGAAGGATATTTAAATGGAAGAATTAACTATGATGATGCCCCTATTTAATTAATCTTTTCAACGCTTTCTGCACCAATTGCTATTCGTAGAATAGTAAAGGCTAATGTAGGAAGTTGTTATTACATTGTCTGCAATAACTATAATTCAGCTCCGTAGATTTAAAAAAAATATATATAGATATAATGTATGTTTAACTTTCCCGTGTAGATAGTACTATAATTCTACAAGGGAAAGCATTGTAATCAATCCAATTTGGCCATATGTGGTTTTCACCGGATCTTGATTTATTGAACCTAAGAAACCCAAAATATTGGATGGAAATTTTCCCGATGTTATATACGTGTGTTCGGCGTTGGCCTCTAAATCACCTTATATCTCCAGAACTACTGGACCGATCTTGACCAAATTATTTCTATATATGGGGCATCGATGCCATCAAAATTTTTAGCTTGAAAGGTCAAGGGGGGGAGGCTGTAGAGCAAGGTCACCCTCATTATCTTAAGATTTTGTCTAATTAATGTTATATACTTCTTAGCCGCACATATTAACAATTAAAAAATAACGGTACTTGCAAAATCGCACCCCCACCACAAAAGATGCTGCTATGTTGTGACGTCAGAGGGGAGAGGTAGAATTAAATGTTAAATATTTAAAATGTAAATGTGTAACTCGGTCTGGCTGGATCTTGAACCCGATCGCCGGGTTGACAAGGTACTTGGTGCGTTAAGCCACGCGGCTGTACCAGTTGCCGACGGTACAAGTGAAATGTGTTGTATGTAAGTTGTGAAATAACATTATTTTAGTTAGTGCCGACCGTCGCCGCTAGTACCGCCACACCCGCCCGAATTAAATACGGAATGCACGCGCGGTTTAATTAGAATAATTGAATTAAATAAACGAAAAAATATTATGGCCGCGTGACGGGAAAGTCCAACAACTTTGATGTCAGCTTTTATATATATTGGGTATATTTTCTTATTGTGTATTAAATTATGATTGCTTATAGAAATATATTTTTTTTTTTTTGGATGAAAAATATAGAAAAAAATCAGCCGGAATCAGTTTATTGGAATGTATGTTTAACATGAAATATTAAAAAAAATAAATAAATAAAAACTAAACCTACTCGGAAGCCTTTTTTCCTATGTTCTGATTTATTATATAGTATCTGGTTATATTTTCGTATCGTTTTACTACTTCCGGAGAGATCCAATATTGTTTAAAGATTATATCTGTAATGTAGCATAATCGAATCACTCAAATATATTTTTTTCAATAATAATAATAATAATAATGAAGATTTCATACCCGGTGCAATTGCGGAATGAAGTGGTTTCCCATGATTTTCTTCACTCACTTGAATGTTGTCAACTATATGAAACACATCTTCAACTTAATTTATCATCGGAACTGATTGTTTTGTAATTAATACAATTCATTATTTTTAATTAGAACATTCTGACCGGTGCCTCTTAAGTATATATGCATCAGCACCGAAAGAAAAAATTTGTGTAAATCGAATAAAGCGTACGAATAAAGTACCTGTTTATCGTAAACATTCCTCTACTCGGATGAGAGGAAAAAGATAAGAAAAGTTTTGTTTTAGTGTTGTTGCATTTTGGGTGAAATTGTATACATCGGATTTTTTTAAGGACGTATAGACTATCAGAAAAATATACTGAAATTGTGGAATTTAATCCACTTACGATTCTTTATTTAAGCGGTGAAACAATGCGGTGAATTAATTATTTATTTTTTAAGTTACTTTGAAGTGTTATTTTATATTCTATTGCCGATATTATAACAAAAATATTCGTTTCTCATTACCGTTTGATGATACATTGTTAATTGAATACGCTCAGGTACTTGTAACGGTACGAATATTTTTCGTTTAAGATGCTTTAACCTTTAAGCGTGTTTGTCTATTTCAAACCGCTTCTCTTCTGGTATGGAAAAAAGGGAGGAGGCTTTTATAATGCTACCTACCCTACAGTACCTCTAACCGAACCCTCAGTAATTCATCATGCAAAACTCCGTCATTCCTAATAGGGAGAGATATTTCCTCTTCATATAAATTATAGGGCGATATAAAAGAAAGACTTGTGCTGTGTGTGTGCGGTGTGCCGGGAAGCAGAGCAAAAACGGGCCGGGGGTGGATCGGTCGATGGTACGGCGCCGCCCCCGGGGGCGTTACAGGCCTCAGCCCCTGCCCCTGTTCAACCCTCTGCCGCCTCCTAACGCCGCAGTCTCCGTTCGTTCGCTCGCATGCGAAATGCGTCGTTATAATTCTGTATATTGCTACTGACGCATTTCCGTTAATATAAACTGATACCAACAAATTTTATTAATACCATCGTTACATTGAAAATAGATCTACGTCGTTGTATAAATTATATTTATTGTTGTACTTAACTGATTTAGTGTATAGAATGCTCCTATTTTTTAATCGATTTAATTTTGTAAAGAAGTTGATTGAATATTTATAATTTGTTTTATTGTTAGATTTTTTTAATAAATGAAATCTATGAAATTTTATATTTTTGTATTTGCTCGTTCTGTAAACTACAAAATGTTAATAATTATTATTTTTTTTATATAAGAAAAGACTTAAATTTGTATTTTTTTGTTTTTGATTTCTGAATTTTTATTAAAGTAATTGCTAAACTTTAGGCGATTTCTCTTTCTATTTATGAGAAGGGAAACGGTGGGGACTATATTTTGTCCATTATAGAATTAGTTTTTGAATTAGTTATCAAATTATTCCTTACTGATTACGCGCTTATCAATTGAAAAGTTTTATTTTTGTATAGTAAGATTCATTTCTGTGATTTTTTTAATCAAACATATGAAAGAAAGTTTTTGTAAAATTATATGTTCGTTAGCAAAGAGTAGTTTGTACTCTAAGGAGCGGGTTTATCTTAATTCGACTACGATTAACGTAACTTTTCTATTCATTGGTCTTGTCTTCCAGATTTACGTCATATTGACTGTTTTTGAGATGTAGATTTTTAATCGAGTCCAAACATGTGAGGTATAGATAAATTCCTTAACAACCTTATCCATTAAAAACATACCGCTGTCGCAAGTTTAAGTATATTACATCATCGCGAGGAGGAATTCTACATCCCCCTTTCTTTCTAATAATCACGTCGTTTATCGTTTAACGTCAAAGCGGTGGAACGTTTTGGGGTCACCGACAAATTGCACACCGATTATACCGCATTCAGCCGCCCTTAATCAGAGTAAACAAGTGGCAACCGTCCTTTAAGGATCGCTCGCCAGCCTCGACGTTAATTTCAAGAGTTGTTATGAAAATAATCTCGCTCGCTCTGTATGTACTACTCGACTTGTATTTCACCCTACATTTCGAACACGACTGAATAATTGTCTTAACAAATTAAAAAGGATTAAAGATGGTTAAATTTTTATGAATTTGTTTTTTTAATAATTATAAAATAATAAATTAATTATTCGGTATATTTACGCTAGTTTCTGTCATTATTATTGTTTAAATTAATAATTATTTTAAATTATTGGAAACGGGTCTTCCAGAAATTACAGAAGCTTAAAATTATAGTCTTAAGACACTTCCTTCATCCGTATATCAATCCATGCAAAATTCTTTCGGATTTTAATAAACAACTTTTCCTACATCGGTGTGTAATGTTTAGTTCAAATTAAATAAAAGTAAGTAGCAAAGAAACAGTTTTTGAAAAAAAAAATTGAATTTTAAAATGTAAAATAATATAATTACTGCATTGTTGTTATCTAATTATTGTTTGATTATTATTTAATTGGTTTTTGAACAAAAAAAAAAAGGTTAAGTACAGCAGATAAGTTTCAAATAGAGGTTACATCCCTGTTTACTCAGATCCCCGGTTTTTTATGATTTCATTTTTTTTAATTATCTGGTTTCGATACTTATATTATACGCCTATTAGAAACTATATTCTTGAAGCTTTTACCAAGTGAAAATATAAATTTCTATTCCCGCATCTTAATTTAAAAACATTTACCCTCTCGCCCTTCGGAGTTACGTTATTAATGGACGGCTCGTTACTTTTAATCTGGTTATATTCTCTTTTTGGTCTACGGTAAATATTGACTAGTCCTGTTTAATTAACGCTTTATAAAAACTTATTTAGGTATAATGTTTACACCGTTTTGCCCCTTTAAATGTTTGATTTAGCTGATTATTTTAATTTGTTCCTGAACCGGTACACTCAATTTGAATTTATTTAATTTCTCTAATCGTTTTAAGAAATAAAGTCGGAATACAATTTCTGTATCGATTAAATTAACCTTTTTAATGAACAATAACGCATTAATTCCGGTCTTTACTTTTAATAATCGTTTTGTTACAGTTAAATAAGTTTCTTTAATTTTATTTATTAAAACTTAAACGTAACTTTCGTTCATGTTTTTTCTCCCTTTTCCTGTTACACTCCTACGTGAGAAACGTTTCGCATAATATTTAGGCGCGTTACTACGGTTTTAATAAATATACGATCTGATTTTGTTTGTGTACAAGTTCTATTTATTCATACCGTTTGTTAATTATATGATTTCCCAACGGATACGATAATTTGACGTGAAATACGATAGTTTTGTACTCGTCTGTTGGCAGTTTGTTGATTGATCACGGCCTCCCCCTTACCCATCCGCCTACCTACTCATTCTGCCCATCCATCTCTGTTCGCGGGCCGGTTAGCTCGGCTTTGCCGGCCGGCTGTTATTCACGGCTCTTGTTTTCGTTTACATAATTGAAAGCGTAATCAGATGTGGCAGGCATTTAAAAAAAAAAACTTACAACCGACAGAATAGTCCGAATAAATGCACGCGTTTATGATAGATGGTCCGGTTGGATGCTCTGGAAAATGCATACATGTACCCTTCCGCTCCCTCTCGTACTCGCCCTTTTAATCATTCCCACTTCTCTACGTTTATTGTTGTTTGTCGTTTAAGTGCATTATTCATCATAATTATTCTCATTATGTCCATCAAAATCATTTATGATGTTCCGCCCTCTGGTGTATTACTTTTACGTAACCTTTTATCTAATTCGCATCGAAATTTAATTCCTGTCGTACGGTAGATAATATTACAAATGCGCTATTAGCGTTTCGTTTTATGTCCATCCACTTCCTATACCGTTTTATTAATAAATTATTAAGGATGATTAAATCACGAGGTACGCTTTTAAAATAAATACGAATAAATAAAAAGTATTTTAGCAGAAAGGAAGGTAAAAGGTTTTGCAAACGTTAAAGTATCGGAACATAGTTTTTATCTGACCGGTAAAAGAGATCAAGGATCGGTGCACTGTGGAGAAAAAACAAAAGTTGAATAGCGTAAGCAAAAAAAAAAAACTTTCTTACTAAAAAGAAACCTACTGTAGTTTGTAACAGAGGTTTAGGAACTTAAAAGAGAGTTTTTGTGAGCTTTATAAATTTTTTTGTAGAAATACGTACAAAAAGAAAGTGATAAAGTGTAGAGTAGTTAGTCCATAAATCGGTTGATCTTATCTAACGAATGTACTATGTCTTGGACTTTGTATCTTGTACTATGTTTTCATTTTCCCTTACTAAAGTAATGTGTTTTCTGCTGGATTATATGTCATACTAATGATCATCACCACGTCGCTAATGGATTTGATATCTATCGGTATCGTTGATTCAGTCTGTGTGTTTGAAGCACTATTTGGTATTTTTACATTCAGGATTAACAGACATTCACTTGTCCATTCGTATTTTCACCATCGTGTCAGTATCTACCGGTGTTAATGAATAATTGTTTGTGCATCGTAAAGAAACATGTTATACGTCTCAAACGTAGCTGGTAACTACCATGCTACTTCGAAATCGGACTTTCAGTTTAAATTAGTTATCATCTATTTCTATAAATTTAAATCTTACCGTCTAAATTTAAAGGAAACAGAATAATTTTTATCCCGTTTCAATTGGTCAGTTTTTAATCTAATTTGAATTTTTAATGATTTTGAACAATGTTTAATTAGTATCGGTTTAATTTGATATTTTTTTCGTGTCGCTTATTAAAGGGTAAACGTTTGCCGATCGATATAGGATTACGTTCAACACTTGAAGGTGTAAATGAAACAAATTGATCGTAATTCATTTTCTCCATCTCGGGCGATAATAATATGATATCCCGATGTTTGAGCATCCTTTCCCTTCAAACTTGTTTGAACGGAAAGGATGCCCATTTTAATTTATTTCAGTTGTTTATTTCCTTATAAGTGTCTCTGTTGGTAGATCGTTCCTTTGATAGGTTTTTGGTTGGATTCTTGTTAAATATGGTAGACCCTCTTTTGCTTTGAAAAATGTACGGTTTGATGAAGACAAGTCTTTCTGTTCGGATTTGAATACTAGATCGATGATACCGGTGTTCTTTAGTGATTGGGTTTCAGTAACCACACATCTCAGGAATGCTCGACCTGAGATAGTAGAAGAGTACACTTCATTCACATTCATACATATCATCCTCTGAAATTGTACCTTACGGTGGTTCTGGAGGCTAAACAGAAAAGAAAGAAGAAGAAGAAGAAGAAATCTTTCTGCTCAGCTCTCCAGGGAATCGTGCTTCCTAACCGCCGTTTATACAAAAAGTTCATCATCATCAGGTTGAGGTAAAGTCAAGTTTCGAATCCTTTCGATACAGTTCAGCGAAGTTTGACCGGTCGTCCGGTTGACCCTTCCATCTTCAGGTAATTGTTTTTAATTTAGTTCCAGATGCCCTTTGTAAAAAATAAAATTTTTTAAAGTTTTGAAACCTTTGGTTGATTCCAACAACAAATCACAAACCTTTGTGATTTAATATCTAGAGATATAAATTTAAGAAATTATCACTAAAATATTTATTTTCAAAAAAATTTCAACCCTGTAGGTCCGAGTGGATTTTTTTAATCAGTTATTTTGATGAATAATTGCTGTAATCGGTTATATGCTTGGATATATTGTAAGGCGATGTAGTTGAGATTTTCATTGGTGATTTTATATAACGCTACACGTTGATGTTTGTAATGAAATTTCAGCTTGCACCTGTCCTTTCTATTAATACCGACCTAAACAACGTATTACAATTTTATATTATCTGATTGTGACCGTAGAAGAAAATTTCCGGTTACTTTTCTAAATACACCCGGCATCTATGTGTATAATCTTAATAGATCGCGTAGATAGATGAAAAGCAAAATAAGAATAAAAAATGCCGTGGCAATTCCTGTCTTGTTTTTTTTTTCTTTTTATTTAAAGGATGTAGCACCTGCTCTGCGCGTGCCATCTGCCGCCTATAGAAGTTTTAATAAATTGTTTCTTGTTTTTGGTTGTAGTTAGCTGTCATTAAATTTACAAGTTATTTTATAGTAATTTATTACGATAACTTATTATCGTGAAACTTATATTTTTATCGGACTTTTGTTAAAGTTCATTTAATTAATTTTAACAATATTTACCATATTAATTACTGGTATTTTCTTTTGGAACTTCCCCGTATTTTTATTTTATTTCATTTTACCCTTTATTTTACTTCATTTAATTACTCGCAAACATATTTCGTACAGACGTTTGATATTTTTTTTTAATGATCGTGACTTGTATTTAATTCTAACAATTTATTTTTTATTGTTTGGTTTTAAAAGGATGCACACGAATATGGAGAAATTGAAGGAACTGGTAAATAGAAGGAAACCGGAAGTAATCTTTTTGCTTGATAAAATTTTTGGATAATTAGTTATAGCATACGAAATAGTGTAATTGGAATTTTAGTTATGGATAAATTTTTTTAAAAAAAGGTTTACCATTCTTTATTTACCGATCGTAAGAGAGTATTAAAATAACTTTACTATTTTCCAACATAGTTAAAATTGGTGCCTTAATACATATTCGCACGTATAATAGCGGTTTTAGTAGTGTATTAACGTGCCTGTATGTTGAATGTGAAGAAACGTCGCTTTTGCGTCATCATTACGTTCTGGTCGTAACTCTATGTAAAAAAAATGTACGTGTTGCATAAACTGCATACAGTTCAGAGTACTGGGAAATTTCATTACAAACATGAACACAGTGTTACATACTCGTATAGTCGCTAATGAGAAATTGTGACTACATCACCTTACATTATATCGACGTGAGTGAACAAACAAATAAACGCATTAACAAAAGCTGAGACCTGTCAAAAAATAACGTCTGTTGAAAATAAAGCCGCTTTTTTATATCCTAGGATTGACCTATCCCGTTTTCTTCAAATCTGTAACTGTAATTTCTATATTTGGGGGATTGATCATATTAATTTTTTCGTTAGGGGAGTGCAGGGGGTATCGCGAAAAAGTTATTTGGATTTTTTATTCAGAGGCCTTTTAGAGAAAAATTTATTAAAGAAAATTTGTTATCTATAGTGCATATATAAATAACCCAAAAAAACAATTTTTCAATAAAAACACATCCATTTTTTAAAATTGAAGTATATAATTTTTTAAATTCTTTTTCTCTATCTCCGTTCGGTTTAAATATTTTTTAATCATTTTTTGAAGATTTATACTTTATTCAAAGAGCTGTCAAGAAATGTTTTTTAATTGTAAATTACGGAACCCCGGACCTAAAATGTAGAAAACAATTTTACAATGAAAAACCTGTGCAATGACTGTACCCGCGGTGACGAGAAATCATGAAGTACTTTGCCCGATTTTTTGTTTAGATTATATTAGGGCAAATTTGATACTATCCGTCTACACGTAGATTATTTACTTACGTCTAAGTTTCTAAAAGAGGAAATTAGTAGGAAGTTGTACCAGATTGTTCTAATGTAATGTTTTTTGTTATTTATTATTAATTCATGTTATGACCGCAGGAAATTTTTTTTAATGAGATTACGACATTTTTGATGAATTACTTACTCCTCTGTTTACTCTCTTAGCGCTTTTTTTTGTTTGTGTAGTTAATAAAAATTACGGTTAACTGCAAGTAATTGTTTTAAGTGGTTGTCATTGAAGTGCCACTCGGGAGATACTAGGGTGCGGAATTCTGAATGGAACGGTAACATTAGGGTCGGGGGGGAAGGTTAGTGTTGTTTATCTGTTTGTAGCGCTGCAGAGTAGGTTGGTTTGTTAGTTTCAAAGTTCAAGTTGCCGGTAAAAGTTTAACTTCTCTCCAAGAAATTCAGTAAGTAAACTTCATAACTACCATTAAGAGTGGCGCGCTCGAGTAACGGAGATAGTGGATGCTAATGTTTTCAATGTATATACACTAAATGTCGGATGCATATTCTTTTTAATGCGAGTGTGTATGTGCTAGAGAGAGATGGATCGAGCGAGAGAGAGAGAGAGTTAAAGAGAAAGATATCCAGATGCTTTTTACAACTCCTACCGCCCTCGTATCACAACATTCTGCTTGTTTTGCTTCACTTCTTCCCGAATTCTCTTACTACTTACGTCCGTATCTACCTCCTCTCTCAGCTCTTTACCTATCACCGTTCTTTATCTTTGCCACATTTTCGTCATTAAGACTTCTCACCCTACCTTTCCCTTACCCATCCCTATTACATGTACCTAAGATTTACGGTAGCATTACGCTCTCATAACTCTCTGTTACTCTATTCCCTCTTCCCTCCTGATCCGCTCCTTCCCTTTTTCTTCCTCCGCTACCATCACCCATCTTTTATGTAGTATCCCCTCATTTTTGTAAATTTAATTTATTAGCATGGTTTACCTTTCTCTTCACCATTTTCTTCCTTTTTTTTTAATTTTATTACTACTTTGTTTATTTTAACTTCTTTTTATATCATTACCAGAATTTTTTTCATTATTATTGTACCATTATATATAAATACATAATTTTTTCTTACGACGTATTTTGAATACTTTTCCTTTTTATGTTCAATGTTATTTTAATGACTTAGTTAATGAAATATTTTCCTTTATGCTATTAAATTCTACTTCTTATCGATAAAAAATTTTTTATTAGATAATTTTTTTATCGATTTTTCAAAATGACTTTCGGTCGGATGGTTGGAGGGGGGATGAAAATTATTTTTTTTAACGTTTTGAGGTATGAGTAATACGAATATACAATTCACTTAAATTGTGGTTTCTTTATATGTAAGACACACCTATGTATCGAATTTTGTGGCTCAAAAATCTCCAAAACTACAGAATAAATTTCATTGAAATCTATATATGCTGTACCAGTGATTCGTGTATGTGAAAATTCGATGAAGATTGGTCTAGTCTTTCTTGAGTTAATCTTAATTTAAGTTTGAAAAAATTTGAACGGGGCAAGTTAAAAGCGTGTTTGGTTGTGATGCTGCAAGTTGGAACATGGAAACAAAATAAAACCACGAAAATTCGGTCTTCTTGCGCAAAAGTTTTTTGATCATAACTTCTGTTTCAGAGAATGTAATAAAACGCATTGTAGTAAAGCTTTGTTTATCCGTACTAATGTGGGCGTGATGTTCGGATGAACGGATAATATTTTAAAAAGGGAAAGTTTTCAATAAGCCTCTCATTGATTTTTTTAAATTGTTTTAAAATTCCAAATTATTCGAGAAGAAGAATAGAATTAAGCAAAATTTATGAGAGCGCTAAAAATTACATAACTATGAAATGTACACTATTGCAGCAGTCTTAGAAACGGGTCTTAATAAATAAAATTCAATAATATATATAAATTTCTTTGTAACATGAAAAAGGGTTTTCTTTTTAGTTAAAAGGTTTTACGTACACTTAATTTAAGGTTGAAAAAATGTTGATGGATTCGCAGTAAGGGGATTAAGAAAAAGAAATATGAAGGGTTAACGGTTAAGGAAGAGGATCCGGTTTGTTTTTCTTTAAACTACTTTCCTTTTTTTTTTTGTATGTATTTTGTTTATTTTTTTATTAATGATGTTTCGTAATCTTGTAATAAGTTCATACAATAAATTAACAATTGTTCGTTTTTAATTCGCTCAACAAAGTCGATAAGATAATTTACTAATTCTCTTTGGCTTTATTTGATTTAATTACCAGGTTTGAATTATCAACGGGCTGCTATTTTCGTCTTGCGGATTAGTTGCTTCCTCCCACTGCAGCATCTACATTCCCTTCTTGTTAAATTAGTGATATCTTCATCAGCTTCCACTCGTTTCGATATCTTAAAGAATAGCATCCCATTATTCTTTTCTATGTAGCACTAGAGAATCTTTAGGTTGTATCCCCTTAAATACATTTTCTCGTCCGATTGCAGGTTGTACAATATTTTTTCCACGAAAATATTTAAGTCTACTTGTAGTGAAATATGTTCGTAGGTTCGTCGTATGGATTAAAATGAAATCCTGTTTAACGGGGTCGGGATTAAAACTGTTTTACTGTGTCTATTTACGAACGGGTAGTATTAGTTCATTTATTATATCATACCTGTGCCATCGTCTTGTTATTGGTCAGTATTGATACGAATCCGGCTTTACTGTCTCGCACGCTGCATAAAAGGTATATGTGAATGAATTGTTTAAAGAAATGATTGATTTACTTACCGAATAAAAAATTGTACAAAGAATAGACATATGTTAGAAACACAATGTAATAATTTAATTTGAAAAATTTTTTATGTGTATCTGTGTTCGCAGTTTTTTTCGTTAAGTACATAATCTCGAAACTTATGCGTAATAACGAAATTTTAAAGCGTAAATAATTCCAATCCAGATCGATTCGAACCAGGATCCGAAAGAAAGCTGAGACGCTACCGTTTCAGCTACGCAAATATCGATAGAACTTAGGAAAAATAAAAAAATTTTCACAAGGCTATATTAATATATATTGATACCGAAATAATATTAAAGAAAACCTTATATAGAATGGTGGTATACTATTCGCAAATATGATTCTGTGTTTTTAAAATTCTTACCTATCTGCCGGATCGTGTAATTCGTTAAACATATCTCGCGGCACTTTATAAATGTTAATTTCCATCGTGCATCATTTACATGTAACATGACTAGATTTTATAAGTTATACGAGTAACCTTTATTGAATTAATCGCGAATATTATCATTATCTTACGACTGATTTTAATAGCGAAATTATATAAGAAAAATGTCGAAGGGAAATTTAGTTAAATTAAAGGGTTTAATATGATCACGTCTTACGTTTTAATGGAATATTTAAAATCTTGTTAGGATCCATTTTAACGGTTTATTATGTTGTCAAATGCTTTCACGTACCACACAATTCCGAAGATTGGCGAAGTTGTTCGTTTAAAAATCCTGTTCCAGTTCTGGAATGGCTCTTGAATTTTTGAAAGAGAAATAAATCTTCTTGGCTGCACGTATTCAGCCGATCAACAAAAATCATTGATATATTTAAAAACCAATATTTAAATTTTTTGAAATTCCGAGTTAAAAATGATTAAAATGGATTTTTGAATATTTTTTGAAACTCGGCTACTTTTTTAATTTCTTGGTAACAAATGAAGATATCAACTTGACTTTTGGTATGTGTAATCTTCATGTGAATATCTAAAAACCAATCGCTGAACGGTTCGAAATTCTATTTTGTAGTAAGGGGTGAAAAAAATAAAATATTTTGAACAATGATTGCAAGTTTTCCCAATTTCCGGTTGTTCTAAACGAGATTTTCAGTAGATTAGCGGTTGCAAGTTTTCTGTAGATAATTATCTGAAAACCATTTTCGTCTTTTTTTGAATTTCGATTTTTTATGGATTGCTACAGTGTATGGCGTAGCGGCTCAATCTCACAGCCACTGCCACTGTTACTGTATGTGAATGCTTGTAATAGTAGGTAGTCTAAAAATTAGTGAGCCTTTTGCGCACGAGATAACGTAGCGTCCCAAATCTCAGGGTATATGAGCCGAAGTGGGTCAGGCCGAACATTGGACACCTGGCGGTTGAAGCTAGTAGAGTGCAAAAAGTATTGAAATTTTTATTCTCCGATGTTTAAGGTAATAATCCTCCTTGAAGATGAGTGAACTTTCCACAAAACTGTGTTAAATTTTTCAATTTTATTCCGATAAAGGCGCAGGACCGTGAAGAAATTTGTGCTATTTATGGGCAACATATGTTATCATAAGCTACAGCCAAAAGACGGTTTAGTCGTTTTAAATCTGAAAAATGTTGATGTCCAAGATGCTCCTCGCAATGGGCAAACTCACAAAAAAAGTGAATGATATTCTGGTAAAAGTCGAGGAAACTGGCATGTAAGCATTCATGAATCGCCAGTGACCTAAACATCCATCATCAAAGAGTGTTAAATCATTCGGAGAAAGCCGGGTACAAAAAGAAAAGTTGGACGTTTCGGTGCCACTTGATCTGACTCAGAAAAATCTACCGATCGAATTTCAGTCTGCAAATCTGTACTGAAACGTAACGATTCAAGCCATTTCTGAAGCGGTTGATCATGATCGATGAGAAATGAATAACCTACAACAGTTTGCGAAAAAGATCGTGGTCGAGAAGTAAGAAGCTGCATAGTCCGTGAGAAAGCCCACACTGACGCCCAGAAGGTTATTCTGTGCGTTTGGTGGATTGGAAAGGAATCGTGGATCACAAGCCGCTGCCGCCAGACAGTACGATAGACTCAGACCTGTACTGTCGACAATTAGCGCGATTGCACCTAACAATTCAAAAGAAACGGCCTGAACTGGTCAACTGTAAGTGTATCGAATACCACGCTGACAACGCCGACTGCATACATCTTTAACGACCCATCAGGAATTGACAGAACTTGTATGGGAGGTTTTAATGCATTTTCCGTATCGCCTGGACCTGGCGCCCTCAAATTATCGTTTGTTTCGGTCTTTGCAGAATTTCCTGAATGGTATTAGATTAGTTTCAAAAGAGGCCTGTGAAAATCGCGTGTCAAAGTTTTTTGAACAAATCCACAAAGTTCTAAATGAACCGCCAAAGGGTAGTGGCGGGATTATGGTGTTGTCGGAAAAATTGTAGAACGTCATAAAAAAAAATGTTGCATTTGCGGGCTCATGTTATTTTCCAATAGCAGTAAATATATCCTCAATTTTGGTCTCCAAAGGCTGAATACCTTTTAGACTACCTAATGTAAAACCGTGTAGGTAAATATTTCCGATCTGCTTTGCAATTGTAGGCTTGTGACCCTCTTTATCTGGGGTGAACTTATGCTTTGCTGAGAATTGGGGTTCTTAATCTCCTGCAATTCCTGATGGGATAGATCTTCCTTTGTTATTACCCACCTTTTTCCGTTAATTTGTATTCATCTGTTTTCCATTTTCGCTTCTGTTAGTGTTAATCTGATCATGCTTCGTCCACGGTTGAGTAAGCCCCTGATCTGGTCAGAGTAGATATCTGCGCACTGAATCGAAGTTACTGTTTGGCTCTCCTAATCGTGTACTAAAGTACAAGAGTGAATCGCAGAGAACTGTTATGTATAAAATTAAAAAAAAAAAACGTATATAATAATTTATGATGGTTATTTAATTTTTCTAAAAAATGATTTCTTATTTTTAAAAATAATTCGCTATTGCGTATAAAATAAATCGGTTTCAAGTTCGATTATAGGAATTATATGTACAATCGAGAGCGGAAGTTTAAACTTATCGGTAGCGAAGTTTCGATTGTGTTAGGGGAAAGAGAGAATTGTTACAGAAGGGTTGAAAGGTGGTGGTTGAACCGTACGTTGCCCTCGTGTCCAGACCGCTAAGAATCGGTATGGCACGAGCAAGGGTAAACTCGTCTTTTATAAAGCGCTGACAGCTTTCCTTATAATAGGTTGTATTTATGATCCTTAGCTCCATAAATTTATTATTACGCAAGACGTTGCCAGTCAGTTAGTGCACAACGTAATTCAGCGGGGTTGTGGCAGTAGTAGTAGTAGTAGTAGTAGTAGTAGTAGTAGAAGTTGTAACAGGGATATGAACGGTTCGAAATAAAGGGTAGTTCAGTTAAATAACATGAAGTGTAATCTCTTGTGAAATATCTAATTTTATTACATACGTTACAAATTTGCTTAGTTGCGATATATTTTTGTTATTTACATCAGAATTTTACTTTATTTTACTATTTTTATATTTTATTTTATAAGTGTTTTTTACTGGCGACAAATTCTTTAAGGGACCGTTTATTAATTAACCAAAGGAGGAAGGATATTAATGAAAAAGTATTGGTTATTAATAGCAAAACGTTTACGATGTTCTACTTTTTGAATTTCACACTTTCCCTAAATTAGTGTCGTTATCCGAATTCTTGAAATTTGGATTTTAATACCAAACTAACTAGAAATTTGTGTGCTATTTTCTAGAAAAATAATGTAACTCTATGTTGAAAAGTATAAAAAAAAATGTATTTACTATTTGATTGCAGTAATATCTGATAGCTATTCAGTAAAATTAAGTAGCAAAATGTTTTGCCACTATTCTAGTAAAAGCGGCTGCGTTGGTACAAACTCCAGAAATCACAATTATAGACCTAGGATTGTATTTTACAGGGAGTACGATTTGGTATACACCCGAATTATTCAGTTATTTTAGAAAATACTATTTAAGTGATAGTTGATGGTCACGATAACACTTTTCACTTTAAAACCGGTGTTCCGATTTTACTAGATGACCAAAGGACTGACACTGAACATTTCAGTTCAGAAGATTTCACATGTGTTCGCTATCTAAAAGTTGTACAAAGACATTTTTTATTTAACTTTTCATATGTAAGTTTTTCTGTTGGTCTTAATTACAAACTACTTTTACTTACATACTTTTCGATCCCTTATTTTATTTAAACGGGACGGTAAAAGATTTAAAAAAGTAATAAACAAAATGGTGAAAGTTTTTGTATTGAAAATGATATTATCAATAAATAAGAAAAAAACAATAGAATTAATAAAAAGCAAAAATTGATACGTCATCATCTTTAAACACCCACCATATGGAAATGTAGTATGTCGACAAATATGGTTTCTGACCACTAAAAGAACAAGGATCTGGCTATTGAAGAAGTAATAAGTGTTACAAGAAAATTTGCTTTTAGTTCGCCGTCACATGTTCGCTTTGTTTGTATACTAATTTAAATTGTGTTGTAGTCGCTCAACACCTTTCAATTTCATTTCAATAGTATGGATTTACACGCAACCGAGTGATGAATTACGGTAGATTATTTTTTTTTTCTGTTTAGCCTCAGGGAATTATCGTTCAGGTATTATTTGACAGGATGATATCTGTGAGTGGAAACGAAGTGTAGTCTTGTATAGTCTCAGTTCGACCATTCCTGAGATGTGTGATTAATTGAAACCCAACCGCTAAAGAACCCTGTTATCCTCGATCTAGTATTCAAATCCGTATAATAGTAACTGTCTTTACTAGAATTAGAACTCTCGATTTCAAACTCAGCCGATTTGGGAAGACAGGTTCACCACTAGACGAACCCGGTGGCTATGGTAGATTATATTAACAGTTAACAAACATCATCACTTGTCATTTCCTCGGGCAAGAGTCTCCGTATTCTAGCTTCTGATTTCCCGTTTAAGTTTTTTCATTGCATAATCAGTCGGTTTCTTTCTTTATTGAAAATATTCCAAGGTGTTTTTTGAAGACTTGGCTTAACAAAAATTCGCCATTTTAAATTGTTTATCCGGTAAGTTTTTAAACGGCTCAGAAGTTATTGAAATCTTAATGTTTGAAAATGTTAGCGTGAATTATTACGTACGAGTGAATTTCTTGTTCATTTGAGCGATGAATACGAACAAAATCAATCGTAATTAAAAAACGAAAGATTTTTTGCTTTATCTGTAATTAAATGGCGTTGTTCGCTATTAGGTTAAAGATTTATGATGTGTTTGAGTATAATATTTATGGGAAAGTTGCCTCTTAAAATTAATTCATTTATTTTTTATTCATAACCACGAAATTTAATCGTGTCTTTTGATTTATTTATTATCGTCCGTATTGTGAGAATCTTGTTAGAAACGTTAAGTTTAGTTTGAGAAGTTTATTCAAGTTAAAGAAAAAAATAGTGAACGTATTAGCCTTTACATATCGTGACCTTTTAGGTATCTAACTTAGAAAAATTTTTCAGGCTTATTAAAATAAAATTAAACCGGTGTGTCTATAATATCAGGAAAAAACATTGACCTAATCTAGTATTCTGTTCTGTTCGAGTGCGGGAATTTTAATATACCATTGAAATACATTAAACCGGTCTACGACATTTATGTTACAAGTCTGTGAACAACTTTTAAATAATAAAAACTTGTTATTTTTTTGAAATTGACTGCCATTTATTTAAAATAAACAAGCCTGATAAATTTTCGTATTTATCGTTTCTTTCTACATGTATTGTATCATTAATTTTTTCTCGTCTGTGTAATTTTCTTAAACATCGTTTTTTTTGTATGTTAGCGTTACGTTCCAAATAAAACTCTAGTCGTGCAGATTCCAGGTTGTTTTTAGTTGATATTGTCGGTCTGAAATTTTTTTCTTATTTACTTAAATTTTTTTGAACTTCAATAAAATAGTTTTAAAATTTTCCAGATTTCTTTTTTTAATTTACTATCACTACCGTTTTCTTCTTTATCTACGGTTGGAAAAATTTTATATTAATAAGTTTTTAGTTAAAAATTGTAAAATAAATTCCACTTTTAACATTTTTCTTTAATTTGTTATTAATTACAATAAACCTATCAGCGAATTGACCTCGACCAGACCAGGATCATCGCTATAGACTAAACTAAAGAATGGAAAAGCGTTGTAAGCAAAGTTCGGAATCCTACAGTACCCACAACAGCGTAGTATTTGTTGCGCGGCCAGTCCCCAGCTAGGGATCGAAGAAGAAGAAGAAGACTTTAAGAATTACAATAATGTTTTATAAAATAAGAATGAGTCGAGTAAAATAGTTTTTTTAAAAATTGTACAGGAATAAAAGAAAAGAAAAAAGGTTAATTTAAACGTATATATATATATATATATATATATATACAATAAGGAAAGTCAAATTTTGCTGCTGATTCTATTAGCGAAAACAAATGCCTACTTTTTAGTCTGAACAACGTATCCGCTTTAGAACTCGGTAACGACAAATATAACTTTGTTAACCTTAAAAAATAACACGATAAAGAATATCAAAAATAATATAAAAGAACTAAAATTTGAAGTTTATTATTTGTTTAGGAAAAAAATAAATCTCAATTAAGTTATTAAAAATCCATAATTTACAAAAAAAAAAAAAACAATCATATTTAAGTAATTATTATTTTGTTTCTTACGAATATTCCGGAATTTTCCAGATATCCGGTGTAGTTTTCTGGGTTTCGCGTCCCGTAAGCAGTCGCGTCAGTTTTTTGTTACGTTTGAGTCTGGTGTAGTTTTGTACAGACTCAGGCCGGCCATACCTCAGAAGTGTGGTTATTTGAAACCCAACCACCGTAGAACACCGGTATCCACGATCTCGTATTAAAATAAATGCAACTACGTTTATGAGGATTTTGAATCTAAGAATTCTCGAATTAAATAACGTATGATGGTACCAAAACAATTTTGCCTTTCCCGCCTAGATAGCGCTGTAGTTCTAAAAGGGAAAATATTGTAATCGGTCCGGTTCTGGCATATGCGGTTTTCACCGAATCTTGACGTTTTGACTCCTAAGGAACCCAAAATACCGGATGGAAATTTTCTATATGTTAATGTTCGTACGTACGTCTGTGTATCCGGTGTTGATTTCTAAATCACCTTATATCTCTAGAACTACTGGACCGATTTTTATCAAACTTGGTTAGATTACTTCTTTGTGTGGGGCATTATTAAATTTTCAACGTAAAAGGTCAAGGGGGTAAGGCTGTAGTTTAAGGTCACCGTCAGTATGACGAGATTTCGCATAATTAAGGTTATATTTTTCTTTGGTGCATTAGTTAACGATTAAAAAATAACAATATTTGCAAAATCGCACCCTCAGAAGATGATGTTGTCGTCTGGTACGTTGGACGTCGCAGGTGAGCGACAGAATTAAATAAATGAATAATGTTAAATAAATAATTAAATAATGAATAAAGTGTAAGAAAGTAATTCGGTCCGGCTAGGTCTCAAACTCGATCGCCCGAACGAATTCGGTACGTCGTGCGTTAAACCTCGTGGCTAAACCATTCTGTCGATCGTACAAGCGAAATTTGTTCTATGTAAGTCGTGAAATTATATTAGTTCAGTTAGTACCGATAGATTGCCGGTACCGCTAGTACCCGCGCGAATTAAATACGATATGCGCGCGCAATTTAGTTAGAATCATTATATATACAATAAACGAATAATCATTTTAAATAAAATGATAAGTATTTTAAATTTAGTTGTGTGCGTAAACCGCGCGTCAGAAACGATCCGCTGTTGTAGGACTTTCTCGGAACGCGGCTTTAGCCGCGTGACGGAAAAGTACAACTGTGTTGTCAGCTTTTTTCGTTTGTACCAATTCATATCTAATTGCAGGCAAAATAATTCGTTATATTTAAATGACCGGAACGTAGCTAAAATCTGCCTCTTACAATTAAACAAAAAAATTACTTGTTTATTTAATTTTACAATAAATAATTTTAACTTTTGTTTTTTAATGAAACATTTGTTCTAAAGAAGGAGAAAATTGTTATATTCGGCTTTTAGGATCAGTTTATTTTAATTACTTCAAAATATAAAAAAATTCCTGTCAGAAAAATTAGTGATTTTTTTTTTCTGATGGACTACCCTCCATATACGTCTATACGTCTCATATTAATGGGGGGGGATTACCTTAAAAATTAAAGAAAATTCGTTTTCCAAAAATATTTTTTAATGATCAATTTTCCTCTGATATATTATCAGAAAGATGTTGCACTTATTTTTTTATTGTTTTTTTGGCAATTATTAAAAACAAATTTTAAAAACGTTTTTGGTTTTTAAAATTATATTTTTTATTTAAAAGTCGAATTTTTCAAGCTTTTGCTACTTTTAAAATATTGTTCCAAACAATATAATTTATTTATTTTGAAGGAAATGTTTGGTTTAATTAAAATATATTGCAGCACTAGAAAACGAAGAAGTGTTAAATAAAAGTGCTGTCTCAGAGGTTAGATTCAAAATTCAAATGATTGCCTTTATAGTTCGATTTGGAGGTGATGTTAATCGTGGTTTGACTCCAAAATAAAAACATGAAATCGCTACGAAGGAATACGAACATTTCGTTTCGGTTACAGAAATATTATAAGTTGATGAAATAAGTTGATTTTTTAGTTTCTGTGGAAAGGATTGGTGTTTCGGGATGGAGAAAAGACGACATACTAAAACGGATGTGTTTTGAATACGATCAGCGTAATTTCGAAAAAGATGTAACAGTTTACGTATTTAAAATGTTTAAATGTATTGTTGAATGAAAAAGTTAAAAGTTAGCCGAGTTTTCTCATAAGTTTCATATTTTTGACGTTACAATTTATGATAATTTGAAAGATATATTTTAATTTTATAGTTGTAACTTTGTAACTAGATATTTATATAGTTTATAATTCAAGGAAATAAAGTTTAAAGTCTTCCATTGTTTGAAGCTTATAAATGATCAAAAATGTTTATTAATCCGTATATAACTTAAATGTTGCAAAAGAAAATATATAAGAACTATGTTATTAAAGACAAGGAAGCAAATTTTTTTTCTAATTTTAAATTATTTTAGGATGGTTTACCCCTACTAAGATTATTTTCAATTTATTATTTATTGAGCTAAAACAATTTATTATTTATATTAAGAATTTTAGAATAAACAGATGGTAAATACAGATATTCTTAAATTAATTTTATTATTAATCAAGGTTGGTATTGATATAAATTAATTTTATACTAATTTCCACTTACCAACTATTTTTATTATTATTTCCGAGCGCTAACACATAAATGTTCCTGATGATGGATTAATATTCGAAAGCGCTCGGACATAATAATAAAAATAGTTGGTAAGTGGAAATTAGTATATAATTAGTTTCGCCTTATAGTTTTACTGTCTACGGATAGTATACTAAAAGACCTGTAATTTAGTAATATTCTGTTATATTCATATAAATTAACTTAAATGTAATTTATTTAAGTTTATTTTCCTCCTGATTGGATAGAATTAATTATAATAACAAGACATATTTTACTTAAAAATATTATCTTTATTAATCTCTTGGGTTAACCGACTATACAAACTTATAAATTAAATACAGTAGAAGTTTCACTTAGAATTATTCCCTAAGCTTCCTCAGGTGACAATACACATTCATACTCGCATCATACAAAATTCTCCTTCTGATAATTTTGTTATGTTTGTTTTACAGATTTAAAGTTATGATGGAAGTTTGTTTTATTTTTTAATAATAATTGTAACAGTTTTTGTTTTAATAAATCTTTTCAAATTATAAGTAGTTAAAAGTAATTAAAAGTAGTTTGGTTCGGTTTATAGTTTATGTTTTTCTTTTACGAATGAAATAAATTTAATATATATATATATATATATATAACATTTTAATATTAATATATTTGCTTTTTATAAAGGCGAGTAAAAGCTTTAAAATACAAAAAAATTGTGTACATAATGGATCAGGTATATTAAATGCAGCAGTTTTCTTAATAAAGCATATTTATTTTTTAAATTGGTTAACCGTTTTAATTTTTTGATTTAATCAGAGTTTTGTTATCGGTATTATATTGCGCAGTATATAATTAAAAATTAAAAGTATTTTCTTATATTTATTTTCTGTAAATTTTCATTTACCTTACGTTTTTCCTTTCACGTTACAGGTACAAGTCCAAGGAAATAGAGGCGGTCAGGTGCCCTACCTAGGGGCGAGCGGGGGCGGCTCGCCAGGTTATCCTCCTCCTGCGTCGCCCGGTACGCCCGCCTCCGGCTCCCAGTACCCTCCTGGGGGCGGCCAATACCCTCCCTATCCCCAACGATACCCTACACCGCCATCCGCCGCTCCTGGACCCGGTCCCGGTCCTGGACCGGCCACCGCCTCCACCGCCCCCGCTAGACAGCCTTACTCTCCGCATCAGGTATGTCGAGTTATTTATGTAGTTTTGTTATTATTTTATGTTACGTGTTGTAGGCTAATTTCATTTAATAACTTCTTTCCTTAGGCAGGAAATACGTAATCGATGAATGTTAACTAGATGTATTAATTATACGATAAGTTATACGACTATAGATTTCGCTGATATTTGTCTTGAGCGGCGTTTTTTTACCGAATAGGAATTTAATGTTTATAAATTTGGTATATGGTTTTTTGATTTAACTTCAACTATTCAGTTTTATATAATTTAGAATACATTAATTACACGCCATAAGAATTAATTTTGCCGCACGCATATTTTTCCCGAAATATTTACGTTTGAAGATTAATATCATTTATCTTTGTAAAATAATTTCCAACGTTAAATTGATTGCTTTAATAAATCTGTGCGCTAAACTGTAATTATCCCCTTGAATAATAGCGTGCGTTAATCGGCTAGTTGCATTGGACACGTAAACAGCCGGTCAGAGACAAGTAGTGTTGCAGCAGAAATAGATAAGGAGTCCTGTAATTAGAGACCGCCGGGGGCTGATTTTGCGTTCGGCGTTCTCTAGAACACGGCGAATTTTTCAGAACGTGTATTATATTTACACTTCTCTTCATTTTTTATATAATAAATGAAATATCTCATCAAGGATGCGCTTGAGTCGATGCACGGCTTTATTCACTGTTTTTTGTTTTCGTAATATGAAAAAACATAATATTTTGTCGCAGAATCAAACATCGACTCAGTTTGTTTAAGTAGATAACCAAGATTTAATTTTGAATTTTATACTAATAGATCTAGAAGGAATAGAATGCATATGTATATTAGTGACGGTTTTGTTCATGTTAGTGAAAAATCTGAAATTGAAATTCCTGTTAACATTTGGTATAGATTCCATTGGTAACAGAATGGGTTAAAATTATATGTTAGAGCAAAATCGGATGTATATACCACCTGGGTATTCTTACAGCTGCCCTATTTTATAAATGGCAGTTATTCTAGAGAAGGAAGTTTTTTGTTATTGTAAGATGTTTAAGCGGGTTTTTGAGTGGTCAGTTTTTTTATATATTTTAGATCACAGATAACGGTGTAAGATGTTAAATTGGTCTAATGAATGAATACAAAACATTTTTGTGTTTGCTCATGAATAAAGCTATGAATTTCCTAAAAAAAAATACATCAGAGATGTTTACTTTTAAATGAATTTGAGAATGAAAACAGGGCTATTGATAAACGTAATTTTAAAACATTGTTCAGTTAACGTGTCTATCTTTTAGAATGCTGATGTAAATTTATTCAAAAATAAGAGATATTTTTTACAGCTTTTAGTAAAGTTGTTTCGCCCCGATTCGAACCAGGGATTACTTACTTCCCATCTAAATTTTTTTTCATGATCTTTTTCTCATTGTTTATGTAATAAGTGAAATACTTCATTAAGGACGCGCTTGAGTTAAAGCGCGACTTTATATAATGTTTTTTGTTTTCATAATATGAAAACACACACCCTATTTCATGTAGACATTCATAAATATCTTTACAGTGGTACTGTAGATTTATACCCCCTTGTAACTCTAATAATCATGACTACGTTTTTTTTTTTTAAATCTCATGTTTATTTGGATTATTTATTTTTTTGGAAATTGTGTTATCGTTATTCCTCTTAACATAATGTAGAATTCTGGGTGCATTCCTTCTAAAGTAGTACATATTTTATTTCCACTCACTTTCTTCGCTTTTAATGGAAGTTCTTTACATTTCTACCTAAATTAGTTACATTATTTACAATTTTTCTATTTTTCTGTTACGAGATGTGACAATTTAAATTGCCTAGAAGAAAGAAACTCGTATTTCTTAACATTATACTAAATATCAGTGAGTCTGGAAATTTTTCTTTTTTATCGCAGAATTCGGAGAAGACTTAGTGAAAAATAAAATGATTGATTTAATTCGATAATTGATTTTTTTGCCCTGAAACGCTCACGATAAATCGATCTTCGACGGGTTGGCGCATCATGATGGGTGACACTCTTGTCAAACTGCAATTCAGATCTTTTTCTTCGTACAGAATCTCATAATCTTTTTTTTCATCAGCCATTAATCGCACGCTTAATATTCTGTTAGATATTAACGAAATTTGACCACGTATACGTCTATTATTTTTGTTCTTGCCTGTCCATTTCTGAGGTAATTTTTCGTCAGTTCTCGCCCATCTTTGAATGAGTAATGTCGCTTTCAACAACTCAGAACGTTTCAATAAGAATTCTTTTGATTTTCAAAACGTTATGTTAGAATGCTGCTTTAATTTTCACCGGCTCATTTTTACTTTAGCGATGCGTTTCCGTTTCACCTCATACTGCTACTTTATTTTATCTTTTGTTTATTTGAATGTTGAAAATTCTTATTCCTTTTAGTTTGATAGATATATTTTTTGCGATTGATTTCTTATATTTATGGATTTTTTTTTTATTACGTTATGATATTTTTATTTATATGTATTAGTATTTGCTCTTTGTATTTTTCGGCGGATAGTATAATTTTTGGTTCGCTAATAAGATTAAAATCAAAATAATTTATCCTCATCCCTGCCATTTTATTTTCTGTTCTACATTATTTTTTTTTTTTATAGATTAAGTATGACCCTGCTAGATCCACGGTAAGAAAACCAGGACCGTGGAAGGGAGGCGAGTAATTTGACTTGGCTGTTACGAAAAGCTAGGCTTCTATTTCCTCCTAAAATACAAAATACGCAGTGCAATAGAATTATTTACATAAAATAACAGACTAAATATATAATGTAATTAAAGCGGATGACATTTTTGCCTGTTATTTTTACGTATAACATCCTTATATTTATAACAGCTATTCCGTAAATCATAAGTAAATTCTACTATCGACTGACAAGTAATAGAGGTGCAGAGATTAATAATTTAAGTTATTTACTCGTAATTTTTTCTTACGGCAAGGAAGTTGCAAAAACTTGTCATTATCCGTTATAATTAGATTGTCAGCCTTAGCAGTTTGCTTTCAAGCCGTCAGGAACTCGCTTTGCTGTTCGAGACAGGTCGCGTATATTAACGCAATTATTATGCATGAGTTATTTATTAAGTTTTCTATTTCCTTCATTTAATACGATAAATATATTATTTATACTAATTATTATTTATGGACTGGATGTCTTATATAAAATATTTATATTACGGAGACTTTCTTGTTTAACCGTATTGTCATGATTTATTCTTCATACAACAGGTTGTGCAATTTATCTGATAACTGCATTACCTTCTTTAACTTAGCTAACGGAAATCATGTATTACGTAACTGGAGTGTTTTGCGACCGATATAAGCAGTTTTCTTCTTTATATATATACACTTTTTTTTTGCCGGTGATTCCTTATAGTTATTTTGTAAATATAAAAACTATTTCCTACCTTGAATAATTTTTATTTATTTATTTTTTTAATTGATTAACCACACGAAGAATCCTGTTAACAGTTTTAATAATTAGTGAGATGATTATAAAATAATTGCCGTATGCAAATCAGAAATCGAATCCGTTATTTATTTGTCGGCTACTAACATTTTTGTATAAGATAAAAAATTTATATTAGGATATCAAGTATTAAAATTGAGGTTGAAAATCCTTCGATAGTACGTAATTCTTTTTTGTCGCGGTTAATGTTCTGGGAACTTGACGTAGTAGATACGTAAACCTTATTTTAAGTTCAGAAACAAGAGATAAAATTTATTTAAAGAATTTTTGTGGTGTATCCTATCTTTATATAACTGTTAGAAAATCGATTTTTTTTTTTTACTTTAAAATAAAGGACTAATTCGATTTTAAAATTTCAGTTTACGTCGGTCAAAAAAAATTTTCACGAACAGAAAAATAATTTTCTGTTCGTTAGCCATTTTTTTTGTTAGAAATGAGATCGGGAAAATCTGTTTGTCTTAACAGATTAATAGCCATTTTATTTCTTCGATTGGTCGATTATTCCCCTGTATCAGCGATCCGTTTATCGAGAACATGTAAGGATAACGAGGCGTGATAATTTTTACTTGCTTGTCTCTTAAAACAAGACTGATATTACAATTAGCATTAGAAAAAGAAAACATTTTGAATCTGTTATAAAATTCTCTATCCGTTTTATTTTTTTTAAATTCATCTTGTATTTACGTATCTAAAAGCGATCAGAAAGCCCAATTTTTCCCAACAAGCACTTCGATTTTATTTCCAGCCACCGGACTGGAAGTAATCCTTGGAAATACCGTATGTAGAGACGGCGCATGTCAAAGGAAGGCGTATTAACCATATAGATTCCTATATCTTTAGCACGGATATTCACGTGATATCCCTCGGGAAGAAGGGATTAAGGAGTAAAGGGTTTTAATACTGAGAAAGAGTCGGTGTAATCGAACCGCACCACAAAACGCGACCAATAGACTTACAGTAAGAACTCCAAAGCGTTTTCTGATTCATATCTGCTTATTCTATACACGATTAAATAATCGATTGTGTATTATTCAAAAGGGGAAGTAAATTACTGATCAACCGTTTTGGTTAGACCAGTTTATATATATGCTGTAATATAGGTTTGTGTAAATTAATGTGAACAACAGTATATTTAAAAAAATAATCAAATTTATTATATATAAAGAACGTATACTGTTTATTACAGTATTTAATACATCCTCCTCGCTCTTTAATAAACATTTCAATTTTTTAGGCATTGAATCTATAAGTTTTTTTTATATATGTCTTTAATTTCTTGATCGTGAAACCAGACCTTTATCGCGGCAAAGGCCATCTTCTGTTTGGTAGTGCAGTAAATTTTTCCCAAAGTTATCCACAAATTTTCAATCGGGGTTCAGGTCTTGTGAATTTCCTGACCAGTCCCAAACACTGAATTCCTTTTTGAGACGAAAAGCTTAACTTTCTCTGATGACAGGGGCCCAAAACCTGGTTGAAAAACAGCGTTTTCGACTCCAAATCAATCTGCAAGTTTTTGAAGTTCTGGTAAAGCCCAATTTTCCAGTAGTCGTTCATCGTCCCTGAGATAGGTACTGATGCTTTACAACTTGTTTGATATGTTCTGACAAAACAGGCTCATCATCGCTCTTCGCTTACGTTCTGAACTAGAAAATGACTCGTCAGAGAAAAGGACTTTTATCCAAATCTCAACACTCCAGTTTACGTTTGTTTTGGTCCGAAAAAGCATTTTCTTCCTCATGGCGTCTGTATGAAGTTGCTTTTTTATACGCCTTCGTACCTTGCGACCGTTTTCCAGAAGTCTTCTTCGTACAGCAGAATCGTGAATTTTCACACCGGCTGATTTCAGTTTATTTGTAACTCAAAACTATTTTTCTGAGGATTAATTTTATTTATTCTACTTAAAATAGCATCATCTTTTAAGGTGGTTTTACGTTTGTTCTACAGCAATCTTTTTGTCGGGGTAAAATTGTACCCGTCTCAAGATTTTGTCTAATTATTTTATTAACTACATCTTTTTTTCTTTCCTTTTCCTGTTTAGCCTCCGGGAATTACCGTTCAGATATTAATTCAGAGGATGATATGTATGAGTGTAGTCCTGTACAGTCTCAGTTCGACCATTCCTGAGATGTGTGGTTAATTGAAATCCAACCACCAAAGAACGCCGGTATCCACGATCTAGTATTCAGATCCTGTATAAATATAACTGACTTTACTTGGACTTGAACGCTAGAACTCTCGACTTCCAAATCAGCTGATTTGGGAAGACGCGTTCACCGCTAGTTAGTCACTTACACTTTGCCGCTATCTGCCTTTGATTCGTATGAGTATATTCATCGATTGTTGTTACCTTGCTTCTTTTCTTAGGAGTTAAATCCGTATTGTTACTTTTCTAAATTTATTAACGAAATTTCAGGAAGATCAATTACACTAGAAGAAACCAAACACCTAACCTCTCAAACAAGGTATTTTCCGGCAATACTTAAAATAGAAGGAAACACCTGTACTACATCTGGAATCCGTGATACAGAATAACTAATTAAAAATTACCTCTTGTTCACATTAATTTACACAAGACTGTAATTTACCTTCCTACCGGAGATTAAAGAAACATCCAAAATCAGGATTCTCGTAGGTTTACCTTTCATCCGCAGAATTGTTCGGCGTCTCTGAAATTAGATTTTATTATTCCACCTACAAACTAAATATTAATCCACAAATCTCTTTCCCCATTAAGGTTAATTTCTTTTACTGCTTATATCCAGATTAACCTTTATTTATTTAAAAATTACATAAATTTATGTAAATATCACATTTAGACTAGAAATATCATTAATAAAGCCCTTACCAAATTGTTTAAGAACCGAGTTTTGTATTTTATACGTACCTTTTTACTACCTGCCAAAAGTGATGTTTCCAAGTACAGTCGTCTTCTTAATTATTTTTTTTCTAAAATAACATCTATATGAATTTTTTCTGCGGATGAAAATCCTTAACAAAAAAATAATTTTTTTTTCTCTATCCCTTAGTACAACTTGTGCACATGTGAATTTTCTTTGACGTGTAACAGTTCAAACTTTTGGATTTAAATCCCGATCGAGTCTTTTTTTATGATTGATATTTTTAAAACATTTCTGTAATTCTATAACATATTTCCAGTCACATGTTTCGAGAGCTTATGTTAAGTCACATCAATAAAATAATTGAAAAATCTGCTTAAAACTGTAATTATTTTTTTTCCTACCCGATGTGACAAAGTTTCATATTATTTTGACTTACAATATAAAATGAATCAATAAGTTAACGTGCTGAATTCATTTAATTTTTTTTTTACAGCTGGTTATGTTAAAAAATATGAAGTCACGTTTTGTTATATAATTAATTTTTTTACTTATGGCCCCAGTGTGGTATATTATTCTGTAATTAGTATATTAAGGTAACTTGATGTCACGGTTACATGAACGGTGTATCTATATCGTGAGTCACGTTTCGTCTTGCTTATCTCTTGCTCTTTTCGTATTTATAGTAATGTATTTTGTAGTCGGTCGTTACCTTAACGTGTTCATTCATGGATGGTGACTAAATTTAAAAAAAAAATTAAAGATGAATGTTTCGGTATTCGTCTCGACCATAACGGGCTGTAATTTTTGTGGGGGAATTTTCAAAAATGCAAATCTGTCTTATTATAATATAACCTTTTGTTCTTGGATTTTCATCGCTGAATTCCAGTTTTTGATTAGTAAGTTTTTTTTATTAATTTCTAAATAAATTCCCTTATAATAATCTAGAAGACAGTTTTATATTTGTTCTACATTTAAATTAATCTGTTGTTTACACCATCATTGTCTTAATCGAATGACTTTTTAATTTTTTATTTGATTTGAATTTTCAAGAAAGATTTACAAGAATAGAAATTAAATTTAAAAAAAATATATATATTTTTGCTTATATCTTAAAATTAGATTCAACAAAATTTTCTTTCACATTTGAGGTTGTAGTTATCAGAGCTTTGTGATTTGTTTTAAATAAGTGTTTAAGTGTACATATTTTAAATTTCGGTATAACAATATTTCTTGAAAAGAATCATGCCAAATACGCAATAATATTACCGTTTAAAAATTTATTTTTTACGAAAAGTAACCGTTAAAAAAACTATAAATTTAACGGTTTCTTTTAGCGAAAATATTTTTTTTCAATTTTTAATAAAATAAGTTTATCTTATATAATCTGTCTATTTAAAAATAATTGATTTTTTCACCTATCAATTGGTATGAATTTAAAGAAAAATGAATAAGGTTTGTAGAAGTTTAAAGAAGGTGCTATACCATTCATCAGGCATCGCCTATAATAATGAGGCCGAAATTGAAGAGAGGAAAAAACAGTTGCAACTTTTAAAAGTTTTTGTGAACTTTAATTTTTAATATTTTTTGGGGGGATGTTTTAGCACTTTTACCTTATAAACTGGAAATTCATATATTTCTTTCATTATTTTTTTTCGATGTTTTTCACGTCGATTTAATTTACAATATTTTCTTATTATGCAAGGCGTCCCTTTACAACTCCTACGTTTTGTTCGTACATTATGCTCTACGATAGATATTAAGTGTATTTGCTTTATTTTAAATTTGCAGTACATTTTTGAAAATATGTTTTGCTGTAATCAATTTCAACAAAATTTTCTCCTCAATTTAAAACCGTTCGGAATTCTATTGCACATGCTACTTAAAGCGACAATAGTACCCCCGATTATTCGCCTTAAATTTGTGCAAATATTTATTTATATATTATTTATTTCTATTTTAGAAATAAATATTTCTTGTACGTAATATACAAAACCTTTTTTCATAGGTCTTCGCTCGTTTCGATACCAGTTTTAAATAAATATTTTTTTAACCATCGGGACCACCGTTATATATTGCTTCAGAAGATGAGATAAACGATTAGATGAACAAGGTTTAAATAACTTGCAATTAAGATGTATCACTGGTACTTTCTGTTTACACTTTCTTCCTAATTTAATAAGTCAGAGATCCTCCAATATCTCATTTCCAAAAGCAAGTGATTGCCTTCGCAAAACGGTGATGTAATTACTTGTCTAAAAGTAATTAATCGGTTGCTGCAACGTATTAGGAATCATTAGGTGGCCCTACTGTACCAGTTAAACACCTCATATTTATTTTTGACTTTTTTTACCGCCAGTTATTAGGGTACAGGTACAGGCTTAACCGCTCTTACCTAACGCACTGACATCAAATACGCAGTTACTGAAAAAGGTGCCCCCATCCTCAACGCAGATCCTGTGGAGAGCGTTAACCAAAGAGGTATAAGCAAACTTGATGTTCGGAAAATTAAGATATCTTTATCAAGGAAAGGAATAACACGTTTTTGTTAAACGATTTAATGTTGATCGACCGAAATGGAAAAAAAATTACGTTTTGTGCTTCTCTGTAGGTTTATATTGTTTTTTAATGAAATCTTAGATATGTAAACCCTGAAAAATGTTAATTTATATATATTTAACCGAAAATGGTTTTTCCGGATAGTATCCTTTGCTTTTTTAGAATCGCTTTTCCAACAGTAAGTAAAAAAAAAATTATAAAAATGCATTGCGATAAGGTCAGCTGTCTGTAAACGTCACTCCAACGTCAAATCTGTTGTGATGGAATATTGGTTTAATTTTCATCCGTTGTACTTTTTTTTCACTACGGTAATCTTTGACGTTCAATTATATATGATACAGGTTTATTTACAATTGGAAAACAAAGCGTGTGTTTACACCGCGTCACACATTTTGTTATTTAACCGGAGGCGGTCGTTTGTAGGTTAGGCAAATTAATTGAAGTAACATTCGGTTCTATTTATAGAGTTACGTTTCAGCAAGAGATAAAGGACTGTATTAGTAACATTATCGGAAAACAGGGATAAAAGCTATCGGGTATCGAAACTACCCGGGTCGGATATATACGATATTTTCTGGCTCGGGGTACGGGTAATTGTATAGGTCATTACGAGGAAACAGTACACCGCAGCGACCGGTCTAGCTTCTCCCTTCGCCACCGTTCGGTCGGCCGACCGCGCGTCCCGTCATTTTATTCGCTTATTTGTGACAAACGCGAGTCGGATAGCGAGAGATGGGCAAGGTTAAATTTTTATTCAATAACCAGTTAATGTCCTATCGGTCTTCCCCCTCGTCTCTCCGACTAAAATTCTCCCTAGCTTCGTTCGCCTCCGCTTTCTCCTCCTCTTCCGACACCGTTTTTCGAACTCATACCGCGCCGTTCTGCTTAATATTCACGCCACGAATGACCGCCCGATGTACCACCGCTTCGTACCTTCCCCGTCACTAATACCGACCCGCTACACCCCCACTACGTGTAATTTACCGTACCGACCTAGTAACCGCCAGACTCCCTTCGTCTCCCCCAAAAACCCTTTCCACCATCGACCGATCATCCTTTTTTGTCATACAATTTAATCGCGCGCCAGTTTAGTCGCCCAATTAAATGTACACACTCATTTGTCTAATTGGCTTGGCTCTTGCTAGTGATAATTGTGCTCGCGCGCTCACAGCGTACTCATGTGCACGAATTTGTTGCTAGAGCTGTAGTATTTTATCTCTGTCTTTTTCTGTTATCCACGCCGTGGTTTTCTATATACAATTTGGCTGTACTAGGCTGTGTACGATCCGTTTTAATAACGCTTTTGCTGAACGAACTACGCACGTGTAATTTCTAGTATTACATATTTTGAGTTATTCGTAATTGATAGAGTTAGATTTCTAATTTTTAACAGTTAAAGCGGCAATAACAATCAGGTTCATTTTTTAAATTGTATATTGTTGTAGCAAACATTTTTTAGCTGTATTGCAATATATGGTAAATCGTTTTGGACGGACAAAGTGATGACGTTCGTATACATGGTTTGAATTACTCGGTAATTAGATTATTATTTTATCAATAACTAGTCGTCTGGGCCGGCAGCTAGCCCTTCGGGGAGGAAAAGGACTGTATTTTTATGTTAAAGTCGACTAAGCCGGCCCGGCAGTAGTCTTTTCGTGGAGTAAATGGTCTACATATTGAAGGAGAAATTTAAACCACAATCTCTAAGATTTTTTTGTTGATATTCAATCCATTAGCCTTGAGTATAATCAAATTAATTAAAACTTATTTAAACTTATACCAGCGACACCGCGTGGATGTTGGATAATGTCGCCGAACAATGAAGATAAAGTAAAATACAATATAGTAAAATCAAATAAAATATTTTACAATACAGAAAAAAAGAATATTGTTCCACGTAGTTAATTAGGTAGTTTGTAAACTATGTTATTTGTCTTGACGATTTGAATGAATAAATTTCTTGAGCCAACTCTTAATCTTAAACACGACACATTATTGTCGGTGATCAAAACAACTATTTTCCAACAGTAATCCAGCAGTGTTTAGGGATTGTCCTTGTGATTTGTTGATAGTTATGCACTGCGTATGATATTCTTAAAGGGAATTGCAAACCTTTAAATTGAAATGGAAAATCGGTTGAAATTATTGGAATCGTTGGTATAAAAATATCTCTTATATTTTTTCCGGTAATAAATGTCGCTTCTACGATATTTCCGATAAAATTTTTATATATAGTTTAGTGCAATCGCAAAGTTTCGGTGGCTTCAGATTCCAGTGGACCAATGGTGTTGCGCCGGGCTCCCGCTAGAAGCAGTTCGTTGTCAATTAATTTACAGATTATTTAATTTAATTTCTAAGCGTAGATTATTTTAATTTATTTTTTTAGCCATGAATATAATAATCAAATTAAAACTTATTTCGACTCGTATACATCTCGTAGCTCTGAATATTGTGAATCTTTAAAATTTGGATTTTAGATGTTCAGTAATTCGACCGCTAGGCGATGAAAAACATATAGGAGATAATTTAATATACATCGATTTTGCCAAATGGTGAAAAAAGGGAATTTTTTTACTTTTTTTTTTTTTAGTTTTAATTTTCGAACTTTGTTTTAAAACTATCCTGAAGGTCTGGATATGGGCCCTGTAATGTTTAGTATTGCGGCTGCAAAACTGTTACAGACGGAATTGATATAATTTTTTTATAAATATAGATTGTAAGCTTGGTTATACGGTTTTATATATTCGTATTCATTCTTGTAAGTTACGGCCGCTGACTCCATACTAAAGTTGTATCCTTTTGACCGATCGGCATTTGTTTTATTATTTATATTATCGAAGCTTATATGATTAATGAATTATAATTTTGTACTTGGCAATCGTTCAACGGGGAAGTCTGTTAAAATAAAGTTGGTTCATGAGACGTTATTGGTGGAAAAAAGTAAAATGTTTTTATTTATTTGACGGGTAACTTTTTTTTTTAATTTCGGTAGCCTATATGGAGATTTATTTTTAATTATGGTTCTTCCCTCTTCCGATTCATTTGCGTTAAAGAGCAACAGTTAAAAATAATGTAATAAGGAAAATATAAATTTATACACAAATATGGAGGTTTATTGCTTATTATTTTAGTATGTTTTGACAATATGGTGTCAAGTTGATAATAGGGACGTCGTATTTGTGTGTTTTTCGAGACCTCTGTTCTTGATCGTTCTCTTCTTAACATTCCTGAAAGTAACTAGGTACATTATGATTAATTGCTGGAATAAATGACCGATCCAGTTGAGCGTAATAATAATAAAAGTTTTATTCCTACGTGTCGAACGTTTTTATCAGGGTAACAGACGTAACGGGAAAAGTTTCAAGACCAAATAATCGTCTAAATAAAGGATCTTAACTTTTTATTCTTAACAAAAAAAAAAAAAAAATTGAAGCAAAAAACGAATTCAGTGTTCCAAACTCCGAGTTTTCATAGTTTCCAAATTCCGAGGATTCAGTGTACCAAATTCACGTAATTAGAGTTCCAGATTCCTGGAACTGAATCTGAATTAGTTTTGTTGATGAAACGAGCGGTCGAATTGCATATTAAAATATTTAAAAACATATTTTTTTTATTCATACTATACGAGTACATTATGCTTTTATTCTTATCCAGACAGTTACAAATCAGTAGAAAGAAAAATTTATGAATTTTTTTTTACGTTTCTCATTTTCCGTTTTCAATTTCTAAATGCTTCTAAAACGTTTTATTTGAAAACATGTACGGGCACTCTCTCTTTCTGTTTAACCTCCGGAATCACCGTAAGGTATTACTTCAGAGGAAGGATGAGAATGATATGTATGAATGTGATTGAAGGGTAGTCTTGTACAGTCTCAGGTCGACCATTCCTAACCCATCGGGTTGGTCTAGTGGTTAACGCGTCTTCCCAAATCAGCTGATTTGGAAAGTCGAGAGTTACAGCGTTCAAATCCTAGTAAAGCCAGTTATTATTACACGGATTTGAATCCTAAATCGTGGATACCGGTGTTCTTTGGTGGGTTGGGTTTCAATTAACCACACATCTCAGGAATGGTCGAACTGAGAATGTACAAGGCTACACTTCATTTACACTCATACATATCATCCTCATTCATCCTCTGAAGAATTATCTAAACGGTAGTTACCGGAGGCTAAACAGGAAAAAGAGAGAGAGGTCGACCATTCCTGAGATGTGTGGTTAATTGAAACCCAACCACCAAAGAACACCACGATTTAGAATTAAAATCCGTATGAAAGTTACTAACGCTTTGCTAGATTTGAACCTTGGAATTCTCAATTTCAGGCAATATCTCAATGTTAATAAATATAAAAATAGGGATTTTATGTTATCACAATAAATACCAACAGTATAAAAAAAAAACTAACGCCGTTTAATTTCGTTTATCAATGGGAATCAGTTTATTAAATGCGGCTTTGGCTTTTTATTTCTGTATTTCTAAATTGTTATTCCATGAGCCGTTCCAGGTTAAAGGTAATATCATTTTACCAGTAATTAATTATATTAATTTTGTTATAATTATCTGTCTCTTTGGTATTCATAATAAAAAAAAATTCCTAATCCACCGTTGTTGAACGTTATAAGTTATTTTTTTTACTAATCTAATCTTAAGAATTCGTTTCTTGTGCGATATCTTTGACTGTAGCACAAGATAGGTGAGTAACTCGCCTATCTGTGAGTTTTATCCACTCAGGATGTGTCGATTTAAAATTTTTATTCAGCTATGTGAAGGGTCGTTTTTTCATATTAAAAAAGAATCTTTTCATTCATGAATTGAAATAAAAGCGATAAAAAATAAAATAGGTTACGCTTTGATGAAAAGTTTTACTTTAATGCCTTTTAATTAATTCACTTGAATGAAAGAGAAATTGATGTTTAGAGTTCTTTTAAAAGTAAATTATTATCATTACTTTAGTATTTAAAAAAAAAGTAATAAAATATTTTGTACGTTATTTTTAACAGAATACGAGTAAGTGGGTGTTTTTTAAGCCAGTCTATTAAAGGATTTAGAAAATTTATCTGTTTCTCTACTGTTTAATTTTATCATTCTTTATTTTTTACGTATACAGTTTTATGATATAACTACACTTGTCCGTTATAGGTATTTTCTAAGTTCCTCTGGTTTATATATAATTTACTTTTACAAAAAAAAATCCCCGATGTTTCATACGTTTCGAGTTGTTTGGATATCGCGTGAAAAATTCGAAGGTTTTTTTACTTGCTGATGCCTGGGAAGTGACACTAAATGTTGATCGTGTGATATATGAGAGTTGTGAAATTTGTTTTTGTTTACTTAACCGGTAATCATGTTTGTATGGAATGGATTTAAATACCAAATTACGGAATCGTAAAATTTCGTTAATTTTTAAATAATATACTTTTAATGAAGCCTTCCCCATCATCTTTATGAATAAAAAATAGATTTCATATTCATAATGATAACGTAACATCATAAGGAAAAAAAATGTGGTTGGAGACATTTATTTGATGATTTATATAAATACATTTATTTGAAATTATGGCTTAGCAATCGATTTGAAGGTGAGGAGATTGTCTTTTGAGGAATCCCATATGAAATATAAAATTGATTGATTCCGTTTTTTGTAAAATGAAAACTAAATCAACTCATAAAAGAAGAGCTTGTTTTTGAAGAGTTATATCTTACGAATAACGTGATGAAAAAATTGAATATTTTCGTATTTTCCGATGCGGTAATTTAACAAAATATCTCCCTATTTCTGTTTTCCGTAACGATAAAAAATCCACGACGATAACTGTATTCTTTCCTAAGAATGGCTGGATTCGTAACTGATTTTAATGAATTAAAATAATTAAATTACGTTTTGCCATAACTGTGTTTTTAGCTGCAAAATTACACGTACGTAATTTTATTATTTTTATCATCAGTGGGTTGGAAAATGATTGCACAGAAAGAAATATTTCCATTAAAACTGTTCAGAGTTCCAGACATTCTTAGGAAGACATACAATAATGATTTTTTTAAGGTGGTGGTGACCCACCGTGTTGTTCGAATTTAAGAAAAAAAATCTGCATTCCTAATCAACATTATTGTTGCTAACATTAAATAGTATAAAATCATTTGTTTTTGTAAATTTTGTAACGTCCTTTTTGTTCAATAAATTTTTTCAGTTTTGTTTTTATTTCAAAAGGGGATAAAGAGTAGGTTCACATCGAACTCGCTATTTCAAAATTATGTGGCTGAACCTGGTAGGTGTATGCGATAGAGAAACTACCGTACGTATTTGAGTTCATAGCCCGTTATTTTAACGGTTGATTTTGGACGAATAGTTTTCAACCCTTGTTAAAACTGGAACGTAGGACGAGGATATAGGATTAATTATCTCATATATCTCTTCTGTCTACTATGAGCAAATTGTTAGCCTCATCCCCATTCGCAATAGTTTTCATCATACTCCAGAGTTCTTCAGACTAGCCAATCATCGATTGACAATATTTGCACTGTTCGACAAATTATCGAAAAAACTATCGGATGTAATCAACAGTGGATGATGGAATTCATTGATTTCAAGCAGGCATATGATTCACTTTCAAGAGAAAACTTATGGTCACTTTTTCAACGCTGTCATCCACGGTAAGGTGACACAAGTGATTAAAAATCTATACGATGCATCAAGCGGGAAAATGAGAATACAAACTGAAAATATAGAAATATTCGAAATAACACAAAGTGTTAGCAAGGATCCACACTGTCACCGTTGCTTTTTAGCATGTTACAGACGTTTTGGTAATGGGAATAAACAATGCACTCATTGCAGGTTTAGGATTAGATCGAATACCTGTGAAAAGCTTGGAATATGCGGATGTTGTTTGATACATCATATCAGCTTATGTTGGATATAGTCGTAAAAGAAGCTAAACCTCTTGGTATTAGAATTTTTCGGAGAAAATTGCGGGTATGGTAGTAAAATGATCAAATTAGAAATTGCCAGACGTAAATTGCAATGTTAAAATTGAAGGTACCGTAATAAAAACAGTAGAACATTTTATCTATCTGGGAAGCTTGATAAATGATACTTCTTGTACAAACAAATAAATAGATGACTGGGGCGATCAGTAGCAGCATTTTCAAACTTAAAGAAAAGAGTATAGAACAACAAGCATCTGCTGAAAACATAAATTAAAATATTTAAATCAAGTCGCTCCACTGTTTGGATCTAAAACCTGGATGCTCAGAAAACAATAAAGAAAAATCGACAGCTTTTCCACGCGTTGCTAACGGAAAATAATGAAAATAGAATGGTAGCAATACTGCTAATAAAATGCCGCCTACTGCACTGGCTCTCTGCAGCCGTCTTCTTTGGTTCGGTTTTATTTCAAGAATGGATAAAAGAAATGTTAGGCGAGTATACAAAGGTATTGTCATCTGGAAGAGATCAAGAGGGCGTCAACGAAACGATGGTCGGACAATATCCAAGAAGACGTGAAATACACGCAATACGACTTAAAAACAAACTGCAAAAGTCTGCCAAAACATAACCCAGCGGAAGAAATTAGTCGATGACGCTGCAACATCTTATCACATTATTCTGTTCCAAATATATACATCAAATGGAATGGAAAACAGCACCACTCGTTCTTAAGTAACCGAAGGCAAGCAGGTCGGTAGCGGTTAAGGAAAGGATGGTTGTGTTAGTTTTCTAAATAGAAAGAAACGCGCTTAAATTGATTGTACTCCGTTATCTTGCTTTCACCAACCATTCGCACTCCGTGTTATGTAGAGAAATGTTTTCATCGCTTTAATTAGCGTTAATTATTCGTATGTTTTCATATATATAAAAGAATTAGCGCTGTGTTTTGCTAATTTGTATCGTACTTCGTCTTGTTTACGATATAAATTATTGCCAGGGGACGTTTGAACCCACTTATCATTATAGGCAGATGACGAGGACGTAGGATTAATACGAGTGCTAATGGCACAGTCGGGTCATTAGGGATGACAACTGTTCATCCCTCTCCTCGTGTCTCGCTCGTTTCGTTCGCTCCGTCGCTCTTTCTGTCGTGCGTGTGTTCATTATTTTGTTCCTCGCGGTCGTCCCGTCTTCGTCGCACGACTCGGCGGCCTCAAACCCGACTTGGCAATCGATGTCTCTCCAATATTTAAACCTCTGTCAACAGCAAACTCACCCTATCCCGTCCGTCCATTCCGTTAACATTTATCCCAGCTAGCGAACGTCTGTCGTTCGGTCTGTGCTGGAGTTCTATATATATAATAGTATGTATTATCCATAGGTAGGTTAGGTCGATGCATTAGTTACAGTTATCGCCGCCGTTGTTGAATTTATTATAGATGATGATTCGTTTTCACGTCTATCTTTATACACGGTGACCTCGCCCTTTATTAATATATTTACCACCGTAGGATACGACCACTTATGTCCGTTTATAAGCGACCTATATTTTTCATCCTTTTTGTTCATTAGCTCGTAAAATCTTAATTATTTTAATAGTGATAAAAACTACATTTGTAATCGATTGAAATTTAGAATAGGCTTTTTTTAATTTATCTTATTCTAAACGTAAAAAATGGATTACCGTTACTGTATTATTCATGTTGTATCTTTGGCGATGAAAGTAATAGCTTAAATAATAACGTATATAGCTTAATAATAACGTTCGTTTTATATTAACGTTAAAAGACCCTTTCTTTCTTTCCCCTGTTTAGCCTCCGGTAATTACCTTTAAGGTAATACTTCAGAGGATGAATGAGGATGATATGTTTGAGTGTAAATGAAGTGTAGTCTTGTACAGTTTAGTTCGACCATTCTTGAGATGTGCGGTTAACTGAAACCCAACCACCAACGAACACCGGTATCCACTATCTAGTGTTCAAATCCGTGTAAAAATAACTGACTTTACTAGGATTTGAACGCTAGAACTCTCGACTTCCAAATCAGTTGATTTGGAAAGACGCGTTCACCACTAGACGTTAAAAGACCTGGTCCTACTAACGTAGGTCACTATAGATCAATGCGTCTTTGCATATTATCCGATTATAAATAAATCTATCGATTTCGTGGCACACTGATAGCGTCTAGACTTTTCATCCGGAGATCCCGGTCAGGCGTGGCATTTTTCCATACGGTACAAAAAATCCAGTTCCATATTCCACGGACAAGCTTCAAGCTTATGTGGCAAAATTATCAAGCAAAAAAAAATTAATAATGTTAACAATTAATGAAATTCACCTTACAAGCACATCGATATGAACTCAAAATCTTTCGGATTACTTGAAAGCCATCATCAGAACGTAAAATTATTTCATTGAAGTTAAAAATTTAAAAGATCACAATTGAAATGTAAAACAGTTATGATTGTATGATCCTACCGGTATACTTCCCTTTTTCCTGTTTAGCCTCCGGGAATTACCGTTCAGGTATTACTTCAGAGGATGAATGAAGATGTTATGTATGAGTGTAAATGAAGTGTAGTCTTGTACAGTCTCGGTTCGACCATTCCTGATATGTGTGGTTAATTGAAACCCAACCACCAAAGAACACCGGTATCTACGATCTATTATTCAAATCCGTATAAAAGTAACTGCCTTTAGTAGGACTTGAACGTGTAACTGTCGACTTCCAAATCAGCCGATGGGGAGACGCGTTCACCACTAGACCCAACCCGGTGGGTCCTTCCAGTATACTAATTTGAGTATACTAAACTTCAAGTAATCCGAAAGATCTTAAGTTCTTATCAATATGTTGGGAAGGTGGATTTCATTAATTTTAATATTATTCATATAACATAGTGGTATCATGTTCGACAAATTAAAAAAAAAAAAAATGTAAATCTGATACTACTTCAGGAGTAAACAGATTAATCTTATTTACAAATTACGTGGAATCAGAAAACACTTCCAAGCAAATTAAAGTTAATAACAAAATTAAATAAAAAACAAACAATTCTGTTATTTAATAAATAAAGTACTGTATTTTAGAAACGCCTAGAAGATATTAAAAAAAAATAGCTCGTCTCCGATCCCTATGCAACAGAATTTTTTACTTTTTTAAATAAGTGATTTACAAACAGTGTTAGTTTTTATCTTACCATAGCTTGGTTATTTGAAATCATATTAAAATAAATGAGCTGTCATTCTATTCAAAATATAGCGTCGATTTAAAAAAAAAAAAGTAGAATCTGATTGGATCAGTTATTAGAGTTAACAATGGAAAACTTTAAAAAATGGTGGTTCTTTTTTTATATAAGAAGCAAGATTTATTTTTATTCGTAGAAATTTTTGAATAAACGTTATTAGATTATTAATTAAATATTTCAACCGGTTTTTAAGATGTGTATTAATTTTTAAAAACATAAATATATAGATATGGTGGAGAGGAGTTTCATATATTTAAGCTTATTATTTACACTTCGAATCACTTAACCGACTTGCTGTCTATGTTTTTTAACTGTAAGTTTACGTTTTAACTGCATATAGCTTTCGATGTTATGGTAATACGATAAAAATATATCAATAGAGGTTATTCGAAAACGTTAAAAATTAATATGCGCTTATCGAAACATTGAAGTTTCTTCGTGGGAACTTCATTTTACGAAATTCTTCTAAAATCAATCAAGTAATCGTTTGCCATTCATTTTCTTTCCTTTGAAGGTTTTTGTTCTAAATATTCTAATTTAAATTTCATGGAATATAGAAAACAAATTGTTTTAATGTTATAATCATTATTTATTTTGTGTGAGAAATTTATCTGAAAAAATACTCTTTTTAAGTATTATCGATGTTAGTGGTCACCAGACAAGGTGTGATTTTTAATATACTCTCCAGGATTCGAAAATACAAAAAAAAAATAATAAACTGAATAGTTTTAATAGCGTATTTACGGAAATGGATAAAAAAATAACTTTTGTTTTAATATGATGTTAGTGAAAAAAAAAAGAGTACAAATGTGGCGGGAGGACGTTTTAGATCGATAATTTATTGGAAAATAATGTAGTAAGGATAATTTTAATTACTTCTATTTCAAAATATTAATGTTGAAGTTGTTTTTTTTATTTTTATACGGAAATTTATTAGAGTGGAAAATGAGCACGCGTAATAACGTGTGTGCACAAATTACATATTTGTGCAGTCTACGTTAATTCCCTGATGTTCATTACGAATCGTTTTGGGAAGAGAAAATTAATATATCCGTACGATTTGATTTGCCGACGAGTTATTTATTTATTTTTTTTTTTTACCAGTGAATAAAATAGCAAGCTTTTTCTTTTTTTAGATCGTCAGCGATTTTAAAAAGAGCGTTATATTTTTTTTGTAGATCGTACGATGGTGGTAGAGTTGTATTTTTAAGAATATTGTTGTGCGGTTTGTTCTAGTCTAGATGGCCGTAACAATGTTGTTTTTACTAATCCGGGGAGGAGTCACACCGGTTTCCATGGTAACGTGACGTCACTTACATCGCTTACTCCTCCGCTGTATGGAGTGGTTCTACTGTCGCCATGAACGCCACCATGCTGATTACCGCTTTTCTTTTTAAAAATCATTTTAAGCCTTACATCGGAATATATTCTTTTATAATTATCATATTTTTTGCCAAATTTTTTTAAAAGTATTTTTGATACAGAAATTTTAACGGTATTGTTTAATGTTATATATTTTTCATCATTATGTTTTTAAAATGTCCAAAAATATTTAATTTTAAGTCATTCAAGGGATGAAAATAATAGAATCTATTTTTATCCAGAATATATTGGGTTCTAAGAATCTCAAAAAATAATATTATCTTCCAAACCGAAATTAACGGCATTAATAAACAAACATTATCAACTTATAGTGGAAGTACTTTAGTATTATTTTTTCTATCCCGTAGCGGTTTTTCTTTAAATATTATATGTTGTATAGGTGTATTAGTAGTAGGTGAAATTAAAATAGCTCAACTACAACTGCCGAATCTAAATAATTGAAAATTAAAGGATGTTCATCTACTTTTCTTTTTTAATCAATCGTAGTAATATATTGTATATAATAAAGAATGACTTAAAAGCATAAAATTTACCCTTATAACGTAAGTCTGTATAATACTCGACCTAACGTAATAATATCCAAAAAAATTATATTTATATTCCAAATTTTAATTGAACTATCTGGAGATATTGCGTATGTTGAATTTCTCTGATATGTTTACCTTTTACTAAAGTGTTTTCAGTTCGTTTACGATGATTAGTAGTTTGGCTTTAGTTTTTCACGGTTGACTGTTGTTGAATATTTTCTTGTACTTCTTTAATTCTCATCTGTTGATCCCGATGGCAGTTTACGATGAAATCAATTTACCTAATAGTACGATTTCTTATTTAATTGAATCGTTTACGTAATTATTATTGTAGTATTCATAAAAATTTACCTCTTCAGTGTAGTTGCCCTTATTCTGATTTCTCTTTGGTATTAATTGAGTTCATATGCCTTGTCCTTTTAGGTAGATTGACGAATTATAAGAATTGTGTACAAATCTGTCCAATATTTTAAAATGAACGTTTATCGTTAAAATTATTTCGCTAACATCGTCTATAAAGATATTATAGTGTTGAAAAATCTTCTTCTTTCTTTCTCTTTCTTTTTCTTCAAAAGATCTTCTTTTGAATCTGATTTAAAGCTGGTTGAATATAAACGGTGATACCGCATCTGCTGTAGAAGTTCTAATGAAATTAAAGAAGTTTCCTCAACTGAGGTTACAAGATGTAATATCTAGTTCTGTTTCTCATAGATAAAGTTAATATATATACCTTTTAATTGTTGGAATATCGTATTTTACCGCTTACATATTTTTACACGGATAAGCAATTAATAGATTAAAAGAAACATTTTCGGCTGAAAAATAGCCCATGAATAAAGTACATAAATAAGATTTTTAGTTTACGGAGTAATTCATTTTGAAAATAGTATATGCAGAGGTAACGTAGTGGTAAAGAGGAAATTGAGAAATTACTATAATAATGATAATAACAATGAAACAAAAAAAAAACAGTGTTTAGGATATTGAGTTTTGTTATTCAAATAGTAAAATTACAATCGATGATCGGTATGTAGAAAGATATTAAAAGTAGAAAGTCATTACATGCAGAAATGATAGATTTTGTGCTAATATCTAACACATAAGATTTCAAAATCTGAATATTTAATGCGCTTTATCAGTAGGATAACCAGGAAGGAGTGGCGTAGATAATCAAGTGAAAAATATATTAAGACAAAATGGAGAACAAAATGTGTGGTAGAAACTTGTAAAAAACGTTTATGCCCTTATTAAGGAAGACGGTCCAGGATTAACGAATATCATTCTTAATGGAAGTTTAGAGGAAACACAAAAATGAAAAAATAGTTGGAGAATGTGGGATAAAATTAGAAGTATGTTGATACAGATATATTGGCACAGAAAGGAAGAGATAAAGAGTGCATCAAATATGGCTGATCAATAAGGAAAAAAGTAGGGTGTTTTTAACAAATTTGAAACCATTTATATACATATATATATTTTGTTATAGCTTTTGAGAGCAGTATCGAAATTTCTTTGTTTTCTTAAAAACTTTTAAGTGCATAATTCTTAAATATTACAAGTTTGCTTTATTTGAAACATATAGAAAGAGAATATTTTTTTTATAAATGAACTTTTTTTGAAGATATTTCAGTCATTACCTTGTTTTTAATGAACACTTAGCAAAATGATAAGGACATAATCTTTTATTAATTTTACTTTTTTTTATTGGTCCTTGTTTGATTATTGGTCCTTGTTCCCTTCAAAGTACTCCATTCATAGCACATTCATACACTTTTTCTAGCGGTGTTTCCACTTCGCGAAGCAGTCCTGGATAGCTTCATATGAAATGGCCTTTAAGATCCGTGACGAATTTGCTTTAATATCATAAATAGTCTCAAGACGACGTCCTTTCATCATTGATTTTAATTTCGGAAATAAAAAAAAATCGCAAGGAGCCAGGACTGGCGAGTATGAGGCTGAGGAAGGACATTCATCTGATTTTTGGCACGAAACTGACGAATTGACAAAGCTGTGTGCGAGCGTGTCGTAATGAAGGAACCATGAGTTGTCTCGCCACCACTCTAGTCTCTTTTTGGGGATTTTTCCACGTAACCGTTGTAAAATGCGTTGATAGTACGCACGGTTCACTGTTTCAGCTTGAGGCAAGAATTAAAATGCACAATTCCATTAAAATCGGAAAAACAGGGAGCAATATTTTCATTTTGACTGACGTGCTTTCTTGGGGCGTGGAGATCCTTTGCCAATCCATTGTGAAGATTGAACGTTTGTCTTGATGTCGTGAACTCAACTTTCGTCTCCCGTTATGATTCTTTGAATGAATGTTTCATTGTCATCGGTTTGTTCAAGAGGTTGCCGATAAACGCGTTCTTTCTGCTGTTCGATCATCAAACTAGGAACAAACTTTACTGCAACTCGATGCACGTTCAGTTTTTCAGTCAAAATGCCATGGCATATTCAACTAAGATGCTAACCTCTGATGCAAGTTTTCTGGTAGTCAATCCGTGATTTTCGCGCACCAGACGGTTGATTTTCTGAACATGGGTGTGATCAGTTGAACTCGAATGCCTTCCTGGTCGAGGTTCATCTTCAATCGATTCGACCTCTTTTAATTCGTGAAAACTATTCGTAACATTGAATATGACCCTGAGCATCATTTCCGAAAGCTTGTTTCAAAAATTGAAACGTTTCTGTGAAATATTTCCCTTATTTTGTGAAACGGGGGAAAATTTCAAAAACTATACGAGATATCAACAATCCAAGAACATATGGTTACAGGGGGTGTTATGCAGAACACAGTGCTGCCAAGTGAAAGTCACTAAATACTCCGATAAAAATGTTCGATTATGTTTTAAACAAATTTCGTATTGGAAACTGTGTCGCATAGAAACTTGAAACAAATGTTCAGTTCGTCAACACAACGTGCTGTCACGAAATTTGGTAATTAAATTTGTGAAAGGTAAATTTATGTCCATCTAAGTTTAGAAATATTCACCGGAGTTTTAAAAGTAGACCATTTCCGTGATAATCTTTTCAGTAGAAGTAAGGTATGATTTTCTATCATAAATCATATTCATTGTAATAAAAATCAGTTTATTATATATATATATATATAGATGTAAAAGAACATGTGAGTGATTAACATAATCGATGCTCAGCAAAAACTAGTGAAGATAAATTGATGAAAATTTGATTACATGTTTTTTTTACGGTGTAAGGGCACACTAAGAAACGATTTTTTGAAATTGTTAGGTTAACGGGAGTTTAAAATGGAGTAATAATTAATTTTACTATTTTTGAATTTTTTGGTAACAAATGAAGGTATCAACTTGATTTTTGATGTACGTAATCTTAAAGTATAAAAATAAATTAAATTTTTTTTCGAAATGGGACCATGAAAGGGATGAAAAAAGGGAGAAAGGGAGAAAGGGATGAAGAAAAGTAAAAAAAATTGAGCAGTGATTGAAAATTTTTTTCCCCGTTTTCGATTATACTAAGCGAGTTAATCAGTAAATTTGGACTTGTAGATAATCTTAAGATGAATAATACCTTATATACCTGTGTAATGCCTACTCTTAAATAAATATCTTCTTTCTTTCTTTCTTTTTCTGTTTAGCCTCCGGAATTCCGTAAGGTATTACTTCAGTGGATGATATGTATGAATGTAAATGAAAACGTAAATATCCAAAAACAATTTTCGGGTCTTTTTTGAATTTCTATTTTTCAAGGGGTGCGGCAGTGTGCGACGCGACTGGCTTACTTGTTTACAAAACAAGTTACTTGAATAAACCCACCGGGTTGGTCTAGTGGATAACGCGTCTTCCCAAATCAGCTGATTTGGAAGTCGAGAGTTCCAGCGTTCAAGTCGTAGTAAAGCCAGTTATTTTTACACGGATTTGAATACTAGATCGTGGATACCGGTGTTCTTTGGTGGTTGGGTTTCAATTAACCACACATCTCAGGAATTGTCGAACTGAGAATGTACAAGACTACACTTCATTTACACTCATACATATCATCCTCATTCATCCTCTGAAGAATTATCTAAACGGTAGTTACCGGAGGCTAAACAGGAAAAAGAAAGAAGTTACTTGAATAAAAAATATTGATCGCGACGGGATTGATAGAATATATAAATAAAAAAATATAAATTTCTTATTTTATATTGTCAAAAGTCAGTGAAATTTTATTTTAAAAACGTGCAATATTTTAATGTTTTAAAAATTAAATTTTTATCCTTTAATTTTATTTTATCAGTAGAGTTTAAAAGTTGTTTTCATGCTTATACATATATCGGTTTTAAAATCTCTTTTTTTTTATTCTTTTCTTTTGTAAAAATTTTATTTTTATTTTAATTTTTACAAAATTATGGAAATAGCCGATAAATTTCACGCGCGAAATGATACGCTTTGTATAAATTTGTTATACGGTAGATTGGCTCGGTCGCTTTGGTCGTCTCTATGACGTAGACGAGAGGGTGTTAGGATGAATATTACGGGGGAACAGGGTGGTTTGGGGAGGTGGCGTACGTTTATTCCACGGCCTCCTGTAAAGGTTCCCGGAATTGATATTAATTATTTCTGTTCATTTTGTATATTGTATGTATTTCGTATCGTTTTGTGTATGAACGACGTATTCGTTATCGTACGTATGTATCTGTAATACACACTTCATATCCTGGTGCAGTTTCCAGGTCGGTTAACAGATTGTTGAACTGTAAAAGTGATAATATTATTAGGCATCTGATGATGAACAATATATTTGTTGTATAATTAATTAGGTTTATCTGTTGCATTTTCTGTTTTATTTTATTAAAATAAATTAATATAAATGAACTAAACTCATTGAACCTCATTATTTTAAATGTTTATTTGCCTTCTCGGTAATAAATTATTTGAAATGTATTGTTGACTATTAAATCCTCGTGTTACCCTTTCTTTGTCGAAATTCAGAAACGTTGAGATCCTATCTCGTTAATATTCATAATCGACAGTTTTCTGATACGGGATCACAGTTCAAACCGTTATCTATCAGTATTTCTATGATAGATATTGCTGTATGTTTGCGCTGAGCACGAAGTTTGTCCGAGAGAGCGTGGAATGGAAATTCGTAATTTTATAGAATCTTAAAAATGGCAAACCCGATCGGAATTCAAACCCGGGATTTTCGGAATGAAATTCTGAGATCGTATCGTTCTGTCAGAAAGGTCAGAAAATATTTAAAAAATAAGAATTATTCGCAACTCCAAAATTGTTAGTACTTTATTATTTAGTTCTATTTGTTGGATTCAAGCGGCTGTATTTTTGTTAGAATTTTTCTTACATCATTTTGATTATGATCTTATATTTTGAGTATTTCATAGCTTTGATTGTTTTTTTCTGCTTATTTTTGAAATAGCTGAATTATTATTATTCTGGAAATATATTAATCATATTGGAGACTTGATGTTTTTATACTGGAGAGATTTAAACCAGATTCCTTTCACCTACAAGGCTTATAAATAACTTTTTTGTATGTTTTTTTTTCTAAAATATTGTGGAGTTCTTTTCTGTGTTAAAATTAAACCTGATTGTGAATACATAAGAGAAGATTATAGGTGTTACAGGTATATCTTAAAACCATGTTTTTCTTACTACATTATTTTAATAGAAAAAAGTTAGACATTAAGTTGTCAGAATTGGTTATTAAGGGTTTATATATATTAAAAAAAATTAGTTTTGTCAATCTTTTATGGTAATATTAATTATTTCTAAAAAATATTTTAACATACTCGTATAAAAGTATAATTACTCTTTTGGACAGTGGGATAATTCGATAACAAAAAAACGTTAAAAAAAACACGGCGCATATACGAGTATATGTGTAAAAATCCATTAATTTATTTACTTTTTTTTTTTTTTTTTTACTTTCTTGTACAAATTAAAGGAAGTATTGTGATAGCGAAAAATTTCGTTTCGCGGTCAAATTTTAACTGAAATATCCTTTTTGACAATCCCTGAATCCATTTTGACTAGTTTCGGCGTGACGTCTATACGTACGTACACATGTATGTATCTCGCATAACTCAAAAACGATTAGTCGTAGTATGTTGAAATTTTTTATTTAGGAATGTTGTAACATCTAGTTGTGCATCTCCCCTCTTGATTGCAATCAACTGGACCAAAAGTGTCCAAAAAAATTCGTTATCCAAAAATTTTGGATTTTTTACTTTTTTTTAACTGCAGCAATAAGCCCTCATTGAGAACTTTACAACGATTTTCATTGGTTCTATAGTTATAGCAAAATAAAATTTTAATTTATGAAATATTTGATCTTGCACATCGATTCGAATCGCCGACTTCATCTCCTTTTGTTTTATTTAAATATATTGATTTATTAATAAATTATTAATCTCTGATTGTAAAACGTTTTACAATAAATAATAATTCAGTAATAATAGAAAAAAAATATCAGAAGTTAATGAAATATAAAATTTTACGTACTTTTCATTTAAAAAAAAAAATGTGTTTATATAATTTAATAGGCGTACAAGGAAGTCATTTGATGTCCATATCAGATTTTTTATAATTAAAAAATGCGCAATACTCGTTCGTATGTGTACGATTATTACGTACTCTTAAATTAAAGATGTGTCCTACTTTTATTATCTTTTCTATAATATCCTTTTGAATTTCTTAATAACAATATATTTTTCCGTTCATTATTTTATTTACTTCTCTCAGATTATTCGTAAAGAAAATTTATTCGTTACATTCCTCAAACTGAAAAATCTTAATGTAAAAAAATAATTATACGTTTTGTAAGCTAGTAAATCCTAACCGATTGGAAAGACTCAAATAATAATTTTGGTAGTATATGCGTTTATTATAACTTATAGAATCAAAGCTATCTGTTATTCGACGGGGGTTCATTGAACCTCCCCTACCATCGAAGTTCACCAATATTACTAGTGATCAATTCTTTCCTACCGCGATGACAAGTATTACTTGTAAATTATGGTGGCGTACTCCTTATTATAGATTCGTAAAATATACTGAAGTAAAATAAAGTAAATAATATACTGCCTGTAGAACATTAAATATAAAATACAGTGCAGAGTAAATCTGAATTATTTATCGCTTTAAACAGGGTGTCCCAATCTTGATTGTGATGTTTGTAAACTGCCTACCATTCCGAAATACTTTTTCTGGGAATAACGATGTTCACTATACATTCAATCCTGTGGTAAACACAGTGACGATATCGGTTGCAAATGCCCATATCAATTCATTTTTGTTAGTTACACATGAGTAATCTTAACTTTGCATCTCGTTAGATATAACTGTAAGGTTATATGTTGGTTAAATTTTATAATTGTAATAATTTCTATTTTTATTTCGGTAACCGCTACATTATTTAGATTTTAATGTTACAAATGTTAATTAACTTTGTAAAAGTTATCAGTTTCTTTTTTTCAAAGAAAAATATATAGCTCTCTTTTACCTGTATTAACAAAGAGTTTTTTGTCCTGATTAATCCCTTTATGATGGAGATCAGTGGTTTTTTTTTGTTTCTTTTTTTTTTCATTTTTTGCAGTGTTAGAAGGAGTTGTTTGCGATAAAAGCGTTTTGTGTCGTCACATCATGGATGCATGAGTTCAGACAAAAACCGAATGGATCAATTTTGATAACAGTATTAGTTTTTAATAACTTTTTTATAAACTATGTAATATTCCGTGTTAAATTTATCAGGATTTATTGTTTATTTATAAATAAAAATAATAATTAAAATATAGAAAAAATTCTGATGTAGACACCACATTACTTCCTTAATAAAATTTTATTTCATTAATAACTTATATTAACTGATATATTTTCTTTTTTCTTTTTTTTTTTTTGTTATTGAATTATTGTTAATTAAATTTTTTTTTTACAATCAGAGGTTAATAATTACTAATAATTAATATATTTTTAAAAAAAATTGAAAAAAAGGAGATGAAGTCTGATTCGAACCGATGGACCCTTGTAGGATTCAAATATTTCATTAATAAAAATTTAATTTGGCTATAACTCTGGAACCAATGAAAATAAGTACCACTTCTGATATATCATTGAAAAGCTCTCAACCAGAGCTTACTATTGTAGTTAAAAAAAACTCCAAAATCCAAAAATTGGGATTTTGGACACTTGGTCCATTCGAAAAGCGAAGTGCACAACTAGATGTTACAACAGTCCAAAATCCAAAATATCAAGATCCTAGGGGTAATTGTTTTTGAATGATGCGAGGTACATAAGTACGTTCAGACAGACGCCATTCCGGAACTAGTCAAAATGGATTCAGGGATTGTCAATATGGATATTTCCGTTGATATCTAAAAACCGAAATTTTTTCGCAACCACAATATTTCCTTTACTTCGTACAACGAAGTAAAAAGAAAGGAAAAAATATATAAGTTTTTTTCTTTAAATTTTCTGGTTAACGTAGTATTTGTTTGGTTTTTAAAAACTGTTAAATTTCTTTTTGAATATCATTTTAAAGTGCGTAATACGTATTTTGAATCTTAAATTAAAATGTTATCGATACGTATTTATTATTTGATTGGGACAGAAATAAAAGTAACTGTACTTTTGGATTAACCCAGAAATGCATTCATTAACTTTAATTTGTACCATTACATTGAATTTTAGAGCTAATTAATATGTTTAACGAGTAAACAGTGTATCAATGACAATGAATGATTAATAATTTTTAAAATAATGCTGATTTCTACTTGGACAAAATTGTATCCATTTATTTTACTTGGGATATACCCTTAATCATTTATAAACTGAAACGAAGCAATTTTCATAATATTGTTTCCTCCTTTTGAAATTGAATTTGTCTATACATTACCTTCTTCGTGTAGTCTGTTAAAAAATATATTCTCTATTAATTTTTAAGCATCGTTTGCGTTTATGTACCATTTCTGTTTATCTTCTTGATTCTTAAAAGTAAATCATTAACAGATTTTTTTCTGATCAGGAAAGAGAGAAAAATTCTTTATATAAATAGGTATTTTAGTATAAAATATAGGTCATTCCACGATTACAAAAATGTATTACAAAAAAAACAGTTTTTGTGTTGGTTAACATTTCTTCGGTAACACCAGCAACAACTTCAGTTATTCCCCGTCTCAGTGTGTCCAAATCAGGTACGGGTGTTGCTAGACTCTTGTCGTTAACATAACCCCAGAGGATGAAATCTAAGGGAGTTATATCTGTGATCGTGGTGGCCAGGGAGCGGAACCGTCGCGCACCCAGTCCATCTGCCGTTAAATGATTCGTAAACTAGTAGTTCTCAACGTGGTGGTGCGTCATCCTACTGGAATCATCCTAGTTTGCAAGTCATTTAATTGAGTGTAGCAAAATGCTGCACCATATCCAGGTAAATTGATTGCTCGATGAAAAAAGAAGGTTAGTATGATTCTGTCGTGCATCAAACCGCACCACACATTTATTTTAGGGGAATCTCTATTTTTTTTCCCTGGTAAAGTACGGATTTTCTGAGCTCCATTTTCTGACAATAAGCCTGTTTACTTTCTTCAGGTGTGGAAAGTAACGTGTTCACGCTGCAGGTACTCATTATCGTTATCAATCCGTTGAAAAATCACGGTCGCAAAGGCAGCATGAAGAAAGCCGTCATCTGTATGTAGATGTTGCAATATCTGAACTTCATACGCGTGCAACCTTAGGTTGTTGTGTACAATTTTGTGCACTGTTGTCCGGGGAATCCCTAGTTCACGAGATGCGCGACGGGTAGATTTGGAAGGGCTATGCAGAAATGCTTGCTGCACAAACTGAACCATCTCTTCGCTTACTGATGGCCGCCCTGTTCGCGGAAGGTCGATTACACTTCCACTCTTTTTAAACTCTGCACACCGTTCAGCGATATTCTTGCTATCAGGTGCTGGTCGTCCGTATTCCCTTCTAAAATTTCGCTGAACAGTAATCTGTGATTTCGACTCGTGATACCACAACACACATTACGCTTTCTATTGACGCCGTTGTATCGGATTCTATTGTATCCGTTGTACGGATTGACGCCGTTTTGTAAAAAATTAATCACAGTGCCCTCTACTCTTCCTGTACCTGCGGCAAACCGATATAAAAAAAACTTTGTAATTTTTTTCCTTCTTTTTCCACAAACCGCACTGCTGTAACTGTAATAGTTTTTTTGTAATCATGGAAAGACTTTCGGATACTCTGTACCTCTTGTCAGAAATGGAAATGTTATTCCTTGGACGATAAAAATACAGGTGCCCAGAATTTTCCTGGTTGATTCAAAAAAATTAATATTAAAAATTTGAAATATAAATAAATGAATTAATGATAAATTATTAAATACTGGTGGATCCGGCAATGCTTCGCTATTGCCATAACGTTTTCCATAGTTCAAACGCGTCACCATTCTCACTATGTAAATCATAAAAAAAAAACGTATAAATAAATAACCTAAAACTTATTTTATTACGTGGAAGTCGTAACATACAAATAAATAATAATAAATTATTACTGCCGGGGTAAATAATAATAAATTGTGAAATTTTCAGCAAAATCTGTTATGTAGTTTTTGAGTTATGAGGGCACACACAAAACTATTTATTTTTTTATTTATATAAATTTGGATAAATTAAATGACCATTTATTATTTACTAAATATCGGTATGCGCGATCTGACGGGTAATTTTTGAACTTTGTTAACGTATTGTTCACTTTGTGAACTCGTTCCGACTTTTTAAGGGAGATAATTTATTTCAGACGGGAATAACACTAAATCAAAACTATACGACGCGAGTTTGCCGCGAACTAAATCGTTTCGATCGCCCTGAATTCGTCGTTTAACTAAACATCCCGACATTTCACAATACGGGCAACAAAATTACTATCATTATTTTTTTTTTTTTTGGAAATTCTTTCCACGCGATGAAAGAGAATGAATACTGAAAAATATAAATATCGTTGACGATGTAACAAAACATAATGTCTAAAATAATCGCCAAGATGCATTAAAGGTCAGGGTTGCGTTATAAGAGTTTTATAAACAACGTACATCAACGACAGAGATAGCTCGTTACACAACTGCGCAGAACAAACATCGGATAAATACCGCTTACATCGCAACAAAAATTATCGTAGAAAGCGTTCAGCGTCATGGCGTGCTGCATGTTATACAAGAATATTACCTACCGGTTTAATACGAGTCGAGGATCTAGAACACGTAGGCCTCGCATTCATGAGATTGAGATTTTTTTGACGATCAAGTCTGCTCGACTCGACTCATCTTTACCGAAAACGTGATGTTAAAATGATAAGTCGTTTAAGATAGTGCTGCACTTCGTTACGGATGTCGTTATGAAGAAATGTTATTTTTTGAATTTTTCTTGGAATCTGGTATATTAAGAAAAATATACTTACGGTTTGTAAACTGTTACACAACTAAGTCTTAGTGATGTCGTGTTACATAACAGTATTACTTTACAATCGTTGAGCTTTTTCTTAAATTTGTTCCGTATTTAGTTCAGTTGTGCGTGTAATTTACTTAAGCGTTCGTCTTTCTTTACTTATTTTTTCTCGTTTTCTTTTTTCTAGTAGTTATTAAATTTATAATTATATTGGTCGAATTAAAATATAGCGGCGTGTTGTGCACATGCTTAAATTAATTTACTGCATAACGGTGTATTATTTAATTGTTAAACGGCATCGTATAATTGTTACGGAGTAATCTGTTTACGGGTCTCGTCGGATGATAATGGTAATGATAACGAATATTTTGATGATAGTCCAGATCGTTTGTCTCCCTCTACCTCCACCCTCCGATAGTAAAACGCTTCATTTTTGTCGGCAATTATAAGTTAGTTTGAACAACTGGGATATTTTCCTCATCCGCTCCGTACTTTCTCGTGTGTTGTGTTTCTCTCAGCAGTTCTTCCAACCGCTTCTCCATCCCCACCGTAGTATCGTGTAGCACGTGTACTTACGTACTTCCTATTCTTGATCGCTTATCTCATGTTCCAATTAGTCATATTCTAAAAAGATTCTCCTTATCGTTGGTGGTTTCTACCGTTATCTTTTTCCCTTTTTCTCCATTCTCTTTATTTACTCTTGGTACACACTCTTCGTCTACCCCCAAGGACTAAATTCCAGTTCTTTTAAAATGGTTAAAGAGAATTAAAAATTACTTTTCTTTAAGCGTTGTTTTTAATAAATCGCGTTCTTTTTAATAATTTTTTTAATAAATCGCGTTATATCCTTATTAAAATTTTTTGTTACAAGTTTTGCTTTTTATGTAATCGACTTAAAAATAATTAGTTATTCCAAACATATGAATTTTCTTTATTTAGTTACCTTTGAATTTCATTTGAAAACTAATTTTTTCTCATTAAATCTCCACAACTTTGGTAAAATCGCATTATAGTTCAACATTTTTTTTTTAGCTAATAGTTTCGTAAGAGTTCTATAGAAATCCAAAGTTTTGTCTAGAAAAACAAGGGGGAAAATATTTTAAATGTCTATATATAATCAGGTCAGTCTGTTAAGTGGTATTGATATTTGTTTAAAAGTCGAAGAATTTTTTGGCTGATATGAATGACTTTTAACGATGTATTTAAATTTGAAAATAGTTTTAACGGCAAATTAATTCAGGTAACTTTAAAATTGGGTGAACTGAAAATTTAAAAGCAGATCGTGTCAAATTCTACGAATATACTTAATACTTTTTGTAAATTATAGCTATATGTTATTTTAGATTATTATTGCTTAATTACATGTTTGGTTTTCTTTTATTGAAACGGGTTAACTATTCTCGACATAGAAGCTATTAAATGTGTTATTTTCCGTAAGTAGGCGGCGATGTACGTACTGTTTGCGCCATCTGAATATTGTTCATGCAACTAAAATTGTCTGTAAATTACGGTTAAAACGCGAATTGTATTTATATTATCTTCGGTTTTCATGTAAAATTAAATGAAAATCTTATTATTTCGTATTATTTTACTGAAATAATATCATATAATATTATCTTCGGTTTTCATGTAAAATTAAATGAAAATCTTATTATTTCAGTAAAATAATACGAATTAATAAGAAAATACTAGAGGTTATCAAGACTATTTCGGTAAAAAAATTTATTCTGAAAACTTAATAAATATTTTTTATTTCTCTTAAAACTACATATCTTATACTACTTCTCTTTATAATCACCACACGAATTAAGATATTTATCTTTGCGATACGTCAACCTCAATATACCCTCGTCGTATTCTTCTGCCGTAAGTCCATTTAACCACTGAAAACAAGGTGTTATGTCCGGACTATATATGATGGGTGATCGTAAATTTCCCATCCAAATGTTCTCAGTAAATCACGTGTCTTACCGGCAACATGTAGACGTGCATAATCGTGCAGCAGGACGACACCGTCGGTCAGCCGCCCACGTCGCCGATTTTGAATGGCGTGTCGTAACTTACGTAGAGTTTCGCGTAGGTTTCTGCATTTATAGTCGTTCCACGCGGCATGAAATCGATGAGCAGTATGCCAAACCGATCCCAAAAGGCTGTGGCCATCAGTGGCTTAACCTTTTTCGGTCTGGTTGATGATTGAGGATGGCGCCGTTTTCTCTCCGGCGTGTAAAACGAAATCCATGTTTCATCACCGGTAATAATCGAATTAAGGAACTCATCACCGTTTTCTGTGTAGCGCATCAATAATTTTAAAGCAGATCTCATTCCGATTTGTTTTCCGTTAAAATGTGCGGCACTCAACCTGCATAAACCTTTCTAAAGCCTAAACGGTCATGAACAACGCGACCAATAACAGCTCTTGAAACATCAGGAAAAAGAAGGGCCAGGTCGGAAATCGTTGAGCTAGGATCTTTTCTGATTTCAACAAGCCCTCGGTGATTATCGAGGGCCTCCCCGAAAGTTCTTCATCATGCACATTATTTCTGTTATTTCTAAACATTTTACACCATTTTCGGTCGTTTCTTTCATCCACTATATTATCACCGTACACCGCAACCAACTGCTTATGAATTTCAGCCGGATTAACCGTTTTGATGATTTAAAAAACGTATGTCACGTATTTCACAGTCGGCGGCAACATCGATTTGCTATTCATTTTATCACGTAATTCACACGTAATCAAAGGTACTTAGACGCGACAACTTACAGACAGCAGTGTGTACATTACTAGCTTGGCTATAAACCACACATCAGCCTTAAATCGTCCACCTTAACCCTTTTAATCGTCAACCTTAAGGAGAGAAATTTCCCATCGGTCTTTACTTTAGAGATATCCCTCGTATATTGAAACCTTAGCTGTATGTTCCTTGTCTTTGATTTCACATATTCATCGCAGGATCTTAAATAAAATACATTTTTTGCTATTTATTCGCGTGAATTAATGTATAAGTAAACAGTGCAAGCACAAACAGTTAAACCTGTTTTTTCGTGTTCGGTATTGCAGTTTTTTTTTAAGTTTAATAGTTAGTTTCTTCCCTTTCTTTCTGACAGTTTTTTTTTTTAGCGACTTACTCGCTGAATTTGTATTTTATTAAAAGATTAAGAGGTGGAAAAAATTTAGGTAAATTAATTTTTTTTACGTTGTGATCACTCCAGTTTTTTTATCTATCAATCATCATTTTGTTCAATTTCTTGTTAGTCCAGTCAATGGGGAGAAAAAAGACCGATTTTTGAAGAAAATTTGTAGAGTTTAGGTAAGTACATGGGGTTGTAGATTAGGGTAACTATAACTTGTATATATGCGACTGGACAAAATGGCGGATGTTCAAAGGTGGTGAAAATCGGTTTTTCATTTTTGTAGGCTAAAGTAAAATTCCTAGGCTAAAAGATTCTTAATTAAAGTTCTGGGCATTTGCAATACCTACAATTTAAGCCCTTAAACGTTGAATTGCGTTAAATAGTTAATGCAAAAATGCCAAAAAAACCCGTTAAAAATATCAGTTTTTTTGTAAATCCAATATTTATTGCAAAAATAACCTTTTTATTATTTTACAAGTTAGCTGTTAGAATTCCAAATTTAATGATTGCTTACAAAAGAAAATTTATTTATCCGTTGCGGAGATAGTATAATTTGTTTATAAAAAGCCTCTTCAGGAACTGTAATTATTTTGGCTTTTAAGAAGTTTTTCTTGTCCTTTTCAAGTGCAATCTATTCTTCAAGACTTGTACTTTCAAGTGGTGAAAAGTTTTAAACCGAAAATTAATGTAAAAGTTGTTGAAACTTCTTCGTAAAATAGAGCGTGGTAGTCGTGGAAGGGGAAGCTGTCGCGCGCGAATAAAGCCGAATTCGTAACTTCAGATCGGCATAGGTTAAAATTTACTCGCTTGTGTTCAAATTACCTCGACGATACTTGCAATAACGCAACAACCATCGAACAAGATGACAATGAAAACGCTTTTCGCCGTGAAAATGTTCGCTTCTTTTAATATCTATACATTCGATTTATTGGTTATATTAAATATCACTGTAGTAGAATTTAAACAAATAACAACATTTATTTCTTTTCTTAACAGGAAAACTTAACGTAACTATGTTTATTTAGGCGCGTAACTATGTTTATTTAGGCGCATAAATAAATATTTTTATTTATTTACTTTATTGGTTTCTAACGACAGATTTTTATTTTCGCATGGATCTGATGTTAATTCTTGTTTAAAATCAAAAATATGTTTTATTGGGATACCAAAAAATATTGATTATTTTTCATCTCAGAAGCACGATTTTGAAAATTATTGAATTTTTTTTGAAAGATATTAGAAAAGTACTTGTATAATTAAATTATAAAATACGAATATTTTTTTGACATCACAATGGTTTTTATTCCTAGTAATTTTCAGTTATTAATTTTCCACGAAAATTGTTATTTCAAAATATAAGTTCTCAGATTAGACGAATTTAATTCCTGAATTACAATTCGTTCTTGAACTTTACAGCGCAGTGTAATAATGTTTCACGCAAAACATTTTTGGAAATTCATTTTCTTCATTATCTTCGTTGACGTAACACCGAAATATGTTTTGTAACTTCTGTATTTTTGAAACCTTCTTCCTCTTTTATTTTAAAGTGTTGCCGCAGTGTAGGATTATTTTTGACATCACTACATTTTCTAAATCTTTCGAAATGTTTTAACTTTTTTTTTTTCACAGATTATTTTTTTCCTTTCAGTTGTGAATTCAAGTTACAGTATTCTGTTTCTCCCGTTCTTTTCTGTTCTGTATTAATTTAATTCTGTTATCTGTTTTGTATTTCTCAATATTCGTCTTGTGCAGTTTTCCTTTTTAACACCTCATTCAACTAATAAATCAATTAATCCTGGATGTCTTAAAAAATGGCTTGGGATCTTAGTCCCCCGTTTTTATATTGTGTATTAATTAAAAAAAAAAACGAATTTGTTATTTATTTAAACGAAATTATTTCAAACATTTATTTTTTAGAATTTACGTTAAAAATTAAAAACATTTTTTTATACAATACAAAATACACGTTACAACACGTAAATTAGTTTAATTTGGTGACCAGAATTGCTTAATATGCCTTAAAATAAGTAGTTGTGGGTTTCTTCGCTCTGATGGCGCTCTAAATATTCTAACAATTCCCTTCTGATCCCGTACTTCTTTCTACTTCGATGTTTTGCAGCCGTCCAAATCGACTCCACTATCCGAGTGTGCTTTTCCGTTTTCCCGCTGCTGTATCGAAAATAATAGTTGTACCCGGTTTAGTATATTTAAGAATAATCCTTGAAAGGGTTTTTGCTACGATTAGGAAACGGCATACATGAAACAATCACTGTTATCGATTCCTTCGGGAACCCAAACTGTTTAGGAGTTATCATCAACCAGTATTACATTTACATCGTAGGAAACAAAACTTATTTATATTTCTTGTCTCGAAGGAGATGCAAACCCAACGGTCCAACGTAGTTGGTCACTTTACAAGATACTGCTACAAATTCTCGTCTTATATTGACCGAATAAATGTTATTCTTTATCATCTCCTTCCCGTTCTTATAACCTATCTTCGTCTTCTTATTTCCGCACAACAACATGCCTTCAAAACTACGGTAGATCTTCAGCCGTACAAGTTAAATGTTCGTTCAGTTAACCTTAGGAACTAACTGATTATTCAGGTGTTGTCCATAAAGTCTTTTCATGATTACAAAAAACTATATAAGTTAACAGCTGTGTTGTTTGTGGCAAAAGAAAGAAAAAATTATCAAGCTTTTTGCCGTATTAATAAATTTCAACTTGTTCGCCTTTTGTCGCTTGTAGAATGACAAGCGATAATCAATTTCACGCCATGTGTTGGTCAACATTTCTTCGGTAACACTAGCAACAGTTTCCCCGTTATTCTCAGTCTCAATGTGTCCAGATCTGATACGAGTGTTGCATAACTCTGTCCTTAAGATAACTTTAGAGGAAAAATTCAAGGGAGTTGTGTGTGGTGATCGTGGTGGTCAGGGACTGTGACCGTCCCATTCCCTGCCATGAAATGTTTCATTCAGAAACTCTTGAACTGTATTCCCCAATGTGGTCGACTACGCTTCCACTCTCCTTAAATTTTGCATATCACACAACGATATTTTTGTTATTAGGTGCTCGTCGTCCGTATTTTCTTCTAAAATTCCGCTGCACAGTAATCGGTGACTTCGACTCGTGATATCGCAACACACATTGCGATTTCTCCTGGATTGACGCCATTTTATAAAAAAACTGATCACAGTGCCTCTACTCTGCCTGTTCTTGCAACAAACCAATATTAAAAAAAAATAATCATTTTTTTTTCTTTTGCCCCAAATCGCACAGGTGTAACTGTAATAGTTTTTTTGTAATCGTGGAAAGACTTTATGGGCACTTTGTATAATGAACGTCATTTCGTGTAAAGCATGTTTGTCCTAGTGCCTCTTGAATTTCGTATTATTTATGTGTGCTCACATAAATAGGAAATTACAACACAAACCGTAGGAAAGATCTCGGGACAAATATTGTATAAAACAACAAATTAATGTTGTATCCCTTCTCCGTTGAAAACCGATGAATTAAATAAATTACGGTTTCCATTACGTAGAGGAACGTATTGAAGTATTACATTAATTTTATAAGTGTAAATCTGTACCGGTATTATAAATTCGAAGCATTTAACGGTAAGAAATGTATTTTACGTTAAATCGTATCAAAAAGCGCTAAATGAGAATTTCAGGACGGTTAGCTAAATTTATATATATATCTACAGGATATACATTACGCACGTCTAGTAGGCGTAATCTATATTCTTAACCGAAGTGTAGTTTTTAGTTTTTATCAGCTTGCTATTATTTTAATCAATTTACGTATTTTAACGATAAAGAAAGTTCAAACGTCTTTCATAACAGTCTGTTCAAACTGGATGTGTGCGAAATTATTCCTTCACTGTTCATCGACTTATTAAGTGTTACTAAATACTTAAACCCGGGTGCATTTACTTTCCTTCGTATCTAATCTTTATACTTGATTTTGGCATAACGTCCTCCATCATTTGCTCACTAATTTTCATCACATTCCGTTATCACTTTTTTCTTGTCCTTTGATTTTAAAATTATCCGGTTTTAATTAACACCTTTATATTTAATTAATATATTTTGACGAACGTTTTCCATTAATTAACTAACAGTTAAGACTTCTCTACGATTTATTGTTCTATGTATTACATACGTTTTAAGTTGTATTCTTCGTCGTCTGCAAAGTATAAACGGATTGTTTAATTCACATGAATGGGTTTTGTTACGTAAAGCGATAGTAAGAGTTAAACTAGATATTTCTGCGATTTAAGTGAAGGTTTTATCGAAAGAGAGAGTATATGAAGAAAGAGAGCGATTTTATTAATGTGTTTGTAAACAGTAGGGAGAAACGAGAGCTTTGTATACCGAAGAAGAACTAGAAAAAGAAAAGCGTAAGAGAGACGGCATGAGCGGGTTATCGGTCGATAGTATAACCGGGACGCGGGGTATGAGAAAGGGACATAATTAAGATCGGCGTTGTTTATTGTAAGTAGATTTGCGAGGAAATGTAGGTCGACTTGTGTACGATGTGCTTCTATATATAGCTCCTGCTTCTGCTTCTGCTGCCGCCGGCCTGACTGTACTGTGATTGAAAACGACCTTTCTCAACATGCCTGGGCCGCCGAGGTCATCGCCCTTAACCGCTCTTCCATCGTCCCTCGTTCTCATCCTCCTACCTTTTATTGTTTACATCTGCCCGCAATCGGGGAATCACCCACCTGCTCCTCAGTTCATTTTACTATTGCTACTATTATTATTGTTGTTAGTATTATTACTATTATTATTATTATTAGTAGTAGTAGTAGTACTATATTTTACCTCGTCCTGTCGATCCGTCTTTCTCGCTCCATATATCCCGCTTATTCGCTCTTCCTGAATGACTCATCTGATAAACACACACGTACACAACACTTAATATTGTGGTCCTGTGTTGTGTTACCGCCAAGAGACATTTTTAAATTGATTTAGAAATCTCCCTTCCATTTCAGTTATGCTGTTATACGTTGTTGCCAATTTTCTATCGGTATTTCGTGTTTGTAAAGTATGCTATCGTTCTTCTGATTTTAACGTTGTTTCATTTATGTATTTTTATTCGTCATCCCAAACCGTTTTCATTACCGTATTTTTTTATATTTTTTTTTTTAACTTATTGTCGAATATGTTTAGTATAATTCAGATGCGATTATTTTCTGTGAATTTTTAGTCTGCAATATATAATCGAATAAATGTTAAAATGATGATATAATAAATAACACCATCCGTCTATCGTAAATGGTTTATTGTAAATGTAAAATTATTTGTATGCTACGGATGGGATAAAATATTTGAAAATTTGGAGCTATTAGATGTTTGGCTAGATTGTGAATTTCTGATTTTGTTTTTGTGTTTTCAATGGGCATTTTTCGAACGACTTAACGCTACGGATGGATTTTTGCTAAATTATCTATCGGTTTCGTTGAGCTTTTCTGATAATAGGTTCGTTAAAGAGCAGTGTCAAGGGTTTAAGCTACTATTCTGAAAAACATCTTCTTGAGGAGTAATATTAAAATATTTTTCAATTTTAGTTTTTTGCAATTTTTCAATTCTTGTTATTAAAAATTAAACTTTATTCTTAAAGATACAAATAACCGGTTGAATTTCTCGTTGTTTAGACTGTACAGTACTGAATTTTAAGAATCATTTTTTATGTCTCGCCCTGCCGAGATACAGAAAATCAATCTGTTTCTGTAAATTAATTGCAGTCTGTATAAGCAAATCGGTCTTAAATAATACCTTTGAATGGAATATATGAGTGGTTATTCCACGTTAGCCTTTTTATTTTACTTTCACATCGTGTTATGACAATAAAATAGAAATAAGAACAACCCGTCCATCCAATATCGTCCTGCGATGGAAGTTTATACTTAAAAACACTTGAGACTCTCGAATTATGTTTTCTTTTTTATAGAATTTCACGATTAGTCGAATTTTATTTTCATTTCAATCTGCTAGAAATGTCTAGATAACGACATCCATGCTTACCATGTTTTGTTCTTCTTTTTACGGGATAGTTAAACAAAAATCTTCTCGTTTTCTGTCTTCTCCCCGAGATATTGGTGAAAGTTAATTTTGATTCAAATTTTATAGCTTCTCTCCAAATCGGGTCGAAAAATGTATGGGAACTTTGATTTCAACCGTAAGCGTCGTTAAAAGCGGAGGTGTGTTTTGATACATTGTTAGAATTTTAATTTTCATATCAAACTGGCGTTAAAATTTACACGGAGATCAGTAAAAAACTAAACTTCCTTTAAGTTTTTTTGTTTTTCGGTTCAATTGGAGCGAGATACACCGGTTTTGAAATTTTTTTAACCTCCGGGACCACCGTTAGGTATTATTTTGGAGGATGAGATGAATGATAGTTTTTGTGGTTTGTGAAAATGCAATGACCCCGGGATCGAATCCCTGTTAGATATGGTATTTTCACACGCTACAAAAATTGTCATTCATTTCATCCTCTGAAGTAATACCTAACGGTGGTCCCGGAGGTTAAAAAAAATCAAAACCGGTGTATCTCCCTCCAATTAAACCGAAAAACTTAAAAAATTGGTTTTTTACTCCTGATCTCCGTGTAAATTTTAACGCCGGTTTGAAATGAAAATTAAAATTCCTACAACGTATAAAAACACGTCACGGCTTTTCGCTGAAAATTTTTTTATCTTCATACATCCTCTCGATAAATTGAACAACTCAAATTTACAGCTTTTTCGGTCTCGAAATCCCTTTTCAGCCCCGAAAGATTGTTAAAATAATTTTTTTTTAGGTTTACAAAAAATACTTCCTTGAATAATTTCTACGAAATTTCAGGTTTTTATTTTTTGGAGTAACTGGAGAATCAGATTTGTTTTTACTTTTTACGTCTTTCCGGTAAGTTTAGCGTGAACAACGATGGTCAGTAGGGCTTCAGTTTTTCTTACCGGCTTTAAAATTGGATATCTTATTTCTACAAACCCGAGGTTTGTCTATTTCCAATGAACGAGAACAAGGCAGCTTATCGTTTTTTGACTTCGTAGATGGTACGAGTGAAATAATGTGACTAAATTTGTTTCTTTTTTATTATATTCGTTCCTTTTAAAATGTCAGGTTTTTAGGCTATGTAGATACGATAATAAATTTAACAGCTTAAAAGAAACGAGAAATTGAAGATAAAAAAGCCTTTTTCGCCCACACAGAACTAGTCATCGCCTGTCTTAATAACGGGTTAAAAATATTTTATCTCTTACTCACTAGCAGTCGGCTTCATTGTTAAGTGTTGCGAATGGCTGTGCAGGATGCTACGTGCACCGCCTACCATCTGACGGTCGATGTGTTTCCTTAAAGGTTAAGTCGTTTGTAGTGGCGAGGGGGGAGGTAGAAAAAAAGTCGTATTAAGTTGTGTACGAGCTCGTTTACACGTAGGTGTTATCCTTGTTTTGTTATGTTAACGGTTAAAATATACTAAGCATCTGGGTGAAAACAACTATTTCTTTTTATTTTATTGAATTTGTTTACAACTATTTTAAAAATATTTTACGCTGCGACTCGAATAAATGAAAATTTTATTGTTAAAGGAAGTTATTCAAGTGTAAATATAGAACGACCAACTACTGTAATTCACACCGAGAAAAAATAAAAAGGAAAACCTATTGCTGGTATATATGACGTGTTATTCCTTTTAATTTTGAGCAGATAATTTTGTAATAAAAATGTATAATATTAGTATACGGAATTTACCATCAGATATTTCTGGGAAAATGTATTTAAGAATTTTATTACCAATTGGTATATCGGTTATTTATCAACTTATTATTTCTAAGGACATACGTGTATTAGAAGGAACTTGTTTACCCGATACGGAACGGCCTTGTCCTTATTATGTAGCCTTCAGACGAGAAATAACCCTCGGATAAGTCCACAAGAAAATCGCTTCTCCTCCCCTGTAACAAATATTAACGGTTCCGTTTGTCCTCGTATCCTTACCACGGTCCTCGGCGGCCTGATCCGGAACCACACAATTCAAACTTCGAAAAGCAGGAAGAAGGTTTAGAAAAAAAGATAAGTAATGAACGATCAATTGTAGACGATCTAGCTACAGAGGGACCGTGACACGAGATAAACATCCCCCTACATCTAAAGGAAAGCTTATTCTAGGCTAAGGCACCAGCCCTTAAATGTGACTGGGAAGATCGGGGAATGTTTATTCGGGAAACGGTGCATTGCTGACAAAGGTTTCGTTGAAATATTTAATTATATTTTACAACAAAATTCGTTTTTCTCTAGAAACAAAGTAGCTCGTAAAGTAAATTTGGAATATACAGAAATGTAATTTCGTTCAACCCACTTAAGGTCTATTACACACTAATCGTTGATAATATCTATTATTCATATATGTTGTACTTATAGTAAGACCAATTTGGTATGATAACAGTTAGTTCATTATTTAACTTAAAAGATATGTTTTTTCCCTTCTGTTGTAGTCGTAGAAGAAAAAATTCTTTACGGTTAGGTTTTAATATCGTTAGTTTAAAGTTTGTGTTAAAGTTTTGAACAGTTATCTACTTCCTAAAGTTTGTTGTAAGTTGTTTTACACTTAAATGAAATTTAAATTACGTATCCTTATAATCAAAAATTTTTAACACAAGTTGAACAGAATATTCGCATTGAGCTAACCAATTTCTTAGTAACTTGTTTCGACGATCAATCGATTAGAATTTGAATCATTTTTACTGTAAATATGCTCACGTATTAGAAAGAAACTGTAATCAAGACAACTTATCTATCAGGTTAAGTGATCAGTAAAGATTTTCGTTTAAAAAAAGGAATGTATTCTACCCGCAAGTTAGAATTTACCTGTATTGTGTAATGAAATATTCGTACTTTTTAAAAGAAGTTTTGTGTTTGTCTCATTCAGCCTTGATTTGAATTACCGTCATTCTTGCGGTTTAATCGTTGTTCGCTACTAGTGTAATTTTTTATTTTCGGAAATGTTTTTGTATAATATTCGTTTTATTTTCATTCCTTTTGGTTCTTTCTTTGTTGTTTAATCGTTTTACATTTGATTGCACATTTTGTAAAATTAATAGTAGATATTACGTAATTTTTGTAACAGAATGAAAGTTTCAACGTTTCTTTTTGTCGTTCCAGTTGGGATCTCCTTATACGCCCGGATCTGGTCCTCAGAATCCTCAGCAACAACAACAAACACAACAGCAGCAGCAGCAGCAACAACAACAACAACAACAGCAACAGCAGCAGTCACAACAGCAATCCCAAGCGCAGGCGCAACAGCAATCGCAGCCACAACCTCAGCAGCAGCAGCAATCTTCTCAGCAATCCCAACAGTCTCAGAGCGGAGCCCCAGGCCAACCGCCTAGTCAAGGACAACAAAATCAACAGCAGCAACAGCAACAGCAAGGTGGCCAGGGGTCCAACGGCAACTATAATACTGAAGGGCGGTGGCCGCCTCCTCCCAGTCCAAATACAACCCCAACACAACCGTCTCCGCAACCCCCTCCACAACCTCAGCCGTCACCGCAGCCTCAGCCTCCACCGCCGTCGCCTCAACACCAAGTAAGTGTACATTATAGTAATTTTAGATTTTTTTCCCAGTGTTAATCCAATAGGTAAATGTGCATTTTTAGATGCTTCGATAAAACAAAATTCCTGAATATTTATCGATGATTATTCATTCCTCTATATATTTCAGGAACGGTTTGACCAGGAGTTACACTTAGTTGATCAATTCTGTCAAGTATTTATAAAATTTAGAATAGGGAAGGAATAATATTGAATAATATTAAGGAATAGGGAAGATTTCTTTCACAAATTAAAAATAATTAACTGAATGGAGCTTTTCGATTGTTGACCCGGTTATGATATCAGCAGTTTAAATGAGAGAACGATAGTAAAAAATGATTAAACTCTATTAAACAATATAGAAGCATAGTTTTACGTTTACAAAAATAATATTTGTTTTTTAAAATACAGACACAATTTTTTTATTTCTTCGTAAGTTTTTTTGGGAGGGGTTGTTATTTTTTTTCTGTTTAGCCTCCGGTAATTACCTTTCAAATAATACTTCAGAGGTGAATGAGGATAATATTTATGAGTGTAAATGAAGTGCAGTCTTAGTCTTGTACAGTCTCAGTTCGACCAGTCCTGAGATGTGTGGTTATTTGAAACCCAACCATCAAAGAACACCGGTATCCACGATCTAGTATTCAAATCCTCGTAAAAATGACTGACTTTACTAGGACTTAAACGGTGAAACTCTCGACTACCAGGAAGGGGTTGTTATTGTTTTTAATTAGTTTAACGGTAGCTAATGCTCATTAGTTCTTCATTTCTACTTTGTATTAACGATTTGTGAGTGCTCTTTTGTATTCTATTTTAATAACCATTTAGCTTTGCTCGTTGGTTTTATGCCATTTCACCTAAATTAGGCATTATCAGAATGAAAACATTCTGAAATATTTATTACAGGAATAGGTGATAATACTCCTAACCCGTTAAATAACGAAAATAATATATTTTTACTTCCTTGTATGAAGTATTGTAATCGTGAAAAATTTCGGTTCTCAGATTTCAACGGTCATATCCATTTTCACCATCCCTAAAACCATTTTGACTAGTTTCGACGTGACGTCTGTCCGTACGTATGTATCTTTCATAACTCAAAAACGATTAGCCGTAGAATGTTGAAAGTTTGGATTTAGGATTGTTGTAACATCTAGTTGTGCACCACCTCCCCGTTTGATTGCATTCGACTGAACCAAAAAAGTCCAAAATCTAAAAAAAATCGGATTTTTTACTTTTTCTCATTAAGAGCTTTTCAATGGTATATCACAGGTGGTACCATAATTTTCATTGGTTTCATAGTTATAGCCAAATAAAATTTTAATTAGTGAAAAAGTATCTGGATCTTACAAGGGAAAGGCACTCGAATTGGAGTTCCATCTCCTTTTTTTTATTTATTTTTTTAAATTTTATTTCAGTATATTGATTTATTAATAATTATTTACCTGTGATTGTAAAAAACAGTTTACAGTAAATAATTCAATAATAAGAAAAAAGATGTAATAAAAAATTATGTAATTAATAAGCGTACTAGGAAGTTATGTGGTTTCCACATCAGATTTTTTTCTTTTATTAACCTATTTAAATGAATATATTTTAAATTATTTCCTAAATATATTGCAATAATGTCGGGAGTAATTACAACTTGGCAAATTGCAATCTGTGAATGATCTCTCGTTTAAAAACAACGTCTGACAACAAAGCTGTAATATTTTCCTGCCATTGGTTATTTATTCTTATATACAGAGAAAATAATGTTACATGAAGCCTAAAAAAGTTTAAAAAATTTAAATATCGAAGTTTTTAAATTTTGATCGTCTCCCCCACTCCCAAGAGTATTTTTGGGGTCACTTGCCCTACTACCACGTCTAAGAACACAAAAAAACTTAGTTAAAAAATATGTATTAATTAAAGAGATAATTTTTATCGATTTTTGGAAAAGTGGAATTTTAGGGCATATTTTTTTGAAAAATGTTATGATAAGCATGCACGCATGTACTGAGCTTAATAAAAGTGGGATTACGTTTACAAAATTCTGAGAAAATTGATTCCAAAAACTATCTACCCTCAACCTGGAGATAAGGACCTACAACTTTTACCACAAATTGCCCCGTATACACGAGTCTGTTCAAAATTTCAAAATCCAGTCAATAGCTTTAAACACGTCAACACCTACGAGCATCTCTACGAACATCACGTCACACCTTTTTTTTGGGGTCCGTAGTTTATGAAACTTTGAGAATGCAAAATAACCCGTACTCTATTTTTTGAATAATCACCATACTTTCCTTCTTGCAGCGTAATTCTAGAGCAATGATCCCAGGAAAGTAAAAAGTTGTAAGTATATTTCTGCTATGTAAGTTGGTTAAATTTTACGCTCATTTATCGAAAAAATTCAGTAACATGTTGTTAGAAATTATTTTATGAGTTACGTTATTTTCTAAAATAACTAACCAACAATTTCATAATTTGTTATTTTTTCCTAAAATATACTTCCATTTTCTCTTGTTTAATCGCATCAACAATTAATTAAAGTCATTAACGACTTATCAGTGTAATGTAACTACGGGTAAATGTATAGTCTTGAACAAACTCAGGCCGACCATTCCTGAGTCGTGCGGTTAATTGAAACCCAACCACCAAAGAATTCCGGTATCCACGATCTAGTATTCAAATCCCAATAAAAGCAACTACTTTTATTAGGATTTGAACCAGAGAACTTCGATTTCGAAATCAGCTGATTTTCATTTCAACCAGTTTACCACTAGATCAACCCGGTGAGTTAAATTTTTCGCTTTTTTATTATTGTAAGTGTAAAATAATATAATTCCATTATACGGTAAAATGATATAATTTTAACTTCCAATCATTTTAATTTTTTCGATGTACCGTCCAAATTACAGTAGAATTTGGTTCCTCTGCAAATTTACGGCAGTTACGTTTTTTAGAAATCACGTCTAATAGGGGTAGATATCAATTACAAAAAGATTGCAAATTCCGTTTGCCTCACTTGTTTCATTCGTATTTAGGTAGTTGTAGATTTTTAATAATTTTGTTCACTTTGAGTCCAACATTACGTTCTAAACAGATCGTTTTATTTTTATTCGTAAGATCGTACGGTCGTCTGATGAAAAATATGGTTGGTGTGGTTTACTGATAAGAAATCATCGTTTCGTTATTTATATCTTTATAAAAAACTTTTACGTAATATTTAAACGAAATCGTCAAACGGTAGGTAAGTTGTTAGTTTCGATTTAACCGAATGAAAGTGCGTTTTTGTTGACTGGTTTCCAAGTATTGTGATTACATCCCACGCTGTCACAGCTGAGTTACATCATTTAATATATATATCATGAAGAAATGTATTAAAGTTAGCTTTTTTTATCGATTAAAAGAAAATTTGTTATATCTTAGTTCTTGTGGGAAACACGTAGATGTGATTTATTGTTAGCTAATGTTCGGATCGACTATGCCTTTTCTGTTGCAAGAGGGGATTTAAATAATATCGATCTAAGTTAACCAAAAGTGTCAAAACATATAATAGTCGTTTTGATATTGCTAAATAATATGATGTGGTTTTTATTTATTCTCGGTCGTAAGTAATTACACTGTTTTTATTTTATTTTATTTTTTGAGCCAGTACTCTTGCACCATTTCAGTCTGAACTTTTTCGTATTTCCAGCTGAATTTTTGAGTTCTAATAACATAATTTCCCTTTTAGATCGCCTATAACCTTTTACTCATTTCTGTCGTACCTTACCGATCCTGTTACTCTGTTTTAATCGACCCATTTATCCTTACGATATGTTCAAGCCAGATAGGCTTGAAGGCTATTACTGGTTGCTTTGATTAAACTTCTATTCTCGTTTACTTCTCATTACATATGCATTGTTCATTCTATACGTTTAATTTTCTCCAATGTCCACATTTCACATACTCTAGTTTCTTTTTTTTATATCTTTTCCTAGTGTCCCTATTTCTCATTCATAGAGAAGTACAAACCAATTACAAAATTTTTAAAATGTAAATACATTGCATTACATAATTTATTACATATTTATTTTTTATTAAATCCTTCATTTGCAGTTTGTATTGTGGTTTTTATTTTCTATTCAGTTCTGCAGTTTTCTGTTAACGTGCTTTCTCTAATTCCTGTATTTATTTATTTATTTATTTATTGATTCAATCATTCCTTCTTCTTCCTGTAGTTTATTGCTTTTTTTTGTGTATATTTTAGTTTTTTACTGATAATAAATTACATTTCTTTGTTGGTATTAACGCTATATAATAAAATTTCATTCGACCAAAAACATCAATATCCGTTTTGATTTTATTAAGTAAAACGAAATGTTTATTAAAAAAAAGGATTATGTTAATGGATTTGTTAATGCTAATCTTTTTGTTATTATTTTCGGAAATTGTATTCTGAATCATTCATATTTATAATATTTCGTAAATTATATTTACTTATACAGTAGAGTCTCTCTTATCCGACATAAACAGGCCACCAGAACGTCGGATAATAGGGAGGTGATAAGAAAAAGCCAATTAAACGTCAGACTATGGTGTAATTTTACACATTATGAAACTAATAACCATACTTTACAACAAAACAGGAAAGATTAACTGGAAAAATGAACTTAACAGTTACAGAATTGTTTGAAGATTAATACAGTACTTCAAAGTTCAGTCCTGTGATATCGAAAGCAATTTTTGAGTGTAATCTGTTTTCCTGACATGTGCTGTTTCTCGCTGCCAAGCTTCGCCATCTTTGCAGAGCATCATTATGATGTCGAGTTCTATAGCTTCTTCTTGTTGCTCAGTGTATTTAATTGCAGTTTCTAGAGCCTTTATCTTTCAGCCTTTAGCCTGAAATTCTGCGAGGTTCAGTGGTGCTTGATCTTGATCTTCAATTTCGTTGTCATCGTAATTGTCAAGAACAACAATTTCTTCATCAGTTTTTTCATACTGATCATCATCCGAATTTCGATTTCTTGTAAAGATACATCCTCATATCCAGGGATACGTTGTACTAAAGGTAGAATGGTTTCTTCGGTTTAATCTTGTGTTTTCCATTTTCATACTTTCATCATCCCCTAGCAGCTTCTTTCATGATTTGGCAATTGTTGTATGTAGCCTTTACGTCAGCCCAGGCACGTGCACCCCAGTAAGCAGCATTCTTTACATTGATCCATTTGAATTTTTCAATCATGTCTTGTCCTTCTTCAATCTCTTCTATCATGTGAACGATAGCTTCCTGCGATAGTTCTTTTTTTATCGTTTACGTCCTGATCCGTAGGTTGGCATATGGCGGTTTTGTTGTGGTGGGGGAAGGGCAGAAACAATCCCTTAATGTCACTATGTTGAAGCTTCTCTGCATCAGGATGCGTTGAGCATTATTTAACAACAGAACAACTTTTCAGGATAAATTATTTTCTTTCAAAAACGTCTCTTTTGAAGAAGCAGTCTTTGAAAATTTCACTGCTCATCCGTGCGATTTTCTGACTGTAGTATTTTACAGGAAGTGCGTTTTTTGAAACAGATTTAACAGCTCTAGAGTTTTGGGACTTTCCAATCATTACAAGGTCCCATTTTGAGGCTTGCTGTAGCATTGCTGCATGTTAAAATGGTCACCCTTTCCTTTTACAACCCTTGTAGCCAGGGGCTGCCTATTCAGTTCTGGCTGCAAGACTCTTACTAGGTAACAATTTGTAATTAAGGCCTGACTCATTACAGTTAAATATTTGATCACCCGTTAAGCTTTCAGTTTCGCTTAATTCCTGAAATGTTTTCTTGAGTACTTCCATTTCTTCAAAATTCGATAACCACAAACACATAACTGACGGATACCGTAGCGTTTCTTGCATCGGTCGAGCCAACCGACACTTGCTGTGAAATGTGGGTCCGCTTCATTGAATTTCATTACGAAATGCGACGCCTTTTGCTACAAAATAGGCCCTGATTAACAGTTGATATTGTGGTTTCTATTTTCTATTCAGTTCTGCAATCTTCTGCTAACGTGATTTCTCTAATACCTGTATTTATGTACTCAATCAATCATTGCAAGCTTTAGAAGATTTGTATTGTAGATATACTATCTACATCTAGATTTCTACCGAAATCTAAGTCGTTAAGTTGAACCATCGCAACACACTTGTGAGTTTATGATGGATCTCTAGCCACGCGGGAATTCGAGGTAATGAAGGTACATATTCCGCTGCTTTTTCTCTGTACTAAATAAACCTTTCTTTTTCCTGTTTAGCTTCCGGTAAATACCGTTCAGAGGATGAGTGAGGATAATATGTGTGAGTGTAAATGAAGTGTAGTCTTATACGGTCTCAGTTCGACCATTTCTGATAAGTGTGGTTAATTGAAACCCAACCACCAAAGAACACCGGTATCCACGATTTAGTGTTCAAATCCCTGTAAAAATAACTGACTTTACTAGGACTTGAACGCTTGTGGAACTCTCGACTTACAAATCAGCTGATTTAGTTCACTACTAGACCAACCGGGTGGGTTGAACTAAATAAACCAAATGTACAAAGCTTCACTCACATTTTAATACACATTTTTTCATAGTTTTTTTCTTTTAATGTATTTCTGTAACTAATGCACACCATTTTTACTTCCAATTCTTGCAATATTATTTGCACAAAGTGAACAAATATTGCGATCGCGAAAAGTTTGGTTGTCAGATTTCAACGGAAATATCCATTTTTAGAGCGACCAGTACAACCTTAAAGCATTATCTCGATCGCTCCGGAGTATCGTGACAGCAGATTGCCCCACCCTGACTTGGCCCCCCCAGAGGCCAAGTCATCGGGGTCTCCCCCGGATCATAGGAACAACCCGACTTCGCTTCTGGATAGTCCCAGGGGAGCTGCCCTTCCCCTTCATAACCTACTAGGTTCCAGGCATGCATTTCGCACATGCCCTTCCCCTTAACACGCCTTCTCATACCAACAGGGTCCTTCGTGCCATCATCAGAGGCACCTCGACTTCCCCGCTCTTGCGTGCGGGCGAGCCAAGGTCTCCTAGGCAAGGAGGCTGCCTGCCTGGCCATAGACTTCGCCACGTTTCGTCCCGACTTCCTTTATTTTTTGAAGTTTCGTCTCGTGTATATATATATATTTTTATTTTTTTCTTCTAATGTCTCCCGCTCTCCTTGGATCCCTCCTTCCCCGTGCTTTGGTCAACGCTTGATTGATCATCTTCAAACTGTTAAGAGTAGCTACTAGTGCTAACATTACTTATCTCGCATAATTTAAAAACGATTAGCCGTAGGATATTGTAATTTTGAGTTTAGGACCGTTGTATCATCTGGTTGTCCAGATCCGCTTTTGATTGCAATTGACTAGACCAAAAGTGTCCATAAAAACCCAAAATAAAAAAAAAATTAGATTTTGGACTTTTTCTTAACTGCAGTATGTTCTCTTTGTGAGCTTTTCAACGATATATATATATATAATAGTGATACTTTTTTCCATTGGTTCCAGAGTTGTAGCCAAATAAAAAACTAATGAAATATTTTATTTTTCAAGAGGAAGGTACATCGGTTCAAATCCCGACTTCATCTCCTTTTTTTAATTTTTTTAAAATTATATTTTTAATTTTAAATAATATATAAATATTTATTAATAATTATTAACCTCTGATTGTAAATCATTTTTTAATAAGTAATCTTTAAATAATGACAATAACAAAAATAAATATGAAAAAATATTCAAAGTTATTAATGAAAAAATTTTTATATTTTTTTCGTTTAAAAAAAAAATAAAAAAGTATATGTGTAATAATTTAATAAGCGGTTGGTATGGTGTCACATCAGATTTTTCTATTTATATTCTTTCCTTTTCCAGTCTTCTACCGTTACCCGTCCAACGCCGAAGCCGTCAGCTACCTTCTTTCTGCATTGTGTCCCCCTTGTCCAGTCTCTTGATTGCCTCAAGTTTTTGTTCCATCGATATAATAACTTTCTTTTCGTCGCCATTTTTTTCTGTGCTTGCGTAAATTTCAACTTTTAAGCGCCAACACAATGTTTGTCAAATTAGACACACCGCACACAACACAGACACATACACATGAACGGTAACGGACGATAAACCGATTTGCATACAACGATAAAATGCACTGCATTGAATGACAGACACATGAGTCATAGTGTAGACGGGCGTGCCACGCCCAAGCAACAAAAAATAAACTACGCTTATAACTTGCAATTGTTGTTGCCGATTGATGCTTTTTGCGTTGGTATGTCGGGTAAGCGAAGATCGGATTAGTGAAACTCTTCTCTCTGAAAATTACTTATTTAATTTTATACTTTTCCTTTTATTAAACAAAAAATGTCACAGAATACATCTTATGCATTTTTAATTGATAATTTAATAGGTATATTATTGACTTTATAGTTTGTAGCTCAAATCATCCCATGAAAACCGGCGTGATTTTTTATCTTTTAAAAATGGCAGATTTTTTTATTTTAAATAAATCATTTATTTCCATTTTAAAAATAAAAGTGCCAATATCGATACTCGGGTAGTGTCTGTTGGTTATAATTTACATAATGTAAGTGATATCGAAAAATTAATTTAGTGTTCATTTATTAATATTATTTGGAAATCTCATCGCGCTAACTATATTTTGCCTATTTTAACCATAAAAAGTTGAAAATTACCATCCGTTTTGCAACACTTAAATATTTTAATGGGGTTTTTAAATTTCATTGTATATATTGTTATCAGTTTTTGGATGTTGATGCTTGATTTATCTAATGAATTCTAAGGGTAATAAAGAGTTTGTATTTTTAGTCGATCGAACAAAACATTTTTTAACTCGGCACTTCGTCTTGTTTATAACGATGTTATATCCGGTGGAGTTTTCCGATGTATATTACAATCAGCTTCCGCATTTTTAGATAGAACAACATATTTAACTAGTTTTCTTTAAATATTCCGTTCAAAATGGCGGCTGCTATTTTCTTAGAAGAGAGCTGATGACGAGCTGCGGAGAGGAAGTTTCAGTCAACAACCCAGTATTCTTTAGTAGGCTTGAGTTGTGGTATCCCCCACTCCTGACGACTTTACCCACAATTTTATTGATTACGTATAAAACAGACAAATACTAAGAGTACTAAAATTTATTGGAGATTTTAATCTCTAATATAATGCCATTATACAGAGTGTCCCACGAAGAAACGAAGAAAATTTCAGGACATTTACTGGTGAAATTAATGAAAAATGTTATAAATATTAGTCTGGAAACGCTTTGTTTACCAGTTATGGAAGATTTCGCCTTGATTTCAGCTCTTTTAATTAATAAAGAAACTCTACTGTTATTTTTTTGGACCGAAATTAAAAAGTAAATTTGGTGGTTTCTTATGTAATTTTAGCTAGGGAAAGAACAAAACAGGTCTTAGAACTTTAACTCGGGTAGGTTTTAAGATATTCGACGTAAAACAAAATTCGGTGTCGAGTAGCTTTCTTATATGCCAATAAATGCGGAGGATTTAGTAACAAAACATTTAATTGTGAGAAAATTAATGTAAATACAACCAGTAAAAAGTAAATAAAAACGTTTAAAATCGGTTTTTTATTGCAAAACAAAACAGATGAAAAATAGACAGAAAATCGTATTATTGTTTCTATATCTAATAAACATTACTTTTAATATAGTAAAATTATAAAATAAAATGCATGAAATGATAACAGAATAAAAAACCTCAGTTACAGTAACTGTTCGGAATTCCCTCCTTCACAACGTACACAGCACTCGGCCTGACAAAAAATTTCCGGTGGGTTTCCGTTTCATTTCAGGATCGTTTCATATAAATTCAATAGCACTTCGTATTTTAATGAGTAACTATTAACTTTTTTTTTTTTTTGAATAATATAATTTTCATACGGCCCCGAATGAAGTAATCTAGGGGCATTAAGTCAGGTGATCGTGATAGCCAATCTATCGGCCCATCACGCCCAATCCAGTTTAAGAAATTAGCATTCAAGTGGATTTCTATATACTAAAGAAAATTGTAGCGTTGCACCATCGTGCTGGATAATCATTTGCAATCTAGTTAGTAAAGGTACATCCTCTAATAGAGACGACAAATTATTTTTCAATAAATGAACGTATATATCTCCCGTAAGGTTTTATCTAAAACAAACGGTCCCAGAATTTTGTCATAAATAATGCTTCACCAAACTTTAATGTAAAAATCTACATTGGAAACTAGTTTCCACAGTACCATGTGAATGGTCTTCGCTCCAGAAATGACTATTTTTGAAATTGAATACTCCGTTTCTCGTAAAAGTGGATTCATCAGTAAATAGAATTAATTGAATTTTCCTTATCAGCGTTGTCTAGAAGAAAGTGACAAAAGTTTAACCGCCGGGTGTAATTTGTTGGCCGCAAATTTTCTCTTCAAATTTAATCTTAAAAACTGCTGGAGTTACAGTTCTGGACGACCTCTTTTATCCTACTTCACAGCTCAAATTACATGAGGAATCGCCACTTTTATTTCTTAATTTTGGTCCCAAAAATTCCAGTAGGGCTTTTTATTAAAGAGCTGAAATCCTGGTGAAATCTTTCGCTAGCCGTAAATGGAAAATAAAGCCAGACCTATATTTGTATGAATTTTTTTCATTATTTTCACCGGTCGCGTCCTGAAAGTTTCTATGTTTCTTCGTGGGACACTGTATAAAATGCTTACGTCTCGTATATCCGATTTATGCATACGGTGTTGTCTTCAGTCCGAAGAATAATAAATTCGGCGAAGAAAATAAAAATTATGAATAAGGACATTATATCAGTCAGTGATTGTCTAGTGTTTACGGTATTACCAATAAAGAAAGGTTATACTCGTATTTGTCCCGGTTAAGTTTTTCACAATCAAACCCGACAATTCGGTTGTATATTTCACTTAAAAAAAAAATTATTTATTTATTCAGTTTGAGTGTAAAAGTCAATTTGTGCTACATTCATTGCAAAATGAGCGAGGTCAGTTTGTTTGCAGAGCTACTAGTAATTGGTATCTTTGTCTCTTGTGTGGTATGTGAAATATATATATATATTTTTTTTATTCCGTTTTAAGTAATTCCATGAATCAGGTTAAAACTACTGATTTCATTGAAACTCTGATGTGGTGCAACAGTGAGATGCGATAGTTATTTTTAGTAGAAACAGACAGTAATTTCTCGGGTATTTCCGTTACCTTCGTTGTGATCTTTTATTACAGAAGAACATGTTTCATGCAAATCTGAAGTAATTATATGTAAATAAGATTGTATTTCTAATGTAGTACAAATCTTTCCTACGAAGTACTGCGTGTGTTGATAGATTTTATTTTTTTTTAGGTAGATTTCATAAGAAAGATACCTATTGTAATGGGTACCATGATTCGACTCCCGGAAAATTTCAACATATCTTGCCTTTCACATCCTCTAGACCCCAAAAACCATCGTCAGTTCAAAAGTTTATGTATATATATTTCACTTTCTAACATGCTAACTGCCGTAATTTTGCGTTCATCATTTTCAAATCTATACATAAAATATAACGGCCAAAATCTCGGTCGAGTTCGTAAATAGGTGAAATCGAACCATTGGGGGGGGGGGGGGAATGAGAGGGCTTTTTCGAAAAAACAAAATGTCGCTAAAACTTTCTTATTAAGTACAATATAAAATTAGCTTAAAGTTCCTACTATTCTTTGGATAAGAGCTTAAAACGTATGTAAGCAAGGTTTTTTTATATCACCATCCGTTGGCCCAGGGGTTGGAAAAAATGGGGTTTCGAAGACAAAAAAAAATCATAACTCCCTTAATACGCACAGTATCGAATCAGTTTAAAGTGGTCGTTAGCCCTCTAAACATTAGTTAAAATCTTTGTCTGTAACAATTATTGATATGACCAACCTTTACGGCAAGGATGACCAAAATGTTGCTGGAATTGTCAGAGGATGGGGCTTGTAGTACGCTAAACGTGTGAAACTTTTTTCACATGCAAGCAATGTCGTATTGAATAAATTTGAATTTTTTTCTTAACTTTAAGGTGAAAATCTTTTTTATCAATACTTAGCACCGATGAAATCTACCCCCGTCTTCTGGCGTGCCGACAGGGATATTTTTTTTTTTAGTCTGAAAATATTTGTTTAACTTTATTTTCGGTAGAATTAAAAAAGAAAATATTTCAAGACTGTCGAGGTCTTATAACAGACTTTCTAATTCTTAGAAAACGATATAGGTGCAAATTGTTTACGAACGTTAAAACTAGTTGCCAGTAAATGTTCTAACCAAGGATTTTTGATTGTTAAATTCTAAGAATTTTTAAAATGATAACGCTGTAAATATATTAAAGATTTATAGCTTTTCTGGAGATTAATTATAATGAATTGAGGTTCAGTAAATTACACTTTAATCTTCATTCGTTTCAGTTCGAAGAATTACTTGAATGCGTAAGACGACTGTTTTGTGTTGCTATTGCTTAGAGGAAATTTTTCAGCGTTGAAACCTACGTGATGAGTCATGATTTGTTTTAAATACTGGTTTTTATTTAAAACAACTTTATATGTGGTATTTTATATCAGCTACTCTTCTCTTAGTCGAATGATTGGTTGTAGAATTTCTCAAGAGAACTAATCTCTTTTTAGATCAATAATATTTATTATATACCAAAAATAATAATTATTAAAATGAAGTACTTTCATGATTAATTGTAAAATACGACTGTCGTACATCTTGTATTATCATTTAATGTGTTGTATTCTTTTATTAACGCTGTTTAATCCATTTTTATTTTTGGAAAAGTAATAAACGAGAAAAACAACATTATGAATTTATTTTCTTATTATAACAATGTCTTTGTCGGTGGTTTCTTTTTTAAACGGTAACAAATGCTTTCTTAGTGAACTGGAGAAGTTTCATGTAGCAACTTAAATTTGTTGTATCTTCTTCTTTTGGATGACATGTTACATCTGATCATGAAGAATTTACGTGACTTAATGTTTTATAAACCGTACGAAGGGTAACCATCTTAACCTGAGGTTAGATAGATACCTAACCTAGATATTCTGCTTTTACAACGGCGGAGTTTCCATCGAATCACCCAAATACTACGGAGTACGCAAGGACTTGGAAGAGGCTCTCACATTCCAAACACGAATTCAAAGACAATTTTATTAAAACCTGACAGATCACCTCGGGGAAGGTAATTAAATTCAAAATTACCCGCGATATACCCGCAGAGAGACTTCAACACGTTCTTCCTTAGGTGTGATTCAGACCATTAGCATTAAATGTCGAATAGCACAGGCGAAACGAGCTTTCAGTCAGAAATATAATTTATTTACATCAAAAATGAATTTAAATGTCAGGAAAAGATTTTTTAAAGTAGATTTTTGGAGCGTCGCTTTATAATATGGTAGTGAAACTTGGACGATCGGAGTACCTGAGAGGAAAAGATTAGAAGCTTTTGAAATGTGGTGCTATAGGAGAATGTTAAAAATCAGATGGGTGGATAAAGTGGCAAATGAAGAGGTGTTGTGGCAAATCGATGAAGAAAGAAGCATTTGGAAAAACTATAGTTAAAAGAAGAGACAGACTTATAGGCCACATATTAAGGCACCCTCGAATAGTCGCTTTAATATTGCGATTTAAAATTGGAATAATATTTAATAGTTTAATATTGGAAGGAAAAAATTGTGCAGGCAGGCAACGTTTGGAATATGTAAAACAAATTGTTAGGGATGTAGAATGTAGGGGGTATACCGAAATGAAACGACTAGCAAGATAGGGAATCTTGGAGAGTTACATCAAACTAGTCAAATGATTGAAGACAGAAAAAAAACCATTAATTATCCATCCCGTCTACATTGTCTCGTGAAATCGCGGTTTTATTTTGTCGGAATAACAATGAAAGCGCAACCTTACACGTTTCCCGTTAAGGAAATCGCGATGTACATGTACCTCCTATGTGGTTCTATCACTTTACACGCCATCCTAATTCACCTGGGTTATACGTAATAACGATCACCACGTAATATTCGATCTACCTTCAAGTTAGCACTCTCCATTATCATCGTGCCAAAGGAAGTAACAATTGTCGCTTTAATTAATCGGTTACATACTCTTGTCGCGGAAAAAAATTAGTGTTGTATCTCTCGTTTCTAGTCCAGTTCGCACTCGACTTACTCGTCTGAGGGACGCGTTAATATACAGTCTCGGTTTTTACCGTACACGAAACTAAGAGGACATGCGGAAACCGTTCCTCACGTTGCGAGGATACCCAGTTTTGACGATAAATAAACTCGACAAAACGAGGTAATTACATCAGACGGCCCAGACAGAGCGGAGTTCATCCTTGGGTTTGAAAGTGTAGCTTTACTGCCTGCTCTAAGCGGTTTGATCCCTACCGCTTTCATGAGTTAAAAATTAAATAGGCCGAATCAGCTGAAGTTTTCGACTTATTCTCCATGCCGCTAGCACCTAACTTCCTGCGGTTACGATAACTCCGAACTCATTTCGTTCAAAAGATCTTCAATCGTTAGTACAGCTGAACCGCGTGCTTTGCGGATATTACTCCCCTGAACGAAAAGGGTAGCTCCCAATAATCAGTAATAACACAAAAGTGTCCTTTTAACTCAGCGATTAAGAAAGTGATGATGCACTGTGGAATCTGTCAAAATTGTTAACGGATTCATTTTTTATAGTTTTATAAGTTATAGTTTAGTTAAGAAGAGATCGGATAAACAAACAAAACCGATTACCTTTTTTCTATATTTGTTCCGGGTCCAAGAATGCAGCTTTAGAGATCTCTCCAGTAGACGAAGACCTTCAACTGGTAGATGTGAAAAACATCGTGGTTTTTTCAAGACAAGTACTACAGGAGTACTGATAATTTTAACTTCTCTTTTGTACCTGGATATTTAGTCTATTTGTTCCACTGACATATATTCTTACAACGTGTGAATTACATTTATTGTATCGGAAACTATATCGTTATGTAAACACTGCTAATCATATCGTTGTCAATTTGTGGTAAGGTCATGTTTAATATGTTATTGTCTACGTATACGTATGTATACGTACTATTGTGTACAGATTTAGATGTAATCTGGCGAGTGGATGGATCGGAGGGGATTAATGCATTATGTAACCGTAACGGAACAGAATTACATTTGCATAAGTAAATACAGATAAATCCGTCGTAGTTTCTCGTCTATGATATCTTTATCCGCATAATTGCGTTTGTACAAACGATCTAGAAACTATGATAGATTAGTTTTATAGTCTTGTTTATAAAGATGTTCTATAACGTTTTTAGATTTGTTTCTACATTTCGAAAGTTGCGATTTAAAATTAATCTACTGAAAATGCTTTGATTTTATTCATTATTTTCAAGTAAATTAAATAACAATAGTAGCCCGTTAATGAAATCCCAATAGTGTTAAAATCAATCAATTTATAGAAAAAATTCAAGTTATCGTTAAATATTAGGTTGTTTAAGTGAAGTTAGTAATTAACGTGGTTAGTATTTTCTCTGGAATTTCTCTTCTAGCAGTTATTAAGATTTTACTTTCACTTTCAAATTTCAATTAAATTACTATAATATCAATATGTAAAAGTATTGTAATATGGGCAATGTAACTAAGCATTGAACGTTGGTTTGTTGTATTGTATCGCGTTAAGAAGGTTCCGACGTTACTCTATAAGCCCCTCAGTTCCAGGTCGGGGTATTTGTACAATTGTACAGCGAATATGAAATAGATCCATCGCAATGATGCTCCCATCAAACAAATACAAAGGATTTCGAAACTCGAAGAAGATACGATCTGTATACACGAAACCGACCAGCATGAAGCAAACATTACAGGTTATACCCGGGAGACATTACCAAGGAAATGGGTTGACGATAATAAAGGGATGATCTACCCACAAACCTGCAAAACGTGATAATCTCACCAGCACGGTGTTACTACAGACATGTGTATAAATTCATACCGGATTATGGAGGGTATGAATCCGTTCCTAATCCGGTACTCAGACCTGTATCCTGCTACGTATTCAGAATGAGGAGTTGTATTCACTTTTTTTAGACCGAAGACTGGAACTTTATAAAATGAATAAATTAAGACAAAGGAAAAGAATTAGAATCATTGAAACAAATTTTAATTTAGAGGAACGTATAAAATGTTTAACCCAACTTTTAAATTCAAGTTTTATCCGAAGAAATAAACATTTTTAGTTCTTGTCAATAGGTTTTTTTTATGTCGATTCAACTAAGAAAAGAACGTGGTTTTTACTTCCTTGTTCGAAGCAAAGGAAGTATTGTGATCGCGAAAAATTTCGGTTTTCTGATTTCAACGGAAATATCTATTTTGACCATTCCTGAATCCATTTAGTTTCAGAGTGACGTATGTATCTCGCATAACTCAAAAACGATTAGCCATAGAATGTTGAAATTTTAGATTTAGGACTGTTGTAACATCTAGCTGTGCAACTCCCCTTTTGATTGCAATCGACTGGACCAAAAGTGTCCAAAAAAGCCCAAAATCCAAAAATTTGAATTTTGGACTTTTTCTTAACTGCAGTAATTAGCCCTCATTGAGAGCTTTTCAAGGATATATCATAATTGGTACTTATTTTCATTGGTTCCAGAGTTATAACGAAATAAAAGTTTAATTAATGAAATATTTGGATCTTACAAGAGGAAGGCACATTGATTCAAATCCGACTTCATTCCTTTTTTTAACTTTTTTTTAAATTTAAATGTATTGATTTATTATTAACTTCTCTTTGTAAAAAAAAATTACAATAAATAATAATTCAATAACAACGGTAAAAAAAAATGAAAAAAATAGAAGTTATTAGTGAAATAACATTTTATGTACTTTTAAAAATGTGTATATTTAATTTTAATAGGCGTAAATGGAAGTTATTTGGTGTCCACATCAGATTTTTTAATTGAAAGTAATAATTTTTTTGGCCCAATATAAAAATTCGCATTCGGATTTACTAGGAGAATCATACATTTTTGAAAATTATTAAAATGAAGTTTAATTTTCTATAATTAATATCAGAAGTTAATTTTCACGGTTATACAGAATGAGCAACATAAAACCAATCTTATAACGTAACCGCTGCAGAATAAGTTGGAAGTTGTGTTGGAATGAAATTTTATGAATGACGGATAAATTAAATAAGAAAAATATGAAACATAATTTAAATGTTGCATTTATTGTTACAAAATATATTCAAAATGACCACCCTGTGCATCGATGCACCTTTGTGCTCGACCGATCATATTGATAGTCGTCTGATGAAAAAACGTTGTTGTCAATTGCGTTGATTTCTCTTTGAATGTTCACCTTGAGTTCATCAATATTGTGGGAATTAAATGTATTCGTTCCTTCACGTAGCTCCAAAGGAAAAAATCACAAGTAGACAACTCTGGGGAACGTGTAGGCCACCGTCCTCTGCGGACAGCTTTTTCATTTGTGAAAGCTGCATGAACGCTATTAAGTGAATCGTTTGATGTGTGACATCAAACTTTGTTTGTAGTTTGTCTTGTTGGAAGAAGCTGTATTCCTTTTCATTATCAGTAAATTGCGCATAGAATTCTTCGAAAATGGTGAGGTAATCTTGTGTATTGACAGTCCGGCCAAAAAATATTGGTCCCAGTATACGATTACCGGAAAAAGCACACCAATTTTCTCATAGTGAAGTGGACGCTCGAATATCTCGTGAGGATTCCTCGCCATCCAATACTTGGTGTTCTGCGAATTAACGTGGCCGGATAAATGGAATCATGCCTCATCTGACATGAAATACGACATCGGGTCTATCTGTCCACCAACAATATTTTTGAGAAGCCAGTTGCAATAATCAAGTTGTTTCGGCTTGTCTGTCTCCTTCAGTTGTTTAACAGTTGTAACGCGGTACGGTTTCAATTTTACAAGTTGTATATTTAACACTAGATTGTTGGGATAACTTGCGTAGTAATTTTTTTGGACTGACAGTAATTATTTCAATATCGGCAGTGGGTTGTGGCGTCCTAACGTAAAGTTGCCTACTTCGTCTTGCATCTGAAACCGAACCTGTTGTACGCCATTTTTTAATTAAATCGTGTATGCTAGTCTTCACTGGGATGCAGGCGTTCGGAAATATTTCTACGAATACTAGACGTGATTCTTCAAACGATCCAGAACGAACATAGGCCTCAGCTGTAGTAGCTATCCACTCCTGGATTGAATAAGGCATTTTACACAAACACAACTGCACTCACAATATTACATTGCAACAAAACGTATACTGCACTGATACGTAACCAACTGACAAGCGGCAGCAACAATCAGAAGTAATATATGCATACAATAGTCGCACTAGTTGTGTGAGAGTGTTTCATAGGGTTGCGGTTTCATTATGGGTTCGGTTTTATGTTGCTCACCTGTATAAACTGCTCTGAAATTAAGATATTTTTATGTTGTATGTATTCATTGTACATTTCACACACAGGTCTTGCATATTATTTACATATTTTTTTTATGCGTGTTGTAATAACTAAAAGTTGCATATTTTTATGTCGGTCTTATATTATTAAAATATTTTAAAAATTAAAAACTCTTTACGCTTTCATTATTTTTAAAAACTGGTGATTACGGTAACAAGAAAATGAACAATGTTCAAGTTCACCGATTCCATAATTATTATTTCAACTAAATCCCCTAAAATATGGATTTTACTGTATATCATACGACTTAATAATACGTAAAACTAGAATAAAAGTTTGTCTTTCTTTTAACCTGGAAATTTTTTTAACTGGAGAGATAACGAACGAGTCGAATGAAACAGTTACATTCTTGTAGGAGTTGACATGTTGACTTTTCAGAAGTTGTGTCGCATTCTTACCAATTAACTAAGCTTTTAGCGAAACTGGTTCCTTTTTTTGTGTTTAGAATAAATTAAAATAATAGATTTTTATCGCTTGATTAACTTCTAGGTTCTTGTTAACCTACTAGTTTTTTTACCGATTTCAAATTTTGATAAAATTCCGCTCAGTTCATATTATTAAAATTGACGACACGATCAGAATTATAATTACAATTAAGTACCATCTGTGAGGTGTTCAGATTGCTGGCCTTTACCATTACACATTCCTGCAGTCCAGTCTCTACATTCAAGCAAACTTTCGCACTGAGGTTTAGATCATTATTAATTTCTTGGCACGCCTCTGTTATGAAGTTTTCTCTTGCGTTATAAACGCAGTTACGCCGGCAAAACAGCGTCTGAAAGTTAAAAATCGCTTCGTCGGACAAAGACACTTTGCGAAGGATACTAAACTTTGGTCTTTTTGCATTCAACATTACCTCGCAGAATTGTAATCGTCGATCTGGATCATCTTCTAAATGTATCTTGGCCGATACATTTTCAAACCTAAACGTTGCATTACACGCACCAAAGATCTTCGTGGAATGACTAACTCAGGAGAAGTTCTCCTCTTTGATTTTTTAGGCCTTTAGATAAATGCCTGCGCAACTAACGTTTTATTGTCTTGGATAGTAACACTGATCGGTTGACCAGTATTTGGCACATTACAGATGGAGCCGGTTGCATCAAATTTATTACGGAATCTGAAAATTGTTAGGTTATTTGGTGGAGGTGTATCAAATTCTGTAACCCATTTTCGTTGAACCGTTTCAGCATTCTCAGTCTTCCATTGTTGTTTGACTTTTTTCTTTTTCCTGTTTAGCCTCCGGTAACTACCGTTCAGATAATACTTCAGAGGATGAATGAGGATGATATGTATGAGTGTAAATGAAGTGTAGTCTTGTACATTCTCAGTTCGACCATTTCTGAGATTTGTGGTTAATTGAAACCCAACCACCAAAGAACACCGATATCCACAATCTAGTATTCAAGTCCGCGTAAAAATAACTGGCTTTACTAGGACTTGAACGCTGGAACTCTCGACTTCCAAACCAGCTGATTTGGGAAGACGCGTTCACCACTAGACCAACCCGGTGGGTTATTGTTGTTTGACTACCCACTTCCATTGGTCGATAGTTAAATTACCAGCCATGATTATCTGAAAAATACTAATATGTAGGTAATTAAATAACAAATAGTACCTATTATAACTGTATGCATACTTTTGCACCCGCCTATATATTTCATATAAAAACCTAATTTGTTAACTTTCTACATATAAATAAAGGAAAATACTAAACAAAAAAATTGCGTATGTTGGTGTTGTCAAATCTTTTAAAAATTAATTTGACAATTTTACAAAATTGTTTTTTTGTTGTTTTTTTTTTCATACGTCTAAATATCTTTTCCTCATAGCAGTAAAAAATCATCCGGATAATTGGGTGTATCCTAGTTTAATGAATAAATAAATATATACGGCTTCTGTTGTATGTCGTGTAATCCAGTAATATCATTACGTAGTATTATCTATTTAAATGAAGAACAATTAACGCATATTTTTCGGAGTAATAGTATAAAAAAATTTCAAGCGATGGAGATTCGACGGTTTGAATTCGTTTTAGGAATAGGCGGAAGAAGTCGGATTTTCTTTTTTCCTCAACCAGGCGGTCGGTGGGTCTGCAGTTTTTTCCTCTCCAGAGCTAGTCTCTTTTCTTGTACGATTTTCCTGCATTTACTTCGATTTTATTTTCTTAGTAGAATAATAGAAAGAGCTAAGCTGAAGGATTATGAAATAAATTTGGAAAATAAGAAAAACCGTTCGCAAAATACGTAAAAACTAGATGGGCGATTCGTTTTTGGAACAATCATCATCCATTAGAACTGGGAAAATATGTTAAATAAATGAAAAACATAATAAAAATTACGAAAAAATAGTTTTTTCTAACAGCGTTGTAAACTCTTGTCTTGGTCTTCCTCTTCCTTTGCGTTCTTCTGTTCTTTCTAAATAGAATAGTATGGGTGACCAACGATATTATTCCTCCTCTTCACTATTAATCTTAGCAATGTTCTCTGTATTTACATTATGCCCTCAGATTATCTTATTGGTTTTTTTGGTTTGTTTTCTAAAAAAATAAAACAACTTTTTTCTGAAGAAAAGTTGTACAAAACTAGTATAACCTTAAACGAATACTTAAGTAGTACCAGTATTATACGCTAATTTGTTTCAAGGCATCCCTTCCCAAAATCTATTTACAGCGACATCCATTCATAGTAGGTTATGCGTTTCTTAAGTGCATAACTTATAACGCTTATTATATGAAACCGACTTCTATATGAAAGTTAGTTCTGTGGTTGGCAGTTTTGTAGTTGCGTAATTATATTTTTAATAAACGTGGAGAATACATTTAAAAATTAAGATTTTTAATATTATTTAGGTTTGCGTTACACCGTTAGATATTTAATTAAATTATATTATCACCTGTTTTTAATTAATTTATCATTATTTATTCGTACGGAAATATTCAGTTGTTTTACGAGCAACACAGTATGTTTATATTGAAGAAACTTAATTATTTTAGTGTGTATGAGAATATGGAAAAGTTGTTGTAGGTACGTATCTCGTTTCATTTTACTTTTCGTGTACGTTGCTCTAGAGTTAATTTTTTTGTACGTCCTAGTATTTAGAATACGTAAAAAAACAAAGAAAAAACATTTTTTTTTGTCGTCATACATAATTAGGTTTTGTAATTAATTTAAAAATTATATCATTTTATTTTAAATGTGAACTTTTATCATTAATGACATTCCGTGTTCTGTTTGCAGTCATTCCCGAGTCGTCCGCAGCAGGCTTCAACGCCGAACGCCCACGCTCCAGACGCAGGGGTGAGTTTGCTAAATATTTTTTTATTGAAATGTGTATCGAGTCTTCTTTGATCTTACTTTTCTTATACATTACCCAGATTTCAACTTCTATTCCTTTTGTTAGTAGTGAAATACATTTTCTTATGTTTTAATGCCTTATAGTTAATTTCAATTTTTATTTGCTTAATTTTTTCCGCGTTTTTTTTTTTTTAATACTAATAAATATTTATTTTCCTTGTAAGTTTTATAAAACAGATTTTATTTTTTTAGTAGAATATAGAAAGAGCTAAGCTGAAGGATTATGAAATAAATTGGAAAAATAAGAAAAACCGTTTGTAAAATGTGTACATAACAAAATATGTAAAACTAGATGGGCGATTCGTTTTTTGAACAATCGTCATCCATTAGAACTAAGAAAATATGTTAAATAAACTTAAAAACATAATAAAAAATTAGAAACAATAGTTTTTTCTAACAGCGTTTAAAAAATTGAAGTGAAAGTACTTACAATTATTCCCGTTTTTTTGACAACCCAAAGCCGAAAGTTGGCTTAAAAACAACTAAACCACAGAAATCTTTGAACTGATCACCTAATGTTAGTTAGTTATTGTACTTTATTTTTGTTTTTATCTAAAAACAAAAACAACCACAAATGCGGTTCCTTTTTTGTTGATTATTTTTTTATAAAAATAAGTTTATAAATACTACATATATTTGTATGCAGTAGTCTCGGCATGTATTGTAATTAAACAATCGACATAGGTATTCTAGAATTTGTACAAAAGGTGAGATGAAATTTTTTTTGTGTTCGTCCATAGATTAATTGCGTGTTTGTGTCAGAAATTCTGTACATTATTTATTCACAGCTTTTTTAATCTACTTATTACAATAAGATTTTCCTAATATTTCCTTTTTTACTGTAAATATAGATTGCTATAACCTCTGTAATCAGATACTGAAACGAAAAGGAATTTTTCTATGTTTTCAAAAATAAAGTTCAATTCATCAGTCTTTTTTTTAAGTCATAAATATTTTTTTGATGTACTCTTACCTAAATTTATCTAGTTTTGTCGAATTAAGTTTCATTCGAAAATTGCAGTAATAATTTTAACAGGTTTGCTGATTAGTTTAATTAATATTTTGTGTAGAAGTGAAATTCCGCTTTATTTTCAGTTTGCTGTGCGACCTTGTTTGTGTTTTCTTATTAAACGGCCTCCAATTAAATCAGCTGATATTTTTCCTTTCCTAGGTAATGGTTCGGTAACGTCATTGGAGTAAATGGTTTATCTTGTTTATATTTTATTCATTTATTAAGTAAATTTATGAAAAAAACCTTGTTTTCGTGTTTGGAAACGTGGAATGACTTTAATTATCTAAGATCATTAGCTTATCTCTTTATGTCGAGCCCATTATTTAACACTATACAAGTTCGAGGCAACGCTAATAAAGGATCGATAATTGTACCGATCATCCAGTCAGATTTTCAGAAAGTAATTATATGTCGCCATTAATTTTTTTTTTCATCAGGACGAATCTTAGAGTTGTCTTCTCTTTTTTTATCTTTGAAATATTCGTAAATTCTTTTTTAACGACATTAAAATTTTTAAACCTTCAGCATCTTATAGTGCAACAAATTAATAATGCTGCTTTTTGTGGAGAAATAGTGTACATTGTATGCACTGTTTTCATTCAGTTTGGAAAATACAAATCAATTTTTGCTAATGTATGTTATTTCAGTGTTTCGGTTTCTATCCCAAAGCGAATATTTTTTTTTTTTTTTTTTTTTTTAATTTAGGAAATGAAAATAAATCGACATCGGTTTAGTGTTCTTTTTAGTTAGTGATCTGTTAGCAGGTCCAGGATTTTTTTCTGTATCCTGAACTGTCAGTTTATTGAACACTTCTGTCCGAAGCATTGTTCACTATACACATTGCCCGCAAATGTAATTTATATTTTACTTCTAATTAAACACAGCGACACCGTTTTTAAGAAGGCATACACGCGCACGCGCGTGCTATCTAAAAACAGTTTAAAGATTATGTTAGACTTATTTTACAAAATTTTTATTTTGTAATTGTAACATTTTCCCTATGTTTATTTATTGGCGTTAATTATATGTTATCGTTCTCGCTGATGGAAATTAAATTGAATTGTTTAAAAATAAGGCCAGTCATTAAAGAGAGAAAATAAATTTTTAAGTTTTCTTTAAAACTAAACCTTTTTTCACCTAAGATAGACCATATGTTCCCTTGGAACTTTATTTCTATTATTATGTTAATACATCCGCATTCGTAACTCGTTTGTATGTAGAAAAAACTTTGTATCATAAATACGTACATCCACACTTATTTGTTTTTTACAAATGTATAATATGTATAACTTTTTTTTACATTTTCCTATCAAGAAAAAAAATATATAATTTTATATATATGACACACACACACACACACACATAAAGTCTGTGTGTGCCTTTGACAGCGTTGTGGTTATTTACAACATGCATCATGCTTCACATTACGCTGGATAAATGTCAGATTGAAAGAGCTGAATCAAATTCGTATTTTAAATAATTATTTCGTCTATTAGTTTTATATAAATAAAAAGTAGTTCTATGTTTAAAATTTTCATTTGTTTATTAAAGTTGATAGTTCAAAGATTGGAGATATTATTGGCCTATTTTTAAATTCAGACTATTGAGTGGAATATTAAATGATCGAATGTTTGGTGATGTACTCGGCTAGATTTTGATTATGAAAAGTTGTAATTCATGAGAAAAACCACCACGTATCGGTCCGCGATGTAAGTTGACGATCGGCTCTGTGATGTGTGTTTTCTGCGCGGGGGGTTTAAGAGCTGTTATGCGTGCGTTCCGCAAACATCGTTATTACGAAATCATATTTACAATGACATCATCGTCTCGTTATTGTGTTTACATTTGCATTAGTTATTTTTAAATTATGATTTGTTATCCAGTACATATTACAGTAGATGTGTGGGCCCTTTGATTTATTAACAACTTTAACGTGTAACAATAAATAAGTATTTAATATCCTCTTACGTGGCAGTAGGTCATAACAGTTGCAGTTCTTCTGAAACTGTAATAATGCAAGTTTAATAAATTTATTTGTCCGATGTTTATTTATATTTATAAGTGACATCTTTTTAAGAATATTTTTTTTGTGTTTGTAAAGTATATTATGCGTGGGTTTTGAAAACTCATTGCAGTTTCTTTTCGCTAACCCACCGGGTTGGTCTATTGGTAAACCCTTCTTCGGAAATCAGCTGATTTGGAAGGTGAGAGTTCCAGCGTTCAAGTCCTAGTAAAGGCAGTTATTTTTATACGGATTTGAATACTACATCGAGAATACCGATGTTCTTCGGCGGTTGGGTTTTCAATTAACCGTACATATCATCCTCTAAAGTAATACCCGACGGAAATTCCCGGATGCTAAACTGGAAAAAAGAATTTTCTTTTTGTTTCAGAGACAAATAATAGTTATAGTGTATTCACGTGAAACAAAATAACTTACTTTAGTGACTTGTTTTGTTAACAATGAATCCTGTTATTAAAAGCAAAGTAAAAATTACATGTACAGAGCAAAAATATTGTGTATAACTTGTTAAAATTTATGGAAGGAGAAGCTGAGCTCAACAAATGTAACAAGCCGGACAGTTCTCTTATTCACTTGCAACAAGTTATGCTTCGTTGTACTAGCGGTGGTGTATCCCTTGGTGCGATAACACGTATAAAAAGGGAAGCTGAAGGCATGTTTTCAAATGAAAATTATTTGTGAAGTTTCTATACGCCGGATAAAAATTACAAGAGACAAAAATCTGTTACAATGATTGACAATTATGATTCCTCAGATGACAATCGTTCACAATCTTTACTTGACAGATAAAACATAACTGTAAAAAAATTAAAAAATAAACTTTGAAATGATCAGGGTTGGCAAGGAGGAAAAAGAAGTTTTAGGACTATTACACGATTTTGGATTTAAGCGGGTGAAAACAAGTTACCGAAAATTGTTGAAACAGAAACATGATATTGCTATGAAGAGAAATTTTTGTTTGAAAGCCACTGAGAAATTTCGGGAAGAAATAGACGGCCGTATATTAATGAAATAAAATTTTATGTACTTCTCATTTAAAATAAAAAATGAGTATATCTAATTTAATAAAGGTCCACATTAGATTTTTTATTTAACGACTTAGGTTTTTATTATCCGATGTGTAATAAGGATATTTCCTTACTATATAAAAATAAAGCAAATACTACAAGAAGATGAAGCAGATCTATTCGCTTTAAGGCAGAATTGTTGTATATGTTGTGCATTCTTATGTGTACGTGCCGTTGTATATTCGAAATAAATTTCTTTTCCTGCTATTAATCGACTTTATTTTCTTTCACTCAGCTACTACTTTTAATTGTTGAAAAATTTTTCTTAATATGTTCGGTGTAATACCAACCTTTAAAACAAGAAATTTTCCTTTTTTCAACAGTGAAGTACAACGGTTTGTGCGCGCGTGTACGTGTAACTTTTATATAGAGGTAGCGTAGTGTGAAATATTTATAGTGCTTCCAGAGAAAGAAAAGCACCTGCAAATGGACTCCTAAATGGGAATTCCAGTGTACAATGGGCCCCATTATAACCAACCCGCCTTCGCCTATGTGTATCATCTGTCTCTCTTCTCTGCATCGCCTTAGAACGTTCATTATTTGAACTTGCCATTCGTTTGGTTAACTTATTTTTGCAATTTCGCTTAATAAGTGTAAAATTTCAATTAGAAATAAAATTATATGTTAAATTTTTAACTAGTAAGTCGCATATTATTTATGGTATTTTTTTTTTACATTTAGAGAAAGGGTTATGATTAATAGTTACTTAAATAAAAATAAGACAAAAATCCTTAATGATTTTTTCGAAATAAGAAAAACTAAAACAGCATTCTGTTTATTGATCAGTCATCATCAGTGAATGTCAAGGATTAGTTAGATCAGTATTTACACAAACAGACACAAGCGAATCAGAGAATAAATAAACGAAATACTGTAACTATAAAAAATGATTAATGTAATTAAAATAAAATAATTAGCCAAAAATAATATATTTTTATTTGTGAATTATATGAAAATGTAAAATTATTTAAAAAGTGATAGAATGTTGCTTTGGATGGTCTTATTCGAAATTGAAAAGTTTTACTAAAATATTTTTACTTTTAAAGCTCTCAGTTTAGAAATATTAACTCGCTCATCCACTTTTACATTAAATTAATTTATAACTTTCGATCAGGAACATTCAAAATTATATGTATCACATTTTAGTTTGTTGTTTCAATAATTGTTTTTTTTTTTTTGTATTTACTTTTTAACTATTCAACATTGAACCAACAAAAGAAAGAAATGTACCAAATGCTCTCCTGCCTCAAAACGATCTGTTGATTAGTAGAGACTATTACTTGGGTTGTAGTGGTCCTTCTTTCTGACTGTGACATTCAGTTTAATGTTTTCTCCCCCCCTCTCGCTCTCCGTGTGTGTGTGTGTGTGTGTGAGAGAGACTAGTTGTGAAAAATATTAAATGGTTGGCGCTTTCGTTAGGGTTGTGTAACCCAAAGTTTTTTAAATTAAGAATTTTGTTTCTCATTGCCCTTTAAAAAATCATACGTAACATTCCTACCCTTTCTACTTTAAGTGTTCGAATTTCCCTCCCCTGGGAGTTTGCGATATGGTGGCGCCATGCCGGAAAATAGTCATTTCGATTTTGAAGCATTTGCTAAATGTGATATTTTCAATCGGTTGCCTTAATGATCTGCGAACGTACTTCGCCGCTTACAAGATTCTGCCATCAACTTCTCTCCTTTTTTGTTCGTTTTAAGTTTTCCTCATTTCGTCGATTTTCCTAATTTTCAACATTTTCCTCTGTGTCTTTTTCTTTTTGTATCGTGCATATTTCGTAACCATAAAGCACAACACTTCACCCAAAGATATTTTTAAAAGGAACCTTTTCTTCTTTTCTGATCGTAACATCTTTTTGTTATTGGTAGACCGCTTTTGATTTCTGCACTTTTTCTTCTGTCAGTTGAAATTCTTAAATATCACAATTTGGCCGGCCTCCGTGTCACGGTCGTGTCTTGGTCTTTCATCCGAAGGCCTCGGGTTCGATTCCCGATCAGGCATGGCATTTTCACACGTTTCAAAATAGCTATTTCATCTTATCCTGTGAAGCAGTTCTCAACGGTGGTCTCGGAGGTTAAATATTAAAATCTGTAGCTTCTAATATATATTTTGTTCATTCGCTTAATATTTATTCCTTATCATTCTTTCTCATAGTTTCATTGTCTTTTTTCCGTATTTATTTTCAAACTGAATTTCTTTCCGTTCATTAATGTTTTGTAGTTTTAGATCTTTATTAAGTAAAATGAAATCATACAGGGGCCTGTTTTATTATTTGATTATTTGGTTCGTGTACGTATATGAGTTTGGAAACTTCTTATTTATGTAAAATCTTTTGATTTAAAAAGGATTGAAATTTACAAGTCAGATCCTTTCAAACGTAATTAATATATTTTCAAGACTGTATCCAACATGGTACTAAAAAAAAAATTATTCAGCGGCTGTATTTCTTTATAAAACTAGGTTTGCTATTTTGTGTTACACTATATAATAATAAATATTTAAATTTATATATATGTATATCACTTGGTGGCGATGGTCCTTTTGCAATTACTGACTTTTTTTTTAACCTCCGGGACCACCGTTAGGTATTGCTTCAGAGGATGAGATGAATGACAATTAGCGTGTGAAAATGCCATGTCTGACCAGGATTCGAACCCGGGACCTCCATATGAAACAGTCTACTGACTGTTTAACTACCAAAATATTCACCCAGGGGTTTAGTTTATCTCTTTTCACAGTTCTGACGAAATACAAACAAAAAAGCTAAAAATAGAAATTTGAAATTCGATTGTGTATTGGTGGTGTTTCTTTAAGTTGTACTGGGACGAGATTTAGTTCATACGGATTTACTCTTTTCCGCGAAGTTTTTGTGGATTGTATCGAAATGAATTCAAGAATGCCACAACGTGCTTCACCATTCCTAAAGTCCGTATTGAAAATTGTTTCATCAACGTACATTATTATGGAGAGAAAAAAATGGTTGGAGAACGTTACCGAATATATTCATCCCAGTATAGAATATTTAAATGGAAATTATATGACTTTCATAAAAATTTATTACACCGTAAACAAATGTTTAAGTAAGATATCTTTATCTGGTTTCGCTCAATTCGATTCTGGTTTTGCTCCAACCCGACGATTACACCAGCCACCACAAGGCATTTTATATTTTCCCCTTTCATGATCCTATCGTTCTAAAGATATGAGAAAAATAAATACAAACAGACGTAACGGTAAAAAAATTAAACATTATACATACAGAATCCATTTCTAATTATTTATTCATTTTTCTATTCGGAATCACAAAATTTCTATAGATAGAAACATCTGAGTACCCAAAATTTTAAAAAATTGCAATAACTTATTTTGCAATATGTACTAAAATGTCGAACGAGTAAAAATGTGCAAGTGTTATAACATTTCAACCTTTTACAGTTAATGTAAATAATTCGTTACATAAATTGCTAGCAGTATTTTTATGTTCAAATCATTTAAAAGGATTTTCTTTAAACGGTAAATTAATTATTTTACAAAGGGTTTTATATTTTAATATGAAGAAAAAACCTGTTGTCTTTATAATAAAAAGATAATTATAATAATGACTTCAGGTCGTCGTCTAAATATTAAAAAGCGCGTTTTAATTTTTATTTATTTAAAAAAAAAAAATGATTTTACATAAACGAGTTTTGTAATTATAATTAACATATTATATTTTGTACGATTCATAAAACAGAAAAAAGACGAGATGGCGATAAGAATTAATTCTTCCCTTTTATTTTAAAATTAGAATTTTATTTAAAGATGAAAATTATAATAGAGACGCACTTAAATACTAGATTCTACTTTTATAGAGGCTTTTTCAAAATTATTTTTTTATTACGTTTTTGTAAGGAGGGGGTCTTTAAGATTCGGCGATGTGATATAAAAACGTTTCTTTCGCCTTTGTTGTTGATGAACAGTATTCAGTTATTCGATGAAAGAAGAAGGAAAAGAAAGAAAGAAAAATGGAAGGGAGAAGTACATTTCTTTCCTGTTTTCATTCTTTACTCGAGGAGTCTTTTGCTTGTGTACTGAATGGAATAAAGGATAAATGTTCCCACTCGTCTTGATTCCCTGCTGTCGAGGTAGACTTGTTTCGGGATAAGGGAAAAATAAAACGAATCGAGTGAGGGGCAGTTGTTCCTCCTCTCTTTTACTCTTTTAGTTTTATTTCCTCTCGCTTCGGCTATCGAAAGGTATTTTGTAGACAGTCGTGTGAAAGATGATAAAGCAGCTATTTTGAAGCGGCGAAATTTTTTCTTTCGCCGTGTCTGTTTTGCTTTCGCTATCGATATGAAAACATAATCGTCCCGACCGTGTAGAAGAAGCGAAGTTAGCTGGATGCGAAGGATTATTGAAGGAAGACGTAGATAAAACTAGAGAATCGGTCGTCATATCGCGTAGATAGTGTATTTCGTTCTTTGAGGTAAACGTTTGGAATAAGGTACGGCGGCGTAAGGACGAGGCCGAAGGGAGGTATTGACGTAAAGCGATATCTCGCGCGCACAGCAGAACAAGCAACCGACGATGACGTCACTCGTTTGTGTTAGGTTCGGCCGTGTTGCTATGGTTACTCGGGTATCGCGCATGCGTCATTCCCTCTCTTCTACTTTTTTTTTTTACTTCGCTATGCATCCGCCTCTATATAAATTCCCTGGTATTTTCCGAGAGGGAAATAGGATTCATTTATTACTAACGTTTTCCTTTACTCCACTTCTCTCTCCCGTCAGTATTTTCTCTTCTGCCTCTTTTTCGCTCGTCGGTTCTCTCCTATTCTTTATCAAATTTTTTTTCTTTATCGCCGGTAGAATTTGTGCACTTAATGTTTATTCGACCTATACGTTGCGATTTCTCCATTCGTATTTGTTACTTTTCGGTACGGTGTTATATATATGATATATATAGATTTAATACGATTTATGAGTTTGTATAAAAGCTGAAAAGGGAATTTTATAACTTTTTAATTCCATCCACTTTGTTATTTCCGTGCTGAATAAATTTAGTTGTCCCTTTCCGATTCATTTGACTGAATGCTTTTGCTGAATAAGAGAAAGCTTAGTATGTTTTTACTTCGTTCATTCTTTCAGCCTTTTTTTTATTTTAATAGTATTTGATCACCTGTATTTACATACCGAAGTTCTTTATGGAAAGGTTATATTTTATAGAATATTATTTTATTCTCTTTTCTTTTTTTTTGTATGTGGATGGTGCATATTTACTTTTCATTTTGTTTGCAGTTATTATTTTGTATTAATGTCGGTTAATTCAGTCGTGGTAAATGATTATATAAATCCTACCCTTTTCTCCACCGTTATGTTTATTCTTAATTTATCGTCGCGCAGTGGTATTTTTGTTATTTTTCGCTCAGCTTTTTATTTAATATTTTTAGTGTTTTTTTTTAATGTAATATCTAATTTATTACTGTGAATTAGATTATCAGAAAAAAAAATTATAAATATAAATGAATAATATTCCTCCGTGGTTAAGTAGAAAATATGACCAATTCTACACTCTTTACTGGTAAGGAAGTTAAAAGATTTTACGGTTTTAAAGGTAGAAAACAAAAACATAATTTTCTTGAAGTTGTCTACCAATTACTCTATATCCTTTGTATCAATTATTTTTAATTTGGCCGGACTTCAGATTCCATAATGAAGATACATATCGGGGATTGTTTTAAATAGGAATTATAAAAATTAAAAGGAAAAACTACTAAAGGTCTCGTTAATTATTAGTATTTTTAAGTAAACATTATAATTGTTATTATCCGTTATGCCATTTCCTAATATGAATTTTTTATTTGGAATGGCAGGGTCGAAAGTAACGTTTTGCTTTATTCAACAATGATTTGGTAATACGAAATAGGAAGATAATTAATTATTAAATGGCCTGATAATATATTCACCGTAAAATGGCAAATTATAATGCTTAATAGAAAAAATTTTCCGCGTTCCTTTGAAATAAACGCAATTTCACCTTAAAAATTTGGTAGCATCGATGTTGATAATGTCCGTTAATTAAATTGCATTATATATTTTTGACCAGATTCCGTTGTTCACGGTTTGGAACCAGTCGTGGATTTTCTTCTTTTTTTTATTAAACTAAGAGCGGTTAAAATTTTTCGGCATTTTAAAAGTCGTTAAAGATTAGTCTACCGTAGTAAAGACACGTCCACAGTAGGCGGTCCAGCCTTTCTCCAATCACCCTACCGTATTTAGCCTATTGGCCGTAAAATGTTTCTTCCTTGTAATATAAAGCTATTTATACTATTGGTAATCCAAAGGAAGGGGTTATCAGAAATAAAGTCCAATACTAAATAGTACTCTGCGTATTAAGTCATACTTTTCGATATGGGCCTATCGCAAAATATGTTCTCATACAAAATGTCGTATAATGCCAAATATCAAAAATATAAAAAGTCCAGGGTGGCATTTAATAATGTCCGGTAATTAATTTGTCCTAAAGTGTCAGTAATTTTATAAGGAAATGTAAGAAATCAGAATATGATTCAACCGATTATTGACATAAGCCAATACCATATATTACTGATCTGAATAATTGGATCGTTTTTAAATTCGAAGATATTGCTTTTGAATTCCAAATTAGGATAATATGAATGTATTTTATAATTCGTTATCGTTCTGCTGAGCTGGATCACTGTGAAGTTTCATTTGATAAGAGATCCCCCTTAAATAGCGGGGATGTCGTTTTCATCCTTATACTGCAGATATTGGTCACCCACTGCGGCTACTCTTTGTTAGTTTGAGATATATATGTTGTTTTTCAATTGATGTGTTCATCAACACTTGTGTAAGAATTGTTTCTGTTAAATTTTCTTGCTGCAGGTATTCAATGAAGAGTTATATATTTACGTAGTAAGAGACCAATAATTTTTGGAATATTGAGTGAAACCCTTCATCTGCTTTGTTGGTTCGTTAACGGCCATTTATCACCAAATCGTACAAATTCCAACTTGCGGGAAGGAATCTTGGAGGCACAGCTCTCCTCTGACCTCTTACGTGCCGACCGATGTTGTATGTAGCTTCAGTGTACAATGCCAACTCCAGCAATTCGTCGAACAACTGGCCATTTAATAATTCTCATAACTGAATTAAATGTCGCAAACAAATGAATAGTTCATTCCTTGCAAAAGTAATGCAATCAGTTTTTGTATCTGATATCTTATTTGCGGATTATCCATGTTCAAATCTGCACCTCTAAGCCCCTTCATTTGTAACATTTCTCCAAACGGATTGGGTAAAATGAAAGGTATAGGTCGTTATAGTGGTATTTAGAAAAAGCTTCTCGACAGGCGTTATTGTTTGCCAACTAAAAATCTGATGCTGAAAATGTTGGGTTTAATACAAAGATCATTGACCGTAGCGTAATTAATCAGGTCTCGATAAATTTAAGCATACATTGCTTCAGTTGGCCGAACTGTGGGTCAGTAAACAAGTGGAAACACATTCTGATTAAACTGAGCATCGTAAACATTTGAATGAACCGATTAGAAACTGTTTTGAAGGTTCCATCATTGAAAATTAAGTCTCTCCCAGAAAGAAGTCTGTTTCTTGGTGTCGAACGCTTCAAAATTCTATTATTTCGTAAACCAGAATCATAAGTAAGAAAATTTTCCCTTCGTTATGTATTAGTGTATGGTTCTCTTATTGTTTGGCTTAAAGTTAATGGCACTGGAGGATGGACCCGATTTTATTGTTAGAATACAAAGCGAGTGAGTACATTTCGTTGTGGTACTGATACCACAACCTCTTCTCTTCGTTATTGACTTGATACCTTTTTTTTACCACTACAGCAAGTTATTCAATAGAATTTGAGTTCGCCCGTTTTCTTATTTAATTTAAAACGTCTCGAACACGTAGTTCCGTGATTGGATGGGTGCAAATGGTTTTCAGTTCCATCTCTGATTACTCGTATATTATCAAAGTCCGCAATTGTTGTGCACCTGGCATTACATGTTGCTTTTGAAATTCGGATTACGTGTAAATCATACGATCTCCTCCTATTAAGGGATGAATATGATTATAACTTTTAGAAATAATTTTGAAAAAGTTACCTTTATCATTTTATGTTTATGTTGTTTATTCCAAACACAGTTTATTTTCTGGAATTTTAGTTTGAATACAATCATTGTTTATACAAAGCGTCGGTTGAAAGTGAAAGGGGAGAGAACGGATTAAAGGGAAACCAGTTAGTTACCTTTGTAGTAAGCGAGATGCAAACGTTAAAGAAGTTTGTGTAAATGACCCTTGAAGGGCATTATTATAAACACATCTTAAAAAAAAAAACACTAATTGTTTGCCTGTATAAAAATGCAACACGAACCTAAACCTATTAACTTTAACCCTTTTTACTCATCAAATTTCATCTGACAGACATCGCGGTGGTGAAAAAGAGAAAGATGTAGGAGCGAGCAACAGAGAGAGCGAACCGGTCGGGAAAGTATTCCCGTTTAAGCCCCCTCGTCTACTATTTCGCTTTATCCGTCCCTCTTCGACTAAAAACGCATCACCCATCCCCGTCATACCCACCCTTTGACTCCCTCCCCGCGGCTTCACTTCTCTCACATCGTGTTCTACCGCCATCCGCCGCCTTCTCTTTCCACCGCCACTCCTCTTTCCATCGGCCTAACGTACCACGCCGATAGCGTTGCCTAGCAACCTTCAACGCAATGAAATCCCTTTCCCTCCTCTCCCCTTCTGACACTCTTCATCGCTGTTGGCATGCTACTGCTAGATAATGCAAGTTTTCCCTCCTCCGGATCCCCGCGCCTCATCCTCTTGTGTTCCGTGTACGCCGTACACCCTACACCTCATCCTCTTTGTGTGACCTATTTCAAAGCAAAAAAATAATCCTGCGCTTGATTTCTTTTTAATAACAAATTTATCATATTTAATCGCATAAACAACATATGATAGAGAAAATGTACAGTACATCTACATTTCAGAGTTTTTAGTAATTTTTTTCTTTTAGCATTTTTACTTCATTATTTTTTATCCGTATATGTGTGTAGTTTTGGTATTTCTACTTTCGCTTTCGTAAATTTGTATTTTGTTATCGGTTTATAACTTTTTCTTCCTGTAAAGGATTAGAATGTTGATTCCTATAAAAGGGATGGAAGTATTTAAAATATTTCGCTTTAATTTTTCACGTTTTCCTGGTCTTTTTTTAAACTCATCTTTTTACCGATTTGTCAAAATTTTTCGTTTTATGTCGATGCGAATTTACATTTGCCTCGTTGAGAGTAGCCCTAATGGTGAAATTCTCGTAATTTAAAAACACATATTTCTTTTATTATTCTTTAATTCTGGGATTTTTTATTTATAAAACTGTTGATTTAAAAAAAAAATCAGATTTTCGATACAGATTATAATAATCTAGTTGATAATAGTCAGCTATCTTGCTTTTGGTCGGCATATCATGGGTTCTGTGGTAGATGAGAACAAGTTTCTCAGTTTTCCTTTTATTATATAGTTTAATTGTACATGTTTAAATACTCGTCCAAGGTCAGAAGTCGACAGCAGGGAAGATACGTCATCGTTTCGCTCCGATAATTCTTAAGACAATTCGTAGGTGCCGTGTCACGGTATTCTTTTTGACTTGAAAAGTGTAGATTTTAGGCGAAGTATTAAAATCATACTCGTATACCGTATTAACATGATTGTTTCATTATTACATATTTTAAGTTATGTTGTCCTTCAGATTTATTATTAACGAATTTATAGCCTAAGTAAATGAACTTATTTTGATGAATTATGTGTTTTTTTTTTTGTGGCTCATTAGATAATTCCGAGGGCTCAAAGATGTGTTTTGGCATGTATCGCATCTGTAATTCGTGAAATGACCAATTTCTTATATCCGGGATTCACTACAATTAGTTACGATGTTAATTAGTACCCAAATGGGACTATTATTGACTCGGTCCGGGAGAGAAACCAAGCGGTGCAAATCCCATAAAGTATGTAACTGCTGCACGGCTAGACCACCGATCTACCTATCTCCAACTTGGAAAGATTCCTTACGCAACCCTTTATTAAACAAATATTAGAAAAAAATGTATTAACGAAATTTTTGTGGGACTTCTTGATTTGTTTTCACTTATTTATTGAAAATTGATCGGCCTTGAAGTTTTCAATTTGGTGTGTTGATGATTTATTACTGTATTTATCCCTTCAAGATTGCTCTTCCTGTTCGTATGAATTTCTGTCAATGATTTACCTACCTGCTAGTTCACCACATGATTAGTTATTGGTTTTGTTATTATTTTGTATCGATTGAGAAAGGGAACTGTAATTTCAGACAAGTACACACACATACGCGCAGATATATATATATTGAACGAACGTGTCGATACGTATTTGTAAATGATACGTATTAACGGTCGGATATAGTAATGTACATTGTAATAAGTATTGATAAATTTGTTAGTATGATGTAGTGTGAATTATTTTAACGAGTGCGCACGTAAACTAAATCTACCAGAAAATAAATTTTTCTTGAATTGTGATTTGCTCGTTAACAGTTTGAAATAACTATTTTCTTTTTTATGCCCGGTATTGCGGTTCTGTGTATCCGATATACCATTATATTGTTTCGCTCGTTAATTCGCTAGCGGGTTTGCTCGATACACCTGCCGTTGACCGCGTCATCGTTGTTGTTGATTATAATGATAATTTGTTTCCTCCCCGCCCTTCTTCCTCATCCCTTTCACTCCGAGCTACGATTACCTCCCTAATCAATTATACAGTTATCTACAAACCGACCTCCCTCTACCCCTCGACAATCCACCACACTACCTATCTGTTCTCCTCCCCTTCAGTACCATTATGATATGTACTGGCACGAGTTCAACCCTCCTTACCTCTCCCCTTTATATCCATAGCCTAACTCCTCTACTACCACCTCTCCCTATCCGTCGACCGAAATTAGCGCTATCAACCTCTGACACTCGTTTCTGTTGATTCATTTTATTACGCTTTTACCCGTAGTTCAGATTAATGAAGTTGTCGGTTGTAATATTCTCCCGCTCTTTCTCGTCCTAACCCTTAATTCGGCATAGTTAATGCTTGTAAATTATTGTTATTGTTGTTGTTTACTCGAATAAACGATAACAAATCATTTTTATCGGTTTTATTAAAAGGAAACTCTTTACATTCCTTCATTCGTAAAAATTATTTCGGTAATTGAAATTTTCTTTTTTCAGCACCGTATAGATGCTTATGTTTATTGTTTTTTTTTTTTTTAGTAAATTCGCCTCTTTTAATTGTATTATTCTATCTGTTTTACCGTGAAATCGCTTTTACTTGAACTGTTAGGAGCAGTTCGAATTTCAAATAGAATGGTTATTACTTTCGGAGTGTAATTTACGACATTCTGGTAGCAGCATGGAAGTGACTCGTGATAGAGAATCTGTTTTGTGCCATTCATTCACTGATATGACATGACGTTTCCCGTGTACCTTTATTTCATCAATATCTCGGTAGAGTTCGTAAATTATTTGAATTCACCCAGAACCATTTCTGTTCTAATATATAATATATGTATTTTTTTTTTTTACTCGAAATAGCTCAGTCCCTCTAGTCACTACTTGTTTCTAAACGGTTTAGCGTTTTTGATACTACCCGAGGATGAAGGTTTTCCGTTTTTTTCTTTTTCAATCCAACTCGTGTAATTATTTTTAATTAATCTGTTATTTTATTTACGTGTTCGTATTTTTAATCCGTCAAAATGGATTATTCAATTTTTAAAAGCACATTTACTCTTGAAAATTAGATTTTCTCCATTTTCAAATTGAAATAGACTTGCTGTTATTCCACCTGTTAACTATAATTATAAACGCTAGCTATACGGTTAGGACTTATTTAACGTATTGAATTTATACTGTTAGCCGTAAACAAACGACTAAAACATCTACATTACGTTTCCTCTGCAGGATGTTTTCATACATTTTTATCCCCATATCATAATGGAAAGGCGAGAATCTCCATTTCAATAATATAATTCTATTCTTCTTCTCGTTGGATCCACATTTGAATCGAGCTTTTTCTTAAACTGAATTCGATTTCCTATACGATTGGTCTATCTCCATCGTTGGGTTTCACTTAACGGTACTTTCCTAGGATGATATCGGTGTTTAATAACACCTTAAAACGTATACATATACCCGTCCTTATGTCATAACAATATCTACCAAAGTATGGTCGAGTTCATCCAACGCTAGAGTTTTGTAAAGCCGATAATTCATCTACCAAAAAATCCATGAAACTCTATTCCTTTTGATGCGTAATGCAATTTATAGTGGTCCTTAAAAGACAAAAAAGAATAGCATTTCATTCTTTCTCTGAATAACCCGATTAAGTATAACATAGGCACCCTAAAGGACAAACGAAAAATTATTTATTACACTCTTTCATTTATATTATTAGTGTTGGTTTTATAGGAGATTTGAATGTTTAGGAATCGACTTTTTGTGGTTTATATTTTAATATATTCTAATAACAACAATATAGATGTATCGAGCAAGAATTGATGCTGTATTTTTTTTTTCGTTTATATATATTTACTTATTTATACTCGTGTTTAATTTTATGTCTACGTGTGTTTTATTTAGCATCGAAATAACTTTTAGGATAGATAAAAAAAATTTATCCCTTGTAAAATAACGGTAGTGATGATGATGATGATATTTGCGTCTCACAGCTGATGGTAATGATTGTTAGTAAAAGAGTACTGGAAGGAGAAACGATCAATCCTCCTTCCACACATTTTCTCTCTCTGTCCCGCCTCACAACGTGCTCATCATCGTTTCCCGTGATGAGATCGATCAGGCCCGAGGTCTACTTTATTTTATCTCTCACTCATCGATTCAACTCGCTCTTGTTTGCTCTGCGTGTGCCACATTATAGCGAAGTTTACAAATGACTTTGGAATTACATTTTTATTGAACATTATCGATAGACAGCAGACACTCAACCGCACTACTATAAAATAAAATATGGGATGTCATAAAAACATCCAAACAAACTGTGATCTTCTTTAAAAATCCTGTTCTTTTCCCCACCGATATAGGTACGTACCGTTATCATTCTTTTGATAGTGTTATCGGATTAAAAAAAAAAATTATTGATGTTTAACCCTTTTTATTAAAGTGGTATTTTTATACCGCTGAAAATTGATTTATTCGTTTTTACAACGTTACTCTGATTTCCAATTTTTTTATAACATTGATAACAAAATTATTTACCCTGATATCGGTGTGACTTCGGGGACTGATCCGTAATGAAAATACAATCAAAACGTCGGTATTTATTCAGAAATTGAAAATAGGGAAAAAATAGTTTAAACTGGATTGAAAATTTAAAAAAAATTCTCCCCTTTCAACTGATCTATATCAGAAATATTATATAATCCACTTTATGAATCGTCTCAGTGCACATAATGTATCATTCCGTACACGGAGCTAAAACTTGACCTTTATGAAAGGTAGAACTTTTCTAAAAATTAATTTAACATTAAATCGTTTGAAACGGATAACAGATGATATATTTTCTCTCTGTCTTTCTCTCTTTCTCAAAATTGTGGATTTTGTTTATTGAATCGAGGTTTAATTCCACCCTGGTTTATTATAAATAAATTGCCAATTGCCTTAATATGCTCCTTTCCGTCCTTCCTGAGTAAAGATACCTCTCTTAATGGTTTTATTTCTAAAGATACCGAAGTTCCGGTTGTGTTGTCTCGTGGTATTCTTTGAATAGATTCTTCCTACTTGCGTCTTACCTTTACACTTATACTCGATCCTTTTCTCGATGTTAGTGTTCGTGGGTAATACACAATAAGTCTGAAAAGTTCCCGAACTAAATTAAATAGAACTACAGATTTAACGATAAAGGAATTTACTCGCCTCAGCCCTGTACATAGAACCCTTCTCTAGTGATACACTCGTGGCAGCGCCGGTAGAACCCTGTCAAACGCTCTGGGGAAATCACTTTGTGGGATCGCCATCAATTTCTCGGTGCAAGCTCTGTGGATGGCCGGAACGTCGTCGTAAAAGCAAAGAAAGGGTCTTTGAAAGAAAGGGTCTTTCATTTTCAGCTTGAATTTCAGAACAAAAAATAGTCTGCTGGAGCCAAGTCGGATGAAAAAGGCAGATGGGATAAGACGGAGATTTGATTTGTGGCATAATAACGTGTTAAAACTTGCCATATGTGCCGAGGCATTGTTGTGCAAGAGTCCAACTGCCCGGATCCCGGTACTCGCGCCGGTTTCGATGAATGCGACGCATCAAGCGTTTCGTTACTTTCAAATAGAATTTAGAATTCACGGTTTGACCGGTTGCGCGCGCACTTTCGTAACGTTTTCGTTGTGAACAGTCGTTGACGGCCTCCCGCTTCGTTAATCGTCGTCCTACGAATCTACCGTCTTTAAACTGCTTTCACCAGGTTTATGTTGTAGTATGACATGCGGCTTCATCAGCGAATGCTTCCTGTATCATAAAATATGTTTCAACGAACGATTTTTGAAGTCGAACACAAAATTTTATCGCCCTTCTCCGTTTCATGTAACGAGCTCGGACAGTCATATGAACGCAACGTACGCGGCCGAATATATCTCGAGACTGGAGTGACGAAACGCGATGAAATTGTGTACACACACTCGTCAGACATCTTAGTATATAGTTCCTTGGTTGTTTGAGAGATGGCGCTGCTTTCTATCTACTACAGAAATTTAGTTCGGGAACTTTTTAGACATTCTGTGTACATGCTAAGTATCTTTTTTTGAAGGATGTAGAGGGGCGAACAACCGGATCGATCGTTTTCGTCCGAATATTACGATAAAATTTCGTACTGCGGATCAAATACAACGTGTTAATTTTTAAGTAAGAGAAATGTATCAGAAAAAGTATGACGAAATAGACAAATGGAACGAATAATATTTTCTGAATACGACATACAACTAAGTGAAAAATAATACGAAATTGCAAAGGAATCCAACAAACAGAAAAAAATAGATGGTTAATCGTAAATTTATCAATCGATAAAGATATATAAAAAAGTATTATGAAAATGGATGTAAAAATATATAAAATAGAAAAATACATCAATTTTTTTAATAAAAATATATTACTGTTATTTTTTTTTGTCTTTTATATTTTATGTCATTCATACACAATTTTTCTCTTCTACCCTCTCTTTTCCAGTATGTGGGGGAGAGTTCGTGAATGGAGGGGATTGTTGTTTACTGTCCACGGTGGCTAATTAAAAACCTAAACTCTCATTTCACGCGTGTGTGTTTTTTTAATATATTCTATGATACGTAAAGGAAGAGTACCTTAACACAGTTAAGCTTGTGCTATCTTATATATTTATCCTGGTTAAGCATTAATGGATCGATTTAAAAATATTCTTCCTTATGATAAAAGTATAACTTACGACTATTGTTAGGGTAAAGAGATTAAAATCATAACCCTTGGAAAACATTGTAAAGATCACCAACATGTGTTAAATTGTTAGTATTGAAATTAACCTCTTGTAGGAACTGTTTCGTTTGACGCTACAAAAGCTAAAATTGAAGGGGATCGTTTATACTCGTACACGGACTAATATAATCTTAAACATATAGTTCTTCGTACTCTTGAAAACTGTAGGAGTTGTGTGTGTGTAAATTATCACGTACATAAAGACAGATTTGCGGATTTATCTTTACGCATTAAATTGTCATTTGATCATATGTAAAAGCGTGTTTACACATGTTTCTGTGTGACGCAAACTATCGGTTATTAAAGGGTTGATGACGGATAATTTATCAAATGAAAAAGTTGATTAAAGTAATTATGTCGGCTCAGTCAGTATATATTGATTTTCAGCTAAGCAATAAAGACTACGAGTAATAAGATGACAGAGTGATCAGAAAAGAATATCGGGGTCTTAAAACTATTTATCTGATTCACAGTGCAATATTAAAAAAAAATAAAAGAGTGACGCTTTCTCTTCAAGTGTTTAATTTGAGCACCTTTTGTCTCTTGGCTTACACCCTACCGATAGGTTTTCGTTCCGTAATTTAACTGGCTGCCTAGAATAATGAAAACTACAGCCGATTCAAACCTGTACACGGGCGCAGATCGGACGACATTGGAAGCCAAAACAAGCTTTGTCATCGAGTCCGAGCGATCGATCCGGCGCAGCGGTTGGGGAAAACGTCATTCAACCGATCCCGTACAGTTTATGACGGCTTTGAAGCGCATCATCTTGTCGCCACATAAAATTTGCCATCTTCCAGTTCGAAGAAAAAGCCCCAAGTACGCGGCATTTCAAATAACCAGCATCTGTTAAGCTTTCTTCAACAAAAACGTACAGCCTGTATACTTTCAGTCGGGATATTGCATAGGAAACGTTTAATCTTGAGGAGTCCTTTTCGCATTGAAAGATTCCTTGAGGTTTTTCTTACTCCCGTAGGGAAATTTGTACCTGTTAACTTTTCCAGTAAAATTAAATGTTGCTCATCCTTAAACTTAATACGATCGAGAAAGTCGAAAATCTTTATGTTAACGTTTCGATCCCGAATTCGATACGCACAGATTGTCGGTAGGCTTTAAATCCTGTAACAGCTGTAAACGGTGTGAACACCCATGTATAAGCGTTTCCTTGAAACGTTCTAATCTGTTATTACCGGCATTGCCGGGTACGCGGTCGGCATTCCTAACAAATTTTTTAGGGTACGGAGGAAAGACTTTTATAACACGTTCAACATTTTCTTCAGACATCGTCGGACATTCCGTACTCTTCCTTAAACACAAGACATCCAGTAGTTTCAAACCGATTACGCCATCCAAGAATATTATTGTCACTCGGAGGATCGCAATTAAATTTTTTACGGTACACGCGTCGAACTGTAACTTAAGATTCACATTTAACCGATTGCAAAACAAGACTTTCTGTTCAGGAATTGCCGTTTTTGCTAGTGGCGTTATCAAATGGAAAAATGGAGAATCAATCTGCGGTCATGCGCACAATTAGAACTGTTTTTATTTTTTCATTTCTTAAAGTAACAATTTACACCTCATCTAAGAGATAACAATAAATTAAAACTCTGATATTATTTTTGTACACCCGGTAGAATGTTTGAAAACTCATAATATAACATTATAATGATTTAACTATTTAAAAAATTATTTTAAATATACTATCTGAAAATAGAGACTGCTATTATTATTTTATTTTCATTCATAAATTATACCATTATTAAAAATTAAATGTTACATAAAATAATTATCGGTTACTATTAACTGTACAAAATATTGAATTGACAGACGCGAAAGCGTTTTTTATTTTCTTTCATTTGTGGATGTTTTATCTGCAACGGTAAATATTTCTTTTATAATCGGTACAATATAAACAAATAGGAATTCATATTTAATTCGATGTAATTATTATGTAACAAATTGTATTATTTTTCTTTGTTCCCGATGTATTTATTTATTTTTTTCAATCAATATTTCAACTAGCCCTTGGGATAATTAACTACCGACCCAACCTACCTAACCTCGCGCATTGAAATTTTAAATAACCGAAAAGTTTCATTAAAAATAATGACATATTTTAATATTATATTAGTCGCCATTTTATAAAAACGGATTATTTTTTATACGTTACGTGTAAATCAATACGACTAATTTTTGTTATATTTAAAATCCAGGTAACTAATTGGATTAAAGGATGACTTCAAATTTGTTTGTCTCTTTTTAATTTCATAATCATTATCATTAGTAATTCTATTGTTTTTTTAACCAAGTCATTGACACCGTGAATATTTTGATTGTAGTTTTCTTGGCTTTTTTTTAACGAAGTAATTTAAGTTTTATTTTTGCAGTAATGTAATGAATTTTATATAATCTTAAATTTCGTTACCCAATTCAATTTTAAATGTTGTTTATTATAGAGTATGCTGCTCAACTGCTTTTTTGAATAATATGAAAGAAAATTAATTATACCGTAAAGGGTTTAAGAAAACGGGTGTACCAATATTTTTTTGTTGATTACTGATAGTAAAAATAGTTGTAGTAGAATTAAATGAATCTTGTCTTTTAGCAGTTTTTTAACCATTTCTTCAAAGATTTTCTGTTCTTCTTCTTTCTTGTGGTATATACTTTCTTTTTTTCTTTTTCCTGTTTAGCCTCCGGTAACTACCTTTTAGATAATTCTTCAGAGGATGAATGAGGATGATATGTATGAGTGTAAATGAAGTGTAGTCTTGTACATTCTCAGTTCGACCATTCCTGAGATGTGTGGTTAATTGAAACCCAACCACCAAAGAACACCGGTATCCACGATCTAGTATTCAAATCCGTGTAAAAATAACTGGCTTTACTTGAACGCTGTAACTCTCGACTTCCAAATCAGCTGATTTGGGAAGACGCGTTAACCACTAGACCTACCCGGTGGATTCTTGTGGTATATACTAATAATGGTTTGCTTCACCGATTTGTCGTTAGCGAATCTAAAAATAAATTCGCCGTCCAAACTCCTCGGGATAACGATTTGCTCGATCAAAGAATAATTGATCGAGCAAATTATCAAAGAATAATTGATTTGTTTCTTTCTTAAACGGTTCCATGCAGTACAGCTCGTTCTGTGATTTATAAAAACCGCCTCTTTACCGCCTGTATTCTGGATTTTGTCTTACTCGATCTACCCAAACGTCACTTATATTAAGCAGTGGAGCCCACCATCACTTTATACACTTTCATTATTTTTTCGGACATACCGTCTGATTGTTCCACACACACATACTTTGAAAAGGTCGGTGTTTTTTTTCCACGTCCATATCTATTAATTCAAAACGATGTCGAAATCTAAATATTTAAAATGCGACACCTGTTCGAGTTACAGGGTCGTCTTTACCCGGGATTGCAGCTGTATATAACCGGATCAACGGTTTTGCTTAAACGTATACTGTAATTATTTGGTTTTCCTATAATTATAAAAGAATTACCTGAGAGGTTAAGTTTAAGCTTTTTTAAGAAAACCCCCTCACGCATCCTATGAATTTTGTGGGGGGGTATGGAAATATCTGATTGAAATATAAATCGGTCAGATAACCGCTGGAAAATTTATATTAAAATATCAAACGTTATTTATTTAGGTGTAAAAATGTGCGTTGAGAAACTAATCGAACCCCGTACTTAATTTACAACTGCTACTGATAAAGATACATTTATTTCAATTTTTCATTCGTTGTGTTTACTCTTTTATTTATTAGTAATTCACTAATTAATTAATTTTCGTTGGTAAATTTACTTAGCCAAATTATTAGGTTCTTACATCAGAAATGTCGTTTTATTAACTACCCGTAATTTAAAGTCAATATCTTAATGTTTATCGTGTCAGATTGTAGACCAGTGATTGCATTCTAACGTTAATCTCATTAGTTTCTCATATCCATTTATACATTCAGTGAATGTTTGCATGAGAGCACACCACGTGTATGCATGTCGGTCGTCGTATTGTGTTGTATAATGATATTGAAATGGATGTTGATGTAGGTTATGCGTGTAACAGGTGTCTTGCAACCCGTCTGATTCTCTTTCTCTTACTTTTTGTGCGCGCGTTTTCTCTTTCCCTTATTTTGTTTTACTGTTATTACTTCTATTTCTTCGTCCTTCTTATCCTATTTTAATACAATTATATTTTAAGATTGATTTAGTGTTAGCCGTTTACATTATTTTTTATTTAGACTGAATTATGATGGTTTTCCTGATTTTTAGCGATAAAATTTTATAAAGAAACAATCTGAATCCGTAACTTTTATTAGTAATTTTAGTTTGTCCTTCCTATGAAAAAATAGGACGTGATTAATATAAATTAACGTGGAGTCTTTAAATATTACGAAAAGTATTCTTTGAAAAGCTTATTCGATTTTAATTATTTCGTGCAAAATTTCAGGTTAAGGAGTAACGTGTTAGGTATACATGGATTGTCAGAGATGTAACAAACAGTCTTTTTACTTTCTGTGACAGTTTTTTTTTCTACGTCGGTTAACTTTGCTTGCGCGAAGCGTATGCCGTTTTGTGTGTCGGTAAGTCTTAAAAAATACCTTTTTTAATATGGCTACAACTGGTAACACTGATAAACATAATTTTTGTTTCCTAATATGTCATACATGATTTTAATCTGTTTTTTGATGCTGAAAACTAATATGAACTCGTAATCTTTCACCCACCATTTTTGAAAAAATGTTAAATTTTAATTAAGGTATTTATTTTTTTATTTTTCATCGAATTCATTTTAAGCTTCTATATTGTATTTTGGTAGCTCATTTTTTATTGTTTAACTTTAACATAATTTTTAAGTTATAAATAAACAATACTAGAAAAGAATTAAATCAGATCATAGTCGCATATTATAACATCATATCTAATACTAAAGAGTGAGCCTTCATTGACAAGGTTAATCATTCTGTGCAGGTCAAAACATTTAGCTGAAAACATAACTGTGTTGTTTGTATTAAGCACTGGATTTAGTCTTATTGCTGTCGTAAGTTTGTTAACAGTGCAGTATCAATAATGCCTCGACATTTTATAAATGATGCGGATGCCTTTTGTTATGAGTTTACTGTAAAATAAAATAGAAAAAACTATACACCTTCAATTTAAAAAGCATATTATTTGTACTCTGTGTAAAATTAATTAAAATGTGAGCTCCTCATATTGTATGCACTAATTGTTCTGTATGTTTAAGAGTATGACTGAAAGGTGGACGGAAGATATTGCCATTTGGTATACCTATGGTTTGGCGTGAACCGAAGGATCATGTAACCGATTGTTACTTTTGTTTTACAAGTCTGTCTGGAATTTCTAAAATATTTAAACATACTGTAAAATATCCTTCATTGCAGTCTGCAATCAGGCCTGTACCTCACAGTGAAATTATTCCAGTTCCTGAGCCACCTTCGAATGTATGTTTCGAAAGCAGCGATGATGAAGAAGATAACAATGATTTTGAATTATCTTCCAATAAGCCACATCTTATATTCCAAAGTGAATTAAATGACTTGGTTAGGGATTTAAAATTATCAAAAAATCAAGCTGAACTGTTAGCATCAAGACTGCAAGGTTGGAATTCACGTCAAAAAAATACAAAACTTTCGGGCTTTCGAAGCCGACAAAAACAACTTTCTCAGTACTTTATTGTTGAAAATAATTTGATTTATCGCACAAATATTGATGAGCTTATTGCACTTAGTACAAGTTCATAAACTTAAGGACTGGCGCCTTTTCATAGATTCGTCCCAGAATAGTTTAAAAGTGGTTCTACTACACAACGGTAACAAATATCCTTCGATACCAATCGCTTATGGTATTAATTTGAATGAGAATACGATGTGATGAAAGACGTTCTTGAGAAAATAAATTGTAAAAAAAAAACATAGCTGGAACATATGTGGTGATTTGAAAGTTATAGCTATTTTGTTAGACATTTATTTTCCGAATGGGACAGTCGAGCTAGGGATAAACATTATGTTACCAAAGAGTGAAAGAAACGAGACAACTTAACTCCAAATGGGAAAAATATTATTCACGAGCCCTTAGTTGAACCCCCAAAAAAATATTTCTACTCCATATCAAGCTAGTACTAATGAAAAATTTTGTAAAAGCAATGAAAAAGGATAGTTCCGGATTTTTTTTTACAGCAGACAGAAATTTCCGAATGTAAGTGAAGGAGAAATTAAAGAAATTTAAGGAAGTTGGTCCTCAAATAAGAGAGTTAGTCAAAGATGATGTATTTAAGTTGGTGTTAAATAATGTAGAAAGTGCAACTTGGGCTTCATTTAAAGACGTTTGCAAAAGGTTTTCTCGGCAAACAAAAATTCGACAATTACTACGATATTGTTAATCAATTTCTTATTTCATACAGAACTACGGGATGTGATATGTCTTTGAAAACACATTACCTCTACTCACATCTGGATTTTTTCCGGAACCTCGGAGATGTAAATGACGAACACGGTGAACATTTCCACCAAGACATTTCCGTAATGGAAAGCACTATAAAAGGAAATGGAATACTAACATGCTAGACGATTCCTGTTTGACATTAATTCGGGATGTGGCTAAGGCTATTTATAAAAGAAAAGTACAGGGAAATCATTCTAACACAGGTATGACCATGCAAAATTATAAATTTTACGATTTTTAACTATATTTTCCTTCAAATTTTTTTAAGCATATGTATTAAAACTAAGGGTGATAGAAAAATTGTATTTACAGATCGCAAAAAATGTACGCAAAAAAGTAATTCAAGAAATGATATCACACTTAAAAAAAAATTAAACAAATTTTTGTTTTGTCTATTAGTGTAATCTGTCTCGAATTTACAAGTTATATAACCTGTGCTCGTTGTTTATGCAGTGCGTTATCATAAAGTTATTTTATCTACAGTTTTGCCACAAACGCTACGTATTTATGGTTTTATCTGATTTTTAAGTCGATTCGGATATTCGAATCTAAATCATAGATGTCTTATATATACTATCGATAATAAGAATTTTATTATTGATGGGCTGGTACGAATTTTTTCGAATTCAAATAAAAAAAATCAGTTCTCCAATTGCTCCTCTTTTTCTCTAAATTATATTTTAATTTATTTATTTACATATTCATAAACAAATAATATATGCAAATTTTTAAAATCCAAAATTTGTGAAAAATGGAAAAGTAAACAAAACTTCGTTAAATCATAAATCTAATTTTTGAAACTAATTCACTTAATAAAATAATTGATAAATTTAATTTGTCTCGCATATTGCAGATTTTTATTTACGAAAATAAAGATATAAAATTAACAGTAGTTAAGAACCGCTCTGAATAAACTGCTGTCTGAGGCGAATGTTTTAAAGATCATTTCCATTTGGGATTATAAGCAGCTATGTTTTGCTGTCGAATTAAATATTTATCAAGATATTAGAATTTCTATACTGGCATTTTATTAGAGAGTTCTCAAAACCTTTTTATTATTCGAAGGATTCGCAGATATTACGTTCTAATCATTATTCCTAGGAAAAGCTAAAGGCATAAGTTCGTCGTCCTCGTATGTTTAAATTATTAGCCGTGTTGCTGGGCCACACGGATAATCAATGCATTAACCGTTATTCAAATACTCTATCAGCACTATGCCAAGATTAATAAGTAAACGCCTGCTCCTTTCCCTTCTTAAGTTTTAAGTTAGTTATATCATTATTTTAGGAAGACTGTCTGAGTGTTTTCCGATCGATTTTTAATTTTGGCGTCTATCGATTTGTAAGGAAGAAATTTTGCGTAGAATTGCTTTTGCCTGTCTTGTTTATTCGAAATATAATTTTTTTTTCGGTTCCTAAAGTAATAATTATTTTATTTACTTCAGTAATATTCAGTACCCTTAAACATCTTCAGGGTTAAAAGGTTTTATTAAATATAAATAGCAGTACTAGTATAAATTTATACTGGGGGTTTCCCCTAAAAAAAATTAACTTCATAACTCGAAGTACTCCATTTTAAAGGAAATTATGTATATGATTTAATCAAAAGTGACTAGTTGAAATCCCTTCTTCCTCCGTTTTTATTTGCCTTTTCTTTAAGCAAGATCCTGTGCAGTTTTGGACAAACGGATGTTCCAGTTTTTATGATATTTTACAGTAAGATTACTTGTTCTGTTAGGTAGGCTCAAGGACGTATGTGAAAGGATTTTTTTTATAAAAATGTTAAATTTTTAAAATAGCGACTAGTCGGTACAGCCGTAACAGTTCTTTGTAAGATATATTATCTTGCAAGTGGTATCGTCGAATTTTAAAACCCATTTAAGTCAATAAATAAAAAACGGATGTTGTATGGAATTACCTTCTCGGCGTTAATCAGACAACCGTTGATGAATGGGTTCCGTGGAAAAACACTGCTTAGATATTGCTTTTACAATAAGATTTTTTTGCCATCGGATACGATCGACTCTTTTTCTACTCTTTAATTTCGTTGTAGAGCTTAATTTGTTAAATCCAGAACAAAATAAGTGAGTATCCACGGTTTACAGATACATAGATGGGTTGACTGTTGTGTAACTATACAACAATATCTTATATACAACCATACAACTATCTTAGTTGTATGGGATTTAGATATTTTATTTTAATATCTTCATTGCTTGCAAATAGGTCAAGGTTTTTACTCTCTATTGTTGGAAGTTAAAAATCAAGGTTACTATTGAAAGGTGAGTCACATAATTTACTGATAATGTTTATTTATACAGTAATGATATACTGTGTTTTTGTTACATTTTTCCATATAACGTGATGATCGATGGTTGTCTAACAGAGTTTATTAACACTAGTTTCTTTTTACTTGTCTATTAAAAAAAAACATATATACACTGGTGTACTTATTTCTTCACAATGTATTTTTTTTAAATATTGATGTGAACACCACATGAGTTCGTTGTACGCGTATTAAATTACTTATACACATTTTTTTAACTTGTAAAAAAATTTTATTTCACTTACAACTTTTGATAATTTTTATAATTTTTTTTTTATTGTTTTTGAATTATTTATCGTAAAATTTTTTTACAGTCATAAGTTAATAATTATTAATAAATCAATATATTTAAATTAAAAAAGAGATGGAAGTTGGATTTGAACCGATGTGCCCCTTCCCCTTGGAAGATCCAAATATTTCATTAATTAAAATTTTATTTCGCTGTAACTCTGGAACTAATAAAAATGAATACCACTCAAAGCTCTCGATGAGGGCTTTATTACTGCAGTTAAAAAAGAGTCCAGAATCCGGAAATGTTTTGGATATTGGGCTTTTTTTTGATACTTATGATTCAGTCAATTGCAATCAAAATAGAAGGTGCACAACTGGATGTTACAACAGTCCTAAATCCAAAATTTCAAGATCCTACTGCTAATCGTTTTTGAGTTATGCGAGATACATACGGTATAGCTTGTCCAAGCCGAATTGGCACAGATCTGACGTAGGCGATGGCTGCCTAGTTAACGCGGCTCTATAATATGCTGCTCGTGGAAGATATATATATATATGGTATAATAAATTCTATGGTATTATACAGTACAATTTTTTTTATTAATGTTTATTCCAATTAATAAACAAATTCACTTCATAAAATTTTTTAATTAATTTTAGTCTTATATTTATATAAAAAAATAAAGAATTTATAACCGAATAAAACATTACAAAATATTTAGCTAACTTATTTTTAAATACTTAAACTAAAGCAAAAATTAAGTATAATTATTACCTTGACGTGTGGGTATTTCTTGTTTTTTTTTTGTGTGTTTTTATAATTGTTTTTACTTGCTCAACACCTTTTTTCAGTAAAACATTTCCACTTTACTTTGTAATGTATTTTGTTTGAATTCTGTAACTAGAACTAGCATAATACAAATAAATGAAGTAAAATATTTCAAATTTCCCGAATATATAGCACTTCACTCCCTACTGCATGTTTTTCGTCTTTTTTTGACGATTCTGATGAACTCTCGCTTCCCAAATTGAAGATGACAAGTTCAATTTGTTCTAGAGATTCTTGTAGCTTGCCATACATTTTTTTTTAATATTCGCAATATTTTATCCAGTCCTCGACTGAGCGTTCTGCGAACTTTTTGTGACAATTTTCCATTGTTGCAGCTGTTGTAAATTGTAAATTTTCGGCTGCGACCCGGTTCTTCATATCATCTCGATGGGATTCAAATCGCGATGATATAGGAGTAGGCGTAAAACAGGGAACCCGCCTTCCTCCAATATCTTACATGTTTTCGGATGATCTTTATTTTTTTAATTGTGTCATGCAACTGAACTTTCATTAAATTTTCATGGAATCGTAAGCTGAATTCGGTTCTCGGCTTTCTTCAGCATTGTGATAAAAACCATTATCTAAAATAACGACACCGTTTACTGATAAGTTAGGCATTAATTTTTCTTATCCGATTTAAAAACATGTTCCAGTTCATCTGAGAATGATAATCACGTGAAAATTTGGCTTTGCATACTGTTGAGCAGTTGGGAACGAATCCCATTTCACTACCGACGAGAATAATTATCCTTTAGACGATTGGTCTCCTTCAACTCGATCTACGTGTTCTTGTTCTTCTTCAACTTTGTTCAAATACACGAACGTTTGTACTGAATATCATAATTTTCAATAAGAATTGTCCTGTTATTTTTGCTTCTCTTCCATTTGAAGTCCATGCTTAACAACAATTTCCGTAAGCTACTCTTTTGCCCATTAAATACCCACTACTTTTTAGTTTTGAGCTAAATTTCCTTAGAGAAGGCAACCGGCCCTCGTTTAAGTAAAATATTAACACTTTAGGTCGTATGGCATTCGGTTCAAAACTGTCCGGGATTGTCGCTTCCTTTTTGCGAGAACTGAATTTTTTCAAAAAATATTTCACCCGTAATTCGTTAAACTGTTTTTTTTTTTATACTCCTGTGGCACACGTAACACTTCCACCTTTTTTTTTTTAGGGTCACTAACAAACATTCCAAGTGCAGCTTCTCTTGCCATGTAATTAAAAACGTTGTGTATAATGATTGTCTTTTACACGTAAATTAGACGTAATATGCAAAATAATAAAATCAGTTCACTGCCATAAGAGTAGAACCGTCAAAAATTGACTAATTTAACGGCGAATAAATTACCTTTAAAATTTCACTTACGACTTCAACCACTTTCAAGAATTGAATCTCAAAGAACGCCATAAGCGGACGATAACCTTACTCTTGAGATTCACGCAATTAACTGGACAAGTTTTAACTTAAGATACAGTACAAATTAGAACGGAATCATTTACAAAAACAAGTTAGTCTTTGAATGAAACAGGAACGGTTTGTATAACCCACCGGGTTGGGCTAGTGGTGAACGCGTCTTCGTAAATCAGCTTATTTCGAAGTCGAGAGTTTCAGCGTTCAAGTCCTAGTAAAGACAGTTATTTTTACACGGATTTGAATGCTACATCGTGGATACCGATGTTCTTTGGTGGTTGGGTTTCAATTAACCACACTTCTCAGGAATGGTCGACCTGAGACCAATACAAGACGTTTTCCTCATTCATCTTCTAAAGTAATACCTGACGGTGATTCCCTGTCTAAACAGGGAAGAAAAAAAGGAACGGTTTGTTTAAATAGAGATTTAATGTTTCATTCGTATATTTAGAAAAACGCATCGTTCGGTTATTTACACAAACCTGAATAAGAAATTTTTCTTATGTCTGACTCATAGCCTACCCTAGCGTACGGTTGTTCGCCACCCCCAGAACAATGGGCAAGAGCGTAGCATTAACAGTACACATCAATTTTGTGCGTGTTTGTCTTGGATATTTTGTACAATTATACTACTATAAATAAATACATTTAGGCCTAAACACTATTCAGTAATAGGCGATTGATCTACATAATATTGCATAACATATCTAATTCAATATCTAATAAGGAAATAAATTATTAATTGAATAATATATAAACTCAGGATTAAATAAGTAACTAATAAATGTAAGACCGGAATTTGATTATCGATTGGAACAAATAGTCGTACGTACCGTATACACAGTCTTTAATCGAGTAGTATTATAAACCCGTGTTCTTTAGGCAGCCAGATATACACCCATGCTGTTCATCAGATTTGTGCCAGTTCGCGTTGGAAAAGCTATACAGACGTCACACCGAACTAGTTAAAATGGATTCAGGGATGGTCAAAATGGATATTTCCTTTGAAATCTAAAAACCGAAATTTTTCGCGATCATAATACTTCCTTTACTTCGTACAAGAAAGTAATAAAAAAGCACTATGTTTAACTTTGATAAACCGTGGCAAATACTAAAAATAAAAATTCTGAAAATTTGTTGTAACAGCTAGTTAAAATATATTTTATCCTCATTTTTCTTTCCACATTTAGCGGGTTTTTTACCGGCAGTTTTCCGACTGATATGTTAGAAATTTTTTTAACATGAGTTTTTGATATACAAATGTGAACATTAATTAAACCACGATTCCAACGGGCGAGATTACGGCATAAGTGCCCTAATATTCTGTAAATTATTTTGTGAACCGCCGCCATAATGTTTCGCTTGAATCATTTATTTATGGTAGTTACTGTACCATCGCCCGCATGGGGTTAAATATTTAATCACGGTTTATTTTACATATATCAATCCATCCATTACATTTTACCTTTTTTTTAGTAATAAATGATCGATAAGTATTATTTTTAAAATTGTCGATAATCTGAAAACTGTTGGTCAAAGGAGTCTAAATTATACGAAGACAGTCACAAAGGTGATGTATTAAGCGGTTAATATTTGTGAATTTTTAACAGTTTCAAACGGAAGTAAAATTGGCTTTTTTTTAAATCCAGAATAGTACTTTTTAATTTTTTTGATGATAATTTTTTAATAATGAAATAAAATTGCATAGCCTAAGATAAAAGCGTTGGGGACTTTAAGAAAAACCATTCTCGATTTTTTATTGTTATTTTTTAGCACAAATTTATTGGTAGGCTTTATTTTTATTGTTGTAATTAATCATTTTATAATTCCATTGTTAAATTTCCAAAAAATGCGATGCGATGTGATTTTTTTAAATTATATTTTTTCTCGGTTAAGTAAAAATGTTTTCTTAATTAAATGTTTAGCGTAATTCTCTGGCGTGTTTTATTGCAAGATTTCGTAAAAAGTAACATCTATGTGATTTTAATCTTTAATCGAGTTTTTGTTTTTCATTTTTAATGCTCGTCTAAGAATAATTCCATAAATTCATCGTTCCATTTTATTAATCAATTTAATTTGCGTAAGTTTATCATTTATTTTTCTAAACGGGAAATTAAATGAAATTTCTCTCTTTCTTTCTATCGGTAGTTAATTTGATTAAATATACAAGATAAATTATGGAGTGATTAATCGACGAACGATAAATTAATTTGATTTGTATAAAGTTAAGGAATGGTTTAACTTTGGTTTGTAATTTTATTATTTTGTTTACAGTTGGTTATTTGTTGTCTTAAGTTTAACATTTTGAATTTATTTTTAGTTTAGTATTACATTTACTGTCGTACAGTTAATTTCTTTATGTTTTCATTCAAGAATTGAATTTATTTTTCATTTTTCTTTTCTTTATTGTAGCCGGTAATTTTTTGCAGTTGTTTAAAGGTTAATGTTAAACTTCTTAATAATCAGATTTGAAATTTGTTGAAATATTTTAATAAAATTATACGTTTTTGTAAACTATATTTCTATGCTAAATCGAAATTTAATAATTATTTTTAAAAAAACATATATACATACATACAATTTTAAGCGGTAAAAAAAAATGTTTGAAAATGTCACATTGTGCACAAAAACAATTCCCGGAGCTTACCAAATATTCCCTGACCAAATTTAGCTGATTTCCCTATGCACAGTTTCAAATTCTGTTCCGGTGTATGTGCATATAAAATTACTACAGAAAATGACACCACCCAAAAAAAAATATCATTGATTTATTTTTAAATCAATTTTTATTTAAATCATTGATTATTTTTTAAGATGGGATTTTTATTTTCTTGAATTATGTCGACAATATAGTAAAAAAAATGGGTTTCTGCAGTTTAACCGTTGATTTAATTTAATTACGTATCATTTTTTTGGTATTGTGTACTTGTGTCCAGTTATCTACATACGCTTCAGTATATTTTGAGAAGAACGGATTCCTGGGCTTCTATTGTACGGGTTATAGAGTATTACATCGTTTGCTATTTTTGGTAAATAGTAACAACAATAGATATACTTCAATTTCCTAATTGGGCTGCATGACTAACAACCATTCTCTTTTATTTATACCAAGAAATACGTAGTCTTCAGTGGTATTGATCGGAAATACTCTTAACTTGTGTATGTCGTGCTTTACGTACCAAATTACTTAAGTAATATCGGTCTTTGCCTGTAAATGGATGACGCTCGTTCATTTTCACATGTATTTCGTAAATGGATGACGTTTAAATAAAAGTGTTTAATTATAAACATCCAACTACATCCCTTTTTTGCCTTGTCATAACTTGCCTTGTCTTTTTATTGATAATACAGTATATGATGAGAAATGTGGTTTAAAGTTTTTTTTTTTGTTTGTAGTAGTTTTATCTTTTATTTTTCTGCATCTGGCATTTAGCATCTTGTTGCATAGCTCTAGAGCTATTTAACAAAAAATGGAGTATGGATTTTTTGTATTTCATGACCCAGGACCACCATAAAACAAAGACGTAGCGGGTAATATGTGTGTTTTGGCGTGTTTGAGGTTTAATATACCTGGATAAACCGATTTTGATGAAATTTTGTTCAAGACTCGTGTATATTGAGCAAGATATTTTTTTAGGTTCAGTTTTCTCAAAATTTTGCAAACATAACCTCACTTAATGTTAGGCTTAGTACAAGACAGCGTGTTTATTTAGTTGCTTTTTTAAAAATATTTGTCCCAAAATTCTTCCCCCTTCCACGAAAATCGAACAAAAGCTATCTTTGATATATTGTATATTTTTACTTCCTTGTACGAAGTAAAGGAAGTACTGTGTTCGCGAGATATTTTTGTTTTCAGATTTCAACGGAAATATCCATTTTGACCATCCCTGAATACGTTTTGACTAGTTTCGGCTTGACGTCTGTGCGTGCGTATGTATCTCGCATAACTCAAAAACGATTAGCCGTAGGATGTTGAATTTTGGATTTAGAACTGTTGTAACATCTAATTGTGCGCTTACCCTTTTGATTGCAATCGATTGAACCAAAAGTGTCCGAAAAAGCCCAAAAACAAAAAAAATGGATTTGGACTTTTTCTTAACTCCAGTAATAAGCCCTCATTGAGTACTTTTCAATGAACTTTTCATTGAAAACTTTTCAGTAATGTGTTGTTCACATCAGATTCTTAAACCGAATTTTTTTTGTCTTCCTAACCACAGTAGTAGGAGCCGATCAAAGTTTTAAAATAGCGAATTTTTTAAAACTCTTGAAATTTTTTAGTTTATTTAAACTTTAAGTAATAATATTACAATAAAATTTCATCATAATTCATCCCACAACCAAAATTATTATTTTATTGAGAGGTGATTTTAGGGATGGGGGAGCAGAAAAAATTAATAATATAGATTTTTAGAATTTTTTAAACTTTTTTCATATATCGTATTTTTCAGTCGTATAAGAACAAATAACCAATTTTAGGAAAGAACAACTTTTATATCAATTTTTTTTTTTTTTTTTAATTCGATCCGTAGTATAAGTTAAATGCGAAAATACGAATAAAGTACTCTTTTAGGTGTAAGTCAGGAAGCCTAAAAACCGAGAAACCTCATAACATTTTTGTTTCATAATACAGAATAGGAAACGACAAGGTTGGAGGACATTTTCAAAACTTACAAAGTATTTCGACCTTTTTACTGCTAAAAATCAGGTTTTTGAAATATTTTCACAAAAATAAATTACCCTAATTCTTCTGCTCTAACTTTTCTATAACACTATCGTATTCCATTGGACTCTCAAAAATCTTAAGTAAAACAAATATGTTAAACCATAAAATTTTTCTTTTATAATATTTATTTTTATTATGTACGGAAATTTTAAAGCTATAAATAAAATAAAAAATCTCGAGGTAAGTGCGTCAGAAGGCCGGATTTCCGGTTTTAATTAAGAATAAAAGGAACTGCACTGCTGTAATGATTTTTGCAAATAATATTCCCTTCGGTTTAATCCATATCGGATTTTGGCTATAAACTTAATGTTTTGAAACCGTTGATTACCGTTGGTGATGCTCGTAAAAATTTAATTTTGGCTTTTCTACCATGTAACCCTTCTAGTTGCTACATGAAAACCTTGAACACGCACTCAAAAACCCAGTTTTTTTGGCTCTGTTCTGTTCCTGTGAACCGATTCGCTGTAAAATAAGTAGGGCTGTATTCCCAATAGGTTTACATCACTCCACCAAGTTTCGTCAAAATTTGTTTAGATTTGCATCCGGTAGAAGGGACAAAAAATTTTATACATAGATACATATTTCTATAAACATGATCGGGCGCAGTAGCGATTTTAAACTTCTTTGAAAATCCACTAAAAATCGAAATACCGTGATTTATTTTATTTATAATTACGAGGCATATTCATAAAGAAAGGGCCGTTTGGTCATTATAAAAAAGCTAACTCGTGAGGATGAAAACTGTAAAAACTAAGTAGCTGTAGCTCGTCTAAGTAAAATTGTAAGGTTTTTACTTACAGTTTTAGTTTACTGTATATTCTACATCACTTTTTCACATAATCGCCGTTAAGTTCTAAACACTTTTCGTTACGCTACACCAGTTTCTTTAACGCCTCTGCATAGTTCAATGCTTGGAAATTGAACCGGTTGACAACGGCAGTCTTGAGATCCTCTACGTTTTCAAACCGTTGTCCACCAAGCCACTCATTCAAATGCAAGAAGAGGAAGTAATCGCTAGGTGCAAGGTTGGGACTATATGGAAGGTGGTCAAAAAATTTCCATCGAAGATCTTGGATCTTCTTGGTTAAGGCAGCGGTGTGAGGACCTCGCATTGTCGTGAAAGAGGATTACGCCGAACGACAGTTTCCCGCGTCATCGATTTTGGATCGCACGTCTCAGTTTCGTGAAAGTTTCGCAGCACACGTCAGCTGTAATTGTCGATCCACGTTCCATGAAATCAACCAAAATAACGCCCTTTTCGTCCCAAAACAACGGTAGCCAACATTTTGCGACTCGAGTACGGAACTTGCTTAATTTTTTTCGGTTTTGGAGAACTTTAATAGTGCCACTGCATCGACTGTTGATTCGATTCTGCGTCGGTGTAGGATATCCAGGTCTCGTCGCCTGTAACAATACGGGAAAACAAATCATCTCCATCTTGTCAATAGCGGTCCAAAAACGCTCGACCACTATACATTCTTTGCCGTTTGGGTTGGTCGGTTAGAACTTTCGGTACCCACCTTGCACACAATTTGTGATATCCGAGCTTTTCTGTGACAATCGTGTAGATTGAGATGCGTCCAACATGCGGAAATTCATCAGTCAGAGCTGTAACCGTCAGTCGGTAATTACATCGCAGTTTTCGATTCGCTTGTTAAACAATTTCTTCGTTCTGAATACTGGACCTGCCAAACCGTTCTTCGTCGTGCACATTTGTGCGACCATTTTTAAAGTTTCGATACCGTTGTGTAAGCTTTCCTTCACTCATCACTGTACGTCCATATACTAGGCACAACTTCCGATGAATTTCAGCAGCTGAAGATCCTTTTGCACCCAAAAATCGAATCACAGCGCGCACTTCACAAACGGCGGGAGAAACGATTGTCGCGGACATTGCGATCTGCATCACCGGCAGGTTAATGTCTACTATATAAAAATAACCGCAGTAGCTTCGTAAATAGCCGATAGATGGCCCTGTGTGTGAAATTGTTTTCAGACCCTAAATATAACCCGACGGCCCTTACTTTATGAATATGCGTCGTATCTGCTTAGGCTTTTTATAATTTTGAATTATCTATTTAGAGGTACACTACGTTTCTTCTACAACGGTAAATTTTATATTTCCTGAAAGGGGGGATTACTTTAACAGAGACCGACAACAAATTTATCCATTGATTTCTCATTTTAATCCCGGTAAATAAATTGAAAAGTAGAGGGGGAAAATTAATATTGAATTTGGTTTTACAAATTACAAAAGTAAAAACAAAAAAGTTATTCGACTATCTAAATGAAATATAAGTTTTTATTGTAATGTTGGCTTGTTAGTTTATTGGTCATATTGTAAAATGATATAGTACTAGCTGGGTTAATAAAAGCCGGAATAATTACGTATCTTGTATTTTGTTAAAAGTTTGAAATTGCATTTTTACTGAAGGAATAGAAAGGGTTTTCACGCTTTGACTGGCTCAAGAATAAAAATTTGCAATTGTGGTATCTTTCTAAATTACCATTCTTCAAACTGTTAAAAATCTTGTTCCCTTGGTTTGTCCGGAACTGTGAATAACTCCTAGGGGTACCAAATTTTGATGATATGCATGTTTGAAGATGATTATTGGAAACTTTGTGATTTATTGTTTTATGAATAATACTTCAGCCAATTCGTATTTATATACCTTTTGTATCGTTGTACACGGTTTTGTTTGTATCTACTGTCATTGTGTAATGATAAATGGAGATGAAAATATCATTGTGATGGATGTGTCAGCGACGTGTAAAAACATGAACACGACCCTCTGATAGCATGTTAATTAAACAGTATACCTTCTATTAATAGTTTCTCACATGACACATCAAATCTTATTTCGTGTTAACGCTTATAGTAGACGTTTGCATAATAATTATTTTACAGATGTATGTAATATGTTAACATTTTTTATTTTTACTATTATAATCGACTAAAAAACTGTTATCAGTCATTAAAAATGTAAAAAAAAAAAACAAAAAAAAACGTGTAAAGCTAAGCTAATTTAATACGGATTAAACCATCAGAGAAGTAAAATTGGTTTAATTTAAAAAACAGAATATTATACGAATTTGACCGACAGTAACCGACCGATACAACCAGTTAGTATAACAAAAAATCCAATTGACCGACTGGTTTAGCCAATAAATTAGTTCTGATGATTATATAAATGGTTCTTTTTTGCAGTTCTTAATGATCGTTTCGCATTTTTAGCCACGACCACTATTTAGGTATGAGAAGTCCTTTTTTAATCTTGATCATCAAAAATGGAATATTTATTTAAAATTCTGAATTATAAGGTAAAAAAAGTGGAGTTATTTTATCGTATACGGGGTATCTACCTCGGTTTTTTATTTATTTTTAATTTATAAGTTACTCTTGTTCTGAATAACATAGCCGGTTTTACGCGTCCACCCGTATGTTTTTCTGTAATAATCGCCCTAAATGTCTAACGTTGTATCTGATGAAATATATTCTCACTTATAATTATTAACTGTTTCGTATCGTTACTAAAATAGCATACGGATCGCTATTTCGTTGAACTATTGAAAACCCTATTCGAGAACAATTTTCCAACCGGTCATAAGTAAATTTTAAAACAAAATAAACTCAAGCACAGCCATCGCATAAAAATTTGATGTGGACACCACATGACTTCCTTGTATGTCTGTTAAATTATATATACACATTTTTTTTAAAATGAGAGGTACATAAAATTTTATTTCATTAATAACTTCTGATGTTTTTTCAATTTTTTTTTATAATCTGAGGTTAATAATTATAAATAAATCATTATATTTAAATTTAAAAAGAAAATTTAAATAAATGAGATGGAGTCTGTTTTGAACCGATCTGTCTTCCCCTGTAAGATCCAAATATTTCATTAATTAAGATTTTAGTTGGCTATAACTCTGGAACCGATGAAAACGAAGTGTCACTTATGATATACCGTTAAGCTCTCAATGAGGGCTTATTACTGCAGTTAAGAAAAAGTGCAAAATCCAAATTTTTTTTGGACATTTTGGTTCAGTCGATTGCAATCAAAAGGAGAGGTGCATAACTCGATGTTGGAACAGTCCTAAATCCAAAATTTAAACATCCTACGGCTAATCGTTTTTGAGTTATGCAAAATATGTACGTACAGACGTCACGCCGAAACTAGTCAAAATGGATATTTCCGTTGAAATCTGAAAACCGAAATTTTTCGCGATCACATTATTTCCTTTATTTTGTACAAGGAATTAAAGAATCAATAATAAATACTCCTACCCAATCGACATTTTTTTATAATACTTTTCTGGTTTATCGATCATTTTGGATATATTTTCTCTTCTTCAGTAAATTACGTATTAATGTAATAACGACGTACCTGCCTTATGAACGATGACACATTGAGGTTTTGTAACAGAAAATATTAAAAACTTATATGTTTCAGGTTAGTTATTCGTAATAACAGATTTTTCATGTTGTTCGTGATAATCACAAAAAATAATAATAATCTCAAAAAAAGCAGTGGGCAGGGCATGGGGATGAAGCGTGGCGACGTTTAGGGCCAGGGAGGCAGCCCTACTGTGGTGAGGGTGAAGGTCCACGTGACATGTAAGAGGAAGGTGGGTCGGCGCTACTCGATGAAGTACTAGGGACCCTCGAGGTAACGAGATGGGTCGCGAGGGGTAATGGGGACATGTTGCCCATTGTAGGATAGGATGGTGAGGGTAGTCCTGCGGTGGAGGGGGTCATGGGCATGCCAGAAGAGGGATGTCTGTGGTCTCTGTCGATACCGTGGGGACCCCGTCGGGAGAAACCCTAGTAGAAGGGCCAAGCTAGGGGGTGGTAGTCTGCTGCCACGGCATGCCTGTGGGAACTGCGTTTGCTTAACGGCGGGGACCGGTTACCATAGGGGTGCATAAAAAGGTAAACAAAAAAGAAATGAAATTTAATTTAATGAAAAATCGGAGGTAATTAGGAACAAATAGACTTATGAATTAAGACAAATACGTTAAAATGTTTAATTATTGTTTTCAAACCATTAATTCATAATACTTGATGAATTAAGGTTTTGTTCTTTGTAATGTGATCATAAACTATCCTATGGTTTCACTTTAAACAATATGACGACGATTTGAAAAATAAGAATTTTTTTTAATGTTTAAATAATTTTTAACGGATTTCAACATGTTTAATTAATTAATTAATAATTTAAAACTTTTATAGCGTTGTTCATTATAATTGAATGGTAGTCCAAACTACAGTAAAATCTAAAGGCGATTATATTAGTGAATTATGAAATGTTATGAATCTAATTAATTTTGGTTTTTTTAAACCCCCCCCCCCAAAAAAAAAGAAAAAAACTGCTGAAATGTTATTAAGCTTGAGATAAAAAATATGAAGTTGATCTCTATTCTATACAATTAAAGTAACTTTGAGTGATCTGTTAGTTCCTTTAACCACTCTATAAAGAATCCATTTTCATTCAAGCGTTTGAATCTCCACTTCCAACAGTTCTTTCAAGTCGACTTCTTTATTGTTTATTTATGAATAATAGTATTAATAATTTTAATACTTTGCACGAATTTTCTAACCAATATTTTGTAAAATGATAACTGATAAATCGGTGCCGTTTAGAAAAAAAAAATAGTTTTTTGTTACTAAACATATTGTCCTGTGTTCGCGGCTTGATCAGGATATTGAGAGATTGACAGTTGAAAATGTTTATATAATCACAATTTATTGGTATAAAAACATAATTAGAACAAGCTAATTCAATAATCGTGACAGAGTAATAATAAAAAACGACAATAGTAAAACAAATAATGAAAAGTAGTAAATACACAAATATTAATCGTAGTAATTACAACCACAACAATAATAATGATAGTGATAAATGTCTATAATAATATTAAACAGTGGTTACATACAAAACATAATTTAAAGTAAACTTCAGGATTTATTCCCAAGTAGATAAATAATGAAAACCAGAATTCAGTCTTATTGACAAAAGACCACATTAAAGACATTAGTCTTTACAGTTTTAACAACTAGTATTGTATTCACAACAAAAATAGTACAATAAGTAAGCCAAATATAAAGTTCTTACACTGCAAATACCTTTGCTGTTCACAAATAAGACTACTGTAACAGTTTATGAATGAACCTTAGTACAATATCTCATTCACTTATAGTCTAACAGTAACTCACCGAATTTTCTTGTTTTCATGTACTGAAATTACTCGTAACGTCACCGTAATCGCGCCGAACTTTGTTGTTTGTTAAGCAAAAATTCGCTTCTTCACTGAACTCTTCGCAGACATCGTAACGTCTCGCCTCAGACTGATTTCGCAGAACTCATCTTGCAGACTCGCATCATACTCTCCTCGCGGAACTGATCTCGACTGCTCTTCCCCAGAGTATTTATACTCTTATGGTCTTTACCTGCCGGACCGGGCCCGATTCGAAGCCTGACAACGATCGTCCGGTCTCACACATTCCCATAAAATTCCTGCCCTGTTCCGCTAATCTTTTCACCGTACATTTGTTTAGGTGTCAGCGGGCAGTCTTACAAAAGATGATTCTTAAACGGACCTGTTACCTTTACTAAAGGGGTTTCTTTTTAGCCCTTTTCTGGATTCCTCCCGTTATATTTTCTTCTACTTACTTCTTAATTGGCTGGAAACCGTTACTCTGTTCCGCTATACCAGTCTTGTTACATTATTAAGATACTTTCCGAATCTAGAAAATTATAATCTGAAAAGAATTTATGAACAATTAAAATCACGTAAACGTTGTCATCGTCGTATATTTTATTAATATGTAAAATATACATGTTAACAACAAAGCTGTTTTTAATTAATTTTGTGCATTTTCTCCTGATGATAGTGTAAGTCGAAAGCGCTCGAGTTTTAGGAAGAATTTGTTCTAGGAAGCACTTTATTCTTATTCATTCGTATTCTTTGTACGCATAGATAATTTTTCCAAAATATGTTGAATTTTTTTTTACAAAAAATCATTGTTGACATATTACAAACTTTCAAACATGTCGACAATGATTTTTTGACCCCATTACTATGGGGCCACACAAAATTTCTAGCTGTTGCATTCGGCGTAGAAAAGTTCTAAACCAGTTAAGTATTTGTATTTATACAGAATTTTTTTTATAGTGCTGATAAATCTAGTCGCTATATACTTTCGAAGTTACTTATTTTAAGTCATTGTTGAACAACCTATTTTTCACCTAAAGTAAGAAAGCAAGTCTTACTTAATTTATCTGTAAATCAAACTGAATATAAATAAAGAATTTTTTTTGAGGTGGGTCCACCACCACACCTCACCGTTTCCAAAGTATGAATGAATTAATAAACAAAATATCTGTTGCTTTGATACTATACTAACAATGGAAAGGTCTAGTGTTATTTAATGTAAAATAATGAAAATTCCAAAAATCGTTACAAATATGGCTAAAGGCATTATTAGATATTTAGTTGCTTATTTTCCCTGAAAAAAACGTTTCAAATTGCATTCCTAATTATAAATATTTTTATCTTAATTATATCTCTGTATGAAACCTTTTAAATGAAATGTAACTTTCCAGCCGATTATTTTTTTTTTATTTATTTATTTATTATGAATATTTTCCCTTATTTATATTGTTTCACGATATGAAATAATAAAACGTGTAGGATTTCAGGGGTATTAGTCAAATTTCTATCTGTGAGGGAGGGGGAATTTTTTTAGAAACTATACGTAGATCGTGGATTTTACATAGTTTCTGGGTTCGGTTGTAGGCTTTATAGTTCAGAAAAAATTGTTCTAATTTTGAGAATTTATTTTTAGTTCATTTTCAGTAATCATAGAATTTATTTTCCACAAATCATTTCTTTTATTAGTAAATTGTATCAATTACAGTCGTTTTTATTTTTTTATTTTATTTTTTTAAATTATTTTGTCACCTAAATTTCAGTAAAAATGAATTTGATTTTAAGTATGATTTTAGTACAGATTTTTCTCGAAGCTGTGTCTAATTAACAATAACATAATTAGCTATTTTATTCACTAATTTAATTACGAATCTATAACGTCGTTATAAGTTGTAATTAACAAATTATAATGTTGCTGTTGAAAAATTAATTCAAATTCAGGACCTCAGAATGTAAAGTGGAAAGTTTCAAACCTAAACATCAATGATTGATTTATTTTTTATAGAAAAGGGAAATAAAGAACGATCCAATTTTGCTAGACATATCGTAGAAAATAATCATAGTTACAACCCAGATAATTTTATTAATATTATTAACAATAATATAACCTTCATAAAACAAATATTATTGAAAGATATTATATATACTACAATAATAAAAATTTGATAAATTTTAACAAACAAAATTTGATAATGATTTATTTAAACAAATATTAAACAATAATATTGATTCTTAGGTTGGTTATGCTGATTCATACTAATAAACATAACAATTGAGAGTTTCATACTGACAAGACGGACAACATTATTATTATCTTTTTACATTGCTTACATTATTTTCACTATTATTTTATTATTATTTTTACCTTTAGACGATCAATTGTATTTATAATTTTTGTTTTAAAAAAAATTCAAAATGCGTTTAAGATGTTAATTTGTGAAGGAAATATAATTATTTCCTTCACAAATTAACATCTTAATCCAATTAATTATAATTAATTATAATCCATAACACATAAATGTTCTTGTTGATGAATTAATATCCGAAAGCGCTCTGACATAATTATAAAGAAAGTTGGTAAATGGAAATTATGAAGTAGTTAATTTTTTTTCACATTTAAGTAGGCGTGGGCGGATTAATTACAAAATAATAAAATACTTTTACGTTGGTATTTCAAGTAATGTGGGTCAGAGTGTTAAAGTTTGATCTGCCAAAAAAAAAAAAAAACACATCCATTTTTTAATTAGAAATATAATAATTATTTAACATAATAATAATCCCTCTTTGTTAATGGAAGTTCCACAGGTAAACCACGAAATCTCAGTAGAAATCCCTTAATATAGAAAAGACGATTATATTCTTACAAGCTACAGTAAGACAAAATTTAAAAGTCTTTTAGTACATTGCAGTTTAAAATATAATTGTATGACTTTGATTTTATTTCTCGATGTATCCTCAAAACAAACAATTCACGGTGTACATTTTTTTCTAATTAATTTTATTTTTAAAGCGTCATCGCTGATTATCTAACATTTCGTTTTACATTTAATTCTTGATTACACCATCTCCTTCCGAAGTTTGGTGTTCATCTTGACTCTATCCACAACCGTCCTGAATAATTCTGTCGGTGAACAATCGAACCGTCTTCTTAAAACCAACGCCCAAGACGATTTTTTTCTTCCAGTATCTCTTCTGCCGTTTATTTTACCGGGTAAGATGAGTTGAGAAACAGTATTTTTCGAAATTTATGCTTATCCGCTCATAATGCTCGAGCTTCCTGTGACGAATGGTATTGAGCAGCTCTGTCTCCTTCGATATCCTCTGCAACATCTGAAAGTTAGCAACACGATTCCGGTACGAAATTTTCAACTTAGGTCGGTATATGTACATCTCCAGAGATTTTATTCTTCTCTTTAGTGTGCGAGTGGGGATTCAGCTCTTCCATGTCGTATACGAGCGTTGACCGTATGTTGCAACGTACGAAATGTGTTATTTTAAGGCCAAATCTTAACGAATTATTAGATTTTTAATATTCAAAAAAAGCTTTCCTGGCTCTTTCAATTCTCGAACGTATTTCGATGGACCGACCTGTTTTCTCTTGTACCCGTTTATAAAAATATTTAAATTTAGTAACAATTTCGATGAGCTCATCATTCAACTTTAAAATGTCGATCTACTATCTAAGGCTCGTTCGCTTTTTTTTTATGTATTACCATCCGCTTTTGTTTTCCTGGTGTTAATTTCTCCAGGTCGACATTTAATTAATAAATTTTTATTCAGTTTTTGCTTACTACTTAAGAGAAAAATTATTAGGTCTGAATTTAAACGTAAAAAGAAAGAATAAGTCGATGTCCTTTCTCAAATCGAATTTTTTTTTAATAAAGGATCGTAACATTTTCCATCTCTTTTAAATTTCAAGGTTTCCCCGAAGGAATACTTTTAATTTGGAAACTTCATCAAATTAATGACTACCTCTTACAGAAAATTTTATTAACATTTCTTAAACGGTTAATATTTCTTCAGCAGTAAGAAACAAGCTTTTTCCACTTATAACGTTAAATCGTTTCTTAAACACGCTTTTCCAGTTCATCGAAGGGTATACAGAAATAACAGACTGTACTGTGTTTTAAATAAAAAAATTATTAAATTCTTATTAAACTTTCTTTAAAAAGAGGTGGTGAATAAGAGTAACTGAAACAACAATTAAAAGACGTTTTATATAATGACGCTAATAAATTATAAAATAATTTACGAATAAAGAAATAATTTTTTAAGGTTGGAATGACTCGAGGCGTTTTTTAAAAAATAATAAAAGCCTTATTTAGTACTTAAAAAAAAGAAGAAATTGTTAAATTTTCACAAGTATCGTTATTCTTATCTTACCGTAGGAATAAATAAGTTGTAACATATTTAATAAAGTTCTTTTAATATAGGATAGAGGTTATTTCTACTGTTTTTGGTCTTTTTTGTTTTAAGTAAAGTAAAAAAAAAAATTATTTGTCTTCAGTTTACTATTTATTTTAAATTTTGTTAAGATTTGACTCTTCGAATTTTGTATCGGCGAGTTTTTATGTTCATTGACATTTTAACAAATAAATTTACTCCAAATCTGTAAAATAAAAGTAACCTTTTGCTTAGAATTCTTTGAACGTTTCATTAATTTTTTCGAATGCTGTTGAAGGTTCTAGGACTTTAATTTTTTTATTAAAAATCATATAAAACCATCAATATTGTTCCAAACTTTTTATCAATAATTTCACTATAGTCACATTTTACTACCAAAACTGGAATCAAAGCGAAATTTTTAATTGACTGCAACACGAAAAAAATTCGTTTCGAACTAATGTACACGTAAACTTTTATCATTATTTTAATCAGGGGAATACGGTTATGAAGTTCAGTGACACTACTCAATTTTATTAGTAGAATTAACGCAATATTTAATCGAGTTAACATCGTTTAAATTCCCATCGACTTTGTTTTTACATAGTCTAGTTATAGAAGTTTTTTTTTTGTAATTTATTGCCCGTGTATCAGTTTATTTTATTACCGTGGTTAAAATTCTCGTTTCTCTTGAAATATATTTATTTAAAGTTGATTACACTTGGTACTTCATTTATTACCTTGTATATTTAGCAGTTAAATATTTTACTGTCATATTACATTAATAATAACCACGTGGGTGCGGGCCGGCAAAACATTGTAGCACCGTGTGCTTGTATACATTATTGCATAGTTATGTAAATTAAGGCTGCAGCTGTCTTGAAACGATCGCTTTCCGAAGAGAGAGAGAGACGTATATAAATAACAAAAGAAAAAAGAATGAATTGTTTCGTTCATTTCAGTTCCAGTGGCTTTATTGTTACGAGTCGTTTATGTATATCTATTTATGTTTATTTAAAATCTGTATAATAAGTTATTTGTATCAACCCGGCCGGTACCGGCGTTTAACAAACGCATTCCTTCTTTTGCCGAGAGGGTTTTAGTGTGCGGTAGGTCACGGTCACGGGTGATATATGACGCTTCTCCCCTGTTTGATATTATATCACACCTTGTCACAAACACTCCCGCACTGCACGCGACCTTTTACCTACTCTGTGAGTATTCCTCTACTCTCCTACCCGAAACACCCCCCCTCCCACCTTAACCTATCGTTTAACTCGTCATCTCTTTCCATATTACTGGAAACTTCTCGACCCCTTTTTCCTGTAGGTAAACTTCATCCGTCTACTACGACTTCATTTAATATTCTTTTAACGCAACGTAACTCAAATGTTTTTTTATTATTTAAAATATTTTAAGGAAAGGTTTTATCCTTTAAAGGAGCCCGTGATTATTAACGAAATCGGTTGATAACAAATCTATTAAGTCATTTGCTGTTTGTATAAGTGTTAGTTATTTACTCGTAAACGACGTAAAGATTTAAAATGAATTATTTTTTTTTTAATTGATCGATAAATTAAAATAATAATATTGCCGAAGGAAAATACTTCGGGTTATTTTAAGGTAATCTTAAACGCCGAAAACAGTTCGTAAAATTAAAACGCAGGATAGAACTTATAAAATTGTTCCTTTACAGCAACATAATTTATAATTATATACATTCTATATCGTGTATGATTGTTTTTGTTATTTGTATTATTTTTACGTGTAATTCTGTTTTAAATTTCGATTATGATGTAATCTAGAATCATGATATTTCGTTTGGTATTTTTCTGATTTATTTCTAACTGAATTTTCAAGCGTGTTAAGCTAGAATTTTGAATTTAGCATACGCTTTTCTTCAATAATTTTTTGAAAATATTTTACCGTTTTTTAACACATTTGAAAAATAAACAAAATAGATTATTATTTATCAAAGTTTAACAAATTACTTTTTTACAAATTCAGCCGTTAATTTTAATTAATAAGAAAGACATTTTTCCTACTAACTTGAGGGTAGTTTTTGGGTATTAATTCTAAATGTACCACCATTAGGATCTCTGAAATTGTTAAAGAGTTACAAAAAACCGTTAATTAGATGATTTCCGTAAGAATTCTCAATACGGAATCGGAATTTTTCAGTTGATTTCCATTTCTTTAATATGGTAACCAATTTTATTTTTTAAGGTACCAATTTTTTGGGGGGGTATTTTTCATCTTGTTACAGTCGTTCAGAAGTTACATCTGATATTCAATTTGACCTATGTACGTAGAATTGTTTCTAAAATTAGGTTTTTTTGCTGTCGAAAACTGACAAAAAAAAGTAGGGTTTAAAAACTTACCTCCTACTGGAAAAATGTGAATTGAAAATCACAAATAATTTTAATGCTTTTAAAAAAAAATTAATGAATTTTTTGGTTAACAAGTTTCAGAGATCCTAATAACAGCAAACGTGACATAAACACTATATATAATGTATGATTTCCCTCCTTATTAACAGTAAGTAGGTACATAATTATTACCTAAGAACTTACCATAATATCTGTAAAGCACCTATGATATACCAGTTAAGATTCTTTCTCTAATAGTAATGAAGTAGTGAAGCGTTGCGTATCGAGCATTTTGAAGGGCGTAATACAATGTGCAACAGTGTTTTGCCACCATTCTAACCCCATAGGGGAAGCACCCATCTTGTGACGCTTCCGGTTGCCACCTCCCGTTCCTAGCCCTGATGGTTTTTAACGGATAGTGTTTGCCACCAGCATCCTGACCCCGTAGGCGAAGACATACTCTGTGTGTATATTATAATATTATATAGTGTCAAGGGATAGCCCCTTGTGACTAACTATCCCGATCGCCACACCACTCCTTCTCTTCCTAGCCTTGATGGGCTTTAGCAGTGGTCATCCTCTAAACTTGATAACAACACAACTATCGGTTTGGCCTCTGTCAGTGTGCCACCGATGCGTATGCCTGGGCAGACATTTCCATCGGTGTATTTCCACAACCGAGTATCGCCTTCATATGATCTCTTCCAACCACAACCGCCTACCTTAACTTACACCACTCAACTATCACATTAATAAATTCGCGGAAACGCGATCCACGCGCTTTCCTCTAACACCGAAGGTTTCACACAAAACCTCTTCCTAACTTCGATTAGAATATACACTCAGATCATTTCTTGATTGAGCCTTTAAACAGCAAAAATGTTATCCTCATACCAACAAAACTAGTGTTGATCTCAACAGTTTTGTCTTACGATTCAATTTACTCAAAGTCGTCTTTATTTAAAAATCAAGAAACAGATTTACTGGTTTGCTACCAGTAAAGAAGGCAACGAGGAACCATTTCGCTCTTCTTTAGTAAGCCTGACGTAGGATCTAGTTATTTTGAGAATGGCGTGCAAATTTCTGTAGTGATTTCTATGTCGTTTCAGGTCAACTACAGACTTTTCACTTACATAAAGTACGCGCAAATTAAGAAATACATTTTTGTAAAATTAATGTGTACTGTTGAACGGTATTTCTTATAATTTGGGGTTACAACAAATTAAATCGGCTTGAAGCTTAATTCTTATCAAAATTTTTAATATAATATTAAGGTAACAAATTAGTAAATTTAATATTTTATATTATAGTACTGAGAACAGTAATTTTATAATAAAAATTACGAGTGATTTTTGCTACTGGCTTTGACCGATTTATGTGTAAAGTTTTTGTATAATTAATTTTTTTTGTGTTTATTTATTTCATTTCTTTTTGTTTCAGGTGAGTTTCTTTTTATCTTAACATTTCTGCAAAGTATCTGTTAATGTAAGTAAAAATTTATATTTTACATACTTCACGAATTATGTGTAGTGTCAACATTTACAAGTCTTTTTATCTCTTGTGATTCCGTATTTATGCTACATCCATAAAATAATTTTATATCTAAATCTTACCGTTTTAAACCCTGCAATTACAGCGTAATTATAAATTTATAACTCAGACAGAAACTATTTTTATCTGTGTTCGTTCAGAAATAGCTTGTATTTTTTATTTTCAGAAAAATAGTTAGTCAAATAAAAATGTTTTTTTTTTAAATACGGAAATTTATCAAGGATATTAAATTAACTTTGGTTGTATCCGTTTGCACATTACGTTTTCAGTGTTTTTAAGCTTTTTGATGTAATTATTGTCTCATGGGGATTACTGTGTCAATTTTAATAAAATTTTAAACGTTGGATGGATTGTTTGCTTAAAAGTAATGAAAGGATATGTGTGATTTTAAAAATACATTTGCGAGCTATAACCCCGATAATAAAAAAGAAAAATTTACTACCTGTTTCTCGCTTATTTTGGTGTCTACAAAAAAGAACAAAAGATTAAATTATTTAAAATAAATTATAACACCAAAATAAGCGAGAAACAGGTAGTAAAGTTTTTTTTTTATTATCGGGGTTATAGCTCGCAAATATATTTTTAAAATCACACATATCCTTTCATTACTTTTAAGCAAACAATCCATCCAACGTTTAAAATTTTATTAAAATTGACACAGTAATCCCCATGAGACAATAATTACATCAAAAAGCTTAAAAACACTGAAAACGTAATGTACAGACGGATACAACATAAGTTAATTTAATATCCTTGATAAATTTCCAAAAAGGAACAAAAGATTAAATTATTTAAAATAAATTATAATAAGAAAAAAGAAGAAATCTTTGGCCTAGATTTCGTTAAAAATGTCTTTTAGGCATTTTCTTATCGTAAAAATGTTAAATTACTTTTGGCAAAACACTTTCTTTTTTTTTTTAAATCTAGCCCTTGGTGTGATGCCAATGTAAAGGATGATAAAGTTTTGTTTTGTTTTTTTATCTTGGTCAAAATGTTTTCAAGAAAATAAATTAATTTTTTAACACTTCATCTTTTAATAGGATATAAATGTCTTTTGATTAACATTATTATGTTGTTTTATTGTTTTTTTTTTTTTTAATTTGGTTTATTGACATTTCATTAGATATTGGTGTAACTTATCTTAAGAAATTGAAATAAATAAATCACAATGATATTTAATGAAAAAATAATAAATAATTTATTGTATTTATAAGAGAATATTTATTACTGGAATTTGCCTAAATTATATTAAATACGGTAGGAATGATCATAAATTGATCAAATTCTGTTAATTAATTCGGTGGAAAAGTTTTTTCAAATAATATTAAATATTATTTGTAGTTCCGGAAATCGTTCTTGTAATGGAACTTTGTAAATGTTGATCGTTGGTGATGAACGTGTTTTGCATTTACGTTAGCAGGTGTAATTGATTGATATCATCCAATCAGTAAACAAAAGTGTTTCATCATACTGTATATACATATATATTTATAATAACGTTTTGATATTATTTTATTACTATTAATGTTACATTAGTGTTCCATGTTAGGCTATATATATATATATATAGATAGATAACTGTAGTACTTTCTCCTTGATAACAAGACGAAACATTTACTGTATATATATAATTTAGATTGAATGACTCATTCTCATTCAAATGTGTATGCATTCCATTCATAAAATTTTCCTTGTTTACATCATAATGTATAATACGGTAAAGTGGGGGTAGTTCATTGATAAAATTTTATTTTATTGTATTTTTATTATTGGTTTTTTCATGCTTTTTCTTTTTTTTTTTTAGCCATTTTTTTTTTTTTTTTTTTTTTTACTTATGTTATTTGTTGTTTGTCTCTATTATTCTTGTTATAATTAAATTAACAAAACCTGGAAGCCATAGATAAAAGCATATTAACCTTGTTCTTTATTTCATGAATCTTTGAATTTTAAAGGCTTTTGCAATTGTTAAAATTATTTTTTGCGCTCTCTCTCTCTCTCTCACTCTCACTCTCACTCTCTCTCCTCACTTAATGTTAATTTGCTATCAACATTACATTTCAAATATAACTATCTTCTTTTATCTTCCTTAAAGCTCAATGTTTCGGTGCAATACGGTAGTCGTACATTGAAACGCGTTAAGCCGAAGCATCGCTTTACAAGTTTCCGACTACCGTTGAAAATAGAAATTGCAAGTTGCTCATGGCTCTATCAAATTACATTAACTTGATAACGGTTAAAATGTACGAAGGATGCTAAGATAATATATTTTGCCTTTTTGCTTCTTTGCTAAACTCGACTCTTCGTCCACTCAGATGAATTGAAGCGACATCATCCTGGCGCTCGTCATACTTCTCTTCCGACGATTCTGTTTCTCTTCTCCTGTCGGTCCAACTGTTTGCTTCTACTAAGTATGAAAGCTCCATTAGCTTTTCTTTAAACGTTTCTTATATTATTTTTACGTTGTAATTTTACTTTGTAAATAACGAATTTTTATTACGGTTGATTATATCCTTCTGTTTTAATATTTTACTCGTTTTCCTTTCTGTTCTATTACATTAACTTGGGTATTACTCGTTATTTTTGAAATTGAATTTTTTCCTATAGTTCTAAAATCATGGGTGATACAACAAAAGTTCTTACTTATGAAATTACCTGTTACCCTTTCTTTGTATTCAGGTTGTGTGGGACTAGGACATATCTATAAAACCCACCGGGTTTTGGTCTATTGGTTAACTCGTCATCGCAAATCAGCTAATTTCGAAGTCGAGAGCTCCAACGTTCAAATCCTAGTAAAGGTAGTTAGTTACTTTTGTACGAATTTGAGTACTAAATCGTGGATACCGGTGTTATTTGGTGGTTGGGTTTCAAGTAATTACACATCTCAGCAACGGTCAACCTGCGACTTTACAAGACTACACTTCATTTACACACAATCATATATATCATCCTCTGAAGTAATTCCGTTCGGTGGTTCCGGAGGCTAAACAGTAAAAGAAAGTTGAAGAAGTATAAGTTGTTTAAACGAATTAATCATTCGAACGAATGAATCGTTTTTTCACTACGCGCAGCTGCTCGGCGCACCACGTGGTCCGCCAAGCGCCAATAGCAGCATAAATAAATGTGTGAGCACATAAATCAGACAAACCCACGCACCATCCTTTTTTATGGGAAAGATAACTATTGATATATAATTATACATTAATAATTCTTATGAAACATCCCTACTTATAACTAGAAAATAATGTTTTGAAAGAAAACATTCAAAAGTAACTAAAACTTGTGAAAGGCCTACAAAAAAAAGTGGTATATTGGAAAATAATACATCCTCCTCTTCACAGAATAACTTAGTGTAATGTTATGGTAAGAAAAAATGTGGTTATGTTATGTGCAGCCCTTAATTAACCTTATGCTGTTCGAATTTATAACATTTTTGTTTTCATTTTTTTTTTTCGTAAACGTTTGAGATGAAGCACAAATATAAAGTGATAAGAAGTAATTGCACTTTCGGGCTACGTATATGTAAAAAAAAGAAAGAGATTTAGGTAATATTTTTTGTTAATTACAACGTTGAAGGATTGCTTGCCGAAGGATTTAAAAAAATAATAATTATAAAAAATTTGTATATTTAAAATAAAAATTATTTTGGTTTCTTATATGAACAGAACGTGAAAATAGTTTTCATTCTGCTTTTCAAGTCAAAAAATATATCGGGAGATTTGTTTTACATATTTCATAAGATTATTTCTATGACATTTAATAATTTAATATTAATGCGGATGAAAGTATTAAAAGAAATACAAAAGAAATTTAATAAAGTTTTTTTTTTTTACTTTATGTTATTTTGCAATATTTATTTCACCTGAAATAATTGTCCGTATTTTACTTTTAATTCGACAGTTTCTTGAGCGTATATGTATTTTCTTCATCGTTGCATTTTTTACGAATGTATTTGTAATGTATAATATGATGCAAAGATGTGTTGCTTATATGGAATCGTATCACTTTTATGCCAGTAAGATGAATTGACAGTAATTTTATTATTATTATTCGAATTGCGAGAACGATTGGTGTCGAATATCATGTGTAGGAACAGAATACATCATGACGCAGTCAAAAAAAGTAGCTGACTAATGTCGGTTTGTTTCGTTTTGTTCTCTCTTCACCACGACGTGTATTTGAAGTGGTAGCTGCCAGACACTTTTAAAACTACTTGTACTGCTGCTGTGAAGTGTAGTGGCAGATGATTTTCTTCATGCGGTTTTTTTTCTTGTTAAAAACAGATGTTCTTTCTTGTATCATTCGTGCTACCTTGCGTTATTTTATTATAGGGTACATAAACATTTCAAACGTGTTCTCACGTAAAAAAAAAATAATGGTGTATACTTTTAACAAATTTATGACGTGTATATTTTATTGTTGCCAATAGAATCTTTATTAATAGCCGTTTGAACTCGTCCATAAAATTATCTAAATTATTTAGGATATCGATTTTTTTCTCGGTTCTATTTTTTCATACTTGATTCCCCTATTATCCGAGGTTAAATTAAAGTAGGCGTATCTGGCCATCGCACGGTTCGTTAGCGCGGATTCTTTATTGCAGTTTCGTAGATTTACGGGCATAAAGATTATTACAGTAATATATTCACCGTCTGCGTCGTTACCCGGCAACGTCACTGCGGTATAACGATACATTCCCGTGTAGATGCTGAGATCAGCTTCGTCTTATTAAGTTGTACGTAATCGTCTGCCAGATGCTGTTGAATCGCATTCCTGGTGACACAATGTTATAATACTACACACGTATTCTGGAAAAAATTACAAAGGTAAAGGTTACTTGGATAAAATGGGCAATTCGCTTTCCTCAAATTAACAACGTGTATAAAAGAAAGTTGTATTATGCATAATTAGGATACTACCGCCTTGTTGTGGTTGTAGAATTTATTTACGTATCGGTTAGGAGCATGCATAATCGTACGTAATAATTGCGCTTTCTGGTTACTACCTTTTTAGTTAACAGTTAGGCTCGTGAACAACTGATGTTACTGGTTATAAAATCTTTCATACGCTTGTAGTCTTTCTTTTTACCTTTTCTGTCTGTCTTTCTTTATATACTGGAAAAATTATTGTTAACAAGACGTTTATGCAGATACGATTGATTACTAAATTATTAATTGTTTCTTACTGTTAACATACATCCTTGGCCATTATAATTCAAGTTTTTACTTTAAGAATCTTCTGTTAACGGTGTAGACGTTCTTTGGCGTATTTTCTCCTTTCTAATTTTTTTCTTCGTGTTAATTTGCTGTTTATATATCCTGTCATAATGTAATTAAATTTTATTATCTTGGGCTTTATCTCCTAAAAACACGATGTCATCAGCGAATCTTTAATTTGCTTTCCTTTCTATTACGCCGATACCTTCATCGTCTTTGGATGTTTTCTTTTTTTTCATTTTATCTCAAATGTATATATTTAAGAAAGTTGTTTAAGCAGTAACCTCGCCAAACTTAATCTCCTAGATAAAACTAGTTCATGAAGCCTCTGTTTCCATTACTGTTTTCAGATTAAGATACAATTATTAAATTCTTTCTTTCCATTTATATATATTTTTTTTTATATAAATATTGTTATTCCCTTCTATGCAGCGATCTCCTCCAAATTCATAATAGTTCATTCATTTTTTTGTTTTTTTGTATGTATATATATATCTAACTAATTGTTCTTATTTTCCCATTCACATCTTTTATGCTTTTTTGCTTTCTTTAACTAGTATTTAATATCCTGTTCCTAGCTCAATCTCAAGTGAAGATACCAAAAATGAAAATCAAACGCTTGTCGATTAACGTCTAATTTTTCCTTATGACATTTCAATGAAAACGTACAGATTATTCTGTGAAAATTATTCGGAAAAGAAGATCATAGACAATTCAACGGAAGACCTTAAGCTAATTTAAAATTATAAATAGCGCGTTAAAAAGAAATCTAACCGAAATCGCTTTAATATTATAAAGAGTGATATTCAGTTTTAGAGGGGCGTAATCGTGGAAAAGATCATAATCTTTGAAACAGCACTGGGTCAAACCATTCTCTAATCGAGGTGTGGCACCAACTTAAATGGTTAACAGTAACATGTTGAGAAGTAGATTGTTATTGCCAATAAATTTATTTTTGTTCAGTAAAAGTGTAAATAAAATCTGTTTCATTGAAATAATACTGTATATTATTTCACGTAATAGATTATTTTTATTTTTATATTGATTTTTCGCTAATAAAGTATTATATAAAGCCGTAAAATCAGTTGTTTGACTTATAAATCACTAAACATATTTATAACTACGTATTTAAAATATATAATGTTTTTATAATTGATTATTTTAAATAAGGTAAGGTACTGCTCTTTTTTCGATTGATATATATATATATATATACTGTACTGATATATATATCTTATGTAAGATTATGTCTAGTCTGCCGGAACAGAAGGAAAGATACCAGCAGTTAGCACTTTCGTATTTTGCTCTTAACTGAAAATTCGAATACATTCAAATGAAATATATTATAATTTCATTAAAATTTTAGCGTAATACAAGAGCGATTGATATGTTCGTATGAGAAATAAACCTGTATCTGGTCAGTAAGACCTGTTCTGTAACCAATTACAGTTTTTTAAACGACAGATTTTTACGCGGGTGTGTGACCATGTTTAGAATCAGCGAACCTCTTTTTCCGTTTAGCCTCCGGGAATTACCGTTCAGGTATTACCTCAGAGGATGATATGTATGAGTCTAAATGAAGTGTAGTAGTAGTCTTGCACTGTCTCAACCATTCCTCGACCATTCCGGAGGTGTGTGACTAATTGAAACCCAACCACCAAAGAACACCGGTATCCACGATCTAGTATTCAAACCCATTTAAAAGTAACTGCCTTTACTAGGACTTGAACGCTGGAAATCTCTCGGCTTGCAAATCAGCTGATTTGGGAAGACGCGTTCACCGCTAAACCAACCCGGTGGACCGAGCTCCATCAAAACCTATAGACATAATTATGGTGATTATAAAGTAAAAAAGAAAATTAGGTGGAATAATTATACCGTTTTTCTTCACACGAAATAGTTCTTTTATATTAAAATTTATTATTTATTGGTGATTTCTGTAAATGATACTTACATGTGTAATATGTATATTTTTAATTCTTTGTCGGACTGATGCAGACTGGTTAGCGCTTGCCGTCTTCCTGTGATGAAGATAATAATAGATTCTAACTCCGTCCCAGCTTGTTTATTTTATATATACATAGCATTTTATAAAACATTTTAAATTTGTATCTTTTAAATTGGGTGATCAGAATTAAATTTTTTTAAAAGATAGGAGTTTTGCCATGTAATGGAAATACGAATGCCGAAATAAAATGTCTATTTACTACTTTTAAGTATATGAAAGACGATTCAGTATACCGGTTTCGATTCCAATAGTTACGGAAATGAAATCGAACTGAAATAAGTGACTATTATCACTTTGTTGTATATTGTTTAAAGATAAATTTTTTTTAAACAAAATTCCCTCGTTATTAAATTGCGTCGATTTATATAATGTAATACATTTTAATCGCAAGAAAAAGAGCTGAAGTAGCTTCTTAATTTATACCGTTTGTGCCAAACCTGCTTAGGATGCTTGTAAAGCATTTAAGATGGAATTGCAATAGTCAGTGTTTTTTTTATTTGTGAGAGTGATGATGTACAGTACATAGCCTACTACGTAGGTTAGCCGTATTAGTCAATCACAGGACTGATTATCATTTTCATTTCAGAGGGAGACAGTAAAATAAAAATGTTCGTAGTTTAATAACGAGAGACCGCTTCATTTTCTAACAATAACTGGTTTCTGGTTATTTTTAATAATGGCTATGCCGTTTACGGGAATACTTTTGTCTCGCGTCATGAGATTGCCAACAATCATGGTATTTAAAAAATGTGAAAAATTTTGATTTATTATACTTATCAATCAACTGACTGCCTTGATCAATTTATAAATTCTATTTAATTAAATTGTCAAGGCAGTATAAAATTGTATGAGAGTTGACTTCATAACGCTTTCGTAGTTTCACACATTGTTAGTTTTTTATTTAATATATACATTTAGCTAATGGTTAAATGTAGTTTTTTTGTTTTTTTTACAAGGTTTGGTAAACTTTTTTTTTAATTTTAATTTGCGATTTTTTTAAGTAATAAAAATTTATTTGTTTAAAAAAACGATACGCTTATTAAGAAGAGTGCTACCATTTTTTGCACTCTTGGTTGTTTGGTATAAATAAAACCTCTCTCTCTCTCTCTCTCTCTCTATATATATATATAAATTATTTTATGAGATTACAATTGTATATATTTGGAATACTCTTCAGTTGCTTTTTATCGAAAATGTAAAGTTGAAAACAGTTTAAAATTCTTTTATTCAAATCAATACTGTCAGTTTTAAGTTGTAGTGTTACAATCATAAATTCAGTACATAAGTGCAGTTTTATAGAAACATTTCTTTCCTTCCTGTTGCAAAAGGATGAAAGTAAAATAATAATTTTTTTTTGTAAGGAAGAAGAATGTTAAATTTACTGTTTTTTAATGTTAGTTTATTTTCTAAAACGGAGATTTTTTTATGTTATTTTTTGATGAATATGTAACCGATTTCCGTTAGATCAGAATAATTCTTCTCAAAGTGAACTAAGTTTTCGATTTTTATTTTTATTATTATTATTATAATTGTTACATAATTTGTTTTTAGTCATTAGTGCATTCTACTTGCTTAAACGATAGTATAAATTGTAAGTTATTTCGGTTGGTCTAATGTATGTTTCTGAACGTTTCGATTGCGACCAGTGGCGGCTCGTAGCTAAAATTAGTAGGGGTGCTGCTCCAGAAAATTTTTTTTGGGCCTTTTCAAGGCCATGGATAAAGTTTTCTGTAAAATAAAAGAACCGAAAAAGTGAATCAAATATAATAACTGAAAGCAGGATAATAATCTAATTCTAAACTTTATCACATATTCGGTTTAACCGAATAAATAATAAAATTTCAATGAAAAGAATATTTTTTAATATTATTAGATAACTTAATGAAATATCCGCTTAATAACATTATACTCCATCGGTGCTTAATTTAAATTTCTATGTACACAGAAACAAATACATAATTAGTTTTTACTAATTACCTTCTCTTTTGTCCTTCCAGCGTGTTTTTGGACAGATTTGGGAATCAGAGAGCCCTTGCTATCCGCCATTTTCTGATCACTTCTGAAAAAACAACTAAACCATTTAAATATTCCTTCCACCGACTGATCTAGAAAAGGGAACGAACAACGAACGGTTCCATACAAACATGGGGTAAAAAAAAAAATACCTTCTACCTACACGCCAGGGTCGGCACTGCGGTAGCGACAGTGCTCTCTTTCCCTCGCAATCTCACTTGCAGCTTCCTATGTACGCATGCGCACAACAGCCAAATATCACGCCGCTAGAACTCTGAAGCGCACAGTTCCATTCAAAGATTTTGAATCTTTTTCATAAACTGGGTTATGGCTACTGACATTAAGCTTAAGGATTATATATTGTACAAGTATAAAGAAAGAATTAAAGAAAAAAGGACTCATTATATTAAATGTTATCTATAATAAATTTTAATATCTGCTTCATTTAACAGAGCTATATAAAAAAAAAGTAAAAGTAGAAATAAGAGGATGCTGTAGTTCCACAGTGCCTACACGCGAGTCGCCATTGATTACAACTATAATATAATGGAAAAGTACCGGGTGGTTCAAAAAGAACTTCACAACTTTTCAAGCATATAAAGATTTATTGAGATAACTTAACAGATTCGGTTGTTGACATTCTCATTTCATAGCAAAACACATCAAGTTTTAACTCGCGCAGTTCGTTAGTGCCGAATTCAGCAACCAGTGTTATTAGAAATGGATTCATTTACTGATGCGGAACGTGCCCGCTGTTTTTTGGTTTCACGATTTATACTCAGCAGCTGCAGTTGAATTTAATTTTCGTAGAGATAACGGTAGGGAGCCTCATAGTAGACGAGTTCTCTTTGCGTCAAACCTTCTTTGATACAGTTTGTTCAGTTAAACATACAAAATCATCAGGACAAAAGTTGCTGTGGAACAACTCGGAAAAAGCTTTGTACGTAGTCCAAAGAAATCAATTTGACGAGCGTCACTTAATACTGGCATTCCACAAACTACTACTTGGCGCGTATTACGGAAACGATTGCATTTGAAGCCATACAAACTCTCCCTGGTTGAACACATTACAAATGACGCAAAGTTGATCAACTGCAGTTTTTTGTGGAAATAACGAATACAATTGAGACAGCGGTACATTTTTGTACATTTAACCCCGTAGGGAAAGATACCCGCCTTGTGACGCTTCCGGTCGCCACACAACCTCCCCCCCCCGCCTTCCTAGCCCTGATGGGCTTTAACGGGAGTCGTCTTTCGCCCTGTAACGTTTTACATCTCACATTAACAAGCCAGGCACCGTTGGTACATCGTTGTACATCCCAACCCTGTAGGGGGAAGACACCAAACTTGTGACGTTACCCGTCGCCACACCACCCCCTCCGTTCCAAGTCCTGAGGGGCTTTACACTGGACAACATTACTGTTGTCCAGTGTAATTTTTCGAGAGAAGTTAAAGTTTCACATTGCTGGGTTAGATGAACAACATATTCGGCATAACTGCCGAACATGGTGTAGCGAAAATCATCATCAAACTTTTCAGCAGGCCAATGTTCTTTGCGCCCTAAATAAACAAAGACTGTACCGCTCGTTCTTCTTCCAGGAGGCAACCGTAAATGGTATCGTTTTGAGTGGATATGCTTCAAAATTTTTTAATTCCTCAGTTAGACGATGATGACCAAGATGGACACTGTTGCTATCAGCAAGACGGGGCACTACCGTCTAGAAATCCTAAAAGGATTTTTCTTGATTCGCAGTCGAAGGATCGGTCGTGAAGGTCCAATCGCATGGTCACCTTGCTCCCCAAATTTCATCCCGCTAGATTTTTTCTTGTGGGGTTTCATTAAAGATGTGGTTTATGTACCAGGAGGTACATAAACAAACTGAAACAGAACCGGCTAATCGTGTTTCTGAAATATCTTGTTGAACTAAGATTTCGAATTAACGTCGCAGCTGCACAGGTAGGCTGGCTACAGTCTGAAATGAAATCAACTTCAATTGGAATGTATATCGTCGCATTAAAAATGTAAGCCATATCTAACCAAAGTGAATGTGAATGTTGGGTGACAAACTTGATGTGTTTTGCTATGAAATGGTCCAATCGAATGTGTAAGTTATCTCAATAAATTTTTATTTGCTTTTAAAATTGTGAAGTCCTTTTTGAATCATCCGGTACCTACTTTTTCATGTTATGGATCGGTTTTACAATGTCCTTGACTATTCTTAGAGGTTACAACCGATAAGAATAAGGTCAGTAAGTGATTTTAATTATTTAACGGGGTTTTTCTGGATCGGACATTTGCCTCTGGGAAAGATATTATAGTTTCTTTTGTATCCATTTTAATCCACTATTATTATAATTTTTACTCACTATTAATAAAAACTGAAAAAATTAAGTTGAAATAAAAAATTCCGTTAATAAAACTTTTGTGAGTGAAGGTTGTACATTAAGTAAAAAGTTAGAAACTATTAAAATATTTACTTCCACGGAAATCGAAGTTGTTTCTTTTCGAGTTCAATTTTAAGTCGTAAAGTAGTTGTAATTTCATAATATTACTGTATTGAAAGTTTGTTGTCGGTCGGTAACTCATTTGTTACCCTTAAAAAAATCTTTATTTTAGTTCTACTTGTTAGCGATCGTTTCTAGAAGAAAGCGAAGCCGATTCGAAGTCTTTATCAAGTTTGTTTCTTCTATACCGCGGTACAACTCTTCTTTGATACATTATGTAGATAAAAAATAGTTTGAATGTAAATATCTTTCCGATAAGCTTTAGCTACAAACACTTTAACCTTAACAGTCTCTTCTTCTGTACTCATCCTACGACTATTCTATCAGTAGTCAGACTCGATAATGTGAGTGATGTCTTTTCAAAAGTGAAAGCGGTGTTAAGAGGCGGAGGGTAGATGCAAGAACGCAATGTAAGTTATTCACTAGACAGACGCAACAACTGTTAAAAGGGGCGGGCGGTAAGGGAAAGGTTTGGTTGATAGGAGAATGCTTTAGAGTAGGAGTAAATAAAGTAGGGATTTGGGATTTCCCCCTTTTGTATGTACCGTTGGCTGTTATTTGGTGACATTGGCCCACATTCTATAATTTTCTCTCTTTTTCTAACTCTACTTTTTCCTTTTTTTTTTTATTTAGTCTAGTCTGGTTACTGAAAAAGGTAACCTCCCTCCTCCTCTCTTAACCATAATTCTTTTTATTTTCTCATATCCCCTTATTTATTTGGTTTTAACTGTGTAAATTGTTTCGTATCTTTTTTTTATTTTGGTGATACTGTTTATTTATTTATTCATTCTTTAAATTTGAATACCTAACCGGAGGTTTAAATAATCTCCCTTTTTTATTCGTATTTCTTAATGGTTTTAAAGAAGTGTCAGATATACCTTAAGATTCTTGTTTATTAAAAAAAAACCCGCTGGAAATTTATATACAGCCTTTATCGCAGAATAACATTTTTGTTTTATAAGATGAAATTTTTCCATTAATTACGGTTAACGAAAGAAATCTCTTTCCGGGTTATGTTTGATATTATTCATAAATCCTCGTAAAATTTAATTTTTTTTTTAACGATTATGTGCTAACATGTTACGGGAAGTTGTTTATTTTTGTTGGTGATAACATTGCGGTATCATTTTCTTTATGTCCTTCACATTAGTATGTTCCATATTACCCTTATTTATTTCTATTATTTTTTTTTTTAATGATTACATTAAGATTGATTATAATAAATCTTACACGAAGAAATCCAGTTACACTAGTTTGTCTTTTTAACATTTGACATGCTAGTGGTGACTGCACCGTTATCATCCCAATTGTCATCGCTCTTTATTAAAATTAATATCGAAATACGATTACGTATATTTCGGCAGATGCGAATTTAGGCCCTGTAGCGTGACAGAACAGTATTAATTTATCACCTAATTAACAACGATACTGATTAAACGTTTTGTTCATTAAAGTTATCCCTGTATCAGGAATTTTGATGATTATAAATGAGGTTTATTTTTCATGTACCATGACATTGTAGATAAGGAGGCAAATATCGAATGTATCGAAATATTGCCTACCTTTCATAGTTGACGCAATGCGTACAAGTTGTTTGTCTACAAGAGAAAACGAAACCGGTAATCTGTTCCTTTACATATTTGTGTCTTATTATAGTTGTGATGCATTTATTATACGGCAAGTCCCTGCGGGGAACAGAATGATGGCTGTATCATTAGTGCGGTACTGCTGATTATAATCTAACGTAAGGCATTTCGATGGGTTTATCTTGATGAAGACGACAACGGAAACATTTTTCTCGGTTTAAAAGGGTTATGACAGTTTTAGGAGTTTCTTGAGTCCTGCCAAATCAACTAGAACCGTGAAATATGGGCGCCTGACATACATCATACTTACGGATTATTGCAGTTCCGTCTTATTTTTAACGTGTTGATTCATTTAGGTACAAATTTTTAACGATTATGTGATATTAAGTATACGACGTTTGGTCGAACTCCAGTTCCGTATAATTATAATATTGGAAGCACAACCTCTTGTCAGTATCAGTCAGTATCAAACTTTTAGAAATCAAAAGTTCATATATCTTTTTCTTTACTTTTCGATAAACTTGTTTGGATCCTTTATTGTAATTGATTAAACATTTGGATGGCCTTAAAACATTTTTTTTAACTTCGACGGAATTATTAAAATTCAATATCCGCTCAGTGGTTTTATATGATTTTTATTACATTTACAAATGTTATTTCTTAACTGTCCGATGTAATCGACATTAAGGTTTTTATGTATAGAGATATTCCCGTGGTTCCGTCTTTCACTTCTTCAGAATCCATTTAGTGTTCTCTTCTTCGAAAGAATTTGTTGGAGATAAATACATGTTTTTTTTTCCGTAATCGTGCTCATTTGTTCGATTATTCTAGAAAGTTTTTCTATAACTTGAGATGTAGAATAAATTTAACAGGAATACTATATAAAATGAATAATGCTGCTATAAAAGTTTTATTACATTTTTTATTGTGGAAGATTTACTCTTATTGTACTTAAAATATCTTTTTATTATTATTACTTATTACTTATACGGAAAAAATTAATTAAAAATACTATTTATTTAACTTGAATAATCTAATTATAATATCCGAGTGTGAGGATCGGTGTTGATACAATGCGGTGTGCTTTGCTATAACGTTGTAGTTACGTAAGGGCAAAGTTTACAGTGTTTGTTGTAGAGTAAGTTGGAGCGTGAGAGACAGAATGTTTGGTGGGATCGAGTTGAGTTGGAGTTGAGGATGTACCGGGCAAGATAAGCCCTAGTGGTTACTATGTTCACTCTGCTGAGGCTGAGTACTAACAGTACTGTCGGATAGTGTGTGTGTGTGTGTGTGTATATATATATATATATATATATATATTGTAATGGTATGGGCATACCCCTGGGGTTCTCTCTCAAAACCCACCTACTTTGTGTGAGTGTGTGTATATATATATAGACACGCGCGCGCGCTAGCATGCACACATACATAAAGGGAGACAGAGTGAGAGTTACTGTGGGAGAGAATGAGAGAGAGCACTTCAATCTCCACTACTGTTAATCAAGCCGGCTGTGGTATGGTGTGATGTTGGAGCAGGGTATAGTTGAAAGGCCGGGAGGAGTAGAGAGAGTATACTGCTTTGCTGAACGTAATGATAAGCCGCTGCCTCCTGTATCCTATCCGTACTGAGAACTCCGGGTATATTGATAACGTTTTCATGGCGTCATACCTCGTATCATATACCGCAGGCGCTCTAACTCGGAACGTGTATACATGTACTGTACACTGTTGTCCGTCATGAATACGTTTTCAGGCCGCGGTTTCCGATAACATGAACGCGGCGCTGTTTTCATTGCATGGTTGTGTGTGTGTGTTGCGTGTGGGCGCGTGCGTTTGAAATGTTTAATACTTGTGTGTCAAATGTTAATAATGATTGTAGACTACAAAACAGAGCTCTGCTCCAGTGTAACATGGTCTCTGTTTGGAGGGCAGAGTAATGTTACATATGCTGTTATATTGTAACGTTCAGTTCTGTTGTTATTGTTATCTATTGTTGTTGTGGAACTGATATTGTTATTTCTAATTGTTATTCTCATTTATTATTAGTATTAAACATTATTTTCATTAACATTCATTATGCATATTCATTCATGTCGAACATTCTCTCCCTTCTCCCCCACTAATACGCCTTAATTAATTACCAATTCCACTCTTTTATTGCTGATTGTGTGGATTGATTTACCTCTTGGCATATTTTTCTATTTAAATTATTATATTAAAACAATTTAATTAATTAAATATATAATGTAATTACTGAATTTCATGCTTTCATTTCAGATTTTAATGTTATTGTTATTAGTTTAATAATAGTTCACCTTGGAGCCGACCTCTTTCCGTTGCGGAGTGGTAGCGACTTTGCCTTTCATTCGAAAGGTTTTGGATTCGAATCCCGGTCAGGAATGGCATTTTTCGTGTCTACAAAATTCATCTGTCGTTATTAACTGTGTAATCTAGTGGTTAGCTTGTAATCGCTAATATAATAATTAAACGTACATTATTGTTTGCCTGGTTTTATTGCTGGTATTGTTATTACGCTAGCCGTTGGCGGTAGTTCGTTGTTTACGATAAACTGAGAGTATAGGTTGCATATATGTTTATTCAAATGGATTTGTATTTTCATATGCATCCTATCTCAACAATAATATTTTTAATTATCTGATTTTAGATTATCCAAAATTTGCTTATTATTGACTGTAATAGTAATTATTATTGATTATAATAACAGTAATTATACAATTTATTTTTTATGTTGGCAACATTTCTATTACTTTGATACCAGTTTTGTTTGATTTTGGACATAAATGGGTTCGTTTTATTTTATTGTCGATAAAGAACAGTTACTGTTTTTATTTGTTCGGCTATCATTTTAATGTAATTGAGGGTTAGTATTGTTAGTTATCCGTCGTAAAATGACCCTTTGCTAGATTTTTTTTTCTGTTTTGACGTTCGTTCTAAGAGATTCCCTTATTGTAAAAGCACTAATAACCCCATTCAATAATATTATACGATTGTTGTTTGTAAAACCTACAAACTTATATTGTTTTTTTAATGATTCTCTGAAAATGAGGCGTTTTTGGTAGAGTGAGATATGTTTTCTATTTATGCAATTATCGAAAGGTTAATATTAAATAAGAGTAATATATAAATATTATTGTTCGGGGTACCGTGATAAAATAAGGTTCTGGGTTCAAATCCTTTTTCTTTTTCCTGTTTGGCCTCCGGTAACTACCGTTTAGATAATACTTCAGAGGATGTACGAGTGTAAACGAAGTGTAGTAGTACATTCTCAGTTCGACCATTCCTGAGATGTGTGGTTAATTTAAAACCCAACCACCAAAGAACACCGGTATCCACGATCTAGTATTCAAATCCGTGTAAAAATAACTGGCTTTACTAGGACTTGAACACTTGAACTCTCGACTTCCAAATCAGCTGATTTGCGAAGACGCGTTCACCACTAGACCAACCCGGTGGGTGGGTTCAAATCCAAGTAAAGCTTATCATTTTACACTTTCTACTTAATTTCTCATCATTAAACAAAATTAATTTTACCTGTAATTGTCGGATTATAAATAATCCATTATTTATTATAATATTAAAAAATAAATAATTTGCGAGGATATAAAACTTGCCCCTTTTTTTCGGTTTATAAGTTATTACTCTGGCTTCTGTCAGCCTTTGTTTTATATCAATCACGGATTAATATAACGATTTAATAAACATTTTAATGATTCGTAGGTCTGTAAAAACTATTTAACTGGCTCGCTTGTTCTCAACCCGAAAATTACCTTCATTTTACATCGGAGACGTTCTTCAACAATTTTTTTATTTATTTTATTTTTTAATATAAATTCTTTTGCACTTATTTTTTCGTTTTATCTCTTTTTTCCATCGCATTAAACATAATTTTTGATCTTTCATTACGGTATAAGAGTTTCTACTCTCGCGCTTCCCTGATTCTGAATTAGTATTAGCAGTTTCATTACAGCTTGCAATACTTATTCTTCCTTTTAATTTTTTTTTTCTTTTCGTTAAAAGTTATTTTTCGCTACGTAATACTTTGACATACTATAACAGTTGTTTATTTTATTATTTTTTTTTTTTTTAGATTTTGTCGCACGATTCCCTCATCTTATTGTCAAATTTTGTTTTAAAATTCTTCATTATTTACTTATCTTGCTTTGCTTTTAATGTTCCCTATAATAATGTACTTAGCTGTAAAGAAACATATTTTGACTTAACTTATGGTATTCTAAATTCTGTACTACATCCGTTCTAATACTTACGTGTAATTATTAGAACGGATAGATTGTGTGTGTCTACGGATTGTTTGTATAGGCAGCGGTTATGAAAAGAACCTTCGGACAAGACCGTATACATCGGTACTTATATCTAACCGTACAAATTCCCAGAATGGACCGATAAACAGAGTCAAAACCCACAAAAGACCTCGATAAGATAAATCGAAGATAAAAGAATGAGGTTGATTGTAAGAAAGGGACGATCGATTACAGGGGGACGATGAAAAGAGGCGAGCAACCTCCCAAAAGGGAGTTCGTTGTATTTAAATGGAATAAGAGAGACACATTGCTGATCGATTGACGTTTACCAGATGGATTCTGGTTCTCCAGATCGATAGTTTTGCGTTCACCAGCTTAAATATATGCCGTAACAAAAATTGTTTTTTCGCCAGAAACCAACAGAGAACAGATTAAATCTTCACTAAAGGAAACCCTTACATATCTGAAATATTAACTGTTCAGCCAAATCCCCTTGAGCAGCAGGATCTATTAATTAATATCTGTATTTAAAACATATCGTCAAAAATAACGATTATGTTTTCTAGGATGCGGCCGAAAAGACAAGGGTATTATTTGTTATGATTAGTTACACCGATGCTACCCTCTGGGTTGTTCTAATGGTGAACGCGTCTTTCCAAATCAGCCGATTTAGTAGTCGAGAGTTCCAGCGTTCATGTCCTAGTAAAGGCAGTTATTTTTACACGGATTTGAATACTAGATCGTGGATACCTGTGTTCTTTGTTGGTTGGGTTTCAATTAACTACACATTTCAGGAACGGTCGAACTGAGACTGTACAAGACTACACTTCATGTTTACACTTATACATATCATCCTCTGAAGTATTATCTGAAAGGTAATTACCGGAGGCTAAACAGAAAAAAGAAAAAAAGTTACACCGATGCCGTAAAACGTTTTGGGAATATAGTTTTAGAGACGTAGTTAAGCTTCAATGGTAAATAATGCTTTTTTGGTATATTCATCCCACAGCAACAATATTCGTAAGAAACAAATGACCGAAAAAGGATATTGTGGATTCATTTTATTAAATATTCTCTCCTATATTATCATCAATTGAAATTAATACTTAAAAAACTATTTGGCTCTTAATTTAGTTGTATAAATAATAAACTGGCTTAGTAATTTAATTCTGAAGGTAATAGGTATAATGATGTATTATGGTGGAGAAAATAAAAATCTTTTAATTGGTATTCATGTTTTACAATTTGTAGAGGTATGCGCCTCCCTCTGCATGTTTTCGACCCCGTATTTTTGTTAACTAGTGTGTGTATCTATATATAGTTGTGTTTGTGTGTGTGTGTACACTAGCAGTAAAATACTATACTATATGCATATATACATCGAAATTGGAGACTAGTATTTTATTTGCATTAACCCATTTTCTAATGGAAATAATATGGTATTCCCTTTCTTGTTAATTGGCAGTGTCTAGAATAGGTCGTCAGCTGGTCGTGTATTGTTACAGAGCTGGAAATACAAGTTTTGCGTTTCCTTATTGTGGAACTCAATACATGTTTCAATACATGAACTACTACCTTACATCTGTTACTGAATATTTTTAATAATACCCTAAATTGAAAGTATATTTAAGGAAATACCATAATTAAATGTCATTTTTGTGTTTGAGTGTATTTATATTTGAAATCATATGCTGATTTGACGTACCGTGATGTACGTTATTAATTGGCCTTGGTTTATTTTGCGTTAATTGGTTTTGTTCAATAACAATTTCCGAACGAGTGAACCTTTTCAGTGGATATGTTGTAATTACTCTTTCGTCTTAATTTTCTTAAGGTAAGAAAATTTACCTGAACATAAACGGCAAAGATTTTAACAGTTTTTTTTAAAGAAATGAGTAGTGAATTTAGAAATGTTTTGTCAAATTCGGTGATTTCGTGATTTGGAAACTTCTTCATATTATATGTAATAAATTTAAGTAGTCATTGCCCATTTTATCTCTTAATAGAACTAAAGCTTGAAATAGTTAATACTAAAGGAACCTTTAATGAAAAAAGTAAAAAAAAAAATTTTTAATAATAACCCTTTAAAGGACATTGAAAACTAATAGCGGAACGGAAAGATCAGTAAAATTAAAGAAACCTGACGAAGATGTTACTCTTAGGTATTAAGCTACTGAAATGAAAGAATTTCCCTTTTAAATTACCATAAAAGGTTAACATTTTATCAAAGGAAAACTCTTCATAGTTCCTAGAACCAGTTGTGTTAAAAGGTGGAAAATTTTATTTCCATTACCCCTAAAAAATGAAATAACTTAAGCGTAGGTTCTCTAATTCTCATTATTTCTAATTCGTTGAGTAGAAGTTAAATGATGTTAACTGTAAGATTTATGGAAAACCTATTTCGAGATTTCCTTTTTAACCGTTCGTAGGAATGTAAAAATGGACATTTGGAGTTTTCACATTTCAATTTTATTTTCCAAAAATTATGGATAGATTAAAAGGGGTATCGAATGAATGGAAAAGTGAAACATTTAGTTAGACAATTTCAGATTAACTTGATATGGAAACTGCATTTTGTTTTTTTACAAAATGTTCTCATGAACTCAGGTGGGAAAATACATACAAAAGAAGGAAAAATGATATTTTCTTCCCACGAAAAACAGGTACTTACCCTTTTAATATTTATTGTTGATAAAAATAAGTAAGAACTTACTATAAGTAGAAATATTTCTTTGTAAATAGGTTCTGAGGTCGCGTTATAAGTGAAAATTATTTTTCCTTATGTTTTTCTAATACTTTATAAATGAGCTAGCAACCAGTTTTTCGGTTCATCCATGCCGGAACGACTAAAAATTGTATCTTCCAAAAGTATAATATGAATTACTGATCATTTCAGTTCGTTGATGTGGTTTCATTGGAGCTCATTTTGTACCTATTAATTTAGGTTTTTCTGTTTTGATTAGCCAGTCAACATTAATACAGTCTTCTTTTCTTTTAATACCTTATTATTTTTTTTAAATCCTCTTGTGATTCGGAACCATAGCCTTTCCGGTTTATTCGTCCATAAAAAGTTTTTTGTTCGTACGAAATCTTAATTTCTTTGAATTATTATTATTATAATGCAAATTTTAGAAATAATAATTTTTTAACAATTTTAGATTTAATTTTTTAAACTATAAAAGTTAAAAAATTTTGCTAGTGTTCAATCCTTCATCTAATTTTTTTTCCATTGTTACGTGTTATTAGATATAGTTGAAAAAACTATTATTTTATAAGTATTATTTTCATCATTGAATTAGACGGAACATTGTTTTTTGTTGTTGTTTTTTTTTTTTTTTTGACAAAAAAGTTGTAATACTTTCCTGGCATTGGTTGTTTATTTTTATACAGTATAAAATTAATGATGCATTAAAATAAACCAAAAAAGTTTTAATAAATTCAAAAAATTTATATTTTTAAATGTTGATTGGCTCCCCACCCCCAATATTGCCCCCAAAGAATTCTTTTTTGTCACATTCACTACTATTATGACTAGCAAGACATATTGAAAAATTGGGTTAAAAAGTATGCAATAAATAAACAGATGTTTTTTTTTTTTTTTTTTTAAAGTGGAATTTTGGAGCAATTGTTTTTTTAATGGTTTAATAAGCATATGTAAATATGCTAAATTTAACATAAAGTAGGGTTATGTTTGCAAAATTTTGAGAAAATTAATCCTAAAAACTATCTACTTCCTAGGAGATATTGATCCAAAAAGTTTGCCTACAAATTGTCCCATGTACAAAATTGCTTTATCCAGTCAAACGTTATTAAACTTCAAGCACACGTATATACATACATACGAACATTACCCTCCAGTTTTTTTTGTTTTTTTTTGTGGTCCCTGGGCCATGAAACGTCAAAAAAGCCCGTGCCCCATTTTTTGACTTATTACCATACTTTCCTTCTTGCAGCGTACCTCTTATAGAGCAATTATGCTGGAAGTAAAAACGAAATAATTATATCAGTTGTAAAGGTTGATAATCACTACCCCTCTGAACCTTTCCAGATATAAATAATTTTAAAAAAATGTTTCATACCTATGAGTTTAAACCAGTTGCCATTAGGGTAAGAAATTGAGTAAAAAAAAATATTGGACGAGCGGTATCCTCGACCAAAATTGATTGCTTTTACAACCAATCATCCTTTGGAGAATTTAGAAAAGAATAACCCTCCTCAAAAGAGTTTCTAATTTAAAAAAAAAGTGATTTAAGCCTTCTAGGACTGGACCTCAGTTATCATGTGGAGCTGGGAAGTGCCTCGCCTCTAACCACTCAGGACCCTCCAGGGGATCCCCTTCGGAACTATGATCTTTACGCCTTGCCTCAAGTGGTGAATCCCCGAAGGGACCCACTACCGGGACACGGTCTTAACTGCCTCCTCCGAGACCGCGCCTAAGCCACAGGCTCCACTTCCGAGATCCCCGAGGTCCCCAATCACTCATCCGGTGCAGTCCACCTCAACGAGCTGCCACTTCCTGATTAGGGCTGCTCGCCCTTCCCCTAACAGTAGTTCCCCAATCTGCTTTCCAGCCACGATACTCCTGCTTCGACTTCAGGATCCACCGCTAGCTCCTCAATAGCCCACCACTCATCCGCACCACGCAGCATGTAATCGACGGTGGTTTTTGGCAGTAGCCACCCCAGGCGTAGTCTCTCCCTCACCTCTATCCACCTGGAGCACACATAAAACGTATACCCCCGAGCATACGTTTCCCACAATAAATGCACTCGAGGAATTCTCTCCTTCCGAACCTATGTGAATAAGCCCCAAATCCCCCGTGCCCAGAGAGCAGCTGGGAGATATAGTAACCAATTTCACCATGCTTCCTCCCCAGCCAAGGCTCAAGCGTGGGGATCAACCGACAAGTCCATGCACCCTTATGCGTGGCGTCCCAAAACTTTTGTCATTCCTGCAGCAGAATGGCGGCGTAGTCGGCCTTCTGCATCCCCTCATACGCCCGTTTTAGTTGCAGTGCTCGAAGATTAGGCGGTGGCGATTTTAAGTGCCGCCCGCTGTAGCGAGGCCAGCCGTCTCGCATTCTTCTTCCTCAAACCAAGCCGCAACAGCGCTCAAGAGAATCAACGTAGCAGCCGACGTGAGTGCTTCCTCTTGGCCGGCCGTGGTCCCCATCTGGATCCCGTTAACCGTCCAAGAGTGCCAATAGCCTGCGCAGCCTTGTCCGTAACCTCCTGAATGTGTTTATTAAACAAGCCGGACCTTTCGAACCACACCCAATTGTCGCCGATGGTTGAACCACTGGTGTCGCTAGTTCTTCCACCTCCTCCGTACGGCCAGCCTCCAACAGCGCCAAGTCATCGGCGTAGGCAGCTTCTGTTTGTCTCCCGGGAAACCCAGTCGCAGGACTCCATCAAAGACCAGGTTTCATAGGAGGGGACCCAACACCGACCCTTGAGGCCCACCCCCAAACATCTGGAAACGTACATCCCCCTCCTCCTTCGCCGACAATATGTCCCTCTCATGCAGGAAATCGTACAGCGCCGCCACCAAATAGTCGCTGATGTTCCTGCGCCGAAACTTCCCCATCACAACTGGCCAGAGCACACTGTTGAAGGCGTTTTTCACATACAGAAGGATCAACTTTTTTTATTTATTTAAAAACGCGTAACTTACCTATACCACTGCAGTCTAAATCATTCTATTACTACTTTTCAAATCCCTGGAAGTTTAAGTGATGATGTATCAACCTCTAAATTTATTGACTGGTTGTGGTCTTCATCCCTTCAGAAAAGTGTTCTGTTATTTAAGGAAAAGTCAATCAAAACTGACTTAGAGAAATGTGTAGATAACATTGAACGTTAAACAAAATTCCATTTAATTTTATTGTTCTAGACCACACTATTTCGCCGAGTGACAGAGTGTTGGCGACAGTGCCTTTAATTCAGTAGGTTCTGGGTTTTAATCCCGCCCTCTAGGTTGGCGTATTTATACCCTGCTTTTCTCGTTATAAGAATGAAAGAAGGTAACTGCATCGGTTTTTAGTTTCTGGAAAAGTAAATAAAATAAAAAATCTGAAAACTAAATTAATATCTATCTTTTAATATTAAAAATATATTTAATAGTAAGTTAAATATGTTTTTTTTTTTTTTTTTAGTGCTTCAGTTTCTAAAATTTGAGCGATTTTATTTATTACAGTAATAAAGCAGGATAGTCAATAAAATAAACTTTTTTCATTTTATGTGGGTCATTAGATTTATGAATGGTAAAACCAAAGAAAAGAAACAGCTGATCCGAGTTAAAAGTTATGCTGTACTTAAAAGTTTTAAAAGTCGGATATAAACATTCGCTTAGTTGAACAATAAATTTGTCATAATCGTTAACTTTATTTATTCTTTCTAATTTTATGTACAAGTCATTATGATGGTTTGTTTCTTTAGCCCTTTTTTTTTACTAGTAATATGCTGTTAATAATACATAAAATAATAGAATTTTTATCACCAATTCTTGTACTTGATACCCATAATTACGCTATTTCTTTGCCGATTATTATTGAAATTTAATAACTCGCTTCATTGTTAGGTTTTTTGTTTTGCTTTTGTCATTGCTTATTTGCTTATCAAAATACTGAAGTATCGTTTTTGTTTTAATTTTTAAAAAACCACAACAACAAAAAATAATTAACTATTACCAGCTTAATATCTAATCTTCGTGCTTGTCTTAGTTATCGCTCGATTCAAAAAAGCAGATTTCCTGTCTGGATTTTTTTCTTAAGCTGAATATTATGTATGTAGATGTATTTGTATTTTGAAATCGTGTATTTTAAATTTTAAATAATTAAATAAGATAGTTGATTAGCTGGGAAAGTTGCACAATTGTAAGCGGTCTGTAAGATCGCTCACTTTTGTATGATGTGATTTCTTGTGAAATAATTCAATCATTTCTCCCCGTATATCATTAACGACTTCCTGTACGGCTTGAATCGTTTTTTACTCGCTTGACTTTTCCCCTAAGAAGTGCATTTTTAAAGCTAAAATTTATTGTCGAGTAATATAGTGTTTTTTTTTTGTCTTTTTAAATACTTTGCTACTCTGAATATAAATTTATCGTTTAGTTAAATTAAAACTTTACTTCTAAAGCAGAACTTTAAGTTATTTTTTTGCTGAAGAAATGTTCTATAGGTGTATGTAGGGACCAAAAACATGACTATAAAGAAACGGTAGGAGGAAATGCGCAATAATTAACTATCGTAATTTATTTGTTATTGTAAATATGTTCTCATAAAATAAAAAGCCGGTCATCGATTTCTTGCAACGATTATTGTAAATCGTCCCGCGCTGACGAGAAATATTTTTTAATCACAATTTTATTTACAAACGTCAATTAACCGCGTCATAATAATTGTTACATCATTATTCATATTCTTTTTATTTTTCTGAGCAATAGGTCGTTTGATAAGTTTTAAGATCATTTTATTTAGTTTTTTAAAAAAAGCAGTTTTATTTACCAGAGTTTTATAGTAGTATTTTCGGAAAACATTGTTTTAGAATAGAAAGGCGTAAATTAATTTGTCGTTTTCACTATTTATCACAGTCTTTCTTACGGTTGTAACCCACGTAAATAACCTGAGGTATTGTGGAGATAGTGTTTCTTTCTCTGAGAGTTTTGATGTTCATTTACAGCCAGTTCCTGTGGTGAAGTTTTCAGTAGTAAAACTAAATTTCATCTACATTTCGGTGCGCTTAGCACCGAAAAGCACCAAATTTCGGTTTGTATATTGGCATAATTGATAAAGGCAACGGGAAACCACTTAACTCCTCATTTTCTACTAACATTTTGGTATGGGATTCTTGTTTCTTGAAAATACCTTTACAATTTTCAGTAATGACTCGTGACACGGTTAAATTCAATAACAATTATCATAACGGTATTTAACCCGTTTCTATTCACTAAAATAGTTATTACTTTTAAAAGGAGATGATAATAGGATACCATTGATCGAAAAACACTCATAGCTGGTGAGGAAAATGAGAAAAGATCAATTAATAATAATAGGGCACGTTTTTATTTTATTTATTTTTTGCGGAGTTTCAGGACGTATTGAAAGAAAAATCGATGTGGAATAAATATAGACATATAATGATAATAAAGGGAGTGAGTTAATAAGCTTCAAAGTCGTCGACAAAGTTATAGCGCTACTAGTATATGAAGTATATTGGGAATAAAAAGAATTTAGCTTGTCGCCTATGAGATGCGGTTCTTAATACTACGATTGTTTCAGAGTTGTCACCAAATACAAAAAAAAAATCCCTGGAATGGTCGTTTAATTTTTATTAATTGGATTTAAATATTCTTGAAATAAATTCTGCTAAAGAAAATAGTGTATTGCAAAATAAAAGTGAGATAAAATTTTCCCGTTCGCAGTTTTATGTTCCCGTTTTAAATTAGTTCAGAAAATTAAAATCCTTGTAATTAACATGAAAGATCCAAAAGTTAAATTTTATCTACTTATAACTATTTATTTTCTTAAAGTAATTATTACTTTCTTTTTTTTTTTTTGAAACTAGAAAGAGCATATTGATTTTGTTTTGTTTAGCCCTGTCGGAAGCTTTACGATACGAACTAAAAAAGAATAGGAAGTCTTTTTAAAACTTTCGGTTGTCAGATTCTGGGAAGTTTGAGCCGATAACACTAGTTTATAATATTATATACAGCAGTTAAGATAAATATAGTATAACAGTACCGTACTGTATTATAGAAGTTAGTGCAAATAAATACTGTATTACACTCCCATGTGATGTTATACTGATCCCCTACTACCAGTATGAACTGACAACACAGTGTAACTCCAACGTATTACAGCTTGTAGTTAGCTTGGCATGACGTCATTCTGTTTTTCAGGAACCGGTCTGTCTCACTCGATCATCGGTTTCTCTTTCTTTTTCTCCTCGATCTTACTTCACTTTTGCCTTTGTTCAATAAACAATTAACAATTGCTTTTTGTAATAAATAATGGTAATTATGTTCGTCATTGTTTTTGCTGTAAATTCGGTATTTTTATTTTGTTTTATTTTAACAAATTAATAATATAATATATTTATCCGTGTAACAAAACCGTTCCATTTTAAACGACCTACATTTTGATTTTGATTTTAGTAATTCTTGTTGCGGTTTCTGTGAGCCGCTATATTTTTATTGTTTAAATTTTCTAAGTAAAGAAATTTGATCGGCTTAAAAAAAAAATTGGGACACTGGTCAAGAAAAATTTTTTGTGGTTAAAACAACAAAAAAAAAGACTAATAAGTTTTCATATTTTTAAGTTCAAATTGCTTCACAGCACCGAGGTCAGTTAATAATTCTCATTACCCGAACTGCTGAAGGAAGTACACCGTCCTGTAATAGGATTTATCTGAACGGATGTATAATTCTCTTGAGTACTTCACACGCTATAATATTCTAGAAAGTTGAACCTGTTCCCGGATGGCTTTTCCTTATCTTGAGGAAAAGCAGATTGTTATATATATTTGAGCTGATCAGAATATGCTGCTCTCGCCTGAGTAAAAATATAACGATCTCTTGAAATACTGTTTGTACTGACATCTACTGTTATGGACGTTTTGGAGCACCCGTTTGAGTGGGATGGTTAATTTCGTTTTGCGGTCTCTGCGGATCGGTCCTTTGTTACAACGCGTCCTTAATTCCTTCTCCCCGGCTTTTTTTTTGTGGGATTTAGTTCGATGTAGATACGGGAGTTTGAGCTTCTCTGTATGTGAGCCCGGCCCGGATTGTGGCGTTTATCGGTCTAAAGCCGTGGACCCAATGATGTCTTGTAAAAACAAAATCAAAAAATTTGGTTATTTTGAACATTACCGTGGGGAACGGTATCCTTTCCAGTCGTGTTCTACATGTTGATATTATTATTAAGTTGTAAATATTTAAATGCAGTAATAAATATCTAGCGTTAATTTATCTTTATTGTAATGAAGAAACTGGTACAGGTGATACGTACTTGATAGAAAATGTTTACCGTAAGGGTGATTTAAAAAAGAGGTTTTTCGTAAAATTAACACAAGCAAATAAAAATCGATTGACAAATATAAATGTCCATAGACGTAACGTTCTTTATGTTCGTGAGAATTACGATGAAAATAATTATTTTTACCGTAGAAAAAATCCAAATATTTACAATTCAATGGAGAATACATACGAATGCCCGATACCATTACTAAATCTCGCTAGTCACAATAAGTCAAGCTGAAATTTGATTAAATAGTTCCTCTTTGGTCATAACATAACTTTTTCAATAGTTAAACTCTTAGATGACTTATTTTTCTAAATTGGGATTATTTCAAAACGAACAAGCTTTCTTGAATCGGTGATTAAATAAATCATAACGTATCAAATTTGCTGAAAATCTCTTACGGAGTCTGACAAGTTTTAATTTGTTAAAGGTGAATGACAGTCATAATAAAGATTCATTTTCTTACTATATTCACAGATCTGCCAAGAAGTAACTTTTCATGAAATAAGTTTTTCCAATTTCTTTTTTTTGATTGAATACAAAGCTTCCTTTTCATTATTTATAAGGAAAATAAGGAAGTAATATCGGATCAAAATTAAATCGAAGACATCATCGTAAAAAGGCGAGCATATAGTGTCTTTCTAATTCGATATTTCGCATTCTGAATTTTTTCAATCGGCTATAAGTCGGTGAGTTTTAGTTAATTTAATTCATCGAATTGCGTCCGATTGGGTTTCTATTACTGAAAGAATACAAAATGTGTTATACGACGTAACCGCTTTTATTATCCAAAGCGTAGTCGATCCAAAGATCTGAAATCCGTAATTATCTTAATTACGGAGATGTGCGACTCGTTCTATTACGTTTACATTAATGTTTACCCGATATCATTTATTCAATGTTGACTGTGTTTATTTACTCGGTTATTCATTATTCTGTTAGTTTTCAACATTATTTATATATAAATGGTGTATCCTCAACGCAATCATTCGTTCATTCGACGGTTTTGTTGTTAAAACAATGAAATTTCAACATCGTTTTATTATGAGGTCGACTATAATTCCCGATCAGCAGTTGACAAATTGTCGACCATTGTCATCATTTGTATATCATCTGATTTTAATACGACAACCTTTATTTATTTATTCATTTATTTACTGGTCAGTCGGTTTTGTATGTTGTCATTTACAATTTGTAAAAGCATCGAATGAATTTTCCTCCCTTTAATGGTAATATCAGATGATGTATAATAATATAATGCTGTACTTTAAAAAAAAAAAACCTGAAGTTTTTGTTGCACTTTTATTTATTGTTTTTTTTTCCACGTAGCATGAAAAAATAAAAATAACTTCGAATAAATTTGTCTTTTAAATGAAATGATTTCTATCCCGCTTAGCCTTGCATTTTTCATACGCTTTAAAATTAATTCCTAATTATAAAACCAATGACGGGAAGATAGTTGTAATTAGGGGAAAGCCCGTAGTTAACGAGGTGTGAAATAAACAGGAGGGAGGTAAACAATTGTAAATGTTCGCAGATGTTCATGGTTTGTTTTGCGGGGTGGAGATGAAGCATAGGAAATTCCACAGGTGATTTCAAAATTAGAATACACTATGACAGAATGTAGAATGAAAATGAGTGTCAAGGAAACAAAATAATGAAGTTAGGAGACAACAACAAGATAATTAATGTATATATAAAAAAAGGAAGAATTGAAAAAGTAGAACAGTAGTTGTGTTTTAGAGTGATTAACTGAGATGGTAAAAATGAAAAATAGATTAGGAAAAGAAACGTTTATTAAGGAGTAGTAGTAGTCTTTATAGAATTAAATGAAAATTTAAAGAAATCCCTTGTTTGACTATATACAGATGTGAAATATGGATACTAAGAAATAAACGAGAATGAAGCTTAAACGAAATCACTCAAAATAGGAAAGTTAACTTTTTTATGGTAGGAGAATAGGGGTAAATTAAAACAGTGTCAGAATGTGCAAACAAGAGAGGGCTGAAAAGAATGAAGGTTATAGACGATTTAAAAGAAATAGTAATTATTAGGCATTCAACAATTAAGGAATGGAAGTGGACGAACGTTTTGCAAGTTGCAGGCCACCGGGTTGGTCTAGTGGTTAACTCGTCATCGCATATCAGCTTATTTCGAAGTCGAAAGTTCTAAGATTCAAATCCTAGTAAAGGCAGTTACTTTTATACCAATTTTGAATACTAAATCGTGGATAATACCTGTGTTCTTTGGTTGGGTTTCAATTAACCATACATCTCAGGAATGATTGAATTGAGACTGCACAAGGCTACACTTCATTTGCATTCGTACATATCATCCTCATTCATCCTCTGGAGGCTAAACAGAGGGGGAAAAGAAAGAAAAAAAAAGTTATTTGCTTAAGGTCAGATAATCGTATAATTGATTATCTGTCCTTTATCTCAAGAGAATTATCTTTTTTATTAATTGTTATAAACGCTCGATTTTTTGTTTTAAGAAATAAATTGAATTACTGGGAGGTCGTACTGCTGGAAATCGGATTAAGAGGATTTTACTGTAATAATAAATAGTTGTTCTGTCCAAAGAAAATGTTTATGAGAAATCAGCCTTTCGTTTTTATCGATTTGTCCAACGATAAAATTTTGAAAATCTGACCGAACTTCGAAAAGCATTGCAGGGTTCTTTGTTTAAATATAAAAACAAGAGTAAGTTCTGAGAACTAGAACTTGACGACTGGAGAGTTGTTAAGAAAATGGAACGGGGTTATCACGAACGTCACTTCATTAAAATGGTGAATCTCCTTTACTGTTTATCTTCCTTTCTCTGTCCGTCTCTTTACTATACAGAAACAGCCGGTATTTTAAAAACGTATTAATTTGGGTAAACAGTTTGTTCTTTACCCGATCAGATAAGGCTACGAAAAATATTTTTGCAGCGATTCAAAAACATAAATTAATTCATAAACATAAAGGTCACGTTGTTCGGGTTAAAATGTTGCGACAAAATTACGTAACAAATCGTAAAAAAGTTAACATCCTGAAAAATAAAAATTTTAGATCGATATTTAAATCTGCTACCTAAATTAATCGCTTGTATACAGGTTGCGTAACTCACCAGGTTATCGGCGACCTGACACGGGACTAAAGACTCGAAATATAGCGTAGCTAGTTTTAAGAAATGTAGGCGAGCAGTGCATACTCCACTGCTTATATATTATGAAAAGTTTGTAATAATCTGGTCTCTCGTTGCTTTCTTTATAAAACTAATAATGTTGTACATTAGATCAGTCTACGTAAATAAACCTTTTTTTTCTGTTGCACCTTCAATCTTCACCCCCTCAGAAGCCGGCTGTAACATCATTACTCTTAGAGAGAAAAATTCAGATGTGGACATCACATGACTTTCTTGTACGCCTATTAAATTACATGTATTTTATATATATATTTTTTTTATTATTGAGTTATTATTTTTTGTAAAATCTTTTTTACAATCAGATGTTAGTAATTATTAATAAATCAATATATTTAAATTAAGAAAAAAAAAATGTGATGAAGTCTGATTCGAACCGATCTGTCTTCCTCTTGTAAGATCCAAATATTTCATTAATTAAACTTTTATTTTGCTATAAATGTGGAACCAATGAAAAAAGTACCACTTGTGATGTATTATTGAAAAGCTCTCATTAAGAGCGTCATCAAAAAAAATTCCAAAATTAAATTTTTTTGGATTTTTGGCTTTTTTGGTCACTTTTGTTCCAGTCGATTACAATCAAAAGAGGTGGTACACAACTAGACAGTACAACAGTCCTAAATCCAAAATTTCAAGATCCTACGGCTAATCGTTTTTGAGTTATGCGAGATACATACATACGTACGTACACGCTGTAACTAGTCAGAATGAATATTTCTGTTGAACCTGAAAACCGAAGTTTTTCGCGATTACAATACTTCCTTGCACGAAAAAATCAAATGCGTTCGTTGACTTATCCTGAAGGGCTTTATATGAGTTACATTTACAACACCTGGTGTGTAGATGGTATCAATTCACTCTTTTCTATCGAGAATCGATGCAGTGTACGCCGCCTGTACTCGGTTATTGTCAGTTGCATAGCAACTAAATAAACATCTGTTATACTCGTAGAAGCACAATAATGTTCGCGGCTTATCCCGCAACTGCGTCTTCCATTTAAGTTTATCTATCTGACGTTTTCTTTAGATTTGTTCTGAAATTTCTCTTTGATTATAATCGTTTCTTTAATAAATCTTATTTCTTATTAGGATTTATTTTATTATTTACTTCACGAGTTTATTTTTCGATTAGTAATAATGAATATTTTCAAATTCGTCAACCTAGCTTCGTAAAACCATTTTTTCTGTATCTTTTAATAAACTTAATGCAGAACTTTATATATATGTAATAGCAAAGAATTCACATTTATTATGTTAAAAAAACTTCTTAAATGTGTTATTAAGACGTAAAAATAATATTCATAGAGTAGAAACTGGACGGACGAAAAAAAAGAAGTAATTTATCAAAGTTGTGGTCTTCCGTGTGAATATATATGTCTGTAGTTTTTTTAACGAATGAATAAATTTGTCCTTTTTTAAAAAATTACTGTACTTCCTTTGTGTATTTAACAACCAGTGTCCAGAGTTTATTTAACAATTAATATTGTGTCCCAAAGTTGGGGTCGAAAGAAGGTGTTTCGCTGTAGGACACGCCTACTGTTAAGCTTAATAGACTCCACTTAGCCGAGAAGAGTTATGGCGTTTAGTTGTGGAGAAGTGTGAGGCGGGTAGGATTTGGTAGTGAAAACTGTGCTGAAATTGTGGTGGAACGGGACGGGGGAGAACTCAAAGTAGTGTTTTCTACAGGTTTTGCTTGATACGCGTACGTTTATGTAGCTCTTAAAAACACGCGTACTTATATTCATGCACGCCGGCATATTCGTGGAAACTTAATTGTTTTATTTTAACTTTTACGTTTTTTTTTTTTTGTATTAACATTTTGTAGTTAGATTTTTGGAATGCATGCACAACGTACATTTGTTTAAAATTTCCATGTGTTTTTTTACCGGTAATATATATATATTTTGATGATGCCACTTTACGAGTAAGTTTATTATTAAGCAACCTTAAAATGTAGTGCATCAGTCACGTTTAAATTAATTTATACTCTCTATTAGCCCAAACTGAGTCAAAACCATTTAAATTAAAAGTATCTGATAACATGAACTCTCCTTCTGGATAATTGAAATAAAAATATATAACTTAAAACAGAAATATAAATAATGGTTCTGTATAACTTCGAGCAAGTCATTATATGTAAAACCTATTGAGAATTATTACAGAGAATTGTTAATTTGAAATAAATATGAAAGAAAATACTAGTGTACACTAGTATATATATATATATATATATATATATATATATATATATTAATGTAAACGTTCGTTTGTTCAAAATCTTAAATCTCCGAGAGTCTTCACTGCCTGCTTTGAAATTTTGACACAACGTTGCATTCGAATACGCGCGTGTTTTTACATACCTAGTATTCTATATACCTGTCACAGGTGTGACAGGTAAAAACATATTTTTTTTGGAAAAACAACGCTATCTGTTGGACACGCTGAACTAAATATTTTACGATTCCATTTCAATGTTTATGATATGTGTGTCCACTATAAACTAAAAAACTACTGAACCGATTTGCGCGTAGGGGAAAAAGGAAGAAAGGGGAAAGGGAAATAAGGGAAAGAGAGAGGGGGAAAGGAAAAGGGAATATTGTAAAATTGAAATGGGAAAATGGAAAAGGGTAAAATAGAAAGGTTAAATTTTGTGAAGTTCCGTAATGTTCACTTTGTTAATGTTTATCAAACTTTCAGTTGTGTTCATTTTATATATATATATATATATATATATATATATATATATATATATAAATAGAGGTCAAATTTAGCATTGCTCATATATATATATATATATATATATATAGCTCAATATATCATGCTCAAATTTAGCATTAGCGAAGGATTGCCGGATCTGCTAGTAAATAAATATTTATTGTACTGTTTTACAATATGGAAAATGAACCGACCGGGCAATCTTCTACTCTAGTGAACACAACGTCGAGGTTAACAGAAATTGCTCAGTGTTTCCATTAAAATCTGTTTCGGCCGTTTAGAAGGTGAAATTAGTTTTACATCAATTTTTTTATACCTTGTGTGCAATTTTCATTCGATTAATGTATTGTATTACATAATTGGCATTCCTTTATTTAAATCCTTACCGTTTTCATTGGGTTAATGAAAGCATTTTTTATTACTTTTTATCACAGTATTTTTACGGTGTTACTTTCGTTCGCGCGGTGTGATTGGTGGATGAAATTGAATTTTCTTTAGATTTTGAGGTATGAGGAGTACGAAAATACCATTCACTTATATGGTATTTCCTTTTATATCTATAAAAGAGTACAGCTGGTCTGAAAAGTTCTTGGCGTGATAGTGATAGTGAAAATGAAAATTTCTTTTCAAGAAAGTTTTCTTTTTCAACATAATCTCCTTTAATATTGATACATTTCATCCAGCTGTCTTCCAGCGCCATTATTCCGTCTCTAATGTTTCTCCGGAAATGATGCAAAATATCCATCTATAACTGCAATCGCTTATTGATTGGACAAAAAACGCTGACCGGTGAGGAAGACTGAATTTTGAGTAGAGGTGGAAGTCCGAAGCCAATTTTGGGGAATAGGGTGGATGTCCATAGTGCAAATCACTGAATTTTCCCGTCGGTAGACACTTTTGTGGGCAGGTGCATTGTCCTAATGGAATTGATTTTTCCTGCAAATCGGGTTTAATTTCATGAATTTTTTCGTCCAGTTTTGTTAGAATAGTATTTCCCAGTTATTGTTTTACGTTTTTCAAGGTAGTAGATTAATAGAATTCCTTTCGCATTCCAAAAAACCGATGCCATGCATGTCCTTTCCCGCCGATGGCACCGTCTTCGCTTTCTTCGAAGCTTTGGAACCGGCTTCTGTCCGCTGCATGGATTGTTGTTTCGATTCTGGTATGTAGTGTTGAAATCTTGTTTCATCCCTTGTCGTATATCGACGCGGAAAATCACTTTTATTTTCGCAAAACGCGCCAAGCACTGTTCGGACAGTGTCGTACGAATACGTTTTTATTACCCATTAGCACGTGCGGCACCCATCTTTAGCAAATATATTTCATGTGCAATTCTTTGTGCAAAATTTAACGGACGCGTTTTTTTTAAATCCCTACAACCTTAGCGATTCCACGTACCTTTGTACGCCGATTTTCCAAAATCATATCGCGCACTTTTCCTGTGATTCCGGTGTGGTTGCACTTTTCGGACGTCCTTCACGGGGAAAATTTAGAACACTTTCACGGCCACGCTTATACTCGGTCGCCCATTTCTTCACGGTGGAAATTCAAGGAGAAGAGTCACTATACACTCTTTGAAATGAATTTCAGTCGGCGTCAAACCTTGTTTTACGAAGAATTTCATCGCTGCACAATACTCGATTTCCAACCACATACGCTCGCAACTGATTCTGACAGCTACCTATAGCTAACTACTGGATGGAATGACTTCACATGGCGCCATATAACAGTTGTACTAACATGCGGAAAAAAGTCATTGAACTAGTGCTGCAATATGTGGACGACGTCGAGAACTTTTCAGACTACCCTCCTGTGTGTGTGTTCTCATATAAAATTTTATGGCTCGAAAATCTCCCTAAACTACTAGATAAATTTCATGTAGTTGTGTATCTGAAGTTGTGCATGTGAAAATTTGATGAATATTAGTTTGGTAACACTCAGCTTAAGGTCGAAAAAATTTGAGGTTATGTTGTCTGTGTAGTGCTGTATTTTTTATACGCGTTTTTGCAGTGAGTTACAGTGGTAAGCGCGTTGAAGCTGGTTGGTTATGTGTAGGGTCTACTTAATTAAACGTATGCGGATATCCTTAAAATCAGTACATTCTAACTGCAAAATAGGGAGAATGAAACGAGAAGTCGGTCTTCTTGAGCAGAACTGCCTGTTAGTTTTTTTTACGTAGCTGAGCTTCTTATTAATAAAAACTCTGTCCGGATTGTAGCAGAGGTTGGCGCTTCTTTCCAGTCGTACAGGAGGTAGTCAGTTCGTGTACCGATTTTATTTTAACGCTAGACTTCTGTAGTTAAGAAGGATACTCTGCGTTTATCTAAATTATACATTTTACTAGGATTCATTAAAATGTAGAATCTGTGTTTCTTTTCGGAGTTTTAATAACTACCTCGGTAAAAAATGTACTGCAAATTTAATTTACTTGTATATTTTTTCATCGCTCTTGTAAATAAAAAAATAAAAAAGGAATACCGAATTAATTTTTCCCGTTTAGAAGGTGTGAAAAAGCCGAAGATAATTAGGTCTACTAAAATCTTAGTTTGAACACATAGATTGCAGTTTTACGAATTTCTTTTGTTCTTGTGATATAACGTTATTATATGGGCACTTAAATTAAAGAATTCTTTGAAGGAGTGAATCGTTAAAGTTTCGGTCAAAGTAAAATGCCTGGGGCCCACTATACCGGTATACAGACCGGAAATTAGTAGAAAGTTAGGGAAGGGTTATTGTTAGTTAGGAAGTTCGCCCAGTTTAAAGTTTCTCTAGGAACGCATCCTATGTGAGAAAACGCGAACGATATGACCTAGTGTTTGAAGTTAAGACTTAATAATTTTATAGTTTTTTTTTTTTTTTTTTTTTTTAATATTTATCACGTTTTGAGACAACTTGTTACAAGCGATGATATTCTAAATGTGGTTGAAATCACTTTATTTCATGGAGGAACTAAAAATTTTAAAAATTGATATAATGAGTTACAGTTTCGGTAGGTCGATTCGGGACAATATTATGAAAATAAGAAGTTCCTTGAAATACATAAATTGTCTCGTTTTGTTCATATTCAAATATCATATATATATAAATAATACCATTTGCGTGTAATAAAATATATTTCATTAAGAAATAAAACACAGTTGTGTTTTTATATTCTTTATCGCATATTTTTTTTTGAAGAGCTTTATTTGTAACAGTGATTCAAAATGTTAATTTCGACTTCAGCACGTATGAAGAATTTTGAATTTGTTGGAAGATCCCAAGAGTTATTGAATTTTTAATTTTTGTGTTCTACGGAGGCGATTCTCCAATGTCTGGTACTCGCATACAAATTCTACAAAGTTATTGAGAAAGCATTTCGGTTGCGTTAGAATGTATTTTTATACTTATGTAAGCATTCGTTATATGTAACGAAAAGGCATTTAAAATAACGTTAAAAGTGTTAATTGCTGATTTATTAATATTTATTTTTTCTTTTTTGGTGTTAATTGTGGGAGAAACGGAAACGACTATTCGCTCACAATTCAGTGTGAATTTTTTTTCTGTTTTTGGAATATAAGGCCTAAACATATTACAACAATTTTAACTGTAACCGTGTTGCTTGAAAATGTAAGTTGCCTTTTTTCAAATTAAAATGCCTTCAGAACTTACCTAGTAAATTGTAATATTAGTGGACAAATAATTACGTAGATATTTTTGAATGAGATACTAAAATTGCTACCATAATTTCATTTTGGATTTCCAAAAAAAAAACGCTGTAATTATAATTTATGGATTATGTTGTATTATACATGTTTACAGAGTTTCAGTAGACTTAAAAAATATATATGTTAGTCAAGAATACAGGTTTTTTTTTAATTTTTCTTCTTCAGTATTCGTTTGTACTTAGATTTTTCTTCAATATATATTTTTTTAATTCTGCTTTTTTCACAAAATTTAGTTAATGGATTTTTAATATGTATTTCACCATGTATTAAACAAAAGAATGTCGAAACATTCAATTTTTCCTCAATATATTCGTATACGTACTGAAAAAATTTTTCAGTTAAAATTGTGTAGGCGTACACATAAAATAAATTTAATAACTGATTCTTAAAATAATTGTGCTTACGTATGAACAGAATTTCTTTTGGTACAAGACCGAAATATCAGATAGTAGTTATGATATATATAAATGTTATATTATCCGGTTTTTTTAAATTTTTTTATAGTCGTACATTAGATGTTTATTCAATAGGTCATTTTAGTTGTAAATCCTATGGTATGATTTTTATTTTTCAATAAATTATTTCGTTTTTCAGTTTTTTCAAGTATTTATTGATTGTAATCTTTTTTCAGGTTTTTTAAATTAATATTCTTTTTGTAATTTTGTCGGAATATTTCATTTTGATTTAGCAAATGAAAATATCTTTAAAAAATACAGTTCTTTTTTTTAATTATACGAGTTTTGACATAGTAATTGACAAAAAAGAGTGTAATTAAATAAATTTTAATTACTTTTTTAAATTACAAGCTTTTTAAACGTGAATTTATTTTATTGTATCCTTTTCCTCTCGGCCGAGTTAAAATGTATTTTGAAGCCTCTTTAATTACAAATTTAATATTTTACGGTAACGTTTTTATTCATTTCCTTTATGGCTTTAATTAATTTTGATAAATTAATGAAGTAGTAATTTCTTTCAGATGCAGTTTATTTTATAGATTTAAGCGTTTTATTACTGCTTTTGCTCACAGCAGTCGGCCGGTGAAAGTACTGGAACTAAAGTATACTGTTGTGTTTAATATATACATATATTCAGTACGGTTAGATAGTACTTGTGTACTACGTGGTGTGTGCTACGGTCTGCAGGCTGTCCGTCCCTCCCCGCAATCTCCTCCCGTCCGCTTCGCCTGCTTGTGTTGTTGGTCGTCGTTGAGGGGGGGTTGCTGTGTGCTCTGTGCTAGCTGCTTGCTTGCTTGCGCTAACGATTTCCTCGGCTTCGACGTTGCCGGATCTACTATCGTTGTTGCCGAGCCGAACGTACAGCACGCCCGCCCGCCCGCCCGCCTGCATGCCGGCAGTATTGATTTTCTCGCCGGTTTCCTCCCCGGTTTTGTCGTCGTTGTCACCGTTCTAGTCCTCCCAACGTCGTCGTTTTCGACGAGGACGATGTCGAAAACGAGTACGATACGATGTCCCATCATGAGGAACGACATAAGTCCTACGTGCTTGCTAGTTTGCTACCCACTTGACGTTTTAATGCACACCCCATTCAGTCCCGAGCGACTTGCACTACTACTCTTCCCTTCCTTTTCATAGTACATATATATATCTTTAAACCCTTCCATCGGGGAGGATTACATGCGATGTATATAGCGCGCACCAGTCTTCATTTATGGAATTGGTCGGAGTATTTCTCTCTCTACCTCTTCCTCGGCACTCATCCTCTTCCTTTTCAGCATTTAACGTCTCTCCGCTTTCCCTCTCCCACCAGACCGTTGTGTTCACTGTTATAGATGGAGTTTGAGAGAACGGTCGGTCGGATGAAGTAAAGAGACTTTTTTACCTCTGTGCCCGTATCGTAGTATACCATCCGCTTTTATTTTATTATCATCGTATGGGTCTATCGCTTCTATTACTATACATACTACACTGTATCGCCCGTGCTTGTGTATTTCTGTTGTTTCAAACTCCCGTTTTGTGATGCTTTTATTGGTGCCCACCCTCGCTTTTACTGTTCCGTTGTTGTAGTAAAAGGGAACGAAGAGGAACGAATACAACTTTTTCCCGTACCTTCTCTTACTTTTTTCCCTCCCGGTCTCTCCTCGCCTCTCCCAACTCATATCTCCCTTCCCCTTCTTTCTACTTTGATGTAATTGTTACACAGATCCTAGATACATACCTACTGCTAGTATCGCTGTATTTATTTCATCCCCCTCGGTTCCCCCTATCAACCTTCAACCTAACCTAACATTCAACCCTTTCTTTCTTGTTCTATCTGTTTTGCTCTCTCGCTTTCCGTCGTTGTTATTCTTCATAGTCGATGTCGCTTTATCTTGTTGTTGTTTACTGCTGATACATCAAGAGTTTATAAACTATTATTGCCGCTTCTCTCTTTCTGTTTTCTATATTAAATGCGATGATCGTAAGGAGGTTGATGATGATGGTGGACGATTCATTCTTGTCACACATCTTGTTAAATGAATCGTGTACGTGGTGTGATTGGTTGTGGTGGTGGTGTGTTTCTACATCAAATAAAATCTGTACGCCTATTTTATTATTATGATGAACGAGTAAAAGCTTCAAAAGCTACTTTGAAAAAAAGTGTTTAAAAATGTTTATTCTTTGATTTTTTTTCACTGGTAGTTCCGTAAAAAATTCTTTTTTGTTCTCAATGCTCCCGCTTGTTTATGTATATATATATATATTTTTTTTTTTTCAATTTTCGTCGTATTTTATATCATTTTATGATTTCTTTTTCAAATATTCACGATATCAAAACTATTTTGATGAAATACGTCTCTTCGATTTATCAATCTTGAAGAAATTAGAGATGTTAAGATATTGTTTAAAAGTGTTAGGGAATGCATAAAAATTCTTTTTAAAGCTTTTTTTGTTTTACTGATTGTTAAATTTTCTTATTTCTAATAATATCTCTTTGAATTGTTCTTCAACCTATGCAAAAATAATTGCTGGCATAATATACATACAGTTATAAAAGTTTCATGTTATTATACGATAGAGAGAAAAAAAACAGGTGTATGTAACTTTTGTTTAATAACTTAATAAAAACTAGAAAAGTAAGAGTAGTTATCTTTTGTTATTTATTCATTCATTCCGGTGTAAAGATTCTATTGTAAAATATTATCTTCTGTTCGTTTTATTTTCTGTTCATACGGTGTAATTTGTTTACAACTTTTGTTGAAAGTGATTTTTTTTTTTTCTTAAGTTGAATTGTAATGATGTATTTTAATGGAATATATATTTATTTTATGAAGCACTTTACGGTTTAGTTTCTATTCAGGTTATAATCTTTTATCTTTAATTATTACAGTATCTGCTGAGGTTGTTTTATCGTGAATCTATCGGCTAATGAGATCCTTCATCATATAGTCTTATTAAAGATTTTGAACAATAATTATCATGAGTAAATGTATTTTAATAAACCAATATTTTTTTGCTTACTCTAACATGCATATCGCATCAGATTAAAGAATTTAAATATGTTAAAATATTTTTTCGTTTGTTAGTATGAATCTGTTTAAAATAATTTTCTAAACCAGTAATTTATAGACAAATTTTTTTATTCTTGTTTTAATCGTTACTTTTTTTTAATGATTTTATGTATTTTAACAAACAAAATATTACTTCGGACGAATTATGGTTAAACATCGAAAGCAATTTTTTTTTTTTAAATTATGCTTACAGTAATTTTTGTATAATTTAATTTCCGATATAATTTCCGTTCTACTTTTAGGTAATATGCCACAGCCGTTATTTTATGCTGTCTTAAAAACATAATTTTTCCGATATGGTGGGGGAGTTATTAATTTGTTGTTTTACGCTGTTTGCCCCGATAATTTTTACGGTTGTTATATGTAAAGAAATTTTTAATAGGAGAGACAGTAATCGGAGTTTTTTCTAAGAAAGAATTACGTTTATCGTACACGTTTCGATACCTCTCTCTCTCTCTCTCTCTCTCTCTCTCTCTTTCTGTTTAGTCTCCGGAACTACCGTAAGGTATTGTTCAGAGGATGATATATATGAATGTAAATGAACTGCAGTCGTGTACAGTCTTATGTCGAACATTCCTGATATGTGTGGTTAATTGAAACCCAACCGTCAAAGAACACCGGTATTCACGATCTAGTTTTCAAATACATATAAAAGTAACTGCTTTTACTAGGATTTGAATCTTAAAATTCTCGATTTTGAAATCTGTTGATTTGCGATGACGAGTTCACTATTAGAACAACCCGGTGGGTTCCGATACCTGTAATTAACAAACAGAATATGCCACTTGTAGGTCTGAACTTCATTTGTATTTCGGTTGGTTTGGCATGCAGATGTTTATTAATATAGATAATATTATAGCCGAGAACCATCTCGGTCTTCAATTTCCTTAGTAAACTAGGCATTAGATGTCTGTTATTGAGAATGGTTCTTAGGAATCTTAGGAAGTTCCTTACGAATCTTATTAAGTCGTTTACAACCATAATAAAAAAGAGTCGTTATAATAAAAACATTACATAGTGTATTTGTAGAAGTTGGTTTTTTCGCTGTTAGTTAAGTTTAACGATAATTACAGTTTACTACTGATCGATTGTTTACTTCAAAGCAAAATTGAAATTTTTTATTGATTTTATTAGTTACGTTTATAACAGCTGTAATATTATTTTTGAACATGAGAATAATTTTTAACGGAAGTTGGTTTAATCGTGATAATTATCAGTTATTTTATTACTTTTATCTATCAGCGTTTATTCATTAATTATTTTATTACTGAAATTTATCATTAAAAAAAAGATCAATTTAATTTATGAAGTATGTGGGTTTAATTCCTATTATATTTGAAAAATTTATAATCAGAGTTATTCTTTTTTTCTTTTTAAATTATATTAATAGGCCATCTTCATGCTGATAAATTACGCACGTTAGAAATGAATGGATTTATATGTCACCAAAAACTTTTAGGAACGCTTTAATGTATGAAAACGAATTTTATTTTTTATGATTTCTTTTCAATAGAATCATTAATAATAAAAAACTCTAATATGAAAAAAATTCCAACAAACTAGTTAATTTTACGTTAATAATTATTATTTTTTTATTGATTTAAAGTAGTAAACAATTGTTCTTCAAAAGTACGAGATAGCCTTTTATTTAAAAATAATTATTCTTGATAACAAATAATAATTAATCTAATTTTGATTTATTGTACGTACTAAATGATTAAGTAGCAGTATTTTGAAAGTTTGTGAATTTCGATCATTTTTATCAGTTTTAAGTAGAATTAGTTCAATATAAAAATGTTTTAAGTTGTATAAAAGTAGTACAACGGAATGAAATGCATCGGATCTAACTTAAAAGTATAAAAGACTGCTACGGTAGAAACGGTAGCGTTTTATTTATTTTATTTTAATAAATATGCAATCGAAAGTTTTATCTATGGCTGGATGAAAAAATTAAAAAATCCAAATCAAACTCTTGTTAGTGATCCAAATCAGAGTCGATGGTTGTGGGGAATTATTTGTGTTCAAGTTAAGTTTTAGAATTTAAGTTATTTGATGAAAATAAGGGAGGAATAGTGCAAATAGGACGAATGCATAGTACTTTGTTTTTTTTTTCCCTGTCGTAAGTAATATTTTAACGAATTCTTCTCTGGGGTATGGAGCTACAAACGTGCGTGAATCATCAAAAAATAACTCATTTATGTTATTCTTCGTTCCTATACAACGTTCGTTGGAATAAGGTGACTAATATTCTCTTGTTTTAGTTTAATTTTGTGTTCGTGTTTTCCAGAGATTTTAGAAATACATGTCCTCAGACTATAGCATCATTCGCTTTTGTCCAAAAATTATATTAGGAAAAAAATAAAAATACAATTCCTGGTTAGTTTATTGAATACTGAACTGTTGTACGGTTGTTTAAATGCTACCGTTTATTTTCCAATTAAACTACAACTATTATAGATGTTTTTATCCTGAAATATACTTTGTAAATTTAATAAAGTGTTAAGATAAAACATCGGAATTCAGTGTTCAAAAGTTTCTGGAATGGTAATTTAAAACATTAAAGAATGTTACTTTATTTCAGTAATTGTACAAGATAGAATTTTTGAAATTAAAAACGATTTAGCGTATGTTAATGATTTTAATATATATATATATATATATATATATATATATATATATATATATGTGTGTGTGTGTATTTACCAGCCGGTCGGGGTTCCGCTCCCTAAACTCTCAGGGCCCAGGTCTACCCAGGGCCGAACCGAGGGCCACAGAGCTCGCTTCACTCGCCATTTTCGTTTGACTTTGGACCCACCTTATTGTTCGTTACCCTCATGGTTGTGAGAATAAAACTGATAATTAAGGTATTGCGGCTTTATAGAAAAAGAACTAAATAAAAAACACATAGTAGTAACTGTACTAAAGTACACAGACTTTTGACAAGGAAGTACCCGCATCCTCTCTCAGTTGCCATGGTGACAGAAAAATAATAAATTAAGTATATTCGTTTTTTTTCTTTAATGAATATCTGATTCACATCTTTATCGCCTTGGGAGTTAGAGCCTCGATGTATGGCTTAAAACCTTCCCTGGGATAACAGAATGTATCCTGCAAATTTGTTAATGATCGGTCGGTTTGTTCTAGCGTGGTGTTGATATAAACAGAGAAACTCTCGGATTTTTATATAGAATAAAAATATCTACAAAAATTTTGTTTTTATTTTCCTGTTATAAATTTTATTTGATTTTGGCCGGATTATTTTTGTTATTCTATTAATTAATAATATTACTATTTTTTTTTAAAGATAATTTTTAATAATTTAGCGTTCTTTATGCATACAAATACGTGTATATAACGTGTAGTAGTATTATAGGATTTCTATTGAACAGTTTCCGGTTGGTTGTAGCCGTATTACGCAAGTTAAGTATACACTAAGTTCGGTAGGCGGGCGCGGTATATACTCGTACATATGGTAGGTAGATAGGCCAGGTCGGATTGTTATTATACCCTGTAACAACAGCAGCGTTGACAGTAATAGAGGGATGTAGGCAGTAAAGAGGAAGAAGGAAACTTAAGACTACTTGTCAATTTATACTATAGTCAAAACGGGGGAAAACCCCCGTTGTACGAACGAATAGGGGTTGGAGGGTCGAACTATACGATGCGATTTCACAGGCAAGCACTATTCAAGCATTCAGCCGAACGTCGGGTGTACTGATACGTAGAACCTCGCTCTTCCCGTCTACCCTTATACAGTTCGTATAAAGCGAGGCAAACTCGGCTTCTCCCGCTGTTTCAGAGCTATGCGTGCTCTCTGTTGTATTTCCATTTCGTTTATTGTTAGGTTAGGTGTGCCGATAGATGTTATATATCTGTATAGCGAGTAGGTAGGTCTTTGCTTTAATGCTTTTGCTTATAGCCGTGTATTTTGATAAATCCCCCTACTGTTGTGGATCTCCTCGTACCTTTCAATTCTTTTGTAAAATATTATTCCAATTTTTTTTTACGTCTGTAATCATTGAATACGCCTCATATTTTTATTATTCTTCATTTCGTTTTTACTTACGTCGTCAAGTTTATGAATTTCAAAGAAATTTTATTGAACTGTATCAAAAATAAGATTTCGTAACCGGTTTGATTATTCTTTTCGGCTTGTCATTCATCTATGATCCTTTTTAGTCCTAGAACCACACCCGCGGGGTTACTGTTCATTGTTGGAACCGTAACCGGTCGTTTGAATGGTTTGTTGCTTTTCTCCATTCCGCTCTCTCTTTTTTGCGGCAACCGATAACCTTAACGTACCGGATGATTCAAAAAAGACTTCGCAACTTAAAAATTATATAAAGATTTATCGAGATAGCTTACAGATTCGGTTGAGTTCTCGTTTCATCGCAAAACGCATCGATTTTGTCAACCGACATTCACTTTGGTTCGACATGAATTATATTCGTAATGCGATATAAATTCCACCGGAAATCGATTTCATTCTAGACAGTAGCCAGCAAATCGGGCGTTACCTCGCAGCTACGGCGTTAATTCGAAGTCTTAGCTGAACAAGATCGGCAGGTAAAGGCGGTACATAAACCCGAGCTTTAATGAAACCGCACAAGAAAAAATGTAGCGGGATCAGATCCGGGGAGCTAGATGCCCATACAATTGGTCCTTCACGACCGATCCACTGACCTGGGAATCGATTATCAAGAAAATCTCTAGACTTCTAGGTGTGTCCCGTTTTGCTGACAATAATGGCGTCCATCTTGGTCGTCATTATCTAACTGAGGAATTACAAGATTTGGAAGCATTTCCAGATGAACGATACCATTTTCGGTTTACCTCCTGGAAGAAAAACGGGCCGTTCTGTCTGGAAGAACATCCTGTCTCGACGAAAGTTTGGAGACAGAGTAAATTGTATGCCTACTAGGAGGCTCCCTATCGTACTCTCTACGAAAATTACGTTAAGCTACAGTTGCTGACTGCAAATCTTGAAACCAAAACGCACAGCGAACACGTTCCGCACTAATAAATGCATCCATTTTTAACAACGCTGGTGGCCGAATTCGGTACTAATGGATTACGCGAGTAAAAACTTATGTTTTGCTATGAAATGAAACCTCAGTCGAATCTGTAAGTTATCTCAATAAATGTTTAATATGATTTTTAAATTTAAGTCATTTTTAAATTAGCTGGTATTTACTGCAGTATACATCCTCAGTTATCAGCTATATTTCAATTATTTGGCTTCTATTAATTCACTTCCGTGTTTCTTAATTAAATTAATCCTGGATGTTTTAATATATGAATAATAAAATATCTGGGGCATGAGTAATCAAACATCGTCTTTTTAAAAAAGTATTTCACCTCAAATTTCTTTCTCTTGTCTCTTGCCTTCTCAACTATCAACCCATTTAATCTTCATTAATTTCTTGGAACATTTCAGTTTAAAATTTTCTTCTATCATTTTTTTCTTTTCTGTTGTTCGTATTACGGGGTCTGGAGGAACGATAGTTTATAGCTGATAAGTCTTAATAAACTAAAGAAAGGATAATACAATAAAATTGTTTATTTTTGTAAAGGAAATTCAATTTAAAAAATAATAAAGTTATTTGTACATTTATTATTTATTTTATCTAGGTTAATCTACGCTTTACGTTAATCAACTTACGCTTGTTTCGTACATTTCTATTTCCGCTTCCTCATTACAAGGATTACGAAGTTATTATAAGATTTGATAATTTATAAACTTTACTGTTACAAGGTTACGCAAACTATATTCTACCTAGATTCAGAGTTCATGTTCCGAGGATTGTATATATTTATTTTTTTAAATATATATTATGTAAATCAAATTGAATTGAATTTTGGAGTAATTATTATTCCAAATTAATACTTTTAAATCAGTTGAACAAATGGATGATTGGAATAAGAGATCTTTTTTAACAGTATTAATATTAATTTAATATACAACAAACGTTTTGTTTATTCTAAAAGAAAATAAAAATTATATTATACATATTTGCTATTTTAAAGTATATTATTGATATTCATATTACTTCACAATTATTTTTAAATAAAAACAAAGAAATTTTTTTGTTTCAATTTGTGTTTTTATTTGAGTTGAAAGAATTTAATCCAACCTATTTGATATGGAATGTTTTGATAGCTCATGTCATACACCAACTATGTGTGTTTATTTATTTATTAAAATATTACAATAATAATATTATCGATGATGATAATAAAATATAATTATAGAAATCTTGTAAAGAATAATAAAATATGAAAAACGGGTATTTGATTTCGTATATTTGCTTGGGTATTGGATTTCGTATATTTCTTTTATGGATTTTTTTTTTTATAAACGAACTGTATTTTAGTTTATCTTCGATTTTTTACTACGAAATTAAACAAAATAATAACTGTAAAAATATTTTTTTGCGACTAAAATCATCCATCCACTGAAAAGACTTAAAGTAAAATACTTTACCAAGCGAAACGAGGTGGATTTAATTCGGATTTTTTCGCATTTTGTCTGTTTGATCCACTTAATGGTCAAATGCGTTTTTTTATGAAATTTTTTGATAAATTATTTGCTATTAGGCGGAATGACTTATTTAAAAAAAAAAAACTTTACGTTGTAAAATGGCGACTAGTATAATTGTAAAGAAGAGCGTCGATTGTGAAAGAAGAGCCTCAATGAGCTCCACTCATTGAGTCACTGTTTGGCTCTTTTTTAATTACGCCGAATATTTATTATATAGATTATAGTTTTAAGAAAACTGAAAAATAATAAAAAAGTGTATTTTAATTAAATAAAAACACAATATTGAGCGTACTGTGGAAGTTTCTTCTCGACAATGTCCTGAGTAGCCGTCAGTCTGGTGACCCTGGAAACAGTGTCTACGATATCGTTAATATAATTTATTTTTGCACTGTTTAAATCTTTCACATTCATTTATCTTTCTATTTTGTTTTTATATGACTTAATTAGATATAGTAATTATTTCAGTTTTTTCTTTATGTTGGGTTTCCTTGATTTCAGCTATACTAGTTGTGTTATCTCTGTTGATGACTTGTTAGAAACTGTAAAATATTAATGATGGTTTTTTTTTTATGTTGACCAGTTTTTATGCAATTTTGTTGATCTTAATCTTTTTTAAAGAAGATGAGGAAATATACCATTTTATTGTTTAACTTTACTCGATTTTATACCCTACTTTTTTTTCTCCTATTTAGTCTCCGGGAATCACCGTCAGATATTACTTCAGAGGATGATATGTACGAGTGTAAGTGAAGTGTTGTCTTGTACAGTCTCAGTTTGACCATTCCTGAGATGTGTGGTTCATTGAAACCCAACCACCAAAGAACACCAGTATCCATGATCTAGTGTATTCAAACCCGTATAAAAGTAACTATTTTTATACGGATTAAAGGCCTAGTAAAGGCAGACTTTGGAACTGTTGAGACTTCGAAATCAGCTGATTTGCAAAGATGCATTCATCACTAGACCAATCCGGTGAAATTTACTATTACTAATTTTCTACTTCAGCGAGTGAAATTTAAACTATTCCAAAAAAGACGATTTTTTTAGTTCAGGCAGCAATGTTTATACATATATATAAAACAAAAATAATTTTTATTAACTATTTAAGAAAATTAACCAACTAATTATTTTGACGCGGAATAAAATATTTGTATCAGTATATTCAATTCGTAAAAAAATTGTTAATTAAACCTTCGCCTTTTCTTATTAAAATCAGTATTAAGTTTTAATTATTGAATTTTATGTTATTGCATGATCAACACATTGCTTTTTTTCTGCAGGAATGGATGTTTTTGATTATTAATTTTTTTTTTTTTTAGTGTTATCATTACCATGTCCGTTGTTATAATGGTTACTTTTCAGTGCACATTTTATCTTTCTCTAACTCTCACTCCCTCACACACACTTATATTTATTTATATAACATACAAATGTGTATGTATAAACGAAATTGTTAACTAAAAAGCATTCAAATAGGAAAAAAACCAGAAAAAAGGTTAGTTATTAAGTATTTAGTAATAGATAATTTTTATTTTGCGTTACATAAGGGGGTAAAGTTGCAGTTAAAAAGATTGATGCACTAAAATAAAAAAAAGAAGAGAAACTTGTTTTCTTCAAGTAGGATTTCAGTATTATGATGAAATTTTCTATAAGTACGGAAAGCGATTGGGGAGTATAACCCTCGACTTTTGTTTTATTATTATTATTATGATGTTCATTAATAATGCTCAGTAAGCTTTAATTGGGAGAGATATAATAAGATTAATATAAATATCGATTAAGTTATACTTTTTCGTTAGATAAACGTAAGTAATGTATAATGTATTTGATAGTTTAATTTTCATTATTTACCGATGCAATTAATTATTTTATTTACATATTAATCTATTATTTAATTCGTTCATTTGTTGTTGTTTTTTTTTTTTTTTTTTTTTTTTTTTTTTAAGCAATCGGTTGGTACTGTAGATTGATTTCTTTTTGTTTTGCCAGTGAATAATAATTTCGCACGCACATCACGTGCGTAGCCTGTTGTGGCTTGGTGATTTATGAAATATATTTTGACACTTTTACTTAATAACCGTATATTTTAATGAATTATTTTCTAAAGTATTTACAGTGTAAGTTTAAAAACCTATTTATTGTATTTAATTATCGGGTAACGTTTTGTCCGCGGGTAAAATAAAATGTTTTAATTTTAAAAAATGATTTATATTTTACGATAAAAACGCTCTTATTTGTCGTTTTTGTATTTTTTTTTCTAACCGCATTTACTTATTGTTTATTTAATGTTATTAGTGGAAGCGAATCGGCCCTTAACTTTAGTCATTTTGATTTACTGCTTATACGATACGGCAAAAGTTAAAGTGAAAGGTCTACCGTTCGACGGAAATACCGAGTATAGCTGTTTATATGTAGGCTATATTTGTGCGTTATTGTAGGTACCGGCATTCGCCCCTTTCACTAACTGTACTTTATTCTCGATTCTTTATAATATTACATCGTTGTATACAACATTTATTCCAACCCTTTTATAGCTAAATCTATTTTGAAATAGGTAGTTCCGTAAAAGCAATTTCGCTTTATTAGTACATTTAGCATACAATACGTGAAAATTTATGTGTTTATGAATCTACAGTGTGGTTATGTTGTTTTTACTTTTATTACCTTTACAATAATATTTTCCCTTTTTAATATTGTATGTTTATTTCTCGACTTCTTATAATGAACTACGTCTTTTTCATCAGTAGAATAAATACTTAACTTTATTTACTTACATACAAAGCTGTTTGTTAAATTATTCAGAAATTATTTATTTTGACCACAAGGATATTTTTAAAAGTATTATCGTGTAGAAGTATGAAGAAAATAAAATAATATCCGTAAACGATAGTTCTATTTTCCTAATACTTTAATTCAAATGCGTTTTTCACAATCTGTAAAAAAAATATTAGAATAATTATACACTGATACGTCGTTAACATTCTTATTAGACTTTGCAGTCGAAGTTAGAATAAAGCGTACCTCAAGGAGTATTTAAATAGGTGAAGTATTCGTGTGTTGTGTACTCCCCGAAAATGGATGGTTAAAACTTCACAGTCCTTATTTCAAGTGTCTCCTGAGACGTGGTACCTCCCGGTTACGAGACTTTAGAGTAAAATTAAGTACCTGACTTTCGTCTATTGTACGTTAGAAGATTGTACTCGTCGGTACGTTAGAAGTAAAAATCATTGCATCCAATCGTGCATTCACTCTTTGTATAACGACGGCAAGCAATTACATTTCAAATAGCTTGTGTGTCTTTTTTTTTTGGTTATTTATTTGCAAATGTATTAATCAACGGACTCCTGATCTCCGAAATAGGAAGCCACTAAACTATGTAAATAGATATTCATTAAGATCAGTACATCGGGCAATTTTTATTGGTGGGATCAAGATCGGGGGTAAACGGTAAAGAAATTTTAATTAAGGGTCACTCTTATTCAGACAGATTGCAGAAAATTTTGAATTTAAAAAAACATAATTTCTTTTATTAAAGTTCAAAATTATAATTTGAATAAATTTATAGGAGTATTTTGAATTAGGTCTTTTAAATGGACGCGTAATAAAGACTTTTTGTTTTACAGGCTTTTGTAAATAATTCTTTTCTTTTATATAGAAGTAAATATGTTTTTTTTCTTGAGGAGGGGGATAAACTGTTTTATTTTTCTTTGAAAAAAAGTGTATCTATTTCTCTAAATACTTATAAAGTAATTTATAACTATATCTAATATAGTTACATAAAATTAATTTATAGGCCTTAAAATTAATTTAAACTAACTTACGACCATGCAACTCAGCGTTACTGAGAGAACAGGTGGGCCCATAGCAATGAGATCAAGAAAACGTAGAGGCAGAAATGGTTGAATCTCTGTGCTGACCCAGATGAAAACCTTTGTGGCCAGCCATATCAACTGGTAATGAAACGGCTAGGAAGGCGCTTACCGCTTTTGACGGAGGAACGGGCTAGATTATTCCCGTTTAGCGAACGGGTGTTGTCGGGCCCCGCTGGTTTTGAACAGAGACAGTACACCTTATACGATGTGGTTACCGCCATAAATCGTCTCCAAAACAACCGAAGCCAGGTCCGGATGGAATTCCAGCGGCTGTCCTCAAGGGTCTTGCACGGCGGATCGCGGGGGATGTGGTCGATGTAGCTAATCAAGGCTTACGAACAGGCTCGTTCCCGGCATGCTGTAAGGAGGCCAGATTAGTCTTCCTCTCAAAACCAGTTTTTGGCAGTCGGAATGACAGCTACCGACAGCCCTCTGTCGCCGTAATAATATGGCTAAGGCGGTCGTACATATGTTAGCGACACAACTTATTGATGGAATTAGATGTGGCCGTGGACTACATAAGAATCAATTCGGCTTCCGGAAGGGACACTCAACAGTGCAAGCACTCTTGAAAATAACAGCCTGGGAAAACGGCATGAGGAGAGATACTTGGCGTACGAGAAGGCTACCGATGCTCATCCTCTTGGACGTTCGCAACGCGTTTGAATCAGTCTCATGGGACACCATTATTGAGATTTTACGAGGAAAGGGTGTCAGTGCGTATCTTCTCCAGCAGATGAGGGTTCTCTCCGGAAGAGATGAGTCTCCGACGAGATACAGCAAGGTGACCTGCGTTTTCAGATGTTAGGAGGGGTCCCGCAGGGTTCTGTGCTCGGCCCTCTCCTTTGGAATGTTGTCTTCGACGGAGTACTTCACCTTCAACTCCCGGAGAAGACGGAAGCTATCGCATACGCTGATGATTTGGCGATCCTAGTTGATAGCAGCTCTGAACAAGAACAGCAGGTTCGAGGCAGTTTGGCCCTCTCTCAAATTACCGGTTGGCTGGCGGATCACGGTCTACAATTGTCTCTACAGAAAAGCGAATATATTATTATAGCTGGTAGGTGAGTGGTTGGTCAGATAGACCTCTATATCGACCCACCGGGTTGGTCTAGTGGTTAACGCGTCTTCCCAAATCAGCTGATTTGGAAGTGGAGAGTTACAGCGTTCAAGTCCTAGTAAAGCCAGTTATTTTTAGATGGATTTGAATACTAGATCGTGGATACCGGTGTTCTTTGGTGGTTGGGATTCAATTAACCACACATCTCAGGAATGGTCGAACTGAGAATGTACAAGATTACACTTCATTTACACTCAAACATATCATCCTCTGAAGAATTATCTAAACGGTTACCGGAGGCTAAACAGGAAAGAAAGAAAGACCTGTATATCGAAGAGCATTCAATTCCACCAAACGGTACCGTTCATACCTTGGTGTAACTGTTGATGTATCATGCCGATTCAGTGACCATGTACTTGTAGTCTGTGAGCGGGCGGAGAGAACACTTTCAGCACTGAAGCGCCTTCTCTCGTCTCAACTGACGCCTCGTGCATCCAAAAGGAGAGTCATTGTGTTGATTACAACGTCTATCATGCTGTATGCTGCCCCGGTCTGGTGTACCACTCTGCAAATTAACAGAAATCTGGCCGGGCTTCGGAGCCTACATCGTCGATCGTTGCTTGAGATCATTCCAGTCTATCGAACAATCTGCTATGATGCTGCCTGCGTGTTAGCAGGCGGTCCCTCTATTGAGCTTCTGGTTAAGGGGAGGACAGAAAGATATGCCGGGAAGTCGGCGACTTTGGCACTTGATATAATTTGTACCGTCTTGCAAGAACGGAAGCAGGCCAGTGAAAAGGTTGTCTGGAAGAGGGTCTTGGTATTGGACCTGTGAGTATAGTGCTCGAGAAAGTGTGGTGACTTTCATTTTTATACCGCAGAGATGTTCACGGGGCATGGTAACTTGGTGGATACCTTCACCGTATAGGCAGGCGCGAGTCCCCTACTTGCTTGTATTTGAACATATGTTCGACTCCGTCGAAGGTACGCTGTTCAAGTACCCTGAATGGGAACAACAGCGGGCTCGCGCCGAAATCGCTAATTTTACACCAGCGACTCTCCTGTCATACATATTAACCACTCCAGCTCGTTGGAATGCGTTCAGCAATTATTCGGAGTCTGTCCTAAGGGCTAAAAATACTGAGGAATGGAGGAGAGGTATTTAAAAAACGGTGTTGGACAGCCCGAGCTACGAGGGCCGCATACCTTGTTACGTCGGTTCTAAAGAACAGCTGGGGACTCCAAGTAGGAAGCTCGGATAACATCAGGACCCGATATCTTCAGAGGGTGTTAGTTAAGACCATAGTCCCGGTGGGATGTATTCTCTGAGTACTCCTCATTTGAGGCAAAGGCATTTCAAGACCATAGTCTCGGTAGGGAACTTCCTTCTGGGGTTGCCCACTTGAGGCAAGGCAGAATTAAGCGAGATCCGGCTCCTGGGGTAGGGACTAGGTTTAGCATAGCTGGACCTGGCGCCCTTCATCAGAGGCTTAAGGCAGGCATAAATAGAAGATCTGACCGGCGAGCTGACCTGTCATGCCGGATCTAGAGCCGGTAGACGGGGAAACCCGTTAGAGTATTGGACACTCCTCTGGGTTGGGTTATACTTATTGTGGGTTCGGCTCAGGGAAAGGGAAATAAAAAAATTCAATTTATAAAGTGCTTATCATTTATCAAGATCTATAAATTTCACATTTTAGGCAATATGCATGTTATAACTTAATAGCAATACGTTAGCGTTACATGTTTTTGTATTCTTTAATTATTAATTTATTTAAGTTAAATATAATCTGTCTTTGTAAGCTTAAATTCTGTTCAGAAGATTGAATTGATGATCCTTTTGTCTATACCGTTGTATTAAAAATATTTTGTAACATTTATTAATTATCGGTAATGAATTTTCTAGTACGATGGAGAATACAGATACAGTTTTTTTGTACAAGATTCCATGAATCTTGTTTAGATGTTATCTTGGAATGTTTTGGATTAATAACGCTAGCTTATTTTCTTAATGTTTGTAAACGTGTTAGCGTACAGTTTTTATTTTATTCAGCTCGTCTCGCTTATCTTACTGGTTTCTAGATCAGCTGTTTTGATTCTTGACGAGTATTTTTTTCTGTTTTTAGCCTCTGGGGCCATCGTTTAGTGTTGCTTCCGTTTTAACATTGTTTTCGGCACACTAAATAAACCGTACAGTACAGTATTGTGTAACGCGAGCAACGTAACCCAAAGATAAGAGACCAGCAGAATTAACCCCGGGAAAAATTATTGCTGAACTATATGTAAACACTGATAATAGAGGGAGTACGCGTTAAATGTTTTTTAAGAATTCTATTTGTTATGTCTATGTTCTGTAGATAAATGAATAAAAGTTTGCGCATTAATTTTAGTGTTCTGCGTTAGTTAATGGATTTCGGGAATTTCCGCTACTTCAGTGTATATGCAGACAGTAACGGCAGAATTCGTGTTTAAATCTTGGGAATTTTCGCTTTACCAGTTCAGTAAAATAACTTTTCATTCTTGACTGTTGTCAAGAATACTTGTATTTGTATACACAAAAGAATAACTACCAAACTCACAGAGATGTCCAAAACACTAAATTTATTGTCATTATTTTAAAAAAATCATTCGTAAAAATTACTGTATGTTTCTACATACTGTATTATATTAATATGCAATTTCACCATTTCGTTATGCAGAGGTATTAGTAGGTTAAATTGAGGTAAATTTATAGGTAGTTCTATTAAAAAGTTACAGTGCACTAAAAATGTGTAAAATCGAGGGTTTCGTATAATTGACGTTCGTTATATAGAGGTTCGACTGTATGTATATATTTATAATTTTTTGTTGTTAATTTCGTATATTTTTAATTCATGAGTTTTAAAGCTATGTGTAATATGAATTGCATTTGTTATCTGCGTTTTCTGTTTCTAAAAATCTAATTTCACGTATCGATTTCAATTTTTATTTGTAATATTTGGATATGCAGCGGTTTACCCAATGTAATACTTTTTGCAGTCATCGTAATTTAATTTATATACTTCTGGGTTATTACATTTATCTAGTGAACAATCTATTTTTGTGCGGAACTGTGGCTTCTTGTTTCAAATCATACTGTCAACATTTTTAAAATCTCATTTTCGATAATTAGGAAATATGATGTGGTGATGTATAATTTTGTAAATACGAACGAGTTGTTTCGTTATTTATTCAGATTAATTATTCCAAATTTTAGGATTCTTTTGCATTTATTTAAATTTATATTGTAAAAAAAGTGACCCGATTAAATTTAACTCTAATATACTAGTATATAATATTATTATAAATATCACTTTTATAGTTGATTAATCTTGTTTTTCCATTTTCTGTTGCAGGTAAGCGTGATTAAGTTTGGTTGTTATGTACTTTAATAATAACGAAATTACAGGGTTGTGTAAGTACTTTTCACTGTTTTACTTTAAGTATCTTAATTTAAGATATGTGTTTTCATTACTACTATGAAGCACCGTGCACAACTTTATTCTAAAAACTTCTTTATTTTTGTAACGTTGTAAAGATTTTCGGGTAAGCGGAAATGTTTTATTAGCGGATGTATTTTATAAAAAAAAAGACCAAAACCATCTAAATAATAGTGTGTAATATGCAGCCTCTTCGACTACCTTGAAAGAATTAAATTTTTTTTTAACCATCAGGTTACGTTTTTCTTGGGAGTGAAAAAAATACAGATTTATAAATTGAGCGTCACTACAAGATTCTTTTCGAGAAGTATGATGACCGTTTTAAAAATATTTCAAAAATAAAATTTTACTGTATAGAATCACAATTTTTTTTATTTGTATTCCCCATTAGTATATCCAATATTTATTTCTATTGTGGAATATTTACCGATTTTGTTTGGCTCCTCTTAAAAGTTTCCAAAAATGTGGTAATCACCTAAATAAATAAAACTTTAATATCCCGGTTTTTATTTGCGTGCAAAATTTATAAATGTATGCAGTATATATAATAGTCTGATTATCAGGTATACCTTGAAAATTTGACATCCATCTCGAAGCATTACATATAAATAAAATAATTCAACCAAATCATAAATAACTTTAATAGTTTTGCGTTCCGTTTAGTATTCTATACAGAAGGATTGGTCATTATTTTAAGGGGTATTTTAATGATCCTGCTTTACCTGAAGAGCTTTTCAGCGATTAAGCTCACCACGGAGCCAGTGTAAGGATTGTCCGATCATGTACAGGTCCACAGGCAGATCACCTACTTTTTAATATTGATAACAATAATTCACCTGCTTCCTAGTCCTTTTCTTTTACCGTGGATTAAACTTGCGGTTCTGATGTTACGAACCCGTTCCAAAGAAGAATGAATTAAAATACAGAAAGGTGTATATTGCTTCGAAGTGTTGGCACATTGCGGCGAGATCGTGCTTTTTCAACAACCCCAAACCATATAATCGGGGAACGCCCAGTCGTAAAAGGCGGGCGTTCCTATACTCTACGTAATGTCATATGATTTTTTATCACGACTAATTAATTTTGCGCTAATCATAAATTTCCACATTTCTTTTATCTACTAATTCTTAAGAAATAAACTTAAACTTTCTAAGGAATAAACTTACCCGTATCACGTAGTGGCTTGCTGATGAGTTTGATCTTGATGTTTTCTACAGGACACATAATTTTGAGGATGGGCGATGTTATTCCTTTGGGAATCGTGTACTCTTATATCTGGAGAATATCCAGTTTTGATAACGGTTTAGATTAATCAGCATGTTCTTTCCAGACTGAGTAAAAGTGCTTTTATTCCGCAAGGGATCGTGAGCAAAATGAGCGTTCTTTGTTTGGAGACGGCCTTGAACCTTCCTCTGAATGGAATCGTCAAGTTCGTACTGCGGTCTCTGAGAGTAGATAGTTCCTTCTTACGACCTACTCCTTTTCTTATCCTTTTTCCCCCTTTGATTCTTTGACTGTAGTTCTAATCCGTTTAAGGATACCGGGGACTGTAAGCTCTGTTTCCTGTCTGGTTACTGCGCAATAAGCGAACTTGCCTAACGGTAAAAATCAGCGTATAATTAATTTTTTTTAAACATTTTAAAGATTAAATCGTGAAAGATTGGTTGCCAAAATGGAACTAATTCTTTTTTCCCTTTTATTTGAAATGGATCTATTTGAAGTAATCGGTTCGCACGTATGTAGTAGTAAAAGTTTCTTTATTGCGTTTTACCTAAATAGCAGTTGGCCGATTTTCAATCCAGGTCTGTAGCGTAATAATCACCCTAGAAGAGAACGGTCCCGAAGCGGTAATGTGTTTTCTCAACAGATACACACACAGACACTGGGTCAAGGCCTAACCGGGCCAACCAGTAAGGTACAGTAGACATTATGTCGTGGATGAAAGAGGGTTGGTGGCCGGTCGTCGAGCTAGAACTTTTAATTCTATCCATCAGTTACTAACAACCGACGCATTTACTTTCCTTTACACCGTAGCTAAAAGACCCTTTAAGCCTTTTGACAAATAAGTAATGAGTGTAGATTTAGTTTATCTCTAACGTTCTTTTCCTTTCCGTTTGATGGTATAGAATATTTAACGCGTGTAGGACGTTTGTTATTGATGTTAGTTTTGCGAAAAGTTTGTTTTTTCGTAAGTACTTTTTTTCTTTAGATTTTAACATAAAATAGAATTGTTGTAATATTAATTATCTCTTTATTCGAATTTGTTTTGTTTGCTATTTTTGAGTTAATACCGTTTTTATACAAAAAAATTAAGTGTTTTGGGTGTATTTTTATTTAGAAATTATATTTGTATATTTGAAAATAGGAAATGTGCCGAATAAATTTTGCGATTGATGTGATTGATTTTGCGATTGTATTTATTTGTTCTTTTTTTTTAATATATATTTGCAGTTAAAATAATTTACTCTTAAAACTGCAGAATTTGTTTGGAGAGCAAATGAAAATAAAAGTCTCTGTAGTGCATCGGTCTTTTCGGTTTGTCGATAACTTTCGTATCAGTACTGATTTTTCGTTAAAACTTTTTCGGGATTATTTACAATCGTCGGATGGAAACTTTGGCTTAATTGATTACGCCGCCATACTTATTCAGCGGTCAGTTGTACAATTTACGGATTTTTTTTTTTATCTATTTTTTCATCTTTAGTATAATTTACTATTTACTAAAGTCATTCAAAAATTCGGTGTAAGTCGATTGTGAACTTATTTGTTGGTATTACGCTTACGTTCTAATTAATGTGTACGTATATAAAGTGAAAGCTATTAATCGTCTTTCATTCCTTTCTGATATCGTATTTAATAAATCTTCATTTATTTTCTGTACACATACTTAGTAACATAGGAACTGTTTAATTCCTGGTAAAGCAGGTTTTACAGATATATTTTCAGCTGATCGTGCAAAATCATTGATCGGTATGCGCTTCTGTTCCGGTTAAAAATCCCCCAATCCGGTTAGTGATTGCGGGTGGGACGGACGTTCGTTGCTTAGAAGGGGGCCCCATGAGTTTTCCTCTTGGCGGTGAATTTGTCCCGTTCTGCGGTTCCTCCTTAGTTAAGATCGTCCTTTCTCACTACCTACCTCTTTTCCGTATTATTGATTTTGTCTTCTCCATTTTGAGTTCTGCGGTTGTAGCTTGTGCTCGGTTCATCCTTAGGATGCGGGGATCTCTGTTTTATGATTGTGACAATTTTGCCGCACAGCTTAGTTATGTAGTTTGCTAAACAGTTCTCCGTAGCAGGTTCGTTATTTTAATTAATATATATTATTTTACATAAGAAGATAATATAATTAATATGTTTCAGTTAAATATAGTACTGAAATGATAGAACAAGATCGATCGATCATTCTCCCCGTTTATGTACGTTTAAACATGACGTGTGCAGAAATACGGCAAAATTATTTCAATAATTCGATGTGATTTGGTAAGGAAGGTGCCTCTTATAGACCGATCCGGGATTCTGATTTTCCTGTTCAGAACTTCCCAAGTAATTCTAACGATTAAAGTTCTTATTGGATACAGTCGGGTTACCTGTATCCCTAAAATGCGTATGCAAAAATGATGTGTAATGTATTATTCCCCTTTCCCTGTTCATGCAAAATACTTAGTTAATGTATGGAACGTAGGAGAGGTTTTATTCTGTAAAACACTTAATCTGACAAATTAAGATAAAATGCGCTAATGATCTTAGACGTTCACGTATTATTACATTACGTCATCGGTTTATGATCTGGGTGATCACCGATTTCCAATTTGTAAAAATAGTAACATCTCAATATAAATTTATTACCGAAAATATTTTTATGTATAATTTGAGCGTTGAAATTGTGAAACACAATTTATATTGTGCGTTTTCTAAATGAGTATTTCTTAAATATTAATTAATTAATTTTTTGTTGTCATATTCTACTGGCGTTTATGAGCGTATGATTTTTCTTATAATTTTGAGAATTACTAAAATTATGAGATTTAAATCAAGTTGAATGTTAAAACTATTAAGAACTTTACTATAAAAATGTACTATAAAGTGAACGATCTTTTTAAAAATATTTTTTAATATATTTTTTTTTTTCATAATTGACTATGCACATATATAGTTTAAAGGAATCCTTTTAAATACTCATAAGAAACATTTTAATAAACGATGTCCCGATTTCATAAGATAGTTTCTTCTTTCATTTTTTTTACACTTAAGAAAATATCCACCGCTGTTTGTCATTTTGTTTATCGAATTTTTATTCACTTGATATCATTCTCGCCAGTGAGATGTCACTTTAATAGCTACGTCATAAAAATCGGTGTTAGGGAGGCATAAAAAAATCATTACCTGAACACACCACACCCCTAGATTAACGTACTAAAAATGATGATATCTTTCTACGGCAGGGAAAAATAGTAGAAATTTTTTAAATTATCATTTTATGAGGAAGGATTTATTTACGCATTTTTGATAAACGCATCAAAACTTAGTTCAATTTTTGTTCTTTTACTTAATATTTCTTATTCTTTGGTTAATCACTCTTTCGACACGTTTCAACCGATCGTTTTCAATTTTCTCGATCCCGAGCATATTCCTTCATTTGTTTATAGATTCTTGCTTTCTTAATCGCTAGAAAAATCACAACTTCCTGTATCATTTTTCGTGTGATACGTCACTGAAAATAGTTTTTCTGTAGAATATGCCCCCCAAACTAAATGTTTTCCTCTTCCTTATCGTCTTCATCAAATTCTCTACCTCTCCTATTCTTAATAATTCCCCATTTCTTATTTAAGGTAGTAATAATGTACTGCTTCATTCCAAAAAGAGACGTTAGTTTGTTTAAATTTTATTTGATTATATTTTAATATTCCGTTAATTAAAGAAAAACATATATACGATATATTGGTGGAAAGAAGTTGATTTTAATTGAAAAAATTATTGTTCAAATGATAGGGGATAAAGTTTATTTATTAATATAACAGAGAGGATCTTCAAAGAGGGTATATATTTATGTTGTCAGATCTGATAAATCATATTCATTACCGATGGGCTTCTCCAGAGACTAGCATCTTTTCTATTATAAAAACTCGTATCGAGAGGGCTGTGTGTCATGTAGTACCAGTAAAAAGGGGTGTGCACGCTGATCGTACGTGATTGACATATGTTCCTTTATTGAGGGGAAGACGCGGCATCAAATGACTTTTTATTTTCGTTTTTAATTGGAACTCTTTCCGGGGAAGAGAGAAGAGTAGGTTTATCGTATCATAATATACTATTATTTAAACTATTGAATTTTAATTGGGAGATACCCTTCCCCTTTTTGATAACTTTTTTTTTTTTTTATTATTACTGTTTTTCAAAATCATTTATTTAACTCTTTTAATAGTTACAGAGAATTACAGTGAATAAAAACCTCTTCCGTTTTGTTTTATGAATGCAGGTTTCCATTGATTTTTTTTTTGTTGAGAATTGTAATATTTTTTTCTTGTAATTAGTAGTTAATGTAGTAAGATAAACTTCACGAATACTTTGTCAGTCAGCTTATCTAATACGTTGATCTCTTATTTATAACGTGCAATTCAAAAATTAATTAAGGATTCTGCTATTAAAGATCGAAACAAAACATTAAACATTGTTATGATTAGTCGTTAATGGATATTTTGTCTATTTTTTTTTACTAATTAGTCCTAATGTATGTTACGACTTTCCTATCGCAGATTTTTATCTTACATAAACTCCATTTTATCTAAGATTTTTAAAATTTTAAATAATGGAAGTGTTTATGCAGGATATATTGTATTAATGGTTGTGACGCATATAAAATATTCAACCGATTAGAGATTAGAGTTGGTTTTTTTTTGTCAATAAGTTAACAAATTATAAAAAAATGTCGCTTGTAGAATTAGATATGACATGAATATTGTTGGAAATAATAAAAAAATAATTAGTGATATTAAAGATTCTGAGTCGCTTTATATGTTATCGGGTCGAGGTAGTCGATTTCCTTTGTCGTCAAGCGTTTAGGAACGCCACTTTTGGATTGTCGATTGAAAACGGTTTGAGGTAAATGAGTTTCCGACCGTTGGTAACAATAAGCCGAGATAAATTTAAAAAACTATATTGTCATTGAAATAATCAGCGGAAGGATATCTGTAAAGAGTCATTCTTTTCCGATCAGGCAAATCAAGTTAGCGTTCGGGTTTGTCATGTCTTCTAATGATAATACTTCCTAAATAACTAACGCCATACATTTTTTATATTTTACTCGACGCGAAATTATGGCGGTTATTTCGACTAGCCTGCGGAGTTAATTAGGGTCGAGAAATAGACCAGCCGGTTAAATTTTTTGAAACTGTTAGTCTTAACATTTAAATATTAGCTTTCCTCTATCTAGAAAGGAGCACTTTTGATATTAGTTTTACGATTACTTTACGAATATACACTGTTTACGTATAATATATTTTAAATACGGCTTCGTTCAACTATGTCTTGAAACTGGGATTTTTCTTATTTAAATCCAGTTACAAATATTTTATACCCGTCGTTGTTTATTGTATTCACTTTTGTGAAAGGTCCTTTCTCGAGCATACAAAGGAATTTTTTTTTTTTCATTTGTACCCTCCTGTTTGTAAATTACGAGGGATATCTCTAAAGCTAAAGTAAAGACCGCTGGGAAATTTCTCTGCTTAAGGTTGGCGAACCTGTGTCGTTCATGGCCACGCTAGTAATGTACACACTGCATTGTTGTCTGTAAGTCGTCGCGTTGTAGTATCTTTGATTACGTGTGAGTTATTACGTTATGAAATCAATAGGAAAATCGATGTTGCCGCCGACTGTGAAATACGTGGAGTCATACCGTCAAAACGTTAAGCCGGCTGAAATTCGTAGGCATTTGGTTGCTGTGTTCGGTGATAATGTAATGAATGAAAGAAACGTCCGAAAATAGTGTGAAAGGTTTAGAAATAACAAAATTAATGTGCAAGATCGAGAACGTTCGGGAGGCCTTCGATAATCACCGAGGACTTGTTGAAACGACTGGATAATGAAATCAGAAAAGATCGTTGCTCAACTATTTCCGACTGGGCTCTTCTTTTTCCTGATGTTTCAAGACCCGTTACCGGTCGCATTGTTCATGACCGTTTAAGCTCCAGAAAGGTTTGTGCACGTCGGGTGCCGCACGTCTTAACGAAACGTCACAAAAAAAATCCGAATGGGATCTGCTTTGGAATTTTTGATGCGCTACACAGAAAAAGGCGATCGGTTCCTTAATTCGATTATTACCGGCGATGAAACATGGATTTCGTATTACACGCCAGAGAGAACGGCAGTCAAGTGAATGGCGTCATCCTCGATCACCATCCAGACCGAGAAAGGTCAGGCCACAGCCGTTTGGACGCAAACTGATGGCTACAGTTTTTTGGGATCGATTTGGCGTACAGCTGATCGATTTCATGCCGCGTGGAACGACTATAAATTCATAAGCCTACTGCGAAACTCCGTGTGAGTTACGGCACGCCATTCAAAATCCGCGACGTGGGCTACTGACCGACGGCGTCGCCCTGCTAGACGATAATGCACGTCCACATGTTGCGGGTCCGACACGTGATTTACTGAGAACATTTGAATGGGAAATTTACGATTACCCACCATATAGTCTGGACTTAGTTCCTTCTGATTACCGTTTGTTTGGGAAATTGAAAGACGTTTTGAGTGGTAAGCGATTCTCGGGTGACGATGAACATAAAAATGCTGTTAATCAGCGGCTAAATGGACTGGCGGCAAAATATTACGACGAAGATATATTGAAGCTGATGTATCGCTACGATAAATATTTTAATTCGTGTGGTGATCATTTAGAGAAGTAGTATAAGGTATGTAGTTTAAGAGAAATAAAAATATATATAAAGTTTTCAGGATAATTTTTTTTTTTACAATGTATCGCTCTTTACTTAGAGATAACCTCTCATATTATTATTATTTTAATGGCTATTTATTTTCTGGTGTTCATACTTAATTAATTTTCTGTTTCGGTCAATCTGTGAAGATAAACAGTTTGGCTAATATGTTGTCATACTATATTTAATGTTAGGTCGATAATAACTTTTTGTGGTTGTTCACTCGATATAACTGCAATAAAGCAATATATAATTTAGTTATACTTGCTTTTACAAAGTTGCGATTGATTACTGCCATGTAAAACTGTTCTTCGTCACGTTCTTTATTAGGGGAGTTATGCAGTATTGCGGTTTAAATAATCAAGCAGTCTTTATCGGTAATGTGCTATCAAAATAGTCAGTATTCTATTGTAATTATTTTAAATCAATCTAACTGATACTTTTAATTTTTGTTCCTAATTGTTGATCTTTCCTGTATATAGATAGAAGCCCTTTTTATATCCACGTCTAGATTACTTTTATTTTTGTTTATCCAACTTGCGTAATAGTACTTTTATTTATTATAAAAACCATTTTATTTTGATTGTACGCCTTTATTTTTTCTGCATTTCATATTGTTTTTTTTTTTTTTTTAATTTCAAGTTCATAATTAATTATTCAGTCAAATCCCTTTGCATCTTCAAAGGACTCCTTTAATTTAACTTTTGGTTTTTTTGTGTATTTTTGACGTTATTTTAAACATTTCTGGGTGTTGAATTAGTTTGTCAAGGTTTTTTTTTATTAAAAAACCAATGAAAGCGGTGGAATTGACATGCTGATTATTATAATTGTTTCTGTGAATAAAGCAATGAGATTTATTTTTCTAATATGCCCAACGTGAGATGCTTATTGACTGATGATCATTGCACTGCCATTTTTTTTTTTTTTTGTGCGATGTGTTCTTTAATCAGGCTGCCTTACTGTTATTTGCAGTTATTTCTAACAGGCACGTGTTAGACGGTCGGGTTACGAATGAAGATATATGTAAAAGAGAGGCAACATTTTCGTCTTGTATTAATTCAGTAAGCGTTCCGATACGATAAGCAACAAACAGTTCATTTATGTATATCGGTTATTTGATTTATTACTTTATTACGCAAATAATTTAAATTTCTTTTTTTTTTGTTTTCATCCCTTACATCCGTATCATCCGTACCAATTTCGTATTATTTTTTTTTTTTTTACTCTTACCACTAAAATGCATCCGTAATTCCGACATATAGCTTTAGTATCAGCGTAGTTCATTTTTAGTCTCGTATTAGAGAACGCTTTGAAGTGGCCGTTACACCAGTTCTATTTTTAGGAAGTGTATTTGAGCAATTGGAAGTTCAAAATTAATCTCAAAGAGACTTTTTGCCCGCTCAGCTGTATTTATGAGTACACGTTCTTATAATTTAAAAACCCATAATGGTTTTATGTGATGTCATCAGTTTCCATATATTTGAATGGAAAAGTTGCCCTGTAATTAAATGTCGTTATTAATGTTGCGTTTCAATTCGGTTCAACCTTTACTGTGGTTCCCTATTTTTTATTTATTTTTTTTCAATATATTAGAAAGAACTAGGAAACCTGACTACCCTATATGTACCTCAGCCTTAAGATTGAATTTTGTATGCAGTTAAGAGTCCGTGAACAGGTGACAAATACTTTTCTCACTATCAAACTTTACAGACAACAAAGAAGCGATCACTCGATCAGATCCTTTCATTCTTAACACGGTTCGATCGGGTGTTTAAATCCATAGAAAACTTGCTTGAAGGAAAGTATCAAGAATAAAAAAAGTAAAAGAGATGGATAATATGATTAATAAAAAAAGTGGGATAAAGGTACAACAGTCCATCACAAGGAGTATTTCAGTTCCTACAGTGATCTCCATTGCACCTGTAATTCCGCGGATGAATTTATCTTTATGGTGAACGGGTTACTTTACATTACAGATCATTAACTTTGTGAATCAAGTTGACGAATACATTGCTACAGATTTCTTTTACCTCCAAATATCGAAACTACTCGGTTTAGGTTGAAGTTTCCATGTGGAAAACGCTTGTTTATCGTAAAACTTTATGCCTTCCTCATCCAGATCCCCTTGAAGGTTAGATTTGGTTTTTTTTCAGCGATAGCCGCAAGGTTCGATTTCCGTTCTCGAGTTTTTCACGTGTAATCTCGATATGTCCCTCATCTCCTATAGTAGTTTGATGTCGAAGAAAGCCATTCGACTGTAAAAGAAACCCCGTAATTGGAAAATTGAAGTAAAGTTTTTGTTGCTAATTAATAATTTTTTAGTATAATAATTTATTTAGCGATGTTATTTTCCCTAAAAAACTTCACTTTGGATCAGTGAATGTTGTTCAGATGAAGGGAAAAAATGTTTTTATTAATTACAATGATGAGGAATTATTATTATTATTTTTTAATGATTTCGTACATTTTAAATTGTGTTTGGTTTTATATTAAAATATTCAGTCATGTGTGTGTGTTTTTTTTAACGACGAATAATGAAGCGTACGTACACCTTCGATTTAATTATAATTTAAAGAAAGTTCACGAGTACTACTACAGGAAAAATGCATATTTCAGTAATTATTTTATAATAACTACGTTTGAAGTTATACACCTTTAATTTGTTAGTAATTTCTGTAGTTTGTTATTAATTTAGTATTCATTAAAAAGTGTTATAAGAGGTTAATTTTTAACTATGCAAATGTGTGTGAATATTTATGCTCATGCACATACGCTATAAAAAAATATCCGAGTAAGGTAAATGTACTCTTATGGTAATTTGTTTACAGTTTATTTAAAACAAAAACAAAAACTTCCCTTTTCTCTGTCTTCATTAGCTATTAATGTTGTTATGCTTCCGATACGATCTGTTTTTGTTTAGTATAACGTTACTATAATTCTCTTTCATATGAATTATTGAATATTTAAATGTTTTAATATTTTGTTTTCTTATTATAATGTCGTACCTTTTACTCATGATAATCTATAGACATTTATTTTATAAAAACAAATAATAATAAGAAAGTAAACAAATTATTTTTTCAGTTGAACATCAGGTTACCAGCCGCCTTTTTAAGTTTTTACAAAAACGATGAAAGAAAAAAATATTGTTTGTACAAATTGTTTTTCAAAATATTCGCCTTTAAGATTTATACACTTTTGCATGCGTTCGAACCAATTCTCGAAAAATGTTTTCCATTTTGAAGTTGGTACCTCAAAAACATGGTTGTGGAAGGATTCAACAGCTTCTTGAGGGGATGAAAATCGCTGTACACGCACTTTTTATTTTGACATTCGGTAACAAAAAGAAATTAGGCAATAAATCAGATGAATACGGGTAATGAGACGTTAATTCAATGTTTTTCTCCGTTAAATATTTGACGTGATGTGTGAGTGCTGACATTGTCATGATGAATCATGACATCTGATTTCATTATGACCCCTGGCAAAGAAACTCGTATACCGTTCAGTATTAGCTGTTCTTCGACCCTCTAAAGCAATGGTTGCTATCTGTCCAGTATAATCGGAAAAAAGCGATCATTTTCTTGAAAGTCCTTCACGAACAGCCACTTTTGTTAGATTCAGTTCGTCTTCGAACACCCAAATCGTTGTTTGTTGCTTAGTTTTCGGCTCGTACTAATATATCCAAATTTCTTCTCCTGTTACGACGTTGTATACGGATTTTGCGTTTCCCTAAACCGATTGACACGAGCCTGTTTTTGAGTTTCGGTCAAATTATGCGGAATCCATCGGGAACAGATGTTTTTCACAACTAAATGTTTATGCAAAATCGAATGTACTGTACTCCTCAATGTGCCTAAGGATGCCTTTATCTTATGGTAAGTCACATGCCGATCCTCTTCAGTCATGTTACGCACAGAATGGATGTATTTTGGAACAACAATCGATTTTGGTCGACCTTCACGAAATTCATCGCCGATGGAAGCATGTCCACGACGAAATTCCGCTAACCGATTCTAAATAGTCTTTTGATAATGATTCATTACCAAATGTTGAACGAAGCGATTCTAAGCATTATTGTTGAGTTATGCCCTTACTAAAATCGTAAAAAATCATCCAACGAAAACCTTCATGTAAAATTTCCATTTTTTTCACAAAATGTTTTTTTTTAAACGCTTTAAACAAATTACTCGGCCGATTTCTCGGCTGCCACTGATGTAACAATAAAAAAAGTCAGATTTTACAACAATAGCAATGTCACATCTCAATAGCGCCATCTAGTGGTCGTTTGTTAAAACTTAAAAGGCGACCTCCCTATTATGTAATTTATAATATAAGGAAAGATTTGAGGAGGTTTGGCTTCAAACTGTAAGTACCTTAATTTTGGATGTGTAGTTTAAGTAGACATAGCATATGGGAAACGAAATCCTGGTTTTGTCCAACAGGGCTGACCCTTCAACCGCACTAATGTTAAGGACCTTTAAAGGTTCCTACGTCCAAAGTAAGGATTCAGTCGATTATTAGACAGATGCACAAAAACCACCACAGAAGGAATCGATCAACGGTGGGGGAATAATAACCAATAACCGGAATAAATTAAAGCGTATTGGACATGTAGAAAAGGATTATGTACCTACAGAAAGACAGCAGAACGAAACAAACGATCCTCTCCTCTCTACCAAAAGATTCTCTTAGGTCTATAACTTGGGCAACAATTCCATCACAATTCCTCTGGACGATCACGTTTCCAAGAAATTTCTTTTTCCTCTAGATATTAAAAAACCACTGCAGGACAGGTTTGAGTTTTCCTCGAGGAAAATTCTCGTCCGTTTCCAGAATTATACTAGCTGTTCAGATTCCCGCCGGATAGTTGACGTTTTAAAGTCTGTGAATCCAGAAGTAATGGAATTATGAAAAAATTCTTTATCTATTAGGATGCGTGTTAGTGTTTATTTTGTTTACAATATCCAATACGGTTTATTTTAAAATTGGTAAATTTCCTTTGTTAGCTTAGAAATTTTGGTGATTATTTAGCGAGGAAAAAAGTAAGGAGTTAAAGATGATGTTATGTAGAAGACTTGTAAAATTTTACTTCTGCGCATTAGTTTTGTTAAAAAATAATCTCACGGATTACGTTTCGATGTACTGTAACATGGTTTTTTAAAATCAAAAAAGTATCCGAAAATATTAATTTTTTACGTATCGACTTAAATCTTCCTTTGTATGAGTGTGATAAATGTAGACGACGTAGTTTTATAATGATGGGAAGGAATAAATTTTTAAAATGGTTACAAAGCCGATTATTGCAATTTGAACAATTTTTAAATATATTTTAATAGAAAACCCAGAATTTTTATTGTTTTATTAATTTAACAGATAAAAAAAGTCATTTTTAATGGTGGGAAGAGTTTAAATTTTAAGAAACGAAGTTCCGCAACATCTTTGCCATTTGTTTTTTTTAAACCTTGTTTAATTTATAAACAAATTCTTGCTTGATTAATAATAATAATTTTATCTTTAGTCAAGAAAATAGTTGAGTTTTTTGTTATTGCAGATATTTTGTCCGAAGAAGGAATCAAACGAAGATCTGACTATTACGATCTTTTTAAAAGTTGTTTTAATTCCTAATGAAAGAGGGTTATTTTAAAATGAAATCTCAGCGATTCTAATCAAACATCGATTTTGAAATCGTTTTTTCATTTTATATTTTATCAAATAATAGTTTAGAATAGAAATAGCAGTAAAGTAAAGCATTTCAATGTAAAAGAATTTAAATGTTTATTGTTATTATTTCCGACGGGTATTTTTCTTGGATATAACTTAAATACTATTCATTTTTCGCTGGAAATGATGCCAACAGGAAACTGTTTTGTATCAAATTCGTCGAAGAAAGTTTGTTTTAATAATTTTTCTTTTATTTCCTTTTTAAATTTTATAGTTATGAACAATCTCTTATCTATAATACAACCGAACATATCTTTTAGTTAATACAACGGGAAATGCCTTCTTAAGTCTTTTCCGTTATTCCCCTTCCATCTGACCAACGAATAATCGAAAGAATGCCCTATTTGTAACTCTTTATCACGCCAGTAGTAATTGATGACGATGAATTATATTTATTGAAGATATCGTTATGAACCTTTTGAGTGACGTATTTTTTACATTGAACAGTAATATACGAGTATATTACATTACGTGCTACAACGATCAGTATTTAATAATTATTTTTAATTTAATATTACTTCCTTTTCATTTTTTATTATTTTTAAATCGTTACTTCTGTATTGTATTCCTTTATTTCCTACAAAAAGCCTTATCAACATTGTTAGTCTTAAGATCACTGGAACTACTATTCGCATCTATACAATAAAGGCGATTAATAATTTCTAATAAAAAATGTAAAATAACTTTGTATCCCAAATAGTAGGTGGTAAAGGTATCGGATTGGAAGTAAGGTTACTGATGATTTGTTTACTGTTCACGTTTAATTGACAGTAATTATTTTCTTCCGGTTTAATTCCCCTCATAAGGAGAGACTTTACTATAAATTTGTGTGCGAGATAATTCGTTAAAAACGTTTTTCTCTTACATTCAGCTCTGGAATATTTTTTCTGCGCTAAACACAGTGCCAGAGGTAACTGAAAAACTAATACGTTTTCGTTATTTGAGAATATTTCTGTAACAGCTGTTTTCGATGTTTATCAGCATTTAGGCGATAAAGCTAACGTTTAATTTATTCATATTAATATTTCGTGGTAGTTTCAACTTTATCATTTATATTTTTTCCTATCTTGTTTTTTACCGTTGTCAGATTCCGACAGGTATTTGTTTCTACTGCCAACCGTTCTTTATTGATCCTTTAGTTCGTTTGTCGTGAGACTCCTTTGTTTTTTTTTTTTTGTTTAGCCTCCGGGAATTAACGTTCAGGTATTACTTCAGAGGATGAATGAGGATGATATGTATGAGTGTAAATGAAGTGTAGAATGAAATGTAAATGAAGTGTACAGTCTCAGTTCGACCATTCCGGAGATGTATGGTTAATTGAAACCCAACCACCAAAGAACACCGGTATCCACGATCTAGTATTCAAATCCGTGTAAAAATAACTGACTTTTCTAGGACTAGAACCAAAAGACTAGACCTACCCGGCGTGTTCTGTACTTGTAGGCTGTGTTAAATGTTTCTTATCTTAGTCTCCTTTGCAGATCTCAATTACGTCTTAACTGAAAAAAAATATGTGCTTGGTATTTTGGCTACTTTAATGGCCACATCTTTATAAAACACTCCGTCTGATTCTCATCGTGGATATTAGATAATTATATCGGTTACATTCTAGTGGTTTTCTTTTACCGGGTGATGTTCAGCTCCCTGTTTTCTGATTAATCCATTGCAACGTCTTATCTCGAATCTGAATCTTCTTGTGAGATAGACAGTGCACCAGTGATTATTAAAGTTTTCTTCTAATTTAGTCTCAGTTTCTGATCTGCCTAATCGAGCCTTTTTCCTTAATCAAATTTACGTTTTGGTCGAGATGCTACTACTGGCTTTTTTCTGCGTAACTATATTATTCTTTTTATTACGGTTTAATAGTTTTTAAAAAGTATCAAATGTCATATATAATAGTTTTAATTGAGTTAGTTTTCCTGGTATTTAAAACGTAATTTTAATTAGAGTATACGTGTGTTTATCATATTATTTATTTTATCTTGTTTTAATTCCGTTTATTGACATCACAATAGTTTATAAAATTGTACGATATCTATTTAAATAATTAACAAGCTGTTACATTATCAGTAGGTTATTTGATTCCTTTTACTATTTCCTTTATTTCTAAATACGTATTATTTTGCGATAGTTGTAGTTAACAATAATAATAGTGTATATATATATATATATATATATAGCACACTATTTATTTTTATTGTGATAGTATATTTTTTGCCGAATTAGTGTTTATTATAAATTAATGTTTTTTTAAGTATGACTTTAGTTGTTGGATCATTTTATTTATTTAATTATTTATTTATTGGTTTGTAAATTGTTGTTATTAGAAACATTTCCATCGGTTTGATTTTAACGATCGCTTAATTACTACGTAAATTTATTTATTTTATTTTTTTTACCTTTTAGTGTTTTCGCAGATTTTAAACAAATGTAAACGTGTTTGCGCACACGCGTGCTTTTTTCTGTTAAAGGTTATAAATGTTCCGTGTGATTCATTCTTTATATATGTTGAAGCATTAAAGGTTTTACCTTTACCCTATTCGGTTTGTATAGTATTTACGTTAAAGCGCTTGTTTGCCGGCTTCGATGATTATATATCTTGGCCTTGATACTGCGTCGTTCTTTTCTTTTCTTCTTTCTAGTTGCTTCTTACTTTTTTATTTAGTAATTCTTTTAAAATGCAGAAAGGGATTTAAGATTTGCCGACTCGTTTCTTAATCTCTTAGTCATGATTTTAACACCGCTCTGCGATTCTTCTGGAATCGGCGGCGGTCGGGTCGGATTATAATGTTAGCGTTATCCTTGCTTAAATAAATAACCTTTATAAAAACACTCGGGAATTTTAATAACAATTTTAAACTATATTATCCGGTAAGTAAATTTGTATTTCAACGGTAAAAACCATTTCATATACGTTTGGTTTTTCTCTATTTATATAACTATATTTTTCTTTTATTTCTTTAATCGTTTTGCTTTATTCTATAAATAAACCAATTTAACTTTGTAAACATATTTGTAATGGTTATTCTTGTTAAATATTGTATTGTTTTACTTTCGAAATTGTTTTTATAAAGGTTTCTGTAAATGTCTTATTTACAGAAGTCAATTTTTTTTTTTAATTATATTTTAAACTAAAATTAATACGTAGTATTGCTTAATTTGTTGTGTTTGTTTTAGTTTCGATATTATTTCTATTCGCACTAAAATAAAAATATACTCGTACAAGGAGAAAAAAAGAAATACATATTTCTTATTTTTGTTTGCAGATAATCTATTAAATTACTTATCTTGTTAATATATTCAAGTTGTCATTACTCGTTATCACTTTTCTCCTTTGCACTAGATTTGTCGCTTTCTATTTGCCTAATAATATTCTCGCTTTTACTCGTACATAAACCATTTTAATTCGTACATTTTTAAAAATAAATACATTTACTTGGTTCTCACATGCAAGGAAAGTCAGGAAAATATCAATTTAGTCGGGAAACGTCAAGAATTTTTAGAAAAAATCAGGAAAAATCACAAAAAAATTCGGAGAATTTAATTTTTGTTACCGAGTAAAGATTGTGTTTGTTATTAATAAACTATTTTTTAAGTAATGCCAAAATATATTTTGTATACTAACCCGGCGTCGGAATGTGACGACCCCGTCGCAACAACGTGTCTCAAGCAGCCAAGTGTCCTGTTCTTACTTACATTCCCTAATTATTATTTTATATTAAAGGAGTGATATTCTAAATTGCAGTTAATTTTTTCACGGTGAAATTTTAACAAAAAGTTATTGAAAAATTAAAATTTTTAACTGTTTACCTGGAATTTGTCTGGAACCATCATGATTTTTTTTGTATTTTAGGCAATAATTGCTTTTAAAAAAAATTTTTTAATTGCTTTTAATTTATAAAGACTCTTGTTTAATGACGAGTGGTTAGGTACAGGGCGATCGCCGCTCCCAACACTCGACAACGCGAAATTCACATAATAGTAAGACTCCCACACTTAGTTTTTCATTTCATGAAGACGGAGAACGATGTACGAGGTAGATGAGCCCAGAAGTCGCCAGCCGGAAGAGAAAAGGGCCTGCACTTTCCCCGTGATGTCCTTTTCAGGACCACGGGACAATATGAGGTTTACGGCCTGTAATTTGATTACAGCCGGTTCACGGAAAGGCAAGCCAATGAAGAAGAAGAAGAAAAGGAGAACGAAGATCAAAAATCAACTCGCCACCGCGGACTGGAATTCGGCCGACCGAGCCCAACCGAGATGCAGCAGCGATGACAGCCAGAGCGAAAAAAGCCCCGTAACTTCACCTCACCAAATTTTCCTCCGGAAAGGGGAGCGCATTGCTTCCTCCAAACACTAGGGCCCCCGGAAGGCGTATTTCTGTTAGGCCTAAAGGCGATAGTACCGAAAGGACTTCAGGGGACGGACTGAAGGGAAATCACGCCGGGAGTACGAAGCTCATATGCGCCTAGTCTCCCACGATCGGCTCCAGTAAATTATTTCTCATCGGCCTAAAAGACCGAAACGCAAAAACCAACTATCTTTGCGTTACGTTCCGATGTAAACTTTAAGAGGTAGAGATGTGTATCGTTGTTTTTGTGATGTGTGTAAAAAACATTTTGGACCTGGCAATATGGACCAAAAGGCAGCGACTTCGCACCGTAAAGGAATGTAGCGTAATGAAATAAATAAGTAATTCTCAGCCTTCACTGAAAATTTTTTCATCTCCCAGTGGTACTTCAACTCGGCAGACTACAACCTTGAACAACAACATTTGTGAGAACGGTGGTTGTGTGATACATCTGTGTTCTTCGTGTGGATCTTATGATAAGTGTAATAGCATTTCAGCAGCAAATAATACGTTTGAATTCTCGACTTCACTTACGCAAAACGACAACACGATTACTTCTTTTTGTTATAACAACGATGTTTCTAAGGCGGAGGTTACGTCGGTTTTCAAAGTTGTATAAAATAAGTTATTCTTAAGTTCACGTGAAGATATTGGTGCAATCTTTAAAATTATGTTTCCTGACGGTTGTACAGCGTCAAAATTCCACCTTGGCGCTACTATATGTCATTGATCGTGACTTTGTTCCATTCGTTGATGGCATTCTGCAAATTCGCTAGAATAAGGACAAAATATTTTTCAAGTAAAAGTTAATAATGTTTGTTTTCTGTACAAAATAAGGTGTTCTGTTTTCTTATCTATATTACTTTTAGTCACAGTGATTTTAGTTTTTCAGTAAGTTTGATCGTACATATATTATTCTTTGTTAAATTTAAATCGTTTCTTAGCATTCTTATGCAGTCCAAATTATTAAATATTGTTTTTTTTTTTATTTCTTTGCAAAATAATGTAGGCTAGTTTTTGTTAAAAACTTTTAGCAATTTAAGGTCCGAGCCGATTATTTAAAAAAAATTGCTTTAGTTTGTTTTTATTTTTCATATGCTTTACTTTTAGTTACCTTGATGTTAATTTTTATGCAAGAAACTTATTAATATTGTGTTTTTGTAGTTTTTTTTTTGCAATATAATTTACTGAAATAATTTATCACAAAAGCAGCCTAATTTTAAATTTACATTGTAAAACGATCATTAAAAAGTAAACTTTAAAAAAGAATGTAATAATAAATAATAAAAAGGGCGTGAGTTGGGCAGCTATTGGGATAATGGAGGCTGCAAAAGTGTAAAACAACTGTATATTTTGCGGAGTAAATAGCACATTATGAGATTCAGGAATTTCTTACTAAATTGGGCAGGAAAAACGAATTTTAAAATTCGTTAAGATCCCCGGTCTAATTTTTCTTCGTGTTTACTTATTATCCACTGACAAACTAAATAAATCTATAGTTTTAACGATTTAACTTGAAATAGTTGCTTTTCATGCATTTTTCAACTGTTAATTAAATATTTTTCCGTTTTAAAAAACGGTCGAGATTTATACATGCATGCATGAAGTGGTTTGTAACATTGACGACATGTTCCTAGGAAACGGTCGTATTTTTTAAAAACCATTCTCTGGACGGACCATTAAAAACCTATCCTTTACCGTCACATTGTTGTTTTTTCAGATTCCTATTCGGATCATTTACTTTTTACTCGTTACGTGATTGAACTCGTTCTACATTTAACTCCTTACATGGTACGTCAAATGGGAAAGCATCATCGTTTAATAGTTGTGAGTGTGTGTGTGTGTGTGTGTGTGTGTGTATATATAAAATAATAATACGATAGTAATTCTTCAATTTTAAAATATTGTCAGAATTACACAACTTCTATTTATACCATGTTAGCGTATTGTACAGATTGTAATGTTAAAGGCGTATCAACTGATCGTTTGCAAATGCGTTTTTAATTATCTCAAAGAAGATTGGTTAATATCTTTAAAATTCGTATGATACAGCACTATTTTTAAGATGGCCATTTTGTGTTAGGATTATCGGTTTGAATACGGTTAATTAAGATATTAGGAATTATTTTTATGGCTTTATTTTGTATTCCTTACATTTTTCATTTGCCAAAGCCCGCGCTAGAAAGGTTGTAAAAATAAAATTTTGTTTTCCTGATCTATTTTATGTTGTTTTAATTTGATATGGTGTAAATATTAGAAATTTCATCCGACATTCTGAGGTTGAACTTATTTCAAGAAGCATCGGGTTTACATTAGTTTTGTAGTTTTCAATTAATTTTAATTAAGTTCAGATTATTTTCGTCGGTTAACGTAGTTGTTAATCTGTTTTTTATTATAAGATCTACGAAGTGTTCTGACAAATTTTTTTATTAACCGGAAATAATCATATTTTCAGTTTGTCTTTCTTTTCGTAATGTTATAGATACCGATAGTTAGAAAGGGTTAATATTGTACGACTGTGTTATTCCAGCACAATCGTAAACCATTGTTTTATTCGGTCTGTTATTTTACACTTACCGTAGTTTTTATTTTACGATACCACCAAGACTAAAACTGTGTTAGTACATATAATTCCGCGTATTATTGCTCTTTTTATGTTACAGCTTATTTAACTATTATTTTTTATTTATTTTATTAAAGACTGTCAGGTTTATATTTCAGAAAATGTAATAATTCTTTCTTCCCTTTTTTTTTAATATGGGTTTAGTTTTCTTAATATTTTCATTAACGAGAAAAAAATATAAGTGCATAAGAATTAGATTATATTTTTGTTTTTATATTATCGATAAATTTATTTTTATTTGAAGCTTCTGTTTTACACCGAAGTCTGTATGATTTACATCTCTTTTTATCCCTAATAAAACCCGAAAACTTATTAGTTCTTCGGTGGATTTTTTGTTCGACAGGAAAGTGTGCGCCGTACTAAAAAATTATTGGATGGCTTAAATATACTACATTCAGTACATTTTTTGCAATGTCAAATTTTTTATTGTTCCCAGTTCTCTCGATTATCACACTTTGATAAAAATATTTCTGCTTAACATACATTTTCGTCTGTGAATGAATGGTAATGGTTGTTTAAAAATAATATATCGTGGAAGGGTATATTTGTAGTGCTGTATACAAGTGACATGTACACACACACATTTACGGAATAATTTTTGAAGTCAGTCGTATAAATAAATATTACTATTCTTTTGTTGGTGTTTTATTTATTTATTTTACTATAAGTTAACAATACTCCTTTTTTATATTCAGTTATTTGATTGTTTGAATAAATTCCTTGATTATTACATTTTCATTTTTTTATTATCGGAGCATTTCATCTTCTATTACGTGATTTATGAATTGTTATTTTTGTTTCGCTCTACGGTCAATTCTTTGACTTCAGTTGCCAAACCACGTAGCCTTAAATGACCTAAAAGTCTCGAATGGATTCTGAGGAATCCATTCGAAACCTACTTTTTTCTACCAAAGCGCGGCATTGTAAAAATGTACAATTCAAAATGTAATATCGGAATCTGACTTCGGTACATTATATTGAAGGGAGGTAAAAATATGTATCGTATCTCTTAAATTTTCCTCCGTTAAAAGTTGATTTTAGTATTCTATTCTGCAAGTTTAAAAATCGGTAGATATCTTAATCCTAAGAGGGTTTGCGTGTTTTTATTCATGCGTAATTACAGGTCTATTATAAAAAGAATGACTATTTTTTTTTTCAGAATATTATTTGTACCCATGTGCACGAGTAATAGTGCACCTGTCGTGTAAAGCTTAAGCTTAACTATATTCGAACGTTTTAATAGTTTTATGTAGTTTAAATACTATCGTAAACAAATCATATGTTTGGAATACAAATGAGTTTGAATGGTTTACGAGTGTAGTAAAGAGAAAGACAGAAAGATGAACGGCAGAGCGGTGGAAAGTGTAGTAATCTGCGATAAAAAGAATAATAATAATAATAGTTGTAGATATAGTATAGTATTATAATTGTTAATAAGTTAAATGTTGACAAAGGTTAGGTTAGGTTAGCGGTATCGGATGGACATTGTTTTGTACAACAGAAGAATGAAAAGTGGTCTGCATATATATAAAGTGTGGCGTTTGGATGAATGATTTACAGTGGGTCGGAGCTATTAGCATAGCGATGCATTTTTTGGTGCATTCTGTAAACATCAACAACGAGAGAAGGAATTACAGACCGAGGTGAAAACATCATCGCATCGTATTAGATACGGGTATAGAAGCGGAGACAAACGGCAGTGATGAAATAAAATTCGAAGCCGGGTTGGCATCGTAAAGGTATAGGGAATAGAACTACGGCTCGGTCGGCGCTGTCGGCAACGATGTCGCGTCCCGAGCATCCTATATTTGCGCCGTTCCCTCCAGCGTGCTCGGCACATATGGAGCTGGGGTGGGGCGTGCGGTGGAAACCGTGGTGGGGGTACCACTCGTTCCAACTCTATGGCGTCCGACCATTATTCACGCAGGGCTATGACTATACCAAAAGTTAGATTTGTCATGTTATTATAGTGTGCTAGTTTCGTCCTTCTTTCGGTATTAAATCGTATCCGATTTTTAAATTTATAATTTAACTACGTTTATTTAGTCGTTACATTTCCTTCGTAAGTTTTATAGTTACCTACATCTAGCCGATGCTTTGTACCAGTTATAAACGAGTTATCAGCTGAACCTATGTGGCACTGTTTTTCACGTTTTACAGCCGTATTTCTTATACCGTGTCGATTATCGTTTAGTATTATTTTTCTTCGGTTTGAATATCGTTTTTCTTAGTAAATTACGCGTTAACAAGTGTAAATATTAAGGTTCGAATCGTACATTTCAAATAAAAGTCGATGGTTTTACTAATCGAGTCGGTGTTTGGTGAAGTGCTTGTGCGTAACGTTCTGTCGTGTAACAAATGTTACCAAAGTTGTGTTAGTAATTAAATTTTGTGATGGTGTTGTGCATTAGTGTTTGAGTGTTAAAATAGACGGCACAGCCGTGGCGGGCAAAGTTATTCCACCGCCTTTACCGCAGCACCAAGATTGGGCCTCAGACAGTGCGGTGAGTAAAGTATTATTTGTATTACGTTGGATTATCGATAAATACTTTAACAGGAAAAAACTTAAAAGTAATTAGTCGGTATATCGTAGAAGAACCACGTGTCTTGTTTGCCGGTTCAAAAATTCCCTCCAATCAGAACAGCTGATTGTCGGTTAAATGAGAAGTTATCGCAAGAGCGATGGGATGGGTTAGGTCGGGTTGGGTGTGTTGTTTAGTTCGGATACAGCGAGCTGGCGGGGTGTGTCTAAAGAGTTTTAGTTATACAGAGTCGATCGGGCTGCTGGCGCCATCTGTACGGCTACACTATAATACTACTTGGACGGTTGTTATTCTCCATCTCTTTTTGCAATTTTTAAAGTCGTTTTTCCATCTCATACTATACTGTACGTATTTTTGTTTTGTTTTTATTATCGTTAGTTCACTCGACACTCGCTCGCTCAGTCTTCTAACACATACATACAAATCAGCTGATCTTTCTCGAACGTAACTCACCCTCTAACCCCCCACGTGTTCTTATTCTCTTATGTTATCTCGCGCTGCTGTCTTTTTTATCTTTTTTTTTTACCCTTCCCGAACCATAATACCGAGGGAGTTCAATGACTTAGGGTGACGACCTAGCTTTTCTTATAGTTTCACCCTCGGTTTTTTTACATCCCTTTTTTGTATGATTACGTAATCGGGTATTTCATTTATATTCAGATTAAAAAAATTATTTTGTAGTAATCGACCTACATTTTAATAATCCTTTTTTTCTGTTGACTTGTTTTTATCGAGACATTTAATATCTGTCAATGATTGGTTACAAAACGCACGTTACCTTGATTATTTATTATTGTTCTGTTACTAAACGACTGCTATTTATTTACAGTAATATGAAAAATAAGTCAGTGATTGAAGTATATTGTCACCGTCTTGAAAAATAGCCCTTCTGTTACTGATCTAATCGGTCACAAATTTATCGTCGCTGAATTTTCGCGTTCGGTTTTTTTAATATTAGTGTATGTTGTAAAAAAAAAAAAAGTTTTTGTATTTATATATACAGACTGGAAGCCAATCAGCTGAACATTTTTACATAAGATACTGAACTTTTGGAAAAAGCATTTCATCAGTCGGTTACAAATTGATCGATAATTTTTATCCTGGCCACCAAATCCAATTCTCTTTTAGTTTATTTATTTTTTATATTTCCCCGTATCTTTATTTAAACGAACAGTTCCAAGAAAGTATATTTTGCCTTACTTGTTTTTCTAAACTGATGCGAAAATTATTTTTGCCCGGACGCATTTAATGTAAGTACACGAATATAATAAATTACGATCGAAGTTTCGCTATGTGTTTATTGCATCTAAATAAGATCAGTTTGAAAATCTAGTAATGTCATTTATATTTGTAATTATTCACATTTTTTTAAATGAATGATTTAAATTTTAAACGTGTAACGATTATTATTTAATTATTGATTAAAGATTTATTAAATTAAGTTGCAGAGTTTTTTCTTTTAATTCCAGTTAATAATTTAATTTAAATTGTGCTAGATTATTCCACGTATAAATTGAATTTTTTTTTTTTAATATTGCTTAAGATTATTTTTTTATGCTAGCGCTTCATTTAATTAATTCAGAATAATTTTATTTTTCGGTTAAGTGTCTTATTCCTTTTTTTAATGACATAATTAAATTGTTGAATAGCTTGCTTAGCGAAAAATAATGTACGATATTTAATTACATTTTTTTATATTTTTACTGCTGAGCATTTCTAAATTAATTTGTATTCAACATTTTGTAACGCATAATTGTACATTTGTTATTGAGGTAACGTAATGAACCACTTTTACGTTGGCGATTAAAATTAACATTTTCTGTTTCATTTGATCGTATAAAAAACGACTAAATAAATGTGGAGATTTAGATTTCATTTTTATAGAATTCGATTTATAACCTTTTTTATTTTTGCCCAGTTTTCCTTAAATTGACCGCCGTTTTTATTTTAATTATTTATTGAATTTTCATTTAATATTTTTGTATGTGCTTATATAATAGGTATATCTTAAAACAGTTGTGATTTTATAAATCGATATTCAGACCCTCATATTACTTGATCTCAAAATGTTACTAACGAAACATATTTGTTTTCTTTTAAATTACAAATTTTTTTATCATCTTATTTATTTTTTACGGAAGTTTGGTAAAGTGGTAATTTAATACCATTAATGCCGATCTCCGTGGCAGAGTGGTAGCGTCTCGGCCTTTAATCCGGAGATCCCGGTCAAGCTTACATAACGATATCATCAAGCAAAGAAAAAAAATTGATTTGTAATTATTTTATAATTTTTTTTTTAGCGCAAATAATAGAAGTTAAGGTTACACTAATTAGTACAACACGCTTATGGTTTTTCTTATGTTTGGGGATAATGAAAAATAACCGCAGATCTAGTCCTACAATTGGCGTACAATAATTTAGCTTTTCATCATATATTAGTTCTTAAAGTTGAATCTAAGTTAAACTTAGATTTAAGTTGAACTTAGTTCTTAAGTTGGATTTTAAGATAAACTTAAAAGATTTTTTTTGGAAAATTGGCTAATTAATTATTTTACTAAATAGTATGATAATTCTTAACAATCTGATATTATTTTGGTTGATTTATTTGTTATGAATATTGAAAAAAACATAGCCGTTGATCGATAAATATTTTTCAGTACGGTTTTTTTTTTGTACGGACCTCTCTTTCTCAAGCTGTAGTTGCATACTGTGCTGACGCATCAACTTAAAAAGATTTACGACATTATTCAACAAATTCCTCCATCCTTGACGTCTCTCACTCCTCTGCTCTAGTCCATCATCTTTCACATTATCCTTCAGATCTCGTTCTTTTTCTTTTCGTCCTTCTTCTTTGACGTGGCCGTAGAACTTTTTATAACGTCACGAAAGCGTGTTTGTGTACTATCGATAGCGTTTTACACTTTAATATAATTTAATTTCAATTTTTTCAAATAGTGATAAATTTTACGTTGGATATAACTTCTTTTTTTTTTTTGCTCCTAATTTGATTAGCTTCAATTTCATCGTTATCACATAATATATCTAATAAAAACCGAACTGTTAGAATTCTTACCTTTGGAAAAACAATGAACAATATATGTTGGGCTTACTATTGAGGAAGTATATAATTTGACTTCTGCGTGTAACCATTTTGACTATTTAGCTTTTTCAGTAAATTAGCAATTTCTTTACGTTCGAATGTAATAAAACGGAAAACAATGACCCATTGATGTAATTATTTTGTATTTTATAAAATTAATTATAAATATTTTTTCTCTTGTTCATACCCTCTCGTTAATCATCCGCTTGCACGTTGTTTTTATTAACCATTTACTATTATTTTATAATAAGAATTACTTATATCTTTATTTAAAGTGATTCAGCGGTTAATTTTTTTAAAAATTAATGTTAAGTATTTGGGATACCTGTAAATTAAACTGGAATATTTTTATCAAATGAAACGCGTAACGTTGACTTCAAGTATTAAATGAACAGTATTGACGAATTATTGAAATTAAAATTGAAGAGTACGTACTATTAAAATATCTTCAGTGGAATTTAATAAATTTTTAAATGCTTAATTCAAATGTACGATTATTTTGAACTCTTCGAAATTATTTTTAAATATTTTTTCTACTTGTTAATTTTATTCATGCTTATTTTTGCATCAAATTCCTTCGTGCACTAAGCTTATGGAAATCTTTATAGAAAAGTAAGTCGCCTACCAAAGCGCATAAATTCCCCCCTCCAATAATTCTTTTTCGTGTAATCGGTTTTCAGATATTTTATTTATTTATTTTGTTCAATAATCATCCATTTTCGCTAATTTAAATCCCGTCTTTTACTTCCCCGTCTATAAAGCAGCTATATAGAAGTGAAAGTATGGTGATCGGTCAAAATTGGGCGTATTCGGTTTTCAACGAATCTTGACGAACTGACCCCTAAGGACCCTGGAAAACGGAAAAATGGCATCGAAATTTCAGCGCCTTTTATTTGTAGAACTACTCGATCGATTTTCACCAAACTTTTTTCTAAATTTTACCCTCACCTCTAAAAATGGTTTTAGTTTTGAAGAGTCGTAGAAGGCAGTACATCCCAACCCTGCCCTGTAGGGGAAGACACCCGCCTAGTGACGTTCCGGTTGCCAAAACCCCCCCCCCGTTCCTTACCCTGTTGTGCTTTAACGGGTGTCGTCTATCGCCCTCTGACTTTTTACGTCTCATAGTAATATGGCTGGCCTCGTTGTGATGCTACCGATGTAAATGCCTCGGTAGACATTTTCATCGGTGATTTAATAACTCGGCTTATTGCCTTCGCTGTAGGACTCGTCCGGATATCTTGAATGTCCTACGTCGTATCTCTAAACTAGCTAACCGAGCTCGCGGAAGCGCGAACCCTGCGACTAGTTCTGCTAACGAGCCAATTTCGTGAATGTCTCTTAATTCGAGGCAAATTGAAAACAACATAACCACCAAACATGTTGATCGCAACAACGAAAATTTAGTCCTAGTTCCATTAGTGAACTCGTCTTTAATCGAACCCCAGACTTAGGTTAAATTATGGACTCCGGTCTGGTCCACTAGGGAGAGGCGGAAAGACCTCCTACTCCCATCGGCTCCATCGCAGAGTCCCGCGTGACATTCACCTGATAAACTATCGTCGCGATGCCGCTACACCTCACGGATGCATGGTGTCCCACGCCCATCGGCAGTGCAGCCGCATCCCGCCGACAATGTTGTGTGTTCATTCTAATCTGTCTTCGTCATAGAAGGCAGTACAGCGGATCTTTTTCGTTGCAGTTTTTTCTGTTAGCAACTCGTTGGATCCACAAATTTGTTCCCCATCAAAGCGGGGTCTTAACTCGGCCACCCCTCCCTTACACACTCCACATCCCACTTAGCGGCCGGACTACTGCTGTAGTCGTCTGCTATGTTGTGACGTCACAGGTGAACGATAGAATTAAATAAATGAATTAAAGTGGGCTCTAGTACCGTCAAACCCGCGCGAATGAAATACGGTATGTGCGTATATATTTTAAATAAATATTTAAAATTGTGTGTGTAAGCCGTGAGTCAGAAAAAAAGCCGCGTGACGGAAACGTCCTACAACTATGTTGTCAGCTTTTTTTTCAAACGAAAATATTTGTATTCCTTAGCATGTATACGACATTAAGGTGTGTCCATTTTATTTTTTCTATTCTATGAAGTAGATATTGGAAAAATAATTTAAATTTTATAGTTTTATTTTTCTGTTTATTTAAATGCCCCGATAAATGTTAAGAACTGGTATCGATATCAAATCGTGTAAATTTATTTTGAAATAAAGAAATTGTAAAGGTACGGTTTCTTTCCCTTACATAAGTATTTGTATTAATAATTAAGAAGAAAACTTATAAATTCAAATTTCAACGGAACTTTATTTATGGACTAATTATAATGGTATTTCATAATTTTAAGAACTTGTAAATAACTAAATTCTGTTACGTGCTATTCATTTTATTATTATTGTTATTAGTACGTGGTTTTGTTTATCTTAATATTTATTTAGGTAGCGTGCAACGCGGTTGTTATTACTTTTTAATTTTTAATCGGTATAAAGGAAGCATACAGAAAGGATCTGCGGTCGTGGCAGAGGAAGTTTTGACAAAAGCGCTCGATTTTAATCTCTTAACTAAATTAAAATCTGTGTTCGAATAAATGACCTGGGTTAACTAGATATACCTTAATATATAAACATTAATTTACCGCACATTTATTTTAGTTTAGTGTACGCGTGTCACTATATGTATTGTAATCTAGTATAGACGCTGCAACAAGTGGACTAATTGTCTCTTTGTAAGCCGTTACTCTTTCTTTAACATCTTTCTTTCTCTTTATGGCGCTTGCGAGGGGTTATATTATGTTAAACGTGTTAGTGAGTTCAATTGTTAATACGATGAAGTAGTTACTAAATTGTTTTTTTTTTTCACTTTCCATATATATTTTTAATTTTTAATGAGACAAGTGATGACTTCGGTTTTTATTTCTTAACGTTTTTTTTTTTTTTTTTTTTATATTGTGATTGTACTTAATTTAAACGAATGTGTGGTTGTTTAATAATTTCTGAAAGGATCGTTTGATCGAAATGAAACTTTTTAAACACTATTTTTTTTTCCATCAATATCTTCAAGGATGAAAAGATTTCGCCCAGATATTAGTAACGTATAATATTATTACCCGTATTTAATTATTAATTAAATTATTGTGCTATGTCTGTTAGAAATGCTTGAAAAAAGTTTTTCATCTTTCCTGTCCTGGTAATGGCCTTTTTTAGTCGGAGAAAATCTATTTTTCGCGTATTTAATTCAGTGTTTTCCAATTTAAAATTTTGTTTAAGCGTTTTGGGATTTATACGAGGTTTCGCTTATTTTGTTGTAAAAATTTTATTTGATACTAAATAGATTGGAATTCGTAGGTTCTGATATCCGTTTCTGCTGTTATATTATCGTATTTATCGTTGTACATTTAAATAAGTTCGGCAAAAACATTTCGTAACGTATTATTTTTTGATTTATGTGTAAATTATGTAACTTAAACATTTAAAATTTAAAAAACTTAATATCATTTATATGAGATTTATACGTATTAGTTTATTGCGGTTCGGACTTTTTTATCGTATGATAACTTCGGTAGTTGAACGGTTCAACATTTAGTTCGTATTAAACATGAGCTGTCATTACATAATTATGTGATGTTGCAGTACTCGATTTCAATACTTTATAAAAATGTAATATTTTTCTTAGATGTGAATGTTCATATTTTTTCCGTTTTATCGTTGAGTTTCAGTTTACAATATTTTTTTGTGACTTGACTGTCTCAAATACCATATAAATCATGTATCGTCATTTACTGTAGGGGTCGTTAAATCTCATATAAAACTGTTAAAATAAATGAAATATATAAGTACGTATAAAAAACTTAAGTTGATGTAATGGTTTTCTTTTTTTATAATAAATATTTGTATGATATTTGAAACGTAAACCTTTTAAATTTTATAATAGTTATAGATGCGTGCAAGTCTTACCTAGTTTGTTTACGTATTTATTTATGTGTTTTGCTTTATCAAGATCAGATTAATGTAACAAATAAATAACTTGTAATGTGTTAGTAGGTCATATAAAGAAGTTATGTTAAATATGTAATGGCTAAGGTATTTAGCCGCGGGCAGTCAGGATCTTTCTAGTCAGGTTTACATTAAGGCATGTTCGTTCGTTCTTGGTCGTTTCAATTCAGTAGTTTTTTTTATCATTCTCTCTCTTTCTTTGTCATTATGTAACTACATTTTTGTATTCTAACACATTTACTGCTGCAAGTGTGTGTTTGTTACCACCGTAGTTCATGTTCGTTGCAGATAGTGATATTATTTTATTGTGTGTGTGTGTGTATATATATTTTATTTTATATGGCTCTATCGTATTAAATTTAATGCAGTAATAATAGTAATAATACTGGTTTTATTATCATCATAATGGCCTTGAGATGTGTGAGCTGTGTAGACCTCCAACGCAGAACTCCTCGCCTGCCTGCAACCGATTGGAAAAGCTGAGGTCAACGACCTCATTCGTGTAGTTAAATTTTTTTATTGCGTTCACCTTCACCGGATTTTTAATGCATTGTATTGCATTATTATTACTATTTTTTTTTTTTTTTTATCTTTTTCTCATTAAGTTATAGTTTGTTCTTTATATAAGTGAATTAATATAATTTTTTTTATCGTTTGTAATATATATATATATATATATATATATAATGGAAGTTAAGTTATATTACCGATTTAAAAGTGGTTTTAACCGAGTAAAATGTTAACTGCAGAAAAGGTTCGTAAAATATGAAGTGTAATTTTGTTGAATAAAAAATTAAAGCTATAATAAACGAGTATTATTTTAAATGGTAAATAAGTAATTACTTTTTCGTTACACGATATTGCAATTCTGGGGTTTACAACCGTCTCTCCATTGATAAATCGGTATATTCCAAGTCGTATAATTAGTTCGGAACGAATTTATTTAGTTTTCCCAGTCTAGTTTATGAATTATTATTAGTTTTAGAATACTTATTTCTGATTTAAATATTATTTTTGGTTAATTTTCCCGTTCCGTTATGATTTAAAGGCTTTTTAAGTAGTAAAATATCCATTTGTTATTTTTATCGTTAATAACTCTGACATTGAAGTGGAAGTTAAAAAAAAGTTAAAAAGAATCGGTGTGTTTCGTGTAATCGGTTGGCTGTTACATAAAAATGGTTAATTAAGTAAATATATTTGTTGCAATTAACGTAAACCGTCGTAAACTTTGGCAGATAGATGATAAATAATTTTAATATGTATTACCTCGAAGAAATTGATACCGTGTTGTGAGAATGTTATATCACGTGAAGGAATTTTTTAATTTTTTTGTTTGCCGATTGACTGATAGAGGATAGGAAAAATTATATTATCATGGTTATGACAGTTTTAATGTTTCATGGCGTTTATTATATCCTTCCGGCAAATAAATCATCGAAAATTACGTTGTTTTAATCGGTTTAACTTTGTAATCGTACGAGAGTAATACTGTTTACCTATTATAAATCTTAAATTTTACGCTTTGTTTTGTGTGTATTAAATATTACACGAATTAAGAAGCCATATTACGTCGTTATAACAATCAATGTTTATTATTTTTAACTTATTCAGTTTCCTTTATACTCGTTAAATCGTAGTCGATCTACTGATTATTCCTGTATTTCCTTTTCAATTTACAGAACGGCTTATCAGCACGGGTAATTTTAATTTTATCTCGGTCTGTTGCGCGGGTTACCGCGTTAAACTGGTAATTAAATACCACTGAATTATAATTATTGTGTCTTATTAACTATGTTAATAACTATTGAAATAATAACTAATTAACTATGAAGGAATTATTTATTGATTTTGCATTGTAGATAATTATTAGCGATAAATAGGTGTAGGAAGTGAAACGAGGCTAATTCTGATTTTTAATGATTTGTTTATTTAGCTTAGACGGGGCAGGGGTCGTACGAATAAAATCCGATTAAGTCTTTCGGATGCTTAAAAAATCCCCCAGTATTGTTTTTTAAACTTTGAAAGTTGAAAAACAAACTTTTTTGTCTGTTATATTTGTGTATTTGTTTGATCAAAGTAACACAAGGTTTAGCGATTGTAATGATAAAAACCTTAACTTATCGTTGTTACAAATTATTGTAATTTATACGTTCATTTAATTTGTTGTACTGGTGGACATATCATATTAGGTAGATTTCATAAGAAAGCTACCTATTGTAATGGGTTCCATGATTCGACTTCCGGAAAATTTCAATATATCTTCGCGTTTCACATCCCCCAGACCCCAAAACCACCGTCAGTCCAAAGGTTTATGTATATGTATATATTTTTTTTCACTTTTTTTTGTGGACACGATAACTGCCGTAATTTTCGCCAATCGCCTTCAAATTGATACATAGAATATAACGACTAAAAATCTTGGGCAAGTTCGTTAAGGAGCAAAATCGCACCTTGGGGGTGGAAATGGAGGGGGCTTGTTCGAAAAAAAAACAAAATATCGCTGTAACTTTCTTAAGTAAAATATCGAATTCGTTTAAAGTTTGTACTATTCTTTGAATAAGGGCCTAAAACATATCTAAGTAAAGTTTTGGGATATCACCAACCATTGGCCGAGAGGGTGGAAAAATGAGCTTTTGAAGACAAAAAAAATCATACCTCTTTATAGGCACAATATCGAATCGGTTTAAAGTGGTCGTTATGTTTAGACAAACATTACCTAAAACGTTTTTCTGAATCAATTTTTGATATGACCAACCCTTTTGTCAAGAGGTGACCAAAAAAAAAAAAATAATAATAAAATATCGAATTCGTTTAAAGTTCCTACTATTCTTTGGATAATGGCCAAGGGGTGGAAAAAATGGGGTTTCAAGGACAAAATAAATTATACCTTCCTTAACTGGCACAGGATCGAATCCATTTAAAGTGGTCGTTAGTCCTCTAAATATTACCTAAAAATTTTGTCTGAAACAATTTTTGATATGACCAACCCTTACGGTAAGGGATGACCAAAATATTGTTGGAATAGTAAGAAGAAGAGGCTTCCCATTTGCTAAACATATGAGACCATTGTCGTATTGAGTGAATTTGAAGTGAACGCATTTAAACTGCCGAGACTTACTACTGTGTATATTTTAATTTTTGCAAGCGACAATATTTTATTGCCAAGAAGTGTGATTTTTCTGTGTGTTATGCTTGCTTTGTGAAAGTGTGTAAATATGCCTAGGCTTAGAAGAAAAGTTTGGTATATTCAAACAAGGTAGGGTATCTAACGTAAGTTGTAATATTTAGTGCGGGTAATGTACCTATTATCTTTTCAAATGTACCTATTAGTACTTTCAAATTATCTTTTCAACATCACTGTTGTTGCGTTAATACATCTTTTTAAATAAAACTTTCTGAAAACATTGTCTTTTTTTATCAATACAAAGAGACAAACCTAGAATCTCCCACTAATCCTCAAATAGGTGTGTTGTCAAGCAGTTCAGAAAAAATCATAAGGAAGTGTTGATAAATTTAGCAATAGCTTGTAGTCTGATAAGAAAACGTAGTGTCCATAAAACGTGGAAGTAATGTTTGATACGAGCTCATACAATCCGAGTTCGCCTACGGTGAAATTTACGGTCGATTTTCCTCCGGTTCGCCTACGGTCGATTTTCCTCCGGTGAAATCTACCTCCGCCTTCCGGCATGCCGAAAGGAATTCTTTTGCTTACTTTATTTTAACTCACAGTGGTTTTTTTTCAGTAATTTGTTTCATGTTTTTCCTCAAATCTTGCATCCTTAATTTAACGAACTTGCTGGCATTGCCGATTGGGGTATTTTGTACAGTTACTAAGGTCTGGTGACAATACAATATTCCACCAATACTTTGCTAACATTGTCCCGTACGGGAGTAAATTGAGGGTGGAAATTAAGAGGACAGGTGTAAAAATCTTTTGAAATCCAAATTAACGTACTAATTAAACACATACAACGTATGATAATTGGATTGAAATAGTATTAAAAAGTATAAAGCAAGTTTTTAAAACTTTTTGTAATATTATTGATGGTTTATTTTAAAATGATGTACGTGTGAAAAGGGATTTGATGTTATTTTGTTGCTGGTGATTTACTCCTGGATACAGTTATTTTTTGATTGAAGATTTTTGAAGTTTAATTCAAATTAAAAAAAAAAAAATGTTTTAGATTTACCTGACAAATTATTCTACCTACCTATTTCTCTGCTCGAATAATTTCAGTTACCGAACACATTTCATACTTCACATACATTACTGTCTTCTCCTTCACTGCTTTTAAACGCATTAATAAGTTATTGGACGTGGTCAAAAGTCTTTTATATAGTGAAGATGCCTGTTCTTATTGACGTTTCACGTCTTGCTTTATGTATTCTGATCTGTTAACATGTAGGTTAAAAATAGTGAATTTCATTAGCATAAAAACTTGGATTTTTTTATATATAATTTTAGTCGGAAATTTCTAGTTTTTTTTTTATTTTTTAATTTTTTAATGGCGTTTTTTATTTTATGATAACGAATAGACCCAAAAATTAATTCTTGTTTTTTTAGTTTAAATTTAAAAAATTATCCACCTTAGGAAATTCTAACTTGCTGCTTCACGGATACTGATTTTTTTAAGTCATTTATTTAATTTTCCAAGCATTTGGCACCGTTGGCATTAATACAGTTAGTTGTAATAGTCGTAAACATCTTACGGACATGACGTTACAGTCTTGTTGACGTATAAATTATTTTTTATTTCTTGTCAACCGACTATTATGAATATAACATTTTAATTTAAATATTATACATATGAATTTTGAATTAACATCTTATAACAAATCCCTGATGGAGTAGCAACTCCGAAAGTAGTTGGAAATATGTTTGAAAATTGTTGTTAAGTGGGACTTAAATTTATACAAATCATTTATTATAAATTTTTCCTTTCTTTCAAAGCTATTTGCTTAATCTAGTAGTATTGAATATAATTCGTGTTATTTCATATTTATTATTTATTTTTCTATTGGTAAATTTTTATATTAATACATAAATTATTATACGTAACGTTAAAGTGATTGTATGGTATTTTCGATGGCATTTTAACGATTTCGAAAATTCGTAGAGTGGGTGAAGATTTTGGTTGGCAGTTGTACTTGTAAAAATTGTACGGATCACACTTTTGCGTCTCGTGCTGAAATCAGGTGGTCGAATGCGCTTCATTTACTGTTCGGTCAGATATTATTCGCCTAAAGAAATCAAATGTTCCATGCCGTTAGTAGTTTTTTTTGTTTTTTTTTTTTATTTTTAAATACATTCTGCTTTCTATAATTAACTAAAAAAAAAAAAAAAAAATTAGCAGTAACAGCTGATTGGCTCCGGGCACATTATGTTGAATACTAGTCGGTGTGATTGTGTTTTGTTAATAATTGTTGCATTCCTATCGTTGCGTAATATCTTAACCTGACCTGCTACGCTAGACCGGACGGCGCCTACAACTGCCATTCTGTCAGTATTTGATGAACCAACCCGGTCTAACAATCGCCCACCGATTTTTTGTAATTATATGATGCGCCGCGCACAGCACACTTGTACACGCACATGCACTTACGTGCGATACAATGGACTGACTGCGGGCTGTTTGTATTATAGCCCCGGAAGCTTTTTAGACTGGAACTATTTATACAAAGGTTTTTATTGTGCCAATTCTATTAGGAATGAGGGTAAAACTGATAAAAAGGTCTACGACCTTCGTAAAGGTATGAATAAGGCAAAATTAAATTTTATAATGTTTTCTTCCGTATATAAGCTCGGTAATTTAATTTATTAAGTATGCATATGTTTGTCAGAATCTTTAGCAATATTTACGGTTGATTCTGGATAATTATATCTATTCTTCCAAACGATTTCATTATTCTCATATGTAAATTATTTTATATAGATTCTGGTCGAAGTCGTTAAACGAAACTACATTCTTTTTGTATGAAGTTTGCCATGTTGATGTTTAAACGTTTTATATTCGGATCCACGTCGTGATTATTGGACCTGACATGGACTCTTCTCGACGGAAGACTGAAAAATAATTTAAAAAAATTTAATTCAGAGCGATATAATGAACAATACAGTTGAGCATTTAATGTAGAATTTAAAAACGTCCGACTGCTTCCATCAATAATTACGGTCGGGTGGCTCATATTAGCCATGAAGGAAAACGTAGAATTACGGGATAAACCGTTTTCAAGGAGGTCCTAATAATCCACCATGCTACGAGACATGTTTTTATAGTAAGTACCGTTTTGAAATTAAACAAAACAAGTACACTATTTTTACAAGTACAAATTTAAACAAGTACAAATTTTATTTTTACGTGAAAGGGTGTACTTTAATCTACTTTTCTACGTAATTGCCACCAATATTAAGGCACTTGTATCGTGCAACCAGCTTTTGAACACCGTCGTCTGCCGCTGGACTTAATCAATACAACACGGTCGCTTGACACCATCGTCGTTAATTTAAGCTTACGGTCAGAATTTCATAGACAACACTTATTGAAACTTGAGAAAACTCTTCAGATAGCGAAGATATCGTAAAGCGTCTGTTCTCTCTCACTTTTTCGTCAACTTTATGCACCAAATTTTCAGTAATGACAGAAGGTCGTCCATTCCGTTCCCATCATGAACATTATGGCGGCCATCTTTAAACGTTCTAACCCATTTTCGTACCGTTCCATTCTCATAATATTTTTTCCGTTCACTTCACTGATCTGACGATGAACTTCAGCCGCTTTCATCCCTTTAACACTAAGAAATGAATCACACCACGTATTTCACAGTCTGCGGGGTTCTCGATCAGCGGAGGGATTTTACAAACAAACGTAAAACAGTCGAATATTTCCGTTATGGTATCTGTGGCTTGCCAAAGAGGCGGGTACACAGTGCGCATGTGTGGAATGCCGACCGCAGCGTAGCAGCGGCGGAATTTCAAAACTGTTCTTACTTTAAAAACACGCCTCGTATATTTGCTTTTGATCCGCTACAAATCAACTTGTTTTAAATTTAATGAAACAATATTATACTTTCGTCGTCAAAGTCGGATTGAATTTTATTTGAAAATAAATATTACCTAGCAACATTGCTTGTTTAACTTTTATGTATAACTTGACATCAACCTGATTTAAATGTAATCTTATCCCAGAAAAATTAATGATTTTAGGAAGACTATTTTTATTAAGACATCCCCGTATTCTTCACGAATTCTAGAATATCATTTACGTGAGATAACTGAAAATATTTAAAAGCAATTTTTTTTTTATCATTAATTATTGTTTAAACCGCATTTTTCATGTTTTCCATAAACAAGTCTGAGATGTTTGTATACAACTCTTTGGTTATTTCAAAATATTACCGTAAATTTCCACTTGGTGAACCAAACACTTTTGTTGGTTTTTGCTTCAAGAAAATTTTCAAGATTATTAGAATAATCCTACAAAGGTTTGCTGAAATCAGTTCGATCGATTGATTTTTTTTTTAGTTAAAAGATTGCTTTAAAGATACCTAATCGTTCACGTTTGCTAAGTGTGATAAATTTCGGATGTGTAACATCCAAAAAAGTTTGAGATATTTTTTTTACCGTTTTATCAAAAGTTTGTTAATAGAGCCCCAATTTGGTCGTGCAAATACTATTAAAATTAAAAAGTAAACTTTAAAATATTTGCGTCCTATTGGAGCATGCAATCTACAGGATTGAGCTATTTGAAACATTTATCTACAAATGAACATAGCTCCTGCGGCATTATGTAACAAATGTTACCACAGTTTGATTATGTTCTATCATAATATTTTGTCCGGCAGGTTGTTATTCTAATACATATACGGTTTCAGTATGTTGACTTTAATGAAGCAGTAATTAATACCTGCTTTTAATCTCTCGCTCTCTCTCTCTCTCTCTCTCTCTCTGTGTGTGTGTGTGTGTGTGTGTGTGTGTGTGTGTGTGTTGAATACATATTATTGGTGACATAGAGATCCTCGGTTCATATGTGACATACGTTTTTTATTGTCCAAAGTAAAATTTTACCCGACAAGAAAATATAATAAATAGTTTTTCTAACTTGGTTTTTCTTTGTTAATACAAAAACAGTTTGTGATATCGTTAGATAATTCAGAACTTATTATTAAATGAATCATCAAGCGGCACATTCCATTAAAAAAATATCAAACTAAACGGTTCTCTTTTTATTCTCATTCTTTTGTATAATTATTAATGAGAAAAGTAAGAGAGATATTTTAGGAATTTCTAATATTAAAATTGAAAAAAAATTACGGAAACAACTTTAATTTCGGGTTGTATTGTTTGTTGGTTTTTTTTTAACCGGAATCCGTACGTCCTCCGCTTATCCTTTGACCCCTTTTTTTTCTTTCTTTTTTGTTTATTATTAGAGAATAATATTACATTTTTCGTTAATTGTTTTCGTTGCAATGAATAATCGTTGATGTTAAACTTTCTCGTGTATTAGTCGGTTTTTAATTTTCCTTTTATTTTATCTTTTTCGTTTATTTTAATGTACTTCTCATTTTGAAATGCCTTCAAGGTTTAACTTAAAATTAATTTTAAGTTATCATTTTTATTAATTACCTAACAGATTTTTTTCCCCCTAAAGATATTTTTTTAAAAATTAAATCTTTTCTGTAATGTTTCCTCGTTTTTATTACTTTTGTTAAATTCATTAAATTTGTTTGTGAAAATTTATGTACGATTATTTTTAAATGATTAATGAAAATTATCATAGCTCCAAACCTAGGATGCCAGCAGGAAAATATAGTAATCACCCAAACAAAAAAAGTGGGGAGTATTATTCATTTATGTATTGTGCATGTGTGTTAGTGTGTGTGAAGATTAACAACTGTTAATTGGATTATCCGATTTTGATGAAATTTTGTACAAACTCGTGTATATGGAGCAATCTGTTGGTAAAATTTTGGGGTCAGTATCTTCAGGTAGTGGGGGATTTGGGGGGGGGGGGAGATCAGTTTTATTTAAATTTTGCAAACATAATCCAATTTTTATTAAGCTTAGTATATGCGTGCGTGCTTATCTTATTTAAAAAAAAAACATTTCCCCCAAAATTCCCTTCTTCTCCAAAAATCAAATAAATATATCTTTTTATTTCATATTTTTCAACCGAATTTTTAAAAAATACCATCCTAGACATAGAAGTATTGCAAGCAATCCAAAAAAATTCTTTGGTGGCAATATTAATGGTGGGGGAATCGATAAAATTGTAAAAATGTTGATTTTTTGAATTTTTTAAAACTGTTAATGCTTTTGAAAGTATAAATAATAAAATTTTAATATTTAATATAGATTTTTACTATTACAATAAAATTTTGTCATAATTCTTCCCACCCTAAAAACGAAATCTTAGGTAACTTTTTATTGGTTGTACATTTTTCATTGAAATTTTATTTAGTTACTTTACTTCCATTTAATATGGAAAATAGAAATATCAAAAAAAACTTCTTGTAAGGTGATTTTGGAGTCGGGGGAGCAGAGAAAATAAAAAAAAACGATTTTTTTAAAAAACGTTTTTAGTTTATTTAAACGTATAATGATAATTACAATAAAAATTCATCACAAATTATAACCCCACTCCCACTCACAAAAAATAAATCTTGGGTTACTTTTTCATGTATAATTATTTTTCCACGACATAAGAACAAATAACCAGTGCCAGGAATGTATATCAACTTCGTTGTCAGCTTTTTATTTTAATTAGTATGATCCTATTGTAAGAAGAAATGTTAAAGAAATTTATCCTTTTCTTTAAGAGAATTACTCGTATGTATAAATAGCAATAATTTGCGTATTACTGTTGTAGTTATCCATTCAGTAGTACGGATTACAGGGTAGAAGATAAAAAATTTAAATAACAAAAAAAAAATTAATTTTTTCCAAATAAAATTAATTTTATTATAAACTTAAGATGTGTACACTACTCTGATAATATTTTCTCTGTGAAAAGTTTTTTGTTTTATTAAAATCTTTTTTATTTCTTCATAACACAGATAATCGAAAAAATTTAAACATTTATTGTAGAGTTTTTGTTGTCTTTGTTATACATATGCTTTCATATCCATGTGTTTGTTAGCGTTATTTTTTAATGTGTTGCATTTTGTACAGCTGTATTTTTTTGCGTTATTTGTTGCACATCGGTTACATTTCAGAAGTAATATTTACAAACAATATCCGAATAAGTTGACCCATCTTTATTTTTAATAATAAATTGAGCCATCTTATTTTTGTTACGTAATAAATGTTTCTTTTACAATTAATTTAGCAGATGATAATAAATATCTGTTCTTATTATACGTCAGAACTTGATTTTACAAATATTTATATAAGGTTTTTTTTTCTTGATGAATTAATTCGCCGCAGAAGTTTACAAAGAAATTTTTACGTGGGAATATGAAAATAGAATTTTGTAGCGTTTGAATAATGCCTTCCCAGATCGGGAATCGAACCTGAGACTCATGGGTGCCAAGTCGCAACCAGTCCGCTACAGATCGGCTGATTTGCATAAAGATATCGTCGATTACAATAGGCCTACCGTACAAACGATTGCTGGGGATCTGTTGCAAATTTAAAGGGTATTGAAATTGTTAACAATAGCTAGTATCTCGTGCCGGCTTAATAAAGAAATTGTGGATCGAAGTGGTTTCCTTCTTCACGGAGCTGAATATACTGTTTCTTGTCCGTTTACCGAGTCAGCCGAAACCCACTCTGTATCAGATCTTCAAACGATACACTTTTTACACCACCGGGACTGTTTGGTATATTGCACATCATTACTCTTAAGGAAAAAACTGGTACCACCCGTACTTCAGGTGTTTTACTGCGACACAGTCTTAATAATTAGTGTAACAGGTAGTGAAGTAGTGAAGTGTATCTCTTTTTAATGTAATTAATGTATCTCTTTTTAGGAGAGAAACAGTACATCAACAGTACTACGTCTTCCTTCAGTACGAGAAAGTCATTGATTTGATGTTTATTAATTTTTATAATAGGATTAAACGTTAATAAACCTCCGACATTTTAAGATCTGCTTACAATGATGTACATTTTACCAGATTCGTCAGTAAAGAATTACTTTTTCGGAACTGTTCCTAAACGTTTACAAACATTTTTAGGCTTACGGCTTCCTTTCCAGAGGTGCGAGTTTATAATAAAGATTAAATTACATAATGACCGATCAGACAGTTAAATTAAATGTAAAGTATCTGTCAGTCGATTTCCAGTAATGTATGCTTTGATAGTTGGATAATCCGTGGGCTTTTGTGCAACACAATCTTCTTTTTCCATCGTCTTCCTTGACTTTTTCAAATTATTACACTCGACCCTGTACAGCCTGGAAATTAGAATAATATTATCCATCGGTTAGTCTTTCATCGTCCAATAAATATAAAGTGACGTCTTTGGATCCAAAGAAAATTGAGTAATCGGTCGACGACAATTTGAAATTTTTCCACATCGACGTGTACCATATAAACGTTGATATCGATTTTAAATGTTGCACCAAAATGTTTTTTTATGCTACTATTCGGGTTTAAAATACAAGATACTGTTTTTATATTAAATTTTCACGATATTCTCTAATGTACGCTTGTATGAGTATGGAGTATCCGTATCTTCATTTGCGACATGAAGAAAATTATCTTCGGTATTATTAGGTGAAATGAAGAGGATCGATTACTTATTTAAATTCATATCTCTATCGATTTATAAAGAGGAAATAAACCCAGGTGCGGTTAGATACAAGCTTTTAGAGGCTCATCTTGCGCGTTATCTTCGGTAATTTTAATGTTTAATAATAAAATAAGCAGTCTTTCTCCATTTACACTCCGTATTATTTCATCAACATTATAAGACTAGAGTGGACACCCGTAACGAACCATTTTTGGAACCTTCTTCTACCCACTCGTAAACGTTTCTTAGGTTTGTTAACGATTTTGTATATAGTGGTAGTATACGTTTGTGTACATCTGGTGTTGAAACCACTTCTGTTATCAAAAATCTAACAGCACTACGTTGTTTAACTGACGTAACACTCCTTTTAAGGCGCAGACATTAAGGGAATTAACATTAAGGGACCATTATCAAACAACAAAGATTAAATTTGGTTAATTTTAGTGCAGTTAGCTGACAGGCTCTTATAACAGTGCTGCCAAATTTAAAAATTGAAATTTTCCTTAATATTTTTTTATTATTGAATGGTCTTTGTACGTGAAATAAAATTAATTGTTAATCATCGCTACCGTAATTTTTTGTTAAAATTTAACGAATTTATTTTAACTACCTTTTAGATTTTTCTCGTTTCTAAAGCTTTACTAAACCGTAACATTTTGTGCTTAAGTAAGAGTGTATTATGAGTAAACGTATGTTTTCATTTAACTACAGTAGTGGGTAATTGTAACTCAACGTGTGTGTGTGTGTGTGTGTGTGTGTGTGTGTTTTGTTATTGTTATTGTACGGTTCCTAAATTTTGGATAAAGAAGGAGGTATCATACGATTTATTATATTAATGAACATTCACTAATTGAAGTTACAGCAGATTCCTGATGCATTAGGATTAATTATTATTGTCTTTTGTTTTTATCTTGAGTACAGTGACAAATTTGTCTTGAGAGCTTTGGCAGGGTAAATATATATATATATATATATATAAAAGCTTTGCTACGGTGTACAAGTTAAGCGTAGTATTAAGTAGCGGATACGTACGGGTTTGATTTAGTAGCTCGGTTTAATACGGAGAAACAACTTAGAATAAATAAAATAATATAACCGACGAAATAGAAATACACTTAAAAGAGCGACTGAGATAAGGAAGAAAGATTGAGAAAAATAACCCGTCTTTTTTGTCGCAGTTTTATTTAATTTTCAAACGGAGTGTTGGTCTTCCGACAGTGAATTATACATGCCTCTTCGCATTTCTTTTTTTTATCGCCAATTGTTTCTAATGGTCGTCGACTGCTGCATGATGATGTAGTATACAATTGCATAGCGGCCCGGGCGTGTAACTTGTGATCTTGTATATAAATTAATATGTTCATGTACGATGACGTCCGTGTAAAAGACTGACTACTTGTGTAGGTCGATGAACTAAGATGCAACTTACTCGTCGAATATTGTATTGTGTATTTGTCGCGCTATTTAGTTCATGCATAATGAAATTTTCGTGCACGCATCACTGCTAATTAAAGTCGAGAATGGGTACACGTCGTTTATTTTTTTTTATTACCTACCTTTTTTTTTATTAATTTTTACTTAATTCTGTCCGTGGTATTTCGTCTACGACTTCCTCACCAATAGGTCGGATATTGAGTCGGACCGTCGTCTTCGTACACCTTTTTTCTGAAGGTAACAGAGATGGTGTGTGTTAGCTTTTCTACTTCCACATCCCTATTCAAATTAACGTTCAACACCTTTCCTCGGTCTACCTCGTGGTCATCATTTCTACCGATTCAATATTTGGATCGCTGTTCTTCCTTCTTTTCTTTACGTGTTCGACCACGTTAGTTTTATTCCACGCCCTTTCCGGTTAATGCGAGCAATAATTTATGTATTATTATACTCTTCGTTTTGCATACAATTTTTCTATCAAATTTCATTTCGCATTTGAAACCAAAGTTTCTGCACATTACATACATTAGATCTTTCAAACAAAATTCTCTCTTAGTCTTGAGGTTCAAGTAAAATCCTTTGTACTGTAAAATTGACCGGCAACATTACTGTGAGTCTTTTTTATACAATAAACAAGATTCTACTGATCGTATAGTTTTTCTTTAATAAATTTCGGTGATCATGTAAACATTTTTCAAAACAGAATTTTTAAGCGTTTCTTTTTTTTAAATCATTATCCGTTAGATCACGCTTCAGTTAATCGTTAACTTTGAATTCTATCAGGGGAAAAATGATTTTATCCCTACCACTTTATTAAAGGGTTTTACATATTTACTTTTACGTGAGAGCTCAAAACGTTAAGAAATTAAAAAAATACGGGTAAACCATGTTTTAATTGATAAAAGAGTTTTTCTTCGCTTACGTCTGTTTAACAGCGGAGAATGTAAAAAAGACTTATATAAAGTAAATGAATCGTTCAACGGTGTGTGGTATGTCTTAAAAGAAAACACGAAAATATGCTTTTAGTATTGCACGTTGCGGTAGGTGATATTCCCTATAGTATTGTTCTTGCTTAAAAATAACCTTTAGACAAATATTCTTGTCAAAAATCGCCAAAATTGTCTATGTATAAATGTAATTTAAAAAACCATTCCGATAAAAATCAGATAGCAAGCGTGTAAGGATAAGTTTTTAGTTTATTCTGGTGTAATTATTTTACATTATTCAGTTCTTAAAATGATAATTTAATTACTTTTGTATCGTGGAGAAATTATGCAGTCTAATACGTCCGGTTGAATCGATTACGCGGGGATTTTATATCGTTTTGTGAGCAATGAAAATAACATTACTGTTGTTTTAGCCGGTATAGATGGAGTAAGATACTGAAATAAAGTACGGGCTGCCGGTTGACGGGTACTGTACTCGTAAAGGATGGGGAAAGAGCGATTGCGAAACGGGTGGTAGTGTCGGCGTGGCGCTCTTGACCCCTTTGTAAGCGAGCGAGTTGCGAGAGTATATGTATATGTGTTTCGTGTAAGTTAGGAAGTGTGCGACTGAGATCAGCTGTTGTCCCAACGACAAGAATAACAAGTAGCTGCTCTCCTCTTCCCCTTATCATCATTTACCGACCTCCCCTTTTCTGATACAGTACACACCGAACGCACACAGACACGAGTTCGTGTACAGAAATGGAATCTATTAACGTACACGACACATGCAATTTAACCTTAGTTAAATTGTAAACATACTTTAACCGTGTGTACGTACTGTAGCGATGTTTCTTTGAATAAATTTATTTTATTTTATACCTTTCAAGAGTAAATTCTACTTTTTGCTGTTATTTGTTAAACATCTTCAATCGGTTTTATTTTGTTATCTTACTTCAACGTATACGTGATTTTACACGTGTTCGTTAGGCAGCGTATATTTGTAGTTTTTCCATCGTTAATTTCTTTACCGATGATAAATTTGTTTCTCTTCGTACTCTCTTTTGTCATATTTATATTAAATATCTTGTATATTTTATGTTACCGATTTGTGTGTTTTCTGTTTAACTCCGTTTACAAATTTACTTATCCTAGATTCCTACATTTGAATTATAAATCAATTTTTTTTTAGAGAAATTAATTAAATTGAATAATATTAACAATTATTAAAATCCATCTTACCTGCACGTAGAAATATCCTCTAGATCTTTCGGCTTTAAAGTCAGTTATTTTCACACGGATTTGAATACTAGATGGTGAATACCAGTGTTCTTTGGTGGTTGTGTTTCAATTAACCACACATCTCAGGAATGGCCAAACTGAGACTGTACAAGACTACACTTCATTTACACCCATACATATCATCCTCATTCATCCTCTGAAGTATTATCTGAAAGGTAATTACCGGAGGCTAAACGGGAAAAAGAAAGATCTTTCGGCTTACTTGAAAGCCATCATCAGGAATTAAAATATTAAATCGAAGTCAAAAATTAAAAATCAAGAGAGTACTGTTAGAATTGAAGTCATGACATTTTAACTTATGATTTTTTATTTTTGACTTCGATTTAATATTTTAATTCCTGATGATGATGGCTTTCAAGTAAGCCGAAAGATCTAGAGGATATTTCTATGTGCTGTTAAGGTGGATTTTAATAATTGTTAATATTATTTAATTCTTAACATATCGGCGGTACCGTGTTCGAGAAATAAAATTAATTAATGCGGTCTTCATTAATTAAACCCCGAATAATATTTCAAAAAATACTTAAATGTACTTAGTTGTTTTTTTTCACATTTACTTACAAAATACTTGAGATAACATAATTTCTGTCTACTTGAACAAACGTTTACTTCATTTAAATTAAAAAAACCTAAAACATTATTATTCCCTATTGTATTATAAAGATTGAAATAAATTAAATTGCATTTTACTCCTGCGATATTGGTTGTAATTGGTACCAACTGCAACACTAAACCAAAGCGTTTTAAAAAAACGTTTGCGTGTTGAATAAAAAACCGAAAGTTAGAAAATGTTGTTTACTACATATTTATATTGAATAAACCTTTTATCTATCGGTTTCGTCTTCTAATAAAGTAAAAAAGAAGCACGACTAGAATAATCGTTATCCACATCTATTTTTAAGGTATGTAATTTCTGTTTGTTTGATTAAACAATAATAATAATAATTATCATCATTGAATCGGTTCTCTAATGTGTAAGCTATAAGTTTCACCGTTATATTTATTTAAAGTTACAAAATAAACGCACAAATGATGGTCAGAATGTTCAGAAATATAAAGAAATTAACGAATTTTTCACATACGTACAAGTACTTTAAGTAGAAAATAAACTAAATTGAAATTTATTTTTCGGTCATAATATCACGCAATTAGAATATTGTAGAAGTTTAAGCATTAAAAATAAGAAGTTAAAAAAATAGTAACAACGAGCTACTACGCTCTAGATACGTTGAAAAGTATTCATTTTCAGAATTTATGGTAGTTTATCTATTTTCTGTTGTTTTAACTCATTTTGTATGTGCAAATCTGGTGGTAGCGATCTTTGTTTCGTTTATGTATTTACTTAATTTGCTGTTTATGCATTCATCTTATTATGCTTTTTTATTTATATTTTTCCAACATCAAATTTCATTCCTTAATGAAGAATTAATTCGTATAGTTAATCTAACTCTTTTCAGGTCTCTAGTTTAATTGGTCCGATGCATTTTTATACGATGCTTTTATTCCGCGCCAGTTATTATTCTCAAATACCTCTTTACATACTGTATCGACCAAATAATATTAATTATCTGTCTAATAACGTTTTCCAATCTTTGTTTATTTTTTTAATTTTACTCTACGTTTCCTTTTAGAAATACATTCGTTAATCCCTGTATATCTTTATTATACAGATTAAAATGTTATCCTTGTTTTTAGAAAAGTTTGCCGCAAACTTCTCGCTTGTAATTGTTTTAAACCGTTTCATTTAGTTCTTGTATTAGGTCCTAATTAAGATGCAAGCCCATGTTTTGTTCCGGTTTTAAATTCACACCGTTCTCGTCTAGTTGCTCTGTAACTCTTCACTTAGTTCTCAACGTTTTTGTCATCGTTCACTTTTTAAAATTTATTCGAAAGTCCAGTTTAATCGGTGAATCTTAGTGTTTATTTATTTATTTTTTTAGTTACTTCCGCTTTCTTTAATCTTTTTGTGTAATTCTATTTTCGAACGCATAACAAATGCATTCACAGGTAAAGATTTCATTGAAATAATTCAAGCGGTTTAAGAAACCGCCTATTTGTTTTCGGGTATTTATATTACAACTTCTAATTTTTATGCAGATTAAGTATTGCGATTATACTCTATTTTTCGTATTAAAAAATTAACGATACAAATTTAATCTTTAACTCTGTAAAGACATATACGCCTTTCTAACGCGTTATGTCGTGAGGCAAGATGAAAATAAGGAAAAGATCCGGAACCGGTGAGCCGACCTGCCATGCCGGACGTACTGCCGGTAGGCGGGGAGGCTCATTAGAGTCGCAAGGACACTCCCCTGGGCTGAATAATACTTGATTGTCGAGCCGGCCCAGGGGAAAGAAGAACAAACACAAAAAAGTGCGTTATGTCGAGTCAAGCTTTTAAACAGGGAAGATTAGTTCTTTTGCTATAGCTTAACAAATCGCAGAAGAATTTCGCTTTTTATATATCTGCATGATCGTTAGTTATGTAGGTCACGCGATCGGCGAGAATCGATTTAAGGTGGTTTATATACAAATATTTTATTGAATTATTTCAATGAAATCTTTACCTGTGAATGCATTTGTTATGCGTTCGATTGATTTTTTCTTTTTAAAAAATATTACTAATATAATAACAGTCGGTAAAAGTTAACTATATATTTTCTGAACCCGTGTAAGTATTTCAGTTGTTTATACTATTATATAAAATGATGTTTATGTAATAATAAAGAAATGAGAGAGATTAAAGTCCTTGACCTCGAACCCGATGTAATAGCAGCATATTTTATTGTGTACGAATACATATGTTTATGTTCGAAAGTGAATCGTTAAGTATGCCGGTTAGATTTATTTCGCGAGATATTTTTGTTTGCTAGTTATAATAATAGTAATATATCCGTTTGCATATATGTGTACGTTAATATTTAGACACGGACGGATACGTTTGAAGTTCATGGTTTGTACCAGCCAAGTCAATTTACAGTGTCGTCTCTCGCTGTGGGTGGTTCACAGCTCATCTCCGTGTTCGTTTCTCCCCTCCTTTTTTGTTTCCTAGCAACTTTATATATACCTATATATATTTCCGGCACCGTAGCTATAGAGCATTGATTCTCAAACTTTTTCGCCCACCTTCCACGTTTAGAATCAAAACATTTTCTAGCGCCCCCTAAAATTTTTAAACTTACCATCTGTTAAAAATAATAATTGCAGTTACTATTTTTAAGATGCGCTCTTAAAAACTAATTACAATTATTGTTTTTAAACGTGGCATATCCTATTTCTGAGTTGAAACTTACGTTTTAAATGAGAGCAGTTAAAACGCGTATTTAATAATATTTGGAAGTATTTTTATTAAAATTGCTTTCAAAAAAATTATAGTTATACAACAACAGTAGTGATAGAATATGCTGTCACTGTTGTTGTTACCTTGGGTTAAGCTGAGACCGGGTGATACATGTTACAGTCTCGATCTTTAAAGATTTCAATACCTCGGCACAAAATGAACAAAAGCCAAATACTTTAACGCTACATTAAAGACCTCATAATTTGTCATTAAAGCTAGCTCAAAACCCTTTAATTTTAATATTTATTTGTATCAGTACGTCGCTTAGATCGGGAGATATGCAGCGTTAAAGACAAAAGCGGCCTTTTCTCTTTAAAGTGGAATGTTTCGGTTCTGAAAAATCATACAGAGGTAGAAAGACATACAGAGAAAGAAATTAAAGCTAGTCTTAAGCTTTTAAACGATTTCAATGCAGTTTACTGGAAAAATTTAGTTTCCCCCATACGCTCGATCAAACACGAAGAAAACCTTTAAAATTTTTAAAACTTTTCTTCTCACCGATTTTTTAAATCTGAAGTATACTGACGAAAAGTTGAGTATTCAAGCTTTAATTTTTTTTTAAATTCGTCTCTAAGCCTCTTGGTTGCAAAGTTAAAATAATTTGAATACAGTCATTTTCTATCATAAAATACAGGTGTCCCTTTAATTTTTTGTACTAGCGTTGTTTAATTTTAGTTTGAAATATCAGGAAAACATAATTTTGCCTTTTTTTTTAATCAGCCGTCGCCTTTCTAAACCGCCTGAACGCCCACAATTTTCTGTGGGCCTTCTACCGCCACCCCTGAAGTCCTCCAGAGCCCACAAAAGGGTGTTATCGCCCACTTTGAGAACGAATGCTCTAGAGGTATACAAAAAGAAAAGAATGATAATTAGTCAAAAAATGGGGTAGGTGTTCTTTTTTTTTCTCGAAGTGGGTGTCACCAAAAATAAAAAAGGTGGAAGTAATATTCATATGTGTGTGTTTCGGCGTGTTTGAAGATTAATAAAATTTTGGCTGGATAGACCAATTTTTATGAAATTTTGGAAACTCTTGTATATAGGACAGTTTATTGGTAAAAATTTCGGGTCGATATCACATTGAGGGTCAATTTTCTCAAAATTTTTTAAATATAACCACATTTATATTAAGCTCAGTACCATTTTTAAATCAATTTTGCCCTAAAATTCCCCAATCCCCAAATATCGGAGAAGTGCTATCTTTTTATTTATTGCATATTTTTTTTAAATGTCTTCCTAGGCATAGTAGTAGTCAAGTTACCCAGAAAAAAAAAATAGATATATGTAATTTTTGGGTGGGGGTACCGATTAAAGTTCATAAATGTCAATTTTAAATCATTTTTTTTTGTTGGTTTTAATAGAGTTTAATAATAATTTTACAGTAAAATTTAATCTAATTCATACTCCCACCCCACCCACGAAAAGAAATCTTAGATAACGTTTTATTGGTTGGTACATTTTTCAGTGGATTTTTTTTTAGTTTCTTCCATTAATATGTAGTAAATTAGAAAAATCAAAAAGTTTTGTTGGAAGTTGATTTTGGAGGTGGGTGAGCAGAAAAAAATATACCGATTTAAAAAAAAAAATGTTATTTGTTTAATTAAACATGTAATAATTTTACGATAAAACTTCATCCATCATAAATTACCCCACCCAAAAAAGAAATCTTAATTAATTTTTTTGATGTATAAATATTTTTCCACTAAGAATAAATAACCAGTACCAGTGAAGTATGAACAACTTTCTTGTCAGGTTTTCTCCTATAAACTCCTTTCGCTTAAGTTTTCTTTATTACCTAATAACTGTTAGATAATTTATTTGTATTATCACATTTTAAAGTTTTCAAACAGATTGAGAATTATTTATATCACTTTTTTATTTTTTATTTTTTTTAAATCGAATTGATTCGGTCGTTATCTCGTGAATATCCGTGGGGAGTAAATATGTTCTCGGTAGCATTGATTCGTTTTATAAGTTTTATTTAAAAGTTAAAAATTAATTAATAACACGTAAAAGAAAATTAGTTAACAAAGAAAATCAAATTTTTTGTCTATATGACAAACTATTTATGATAGTGGAATTATAAGCACCGAAGCGATTTTCACATTCTAGTTTATGAAAAATGTGTCAAATAAACCTCTTCATTTGCTTTAGAAAGTGTTCTTAATCGGTCGTAATTAGAGTTCTTTCAAAGTATTTTGGAAATACAATCTAATTTTAGCCGTTACTGTCTACTTCGAATTAAATTTTAACTGTTTCTGCCTGTTGAAGTGAATTCCGGGTCAGATCCTTTGATCACGACCGATCTGTTTTACCTACTACTGTGATTAAAAGCTGTTTACTTCTACTTAGTGAGCAGAACTTTATTTATTTACGAAAGTTGTGCTGCTCATTTTATATAAAGCCCTAATTGAAAAAAAAATATTCCTATTCGTTTTATCCTGAACTCTACGACTAAAATATCTTTATATTAATTTCGTGTTCGTTTATTACTCATCATTTTTCATATCTTCTAATGTAAATCTGTAAGAAAAAAATTAGATTTTTGCACAAATGAGTCTGAGTAATATCGCCGTAATCTATCGATTTGAAGGATAATGAACTTAGTTAAAAAACCCTTTAAAGGCTTTATATAAATTTGTATTTGATGTCTTTCGGCATGTTTCAGCGAATGAATGTCTTATTGTCTCTGTTCTGAACATCTTTTTGATTTCCTTATCGCTTCTTCTTTTCTAATTCTATAAGCAACTCGATCCACTTTTTCTACTTATCAAATTCTGTTTTTTCTCTTTTTCTGTAATGTTCATTTCGCACATCCATTTTTTTGTTTAATAAGGCTTTATCAGATTACTGTTAAGGGTCTTTTGAATTATTTACCTTCTCTTAGTTTTTTATTTTTATTTTTTATTCTAAAAATCTAATGGAATGGTATCAAAATACGGTGACCGTTTTCTTCTGACAATCAACTCCCTTCTGGACTACCGAATGAATATTCGACATGTACCAAAATTTCTTCGCAGGTGATAAACACGATTAATTAATTCGGTCTTCGCTACGAGTTAGTCCCGTTTCGACGAGTTAAATTTTATGGTATGCGTACTTGTGATCGCCAACTTTTTAAGAGTTCTTTTTCTACACATTATTTTATTATTTACTATCAGGTAATGCGATCGTTTTATGAAATACGTTTACGGCATTTATTTTGTTTGTATGTTTCTTCCTGATGTAATTGCTCTACGAAAGGCTTCCTATATATCGTTAATGTTTGTTTATACGCGGTTATACTTTTTCCTTTATTGTTTGGCTCGACACTAAAATTTTATTACGTATGCAATTAAATACTGTGCACTTTATTTAGGTAAGTTAAAAATATTTTTGTTCGTAGGTTTTTAAATTATTTGGTGGTATTTCTTTTGGAATATAATGTATGTTTTAATTCGAAATTATTTTTGTGTTGATATGTGCGTAATAAACTGGAGACCTCCCAACTAAATTATTATTTTTTACCCCACTTCCCCTTCCCGCTTCAGCCTCGTATTGCTTATCAGTTTTTGGTTTTATTCCATGATTAATATTGTATCGTTGAACATATTTATGTCGAGGTATGGTTGTGCGCGCGTATATATATACAAATATACACTATTTATGTTAGTATTTATACACTTTTATTGCGACCATTTTAACTTCGTAGTGCTGTTGTATGTGCCTAGTGGTGCGATTACTGTTGCAATTTTTCTTCTTTTTTTTGTTCTTTTCTGGATTTTTGTTTAAGGCAGATTCCCTTAGTATGATATTTCTTCTTTTTTTCATGCTTAATTATCCAAATTATGTTGGATGTGTTGTTTTTTTAAGTAATTTCTGTGTATATAATAGCGGATTTCCTCTATTGATCTAATAAATTATTTCTTAATCGTATCATACCAGTTGGCTTTTCGTTGTGTGCGGATAGTTAGAATTCCCCTTTTTTTGCTCATACGAATAACCGTTTTGTAATTTTGTTGTAGCCAGATTATCTAGTAGTTTCGAGGAGGGTTTCAAAAATAAAATAATCATTTGGAAAATTTGGAAATTTTGCATAGGAAAATGTTATATCTTATGCGGATTATGAACTAAATCGTGTAATATTCATTAATTTATGTTTATTATTGTTGTTGAGAATATCGGTTTGTATGAGATAATTATTACTATAAAATATATCCTTTTTCGCGTATATATCGGATGTTTTATTGAAATTTCAATGTCAAATATTAGAAAAATTGTTGAAATCATTTTCAGGATGTTTAAAGTATTATCAAAATGTTTTATTGCAGTTTTTCTTTCGGATGAGTAAAGTTTTTTTAGTGTAGCTTAAAAGCTTTATATAAATTTATATTTTGATGTCTTTCGGCATGTTTCAGGGAATGAATGTTCTACATTTCTCTCTGTCCTGAACATCTTTTGCTTTCCTTATCGCTTCTTCCTTTCGTAATAGTATAAGCATCTCAATCCATTTTTTCTGCTTATCAAATTCTGTTTTTTCTTTTTTTCTGTAATGTTCATTCCACGCATCCGTTTTAATTTCTCTGTTGTTTTGCGTAGCCGCAGTTAAAACGTTCAATGTTTCTTTCTTTAATATCTTCAATTGATTTCTTTTACTACATTCTGATCGTCCATTACATGACCTATATGAAAACTCGCAATCAAAAGTATTTAACCGACAAGTTTAATCTGGATTCTTCTTGTGGGTAATCTTTCATTCAAAGCTTGATTTTGAATATTTTATATTTCGCTTCTTTCTTTCTACTGCCTTCATTCTTCCCATGTAAAAAGAAAAAACTATTTATTTACGTACGAAAATTATAGTTACTTTTTTTATTTATTAAACGTCTTAATTTTCCTACTATCTTTCTGATTTATATAAGATAATTATTACTATAAAAATGTCCTTTTTCGTATATATCGGATTATTACGTATTACAATAAAAGAATATTAATTTTTTTTTTAGTGTGAAATAAATTATAGATGCTGTTTGCATAGCCCTGCTGAAATTTAGTTAAGAAATTATATTTTAAAATTCCCTCCATAATATACAATATTTGTATTACATTTTGTGTTGCACTACGAAATTTTAAATACCTTTCATCCAGATAACGTGTTCATCTAACCTTTATCTTTTATATATATTCCAACGGTTGCAGTACTTAAATCTACTCTATTTTGATAATTTTGTATTATTATTTTTCTCTTTACGTTTTCACAATGTAATAAACTTAGCCGAATAATAAAAATTGTACATATTGGCCGGTGTTATTGCACTAATACTAATTACAGTTATTATTTTAAATAACTGGTAGTAATTATTTTGAATAAAGGGTAATAACGTTTTAATTATACGTATTTACTTATTTAAATTTTTAAATTGTTTTCTTTTTCAGTCGGAATGTAATTAATGTATTTATACATACCGGTTGGTTGCCGTTTATTTTTGTTATTTTGTGATGTATGTGTGGTATTTTGTTATTGTTTAAAAGATGTAATCGCCGCATTTTTGGTTTATTTAGTCCAGTTTGTACTGTATGTATTTTACGTTGATTATTATTCAGAATAAATTCCGTAACGCTGTAGTTTCATATTTAATTACAATTAACAACACCGTCGGTGTTGTTTATACGTGCACGTGGTTAGGTTATTACATCGCGTTTTGGATTCGTTTAGTTTTTGTATTTATTTTCTTAGCTTTTTGATCGAACCTTAACGTATTTATTTATGAAATTCGCCGCGTTATGTTGTATTAATACGTTTTTAAGCTCTATTTTGGGGCTATTTCATTTTACATCGATCGAATTAAATTAGTTTCTCTCTTTATACTGCGTAATTAATTCGGTCGTTCGTTAATACCCCTTATGTAGTCCTTCCGTACCGGAACTCATCTTTTGATGTACGCACAATTTAAACATTTTTTTCGTATACTAAAGAAAGATATTTCCAAGCGATAAAATTAAATCGTGAAGTCCGTTGTACGTATACCTCGAATATCACCTCATAATAGTCCTGAAAATGAAAACAAAAGTTATTTTACATGTCGAATTATACAAAGATCATAAGGATTTACGATGTAAATTTTGATCTAAATAAAGATCTTAAAAAGACATTTCTTGAAATTACATCTGAATTATTATAGCGTATTGAAGTAACACGGTTCTGTCTCATCGAAAACGGTTAAGCGCTCTTTGCTGATATTTTGTAAAATTTCTATTATGAATCAAATGTTGTGAAATCTACCTTAGAAACGAATCAACAGCTGTTATAAAACTCGTGTCAATTTTAACATGTTTTATACGGGATGAAAAAACGGACGGAATATAATTCAGTATAAAAAAAAAAATTAGAACACTAAAATATGAACAGAAAATTAGAAATTATTTATAAAATTGTTTGCATTTTAAAAAAAAGACTTTCGAAGAATTTCGTCCCTTAAAATGTTAACTGGGTATTTTTAAAAAAATTTAAAATCAGTTTTTTTAGGTAGAATAAAACTTTTAACTGTCATGGGAACCAATTTTTCTTTAATTATCATCCATTTTCATTTAGAGTTTGACCTTTTCAGTACTCGGTACCCCCGGTCGTTCAATCTATATTGAATTATAAGATGGTACATAACAATAATTTTTTTGTAATTTTGATTTAAAACATTTGTAGATCTTCACGATAACACTGTTATATGTAATACATTTTGTTGAATTTAATGTTAAATATATATATATAATGTTTTGGGTAATTATTAAAAACGTAATTCTCCAAAAAATACCACAAACGAAAATAATAGGCCGCAAATTGCTTTAAGTTGGAGTTCTTTCATCTACTCCAGTATTCTTTCTTAGTCGACTCACTTCCTAGGTGTGAGTATAATTCTGGCAATATTTGCTTGGCTATTCAATAATTATCGAGATATTAATAAAATAAAATCATCCGACCCGACCTGGCGGAAAGGTAGCGTCTTTCGTCCGGAAGGTTCTGGGTTTGATTCCGTTCAGGCTTGGCGTTTTTCATACGATATAATTTTTTTTTTTTTTTTAGTAACTGTAATTTTGTAGCCTGTTATTTTAATAAATTATCATTAATAATAATATTAACAACGATTGCCGATCTCCGTGACGGAGTGGTAGTGTCTCAACCTTTCATCCGGTTCGAATTCCGGTCGGATGTGGTATTTTTCATACGCTACAATTTTTCATTCTCATTTTTCAAAATGACAAAAGCAGTTGACCTGTAATCATATTATTTTTGGTTAAATGATCGTAGTGGAACTAGGGAAGTCAAGATTTTTTTTATCGAATATTTACGTAATCTTATTTAGGAGATGTTTTTATGGATAGGAAAAGAGAACCATTGATAGTAACTTATCACGTTCAACTCTTCAACGTGCATGGAACTTCCTTTTCCACCATTGTTATTTTTGAATTTATTTCTTCGTTTTTTCTTTTTCCTGTTTAGCCTCCGGTAATTACCTTTCAAATAATACTTTAGAGGATGAATGGGGATGATTAGTTTGTAAATGAAGTGTAGTCTTGTACAGTCTCAGTTCGTCCATTCCTGAGATGTGAGGTTAATTGAAACCCAACCACCAAAGAACACCGGTATCCACGAACTAGTATTCAAATCCGTGTAAAAATAACTGACGCTGGAACTCGACTTCCAAATCAGCTGATTTGGGAAGACGCGTTGACCACTAGACCAACCCACCGGGTTGAATTTATTACATCTAGATTAAATTAAATTAACTTCAATTCGATGTGATTTTACTTGACTCCATCATTCTACCGTTCCATACCAATCAGTTTTTCTGTTTGTCAAGCTGTGTACTTAGAAAGGTCCGTAAGCTATTTTTAACAGTACGGTCATTTTACCCCAATATGCAATCCATTCAATCTATAAAAAAAAAGAACCGAATGATTTTCTTGAACGGAATTCCTTAAATTTCGTTGAAGATAATAATTTCCTTTTACCTACCCCAATAATTTCCTTATATGCCCCAAATGGGTTAAGAGTAACCAGTTTGGGGCATAATAGCACGTTAAAATTATTAATCTGTTCCCATATCGGGTTTATTTTTGTAGCGAGTTCAACTAAGAGTTAATTTATTTTCTATGTGTTTATTACGTATGCGTCGATGTGCTTTGCTGTATTTCCCCCGAGTCCAATCATTCATTGAATCTGTTTAATTATAATACAATTTTCTTTCATTAGCCGATTTGAAATTTTGTAGCAAGCTTCTTAGCAGTACAGGCGAAGATAGTACCTGGAATCTGTGTTGTTTATTATTAGAATAGAGGATTTACAGTAGTAAACGTTTGTGGCCAGAAGGTTTATTTATTATTTATATGTTTTTAACGTTACGGAGAAATTTTTTTTCTAATGACTTAATACTGAATGTCGTTAACCTTTCAAGGTTATTTTATTTATATTATTGTTGTTGTTATTATTATTCGTAGTTTATTTTTAAATCGAGAATTATTTTAATTGAAACCGTATATCATTTACCTATATCATTACTTAATCTTTTATATATAATAAAATATTAATTACTTAAAAATTTTCTAACGTTTTTTTTTTTTATAATTTATCTAATAAAGGATTAATAAATTTGCCTGTTATTTTTGTCTTTGTTATGAAAACTTTTTTTTGACAGCGATAGGAATTTGATTTCGGTTATAAATGGTTATCCGATAGATGGAGTCAGTGACATTTGCGGTTAGGTACAAATTCTGAACTCTTGCGGTCAAATACTGTATAAAATCCAGACAATAATCTTTTTTAAAATAAAGATTATGACATTGCGGTTGAATTTAAAAGATTAAAAAAAAACAACAGGGTAAGTTCGCCCGTTAACATCATAGCAGTTAAATATCAGTTTTTTTGTTTTTTTTAATTGTCTTTCGCGAATGTTACTCTTAATAAATTTTGCTTTCCACTACATTTTTTAGAGCATCTTAACGGTGATACAGCGTGAATTAATCTATACTTATTTGAATTAAAAACTAAACCTAAGCCTACAACAGAATTTATACTTCAAATATGTATGGGTGGAAGTACTCGTGGTCAGTTTCTATTGGGTTGGTTGCGCGTGAAACGACCTGAAACTGATTTAAGATTGATAAATTACGTGAGTTTTTTTTAACTTATTTCGCGACTAGGAAAAAGTAATTTTGGAAGGTGAATGAGAATAGCGTCTTAATTACAACAATCTGTAATTAGTAAAACCAACCGGTCGGTTTATTTAATTAGAGGAGGAAATGCTGATTAAAATAGCGCTACAAGGATATAAGACGGTGTGAAGAACGAATGACTGAACAGTAAAAGTAAACGAAACTTTTTAAAGGAGTTATTAGGAACTTCAGAAATTACCTGGAAGTTGAGGAGAATGAATGAAGAATTATGGTGCAAGGGACCTGCTTCACGTCGAATAACTGTGGTTATAAAAGTTACCACATTTTTTGCTTACACTCGTATTTCTGTATATGATTTTCTCTTTCTAATTTTTGCGATTCTTTTGCTGTTCTGGCCTGAAAATGAACTAGTATCTAAATGGAAATTATGTTAGAAAAAATCATATCCATATTTGATTTAAACCCCTAAAATAGAGGGTAAAATAATCGTCATTTACGATAAACGCTTTATCTTGGATATGATTTATCCTAAAAACCTAAATCTTTGTCAAAAAATAAACAGGAAGTTTGGCTCTGTGATGTATAAAGATATTTCTTGTTTGCCAGTTTTTACTTCATCAAAGAATAAAACTTTTTTTTGCAAAAATTAACAAGAATGTTAACGTTTCCTTGATATTTAATTTTTTTATTTAATTTCATGTGAATTATTTTAAAATAATCTCTCTTCACATCATAGATAAAGAATTTGTGCAATTAAAAAAAAAAATCATTGAAATATCACTTATACGAGATTATTTATATCGTTTCAGCGTTTTAAAATGCTTTAAAATTTAATCTCCGGATCTACCAGAGAAACTAGATTTTTTTGTAAAACGTTTTTCGTTCATAATTTGAATTTTTGATTTTTCGTTCTCTTAAATTTTGTTTTTGTGAAGCACGTTGTTTTGTTAGTCCCTCATTATAATTTATACTCTAACAAATTAATCAAATAAAAATTATTCAGAATGAGCAACATGTAACCGCTACACAACACTGAAAGATTCTCACACAACTAGCGCGACTAGTGGATGTATATGTTATTACTGATTGTTGCTGCCGTTTGTCAGGTGGTTACGTGTCAGTGTAGTGTACGTTTTGTTGCAATGCAGTATTGTGAGCGCGGTTGTGTTTGTGTAAAATACCTTATTGACGGATTTTTTTAATACTAGATCGTGGATACCGGTGTTCTGTGGTGGTTGGATTTCAATTAACCACACATCTCAAATTGTCGACCTGAGACTGTACAAGACTACATTCACTTACACTCACATATGTCATCTTCATTCGTACTCTGAAGTTATATAGGTATGGTTGAGGCTTACATTCGTTCTGGATCGTTTGAAGATTCACAGGTATTTGTAGAAAAATCTCCGAACGCTTGTATCCCAGCAAAGAGTAGCATACACGATTTAGTTTGCAGATGATGGTGGCCTCTATCTTCCCCAGAGTTGTTTAATTGCGATTTTTTCCTTTGGGGCTACTTAAAGGAGAAAGTTTATACATCTAATCCCCACAATACTGATGAACTCAAGGTGAACATTCAACGAGAAATCAACGCAATTGACAACAACGTTTTGCGTCAGACGACACTCGGTATGATCAGTCCAGTACAAAAAAGCATCGATGCCCAGGGTACTCATTTTGAACATTTTTTGTAACAATAAGGTAAATAAATGCAACATTTAGATTACGTTCTCTGTTTTTCTTATTTAATTTATCCGTATCATTCGTAAAATTTCATTCCAACATAACCTACCGATTCTGGAGCGGTTACGTTACTGGTTCGGGTTTACGTTTGTCACTCTGTATGTAATATAAACAAAAAAAAAAAAAGAAAGCATATGTCTGTACTTTCCTTTTTTCCTGTTTAGCCTCCGGTAATTACCTTTCAAATAATACTTCAGAGGATGAATGAGGATGATATGTATGAGTGTAAATGTGTACAGTGTCAGTTTGACCATTCCTGAGATGTGTGGTTAATTGAAACCCAACCACCAAAGAACACCGGTATCCACGGTCTAGCATTAAATTCTGGGTAAAAATAACTGACTTAGTAGGACTTGAACGGTGGAACTCTCAACTTCCAAATCAGCTGATTTGGGATGAATATGTGTCTGTACCTATATCATCCAATATATCACTGTGGTAGCGTCTCGGCCTTTCACCCAGAGGTTCCGGGTTCGAATCCCGGTCATGCGTGGCATTTTCACACACGCTACAAATCATTCATCTCATCCTCTGAAGTAATGCTTAACTGTGGACTCGGAGGTTAAACAAAAAAGAAAATTAATAAAAAATACATCATTTAAATAAATACTACAATCACATGTGAACAATGTTTTAAAAACTGCATCTTTTTATCCCAAATAACTACAAAAAGTGAAATAGAAAACGGTAGGTGATACAATTTAAATAATGTACGTCAGAAATCCAAAAAAATCGAAAAACCCAGAAGTATTTGTTAAAAAATATTACACAGTTATTAACAGAAGTAAACAACAAACAAATAACTTCATTATTCAAAGTTTATTGTTACGATCAGATTGAAAAAAATTGTACTAAAAGAAGACAAAATAAGCTTGAAAATGAGTCTAAAATGAACTGCGTATCACTATTGAAACCCGAAAAATAATTTTTTATTTTTAAATCGACAAAGTTTTTGTTTAAAAAGAAGAAATTTCACTTAGCAACGACTTTTAATATATATGTATAAAAAATTTAAGATATAAAAAAATATCAGATTTTAAAACAGATTTTAAAGAATTAATAAATGAAAAAAAAATTAGTCCAAACTTGTGTTGACTACCCAAGTTAAAGGAAATCTCCTATAAAATTCTTTAATGTTAGGTTAAAAATTTCAGCGGTAGTTTTTTTTTTCAACTATATAATTAAAAGTACTGGTAAAAAAGACCTAGATGTTATTTGTTCATATTACAACTTAAATTACTATTGTTAATACTTCCTTTATCATATTCAAGATAGTTTCAACCAAATCTTGGTTTTCTCATTGTTGTTTTATAATTTCCTCGTCTCTTTTTGCTTATTTTACACTGCTTGATGTATAAACTTCCTTTTCAAACGTTTTTCAGAATCTTGTTTTCACGTTCAGACACTTCAGTTTATCGTTTGTCATCGTTGAAAATAATCATAACTTGCGTACTAACGTATCTAAACATCGTGTAATCATCGATAGTTTTTAGGACTCTATATCAAACAATGAAATTATAAATATTCTACACTTCGCCACGAACAGTTATTGACTTTATCCGAGTAGAATGTTCAGACTGTTGATGACACCGACTGATAAAATATGAACGTGATTTATAGACCCTTACAGTTATAAATATCACAGATTATTGTGTGTCAAGACGTCTTAAGAATGTATAATAAATTATTGACGTTGTCGAGGTGTGATAAACATCCTAATAATTTTTGTTAAACCGTGTTACGTAAGAAAGGAGTCCAATGACCCTTTTCTTCTTCCCTTTTAAATCCTTTTTCCCATTTTTATGACAGGTGTATTAAGGTATTTTCGGCGTAGTTTATGTTTTGTACTGTGATCTATTCATTCTACATTACGAAAGATCCGCGCGCGCGCGCGTGTGTGTGTATATGTATAGAGGTCACTTATTTAGTTTAATGTCAGAAATGACAGCTGCATTGCTGTAGGTTGTAAACGTTCTTGGAGTATAGAAATAAAATGTATTGTTAAACTTTACCGGGGTTGTTTCTAACGTAACCTTACTTTTGACCCGTGTAAATTACACCTGTTTATCATGTTTTATTGTTTGTTCTGTTTAACCTCTTTTATACACTTTATTACCCTTTATTTCGTCCTATTATCCTGCATTATTACTTTACGTGAATGGAACCTTTATTATCGATATAATTTTTGAATGGGATATCCTTGACTTAACATTTTAAATCGGTATAAGAATATCAATGTGTGGAAGAATTACCAAACTTATTTTTTTTTAAATTGTTGACCGATAGCTCGAATTTGAGGGTTTAGGTTTTGAGTGGAAAATAAAATTTGGATCCTTGTTTTTAAACAACGAACTTATCTTTCCCTGATGAATCGAAGCAATTTATGTAGGCTCGTCGTTTCGCTACAGAAAGAAGTTCGCAAATTTATTGCATTACATTATTTGTCCTGTTATAGCTATGATGCATATAAATCACCTGAGTTATAACTTGCACTAGTCAACGAACTGCTTCTCTGAAAGTATTGATGTTCACTAAACGCCATTACCTGTGATGGTCAGAGAGAACACGTATGCGTTTAGAAGGGATTTTTACATGGTGTTGTAGAGCGGTATTCAGTCGGGTGAATAAGTTCAATAGGAAACCATTCTGCTTCTCACTTTTTCTGTTAAGCCTGGAATTGGATGCTTGTAATTCTTGAACCCTAATTATCCGGATTTTTTTTTGAGGGGATGAATCAAGATAGCTGTACTAGATATCAACAGATTTGATAAACATAACATTGAAAAATGTTACAATGTACCAATATTTTGTAAGTAATCAATACTTTATGTAACGTAATGAGACTGAAATTTGAAATATAAAACTCCCTGCTTTCACCTTACATAATAATTAATTATGGCTTGTTTGTCCTAGTCAATTGCATCTAGGAATGACATTGAACGAATTATATTTTTCAGTAGATTGTGACCACGTTATGGGATCACCAAACTAAACTCGGAACTCGTTTAGAATCTTTTAATTAATGTGCCTGTTTTGAAATTTATGGCGTAAATTTTATTTTAAAAATTTCGTAGTCTAGGTATTAAATAAATAAAAATATTTTTTCTGTTTATGTTTCGGCAACTCCTTTTTCAGCTTATCTTAGATTTAAGTTTTATTTATTTTTGGTCGTTCAGCAAGTAACTTTGGCATTTAATTTCGTCAAATTCCACCTGTTAGGCGCATTTGTTTTTTTTCTATCGTTTAGAAATTATTTGGGAAAGGGGTTATGATGTCAGCAGTCGGTTTATATACAATTTTTTAAATCTATTTAAGTTCGGATAAATTTTCGTATCTTTAAATGATTTTTAAGTTGATTTATTACCTTTTTGAGGAGTTTAGCGTGTGTGTTAAGCTAGTGAAAATTAAATGTTTGACAATTCCTGTCACTAACGAGGTAAATGAGCCATTTATTTCAATATTTTTGTGGAGTTTTATTTTGGTGCTCATTAAATAAATATACTAGGAAGAAGATGTTTGTTGAAGGGGATCGGCGACCCCTCTCTCGCGTTCACACGAACAGACAGCATACGGTGTCGATTGTGTTTCTCGGGCAAAGCAATAATTCATTGGTAGAAAAGCGGTTTAGCCCATTACGCGAGAGCAATAAAAGTAGTAGTGAGGATGCGGTATTAAAATGCCGGCTTACTTTTTTTTTCTTATACCGACCTTCTTTCTCGTTCAATCGTACTTGTATAAAACTTCAATGAAAACGGCCGCTTCCTTGTTTTACGTTCGAATGCTCGCGATTGTATACACATGTATAACTGCAGCAGAAATAAAAACACGTGGTCGCGTCTTGTGCTAGCGACGGCGATCGGAAAGGCCGTTGCAAACTGCTGGCATAGAATTGTGCTGGGCGCTCGGTCGGCGCTGTGCGAAGCCGTGACGCGTCCCGAGCATCATTAGGAGCGAGGTTATAGAGACGGTGAATACGAGACAGTCGTCCCTTCCCGCGCGGCCCAGTCCAAGTCTTTTAACACAGGGGAGCTTAAATTCAAACTCAAAAACTCTCTTGTCATTTCCAAAAATCCATATAGCGATGTCCATTCGACTTACAGATAACTCGGACAACATACGGTTCGGTATCCGGGCCGTCCGTCACGTCTGTCAATAGGAGTTTTTAATGACCCTTTCACCTCGCCGTACTTCAACGCTAATGTCTTTCTCCCGGAATCTCTCTCTCGCTCTCTCCATGAGTCTTCTTTTCCCCCTCTCCTAACATCACCCGTCTTCTTCCAGCTCGGCTCAACCAGGATAATTTATTACTCTTACTTCTTTTGAAAATTCTTTAATGTCTCTCCTAAGCAATTACTCGGGTAAATTAGTTTTATTTTATTTTTCCAAACCGTATAAAGAATCATTCTTCCATCAAGTTGAAATTAATTTTTACTTTCTTTATGGAGTAATTTTTTTTTTAACTTATTCACATTTTGTTATTTATTTCTATTTAAATAAAAGAATGAATTTATCTTTTTTGTCGCTTTTTTTCTTTACTAGGCAACGTTAATATCCTTACCCCATTTCCTTCGAAATTCGAAACCTTAGTGAATATTTTATTGTCTGAAATTTTTAATTAAATTATGCAAATAATTTTTCCCTTATTATGTTAAATTAACTAAAATGTTTATGTTCCGTTGTAAGAAAAAGATCCCTGGAACATAAATACTAGTTTTTTATTATGCATTCAGAATGGCGTAGCTTACTGCATAATATTTCTGACTTGCTATTACAGTAAAATATCAGTATGCCAATAATGTTGTAGGATCATTTCTTCCTTGTTCAGGTTTTTCCTTTTTTTTAAAAAAAAAACCAAGTGCAGAAGCATGTGTGTTCGTCGAATAATTTTAAACATTCAAATTTTTGTTTTTGTTAAAAACAAAAAATTGTTGTCTTGACGGGTAACATGTTATCGGTTCCTTTTTTTCTAAATTATGTAACTTTATATGTTTACTGGTTCGTAATAGATACTTTGTTGGTCGATTAAAAAGCGCATAATATTTTTCAGTAAGCTACTTTTCCTGAATAATTAAAAATTTATTAATCAGCCCAGTGCTTTTTTTTCAGAATATAATTTTATAATTTTACTATACATTTTTAAAAGAAAAGTAGATCTGTACAGAACAATGCGGTAGATATTTTCTAGAAACAATAATGCTGTTATTTTAATTTAATTTATTTCTTCAAATAAATTTATTAATAAAAAAACGTTTACAAGCTTTTTATCTGCTTATTAATTAAAAATACAATGTTGATGAACTTATCGTTTAATTATTGTTTTGAACTTTGTTCGGTGTTTTGATTTGTGCTTATTTAGAATTTTTTTTAAAATTAATTTCAGCGTGGATCGGCGTAGTATCTTATGTAAAACAATTACTGTTGTAGTTTGTGCAATCATTCAATTGTTGGAATTTTTGTGGTAAACTCTTAATTTGTCTATTAAGCTTTTTTTTTTGGAACTTTTATATGTAGAACAGTTGTTATAAATTATAAAATTACTTTCCAAAAAAATAATTTTTCCAAAATAATAGCATTTTATTGTCTTTATACCTTTAAATAATTCTAAAGTTAGGTTATAACCATTATTTTTTCAGTTTTTGTTGTATCTAGTACGGATGAAGTATTATTTTGCGATTTGATCATCGGAGCAGTTGAATTGAACATTTTTTATCTCTGGAAGTTTTAGCTAGCCTTTTGAAAATCTGTTGGATACCAATCGGGCGCCATCTTAAAAGATACTCCTCCGATCGAGAAGAATATTCATTGTTTCACCGGTTGTTTTTATACTCCAGTATTAGCGTTGTGCCTTATCGCTCAGAAGAGGTGTACTTCTAATTTTATAACTATAAAACTAGATTCGTTCGTGCCTCGGCCCGAGTTAGTTTAATGTTACTTATGATTTGTACCTTCACGGGCTTGACCCAGGTTCATAATTATCTTGGCGGCCGTTCCCAAACAGAGTTCGGTTGCTTGTATTATCTTTTCTTTTTTTTTTTGTGCGGAGGTTTGCTTCGTATGAGCTGTCCACTGTCGGCGGGATGCCAACTGCACTGCCGAAGGCATGAATCCCATGCAGCCGTGAGGTGTAGCGGCATCTCGACGATGGCTGAAATAGAGTAAATGTCACGCGGGACCCTACGATGGAGCTGAGTGAGAGGTCTGTCCGCCTCTCCCTAGTGGACAGGACCGGAGTCTGTAAATTAACCTAGGTCTTGGGTATGAACTAAAATGAGTTTACTAAGGGAGCTAGGAGTAAACTCAGTAGTTGCGAGCAACATTACCGGTGGTTTGTTATTATTTCTATTGCCTCGATCCAAGCGATATTTAAAAATTGGCTCTGTAAAGTGTAGAACTAGGTGCGGGGTTCGTGCTTCCGCGAACCGTTCGCGGAAGCACGAACCCCGCACCTAGTTCTGTTTAGTCTAAACCTAGTTTAGAGGGCAACGATGTAGGACATTCAATACCGTACGAGGCCTGCAGCGAAGGTAAAAGCCGATTTAAAAATCACCGATGTAGATGTCTACCTAGGCATTTACATAGGTGGCATCCCAACCGAGGCCTGGCTTATTACTGTGAGGTGTAATCAGTTGATGGTCTGCAAGACGACTCCCGTTAAAGCCCATCAGGGCTAGGAACGGGGGGGTGGAGTGTGGCGACCGGAATCAGCAGGTGGGCTTCTCCCCACCTACGGGAGTTGGGATGGCTAAAGCTGCCTCTTGGCCAAGATTAGGGTTGGTGGTGCATAACCTCGGGTAGATCAAGGGCTGCAGTTCGGTCTAAATGTAATATTCGATTTGCGCAACCCTCAGAACTGCAAGCCGAGTTCATATGTTGGAATTAGATTTTTAAACCCGGATGGAATGCCGTTTTATTAAATGTAATTCAGGTTTTTTTCGACACGTAACAAAAAGGATAGCTGTGGCCAATCGAAATAACTTTTGACGTTGCAATGTCGTATTTACCGTGATAATACCGAGCGTTATCACAGTCGATTCCGTTGGGATGTGTAGATCGAATTCAATTTGTAACTACGTGGTGGCGGTGTTGCGATCAGAGCTGTATGTGATCCGGTAATTCTTAATCGGGAAAAGTATGAATCATCTGCATGCTGTTGCTGGGGAACCCGTAAGTCGGGCTCTCGTATCTCCTTCGAAACGAGACTATATAAATAATTATTTTAATTATATGTTTTTAATTAATTTTATATTAAGTACACGGCGAGTAAGAAACCGATTACCGTAAAAAAATCTGTATTTGAGATCACAAATTCGTTTTTAAAAATTCATACATTCAAATTTATCTTTATTACTATTAATAAATTACGTAACCGTTATTATGTATTTTAAACTATTCTTATTAAATGTAATCCCATTTATAATCGGGTTCAAGGGTATTTTTAATCAGATTTATTCCAGATAAACCTGACGTCATCTTATGCGATTTTATTTCCTAAAAATAATGATAAGTATGTGTGTATTACGATAACTTTCGTCATCGTATAATAATAAGTTTATTATCTATTTTTTTATCTTTATTATAAATTTAACCTTACTTCTAGCCATTCAATATGTTATGTCATTGTCCCATAGTAAATGCATTGTGAAGGCAGTTTACTGCTTGTTTCCGTATTCATTTATTTGTTTTTTTCCTTTGATGAATTGCTACAGTATTTTGTTTGATTTATTCTTTTTCTACTATTTAGTTGTTTTTTTTTTTTCATTGTTTTGTTTGTTTATTACTATGGTCATCTTGTGTAGGACAGTCACATGCCGACTTGCTTATTTATTTATTTTTTATCAGAATGTTCGTTTTGTTGTTTCGCTTTGACTTCTTTATTCTTCTTTTTTTTTAATAGGAGTTGACTTTACCATTTGTGAAGAATGTTGTGGTAACATGTTCTTGTTTTGATGTAGTTGACCTGTTTTTTTCTTGTTTTTATTTTTTCAATTAAGTGTTCATTTTTTTTTTAGCCGTTAAGAATTTTAATGTCTAAATGTTGTAGATTGTAATCGTTTTGTTTGTCCCTCCCCTCCAGTTATTTTGTTGTTAAAGGTTTTCTTTTGTGTCTTAAATTTATTACTGCCTTTTACACTGTACATTGAATTTCGTTACTGTAAGAAATAACAGTGGGGGGTTATCATTTCGTTCTTGTTTTGCGGAGTTTTTGTAACGTAGTATTTTCTTTCTTCCTGGATATTTTTTTTTTTTTTTTAAGTTAATGGTTTACACGTTTTGCATTTTGCAGTCATGATCACCTATAAAAAATTGTATTACCGTAATCTTAATTTACGAACTGTCATCGCTGACTCGAGTGATCAATAGATCTGTGAAATATAGACAAATCTCCCGGTAGGGATTGATCCTAATCAAGGGAGATTGTTTTTAAGGGGGGTCCGAATGCATATCTTTCCCCTTGTTAACATTTTTTTTCTGCATACGCTCTTTTTACAACTTAACGTAGCCGTTTTTTGATTCATCAATTTTTAAGTTAAAAAAAATCATATTTTACAATATTTTCCATTCATTGAGAAAAAAAAATATAACGTCTACTTTAAGACAGTTTAAAATTAAGACGTTTTTAAGACAGTTAGGGTTTATATTTTTTACTCTTTCTTTTGGATCTTGTCTCTTTGTTTTATTCATTTATTAATTCATACTTATCTGTGTAATTTACACACCCAAGAATACATGGTAAAAATTTCAACGAAATATCTTGATTGGTTACTGAGAAAACGGGTCATGTATGTGTAAAAGTATGGTTTTCAGAAATCTGCGATTAAAAAAATACATTGCATATATGCAGTTCACCTTATACATGCCAGTTCCATAAGAGGGGCAGTCGGGATCTTCCTTTATAACTCTGTTGTTTTAAACAGAGAAAAATTTTCCTTAAAAATGAAATTTTCCGACTCGACAAAGAAATATTTTTGTAACTAAAAAAAAATTGCGAAAAACAAAATAATTACCAAAAAAATCGACAAAATGCTCCCAGTGACAAAAAATCATAAAAAAATTTTGCCTTCACATTTTCACAAATAATGGCTGAAATATTACGCAGTCATTTGTCGCTAAAATTCAAATATCAAAAGCATTCTTTTTTTTTTCATTTGGACCTCCCTTAAGTAACGTTTATTATAAAATGTGTAGATATTGAATGCGTTTGCATTTTTTCCCCGTTGTAGACGAAAGCATTTATTGATGATTTTCCACGTTTAATTATTCAAGCTTTTAATTCTTCTGAAAAATAGAATTCAATTTACATCAGTTAATCGGCAAACTAATGTACGCACATTATCCGTAACTGTTTGATGTACGCAAACGATTACCCTTAAGTCATTGCGTACATAAATATATTTATGTCATCGATGTTCAAGATTAAATACATATATTTATACTAAATTCTAATTACAAAATAAGTTTTACTAAAAATAAACTTTGAGCAATATTATTAATGTATTAAAACGAAAAAAGTTTTGATTGAATAATTACGTAATGTATAAAGAAAATAATATGTGTTTCCAATAAATTATTTAAAATTGTAATTAAACTCTAATTGAAGTACACGATCTTCACATTGGAGATAATGATAACTAAACTCCCATCTTTGGTACATCTTTGCCTTTTTTTTGAAAGTTGAAAAAACGTTTTTTTTACCTGTAAATCAACATGCAATTTAAAATTTATCTGTCAGCGACTGATTTTATCTTTTTCTTGATGTTTTTATCGAACGTTTTCAGCACTATCAGTATATAAACTGGAAATTCGTAACCACCCTTTACCAATTTTTTATTAAAATTACTTTTGTTCTCCTGCATTTATTTACCTGGTATTTTTACTACGATTTTCACATTATCCCTCCATCATCAAATCAACTAACTTAACGAAATCTGTTTGTTAATACATCGCCTACAAATCTAGCCAGTCTACAAGATTTTGGCGCATATTTCTCTTTTCTCCTACCCAGCTTAATATTTTCATTTTATTTATACTTACTAATTTTCTTGTCTCGCTTCGTTCTGAATTACTGTCCGCCTTCAAAGGAAGGCGGACAGTAATTCTTCTACTCTCTTAACTCCTACACGATTCTTATACAAATTAATCGATCCTTATTTTATTTACTAATAATAGAAATTATTATTACTCATCTTTAATTAAATTAATGAAGGAAGTGAAAATACGCACAAAATTGAAAGACTGCATAATTTTTGCGCTTAAAATGTTTATCCGTATTTCTGAACTAATTTGAACAAAAGCGATGTTATTTTGTTAACAAAAGGCTTATCATTTTATATTTTAAAACATAATTCAATAAAATTAACATTTACGGAGCAATTAATGATTAAAATATTTTAACGACCGCCATTTTGGAATTTTCACTTTTTTATTTTTTCACTTTTCACTTATTTATTTTCTGGATGTGTTGGATGCATATAAAACAAATATTGAAATATCTCAATCCATTTTCAAGATATACATTTTTAATGGGGAAAAAATTGAGACGGAGAGAGAAAGAAATGAGGTTGAGCAATTGTCCATTTGATTTTTTTTTTTGTTTATTTTGATGACTTGAATCAGTCCCTTAAGGATTGGCCATCACCTTCCGATGTAAAATATAGTGTAAGTAAATTATTTTCTTCTATGAATTCATTATTTCAGTTATGCATTGAAGTTAATAGTATATAAAGGATGATAATTGATGTTTTTTTACGCGCAACTCGCGTTATTAGATTTGACAGTTTTGCGCTCCGTTTGCTGAACATTACAAAATATTTTCCCTCGAACATAATGAACATATTTTATAAGCAGTTAAAAACTTTTTAACCGGTTTAAGTAGTCATTTGGCGTTGATCTTTCTGGTCTGAGGACCGGCCTTATTTATCGTATATTCTCGGTGATCTACCTAGAGTTATTAAAAAAACTAAAAAGAAAGATCTTTTTTAGGAATCGTCCTTTATGCATAGTCCTGGTGATATTTTATTAATTTTTATTTGATTATTTTGTTAGTATTTATATATATCGTAAATAACCGCAAAAAAATATTTCTTTTTTCAGTATTTTTACAGATTCCGTGTAGACCGGGTTGATTATTTTTACTAACTCGTATTTATATATTATATAAGTTTCGAAGCGGTTAGGATCATCTGGTATTACGACGGGAAATCCCGAATCTTTAATAAAAGTATATTTTTTTATTTTACAATAACTTCAAGGAAAATTTTAATTCAACGAATACGTTTGTGGAAATTACGTAATAAGTTGTATCGTGAAAAACCAGTCCTGCGGTCGGAGCTTACAACGAAGTAATAATAATTCTCGAATGCCAGCATGACCTTCGCTTGGAATCTGACGTTGCTATCTCATGTTTGTATCCACATTTAACACAGTGATGTTATATAGGGTGCGATGGAATTTTGTGCTTACAGCATGTAATTATTTATTTATTTATTATCGGTAGATTTAAGTGAGAAATTTATTGACAGACATTTATTACAGAATACTAAGAGAAATCAAGCAAGTTTCCATTCATAGTCGATTCAGTTTGATTTCATACGTAAATGAATAAATGAAGAATTTTCGGGTCGCCTACGCAATTTACTCGGTTATTAGGCAAGCAGGAATACGTGTAAGCCGTTGGATCTGCATTCAATTAATTTTTAAGTTTATGATTGTAGTACAGTATTCATCTTATTTATTGTTTGTAAGCTGTCAGTCACGTAAACGGGAACATTCTTTTATGTTTTCATTCAGCTTTAAATCGTATTAAGTTTTAAAATATAACCTTGTAACACAATTTTGTCATAACTTTACAGTATTTGTTTTATAAGAGTAGGAATTCTGATTCTGTTGAGTAAAATGCGGTACAAGCTAAAGATTTAAGTCGATATTTCGTAGGGATTTGTGTGCAACTCTCTTCATTTAAGTTTACAGATGCCTTCAAATACTGCTATAAATATTTCTACTTCGTTTTACATTGTAGCAGCAAGCCGGGTTTTGTTCGCATTTAACCTTCATAAAAATCCAGGAAACACTGTCGCTGAACTTATCCGACATTTTTATAAATCTTAAAATTAATTCTCTTCCTCATTATAAAAAATGATTACGAATTTTTTTTTGTTTATTTTTTTTATATGAAAAATTGTGTTTTCTGATCCGTTAAAATAATATTTTAAAAATTTTGTATCAAGTGAATCTTTCTTCTTCTATTACTCTGACCTAAGAAATTAAATTTATTGTTAAACTTTCTCAAAATGACTATTTTTATCTGTTTGACAGACTACGATGAGTTTTAAAATTATTCAAACCCAGTGTATGCAAATGCAAGCTACCCTACGTTAATTTGATAGTATAGATTAAATTTTTCGTGAGTTATTGAATCAAAATAGACGCCTAAACGTATTTAGCTGTAAGATAATTTACGAGTATTCATAAATATTTATAATTGACAAACTTCAACAATTCATCTTTTACCTGGAAAGTTCTAGGTTTGAATTCCTGTCGTGTTTCGCTTTTTTTTTATAAGCTACATCATCATATTTCAACGTAAAGTGTTGATCTTATATATCATGAATATTAAAGTCTTAATATGGATTTTAATATATGTAATATACATATTTGGTTTTTTTTCTTCATTTAGTTGAAGTTTAAAAAAACAACTTATATGTAGATTGATTTTAAAAAGCATTAAGAAGTTTATAGTTGTATATTTAGTGCATTATATTATTCGAGTTCTATATTTACAAATTATAAATTAAAGCTAACTATAATATATGTTCATAATAATAGTAGAAAATTGGGGTGGTGTTATATTTTATTCGTGAATGTTTTATTCTTTCTGTTTAGCTATAGAAATGTTTTTTTTTTTATTTCTGCGATTTGCCTTCAAAGTAATTATTAAAGGGAAACTATTTTTTCACATTAGATTTAATCTATAAAAAAAAACCGTGCCTGTGTGAAATACACAATAAATAATCTGATCTAGGCGTTTGTAGACCTTTTTTTTTCAGTAATTAGAAAACAATTTAAGTTTTTATTGATAACTATGTAAGATTTTTATAGTAATGAAAAAAAAAACAGCTGTTGTAAGTCCGGAATAAATTAGTATTTGAAAATAAAAATATTGTTGGCTTGCGATTGCAGCAATTCTCCACAATATTTATTTTATTTATTTATTTATTATGTGGTAGTTAACAGTTATTAAATTAAAAGAAGATGAAGAAGAAAATTAAATTAAATTTTATTTAAATTATTTAAATAAAGGTTGTTATTAAATTTAGTTTTCATTTCCAACACTGATTTGTTTCCGTCCTTGTAATAATGGGATACTTTTTATTCTTTTTCACAATTTCTTATTCTGCTTATCAGAGGGAATATAATAAATAATAATAATAATTATTATATTATTGTTATTCTTCTTCTTATTATTATTATTATTATTATGATGCTTTTACGGCCAACATGGGACCACTTAAGTCAATTTTAGTTAGATCTTTTCTGAGAAAAGCGTGTTATTTTACTCTTCCGAGCTGCCCAGTATTTCTTCATCCGTTCAGATCTTGCTTTCTTTTTTTCACGTGTAAACACCCTCTCGTTGTATTTTGTTGTTTGTCTGTCTTTTGTTTAAATCTAATGTTTTTGTCTTTTAGCTTTGTAATTTTCCCAGTTTTATTCTGTAGGTCGGTCAGGGAAATTCCCAATTCTTTCATATCTCCTCTAATTTCTTTGATCCATCCTACTTCTAGCTTTTGGAACCAGAGCTTTTCAATGATATTTCTTGACAGTTTTGTTTCGGGTGTCCTTATGAGATGACCAAAGAAAGAGATTCTTTTTTTTCCGCATAGCATCAATAACAGGCTTTTTTTTCTCGATACACCACCTCATTCGGAACAATCCACAATCGGCCTTCTTTTTGGTGTTTTTTATTGATACACGTTCTGACAATTCTCCTCTCGATTTTCAGAATTTTATCAATTCGGTTTTTCTGAATGATTTTGAAAAGGGTCTTGCTTCCGTAGGTGACTTCTGGCTGAACTACAGTTTTATAATGTTTAAGTTTTGTTTTAGTCGAAAGGCATTTTTTGTTATATGTTGACCAAGTTAATTTTTGGGATTTAATCATTTTATTTGTCCTGTTTTGTCATGTGACTTTTTCATTTAAATTATAAGTTATTATTTCCCCTAGATATTTAAATTGTTTTACTATTTTAATTTTCTGATTGTTTACCTAATGTGCTCTATTACCAAAGGATCTATGGCCAGTTTATTCGAAAGAGAATAATTATAATAATAATAATTATATATATATATATTTTTTTTAATAATTTCTTATGATTGAAATAGCCTTTACATAAAAAAGTAGCAGTTAGAAATTATTAGATCCACCAAAAAAATTGTCCGTATTAGACGAAGAGAAAGAGAAAAAATTGGTTGATAGTATATACTTTAGGATTTTTTTTTGCTTATATCGGTATGTTAATTTAAGCTAGGTTAACAATTAGAGTGATTTTTTTTGTGTAGAAAGAAAATTGGACGCAGGAAGTTTGTATGCAATAACGAATAAATAAATTGATTATAAAAACCATTTTTCTTACATACAATTTATTTTTATGTTGCATCAGCTGTTGTTTAATGTTTTACGTCTCGAGCCACGGTGCGGTTGCGATTAAAGTCTTGAATGTGGTTTTTACTATATGTAATATATATATATATATATATGGTTTTTTTTCATTTAGCTGAAGTTTAAAAAAAAAACAACTTATATGTAGATTGATTTTAAAAAGCATTAAAAAGTTTTACGATTCATTAATTTATTACGATTCGGTTTGAATCTCTTAAGTGTTATGTGTAATAAACATATACGTATTATATAAGCAGTTAAAATGATAAATAAAAGAAAGTTTTGTTTTCATGTGAAGAAAAAAACAAATCAAGTTCAAGGACTTTATAAGACACGATTTTAAAGTAAATCATGAATGATTCACTCATAGTAAAGAAGGGATCGGAGGGAGCACTTACCCGCCCGCCATACATCATTAACACGGAAAGAGAGGGTTAGAAGTTAACGATAAAGAGAAAGAGTGATAGAATGAAAGGGACTCTGGGAGGGGAGAACGATGAGTGCGGTAGAAAGGTAGTTATTTTTGTGTCTGTATGTGGATATCGCGTGCGAATTCATTCTTCTTGTCGGATCGGCGGTTTGTTATTAGTTTCATTAATAAGGTCATCGATATCTCATTTTATCGAAGTGTATTACTCTTATTATTATTATTGTTATACTACTGCTTTATTAGTATTACTACGGCGATATTGTATCGATATTATAATCTGCACCGCCACGAGGGCTATTTGTTCTAAATAATACACGTGTATACTCGTGTTCAGGTATAACCTACAAATTAAACGCCGCATCATTCTTCCGATTGCTACCTTCTGCATTTATTTATTTTACTTCTGTTCTTTTACTTTATTACCTCCCGCCCTTTATTATCACGGTCTATTCTCCTCTCATTACCCCGTATCGGTTACCGGTTTGTTTTATTACCGATGTAATTTAATTAAACGTATCTTTATTTAAATTTCTCCCGAATGTTTTGTAATCGAATAATATAATTACAGCATTATATTTTTAGTTTTAAAAAAATTAAAATATTTTTTTTTTATAAGCACAGGCACAATAACATACATAAAATCTTGTTTATGGACTATAAAGTCTTTAATAAAGGGCATAATGAAACTTTTATGTTCACGAATGTGTAACCAAAAGTTATGTTTTTTGAAGAATTTATTTTTATTGTTCCTGTTTAATTATCTATTTTTTTTTCGTAATGATGGTGCCCGCGCACTCACTCCGGTTATTTCCTTTGTAAGTCAAAATTTATCAGCTTAACGGTTAATCAAGCTTATCCGTAGCGATTAAGTTCTGCTTTTATAATGTTTGTAACATTAATTCTTGACAGGAATTTTCAGAAGACAATACGTAAAGAAAAATTTCAAATTTAAAAAAAAAATCGTAATTGATTTATCTCTGTTAATATCGCTGTCAAAAAATTCACCTTATTTAAGAATGAAGAACTCGTCAGAATTACTTACATATTACTCTAAACTACGATTGTTTTCTTTTCTTGCCTTTTCTCAAGTTTTTGCTTTCTTTTTACGAGTAGTAATTATATAATTTCATTTTAAACTTTTTACTGCGTTGTGTGTTTTTTTTTTATATGTTCGTATATTCAAAAGTTTAAAATAGAATATTCAATATAATATACACACGAGGTCTGTTGAGGAAATAACTGAACATTTAAATTACTCGTCAAGCGAGATATATTTACTGACGTGCGGTTGGCAGCATTGTGTTCCGCATAACCTCCTCTGTAACTACATGTTCTTGGATTGTTAATATCTCAGTTAGTTTTTGTGTTATTGATATTTGAATGCAAAGTGTTTAAGTTTTAGTAACGATTTTTAATGTGCGATTTTCGGGAGCCACGATACAACGTAAAATTTTGCGAAACTTAGGAAAAATTTCACGGAAACGTTTCAACTTTTGAAAGAAGCTTACGGAGATGATGCTCTGGATCGTACGCCAAAGTTAACGAATGAGTTTTAGTATTTCAAAGCCGTCGCGTCAATTGAAGATGACCCTCGACCAGGAAGGCCTTCGACTAATTGATGACACCCTCGTTCAGAGAATCGGCGATCTGCTACGTGCAAATCGCCGATTGATTGTCAGAGAACTTGCAAAAGAGGTTAGCATCTCGATTGGCTCATGTCATGACTTTGAAAATTGAACACGCATCGAGTCGCAGAATCGTTTGATGAACGAATCGCAGAAAGAAACATCGAGTGGGCGTTTGTCGGTAGCTTCTTGAACAAGCCGATGACGATGAAACATTCACGCAAAGGATCATAACGGGAGACGAAAGTTGGGTTTACGGCTACGACATCGAGACAAAAGTTCAATCATCACAGTGTATCGGCAAAGGATCTCAACGATCCAAGAGAGCACGTCAGTCTCGATCCAATGTGAAAGTGATGCTCTCTGTTTTTTTCGATTTTAATGGAATCGTGCATTCTGAATTCTCGCCTCGAGGTGAAACAGTAAACAACGGTTACGTGAAAAAATCCACAAAAGACACCAGAGTTGTGGCGAGACAACTCGTAGTTCCTTCACCACGACAATGCGCCCGCACACTCAGCTTTGTCGGTTCGTCAGTTTGTGCCAAAAATCAGATGACTGCCCTCTCTCAGCCTCCCTACTCGCCAGACCTGGTTCCTTGCGATTTTTTCTTATTCCGGAAATTAAAATGGGCGATGAAAAGACGCCGCTTTGAAACTATTGATGACATTAAGCAAATTCGTCATGGACCTTAAAGGCCATTTCAAATGAAGCTATCCAGCTGCTTCGCGAAGTGGAAACAACTCTGCGAAAAGTGTGTGAGTAGGGGAGCGAAGTACTTTGAAGGGGACAAGTACCTATAATCTGTAAAATTATTAATAAAGATTAAAAAATAAAGTTCGTTTATTTTCTGAACAGACCTCGTGTATGTGTTTGTGTGTATACAGAGAATCATTATAGTTCTTTTTTATTTTGTATGCTTTTTTATTTGTATGCTAAGTATTCCAGTATATTCGGAAGAAAATTTGATACAATATTGATCTCATACAACGGTTTGACCGATAAGCAGTTATTGCAGTAAGTAGGTTTTTTTTTGTAGTCGATTGATTAATTCACCAATAAGTCTTAACCATGCATGTGCTTCAAAATATGGAATGATAATTTTGTCGCGTATGAAAGTCGTCATGCCTGAGCGGTATTCGAACCCGAGACTTTCCGGATGTACAGTTGACACGCCTGTTATTCCTCCGTAGATGTCGGCTTTGAATGAAATTCATAATATTATTAGTTGTCCATTAAAATTATATTTACCTTGATATCAGTAGACGAGTCCTGACTTGAGAAACAAGTCGGTTCTGAAAATAACATACAATAAAAAATAACTAGCTTCCATGTCACGGTTAGTAAGATAATGTGAGGTGTAGCGGGTCCTCCCGCTGGCTTCCACAATCAGTGATGTACGGTACCGCGCCCACCGAAACGTAAATCTTTCACGATGCAAAAGACGACCTCACTCTATATATTAGAGACTGGATTTATAGCGAACATCGTTATTTTCAGAGAAAGCACCTGACGGTTTTACATGCGTCTCAAACCATACAATAGACCGGGAAAAATAATGTTAAGCACAAATTAATTTATCTTTTTATGTTGTGAAACGCTGCGTATATATGCTGTTTCATTTGAGTTCGGGAGTTATATTTCTTATTAATGATAGTGTAAATCATTGTGGTTCTGAAAAAATTTGACTTCGTACCGTGTACACTTCTTTTCTTAAACAGGTTTCCTAAATAATGTTTATTTTTTGTTTTTCATTATATCGTATGCGGTATGTTTTTTTTAATCGATTTTCACTTACTTATATTATGCGACTGCTTATATAAACTAATTATTTTTAGTTAAAACTTTACCGGTTCGTTAGTTTGTATTTCCAGTATTGCAGTTTCGATTATCATTATTCGAATTACTATTCAGGTAATAAGAATAAAAGGTATTTCACTTCTCTCAAGGTATTGAGAGAAGTGAAATTAGTAGGTGGATTGTAACGAAAAAAAATTCTATCTTAATACTCTTTAATCAAAACATTTTTAGACATTACAGTTGTAAAATTAATGTTCCTTTCACCGGTTGTATTTCTGTCTTAGGTTACGTTTTTTGGCGGAATATTTTGGTTACTATGCGGTTCAAATTAAAACTAATATTTCAGCGATAAAAACTATTAACTTAAACTTATTTCTAATTTGTTTTTATATTCCGTTGTTTAGAATTAAATACTGAAATAGTAGCAAATAAAGTTAGTGTTGTATTTCAGAATTCTATGAGAGATTTGTTCATTTAGTTCTGGTATCGATTTACGCTGCGTTAGACGTACATCAGTAGGAATATTCCAGTGAGTAAATCTTATTGTTTTTAAAACCTATCCGAATGGATTTTGTTAACACTGTATTACATATTTCAGTTTTCCAATCTTTTGTTATTTTACTTATTTTTATACCCCGAATATTAATATGCCTGTCTGGAAGAATGTACTGATGTAGACAGTGATTTTTCCTGACGTTTGTGGGATTTAGAAAAATATTTTTTTATTTCCAGTAGTTGTAAACATTTTTTTTTTTATTTGGTTGTACACAATTTAAATACAGCGTTAATATGAATTACGTGCTTGCAGTTTCTTTTTAACTGGTTTTAAAGAATATGTTTTATGTTATTTAAGGGATACGTCTTATGTCATACGTATCTCGTTGAAAGAATTGATTTTTCAGGGTTGTATTGTTCCTTTATTTATTTTACTTATTTTTTTTTTATCATTGTATATCCTCAGATAATGTACGTTCGCAAACCATTGTGAACAGAATTCGTTGTTCTGTTCTCACGTCCCTGATCTCTGTTTGTACGTGTCCGTTTTGTTTTTTGTTTTTTTTTTTACCTCCTGGAGTTTTTTGTATCATTGTAACTCATGTCTTTGTTTTGTACGAGATAGTTATTAAATTGTCAGGAATTGCAATGGTTTTTTTTTTTAATCTCTTGAAATAAAAACATGCATTTTAATTTTCAGATTAATATTTCGTTTACGGAGTAAGTTTACGTTTCATATCTGTTTCTTTTAACATGCCCTTATTAAAATAAATTAGTACGGTGAAACATCCCGGTTATATACGACTAGCGATAACGGAATAAATTTTTTTTTACACGAAAAACATCTTAAAGAATTTATATCATTTTAATAAAAGTAAATTTGTTCTGCATTCCCACAGTTGATTGTATTAATCACTTCTTTGCGTTGAGCTATTATGATGCGTAAACAGTTTAATGATTTAAGTTTATTAACGATAAAAATCTTGTTGAATAGATATTAAACAGATTAATAACTATTTTATAGAGGTATGTAATAAGTGAAAGAATCGGATGCCGAATGAAATTTACATTCGTCGTAATGCTTTGTATTATTTATAAACGACAAAAATGTACATGCGTCCCTTCTTTTTCAGGTGACGGTTTGGCGAATTTCAGTCACTTATTCTCCCTTTGCGTTTACCGAAGGTGAAAGATAAAAGGTAATCAATCGGTTGTCGCCTTACAAGAGAGGCTGTAAACTTCGCATATTCGTATCGGAGTCACAATTTTTTTTCGATTTATTACATATTTATGTATTACACCAGAACTTTGTTGGCGGCATCTGTAAGGTACATTCATCCAAAAATATGTACAGAGATATATTATGGGAGCGAGTCGGACGAAGTGTATGACATGGAAGCGATATTAATATCGACATGGGAAACTGTTAGCCGATTTAGTACACATATTTCATTAGAATTTATAAGTTAATGCGATTGATGTACGAACAGGACTCGGTTTTTGGTTTAAAATTCCAGTAGTTAACGATTATTGAAAATTTGCAAACATTGGAAGCTCAATTCTTCGATGAAGAATTACGCTGTATTATGTACATTAAAAAGCAATGGCATCTTTTTTTTTTTACTAATTTATTTGGTAAAGTATGATAAGATTCATTCTTTTAATAGTGTTTTCTTCCAGTATTTTAGTGTCATTCAAAGTATTAATTTTTTTACAATGCGAAGAACCGATGAAAGCTTGTTGATCGATTAATAGTGAAATGGGCTTCTGGTTTTCTCTGATTTTTTAACGATATTTCGGCGATTTCTATTTTCTACAAGTACATTTATCATAGAAAATAAAATAAGTAATACTAAATAGCACACAGTTACTGATGGCCCTCAAGCCAGTACTTGAGCGCCGAAGGGGCGTAATATAACCAACTGCATTATCTTTGACATTACAGTAAAATCTCCTATTAAAAAAACCGTCTTTTATTTTACCGTTACTGAACTTCAATGGTTAACCGTTTACGGGAGTGATATTAATTTCGGTTAAATGCATTTCCATCGTTTTGTTAGCATCATTTATTTTGTTTGTTTGATGTTACTCTCCATTCTTTTCTGTTCTGAACAACCTCAACATAATTACTGCATATTTACTACTAGCTTTCTGTTTTATAAATTCCAATATTCGCGTATCCCTGCAGTTATTACCCTCTAAACATCGCTGTTACCAATATTAATTAAACCTGGAAAGTTCACTAAATTCAAAAATTTCACTCTTTCCTGTACGTCTTTTGATTTCCTTTTGATTATACATTTTATTCGTTTCCGTAAATTGAAATTCCACATAAGCAGTGGCGGCTCGTAGCCAAAATTAGTGGGGGTGCTGCTCCAGAAAGGTTTTTTCTAGGCCTTTTAAAGGCCACTGTTTAAGTTTTCTGTAAAATAAAAGAACCGGAAAAAATGAATCAAATAGAATACCTGGAAGCAGGATAATAATCTAATTTACACTTTATCACATTCAGGAATATGGTACACGGGTTTTAAGCACGAGTAAATAATAAAATGTCAATACAGATAATATTTTTTAGTATTATTAGATAATAAATTAATAACATGTCCGCTTAAAAACACTGTAGTCCAACGGTGCTTAATTTAAGTTTCTATATACACAGAAAAAAATACATAATTAGTATTTTCTAATTACCTTATCTTTCGTCCTTCCGGTGTGTTTTTGGACAGATTTGGCAATCAAGAGTCCTTGCTTCCCGTCATCTTCTGATCGTTTCTGAAAAAAACAACTAAACCGCTTTCATATTCCTTCCACCGACTAAACTAGAAAAGGGAACGAACAAGGAAGGGTTCCATTCACAGCGGAGTAAAAAACAAAGCCACCAGTACGCCAGGATCGACACTGCGGGAGCGACAGTGCTCTCTCCCTCGCAGCCTCGCGTGCAGCTTCCTATGTGCGCATGCGCACAACAACCGAAGACCACGCCGCTGGAACTGGGAAGCTCACAGTTCCGAACAAAGATTTTTGTATCTTTTTCATAAATTGGGGGATGGCTACTGACATGAAGCTTAAGGATTATATGTTGTACAATATTTAATGTTATCGATAATATCAAGTGGAAATAGGGGGTGCTGCAGTTCCACAGTGCCTATGCGCGAGCCGCTACTGCACATAAATGTTTTTTAATTGTCTTTCTTTTTAAAGTTTAAATTTGGTTCTAGCAGACACTTATTTCGCATGATTTTTTTTTTTGCTTGTTTATGTCATTCTCAGTTTAATGCCGATTTTACTTCGATCATCCTTTCTAATATTACTACCTAAATAGCAAAATTCTATTACTTATGATTTGTTGTTCCTTTTTTTGTTTTAATATTTCTTTCGTCTGATCCTCCTTTCAATCCCACTTCATTCCCTTTGTTTTAACGTAAGTCGACCAAAGATAAAGAAGGTATCTCTGCTTAAAAAAATGATATCGACAACAGTTCCCCGTCGATGCACGATCAGTATACATATTTAATTGCAAATAACTATTATTTCAAAGTACCCTTCTCGATGATTTCGGCTCACAAATAAACAATTAAAATATTGCTGAACAAGACTGTTGCACGTATCGTAGATAGTAAGTACAGTATTACAAACGATAATAACGATAGAGTTGTAATAATGATGATAATAATAATGTAAGAGAGGTAGACGATACGTCTGGCGCCACTGTCTGAAAGCGATTCAAATTGACTGTGATTGTCTGAAGTGTATCAACTGTAGAATATAATAGATCTTTCAGGCGACGTCAGCAAACTAATACTAATAGAGTACGTAGTGAATAATAAACCAGTGAAATCAATGTTAAAGCAAACAGTAGAGAACCGGTGTCAAATTTAACTACTTCCGTTTTAACAGGAAGTCTTCCTGTCCGTCCCTCGTCGTAATTCAACAGCCCCTGTAACTTAACGTCCGATGTACATCTGTATCAGCAAAATTTTAATTCGTGTAACCTAACAAAGGTTAAAATTGTTCGTGATTAATCTCGGAATTATTCGTGAATAATCTTGATTACGCAATTTCTTTTTGTTTTTAATTTGTTGAAGTTCTGAAGCTCAGTGAATTTTACTACATCGAAAAGAAGTAAATCTATAAATATTTAAATTTAATACCGGGCATTACATTGTAATTATCTAATAATACTTCGATGAAAAACAAGTACATGCTTTTGTTTTAATTCGTTAAATAAGCTATTAACTAATTAAATTGATGTAATTAATTATTATTGTTATAATTAATTTAACTATGTTTCATTTGTACAATTTCATGAATAACAATATACGCTTTATTAATTAATTAAGTTATACTTGTATAAATATCTGTTCATCTTATAAACCTATCGAACGTATTGTGTCTCAGTTGTTTTGGGCGATTTGTTAACTACAAAAAAATGAGAATACACTGTACTAATATGAATACGTAATTTTTTTATCCTGAAAGAAATATTTTCTAATACATTGTTCTTGCGTTCTATTGTTATATTGTGTTCTCTTTTGTTTTATTATCTTGGAAAAATCTTTCTTACTCGGTTAAATATGTTTTTTGACAAATTAATATTCTTTTGGTTTTATTATTTTACTGTTCTAAAGAATTTGAGATCGTCTATATATGTTTAAATTCTTTTCTTGTGGTTAATATTAAAGCATAGATTATGGTAAATAAATGAAATATGTTACGTTATTGTAAAGAATTTTTTTAAGTTCAGCCTTGTTAAGAAGAAAAATGTATTATTTAATACATTCCATACAAAGTTTTTGTATGGAATTTAAAAATTAAAAAAAAAAATACATTATACCCCTCGCACAGGCCTTGCTTTTGTGATGTATTATTTCCTGTGTTTATAGTTTAGTAATTGTTTTTTTGAGTGTATTTAAAAAGAAAATTAACTTAATTTCAATTCAAGTTTTTTACACGTTCGGTACGAATATTTTATTCCAACAATTAAATGTGTAGAATGATTATTCATATTAGGTAGTATGTGTTTAATAAAAGAAAGAAAATTTCTTGTTTTCTTCAATTTTAGTGGTTTTTAAAAGTTTTTTTAAAAAAAAGAATATTATTTTTTTTCTGTTTTAACAAAAATTTTTATATGTAAAAAAAATTCCGATTTCTTTAAAATACGGTTAATACATAATAAAAAGTAATAAATACTGTTAATAATAAAAAGACAAAAATACTATTTATTTCGTGAAAAATTTACCTCCTCCCACCCTACAAACCCACATCCTACTGTTTCTTAAAATTTATTTGTAGTGCTTATCTCGATTATTATTTCCTTGTACGAAGTAAAGGAAGTATTGTTAACATGAAAAATTTCGGTTTCCAAATTTCAACGGAAATATCTATTTTGAACATCCCTGATCCATTTTGACTACTTTCGGCGTGACATCTGTGCGTACGTATCTCGCATAACTCAAAAACGATTAGCCGCAGGATATTGAAATTTTGGATTTAGGACTGTTGTAAAATCTAGTTTTGCACCTCTTTTGATTGCAATCGACCGACCAAAAATGTCTAAAATCCAAAAACTTTGGATTTTGGACTTTTTCTTAACTTCAGTAATAAGCCCTCAAATGAGAGCTTTTCAACGATACATCATAAGTGGTATTTATTTTCATTGGTTCCACAGTTGTAACCAAATAAAATTTTATGTAATGAAAAAATTTGGATCTTACAAGAAAAGGCACATGGGTTCGAATCACACTTCATCTCCTTTTTTTAATTTAAATATATTTATTCATTTATTAATAATTATTAGCCTCTAATTGAAAAATAATTAACAATAAATAGCAATGCAATAATAACAATACAAAAAAAAATCGGAAGTTATTAGTGAAATGAAATTTCGTGTACTTTTCATTTTTTTAAAAAGTGTATATGTAATTTAATAGGCGTACAAGAAAGTTATGTGGTGCCTACATCAGATTTTTTCATATATTAAATAAAAATCAGATCATAAAACCCGAAAGGAAAATACTTCCTCGTCACCTTCATTGAGTTTTTTGGAACATACGCCTGATAGCGAAGATTGTATTTGAGACTACTTATATAACGATCAAGTTTCGTAAAAATTATAAAAAAAATAATTAAAAAGATTTTTTTAATCACCTTACCAACCAAGAGGATTTTTTTTAAATTATTTTTTATAATTAAAATATATCAGCGGAAACCATGCTTAAGAAATGTTTTCGTGAACAATCTACATAGGTAGATTCGTTTTAAATCTACATAGGTAAATCAAACTTAGATTTCTGACTACGCTATATTAAACGTTTCAGGTTAGCCGGTGTAAATTTAATGTTATCAGGGTTTTCTCTAATATTAAAAACTCTGATGTGGACACCACATATTAAATTACATACACACAATTTTTTGCTGCACTTCACTTAAACTTATTTCATTCAAGTGAGCTACGATAGTTTTTAAGTGAGCTATATTAGTTTTTATTAACATCACATATTTTTACAATTATTAATCCAACAATCTTACATGAAATATTAGGATAAAATAAATGTCCCTTTATTACTCGTATTACCACATCAGTATTATTCGTATCTTCGTGAATGGCGACTAACAAAAGTTTCAGATTTCTGGTGTATCGTTTAAATGAAAGTTAATAAAAATTAAACTATTCCGTTTAGTAAACTCCTGTATACTGGTTACAAAAGTTAATTTCGACTTTAAGGTGGAAAATATTCAGTTTTTATTATTGGATTATTTGGTATAATCAAAAAGAAACAAATCATACAGGTAAAAGAAAGATAACATGAAGAAATATATCTCAAAAAACGACATGAAGATGAATATGAAAAGGAAGAAAATGTAAGATGAAGAAAAGAATAAAAGTACACGTTCTCTAGTTTTCACTAGAGAAAGTGTACTTTTAATTACAGATTAAGACACAAATTATGATCAGAAGAATTATATCAAACTAAAGAGCGATTAAATGATTGGCAAAAAGAACAAATAAACAAAATGGTGATGAACTTCGATTTAGGGAGAATATTTTACGACATTGTCATAAGAGTAATGAACTAAAATAATTTTTTGCAAGTTGTTAAAGATCGGACATGTATGCCTCAGTATATGTTGTTCTTGTGAGGGTCTATTTTTAGTCTCTCTATGGTTAATTTTAATGTAGAAAAAAGTTAAACAGAAATTTCAGGATAATGAAATAAGATTAAACAGAAGTTAAACTATGAAATCCAAAAATAATATTATTCTAAATTATAATTTTCAATTAATATTTAATAATCAGATGTTTCACCAAATCTTTTACATATACACATATAATAATAATGCCTATTATGTTACATTTTTAAAAGTACGTAAAGTTTTATTTCACTAATAACTTCTGATTTTTCATATTTGTTTTTTACAATTACCGGTTAATAATTATTAATAAATAAATATACATATAAAAAAGAAAAAAAAATAAGTTAAAGAAAAAGAAGATGATGTCTGATTCGAACCAATGTGCCTTCCTTTGTAAAATCCAAATATTTCATTAATAAATTTTATTCGACTATAACTGTGGAATCAATGAAAATAAATACCACTTATGATAAACCGTTGAAAAGCTCTCAATGAGGGGGATTTTTATTACTGCAGTTAAGAATAAGTCCAAAATCCAAATGTTATGGATTTTAGGCTTTTTTGATCATTTTTGGTGAGTTGATTGCAATCAAAAGGGGAGGTGCACAACTAGATGTTATAACAGTCCTAAATCCAAAATTTCAACATTCTATGGCTGATCGTTTTTGAGTTGTGCGAGATGCATATGAACGTACAGACGACGTCACGCCGAAACTAGTCAAAATGGATTGAGGAATGGTCAAAATAGATATTTCTGTTGAAATCTGAAAACCGACATTTTTCGCTATCGCAATACTTTCTTTACTTCGTTCAAGGAAGTAAAAACAACAGTTTTTGGAATGTAAAAAGAGGTGTATCTTTTACACAAGTATATCTGCAAACGAATCAACTTGCATTGTGAAGCGTGTAACTGATTTCAATCAGGATGATTTGAATAAAAAAAAAGCTTTATTAAAGTGGGAATAAGAGAAAAAACTTTTTCAAGTGATAAGAGGGTAAAAATAATATTACAAAAAATTTTTTAATTATTTTTTTCGGTCATAATATTCACTAAACAATTTACAACATATCCGGGCAGTGTGATCGAACGAACAAGAAGTTTACCGTTGCAGTTTAATCCTATGATTACGGATAGAGGAAAAAAAATCCAATTTAAAATGTAATTCAAATGTCGATTTCGCTAGGAATGAATTCACTAAAATTAGAGGTTTTGAAACATAAAATTCAATGTTTTGAATACAAAAAAATTGTTAACATTTACGTTGCGAACAAATTATTTTTGTAATATTATGTTTGTATTTTATATTGCAGAACGGGTATGTATGTTAAAAGTATATTTTATTGATCGCTGAATGTAGCTCGTTTATAATAATTATTCAGTTAAATATCCTACTACGTATACGTTACTCCGACAAAACATGATTGATGAGAGGGCTTACCTTCTCTCATCGATGTCGGATGGTTTTCATAACGGAAGTAAATTTAGTATAATTGTAAGATAAATGGTTTTTTGTTTTTTGATTTTTTACCGTAGAATAAATTTTGAGAGACCACAAAACACCTGTCTGTGGTCAAGGCGACTATAGGAATTCGTAGTGCTTCATGGGATATTGGTGGGTAGGTTATTCATCGTACAGTTATATAAATTTTAAAAAATGCGATAATGAAATGGTTAAAAATGACACGTAATTGCCTTTCCTTAGTACCGAGTATTCGGGTCAACTTTTTGTCAGTTGTTGACTTTTCCATTTTGTTGAAGGTTTCATTTAGTTAGTGTATTTATATTGATCGCCGTAATTTTCTATTTCATCATATATCATGTTCTGTATATATTAATTGCTATGAAAAAGTGTAAGTACACCTTTTTAACGGGTAATTCGTTCTATTATACGGCGTATTTATAACTATTAAAGTTATTTTACCGCATATCTTTTTACGTTTGTCCAGACCGAGCTTTTGAACATCAGGAAGCCGTGTTAAGATTTAATTTCTAGCCTCACTTATTTACTTCGTTTTCGAAAGTAGTAATATTTAGGGTTATCGTAAAATAACGTATTAAAAAATGCGTATTTTTAAAGCTCGTTATGACTTAAGAATATTCATTAATTACATGTAGTTAAAAATTATTTCCATTTTTAAAAACCAAACGGAAGCTGAACTAATTTTTAGGTTAAATATATGTAAATAAATTTTTACAGTTCCTATTTATAGTGTTTCTTTCATAAAGGCCACACACAGATACCTTTAAATATCGGTACGGTTTGTGATCCGTAATAAATGTATCGTCCGTGTTCTTTCTTTTAATCGATCAGTAACTTACAGATTATTCGTTAATGGTACTTCAGCTTCTATCAAGGACAATCAAAGATAAATAACCGCGTACAGATGAGCGAAACGTTACGCAACCCGAGTGTAGGAAAAAACGTCCGTGGATACCAGTATATGGTAAACCTTTATTAAAGTTTAAAAAACAAATAGACATTGAACCGTTTAATTTACAGTAGTAATTCTGCTATAATAAATGTTTGAAACGTTCTTCATTTCCATTTATGCAGGCATCAACACCGATATGAGATATTTCGACCTCAATGTTCTGTTTTAGTCGGTCAATTGTGGAGAATTATTTCTGAACATTATATCTCCGAATAATCCCCCCAAAAAATATTTGTGAGAAATCTGACGACCTAGGTAGCTGTAGACTAATGAGAATTACTTTCTCCCCGAAGAACTAACGTAACAGCAACATTGTGTTATCCGCAGTGTGGACTTTTGGGGACCGTTTTGTTGCAACTACCAATCGCGTCCACCTTTTTCTAACAGCCGCTATAAAGTCGGTTATAATCTACCGTTAGCGTCCAGACGTTACTATTCCCTTGAAAACTGTTGGACCCAGTATTCTCTTCCGAGAAATTTTTTATGATTTCCGATTTTTTCTGAATGTAAAGTAGTCTCGTGGAAAACGTGTAGGTTCTCTGCATTCCGATAAAATTTATTTTGGCTGTTAACATGGCCACTTACGTGAAACTGTGCCGTCACAAGAAAATCTTATCCGAATATAACTGCAACAAAACGCGTAAAACATTTAAAATAATTAAGTATTTTTTTGCGATTGGGCTTCGTAATTTCTGCCTTATATGAATTCGGTACGGATATAATATTAATTTTCCCTTGCGGGCACTCCTGTAAGACACAGTAATCTGCCGAATTATCCTTCTTATTGGTTCTCAAAGTGATCGTTCAAATGATCCACGGACACCTTGTAAAGATTTGTAATTTAAAACTGTTGACATTTTTGTTCATCTACGCCACCGGTTTTTCTAAAACTAGCGACTAGCCGTGGAATTTGTTATTTTATCGGGTACCTTTGATCGAGACAAAATTACAGCAAAGTTTTCCTGTTACTTAAAATATGCGTTGAGAACGTGTAAAACGCATGGCAATTTTTTTATAGCCAACCTACACCATTGATAGACAAATTAGGGACAGATTCTTGATTTTGTGCTTATGTTATTAATTGCTACAAGTTCAAACATTACCGAATCCTCCTATTAATGCCAACCTAAAAGCAAATTTCCCACTTCAATGAATTAATGAATTCAGGGTTGCCTAACTTTTAACTTATTCTGTATATCCAGTTATTTGATGATGTATTTTGATCTACAAAAATAAACTTTTACGTATATCTTAAAGGTAAACAAAAAAAAAATTTTTTTTCCAAAATTTTACTTTTTTCTCCTAGAAAGGGATATTGTAAACGTGACGCGTTATCATTCATTTTTTTATCTATAAAAGAGAAGAAAATGTTGTTTCGAGACCAACATTGATAACATTATGATATATGTCTTAGTATTTTGTAATGAGAACATATAAAATTCACTAGATTGTTACTATTAGTTTCTTATAGCTTAGAAATAAATACGAAACTTTTATATGTAATATGATAACCTAAAGTTGTACGATATAACAACCGGTTCATCGTGTACGATACTTACACAGGCTATATAATTCTTAGGAATGGAAGAGGAGTTCCTTTAAGAATATCTTGCAATGTGGTCCTTTAAGAATTGCTATTCAGTTCTGTTTATTCGGATCAAATTGGGTATTGCTAAGGGTTTTTTTAGAGTCCTTATTATTGGGTTTTGTAGTGATTTAAATTATATTTTTGACAAAGGCTTTAAAAAAATAGCTTTTTTCGATCTATGTCTCACAAAATAATATAAAATATTTTTATTTATTTCTTTAAATAAATTAGAATGTAAATGACAGAATTTTATTTGGTTTTTATTAGTTTTTTCTTATTGCATTATTTCGATATTTATTTTCTTCCTATTATTTGTTTGTTAAATTTTTTTTTTTAAAAATAGCGTTAAAAGTTTTAAGACGCTGGAAAAGGTTAAATGAACAATTAAAAAACGGAAGGTTTTATAATTGCGATTAGTCATTCCTTTTCTTTTAAAAAAACTTTACATATTCTTCTGGAAGATGAATCGTTTGACAGTTCTTTGTATTACGATGCAGTTTCATGTTTTTCCTTTGATGGAAAAACTTACTTTGATGTATACGCACAGTATACAAATTATACTGTAAAAATGTGGACGTTATGGTTTATGTGAGCTGTCGAGTAAACTAGTGCTGAGATGTGGTGGTTTATTAGGAACACCTTTTTTACGGATTAAAATATTGTATCTGCTTAATATGTACATCATCCTTTTATATTTTTTTGTTTGTAAAACGCGGATTTTTAAAAAAATTTAAAATTAGTAGAGTCGTAGGACGTTAAAAATTGGAAATGATTTTAGTTTACAGATTTTCAACTCTACGGTTAAATTAGATTTTAGTGTTGAAAGTAAATCAGAATCGGAGTAAACTTAATTTATGGTGTTAAATACTTCCATACATATTGAATACGTTGCACGTTTGTTAGTTTAATTTAAGTCACAAGATCTGATAGTTAAAATGCTAAGTTATATTGAAATTTGTTGAACAAATTAACCGACAAGTTAGCCGGAATACAGAATGACCTTGAAAACTATCAGCTTAGTTTTCAAACTAGAACACTTTGTCTCGAAAGTTTTAAAACTTTTAGCGTTTACAATTAACGGTTAAAGATTAAATAGTTGTTATGTTGAAATCAAATGTTCTTTTTTGTAATTCTTCGATCTTTTTTGTATTTGCGCGCTCCATTTAATCCTTGTTGACTTAAATTGTCCGGATTGATTTATTTATTTTTTTTTTATAGTTATTTTATAATTAATGTAATGTAATTTACATAAATGTTATAGGTTAATTATAATATCTGATGTTATTAATTTGTATTGTATCGATCTGTTTCAGGACCTGACGGGTGGCAACAGCAATGACAGCTGTAGCGGGCCCGCTCCAGGCACTCCTAATTCCCAGGGGATGAGGCCAACCCCCTCGCCTACTGGTAGTACAGGATCAAGATCCATGTCCCCGGCTGTCGGTCAGTGCATTAATATTGATCCGTTTAATTAAGCTAATACTGTATGTAAATAATTAATATTATTAATATGTATGTGTAATATTAATGTTGCACAGAATTATGGTAATTCATATGTTATTAACATGATTACTGTTTAATTTGTACGTAATAATATTAATTAGATGATAATTATCGCAAGTACGGTGGATAAATGTTTTATTTACATGGCCATCATCGCAAATATTCTACGCGTTTTGCGAACCTTGAAACTTTTCGACGAAGGCCAATATGTACAGACAGTTACTGGCTTTACCGTAAATTGAAATTACGTTTCGGTTTTTGAAATACCTACTTTTGTAGGCTTATTTATGTAAAACCCACTGCGTGATTAAATATTGCGGTCTTATTTCGACTTTATTTCAGTCGGGTGATGAAAATAACTTCGTGTCAACATATCGCACTACGATTCCGTATAGTCAAAAGTAGTGATTGAAAATTCAAAAGAATTATGACAAGTAATTACGGAAGAAATTTAAATTAAATTTCAAGTATTATTTGTTATTTAGGTTTATTTTTAAAACAATAATATCAGTGCTAGGATATATAAACAGAGTTAAAGATAATTGTATTTGCATTATATTTATGACTTTATACGTTGGATAGTTTTCGGTGAGCTTGTACGAGTGGACTCGTTTACAAAAAATCCATTGTCATTACGCATCCCGAGCTAGATTTAACGAGCAAATGGTTTCTCGTCGCTTTTTTCAAAATGCTGTTAAGCGATATACGATCAGAACAAGGACTTGATATTTAATAAAAAAATATCATTACTCGCAAGGAAAATTGAGTGTGACCGGTGCCGTTTTGTACATCAGATGTTCTTTTGCTTGTTGACACGCTTGGCTTCTAGGTCTCCGCTGGTCTTCGGCTCGATTCCTGGCAAAGAATTTGGATTTTTGCGCCTGCTATTTCATCTTTTTCGTTAAAATACGTAATATCCGACTAAAGTGATTAGAGCTTAGTTAAATAACAGGTCTGTGGATGTAATAACGAAGTAGAATTACTCTTTTATTGGAAAACAATGAATTGTATACATAACTCCATTCGTTTAACGGAAATTTATCACTATGAAGTTAATTAATTCGTTACTTTTCACGGCTTTTTGTTTCGTTTCATTATCTGTGTTCCCGTGTAATGTGCAAATACAATGCAACTTTAGTCGGTAAGTGGTTCTCTTTTGCTTACGTTTTATTTGGGTTAAGTTTTACGATTCAGTACTATCCGTTAATTTTTTTATGAATAAATGAAATAGAAAAGAAAAAACTTTAAATGCTTATGGTGAAGTGCGTTAATACTTTTGAAAAATAAAATTAAAAAAAAAAAAATCTTGCGCAGAAATGCGCAAGAAGACCGATTTTTGGTAAATTTAATTTAGTTTTGATAATATGTTAATTTTGTTTAATATTACCAACAATAGATACCGCAGATAAAGAAACGTCAAGGTTCTAATTCGCAGCATCATTACGAGCCACGCTTCTAACTTGCCTCGCTCAAATTTTTCTGACCATAAATTGAACGATTCGACCAATATTTTTCAAATTTTCACGTACACAACTTCAGACATTTAGTAGAGCGTATCTAAATTTCAAGTGACCTAGTTTTGAAGATATTCGAGCTACAAAATGTTATACTTAGGCGTGTACATATATAAGCTTAAGCTGATTTAATATATACTTATATATATACTAAGTTGGTTTGTAATCGGCTATATATGTGTGTGTGTGTGTGTATATATATATATATATATATATATATATATATATATATGTGTGAAACCTTAATTTAAGTGAATGGTATTTTCGTACCCTTATACCTCAAAGTAAAGAAATTTTCATTCCCACTACTACCATGCGACCGAAAATAAAAACTGTACTTTTCTTAGAAAAATCGGTAAGAAAATGGTCATTTGTAATTTATCCTGTTTTAGTTACAGAATAGTTTAATTAAACTATTAGTCTTGACATCCGAAGATTAATCGATTAATCACATGTTTAAATGTCGTATTAAAATTGTTTTATTCCGGCCATAAATCCGGTCGACTTCTGGTTGATTAATATCGATACAGGCGTATCGATATTTTGACAATAAGTAATTAGTTTGATAAAACGGAACTTACTTAAGTTCATTTGACTAAAGATCCTTAATTTACGCTTTGACTATGACCGGAACTGGCCTTAGAGGTGTCCAAGGATATTTCTGTATCTTAAGTTCTTAATAGCCGCGGATTGCAACGCGTCGGCTTAGAATTATCTTCAGACAGTTGAACGTAGATAAACGAGATCATTATAACGTACGTAGTAATAAATTAATTTTGTAAGTTGAACTCCTTGTTTGTTATGCTTCGAACGATTTAAGGACTTCCGTTCTGCTATATTCGTCTGAATTTTGGTTATTAAATGTTGTTCCACGATAAGTTAAGCTAATTTGAATTGATAAATTAAAATTAAAAGTTTTTAAATTAAATTGTGTCATTCACAACTATATATTTCTCTCAAAATTGTTATACCGTGTTTTAGCGGTTCGCAACAATTCTGGTATAAAATATATACCTGCTTGATTAATTATATTGTTATCTATATATTTACCTGTTATTTACGTATTGTTTACGGCCGGAATAAAATATCTTTTGTAGAAAATCTGTTTCTATGAAAATTTAGCAGCCACAAGTGCAATGATGTACATTTTTATTTCAGTTCTGCAAAAAAATGTATCGCAGCGATTGGTTTATGTCGATTGAATAAAAATTCATCTTAAAAAATGATATTCTGTTCGCTTAAAAACATGGTGTTCACAATTTTGTTAGGATATTTTTAAATGTACAATCCCATTGTAGCATTACTTGTGTACGGTTACAATTGAGGTAGACCAAATGCGGGTGATATGGGGAAAAAAAATTTGCGCAATGTATTTTATAAATGTTTAAGTGTGTGTGGAGTTCTGCGGTTTTATTTCCCAAGAACGAATCGAAATATCAGTGCCATCACAGTATCTGAGGTTTACGTTTGTTTATGCCTACTAATTTCAGCAAGGAATTTTTTTGTGAAAAAATTCCTGTTGTACTTTATATTAAAGATTCACAAATTCTGATTATCCAGTAAACCGATGATTTGTACGATTCATTATTTTATAGAACATTTGTTTTCAAGTCGTACATTTTTTACCGTATGACGAAGCTTTGTTTGGTTTAAGCGACTGCATTTTTAATAGGTGTTTGTAATTGAGTAATGAACGCCTTTAACGGTTGTTATTGTCGTATATTCATGAGTGATTAAGTATAATAGTGTATAATTAAGTATAATAAATGATAACAATTTTTATGAATAAAATATAAACGATTAATAAACGCATTCACGTCTCGTGCAGTGCTTTGGTTATTCAGATTTTGTTAGCAGCAATTATTATTTTTGTCTATCGTTATTCTTCGAATTGCTAATAATATTATTGCTAAATCGAATAATGACTTAAATTTTACTTTCTGAAATTTGTATTTGCCATTTAACAGTTATTAGATTTATAATTAAATAATATCTAAATAAGAAGACTTACGCTCATTAATCTATTGTTTAGAGTAGTGTAAGGTATTAAATTTATCGTAGTAGGCGGAGTTAGCAATTTATGCCGCGTATGCGCGGGTGGTTGATGGTGGAAGAGCCAGTCTTATTAGCCAGTGCAGCAGAAGACAGTCGAGTAGCAACAATGGCTGAGGTTCGTTTATCGTTTGTCGAACGCAAGGCTGTACTGAAGTGGTACCGGAAATACGAGAACATTCACGAGGTACAGCGGCAGTGGCAGAGAGTTTAGAACACCGCCACCAACACGTCGAACAATTGCCCGCATTCGGAGCCGACGGAACTGTTAAAGATGTGCACAAAGAACATCTTGTTTGAGGAGCAGCCTCGAACAACTTCAAGTCCGGCGTCTTCCTGCCATCCAAAACGTGTGCGGTGATGAACCTTTTTACGTGCAAGAAGACGGAGCCCCGCTTCACTACCATCGAGATGTCACTACCTCGATAAAGCTCTACCCGGACGGTGGGTGGGTCAAAGAGGTGCTATCGGGTATCCACCTCAGTCTCCTAAAAATACTATTCGATCATTTACGAAAAAATTTTACCCGTGTTTTTTGGCATAACTGAGAAAGGTTTTAGGTAGTGGAGATTTGCCGGTTGAAGCACAAACTTTAATGAATTGAATTAATGAAGCGTGAATTGCGAGTCTCGATCACTGTGTGACCTGAGTGTCTGAATGATCGAATGAATAATTTTACAAAAATAATAGAATTTAATTTACCTTAAATAAAATAATGTTAAATAAATTAAAAAATTATATTTAACAATAATGGGCTTCCCTCAGGGACTCGTGTTAGACTAGAGTGGTGAGGTATGTGAGAGCTCGTGGGAGGCTAGAACGATCATCACCATCAACTGGTAACAAATGGGCTGCCCCTGGGGCGCTGTTTTGGGAGGTTCAATGGGGGTGCTCTTGTAATATCTCTGCAAATACTCTTAAGATTCTAAAAATTCAAACGGGGTTTTTGTTATTATGTTGGCTAGCTATTGCATGCATTAGGTACACTCTCGATCTAGCAGATCACGTTTATTCGGAAATGTATATATAATATATATATATAATTAAAGTTTGTCTGTTTGTTATCGCATCACGCGAGAACCAACAGACTGATCGATTTCAAATTTTCAGGATACATTCGTGTTATCCCAGGGAAGAATTAAGCCATCAACCGAGACCATAGCGCCCTTGATGGTTAAAAGATAAAAATATCATTATTTCTTCGTTTCAAGGAGGGTGAATTAAATTATATTCATCAAGGAAAAAGAAGATTAATCCTTTTACTTCATTATTGTATTTCGGCCACCATATGGACTTTTTAACAGGTATCTTTACTGTGAAAGATTTTGAGTTGCTGTCAACTTTATTTAGGTAATTAAATACGATGTGGTTGATTTTATTTGGTGAGTTTTTAGTTGGTTCATTTTCCTTCTTTGCTGTCATTGGTTTTTAATTTCAACATTTTTTTTCCTACATCTCCGAGCCGGACATCCAATTAAGTATACTCGGCTCGGGGACGTGTCCTTTCCGGATCTTTTAATTGCCTGCCTCTAATCTCCGACGGAAGAAACCAAGCCCGGCTATGCCGTTCCCAGCCCCCCCCCCTACCGCCCGAGACCGGGTCTCGGTCTTTCCTTTCGCCAGCCTCAAACCGACGGCGCAGGAGCCAAAGCGTATCCGGGAACCCACACCGCCGGCCGGGTCTCGGTCTTTTCATTAATCCACACCTAACGGACCCCAGGAGTCTCTGCTCCACCTCGGGAACCCACACACCAGGGCATGGGAGCCCTCAGGAACGGGGCTGTCCGCCCTGGCCTGCTATAAACTAAAACCCTCAGTATCCCAGTCGTCTTGCATCATCTTTTATTCTGAGGACTCTTGCAAATATTACAAAATTAAGCCAGTTTCCGGACATAGCCAAGAGCCACTCCGAGAGCTGCTCCGGTCGGGTATGCATTAGTCCTGCATTTATACGTTGTTCCTCCCATCGTCTGCACACGAAAATAATGTGTTTGGCATCTTCAACCGCATCGCAATAACAGCAGATGGGTGACTCTCTCCTGCCAAACCTATACAGGTATTGTTCAAACGCACCATGGCCCGACATGAGTTGCGTTGTGTGGTAATCTAATTCACCATGAGAGCGATCTAGCCAAGCATCCAGGTCCGGGATAATTTTTTGGTTCATGCGGCCACTGCTGAACCCGCCCATGCCACCTTCCATTTTCCCGTATTATAGAATTGGCTTCATCTATGGCTACACCGGACGCCCTTAGATTTCGTTCTTTAATCTGCAATTCTATCGAGGGCACCGAAGAAAGCACGCATAGTGCATCATACGATAAAGTTCGGTACCCCGAAACTACGCTCAGTAGGGACTTCCTATGAGTGCTAGTTAATTTGCTTCTGTTCCGCTTGACATTAACCGCATCGGCCCATACCGGGGCGGCGTACAACAGAGACGACGTTATCATCGAGGTGATAAGTCGGCTCTTCGACGCACGTGAAATTCCTTGTCCCGCAAAGAGACCTCGTAAGGCACGGATTGTTGTTTCCACTCTGTCGCAGATCACGGCCACATGACTGGAGTATTTGAGGTGTTTATCCAGTAATACCGCTAGATATTTAGCTCTTTTCACCACGACCATTACCTCTCCTCTCAGGCGCAGATTTAATCTTCTGAGTATCCTCCTACCAGTGATACTCTTGCATTTGGAAGGAGAAACTTCCAAATTGTTGTTGACGAGCCATTCATTCAAATGAAGTGGGGATGTGGCTTTTAATTTCAACATACTTAACTACAGTCTACGTTCTGAATAGTTGTTTTATATATATATATATATATATATTTTTGCGTTCCTATGCGTTTTTACCATTTACATGTCCCTCTGTTACCAAATTAGGTGAACTGGATGGATATCTTAATACACGGCCCACCAATATACAGCAGCATATTTTCGTGTAAGATTCTACCACAAATATTTCCCTTCCCTGTCGTGTACAGGCCTCTTTATTTCGATTTTTATTGAACATATCCATATACGATTTTATTGTAACAGTCCTCTTTTAATATTACGTTTCCAAAGTGTCTGTCTGTCCTTTATGTTTGTATTTCTATTATCTTCCATAATTCGCTATTCTAAAACGCTATAATCCACCCAGATATTTTCAAGAATATTCGTTTAATTTTTAGATCTGTGTAATACTTGCAGATTTTTTTCTTTTTGATAAAATTTCTGGTAACTTTGTGACAGTCTCGTTTGATGTCTGCATTACTTCGCCGATACCATGTAATGCAATTGTAATTTTACTGCACGAGTAACAATCTCAGTTCTGTTATATTGTGTTTTAATTCCTAATTTTCCTTTTTATCGTATTTCATTAATCTTTTATTTTACTCTTATTTATTTTAAACATATATATATTTCTCCTCAATCAACACTCGTCTACATTTCAATATCTATTATAACTCCTTTTTGGTTTCTGTCAAAAGAACAATATAATCGGTGAATAAATGACTTTATTTTTCCTTCTTGGTTAGCCATTCGGTTCAAATTATTTTTTTCGTCGGTTCCTTTTTCCGTGTACTAGTTGAATAGGAACAGTAAGAGATTATGTGGTCTTTCACCATTCACTTTAGTTGACTTTTTTTTTCATATTTTACTCTTGTCACTGTAACTCCCTATTTCATTATATTTCTGCCAAATCATTTAGAATTAAAATTTTTTTTTCATTGTAGATTTTGGATCTGTATCAAATTGGTTTTTTTCCCAATAAAACGTTTTTTTACTAACATCATAAATCGTCTAGAAGTTTCATTCCAGAAGTTGATAGAGTATTGTTTTTTGTTACGTCTACTTGGACCGGTTCAGACTAGAACGAATGTTTTTTTAATACAGTTATATATTACTGTTTAAATAGCTTTAACAAGAACAACTATAAGCCCTCCATCTTCGTTTTTCTAATGTGGGTTGACCGTTATGGTGTTTATGTCGATTAGTAAAACGTTTAACATTTGAAAATCAAAAAAAGAAATTGTATATCCATATTTTTTATTCAACTTTTCAAATCATAAACCAATAAAAAGTGAATGATGAGGTGTGTGTTTATTAAATTCATCGATTTTAATTTTAATTTGATTAATTTTCTACTTTTTTTTACGTTGACTCTAAAATAGGCTCCGAAACGACCGGTGAGGTTTTTTCTTTGCTTTTCCATCTGTGTTAATGTAAATATTTAAAAAAATCTCAAACATTTAATCGTTTCTATATTTATTAAAAAAGGGGGCCCTACTTACCGTTTACAAATTGTATTTAATTGATATTTTTGATAGTAAAACCAAAAGGTTAGGTTTTAGCTGGGTATGTTTGTTATCTTTCAGTAAGTTGGATGTGAAATATAATGATTTCAAATTATTATAAAAGTACTTGATTCGGGTTACATAAAATATGAAATTTTTGTTTTTTATGTTATATATATTTTCTACCGTTTCTTCTTATGTGAACAAAAATTCATGTAAATTATTGTTACATGAATAAATTTGTTGTACAGGCATCGCATGTAGTTTTTTACATCCTCTTCTGCCTTCCATCAAACGTAATAAAGCGCGATACATTCTATCCCTCCACAGTGCATCGCAGGGTTTTTTTTAGCAGTTTCTGATCTGATTTATTGCCACATCATAACAAATATTTATTTTTATTTTTATTCACCCTAATATAGAAATCATTTTTTTTACTTTTTGTAATGTTAATAAAAACCATTAAGTTTAGATTTAACAACTTTCGTTAAGCTTGACGAGAAAATTAAGCACGGCTTTGTTGCTTTTATTTCGCGTCACTGCAATAATTTATTTATGATTTTTTGACTTTTAAGACGTTACATGAATATGTTTTTAGCGGGATGGTTTGAGGTAATTTTGTTCTTCCTCTTTTATATATGTCTTTTGCGCGTGAAATATTTACGTTTTCGTCGTGTTATTTTTAGTGTTATGACCGTTATTTTGTGTATCGTGTGACCATATACGATATTTAAAAGTTTCATTACGCCATACAATAATTAATTCAGCCGATTTTTATTATTTTTGGAAACTGTGATGAATAAATAACGATCACCGTTTGTATGTCGATTGATTATTTTGCCGTGTGGAATAAAGGAATTAATACTATACTCGAAGTAAGCGTGTTTTATTTTCACCCGTGCGATTACTATCGGTGTATTGTAACCGACTGATAAATGTGGCGCAGGAATACGAAACCACGTGGACCGTTCTCGATGGAACGGGTGGGCGGTTGAACGGCGGCATTTGTTTTGTTCACTGGGAATTCCCTCCGGTCTAGCGTGCAGTCGCATTGTTAGGGATCAGCTGATCTCCCCCTTCCTCTTCCCCCCGTAACTCTCTTCTCTTCGTTCTCCTCTCCCTCACTCTTTACCCGGCACTCTATCTTTGTGACCTACTTTGGTTTCTTTCACCCCCTCACCCGGTTCCTCATCTACTGTGCATCACAAGCTCTTCTCCCCCCTCCCATTACTACACACCGTCCTATCGTTAAATCTTCCCACCCTTTCTGTACCCCCTTCGCTTCTTTTGTACACATTGCATTTTGATATAGAAGTTTTCTGGTTCTGCATTTTACATCGGATTCCTTTAGAAAAGTTTTCCTCGACCTCATTTGAATATTACTATTTTGTTATTTTAACCTATATCGTTGTTTGAATGTCGTTATTTGTTTTTATTTCGTTCTTTGTCGATTAATTTGAATTTATGCAGCGAAATCAATGTGCGTTGTTGATTTATTGTGTCAGTTTTAAAGAAACAGTTTTTATTGAATTCTGTGTGTGTTTTATATTCATTTCTTAAAACCTTATCGGTGAAGTTAAAATATGTTTTTCTCTTAACGATTTTATAATAAATAATTATTATGATTTTCAGTTGGAAGACTGTTTTTAAAACAAGCCTGATTTTGCATTTAAAAACTATGATGTTGATAAAGAGTTTGGTGCACGTGGAAGTAATGCAGCTGAAAGTTTATAAATTTGAAGGACGTTTCATTTGACCGTCTCTGTTCCGAATAAATTTAATTTTTTTTAGCCGTTTATAATTAACCTTTGTATCATTTTCGTTGGAATTGCTATATTATTGTTTTTATTTTTTTATTTTTAAACATTTATTTTTATGTAAAATTTAGATTATAGTTGATAAAAATAAGTAATCGTAAAATGTATTAATTTTTTTCCAATAAGCAACAGTGCGCTATCAATTCGCTATGATTTTCGAAATTTGTTTTCGTTTTTAGAAAAAATCTTACTTGTTTTTTTGTGGTTTTCTGAATCAATATTTCCAATTATCTTTTACTGATAGTGGGAACACATTCTTATCTATAAAAATAAATTTAGTGGATCTTTATATTCTTAGAAAAAATAATCCGTCAATGTTAAGCAATTATTTCCATTTTCTAAAGCGTGAATGCTAATAAGTTAAAGAGGCAAACGACAGTTTTTTTTTTTTGTAAAAGTTTTTATTTATCTTTCGTTATTTATTTCTATGTATTATTTGTTTGTTTTACGCCGGCTGCAAACAAATTTTTTGTTTTGAAATCTGTCCCGGCTTTTTACATTTGGTTTGATTACCGTGGAAGTGGAATCCGTTCGACGAATGAATGACCCTTAAATGCCCAAACAAAGAGAAGTCCAGTAGGACGATAATCGGAATAGCTGAACGAAATGATGTGCAATGTGCAGTTAGACATCCTGTAAACGAAGCATTATTTTTTTAACCGATTTTCAGTATCGTAACCTTTACTGCATTTTCAGATATATGTCGGTAGTACTGTCTACTGATTATACGCCAAAAGATATTTAGCAATAACGCTTTACCTGCTGACGATTAAATTTTGAATTTCCCGCCGAGAGAGAATTGGGATGCTTCCGCTTGGATTCCGGCTTCATTATGGAATCCACTTCCATTACGAGCTGCTGTTTTTCCTCTATCTAAAAATTCATCTTTTACAGTCAAATTTTTTTCTTATCCTTCACATGCAAAATTACGATTTTTTTTTTTTGTTTTTTAATGATCGTCAGTGAACACCGTTAGAACTCATATTTCACATATTTTGTTGTAATTCAGTTTATTACGAACGATTCATTGGACCTTATCAGTGCTTATATTTTCCGGAATTTAATTTTATTGCAATTAGTCTTTTTTTCCTTTTTAGCCTCTGTGATTCACTGTCACGTGTTACTTCAGAGGATGAGTGAGGATGATATTGTAAGTGAAGTATAGTATTGTACAGTCTCAGATCGACCATTTCTGAGATGTGTGGTTAATTGAAATCCAACCACCAAAGGACACCGCTATCCACGATCTAGTATTGAAATCCGTATAAAAGTAACTGCCTTTACTAGGATTTGAACGTTGGAACTCTCGACTTCGTAATCAGCTGATTTGCGAAGTCGCGTTCACCACTAGACCAACCCGTATTGCAGTTTGTCTGTTTCCAATAATTTGATCGTTGAGAATTTCTGAACTAGAGTTGAAGCCTCGGTTCCTCATGTTGGTTCTAAGTAGCATTTATTCGGTCAGTTTTAATTATTAAGCCCGCTAGTAAAGGTTTCTATAATTTATAATAACTTTACCGTAGTGCTGGAATATCCAATTTTTTAGATGATTTTATAGTCTTTTTGGTCAGATTTTATCGCTGAGCGTTGTTTTCAAAAATTGACTTTTCATTGTTGATTAATCAGGAGTAGTTGTTTTTAAAAAAATATAAATAGCTTTCAATTTAAATTAAAATAAAATATAAATAAATTTGATAATCTGGTTTCTTATTACGATACATGAATAATAGCAGAATTTATTTCTTTACTTGTTGAATGATCTACATATTAATCCTATTTAACGTTTATTTTCGTATTAATATTTTTTTTTAGAATTTAATTTTGTGAAATTAACAGACCGGTATATAAGTTGCATACACAGTTGGCATAAAAAAAACATTCTGGGATACAAGCATTAAAATCCGTTAATTTTCTCTTACGTAATCTTTCTCCTCTTTCCCGCAAAAAAAAATCAAATACGTATGACGCAGTTTGTATGATGGAATCACCTCTCCTCTTAACCTGATTATGTTTCGAAGAAATTCGGTTTAATGTGACACAGCTATAAAATATGTAACGTTTTTTTTTTTTTTTTACTATTATTTTCTTGAGTTCATTTAAATGTTCCAATTATTGAATCTTTCGTCTGTATATTTACAATAGATAGTAAGCGGGGTGGTTCGCACCGCCGCAGTAATTTACAATTGAAATTGCCTCAGCGGTAGTCAGGTTTCCTTTTATTTTTCTTCTGCAGCAGTCTGTTATAGTCTTAAAAACGTTGTAACGCTATGCTTTGCTGCTATGCGGTGCATTGCTACTCGTATACTACAGTTCTTTTTTTTTCTTTCTCGCACTCTTTCTCCCATGATACTTTCTCGTTTCATGCCTTCCTCTTATCCTCGCTCTTCTATATTACCGTTTATTATTTTGTATATTAGAACGAAAAAGAAGAAAACAATTCTTCATTGTCTCTGTTTAAGTAAACAGGTAAATTTATTTTATAACGTTCGACCTCGGTTCACAAATCACCTCGTTTTATCCCCCAACCCCGATATTTGTTGGGTTTTTTCCCTGCAGTTACAATATAGTGATAAAAAACTGAACATTTATTTCTATTATTTTATATATGAAATATGCTGTATTTTTTGTCATTACTGTGCTTGCGCGGGACATTCATTATTTAGTGTAAAAATGATACAGATTTGAATGATTACGATTCTAGGGAAATTTAATAGCTTTAAACTGGATTGTGTTGTAAATATCTGTGAATTGCTCTTTATATCTATATGTAACTAGCATCCCCGTCGCGGTTTCGCCCGCGCTATATGGCTACTCGCGTTTCCCGTTGCGTTAATTTTCTTTTTTTATTATCCGATTTCAAAAAAATGAGGTTATGTATTCGGCCCATATAATTTTTTTTTATGTTCGCCCATAACTTTTTCCTATTAATCCGATTGAAATAAATTTAGTTGCGATCGACGCAGCTGCTTTTCGCGTAGTACCGTAATGTTGGAAAAGTTTTCTAGACATAGAAATCAGTGCGAAGACGAAAAAATTTGTTCGCCGTCCGGCGGGTAGGTAGGAGCATTGGGAATCTTGATATTCTATATGTTTGCGGTCACGTTAGATAATGTTATATGGCCTTCTGTAAAACAGGTAATGTGAGTTACTGCGCACGATATGTAGCACGGTTAATAAAATCGTCATACCTCGCCTTAAACCCAATATACATTATTTATAATATTTACAACGTCGGTTGGGACAGTGGGAATCTTCCAATTCTATTTACGTGCATCACATTTCATGGTTTTTATGTCGGTTCCTTTTTTTTGTCAAATTACTGGTGGCAGTTGTAGCCAGTGCGTACATACAGTAACAGTGGCAGTGGTCGTATTGGTTGAACCGCCGCGCCGTACACCGTCGCACCCCTTATAAAATAGAAATTCAAAACCCGAAAATGGTTTTTAGATATTTATCCGAAGACTATTTTCAAGCCCAAATATAATATTAAAAACATCTTGTTTTGTGTATTCGAAAACGGGGGAAATTTACAATCGTTGTTCAACATTTTGTTACCTTTCACTCACCCTTTTCAAGGTCAGATTCCGAAAAGTCTAGAAATTTGTTTTTATATATTCACATGAAGATTATACACACCAAGTATCAAGTTGATATCTTCATTTCTGTTACCGACAAATTAAAAAAATAGTAAATTTCGCTATTACTCCATTAAAATCCCTTTAAATCCGAAATTTCAAAAAATCCTTTCTTAGTGTGCACTTACTTCGTAATAAGAATTTGTATTATTATTATTATATCCTCATTCATCCTCTGAAGAATTATCTAAACGGTAGTTACCGGAGGCTAAACAGGAAAAAGAAGAATTTGTAATAAAAATTTTCATCAATATATCTTCAGTAGTTTTTGATGGCGTTGATTAATCAGTCAGTCAATTTAGTACGAGTTTCTTTATAAGTACTCGCAACATGAGAACACAGCTTGAAAGTCGTTATTGACGACTATCGATTGACGTAGTGTATCATGGCTTTTAATGAATTACAGAAATTATATAACTCCGTCATTCTACATGATTTATTGTACCTACTTTAATGTAATATTTCATTTAAAAAAAAGTTTTTGTGAGTAATTGTTTAATTCATTTCCTGAGTCAAAACTTCTGTATTTATTGATTTATTTTGTAGATATTGATTTATTCCATCGAATTCCGATACATGGTTATCAAAAAGTCATCTAAATATATCGATTACATTCATTTTAATTCCAACCGGGTTCAGTTATATGTTTTTATTAATTTATTACTTAATAACATAACATTTATAAAAGATTAGGTGGGAGTGTCTGCTCACTCCGCAGCTATTGTTAACCTGTTGAAGTATTGTTTTAAATATGAGGTTTATTATTATGTTTTAACACATTTAGTCGAAAATAATCTTTGCTGTAACTCGTTTATTTGCCAATTTTAGAAACTTTATACATTTTTCTTTTTTTTTAATTGTTAAACGCTAGAATAATCGGTCTATACGGTTAAAATCAAGAACAGTTATACTCTAGCCACGGTGATGTCAATCGTTTAGTTACATATTTCAACAGATCTGAGCCAGATTTAAATCGGCAACCAGTGGTGTGTACAATTCAGCTATTCTGACCAATCCCCATCATATTAAGTAAAATATATATATATATATATATATATACGTTTTTTTTGAAAATAGTATTAAGTAGGATGCTTATATTTTATTTATTCATTTACCCAATTAAATTAAACTGACATCTTTTTATTCATAGACTTAAAAAAGTACGGGCGCATATATTTGTGGGTAATTATTTTTTCAATCGTGAAATTAAAGTTTTCGCCTTCAATATTTTTTAATAAACGTACCTCTTAATACTTCACACTATAAGTCTTGTATGTATTTTTAACCTAAATAAGAATTAGATGCGGGGTTCTCAATCACACGTTTTCATTGTTTTAATTTTAACCTGATGAAGCAGGTAAAAATCCGTGATATGCGTTGTTTTAAAAATAATTTCAGTTTTTTATACTTTTTTTTTACGTTTGTGTTGTAAATTTTTTATTTTACGATTTCGAATTGTATATAAGTACGATGGGCTTGCTTGGCTACGGTTTTTTATAATTTAAAATTTTGATTTAATATTACTTCCTTACCTTACCTATCCTGCAGAAGGAAATTTCGTTTTTGTACGTTATATGTAGACAAAATGTTATATTTTCATGAATATTTTATTTTAGGCCGATCTCATTGAGTAGAGTATAAAACTTCATACTCAGATGTGTTTTATTCATGTTGTAAGAAATTACCGAAGAGATTATTTAGTTTTTTAACCGTCGACTGAGTAAACCTAACGATTAATATACGTGATTTGATTAATCCTCCCTTTTGGAAGATTTACGTTCATTTTAATCGAGTTAGGTGGAGTTAAAATTCTCACTAAGCTTTCTTAGAGAGTTTCTAGAATCTAAGGGAAACGAGTTAACAGATTTAAGTCTTTTATATAGTTTTCCAGACGAGTAAGCGAGTGGTATTTATTAAATATAAATATTTCAAAAAAAATCTTGTTCTTTTATAAAATCCTTTTTTTAAACTCGGATTAGGAATTTTTTTAAATTCGGGAAAAAATTAATTTTGTTGATAATAGATTTTCTTAGTTATCCCTAAATTATATCTGCTTTATCGCCGTATAATTTTAGTTTGTGTTTTAATAACCTTTTGAATGTGAACGATTAAACTTTGCGGTTTTTTCTTCATTATTTTAAAGGAAGGAAAAGCCTTATTAGTCTATTGTCTCGAAGGAAAGTTAATTTAGGTTCTGTTTTACTAAAAAATAACATTTAAGAAAATGTAAAAAAAAAAGAAAGGATGAGCTCGTCCGTTTCTTCAGTATTTTTTTCGTATCGCTTTGCGGTATATTCCCCTTTAGGGTAGGATTATTTAATTGCTTATAAAGTGACTCGGCTCGATAAATAATGCGAATAAGGAAAGTAATTCTTATGCAAAATACTTTGCGTTCCGAACATTTTTCTTTTCAATAAAATTAAAATGTGTTTCGAGATTAGTTTTTTTTTTTATGATCTGTAACAAATTATTGCATAATATTTAATTTTTTAAATATTATTACGTTCTTTGTTATGCGTGTTACAACTAATACAGATTTTTGTGTGAAATATGGTGGTTGTTTTATTTTTTCACGATCAAAGTACAGATAATCGTCTTACGGTTTTAATTTCTGTCTTGTTCTAGTTTTTTTTAGCGGAACTTATTTCGGGTTTGAATTTACGTTTAGTATACGGTGTTATGTACGTACGATCGGTTTATGTATCTTTAATAATAAAGATAATAATCGAGTATAATAATAAGGCAATAATCGAGTGACGTTTATGTGTGATATTCCGACGGTAATTTTCTAACGACGGTTGAACGGATATTGGGAGAACTTAACATAATTGTTCATTGAATCTTGGAAGAAAGTAAATAAATCCGTTTAGGTAGAAAATTGGCTTGGGGATCGAACCGTTATATTGGAAATCGGTTACTACATTCCCTCGCCTATTTATTTTACTTTTTTATTTTGATACCTTCGTCGCTTTTCATTTCAAAATGGAAATATGTTTATTTTTACAAAAAATGAAACGTTATAAAATTCTCTGCAATAATTTTCATCATATTTTTACTTATGTAATGTAATTGTTAGTTTTAAAGTTTATATGGAAAAAAAGCTACTGTTACGTAATTGTTTTACTTTTAACCTGCTGAATGTATGTCGGATGACGATCGTGGAATCTACTTTTTATGGAAATATTAATAATGAATTGAATCAAACGTTAAGTATAATTTTACAGCACGCCGTCTGTTGAAATATGTATCGGGAAAGCAGCCAACATACTTGAAGAAACAATGTGGATAGCCCGCGTATGAAGAACAATCGTAATAAACAGTTTATAATTTGAAAGATAATTTCGTATAAAAAAAATGTATTTATAATCTTCAGTCGTAATATAGAAATTCAGGAAAACGTTTAGTGTTTTTTTTGTTCCCCCCGGGCCGAATCCTGCAGTTAAGCATTACGCAGCCCAGGGGAGTGTCCTTTACTCTAACGGGCCTCCACGTCTCGGCCCGCCGATCTGATCTCACTTTGCGCCCGCCTCAAACCCCCAGAGTAGGATCCACAGACCCGGCTATGCCGTCCTTGGGCATGTCTGATGCCTTATCTTCGCACACAAGATGTTTCTATTACGTGTGGACGGAACGGTGCACACTATAAGTAAACATTTATTATGAATTTTTATGATTTCAATGTAATTACGTTTTAAAGTGGATATATTTTCAATATTTAACTCGTGTGTGTGTGCATATATTATATATATATATATATATATATATATATATATATATATATATATATATATATACACACACCTCTTAGACACAGTATCCTCGTTAACAGGAGAAAGCTTCATTCATGTGAATTTAAAATACAGTTTACGTAGTTTGATTTGAGATCCTATAAATAAATATGGATTTTGAAAAAAATTAAATTACCTTGTAATGAAACGGAAGGAATTTGGTTTATGTACATAATTTATAAAATTATATTGATAGAACGATTTCATGAAACCGAAGTAAATTTCTTATTTCAAAATGAGACGTGTCATTGTCATTTTCCAAGTACTTATCATTATCAGGAAATATCGTTATTACAAATTAAATAAACGATCAAAATAAAAAAATAAATTGACGCACTGAAACGCTAACAAGCTCTAATCGAAGCGACCGTTCTTGATTAGAACTGTACAGTACTTGTTATATATTTTATTTATGCACTTCAATGGTTGCATATGATAAAAACAAAACTACCGAAACATACAGAAAAATAAATGTTACAGTGTATCGTACTAATACCCAGTGCGGCCTGGATGACTATAACTGTACTGTGATGAGCGCTTTACAACGGGCCGTACGTGTCAAATCATTTTAGAATCGAAGATAGAAGTTTCGAGGGTCTATTACTAACTTAGCATACGATCTGTTATTATTTTCTATCGCGTTATATGCGAATTTAAGGTTTGTAGGTTACATATTCGCGTCGAATTGATAATTTTGTTATGTAAACTTACCCGCGAAGTACGTTAAGTATTACGCATGCATATGAACCCATTGAGAATTGAAAATGCGCGCATAGACTTCGTGCACGGAGTCGTCTGAGCTTTACGTAGTAGTACGAGATATCGAGAAGGGGGGAGTGGTTGAAGGAATCGGGGGTGAGTTTGTAGCGTACTCAGCTGATTTGAGTGATGCATCATGTGTCGGAATGTGTGTCATAGGGTGGTAGCGGCGAGAGTGAGGTTCAGTCTCGAAGGGTGGGGGAGAAAAGTTGGAGTCTGTCGATGGGACGCGGGTCGGGTCGGCTCGGCTTCTATCCGTCCTAAAGGGGAACTGACGTCGAGAATTTGATCCCTACCACTCGTTCCACTTTAAGACCCGACCAAAAGTTCTCATTCAAACTCTATGTACCACCACTACCTCTACAGCTCTGTCCTGTCTGTAGTATCCCCCTTCTCTATCAGTTTTCACCCAAAACTCCCTTCGTATTCCCTTTTCTGCTGTTGCCGCTCCTCCCTCGGTGGTACCGACCAACCCTACCTTCAAAAGTTTCGTGCTGGCATAATTTATGCCATTTTTATCATTTGATTTTATTACTATTTTTTACGTCGTTGAATATAAGGAGTAAAACGAGAATATTCTCTTACTAATAGCGGTTATCGGACTAATCCGTTAGTGTTCGAAGGTCAATGAATACGTAAAACTTTCATCATTATTGATTGTTAATATTATTAGATTTCATTTTTTTTTTTTTAAATTAATGCACCTAGTTAATTTAATTTATTTGTATAAACAAATAAACAAACTTCGTCAAAAGTGAAATGTAATGTGAAAATGCTGTGATGCGACAGTTGAGTGTTTTATCTTTTTACTTCTTCAGTGCACGATTTACTCTTATAAAATTGTGTGATATACGCATAAATTATCGTGTATTACTATTAATGTTTTTTAATTATTTTGCGTCTTCAGAGTTATTATTACTTGTCAAAGTTTAGAAAGCTCAGTTGACGCGCGGGTTGGGGATTGATTGCAACAGGATTCTTGCTGTCTATAACGTCTTGCCAAGGTACACCATTCCATCCATTGTATCCACATTACCCACCCTAGATAGAAATACTCTGAATCTCTATGCTTATGCATTTTCGTTGCTACTATATTAATGCTCAGTTTTGCAAAAACGTGAAAAAATTCCTTTTTTCTTCATTAATATCCCGCCCCCGTTAATTTGCATCGGTTTGTTATGCAGTATGTATTCAAAAGCGTCAAGGAAGAAATTACAGGAATAATTCGGTGAAATAAGGTGACACTGTTTAACGCTACCATCGTACTATCATTGAATTTTTTTTTTGAGGGGCATCGACTACTTTGGTCATTAGCCCCGTCCCGCTTAAAAAAAAAAATAAAAAAAAGGTTTATAATTTCAGATTCTCATACAACTTTCGAATCCTAATTTTTAACGCCTAGGCTAGAAAGGATGGCCGAAAGGAACCTTTCTTGCACCGTTTTTCCATTTTTCTTACGGCCTCAACTTCTGATGATAGTGTGTCTGAGGCCTCGGACATGTCATCTTGTTCTCTTTCTCATGCCGATGACGTTCACCGGCTTCCATCAGGTGATGAAAGCTTCGCTGGTGCGGTTAGCATCGTTGCTATTGAATCTAAACTCGCAAGCGATGCATTTTCGGCGGCTGATGAACTGGATTCGATCTCTAAGGGCTTGCTGGGGGCGGCTGAAAATAGACGCTTTCACCGAAGTTATTCTCTGAGCTTTTGGAGGCTCTATAGGTACAGTTTTTATATCGTGTGTGTCTGGTGTTACTCGATAATGACTTATACCTCCATTTCGGTAGATTCAGATTTTTCCTGTACTCTTGTCACAAATTCCTTAGCCTTATGGCTAGACGACGGAGTGATCTTTTTGCCTTTTCCAGATAAATGAAATTTTTAATTATTACGTCAATTGGTGGCGTTATGATAGCAGGTTTTGCTATATAAAAATCAAATTTATTCTAAATTCTTAAAAAAAAGCCTGATGTGGGCACCACAAACTTCCTTGTACGCCTATTAAATTACATATAAACTTTTTTTTCTGCATTTCATTTAAACTTATTTCATTTGAGAGTGAGGTACGATCATCCAATTCTTTAATAAAGCGGATAGTTACACGATTGCTGAAATATTAGTTTTTATTAACGTCAAATATTTATAAAATTATTAATTCAACAATCTTACATGAAATATTAGAATAGAGTAAAAGTCCCTTTATTACTCGTATTACTAGATGAGTGTTATTCGTGTCTTCGTGAGTTGCGAAAAAAAACAAAATTTTCAGATTTCAGGTGTACCGTTTAAATAAAACATAGTAATACTTAAACTATTCCGTTTAGTGAACTCCTGTATAAATGTTAATTTCGACAATGTGTAAAATATTCAGTTTTTATTATCGGATTATTTGGTGAATAATGAGAAATGAAAAAGAAACAATCATACAAGAAAAAGAAAGATTACATGAAGAAATAAATATATCTCAAAAAAAAGAAGATGAATATGAAAAGGAAGAAAATGTTAAGAACAAGGGAAGAATAAAAAAATTTAGAGATGATGAATATGAAAAGGAAGAAACTGTTAAAGCCAAAGAAAGAAAATGTTGCAAACAATGAAAGAATAAAAATATTAAGAGAAGATGATAAATTTAAAGAGAAAAAAAAATTAAAACCAAAGAATAAATAAAAAGATCGAGAGAAAATTTAAAACTGGAGAACGTGTACACAAATTAAGAGATCTTAATTCAAAGAGCGATTAAATGGTTGGAAACAAAAAACAAATAAACAAAAAAATTAACTGCGACTTGGGAGAATATTGTCCGACGATATCAGAGGAGTAATGAACTAAAAGATAAGATTTTTTTTGCAATTTATTAAAGATGAATCATGTATGTATGCTTCAGTATATATATGTTGTCCTTGTGAGGGTCATTTTTCAGTTACTCTGTAGTTAACTTAAATGTAGATAAAATTAAACAGAAATTCCAGAATGATTAAATAAAATTAAACTAGAAAATCTAAAAACAATAAGATTCTAAATTATAATTTTCAATTAAAATTAAATAATCAGATGTTTCACCAAATTTAATACATATACCATATGTAATAACGCCGATTAAATTACATACACACATTTTTAAAAGTACATAAAAGTTTATTTCGCTAATAACTTCTGATTTTGATTTTTTCAGATTTATTTTTTTTTATTGTTATTGAATTATTATTTATTGTAATTTTTTTACAATCACGGGTTAATAATTATAATAAATTAATATATTTAAATTAAAAAAAGTAGATGAAGTCTGTTCGAACAGATATCTTTTCCCTTGTAAGATCCAAATATTTCATTAATTAAGTTTTTATTTGGCTGTAACTGTGGAACCAATGAAAATAAGTACCACTTATGATATATCGTTGAAAAGCACTCGATGATGGCTTGTTATTGCGGTAAAATAAAGTCCAAAATCCAAATCCTTTTGATCAAGTCGATTGCAATCAAAAGGGGAGGTGCACAAGTAGATGTTACAACAGTCCTAATTTCAGCATTCTACGGCTATTTGTTTGTGATTTATGCGAGATATATACATACGTAAGTACAGACGTCACGCCGAAACTAGTCATAATGGATTCACAGATGATCAGAATGGATATTTCCGTTGAAATCTGAAAACCGAAATTTTTCGCGATCACAATACTTTCTTTACTTAGTACAAGGAAGTATATAAAAAGTACGTTCTCTGTCTCGGCTGTTTTACAAACTGTAGATATCTCTGAAAAAGTGTAGAGCTTTTTGTAGTAAAGCAGTTCCTTTCTAAATTTCCTTATTACTTAATTTTGCAGCTCGGATAATTCTATATTAAAAAAAATATATTTTTCACGTATCAATATCGGAAATGTTAATTAATTATTAACGCGTCTGTAGCGCTACAGACGTCAGAGTCAAATGCTCTGATCATACGGAAAACTGTTTCTAATCGTTTGTGAAAGGATCTTATGTTAGATTAGTTAAAAAAAATAATATTTTGAGATAACTAATTGTCACGGACGTAGATGTAGGCTTTTGAGTGTAGTATCGATATGTGTTTGTTTTACACGATTCACTTCTGGCTTTAGCAAATCATTGTTCGATAAAATGTTTTACATCTAAACAAATAAGAATGATAAATGCCAGGGATGCGTGTTTGTTCGTTCCATTGCGGTTACCCAGATTAAAGAACAATTGTATAGTGATCGAAGAGAATATCAATTATCTTATCTAGACGATTAATTTTTATTCCCTTTTTCTTTTTTTGTAAAAAAAAAAAAAAACGTAATAGTTTTGGAATAGCCCGGATTGTTTTTGTTCGTTTGCTCTAATTGCGTTGTTGTTTACGCGTTAAAAAGTTTACGTGTACGAAGTTTAAAAGCGATTTCTGTTCTTTCTTTCTTTTATATATTTCACTTCTGTTCATCTTCTCTTTCCGATGAAAAAGTCAACAAAGGAAAGGAACAAATAAATAAAAAAAAAGGTTTACTAACTGTAACCGATGGTCTAACTGTGTTCTACTTTTAACGCAGTCTTAAATTTTTTTTCTTGTTTTCACTCTGCGAATTTATTAAATGTTCTCTTATTTTGTGACTATTTAGTTGCGTATGCCCGTGGAATGAAGAAATTAATAATACATTTATTTTGTTTAATTAACGTTTTGTTACGGTACAATTTTAAATATTATTTGTTATCGTTATATATAGCGATATATATAATATTCTTTACTCAAAAATAAAATTTACATTGTCTTTTACAAAAATTAAAGATTACGCTTATTTGTTTCACCGAAAAAATTCAGTTATTATAGAAAATACTGTAATCAAAATTATTTATAGGTTATTAAATTAATTACACAAACAGAAAGAAGAATAAAAAATTTTCTGTTTTCATCAGAGTCTTTATGTGCATTTCAATATAAGTAGTTAAAAACTGCACAAATTAGATCCCTATAATTATCTACTTTATTTCTTAATATTATGATAAGGAATTGAAGTGTAAAATTTGTATTCTTTGTTAACAAGAGATAAATATTAAAAATTAAAAAAACACGACTGTCAAAAAAACCATTGCTCTTTCGTATAAGATAATTAAAAATTATTTTGTATATAGTATAATTTTTTTTCTAATTTTTAATGACACTCCCAATAAGTAAGGATTCCAACGCTCATACGATGGTACAAAAAAAACATTACACTCTTTTTTGCGCATCGTGTAATAAATTTTAGAATTTAAACCACAGTGAGTATTTTTTATAAATAAATATAAAATACTTTAATTTTTCAAAGCGTGTCAATTTATTGTACTAAAACAGCTGTTTTTAATTTTTATAAATTCATAAGATTTTATTGTTAAGTTTATTACTAATAAATTTTTTTTTTTTTGTTTTTCATAGACTTAATTAAATCAATATTTTTAGAATAACATTTTGTACAAGTTTTGATAATAAAATTTACGCATTTATTAGTAATTTAATAAAGTTATTGTACTTCAAAACTAAAAAAATGTTTTTTGTCATTGAATTTTTAATTTTATGTTGGATACATGAAATTTATGAGGAATATAGTTCTGGGACCTGATTTAATCAATTTTTCAGGTAAAAAAAACATAAGAAACCAAGTTTACCCTTGACATACAGAAATTTCATTGGGGGGGAACTGAAATCCGCGGGAAATCTTTCGCTAGCTGTAACTCGATAACAAAGCGTTTTCGGACATATGTTTGCACGAAACCTTTTTCTTATTTCAAATTCTAGAAACAGTTTCCATATTATTTCACTTTAATTTTGAATTTCCGGCATATATACATATTTAATGAGCCAATGACAATTCCGGTAACATAAGGATTCCAACGCGGGGTCGTACATCTAAATCGGTTCAGCCCTGGAGCTGCTACGATGGAACATACACCTTAAAAAATTACATTCCTTTCTGGGCAGTCATGTAATAAAACAACGTTCAGTTTTTTTTGTGATTGATGAAGTGTAAAAAGCTAATCCTTATAAAAGATTCTCATCTACGAGTAGTTAGCTGACTGCATACCAGTTTATTAGATAATAAGATAAAAAATTGATAGCCATCTGTTGTTATTGAGGATTTTAAATTCGTTACGGCTTAATAAATAATTATAACCGATAAACTTTCCATTGCAATAACTAAATTCCCGAAAGAATAGAAATTTTCATCGTAATCTTTTCATCGGTTTTAATATAAATATCATTAACCGGACTCCAAACAGTGGACCGACGAATTTATAAATTAACTGCCAGGTTTTAACATGGACAAAAATTCCTATTGAATTTACAATATGGAAAATATATTTATTTTTCACAATTTATAAATAATACGTTTAGTGCATGTTTTTTTTTTTAATGCTTTATTTATTTGATCGAGTACAGTAAGATATCGGCGGTTTCTTTTAAGCTGTTGGAATTCAGAGTTCCTCCTTTTTTCGCCTCTTGATACTGTAGTAAAACCGAACAGATTTAAATAGAATTTTGTGTTTGAACATTCTTTGTTCCGTATGCATAACATTTTTAAACGGTTCTTTGTCTGCTTTTCATCTGTTATTTCGAAAAATGGTGGGACATAAAAAAAACATTAGATTTTGCTTTAAATTCATCGCTTCGGCGTGAAACATTGATCAATACATTATAAAGATAAATTATTTATTACTACTTTTAATAATAGAAATATAGCTAAGTAGCCTTAATATGTATAAGTTGAACAAAACATGAAACCCGTTTTTGTTTAGTATTTCAAGAAAACAGTTTTTTCTAGAAGAGAATCTTATAAAATTATTAATTACATTTCTTTTCTAAATAAAATATTCGATTTAAGTAGGTATAAAAACATTCTGAAATGAAGGCAACCGAATAATTTTTGAAATAATATTGATGATTGATAATGTTATATTTGGAAACCTTAAAGATTAAATTACGTTAAATATTTCTGCATTTAGTTAAATAAATAAATTTTGGGACCATCTTTAATAGTTGTCATTTTGTATTATCACGTTTCGAGAGGATTTGGTTTTTATAAATATAACGCCCATTCGAAGTAGATGGTTTCTGTAATTTGTATGAGCGGAGTTATCTCTTAACTTTATCTCTTTTTATTTTTTGATTACTTTTCGTAGATCCTGAAGAGTGGGTTATTTTGAAAAAAATAACCGCAAATTTGAAAATTGAGTCAATACCTGAAGTATCGCAGTTTATTTAATACTGAAATAGGGCATATAAGTGAAAGTTTTACGTTATTTCTGTATGGAAATTTCTTTTTCAAACTTGTTCCTTACAAGTTCGTTGTTGACCGCTAAATGTCAGCAACGTGCAGTTTGTTCTTACGTTAACTAATTGTACGTAGACATCGGTGATTTGCACGGGGTCTCGTATATAAAAAGATTTTTGCATCTTCGTTATTCTGTCTCCAAGACAGTCGGTCGGCTATCGGCTAGAGTAGTTAATTTCGTTTCAAGATAAAAAATAAATTATTTGTTAAATCAATATTTATGTAAGTTTACCTATTTATATATCAGTTTACTTAAAATTGATGACTAAAAAATATTTTGTAATAGATTTAAAAAGTACTGTACTAAAACAGTTTGTATGTAGTTTCCCCTGTGTCTTTAGCGTGCGTCACTATGATGAATTGAACGAATGAACTAGCGTGACATGTTAAACCTAAATATCTGATGTGGACACCGCATGACTTCCTTGTACGCCTATTAAATTACATATACACAATTTTAGCTGTTAAAAATTTCCTTAGCATTTTATATTAGTTTATATATAAATTTTGTTTCACATCGCTAAAGTAGTTATGTGGTGTAAGTGAGAAGGTGTCGGATCCGTAACCATGGACACATCGGTTCAAATCCGACTTCATGTACATTTATTTAATTTTTTTGTTTGTTTTTAATTTAAATATATTGATTTATTAATAACTATTAACCTCTGATTGTAAAAATCTTTCTATTAAAATGAAAAGTACATAAAATTTTATTTCACTAATAACGTTGATTTTTTCAATTTTTTTTTGTGTTGTTATTATTGAATTATATTTTTTGTTAAAGATTTTTTTACAGTCAGAGGTTAATAATTACTAATAAATCGATATATTTAAATTAAAAAGAAAAGTTAAAAAAAAAAGGAGATGAACCGATGTGCCTTCCCCTTGTAAGATCCAAATATTTTATGAGTTAAAACTTTATTTGGTTATAACTCTGGAACCAATAAAAATAAGTACCACTTATGATATATCGTTGAAAAGCTCTCAACGAGGGCTTATTACTGCAGTTTAGATGAAGTCCAAAATCTAAATTTTTCAAAATTGAAACCCCCGCTTTATTTAGAGGTCTGACTGTATACTCATTTTTGGCTCAGTCAATTGCAATAAAAAAGGGGAGGTGCACAACTAGATGTTACAACAGTCTTTAAAAAAATTTCAACTTCCTACGGCTAATCGTTTTTGAGTTATGCGAGATATACGTATAGACGTCACGCCGAAACTAGTCAAAATGGATTTTTCCGTTGAAATCTGAAAACCGAAATTTTACACGATTACAATATTTCCTTTACTTCGTTAAAGGAAGTAAAAAAGTACGGTTAATTCTTGTAGAAAATGAGATAACCGGGAAAACGGTTAAGACTTTTTTTTAATACGAAGAGAACAATCGCTGCCATTATTGCAGGTTCGAAATCCGTCTTAAAATACGGCTGAAATTCATGGAACAAATCTCGCCTTTATAACTATTTTCTTGTGCAATACACTAAGTTCGCTTTCTGTGATAAAAAGTTAAGAATTAATTTAGAAGCTATCACCGATTTCTAGGATTAGATGTCGGTAGTTTTATGCTAACTTTTAACTACGAAACGCTGTAATTTTAGGTGGAAGAAGATTTGAATCATTTATTCTTACAGTAGTGTTTACTATTTATTAGGTTTACGTTAATTTTCCAGGGTAACCGAGATGATCTCCAGATGTTTTCTAATTTCAAAGTTGTAAAGATTTGTTTTTTCCTGCGTATTGATCAAATTTATGTAAAAAACTTTTGAATAAACGACGTAATCGAGCACGAACGCTTTTTACGGTAAAAAGAAAAAATTAGAAAATTTAAACTAGGTAGCTTTTTTTATTTAATATATTAAAAAGAAAATATATATATTAACGTTTATTTATTCTTAAATTCCTTTACGCGATAGTTAATCGACTTAAAAAGGATGTAATTCAGGTAATGGATAACGTAATACATAACCGGAGAAGTTATTTGTTTTGAGGAATAAAGCGGTGAATAGATTTAACTGGCTGTGGTGTTTATTTACTTTAAGAGTAAACTTTTACGCTATTTATACAAAAAATGAACAAAGATTATATACATTTATTCATTGTTATTAATTTAATGATTATAATTATATTTTTACGTCTATCATTGTGATTATAATAACTATTATAAATTCCAATTTGCGATTATCGCTATTTTTTTTAAAAGTGTGTCTGGATACCTTTAAATAATATTAATTTTATTGTTTATGTTGTTTTTGCGTTAAATATATTTTGTGTTTTATCGTATTAAATGCAGTCGGAAATATTTATTTGTGATGATAATCTTGTTACGGAATCGGAATTTATTTCTTGGATCGATTACGGGAAAGGTATTTTTTTTTAGTTATAATTTATTTTTTTATCAACATCACACTTTAGTTTTAATGTTCGAAAAAATTTATGCGTAAAACGACATTCGTGACCGAAACGGTTTGTTATCCCACGGAAATATGGTAGTCGTTATTAAAGTGTAATATTTATTAATTACATTATTATTCATTGAAAAGGTGTAATTGTTCTTTATGTTAGAACATTTTAGTGTTTATTACGTGTATCTTTTGTACCGTAGAATGTGACTTAAAATAAACAACTGTTTTTTTTTTTTTTTTATAAAATGTCGATGATGTAATTAAATAATTTTTGAATTTTGTTCGAGTAAAAAAACTTTTTTATTTAAGATTGAACTCGTTCTGTCTACTGTCACGCTCTTGTATTAAATCTTTTGTATTATAATTGTTTTATCCTGTGTTCTTCATGATTGTTAATATTTGTTTCTAGGAAAAAATTTCTCTTTCCACTTGTCAAAATTATAGAAAATAATCGTTAAAATAGCTTTTTTTTCAATTTTTATTATATTTTGAACAATTTATTAATTGTTAAATCTTTTTGTGTAAATCCTGCATAAAAAAAAAAACACAAGTAGATCTCAAGTTATGAGGAATGCCCTTTACATTCACTATGATAAAGATATTTAATTTGATTTAGTTTGTTTTATGAAATCTTTTTCTAAAATACTACTTGCCGAGCGAATGTAAAAAAAAAAAAGTTTTTCGTGGAAGAAAATAAAAGTCCTCCGTTTTGAAAGTAAAAATAAATGTTGGTTCCCTATTTTACAAGTTTTTGTAAAATATTATTTTTAGGGCTTTTTCTTGATGTTCCATTTTTCTGAGGTCTACTTGTGTAAATAACAAAATTGTTTTCTCAAAGTGGCGTTTTGAAAACTATAATTCGGCAATATGTTTAATAATAATATACAGGAAATCGACATACTCACAGGTGTATTCCGTTCATCAAAATAATGAAAAAGTTCACATAAACATAGGGGTCTTGAAACGTCTCATTAGCGAGTTATGGCTAGCGAAAGATTTTGCCTGGAATTCAGCTCCCAGTGAAATGAGATCGTACTGAAATTTTTAGGACGTTAATTGAGGTGCGAAATTAATATTTTCCTATGGTTTTTGTCCTGAAAACTTGAATAAAATAGGTCTTAGAACTGTATCTCCAGCAGTTTTCATGATATCCGTAGTAAAACTGAAATATTTGTCGTCTGAAAACCGTTTTTTTAGGTATTCAGTAAATAACTTTGTTAGATGACTAATAAATGCGTAAAATTTATTAATAAATGTTAAATTTACTTTTAAAAATAGTGAAAAAATTAATTTAATTAATTATTCTGGAAGTTTTTCCAATCTATTCGTTTGTTTGTCTCGGTTGATGATAAAAAAAATCCAGTATACTGTAATATTTAGTCAACTAAATACTTAATATAAAACGGTTTTAAAATATTCTACAAAAACAGGATTTCAAGAATACTATATTAATTGAAATTCTTTGTTGAAAACCTAAAGTTGGTAACACTGTTCTTTTCAGAAACAAAATTAGAATCGAAGTTATTGTATAGTATAGCTGTTCAACGATTAGCTTATCATTTATCATAATAAGACTGTTATCTGTGATTTTTGTAGTGTACGTGCGCTTTTTATGATTTGTATGACTGTATAAAGTATTCGTGCTTTTTTTAAAATAGTGAGATGCCCTTCAAATTTCCAAATTAAGAATATGCAGATATTTTACGGTTTTACTAATGGAAATAGCAGGGGTACAAAAAGGTGAACATCCAGTCATTTGAAAATCCGAATGCAGTTGAAGAGTCAAACCTTCAAACACGATTTTCGATAAATTTATGATGTGGTATAATCGGGGACCAGCTAATCCGACCATTTAGTTTTCAAAATCGCCTTTCTGGTGTTACAAAAAAGGATGTTTTACAAAATCAATTGCTAGATCTGCTAGAAGATGTACCTGTTGGAAAAAGGCAGCAAATGTTATTCCAACTTGACGGTGCAGCTCCTCATTATTCACAAGACGTTTTACAGCGTTTAAACTTAAGTTTCCCGGACAGATGGATCGGTCGTGGTGAATCAATTAATTGGCCTCCTACGTCTTCCGATTTAAACCACTTGGACTATTACCTTTAGGGTCATTTAAAGGAACTTGTTCACGTAGAAAAAGTTATTCCAAAGACGAATTATAGAACCGAATTTTAAACGCTTTTGAACATTTTAAACGCTTAAGGTAACACCTTGCTACTATTAATTAGAAAAGCTTTCGTTGATGTTATACGTCGCACTAGATTTTGTATAACTATCAGAGAACATTTTGAACAGTATCCGTAAGGTATGAAGATTAAATTAAAAATAATAAAACAGAATTAAACAAATTACACCTACGCGTAAGTCGTTTCATTTTTTTTTTTGTTCTGTTTCTTCAGTAAAATTTTTTATTTGATTTTTATTGGACTTATTTACATCGTTATTTTTAAAATTCTTTACAAGTTTTGTTAATAAATTTTAAGCGTTTATTAGTTATTTAATAAAGTTATTGTACTGGAGACCTAAATAACGGTTTTCAGACAACAAACTTTTCAGTTTACTTCGGGTATCATGAAAACAACTGGAGATACAGTTCTGAAACACATTTTATTCTATTTTTCAGATTAAAACCATTAATTTCAGTACGATCTCATTTCACCGGGAGAGCTGAATTTCGGGCGAAATCTTTCGCTAGCCGTAACTCTTTAACGAAGCTTTTCCAGGTGTATGTTTATATGAACTTTTTTCATTATTTTGATGAGAAGAATACACCTGTGAAGTATGTCGGGTTTCCTCGTATTACACTCTGTATAAATTTGTAAAATATCTTTGGATTTCAATTTTTATTACTTTAATGCATCCTGAACGGATTATGCACATAATCCGTTCAGGATAGAACATAATCCGTATTTTTCAAGATAGATAAAGCCTTCTTCGTATTGAAAAAGAAAGATTTTTTTATAAGTAGTAAAACTAAGAATCGAAGTTAATTTACATCCATTCATTCAACTTACTTTAATCAAATCAATAGTTGTTGCGGCTGTAAAACAGATTGACAGAATTTAGAATAATTTCCTATTTATTTATAATTTTGTTTTACAAAATCGTAATCGAATTACAAACTTCTTTTTATTCAAATATGGGAAGGCGTTAAAAACAAATGAAATTGCTTCTAATCTCTGCAGTAGAGATATTCACCATATTATTATATTAGCCAGCAGTGAAGAGAGTAGAAATATTTTTTTTTAGTGCGCTTATTACTATCGTAGTGCGCTTTTACGTGTGGATATTAATTTGATTTTTTGTGCGCCTACTTAAGAAGTTTGTAAGCAAGTTCTTTTTGGTATTTTTGGAACAAAACCGGTCAAAAAAGTTTTCTAATGTCTTGCCAGTCATGTTTGTGTCGCCTCTGAGTTTCTTAACATTATTCCTGATTATGCCCAGGAAAAGCACGCGTATCTGTTATCACAATGTTCGATTCAAATGTTGTTCCTATAGATTATAGATAAGATTATAAGTTCGGGGCCCATTGGCAGCCGCGCCCCTCCTTTTTTTTAACGATTGTACCTTTTCTCTTAATCCATGGATTTTCAGACCAAGACGTGTTCTTAATTAAAATCCGGAAACCGATGGTGTGGTCGAAGCTTTCGCAATAATTCTGAATTTAAAAATCGATATGGGACTTTAATGACATTTCGTATTCACATGAAATCTCTATAATTAGTGTATTCTTTTTCTGGTCGATCAGGTTACAAAATCTGTGTTATATCAGAAGTGTTCTGTATAAAATAATTTTATCTGATAATCGTATATCTGGACTTGAAAATAATCGATTGTGATACTTAATTGAATATTGATAACGGTATATTTATTTACATCATATCACATATATCGCTAATTATTGCGCTCTGTACGTATTCATTACGTATAAAAACTTTTCAAATTAAATTTAAAAATTTCCGAATATGATTTTCATAAATCTCTTTATACAAATTTAATTTTAATTTTTTCTTTATCTGAACGGTTTAAATGTCAATGGAATCTTTATCGCGAAAAAAGTTAAATTCGGTATCCCATAAAGTTTACCGATATTTTAGACTGTAATTTCCCGATGTAATAACCTCACAGATTACAGTTGTCTTTCTCTCTCTTTCTGGATGGATCTGCTAAATTATATAAGTGTAATTTACTCAGTGTATAGTATTACACAAGAAATAACTATTTTCGTGAACGTCGATTATTCCACTTTATCAGAAATTTTTAATTAGATCGTTTTACGTACGAGTATATCTAGGCTTCCAGAATTAAATCTAACGGGTAACTCTTCTCTCACAAGTAGTTTCACCTCGATATTTTAACGGTTCGGAAAGTTTTCGAGAACATTATGAAGAAACAATCGGCGGTCAAATAGAAAACTTTCTTTTTTATGAAGTGTGTTAAACCGTTACAACCATTAATCATTATTGCAAAGTAACGAATGATTATTATCTTAGTTATAAATAAAAATCAACCTTACCTTGAGGATTAATCCTCAGATACTTTCAGTCATTCGACCACCTTCAGGAGAGAATTTTTCTAATTTAAAACATTTAATAAAAATGTGTAAAATAAAAATTATAAAACATTGAAGTCTTAGCAACTGATCGTCACTGTATAAAATCAATTACGTCCGTTACGTAAGAATGTCTCTATGAATAGCAATGGTTCTAGGGAGATAATCCTCTTTTCAATCTTATCCTTTAGGTAACTTGATAATTATGGATTATTTGTTTAAATGAAATCTCCTCAAATTTGCTTTGTTCATTGATTAATTTATCGTTATAATAATATATATGAAATTTTTCAAGAATGCTTGTTTTATAAAAATCATTAGAAAAATGTAATAGTTTAATAATCGTCAGGGTTGTAATTATTTTTATTTTGTATTATGTGTTTTAGCATAATTGGAATATATAAATAGGCTTTCTTTATACTATTAATGTTCTCTGATGGAAAAAGAAGGGTTAAAAGAACGATATATTCTAGAAGGCGTCTTCAGATTTTAAACTATATCTTCCTTGTCTATCTAAGATATTTATATATTTAGAGTTTATTATTTCAGTAGGATCGTTGTTTATAAAACTATTATTTTATTGTTAGTGGTGTTAGATTATAAGTTTTATATATTTTGTTAAGTATCTATAAAACGGGTTGAATTATATTTTTACGTAAGATTTTCCTGAATCATTATTTAGTAGTTTTATGTTCTCTTTTATACATACTTTATTTTTGATTTTAAAATATAGTTTCTTAATCGGTTCTTTATTGTAGCCATTTTTTATAATATTTAATTCAGTGTTTAGTTTTAAATTGTTATGTTTGAGATATTTAATGGCTCTACAAATCAAAGAATTAAAAGTCGCCATTTTTTCATTCCTTGGATGAGATGAATTAGCATGTATTGTAGTGTTATGATGAGTTGGTTTTCTATATTTGTCGATTTCTAGACTATTATTATTATTAAAAGTTTTTTCAATAGTCATGTCTAAATAATTAATACTGTTAACATTTAGCGAGTTAATTTTATTAAAGATTATACTTGTCATCAATATTTCCGTTAAAAATAATTATGTTGGTTATGAATTATGTTAATGTGTATCTTTTAATAAAAGGATTTGATGATCGTTGAGAATGCTCGGCAACAGTGAATTTTCGAACTCATTCGTATAAATATCTCCCGCAATAGCCGAAAGGGGTGAACCCGTAACAAGTCCTTTTTCTTGTCGGTAATATTTATTGTCAAATGTAAAATAGTTGCGTTTGAAGCATCATCTAAGCGATTCTATTATTTCATCTATCCATTAATTTTGTAAATTTAATTTAGATAAGCGGTTATTTATAATATTTATAGTTTCGTTTGTATTAATATCGGTATACATATCCTTTATATCCAGGTTATGAGTCTAGTTGAATTGTTTATTCTAATTTTATTAATAATGTCTATTAAGTCATAACCGTTTTTTAGATTTTATTTGTTATATTCAATTTGATATTTTCCTTCGATGTACTAGATAAATATTATTGTCTTAGGTGATGTAGGTTAATTAATAAAATTTATAAGTGGACGTATTGGAAAACCATCTTTATGAATCTTGAGTAAGGGTTTAAATATTGGGGCACGAGTATTATTAAAATCGAATTTTTGTTTTTTATAAGCATCCTTGAATACATATTTACGTTTCCTAATTTTAGAAGATAAGTCTTTTTATTTTCGAAGTGTGATACTTTATTTCTTTAAAATTATTATTATTTATAAATTGATTAGCTTTTTCCATATATACGTTGTTATAAATGATAACAGGAGTATTTTTATCAAATTTTATTATGAAAGCATTGTCATTTTTTTAGTTTAATTTTTATACTTTCATAAGTATTAAAATTATTGTTATTGTATTTGTGTTTATTTACGGAATGTTTATTACTTTTAATATGATCTATAATGTGAACAAATTGGTTTCTAAGTTTATTTTATCATCCTTATTGTAGACTTTGAAGATATTATTTTAGATATCTATTATAGTTTGTTTGACGATTTTATTTTTGTTTGTAATAGGTAGATTAAATTTGTATGCATTTTTTATATTAAGTTCCTCTTCGTTAAATTTAATCTTCGTTGTATTAACAACGTTATCTCCGAAATTATGTATTTGATTAAATGTATTGTGCGATTATTTATTGTTAGTTCTTATCTGCTTATTTATAAATTTATAAAAAAATTTTTTTCATTATGTTATTAATATTGATTTCGGTAATTCGTATACTAGATCCGCCTGTAAAATGTGTAATTTAGTATAAAATTGTGTCTTTATATATAAATATTAATTTCATAATTTAACCGAAGTAAATTGGCTTTTATTTTTTGTAATTTGGGCTGCTTGGGTTTGATATTTAATGTTAACGTTAATATATTTAGGTGTTTAATTGTGAACCCACCGGGTTGGTTAAGTAGTGAAAGCGTCTTCCCAAATCGGCTGATTTAGAAGTCGAGCGTTCCAGCGTTCGTCCTAGTAAAGGCAGTTACTTATACGGATTTGAATACTAGATCGTGAATACCGATTTTCTTTGTCGGTTGGGTTTCAATTAACCACACATCTCAGGAATGGTCGACTCGAGATAGGATGATCATCCTCATTCATCTTCTGAAGTAATACCTGAACGGTAATTCCCAGAGGCCAAACAGGAAAAAGAAAGGTGTTTAATTATGTTTTAAACAATTTTTAATATATTTTATATTTGCAATAGTTTTATGTAATTTTAATTTTAAATTGAAAAAAATTATTGCCATTTTGTTTTGGTCATATTTTAAGTTAAATTTTTCAAACGTGGTACCTTTGGTATATACCATGTTTGAAAAATGTAGGTTATTATCTTATTGCCTAGCGCTGTACAGCGAATTTATTAATATTTAAATAGTTGCTGTAAACAGGCAATAATTGTGAAGTCAAATTGACATTAACTGTCATTGTAGACTAATGAAATGCGGTCCGTTTACCAGCCGTCAGTAACATTAGTGATACTGGAGCGTTGAATGACACCCTTTAATAATGATTCGGGTTAGATGCACTGCTGATGCGTGCATAGTACCCTGACGGCCGACCCTGTTTGAATCAACAATTTTTTTTTAGTCACGTGGGTTGTAGTTTCGTAAGATCTGAGTTCATAACGGGTCGTCGCGCCCGTATATATATATTAATTATATATATAATAATATTATATTAATATATATATTAATAATATATGCTATCGGGTCGTTAATGTCAGTTCTCGTCTCCCGATGAGTCCGACTTTTATATACGTTAAAATGGACGTTTAATATTTAGTAACGTCATTTCTGTTAATCAGACATGTGTTCGGTGATTAATTAAAAAAATTTATTTGGTTTGATAATATTGTTGAAAATTTTGTACGTGTTTTTAATTACGTATGATAAAAATAGTTACACTGGGGAACAAAAAATAATTTTTTTTTGTCTCTGGAAGAAATATGTGATTTTTTTAGTACTTTTACTCCTGAATTCAAATATGATCGGTTTTTCCTCATCACACAAGGTTTCCGAGAGACAGGCGTTTATAATTTCAAACATTTTAATACTTCTGCATTCTTAATTACACAATATTCAAACATTTGACTCACCTAGAAAGTAAGAAATGAAATTTTCTGCTATATTTCGCCTGTGGAGCATCCCTCCACAGGCGATCGGCCTGCATATTACTATTCCATTTGCCTACATGTATTTTTTCCATAGCTGAAATCTCCTGATGAAAGTGTTCCCCGTGCTCATCGCCCATTGCGCCAAAATTTTCCGGGAAGAAAAAAGAAAAAAACGTTTTAAAATATTTTTAAAAAATAAATTAAAAAAACTGTGGGTAATTGAGAAATTTCGAATACGTATTTGAAAACAGGATAAAAACTACATTAAGTACACCTATTGTACTCGTGAGACAAAAATCATGTTGACCAGTATTATTAATTGTTTTTAGTGCAATAATAAAGTCCTTAAAGCAAAATCTTTTATTTTAAATTATGACACCTTAATTTCTTATCCAGCTGTCTTGTAATATTATACCGTTTCTCATGTTTTTTTTACTTGGAGGTTGAGGTCTGTTTAGTATAATTTTGAAGTTTATTATTTTCCTTATTCCTTAAGAAATTTAGTAACATACTACGTAATATAAATTCTTTTCTTATATCTGCCTAATAATGATGACTATTATTTTCATATTCCGTACATTCTAGGATTAGCGTTGTGTTACTTAAGGTATCGACATCGTCGCATGTTTATTTTACGATAACGCAACGTTGAAGAGATTTCAACAAAACTTAGCACGTTTAATAATTTCTCCTTGAACTTTTATTTCCAAATTGTCCTGGGTTGTGGTCTCCAACGTATTTGAAAATAACTGGAACTTCACCAAACCTGGATTTTGAAAGTATTTCTATTTCCATTTATTTTACAACTAAAACATTAGTAAATTGTTTTAAAATGCTCTTCTACAATGACAGAATTTTTTTTTTTTTTTTTTTTTTTACGGCCGTTTTATAAATCAATCTTTTCAATTCAAGTAGTGGTAAATTATGCCATATCCAGGGTATCCGATGTATATTTTTTCGGTTTATCTACAAATCTACTATCTAACAAATTTAAGAGTGAACACGATTTTTTTAATCTCAAGGACATGTCCTTGCTTGTTGGACCACTGCGTACTGAAATACATAATTCTGCTTTTATTTTAAATTATATTTCATTTTAAATGTCATTGAACGGAAATAGTAGATAAATAAATAACAAACAAGCCTATTAAAAATTACAGAGCATGCATACAAATATTTTCCGTAAATTTATCGTGCCGACTCATCGGGGAATTTTGATCGATTGATATATTTATGGCAATCGTGGGCAGTTTACAGAGCTCTTTTTATTTTCAGATTATTTATTTATTTTTTTTTAATATGTGAAATTTTTGTTATTAACTTGTTATATTTTGTGTTTGTGTACAGGTCAGCAGAACATTCCGATGCCACCCAGGCCCTCAAGTAGTCAATCGGATGGCGGCAGTAACACCGGCCCCACCCGCATCTCACACTCGCCCATTGCCGGCCAAGGTCAGCCAAATATTGATTTCTTTATAGAAGTAAAAAGGAGTCCCCATTATTTTCATTCTGATAGATTGTTTATCGAATCAGTCAGTTCAGTATTTGATTTCGATACAATTTTTTAGGTACAATAGACCATTTTTTTGACATAGTTAAGGTACAACGGAAATTTTTTTATTGTTTTACCCCAAGTTTTAATTGTATCTTGACAGAATTTACTGCTAGAAGAATTTAAAACAAAATGTATTTATGCAAGCGATTATTTATACCTCGTTTGGCAATTTTATGATAGCTTTTACAGTTTGAATATATCTTTTCAAATTGATTTTTAACATTAAATTTACCAGTTTAAAACATCTTTTTTCTTAATATAACTAAACATTAATTTTGGAGATTATTAATGTTCTTCCAAGTATAACAAAATTTTTCCTACTGATAATTTATTAACAATAAATTAATTTTATTCGTACTAGTATATTCTATTTTTCATTTGATTTAGATATGTAAATCCATTAAAGATATTTTAAAACATTAATAAGTAGACAGAATTATAAATAATCAGAAAAATTTCATTAATTGTTTTCAGTCATAAATTTTCTCTAATAATTAAAAATCTCTAGTTCTTAGGAGTCACTTGCTATGTTAAAAAGTTCTGGAGTATTTATAAAAATGTATTATTCATGATAAATATAGCTTATTGGATATTATTGTTTAGAAAAGGAGTAAAAAATATAAATATTTTTATAAAATTTTCCCTCACCTTATTTTGTTTTAAAAAATGAGTGAACTTTTTTTAAAGTTTGAAATGAAATAAAAACTTTTTTCTATTAAAAATAATTTTTCATTTTTGAAAAGTTTTGTTTTTATAAATAAAAAAAATTTTGTGTGTGCATCTTTATTATCATCGGTTATCAAAATCTCTTAATTCCAAATGATGTCCCTTATGTGTTTTCATTTAATTTGTCAACGTTAAAAATATAATGTATACTTAATAAAAACAATCTATAACTAAAAAAGATATTAAAAATCACTAGCAACTAACAAAGTGCAGAGTGAACATCTTCTCTCAGCTTACGATTATAAATAAAGGGAAAATAAAAGGAAATTTTATAAAATAAAACCACATTTCATAATATTTGTGTAAATTGAAGTGTTTATTTAAATATTGTGTTATGTGTTGCGGGTGTTTGTTGACTTTTTACATGGTGTACCTATTTGCATATTTTTCATACATGTGTATAAAAATGGATGTGGTTAATTTGAATTTTTATTTACTGTTGTAAGAATATATATATATATGACTAAACTGAACTATAAATTATATGTATATGAACCATATATATTATAAAAAGGCACATTTTATAAAACATACAAGTTTTGTAATTAATATCTTGCTTATGAATATATGATCATCTCTATTTTACATTCAGTTACCTGTTTTTATCCTTTCTATAAATGAATTATAACCCCATACAACAGATGTAATGTACTTAGTTTCCCGTGTTAGAAATTTTTTGCACTTTATATTTAAATTTTCCACATTAATCATTTTATAAATAATAAAAAAAATATATATAATAAAAGCTTTATGTGCTCTTCATATATTTACTCTATTCATTTATTCACTGGTGTGTGAAATGTCAGCAGCTTTTTTCTACCATGAGATACTTAACTTATGAATAACACATTATTTATTGAAAACATGAAGGGTGTAATAAATACATAAGAAAAAACAAATAATTATTTTATAAGTTTAAACTAATGTAACTGGAAGTAATTTAACCGAGCGGTAATTTCATAAATAAATAATTATTGGCTTAGTCGGTCATAAACATCAGTCATTAATACATTTATATATTTTGTAGGTGAAATTTAGTACCGTGTTGTAATTTATGATGGGATTAATTTTATGTAAACTATGAAGTTATTAATCTACCGAATTAGAAATATAAATATATTAAAAATTATCATTTTATTATAAAATACTTAAAAAAAAGTTTTTAATTTAAACTAGATAATTGTAAATTATGGTCTAGGTATGTAAAACATAGAAGTAAAAGAATGAGTGTGACTGAGCAGATTAAATTAAAAGTTTTTAATTTAAACTAGATAATTGTAAATTATGGTCTAGGTATGTAAAACATAGAAGTAAAAGAATGAGTGTGACTGAGCAGCTTGTAACATGTTTGGAACAGCAAAAAGTCAGCGACTTTATTTTACAAGTACTGTCCTGAGCGCATGAAAATACATGCTGTCCTTGCTATTGTGGAAACAGTGAGTTATAGCAGTACTAGTGTGCTGTTAAAAAAGCCAATAACATCTACTAGCTTTTAGTCTTCAAGTACATCCCAAGATTATTGGTTGTTACATGTCTGGTAAATAAATAAATAAAAATAAATTTTACCTAATAAATATATTAAAACTTAATTTATTGTAACCGGTTTGATTTTTTATAAATAGAATACTTACCACACCGTCTAGTGTACAAATGCAATATTGTTAAAAGTCCAATTTTTTTTATAAATTATATTAATCATAATCTCTATATATTGATTTATAATGATATGTTGTTTGTTACAGGAGTATATCAACAACAGCTAGCACCTCCATCTCATATGCACAATTACAAAATGGGGGGTCCTGGCCCTGGTCCGGGGCCAGGACCTGGAATGGTGCCCCAGCAAATGCCTCCCTCACCTTATTCAAACCCTGCCCAACAGCAGTACCCTCAACAAGGTAAACCATTCTTTTAAATTTTGTGTTATATATTTTTTTCATATATCATAAAGTGGTAGATTTTTTCCTTTTTCTTTTAGTAGAATGTAGATCCTTTACATATACAGAATATCACAACTTTATGGTTGTTGGCGGTCGCCTGACATGAGTCACAAATTTTTAAGTGACATATTTTTAAGAATAAGATATCACACCAGACTCACTTAAGATTCAGGAGTGAAGCTGGATTTCCTTTTGATTTCTATATAAAACAAAATATGTAGTTAGTTGTATATTGATGAGTCAAGCCTGTAAAGTGAAAGTTATTATCAGTTCTACAAGTTACACGTAGTTTATTATAAGGAATGGGTCTTTACTATCAGAGAAAGGAGCTCTAGAATGTTGCCCTGGTTGTTTTAATTGTCACAGCTATAAAAAAAATATATTGGAAAACGATAATTATAAAATGAAAAATTTTTTTTTATATACCTGTGTGTTTTGAAACAATGCATTTTATTTTTATTGCTTCAATGTAGGTTTCTTGCATAAGATTGGATTTTAGCTTATGATTGTTATCCACATTTGAAGGATTAATATGAAGAAGGGAATTGCTTCAAACCTTAATTTAAAATTTTTTATTGATGTTTATGTATGTAAATGTGAAATAATTGCGTAATGATTCTGGCAGCCAAAATACATGGAAAATATTAATTTGTTTTTGTTTCATATTAAGAGGATAAATAGTAATAGATATAAAAGGTTTTATGCTGAGTTTAATTTCTCAAAAATAAGTGGGAAAAGTGGTTAAAAAATGGATGTTGTTTATGAACAGTAATTAATAAAAATTAAATAAAGTAGTTTTAGTTGCCAGTTCTTGATGATTAATATTGAGGAAAAAAATCTTTTTTCTTATTTAAAAGTTCAAGCATCACTGGATTAGCTTCATTTGGAATTATGCATAATGAGATTTCTTTTAACTGAAATTTTTGATGATGTCCTGAATGGTAAATTCAGGACATCTCAAATGTCCTGTTATAAAAGGGCCCAGTTAGTTTGGAAACTGATAAAACTTATTTCAACATATTTTATGTTGAATTTGGTACAAAAATTATGCTTGAACTATGTTTAATATTATGCTTGAAATATGTTTTTTATATGTAAAAAAAAAGAAGAAAGAATTGATTTCAGGTCTTTGAAATATTTTCACTCCTTAGACAAATAAAAGCTACTTAAATTATTTAAAATTATATTATAATTATAAATTATTTATAATATTTTTATTATAATTTTATAATAATTATTTATAATTATTTATATTTTTTAATGCAGTAAATAAATCCTTTTAAAAATAAAATTTTTCCAAATAAATTTTTAATAGATTGCACTAAATCATCCAAATTTTTCACTTTCAACCGACTATGTATGAAGAAAACATAAGTGAGTAGTAGAACAATGGTAATAGAATAAACGTGTACTCAACTCATACCTACTCAATTGACCATATCTCAATTGTTTATTCTTCAAAGAAGTTGTACTTATATAAATATCAAACCTGGTATTATAGTTTAAAAATTGACACAATTGTTAAATTTGTTTTCAATGGAAAACAGATTTTGGTAGAAAAAGCTTTTGTGTGTGTGTATTGTATGAGCATTTTACGCATGAATTGGTTTTAAAAAATTTTCTGTCTAATGAAGATGTTATAATTTTGCTTAAAGTTAAAACAAAACATTTAATTCCATATATATTTATTATTTTTACAGGGAATTACAGTCCAAGGCCGCAGGGTCAAATGCAGTATGGACCTAACCAAAGTTATGGGGCGCAAAACCCCCAGGCTAATAATATGCCTGGGGGCCCTGGATCCCAATACCCAACTAGGCCGCTACTCAATCATGTGCCTCATTCACAATTTGGGGGATACCAGGTATGTTGTAATGATTATTTATTATGATTTTTTGCTGTTTTAAGAACATATGTTCCTAACTTTATAAGCATAAAAACGTATTCCACCACTGAAAATTGTTAGCGAGTGTCTTTTTTAAGCATGATTAATTTTGAACTTGTCATTAGTACTCAACCGATGTTTTATTTTATTTTCTAGTAAAATCTTGTCTAGGAATTAAAGTATAATTTCTTATTTTGTTTCATCAGAATTACTATACATTTGTGGAACATCGGTTGTATATAAGCAATAAAGTCATACAAAAAGGGCTCTTAATTTATGTAGCAATTATATATTTAACCATCTAAGCAAAGAAAACCCACGTTACAGCAAGAATATTCTATGTCATATGAGAACTGATAAATTTCACTAATTAAGTAAGCTTAGCTAAGAGTTGTGAAGAAACATGCTATTCATATGAAGAAATTATGACTTGCTACTATCTCCAAATTTACTAACTAATTTACAGTTTTTCAAACATTTTTTTAAAGTTTAAAAAAATACTACATCAGTTTGAAAGAGTTCTAGTGAATTCATTTATTGAATGTTCTGCTATGCACTCTTAATTCCAAAAACATCAACAATCCAGTCCACTTGTGTAAGTTGATTTTTTTTTTTTTTAAAAGTGACTCAATTTTTGTAGTTTCATTTAACATCTTTCTCCTTGTTTTATTATTTTCATTTGACATGGAAAATTATAGTATTATTCTTTACTCACTGCTTGGTCCTTTTGCAGGCAATGAATGTCAAAATATCTTGCTTATAAAAAAAAGAATTATGACTAGTGTTTCTTGCTAACTTCCAGATTTAAATTTCTCCAGTTATGAATGAAAGTACAGAGCATTATTGTAAAGATTTTTTCATTTGTGTTCCTTGGATCATAGTGGTGAAACAATCTTTCATGAAAACTGATTAGCCATTACAAAAAATTGCCATTTAGGTTTTAGATTGGTTAGTATTCTACAAAATAGGCTTGAAGATTCACACTTTTTTTCATTATTATGGAAATTTCAGCACTCATGGACTACAGCTTTTGCACCTTAATATTTATGAATTATAAACCCAATGCGTTCTTTGAATCTTCATACTTTTTTGCAGATGTTTTAATAGAGATTCTCTTATCTTTCAAAACCAGGTTATTTACATGATTAACAATTTTATGACGTAATACGTGAAGCCATTATAAATCATTATTATCAATTACATTGTCCTGAAAATGACCTAAAAATTATTAACATTACTAGTTAAGTGTCATGGATATTTGATATAGTATCACGTATCTTCTGCAGGAACAGTTATGTTGTTCAGTGACTAGTTGAAATATTAATGCAATGACAAAACTGCTTTTATGCTTTATGAGATATAATAAAGATTTTCAGTTTTCATTTATGTGCTCTGTGCTGACTAGATTGAGTTGAACGAAAAATTAAAAAGAAATTTGTGATAGATATCTACATAAGTCATGATGTAAAGAACCGTTTTAGTTTTCAGTTCCCTTTCTAAATATTAATGCGGTCATTCACTGGTTATTGGTTATTTCTTTTCTTCCTTGTTCTGTTATAAGTGGAAATATTTAAAACTCAAAATTAAATTTTCTGATCTATCAAAAAAATTAATTTAAGGTTTTTCTTTTTAAATTTCAGGTGATTTTTTTATAAATAATATCATATTTTGTTATCGATCAATAATTTTATAATTTCAGGGTTGGGGCGGGCCAGGAATGAACCAAGGGCCACCACCTGGTGCAATGATGGGAGGTCCTGGTCCAGGTGGCCCAGGCAACAATCATATAGCAGGGAGTGGAGGTAAAGGTGGGCCACAGGCTACTCCTCCTCCACCACAAAGTCAGCAGACTCCTTCACAACCTAGTAATTCATCTCCAGGACCTCGGTCGCATACCCCTCCTCATTACCTCAAGCAACACCTACAGGTAAGTATATAAGTATGAATCTTGATTCATCATAAATTTCCATAATAATCTTATTTTTAAGTATTTGTCAGGGCGCTTTGGAACATATCTTGAATTGGATTCTATGTTTATCCTATGAAAATAATTCCTTAATACTTAATTTCATTTATCTCTTGCCTGTTTTTAAAATAAAAAAGTCAGCAGTAGATGCTTGAAACTTGATTTGTAAATTGAAATACTATTGAAAGGGTTGGACATTTTTTGTTAATTATTTATAGAGTTTAGTCTTGGTCAAACTAATTTTTATTATTTTGAAAAAGAAATAAATGCTTCTAATACAAACTGAACTCAAGTTCTTCGTTGTAGTGTTTTAACATGTTAGCTGCAGGTTAAATTTTTGTAACCAGGGTGCTCTTTCTGTCCCTGTGAGCTGAAATTCTTCTTTCATCTAGTGCGATGTGGAAATGGTTGAAATTTCTTCCAGTGCAACAGATGTATTATATGACATTTTGATTTTTAACATTATTTTATTCAATTATAGCATCCTGTAACTTATTTTTCATTTCTACTTTTTAATATACACGTTCCAGTCTTCATAGTCATGAGTTGCTTTATGATAATGAATTATTAGTCAAGTGTGGTTCCTCCCGCTCAGCTCTGGATCATTTTATTTGTTTGTTTTTGCTTACTTAGTGTTTGCTAGTTATAGGGAGGATAAACTATACATTTTCTATCTGATTGTTTATTTTTATTTCTGGCAATTATGTATGTTTTATTTTGATTACTGGTTATTTGATTGAGTAATTGCAGTAATTACTCAGTAAAACCCACAAGTATGGCATAAAGTTACACAAATTTTTTTTACACCAAATGGATACACTTGTGATATGCTCATAAAGGGACAACTAGTCCAAAAGAAAATCATACAAAATCAATAGTATTGAAATTAATAAACTATAGAATACAGAGAGGGAAGACCACTCACTATATGCAGACAATTTTTTATTCTGGTACCTCTTGCCGAAAAAAAATTACATGAAAAAAAACCATGTACGTAGGAATTTTATGAAGTAATTTGAAAAGGGTTCTAAAAAAATTAACACAAAATTTAAACTTTGTGAGATCATTGGCCAAGAAAAAATAAAATTAAGTTAATAAAATAGAAAGATAAAGAGCGGTTAAGGTGTTAACTACTATATATTCTCATGACATCAGTTTGGTTGAAACTGGAAAGATAATTAAAAATTCTGTTTTGCATAAGAGTGTGAAATAGTACATGAAAGTAGCATTTGAATTACTTTTTGGAGTGGCAGTAGTTAGTGCATGGGTTATTTATAAGGTGTTTCCAGGAAATAAAAATATTACTACAACACAATTCAAGAGAAGATAAGTGAAGAGTTTAGTTCATATCGACAGTAAGACAGCAGAGAAAGAATTGGGCAAGAGACTTATAAATGACCATGTACATTCCAATTTAGTTACCACAAGTAATTTGGTGCAAACAAGTGGAATTTTGAATACAGACAAGTTATTGTTGGAAATATCAATGAATCTTGTCAATGAAAATGTATGTGACAGCAGTAAAATGAGTTATGAGTTAGTAATTGAAGAAAAAAATATAACATATATTCAAACCCAGTCCACCCCCACCTACCCATTAGGTATGCCCCTATGTAGACTAGTTGAGTAACATTGGTGTTTTCATTTATTTCTCATTTGTTATATATCGGCTTTCTAAATTTCATTATAACTTTAAGCCAGTTTTAAACTATTTAATTAATGGTTTATGAGCTATATGAATATGTTATGGTTATTTTTGTTATAGATTTTTTGGGTCATTTGTAGACCTCTCAACATTTCTCTGAATGAACACAGATTAATAATTGTACTCAATACTAATACTCAATAGATTCTCTAGCATTACTTGTACTAACATTACTAGTGTGATGTGTGAATGGCACTGTTAGATTTAATTATTTATTTTTTGTATGTTAACGTTAGGTTCAATTTTTTTGTTGGTTGTCTATGTTTCTTTTTGTAAAAATTGAATCTCGTTTTCCCTTATTTAAACAGAAAGAATTGATGAATGTGTACTTTAATCAATGTGTAATGATTTTTATAGTTTTCTGTATGAAGAAGAAAAAACATTTGTTTTCAAGTGCATAAACCTTTTCTCTTATTATTTTCTTATCAAATTTAGTTAAACAAAACTCCTTTTATATCTTCACAGTTTTTAGAATAGAAAAAATTATTTTTCATAGTAGGTTATTGCACTAATCAACAATGATTTTGTTAAATGAGAGTGAATAACTGATTCTTTTAATATTTTTCATGCCGATTTCAAATATGAAATCAGAATTTTTCTATCAGGCTTAGTTTTTTTGTAACTAGCATTCTTATTTTCAGGTGTATCATGCATGAACTTGATAAGCATAGCGTTTTGTGAATTTATTTTATTATATTGTTTATAAACTATATAGCTTTTGCTTATTTATTGCAGTCCCTTAATTGTTGTAACATTGATTTGTTAGATATTAGTCATCATTTTTATTATTTACATACTAATTAAAATGAAGAAAAATGTGACTCATTCTTCCTATTTTCATCTTTCTATAAACATATCTATTGATTAGTTACTTCTGTGATTATTATATTTACTTATAAACTGTCATGCAAACTAGAGAAATATTTTTAATTCTCATTCAAGTGCGATTTCTTATGTGTGTCATTAGTTTTGTAACTGGCTTTCATATTTGCAGGCATATGTTCAGTAATGTGAGTGTATGTTTATTAAATTAGTGTGTTTATAAAGTTTTTTTTAAACAAAATCAGTTATTGTTATGTATTAACAATGCCTTCCAGTTGCATTAATCATCCAAACAATTTCTACTACATCTGTGGTGAGGTAACATTGAAGTCTCAGAAAGGAAATGACTCCGCTGAAAAAAAAAGTCATATGAACTATATATTGGTTGTAAATTATGTGATCAGGACAAATCTTGGGCTTCTCATATTTGCTGTGCTTCTTGTGTAACATTGTTGACTGGTTGGCTAAATGCATCTTTTCACATGCCATTTGCAATTTCAATGGTTTGGAGAGAACCGAAGGATCACACCACACTATTATTTTTGTGTAATAAAGATATCTGGGATAACAGATAAAACTAGACGTAGTGTTAAATAACCTAATATATTCCCTCTGTCATGCGGCCAGTGCCACACAGCCAAGAACTTCCAATCCCAGTCCTGCCAGAAACAAGGAACTTAGATGAAGATGAAAATATCAAATCTTGTGCTGACTTATCAGGCGATGAAGAAGGAGATCCAAACTTTTTGAAAACAGATATACTGAACTCCATTTAATTAATGAGTCTGAATTAAATGATCTGGTTTGTGATCTAAATGTATAAAAAAACAAGCAGAAATACTGGCATCAAGACTGAAAGGATGGCATCTTTTACAATCAAACACTAAAATAGCGCTTTCCATGACAGACAGTTAGAATTTGAACATCTCTTCTCTCAGTACTAAAACTTAGTGTACTGTAATGATGTGGACTCTTTATTGAAAGCTTTGGGACATATGCACTACCCTGACGAATGGCAACTTTTTATTGACTCATCAAAGCTTAGTTTGAAAGCTGTTCTACTTCACATTGGAAATAAGTACCCATCAACATCTTTAGCATATGCTGCTGTTTACACGAAGAAGTCTTATGAAAATATTAAGTTTTATTGAGCAAGATTCAGTATGAGAAATATTTATGGCATATTTTTGGAGATCTAAAAGTAATAGCGCTTTTACTTGGACTGCAACTTGGAAACACTTAAGTTCTGTTGCTTTTTGTGTGATTGAGACAGCAGGGATAGGAAAAATCATTACATAAAAGAGCATGGCCAGAGAGGTAGTGGGAGAAAAGAATGTTGTTAGTCAGTCATTAGTAAAACCAGAAAATGTTTATTTTCCACCACTACACATTAAGCTAGGTTTATTAAAAAATTTGGTTAAACCAGTGGATCATAATAGTGCAGGGTTTCAGTTTCTTCCCTAATATAAGTGATGCTAAACTAAAGGAAGGTATATTTGTTTGACCACAAACAAGAAAACTCATTAGTTTTCTTGCCGGATCATTCATTATGATCCGGCATTTGAAGAATGTTTGAATGACTTATGACTCGTTTCAAAATGTGGTAAACAACTTCTTTGGAAACTATAAAGTCAGTAACTACAGAGAACTTGTAAGTGAACTACTTCAAAACGATGAAGAACTTGGGTGTTACATGTCACTCAAATTCCATTTCTTATATTCACATTTGGATTTTCTCTCTAACAATCTTGGCACTGTCAGTGATGAACATGGAGAACGCTTTCACCAGGAGATATCTACAATGGAAACATGATACCAGGGAAAATGGAACCAAAACATTTTAGCTGACTATTGGAACCTAAACAGAGATTCTACATATAGCAAATTACAACAGAAAATCCAAAAGAAACAGATTTAGTTGAGTACAAAAAGCATACAATTTATTACATTCACCATACATTTTTTTGTTTCAAAAGATATTTCAATTTCAAAAACACTGAGCCCAATAGAAAAGATCGTTTAACATATATGAAATCAGCATAAAAAATAACTATAAGAATCAGCCATTCACTCTAATTTAACAAACAAAAAATTAAATTTTGTTGACTAGTGTTATTATTGGTGGTGTAAAATAGTTTTTTTTTTTTTTGCTCCAGTAGTGTGATGTAAAAGAATATATTAGCAAAATAAAATAATTTAGAAATTTGATAAGGTCAGTTTCATAAGATATCTATTTTTCAAAGTGTTTTTAGATAAATTTTGTTTCCATTTTATTTTTACAGTTTTAAAAAAAAAAAATAATTTTTTTCCTAAAATTGCTGTTCACATTTTTTAGTTGTGAAAGAAAATTCAAAAGTATTTTTGCCTCTCACACTTGGAATATATTATTAATTAAAAGATTGTCTATTTTTAGGAATAATGTATTGAGTGGTTTTTTTTTATCGTGTATTCAAATATATTAAATAAAATGATTTGTCATGTTTTGTTTTTTGTATTTGCTGGATTTGTACATTTACCATTAGTAATCTCTACTTTTTTATTTGCAAAGTGGTCAAATGTTTTCTTTCTTATCTATTGTTATTCATTCAATAAAGGTAGTCATAAATTTGAATCTTTTCCTTTTAATCGCAATACACAATGTCCAGTTTCTCCATCGAGCTATATTTTCTTCAGCCTTACTGGTTTTTGTAGGTGGGAAGATTTTTCATTAGTTACTTTCATATTTTTTCTACTGTACCTTTATTATGGAGAGGTAAAGAATCAGAGGCATATAAATCTTTTTGTTATAATACAGCATTATAATTAACTTTAAATTTGTAGATAATGATGTTTTGTTTTAAAAGTTTTTAGTTAGCCTTAATTTAATTGTATTATTTCTCAAGAGCTTTGTCATTATCAAATAATTATTAAAGAAATTTTTCATGTATTTGTAGATTTATTTATTGCTTTTATTTGAATTTCAGCATAAAGTAGGTTTTGGAAGTACGGGTGCCAGTTCAGGGATGCCTCCCAGTCCTGGTAGTTATGGCAGCAACTCAGGTCCACCTCACCATCACCCGATGGGCCCTCCACCGCACCACCCTGGAATGGGTCCACCTCCACCGACTATGGGTCCACCTCCGCCCAATAGTCATCATGAAGCGCCCATGCCTCCTCCTTCCTCGACACCCAATTCGCATCCTGCGATGCCTCATTCTGAGATCTCATCCGATATGCATGACAATGGCATTACCACTACAGCTTCGGGTAATCTTAATTTTTTAGTTTTTAATTGAATCTGATATGTTATTATTTTATTTTGTAGTCGCATTAACTGCTAAGATCGTTACCAACAAATACAGACAGCATGCATTTATCTTTTTAAAAGGATAGTGCATATGACATTGTTTACTTTTGAGATCTGCAGAAATTAGTTTATTAAATATGACTTTAACCTGAGAATTTTATCTTCTAATTCATTTACTTTCAAGATTCTGTATTGCAAAACTAGCCAGGATCTATGAAACCATCCATCAATTATAAAGGATGCAATTTACCATATTATTTAGATCTTTGCTTTTTTAGAATTTGTTGACTTAAAAATTGTATGATAAATGTTTTAAAATTTAATTTCTAACTTGCAAGATTTTATAGTTCAGAATATTTGAATATGGTTTTCCTGCTCAAAAATACTAATATTTAATTCATTTAGTAGTATATGTATTTGCATACTAATAGAAAATTTTCACCATTATTTATTTATTATCACTATTAAAATAAAAAAATAAAACACCTGGTTCTTTGGTGAGAAGATGATCTGCAAGTTCTTAGAATCTGATATTTTGAAATATCTAAGGGAGTAGATCCTGGAAATTGAAGAATTAATATGTGGTAATTTGTGTATGCATAGCAGTGTTTAATAGATTGGTTCTTGTGCAGTCGAGTTTGGTCGTCCAGTATGCTGTAGGTTTATGTAATTTTTATAATTTATTTATATTTATGAATCCTTAGATAATTAAACGTAAAAACTTGAATTTTATTTTGATCTAAAAGTTACAACTAAGACTGTTGTATTATTACTTTATTAGTACCCAAGTACTAGGATTTTATAACTCACCTTTAATAATGGATATATTTTATTTTTCTTCATTCAATTTTTTTTATAGTTATGTAAGATTTCATGTAAAGTTGATGATAAAATTGAAAATAGAATTTGAAAAATTTGAATGAGCATCATGAATCATAATGAAGATTTGTATGTGTTTTCTGTACTACTTACTTCAATCTCAGAAATCTTTACAATTTATAATCAACAGTATTTATTACTTACTATTACACTATATAAACATAAGTTGATTTATATCTTAAGTATTATTATCAAATTCTGTAACATTGCTACTTTTTTTTTCAAACCCGTCTGTTTATAAAAGAAATAAATAATGAAAAATGTTGTTACCTAGATCCATTGGGATCAAGCTGGAATTATTATAAACAATAGGCATTGTGCAATAATAGTACATTTAAAAATTGTATTGATTTATGTACTATGCTTTGGTGAAAGATTATGTTGTAATTTTCTTTATTGGTAGAAGTTTCATTTAGAATAGTGATTTCATCGGGAAATCGGATAATTTTTATTATGATATACACCATAAAAAAATGAAATATAAATAAATAAATAAAACCTTTTGTAATGGTATGGCAGAAAGATTAAAATTGTTTTTCAAAATTGAACTTACTGATAAGGTTCTGCTTTGTGTATTAAAACAGCTGTTGGTTTTTTTATCGGGTTGTTTTTATTAATTATTTAAGGATAATAAATATATTTTTACTGTTATATTGAATATAAAGTATTGTAATACATTTTGTGCTTTGTTTGACATCAGTTTCATTTTACAGAAGACAATATATATGTAATGTTGCACCATTTCATTTATTGTCTGTTAGGTTTGTAATATATTCTTGTTAGTCTAAAGATTGAGTTATTGAATTACATACCTACGCTGACAGTAACAGTTGCAATGGCACACGTATGTATGTAAAATGTGTAATCATATAATTTTGGAATTGAACTCTGATATAAAGGAGAAACGGTCTTGAAATAGGACTGTGTACAATCATTACAAACTGTGTACAGTTCATTAACAGCAGACTAGCCATAGTAAATGTACTGTGTACCATTTGGAATATTTGTTCTGTGATTATTTAATTTTACTTTTATGTTTTGAAGGCACTGTTATGACAAGTGTAAGCGGCAGTCAGACGGGAGGTGTAACATCAGTCGTAACAACCGGTCCTGATGGGGCGCCCATGGACGAAGCTTCACAACAGTCAACATTATCAAATGCCTCTGCCGGTAACTTTTTTTGTTATATAATTTTCCTCTATTGTTTAATGATATTGTGATTTCTTGATCGCCTCTGTTGTTTGATGAGATTGTGATTTCTTAATCACCATGAACTCACTCGAATTCATTTTTCTTATTTTGATTTTTTATACAAGATGATGTAGTTTCATTCCATTTACTAGAATGCTATGGACAGTAGTTGCTTTAACTACATTATGTGGTTTCTTAGCTGTATAATAACAGCTAGTTTATTTTATTTTGCTATTAGGTAAATATCTGCATACAATGACTTAATGAAATTTTTCTTAAGTGGATCTTAAGAAAGACATGAAAGTTATGTAATATCTCCAAAAAAAATTCCTTGGAACAATATAAAGTAACTTTTAAAATGCAAGTGTGCGATGGAAAAATAGATAATAGTTAATTATATATTTAAAAAAAACTTTTAACTTATAGGATAAACACCCCTCATTTTTCTTACATTTTGGGTTATAAACTAAAAATATTTAAATGTAAATTTGATCCTTTAATATGTAATTTTAACTATTTCATTTTTATTCATGGTAAAGTGTAAAATTTTAAAGTTATTACCTAGCTCAATAAAAATGGTGATTGGTCATTTATATAAAAAATTAAGATAGCTTTTTTCAATTTCTTCAGTTAAGGTTTCGTTTCCCATTCTTCATTTCCTTTATTTTCTGTTTTTTGAACCAATTTATTCTGATGTGTAGAAATTGTTTGTACTCATAATTCATATCAGTTATTTGCAATTTTGATGAGTAGAATTTATATCTATTGTTTAAGAACAATTAGTTGTAGCTAAAATACAAGAAAGGAAAAGAAAAAATTTAATATCCAACTGAAAATAATAAATATCAACTAAATTAAAAGGACATGTTTTGTTTTTGTCTATAAAGATGATCCATGATCAGCTTTATAATAGATATTTACCACATCATAATATAACCACTTTCACTGTAATCCTTTGTTATAATTAAAAAAAAAAAAAACAAATCCTGTTAAAACATTTTTTTTAAACCTTAACGACTGAGGTTTTTAATTTAATTTTTTTTTTTGTAGTTTCTAATTCTTATTCGTAAGATTGAAGAAAAAATAAGTGTACTACATATTTTCCTGTTTTGTTTAAAAAGCATCAGGTGAAGATCCAAGCTGTACACCAGGCAAATCGAGAGGTAGTGGAAGTAAAGATAGTGGCGTATTATACCATCATCCTAACACACCACAAAGTACAGCACCGTCACCGGGAGCCGCTTCATTAAATTCTATGCATGATGAATACCCTCCAGATAGCAGCCCGACATGGCCGCGAACACCTGCAAGTCCAGTAAGTAGAAAGAAATTGATATTTTTTTTTCATTAAAAAGAAACAAATTTTCTTATTTTAGTATATATATTTTAAAAGTCATTTTATTATTTAATAGTATTGATTTTCTATTACATACGTGGATTAATAAGTATAATTCTTCTGCAATTTATTTATTTTGATTGGTTGAATATAATATGGCTTTGATTAAAAAAGAGTTATGATAAATGGATTGCATTAAAATAAAATTCCAGCGTATTATATTTCAGCACTGCTTGGCTCATTCACGTGTTTGGTTACTTACTGCATAGAATATTTCCAATGCATTAGGGATCTAATAACATATAGATTTATTTAGGTGTGTTTTATTTACTGACTTCAATGATTTTTTTTTAAATGTTTTGATTTCAAGTTTTTACTATTCATTAACCATGTGACATTTGCTTTTTTTATTTTTTATTTTAAGTTTTTAAATTGGTTTTTAGATTCTATTTAAATTTTTTGAAATCAAAGTGTGTGTTCATTTTCAGTCATTTGATTTAGTCTTTTCTTTACTTCAGTTTGTATATTATCTATCTTTATTTTAATTATGAAGAATATTTTGTTTGCTGATATTGTTTATTAAATTAAAATATAATTGTCTTTTTTAACTTCAGTCCCTGTTTAAGAAGAATTGTGATTGTAGTATATGGTAAACAATTTTATTCACATAACTATATTTATTTCTTTTTCTATATTCTTTATTACATAAAGTATGTGATACTTTTCATATAGAAAGTATAATAAAGTATCATATATACTTTACTTCTGTATAGAAAGTATATATGATACTTTTTTCCATAATTTTATTTCTTCTTGCTTATTTGCCAAATAATGTTAATCTTGCCTTGCCCTTGATTTCTGGAATATTCATTGTACGGTATGTTTGAAAAAATTGCTTTGTTGAATTCATTGTTCTGTGGTTTCAAGTTAATTCCGGTGTATTTTTACATTACCTAAATATTGTTTTTGTTTTTATTACCCTCCCGATACATTTTGTCATAAATACATAATGTAGTTTTATTTGTTTTTGGATCCAAATTGGTATTTGTGTTCAGATTTGTCCTGTAACATACGATCATTTATTATTATAAAAATTACATTACAGTTATATTATTATTTATCAAGATAAGCCTGAATGTTGTTAAAATGTTAATACGGCGTTTAGATTTCTTGTTTAACAAAATTAAAGATCTAATTTTTCATGTATAAATTGTTTTTATTTTATAGTGTGTCAATATAAATACTATCTGTTGGTATTTAAAATGTATTAACTAGAGAAAAAATGTATAATAAAGTAAAAATATTAAAAAAATGGATTTTGTTATAGAGAAATTCAGTACTACATAAAAGATCTTCAATTAAGGAAATGGCTAAGTTATTGAAATGAGAGTAAAGTGATATGTGCTTATATTATTATAAAAATAACGTTATTGAGTCCTCTGAAAAATAATCAATATTTTGGGGACCTATCTTCACAAAATAGTTGTTTTGAACAAATAAAAGCAACTTAATTTTGTGAAAAAATGTCTAAGTAATATTTATGAATTAAATGAATGACATATTTCATTTAAAGAGTTAAAATATAATTTGCAATTTTTTAAAGGTTTTATAATATTTTGTTTTCTGTAAAGGCAGAACGAAGTAGACTTTTTCTGTTAATTATGAAATGATATCCAAAAATTTTAGGAAAACTTTATTAGAATTACATTATGACACTACAAACACTGCTCATGTCCTGTGTTGTCTGTTGTGCCAAGTACCATTATACTTGATTAATATGTTCATAATTTACATATGTTTATGAGATAGGAAATAAATAGATAGTATTTTAACAGAAACCTTTTAGAAAGTTTGGTTAGCATCTCATTAAAAAAAAAATAAATTGGGATTTGGTGTTACATACTTATCTGGTTATGATAGGATTTATTTATTTATAAATAATAATTATATAAATATTTATTAATTTAACATGTATCTTTATTTCAAGTCGTTTAATGTAAGTAAAATTATTTGATATCATAATAAAATATTAATATTTCTTTTAAATGCATATTTCTATGTTAGTGTTTATGCAATTCTATATCAGTAAAAAATGTTTTCATCTGTAAATGTTAAAGTAAGACTATGACCTATGAAATTTGGAAGTAACTTTGGTGTTATTTTTAAATTTTAAATCTTAACTGGATTCTATGTTTGTAGTTTAACATTTTAACATAGTAGAAGCATTTTAGAAGTAGCTTCTTGTAAAAACTTTTTCTTGACGGATAATAGTATTTACTTATACAATACTATTACTCTTGGGTGATGTTAAACCACTTCTTATTCATACAGACATTACTTTATGTATTATGATAAAAAAAACATTACTAGTATTTTTTCTTCTGTATCTATTGCCTTTAATAAGATTTAGTGAATTTAAGTACAAAAGTTGAGTTTTTTTTTATAGTTAATGATTTTTTTTTTAGAGAGGTGGCTAGTAGTTTAGAATTATAGATTACTATTTAACTTCTTTCAGATTAAATTTTTATGTCATCATAAGAAATCAAATGATTTCTCTTATATAAGTTTTAACATTTATTGGTTTTTTTTTTTTATTTAGAAAGACTTCATGTAATAATTTAAGTTACTCTTAAATAAATTTTGACGTCATAATGAAAGGTGAAAAATAAGAAAGTAGTACACTACATTTTTCTTTATGATGATTATTTATATGAGCACGTTGCTTATTTTTATAAAATCTTTAAATTGTTCAGCCAAGATTTATTTATTTATTTTTTTGTAAACCCATCAGACTTTTTTTAAATAAATAAATTTATACCCAGAACAGTATTCTTTTTCTGAGCAGCATTTCTATTAATTTTCTTGATAAGAAAATTTTTTAATATAATATTTTTGTATACTCTAGATGAGTGTTCTTATTTGTTAATAATACAATAAGAAATATATTAGTAAAATTTATATTTAAATTCTATTAAATAAACCATCTAGTACAGAATCTTAGACATATCTTATCTTAATTTTTCATGAAAATACTTCACTGGATCCTGTATCCTCAGTCATGATTGAAATATTTCTGTTTATTGCTTAATAAAAAATCTAAAATTAAAAATACTAAATTAATGAAAATAGCGTATTAATTTAAATGAGTGCCACTATCTGTTGCAGTTTTTATAAGACCATCTCCCTCAAACACTAATGATTTTTCAAATTGAGAGTTTCTTTGAATTTATATATGTAATATTTTTTCTAATATATTTAATTTTATGTCATTTTTACGCGATACAAATTATTGGACTAGGAAGTTTATTTAATAGAATTTAAATGTAATTAACAGTGCAGTGAAATAATATAAATCTTTAAAAGATTAATTTTAATAAAATTTAATGTGTTAATTATAAAAATTAAAATAAATATTGAGATTAAAGAGAATTTAAAAAGAATGAATTATTGCATAAAGTTGCAGTAGATCTTTGTATCTGTAGATAATAACTGGTAGTTATCAATATTTTCTTCTTTTATCAGAACTGAAACTTAAAGTTCTTTGGAATTTTATTAAAATGACGTAATAGAAGTTTTAAAGTGAGGCTCATTGTTTACGTTAATCTTTATTATACTCTTTATTTACTGAATAATAGGATTTTAGTATTATTTTTCTATTAATTACAAATGTAGAAGAATCTGCATTTTTATATGTACCTTTTAAATGAAATATAATTTTCTTTTAATTTGGCAGGATTAAATGACTGCAGTTTTGCTAAAATTAAATTTTACGTAAAATTAATTGCTTACATGAAAATGGGATCTTCCCATATCTTTCATACAAATAACTTTTACTCTGCAATAGCTGAATTTCTTTGTAGTATATAAATTAACTCGGTTTTAATTTGGTTTATCACGGTTTATAAAAAAGATTGTTATCTCAACATGATAGAAATTGGATGTGTAATAAAACTTCTGGTTTAAGTTATTGTTGTAAATTAATATTTTACAACAATGACTTAACAATTTTTTTTATTTATTATTCCTGAGTGGGATATTTTTTTTGTTGACAGGGCTCAACAATTATTATTTTGTTATTCTTTTTCCAGGTATTTAACAGTCATGTGCCACAGGATCTATACAGGCCAAAGGTTATTATTAATTTTAGTATTACTAATCGGTGTTGTTGCCTGGACATATACGCTTTTTCTGACTAATAAAAAAAATTTCTTATTACATGTTCTCTCCTATGCTTATAACCCACATGGATTATGTTAATTTGTTCCTATATTAGTTGAAAGTTCTCCACCTCTTTCAAGTATAAATATGTATATTTTTTAATATAATTATAACTGCATGGGTTCATTGGATATTTTGGTAAAATTCTTTTTTCAGTTTGTTTTGCACATTTTTGTTACATTTTATTCGCACAATCAACTCGTATCAAACATTTAATTGAGCCATCCATTTTTTATTATGAAATTATTTCTGCTATTTCTTTCGTAAATTAAATTTTTTATTATTTTATTTGTAACAATTTGCACAGTTAAAAATTTTTTTTTAAACATTTTTGTTCAATGTACAGTGATTTATTTCATTCATTTATTTACACAGTATTATTTATTTTTCAACTCGCAGCATTTTAATTTTTTTTTTAATTTGAACATTAAAAATAGTTGTAATAATGTAGTTTTTATTTCAATAGTAGCCAATTTTTTTAATCGATCATTTATTTTTTGATGGCCCGTATATTATAATTTGTCATGTAATAAATTTTTCATGAATTTTTAATTTTCCTTGTTTTTATATTTTTAAAATTGGGTAAGTATAAGTTGAATATTTATATGAAATTTAAATGCTGTTTGCATGATATGGGAATGGCAGATGATATGTATATATATGTCTACTGGTTTATTCAGATCAGCTACTTGTTATAGCAGATTAACATCAGATAAATTCATTTAGAAACCAAAAATTAACATTTTTGGTTTTTGCATGTTCATTAATGTAAAGTTTGCGTCTCGGGTGATGAATCTAGGAGTACAAATTGTTTTTGAAAGAATACCGATAAGAAGTTCGTGTGTCTATGTCTGTTGGAAATACTGTTATTTGAAAGTACACAGATGATTAGAACAGACGACGTGATTGCATGTATTGTCTCAAAAGATGTTTCACATTGTTCATATAAAAGTTTTAATGCAATTTCTTAAATTGCTTGTTTTCTTCTCAATATGAGTATTTTTAAACTATAGTGTTCATGTTTTATTTTAAAATTTTTATGTGATTGTATATAAGGTTACTTGATATATGGTATAGTTCATTTCAGATGCTATAAATATTTTTCATATCTATAGTTATTGAAAGCTTTTACTCCATAAAAATCAGGTGGGGCTCTGTCAGGACGCACAGACATTGGTTTAATGTTACAGACTTTGAATAAAGTTCCTCCAAGCTACAGACCGATCATCCTAACTTATCCATAGAGTTAAATGGGAGAGCCTCCATCGTATTTTTTGAACAAAACTGAAAGTCTGCAATGGAAAGTTGTAGTTCCTTCATTTGGCAAACTCTACAGATAAATTGGTCGGTCTGTATGTCAGCGAGTCACTTTTAGTGTATTAGATTGAAATAAAAACGAGACATTGACTGTGTATTAAAGTTAATTTTATGATAAAGCAGGCACTAAATGGTGCATGATTATTTATTTTAACTAATATTCAACAACAATTTTGTTCAACATTGTTCAGTGATATGAGAAGTAAGAGACATAAGGCATAATAAGCAGTGGTAGAGGTGCTTGCTCCATTGGCTTGATTGACCAAGGGTGCTGTGCCAGCTTTGCGATTCTCCTGAAACAACTCACTTGGCATCGAACATTGGGGTTTCTATGTGTGGCCCATAACCTCCCCGTTCCAACAATATGCGTAATTTATATTTCTGGCTGGCTTTTGCGTGAGCTGACGATGACATATTGAATTTTTATACTTTTTTACCTGTTTATTTTAATTTTTATACGTAAATATTGTCCAAAATACATTTTTATTACTTAAATCGATCTATCCTGACAAAATCTAAACATAAACACATGAATCACTGTGCTATCATGTCTTAAGTTGTGAGCTACACTGAATGGAAGTGAGCAAGAGCGCCAGTTTTGGCTGATCTGCGCTGTGCCTCCTCCCCACCAACCCGTATTCCAGTGATGCAAACTCAAAGTTGTATTGGCAAACTGACCAAGTAAGTTATAAAATCACACCGCATTTACGTCACTGAAACTAATAGTTACGGAGTTATTAAGGCAGGACGATGTAGACCTTTTCGTTATACTACAAATTTCTGTACTGTTACCCGTATGTTTTGTTGTGATTTTAAAGACATTTCATGTCAAAATCTGTACAAATTAATTGTAAAATGTATATTGTAATGGGTTATGGCTAATACGGAAGAGAAAACTATTAGTTTAGTTCAATATAAAATTTAGTTAAAGTGTGGCCTTAACAGTTACAATTGTACGTAGAATAAATAATTCACGTTATAAAATTGTACAATAGAAATAGAGACAAAGAGGTAATGTAAAAAAAATGTGTCTACACTCTGAAATTATATACAAAAACCTACTCGTGGAATGCTTTTAATTTTTTCCATTTTACAAAAACGTGCACTTGAGTTCCTTCAAGTTGATTAAAGACAAACTGGTCTTAGTTATTTATGCTTTTAATGTTCCCTGATAACTTCAGCTCTAAAAAGTTATAGTTAAAATTTTCCTTTTTGTATGTATGTAACTTTATTAAATGAATAAAAGCTTTTTTTTATCAAAGACTGGCCTGATTATTAGTGACATAAACTTGCAACTTGGACATTATGAAGTGATGTCCGCTGGATTTGTATTTGGTTATTGAAAAAAAAAAACGATGAGATTATTGTTGTTATGGCCTCAGACATCAGTGGTTGGAGTAGAGATTACAGCCCCAAGTCTTGCTGTGTAACTTGCTTCTCAGTGAAACATTGTATAGTGTTGCGGTATACAATTTTATAGATGCAGTGAAACTGTAATGTAGGTAATTAACATAAACACACAATATAGTGGTCATATGTGTGCATAGATGGTTAGAACTAGTCTTTCTGTGTGGTAAGTAGTTAAACCAGTTGTATTTTGACAGCAGTTAATCCTCTTTAAAATGTTTCCTGTTCCCATTGAACTCATTGAAAATGCTCTGATGTTCGGTTCTAATTAGTAATACAACTACATCAACAGTGACATATACTGAGTTCAGAATCAATAAAGCTGTGCTAGATTCGGAAATAGCATACAAAGAAGTCAAATTAGAAAGACAGCGTCAGTGTTTATATTCTACTCGTATTAGGTTTATTTACATGAAGCAGATCTATCATGTTAACAATGATAGATGTTTTGTCATTCTCTATTCACTTTCCTCAACACATAACTTCGAACCCAAAGATCCACATGCATTAGAAAGGTGTAAAAATATACTTAAATACTCTTACCTTATAATTTCAGAACCATGAATTCAAATTTTGCACAATTTGAAGGGTTAACATCAAAAACAAGACCCATATGTAAGAATAGAGATGTAAAAAATATATTTAAATGTATATTTACACTTTACAATTTGAAACCATGAAATTCAAAATGTACAGATTCAAGAGCCACTTGTGTTCAGTAAATTACTAATTAGGAAAAAGCTATGTTTTGTTAAAATCCATGTGGTTTATAATTTTTTAATTTACATATTAGATACAACTATATATTCTTAACATTTTGGTTTTGCTTAGCATTGAACATAGCTTTTTTTTTGCATTTTGCAAATATTTGGCTTTTTTTTCATTTTATCTAAATTTTTAATATACAGTTTTTAATTATAAAAAATTCACTGCCTGTAGATCTACTTAACACTATTACGACAACAAATCTCATTTATGATCACTATTAAAATTAAACCTCATCTTTGATCTTTGCATGATAATAATTATTGCATGTTTCACTCACAATTTTTACAAATTTATTTTAAACAATAACATGTACAGACTAATCTTTAGATAAGTATCTCAAACTAATCTACTAATCTTTTTTCATTGAAAATAAATTATTTTTTCTGGTGCAGTCTTCTTATCCAAAATTATATTGAGGTTTATTATTGAACAATTAATGATTGTTTTGTCAAATTTCATGGTTTGTATGGTTTTTTTATAAATATATTAGTATGTTTCAGTAAGTGTGTATTGAAAATCACTTATTAACCTCACTTTTAAGCAGTATTTATATTACATGTATATTTAAAGGTGAAATTTAAAATTATTTTGCTAGTATGAATTTGCTGGATAAGGAATTTAAAAAGTATATTTTATTAACAATTAAAATTAGTATTTGGTTACCTTAATATGAATTTATGTTTTTCTTTTGATTCTGGTTATAATTTAGTCTAAAATTAAGGAAGGTATTATAAATTTCAATATCTTGCAAGTTCTAAAAAAATTAATACTTATACTTATTTTATACATCCATGTAATTGTTTTGATCTAATAATTTTTTCCCATCTTGATGTTTTCATTATTATATGTTTACATTGGGTAGCTTTTAGCAGTAGTTTATATAATAGATTTCAAGATTTTCATTTTGAATTGGTTTGATGTAAAGAAATTAAGTTTTATTTTCTCTGCTTTACAAAATAACTAGCATCATAATTTATATAACAACAATAATTTTAATAATATACAATAATTCCACATTTTCTCAGTTGATTCTGATTTTATTCTTCACAGTTTTTAATAGTTTTGTAGAAATACCTCTGATCTAATGAGCCACATTTACCGGAGTGCCACTGCCTCTTTTGAAAATAGCTCTAGTTAGCCCCTTTTAGAATCTTTTACAGTTCATCTAGAAATTTACTTAATAAACTGTGGTCATTTCTTACTTTCTTCCTTTCAAGAGTAATTCAGACCAGTATATAGTTTGAGGAAGGAAGCAAGCCAAAAGTCACAGAGAGCAGTGTGTGAAGTGGCGCATTGTGTAATGATTGTGAAGGATTCAGGAGTTGATGACAAAGATCTTTTCTTCTGAAAAAAGCTTTGAACCTTTTAAAAATTTCAAGATAATATCAGTGATTCCTGCCTGTAAGTAAAAATTCATGATGAATGACACTGATAGAAAACGTTTTTTTATAACCAGTTGTGAAGATTGCATGCACTTTTGCATCCACATTTACCCATAAACCTACATTAATTACCTATTACAGTTTTTCTTTTAAGTTTTCATCTTTTTTTTTTTAGATGATCAAAAGTTATTGACAGATGGCAATAGGATTGTATTACACTTATTTCTCTTCCCAAATTAGCTGATTTGGAAGTCGAGAGTTCCAGCATTCAAGTCTTACTAAAGTCAGTTATTTTTATAAGGATTTGAATACTAGACTGTGGATACTGGTGTTCTTTGGTGGTTGGGTTTCAATTAACCACACATCTCAGGAGTGGTCAAACTGAGACTGTAACTTCATTTGCACGCATCCTCTGAAGTAATATCTGAACAGTAATTACCTGAGGCTAAACAGGAAAAAGAAAAGACCTATTTCAGATTTGAGCCAAACTTAGCAGCTACTTGGTGCATTTATTATTTTTTTTTTAAGAATGTCTTGAGTTTATCCTTTCAGAATGTTACACTGTTCTGCTTGTTTTCAAGCTTTAAAATGATGGTGGACAAACAGTTTTACAAACTTATGCAATATAATTATTATTACATGACATTGCGGCCAACAGGTTATCTATTGACTTAAATAACTTTCCTTAAATCAATTTTAAACTTTTCATGACCATGCTTATAGTTTGTGCTCATGAATTTATTTCTTCATTTTGTGAATATCCATAAATGTTTTTTAAAAATTTAAGCACTGTTTGTTGATTTATTGTTCATAAAAGTCATCTCTTAAATGTTGCAAACACTAATTGTATGTAAACAGATGCCTATAAAACCTCAGCCGTATGATGCAGCCCACAGCAACTTTTAATTACAAGCTCGATATATCAAATATGTTGATACTTCATTTTTGGATGTATATTTTTTTAAACTTTCTGGAATGTTTTGAACAAAACTTCATTCATTAAAAACTTTTAACAGCCTGAACAACAGTTTCTCTACTTAAAATATTTGGGTATTTAAAAATGAAAAACCAAGAAAAGAGATTTTTTTAAATTCTATTTTCAGTATAATTAGACTACTTTGTATTAACGGGTTTTTAATACCTCTTTGAGTAAAGGTTTTATCTGTCATCAAAGATTAACGGGGTAGTTTACCGTTTTCACTTTTATAGTTATACTTCAAGTTGTAAATTTATTATTGAATTGACTTGAAAATAAATTTATTAACCTTTCTAAAGTCGTTAACTATTATCCCTCATTTGGCATTATTGATTAATGTTTTAAGGTTAATTTTTGTATTGATAAATTATTTTCTAACTTTTTTCCAGAAACATGACAGCTTGGGTAAGTTGTACGAAATGGATGAGACTGTCGAACGAAGACTGTGGCTAGATAAGCTGTTGCAATTCATGGAGGACAGAGGAACACCAATTTCAGCTTGCCCGACCATCTCCAAGAATCCTCTCGATCTCTTTCGACTGTACCTCTATGTCAAGGAGAGGGGGGGATTCATGGAGGTATGCAAGGTGCAGTGTAGTTCCATGGTAGTTATTTTTTACCTCATTTTTTCCTAGTTATAAGTTTGTTTTTCTCTTTTCTCTATCAGTTTTCTTGTTCTGTATTGTTTTCATACTTTTATCTATTTTTTGCATGATGTTTTTGATTAATTTAAAAACAAGTCGTGCAACCGTTTGTTCCATGACATGATGTTATTAATTTGATTTATGGAATTTATTAGAATTAAATAAAATTTCGCTTGAAAATTAATTTTTAATTTTAATTAAAACAATCTTTTGAGTGAGGATTGACTATTAGTTATCTTAAGCAATTGTCTAAAATATAAATTTGAATTAGCAGTTTGTAAAATATTCTGATTTCTGTTATTCAAATTGATGTTAAATTTTTTATAAAAGAATAATCCCATCACTGTGATATAAACTTTATATTACATAATGCATAATAATTTCTTGAATGTCATAATGTGTTTAAGTTGCTCTTGTTGTTTCTGCCTATTGATTCCTTAACTTTTTTTTTAAGTGGGTTTTTTTATTGTAATTACTAAGATATTTAGCTAGTATATATACCATGGTGCATTATTTATCTATTTTTTCGTAAAGTTTCCAAAAAAAATTTAGTCTCAATATTTTCTGCTGACTTCCAGTTTCTCTGTAATTATTTTCTTGCAACTTTAGAATGCAGTTAATAAATTTTGTCCCTGTAGATCTTGGTCTCCTTTTATTTTAATATTTCTTCTATAGCTCCATGTTTGTGTAGAGTTTTTATTTATCATATTTGTTCAGAGATACGGTTTGTATTCTTCCATCAAACACTACCTTAAAAACACATGCAGCGCATATATTAATTATTTTTTTAAATTCAGATTTTGTATGCCGTAATTTTTTCTTTACGTGTAAAAATGATGAATAGAATTTCAATCTGTTGACAGCAGAAGATATTCAAAAGGAGATTTAAGTATGAATTGTTTCTGAATAGTTCAACATTGTTGTTGTGTGCATCATTGTTAAATGATTTTTATTTTTGCAGTAGTGTGTTATAGTAGTAATTTTTTTCATGCATCATGAACTCATTTATTTTTTCATACAATTTGAATTCATATTTATATAAAATTCTTTCAATTTTCATGTGACAATATTTGTTTTAATTTTTAATAAATTAAAAAAAACATATTATAGTGATTAAGATTTATTTGTCAAATCATATCTCTAATTTATTAGTTGATTTTTCATGCCATATTTTAATTTATTTGCCTTTTTCTAGTCATGGAACAAATGTTCTGATTAACACTTTCAATTTTCTTTTTAATATTATTTTGGTATCTGTTTGTGTGTGTGTGTCTTGATGTTGTACTTTTCTGTGTAGGTTCTTTCCTATCTCCTTTCTTGTAATTTTCACCAGTAAATTTACTGGTTATTATGCTGTGCCGCTGCCCAGCCTGAATTAGCATAATGTATAATAAATACAAAGCTAACATTAAAACTAACCTTTTATACTTTAATTCCTTTATATTTGCACGTTACGCTATTTTTGGCCAATTTTGCCTAGCCAAGCTTTGTTTTGCCATTTTGCCTTGTCCTGCTTATCCTTCATATCCTTTAATCAAGAAAATAAATTAAAATGGGGAACTACACATGTATACTGCACATATTTATTATATTATTTTATTTTTATATATTTCTTTTATTTAAGATGTGATTCTGAAATTAATAAATCAGAGTTTTGTTATCTATAATGTAACTTAATTAAGTTGCTTTGCATTAAATTTTAATTTAAGTTATGAACAGTTTGTTGTGAAATTAGTATTTAGTATGACAAGAAGTAAGTTGCATTTAATACATACAAGTAAGACTTGTTTGTTGTACTTGTTAATGTTTATAGAAATGATTGAATAGCCTTTAACAAAATTATTTTTAATAGATTTTAAATTAGATTTGCCTCTTATCTTTAGTTGGGGTTATACCAATAAGAATCAAATCTTAGTAAATATTTCAAACGCTTTGTTTTTTAAAAATATCTATTTAAGTATATATTGTCATAATATTACATTTTTTAAAAAAGATTTGTTGTATTTTGTTGTTTTTGTGTAAATGGGTTTAGTTCTGTGGCTGTTTAAATTGGGTTTTTTAAAAAGAAATTATTTGTATTGATTAATTATCATTTAACTTTGTTAAAAGCTGTTCCAGAAACTTCCTAAAAGAAGATACGTGTTACTGTAATTAAGTAATGCACAAGGTGTGATAAAAAAATACGGTATATAATTTTTTATTAAAAAAACTAATAAGGTTACATAGAATTCGATTTAATCTCCTTCAAAGTACTGCCCTTGGCTAGCAATGCACTTATCCCAATGTTGACTCCATGACTGGAGGCATTTCTGGAAGGCGTCTTTCGGAAGGGCTTTTTAGCTGCTCGGTCGTAGCCCTCTCAATGTCAGCAATGGTGTCAAAACGTTTTCCTTTAAGCACAGTTTTAATTTTTGGGAAGAGCCAAAAGTCGCATGGTGCTAAATCCGGTGAGTATGGCGGATGTGGACAGACAGGAACATTTTTTTTTGGCCAAAAACTCGCGAATGAGAAGCTAGGTGTGACACGGCGTGTTGTCGTGGTGAAGAAGGAAGCCATTGGTCAATTTTTCTGGTCGCTTTCTGCATATGTCGTTTCGCAAACGTTGCAGTACACCCTTATAAAATTCAGATTTTACAGTTGTTCCCCTTGGAACGAACTCTGATCGCACTATGCCCTCACTATCGAAAAAACAACGAGCATGACCTTGATGTTGGATTTTGACTGACGTGCCTTTTTAGGGCGAGGAGATGAACTGGTTTTCCATTGGGAACTCTGTGTTTTGGTCTCAGGGTCATAGCCATAGACCCAAATTTCATCTCCAGTTTCAATTTTGGCCATGAAGTCCAGATCTGCATGAAGATGACTTCAACTCTGTGCAAATTGACACACGATTTTCCTACTGTTCATCACTCAAAAGTCTGGGAACAAATTTTGCACTCACTCGTCTCATTTGCAATTCATTAGTTAAAATGCTTTGAACGGATCCGTACAAGATGTTAAGGTCTTCCGATAGCTCTCAAATAGTCATTTGCCTGTTTGAACGAACCATTGTTTCCACTTTTTGCACATTTTCAACTGTTTTTGAGGTTACTGGACATCCCGCACGCTGCTCGTCTTCAACAGACTCATTTCCGTTTTTAAATCGGTCATACCACTTGTACACAGTTTTCAAAGTTACCACATTATTGCCGTACACTGATTCTAACATTTCGTGAGCTTCTTTGGCACTCTTTTGCAACTTAAAACAAAACTTAATGTTAATGCGTTGTTCAAAATCCATGTTGCGCGACAGACACGATAAACACAACCTCACTCTAGCAGCTCTGGCAGCTGACTGGTAAGCTTGAATGTGTTACAATTTGTCCCTGCCTGTCTCAATTGATCATGCTATTGGACAAATTACAGCATATGGATGTAGCGTCGGCAGTTGCCGCTATAAAAATTCATTCACCATACTTTTTTATCACACCTCGTACATGTTATTAGAGATACATTGATAAATTAAAAAAAAAAAAAATTGTGGTAAAATTCTTTACATTGTTATTACATTACGTGTTAAAAGAATTACAATCATACTCTTACTATGTTCACATATATAAAATAGTGTTAAAATCATTATTATGGGAAATCCTGGTGTACACTTAAAAGGATGAATAATAGGAACTTGGATTCTGTAATATAAATTGATCCATTAGTTCCATAAAAAATCATGTGTATTAAATTTCTTGGATTAATGTATTAATTGTACTCAAGCATTGAATTAGTGAATCTTTTTGTCTGTAACTTGTAGTTTCTTCTGAGAATTGAAATATAAATTTGATGGACATTTCTTCGAGTTTCTAAGACTTTTTTCTGCAACAATAACAGATAGAACCAGGACTTTTAATATAATATAGAAATGAAAGAGGACAAGAATACTGTTATAATAATTAGAAGCACTTATTGGATTGTTATTTAATCTATCGTTATGGTTTTTGCTTTCCTAGTTTCTAGTTATTAAGTTGTGGTCTGAAGATGTTCACAGTTAAAGTAAGGCTGAATTATGCTTTTCATTCTGCAGTTGGAGACAAACTTCAAAGTCAGCTACATTTGTTTTTGAAATAAAGCATATCCTTATGTGTCAGTTGTTTTGTACGATCTCAATATACTAATCTATTGAAAAAATAGAACATACAGTACAAATGACTAAGAAAAAAATATCAAGATTTCTGTGAAAACGGTGCTTAGCATGTAGACTGCAGTTTTATGCAATAGTGAGGAAAAAAACAGTAGATGTCTATTTCCATGTGGATTTTTGGATTATTATTAGATATTTAGATCTAGTAGTGAAGCAGAGTTATGCCGATTAAATTAAAGTTAAGATAATCAATGGATTCATATGGATGCCTTGTACATCTTCTTTCATCATAAATGTTTATTGTTAAAGATATGTTGTCGGTATTAATTAAGGAATTAAGTAAATGCATATTTTTGAATTACACAGTGTTCAAAAAGTGATGCAACCTTATGGAAGAATATTCCTTCTTTTGTTGTCAGTTTAATTGAGAAAAAACGGGTTACAAAATGCAGCAGAGAGTATTCATTCTCTCCCAATACATTAATGTGCCAGTTATGCCCAGATTCTAATGCCTTCACAGAAAAGTATAGTGAGGATGTACCAACAAGTCCTCCATCAAGGGGGTGTACCGCAAGTTCCAAGAGACAGGAAATGTGCCAGATGCAGCCAAAAGTGGCTGACCGAAAGTGCTAAAATCAGAAAAATTTATTAACATGCAAGCTGCATATTCTATTAGTCCAAGAAGTCTGTGCAGCACCTATCTATCCAGCCTGGTCTTTCTATTGGTAGTGCCTACACAGCATTGTGCAAGTGTTTGAAGATGCATCCATACAGAATTCGTGTTGTCCACAAGTTGTTGCCTGCAGTCACTGGAAAATTTGTAACTTTCTGTCGGTGGTTCATATCAACTGTAATACCAGGTGGGGAAGAACTCGATGACTGGTTTCGGTCTGACAAGACATGGTTCCACTTTGATACATGAATGGACAAAGTTCATGCATTTGGTGTTCAGAAATCTACATCAGTTGCACAAGTCTCCTCTGCATGGACAAAAAGTGGATGTTTGGTTCGCAATATCACATAGGCAAATCTTTATGACATTCTTTCACAGAACAGTGAACAAGGAGCGCTGCGTGCAGATGGTGCAACAATTTGTAAACACTATACTTGCAGACCAGCTAGAGTACACGTGGTTTCAGCAGGACAATGCTATGGCTCATACAGCCAAAAACATTATGACTTTCTTAGATCAGTGTTTTCATGGACAAGTGATTTCAAAGGGATTGTGGCCCCCTCAGTCTGCGACTTATACCTTCCTGATATTTTCTTATGGGGTTACAAAATTCATCCTTGCACCATTCCTGAATTGCAGAGCGAAATTGAATGATGTACCCTGCAATTCCTCAACAAAAACATCTGTTTAAGAGCATGGAACATCATGTTCAATTATGTGAATCGCATGATGGAAGCTACTTTCAACAACTATTGCAACTTAGTCATTTTTCCATAAGGTTGCATCACTTTTTGAACACTGTAGTATGTTAGTACTGTAGTAGTATTTATCAAATTATATAAGCAACATGTAAAAAAAAAAAAATATGTAATAAATAAGTAAATAAAGTAAGTATAAGTTATAATAATTATTTTATTTATTAAAGGCCTGTTTTTTGCTATTTGCATAATAAAAACAAACTAACCGTGAATTTTGGTGTTAGGATGCTGTTTTTATTAATTTCATGAATGTATTTTTTTATTACTTCTACATCTGTTTTTTGGTGTGGATAAATATTATTATACAAGGCTAAATTTGCATGACAGGCCATATTATAAAACTCAAAATTATATTAAATAATAGCTTAAGCATGGCGTTTGGTTGAATTTGAATGATTCTGGTTGCTTAGTCATTACCTAATACAATTAAAAATTTAATTGCAGGCAAATATATTTTAAAAAATTAAATTTATAATCATTGTGTAAATTTCTATCTGTAGTTTTAGATTTGTTAATATTAAGAAAGTATTACTGTAGTTTTTGTTATGATATTGTAATTTATTTATTCAATGGACTATTTTTTTGACTACGATTATTATTTGAAATAACTTACTTTCAGACATATTTATACTCACTACATCACATAATTAATCTCTGTATATTTGAATGAACAACTGCTGTTGTTTTACGTTAGATATTGAATGATTTACATTACTCCAATTTTTTTTTATATACAGGGTGATTCAGGAGGATAGGGCAATACTTTGGCAGCTCATTCTAGAGGCTAAAAATAAGAAAAACGTTCATATAAAAACAGGTCCGAAAACGCTTGTTAGCGAGTTATACAGGGTGAAAGATTTCGCCCGAGTTTCAGTTCCTCCGGGTAAATTAAGGCTTTCTGAAATTCTGTGAAGGTCAATTAAGGGGCAGATTCAATTGTTTCTTATGGTTTTTGAGCTGGGAAATCGAAAAAAGCGTTTTCGGACCTATGTTTATATGAACTTTTTTCTTATTTTTAGCCTCTAGAATGAGTTGTCAAAGTATTGCCCTATCCTCCTGAATCAACCTGTATATATAAATGTCAGATTTTTTTATGTTGATTTCAATGTACTTGTATATCAACATGTTCTCTGCTACATGATGTAAATACTATTGTGATATTGTATCTATTGTTTTTATGTATTTAAATAGATATGAGCACTCTCATGAATGATGCATTTGTAATTCTTGTGAAGGTATTTAAAGCTACAGAAATATCCAGGTGATTTCAACTGTAGGTATGAAAATTTATAATCCAGTAATTCTTGGACCTTAAAATGCACAGCAAATAATATGCATCCATAAACTTATCTGTAATCCAGAGGGGGGATAATACCACTGCATGGGACAGCTCTAGCCATACTTAACTGTAGCTAGTATATTGGCCTCAGTAGTATTTTCTTTCTTCCTTGTAATTTATTTTTTTCCTTGCAATGTTAAGCAACACATGACCAGTTATAGATAAACCGTTAGTCCCTTTGTCTATAACCATATACATCTCTTAGTCTGTGCTATAAAGCACAATGAACAAGAACGGATCTAGTAATAGCATCGACAGGATTTCCAATTTGTTCCTGCAACAGTAGAATGAAAGCAATAAATTGATTACTTTCTGATATTAATAATTATTTCCAGCATTCCTTTCTAGTCAGATAATCTGTGTAGATGTTGATCCAAAGAATTCTGCTACAACATTTATTAATATACATACCTGCAGATGATGCTCGCCAAAATTCAATCCTTAATTCCAGAATTATACCATATGTATAATATTTTTGTATTATTGTCTGTAGTGTCATAATGTGCAGCTGTGGACAAACCAAAATAATATGGCAGTATCACATAACCTACATGAAGTATCGTGGATGCATGACTTTTCAGAAGTCAATACCTGTGTCAAAAACGGCCCATGGATATCCACTTTTTGGATAAAATTGTGTCTGAAAATCTGTTGGTGAATGTAGTTCTTAAATCCTTTTTTTAAACTAATTTTAGTCTGAAGGTCTTAAGAAGTGGTTATGTGTAAAAGAAACATTTTCAGGGTCACTGTTGATCACGTTAATTTAGATTTAGATGATAATTGAGTAATTCAATCTAATTAATGTAAATTTTGTAGACTAGATTTAAGATTTATGAATATAAGTAAGTCATTGTAAATATTTATTTTTATCTATTTATAAGTATGTACGTTTTGTAATTCTACTTAGTCAACTATGTGATGAGCTGTTATAAAAATAAATATTATGCAGAAATTAATGTGCAGTATTTAAAACATTGATTTTCCTTTTTTAATGATAGATATTGGTTGTGCGATTTAAAAATGGATCACATGTTTAATTAATACTGTATTTTATTATAGTTATTATTCAATAAACTAATATTAATATTTTTACTTTTACATGAATGAAATCTTTGCAAAATAATACGTCATACAATCAACAAGAAATATGGTAAAGATTTGTCATATTGTTGAAGATTTTATCATTTTTAAACAAGTGTTTATATTTTCATTAGTGTTTCATTTTCTTGTTTGTTCTGTGCAGTGTTTAATTGTTTGAGAAAATAGATTTTTCATAGAAGGGGACGTTATTGTTATTTTCATTAATCCTGTATTTAAGTTCCACTCCGTGTGTTATATTTATATCCAGTTTATCCTTTACAACTTCGTTTTTCGTTTTATTTATTTATTGTTATTTTATTTACTAATGTTTAACTCTTTTTAAAGTAATTGTAGTTTTAGTTTAACTAAGCTTTTCTGTGTTTGTAGTAAATTGTTTCTGTGTTTTGGTGATTTTTTGTTCATAAATGATCTTTCTTTTTTTATGGTCTAGTAATTTTAACTTTGTAATTTATTTGCAGTTCTCAAATTTGTTGAATTTATTAAAATGATTCATACTTAACATACTTTTTTGTAATGTCTGCTTTATGTTCACTAAACATGTATGTATATATGTTATTTTCTGTAATTAAGTATTGAACTAATTTTTGAATGTGGATTAACTTAATTGTAGTCGTAATTTTATCATACTTTATAATTTGTTCACCCTTTTTAATTGATTTTGATTTTTCTGATAAAAAACTGGGCTCACACCATTAGTTTGTATTGGAGTAAAAATAATTAAGGAGATAATATTTTTAATCATTTGAAAGGTTTGGTTAATTACTTTTCAAAGAAATTAACTTTGAAAAGTCTCACTTTCAAGGTGTTAGTTTATTCTTCTTTAACCTGCACTAATTAATATATTACTCCATAGTTAACCAATCTTAGTTTTGGTTTTCTATACTTATTACTCAACAAGGTTTTTGTTTTCTCTATAGAGCTTCATTTAGCTATAACATAACTACCAACATACAAACTGCAGAAAATTTATAAAGCCTGTAATTAGAGAAACAAATGGAAGAACGAGAGGAATCTTTTTGGTAAAGGTGCAGTTCAGAAAAATAAAAGTTAAAAATCATTTTAGGTTTTTCCATATAATGATGTGTAAATAAAAATGCCTTCAGTTCTAGCAGAGTTACATATTCTTCTTTACATATTGTAACGCATAGATGCTTAACTTGCAAAAGAAAAGAGATAGTCAATGAAACAAAAATGGTGTAAAGATGCATTTTATTTGCTACAAAAACTTATTTATTTTTCTGGGTAGTCACTAATTTCAGTTACACATTTCTCCCAATGGTGAATCACTTTTCATTATGTCATTAAAGAATGGAGGGTTTTCCTTGATTCACAACCTCACTTCATCCTTCAGTTTATCATCCATGATGTACCTTAATATTCATCTTTAATTTGAAAAAGAAGAGTAAATTGCAGGGTACCAAATCAGATGAGTATGGTTGTTGGAATAGGTTAAGATTTCAATTTCACAAGAGCTTTGGCAGTTGCATACTATGTGTGTGGCCAAGCATTATCATGTTGCAGAATCATTGGCCCTGTGTATTGTTGAATATGAGACACACCTTTTCTAAGGTTTAACATCTCTACATATCACACAGAATTTGGAGTCGACCCACCTTCCAGGTAGTCACATACCTGCCAGTCTCCGTGGCACGAGTGGTAGCATATCGGCCTTTCACCTGGAGGTCCTGGGTTCAAATCCTGGTCAGGCATGGCATTTTTCACACATGCTGCAAATATTCATCTCATCCTTTGTTGTAATGCTTAACTGCGGACCTGGAGGTTAAACAAAAAAGGTACCTGGAAGCTGTATTTCCAGAACAGTGTTGTGAGAATTGTTTTACAGAGGTTTGCGTTTTGTTTTTTTTTTATTTTGGTGAATCATAATGCCGGTATTCTCCATGCTTTGTCATTTTTCTTCTGTGTCATAATACTACATCCAAATCTCATTTCCCATTACAATATTGAAAAGGATTTTCTCTCTCTCATCATAATAATGTTTTGCAATATTTCTTTCTTTCTTTGTTTTTTTTTCTGTGAGTTTTCGTGGCATCCACCATAAACATATTTACTTTATCTTTCAATATCCTATCTGGATGGCAATACATTTTTTTATGACATGACTGTTATTTTGAATCCAATCATCCATCACCGTTTGGTGCTTCTGTCAGTCACAGAAACTGGTCAACCATTATGAGTTTCAACCTCAGTGTTTGTTTAGTAGCTTCTGATGCATGAAATTTTATTGTTCACGTACTCAAAGTGCTTCGACAACAGTTTCATTACTGTAATTGGCTTTTATATGATAGTGGATGTCAGTAATGTTCACTGAAGTAAAAAAAATAAATTACCAGACAAAAAAAAATTCACAATTTTTTTTCCCCCAAGAGATTGTTAATACTCATTATTAGTTGGCATAAAAGGATAATGTATCATATTTTTGCTTAACAAGTCTGTATTAAATAATTTTAGGTACTGCTAAAAGAGTTAATGTCTTGTTTATTTTTATAACTTTCCTTCGTGGTTAAAAAATTGTCATTTAATTTTAGAGAGCAATATATTTGTATGTAAACGGAGTTGCTATAAAGACTATAGTGCCACAGATTGTATATTTGCATAATTTTCAGTTGTTCTACGTGGAAATCTGTTTATAAATTATCCCAGAGGATAACTTAAGAGTTAAGATAACTTAAAACATTAGCAAAACTATTGCAAGAGTTGTTATGTGTTTACTGACCACAAAACAAAATCATATAATTTTGATTGACAACAGACTGGAAGGGATTAAAATGTTGCATTTTGTGATTAATTTACAATTAATATAGACATATAAAATTTCCGATAGCTCTTTGTGATTGTTAAATTTTATTTATTATTTCATTTGCTTCTCTTTTCATCAGAAATTTTGGTATATAATTTTTGTGAAATACATACAAAAAGTATCCAAATTTTTTTAATACATTTTGAATAAAATAATCAGTAGTTGTATAGTAACTGAAAAATCTACCAGAAGATTGTAAGCATCAAGTTAGAGTGTAATTTTCCGGTAATATCATATCTGGACTTTTCATTTTTAGGTAATTATTTTTCACTAAGAATTATGTAAAAATTAAAAAAATTTACTTATTTAAAAAAAAAAAATAAGAGTGTTATCATGACAAATATTTGTTCTTCACAGGAGGTAGTTAATGGAAATCAACATTTTCAATCCTTTACTGATAAGATAGTGGACAAAGGCTGAATGCTTTTATAAAAGTAAGGCTTCTTGACAATAACTAAATTTTAATTCCACCCCATCATTTATTTTCTTGCATTTTATTTATGAAGATTTTGCATTTTATATTGGCCATCTCATTGATTTAGTGGTTAGTTGATTTTCATATTTTCTTTGCTGTGTTAGAAAAAACAGCTAGTTCTTTTCTATGATCAGAAAATCTTTTATTAATCATAAGCCGGACTGAAGTATAAGGAAGAAAATTTAAAGTATTAGCTTTGTTAAAAGTTATTTTTTCTTTTTCTTCAATATTTCACCTTTTCTTATCTGTATTCTTATGCAAGTTTTAAAAGTATTTCATTTCATATGTAAAATTTATTTTTGCTTTGAGATTCATTTAAAGTTTTTCAGTTGCAGTACATTATGACTTATCTCTTTGTAAAGCAAGATCTTATCTATATGGAATCTAGCATAACAAACTGACTTCTTAGTTTTGTAATATAACTTTGATTATATGGTTTCGTAGTTCATTTCATTTCTTAGGAATTTATAGAAGAAACACCTTTTATCAGTTATTATAAAGCTACACTGCTCATTTTTTTTTTTTTTTTGGCAGTGATTGCATATTTTGTTTTTTATAAGCTTTGCTCACCAATATATTCATTGCATACAAGTACCACTTAAAGCTTACAAACAGTCTGTTTTATAACATTTAGTGCCCTTTCACAGCTAGGCTAATTAATTATAGTTAACAGAAATATGCAATTCTGTATGCATTTTTATTTGTAAAAGAAACTTTTAAGCTCAGTAAATTAATGTGTGCCAGTAATCCCTTTCATATTACCGAAGTTTGCTGTAAAATAACAATGACTGTAATAACTGCTATGTTATATAAAATAACTCATTTCTTTCAGAAGACTTCATTTAAAAACCTTTCTTAATTATACTTAATCATGAAAACCATTTAATTTTGCGGCTGCAAAGGGTTAGTTTTTCCATACAAAAGATCAACAGATCAAATCCCCAAGCTGTACTGTTTAAATCTAGAGAATTGTTTGATTTCATCTGCTGGGTTCTAATTAAAATCACAACTTTGCTATGTTGAACGTAGGGTGTAACAGTTAACAGTTATGCATAGATAGTAATTTCATGAACAAGATGTTAGTAGTCTATGGGGACTGTAACTAAATGAAATTCAACTAGATTTCTGAAGGCTTAAGGATTATCCTAGATTATATTATATGTGGAACATAAAAAAATTAGAATGAAATTATAACAAAAGTAAAAGTGGAGGTAAATTTTTGTGTAATAAATCACTTTTTTGGTTTCCATAAATCACTTGATGATTGGAATTATTGAATGTAGTTTCCATATGAATGATAGGTACATTTTTCTGTTGTGAAACTTTGGGGATGGATGATTATTATTGGATAAGTGCAATAATTATAAGTTACTTCTAAATATTTGTTAGAAGATTTAGACAAGCTGAATAATTAAACAGGCTAAATCGGTTAGCCTGTTTATTTTTCTAAATAAATTTTTTGAGAAGGAAAACTTAAGTTTCATAAAGAGAATATTATTTTAGTTTGTTTTTTTAAGTAATTTTTTCACTTGATTGTTTAAATAAGGCAAAAAATTCAGGATGACACTGATCATGGGTAAAACTACTTTAGTCATAAACCTTGGTGTTAGCCCAGCTAAAGAAAATGTTGATTAATGTTTGTATACTTTTTCTTATGAAACTGTTGAGAAAATTGAGAACAAGATTAATTTTTATTAGCTTTTAATGCAATGCAAGTTCTGCATAGTGTATTTGAAATGAAAGTCGATTGTTATGATTGTTTTTGTAGTGCTTGTATAGTATTTTAAGGGTATGTTATTTTTTATATGATGAAACACATTTACTGAATTTGTTCTCAATTTCATTTTTTTATTATCATCAGCCTGCTGTTTTTGTTACGTATGCAAATTTCTTTCTTTTGCAAGTAAATTGTTATAATTGTAGACATTTTTTATTTATTATTTTTTTAGAGTGTGGTTTCATTTCTTCTTATTACCTTTGTAGTCACAGTTTTATCTTTCTGGACAGTGGTTTTCATGGAGTGTTGTATGCATAAGTCTGCATTTACTCTACTACTCTGTTCGTAATTTATATTTACTGACTAATCTTTCTTATTTAGGTTACAAAGAACAAAATTTGGAAGGATATCGCTGGCCTTTTAGGCATCGGTGCATCATCTAGTGCAGCATATACACTGCGTAAACATTACACCAAAAATCTCCTGCCCTATGAATGTCATTTTGATAGAGGAGGCATTGATCCGCAGCCTATTATCAATCAAGTTGAAGCATCTACAAAGAAGAAAGGATCTAAAGCAAATCCTGTACCTTCTCCGGGTATGAAATTTTTTACTGTTTGTTTTTTTTTTCTGTAATAGTAATAATCACCAAATTTTGAAAGTGGTCTGTGTGATGTGATTTTATTATTATCCAATTTATTTAGTATTGAAAAATTTATAGTTATTCCTAGTTATACAAGTACATGCAAGATTAAATACAGTAATCTTTAAGAAAGTTTAGTGAGTTTTGAAGTTACATGGATTTTAATTCTGTGTAGTGTTAGTTATTGAATTTATTATTGGGCTTACTATCAGTGAAAAAGTTACTTCTTCTCTGTTATAGTATAAATAATATCCATCTGTTTAATTGTAAGTAATCTCATAATCTAAATAATTTGAGAGGACATTTACTATACATTTTCAATAAATTAAACTTTATGGTGAGTGTTCTAGCTTTGTTTAAAATAAACAGTATTAGAGTTATTTTTTATTATTTATCATTCCTGGTATTTTCATAACCATGTGGCAAAATGTTTTCAGTAGCTTATTAGTTTTTTTGTCTGTGTTGGGTAGAGTGCAGGAATTCACTGAAATATGATACTATTTTTCAATCCTTTAGACAGTTTTAACAGTTCACTTTAGTTGATGGGTACTGTCAGATCTGAAGCATATTAACAATCTTTTCTTTATTTTTACTGGATTGATGTTATTTTCTTTCTATTTTATGTTGTATCTTTTAGTTTGAAATTATTTACTGTAATCTAAATTCTCAGCGGAAAATCTGGTTCACTTATACAAACATTTTTCTTTCTGTACGGTTTTTATACTTTACACAAATTACTAAATCATTAAATGAAAGCCCTAGTATATGTTCTGTAAATCTGATTTTTATAATAATATTCTGAAACATTTCAAAAAGCTTTTTTCTGATTTTTCTGTTGATTTTATTTATCATATCATTTGCTATACTTCACTGTCATATAGCAATACTCAGAAAAAAAGGTTTAGATTATTTTTTATTTATAAAACAATACTCGATACTAAGTTTTAGTTTACTACTTATTTATTTGTTTTATTTTTTTATAACTTTTTCTTTTATTTAGGCTCATCGAATTCTCAAGACTCATTTCCAGCTCCTGGTTCTGGCGGCAGTGGGTCAATGGACGGATATGGTTATGGTTATCCACCAGATTATAATAACCAAAGGCCTCCATCGCAGACTAACCAAGGTACGCGAGTGTGGTGATATCAGTACATTTAAATCGCTTTATCATTGATGTATCTTTAAAATTATTTAAAAATATATTTGTATTATGTGCTGGTATTTTTTCTGGTAAATAATATTTTTTCTCTATAATTTTTTTTTATTATTGATTTAAGTATGGCATCAGTATTTTATGTTTGAGTAAATCCTGATTCCTTTTTGTTAATATTATATTTTTTCACATAGGTTATGTAGGAATTTTTATAATTTAACTAAATATAATTAGGTATTCTGGGATGTAACAAGATTAATTTCTCAAACATGGTTACCGCTGATATATTTATAAATTATTAAATATTATTAAAAAGTACAAATTTACCATACCAGCAATTAATTTTGAATTTCTCTAGATCTTTCATTTCTTAGGCCATCGTCAGGAAACTAAATTATCATTATTATATCATTAAAGTTAGAAAATTAAAATATTAAGCAGTCATGACCGCTTAATATTTTAACTTTATTTTATAATGATATTTTAGTCTCCTGACGATGGTTTAAAGATTGAAAGATCTTGAGAAGTTCAAAATTAATTGTAGATAAGGTTGATTTGCATTTTTAATAATGTAACAAGGTTTTTTAAATTTTTTGAAGACAACTTAAAGCTTTCAAGTTCATTTTTTATAGAAGATAGTGAATTACAGGTTTTTTTTAATTAGTTTGTGTCATTATCGAGGTAACATTCATATTAGAATGTTTAATATTCTTTATTTGTAGAAAATCATTTTTTAAATATTAAATGACTTAAGATCGATGATTACTTTTTAAAATATAATTGCTGATTTGTATGTAGTAAATTTGTACAATTAATATTGAGAATGAAAACTGAATTAAAAATTTTTATTGTAAACTAAATCTAAAAAAAATTGTAATATCTATTATAGTGATTATTCTGTTGTCTCCTTTTCTTTTTTCATTGATGTAAAAGTACTCTATTGAGAGATAAAAAAAGGTAACATGAGTAACGAGTAGGTTAAATGTCCGGTATAGGTGTTATGGGGGTGCCAAACCAAGGTGCTGTGGACGTTAATGTTGCGAATCCGTTTGATGATGTGTCTGGGACATCTTCCAGCGGTGGAGGGAGTGGAGGTCCCCGTGTTCCAGGGGGCTCATATACCGGGGGACCTCCTCGGCATGCCCCTGCTCCTCCCCAGCCCCCAACCCCTGCCCCAGTCACTGTATCAGGTCCGTTGCACGATCTCCGTTCTCCGTTGCACGATACAGCATGTTTTTCTTGTATTATTACTATTATTTGTTTGTTTGGTTTTTATTGTTTGCCATTTATATTAATTTTTTTTTTTTGTAATTTTGTTTTTATCATATTATTTGTATTATGTTATTTCTTTTTCTTTATGTTTTATTTAATAGTTTAGCTATTATATTTAGTCCTGGAGTTGTCTTTTCCAAATATTTTATGTTAATTGTTTATGGGCTATATTTTTGTTGTTAAAAAGTTAGTTTATTTTTGTCTTCAGTAGTTCAGTTGTTTTTTTTTTTCTTTATTATTAATATAACCATTAGTTTCGTGTGTTACTTAATTTAAAGAATGTGGTTTCTCTTACTAATGGCATAATTATGACTTAAGTTATAATTTTTAAACTGATTAAGCTTTTATTACATAAAATATTTTTTATGTTACATTATTTTTTTGTGAGAGGGCAGGTTATGTAAAAAAGTGTAACACTTTGCATGCTGAGGCTTCTTTCTTGATCTCTTTATTTTTCCCTGAGCTTTCATAACTATTTTTTTAGAATTTCTTAAGTTCGAATTAACAGAATTTTTAGTTTCATGGTTGGTATAGAAAGAGAAAATCTTTATGTATTTTTTCTACACATCTCATAATAATGTCTTTTATTAATCTCTTTGGTTTTTTAATTGTCCTTATTTCAAATTATGCATACATAATTAACAACATTGACTAGGTGGTGTTGCATTATAACTGCTCAACATCACAATGGCTACAACTGTTCAAGTTTGTGCCATTTCCTCAAAGTGTTTTACTTAATTATCACAGAAAGTGATATGAGATCCTAGATCTTTTTAGGATTGGTGTACAGTGTGCTTCAGTTAAGACTACTAATTGAGTGATTTGTGTGCAGTTCAGTCATGGATATTTTGATTCGATCCAAAATATTGGTCATAAACTTTGAAGTAACAGTATCTGCTCAAAAAAACAAAATTGCCACCTAAAGAAGAACAGTTTGTACTCCAAAGATCATTAATGCCAATATGTGTTATTAATAGGAGCTCGTGGCATTTTGCTCAAAGTATTACTAAAAATTTATAAATTTCTTTTTGGTCTCTGTAATCACAACACTGTTTATCTTCCGAGTACTCAACTCAATCATCAGCTGTTCCTCCTTAGCACGTAAGTCCTCTCACATTCCAAGATGCCACCTTTAAAAATTTCTTTGGTCCATTTGTTTTCCATTTCCAAGACTCATTATTTTCTACATTTCCAAATTTTTGATCGAGTTAATAGAGAAATGCTGCAGGAAATTTTGAGTCATATTGGGTTTCCTTTTTACATGATAAAAGTTATGTGCAGTATATATTACAGGACATGTATTCAGATAGTCAATGGGAAAGAAATAAGATAAATAAAAATTTAGGTGTCCAACAAGTGTTTCCAATATCACCAGTTTTGTTTAATCTTAATGAAGTAATCTATTCATGGAAGAAACTAGTTTCAAAAGGGATTATTGTTTATTATTTGTTGATGCTATGTTATCTTAGTTGAAAACGAGGACAGAATAATATTTTTAAATTTTGTAAAGTTGTAGAACAGTAGAATTGCCAGGTCTCATCTTATAAAACCAAGGTGTTTAGTTTTAAGGGAGGAAGCCGCCTGAAAGATCAAAGATTGTGGTCAATAAAATAATTGAGCATTTGTGTTTCTTTGACTACATAGGCTGTCACATTCCTATGACAATAGCAGTGATGTTGAATTGATGAGCAACAGGTTTAGATCAATGTGCAGTACTACTAGGAAGAACCTCACAAATAGGATGTGTCCAAAGCCAGTTAAAACTGTATAAGTTCATGGTAGTTCAAACATTTCTGTATGGCAGTGAGGTATGGGTCTCTAAAAGTAACGATATAAGTAGGATACAGGCTGTGAAAATGTCTTTTTTGAGGAGTTTGAGGGATGTAACATGGTTAGATAGAATGAGGACATTTGTCGGGATTTGGGGATTTATAGTGTTAACAATGAAACTCCCCATTGTAGAAGTAAGTGGGAGCAGTTTCTGAAGCAAATAATGCATGACAAAAAAACCAGCCTTTTTTTATGCACCTATCGATAGATGCAATAGAGGAAGACCTTAGAAAACGCTGGAAAGAAGCTGGAACAGGTCACTGACTTAACCTGTGTTGAAATGATGATGATTATGACTAAATATTTATAGAAAAATTGTATGAGGGTTTTTGCAGCTAAATTAGAAACAAACAAAAAATAAAAACTGTTTTTTTTCTTTTTTAGATTTTATTTTCAAGGTAAAACTGATGTACAAATCATGTAATCTTTGCTTGAGAATTTTTATTATAAAATTTGTATTATCATAAACATCATGATGAAGATTTTGCACTCACTCGCCAATGATAAAGATTTTCATCTGAATTAATTTGTGAATAAATGAAATTATTAATACTGAATATCAATATTATTAATAGTGATTGAATAAAAAAAACATAGAAAAAAATTCATGAACACGGTAGTCATTTTCCTCAAGCAAGGTGGTTTCAAAAAAAAATAATACTATTCTTGTACTTGAAGAAATGATGGATCCTTAGGGGTTATTTTTCTTAAAGCAACTGTTTGTAACAGAGGTTCCATTCATTGGCCAGTATATCTGTATCTGATTATATTCAACGGCAATATTTAAAATTAAGGTTTATTAAAGTCTCTCAAAGGGTAAAGTTGGCCTTAAACCATGAATTTAGGAAGGAATTTCATGGCATGCATGAACTCCATTGTTGATATGAAGAGTGACTAAAAATTTGACACATATTATAAAACTGGTGTATACATGATTCTGAAATACTTTTATTTTACATAGTTGTCTTAATTTAAAACCATGTTTCAACAATGTATCTTTCTGGTGAACTCATATTATTAGCGCTGTAAAAATTGAAAAATTCTTCCTCCTTGATAGCGCATTTTAAGGTTTAAATATAATGTAAAGTGTTACAAAGAAAGGTGTTTGTTAGTTTATATTTATGCTATGTTTACAATTGATTCTTTGAACATCTAATACTTAAAGTCTCTTATAAAACGTTTTTGTAATTCTTTCCCTTTTCAAGAACTTTCATATCCCTTTGTTTTATTTTTTATTCATGAATTTTTTAAATATTTTTTTTTACATAATGTTCTATCAGTTATTAAGGGCTATCGGCCACATACAACTGCTTTAGCTTTAAACTTAAATTCCCTTCTTATCAGCTTTTAATGTGTTATCTGTCTTGTTTTTGATTCAGTTAATACATGATTTTAAGAAATAACTTTTAACTGTGGATGGTAGAATTAAAAGCATGTAGAGTTACTAGTAGGCTGGTAGTTATTGAAAAGTTTATAATTTCTAGGTTTATACTACAGATTAATATAGCATTTACTAATTCTGGTTAATGAAATGTCGCAATGGAAAAAAGTAGCTGTAGTAAAATCATAAAATCATTCAGAAAGCTTTTTAAATAGTGACCTTTTTTTGTTTTTGCGAGTTAATAATTTGGTGTCAGAGCATTAAGTGAAAATAACAAATACGTTAATGTTTGCTGATGATATATTTATTCAGTAAGAGTATAGTATTTGTTCAGTAATAAAGTATGCTTCATTAATTTCAGTGGTAAAACTAGTAAAGAACTTATTAAAAATATTTTCTTAGTTATATATTGTTGTAGAGCTTTATGGAAACACAATAATAATTAGAAAGCCAGAAAGGAGAAAAATGTGTGTGACTAGGTTTTTACAATGTGATGTTAGAATGTTGAAGTAAAGTCAGTTTGTCAGATTCTTGAAATAAGCTACCATACATAAATCAGTACCATTACAACTTTTTCTGTTAATTTATAAAAACAATTATAAGGGTACCCTCTCTACTTTCTTATGTTTATATTTTAATAGGAGCAATAAAAGTTATCTGGATCCAAATCTGAGCTCTTTAAAACATGAAATCAACCTTCTTTCTCTGCCAGATAGTATAGCAATCAAATTTTGATGTAGTAGTATTTTGCAACAATTACATAGAAATTTTGAAGAAAAACATACTAACAGCTGTGTATCGATAAATATAAAAATAGCACCATAATACATTTTACAGAACCACTTTTTTAAAAAAATAAATGAAAATATATATTCAGTATTCAATAAGCTTTTGAAAGATATTTGTTACTTTAAAGGCAAACATGCTAAATCTAAAAAAAAGAAAAAAACTGTAATGGTCTGTGTAGTAAGAGAAATTTGGTGCTGTTAAATATAATTTTAGAAATTATAAAAAAAACTTCTTTAAAATGTTTATGTAGTTATAGTATAGAAATTTATTTGAGTGATTGATCATTAAGAGTAATCTGTTTAAATAATGTTTTCAGATTTTGAAACAGTTTTTTAAACTGAGATTTTATGTGTGATAATAATTTTATAAGTTGTATGCGAGTGCTACAAAATTATAGCGGGATGAGAGTAAAAGCATTATGCTGATTATGTCAATTGAGGGAAAAATATCAAGGAATAAATGTTGTCCTTTGACAATATCTAACATTGACATATTTAGTAAATGAATTTCATTACTGAAGTTACTTCTTCCACATCTTTATGTTTTTAATCTATGATTTAAGTTATGCAAAAAAGACAGAAAATAGTTAATTACAATTAAATAAGGTGTTAGTTATCAGTATGTTGCTGTGTACTATAGAAATATTACTAACTGTCAGTGTAATAATTGCTGGTTAACAGCTTGCTGTTTCTCTTTATGTTTTATTCATAAATTATATTGTATAATATTTATTCTTATAAATCTTTTATCCATTTTTATCTCTACCATTTTTTCAGCTGTACATTATTTTTTTAAGAAGAATATTAATAAAAAAATTTAAATAAATAGTTTCTTTTATAATGAATTTTCCTCATGTCAAAATATTATTTTTATATATACATATTTATTTTATTTATATGTATTTGTTTGTTGTCTGTTACACATATACTTTGGTGTGATTTTTTTTTATATTTTTTTTTTAATTATTTGATGTATTATTTGTGGATTGTTGGTTTGTAATTTTTGTTTAGTAATTACATAATTGAGTTTGTTTCATGTTTTTACTATATTTTATTAACAAAGTCGAAATGTTCTTTTAATTTGCTTTTAAAGCTCTTAATGCATATACATTTATTTATTTTATTTTTTTTATGTGATAGGTATGCAAGGTGGCTACCAAAATCAAGGTGGGTACTCACAGTATCCTGATCAGTATAACCAGCAGTATCCTGCACCAGCGCCTGGTGGGAATTATCCACCAAATAGGCCAATGTACCCACCCACACCTTATGGGCCTGATGCTGAAAGGTAAGATAAATGTTTCTACAAATTTTGCCATATTGCAGTGTATTTGTAACATGATTTTTTTGCTAGTGAGCCAATAATGATACTGTTAAGATATAATGGTTTTATCAAATTGTTTTTTTTTTTTAATCTGTTAAATATCTAACTTGTAACTTATTTTGATTACATGTATTTTGATTTTAAATCTGTATTTTAAGAATTTTAATAAAATTTTACTTAAATTTTCCATTAATAGTAAAAAAAAATTTGTTACTAATTTGAAAACTACATTTGATATTTAGAATACAGTGAAATATTTTATGAAATTAGTTTAATTTTAATACTGTTACAAAGTTTAATTGGTGAGTGTTCTAATTTTATATGTACTGGTGATTTTAAGTTGAAAAAACAATTTTAAAAACTATTTTACATTTATTATTTCTTAATTATTTTAGTATATGTTAATTTACTTATGTATAGCCTCTATGTTATCACGCCATAGCTTGATTGCGTAAGTTTTTAGATTATAGATTATCAACTATCAATCTGTTAACCTAAGTAAAAAAATATTTAGAAAATGTATAGTGAACTGTTAAGTTAATTTTTTTCATTATAAGAGTTTTATGTTCATTTTTAGCTTTGCAATAAAGCAAAATATTCATTTATTACCATTTTGTAGGAAATGATTCAATAATATTAATTCAGAATTATCATTTAATTTCTTTTTCAACTTGTCAGATGGTTTCCTGTTCGACATAAAGAAGCAGCTCTATGAAACATTTATTCTAACTTGAAAGGTATCCATGTAAAGTTCTTTCTTTCTTTTGGTAATTTTTTTAAGGAAAATTTATTAGATATTTATCGTACAATACATAAGTATCTATTAAAATCAGATGTTGCTTGGAAATAAACCAGTGCCTTTTGTTCAACAGCCAAAAAATATGATTGACAAAATGATAACCTGTTTTGAAGTAGAGAAAATAATACAATTTAAGTTATTTAATGATCAATAAATAAGTTTAGAACGAGCAGTAGGAAATCTGTTATTTATGAAAGTTACCAGGATTAGTATTTCCCATTAACTATAAGTAAAAAAAATGTTTTAAATTTATATTCTTAAGTTCACAAAAAATAGTTCTTACTAAGAGATTTATATTTGTAATCAGGGGTTATAGTCAAGGAAGCAGTTCGAGTCAAGGAACAGCAGCTCAACCTGGGGGCCAAGATCCATATAGGGGCTATATAGGCCCCGGACAACCTCCTGGTTATCCACCTCGTGCTGCATACCCACCTCAACCTCCATCTGTACCCGCAGGTGCAGCACCAGCTCAGGGTACACCTCCTGCTCAGCAGCAAGATTATTATAGACCTGATCAGGTGAGTTGACATTGTTTTAGAATAAACACACATTTTATCTATTTTATACCTTCTACTGTTTCTTAAAAAAATCTATTTTATTTAGTTTTTTTTGTACTTGCTTTTAAAAATTTATTATAGATCTTTGCAAATAATTTGACTGGTAGAATAGTCTTCTACCGAACATAAACTGTCATATTTCTTGCTAGTAGCTCACTTGACTTAATAACATATGAATAATCAATCGGTTGTGTATTCGGGTACCAAATGAGGGATCTACTTGCTGCTAAGTAGTTTTAAGAAATTCAATTTATTTCTTAAGAAAGTAAGTTTAATCTTACTTAAAAGTAAGATTTAACGTAACTTTTTTAGAAATTATAACTTAATTTAGTTTTTTATTGTATTATTTATAATATCTGTTAGTTTGCAATGAAATTGGTGTATTAATAACCAAAAAAAACAACTTCAGTATCAAAGAAGTAGCAGAAGTTCCAAGTGGAATAGTTAGGAAAAGAAATTAATAAACTTTCTGACTTGACAACATTAAGTTTTAATTAGATATATCCAGACCTGATACTGTACAAGACTGCACTTCATTTACATTCATACATATCATCCTCTTAAGTAATATCTTATGGTGGTTCCGGAGGCTAAACAGCTGGTTTATTCAATAAGAACTGACAGCCTTCCCGTATGCTTAGCATCGTAAGTCGACTTATTCTTTTAATCTCTCTAATAATATACACACTCATCATCAATGAGGAAGTAGTTTTAAAAGTGATCCTTCATTATCTGTCAGTACTTATATGTTCACAAAATATGTATTAATCAGCTTATATTACCAATTACTTATATTGGAAATTAATGAACTCAAACACAGGACCGATGAAAATCAACCTAGGGATACTATTTTGCCTCTGTACTACTGTATTCCCACCAACTGAATTTAACAATTTATTGAACTTACATAATTAAATTTCTACTTGAAGAATGGAATGTAACAATAACATTGAACTAAAATAATCTTATGCTCTTTAAGGTTTGTAGTTACTAATGAAACATGGTTTCTTACACACTGAGCGTAGAATAATGTGTTTTCCTTAATATTATTATTATTATTATTACAGGTTTATCAGGGTCAGACAGGTGGTCCAGGCCCTGGATCAGGATATCCAGGGACACCACCAAGTAAAGCTATGCCACCTCCTACAAATCAACCAAGACGACATCCCGACTTTGCCAAGGATCAGCAACCTGGCCCATATCCTTATAATCAGCAAAGACCAACTATGTATACTGGTAAGTTTTTAAATTTGGTTTCATTTTTTCCTTTATAATAATGATATAAGTGATATATTTAATATTAATATTATTTAAATTAGTGAACTTAAAATCTAGTCAAATCATTTATATTTAAAGCCTCCTTGATAATACTGCCTTCTGGTGATCATTTTGTTCTTACATTTTGCCTTTGTGATCCAGATATTATTTTGATATCAAGCTATGGATTCATTATTTATACCAGATGCCCTCAAAAGGTGAGGCCAAACTCTAGGAAGTGATTCTACTTAACATACTGAAGAAAAAATGTCCTTTGAATGTAGGATCGAAATGCATATTTTTTTGTCTGTCCGCCATTTTGTGTTTTTCTTTTTAAGAAAAAAAATTTTTTTTCAAGAACAGTGGGAGAGATAACACTATATAATTTTGTACTTTATTTTAAACTAACATTTTTTAATAGGAAAAAAATAAAGATATTCTTCGTTGACAAATTTCAAAATGGCAGTCATTTCAATTTTCCAGTTTTAAATGTCTTAGAAGTTCTCAGATTTATCAAACTTTATTACAAAAATTATGAAACCGTTTTTTGTGAACAAAATGACACCTTAATCATAAAAATTCGATGACAACACAGTTATTGCAAAAAGTTGGCCTCAACTGATATGGCGACCATCTTGTTTTTTTATTATCGTGACTCATGTGATATCTAAATCAAATTTTCTGATTAAAAATTCATCATTATGGATATTTAATATTAATTATTGTAAGAGCTAGCATAGAAACAATATTTAATAGTAATTATTGTAAGAACTAGCATACAAACAATTAATTCTCAGTAATAAAAGAATGTGAAAATCAAATACGTAGGTTATACAAATAAATTTTGAAAATGAAATAAAAAACATATGTAAAATATAAATTGAAACAAATTTTACTAATAAAAAAGGCTATAAATAAGTACTGTATGATAATTGCAACTGAAACAGCTGGTTATTTTACTTAACATTGTTTTTTTTTTTTTTTTTTTTTTTTACTTGTTTTTTTATTTAAAATTGTTATTAATCATGTTAATTTTCATTTAAATTGAATCAAAATTATATAAATAATGAACTTGCTGAATATGAATATGCATTTTATATATAATCTTGCCAAGTGCAATGCAAGGGAGGCAAAATACCTTTACCAAGAAAAGTATCCAAACCACCGTCAGCCAGATAGAAAATTATTTTCACGTCTTCATGCATGTTTAAGTAAAACTGGGAGCTTTAAAGCCATCTTAGTTTGTAATAGTAGACAGTAAAACAGTAATAGAAGCCTAAAACAGTTTCAGCACCACAGGTAGAAGAAAGGGTTTTGAACAAGTTTGCACAGGATCGAGAATTATTGTGCAGAAGAGTTGCTATCCAAGAAAATATATCTTGTTATACAGTATGGAATTTTTTTACATTCGCAATTATTGTACCCGTATCATCTGCAACGGGTACAAGTTCTTCTACCAGGAGATAACCTATCAAAGATCATATTCAATTGGTGGTTAATTAGCAACTGTGCCCGTAACCCAGAGTAGATAGCTAACTTTCTTTTTACTGACAAGAAAAAAGTCTTGTATTTCACTAAGAATTGTATAAACAACTTCCACAATCGAAATGTTTGGTGTGAGGAAAACCCTCAAGTACTATTTCAAACAGGAAGTCAACACAGGTTTTTTCTGAATGTTTGGGGAGCACGTGCTTTTGAGAAATATCTAAGCTGTTAAAAACTAGGCTTTTTTATAAATTTAAAAAAAATATTAATTCCAGGTATATTCACTTAGTAACAGTGTACAGATTTTTTAAAATTTCACTCAAGATCAGTGAAAGAATCACAATAGTCTTCTTCCTTAATCAGTATTTTATGAATTGCATATCTGTATTTAAATAATCCTTTAATTTAATCATCAATTTACTTATCTTTAATCCATCTCTTTTTTACCATTGTTCAACAGTTGTGTAATTTTTGTGTGAATTTTCCATTAGATCTATCATGTCGATCTTTTTTTTTCAAGGCTGGTCAAGTACGAACAATAACCAGTACAGAGGACCAACTCCATTTGCTGCCCAAGGAGCTAGCGGAGCACAGTGGAGTGGGGGTCCACCAAGACCTGGTGGACCTCCTACCAGTCAACAACCCCCTGGCACTCCTCAGTGGGACCAGCATCGTTACCCTCCCAGTGCACAGCCTCCATTCCAGACTCCACAACAGGTAATTATTTTACTTAATTTGATTTTTACATATTGATTCTTTAAATTTTTTTTTGTATAAATGTTTTAAGAGAAGTAGGCTTATACTCATTCATTCTATCTGTTTAAAGTAATGAAAACTTTTAGTGTCATTGTGAAGTCTTAATTGTTTTTTATTCTTTATTTTCAGTGGGGCATGACTAATATGAGCAACTCTGTTGGGCCGCAGTCAACTTTACGGGCTCCTATGGGGCCAAGACCAAATTTCAGACCAGAAAACAAACAGTTCAATCAAATGGGTTCAAATGTTGCTAGTATGAAGGTAAGCACAGAAGTGTTCAGAAAATTAGAAAATAAGTAAAATCCTCTATTTGTAGGACATTATGAGTTGTATGTTAAGTATGGGAAATTTTATTTCTGTACTCAAACTACAGTTCTGGGTTGACTGCAAGTCAAATTTTTCACAAATATTTAATCAAATATTCATTAGTATTTATGACTAGTGTATCAGGATTGAAAATATGTAAATATTTGGGAGATTATTGTATGAACATTTATTTTAATGTTCATTGTGGAGTAATAAAGAAAATCATATTTCACCGTTCTGCATTATATAAATGCATTATATAATTATTATATAATTTATGGCGTACAGCTTGTACAATAAGAAGTTATTGATGTTAGAAACTGTCAAAAGACCATTTGAAATATATATTTAAAAAAAAAAAACTAGCATTTAATTAATAAGAATATTTCAATTATAGCATACATTAAAATTACCAACTGAAGTTAACATACAAATAAAACTTGACAAGCAAGTCTGATCACATGATGTAAAATACAATACTTTATCAGGAAAAAATATATTAAAAACAAAATTATAGATTTCTTTTGTAATTTTTTAAAATAATTTTTTTTAACTGAAGTAATATCAGTGAAATTAAAAACATAAAATCTGTAATTAAACTTACTTTGGTGGTACTTCACAAGTGTTTATGACAATCTTTTCTTATGTATTTTTATTTTATTTTCATAGAAAGTGATAAAATATGGAGATCAATTCTAAACACGTCATGTATAGGTCAATTAATAGAACCTAACTAAAGAGTATGGTGGCTCTCTGTTCAGGATTACTAGCCGAGATGTGCTGGGCATTGATGTTTTTAACATTCTTTTATTTGATAATAATGTATTACTCATTTTCATTACATTGTTATGCGTAAGATATTAAAAATCTTATTTTTGTTTTGTTAAATTTAGCAGGGCCAGGGTGTAGCTGTACAGACTGGAGTAAAACGAGAAATGGTGTTCCCAGTAGAAAGTGTAGAGGCTGTAACACCAGTATTGTATAAAAGACGTCGTCTGACGAAACAGGATGTAGCACCGGTCGATGCATGGCGTGTAATGATGGCTCTCCGTTCAGGATTAATAGCCGAGACGTGCTGGGCATTAGATGTTTTAAACATTCTTTTATTCGATGATAATGCTATTACTTATTTTGGTCTGATACATCTGCCTGGGTTGCTAGATACCTTGCTTGAGCATTTCCGTCGTGCCCTTAATGACATGCTGGAGCCACCAGAAGAAACTGTTGCACGGCAATGGTAAGATTAGAATAATTAAAAATTTATTATTGGATGTAAGGAAATAATTGCATGTTTGGGTTAATCGCCATTGAGAATCATACTTCTCCTGTGTAAGAGTTTGTATGTCAGGACGTGTATGGTTTTTTTTTAGTTAAATTAAGTGATTTGTCAGAAGTACACTCTGTTATTTTTTTTAAAGCTTTTATTTAATTTTGATTAAAATAGTTAGTTCTGATTTAATTAAAATTGATGAATTTTCTTCTCATGTTTCTTACATAGTTCTTGTCAATTCTTGCTGTTGTTTAAAGTGAATAATTTTCTTAGCTGTATGCTTCAGTTAGTAATTTTCTATCACCATATGAAAAAAGGTAAAATTTAAATTCTTATATCATACCATCAGCTAAATAAAATATCCCTAGCTATTTTCTTTTGTGTATGCTAATATAGTGGAAAACCTGGTAAAAAATAAATAATGTGTACCGTGACTGAACATAAAGTATTACAAGTTCCTACCAACAGGTGGTATGTGTTGTTATAACTTGTATGGGTAATACAGTTGTAACCCACCGGGTTGGTCTAGTGGTTAACGCGTCTTCCCAAATCAGCTGATTTGGAAGTCCAGAGTTACAGTGTTCAATTCCTAGTAAAGCCAGTTATTTTTACACGGATTTGAATACTAGATCGTGGATACCGGTGTTCTTTGGTGGTTGGGTTTCAATTAACCACACATCTCAGGAATGGTCGAACTGAGATTGTACAAGACTACACTTCATTTACACTCATACATATCATCCTCATTCATCCTCTGAAGAATTATCTAAACGGTAGTTACCAGAGGCTAAACAGGAAAAAGAAAAGGGTAATACAGTTGTAACCGATATAAGCTATGTCAATTTGAAAAATTTCATAACTGCATAAAACTGTGAGCATTCTACTCACTCAAGCATTGTTTAAGTAGGAGAAGTCCAGTCTTGCTCTGAGAAAGAGAATAGAGCAAGGTATAAGACATGGTATTCATATGTTATATCTTTACTTCCCATTGTATCAGACATTTTACTACCAAAAGCTAAGTACAAAATTATCACATGTTGTTCATTTTAATACAATACTTACTGTATAAGCTACCATTTGCTTACACAGTTCATAGTAACAGAATCATTTTATTCATACTAGATTCTCTTTGGTTAAGAAATTGAAAAACTAAATAAAAATTAAATTGAATAAAGTACCTTTCTGATATGATTCCTCATGTGTCATTTTTGTTAAACATTTGCAGTAACTTTCAGTGACCACTTGACTCAGTGAGACTTTGGTGCTGGTATTAGTAGATAATGACATTGAGTAAACAGTGCAAGTTAAACATCTATGAAGGTATGATGAACTGAAAATAGTGATTGAGAAAATGTATTACTTTTTAATGTTGATTGCCAATTTTAGATTCTAAGAGGTAAAATTTACGACCCTGACAGTAAATTTGAATGATGCATTATAAATAAAATAGTGTTGAATTGTGTATAAAAGTAACATAAATTAAATCATAGCATCAAATAAAGTAAAAAAATTAATTGTGAGACCAGTAAAACTAAAAGAATAGATAAGTTGTCTGTCAAGACTACATTCCAGGCATGTAAATATGAAACCGGAATTTTTGTGTAGAAAATACACATTTATTGTATGAAATGATAAAAAATATTTTATTTGAAATATTGTCCATCACCAGCCTTACATTTTTTTCATCTCTCTAACAATTTATAAATGCCACGCCAAAAAAACTGTTGTTCTTTTGAGGCAAACCCGTCTTCAAGCCATTTTCGTACATTTTTATAAGAAGTGAAGCGCTGCTCAGCAAGTACGTGTTCTATCGATGCAAATAAATAATTTTCAGATGGAGCCAAGTCTGTTGAGTAAGCCGCCTGCAAAAGTATTTCCCTAGTGAATGCTGCAATCATTTCCTTGACCGGTTTTGTTGTGTGTGATGGTACATTATCATGAAGCAAAATCACTTTGTGTTGCCTTTTTTTATGTTCTGGTCATATTTCATGCAATGCTTGATTCAGATCAATCATTTATTGTCAGTAGCGTTCAGTATTAACGGTTTTGCCAGGTTTTAGCAGCTCATAATTGATCACACCCTTCTACTCCCAGCAAACACAGAGCATTGTCTTCTTTCTGTAGCGATTTGGCCTTGAAATTGATGTCAATGGTTTGCCTGGAGTTAACCATGATCTTTTACGCTTAGGATTTTCGAAGTATATCCACTCTTCATCACCTGTCACAATTCGATGGAGAAAAGACTTTTTTTTGTACCTGATAAACAGCATTTCGAAAGTGGTTTTTCAGTTTTATGGCTGTTTCATTTAGTTCATTTGGAACCCATTTTCTGAATCTTTCCTATGGCTTTCAAACGTATGGAGATGCTTCCATGTTACATTTAATTGATCCGCAAGTTGTTGCATTAGAGCATCATCCTCATCCAGCAGTGCTTGGAATTCGCTATTTTCAAACTTTTTCGCTGGTCTTCCACGTTCTTCGTTTCTTACATGAAAATCACCACTTTTGAATTTTTTTTTAACCACACAAAGCATTGTGATTTACCAAGAGCATGCTCACCATAAGCTTCAACAAGCAATCGCAGTTTTCTTTAAACAGTAACAGAAAATTAATGCTGTCCGCAAATTGTAGTTTGTAGGTACAAAACTCTACATGTTCAATGCTAATTAAAACTATGCTGTTGTATGAAACCTGTATTGTTGTGAATTGAAAATCTTTGTCAGTTGTCAAAGAAAGATAATGAAGCCAATGCTGCGGTTTGATGGTAACTGCATTGAGAGCTAGGGCTATCTATGGCAAATTCCAGTTTCATATTTGCACACCTGGTAGAGTTAATATGTGTTGTAATTTTCAGATAACTTTTATCCATTTTGTTCACTTTTCACATTTTTATCTGTGCCCCTTAAAAAAGAAATGGTTTCCTTCATTTTGTTTTCCCTCAGTTTCTCCCATGTATTTTTTAACTGTTCTATTTGCCCTTTGATTTTCTTTTAATTGTAAATATTCATGTTACGACATTGAATTTATATATTCATTATAAATATATTATATAATATATTCGCATTCATATATATATATATATATATATATATATATATATATATATATATATATATATATATATATATATATTAAAATGAATATATTTTCTATAACAACTGAATTAGAATATATGTACAGCAACTTAATTGTGTTAATCATTTTTACAGACTACTAATCATTGCCATCAGGAATTCAGTTCGGTTGTTGTAACATTTAACAAATTCTTGAATTAAATTATTAGCTCATTTTTTGGATCCTGGAAAGATTATAATTTGCACCTGTTACAACCAATTGCTTCCACAGCATCTGAAATTTTTAAGGGAGTTGCATTATTATAAAATGAATGAGAAGTCATCATTTCAGTTGTTGAGATTAATGTTTAGTATACATACCGGTTCTTATAGATCACCAAGTTTAGTATTTTTTTTTATGGGTGGTTATACAGTTCAGTATTCTGTTGGCGTTTAGTAACTTATGACAATGGTATTCAGTATGTTAGTACCTAAGAACATTAAAAGATAAATTATAGTAATTGTTAAAATAGCTTACATTAAAAATGGATGTTTTTACTATTGTAGCAACCTTCTAAATAAGTACATCTTTTTCCAAGTGTAGCAGCAAGTATCCATTACATGCTGTGTTAGCAATTTTTGTTGTATACTTCTCATAGAATTTCAATATAAATATTCTGTTAAGTTGAATTTAGGAAGAATATCATGAAAAACAAGTTTTTTTAACAAAAAAATTTTAATTTAAAAATTATGTTAGGTCATGCTTGAATGGATTATAGTGTATAATTGACCATTGAATTTAATTAAATATAGCTCATTATTAAATTTTCAAAAAAAATACTCATATTGGACTCGCCACATTTTGATATAGCTCATTATTAAATTTTCAAAAAAAATACTCATATTGGACTCGCCACATTTTGATATACAGGTGATTCAAAGAAACGGGAAATTTTAGAAATTAAATAACAATGAAAATTTTTTTAGAAAATGAATTTTATTTCATGTAATTGTACAATGTTGCCATTTTAGGATACATACATTTTAGTTTATTTTTTAAAGATGACATCTTCCAGGTGATTTCCTCTTCTACGTAAACACTCACGAAGTCTTCGTTAAATTGTTCATGGTTTGACGTAACATCTCAACTGGAATTTACGCAATTGCTTCTCGGATCTTTGCCTTCAGTTCTTCCGTTGTAGCAGGTCTACTGTGGAACACTTGCTTTTAAGGTGACCTCACAAAAAGTAATCGCAAGCTGAGAGATCAGGCGATGTGGGAGGCCATCTAATGTCACCATTTCGTGAAATGACACGTTGTCCAAACAATCGGTGTACAGCTGTCATCGATATTCGTACAGTATGTGACATTGCTTTGTCTTGTTGAAACCAGGCTGTGTTAAGAATTGGTGGAAATCTCTTTTGTTGTTTCACAACAAAGGTTTCAAGCATGGCTACGTAACAAGCCGACGTCACTGTAAGATGACATAGCACACCACACAGTCACTTTCTGGCTGTGCATCGGACGCTGGTGTAGCTGCGTAAGATTTTCTTGTGTCCAGTATCTGAAATTTTGCTTGTTAACAAATCCACTGAGGTGAAAATGCGCTTCGTCTAACATCCACAGTTCGTGAACAAACTCTTCGTTATCATTTATCTACTGAAGCATTACATTACAGAATTGTGCTCGCACAACTGCATCGTTCGGTTTCAGTTCCTGGACGATCTGCAACTTGTATGGATGGTAATGCAAGTCCTTCACTAACATTATTCGAACACTTGAACTATGCAATTGTAAAGATGCTGAGAGACGACGACGGATTGACCGATGTGGACTTCGTGTGATCTTGTAAAGCTTGAACATTCTGTGGTGTACGGACGGTTCGCTCACGGCCTGGAGGTTTCTTTTTCATTGCCGAACCAGTTTCCTCAAAATTAGATATCCATGTTTTAATTGCATGTGCTGATGGAACACGGTCGTACCGTCCCAGATTAAAATGACGGAAAAATTCTCTATGCGCTCCACACTGTCATTGTTTTTGTAAAACGCTTTGGTAGCAAATGCACGTTGCGCACCACTCCAAGGATCCATGAAAACTAAATGGCAGGTTAGGCTAGAGAGGCTGGTGCCACTTATCAAGTGGTACCAATCGCCCACGGCTACCAACACAACTTTCAAAATTTCTCATTTCTTTGAATCACCTGTATTATGTTTGATAAACAAAAAGCCAATTAAAGACTTCATGATCAGTAATTTAAATTCATGTTGTATAATTGTAGGTAACATGAATAAATATTCGGTACCTTTGTTACATTGTTTTTAATAAAATTAAGTCAAACATTTCATTTTATTTCTCTAAGTACAATTTTAACTGTTCATCAGCTTATATTACTTGGCATAACATATTTAGAAATTTTTTCATTGAATACAATTGCTTTTCTTGTTTTCTAGGTATGAGAGACCTATTGTAGAAGAGAAAGATGTTGATTTGGGCTGTGTGGAGAAGCCACCCGATCCACGGGATAGAGTCACATTTTTAAAGGGCCCAGACCACACGCTTCGGACGCGTCGGGGCATACCTGTTTCGGTTGTGCCGGCTCAAGAAGATATATTTGTGCTGGATACACGGCGATCCTGGGATACAGAAGATATCGTGGAGGAAGGATGTGACCAGGACTTTACCAAGTATATTGTGCCGTGCTTCCGTGGTGATTTTGGGATTGTGCCGTTTGTGCGTGTTTTGGAAGATAAGGAACCTAAAAAGAAGGAATCAACAAGTGATAACAGGACTAATAATAATAATAAACCCATAATTAGTGAAGTGTGTACGCGAATTAAGAAAGAGGAAGGTGAAATTAAAAAAGAACCTGAAGTGAAAAAAGAAGAACCAGAATCGAATCCACTTGCCGATCGTATAAGAGATCCAGCAGGGACGTTGAAGAGGAGGAAAGTGTCTGATTATGAGGATGAATGTTATTCAAGAGATGAGGCAAGCTTGTCATTAGTGACGGAAAGTCAGGATGCGATCGCTAGAAGATGTATATGTCTATCAAATATATTACGGAACCTCACTTTTGTGCCTGGGAATGAGCATGAATTTGCTAAAAACATGACATTCCTAGGTCTATTGGGGAAACTGTTATTGATGCATCATGAGCATCCGTTGCGAACACAAAAGCAAAGGAATTATGACAGAGAGGAAGATGCTGATTTTGGCGATTGCTGTTCTTCTTTACAAGGCGATGGCGAATGGTGGTGGGAATTTCTTCATCATTTACGTGAAAATGCGCTTGTCTGTGCTGCAAATATCGCTGGATATGTTGATTTGGAGCCCTGCTCAGAGGATATTTCTCGACCATTGTTAGACGGCCTTTTACACTGGGCAGTCTGCCCTGCAGCCCAGGGACAGGATCCTTTTCCAACAGTTGGACCGTCATCTATGTTATCTCCCCAGAGGCTGGCTTTAGAAGCACTAACCAAGCTTTGTGTGACAGATGCTAATGTCGACTTAGTTATAGCAACACCTCCATATTCTAGGCTTGAGCGGCTATGTGCTGTTCTTACAAGACTTCTGTGTCGCAGTGAAGAACAAGTAAGTTCTATTTTTCTTACTTTTGATTGCCTTGTATTATATTTTTTACAGCCATTGGGGGTATAAACCTTTTATGTCAAACCTTTCATAAACATAATATTCATTTGCTGGATATTTTCCATACATAATTTATTGAATGTATATCACCCTGAATAGCTTATTTATTTGTTATATGAATGAAATTTTTTTTAATTTTTAAGAAAGCAAATGAATATATATATATATATATTGTCATAATTGGAAAAAAATGTTTACCGTCCTATAAATTTTATTTTATTAATGACTAAACTATTCCTCCGCAGTATGCCCTGACTGCTTCTCTATTCTTTAGCGGTTTCTGTATATAATTTTTCACTTGAATGTTTCTTTGTGACGACCATTTCTTTTCTCTTCCTTTTAGATTTTATATTTCAATTTTTGTGTAATGCTGTCCAGAAACATTAAGTAAGTAAAATTATTTGTTTATGAATCACATCTGAGGATACATGACTACACCCAAATATTATATAAAAACTTTTTTTGTAATTTCTTGTTTATTATATAAGGTTTTATTCAATATACTATCACCTTAGAGGTGCTGTCAGAATTCTAGAAAATTTGAGTGCATCTTCTATTTTTTTAATGCACAAATTAAATTTATTTTTTTACCTTGTAGTTTCTACACAGTCTAGGTGGTGTCAGTAGTTAAAAAATCTTGTCCAATTTTATTATCTAGAAGAAAAAAAGGCAAGGCAAGGCAAGTAAAATCCAGCAATAGAAACTTTGAAAAATGCCTTAATTTTGGAGTTCTAAAAACTCTGCCCAATGAGAGCTGTCAGTTACCTACTTTTGTATCTGTAGAACATTCAGATGTACCTAATGTTATTTAAGCACATTGTGGGTTTTGACTGTGGCTTTTTGCACTTTCAAACAAATTTAATGTACATATTCTGTTTCTTACATCTGCCATTTTCAATGAACACAACTTACATGCCTAATTCATAGAAATTTAAACCACGCATGATGTTGCTGTGTATACTGTAACAAAATCAGAACATTTTGGTAAATATAGTATACAATTAAGAATTTAGAAAGTGTAAAGGGCATCCTGCTGTAGAATTGGTGAGTAACTAATTTGTTTGAATAATTTATGTTATTTCTTTATGATTTACGGTGTGTTGTAATGATCTTTTTTTTTTTAAAAGCATTAATATTAAAGTAAAAATGTGTAAACTTTATTGGTTGTTTTGATTAAGAGACTAAAATATTTTGAAATTAAAAGAATGAAAAAGATATGATGAGGACGTGATTAAAAGTGAAATCTGCTAAAACTATAAGTACATTTTATGTAGCAATTATATTTCATTATAAAGCGATTTGTAATAAGTAGTAATGGTATTGCAGTAGTTCTAGAGCACTAACTATACTGACTGATACAGTGCTGTCAGTCTATTATTAGTTAGCTTGATATTTTAAAACTGCATAGACCTCTGCTAGATTTTGTTTCGACTTACTCTGAAACAATATTGCTTTATATATATATATTTGGTAATATTGAAAATGAATTTTATGTGTACAAAATTATGCGAAGTTTCTATGATTCAAATTTATTTAATTCCTTAATTAAAGTAACAGGAGGTAGTGTTTATGCATTTTATTCTCTTATATACAGGTTGTATATTGAGGAGGACTGTATAGTTTATTATTATCCTTCATGTATACTTTGTGATTTACCCATTCTGTAATATATTGAGACACATAATAATTTATTCTTAAAACAAGGAGAAAGTGGCAACATATAGCGGTTGTCATTTTTAAATTAATTTTGTGAACATCAAAAAATCATATTTTATTATAATTTTCTTTTGGAAATCTTTGGATTTTCATCAAAGGGTTTATCATTGATATTTTCATAACAGTATAAAATTATACTGTTATGTTTTTTAGCATTTGATGTGAATGGTACTGTACAGAGAAATAAATTACAATATTTGCATTAGACTACATGGTAGAAGTTGGTCATCCTAGTTGGCCTTAATGCTTTTAAGCTTTTGTAAAAATTATTTAAATTTTGGTGGTAATGCTAGTATGATTTTCATCTGTGTTTAGGTAGGTCACTGTACCAGCTGAATTTATTTAAGAGTACATATATTTTTAATTTATATACCTTTATGCAGAGTATTTGAACTGAAATGATAAAATTTTTTTACAGGTGCTTCGAGAATTTGCTGTGAATTTACTGCATTACCTTGCGGCAGCTGACAGCGCTATGGCTCGTACAATTGCACTTCAGAGTCCTTGTGTATCATTACTGGTAGCATTCATAGAGCAGGCTGAAGCTAGCGCTCTTGGAGTAGCAAATCAGCACGGTATTAATGCACTTCGTGATAACCCGGACTGTATGGGAACCAGTTTAGATATGTTACGTCGAACAGCACGCACTCTTCTACACTTATCAAAACATCCTGACAACCGGCCGCTATTTTTACAGCAGGAACAACGACTGCTAGCTCTAGTAATGTCACAGATCCTAGATCAACAGGTCGCTGCACTCATATCCAGGGTTTTGTTTCATTGCTCCAGACCCTCATCTACGTAGAATGTAGATAATTATAATTATTATTATTATTAGACTTTAGACTGTCGTGTATATGTACAGCGAACTGTACTGTTGTTTTTTTTTAATATATAAATATATATATATATATATATATATATATATATAAAGTGGTATGTGAGTTCTTCGTAGCGTTATAGAAGACTGATCGGCCATTTATTTAATTGTGTATAAAAATTTTTGAGCAAAGCGGCTTAAAGGGATCATTGTTTAACAAATGAACATTACAATTATTGTGTGTGCACAAGAAGCAGCCATCGATTATAATCAGCAGAGTGTGATATATATATATATATATGAATAAATATATATACATTATGTATATGCACTATATAATTGTATGTGTGGAAGATTTAATGAAATACTGTTTGATTTATTGGATGGAGTTACTTAAAAAATAATAATAATAATGAACAATTTGACACTTGTGATTTTAGTTTTCCTGAATATTATTAAAATATAAAGAAAACACATTAGATTAATCTATATTGAAATTGACTTATAGGAAATGATATTGTAATATATAAATATATATATTAAAATAAAAAAAGATATATGATCAATTCCAGGAAATTATGGAACTTCTAGGTACTTGTATTTATTTAGTTTTATCGATAACTTGAAAGGCCCGTTGTTGTTGTTTATATCAGCGTATGGGCATGTATGTTCGGTCTATTGAAAACATGATTGTGCGGTGGCTTATATAAACAAAACAAAAAAGAGACTTAAGTGTGTTAATAATAATAATGACATTTATTATTTGTTGTTTTTTCTTTTTTTTCTTTTTTAATACTCTGTGTTTTCATTAATTTACCAACAATTTTTAATTACCCTCTCCTTTAATGACTTATCACTGAATTTTTTTTTAATTGACCTAGGATTTTGTTTTTCAGTTTTTTATTTTTATCTTCAATTTTTATTTCTTCCTATACTATATAAATTTTCGTAAATTTTTCTCATCAATTGGAATATGTTTACTTATTATATAAATGCTTTATATATGTATGATTAATTTAAAATAAATGTAAATAAATAAGACGAATTAAAAGGAATATATTATAATGTCTATCAGTCAGTCAGTCTTAGAACCTTATATTCATTTTGTTCCTGTGAATTTTTTATTGTTATTATTTTATTCATGATTACAATGAGACAAAAAAAATATGTGAATATTATTATTATTACTACATAAAAAAAAAATAAAAAAAATAAGACAAAACAAATGAAATTAGTGAAATAATATAACATGTTATTGTAATTATTAATTTTTCTGCTTTTAAGTGCAATAACAATATTTTCTTTTTTTTCTTTTATTAATTAACAGGTATTATTTATATTTAATTAAAGTAATACGATGGGTTTAAAATTTCATACCATTTAATTATTTTTATTGTTGTTAATAATTAAAAGAATGTGTATTATTATATAAATTGAACTGTATTAATAAGATTTAATTTTAAAACAAAAAGAAACTATTTGTGTATATTTAATTAATTTCGTTTATCTTTTTTTCATATTGTAGAATTTTGTACACCGATAATACCTGATATTTATATTATGTAGAAGCAATCAATTTTTTTTTTTATTTATTATTTTTAATATAATTATTTTTATTATTAAAAATTTTTATCATTGTACATTGTTTATTATTATAATTAATATTGTAAAATTATAATAAAGTATTAGAATTTTTTTAATTTAATTTATTAAGTTTTAAGTGAGTAAATATGATAATTATTATTATAATAATAATGCAGTGTTGCTGGATTTTATTTAATAGAAAAAGGGGAGGTTTTATAATAGGGAATTTGGTGATAAAAGTATAATAATTGAAATATAAAAAAATATTAAAAAACAAAAAAATTTTAAAAAATAGTAAAGAATACCAAACAAGAATTTGACAGTTAAGTGTTAAATATTTTTTAGTTGATAAATAATATGTTTTAGTTAGAATTATTATTATGATTATTATTATTACATTTGTGCATTTAGCACTTATTGAAAATAAATACTGCTAATAAACGCTATATGATGTATTGTATTATGTATTCTTATATAAATTTCACCAGGAATTTTCTTAACAAAATATCATCCATCATTCTTTAATTAAAAAAAAAGAAAGAAAAAGCTGATTCCTTTTAATAGTATTAAAAAGTAATGTTATGAACCCTTTTATATATATTATATATATAATAATTGTATATACTGGTTATTGTATATAATTTGACACCTTCACAGTGGAATAGTTTTACACATACAAATATATATATTATTTTATTTTTTTCTCCCTAAATTATTTACTGTGAGGTAATATAAATTTCATTTATTTTAGATGTGGTAAATAAAAATTGTTTTGCCCTTTAAGATAAATATTTTTCTTTGTTCATATATTTTTTTTTTAGGTCAGTATGTAAAAAAATGAACCAAATAGATTGATTGCACACAGCCGTATTATAAATAGATAAACCTATGAAATATAAATATATATATATATATGTGTGTATGTATATGCACAGTTATATATTTACTTAAACAAAAAGATGAACATTTTTTAACTTTTCATGGCGAGAAAAAACTTTATCCTTTAGGATGGTTTGGTTATTATATCTAATAGTTATTATTTATACTTAAATGTGAAAATATGTTTTATTACTACTACTTCTTAATAAAAAGTATACATGTATGATACATTTTATATACTTTATGGAAATAAAATTTGAAAAAATATATCTATATATTTCAACAAAAAAAGATAACGAAAAAAGATTGTATATACTTTTAAGAATATTTACTATTAATTATTAAGTTTACAATAATGAACTGTATTTTTTTTATTATTTGTTATTATTATGATCATTATTGCGACTATTTACTACTATTGCTACTACTACTACTACTACTACTACTACTACTACTGGATATTGTGAATAATATTATGATTTATATTGTGTATACAATCTTTCTAGAATGATTTAATTCTAAATATAATTCTTCATGAAGATTTAATTATGATTGACGATGATTATTATTATAATGGTGATATATGAATTAACAGCTTGTGAAGACTGTTCTCTAATTAATTAATTGAATTTTATACATATTAATATAAAAAAAATATTAAATATTAAATTTATATATGGAAACCATGTATGCATAAAAAAGAATTAGTAAATAAAGTAATGTTTCAATTAGTGTTATCAGAAATTGCCATCCATTTAAAAAAAAAAAAAAATATTGATCTTGTGTTAAACAAAATACGTCATTGCAGTTGTGTGTAGATGTACAGCCATGATTGATTATTTTTTTCCAGTTTAGCTTAATACATCAGCCTTATATTTATAGTCAAAATCGTAAAACTGTAACTTTTTAGAATAAATCATTTTGTTAAATGTCAGTCGACAGTAAACCATGAGTAAATGAACAAGAAAGTTGTGTAATATCATATAATATACATTACATTGCTTAATACATTCAGTATTTAATGATAGTTACAACCAATACATTGGCCGTGGACATATTGGAATTGGATATTTATTGCAACTTAAATGTGTGTCTTGCTTATTTAGTCTACGTCTTACTTCAAATGATAAGTAACTGGTATTGTGTATATTTAAAGTTTTGAGCAATGTCTGCCTTAAGGTTTTATGTGTGGAATGTTACCATCAAACCTTTTGACAGGTGAAAGTACCTAGAATGTTGTGTCATTAATGAATTTTCACCAAAACAAACTATAACTCATTAAATGTTATTTTTGTTTACTTATAATATGACATTTCCAAACCAAATTTCAGATATGCCTTAGCTATGTACTTTTTTTGTACACTGTCATCCAATACTGACATATTGGTTTTATTTTTGTGATAAATTCACGTATGATATGGAAATTTTATAGTATGAAAAAAAATCACTCCTGATTGGGATTCAAACCCAGAACTTAGACGAAAGGCAGAGATGATGCTACCACACTGTCACATAGAAGTTGATGGATTAATTTTTTAGTGCAAATTTTTCTTTGGCTTATGTATTGGTTGTGTATCTATGATACAACAGTGGTTGCCATTTATTGTAATCATGGGCTAGTTATCAAATCTGTTGCTTATAAATTTTTTAAAGGCCTGATCAAATATTAATATATTTTGGAGTATATATATATGAATAACATATATTTACTTAAATAGCATAAAAGTATTCTATTGTATAAAAAAAATCACCATTTTGCGTACTGTAATCATTTTGTATTACTGAGAAAGTTTAATTGCAGAAGAATGTTTGGAAGAAAATATCCTCTGTACATGCCAAAAGACAATTATGAAGATTGTATGGCAATAGAAAAACATGTTACTGTAGAGATAATGTGAAGACTAAGAAACAGAGAAGATGGTGCTGATATTTGTGAAGAAATTTTACTGATAAGAATGAACAAAGAAATAAAACAAACTTTATGAATTCTTCAGTAGTACCGAGTGATTCAGAAAACACTTAACTGCAACTTTAATTGTATATATAAATTTATTTAACAGATTTGATTGAGGTCTCATTTCACAGTAAAACACATCAAGTTTTAACTTGTGTAGTTCATTAGTATCAAATTTGGCCACCAGTGTTGTTAAAAATTGATGCATTTACTGGTGTGGAACATGCTCGCTATGTGTTTTGGTTTCATGATTTGCAGTCAGCAACTACAGTTCTGAACAGTTTTTGTAGAAAGTATGGTAGGGGGAGCCTCCTAGTAGGCATAAAATTTACTTTTGACACCAAATCCTCATTGAGACAGGTTGTTCTGTTAAACATACAAAATTGCCAGGAAGCCCACAGTTGAGCTGCTGTGGAACAGCTCAGAGAAAGCTTTGCGCGTAGTCCAAAGACATCAGATCAGCTAGACATGCATCACGTGAGACTAGCAGTCTACAAACAAATGTTTGGCATGTATTACGTAAACAATTGCACTTGAAGCCGTACAAACTAACTGTGGTTCAACACATTACAGAGATGACAAAGTTGCTCGGCTGCAGTTTTGTGTGGAAATAATGGATGGAATTGCGAACTACACATTTTTAGACAATGTAAGTTTTAGTGATGAGTGAACGTTTCACATCCACTGTCAGGGTGTACACCCATAAATGTCGAATATGGGGTAGCAAAAACCCTCATGAAACTTAGCAGCACATTCGTTATTGCCCTAAGGTCAATGTTTTTTGTGTCCTAAGAAAAACAAAGACTGTGTGGCCTGCCCTTCCAGAGGGCAACCATAAATTATACAGTTTATCTAGATTTCCTTCAAAATATTCTAATTCCTCAATTAGACAATGATAACAAAGTAATGACGCCATTACTATCAGCAAGACAGGGCACCACTTCATCACCATTGATAAGTCAGATTTTCTTGATATTTGATTCCCGGGTTGGTGGATTGGTCATGAAGTACAATTCCATGGCCACTTTGCTCCCCAGATTGATTTTTTCTTGTGGGTTTTCATTAAAGATTGGGTTTATGTACCACCTTTGCCTGCTGATCTTCTTGAGCTAAGACTTAAAATTAATGCTACAGCTGCAGCGGGAATGCTCGACTTGCTGAAATGAGAACTCAATCGAATCTTAAGTTATCTCAGTAAATTTTTATATGCTGTTAAAGTCCTTTTTGAATCGCTCAGTATGTCTTGCAGAAAGCTGAAGATTTTAATTGAAGATGTTTATTAGTAATGTAATTAGACAGCAAACAAATGAATTTGTAAAATATATTTCAGCAGCAGTACATTTCCTTGTTTACATATTCAATATTTATGTTTAATATGGATGTACTTCAGTTTTCAAACTTGTTACGGTATTACTTTTCAAAAAATTTGCTATAGAATTGATATCCTGTATGCCTGTGTTACTTTTAAACCAAACATATCCTACAAAGATTAACTTCTGTTTTTATTTAATTTGTATTAAAGTATGAAGTCTCAAAATTATGATTGCAACAAAATACAAAATATGGTATGATTTGGTAAATTAATATGTACAAGTACATATATTTTTGATCAATCATGATATATGTTTTGTATTGGTATAAACTAGTAAAATACTGCTTTTTTAAAGTTTTATACGTCTAATTTAAAAAATATAACAGTGCCTTCGGTTATCGTTATGTCATTAAAAAAATTAGCGTCCTTTGTTATCACATTAAATGGCAGCCACTGAATATGTTTATTATTGGGAAGTAACTAGCCACATCACAACACAAGTAAAAGCTACACGACTATCTAAAAACATCTAGTGCTTCTTGGGCTTTGTACAACTACCAGATTACTACCTTAGCTCAGATAGGTTATTATGGTTTTCGGACAGGTTCATAGACATTACTACTACCCAGAACAATATTAACAATGCAACTAACGTTTGCACTCCAAATGTTTCCATATTTTCAGCAATTAGCCACTGAAGCATAAAACATCGTGGAATGAAAGGTTTACAGGCAAGCAAAAAGGTTTAACTACTGAAAAAGTGATACAGTACAAATAAACCTTCAAAGGTATGTTTCAATTCCATTCTAAGTGTGTGTGTGCTTATCTTGCCACAATTTCTCAGATCAAAGTATTTTTACCCAGGATGGGAGCAGCACTGGCCATTGAATTTTATATTAAGCAGCATATAGGTAAATTGAAATAGTTCTCCCCTTCTCTTTACTAAAAATCCAAATAAGTTCATGGGCTTCCACAAGAAAACTCTTTGTTGGAAGTACTCAAGCCAGATACATTTAATGACTAAATGAAGCAGAAATTTCAAACTAAACATGCCCATACATTTTCTTGATCTTTTCTCAAAACATTAAAAAGTGCAAACTGTTATGTTTTAAGTAGAAGAATGAAAACTAAATTCTGATATTTTTGGATAAGAAGTAATTTAAATCCACAAAGCTGTATAATTTTCTGAAAATTTCAGTTTGATTCAGGTGGTATTGTAAACTTTCAATCAGGTGGTTTTGTAAGATTTCAAATCTTTGAACATTTAAGAGGTGCTCGAGTCCCCTCTTAGTAAAAAATTTATTTATTATCAGAGATCCAGTTAAGCTGATTTTTTGAGTGAAGATAACATAAATTTTATATAATATATTTTGTTGTTCATAAATTCATCTTTTATTATTATGATAATTATGGCAAATGGTAGCAATTAATGGTGTAGACCTTAGCATGGTTCTCACAGGCAGGAAATATAATCTTAGCAAAAGACTTTAAGAGAATTCCATTTTTGTTATTGAATTAAGCTTAATAATGTTAGTTATTACTAAAGAATTTTTTAAGTAATGCTAAAATATATTTGATATACGAGGGTGGTTCAGAAAGTAAACCTCCATTGTAGCATAGCGCTAGTAGTAGTGTTAGTGGCGCCGCCATTGACACATTGGTATACTTTGTGAATCAGTGTGTCAGTGTGAGCCACATGCAGAAGCCCATTCGCTTGTTATAATATACAAACATGACTGCTGCAATAGAAAATTCCATGAAATCCAAAATTCCATGAAATCCCAAATATTATGAGTGACATTGTAGTGTAGCATTGGGTCCGATTTAAAAAAAATAGAAAGACAAACATTCATGAAAAAGAGAAGAGTGGTAGGCCTTCTGTTGAGAGTGATGATCTTGTCAGTGAAATTGCCGAAAAAGTGTGTGAAAATCAAGAGTCACCATCTCTGAATTTTCCGAACAATTCCTGCAAATTTCTTGTACAGTTTTGTACAAGATTGTCACCGATAAATTAGTCTACTGGAAGTTCATGCTTGGTGGGTTCCAAAAATCCTCACAGAGATCCATCGAACCAAATAAGTAGGCTTTGCCTTAGACATCTTTTCACACTGACACAGAAGGAGAAGGTTTTTTTGAAGAGAATTGTGACTTGGGTGGTCTACATGATTGCTGAAACAAAAAAACAGTCTATGGCCTGGGGCCATACCAGTTCTCCATGAAGCCAAACTTTGTCAGCAAGGAAAATTATGGCTATGGTTTTTTGGGGTGCCAAGGGAGTTTTTCTAGTTGATTTTATAGGACGTGGTTTGACAATTACTTCAGCAGTCTACTGTAAAGCTTTGAAGAAACTTAAGCAAGCCATTCAGAACTAACGTGATATACTGTCATCCAATACTTTTTTTTACATGACGATGCTCACTCTCGCAGTGCATGAAAAACATCTGAATCAATTCCAATGGGAAATTTTTGATTATCTGCCTTACAGCCCATACTTGGCGCCGAGTGATTTTTATCTCTTTACTCACAGAAGAAATGGCTTTTGTTGCAGCACTTCAATGACAACAACAAATTTCAAAATGCCATGAAAGGTTGGCTAGTTACTCAGGCAGCTGAATTATATGAAGAAGGTATTTGTAAATTAGTGAAATGCTATGATAAATGCTTGAATTTAAATTCCGACTATGTTGGAAAATAGTTAAAAGCTGTAGTTTTAAGTTGTACATAGTAAAATATTTTTGTCTATGCAGGTTTTTTATTTACAGCCAAATGGAGGTTACTTTTCGAACCGCCCTCGTACTTTCCTGGCGACCCCATTGCCCATCACATTGCAGATATGTGCATCAAGCAGCCATTAATATGTCAAGTTCTTAGTTACATTCCCTAATTATTTCTTTATATTAAAGGAGAAATATTGCAAATTACAGTTAATTTTTTCACTGGTTAAATTTTTATAGAGTTACTGTTGAAAAATGTAAAGGTTGTTAACTGTTTTCTTGAAATTTCTCTCAAGCCACAATTAATGTTTTATTGTATTTTAGGTAATAAATTGCTTTTAAATGGCATCTAAAAAGACTGTTTAATGACCAGTGGTTAGATATAAACTTACACTCAGAATTCAGTCGATTAAAAGAAGTAGAGATGAGTATCATGCTTTTTGTGATGTGTGTAAAAAACATTTTGGACTGGACAGTATAGGTCAAAAGGCAGTGACTTTGCACAATAAAGGATTGTAGCATAGTGAAATAATTAAGATAAGTAATTCTCAGACTTCACTGAAAACTATTTTATTTCCCAGTGGTACTTCAACTTAGCAGACTAAAACTTTGATCAACAGTTGTAAGAACAGTGGTTGTGATACATCCGTATGTTCTTTTCCTGGATCTTGTGGTCAGAGTAATAGCATTTCAGCAGCAAATGATATATTTGAATCCTTGACATCATTTACACAAAATAACAACACAATTACTTCTTTTTGTTATGAAGACACTGTTTCTAAGGTGGAGGTTATGTGAGTTCTCAATGTTGTACAAAATAAGTTATCCTTAAGATTATGTCAAGATATTGCTGCAACTTTTAAAATTATGTTTCATGATTGTTGTATAACATCAAAATTCCAGCTTAGAGCTACTAAATGCTGTTGTCATCAATCATGGCTTTGCACCATACTTTGATGGCATTCTGTAAAATCAGCAGTCTTCTTGTGTTAATTACGTGGTATACTTTGATTTTGTTGAAGCATTAAATAGAATTGTTCACAAAGGTCAAATGGACCTATCTGTTGCAATTTTTTGATACAGAAATAAATGAAATACAAACAAAGTATTATAACAATATATTTTTGGGTAAGTCCACTTATTAACATTTTCTCAATGGTTTCATAGAAGGTATCTCTCCTCTAGATAAAAATAAAATAATACAAATATTGGTGGATGTACCAAATTTGAATTTAAGTATTTTAAAAATGTTCAGTGATTAGCTGATAGAGGAATGCCCTGAAGGAAAGCATTTGGTAAATATTTGTGTTTGCGGTTTAGATGTTGTAAATGGAGCCACGAAAACAGGGATTGAATCTGACAAATGGAATACTCATACCTTTTTAAGAGATCTTTACTATTTGTTTAATGGTAGCCTAGCATGGTATGCTGCATTTACCTCAATCACAATAATTTTTTTTTAAAATACTACACGACTAGATGATTAGATAATGTGAAATGCTCAAAACAAGCCTTGCTAATTTTGGGTGATGTAAAGAAATTTATTGACAAATCAAAAAAATGTCAATCAAGCTATACACCATTGTAAGAACGAATTCCTAAAGAAATAAAATGTGTATATATTTTGCAGAGTAAAACATTACAATGCAGTAGCATAACATTATGAAAGTCATGACATTTTTACTAAATTTGTCAGGGAAAATGAATCTTAAAATTCGATAGGAACCCTGCTTAATCTTATGATTTAATATATTCTGAGTAATGCAACACCACTACCATACATTATTAGTATCTTATAAATAAATCTAAACACAGTACTGATCTTCAAATTTCAGACGAGGGTTACAAGAAACTACTAAAACTTTACTTACACTATGTATAATTATCATTTGGCAATAACTAGTAACTTATTAAACAGTATGAAATCCATTCTAGACTTTTCTTTTATCTGACTTTAATATTTCCTTTTTAATCCTGTATTATAACAATTAGAGACAGCTTGTGATGCTGTCAAGGAATTATAATTTTTGTGTAAAATTGTATGTTTGTAATTATTTAAAGTTTTACAGTATATGTTTGAATGATATGAATTATAAGCATCATTAAAGTTTAGTTAGGAACATGAGTATCTGTTTTGATTGTTTAAAAATGTTGAAGCCCAAACCTGTTTTATCAATGGAACACATTTTCTACGACTGAAGTATGTGCATGCAATGCTAATCGTATGTAATTACATTTCAATTAAAATTTATAATGGCAAATATTGATTTTTATAAGATTGATTTTTATTTCATTTGGAATTATTCAAAATTTTTTTATTGCATTCTACTTTATAATTTTGAAAAAATTATATAAAAATGAAGTGTATCCACATCCAGTTGTGTTTAGTGTCATTATTCGATGTGTTTATGAATAATTCTGTTTTAATCATGGCAGATAAGATGAACTGTATCAATTTTTTTCTCGATACAAAAAAGTTGATTTTATAGTGTTCAAAAGCCAACTTTTTTACTCCTGGTTCTAATATTAGCAAGGATTTTTTTCTTCAATTATCTCATTGTACATCAAACTTACTGACCCATTTATAACTACTTTTTTATACAAAAGTTCTTCTTATATACTCATGAGCTTTTGTTATTGAACCGATAGCAGTTTTGTATTCTCAGTTTAAAAAAAATATAATTTAAGAAGATTTTGTTGATAAGTTTATAAAAAAAATTAGAACTTATAATTTTTATATGACTAAATGAGAACAGTTACAATACTTTTTTATAAGCTTTCTATAGGAACTTTCCTATTGCAATATTTTTAAAAGTAAAATTTTCTCATGAAAATCAATAAGCAGAGAATATTTTCAAAAAATGACTATACCTAAATCAAAAGGCTTTGATGATTTACTTATAATTAAAATAGTTAGTTGATGTAAAAATGTACTATCGTGAGAAATTCCAACTCAAGTTATTGTAACAGCATATAATTGCACAGGTCTCGTAACATATTTATAGTTGTTTAAGATAATTCGTTTTTGTTAATTACAAAGGCTCATCTTCATCTTAAGGCACTTCATTAATACTGAGGTCCAGTTCAGATCTTGTGTAAATTTTTTTTATATAATTTGATTTGTAACACATTTTTAATTTATACTATACTTTAATTAATATATGCCTCTCTAGACCTCTATGTCACCATGTATGAATAGAAATAAACTGATACTCAAGATGTATCTAGCCATATGATATTCATCACAATTACTACTACTATCTTAAGTGTATGTAAGCAGAGGTTTGATGACAGTAATTAAGTATGGTGTGGTTGTTTAGTTGACCAATTCTTTCAACACAGTAAGTATTATATTAATACTGATGCAACCTGTACATAAAAAAATCTCAAAATAAAATTATTTATATTTTTATACTTATTTAAATCTAGACAGCACCGTGAAGTACCTTCTTTGAAGAACCACATACAGCATTCCTGAATGCAAGTGACTACAGTAAGAAGTTTATTTGTACCTGAAAAAAAGACATGGGTGTAAAGTTTGTATATATGGTTTTACTTTTGGATAACAGCCTGGACACTCTGTATTGTAAGAATAAGAAAATATGAAATCTACAGGCAGTCTTTTAAAAATCTGCAATTTGTGGATTGCCTCTTCATTATGTATTACAAATCAGAAATCAGTCGTAGGCAGACAGATTTTAATGGTAAATATGAAATTAAACAATTTTTAAATGAATAAATAAATATGTAGTAAATAAATATAATATTTAGTTTAGGATTAGATTTAAGCTAAACTCTTGACTGGTCCTGTACTAAGTTCTTCATCACTAGGGAATAGAATAAAATTGTTTTCAGATTGCTGATAATTTTCAGGCTGTTACAGATTGTAAAGTTTTAAAATGAAACTCCATTCACTTATCATCATCTTATTTTCTGTATCTGTTTTGAAAACTCGGGTGTTTATTTCTCGCTGTATATTAATGTCAAGAGGATGACAACTTAAAAACGTAGAAGTCAGAACTGATGGTTTTGTGTTACCCAGTTTACTCATTAGTGTTTTCTGATCAGTTTACATGCTGATATTGTTTTTCTAAGCAATATGCTCATTTATTGACTAGCGGTTGTTTAGAGTACATAAATGAAAAGAGATTTAATAAATTGTCATTTTCTTATCCATAGTTACTTTTAATAATCTAAATATGATGAAATATTCCAGAATATTTTTAAAAGTAAATGATTACATTAAATTTGTGATACAGTATTATTATGTGTATAACAGTTGCAGGCAACCTGATGCAAGTCACAAATTATGAGAATGACAACCATTTACTAGGATTTCTAGCACCGGTGCCTGTGGTTGGGGGGGGGGGGCTCTAAGCAAATTGAGTTTCCACTTCTTTTTTCATTAAGCTGAATATACATTAATATGAATGTTGCATACACATCAGAGCGCCAAGCTCAGAAATATGGGTGATACTCAGCATCTACAAGCGATAACCTGTGTTCTGTTCGCAATAAGGTGAACATCATTAATCAAGGAAAGCAAATTCGACTGTTGACTTTTAAACAAGTGCTGTACATTCAACAGACATAAGATACAGGGACAAGTATAAAAACAGAAATTGATATAATCTTTAAATTATGAAAAAACTTGAAATGCAAACAAGTAATCTGAAAAAGTATTAGATTTTTCATGACTAATTTAAATTACCAAAAAATATTTATTCTTAAAATAAAAAAAAATTATAAGGTTTGAACAACATACTTGAGAAGACTACCCAAAAAAATTTTAGCTTCATTTCTTTCTGAAGAATGAAATACGCTCAAAAAGTATGTTATTATTAAATTTTACATGGATTAAAATCATGTGTTTATTCAAGAATATCTTGATGAGTAATGCTGAATAGGAAGAATAGTAACAATGAACTATGAAAAACAATTCAATATTTTATCTGCATAGGGAATGCTATTCACTTGAACCATAACCATAACTATGTCAAGCCTGGCCAGCCGGTAGCGGTAATTGCATTTGTCTATACACACACCCAGATCCAGCAATAGCTGAAAAACTGGTTGGAGAAAACAAACATATATGAATGATATGCAAATATTTATTGTTTTGCTGATGATACAGCTATCGCTTAGTAGAAGGAAGCACTAATAATGAAGTATGAAAAGTTAAAAACTGGTTCAATTGTAACTTTTTGGCATTTAGCTGTAAAAAAAATCCATAGTTACACAGTTTAATAGCTAATTATGAAATTAATAAAAGTTAATAGTTCACAGCCTTAATTGTATTTGTGTTAATCCGTGCTTTAAGACTTATGTAATTCTAGATTATGCTTTGAATTGTAGTTATATGAGTGTGTACAAGGAATATATGGATGTTAATGGTAGTTATACAAAGGTTTTCTTAACAATTTTTTATTCTAAGGAATTTTTTTTTTTTAATAAAAATATATTATGGATAATTTATTGTGCATTAACACTTTTAGCGCCATGTGTATCAATCTGATACATTTTTAGCAATGTCAGAACAGCCACGTGTATAATTTTGATGCACACATAATGGTCTTAATAAATAAATAAAAATGTCTGGTCTGGGGTGAAGTTTTACTGATTTAGGCGTGGCGCTAAGAAGCCATCGGGTTGGTCTAGTGGTTAACGCGTCTTCCCAAATCAGCTGATTTGGAAGTCGAGAGTTACAGCGTTCAAGTCCTAGTAAAGCCATATATTTTTACATGGATTTGAATACTAGATCGTGGATACCGGTGTTCTTTGGTGGTTGGGTTTCAATTAACCACACATCTCAGGAATGGTCGAACTGAGAATGTACAAGACTAACACTTCATTTACACTCAATCATCCTCTGAAGAATTATCTAAACGGTAGTTACCGGAGGCTAAACAGGAAAAAGAAGGCGTGGCGCTAAGAGTGTTAATACAATTGGTGATTGAGTATGATAATATTTTATAGGCTAATTGTCATTATAGAATTTTAAAATACAAGTTTGAATTCATTAATCAAAATTGTTTGTAATCAGCCAAGAAAATTGTATTGAAACTATAGTGCTCAAGATACTTTAAATATCCTGAATACATTACTAATGACTAAAAATAGCAATCTCCATATTCTTAAATTTCAAACAGCATTATTCTAGAGGTATAGGTATGTTTCTGGTACAAAACTGTTAAATAAATATAAAAAGTTTTAACCAACCACATTTTTAATAGATTTAACTGCTACTATTACTACTTGTAATAATTTTACTTTTCTTATTGAAGTGATCTGGTTTGAATTTTTTTTAATTTTCTTGTCACTTATTTATTGATGATTATGATTATTTTATTGATATACTGGTCATTTATTTAATATAACAGCATTATAAATAGTATGCATTATATTATAGTAACCTGAATTATAAATTTAATTTATGATTATCAAATTTAAATACTGATCTTATAAACTGAAAAATCAAACTTTACATGTACTGTATCAAATTCTACAAAAAATATATTGTTTTCTTCTTCCTCACATAAGGTAATCATTACATGCTTTTTGGGTAGTTGTCTTGATATAATTTTTTAAAGATCAACAGGGCATTGGTTTTTTCATATTTGTAGTTTAGTTACAAAATACAATTGAACAGAAGTAGCTTTTTATTTAAGGTTCACTTATTAACTGAGCAAGAGAAGAAGCTGCCTATGGATCCCTGAACAACAAAGCTGCACAAGATGTAGATATGGAGACTTGCACAGTATCATAAGAATCAATTTTGTTAGAAAATTGTTTTCTGCTTAGTAAGTACTACAATTTTTTTTTTCTTTCTACAACTTCTATTTGTTTCTTTCTAGATGCTCATTAAAACTAACACAATATATTTCACATTCTTATTTTTCACTTTGTATGCAGATTTGAAGTAGTGTAATTCGATTGTTCAAGCTACCCGAAAATTTTGCATTTAATTCCAGCAATTTTTATCGCCAAAGGCGTACTCGGTGTGAAGAAAATGATGACGATCGTCCTAAGATTTTATTATAAATACTTTTCGTAATTGAAGGAGAATTAGAGAAAGGTAATCAATTATAGCAACAATTGAACGAAATAAAAAAATTTGATCTTTCGAAAATGGAAAGCCTCATTATGGTGTTTCGGAAAAATTGATTTCTGTTATTATTTAATTTATTCACATACCCTAATTCTAACAGAACAGTAAATTATTCTGACGCAAATTTTCATTATTCAGCAAAATGTTTGATCAAATTAAACTTAAAATGTTAGAAGAGTTGATAAATATCTAAAAAGAACCCTTTATCGAATCCGAAAACAAAAATTAAAATAAGAATATTATTACAATTTTCAAGTTTGAGCTTCGAGTTTCAAAAATTGAATTACTTCTGATTGAATATTATTAGCGTAGTGATCGTGTTGAATGTAGACAATCAACACAAGTGATGCTCACTTTTGCAATGTGAACATTAATATCACGTTTATTTTGATCCCAAAACATGTACAACAAAAGCGTATATGATACGTTTAACTGTAAGCCTGTTAAGGCTTGCTCACCAATCTTGCTGGGAAACTAATTGTAACGGCTTTTATTTGAAATATTCTGTTTGGTTGTTATTTCTGTCCTATAACAAATTATGAACTCGTTATCTTATACAAATATACACAAATGAAATTTCTGAAAGGAATTGTTTCGAACGAACACTACGAGTGCTAATTGAAAAAAAAGGTTCTTATTTACTTCACCGTTTTAGACTGTAAGGTTTTTTGAACTAGAGTAAAACATCTTTTATCGTAAGTTTTGACAATAACAAGATGATTTTTTCGCTTGGTAAAGTTAAGATCCATGGAAATATCTAGATTGTACTAACTACATGTTTTTTTAAATTAATTATTTAGTCATTAATTTCAATCGGTTATTATTTTTAATAATGGTATGAGAAAATTACACATCACCTTTGTGATTAAAAATGAAATAACGAATTTAGGTGTATTGAGGAGTACTATAATACGTGTTTTATTTTTTAATCAGCAGTACTGCGAAATAATAAATATAGTGGGAAAACGATAAGGTAGCAAACAGTGTTTATATCATCTTTTCACCACTATGGAGCGCTGGTAACAACGCGCGCATCTGAATTGTAATAAACCAATGTAGGTTAGAATCGGTTACCGGGCACTTTAGTTTATGGTTTGTCGACAATCGTGAACAATGAAGAAACTTCCATATATTTTTGTGAGTATTTTACTTTCATTGAGCGATCAATGGAGAAACTGATGTTCATTTCTTGTTTTTTTACAATAGAAACAAAATTTACTGATAAACTGATTTACTATTATTTTTTTTTGAATTTCATTAAATCATAATCTCAATTGAAAGTTTAATTTGATTGAAGAAAATTAATGGATAATGCCATCCAAATATTTACGTGATAAGTCTCAAATTGGGAATTTAGTAGAGTTTTGAAAAGCTGTTAATAAAAGAGTTAAAATTGAAGTAAATTAGAACTGTTATTTTAAATAAGTAGTCTTTCTTAATAATAACTTACGTTACTAAACAGAATACTTGCTCTTCATGTTTTATTTATATATATATATATAAAAATTCACTCGCAGAAGAATGATTTGAAATAAGTTATTAACTCATTCCACTGTGATTGAAAGAAAGATAAATAAAATTTATTTATTTTATTTTAATTTATTTTACTGAGATCATATTTTATTACAGTGATGACGATTTTAGCTACACAAAATAAACTATAATTTTTATATAACGTCATTTGATATATTTTAAATAATAATAATAATCATTGTAATTTAAATTAAAAAAAAAAAGTTAAATTAATTTTAAGAACTGTGATATTTATTTTGTTTCTTGAAAAATATTGGTAGTTGTTGATGCTTAGCTTATGAATAACATAATATTCAATCTTAAGAAATAACATTATTAAGTAATTAAAATTTCAATATTAAATTTGTTTAGTTTAATTTTTAACTTGAAAATCTAATTTTGAGGTCTTTTTTTTACTTCTCGTTAATAAAATTCATTAATTCAACTCTCAAATTAATGAATTTTTATAAAAAAAAATTATTATTAATTATTATTTTTATTTTTTATATTATTCGTATAATATAATACGAATAATATAATACGAATAATATAATATTAATATTCAATCAAAATAACATTAATAAATTAATGAATTTATTAATTCAATAAATAAATTAATGAATGAATGAATGTCTTTTGTTTTTCAAATTAATGAATTTTTTGATAAATTTTGCTAATAATATAAAAATTTGTTGCAGTTGATAATAATCTGTTAATGACTAAACATGTTTAGTCATTTCCAAAAAGTATTGAATGATTCATTTGTAGCTGATGATCAGATTTCATTACATTTTAATACTGTTGTAAAAGTGTTAAATTATTAATCCGATTGAGATTTTTCTAAGAGCAGTTACGTTCGCTAAAGAAACATGAAGAGGGATGTGAAATAACAAATTAATGTTGTAAAGGATGTTTCGGCATCCTTAGAATGGGAAAGAAGGATAAGAACAGATGTGTAGTTTTCATTGGTTGACTCGTGTGATATTCAGATATATAAAGAAACTTTTTTAATTCGGGCCCTAGTGACGGTTTTAGTAGAATACGGTCAGAGAAGGATAATGAATTATCATTAAAACATAACAAATCTGGCTAAGGCCAATCGAATTGTCCTTTATGACAAATGGTTCCTCAATTTATAATATATATAGAGGAACCACAAATGGAGTAACATTTTGTCCGGAAGTTAGCTCAGTGACGCTCCAGACTCATCCTATTGGGAAAAAGACCAAGGTTATCTTTCAAATTAATAAATTAATTTTTTCAGATTATTTTTAATGAAATTATTATCGTATACAGTGATTCCAAAACTGTGCGCCGCGGCGCCCCGGGGAGCCGCGGCCTCTTCACAGGGGCGCTGTGAAATACTGTAAAAGCTTCATAATTAATTGAACCGAGATATTTATAATTATTAATTTAATGTTAATAAAGTAAAAAAAATAATGAAGATACACGAGTTTTATTCATTTTTATTAAAAAAAAAATTTTTTTTTGTTTTATAAACTCGTAAAAATACGAGTTGTATTTCTACGAGTAGAAATACTTTTACTTAGGGTAGGGCGCCATAGAAAATTTTAATTGAAAAAGAGCGCCGCGACTCGGAAAAGTTTGGAAACCACTGGCTTAATAAGTAAATTTACATTTACTAATGGTTCATAATTAAAGGTTGCTGTTTAATTCTTATTTCTTTTCTTTTTAGTGAAGCTGTTTTTTCATTGAATTAATAAAATTTTGTTTAAATTACTTACTGTTTATACTTCATAAAACACATACACACACATACATACATACACACACACACACTTTGCTTTAATGTATATGTAGTTATTCTTTATTCATTTTAATTAATTAAATTAACTGCAGGTGTAAATTAAAGGTATTACTTTTAATTTCATGTAATATCTTACTTGCAGATACGATATGATCTTTCACTAAATTGAAGTATTTTCCTAGCTCATTTATTATAGATTATATTGAATATTTAATATCTTAAGCTTATTACTTACAAAGGAAAAATTTTATAATTATTCCAAATTTCTAATTTGATTTAATACTTTCAGTGTAAAATGTATTTTGAACGTACAGAAATGTGCAGTATTTTATATTTATTTCATAATTGATTATTTTTAAATTTAAAATCAAATTGCTATTTTTTCCTTAGGAAGACATGTAATAGATTTGAAGGTGAAGGATTAAGTTGTTTTTACTTCCTTGTATGAAATAAAGGATATATTGCGATCGCGAAAAATTTCGGTTTTCAGATTTCAACGGAAATACCCATTTTGACCATTTCTGAATCCTTTTTGACTAGTTCCGGCGTGGCATCTATACGTATGTATCTCTCGCATAACTCTAAAACGATTAGTCATAGGATGGTGAAATTTTGGATTTAGGACTGTTGTAACATCTAGTTGTTCACCTCCCCTTTTGATTGCTATCGACTGGACCAAAAATGTCCAAAAAACCAAAATCCCCTTAAATTTGAATTTTGGACTTCTTGTTAACCCTAATTGAGTAATAAGCCCTCATTGAGAGTTTTTCAACGATATGTCATAAGTGGTACTTATTTTCATTAGTTCTAGAGTTATAGCCAATTTAAATTTTAATTAATGAAATATTTGGATCTTTGGAAGAAAAAATCCTTTTTTCTTCATCTCTTTTTTTTAATTTTTTTATTTAAATACATTGATTTATTAATAATTATTAACCTCTGATTGTAAAAAAATTTTTACAGTAATTAATAAATAATTCAATAATAATAAAAAGAAAAAATTAAATAGAATTTAATGTCCTTTTCATTAAAAAAAAAAAAAAGGTGTATATGTAATATAATAGGTGTACAAGGAAGTCATGTGCCGGCCTCCATGGCGCGAGTGGTAGCGTCTCGGCTTTTCATCCGGAGGTCCCGGGTTCGAATCGCGGTTAGGCATGGCATTTTCACACGTTACAAAAATTGTCATTCAGCTCATCCTCTAAAGTAATACTTAAAGGTGGTCCGGAAGTTAAAAAAAAAAATTAAGTTTGTTTTTCTATTCAAACTATTCAAACCGAATTCTCTCATTGTTTTGCGAGATATTTGCCTCTTCAAGACAAATAATTAATATATTATCTGATGTAGTTAGAGGTACCAAGTTTGATTTTTGCTTAATCGATCTTGCTCAGCACATCTTCATCAATAATTAACTGACTTCAAAAAATGTGCGACCATTTTGTAATTTAGTTTTTTGTACGTTCAAATTTTAGTTATAATAAAATGCGTCAATTTTAACGATTACTTTCTTATTTTGAAGAGGGAGAAGATTCTTTTTGGTGACTAAATTTATGTTTTTTTTTTAATGAAATATATAATTATGTTTAAAGATTTTTTATCACCATCATTATTTAGTATTAGGTTGTTTTAAAATACTGGTACGTAGCTTTAAGTATTCTCATTTGAAATATTTTTACATGAAAATTAGTCTACAGATTTGATGCTAATAATATATATATATATATACAGAGTGTTTCTAAAATAATGGGCTGGCGATACTTTTTCGGATTCTACTTGTAAAAAAATATCCTTAGGAAAAATGGCAATTTCTTTTTCGTTCTCCCAATGTCCGTCATTTTGTTATTTTTATATAAAAATTTATATCTCAAGTTCGGATAGACGAATCATATTAATGTTTGGTAAGCGTCTTGGTAATAAAGTTTTAAAATTAGCAAATAATCAGGACTTAGATACCTTAGCAAATTACGAAATAGCTGCCCTGTTTATCTTCCAACCTGTTTTATCTCCATAAATATTAGTTTTATAAAAATATGTTATTTGCTAAAATATTAAGCTTTTTATTTTGAACCAAATGACATTTTATTTTTTAAATTCGGTTAACAAATTAGCCGAATTACACCAATTTCTGGCAGAAAATTGATGTAATTTTGCATCTGTTTTCATGTTCTCTACTTTACGTTCAATTCGATTAAATATATTAATTGTTTTTATTTATTGTTAATTCTAGTATTGTAAATCAGTTTCAGAATAAGTAACAATAATAGACCTAATAACTATGATACATAATTACAACATCAATTTTCTGCCGTAACTCGACTATTTGTCAACCGATTTAAAAAAATAAAATCTAATTTTTTTCAAAATAAGAGGCTTAATATTTTAACAAGTAACATAAATTTTCATAAAGCTAATATTTATACAGATATAACGGATTGAAAAATAAACATGACCGCCATTTTGTAATTTGCGAAGGTATTTAAGATTTGATTTTTTTCTAATTTTAAAACTTTATTACCAAGACGCTTACCAAACATTATATATGATTCGTTTATCCGAACTTGAGATGTAAATATTTTTAAAAAAATAACAAAATGGAGGACAGTGGGAAAACGAAGGAGAAATTGCCATTTTTTCTTAAGGATATTTTTTGTTTAGTTTTACAAGTAGAATCCGAAAAAGTATAGCCAGCTCACCAATTTAGAAACACTCTGTATATTACTATAGGCTACTACTGATAGCACTAGATCATGCCTAAAGTAATTACTTTACATTTATCCGCATTCCTTTTCATATTTTAATCAAAACATAAGTTCGTACATATTACATCTCTTGTAAATTGTTTTTATTCATAGAGATGAAATCTTTTTGTAGGGCTACCATATCTTAATTTAAAATAATAATATAAAACTAAAAAATTGTAAATAAAGTAAATTAAAACACACACACACACACACACACACACACACACACACATATATATATATATATATATATATATATATATATATATATATATATATATATATATATATATATATATATATCACATACATACATATATATATATATATATATGAATCGACTTCAACAACACAGCAATAGTAAAATTATAATTAAAAAAAACACTAATAGTATTCTCGGTTTAAACAAACTTCTTACATAAAAAAGCTTATCAAACTTACTTTCTAGTCAAATACCTTCCTTAAATAATTTTTTCTAAATTTTACTTCATTATCAACAGGTAACAATTGGATTAAAATATTTTATTTTAATGATTGTAGAGTTTTTTCGTGCGTAATATGCAGGTAATTCACATTTATTTACGTCTATAAAAAATATGATTCTTCTTTTGTTTCATTTGTTTAATGTACAACAGAGTTAGCATTCTATAACAAATTAAATATTGATATTACAGATCTCATTTCCCTTTTCTTTCAGTTTCAACTGTTTCGTTTTATTTCAGTTTGTTTAGCTTATTGTGTGCATGCGAACGTTTTGTTTTTGTAAATTTATAGCTTGTCTGATGTTGTAATAAACTATTCTGTGCGCGCGCGTGTGTGTATGTGAAAATTACCGATCTTTTTCACTTAAATATTCTAAAGGTGTACAACGTATGCCGTTACTTCTTTCGCGAATTAGTCGATAATAACTTACCGAAGGACCATAACGTATTCCGTGCCTACTTAAACGTCCGTCCGCTGTCGACACTATTACAGTACGCAACGCTCGTTTAAGTTTGTGTAACGGACTGTCGTCCCTATTTATATGTTAACGATTATTATCGACTGATCGATTTTTGTAATCGATTTAATCTCAGGTATTGTAAAATTTTATTCAAATAGCAAAATGTTAAACAATAAATATAACCGTTAAAAAAATTAAATTCTGTAGTTTGATGTGCATTTCAAACGTTAAATGTTAATTCTGTGTAGGTATATAAAAAAAGTTATTATAAATAACAAAATAAATTCGTTAAAAAAAAACACCAATTAAGCGATCGCAAAATCTATATCCATGAAATAAAACAAAAAACTAAGCAGGAGATTTATATGTATGTACAAAAAATAACGACTTGTTGTAATTAGTACACTTCGAAAGAAAAGGTTGGCCGGTGTTAGTCTGCACCGATTAAACTCTCTCACTACACTGGACGCCACGCCCAATTCTTAAAAATACGTAGATTTATCTCTAGAAGAACATCACAGCAGAAAACTTGACACGTATAGTAATGTGTATTACATTAAAAACAATTTAGATAAAAATATTAAACAGAAAAGCTTAAATTCTATCCTTTTACTTGTGTAAATTTATAATGTAGATTTGTCTCTTATGGATTGTTTATTCAACGATTCTTTTTCTACATCACTGCAGATAAATTTCGTTTCCCAGTTAATTTCTGTTATTGACCCCAACAATATCTCCAGGGGGGATAGATAGTTTCTTTCGGGTCAATTTTCTAAAAATCTTGCGAACATAACCGCACTTGATATTAAGCTCAGTACAAGTGTACAGTGTACACGCATTTCTTAACATTAAAAAAAAAAATTGCTCCCAAATTCTTCCGCTTCCCCAAAAATTGATAAAGGCTACCTTTTTATTTTCTGTATATTTTTTAACGAATTTTTTTAAAGTTTTCCTGAGCTTAGTAGTAGTACAAGTGGTCCAACAAAAAAATACTTTGGAGACAATATTTGAGATGGGGGAGCCGATCAAAGTTTAAAACTATATAATAATAAATAAGCGATGCCAGGAAAATATAATATCTTTGTTTTCATCATTTTTTTTATATCAGTTGTTAAAAGCTGATACTTTTATTATAAGTACTAACTCATTATAGAAGCATATTCATAAGAATACATAAATAAATACATTTTTATACCGATTGGTACATAAAAATACATTATACAGATCATGTCAGGAAGGAGTAGGTGTTCTGCTGCATGGATTACGAAGGGAATGTCCCTGTATCTACGTGAATGGATTGAAAGAAGAGACCCTTAATTGAAGAAACCTTAATCAAAGCAAGAACAGAAAATTTACAAATATTTATAAAATAAAAAAACGAACAAGAATCAAGTCTACATTACTAATATAAAATATATTAACACACGAAAGGAAAATTAATATAAATATGTGAAGATATCAAATATGTTTAAAAAAATCTTATGTGGACACTACATGACTTCCTTGTACGCCTATGAAATTACATACACACATTTTTTTGAAATAAGTTTAAATGAACTTCATTTAAACTTATTTCATTTGAAAGTGAGATATGATCCTCCAATTCTTTAATAAAGTGGACAGTTACGCAATTGCTGAAATATTAGTTTTTATTAACATCAAATATATACAATTATTAATTCAACAATCTTACATGAAATATTAGAATAGAGTAAAAGTCCCTTTATTACTCGTATTACTAGATCAGAATTATTCGTATATTCGTGAGTTGCTTATTACCAAAGCTTTCAGATTTCTGGTGTGTCTTAAAAAAATGTTAATAATAATTAAACTATTCCGTTTAGTGAACTCCTGTGTACTGTTAAATGTTAAAACCAAAGAAAGAATAAAAAGATTAAGAGAGGATAATGAATACAAAAAGAGAGAAAATTTGAAAACTAGAGAACGTGTACACAAATTAAGATCAGAAGAATTATATCAAACCACAGAGCTATTAAATGATTGGCAACAAAAAACAAATAAACAAAATGATGATTAACTCCAATTTATGGAGAATATTGTCCGACAATATCAGAGAAGTAATGAACTGAAAGATAAGAATTTTTGCAATTTATAAAAGATCGGGCATGTATGCCTCAGTGTACATGTTATTCTTGTGAAAGTCTATTCTTCAGTCACTCTGTATTAACTTTATTGTAGATATAATTAAACAGAAATTCCAGAATAATTAAATAAAATTACACAGAAATTAAACTAAAAAATGCAAAAATAATACGATTCTAAATTATAATCTTCAATTTATGTTAAATAATCAGATGTTTCATCAAATCTATCACATATACGCATATGTAATAATGCCTCTTAAATTAAATATATACATTTTAAAAAGTACATAAAATTTTATTTCACTAATAACTTATGATTTTTTTATTTTTTTTTATTATTTATTGTAAAACTTTTTTAACAATCACGAGTTAATAATTATTAATAAATCAATACATTTAAATTTAAAAAAAAGGTAAAAGAAAGGAAATGAAGTCGCATTCAAACCGATGTGCCTTCCTCTTATAAGATCCAAATCTTCATTAATTAAAATTTTATTTGGGTATAACTCTGAAACCAATGAAAATAAGTACAAACTACGATATATAGTTAACAAGCTCTCAATGAGGGCTTATTACTGCAGTTAAGAAATGTCCAAAATCCAAATTTTTTGGAGTTTGGGCTTTTTTGGACACTTTTAGTTTAGTCGATACTAAAACTCTACTAGATGTCCTAAATCCAAAATTTCAACATCCTACGGCTAATCGTTTTTGATCTATGCGAGATATACGTACGTACAGACGTCACGCCGAAACTAGTCAAAATGGATTCAGGGTTGGTCAGAATGGATATTTCCACTGAAATCTGAAAACCGAAATTTTTCGCGATCAGAATATTTTCTTTACTTCGTACAAGGAAGTAAAAATTGTGTATTTTAGTGTTTATAATACTAATATGGAGATATACTGCTGTCACTATATTAGATAAATTGAAATAAATTTTCTTGTATTCTATTCTTAGGATAAAAAAGTGAAATGTAGAAAAGTAGAAGTCGTCCAAATCGCAGTCTCAGGAATTTTACATGTATGAAATCAACTTAACAGTTAGTCGTTAAAGTTATAGAAATTGTTTATTTTAAATATTAGTGTAATCGTTAACTTTGTGAATGTATTACTTAAGTCGTTGTTTATTTTAGAAAGGGGAAAGTTTTAAAAAACGGGGAAAAAAGAAGCATTATGTATGAGCATGTGATAGTCATTATCCTCTTCACATAGACACATGCGTAAGTGCGTACGTACTTAACTTTAAAGACTAACCTAAGTAGCATAGCTTCGACGACTCGTTTACTGTTCCGCTTCGATCAAAACCGGCACATTGTGCATATACATATAGTAGGTGTCTGTTCACGCAGGATGTGCTATTGTGGTCACACACATTGTTATTAAGTAGCGGTACATTTCTGAGTTACAATTCTTTCTTGTACTGCGTAAAGTTATAATACTGTAATAATTTTTTCTTTATATCTGGTATATGCATATGATGTGAATTACGGTTACAGTCGTAATTTTTTAAAGTAATAATGTATGTACGTTCGCACGTATTTATCCTTGCGTAAATAAATATTTACGCGCTTTATTTTATCAGTTTATCATAAAATATCCTAGACGAATAGATTATGCATCGACTAAATAGAACTGACGTGACAACGTCTTATAAATCGATGAACGCCGGTAGGACGCAGGAAAAATTGTCCCGTTCCGCCTGAGCCGAGCCGAACCGTCGTGTAATGGAATATACAATCATGTCAACCAGGTTTTGGCGGGCTTTTCAAAAACAGCACATAATTTTTTTCGGCCTTGTATTTACAACTAAACATACATATAGGCAAAACACGTGAGTCAAATCACGTGTGATTGGTAAACAAACAATGGTAAACAATAAAGATCAAAATTAGAAGAAACAATAATGGTCAAAATTAGAAAAATTTTGAATCCTATATTTCCTCCTTATCGATTTATTGATTTTGAAGCTAACTTCTCTTTTGTTATTGTGTCAAGGAAGGTGAGTTTCATATTACGATAATTTGTTTCGTAAACTGGATATAATATATAACTAATAAATAAATTAATTTAATTTATATTTAAGATTCCAGCACTCGTATTGAGTGAATTTACATATGGATATTATAGATCTTAATGAAAATGTTGAGAGTGTGCAATCTTTAAAAGATGCCTAAACCGATCTAAACCAAATTTAATTGGAAAGATTTGCTGCTATTTTTTCGCTTTCCCTTGATCAATTTTCATCATTCAAAAAAACATTTTTTACTCAAGAGGTAATCAATTTTGGACACCTAATAATCCCATTCCTATGTTAGCGTTAGTTTTAGAAATCTGTCTGTTTTTACAATTACCATCTGTTTTTTTAAATCATTCTTTTTAATAGTTTAATTTAAAATCTGTCAGCGTTAGTTTTAGAAATAATAATAGTTTTGATTAAAAAACATAATAAATGAGAATTTTTTTGTAAATAAAAATTATAAATTTATGATTTCGCTATTGTGTATTTTATCGAACTCCTTAAGTTTGCTATAAGGTTCTGTTTATGACGAAGTTTATTGATAATCGTCTAGTATGCCTTCAGCTCTTTGGGGTCGATTTATATTGTCGGTCTTTGCAAAACGTTGTCACGCTCAAATCTTGTGCGGAACGTAGTTCCACACAAACCAATGTTTTTTTTTTAAAGTACAACATTGGTTACGTACATTAATTACCTACTAGCTCATTAATTTAAAAAACAAATTATCATTTAAAATTAATTATCATAAAAAAAAAAACACAGAAAAATTTGTTACAAAATTCTTACCGGTGCGATTTTTGTTTTTTTTTCCTTATTCTATTTTACATTTACAGAAATAATACAATTGTTATGATTATTCGTTGTTTAATAAATGAAATCGGGTCGGTAAGAGTTTTGTAAGAAATGTTTCTGTTTTTTTTCTTATTATATGGTACGCTCAAACATTCTTTATTATCTATTATTGTATATCTATTGTCTATTACATATATTTAACATGTATTTTTTTAAACAAAATTCTGAATTAATAACAAATTTTGTCAATAGAAATGTAGCGTCTTAGCTTTTTTGATATCAATATAATTTTTTTAAAAACAGTTTTAATTATATTACAGAAATTTTTGTTTTTTGAGCGGAAGAAATGATATCTGCGAGACTCTTACCGTACGGTTTACAATTTAATTTTAATTTTTTTTGGATTGTAAATACTTGCTCACTATTAGTGATTTAAATTAAGTTTTAGTCCATCAAACCCTGTCAGGTTTTGGTATTTAAAGGAGCTGACAGGATTTAAAGGAGTTGATTCAAACAAAAACTGGAGTAGTGAATTGGGTCTAAAGATTACTATACAAAGAACAGATAACAGAATTATTAAACATAATCGTTTTATTTGCCTAAGTTGTATAATCGCCCTAGTTCTGATTTCATATTATTAAGAATTATTATTTCTAATAATAATTTTAGTTCATTCTACAATAGGGCAAATAAACCCTGTAAATGAACGGACATTTCAGATTATTTTCATTCCTTACACTTTTATTTTTACCTCGAAAAAGTTTTAATAATCTAAAATAAAGAAACAACGTCATTGTTATCGGAGTATTGGGTCTCTTAAGTTTTTATTTCAGATTCTTTCATATATATTAGGGAACAAATATCCCCATTCCGTCAAATAAGTATTTGAAATGCCCATCGTTCTTTTCTTTGGAGCTTTTTGCTTGCCTTGTGTAAGATGAGAGTTCTTAATATGTATTAAATTATACGAGTTATCTTCTAAATTTGAATTTACGTAACGTTGGAAGTAAATCAATTTGTTCGAGCAAATATTTTGGTAGTATTAGACAAAAAAATGTTCACAGCTTTTCGGCGAAATAATTTTTCGCCCAGAAATTTTTAACATTTTTTCAGATAAATATTTTAATCCATGTTTTATCTATTTTAAAGTCGATTAAGGAGATATTTAAAGCTCTTTCTATTTTTACAGCTCAGCATAAAACCATTTTATATCAACAGTTATTTAGAGAATTTTTTTTCTTGACCGTACTTGTTTTTTTCAACTCGGGATAAAATTTATTCTCCGTCTTTCAGTTTTCATAGAACCGTTTATTTTTTTAGTTACTACCAGTTCTAAGGTAATCATCCCTTTTTATTTTATTTATTACAAAACTTTTTGTAAAAATTAGGATTTTACCGGTCCCTCATTTATTTAACATTCTGTACCAGCAGGACGATTATTATTTTCTACTCCATCTATGCTAAGAAATATAAAAATAAATTACGTCATAATGTAATCATAGCGATTACATTTATTTAACCGTTTGTTTATCAAATAGAACGTAAGATGCAATCACTAGTAAGGTTAAGAATAATATGCTGTACATTATAAAAATCGGTACGATCAATTTTTTTGTGACAACTGAAGAAGAGTAGGTCTATTTAGTTATAAACTGAATGAAACCCGACCAGAATAATTTTATTTACCTGTAAGGGAATTATGTACACCTTAAGAACGTACAAGCTTAATATACAGCGGTCTAAAACGTATTATATATTTTTTCTTTCTCCTAAAATCAGTAAAAATATTAGGGTAAGTAAATTATGCGAGGGCATAAATTACGCTAGTAAATATGCTATATAGGTGAAAATTATGTAATAAACATGGTGGGATGCTTATTATTCTTGGGAATGACTATGGAATTTTTGTTAATGATTTTTTCTCGTGTCTGGTTACGACAACTATCATCATCTGATGTTCTGCCTGTGGGGTAGGTCCCTCTTGCCATTGCTGTCTTCATCCATTCCCGTCCCGAGCCTTCTCCTGGTCCCCTTGTAGTTTCCAATTTTCACGTCATCTATTAATTTCATTCTTTTTCTTTCTCTTTATGATACAGTTGTCAAGATTCTATTTTCTTTGACTACACGTTCTAACCGTTTTCTTTTCTTTTATGTATTTTCCTCATAAGCGGTCTTTCTTCTTTACTCCTGTTCATTACTTCCACGTTTTTCACGTTATCCGTCCATCTTAATTTCTCCATCTTTTTCCAAATATACATCTCAAAAGCTTTAATCCAGTCCCTTTTCCTCTTCCTTATCGTCTATGCTTCAGTTATATAAAAGACACTTCATAAAAGCACTTTTCCTTAACTCTATACTAATATTCCTTTGATATTCCTATCCTTCCATTTTTTCTATTGCTCTCTTCGTCCTCTGTTACCGTAGTCCCGAAATAGCTATATTTTTTTTACTTTTTCTATTCTATGACAACCATTACATAGCTATTATGGTTACGGTATCTAACATATTACGGTTATGGTAATGGTTTCATTATTCGGTTTGAATTTTTAGATTTAAAGAAAAAGACATTTTAAAGTCGTAAAGTATGGTTTTTTTATTTTTTAGATAAATTTATGTTTTCAGATAATATTTTAATTTGAACAAACTTTAATTTAAATTATAATATTTTTATGTTAACCGTTTGCAAAATCTTTTTATTCGAATCGATTCGGATTTTATCGAACATACAAGGAGAAACCTGGAGTTGAGACTGACATTACGTGAACTAATCTGAAGTTATTATTTTTTTTAACATAACACACGCCGTATCACAGTTTAATTCAAATAAAATTGATTTCTTTTTTATGTTTGTGAGGGAGTTCATCAAGATATGTTTACATAAAGAGTGACATATGATATGATTTTCTGTGTACGTACATCCGTATTAAATTTCTTTCAAAATGCATCGATGATTTTAAAGTGGTTTTAAAAATAAATAAAACAAGTAGCTACGTTAAACCTGAATTCGATCGATAATCTTTGCGTTGTGCTTTCTCTTATTACTGTGAGAATTTGCAAAAATGTAGTATAATACATTTACGTATTTAAATTTTTTCGGTTCCTTCTTAATATTAATATTATCGGACAACTAATTGTTATCATTGTTACAAAACGTATAACGGTTTTAACTCTGATGTTTTTACGTTGTGTAACATTAGAAAGTATTCTAATTTTAATGCAGATAAGGTTTTAACTAATAATTACGGAATACAACTGGAAAAAACTGTCTTATTAAATTGGTTTATTTTTAGACACAAGCCCGAAGAGTCCCTAATAATGTTTTAGGCACCAAAATTTGAACTTTCTTGAAAATGACCAATTTTCGGGTGATTCAGTAACTCCTTTATGTACAATACAGAAAGTCCGGAATCCGTGTCCATTGAATTCACTCCTATAGAAATATTTGTCCAATAATTTTGATAGTTTTCTTCTAATTTTTTTGTCGATAATTCGGTATTAATACTCAACAATGTATCAGTGTAAAGTTTCAAATTTTTTGCCTGGAATACGGAATGGAAATTTTGTTGCCTATAAAAAAATACTATGCCTGACCGGGATTCGAACTGGTACTACCCGGCTGAAAGGCTGTGATTTTTTTTCCTGGTTAGCCTCCGGGAATCACCGGCAGGTGTTACTTCAGAGGATGAATGAGGATGATACGTATGCGTGTAAGTGAAGTGTAGTCTTGTACAGTCTCAGGTCGTCAGGCTATGATGTACTACCATCGCCACAGAGGTTTCCGAAGGATTTATTTGTCTTTTGAGTATATATTAGGGTCGGGGAAATGTTTCTATTCTCCCGGTAGAATCCCGGCTTTAGAATCGCATATCGCATAACTCTGGTAATGTTAATCAAGTCTGTTAACACTTGTTTGATTTTGAAAGGTGACATATCCTGAGTATAATTAGAAAGATTATGTTAGATTAGGTTGTAAGATTATATTAGTTTATTTCTCTAAATATTATTGGGTCTTGAAGATGACTGAAAGTAAAAAAGAAATTCGGTACAATTTAACATTTTATTAGGAAAATAAATGCGACTCGGGCTGCTAAAAAATTGTGATTTTTATGGACATGATGCAGTATCAGTTCATGTGGCATGATTCAAGCGTTTTCAATCTGGAAATTTTGGTGTTAACGATGATGCACCTCGTTGTGGTAGGCCAATGACTGAAAAATTTGATGAAATAATTGAAAACATTGAGCAAGGTTGGCATATTTAGAAGTCGTGATATCAGTAACGTAGTAAACATCGATTACAAAACAATTTTAAAATATTTGAAGAAGGCTGGGTACAAAAAAAGCGATGTTTGGGTACCACATGGTTTAATGGTGAAAAATTTAATGGATCGATTTCTATCTGCGAGTAACTGCTATAACGAAACGAAATCGAACCATTTTTTAAACCGCTCATTACCGACGATGAAAAATGGATCACGTACGACAATAATATACGGAAAAGATCGTGGCACAGCAAGGTGAAGGCAAATGGTTGCAAAGCCAGGACTGACGCTAAGAAAAGCGATGATATGTGTGTGTGTGTGTGTGTGTGTGTGTATGTGTGGTGAGTTGGAATGAATTTTTCATAAAAAGCTGCTGCCACCCGATCAAGCAATTGATTCTAACCTCTACAGTCAACAACAGGAAATATTACGCCAAGCGATCGAGAAATACGACCAGAATTGATCAGTAGGAAAGTTGTCTTTCCCTCACGAAAACGCCAGATCTTAACACATCTTTTGTGAGCTGTCGAAAATTGAAATAGTTCGGCCGGCAAGTTCTCATGCAACCATCGTACAGTCCTGACCTTGTACAGTGAAACTGCCATTTCTTTCGGTTTCCACAAAATTCTTTTAGTGATATAAAGTTGGCTTCAAAAGAAGTTTTGTAAGCATTAAAAGATGTTTGTGAAGATCACTTACAACAGTTTATCTAGAAAACACAACAGTTCGTCCAAAAAACACAAAAGTTCTAAAGTGATGATATTATGATTTTATCTCAATAAAAAAACGATCAAAACGTCACATGTTTATTCTTAATCAACTTCATTTGAAAAATAAAAAAAAATGTTGTTTTACTTTTGCATTAATACAGGAAGAAACGTTTTCTCCAACCCTATACTTACATATTTTTTAAAATATAACATAATAATAATAAATATTTTTATGTAAAAAACGTGATTTATTTTCATGAATTTTTTTTTTTTGGAAAATTGCCTGCAAATCAAGCAAATATTCAATATTCTTTTTTAGAAAAAACATACTAAAATTTTACTTAAATTGTTCGAATGATTATTAAAAATTCCGTTATTTTAAATTTTAAGCAAAAAAGTTAATTTTTTGTAAGATACCATAACTAAAATTTTAAACGACCTGATGTGGTATGCTACAAAAGTATACAAAATTAGGAGTGAAGCGGTTTCCCATCGCCTTCTACATTATGTTTTACGTCAACAAGGTTAACCCACTAAAATGTAAGTAATATTTAGCGTATAAGTGATACTTTCACTGTGTTCATTTCAGAGAATGGCTGTACAGTAAACATCATTATTCTCTCGGAATAGATAGTGCAAAGTAACAAATTAATTACCTGCTGTTGCTATGAAACAATCGATTGTGTATACTACAGTTTCTTAGAAGAAAGTGAATTAATAATTAAGAAATAAATACTTTTTTGAGAAGACGTATCTGAACGCTTTAATTGATTTTTTAAAAAAAGATAATATTTTACCTTTTATCTTTTCAAAAATATAGGATTATATCCTGTAGAAAGTGTGTAGACATATATAAATATAGGAAGTGTTCGTAGGTTAAATTCTATAACCCTAATGATTGTAGACGACTTGACATTAGTTGTAGGTCGTTCTAAAAAATGAATTAGCCGTTCCCAAAAATAATAACCGTCCCCTGCCAAGCCATGTTAAGGAAATTTTGGAGTAATGCGGTTTCCCGTTGCGTTCTTCAATGAACCAAATATAAAAAGTCGGAGATTAGCATCTCAAGCCCAGCGAAATGCGGATGATGTTCACCACAGGGAACGTCTAGGTGTACATTGGGAATCATTACTCTCAAAGAAAACAATTATTACTAGTGCTTGTTTTACCTTAAGTGCATTACGTGCGTCATAGTTCCGAGAAAAACTAGGAGAAATAATTTAAAACAATAGATAAATATACCACTTTTTGTATGGAAACAACTCGTTTAATACAGTTAATTTGAATCAGCAGGAGAAATAAGTAAGCTTCTTTGAAATTAGGCTAATTACTTTAAATGTATAAAAATCTGTTGTAGACACCACATGACTTACTTGTACGCCTATTAAATTACATATACACATTTTTACTTCTTTGTACGAAGTAAAGGAAGTATTGTGATCGCGAAAAATTTCAGTTTTCAGATTTTAACGGAAATATCCATTTTGACCATCCCCGAATCCATTTTGACTAGTTTCGGCGTGACATCATCTGTACCTACTTATTTATCTCGCATAACTCAAAAACGATTAACCGTAGGATGTTGAAATTTTGGATTTAGGACTGTTGTAACATCTAGTTGTGCACCTCCCCTTTGGATTTTAATAGACTAAACCAAAAGTTTCCAAAAAATCCGAAATTCAAAAAGTTTGGATTTGGGACTTTTTCTTAACTGCAGTAATAAGCCCTCATTGAGAGCTTTTTAACGATATATCATAAGTGGTACTTATTTTCATTGGTTCTAGAGTTATAGCTAAATCAAATGTTAGTTAATGTAATATTTGGGTCTTACCAGCGGAAGCACATCGACTCGAATCAGAATTCATCTCCTTTTTTAATTTAATATATTGATTTATTAATAATTATTAACCTCTGATTATATAAAAAAGTTTTTCAATAAATAATAATTCAATAATAAGAAAAAAAAAAAAGAAAAAATATCAGAAGTTTATTAATAAAATAAAATTTTATGTACTTTTCATTTAAAAAAAAATGTGTATATGTAATTTAATAGGCGTACAAGGAAGTTATGTGGTGTCCACATCAGATTTTTATATTTATACTACATTGAAAATATCGGTCTACCGTAAAAAAAATTTGTATCCAACGATTGCTGATTTTTGCGTGAAATTTAGAACGACAAAAAAATTATTTTTTTATTTTACTTGTAATTTCGTTGTATTTCTTGAAATAAATTGTACGCATATTGTACGAATATTTTGAAGAATGTTTTACTTATTAAATGAGCGTATATTTCAGTAAAGCTATAACGTAGATATCCTATTATTATTTTTTATTATTTATGTAGTAAAACACAAATTCTGCAATCTTGAAGTCAATCATACTCATAGTCATTAGAAAGCTCTTCCTTGACCGAGCGTCAGATCATTGTAGCATCAAGATTAACGTTACCACTAGTTTGCCGATAAGTAATATCACATTTCACTATACACACCCATATTCTGTTACGTACAATACTTGCCTATCTATTTACCTGTCGGACATCTTTCTTTTCTTTTTCGTTATACCGGAAACAATACACTATCATTTGTTATTTACGTGTATCTTTTTAATCCAGCCCTTTTACATACATAAACCTAAATGATGTACGTATAATTTTGTTTCTATGAGATAAAAAAATGATACAGGTTTTCCTGCAAAGTTTTTTAATGTAGAAAAAATATATTTTAATTTTGATAGTTATTTATTTTGTAATACTAAAAATTAATTATTGCCTGAAGCATTAGAAATATGATGTATTAATTAATTTTGAGAAAAAAAGATAATCCATTCTTCTGTCAGGTCAAGTTTTAAATATTATCACATTAACAAAAAGTTTTAATATTTTTGAAAAACATTTTGCAAAATAAAATTTATTTTAAATGCTGTTTTTAATTTGTTTAAATAAGTTGTCAGTAGTGCTTACATATCTAAATCCTAAAATTTTAATATGATCAAATCTTATCCCACAAATAAGATAGGAATACTTTTCTGTCAGAAAAAGTTTTCTAATCGATATTTAAAAAAGTGGTGGGTCTCAGTTCGGTTCTTACCGTAGTTTCTATCATATTTAGCTACTTGAATAAATGTTTTCTGATTTTATAGTTGAAATTCAGGGAAAATATTGTACACATAGACGATATGAAGATAGATTTTATTGTTTCGCCAAATCTATTTTTGGTTCGTCAAATGGCTCAACAGCCAAGGGCGCGCGTTTGCTAGTAAGCAAGTATTTTTTTTTTTTTTTTTTTTTTAAATTCGATTATTATGTATATAGTTTGGAAGTCGTTTTTATTGATATAAAATGTATTATAAAACAAAAATTCAAAAAAGTTAATTGAACAATTTAAGGTAGAGAAATTACTGCATATTTCGCATTTCAGAAAGATGTAACTCAGACTTTGTTAAAGATCTCTTTACATAATTTCTTTGCATGTATTTTTTTTTTTTTGAGAATGACTTTTTTCAAACGTTCAAGAAACATTTAACATAAAAAGTAAAAAAAATACAAATGAAATACGGTGTTAATAAAAAAATCATAAGAAGCTTTTAAAAAAATCACTGTCTATAAAAAAGGATGGTGCGTGGGTTTGTTTTTTGTGTTCAGGTTTTTATTTTAGCTGCTATCGGCGCAGAACGGACCAATAATGGTGGTGCGCCGGTGGCTATGCGCAGCGCACGAACGATTTATAATTCTTGATACAACCGACTTATCTAAAATTATATTTGTGTTTTGAGGATAAAAAAAGAAAACAACGGGGTTAGAGCTGTGTTAAAAAATCAAAACTCAAGAAACAGCTAAAAATGTTCAGGATTTTGAAACTTTTCGTTATAAAAGTTTTTGTTGTTAGTACGCTAAATTCATGAACATTCTTTAGTTGATAAAAAACGTTTCAATTGGAAAAACCATTTAACAAAATCATATGTAATGAAACATAAACCATGCAACATTTTCACGCCTTTTTTTTGGTACATAATAAAAAGTGAAAAAATAACACTTTCATTGTTAGCCTATGTTTTTTATTTTATTAAATTCTTATTTTGAAGCAAGAAAAATTAAGTTTTTGGTAATTATTATTTTTATTTGGCTCCAAGTTCAAAAAGTTACAATTTAACAACAGGTTTGTATATTACTATTAATATTTGTTTTTGCCGTTAAGCCAACTTTGGACCACGCAAATATAATTTCTCTGGTTTCTTCATTTTCACCCATATTCTTTCATTCTTTCCGTGTGTTTGGTTCATTCTCTTCCAACCATTTCACTTTGGTTAATTCTTTTTCTTCCTTACCGTTTCTCAACTTCGTATATTTTTTGTCTGTTCTTTCATTTCTTGTTCTTACATCCCTCTCTGTTTTTTCCTGTTTAATTTCCGGGAATTACCGTTCAGGTATTACTTCAGAGGATGAGTGAGGATGATATTTATAGTGTAAATGAAGTATAGCTTGTACAGTTTCAGTTCGACCATTTCTGAGATGTGTGGTTAATTGAAACCCAACCACCAAAGAACACCTGTATTCACGATCTAGTATCCAAATTCATATAAAAGTAATTGCCTTTACTATGACTTGAACGCTGGAACTCTCGACTTCCAAATCAGCTGATATGGGAAGATCTGTTCACCACTAGACCGATCCGGTGGGTTTTTTCATACATCCTTAGATTCTGTAATTTTTTCTTCATTTGTTGTAGATACCAGTGGTTATTCTTTTCTTCCCACGCAAATATAATTTCTCTGGTTTCTTCATTTTCACCCATATTCTTTCATTCTTTCCGTGTGTTTGGTTCATTCTCTTCCAACCATTTCACTTTGGTTAATTCTTTTTCTTCCTTACCGTTTCTCAACTTCGTATATTTTTTGTCTGTTCTTTCATTTCTTGTTCTTACATCCCTCTCTGTTTTTTCCTGTTTAATTTCCGGGAATTACCGTTCAGGTATTACTTCAGAGGATGAGTGAGGATGATATTTATAGTGTAAATGAAGTATAGCTTGTACAGTTTCAGTTCGACCATTTCTGAGATGTGTGGTTAATTGAAACCCAACCACCAAAGAACACCTGTATTCACGATCTAGTATCCAAATTCATATAAAAGTAATTGCCTTTACTATGACTTGAACGCTGGAACTCTCGACTTCCAAATCAGCTGATATGGGAAGATCTGTTCACCACTAGACCGATCCGGTGGGTTTTTTCATACATCCTTAGATTCTGTAATTTTTTCTTCATTTGTTGTAGATACCAGTGGTTATTCTTTTCTTCCCAGGGTTTAATGAATATTTGTTAATTTAGTTCATGTTCATTTTATTCTGTACACATGACACAGGAATTTCAGTTTCCTTCTTTTATCGCTTTTTCTCTATTACTATATTTCTTCATACATTCCTTGGTTGGATTTCAACTGTGTCCTTCTCATGTTATTTAGGATCTAAGATTGCTCTCGATGGTCTTTTCTCTGTTTCCTTTTTCGGTTCCAGGTTGGTAAGGTGTGACATTTCATTTCCGTACGATATCAATCATCTCAACACTGTGGCGTAATGTCTGAGTTTGGTCTTTTTTTAGAGGTTCTTTTTGTTATAGATATATTTGGCTAGGAAATTTTAATTTATCTAATTTGGTTCTTCTCTTTTCAGTTGCTGCCCTATTGGTAATTTTTTAATATATTTTATCACCTACATATTTAAAACTAGATACCACTTTAGGTTGACGTATTCTGTGCTAAATTTGTTTTTGAAGTAGTTTTTAATGTTTAGCATTCAAAGTCTACTTTAGGTTTGTTCTCTCAATTACCTGTTTTAGATCTTATACCTGTTGAATCACTTCTTCCACTGTTTCTGCCACCAAAGCCGAGTCATTCGCAAAGGCCAGATATCTGACTTGGGTTCCGCTGTTATCCTTATTCTTTTTTCGTTTTTTTTCCAGAATGTTTTTAGTATTTTTTTCAGAATGGGAATGAAAATCAGAGGAGATTGTACATCTGCTTGTTTTAATCCTGATCTAGTTTTAAGGGAAGGCTTAGATGTCCTCTGAATTTAACTTTTGATATTGTATTTGTTAGCTCTGTGTTTTTTGTTTTGTTATCTATCCCGTATTCTTTTTTATCGTTTGTAGCAAAGTTTCTCATTTTTACATAATAATAATATTATTATTATTATTTAATCTTTTTAAGTTTGTCTTTATTTTATTATTTTTTTAAAAAGGTTATTTTATCTTGTCCTGTACTGTATAAATATTGAATTGAACCACAATTATTACTTAATTAGGACCAAAGTCATTCACACATCTCGAAATTTTTAGTCAGCTTATAAAAACGTTCTCTAATGATCTTTTAATGAGAAAAAGAGTATTCTCACAAGCATGATTTTTATGAAAACAGGGGTTCTAAGGGGTTACAGATCCCTGGCTAGACGGAAAAGGCGAACAAAGTGGCCAGCTAAACGTTCTCTAATCGCGATGGGGAACGCAAGTAACTATATACCGCGGGGAAGTCGCGATGAAGATACTAGTAGTAATATTATTTTTAGTTCTGGTATAAATTTAAATTTTGAAGTCGACGTAAAAAAAAAAAACAATTCACTAACCTTTATTTTTACGCAGAAATTTTAAGAAAATCGATTGAAATTAATTAATAATCAATATCCAGTAAAAATCTTAATGACAAAATAGTTGGTAAAATATTTTCAAATTTTATAAGAACATGTAATTTTTTAACTTATTTTTTATAGCTTTCATTAAAATTGTCTAAAGATAACTCTACAGAACCGTTAAAAGGAATTTTCTCAAACAAAATAGAATATTTATCCAAATCGGTCTATTTGTTCACGGATTTGGAAAAAAACTTATATTAGAATTGTGAATTTACTCTTTTTTATAAATAAGGTTAAAAAGTAAAGTTATTCTGTTAATTTAGCCGCTAATTTTCTCTCGCTTTATAAAGTCTATATAATATTTAAGTGATATCTTTCTCATACTACTTATAATGTAGAACTGGGATTTAAAAAATTCCCAGCTTTCTTTTAAGCATTGTTTAATGATAGTGAAAGGATACAGAATGAGTAAAATCAGTTCTCTTTATTGCATCGTTTAGATATTTCAATGCCATGTTGTATGAGATTTATTAAAAGTGTTTTACGAATGTTTTAAATTCTATAACATAATCGATCAATCATTATTAATAAATTATATCATTATTAATAAATCATTATTAATTATGTGAACATTTTTGATGTTTTGTTCGGACACATCAACTGCATTTAAATATTTTCGTTGAGTGACAAAATTTTCTTATCTATATAAGACCTGGTGAGAAGTTAATCATTAGACAACCTTAAATGCTTACTATTTCTATCACATAAAAAATATATTTAAACGAATTAAAACTGTCACCTATCACGAATTAAAAGTTGATTGGCCACCTATTATTTTGTTTAATTAAATATTCCATATCGATGTTTTTAGTTCTTTATTTCCATACCTTGTTTTATTTATTTTAGTTCGATTTATTGTCGTTCTTTTAGTTCAATTTATTTTTTTTTATTTTTTGGCAGTCGTTTTTTTAAATTTTTGTAGTTGTTTTTTACGTTTTGCTGCCTTAATCAGTGGAAGTAATAATCGTTGATTTTATGACTTATATAGTTTTTAAAGCTCTCAAAAAAAACAACAAAAAAACATAAAATTAATTTATTTAAATTTATGATTGGGGGAAGATTTAGACATTAAAATGAATGATTTGTTCAAAATTAGTTACGGGATCTGCTGAACTCATAAATTAAAGAACTATATATAGAAAAACGTAATGAAATAATTACTTTTTTGTAAGAAATATTTTTTGTTTACAAAAAAAAAAATAAAATATTGATCTTTAATTAAATGTATTTTCATGATTTAACCTGAAAAAATTAAAGATTTTAATTTTAGCTTCGGCATATTATCAATTTTAATATTGTCTGACGTGTTTTAATATTTTTTATAAATAAAATATATTTGGTAATTCTGGTCCTGATTTGACCCGGACCAAAGTTTATTTTAATTTTAATTAATTTAAACATCGAAATAAAGAAAAAAATATTGGGTACAAGGAAAGCATTTTTTTAATACTTATATAATATGCATATTTACCTGATTATTTACTCAGCAATTCTTTGTTTTTGAGTTACATCTTTACGAAAATGGTTACTACTCAATCGTTTTCTAAGAGTTTCGGCACGTTTTTGCTGCCTTAATCAGCAAATTAACTTTTTTCAAGAGTTTCGCGTTTGAGACCCAATATGTATTCAGCCTGACACTAGTACGAAACGCTCCTTAATACGAAAGTTAAACAAGGTGTACTGTTTCATATTATTATTATAACAAAAAACATAAGCGTTTCTGTATAAGCCCCTAATATTATAATTTTAAGCTAGTTACCGCACGAAACCTCTCCCCCCCCCCCCTAAGAGGTTTGTGCGGTAACTAAATTTGTGACAAGGAGACTCCAGATCAAAGCCAGATCAAGGGTTTAGGGACAGCCCTCTACGGAGCTGCCATTCGTTTGTGCTTGGAAGGATGGGCTATGACAACCCCCTATCATAGCCCTTGTGCTTGGACAACCCCCTGGGCTATGTTGTGGATTCGGCCCGGAGGGGTAGGATGAAAAAACAAAATTATAACTTTTCTGGTACTGTACTCCTGAAAATGTTTTTTATCGTACTAGTGGCCCCTTGCTGCTCAGCAGTGTTATTATTACAAAGTAATGTTACATATTTAAAAACATATTCCATTTACAAGTTTCACCCAACCCCCTTTTTTTCTTTCCTTTCCTACCACAAATAAAATGCGTGCTAAAAACTTCTATTTCGCCGTTCAGACGTGCTACTGGACTGATCGAGCTGATTTTTTTAATTCTGCTCGGAATGGCCCGCAGATAAGTCGTCAAGCATCGATGGACCTTCAAAGTCATCTTCCTGTGAGTAAAAAACCTTGGAAAGTTCCTCTATTAAGGAATAAATGAAGACATTTTTGTGGATTTTACGGAAAAGACTCAAGCTTCAGGTCTGATGACGCTTGATGATATATCCGAGGGTCATTTCGAGCAGAATAAAAAAATCAGTCTGAGCCGTCCAGTAGAACGTCCTCAAGAACTGGAACTAGGTTTTCATTCAAATTTTTTTTAATGTGTAACATTTTATTTTTAATCAGGTAAAACTTATTATCGATTTATTTTATTTTCTTTTAGATTTATGCCATAACATTTATATTCTTCTTAACTGGAGTACTTACTATCACAGAAAGCGATGTGGATGTTTGGAGAGGTATTACTGAAGCCTGGAGAGCACGACAGGATCCTGCTTTAGCTAAAATCGGTATTCAATGTCGACATAATTTAGAAAGTTATATTGGTGATTTGGAAAATAATCGTACATGGGCTTTAAAAGGTAAGATCGTGTAATATTCTATTCTAAGAAGATAATTTTCAAAAAATAATTATAAAATTTATCTAAAATGGTGTTTCATAGAGGCAGGTGTATTAATGGTAACCCACCGGGTTGGTCTAGTGGTTAACGCGTCTTCCCAAATCAGCTGATTTGGAAGTCGAGAGTTACAGCGTTCAAGTCCTAGTAAAGCCAGATATTTTTAGATGGATTTGAATACTAGATCGTGGATACCGGTGTTCTTTGGTGGTTGGGTTTCAATTAACCACACATCTCAGGAACGGTCGAACTGAGAATGTACAAGACTAACACTTCATTTACACTCATACATATCATCCTCATTCATCCTCTGAAGAATTATCTAAACGGTAGTTACCGGAGGCTAAACAGGAAAAAGAAAGAGAAAGAAGAAGAAAAGGTGTATTAGTGGTATCAATCAATTTTAATTAAATTATTTCAGATGAATTATATAATGCAAATCATAACTAAAAAAAATAAAAAAATAATTGTTTTTCAGTTACAGCAACATCAGCAAATTCATTTTTTTTTAAATTGTAATAAACTGATAAAACCAAATTGAAATTTATTTTTATTTGACATGTAGTATTACCTGTCGCTAATCTGTTGTTTACAGGATGATTTTTCGAAGTCAAAGTTTCTGCGATTCAATCCTAATTAAAGTTAGATGCTTTTGTATGGATTTGAATACTAGACAGTGGATACGGGTGTACTTTGGTGGTTGGGGTTTAATTAACCACACGTGTCAGGAATGTTCGACCTGACTCTGTACAAGATTACACTTAATTTATTTGTCATACATATCATTGGGCCTTGGGGTTAGGATGTTTATTGTTCATTAATTGGACAGATTGCAACGTACACATTAGGGAAAAAAATAGTATTATTGTAATAATTTACTATAGCTAGTTAAAACAAACAAGTACACACAGCTTTCATGTTGCAATCGTGTCGTGAGAATTACCTATTAAACCTAGCTATCATTCTTTAGCAGACTTATAGAATACTAGTCGTCCATCTCTCGTTTTGCTCGCTATTCCCTATTTTCCAGGGCGACCGGCGCCCTGGAAACCCGCAGAACTTGCTTCCGTCGCCATCTCATCTGCCCAGAGGGCTCCACTTCCTGGACTCCCCGAACTATACGTTATCCTCATGGTTGTGAGAATAATAAGATAAATAATAATTATAGTATTCAAGCCTGAAAACGAAGCTGTATTACAAAAGATAAAGTAATAGTAACTATGGTAACTAAAGTACACACACACGTTTGACGACGAAAATTAATTACTTATTTCTTTGCCGTGGTGGCAGAAATAATGAACTAACAGGATTAATCTATTTTTTCCTTAATGAATATCTTTAATTCACAGCTTCACCCTCCCTAGGTGTGAAGAAATAATTTATATTTTTAATACCGTTAAGATAATTATAGATTAACTTCAAGGGAAGATATACTTGAAGGTTAACTTCAAGGGAGGTACGGCCTCGGTCGGTGGGTTAAAACCTTCCCTGGGATAACCGAATGTATACTGAAAATTAGAGAGTAATCGATAGGTTTGATGCGATGTCAAACCTATCGATATATATATATAAATTGTCTGCTTGTATATATAAAGAGGAAAAGGTTTTTTCGGAATAAACAAAAAAACTACCCGATCAATCGCAACCAAATTTTTACCCATGTTTCTTGGTATAAGTGAAAAGATATGTAGATATATTTCATCTTGAAAAAACATTAAAAACAACAATAAAAAAAATACAATAAAAAGATAATGCTTTGCTGCCTCCATATGGAGTATGTTAACTCTCCACTAGGCGGCAGATTTGTTGCGCTCAGGTAACAACTTTTTATGTAATATGTTGGCTCTCCGCTAGGTGGCGGACATGTTGCGCTAAATTCAGTCTACTTAATCACGAGAGCGTCAGCTGTCGATAATCGGTAATTATTGAGTATTAGACAAGTTTAATTCGCTTCTTTGATATACACATAATAGTTAAGTTAATGCAGTTGTATTCGATTTCTCATGTAATATGATATATTGGTAATGTGACAGGCGTTAAATATTTGATTATTGAAATTTATAAAATTAAGTAAATAAAAAACAAATATAAAATATAAATTAGAGTATTTACGCTTAGAAATTAAATTGAATAATATGTAAATTAATTGACAACGGACTGCCTTTAGCGGGAGAGAGTCGTGGAGGAGCGAAATGCAACGACTCTCTCACGATTAATAAAGATTAGTTCAGAATCAGTAGGCCAGTAAAATGAAAAGAAAGTATCATGTTGATTATTTTAATATGAGATTTTATTTTTAATTAATCACTGTCACTGTCAATGTCTGTAGAAGAGTTACCGGTATTTTCCACGTCGTTCTGCCAAAGGTGATAGTCTTCACTACCATCAAGTTCATTAGATATTCCGCATTTTTTAAAAATTTTCCTTACTAATTCTGTGGAAATACCTTCCCCAAGCATCTTTTATCCAAACACAAATCTACTTAAAATCTGGGCGTTTGATTCTTCCTGTAGGCGTGAGAGAAATTTTCATCAGCCATCCATTTACTGTACAGTTGTTTTAATGCAGATTTGAACGGTTTATTAATGCAGACATCTAGTGGTTGCAATCGAGATGTCAATCCGAGAATTATTACTTGGTCTGTCATACCCTTTTTTAAAATGTCTTTCACTTTATCAGTTGTATGCCCCCGATAACTATCCATTACTAACATACCGGTATTTTTTTTTATTAAGTAAATTTCCTGATCGCTTTTGCCATACACACCTGATCCAATCTAAAATTAAGGTTTCGTCCATCCAACCTGATTCCTGTGCTCTGATAATAACTCCATTTACCTGTACGGTAGGAACAGTTTTTCTTTTAAAAACAATGTACGGAGATAATTTTGACCCATCAGAAGTAATGCAAAGCATAACACTACACCTTTGTTTTTCATTACCACTAGTACGAATCGTAACACTTTTTTTACCTTATTTGTTTACGGTTTTATCAAATGGCATTTCAAAATATACGGGGGTTTGATCAGCGTTTCCTATTTGAGAAGGCAAATAGCCTTTATCTTTTCTAAGATTTATTATGTATTTGTGAAAATGTAATATTTTTTGTTCATAAGTCTGGAAGTCGTTGAGAAATTGTCGTCTTTCGTCTTATTGACAAATCATTTCGTGCAAAAAATCGTGTTATCCATCCACGGCTTGTTTTAAAATCAACTTTATTCAATGATTTAGCGATTTCACGAGCATATGATTGACACATTTCTGTCGTGACAGCATAACCGCATTTCCGTTTTTCCATAACAAAGTCATACAATTTTTTTTCTATGTCTGTGTATTTTGGTTTTAAGCCACGAAAACCCCTTTTATTACCAGTGCCTTTCACCAGAAGTTGCTTCTTCTTACGCCAGTCTCGAATGCAGCTTTCATCTGCGTCAAATTTTCTTCCTGCCGCCTGATTTCCAATTTTTTCAACCTCTTCTGTAACGCGCAGTTTTTCATTTACTGTAAAAGATCGTAGACGCTGTCCTTTTGTACTCATCTTAATACCGTAATTAAAATAAATCACCGTATTAAACTTTGCAAGATAAACTAAACAGATAAAATGTACATAACCGTCCACATATACCAACAGTAAAACGACTATGGCGAATAGACAAGACGACGATGGGTAACTGATACTGTAACTGTGGTGTCATTAGAACCGGATGCAGCCTATACAGAATGAATTAGTTTTATAAAAATACCGTAACTTTGTTCCTATCGATAATATGAACAGGATGTTAATAATTAAGGAAGTTTTCTGTATAAGCGGCATCCGGTATTGATAAACGAAAGCCTAATGTAATTATATTTATGTGATTGAATTTAGGTACTTCTAAGAAAACGTTTACTTTACATAAATTATCCTGGCTAAAGGCTATGTTTCAAGTAAGCCCCGCACCCTTATTTTTTCTTTCCAATTCCAAGAAAAAAAGTGCGGGGGATAGTCGAATAAATACGGTATTAAATAATAATAATAACTTTATTTATTAATAAAAATAAGTAAATAAAAATACAAATATAAAATATAAATAAAACTAATCTACGCTTAGAAATTAAATTAAAAATTTGTAAATTAATTGACAACGGACTGCTTCTAGCGGGTGAGTGCGTAAAGTAAAGCTTGCTTTTAGAAGGGAGGGAGCCGTATGCAGCTGCCTGGACTGTGTGCAGCCGCCCGGCGCACCATCATTGGTTCGCTCTGCGTCAATAGCAGCTAAAATAAAAATTTGAGCACGTACGACAAAAAAACCAATGCACCATCATTTTTATAGAAAATGATTTTGGCGGTATTTGTTCAGCGATAAATATTTGATTATTCAAATTTATTTATTTATTTTGGTGGTATTTATTGAGTTCTTTTTCAAAATCTACCGAAACGTAAGAGATGTAATATTGGTAGAAAATCTACAGATACGAGGGGAATGTCTACATCTCGTTTACATGAGATTATGGAAGAGCTATTATAATTACTATAACTAAACCAAATTATTACTATACCAAAAGCAGTTCGGATCTGCTTTTGAATATGATCGTCATTTGGATTATATTAATAGTAAAGATTTACAAATTGGTGTAATGATTAAAATATGCAATCATTGTTTTGCAAAAAAAAATGAAAAGATGAAGCACCTGACATGTGTTGTTGTGGTAGGAAAGTTTCACTTCCTACACTTTAATGAGCTATTAGTACCAATCAACCGTTTAGTTTTAGGATCTCATCCTTTGTCAAAACATTTTCTTGATAATGTTGGAAGATACAACACTTTATTTCAGATGACTTCTTTCGGTACTAAAGAAATTGTAGAAAGGAATTTTACGCCTACGTTTAAAATTCATGGTCAAGTTTACCATTGCATAGGAAGTTTATTGCCAGCACCTGGTGTCGATTACCAATTTTTACAAATTTATTCCTTTCTGATACTGATCAAATTTCAGAGAAATTGTTCCAAACTTGAAGAAGGAACTTGCAACCAGCAAAACTTGAAGCAAGTTTACATACATAATAATTTGATCAGAGAGTTTAAATGCAATATTGACAACACACATTTGGTTAACGCGGAGAATTATAAATTAATAATTCATGCTGATAGTGTACCTGTTAATCAGCGTAGAGGTTGCTATAATGGTCCAACTACTAGTGAAGTTGCTGTTTTACTGGTCGATGAAGATAAAGAACCTAGAGATATAATCTTACGTTATCGTGACAGTCAAATGGAACGTTTGTCTCAGCTTCATCGCTATTATGATCGTTTACAGTATCCCCTTATGTTTTTGGAAGGGGAAAGATGGTTATTATCTAACTATTCCGCCTAAATAATAATGAACAAAATAAAAGAGTTTTCTGCATGGAATTTCATGCTTTCCTGCTCCGCCAGCGCTTCATCGCTACGTTCTTTAATATCAGGAAGGCGTACGATACGGCCTGAGAACGTGGTATTCTAAACAACCTTAAAGATTGGAAAGTTAAGGGCAATATGCTTGCTTTTATTAAGGGTTTCTTAAATGACCGAACTTTCCGTGTTCGTGTTGGAAAATTTTTATCCGGTAGCGTCACCTTGGAGAATGAAGAGCCTCAAGGTGTATTAAGTGCCGCCTTGTTTGCTATAGCCATCGACAGTATTACTAAATGTGCGCAACCCCCTTTTTGCTATATATATTTCGCCCCGTTCAACAGTCACAACAGAAAGACTACACAAAACATTATATCTCACCTTGAAGCTTGGTCCAAGGTTACCAGCTTCACCTTTTCACCTGAGAAAACAAAATGTATAGTCTTTTCTCGCCTGCGGGACTTTTTTATTCCGCAAGTCAACGGAGAGCAAATTGCTATCTCTCCTGATGTTATTTCTAGGTTTATTTTTTGATAGCCGTTTTACACGGGTCAAACACAACAAACAATTAAAAATAAAATGTTCAAAACTTCTAGATATGATGCGTGTCCTGAGCAACACCAATCGGGGACCTGATCGGTTAAGTTATGTTACGTTTTTATTATTCCTTCGTTTGTTCCCGTTTAGATTTTGGTTGTATCGCCTACTCTTCAGCGCATCATACCGTGCTTATAATGCTGGATGCTGTACATCATGATCTCCTCCACGTTGCTACAGGTGCCTTTAGATCAATCCCTGTCGTAAGTATACATGTTGATTGCGGTAAGCCATCACTTTGGGATAGACGGGACCAGCTTTTAGCATCTTACATTGTCCGTCTTAAAGCACATCCGAATCACCCGATTTTAATGCAGTCCTTGCGGATCCTCATTTACGTAGGTATGAGGACCGTCCACGTAATACAGCACTTATGGGTATTCGTACCTAGCGTTTACTACACCTTTTAAATTTTAAAAACTTTCTATTTTTCGGATTTATCCATGTTCATATCCTCCGTGGACGATCAACTCTATAGAATTTAATTTTGACCTTACCATACACAATAAAAAAATCAACCCCTCCTCTTGTCTTTTAGCAAATGTTTTACTATTTTATTTCCAACACAAATCCAGACGCAGCGGTCTACACAGATTGAACAGAATAAAACCGTAGGATGCGCAATTGTAGTTAAAGACAGAACCTATATATTTGGTCTACCTACTATTGCAAGAGTCTTTACTGCTGAACTGTACGGTTTCTTTGAATATCATTAACCCAAAATACCGCATATCCTTATTTGTAGCGACTGGTGTAGTGTACTCTAAGCTTTAGAAGATTTGTATTAAAGACATTCTATCATCACCGAAATCTATTGAACTAAATCTATTGAGTTGAACGATCGCAACACAATAGTGAGTTTCTGTTGGATTCCTAGCCACGTGGGAATGCCAAGTAACGTGCAGATTCCTATGCTAAAGATGGATATAGTCAACCTCCCTTCACCAGTCGTGTTGGTACTTCTGACTTTATTAATTGTATAAACCACTCTCTTCGAGCAAAGTGTCAAGGCGACTGGACTGCTACAGTAGATAACAAACTCCGGCACATTAAAGATTCTGTGTTGGCCGTAGGACTCCTCATGCAGAAAAATTCGTCGTGAGGATCTGGTCCTCTGTTGATTGTTTTGGTTATTCTGTTGAATATACCTAACACACACACGGGTTTTAGTTTTTTTACAATTTTTGTCTTAATTTTCTATTTTACAACTTTCTTTTCACAAATTTATAGGACTTTTATTTTACAATTTTTCACGATTTTATAATACTAATTTTTTACAAACTTGTGAAAAATTTGTAAAATGAAATATGACCATTGGTCGGCGTATCCGAGAAATAAAGCATATTTTTCCAGCTTTTTGCCTTTTACGTACGATCTTAAATAATTGAACAACATGAAATTTTAATAGTAATGAATGGCGGCTAGCCTTAAGAATTAATTAATAATAATTCAAGCAGAAAAATATTAATCATAAATTACTTTTCTAGAAATTTCTGTTTTTTTTTTTTTTTACATAAAGGTGGGTGGAGGGGTTAAACCGGTGTCGTTTCAACCGAGTGTTCTCACCCTTTCTTAATTTTCAAATGATTGTAGAACCTTTAATCATAACGTATGGCATAACGATGTAGGTACAAAGGTATATTGTGCATACCTTTAATTGATTCTTCAAGAATAAAAATAAATAAAACACAATAAGTAGCTTTTCCCTTTTCGAAATTTTGTTCTTCAGTCAAGCTTGCTTTAAATTCGTAAATAATAAAATAATAATGAATGTAAAATAATGAAATAGTTAACTTTTCCACGCGTGCGTATATATATAAAACGAGTATGTATCAGGATCGTAATGTATATAACTCCTGAAACTATAATTAGTATTAAAGGATTACTAATTAAAAGTTATAATATTTAATACTAAAAAAGCATCAATTGTATTTAAAAAACAAATCAATGAACACAGAATTCATTTTTAATTTTAGCTTATTGTAAGATTTAAAGCTTCTCGTAGTTGTGGAAATTAATACCCAGTATACCGGATACTTTCATAATTACACTTTCTTATTTTCTTCCTGACGTACGATTACATTTGAGTTTCATGTTTAATAGGTACATTAAAATTTTACTTCCGGTTTACTCTTTACAAACATATATGTTTGTATTTCTCTCCTTTCTTTTTAAGAAAATATAAGTTGACCAATTAGCCTATATATTATTTGGTTTTATATAATAAAATAACTATTTTCATTAAGTAATAATTATTTCGTTACGTATGTAGTAGTTTAGTTGAAATTTATCAGCTGGTTAATTAATGCAGTACTCAGTGTACCCGATTAATCTACTTTGGTTTCGGATTGTCTTCTTTTTATGTATTTTAATTTTCATTTGATACGTTTCTTTTACCTCTTATAAAATAAATATATATTTTTTTTTATTATCGCAAAAACAAACGATTTATTTTATTTTTTATTATAACTTTAAATGGAATTGATAAATAAATGATAAAAATTTAACGCATTGAAGGAACTGAACATATTTTAACGTCAACTTTCTTTATATCTCTTGATTGAATTTAGGGTATAGTTTTATTGAATAAAACATGTTTCAGAACCATACCCTCAGTAGTTTTCATATAATAGTTTCATAATATCTGACGTAAAACTGTAAATCTAAAAACACGTATTTTTTTACGTTTATAATACAAAAAATCCCTTTCGGCACGCCGGAAGGCAGAGGTAGATTTGACCGGTGCTAAGTAGGGTATAAAAAAGATTTTCGCTTTAAAGTTAAGAAAAACTTCAAATTTACTCAATATGACAATGGTTGCATGTGAAAAAAGTTTCACATGTTTAGCATACGACATGTTGTCCCATCATCTTACAATTCCAACAACATTTTGGTCATCCCTTGCCGTAAGGGTTGGTCATATCAAAACTTTTTTCAGACAAAAGTTTTAGGTAATATTTAGAGCAGTTACTTTTATACGGATACTAGATCGTGGATACCGGTATTCTTTGGTGGTTGGGTTTCAAGTAACCAAACATCTCAGGAATGGCCAAACTGACTAATAGCTGAACGGTAATTCTCGGAGGATAAACAGGAAAAAGAGAGAAAGGTAATGTTTAGAGGACTAACGACCACTTTAAACAGATTCGATACTGTGCCTGTTAAGGGAGGTATAATTTTTTTGTCTTCAAAACCCCATTTTTTCCAACACTTGGGCCAATGGTTGGTGATATCAAAAAAATTTACTTAGATAAGTTGTATGCCTTTATTCAAAGAATAGTAGAAGCTTTAAACGAATTCGTTATTTTACTTAATAAGAAAGTTATAGCGATATATTTTTTTCGAAGAACTTCCCCATTTTCACCCCCATGGTCCGATTTTGGCCGTTAACGAACTCGACCGAGATTTTGGAACGAGTTATTTTTAAGGAACAATTTGAAGTGATTGGCGCAAAATTACGGTAGTTATCGTGTCCACAAGAGTGAAATATATATATAAACGTTTGAGCTGATGGTGGTTTTGGGGTCTGGGGGATGTGAAACGCGAAGATATGTCGAAATTTTCTGGGTACCATTGTATGGTACCCGTTAAAATAGGTATCTAAAACTTTGTTTCATGACTAAATCTAAATTTATTATAAAAACTTACAGAAAATTTAATTCTATGAAAATTGTAAAATATTTCAATAAAAAACAAATACAAGTTCAAGAAATTTGATTTTATTACTAACACTTACCGTATGAAACCGAAGGGATTACATGTACAAATCATGTTTGCTTTTCTACAAAGGCTATGCTACAGAAAATAGTGTTGTTTTAAAGATAAAAATAAAATAATAAAAAATAATAAAATAAAAATAACAGTGCATGTTATTAAGGCAATAAACTTTATGTATATTTATCGAATTCACCGTCAAATTGAAAATTTGAGAAATTATGATTTCGTAAGTTGGTAACAGAAATATGTATGTACGCAGGCAACCTGACATGAGCTTTTCACAAAATGACATTTCTCACGAAAACAATCTTGTTTGAAAAAGGCGAAGTAGATTTCAATTGTCGTTTTCCGAATATACAGTCGTACATCAGCACACTAAGTCTATTGTAATACGGTTGATAATCTGCTCTGTAAGAGACGTCTTCACTCTGCTTTGTAAACTAATTGGCGTAAATTGAATATCAGAGAAAGCAGCTCTGATTTTACTTCAGATACTTTTCCCGCAAATAGCTGTAGGAAAGACTAGATCAGATAATATAAAGCAGTAAAATGTATTCCCCTATCTGTGGGAAAAAACCGTTTTCATTTAGAAAAATTAAAATCATTTTGTTAAAATTCTTAATAATCAGCAATTGTTTATGAATTTTATTTTGAGGTATGATTTTTATTTTTTCCTCTACGTTGAATATCAGGTAATATAATACCTCGTTATCGTGATCGGTATAAGTTACTTTTTTTTATTTATATTTGACCTAATCATACAATAAGAACGAGAAGGTTTTTTATGTTTGCATTCAAGGTGAAAATATGAAAGTAAATATACAACTAAAATCACATTACATAGTAATTAATCATTTGTATTTACAATGAAGTTTATTTTCAAAGCGATGATGATTACGATGATGATCAGCAGTTATAATAACTATTTTGGACTTTACAGATAGATAGTTCACAATAACATAAAACCTAACTTAATAATAGTTAGTCGTCCGTTTAGTCTAATATACCGTAAAATACCACTGCTGTGAGGAATACTGTGTGAACAATAATATAATAATTTAGGTGAATGACCTAGTTTCCACTTAATTAACTAACGACTACTGCAGAAAAATCTCTTCTTTTTCACCTCCAAAATAAAGTAGTTAGTTATAATAGGCTACTCAGTATTTCACTGTTATGGGTTACTGATGCGAAATATATATTTTTTCCGTTACCTTTTATAATTCAGAATTTGCGTCGTTATCCGGTTAGAGTATTTGTTTATTTTATAATGTAACTTTTCATTCGATAGAATTTAAGTAATCCTCTACGCAATATATGCTTAAAATAATATTATATATACGAGTATATGAAAAAATAATTATTTTAAAAAAAATGGTAGACATCAAAATGCGCTAAAATTTAAGAAATAATTTCGTTCGAATACTTAATTACTTACGACACTTTTTTGAACCTGCTTCTACAAAATTAATTTCTGGATATAATATAAAATTTGTCTCTAATACTATATATATATATATACAACATAAAACAAATCCCGATATGAAAACAGTTTCATATTTATGTGCTTTGATCGCTTTTCCGATTATTACGGCTTTCAGGTAGATTTCATAAGAAAGCTACTTATTGTAACTGGTACCGTGATTCAACTTCCGGAAAATTTCGACATATCTTCACGTTTCAAATCCCCCAGACCCCAAAACCACCGACAGTTCAAAAGTTTATATATATATATATATATATATATATATATATATATATATAATGTTATATATGTATGTATTTCACTTTCTTGTGAACATAACGATAGCTGCCATAATTTTGCACCAATTACTCTCAAATTGATACATAAAATATAACGACCCAAATTCTCAGTTGAGTTTGTTGATGGGCAAAATCGGACGATGGGGATGGAAATGGGGGGGCTTTTTTGAAAAACAAAATTATTCTATAACTTTCTTATTAAGTAAAATATCGAATTCGTTTAAAGTTCCTACTATTCTTTGGATAAGAGCTTAAAACTTATCTAAGTAAATTTTTTTTATATCACCTACAATTGGCCCAGTGGGTTGAAAAAATTAGGTTTCGAAGACAAAAAAATCATACCTTCCTTAATAGGCACAGTATCGGAACGGTTTTAGGTGGTCGTTAGTTCTCTAAACATTACCTAAAACTTTTGACTGAAACAACTTTTGATATGACCATCCCTTACGGCAGGGGATTACCAAAATGTTACTGGAATTGTAAGAAGATGAGGCTTGTCGTATGCTAAACATGTGAAACTTTTTTTAATATACAACCATTGTCGTATTGAGTAAATTTGAAGTTTTTCAAATTTCATGTATTTTGGAGTCAATTCAAAAAAGTATCTAAGGAATTAATTAAATATTTGGACAAAATGATTTCGTAATTTTTAGCGGATTTGATGTCGGTTCCATTTTTTTAATATTTAAATAATTATTTCATAATTTTCTGTGTCTGATTAATAACGATGTTTTATTCGGATGATGTTAACGTGCTCCTTTTTGGTGATATAATGCAGCTGCCTCCAGTTAAAGGCCATTGGTATTTTGTTTAACCTCTTGGTGTGAAGCTGAAATAAATTTGTGTCATAAGTTTTCATTTTGTGAGTTAACAATAAACACGAGACAAATAAATGAAATGGAGTTTATCGATTTATTTAATAACTTGCATTTTGGCGAAGTTACAACTGACCGATCGGAAATGCTTTGCGAAAGTAGGAGGGTTCCTTTAACAGACGAATTTGCAGATGGAAATTCTGTAAGGATATTCCCAACTATTAAATTAGTTTATGAATATAATCGTAGTATAGCTTGATATGATATCAAAAACAAATAGAGTTTATATTATTAACGCCATCGTTGAATCACGAGAAGTTGCAACATACGGGAAAATCCCCGGGATTGTTATTCCGGTAGATATTAGTAACTGTCTAGTTACTAATAGTTTAGTTGCACAATGTACAAATGGCAGAGGGTTCAAGAGTTACGCTAAGGCGTAATATATCGATTTATGATGGTTCAGTTAACGGCGCTATGGGAATTGTAAAGAATTTTACAATTCCCGCTATGGGAATTGTAAAGAAATTCAAACGGCCTACCCTATGAAGGACTGACTGGAAAGGAGTGCGTTACCAAAAACTGTGTTAATAAAATTCTATGACGAGCAATAGCTACAAAAATGAAAAATAAAGGTGGTTGTAACCTATAAAGGTGTTCAACCACCTATAAAGATGGTTGACACCTATTACACCAGTAAATATAAGTTTCAAGCTAACTAAAGGATATGGATATGTAGAAAGACGTATGCTACCTTTAATTTTAAGTTGGGAACTAAGAATGTATAAATTGCAAGGTACAACATTAAATAGAGCTGTAGTAGATTTGGGAAAAAAGTATCTGACAAAGAACAAGATTTTTTTGCTCTAAGTCGAGTCAAAATAGATCGGTTTAGCTTTGAGTGATTTAGGTCCAAGTAAAGTACTGAATAGCTTTTTTACCCACACAGTAAAAAAGCACTGTGTGGCGGAAAGTTTGAGAAACCTTCCACAGGATTAAATAATGTACTGCACTGCGTTCAGGGCGTCGATACTTTGATTACTAATGAATACCAACAATGTTAAAAGTTTTATGAAGAAATTTAGACGTCCGACCTTGCGAGAGACCGCAAAATACCGTGTAATGTGATGTACGTATATAGAATTATAAAGTTCTCACTGTCCCTACCGATGTAATACATTGTATATAATGTACGTCGGGTCTGAAATGTTTAAAATGAGACATCTAGATTTTTGATGATTTTATTAACGGTGCTATATATCCTGTGCAGAAAATTACCTGCCTTGCAGATCATATACCATTATCTAACGTAATTCATATATACAGAATATCAAAATTCTCAGTGTCCCTACCTACCCGCTGAACGGCGAAAAATTTTCTTTTGTCAATTTTCAGATCAATTTTTTGTGTCTAAAATCTTTTTCAGCATCATGATACCACCGCGAAAAGCAGCTGCGTCGATAGCAACAAGATTTATTTTAATCGGATTAATAGGAAGAAAGTTATGCGTGAACAAACATTAAAAAAAAAATCTACGGGTCGAATACATGACCTCCTTTTTTGAAGTCTATTATAAAAGGCTGGTAAAGTAGTGCGTGAATTTTCCGGCTATTAATAATAAAAATTAAAAGAGTTAGAGCCGAAAAACAAAGGCAGAATATATTTTTTAGAGGCGGAGAATAAATCTTTCTAAGATTTTTCTTTCGAAGAAAGATTTTAAAAAAAGTATTCATGAAGTATAGGTTAAGCTAACACAAAACTTCTTAAATAAAGTTTTCACTAAATCTAAGACTCCCCCTTCAATAAAGGCTAAAATATGAAAATTTTCAAAAATATTTTTCTGAATTTCAGGTCCGGGGTCTATAATAATTTAAAACAATTGTAAACATTTCTTGATAGCTCTATATATGAAATATAAATTTTCAAAAAATGTTTGAGAAATATTTTAACCGAAGGAAAATGAAAAAGAAGAACAAAAGATATATATTTCAATTTTAATAGGGGGACGGTTTTTTGAAAAATGCTTTTGAATTTTTATATACGCATTTCAGGTAACAAATTCGGTTTAATGAAGTTTTCTTTCTTGGAAGAAAATCGAAATTGCTTTATATCCATATATCCCCTATTCCCCATAAGATTTTTGAAAAAAATTGATGTGATCAAAGCGTCAAGGTGATCAAGACCAAAAGCAGAGCGACATACATACCTATGCACATACATAGATATGTTTGCTTCCTTGTACGAAGTAAACCCTGAATCCATTTTGACTAGTTTCGGCGTGATGTTTGTACGTACGTATGTATCTCGCATAACTCAAAAACAATTAACCGTAGGATGTTGAAATTTTGGATTTAGGACTATTGTAACATCTAGTTGTGCACCTTCACTTTTGATTGCGATTGACTGAATCAAAAGTGTCCAATAAAGCCCAAAATCCAAAACAAGATTTGAATTTTTCTTAACTGCAGTAATAAGTCCTCATTGAGAGCTTTTTAACGATGTATCATAAGTAGTACTTATTTTGATTGGTTCCAGAGTTATAGCCAAATGAAATTTTAACTAATGAAATATTTGGATCTTATAAGGGGAAGGCACATCGGTTCGAATCAGACTTCATTTACTTTTTCTTTTTTTTTAATTAATTTTCTTAACTTTTTTTTTTAAATTTAAATATATTGTTTTATTAATAACTCGTGATTGTAAAAAAAAGTTTTACAATAAATAATTATTCAATAATAACAATAAAAATAAAAATATTAAAAAAAATCAGTAGTTATTAGTGAAAAAGAATTTTATGTACTTATAATAATGTGTATAACAGGCATTATTACATAAGCGTATATGTAATAGATTTTATACATAAGCGTATATGTAATAGATTTTGTGAAACATCTAACTTTTTTAAAAACTCTAGAACTACCGTTAGGTATTGCTGCAGAGGATGAGGTGAATGATTTTTTTTTGTAGCGTGTGAAAATGCCATGCCTGACCGGAATTCGAACCCGGGACCTCCGGATGAAAGGCCGAGACGCTACCACTCGCGCCACGGAGGTCGGCTAGAAACTTGCAATAAGATATTAACATTTGTAATATGTGATTTATATATTCCTATTGTATGGAATTAATACAGTTAGAAAAATATGCGCCACATGGATGCAATGAGATCCTAAATCCTAAGACCACAGAAATCAATAAAATTACTTTCTTAAGATAGATAAAAACAACTACGTAAAATATTGAGTTAGTATTCGTTGAAAATGTGTAATGGCCAGTTGGAACAATTAAGATTGTTTCATGTGGCCTGTTATTGACCTAGGTGAGTCTTCAATGGTATATTATGGAAGTCAAGTTGTTATGTCTGTCCTTTTTATTGTTTATTATTATTATTATTGTTATTTTAATTACGATTATTATTATTATGTAAACATTATTTTCATTGTCTCTTTATTTCTCTCGCTCCTATTTTTACTACAAACACACACACATATATATATACACTCACTCACACAAATACTAAGCTTATGATTCGGTAAAGAAATTCCTAAATTTGAAAATCTTACTAAAAATTCACTTTGTTCTACATTTTATTATAAAAATTTCTAAATAATAACAAATTACCAAAAAAAAAGATAAAATTAAATTACTTGAATTGTATTTTCCCTAAAAAAGATAAAGCGGAATGGAGAAGAGAAGTACTGTTTACATATTTATATACATCCTTATTTCTAACTGAACAGTTAAGATAACTGAAGATTAGTTACGGTACGGGTTGATGTCATTTACGCAAAGTATTCTCAGTAAATATACGAAAATAAGAAATGCGATTGATGATATAAGGGAAATTATAAGTACATTATTTACGAGTACTACCTTGAGCATATCCAGGTGTTCTTTATTGTATTGCGTGTATAATATACATAAAATATTTTAAATAATACTTAAACGTGCCTGTCCGTTACGCTCATTTACTGTTCTAAGGGAACTAACGGAGTTGTTATATAATACTGCATATTATATATTTTTATATGTTAAAAAAAGTATAAAACATAGGATTACCATTAGAAATTTAGTTACAAATGACAAACTTGATAACGTTTCTTTTTTTAATACTGTATGTGTAGCTACGAGTTACCACAATCACTGATAATCGTCAGTGATTTTTTCTATTTATGTATAGTACAGTATTTTTTTATTTTTTTACTAAGAGAATGATTAATGACTAACGTTAATTACATATTAAAATAGGTCAGCGTTCATTTTTACTTCCTTTTACGAAATAAAGGAAGTATTGTGATCGCGAAAAATTTCGGTTTTCAGATTTCAACGGCAATATCGACTTGGACTATCCCTGCATCCTGAATTTTGACTAGTTTCGGCGTGACGTCTGTATCTCGTATAACTCAAAAACGATAAGCCGTAGGATGTTGAAATTTTGGACTTAGGACTTTTGTAACATATAGTAGAGCAACTCTCCTTTTGATTGCAATTGACTTGATCAAAAATGTCCAATAAAGCCCAAAATCCAAAAAAGAATTGATTTTTGATTTTTTCTTAACTGCAGTAATAAGGCGTAATTGAAGCTTTTCAACGATTTATAATAAGTGGTACTTATTTTCATTGATTCCAGAGTTATAGCCAAATAAAGTTTAATTCATGAAATATTTGATCTTACAAGGGGAGGGCACATCGGTTCGAATTCATTTACTTCATTTCCTTTTTTTTAAATTTAAATATATTGATTTATTAATAATTGTTAACCTGTGATTGTAAAAACATTTTTACAATAAATAATAATTCAATAATAACAATAAAAACAAACATGAAAAAATCAGAAGTTATTAGTGAAATAAAATTTTATGTACTTTTAAAAATGTGTATGTAACAAGGAAGTCATGTGGTTCCACATCAACATTTTTAATTAACAGAAATAAAAAGTAAGATATATTTTTAACAGACTAAAAAAGGGGTTCCCAATTTGATCCGATTAACTTTTTTATGTATGTTCATGATGTTCTCTACTAAATTTACCGATTTATAAGATTTTCTTTGATTTTTTTTTTTGATAGAAGAATATTCTCTGGTATACGTAATTGATTTTATCCCGATAAAATTTAAATGGAGAAGTTTTGAAATGAATAAAATTATATGTTCTACTCAAATAACTTTAAAATATTTCATATTTATTTTATGGATGCTTAATATTGGATTTTTGTAATATACATTACCTAATGTTCTCATATTAGAAGTATTTTTTCCCAAACATTTATTGAAAAACTTAAGCTAAACTTAAAAAATAAAATATATTCTAAATATGGTAATCCTTACCTCAAACTTCTTAGTAATATCTTTATTTTCTGTAAATTCTTTTTCATATTTTTTATCAATATTGAGGTTTCATAAATTTTGTGTTTCTTGCGAATGATTTTTTTACTTTCCCGTCTAGATAGCTCTATAGCTCTAGAAGGTAAACTACTGTAATCGGTCCAATTTGGGCATACGCGGTTTTCACTGGATCTTAACTTTTGACACTTAAGGAACCCAAAAAACCGGATGTTAATGTTCGTATGTACGTGAGTTCGGCGTTGGCCTCTAAACCATCTTATATCTTCAGAACTTACTGAACCGATTTCGACCACAATCGGTCAGATTACTTCTATATATGGGGCATTGATACCATTAAATTTTCAATTTAAAACGTCAAGGGGGTGAGACTGTAGAGTAAGGTCATCCTCAGTATCTTGAGATTTCACCTAATTAAGGTCATACTTTTCTTAGGCACATTTGTTAAAAATTAAAAAATAACAATATCTACAAAAAAAAAAAATTGTGCAAAACTGCACCACCACCACAAAAAATACTCCACACTACTGCTATTTGTGACTCACAGGTGAGCGGTAGAATTAAATAAATGAATAATATTTAAAGTGAAAAAAAGTAATTCGGTCTGGCTGGGTCTCGAACTCGATTACCTGATTGACTCGGTACGTGGTGCGTTAAGCCTCGCAGCTACACTAGTATGCCGACCGTACAACCGAAATTTGTTCTATGTAATTTATGAAATTGCCTTAGTTCAGTTAGTGCCAACCGTCGCCGGTAGTACGCCACACCCGTGCGAATTAAATACGGCATGTGCGCGCGCTTTATTTAGAATCATTGAATTAAATAAACGAAAAAAATATTATATTTAAATAAAACGATAGATATTTTAAATTAAGTTGTACGTGTATATGTGGGTAAGCCGTGCACCAGAAATAACCCATAGGTGTAGGACTTTCCCGGAACGCGGTTTAGCCGCGGCCGCGTTCTGAGAAAGTCCTAAAACTGTGTTGTCAGCTTTTTTTCATACGAGCAGCTTTTATTCTAAAGCTTCCTTTGTTTTAAATAAAAATAAAATAAAGAATTAATTAAATAAACGTAATAATATAACAACAAAAAAAGTAAAAAAAAAGATTAATACTTTTTCAATTACTTTAAATTATTTTTTTAAGTTAGTGTAAATTAAAAGTTAGTAAGGTAAATGTTTGTAGTTTGTAATCCAAGAGGAATTGAATCTCTCATCACCTTCAAAAATCAGCTTTTAAACAACTTTTTTCTTTTTTTTAAAGTTAGTAGTTAATTTGACCGAGTTTAAATATGAAAAATAAAGAATCGAAAAATATACCAAACATCGGGCTGGTCTAGTGTTTAACTCGTCGTCGCAAATCAGTTGTTTAACAGCTGATTTTCGAAGTCGAAGGTTTTGAGATTCAATTCCTCTTCTCTTTTCTGTTTAGCCTTTGAAATCACCATGCGGTATTACTTCAGAGGATGATATGTATAAATGTAAATGAAGTGTAGTCTTGTTCAGTCTCAGGTCAACCACTCCTGAGATGTGTGGTTAATTGAAACCCAACCAACAAAGAGCAATGGTGCCCTGATCTAGTATTCAAATCCCTATAACAGTAACTGCCTTTACTAGGATTTGAACCTTAGAACTTCTAGTGTAAGTTAGCTGTTTTTATACGGATTTGAATAGTAGGCAGTGGATACTGGTGTACTTTGGTGGCTGGGTTTCAATTAACCACACATCTCAGGATTGGTTGGTTGGTCTGAGTTTGTACAAGATTACACCTCATTTACATATTATATTTATCATTCTCATCTCATTGGGTGTGGGGGAATGTTCATTGTTTACTAGTTAAACAAGATTACAATGTACCCCTAAGAAAACAAATTATTATTATCTTGATTTTTTTAGTGTGCTTAGAGTTGGTTTTATTTTTTAGATTTATTTTACTGTCATAAAGATTACTGTAATTGTTACTTTATGTAAGTAAGTTAATTAAATATTTTTCTATGTATGCTATCATTAATCTTAAATACACAGCTAAACCAAATAATAAAATTTAATTTTTAAATACTTATTTTAATTCTACTTAATTTATTTCTTACATCAAAATCTAATTTTTGTTGAAGTACTGAAAGTCTGTGTAACGACTCTCACGGAAACATTAAATTCATTTTAGGATTATCGTTTAAAGGTTTTCTGTTACATTATTTAAATATTTGTATAATAAATTATGCTTTTTTTATACAATTTGACATTTGTAAATTTATGAAGTTTGGAGGAAATGCTAAGCAACTGAAAACTGTCTGTTACGAAATCGAAGGTGGTGGCTTTTAAGGGTAAGAGAATCTATTAAACGAAAAACTGTATTAGAAAATTAAATTCTTGAACAAGTCAGCTCTTTTAAATACCTGGTTGTTATCTATGTTATGTTGGAGTCAATGACATTAAAATTAAAACTAAATTATATATATAAACTTTTGAACTGATGGTGGTTTTGGGGTCTGGGGGATGTGAAATGTAAAGATATGTGGAAGTTTTCCGAAGTCGAATCATGGTACCCATTACAATAGGTAGCTTTCTTATGAAATGTACCTAAAATACAGAAATCTTTTAAGCAAAATAATTTTTTTTCCTGTTTAGCCTCCAGGAATCACCATCAAGTATTACTTCAGAGGATGGTATGTATGACTGTAAGTGAAGTGTAGTAGTCTTGTAGTCTCAGGTTGACCATTCCTGAGATGTGTGGTTAATTGAAACCCAACCACCAAAGAACACCGGTATCCACGATCTAGTATTCAAATCCATACAAAGGAAACTACCTTTACTAGGTTTAACTGCCTTTAGGATTTGAACGTTGGAACTCTTGACTTTGAAATCAGCTGATTTGTGAAGACACTTTCACAACTAGACCACCCCGGTGGGTCAAGTGAAATAATTAAAAAATGTAAACATAACTATTATAAAAGTAAAATTTTACAAGATGAAGGAAACTGTAAAAAGATGTGGGACTATATAAACAAATTATTAAATATTAGTAAAACAAAAATTATTCCAGAAATTGACCCTGAAATTTTAAATATCCATTTTGTTCAAGTAGGTAAGGAGTATGTGGAAAAGCTGTTAAATGCAAATATGTCTATTATGCATGAAAATCATCAACCAGGCATGTAACTTGTGATTCTTTTTTATGTATCCAACAAATGAAAATGGAATTTTCAATATAATTATTCTTACCAGAAATAATTCAGCTCCTGGTATTGTTTGTTTTAAAAACATAATCTTAAAAAAATTTCTCCATATACAGCTATACCTATTAAAGAATTAATAAATAAATGTTTTGCTATAGGCTGTTTTCAAAACAAATTTAAGATTGCTAATAATATCCTACTCTTCAAGTCGAGAGATCGTTGTATTCTAACAAATTACCATCCAATAGGCTTGTTAAACGGTCTATCTAAAGTTATGGAAAAAATTATCAAATCATGAGTGACAAAATATTTAAGTAAATTTAACATAATTCATGCAAATCAATATGGACTTCAACTAAAGAAAAGCACCCAAGATGCAATAAATTACCTTATCGACTCCATATTAAATAACTTTAAGGATAATAAAAAAACTGTAGTAATTTTTTTAGATTTGGCAAAAGCCTTTTTGATGCTGTCCCACATTTAAAGCTGCTATAAAAATTAAATAGTTTGGGAATACATGGCTTACCTCATAAATTATTTACAAGTTACTTAAACAGCAGATCACCAGTACTTACGATGTACAAAAATACTAGCATAAAGCACTTGACTGAATATGGAATATGAATCCTTAAATTCCACCAAATTAGTAAACTAAAAAATAATACTATCGCTAGACATATATTTTGAGTATGCCCAATCAATATTGCAGTATAAAATATGTTCATGGGGTGCGGCAAGAAATGTGCACTTTAATAAAGCATATGTGCTTAAAAAACACTTAATAAAAGTAGCCTTAAATATATTTAAGGCTGAGCTTTACTCTACAGCTGACCTACTCCAGGAATTCAACATGTTAACAATGAGACAGCTCTACATCAAAAGCATTGTTTTACATATCAAAAAAATATATAAACCTCTTTAATACCAGTGATTCATCGTATAATCTGTGGCCATTAACTATCATCTTTATAATACCCCGAAATGAGCTATCTGTCTACAGAAGACATTCCATGTATATTTCTGCTAAACTCATATATCTTATTCCTGCTAAATATATGTTTAGCAGAGTGAACAAAAAATTCCTTAAAGAAATAGGTGAGTGGATAATGATAAATAATGTATATGAATCACTCTAAACGTGTTTTTGCCATCTTGTCTAAATGATACATAATTAATTAATTTTTTAATCCAATCTTAATAATATTTTTTTTTTATATAAAATCCTATAACAGAGCTAATCCAAACTAAGGAAGACAAACTTATTAAGGGTAAATTTATAATTATAGTCATAATATTAATACCAAGATTATTTAGCAATATTTTAAATTATTTTATATTGCTACAAAATAGTGTTAACAATGTAATAGATATAACAATATTCATTTTACTCCAATTTATATTAAGCATAAAAGTGTGTAATAATATAAATATTATTTACATCATCTTCATATTCTTGTAGCTTCTTGATATTACTAAATGTATAATGTTGAATTTTAATGCAATTTTAATGTGTGCTGGTATTCATTTGTGATGGTATTTATGTTCAATTTTTTTTATTCTTCTGTTTTTCTAAGATAAGTTTAAATTTTAACTGATCTCAATTTTTAACAATTAAGTCTTTATTTGTAAGAACTTTTATCTATTTATCTAGGAACTTTTAATTACTACTATTTATTTTAAAAATAGTTTTAATTTTTATATTCCCTTTTTAGAAATATTATCTGTAAAGTGGCTCATATCTACACACAGGTTATCCTTTGCAGATATTATGTTTCCTAATTGTATAATGTAATTCTTTTTTACATCATATTTTGTACAAGGTAAATAAAGGTTTATCATATATTTATTCATATGTACATTAACTGTATACATATTTCAAAAATAAAATAGTGTTCACCAGTTACTCTGTTATCACCTTACTTTTATGAATGTTTGTTTTATATATATATATATATATAAACTTATTATGTATAAACTTTAATGTTTTGTGATATATCTTGTTTCAGTTTGGGACGCCAGTGGACATTATCCTGGAGCACTTTATGCTGGAAATGGATACTGGTTAGGCTCATTATCTTTTTGTCAGGATCTTAATAAGGACTTTAAATCAAATCAAACATATGCACCACCTTTTAGTGTCAGTTTTTATGTTGCAAAACTACAAATAAATTCACTTATAAGTAATCAGGTAAATATTAAAAATAGTTCATTGTTTAACTTTTATTCTGATCTTTATTTAGATTTTTTTTTGTTTTTGCTGACTTTGTGGTGAACTGGTAGCATCTTCATCTTTCATCTTTTTTTTGTTTATCCTCAGAGACCATTGTTAGGTATTGCTTCAGAGGATGAGATGAATGATTTGTAACGTGTGTGAAAATGTCATACCTGACTGGGATTCAAACCTAGGACCTTCAGATGAAAGGCTGAGACGCTACCACTCATGTCATGGAGGCCAGCTCATCTTTCACGTGGAAGGTTTTTGGTTTTAATCTTAGACAGGCTTGGCTTTTTAATATAATTCAAATTTCTATTCTCAAGCTCACCAAAAATCTTCCTCCTAAGTAAAACAAAATTCTGGGAAAATAAGCATAAAATCATTTTTATTAATTACATATTTTATGAAGACAACATTTTGCTTATCTGGTTTATTTAATGAAATAAACAATTTAATTTTTCGGGCACATATATCAGTGACATGTAAGCTGGATGAAGGAGTATAATTATATACTCCTTCATCCTTTCTCTACGATGAAAGGGAAGATACATGTTTATTATTATTTTAACAAAAACATTTTATTACATGATTTAACAAATCCTTATTAACTTAGAACTTTATATTCTAACAAATAGTCATACATTACGTGCATATTTGAATCAAAAGAAGAAACATATGTGAAAATGATTTATAACATATATTTGTCTCTAGTATGCAGATAAAATTGTGCTCACGATTGGTAAAAATTAAGCCGTAAATTGCAGTACTTTTAAACAACCTTAGAAGATCTATGAAATTCATGAATTATATGCAATTTTATTTTTGAATATACTAATAAGTATTTTTTATTTTCAATTTTATAGGTTAATGCCTTATTATATCCTAAATAATTTTTTGTACAGAAAAATTGATTTAACGTAGGTTAAAATAGTGGTGATTATCATCATTATTACTTTTTACAATAATTCATATTTAATTTAATTTTGTATAAATGAACAAATAAGAAGGAATAAATCTTGTTTCACTATCACTGGATAGATCTGAAAGAAACTACAAATAAAAACAAAAAAAAAGTTAATGACTTTTCTACTATAAATCGCATATTCTTATAATTTAAAACTGTAGTTATCCAATATAATTAAGGGCAAAATAATTCTGGGTAAATAAAATTTTAAATAACATAGGTCTGTTCAGTTTTAAACTCTAAAAGGATAATTTAATCCCAAAAAAAAACTCTATTTGCATTGGAAGATCTAATATATGAAAATTTTAAGTTTGTAAACAATGCAAAAATACAGATGCAATATAAACAAAATTATTCATTAAAATATTATATGAATGCCTACATTAATTTAAAACAATTAATTGAAAAGCATAATAAGTAAAATAAAGAGGGATTGTGTAAGACATACAGTATTTGCATCTCTTACAAATAAAAATTACATTGGATCACGATAGACAGAAGAAGAACTAATTAATGTAGGTTTGGGTATGTGGAGGGAATGAAAGAAAGCTGATGATATAAAATTGATAAAGAGTTGGGAACAGAGAAAAATGTAGACCAAGGAAAAGGAGACTGAATAAAGTTAAGATGAATGTTACAAGTTGAGATGTAGAATTGGAAAGAGCATTGACAAGGGATAGAATGAAGATTGTCATCCAATCCAGGAAATTGAATAAGTGAAGGTAGAAGAAACAGATAAAAGTCCCTATTTTGTTATAAATCTTGTTTACAACAGAAAAGTTACAATTTATTAACTGGAAAGCTGTCATACCAGTATAAGAATTACAAGATGATTATGTACAGAAGATTTTCTTAAAACAAGCATATTCATAATCTCCAAAAAGCATGTTCCAGTAAAACGTCAAAATAGTAGGACAATTATTCAGTTTGCCATTAAGCAAAAATTTATTTTGTAAATCTGAACAGAAAATTAATTTTAAAGTTACAGAAGAACAATATGAATCCAGTAAGGTAAAGATACAAATGATGCAATTGTTCTAATAAGAACTATTAGTCAGAGGTAAACATAGGAAGATAAAGAAATAAGTAAATAATTTGTAGATATAAAAAAGCATTCAATCATTTCAAATGGAGATATTAAAAAACCAAGACTAGATTGGTAATGTAGAAGATTAATTAAATAGCTGCATCCAAATCAGAAGAATGGTTAGGAACCTTGTGTTTCTTTTTTGGAGGATAAGGCAAAGCAAAGTACTGCCTACACTTAACCATGTTTAACATCTTTCTGAAAGATATTATAAAAAATACTCTAAAGAAGAGTATAAAGGGATCAGCTCAGAGAAAAAATAAACTGTATAAAGTTTACATATTGAAAGGTGTTAACATTGAAAGGTGTTCTTACAAGAGGAAGTACCCAACGTTTAACAGATTGTTTCAAAATTAGAAAGCAAATTTGACAGATTGTGATATAAAAATTAATATTAATAAAACAAAAGTAATGAAGTTATGAAATCATAACCTATATGATCATAATGTCTGTATAATCACATAGACCTTAATGATATATAAAAGAATACAAAATTGAACAAGTAAAACAGTATAGATACTAAGTTTTATGTACCGTTAATCTTCTGTATTTTCAATCTCCTTTTTGGCTTTTTAATAATTCCATTACTTTAAATCACATTAAATACTGCAAAATGTTATTACAAAAATGGAAATGAATAAAAACCAGAGTAATAATGGTTGAGGAAACATTTAATACAAAAATATATATTATTATGTAATAAGAAGAGCTTAGACTTTGGAGAAGAGTCTTGTAAAGTGATAATATATTTGGAGTCTATTTGTGGGTGTAAATCATGGTCACTAAAAAAAAGAGAAAAAGAAAGAAATAAAAAACAAAAAACTCATTAAATAATATAACAAAGGTACAAATAAACAAAACAAAAAAATTATTATAATAAACCAATAAGTTTCAATCTGCAATGAACTTCAATTGCTGAAACCTATTAATCCAAAAAATAAATAAATAAATAAATAAATTATGTAAAGAAAGCTTATACACGTTAATTTAAAATTTCAAAATTAAAAACTTACAAAAAAATTCTTGATTAAATCAACTTTAAAATAGAAACAGCTAAAATAGAATTTTACCTTTTATTTTCCTAGGTAATTGGTATTGGGATTTTTTATTTTATTAAATTGGTTGGAGGCACTTGAAGCATGGACAAAGGGGTAAATGGAAAAAGCTAAATGAAAAGAGTGAAAAATTAGGTGATGGAGAGAGTGAACAAAAATAGAAGCTTAATCACAACAAATCAGAATAGAAAGATTAACAGTATGGAACATATATGAGACGTGAAGGGTTGATTAAAACCATAGTAGAAGCACAAGACCAAAATATTACAGAATTTTAAAGAAAATGTTGCAAGGAATTCAGAAGTTTACTTTAATATACAAGGGAGCTTAGACTAATGAAAATATGATGCTCAACTGAATGAGAATTATATGATGTGTAGTTATGTACATGTACGCTTGGCATAACAGTCAAAATAAAACTAAAATATTTTTATATATTTTTCTAACTGATTTTTTATCAAGCATAATTGATTTATATTACTTGTGTGTTTGTGAATTGTATGAAAGAAATATTCTCTTTATGAAAAATAAATGTGAACTTTACAGAAAACTTGATTTTTATGACATACCAAATAAAATGTATGATTTAACAAATGTTTTTTAGACTTCAATTTCATAATATCAGTTTAAAAATAGATTTGAAGAAGTGCATAGAAAGGGTTGGCCTGGATCCTAAACTCATAATTCCAAAAGCCCAATGATCAGCAATTCTGGAGACATGTTGGATTGTACGAACTGTGTTAAATTAATTTATTTATTCTATTTATTTAGTACAACAGAACAGCCACTTGAGCCTTTGTAATTGTACATTGCACACAAAAAATTAATAATGTTCATATAACGTTAACATATACAAATCAATAACAAGTTTACATATACATAAGTAAGTAATAATAATAATTATTATTTTATTTACATAACTCAATTTACAACAGTTACATAGTTAACAATTTACATTTTTAAAATTCAAAAACACATAATTCAAATATACAAAACCCAGAACAAAATTTCAGTAACAATACACATTAAAAATAACAATAATTACAAATTATGATGTAATATCACAGTTATTATGATTAAATAATTACAAACCCACAAAAATTAAACAACAACTAGAGTTATAATTTTGATGATTATTAAGTAATAATCTTAAGAATTTTGTTAACTTTTATGTTGCACCTCCACCACCCCTCATGCAACCTCAGCACAAAACAGTACAAATCAATACAAATGTCATATCATTCAAATAGTTCCTTAAGGCTTTTAATGAATAATCTTCCATTTGACATAAAGTCAATCCTCTCATCATAGTCATTAGTAACATCCATACACTTTGCATTCGGAGACAAATCAGATTTCCATTCAGTCTTAAAAGGTTTGAAATCTCTTATTCTCATACAAGGGACGTGTAGTGCCAAGCCAGAGCAGTTATCAAACTGACTATGCAACAAATGATGGAAGTGTAACAAGTCAAAAAATTTCCTTCTGTTACTTAAGCAAGGAAGGCCAAGTTGTTTCTGAACTGCATTTGATGTAAAATCGACAGGAAAATGGAATTTGTGCAGGAGCCATGATATAAATTTCCCTTGGACATCCTCGATCATTGCAGATGTAAAATCCCTGTCCCAGTTCCACACCATAAGGTACTCCAGATGACAATGTACCAACGACCTATACAGAGTGAGAAGGTGAATACATCTCTAAAATTCCTCACCAACCATTGAACGAGACCAAGATTCTGTCTTGCCTTGCTGACTATCTCCTCAACATGCCTGACCATAGAAAGTTTTTGGTCAAACAGTACACCAAGATCCTTAATTTCTCAACTCTCATCGCAACTGGAACTCCATTAATGATGTATTGGAAATATGAAGAGACTGTACGTCATCAGAATGACAAGACTCTTCTCTTGTCAATATTAAGAGGCATCAAGTTGGTCTGGGCCCAAGAATAGATCTTGCAGATATTGTCCTGAAACTTTAAATGATCAGCATGACTCCTAATAACACCATACAGTTTTATTTAAGTCATCTGCATATAGTAGAAAATTACAGTCAACCACATGAGAAATGTCATTAACAAATAATAGGAATAAAAGAGGGCCAACGTTCGAACCTGAGGAACTCCCAAACACATAAAACAAAGTTGTGAGATAGAATCACCATAACAGACCCTAAACATTCTGTCACGCAGATAGGAGTCAAACCAACAAATGTAACTCATGTTAAAGTCAAAATCTAACAATTTATGTAGCAGTAGATGATGTGGTTCCTTGTCAAAGGCCTTTTGCAGGTCAAAATAGATAATGTCGACCTGCCTTCAATGTTGAACGATGGGCCCAGTAGTTAATAAAAATGCACACAGTTAGAATTGATGGAGCGACCACGCTGAAATCCATGTTGATTTGGTGATATAATCTTGTCCACATGACCACAAATCTTATAAAAAACTAATTTGTTCCAGAATCTTAGACAAAATGGGAAGTACAGATATTGGATGATGATTCTGTATCAGAGGAGTACCAGGTTCAGGAACTGGAGTCGCTAAAGCTGTTTTCCAGGTGTTAGTGAAATAACATCTTGAATTCTAGTGACAGTGGTATCAGTATCAGTATTCAACCGAATATCATACCATGGTGCACCAGAGACCACATAAAAAAGTTGAAGGTAATTTCCCTTTGAGAAATTTCTTTTGGTTCTCGAAGTATTCGACCTTAAATATAAAAAACTCTTTATACAGACAGTAAATGGTGCATGATAGAGGTCTGGCTGAACCAAAGAAAACGCATCAAAATCCAAGTCCAGGGCACAATTTGTAAGAGCTGAGTCAAATGCAGAATGATTATCTAAAAATTATTAACTTTCATTGCATACAATATTCAAATTGGCCAAATCAACAAACTTAAAGATAAATCTAGCTTTCAGTTTAGAATAATAATTTACATATGAGCAAAAGGATCTGTATCTCCAAGAAACACCTGCAGAATTTGGATTACCCATTATAACTCATAATTTAGGTATCAAGAATATCCAACAACAATTTAAATTAGTTCTCAAAAATGTAGTGTGACAAAATTGGAGGAAAAATACAATACAGAGATAAGAAGACTCCTTTCACCAGGACATGGCACCTCAATCCATTCCACCTCATTCAAAAGCACCAAGTCATATCTACGAAGGCAACTAATTCTATTGTCAACAGCAATAACAGAACCATCACCATGAGTCGCCGAGCCAACATAAAAATGGTATAGCTATCAGGAAAGAAATCGGCATCCACATACTGGTCTGACAACCAGGTTTCTTTTAGGCCAACAATTGAAAACTGCTCAAAAGCCAGTGAGACAAACACTTCTTCACACTTAGTCCAGAAACACCTCACATTCTGATAGTATCTGAAAGGTTCATTACAGAGTAGCCTTAGTCTTCCTTTCTGAAAGATCCCTTTCAGTAACTGTCTATCAGTAACTCAATGAACAGCTTCCTGCATTCATCCACTATCCAGATTGGAATACTTATGGCGTCACTTCAATCGTTTCGAACTTATATGCACTAGATACGCGCTTCTTCACCAAGCCGCTTAATACTAGCTTCTGATTTGATTTTAACTCGCTAGGCCTCAAATATTTATACTCGTATCTTTTGATCTGCAGAACCAGACCCAAGTTGAAGCTTGAGAGTCACCATCAGAGTTTTTACATTTTCCCATAAATTTCTACCCTGGTTCGGTAATTCTTTTCATTGAACAACATCTGCTGAGGGTGTGCTGCGGGCAGTATTACAGAGAATGGCTGTTAAACGGACCTGTTAGCATTAGAAAAAGTATCCCTTCTGAATTCTGTTTATTATTATTTTCTACTACTTTCTTCTAATTGGTAGGGATCCGTTACTAAGGTCCGTTATACTGATCTGGTTACATAATGAATCCACAAATGACATGTAATACTTACTATGTTCTGTGATGCCAGTACAATTTCAGTTAAATATATTATTACTTTTAACTGGATTTGAACACGCTAATTAAATGTTGTATTTATTCAATAGGATTCAATCAGCAACGCTACTTTCAGGAATGGATAGCCTTGGGATTGGACACCATCTGCCAGCTGTAGTTGAGCTTGCAGCTTGTTCTATCAGTATAATTTTTAAAAAATTGTGTGTGTATGTGTGAGTGTGTTTTGTGTGTGTGTGTGTGCACGCGCATGCGCATACACATTTTGAAAGTAAAAATTATAATTTTATCATTCATGAATAAGGAATATAAATCCCTGGGAGTAATCTAAAATGAATAATTTTTCAACTTGGACAAATCATTTTTCTACGCTATCATTTTGGTAAGAAGCAGCCAGTTGGAGTATTTGATATATATATATATATAAGTGATATAGGGATTGTGCCATGGCAACCAGACAGAATGATCAATATTCGAACCAATTTCACGAACCTATCCAATCAATTGTGAATCTCTCATATGTTCTGTCCAGTACTATATAAAGAGCATGCCTGCATGGTAAGACCAAAATGTTGTCAATAGAGAGACTAAGCAATTCAGCAGACATCCTTGGAAGAAGAAAAAGAACCAGAAGGCAAAGGAGCTTAGCCACATTACCACAGACAACCACCCCAGTCAGGTTTACAACTCCAGACACTTTATCGCAAGCTAGAGTGGTTCTTTTAAGAATCACTCAATGTTTAAAATTTCATACTGGTTCAGCCATCAGCTCACAGAACAAAAATATTTGGAATTCGTTGATCAAATGGCCATTTTCAGATTTAACCTATTAGAAAAAATGTCTGTTAGACTCTTCCAACCAATATATTTAAGTTGTCTCTTGATGTGTTCACTGACTAACAATTCATTTTTATAAAATAAAATTCCTTCCAAATACAGAACATATTCATGTACCCAATGAATTCTAATCCATCCTTGAATTACTCTGAAGACACAAATAGTTTACATTTAATTGAAAACAAATGACATATAATGAGGTTTGATTTAAATGGAGAACAAGTATTTTCAATGAATATGAATTATTTTATCAAATGAACAAACTTAAAATGGCAGTCTTATGTGGTAACTCTGATTTCACTGTAATTAATCTTACTCAGTCTGCATATCGAATGTATACGTGCTTGATTTAAGTTGTTGATCGTGAAATGGAGAAAACCAGTTCTTGATATCAATTGCTTTTAGAATAATAATAATTTTACTGTACTTTTTCAGAGTAGTTTTGTCCAACTTGGTCTTTGTCTTCCAGAATCATGTACATTAGATGATGTTCAGTTTTTAATTGATAGTGTGCCAAATTTGAAGACAAATAGTTTAAGATGTATCTCTGGACAGTATTCTTTCTGGCATGATACTAAGTTCACCATTATTGTGTAAGTAACATATTATTTTGTTATTAATTAATTATTCTACTAATATTTGAGCATATATTTATTTTTAAATGATTTCAAACTAAAGTAAGGCTTGAATAAAATTGGAAAAAAATGAATAATGTTACCATCCTAAAATTTGCTCAGAGAGGGATTCAAATTAATAAAAATTATCTGTTACCAGTTGTATAGTAATTGTTACTTTATTTAAATATGCTGGTAATTATAATAAAATAAGAAGATGGAATGCATTTTTTGCTATTAAAAATTATGATGGAGTAATGGTTGCTGTCAATGGTAAGAACTGCAATTTAAGAAGGCTTTATTATTTTTTGCCCAGTGCACTTCTCAGGTTTGAATGGGTGCTGGTTGTGGATATGGCATTAAAAGAATTCTTCTTATAATGTATCTGGCTCATCTATCATCATTAAAGAGAACGAAGATGTAACCCCTACCAAAAAATTTAATTTTTTGATCTAACACATATAATAAGTTTGTGAAATAATTATCCTGGATTACAAAATGGCAAAAAATTCTGAAAACAAGAATGGGTGTTATTTTTGCACAGGCAAATTATGTGCTACATTTTGTAAGGATTGTTGTCTAAAAAAAAGTTTGTAAAATAATGAATGTTTTCAATTAATTACAACTGATTAATTAAAACTGAATTAATTTCAACTTGTGATCTGAGTAATCACACGTAACAGTCACTTATTTCTATCCAGCTTTTAAATTATGAAAATATAAGGAAGGGGTGAGTTAGGAGAAAGCAGTATTAAAACAAAGATTGAATTATGTTTTTTTTTTGTATTAAGTACGAGTTGTATTTTAAGTCTTTCATTAAAGCTGAGTGTGTTTTATGTATTTTACAGTACTTTCAATGTCATATAACAGTTTTTCTTTAGGATAAATTAAAAATGAACATCTAAGCATGCACCACATTTTTTCACGCTGATGTAACAATTCAACTGTAGTTTGTTGTTGGAACCATCAACTAATTCAGAAGTAATAGATGCATTGTAAGTAAAAGATATGCAGAACTACAGCATATCTATAGAGTTTTGCTGTTATCAAATCATTAATAATAATAATACATATGTAATTATAAAAAAACTTTACTTTTAATGTCAATAAAAATACATTAATTTTTTTTTTCTTTAGGACAATAACTTGTATAATAACGTTATTAATGGTATTGGGAACTTGGTATGATTTGACAATTTTGAGACCAGCTGTTGCTTGTGAAAAGGCTGCTTTAGCTGCGTGTAACAATAATAATAATGATGTGGTGCAACATGTTAAATTTCAGACTCAGTTACCTGATGTCAGCATGACAGTAAATCATGGTATGTATTTCATTAGATTTCAATTTGAAAATAAAAATCTGTACTCTGTTATACAAAAAATTAATGTTACAAAAATTTAATTATTTATAACATTACCTCTTTTCAAGCGTTAAGATGATGATGACTATATGTTATAGACTATATATTTGTAGGGTTGGTTTTGAAAACTGTAATTAATTTAGTAAGAACAGCTGCTTATTCTAAAGAACTCATCTTTGTAGTTCAGCATGTAAAATAAATTCAGCAACAGTAGATAGTTTTTAATTCAGATTCAATCTTTTATTTACTTATACGGAAATTTACTTTATTCTGGTAGGAAAACCATACCTGGATTGACTTTTTATTCACAATCAATGAATGTTGTAAAGAACTGTCTATGTGTACTATATTCTTGTACTGCAAAAACGTTACAGCTGAGGTAAACTGAGATTCATATCCTTAATGTTATGAGATGTGTAAGAAACTCTCAATTGACAAAGGGTGGTAAGTTGAACATAAAAAAGAGAGTTTTCCTCTGATAGTTGGTACAGTGATTAATGACCATTATTCTATTCATTTCTACCTGACATCTCAAATGAATAAGATTTTAAAAAGTAGTTTTTTCTGGAATGTTAACATCATCTTAACTATTTTGATGCTAGAATAAATAGTTTTAGATAAATCCCAGAAGTTGAAGGACATGCACGCACTCACCTCGTAGATGGTTGTGCCATTTTGTAATGAGTGTGTAACCTTTCTATTAGATTTACAGTATGGTAGACTTTAATTAAAAAAAAAATTGACATTATGCAGCTTTATGTGACTAAACATTATTTTTTTAAATGCAATAAATTCTGAATGAATGATTTTATATAAAATGTTTATTTTGTTTTCTAATTTTGTTTTTGTTCAATAATCCCATGGATATTATTATTTCAATTAAAACTATTGTGTTATTGATGTTGGTGAGGCATTCACTTTATATAAGCATACTAACATTGGCAGTATACATGGAATAAAAGCTTTTTAAGGGAATTCATAGATCAAGAATGCAATTTTTTTCTTTCAGTTGTTTTGACTAGTTGATGAACATCTCTATTACTTTCCATTTTGACTCAGTCTGTTAGCCTCAATATATTTTTTACATTTACAACCCCAAATAACTGTATTGTACACTATAATATTCTTTTCCTCCTTTACTGTTTTCACCTTAATCCAATGTTTGACTATAAAAATAGAGTATTACCTCAGAATTCTTTTAGACAACATCGATTTTCATGAAAATTTGTAATTAAGCTTTCTAACCCTCTGATTCAAAAGTTATATGTTCCTGATATGTGCTTTTTGTTTTTTGGGGATGAAAACTATCCTCGTTAAAAAAAATTCAAAAACTATAGATTGAAATCATATTTAGATGTGTAGAATAAACACTTTTTTATGTTGTGGAATATAATTTATGATGTTTTACTACATTTCAACCCTTAAAACCACCCCTTATGATGAAATTAAAAAAAAATTAGTTTTCAACAGTTTGAAATGTTTTAGTGGTGCATTTATAATTAATTAAAATCCCTTTACTGCTTATAGTATGATTTATTGCAATGTTTCAACCCTTAATAACCACCCCTTAGGAAAAAAATTGTTAAAATTATAGATGTAAGTGTTTTGTAGCTCAAAGTCATTTAAAGGTGTAGAATAAACATTGTTCCATATTCTGAAACAATTTTTGATGTGCATTTTGCTAATAATAATTTTATCGATAAAACGTATGGTTTTTGAGTTATTCGTGAAAACTTGTTCAAGAGTTGGATGAAAAATCAACTTTTTCAGTCACAAATAACTCAAAAAGTATTGAGTCTACAAAAAATTTTTATAGAATATTTTTTGCTTAGAATTTATTCCTCCATCAATTTCAGCAGTTATTTTGAATATAATAATTTCCACACCCAAGAAGGGGTGGCATTCTCTCCCAGAGTAAAAACACACATCGGAACTATATAACTTTTGTTCCTTGAGTTATTCCCTAATTTCTGTCCTAATTTCACATTGTCGGATTTGTTCGAAAGAATTCTGAGCAAAAAACCATCAAACACTGGACTACCTCTGCACTTCTTTCTAGAATCCTGGATTCCTTAATACATAGCCCTCTATTTTTACAAGCTTCTCCTTTTTCTACTCTTTTCTTGTCTCTATTCTTGTACCGTTTTATATTTGACAAAAGCAAATTTCTTTTCTGCGTTAAAGGTCTCTTGCTTGATCTGTCTTGGCATGTCTGCTTTTGATATCATCATGCTTTGACTAAATAAAATGTAATTTAAATAATAAAACTACAAAGGTTTGTAGTTTTATTATTTAAATTACCAAATAATGTAACTTCTGGTATATTTTGTTCTTCTTAACTTATCATTATCTTCCTTTTTAAACCATTTTAGTATCGTTGGTTTGCTCTTATTTACTTTTAAATTGAATTTTCTCTTCAGTAAAGAATTCATACTGTTCACTTCTTACAATTCATTTTTAATTTTAGTAAAATAACATTATTATCAGCGAATCTTAACATTTTAATTTTTTGACGTGAACTTCTATTCTGCTCTCTAATTTATCTTTTAGTTTTTAAATTATTTCTTCTGTAGATTAAAAGAAAGGGATAAAGTTAAAATTAATTTGATGGCTAAAATTGCTTTTCATATTACCATGATTTTTACTTCCTTGTACAAAGTAAAGGAAGTATTGTGATCGCAAAAAATTTCGGTTTTCAGATTTCAACGGAAATATCTATTTTGACCATCCCTGAATCCATTTTGACTAGTTTCAGCATGACATCAGTAGGTACGTATGTATGTACATATCTCGTATAACTCAAAAACGATTAGCCGTAGTAATATGTTGAAATTTTGGATTTAGGACTGTTGTAACATCTAGTTGTGCACCTCCCTTTTTAATTGTAATCGACTGAATCAAAAGTGTCCAAAAAGCCCAAAATCCAAAAAGCCCTTTGGATTTTGGACTTTTTCTTAACTGTAGTAATAAGCCCTCATTGAAAAATTTTCAACGATACATCATAAGTAGTACTGTTTTCATTGGTTCCAGAGTTATAGCCAAATAAAACGTAATGAAATATTTGGATCTTACAAAGGAAGGCACATCCGTTCAAATCAGACTTCATTTTCTCTTATTTTTTTAACTTTTTTTAATTTAAATATATTTATTTATTAATAATTATTAACCCATGACTATAAAAAAATTTACAATAAGTAATTAATCAATAAAAAACAATAAAAAAAATCAGAAGAAATTACTGAAATAAAATTTTATATAATTTTAAAAATGTGTATGTGTAATTTAATAGGCATTAGTACATACGTGTATATGCAATAGATTTTGTGAAAAATCTGATTATTTAAAATTATAATTTAGAATCGTATTATTTTTGGATTTTGTAGTTTAATTTCTGTTTAATTTTATTTAATTATTCTAGAATTTCTATTTAATTTTATTTACATTAAAGTTAACTACAGAGTGACTGAAAAATAGACCCTCACAAGAACAACATATACACTGCGGCATATATGTTCGATCTTTGATAAATTGCAAAAAATTATTATCTTTTACTTCATTACTCCTCTGATATTATCGGACAATATTCTCCCTAAGTTGGAGTTGATCATCTTGTTTATTTGTTTTTTGTTGCCAATCATTTAATCGATCTTTGTTTTGATGTTATTCTTCTGATCTTAATTTGTGTACGTGTTGTCTAGTTTTCAAATTTTCTCTCTTTATATTCACCATCCTCTCTTAATCTTTTTATTCTTTCCATGGTCTTAACGTTTTCTTCCTCTTTATATTTATCATCTTCTCGTAATCTTTTTATTCTTAATTTGTTTGCAACATTTTTTCGTTTATTTTTTCTGGTTTGCAACATTTTCTTCCTTTTTTTATTTTCCTTTTTTTAATTTAAATATATTGATTTATTAATAATTGTTAACCTCTGATTGTAAAAAAAAAATAAAATAAATAATAATTCAATAATAACAATAAAGAAAAAAATATGAAAAAAATCAGAAGGTATTAGTGAAATAACATTTTATGTTCTTTTAAAAATGTGTATATATAGTTTAATAGGCGTACAAGGAATTCAGTGGTGTCCACATCAGATTTTTTTATATTATTGTATTGGTGTTCTTCTAGCTCACTTACATCTTATTCTGTTTTATCCAAATCATTGTAGAGTGATTTGGAAACATGAGATTGCATTGTGATTTTTAAATTTTACATACTATATTTAACTGAGGCACCGTATTTCCTTGAGAATTCATTGACCCCTCCCCCCCATATTTGAATTTAATTTTCAGGAAAAAATTTGGTAGAAATTTCTTTTTTCCACTAAATAAAATTTTATCACCATTAAAAAAATTAATTTCAAAATTGATTATATATAATTTCATAATGTTATACATACTTTATATTATATTAGTATTTTATTATACTATTTTATAATATTACACATTTTGTTTAATGTTTAACTATTATTTGAAGAAAAAATTAAAATAAATATAATTAAAAAAACATGGTTTGGCAGAAATGAGATAACTGAAAATATTCACTGGTTACACAGACTCATTTAATCATCCTTTCGATTTAAAAGTTTGAAAATGTAATTCTAAGTTTTAAATTTACCTATATTCTAATTTTAAAAGTGAATATCTTTATGAAAATAAGAAATTCCTAATTTGGTATTTTTATTAATAATAATAGGTAATAATAATAATAATAATAACTTCTGTAGTAGGTATTACTATAAGTTTAAACTGTAATAAGTCCCCCATCATGAATATAGAAACAGAAATAAATGAAAAAACACTTAAAAGCTTGGTTGATGAATCCAAATCTAAGTTGGCCTTGTATATAGGGCAACCCTGATTATAGGTAGACCCCCCATTTTATGGGAGAAAATATAGGAAAAAAACTTCAGCTATATTTGGACAAATATGGTATATCCAAAACAATGTATAAAGTAAGTATATGGCAATTCCTTTTGTAAAATGATGGAACATAAGTGATTTTGAGTTGTTCTTTTATCCAAAACAATGTATAAAGTAAGTATATGACAATTCTTTTTGTAAAATGATGGCACATAAGTGATTTTGAGTTGATAAAATTTTATTGAAGGTTTATTTTGTTTCATAAAATATAATATAGCATGACTGTTTACAAAGACCTATGTGTAGATCCTGAGAATGACATCAGTCTGTCCACACAGATAGAATGAATAGCTATGAATCAAGATGAGTGGTGATAACAAAATTATTATTATATGTAGTACTAAAAATGTACATTTTTGTACTATTGGATTTTGAGAAATTACCTTACCAGTCTCTCTTTTTTTTAATTACATAATTTTTTACAAATGAATCCTGAAATTTTTTGATATATGTGTCTAAAAATAATACATTCAGTGTAGACCTCCTAATTTGTAAAAATGTAAATAATATACATCCTATCTTTGTGCACTAACCATATTTAATCAATGTAATTTAAAATCAAATTCTTTTAACTTTGACTTAAATTGTTCAGTCTGCAGATGTGGCAACTATAAGTTTGAGGTGTCTGATATAAAATATAAGTCAATCCCAAAAATAGCACAGCCATCATTCTCAAAAATAACAAGCATTTAAATAATGTAGTATTAGCAGGACCCACTACAAAAATGTTCATTGAAAAATCATAAATTTTTTACTTAAACTAAATCTATTTTTCCCTCCCTAAATGTCTTTGACAAGATTTCCTTATAGTCATACATAGATGAATTATTGATGTATCAGTTGAGAATTAAAGTTTTTGGAGATTCCATTAAATTAATATACAAAATCTCAATTATATCTCCTTAACTTAATTCTATATTTGTTACTTTATACTTTAATAAATCTTAATAATGTTCATAATAAATATAATCATAAAGGCTTCGCCTGTGATCTTTTATTTGGAACAGATCTGGAAATTTTTAATTTGGGAAGTAGGGAATAATTACAACTGTTTTTATTTGTTTTTTAAGATCCTGGCCGACTGTGCAATCCTACCAGTATAATGAAACATGAAACAAGAACAAAACCAAGAACTATTCCACCTACAGGATCATCTTCAAAAGGTTTGTATAAGTATGAAATTTTTAAATATTGTACTTTATCTAACTTTAAATTTCATTAATTAAAATTTTCACGGCCAATATTTAAAAAAGAGAGGAAATATGAAGTTATCGTTTTAGAAGAAAGCATTTTCAAGGTACACTTCTTGTTTAGTTTTGCATGAAAAATCTTTCTTTTTTTTATTATTACTAAATTCTTTTAATGTCTATTTAATGTGACTGATGCTGCTGGTGCATTTTGGTATCAGCTTGTGGACAATTTTCATAAATTAGAAAGATACATATAATCAGATTGTGATTAACTTTCTAGCCACATTATTTACACCTGACATTCTTATTCAAGAAAACTGCCAGCAATAACATCAATTGATGCCAAAGTGTGAAACAGTAGCATCAGTTACTGAAGATGGCCTCAAAAGCGACTGAAAGCATTATGGTATGAGTTTATAAAATATTATATTAAATAACTTTGGTTCTGTTTGTCTTTAAAAGACTAATGGCTGTACGTAGGTAGTATATTTTATTTTATCTTAAAGATCAATAGTCTATTTGTGTTATTATTTGTAAAATTTTATATGTAGTTGAATTATTATATGTATTCCCCCTTCAGATTATTAGACATACCATTCAAACGAAAAATAAAGCTAATAGCTAAATGTTGCATTCACTTTTAACATTTTGAAACGTTTTGGTTCTAACCCAAATATAAAAAAAATTCTTTTAAGATTTGTAGTGCTCCTATTAAGAATGTGGTCAATCTTTTGTTTGTCGTGTTTGCTCTTTACTCAGATTCCTTTTATGATTCTACTAGGTATTTTATCTCTTCTGTCTAGTAATATAAAAATTCTAACATTTAATCAGTCAGAACACTAGAATTTGATCAACTGAAAATCCACATGTTACAAGAAAACCCCTTACGCTCTTATCTCATTCTTTAATTGTGTCCTCATTCATTTTATATCACACTATTTATAATTTCCTAATCTCTTCTCAAAACTTGTTGAGCATATTGTAAAATGTGTTATGAAGTGTAGAACATTTTTGTTTCATTGACAAAATTATCCAGTTAGATGAGTAAATATTAAAAATGTATAAATAATTAGGTAGATATTAACAGTACAAAGTTACTTCAAATAAATATTTAAAAAAGAAAAATTGAGATTTATAGATTCAGAATCTCCACTGAGTATTTTATGTTACGGGTTCAATCATAGTATCGAATACTACCTTTATGGTCAGTTTCTTAACAATTAAAAAGTCTAATTATTGGTTGCTGAATATTTTAAAATATGTAATAAGCCTAATGGCAGGGTTTCCTTTGGCCTTGTTAAACAGTGCTACTAAAATGTGAAAAAACATAATTTTGTAAAAATATGTTATTGAAATTTTCAACTTCTGCCTAAGTATGAACATTGGTTGTACTTCACTATAAAGTTCAAAATTAATTTTTATGTTTTTGTAAATTAATTTTTAATTTGATTCATTTATATACGTTAAAGTTTATATGGTAAGTTATACAAATAGCAGGTAAAAGTTAGATTTGTCAAATGTGACCATAAAATGATTAAAACATCGTAGGCAGACGAAAATTAACAATAGTTAAGCTGAAAATTTCAACACGATTTATAAATATACATTTCTTAAAACAGTTTTACAGCTACTGTCGGGTCTGGGTGTGTATGTGGGTATAGGCAAATGCAAATCTGCTACCGGCTTGCACCGCCTGAGGTAGCTGCAGATGTATTTGTAAATATACAGGTAAATTGAGACGTGTGGTTAATTGAATGCCAATCACCAAAAAACACAGTCTAGCATTCAAATCCATATAAAAGAAACTGCCTTTGCAAGAATTCGAACCTAAGCACTCTCGATTTCGAAAATCAGCTGATTTTGCGATGACGAGTTAACTATTAGACTAATTTAACATGACTTATTACAGACAATTATTTTCAAAAGCACAAAGTTCAAGTAGGATATTTATTAAAATTTAAGTAAATTAAAATTATTATATATTTTTCAGCACTTTAATTAGTGAAAAAATAACATAACTACGTAAATTTTTAAGTATGAAGTTAAAGAAGCAGACACAATCTGTTGGTTAAACTGGTGATATCTGCTAACAGCTGCTTTGTTCAAAACAAAAGTAACGAACGGTTATTTGTGTTTTGTGCCGGTTTACGAGTTAGAAAAGATGCTTGGGGTTGGGCTAGTATCGTTTAAATAGCGAAAGTGATTTTTTCGTATTGTAGATTCCCGCACGTACAAAATTGTGTACCTACCATTTTTTGTTGTTGGAAAATTAAGACTTAATTATGTACGGAATAAGCATTCTGTTAGATAAACACCAGAAATATCGATTTAGTAGATTGTTTTATTTTTTCCGTTTAGTATATGGTAAATTATGTCGGCTAACTGATTGTGTTTCATTATTGTATTCTACTTTGTGCAAGAAGTATGGTCATAGAACTAATGACAGTAATGATATAGTCGATTTACCGCAAGATTAGAAATTAACAACCTTTGTTCACTAAAATGGCACTTTGTTAAGAATAGTGTATACATAAAAGTCGCACACCGTTCAAATATATAGATTGTTAGTAATAATTTGTTATGTAATAATATGCACAGAATCTGTTTGGGAAGAGTTGCTTAATTTAAGCTATTGACAGATTTTAACTTTTGATATTTTCCACAATTTGAAATGATTCCTGAATGGACTTAGCGAATCTGTCTGGGAAGAGTTGCTTAATTTAAGCTATTGACAGATTTTAACTTTTGATATTTTCCACAATTTGAAATGATTACTGAATGGGCTTAGCGATTTTATTACAAATATGAATTAGATGGAAAGGTTAGTACAACTTATCACAATGTATTTGAAATAGTGTGAGTTTTATGTGAAAAGTAGTCTCCTGCTGAATGTAAAATTTAATATCATTACTATTTAACCTAGTAAGATTAAGTAATGTTTTGGTCATAACCATTGAATTCTCTCTTCCCTTCAATTTTCCCTTTTTGAAATGTATTGTCTGTAGACCACAAATGTTTAAAACATTTACAATAATTTTTGAGGAAGTATAATAGAGGTGATATTTTGTAACTAAATTGCTCTAAAAAATCTTACCCGTTTAAATTCTTCACTTTTTAATGATCGTTTAAGAAAATAGAAATGGGTTGCTTTAAAATACATAGAATTGTTCTTTCAGAAAGTAACTAATTTTTAATCAATGGAATTGCAGGTAGTATTGTTGTTAATAGCATTTGGCTCTAAGTAGTTAACTTAATTTAGTTAAACAGTATATTATTCATTATGTTGTTTATGTCTGTTGTATTGTTTTAGTTAAATTAAGTGAATTTGTAAATTTTATTATGTAAATCTGTGTTGAATAACATGTAAGGTGCACCAGTGAATCAGGTCATTTAGATGCAATGGTTTGGGCTGAATGGGAGGGATGTCTATACAGCCAGTATGCATCATATATTCCAAAGTATATAGTTACAGCAGAGTTATGGGCTCCAGTGCTACATGCTTTACTGTAAAATGCTTTTGAAAAAATGAGTTTCACAAGCATTCAGTATGAAGTTTTAGTATTTATTGTAAATTTCTTGTTCCGTTAATCTATGCTCTCAAAATTTGGACGTCTTACTTTTGAAGCTAATAGGATGTCAATTAAAAAAAGTGTTTTTGTAAAAATAGTATGAACATCCATGAATGTAATGTGGTAAGAAAAGCTATTGGTGGTTGCCATCCACACTGTGTTGTATATTATGATACTGTCACTTGAGTTGCTGAAGCTAGCATTCTTGAGTTTACTTAATAAAAACTCTTATGTATATTGACTGTTGCAAAATTCAAGTTATTAATGAATATATAGACAATACAATAAAAGTCAAACAGTTTTTCCCCCCAAGATTTTAACAGTTAATTAATGAAAACCAAGAATTGGGAAATACTTTTGTTATAATCAGTGTTTGTTAAACAACATAAACACAAATTAATGAGAGATTATTTATTAGTTATAGAGTTATGATCTGATTTGTAACTTGTCTTGAAATTTTTGAAACTTATTTTTTTGTAAATGATAGAGAAGGGACTGTTACTAACTGACATTGGAGTACATTACATAAAATGTTTATAACAAAGTTACAGAAGGTGTTGTTTTTAAGGAATTGGGTGTTTGAAATGTTTTAATGTATAAAATTTGTTCATTTTGTATGTTTGACATCACTCATACTTAGCATATAACTATACTGTTTGTAAACAGTTTGTATATTGTGGTAAATATATTTATATGCATCCTGGGTTTTTACGAGGTGATTTGCAAATGATTCTGTTTTGTATAGTGCTTATATAAACCTATGTTGGTTGTATGATTATGTGTAATTTTCTGTGTGTTCTCAAAAATTATCTAGTAACCCTCTTCCTGAAAATACTGGTTTTTTTATTTATTTATGTATTAATTGATTTAATTCTATCTACATCATAAGGGATTCAATATTCTTAATTGCTGGGCTCTCAATTTTTAGGATAACATTGGATTTTTATCAAATCTATGGCTTGTTTTGTAGTTTTTTATTTATTTATTCATAGTTTAAACAGTCTCTGTGATGGATGATTATATAAGTCACTGATTTACACTGATCTATTCTAAAAAAAAAGAAAATTTGTTGTACATAACATAAATAAAATTATCTGTTTCTAATTTATTTTGCTGTGGAAAATTTAAAAATAATCTCAGAAAATGTGTTACATGTGTGCTTTTCATGAGAAATTTTGTTTGCACCATTAAAAAATGGCAAAAATAATCAGAAACCTTGTTCTATTAAATATCTTCTGTATTTATTATAAAATATAATTTTATTCAACTAAGTAAAGCTTTGTTGGCTAGGTAAAAAAATAAATAAAATAAAATAATTGTAGTATACCCAAAATACAATAACATTTTCTTAGTTTTTCATTTTTTGTGGAAACAAATTTTTTTTTTACAAACTATTAGTTTTGGTATCAGGTTTTGATGCTCCTAATGTCTTGTTGATTCTCTTTCCTTATTCATTGCTAACTGCACCAAGATTTCGTGGAAAGAAATTCTTATGTGAATGTAATACATTCTTAGCAACACTCAACTTTTAATGAATTGCTAGAAGCTTTTGTAATGTTCTTCCTTTTTGGCTATAAATCATCTTCACAAATGATTTCAATGCCGCTAATTCATTTTCGTTGAGTTTCCTTCAAAAGCAGTTACAGATCACTTCCTTATATTAGGTTCATTAATATCCACTTTGTCACTTGAAATGAATACCCACTTTGTCCATTAAATCACTTTTGTCACTAAATTTAAATCACAAATATCTGAATGAAGCCTTCTTTTTTAACCATGGCCTTTACAAAATTTCTCATCAATCCTATTTAGATGTGAAGTGAAGGGAAAAGAGTCTTAGGGGTTCAACAAGAGAGGTATGAGATATTTTGATACCTGGATGAAAAAGATTTTTCTTCGGGCAGACTTATTTTTATAAGATGCTGTTGTTCCTCTGCTATCCAATAAACATAAAAAAAACCAGCAGTATTTGTGAGCCAATGTTGAAGATCCTTTAATTTAGCCTATGACCTTCAAATCCCCATGGACTTGTAAATTAAACTGTCTGTAATTAATTGCATTCAGAATGGCAACCAAAACTGAATTAGCAACTGTTATGGGTTCTTGTTTCCACTGTTAAGAATATCTGCTTTTAGGCTATATTTAGATAAATCAATGAAAAGATGTGATTTTTCAGGTTTATTATTGCTAGTTTGGTCAGTCATTAATCCATTGATTTCAAAACTTACACAAAATCAACCCTGTATTTTATAAAACACTGAAGAAGCAGCATTTCTTTTTCTGAAGGATCTACAGATACAACAGATTCTATTCTTGCAACCTGGAGTTACAAAGTTCAGTGTTTTGAATACCCGTCTCGGTTCATAAGACAAAAGTAGTAATTATCAAAATGATTGATAGACTCGCAGTATAGTATAGGGCCACCAAATCGCGTAAAGCTTTTTTTCATCCTATGAAGTAGTTAACATTGCTGGTTAAACAAAAACATGGGAGCTCAGTTTTTATTTGATCCCAATTTTAAACCAAAAAAAAATTAACTTTTAACTTCTTTTGTTGTAGATCTTCTACCTTGTGTCTTGAATTCCAAACATCCCCAAATTTAACAAAAATTATCTAGTGAATTTTTACAAGGTCTATGGTAAAAACTTGATGTTTTAAAAATACTGCATTTAAAAAACATAAGACCACACTGAACAAAGGCTGTCTTTCTATTGGCAGTAATAGACAACAGACAAAGCGCAGTCCCCTAATCTGCTGAGTTATCAACTGTGATGTAGTGAAAATATTAAATAATGCTAGATGGTGGCAATTAATAGTAAAGTAACATAAAAATGAGACATGTTGAGACATTTTTAATGATTACTATTTAAATTAAAAGCAAATTGATTTATAAAAATGAAAATTTGATTCTTGTTACACATACATTCTACTCTCCTGACCAGTGTTAAAGAAAAAAAAAAACACTCATTTGAGCTGTTAATATTTTGCAAAATAATCATATTCTATTTCTAATTAAAACCTTATTTTTTATATAAAAGCATTGTTTAGTCAACTATAATGTGTTTATACCAACCCAATGTCAAAATAAAAACCCAAAAGCTGAAAGTTTTTGAGGTAATAAGAAAATATACTAATATATTAAATGCTTTGAAAAAAAAAACAAGCCAAAAACAAACAATAAACAATGAAAAAAATCAATAACATAAAAAATTCTTGTTAAAAAAAGGTGAAGGTTTTTTTAAATAAAAAAAAAGTTTTTTCTTAAATTATTTCTGTTACAAAAAATAGTTTTGTTATAATTAATAAAATTATTGGTTTTAAGTTTTGCAACCAGTGTGGAAGTTTAATGTTTTCCCAGAAACATTTTTTAGATAAGTGTAATTTGAATACGTTTTTGAATTGGTATGATTTCAAAGATTTTTAACTTCCATAAAACAACTTCTATATGATATCAATTATTATGTTAAAATATGAAGTTTACTTCATCAAGAATTATTATTTTCCATTTATTATTTCAACAATAAACATTTCTTTTTTCTTTTTTTAACAGAAATATTATTTAAGTTTCCAAATATTTCATATAATCAATTTTTGAGTATCCTAATAAATATTTTGCTTTATTTAATTTATTTTTGCCATTTTTCAAATTGTTTCATAAAACTACAAATTTTGGAACTTAACCTTTGTCAAACAGTAGGGCAAAAATCTTCTTTGCATTTTTATAAAAAGTATTAATTGCATATTTTTTTGTTAAATTAGTTTTAAAAGAAATAATGTAGAAAAATAGACTTTGATGATATATATATGATAGAATTCTTTTAATACTTTTTCTTTTAACTCTGATTTTTTCATTGATTAGTCAAAAATTAATAAATTTAAATTATATGCTGCTGATATTTTTGTATAATTTAAGAAATGTAAATATATATTGATTCTAGTACTAGTAATTTTAAATTATTGATAATTTGTTGTTTTGTGTTCAATTTTGTTGCCCAGCTTAGTAAGTTAGTTTTTTTTTTTTTTTATCTTTTGTGTGGATATCTTAATGATCTGTTATTTTAACAGTTCACTAAATATTCCTATCAATTATTATTGTTTTAATTTTAAATATTACATTTTTTTTTTAGTTTTAGGATTAGTGTCTGATTTGTTAGTTGCATTTTCATTACCAGCAAATATTGCTAAAATATGCAGTTTAGAAGTGGGTGAGGATACTCTTAAACCTATCCATGGTTTACGTGTGTTGAGCATACTGTGGGTGATATTGGTTCATACATGTCTTGTTATATTCCATGTTGCAGGTAAGAAATTTTTTTTATGATGAGCAGTGTTGCTTGAATTACTCTATTATTTTCCAAATTTTATATTTTATCACAAAATTTTGACTGTTACTTTGTATTGCCCTGTTTTTTTTTTTTTTTGTAATATCCTTCATCATTTCTCGTTACAAAAAACTGGCATCAGTTTGTTATAAATTGTTCTGTAAATACATGATAGATATATAAGATTTCCCTAAAAAGAAACAAAACTTTTATAATAGAATAAGTATTGTTGCGTAGTAGATTTTTTTATGAGTTCTATTTCTTTTATTACATCACTTTATGTTATTTAATTTTCATTTTGTAAGCCTGTTGTGGTTTGTATTTACATTGACTTTCTGATGTATGAAGAAAAATAATTGATATAAAGATTCTTAAACATATGTTTGTATGTATGAAATATTGTTTCAAATTGGGCAAGATCTTTACAGAAACTAAAATCTGAGTATCTTTTTTATAGGGATATAGTGTCTTTCAGTATAAGTATATCTTACTCATGGTCATAAAATCTATAATGTTTTATTTGGAAGTAAAGCGGTATTTGAAAGAGGCAGTGGTCAGAAGAGACAAAGTGTAAGATAAGAAAACTTGCAAGCTTGCACTAGTTCAGTGTTCCTGCATGTTTGGTGCTTCTTAATCAAGAGTTTTCTATGATTCATAACGTAACTTTTGCACTCCTGTCACCTGATTCTGCACATAGACTTTTTCTGTTAATGAAGATGGAAGGCTGCCTGGAAGGACACTATTTCCATACAATAGGAGTGAATAAAAAAAATTCATTATAGGACCTGCAACTACTGATTAAGGACCTGCAACATGCAATTGTATTGCATGAAACCAGTATGCATTCATACTGGGAAAAAATGCTTAGAGTGTTATAAAACAGCAGAGAAACTACTTTGAAGGAGATAAATCTGATGAAGTAGTGTAACAAGAAACTCTCTTAGTGCTTTTAAAATGTGTTTGCTGTATGGATGCTTCTGTAACTGAGGCAGTTAACCATGGAGTGTAGTCATTTGTTCAAATTACTATAAGTTGTAAAATAATATGAATATTTGGGCTTGTACTCAACAAATGTCAAGACATATACCTAATAAAATTTATCTCTCTGCTTTTCATCCTAATCTTCTTGTTAAATGACAAAATCATACGTTGAAGATACCATATGCTGTATGACATGCTGTAGTGAAACTGACATCTAAGAGGTGCATTAAAAAACATAAGTGGAAATTTTCTATTAACAAAATGATGAGTTTTAATTTTTATTCCATTGCTGATTTATTAAATTAAAAGGTGTTTCTAACAAGTTATAATTTCATCTTCTTAAAATGACATGCTTCATTAGTAGCAAATTCAATCATGTTATTTTGATTAGAATTTCTTGAAAACATTTAGAAAACGTGGTCAACAATAGCTATTTTCTTCAAGCAAGTATTTTAAAGGTACAGTCAACTAATTATTTCCTGTAATTCCAGTATGCTAATTGTTGCTATTTAAAAAGAAAATAATAAGTAACCTTGTGTAAGAAGGAAAAGGGAATCTTAAAAGCTTACACAAATATGCCTACATGTTGAACAAAAATGATAATATGAATTTTTATGCAATTACTTTTATGTTAGAAACATTTCTCGGTTTTTGGGAAGAGATAAATACTGGAAAAGGAAAGGTTAATTTTAAAAACAGATGCTAATTCATTAACATCTTTTCACCTTATTTATCAAGTGCTCTATTAGTCCGTATTCTAGAAGTAGTTCTTTCTACGATTTATTTTTTAGTTTGTTGGCATTTTAAATTTCTTGCTTCTTCTGTTTAAATATGTTAATTTTTATACTTTGATTATTATTTTATTTATCTAGATTTATGCATTTTTCACATTTCAGATAATAAATCGTATCGTGATAAAGCAGAAGATGACTTTTTATTTCATACATTAACTAGTGGAACATTTTCTGTAGATACATTTTTTTTTATGAGGTAAGAAAATTTTATTTGTTTGTTTACTATTTCTTTACATTTTCTTGAGTTTATAAAAATGCTTTCAGATTCATTCTATTGATTCTTCAATAAAAAATGTTGATATAACTATCAATCTTTGAAGATAAATTAGTTATCTTTGATAACTAATTTATCTTTGATACATTTCATAGTTGATTTAGAAAATAATGCCATCTGCATAACTACATAAAAAAGGATTTTGTGGTTAAATGTGATGCCAACTGGTTATGGACTGTGTCATTGCTTGTACTGGTCAAGAATCCTGCTTGTATAGTGATATTAAAGTTTCTAATTAATTTTTAATATAAAAATTAATTAATTTAATTTTTTAATATTTATTTTAAAAACTAATTTTAATATTTAAAAAGTATTGTTACAGTGAATAATAATGATGATATCTCATTTCAAAATTATTTGTCCTCTTCTCAATTTACTTATGTACAAATGCTTTATAATGGAAACTATACTTTACTAAGGAGTAAAACCTATTTTCAAGTAGCTCATTTTGGAGACATTGTAGCAGGCACAATTTATTAGGTACAAAATTGCCATTTAGAAGATATAATATGTTATTATATCAATAAAGTTTCATGTCTTTTATACAAGTGGGAATTATAAAAGTTCAAAATAATTATTGCTTCCATTCAACACTCTTAACTAGTAAAAAAAAAAAATTGCTCTTAAAATTTCTTCCAAATTTTACTATATGAAGTGTTTGCTGTAATTTTGTGAAAGAAAAAATAAGATAAGTTTTTGGCTCACTCATTCAGAAGTGTATTCATAGAGTACAGTTAAGAATTTGATGAACGGCTCATATGTGGTGCTGAGAATACTATGATACACTAATGAAAATTATTTTTGTTATATGTACTGTTTATTCATGTAATAAGGCATTAACTGGGTAGTAATAAGAACACAATTTATTTAAAACATTTATGTAATAGATTTGACTTCAAATCGCTCTTAGATGATAAATGTCTCTTGGAATCAAATCGTGTCTTGGATTGAAACTAATGATGTGAAAATTAATATATAAAATGTCAAAATAAAATACCATCAAATTTTCAACAAATAATTGCCTTAACTGATTTTACTGATATATATAATAATATATTTTAATTAATGTGTGTGTTTGATGCACAGATGCTATTTTTGTAAATAAATAAAGGTGTGCATATAACATCTGGACAAATATCATGAATTAATTTAGCAGTTTATCTAAATTCAACCCATTTAATGGTTCAATGTCCACCTCTTATAAATATTAATATAGATTCTTTATTCTGCTTGAAATTATGGAAAAAACTTCCAAATTTATTTAATTTTTTATAAACTATACCTAAGGCAGTATTTCTCAACCTTCAATATTTGCGACCCATTTTCAATCATAATTTATCCCCCCCCATCTCATACAATAACAATAATGTATACAATAATAATATATTTTGATGCTAAAGCGGTACTACAACCTTAATTACAAACTTTACAAATTACCAAGAATAAGTAAATTTATTGATATTTGACAACATCAATCTGCTGCATTGAAAAAACAGAATCAGTGCCTCTCTATTGCTCTCTGTCTTACATCCACCATATCGGACATTCTTATAGCTTCACGAGACATCCCGATTTGTCTCAAACACTCTGGAATGTCTGCGCAAACATGTTCAAATGCTGCACCTCGTTCAATTCCAGCCAGTCTCAGTCGATTTGATCTTTCTATCGCTATCAAATTTATCATTATCTATTGTAATTTGTATGTTTATTGCAATTTACAGTATTAAATATTCACAGTAATAGATTTATACAGAATCGTGGATAAATTTTTAAGTGTTTTAAGTCGTGATCACGTATTTACATTTGACGAGCATGGTTCCGAAAATAAAATCAAGAAAGTATTCTTAAGAATACTTAAATTTTGGGTTTACGAGTACTGAAGTAAATAAAGAAGAAAGGCCTCTATGTGTCATTTGCTCAAAAATTTTGGCAGCAGATAGCATGGAACCTATTAAACTTAAATGACATTTGGAAATGCTTCATAGTGAATACGTTAACAAACCCCAAGAATTCTTTGAATTAAATTTAAAATCATGTGTAAAGCAAACATCAGTTTTAAAAAACTTTGTCTGTGATTGAAAAAAAACTTTAGTTGCCTGTTAGAAAGTTTGATATAAAATAGCCAGATATAAAAAGCCTCACACCATTGGTGAAGAGCTTATTTTGCCAGCTGCAATTGAGATTGTAGAAACTATGTTTGAAGATAATTTTGCCAAACAATTGCAGTCCATACCTCTATCAAATGATACAGTTACCCGTTGAATAAATGAAGATGTACTGCATCAGCTTTTGAGGAAGTTGTGTGACAATTTTTTTTTAATTCTGCTTGTGGCAACAGATTGCAATAAAGATGCTAATTTTATTGTTTATGTTTGATTTTGTGATGCAGTAGAAAGACTACTTTTCTGCAAACCAATAGAACTCAAAGAAACAGCACTCACGTTATTTGCTATGTTAAATGATTTTATGAACGAGGCAAACATAGAGTGGAAAAATTGTGTCTGAATATGCACTGATGGTGCTTATTCAATGTCTGGAATATTCCTAAGTATACAAGCATTTGTATACAAAAATCTCCACAGTGTGATGGACACATTGTATTATCCATAGAGAAGTTCTGCCTTTCAAAAAAATGGGTCCTGGTCTGAATATTGTGCTAATGACGGTTGTAAATGTAGTAAATTATGTAAAAATGAGACTCCTAAATCAAGAATCATTCTGCACTTTGTAAAAACATGGGTGCTGTACATTCAGAATTATTATTTTATTGCGAGGCAAGATGGTTATCGCGTGGGAAAGTTTTGCAACATTCTTATGATTAAAAGATGAAATCGCCATTTTTCTAGAAGAGGAAAACCAATTGGAAGCCGAGAAGTTTCAAGATGGTTTATTTGTGATGGAATTGAGCTACTTGGTTGACATATTCGAGATATTAAATACTTTGAATCTTCAATTCCAAGGAGCACATATGTTGGATACGAGTGATAAAGATAAAGCTTTTTGTAGAAAGTTGGAATTGTGGAGCAGAAATTTAAAGCAAAAATCCTCAAAATGTTTGCAATGTGGATGAATATGTTAAAACTTACAAGGCTGAAGATCATGTGAAAGTTGTTTTAGTTGATATCGAATAAACAAGGTAGCCACAAGAATGAAAGGAGGAAACCATCACTATGTCTGGTGAAATTTGATGGTGAAGGTTTAATATTAACTCATGCATTTTACCCCGATCAAAATAATTCCTTAATCGAAATCCACATTGACTCTGAAGAACAGTAGGATTACAGTTTAAATGCCGAACGTGATAAAATCAGTCTGTATTCAGTTCTTATTCCACGAAACAGGACACGCCTTAGGTCTTGAACATTCAAGCAAAAAGAAATCAATCATGTATCCCCATATTATTCTACAAAACCAGAATTGGATAACGATGACATTGTAGCTATACAAAGTCTATATGGAATGGCTGCTTCAACCAGTACAGCGTTTACACCTGTGACTGCAAAGGATGCTGAATACGATCCTGATTTATGCAGTTTTGAATCTTTAATTACAATACAATTCATAATCATCAATCAAGTTCTTTTTATCATCAATGAAAACCTAGTCTTGCAACTAAACAAGAATTTCGACAATTATGAAAAAGCGTACATATTGACTGACTGCTGGTGTTTTTACTCAACAAATATAAATGATAAACAGCATCTACCAATGACCTTTGGGTGAAGTAGTTTTAATACTACTGCATGATTTACATGTTTGACGTTAATACGGGGTGTTAATTGGCAGTTACTCTAAACATGTATTTCACCTTAATATATCGTTGAACGTAGACATACAGGAGATTGTAAACACATACATGGATGAAACGTACCTATTTCACGACAACGTTTATTACACTGTAATAGACAAATGTTTGTTTGCCAGTAAAAGAATGGGTATGCTATCAGAATTTTTTCCTGAAATACTGACCGCAATCAACAAAGTGTTTTGATACGTGGATAGATTGCTGTACTTTCTCAAAGAAGGTTATTATTAAGCTTTCAATCAGTTCACCAAACTAGTGATGGAAACCAAGAGAGTGAGCCTTGATAAGTTTGGGGCAAAGTGCTATAATAGTAATTCTCTAATGCATATACTTAGAAGTCTCCTTTCAAGTTTTATAATATCATCAAAAGCATAGCTAGGTTACCGCGTCACAAATGCAGCAGGTCATGAAAAAAATAAGTAACTTACATCGTGTTTTTTTTTTTTCAATTCTTTGTATTCATATCTTTAGTGAATGGCGTGAATTTTAATAATATTTTTATATGACCACGCAATACACCATAGTATTTGTAGGAATATTGCTGTCAGTTTGAATTTCTACTTTCAGCCTATTGTTCCAGATTTTACAGATTATTTCTAATGAGTGCAATCTATCACAAAAATCAGAATGGTCCTTTAAGAATTCCAAATAACATATAGGCCGGTTCTGGACTTCACCTACCATAGTAGTATTCTTGAAAATCTTTAAACGTTCTGTACATTTTGCTATCGTTACCTTTAAAATCCTTTCTCGTATAACGTTCCAAATTGAAAGTGGGTTTGATATCCCACAAATTGCAATTATAAAATTTTGTTATATCTTTGTGGCGTTGTCAGCTCTGGCCATTTGGAATGCCTGTATCACCAAATGTGGCTTCTTCTCTTTTGATGTTGCTTGTATTGACCAAATAGAAGAATAGCAGAATAAAAATACTGTGGCATGCTCTGACATCTGAACAGATCTCACGTGTAGAAACCTATATGCAACATCTTATTTGATTTAATTATATTATTCAATTCTACTGGTTCTCTAAGCACCGGATGCAGATTTGGTTCGTCTTGTTTCTGCAAATTTCAACAAGTTTCTGCAAATGGCAACAGCATTCCAAGGGTACATCAATATAGAAGCACCCAAAATCAAATCTTTTTAAAAAAATTCAAATTTTGGCTTCAAATAACTGATGGGGTTGGTGATAAAAATCTCAAACTTGCACAACTTAACAGTGTTTTTGTAGGTGCTTATGGCAAATAAAAAAGTTTCTTGTGTATTGTACTAATAAAAAGGTTATAACTTCTCAAATGTCATGAAAAACCTGTTAAAAGTGATACCATTTGAATCGCTAAATAAGTGCTCCAGGGGGGTTCTTGTCTTTTTGGCACTTTTAATGTTTTTATACTTATTACTATAGTTGAAATAGACTTGTTTGAATCATCCAACTGCAGTGTTCATGTTATTACAGGCGCTTGAAGTCATTTCCAGTCATCAGGAAAATTTATGTTGTAACATGCTCATTTATGCTTGTTGCATCATTTAGCTTTGCAGTTGTAGACTGATCAGTTTGACATTAGTCAGTGACCTGTTCACATCTTTACCGAATGTTTCAAATTTGATCTTCTATTTGGAATGGTTTATTAAATAAATAAGTTTTACTTAATAATACATTTGTAAATTATAAAATCAGTTAAATTTTTAAATCAGTAATTAAAACCGGTGTTTAAATCAGTCTAAACCAGTTAAACCAGTTTTTAAATCATTGTTAAATTAAAATTTTTAAATTATTAAATCAGTAATTTTATATAAAACAATGGAAGAACAATGTTCCATAGTGATTTATGTGAATGAAGAATGTCATAAAACAGTGCCAAAAGAACTCATAAAAATTTGTGAATTTAGTGATGCAAACCAACAACTTATTTTTTTACGTAGTAATTCAGTTGTCACTAGTGTTTGCAAATATCATGAAAAAAAAGGTTTCAGTCACCTGTATGGACAGTTCTGTTGTGACCTTTTAGGAACTAATAAAAAAAAACAGTTAAGAGAAACTTAAGACAAATAACATTAGAGCAAGCTCCTAAAGAACACATTTTTCCAAATTTAAATTAGTTCCTGGAAAGTCTCTTTGTGTTAACTGTTTCAAAAGTATTTATTCTCAGCAGAACAAAGAACTATATGAATGCAAAGACCAAGAGCAATACATTGCCCCACATCTCAATATTGAACAATTGGGTGCTACATGTAGCATTTTGGGTGTATCACTTCCATCAGAATTAAGCACATATCAAAGGCCATCAGTATTAAACAGGCTATTTCATTGAAGTATAATTATAATTTTGCTACAATTTTTTTTTCTTCGATAATGTTTACAAAAATAAACCAATATAAAAATAAAAATGAATTTTTGAAAAAAGATGTAGGCTACTCATTGAAATCTCAGTTTGGGTAAGTTTTACGAGCATTTTTGAATCAAAATTGTATTAGATTACTGGCATTGGTTTTTTTTTGTTAAAGAGGTGGAGGAACCCCATTTATAGCCACCTAAGCAGTGTCGGGCTCATGTAACAGGTTCCACCAATTATAACCAAGAGCATATGTACACCTGCGCATTACCGACTAAACCTTCACCCCTGGCTTCTCTCTTCCTGGTACTGTCGTTATTAAAGCATTTCATCAGGAAGGGGGAATCGCTCACTCACACAGTCATAACAAACCAAAAAAAAATCACACACAATAACACACTGGTATCAACATATACAACACATCTGATAAATACACTGACAACAACATATCGCACAAGACCCATGTAAGCAACAGAATATAGCTTCTCACAACCACAACATCTACGCAACAAGCACCACACAGCAGTCAAGAAATCTTATACAGTCACAGTAGTACTACAATCAGCCACATCACTTACAAGTGACCACCATCAGACATGTGAGCAGAGTGTCCCAGCCTCATTGCACCTGGGCAATGACCCCCATATGTATCGGGACCTCCTAGGTACTCAGCCGAGAACCTGACCGCCCCGTTGCCCTCCAGTGCCATTCTCCTCTGCAAGACTTCTCATATAAATGCAGCTTCCTTGTGACCATCCTGATGAATCTTTCCACAGTCTTTCACTGTGCCTCACCTTGTAGTAGGATTCGTAGGGTTTCCTCAGGGCAAAACATATGCTCACATCTCAGGTTGCTCAGTATCTCTCTACGCTCCATGGCGAATCATGGGCACAGAAGGAATACATGGTGGGGGTCTCTTCTACTTTGCACACAATGCAATTTTCAGACTGGTTGAGCCTGAATCTAAATACGACCTGAATCCCCCATGACCAGCCAGGAATTGTGTTAATTCAAAACCCAACATGCCACAGTATTTGTGTGATCGCCGCCTCCAGTTCTGCATCAGTAAAAAGCGGTGGAGTTTCAGCTGCCCCCCCCCCCCACGGGGAGTAGTTCATCCCCCAGGGGAAGAGCTCGCCCATTATATTATATTTCGTTATTATATTTTATTTGTAATTTTCTCATAGAAAAAAGAGAGATAGGTAAATAAACCACTGGACCAATCTTTTACCTTGAGAAAATATGAATAAATTGCTTTTTGTTTCATCCTTCCTTGACCAATAGTTTTTTTTTAGTTATGATTTTTCCGTTAACCCTTGCAATCACAAAAATAGGTGTGTGCACCATAACAAAAATGGCCACCACAGGTAAAACAGCTTAAATTTAAAAAAAAAAAAAAAAAAATAGTTTTAAGGTCCTGAGACATAGGAAACAAGTGGGTAAGTTTTAATTTCTTTTGAATTGGTCAAGCAACCAGTTTATGTTTTGGGACACTTCAAATGGATTGACCCAGCAATGTCTATGTAATTTTCAATTATTGGTAAACGGGTTTTATTGAGAAACTTATTAAATTCACCCCTTAAATTGTCTGTCCCTTGATTCAGTCTTTCCAGATTGACAAACAGCTCGCTCAGACTGGTCGTGTATTCGACCAGGTAATTGGTGGTAATTCTCTAATTGACTTTTCATGTTGGTCAGTGTTGTCCAAGCCCTTCTCATCATTGGTATAAATATCCGCATCATCTTCCTAATCCATTTTTAATCATAATCATCTGTTGTTGATAATTGTAAGTCTTTCAATAAATCTACTGGTGAAGATGATTGTTGGTGTTGGTGGTTATTGTATTTGTTTTTATTTTCAACACATCTTTAATGCTCTTGAGCAATTTGGTGTAAGCAGAGTGTTTGCATCGTACATCATCCTTCACATTGGCCAACTCCAACATCAAACGGTTCTCTTTTTCAGTAGACTGTACACTTATGAATCCGATAGATTAGGTAAACCAATATTGGGCAGGTTTTACGAATATGAATTGTAAAAAAAATTCCGGGATAAAAACCTGATAGTTAAAATCGTATGCTGCAAGGGTGATAAAGTGGTGGTTAAATGGCTTGGTATGGATAACTTGTTTAATTCACGGGTCGACAAATCCAAAATTATGAATATATAGTTATTGTTATAAACACCAGTTTTTGTTATAAAGAGTGAATTTTCAGTTGTAGGGCTTAATATTGCCTGCATTTAAATGAGTTGGGATGCTGATGTAAAAATGTATTTAACTCAAGAGAAGAAAACAGCAGGAAACAGTTCCCTCCTCATTTTCCATGGAAAATCTGTAAGGGTTGCATGTTATTCTTGAGTATGGTTATGCCATTTTTATTAATGATTTGTAATGCTTGTCAGGTTACATCACACACCATAGGTATAACTAAATTACTTTTAGCCTAGGATATCAAATTATTTAAAAATACAAAGTAAAGCTAATAGAAATTATTCAGGTCCTGAACAAGCTGGTAAGCTTCTTCAAACTTAACCCTCTGTGGATTCAGCATTCTATCTTTTTATTACCTAAACAAAATGTTACTGTACTGGATCCATCTGCAGCACTACACTGGTACTTTTTGATTTTACAACTAGTTGATGGATTAACAACTTTGAATATGAGCTTACCCCTTCAGTATACTAATTGACAAAATAATTGTGTGAGTGTATGTGTTTGTTACAAAAGACCAAGTATGGTGTAAACTTTTCTTTAATAAATTTTTTTTTGTAATAAATTTTACTGTTGAGAGAGAGGTAGGAGCTGGGCTTTACCCAATGGGCACTTCAACCCATTGTTCAGCCTTGTCGTGACTAAAAATGGTGTCTCTAAATCAGACAACCTCAGACATTCCCTATCAGTTACCAAGATTCTTGGTAGCTCTTAAGGTCCTAATACCCTCATCATGAAGAACTATATATTCCAGTCTGCAACCACAAAATAAAAATGGAGAAGAAAGGATCAATGATAAGGAAAAGGGGATAGGTGATAAAAGAATAGATCTACCCGTCAGGGTAATTTATCATCTTCCCCAAAGGACCTTTAATGTATTAAAAATATTGCTCAGAGGGAAAAAAAATAAAATACCATTTAATATAGTGATTATTTTTTTAATTTTAATTTTTTGTAATTGTAGTTTTCTTGTTTCCTTTGCAGTGGACTCCTTGTGTCTTTTCTTTATTATCGTACTTGCTCAAAATATATGAAGGAACATCTCATTAAAAATGATGATTTTAAAGGACGGTTTGCTCAATTTTTTTCCATGATTGTTTACCGGTTTTTCAGGTATTTTTTATTTTTGACAATACCAATAAAAGTAGATTATAATATGAGATATTTTTAATGTAATAAATACCAAATGGAATAAATTATTTATTTCATAAAATAATTATGTACCTTTTTGCAATCTCATTTTCTAAGCTGCTGGTTTCTTTAAATTAAGCCAATTTACACTTGTGATGTTTAGTTTGTACATGAAGGACCAAAATTCATCATCTGTTACAATCTTTTTTAAAAGATTTGTATTGACATTGATTATTTTAATGAATTCAGCAACATAAGGAACAAAATGTGTATACGCAGTTTTCTTTAGAAATTTTTAACTAAAGCCTTTCTCTCTCTCTCTTTATTAATCCCTGTCATTTCTACTATCACCTAAAACTCAATTCAATCTTTAGCCAAAAAGTTATGAACACGTTCTACCAACTTTTGTTTTTGAAAGTTAAAGGATGGCCTGTAAGTTGCTCGCTACTGACTCTTGCCCTTAATTAAGTCATTTATGCGGACATAAATATATAGTGTTGTTTATAAATGTTTTTCATCATTTGTTTTTAAACAAATGACTTATTTTTACAGTATCTGTAAAACATTCTTCCCAAATGTTACAGTGGCTATCTTCTCTAATTTTATTAATCCTTAATTTTATAAAATTTTATTAATGCCTTTTGTTTTATATTTAAACTTTAATATAAACAAAAGATACATACTGTGCATAATATTATTTTGTACAAAGAAACAAAGTGAATAATTCTCATTATGGTTACTCAAAAATATATATTTAATGCTGCACATGAAAATGTTTACTTTTAAAATGAGTAAAAATTAATATAAATCTTAATGTTGTATAAGGAAATAAAGAAAGTGACCTGATACCATATCAACAACTTCAAAACGTCATATTTAATGTAAAAATATGAGGGCGGTCCAGAAAGTAACTTACATTTGTGCCTAGCGTGGTGATGGGTGGGGATAGCGCTGCTATGTTGACATCAAAATGTTTCTACATACAGTAAGCATCAAGCTGTCATAGAATATGGATTGTGATTTTTCTACTTAGTTGTGAATTATTGAAATGTGCGCTTCAATAGAAAATCCTGCGAGGTGTGAGGTGCGTTCAGTGATAGATTTTTACTGGCAAAAAACCTCAAACCAATTGAAATTTATTGGCAACTCTGTGAGGTGTACGGAGATGGAATAATGAGTGAAGGTGGAGTGAGGCACTGGTGCATTCAATTTAAAAATGGCTGCACCAGTGTTCATGATGAGGACCGCAGTGGTCGGCCTAGCCTTGTGACTGATGAAAATCAATGATAAAATTTCTGAAAATCCCCACTGCATTATGATTATAGAACTCTCACTTCATTTCCCTTAAAATTCACGAAGTTTACTGCATGAAATTGTATCGGGGAAGTTTAGTTATCACAAGTTTTATGCAAGATGGTTGCCAAAAATCTAAGGCAGCAGATTTCTATAGAGAAGGAATTGAAAAGCTTGTGCATTGTTTTGCCTCAATTTCAGTGGCAACTATGTAGAAAAATAGTTTAAGATTGTCCCTTTCAAATGTATATAATAAAATTTCTTTCTTTTTTGGTTGGTTTTTATTTCAAAACGTAAGTTACTTTCTGGATAGCCCTTGTAAATAAAAAATTATTCTAGCAGTTTTCCTGCTTATAAATTATACAAAGTGATCAAATTGTTTTAATTATTGTATTTATTTGTAAATGGAAACCTGTTTCTTGATTTTTGTTATAGATTAACACCGCCCTATTTGATTGTGCTTTGGGTAGTTGAAATCTCTATGAAACATTATAGAGACCATTCTCCTCTTGAATTTCCAACTTCAGATTATGAAAATTGTGAAAATTATTGGTGGAGAAATATTCTGTATATAAATACTTTCTATCCATTATCTGAAAGGGTAAATATTTGTGAATATGTACAATATAGTCAGTCATATTTTGCCAACTTTTTGAAGAAAAGTACAGTATTAATTTCAGTTGCTTGGTGGTAATGGGGAGGGGGTGAAAATGAACTTTCTTTATATTTTGAGGTAGAGAAGTACAAAAATATCATTCACTTAAAGTGTGGTTTACTTATATATTTATTTATAGGCCTATGTTTAAAATTTTGTGGCTTGAAAATCTCCAAAACTACTGGATCAATTTAATTGAAATTTAGGTATGCTGTAGTAGTGTATCTGAAGTTGTAAATGTGAAAATTTGATGGAGATTGGTTGAATCGTTCTTGAATTATGCTCAATTTAAGGTCAAAAAAACTAGCAGGCTAAGTTAGAATGATGGTTAATTATGATGCTGCATGTTTGGAATATTAATGCTTCTTTATCTGTGGTATCTATTGTTAACATTGTTCGGCATATTAAGATATTGTTACTTCCTTTTAGCGTCTGATGACTGGATATTTTTTTTTTTATCTAAGGTTTATGTTAACTGCATAGTGGTGTATTTTTCATACATGTATGCAGTGAGTCAAAGTGGTGATCGATTTGAAACTAGATGCTTATATCTACAGTCTACTGGTTAATTGAATGTATGTAGTGCATTGTACTCTGCAAATCATCCCATTTCTGACAGCAAAATAGTGAATGCATTGTATTGACTGAGTTTTTTTGTAAAATTTTAAATTAAATGAGTTGATAATTTTTTTCATAAGGAGAGAAAATAAAATAATGAAAATTTAACCCATTTTTTTGTGCAGAACTGCTTGTTTTTTAAAACATTTTTGTCAGAGTTTGTTATAAATATTCAGAAAATATTCACTGTTTGTTTGTATAACATGAATGTGTATTACTTCATTTTTTAAGGCAGCATTGTGTATTTAGTGAATTATTTATTAAATTAAAAAAAAAATAAATATATTATATATCTAATTTAATGTATTTGATTATATTTTTTTATTTATAACAGAAATCATAACAAATAAAGATTATAGAATAATGTTGAGGAATGTTTGTTGGAAAACATTTTAAAAAGAATGACTTAGAAAATTACTATAAGAGGGAGAAAAAGCGAATGAATGAAATGAATAGAGTAATGATTGGCCATCTCAGGCTGGCTCAGTTGGAAGTTGTGATAAAAATTTACAGACATTTTCCTTCCCACTTCTCTCATTCTATTAATATATGTACAATAAAACTGAAAAAAAATTCTTGTATAAAATTAAAAATATTCCTTCTAAAAATAAAGTTTCATATCGACATTTTATGTTTTCGAAGTAGTTTCAATTTAAAGATCACTGAAATTTTGTTGAATGCTATATTTATATTTAGAATCTGTGGCAAGTATTTTATTTTGGTAATTGATTTTAGACAGATAAAAAAGTGTTAAAAACAATTTTTTCAAATTTGTGATGGTAATCTTTGAAGATTTTTTTAATTGGGGATTAATGAAATATACACTGAAATTTTTCAATGTATACTTGTTTATGTAATGAATCATATCTTTCCTGCTATAAACATCAATATTTACAATTAAAATATTCTTAAAAAATCTCTGTAACATTGTTCTAAAAATGCAGATTTAGAATACATAAATATTTGTATGATTGAGATTAGTTTAAATCTATAATTCTTATTTATTACAGTAATTCTTAAATATTGTAACCTATAGAAGTATTTTCTAATCTGCTTGAAATGATCACATAAGTTTTGTTATGTAAACTAAATTATGTCTAAAAACAAGGTTAACATTAATAAAAATATAGATCAGAGTAAAATTCAGTTGATTATTTTTAAGAATTTATGTATATGACATAATTTTGAATAAATGTGGGTGAATAATATAACAAAAAATAGCTATTGTGCATATAACATGTAATGATAGTGGCACACATAGCTGGCTGGCAACACACTGAAAGGTTAATAAAGGTGCGAAAATGGGTATGCAAACATTTAAAAAAAAAATCATACTATGAAAGAGCAGCTAGAACCTACAGAGCTGAATAATCAGATGTGTATATAATAATCAGAAAATAAGCATCTTTTCTAAATTAGTTTAGCTTAGATAACTTTTTAAGGTTTAATTTGAATATACTGTTTTGATTATATCCTAAAAAAAGAGTTAAGTTTTATGTAATGTGATAATATTATTCTGTTTAAGCAGGCAAAAACCCCATTTTGCTTCAGTGATACATATTACTTTAATTTCAATGTAGAAAAGCAAAATCAGGCCTTGCATTATAATTTAATTTTTTGCATGTAGCAGGTCAGTTAAGAAGAATTATCAGCATCCTGTTAGAATATCTTATTCAGTTTCTTTACAATTCATTGCTTCCACCTTTTCTGTTTGATCTTCACTGAAAACCTTGTACTTTATATTCCAAACATATTGTTGTGTTTTTCAAAAAAGTTATTACCTTCTTTTTATTATGCATTACTTTATTAAACTCTTAATAATTAAAGAAAAATTGTAGAAACTTACAACTATTTGTGTTTTAATTATTTTATTATATATCGGTACAGTACACAATTATATAAAAAGATATTAAAATTATGTTACTTGTTTAATGATGTAATATACTAAATTATCAAAGAATTTAAATATCCTTAAGTGCACATAAAGTCATATAGATTAAAAAATAATTATATCTGCCAACCTGTAAGGTGGAGTGGTAGCACCTTGGGGCTTACATCTGGAGGGTTCTGCATTTGAAACCCGATCAGGCAAGATATTTTTGTTACATTACAAAATTTACGTGTTATATTTTCAATCACAAGCTTGTGTAATTATATGAAACATTTATACATTAATTGTATGAAAAATTATTTCATTAAAAAAGTTTTACATTAAATGTATTGCCCTTAAGCCTTTTGATACTGTATTTTGTGATGTTAATCACTTCATAAATTCTCAAGAGGATCTTTCTGTTACTAATGATAATCTGTGTGCATTGGTTTAGCTAGTTGCTATTCTGTAAATGGAATTGTATATCTGTGTATATCAATTTCTCTATAAATTGATAGTCAGTTATAATCATTATTTTGTCAGTATATTTTATTTACTACAAGTATTGAAATTTATATTTGTTTCTGATTCTTTGTTTTGTTAGTGTATGACATGGAGTTGGTATTTGGCGGATGATAGTCAATTCTACTGTGTCGGTGTAATATTATTAATCACTTCTTTATCGTAAGTTCTTTTAATTATGCAACTTATAGTTTTTTCTTGCGTATTAGATGTAACAAGTTATAAGGTAAGAGAAGTTTATGGCAGAATCTTGTAAAAATATTTTGCTTAGTAGGTCATATTTTCAATTCCTTAAGTTATTTTAATTTGTTACTAGGAGATTACTGAAAATGTAAATATTTAAAAATTAAAAAGATTGGCCAGGATTGAAAGAAATAGGGAATAGTTTTGTCAAACTAGTTATATAAAACACAAAAAAATGATGTTTATAATTTAAAAAAAAAATTATAATTTAAAAAAAAATCATAATCAATCTGGTTATGATTAAAAAACTGACATTGTTATTGAAAGACTTAGGTAATCTTAAGTTCTTTAACTAAATTATGGTTGAGGCTGGTAGGATATTAGGAAGAATATATATTAGGAAGACGTGTTAGTATCACTTTCATTTACACTGTTAGTTTCATTTTATCTTTGTAAATTTTTTATAATAGCAGTATATAGCATGTTAAATTAGATGATCACAATTCAAGAATCTAATCTTCCTTCCTACACCACTGATCCATTTTTTCAAAACTAAACAAGGTTTACTTAGCATAGAAAAACATTAAGCCTACTCCTTAGTCTTTTATGATTATTTTTCTATTTACATTTTTTGAAATAAAGATTATTATTATTTTCATTTTTCCTTTTTGTACTTCCTTTTTTCGTGTTCAGTATGCTTTACTTCAAATTCAAAAAGCTCTTCATCAGAAAGTTTATTTGACCCACAATCCAATAATTCTTTGACATCTACTTTACATTCCAATTCAAGTTGATCTTTTTGCAATTTTTCACAAGGTTTGTTACGCTCTTTCTTAACCTTGTTTCTAAAGTTTTCATATTATTTTAGACATTATATCCATTTTTCAGTCTTGCATCTCTCCATTATAACCTAGGCTTGTGCAATATTTTCTGTTTACTTAAGGATGTAACTTTTCCAGAATTAATGGAGTGGAAGTTTTCATCAACATCTGCTGCAGGAGCAAATTTCTGTTACTTGAATAAACATAGTATGTAATAAAAGCATATGTAATAAACATATGCTTTGCCACATTGAACTCTACAAATTCCTTCTTGGTCGATTGCAATATTTAGGAAAAATATTTATTATCTATGAAAAAAAAATCGCTAACAGATGTAAGTTGCGTAAGTCATAAATCTGTGAATGGCTTTATAAATTGCATATTAATTTCTTGTGTATGATTTGTCATCCTTTTGTAATATTGATGGATCATCTTGCGCTTCATACTAGTATTGTATTCCACTTTTGATAGAGTTGCTTATCATTATTATGTATCTAAATTATCACATTCCTGCCAGTACTAATCACAATTACTATGGATTTTCAAGTTTTGTTTTATAAGCAAAATATTGACTCTATATTCATAAAATATTTTGTAACATACAGTATTAAATTGATATTATGAGTTCATCTAACCCTTTTGCTATCAGATTTTTCAGAGTGCGGTGCATTAAAAATGTCAAGCATTTATTTGCATGAAAGAGAACATTTATTAAAATCTCCATTAATAATTATTTTTTAATGTAAAAGTTTGAAAAAATTCAGGAATACCAATTTTGCTTTTGCTTCAGGAGTCCTATTTTGCTTTGTTTTCCTTCTGGACATCACTTTGCAAAATTATTGCTCAGAAATGGGTTAACCTACTTTAATTAAATTTGGCAGTTCTAAGACTAGTGTCTTGTTCTACAAAATAAAAAATGTTGAAGAGTCACTTCAAAAATTTCAAAGTGGTGGCCATCTTAATAACCTTCAATATCTTTGGTAATTATTTATTTGATCAAATTTTTACTTCAACAAAATTTATTAAGCATTTTATTTAGAACAAAATGACAACATCCCATTTGTAAAAATCTGTTTACAAATAATTGAGTTATTGCAGACAGTCTCCTTGCACACCGTGATGCAAGCTGATAATTTTTTGTGTTTTTATTTCCTCCACTAAATGTAATAAAAATTATTAATAATAATAGTAAATTAATAAAAATTATCACCTTGCATTATGGTGGGCAAGCATACTGCCGGGTTAATTGTCTGCAGTAACTTGATTGTTCGTCAATGGATTTTTACAAATGATGTGTCATTTTGTTAAAAATAAAATGCTTAATAAATTTTTTAATAAGTAAAAATTTGATCAAATAAATAATTTCAAAAATATTGAAGATTAAAAATCTACTACCAGCTATAATTTGCAAACTAAAAAAAAAACTAATTTGTTGTATATAGACTATCAACAGAACAATAATCTTTCATTGATGATTTATGTAGTACTGTTATATTTAAAATAGCCCAACAGGTCAATATCTGGATATCATAAGGTTAAAGCATATATATGGAATAATTTAATTACTAAATCTGTATTTTTTGCTAAATTAATTACAATTATGATGATTAATTAATTACATGTGTGATGATTAGCATTATTTCATGATGTATTTTTAAACTGCTCTTTGATTATTTTATGAATTTGGATGAAAAAAATTTCTAACATGACTTTAATCTATTCCCCCTAAAAAAATGTATTTTATAAAATAAATTTTCAGTAAATTTTGATGAATAAAATCTTCAGATAAAGTTTCTTTATCGTATTTGTTTAGATTAACAAAAAATTTGGATTTCTGTGACCTTTCTGATTCTTAATATCTAATTAAAACATTACAATCTCAAATTTTTCTTTATGAAATTAATAGTTTTTTAAATCATAGCTAAGTAAATTACATAAGCAATTATATAAATAAATTTATTTATATTTTTTAATTAGTATATTTTTAGAAAAAGTATTTTGATTGACTCATTAAATAATAAGGATGAGAAATTGCAATTTGAAAGAAAAAAACATTCCTTATAGTAAGCAAATAAATAGATCAGAATTTTTTATTCAGCAAGATTATAGTTTAAAAATTAATAAAAAAATAATTGTAGAAATAATAGAAATAGTTTTCAATATATTTTAGAAATGCTTGTTTTCTTGAACCAATTTTTCAGGTCTGGGTGTGGATATATAGGCAAATGCAATTCTGCTACCAGCTTGCCAGGCCTGACCATAGCTGCAGATGTAGTACAATGTAATTGTAAATGTACTGGTAAACAAACATGTAGTATGGAACAAAAGAAAAACATCTAATGATATAAGCAAAGTAGCAATATATTTTTAATTATAAATCCCCGTTTCATTTTTTTATTATTATTGTTTTTACTTTACATGGGAAATATATAACCAAGCACTTTGAATGTTTCTAAATATACGTAATCCAGTAAATAAATGAATGAGATCATGATGTGTAACTAATAGTTTTATTTTTCAGGTATTTCAATGTGGCTGCTGGATTAATAAGTGTTTTATTTGTTGCTGGATGGGGAATAACTGCAGCTATTTCACTTAGTCATCAGCATATACCTAAGTAAGTTAGGTAATTTAAGAATTACCTTTAAGTAATTTAAGAATTATTTAAGAATTTAAGAATTTTAGGTACATATTGGATGTTCTTGCAGATCCCTGTTAAACTTTACAGGCATATTCTTGTGATTAAAATATTGAAAACAATTCATAAGATAGGCCCAGGAACAATTTATTTTTAATTAAAAAAAGTTTCCCATTTTTTGGCCTCAAAGTGCTGTGCTTAACATGAAAGAAATTAATAAGGCTAAATGTATGATTTCTGATAAATATTTCCCAATGTTAAAATGATTGTTGTTATGGTTTAAAATGTAATTCAGTATTATTTTTCTGTCATGTTTCATGTTTAGTTTTTAATAAAAATCAAATTTCTTAAACTCTTCTTATGTGTGGCATTAATAGAATTAAATTCTCTACAAATTTGACTTGTTTACAGATAATTTAATGGAGTCCACCACCTAAACAGTAGCAGATTTTTTTTTACTGACTTCATTTTAATGAACTCCACCATCATCAACTAAAAATGTTTTTGCAACACCTATCTTTTTTTGAATATTAAAAATCATTTTCTCCCAAATTACCAAAAACTTAAATCTGGGACTTAATTTATTCATTTTTTCAGGTCCAAAACTACTTGGAACTCATCAGACTTACTCCTTAATTAAATCCCAAGAATTTCAGTATGGCTTCATGAATGTTGTTTAATTCATAGATAAAAAAAATTACATAAGCAAACTACTTATTTGCAGTAAATAGTTACTCAAAATAAATAGTGCAGTAAAAAAAATAGTAAAAGTAAATAAATAAAATAGTAAAAGTAAATAGTGCAGTATTTTACTCATATTAATAACAGCATTCTATATATGAAGTGTGTTTCTGAAGTAAGGTCATTTTGAAATAAAAACAAATCCAAAAAAATGTGAACTAACTTTTTATTACTTAGTTTTAAACACTACATCTATTTATTACTCTTCTATATAATTGCCTTACAAATAACACATTTTCATAGCGTTTCACTAGCTTTTTCATTCCCTCTTCAAAACATTTTGCTGCCAGTGACTTAAACAGACATAGCAATGCCAATTTTCAGTTCGTTGTCATCGTGATGCAAGCCATTGTTTAAGTGGAAGAAAAATAAAATAATCACTATGAGCTGAGTCAGATGTATCGAGTAGATGACTGAAGATTTTCCTATCGCATAGCTGTCCTATTTGCCATGTGTGCCCTGACATTGTCATGCTAAAACAAAATCCCACATTTGTTTTTTTTTTAGCTTTTGTAAACCACAAAAAAGAAATGTACATACATATTTTATTTTATTTTTAATATTTTTTAACATTTTGTCATGTATATCAGAATTTACAGTAGTTCTGTGATCACTGAATTTGATGAGCAAGGTACCCTTTTTGTCCCAAAAAAACAGTAGCCATCAGCTTCTTTACCAAATATTTGTTTGAAATTATGTGGTCTAGAAAATGATGATTGCTGTCTTTGCATTGATTGCTGCTTATCATGATGTTCAAATAACAAATCCAAGTTTCATGTGTGGTAACAATGTGATCAAACTTCATTTTTGTAAATGTTTTTCCTTGTGTATGTTTTTTTCAGTCTTACTTTATAAATCAATGATCATGAAACATTAAAGACAATTGTGATATGGTGAAGCTCTGACTTTTTCAAATTTTTTCAATCAATTCATCTGTTAACACAACAGTCAGTTGTGTTAACCAATCTTCATCATTAATGTTCATTTGCTCATCTTGAAATATATGGCACCACCACTGTCTTACTTTAGCGTCACTCATAATATTCAGCTTATAAATGTCACAAATTTGCCTGTGAAGTTTACCTGTAGAATTGTTTTTGCTATCCAAAATTTGATTATTCCTTGTTCTTCACAGTTGGTGGATCACAAATTGTAGCATTGGTTGTAAATGGATAAATATAAACTAACACCAGAATGACTAAACTATTGGTGTTAACAGTTACGATTGTTAGTGATTGAAATAACAGCTTTGCAAGCACCTGTTTACATCATGTAAATATATTAAAAACTGACCTTTAAAACTATGTATTAAAAACTGACATTGTGTATCCATATAGGTATATAATGCAAAAAATAAGTTGTATTTTCTGTCAAAATTACGGTGAATGCGCAGTATTTGCAGCAGTCAGTTACTCATGTCTGTTTATGCTCATATGTCAAAATAATTTCATGAAACAATTTTATAGTAAATTTAATTAATATTCAAAGTTAAATTTAATCTTTTCTATTTGTTCTCCAACATTTCAATTTTGATAGTTATAAATTAAATTGCATTCTCCAACATCTTTTGACTTAATTTATAAGCAGAAAACATGATTTTTTTGTAAAAATTCATTTACATTTTGTGATTTTGGGGGTATACTAATGCTTTCCTAAGTCCCCTCAAAATAAAATCAAGAAATTTCATTTTTAGTAATTTGGCTGACCATGCTGTGGTCCACTTTGGTAATCCTCCTGTTAGGAAGTAGTTAACAGGCCAATAAAAATACGCTAACATATTTGTAATACTCATCAAGTTAGGAATACATATATACATATTTGTGGTACATATTTATTTATCCTCTAAAAGTTGAAGTAGTTAATTTTGAAGAAAGTTTTTGTAAAAAATACCTCTGGGTCTACTGTTGGAAATATGAAGTTTGATGAGGACATTACCTGTTATACTGCACCAGACATTTATTAAAAAACAGCATTAAATATTAGTTTTAACAATTCTAGAGCTATTCAGTAAGTTTGTTAAGTTGTTCTCTCATTGAAGTTTAATTGTAGAATTCTGAATAAATTTAAAAAATATAGTGTGACCATTAATTAATAGTATGAAAAAAAATAATTTTGAAAAATTAATTAACTTATTATTACGTAATAGTCTATTGTTAACAATATTTCAAGATAATATTTTTATTTTTGTAGTGTAAAAGAACCATTTGCACATTATGATGAGTTATATGATAAACCATGGGCACGCATTGGACCTTACCTTGTTGGAATATGTACTGGATGGCTTCTTTTTTATGTGAAATGTTCTATCCGGATAAGTAAAGTATGTACGCTCTTTGATAAATTAAATTTCTTATTAATCTATTAACTTACCGTATTAATCATGCTTCTTGTTGAATGCATAAAATATTATTTTAATTTCTTGCTTTCGTAGTTTTACACTTTTCTTAGATTTTATACATCTACTGGTAAACTTGAACTTACACTACCTTTTCAAGATACAGTAGTTTGAGTCTTGTGAAGACTTTTCATCTGTCTGAAAAAAAGTGTATATGAATAGCAGACTAATACTGCTTAAATTTGTGCCTATTAGCAGTGTGCCTGTACTTCACGGGCTATTAATTATTTTATTTTGGAATCAAGACAAAATGTCCCTTCATCAGTGACAATGGCTTAAGAATTTATCCCCTTCCTGATACCTTATATTGTAGCAGAAAGGCCAAAACACTGCAAACTTGCTTGATTTTTGTGCTCCTCAGAAAGCATTTTCAACACCCAGGATGAAAACAAATTATAATCATTCAAACATTTTAATGTATCCTTGAAATTTAATGAAAAATCTAAGCAAACGATAAAATTAAATATGATGTTCTCATAGTTTTGAGTCATTTACAATATTCAAATTTTCATATACTTTCCTTGAATCTATTTTCTCTCCATTTCATCATTCTTACTGTACACTTGAGGTATCTGGTAATAAATTCCTGCAGATTTCATGTATTTTAAATTAAAATTTCTTTACATTAAAATAAGAAAAGATTTCCAATTGTCATTTATCCACACATACTTACTCCATCTGTTGGACTTTTTGTGTTTTTCCAAAATAGATTCAGTTCTCACAAAAAAAAAATCAGATATTTTAATAAAATTCAGTATACATATTTAAATCACCATCATCACTGAAAAAAAAAAAAATATTTGCAAGTTGGGAAATGGCGCAGTATTAATATTTACAGTGGTAAATTCTAGTGGTAAATTTGTCGTCGTAAATCAGCTGAATTCTAAGTCAAAGTCCTCAGGTTCAAATCCTAGCAGTTGCTTTTATTTGGATTTGAATACTAGATCATGGATACTGATGGTGCTTGGTAGTTGGGTTTCAATTAACCACATGTCTCAGGAATGGTTGGCCTGACTTTGTTTAAGACTACACATTTACTGGTACAGTTATCTTACACTGATAAGTAGCTAATAACTTTAATTATTCATGCGACCATAAATCAAAGTATTTATTATTGAATGAAAATTCTAGTTTTCATTTGATTCTCCCATATTGAAAACAACTAAGGCATTGCAGAAATTGTTGGAGTGCATCAGTTTGAATTAAGAGCTGTTTATCATTTTTTCCATTAAGTAAATAACACTAATAAAAGAGAAAGTTAAAAACATTGAATGTTTGAGAAAATAATCTAAGTTTTCTAAGTTTTATTGTTTAAATAATTTTCAAGATAAACAAATCTTGAATTCATTACTGTTTTTATGTAACCCCCAAAATAAAAAATCAGTGGCATTAAGATCAAAAGAATAAGCTTAACCTTATTTGTGATTCTGACCACAAAAGAGGTCAGTATCTCTCTTTCCATCTTTCATATGTGGTGTCCTGGAGCTTCATCATCTATGAATCATAATCGTGCTCTAATTGCAGAGATACATTTTACAAAAAAATTTAATGTTGGTCAGAAGTCACTGTGTACATTACTATTTAAGTCCAGAAAGTATAACATAAGGTTCTATGATACAGTTGCTTAGATTTCATCACAAAGAACTTTCAATTTATATATTGGCATCTATTTTGTAGTGTGCATTGAGGATTCTCATCTTTCCACTGATTGCAGTTGAGTAAATTAATTGTGCTGTATAGTAAAACCTGCTGCATCAGTGAACACCAATGATGAGACTCAGGATTTGCATTTTACTGGAGGATTTTAACAGGAATTAACAGTAAAAGTGAATTGATAATAGTAAAACCACCAAGTGTAAAACCTGTACATGCTGTAAATGGTTATGGTTGTGTAATTATTTATGTAATACTCACAAGTTAATCATATGACAACATTGATCCTAGTTGTCTTATATTTACACTCAATATTGATGTGAGATATTCTTCTGTAATTGAGGGGTTTGATTGTTCTCACCCATCCTTGATCATCAGGAAATGTTTTTAATGATCTGTTTCTCTGATTCAAAGAAATAGTACCACTAAGATTTTGTGATTTGCCTTTTGTCTATGTAGAAACAATTTCTGATAAATGTGCTTTTTCATAACTATTACCATTAAATATGGTTTACATAACAATCACCACAAAAAATGTGACCCTCTAATGCACTCAGAGTTTTGCTGTGCTTAGTCTTATTCAGTGTTGATTTAATCTGGTGGTTAAGTCTGTACTTCCATTTATGTTGGATACTTGCTGCGTAAGGCTGCAACAGCTTTATGTCAGTTTATGTACATTAGACCATTATTTAGGCAAGAAGGATAGATCTAGCAGCTCTACCCCACTTGTACTTGTTCTGCTTGGAAAGGATTGACAACCTCTTAGGATTTCTGAAAAAACCCTAGAAGTTTTTCTGCAGCAGTGCACAAAACTGTTACCTTAAACTTCACAAATTTAAGTTGGAGTTTGCAGGGTTGACAATGGGTTTCAAGAGACTTTGGCTTCAGAGCCTAAAGAGGTTGAGGTAAACAAGAAGGTATCTTTGGTTCCCATTTTCATCAAGGCAGAGTGGAAATGCTACATCAAGGTTGTGGAAAGCACTAGGGAAGTCAGCGTGGACTGTAAATAGCCTGAGGTCCTTTTTGTTAATGAGAAAGAAGGCTCTACTGAGACTACTTCACAGATTAGGATTTTCAGGTTGCCCTTCATTGCAGTAGGAAAAGCCTGAAAATCAGACAGATAAGAGCCTAATTGTTTTTGTGGACTGTAAGAAGATTGTCCACATAATTTCTGAGTCTCCCACAGTTAAGAAGTTAGAAGTTACAGTAGATTCAAAGAGGAAGCATAGATAGGCGCCAATGCCATTGTGTATGACATTGACCAGCAACTCTCCAATAAAGATGTTCTGCCTCTGGTGAGGTAGTAAAATGCCAAATTGGATAAGGCTTTGTTCAAGGAAAAGTGCAGATTTCTATCTAGGCATGATATCCAAAGTTACCACGAAGTCCTTGAGTTAGGTTCTGATCATTTCCAGAAATTTACAACTTTGGGTAGGATTGAACTCTGGTCCCTCTGACGTGTTCAGAGTTTTGCTATGCCAAGTCTTATGCTAATTTAATTTGGTTGTTGAATAATACGTTCCACCAGTATTGGATACTTGCTGCTTGAAGCTGCAACAGCTTTGTATCATTTTATGTACAATAGACCATTATTTTCTCTTCTTTACTGGACAGAGTTTACTGCACAACCACCTACCTCAAAGAGGGCCTTTCAGAGCACTCGTGTTCTGCAAGGCACATGGCAAAGAGGTGGCAATGACTCCTCGTCTTGGCGATCATCAGCTAATTATTTTTTAGTTGTTAGATGGCTTGTGGGTTGTCTATATGGGTAACATTCGTGTTCAGGAAAGGTGCTTCGGTGTGAAAAAGACAACTGCCTTAAGTTTTCAAATATTCTCTTGACTATACTCCAAGTCTTAGATTGAAGTCTGGTTGATATTCGTTTGAAGGACTTGCAGAAAAAGTTTCTCTGGTAATTGTTGAAGCTGCTGAAAATTCCATTCCCTGTAGTAGAGTCGGAAGAGAGTTGCTGCTTGGTGTTTTTGGAAATTGACTGCAATGAAGTAAACTGTGAACCAGCTCAAGCAAAGTATTCAAAGCACATTGCTTTGAGTATCTGTCTGCTTGCCAGACAGGGTCTGTCATTCTGTCATTTTTTCAGGGTCTGTCGTTCTTTTGCAAAGGAACCGGAAAATAAAGAGCCATGGGGTATTGAATATAGTCCTTGGACATAAGGGGAAGAATGTCATTCTCTGTTGGCTGTCTTATCCCAGGAAGGTGTAATCTTCAACAAGAATTATGTTTTGAATCCTCTGTTGAATGATCTCTTGCTGGATGATATTGAGCCAAATAAAATCTCATCTATGAGTCCATAGGGAAGTTGCTAATTTCCGTTTTAGTAAATTATCTTTGTGATTATCAAAGCAGAAGTCCTTCAAGTTGTGTTGGTAGGAATAAAGCCCCTGGATTTAATGGAATCGTGGTGGAGCTTCTTGTTTGTTTCATTTTTTAGGGTTTTTAATAGGATGCTTTCTGCTGGTTATTTCCCTGTATGTTGGAAATTATGTTATCCTAAACTTCTTTTAAAGGTGGAGAGAAGGATCCCAATATTACCTCTTCTTATAGGCTCAAATGCTCTTCTAGTTGGTAAGGTTTTTGAAAACATTCTGTACTTCTGCATAACAATAGGGAAACTTCTAGGAACTTACTGATGGGTAATCACTATCATTTTCGCCCAAGCAAGGGCACAGAGGATGCTACTGTCAAAGTTATGGATATTGCTTCTTCACGTAAATCTGTAATAAATATTTTTGATTTATCGAGAGCTTTCAATAACTTGTGGTAGCTCTCTGCCTTATTTTTATGGTCAAGGCATGGTTGGATGCAAAATGAGATTAGTGTGAGAATTAATTGCTGTGTATGAAAGGATAAAGGCACTGACTATGCTACTGAAAGCAGACTGAACCAGAGTTTATTTATTTAAATTCAGTATTAGAGAACCATGTGATGGAGTTGCAATGTGGGATGGTGAAGGTGATGACCTCACTCGCAAAAGCAGATCAGGTCAGAGAAATGAAAGTAGTTCTTAATTCAGACTTGCTGACTTAAATGATGTCCATTATACATTGCATATTCTGTTTTTAATCATCTTTAAACAAATGAAGTATCATTTTGTTTATAATAAAATACTTAAGATTTTTTCTAATGAAACAAAATTCAAACAATCATGCAATTAAAGATATTATTCTTAAAATTATATTAACCCATTTACGCTGATCTCGGTTTGGTGCACGACTACTTCGCACTGCCCACATGTCCTCAAGGTCGAAGTTACAGAGAAGCTTACTGCGTAGCATTACAGTTGACATAGCGCACAAATAATGGTAGAAAATTTATCATCAGCAAGCATAGCAGCATGTTCATAAGTTACATGATACTTTATAGGGCATACAGATATTCTTTTGTTCTGCTGTAAAGCCATATAGAACTTGCTTCTGAATCTGGGTTAGGCCTACACATTCAGTCTTCCAAACGACACCATGGCTTTCTCAAGTAAATCTTTGAATGAAGCTGATCTTGAGGCTAGTTTAAATGATTGCAATGAAAGTTTATTTTCTGATAATGACACTGGTAGTGAAATTAGTGAGAATCATGAAGGTGACATTGCAGTTGTTGATGCTGCTTCTGATGAGGAAGATAGTGATGATGAAGTGAGTGTACAGGATAATTTCAATTGTCCATTTATTTGGGAGGACATGGGAAATTATCGGGGGGCAATGGGAGTTATTTGTTGGTAATTCTGGATCACAAAATTCTTCTGTAAATGTAAATTCAATTGTGTTTGCATTCCTTTTGTTTCAGTTGTGTATGCATTCCTTTTGTTTTTTATGAAAGAATTAGTAAATACCATTGTTGTAGAAACAAACAGGTATGCCGAACAATTTTTGAATGCAAGAGGCAGACTTTTTTAATTTTGATCTCTTGTAAATCAGTGGACTCCAGTGACTATAAATGAAATCTATGTTGTGTTAGGATTATTTCTACTTATGGGTATTGTACAGAAGCCTATCTGAGATCTTATTTTTCACAGAAAATACTAATATCAACTCCAGGATTTGGTGATGTTATATATACGGACAGATTTGAACTGATAATAAAATTCCTACATTTCTCTGACAATATTGATAAAAATAATTACTGAGGCACTCCAAAACTGAGTAAAATATTTCCAATTTTGTCATATCTCAACAAGTTTCAAACCCTTTTTCTTCCCAAATAAAATATTGCAGTTGACGAATCTCTAACATTGTGGAAGGGGTGCTTATCATATTTAGACAGTTTTTGCGATTGAAATCAGCAAGATCTGGGATTAGACATTTTAATTATGGGAGTCGATTACAGATTATTTATGGTTCGTTTTAGTTTATTCTGGTAAAGATACATTACAGTTATCCCCAATTTTATAAGGGGTAAACAAAACTGCTTCCATTGTGCTGTATCTTATTGAACCCCTCCTCTGTAAAGGCCACACTGTATGGTTAGATAATTTTTATAATTCTCCAGCATTGGCAAGATTTCTAAAATATAAGGGCACTGAGTGTGTGGGGATATTGAAACTGAACAGAAAGGATGTTCCTCAGAAAGTGAAAGACAGTAAATTGAAAAAGGGTGAAATTACAGGACAACATTCCATCGCTGTACTAAAATGGGCAGATAAAAGAAAGGTCACCATGATATCCACTTACTACAGTACCGAAATTCAAACAGAAATCACGGGAGGTAAAGAAAAACAAAAACTGGTCTGTGTGAATAAACATATGGGAAGAATTGATCTCAAAGATCAATTATTACAGGCATATCTAGTTGAAAGAAAATGTATGCACAAATGGTACATCAAACTATAGAAGATTACTAAACACTACAATTTTAAATAGCATGTTAATTTATAGAGAAAACACAAGAAGAAAAGATTGACGAACTTGCTTTTCATGTAAATCTAGTGGAGAGCCTTTTTCTCAAATATGCCGATAGTGATAGGAAAGTAGCTAGCTGGATGTCATGCAATGGATAACCCAATTCCTCGTTTGAAGAAAGACACTTTATTAGAAAAATCACTGGATCAGGAAAAAAGCTAACTCACAAAGGAGGTGTGCTGATTGCACTAAGCACAAGAACAAGAAAGACACAAGATATTGTTATTCACAATGTGATGTTGGTTTGTGCTTGGAAGGATGTTTTGAGGACTATCACACCAAAAAGATTGCACATACTTTCTTGTAAAATCTGCATGACACTAACAAAGCTTACCTGAAATAAATTTATGTGATGGTGATCTTCAATTAGATGTGTGTTTATTAACAACATAGTGAAAAGTACATATTCTATTTTCTTTCTATATGACACTAATGATAGTGTAAGGCTGCAATTATTTTTTTGTATTGTAGAATTGAATAGAATAATAATAGATTGTATGTAGAATTGTTCTTTCATTATATTATTAGTATTAGGAGTAAAATTTGTCATTTATATGGCGATTTCAAAGAGTTTTCCTAGGATAATAGCAAAAAAAAACAAATAATACAAACAGAATAATATCTATTTAATGATGATATTAACAATCTATGTACTTTTCCGTGCATAATGGTGAAAGTTTCATAAAAATCCTCTTTTTTGGCTGTATAATAGAAGTTTTAAGAAAGATGTGCATTTTGTACTAAAATTATTTAAATTTCCTCCATCCGTGGACTGTGGTCAGGGCATTTAAATTCTCTGGCACCAAAGGGTTAAAGATATTATTAAATATATTGTTAAAATTAACATGACCCATATTTTGAAATTTGCTATTGAAAATATTAATATTTATTTATTTCATTGAGAGTATCAGTTTAAACATATTTTATTAACCATATTTCAATCTATTCTTGATATGAATCTACATTGCAAAATCACAAATAGCCGATGGAGATAAAACTAAGAATATTCTTGGGTATTTGGTTGAACATTTCTTGGCAATTCTGCATAAGCAACCCCTCCCCTAACCATAGGAACATAATTAATATGTTAAATTTATTACTCTGTTTCTCACTGGATGGGTACTGTATTAATGCAAGGAGATAAATTGTAGATTTTTCCTTTATTAAATTTAGTTGTTAATAGAATAATTCTAAACAACATAAATTGGAATACACTACTATGTTAAAGTAAAATACTCTTTTTTTCTACAGCTTTGTTTGTGGCTTGGTTGGAGTGTTACTGGTGCTGTAATGTTGGGAGTTATGTATGGCCTTCATTATATTCAACTAAATGCTGTGTCCTCAGCCATTTATATTGCTCTTAGTCATACAGTGTGGGCTATAAGTCTTGCCTGGATCCTGCTCACTTGTGTTACTGGATACGGTGGTAAGATTTCAGTCATCATCTCTAAACTTACATACATTCACTAATTCATTAATGTTTTTTAATTTTTTGTCAGTAGTTTACTTTAATTTATTATTATAAAGAAGAAATTATTGATAAATTTATTTATATAGCATTACCTGAGAATTACTGCTTAAGTCAGATTACTGTGTGTTTTTTCTCATTCTCTCTCTCTTTCTCTGTGTCTATGTGTGTATATATATATATATATATATATATATATGTATGTATGTGTGTGTGTATATGTGTTTAAAATATATAAAAATATACACATCAGTCAAATATTAATCAAGAAAAAAAAAATTGTGTTTCTGTAATTTTAACTAATTATGTGGCGCTGAATTCAAAACTGTTTTTAGAATTTATGTTTTTAGATAGATACGATTAGGCATAAAATTTATTTACCAATAAATACATACTGTGAAATCAATATTTTAAAAAATTATTACTAATGTGTATGCATTACAAATTTGTTTAAATCAACTAAGTTTTTATTTACTCAAGAGATAAATTGAAATGCATTAATACAATTTTAAAATAACAGTTTCTAAAAACCTAAATCATCAGATGTGTTTAAAATAAGTTTTTAAAAGTTTAAATCATTGGAATTGTTGTCTTACATTTAACTTTTAAAATATATTTACAAACTTTTTCACTTATATGATGTTAGATCACTTCTCTAAACAAAACCCAACAACAGTCACCCATCATTCTAGAATCCCATCCTCCTTGGTATTGATGCTCCATAGTCAGAATATCCTGATGGAAACACTCTCCTTGCTCATCGCTGATAGAGCCAAAATTTTCATTTTTTAATGAAATTTTTGCATTTTTAATGACATCCTAAACATTTGTAGTTTTCTAACAGCTAATTAATAAAAAAAGAACATAGTTTTCATGTTTTCTGTTCCCTAAAAAAACCACCAACAACATCATTGAAGGACTTACATGCAGCTAGTTCACATTTGCTAAGTTTATCTTCAAAATTTGAGAAGAAACGATCTGCAAATCAAGAAACTGCTTAAGCAGTTTCTTGATTTGCAGATCGATAAATATATCCTCCTTCAGCTTACCACACTCAATTTAGGAAAACTTGTTTTTAAATGATTAAATACTGATCCATCTTTGTCTAGTTCCTTTACAGAATTTTTCATGAGTCCAAGTTTTATGTGAAATGATGGCAGTATGATTTTACCACTTAATCAATGACAAATGCTTTACATTTTTTTTTACTAGCTAAACCGTTTAGCCTCAATGGCCAGTTCTTTACTTGTTAATGACTTTTTGTATTACGATTATACCAAAGACAAAGAAAACAACATTTCATAAACCCACCTTGTAAACCAAGAAGTAACAATTTTCAGATCACTGCAAACTTGCCACATATGCTCTTTGCATTTTATTGCTTTTGATATTGATGCCATAGTTTTATGTCAACTTCATGGGCTAATGGAATGGATGACAATGGTTAGATGGTGATACAGATACAGGTAATCCTCTCTGTATGGTAATGGCTTTAGAGCTGATAATATATCTGCATATTTTATGAACTTTCTATTTTTGAATGAAAATCCAAATATATTTGTCATACAAAAGTAGCGGTTGGTGAAGCGGTCCTTAGGTTCATGCCAAACCATCAGTACAGCAAAAGGCATGGTTTGTTGTTTCCCTTTCAGTCATTCATATACAGTTTCTAAGCACAGTATGCAAATAACATGAGCACCCAGAATTTATCTTGATCCCTGAGGGCACAATCAAAATGAAATTTATAAGCTGTTTTAGTAATCCAGAAGTAGTCTTTCTTTGAGATTTAGGTGTAAATTTACCACAGATATAACAAAAATTGTCTATGATTTGAACATCCACGAACTTAGCAGAAGACTTGTAGCAGATAAAAACAAGGAAAATTAGTTTTGTATTATAAGGAATTCATCAAACTATAACAAAACACTAATAACTCTGAGAAACACAACACACAGGTTAGACAAGTGAAGTCAACTGAATATTTTGAACTCTGTAGTAGTCAGTAGCAGATGTACTCTCTATGATGTCACCATACAGACATGTTTATGCATGTTTACTTCTCATGATGCAGTGTATATATATTTTTTTTTTTCTTTATTAAGCAAGTATGCATAATGTTTAAAAGTAAAAATACAGAAATTATTCTTAATTGTAACCAGTAGTTAATCAAAATGAATGATAAAAATTTTTATAAAAGTACGATTTATGTAAAACCTTCACATAGTAATACAATTTTAAAAGTATATTTGAAATTAGCACCCACATTATATTGAGAAAAGTTGTGTAACGTGTTAGATACAAATTTTATGTTGACTAGTGTAATAATATTAATAATAATCAGTAATTTATAGAAATCAGCAATTTGTTTATTTCTTAAAATTAATAATAGTTATTTTAATTTTATAAAGTAATAATTGGGTGAGTACAATTACTTTATATTGTTTGTGTAAGATCTTTGGCAGCTTACTAGAAAGTTGATTACTTTAAAAAAGGATATGAAATAAGCATAACACTGATGCATTAAAGTAAATAAAATGTTCTTTATTTCATTTTCACTTTTATTACAATAATATTACAGTATTAAACAATTTATGAAGAATTTTCTGTGACTAATCTTAAAAATAATCTTGTAGTGTAAGTATTGATAACCTCAGTGATAAATATTGATTAAACAGTTTATTGTCATAAGAAGACATCTGTAAAATAACAATAAAGTTAATAGACACAAGCATTTAAAAGTAAATTTAACAAAAAAAGATTGAAGTATCAAAATAGACATTATTATTACTCTACATTACACATAATTTTTAAATGTAATGATTGACAATATAATTGAGAAGAATAGGTACATCGACCTTGGTTTTTAATGATTAATGTATTTTTTTATTACAGGTTGGGTGAATACAATTCTTTCATGGAAGTATTTGTATCCTTTCAGTCGACTAACATATTGTGTATATCTGCTACATCCACAAATATTGCGTAGTGCTGTTTTAGGAACTGAAAGCCCAGCACATATATCACGTGATCTAATGGTATTTATTTACATTATTTTTATTTATTTGAAATAATATTTCATTCTATATAATAACAATATTAATTAAATGTTAACATTTAAAAAATAATTAATGTTGCTATTAATTACATACTACTACTACTACTATTACTGGTGACAACTACTACTTCCAGGTACTTTATTACTCCTGATGACTTCAAATATTTTGATCAGGCAACTTGATTCCCTTGTTTTTAGTTTAAATTATTTACTTTTTAATATTGTTTTTGTTTAAAATTATTTTTTTTTACTGATTACTACGATTACTACACTCCCAACGACTTTGAATTGAAATTTTGATGATTTGATTCACTAATTAGACTGTTTTGTTAAAATTATTTATTTTTTAATATTTTCTGTTTGTATATTTGATAATTTTTTTTTTACTTTTTTGTTACAGGTTGTAAATTTTGTTGGATTCACCATTTCTTCATATGTTCTTGCATTTATAATATCACTTATGTTTGAAGCTCCATGTGTTTCTCTTTTAAGAATAATGCACCCACTTCATCATCGAAGAACTATAAAATAAATGTTTATCATATTTTATTAACTATGTTTATTTACTCTAAGATTGTGTTAGATCATGTGTTCAGTACCTGCATTTTATTGAGAAAATCAAAACAGTTTTTTTTTAAATTGGTATTTAATTGATTTGCAAGGTTTTTTCTTTAGATTTCTTTAAGATCATTGATCTTTGAGTACTAATGAAGATGCATACTGCAATTATCGCATACCTTAGTTTAGATGTTAGCAGAAAAAACAATACATGCATCATACACACACATTGATAGCAGGTATACTGCATTCAGTACCACTGAGTATATTACAGTCTTCAGTAGTAGACATGATGAATTGTGATATCATCAGGTCCACTATAATAATCAGTAATCTATAGAAATCGGCAATTTGTTTATTTCTTAAAATTAATAATAGTTTCTTTAATTCTATAAGTAATTGGGTGAGTACAATTACTTTATATTGTTGTTTGTGTAAGATCTCTTGCAGCTTATCAGGAGGTTGATTACTTTAAAAAAGGATATGAAGTAAGGATAAGATAGATGCATTAAAGTAAATAATTCATTCTTGATTTTATTTTCTTTTTTTTTTGCAATAATATTACAGTATTATACAATTTATGAACAATTTTCAGTGACTAGTCTTAAAAATAATCTCCTAGTGTAAGTACGAGACTGTAATATTTGTAACTACGAGACTGTATATTTGTAGACTGTAATATACTCAGTGGTACTGTATGTAGTATACCTGCTACTGATGTAACATTATCATTGTTAAACTATAGTATGATTTGATGATTTTAAATAAAAAAAGTTCAATGAAGTAAGTGGAATGTTTACATCTAAGTATCTAGTTGTTAAATTTGACAGTGAGGAATTTGATCAGTACTATTTATTACACATTATTACTGCAAGTCCTATAAGTCAGAATTTTTTTAACTTAAAGTATTAAGAAAAACAGACATGAATGTATGCCAGAGCTGTAATTTAAAATTTTCTTATTTTTATCTAGTGTACTAAAATAGAAAATTGTACCATAAATAAATAAATTATTAAAAATAAAATTAACTTTTTTTTTTAATCAGTTGTAATACAATAAAATACATAAATATAATACAAATAATAACAAATATGTATTCAATTACAAATATTATATTTATACTTCAATTTTTCTCAAATTTGTGAAAAATTCTTTAAACTCAATACTGAATATTGAATACAATTCATAAATATAATACAATACAATAAACAATATTGAATTGAATATAATATATATAATACAATATATAATCACATACAATGCACATATACAATGTAATATATATATATTTTTTTTAATCTCTGGGACCACTGTTTGGTATAGCTTCACAGGATGAGATGAATGATTTTTAGTATGTGTAAAAATACTGTGCCTGGCATTTTTTCCCAGGTTTGGAGGCCGAATCTGGGACCTCAGGGTGAAAAGCTGAGACACTACCACTCATGCCATGGAGGCCAGCAATATATATATTCACCAAAACTTATTTGTATATAAAGAAATTCATTTTGCTTTAATATTATTTTGTTTGTTAAAAAAAGAAATACAGCAATATATTGTAATTCTATTTATGACTCACCAAAACCTATCTGTATACAAAATATTTGAAGTCTGACAAAGATTATTTCTATTGAAAAAATTCCACGAACTATGTGTACATCGTCCAATTTATGATTCACAACCAGACTTCAAAAATGACTAAGGCTGGCCCTCAAATGATTTACAAACATTTCACGTGTTGTGTTAACTATGAGCAATCACTATAAAAAGTTAATGTGAATTTATTGTTTTATTGTCGTAAATTAACCTGGGTGAAAACAAAGAACAATTAATATTGTTGTATTTTATTTGTTTTTATTTATTGAACTTGTCTTTGCAATATTAATCATTTAGTTAACATGCATAAAGTAAACGGAAATGTATAAATGTATTTAATTAAGAGTAACTGTGAAAATATGTTTTAATTCTTATTTATAATTTCAATGTCTTACTACTTGTAAAAAAGATTTTACTTTTGTACATCAAAGGTAATAAACACATCTATAAGGATCAAGCCCTTGATTCTCAAGGGCCTCTAGCCTCATCAAATTACAAAAGTTGAAATATGATAAATGAACAGTTTTCTAAAAAAATGTACTCTACCTTCAAAAAAACTAATTTTAAGGACCACTTAATTTTAAGGATCACTTTCATTAAAAACTAAAATATTTTTACATTTATTCCATTTTTAAAGGTAATAAACACATCTATAAGGATCAAGCCCTTGATTCTCAAGGGCCTCTAGCCTCATCAAAATTACAAAAGTTGAAATATGATAAATGAACAGTTTTCTAAAAAAAATGTACTCTACCTTCAAAAAAACTAATTTTAAGGACCACTTAATTTTAAGGATCACTTTCATTAAAAACTAAAATATTTTTACATTTATTCCATTTTTTATTGTAGTGTTCAGTTTCTTGAGAGTCGGGAAAACTTTATTGGATGAAAATTCCACCCCTGATAGCAATTCAGGTATTGCAGATCTTTTATAATAACATGTTTTGATTAAAAAAAAGTAATTTGTTTTAGTATAACACTGGTCAATATGATTTTTGTCTGGGTACTTATTGATTCTCGTGCAGTTTTTAATCCTGTTGTAAAATATGTATTCGGAATTTCTCCATCACCCACAGTTATTTTATTTCAATTTTTTTAAATATGTTAATAATTTTTTTTTTGTCCATTTGTCCTTTGTCAATTAAAAGCTCCTAGTGCATTGTAAATATGATATAACCCAAATGAGCTAACTCAGTGGGTAGTGTTGCTACTGTTGTGAACCAGTAAACATGTCATTGTGTGTTTGAATTATTGTGTATTACATTTTTACAACATTATTTCTTTTAGTTAATCATTAGTTAAAAATGCCTAGACTTTGTTTAAATGTTACTAAAAAATTTTGTTATATATGTGGTGAAGTAACGCTCAAGTCCCAAAGGCAAAACCTTACTCCATTAGTAAAAAAGTGTTATTAGGTTTCTTTTGGGTGTAAAGACCGAAACCAAACAAGAGCCTGGGCCCCATATATCCATTGTTTATCATGGCTTCACACTGCATGGAAAAATGGCACACATTTGGAAAAGGTCCAATATCCAGTGTATGAATGGAATATTTATGGTGATTAGAAGGTTGGTTATACTAGTTATTCTTGTTTTTTAAGTGAATGGGATAGTAGGGTCTAAAAAAACCATTTCATTAGAAGAAATGTCTTAAATGCAAATCACTCATTCCTGATTAGAAAATTGTGAAACATGATCAATGGATCATGTTTTACAATTTTTATGATCACACAATGAAGTGATCATAAAAATGTGTATCTAAAAATAAATCTAGCCTGAATTTATCGGTTTGCAGTAAGCAGCATCTGCAATTTCTAATGGATTCACCTATCAGATATTTGAGACGTCTGTGTAACAATGAATCAGGAAATCGTGACAAAAATTATTGTAAGATTGTAGCTGAATTTGCTGAATTATATTACATTACTGCTTTTAGAGTATATCGCCCCGTTCATTTTGAAAGTAAAACCGAAACATTTGAAGAGATATTGCTGTTATAAATAGAAAAATTTGGTGTAGTGTAAGAGTATTTTCATGTGAGTAAAATTGAAAAAGAATAATATAAATCGAGTTTAATTTAAAATGAAAAGTAACGTATATTCCAGTCCTTTAATGCTTCCAAAATCTTGAAATAATTCTTCTGCGACGGGACAACATGCAGAAAAACACCACAAAGAAAACATTTCTGATGGCTTCATTGGTCAATGGGTTTCATAATGTTGATCGATTAGGAAAATACGGTACTTTGATTTGTTAGTTACTCACGTAATCTTTGGGGGCGGTGATATTTGAGCGTAATATCAGCAATACGAGATGAAGAATATGTTTTGTCGTTGGATGATATTTATCGGAAGATTAAAATGAGGTTTGTGTAAGATAATGTTGTATTCCACGTGCGCTAAGTGACGGTTGTAGATGTACTCATTGACAAATAAATTTTCACCAAATTTTTAAAACCAATGAATACCGGTTCCTAATCGTTTAGTAATTCTTAAATAATCCTCTGCTTTTAAAATATTTATGTAAAATTTAAAAACTTTAGCCTATGTATTTTTTACAGTTGCCCGTGAAAAAGACATACATTTGATATGTAAAATGATATAACGTCTTGTGCAACGTAACAGTTTATGATTTATAAAAGGATAAATATTTTTTGGGATTTGATAAATTTGTAAATTGTTATTAAATATATTTTACATTAGTACTTTTAGAATATATCGCCCAATTCGTTTTCAGTGGTAAAACCGAAACAATTGAAAAGAAATTACGCTATTGGAAAGAAAAATTTGGTGTAATGTAACAGTATTTTCGTTGATTTACATGTGAGTAAATTTGAATAAGAATAATAAAAATCGGATTTAATTTGAAATGAAAAGAAACGATTCTGGTCTTTTAATGCATCCAAAAATCCATCAATAATTCTTGTGCGATGGGACGACATGTAAAACACCACAAAGAAAACATTTTCGATGGCTACACCTATCAGATAATTCAGACGTATAATGATGATTCAGGAAATCATGAAAAAAAAATTAGGGAAAATTTGTAGCTAAATTTACAGAACACAATAAACAGCATCTAAAAATGAAAATAAAAAAAATATAAATTCAATAATTATACAAAATGATGCTTAACATAAATTTGTAACGTTGAAAAACAAATTATAAGGTTTAAACATTCATATACTATAATATCTAATGAAACCAGTAAACATGAACGATTAAAAATAGGTGCACTTAAGTGGATTTATGTTTAGTTTTTTTTTTTTTATTAGTGGGTAAGAATTAAGATGGGTGCATTGCAGGGTTGAGGCGTGGGCAGAGAATGCCAGGTGCATGTAAAAACTATCATTGGCATGACCAAATGAATTAAATTCAATCTAATTTAGTTGAACATGACAACTTTACATTATTACATTGAATGATGGTAGTGCATTACCTGATATAATATTATATAACTGATGATGAATCCATGGATTCATACTATCTTGTGTTTGTATGTGATTTTCATTGATAATTATCAAACATTAGAAAAAAAATAAATAAATATATATGTTTTAATAAATATATATAACTAAATAATATATATGTTTTCAACATTATATGAAATATAAACCAACAAAACACAATAATTAATAAATTATACTGTCCATATTAATTTCCAAGAATTGATTTTCATGGCATCCCGCATCTTCAGTTGGTATTGAATTCTATAATTACATTATATATACTTCTTTTAAAAATTTGTTATTTTAGATTGCTCTCTGTATAGCAAATTTTTTAAAAGAATTATATATAATATAATTATAAAATTCAATACCAACTGAAGATGCAGGATCCTGTGAAAATCAATTCTTGGATATTAATATGGTTAAGTTTAACACGAATAATTACTGTATTTGTGGTTTATCTTTCATTTAATAATAAATTTCATTAACACTATCGTCAATATATTATGAAGTAATTGAATTTATATATATAATAAACTTCTGATAATATATACTGTACTGTTTTTATCAGTTTAAAAAGATAAAATCAGAAAGATTTTATTTTGGTTGTGTTAGCATGTCTGCTGCACTGTGAGAAAGGAGCTTCATGTGACAGTTCGCAAACGATCATCACCATGTTGTCTTTCTTGAACTATATATATTTATTTATATACATGTATATTTTATAAATGATTTGAAGAAATAAATTTAAAACCTGCCCTATCTGAACCCTGACACAATATATCCCACCAAAACGAAATGTGAAAAGCCCACAAACAGCAAAATTTGTGCTGGCGAAGATTTTTTTGGTGGGGGGGGGGGGTAATGTTTGGGGTTTTTTGGATTTCATGTCACAAGATAGCCGAGGCCCGGATCGATGCATATCCGTGATGGTTTAGGTCTGGGATGAACAGGAAGTTGGAAAAATTAGAAAGAGTGATCCCCATTGTAATTGTCTCTGTGAGGACTTTGAATATATTTTGTGTTTGATATATCGATACGCCGACTCCCCACATGACAAACTAGCTCGTGTATCCACAATCAGTGGCTTGGAATTCCACCTCCGCGCATTAGCCACCCTCGACCAACAGGAGATCACCGTCAGACAATTTGCTGTCTTCCAGGCGAGTTCTAAACTATTTTAAGGCGTCCAGTTCCAGAGGGCAGGTAGTTTATTGACTTCTGTTTGTGTAAGGCCAAAGAACATGAAGACGTACAACGTTGGGACAAATGCCGCCAGTTGAACACAGCTGAACTGTGTAATCATCTGGTGGTGATGTGGTTCCACTTTCAGGATGAGAGTCATAAACAAGAGGAGTATCCTAAGAAGTCGAAGCGCTCGAATTGCGTTAATTGCAGACATCTTCGGAAGGAACATAAGCATTCTGTAAATAGTAAGTATTGAGCGCGTTATAAGCGGGCTCTCGTAATGTATTAGAATTAAAAATAGATTGATGGTTAAAGTTCGGCAATTAATTGCATACTGGGGTTATATTGCACAGAATGAAATTGCCTAGATCGTCATGCAAATGGGGTTGCCTTGTTGTAGCATCCTGTGTTGTGTCCGGTGAACTGGCAGGACTTTTTCATTGGAAAGATTTTATTTTGGTTCTGTTAGCATGTCTGGTGCACTGTGAGAAAGAAACTTCATGCGACAGTTCGCAAACGATCATCACCATGTTCTCTTTCCTGAATTATATATATATATATATATATATATATATGTATATTTTATAAATATACACTGGTAGCAGGTATACTGCGTTCAGTACCACTGAGTATATTACAGTCTATTTCAGTAGAAGACATGTTGAATTGTGATATCATCATGTCTATAATAATTAGTAATCTATAGAAATCAGCAATTTGTTTATTTTTTAAAATTAATAATAGTTTCTTTAATTATATAACGTAACTAACTGACTTGGCAGTGCTTCGCTATTGCTAGATTTGTATATATATATACAAATCTAGCAATAGCGAAGTTTGTTTGTTTGTCCCATATGTGTTCTTATGCCATTCATCCAAATCGGACCATTAATATAATTTTTCAAAATATCTTGACCCCAGCGCCACATAGCGGGTTCAAACTAAACCAGAGAGAAACCTTCGTGGGGATGCCCACAACAACTCACCAGTTTCATCGCAATCAGACGAATGGCATAGGAACGCATATGGGGCAAACAATCATTCAGTTTTATATATATAAGATTGGGTAAGTACAATTACTTTAAATTGTTGTTTTTGTAAGATTTCTGGCAGCTTATCAGGAAGTTGATTACTTTTAAAAAAGGATATGAAATAAGACATGTGCATTAATGTAAATAATATATTCTAGATCTCATTTTCACTTTTTTACAGTATTACACAATTTATGAAGAATTTTCAGTGACTAATCTTAAAAATAATCTTGTAGTATAAATACAAGACTGTAATATTTGTAACTATGAGATTGTATATATGTTGACTGCAATATACTCAGTGGTACTGTACGCAGTATACCTGTTACCGATGTAGCATTATCAATGTCAAAATATAATATGATTTGATGATTTGAAATAAAAAAAGTTCAATGAAGTAAATGCAATATCAATCTAAATATCTAGTTGTTACCCCACCAGGTTAGTCTAGTGGTGAACGCATCTTCGCAAATCAGCTGATTTCGAAGTCGAGAGTTCCAATGTTTAAATCCTAGTAAAGACAGTTACTTTCATACGGATTTAAATTTTAGATTGTGATACTGATGTTCTTTGGTAGTTGGGTTTCAATTAACCACACACCTTATAAATAAATGGTTGACCTGAAACTGTACAGACTACACCTCACTTTACTCATACATGTCATCCTCTGAAGTAATACCTGACACAGGGGCTAAAGAAAAGAAAGAAAAAGTATCTAACTGTTAAACTTGACAGGGAGGAATTTTATCACTACAATTTGTTACCATTATTACTGTAAGTTCTATAAGTCAGAATTTTATTAACTTGAAATATTAAGAAAAACAGACATGAATTTATGCCAGAGCTGTAATTTAAAATATTCTTATTTTTATTTAGTGTATTAAAATGGAAAAATTGTATCATAAATAAATAAATTACTAAAAATAAAATTAACAATTTGTTTTTAATCAATTATAATACAAATAAAATACGTAAATATAACACAAATGATAACAAATATATATATTTATTCTTAAATTTTTCTCAAATTTGTGAGAAATTTTGTAATTTTCGTCAAATCTGCAAGAAATCCTTTAACTTCTCACAAATTTGCAAGGAATTCTTTTCACAAATTTGCTAGTAATTTTTCAATTTTCTCAAAATTCTTTCATTTTTCTCAAATTTGTGAAAAATTCTTTAAACTCAATACTGTACTGATTATTGTACCAAACATAATATAATATACAATACATTAAACAATATTGAATTGAATACAATACAACATACAGTATAAAATACTGCACTGAATACAATACAATATTTAATATATATATATATATATATATATATATAAATTCTTACCTTTTAAAGTGTAGTAGAAAATGCTTTATTTACAGTAACGATCGGCTTTCATTTTACTTCTACGATCAAGAAGTGTCTGATGTAGAGTACCAGAATTTCTTGCTTTCTTTAATTCAGACTTACTTTTAGTACTAACTTTAAGTTTTTTATCCTGAAATTTCTGAAACTTTTTACTGAAATCAAAGATAAACATCACATATAGGGTTTTAAGAGCTACAAGAAACATAAGAATCAACTAAAACTATTAAATAACTAGAACTATATTTAGTATATACAATTACTCAGTGGCCCAAATTGGTTGAAAGAGTCAAGGGGTGGTATCAGCTCTAACAAATGAATGATAATATTATAACATAAAATAAAAATAGTTACATGTTTAAGATTACCAACAAACGATGCCTACAAAAAGCAAATTATTTTTATTTGTTTTGCTGCAGTTTTCTTTGGCTCTTTGCAATGTTTTTTTTACAAAAATATTATTTACAGATAGTTTAATTACTTTTTCTCTCACGTTATTATTTTCAAATAAACATCATTACTTTCAACTTGAAAAGTCTCAGATTTTTTTTTGTAACAGTCTTTCCATTAACTCTAATGCAAAGAAACTTCACTTTTAAAATAATTATTTACATTGTTAAACTCAAATTTCTGATCTCAAAAGTAACTTTTTTTTAACAAACATATGTAGCTCAAACTTAAATTTTTTTGTATTTGTCAAGTTGAACTATTATCAGAATTTGAACCTTGAGAGTTTAATGTTCTTAAGGGTCGCACCTCGCAAGATTACATCTCAAAAGGAATAGAACCCAAAATTCAACTTTTTTTTTACCTGACAAATGTAATCTATTTAAATTTAAACCACTTTAATTTAAAAGTGGTTTAATATAGGTAGATTGATTAAAATTTTGATGTTTAAAGATTGGCATAAGAGAACTGTAAAAGGAAAAAGTAAATAAGTTTTCCTTTAACAGCAATTTTTTTATTAAAATACTGTGTGCTGAATAAAAGTGCTCCAATAAAAAAACAGGCTCAAAAAATTACTTAAAAATGTCAAGCAACAAATTAATTTAAAATTTGAGATTTCACATACTGATAAATAGGATAAATTTGCTTATGTATACAGTAAACTCGCGATTATCCAAAGTAATTGGGACCGAGACCACCTCTAATATGGAAAACTCTGATATAAAGAGGTTAAGTGCTGTTGAGCTAAAAATAACAAAAAGACAAGTTATAAATGTACAGAATTAGTTTATTGTAAGAAAAACATAAAATTAACCATTATTACAGACTGTACGCATGTAAAAACATGAAATTATTTTTTTTAAGTCTTTGAATGTCTCCTTAAATTTTGAGTCAACCACCGTGCTCTCTTAGATGATACAATGATACAACAATGCTGTAGATAATATGTCATGTGGCATGCAATCTTCCAGTTGTTCTGTCTGCAAGAGCGGTTTCAATCACTTTTACCCCATCAGAGTGTAATATTTTGGAGTTATCTCTTCCGTATTGTCATCCTCTTCACTATCTTCAACATTGTTAACAATATATATAACTGCCTCATTGATGACCTTCATCTGCAAATCTTCACTGCACCAATCACAAATCTTTGCTGTTGATTTGATCTTCAACAAGTAACTCATGGCTAGTTCACTTACACTGTCCTGTTCTGGCACTTTTTTAGGGGCCAGATAAATTCTTCCAAGATTTTAGAATGTTAGTAGTCCACCTCACACCTCACTGAACCAATCCAGTATGCTAAATCTTTTTAATGTGACATTCTTTATTACTTCCCTAACAGTCATCGTTTCAGCTAATCTTGCGATCAATGTCTGGAGAAGCCTTCGCCCATAATTTCTGTTCCATCATGTCTAGTACCCCTTGGTCTAAAGGTTGTATAAGTAATGTACTGTATAAGAGATAACTGAAACTAACAGGCGACTGTGACAATGAGCAGATTGACGGATGAACTGATGATTTCTGAACTCTGTAGAAGAGAATATCTTGCACGTCAAATGTATAAATGTTGTTTCTCATCATGAGATTGTCCAGCTTTTTTTATGTTTTATCTTCCTCTGACTAGCTCAGTTAACCCAGAGGCTCAGTTGACCGGACTCAGATAATTATGAGTCTACTGTATACGATAAAAGTATTCCTTGGCCTCTACATAACTGCCAATATAATTTCATTAAAGTGATATGGGCTACTAAATAATATAGATTACAATTAAAAATAATATTAATTTTACTTTCCAAAGAAAAATCATGTTTAAAATAAAAAGGTTTATATAAAAAAACAAATATAGAAATATATAATACGAAATACAGGCCATATTATATGAGGCCTCATATAATACATAATAACTGTGCGGTCAACTTAAGACAATGGCTAAAACGCACACAAAGGCCTTGGCCATTTGGTGTTCCTATGGCTGGTGTAAACCAAAAGATCAATTAAAAAATTCTTATTTCTGTTTAACTAATATGTCTGGAATTTTTAAGAAGCCTAAACACACTGTATTCAGACCTGTACTTGACAGTGACTCCAATCTGTTTCCCAAAGTTCTTGAAAATCGTTTTGTGAAAACAGTGATGAAGATGCAGATATTATAAAAGAAGACAATATGATAAAGCTTTGAATTACAATCTAGTAAGTCACATATTATAACACAAGATGAGCTTAATGACTCTGTAAAAAAAATCAAGCTGACTTTGAAGTTTGCAAGGATTGTAAGGTTGAAATTTAATGAAAAATACAAATATCATGGGCTATTAAAGCTGACAGAAAAAGGTTCCTTAATACTTTATTGAAGAAAATTAATTTACTTAGTTTACTAGAAATTGTTGTACTTAGTTTACTATACAAATATTGATGAGCTTATATAACAGTTAGGGCAAGTTCATGAACCTAAGTACAGCACATTTTCATTGATTTCTCCAAGTATAGTCAAAAAGCAGTACTGCTTCACAACAGTAATAAATATTTTTCCATACTGATCTGTTGTGAAATTAATATGAAATATACACATGATGTTATGAGAACTGTTATTGAAAAAGTAAAACATGAAAAGCATAGAACATGTGTGGTTGGAACATGTGTGATTTTTATCAAAAAGGGATTTATTTTTATGGTCCACAAATAAGGGAACTGAAATGAAATGTTTCACTGGTCATGGAAGAAATGCAAGAACTTAGCTCCAGGTAAAAAAATTACCAGCACTTAAATCAAACTGGGATTAATAAAAATTTTTATAAAAGCAATTAAACAAGGATATTAAAGGATTGTTGTACATAAGGCAGAAATTCCCAAAAGTGAAGAAAAATTAAAAACGGATTTCTGTTCGCCTACAAATAAGGAACTGGTCAGAGATAAAATGTTTAATTCTATGTGATTGATATAGAACAAACTGCATGGACAGTATTGAAACACACTTACAAAAAGTTTCTGGGTGTCTAAAAAAATCACAAATTACTGGGATATAGTAAATGAAATGAAAAATTCATACAGAGCTATGTGATGTAATATGTCAGTAAAGCCCATTTTATGCATTCATCTGGATTTCTTCCCGCCAAATCTTGGAGCAGTAAGTGATGAATGAACACTGTGAACATTTCCAGAAAGATATTCACAGTAATCAGAGATATTCAGATTTCTTAAACTGAGGGTGACAGAAAGATTATTTACAGGTCTGTAATCTATATAAAACACAATGCAAAGATCACACTTAGAGAAACATTAAAAAGTTTTATATCAGTATTATTAACCTTAACCACAAAAGTATTATAGATGCATAACTAAAAGAGTTATCATTGTTGCTAATAAAATACTAGTGGGATGCTAATGCCTGCTGTTATGTACTATTTTTTATTCGATTTAAATTTAACTGCTTCTCTTATCAATGTGTCTAGATATGTGCTGGAGTGTTTAATCTCCAGCACCTATGAGGTCTGTTCAGAAATTAACTGAACTTTATGTTTTTACTCTTTAATAATAATTTTACAGATTATATTGGTCCTTGCCCCTTCACAGTACTCCCCTCCCATATTCACACACTTTTCCTAGTGGTGTTTCCACTTCACGAAGCAGTTCTGGTTAGCTTCATTTGAAATTATCTTTAAGGCCCGAGATGAATTTGCTTTAATGTCAATAGTCTCAAAACAGTGTTATTTCATCGCTGATTTTAATTTCAGAAATAAGAAAAATCACAGGGAGCCAGGTCTGGCGAGTAGGGAAGCTGAGGGAGGACAGTCATCTGATTTTTGGCATAAAACTGATAAATTGGCAAAACAGAATGTGTGGGCAAATTGTTGTGTTGAAGGAACCATGAGTTGCCTCATCACAACTCTGGTCTCTTTCAGTCAAAATGTTGTGGCATGAATCCACTGAGATGCTAACCTCTTCTGCAAGTTCTCTGACAGTCAATTGGCAATTTTCACTCACCAGATCATTGATTTTCTGAACATGGGTGTCATCAGTTGAAATCGAAGGCCTTCCAGGTCAAGGATCATCTTCAACTGACTGATAACCACTTTTTATACATGAAAACCTATCATAACATTGCGCGTAACCCAGAGAATTATCTCTGTAAGCTTGTTTCAAAGTTGAAACATTTCTGTGAATGTTTTCCTCAATTACACGCAAAATTTTACCTTGTGTTGTTGCTGCTGAAAATAGCACATTACAAAAATTGCTACTAACATTTAAACACGTTGCACTCAAACAACAATAACACGAAAACTAAATGAGATATCAACAATCCAAGTACATGTGATTACAGAGGAGATTATGCAGAACACAATGCTGCTAACCGCACATCAATAAATATCTCCGTTGATGCATAATTAAAAAGTTCAGTTATTTTCTAAACAGACTTGTACTTCCTATCATTAACAAGTACTTTGTGTAGGATCACCGTGGGATTGCTGCAATCATGTTCACTCTTTCTTCTATATATGTAGCAAATCCAGATAATTAAAAGTAGAATTTTAGTAAATGTGAAAAATATCATTAATTTATACACAGTTCGTATTTCAGTTAGTTAAACATCAACAATGACTTGGGACATGAATAGTGAGATATTTTTAGTTAAGAAAAGGTTTCATCAACATCTAAATTTCAAATCAAACAAAAACTGCATTTTTAATCTAAAGCTGGATATTCAAAAGGAGATTAATTAACGATTAATAAAAAAACTCATATTAAAAAATAGTGAATATCTGAATTAATATAATTTTTTTTTTCTAAAAACGTAAGTATTTGGAAAGTCTGGCAATGGAAACATCACTTATTTATGAAGGCGAAATGTACTGAAATGAGGAAAATTAGGAATTAAATATTAAAAGTAAAAAATAATACATATATCAGAAGTTGCAGAATTCTGTTCTTAGGTAATAAAATTGCAGAGTATATATAAAGTAAACAGGATATCAAAGGCAGGAAATAAAACTAAAAAGCTTTTATGATATAAATAATTCTGCTGATATCAAACAGATATAGGAATGAAATTCTTAAAAATATATGTATGAAACTTAATGTATTAATCTTAAAAATGTGAGTATATAAAAAAAAAACATGTTGAACCACAGAAAAGCCTCCACCAAAAAAAAATAATAAATACTTCTGAAATACACTAATATAAGAGAATGGTAAAATTTTACATTGTTACAACAAATGTTAAAACTTAACATTCTACTGTTAAAACTTAAAACTTTAACACTAAAATGCTAAAACTTAACATCTAATTTCATCTAGAAAACAATACTTACACATAATTGACTTCAATTTCTGATAAGCTTCCTTGTTCCTCAACAGGTATCTCAGGTTTCTTATCAGTTTCTCTAAGAGCAGAGGATCTAACTACTACCATTTCATTTTCACCAGCAGTTTGACTGACAGCTACCAAAGTATCATCTGATTCTCTTATTGACATAAAATGGCCAGTACAACTTGCCATAATAATAGTGCCAATTTTCCATCCTGTATGTATAACTTTCTATTAGTGTAATATAATTTTCTAAGTGTTACAAACTCAAAATGTGAAATCAATGAAAAGCTATTAAAGACTTTAATACATTAGTATTAAAGTATTTAGTACTTTTAATACATTTAAAAAAAAATGTTTTATAAATTAATAATCTTCAGATAACATTTGGTTAAAAAAAAATCTTAAAAAAATGTCTTAATACTATATTCATGATGGTATCTAAAATAACAAAAGACAACTTTAACAAGTTGTCTTTTGTTGATCAACAAACTACAGAGCTTGTTGATCAGTCCATCCAAGCAGCCAGTAACCATTTCTAATTTCATCATAAGTCAATCTGTTTACTGGCACTTATAGCAGTGTCCTTCATTGATACAATGAATTTGCGGTATGTCCGCAAATGGTTTTGCGGACATACAGGTTTGGTGGGAAGAGGAAAACGACTTTTGCTCAGATGATTTTAGAATTAATTCAGTGTCAAATAAAGGGCAGGCAGTTGAGATAGTGTAATGTACAAGAAGATAGGGAAGAGAGTAGAATATTTCAAAAAGCTTAGGGATAGAATCACTGTAATCAGGATAAAATCAAAACCTAAGCCGACTATAATTGATAACATCTATATAGACGTTAAAAATCGTCAGCTAAAAAAAAGTTGTTGGCATATGCCTACAAGTGCCCAACTTGTGATGATGATGATGAGGTAATGTGTAGATGAAGTAATTAAACACATAAAAGGGATTGAAAATTTAATAATAGTTGGAGATTGGAATGCAAGCACTGGAAAAGGCATAGAAGGAAATACATAGAAGGGAATACAGGCTGGGCAAAAGGAATGAAAGAGGGGGCTGACTTATTGAGTTTTACACGAATTTAGTAATTTGTTGGGAATATAGTAATTCCGAACACCCAGTTTAAGAATCATAATAGAAATAACATATGGAAAAAGCTGGACAATACTGCAAGGTAACAGATAAATTATATTAGGTTAAGCAAAGATTTAAAAATCAACTTGTCAACTGCACAGCATATCAGAGTAAACACTGATAGCGACACTAATTTAGTGATAATTAAATGTAGACTGGGGTTTAAAAACCTAAATAAAAGGTGTCAGATGAATCGGTGGAATTTAGAGCAGCTTGATGAAGATGCAGAAAAGAAGATTTTTGAGGAAGACATTGCAAGAGGTCAGAGTAAAAAAGATAAAGTAGAGAATATATAGAAGAAGAATGGGAGAATAAAGGAAATTGTTAAATCAGCAGAAGTGAACCTATGTGGAACAAAGAAAACTGGTAAAAAACCTTGGATATCAGAGGATATATTACAGCTGATAGATGAACATAGAAAGTATAAGAACACTAATGATGAAAATGGTCAAAGGAACTACTGACAATTAAGTTATACTATAAACAGGAAGTGCAAATTAGCAAAAGAAAAGTGTTCAGAAGTGGAAAGCAAAATGATCATTGGTAAAACAGACGTTAAGGAAGGAAAGGAAAATTAAGGAAAATTTTGTGGTACATAAGTTGAAATCTAATAATGTGTTGAACAAAGATGGTAAACCGATTTATAATATGAAAGAAAAGTTTGATAGGTGGGTGGAATATGAAGAGTTACATGGAGGAATTGACTTATACAGGAATAAGAAGAAGTCAAAAAGGATGAAAGAGAGATACAATACTGAGAACTGAATTTAATTCAGCATTAAAGGATCTGAATGACAGTAAGGCTCCTGGAATACCTGCAGAATTACTGCACAGTGCAGTGAGGCAGTGATATAGATTATATGAACTCATGTGTAATATTTACAAAAAAGGGGAAGTTCCGTCAGGCTAAAAACAGTATTACTGTCATGATACCAAAGAAAGCAAGAGCAGATACATGTGAAGAATACAGAATAATTAACTTAACTACTCATGCATCAAAAATCTTAACTAGAATTCTATACAGAAGAATTGAGAGGAGAGAGGAAGAAGTATTAGGAAAAGACCAATTTGGTTTCAGAAAACGTATAGGGACACTGGAAATAATTTTATCACTCAGATTAATAGCAGAAGGAAGATTAAACAAAAGCAAACCAACATACATAGCATTTATAGACTTAGAAAAGACATTTGATAACATAGACAGGAATAAAATGTTCACCATTTTAAAAAGTTTAGGATTTAAGTACAGAGTTAGAAGAACAACAACTAACATTTACAGGAACCAAACTACAACAGTAATAATCAAAGAGCATAAGAAAGAAGCAGTAATAAAAAAGGGAGTCTGACAAGGATGTTCCCTATCCTTGTTACTTTTTAATCTTTATGTAGAACTAGCAGTTAATGACGTTAAAGAACAATTTAGATCTGGAGTAACAGTGCAAGGTGAAAAGATAAAGATGCTATGATTTGCTGATGTAGTAATTCTAGCCCAAAGTAAAAACGATTTAGAAGAAATAATAAACGACATGGAAGAAGTTCTTTGCAAGAACTACCACATGAAAATAAACAAGAACAAAACGAAAGTAATGAAATGTATGGACCATTGAATATAAAAATAAGACGAGATAAGACTATGGAGGTAAAAGAATTTTGTTATTTGGTTAAGTAAAATTACTAAAGATGGATGAAGCAGGAGTGATACAAAATGCCGAATAGCATAGGCGAAATGAGCTTTCAATCATAAATATAATTTGCTTACATCAAAAATTAATTTAAACATCAGGAAAGCATTTTTGAAGGTATATGTTTGGAGTGTAGCTTCATACGGAAGTGAAACCTCGACAATCGAAGTACCTGAGAAGAAATGATTAGAAGCTTTTGAAATGTGGTGCTATAGGAGAATGTTAAAAATCAGGTGGGTGGATAAAATAACAAATGAAGAAGTGCTGCGGCAAATTGATTAAAAAAGAAGCATTTGGAAAACTATAGCTAAAAGAAGAGGCTTATAGGCCACATCTTAAGGCATCCTGAAATAGTTACTTTGATATTGGGGGGACAGGTTGACAGGAAAAATTGTGCGGGCAGGCAACGTTTGGAATTGTAAACAAATTATTAAGAATGTAAGATGCAGAAGATACACTGAAATGAAATGACTGGCACTAGACAGGGAATCTTGGAGAGCTGCATCAAACCAGTCAAATGACTGAAGACAAAATAAATTACAGAAATTTTATGCAAAAAACCTAAGATACTTTCTTCTTTACATAAATTATAACCACTTTCTAAATTAAATGCAAAAAAATTATTCTGCAAAAAGTGGGTTAATTTTTAATCTGTAATTTTTGTTAATGAGCAAGTAAATGCCAAAAATGTATTTTGTCAGCAAGAGTTAACTAATAAATATTTCATACAAAGTAATTTTTAAGATAATTTCAAAAAGAAGGTTAAGACTTCCTTGAGAAAAAAATCTTCTAGTAAGGTATTAAGAGTTTGATTTTAAAAATGCTGAATTCATTACAAAATTTTATTTTGTCTACCTATGAAACAATAAAATTTTCTGACTTTTGTGAAGAGTTTTCAAAATTCCAAATTTCCATACAAAAAATTTTTCTCAAACTCTTTAACCAAATGGACAGTTAAAATAAAATATGATTTATATCAGAACCAAAAATATACAATAAAATATAATTCAAGAAAAATGTCTACAAAATACATATGCTATCAATTTAAACCTCATTGCTTATACAATAATGGAGTTAACTGAATAAACCATCCTCCAAGTTTAATAAATAAAGAGAAAAAGGACTACTCAAACTGACACAATGATTCTTGAGTTTTAAGCAAGTATTTGTATTTGCATTCAAATAAACAGACATATAAGCAGAGGTGTTATAATTTATACATTGGAACACAAAAGAACCAATCTGAAAGACAGATCCCACTGCTCTAATCCACCAATAGCATCAGAACGTCCTGTAACAGTACCATCTTTACCTAAACCAAGGTATTTTCCATAACCATATTTAAAGGCAACTTTTGTATCATTAACAACAACCGCTGTTAACACTTCCTCAGGTGAAGGTCCATCACCTAAAGTAAAAAAAAATCACATAAATAACAAAACAAAGAATGTTGTATTGGGGATGTTTTTAATACTGAATTTTAAATTGTCATTTAAATTACAATAAATATTTTACATGAAAGATGTTAAATAAATTTAAAATTACTTCACAAGTATTAAATGTTAAAAAAAGATCACATATGAATTAAAATTAATGAAGAGATTAACTTTCTTTTCTTTTTTAAATGAATACAAATATTTAAAGATAAAAAATAATTATAAAAACAGAGGAAAAAATTTACTTCAAGAAAAGAATGCTGAAACCTTTTTAATGAGTTCATTATATTAAATATAAAGTAGATAAGTTTATTTATTAAACTATCATATACAAACTGCAATGTTATACGTATAACTGATGTTTAGGAGTTCTACAAAATATAACTGAGAACAAAATTAGAGAAATGCAAAAAGAATGTATTTTGGTGTCATCTTATAATAAATGACCAACACTGACTTCTTTACATAAGTTAACATGACACAACACATTACAGAATACCTTCTTAACACATTCACTGCGGCGGATAAAATAGGGAACTTAACCATCTTGCTCTATGAGCAACTATGATGCCATATAGTTTTACCCACTATGCTTTATGGGGCATATTAGCCATCCTGAGGTTTTGTACTGTGCATGTAGTTTTATACGGATTTACTGTGTATGCTGAACTGTTTGATCCTGGATTTTCATTCGGTATACATTTGTGCCATACCGCATATCACATTGTTTTTTAAATTCTTTCTTCCAATTTTATTCCCTTTTTGATATATTTTTATCACAAGTTGTTCAATAAAATATTCATATTACTTAATGTTATAAATGCTGGTTCTTATTTATAAATTAAATTAATTGTATTACATTGTCTAATACATTACTCACCCCATTCTGATTTTTCAACTTATTATTCCTAAATGAAATATATGTTGAAATATTTTTGTTTAAAAAATATCCAATCGAATTTATATTTTAATAGTATAAACACTAGATAAACATAAAATTTATTTCCAGATAATTGGGTCTGAATCACTTCACATAAAATGTCTATACTCCTGCTTGTAAACATCATCCAAATTAACAAATTGATTTATTTTTACTTTATTACAAACAGATCCTAAGTAAGAATATGCATAAAAGAACTCTTTCAACTAGAGTTAGTTCACATGTTTTCTGAGAAATAACGTAGACTATAAAATCGTTTTAAAAAATATTTTTAGTTTATAAAGAAAAATAAAATATGCACATAAAAATAAAATAACGCACAGTCAAGTACAATATGGTAACAATGAGGCACGTACAGCATGAGAGTTAAGTTAAATAACTTACCAATTCGCACTGTACTGGAATTACGCAAATGAAGACAAGCACACAGCATTTTATATTACAGCACATATATGCAACGTACTGCAGCGAACATGTTAAGCATCATACTTTCATCACTTGTTATTAAATCCCATTAATTTAGTTTCAGATACTGAGAAAAAACTATCCTTAATAAAACACCATAGAAAAAAGTACATTGGAATCAAATCTGAGCAACAATGGGGCCATAGTCTGTGATTAATCAAATGATGATCAAAAAATTCTCTTAAAAATTTGATGGTGCTCAAAGTAGTGAGAGCTGTTGTACCATACAGCTGAAAGTAACACATTCATCTCCAAACATGAAATAAACTACCGAATAATGCCTTAACAACTTTCCAAGTTGTTAAAAGATTTTTCTGATTTCACACTTTCTGCATACTGTGTAAAAAATCTTGTATTTTATAAATAAAATCCAGTTTCAATATATACAGATTCTCTCAGGACCAAATGTGATGAATCTGTAAATTAACATAGCCTGATAAATCTAGTCTTCCTTGCTAAAATATCTTGACGCAGATGGATCAGAGAAATAGGAAAGAATCTGAAGGAAATTGACTAAAAAGATAAGGAAAAGACAAGATAAAATTTAATGAAAAAATCAAGGACAAGAACAATCACTTCACACTCACAAGAAAGAAACTCACAACATGAATCACTATCAACACCAGGAAGGGCACGGAGTTGTCCTCCTTGACATAATAAATATCCTGCATAGTCTATTTTACAGTTGGTGAATGCCTTGCAAGTAATTTCAATACAATGTTTTGGCAGTTGTCCCATTAATTGCTGTGAGTATTTTGCCTCGAATTGAAGACATGTCAGACATTTGTGTAAAATTGATCTGATGATGTTCTTATCATTGATTATCCAATATTTCTCATGAATTTGAAAATGGAGTAGTTCGAAGAGTACTGGCTTTGTTCAGTTTTCTCTCTAACGCCAGGAATCTATGTTGAGCATTATTAAGAGAGTTACCTAAAGGAATATGGTTAGGAATTCTTGGTAATTGCACAATATATCTACCATCTTTATCTCTCTTCAAGTTTTCTAAAAAAATGTTGTTTACCTAAGTTTTCTTCTTTGGTGTGAGTTTTAGTGGTAATCTCTTCTAATTCCCAAAACTTCTTCAGCCGATTTTGAACATTCATTTTAGAATTGATGAATGTTATGTAAAGAGATTTTTTTTCTGTATTTGTAGATTGTAATCTTCCAGTAATTATCCGACCTAATTTAGTTTCTTGAATAACTGGAAAATTTTCACCTTTCTTGATCTGCCCCTTTTTAATTAAATGTAAGTATAATTCAGATCCAACTAACATATCTACATTACTGAGTGTATTAAAACTACTATCCGCAAGCATCACAAACTTTGAAAATTTTCACGTATTTGTATTTATAGCTGCAGTGGATATCAAACTTGTAATACATGGTAAAACAAAACATTTAATAGAAGTAGAATAATTGAGATTGCTTATAATAGGGGCATTCTAAATTAATTGTAATAGTTTCATGCGCCCTATAAGAATTATTTTTATCCTGCTTGAATCAATTAGAATGTTTCAAAGATGAGAGAGACTCCTCCATCAGTATTTCTTTGAGATATTGAGGCAGAACACTCTATTTTCAAAAAACTCTGTTTTTCAAAAAAAACCAATAAATTCATCGATAGTTGGAAAAGAATCAGTTATCAAAGTTCAGTCCCAAGATCATGTAGTTACTTGAGCTAAGCGTCGTACAAATAATTGAATTAGTATAATTCTGCATAGTTCCTATCAATTTTTAATGCCTTTGAAACACTTATGTTACTAGAAATCATGTTAATAAAACTAGCTACGCTGGTGACATAATTTTTGAGAATACCCAGTATATCCAGTATTTTGTAATCATGTTTTGATGCTACGAGACACTTGTTTGCATATCTAGCTTAGAGTAAGCTCCATGCAACCATACAATTGTTGGCTGTAACTGATAGTTTTTTAATTTACTGCTGAGCAGAATCTGTCAAGGATGATATTAAATAATGCAATTTTTGAATTAATGTAAACTTATCGTTATTATGAACAATTGCACAGAAAAATTCACTAAACCAATTTTCATAAGAATGATTAAATTTTAGTAGGTTAATTTGAGGAAAAGTAATTGATACTTTTCTGAACAAATACTGCTACAAGAATTTTTGGACTAATTAGACAAATTAAAGGTCAATGACCCTTTACAATTAACATTTTATATTTTTTGCATCTTCGCACGAAGATTACGGAATATATTTTCCACTTCTTCCCTATCTGCTTCTTCATTTTCAGCATTATATTCTAAAAATGTTTGGACCTCATTGTATTTATACCAGATCAAGATTAAATCAAATTTGATCTGTAACAGTTTAATATCTTGATTTTCCATACTAAACGATTCTATAAACTTTTTTATTTGTGTGATGGATCCCTTAAGTGTGCCCCTTTGATGATTTTTACTTCCTTGTACAAAGTAAAGAAAGTATTGTGATCGTGAAAAATTTTGGTTTTCAGATTTCAATGGAAATATCCATTTTGACAATCCCTGAATCCATTTTGAGTTGTTTCGGCATGACATCAGTATGTACGTATCTAACATAATTCAATAACGATTAGCCATAGGATGTTGAAATTTTGGATTTAGGACTGTTGCAACATCTAGTTGTGCACCTCCCCTTTTGGTTGCAATCAACTGAACCAAAAATGTCAAAAAACCCCAAAATCCAAAAAAATCTGGATTTTGGACTTCTTCTGAGGGCAGTAAAAAGCCCTCACTGAGAGATTTTCTATGATATGTCGTAAGTGGTACTTATTTTCAATGATTCCAAAGTTATAGCCAAATAAAATTTGATTTAATGAAATATTTGGATATTAAAAAGAGAAGGCACATTGGTTCAAATCAGACTTCACCTCCTTTTTTTTTTTTAATTTAAATATATTGATTTATTAATAATTATTAACCTCTGACTATAATTTTTTTTTTACGATAAATAATAATTCAATAATAAAAATCAAAAAAAATCCGAAGTTATTAATGAAATTTTATATATTTCTCATTTTAAAAAAAATGTGAAAATGTAATTTAATAGGTGTACAAGAAAGTCATGTGATGTCAACATCAGATTTTTTTGTTTTATTTATTTGAAGCACATCTGTTGTTTAATGCTTTTACCAGCCTTTGTGGATTATCTTTATAAAAGATGTGTTTCAAAAAATAAATCTGAAAAACATAACACGAGTAAAGGGAATAATATTCTGGTCATATTAATAGGCTTGGATTACGTAATGATAAACTGTGCATAGGATACAAAATAAACAATTTGGTAATTAAGGCCAAAATACTGAAGAAGATAAACAGGCATTAACAATAACAAGTAATGTCTACTTAAGCTAGACAGTTAGCTTATCACAGAAGTGTCTCTCACCACAGCACTGGACTGCATAGTTTATTATGACGACTGGATCTACAGTAGTTTAGCAGTCTAGCATACAATTAACTAATTATTAGCAAATGATTCTTCACAAAAACGCAACACCAATTAACTGTGTGAACACACAGTATCTAAATGAATGTAAGTAACCCTTTCATAAAATATTAACTCTCAAGTCAAAGTAAATATTGACTTAAAAAGTACAATCGAAACAAAGTTTTAATCACTGTAAAATACTAACAGTTTCACATTCACGGTTATAAAATTTAGCTGAATTCATGACATCGCTAATTATAGTATTAAATTCTAAAAATCCGAGTCAGAGGATCAAATTATATTGGTTGTATTAGGTGGACGGTAAATAAAGTGTTGGCTGGTTCAAATTAACACTTATTATTTATACACTTATGATACTATAAAAGTAACACTGAATAAAAGATTGGTGATGCGGGTGTATTGTATAGATGCATGTTGCTTACTAACTAAAAAACTACCAATGTCTAATATCACACTAGAGTGGCAGCGCTGTCTCACCAACAGATAGGCTTATATATAATATAAAAAGTGCACCTTTCATATATATTACATTACCTAACACACAAACTTTTTTCAACTAACAACTACTATACTGAGGAGCTTAATAACTAAAATATTTCTGGTACTAGTTAATGGCAACCTTCTCTTATTGACAATATGCCATTAAAAACACAAAACAAAATCAAAAATACACCATGAAACAAATAATACATAACATAGAATTACATAAACAAAGTTACACAAAGCAGCAAAAATTTTCAGGAAAGAAAGTGTATTGCCACTTTCAAAACAATATTATATATATATATATATATATATATATATAAAAGCATTAGATTTAAACAAAAGACAGACAAACGACAAAATACAACGAAGAGGGTGTTTACGGATGAAGAAAAGAAAGCAAGATCTGAACGGATGAAGAAATACTGGGCAGCTCGAAAGAGTAAAATAGCACGCTTTTCTCAGAAAAGATCCAACTAAAATTGACTTAAGTGGTCCCATGTTGGCCGTAAAAGCATAATAATAATAATATATATATATATTTTATAAATGATTTGAAGATATGAATCTAAAACTAAATATAGTCAAGTTGTAAATACAGAACACATATTTTGTGTTATTAGTAGCACAGTCAGTATAATTTTTTGCATCAAAAACAAAAAAATTGTGATGTGTACTTTCTGAGTATATTAAATGACTGAATCAAGAAACGCCATCTTTAAGCTTGACTACATAATTAATCTTTTAATAATATAATCCCAGTGGATTCTGTTATTTTTAGGTTCTACAAATTGAAAATTATGTCATTACTGAATAAATCTACATGGTGTTCTGTTTGGGAAAATAATAAATGCAAGACAAAACATTTTGTATTTTACAAATAATGCTACTTGCAGAAATTTTGTAAAATAATATGTTAAATATAATATGTAATTATTCATCAGCAGTGCAATTTTTCCTAGCATTGACGAAACGTGAAATAAATAGCTTATAGGCCGATACCCATTCTTTTCTCTCACTATTTAAAAGGGTTCATCTGACTCATTTTAGCAATCATATCTAAAACAAATTATGGCAAACCTGCTCAAAGTGTTTGTCAATATAAATATCCTATATAGTTAAACTTAATCACTTCACTCAGTGCCATTTTATATCAGTACCAAACAAAACATATCAAAATTAAAAATAAACCATAAAAATGTAACTAAATAATAAAATTAAAATAAATGTTTATATTTTCTTGAAAAAAATGCTCACACCTCATTTACAGAAAAAGTATTGCAAATAATGTTAAATTACAGAGTAACACTTATTAGATAATTTATCACAATTAGGATAGGGATACTGAAGAAGTTATGATAGGAAATCCAACAGTGTCTGTTGTCTAATAATGTCCTAACCCAATCTATTGAGATGGTGTGAGGAATGAGAAGCGTCGTGGACACATCTCTTATGAGTTCCAAGTTTTTTGCAAGAACTAGTGGTTTTAAGTGGATTTAGGTTTAGTTTTTTTTTTTTTTTTTATAATGGGTGGTTGCATTGCAGGGTTGAGGCCTGGGCGGAGAATGCCAGGTGCATGTAAAAACTATCATTTGGCATGATTAAATTCAATCTAATTTAGTTGAACATGACAACTATACATTATTACATTGAATGATGGTAGTGCATTACCTGATACAATATTATATAACTGATGATGAATCCATGGATTCATATTATCTTGTTGTGTTTATATGTGATTTTCATTGATAATTATCAAACATTAGAAATATATATATATATGTTTTCAACATTATATGAAATATAAACCACCAAAACACAATAATTTATAAGTTATACTGTCCAAATTAATTTCCAAGAATTGATTTTCATAGCATCCCGCACTATACTTCTTTTAAAAATTCGTTATTTTAGATTGCTCTCTGTATAGCAAATTTTTTAAAAGAATTATATATAATATAATTATAAAATTCAGTACCAACTGAAGATGCAGGATCCTGTGAAAATCAATTCTTGGAAATTTAAATTTTAAATTTGGTAAGTTTAACACGAATAATTACTGTGTTTTTGTGGTTTATCTTTAATTTAATAATACATTTCATTAACACAATCATCAATATATTAATGAAGTAATTGAATTTATATATATAATAAACTTCTGATAATATATTCTGTTTTTATCCGTTTCAAAAGATAAAATCAGAAAGATTTTATTTTGGTTCTGTTAGCACGTCTGCTGCACTGTACAGAAAGGAACTTCATGTGATAGTTCGCAAACGATCATCACCATGTTGTCTGTACGGATGATCAGAACTTGCAAATTTATGTTGCAAGTTCATATTTTCAATGTAGAGATAATGCTGATCGTCATCTTGAGCTCTGGTAAAAAATTCTACGATTCTTAGGAGCCAGTTGATTCTTTGTTTGTGCGGATGTGAACACTAAAAACAATACTTATTATAATCAATACTTTCGTGTTTGATACATCGATACGCTGACTCCCCGCATGACAAATTAGCTCGTGTATCCACAATCAGAGGCTTGGAATTCACCCTCCTTAAATTAGCCACCCTCGACCAGCAGATCACCGTCAGACAATTTGTTGTCTTTCAGGCGAGTTCTGAACTATTTTAAGGCGTCCAGTCAGAGGGCAGGTAGTTTATTGACTTCTTTTCGTGTAAGGCCAAAGAACATGAAGACGTACAACGTTGGGACAAATGCCGTCAGTTGAACTCTCTAATCATCTGGTGGTAGTGTGCTTCCACTTTCAGGATGAGAGTCATCAACGAGAGGAGTATCATAAGATGTCGGAGCGCTCGAATTGCGTTAACTGCAGACATCTTCGGAAGGAACACAAGCACTCTTTAAATAGTAAGTGTTGAGCGCGTTATAAGCGGGCTCTCGTAATGTATTAGAATTAAAAATAGTTTGATGGTTAAAGTTCGGCAATTAATTGCATTCCGGGGTTATATTGCACAGAATGAAATTGCTGAGATCGTCATGCGTAAGGGGTTGGATGTTGTAGCATCATGTGTTGTGGTGGTGAACTGCCAGGACTTTTTCGTTGGAAAGATTTTATTTTGGTTCTGTTAGCGTGTCTGCTGCACTGTAAGAACAGAACTTGATGCGACAGTTCGCAAACGATCATCACCATGTTGTCTTTCCTGAATTGTATTATATATATATATGTATATTTTATAAATGATTTGAAGAAATAAATTTAAAACTAAATATAGTCAGGTCGTAAATACAGAACACATACATATTTTGTGTTATTAGTAGCACAGTCAGTATAACTTTTTGCATCAAAAACAAAAAATTGTGGTGTGTACTTTTTGAGTATATTAAATGATTGAATCAGGAAAACCACATCTTTTATCTTGACTACATAATTAATCTTTTAATAATATAGCGGATTCTGTTATTTTTAGGTTCTACAAATTGAAAATTATGTCATTACTGAATAAATCTACATGGTGGTCTGTTTGGGAAAATAATAAATGCAAGACAAAACATTTTGTATTTTACAAATAATGCTACTTGCAGAAATTGTGTAAAATAATATGTTAAATATAGTATGTAATTATTCATCAGCAGTAAACATTTTTCCCAGCATTGACGAAAGGGGATGAAAAGAACCTATTTGATATGTTGCTTATAGGCTGATATCCATTCTTTTTCTATCAGTATTTAAAAGAGTTCATCTGAATGTTTGTAACAATCATATCTAAAAACAAATTAAGGCAAAGTGTTTGTCAATATAAACATCCATTATAGTTAAACTTAATCACTTCACTCAGTGCCATTTTATTTCAGTACCAAACAAAACATATCAAAATTAAAAATAAACTATAAAAATGTAACTGTAAATAATAAAAATTGAAATAAATGTCCAGATTTTCTTGAAAAAAAAAAAGTTCACACCCAATTTACAGAAAAAGTATTGCAAATAATGGAAAATTATAGTGAGTAATTCTTATTAGATAATTTATCACAAATAGGATAGCATTACTGAAGAAGTTATGATAAGAAATCCAACAGTGTCTGTTGTCTACTAATGCCTAACCCGATCTCTTGAGATGATGTAAGGAATGAGAAGCGTTGTGGACACGTCTCTTATGAGTTCCAAGTTTTTGGCAAGAACTAGTGGCTTTAATGCAGTTTTTCCAATTTGTTTTAAGACATGTATATCGAATTTCTTAATAATTAACACCTTTTTGATATTATAATTTTTTCAAATATTTTAAAATGTTTTATCGTCCATTTGACCATTGCCAAGAAAAAGCTCCTTGAACATTGTAAATATGATGTAACCATCTACCTTAAACAGAGGCATAGCTACAGTAGTGCAGGTTTAGATGTATACATTATAGCACACATTCATCAGAACGATTCACGTTATTAGATATTAATGAACCCGAAAACACGTAACTGTGAGTTCTTAGTGTAGCTGATTTATTGTTTGTTACACATTTACAACTTTATTTCTCTTTATTGTTCGTCCTTTAAAAAAAGCCTGCATTTCATTTAAATAATCTCAACAAATATTTTTGCGTAATTGATGAAGCGAAGCTCAAGTCTCAAAGGCGGAAACATTAAGAGAACCTTGGCCCCCACATATCTATTAATTATTGTGGTTTTACCTACTTACTGCATGGAAGAATGATACACGTCACCGGAAAAATGGGAATTGCTATTATTAAAAAAATTATATTTCTCTACAATTCAAACAGAGAAATAAAAACATTGCGAAAACGAAATACCGAAACTATTTTCACAGAACTGCAAGTACGGAAACGATTTTCTTCAATAATTTATATTTGTTAACTTCCGATTACCAAGTAACGTTATTACCAAGTATACGTTTCCATTCTTATTTTCCTGTTATGCATATTTACAAAGACTAGTGATCAGTAACTTGAGCATATTTAGGAAGCATAATTTCAAATTACTTTTGTCTTCTCTCTCAAGAATCTTTTGCAATAAGTAAATACTATGACGCATAGTTGTTTAAATTTTGCAGTATATTAAATTTTGTAATATTCCATGGTGTATAGACAAATTTTTTATTCGTAAAGGCCTTTCGGTTTTCAGACTCAGAAAAAAAAACTGTAATGTATTATAAATTGAAAAAATTATTCTCAATTCTGAGAAACTCTAAATTATATTCTGGCGAATTCAAAAGATATCAAAGTTAAGTCGAACCACAAATAAAAATAAAACTAATGAATTAAATTTTGTAAACAATATTCTCTTTGAATTTTATAAAATCAAAAATTACAATACATTTTTATATAGTAAATTTGAACCTTGCTTAACACGAAAACAGCGGGTTGTATAAAAATTGAATAATATACGGAATATAAATGTAAACCCATATTGTTTATGCAAACTATATAGTTTGCATAAAATAATTAGTTGAGAATCTGTCGTTTATTTCTTAACAGTAATGACTGGTCTGTTTGGTTGTCAGTTTTTATGCTGAGCTGAGAATATATCCGCATATTTTATGAACTTTCTATTTTTGAATGAAAATCCAAATATATTTGTCGTACAAAAGTAGCGGTTGGTGAAGTGGTAGTTAGGTACATGCCAAACCATCGGTACAGAAAATGGTATGGTTTGTCGTTTCCCTTTCAGTCATTCATTTACAGTTTCTGAGCACAATTTGCAAATAACGAAAATAGAATATAAATAAAGCCAGACAAAATCTGGATGAGGCACCAGATTTTATCTTGTTCTTTGAGGGCACAATCAAAATTTGTAAGATGTTTTTAGCAATTCAGATGTAGTCTTTCTTTGAGGTTTTAGTGTAAATTTACCACCAAAATTAAATTAATTTTTTTTTTAATAATTGATGAAACTAGCAAAACACTAATAACTCTGAGAAACACAACACACAGTATAGACAAGTGAAGCTAAGCTGAATAAGATTTTAAACTCTGTAGTAGGCAGTAGCAGATGTAGTCTGTATGATGTCATCATACACACATGTTTATACATGTCTACTTCTCATGTTGCAGTATATATATTTATTTATTTTTTCTTTATTAAGCAAGCATGCATATTGTTTAAAAGTAAAAATACAGAAATTATTCTTAATTGTAACCAGTAGTTAATCAAAATGAATGATAAAAAATGTTATAAAAGTACAATTTACGTAAAACCTTTACATGGTAACACAGTTTTAAAAGTATATTTGAAAATAGAACCCACATTACATTGAGAAAAGTTGTATAACGTGTTAGATACAAATTTTCTGTTGATGTAATAATATTAATAATAATCAGTAATTTATAGAAATCAGCAATTTGTTTATTTCTTAAAATTAATAATAGTTATTTTAATTTTATAAAGTAATAATTGGGTGAATACAATTACTTTATATTGTTTGTGTAAGATCTTTGGCAGCTTACCAGAAAGTTGATTACTTTTAAAAAAGGATATGAAATAAGGATAACACTGATGCATTAAAGTAAATAAAATGTTCTTTATTTCATTTTCACTTTTATTACAATAATATTACAGTATTAAACAATTTATGAAGAATTTTCTGTGACTAATCTTAAAAATAATCTTGTAGTACAAGTATTGATAACCTCAGTGATAAATATTGATTAAACAGTTTATTGTCATAAGAAGACATCTGTAAAATAACAATAAATTTAATAGACACAAGCATTTAAAAGGAAATTTAACAAAAATAGATTGAAGTATCAAAATAGACATTATTATTACTCTACATTACACATAATTTTTAAATGTAATGACTGACAATATAATTGAGAAGAATAGGTACATCGACCTTGGTTTTTTAATGATTAATGTATTTTTTTATTACAGGTTGGGTGAATACATTTCTTTCACGGAAGTATTTGTATCCTTTCAGTCGACTAACATATTGTGTTTATCTGCTACATCCACAAATATTGCGTAGTGCTGTTTTAGGAACTGAAAGCTGAGCACATATATCACGTGATCTAATTGTATTTATTTACATTATTTTAATTTATTTGAAATAATATTTCATTCTATATGATAACAATATTAATTAAATGTTAACATTTAAAAATAATTAATGTTGCTATTAATTACACACTACTACTACTATTACTACTGGTGACAGCTACTACTCCCAGCTACTCTATTTCTACTGATGGCTTCAAAATATTTTGATCAGGCAACTTGATTCCCTTGTTGTTTAAATCATTTACCTTTTAAATTTTTTTTTGTTTAAAATTATTTTTTTTACTCCTTTACTTTTTTAATGACTACGACTTACTACCCTCCCAGTGACTTTGAATTGAAATTTTGAAGATTTGATTCACTAATTAAACTGTTTTGTTAAAATTATTTATTTTTTTTATATTTTCTATTTCTTTATTTAAGATTTTTTTTTTTACTTTTTTTGTTACAGATTGTTAATTTTGTTGGGTTCACCATTTCTTCATTTGTTCTTGCATTTATAATATCACTTATGTTTGAGAGTCCATGTGTTTCTCTTTTAAGAACAACACACCAATTTCATCATCGAAGAACTATAAAATAAATTTTTATCATATTTTATTAACTATGTTTATTTACTCTACTATTGAGTTAGATCATGTATTCAATACCTGCATTTTATTGAGAAAATCAAAGGGTTTTTTTGAATTGGTATTTAATTGATTTGCAAGGGTTTCTCCATAGATTTCGTTACATTTAAATCATTGATCTTTGAGTACTAATGAATTTTTTTTAGTATAGATGAACAAGATGAACACTGCAATTACTGCATACCTCAGTTTAGATGTTAGCAGAAAAAACAATACCTAACATCATAGGTATATTTTGATAATGATAATGTTATCACATTGGTAGCAGGTATACTGCGTTCAGTACCACTGAGTATATTACAGTCTAAGAAGACATGTTGAAGTGTGATATTATCATATCCTCTATAATAATCAGTAATCTATAGAAATCAGCAATTTGTTTATTTTTTAAAATTAATAATAGTTTCTTTAATTTTATAACGTAACTAACTAACTTGGCAGTGCTTCGCTATTGCTAGATTTGTATATATATATATATATATATATAATGAATGTTTGTTTGTTTGTCCCATATGTGTTCTTATGCCATTCATCCAAATTGGACCATTAATATAATTTTTCAAAATATCTTGACCCCAGCGCCACATAGCGGGTTCAAACTAATCCAGAGAGAAACCTTCGTGGGGATGACCACAACAACGCACTAGTTTCATCGCAATCAGACGAATGGCATAGGAACACATATGGGGCAAACAATTATTCAGTTTTATATATATAAGATTGGGTAAGTACAATTACTTTAAATTGTTGTTTTTGTAAGATTTCTGGCAGCTTATCAGGAAGTTGATTACTTTTAAAAAAGGATATGAAATAAGACATGTGCAGTAATGTAAATAATATATTCTTGATCTCATTTTCACTTTTTTACAGTATTACACAATTTATGAAGAATTTTCAGTGACTAATCTTAAAAATAATCTTGTAGTATAAATACAAGACTGTAATATTTGTAACTATGAGATTGTATATATGTTGACTGCAATATACTCAGTGGTACTGTACGCAGTATACCTGTTACCGATGTAGCATTATCATTGTCAAAATATAACATGATTTGATGATTTGAAATAAAAAAAGTTCAATGAAGTAAATGCAATGTCTATCTAAATATCTAGTCGTTACCCCACCAGGTTAGTCTAGTGGTGAATGCATCTTCGCAAATCAGCTGATTTCGAAGTCGAGAGTTCCAATGTTTAAATCCTAGTAAAGGCAGTTACTTTCATACGGATTTAAATTTTAGATTGTGATACTGGTGTTCTTTGGTAGTTGGGTTTCAATTAACCACACACCTTATAAATGGTTGACCTGAAACTGTACAGACTACACTTCACTTTACTCATACATATCATCCTCTGAAGTAATACCTGACACAGGGGCTAAAGAAAAGAAAGAAAAAGTATCTAACTGATAAACTTGACAGGGAGGAATTTTATCACTACAATTTGTTACTATTATTACTGTAAGTCCTATAAGTCAGAATTTTATTAACTTGAAATATTAAGAAAAACAGACATGAATTTATGCCAGAGTTATAATTTAAAATATTCTTATTTTTATTTAGTGTATTAAAATGGAAAAATTATATCATAAATAAATAAATTACTAAAAATAAAATTAACAATTTGTTTTTAATCAATTATAATATAAATCAAATGCCTAAATATAACACAAATGATAACAAATATATATTTATTCTTAAATTTTTCTCAAATTTGTGAGAAATTCTGTAATTTTTGTCAAATCTGCAAGAAATCCTTTAACTTCTCTCAAATTTGCTAGTAATTTTTCAATTTTCTCAAAAATCTTTCATTTTTCTCAAATTTGTGAAAAAATTCTTTAAACTCAATACTGTATTGATTATTGTACTAAACATAATATAATATACAATACATTGATGAACATAGAAAATATAAGAATGCTAGTGATGAAGAAAGTAAAAGGAACTATCGGCAATTAAGAAATGCTATAAATAGGAAGTGCAAACTGGCGAAAGAAAAGTGGATTAAAGAAAAGTGTTCAGAAGTGGAAAGAGAAATGAACATTGGTAAAATAGACGGAGCATACAGGAAAGTTAAGGAAAATTTTGGGGTACATAAATTAAAATCTAATAATGTGTTAAACAAAGATGGTACACCAATATATAATACGAAAGGTAAAGTCGATAGATGGGTGGAATATATTGAAGAGTTATACGGAGGAAATGAATTAGACAATAGTTTTATAGAGGAAGAAGAGGAAGTTGAGGAGGATGAAATGGGAGAAACAATACTGAGATCTGAATTTAAGAGAGCATTAAAAGATTTAAATGGCAGAAAGGCTCCTGGAATAGATGGAATACCTGTAGAATTACTGCGCAGTGCAGGTGAGGAAGCGATTGATAGATTATACAAACTGGTGTGTAATATTTATGAAAAAGGGGAATTTCCATCAGACTTCAAAAAAAGTGTTATAGTTATGATACCAAAGAAAGCAGGGGCAGATAAATGTGAAGAATATAAAACAATTAGTTTAACTAGTCATGCATCAAAAATCTTAACTAGAATTTTATACAGAAGAATTGAGAGGAGAGTGGAAGAAGTGTTAGGAGAAGACCAATTTGGTTTCAGAAAAAGTATAGGGACAAGGGAAGCAATTTTAGGCCTCAGATTAATAGTAGAAGGAAGATTAAAGAAAAACAAACCAACATACTTGGCGTTTATAGACCTAGAAAAGGCTTTCGATAACGTAGATTGGAATATAATGTTCAGCGTTTTAAAAAAATTAGGGTTCAAATACAGAGATAGAAGAACAATTGCTAACATGTACAGGAACCAAACAGCAACAATAACAATTGAAGAACATAAGAAAGAAGCCCTAATAAGAAAGGGAGTCCGACAAGGATGTTCCCTATCTCCGTTACTTTTTAATCTTTACACGGAACTAGCAGTTAATGATGTGAAAGAACAATTTAGATTCGGAGTAACAGTACAAGGTGAAAAGATAAAGATGCTACGATTTGCTGATGATATAGTAATTCTAGCCGAGAGTAAAAAGGATTTAGAAGAAACAATGAACGGCATAGATGAAGTCCTACGCAAGAACTATCGCATGAAAATAAACAAGAACAAAACAAAAGTAATGAAATGTAGTAGAAATAACAAAGATGGACCACTGAATGTGAAAATAGGAGGAGAAAAGATTATGGAGGTAGAAGAATTTTGTTATTTGGGAAGTAAAATTACTAAAGATGGACGAAGCAGGAGCGATATAAAATGCCGAATAGCACAAGCTAAACGAGCCTTCAGTAAGAAATATAATTTGTTTACATCAAAAATTAATTTAAATGTCAGGAAAAGACTTTTGAAAGTGTATGTTTGGAGTGTCGCTTTATATGGAAGTGAAACTTGGACAATCGGAATATCTGAGAAGAAAAGAATAGAAGCTTTTGAAATGTGGTGCTATAGGAGAATGTTAAAAATCAGATGGGTGGATAAAGTGACAAATGAAGAGGTATTGCGGCAAATAGATGAAGAAAGAAGCATTTGGAAAAATATAGTTAAAAGAAGAGACAGACTAATAGGCCACATACTAAGGCATCCTGGAATAGTCGCTTTAATATTGGAAGGACAGGTAGAAGGGAAAAATTGTGTAGGCAGGCCACGTTTGCAGTATGTAAAACAAATTGTTGGGGATGTAGGATGTAGAGGGTATACTGAAATGAAACGACTAGCACTAGATAGGGAATCTTGGAGAGCTGCATCAAACCAGTCAAATGACTGAAGACAAAAAAAAAAAAAAAACAATACATTAAACAATATTGAATTGAATACAATACAATATACAGTATAAAATACTGCACTGAATCAATACAATATTTAATATATATATAAATTCTTACCTTTTAAAATGGAGTAGAAAATGCTTTATTTACAGTAACGATCAGCTTTCATTTTACTTCTACGATCAAGAAGTGTCTCATGTAGAGTACCAGAATTTCTTGCTTTCTTTAATTCAGACTTACTTTTTGTACTAACTTTAAGTTTTTTATCCTGAAATTTCTGAAACTTTTTACTGAAATCAAAGATAAACATCAACATATAGGGTTTTAAGTCAAGAAACATAAGAATCAACTAAAACTATTAAATAACTAGAACTATATTTAGTATATACAATTACTCAGTGGCCCAAATTGGTTGAAAGAGTCAAGGGGTGGTGTCAGCTCTAACAAATGAATGATAATATTATAACATAAAATAATAATAGTACATGTTTAAGATTACCAACAAAAGTTGCCTATAAAAAGCAAATTATTTTTATTTGTTTTGCTGCAGTTTTCTTCTTTGGCTCTTTGCAATATTTTTTTTACAAAAATATTATTTACAGAAAGTTTAATTACTTTTTTCTCTCACGTTATTATTTTCAAATAAACATCATTACTTTCAACTTGAAAAGTTTCAGATTTTTTTTATAACAACAGACTTTCCATTACCTCTAATGCAAAGAAACTTCACTTTAAAATAATTATTATTTACATTGTTAAACTCAAATTTCTGATCTCAAAAATAACTTTTTTTTAACAAACATATGTATCTCAGACTTAAGATGTTTAAATTTGTCTAGTTGAACTATTAACAGAATTTGAACCTTGAGATTCTAATGTTCTTAATGGTCGCACTTTGCAACATTACATCTCAAAAGGAATAGAACCCAAAACTCAACTTTTTTTACCTGACAAATGTAATCTGTTTAAATTTAAACCACTTTAATTTAAAAGTGGTTTAATATAGGTAGATTGATTAAAGTTTTGATGTTTAAAGATTACCATAAGAGAACTGTAAAAGGAAAAAGTAAATAAGTTTTCCTTTAACAGCAATTTTTTTTATTAAAATACTGTGTGCTGAATAAAAGTGCTCCAATAAAAAAACAGGCTCAAAAAATTACTTTAAAATGTCAAGCAACAAATTAATTTAAAATTTGTGATTTCACATACTGATACATCTGGATAAATTTGCTTATGTATACAGTAAACTCCAAAGATTATCCAAAGTAATTGGGACCGAGACCATCTCTAATATGGAAAACTCTGATATAAAGAGGTTAAGTGCTATTGAACTAAAAATAAAAAAAGTTATAAATGTAGAGAATTAGTTTATTGTAAGAAAACGATAAAATTAAACATTATTACAGACTGTAAGCATGTAAAAGCATGAGATTTTTTTTAAGTCTTTGAATGTCTCCTTAAATTTTGAGTCAACCATCATGCTCTCTTAGACGATGCAATGTTACAACAATGCTGTAGATAATATATTATGTGGCATGCACTCTTCCAGTTGTTCTGTCAGCAAGAGCGGTTTCAATCACTTTTACCCCATCAGAGTGTAATATTTTGGAGTTATCTCTTCCGTATTGTCATCCTCTTCACTATCTTTAGCATTGTTAACAATATATATAACTGCCTCACTGATGATCTTCATCTGCAAATCTTCACTGCACCAATCACAAATCTTTGCTGTTGATTTGATCTTCAACAAGTAGCTCATGGCTAGTTCACTTACACTGTCTTGTTCTGCCACTTTTTGGGGGCCAGATAAATTCTTCCAAGATTTTAGAATGTTAGTAGTCCACCTCACACCTCACTGAACCAATCCAGTATGCTAAATCTTTTTAATGTGACATTCTTTATTACTTCCCTAACAGTCATCGCTTCATCTAATCTTGCGATCAATGTCTGGAGAAGCCTTCGCCCATAATTTCTGTTCATCATGTCTAGAACCCCTTGGTCTAAAGGTTGTATAAGTGATGTACTTGTATAAGAGATAACTGAAACTAACAGGTGACTGTGACAATGAGCAGATTGACAGATGAACTGATGATTTCTGAACTCTGAAGAGAAGACCTTGCACGTCAGACGTATAAATGTTGCTTCTCATCATGATATTGTACAGCTTTTTTTTTATGTTTTATCTTCCTGTGACTAGCTCAGTTAACCCAGATGCTCAGTTGACCGGGACTCAGATAATTATGAGTCTACTGTATAGGATAAAATTATTCATTGGCCTCTACACAACTGCCAATATAATTTCTTTGAAGTGATATGGGCTGCTAAATAATATAGGTTACAATTAAAAATAATATTAATTTTACTTTCCATGGAAAAATCATGTTTAAAATAAAAAGGTTTATATAAAAAAACAAATATAGAAACATATAATACGAAATACAGGCCAAATTATATGAGGCCTCCTAGTTCACAGTTCTTATTTCAGTTAGTTAAACATCAACAATGACTTGGGACATGAATAGTGAGATATTTTTAGTTAAGAAAAGGTTTCATCAACATCTAAATTTCAAATCAAACAAAAACTGCATTTTTAATCTAAAGCTGGCTATTCAAAAGGAGATTACTTATCGATTAATAAAAAAAAAAGCTCATATTATTAAAAAATAGTGAATATCTAAATTAATATAATTTTTTTTTTCTAAAAAGGTAAGTATTTGGAAAGTCTGGCAATGGAAACATCACTTTATGAAGGCGAAATGTACTGAAATGAGGAAAATTAGGAATTAAATATTAAAAGTAAAAAATAATACATATATCAGAACTTGCAGAATTCTGTTCTTAGGTAATAAAATTGCAGAATATCTATAAAGTAAACAGGATATCAAAGGCAGGAAATAAAACTAAAAAGCGTTTATGATATAAATAATTCTGCTGTCAAACAGATATAGGAATGAAATTCTTAAAAATATATGTATGAAACTTAATGTATTAATCTTAAAAATGTGAGTATATAAAAAAAAAACATGTTGAACCACAGAAAAGCCTCCACCAAAAAAAATAATAAATACTTCTGAAATACACTAATATAAGAGAATGGTAAAATTTTACATTGTTACAACAAATGTTAAAACTTAACATTTTACTGTTAAAACTTAAAACTCTAACACTAAAATGCTAAAACTTAACATCTAATTTCATCTAGAGAACAATACTTACACATAATTGACTTCAATTTCTGATAAGCTTCCTTGTTCCTCAACAGGTATCTCAGGTTTCTTATCAGTTTCTCTAAGAGCAGAGCATCTAACTACTACCATTTCATTTTCACCAGCAGTTTGACTGACAGCTACCAAAGTATCATCTGATTCTCTTATTGACATAAAACGGCCAGTACAACTTAATAGTGCCAATTTTCCATCCTGTATGTATAACTTTCTATTAGTGTAATATAATTTTCTAAGTGTTACATACTCAAAATGTGAAATCAATGAAAAGCTATTAAAGACTTTAATACATTAGTATTAAAGTATTTAGTACCTTTAATACATTTCAAAAAAAAATGTTTTATAAATTAATAATCTTCAGATAACATTTGGTTAAAAAAAATCTTAAAAAAATGTCTTAATACTATATTCATGATGGTATCTAATATAACAAAAGACAACTTTAACAAGTTGTCTTTTGTTGATCAACAAACTACAGAGCTTGTTGATCAGTCCATCCAAGCAGCCAGTAACCATTTCTAATTTCATCATAAGTCAATCTGTTTACTGGCACTTATAGCAGTGTCCTTCATTGATACAATGAATTTGCGGTATGTCCGCAAATGGTTTTGCGGACATACAGGTTTGGTGGGAAGAGGAAAACGACTTTTGGTCAGATGATTTTAGAATTAATTCAGTGTCAAATAAAGGGCAGGCAGTTGTAGATAGTGTAATGTACAAGAAGATAGGGAAGAGAGTAGAATATTTCAAAAAGCTTAGCGATAGAATCACTGTAATCAGGATAAAATCAAAACCTAAGCCGACTATAATTGTTAACATCTATATAGACAGTTAACATCTACAATCGTCAGCTAAAAAAAAGTTGTTGGCATATGCCTACAAGTGCCCAACTTGTGATGATGAGGTAATGTGTAGATGAAGTTAAAAGCGATTGAAAATTTAATAATAGTTGGAGATTGGAATGCAAGCACTGGAAAAGGCACAGAAGGAAATATTGTAGAGGTGAATACAGGCTGAGCAGAAGGAATGAAAAAAGGGGCTGACTTATTGAGTTTTTCATGAATTTAGTAATTTAGAGAAGGTTGAGGAAGATGCAGAAAAGATTTTTGAGGAAGACATTGCAAGAGGTCAGAGTAAAAAAGATAAAGTAGAGAATATATAGAAGAAGAATGGGAGAATAAAGGAAATTGTTAAATCAGCAGAAGTGAACCTAGGTGGAACAAAGAAAACTGGTAGAAAACCTTGGATATCAGAGGATTTTAAAAAGTTTAGGATTTAAGTACAGAGTTAGAAGAACAACAACTAACATTTACAGGAAACAAACTGCAACAGTAATAATCAAAGAGCATAAGAAAGAAGCAGTAATAAAAAAGGGAGTCTGACCAGGATGTTCCCTATCCTTGTTACTTTTTAATCTTTACGTAGAATTAGCAGTTAATGACGTTAAAGAACAATTTAGATCTGGAGTAACAGTATAAGGTGAAAAGATAAAGATGCTATAATTTGCTGATGTAGTAATTCTAGTCCAAAGTAAAAAAACTTTAGAAGAAATAATAAACGACATGGAAGAAGTTCTGTGCAAGAACTACTACATGAAAATAAACAAGAACAAAATGAAAGTAATGACATATATGGACCATTGAATATAAAAATAGGACGAGATAAGACTATGGAGGTAAAAGAATTTTGTTATTTGGTTAAGTAAAATTACTAAAGATGGATGAACCAAGAGCGGTACAAAATGCCGAATAGCATAGGCGAAACGAGCTTTCAATCATAAATATAATTTGCTTACATCAAAAATTAATTTAAACATCAGGAGCATTTTGAAGCATTTGGAATATAGCTAAAAGAAGAGACTTATAGGCCACATCTTAAGGCATCCTGAAATAGTTACTTTGATATTGGGGGGACAGGTAGACAGGAAAAATTGTGCGGGCAGGCAACGTTTGGAATTGTAAACAAATTATTAAGAATGTAAGATGCAGGAGATGCACTGAAATGAAATGACTGGCACTAGACAGGGAATCTTGGAGAGCTGCATCAAACCAGTCAAATGACTGAAGACAAAAAAAATTACAGAAATTTTATGCAAAAAACCTAACATAAGACTTCCTTCAGAAAAAAATCTTCTAGTAAGGTATTAAGAGTTTGATTTTAAAAATACTGAATTCATTACAAAATTTTATTTTGTCTACCTATGAAACAATAAAATTTTCTATAAAACTGCTGACTTTTGTGAAGAGTTTTCAAAATTCCAAATTTCCATACATAAAATACAAAAAAAATTTTCTCAAACTCTTTAACCAAATGGACAGTTAAAATAAAATATGATTTATATCAGAACCAAAAATATACAATAAAACATAATTCAAGAAAAATGTCTGAAAAATACATATTCTATCAATTTAAACCTCATTGCTTATACAATAATGGAGTTAACTGAATAAACCATCCTTCAAGTTTAATAAATAAAGAGTAAAAGGACTACTCAAACTGACACAATGATTCTTGAGTTTTAAGCAAGTATTTGTATTTGCATTCAAATAAACAGACACAAGCAGAGGTGTTATAATTTATACATTGGAACACAAAAGAACCAACCTGAAAGACAGGTTCCCACTGCTCTAATCCACCAATAGCATCAGAACGTCCTGTAACAGTACCATCTTTACCTAAACCAAGGTATTTTCCGTAACCAGATTTAAAGGCAACTTTTGTATCATTAACAACAACTGCTGTTAACACTTCCTCAGGTGAAGGTCCATCACCTAAAGTAAAAAGAATTCACATAAATAACAAAACAAAGAATGTTGTATTGGGGATGTTTTTAAGACTGAATTTTAAATTGCCATTTAAATTTCAATAAATATTTTACATGAAAGATGTTAAATAAATTGAAAATTACTTCACAAGTATTAAATGTTAAAAAAAAATCACATATGAATTAAAATTAATGAAAAGATTAATTTTCTTTTCTTTTTTAAATGAATACAAATATTTAAAGATAATAAATATTATAAAAACAGAGGAAAAAATTTACTTCAAGAAAAGAATGCTGAAACCTTTTTAACGAGTATGCTTTATGCTGCATATTGGCCATCCTGAGGGTTTTGTACTGTGCATGTAGTTTTTATACGGATTTACTGTGTATGCTGAACTGTTTGATCCTGGATTTTCATTCAGTATACATTTGTGCCATACTGCATATCACATTGTTTTTTCAATTCTTTCTTACAATTTTATTCCCTTTTTCATATATTTTTATCAGAAGTTGTTCAATAAAATTTTCATAATATTACTTAATCTTATAAATGCTGGTTTTTATTTATAAATTAAATGTATTACATTGTCTAATCCATTACTCACCCCATTTTGATTTGTCAACTTATTATTCCTAAATGAAATATACATTGAAATATTTTTGTTTAAAAAACATCCATTCAAATTTATATTTTAATAGTATAAACACTAGACGAACATAAAATTTATTTCCAGATAATTGGGTGTCTCACTTCACATAAAATGTTTATACTCTTGCTTGTAAACATCATCCAAATTAAAAAATTGATTTATTTTTACTTTATTACGAACAGTTGCTAAATAAGAATATCTATAAAATAACTGTTTCAACTAGAGTTAGTTCACATGTTTTCTGAGAAATATTGTAGACTATAAAATAGTTTTAAAAAATATTTTTAGTTTATAAAGAAAAATAAAATAACTCACAGTCAAGTACAATATGGTAACAATGAGGCCTGTACAGCACGAGAGGTAAGTTAAATAACTAACCAATCCGCACTGTACTGCAGTGAACATGTTAAGCATCATACTTTCAACAATGGTTGAAATCACTTGTTATTAAATCTCATTAATTGTTCAACAGAGTCAGATACTGAGAAAAAACTGAACCTTTAATAAAACACCATACAAAAAGTAATTAAAATCAAATCTGAGCTACAATGGGACCATAGTCTGTGATTAATCAAATGATGATTAAAAAATTCTCTTAAAAATTTGATGGTGCTCAAAGTAGTGAGAGCTGTTGTACCATACAGCTGAAGTAACACATTCATCTCCAAACATGAAATAAACTACCGAATAATGCCTTAACAACTTTCCAAGTTGTTAAAAAGATTTTTCTGATTTCACAGTTTCTGCATACTGTGTACAAAATCTTGTATTTTATAAATAAAATCCAGTTTCAATATATACAGATTCTCTCAGGACCAAATGTGATGAATCTGTAAATTAACGTAGCCTGATAAATCTAGTCTTCCTTGTTAAAATATACTTGTCTTGATGCAGATGGATCAGAGAAATAGGAAAGAATCTGAAGGAAATTGACTAAAAAGATAAGGAAAAGACAAGATAAAATTTAATGAAAAAATCAAGGACAAGAACAATCACTTCACACTCACAACATGAACCACTATTAACACCAGAAAGGGCACGGAGATTGGAACGTATGATATAGAACTGGAAGACTGCAAGGTCCAAACAGTCCATTTGAAGAGACATGGACAATGGATTGACTAAAGTGATCCTATATGATCATAAAAGATGAAAAAAAAAATATATATAATACTCTATTTTAAAATATTTAATTAAATTTATTTAAAATATATTGTCAGACATAAAAATATTCTTTAAAAAAAAGGTTTGTTACCTTCATCATGTGGTGGTCCTAAATTAAATAACCCATTATCTAATGCTGTAACATAGGCTGTATTTCCAAATTCAAGGGCAACAGAACCCGACATTTCCCTTATACTACTCACACACCACCAGCCACCTAAAAAAAATAATCAATTTAATTAAATTCCAGTTAAAACAAAAATAAAATATAATTCAATATAATAAAACTGTCAAAAAGCAAGTATTCTTAAAAAATAGTTACAAGGCAGTACAGTTACATTATAACGCATTACAATTATAGCAGTATGGTACTAAGTAGATGTATCATGTGGCTGTCAGATTAAGAGGGTTAAACTGTAGTGGCAACACTTAAAAAAATACACACTTACCTCAAAAAATGGATGAGCATTCACTACAAACATAAATAACACACACAAATGCCACAAATAGAAACATTGCGATTCGCAACTACTGGTTGTATAAAATGGACTGTAAATAAAGTGTTGGCTGGTTTGAATTAATGTATCAGTCACTGGTGAGTAATGGATATAGCTTAGTCACAGATCTTTTTAAGTTCCTGTAGGTGTTCGAACTCTATCGAACTCGGACAAGGTTGTCTGGTTCAGGATATGTCTTCAAAAACACCTATTTTCACTGCAGTGGTGGTATGTTATCATCTTTTAATTAAACTAGAATTTCAGGTTTAAGTGATGAATACTTAGCTTTCCATTTGGAACATTGTTGAAGCTGACATAGGTAATCGGAAGACCAATGGTGTCAGATGGTTTGAATGCATTGCTGAACTGCCACCTGTTAAGCCTGATTAAAGGTATGTCTGTTACATTAGGATTAGATAAAGGAGTAGAGGACTACCAATTAGGAAGTGTTCTGGAGTCAGAGGAATTAGAAGATAATGTACAAAGGGGATGAGAATGATGGCAAGCTTCTATCTGTGTTAAAATAGTAAGTAATAAGCTCCTAAAAGGCCAAAGTTAAATTTCCTACCACACATCTTAGATGATATTTCATTAACTTTACCACAGCTTCCCATAAGCCTTTGAAATGTGGTGAAGTTGGGGAGAAAGTGCCATTGAATCCCCTTTTCAGACAAAAAGTTTACTATTTTTTTCTTCTGTTCTCATTATTTAAAAATTTATACATCAAATGAAGTGAGTTATTGGCTCCAATGAAATACGTACTATTATCACTGTGTAAGTTAGAACACATACCTCTTCTTGAGATAAATCTTCTTAATGCAGCTATAAGTATAAGTGCACCGGTTGATAAATCACTGAGTAATTCTAAATATACAACTTTAGTAGATAGGCAAACAAGTAATGCAACATAACATTTTAACTAAATTTTTGAGTGCTGCCCTCCTTGACATAATAAATATCCTGCATAGTCTATTTTACAGTTGGTGAATGCCTTGCAAGTAATTTCAATACAATGTTTTGGCAGTTGTCCCTTTAATTGCTATGAGTATTTTGCCTCGAATTGAAGACATGTCAGACATTTGTGTAAAATTGATCTGATGATGTTCTTATCATTGATTATCCAATATTTCTCAAGAATTTGAAAATGGAGTAGTTCGAAGAGTACTGGCTTTGTTCAGTTTTCTCTCTAACGCCAGGAATCTACGTTGAGCATTATTAAGAGAGTTACCTAAAGGAATGTGGTTAGGAATTCTTGGTAATTGCACAATATATCTACCATCTTTATCTCTCTTCAAGTTTTCTAAAAAAATGTTGTTTGCCTAAGTTTTCTACTTTGGTGTGAGTTTTAGTGGTAATCTCTTCTAATTCCCAAAACTTCTTCAGCTGATTTTGAATATTCATTTTAGATTTGATGAATGTTATGTAAAGAGATTTTTTTTCTGTATTTGTAGATTGTAATCTTCCAGTAATTATCCAACCTAATTTAGTTTCTTGAATAACTGGAAAATTTTCACCTTTCTTGATCTGCCCCTTTTTAATTAAATGTAAGTATAATTCAGATCCAACTAACATATCTACATTACTGAGTGTATTAAAACTACTATCCGCAAGCATCACAAACTTTGAAAATTTTCACGTATTTGTATTTATAGCTGCAGTGGATATCAAACTTGTAATACATGGTAAAACAAAACATTTAATAGAAGTAGAATAATTCTCATAGTATGAGTGAAATTCAATATTTACACTATATTTTGCCATTGTGGAAACATTATTTATTCCGGAAATTGGTAAACCTTCCCGCTGGCATCAAGTAATACAAGGCAAGATTGCAATTGATTGTCTGAATCTGTAACCTTAATGATGGCCATAGCAAGTAAAATCTGAGTTATACTTTGAATATTTAAACTTCAATAATTGCTACTTGCATTTGCATTAAAATAAGGAATGTCATTTTCAGCATTACATCTATTTTAAATTTCATTTTTGCCATTTGAATTATTTTCAGTAGAACTGGGATTACATTCATTAACTTCAAATTTACACTTATCATGTAAAACTGAATGGTGTTTTTGCTTACAGTATTTAAAACAATGAGAATTATAACAGTCCTTAATATTGTGATTGTTATTAAGGTAATTTACCTTAACAATTAAGTTGGGTTTTTGGCAAATGATATTTTACCACTAGTGGTAACTTACGAATATTTATACATTTATACAATAGATGAGATTGCTTATAATAGGGACATTCTAAATTAATTGTAATAGTTTCATGCACATAGTTAATTTGAGCAAAAGTAATTGATACTTTTCTGAACAAATACTGCTACAAGAATTTTTGGACTAATTAGACAAATTAAAGGTCAATGACCCTTTACAATTAACATTTTATATTTTTTGCATCTTCGCATGAAGATTATGGAATATATTTTCCACTTCTTCCCTATCTGCTTCTTCATTTTCAGCATTATATTCTAAAAATGTTTGGACCTCATTGTATTTATACCAGATTAAGATTAAATCAAATTTGATCTGTAACAGTTTAATATCTTGATTTTCCATACTAAACGATTCTATAAACTTTTTTATTTGTGTGATGGATCCCTTAAGTGTACCCCTTTGATGATTTTTACTTCCTTGTACAAAGTAAAGAAAGCATTGTGATCGTGAAAAATTTTGGTTTTCAGATTTCAATGGAAATATCCATTTTGACAATCCCTGAATCCATTTTGAGTAGTTTCGGCATGACATCTGTATGTACGTATCTAACGTAATTCAATAACGATTAGGCATAGGAAGTTGAAATTTTGGGTTTAGGACTGTTGCAACATCTAGTTGTGCACCTCCCCTTTTGGTTGCAATCAACTGAACCAAAAGTGTCAAAAAACCCCAAAATCCAAAAAAATCTGGATTTTGGACTTCTTCTTCTGAGGGCAGTAAAAAGCCCTCACTGAGAGATTTTCTATGATATGTCGTAAGTGGTACTTATTTTCAATGATTCCAAAGTTATAGCCAAATAAAATTTGATTTAATGAAATATTTGGATATTAAAAGGAGAAGGCACATTGGTTCAAATCAGACTTCACCTCCTTTTTTTTTTTTTAATTTAAATATATTGATTTATTAATAATTATTAACCTCTGACTATAATTTTTTTTTACGATAAATAATAATTCAATAATAAAAATAAAAAAAAATCAGAAGTTATTAATGAAATTTTATATACTTCTCATTTTAAAAAAAATGTGAAAATGTAATTTAATAGGTGTACAAGAAAGTCATGTGGTGTCAACATCAGATTTTTTTGTTTTATTTTGTTTGAAGCACATCTGTTGTTTAACGCTTTTACCAGCCTTTGTGAATTATTTTTATAAAAGATGTGTTTCAAAAAATAAATCTGAAAAACATAACACGAGTAAAGGGAATAATATTCTGGTCATATTAATAGGCTTGGATTACGTAATGATAAACTGTGCATAGGATACAAAATAAACAATTTGGTAATTAAGGCCAAAATACTGAAGAAGATAAACAGGCATTAACAATAACAAGTAATGTCTACTTAAGCTAGACAGTTAGCTTATCACAGAAGTGTCTCTCACCACAGCACTGGACTGCATAGTTTATTATGACGACTGGATCTACAGTAGTTTAGCAGTCTAGCATACAATTAACTAATTATTAGCAAATGATTCTTCACAAAAACGCAACACCAATTAACTGTGTGAACACACAGTATCTAAATGAATGTAAGTAACCCTTTCATAAAATATTAACTCTCAAGTCAAAGTAAATATTGACTTAAAAAGTACAATCGAAACAAAGTTTTAATCACTGTGAAATACTAACAGTTTCACATTCACGGTTATAAAATTTAGCTGAATTCATGACATCGCTAATTATAGTATTAAATTCTAAAAATCCGAGTCAGAGGATCAAATTATATTGGTTGTATTAGGTGGACGGTAAATAAAGTGTTGGCTGGTTCGAATTAACACTTATTATTTATACACTTATGATACTATAAAAGTAACACTGAATAAAAGATTGGTGATGCGGGTGTATTGTATAGATGCATGTTGCTTACTAACTAAAATACTACCAATGTCTAATATCACACTAGAGCGGCAGCGCTGTCTCACCAACAGATAGGCTTATATATAATATAAAAAGAGCACCTTTCATATATATTACATTACCTAACACACAAACTTCTGAATCTGTAACCTTAATGATGGCCATAGCAAGTAAAATCTGAGTTATACTTTGAATATTTAAACTACAATAATTGCTACTTGCATTTGTATTAAAATAAGGAATGTCATTTTCATCATTACATCTATTTTAAATTTAATTTTTGCCATTTGAATTATTTTCAGTAGAACTGGGATTGCATTCATTAATTTCAGATTTACACTTATCATGTAAAAATGAATGGTGCTTTTGCTTACAATATTTAAAACAATGAGAATTATAACAGTCCTTAATATTGTGATTGTTATTAAGGTAATAACCTTAACCTTTAAGTTGCATTTTTTGACAAATGATATTTTACCACTAGTAGGTAACTTAAGAAAATTTATACAATAGATGAGATTGCTTAAAATAGGGGCATTCTAAATTAACTGTAATAGTTTCATGCGCCCGACAAGAATTATTTTTATCCTGCTTGAATCGATTAGAATGTTTCAAAGATGAGAGAGACTCCTGCATCAGTATTTCTGCAGTTGATTTCTTTGAGATATTGAGGCAGAACACTCTATTTTCAAAAAACCAATAAATTCATCGATAGGTGGAAAAGAATCAGTTATCAAAGTTCAATCCCAAGATCATATAGTTATTTGGATCTTAAAGGGGGAAGGCACATTGGTTCAACTCAAGACTTCACCTCCTCTTTTTTTTTAAATATAAATATATTGATTTATTAATACTTATTAACCTCTGACTATAATTTTTTTTTACGATAAATAATAAAAATAAATAAAAAAATCAGAAGTTATTAATGAAATAAAATTTTATGTACTTTTCATTTTAAAAAAATGTGAAAATGTAATTTAATAGGCGTACAAGGAAGTCATGTGGTGTCAACATCAGATTTTTTTGTTTTATTTGGTTTGAAGCACATCTGTTGTATACCGCTTTTACCAGCCTTTGTGAATTATTTTTATAAAAGATGTGTTTCAAAAAATAAAGCTGAAAAACATTACATGAGTAAAGGGAATAATATTCTGGTCATATTAATAGGCTTGGATTACGTAATGATAAACAGTGCATAGGATACAAAATAAACAATTCGCTAAGTAAGGCCAAAATACTGAACGAGATAAACTGGCATTAACAATAACAAGTAATGTCTACTTAAGCTAGACAGTTAGCTTACCACAGAAGTGTCTCTCACCACAGCATTGGAATGAAGATGCACTGACAAGATGTCTGGCAATAATGAAAAATACATATTTTTCACTTACGAACTGCATAGTTTATTATGACGACTGGAACGACAGTAGTTTAGCAGTCTAGCATACAATTAACTAATTATTAGCAAATGATTCTTCACAAAAAAGCAACACCAATTAATTGTGTGAACACACAGTATCTAAATGGATGTAAGTAACCCTATCATAAAATATTAACACTCAAGTCAAAGTAAAAATTGACTTAAAAAGTACAATCGAAACAAAGTTTTAATCATTAAAAAATACTAACAGTTTCACATTCACGGTTATAAAATTTAGCTTAATTTACGACATCGCTAATTATAGTATTAAATTCTAAAAATCCGAGTCAGAGGACCAAATTATATTCGCTGTATTAGGTGGACGGTAAATAAAGAATTGGCTGGTTCAAATTAACACTTATTATTTATACACTTAAGATACTATAAAATTAATATTGAATAAAAGATTGGTGATGCGGGTGTATTGTATAGATGCGTGTTGCTTACTAACTACAAAACTACCAATGTCTAATATCACACTAGAGCAGCAGCGCTGCCTGACCAACAGACAGGATTATATGTAATATAAAAAGTGCACCTTTCATATATATTACATTACCTAATACACATACTTTTTTTCAACTAACAGCTACTACACTGAGGAGCTTAATATCTAAAATATCTGGTACTAGTTAATGGCAACCCTCTCTTATTGACAATATGCCATTAAAAACACAAAACAAAATCAAAAATATACCTAGAAACAAAAAATACATAACATTGAATTACATAAACAAAGTTACACAAAACTGCTGAAATTTTCAGGAAAGAAACTGGATTGCCACTTTCAAAACAATAAACAGTAACAGACTAATATATAAGTACCACTGCAATTGGACTAAATGCATCCGTTAGGCTCAGATAAAGGAGGAACATACAGGCACTATACACAATAAAATTAACTTTCAAAACCCAGATTTCAGTACAACTGAACAACATGAAATTTTACAACAAAACATTAAACAAACATTACATAATTAGATGTATTATATTAAACTACACACTAAAATGGCTTCCTAACCTTTAAAATTGGGACACGATTAACAAAAGTGGCTTTGGGAAAACACTGAAAATGCTGCTAGTTATCTTTGAAAGGTATTTCTTGTCATTTATATCTAACCAACGACTCACTTTCAGAAGTCAGTCTTGTATTATCATACTGTTCAACAAAAATGAATCAATATGATATAAGAATAGATACATGTGAATATATAAAATATATATATAAACAATGACACCAATTTAGCAAATAAACATTTCCGACAATAATGTTAGAAACACAAATATTACTTTCAAACCTACTCATTTATAAACTGACAAACCTAATAGTGTCTTTTTTAGTCCTAATCAAAATTCAACATAAATATTTACATCTTTTTAGCAGAAATAAATGTATCTAGTTTACAACTGCCACCCCACTATAACAAATAAACAGCAGATCATCTTAAAAATTGTAACATACCATGTTTAATAGCATCCTCATCAATGACTGGTTTCTGTTCGCCTTCTTTGTCATGATCTCTATGCTTTCTTTTTCGTTTAGTGCTGCAACCAAAAAATTAAAGCCATAACCTATTTACGTTTTGTATGCAATCTTACTTTACTACTGGGGTAATGCACAGAAATGTAACATTGAACAAACAAAACGGTTGACTCTTCCGTACAATTAAAATTTTATTTTAAAAGAAAATATATATTCATCACGTAAAATACCTTCGCTTATCTCCTTTCAAAACAAGTTTTCCTCTTTTCACATTATCGTATTCTGCCATTCTACAAAATCAATTAAGTGTGATTACACTTAAATCTACCCATAAAACGAAACATTTACAAACTAAACAACTAAGACAAACAGGCTTGCCAGTGAGAAACCACGAGAAGTGCCATCTTGATCTCATCAAAATTCCCGCAACTGTAATGAAAATTCCTGAATTTATTCCACTCAAAGTTTTTTATTTCAAAATGAAATTAAATTAATTTGATTATGATTTAGTTTAAATACCGATTTTTCAGAAGCAGTTATATTTACAGTATAACTGCTAAAAAAAGGTCATGTCAACAAAGGGGAATCACTCAAGAACATTGGATCTGACACTTGGGTAAAAACAAATCCATTCGATAAAACCAAATAAGAGGATATCAATCACACGAACAAACTTTTATCTCAACAAGGATACGTTCCTTTATGATACCTAAAGTGAAGTGGTGGAGTGCAGCATCATTGGTTGAACGATGGCGACAAGGGTGTTTTATTCACCCCAGCCTATTGTAGAAAAGTGTGCTCGTTCTTGTTGCCACCAAACATAAACCTACTACGGTCACTACTCGGCGATGCCATTATGAAAAAAATCAAGAACGCCTTATGTCAATGCAATTAGAAAATTTTCAGATAAATAATTTAATTCTTTAAATGCAAAAATGTTAATTCTCAAACCACTAGAAAATCCCGTTTTTGGGGAATAATTCTGCACATTGACAACCCTTTCCTTTCTTGTTTACCGTTTAGCCTCCGGTAAACAGGAGGCTAAACAGGAATGTCTCGTACATTCTCAGTTCGACCATTCCTGAGATGTGTGGTTAATTGAAACCCACCACCAAAGAACACCGGTATCCACATTGACAACCCTGGAAGCAAACATCTTCAACGCGGATTTAGTGATATCTATTGGCCAAAATATGAATCACATTACTTTTCCCTTGTTAGATGCTGCGTTAGCTACACTTCGTAAATACTCTACTTAGAGGTTATGATTTTACATCCAGATTTTTTAGTTACATTTAATTGTTTTCTGAGTACATGGTTAAATTGCTTTATATTATTTTTAAAATGTAATAACTGGTTTCAAAATGTCATCTGATTACGTAACTGAAATAGCAAATTTGCTCGATACATTCTTTAAAGGGGTGAGGTTATTGTGTAAATATTAAATTCATTTAAATATATTACCTTTTACTTCGTGGGATACCAACTTATGTGTTCTTTTTTTTTCAGCTCACTGAATGTGGTGTATTAACAACTTATTCGGTTCAGTTACAAGTAACCATATTAGATATACATGTTATTATAAAAATAAAAAAGTTAATTTATCAGTTGATAAAAACACTGCAGGTATTTCATTCATCTAAAACATTACTATATTACTAGCTTTAATACCGTAATAACAAATTACCTACTGCTAGTAGCGTCACTTAGATCTTTCAATTAATGTTAAGTAAAATGTAATAAAAATTAACTTTCTGAACAATTTTATTTTCTGATGTTCTTTGAAAATATTAATATATTTTTCTACAAAAGAAATAATTGAATTACATAAGTTCAACTTATTTCATATGATCATAAAAATTGTTTATTGATTATTGTATTTAACATTGATGTTATATATTTAAAGAACTTAGGAATTTTAATTTCAGATAATTATAAGTTTTAATTTTCTTCTGATTTCAGAACTTGTATTTAAAAATATCACTTATAAAAGAAGGTGATAACATAAGTACTGAAATTGTAATAAATAGGATTCCAACAGAATTTAATGAAATAATTTCAAATCAAAGTAAGGATCTTGTTATTTTCTGCGATCCAGTTATGTTTAATTCACTTCCTGATCAAGATGAATCTGCTACTTCCACTGAAATTAGGGAACAGTCTCCTAGTAATGACATACTTTCTCATAAAACTTGTGATGTTTATCAGAATAAGAACCATTCTACCAGATATAAAGATCGAAGAAAGTTATTTGCTAGTAAGGTTTGTAAAGCAACAAATTATGAATAATGGTAATTTTGAGTCATTACTTTATTAACTTCAATTTTGTTAATATTTTAATATAAGGAACACACAAGATCTAGATGTTAGACAGCAGGTGATCCATGCAAGGTCAAAGTCATGCTGCATTATCAGTATTCTATTCAATTAGCTATCAGTTTGTGAGTTATCAAGAAATTTCAGATGCTAATTTGTTTTGTGGTGAGAGGTTAGGGATAAATTACCAAATACTTAACACCATTTCATAGGATACTTGGGTCAAATTTATGTTAAAGTGGAAATATAGTCACAATAAAGAGAGACTACACCCCATGTTCTGAGCTATTAGTATGCAATGGATAATCACTACGAAGAGTGCAATCGGTCATCTCCAACTTTGACAACTGTTAAGGTTAGTTTATAGTTTATTCCTCTCTCCACAAAACTCTAAACCCTAACTTCTCTCCACAGAACGGATTAACATCTGAAACAGCCCTTGATAACTCATGAAACTGATAGCTAATTGAATAGAGTACTGATAACGCGATCTGTACTTTGACCTTGCACGGGTCAGCTATTGTCCTTGCCTATTTTCCGACATTTAGATCTTGTGTTTTCCTGATCCTAAACATATCTAGTATGGTTTATTAAAGTATGAAAAAATTAAAGTTGATCAAGTAATTGCTCAAAATACCCTGAAGAATTAAACATGTTATTAATTTAGATGTTGATTGGTTGTTTTTTTTTATATGTAATTTTCATAACCTTGTTGCTGAAAAAACTGTTGGGAATCTTGTTAAAAATACTAGGCTATTTTAGATCCAGAAAGAGCAGAGACTTACCTAGATAAAGGAACTTTTTCTGTTTATAACCATCCCTTTTTCCTGACTAGATAACAACGGAGTACCTAAAAAATTGATTTCATTTACAAGATTAGTATGTGTTTTTTTCATGAGGTTTTAATACTGATTGTGGGCTTGCCTGACAACTCCATTTTTTATCTGAGGTTGTACAGGGCCAACATCAACAAGTTGCATATCAGGTAAAGTTGGACCTCCTTTCTGTCAGTATAATGTAAATAAAAGATATGTGGAAGCCATTTCTTAAGTAGATCTTATATTAGTAATAAATGCAATTTGGTTTAATCATTTTTGTACAATAGATATTCTATATTTGATCAAATTATGAGATACTGTTTAAATTTTTGAAAGCATTGTGAAATCTTGTAAAAGTCTAGTAGTTTTTACTAAAATTCACTTTAGACTATTTATTTTATAGAATAATAATAAGTTTCAGAGGTTGTAGATCATGAAGCTCAAAATATTTTTAACTGTGTGTACCTTGTTATGTGCAATATATTGTGTAATATTGTACAAACAGAATGTTTAGAGAGTAATTCTGCTACATTGTAAAATTAAAATGTTGACATATCATAACAATTGGCTTCAACTGCTATGAAGAAAAACAGAGCATAATTAATTTATATCTATTTTTTTCTTGTCTCTGTTAAAAACATCCTTATGGTCCCAACAGATAAAAATTAATCCAAGCAATTTAATATATTGTATGTGAAGGCTGAATCTAGTTACTGAAGAGTGACAGACTGTGGTGTGCATTGCAAATGATTATTTTTGTATAATAAATTTATTCTTTACTAACAATTTTAAAATGAAACTTTACTAAATTTTGACATGCTATCAGACTGATTTCAGCTGGTAGATCTTATTCTGCTATCGGTATGATATGACATCACATATACCTAGTAAAATCAGGTACGTGTAGCCTTGGAAAAAATTTACTTGCTTATAGGTTTTTCTAATTAAACAATATGCAGGTATGTATATGTATCCATAAATTTATATTTACAAAGTCTATAAGAAAAGGCTTTTTAAATAATTAAAATAACAAAATTATTTGTGCAGGATGGCTGTAAAAACAATAATGATGAGACTGATTTAGATAAAAATAATGAGTTAAAAAACCCTCTAATTATTATTAATAAGTATAATGAAGAATCAGATTCAAATAATCCAACTGAGATAAATAATTTAAAATATTTATTTATTCCTTCAAGTACAGAATATAAAAATTATCAACAGCAAGACTTATTAATAAGAAAAGATTCTGAAAGCTTTGACACTGTTAAAAGTCAAGTCACAAAAGAAATTAAAGAAGTAGATTACAGTTTAGTACAAACAGATACTTGTAAAGAAAGAAATGAATTATTAGAAAATAATAGAGTTATACCAGAAAAAAATAACTGTGACAAACGACAAGAAGAATATGGAATTAATGAAAATGTTGTACATATTGTAGTAGAAAAAACAAATAATTTAGAGAATTCAGTAACACAAGTTGAAGCTAACCAAAGGTCAGTAAAGAATTTGTTATTGTAATAGTTATAATAATTAACAGTTTATTAAAATCTATTTATACTGTCTATAACAGATGAAAATCAATTTACCTCCCCAAAGAAATACTAAATAACAATATAAGAAAATACATATTTATATTCTGTTAATTAACTTAGCTAAAAAAATTATTTTATTGTATTTGTCCATGTAACATTTTTTTATGTGGCTAGCCACACATACACAGTACTGTGTATGAGTCAAGTACAGTGCTGTATTTGAGTTGTGTATGTCTGACTAACCATATAATAAAACAAATTTAATTTTATATTTTTTAATATTTACGACTACATATTTTTATTTCTTATAACTTTAATGTGTGATTTGGAAGAAAAATTTTAACTGATGATGAGGGAAAACCTCAAAAGCGCTATTAGAAAAAAATAATAAGCATAAGGCAAGAAGCATTATTGAATTCTGTACTGTTGGTGGTGAACAGTTTTTATACTTTTGTCTTTGTTATATTTTGTTATATAATAAGTAAAATACTTTTTTCTTACCTCATTGGATAGTACACACAACTATCAAAACATGTTACTTCTTTTGTGTTTAATCCAGCAAAATTTTATTAAACAAAATAAAACTTCAGTTTTGTTAATAAAAGTTGTATTTACATGAATATAATGTATAGTTTCATACAATGCTGGACAGAAATATTTATTTTTAACTGCCTTGACCCAACAAAAGCATGTTTGCATGATACAACAATGGCTCAGGGCTTGATTCCTAGTAGCATTTGAACTTTTTGTAATAAGTCAACTCTAATGAGTAGTAATTGATACTTTTTTTTTTTTAATGATAATGATATATTTACTTTTATCTGGAGTTACTGGAGGAAGTTGAAAAATTCAGAGATGATAACCTCTTTAACTTGATACTTCTTTCGACATTGCAGAATGACTGTTCAAAGAGATGAGAGAGTTTAAAGAGGTGGTTAGTTTATAATCTGTTGTTAAAATTAAGCTGTATTTACTAATTTTCATGTAAACAAATTAAGATACCAAATAATCAGATATTTTCTGTTAAAAATTTAGTTTGTGGGTACTTACGTATTAATGCCACCGCAGCTACAGCTTTATTTAAAAACAAAGTAGTCAATCGGATTTCGGTGGAAAATGAACAGTCTCTTTATTAATTTTAATAAATGGTTATTTATTTTATAAATATAATTTAACCAAACTTAACATTCGCTCGCTAACCTTGACTAATTAACACCATAATTTTTTGAGTATTTAATTAATAAATTCAGTAATTATTGCAATTATTTATTATTTAAATAGTCAAAACACTCCTGTTAATTAGTCAAGGTTAGCGAGCGTAGGTTAAGTTTGGTTAAATTACATTTATAAAAGAAATAAATATAAATAACCATTTATTAAAATTAATAAAGTGACTGTTCATTTTCCACTGAAATCCGATTGACTACTTTGTTTTTAAATAAAGCTGTAGCTGCGGTGGTGTTAATACATAAGTACCAGTTTGTGTAACGTTGTGTTATTCCATTTATGTGATCTAATAGAACTTTTAAGTAGTGTTTTTTTTTTTTTTACTTTAAAAAATAGTTGTAAGTACTGAACATATCCCACATGAACAACTTTGCTAAAAATTACCATTTTATTTATGAAAATCAAATTGTAGAAACTTCAGAAAAGCATAAAAAATTTGATGTGGGCACCACCTGACTCCCTTGTACACCTATTAAGTTACATATACACATTTTTTTAAAATGAAAGTATATAAAATTAATAACTTCTGATTTTTTTTTATTATTGAATTATTTATTGTAAATATTTTTGTATAGTCAGAGGTTAATAAATTATTAATAAATCAATATATTTAAATAAAAAAAAAGGAGTTAATTCTGATACAAACTGATACTTTGATACCATGATCCAAATATTTCATTAATTAAAATATTATTTGGCTATAACTCTGGAACCAATGTAAAATAAATACCACTTATGATATATTGTTGAAAAGTTCTAATTAGGGTTTATTATTGCAGTTAAGAAAAAGTTCAAAATCCAATTTTTTTAGATTTTGGGCTTTTTTGGAAACTTATAGTTGTCGATTGCAATCAAGAAGGGAGGTGCACAACTAGATATTAAAACAGTCCTAAATCCAAAATTTTAACATACTACGGCTAATCGTTTTTGAGTTATACGAGATACATACATACACACACATATGTACATACAGACGTCATGCTGAAACTAGTCAAAATGGATTCAGGGATAGTAAAAATGGATATTTCTGTTGAAATCTGAAAACCGAAATTTTTCACAATCACAATACTTCCTTTATTTTGTACAAGGAAGTAAAAAGAGTTAACAACTGTGCAATACCAATACCATGTAATATCACAAATTTAGATTTTTAAGAATGGTTTTCATCAGTCGAATAAAATGCAATTTTACTTAAAAGTGATTGATTTATTTTATGAACAACTTTTCATCTCTATAATTTTTACTCTGGAATTTTTTGTTAGTGTAGGCCACAGTGTATGGTAGAAGTTTTTGTAAACAACTTTATATTTTGGTAATATATATTTATAATCTTGGAACTACCAATAAACCTAATGGTATGAATACATCTTGCATGACTTCACTGATATCATTATTTTAAGAGATCTCATGGCACCTCTTAAAATGCCTTGTCTATTGGAATATAATGAGGCTCTCTACAAAACAATTCCATATGTAATGAAATTACAGTTTAATTTTTTATCATTCAGCCAAGCAATTTTTCATGTGAATCATCAATTTATTTCATAATGAATGTTTGTCAATGGCAACCTTTAGAAATTTACAGCTGATATTATCACTTAACAGTATATTGTTTTTGAATGATGTACAAGTTTAGTTTGTTATATTTATTCTGAAATTCAGTAAAAATTATTTATTATATATTTTATTTGATTTTATATTCAAAATAATTTGGACATGGTCTAATTTTATCTCTAAAACTTGCTCAAATCATTATAAAATTAATTTTTAACAATTTTTCAGGACAGAAGATGATAAAGAAAAAAATAATTATATTTGTAAAGAATGCAATAAGGGATCTAAAAATGAGAAACGCCTATTACAACATGAACCTATATGTTGTATCTGTCAGCAGGTAATTATTTGATGTATAGTAGAAACAATATTAGAATTTTTTAACAGTTTGGTTTTGAGAGATGTTTGTTTATAAGCTCCTGCATGAGAGACAGATAGACAAAAAAAAGATGAATATTTGCTTATTATTATTATTATTGTCACACTTTACAAGTTCTGGAGTTAAGCTACTGTAATATATCACAGTCACGTACATTAATCATTACCTTAAACTTAGGTTATAGGTAAAACAAAATGTTTTAATGGGCTAAAGATTATGCGATACATTTTTTATTGTCAAAAGAACCACAAATAGAAAAAAAACTATTTCAATAAGAGTTTATACACGTGCTCTTAATTTATTTATAACATTTATTACATAGTCAGACACTTGGGTTTTCTTTTTTAAACATTCTTCTGCGGAGTAGTAATACTTTTTAACAGGAAAAAATCTCGAACATACTTTTTGATTTTCAACAGAGGTGAAAATTTGTTATACAAACGGAAGCTTTCACAAAAATTTGTGATTTTCCAACAAGTATATCATGATTTTTCTGGGTAAAAAATTAGACAATGTACCACTATCATATAATGTATTATACCTGAATTTGGTTTAGATTTTTATAAAAGTTTAGTCCTATTTTGTGTGTAGATTTAGAATATCTCGATTGTTGTTAATGTTACTATATCCTTTTATTTAAGCTGATATTTTTGGTATCCTTATTTTATTATCTACTGTGTTTATCTTTATGTTCATGCAATCTTGAAAGACAAGGATGCATTGGTCAAATTATTTATTATTTTTTAATTTTATTTCATTATTTAAATACTGGGGTGGAATATATTGGAGAGTTATACGGAGGAAATGAATTAGAAAATGGTGTTATAGAGGAAGAAGAGGAAGTTGAGGAGGATGAAATGGGAGAAACAATACTGAGATCTGAATTTAAGAGAGCATTAAAAGATTTAAATGGCAGAAAGGCTCCTGGAATAGACGGAATACCTGTAGAATTACTGCGCAGTGCAGGTGAGGAAGCGATTGATAGATTATACAAACTGGTGTGTAATATTTATGAAAAGGGGAATTTCTGTCAGACTTCAAAAAAAGTGTTATAGTAATGATGCCAAAGAAAGCAGGGGCAGATAAATGTGAAGAATACAGAACAGTTAGTTTAACTACTCATGCATCAAAAATCTTAACTAGAATTCTATACAGAAGAATTGAGAGGAGAGTGGAAGAAGTGTTAGAAAAAGACCAATTTGGTTTCAGGAAAAGTATAGGGACAAGGGAAGCAATTTTAGGCCTCAGATTAATAGTAGAAGGAAGATTAAAGAAAAACAAACCAATATACTTGGCGTTTATAGACCTAGAAAAGGCATTTCTAGGTTCTAGGTTTTTAAAATGTTCAGCATTTTAAAAAAATTAGGGTTCAAATACAGAAATAGAAGAACAATTGCTAACATATACAGGAACCAAACAGCAACAGTAACAATTGAAGAACATAAGAAAGAAGTCGTAATAAGAAAGGGAGTCCAACAAGGATGTTCCCTATCTTCGTTACTTTTTAATCTTTACATGGAACTAGCAGTTAATGATGTTAAAGAACAATTTAGATTCGGAGTAACAGTACAAGGTGAAAAGATAAAGATGCTATGATTTGCTGATGATATAGTAATTCTAGCCGAGAGTAAAAAGGACTTAGAAGAAACAATGAATGGTATAGATGAAGTCCTACGCAAGAACTATCGCATGAAAATAAACAAGAACAAAACAAAAGTAATGAAATGTAGTAGAAATAACAAAGATGGACCACTGAATGTGAAAATAGGAGGAGAAAAGATTATGGAGGTAGAAGAATTTTGTTATTTGGGAAGTAGGATTACTAAAGATGGACGAAGCAGGAGCGATATGAAATGCCGAATAGCACAAGCTAAACGAGCCTTCAGTAAGAAATATAATTTGTTTACATCAAAAATTAATTTAAATGTCAGGAAAAGATTTTTGAAAGTGTATGTTTGGAGTGTCGCTTTATATGGAAGTAAAACTTGGACAATCGGAGTATCTGAGAAGAAAAGATTAGAAGCTTTTGAAATGTGGTGCTATAGGAGAATGTTAAAAATCAGATGGGTGGATAAAGTGACAAATGAAGAGGTATTGCGGCAAATAGATGAAGAAAGAAGCATTTGGAAAAATATAGTTAAAAGAAGAGACAGACTAATAGGCCACATAATAAGGCATCCTGGAATAGTCACTTTAATATTGGAAGGACAGGTAGAAGGGAAAAATTGCGTAGGCAGGCCACGTTTGGAATATGTAAAACAAATTGTTAGGGATGTAGGATGTAGAGGGTATACTGAAATGAAACGACTAGCACTAGATAGGGAATCTTGGAAAGCTGCATCAAACCAGTCAAATGACTTAAGACAAAAAAAAAATTTAAATACTTCTATATTAATTCAGAATTAATTTTGTTAAATTATTTTTAATTACATTTGAAAATTAGAAATGTCTATTGTATGACATTTTGTATTACAATTACAATATTGAATGATTATTGTTTATATATATATATATATAAATATTTTCATGTTGGTCACTTTTTATTTTATATAGCACTCAATCTTATTAATCATTTCTGTTAGCCTTCAATTTTAAATGTTATTAAGTTGCTCATCTTTTTAAAAATATCAGCACAATATATATATTCCAAAATTCGGCAAAATCCACCAAAGTACAGAACCAATAAGAGGTCTTACCTTATCTTATTATTTCTCTTTTTCTTTTCTATATATCAAAAGTGCTCTCGAGGAATTTCTTCATTATCATTATCAGTTGATTAGAATTAAAAATTAATTATACATTAAGACATTAATAATACACTAAACATAATATTGCTGCATTATCAAATAATTAATTAAAAATCTTTTAACTTTAAAAAATCAGTGACAGTGCTGTTTAAAAATGTTTTTTAAAGTTAAAGATTTTTTATTATGTTAATTAATTATTTGACTACATATTTTATGTAATAATATTACATTTAGTTTTATTAATATCTTAATGTGTAATTAATTTTTAATTTTATTCAACTGATAATGAGGAAATAACTCGAAAGCAATTTTGATATATAGAAAAGAAAAATAATAAGACAAGGTAAGCAGCTCTTATTGATTCTGTACTTTGGTGAATTGTGCTGAATTTTGTTAATGCTTTTGGGATTAATTAGTACAGAGGAAGACATGGACAAAAAAGAATTTATTTCCTAAATTAAAATATAATATTATATATATATATATATATATATATATATATATATATATATATATACATTTATTATTATTATGTTCATATGTATTAACTTTTTTATTCAGGAATTTATTTCATTTGAAGAATTAAAAGAACACTGTGAAATATCTCACAATGGATCTGGTTATCTCACTTGTTCTGTGTGCAACAAAATGATTGTAACAAATGAAAGCCTTCAAAAACATATTACTGAGGTGCATAGCAGTAATCAAAACCAGTACAGGTGTACAATATGTAATAAATCATTTGTTACCAAATTGAATTTGACGAGGCACATTGATTCTCATGCTGGAAAGAAAACTGCTTCTTGTAATGTATGATTTTTTTTTGTTAATTTAATTTCAAGTAGTATTGTAATTTATATATGTTATGTCTTAAAACCTATTGGTTTATAAGAATCATTTTAAAATTTTCTGAAGTAAGATAACAATTTAAAAAAAATTAAGCATTAGTTAAATTTTAATGTAATTAAATTTTAGTTTATAAATAATTGAAACACAAGCCAGCTTTTGAGGTGCAGGAAGAGATGGTAGTTACTGGAAACGAGATCAGGACTGTTAGGGGATGATCAAAAATCTCTTCTGAATTTTTGAATTGTTCCTGTTATGCATGCAGCCCTGTATGGACATACATTGTTGTAAAAAAGAACAATTCCTGATCTTAGCATTCCTTGTCATCAGTTTTGAATGGCACAATGCAGTTTAGAAAGTGTTTCACAATAATCTTGTGATGCGATGGATATTCCAGTTTCCATGAAATCAATCAAAAGCACACCTTTGGTCATCATTGCAACACAGTTGCGATGACTTTCCTTCGAGATTGGGGTTAGTTTAACTTTTTTTGGTTTAGGTGAAGCGGAATGATGCCACTAGATGGATTGTTGTTTCGTTTCAGCATTGATATATGAAATCCTTATTTCGTCAACAGTGACAATATGGGGAAAAAACTCATCTCCCTCATGGTTAAAGTGGTCGAGAAAAGCATATGCAGATGTCATTCTGTGTAACCCATCAGGTTGGTCTAATGGTGAACACGTCTTCCCAAATCAGTTAAATTGGAAGTCGAGAGTTCCAGCGTTCAAGTCCTAGTAAAGGCAGTTTCATTTTTTTATGGATTTGAATACTAGATCGTGGATACTAGTGTTCTTTGGTGGTTGGGTTTCAATTAACCACACATCTCTCAGGAATGGTCAAACTGAGGCTGTACAAGACTACACTTTATTTGCACTCATACAAATCATCCTTAGAAGTAATACCTGAATGGTAATTCCCAGCGGTTAAAACAGTAAAAAAACACGTCATTCTGTGATCTTTGTGAGCATTTGGTTAACATTTTTGGCGCCCATCATGCACACAGTTTACAATAGCCCACAGTGTCAGTCAGGATTCTCAACAATGTTGTCTTCAAAACTCCTCGTAATTTTAAAGAAAGATTATTGATCATAAAGCAATGATTTTCTCTCACTTTTGCATTCATATGTTCAACAAAATCCAGTCTGGACACTAGGTCTGCCATGTTTCTGTTCATTGTCAACATTTAATTGGCCTTCCTTAAACTCATGACACCATTGCCTCACTTTTCCTTTTAATATCCCCATAAGTTTCACACAATTGACGGTGAATTTTATTAGCATGATGTCCTCTTGCATTTAGAAATCTAATCACAAACTGAACTTCACAACTGGTGGGATTTATTATTATCACACTCATTTTAACAAACTGTCTCACAAATTCTAACAACAATGAACTGACAGCAATGCCCAACAGACCGGTTAAAGATACTGCACATGTACGAACCAATCATTTTTGCCAGTCGCTATTTGTAACTCATTGGCCTTTAAAATTATAGTAGCTGAAAGTGAAACTAATTTCATTTAACATACTTTTTATGTTTTTTACCTACATTTTATAGATCCCATTAATTAAAGTTCTTTTTATTTGGTATAACCTTATGATGTGTATATTTATCTACTGAAATGGCTATTTCTGATTAACTGAGAATGCAAAAGGGTAAATGGAGTCCATCCTAAATTAAACACTACATCATTTCCTATTTCTGTAACAAATTACTTAAATAGTTTCAACTTAGTTAAAAATACTGCCACAAACAATGAATGTTTTTGTATATAAGCATTTTCTAGGTAATCTGCGTCTAGATTTAGATTTTTATGGTTAAAATGTTGTTATAAAAGATGTATTATTAGTAAAAATAATCCCTGTGATGTAAATAATGTGTAAACATTAATAAAGAAAATCAGGGAAGTTAAATGTGTGCTTGACATAGAACAGAAAACAAAAATTTATTAGCTTTTGCTGGACGGTCAACAGCTACATTTTTTGCAACTTCACCGAATATCACATTCTTGTGTACTATTTCTATTCCTGTTATGTAGGTAATGCAACTCTCTTATGTAAGAAACTGACTTAGCAAGTGAACTAGCTTTCAGTTAATTCCTGTGCATTATCTTCTTCACAAGTCCCAATACTCATGGACTTATAAACTTATTTATATTACTGAACACTACGTATTTTAGAGATAGTTATAGAATCTCATTACCTTAAGATTAGTCATCTACTTTTTACGGAATAATCTATCATTTTTCAGTGTGTATAAAGTTATTTGTATTTGATAGTTTTGAAGATAATAGTAAAACTTTTTTTTGGTAAAACTTCAATTTTTAAAATATAAAAAAGATTAAAAAATATACATACGTATATATATCTATATCTTTTTTAAAAAATCTGTTTTTAACATTTATACAGGTGTGTGGAAAATCATTTCGAAGATCAGATTATTTGCAAACTCATTATAAAATTCATCTAGGAGAACGGATTTATGCTTGTAAACTATGTCCAAAGAGATTTATTGTAAAATACCAGCTGAAAACTCATGAAAAGGTAAAACCTAATGATTCATTTGTTTGAATGAAATTTCTGGAGGATGTACATTATTTTTGATGACAACAAACCTAAAGCAAACTTTTCAAACTTATGTTAAATGACCTAATAGCAATATTAATCTATACACCTCTTTGTTCATCCTTAAAAAGTAATTTTACTTTTTTTTTATCATATACGTCTTTAGCAAATTAGTATTTTCTTCCACATCATTTTTTTTTATCTTATATTAATATTCTTGAACATTTATTTTGTCTAGAACGTAACATACACTTCATTTGTACCTGATAGATAGTTTTTCTATTTTTTTTTTAAACAGTGTTTTCAATGTATGCACTTACCGTCTTTTAAATGCATTTTATAAAAAAGCAGAGAAAGACAAAATTATAATAATTAAATAATTATTGTTTTAATATTAAATATTTACTGAAATTTTGGTGGAGGTTCTAGCCCCTTCTCAGTGAAATATTCTCTTCTGATTTCATTGTTCAGGATACATTTTAAAAAACCATTCTGGCAAAGACAAAAATTAAAGCTCATAAAATTTGTAATAAATGCTATTGTAAACATTTCTAAATAGAAAGTCTTCCCTCTTATTCTAATAAATAGGAATTAATGTATTAATTAAAAATAGATTTTACTGCAATATCAGTATTGCAGTATTAAATATTTATTGGGTTGAAAGCCCTCATATTTTTTTAAAAATAAACTTTACTCCAATTTGTTTACTATATTACTCCTGTAAAAAAGTACAGCAGAATGTAATATATAAATACAAAACTTTATTCAATAATATTTAGTTTTAATACTTTTTTTCTTTATTTCAGATTCACACAGGAGTTAAAGATCATGTGTGCAATGTATGCCAAAAGGGATTTGCTCGAAGCGATAAACTAAAAGAACATATGTTAAGACATCTTAACATTAAACGATTTAAATGTAATGTTTGTGGTAAATATTATGCTGAAAATAGAGATCTTAAAGCACATCTTAAATTGCATATAAAAACAAAATCAAGTTAATGTAACAGAAAGAAAAATAAAGTATAAATGTTTTCTCAATAACTATTTTGTATATAATTATAACTGTTTACCATTTTATCACCTGTTAATTATTAAAAAAAAATCTTTAAAGAAAACATTAGTGTAGACTATTAAATAAAAAATAAGCTTATGCTTTTTATTAGATTTCAATAGATTAATGTCTAAAGCTGTTTTTTCTGATGATGCAATGGAAAAAATTACATGCCTTTCCTGAACTAGAATTGATGCATTAAGGTAAGTTTGAGAATTATCAATGTTAACATCAGTTCCATATAATGCTTAATAAAACTGAACATAGTTCAATCAATTCTTGATGCTCCCAGAATTATAGAAATATTATTTTTACAAAATTTAAATTTTTTTAATATTAATATATTCAACAAGTACTAAGAATTACTGATTAGCTAAAAAATTATTTAATTGATGAAAGAATTGATCATGTAACAGCAAAACAAACTACAAAATATAATTTCATGTAATTTTAATATTTAGTCATAAATCTGTTCTGTACTTAAACTGTTACAATATTAATAACAGAAGTTTGTAATGCTGCCCTTAAGTCTCGTAATAATTTCTTCCTGAAAAAAATATGCTTTAGAGAAAGAAGTCCTGTTTCATTTACTTATCTTGATATGGATCAATATGAAAGAGGGATTTTCTTGAAATGAAATTTCATTAATTGAAATTGTTAACTTGGGTTACCCCCAAATTTAAAAAGGGTTATTAGAGATTTATAATTTAAATTGATTGCATTCACTGTCTTAATTTAAAATTGGTATTACAAAAGCACATTTTTCTTATTAACAGATCTCCATTCTGGAAAGCTACATCACTGTCTTTCGTCTGGAGATTCTGGGTTTTAGTCCAGATCTGAATTGGCTTTTTTCATACACTACAAAATTCATTATCATCCATTATAATAACTATTATTGGGCATGAGCCTGTTGTTACTGTTGCACGGACAAACATATTTATTTTATGATTTAACAAAAATGTAGGACTACTGATAAGTAGTGAACGATACAGTATCTGAAATTTAATAATTCTGTCATACAGTGAAACTTATTGTGAAATGGTTTCCTTTTTTGTTACAAAATTAGATAAAATAATAACAAGTACAAGTAGTTGTTATGAATTGTACATATTGATGGTTCAACAAATTTTTATACTGGAACTTGTATACTGCACATAAAAGTTTTGTAAGTAGACAGTTGGCACTGTAACTATGACTTTGATGAGCAAACTTTTTTATATAAGGATATTAACATTAGTTGCTTGTACCACCTTAAGTAGTATAGTATCACATATTTTTAAGTGATTTATATAAGCTTTCCTAACCATAATTGATGACTAGACTTCCGTTTCAACTTAGAATTGTAGAATCAAGTTTTTTCACCTGTTTCTAGCTTAATTTACATGATTCAACAAATCCCTAACAGATTTTAATGTAATTATTTTTCTAATTCTGTATATATAACTGTATGACAAACTTTGTAAAATGATGCATTAAAATTTGGCTGTCAGGATTATCATGACATGAACCAATTTTAAAATCTTCTGTGGTTTCTTGGACATTGAATTAAAATAAAAATCACAGTTTTTTAGATCAACATAGGCATCATAGGTCGACATCAATGGATTTTTCTGAACCTGAGCCATCACTGACTGCCTAATGATCATTTCTAAATCATACAAAGCTCCAAGGATGGTTTAAATGTATAACCACTATAAATCTGTTGTGTCTGTAAAAGATTGCCATAAAATGTAATGTTTTAAATAAAGTCAGTTATAACATTTTTATATAAATATATATATTATATAAATGACATGGTGTAACTTTGGTAGCACTTGACAGTGTTGACAACTGCTGCAACTCAAAAGAGAGTTAGTTAAGGCCATGGTAACAATAATGTTAACTATGTCTAACTGCAATTGTAATTTGGACGCACAATGTGAATGAAATTACAGACGACTTTTTGAATGGATTATAATTCAATTATATATAATTCTTATACATGTGTGTGTATTTTTTTACAGAAATTTCTGAATTATAATAAATTTTGGTAAAGAATCTTTGGAATTTAAAGAAAAAGGCTAAGTGTATAATTTTCTTTCAAATACTGAAAGAAATGTTTTAATCGTTCCAAATAACATAACTAGGAATGGCAGAAATATATATAAATATATATTTAATGTATATATAAATATATATTTAATGTATATATATACTAATGATGTTGATGTACTATTTATGAATATTAAATATATATATTGTATGAATTACAAATATTTTTTGCAGAATATTCAAACAGTCAGTTTTACAATCTTATCTTAACAACAAACTAAGATGTTTACATTACTGGCATTATGAATAATATTCAATTTTATAGTTAATCCAAGAAATTTTTTTTTTATTCACCTTACTGATGTTAAGTTAAAAGAGTAAACTTTCTTACATTTATTCTCAATACTGAACAATAGTTTATTGAAAAAAATTATTATTTAAAATTAAATAAATATATTCTGCTATAATACGTTATGCATAAAATTTACAATTTATGATTAATTAAAAATATTGTAGAACTATATAATTACAAGATATTTAAAAATATATTATACATTTCTAAAATATTAATACTGTTTAAATATTATTTCATACATTTCATTATTTCATACATTTCTAAATTTCATAAAATATTTTTACATATTTTTTATACTTATTAAAATATAAAAATGACTGTTACAAAGTTTTTAACAATAAACAATTCTTATTTATTTATTTTTAAATATAAATATTTTACAAAGAATTAGTTTGACAAAAAGGTAAGCGCATGAAGGTTCATAAATATATATACTATTTTATATAATTATACATAATACTTAAGATTGCTTTTATATATATATATATAAAACCATATATTTTATTAAAATAAATTGTAAATTAAATTTTTTGTATAGTACAACAAAAGTGTATCAGTCATCTAAAATCGTACAGATTTATAACATTACTTATAATTTTAAAAAAAAACTATTTGTATACAGCATATTTTTAGGAATATATAACATGTAAATTATAAAAAGAAGATCCTCTCCTAAAAGAACGTATTTTTGCTATTATGAGACTTGCACATGTATTTGCTATATATTCTAACAATTCTTGTAATCATAGTACTTGCTAGTTTATGAGGAAACAGGTTCTCTCAAATCTCGAGTATATTAGTGTTTTCTTAATGTTGATCCACCCTTACCTAAGAAAAAAATACATTAATATGAATAAACACCAATAATATCTGAAATCAGGGTGAAATTGTCCTGTTTATTTTTTAATAATAATTAGCAAGTGCTACAATAATACATTTTATTTTTTTATACAACAATGAATAGCTTCATGAATTATGGAAAGTGTTAATTGATATTGTTATTTTTTCTTTAATTGTAAAAAATTAATTTACTGTAACAGATGTTCAAGATCCCACTAGCTGTACGATGTAGTACTAAAGTAGTTTGAAGAAATTAATAACATCAAATGAAAAAATCTGAGGATTGCATAATTTTATATAGCTATATGCAAAAATTCAGTATAATTATATAATTATTTTATTTTTTGAGGTAAATGGGTTCTTTAATTATTAATTATATAATTTAACATTATATATTATATGTGTGTTTTCTTTAAACATGACAGTACTGGTTTGATTCTAATTGTTGAAGAATTGGGCAAGTCTGTTAATATAATCAAATAATGAAAAAAATACATAAAAAATATTATACTTAAAGTAGTACAAAAAAAAGGTCTGAATATAGTTAATGTTTTATATAATATTTATCACTTCTCTAATAAGATTGAATTTTTTTTTTTTTTTTTTTTTTGTCTTCAGTCATTTGACTGGTTTGATGCAGCTCTCCAAGATTCCCTATCTAGTGCTAGTCGTTTCATTTCAGTAAGATTGAATATAACTTTAATTTTTAAACTTATTTTTACCATTACATTAAAATGTTTAAACTAAAAATTAATTAATATAAATAAAATTCATAGATTATATTGAATAATGAGTTATAAAAATTTTGATTTCAGAAGTTCTAAGATATGTTTTCCCTTCTTGAACTGCTTAAAAATAATTAATTAATTATTTTAGAATATCTACAATGTATGAATTGTGATATACATGTAGTATTGTCTGTACAATACTTAGTAGAAATAATCAATAAGATGTTATTTGAAAATTCAGTATATAATAGATGTAGCAATTTTTTTTTCTATATTAAATGTTAGGCCAATATTGATAACAAACAAGTCATCCTTAGATCACATTAAGGTGAATGGTAGCATCTTGGCCTTTCATCCAGAGGTCCCGGCTTCAAATCCTGGTCAGCATGACATTTTCACACGCTACAAAAATTTCATTCATTTCAACCTCTGAAGCAATACCTAATGATAGTCCCGGAGGTTAATAAAAGGCCATTTATCTACAGTCATAATTATTATTTTTAATATCAGTAATTTGAAGAAAGAAAAACTTGTAAATCTACTAAACATAGCAAAGAAAGACTACCAGATTTAAAATTCTTATTTATGAATTACTCATAAGTTATATTTTATGAACTCCAGTCCTTATTTTCTAGCATGGATAATCATACCTTTCCTCCAGTCAAGTGTTTAATAAACATATAAAACTGATTACATCAAGTTATGAAAAATCATATTGAGCAAGTAATTATAAAAATAAGTTGTTCACTACAGATATTCAATATGTTTTACACAAATTCATTTCCAAATTAGCTTTGATATGTTAATATAGTCTCTTCAAGTAATACACTTTTTAATATTTGAGAAATATGAAAAGATTTTAAAAAATACAAAGTTGGTAAAGGAATAATTTATTTAATTTAATATAGAGGAATGTATTGAATGTCAAACTTGTAGACTTCAGCAATATATATGGTAGAAATGCAACACTGAAAGATTTATATACAACTGGTAATTATCATAAAATATCAGAAACAGAAAACTTTATATTTTTATCTAAATACAAATATGAATTCTTTAAAAAGAGAACCAGCTATGTGGAAACTAATTAACTTTATCGGCCACAAAATTGGAAATTTAATTAACAAAAGAAATCTATAATCTAAGTTAGAAACATATGTTATAACGAATAATTGCATTTAATAGAATTATTTTTGAAAATAATTTCTATTTGTAAAAATTTGACAGAATTACCAAACTGTACCAAATGGAGGATGACAGTATTCTTATGCCCTAAAAATGAGAATGGATACAAAGATTGTCATGAAATAGGTATTAAATAACTCATTAACTGAGTGACTATGAATACATAATTCTTGAAAAAAAAAATGAAATTACGGAATGGTATAACCGTTTTTCTTATACCCAAATTTTTTTTTTCATTCCATCAAGGTGTCAAATAAACATATCTGTAAATTGGTTTTCAAATATACATACATAAATTATTAAATTATACTTATTGGTTTTTATTGTTATTTTTTCTTATCACAAGAGCTTTTGCAATATTTACTGCTTCATCAAGTGAATACATTAATTTCTTAAAACATTTTTTTAATAAAAGATCCTTTTATTCATTCTTAAATTTTTAACCGATAACAATTTCTCAAACTACCTATAAAAAATTTTACATTTGAATTGAGAAATAACTGGAATTTATTAAATTATATTAATGCACTATTTCTTTCATCATAACATTATTTTCAACTATTGTTTATTTATTATTTACATTTTTTATGAAATATAATTTTTCAAATTTGGGGCTCTAAATTTGTTATTATTTATTTATATTAAATGTATGATTTTGAAATTGAAAATTTACCTTTAGACATGTTTAATCTAGATTTACCATCTTCTTCTTTCATGAGTATGAAATTAAGTTATTTTATTAATTAATATTTCTAGGATATGATTCCGATATGTTATTGATTTTTTCCTTTCTGTATTTGCTTAGTAGAGAAACTCCTAACAGGAAGATAGAAAATATTTTCAAAACAAAACAAAAAAAAATACATATGTGAGGTATGATAAGTTAATTCATGGAAGAGCTGCTCAGAGTTTCCCTTGAGATGATTTAGTTGAAATCATTTTGAGTAAATTGGATCATGTTTGTAAACATTTTGTTTAATGTATGTTTGAACATCAAGTCGATAGAACAATCTGTTAGTTGGTTACTATGAAAACAATATATTTTTGTAAATAAACTAACATAAAATTGGACGATCAAAATTTTAAGAAATGTGTCAATTTCTGTATGAAAACTTTGCTATTGAAATATTGGAAATTTTATGAATTCGCTGAACAGTTTGAATTAAAAATTAAGAGTTCCTAGTCAAAAATTCTATTATTCAATTAGGTCCTCCTTACTCAACTGACTGCCTTTCCCTTGTGATTTCTGGCTGCTCTCAAAGATAAAGAAAAATTACTTTTAACATTCCTTAAGTATCAGCATAAACTCAAGAATATTACTGAAAAATATTCAAACTGGTTTCCAAAAATTGAAACTTAGTTTAAATCAGTATATGGATGCAAGTAGTGTGAATGGTAAGGATGATATAGTTACTAACAGTTCCAACCATGAATTACAAGAATTAAACTGTCATACCTTGTAAACCTAAAAGTTAATAATAAGCCAAAAAAGTATGGTTAACGTATTTTTAAGAAAAAATATAAAACAAGTAGTTATTCAAAAACAAATTTTTAATTCACTCTTAAGTTTATTTAAGAGCAAAAATATTCCTAATAATACCTCTGATTCTTTACTTAAGCATTATGTTGAGTTTACCTAAGCATTAAATATTTTAAGCAACTCTTCACGATAAACAGATATTTGATATTAATGTTATTTTACTATATCTTTTTTAACTAGTTAACATTTACTACATTTATATTTATAAATACGGTAAACCTTAGTTGAAATAAGTGTATAAATATATATATATATATATATATATATTTATTTTTTTTATATAAAATTTCACTACTAATAATATTTGGAATGCTTTATCATTCAGACAAAATGACATTCAATTAGAAAAATGATCCAAGCTTTAACCCTTAAAAAATCAACGTATATTAAAACTTCATCACAATATAGTTATCACCAATATTTAAATTTAATAATTAAATAATAATATGCATAACTTTTAGCTGAATATTAACAGATATATATATATATATATATATAAAAAACAAAAAAAAAATACATACATAAATGATGTACGATGCATATGTTATATTAATTTCAATATATTAAATTCATAAACAGAATTTTTAATAAATATAATGCCTAAAAATTCACTTCATACTAAACTCCACATCAAAAAATATTTATTTTTTAAAAAATTCTTTTATAAAATTAGCACACAAGCAATATTTATTTATATATTACTGCAGGTCAAAATTAAAGAAAAAACTTTTAAGTTTACATGACATAATTTTATCATTATAATTTAATCTAACTAAAGTTTTTCTGGCCTTAAAATGAAATGCTGTGAAAATTAAACCTGCATAATCTCACAAAAAACTTTATAGCTCTGTATAAGTACTTAAAAGCTGCCAATTTCAGAAAACCTAACTACATAAAATTTTTATAAATCTTCAAAGCAAGAACAAAACTTCCTAAATAAAAAGGCAGCATTTTGAAAGCTTATTGAAAACTTATTATGACTGTCTGCTGACATTTTAAAAAGAAGTAAGATTATATGTAAAATTTATTAAATGATTTCACATTGAATATTTGTCAACAAAGTTTAGTGATCTAGATGAACAGATGGCCAAGGTAATTTATTTCATTTGCAAGCTAAAAAAGATTTCATGGACTAAATGTTTATTCAACTCAAATCCATTAACCTACAAAAATCAGCTTAATAGGAATCTTTAGAGAATAGTGATAGCATATTAATGGAAAACAATTTTTGTACTGGTCAGTACAAAAATTGTTTATAACTGGTTAGTTATAACCTTCTTTTTTTTCCTAAACATGCTGTTATCTCTCAAAAATAAAAGCGCTGAAATTATAAAAACAAGCTCAAGTTTTACAACATGCAAAGTATAACTCCCTGTTTATAATTGAAGTAGTAGATTTTAAAAGGCTAACATTAAAATTACATGCAATTTAAAAAAAAAATTATAATGCAATTAATACTTTTACAAATACTGTACAATTTTATCAATTAAAAGCCAACTTCACAGGTAAATATACCTCATTAAACATTTATGGATTATTTTATTTTATGTAAATATACATAGTGGTTTAGGCCAATGTTGATTTTATGCTAACATTTTTATGTTCTTAAAAAAAAATTGAAAAAGGTTATCTTTAACCTATTGCACTAATAAAATCCACATATAAAATATACTTAATCAAGAAATTAAATTAAAGTTGGATTACAGTTTAAATTATAAAAATTTCTAAGCATTATTTATAGAAAAAATATTCACATAGATAAAATGGCTTTAAAAAAATTAGGCCAAGAAATGATTATTGTAATGAATAATTTTATTAACAAACTTCAGTAAAAGTTCCAATATCCAATGCAAATGTTTTCTGGAAAATCTGATCGAGTAGATTTTTCTTAATATTTGATATTCTATATTCAATCATTAATTGACTCATACATATTGACTCAACATATAGTAGTCTCCACTTATTTTATTTGAATGCTTAAAAAAGTAAGCACCATAAACAAAAACATTTATTTAAAATCATACACAACAAAGTTAATATAAATATACATTAACAAACAGCAGGTTTAATGGGTTGGGTTATCAATCAGAAACTGAACTGTGGTGCTATGTTTAAAGTTATACAAGATAATTTTTTTTATTGTAATTGCTTTCCATATCAATGGGAATCAAGTAAGTATCAGTCTGAGCACAGATGAGACCCAATGACTTACTTTGTTAGGACCAAAAAGCTGCTGATTCATGAACATAGAATTTTTTTTAAATATTCATCATTTTTATGTTATTCTGAAGATAAAAATTAAATGGAGTGGGAAAATTTAATACTATAAACAAAATTTATACAATAATGTTTTTATTTAGTTGTTTAGAAGAAATTACATAACAAACATAATCTCATTGAAACTAATAAGTTAATATTATTCAAATGAAATAAATAACTCAATCCACAAAATTGTAAAAACTTGATTGCAAGGAAATGTTTATAATTTTGAAAGGAATTTTTTTTTTAATTACATCACTGCCCTTACAGCATGTCAAAATATCATAAGATTTTGAGATTTTCTTTTTTGTAAATGTGAGATCTAAAAACAATATAACTACAAAATTTCATTTAAATTGATGCTGATTTTTCAGGAAATATTCTGAGACAGACAAAAGCAACAACCTACTTACTGTACAGACACCACAGTTAAGAAACATCAGGAATACGAGTAGGTAACTGTTCAGTTAAATTATATGCTCTCTTAATCCTCTATTACGGTTGATATCAAGATGAAAAACTTACCAAATCTTTTCCACTTAACCTTAGAAAAACTAAGAGCAGATAAAAAGGCAAAAAAAAAAGATTATGTATGCTAGGCAAATAAGCTAGAATAGAAAAGCACCTAAGTAATACTACAGTATGTTGCATTAATTAACAGACACACAAAATAAAAATAGTTTATCGTATTGGTAACTGTCAAAATTTCAAGTCAAAGAATATTGTGCTATAAACTAATATTGTTAATTATTTTTTAAAAATGCAGTAAAACTACATCATATGAATGAAATTTTTTTCTGTTACATTAGACTGAGCATACATTAAAGATCCACATCAATGTTATTTTGTAGGGATATCTACCCCAATCACTGCTACTTAATCAAACTGGTTATTACCATTTTTTGAACTGGAGTGCTGTTGGATTCTCATCAAACACATCCATAATCACCATTATTTAAAGATGAAGCATTTATAGATTTATAATCATTTTACAATTGGATTCTTTCTAAATCTGATTTTAAAATGCAAATATAGATTTCAAGCACTAATAAATACCATTATTAGTTTAGTTTCAATTATGTAATTTCCAATAATGTAAAATAAATGTGAGTGTGTGTGTGTGTGTGTGTGTGTGTGTGTGTGTGTGTGTGTGTGTATTTATATATATATATATATTCATTTATTTATAGTTTTAAAAAATATATATCTTAAAATAATATTCATTAAATATATTTGTCAACTCATACCTTCTAATACCAGGAAAATTTGGATACTTGGAAACACATTCTTAGAAGCTGAATATTGGAGCTTACACTGTAGTGTTAAATTATAAGATAAATATTTAATAAAAAAGGTATAATATTAATAATAAATAAAAAGTACATGATAGTAATTTTATAATCTGTAGTACATTTATATCACATACATACATAATATTTTTGCAAAAATACAAAACAAAAAATCATAAATTGAATATGCGGTTTAAAGTACAATAATTTTACTCAAAAAATATTACTGGGATTGTCATAATATCTGAATTCTTTACAATTGAATTCATACTAAGTCTTTATTCAATTTTTTTTAAGAAAATAATTCTTAAATACTAAAAAAAGTTATTTAAATTAATAATCTGTGAGAATAATGGTTCCATATCTTCTTAAATATTTAATATCTTTCATTAATAAACATTATGTGTGTTTAGTTATAAATGTTCAAAAAACACACATAACAAGTTTGTGTTTGAAAATAACAAATATCTAGCAGCACACTGCATATTAACTCTTCTGAGCCTGAGATACATTTTTGTGTATATTTTCCATCTCTCAATATTGAGAATTTTCAGCATATTATATAAATCGATTATAGAAAAAAAATGAACTGTTATTTACTTTTTAGTATCATACATATACTTGAAGCTTTAAACTCTTTTAATTTTATGTAATTATTTAATACCTGTTTTAAATCATCTAAATAATATTCATGAATATATTTATATGACAAATTGCCAAAAAAATTATACTCAGTGCCTATCATAAATAAATAAACTGTGGCTTTTAAAAAAGGCATATTTTCATAAGTGCAGAAAAATAATGATTTTAATACATCAAAAAAGCAATCAAAACAATCATAAAAAAAATTAGATGACTCAAAAAACCAAATTAAAAAACAAAAATGAATAATCTAAAAATTACTTTCATTACAATGTCATAAATACATAAATTGAGTAGATATTTCCTAACATACTATTAATGAATCATAGGTAAAAATTTAATCTAAATTGGTGGAAACGCAGAGTGCATGTGATGTATCATTAAGATACAATATCACTTGATTGGCAACGTGTGAAATGTATCATTAAGCTCAAAAGTGTTTTTTTTTTTTAAATCTGGCATAAAATAATCGAACACAACACAAAAATTACAAATGAATTTTTATAATAATAATAATGCACGAGTAATAATATGATAGTCATTATTATCACAATAACGATAATAAAACAAGATATTGCTCATAATATAATAAAACTGATAATAAGAATGCATTTATAATAAATTATGTTAAATATAACGATAAGTGATAATTATGTAATACTGATCAATAGCCTCGCTTAAAAACGAGGAGAACAGTATATTGAAAATATTACCATATCTTTCAAAAAATCAGTCAATCATACACTAAGGCATCTCAAAAAAAAAAATAAAATTATCAATTATGATGTAATGTATCCTCTACTTGTATGATAACATAATTCAAATTTTAGAACAAAATAAAAATATGTGTTTATATTTTTCATAGGAAAAACAGACATACATTGAATAGAAACAGAACAATGGAGATGTTTAGAAGAAAGAATATTTCCCTGTATTTTCTCCTCAAGATATGATATGCCTATAATCCCTCAGAAAATATGTACGAATACATAAAAATTAAACACTCACTATTAATTACTCATAAAATCATTATTTATTATTATAAAATAATTATTAAACAAAATAGTAATGTAATGTGTATCTGTAACAGTAAATTTTTCTGTATAATTAAATATGAGTTTGAAGGAAATATAATAATGAAGAAATTTAATTATTTTAAAATACCTAACTCCAATTCACTGTAATTAGAAAACCATACATACTGATTGATAATGTACAGAATGCACTTATCCCCATCACAATAGTTATGTATTATCAGAGACTGAAACATCAGGATGTACACAAGTCATGCATATATGGTTTACAGGTCAGTAGAAAATAATAATAATAAAACATGCCAGTTGCAATGTCTATCTCACAATCCCATAAATCTCAATTTCTAGTACGTGTACATTATAATGGCACAATCCTTTAGTATGTATACTTTATAAACATCATCTGGAATACAAAACAATATAATTTAAAATAATAAGTACAATTCAGAAACAATCTTACTTCTAATGTACTAATGTTTTTCAATTTGATTAAAATTGAAAACGTTCATACTTACATTGTTTAAAAAATATTTAATATAATTAATCTTCTTTAGAGTTTATTTTAATTTTATTAAAACAAGATGTTACCTTAATAAATAAATAAAAAACAATGTACAAAGTACACGAAATAAAAAAAAGTGAGGGGATTTTGGTTAAATCACCATACATGATACTAATATCATTGAAAATTAAATATTTGGATTTCAACAGAGCCAATATAAATGCAATAATAAGTAATAACAATTAACACTTTTTTTGTACTTCTCAGCATCACAATTAATCATCCAGTTAAGTTTTTGTTTCCTACCTTATCAAAATGTCATGGCAATTGAATATTTGGAACAACAAAGAAAAACATGATTAAATACAGAGATAATGAGAAGCAAGATAGTCTTTGTTATGGAATGTGCTGGACTAAACGTGGAGAATGCAATGAACAAAAAAAGGAAGATAACTCCAGGTTGCTAATCTCATGTAAGGAAAAGAGTGAGAATTAAACAAAAATGATTTAAAGTGAATTTGCTGATATAAAGTTAAATTTTTCACCTCATATTTTTGTTTTCTATAATTTTTTTTCTTTTTATATAACAAAAATGAATTTTAGTATACATGATTAATATTAATAAATAACAAAACCAAATTTATATTTTAAGTTTTGTTTTTATTTATATCAGAGTCAACTTTCTTTTTAGATTTGGTTTCAGTTCACAATTAGAGTTAATAATTTTACATAATTTTCACCACTGATCAGCATGGATAATGACAAAATGATTATTAAATTTAGATAAATGCTAAAAATAATGTTGACATGTCTTATTATTATTAACAACAATTTTAAACTGTCGAGCAAAATTAGTATAATCTTATAATTAAAAGTGTTTCTTTTTAAATATCCTTATAAAAATTTTCTACGTGGTTAAATTTAAAATAATATAAAAAAGTTATTTTTATTTTTTTATCACTTTATTTTCTGGAACATTTAATATACTTTTACATTGATTTGTATAAAAATACGTAAAACTCTATAACAGCAAAACATTGGCAACAAAATGGATTTTTATTACAGTTATATATAAAAAAAAATTGCTTAAGCAAAGTTTATAAATATTACCTACACGATGTAACAGTCAGTTTCAAATTGAAAAAGATGGATACAATGAAATTTTTGCATGGAAGACAAATTTTATATTTGGTGTTTCCATTTCACCATTTTAATAATTATAATTGTATTTTTTTTAAAAAGATGAAAACAGAAACATAATTAATAAAAATTTTATACAATAAAAAACAATTATAAAATTTTTATAATTTTTAAATTTTTTTTTTTTTTTTTAATAATACATACTATCTTTAAAAGGTTTACATTAAGAGAGCAGAAACTTTATACTATATATCTATAAAGTATAAGGATTTCTTTTTTACAACACAACATTTACTACATAAGCCAATTTTTTTTCAAAAAGAAAATGATTGCATGTAATATTGCTTGTTTGAGTTACATTAATATAAATATATTGTTCATAATATTAATAATTATAATAGCAATAATCATAATAATAGTAATAATAATAATATGGACCTTACTTCACTACAGAAAATTATAACAAACATTGTAATAATCTTAAAGTAAATAATATATAATAATTATAATCTATTTTATTTTTTTTCTACAAAAAATCTTTAAAAAAAACAAAAGCTGCTTTTTGAAAGCAGCTCAAATTCACAAATAAAAGAAATACAGATACACAGATACACATGCCTTGAGTAATTAATGGGTTACAAATTAATGGAAGACTAATTATCATTTGTGTTTAAGTGTGTATTTTTACATATCTCTAGAACAGGAGAATCTTTTTGGTTGATTATGAGTTTTGTTATTTACTAACCAATTTGGTTAAGATTTTGTATATAGACAAAACCAATCACACAAACATATATACCGTGTTTTTTGTAACATACTCACAAAATGATGATCTTTCAAAATAAAAACATTCAATTTTCAAACACTTTATTATCATACATTTTTAATGCATCTTCTGTTATTCAGGACATGCAGCCAACCAGCACATTACTGAACAGCTGGACTGAATTACAAAGAAAATAAAATAACGAGCAATAACTTATTCAAATTAACCTGTATATACCAATAGTCTAAATATTAACAAAGACTGAGAAAATTTCAATAATTTAAAGAATTCTTCAAATCCCATGGATTTACTTCAAATATGCTTATGTAACATTTAGGAAGCACTCTTCTTAATGAATAAAGCAGTACTTGATCTTAATTTAATAAGTTCCTGCATATATTGAATAATTTCAGCTTATATTAGTATCAACTTATTGTATCACGCTTGTAATTGCTTTCCTGTGAATTAGATTTTCTTAACTATTGAAAAATCTTATTAAAAAAAAACACTATTTTGTTTGTAAGTGACAAAGAAGATTGATTCTTTATACTATGGTGAATATTTTGTGATTAATTTTGCTAATTAAAATTTCAGCCAAATTGGTTGGAAAATACAAAAAAATAGGTTATGTATTTTCCAACCAATTTGGCTGAAATTTCACATTGATTAATCACAAAATATTCACCATAGTATAAATAACCTCAGTAAAACATAAATCTCTTTGTGTTATACATTACATTCGATATAAATATAGCATTAACTGTATATCATTATTAAAAAAATAGTTCACAGACTACATTAAATAAAATCACTAACAGTTTAGGCAGCAATCTAATGATAATTTCTATTTTCATGATACTTCAAAAAACCTTCTATTTACTTATAAGGTGACACATATGTAAAGTGCATAACCAACACTTAAGGGTACCACAAACCAAATGCTTAATCTTTTATTTTTATATGCAAGTCAGGTAAGTAGCAAAAAAGGATTTAACGGTAATGCCACTACTTTTTGATGAGGAAGGGAAAAAATAAAGCCAAATGTGGACTATAATGTTTTTTCTTTGATCAAAAAGAACATTGCAGGTAATTTCTTATTCTTAATTTGCAACAGATAATAAAATCAAATTTCTCCAGTGCTTGTTAACATCAAGGTGTAAATAAGTATTGTAAATTAAAAATTTCATCTCATGGTTTATGTTTACATGTGTTACTGCTTTATTTTTAAGAAATATATAATACCATATTGCTGATGAGTTCAATTAATCTTACCATACATCAAGTTGGGCATAATGTTTCTAAATGTAGTTCATACAGTCTAAAACATACTTTAATAGTATATAGAGACAATAAGCTCATGGACAAGTACACAAACGTTTATTGAACAGATTGCTTATTTAGTTAATCACTCTTTAATAGAAAAAACACATACTCAACAGTAATATTTCAATAATACTTGGCTGAGAGCAAGTGTTGATCAAAGAGTAGATTAAAACTTTAAAAAACTAAGGAGAAATAAAAATATTAACGACTTTCATATTTTAATTCAACAATTTAAATGAATAAATAAACAAAATATCAATAACATTCCTGCACAATAAATTTTAGCTACTCAAGAACAGTGCATCAGAGCGATAATAATAATAATAAAAATATTACTTAATGTACAATAAAATATACCAAAATTTTAAATACTTTTGTTTAACTAAACAATTTATTGTAACAAAATAGTCAACCATCAGAAAACAACTCGCATGACATGTAAACAAATATGTGCATGGGCATGAAAGCATGTATTTATATACATTTTCATGCCTATATACGCTCACACACACACACACACACACACACACACACACACACACACACACATACACACACACACACACAAACCACTCTCAATTTATTATTTAGGACAATAATACTTTTTGTGATTTTGTAAATCACATTTTACTAACAATCTTACAATTATAACTTAAATTACTTTTTATATATATATAAATGTATATATATATATATATGTATATATATATATATATATTTATAAATATATACATAAAAATTGAGGAAACTGGAAGTAAATCCACTGGAAATAATCATCTACAAAATAGAAAATTAAAAAAAATCTGGATTTTTAAAAAAAATCAGATGAGAACAGAAAAAATTTAATTTTTTGATACAAAATATATGTATATATATATATTATATTAAATAACAATTCTGGTTCAAAAAGAACCAAATATGCGTTTTATATATTAAAATTCTTTCTTCACAAGGGTTTATCAACATGTAACTAACTCATATAATTATATAATGATTGTTTTAAATAATGTACATCAAAAGGGCTACACAATTTTCACTGTCAGTTCATCAATAGATAACTTGCTTATACTGGGCCTTTCACTTTAATGTTACACTGTTTATTTTTAACCACAATCACACATGTATGCACGATACCTCTTATGCAAGAAAAAGGCACATAGTAGTTCCTGAAATAATATTCATAAAATATTAATTGGCAACATAAATTAATCAATTATAAATTTTTTAAATAAAATACAGAAAATTCCATATTTCTGATTAAAAGATACTTTTAAATAAATGTTAAAAATGTATAAAGATAATATAAATGAAAATAAATATAAAGATAAAATGAAAAAAAAAACAGAATGATAAGGGAGGGACAAATTAAAATATTGTTACTACAAGAACATAATTAAATAAAAGTCTGAAGACAGACATTTTTTTTGGAAATGACTCGTACAGAAGAGTAAAAGTGTAATATAAACAAACTTTAACAATCTACATCTAAGGACGTTTAGAAAAAATATAACAATAGCAGAATATGAGAAAAACTTTTTATAACAGCTTGTATACATAACATCTAAACATTATAAGGATCTTTCAAATAAGTAAAGACACAAACACCTCAATAAAAAATATAAAAAAATGTAGGATGATAATTTCAAAACATAATCTGGCATCCTTATCATAATTTTAAATTGCTGATGGGAAACTATTTTAATACACAAACTATTATCAACCATTCAAAACTGACAAGTCATTTTGAAAAGTGCATTTTTGAAGAAAGATTCTGGCTTCGGAAGATTAAAACCATACAAAATTATTTTCAGATGCTCAAACAGTACATTAAAGATCTATGAACTGAGGGAATTTTTCAAAGTGAATTGAATAGTTAAAAAACAGCCAATAAGTGTTACTGATAACTAACATAACAGATAACCAATTGAACTTTCAATTACAGCTCTGGAATCAATCTTATATCAATGAATTTACTTAAAGGAACAGGTGAGTTACAGTGCAAAGAATAGCTGAAAATGTTAATACAGGCATAGATAAAGTTGACTGAATTAATCACGGCCAACTGAACAACTGTAAAATAAATGAAAGATAGGTTCCACAACAGATTACTGGTAATCATAAAAAACCCCGACCGTGTACAGAGAACTAAAAACTATGCTATATAACTGAAGGATGTACAGCTTTGTAAAATTTTTAGAACAGTGATGACGTGATAAAACCTGAATCCATTATCATGAGCTTGCATTCAACCAACAAAACATTGAGCAGTTCTCCAATCAGAAAAAATTAAGACATAGTCATTCAGTAAAGTGATGCAAATAATTTTTTGTGGTGCTAAATGCCCAATTTTGTGAATTCTGGAAGGTAAACTTGAAAACTAAAACCTACAATATGGAAAAAATAGATGTAGTTAACAGAAAAAAGAGGCGTTTCTTTTATAGGAAAATACTCATTCATACACTGTGTAATCAACAACTGAAATTATTAAAAATTCAGGTAGGAGGCTCCCTTACAATCACTTTAAACCAGACCTAGCCCCATCATATGCCTTTTGTTTGGATTTTGCAGAGTCACATGTGGAGTCAAGTTTTCAACAGAAATAAAAACAAATGCACAAATCTGGCTCAAACTTCAAAACAAAGAACTCATTACTGCTTGCTTAGTTAGCAGTGCAGAGAAAGGATGGAAAAAGCGTTTAATTTTAGCTGGTCATTATACTGAAAAATTGGCAAGTCTAATGACTTGCCAAAGTCATTAAATATTTAAATTTATTAAATTAAAACAACAGTCATTTGCCTCTTTACTTAATGGGAGTGACCCTTAAAATAATACAGATTTATTTTACAAAATACAATTTGTCTAAACTATATTACAAATATCATCAATTTAACATATAATTAATGTAACTTACCAGTGGCACAAATTACTAATCAGTGGTCTCCCCGTAAGAGTTCCATTAACAGATTAAAGCTAGGCCCCTCTCCTTCCTTATTCTTTATAGATAACATTTCCTTACCCACCTACAAAAATTAAATACGTGTATAATAAAAGTCACAGAATAAAAGAAAAAAAAAAACTCTAACTGTATAACACCATTTAGGGTAAAACAGAACTTAAGATCAATACGAAAACCACACTAAAAAATCAAATTATGTTTTATCACTCTTGTTAGTTAATGCAGTCTGCTTCTTTTTTTAGCTTAATCTTCATCATTGTTAAGGCACTTATATATTAACAACAGCTTGAAATTTCTCATCTCAAGAGATATCACAACTATTTGTTACCAAACTATGATTTTAACTCCTACTCGTTAAAAACTGCTGCTGTTAAAATCTTCATGTAATGAAGGAAAAATTTACATGAAACTTACATACAAACTTCATGAAATGAAGGAGAAAATAGTATGAAGAAAAAAATTAAGATTATGTAAAAATATGGTCAACAAGCAGCCAGAACATAGTTGTGGCTGGGTAGAACAGCAAATAGTTGTTCAATCTTTTATTAACAAGATGATGCTACTTAATCTCAGTAGATATACTTATCTGTCCTTTCACAAGTTTTAACATTTTTTTATTTTATTTTTAAATTTAAAATATCTCAACTGATTGTAAACACAATTAAAGTTGGCAACAGGTTTTGTTCTATCTGAGGCTCTATAATAATATATCTAAAGATAATAATTGTCAGCCAAGTTTATAATTCTGGTACAAATTAATATCCTGAAAACTGTATACAACTTTAGAATTAAATTTTTACTTAATACACCACCTATGATCTTGAAGTAGGTATTATTATATTAACAGAACTAAAATCAATGAGTTAATATATGGTAAAATGAAAATATAATAAATTATCATATGAAAAAGTACTGAATGAACATAAAAGTATTATATAGTATCTGCATAGCTCATGTAAAAACTCATTTTTTATAATTTACTTTTAACTTTTTTACTTACTAACAAAAAAATTGTAAATAAAAAAGTACCCTTGTTTATATTATCAGTAAGCAAAACTAAGCTCTATCTGTACATATTAAATTACAATTAATACCTATGTTAAAAAAGAATGAAATAGTTATGAAATTATCAAAAATATTTGATATCAGCAATGCTTCAAACATAGACAATAAAAAATTAAAAACTTGAGAATTGTCTAAATCCAATTAATATTGTTGTAGGTGCCACATTTACAAAATTGATTGTTTAGCCAAAATCTGTGGACTAGAATCAATATGTTTGGTGGAGCAAATCAGAAACTCTACTATTAGAAAAAGTATTAATGCTAAATGAAGAAAATTTTAAGTAGATTTTACGTCATATTCAATATTAAAAATTAATATTTATGTTCTTGCTCCTCTACCCTTAATCAAATATGACCAATAACTGAAAAAAAAAACTGTTTATCTGGGCTTTCATGATCTGATAACTAGCATTCTATATCTGTTCTTAATACAGCATAACTGACTAATCAAACAATTTGACTAATAAATAACTTCAATGATTAAATCAATAAAACACAATTTTTATTCATGTATAATGAGATACTATCAGTACAAAGGTCTCCAATAAAAAACAAATAAAACATGAAATATAATACCTTATCCCGTGCGGAGTTTTGGCAAAACAGTTTTGTGATGTAAGGGTTTTCAAAGTTTTGACACGAATTCAGATCATTTTTTAGTATTAGGGAAGACTGACTTGTATGCCTGATGGTATCATCCATCGGGTTTTGCTGCACAGAAAAACAGTAGTAGTGAAGGAGAAACTTTCAAAGTATCTTTTTTGCGTGATGGAGGTGTGAAATGTTTGTATCTTAATAGATAGATAAGTGTCTCTACTGAAGAAGATAGAGATAGAGAATGGGAAAATGTAGAGAAGTCTTTAAAACAAGCTGCCCATTAAGCTCTTGGAGGTTATAAGCGACAAAACAAAAAGAAAAGTTTACAGGAGTGGAATGATGAAATTAAGATGCTATTTCTAGGAAACAAAAGGCTTATATTAAATGACTGATTAATCCCACGCAACAGAATAGGAATGACTATAAAAGAGTAAGAAATTATGTTAAACTCGGTGGTAGGCAGGCTCATCAAACTTCTTGGAAAAGATTAATTGCTAACGTTGAGGATGATCTGTATGGCAGGCAAGAGCTAGCTTATAGATTTTTCAGGTCAATGGGACAAACACAAAGAGAACGTGTGCAAATATATTGTGTGTCAGAGGAGGAGTTGATAAAGCATTATGTGGGTCTATGGTATGATGAAGTTTCCCCTAATTCTGAATTTGTTGACTGTTCCGACTGTCATGTCGATGATATCATCACAGATGAGCTTACAAGCCATTAAGAGTCTAAAAAATTGGAAAGCAACAGGTTTAGATGGTGTAAATACTGAAATTATAAAATATAGTGGCTTGTTCTTTCATTTGAGGTTATTACACCTTTACAACATGTGTTGGAAGATACACCGAATGCCACAAGCCTGGGCTTCTTCAAACGTAATATCTATTTATAAGAAAGTACTAAAATTAGAGCCAGGAAATTACTGAGCGATCAGTCTTCTTAATGCTGCTTATAAATATTATCCCTTTATTTTTAATCAGTGCTTGCGAGCAGTAACAGATTATTTGATTGGAGAAGAGCAAAAGGGGTTTTTGCCAAGGTCGATTGTGTGTAAGTGCAGTTTTTGTTTTATCCCACATTATAGAAAAGCAGTATGAGTATAATTATGAAACTCACATGGCTTTTATAGGCTGGAAAAAAGCTTTTGATAACATTCAGAGGCTCATGGTATGGGATATAATGCTTAGAAATGGATATCAGAGATATCTTGTAGCGGCTATTGCTAGAATATATGTTGATACAACCATAGTGATTTCTTACAGTGGAAATAAAATAACAGGAAAATTAAAGATCAATAAGGGAGTGTGAAGGTTGCCCAATGTCTCTGACACTTTAGTATGTATGTGGATAAAATCTTAAAGACTTGGAAACATCAGGTTGACTCGGACATTAGGCTTTGTGATTGTACTGACTTTATTGTATGTAGATGCCACCGTAATTATTTTTGATAGTGAGGATAAATTACAACTTGCAATTTATATCCTAAATCAAACAAGTAAGCAATTGGGTATGAAAATCTCGCCTGCAAAATCAAAGATTATGGCTTTTAAAGGTAAATGGCCAATATGCTCAAAAATAATCTTGGAACGATATCAGTTTTTAATTATCTTGGTTGTGATCTATCACACAACAGAAACACAGATGTCGATAAGAAGCTGAGCCAATTTGGGGGAGTGTGTGGTTTAATACACAGGATGTTAGGGAAACAGGCCAGACAATAGACTCAGTTAAGATTCTACAAAATAATGGCCCTGTGCCTATTCTTATGGTAATGAAGTGTGGGTTTTGTGGAGTTGGGATGAGTCACGTATTCAGGCTGCTGAGATAAGGTTTATAAGAGCAGTCAAAGGATGTACTCAAGTAGGCCAAATAAGGAATGAGGAGATAAGAAGACAGCTAAGTGTGATGCCACTATTACTGGGTACATTAAAGGAATATCGTAAAAGACGGAGTGACCATTTGATGCATATGCTGCTTTGTAGACTTCCTTCTCAAGTAAGGAGGTACAAACCTGGGGAAAGAAGGTATATAAGATACCCAAGAAAGTGATGGATGACGGAACTGGTCAATGAGACTAATCCATGATGGATGATGATAATTTATAACCATGAATAAAATGCTATTATTTTTTTTTAGTTACCTGACATGTACGTTGGAGATCTGGTATTCTTAATAACAATTCTCCAAATTTTGATGGAATATCTGGATAATGTGCCAATGTATAATGCTGTAAAGCTTGTAATGCCTTTTCTTGAGAAGCCCGTACCTTTTCTGGTTCTCTTAAATCACTTGCATCTGAAATAAATCAATAAATAAATCAATTGCATCTGAAATTTATATTTATTTTTTATTAAAAAAATAAATATAAATTTAGCATATCAAATCAGTAAAAAGTAAAATTTCTGTATTACCTTTATATATTTTCTACAATAAGAAAATCAACACCCTTTCCTGAAGTATATTAAAATAAATAAATATATATATATATAAGAGGTCTGTTCAGAAAATAGCCAAACATTTTTAATTATGTGAAAACGGAGATATTTAGTGATGTGTGGTTGGCAGCATTGTGTTCCACATAACCTCCTCTGTAACCACATGTTCTTGAATTATTGATATCTCGTTTAGTTTTAGTGTTATTGTTATTTGAGTGTAAAGTGTTAACATGTTAATAGCAATTTTCGGGAGCAACAATACAATGTAAAATTTTATGTGAGACTGTGGAAACTTTCACAGAAACATTTTATCTATTGAAACAAGCTTACAGAGATGATGCTCTGGGTCATACGCAATGTAATAATTGGTTTTCATGATTTAAAAGTGATCATCAGTCAATCAAAGATGACCCTCGACCAGGAAGGCCTTCAACTTCAACTGATGACATCCGCGTTCAGAAAATCAATGAACTGGTGCATGCAAATTGTCAATTGACTGTCAAAGAACTTGCAGAAGATGTTAGCATATTGAATGAATCATGTCATGACATTTTGACTGAAAAATTGTACTGCATGAGTTGCGGCAAAGTTTGTTCCTAGTCTGATGACCAAACAGCAGAAAGAACATCGAGTGGATGTATGTCGGCAACTTCTTGAACAAGCCGATGACAATTAAACATTCATGCAAAGGATTATAATGGGAGACAAAACCTAGGTTTACAACTATGATATGAAGACAAAAGTTCAAACATCAAAAAATTATATATTCGGAAATCCCTACTGACACTTAAAAAACACATTGCACTCAAATAACAATAATACAAAAACTAAACGAGATATCAACAATCCAAGAATATGTGGTTACAGAGGTTATGCAGAACACAATGCTGCCAGCTGCACATTACTAAATATCTCTGTTAGTGCACAATATATATATATATATATATCTATTAAATAAACCACCTAATACAGAATATTGAGATAAGAAATATTTTATCTTAATTTTTCATGAAAGTACTTTCAGGATCCAGCATCGTCAGTCATAACTGAAATAATTCTGTAATTGCATAATAAATATAAAAATACTAAAATAATGACAATTGGGTATTTATTGTTTTTATCTTTTATTGTGCAATAATGTAATTATATAAAATGCCGGATAGCACAAGCTAAACGAGCCTTCAGTAAGAAATATAATTTGTTTACATCAAAAATTAATTTAAATCTCAGGAAAAGATTTTTGAAAGTGTATGTTTGGAGTGTCGCTTTATATGGAAGTGAAACTTGGACAATCGGAGTATCTGAGAAGAAAAGATTAGAAGCTTTTGAAATGTGGTGCTATAGGAGAATGTTAAAAATCAGATGGGTGGATAAAGTGACAAATGAAGAGGTATTGCGGCAAATAGATGAAGAAAGAAGCATTTGGAAAAATATAGTTAAAAGAAGAGACAGACTTATAGGCCACATACTAAGGCATCCTGGAATAGTCGCTTTAATATTGGAAGGACAGATAGAAGGGAAAAATTGTGTAGGCAGGCCACGTTTGGAGTATGTAAAACAAATTGTTGGGGATGTAGGATGTAGAGGGTATACTGAAATGAAACGACTAGCACTAGATAGGGAATCTTGGAGAGCTGCATCAAACCAGTCAAATGACTGAAGACAAAAAAAAAAAAAAAATGTAATTATTTCATTCATGACTGAGGATGCGGGATCCTGAGAAAGTACTTTCATGAAAAATTAAGGTAAGATATATCTTATGTCAATATTCTGTACTAGGTGGTTTATTTAACAGAATTTATATAAACAGTAAGTGGCATTTATAGTGACATTGGATATAATGACATATCAGATATAGTGACCAAAAACTTGTCTCTTGGTTAGTTTGGTATGCTTTTAATACATAAATATTGCATGTATATTGTTCATAATTACATCAGCGGTTGTAGTGACATATCAGTTATTATGACTTATTTTTTCTACTGTAATGCAACATTTTATTACTTATGACAGATGGAAGTGTTGACAGTTAAAATGAGTCACCATTTTCTTTTTACCTGCATAAATACTATAGCTCTTGTTTTTTTTATCTTCTTCCTGTACCAACCAGATTATTGTAAACTGAAGCGGCCACATTCAGTTGTTACTGATCTTTTGCTGTGAGCGTAACATATCATGCGGATATAGAATTTTATTTTGTGTATCTTGTATAATTCATTTAATAGTGATTTAATTATGGCTTCGCAAAAAATATTCACGATAGAGGAAAAGGTGCACATTATCTGGGAGTTAGAGAATTGTAAAACTAATAAGGACATTGCCCAAGAATTAGGCGTAGGTCATTTGACAATATCAGTGACATGGAAGAACGGTGAAAAAATTAAGAAAATTTTGAAACAAATTCTATGAAATCAAAAAGTTTTGATTTCCTAGTCAACATAATGATGTAGACCAAATGCTGTTAAAATGGTTTAAATACCAGAGGGCTAGTGATATCCCTATTAGCGGCCCTATATTGCAAACAACGGCGAATGATTTTTCTGAAAAATTCAGTAAACCACGTGAAATATCTTCAGCTTGGACTATGGTTTCATTAGCGTCACAATATTGTGTCAGGGAGAATAAGCGACGAGGTTACAGCAGTTCCAACTGGTGTGTCAGAAAAATGGCTAGAAACCATTTGGCCAAATTAAAAAGAGGGCTATTCAGATGAAAAAAAATCTATAATATGCTGGGGAATCCAGTCTTTTTTTTTAAACTGATGCCAGAAAAAACCCTTGGCTTAAAGGCGAAACTTGTTTGGGGGGAAAATTACCAAAAGAAAGACTAACAGTGCTAATTGCTACAAATATGACTGGAACTGACAAAAAAAAAACTTCTGGTTATAGGGAAAAGTGTGAACCCCAATGTTTTAAAAATTTGAAATCGCTTCCTGTTATGTACAAAAGTAACAAAGTTTGGATGACAAGTGATACCTTTATGTCTTTGTTACAAAAATGGGACTGTGAATTAATGATCGAAAAGACAAAATATTGCTGCTCATTGACAACTCTCCAGCTCATCCAAACATCAAAAATCTTTTGTGTATAAAGTTAGTGTTCTTGCCACTGAAAACAACAGCAGTCTTACAGCCCTTAGATCAAAGCATGATCAAGTTGGTAAAGTCCACTACAAAAAACATTTAATTTTAAAAATGATAAGGATTTAGATCAAAAAAAGGAAACACAAATAACTATTCTGGATGCTATAATTATCTTAGAAAGATCATGGAATGAGGTTTCAGTGCTGACTGTAAATAATTGCTTTCAACCTGCAGGATAATTACCACAGGCTGGCGAAGTTACTGACGCCACATGCGAAGAAGAATCTTTAGTGGAATGGGGCAATAGTCTACAAAACCAATTGTTGTCAAATGCATTGTTTGAAGATTATCAAGAAGTTGACAAAGATTTAGAAACACATGAAAATGTAACAGATGAAGATGTAGTGGCTTCAGTACTAACAGAAATAGAGAGGGTAATGACAACAATGGTAACAATAGCAACAACAATGAAGAGATCAACCTGCCAAATTTTCCAGAAGTTTTAGCAGCAATGAAAACCGTTTGCCAGTTTCTCAATTTTATAGAAATTGCTAATGAAGAAACAAAGAGTGTTTGTTTTGATTTAGAAAAGACCTTCAAAAACTGTATTACAACATGAAATGTTTGAAACAAAGCAAAATAACCAATTTTTTGCAGAAAAATAAATTTTTACAATTTTTCTTTATCTTCTTTTACTCTATATTTATTATTGCATAGTTTTGTTTTTTCCATACTATTTTATTATGGAAATAAATTATTATTATTATTTTACTGGTTTTTTTTTTGTATTCAGTCATTTGACTGGTTTGATGCAGCTCTCCAAGATTCCCTATCTAGTGCTAGTCGTTTCATTTCAGTATACCCTCTACATCCTACATCTCTAACAATTTTTTTTACATATTCCAAACGTGGCCTGCCTACACAATTTTTTCCTTCTACCTGTCCTTCCAATATTAAAGCGACTATTCCAGGATGCCTTAGTATGTGGCCTATAAGTCTGTCTCTTCTTTTAACTATATTTTTCCAAATGCTTCTTTCTTCATCTATTTGCCGCAATACCTCTTCATTTGTCACTTTATCCACCCATCTGATTTTTAACATTCTCCTATAGCACCACATTTCAAAAGCTTCTAATCTTTTCTTCTCAGATACTCCGATTGTCCAAGTTTCACTTCCATATAAAGCGACACTCCAAACATACACTTTCAAAAATCTTTTCCTGACATTTAAATTAATTTTTGATGTAAACAAATTATATTTCTTACTGAAGGCTCGTTTAGCTTGTGCTATTCGGCATTTCATATCGCTCCTGCTTCGTCCATCTTTAGTAATCCTACTTCCCAAATAACAAAATTCTTCTATCTCCATAATCTTTTCTCCTCCTATTTTCACATTCAGTGGTCCATCTTTGTTATTTCTACTACATTTCATTACTTTTGTTTTGTTCTTGTTTATTTTCATGCGATAGTTCTTGCGTAGGACTTCATCTATACCATTCATTGTTTCTTCTAAGTCCTTTTTACTCTCGGCTAGAATTACTATATCATCAGCAAATCATACCATCTTTATCTTTTCACCTTGTACTGTTACTCCGAATCTAAATTGTTCTTTAACATCATTAACTGCTAGTTCCATGTAAAGATTAAAAAGTAACGGAGATAGGGAACATCCTTGTTGGACTCCCTTTCTTATTACGGCTTCTTTCTTATGTTCTTCAATTAATACTGTTGCTGTTTGGTTCCTGTACATGTTAGCAATTGTTCTTCTATCTCTGTATTTGAACTCTAATTTTTTTTAAAATGCTGAACATTTTATTCCAGTCTACGTTATCGAATGCCTTTTCTAGGTCTATAAACGTCAAGTATGTTGGTTTGTTTTTCTTTAATCTTCCTTCTACTATTAATCTGAGGCCTAAAATTGCTTCCCTTGTCCCTATACTTTTCCTGAAACCAAATTGGTCTTTTTCTAACACTTCTTCCACTCTCCTCTCAATTCTTCGGTATAGAATTCTAGTTAAGATTTTTGATGCATGAGTAGTTAAACTAAATGTTCTGTATTCTTCACATTTATCTGCCCCTGCTTTCTTTGGTATCATGACTATAACACTTTTTTTGAAGTCTGACGGAAATTCCCCTTTTTCATATATATTACACACCAGTTTGTATAATCTATCAATCGCTTCCTCACCTGCACCGCGCAGTAATTCTACAGGTATCCCGTCTATTCCAGGAGCCTTTCTGCCATTTAAATCTTTTAATGCTCTCTTAAATTCAGATCTCAGTATTGTTTCTCCCATTTCATCCTCCTCAACTTCCTCTTCTTCCACTATAACATCATTTTCTAATTCATTTCCTCCGTATAACTCTTCAATATATTCCACCCATCTATCAACTTTACCTTTCGTATTATATACTGGTGTACCATCTTTGTTTAACACATTATTAGATTTTAATTTATGTGCCCCAAAATTTTCCTTAACTTTCCTGTATGCTCCGTCTATTTTACCAATGTTCATTTCTCTTTCCACTTCTGAACACTTTTCTTTAATCCACTCTTCTTTCGCCAGTTTGCACTTCCTGTTTATAGCATTTCTTAATAGACGATAGTTCCTTTTACTTTCTTCATCACTAGCATTCTTATATTTTCTACATTCATCCATCAACTGCAATATATCGTCTGAAACCCAAGGTTTTCTATCAGTTCTCTTTATACCGCCTAAGTTTGCTTCTGCTGATTTAAGAATTTCCTTTTTAACAATCTCCCATTCTTCTTCTACATTTTCTACCTTATCTTTTTTATTCAGACCTCTTGCGATGTCCTCCTCAAAAATCTTCTTTACCTCCTCTTCCTCAAGCTTCTCTAAATTCCACCGATTCATCTGACACCTTTTCTTCAGGTTTTTAAACCCCCCAATCTACATTTCATTATCACCAAATTATGGTCGCTATCAATGTCTGCTCCAGGATAAGTTTTGCAGTCAACGAGTTGATTTCTAAATCTTTGCTTAACCATGATATAATCTATCTGATACCTTGCAGTATCGCCTGGCTTTTTCCAAGTGTATATTCTTCTATTATGATTTTTAAATTGGGTGTTGGCAACTACTAAATTATACTTCGTGCAAAACTCTATAAGTCGGTCCCCTCTTTCATTCCTTTTGCCCATCCCGTATTCACCCACTATATTTCCTTCCTTGCCTTTTCCAATGCTTGCATTCCAATCTGCAACTATTATTAAATTTTCATCTATACTGTATTACTTTTCATTTTACTGTATTACAAAAAAAAGTATGACTAAGTTACATAAACATCAGTTATTGTGACTGTCGGTTATAATGACCTAAAATCATTGGTTCCTTGAAGGCCACTATAAACAATATTTACTGTAATTTAATATCAGAAGAATAATATAAATCTTAAAAGACTTAATTTCAGTAAAGTAATATATATATATATATATATATATATATATACATACATAATACATACAAAATTTTATACATTTTAAAAGTAATATAAACAGATACAACAGTAATATAAAAAGTATAAATAGATGTAAAGAAAAAATAACTCAATCTGATTTCATTTAATTAATTAATTGTAAGAATAAATATAGATCGTAGGTGAAATAGCTATGACATATATTTAATAAATATCTACTTCAATGTAAAACTGAAACATAAGGTTTGAAATTTATGACTGATGAGTTTTAAACCATCTTGAAGGGGATTTTAAGAATCTAATTTCTTCAGATTGCTAATAATTTCTGGCATAGAAGTATTATGTGGGCACTAGGCACTGTTACAATAAATATGGGATACAAACTTGTTTGTGCTTAAACTATTGCAATAGGATCAGTAGTATGACAAACCAGAGTAATGGATTTCTCCCAATTAAGAAGAAAGATAAAATAATAATAATGAAAAGAAGAATTTAGATGGAACTAAACAGGATTCTTTCTGAGAATAAAGATGCAGATATTGAAAATTATTATGCTTTAACAATTTAAGAGACAAGTTGCTGTACTGGTTCTGCAGGCCAGGGGATATAAACACTGCCAGGGACCAGCAGAAACAGAGTATAGTGAGGCTGAGTTTGGTGCAGTTGTAACAACAATCAATAACAGACTGTAGTTCAGAAAGGCCATGTTAGGCGCAGTGCTTTATTTAAAATAGGCACTGCAGGTCACATGATAAATATTGTGTATGGAAATAAAAAATATTTTCAGCTGGTTATATCTCTCTTGTCAACAATGTAAATGGTATATTCTTTTTGGACTTTGTACACAACAATTTAACAGTGATGATCTAGGTTATGATCTTTGTTGATAATAAAACAAAATAAGATTAAAAACTAAAAGTTTAATAAAAACAAGTTTTTTATTTTAATTCAATTTTAATTTGTGTAAATTGATTGAAATCATCTAAACACACAAGATTAACTTCTATATTTGTGTAATTTGCCTAACTGAAAAAACATCTTAATTTTAAAATGTTATTAGCAAATAAACTACTTAAATAACTGTTCATATTCATTCAAGAACCATTTTAAAGAAATTAAACTATCTTAAACAGTAATATAAGATAACCGCATGAGAATATTTTAACAGGTAAAATATTAATTAGTAACCTTACTATACTAAAAAAAAAGTGTCACTTGCAGGAAAAATTGGTCAGAATGGGAATGAATCTACCATTTGGTACATAATTATTACAAAAAATTTATACATGTTTAAAAAAAATCATCTCACCTGATGTAAGGAGAACAATAACCTTCATAGCAACATATTCATATCTATCGACTCTCAGTCTTCGAAGATGCTCTGTAAAGTTGAGCATTCTTTCGATGGCTGGGCCAAGACCCAACTCTCTGGCTTGTCCTAATGATATACATTTACCAAGAGAAACTCTAATCTCCCCAGGTGAACTCATGGATCGAAAACAACAAGAAAATAGCAACAATTCACACCATGCATTTATTAATAAAGATATTTGATCGTCTATCTGTAAACAAAAAAAAAAAGAAGTTATCCTGATTAGTTAATTTACAATTTTACACACACGAAATTATTTTTTCACACATTTTAAATGAGAAAATATAATAATAAAAATTTTATCATATAAAAGAAAAATAATACCTCTGATATAATAACACCAGTCTTATTTAAATCATTAATTATCCTTTTAGAAAATAAAAATTAATCCAAAAACATTTCTATAACTTTTTCAGTTACAATTATAATAAAAACATCCAGTGTTATTATGGCCTCATAAAACTTAGACCCTATTATATTAACTGTTCTGTAAGTCCAAACTTGCAACATGAATGTTTCTTAGATCATCACCATCCACCACTTTAAAAGAATGTTCCTTTCTTTCATAATATAATTTTTATTAATGTCTGAGTTATCAAGTTTTTCTACTATTGGGATATAAAAATACATATGGTAACATGGTTTCATGGAAGATGTCTTGGAAAGATTACAAGTAAACTAATAGAAATAGCAAGTGATCATAACCAAAATTACAATAAATTGTTTTTTTAGAAGCCTTTTTATAAATTGTTTTATTAATTTACAAATTAATATTAACATTTATAAAAGTATTACTTACATGTTTATATTAAGTGCTGGAAATGTCCACTATGATTTTCAATGCATGCATCAACATGTTTTCTTATACTGTACGTGACCTTTTTTAGTGTGGCAGCAGTGATATTTGATATACAGTCCTCAATATTTTGTTTAAGTTCAACTGTAGCAGGTTGTTTGAGTACACATTATCTTTCAAAAAGCCCCACACATAAAAATTAGAAGGACTCAGGTCCGGTGAACGTGGTGGCCATAGACCACAAGAAATTATCTGGTCATTGAAAAAATTGCATACTACTGTTTGCTGTGTGTGCAGTTACTCCATCTTGTAGTAGCCAGCAATCACATTCATCAGCATGTATTAGAGCTATAAACTGCATGATTATTTCTTGATACTGTTCAGCTGTGATGGTCTCCGAAAAAAACATAGGCCTGACAATTCTCCAGCAAGATACACCACACTCCATTTTTTTGCGAATGTAATGGCTGTTCATGGAACACATGTGGGTTCTCTGAAAGATCATATTCTGTAATTCTGACTATTAACATATCTGCTAAAATGAAACCAAGCTTCATCATTGAAAAAAACCTTGTCTAGAGCAGATATGTAATTTCAAATAGAACTTCTAAACCACCGACAATACTGCATTTATTTCTCCTTATCTGGTTCTTGGAGCTGATGACTTACGTTAATTGTATGGATGTAATTTTGGAACTTTACTAGCCTTATGAACACTTCTGTAAGACAGCCCAATCTGGCTAAAAAGTTTTTGAAGAGACTTTTTTGGAAAACAAAGAAGTGTTTCATTTATTGTCCAGACTGTCAACAGTTAAAACACTTGGACGGCCGGTACATTTAGTCATGCACACTACCTGTATCTCGAAAACAATTAAATAAAGGACACATACTGGATTTGTTTGGTACATTAGCATTTGGAAAAGCATTTAAAAAATCTTCTTGACATTTCTCGTATGATTTCAATTTGCAGTAACTCACAACAATAAAGACATTTCTGCTCGGACTAAGGTGCCACGCCCACTGTTAGTCAGAGGCGTGATTCTAGCAGTGCTACCATGCACTATTCTGTCACACAAAAAATTACCATAATTAAAATATCTTTTATAAATTTAACTGTCATTACTACAAGGCAGAAAAATTTGGGTTGTGTGACTTTACGACCACCCGTAGATTCATTTAAACAGGTTACCAAAATAATTCATGGGATACTCATGAGCATTTAACAAAAGTAGAATGACACACTATAACATATAACTTATCAGTTTTCATTACATGGTGAGGTATGGTATAACTAAGTATGATAAAGTTGCCAGCCTCTGTGGCACAAATGGTAACATCTCGACCTTTCATCCGGAAGTCCTGGGGTTTGAATCCCGGTCAGGCATGGCATTTTCACATGCTACAAATCATTCACCTCATTCTCTGAAGCAATACCTAATGGTGGTCCCGGAGGTAAAAAAAAATACTATGAAGTAACCTTGTAGTATTTGCTTAGGTTACTCTGGAGGATTTAATTTTTATAAACACCATGTTTGTAAAAATTTCCAACACTGTTTGTAAACAAAAATGTTTCTATGAATATTCTTAATAAAATTTTAAAGACTTTTAATCAGTCATTTCTAAGATAAATGTTATATAACGAAATAGAATTGAGCAAGTTAACAATTAGAAAGTTTTGAATTTTTATATAAGAACTTGCTCATCAAAATTTTGATACTATTTAATATGAATATATAATTTGTCACCAAATTTATTAATTCAGAAATAAAATGAGCTTAATTTAAACTTACTGATATGTTCTTGAAAAGAGGTAATGATTTACACCACTTCACTATTTTGTAAAGACGGTGGTCGGCTATGTTGCATAGATTGGATAGAAAATCTGGCCCGGTTGCTGTAGCTGAATTTGACATCCTACTTGGCCTCGACTCCTGCTCATTATATTGCCATAGGTGTTCTACTTCCATTATTTCCTATTTAAAAACAAACATTTATTTCAAGTGATGAGATAAAAATACTCTTTGTAAATTAAAAAAAAAAATGCGTTTCTCATTAGCACAACCATAATTTTACAGCCAAAGAAACTAATCAATATTCTCATCCGTGCAAAAAAAAATTCTGTATAATTTAAAAAAGAGTTGATATTTTTTTATAAAACTTTCAGACCAAGATAACTGATACCTACCTAGGACCAAGATACCAACCTTCTTTTACCAGAACTTATTCTGTAAATTGTGAAGGATATACATATGCTAGAATACTACTTCAAAATTTTCTTTTTAAATTTTAATATATCATAGGCAAAATTAAGATAAACATTTTTTATCAAAAAGGTTTTTCTAAGAAATGAAATTATATCTGAGTGAATAAGAAAAAATCATTATTTGCTGTTTTCTAAAAGCAATTATTTGAATTAAACCAGCAGCGAAATAATTTAGTGAGGGATACTGCTTCAATAATGCAGATAATTTAAATAAAATGAAGTATAAACAAATATTTAAATATTTAAAAGTATTATAAATATGTTTTAAGATTGACAAAGGTACAAAACTACAACAAAAGTCATGGAAGTCAACTCTCACTAATCTACACTAACAATCAGTAAGTAAAAATATTAATATGTAACAATACTATTACATATTAATTTTTGGGTTTGATTCCTTGGGTCTGAAATCTTTTCTCTACAATTTCATCCTTTGCATCTTTATCATTAAAATTCATTTAAAGATTCCCGAAGTTGTAATAATTAAATACATAAATAAAAATAAATCATTATTATTCCATTCAGCCCCAATCTCTGTGGCAGATTGGTAGCAACTCAGCTTTTCTTTGATTCTGTGTCTAAATCTCAAAATGGCTTGGCAGAATTTCATGCTATAAAAATTAAATTGGCATAATATTTGAAATTACAAAAATAAATAAATAACTAATAAAACTCTTCTGTAGTTAAAACCAGTATTTTGATAAAACTTTAAAAAAAGATTAAGTGAATAACACTTCCATACAGTTTAAAAGAAATCAGTTTACAAATGTGGCACAGTATTATAATTTATCTTGGAGATATGGAATTACTATTTGGGGAGGAAGGGTTAGAACACATGAATATGTCAATATTTGTTCAAATAAATCATTGTTGTTATATTTTTAGAGAAATTTATAACAATAAAAATTCAATACATTTCAACAGGTTGTACACTGATACACCAGTTGCAACATTTGTAGGCTAAGATCACAGCAACTCATTCAGTTTTCAGTATGCGCTTAAATTTTATTAGACCTATAAAATTTTCACTTATTTGAATGTTAAATGCTCATATCTGTTTGTTTCATGTCGACTGTAGTTATGCATGCCTAACTTCAAATACCTTCCATTAAAGACATGATATATCCACTTCAACAGTTTTACTAAGAAGCAAAGAATTAGCACAAGTTCTTAATATTTCAAAATGTTTTTTTCAATCTGTAACAGTAACAACAGCTGTACTGAAAACTCTTCCATGAAACATTTATCGCTGTATATTTCTTTAAATTAAATGTATGTAAAGAAAATATCCACATCAAATTGTAATCTTGTTTTCTCCAACCACAAATCCTTACTAAAAATAAGTCTTATGTACACTACAATTCAACAACTTTTTTAAATAAGTATTACTTCAAGATATTTACAGTCCCACATTATGCGAAAGACATCTAATTAGTACAAATCAATAGATAATTACACAGCGCTAAGCAAACAAGCAATACCATGAACCAACATTACCAGTGATAAAAATTTAAAACAGACCTGACTGAATACAACAGTATGATCTTCAGTAGTTATGTTATTAATTAAAATTACAATTGAAATAAATCAAATTTTATCTAAGATAACATAATTTATCTTCTTCAGAAAAACAAAATAAAAACAGAAAATGTTTTTCTACCTTCCATAAATAAAGTTTTTAATAATGCAGATCAACAAAAAAAAAAAAAAAATAATAATAATAATTGGAACTGAGATAAAAGTAGGTAAATTAGAATGTATTTTTTATGCTGAATTTTAAAAGTAAATCAGTTTTTCTTCAGATTTTTAATTATGACCCTTTAAAATGTTCAGAAAATTCTTAAATAATGGAATACAAAAATAATAATAATTACAATTAAAATTCCTACCTTTATTTTGCAGACCTTTATGTTTATCTTAATTTTTTTCTTATCTTAATTCTTTCTAATTTTCTTATCTTTTCATTTCTTAAAAATGCGGAATGATAAAAAGGAAGACCTTTTTATCATCCCGCAGTAGTTACTCATCATAGATTCATCCCATCTGCCTTGAAAACATTGTTCCATCTGCAATATATCTTGGTAGAACCTTTCCCCTTGTTCGTTGTTGATGTCACCCAATTTTAAAGGGAAAAGTCCAAATGAGAATGTAAAAAATGAATTTTCAATGACATTTTGCAGCCTAAATTTTTGTAGTTCACTAAGAGTTCATTTATAAGCTGATCATGTTTTTCAGCTTTTTTCTTTCCAAGAAAACCAGCCTTTCCAAGATATCTTTAAATGACTTCCGTGCTGCTAGTTCTTTACAATTCAGTTTGCTGTCAAATATATTTTCACAAATGAATTTTCTTATTTGTGGCCTGATGAATATTCCCTCTTTTAATTTGGCTTCACTTAAATGAGAAAAAAACCTCAGCTAAATATTTAAAGCCATCTCAATATTTATCTAATGCTTTTAAAATGGTACATCAGGCCTAGTTTTTTGCATAGAGGTGGTAAAGTAATATGATCTGCTTCTACAAAGGGAATATTGACAACATTTTCCTTTCCTGGGGTAAAGTGATTTCTTTATGGCCAGTCTTTAACGGCGTAGTATTTATCTGTAGCCCGATTATCCCACAAACACAATGAGTTTTACACGAGTCTATAAATAAATGCCAATCATGAATAACATATTCAGTGTCCAGTTCAGTCATTAACCCCCTAACTTCATGGCAAGAATAAATTAAACCATCTCTTCTTAATTATTTCAATAAATTTTTGTTTTGATTTCTGTATACTGAAATTCTAGTATTCTTGTTTAATAAATTCCATTCTCTAAGACGTGAACCTAGGAGTTCTGCATATTGTTTTGGCAAATACAAGTCACAAATTAGGTCGCTTAGTTCTGCTTGTGTGATAAGGTGAGTTATCAGGTTCAGTATTTGATTTTTCTGGAATGCAATTAATATCTATTGAAGTTGAGGATTTATCGGTTGAGCCTTCTGGGGAATCAGAAATTTCTTTCCAACAAGTTGGAACAATCAGAATTGCTAAATCAACACCATTAAGTACTGGTCTTATAGCTGAACGCAATTCTGCTTTTATTTTTTGAATTGAAACCAGTAACATTTGTTACGCAAAAATAGCAGTCATCATAATGGTTAGTAGGCTTTCACCAAATCACAAGTCCAAAAGGCAAATGCTCTTTTTCTTTTAACCACTGAGTTAGTTTAACATAGCAAATGATGCATGCTACATGTGGAGTCCAGGATTTATCTTGATCTCCCAAGGGACAGTCAAAATAATGTTTGTAAGCAGTTTTTAGTAGATTTGATCATGGTTTTCATAGAATTTTCATGGTGAATTCTCCACAAACATAACAAAATATAATTGAAAAATTTTTATAAGTCTGATTTTTATTCATTATAAAATTCAAAACGTTTTAATGAATGAAAGTCAACTGAAATATTACAGAAATACTTACTTAATTATAAAAATAATTAAGTTTTAATTCATAAATACTTAATTACTTAAAATACTTCATAAAATTGTTTCACCATGGAATGAAATTAAACAACGCCAAACACAAGCAACTTAACGAATCGTGATGTTCAATAAAATAATATTAAAAGTTGTTCTGTCGTAAAACGTTTTCACTAATTTATGGCATCACTTATGAAACAATTTTTATAATATGTACATATAAAACCACTACCATACCTAAAGAACATAGCAAAGTCATACCAAGAGCTGAACTCAAACTGAAGAAAATTTCATCATGTTGAATTTCTCATTACTTGACTCGTGACATGTCTGGCTTGACATGACATTATTTGACTGTTATGTATAAAATACAGGTCTACAGCATGCATTACAACATAAATCAGATGTCAACAAACATACAGCTATTTGTATTGTTTGTTCCATGACTGATGAATAAATAAATTTATGGGGTTGTTTCAGAATACATATTCAGATTCAGCATATAAAATACTATATAGAATCAACTCCCTTTTCAATTTCAAACTTTATGTTGACCAATGTAATTAAATTCTAGAATGACTAAATTTTTATAAAAAATTCATAGAGATCCATTCAGCTATTTAAGCATGATTTACTAAAAGAGATTTCCTTATTTTTAGTTTTCCCTCTTGAATTTTGTAAATATTTACATCGTTATGTCAAAAACAGATTACTGATAATTCAAATCTGACTATAAAATCACACCAGATTCAGTGCTGAGTGTACCAACAGATTTTCATATTTATACAAAAATAAGTAAATTTTATTTACCTGTAATAAAGGTGGGACAAGACGAGGATTGTGAGACACTGGTTCTTGTTTTACTTGTGTATGTGGTCCAGAATCTAAAACACCTTTCTCCAGACCCAGACTAGCTGCTCCAGAAACAAGGTTTGCTGGCAATGTATAAGAACACTGATATGTACTTCTACCACCTCTTGTTCTATCCTCTCTAATAGCTAAAAAGGACAAAAAAAGACAAAATGAAGCAAATAAACAAACAAAAATTACACATAAATATTTTAACAGTATAATACAAAAATGGTAAAACATCAGTCACTCTCAAAATTAGTAATACATTACAGAATAAAAGAATGCTAAATTTAATACTGCTAAATGCAACAAAATAATAATTAACTGATGTAAAATATCGCTCATGTCACAGAATTACAGTTAAGTATAGGTAAATTTATTTTTTTTATTTATTTTTTAATAGGTAAATCAAAGGGAGATTAATGAACTCCCTCTCCCATCAAGGCTCTACAAATTGTTTTAATTATAGCTAATAATAAACAAACTAAAAAAAATAATATATATATCATACTTTTTACAGTGCTCATTTGTAATTTATTATGTAATGTTATTCCTGATTTATGCAAGTCGTCGTCACTAAGGTATTCTTTTTATTTTACCATACTTTTAACAGTGTATATTTTTCTTAAAACTCAGATAATTGGACATCAGATAAGTCCAAAAACTCCTATGAAAATTCTGATTTCTAAAAAAAATTAATTAATTAAGAAAATTGAAGTATGAAATACCTGTTAGTTACAAAATTCAGAAAAAAATAATTAAAACTCCCAAATATTCTTTTGTACATTTTTTAAATTTGTAAAATAAAGAAAAGTTAAAATTAAATCCCTACACTATTAACAGAACTGTGAAAAGTACAACTGCATAATTACATAAGACAAGGCGGACTTTTCAATCAATGCTATAATTTCATTTTTCTTCCATTTTTGTTTTACAAAATCCTTAGGGACATCTTTACTATTACACCTTACTGTTCCCACCAAGGTCAGTGTTTTTACCTTTCAAAACAATAGCCAACTCTGGACTACAAAAGAAATTGTCGGAATACACACGATATTCCTTTTGAAGCAGGTCATGGATCAAAGTAAGCACAAAATTTATTGCATTCCCATAATTTACGTTATGGATTAGTTCTGTTTCACTTTGAATATATACAAACAGCTTATAAATGTATCCTGACTTTGGTTCAGACAATATACAGGTTTTGATTCCAAATCTAACTCATTTGATTCTTTGTATGAAACTCAACCAACCTTTCCACAACATACCCGCTTTCATCGATAGCTATGTCCCTCTCTGGTCTATAAACAGAAGAAAATTTGTCATTTATGTATTCTAAGACAGGCTTAATTTTATGTGATCTTTTGTTTTTTGAGGTGGAACATTGTTTGTAAAATGTAAAAATCTAGAAAAAAGTTTTCAAATGTTTGTGTGCCATAACCGAAAAACCTGGGGTTGCAAATAATGGTTTTTTGTACAATATTTATCAATTTCAGGCTTCCAAATCATTCCATGCAAAATGGAGAATGATATTAGTAAAAATATTTAATTTCTATCTGCTGTGGTTTTTACCTTGAAATCGTTAAAACTGCTTCAGAACTTTATTTGACAAAAATTATCTACAAATATGTTTGTTTGGTTTGTAATTATATCAACCAATTCATCCGTTATAAAAAGTTTGAAAATACTAAATGCGTCATTTGGATCAGGAATAACAATATTTATACCTGATTTTCCAGCTGAAGGGCCTACCTGCATCACCTGCACCGACCTCATTATCAACATTATCATCATCGTCAGGTAATAACAAAAATGGTATGTCTTCATACATATCATCTAAACTATCACTATCGCTATTGCTATCAGACTGTAACTAGTCTAAAATATCATAATATTCATTTTTTGAAGTAGATGTCATCTCAAATATAAGAAAACAACACACATAAAGCTATTATTAAAAAATGCGAAAACTATTGGTCCAGTTTACATGTGCACAGTAAAGTTTATAAATTAATTTATAAAGCGTATACACAATATTCAATCATAAAACAATGGCTACGACCCGAAATAAACATGTAAAAATATTCATGAACAAGATGTAAACAACACGCCATACAACCCATATCAGCTGTTTTATGTTTGATAAACGCCTTGGAATCCAACGAAAACTCTTTACTAGCACTGTACATCACTTCGGATAAAGGATGAACTACATTTTAAAATAATTGCCGGAATATTATGAAAAAGAGTGAATTAAAAACTCGATGATGGAATATTCCGACAAAGGTCCTTTTCGTGCATATTGGCTACATCAGAATATTCCATCATAGTCTGGTAAGGGGTTAAAACAAAAATAAAAAAATATTAACAATAAAAAAAATATACAAAGTTCAGAAAATACATTAAATGTATTTTTACACATAATTTATACAAACTTTATAATAAATAAAAATAAAACCTATCGTACTCTATCTTACCTTCTAATTTCATTCCCATGTTAAGACACTTCTCAAATCGACATGCAGGACATTTTTTCCGAGTTGCTATCGTAACAGGACACGAAGACCCTCTTAAACAAACGTAGTTTTTCCTATTCTGTACAGTTCTTTTGAAAAATCCTTTACAACTTTCACATGAAAATATGCCATAGTGAAAGCCTGATATTTTATCACCACATATTGGACAAGGACTGAAAAATGAATTTCATAAAAATAATTGCATTAATACTTTCAAACATATACTACTTATATTTTCTTATTTCAAATGAGATCTTCAAAACGTGATTTATTCTTGTCAAAGTACTAAAAATTAAGGTATCATCGATTAATTAACGTACTATCATTTATATTTCACAGATCATCGATGATGTGAATTAATAACATTAGTATTTGCAATTTTTAATTTCATTTTGGAACAGCATTATTTTCTTATATTCTGTCTCCATTATTGTTTTCAGTTATCCAAATAGTCAGCAAGTTGAATATTGATTGACTAAACCCTAGTACAACAGTCACATTTAACTGAGAAACATACCATATTGCCTATTACATCACCTATTCTTCCATTTGCTAGCCAAGTATGAAAATGATTTGAAATATGTAGAATCGGTTCCATGTTGGTTAGTTTAAACCTAATTAGATCAGTCCCTAAGCGGGTTAATAGTCACTTCTTGTACCTTCCCCCTTTTCTTATCCTTTAAACATTATTCCTTGGATAGTACCATCCAAATTATATTGACTGTCATTATAGCTTTATCAGTGGTACCTTCCACTGGCCTTCATGACAACTAATTCTTCAATACGTCTATGTGGAGCAGGTAGGTACTCTGCCTGTGGTATTGTCTGGGATATATTTTTTTCTAACAAAGATTGCACAATTAATAAACTGATGTCTGAGATGACTGTTGGGTAAAGTCAAGTCACTATCTTCTTTTAAAATCTAATTATAGAAAACTAATCCTAAAAAAAATTTTTATCATGATGTTAATAAATGAATTCAAGTAAAAGTGACATCAGTAGTATTTTCAGCACATTTTGAATGATAGTACAAATATATTATGGATGAATCTGCCCAAATTTCAACTTTATAAACAAGTTTTATTTTGGAGATTATTTCAGAAAAAAAAATGTATTCCATTTTCTTATTTCTTGCCTTTTCATTATGTTCCTAACATTTAGATAAAGAAAACATGATTCATATAAAATGTCGCTTCAAAAAAATGTTATGCTAGTTAACACAATTTAATTTATTTTTAATTTACTTTGACTTATTAACTAATACTAATCATATTACAAATAAATATCAGTAGCATGAATGAAAAATGAATCTGATGTTTAATTTTTGTAACATATGAAAGCCGATCTATTAAACATTAATTTGGCAATGGTATTTCTTATTTGAAACTCTCAGATTCTCAAAGATGGTACTCTTTCTGAAAAGTACTAGGTTGTTATAACAATATGCTATAAAAAGAAACAGTTTACTATCATTCTCAGGACATAGATTTACTGTTTTTTTATTGCCACTAAAATATAATCTTTGTGACTGCTTTAGAACTTTTTTTTAATTTAATGGTTATTTTAATTACTATTAATAGTATTATTAGTATTAATAGTAATTTATTAGTATTAATACTATTAATAGTTATTTAATTTTATTTTTAATAAAATCTTAAGGGAGTAATATTTTCAAATACAAGTTTTTTCATGAATTACTTTTATCCAATTATGGAATCCATTATACTTTTGAAAATAAGACAAAAGCTTTGTAAAAAATGTAACAAAGTTACATTTTATATATATATATATATATATAAGCATTAACAAATTGAATTACTACATGCTTTAATATTAATACAAACACCTAAAATACCATAAAATAAGCAATATTACAATAATAAGTAACACAAAATAATAATCTTAAGAAAAGGCAAATATAGTTTTTTCTTTTGTAATTTAACTTGTTCCAATAATTTGCGAATTATTCAGAATCAATATTAAAAATAATCACCTATTAATAAGTTGCTGACGAGATATTCCAGTAGGAGCAAGTCCAGGTGACTGCTGAACTAAATCAGATACTTTATCCTCAAGCAGCCCACCTTCATCTAAGAGAAAAATGTATATGCTGATCAGTCAATGTAATTCTAACAGTTCAGGAATGTAATTTTAAATTTAAAAATATATAACATAACTTTGCAACAAGATTGATTAAATTTCCATCTAATTAAAAACCAAATAAATTTTTTACTATTAGTAGACTACAAATAGATAAATTATAATATTAAAAAAAAATAATAATAATAATAATAAAATTACTGTCATAACATCCAAGATTGGGAAGAAAATGGTAATTTCTACAAGTACTTTTATCACCAATAAAAAGCATAAAATTACTATTTTGAAGTAGTTATTTAAAAATGTAAACATTACACCTAAACTTTAACCATACTTAATAGAAAAAAATTCATTCATAGTAATATAAAATCTTTGAGTAGCATTGTATAGCAAGATTAGATATGAAAAGTAGTTATAAGAAATTCTATAAAATAAGATATCCTGGAAATCAAGAAACCGTACAAGGATGTACAGAATGGAAAAGAGATTAAATGACTGGATGTGAAATGGAAATTATTATGCAAAAATCATATTTACCAAACATTTTTGTTCATAAAATGAACAAAAAATGTCTGTTATAAAGCTAAATAAAATGATGTAGTGAAGAGTAAGACAAGAAAAGATAATTAACAAGCGTAAAGAAGAATTTACCATTAGGATCAGCTAATGGAGGATCTTGTTGTAAACCATCTTCTACAGTGGCAAGACCAGATCTTCCAACACCATATACCATTCCACCTAAAAAGAAAAGGATGCATTTAAAAAAAAATTAAAATATAACAAACAACATATAATTAAACTATAATTTACAAAACATAAAAACTACATTCATTTATATATTTTTTATTACAGAAACTGTAGCAATAACTTTAAAGAAAGATATAATGATAAGAATAGTGGGATAAATTAACTCAATCGTGAGAGCCTCTTAACAAAATTTATTTCCATCTGTCTTGAAAAGAAAAGTCACCTCATAATAGGCCAGTAGCCAATCACCTATCAACAATCTTTATACATAGCCATCAACTTTTTTTTCTGTTAAATGTTGATAAAGCAGTGATTAATAAAAGAAGGGACCTAACTGTTCCTCAATTGGGGGATTCATGATGTGATTTACATTTTTGTAAGCAACAGGAAGCATCAGTGTTAAAACTGACAGGATGCATCAGTGATGATTCTATTGTTTTGTGTTGTTTTAAGGTAGAAGTGTTATAAGGAAAAGTATTTTGAGTGTTGTTAAAAAAATAGAAAAGGGAAACATTACAGGAGGAAGGATGTGATACTTAATCGTAACAGATGAACTTGGTCAAAAAGTTGAATCAAGTGTTTAAAAATGTTTCTAGATTTGGAAAACTTTCAAATGAAATTCCATTAATTTTGAAAATTGAGTCTTTAGAGGTCAATTCAAAAATTAATTTTAGGATGCTCCTAAAGGATGTTGTTCTACTAATGTACAACCCTCTCAGCAAGTTACACAAAGATATTTTATTTGAGCAGTTCAAGCAGAAGATTATTTTGCCAACCTGCCCAGACTTGGCACAAAGTAACTGTCTCTTCACCAAGGTGAATGTCTGGCATGCCACCCAGCACTTTAAACAAATGGGAAACTCATGAATGAAGTAAATAATTTTATTCTGGTAGTCTCTGAAAGTTAGTTATGCAATGTAAGTTCATGAATATAGATCTTTTCAGTTTCTGTTTCTTTTTATGAGCCAATCAGAAATCAGTGTTAGAATAGCCCTTGCAAAAACACCACAAATATGTACAGAACAATATATCAGCATGAACAGAAAAATATATCAACTACATCCAAACGTGTAAATTCAAAAACCTAATATTTTATCATTTCACTAAATTGTTATCAAATTGATTTTGGTTTATTAGAGACTGAACATGAAATTTAATTTTAAGTGAAAAGAAAAAATTACATACTTAAGTATTTCTGCACAAATTATTTTATGGATAAGTAATAATTTTGTAAACTAAAATAAAAATGAATTACGTACCTCCATTTTTTCATTAAAAATTATAATACTTTATAAAATAAACTCAAAATGTTAAAAAGCCACAAATCACACAGAATAAGCATGTTTTCAAAGAGAAATAAATCTATTCATTGATAACCCATCATGTTTATCTCTCAAGCAATTGGCTGATCTGAATCATAAAATTTGAATTTCTATAAAATATATACAGTATAGTTTAAAACTGTAGGAATGAAACTATCTGTTGTGATTAGGAGACAAATCCTCTAAGAAATATATATTTTATATTCCATAAAATTGATCTTCATTCATTTTTATCTGTAATGACAAACTAAGGTAGTAATTGACAGGTGCAACGGGCCAAGAAAACTTTTGTTGTCTCTCAGTAATAACATAAAAAAATTACACACAATATATACATCTCAAGAATTTATATCAACAGCTTTGAAATAAGAACCTCATTACTTTTTAAGTATTTTATTAATATAAAAATTAACAAATAATTTATTCATTTTCACCTTTTAAAATAACAAGACATTTATTTTACCTTGAACAGCATAATCTTGAATCCCTCTTGAATTAAGTACAGGAGATGGAAATCCCGGCCTATGCATATGACGACCCTGTACCGGTGAATGTGTCGGTGAAAACTGAGTAGGAGATACAGATACTGATGAATAACTGAAAAAATGTAATACAAATTATTTTGAGTAAAAATGTATAAATAAACAGCATTAATTTAATAAATGTATTGGTCAAACAAACTTAATAAATGTTATTTAAAAAAATTCATTCCCAAAGCCCTCACCCCCTCCCCCCAGCCAAAAAAGGCTTCCTTTATTATGGAAATAAAAATAAAACTACTTCATTTAAAAAACACCAAATAATACGAGCTACTCACCATTTATAATCACAAATTGAAAGCAGGATTAATTGAATTAACCCAAATAATTTTTAAATAGTGCATTCAGAAAATTGTTGTGCACTGGAATTATGGAAATGCAATGATGAAATTTCTTAATTATTACTTTGTATTTTTATTTCATTACTTTATAGAAACTGATATTACAAAAATTGGAATAGTATATAAAAGATGTTGAAAATACCTCTCCTCCAACATCAATACAATAACACTGCACACATTTCAATTTGTTTACAAACACTTTAACCAGCTTATGCACTGGAATGTCTTGTACGTATGCCAATATTGCAGTTTTTAGTTTGTCAATCATGCATGATCCATTGCAAAACAAGCAGTGTTTTGTAATCTGGGGAAGACAGATCAGGCAATCATGCAGGCCACAAACCACTTAAAATGATTCGTTCATCAAAGACATTTCTGTAAAAAAAGTCATTGACCTGTTAGTTGTGTGTGCCATGGTGCCATCTTGTTGGAACCAACCGTGTTTGATTTACACTTCTGTTAATTGACTAAGGAAGTTTGAAGCACAATAACCATCACTATTGTACTGTATTTTCAAAAAAGATTTGATCCAAAATGCGCTTTCTATTCACACCAACCTGGGCTCCAATTTTCGCTTCGTGTAATTCATGGAGAGAGTTAGTTGTCAACTATATTTTGTAAATTAATATACCCTCCCAAATGAAACTATGCATCATCCGTAAAACACATAATGTCAAGAATACCTACAGAATTTTGGTCAATAAAACCGTTACAATAATTTACAATATTCTAATCTTTTGGCATGATCTACAGGTTTCACTTCTTTAACACACATTACTTTGAAGAGGAAAAGTTTCAATTTTTTCTTACAGCTTTACGTGCGATAGGTAGCAAACCGATATTTTGTTGCTCTGCTAACTTACACACTGACTTTGATGGAATTTCAGCCATAGCATCTGAAATAACAACCAGTTTATTTAATTTAGGTGGTATTCCACTTCGATCAGCATCTTCAACAGAGCCTGTTGCCTCATATTTTTCATTAAGAGTTCAAAATGTGTTGCAATCAATCAGGAACAGGAGTACTTGAAAGCTTTTCAGAAAGCTTGTGCTTCACTAAATCAGTATATTTATCACCTTCATGAAAGAAATATTCAATGAGAAAAATGCGTTCCTCTTCTAAAAGAACCATTATGTTTCTCACAACTATTACTCTGATAAATGAAACAACATGAAATGAAGTATGTTCAGTTACAACATAACAACTAACATCTTGGTTTATTATTGAGCAACACCCACTGATTATTTAGTAAAAATAATTGGAGGTAAATAGTCAAGGCAATAACTCTTCTGAAATGGATATTAGCCAGATAACAGATTTATCATTTGTATAACAAAATTTACAGACCTAAGAAAAATAACTAATTACTTCTTAGCCTGGTTCATAACAATAGGAAACAATCTCTTATGATCTTAATATTATAAAAAAAATGTATCTTATCATTATAACAAACATAATATGTATCATATTACAATTTTCATATTTTAAAATAATAATATTCTAAGACTAAATTTTTTTAATATAAAAAATAATACCTTTGACTATAACAGCTGGAGTGCTGTGAGCCACCGTACTGTGAGGCATCAGAATTATTTCTAGATAATGATGGTGTGAAAGGCGATGAGATACCAGATGATGATGAAGGAATGCCATGACGGGATGTAACAGGACTGGCTGTAGGGGAATAACATGAGTATACAGCAGAATCAGGACTAGGAGTAGGACCAATCTGTCCTCCACCTCCGTTACCCCCGCTACTACTAGTACCTTTGCAACTACCCATATGCCGTTGTTGCATTACTGGACTGTATCCACTACCTAAATTAACACAAAAGAAAAGAAATGCAGATTAATAACTGAAATAGCAAATATTTTTTTTTAGCTTGGAATTCTTTCCTTGTTGAGGGTGTGAAAATTCAAGAGTTATTGGTAATTTTTAAAAACTGCATAACATTTTGATGGTAACAGAAGTTTACAATAATAAAAAAGTTAAGTTAGTAACCTACAAATGTTTACTGAATAACTACAGCTTAAATCTAGTCCTTTTATAACGTTCATGCTTACTAATTATTGTATAATATTACAGAATATTTTAGCAATTGTAGATGATGTGAATATAAAATTGATATAATAATTTTTATACTTCATCAGAGAAAAGCGTATTCAGATTAGGATATAAGAAGTTTCTGTAATAATATCCAGATGCTATTATTACAATCTGTTACCCATCACAGAACTGACTGTGATATTACTGTGTCAGAGAAAAATAGATTTTTGAGTTCTAAAACAGAGTAAGTTTTGATTTTGGGTCTATATTTACTTGTTATAGTAAACATAATAACAGATCTACATTTGTAAACCTACAAATTGAAATGCAAGGTGTTTGCAGAATTGTTCTAAAGTCCATTAATTAAAAAAAAGAACAAAATTAAAGCTTGATTTTATTAAAGAATAAAAACCTATACACAGCTAAATGCTAAATTTAAAAAAATAAAAATATTCTTAATTTTGCTCAGAAATCTACTAGGGGAATCAATGCAATCTTCCCAGAGGGTACTTTTATCTTGCTTGCTAAATAAGAGATTTTATTACTCATCAATTGGAAACAATCTGTGAAGTTCCTGAAAAAATGCTGGACAGAACATTGAGACTTTAAAATAAACAATAGATCGCTGATCCTAGGTTTGCATTAAAAAAATCAGTTTCTAACAACTGTTTGGGAATCTGATTAGCATTATAATCAAAAATAATAATAAAAATAATTGTTGCTAAATAAGAAAAAGCCAAATTTTCAAAATAAAATCAAGCATAATAAAATTTTTATATGTTTTCTATGTAATTAGGTACAACCCTAAGTAAAAGAAAACAAAATATCATGCTGTAACCCAAATACCACCATGAATGAACGTTTTCAGGTGCAAAAAACATATTTTTGACATCCCACAGATTGCAGAAGCAAAAATGATCAACGAACATTTAAGCACCATGGCAAATTGATAACATTGCATTAATCTCTTTTATATAATACAGGCAACTGTTTAGAATAAAAAAACTAACTTTTGTCCTGTTTAAAATACATTTCTAAATAACACTTATTCTGTTCTATAAACACAATAAAGAAGGAAGCAATTAATGATATAATTTATGGTACTGTTGAAATGGTGTGTACTTCAAATTATCATGAATCCCTAATTTTCCTAAAATTTACATTAGAAAAATTAAATATTTATAAACATAATCTATCTAAATTAAAAATATTTCTATCCACCAACCAAAACTTTTGGGTACAATTTATAACAACTTTGTTGTAATTGCTGTACACCTTAACATCCTTAAAATCATTCTTTTGATAAAATAGATTCTGAAGAAATTATTTTGTTCTTAATAAAAAGGAATTAAAAAAAGTATTTTTTTAATTATGAGTAATTACGAGGTAATTATTACAGGATATATAACGTAACTATCTCATTTTTTGTGGACGTTGTGTTTTAAAATTCCATTTTGACAAATTTTTCTATATGAATCGTATCTGCATTGATGTTACAACAAAATTAAAAATGTAAATTAAATAAAAATAACAAAGTAAGAAATAAATCTTTGTAAGTATGTTTCAAAATAAATTATCAAAAGATTAATGCACATATACATTAAAGCTACAAGAAAAACTTATTCAGATCAAGTTTTATTTGTAGAACAAAACAGGATTAATAAATATATAACTAAAGCTATTAAAAATTAAACAAATAAATAATATGATGATAAATAGTAAATATAAGAGGGCTATTCAGAAAGTAAGGAACGTTTCCACCTGATGCCGCCAGGCGCACGCCAATCGCATATATATTGGTGTGCTCGTGCTTGGCACCTCAGTCAGCGTCCAGCCGTGACAACGGGAACATCTCCGCACTGCCCGTTTTTTTTATATATAAATTTGAAATGTGTGCTGCAATCGAAAATCTCGCCAGTTGTGAGGTGCGTTCTGCGATTCGTTTTTTGTTGGCAAAAAACTTAAAACCAATAGAAATTCATCGGGAACTGTGTGAAGTGTACGGGAACAACGTAATGAGTGAAAGTTCTGTCAGGAAGTGGTGCATTCAGTTTAAAAATGGCCGAACAAACGTTCACGATAAAGAGAAGAGTGGACGTCCAAGCATTGTGACTGACGATCTGGTCTCCAAAGTTGACGAAAAGATTCGTGAAAACCGCCGTTTCACAATATCTGAGCTTTCTCTATGTTTCCCACAAGTTTCACGGACTTTATTGTTTGAATTTGTTTCACAGAAGCTAGGCTACCACAAATTTTGTGCAAGATGGGTGCCAAAAATGCGTCACTGAGTGGTTGAGATCACAGGTGGCAGAATTCTATGACACAGGAATTTCAAAGCTTGTCCACCGCGATGATAAGTGCCTGAATTTGTATGGTGATTATGTTGAAAAGTAATATTTTAGTCCCTCTTTCATATGCATATAATAAAAAGTTTTTCTTGTACTTGGTTTTTTAAAATTCCAAAACGTTCCTTACTTTCTGAATAGCCCTCGTACAAGTAAAATTTATTCAATATAAATCTTAATACTTACTGAGCAATTTATCGACAAGAAGTGGAATTTCTGTTTGAGAATTTAAATTATTTACTCTAACATGTTCTAACACTTTATCCACCTAAAACAAAATATATTAAAATAAAGAATACATAAAATTATAAAAAAAAGAACAAAAATAAAAATAGCCAAAAAAAAGTATCACAAACACAATACCTGTTTTATAGCAATAATTAAATGGTACAGAATGACTAAACTTGTAGAATCACATATGATAAATAATATATATGATAACAGTCATGTTACCTGTTGTCAATCACATTACATAATCATTTTCATGTTTATGAAAATGGTATATGAACAATGTAAGGAAACACAAACAATTCATAACCATAACATGTTAGCAAATTAAGTCTATTCAATCTCATTATTCACAACCAAGTATTTGAAATTGTTAAAAATTTAAGAAATTTATTTGATATTTTATTGAAGTCCTGATTTCAAAAATAATTAATACAAATAATGCAAAATAAAATATTTATCCTCATAAAAAATGTTAATTGTAATAATTGCTCCTTTTAGATTACTACAGTGCACAAAAACAAATATCGGGGTTTTAAACTCTTTAATCTTGTAACTTTGACCTAGAATAATGAATCACAAATAAAATGAAATAGTAATTCTTACAGTCTTTCCCTACAAGTGATCAATGTTAGCACCTTTCGTCACACAGTACACATCCAACTGATAGTATAATTTGTTCTATACGTTAACCAACATGCTTAGAGTAATGGAAGCAACAGCTTCTTCAATCCTACCCTCAAATCAGGTAAATCAGTGGGTAGCAAAGGTATATATACAAGATCCTTTATAAAACACCAAAGGAAAAAATCACATGGAGTCACATTGGGCGACTTTGGATGCTACTGTAAACAAGCTCTGTCATCGGGTGGTCAATCCAACTGATCCAATGGTTAGAGAAAACATCATTCAACTGATCTCATAAAGAGTTATACTAGTGAGGAGGAGCACAATCATGTTGCCTCTTGTCTAAGGGAGTGCTAACCGTCTCACCTTTCATACAACACTGCCGATCTCCTAAACGATGTGGTAAAGTCTCCATCAGAGAAATAAGACTATAAATAAAATTATCTATTCACCTTGCAGTTGAGGAAAGAGCTGTGTATGCAGCATATCTGAATAACCAACTCCTGTTATACTCTAAAGTTCCTAATCTTGCCATTAATATATATTGCACAAAAAATATTTAATTTTAGGAAGTTCGTTTTGCATTGCAAGAACGCATCGGTATTTTCTACTCCCGCATAAAGACATTATAAGTGTTAACTTTTCTACTAAGATAAAATATTGACTAATCACCAAAAACAACAATCAAGAAAGTTGTCAAGTTTAGTATAACATGGAATTGGTCAGTAATAAGTCTTAATTATGTACCCTAACATTAACAGTACAATTCAAATATACTTCTTTAAAGTATATTAATATATTTTAAACCCATTAAAGGTCTTATTGATGGATATCAATATGGTGCATTCTAGCACTGCTGACTGTAATTAAAAAATCATAAGTTGTGCTACTGATATGACAGACCCAGCACATTTGGATTTCTAACTCTTTATTATGAATCTCACTTTTATTTTACAATTAATCATTACTTCAATTAACTAATTTTTTCCTTTATTTTAATGATATGATTTCATTTAAGGATTGACTAAACAATTAAAAATCAGTTCTGCTGAAGTTATCATAGAATCTGGGATGTTATTTCTCAGATTTATATATATTACCTTGGAAATTGATGCTCAAACTGATAAAGTCTAATATTCAACAAAGAAAAAATAATTTTATTTTTTTATTAAATTAAGTCATAAACATAAGAACTGAAGATACTAAGCAATTAATTTTAGTTACAACACAAACATTAATAATATCAGAGCAACAATATGAACTGGATTCAAATCACAGACAGATGTTTGTCATTATTTAAACACTACAAAATTCATTTTTCATTATCCAAAAAATATAATATTAAGATATAATTTGTTTACATCAAAAATTAATTTAAATGCCAGGAAAGCATTTTTGAAAGTATATCTTTATATGGAAGTGAAATTTGGACGATCAGAGTACCTGAGAAGAAAAGATTAGAAGCTTTTGAAATGTAGTGCTACAGGAGAATGTTAAAAATCAGATGGGTGGATAAAGTGAAAATGAAGAGGTGTTGCGGCAAATTGATGAAAAAAGAAGCTTTTGGAAAAATATAGTTAAAACAAGAGACAGACTTATAAGCCACATATAAGGCACCCTGGATTAGTCGCTTTAATATTGGAGGGATAGATAGAAGGAAAACAATTGTGAAGGCAGGCAAAGTTTGGAATATGTAAAACAAATTGTTAGGGAAGTAGGATGTAGAGGGTATACTGAAATGAAACAACTAGTACTAGATAGGAAATCTTGGAGAGCTGCATCAAATTAGTCAAATGACTGAAGACAAAAAAAACAACAGGCTATTGGATATCAGGTTCTTCTTGCCAGTCAATAAATAAAGAGTATGTTCACAGTTACTTACATAAGAAGAGCAATGTTATTTACAGAACTTACAAGTTTGTAAAATAAAAAATTGACTGGAAGAGAGAAAAAGAAAAAAATAATGAAACAGATGATAGAAATAAATTTTAGCATCAGTTATAATATCAGTTTGCGCTCAAAAACTTGGCAAAGAACATCAGTAACAGGAAATCCTGATCTATCACTGTGTTAGTCATGTACCCTAACCTATTTGCCCTGTGTCCTTGCATTCATCCAGGGCACTGATCAATGCGGTGATCAACAGATGGAAAACAACATCTCTCTGAGACGGCTGTTGGTAGGAGATGGGAGACTTTGGTCACTGACAGTCCGGTCAACCCTGACCTAACACATGCAATCAGCATAGCTGCCTTCCAACTAAAAACTGGCCATGACTATCTTGCTTGTCACCTTCACCGCATCCATGTGCTGCCGTCTCCTGAATGACCACTGTGTGATTGCAGAACAATGGATGCTGATCACCTGAGAGATTGTTCGGCCCTGGACCAAATCCAGCTGGATGAGAGCCCGGAGTTCACAGAAGCCCGTCTTTATTGGTCTGCACATCGCCAAATGGCTCAACAGCCAAGGGCAGCCACTGGCTAGTAAGTAAATAAGTTAACCATGATTCATAAATAGAAAATAATAAATAACCAAAATAAAAAGTTGTATAAATGGAAACTAAGCATTAAAATAATCTAAAAAAGATTATATTACTAATATAAGAATAAGAGTATATTACTAATAAAAAAATTAGTAATTTTTATAATCCAAAATAGAAGAAAACATTCATACTGATGTGATATATAATAATAATAATATAAAACTTCAAAATACTGCTGACCATTTTTTCATTAGTAAATTTAAGTGGTGGTGGTTTGCCATCATCAAGGTTTATTGCTGATCCACCGCAGACCTGCACCTGAACACCTTCCATCGACGTCTCTTCTGGATCCTAAAATAAAAGAATTTAAATTAATAAAATGTATAATTAATTAACAGTCTCACAATTTAAATATGAAAGAATTGATAAATTAAAAAAAATAATAAAATCAAAAAGTACAAAAGCAGTACAAAATAAATATTTAAATTCCTTTGTAATTTTAATTAAGTAGTTGGATTCTGCAAGGGCTGTTTTTTTTCAACCTTCGATTGTGCATCTTAGTAAACAAGAGATCGACAAGAGCCAGGTCTGTGTGTCGTGAAATTGCACCACCCCCTCACCACAAACCTCTGCCATTGCCAGCTCCATTGCATTAGTCTGAGCTGAGCTATGAGCAATTGAACATGACTGCTACAACCAATGCTTCTGTTAAGTGTGAGCTGCAAAGTGCAATATGTTTTCTGCAAGGATAAGGATGTAGCGCTGCTGAAATGCATCGCAGAATGAGCCTAGTGTATGGTGAAAACTTTATGAGTGATGGTAGTATGTGGTAATGGTGTAGCAAATTTAAAGAAGGGCGAACAGACATTCATGAAAAAGGTGGGCAAGGATACAAGCCTGTCACAACTGTAAGCCTGGTTGAGTGGTTGATGATTTTATCCATGACAAACAGAGGTTTATGAACTTTCTGCAGAAATCCCAGAAACTTCAAGGTCTTCTCTACACAACTGTCACTGAAGGCCTAGAATACAACAAACTGTGTGCACGTTGGATCCAAAATTGTTGAGTGATGATCATAAAAAGTAATGAATGGTGTCAGCCTTATTGTTGCTCATGTGTTATGATAATGAGAGGTAAGAGTTTTCAAAGTCTATCGATACTGGCGATGAGGCTTTGATCCAGTATGACAATCCAGAAACCAAAGACTGTTTATTAAGAACAGTCTCAGCAGTGGATGCAAACTTCTTGTCCAAACAACCGGAAAAAGTTTAAACAGACATTGAGCAACAGGAAAACAATGGCTACAGATTTTTGGTACCATACAGGGGACTTGGTGGACTTTATGGATCAGAGGACAACAATAACAAAGGAAGTTTATTGTGATTCTTTCCATCACCTCCGCAGAGTGATCCAGAACAAACAAAGAGGCATGCTCTCATCTAGCATGGTTTTGATCCACGACTGCACTGTGCCAACATGATGCAAGACCTCAAACAACTGAAGTGGGAAGTTTTCGACCATCCACCGTATAGTCCAGACCTACCACCTAGTGATTTTCACCTCTTTCGAGAATTTAAGGCATGGTTAGGTGGACAACACTTCACCCCAACGAAGAACTTCAGGAGGCTGTCAAGACGTACCTTACCTTACTAGCAGCAAACTTCTTTAAAGAGGGTATCGGAAAGCTGTGTCACAATATGACAAATGCCTCAATCATTTTGGCAATTATGTAGAAAAATAAGGTAGATACTACTCAAATTTTAATAATAAAATCATTTTGTTATATCAATGTGTCTTTTATTTATAATCCATCGGAGGTTGACAAAAAACAGCCTTTGTATTAATGTTTTTTATTAACTAATGGGTTCTTAAAACCACTTTTTTCAAGATTAGGTAACAGAGATTTGAAATCCCTTCGTGGACATTCATTATTTGGAGTCATTCATAGTTTATGTAATATAGAAAAAACAACTTTAATTTTTTTTAAGGTAATCATTACATAAATATGAAAGTTTATAAACTTTCATATTTATGTGATAATAGGTTCATTAACTGGTGTATTCTGACAGATATCAATTTATATACATTCTCAAGTCAAATTCCAAAAAAAATAAATGTATTCTTTGGAAATTTGGAACAAAAAATATAAAATTAAAAGATATACAATTTGAAATTTTAGATTAATTTTCACTAATGATTTTACTCAAAGTGTAAGAAATACAGATGTAAAAGAATTATTAAAATTGTCAGTAGTTTCTTTGTTTTAAACTAAATGATCATTGCTATAAACTCATACATAAATGGATCTGATTTCATTAACACTAACATTGACTTCTTTATCATTAAAACTTTACAGAACATAAGAGGAAATAGAAGGAAGTTAAGAGCATAAACTCTTGTTTGTTTATCTTTCAAAAGTCAAGTTTATGTACCTACTTAATCTGACTTTTTAACAACTTTAATAAATTTCACTTCTAATCAAACATGAATGTTCTTATTGGAATATTCAAATAAATATTACAGTATTAAAAAAAAAAAATTCAAGTAAAACTACAACTGATATCAAGTAAATAAATATCTACCTGTTTAATAGAGGGCATCTCAGAATCTGAGAGTTCCCCTTCCCAAGACATTGGCCGTTCCAAGCCATCTCTTGAATCTTCCTCACTACAACCTCCAACTCTCTTTTTTTTACTTCTCATATTAACTCCTAAAATGAAAAAAATAAATAAATAAATAACATTAACAATATATTTAGCAAGAATATAATCATAAATAAAGATAGTTGGAAAACAACCTAAAAATATATATATTCTTTTTTAATTTGTTAATATACTATAAATTAATAAACATACTTGCAAAATAAAACCCATTAATTAAGCTTGTTAATTAAAACTTTTGATTAATCCAGACACATAACGATCATATGAAATTTCTAACAAGGATTTTAAAGAAAAAATAATAAAGGAAAATACAAAAATAACTTTTCTTTACGAATGCTATAAATGCAATTTAACAATTATAATTTAAACCCAATATTTTAGTGTGGCGTAATGTATTTCAGGGGAGTGCAAAAGCATTTGTTTTAAATGATTATCTTTCTTCTTAGTAAATTCTGCAGTGATCAACTGATTTTTAAAGAAGATAAATCTAAAATGAAATTAAAAAAATTAATCTTACTTTTTTTACTTAGCTTTAATAATCTAATAAAGAAACCAATAGAGGGAAAAGTTTAAATACTCTAATTAAATTTAAACATTAAATGCAAGACAATTTTATAATTAACCCTGACTTTTACTAAGTAGGCAGAATGTGAACCCATCAACTCTTTACATACATAAAAGCCAGTTAATATGGAACTAAAAGGCGTTCAAATTAAAAGAGGTCCCATTCTGTGTTTGTTTATACTGATTGCATATGTTTGTTAAAATGCATATATTGATGTGAGGTGGGTAAAATAATTTGAATGACGGTACAACTGGAGCTGGAGTTGGGAGGACTGATTATTGCCTGAACATTGTAGTACTGCAAGTCTATTGTGTCGAGCATTGGCTTAAGAACAAGGGTGCATAATTGTGTTGTTGTTTGTTGAAATGCAGTTAACTATTGAAGAATGTTTATTCCTGATGGAAACTTATTTAAAGAAGAAATTTCATGTTGTGTGTCGACAATATTTTTGGGAGATATTTGAAAAGGAAGCAGCAGTGAAAAATGTTATTCAGAAGTTAGTTAAAAGATTTTGTGAAACAAGTTCGGTGTTATACCGAAAACATGGCTGACGCTGGTCAATTTTAACGACACAGGTTATAGAGAACATTAAAGCGACAGTTATAAGATTTCCTCATAAATCTTTATGGAGATTAAGCCAGGAAAGGAACATTTCACTAGGTTCACTACTGCAGCAAGGAGAATTCTGAAATGTTACCCGTATCGAAATCAGGTTTTCCATAAGCTAACTAATGCTGATTATACTAAAAGGGTTCAATATTGTTAATTGTTCAAGAACGTTCCTAGAGGCAACATTGTCATTTTAGAGCAAGTGTTTCACAGATAAAGATTGGTTTCACCTTGTTGGGTATGTTAACAGTCATAATTACTGGACCTGGGATACTGTAAACCAGCACGTTTCCTTCGAATCCCTACATCCTCAAAATACAAGCGCATGGTGTGTGGTTTCAAGGCGACGAATAATAGGACCCTTGTTTTTAGAAAAAACTGTGGATGCTACCATCTACCAAAAAATTATCCAACAGTTCATAATCTTATTGCAGGGGAATGGGCATGACTGCTGGTTGCAACAAGACAGTGCCACTTGCCATATAGCTCTCTCTACTATAGCCATATAGCACTCTACTATGGGGGGTACTACAGGATTTTTTCAGTGGAAGAATCATTTCTAAACAGCTGTGGCCAAGATCCCCTGATCTGACTAGTCCAGACTTCTTCTGTGGGATTAATTAAAAGAAATTGTTTATACAAGCAATTCACACACCCTGCAGGAGTTTGAAAACAAACATTACCAATTCCACCCACGAAATAGACGGGGTACAGCTAACAAGAGTAGCCAGAAATAGGGTTAAATGTGTAGACAAATGAATAGAAGTGGATGGAGATCATTTTTAACAACTGTAAATTATTATGTAAGTGTTGCCACAAAATACAGACTAAAACTAAGCAGTGGTGCCTCTTGAAAGTTGAACATCCTGTATTTTTAGTTTTAACAATAAAAGGAACTGATTATCAGTTCTAAAATGTATTTCACTGATTAACTTATAGTAATAAACAGATGACTATATTTAAAAAAATCACATTCATACAAATATAAAATTTCAGGCTATACAACTATGAGATTTCCCACTGAACACGACAAATTTAACCTTTTGACAATATTAAACATTCATAATGCAAGCATACAAAAATTGTTATTCATATAAATTTGTAAAAGAAAGTTTAAATTTCTAATTAACAAAGTATTAACAGAGTTACAAGTTTAATATTAAAACATAACCAAAAAATGCAGTTTATTGTAAAATGTATACTAAACATTGACCAAAGAATTTCAAAACATTAGTTTAATCCTTGATTCAAAAAAAAATATCATGTCATTCAATAAGGCACAACATACTTCTTAACATAGCATAGAATGATTTAAAAATAACGCAAAAAAAGGTGATTTAAAATATTATTTAGTTATGACTCAACCTAACATCAAATAAAGTAACAACATGGAACTTCACAGAAAGTAATTATATCCGTAATTTCACTCGATACTCTTGTTCAAAGGGTTTTTTAAATATTATATAACAACTAGTAATGTTAAATTCTGATGCAATTATGAGTAATATTTTCTTAATTTTCAAAACTTACAACTTTTTTTTTCTTTTATTGTTTAGCTTAGTAAAAGTCTGTTTTTTCTCTTATTAAAATTTATAATTTTGTATTTAATCAACTTGTATTTTAATTTGTGTTACCATTATTGAAAGCATGAACGCAAGTCAATGTATAGAAACAGAGAAAATTTCTATCTACAAAAATAAGAACACACTACTTGCACTACCATTATTTAAGTTTTGAATTATAATTATTTAGGCAGTCTGTGCCTTACATCTAACATTCTAGAATATTGTTTTTCTTAGGATAACAAGAAACACATTTATGCACAATTCATAAATAGTACAACTCCCCACTCCCTCTTGAAAATCCTGATGGATAATCAAACAAACTTTTAATTCATACAGCTTATTGTATGAAATTTCCAAAAAAAGGTTTCAATAAAAATTAATAAATGGGAATATGATAATAAGTACAGTAATTCTAAATTTTATATGTAGTTTTTGCACAAATTGGAAGAGATATTTTAGAGGCAGGTGAACGAGAAGCATTTTAGAGGCATGTATGTGCTTGTATTGCAGTACTAGAGTGCAGCAATACAAGCACATACATTGGGCCTGAGTGAGTGCTTACACTTATCTTTTTGTAAGCAGCAAATGGCTGCATTTATTTCTCTCTCCACCCTGTATACTTATTACTCCTGCTAACCAACACCAACACCTAAAGACAAGCAAAATGAGCTACTTTGAATCAATTAATTATGCTAAAAAACCTAGACTTACTGTACCTTGAGAGCTATAAACCCAATTTTATTATCAAAAGAAAGTGCTTGGGTGAATCATAACACATTTTTGGATGGGGAATTTTCTGAAAAAATTATTTACTTCTCTAATGAGATTCAGATGTTAAAAGTTGTAAGAATAAATAAAAATCATGGCATTAGAGTAATTTCTGTCTTATTTGGTCTTCCATCAACTTGAAATCTTATATCTGGATTACCAAACTTCTACAATATATTTCCATTAATTAATAAATTGTTAATTACAATTAATTTAAACAAATAAAAACATGATTAAAATAAAAATTGCATTTTAAAACTTTCTTTTTTTTTAAATTAATAAAAAATCACCTTTATTACAAGAGTTTTTTAATGTCTAATAATTCAAGTCAACAAATGATAAGCATTTTCAAACAAAACATTTATAAAACAAATAAATTAAGTGTTACTTAGCAAGCATCAAAGCATCCCAACTGGAAATTTTTAAATTTATAATTTAAAATCAAACAAAATAATCTATTATTCTCAAACATCAATCTATGTAATCACAAAAGCATTATACATGTACAATGCATAGAATGCAATTTGTACTTACAATCAATATACTCCATACATGATAGCCTTACATATATTATAATCAATGCAATTAGCATGCGTTCATACCAACCCTTTGTTCACAGTATTACGATACTACATCAGACATGGTAATAAGTATGACTGTCATTATATGACAAATTAATTATTCATGACTGACCGTTATCAACCAATACAAAAACTAGAATTAAATATATATTGGTTGTTTTTTTGCAAAACATGGACTAAATAAAAAATCAGACCTAAAAATTGAATATACAGAAAATAAGAATAATTATCTATTATAAATCTCAATCATCATAATCTTAGCACAGAACATATGCTTCATATTTCAGATATTTAAATATCAAACTAAATTTTACAATATGAAAGTTATTTATACCAAATTATTATGAATATAAAAAAGAACGTAACAGTATATAAAATTACATGTAAGAGGATTATCCCAACTTTTAAATGGTCAACCATTAATTACATCATTTCATACAAACTTTAAAGCGCATGTAAAAATTAATCACCTGTATAGTTATTATTGTTCAAAAAATTAAATTATGCAACACCTAAACGTATGTTGTATCATAAAACACCAGTGTTATAAAATGCAATATTAAACCCTTATGTTACTAGTACAATAAATGCCACAGTATTATTTTTTTGTGGTATGAATAGCGTACACTTTGTATAAACCTTAAATTTAAAATTATCATTAACAGTTTTTAATAATACTACTTTTTTAATATCTTTGAGCTTTTGGAATCATTTATATAAAGTTAATTTCTTTGAAATATAATTAAAAATAGAGATTAACAAATAAATAACAATTATTACTGTTAATAAAAATTAATGTAATGAAAAAATGTAGTGAATAGTAATAGAATATTTTTTTGGAGAAAAAATAAGGAACAATAAACACACCTGAGAAGTCAATTTTGCTGACTTCTCCATCAGAACCAGAGCCATCATCCTCAGCAAGTGGCATATGCTCTGAACTACCGACCAGTACATTACACTTACCACTGATCACACTTGTTGCACCAGTGCCTGTAACATATCAATACAAAAATAAATATTTAAAAAATTTATCGATTACTGTTACTAAGTTTTGAAGAATAGATTCAAAAATAACAGATTCACAAAAACTTTTAAAAAGTTTACATACATAATTACAGACAATTAAAAAAGCCATCACAAAAACGGTGGATGAATCAGTCAATAAGTTAATGCACAAAAGAAAGAGTACAGAAACAGTCCTTGAAAGAGTAAAGGTTTCCTCAGAGGAAAATGTGGAAACATACTGTTGATAATTCAACCTGGGATTATCTTGCAGCAGAAAAACAATTAAAGAAGAAACAAAACTCTGTGGCAAAAACAGAACAATAATGCACAAGATTAAAAAAAAGCTATTTTTTTATTCATCATTTATGTTTCAAATTTTCATAGCATTCATTCATAGAACAGTATATTTAATTATTATAAATGCATTACTACAAAAAGTAAATTATGCAATACAGTTTCTGACTAATGAATTTTTGATGATAAAACTAACACACAGCATAATGCAGGCAAACACAGAGGATGCATATTAATAAAAAATAGGTAAAACAATTTTAAGTAAAAAAACAGGAACAAACTGACGTTTTTTTAAAAAAAAGAACATGGTGGAGTTTCTCAATAATATTAACAGTTACAAAAAAAAATTATATATAACACAATTAATTTTACCTCAACAACAAAAAGAAGATCCTCTACTACTTTAATGGCAAGAAATTTTTTTTATGAAATGCTTTATACGTGTAAGTTGTTAAATTATAATTTCTATTTACAAATAACTTTATAGTGTGAATTAATAAGTTAGTTTGAAAGTTGTTAACCAAACAAAAACTAAAAAAACCATAGATAATTTTTATTTACTTTTAGAGTAGCTTATATGTATATATGTTAAATTCAGCTAAATAAATCACAGTAACCTTAAAAAAAGAATTGAATGATATCTTTGTTGTAATTGAGTAAGTTTTCTTTAAAACAAGTTGCCATAAGTTATACAGCTAATCAGATAGTATTGATGGTAAATGTAGAAATTATGAATTGCATACTATTATGCAGTCATCAAAAAAAGGTTGCAGGAATAAAAATTTAATAAAATCATATCTCCCAATGTAACTGAGATAAAGTAATTAATAATTGGGATATCAGAATTTTTAGTAGCGACTGACTGTGACCTTGAGCCGATGCACATAACACCTCTGCACCACTGTAAGTCAGTGCAATGGTAACAGTTCAGCAGAACTGTGTGTTTTGCAGTTAGCAATTATAATTCAGTTACAACTGTTCAACGGACCTTCCATCTTGTTTATGGCAATGATCCCCTCATGCAAACAGAATTAGATGGCCTAAAACGAGTGATGAAACAGTTGAGCAAATTTGTTTAAGAAGCCCTAAAAAATCAAATTGAACAAGAAAGTAACATTGCTGTCATGTTTCAACAAGATGGTGTGCCTCACAATTTAGCCTAGGCATTTGACGTGCTTTCAATGAAAGATTCCTAATCACTGGATTGATAGGGCCAGTCCTGTGCTTTGGACTTTGAGAAGCCCAGATTTGACACCTCTAGACTTTTTTCTATGGAGATACATTAAAAACAATGTCTACATTGAAAAAAAATCAGGATGAACAACATTAAGACAATGGACCACCACTACTACTCCCACAGTTATGCCTGAGATAATCCAGCAGACCTAGACAGAAATCGATTATATATTTGCTCGATGTTTTCAAACCACCCAACGGAGTTCATATTGAAACATTCCAAGATATACAAAAAACTTTTTGAGTTGGTGAATTTTTAAAAAAATAATTGTTTGATTATCTTCAATAGTTTCTGAGATACGATATTTTTTAATTACTGCAACCTTTTTCGATGACTCTGTACATTAATAACCAGTTTATTCAGTAACCTATTTACCATAGGTTACTAAATGAAGAACAGTAACCTATGGTAAATAGGTTACTGAATAAAACTGACTTTTTCAGAATTTACTGAATTTCAGTAAATTCTGAAATTTCTCATTATTAATTATTTTATCCATTTGTTTTACTTTTATCTCTATGTAATTTTTTTGTACATTCAAACTTTTTCTGATGAATCTCTTTTTATTTTGTGAAGGATATTACTCTGAAGGTTCTATTGTAAGTTTTTCCACATAAGTAAAGTAGAAAATTTTTAAAACAAAAAATTACATTGTCTACATAAATGACTTGAAGAGATCATTCATTTTTTGTTGTCACCGTACAAAATAGTAATACATATTAATTAATGAAAAAATGATCGGTGATGTCCCGCGTATAGACACTGTGGAACTGCAACACCCTTATTTCCACTTAATATCAAAAAAATTTAATATAATGAGTTCTTTTTTCTTTAATTCTTTCTTTATACTTGTAAAATATAATCCTTAGGCTTAATGTCAGTAGCCATCACCCAGTTTATGAAAAAGACACAAAAATCTTTGTATGGAACAGTGCGCTTCACAGTTCCAGTGGCATATAGTGTTTGGCTGTTGTGCATATGCGCAAATAGGAAGCTGCATGTGAGGCTATGAGGGAGAGCACTGTCGCTCCCACAGTGCCCGACCCTGGCGTGCTGGTAAAAGGTAGTTATTTTTACTCCACGTGTTCTGTGCTTACACACCATGTACCATATTCTTGAATGTGATAAAGTGTATAATTAGATTACTATCCTGCTTCCAGCTATTCTATTTGATTCATTTATTTTTTGGTTCTTTTATTTCACAGAAAACTTTAACAATGGCCTTGAAAAGACCCAGAAAAATATTTTCAGAGCAGCCCCTTCACTAATTTTGACTACAAATTGCCAGTGAAAATTATATTAAAATATTCTCATACAAAATTAAAAAAAATGAGTTCTAAACATGGATAAAAAAACAATACATACTCCGACATTCAATGAATTTGAACCATAGTTCAAATATGACAAAGGTTTTTCTGCATTTTTTTATAAAGAAGAGGTTTTTCATCTTTGCATTCCTTACATACAGCATTTTTTAGGCAAATCCAAATTTAAAAACTAAAATATAATGCTTTTTCAATTCTTCTTTAAATTTTATATCTTTGAAATCTCTACCAAATTAAGGGTTAGTTAATATGTAACCATTAATTTATAAAATATTTTTATACAGAATTAAATATATTAGTTTCAAAATTTGGGCAAAAAGCAATACATACTCCCACACTCAAGGCCCACATTAATCTGTAAGTCTCGACTTCTAAAATTACAAACTTAAAGAAGATATCAATAACAAGTATATAATTTTTAAATTTTAGAACAGTTTTTTGAGGTCATTTATATACACAATTTGTTTATTTTATAATTAAATCATATTGGATGTCCATTTGCTCTTTATATACAAAGTAATCTTAATGTAAGGCTAATGATTTTAGAATTTTATAAATCATAAAAGTTTGTAGTTTTATAAGTATTAAAATTGTTAATATTTTACATGTTAATTTACCATTGCAATGTTGCTGGTAACATGTCGCATTGTTTTCTGCAACAAAAGAAACAATATTGTAAGAGAAGAATAGTAATAAAAAAATAATAAACTAAAATAAGAGTATGTATTAACTATAATCAGTGCAATTAAGAGTTAATGGATGTAATAACCTTTATTACAATGTAGTAGACTCCTACTCAACCTTGAATAAAACAGTAACTGATTAAGCAACCTTACAAAGAAACTGCAAAAGAAAGTACATCTGTTCTTTTTTTGAAGGTAAAAAAATATATACATATATACATACAAGATCTGCAAATAAAATAATAAGTCTGGTTCATAAAAACTTTTTATTTACAGTCCAATTACACATGGACTCTGTCACCTTCGAAATAGTTCCCTTGGGAAACAACATAATGCTTCAAATGGTTTTCCAACTCTTCATACCAGTATTGGAACTCAGAAACTAGAACATCATTCAGATGGTCAGTTACATTTTTTTAATGTTTTCTACTGCTCCAAAATGGTGTCCTTTGAGGTGTTTTTTTAAAGTTGGCAACAGGAAAGAGTCACAGGGACTCAAGTCAGGTGAATAAGGTGGTTGAGGGACCACAGGAATGTTTTTCTTTACCAAAAACTCATTAATTGAGAGTGCAGTATGACAAGGTGCATTGTCATGATGCAGCATCAAGTTGTCTTTGATGGCTGGTCTCATGCGGGCAACTCTTTTCCGCAGTCTTTTAAGAATTTCTCTGTGAACATATTGATTTACAGTCTATCCTGTAGGAAAAAACTCCTTATGGACAATGCCATTACTATTGAAGAAACAAATTAACATGGTTTTGATTTTTGATTTGCTCAATTTAATGAATCACAACTTAATGATAACAACTGACACAAAAATTATTGTAAAAAACTAGACAGATGGTGTTACAGTACTGTTTTCAAGCCGTTAAATGTACATTTTTGATTATTTAGAAGAATATAACTTCTTTCTACTTTTTGTGCAAAACATTGACTTCTACAGACAATAACCAGTAAAATTCCAACAACATGCAGTGAAACTGCATTTAATGTTTTATTATTTCAGTGGTCTACAAGAAACAGCTTAATAAATATGGCTGTCAGTACTTTACCTTAGTTAATGTTTTTAAATTCCCAGAATCCTATACCACAAGACAAATAGGTGTTGTGGAACCACCAGTTGTGAAAAATAAAGTCTACCATCTTACTCTAGCAATAACGTTACCAGCAAAAAAGTATTGCAATTTACCTGTGATTCGATTTTGGTTGTATCTATTATTGTAAGCATAGAAATTATTTTGAAAGACTGAAAATAATTCTTTAAAGATTTTGTTATTTTAATTTAGACATATGATCTATGATCAAAAGTACAAATTCAAGATATAAATTTAATGGGATTTAATACCTTTACCATACATACAATATACTGTGGATTTTACAAATTGGCATTGTATGTTGCAGTTATTTGGGTTGAAAGACTGAATTCCACTATTTATGGAATGATTTTGTTTTTTAGTAGGAGAAAGCAGTCATTTTAATTTGTAGGTTCTATCAAACAGTGAGTCAGTAGTGATATGTCAAGCATTTTGTTAGAGTGGAACCTAACCCCAATTTATCAGGGAGTTCTCTCATTTAAGCATATTTAGGAAATATAAGTAACAGCTAGACTCCATAATCTGTCAGGATTGTAGATCAGAGAATGATAAAATCATTAAAAAAAAAAGGAACAGTGATCTAGTTGACAGTTTTTTGCATCAACTTATTTTCTCACACCATGAAAAATTCAACAATTAGGCAAAAAATATGTTTATACAGTATACAGTACGTTAATGTTTTCTGATCATGTTTTTATGACTTCAAAATATCTTGCATATTTGATAGTGAAATAAGAAAAATATATCAGAAAAGTTCAGGATGATGGTACTGAAAGACGTCAAATGATAATTATAAATTTCATTAGTAATGTATTCAGGAGCAATGAAAAATTATTCTAAACTTTACCGTACAAGATTACATAAAAGTTTTCAAAAGAGAAAAACTTTGTGTGGATAAGCTAGCTAACATAAGTTGTAGTTTTTTTTTAATTCTAAAAACTATTACAAGCTTGTAAACAAAACATTTTTTTTTTATTTTGTTAATAATCTTCGGATTATCAACAATCTTTGGATTTGCATGCTCTTCAGTTCTAGATATTAATAAATGTATTTAACTTAATTAAAAAGGAAAAACAAATAAAAAAAATTACAAAGGATGAAGAAGGAGACAAATTCTCCAGACTAAAGGAAAAAAATTGGGTCAAGCAATTAGAAAAAAGGTTGCAATATTCTGTTTGGAAAATAGGCAGAGGGAAGAGAACAACAGAACTAGAGGATAATATCAAGAAATATAAACATAAATGATTAATATCAGTAACCAACAGAAATGAACTAACTTCAGGAAATAAAACATTACGAAAAGAAACAAAAGATTTAAACATTAAATGTTTTCATAATAAAAAAAGAAAATGATTATTAAAATTGCATTCAAAAAAGTATTATTAAAAAACTGTTTAATCATAAAACAATACATTTAAAATACATTAATCAATAAACATATATTTTAGCAAAGTTCTGTACGGTTTAATAGATAAATTTTCAATAACCCATTTTGGAAATTTTGTTATTGTTAATCATGGAGAACACTTTACTTAATTCTTCTGTACAATTGTAATTTGGTTTCATACAAGCAATGTCATGTCACGATCATCTCCTCATGTCAGGCACACTTGTAATGACATTAACTGATTTTACATATTAAACAATGTTTCCACATACATATATCATCAGAGTAAATGTACTGATCCAACTAATATAAACAGTATTTATTTAACTTAACACAAACAGATTAATAAACATTCAAAGTTTAAATTTTCTGATTTTTTCCTTAATAAGTGGAAACAAATGTATACATGTTAAATAATGGTGGATAGCGGAAAGATAATGATGTTCACTATATATCCCTCAAATTATGAGAGGAAAATTGACATTTGTACTGCTGAATATCACCTAAAATTTTACAACAGAAACCACTTAACCCCTCATTCTTCTTGGTGAGCATGGCATGGAATCTGGTATCTTTTTTTATCATTAAGGATAGCTATGCCACCAAATGTACATTTTTGATAATGTCAAGTGACTTTAACAAAAAAAAATTTTATCGCTAAAATTAATCAATTAATTAATACTAACTATTTTCTGTTTTTTCCTCTTGTTTGACTGGAACATTTATAGAGGTGACTGTAACAGGTCCGGAGGCGATAACCGTCGTTCCCCCGGGCTGCTTGTCGCTAGCTGTCTCCTGTAGCCCCCACTTTACTGACACTGCGCTCTCCATTGCGCCTTCTCCACATAGCTACCTTACTGTAACTGTCTGTCTGTTCTCTGTAGTCCTGTCTTGGACCATGGCTTCCAGCCTCCTAAAATCAAAATATAAAGCCTCGATTATTAATTACAATTAAAAACGTAATATAATTTTTGAGTTTACAACGTATATAAGAAATCTAAGGATAAAGGATATTTAATTATTATTATATATATTATTATACATATTATTTGATTCCTAGCTGATATTTGGATTGGATTGACGGTACTTATGTATTAACGCCACCGCAGCTACAGCTTTATTTAAAAACAAAGTAGTCAATCGAATTTTGGTGCAAAATGGGCCGATATAGAGTTTAACATAGATTCAAAACAGTCTCTTTATTATTTTAATAAATGGTTATTTATATTTATTTATTTTATAAATATAATTTAACAAAACTTAACCTCCGCTCGTTTCGTTCGCTAACCTTGACTAATTAACAGGAGTGTTTTGATTATTTAAATAATAAATAATTGCAATAATTACTGAATCTATTAAATAAATACTCAAAAAATTACGATGTTAATTAGTCAAGGTTAGCGAACGAAACGAGCGCAGGTTAAGTTTTGTTAAATTATATTTATAAAATAAATAAATATAAATAACTATTTATTAAAATTAATAAAGAGACTGTTCATTTTCCACCGAAATCCGATTGACTACTTTGTTTTTAAATAAAGCTGTAGCTGCGGTGGTGTTAATACGTAAGTACCGGATTGACTCCTAAGCCTGCACACTGCTGTGGGTGCCGATGATTGTCTGATTTCATTAACAAGACGCTTCCATGCATGGCGATCCATGGCCACTGTCCTGGTTTCATTAAAATTTATATCATCATCAATCTGCTTGATCCACGTTTTCTTTGGAGCTGATCGTTGGAATATCCAATGGGTGGGTCGATCATGCCAGAGGAGTTTGTATGGTAGTCGGTTTTCACTCATTCTCCAGACATGGCCAAACCATCGCAGTCTTAGTTTTTGAATCTGTTCCTCTATTGCTAGCTGTTGTTCACAGTGATGGCGGATATTTTCATTTTAGAAGTGATCGTGAAGTGAGATCCTGATGATCTGGCGTAGGCTCACATTTGGAACACTTCAAGTTTGCTCAAGTCTGTCTTAAGTGATGTCTACGTTTCTGCTCCATACAATAAAATTGGCAGGATCAGGGTTTCGAAAAGACGAACTTGGGTCTTCAGTAAGATGTTGTTTTGTTTCCACAAGCACCACATCAGAGAAGTAAATGCTGTGATTTCCTGACCAATTCAACTGTGGATTTCTACTGTAGCTGCTACTTTCTTCTTCTGGACCAGTGGGCCCAAATATTTGAATTCTTGCACCTGTTCAATCTGCACACCATTAAATTGGATGATGGCGCATGAACCATCTGTTGTTAATACATGTGCCTCATTCGTATTTGTTTTCAGGCCATAAGATTGGCAATGCAGGAGGTATCATAGGGAATATCAGTGGCTTCAGCATCACTGTTGGTGAACACGCCACTGTCTTTGGCAAACATCAAGTCAGTCAGAAAGCTATCTTCTCCAATCTGAATTCCTTTTCTGCCCTGGAAAACAAGCTTAACCCAATTACAATTATTTTATGATAAGATGAATTTTGCAGGATATGAAAAACATTCAGCCTAACTGGGAGTCTTACTACTCTGTTACAGAAGTCAACAAACTGTTTTCAATTTTATAATCATAAAAATAGTTCAATACTAAGCAAAAATCTCAAACAATTAACTTTTATATATTGCAAGAAAACTAACAGATTATCATATAAGCAATCAACAATTAACTTGTTGAGATATCTTTATATATAAATAGAGTAAATAAAAGAAGAACTAGTACTCATGAACGAGAAAAAGGAAAAATATTCTTTTATCAAAAATCAATTACATAATCCTATTTACATTTTGATTTTTGATTGAAATATAAAATTGAAAAGAACCTACAATGTTTTGTGATGTTATAAAATTAATATAAAGTAAGAATCAAATGGTTTATAAAATATGGTAACCTTTTAATATTTGTATATTTTAAATGTTAAAATGAAAAAAATAATTGTTTTAAAATATATAGTACACATAAAACAAGACAAATTAATATACTTAAATTTAATCATTTAATGAAAAGAATAAATGTAACAAATAATAATTTTAGGCTGAATTGCATGAATGATATCAATTGAAAACACAGAAAAAAATTTGCTTCAACAAATACCAATAATAAAATAACTTGCATACCCTTTCTCACTTGTTTCCACATAACATACCACAGCAACAAAAATATTTCGTTCGCTTCAATTTTTTTTTTATTAATCACACTGATATCATCATCTTCTTTCTCTGTGAGAAGGTTACAAGTATAATTCTTTTTAATAAATAGACTATAATAAAATTTAAAACTTCCAATGTCATATACACAAAATGTATAAATTTAAAAACACACCTAACATAATAACACAGGTGAAAGAAAATACCCTCAAAATTCTTCACTTTTGTAAATTAAGGTACTAATTACTCTATGATGCATTAGTAGGATTTTATTTTAAAAAAATGTATTATTTTATTTTATTATAAAATTATTAATAAATATATTTACATTTTTAACAGGTTTCATGATGATGTTTTTAAAAATAACTTCAAACATACTTAAGGATGAATATATGAATGCATGTATTAGAAAGAACAATGAGATCTGACTTAACCCAAAAAGACCTATGCCCATGGCCAAGAAATAAGTTCATGAATAGATCCATACGTGGTCAGCCACATCATCCTCACACAAAAAAGTAATTTACAATTAGAAAGGAACATCTACTTGTAGAGATACAATAAAACAACATTAACAAATGTACTCAAAGGGATGTTTCAGAACTCATCTGCATAGTATATGCCCATGTCGACCACAATTATTCAGGATTTTAGCATAGGGATTTGATGTTATAAGATGTTCCCAAGTTTATTACGAAAGACTGAGCCAAAATATTTGTATTCCCCGAATTTACATATACTCATAGTTTTGTTATCACTATACCGATCAATTTTTGTTTCATTGACCTAAAATTAAGAGTGTAGCCAGCAGGAGATCAAAATTAAAATTATCAAGTACTTATTTAATTTATTCCAAAAAAAAATCAGAAATAGTGTGCTTGTATTGGATAACATGAAAACATAACAAGAGTGTGGAAGAAGCAAATATTTAGAGCACAACATTTGCTAAAATAGTATATAAGAATGGACTTTCTAGTTCTCTTTCCAGACTTTCTTCTGGGTACACCCGAGATATGAAATTACAGAAATAAAATATGCTCAAAAATTATCAATATCTACATTATGCACCTTTTAACAGACCAAAGTACTTAAATGCTTTCCACAAATTATAAAAAAATAAACACTGAAAAAAAAAATATATATATACTATATATATTTGGTCCCATGCTGCTTCGCAGCAGCGAATTATTATTATTACAAGTAATGTTATATATTTTTAAAAATTGGCTAAAAACCTAGTGGATTCATGATACTTCACAGCATTATTACACAGATTAATGTTACATATTTTTGTTTAAAAATCGGCTAAAAACCTTCTCCATTTATAACACGTCTCATTCCCTAACCTACTTGTTTTTTTTCTTTCATCTACTACGACAGATAAAATACATGCTCAAAACTTATTTCCAGTCCGTCCAGACATTTTACTGGATGGATCAGACTAATATTTTTTTTATTCTTCTCGGAATGCGCCAAAGATATATGATCCAGCATCGATAGATCTTCAAACTGATTTTCCTGTGAGTTCAATTAATTGCCTCCGAAGGTTCAATTAAGAAATGAATGAGGATTTTTTTGAGAAATTCTTAGAGATTCAAGCTTGAGGTCATGACACTTGATGACCAATCTGTGGATCATTCTGAGCGGAATAAAATAAAATATCAGCCCAATCAATCCCGTAGAATACCCACACGGACTGGAAGTAGGTTTTCGGCCAATTTTTTAAGTATATATGATAAATATAAAACTTAAATGTATAACTTTGATAATATTTGATATGAACATTTGGGCTCGGTTTTCATCTTCTGGGAACATTTTATTTTTGTGATTTACTCTTTGAGGAGAATTTTATTAAAACAATATATGGGATAATTTAAAAAAAATAAAATTGGAAAAAGTTTATATATAATATTATTCACCATTTTCGTTTACAAGGGTTCCCTTCTGGGGAATAAATCCAGTTACACTTTATTTTTCTTGTTTTTTTTTTTTTTATCAGATATTCTTATATTTTAAAATAAAAATATTGTTAAAAATAAAATAAATTTAAAAATGTTATTAATATCAATATATTTTATATATGCAGCTAGTTAAACTTTTCTTAATTCTTTTCTATTAAAGGTCTTATTATAATATTTATATGACTGACAAAATTCTATAATAGATGTATAATACATGTTACTGCTTTTGCATATTCTTTGAAACATTTAAAATGACGTAAACAGTTTCGGTTGTACATTCATTTAATGCAATTAAATGAATATATATATATATATTCATTTAATGCAATTAAATGAATATATATATATATATTGATCAAAATCGGTTCAGTAGTTTTGGAGTTTATCCCGAACATATATCATGACATGAGATTTTTATATATATAAGATATATATATAAATTGAGAGAGAGAAATCTGCCGAGTTATTCTAGTGATTAAAATTGTCACCACAAAATCGGCTGAATTTTGGAAGTCAGAGTTCTAAGTTCAAATCTTCGTAAAGGCAGTTGCTATTGTATGGATTTGAGTGCTAGACTGTGGATACTGATGTTCTTTGGTGGTAGGGTTTCAATTAACCACTTGTCTCAGGAGCAGTTGGCCTGAGTCTGTTCAAGAGTACATATTTACCAGTACATTTACACTTACACTGCACTACATCTGCAGGGGTACGTCAGGCCTGGCAAGCCAGTAGCAGTAATTGCATTTACCTACACACACATCCAGACCTGGCAGCAGCTGTAAAACTGGTCAGGGTAAAACACGAGAGAGAACGTAATGAGAAAAAACTAAAATTTGTCTGTTTTAGATAATATTTAATGGAAATTATTAACGTGGCATTAGTATTTAACCAAATTAAGGTCAATGGTTAGAATTGATGATGATCAACTCTCATAAAAATTATACTACAGTGTGGTAAAACCCAAATTTTACCTGAATAAAACAAAGATTGCACTTTTATTAGAATATAAATAGATGTATTTATTGGAGTACTTCAATGATTGGAATTCAGTTAATGATGACAGTACTTGCACATTAAATATGACTGTTCAGATCAGATTCAAGATATGACCATCTGATGAAATGTAATTTGGCAAAATCGGGTAAAACACCTAAATATAATATAATATATACATTACATAACCTGTTCCAATTCATTGCAGGGTAATGTAAGAACATAATTATATGGATTAAATATCCATAAGAACAATAAATGATCTCCATTAATACCTATTGGTGTAAATTTTATTAATTGATGTACAACATCTTAGTACACATAATTTTGTATTTAATAATCAAAGTCTTAACACACCTGCTTTTATCATTAGAATTACGAATGTTTATAATTAGTCTTTTTCCTAAATTTCATGATAGGAAAACCGTACAATAAACACAAGTAATTTAGCTCAGAACCGACAGAAAATTAAACTGTAAAATACAAGACAGTCTGTATTTTAACCACCTAATTATAGAGTTATCTGGATATATTTACACCAAAACATGATCTGTAAATATCAATAAATTATTGAAATTTGGTAAAACTAATATTTAGATTTGCCTAGCTGTTACTGAGTTTTAGGTAAAGGTCATTGCAAACCTACTAAATGTGGACATTTGATTTATAATAAATGTTTAACCTGAAATATAAATTTTAATAATTTTCACTGAACCAAAATACTGAAAAAAAAATGTTTTATTAGTTGTTATAATTATCAATTATTTTAAATCAACTTTAGTAAATCAAATTAAAATAATATGTTAATATCAACAATTCATATTAATAATACAATAACAATATTAAATAGTTTAAAATTAAACACACTATAAATATAAAATGAAATTCGAGCAGTAAAATAATGCAGAACGCTAACTTGAACTCACAATCGGTTATTAAACTGGGAGTGTAGTGTTCTAGAAGGAACGACTACCTACCTACAATACCATGTAAAACAATCTATAATAAAAGTTTCCGCTGTTAAATAGTTCCTTTTTTCCCCCCTATTGTATTATATGCGCATATTATGGTTTTTACTGTTCTGCAGTTGGAAATACGACCATAAAAACTGGTTTCACGATTGACAGAACGTGATTTTTCGAAGTTTACTGAATGGGCGCGACCAAATAAAACGCAACACCTGCATATACATGCCGCACAGGAATTTAGCATTAAATAACAAAATATGCTACGTATAATAATAACAAAATTGTGTAAGTTTTTGTTACATAAAATAATATCGGTTATATAATAGTTAGATTTGTATCTAATTTTACATTTTAAAATTACAACTGTTTTAAAAAATAAATAAAACTAAACCACACAACTTATAAAACCGTCGTGAGATATGAAAGTTTTTTTTTTACAGTATTTTCTCTTCTTTTCGGCAAAGTAACTGACCAACTTATAACAAAACTTAAATTGTACATAAAATTAAACCGTAATCTTTTTATTTTATTTTTAAAATTCCCGAAATAGATGATAGGGATAAGAAGGCGTTGATTAATTAAGGATCTCGTAACTTCCATATATATAGTTAATAATATAAAATTTACAATAAGATTTGGTGTGAATATAAATTAGTACCTTTATGTACCTGATACAAAAGGTTTTCACAATGTAACCTCAATCTAAATCAAAAACTGCCCGTTTCAAATTTATTATTTATCTCCACATAAACGTTTTAAAAGTTTATCACACTGTTTTTTAAACTATAACTTGTAATTTTTCGAACTATTAATAAAAATTGTTTTCTTTTTATAATCCTTTATAGACACTAAATTTATCGTAACACAAACCTCAAATTTCACTACGACAAAGGAAAAACTAAATAAAACTGTTTTACGTTGATACTTTACAAACGTACTGAAATATTGATGTAAACAATCACGTAATTCTGACGAATTATAGTCGTTTTTCACTGGATATTACTTGAAGAATACAACCGATGCGTAATAATACACACAGTAAGATAAAATATCAATATATACTTCAAAGGGGTTCTTCAACATAAGAGCATACGAATCGGTAGGTAGAGTGGTGGTGCTCTTATTAATAAAAACAAGATTGCAGTGGATGGCGGCGACTGGTTTCGCAGTCACAACAAAACAACGAACGCTCCCCTTTTAACAATAGTATATTCAACTCTTACCACCCACAACTACGAGTTTTTCTACTTTTTTTTGTGTTAAACTTCCTTATATATTCGCAGGAAGAACCTCACGTTTAATACCCCAAGCATTTTATAACTATTACGGTCGCGTTAAGAGAATTTACATCGAGCGGGAGTAAAGTGGTAAATAAATCTATCTTTCCCTCTCTCTCTTTGATAAATTATACCTGTTTAAAAAAAATCACTGACCAATGACAATATGTTACTATCATAGGCAGATAAACTCTCTTTCAAAGCTTCCAGGCAGATTTTGCTAGGTAGATTAGTAAACAGTTTCGATGCGTGCGCACTACTTCTATATAAAACAGCTCCATCGTACCTTACCGGTTACAGATGCAATTTTTTCAAGCGGATTTACGTATCTTTATTTCCTGCACAATATATTTAAATGTTGAATTATACGTTCGAGCTTGTAATAATAATAAAATAATTTAATAAAAAATACGTATTTTCTTTTCCAATCGGATATTCTTTGGTTAAAATAAAATAATTTTTCTGTGTCCAAATTATTTGTCCGTCTGGTATAGTCGTTAATTAAAAATTTTATTAGCGAATTTATAAAATACAAATATCAAACCCTAAAATGCTTAGCCATGTTCAAGAAATACATCCCACGATCGGTATTCTACGAAAAGTGAAGAAATGCTTTAATATTGATTTTCTCTTTAAGAAGAAAATACAGAGCGATTCAAAAAGAATTTAAAATCTTGAAGGCGTGTATAATGTTTATTCAGAATACTTATATAATCGGCTGAGATGTCAATTTATATCAAAACATCCTTTTTTTTCATAAAACAAAAAAACTACGGGCGACTGCCATTGATAAGGTGTTAAGGCAGATATCCAACTTCAAATACATCTATCGCCGAATTCGAATCAGATTATTTAACGTCATTTCTACAACCGTGAAGGCGATTCGATATTTTAAGTGAGCAACTCTAAAGATAGGCGGAACACGGCTGATCTTTTATGAAGTCCCTCAAAAAAATAATCGAGTATTTTCAAATCTGAGGAACGAGGAGAAGTGGCTACGCGACTGGACAAATCAAAGACCTGGAAAGTGATCGAAGAAATTCCTCGATACCGATTTCTAATTTTATTATAAATCGGGATTAGAAAACGATTAGCATTATGACGAATAGCGTAATGATGCACCATCTAGCTGTAAGCGAAAGGAATCTTCTTTGCATCTGACTGTGGAACGAAAACATTTTTTATCGTATCCAGGAACACGATACCGTTTGTGATATTTTTCAATAAAATAGACGGTCCGTATAATTTAACTTGGCTGAGGGCACAAAAGACATAAAAATACCTTAGGATTATCACGTACATTCTCCAGAGATTCATCACGTGGATTTTCACTGTCCCGGATATTCTTGTTGCGAGTGTTCACTTTTCCGCCGACATGAAATATTACCTCATCGCTAGGAAAACAGAGATTACCTCATCCTGTATTCCAGGAAAACCTCGTGTCCCCCTAACCGATTTAAAACTTCAATACAGAATTCATAAGGAACTACCTTACCTAAATCAGTAATTTCTTCAGAACGGTTTCAACTTTACATATTTACTTAATACAAGGTAAACAGGCATTATGGAATGTTACTTTCACGAGAAGATTATCGTTTGATTTACGAGGACTACGCGCAAAATAATCCCTAACGTGATCCACATTAACAACAGAAAACCACGTGCGACATGTTCATGTTTCACGTCGAACTGAACGACCGCTCTCAACAAAATTCTGGTAGTCTATATACTTTTTTCGTGTTTAGCCTCCGGTAATTACCTTTCAGATAATACTTTAGAGTATGAATGAGGATGATATGTATGAGTGTAAACGACGTGTAGTCTTGTATAGTCTCAGTTCGACCATTCCTGGGATGTGTGGTTAATTGAAACCCAACCGACAAAGAACACCGGTATCCACAGGACTTGAATGCTGGAACTCTCGACTTCCAAATCAGCTGATTTGGGAAAACACGTTCACTACTAGACCACCCCGGTGGGTTTGGTAGACCATATACTAGGAGGAAGCTTACTATACCGAGTACGAAATAACGTTAAATATAGTAGCAGTTTCATTTTATAAAACTCAAAAACACAGCTATTACGTCCGTATCGGTGAATGTAACCGTTTTATTTGCTCAACACAATGGGCGACACAAGTGCTCGAGGTGAATGAATTTATACGCGGCATTACGCAGATCAAAACTTGATAAGTTTTACTTAAAAACTGCATTTAAATCCATACTGTAAACATTTTTTATAAATTTTTACATACCTACAAAGTTTGTAAAATTATTTTAAAAATTCCCGAATGTTGGTTACTTTAAATCAACAAACCATACCCGATGAAAGGGCAGATGAGATATAACACCTTCCCTCTAGCAAAAGAACAGCTTCCAGTGCATAATATCTATGACAGACGATGTTATATTTAACCAAATATCCGTTTACGGCCAAGAGAAAGAAAATGTGTTTGAATACAAACTTTAATATTACAATAATTGAAGGGGTGAGTAGAATAAATTACAGGAATAATTTTTGGTAACGGTTGGTTTATAATTTGTGATACTACCGAAAAATCAAATTAATATATTAAAATAAATACATTTTATTTATTTACCTTTAATTTAGCGCAACGTAATTTGTGTTTCCTCTTTTATGATTAATTCATAAAATGGTATAATGACATTTACAGCCGATATAGAATGCAATACTTAACATGGATTCAAATCCTGAAACCTTCTGGATGATAGGAAAAGACACACTTCACTACGGAGATTTTCAGCTATAATATAATTTTACGTTACATTGCTAATAATCATAATTACTTAAAACTATTTCTTCAAAGTATTTGTATTAGTTACATTTCATTTCTTACATCATCTTCCTTCCCATTTAAACATTAAAACGTGAAAGATTTAAAGAACTCGATTTGCCACCGACAAATCACTTTATTTTTATTATTAATGTGTTTGTTGTTGAATACTGAAATAAGTCTGGGTCGCAGAGGTTCACCAGTCAAAGTAGAAGCCAACTAGACGAGTTTTGCGAAAAGAAAATTCGCAATATGTATTAGAACTGTTTCTCGCTGATAACTTTCAAGGTCAAGTTTTTTTTAATTATATAAACAACTGATAACTTCAATTAATTTACAGAGATTAATAAACGTTCATTTCTAACTTCTGGAATGTAAAACTAATTTCTGAAAATTAACAACACTGAAGATAATCAGTGAAATGAATATATAAAATTGTTGGGCGTAATTCTTTTTTCGCCTACAAAAACATCATACCAGAAAAAGATAAGAATTGTTTTTCCGTTAAGGATTGACAGTTGTATTACGGGGGAAATAATGTACACGTACAAACAAAAGGCTAAAGTTTTTGTAGAACAATACATTATACGATCCATTTAAGTAAATAACCCTCAATTGGCTTAATTCAAAATGTTCGCGACCGGGTATAGATTTAAAACTGCAAAAAAACCTGCACGTTCTAAACTAGAAAAATTAATGTTTCCTGAACTACTCAGCTTATTATCAAATAAAGTAAACAAAGTGAAGGATAAATATTAAAAAGAAAAGTTAAATAGTTAAATCTTTTCCCTAAATAAAAAAATCAACGACTTCATAAAAAAAAATTCCTCTACATTAAGCAAATCGCCAATAATCTATTAAAAACAATCATACTTTCTCGATCAGTTATAACAACTCAAACAAAATTAACGACTAAAAAAAAATTATAACGAAGCAACAATTAACCAAAATAAAATAAACAAAGATATGTTGGCAGCATGGAATGTTTTCCGGTTGCATTAGATGTTGCGCCAAGGTCATATGAGGGTCGACTGACTCATCTCGTAATATTAACTTATAGGTTAAAAAAAAAGTACGCGAATTTAAATACCCGTTAAAATGTCTTACTAATAATTATAGATAAAAATGTTTATATAAGTAGGATGATGTACCGTTTTAAATATAAAACCGAAGTAATTTATACGCAAAAATGAATAATCGCATTTATGACTGTGATCATGTGCAAGTTAATTACATTTAATAAAATATTATCGTATAACTACAAAAATTACAAAATAAATATTGCACAATTTATGTGTGAATCTAAGACCTTTAGCACTGCATTACTCTTAATATACGGATTTTTTTCTGTGTAATAAGGAATGATAAAAAATTAATAATAAACATGATTTATTATAACATAAAAAAAAAAATATTAATATTACTAGTAATTATAGATAGCTCTTAGTAACGTGGGAAAATTTCTCAGCTCTTCCTAAGAAATTTTCCGTAAACTGAGAATTTCTTTTTTTTGGATTCTTATTAACAATCTATCATCAACATATACGCAATCGAACTGGGAGGTTTAATGAAAAAAATAATTTTTCTATAATAAAATCGGTTAATCTAATCTTTATAGCTTTAACTCTATTCTGTTTGTATATATTGTAAAAATATCTGAATAAAGTTTATTCCTTGGTAAAAAATCAGAACGCAAACGAAACGTTGAATAAAATTGAAAATTAATTAAAATAGAATAATCCTGGAAACTTTAAGAAATTTTATAAGATTGATTTTCCTTCCACAAATTCATCTACTGTAGAATGTTTTTGATATCCTCAACATACATATTAAACAAGGTTGGGAAAAGACATTATCTTCCTTTCGCCTAACTCCTCTTCCTTGAAGTAAACTCATTTGGTGCATCCTTTGTTTTCACTGCTGTTTACTAATTCGGTGCAGTTCTTTAACTTATCATCCATTTTCCGATCTACATTTTATTATTTTCATTAATATATAATATTTGATAAGATCAAATCCTTTTCCAAAATCATAGATTTATGGTGAACAATAAATAGTTAGGCGTAAATCGATTATGTTTTTCCTGAATACATTCATCAATAAAATAAAAATCTATTAATTTTAGACATTAGATATATTTGATATAAGCAAGCGATTTGTGGCAAGCAAACAGGAAATACCCTAAGAACCCTCAAATCAAGGCGTTATTTTCAAACATTTGTTTTCATGGCAAAATACCACGCGTTTCAAAATGAATCTCGGGAATTTAAAGTTATGTAATATTGCTCAAGTTTCATATTAACGGAAAGGTAAACATTCATAATGTGCGTATCAGGGGATCAGAGAATCCTCACGAGATATTTCAGTGTGAACAAGACTCCCCAAAACTGAATGTTTTTTTGTGCCGCATCCCGACGGAAAGTTTACGGGCCGTTCTTTTCCACGGAAAGTAAGTCTTTCTTTTTCCTGTTTAGCCTCCGGTAACTACCGTTTAGATAATTCTTCAGAGGATGACATGTATGAGTGTAAATGAAGTGTAGTCTTGTACAGGCTCAGGTCGACCATTCCTGAGATGTGTGGTTAATTGAAACCCAACCACCAAATAACACCGGTATCCACAAATCTAGTATTCAAGTCCGTATAAAAGTAACTGCCAAGCAAGTAAGTCTGGAATGAACTATCTTGATACATTATGACTATGGCTCGTTCCTAGACTGTAATACGAACCACAGAACTTTATTTGACAACGAGATAGTGCGCTTCCTCACTGGCATAACGCTGTACGTGATCGAATGAAATTCTCCGCGATTGCTGGATCGGTCGCCGGGGACCAGATGACAGGGATTATTTGTCGTGGCCTCCACGTTCGCCCGATCTGACCCGTGTGATTTTTTCCTTTAGGGGCTTATAAAGAATAAAATGTATGTGCCATCGTAACCGGTTAATCTACCCGACTTGAGACACAGGATTGTAGCAGCTGTCGTATCAATTACTCCAGACTTGCTGATTAAAGTACGGGATGAACTCTCCTATTGCCAGGATGTGTGCAGTGTGACAAATGGTGTTTACATTGAATACTTATAGGAGAACTGTTTGAATAGCTTTCATTTCATGTATAATTTATCAATGTAAATAAAACTTAAATATTAAATAAATTCAAAATTTCGATATTTATTTTGAAACACCTGTATTATTTCTGGCTTAAAGACTCTAAAAGGATTACTTCCAATACTACGAAATCAGCATTCTCCGAAAAATCTTTACAATAATTACTTTACCGAATATAAATTATTAAATTTCAAACTAAAAATATTCTTGAATGTTACTATTGGAAAAACTACTTAATATAAAAAATAAATATTTAAAAGAAATTACCTGATACTAAATGAAAAAATGTCAACAAAAAAAAATATTCGACTTAACGGAACTTCTAAAGACGAAGATAAACCTTTTGAAGAAAAATGATTACAAAAGGATGAAATAACAATCTTATACGCTTACAAAAATGCCCACAACAAAACGACGTACCAATTTTAAAAGAAAAGAAAAATATATATTTTGGTTAAAAAATATTAAATAATAATAATAAAATTCTAGCCAAGAATTTCTTTAGTAGTTGGTGTTTTTAATTTATCTTGAATAACATGTAAACGATCAATAAATTACAATAAAAGTCATTTGTTGCATAATTTTTCTGTTGGAACTCAGCCTGCTGGCTTCAGTTAAAACATAACAACAGTAGCATGAAAAAAACTCGAATCTACTGAAAAAAATTACAAGACAACTAAAACAGTAAGGATTTTTAAATATCAAGTTACAGTTTAATTTTTTTTTTATATAGAACTAAAAAAAAAAAAATTATTACCATCCAGCAATCGCATAAGATTTAAAGCATAATATTATACAAATTGATACTTAAAAAGTTGATTTGATACTTAAAAAATTTGATACTATTTAATTCTTTTAATGAAAAAACTCTGAAATAGATTTATACATGAAAAAAATTACACTAAATTATGTAAATTATTGTCGGTTTAAAAATAAAAGACAACGTAATCGCACAGCCTCCGTACAAAATAAGTATGAAAAAAATGACGTTTCCATTTTTATAATTTAATTTATTATAAATTTAAAACAATACGTTTTTATAACATTAATTTTTTATCTGTTAAAAAACCGCTTTTCCTCTATTTTTTTTTTTTTTTTTTTTAATCACTTTACGATCTCGGAGCCATAATAGAAAATAAAAAAAAGCTAATTAAGGAAAAAAATTCTTCAGTCCTCAACCATTAGACTGGTTTGATGCTATCCCTGTTTATTCTGTGGTTATCTTTTAAACTTATAATTAAAACATCCTGTATCCTCAATTATTTGCTGTTTTACAAAGTCTGTTCAGAAAATAAGCGAACAAACACTTATAATTAAGCGCCAATGGAGATATTTAGTGACGTCCGGTTGGCAGCAATGTGTTCCGCATAACCTCCACTGTAACCACATGTTCGTGGATTGTTGATAACTCGTTCGGTTTTCGTGTTACTGTTATTTGAGTGCTATGTGTTCAATTTTTAGTAGCGATTTTTATAATGTGCGATTTTTGGGAGTAATGATACAACGTAAAATTTTGCGTGAACCTTTACAGAAACGTTTCTACTTTTGAAACAAGCTTACGGAGATGATGCTGCGAGTCGTATGCAATGTTACAAATGGATTTCACGATTTAAAAGTGGTCGTCAGTCGATTGAAGTTGACTCTCGACCAAGAAGGTCCTCGACTTCAACTGACGACACCCGCGTTCAGAAGATCAACGATTGGTGCGTGCACGCCGACTGACCATCAGAGAACTTGCAGAGGAGGTTAGCATCTCGACTGGATCATGCCGTGAAATTTTGACTGAAAAATTGAACACCCATTCAGTTGCAGCGAAGTTTGTTCTTCGTTTGATGACCGAACAGCAGAAAGAACATAGAGTAAACGTTTGTCGGCAACTTCTTTTACAAGGCAATGACGATGAAACATTCATGCAAAGGATCATAACGGGAGACGAAAGTCGGGTTTACGGCTACGACATCGAAACAAAAGTGCAGTCATCAAAATGGATCGGCAAAGGGTCTCTACGCTCCAAGAAAGCACGTCAGTCTCGATCCAATGTCAAACTGATGCTCCCTATTTTTTCGATTTTAATGAAATTGTGCCCTTGGAAATCTTGCTTTAAGGTGAAACAGTAAACCGTGCGTAATAACAAGGCATTTTAAAACGGTTACGTGAAAAAATCCGTAAAACGAGACCGGAGTTGTGGCCAAATAACTCGTGTTTCCTTCACCACGACAATGCGACCGCAAACACAGCTTTGTCAGTTCGTCAGTTTTGTGCCAAAAATCAGATGACTGACCTCCTTCGGCCTCTCTACTCGCCAGACCTGGCTCTTAGAGATGTTTTATTATTTCCGAAATTAAAAAGTGATGAAATGACGTCGTTTGAGACTATTAATGACATTAAACCAAATTCGTCACGGGCCTTAAAGGTCATTTCAAATGAAGATATCCAGGACTGCTTCGTGAACTAGAAACACCGATGGTAAAATTGTGTGAGTAGGAGAGGGGAGTACTTTGAAAGGGACAAGGACCAATAATCTGTAAAATTAATGATAAAGATTAAAAAAACAAAGTTCAGTTATTTTCTGAACAGACCTCGTATTTACTTCGATTATTGTCCTTCACAGTTTTTACATTCTACACATCCCTCTACTACAAAATTAACTAAATCTATAATGTATCTTTATTTACGATCTCATCAACAATCAATGTCATTAGCGACTGGAGTGTAATTGTACAAGTACCGGTGAACGTATAGTGTTGATCAGGCCGAAAATTTCTGAGACGTATGGTTGATTGAACTTTTGTCACCAAACATCACCCAATATCCACGGTCTAGTATTCAAATCAGAATGAAAGCAACCATCTTTACTAGGATTTGAGACTAAGAACCCTCGACTTCGAAATCAGCTGACTTACGATGACGGGTTTTACCGATAGAACAACCCGTGGATTAAATTACTAAACCTGAAAGTCTTAAGATTTCGTCATTTATTATTCATCAACCCAGTTCGTCTTTACTAGATTCCGCCATAAGTTTCTCTCCTCTTCTATTCGTCTTCAGACCTCTACATTTCGTACTTTAAAACACCATCTAATTTTGAACAACCTATTATAGCACCAATTTCAAAGGTTTTCCAATTATTTCCACATCTCTCTTTTGATTCTCCTATAATCAATATTTCACTTTCATAAGACACTACACTCCTCACAAATATTTTTAATAGTATTCTTAGAAATCTATTTAGATTCTATGAAACTTTTTTTTTATGTGAAACCTCTCATCACTTTACCAGTCTGCTTTTTACCTCTACCTTACTTTGATCATCCTTCATAATTTTACGGCCTAAATAAAAAACTTTTCCCGGTTCTATAATGTTATGCTTTCCTCATCTTAATGCTTTCTTTGCCGTAATCCTCCTCCCAGTCACATTTTATAATTTTCCTCTTTCTATTATTTATTTTCAAACTGAATCTCTCTACCCCTCTACTCACTCTCTCTCTCTCTCTCATAAAAAGACTGTTATATCTTAAATAATTTATTTTGAATTCTTATTTTATTATAAGTACCAAAACAACAATACCGGTATTAATAAAACGTACTTTTCTAAAAAAAGCCTAAAGTAGTGAATGCAAAATCATTTAGTCTTGCCAAAATCAGAAATTTTAAGAGTATCATGCAATACTAAAATTAAACTCATTTTTGTAAAGTAATACGTAAAAGTACGATTACGCATGCTTTCTTCGCATAATAGGGTTTCTTACGTATTTCAAAGTTGACGGTTCTTTAGGTTGCCAAAATGTTTTAACACAACTTAAGTATAAAAAGTTTACTAATTGCAATTTTTCTTATCTCGAGGTAGTAATTTTGAGCCCAAATTTTTAAAGTACCACTTTTATAATAAGTAGAGGGAATTTTCAATTCCCCTGAAACGGGTTCAAGGTAAAAAAAGATCAAAACCCTTTGAATTTTTCTCATCTTTAAGGTACCCTAGTACTAATTAATTAAATTGTCAAATCAATTCCCTAACGCGTCGGAAAATATTGAAAAAAAAAATGCCTTAAGTAAAAATATTAGTTAACGCGCCCGCGCGTTATGTGTAAGCACGTGTGCAAAACGAAATCCTGTACTTAAAATAATTAAAGAACAAGTGCCGCATGTTTTTGAACAGTGATCAAACTAATAAATGGAAAATATTGAATTTTATATCCATTAAAAATACGCAGTCGTATGACGCATAAATAGAACACAATACAAACCTAGTAGTCTTCTTTACAACTGTTTTGATGTCTAATATAAGAAGCAACTGCACTCTTTTCTAACAGAGGTTCGAGAAGATTCCTAGTAATTTTAAAATGGAAATTCTTCTTTCCTTTACAATCCTTATAGTTTCCTTTCTTTCCATCCCGTTGTTAATAAAGATTATGAAACTACCTACGTACCTTAGCAGTGTTATTAAAACACATGGTTCAATACAAAAAAATATTTAAAATATTTAAATAACAGTTTTATAACATGTTAATTAAGTTATAGAATTTGAAATTGTTCTACAGTTAAGAATGGGAGAAAGAAAGTACTTATATTGTTTTTCCATAATTCTTATAGTTTTATTCAAATTAATTTAAACTCACAAAAATCCATGGCGAAGTGGTACCGTCTCAGCCTTGAATTAAGAAATTCCGGGTTTTAAATACGGCAGATTTGTCATTTTTCATACCCTTCAAAATTTTCACTCTATATTCTCACGTACAACTTTATAAAATGAATTAATCATTTATAAAAAAAATTAATATAAATAAGGAAGAAAACTAGGAAGTTTTAAATAAGTTATAAAACTCAGTAATTTTTCAAGAAGTGGTTTGTTAGATCTAATTCTTCAAAAGCAAACTTTTCTTTCGTGAAGAATGCTGTAATTTCTTTGCACGGTACACAGAACCTGTAATTTCTAAAATCATAACATGATAGTAAGATATAAGACATCGCTTAACCCAAAACTAAATTACTGAATTAAGATACATTTCATGGATCTGGTGTGCACGCGAACGCAATCTAAAATCAATAAAATTGTTTTAAAAATTCCATTTTCATAACAAAATCATTTCAAAATACACTAGAATGGATTTGGATATTAAAATAACACAATAATAATAATAATAATTTACAATCATATTAATCAAAAATGTTTGTCAACACTGTAAGTTAAACTTCAGTAATATAATTAATCGATAGCTAAAATGCCACGCATTTCTTAAATACGTATATACAGTTGCGAGCATAATAGAAATAATAGTAATAGCATTATTATAAACGTTACAAGCTGCTGCAGTTGATAACGGAGATCGTTCCCACGGAGGAGACCGTGATGCGGTAGTAGCATTCCGACCCGTTACTACGGTATTCGACCGATGAGATAGGCCTAACTGGCAATTATCTCGCTTACAGCACACAGCCAAGGCCGCGCCGCCACTGCGCCACGCTGAGATTGTAAACAGAATGCAATAATACTTATAAATATAACCCGGCTTCGATGTTATTATTAATTTAACGTTATAACCTAAATCAACAACAAAGAATAAAGCAAATAACTTTTAAAACGTTATAATTTAAATGATTTTAAGAAATAATAAAGCAAAATTCTCTGCCAAAAATACATTGCACGATTAAATAAAAAAAATTAAAAATAATAATTTTTTTTTAAATCCCAGATTTACAGATAATACCGAAATACTTATCCCTGAAAAGCAAAACCAAATTAAAATTTAAAATATTTTATTCATACTGTATTAACTATAATAAATACAAACCAACGATTAACCTAAACACTGAGGGTAAAATACGAGTATATGCTTTTTTATTAGACTGTAGTAGTCGCCGAATATCTTTGGCGATGAATTTAAACATTCGTAACTCGCATACAAAAAAATAAACAATCAAGGATGGTAATTATTTATTTCTCTTATTTTAGTATAAAAAATAAAACAACGGCTTCGGATAGGAACGTACCAGAACGATCACGTAATAAATCACTTTATAGTTAGTACTACAGACTATTACTATACAGATAAGGCGCCGACTAAATTATTTTCTTGTACAAATTATTGTAAATTCACTGTATTGGTGCAAAGTACTTAACCAAGATTTTAATCACAAATATCAATTCATCCGTGACATAATGGTCGTTGTTTTTTTGTTTTTTTTTTTATTAAACACCTTTTATAAACCAGCTTATTTAAAAAGGTTTATTTAGTTTTAAAATATCATTTCTCACTGAAATAATTATTATTTAAAAATGGATCGAAGAGGAAAAATGTACAATAGAAATTGTCCTAGGTAAAAATTAGTCCATTTCTGAATGAGATGAAATTGCACAGGTTAAAAAAAAGGAATAATTAAGTTAATTAAACGAACTCATCGACAGACATTTTTTTTTTTTGTTTAAGTATTTAAATGAACGCCTCATTTTTATTTCACCTATCAAAAAAAAAAAAGAAGAAAACAGAAGACTGAAATACAGTAAACGAACAGAACGCAATAATCATTATTTACAAGAAGAAAAAAAAAATTAATCTGATTGGTCTATGCATCCGACCAATTAGACAGCTATCAACACTCACACACCGAGTGAATATGGGCAACGCTTTCACTCATTGGTCGATCCAAGATCGTATCAAACAAGTACACATTACACAAACACAATAGCATAACAGTACTTGCTCAATTTTATTTGAAACACAAAAGAACGGTTAAATAGGTACTTCCACAATAACATGCAGTTACATCTAGTAAAAGATCTGCTGGAGCGATTCACGTAATTTAGACGCTATAATTTACACTTCTCTTTTACACTTATTCTAACCTTTATTTTGAAAATTAATTATTTTTCAACAACAATAAAAAATTTTCATAAAAGATCAAGAACTAATTTTAATACGGTAGTAATAGAACAGATAAATACTGTGATCGATTAATATAAAAACGAAGTTTCGTTTGTACTGTATGTCCGTTAGAAAACTCTCCTTTTTTGTAATATCTTGAGTTTCTACAAACTGAGGCAAATTAGTTGAATTTCTTTTTCCTGTTTAGCCTCCGGAACCACCGCAAGGTATTACATCAGAGGATGAATGAAGATGATATGTATGAATATGATTGAAGGGTAGTCTTGTACAGAGTTCCAGGTCGACCATTCTTGAGATGTGTGGTTAATTTAAACCCGATTGCAAAGGAACACCGGTATCTACGATCTAGTATTCAAATCCGTATAAAAAGAAAGAGACAAATTAATTCATTATTATAAGTTAAAACTGCAAATATAAAACTGCAACATCTGAAACTGTTTCCAATGAAATTTGTGAATTTCTCGTTTAGCCAAGCTGTTTTATTAACAACAGGTACTAATTTAAAATAAAAAATATGTAATACCATTTTAATGATAAAAAAAATTAGGTTAAACTGAGATACGATGTTGAATGATTAAAAAAAGTGTATAAACTGGAAAAATAACTTCATTCAAACAAAATATTTTTATCGAGTTTAAAAACAAGCTCATTTTTAAAAAAAAAAGTATAACACGAACATGAAACGAACAAAATTATTAAAAGTTTAAGGTAAGAAATTTTGAGCAACTAGTTTCATCCAAACGTAGTTGGATCAGCTCCAGGGCATTGCTGTTAAGTAAATTCAAATTATAAAAACGCACCATAAAGAAGGAAATCAAACAATTTAAATAAGAACAATCACTTTTACTACTCTATGTGTATGTGTAGACACGCGCTCGCGCAATTAAGTTTGTAATACAACAAACAGTTTGATAAGCAAAAATATTAATCGCTAATGAACCAAAAAATATATACAATAAATAATACAACCGATCCAGAAGCAAAAAATGTAAACACAAATATAAAACGTAGAAAAAAGGAATCGAAAAAGAAGAAAAGAACAACGTAATAATATGAAGAATTTATTACACAATAATTCTTGTTTACCCTCTAAAAATAAAATATTATTTAATAAAGAAACCAAACCTTATTACAAACAGAAAGAGAAAAGATAAGAAAAAAGTGGAACAACAAAAAACGCAATTTTTAAGCGAATGGTGAATATTAAGCAAAATACTTGGGTCGTATAATTTCACCATTCATTTCTGAAATCACAGTTAAATAATCCCTTGTTTTTTCTCCGTCTTTTTTTTATTTACCTCCTTATTCATTTATTTTGATTGTAATAGATGAATGAAATAATATTAAACTAAAAGCGATGAAATCTGGTCTTGGAGCTATTCAAGTAAAGGAGGTGGAGGTGGTAAAAGGGGAATACGGAGGGAAGACGAAGAGGAAAACGAAGAGCACAATTGACAGGTAACGGTTCCTTGACCTCGACGATGCCAGCAGCAAGCTACAGAAATACAGGCACAGCTCAAACTTACAACACAAAACTACAACAGATTTACTCGTACGGTTAGGGGGGAAAAACAAAGCTAACAGCCTAATAAGCCAGGCTGAACTCTAAACTGACTACATCACTTTTAACAACAAAGAAAATTATTAATAAAGCGAGGAGATGCTAAAACAAATTTATGAAAAATTTATCTCTTAATATATTTTTATCATTGTTCAAAATACAAAATTAAATCTGTATTAAGTAGTGCTGCAATAGGCCGTTCAAAATAAAACAAAAAGCCATAAAACTGTAAGCAATTCAATTTTTACTAATATGTAACAATTATTATTATTTACCAGCAATTAAAAACAATTCCATTCGAGAAATTTTTTTCTCGTTACAACAGCAATACGGGTCAATGATTATAAGTTCAGTCGAATTTCAATTTCTGAGACGAGAATTAAATCTCACACAGATTCAAAAGAATTCTATGTAATCAGGAATTAGATGATGTGATTTGCCCCAACACTCTGATACAACCTATAAATACGAAATTCAAGTCGTACTTTCTTTTCAACACTTTTTTTCATTAATTTATTGAGTTAACATAAAATCTGAAGCAAATAAGCCCATTTTTTCAATTTTGTTTTTTTGGTAAAAAAACAAGAACTAGACCGATTGTTTCTAGTTTAAAATATGTAACTTTCACGATCTTAATCAATCCGTTATTACATCTTAATAACATTTACATCTGCATTTTTTATCAGTATGTACTTAACAAAAGCAAAATCGTTGATTGGTAATTACTTGTCCATTTCTATGTAAACATGAGTGACCTGGGTTTTCCTAATCTATTGAGGAACTAAGCAAAACGCATACTGTCAAAAAGGAGCCTTAAATACATCTTTAGGTAAGGTTACTAATAAGTACGCGATCTTTCCGCGGAGACAACCTTTGATTCCATTTCTACCCCGGTTTGAGAACTGAAGGTTTAAACCAGAGCCTTAGGTCGGGTTAACACCCAGTGAGTCGATGCTGATGATACGGAATCTGTTTAGTCAGTTCGTGATCGATGTTAAGGATTATAGGCGGCTTTTCCCATAGTGTATTTTGGGTTTCGGTTTTTTAACCAGCAGCCGCATAAAACTTCAAGGTGTTTTCTACATAATACCGATACTTCTACGGTAGAGTAATAGTATCTTTGTCTTTTATCCGGAAGTTTTTGGGTTCAACTTCTGTTACGCTAGGAAATTTTCACACACGCTTAACAAATTCATCGATCATCCAAAATAACAAAAAATAATTAAATGTAATTGGGTGTTAATCATCCTGTAGTTATTTCAAGAATAAAGAAATTCCTTTTAAACACCAATAAAATAAAGTACGCTTAAAAGTTGATTGAAACTTTAACCAAAACTTACTAAAAGAATTTTTTTTTTCCAATCTTATTTACTGGTTTGATGTTATTCCCATTCCTTTCTATTCTGTTTTAATCTTTTAACCTCAACAAATATATTGCATCCTACATCCATCGGTTATCTGTTTCGTAAATTCTAGTCAAACGTTACATTAAATCTCTATAGAAATCGTGGTCAATAATCAGATTATCTAGAAAACTCAAATGAAATTTAATTCGGAAGTGATTAGGGAAAATGAATAATGTAAAAATACAGTTTACCAGCAGTAAAATTTTGGAATAGTAACAGACACCATTAAAAAACAAACAAAATAGTACAAGATTTAAAAAAATTAAAACCCAACCAAAGAAGGTCATAGACATATACTACATAAATTAACAAGACATACAGACGGAAAAAAGACGTTTACTTGTTACATCACAACTGCGAACTACTTATAATAGTATCTGTCTCTTTTTAACGACGCTCTCCCTCTTTATTTCTATCTTTTTTTCTTTCTCTTTCTTCTTAACCTCCCTTCTCCTTACCTGACCTCGCATTAACAACGAAATCGTGTTCTCTCATCTGATTCGACAGCTAAAAGAGCTAACCGCGTGAAAGAGAACGACCTTCGGGTAACTTACCCAAAGGCCAACCAGCCACTGCTGATGTAGCGTGCAATGAAATTAGCGAATGTACTACAACTAATGGTAGTAATAATAATAATAATGATACAAGTAATACTAAAATTACTGCCGCTATTGCTGCTACCACTGCAGTATGTAGAAATAACTAGACGATGCCTGGCTCATCCAAATAGAATTACAGCTTAGAAAAAGTGAATTTCTATAATAGTCGGCGAGCAGTCTTAGTGTTGGCCTATATACGGCACAAAGTAACCCGGTTTAGAATTTAAATGCCTTCTTGTACTAATTGCTAATGAAAATGCCAAGAAACTGATTACTGAAAGTGGATGAATGCGATTCGAATTAACCACAACCCACTCGCATTAAAAGTTTAGATCTATTATTAAACGCGCTGTACAATAAAAGTAAATTAAAATTCTTTCGCAACTAAAATGAAGGCAAAATTTCAACCGAATCACATCTAGGCCTACTGCTTAAACGATAACCGTAATAAAATACGTATAAATAAATTTATAATTAAAAATAAACGTTTAAGTACCGGTACTGGAAATATTTACTTTAAGCAGTATATATAATATGTTGTTTTGTTCTAGGCAGAAAGGGCCACTATTTAATTCTTTACAATAAGGTACAAGAGGTTTCTAGTCCAAGTTACTTTCTACCAACGTTATTATTATATTTAATGTACAAGCAAAATTCCTGCAATAAACATAATGAAAGAGTATTACGAGTAAGGCTGAATAATACCTGCTAATAAGAGAGCAACAGGAAACCACTTCATTCGTTATTTTCCTTAAAAAAGTTTGGCATGTAATGTTTTCCATTTTTGGGAATTATTACGCCATCTTTTTTTGGAGGCGGGTAAAAAATCAAAGCTTATAGGTAGAAAGCGTGGCGAAAATGCTGAAAACATTTTAAATCTTATAATGATTTTTAGGCGTTTTTTACTTTTGTGATGCAGAGCTTTACTTAAGACGAACTGTTAAATAAATTACGTAAAATTTCATAGGCAATTCAAAATTTGCTTACAATATTTTTATTATGAGGCTTCAGTTTTCCAGTTAACCTTTTACATTTTATATTTTCTTAAAAAAACTTGAAAACCTAATAACGTTTTTAAAGGTTCTTTCTATAACAAAAAAAAAAAAAATGAACTCGGATAAATGATTCATTTAAACAATTGTTTTTTATTGTATCCATCGAACGAAAAATTATATTTATAATTTTTCCAAATCAATTTGCTAAATTATGATGTTTGTGCTTTCTGTTTTCTAAAATATTTATATTACTATTTTACACGTTATTATTCTTTGTTATTTAAGCAATTTATCTTAATTTCATATCTTACTTAATTATAACATTCTGACATTTTTAACAAAGGCAAACTCTTTGTCAAAGTTATGTACCTACTCTTTGAAGTACATGAAGTTTGAAATTTTAGAACGTAATTTTGAATGTCATATGGTACCTACAACCATGAGGTAATAGAATCTAACGTACACAAAATAATCTATAAAATGAAAATATGAAATAACATAATAAACATTTATGTTCAACTTCAAACCGCGTGCTGAATAAGCCCATAATATAACTGAAATACGAGGCATATTCATTAAGTAAGGGCCGCAAAAAAATTAACTCGTGAGAAAAGGTTTTTACTTGAGTTTTATTTACTATATATCTACTTCACTTTTCCGCATAATCGCCATTCAGTTCTAAGCACTTTTTGTAACGCTGCACCAATTTCTTTAACCCCTCTGCATAGAATTTCGCCGCTTGGGAATTAAACCGGTTGACAACGGCAGTCTTGAGTTCCTCATCGTTTTCAAACCGTAGACCACCGAGCCACTTTTTCAAATGCAAGAAGAGGAAGTAGTCGCTACGTACAAGGTCGGGAAAATATGGAGGGTGGACAAAAAGATCCCTACGAAAATCTTGAATATTCTTATTGGTTAGGGCAGCGGTGTGAAGACGCGCGTTGTCGTGAAGGAGGATTACGCCAGACGACAGTTTCCCGCGTCGTCAATTTTGGATCGCACGTCTCAGTTTGGTGAGCGTTCCGCAGTACACGTCAACTGTAATTATTGATCCACGTTCCATTAAATCAACCAAAATGACGCCCTTTTCTTCCCAAAAAAAGGTAGCGAACATTTTTCGACTCGAGTAAGGAAATTGCTTAAATTTTTTCGGTTTTGGTGAATTTTAACAGTGCCACTGCATCGACTGTTGATTCGATTCTGCGTCGGTGTAGGATATCCAGGTCTCGTCTCCCGTAACAATATGGGAAAACAAATTATCTCCATCTTGTCGATAGCGGTCCAAAAATGTTCGTCCACTGCTTTGTGAAGGTCGGTGAGCATTTTCGATACCCACCTTGCGCACAATTTGTGATATCCGAACTTTCTGTGACAATCGTGTAGATAGAGGTGCGTCCAACATGCGGAAATTCATCAGCCAGAGTAGTAATCGTCAATCGCCGATCACATCGCAGTTTTCGGTTTACTTGTTCAACGATTTCGTCGATCTGAATACTATCCCTGCCACTCCGTTCTTCGTCATGCACATTTGTGCGGCCATATTTAAATTCTGTACATCGTTGTCTAACCTTTCCTTCACTCGTTATTGTACGTCCATACACTAGGGACAACTCCTGATGAATTTCAGTAGCTGAAGATCCTTTTGCAGACAAAAATCGAATCACAGCGCGCTCTTCGCATCTGGCGGGAGAAACGATTGTCGCGAACGTTGGGATCTGCATTCATCAGCAGGCAAACGACTTCAAAATCAAAACAACTTCAATGGCTTCGTAAATAGCCAATAGATGGCCCTGCATGCGTGAAACTGTATTCAGACTCGCTAATATTTAAATATAAGCCGAGAGCTCCCATTTACATTATTAAGCCTCGTAGATTGTGTAGTTAAATAGTAGTCTACCTTATTAAGAACTAAAAACTCCGTCGACGTAACTCCAAGTGGTATGATCTTATTTTAACCTATTTTCAATTAATAATTTAAAATTCGTTAATTCTCTTTAACATAAGTTTATTATCTTTGCTAATCAATAGGTATACTTTCGGTTACGCCGATCAAAATATTAAATACAAGTTTACGAAAATATGACGAAGGCATTACGCATGAATGCGCTAAAACGTAGCATTTAATAAAGAAAAGACAAATCCTTAGGCCTATTTTTCTTTATGTTAAAACAGAGATATTAATGTTACCGGAAGTCAGTAGCCAACACCACCTGACCTCGGATCTTAAGAGAATAAAAATATGTACCTCACGGTTCTTTCACAAACACTTTGCACAATTTTTTTTATCGTATTTGTTATAAAAATTGCCAAAAATAGCAAGTTAATTTAAAATACTAACAACTCAGTGTATTTTAATGTGTTGAATTATGTGTGTTTTATTACTAGGTGAAATAAACTGAACATGCTGTACGGTAAAATCGTTAATGGGGTTACTACCTGCATGATACGAAGCTTTCAAAATGGGGAAATAATACTCGTCACAATTTTTTTCTTTTCTTAGAAACTATTTCAATCGATACAGAATAATTCACATTAATTTTTTCTTAATCAAATAATGCTGAACATTATTATTTTCGAATTGTAATCGATAACAGTAATCAGCATACAGCCGACGTGAACACGTACAACACAATTAAAAATTTGACAATCGCAAAAAAATAAAAACTGAAAAACTCTGTAAAATGTCGCATGTAAGATACGTCGAAATAATCCAGAAAGAATAATGAATGAGCGAAAATTTATGCCGAATTGTGTTAAACATAAAGCCGTCGATGACATCTTTTCAAAACCACTACTCAAGTCTGTCCACTACCCTGTCTGTCATAACTAATCATACAACAAAAGAAATGTTGAGTTTATACATGTAGCCCCCACAGTTAAAATCTTATGGCCGAGCTCAATACGTAATCATCCGTTGAAAAAAATCGTATAAATTAATAATAATTATTAAAATCGATTAAAATAGTTTAATTAAACCGTAATAAAACTATTTATTTATCTATTCGAAAATAAGTAAATGTATAAACTTAGTAAAATACAAAATTAATACACGACCCAAATGACCTTTTTTTTACTTCCTTGTACGAAGTAAAAGACGTATTGTGATCGCAAAAAATTTAGTTTTTTAGATTTTAACGGAAATATCCATTTTGACCAGTTCTGAATCCAATTTGACTAGTTTCGGCGTGACGTATGTACGTACGTACGTACGTACGTACGTATTTATCTCGCATAACTCATAAATGATTAGCCGTGGGGAGTTGTTCAAGTTACAAAATTAGTTTTTATTTTTATCAAATATTTATACAATTATTAATTCAACAATTTTACATGAAATATTAGGATACAGTAAAAGTCCTTTTATTACTCGTATTACTTGATCAGTATTATTCGTATCTTCGTGACTTGCTGATTATGAACAAAGGTTCCAGATTTCTGGTGTTTCGTATAAATAAAAGTTAATAATAATTAAACTACTCAGTTTAGTGAACTCCTGCATACTAGTTACAAATTTTAAATTCGACCTTCCAGTGTAAAATATTCAGTTTTTATTATCAGATTTTTGGTGAATAATCAAAAATGAAAAAGAAACAATCACACACGAAAAGAAAGATAACATGAAGAAATATATCTGAAAAAAAATGTTAAGAACAAGGGAAAGTAAAAAAAAATTAGAGAAAATAATAAATATAAAGAGAAAGAAAATGTTAAAACCAAAGAAATCATGAAAAGATTAAAAATATAAAGAGGAAGAAAATATTAAAACCAAAGAAATAATAAAAAAAATTAAGAGAAAATGATAAATATAAAGAGAAAGAAAATGCTAAAACCAAAGAAATAATAAAAAAAATTAAAAGATAATAAATATAAAGAGGAAGAAAATGTTAGAACCAAAGAAATAATAAAACGAAACAAAATGTTGCAAACAAAACAAAGATAAAAACATTAAGAGAAGATAATAAATATAGAGGAAGAAAATGTTAAGACCGAGGAAAGAATAAAACGATTAAGAGAGGATGATAAATATAAAGAGAAAGAAAATTAGAGAACGAAGAATGATATCAAACCACAGAGCGATTAAATGATTGGCAACAAAAAACAAATAAACGAAATGATGATCAACTCCGACTTAGGGAGAATATTATCCGACAATATCAGAGGAGTAATGAAATAAAAGATACGAATTTTTTGCAATTTATTAAAGATCAGGGATGTATGCCTCAGTGTATACGATGTTCTTGTGAGGAGGGCTATTTTTCAGTCACTTTGCAGTTAACTTTAATGTAGATAAAATTAAACAGAAATTCCAGAATAATTAAATACAATTAAACAGAAATTAAACTAGAAAATCCAAAAATAATAACGATTCTAAATTATAATTTTCAACTAATATTAAATAATCAGATGTCTTAAATCAATTACATATACACATATGTAATAATGCCTATTAAATTACGTATACACATTTTTATAAGTATATAAAATTTTATTTCACAAATAACTTCAGATTTGTTTTATTTATTATTATTATTATTATTGAATAAATATTATTACTAAACATAAATACTTTTTGAAGATCCAAATATTTCATTAATTAAAATTTTATTTGGCTATAACTCTGGAACCAATGAAAATAAGTACAACTTATTATATTAGTACACTCATATAGTTGAAAAGCTCTCAATGAGGGCTTATTACTGCAGTTAAGAAAAAGTCCAAAATTCAAATGTTTTGGGATTTTGGCCTTTTTTGGACACTTTTGGTTCAATCGATTGCAATCAAACGGCGAGTTGCACAACTAGATATTACAACAGTCCTAAATCTAAAAGTTCAATATCCTACGGCTAATCGTTTTTGAGTTATGCGAGATACGCACTTCCATACATACTTACGTACAGACGTCACGCCGAAACTAGTAAAAATGAATTCAGAAATATCCAAAATTGATATTTCCGTTGAAATCTGAAAACAGAAATTTTTCGCGATCACAATACTGTCTTTACTTTGTAAAAGGAAGTAAAACGTTTCATAGAAAATATTTTACGTCTCGAAATAGTTTACCGTTTTATTATGAAAATTAATTAATAACCTTCAAACCAATCAAGGTGTGCAAATATACAGCAACACAAATACGAATTATTGTATAAACAAAACATGAAAACACACTAAGTATTGCATTATTGGATCAGTTACCAATCCAATAAAAATAAATAAATAAAGAGTCAAAATTAAAGCTATAAAACAGAAAGAAGTGGGGAATGAAAACATACAACGGAGTTCAGTGATTGATGTTTAACTTAGCGAAAACATAACTGTTAATTATTGTAATAAAAAAAAAGAAGAAATATACACAATAACAAACAAAATACATAAAAATAACAAACACATCTCTAACACACAAAACTATTCATTTACCTGAGAATTTATGCTTCTTCACAGCGAACCAACGCCGTTAAAAAGAATTGAAAACGTGTCTCAACTGGCAATTATTCCATATATAAACAGCTCACATTCCTGTAAAGAAAAAAAAAATATATATATATACAATAAACATATTTGTTACAAAACAAAATTAAAAAATAAAAACAGTAAATAAGAAAATTTGTTATTACTTCCAAGATATTAATACGGTAACACTACAAATATTTAATGTGTACCAACAGAATTTCTCTCCCTACAAACATCATAAATATATATTTAACAGTCAACTGAAGGATTATGATTTACGATGCACATAAAACCCGACCTAGATATTTTTGATGTTTAAATAAAAGTGAGAAACTAACTGCCAAAAGCAATAGAGGCAAGTCAGTAATAGAACGATTTAATTTGAATAAAAATGTAAAAAAAAATTAAATTACAAATTTGATATTTTTTTTAAATTATATTGGATAAACAATTTAATATACCATTAAAAATAGTCAAAAGAAACCTGAAAAAATTGAAACATTACAATTTAAAAGAAAATATTTTCATGAAAACTAATGGATTAATCACCAGAAACAAATCTCGTAATTTTACGCAGACCGTCGCCCGTTCCAAAAAAAATTCAGATAATTACTTTCACCCGGTACCCAATTCCAAAAAATAATACAAAGTTTTCCATAGTTCAATCTATATAATAAATAGAAAATAAACTTTGATTTGGATACAATGTGAGAAAAGTTAATTAGTATTACTTGCTGCAGCAAACAAAATGGACGCATAATTGCAACCTAAGCAAAAGACAAGGATTTTATAAGTCACTAGGACCCCCATCGCGACTTCGCCCACGCTATATGGTTAGATAATCATTATGGTGACGGTTATTGTTATAGTGTCGACCAATATTTAGTCGTTTTCGACAAATCGGACCATAAATACAATTTTTTGCAATATCTCGACCCCAGTGCCACCTAGCGGATCCAAACTAACTCAGAAATCTTAGCGATAGTACGCACAACTCACAAACTTTTACAAATCTTACTTCTTAATTATGCAACCATATGCAAGTCTGTTAAACACGTTTTTTACACTTTATTCACTAATGCACTTAATCACAGTCCTTTTTCTGACCACTTAAAAAAAAGTGTCAGAGCTTAGATACTTTTTTGCTTGCGAGATCTTGAGGTCTTTTTCTTTTTGCTTAGGTACTTTTTTCTTGCCAGATTTTCCGGACGAATTTTAAAAAAATGTAAAATTTTGTAATACATATATTTTCCGCACGGGTAATCTTCTACCTTATATATATATATATATAAAGAAGAAAGGCTGTTTGTATATTTGTTTGTTTGTTTCGTAAATATCTCGACACCGGCGCCACCTAGCGTGTGTAGTTTTTGCAAAAATTTTTCTTTTCACCTAATACATATTCTGAATATGAGCCAAATCGGATAATAAATCCAATTTTTCCAAATAGCTCAATCCCGGCGACATCTAGCAGGTCCATTTTTTACAGATATTTCTTTGCATAACATAAATTCTGAATATGAGCCAAATCGAACCGTAAAAACAATTTTTCGACCCCAGCGCCAGCTAGCGGGTCCAAACTATAATTCAGAAAGTTTCGCGGAGTTGCGTATAACTCACCAAAGTTTCATCGCAATCGGATGAATGGTATAGAAACGCATACGGGACAAACATTCATTTATATTATATAGAAGATTAAGTAATTCTGAATAAAATGTCATAAGTAAATAAAAACATAAACAGAATGTATCTACATAAAATCAAAAATCAATTTCTTCTACAGATTTAAATTTCGGAAATAGACGAAACAGCAGGAAATTTAATTCAAAAACCATAAAAATATATACAAAGCTATCTATAGCACCATTAAACGTCTCACTTCTTCAATGTTTCGTAAATATAATAAAATCCTCAATAATTTTTATCTTCCAGGCGAATATAGCTAGAATAGCTATAATTTAATGGGAAATTATGATTGTTGATCATATCAAAATTGGGTATCGGATTTTGCAAATTTTTACTTTTAGGGTCTAATTCATTTATTTAGACCAGAAAACATGTAATATGTATCTGTGTCGCACTGCTTTTAGCTTAATATCTCAGGATTGACCGAACTCATTTTCTTCAAGTTTATCTTAAATATTTCTATATATGTGGCATTAATCATATTAATTTTTTCTCACAATTCGGGGTCTCATAAGTTATACGACCACCATTATAAATACAAAAAAAAAAAATATATATATATATATATAAATAGACTAATTTAAGAATAAATTAACCTTGCTCATTTTGGTACGACATCATAATTAATAAAAACTAAGTTGCATAAAGTGCAGCAGAAAGTCGGATTTCCGGTTTCAGTTAAGAAAGAAAGAATGTTGTCCCGCTGTAATGACTTTTGAATATAATCTGCTTTCATTGTTTTTTTGTATTTCACGTTTATGTTAGTACATGTGTTCTTTTATAATATTGCGATGTATTGTATACTGTTCTAATAAATGCATAACACTTGTATATTTGTGTTATTTCCTCCTTTTCACACAGTTGTTGAGTTCTGACTGCATCAGTTGCTTAACATTACTTCTTGCTGATAATCCATTTTGATACTGTTACCTTAATTTGTATGGTTTTGGAGCCGTGCTTACAAAAAAGCAAAGGTTGGCCCAAAACGATTAAACTTTCAAAACTGATATTTTGGACACCAACCCCTTTTCTTCATACCAAATCACAATTTGGATTATTGCGAAACTAGTTCGCATCTGGCGTTGCTTGCAAAAATCTGATTTGGACTAAAAACTCGATATTTGGGACCATTGGGAAACCAATTTGGGTTTCTAACATGTCGCCCTTCAAGTTACAAGATGAGAAACTTGAAAAAGTACCCAAAAGACCAGTTTTTTGTCTAAGTCCAGTTCCTGCAAACAATCGCAGTTCGCTTGAAAATCAATACGGTTCTATTTTTACAATCATCCTAACAAATTTCATCAAAATCGATTAAAAATGCCCCCAGTAGAAATTAAAAAGCTAAACACACATACCCAAAAACACCGTTTTTTTTGTTTTTTTTTTTTTGCTATAACTCCGGTTCCTGTGAACCGAATTCATGAAAATCAATAGGGTTTACATCACCCCAACAAATTTCGTCAGAGTCGGTTAAGATATGCATTCGGTAGAGCGACGAAAAAATTTTATACATACATATATAAATCTAAACATTGCAGAATCTTGTTCAGGAGACTCCAAAACGGAAAGAAAAGTTGGTCTCCCTTCCTCCGACAACCCTTTAGAAAATCTGACCGGGTGCACTAATGATTTCTACAAATTCTTTGGAAATCCGCTAAAAATATTTCCTTGATACTGGGCTCTCAAATTTTAAAAAAATCGAAAAATGTTTGTTTTAGTTTTTTCGATGTCAACTTTCGTAAAACTTATTTTGGTGAATATAAGAGACATTAAAAGAATTTTTTTTTTAATAATAATGACCTTATTTTACAATTTCATAGAATGTTTTTATTTTTGCACCGTTATTTTCCTTTCTTTTATTTTACTATTTTTTACATTTTATTTGTAGAACTTTTTATTTTATTTGTTTTCGTTTTATAGCTTGTAAGGAATAAGAATTTATAAGTACATAAAAATAAAGAAAAAAAATTATTTCAATAAAAAAAGTACGGTTTATTGAAGAAAAACAATAATCTAATTTATTAGAAGAGTATTATTAACTGTTATTATAACGGTTTTGTGATTCAGCAGGATTCAGGTTCGATATATATATATATATAATTATTTTTAACCGTGGTTTAATCGTTAATACCTTCTGGTCACTACGGGCCCAGCTAACCACCACGTCTCAAAAGAATGGTCGTCAGACCGACAGCTAAACTAATAAACGGTAACGTGTCGATATCCACGACGATTTTTTTTGTACCATTGAAAGTTCAAACCACTTAAATTTGTTGATTCAAGAATAAATAAACGGAATGAGCTATTTAAAACTGTGATTTTCTAATCGAATCGAATATCTACGACCTACAATAATTTATTCTTTTACAGCATATTTAACCTTTAATTAACATTCGTTAGTTCAGAAGAAAATTACTAATAAAAACCGCGATATTAGAAAAAGAAACTGGTTTCTTTAATATAGCAACATAACCATATAACTGGATTACACCGTTAAATAGAATAACTTGCATAAATAAATTACATTCAAATAACATTGTACGAAATAAATTATATAATGTTTACCACTACATATATACACTCTTTAAGTAGCTAAAGTATTACTTAATAATCAATTAAATAGAATACATTACTGTACTGTATTATTAAAACATACACATTATAAAACATAATTAGAATTATTTAATAAAAATAAGACATACGGCTATTAAAATTATGATTTAATACTCTAACAGCACAATTATTTAAATAAGAATTAATTTTAAACTGGAATGAAAATCCGGTACAGACTACAACCAAGGCTAACCACATTATTGGAACAAAAAAATCAAATCAATCGTTATACAATACCGCGTATCAATTACCAGATAAACTTGATAACATTGCCTCAAACCATCCACTTTTCAGAAGTTATCTAAAATGTGGGTGGGTATGTACTATTGATTAACACAAGTGTTTACATAAGCTGAAAAAATTTAATCTTTAGTATTTTAGATCTTGAAACTGTAAACATAATCTGCGGAGAGATAAATAAATTTCATGGTGTTTTTTTTTTAAATTCAATTTTACAAAGGAGCTCTGGACGTGATTATAATTATCAGGCGATTTTGATTTTGCCTTATCACAATGAATTTTAGAAATGCGTTTCTGGTTAAGGATAGAAGGATCTATTTATAAACCAGCCTATATAATTTAAATTACATATTTTATTGGACTTGTCCGTTATCATATGTTGATGAACTACGCCATATTTAATTTTGTCAGTTGAAACAAGAAACAGTTCAACCGCCCGGTTAAACAAATTTTTTTCATCCAAAACGTCCTTCTCTAACCATGCTTAACCAAGAAAAAAGTTAAAATATATAACGATGACTACCGTTCCATACTAAGGGGATAAACGCAATACGCCGAGAGCTGACCCAACGCTGAATTTCCTCTATTAAGTACAGGTAGTATACAATTTTTTTAATAAATTTAATTGTCGATTATACTATTTGTCCTGGTCTATACAGTGAAAGTGACGCACGGTAGCATATATGATATAAGAGGCACTAGTCAGATACACTGTCGCTTAGAGTAATTATGTTCACAGATAGTGACAGTGGTGAACAGGCAAGCGTATTCACTTGTAGGATTAAAATATAATCTGCATTTAAGTGAGAACAGTACGCCGATATACGACAGAACACTAATGAAAAACCATTTCGATACTTGCTTTCTTATTTTATCTGGCACGGCATGCTAATACAGAGTGGCTATTTCATTTTCAGACTTTATTCACAGGAAGGTCGCCTACAATCATCGTTTAAACACCAATAAACTTCGAATTCTGTTTTTATCAAACCGTTCCCCCTTTTTTAAAGTACTTCTATATTAAATGATAAACTTAAGATCTTTCTCTAAAAATCACTAGACCTTGTTCTAGTTAAGAGCTATTGTAAGCCTTTGTGATGTATACACTGAGAAGGTATTATCTAACCAGACAAGTATTTATGAAGAGGCTTTACAAATAGATTTTTCTTATAAAAAGGGAAGTAAAAAAAATAAATTCGTGAATTGTTAAAGCCGGTAAACATAAAATAGATAATTAAACACACACACACGCATAGTACCGCGCGCGCGCGGGACTGAAGGTTTTTTTTTAGCATTTTTTCTCAGTATTATTATTTTTTAGTTTTTTTTCTCAGTATTTCATATAAATAACAAAGGAATTTCCTCATTCCAATTTGTTTATCTTGAAATCACGCAAGAACGTCAGGACCGATTTTAATGATGGAAAGATAATAACTTCTTTCCATCATTAAACTGAAACCTATAAAAAATATTAATAAATAATAGCATAAATCTTTCAATTTTGTTTTTTTTGCGTTTTCTACCCGAGGAGGGATATTTAAAAGAAGAAAATGCCATTGGAAAATAATTAAAACAAATAAAATTGGAACAGAATAAAATAAAAAAACTTTATTCCTCATAATAAAAATTTGGGTCTCACCAAGCCTTATAGGCAAGTGCCCATTCAATACAGGCTACCCATCGAAATACTTCTTTCTTAAACAAATTACAATTTGTCATTTCTTTGGTAACATATTATATAAACTGGAAACAATAACTTTCAATGACTTCCTACCGCGTACGTAAATTATTGTATTTAGAAAGAACGAATAGATTTTTATACCTACTTTGATGAACAATTTTTTTTTTAGTTTTAAATTAAGTTTTACATGGAACATATATCAATCTTAGCTGATAAAAACCTACAGGTGATGGTGCTGATACAGCATTAAACTATTAATTAAACTATCATTAGACTATCCTCCTTCATCCGGAAGAATGAAGGAGGATAGTTTATCCTTCCTATCATCCGACGGTCTTACTCACAATTATTTTAATTACTCTATTTTCGCGTCTGAGGATATACGAGCAAAGGAAGTAGGAGGAGTTACTTTACGAAAAAAAAAAGATCTAGATCTGGCTGCTGGGGCAAGGCTAAGGAACGGCATAGCCGGGCTCGGTATCCCTAGCCTTAGCGATTAGAAGCAGAGGCAAGATGGAAACAAGGAAAGATCTGGAACCGGTGAACCGACCTGTCATGCCCGGACATACTGCCGGTAGGTTCATTAGAGTTGCAAGGAATCAAGTTAATCAGCCCTTGGGCTGAGTAACTTGATTCTTGAGCCGGCCCAAAGGAGCAGGAGACCCACCGGGTTGGTCTCCTGCCACGCATGGTGAATGCGTCTTCGCAAATCTGATTTCGAAGTCGAGAGTTCCAACGTTTAAATCCTAGCAAAGGCAGTAATTTTTATACGGATTTGAATACTAGATCGTGGATACCGGGGTGTTCTTTGGTGGTTGAGTTTCACTTAACCACACATCAGAAATGGTCGACCTGACACTGTACAAGAGTACACTTCTACACTCATACATATCATTTCATTCATCCTCTGATAATACCTGACGGTGATTCCCGGAGGCTAAACAGGAGGAAAAAGGGAGCAGGAGAATAAACAAACAAAAAAATTACTCTATTTTGCACCTTTTTAATTTTTTCACTTAAATAATTTACTGTTGAACCCCATACTTCAACTCCATACCTAATTAATGATTCAAACATTGATTTATATAACAAAATCGATATATTTGAATGTAATATACCACTGAAATAGTAAAATTTACTAGTAACTATGTGAAGTTATTTTAATAGATCTGTTATACGACTTTTCCATTTTAATTTACTATCCAAAATAATTCCTAAATATTTAAATTCCTCTACATTTTGCAAAATTTGACAATCATATCCGTTATTATTCATAGTCCAATTAAAATCATAAGCTTTAATAATTGGAATCTTATTAGTAAGTTTGTGACTGGTTCTGAAGTGAAACACAACCGTTTTATCATTATTTAGGCAAAATTGTATTGCACGAGTCCAATAAAAGAATTAAAATATTACTGAAGACGTGATTCAATCTGTTTGAAACTTATGAGCAGCCAAGATTACTATGACATTCGCGTACATGAAGACTGTATAGGATTTTAGTTCGCGGTAGACTTTATTTACGTATATTAAAGAACAACATCTGCCCTAAATGACTTTCTTGAGGTACTCCAACATCAATTTCAACAGGATCACTCAAACTAGAACCAATTTTACTTATTTCTTTGAAATAACTTCAAAGAAGACCCTTTTTGAAATGAATAAATAAAAATATATGTATTTATGTACATGAATGTAGTTATGTATACATGCGTATCGAGGAAATTTTTGATTCTTCATGCAAGAACAAAATAAATAAAATAATCTACGAAATGCGTAGAAAACTGTGTAAACAGATTTTAGTTTTTCATAAAGAAAATGCCATTCCAGAAAAGAACGAAAAAGTCGAAGAATTCTAAAACAGACATCCAAGTAAAACTGTATCTATAAATATAAAATTAATTGTTTACAATATACAGATGTATTCATTTATTGTTTTATACAATATGTATGAAGTGTTTCTTGTGATTACAACGCTCTGAAATTATCTGAAGCTAAAATAATGTTTGACTAGTACAGCTAATTCTTATGGTGAAAAATGTGAAGATAATCTCTTATAAAGTTAATATAACTAAAATTTTGATGAATCTGGCACGTTGACGAGGAATAAGTATTCTATTTGATTTACCAGCGTAAAGGAGATCACTTCACTCCTAACTTTACCCAGTAAACCTGGTATGTAGTGCCAATTATTCTAAAGAATCTCTATTCTACTTTCAAGATAAGTATGAAAATAATAACCTTAAAGTATTGCTGACATAAATATAATATAAAAACATTATCTTGAATATTCCCTTTATAAATTTGAAATCCGTTATTTAATATACCAATAGTAACGTCTCCGAGAACGGCATGTAATTTATAGTCGTTTAAAGATTGATTTTTAAATATTGAAAAACAACGTATAACTTACCTGAAGTTATATTTATTTACTTACTTTCTAATCGTTTGTTCAGATTTTAAAAATGAGATATTTTGAATAAATATGTACCGGTTTTAATTAAATCCCTACACATTATGTACATCTATATAATGCGTAGGTCTTATTAACTTACAAAAAATAAAGCATAAAGATCCGTCATGTTGTACCCAAGTAGAATTCAAGAACGCTGGCCTCCGTGGCACACGAGTGGCAGCGTCTAGGCCTTTCATCCGGAGGTCCGGGTTCGAATCCCGATCAAGCATCGCATTTTCACACGCTATATGTCATTCATCTCATCATCTGAAGTTATACCTAACAGTGGTCCCGGAGGTGAAAAAAAAAATTATGAACACAATTTACCCTACATCTTATTGCCTTACTACATAATATAAATATTATATACGATCGCAACTTTTATTATTCATTTTTAGTAAATTTATACAAATATGACTTTTCCACGCGTTAATATTTTAACTTTAGATATTCTAGAATGAAAAATATTTCTTCCTGTTTATCAGGCATCATTAGACTTTTTTGCGTTTGTTTTCAATTCTTCTATTTCTGTGCTAATCTTCTTTTAATTTCAACATATCCAACTATTAATCTATTTCATACACTGCAACCTTTCTCTTCTAAAAATTTATATTTCAAACTTAATTAATCTACTCTTTAATTTTCAACGTTTTATAAAACCACATTAAAAGGGCTTCATTCTTTTATTTCGTGGTTTCATATTACTTGCGTTTATACATATTTTTATTTTTTACATATTCATTCTAACAGAATTTTCCAATAATACATTTTTATAAACATCTGAATGAAAAATATAAAAATTGCCGTAATTTTTAAACAAATCTATAATAAAATTTTAGGTAAAAAATTAATCTACCAACAAATAAACAGAATGATAATAAAAATTTACTGTTTTGTTTAATTTATTGCTAAATGAAATGCAATGAAGTGCTCAAAAACCGTTTTAAATTTTACATTAAATCTAAGATTTGAGTTAAATTTTTTTTAAGCGTTTTATTTTTTCTATTCTATTTTAATAACCGTTTATCGTGGCTTTTTAATTATATTAATAAATGAATTAATACGATTAAAGAAAAAAAGGTATATGCATCTTTTTATAACTAAAAATTGTCTATCTTAACTTTAACTTAAATAGTACATTATATTTTTAGAAAATTTTATTATACAGGTTATTAAAAATAAAATAATAAATATATAATCTATCATCGGGTAAAATAACTTTAATATCTGTTAAGACAGCAGATAAATTATTTTATCTGTTTTACAAATATAAAACTACGTATATTAAATTAAATAACCAGGATTAAAAAAAAGTAATCACATTATAATCTATGTTACAGAAAGACTAATGCATTTATCAAGACTATTAAATCAAGGTCTCGATTATCCGAAATCATATTCAAATATAAATTTACGCATTAAATACTCACGTATTACGATGACGTACGATAATCGAAAATAACAAAAATTTTCCAGTATATATTTCGACGTGGAAAGAAAAAACAACATAGCTAAATTAATGTCGAGCTTTATTCAATTAAAATCAGCATTACGTATATACGTAACCGACAATCAACTGTTGCAATCTAACCGACGATGCAAATTTATACCGATTTGTACCGCAGAGAGTTATCACAATTAAATGACATTATAACTGTTTGCTAATGGCTATAGGGTGTTTTGCAGTATAACCACGAGGGAGAAAGGATTACGGTCACAATTGGAACATGCAAATTCAGTGAAGGGAAATGAGGGGAAGAAACCAAGGGGTAGAGGAACGAACAAATAAATGGGGGAATCGGTGACCTTGGAAAAACGACGGATGAACTGAACGAACGAACAACCATGTGAACAAGCCGACAAGAATCCAGACTACAAAGTACATGCATTATAATAAATACAATAAAACTCGTATAAACAAGGTTACACGATTTTAACGGAACCAAATAACAATAAATAAATAAATAAAATACGAAAATAACTGGTTTACACGATAATTTGTAAATTATAATGAATTTATAACAATTGTAACAAGTATAACACAAATGACCCTGACATACTGTTGGTATAAATAATACATTCCCTGAATTACGCTATAACAAAGTTCCAAAAACAAAACAAAAATTAAACTTTAAAAATGATGCCTTAAAGATATCTCCAAACTTGTGTGCAACCAGAATTTCTGCAAGGTAGTTTTATGGAGCAATATTATTCTAAGTGTGTATATATATATATATATATATATATATATATATATATACACAAATGAAAATGGTTTTGTTGTTGATATTTTTGAGAATCCGAATTCGAATGGCGAGTTTATTATTTTTTTTTAATTTACGACTCTCTCTCTCTGTCTCTCTCTCTCTCTCTCTCTCTCTCTCTCTATATATATATATATATATATATATACACTTACTGAAGTAGTCTATATACGGTAAAAACAAGCCCAGATTTTTAATTATCTTCAGCAAATATCGCTAACGCAAATATCGTATTATTTGACATACATGTATATTGCTCAATTGTTAAAAACTGACAACAATGTTGTAACCCTTTCCTGGCATTGGTTATTTATTCTTACATAGTGAAGAAATGATTATAAATGAAAATTGTTGCCAAGATTTCTTTTTTAGGGGTTGGAGGTAAATTTTGTTGAAATTTTATTGTAATTTATTATTACAAGTTTATTATTTAAAGTTTTAATTTTATCACAAGTTAAAATAAACCAAAAAATATATTGAAAAATTAAAAAAATCGATATTTTTAAACTTTGATTCCCTCACCACTAATATTGCCCCCCAAAATACTTTTTGTGGAATCGCTTGTAAAACTAATATTATGCCTAGGAAAACATTTAAAAAAATTCAATTAAAAAATATGCAATAAATAAAGACTTTTTTAGATTTTTGGGGAAGGAAAAATTTTGCGGCAAATTTATTTTTAAATGGTAAGATAATCATGTACGCATATACTGAGCTTAATATAAAGTGAGATTATGCTTGCTAAACTTTGAGAAAAGTGATCCCAAAAAACCACCCCTCCACACCTGAAGATATTGACCCCAAAACTTTACCCTACAGATTCTCTTGTGAAAAAGTTCATTAAAAATCGGTTAATCCAGTCAAAAGTTTTTACATCTCAAACTTGCCAACATAAGTATGAACATTAACCCCCTTTTTTGTTGCTGTGGTTCCGGGGTTTATGAAACGTCGGGAAATGAAAAATAACCCATACCCCATTTTTTAACTGATTACCATACTTTACTTTTTTTCAGCATAACTAAAGATATAATTCCAGGAAAGTAAAAGTTGAAGTCGCGCCATTTTTACCGCGTTTAGCAGTGATGAAATAACTAACAAAGCCAAATAAGGAGTAAGATTAAAGGAAAATGAATTGTTTGAAATTGTATTGTTTATCCAGCTGATAATATTAAAAAGAAAAATACGAGTACGTAAAAAAAATTTCTATTTTTTTTTTTTGTAGTTTCGGATATAAGTTAAAAATCGTTTGATTCATCTAAAACGATTCCAAAAACTAAAATTACAAAAAAAAGGAAAATTTATCCATTCAAAGGAAGCATATGAGCTATTTAACAATTCTTACTCATAACGAATTTTGTTTTGTTGTTTCAATTTCTAATCACGTAAATTTTTAATTACAGAGGGCGGTAAGAAATCAAATTAAAAGAAATCCAAATACCTGTAAAACTATACTTGAATTCGTTGAATTACAACGAAAAACTATCGAAATATAAGCATATTACGCGTGCGAAATCACAGAGCAGGGAAAGAAAGTAGGTGCTCGTTAAAAAAAAATTTATTGGCCAAACTTCTTCGTACAATGTCTCTAGAAAAACGGATATATCTATTTTTTACGTGTTAGCAATATCTAAGTTATTAAAAAGGAAAATTACCATTTTTTCTACATTTAACCCTACTTACAAATCTTTGGAATCCTAAAACTTGAAGAGGATGTCTTTGCAGTCATATTAAAACAATTCGCTCTGCTAATTTGCACAACAAATTTTTATTTTTGGTCTTCCACTATAATAAGCTTACAAATTCCTTTTTTCCCAATTTTTTCCAAATAATTTTATGAAAGATTAATTTTAATATATTTTTCTACAAATTGAGTTACTCCTGAACTCATGTTATTGATAGAATTTCTTAAACGATCCTTGAAAAGCACTTCTCCAAACAAGTCGGTCATTTAATCAAACAATGAAGGTTTTTTAAATTTAAATTTATGTATTTAACGGTAAATGGATCATTAATATATAAGTAGCATCCCGTAGAACCTTCTGCGGGGTTCTAAGGAAAATTATTTCCTTTTTCTACCTGTTGAAAGAGAAAAAGGAAACGGCAACAGGATGTTAAAAAAAACATTCCTGCTATTACAAACAGTCTTTAAATAAATGATACAAACAAATTTATTTTATGAATACATTAATTCTTCCTGAGAAAAATAATATAATGAGTATTGTTTACGCTAATCTCAAAACCAAAGAAAATAATTTAGCACATGTATCACTAAGATCGGAGAAATAGTTGTACTCTAGCGTTACATCGAGAAAGGCGGATCAAATTGATTAAAACCAACATCGAACAATTACGCCACAAAATATTGAAATTAAAAGCAAAAAATGGAAAATAAATAACTGAAAATGTCTGATTTTAGACAAAACCTTTACGTACATATCACAACCTAAAAAAAAATTTGTTTCATAAAACGCTATTCGGTAACATTTTGTAAAATCAAAACAAATAATTTTTCAATCGTTTCATCTAAACACTCATCTAGGGTACAGTAGAATTAGAAAATAAACGAAAAAACATAAGAATTACAGGTCTTATCTACACAGTACATGATTAGCGATAATCTTATCGACGTTTATTGATTGTTTTTTATCAATAAAACAATCAATAAACATTACATTTTATGTAATTTTTTTACATAAAAATTACTAATTCTCAAAATGTTTTTTAAGACAATTTTAAAGCACTTTTTTACCACCAGTACATTCACGAATATGCTTCTTGAATGAGGAAAAATAACAGAACTATTTTAATGACGAGGGGAGCTCCATTGAGGAATCAAGGAGGCCGGAAATTTGGCATACTTCAGACATCATAACGATAAAAACGATAAAAACAGTTTTATCCGTTTGCCAAATATTTTAACAATTAAAATACTTAAAAAAAAAATTGGAAAACCATACATTAAACGTTACATATTTTCATACTGGTACTTTAGATGAAAACAATTAATTTATTTCTTCGTAATTAAAATAAATAAAAAATTGACTAAAGAAAAAATACATATAATGTTAAACAAAAGAACAAACAGATATCATTCTTCTTTTGAAAGTTCAATATTGAAGAAACATTGTAACCAGACGGCTTTCAAAAACAAACATTAACAGTAAATAAAGCAAGAAAGAACAATAAACCTCAAAGTTCAAGTACAAAAGCACACACACACACACACAAAGAAAGCGGATGAAAAAGGGAAAGAAAGAATAGAAACAATAGCCAATAAGTCTACAATCCACAACCCACCTTGGCGTGGTCCATCGTTAACACAGAGAGAGGGGCCCGTCAACAAAACCCACATAAATATGAAAGACAAAAGGCCACCGTCTTTGAGAATACAGCCTAATACCTTTTCCACCTCTTATACTCCCTGTAAATTTCTCCTCGTAATTATAAATAGAACTATAATAATATAATTCTAGGATGAATTTCCCGGGTATATTTTCAAGGATTTTATAATTTTTATACAATTTGAAAAAATAGGTAACATGAAAATAAAAAGATTCTTACTGACATCAGCTTTATTACAATAAATATATATTTTTACCAGCGTTATGAACAACAGCTCTAACAGTATTTCAAGTAAATAGCAATTCGGTAATAAGTACGTAAAAACTAATAATAATAGTACAACTATAATGGCAACGGAGAATTAACGCACAAAATTCCGTTCTGTTTTACAGCCCTTCATGTTTTCAATATTTAGTAAAAAAAAAAATCTGGCAAAATATTGCATGACGTTCCGGGCTATTAATAATAAAAATTAATTTCATTCGGAGGTCCCGGGTTCGAATCCCAGTCAGGCATGGCATTTTCACACACGCTACAAATCATTCATCTCATCCTCTGAAGCAATGCCTAACGGTGGTACCGGAGGTAAGAAAAAAAAAATATATCTAGGTAAAGCTGTTTCTAACTCTAAAAGCTCCTTCAATAAACCCTAATAAGAAAAAAGGAAATTTAAAATACTTCTTACAGGCCGATTAGCCTCCTACCGATGGATGCAATCAGTATGTGGCTGCACAAATGGAAGATTTAAGTCAATCCGGCGAAATTTACCAAGTTACGTTTACGACTAGTAAAGGAGCTGCCCTCCAGTCTACTTGGATAACGTTGAAATTCTTCATACAACTAGTGTGAGATATCTTAAGCCTTGCACGTAGTTCGACGTATGACGTGAAGAGGTTATGTACTGAAGAAGAAACGGACTGACGAGAAATTCCAGCGTATGTATTGGCTAAAGGGTAGGGGGTTCAACTGTCTCTCTAACAAGATCCTTCTATATATATAAAACCTTCTCCAAACCTATATGGACGTATGGAATTCAGCAACCAATGACAGCAATATTTAAGTGATTTTAAGGTCGCAGAACAAGATATTGAGGAAAGTTATCCAACCGCCCTGGTTCGTCAGAAATTCTGAAATACATGAATACCTGGAGATCCCGCATGTTTGGGATGAGATTGACAGTTTTACACGGTTAGGCTAAACAGCCACGTAAACCCCTTGTTTTGAAACTGCTAAAACGGTGACATTAAACTACTGAAAAGGGTTAACGTGCGTGCTGGACCTTAGTGATGGTCGTTGAAGATTTTCATGTTCTTTTTTTCGGTACTTTTGTACTTGTGCAGTTGCATGTTTCTGTTACTATTTTTTGTTTCCATTGTTACTTCCTATTTACTGTTGTTATTTTAATGCTACTTCTGTTTGTCGTATTCTTGCTTTGCATATACCTACATTCGCTAATTTTATCAGCCTTTTATTTGTCTGTGTTTAATTTTTCATTCGTTCTTTTATATACCTGTCCATACGTGTATGAGGCTCTTCTCTTTGATAAAACACATTCCGTTCTCTTCCAACGCGAACTGAATGTGTTAAGACACGTGTATCCATAGATTGGACAAGCTATAGAACTCAGTGATGATAGTGCTTATGATATAATGACCATTAAGTTTATTATTTAATCATTTACTATTTCTTTTCACGAAAAGGGGTCATCATTGGATGGCCCTCACTCAAGTGATATTTTAACATATCATTTACTTATTGTTGCTTTACTTAACCGATTGCAAATTTTTGTTCTACAGCAATAAAAAAATAATAAATTTCACAATTTAAAACTGTAAAACACCTTCCAAAATTATATCGTTTATTTGTGCATAATTTTCATAATTTCCTGAATACAAAATCCACAAATTCACTTAAAAGGTATCGATTAAAAATCTTATAAAAAATAAAGTCCAAATCTTAAATCCCCCAAAGTAGGGATTTAATTTTTTTTAATGTCTAATTAACCAGAAAATTAACCAGTAAACCAGAAAATGTGTATACATTTTCTGGTTTACTTAGATGTAATTTCAAGTTACTAGAAACTTATATTTAAAAATATTTAAATTAAGGGTGTTAATAAAATAATTCAGGAAATCCTTAAATAACTTTTCAACATAGAAAAATGTTCTCATAATGTTCAACATAGAAGAAAATTTCTACCTCAAGATACGTTTTTCGTTTCAAGACAGCCACACCTCCTAGTCACCATGAGAGGGGGGCAATTCAAACATTTTAAATGTTAAAGGAACAATTGTGTCACAATATTTTAAATGGTATTGAAAGGCAAAACTATTGTAGAAAAAAACTTTCTTTCGAACTGTGAACGTCTGCTAACCTTTTGTTATGTTACTGTTTAGTAGTTGTTAAAAAGGAACTATAGGCTACTTTAAGCAATGAAACACACTAAATGAGCACCAACTAGGTTATGGTTAGTTAAACCGGCAGTTCTTCGTGAAAATTTTGCTTTTCAATGCGTTTTAAAATTACCTATCACAACCCTAATACTATTCACATTTAAAATGTTTCAGTTACCCCCACTGCGGAATAGGGAGTCATGATCTCATTCAATTTAGCAAATTTAAAATCTGCCACATTTTCTTTTCGTAGAGTTTTATTGTTGAAAATGTTATTCAACTGTTCTCATATTTTGTTAATACCTGTATAATTCTGTAACTGTTAAGTTAGTTTGTCTGACCACCTTGCCCTAATATAAATAACCGGAAATTATAATTAAAATGAAATTTTTTTATTTTTATTTTCCCACTTTTATTTGGAACAAATTATAACGATAAAATAAAAAATAAATGATAATAGAAAAACGTAATATCATAAACGAAACATAACAACAATAAAAATAATAAACTAATCCAAAATAAGAACGATAAAAATATAATTTAATGAATGTAATAAAGTCTCAACTTTTAATATCTTAGCAAGGACAGACGTTACAAACACACAGTAACTACTCACTAAAGGTATTTATTACATAGTATAAACAGTATACTGTTTAGTGTTACGGGTCAGCCAAATAGTTAAGTAATAGTAGTATACGTTTTGGCAAGCGATCATGTTTTTAACAAACGAGACAAACAAATATTTTGGCCAGGTATACCAACCAAGGAAAACAACACCTCACTGCAGTCATACTATGGCTGTTAAAACATGGTTTATGTCTTGTACAAATGTCTGGCACAGTGACCTATTATATAAATAAAAAAAAAGTTCTTATATAAACGAATATGAAAGAAAAATTAACACTGATGCGATTAAAGTTTCTAATTCTAAGACGATATCTTAGATAGGTCAATACGTATTGCAACAAACAAAATTATACGACATCCCAAGTAACACGATATTAAATAAAAATACAAAAATATACAACCAATAAACAGAATTTAACATGTAAATCAATTAATTTTACTCCGTTTTAATAAATTTCAGAAATTAGAAATATCAACAATAAAAAAAAACCAAGCCTAAATAGAACAGGAGTAATAATCTACACATTTATATGCCTCTCGGACGGCTACAAATCTTGGCTCGGATGAATATTAATTTATTACATTGCAATCTGTTCTTTACATAGTACACGTAAATAATCACGGGGTTTGGTTGAAGTAATTTCTTTTCAACAGTTTTAGCAATAAATTCGTGATTATTTTTTTATTTATTTAAATAACAATTCTTCGAGCAATAAATTGAAAAACGTAATATAGTAATAATGGATAAACCGTCGAAATGAGAGATCAGTAAATCGTTCTTTTTATAGAATTTAATTATTGTGGATCGTTGGAGGAGTGAAAAGCATGCTTTCGATTAAACATAAAAAAATGTGATAGTTTTACGGCTGAACAACGGTTTCTTCGAAGCCACTTCAATATCAACCACATTAAATGAGGACGTCAGCCTGTATCACTAAAAACTGGAGACAGAATTCTGAATTCTTTTTTTGTGTTTTGGGACGCACAACGAAGATTCGTTATATTAATAACGAATCTTAATTGTGCCCGGGCACAATTAAGATTACTTTACGATTAGTTTACAATTAAGATTACTTTAATTATGCCCGGGCACAATGCTTTTAAAATAAATAAACTAGTTCAACGTCACCAACGCTAAGTATAACGGCGATATAAACAAAAAAAAAAATGGAATAAACTAAAAAAACAAATAAAATTTAACAATCAAAACACACAATACGTTAGGCAAAATAGTAAAAATCTCAGACTCATTATAAAACACTACAATATTACATTAATTACTAAATATTCTAATACAGATGCACGGCTTTAAGAAACAAGATATTCCACAACATCCTCAAGTTTCCTAGACTATTTCGGATGTTAGCCCATAGTTTAAACTTATGACGGAATGCCTCATAACAGACACAATCTACAAGGATTTGGTGTACAATTAGTTGGCAATAGCAGTGAATACAAACGGGTGCAACGCTCCGAGTCATGAGATATCCATTACTGAGCGTAGTGTGTCCTGTACGCAAATAATAACCTGCTCTCGACGGTTATTCCTGCATGAAGAGCTCCACGGGGATACAGCAATCTTAACAGGACAAAGTTTATTGTTGATGGCATCATTCCGTTCAGTTTCACGGGTCAACCTCTTCAGATAAGACAAAATCATCAGGAACAAAGCGATTAGTGAAAGGAAGCTGGGAACAAGCCTCTTTTGCTGCACAATCAGGGCGCTCACTGCCTTAAATTCCGATATGGCTGGGAATCCAGCAAAATCTCACACTTGTGTTACACCATTTGAGAAATAATAGACAGTATCTCATAGACAACAGAGTATGTGACTAATCGCCTGCAAGGCACTCGTCGAATCTGAACAGACAAGTACGTATCGAAATGTTGGGTATAAAAGTTTATTTAAGTGGTAGCGTCTCGTCCTTTCATCCGGAGGTCCCGGGTTCGGACTCCGGTCAGCCATGGCATTTTCACACGCTACATGTCATTTATCTCATCCTCTGAAGCAGTACCTAACAGTGGGATCCGAGAGGTTAAAAAAAAACTCTGGAGATGCTGGAAAGGCCAAACATGTATGTTCTATTGCCAACCACAAAAGCACAACCAACAAAATTATCGTATTTACAACCATCTATATAAACTATAGCATCAGGATTCAGGCTATTTACAATATTATACAATCTTTCTTTTAAGATAACCTGATTTGTGTACGTTTTATGATACCGATAAAGACTAAAGCAATAATTTACGAGAAAAGGCCGCCAGGGGGTAATAACATTGAATAACATGAAGAACTGGAAGTAATCGTATATTTAAGAGATAAAAACGTCTATGAGCTCTGATGCCTAGCGGGGAAGTAGATCTTGACTGTTCCTGACATCGATTAAGATGCTGGTTGGAGAACACCGCGTCAAAGGTCGGATGATTTGGTTGAGCTTTAATGCGAGCTACATAGAAGCAGATCATTTGGTTTAGTCTATACTAAATGTCTATACATTTGGTTTAGTCAGATACATGGCTCACCACTGTCCACTAGTAGACATACCAAGGGGGCTTGAACGAAACGCACCAGTAGCAAGACGGACAAATGAATGATGGTATCGAGCATACGAAGAGCGATAGCCGGTGCGAACGAATAAGCCCTGCAGCCGTAGTCCAAACGAGAAAGGAACAGAGTTCGGTAAAAGAAACTGGTTCAGCGTTGAACCAAAAGTTACTTGGTACCAACAAATGAAAGCACAGACGCCAATGAGCTCCAATGACACGAAACCCAAAACGGTCTCCTCGTTGACATCCAGTTTCACTGGCTCGTCGAAAAACCAGTGCGCAAAAGACTCCCGAGGAGGATTTAACATAAATACATACGAGATTCAAAATAAATAGGCGTTAGATGACGCTTGATCAATCATACGACTTTATAACGCCCACTTTTGAATCGTAAAAACGTTAACAAAGATTTCCTTCACACAAAGTATTGTAATAAGAGACGTATCGTATTTCTATTTAGGCGGATAAACAAAACTTCCGGTTTCTAATATAACTAACCCGAGCTTGCCGAGTCTCATACTATATGATTTTATCTTATTGGGGGCTATTTGAAGAGGAAATTGATCTATCTCCAGCAAACGATGAAGATTTCAAAGAAATATTTGTTAAAAAATTATCTCAATTTCTGATGAAAATAATAAAAACTCGACTTGAAAAACGTGTGAACCGAAATAGTTACCGTTTGTGGTATAATGTTCAAAACTTAAAATGTTTTTAAATTCGTAAAAAATATAGTTATTTTTTTAGAATCGATCATCAATGGCACATCATAAATTATCAAGTTCTAAATTTAACATATATAATATAGAAAAAATAACATTAAAGGAATTCTACACTTATTTACACAAAATCAAATTTTTGTAAGACCTTTTTTACAATAAAATACTAGGAACAATTTTAATCCCGTAATATCATCCCATTTTTTTAACAAAAAAACAATCTATTTTATAGTAACAATATTTTTTACAATGTTAAAATAAATAAAAAAATAGTCCTCCAGGATCGCTTACAAACAGCCATAATTCATCACCAATTCGTATTTAACAACTAAACTGACAAAACACTTCTAAATTAATTCGCAACATGACTTTAACGTAAACAAATTTAATTAAAATTAACGAAGATAGATGTCATACATCACAAAAAAAGCATTACTGTATATCATTTTAGGCACTAAATTTGACACACGAGCTAAACGGTTATTAATCAATTTCCAAAATATTTTAGTTGCAATTACATTACATCTCACCAATACTAACTTCTTAACAACGACAGTAGAATTGTAAACGTAGAATAGGCTGCAGTAACAAAAACCGTAGTCAAATTTTACTAAGTATTATTATTTACTAAGTATTTGTTTAGGTTCTGGATAGAAAGGAGTAAGTACATCTTTTTACAACTTGAAGATACTTTTTTTTGTCTTAAGTCATTTGACTGGTTTGATGCAGCTCTCCAAGACTCCCTGTCTAGTGCTAGTCGTTTCATTTCAGTAAACCCCCTACATCCTATAACCCTAACAATTTATTTAACATATTCCAAACGATGCCTGACTGCACAATTTTTTCCTTCTACCTGTCCCTCCAATATTAAAGCGACTATTTCAGAATGCCTTAATATGTGGCCTATAAGTCTGTCTCTTCTTTTAACTATATTTTTCCAAATGCTTCTTTCTTCATCGATTTGGTTTTAAACATTCTCCTGTAGCACCACATTTCAAAAGCTTCTTTTCTTCTCAGGTACTCCGATCGTCCAAGTTTCACTTCCATATAAAGTTACGCTCCAAACATATACTTTCAAAAAAATTTTCCTGACGTTTAAATTAATTTTTGATGTAAACAAATTATATTTCTGACTGAAGGCTCGTTTCGCCTGTGCTATTCGACATTTTATATCGCTCCTGCTTCGTCCATCTTTAGTAATCTACTACCCAAACAACAAAATTCTTCTACCTCCATAATCTTTTCACTTCCTATTTTTGCATTCAGTGGTCCATCTTCGTTATTTCTACTACATTTCATTACTTTTGTTTTGTTCTTGTTTATTTTCATGTGGTAGTTCTTGCGTAGGACGTCATCCATGCCGTTCATTTTTACTTCTAAATCTTTTTTACTCTCGGCTAGAATTACTATATCATCAGCAAATCGTAGAATCTTTATCTTTTCACCTTGTATTGTTACTCCGGACCTAAATTTTTCTTTAATTTAATTAACATCATTAACTGCTAGTTCTATGTAAAGATTAAAAAGTAACGGGGATAGGGAAGAAGAAAATACTACAACATCTTAAACGTTACAGAAATTAACATATAGTAAAACAGAGGGTAATGAAATAAAAATAAAATTCCAACGATCGAAAAAATTTTTAATAAAATTGTCATATACCACTTATTAATCAGCGTTATTATTCTGCGGTTTGTTTCAATGCTATTGGTATTTACCAATTTATTTATTTAAAAAAAAAAAACAACAATAATAATTAAACTAGCATTTAAACTTCTATTTATGTCATAAGTGGCTACAAAAAGCTACCAAAAACCATGTAGATTTACAACAAAAAATATGTAAACAGGTAATTCAAAACTCCATTTGTTATATCGTTAAAACAGGTTTTATTCCAGTTAAAGAGGAACAGTTGAGAAGATGAGATTGAATGATTAAAAAAAAAATTCAAGACCCTTAACGGGAACGAATCTGCGACCAGTACAATTACAAACCAGCATAATGACTGCTATAACTATTAGCCGGCCAGTTATTGTGAAACTAAAAAACATAAATCTACATACGTATTGAGTATTAAAAACTTAAATATCAATTAGAAAATTAGAAACGATCGGGTAAGATTTTCACTAATTATATATTTTAATAGAAACAATTATATATTTTAAGTAGATTTCATAAGAAAGTTACCTATTGTAATGGGTACCAAGATTCGACTTCCGGAAAATTTCAACATATCTTCGCGTTTCACATTGCCCAGACCCCAATCCCACCGTCCGTTCAAATTTTTATATATATATATTTTTTTTTTTTCACTTTCTTGTGGACACGATAACTACCGTAATTTTGCGCCAATCACTTTCAAATTGATACATAAAATATAACGACCAAAAACCTCGGTCGAGTTCGTTAATGGGAAAAATCGGTCCATGGGGGAGGCAGTGGGGAATCTTTTTTCGAAAAAAAAAACAGAATATCGCTATAACTTTCATATTAAGTAAAATATCGAACTCGTTTAAATTCCTACTACTTTGGATACGAACTTAAAACTAATCTAAGTAAAATTTTTTGATATCACCAATCATTAGCCCACGGGGTAGAAAAAATGGGGTTTCGAAGACACAAACAACATACCTCACTTATTAGACAAGTATCGAATCGGTTTAAAGCGGTCTTTCGTCTTCTAAACATTACCTAAAACTTTTGTCTGAAACAATTTTTGATATGACCAACCCTTACGACAAGGGATGACTAAAATGTTGCGTTGCTGGAATTGTAAGAAGATGGGGCTTGTTGTACCTAAACATGTGAAACTTTTTTTCACATGCAAACATTGTCGTACAGGGTAAATCTGAAGTTTTTCTTAACTTTAAGGTGGAGATATTTTTTATCCCCTACTTAGCACCGGTGAAATCTACTTCCGCCTTCCGGATGCCGAAAGGGATTTTTTTTTCTTTCAATACGATTTACCAGAAAAATATATAGAAAGTACAACATTAGCCAAAAATGAGTAATACTAGTAAGGCCTAAACAATTAATCGAAAATTGTTTTACTCTGTAGGCAAAACGTGATTTGGTAGGCGGGGAATATCGATGCCAATCCATATTTCATCTTTATACACCGAAAAGATCTAACTGGCTTACGATAATCCTCAATGCCGATGTATCGATTTTATATTATACAGATCACATTTGTTTAAATGTATTTACGTTATTTTAATTTTTTTTTTCTTTTATAAGCTTAAATTATACCATAATACAATAATTCCACTATATTAACTTTTTTAGACCGAGTTTTCCTATAATAGTTAAAGTATATTAATATATTAAAAAAGATTCCGTAAACAAACTAAAATAATTTTATTTTTCTCCAATTACTCAGTAATTAATTTAGATAGAATTCTTTGGGGAGGGTCTTAAAACATTCATTACATCTCGCCACAGATAACCACCATGCAGCGACTACGCTCATTCACTTACGAAAGAAGTTTTAAGGGAACACTGATTTTCTCATACCTCAATGGCAATCAAATCAAGATATCTCAGCAACTAATACAGACTTCGTTTTGGTCTTAAAAAACTCACCGTGTAAAGCCCCATCATATGATCCCACATCGACTTCTACCACTCAATTCAATGAAAGTTTTGAGGAAACATACACATTTCCTCACTGTTATACCCTCAAACCGCCTTATTTCAACAAATAATTAATACACAGAATTCGTTGTAATGTTGCGGCGAAATTTAAAAGAATTATTGAAAGGACCAAGACGTGACAGTCCGAAAAATGTTTGACTACAGTTTGGACGTGGAAATTATTACGGGTATGAATGTTAGACAACGGTTATTTCTACCTCGAACTGATTTGACGCCGTCTGACATTACTGTCCCGTTTTCTTTTAAAGGACGACAATTCCCTATACGGTTAGCATTTTGCGTGACTATCTACAAGGCGCACGGACAAACACTGGACTGAGAAGGAATCTACTTATCCGAGCCATGGACAATTGTAATTTGCCCTATCACGCGTAAAATCTTTTGAATATGTAAAAGTGAAGATGAAACCTAAGGGTCAACGCACAGATAATGTAGTCTGGAAGGAAGTATTATTAACCGCAAAGTAAATTATCCATTGGAAATTAAGTTAATTTACTTACGCTGTGGAACAGCAAGGATCCCCCAGTTTTAACAAATAAAATATAATGTATTTATCACATTCAAATAGTAAAGTAAAAACTCTTGTATTCCTGTTACAGATAATTATAAAAATTGACAAATTTACAAATGAAACTTTGACAATTCCGTAAAATTACAAACAAATCTTAAAACATTATTAAACGACCTGCAAATAATAAGCCAGGTATATATGAACGAACAGTTACAATAATAACGGTAAAACATTTTGGTATTTGGAATATTTTAAAAGTAGTAGAAACACAATTCAAAAATGATAATTTAATTTTTATTTACTCAAAAAAATAAATAAATTTCAAACATATATAATAATTAAAATTTCAAATATCGTTTATCGAATAACTGACATGTTTATTTAGCTATAAAAATAAACTTTCCTTTAAAATTTCTTTTAAAACGTAAAAAAAAAATCACGAAAAGATTTATAAAAGTTTATCATAGTTTACAACCATGACCATCCTCAGATATGTGAGGTAAATGGGAGTATCGAAAATGAACCACAAGTCCGTTTTAAACTTTCACTTGATGTGCAACTAAGTCATAAAATAAAAAAATAAAATGTGATTTTATTACCGTTTCTTTACAAATTATAAAAACTGTTAACCTTACGAGCAGTAGTAGCACTTGTTTACGACTACAAAACTATTATATAAATATTATATTTGTTAATAAACTGTAAAAAAAACTTTTTTAGTATGTGTTTCAAAATGAATATTGGGGTTATAAAGTTATGTAGTAATATTTCTCAAGTTTCATGTTCATTAATTATTACATGAAATAAAAGATCAACTCAACAAAAACTGTTTCCTGTACGTTCCGCTTGAAAGCGCTACTAGCAAAGATGGCGACCCCCGACAAAAGCGTTCTGTGTTTTGAAGTTTACAAAGTATGAATCTGTAATTACCGTTCAACGTGCGTTTCGTTATGATCCCCGAGTGACAATAACATTTGCAGATGGTATAAACAATTTGAAACTACTGGCTGTATTTGTAAAAGAGTACAGGACAACCGAACGTGTCCGAAGACAACGTTGAACGTTTGAGAAAGTCTTTCTTGCATAATCCTAGGAAATCCGTTAGGAAGGCTAGCCGCGAATTAACAATACCAGTGCCGCCTGTGCGGAGAGTTTTAAGGAAATGCTTACAACTGCGTCCATATGGTTTACAGCTGTGACAAGCTCTAAAGCCTACAGGTTATAGTTCTCGAGTTGGCTTCGCAAATGAAATGATGCAACGTGACAATGAAGACTTTCTTTATCGTGTCGTATTCAGCGATAATTCAATATTTCATGTAAATGGAAAAGTAAAAAATCATAATGAGAGTTCCGGGATGAGAAAATCCTCAAGAAATATGGCAATGTGAACGAGACTCCCCGAAACTGAATGAATGTTTTTTGTGCCGTATCCCGACAAGTTTACGGGGTTCTTTTTCGCCGAAATAAGTGTATCAGGAATGAACTGTTTTGATATGCTGTAAGTATGGCTCCTAAACTGTAATAAGAACCACAGAACTTTATTATTTGGTGCGCCTCCTCACTGGTATAACGCTAAACGTGATCGGTTGAATGAAATTCTCCTCGGTCGACGGGGATCAGATGACACGGCTTGTTTGCCGTGGCCTTCATGTTCGCCCGATCTGACCATGTGCGATTTTTTTCTTTGGGGGTTTATTAAAGATTACGCGTATGTGCTTCCGTTACCAGCCGACCTACCAGACTTGAGAAACAGGATAGAAGTAACTGTCACATCAATTACTCCAACCTTACCGATTAAAATATGGGATAAACTCTCCTATCGGCCGGATGTGTCGTGTGAAAAAACATACTCGCATTGAACACTTATAGGAAAAACTGTTTAAGTTGCTCTTTCATTTAATGTAAATAAAACTTAATTAATAAATATTACCTAACCTTAAAACCCACATATTCATTTTGAAACATACGGTATTAATAATTACAATATGCGATATAGAAAATGAAATGAGCTAATTTTTAATTACATTCACTTTCATTATGTGGTTATTTCCCCCTTTTTTGTAGTACCACTGTGAAATGAAACGATGAATTTATCATAAAATCGAGGAATTTATTACAAATTCTGACGTAATTTTAAGGAAATAATAAGATATAATTTTCTAAAAATAATGCATACAAAGTAAACGGACGATTAAGTTAGGGCGGATCTCTACAATACAATTAATCTAGTCTATAAAGTAGTTGAACGGAAGTCGGAGAACTAAAAGGACTGCAAATTTAAATTTCCGAATTGATGATGCAATCTTGCTTTTTATAATGCATATAAATTTTAACTAATACATTTACAGCTACGTATTTCTTTCTTCTTATTTTGCAATATCTTACGTTATTATTTTAATGCTTCAGAATAGATTTACCACAAAGTCGAAACTTGTGCGTGTAGAATAGGGTAAAAACAATTATGTAGCTATGAAAAATAACAAATCTGGAATTTGAACTTGGGGCGCTTCGGATAAAGAACTGGGATCGGAATGATTTAACCATTAATATTTACTTTTTTTTTTTAAATCATAAAACTTTACAATATATCTAATATACAACCGTTAAAGTACAACAAATATATACCGTAAATTGTGTTATTTTATAAGTTATACAATAAATTTGACTGATTTAACCTCATATTAATTGCGATTAAATCTATTTGTCAGATTTTTTTGTAAATACCTCTCACGATAAACTTAATAAATACAAAACAGTCTTACTGAAATTCACTATTTTGTTTGCTTCAGAAAAATAAAACACCTGCCTAGTAATAACTCTAATAATTTGCTTTGTTGCATTATAAAAGACTTTTGGAAATTAATTCTACTTCACTATTTTTTCAAAAATTAGGATTTAAATAAAACAATATATTTTATACTAAATTTCAATATTATACAGTTTAACCATTAAAAAAAATACTTAAATCTGAATTATATTTTAGATACATATTATCATGATTTAAAAAAATGAAAACAGGTAAAATTCCAAAACTGATTACATTTCATCGTACAAAAAAGTTGAATTATTATACTGCTAAGAATTGTTGAATAAAACAAATTCTAAAATATTTTAACGTTCTGATATTTTATTTTCCGTTAACTTATAAAATAATGAAACAACTTCATTATACTTAAATACGTGCGTTTAACCCACCGGGTTTTGGTCTAGTGATGAACGCGTCTTCGTAAATCAGCTGATTTCGAAGTCGAGAGTTCCAGCGTTCAAATCCTAGTAAAGACTTTTATACAGACTGGAATACTAGATCCTAGATACCGTTGTTCTTTGATAGTTGGGTTTCAATTAACTACACATTTCAGAAATGGTCGACCTCAAGACTAAAGTTCATTTACACTCACACATATATCCTCAATCATCCTCTGAAGTAACACCTGACGGTGATTCCCGGAGGCTAAACAAGAAAAAAAATGCGTGCGTTCACATTAAAAAAAAAAATCTATGAATATTATCTGTCACATTCAGTTTTATAATAATTCTTCTTGTGATAAAATAATTTAAAATAAATTTAATACGTTTAATTATTAGGTTACAAAGTAATTAAAAACATGAAGAAAAAGAACAACTAAAAATTACACACTTAACGAAAAATTCAGCTACTTTACAGAATAACGATATTATTTCTATGACGTTAGTGTAAAATATACTCTCAATGATTAACAAATTAAAATTAAACATTAAAAAAATTATAGTACTGTTTTTAAAATTTAAAAATTCAACAATTACACAAACTAATCGGGAAATTTATTTTTGTATTGAAAAAAAAACGTTACTAGATCGTTAAAAAGTTTTCAAATCATTTAATTTTTAAACAACGTTCCTTTATACAAATAACTTATTTTATAAATTATTTTATGTATTTTTATTATTAATTATTTTTGTTTTCTGTACACCGATGTTCCTTTTTCAATTTTACTGAAGAATAAAAAAAAAAAATTCGCGAAAAAATCAAATAATTGAGAAAAACTATTCAAACAGCCGGATTAAAGATTTAATAATAAACAGATTACAATGTTAATTGTTTATCTGTCCGATGTCATAAAGTTAAATATTATTGGCGACTGAATGAGACAAAGTCAATCCGAACGTGGTGAACCGATTATCAAAATAACAAGCATTTACAAGGGAAAGTAACAGTCGGCTTCTTTAGAGTTGAATATATTATTTTATATCAAAATATCAACCCTAAAAAAATCAGGCGATATTCATACGTAAAAGTGATGATACCTTAGTTCTATTTTACACAGGAAATGGCTATAAAATCAAAGGTATTATCTCGATTAGAAGAAAAGCTATGAAGTAATAAATACCTTTTTAATCCTAAAGTGTTATATAAGCATTTATAAAAATATTGGGGGACAATTAGATTTGGTGTAAACAAATAAATTAATGAACTCTCTGTTAATACACAATTTACTCTAGTTTTATCAGTAGATTAAAAATTGTTATCACATATTATTATTATTATTATTAAAAATAACATCAAAATTATAATTATCTATTAGATTATTGCAATCATAAAAAGTCAATAACTTTTATCATTATTTCAATGGGTAATGGCATTGCTAAAGGCATTATATTCAAGGTTGACGCGTATAAAAAAATTAAAATCGGGTTTTCAATTTGCTATTTAAAATTCAAAAGAAATATTAATGTTCGACGTTTAGGGATTCTTTGTAAGATTATTTATTTCATTTAATATACATTCAACAGTGAAAAATTTTAGCGTTAATTATTTTTATTCTGTTAAGCTTATTAAGATTTCTAATACTGGCAAAAACCAGAAAACTCGATTTAAATAACTTCAGATCTATAAAAACGTAATCAATTTATAAGAAATAAGAAGAAATTTCGTTCAAAAATGATTATTATCGTAAAATTATGTGGGTTATAGAGCAACTGCGTGTAAATTAAGCAGTCAGATTAACTTCGTCTGAGATGGTAAATCTCCTTTTCTATCAACGCGATATTGTTTTATTATCAATATCATAACTGGATGTAATTAATATGTTTTAAATTAATATCTGATAACAATATAATAAGTTCATTAACTAAAGTAGACTAACATCGGAAAACAGTGTTGTAGGAATCGGTGTGTATTAATTAGTTACTCTGGAATCAAAATTCATAATCAAGTGAAATATTAAACTTATCATAGGGAAGGAGTTCTCATACGTTAATTACTAAATTACCCTACACAAGTAATTTTAATGAAGAAATATTGATAAAAAATTGCTAAGTAATAAAATTATTAGATTAGCGAAATAATTATTAAAAATTAGCGAAAAAAATGAATAAAATCTTATACTTACACCACAAGTATCAAATGATTTTTTTTTTAAATTGTGACAACCTCGATAATCCAAATTAATCTGGTTAAGCACCGAAATAACATTACGAAATTTGAAAATCTTGTTTTAATTTAACAACAAAAGGTAATTTATCTTCAAAATTATAAATTTTATTAATATTTTTTTAAATATTATATAAAAATACACTGCCTATTATAATAATTACAAAATGATATCTTTAATTTGTATTTTAAATTAATCACTTTTGGCTACGATTCCATATGTGCAATGTCTCGTTTTGTAAGCTATAATAACAGAAAACTTAACGCAGAAACTCATCGGTTCGAATAATTGAGAATTCGGAACAATCTAAGTTCAGATTAACGCGACTGTACTGTATACGTGCACATAAAATATGAACACACACTGTAACGATCATCGACTTCACAATACATTTTTTTTTATTTTCAAATAAGGATACCTGGCATTAAGGACGGTAAAAACGTTATGCGAACACAATACTTATTAACGAAACACCGTATCGTACAGTAAATAAAATACTGCATTATCAATAGTAGCTGGAAATTGTAATCGACATTTCAAAAGCGGCGTGTGAGAGAAGATAACACAAAAATGGTGAAGAGGGAAGAGGTGGGATCGACAGGCCGCGGATAGGAATACGAGGGCATTGACCGACGTCTGGTGTCATTGCCAAGGCTACTCGGGTACTCCCCTGACCTTACGACAAGCGGTCGGTCGCCCCTCCGTTCAGCCGACCGTCCGGGTCGATGACGACGCGCGCATCGTACCAGCTACCCCGTCGACATCGGGCAACAACCGAACGTTCCCCCTTCTCACCTACATACCACCCCTTTTACAACCAAACCCTCTTCCGCTACTAAAATACTATTTACAACTGCTACTATTACTAATGATAATGTAACATTTTGTCACTGCCTTACTATTATAATAACCTATACATAACAAGCGTACGAATTAAATTTACAATATTATATTTTAACATTCCCCTTGTACATAACATATACATATTCAAACCCTAGCAAATAAACTGACCTACCTCACCCACGTTTATTTAAGCTTGAGTATTTGATGTACCGTTCACCAAATATTCTGTTAACACCGAAAAAAATATATACCACGACATAAGATATAAATAAATTATACAACAATTAGTAAACGAATCAGGACGTTTATTGTTTGAGTTTGTGAATATAAAGACAAATATACTCGTAAACAAATTTAATACCTCAAAATAAGTACGTTTTTAAAGCCGTAAGAGAACAAATTTTTTTCGTTTATGATGATAACCTTTGTCCCCCCGCCCCACCAAGTATAATTAATAAAATACCCAACTTATCTTAATTTTTTTTTTTTACATAACATGTTTTTATCAAATAAAAATTTACTTTTTTAAGAAATACGTAAATCCATGAATCTATTTTTAAGTATCTACACATTTTATAACGGTTATCAGTAAACATAATTATAAATATAAGTCTATAATTTAACAATGTTTAAAAAAATTCCCGAAGGAAAAGAATAATTTTTTGGAGCATATTTTTAAATTGGTCGATTCAAATCGTAAACAATAACGAGCTGCTGCTATCCTATGTAAAATCGACCGATCTCTTGTAAAGTGGATGAAACGAGCACCCGTTACCTGAAGGGAGTCTTGAACTCTGATACTGTATTTTCCCCTTACTTTGCGGTTCTTCCGAAAGTTGATAAACCTTTTTTCACGAACAAACTCTTTTCTTATGTTCGATCGTCTTTCCCTTATTTTCAGCTGCGTGACAGTAGTTCAGACCTGTGTATGTATACTAATAATGCCTGGGGACTTGAAAAACCAACGGTGTATCCTCAAATAATCAAGCCCCATTATCTCTTATAATACAAAATAAAAACGTACGTACCGTTATTTTTCCAGTAATTGTTTTCTAAATCCCTGAATAAACAATTTTTTGATTATGACTTGCCAACAAAATAAACGAAAAGTTTCATTCGTATTAAATAGTATTAAATTACAAAGTTTCGAAATATGCCTCCTAACATATCCAACTAATATATAGTCTTTTTTTGCCGTTCACGCTATTTATGAACCAAATATAACAATCCTTATTTAGGTTTTACTTTTCTACCTCTTCTCCCAAATCATACATCTTCTCAATATTTCTTCATTTTAACCGCAATTGTTTGCCTTCCCTCTTCCGAGTAGCCCACTCCTCCTCTTTTGATACTTTCCTGAAAATCTTCAAACGTTTTCTCTGTAGATTCCTCTGTCCAGAATTATTTGTTCTTGTTTGTTCTCTCTTCAACATCCTTAATCGTTCTCTCGATCTACTAATTTTTATTTATAGAAGTAAGTGAAGAAAATATTAAGTCTTCCTTCATCAATTCGGTATAAGTCATGAATAGTTGAGGAGCCTGCCTTTCTTCTATTTAGTTTAAACAAATTAGCTCGAAATGGTAACCTTTTTTACAAAAAAAATATCTACAGGTAGTAAGTGTAATAATAATAAAGTAAAAGTAATAATAAAGAATAAAAACTTATACGCTCGCGATTTTCATTAATTTGTTATTTATAGATGTTTAAGGTGGAAAAAAACTATATTTCAGCGGTTTTTAACGTCTATAATGAAAAATTCAATTCCTATAAAAAAAAAGAATTTATGGAAAATTGTAGCGCTTTCCAAAACCTACAATATTAGCCGTGGTATATTAAAATTCGATAATTTGTTGCCGCGATAATTGCAAATTTTCAATAAACAATAACTTTTACAAAGTATATCACTGGTTTGATTTTGCTGGCAAATGTGAGCCCCGACCTCCTTAATAAGTGGTTCGTATATCAGCCCAAAAATTTAATTATTTTGAAAAATTGAAATTATTACTCCCAAAGGCGGACATTTTGCAAGTTTACCCTATCCTTAGTGATCGTCCTAACCAGTGGTATTTATTCGCAAATTATACTAGAATACTTATATTAACATGTCCAAAAAATCTTTAAGAGAAATGTTCATTTTTAACATGTTTAAAATTTTTTTGAAAAAAATGCAAATTTTTTCTTATTGACATTTAAATAATCTCCTTCGGATTTGATCTTGTCGATTTTCTGTTTTAATATTCGAAAAGCTAGCCGTTTTAAAAGAATTCAGAAAAAAATAAGTTGTAGGCCCAATACGTGCCGTGAATTTTTTTTTTTTTCAATCACTGCAGACATAACTATAATAACATTAAGGGATGAAACTAGACTAAATTAAAGATTCAAAGTTTTTGTTAAAAAATTGGTTGTGACTGAATGATTAATCAATAAGAGTAAAGATGCAAAATGACCGCCTCTAAAGAGTAACTATTTTAATTCTGCAAAATCCAATTAAACTTTTGGGCCGAAATTTGGACCACTTATTAAGGACATAAAGATTCACATTTTCCAGCTTAAACTGGATCGGACGTGTGGACCAATCAACTGACCACCAACATCACCTGACTTAATGCCATTAAATTACTTTCATTTGGGTTCATATGAAAGCGACAATATACAAACAAAAAGTTAATACTTAAGAATAGTTACTCATAAAATACGAAATGCTATTGAATTTACACGAGACGATCCTGAGATGATACGGAAAGCCACTGGAAATATTTTACGTCGGACAAAGTGCTGTGTTCAATCTGAAGGAGGAAATTTCGAACGATTACTGTAATCGAGGTTTGTTATTCTGTTACCACTTATTATTTCATGTATTTTATTTTTTTGTTTTTCTATATTAAGAATAATGTTTACTAAGTACAGAAAGAATACTACAATTTTCTGTCTATTTTTCGTGTTTTACTTCAATAAAAAAAAATGTATAAAAGATTTTATTTACTCTTATTGGCTTTATTTACATTAACTTTCTCAGAACTAAATTCTCCACAAGTTGTATTACTAAATCTTCTGCATTTACTAGTCATTTAACAAACCTATTGTACTATAAACCTAAACAAAAAACTTGTTTTTCGACAGTGAATTTTGTGTTTTACATTGGATATCTTAAAAGCTACTGGAGTTACAGTCTGGGACCTGTTTTATCCTATTTCCCAGCTCAAATTACATATAGAACCACCAACTTTACTCCTTAATTTGGGTACCAAAAATTACAGTACTGTTTCTTTTTATTACAAGAGTTGAAATCCGAGCGAAATCTTTCGCTAGCTGTAATACGAAAAAATAAAGCGTTTCCAGACCTCTATTTATATGAACCTCTTTGATTATTTCCACCAGTAGAATATATCCTGAAAGTTTCTCGTAAGTTTATATATATTGTTGCAAATGTTATAATTTATTGAAAATTAAGATATTTTTTGGGCGATTTTGCAATTATCTCAGCAACAAATGGTCAAATTTTAATCTACCACGGCTCATATTGAACATTTTTTAACGATCTACAACTTTGCATAAAAACATTTTTTGATAGGAATTCAAATTTTCATTATAGACGCGAAAAACCGCTGAAAATGTCATTTTTTCAACATCTATAAACAAACTAATGAAAATCTCGAGTGTAAAACATATAGGTTGTAATTCTCTATTATTACTTTACATCTTATACTAGTCACTACCTGTAGATATTTTTTGCATGTTAAAATCTTATTTGCCTGGACTAATTCTGTCCATCTTAAAACACAAATATACTAGTATGTATTATAATTTCTAAAAGAATTATTTCTTATATTTGAAATACGATTTTTTATAGTACATACTAAACTAAATTAAAGTTTACAAGGGTAAATGTCGTCAGGTAATTTAATTAAAAATTGCATCTCGAATACAAACACAATAAAACATTTTACGAGCTAAACGAAAATGGTCCTAAAAAAATAATAACAATAAAAGAAAGAATATTTTTAAATTAAATACTATTATGACCACAAAAAGAAAAATATAGTTTAAAATTAAATTAGAAAATTCCAAAAAAATGAAATATAATTAAGGTTGGTGTCAGGTACACCGTTCTAAAAATAAAATCTAGTACTGAATGTAGTTCGCGATACGTAAGAACAACATTTTTACATTATTTACATATAAATTATATTAATAAAAACTGAAATATTTCTGTTCATTGTACACAATGCCTCTTTACTTGATCTCTGAATTTCATTCAGTATCAAAAAAAAATTGTAGCATTAGTTACAATTTTTTAAAAATTTTAGTGAAAAAATAAATTTAACATTAATCAATAACCTTACTGAAATCTAGATTGTATTTTTATGTTATATGTTCGGGTAAAAAAAAATTAGATAGAAGTATATCATTAAATAATAACTGATAACAAGTAAATCGAAAGATATAGAAACTCATAACAATATTATCTATTTTAAATAATTACAGATTCACACACACGCGCGCGCGTACTCACATTTTAATATTAATAAGAACTATTACGCATATAACCGATTTTAAGTCAATGTGTTTCACATTACACACAAACAATTTAAAATATTCGTTTTTTATATACATTACAAACGAATGTATATCTCGTAAGAAATAGGCAAGGTTTTACTTCGCAAATTTACAAATGAAATACGGTAAATACAAAATAAAATTTTCATCTACCCACTAAAATTCTACTCAACTATATAATGTACACACACACACACACACACACACACACACACACACACACACACACACACACACAAATAGTACGTTATGTGTTTTCTAGTACAGTAGTATATTAAAGAATTGAGTTCTTAAAATAGAATATCGCACCATAACGCGTGTACGTGCACACGCGCGCGGGTACTCATACACACACATTAAATTAGATAGAAGTGATGAAGAGTTGTTTTTTCCTAAAGTTATTTTATATGAATAGCTCGGCATGTGCCATGCTAAATGACGTGTAACAAAAATATAAAAACTGCAGCTGCGACCAACGAGTGGGAAGGACATCCAAACCGTACTTAAAAATATTGCTTATTACAAAACAAAAAATAATTTAATATAAAAAAAGGCTTTCAGCAACATTCTCTTGAAATTGTATTTTTTTTTTTTGTTTCTGCACTTGCCTAGTTGTGCTTTCATTAAATATAATTTCTTATTACAATCTTATATGAACCTATTTTATAATAATTTTCATTTGACAAGAATTTTTTTTTTTTTCCTCCTCTATGAATCATGAGACCTTGCCGTTGGTGAGGGGGCTTGAGTGCTCAGGGATACAGAGTAGCTGGACCGAAGGTGCAACCATATCGGAGAGGTATCTGTTGAGAGCCAGACTAAGGAATGATTCCTGAAAGAGGGCAGCAGCTCTTTCAGTAGTTGTTAGGGGCGTGAGTCACAATGACTTAAACGGCCGTATCAACATCACTCAGTCCTCTGAGTACTGCGCAGCTGAAAGCAATGGAAAACTACAGCTGCTTTTTTTCCAAGAAAATGTGGCTCTCTGCATTTTCGCATAGCAACAATGGAGGCGCCTTCCTTGGTAAAATATTCCGGAGGTAAAATAGTCCCCCGTTCGGATCTCCGGGTGGGGACTACTAAGGAAGGGGTCACCAGAAAATTAAAAAATAACATTCTACGAGTCGGAGCGTGGAATGTTAGAAGCTTAAAAAAGGTTGGTAGGCTAGAAGGTTTAAAAAGGGAAATGGATAGGGTGAATGTGGATATAGTAGGAATTAGTGAGGTTCGGTGGGAAGAGGGAGGCGACTTTTGGTCGGGTGATTTTAGAGTGATTGGCTCAGCGTCGAATAATGGGCAGGCAGGAGTAGGTTTCGTGATGAACAAGAAGATAGGGAGGAGAGTGGAGTATTTCAAAACGCATAGCGATAGAATCATTGTAATAAGGATAAAATCAAAACCTAAACCGACAACGATTGTTAACGTTTATATGCCTACAAGCGCCCATGATGATGATGAGGTAGAGTGTGTATACGAAGAGATTGATGAGGCAATTAAACACGTAAAGGGAGATGAAAATTTAATAATAGTTGGAGATTGGAATGCAAGCATTGGAAAAGGCAAGGAAGGAAATATAGTGGGTGAATATGGGCTGGGCAAAAGGAATGAAAGAGGGGACCGACTTATAGAATTTTGCACGAAGTATAATTTAGTAATTGCCAACACCCAATTTAAAAATCATAATAGAAGAATATACACTTGGAAAAAGCCGGGCGATACTGGAAGGTATCAGATAGATTATATCATGGTTAAGCAAAGATTTAGAAATCAACTCGTTGACTGCAAAACTTACCCTGGAGCAGACATTGATAGCGACCATAATTTGGTGATAATGAAATGTAGATTGGGGTTTAAAAACCTGAAGAAAAGTTGTCAGATGAATCGGTGGAATTTGGAGAAGCTTGAGGAAGAGGAGGTAAAGAAGATTTTTGAGGAGGACATCGCAAGAGGTCTGAGTAAAAAAGATATGGTAGAAAATGTAGAAGAAGAATGGGAGAATGTTAAAAAGGAAATTCTTAAATCAGCTGAAGCAAACTTAGGCGGAATAAAGAGAACTGGTAGAAAACCTTGGGTTTCAGACGATATATTGCAGCTGATGGATGAACGTAGAAAATATAAGAATGCTAATGATGAAGAAAGTAAAAGGAACTATCGGCAATTAAGAAATGCTATAAATAGGAAATGCAAACTGGCGAAAGAAGAGTGGATTAAAGAAAAGTGTTCAGAAGTGGAAAGAGAAATGAACATTGGTAAAATTGACGGAGCATACAGGAAAGTTAAGGAAAATTTTGGGGTACATAAATTAAAATCTAATAATGTGTTAAACAAAGATGGTACACCAATATATAATACGAAAGGTAAAGTCGATAGATGGGTGGAATATATTGAAGAGTTATACGGAGGAAATGAATTAGAAAATGGTGTTATAGAGGAAGAAGAGGAAGTTGAGGAGGATGAAATGGGAGAAACAATACTGAGATCTGAATTTAAGAGAGCATTAAAAGATTTAAATGGCAGAAAGGCTCCTGGAATAGACGGAATACCTGTAGAATTACTGCGCAGTGCAGGTGAGGAAGCGATTGATAGATTATACAAACTGGTGTGTAATATTTATGAAAAAGGGGAATTTCCGTCAGACTTCAAAAAAAGTGTTATAGTTATGATACCAAAGAAAGCAGGGGCAGATAAATGTGAAGAATACAGAACAATTAGTTTAACTAGTCATGCATCAAAAATCTTAACTAGAATTTTATACAGAAGAATTGAGAGGAGAGTGGAAGAAGTGTTAGGAGAAGACCAATTTGGTTTCAGGAAAAGTATAGGGACAAGGGAAGCAATTTTAGGCCTCAGATTAATAGTAGAAGGAAGATTAAAGAAAAACAAACCAACATACTTGGCGTTTATAGACCTAGAAAAGGCTTTCGATAACGTAGATTGGAATAAAATATTCAGCATTTTAAAAAAATTAGGGTTCAAATACAGAGATAGAAGAACAATTGCTAACATGTACAGGAACCAAACAGCAACAATAACAATTGAAGAACATAAGAAAGAAGCCCTAATAAGAAAGGGAGTCCGACAAGGATGTTCCCTATCTCCGTTACTTTTTAATCTTTACATGGAACTAGCAGTTAATGATATTAAAGAACAATTTAGATTCGGAGTAACAGTACAAGGTGAAAAGATAAAGATGCTACGATTTGCTGATGATATAGTAATTCTAGCCGAGAGTAAAAAGGATTTAGAAGAAACAATGAATGGCATAGATGAAGTCCTACGCAAGAACTATCGCATGAAAATAAACAAGAACAAAACAAAAGTAATGAAATGTAGTAGAAATAACAAAGATGGACCCCTGAATGTGAAAATAGGAGGAGAAAAGATTATGGAGGTAGAAGAATTTTGTTATTTGGGAAGTAAAATTACTAAAGATGGACGAAGCAGGAGCGATATAAAATGCCGAATAGCACAAGCTAAACGAGCCTTCAGTAAGAAATATAATTTGTTTACATCAAAAATGAATTTAAATGTCAGGAAAAGATTTTTGAAAGTGTATGTTTGGAGTGTCGCTTTATATGGAAGTGAAACTTGGACAATCGGAGTATCTGAGAAGAAAAGATTAGAAGCTTTTGAAATGTGGTGCTATAGGAGAATGTTAAAAATCAGATGGGTGGATAAAGTGACAAATGAAGAGGTATTGCGGCAAATAGATGAAGAAAGAAGCATTTGGAAGAATATAGTTAAAAGAAGAGACAGACTTATAGGCCACATACTAAGGCATCCTGGAATAGTCGCTTTAATATTGGAAGGACAGGTAGAAGGGAAAAATTGTGTAGGCAGGCCACGTTTGGAGTATGTAAAACAAATTGTTGGGGATGTGGGATGTAGAGGGTATGCTGAAATGAAACGACTAGCACTAGATAGGGAATCTTGGAGAGCTGCATCAAACCAGTCAAATGACTGAAGACAAAAAAAAAAAAAAAAGAATTTTTTTTTAACATCCATAAAATCTATCTACCTTGTGCATGATGTTTATCCACCTTCAGCATGATATATCTTTCATAACTTCTTTTCTTTTGCTTAACCTTCCGGGTCCGCAGTTAAACATTACTTTCTTTTTTTTTCCTGTTTAGCCTCCGGTAACTACCGTTTAGATAATACTTCAGAGGATGAATGAGGATGATATGTATGAGTGTAAATGAAGAGTAGTCTTGTACAGTCTCAGTTCGACCATTTCTGAGATGTGTGGTTAATTGAAACCCAACCACCAAAGAACACCGGTATCCACGATCTAGTATTCAAATCCGTGTAAAAATAACTGGCTTTACTAGGACTTGAACGCTGGAACTCTGGACTTCCAAATCAGCTGATTTGGAAGCTGATTTCCAAATCAGCTTCCAAAAAGGATTACTTAAAAATTATTGGTAGTAATGATTATTTCTTGCATATTTTTAGCACATTCTCACCCTGGCTAAGTCAGATTAAGTTAAAAATAAGTACTTTGAAGTTTATAATATACAAAGACAAAATTTAATAATGAATTATATTTGAAAAAAAAATAAACAACAGACATATAGGAAATAAAACAAATACACCAATAATTACCGGTTTATTAAAAATTGTATTTGTTCGCTCATCACGTTAACAATGGTCAATTTTATCTAAAAATACACCAGATAATAGTATATATTGTTTTTCTCGACTTACAAAATCAAGCTATATTATTTGCATATAATTAAAAGTAATAACTAACCTTATTTTACCATTCCACCAACTCCGTGGCGGAATAGAAGCGTCTCAGCCTTTCAACGGAGATCCAGGACTCGAATCCCGGACATTCATAACAGTTTTCATAAAAAAAGAAAGGATGCACGGATTTGTTTGTTTGATGTACAAGGACCGCGCGGTACGCCGGGCAGCTGCGCACGAACGATTCATTCGTTCAAACGATTTATATATACTTCTCGAACGATACATACTTCTTCTTTATACGAATGATTTATCTAAAATTATATTTGTGTTTTGGGGATAAAGAAGGAAAACAATGGTTAGAGGTGTGTTGAAAATCACAGCTCATAAACAACTAAAAATGTTTAGAATTTTGAAGCTATTTATTATAAAAGTTTATGTTGTTGTTAGTACGCTAAAGATGAACGTTATTTAGTTACAGTTGGCCAAAACATTTAAAAAATCATGTGTAATGAAACATAAACCATGTAGCATTTAGGCGGGCCGCAGGCCCGCCTTTTACCTAGTACGCTATAAATTTCCATTCTTATAGGGAGTTTCTAGATTTAAGAATCAAAGCGACTAAATAAAAAAATGTAAAAAAACAATGTAATTTAAAAATTATCCCAAAAATATTTCGATATAAAACCATAAAATGATTTTAAAATAAAATTCCACGTATGAAGCTTTAGTAATGTTACCGAAAATGCGGATCAGTTCACTGAACTTAATTTCAAGAACAACAATTCTTAGGGTGGAGATGGTTTTTGTCCTTTTTAGTATAAAACCTGTTAGGATGGTTGGAATAATACAGCGACTAGGTAGTTAAAAAAGACTGTTGTTTGCTGTGTGAACAAAACAGAAGCACAGCAGTCCAACGCTTGCTATATATACAGTTTTAAACATGACTACTACACGTATATATCGCCATCAATCAATAAAAAAAATAATAATTTAATAAAACTTGGTTTAAAATTTACCGAAAATATTTGAATGAAATTCAACATAGGTTACAAAAGTAAGTAATTAATTAACAATGCCGTCGGCATTTAAAAACAAAATCAAAAACTCTATACCATATTATAAAGCGAAACCTAACCTTTTCATAATCACGTAGAGAAAAATGTTTTACAACTTTATAGAACAATCTGTACTCTATTTAAACAAAGAAATACGTAATTTTAAACATACAAAGAACAAAGCACCATCAAACTTTTATTTAGTTTTATTATTTTGTCCCAATGATAGTTTTTTTTTTTTTTTTTTTTTTTAATAAATTGAAAAAAGTAACACACGTTACACGTTTCATGAGATCAAACGTTTGCTTAATTCGTTTTCTAAAAAAGAAGGAAAATATTGTGGGGAAAACAAATCCCAAACCAAATTTTATTTCTAATTCTTATTAGCATAAAATGTGATTCTCTTGATACCATGCGTATAGACACGCCATTGTATTGTCGGTTTAAGTAATTGAAGAGAATATTGCAAAAAAAAAAATGTACCGTGAAATAAGCCTTTTTTTAGATAATAACTTCCAACTTTAACAATAAACAATATTAAAATATAAATTCGTAAACAGAAAGCTGATTAAAAAAAATTATACAATAAAAATAATATTAAGACAAACAATTGAAAGCTGTGGTTATTATTTCAAATATTAAAAAAATAAAAGACTACACGTTACGAAAGTAACGTTGTAAATTCATAATTAAAGTGAAGTAGTGGTGAACAATGTTTTTAGGATGCCATTTTTATACAGTTATTTCTAACATCGTTCTTTACCACACCAACCGCTAACTCCACAGAGCGATAGTAATACTGTTTTTACACGTGGTTCTTCTCCAAATTGTCAGAATAGGTCGAGAATTTTACGATTAATTTGCTGCCAAAAGGGACAGGACATTTTTACCGCCAGACCCACGTAGGTTAGTAAAAAAAATATTGACGCACCTGATCGGTGTTTTTATGTTTTATCTCACACACGCGCGCGCGCGCGCACGCACACACACACTAGTTAAATATATTTTAAAACATAAAAATAAATAAAAATTTTATCGCCGCTATCACTAAAAGCGGAAAATGATATAAATACAATTTTTGTATGCTCCAAAGATCTTTTCAATAGCTCCAAAAAAAATTTTTCAAAATAAACCGCTTTTACAAAAATCGATTAGGAGATACAATGACACAATACTGAGAAAACGTTTAAATTTTAAAACTCTTGTGCAATCGAATTACGTTACCAATTTGTTTTATATATACAAACTGCGATATAAAATCATCGATTAGCTTGAACTTTTAACTATACGCTTCATAATAACGAAAAAAGGTGGTAGCGATAACATTTTATTACTCAACCAGTTTTTGAACTGAACCACGAAATTTCATTTCATTATAGAGATTTGTCTAAAAAAAACACACTCAAAAAAAGTACACCCTTCCAAACTATTTTATCCTACTTCACTATAAGCTAAACAAAAACAAAATTTTGACGCAGAAAAAACCCTTACCAATTAACTAATCTTTTCATTTCTTCGCCTAATACGGGTATTTTCTGAAGCAATTGTTTATAGAGTTTAACCTTTTTTTTTTTTCCAAGTAATAACTACTCGTATTTAATTAAGAATGGATATTTTTAATAATTAAAAAGAAAGTTGAACGTTCGTTTTGTGACGCGAAGCAAGAAAAATGAATAACAATTAAATAAAATAACAATAAATTAAATTAAATAACAATCGTTATATTAGTTATGTTTCAATGACGTTAAAATGGTAAAAGAAAATATGATTAAAAATAATTCCTGTTACTAAGGGAGATATTCAACACCTCGTATGAATAAAAAAAAAAAAAAAAACGTTATTGGCGTTTTTTTTTTATTCCACAGCAGCTGTGTAAGCTTATTCTTAAATAAAATCTTTACAGTACTTTCCTCTCGTAGTAGTTATAGAAGTTATTTTAACGAATTTTTTTTTAACACCACTTCATCCCCGTCAAATAATGATTACTTTTAATACGACTTTTTTTTAAACATATCAGTTTTTTATATTTAAACTAAAATTGTAAAAAAAAGAATCAAAATAATAACAGGTTATTTTCCTTTAATTTCTATCATTTTTTTTTTTTTTTAATTTGAATAATGTAATGAAATTTTGTAATTTAACGGTAGAGATCGTTAAATAAAAATCAAACTCTTAATTTTTACTGTTATCATATGAAGCGAATTAATTATTTAACTTAATATAAAGGGAAATGTACACAACGCGAGTGTTATAGGATGTATTTCTATAAAAATAATGTATGCAATTTTAAACATTGGAATGACAACATACCATTATGAGGAAATATAAATCACTTTTTTATAAATAAATGAATCCGATACGATCTAGTGAATGTAAATTAAATTTGAACAATTGAAAAAAATAATTAAAATAAAAACAACATCACTAAACATAGAGATAAGAAAAGCAGAGTATTGTTAACATCATGTTATGATTTAAAAAACAAAATTAACAAAGAAATAATATTACATAAAATGACCTTGAAGAATCACGTGATTTACACGTGTTTACAACACTCATCTATAATAACGTTGTTTTAGTGCACGGTGTAGAAAACACATTGTCCTCAAGGGATAAACTAATTTTGCACGCAATAATAGCTCTATAAATAAAGAGCTACGAAAAGAACACAGCACATTAGCAATAAAAGTACGCAATAAAAAACTAACAAACGTATTAGAAAATATCCATTCTCATTCTTTAAAAAAAAAGATTTAGAATATTAGGAATAAAATTAATCTTCAGTTAAATGTATATAAAATATTATATTACAGCAATTATACTCCAAATCGTCAATCGACTGATGACTGATTTCTCATCTGTAAATTAGTTTTCAAATCCGGTTATTTCTTCTTAAATACTGCACTATGAATTTAGAATCACAACACTTCCTTTTACATTTTAATCTTACAAGCAAATGATAGGAAATAATATAATAATAATAAAAAAGCAATAATCGTAATTGTTAATAAAGCTTACTGTAATTAATAAATTTTATTAATAACAACCGGAAACAGAATTACAGCAACGACGCTGGATTCCCATTACAGTAATTCAACTAGATGAGTATGCAAATTGCAGATTTCCCAGTATAATCTACAGTACATCAAACGAACGACAAAACAAACTTACACGTAGCTCTCAATGCACTATCAAACCACGTGCTGCGCAATTTTTTTTCTATTCCTGTTTAGCCTCCAAGAATCACCGTCAGGTATTACTTCAGAGGATGAATGAGGATGATATGTATGAGTGTAGTCTTGTACAGTCTCAGGTCGACACATATCTGAGATGTGTTGTTAATTGAAATCCAACCACCAAAGAACATCGGTATCGACGATCTAGTATTCAAATCCGTGTAAAAATAAATGGCTTTACTAGGATTTGAACGGTGGAATTCTCGACTTCGAAATCACCTGATTTGGGAAGACGCGTTCACCACTAGACCAACCCGGTGGGTTATGTGCTGCCCAATTACATCTAACTTGTATCACCGCTAGCTATCAGCCAATCGTCGTATGAGATCAACCGTAACCCATTATAGCACAAACATGACGAATTTTGCGTTAGCTATTATCACCTTGACCTGAAAGAAGTTATCCAGCGGGAAATTACATGCTGTTGGAAAAATATTTCATGCTATTTACTCACCAAAATTCCTAGTTGCTAAACCAAGTCCAGCATACAATCAACATATCCAGTCGACGAACAAGCATTAATCCCGTTCCCATTGCAGTTCCGCTTAAAGTAACGGATTTTTATCGAAACTGCGCCAGCTACGGAACCGACTGTAAGCTTTGAAGATGAGTGATGTTTATCGGTTTGATGTTCGATCAACCGGTTCCAGCCGACTCGACTCGAAAAGTCTAAAAGTAATGGTCGGTCACAACTGAACCTCAGTCGGTCGAAAAGTTCAACGTCACCGTTGGCTAACTGCCGACTATCTTGTCCGATTGCGCACGAGGATATACAATCGGTCATAAGTTGAACCGGGTGCTGCTATAATTAAAAACCTGTAAAACTGGGCATTCTGACCCCCGTAGGGGAAGACACCCTCCGCCAACCCCTCCGTTCCTAGCCCTTACGGGCTTTACCGGAGGTCATCTTCGAAACCGGCTTTTGATATATTCCAGTCCGGCTCGGCCAGGATGCCACCGATGCGATTGCCACGAGTGACATTCTCAGCGGTGTACTTTTTTCTTTTTCTGTTTAGCTTTCGGAACCATAAAGCCTCGAGCACTCATAAAGAACATGTAGGTGTCATCCAATTGTCTACACTGGGAACACATGCCAGAATCTACCAGGCCGAATTTTTGCAGTCTATCACTAAAAGTACCATGGGCGGAAAGAAACTGCGTCACATATTTATTAGGGTGTACTCAAGAGACTTCCCGCAAACCAACAACATTTGAAAAGAGATCATACGTATAACGCCCAGCCTCTGTCTCATCCCATCTGGCTTGCCACAAGCCATTGTCATGTTCAATTTCTCGAAATTTATCCGAAGTCAACTCACCGGACTTCTTAGCAGCATACTGCTGCTTAGACGCAATCAAGTCTATCGGTTTCATGCCTGCTATCACCAAGACTGCCTCCCACGAAATATTACGGTAACCGGCCTTTACCGTTAACAACATTAGGCGTTGAGCCCTTAATAATATATCCCGATAACATTTCTATTTTATCCTCTTCGCCCGAACAGGCGCCGCATGTAGCATAATAGCCTCGCATTTCCCTTTATACAGATTGCTCATGGTCTTAAAATTAAGACCCCAGTCAAGTCAGGATTGACCAAACGTCGAATAAAGAAGAAGGCATTGCAGACCTTTTCCGCGGTGCTACTTAAATTGCTGTTTCTCATCAAGAAACATCTCGAGGTACTTTTGAACCTGAACATACTTTATACGCTGGCCTGCCACCGAAACACGGGCTCGCCGACTCACTGTCAAACGGCCTTTGAGAAGCCTCATCGTAGACTTTTCCGGGTTAAACGGCATCTTGTATTGGATGACCCTACAGCTCAAGCATCCTGCAAGCTTGAGTGGCTCGGAGTTCAGTCTCCCTCCACAAGCTTCCTTCGACCAACTTCCAGATTTTCATTATTTAGATTTTCAGATTTGTGTTATTTATATGATAAAGGTCGAAAGCTATTTCTACTTTGTAATATCTCATATAGAGAAATTTATAAAACTTCAATAGTTTCAAGGAATAGCGAAGCTTATAAAAGATAATTTTACTATGGTGTTACGGTTAATGAGTACTTGTACTTAACTGCTTTATTATACAGTATTTAAATATTAGTGGACCCGATAATGTTTCGCTATTGCCACAATGTTTACCACAGTTCAAAGCTCACCAGTCTCACTACTATACAAATCACTAAAGAAAGTACATATATATGTAGATACTTTTTATATATATATAAATACAATATATATATATATATATATATATATATAATGTGTGTGTGTGTGTGTGTGTGTACACGCACTTGTTTTCATTTTGCAGGCGAACAATTTCGCTTCAAAACTAAAACAAAACAAGAAATATGGAATACCATAATGCGAATTAAATACAATTGCAATACAAGAGCAACACAAGAAATCTGTATGCAGCCGAATACAAAGGTAATAAATTAAAGAACTCTAACGGTTGCAAACGATCACAACAAAATAACAAGAAAATCAAATCAAAACGGCTACAAAATAATCAATCACTTAGAAAATTCAATCTAGAAACAAAACAGTTACAAAAAGAGAAGTGAAATATAGACTAGGAAATGTAAAAAAACAAACAAAGCAAGTAAAGAAGAAATAAATAAATAAAAAACAAACAAATACTGCAAGTATAAACAAAGAGTAAAGCTTACACAATAACGAAAAAATTTCTCAACAAAACAGAAAGATTCACTGCAATTATTTTTATTACCAGTATTCCAACTAATTTTCCTCCAATCGTACAGTAGTACGTTAAATAACTTATCATGTTTGGTTTCTTTTACGAACAATAAAAACCGCAACATTAAATTACTATATACACCTTTAATATGAAAAGAAAAAAATATTTTCAAGGACATTGGATTGTGACTCAGCACGTATAGATAAAGAGATAGAATTTCCCTTTATTTTAGGAGACAAAGTAAGGGATTAACCAATAATAGCTTTCATTTACCCCCCACCCGAATGAAAACAATACCAATAAGATACAGTTTTACACATAAAAATCATATTAAGGTATACAATTATGAAAATAAAAATGCTTGAAAAAAGGTAATATAAATGACAGAAGAGAGAAAGATCGATAAATACCACACAATTTACATATCACTAATTCAAATATATATTTATATAAAATTAGTTATATACAAATATAATAATCATATGTTTAAAATTACTCAATAAACCACACCTACGAAGTAACTGTGTGGATTCTACCATGTACATTATTTTCTTCTAAACAATACAATAACATGTTTAAAAAAAAATTATTTATTTCTTTTTAAGGTCGGTGCCTACTTCAAATTGTCTCAACTTATTGAAAGAGCTGGAAAAGTATTATTTTTTTGCTTTTTAGCTTATTTTATTATTTGTTTAAATTACATTTATCACATTTACTACAGATTTTTAATATACTTCTTTGTTTTTAAAGTAGTTTTCATTTAAAACATGGGTGCGAGTACATACAATAATATACTTACGGAAAAATACATTATTTTTAAGGAACAAAAAGGCAAATCTTTATCTTAATAATAAAATACAGAAAAAGAAATAAAAATATAAAGACACTACTACCGAATGTGTGAATGGGTGTTATGTTGAAAAATATTTTAAGGAACATTTTCATCCTAAAAATAAAGATTTTAATTATAATAAATTGTAAGCAATTTATAACAAAACGAATCTTATAGAATTTCTTACAGAATGAAAATTAATGAAACCGGTTAGTCTAGCTAATTTTAATACCTTCTTAAAATACGCCCAATATATCAAATACATAAATGTTTCCTAAAACGTCTCTTTTTACTACCAAAAATGTTAAAATCCAAATTTAGCCGACCGAGCTGTTCTAATATTAAATTCATCGTCGTAAATCACTTATTTAACATCTGATTTTTGAAGTCGAAGGTTCTAAAGTTCATATCCCAGAAAAAGTTAGCCGACTTTTAATCGGTAGTTTACAGGCTGATTATCGAAGTCAAAGTTTTTGCGATACAAATCCTAGTTAAAGTTAGATGCTTTTATATGTATTTAAATACTAGAGAGTGGATAGGGGGTGTACTTTGGTGGTTGGGGTTCAATTAACAACACGTCTCAGGAATGGTCGGCCTGAATCTGCACAAGACTATACTTCATTTACATGCCATACATATCATCCTCATTTGATTGAGCTATTGTTGCTTATTGTTCACTAGTTGAACAGTTGCGACATACGCATAAGGAATAAAATTAAAATAATAATGAAAAAGAATTTCGGTTAAAAATATTTTAAAACAATTACTTTAATTCTTCAACAAACGTTACATCAATGAAAACCTACCTGGTAAACAGAAATATAATCAAATGCGACCGTTATAAATTTGTGTTGAATTTATTATAAAATGAAACAATTAACCGAGGTAAAACCATAAACATTATTTACTTCAAATTCGGACAATAAATAAATAATTGTAAAGAATATAAATAAAATTAAAATACGTTTAATTTATTTTTGCATTTATTGATTAATGCATTTACAAATTATGTTATAAATTGAAAATAATTAATAATTCATTTCTTGTAATTAAAAAAAAATATATATATATACACAATAATTATAATATAATTGATCACTAATAGAAAAAGAAACAGCAATTATAATTAATCAAAAATAAATAAATAAAATGAAAAAAAAAGACTTTGTAATTGTATCACAATAAATATCAAGTTGAGGCATTCCCCCTTCTTACCGACATCATATGAACACATGATAAAATGTGACCTTGTGAAGGTCGTGACGTCACGCAATTACTATTATTATTTATGATTCCCGCACATTTATATTTCTCGCTTGAAATAAGTTCAGACTATCATCATTTCTTTATGATATACGTAGCAACCGTGCAGACGAATAAAAAAAAAACTATATCCCCCCTAAAAAAGATTTTAATGTAGCACGTTATAACATACAGTTATGGTTCGTGGTTTTTTTTTTTTAATATCAGTGATATTTCGGTACATTTATTAATTTTAAACCAGATTAGATCAAATTTTACAAAAACAGAGAAACTTTATTGCTCATTATACATATTTGGGTCTCGCCAAGTATCTAAGCCTTATTGGCAAGTGCCTATTCACACAGTACAAATATATTAACCGTGAGAAATACAAATACAGAAAAAGATACATTAATAACTACATCAAAAATAAAAGTGAAAAACATAATATCTACTTCTAAATTTGTTATAAAAGAAAAAACAAAATTTTGTATTATTAAAAACAGAGTACTGTAAAGTTTATAATAAAAATACTATTGATTATGACTAATATTTAGTGACGTCGTAGAGTGGTTGCGGTAAAAATATTAAAAGAGCGTAATAAATATTAAATGATTTAACTGTTTGTTGCTTTGTTTAACTTTTTATGATTAACAGATTATCTATTTACAGTTTCAAAGGCTAGGCATCGAAATACTTCTTTCATAAACAAATTAGAATTTGTCATATCTTTTTTGTCTTTTGTTAACGCATTATATAAACAGGGAACAACTTTCAATGACTTTCTACCGTATAAAATATTATATTTAGAAACAATAAACAGATCTTTATATTTAGTTGACGAATTGTTTTTTATCTTTTTTTAGTTTAAAATTCATTTTTCGTATGGAACATATATCAATCTTAACTGATTTTTTTTTTAACCTCCGGGCCTGCAGTTAAGGATTTCTTTCCGCAGAGGATGAGATGAATGTTTTGTAGCGTGTGTGAAAAATGCCATGCCTGACCGGGATTCGAACCCAGGACCTCCGGGTGAAAGACTGAAACGCTACCAACCACTCGCGCCACGGAGGCCGGCAATCTTAACTGATAAAAACCTACAGGTGATATAGCGTTGATACAGCATTAAAATAGTTTATCCTTCCTATCAACCTCTCTTTACTCAACCTTTTTAATTTTTTCAGTTGAATAATTTTCTGTTGACCCCCATACTTAAACAATTTGATACAGGATTAGTAGACAATGAAAATATTTACACATATACAAATAGAGCACTTTAATATTTATAATCGACAGAAGTAGTTATAATAATTTTTACAAAAAACTGCTAATTTTTACAAAAGATGCAAACAGATATACACACTCGTATGTATATATATATATATATATATATATATGAAACTATGAAAAATTAACAATCATTCGTAAACAGTTATCAAATGAAAAAATTGCGACACTAAGTGCGAGATAACAATATTAGGAGCTGAATAAATTACCCGACCAATAAATTTGGTTAATTAATCAATAAATGACATGAGAAAACTTTGAAATTTACAACAATAAAATTCCTGGATTGATGCACAAATTGATGGCGTTGTAACGCATATCAACCACTCACCGTGGAACACTTATAAATACTATCGCAAGTTAAAAATATCGGACAACATAAAACTCATGACTGGTTGTTTACGAATAAGGTTTAGCGATTCCGACATCACCCCAAGGCAAAAACTCTTGTAACTTTCAACAAAGCAATCTTGTGGGGGGAGACGACTGCAAAAAAGGCGCTTGTACTAATGGTCGCTCATACATTCACGCATCCCTACTACCCTACTTTGGCAGATACCACTACTACTACAAGTTAAATACATTCGACTGTACCCCCGCTCGACAGTTACTAACCAGGGTGGTTCTAATAAATCTCTTTGTTAGTAAATCACTACAGATCGTCTTGTTCCACTTCTAAATCTACCATATAAAACTGAATTAATTCTATTTATAAAATACGCTTACGCAACGCGCTTAACAATATTTTACCTATTCTCCAAAAGAATAACTAATGGAAGATCATAATCGATCTATTTTAGTAAAAATTCTGATCTTCCCAACCGGAGATAAATTCAGTTGTTAATGATAGAAGGTTTCTAGTTATTTGCGAGTGAGTCATAAAGCTTATTAGTAAATTGTGTCATTTGCGACGTCTGCGTTACTCAGCCAAAAAAAATCTACATCAAATAAAAAAAAATTGCGTTACAGCAACATTCCATCTCCAGTTTCATTCTATACAGCACAAGAACTGGCCTACTGTAAATAAACCGCTGCGGCTTATTATAAGCTGTCTAAAATACAATATTACGTCTCATTCTGATATTAATTAACCGATAAATAAAAAGTACTTTTAAAACATGATGTAAATCACATGTATATTACTATTCAAAATGAGTTGCTTATAACAAGGCATTACGAGCACATTGAATCATCCACTAATTTTATAGGTTACCACCTTCACACCCATTAGTATTCATCATTTCTACGAGCCCAAGTGTTAGATTATTCTTACGCAGAATGAACTATAACTATATTTCATCACAGCTGCACAAATTTATAGAATGCTCGTAAAACCGCAACTGAAAGTAATAGCTTAACTCTCTCAAATTTTCAATAAAACTTTTGTTACACGCATTAAACTTCTTTTTTTTTTTTAATTTTATTCCTATTAAACTAGCAATTTTAACGTATTACATAGCTTTTTATTGGGACAGAGGACAAATAGCGCTGTTACTCAGAAATATGCTTTATGTTTTACTAGCAACGCTTCAGTATTGGTAGATTTGAATATATATACATACATAGATTAAATGAACACAATTGAAAGTTTAATAAACCATTAAGAAAACGAACATTACGGAACTTCTCAAAATTGAACTTTTCCCTTTTCCTGTTTACAATATTCCCTTCCCCCTTTCCTTCCCGCATTTCTGTTTTCTTTATTTCCTTTTCAGTTCCTCTTTCACCCCTTTCTCTTTTCTCCTTTCTATTTCCTTTTCCCGTCTTTTTATTTTTTCCATTTTCCCTTTTTCCCCTCGCATGTAAATCGGTCCAGCAGTTTTTTAGTCTAGAACGGACACATATAGGAAAGACTGAAATGGAATTGTAAAATATTTAGTGTAGCATGTGTTACTTTTACGTCCAACAGGTAAGTTTAACGTCCAATTTTCAAAAAAAGCATGTTTTTGCCGGAATCTATGAAGAACTTTTGGAGATTTAAAATTTTGAACAAACGAACAATTAAATTTTTATTTATATAGATTTTGAAAATAACACGTCTTAATGACAAAAAGCTATGAATGAGTAATAGCAGAGTCAACAAAGATTTTAACCTCGAAAAAAATTACTACAGTAAACAGATTATTGGAATGGTTTCAGGAAATATCTCAAATAAAAGTGTGCCTTAGCGAACATGAGCGAATAACTATTTAATTTTTTAATTAACAAATAAAATAAAAGTATTTAATTGTTCGTGAATAGCGGCTTTAATTTTAATCGCATGTAGAAACAAACAAAAAAACACCAATAGATAGCCGACGAAATTTCGAATAAAAACTTACCGGATACTTTTTTCTACGAGCAAAACTAAGGACGCTAGTGAATTTTACAATAAGCACCAAAATTGCGCTATAGTTATCACACATAGGTAACGTAACTCGAGGGCGCGCAATAAATAAACATCCTTAACTCTATTTCTATTAGAAATAATAACAAAAATTAAAAAAGGTACGGATTTATATGATCCAAGGCTACATATTAGTCAAATTTTCGTTATGTTCTAATTGCCCGTTTATTCCGCATACTGTGAAAATTTGTAAGTTATTGATAAAACAATAAACAAATTACAAAAAAATGAAAGAGCCAATACAACATTCTGTTCTTCAGCGTACTACCTACTCATTCCGTAAAGGATACCTCTATTTCTTACATAATTGTTTAAAATCAACGTTTGAAAATTGCATTTTTTTTTAGAAAAATCATGTTTTGGTATCTCGGCTAACGCTCAAAAAAAAAAGATTATTAATTCTGCTTTTTCAAATATAAAAATATTTTAATTGTTATTTGTAAGATAAAACATGTACTTTAAGACTGCAAAGACGGTTTTTCAAAAACTTTAATTTTTCAATGAGTATTAGGAAGTAAATGTTAGTATACTTCGTAAACACATGAAAATGTCCCTATAAACAAACTGTTATAAGAAATTAATGAAAACACATATATTTATGCAACTACGTAGATTTACGTAAAAATACGTCATTTATCAATATTTAACCTTAGATTTGATTCATTTTGCAAATTTTTTGTTTGTGAGAAAAATTTCTTTTTTGAAAAAAATATCTACTTTTTCGTCAGTATTTTGTTTATTTTTAATCTTATGAAAAAATAAATACCGCCAGTAGAAAACCAAGACAATTTTGCATAACAAAGCTCCGAATACTTTTTTGTACGAGCAAAATTAATAACTTACGGATAAATTATAAATTTAGATTTACTGTGTACGAGAAGGTACCCAGTTTCCAAGCTACACCACATCATAGCGCGATTTTGGTGCTTATTACAAAATTCTCTAACGCCCTTAGTTTTGCTTGTAGAATAAAGTACCCCGGGAGGTTTTTTATGCAAACTTTCCTCAGCTACCTATTGGTGCTTTTTATTTTTACTTGCGATTAAAAATAAACCCGCTATTCACGAAAAACTAACAACTTTTTTTTTCATTTTTTAATAAACAAATTAAATAGTTATTCGCTCATGGCCGCTAGATCACACTTTTATTCTACATACTTTTCCAAATCTATTCCAATAATTTATTTGTTGTAGTGAATATTTTCGAGTTAAAAGCCTTTTTGAATCTCTGTTGACTCAGCTATACGTAATACATACTCAACTAGCGTAGAGAAAAAAGATATGCTGTATTGTCACCTTTGTATATATACACATGTATGTCATCTACATACCAATTCTAATGTTTTAAACAAAAAGTAATAATTTTATTTAAAAGTAAAAAAGTGCATAAAAAACTATATTCTTTGCTTATATTAAAAATTATACAAAGAATATATATTTTTTTAAATAAAAATAATAATAATAATAGAAGTTAATAGAAAATACAAAAATGATTGCAGTACACGTTAAAGTATCCAACGATTAACGAATGAAATTTTAAAGATTAAAATAATCATACGACAAATTTCGTTTTAAATATTACATAATTGCATTCAATTTATAAACGGTATGAAACCTCTTAAAAGATGATAAATGTATAACAGAGATAAAAATGAGAGTATTTTAAACCGAGTAACTTGGATAATAATCATAATTTAACAAGGAACACAGCGACATGAGTAATATACATAACAAAACACATAAACTGAGTAACAGCTGAATAGCATGAATCATAAATTCCTATAGTATTGTTAAAAGAAAGAAAACACTCGACTATGAAATGGGCAGTTTCGTAAAAACTCTTCGTGAAACACAGTTTACATACAATATATACCAAATCAAAACTTTGCAATTCAAACGGCATAGAATACCTCTGTTAAATAAAAGTTTACAAAAAACCAGAAAATAAATATCATACTATATTTATATAAAATAACATGTCATAAGTGACTTATATTCAACACCCAGCAAAATTACTTAAGATAAATTGATCAAAATTTGTATACACGTTCTTCTTACGGTTTAAGTGCACACTAAGAAAGGATTTTTTGAAATTCCGAGTTAAATGGGTAAAATGAACTTTACTATTTTTTAATTTCTCGTTAAAAAATGAAGATATCAACTTGATTTTTGATGTGTGTAATCTTCATGTAAATATCTAAAAACAGATTTCAATTTTTTGAAATTCAAAGTTTAAGGATTAAAATGGGGTAACATTAAATTGTACCATTTTTTGAATTTCTCGATAAAATAAAGATAACTTAATTTCTCTCTTTCTCTCTCTGTGTGTGTGTGTGTGTTGTTTGTATTTTTTTTAAACCCATCATTTTTTTTTTTAACTTTTCTACAACAAACGAAGATATCAACGTGATTTTTGGTGCGCGTAATCTTCATGTGAATATCTAAACACCGATTTTTGATTTACTGAAATTCGACCTTGAAACAGGTAAAGAAAGGTAAAAAGATTTTGAACAATGATTGCAAATTTTCCCCATTTTCGACTGTACAAAACGAGATATTCATTAGATGTTGGGCTTGCAAATACTCTACAGATAAATATCTAAAAACCGTTTTCAGGTTTTTTAAATTTCGATTTTTTAAGCGGTACGATTGCGTACAACGCGGCTGCTCAACGATCACAGTCACAGCCACGGTTACTATATATGCGACGCAACTGGCTGCACCTGCCTCCAGTTACATGACTAAAAAGCATGAATAAAAAAAAACTTGACCAAATGCAACTAACCATATAGAGCGAGAGAATTCGCGATAGGAATGCTAGTTTATATGTATGTATACACAGTAACATTAAATTACGGAAACAGCATCATATTTTAAAACTGAAGGTAGAAACAAGCGCGGATTTATATTTATAATCCGCGTCGTTTATCAGACGTCCACCTTCCTATTTAAAAAAAAAATTGTTTCAGTATGGGTATCGAAGATGACAGACACAAATTTCAAACACACCATAAATTAGAAATATTATAGTCCGCCATCTTGAATACGCCATACTGAATCAATTTTTTTTTAAATAGAAAGGTGGATGTCTGATAAACGACTTCAATTTTATCAGCAACTATTTGAGCTATTACGCCCTTTTTTTTAATTTTCGTCAACTTGACAAGCTGTAACACAATATCATACGAGATTTACCGTAAAATGCATATCAACTTATCGATTGGGTTGTTTCCGAAAACTTTTATACTTTTGTGAAACTTTTTTTAATTATAATAGAGGTCGTAAAATACAGTAACAATGTTACAAATTTTTAGATTACAATATTTTCAATGCTCATCTTTCTTTTCATTACGTACGAAAATAAATAATATCATACGAGATTTAAGGTAAAATGCTTACTTACCTTACACTTACACTTAGACAAATTAGATTTATGTTAATATGTTTCACGCGAGCGCCGTGCTGCACTTACCCGCTGCTGACGTAACCCCACTACCACCGCCTCGCTCGGCTCGCGCAGCGCGCTCGCGTGTAACACTCGAGGTTTAGGTGCATTTTAAACTAACCCACCGGGTTGGTCTAGTGGTGAACGCGTCTTCCCAAATCAGCTGATTTGGAAGTCGAGAGTTCTAGCGTTCAAGTCGGTTATTGTTACACGGATTTGAATACTAGATCGTGGATGCCGGTGTTCTTTGGTGGTTCGGTTTCAATTAACCACACATCTCAGGAACGGTCGAATTGAGACTGTACAAGACTACACTTCATTTACACTCATATACATATCATCCTCATTCATCCTCTGAAGTATTAACTGAACGGTAGTTACCGGAGGCTAAACAGGAAAAAGCAAACAGAGGTGCATTTTAAACTAATTTAAAGGCTTTTAAACGAACGAAAGTAAATTAATGAATTGTTTGTATAGCTTCTCTAGTTTCTGAATCAGTATTTAAATTTTCAATTAAGCTATTGTACCATATAGAATGAATGCTGCTAGAAAAAGCACGAAAAATTTAGAAGTCTGTCATGCACAAAGTATGCATCCGGAATCCAGCTTCTGCACACATATTCTATAAGACATTATCTATATTTTCACCAAAATGGAAATTTTTGCAAAGATAACCATTTTTTCCGGATTATCTCGGTAGGAAATGCATCAATCAAAACGCATAAGGTCTCCATTTTATAGGTTTTGCAATTTTCTACATCTGTATCGAATGTATTGTCAATGCTCCAACGGTTTTCATTTTATACGAAAAAAAGCATCTTTCTGCACAAAAACAATGTTTAAATAATTGTTACACCTAGTTGCGACTTTAAATCATACAATTTTTCATCTACGAAACGTACTTCAAAATATCCCAAAATTGGTTTCCGAGTGGCGACCATAACAGTTACATGGAGGGTGTCTTTCCCTACCGGGTCAGGATGTAGTCCTTTTTGAGCTCTATTGACTGGTCTATAATTGTCGAACATGCACGTATACCGCCAAAAATGACAACAAAATATAAAAGGATATTACTTGAGGTTACGGTACTGCTATGTTGTAGAGGGGGAAACATTTTGAACACCTCTTATAGAATGGTATGCTTTCAAAATTTATTGAAATTAAGAAATTTAGGACCGAAAACCTTTAACTAAGTTTAAAATGGTAATTAACGCCACCGCAGCTACAGCTTTATTTAAAAACAAAGTAGTCAATCGGATTTCGGTGGAAGATGAGCCGATAGATTCAACATAGATTCAAAACAGTCTCTTTATTAATTTTAATAAATGGTTATTTATATTTATTTATTTTATAAATATAATTTAACGAAACTTAACCCACGCTCACTTCACTCGCTAACCTTGACTAATTAACACCGTAAGTTTTTGAGTATTTATTTAATAAATTCAGTAATTATTGCAATTATTTATTATTTAAATAATCAAAACACTCCTGTTAATTAGTCAAGGTTAGCGAGCGTAGGTTAAGTTTGGTTAAATTATATTTATAAAATAAATAAATATAAATAACCATTTATTAAAATTAATAAAGAGACTGTTTTGAATCTATGTTAACTCTATATCGGCTCATTTTCCACCGAAATCCGATTGACTACTTTGTTTTTAAATAAAGCTGTAGCTGCGGTGGCGTTAATACGTAAGTACCTTTAAAATTAAAGAAAAATATCAGTTGAAATAGCAATTTAATCTGTAGTAGTGTTGCAAAAGATTTCTTATTGTGTATTATTAATGTATTAAATATTGTGAAGGCTGTTGTTAATGACTGGACTAATAATTCTAACATTAACTATTTAAGTTTTACTAATGGATGTAATTTTAAAAGTAATACGGAATAAAAAAAAAAGTGCTTCGGAGAGTTTTACTTAGTTTTATTACTACTGTGATTTTTCAGTTTTCGCAACTGATCTGTTATAACAAAAATATTAAGCCATTCATTGAAAAACGATATTCGTTATCGTTTTTCTTTTTAAATTTTACATTAAAATTACGTAGCACATGTCCACCTTCCTATTTAAACAAAACGTATCATTCAATATGGCAGACAAAAATCTCCAAGCATTCCTTAGTTTTGAAATACGAGGCTGTTTCCACACTTTAATATCACTCTGTGTGTGTATGTAATAATTTTAAGCTACATAACTTCGATAAAGAAAATTTAAACAAATATTTAGTTAACACAAATATTGAAATATGGACCTTTATCTTTCCTCTGATAAAATCTCAAATTATTACGTTAATTAATACGGAGATGGTAAACTTTAAAAAGCAATTGTTATCGCCATCTTCAGGTACCGACTCGAATTATCTTTCCATAATAGTCAGTATTATTACACTGAAACCAACTTCACTAATGAAAAATGAATGAGATCAATATCTAATAATCTTTTAGAATTTAAAATTACTTAAACTCTTTGGTGAAAATTTTTACAAAAATTATAAACGGGCTACCTCCTCAATTAAATTGTGTCCAGGGAGAGGATGCACTTTTTATTTTAGGTCCATCCCTCTATCTTTCTTAAGATAAATTTTTATCTTTTCCAACCCTATTAAAGAGAAGTACATTGGTCATTCCAGAACAGTCTTGAGTTAATTCACTATTTTAAAGCTAACTATAACCTTTATTCTGGAGTTTACTAAAACTGTAGCTTCTAATTTTTAAGCGTACGGTTATTTTTTAATTTTTTTCTATAAGTAATAACTAGTCAAGCATAAAAAGTCTTAACTAGAATTCTATACAGAAGAATTAAGAGGAGAGAGGAAGAAGTGTTAGGAGAAGACCAATTTAGTTTCAGGAAAAGTATAGGGACAAGAGAAGCAATTTTAGGCCTCAGATTAATAGTAGAAGGAAAATTAAAGAAAAACTAACCAACATACTTGGCGTTTATAGACCTAGAAAAGGCATTCGATAACGTAGACTGGAATAAAATTTTCAGTATTTTAAAAAAATGAGGGTTCAAATACAGAGATAGAAGAAGAATTGCTAACATGTGCAGGAACCAAACAGCAACGGTAATAATTGAAGAACATCAGAACTAGCAGTAAATGATGTTAAAGAACAATTTAGATTCGGGGTAACAGTACAAGGTGAAAAGATAAAGATGCTACGATTTGCTGATGATATAGTAATTCTAGCCGAGAATAAAAAGGATTTAGAAGAAACAATGAACGGCATAGATGAAGTCCTACGCAAGAACTATCGCATGAAAATAAACAAGAACAAAACAAAAGTAATGAAATGTAGTAGAAATAACAAAGATGGACCACTGAATGTGAAAATAGGAGTTGAAAAGATTATGGAGGTAGAAGAATTTTGTTATTTGGGAAGTAGAATTACTAAAGATGGACGAAGCAGTAGCGATATAAAATGCCGAATAGCACAAGCGAAACGAGCCTTCAGTCAGAAATATAATTTGTTTACATCAAAAATTAATTTAAATGTCAGGAAAAAATTTTTGAAAGTATATGTTTGGAGTGTCGTTTATATGGAAGTGAAGCTTGGACGATCGGAGTATCCGAGAAGAAAAGATTAGAAGCTTTTGAAATGTGGTGCTATAGGAGAATGTTAAAAATCAGATGGGTGGATAAAGTGACAAATGAAGAGATATTGCGGCAAATAGATGAAGAAAGAAGCATTTGGAAGAATATAGTTAAAAGAAGAGACAGACTTATAGGCCACATACTAAGGCATCCTGGAATAGTCGCTTTAATATTGGAAGGACAGGTAGAAGAAAAAAATTGTGTAGGCAGGCCACGTTTGGAATATGTAAAACAAATTGTTAGGGATGTAGGGGGTATACCGAAATGAAACGACTAGCACTAGATAGGGAATCTTGGAGAGCTGTATCAAACCAGTCAAATGAATGAAGACAAAAAAAAAAAATAGGAGAAACACTGGTTCTCTATGTTCAGTAAAACTGTTTACCGGTTAATTAATTTTTAATATTATTTTTTCATTTATTTATAATTTCTTCAATGTAATTCATAATTTACTGATAAAATGATTGAAAATCGAAATGCCCATTTATTTTCTTATTTTAAGTATAAAAGGTTTTTTTTTGTTTTCTTGTTTTCCAAGAAAACTGGAATGGAATTGCAAACAGATAAGTTTTTAATTAAACTACTACCTACTACGCCGTACCAGTTCAGCCTATCACGTATTACGTACAGTTACTATCCGTCGATAAAAATATTAGTTGGTATTGCTTACAAACACGCAAACGCCTATTTTAAGATTTTATAGCCGTGTTTAAGTAGTCAATGCGTAAATTTGTTTCTTACCCGCACACAAACGAACCTAGGAATTGATATAAAGTTTTCTAAATTAATTTTATAGACATTATATATATTTTTTTATAGATCATTTTCTTTCTGGAAATTTATTTCGTCAAAATTACGGAGCATGCGAGTCATATATACGTAAAAAGGAGCACAAAATTTTTTTCTTCAATAAAATGAAACTGTATTAAATGAATTCTTAAAAAAGTAATGAACAATAAAACGAGATATATTCCGGCATACACCTTAATCCTTAAAACATACTAGATGAGTCGATATAGATTTTAACCTCGAAAATATTTACTGCAGCAAATAAATTATTGAAATGGGTTATTGAAAAGTATGTACAATAATAATGTCCCCTAGCGGACATGAGCGATTAACTATTTAATTGCTAACGAATTAAGGAAAAGTTTTTCGTTTTTCGCCGACAGCTGCTGTATTTTTAATCGCGTGTAAAAATAAAAACAACCAATAGATAGCTGAGGAAATTTCAGATAAAAAACTTCCCGGGTTCATTTTTGTACAACAAAACTAAGGGTGCAACGAATTTTACAATAAGAACCAAAATCGCGCTATAGATATCGTAAATCAAGGGCGCGCAGTAAATACTCTGATCCTATTAGAGATAATTCAAAAATTCTCAAAGGTACAGATTCATAAGACCCAAGGATATAAATCAGTCAAATTTTGGAAGTATTTTAATTTCTGATTGCCCGTTAATTCGGATCTACTATGAAAATTTACAAGTTTATAAAACGCCTATAACAATAAACAAATTGCAAAAAATAAAAAGTAAATATAAAAATCTGTTCTTCAGCTTATTACCTACTCATTCCATAGAAATATTTCTTATCTTAATTGTTTATTTATTAACATTTAAACTTGCATTTATTAGAAAACCATGTTTTGGCACCTTGACTAACGCTCAAAACCAATCATTATTAATTCTGTTTTTTGAATTGATATAAGGTAAAACATGCAATTTAAAATGTCAGAGATAGTTTTCAAAAATTAAAATATTTTAATGAGTTTTAGGAAGTAAATGTTAGTATACTTTGTAAACACATGAAAGTGTAGCTATAAACAAATTGTTAAAAAAAGTTAATGAAAACAGATATTTTTATACAACTTTGTAAATTTATATAAACATATGGCATTTATCAATATTTAACATTAAATTTCATTGATTTTGCAAAATTTTCCAAACTTTTTCTTTTCGTGGAAAAAACGTGGTTTTCTGAAAAAAAATCTACTTTTTCGTCAATATTTTGTTTATTTTTAATGGTATAAAAAACTAAATACCACCAGTAGAAAACTAAGACAATTTTGCATAAAAAGCTTCCGAATACATTTTTCCTACGAGCACAGTTAGGAAATTATGCATAAATGATTAATTTATCCATTCAGACTTACTGTACACGAAAAGTTACCCGGTTTCCAAGCTAGTATGCATCATAGCGCGATTTTGATGCTTATTGTAAAATTCGCTGTAGCCCTTAGTTTTGCTCATAAAAGGTACTTTTGCAAATTTTCCTCGGCTATCAATTGGTGCTTTGTATTTTTACAAGCGATTAACAATAAAGCCGCTATTCACGAAAAAATAAAACATTTTCCTTAATCTTTTAATAAACAAATTAAATAGTTATTCGCCCATGTTTGCTAGGGTACACTTTTATTCAACATACTTTTCCGAACCCATTTCAACAACTTATTCGCTGTAGTGAATTTTTTTCGAAGTTAAGGCCTTTTTGAGTCTTTGATAACTCAGCTATAAAATAAAGTACTATGATCGTACATTTTTATACAATTTACGATGACAAATATATTCTCAATTTAAAAAAATGTACACTTATTATTAGAAAATTAAGTATACTCATTTTAGTAGAAACTTAGTGATTTCTTTAATTTTTTTCTTATCACAAACATCTTTCATCATTTCATAAATGATGAAGCTGATAAATCAACTTTTGACGATTTATTAACAATAACATTAGCTCTTTAAAAAAAAAACTATTCAATTTTTATAAAAGACATAAATATATTTTTAGTATAAAAATTCCCTTTAATTAGTCAAGAAGGTGGGAAGGGTAACAGTAATAAAAAAAAGTAGAGTAGAAATCTTAACCGATATTTGTCTATCATCCTTGAACAAATTTTTTTTACAAATTTAATAATTACAAAATTAATTTTTACGATACTAGTTAATTACAACTTATAAATCCAGAGACAAGTAACGCTGCAGTACCGTTAAATATCTGCTTTTCTTTTGTAACACTGACGTTATACAAATCATAAAAAAATCCAATAGTGCTCTACTTCTGTCGATGTTTCATGCTACAATGTTTTTGTTCGTCTACACTTGATAACTTATTTGTACATTAATAAAATTATACGAATGTTTCCCGGACCGTGCGTAGTCAAGTAACTAGTTTTGCCGCAGAATTTTGACTTGCATTATTTACGCGACAATGCTTGGTGAACCGGTAATGTTGAACCTTCATATACAGAGTGAGCAACACAAAACCGAACCCATAATCAAACCGCTATCCAAACGATTTATGAAAGACAACTAGCGCGACTAGTGGATGTATATGTTACTACTGATTGTTGTTGCCGTTTGTCAGGTGGTTACGTGTCAGTGCAGTATACGTTTCATTGCGGTACAGTATTGTGAGTCCAGCTGTGTTTGTGTAAAATGCCTTATTGAATCCAGGAGAGAATACCTACAGTTGAGGCCTATATCGTTCTGGATCGTTTGAAGAATCACGTCAAATATTCGTAGAAAAATTTCCGAATGCCTGTATCCCAGCGAAGAGTAGCATACATGATTAAGTTTAAAAAAAAATGGCGAACAGAAGGTTCGGTTTCAAATGCAAAATGAAATAGACAACCTTCCGTTAGGATTCCACAGAGCACTGCCGATACTGAATGGAGAATTACTGTCAGTTCAAAAAAAAAATCACTACGCAAGTTATCCCAACAATCTGGTGTTAAATACTTGTCGTAAAATTCTTCATGAATTAAAATCGAAACCGTACCGCGTTACAACTGTGCAACAACTGAAGGAGACAGACAAACCGAATCGACATAATTATTGCAACTGGCTTCTCGAAAACATTGTTGGTGGACAGATAGACCCGATGCCGTATTTCATGTTAGACGAGGCACAGTATCATTAATCCGGCCATGTTAAATCGCAGAACACCGGATATTGGATGACGAGTAATCCTCAAGAGATATTCGAGCGTCCACTTCACGATGATACAATTGGTGTTTGTGTTCCGTTTCCGGTAATCGTATAGTGGGACCAATACTTATTGACCGGACTGTCAATGCGCAAGTTTACCTAGCAATTTTCGAAGAATTCTACGCCCAATTAACTGATAATGATAAAAAAATACAGCTTCTTCCAACAAAACGGAGCAACGTGTCACACATCAAACGTTTCACTGAATCGCGTTCATGCAGCTTTCACAAATCAACGAGCTGTCAGCAGAGGACGGTGACCTCCACGTTCTCCAGAGTTGTCTACTTACTTTTTTTTTCCTTTAGGGCTACTTAAAGGAGAGAGTTTATGCATCTAATCCCTACAATATTGATAAACTGAAGGTGAACATTCAACGAGAAATCAACGCAACTAACAACGTTTTGCGTCAGACGACTCTCAATATGATCAGTCGAGCACAAAAGTGCATCGATGCCAAGGATGGTCATTTTGAACATATTTTGTAACATTTAAATTACGTTTTATGTTTTCTTATTTATCCGTATCATTCATAAAATATAATTTCAACATAACGTACAGATTCTGCAGCGGTTACCCGTTATGGGTCGGATTTATGTTGCTTACTCTGTATTTCTTCCATGAAATATATAAACAGTATTTTTGTTAGGAAATATTAAACAATAATTGTAAAAAAAAAGTCTGTAACTGCAATTCATTAAAATTTTCTATAATGCCTGATTTATCAACGGTTGACAAAAATGGAACTATATATTATTTTTTAAAAAAATACTTCAGATTATCTGATCTTTTCTTGAGGTTTTAAAATGGTTCCTTTGTTATAATTTGATCCCAGTTAAAAGTGCATTAGCCAAAAGCTGCTTATAATCGGATTATAAATAAAATAAATATAGCCAATAAAGTTAATAAATTGAAAATATAGTAAAAAATAATAATTTTACAAACTAATGGATATAACGCATAATATTGAAAAATTGTTCCAAAAATTAGGGTTATATACCTTTTACGAAATGTTAACATTATACGAAATTACACTTAAATGAATGGTTGTGTTCTGATTAAATTAGTGACGAAAAATAATAAATAGTATGTCATTAAGCTCGTGTAGAAAACAAAGTAAAAATATTTTAATAGATGTCGTTTTAGACCGGATTCTTGTTAAAATAAATTTCACTACATGCTACTAAATTTGATTTACATTCCATATATATATATATATAATTACACATCGATAAAAAAAAGGGCGAGGCACAACCTAGTGACAAGTATAAGAAAAAGCAAGCAATCGAGTGGTGACTCACTCGACCCGACTGCTAACTAAATAAATATACCTACATCTAAGTTATATATAACGCATTTACTTCTGGGAACCGCCGAAGGCATTATTCTCATCGGCCTACAGCATAATGACGATGATAATTTTAATGATTGTCCCTGATGAATGCACCGGGGCTGTAGGCAAAACGGATGACTAACCACGAACGACGACTGTTCAGTTAAATAGTAGACGAGCGGAAATGCCAGTGGAAGAAACAAGGTGAGCCGGTGCTGCCAGTGGGTTACACCCAACACAATCTCTCGACACTCATGAAGGATTAACCGACTAATTTCAGAACACGGCTGCAAAGTAAAAAAAAAAAGAAAAAGAAAACGAATACCAATATATCTTGTCATGAAGTAAAAAGTCAAATAAAAAAAAAGTCATAAAATTACGGTAGATAAAAGACAAATTGAGAAATAAAATAAATCTTAGAGAGAACATAACACTAAATGAATACAAGACTACATAAATTTAATGTAACTGAACAAACTTCAAGGATACATAAAGCGAATGATGTAACTATAAAAAATTGTAAGGAATTAAATTTTATTATTTTTTCTTATTTATAATTTATTAAAGGAAAATCTTACAGAACTTTTATGACTTATGACTGTATAGAATATGTAACACTCAACAACAAACTCCTTACACAGATCCATATAACTGAAAAACATTTTTATTTTTTTTTTATTTCATGAAGCCATTCAAAAATAATCATTAAACGATAAAAATCGTTAAATAATAAATATAATAATAAATAATAATAATCGTTAAATGATAAAAAAAAAAATAGCATTTCGGAAAAAACACAGAATTAAACCTGTAGTTGAGTTACTCAACTACAATCAGCAAGTAGAGAAATTCTCTGATGCTAAGATGGTAAATATTATCTTATATTTATTAAGGTACACGAAAGAAACGTCATCCGCGGAATGTCATAAAATGAAAAACTTCATTAATTCTGAGAAGGAACTGTACGCAAAAACTAATTAATAAAAACAGAATGGAAAACGAAAGAGAAAGGATTGAAATGTTCAAAGGTATCGTATAAGTTCTGAGCAGATGTGCATATATATATAGGACTGAGAAGGGTTGAAATCCAGTTTTCTTCAGAACTAAAATAACAGCGAATGGAAATCAATAAATATCCAAAAATAAATAAAAAATGTTCCGCTTATAATAATCAAAGCTATCCGTCCGTTCAAAAAAAAAAAGAAGCCAATTAGTGGCTGAACTAAAATTTACTTTACAGCCTCTTAATAAGCGGAACAATAAGTGAAATACCCTTGAAATCTACAATCACAGAAATCGGTTCCCTATTACAGCTGAACCCGCTAACGAGCTGTTGTATAATTGATTAAGATACCAGTCGCAAAAATCTATTACAAAGTTTAACATTATTTAACAGTATGAACAATATCAATACTGGAAAAAAATCTGATGTGGACACCGCATGACTTCCGTGTACGGATACTATTAAATTACGTTTACACATTTTTTGCTGCACTTCATTTAAATTTATTTCATTTGAAAGTGAGATACGATTCTTTAATAAAATGGACAGTTACACGATTGCTGAAATATTATTTTTTATTAACATCAAATATTTATACAATTATTAATTCAACACTTACGTGAAATATTAGGATAGAGTAAAAGTCCCTTTATTACTCGTATTTCTAGACCAATATTATTCGTATCTTTGTGGATTACTGATTAACAAAAGTTTCAGATTTCTGGGGTGCCGTGTAAATAAAAGTTAATAATAATCAAACTATTCCATTTAGGGAACTCCTGTATATTGGTTACAAATATTAATTTCGACCTAAAATATTCAGTTTTTATTATTGGATTATTTGGTGAATATTCAAAAATGAAAAAGAAATAATGAGAGAAAACAGAAAGATAACACGAAGAAATATATATCAAAAAATCGACAAGAGGACGAATATGAAGAGGAAGAAAATGTTAAGAACAAAGGAAGAATAAAAAAAAGGGAGATGATAAATATGAAGTTGAAGAAAATGTTAACACCAAGGAAAGAATAAAAAGATAAAGAGAGGATGATGAATATAAAGCGGGAGAAAATTTGAAAACTGGATAACGTGTACACAAATTAAGATCAGAATTTTATCAACCAAACAGCGATTAAATGACTGGCAGCAAAAAACAAATAAACGAAATGACGATCAACTCTGACTTGGGGAGAATATTGTACGATAATATCAGAGAAGTAATGAATTAAAAGATAACGAGGTTTTTGCAATTTATTAAAGATCGGACATGTATGCCTCAGTGTATATATTGTTCTTGTGAGGGTCTATTTTTCAGTTACTCTGCAGTTAACTTTAATGTAGATAAAATTAAACAGAAATTAAACTAGGGAAATCCAAAAATAATACAATTCTAAATTATAATTTTGAATTAATATTAAATAATCAGATGTCTCACCAAATCAATTACATATATACACTTATGTAATAATGACTATTAAATTACATATATATATATATATATATTTTTAATAGTACATAAAATTTTATTTCATTAATATAACTTCCGATTCTATTTCTTATTTTTTTCTTTTTTTATTGTTGTTATTGAATTATTTATAGTAAAACTTTTTTTTTATTTTTACAATCACGGGTTAATAATTACTAATAAATATTAATAAATCAACATAATAAATTTAAAAAAAATCTAGAAAAAATAAATTTAAAAAAGGAAATGAAGTCTGATTCAAACCGATGTGCCTTTCCCTTATAAGATTATTTTCATTAATTAAAATTTCATTTGGTTATAACTCTGAACCAATGAAAATAAATACCACTTATGACACACCGTTGAAAAGCTCTTAATCATAGCTTATTACTGCAGTTAAAAAAAGTCCGAAATCCAAAATAAATTTGGATTTCGGGCTTTTTTGGTTCAGTCGATCGCAATCAAAAGGGGAGGTACATAACTAAATGTTACAACAGTCCTAAATCCAAAATTTCAACATCCTACGACTAATAATTTTTTAGTTATGCGAGGTACATGCTACCTACGTACATACATACATCCGTAGATGACATGCCGAAGCTAGTCAAAATGAATTCAGGAATGGTAAAAATGGATATTTCCGTTGAAATCTGAAAACAGAAATTTTTCTCGATCACAATACTTTCTTTCCTTCGTACAACGAAGTAAAAGGTCACCAAATGTTGGCGTCACAACTTTGTAAATTCCAAAATTAATTTTACAATCATCTTTAAATAAACGAGGGTTTATAATAGACAACTGTTACCGACAATGTTTAATAATATAATACAAAACCATCATTTCTAACCGTTAAATAAGATCCAGTTATTTTTAGCAGTATTTAAACAGTCAAATAACCGTGGTATTTTGATTTTTGAGAACGAATTAGCAGAACTCTTGGTTTAATGCGCTAAGAAACTGACAAGATGAAATATTCAACTTTAAGTTAAAGGTGATTCAATACAAAAAAAATACATTAATTAAGCTACTGAAACAAATTAAAAACAGTATACGTACAGCAAGGATTAATAATTTTTAAATTCATCCTACAATTGTCCATTTTTTCAAATTTAAACAAATTTTCGTAAACAACTCCGGGATATTCCTGCTTCCTGATCTGTAAAAAAAAAAAATAAATAAATAAAAAATTACCTAGTGTACAAACGAAGCTTTTAAATAATATAAAATAATCAAAACACGAGTAATGTTTATACTCAAATCCAATTTATAATACCGGTATGCAACTATAATATATAAGATACACCGGTTCAAATACCAACATCAATCATAAACTCGTACGTATAATGAAAATAAAATTGTTCGACAACTTTCCCTCAATAGTGTAACATTTTAGAAATTACAATATTTCATTATGAAATGCAACAACAATTACTTTGTAGTATAAACAACTCAAGAAGTAATAAATTACATAATAACACGTATAAAATATTACTACACAGTACATTAATGATGACTGAACTTCGCAATGTTTAGGCGGTAAGCTAACAACAAAATAGGCTTCATGATTATAATCAAACGTTGTAAGCTATATAATCTAAAAAAAAATCCTTAGGTTCATTACAACATAAAAGAAACACCAGTACAGTAATACAAAATACTTATCACAGTTTTAAGTAAAAATATGACAAAAATAATAAAATTTGTTTTCTTTACTAAAAGCGATAGATTCTTAAAACCACGTTATTAAGAGGTTCCCAGTTGACCAACATCTTCCGTTAATTCGAAATAACACAACAATTTACGTAAATTTAAATACCACGAAGTTTCATTAACCTCCTTAGACTGAGAAAAAATAAAAACACTGACAAGTAATTATCAGGATATTTTGGGAAGCCCGACTTTTCCCTATGAACGTCTTAGCCTCCACCTAAATATTTTGTGCAACCCCGGATAAAAAACAATATATCTTTAAAAATCCCAATGTCATTAGCAAGAATTCAAATTGCATTTAATGAAATTCTATAGAAGTCAACCGAAGGGAAAGACATCAAGGATTAGGGGAGAAAGGTAAAGAGAGAAAAAATGGACAATTTACTCACAAAATGACCGTAAAATAAGAAAAACGATCTAATGTTTTACGGTCTTCTTCTTCTTCTTCTCTTCCACGCAGTTAGCAACCAAATCGTTCATAAGCCCTAGGGGATTAGGGTAAATTTACCCAGAAAGAGCACATTATTGATTTTTTTTTAAATTAATGAAAAACTCAACAAAAAAAATGTTACTTCTGATTTTCTCCACACATTAAATAAGATATAAAAAAATATATTATTATTTTTTAAATGAAAATAAAATACAGACAGACCGGACCACGTATCATTTACTCGCGCTGATTACTGTATTAAAAATACAAATTCAGTTTGTATTGTAGTATCAATAAAACATCAGAAGTACCAGAAAACATTAATTATAATGTTTGCACTACCTTCTAGTAAAAGGATTGTAAAAAATCTGATGTGGACACCACATGACTTCCGTGTACGCCTATTAAATAAATTACATACACATATTTCTTGCTGCAATTTATTTGAACTTATTTCATTTGAAAGTTGGGTACGATCCACCAATTCTTTAATAAGATTTTTTTTTGTTATTGAATTATTATTTATGGTAATTTGTTTTTTTTTTTTTATAATCACAGGTTAATAATTATTAATACATCAATATTTTTAAATTAAAAAAAAGGAAATGAAGTCGGATTCAAACCGATGTGCTTTCCCCTTGTAAGATCCAAATATTTCATTAATTAAAACCTTTTTTGGCTATACCTCTGGAACCAATGAAAATAAGTACCACTTATGATATATCTTGAAAATCTTTCAATGAGGGCTTATTACTGCAGTTAAGAAAAAGTCCCAAATCCAAACTTTTTGAATTTCGGGCTTTTTTGGACATTATTGGTCCAGTTGATTGCAATCAAAAGGGGACGTGCACAACTAGATGTTACAACAGTCCTAAATCGAAAATTTCAACATTCTACGGCTAATCGTTTTTTGATTATGCGAAAAACATACGTACGTAGAGACGTAACACCGAAACTAATCAAAATGGATTCAGAGATGGTCAAAATGGATATTTCCGTTGAAATTTGAAAACCGAAATATTTTGTGATCACAATACTTCCTTTACTTCGTACAAGGAAGTAAAAAGAAACAGAAAAAAAAAACATTTCAACGTAACTTTATTGAGGACCTCATTGAATAAACTTGACCTAAAGGATCTTTTTCCCTTAAATTTTTCTATAATTCGAATTGTATATAAAACGGTTCAAAGTATTAATCTGAATTTAAAATTTAAAAAAAAAAACATGTTAAAGAGTATACGGGGAAATTTTTTTAAATATTAAAAAAATAACTACTTATTTAAAAAAAAAAAAATTACAAGAAAAGTCCTCTCAGCGCTGCTTACATTTTTTGTCATCTAAGGCAACCCGTTCTGAGAATAATTCTTAGATAAGCCATCCAGTACATCAACTGAAATCCTACAAACCTTTTTTTCATAGGAATGACGTAAGTAAATAATCAGAAGTACAAGCATCATAGTTGCTTTCATTGAAAGTATGTTGTTCATTATGCGCCTAGATCTGTAATAACGAAATACAATTCTTATTCTAACATTCTAATTGAATATCAGCTCATTTCGACTGATTCGGCATGAAGACATAAAACCAGAATGCTCATTGAAGACAACGGGAAAATATATCCACTCATTTTTTTATTACGTCTGGCTTGGGGTGCTTGTAGTTCTTGGGAATGGCTTTGCCGTTTTCGTGAACGACTGCTGTATTGTATAAGTTTATCTATAACCGTTACACGTTAATGTCATATAAAATGCAAACAATGATTTATTCACAACTAGTAACAATTTTATTTCATTCATCCGTTCACAAAAGGTATAGATTCAAAACCGGTTAATTTTTGGGTAATTAATTTCATTACTACTAACAACGAGGCGATACAGAAAAATCAACACAGGTTAGAAGAAAATTCTGAAACCTATTTCATAAACCTCTTTATTAAAATATAAAATATAAAGTGGTATACGATTGATTGCCTAAGAAACAAAATTAATTATTTCATACTTCAAGGACACATTTCATTATTTAATTTAACACATACAGGCTAATTATAACAACTTATAAGTGATGAGTTTTGTTACGTGTGGGTATAAAATGTGAACTAAGATTCGACTCAGAACCTTCTGAATAAAAATTACAGATGTTACCACTTCGCTACTTATCGAATTCTGAAGATATTACCTTTATTGATAATTCAATCATATTTATTAAATTTATAATTAACAGAAACTCTATCCTCTATCATAAAAAATAATATAAAAACACCCACGAAACGGGGATAAATAAATCAGGGAACACCAACCTGCTTCACGGGGATATATAAAACAATACAGACATTACTTTTTAATTTTTTCTGCCTTCAATGGATGACGGAGCTAAGTGACAAAAAAAAAATATTTCAACAAGAACGAAGTTTAAATTAATTTTAATATTTGAACAAACATTGGTTAAACATCAAGCTACATAAATTCCTTTGGCCCTTTGTTAAATCACCGTAACTTTAAAAAAAATGATTAAAAAAAAATAATAATAATAAAGAAGCAAAGAAGACAGCTAAGAAAAAAAGAGGCCAATTTTCTCTAGTACATAAGCTTTTATTATATGCGTATATAACTATCTCATTTGATTATTATGACTAGGTAATCTCAAGGTCGTTTCAAAGACTATCCACATGTATCATAATTAAATAAACCAGCAAGAAGGTAGTATAATAGAATTTAATAATAATAGTAAATAGCAATACATTTTTTTTTTACGTAAGAGAACAACCTTCTATACGTTTCTGTAACACAATCTATTTTCTAATTTTTATTATTAATAATAATAATATAGTACAACATATATAGTACATCAAAAATAAAGCAAATGAAATTCTAATTAAATATCAAAACTGGCCCTTTTGTTCGTAAAAGAATAGGAAATATATTTACTAAACAAAAAAATCAAGTAAGTTTTTTGTAGTCCAGCACGTTGCATTAAAATTCACAGATCCTCCAGTACAATTACATATACAAATAAAAGGACCTAAGAATTTTTTTAATCAATCCTGTTGAAAATACAAAAAAAAATCCACACATTTAAACAATAAAGTTTTCAAATATATTAATTTTATTACCCGTTATCAATCGGGTAATCATAAACCAGTTTTATGAATATTAATATAACTTATCCTTAAGTAAATAATACTGTGGAGATATCTAACGTTGAAACGGTTTGATCAGTCTTTATAAAGAATCACATAATTTTCCAAAAGTTAATTTTTTTTTTAATTTTCATTATGAATATCTATTTATTAAAATTAAATATGCATATTTAATAATTTTTACAATGTCTACAAAAAACTGTTTTATTATTAGGAAAATCTAATGGTCTATTATATATATATATAAATCTATTAAAGTTGTCAAGGAACATCCCAGGAATTTGATTTAATATTCTTGCCTAAACGATGAAAATAGGAAAATATTTTACTCCGATCGACTTATTACTAGAAGAAAACGAATTAATCCCTTGTTATCCGAGCAATTAATCCCTTGTTACCCGAATGTATCCGAGCAAGGAAACCCTGATAACAGTACTACAAAGAACATTCTTCATCACCAAAATCATCTAAGGAAACATTTTTCTTTTTAATAAAAAAGAAAAATTTAATTTATCTGAGAAAAATATATAAATACAACAATATAATCACGATAAAGAATGATTTCATATTCAATTCTTAATGTTTAGTTCCGACATGTAAGTCACATTCCTTCAAAATATACATAACTTGGATTTATGCACGTTATCATAAAAAATAGATAAAAATATCTCTATAATAATAACATTACTATTTAAAAAATATTTTTGGTTCTCTTTTTATCTATTCAGTGAAATAACAAGAAAATTAATCCATCCTAAAGCCTAAAATTCAAACCAATAAAAAAAAAACAAATTTAATCTAATAAAATAATTTTTTGATGAGCAAAAAAAGACTTGGGCTAAAATGTTTCTTTAAGTATAACCCAACTTTTTTATATTTTTATTTATTCTTTAAGTAACAATAGATACTTGACCCAACTATAGGCAAGAATGTACATTTGTAGCGTATAAAAAAAATACAAAGTCTGACCGGGATTCGAACCTGGAATCTTCCGGATGAACGGCAAAGACACTGTTACACCGCCGCGGTCAGCAGATGTGCCACTTTTAAGATTAGTAAATTATATTAATATCGTTCCATTTTTCAGATTTATTATTTTTTTATTAAAAATAATGTACTTTAGACTATATTTTACCAAATAAATTTCATGAATATTAAGTCAAACCATTCCTGAGATAAATCAAAACAGACAAAATTTGGTACTATTTCACAAAAAGCTGTCCAAACATAAAAAAAATTGGAATAAAATTTTTTTTAAAGCGATACCAATACATTTTAACTGTACATTAAAATAACAATAAAAATTATTTCCTCAAAAAGTTATAGAAGTCCCAATTTCTGTTTCGTGAAATTTTTTTTGGTCTATCCATTCTAAGTTATTAAATCATAAAAAATTATTTCACTATGAAAGCGTGCCTCCTTTGGAAATATCAATAAAATTTTCTAACGAAACCTTTTATCTTTTAAAGAATATAATTTCATCTTCTGCGGATATCGAACGATTTATTTTTCAGTTGGATACTTCCACACGTCATACGATTCCGGGGAAGACTAAATTATTCCTTTAAGAATATTGCATCTAATATTTTTCTAAGCGCAGACCGAATTTAAGTTGGTCAACGCAAAATTGATGATACAGTAATATTCTGCTTCTACCTGGGTAAAAAAAATTACCAGATTTCTGGAAGCGAGAGATTCTATACATATAGAGCTGATCTAAATTCTTAATTCGATTTAGAGCGGATAGATTAAAAAAAACTGCATTTTTTCCGGAGCATCCCAATAAGCCTAATTGGTGATATGCGTGCCGGGTAAGCCGGGTTTAAATAATACATCAATTTAAATCTGGCAGTTTAAGCTATTTTATATTTGAAATTCATCCCAGGAGAATAAATACTAATTACAGTATTTCTTGAAGCGGCCAGAACCCAATTTGAGTGTTATTTTTCGTTATGATACATGCTAGATTTCACGGGAATTATTATGATAAATTTACATCAAATAATTTTCATTATGTTAAGCCGTTTTTACGTGATGCGTGAGCTTATAGGCACGATATTACATTCTTTCATTTCTCCGTATGAAACAGACAATGGATGTAGAAGGAATATTGATAAATGCGTCACCATTCCAATTTTATTTAAAAGTTAGATTTTTATACCGAATAAAATTTTCAATTTTAAAATTATAACAACAGAGATGCGAATGTATACACCGACCTTAGAACGCTAAGTAAAAAGAAAATAATTAAGCGAAATCCATTATAATACTTTCAAAATAATGATTATAATTCGAACACTAACTTTTTATCTTTTTAACTATGCGAAACAAGCTGACTGAAACTCTCGCCGTGGATGGAATTTTTAACATAATAATAATAATTTCGTTTTATTTATTCAAAACCAAACGGATGTCGCTCATTTTATATTCACTCACCATTAAACTAGTAATTTACATTGCTTAATAAATAAAAATTTGAATATTCCGGATTCGTAAGATTTTTGTATAATAAGCGATAATTAAAATCAACATTGTTAATATATTTTTTCCAGTTAAAAAAAAAACCAATAATAATTCGATTTGCTGATAAACCATTTGCAGAATTGAATTACATTATGCATGAACACAACAGCGAATTAACACACAACACAGATGGTGCAATAATTTAAATTATTCAAATATTCAAGTTCACCTAATAATATAGTTTAAAAACGTTACGTACACGTTAACATCAACAAAATTAAGGTATGGAATTTTTTATGCTATATATTTGCTGGGGCAACAGCATTTCGATCGTTAAACCATCATCATCATTAATTTACAGCAAACAATAAAGAAGCTACATTACTAAGTTCTACATACGTAAACACAGATAAATTTGTTCTATTACGCTAAGGTTTTTATATTTATATATATATTTTTTTATTTTTAGTTAATGATGTTAAAGAACAATTTAGATAGTAACACACAAGGTGAAAAAATAAAGATGCTACGATTTGCTGATGATATAGTAATTTTAGCCGAGAGTAAAAAGGATTTACAAGGAACAATGAACGGCATGGATGAAGTACTACGCAAGAACTACCGCATGAAAATAAACAAGAATAAAACTAAAGTAATGAAATGTAGTAGAAATAACGAAGATGGACAACTGAATGTAAAAATATGAAGAGAAAATATTACGGAGGTAGAAGAATTTTGTTATTTGGGAAGTAGAATTACTAAAGATGGACGAAGCAGGAGCGATATAAAAGGCCGAATAGCACAGGCGAAACGAGCCTTCAGTCAGAAATACAATTTGTTTACATCAAAAATTAATTTAAAAGTCAGGAAAAATTTTTTGAAAGTATATGTTTGGAGCGTAGCTTGATATGGAAGTGAAACTTGGACGATCGGAGTACGTGAGAAGAAAAGATTAGAAGCTTTTGAAATGTAGTGGTATAGGAAAATGTTAAAAATCAGATGAGTAGATAAAGTGACAAATGAAGAGGTGTTGCGGCAAATCGAAGAAGAAAGAAGCACTTGGAAAAATATAGATAAAAGAAGAGACAGACTTATAGGCCACATATTAAGGCATCCTGGAATAGTCGCTTTAATATTGGAGGGACAAGTAGAAGGAAAAAATTGCGCAAGCAGGCAGCGTTTGGAATATGTAAAACAAATTGTTAGGGATGTAGGGGGCATAAGAAATGAAACTACTAGCACTAGATAGGGAATCTTGGAGAGCTTCATGAAACCAGTCAAATTACTGAAGAAAAAATATATTTTTATAAATCCTGATGATGATTTATAAATAATCAAATCACCAATTTATTTGTAGCTTTTTAATTAAATGTTAAACTGTTCTTGAGAGTTACGTTAGTTATTATAGTACAGTAACCATTTACAATTTGTTCATTTTTTATATTTAAAAATAATTACGCTGAATAAAGAAAATTGGGAATAAATTTAACAACTAAAACCCAACGATCGGCCTCGCGGTTCCCTCAACCCTTCCTAGGCGCACGAGCGCTTAGAAGATATGAGGAAATATTTTGGTTGAAAGCTCATTAATAAATGAAAAAATTGAAATAGAAATACGGCGATCACCCTATCCTCTCTTCGCGAATATTGTTTTATCGGTTGTAAAAACCAACCATCTTATTTTCCTAACCGAAGAAGATGAAATATACTGCCGACGGACAGCAAAGATTACGGAACAAAAAAAGCCCAGCAGCCGATCGACAGAAGAGAAAAGAGGTCGCACTTTCCCCCGTTTCGCCCTTTTCAGGGCCACGGAACAATTTAAAGGTTTACAGTTTATACATTATTTACAGTCGGTTTAAGGAAAGACAGGCTAAAAACGAAAAGGAAGAAGAAGAAGAAGAAGAATGAAGATCGGCCCCGATACCGCGGACTGAAATCCGGCCTGACCGAATCCAGCCGAGATGCAGTAATGAAGACAGCCCGAATGGAGAAAGTTTCCTAACTTTATCTTACCGACTATTCATCCTCAATCTTACAATTACACCACCGCTAGCACATGGGATGTAATTGAGCCGTCCTAGGTCGGAAGGCTCTAGCACCGAAAGGACTTCAGGGGACGGACTGAAGGGAAATCACGACGGGAGAACGAAACACGTACGCGGTTAGTATCCCATGGTCAGCCCCGGTAAAACAATTTCTTTCTGATCTAAAGTATCGGAACGCAGCAAATAATTCCATCCATAAATAAAACAAAATAAATATAACCGCCGTAAAAATAAATAATTACTCGTCCGATAAAGAAAGATACAGCAGCAAAGATACTTTTACTCAGGTTCTGCGATTAGCAGGGAGATACATAAATCTCCTGCTATCCTTGCGATCCGTTCCGTTCCAAACCCAGCGGTAAACGTTAAACCTTTGTATTTTTAAAATTATTTATTGCACAAATTCACATATCATTCGCTAAATTTTCGTATCCTAGCTTTCCGTAAACTTTTTAAAAATCTGGCTACACAGTTGTTATGCATTTAAATCCTATTATTTGTTGAACTCTTAAAATTTTTTTTAGACCAGTAATAAAGAGAGGGAGAATAACAACGAAGTAAAGATCAATAAATTTATGATCTTTGTAGCTATTTATTAATAATAATTCAACGTTATTCAATCAAACAATCGTCTACGTGTCTGTCTACTTTTAAAAACAAGTACGGGGAGCGGTGACCACTTTCACCAACAATCAGGGAGTGTAACCTCCTATAAAAGAGAATTTTTTTTTTTTAACGCACAGTTGTTTCTTATATAGAATGAAATAAATAACAAACGTACATGAATGTTAAACTAGTTACAGATGTTTGTAATACCCTTTACTAAATTGCTTCGATATTAATTAAAAAGAAAATAACAAATAAAGGCAAATAAGAAAGAAAAAACTAATAGAAAGGATTTATTTACGTACTAATCAAATTATTTAAATTTATATATAAACTATTACTCGTAAACGACTTTCATTTCCCGTAAAAATATTAAAAAAAAAATCTTTTCATATCTGTGAAAGTAATAATAACTAAAAGTATAAATGATACAAATAAATTAGTATCAATAGAAGTCAATTCATAACAGCTGATAACATGAATTGTTATTTTACATTAAAACAATTTTTCATTCAATAATTGGGAATAGTTATAAAAATTGATGATTTCAACAAAAACTACGCATTTAAAATAAAAAAAAATGTTTCAGCTGTTTGTGTCGTACATTTAATGATAAATTAAAGAAAAGGTTTTACGTAAATATATTAAAAAAGAAAAAAAAACATTACTATTAACAGTAATGTATAACCTCATAAAGATCGACAACTTCTGCAATGATAAAAAAAATCTGTAAAAATGAGAAATCGATTTTCAATACATCAAACTATAAAAATAATTTTCCAATGTTTTAGATAACTTAAACGACCTTTAACTCTGTTATAATTAAAATAAAAGAAAAGACTACAAAGTAATCCGTTAATAATTGGAGTAATTATAATAATTCAGCTTATTTGTATTATTTTTATTGTCGGATCAAATGTTGAAACTAGTCTTATCATTTTCAAATTATTATTCTTTCTTTATTTGTTAATTTTTTTTTTTGTTATTTCTGTTATAAATAATATTGTTAGAATATTATTTCCATTTAATTCAAAATCTAAGTAAAAATAAATGTTTTGTAAACAACTTTATGAAATTTATAATAAAATCAAAGAGCAATAAGGTGCACAAATATGAATACAAACGATTTAATACAACCGGTTTCTACAATTAAAATTAAAACAAAAATATATATTTTTGGAAAAAAGGAAAGTTTTTGAAAAAAAATTTGTTCTGTTTATCGTTGCAACAGTTTATAATATTTAAATTAAAATAATCTTTGTTCTAGCATCGACTGCTTGTTACAACATAACAGCAAAACAGAGTTACAAAATGTTTTTAAGATAATCTCGTGATGCGCTTCTCTCATATTATGTAGTAATAATTATGTTTATTATATGTTAATAAATAAAATAAAACAGTATAATTCAAAGAAAGTTGTTTTATAACAATTTATTGTAAGAATTAGAGAAAAAAGTTGCAGCAAAAGCTGATTACACAGTAATTATCTTAAAAAAAAAAACAATCATTAAAATAAAAAATAAAACTAGAAAAAAAATCATAAAAACACACTGAGGCATATAAATAAATATTTGTTTCATGTAGTATTTACAATAATATGCAAGAATAAAAATGAAATTTATATTACAAAAGTATGAGCGGTTCGTTGTTAGCAATCCAGACACGTTGTCTGTTATTGCGAAGCAAAGCACGCTTGCCTATCGTGCATGTCAAAAGATATACAGCTAACCAATAACTCGAGCCGACTTGTCTAGCAATGCTATACAAGAGTATATATATATATATATATATATATATATATATATATAGTTAAGATTGCTACAGCAAACTACATCGACCAAGCTTAATAAGCTGCGTGTCGATCGCATCACGAATTTTGTTATTCCGTGTAAACATTTTACATACTTTTAATTTTTACTCCTTTCTAAGATACATCTTCTATTATGATCACTCATCGTGTAAAAAAAAAAAATTAATTTAAAAAAAATAAACATTGTACTTCACGAAAATACGGTTTAGTAAAAATATATAAATGCCAATCTCCGTGGCGGGGTGATAAACGTCTCCGTCTTTCATCCGGAGGTCCCGCGTTCGAATCCCGGTCAAACATGGCATTTTTCATAAAATACAAAATTTATATTTCATATTCCAATACACAACCTTCAAACTTATATGGTGAATTAATCATAAAAAAGAAATAATAAAATAATTTTTATACAAAAAAAAAGAAAATATAACGGAAATAATTCTGTAATAATCGATTTAATTTCATATGAACTTGATGATGAACAGAACTAAACGAAAACGTAAAAATTTAGGAATATAATATTATTTTTGATTACTTGTGCAGGATTTTATTAAATGCGTATAAAAACAACTTCAAATAAACGAACAAGATGGTTGAATAACGAAATTAATTTAATGAATTGAACGCCACTTCAATGTTGTTCTAAAATTTAAATTATCTAAATTTTTTTTTCTTATTGCCTGTAAGCTTTTCAATGTATATTTGATGCTGTATCGTTTAACAAACTATCTAAGAGCTTAGTTTAAGAATACTGTGAAAAAGACGCTTTCAAAAAAACAATTTTTTACTCGTAAATCGTTTGCATCAACTATATTTACTACTATCTTCCAAATGCTGAATAAAAAACCATAAAAATCTTAAAATAAAAAAAAACCCTAATCATAAAATAGTTCGTAGAAAGCTAATTGCATGACGATTTTAAGTTAATATCAATTCTTCAAAAGGAAAATATTTTTAACGAGTATCCAATACAATAAGGTCTAAAACAAATCTTACATAAAAATACGTCAAAATCACATAAATCTAAAATCAATTAACCAAACAGAATATTGTATTAAAAACGTATCTACAACGTTATAACCTCGCTCATTAAACAATAACGATGACTTTTATCACATCAACGGTAAAATATTAAGAACTTTATAAATTACTCCTGCAAAAAAAAAAAACAGAAAATTCTAATCTCCGAATGAAAAAAAATAACATAACTAAAACTACATAAAAATGCCAAAATTCACGGCAAATGATAACATAACAGTCATTCATCCGGAAGGATCTGCGTTTGAATATCTTACTTCGAATTTTTCAAACGCTAAAAAGATTTCCATTTTACATTTCTAAGAACAAACTTAATCCACACGCGGTTGGATTAATCATCAATCAAACATTATTAAATAAAACACAACAACTTGTACGGGAACCTTAAGATGAAAATAGTAATTATGTAAACTCCTTCCCAAGAGTCACATGAATAATGAAACTTATAACATCTAAAATATGGAATTATTCTGCTTTATAATGCTTGAGATATAAATATAATAATAATTAAATTATAAGTGGGTAAATATAGTGTAAAATAAAACGGCTGCACTAAAGAAAAAAGAACAAACCCCACACATATGCAAAAATAGTAATGAACGGCCGTCTTGAACATCTTTCTAAACTAGGATACGCATGTTATTAATGCTACAGGCAAACCAGTTGGAAAGTAAAAAGATTGTACGTATTAAGGCAAACGAACAAATTAGAAAAAAAGTGAATTCCGCTCTATACACTAAGACTAGTAAAACACTTGGGCGGTAGACAGGACGGCAATTCCCTTTTCATTAATATCATGGAGGGGCCTTGAACCGGCCCTGTCTAAGAATTGCAAATCGAAGGATATATATATATATATATGTGTAACGGGAGTAGGCGGTGAAGGTAGTTAGTTGTAAACAGTGCGATTCTCCCTGTGGGAGAGGAACGAGAAAACGACAAGACGACAGCTGGAGTTCGCAAACTTGTTCCTTCTGGCGTAACCGGTTATTTGCAGATCTTTTTAGGGTTGGTTTCTCAACCCCTTTTTTTTTGCAGTTTAAAAATTTAAAACTCAATCCCTGACAAGTATAAATGATAAAGAGGGCATGACATATGGGGATTCACAGCCAACAACAATCCCAGACCCCCCGTTTCGCACTTGCAAATTGCAAATTCAACTTCTATAACCCTTCTTCTCCTTTCAGACGCGAATTTTTTTTGCCAGTTTATTTCTTCTCAGACTATTTTCGCATAAATAGCCTACCCCAATCTGTTGCAGGGTGGTAGGGGCGGGAATAGGTAGTACCGCGAACGGACAGTGAAAAATAGATGTGAGATAGTAGCCCCAAGTTTCGCACACAAGCGCAAGAAGTTTTTATTTCACGTAACACGGACGAATTTGAAACGGGAAAAGGTAACGGCCGCTGACAAAGATCTAGTACTTATATGCTCACCACACAAGCGGTAATTTTTACAAAAGGGAATAGTATATTTTAATAATTTCTATACAAATAACAAAACCGTATGCGTAAATGCTTAAAGACAAAAAATATGTAGGTTGACATGGAATAATATAAAGCATTTTTTTCTTAATAAAAAACCACAATAAAAAGATTTCACGCAGTATTCATGCACAACTTACTTTAAAACTTCGTACAATAAAATAAATAATTCCAAGAATTATATAATCATTCTAAAAGAAAAATATACAGATAACACTAGAAACTGTTAAAAAACGTATCTTTATTATAACTATTATGACAAATTAATATTATTTAATGAATACAAAGTCGAATATAAATAAAACTCATCAAAACTATTTATAAATGCAATAAAATATAAAACTGTGGCTTAAAATTAAAAAAAATTGAACCATTTCATATTAAAATTAAAATAAATTTAAATCATATCATATTACATTTTCTAAATTATTCTTTATTATTTATTCTATATCCTCAAAAATAAAAGTCAAATTAATTTCGATGCAATATGAAATAGACTGGACAAAAATAAAACAACTGCATTAAAAAAAAATTCTTTACCACTTTTCTTTAAATGTTTTATCTAAGAAGTGGCACCAAATTAAAAACAGATAAGTAACAAACATTAAATTAACGCCAACTTGAAACAAATGGAGATTTAAGAGATTTTAAAAATACGTTTATTTCATTTAAATTTCTGTTTTTATTTAAAATTCTATAAATACTTCTAAAAGATAAAAAGGTGAAAAACCCGCCTTTTGATTAAGGAATGGAAATAATAACGTAACGAAACGTTTACTAAGAATGAAATAAAAAGGAGGAATGCAGGCAATATTTAATACTTCTTACAAATTTTCTTGAACATTTACTCGAAATACTTTGAATATTATTAAAAACACGAACAGTACATATCTCACTCTAATCTATTAAAACATCCTGTAATACAAGCAATAACGAAAAATATAAAATATTTTCAAATCGTTAATACACATAATTTTTCATTCCAAAAAGAAAATCTTCTATTAAAAGTTATATGGAAAAGCACACAACAGGACCACCAGAAAAACTTTCTTTAAAATATAATTAAGAATCATCGAAATCGGTCAAATTATTGAAAAGTAATGCTTTAACGTGTATAAAAACAATAATGACATACAAATCGAAATTAGAACCAATTTTTTTAATAAGAATTCCGTATCTGTTTTCAAATATATTACTAATGAGAAAATTTAACAGCAAAAAACCACTTAGTAAATATAAACCACAAAACCATTTAGTAAATGCAGTTACCACAAAAAAATCTTTGCTATATTCCATTCTGCGATAATTAAAAATATAAAGTGTAATTACAAGTAAAGATTCTAATGCTTGACAAAAAAAATAAATAGATTAATAGGTTCATATATAAAAACACTATTTTCTTCAACCGCTATCTCACTCTCTCCTCCTTTTTTTCTATTGAGCTTCCGGAACCACCTAACGGTGGTGTTATACCAAACAGAAACCAAACAGAATTACTTCACAGGATGGTATGTATGAATGTAAATGAAGTGTAGTCTCGTACACTCAGGTCGACCACTCCTAACCCACCCGGTTGGTCTAGTGGCGAACGCGTCTTCCCAAATCAGCTGATTTGGAAGTCGAGAGTTCCAGCGTTCAAGTCCTAGTAAAGCCAGTTATTTTTACACGGATTTGAATACTAGATCGTGAATTCCGGTGTTCTTTGGTGATTGGGTTTCAATTAACCACACATCTCAGGAACGGTCAAACTGAGAATGTACAAGACTACACTTCATTCACACTCATACATATCATCCTCATTCATCCTCTGAAGTATTATCTAAACGGTAGTTACCGGAGGCTAAACAGGGAAAAGAAAGGAAAGGTCGACCACTCCTGAGATGTGTGGTTAATTGAAACCCAACCAGCAAAGAACACCGGTATCCACGATTTAAGATTCAAATCCGGATAAAAGTAACTGCCTTTACTATTTGAACCTTAGAACTCTTGACTTCGAAATCAGCTGATTTGCGGTGACAAGTTTAACCGCTAGACCAACCCGATGGGTTCTTCAACTGCTATCTTATACATAGAATTACTACATCGAAAAGCAGGATCTCACGACAACTTGACCCGCCTCAGTTATCTTGCTTTTGGTCAACTTCTTTCATTTTCCTGTTTAGCCTCCGGGAATTACCGTTTAGGTATTACTTTAGAGGATGATATGTATGAATGTAAATGAAGTGTAGTCTCTTAAAGTCTCAGGTCGACCATTCCTGAGATATGAATTGAAACCCAACCACCAAATAACACCGGTATTCACGATCTAGTATTCAAATCCGTATAAAAGTAACTGCCTTTACTAAGACTTCAACGTCGACTTCCAAATCAGCTGATTTGGGAAGACGCGTTCACCACTACACCAACCCGGTCGGTAGCTTTTGTTCATCTAGCAATAAAACAATTAGCATATCTCGTAACATGAAATTTGGAAAATAATACTTTTTTTCACACAGAAAATTTACATAAGATTTAACAACCATCATGCTGAAATTCTCTTTAACAATTTCATTTCTTGGTGTAAAACAATGAATAATAGATTATATTAAAGTATCGATGAACATCGTATATAAAAATGAACAATTTTATAAGCTACAACTATAAGGACAGTTTAGGACTAGACATAAGGAAAAAAAAATTTAATGTATTCAGAGAAATATCTCATTTAATAAACAGTATACGCAAGCTCTAAGAATTATGAGTAGTGAATTATTGCAATTAATTACTTCTCAATCTCAGTGTGAGACATAACTAAAAATTAAACGTCTAAGTGTTGAGTAGGTAATCCACAAAAAAAATATTACTGACCTGACGTAATCATCAATAGAGCCAAGAATTTATCTTCACATAAGATTGTGATTCAAACACAGTTAAAAGTTAAAAATCACGTTTACGTTGTTTCTTAAGGTTAACTTTTTAAAAACTTCTCAAAAATAAATTAATAATGTCCTGTTTAAAAGAAAAAAAATGATGAATCAACTTCCAACATCGCAAATAACAGTTTCAATAATTTTCCATATCAACGACATAGGATTACACAAATAACACTTATTCATCTCTAAAACAGCTACAATATTATACAAACTTAAAAAAAAAATTGAATCACAATTAGAAAAACCAATGGAAATTTTTCAAAAAATTTTAACTTTTCATCAGAACTCAACTAAACAATCGATAACATATTATGAGTAATGAGGAAGATATTTTAATGTGATTTTTATACAATTTAATTGATAATAAATATTAATGATAACAATTTATCAACTACAATAAAGATAAAAATAAAAAAAGATTATTTTAAAATAAAAAATATGAACAGTTTCCCAATATTATGATTTCTTTTAATATAAAAAATACTTGTAGAAAAGAAAAAAAATTTAATAATTATTTTATTGTAAAAAATAAAATAAGGGAATTTAAAAAAAAATAAATATAGGTAATTTAAAACGATAAAAGAAATTTTTATTAAAAGTTCAATTCGAAATTCATTACTTACAAGCTGAATTTGAAATAATCTGTAGAATTTATATCGGGTGATTCAAAAATGACTAGATTCAAAAGTTTTGACTCGCGTAGTTCACTACTACCAAATTCGGTCACCAGCAATGTCACCGGTGTTGTTAAAAATGGATACATTTACTGGTGTGGAACGCGCTCGTTGTGTTCTTGGTTTCACGATTTGCAGTTACCGACTGCAGTTGCAACGTAATTTTTGTAGAGTACGGTAAGGATCCTCCTAATAGGCACAAAATTTACTCTTGGCACAAAACCTTCGTCGAGACAAGTTGTTCTGTTAAACGTATAAAATCGGCAAGACGCCCACACGTCCCTGAAGCTGCTGTGGAACAACTTAGAGAAAGCTTTGTACGTAGTCCGAAGAAATCAACTCGACGTGTGTCACGTGAGACTGGCATTGCACAAACGACTGTTTCCGCCCGCCCACCAGAGCCGTAACTAAACATAAACTCGGCTCCGAGGGGTGCCATAACCTCTAACTATCTCGTCGGGAACACAAAAGTTCCCGCCAGATAACCGGGGCTCGGTCTTTTAGGCGCCATGCCTCTAATGAGGGGACCCCAAAGGATCCCCCCACGGGGACCCGGTCTTTATGCCTTGCCTCTAATAGGGAATCCCCGAAAGGATCTCCCACCGGGACTAGGTCTTACTTTCCCCCAACTGAACTGCAAGAGAGTCCCCATCCGATCATCGTAAGCGGGAGACCAAGGCCTCCCACTCTCTCCCGGATGGGGGTGTCCCTCAGATATACCATGATGTTCCTACGAAGAAGCAGTTCCAGATGCCTGGAAACAAACGACTGTTTGGCGCGCACTACGTGAACGATTACTTGAAGCCGTACAAACTAATCGTGGTTCAACACATTACAGCAGATGACAAAGTTGTTCGGCTGCAGTTTTGTGTGAAAATGATGGATAGGATTGCAGATAACGATACATTTTCAAACAATGTAATATTTAGTAATCAGTCAACGTTTCACATCAAAGGTAAATATTTTTTGTGCTCTAAGCAAACAAAGACTACGCCCCGTTCTTCTTCCGGGAGGCAACCGCAAATAGTATCGTTCATATGGACATGCTTCAAAATTTTCTAATTCCTCAGTTAGACGATGATGACCAGGATGGACGCAATTACTATCAGCAAGACGGGGCACCACCTTACTACCACCTAGCTTTTGTTGAAAAAGATAAAGTGCAAGATTTTCTTGATACTCGATTCCCAGGTCGGTGGATTGGTCATGAAGATCCAACTGCATGGCCTCCTCGATCCCCAGATTTAAAACCCTTTCTTGTGGGGTTTCATTAAAGATCGACTTTACGTACCCCCTTTGCCTGCTGATCTTGTTGAGCAAAGAATTCGAAATAACACCGCAGCCGCAGAAATAACACAATACTTACTGATTACAGTTCGGAATAAAATCGACTTCAGGTGGGATATATGTTTCATTACAAATGGAAGCTATATCGAACCAACAAGAATGTTGGATGACAAAATTGATGCGTTTTTCTATGAAATGAGATCTCAGCTGAATCTGTAAGATATCTCAATAAATTGTTCTACGCTTTTAAACTGCGTAGTATTTTTGAATCACCCGGTATATTACAATAATATTTACAGTGAAATGTATAAAAGCAGAATAATAACGGATTTAATACAAACCTAAAATTATTCTATGGTCAAACAAACAATAATTTTTAAAAAAACCGAAACAATACACATTTATTACAAAACACTTTTACCAGATATCCAACAAAATTCATTTCTATCTAATCGATTTTTTGGACACAATTTTCAAATTATCTACATAAAAGTTTCCTGGAATACAACCTGTTATTTAACCATACGAAAAATATATTTTGTTACATAAAAATATCACTACATATTATTTGTAACGTTTAATCTAATTAACCGTGCCGTTATTCAAATCTTTATTGGGAAATAAACCCTTCATAAATACGAGAATTAAAAATAGACAATCGATTAGCACAAAATGTTCATTATAATTTCTTTTAAATGAATGTACAATTAAAAATATTTTAATTGTTCTTTAAGATGAAGATGTGTTTGTGTAGTGAACTGATTAGATGCAAGTTTTTTCTGGGGCTTAAGAGAGACCAATTTTGGGCTGTTAATGTTAATTCAAATTTATTTTTTTCTAAATTAAATTCAACATTACGTTTTATTAATCGATTATTATGATGATGTCTGCAATATTATTATTATACCATTCCTTTACGTCCGATCAGAAACCGTTTTGTTTTATCAGTTTCCATTGGTGGAACTATCTATACGAAATATTGCCAAATTTTAACCTTCTGGTGTTACTAGAAGGTCTTCTACTAGCAGTGACAAGGACTCTGGTTTTTATACCTTGATATATAATGTTCATTACTGAGATAAAAAAAGTTAAAATCGTTATGAAATAAAGGTAAAAACGAAAAGACAGCAAACAGGAAAAACAAATTCTATCAGTTATAATAAAATAATACGGAAAATATTGTGAGGTATTTTTAATAAAGACTACATAAGCTTTCCAAAACACTGGTAAGAAGTCCGTAATTGTCCAATTTTAAAAAAGTACGACTCCATTGAGGGACAAAAATCAAAGAACAGCTATAAAGAAAAATACACAATCAGACAAGAAACGTTTTCTTTGAAAATTTGGAATAAAAAATCATATATATTTCATACATAAACAGCACGAGGTCGAGTTAAGATGGAAAAACCTACATTTATCGTCCAATTTTGGAAGTATGATGTGCTTCGAGAAACGAAAATTGCACAATATAGTGTAATGCTATAAATAAAAAAACCGAACCTATTCCAAATATTTAAGAAAGAATCACTCGTCACAGTTTAGAGCCATCATTACTTTGGTGACATTATAGAAAAACCCCACATTAATTCACTGAAACAGCTACACAATAGTAATAGTTTAAAATCATCCACGGATTAAAAAATCTACGGTTTACAAACTGCACCACAAAATGGCAAATAAAGAAAACCGATTAATGTGAGAAAAATATTTACTTTATTCATTTATTACCAGAAAGAAATTTACATATCTCGATACATTAACGAAAAATACACAAGACAAAGTAAATCCTACTGAGGGAAATATAATTGCCTGGACGCAAGTCTGGTTGAAAACTTAACCAAAATTACAATCATAAAAATACATATAAAATTACTCATAAACAAACAAAAGGTATACGTCAGCCAAATTATTTATGAGTAAATTATGTGTAATATTTATAATCTTATAATCATTAAATATGTTTAATCCTTTGATAATTTAACACTCCTTAACCCTAGAAATGGTAAACGTCGATAATTCGACGGCATAGTCCGATCCACAAAGTGATAGCGTCGAACTGGTCGACGTATATAAAATTCGATAGAACAATCTGGATATTGATCCGATCCTACCGATGTTATATGTTATAAAACAGTTTTTAAAAGTGTATTCTTCTTTGGGAAGTTGATATATTTAAACTTATTTATTTTCATAAGTTTATGACTAAAAAAGATGTATTCCAAATTTAAAAAGAATAAATTAATTCAAAACTTTTAAATTCAATCTAAACAACGAATCAAAAAAATTACAGCAAGACATCCAGAAAAAAAGACTGGCATTGTATTCCCTTAAATTACTAGAAAAATTCGTAACGAATTCCTGTCCACTTTGCGCTGATAAAAAGATAATAAAAATCAGGGGAAAAAGCTACCCTGGTTATCTTATACTAACTTGATACTTAAATTTAATTTATGAATAAATTGAAATGTATAAGTTCAATACCCTATTCTACTTCAATATACCGAAAATAAAATTATATTCCTTAATTTTAGGAATAAGTGGTGCTGAATATATATTCTAAGGAGAATTATAGCAATTTGTTTCTATCGACATCGAAAATTTAAACCACAATTACTCCGATTACTGGAAATTAGATACTGTAATGGAAAAAAATTGATATATCATTTTTTAATTTTTTTTTTAAACGGATGTGGTGGTCTTTTCCCTGTATCAAACGACCGAAATTTATCCGACGTCTATAAAGGTACAGGTCCAAATGTTTGCTTTTATACATAACGGCAAGATAAATTACCGTTGTATATAAAAACAACAATGTCCTTTTAAGTGCGCGAACCATGAAACCATTCTTATTTATATATATATATATATATATATATATATATATATATATATATAATGTAAGTAGTTATATTTGCAAAATTAAATTTATAATTTCATATTGAAATAATTATGAGAATACTGATATTTTTTCAATTACATAATTTCTTTATTCCTGATCAAAATTTAGAAAGCTCGGTTGACATGCAGGCTGAAGATGGATTGTTGGACCGGTGGGCTGCTTTTGGCTACCTACGACATTATATCGCGTGCGATACACTATTCCCTCAAGTGTACTATTAGGAATGCGAACTATACTTCAGGTATAATGAGTTTAAGTAACGGCTTTTTCAGATATCCCAGGTGAACTACTGCGCATCTATACTTTTCTAAACTTTGAAGAGCAGTAGTTATTAATAATAACAAATCTGTGAAACGAACGAGTGAATAGTTAAAACTTGTCAAGAAAAATAGACTGTGTTTGTAAAATTATTGTAATTTTTTTTTTGGCAAGTTAACAGTTAGTTAATTGGTTTGATGCTTCTTTACATTTCTTCCTCTCTTGTGTTCCTGTTCTTTTCTTTCTATAGTTTAATCTCAACGTATTTACTACATTATCCAATATATTTTTCATACATTCCAATTTTTCTTTCAGTATAATTTTTACCTGTAATAACATCAAATAACTAAACACAGAAATCTTAATATTCGACCGAACCATTTAAGTTCATCTCTTTACAAAACTCAACCACAAATTTCTTCCCCTCTTCCAACCGCCATAAAACCTCTTAATTTCATATTTTATCGATCCACCTAATTTTCAATATTCTCCTATAATACTGCATTTCGAAAGTCTCTTTTCTTTTCCATATTGCTGTTACTATTGTCATTTCACTGCCATAAGCATTGTATTTCATGTAAATATTTCCAAAAATCTTTTTTAATTATTAAACAACAACGTACGAACAACTTATAAAACCACCAAAAAAAATGATATTACCAAAACGGTAGAGCTATATTTAACTATATTTTATTGAAAAAATAAATTTCTGTTAAAAAGAAATCAAATTTTCGCAAATATAAATCTAAGTTAACGATAATGAACGATTTTAAACACTACGCAAAGCGTACAGCAATTTATATATAGCTTTCTTAGAATTAGATAACAAAGTAATTTTATTTAATGAGAATGGTCGTATTTATCCATACGACAACGTAATATGCAACGTAAATATGTTAACTTAAACAAAAGTAATTCATCTGATAACAGTGATTCGTACGAACTGTCGCAATTCATACGCTATTTTTTTGTAAAATTCGTATCCGAAAATCATTTATTGGAAGGCGGTAAAAATATAATAGTTCAAATAAAGAATATTTATAAAAAAAATGTCAAAATAAAATGTTTCAGTTTTTTTTTAACGAAAATAATACATAATGATTTTTGTATTATTATTATTACTATTAACAGCAGTTATTATTATGTTATACCTGTAACTGAGATAAAACTAACAGAATGTATCATGATAAATTACAATAATAAGAAAGAAAAATTACAACGCATAACATGATGTAATTAACATAAAACCGCTATCGCATCTAAATAATTATTATTATTATAACAGTAAACAAGCGAGCGACAGATTTCGTAAGAACAATGAGCAGAAGTTAAATGTTTGAGAAACACACATCAACACGCATTACTTTAACGAAGGTCAACGAAATGAAATTCGTGTTTCTATTACTTTTCCTTGTATCGCCCAGACAAATAACTCCTAATAAAAAAAACCCGAATACTATCAATCACTATCGGGAAAATCTACTGACCAGGTTAGCAACTCCTCTATACTGAATCTCAATTCTTGAAAAATAATCCACAGTATATAATGATTACCGCAATTATTTACCGTGAAACTTAGATTGCTGTAATAATTATAATATTAAATATCCAACTGGAAATTCGTAAGTATTCATAAACACTTTTTTATAATCAGTTATTAAATGATTAAAGATATCTTTTTTCAAGCAAAAAAGTTTAATTAAAAAAAAAAAATTACGAAATTCTTTTATAATACATTTAAATAAATAAAAAATCACTAAATGTTTTATCCGACACAAATTATTACTAGATGTATATTTAAATGCAAATCTTAACTTACGAATCTGAAGTTAGATTGAACATAAATATATTGTTTCAAATAACAGAAACTATTATTAAAAACAATCCAATCACCTAAAACAGGTGACCCTGATCATGATGATTAAAAAATTAAGAAATAATAAAAATTACGAAACATTAAATAAATAACAAATATTTTATTCAGAAAGGTTCATAAAGAATGTATTTATTTTAAGATCACGTCAAGTGTGTGCAGGTATGCTACTCCAGAGTAAAAAAAAAACAGAACTCTACCAGTATTTACACGGAAACCAATAAAAGACCTTGATACATCAAAGTAAAGAAAAAATATTTTTCATTCACCTGCCGAGAAAATACAAGTAAAAAATAAAAAAATAAATCGATAACAATACTTATTTAGAAAAACTAGAAAAAAGGCGGGCCTACGTTCCTTACTAACAGCAATATAAACTTTTACAACGAAAAGCTTCAAAATCCTGAACATTTTTAGCTGTTTCTTAAGTTGTGATTTTTTTAAAACAACTCTAACACCAATGTTTTCCCTTTTTATCCCCAAAACATAAATATAATTTTAGATAAAGCGCGGCGCACCACCACTGGTCAGCTCTGCGCCGATAGCAGCTAAAATAAAAATTTGATGTGGACACCACATGATTTCCTTGACCTATTACATTACATATACACATTTCTTTAAAATGAAAAGTACATAAAATTTTATTCCACTAATATCTGATTTTTTTAAAATTGTTATTATTGAATGTAGATCCTTTTTTTACAATCAGAGGTTAATAATTATTAGTAAATCAATATATTTAAATTAAAAAAAAAGGAGATGAAGTCGGATTCGAACCGATGTGCCTTCCACTTGTAAGATCCAAATATTTTATTAATTAAAACTTTATTTTTAACTCTGGAACCGATGAAGGTACCACGTATACCACTTATGATATATTGTTGAAAAGCTCTCATCGAGGGCTAATTACTGCAGTTAAGAAAAAGTCCAAAATCCAAACTTTTTGAAATTTCGGCTTTTTTGGAAATTTTCGGTCAAGTCGATTACAATCAAAAGCGGAGGTGCAGAACAAGATGTTACAACAGTCCTAGATCCAAAATTGCAACATTCTACGGCTAATAGTTTTTGATTTATGCGAGATACATACATACGTAGGCACGTAAAGACGTCAACGCCGAAACTAGTCAAGATGGATTCAGGTACGGTCAAAATGGATATTTCCATTGAAATGTGAAAACCGAAATTTTTCGCGATTACAATACTTCCTTTACTTCATACAAGGAAATGCGAGCACATACAACAAATAAACAAACCCGCCCACCATCCTTTTTTATGGGAAAGAATAAATGATTTTATTTAATTATGATTAATTGGTGAGAAAATATTTTTATTATACTGATAAATAATTTATTATTTTAAAATTTGAGTGAATGTGATTGATCGATCAAAAGTGATGAAGACTAATTAAAAATGTAATCAATATTACTTTTAATGATATATAATTTGTTCTAAAAAAAAACGTAATCAAATATGTATCACGTAAAATTTCAGATTAAGTACCGTATATAATTGTTTTAGTTCTGTAAACATTTTTATGACTTTTTGACGTGAAAATGATATTTTGACATGTAATTGTGAAACCGTTAACGAGAGCATAAAAATCCATTAAAGTATTATCCCTAGATAAACAAGGATTTATTGGCTCAATTTAGCATAATTTAATTTTAATACATTCATATTTATAAAAGTAATCGTCAGGAAAATAGTGGAAATAACTTATATAAGAAGCAGAACAGACCCGATTTCGTTCGGTAAATTACAATACCATACTAATTTTACACATCGTAAATTAATTCGTTTTATTCTTTTGTACTAATAAAGATGTTTCATGCATATGGTAAATTAAATGTAGATAATAACGTACCATCCACTTGCAGTACGTGTGGAATAATAATTAAAAAAAAAAAAGAAATGTTATATGAATACTGAAATAATAACCTATGATTGTAAAACACAATTCCAAAAAAAATGCAATACTATAAAATTTGTTTTTAAAATAATTTTTTTTAATTTCAAATAGTACGAATGACAATCGATTCGTATCATGACCTTTTTTTAAGAAATCAATAATATAGAAAACGCATACAGGGTTAAACCTATAGCAAAGAGTGGTAGCAGAGCGGGAACGAATGAAAAGATGAAAAAACAGCCTACAGATACTAAAACGCGTTCAGCATAGTATTAACCCTAATAACGTTTCATTAGGGTTGACTTTCCCCTATTATAGGATATGTTAATTCAGAGCACCATGATTGAGAACGCCGAAGTTAGGTTTTTATTTATATTAATTTTAATACCTACATATTTAACCGGCCTATATTTTTACTGACTGCGGTTTAATATAATTATTAGCCATGTATACATCTTCGCACCTAAATATTTTCATTTAATATTAACAACTATACAATACAGATTATGATAATGATCTAAAAAACAAGAAGGAAATTCGTGTAATTATTAACTAAATTAAGAATGGATAAAACTTAAGGCCAAAACTCAAGGTTATCATTTACTCTCTTACTTCCTCAACTTTAAGCACTAAACATAGTTTTTTTTTTTTTACACTAATTATTTACTATATAACAATCGAATTTTTTATAATGGGAATACGAAAATGTTTAATTAAAAATATTACCTCTGATAATTAATTGAACTTAGAACCTTCCGGATAAACAGTTAACATTTCATCTAGTTACATTCAGAAAGAAAAAAATAGAAACTCAACAACCAATCCTGATGTAATAGCTTCTGGATACTGAATTTAATTAAGACGAAGAACAATGTTACAGATACATTCGCTACAAGAACAAGGAAACACCTGCCACTGGGCACCGAATTAATAAAGCTGCACTAAATATCTGAAGGATTCGAGAATATTAAACGTATCAATAAAACAAAACCTAAAAATAGTTTTAAAGGAAAAAAAAGGAAAAAGATCAGAAATGGCAAACGAATTTTTTTTGTTACGATTAAAATAAAAAATGGAAAATATTTCTCTACCAATTAGATGAGAATTAAAAAAGTACGATCCAAAAATAATAGGAGTTTTAAAATTAACACATATTTAATCGTTTCTACACACATATGATATTCTGAACGGTAGGTTTTATCTAATGAACCTATATTGGTTTGTGGCGTGCAAGCAGTTCGAAACCTTTTCCTGTAGTGAATGTATTGTAACGAGGAAAATTCATGGATGGATGGATTTATGTCGTTAATTAGAACCCAACCAAAGAATGAAAGCTGCGAATATAAAGGAACGTTTATCATATAACCTGCCCGGCCGAGTTTCGACTGATCATTTTCGAAAGATACGCAAACGCTATCTACTCCATTCCGACAAGAACTGATTTAATCGAACAAAATTTATAAAATCGTATGATTCAATTACATAAATTTAAAAAAATAACATAAATAGAATACTGAAAAAAATTAATTTCCATACCTTTAAAAATAACAACAAAAGTTTACAAAAAATTGAAACCCCTTTATTAAAATTTAAAGCTGTCGATTTCACGTTTTCATCTCTCGGCTTTCATTTCCTGGAGCATTTTAATTAAAAAATACATTATGATATACCAAATTCAAAATACAACTACGTATTATACACTATAATTACGTGAATAAAAGAATAGCCGTAGCTACCTGTGGACTCGTGACCTGATCAAGCAGCATCAGATATCTCTCGTTCAAATAAAACGAAAAATCCGATAAAACTTGCTAGAAATGAGTAAATTATATCACCTGAAATGCTTTAAACTAAGGATTAAAACAGCCTTTCTCTACCTGGGGGTCACAAAACTGGCCTACAATGTTATACGTAAACAATACTGGGAATCATTTTATGAGGAAAAATATAATTTATTATAAACATTTTAATTACATATAAAGTACACATGTAAAGAAAATAAAGATACGGTTGCGTTTTTTTTACTTCCTTGTAGTACAAGGAAGTATTATAATCGCGAAAAATTTCGGCTTTCAGATTTCAACGGAAAAATCCATTTTAACCATCCTTGAATCCATTTTGACTAGTTTCGGCGTGACGTCTCTACGTACGTATGTATCTCGCATAACTGAAAAACGATTGGCCGTAGGAAGCTGAAATTTTGGATTTACGACTGTTGTAGCATCTAGTTGTGCACCTCCCTTTTGATTGCAATTGATTTGAGCAAAAGTGTCCAAAGAAGCCCAAAATCCAAAAACATTTGGATTCTTAACTGCAGTAATAAGCCCTCATTGAGAGCTTTTCAACGAATATATCATATTTTCATTGGTTCCCAAGTTATAGCCAAATAAAATGTTAATTAATGAAATATTTGGATGTTACAAGAGGAAGGCACATCGGTCCGAATTAGACTTCATTTCCTTTTTTTAATTTAAATATATTGATTTATTAATAATTATTAACCTCTATTGCAAAAAAAAAATTATGATATATAATTCAATTACAAAAAAAAAAGTGGAAAAATATCAGAAATTATTAATGAAATAAAATTTTATGTACTTTTAATTTTAAAAAAATGTGTATACGTATTTAATAGGCGCACACGAAAGTCATGTGGTGTTCACATCAGATTTTTTCATTTAAAAGTTTCTCCATACGTGGTGTCAGAAAAATACGAAAGGAAATTGTTTTCAAGTGATAAAAGAACACCTATAATTACTTTTTAGGGCAACCATAAATGAAAAATCCTTTTCATAGAGGTAATACTTGGCGAAAAAGATTATTTTAATGCTTCTACGAATAAATTTCCATAATCCCTTCGACGAGCAAGCCAAAGAGTATCTGAATCTTTAGATGTGAATTACAGTTGCAGCGTTTTATCGGTAGACATTTCGATGAGCCGGTCGTGAATCTCAGGCGGTAAACGCAGCTACAACGTTTTCCACTAAATGGATTCAGTACCTATCTCTTCGAGGAATCATATTTATCTTCCGGGATACACCTCTCCGGCTGAATTTTTTTTACGTTCGAACATGACGCTCTCACAGCGAATATTATGCAAGCAGACCATATTACTAAGAGCAAGTACACATTAAAGTTGGAACTTGTAAATTGCTCATGTTTTTATACTTCATACATGCATGTTCATACCCGTCGCTATCAACCCAGTTAAATAGTTTATAGAGTCCATTCGCTTGAGGTGTCGCGAAATATTCATTATATATACATATATATTTTTTTTTTACTTTTTGGGGGTCGTGGAGCTAAAAAGGTTGAAAATCTCTGAATTAAAGGGACACATCCGTTGAAACTGTTTATGTGCAATAATGTAAGTGGTTTTAACCATTCATTAAGAAAAGTAAAGACAACATGATGATGTAGAAAACGTATACATAAATATACACATGATAATTCTAAAGATGTAATCAAATTTATTGCTGAAGTACAGTAAAATGGTCGTAAAAATTATTTAAATAAAAGTATCTGGGCTAGCAAGTAATTAAAATAGATAACTACTAGAACAGATCATCTACGTTCTAATTCCCAGCAAGAAGCTACATTTTTTTGCCTATCGATTCATCCATCTTGTTTTTCTAATGAAATATGTGTGAGTAGGATGGATACCTCCTGGATTGTAATACTAAAATAAACTATATCTTTATACAATTATGAACTAGATATTTCATATTATAAATACGTGTTATAATACTGACGATTCATTCATTGTGCAATCAAATAATCTTTAAATCCTTTATAATTAATTATTTACCAAAATAAATCAGTCAATAACAACAACCTTTTTTTATGTTTCACATAAATCTCCTCCCCATAAAAAAACTATAAAATTACAAAATAAATTATTCTAATAATATTAAATTTTAACATAAAGAAATTAATTATGGATAAAATGTGTAAATTATAAAATATTAATTAATACGGTTACTGCAGGAAAATTCTGAATCTTGAATATTTTATAAGTCTGGAGATACGAGGTACAACTAAACTACAGGAAAATAAAAACTAAAAAAAAAACCATTATCCACAACAGGCGTTACATAATAATGATGAAATAAAAATAAAATTTGATCATTAGAATGCAGTATTGTGTGTTAGTTAAGAGCAAATACTTCAAGTAAAGTACTTCTGCACTCCCGATTTAAACTAACGTATAATAATACTTCTCCTTAGAGCTGCTACAAGTATAAATTCGTTCGTAGCAGAAAACTTAAATTTAAATCAATTTTACCGTTAAATTCCTGTTAACAGCAACGGTATTCATAATTACTGAATACTAAAGATTAAATGGCGGAGTGGTAGCGTCTCGGTCTTTCATCCCGAGGTCCTGAATTCAAATCCGGGTCAGGCAAGATCATATTTTCATACGCTACAAATTTCCATCGGGCTAATAACCATAGTAGTTGCCCGTAAAATTAAAAAAAAAATATATATATATATATATATATTAATTCCGGCATAACATGCTAAATCATCACAGTCTAAGGCGATCAATTTTTATTATTATTTACATTAAAATAATATTTTGAGATAAAACTTTATTGCAATGTAAAATTAAATAGAAATGTATAATATCAAAAACCGTCGCACCGAGAATAGTTTGTACTAGCCGACTATTTTTCAAATGATTTATAAATCAGTTTTTCTGAAAAATCTTCTAAACAAGATGTATAATAAATTTGGGCTCATTATTAGTTTTAATATATGAAATTAAATAAATATTTCGCTGGTAAAAACAACCATCCAATGGAAACATTTTAGCTTTGTACATAACTGGCTTAACTCATTTTAAAATATTCATTCTAGAAGTAAAAAGAACAGAGCGTAGTTTTTTTACTTTTCTAAAAGTTTTTAGAAAAGTTACAGTAAACTTTACCATTTTATTATTCTTATGATATAAAGAATCCATAAAATACATAATTACAATATATTGACTTACGACGAAAATCAATAAGTAAATAATAAATACAAATAAATTCAGTAGGTTTCGCTAAAAGCAATTTGTTTCTATTTTTGTAATCTACAATAAAATTATTAATAAACACAAACAAAAATTATATAACACTTTACTAAAAGTAATTCATACATAGTGCAAAAATGAAAACTTGTTTCGTATAAAGATAAGACAGCTGTTCCTAAAAAAAAAAATAAGACATCTTTCTCGGACAGTATAACTTATAAAAGAAATTTCTTAAGAAAAGATAATTATTAAAAAAAAAAGGTGAAGCCGAAATCAAGACTATGTAATGTGATGCATGTATATAGAATTATAAGATTCACCATTGTCTCTACCGATGCTGTGTATTATATACATAACGTATATTAGGTCTGAAAGGTTTAAGATGAAATATTTCGATTTTTGATGATTTTATTAACGGTGCTGCATATTTGTACACTTAAAACATACCCGCCCTACAGAGAACCAAATATCATCTAACGTGACGCATACATATAGAATTTCCGGATTCCCAGTGTCCCTACCTAACCGCCGGACGACGAAAAACGTTTTATTGTCAATTTTCAGACCAATTTTTTGTAACCTACCCGGCTGGTCTAGTGGTGAATGCATGCGTCTTCTCTAATCAACTGATTTTGAAGTCGGAAGTTGCAGCGCTCAAGTCCTAGTAAAGGCAGTTACTTTTATAAGGATTTGAATACTAGATCGTGGATACCAATGTTGGATTTCAATTAAACACATATCTCAGGAATGTTTGAACTGAGATTTGACAAGACTACACTTCATTTACAATGATACATATCATCCTCATTTATCCTCTGAAGTTAATACCTGAACAGTAATTTCCGGAGGCTAAACAGAAAAAAAAGACCAATTTTGTGCCTAAAAACCTTTTTCAAAATCATGGTAACACCGCGAAAAGCAGCTGCGATCGCAACAAGATTTACTTATCGGATTAATAGAAAAAAGTTATGTACCAAAAAATATATATTTTTTTGGCATATATATATATACATATATATGGGTCGAATCAAACCTCCTTTTTTGAATTCTGTTAAAAAGAAGTACATTATTTCAACTGATTTTCAGCATAAACTGAAATAATATAACAAAAAAATAAAAATATATATTTTTTAACATCATTTTCAAAAAAGCAGAATCATATATTTCTCATATATTCTATATATTTATCTGAAATATTCTGAGTTCGAATTACGGTCTGGTTTTGCAATTTTTACAAGCTGCAAATTTTATATACATAATTTAAAAAAAAACCAAAAACCATAAATAATATAAACTTTTATAAATAATAATAATAATCAAATACACAGATTAAATTTAAAATTAGTTTACGTCAAAAATTCGTAAAAAGAAGAACAAGATTGATTTGCCACATACTAAAATAAAATGTAAAAAGATTAAAGCAAAGACTAAAAGTAAAAAAAAAAAAAAACAGAAAATCGTCGATTTCAAATGTATACTGACTATAAAAGATTAGCAGAGAAAGGAAAGAATATATAAAACAAAATAGTAACAACGACGACGACAAAACTGTTGAAAATCACTTTGCTGTAAGCCGTTTACATTAATGAATACGTAGAAATTGTTTATAAATGTTACACCTTAATTTATTTTAGCCTTAACGAGATTAAACAGTTGGCAGGAAACTTCATACTTTTCAAATAACAACGATTTTAATTTATTAATTCATTTATTATATATTACTAATAATACTGATACAAATCGATAAAATTACCAGTTAACTATTTATTAATTTTTTAAAGAAGATAAATCATTTTTCTAATCATATCTTATTATTATTACAGTAACATGCAAACTCGCTGAAATGTAACCATGCCGTGCACGGTTAACAGATGCATGCATCTGTAACGATCGTATACATTAAAGGTTATCAAATTTCCGTAACTTAGCCGATTACGATTTTTTTTCTTAAATTTTTTTTTGGACTTAACTAAATAAAATCCTTCCCATAAAAATATAACCACACCCATACGCGATCCTAATCGATTAAAGAGCATTCTGACATAACCTTTTATAATGTAATGATGTATTAAATTTAACATTTATTAAAAAAATAATAAAATTTAATATTTATTTTTGTTTAAAAAAAGTATTCTTTCAAAAATATTACATTCAAAAAACAAAAGAGAAAAAGTAAATAATACACTGTGACCTAATGGTAATATAATATCGGAGAAATCTCCTGCTCGTGCAAGATATTTCAATAATTATTAAAATAATAATATCCTTTAACTGTACTATAAATGTAATAAATCATCAAGATTTATTAAACAACTATCATACGGTAAGATTATTAAAGGCTGCGTAAAACTACAACCCTAAAAAACCTGAAAGTCACTACCAGTTATAAAGACAAAGATGACTTCATAAAAAAACCTGATGCGACCAGCTCATGACTTTCACAAATATACAGTCTCTTTTGATACAGTAATTATTAAATTCATGAATACTGTTAGAGTACTTAAAATAAACTAGAAACGTGTGTTGAGCTAATTACATTAAAGGAACTGGTATTTCTTCATTAATATAATTACACAATTTAAAAAAAAAACTATATAAAATTACAAAAACGCAACTAAAAAGAATATTTTTAGTAATAATAATACGTGAAGGAATACACACAAAAATTACCTAATTTTAAATTAAGCCTAAAAATTACGAATACTCATCGGAATAACATGTAAAAACCTACATACATAGTTAAATTTGGACGATGTATTTTTTTTACGTATGAACAGATAGGGTTTTTACTTGATTTCGAACTTGCAAATAAAATATTTTTTTTCAAAAGTCATACAAGTTTCAGAAAGTCACGTAAAAGAAAAACAGCATCCTCCAAAAAAAGAAAAATATTTACAGCCTCAAATACTTATACCATCACAACTTTTATTAAGTTGACATTTTACTAAACTACCGTTTTCTTATTCATTACGTTCTCAATTGAGAACGTAGGCTTTGTAATTACAAAGCTAAACTAGCAAAGTAAACAAAATTAACGTAGAGATTTAGGCACCGTTGCATTTTACTTGGTATCGCAGCCTGTTTGGCAAAAAGCAAAAGAAAACAAATAAACGAAGATTTGGCACTCATCGTTCTATGATTGGTAAAACCTGGCAGAACTTTTGTAGTCTCAACACTTCAAAAATAATCCGTTTCATAACTATTTTACGTGTTCTAAAAGCGGCTAATTAATGATAGTGTTTTCACAATTACTTTTAAACTTCATTTCCTTTTTTGCTTTTGCATTATTTTGAACTTTTAATTATTTCATCATTACTTATACATGTATCAAATAAAACGACTTAAAAAATAATTATAATACGAGTATAATGACTTTGTTATAATAATTATAACTATTATTTAATTTTAAAATTATAATACACGTTATACAATAACACGGTACATACGTATTAGCCTGTCGACCAAGAAATTGCAAACTTTTGGGTTATCGTTAATATTACCCGATATAACTGCTATATTAACATTTTTATAACCATTTATATTTATTTTATAAATATAATTTAACCACACTTAACCTACGCTCGTTAACCTTGACTAATTATAATACAGTAATGTGTTGAGTATGTAAATAATAAATTCAGTAATTATTGCAATTATTTATTCATTTAAATAATCAAAACATTATACTATTAATTAGTCGAGGTTAGCGAGCGTGGGTTAATTTTATCTATAATTATAAGCAGCAATCTTTTACGTTACTGTTAAATAATATCACCCGATGTCAAAAAATATGGATCTGCTGTTCAAAAGAATAACATATTCGTAATCATAAAGTAAAATAGGTCTGGAATCGATCATTTTTAGACAAAAAATCTTTTCAAACTGTGGTACCATCTAAAAAGCACAAGTGACGACATTTAAATAAGTACTATTTTAATAAATTCAAACATTAAAGTGTTGGGAGGGGAGAAATAATGAATAACATCCCGATTTTTTTTTAACATAGAAGTAATAAGGGTTTTTAAGCCATGCTATTACATTGTTAGGGATGTAGGATGTAGGGGGTATACCGAAATGAAACGACATTAGACACATTAGATAGGGAATCTTGGAGAGTTGCATCAAACCAGTCAAATGACTGAAGACAAAAAAAAATTAAATTAGAACTTCCACTCCCAAAAGTATAATACCTAACGATAAAATAGTAGATGAAAAAAAACAAGTAAATAACCGATGAAAAATTCAAATAATGTTGAATTACATAATCCTACTATAGTTTTTTAACTTAAGATTTATAAAATAAAAATTAGTAATAATTCTAAAAATAATAATCAAATCTGTTTGACTAAAACTATGAATAAATATTACTCTAAAAAAAATTAATATTGGTAAAAAAACCCAAAAAAACAGGTGATTAAAGTACAATTACAATAGAAATAAAACTTAAAACAGGTTACATCTAAATGCACGATTTATGATATAACTTTTACAACATAAAATTTCATTTTGAAATACGATAACGAAATATATATATATAATAATAATAAAGTTAATAAAGTTGTTACAGTATATGAAAATTTACAGAGCATGAAAAATTAGTAACACATTCAATCTAATGAATATGGATTGTACAAGGTATATTGAAATAAAACCACAAAAATGTAAAATACATTATTATCAACAAAATAAAATCAATAAATCGTACGGCACTACTCCAAATTAAAAATATTTTAACATCAGGAGATTAATATACAAATTTATAAATATAATTATAATAAATAATATCATTTAATTTATACAAATGAAAATAATCGTAAAGAAATGTTACGGAACGTTCTTGAACAGTAATATAGCAAAATATTTTCAAAATTTATACATATGTAACTCGTTCATTTTATTTGTACAATGAATAATATTTGCAATGAAAACAGAAAATACATCATTATTAAAAATAAATCATAATTATAAACAAAAATTATGAAATAATATTGCAACCACGCGTAGAACAAAAGAAATCAACAAGCGAGAACGATATAAAAAATAATTCAGACTGTACTATAAACAGAATATATTACGGCGGTTACATAAAATATTACAACAAAACAGAAGAAGATAAGTTGTAAAGCATCTCTTATAACGGAAAACGTAAAAGAAGTAATACTACTTACTACGGCAATGTGGAAAGATAGTCGGTATACGTTGTTACCACTTCACAATGTAATAAAATGACAGACCCAGACAGATGCTTCAAATAATTATTAATATTACAATACAGAAACACACTGAACAAACGACAATAACTTAAATTAACGAACAAATATATACCGAATAATAATCGTAAATATGTTTATTACAATTCACAGTTTAAATAAATTGCACACGAATAAACAATAATGAAAAACAAAAACATAATACAGACAACCACATATCAGACAGAACACGACCAGCAATGCGAACGGGACAACATAGACAAAGGCACTGTGGTTGACGCAGGTGAGCGGGGGAGGGGGAAACCAGACTGGTCTTTAGAGTGGGGGTAAAAAACCCCCAGTGAATGGCGTTAGTCGTTCTGCACTTTTATTCGCGGAGCTTTTATTTCGCGGATGCACGCCTTTCTTTTTGTATTACATACGTATCTTACGTAAAACTATGCACATAATCTTACAACCTACAACGTAACGTATATTAAAAAAAAAACCACCGTAAAATAATAATATTCACAAGTTTATTTTAAATTTACATTGAACATTTTATGTTAATAATATTATAACCAAAAATGTGCAAATAAAATATGTTGATCGCAAAAATCATATTAAAAATAAACCGTAATAATAAAATAACCTTGATAATAATTTAAAACAGAACGTTTCAAAATTATTTTAATTACTACTTTATTAGAACAATTACTAATTAATTAAATTAGAATTAACCTGAGAATTTCTTTTCTTTTTCTAATAATAATAAAAATCTAACTAAATTACATCTGATAAAAATTTAATTTAAAAAAAATAAAGGATTATTAAAGTGACGTGCAAAATATATTCCACATTACCACGAACACCAGATGTAAATTTGTTTATGAAACAACCGGATTGTTTATAAATTTTAGGAAACTAAACAATCCGTTTTAAAATACGTACCTTATATTTTAATTTATTTTATATGTTTTTCCATATTTAGCTCTTTTTTTTAAATTTGATTGATAAAATAACAATTATAAATAAACCCGAATGTAATATTTCAACTTTATGATTAGCCTAACACGATTGAATTTGCAAAGCCATCATCGTACAGATTACTAGTTTCGTTAACATTAAAACCGTCTAATATCAACAAAAATAGGCCAAGGGATTTTTTACTCTTCAGTATTATTATTAATTTTTTATACTTCAATATTATATTTTGTGCGATCGTGAGTTTAAATGATATTAACAAAATTTTTAATATTTTTCAAACGAATTATTTTTATAATTTTCGTAATTTTTTTTATATTCCAAGTACGTGCAAATTTTTTTCACCATTAGATTAATTTATAATCTTAAATCTTATTTTTCAATAAAAATTATCATTTATTAAATTTATTCAATAAGTTTATCATTTATACAATTCAAATTAAATATTTATAAAATACCGTTACAATAATGACATAGAACTAGTAGAAAACTTTAAATATTTGGGGGAAAACATCACGCACAACCTCCAAGAATATCCAAACTGGAATGAAAGAATAAATAAACTCATCAAAGCCACAATAAAAACACAAAACATCTATAACAAAAAATACATGTCCATAAACACAAAAATAAGACATTATAACTCAGTTATCCGACCAGATATACTTTACAGATGCGAAACCATATTTGGACCGTACCAGACAAAGTTTACCGACAAACCGGAAAAGATTGAAAGACAGATTCTACGACGATGCATCGGGAAAAAGACGGGATTTGGAGAATTATTCCAAACGAAGAGATTTACAAAACGATCATCCCGATAACTAATAAATTTAAAAAGAAGAGAATTTCCTTTCTAGGACATATTTTCAGAATGGAAGAGACCAGACTTATCAGACGGATAATCGAAGTTTTTTGGAACAAGAAAAAAGCAGACCGAACTGGTCTGCAGAAAGACATAGAGGAATTAGACATAACCCGTGAAAACCTAAAAACGAAAACCGGAAAATATGAGAAATTAAAAAATAAAGAAACAAGATTCCTATCAAAACCCAAGAAAACAATAAGCCGGGTGTACTCTGAACAAGAATGGGCAAGAAGATCTGAAACCCTTAGAGATTACTGGCAAAAAAGAAAAGCTGAAAAACAATAAATCAGCAAGAAAACTTAAGTGATCCATTATGTCTTAAAAGTAAAAAAAAAAAAAAAAATAGTTAATGAATAAATAAAAAAAATATACATATAAAGAGTGTCCCACGAAGAAACGTTCATGGCATGTTTTACTGGTGAAAATAATGAAAAGTTCATATAAAAATATGAACTGGAAATGTTTTGTTTTCGAGTTACGGCTAGCGAAGGATGCTATCCAGATTTCAGCTCTTCTAATAAAAAGAAGCTTAACTGTAATCTTTGGGAACCAAATTAAAGAATAAAGTTGGTCTAACTTAAGTAATTTGAGCAAGGAAGTAGGATAAAGCAAGTCGTAGAACTGTAAATCCAGTAGTTTTTAAGATATCCGACGTAAAACACAATATTCGGTAGAAAAAAAGTTGTTTTTACGTTTATAGTACAATAGCTTTGTTAAATGACTAATAAATGCGGAAGACTTCATAACAAAACTTCTAGAGAATTTAATTCTTAGAAAATTAATGTAAATACAGTCGATAAAAACTTTTAAAATTAGGTTTTTTATTAAACCAAATCAGTCGAAAAATAGACAGAAAAACGTATTATTCTTTTAATACTTAATAAACATTCTTTTTAAATACAAAAACGGTAATTCCTGAAAATAATTTTAAAAGGAATAGAAAATTTATCAAACAGTATTTTAGCTGTGTTTATTCAATAATTTGCACAGGTAAAACGAAATAATTTCGTAAAAAACTAAATTGAAATTAATGTTACTTTAGAAATATTTAAATAAATTTCATTTTCCGGCCTCAGTGGCGCGAGTGGTAGCGTCTCGGTATTTCCTCCGGAAGTCTTGGATTCGAATCCCGGTCAGACATGGCATTTTTATACGCTACAAAAATTTTCATTCATTTTATCCTGTGAAGTAATAACTAACGGTGATCTCGGAAGTTAAAAAAAAACAGGTTTGTAATACTAACGGCCGGTCAACAATTAAAATTGTGTACTTCGTTTGAATCTGTTGTCATAAATTTTTATACAGATAAAGGAAATGTAATGTTATCATAACGTAGTGTAAAAATGCCGTTTCAATTTTCTAACGAGGAATACACAGATATAATTTTTGTTTATCGATTTTGTAACGGAAATTCTGAAGCTGCTCGAATATCAAGATAGATTTCCTGAAAGATGGATTTCAAATATGAAAACTTTTTCTTCCGTGTATCACCATTTGCGAAAGAAACAGTCATTTCTAACGCGTTTGTTTTCTATAGAACGCTAAGTAAATAATAGTGTTAATGATGAACATCGTGTGTTTCAGCATTACCAGCTTAGTCCAGGCACTGGTACAAGATGAATTTCATGTCGCACTGGTTTGTCAAAAAACAAAGTATGGCGCATCCTACAGAAAGAAAATCTTTATCCTTTCCGTCTGCAGAAGGTACAAAATTTGCGACCAACAGATTAACCTCAGCTAATGTGGAAATTAGTTTCCTACCTAGATTTCACATTAATGTTTGGTGTGGCATTATTTATGACAAAATTTTGGGACCGTTTGTTTTCAATGAAAACCTTACGGGAGATGCATACTTTCATTTCTTGAAAAATAATTTTCCGGCTCTTTTGGAGGATGTATCTTTACCGACTAAATTGCTAATGATTTTCCAGCAAGGCGGTGCAACGCCACCTTTTTTTTTTGTAGCTAGAAATCGCTTGAATGCTAATTTCTTAAACCGGATTGAACGTGGTGGACCAATCGATCGTCCACCACGATTGCCTGACTTAACGTCACTCACCTCATTTGGGGGCCATATGAAAACGAAAATATACCAACTAAAGGTTAATAATAAAGAAAGGTTACTCATTAAATTGGAAACGCTAATGAATTTATACGAAATGAAACGGAAAGCCGCCGGAAATATTTTACGTCAGGTAGTGCTATGTACATTGTGAAGGAGGGAACTTCGAACAATTACTGTAATTGAAGTTAGTTATTCTGTTACAATTTATCATTTCATGTACAAGTATTTGTATTTTTTGTTTGTTTTTCTGTATTAAGAATAATAATAATAATAATATATTAAGTACAGAATAATAAGATTTTCTGTCTATTCTTCTTTAATAAAATATCGAATTTAAAATTCGATATTTAATAAGTTTTTATTTACTTTTTATCGGCTGTATTTACATTAATTTTCCCAGAAGTAAAACCTAAAAAAACTTGTTTTTCGACACTGAATTTTGTGTTTTACGTCGGATATCTTAAAAAATACTGGAGTATCAGTTCTGCGACCTGTTTTTATCCTATTTCTCAGCAAAAATTAATAAGAAACCACCAACTTTACTCCTTAATTTGGGTCCCATTTTACAGTAGGGCTTTGTTTTTATTAGAAGAGCTGAAATCCTTGCGAAATTTTTCGAAAGGAAAACGTTTCCATACCTATATTTACATGAACGTTTTTCATTATTTTCACCAGTAGAACATGTTCTGAAAGTTTCTCCGTTTGTTCTTGGGACACTCTGTATAATAAATAAAAACATGTGAATTAGAAACTTGGTGCTACCATCATCCAAGTTTCAATTATTATTAACCTGAGTCTGTTCTCTTACAGAATTATACTCTACGGCTAGGGATAATATACACAATAAATAATATATTACACCTCAAGAGAAACAAACACACAAAACGATTGCGCCATTCTATTTGTTACAGACTTTTCTTAAGCCTGAAACGCATATAAAATACTTAAGGTACAAAAAGGTACTAATCAAAGAGTTTACTTTCCTTAAGAGTAATGACATATAACTAATCCCTATAGGAAAATACAATTTGTGGAGCTGAATATCAACTGCATGTCAGTGAATCCGGTACGCTAATTTTTCAGCTCGATTAAGAAGGCTACGGTAAACCAAATTTCTTTCTATAAAAAGCTTGTCATAGGATCATCGTTATTTCTGAAAACCAGTGACATTTTTATGGCTAATTTTTGTCTCGTGTCGGGTCTTCTATAACTGCAAAGTACCTAATTCTGATTTTAAATATTTTAAACAAAAAAATTTGTGTTTTTGAAAAATATCACGTCTTTTTTATGTCCTTGCACATACTCGTACTTAAACATGTTCAACGACAATGGGAACACTCCTTTTTAGTAAACGAGGAGGAAATTTTTTTAAATAAGATTTTATTTTTTAATCTAATACGTAATTTATTGATCGATCAAATCTGCCATTCTAAATCACTGGATGTCAAGTTTATATTTAATAATTTGTTTATTTGTTTAAGTAAAAAGGAAATAAATTTAAACCGAATTAAATTATATTTTATCATAAAAGTGACTTTAGCCAGCCAAGAAATACGCACGCGTATAGTATAGAATACTTAGAAATAAACTTGACCATGTATCTATCACCACGTAAATTAGTTTAATAAAAGTTAAATATATCATACTTTTTAATTAATACATAATTTCCCGTTTTTTATTCTTGACTTTACCGTCAAATTATTACTTTTTATTTATTTATTTTTTTAATTAATTTTCAAGAAAACCTGGCATCTACAAAGTTAATAATAAAAGCAGTCAGATTAATCTTCTTCCAAACTCACGTTATAAACATGAATTTGATCTACCCTTATATATCTTTAATTTAAGCCTAAAATTAATTTGTCTAACTACACGCAATTTTATAAATAAACATGTATTATCTGCAAACTGAAATAAAAGTTGGCAGATTTAGAATTCGAATAATTTAAATCGCACAAAAACTTAAAACTATTTGAAAATTTCCTGTTTTACCTGTGATTTAACAACTTCATTGTTTGTTATGTGTTCATTTTTCGTAAAAGAATTTTACCTATTGTATTAATACAAAGTTTATAAATTTCTTAAAAATTCAATTTATTACGAATTTGAAATATCTAGGAATTTCCCTTTTTTAGCCACAAAATGACTGCACAATTAATTTTTTAACAGTCTTTTACAATTTGAAATTAAATGTTGAAAAGTTCTGTTATCTCCAAAAGAAGTTAGCACATGATTTCCTATATATTCAAATAACTTAAACCGAAAGTAAATTTCCAGTTTTTTCACTAAGTCATTTTTTCAAATTAAATTAAAAATTAAAATAGGATTAAAAGAAGAGTAATTTTATTCAGATAGTGTCAAAAATAGACATATAGATACTTAATGTTAGATTCCACAACAAAAAGAAAAGCTGTAGGTCAACGGACATGAATTACAAATCACTCCTAAAATTGGCGATAAATATTCAATTCCAAGATCACTGAAGAAAATCGGGAATGAAATGGTTTTCCACTGCATCCAATTCTTTGCTGATCTATACGTACTATTCTTCATTGACAGGGCAAATCCATTAGAAATCAGGAGATAATACTTTCACTACATACACCATTCTGTTCAATAGGAGAAGAAACGCGCCTTGTGACGATCCCGGTCGCCACATCACCCACTCCGTTCCTAGCCTTCATGGGCTTTACCGGAAGTCATCTTCTACAACCTCAATACCTGATTACACATTTTAGTCATCAGTACGGCCTCTATTAGGTTGGCACCGATCCAAATGCTTCGAAAGTCTCTTCCATCGGTGTTAAAACCCATCAACAAAAGACTTTTTTCCAACTCACCTAAACCACATCAAAAAACTGATAACCAATAAAAATTTATAAATTGAGCTGTAACAAAACATTAATATCGTACCATCAAAAATAGTTCGCAACATCCCAGTTTTGACCTTTCATTTTCCTGTTTAGCCTCCGGTAACTACCGTTTAGATAATTCTTCAGAGGATGAATGAGGATGATATGTATGAGTGTAAATGAAGTGTAGTCTTGTACATTCTCAGTTCGACCATTCCTGAGATGTGTGGTTAATTGAAACCCAACCACCAAAGAACACCGGTATCCACGATCTAGTATTCAAATCCGTGTAAAAGTAACTGACTTTACTAGGACTTGAACGCTGGAACTCGCGACTTCAAAATCAGCTAATTTGAGAAGACGCGTTCACCACTAGACCAACCCGGTGGGTTCCCAGTTTTGACCTACCATACTTTAAAGCAACCAAAATAACCAATCAACCCACATACAACCGGGCAACCGGGCAACATGTGCCTACTGTGACGGAAAAGCACTTGCACGGGTCCCTAGGTGCCCAGGCTACTATTCTACACTAAACACGTTCTGCAGTTTTTCGAGCGTAAAAAACCTTAAAAATCTTTCAACAATGCGCCACTCATCGTTTACTTTCCAGTTAGCCTGCAGATCGAGACTCCAATCAATACCTTAAAGCTCACTAAACATCCCTGTACGCCTAAACTTATATTTTGAGCAGACGTACAGCACACGATAAGCACCATCCGATACTAAGCATTGAGGACATTGACTCGAATCGGTCAAGCCAAATCAAGCCAGCCTGTCTCGAAATGCGCCCTGCGTCGAAATGAACTGACTCGTATATCGGTACCGGGAGCATTGCCGGATTTACCTTGGACGAGGCCCCGAGCAAATCGATATTTTTGAGGCCCCCCTCCCCCTGGATAAACTTTTTGTGTTCTCTCTCCTTTTTTTAATAAAAGAAAGATAGCAATTACAATTATACATAAGTTATAAAAGTAATACATAAAGTATTATAAAAATATTCTTTATTTTTTTGTTAATTTTACTTTTATTTTTCAAAATTTTTAACAACCAGGCCCCTGTCAAAGTGAGGCCTCAAGCAGCTGCTTGTTTTGCTTTATGGTAAATCCGTCACTGGCCGGGAGAACCACAAGAAGACTCTCATCACCTTACGTCTAGAAAGAGACCGTGCATATACCGCTTATCTACCGCCTCATCCCACGTAACCTACGAAATACCAAAATATCCCTCTTCCATTTCTCGATTACGCTGCGCAGACACTTCACCCAACTTCTTCACAGCGTAACGACGCAAGGACGCCAATTGATTTAACACCCCCGATAACTAGAACTGCCTCACGTGAAATATTCCTATAGCCCCAGTTACAGAACATCATTACTTTAAGAGAGAGTAATTCTTACTAGTGTCTCTTTTATCTGAGATGTTTTACATCCACCACACCAGTAAGAAATACTGGGAGAAATAAAGCAACAATCAATGCACTCGTTCCTTCAAAAAACAATATATTTTATTCTTTTAGTCTACATAACAGGGGTAAAAAAAATTAAAAGAGGATTAAATCAAAATAAAAATCAGGAGATTCCCGGACAGAACTCTTTAAAGTACCATCTGCTAAATTTTTAGCAAATATATGAATTTTTTTTATGAAATTCTAATTACAATAAAAATAATTTACATGCATCTGGAAAACACGAAAAATAAATTATTTTTTTTTGTCGCTAGGTGTAAAAAATATCGCTAAAATGAAGCAAAGTAAAATAATAAAAAAGAAACAGTTACGATAAACCTTCAAATTCATTAGGTATGACTAAATCACACTCAACTACGCAACCGAAAAGAACGCTTTTAAAACGTAAGGTACAGCAGTTTCATCAATAACAAATCTGTGAATTTTTTAGTGATGTAATTTTAACAACATTAATCTCTTCTGCGATTTAAATCCCCAAAAAAAAATAACTGTTTCCTTTGGTGCCACCACGACAAATTATATACTGGATTAATCGCTGGACATTACTTAAAATAAAAACATCCACAACGCGAGACTAATTTCAAAAAATTCCCGTCGGGAATCAACTGCAGCTGACGGTCTTGATAAACGATTGAATAACAACGATGACTCAATTTTACATGGATGTATAACATAAGAGAAACGTCGAAAGTCATCCAAAGAATTGGTCCCTTATGTGCCCTTACGTACATAAAGTTAATTTATCTTTTACTTGTTTCTAAATACAACTAATATTATTTTAAAGCTTTATCGTATAATAATGTTTATATCAGCATAAATAATTGCATTTAACAAATCATGAGAAGGCATTCTTTTTTTCTGAAGATAAATAATTTTCTATTTAATATTCAGTGTATTTTGTTAATTAAATTACATTTTATTACATAAAAAAAATTATCAAATATAAAAGAATAATAACAAAAGCTGCACTAAAATATAGTACTGTTTAATTTTTAATTTTTTAATTTTGATTTTTGAAGTAGATGTCTAAATTAAATCAAGTAGAATTAGTAACCGATTTCCAAATTAAGATTTGGAACCGAAATTTAAACAAATTTTTTTCTTCAATTTTGTGAAAATACCTAGAATATCGGCTATAATATAACCATTACGCTATAGTAATCCATAATTAAATAATAGTAACAAAAAATTTGATGTGTACACCGCATGACTTTCTTGTATGCCTATTAAATTACATATACACTTTTATTAAAATGAAAAGAACATAACATTTTATTTCATTACGACTTCTAATATTTAAAATTTTGGTTTTTGTTTTCAGTCATTTGACTGGTTTGATGCAGCTCTCCAAGATTCCCTATCTAGTGTTAGTCGTTTCATTTCAGTATACCTCCTACATCCTACATCCCATTGAATTATTTACCGTAAATTTTTTTTTTACAATCAAGAGTTAATAATTATTAATAAATCAATATATTTCAATTAAAGGAAAAAAGTTAAAAAAGGAGATGAAGTGTGATTCAAACCGATGTACCTTCCCCTTGTTTAAATATTTCATTAATTAAAATTTTATTTGGTTATAACTCTGGAACTAATGAAAATAAGTGCAAATTATGATATCATCGAAAAGCTCTCAAAGAGGACTTATTACTGCAGTTAAGAAAATGTCCAAAATCAAACAAAAAATTGATTTTGACACTTTTAGCCCAGTCGATTGCAATCAAAACGAGAAGTGAAAAACTAGATGTTACAATAGTTCTAAATCCAAAATGTCAACAACCTACGGCTAATCTTTTTTGAGTTATACGAGATACGTACGTACAGACGTCACGAAACTAGTCAGAATGGATTCAGGGATGGTCAAAATGAGTATTTCCGTTGAAATCTGAAAACCTAAATTTTTCGCGATCATAATACTTCCTTTACTTCGTATAAAGAAGTAAAAATAGGACATACCTTCAAATTGTCTGCGTAATTACATAATTTTTCATTAAAAAATGTTTCCGCTAATTTTATCAGGGAACACTTTTAACAAAATTTATCACTGGAATCGGTCCTTTTGGTTCAGAGTACAGTTTCAAAAAAAAAAGAAGAAAATATATATATATATACACACATATATAAACACAAAGTATCCTGGGAGATGTCTGCAAAAGTTAAGTACTGATTCAGGACGTTAAAATTAACAACAAAAAAAATCATACATGGGAAATGACGTATCATGTATCACTTTTCCTCTGTCCGGCATTTTGTGTTTTTTCAATCAAAATCTACGTCTAAGAACGGAGAGAGATTTTAATTAAATTTGGTGTACATATACCTAACATTTAAAAAAAAAATATAATAATTTGGAAATTATATCTTTAAAAATTTTAAAATGGTGACAATTAAATTTTTTAATCATAAATAGCTTCATAATAGTTTTATTGAATTACGTTTTACAAAATGCTTTGATATGTTAGTTAAAATGCAAAGAATTTTATTCCCAACAAAATGATACCTTATTTGTTCAAATCGTTCATAAACAGCAGAGATATGGCTGATATTGCTAAAGTAGATCTTAAATCTGATCATTTTCTTTCCAGTTTCTTTTATACATCTAAAAGTTTGTCTGTTCTCGCACCAGCGACCGATTACTTTCATTTGCAGGATACATTTATGTTATCCCAGGGAAGGATTTAAACCATAGACCGATGCCCTAGCCCCTGGGGATGAAGCTGTGAATTAAAGATATTCATTAAAGAAAAAAAAAAGTTAATTCTTTTACTTCCTTAATATACCGGGCGATTCAAAAAAAACTTCACAACTTGAAAAGCATATAAAAATTTATTGAGATAATTTAAAAATGCGGTTGAGGTATCATTTCATATAAAAACACAAGTTTGTCGCCCAACCTTCACTTTGGTTCGATATGGCGTACATTTGTAATGCGACATACATCCCAGCTGATGTCGATTTCATTCCAGACTGCAGTCCGCAAGCCGGTCGTTACCTCTGCAACTGCGGCGTTAATTCGAAGTCTTAGCTCAACAAGGTCAGTAGGGAAAGGTACACATAAACCCGATATTTAATATAACCCCACAAGAAAAAATCTAGCGGAGTAAAATCTGGGGAGCGCGTTGGCCATGCAATTGGACCTTCACGATCGATCCGCCGACCTGGGAATCGAGTATCAAGAAAATCTCGGACTTCTAGGCGGTAATGAGGTGGTGCCCCGTCTTGCTGATAGTAATGGCGGCTATCTTAGTCATCATCATCTAACTGAGGAATTACACTTGCTGAATTATCTGATCGCGATCATCGGCAGACATGTCATCGATTGGGCTTATACTGTGCCGTTAGAAAGCGGAATTTTTTTTCAATTCTTTTGCTTTCCATGCCTATTAAAACACTGACCACATCAATTGTAGCAGGCAATATTAGGTTTTCTGTTATTGTATGGGATTTGGACATCTTAGCTACTCTTAATGCTACGAGAGGAGATTCTTCAAGTGTACTTTCATCAGTATGGCTTCACTTACAAATAGAAGTCTGCTGATTACTTAAAGTATATAATTTTCTTTCGAAAAATTCGAAGGGTTGCTTTTATGATCCGAATGTTTAGTTTCCAAGTGACAAATTAATTTTGATGGCTCCACGCTTTCATCGGAGAGGACTACAAAGCAAACAACGCACTGTGGCTTTCCTCCAATGACGTAAAACCATAATTTATATAACTGTCATAGCACAAACTTATCTTTTTACCAATCGATTCACTGGATGTAGATGGCCACTACGTTTTTTTCACAAATTTATCCATTTTGTATGAGAATCTAACTGAAAAAAAAGCACAGTAATACCGTTTGACGGCACATTAAAAAATCGACACCTCGATTATTATTTTCAATGAAACTACGATTTTAAAAACTTAAATAAAGGTACCAGAGGAAGGTTTGGCATTCGAAAATAAACTGACCTTCTGCAATACCTTTTTGCATGAGAATCTAATTGAAAAAAAAAACAGTAACACCGTTTGACGGTACATTAAAAAACCGACACCTCGATTATTATTATTTTCAATGAAACTATAATTTTAAAAATTTTAATTAAGGCACCAGAGGCACGCTTGGCATTCGAAAATAAACTGACCTATGGAATACCTTACACCTACTTTATACTGCTGAGAGCAAGCCGTGTTCAAACGTATCATATGCACGTTTGAACATGACGCTCTCACAGCGAATATAATGCAGACCAAATTACAAGGAGCACGTACACGTCAAATTGGAACCTGTAAATTACTCATTTTTGTACACTTAATACATTCCTTCATAGATCCGTCAATATCAACGCAACTAAAAAGTTTGATCTAGGTTTTACTGGAATGGGGTTTGGGGATTGCGATTCATTTTTTTTTTTTTTTGGCGGTCGTGGAGCTAAACGGTTGAGAATCAACCACCTAGATTGAACTAGTTGGAACTTAAAATGTAAAGGTTTGTAAAAAACCTCCGATAACCAATTTTTAATCTGATCACCATACTTTCCTCTTTAATATATCTATTCTATTTATATTTGCCGGAAAGTAAATATAACCCTCATAAACGTAAACAGAATTTTACATTTCATCTTTCAACTTGCAAAGGAAATTCAAATTTAAGTTGCGTAAAAATAAGCTGCCTTACAAAGTATTTTCACTATAAATTAAATTACAATTTTATAATTAAATTGTTTTACAGATAAAACTTATGCAAAACAATTAATTTAAAACGAAATTATCAGATCGTAGTTAAAAAGTTCAACAAATTCAGTCAAAGGATTTTCAAGGCGACAAAAAAATTATAAATAAATCCTAAAAAAATTATCACCATTTCGTTAAAGCTGGAATTTACGAGTGAAAAATTACAGAGTAATAACAGTAAAAAAAAAATTAATAAAAAAATTTCTTAATAAATTATCGAATTAAGGTTAATCATCACATAAATTTAATATAATTAAAACACTGACTTGACTGACATGAATAAATGAAACAGAATTAAAGTTAACTGTATTATTATAAACTATTACGTCACACAATAAATAAAAGGGAGTGAATTAGGGCATACAAATAAACAAAAAGATCTCCACCACAGAAATATTTATTTTTGAATTAACACCGATTTTTAATAAAATTAAATTTGGATTATTAACGGATAAAATTAGAGATTAGAGGGGTTAATACAGCTCGGTGATAAAAGCACTTTATTTATAATCTAGCGGTAATATTTTCGAATCCAGTTCAAACCGGTTAAAATCTGAGTTGCGTTGCAGTAGATTTTTTATCCGACCGTAACTATATGATGGTATAATGAAATTAATATCGATATACTTAACAAAATAACAATGATAATTAACATTATAACAATAACAAAGAAATGAATAATACCTTTTAATAGATATGTAACCCTCAGTCGAAGGTTTATTATTTAAAACAAAACGTTATATCATTCCGTTTCCAAGTATCGCACATTGGAATGCTGTTTCAATAAAATAATCAACCATCTGAAACAAAGAAAATTATAGCTAAATTAAAATTTAATGTAAAATAAAATATTTAAAAAAATAAAATTTACATTTTATAAAAGAAAAAATAAATAATTACTTAGGGTTCGAATAAAAGCGGTAATTATAATGAGAATATTTAAAATAAATATACTCGTACATAGATTCTCTTACAACATATTATTTTATATATAACTTAAAAGAAAAGGATTGTTACCCACACAATTAAAGAAAAAAAGAGATAAAAATTTCAAAATAAATCAACAATGGCGAAAAAATTTCGCTCTTTCATGCATATCTTTTAATCTAAAATATATATAAAACGGTAGATTCAAGCTCCATAACCAAGCTATCTTTAGTGTAATAAATTGTTCATGCATTATTCATAACGTCATTGAGGAAACGTGCCAAAAGATTCTGGTAAAATATGGTTTGCATAAATCGAAGTTAATTTATTCACTCAAAATCGCAATATATGATAATAATAATATATTAGTAAAAATTGTTAAACCCAATTTTTATTTTAAATTTCGAAAACCACCTTCTACACACATAGTTAAGAAAAGGAAGATTCAAACATAAGTTCAATTTTACCCATTTTTGCTTAATTTTTCCATATTTTATTCAATAGAACTTATTCAAAACAGATCACCTTGAATAAAATTATAAATAAATTATTAACTAACTAAAGGTATATAATTATTACACTCAATATCTTACACAATTTTAGGTCTGTAACTTAGCCAAACAGCATCGCCAATTTTCTCGCCCAAAGAAATGACTAATTCAAAGTTCAAAGAACCGTGAAAAAGTTGCTTTACAACTTTGTTATTCCTACGCAATAAGAACCTTGTTGTCTTGGTTATTGAACTTAAGGAAGAACCATTAAAATTTATAAACTGCTCAAAATTTACAAAAACACAAATAAACCGAAAGTAATAAAAAACCGGCAAGAAATCCAAAGTCCTAGGTTCGCTTAATCAATAATGCGTTTCTGCAGAATTTTTATTAAGTTTATACAAGAAGTTCTCTTTTTTGATACTACATAATAAATTTGGTATTTTACTAATACATAATTAATTATATAATAATTAAGAACAGAATTATAAATTAAATGAAACAGAAATCACGTTTTATATTTTTATTTCTGTACGTAAAAAATCATTCAAAAACTATTCACACACTGTGAAAATATTTACTTCGGGATACACGTGCATCCCGATGTAAATATCTTCGAACCAAAGGTGTACACCATTAATGGAAAACTTTGATGTTTCTCCAGTGTGTGTACATGAAAACAATAAGATGATTTTTAACTGTTAAAATAACTTTCAAAGTTTCTTACGTTACAGGTTGATCTTGTGAGTAACAAAAAATGCATCAGCAAAACTAGCAAATTTTCAACTTCGGCTTATCAGTTTAACCTAATGATTGGTGTATATTTTCAACCAAATCAATTCAAAACCTCATTTCCATAAGACGTTTAACACACGATACTATATGTTATTAATATTGTTATCACTGAATCTGCATACGTCATTTCAAGAATTACTTGTATTTCGTGTCGGGTCACTTACAAACGTAATTTATGGCATCAAACGTAATCAATGTTCTATCATAAATTGTAATATTTTATCCAAATTTCATTAGCTAATTATTTTTAAATACAAAATAAAATCATAGAAAAGATACAGAAAATCTTGAGGAAATGGATGAAAACTAAAGAATTTTCATCGGGAAAAATTAAATGAACTTTTAAATCGTAAACTAAACCGTATTATAAAAAACATATATATTACAAGAAGTGTTTTTAAAGTAATATCCGTTTTAAATTTTCTGCCTACATACACGATATAAAAAGATGGGGATGCGTAGCTCAGATTCTTCAGTCAATAGTGAGCTGTTAGCAACAATAAATTAGTAATTTTCTTGTTTATTTATTTAATACCAGGTTACGACATAGCAAAGTGACATGATGTCAGCAATACTCTGCAGAGATGCCAAGGCATCTGTTCGCAGTCTGGCGTGAAAGTGTAAATGTACCGGTAAATGTGTAGTCTGGAACAGACTCAGGCCGACCACTCCTAAGACGTGTGGTTAATTGAAACCCAACCACCAAAGAACAACGGTATCACAGTCTAGTATTCACATCCAAATAAAAGTAATTGCCTTTACAAGGACTCGAACGTTAGAAATCTCGACTTTGAAGAAAATCAGCTGATTTTGGGATGACCAGTTTAAACACTAGACTAACCCGATACGTTAGTTGTTAATATTCATCCATTTATAACGAATGCTACAATTCATGTTCACGTCGAATGTAAAGAATGAGGGAGGAATTTTTGATGCCAAAAACATAAACAAAACCAATTCTTTGGCTGAAATTTACAGGCAAATTTTTGACCGGTTTATGAGCCGAAAATTATGAGTGAAATTAAAGTAAGACAGTGTTGCAGTTTATTTCGTAAAGAGCGAACATTCAAGATGAAGAACGTAGTGGCCGGCCGCCCGTGATAACAGATGATTTGATGTAAAAAATTGACTGAAAAATTCGGGAAAACTCGCAACACCTGTCTTTAATGTTCCATGATTTTTGATTTATGAAGTTTGACTGAAATACCGGGTATAATTGTGTGCCAGATAGTTGTCGAAAATGCTAATCGACACACATACATACACACAAACAAAGAAAAACGTCTTGGAACGCATGAATTTTTGTGGAGTAACGAAAATTAAGGTGATGAATTGTTTGATGGAACTGTTACCGGATGTGAAACCTGGATTTCTTATTCGAACGTCGATACAAAGCAGCAGTCAATGCGATGACGGCATTCATCATCTGCTACACCGAAAAAATTCAAACAAAAACGTTAGTTAAAGAGAAGCTTACGGCAACTGTGTTTTGTGATAAAAAGGGTGCCTGTTTGTCGTATTTAGTAATCGAATACAGATACGTATGACAAAACGTTAAAAAAATCTTAACAGGTACAGAGTGTCCCACGAAGAAACTTTCAGGACATTTCTACTAGTGAAAATAATAAAAAAGGTTCATATAAACATAAGTTAGGAAACGCTTTGTTTTCCAGTTACGGCTAGCGAAAGATTTCGCCCGGATTTCAGCTCTTCTAATAAAAAGAAGCCCTACTGTAAAATGGTACCCAAATTAAGGAGTAGTTGGTTATTTCTTATGTAATTTGATCTGACAAATAGCATAAAACAGGTCCGAGAACTGTAACTCCAATAGTTTTTAAGAAATCCGATGTAAAACAAAATTCGGTGTCGAGAAAAGGTTTTTTTTTTAGGTTTGTAATACAATAGCTTTGTTAAAAGACTTATAAATGAGGAAGATTTAGTAACAAAACTTGTAAAGAATTTAATTATGGGAAATTTAATAATAAAAAACAATCAATAAAAAGGTAATAAAAACTTAAAAAATCGGTTTTCGTTGAAGCAAAACAGAGGAAAAATAGATAGAAAATCCTTTATTCTTTCTGTATCTAATAAACATTCTTTGATGTATCAGCATTTACAAACGAAAGGGTCATTTCTAACGTGTTTCTTTTTCTGTTGAACGCCAAGCAAATCATCATGTGATTCAGCGTAGCTCAGATAGTAGTACAAGGCGAATTACATGTCGCGCCGCGCTGATTTGTCAAAAAACAACCTGTGGCTCATCCTACGGAAAGTAAATTTTTATCCTTAACGCCTGCAGAATCTGTATCTTGTCGCCTGAGGCCGACAGATTACTCTCAGCGGTTAAACTTCTGTCATTGACTTTTAAACAAGCCGATAAGGTAAATTCAATTTTATTTACCGATGAAACCACTTTTACGAGAAAAGAAGTCTTCAATTATAAAAATAGTCATTTATGGAGCGAAGACAAACACGTGGTACTGTTAAGACTAGTTTCCATCATAAACTTCACATTAATGTTTGGTGTGGCATTATTTATGACAAAATTCTGGGACCGTTGGTTTTCATTGAAAATCTTACGGCAGACGCATATGTTCATTTCTTGAAAAATAATTTGTCGGTTTTTTGAAGGATGTACCTTTACAAACTAAAATGCAAATGATTTTTCAGCACGATGGTGCAACGGCACATTTTCCTTTAGTAGCTAGAAATTATTTAAATGCTAATTTCTTATACTGAATTTGACGTGGTGGACCGAATAATTGGCCACCACGATCGCCTGACATAAAGCCACTAAAGAACTTACTCGTTAAAATAATATTACAAAAACTTTTAAAACCTTGCTTTATACTTTTTTTGTCATACTTTAATCACATTATCATACACTGCACGAATTTAATTAGTAGGTTAATTTGGATTTCAACATCATATATTGAAATTTCTAATATATTTATATACTATCAAACAAAAATTTACTACACAAAGTAACGAAATACTGAAGTTTTTGATTATTGAAATACAATTGTAAATTAACAAAACTTTTTTTTACCGCTTACATAAATTTTACAAATTTACCTCTCCCCCCCGTACGGAAGATTTTGCAAAAGTAATGGTGGAATATTGTATTGTCATTCGACCTTAGTAACTGTGCAAAATTTCATCAATAGGCAATACCAGGAAGTATGCTACATTATTACACCTGCAATCTTCATTTACCCCCATACGCGGAGATGTTTGCAAAAGTAATAGTTGAATATTATATTGACACCCTACCTTAGTAACTGTGCAAAATTTCATAAATAGGCAATGTCAGGAAGTATGTTAAATTATTACATCCGAATCCTTAATTTGCCCGCGAATGTTTGCAAAAGTAATAGTGGAATATTGTATAAGGTCACCCGACCTTAGTTACTGTGCAAAAATTTCATCAATCGGCAATGTCAGGAAGTGTGTTAAATTAATGATGCATGATTGGAGGAAAAACATGGAAAAAACCACTTGAGTTAAAGAAAATCAAGTAATAAGAAATTTTATTGAATTTATACGAAACAATCCTAAGATGATAACGGAAAACCATCTGAAATATTTTACGCAAGCAGAGTGCTATGTACAGTACTTTTACAATTATTTTAACTGAACTTTGTTATCCTGTTAACATTTATCAGTTTCTATATTTTATTTTTTTGTTTTGATGTTTATCAGGTATAGAAAGAACAATACGATTTTCTATTTTTCATCTGTTTCGCTTTAATAAAAAAACAGTTTTTAAATGTTTTTATTTACTTTTTATTGGTTATATTTACATTACTTTTCTCAGAATTAAATTCTCTACAAGTTTTGTTACTAAATCTTTCGCATTTATTAGTCATTTAACAAATCTATTGTACTACAAACCTAAAAAAAAACTGGCTTTTCGAGACTGAATTTTGTTTTACGTCGGTTATCTTACAAAATTACTAGTTACATTTCTGGGATCTGTTTTACCATACTTCCCGGCTTAAATTACATAAGAAACCACCGATTTTACCTCTTAATTTGAGTCCCAAAAATTACAATAGGGTTTCTTTTTATAAAAAAAGCTGAAATCCCGGCTAAATCTTTCGCTAGCCTTAAATTAAAAAACAAAGGGTTTCCAGATCTTTATATGAATCTTTTTCATTATTTTCACCAATAAAACATGTCTTGAAGGTTTCTCAGTTTCATCGTGGTTTTTATGTATAAAAAAACGTCGTGGGGTGCTACCCTGCGGGATTTTGTTCAAGCTTGTCAACTCCCGGCCACACACGGCAAAACAGACAATGAGGCGATTAGAAGAAAAACATCGTTGAAAATTTTCAATTTCCATCATATAGTTCTGACACCTTCCAGGGATTACTTTCATTTTCTTCTATTTAAACAGCGGCTTGCATCACAAACATTTGAGGGTGAGGATAAATTGAAAAATGCGTTACTATGTGGTTTAATTCACTGGGGGTGGAATTTCTTGAAGAGAGAATGAATAAGCTTGTAAGTGAAACGCTACGAAAACTGTATTGAAATTGATAGCACCTATGTAGAAAAGTAGTAAATAAATATAATTTTTATACGTAAGTAATAAAATTTGTTTATATTTTTCAGTTTAGGTTTTATTTCAAAACGGACTTTACTTTACAAACACACTCTACATACAAATCTCTCTATAAGTAAAATATTAAAAAAACGAATAAATTTATTTATAACCTCTAAAAAAGATTCTCGTCAAAATTAAAAATAACAAAATACGGAGAAGTTGGAATAAACATTATTTCCACCATATCCTTAGTATAAAGGTGTCCTACAAGGGGGCTATACGTTTCCACACATAAAAAAATAATTTTTTTTATGAAAACGATTTTTATTTATATAATATTATCTACATACCTACCACTGTTTTGAAAATACGTTTCGATGGGTGTCCTCCACTGCTAAAGAACACATAACCCCATAAGTTATCATACACAGGGAAAACCACGGTGTGCTAAGCAGACTTGGAGTTATGCTTGTTATGGCGTTGGTGATACGTTCCTTGAGATGATTTATGTTTTGTATCTATACACCACGGCCTTCAAAAAAAAAGTATTTTCCAAGTATAGAAACTTATAGGACACTGTATTACACGTAATAAAGCGTTCAATTTACTGTTGTACTAATTAAAATAATAAACCACACATTTTCTTAACATGATAATCAAATTTAACCCGTTATTTTAATTATTAATTTTATATTTAAAAGAAATAATTTAATTATTACAGTTTATTTTTTGATTAAAGAAAAACAAACCAACATACTTGGCGTTTATAGACCTAGAAAAGGCATTCGATAACGTAGACTGGAATAAAATGTTCAGCATTTTAAAAAAATTAGGGTTCAAATACAGAGATAGAAGAAGAATTGCTAACATGTACAGGAACCAAACAGCAACAGTAACAATTGAAGAACATAAGAAAGAAGCCGTATTAAGAAAGGGAGTCCGACAAGGATGTTCCCTATCCCCCGTTACTTTTTAATCTTTACATAGAACTAGCAATTAGTGATGTTAAAGAACAATTTAGATTCGGAGTAACAGTACAAGGTAAAAAGATAAAGATGCTACGATTTCCTGATTATATAGTAATTCTAGCCGAGAGTAAAAAGGATTTAGAAGAAACAATGAACGGCATAGATGAAGTCCTACGCAAGAACTATAGCATGAAAATAAACAAGAACAAAACAAAAGTAATGAAATGTAGTAGAAATAACAAAGATGGACCACTGAATGTGAAAATAGGAGGAGAAAAGATTATGGAGGTAGAAGAATTTTGTTATTTGGGAAGTAGAATTACTAAAGATGGACGAAGCAGGAGCGATATAAAATGCCGAATAGCACAAGCTAAACGAGCCTTCAGTAAGAAATATAATTTGTTTACATCAAAAATTAATTTAAATGTCAGGAAAAAATTTTTGAAAGTATATGTTTGGAGTGTCGTTTATATGGAAGTGAAGCTTGGACGATCGGAGTATCCGAGAAGAAAAGATTAGAAGCTTTTGAAATGTGGTGCTATAGGAGAATGTTAAAAATGAGATGGGTGGATAAAATGACAAATGAAGAGATATTGCAGCAAATAGATGAAGAAAGAAGCATTTGGAAAAATATAGTTAAAAGAAGAGACAGACTTATAGGCCACATACTAAGGCATCCTGGAATAGTCGCATTAATATTGGAAGGACAGATAGAAGGGAACAATTGTGTAGGCAGGCCACGTTTGGAATATGTAAAACAAATTGTTAGGGATGTAGAGGGTATCCTGAAATGAAACGACTAGCACTAGATAGGGAATCTTGGAGAGCTGCATCAAACCAGTCAAATGACTGAAGACAAAAAAAACAAAAAAAAACAGTTTATTTTAATTATTGGTTTAATTGACGTTAAAATTACTTTTTTATTGGTTAATATTTACTTTCAGAATAATTTTAAAAAATACAGTTTTCCTTGAAGAATGACTGAAATATCAGTAAATGAAACAGTAGAAAACATGCAGTTTTGACAATCCATTTTGCTACACGCTACATTTCCAACTTTATTGTATAAAATAAATAAGATCTACTTACAGATTTAAATAATAATTTCCAATTAATTGTAAGACAGGAAAAGCTAAACCACCAATGACCGTGACTTTTACGATAATTTCAACAACTATTACATGAAACGAGTTGACTACTACGTAGCGATTTTGAAAGATAATTTCTAAGAATTTAATAAATTATTCTTATTAAATTTACGTTATACGCAATGATAAATACTCGTATTTATATGTAATTTTATGTATTAAAATATAAATAAAGATTAAAATTACTAACCAATGATATTTTTTAAAAAAATTGAACGTTTGATAAAAAAAAGCGACTAGTAAATAACAGAAGAGTAGAAATGGGGGGAAATCCGAAAATGTTTACAGTAAACAATAATTTTTTATGAATACGTTTATGTTACCAAAAGCAATAAAATTCTAGTACATTCTACGCGTAAAATAAAAATAAAAACTGTACTTTTTAGATGTAAAAAAAAAATTTATAACTCTAGTAAAACGAACGGAATGTATGATGAGTACTTCTTTTTTTAGAGGAAAAAAGACGTACAAAGAATCATAAAAAAGTTAAAAAAACAAAAAAAAAAAAAAAACTAATGACATACGAGTATAAAAATAAAAACAGGAAAATATAAATATTAATAAAAATATAATATTTATATATAAAAACTAACCTACAATGTCGCACGATAAGAAAAAAAATTAAAAATTAAAATAAAAACATTCTTGGCTACTATGCAAAAATGTTATCCCGGTGAAGCTAATAGACAAGTGGACAGGTCATGGCTTTGAATTAACTGCTGTACATTAACTAAATCTTAATGTTTATTTTTTCCTATTAGTTTTCTATACAATATGTATGTATAAAAATGAATAATACACAAATATTACTTTGGACTTAAAATAAAAAAATGAAATAGAAACAAAAATAAATAATTTCTTGTAAATAAAATCTGAGAAAAAAAATAACTGACATCTTTTATAGCAACTATTTTTATCTAACTTGTATATATAATCCAGGAAAAAATAACGCATAGAACTTAAATTTACATACTAAAATAAAATTTAAAAAGTAATCGCTAAACGACCTTCAAAAGATAAAAAACGTTATTTATAGAACTTTTTAATTTTCTATACTGAAATTTAATTCATAAAAAAAAAAATTCAATGCTAGACAGCTTAATATGTAAATCATCTTATTACTCTAAGCTGATACAGTATTATTTTATCAAATACAGTGACAAGGAACCTGACAACTTCTGGTATCTAGTAATTCCAAGAATGCGCGTTTTGTTTTATCTAATTATTAACATAAGGAGGATCGGTTTTTAGTCGATAAACACCACGCTTTTAAACTGCCGGTTAGGAAACAAAGATCCCTGGACAAGTCTAAAGTCAAACAGCACAAATACCAAGGACAAAATAACTCAAACGTTCCTGTCATCCTTATCACGGATCCGATTAGCATATAAGAAATACCAACGCAAAAGCATCCGAGTGTAAAAGATGAAAGATAAAGAAAAGGAATAGATAATGATAAACCTGTAAAGAGACCGCAAAAACGACTGACCCAAAGGAGTATCTCAGACCCTTTCGGGCAAGGAAATTTCTCGGGAGATCAGGAGGGTATCAAACTGTTACTACACCAAACTGTACTCCAGGTAGTATAATCTGAAGCAAGAGTTAGGCTTCCTCAAACAATAATGAACAAAAATAATAATAGACCGCTGAACCGAACCCAAAGGAACATTTCAACATTACTTCCTGTAAGACGAAAGTAAGAAATTTCTCTTAAAGAAATAATTTATTATAAAAAAATAAACAATTTTTACCCTTTTATTTTGTTGTTCCCTATAAAAGAAATCTATCTATTTTGATCTAACGCGTAATTTGGATTTGTATAAAAAATAATCAGTTTAAAGAGTCATAGAAACATACCAACACAGTATAAAGAAAGACTTTATAGCGGTTGTTTCTAAATTTGATATGAGAAAAAGAAAAAAAAATGTTTGACGACTTGTAATTTACAACTGAATAGAAAAAAATGCTTTCTAAAACAATTTATATAAATTGTTCGGACATAAGTTTCTTTAATTTTTAAATACTCTTTACACATTTATATTTTGTTATTATCATTTAAATGGTGGAAATTTAATGTATTTAATAGAATTTTTAAATTTAAATATTTTGGCTTCGGTCGGATTCATTCGGATATTTACAGTACACTCGGTTCCTTTCGTATGCATTCGGCTGTTGACGATTCAGCGGCTCCTTACACATCACTCGGCTCCTTTCGGATACACTCGGTTCCTGAAGAAGCAGCGGTTTCAGCAACATTATTTAAGCAAGTCCATCGCGATTACTGTCGTCATTATTCTATTTTCAATCGTCACTCTTGTTCAGTTCCAATTACGGCCAGTCGCGTACAAATGGCAATCTCATTATTCTTGTAAAATCGCATTCAGTAACAGTTCTAGTTCATAATTCAATTATAATAAACATTTAATAATATATAAATAATTCATTTAATATTACAAGTATATTAAACATTCTATTTATACACACAAAAATATATTCAAATATAATAAAGAACTGATAATAACACCAGCTCATGACTTTAATTAAGAATCAGCGCCGAACTTCATCTGTTCGTACATCATATAAATTGTGAGGGATACGTACGAACGGAGACTGGATTAAGCACGATAAATGTTAAGTATTGGACATAGGAATGGTGTGTAACCAGTTTGATAATGTTCTGTTTTCAGTATTTTATAAGAAAAAAAAATAAAACAATACATAATTATCATGGAAAAAAAATTAATAATTTTACGTAATATTCATTTTTAAACAAAATCAATTTACATATGTTCAGTTGAGCCACAAAAATACACGATATTGCAGTATTTTATACAACAGCTTGAAATTAAAAAAGAAACTTTTTAATCTAAATTTTAATTAAATGTAAAATTAAAATAGGGTTTTAATTTATATATATAAATTAAAATTATGTATGTTCTTTTATTTATACATACCGGATGATTCAAAAAGGACTAAGTAACTAAAAAAGCATATCAAAATGTATTTAGATAAGTTACAGATTCGGTTTAACTTTTATTTCATTACAAAATACAATTTCATAAAAAACACAAGTTTTTTGACTCAAGTAGTTCATTTGTACCGAATTCGGCAAACAACGCTGTCACCAATGTTATTAAAAATGTATATACGAGGTGCGACAAGTAATGAGACTGATTTTTCTTTGCAAGATGTGGCAACCCTGCAGCTTGCGTAGGCACACCATCTTTGACCTTGGTCTATTAGCTACTTCTAGTCCAAGCGGCACATTTTGATGCAACTGCTCAGTCGTGAGTTGTGCTGTAATAAGTGAACACGAGTTCGTGTCTCTCGTCACAGAAATGAAACCGCAAAATATTGCGCAACGGTATGCCATTTCTTTTTGCGTTAAATCGAGTGAAAACGCGACGACAACTTATGGTAAGCTTCAGAAGGCTTTTGGAGAGGAGGTTATGTCAAGAGCTCAAGTTTTTCGGTGGCATAAAATTTTTAGTGAAGGCAGAACGAATGTAGAAGATGAAGACCGCAGTGGACGACCATCAACCTCACGGACAGATGTCATCTTGACCAGGGTGCATGAAATCGTACGATCTGATCGAAGATTAACCGTGAAAATGATTGCAGAAGAACTCAACATCAATCGAGAAACGGTTCGTCTAATATTAACTGAAGATCTTGGTATTAGAAAGATTGTGCAAAAATGGTCCCCAAAAATCTCACACAACAACAGCGAGAAACACGGAAAAATGTGGCCAGATTTGTTGAGCCGTGTTATCACTGGTGATGAAGGTTGGTTTTTTTTCAATACGATCCAGAAACAAAACGCCAAAGTTCGCAATGGTGCTCAAAGGGATCACCCAGACCAAAAAAAAACTCGCATGTCAAAGTCAAAAGTGAAATGCATGCTTGTGTGCTTCTTCGATTCCAAGGGAATTGTTCACCCACCGGGTTGGTCTAGTGGTAAACGCGTCTTCCCAAATCAGCTGATTTGGAAGCCGAGAGTTCCAGCGTTCAAGTCCTAGTAAAAAGCCAGTTATTTTTACATGGATTTGAATGCTAGATCGTGGATACCGGTGTTCTTTGGTGGTTGGGTTTCAATTAACCACACATCTCAGGATTGGTCGACTGAGAATGTACAAGACTACACTTCATTTACACTCATACATATCATCCTCTGAAGTATTATCTAAATGGTAGTTACCGGAGGCTAAACAGGAAAATGAAAGAAAAGGGAATTGTTCATAAAGAATGGGTGCCTCCTGGACAAACAGTTAACCAATATTTCTAGAAAGAAATTTTAGAAAGACTTCGTAAACGAGTTCTTCGTGTCCGTGCCAACATTGCTTTAACAAATGAAGATAACTTGAGTTTTGTTTTGTTTTGTTTTGTGTGTGTGTGTGTGTATATATATATATATATATATATATATATGTATGTGTGTGTGTGTGTGTGTGTGTGTGTGTGTGTGTGTGTGTGTGTATTCTTCATGTGAATATCTAAAAACCAATTTTAGATTTTTCAAAAATCGACTTTGAAAGGGATGAAGAAAGGTAAAAAAATGTTGAACAATGATTTCAAATTTTCTCCTTTTCCGACTATATTAAACGAGATATTCATAAGATTTGGTCTTGCAAATGTTCTTCAGATAAATATTTAAAAACCATTTTCGGGTTACTTGAATTTCGATTTTTTTAAGGGGTGCGACGGTGTATGGTGCGGCTGCTCAACCAACACAGCCCCTGCCGCTGTTACCAAACGTGCAACGCGATTGGCTGCACCTGCCTCTGGTTATTAGACAAAAAAACATAAAATAAAAACTGGTCAAGACGGAGATCGCAAGTAATCATATAGTGCGGGCGAAGCGGTGACGGAGATGCTCTATTTTATATATATATATATATAAAACACTATCATCCCCTCTACAAAAAAAGAAATATAGAAAATTACCGGCTATGTTTTTCTTAAAGCCATCAAGATTTAAAAGGTCTAAATTACTTTCTCTAGGACTAGTAGTGAAAAAATGTTCTATTGAAAATCGAACATAACGTCTTTAGTCGCATAGAATTAGAATTTTTAGCTATGGGAAATTTTGATAATTACGGTCACTATAATTTTTATTTAAAAGCTAAGGTAACCAGAATTGCTCAAGGATATTCATAATTTTATCATTCCCAAATAACATTCATAGGATATAATCAAAACGATACTGTATTTATATTTAAATCTTTAAAAATGACGTAAATATAAAATTTAACAGCAAATAAAACATTCAAGAAATGTTTTTTACTTTCTTATACGAAGTAAAGTAAGTACTGTGATCGCGAATATTTCGTTTTTCAGATTTCAACGGAAATATCCATTTTGACTAGTTTCGGCATGTCGTCTGTATGTACGTATGTATGTATCTGGCATAACTCAAAAACGATTAACTGTAGAATTTTCAAATTTTGGATTTAGGTCTGCTGTAACATTTAATTGGATGTACAATTTTTTATGTCCCATTTTGACTGCAACTGACTGAACCAAACGTGTCCAAAAAAAGCCAAAATCCCAAAACTTTTCAATTTTGGACTTTTTCTTAACTGCAGTAATAAGCCCTCATTGAGAGCTTTACAACAATATATCATAAGTGGTATTTATTTTCATCGTTCCAGAGTTATAGACAAATAAATTTTTAATTAATGAAATATTTGGATCTCATAAGGGGAAGGGGCACATAGGTTCGAATTAGACTTCACCTCCTTTTTTTTATTTAAATATATGATTTTATAATAACTATTAACCTCAGATTGCAAACATTTTTACAATTATAGCAATAAAAAAAAATATGAAGAAATATCATAAGTTAAATTATTAATTAAATAAAATTTTATGTACGTTTCATTAAAAAAAAAAAAGTGTATATGTAATCTAATAGGCGTACAAGGAAGTCATGTGATGTCCACATCAGATTTTATTTATTATTAAAATTAATTACAAAAAATTTTAACTATTTAGTAAGTAATATAGTGTAATTTTTTATAAGAATACCGTTAAATAAATTAAACACCAATTTGCACTGGAAGTGATATCGGATCTGTTCATATTAACCGTGAATAAAAAAAAACGCAAAAGATTCTTTCTATTCTTGGAAAGTTAAATATTTATCTGAAAAAAAGAAAAAATAGAAATAAGTTATCCAGAACCTGAATAATATATATATATATATATTAATTCTGTATTCATGTCCGATAGAACAACAAAAATCAATGGATTTTATCTTTATGAGCCTACTGCATTAACATGCTGCATCATTCAATTCTAATGAAATCAACACTTAGAATTCACTACATGACAAAAATATATATATATACACAAGTATATCTTTTCTGGTTTTATGTTATTTTGATTAAAAAAAATTGTTTTATTAATTTTAAATTAATAGAAGATTTAAAAAGGCGCAGTCAATGGAATTTGTAGTATTCGCAAACCGATTTGTTATCGTATCGGAATAAGAGAGAAATTTCGATATCAAAGTAATGGTTTTTAAACATATCTAAAATCGATACATGAATTCTGATCACAATTTATTCTTAATAATAATGAAATATAGGTTGATTTTTAAGAAACTTAAACAATAACCGGGGAATAAAAAGAGATGGGGGTATAGATAGAGACTAAAAGAAAATGATTTGATGTTAAAATCTAAATAAGAAAAACGCAGTTCCAAAATTAAAAATTATTACAAAGATAGATATAGTACAACTCTACAATCCAAAAAAGAGAATTTAAGAATAAAGAAAAGAGTTGATAAAAGCGGATGGAAAGATGAGGCCAAAAATTTTATCAAAATTTAAGAAATTACGTTAAATTAGATTTTCAGAAAAGATCTTTTTTTAAAGGGACAGTGTTGTAGAACAAAAATTATTATACAATACATAGATTTCTTTTTCTGAAAATCTAATTTTTACAACCTCCTCCAATTTTTTATATCCTGAACATCTTCCTTCATTTCCTTATAGCTTCTAGTATTTGTAAGTATCCTTTTTCCTCTATGAACCTTCGCTAAAGACAATTTTTTTAAACAATACGCCAATGAAGATGTTTTCTTCTTTCTTCCTTACTATCTTCATTAAATTTTATTCCACTTCTAATTATCCTTGTCCATTCAACTTTCTCCAACTTCCTCCACAGTTACAATTCAAAATTATGCAAGGAATTCTCTTCCTTTACCCTGAGCATCTACCATTCAGATCCGTATGATTCCAAAATCCACAAAAATCATTGGCAATCTTTTCCTCAGTTGAAATAAGATCCTTTTAATCGTTAATAATCATTTTACTTTTTTTAAAAGCTTTTTTCTCCATAAATATTCTGCTTACTTCGATCCGGTTCACCAAACTTCCTAAAATTTACAATGTCTTTTATTTATTTTACAATATTTTTTTATGGTTTAACCATAATTCCAAAATCTATCCTGATTTTTACAACAGTATCTATCATGAACTCCAGTTCTTCATCAGGTTGCATTATTACGTAATATGAGAATTAAAGAAAAAAAATTCCCGGTATTTCATCGGGGAGATACCACCATAAAAGTATTTTAAATTCATCTTTCCTTACTCTGATTTCAACAGTTTCAAAATAAAAATAAAAAAAATAATAATTTTTTTAATAATAACAAATTTACCGAAAATATTCAGACTATTTCATAAATTCACGATGTAATAATAAGATTTCGAAAGAGACTTTTTGTCGGTTATAAACTGAAAGGTTTTTTTTGGTGATATAGACACTTTATTTTTCTATCTTTTTGTTCAAAATTAACATTACGATTGCATTATTGACTAAAATAATAATAAAGGAGATACAATACAAAAAAAATTCTGAAATCTATTCACATTTATAATTACGGTGTTTAAAATAAAAGTAATCTCGGAAATGGTTTTACAGTGGTGTTAACAAACCCATTTTTCTGTCTGCATTCAATCTAACTAAAACCACAACCACGTTCACTGACTACTTTAATTAAAAATATGAGAAAAATTAAAATTATAATAATAATAATAATAAACATTTGTTTATTTAGAAAATCAAGTAACTGCTGACTGACGCTTTATTACAATTACTTTCTTTTCTTTTTTTTACTGATGAATTAATTCACGACAGAAGTTTACACCTGGGAATATGAAAATAGAAATTTTAGCGTATGAAAAATACCATTTCTGACCAGGATTCGAACCTGGACCTCCAAAAATTTTACAATGAAATATTAATTTTAAACCGTGTAAAAAAATTCTGAACTTACCAGGATTTGAATTTAGAATTTTCCACATAATAAAAGTATTAGATTAAAAAGAAAAATTGTTACCTTACACGCGAAGAAGGTCTCTTTATGTTGTATTCGAAAACTATAAAAACTTTAATCTAAAGTTTTTTTTTTTTTAATTCACTATCAGAACAATAATAAAGTTTTTAACTGACTTAACTGAGAGTAAATCTGATGAACCAGCATTAATAAAGAAACTAAAATGATTGAGTAAATATTGATAATAAATAAATCTTTATTCTGTTCGGAACATAAAAATACTTCGTATAAATCACATCAATGTAAGAAAAATTATAAATACAGAGTGTTTCAAAATGAATTTTGAAGCTATGTAATTAATATTTCTCTAGTTTTACATGCATCAATTAATTATACATAAAATGAAAGAGCAAATCAAACAGTTTTAGTTGTGTGCAAGCTGATAAACTGTTTCCTGTATCTTCCGCTTGAAAGCGCTAGTAACAAAGATGGCGACCCCCCCCCCCCCCCATAACAACAGAAAACGTTCTCTGTTTTGCAATTTGACGTGTGACTCTGTAATTACCTTCAACGTGCGTTCCGTTGTGATCCTCTGAATGACAATAATATTCGTAGATGATATAAACAATTTGAAACCACTGGCTGAATTTGTAAGGGGAACAATTCAGGACGACCGAATGTGTCCGAAGACAATTTTGAACGTATGAACGTCTTTTGTACATAATCCTAAGAAATCCGTTAGGAAGGCAAGCCGCGAATTAGCAATACCAGTGACGTCTGTGTGGACGGTTTTAAGTAAACGCTTACAACTGCGTCCACATCGTTTACAGCTGTTACAAGCTCTAAAGCCTACAGGCTATGGTTTGCTGCTAGCTTCGCAAGTGAAATGATGCACCTTGATGATGAAGACTTTCTTTATCGTGTCGCATTCAGTGACGAATCGACATTTTATGTTAAGGAAAAGTAAACAATCATAATGTGGGTGAAGGATCGGGTTTATGCACCGCCTTTGTCTGATGATCTTGTTGATCTAAGACTTCGAATTAACGCCGCAGCTGCAGAAGTTACGCTTGACTTGCTGGTGACAGGCCGGAATGAAATCGACTTCACGTAAATCGGATTACAAATGGAATCTATATCGAACCAAAGTGAATGTTGGGTAGCAAACTTGATGTGGTTTTCTATGAGATGAGACCTCAACCGAATCTATGAGTTACTTCTATAAATTTTTATATGCTTTTAAAGTTGTTAAGTCCTTTTTGAATCACCCGATATATTCACAACTTTCTTTTTCCTGTTTAGCCTCCGGTAACTATCGTTTAGATAATTCTTCAGAGGATGATATGTATGAGTGTAGATGAAGTGTACATTCTCAGTTCGACCATTCCTCAGATGTGTGGTTAATTGAAACCCAACCACCAAAGAACACCGGTATCCACGATCTAGAATTCAAATCCGTATAAACGAAATTGCCTTTAGTAGGACTTGAACGCTGTAACTCTCGACTTCCAAATAAATTACGGTTGATTTGGGAAGCTGATTTGGGAAGACGCGTTAACCACTAGACCAACCCGGTGAGTTGATATATTCACAACTAGGATGGATGAATAATTTGACTCGAAAAGTAAAGCAACAAAGCTAAAAGAATTACGAATGAATTCTGTAACTTTCTTTAAATTTAAGTTTTACTAACTTAAGAGGTTCAAAATGTATTTTAAAATACATTTGGCCGATATAGATTTTCTCAAACAGTACGAAGACTGAAGTCCAGACATCCATCTGTAGCAGCCGCCGATCGGGTCAATGACCTCAACACAAAGGATCACCGGACATCATTATGGCAAGTTCATAATATCACTAACTCCAACCCTGTGACAGATCCAACTCTGTGGAAACCGGGATTTACTCTTCCCAGAAGATAGTGGTATAACATCAACAGGATTCGCAAAAATCATGGTATTTGTAATAAGAGCCTGACCCAATGGGAAGCTGCGGAAAGCCCACCATGTGGCCGATGTGGAGCTGAAAAGCAAACGATTGCCCACCTAGCCCTGGTTCGTCCAAATACATCTTTTAGAGGCTCGCTACAAGACATCCATGATCTTACTCCCGAAGCATTGGAATGACTAAACCACTGTGATCTGTGTTTGTGATAAAAAATGCAATAGACATAATATTGTTAAAATAAAATTGTTAAATTGCGATGTTTGTAAGTTCATTTGAATATATTTATAAAATAAATCTTCTATAAACGTGACATATTTTTGAAGAAATTTAAGACAGAAGTCCATTTAAATAAACAGTTCTTTTTAATCACCCGACTATATAGTAACATCAAAGATGGGTTGGCATATTTGATTTTTTGCAGATCATGACGTTTCACAACCTATTTCCTCTAATCAAAAAACACAATTTTACCGGTGAAAAAATTCTGAAAGGATATATGTATATACGTTGGCCTATTTTTAGATCTTCGGAATGGATCGAACCATTTAGATAGAATTTAGTACGATAATCTCCGTATGTATATCATTTAATGCTGTTCACAGTTAGTCAAGGAAGCACTGAGTACGAGAAAAAAAAACACTTTTTTCTTTTAAGTCGTTTGTGGACTCAAAATTCTTGAATTAATAAGATGATTCAATTGCATTAATAAATAGCTTTGGTTATGTATTTGGGAAATTTCATTCATGAATGGAAAATAATAAACCAAATTAATTGTTTTTTTTCTTCATAATTTATCATTTTTCTTGATATCTTCACTGTATAAACTATTTTTATGGAATGTTATTCAATGACCTCTGAATATGGAATGATATTCAACTTTGGTTACAATTGGTCAAGGAGGTGGACACGATGAGTCTCGTTCTCAAAATTTTACTCAGAGTACAATAATTTTTATACATATTTCAATTTTTTTTTTCTTTGGCATCCGGTACCACCTTAGGTATTGATTCAGAAGAGAGATGAAATGGAAATTTTTTAGCGTGTGAAAATGCCTTGCCTAACCGAGATTCGAACCCGGACGTCTGGATGAAAGGCCAAGACGCTATCAATCGCGCCACACAGGCCTGCATATGTCAATATCTAATAGGAGTCAATATCCAGTTGTACACTTTTACCGGCAAAGAAAAAATCCAGTATTTATTAATACGTACCAATATAGAGTCAATATATTATTTAGATTGGCATACACTGCTGATGAATTATTACAGACAATAATTTTCCAAGGAAGTAGTAGTCTACCTTTCAGATTTAAGTTATATAAATCTTTGTCGATCTTTTCTTGTTAATATTTTTTATTTAATTCAAGTACAAACCTACTAAGTATTTTTATTTAACAATTTTGGAATATTCTGAAGAAGATTTTCTCAAAAACTGTTCATAAGATTTTGATAAAGTTATAAAGTAGATTTTTGTGAGTACAGAATTTTACGGCATGCCGAAAAATTTAAAGGCATGCCGTCTGTTGCTGCATCCTTCACTCTGGAAAAGTCAAACTTAAAGAAGAGAAATTCTAATTACAAAAAACCTACCTAAACATATTTTAATTGACAATTTAAAAAAAGAAATTAATTTTTAGTGATCTTAAAATTACGAGGTACACTTGGTGGGACCATGTCAGAAAATGTTAATCACATATTTTTTAACTTAATTAATATACTGCGATTTTTAAAACTGACTGACAAAGATTATGATTAATCTATAATCTGAAGCCATACATAAATTAAACCCCTCATTCATATCATCATATCTTCTAAACACTTAAACACGTAAACTTGAAAATTAAGTGGCTTATTCTTTCCAGATTTTAAAGACATGTTAAAGAGTTTTCATGAGCTTAAATATTTTTCTAAAATAGGAAAAAATTTCAAAAAAGCAAACTTTCTGTTAAAATAAACAGCAGATTTTTTTTTACAAATACTTTTAAAAAGGCTAAAAGAAAAAATAAAAGACTAGAATTTACAAATAAAATAAAAGCTGGCAACAAAGTTGTAGTACTTTCCTGGTATTGGTTTTTATTCTTATATATGGAAAAGTAATGATACATGAATCAAGATACCAATATTATTTTTTTTTTAGGTAGGGGTAATGAAAAGTGAGTTCTATTGTAAAATTATCATTATATAAACCAAAGTGATCTAAACTAAATTATCATTTAAATAAACCAAAGTTTAGAAAATTCAAAAAATCGAAGTTCATTACATTTTTTCTGCTTCCCATCCACAAAATTAACTTCCAAGAAAAGTTTTTGATTTATTACGTTTACTATGTGAAATGGAAGCAACTAAAACAAAATTCAATTGAAAAATGTATAACAAATAAACAGTTACCTACGAATTCTTTTTGTGGGTGGGGGGGTGAGAATAATGTTGAAATTTTATTGCAATATTATTACTAAAAGCTTAAATAAATTATAAAAAGTTTTAAAAATTCAAAATTTTTAATATTTGATGGGCTCCTCACTCTAATATATTGCATCTAAGCATTTTTTTTTTGAGATCACTTGCACTAATGTTACGCCAAGAAAGACATTTTAAAAACTCGGTTAAAAATATACGATAAATAAAGATAGCTTTTTTCGACTTTTGGGAAAGGGAAAAATTTGGGTGTAACATTTTTTTAAAATGGTAAGATAAGCAAGCACGCACGTACTAAGCTTAATACTAAGTGGGATTATATTTGCAAAACTATGAGAAAATTGACTCCAAAAAACTATCTACCCCTCAAGAGATATTGACCACAAAAATTTACCAACAAATTGCCTCATACACACAAATCTCTGTACTCAATTTCATCGCAATCAATTTATCCAGTAAAAGGTTATTAAGCTTCAAACATACCAATACACGTACATAGTACGAACCCATAGCATTATTAAAAACTTTTGGAGCAATGTTTTTAAAAATACTAAGATAAACATGAACACATGTTCTAGCTTAATATAAATTGGCGTTATGTTTACAAAATTTTGAGAAAATTGACCTCAAAAAAATATCTATCCCATCGATTAGAGTTATTGAACCCAATATTGTCTCAACAAATTACCCCATATATACGAATTTCTATTCAAAATTTCATCAAAATCGGTTTATCCAGCCAAAAGTTAAGCTTCAAAAGTGCCAACACACATAGATACATACGAACATTACCCCTACTCCTACTTATTTTTGATTTTTGGGTTATGAAACATCGAGAAATGAAAAACCATACCCTATTTTTTGACTGATTACTATTCCTTCCTTACTGCAGCTTGAGATCTAGAGCTATAATGCCAGGAAAGTAAAAAATAAACACTATCAGTTAAAAACCAATTTTTCAACTAAAATTAATAAGTTTTTAGTTTATTTCGCGGTTTACTACAAGGCGTTCCCATGATAAATCTAGCGATATATCGATATATCATTGTATAATAATTTTGCATTGCAAATGGCGATATAATGTTAGATGTTTGGAAAAACAGGACGTTTATGATTTTCGATAAGTTCTTATTTTGCTTGGCTGAGGGAGAGTGGAATCGCGAACTTTTAAGTTTTTATTACGAGCTGATATATATATTACTTTTAATTTATACATTATTTTGTTGGAAATGCAAAATTTCTATTTTTAAACAAATTTCGAACAATAAAATAAAAAAGACGACTATTTTAAAAGTTAAAAATTATAACTAAACTTATCAAATTTTAAATCCAAACTGTTTCACAAAAAATTAATGTTATAAAAAAAAAATTATTGGTTCTTATTAAAACAAGAAAGAATCTTACAAATTATTTTCAGAAAAACAAATAATTTTATTACATTTATAATAGTCGTTAGCAAATATAAACGATGCATTTTGCACTAAGTGCATGCGTTTCGTCAATGGTATGCTAACAGGCGCCATACTTCCGATGTTAAAAACAATTATTGCTTTTCGTCTGGCAAAAAAAAAAATCTAATGTGAACACTACATGACTTCCTTTTACGCCTATTAAATTACATATACACATTTTTAAAAGTACATAAAATTCTATTTCACTAATAACTTTTTTTCATATTTTTTTTTATTGTTATTATTGAAATATTTAATGTAATTTTTTTTTTCAATCAGCGAGGTTAATAATTACAGTTAAATTTTTTAAAAAAAGTTAAAAAAGGGAAAATGAAAAAAGGAAGATAATGTTTGAAACCAAAAAAAAGATAAACAGGAAGAAAATGTTGCAAAGAAAAGTAATAAAAACATTAAGAGAAGTTGATAAATATAAAGAGGAATAAAATGTTAAAACCAAAAAAAGAATAAAACGATTTAGAATAAAACGATGATAAAGAGGAAGAAAACGTTAAGACCAAGGAATGAATAAAAAGATTAACAGAGGATGATGAATATAAAGAGGGAGAAAATTTGAAGACTAGAGAACGTGTACACAAATTAAGATCAGAATTATATCAACCAAAAAGCGATTAAATGACTGGCAACAAAAAACAAACAAACGAAATGATGATCAACTCTGACTTGGGGAGAATATTATACGACAATATCAGAGAAATAATGAATTAAAAGATAACGAGTTTTTTGCAATTTATTAAAGATCGGGCATGTATGCATCAGTGTATATATTGTTATTGTGAGGGTCTATTTTTCAGTCACTCTGTATTAACTTTATTGTAGATAAAATTAAACACAAATTAAACAAGAAAATCCAAAAAATAATACGATTCTAACTTATAATTTTCAATTAATATTAAATAATTAGATGTTTCACAAAATCTATTACATATGTAATAATGCTTATTAAATTACGTATACAATTTTTAAAAGTAAATAAAATTCTTTTCCACTAACAATTTCTGATTTTTTTTTCATATTTTTTTTAATGTAAAATTATTTTTAAAATCACGGGTTAATATTAATAAATCAATATATTTAAATTAAAAAAAAAAAGAGTTAAAAAATAAAAAAAGTAGATGAAGTCTGATTTGAACCGATGTACCTTCCCTTATATTAAAATCCAAAATATTTCAATAATTAAAATTTTATTTGGCTATAACTCTGGAACCAATGAAAACAAGTACCACTTATATCGTTGAAAAGCTCGCAATGAGGGATTATTACTGTAGTTAAAACAAAGTCCAAAATCCAAATGTTTTGGATTTTGGACACGTTTGGTTCAGTCAAATCAAAAGCAATCAAAAGGGGAGATGCATTGCTAAATGTTACAACAGTCCTAAATCCAAAATTTCAACATTCTACGACTAATCGTTTTTGAGTTGAGAGAGATAAATACGTACGTACCGATGTCACGCCGAAAGTAGTCAAACTGGATTCAGGGATGGTCAAAATGGATATTTCCGTTGAAATTTGAAAACCGATCAGAATACTTCCTTTACTTCGTACAAGGAAGTAAAAACGTAATATAGAGAACGTTTGTTAAGATAAGACAATTTCATCAAAGATTTGATGTCGACTCAACTAATAAAAATGGTATGGATTATCAATCATCAATGAGACTTAACTAAAAATAATTAAAAATTTTTATTCCTCTAATAAACATTATTATTACATTTATGTATGCCATACTATGAAAGAAATTTTGATCGAATAATTACACACTATTATTATGACACTGACAATTTAGTGAACATCGATTTATTTAGAAGGGATCAAGCTAATCTCTTATATTACGCAGCTCGTTTATTAATGAATAATCGCTACGAACTATTAGATAGAATATACATACATACACAATCATCTAATAACTGGATTTGAAATTTACGAAAGGACTACAAATTAAAGCAGCATATGATATAATTCCCATTAATCTGGGGCGTGAATATGCATATACGTGTAATTTAAAGCTAAACCTTCAGACTGTTAAGAAACCGACTCTAAATATAGAGAAAAATGTTTCAAAACCCTTCTTATCAGTACATATAAAACTGTTTAATTTTTATGCGACCGAATATTATTATTTATTTTTGAACTATAATTCGAAGCAAGTACGGATTTTAGAATACAACTTTTAAGAAATTAATAAATGAGTATGATCGTAATTTTTATCATCCCTTCTTTCACCAAATTTTTAATTAGATAAATCATTTTATTTTTTAATTATTTTTATGGAAAGTGGTGAGTCGGTTTACATTTGAAGTCATCTAATTTAGTAAAAACTTAATGTTTTGAAGGGGAGTACGGTTAAAAAATGAATAACGATAAAAAGACCACTTAGTATTACGATATTACGTTAATATCAACAATTAATACAGTTAAATGACTCAACAGACATGAGACAGACGGGTTAGTAGTAACCGTCTGTAGGAAGATATTAAAAGATAGTGACAAAACATGAGTCAGTGAACAATACAGAGGCGTATTATTATAGCATTGGTGGAACCGAACCGGCCGGCAGAGCGGAGAGAGCTGAGCAGAACATCATCACAAGTCACCTTGTGAAGGTTGGACACTTGGAAATCAATGGCACGCACTATACATCTGGCAACACCGCTGCCGCTTTTCCCCCACCACGTAAATACAACTACACAGAGAGGATACCTTCATCGACCTTGAAGTACTACAGTGTCTTCCTCCGACCGTCGCACCGAAAATAACCAGGCAACCTATGTAATATGTATGCTCTTCAGTTAATAGTCAAAAAGTCGTACCACATTCTCGCCTTTGAGTAACAGGACACCGTTGCATCGTAATGATAGTTAATTCTGAATTAAAAAATGTCAAACAATTCTCATTAAATATTTTTACCATATATATCCTACAATAATAAAAATAATATACCAATTTTTATTTTTATAAATAAAATGATTTCTAGTTTGTTTTTTTCAACAGAATTAATGATAAAGAAAAACTAATGTACACAAACATTTATTAAAGAGATTGACGACTATTCATGTTAACACGACTGTGTGAAATATGAATAAAATCAGGGAATAGAATGTATACGTGTACATATTTTATTACTTTAAAGGTAGAACTGTTATTTATATTATTATTGTTATTACTATTATTATTCAGGAAAGCTACTCACAATATCCTTATTTAACATAAAAACCTATACCCAAAGGTTTAACCTTCCTTTAAAAACCTTGATCCCGGACGCGATCTATACTTGTATGTGAGTGCGCGCCCACTCATACATACACGCGCGCGCGCGCGTATCTAAGGAAAAAAGAAGGTTACTGTTTTTTTAATTTTAAATAAAACATAAATAAAGAAAATTATTTTTGTCAATCAATAAACCAGCATTTTAACATAAAAAAAATAATTATATAACAAACTTCGTTTCTTCGTTCACCACAAGATGGCGTAAAATGAACATGACCAAATTCAGAGAAAGTTATTCTAGTAAGTGCAAATTCTACCTTCCATGGGTCACACCGATAATAAAAAATGAAAACGAATGGTGTTAAATTACCCCTTTCTAGGGGTTAATTATATATTTATGTTTCATTTTGGATTCATTTGCAAAAAAAGGAATTACTTAACTAAAAGACGGCGGACAAATAATTATTTATCAAAATTATCAATACATAAAAAATTTTGACTAAGTAAGTTGTGGTTAAAATAGAAAATGTATATTGTTTGATTGTCATAACTAAACTACCTAGACGACCTGATATCAGACACAAATTATTTCAGCAAATAATACAACTCGGGTACAAATTTATTATTGGTATTGTAAAAGGACTTCTTCAAAAATCGTTAAAATTATACCATTCTCATATCTAACATTCAGAGAATTGGCCAACCCTAAAATTTAAACAGAGCTATGGATTCACAGACTGTTATTCAAAATTCAAAAGTATGTTTATTCCAAAACAGCAATGTAAAAATTCAAACGGTAACTACGCACTAATTTTTTTGTTCATATCTGGAATATTACTCTTTCTACAAAAAGTCAAATATTTGAGGCGGGAAGAAGGAATCTTGTGTTATCTTCGAATAATCCTTTTAGAGGATATGATAAATCAACTTTGATTAAGCTTTCTTTGTGCCTACACTTATTTCATCCTTCGAGAGTGTCAATTCCTTCTCTTCTTGTGGCACTTCCTTCCAGTGGTTAATTTCCCTTTCCTGAAAACTTGCTTTTTGAATTACCTGTATAAAAAGCGTCCTGTCATTTGTTGTGTCTGTGTTAAATCTAATGTTTTTTTTCTTTTTTCTTTATTTATTTATTTACCGAAACCATGTTATAAACCACGTGGTGTTTTAAAACCTTTTAACTGTTATCTGAATAACGTAATGTTATAACACGACTCTATTATTGTTCGATTTGTTTAACTAGGAGTGGTTAAATGTGTCATCTGTCGTGTCCCAAAATTCCTAAATGGTACTGTCTATTAGATATAATTTAACCTCGTTCAACAATGCGGTTTGGCGGGTCTATCCTATAACCTTTAGTCCTAGGTAGTACTGTAGTGCTTTGTACCCAAGTATTCAAAGTTCCATTGTATATTTAATGCGTTATGCATTAACTATTTTGAAGCAAATAATTACTCAAATATAATAAAAATCAGAGGCAAAAGAAAAACAAAGTATCTAAAATCTCCGACAAACACAATTGCATTTAAACAACAAAATTAAATTCTTATCTATCTCTTTTGAAGACATTCAAGATTTTTTCCACCTACTGATACATACAAGGGAAAAAACGTTTGGTTGATTTATTTCAGCAATTGCTATCCTTAGATAGATGTATGTGCCATCTAATCGACAAAAAAGAAAAACATTAAACAGATAAATGACATAAAATGTGCTCAGCACTTATGCTGAATACATTCTACGTCCATTTTCTTTTAGATAAGATCTAGATCCGATCCATATAGTCGTAGAGCAACGTCGAAACTGCAAAAACATCTAAAGCTTGGTTTCCTTCTGAATTAACTGAAAGAATGAACAATACCAACTGATTTTCCCCACGATTTTTTCTAAATTCTTGGTTATCTAGATTTTTTTTACAAATAATCAACCCAATTACCTGAAAACAAATATTTGCTGAAGGATTTTCTCCTTTATTAATATTCAAAGAAAATCCACAAAAAAATCTATAACGTCTATTTTTGGCTCCGAGGTTTTATGAACCTTGAGAAACTATGAAAAATTAGTATAAAAAAAATTCTATGATGACTGTTTTCAAATATTTATTAAAATCGAATTTGGAAATGAAATGGATGTCAGAAAAAGTAACAAAATGATAAAACATACTTTTGAATTTTGAATAACTGTCTGTGAATCCATAGCTCTGTTTAAATTTTAGATTTGGCCAATTCTCTGAATGTTAGATATGAGAATGGTATCATTTTAAGATGATGCCGTGATAATGAAATTTTTGCGTTAAATCAATTTGAATTTATGAAAATAGTATTTTTTCAGTTGCAGGGAATGTTTTTATTTCATAAAAAGTAGAAAAAAATTAAGAAATATTAATAAAAAATAATAATTATGAAAAAATCAAATAATTTTCAATTGGATAGCGTAATTATTTAACAGATGTTAGCTAAAAAAAAAAACCACCGGATTTTCAACCAAACTTAATTATAATAGAATAAATTTCGATGAACAGAACGGCTGGCTTGATTACAAGATTAAAAATACGGAAAAAATCAATGAAACTAACGGAAATGTGAGTAGAAATACTGTCTGGTTCCACATTAGTTTTGATCCATAAAAATAAGTCACATCAGTTCTTATACGATAAAATACCTTTTTTCTTTTATAAGCACTATTATTCCTTCTATTAATAATTCTACAATATCGTAGTAATCCACTAGTACAAAAGTAATCCACTAGTAACAAAAATTGTTAAAATAAACCTTTTAAAAAGCACTAAGAAAAAAAGTTTTAAAATAAGGTTTCTCTTAGATGAGAGAAAATCTGAGAATATATTATTAATTATTCTTTTCAGCTTGCAAAACGATAAATAAAAATAAATTATACGAGGCAAATTTATAAAGTAAGGGCCGTCGGCTTATATTAAAATATTTGCGGGTCTGAATACAGTTTCACGCATGCAGAGCCATCAATGAGCTATTTACGATGCCATTGCAGTTCAATCGTTTGTCTGCCGGTAAATGCAGATTGCAATGTCCGCGACAATCGTTTCTCCCGCGGTTGTGAAGTGCGCGCTGCGATTCGATTTTTGTGTGCAAAAGGATCTTCAGCTGCTGAAATTCATCAGGAGTTGTCCCTAGTGTATGAAGCTACAGTAAAGAGTGAAAAAATGTTAGAAATGGTGTCGAGCTTTTAAAAATGGCCGCACAATTGTGCATGACGAAGAGCGGAGTGGCATCCCCAGTATTCAGACCGACGAATGGATGAACAAGTAAACCGAAAACTGCGATGTGATCGGCGATTGACGATTAGTGCTCTGGCTTATGAATTTCCGTTTGCTGGACGCACCTCTATCTAACGATTGTCACAGAAAAGCTAAGATATCACAAACTGTGTGCAAGGTGGGTACCGAAAATGCTCACCGACCATCACAAAGAGCAAAAAATGTGCAGTGGACGAGCGTTTTTGGACCGCTATAGACAAGTGGAGATGATTTGTTTTTCCACATTATTACGGGCGACGAGACCTGGATATCCTACACTGATGCAGAATCGAAACAACAGTCGATGCAGTGGCGCCATTCAATTTCCCAAAACTGAAAAAAGTTTACGCAGTCTCCGTACTAGAGTCGAAAAATTTTGACTACCGTTTTTTGGGACGAAAAGGGCGTCATTTTGGTTGATCTCATGGAACGTGGATCATCAATTACAGCTATGTGTACTGCGAAACGCTCACCAAACTGAGACGTGCGATCCAAAATCGACGATGCGGGAAACCGTAGTCCGGCGTAATACTCCTTCACGACAACACGCGTTGTCACATCTCTGCCTTAACCAAGAAGAAGTTTCAAGATATTCGTTGGGAACTTTTTGACCACTCGCCATGTAGTCCCGACCTTGGACGCAGCGGCTACTTCTTCTTCTGCATTTGTAAAAGTGGCTTGGTGGACAACGGTTTTTGAAAACGTCAAGGATCTCAAGACTGCCGTTGTCAACCGGTTTAATTCCCAAACGGCGAAATTCTATGCAGAGGGGTTAAAGAAACGGATGCAGTGTTATGAAAAGTGCTTAGAAATGAATGGCGATTTTGTGGAAAAGTGATATGTTGTAAACTAAATCTGTAAATAAAAAACTTTTACACAAGTTAATTTTTTTTTAATGCCCTTACTTTGCTATGAATATGCTTCGTATAAATTTACAAACAAAAGGAGTGGCTAAAAAACTAAATTCAATAAAAATTTTGCCTACACATTATTACCTACAGTACATCCAACAAATAAGGAAATAAGTTGACAACCAACTTGTCACGTACCAACTTGAAACGTATTTACGTATTTTTAAACTTTGATCGACTCCCCCACTCACAATGTTGGCCCCAACGAATTTTTTGGGTACTTGCAACTACTACTGCTACTACTACTCCTTCGGTTAAGGTTGCTATTGTGATTTTGCGTTTTTTCTCTTGGTAGATCTTTTTCATTATCTTTTTCCTTATATTTAATTATTTTCTCGCATTTAGTATTCTATCGGTTTTGATTAAAAGGATCTATAATAAGGTGGTACGAATCTGTTAGAGTTATTACGACATCGCTATTTCTGTAGATTGGTAGAGGATTTGGCCTTAAACACTCATACCCCTATCAAAAGACTTAGTTGCTTATTAGGTAAAACTATGTTTTTTAATACGTACATGATAAAAAATAATTGTAAAATGAAAATTTGAAAGTCATGAATAAATTATTTAAACATATAATATAAAATCATGAGGAGTAAAAGAAAAATGATTCCCATAAGTTATCGTACTAGCAAAGAAGGAAATAACTTTATATATATATATATATATATATATATATATATATATATATATATATATATAAAATGGCCTGAAGGAAAAAACTGGACACGCATAAACAAATCGTACATCGACCTTGCTGTTATAGATAATTCTAAAAGAATGACTATTTTCATTCATGGGGTGAGGGGAAGGAGAGGAGAGGGTCAATGATACCGTAGACTGTATAAAAAACGATGTATGTAAATTAAATACAGAAGTTCAATGCCGTCTAGGTAAACATATAATCCTGGTAATAGATCGATTATAACTCAATTTTGTCGTTGTAATATGACGGATGACGATATAATCGACGCGTTTAAGGACACAACTACAGTATGAATAATATATAATTTATACATTAAAACTGCAGACATAACTTTTCTAATTTATTAATTCATTACTAGTTGAATACGGGCGAGAAATTTACAAAAAAAACTTTTAAATAAGAAATTTATTGATACAAAAAAATGAGCCATCCCAGGGGTTTTCGATACAACAGAAGAATTAATATGCACAACATACTCGTATTTTCGAAAAACACATATAGCCGGTTAAATAGATCCTTCTATCACTGCACTAAATTTAATAACATTTTTAAAGAAATATTTGTTCCAGAATAATTTTCAACGATATCATTTTGATAGTGATCTATTAAACTATTCCCAGAAAAACTAAAAAGAGATACTTATCAACATCGTAGTGAAAATGTGCTTTCAGATAATAATATAAAACAAAATGAAATATACATCAGAAATTTAAATTCTGTTTCACCTACAATTTCAATTAATTCTAACCAAAAGGAAGTAATTTTCCTAATATTTCTGACCAAATACGGTACTGACCGATAGGTAGGCATTTACTAATGATAATAAAAATGTTAACATAAATGTCACTTCTTGATTCTTTCTAAAAAAAAAAAACAAAAAAAAACGGATCTTTACAAAATTAGAAAACGATAACCCAAAAATTATTTTTCCCAATGAACCATATTTGTACACAAAAAAAAAAATGAAAATTTATAGTTTTATACAGAAAATATCCACATAAAAATAAATAACAGCTTTCAAATGAAATAAATTTTAAAAAATACTCTGAGATAAGCGAATAGTAAAACAACTCGATTTTAATCGATATTTATCAAACTACTTCCAAAAGAAAATTAAATAAAACATACTTAAAAAGCACTGAAAATACTTTTTCCCTTTCAATCAACTACATGATAGATCTTTGATAAGTTTCACCCTTAACTTGGGGCAGGCCTCAAATCAAATTGTAAACAAAAATAATTGAAAATTATTAATATTAACATTATTATTAAAATTATTATTTATTATTAATTGAAAATTCTTTTTCCTTTTTAATGTATATTTATTTATAAAGTCTTCTTTATTTTTTGCAGTTAAGCAAACGATGGATCACTCAAATATAATTTTTTCTGGTTTCTTTTTCTTTTCTCCCAATATTTGTTCGTTCTTTCCGTGTGCTTGGTCTTTCTCTCTTCCGAACGTTTGTGTGATTCTTTTCCTTCATTACCGTTTCAAACTTAACTTCGTGTATTCTTGTCTGAAGAATTTTCTACCTTACACTTTCTGTTCTTGAATCTCTAGTTTCTGTGATTCCTTTTTTCTTTTGTTGTAAGTACCCACGGTTCCCCTTTTGTTCCCAGAACTAATTGAATATTTCTTTATAGTCTTTGTTCATCCATTCTGCCCACATTGCCCAGGAATGTCAGTGTTCTTTTTCTTATAGGTTTTTCGATATCCTCTATTTCTTTACACATTTCTTGGTTGGATTTCAGTCTGTATCCTAATGTTCTTTTTTTGGGGGCCTAGAATTGTTCTCAGCGTTCTATTTATTTTCTTTAACGGTTCCAGATAAGTAAGATGTAACACGTTTCACTTCCGTAAAGTACCAGCATTGAAGTGTAATGTCCAAGTTTGGTCCTTTCTGAGAGGTACTTTTTGTTGTAGATATTTTTGGTCAGGAAACATAATTTATCCAGTTTCTTTCTTCGCTTTTTTATTGCCGCTTTATCCTTGCAGTTATATTTCATTGTTTCCCCTAGATATCTGAAATTAAACACCACTTTACGATTTCAGTATTCTGTGCTAATTTTCTTTTTGGGGTAATTTTTGACGATGATCATCATTTCTAAATTGCCAAGTTTATTTATAGGCCTGTTGTCTCAGGCACCTATCTTAGTTCCTTTACTTGTTGAATCGCTTTTCCTGTGTTTTGCTCGCAAATCCATTTCATACGCATGTCATTCCGCTGTTTTAAGTCCCTATCCTTATTTTCTTTTTTTAGTTCTTTTCCCAGAAGGTCTTTAGTGTTTTGTCCAGGATGAGGGATAAATAAATCTTCTTTTTATTTTACTTAAAAATATTTTTTATTTCAAATTTTTTCGGAAATTTTATCGGCAGGCTCACAAAAAAACGCTGCATCATTGTAAAAACAACAAATGAGATGCAAATAAACGACATAAATATATCACTTCCGAGCGTGAATTAAATGTTTCTGGTATACAGAAAATATATTATATTTTTTTACTTTAATAATTATTCTTAAATTTCGATACTTAAATTAATAATTATAATACGAAAAGACTTCTTTTTTTTTAATTCGGACTTTCACATCGTTATTAAATACACACTATATATTTAGAGAAGATCACTACAAACATTTTCCAAGCAAATTTCTTAGTTCATGTAAAAAAATATTTTGAAAATTAGGATCCATATCACTGCGCAATAATAACCCAATCTTTTTAAATAATGATGACAAGAAATATGGAAAAACATTTTTCAATCAATGTAGACTGGATTATTCGTTTCAAAAATGTTCCACATAAGACTAAAGGTAACATTAAATATGTTACTTGTATTCTGTAATATCACTAAAAATAGGCAAAGGAAGTCTTTTCTTTAATTGTTCGGATGTTATTAGATTTCCCTATTATAATAAACATTAATTTTTTTGATGATTAAAAAAATAACACCATTTTTTGCAAAAAAATTAATACATTTAAATAAAAAAAACAAAACCAAAGTACCTAAAAAAAAAGAAGAAATCATAAAAAAAAGGGAACAAACATGGGTTTTAATATTAAGCAAGATGCCTAATTAAAGGATTACTTTGATAAAGTAAAGTAAGTGAAATTAATGGTAATCTTACACTGGTAAATACTTAAAACATTTGTTTTTGTTTTCAGTAAAACTTTTTTTTCATTTATTTTTCAATCAATCCGTGTTGTTTAATAACACGTAAATCAATATAGTAAATAAAGACAACATTTTACAAATCTATGACAAATTAAGCAATATAAACAAATAATAAATCTTTATTCTGATCGGAACATAAAAATAAATTACGTCAATATAAGATAAATTATAAATATAAAAACAAATTACAAAGTCCATATTAATTATTTAAATACAAATAAAATATGTGAAGTAATGTTAAGATAAATACATTAATTATCAGCTTATTTTAAATTATTACGTTTTAATTTGTATTATTTATAAATTAATCAACAGAGTAATACTGTTTTCGTAAAAGAAAACCTTTTTATTGTATTTTAAATAAATTGGTTTTTCAAATAGTTCGAAAATTTATTAAAAATGACAACGGAAATAAAATAAAGCCCTTTCTAGTAAACCGAAGTATTTTTTAACCTACCGAGTTGGTCTAGTGGTGGACGCGTCTTCCCAAATCAGCTGATTTGAAATTCGAGAGTTCCAGCGTTCAAGTCCTAGTAAAGTCGGTTATTTTCACACGGATTTGAATACTAGATCGTGGATACCGGTGTTCTTTGGTGGTCGGGTTTCAAATAACCACACATCTCAGGAATGATTGAACTAAGACTGTACAAGACTACACTTCATTTACACTCATACATATCATCCTCATTCATCCTCTGAAAGGTAATTACCGGAGGCCTGGTTTTGGTAAAGGTAGATAAATATTACTGTTAACCCATCGGGCTTATCTAATGGTGAACTATTCAGCTGATTTCGAAGTCGGGAGGAGTTCTAAGGTTCAAATCCTAGTAAAGGCTTTACTTTTATACCAATCTGAGTCTAGATCGTGGATACCGGTGTTCTTTGGTGGTTGGGTTTCAATTAACCACAAGTCTAAGGAATGGTCAACCTGACACTGTACAAGACTACAGTTGATTTGCTTTCATACATATCATCCTCATTCATCGTCTGAAATAATATCTTACAGTGGTTCCGGAGGCTAAATAGAAAAAGAAACAAGAAGATAAATATTGTTATTTTTTAATAAATGAACATTCTGTTTAGTAAACATTGCACATTTATAAATATAAACAAATACGAGGATACGTTAACATATTTAAATTTTTAAGTATAGCTCTACATAATTCATACTTATGGGTGCCAGATATGGATGATCTGACAGTCCATTTTCGTATCTCAAATACTCGTTTTGACTTTTTGAATGAACCTAAGAGATGATATACTTAATATGAGAATATACGTTGACATTACATTTAATAACGATGATAGGTTAGCATTTTATTAAATCCTTCAGAACAAAACGAAACGGCTTGATTTTGTTATTATTAACAGGAATTCTATACAAATGATTAGCAATGTTACGTTTACCTGAGAAGCACAACGCAACGATTTTATCCAAATTTAAAGTTAGAAGTTAAAATCCATCCAATCAGTAATTTTTGAGCTGTATCGTAAAATTTTAAATTCTTTTTAAATAATTATCTTCTGATATAGATACAGTAGTATAATCTGTGAAAAGGGATACAATGAAAGGTGCTAGATTTTGAGACAATAAACAATAAGAAAAAAAGCGAGGTACCAAGAAAACTTCCTGAGGGACTCCGCGTTCTACATTTTGATGTGGAGATGCATTTACAGCGTAATGATCTAAAGAATATCCTTTAGAAATAACAATCTTCCAGATATTCAAATCCAACTTTCAATCGATATTTTGATAAATATCAAATTTTTTTTTCATTTGAAAAAAGTTTTTTTTTGTTTAAACGCTATGTGGGAAAAAACACATTTAGAACATCAAGCGTAAACTTATAAGCAATAAAATTTAAATGAATAACTTACAAAAATTTTTTAATTTTCCAACCAGAGATTTTTGTAGTAATTAATAGCAGTTACCGTTAGTAGAATTCTAATACAAAATTTACAAAAATGATAATTCCTTGTTAAAAATATATAGTAACAGATAGAGTATTAAATTTTACAAATAGAATTTGGCAGAACTGCAGTCCTTCGTCAAATGTTGCTAATTAAACAAAACTATAAATTTATGTTTATTTATAGGAACGAACGGATCAATACAAACTATTATTTTATATCAATTCATTTTTAAAACTAAACTATTTACCAAATTACCTTATGACGTCAAACGAAATCTATTTTAGAAACCGTCAAATAAAATAACAACCTGCTTTAAAAAAAAACCTACCGTTGACATAACTGTCCTAAAATCATAGTCCACACAATAAAAGAAGATAATAATTTCTTTTGCGCAATTCACCACCACCAATTTTAGCATTCTTCTTATATAGAGCGAGTTAAAAGTACTGGAGACTTTAAAACCGTTAGAGAAGTAAACTGTAACTTAACTGTAAGGGGCGGTAACTCAAACATTTTAAAAGGTAACACCCTTTGTGTGATACATCATTTAAAAAGTCTCTTTAAGACAAGGAAAATGGTATAAATACCATGGTTGGTAAGATGTCTGTATCCAAAATGGCGGAGGGATAAAGTTTGAATTTTTAAAATCTCTATATTTAGTAAATTCAAATAATAAAATTAAACAAAAAGAAATTAAAATGAATTAAATAAAAATTTAATCTTCATGTTAATTTAATCAATTAAAATTAAAATTTATATTTAAAAAAAATTAATTTTTTAACACAAAAAATTGTTTTTGTTCCAGTTTAATGAATAAATAAATAAAAATATTGTCACCTAATCGTGCTGATCAGCTGATCCTTGATGGTCTATTACCATTGTTGGTAATATAAAGCTTACTTCATTGTATAATATTCCATTTAGTGTATTATAAGTTTCTAACGAGAATTTATTGCGATCAGTTGGCTAATTGATTTTGTCTACCTTTACCGTAGTTGTAAGCCACTTTTTTTATTTAGATATTTACCATTTTTGTAATTATTCTTTACCGAATTAATTTTTTCTGTGCTTACCTGCAAACATTGCTATCAACATATCACTTAGCGAACAGGAGACGGTCAAACTTTTAATGATAAGGGGCTTTGATGATAAGAGTTACATCGTATAATGAATTTTGTGAATTGTTCAATGCAACATTTAATAACCGTAACCCTATTTCAAAAGGTACAGGATCAATCAAGTTATCGGAAGTGTCCCAAAAAAACATAAGTTGGTAGCTTGACCAATTCAAAGAAAATTAAAACTTTCCCACTTGTTTCCTGAATGTTTCTGAAACATGTAGGGAACAATATTGAATAGGTAAACTATTTTTTTATTTATTTCTCATTTAAACAGTTTACCGGTGGTAGCCATTTTTTTTTAATTTATTTAAAAACACGCAATAAATAAGATAGCGTTTTTTGATTTTTGTGGAAGGGGAAATTTTGCGGATAAATTTTTTTCTTAAAATGGTAAGAAAAGCACGCACACACGTGCTGAGCTTAATATAAAAAAATTGAAATAAAAATCTACCCCAACCCCTAGAGATATTGTCTCCAAAACTTTACTAAAAAATTGCCCCGTATACACGAGTCTCTGTACAAAATCGGTTAATCCTATCAAAAGTCACAAATTTTCAAACCCGCCAGCCAAAAGCCGTACGAACATAACCAACTTTTGGGGGGGGGGGGGTTCCGGGTCATGAAATGCAAAAAAACCAATACCTAATTTTTTGACTGATTATCATACTTTACTTCCTGCAGCATAGCTCTAGATCTATGATGCCAAGAAAGTAAAAATATAGAAATATTTGAAAGTATTAGCAGAGAAAAAATCCACTATAAATCGTTTACAGCCGCATCTCCCATCCACTGGAATTCCAATAAAACTGTTATCATTGAAATTATACAATTAATTAAAATCATTTAAACAAAGATTTTCTCAAGAACTACTTTTTACTAAAAACACACTTAAATTTAATAAAAAGTGATATCGTTTACACATTGATATAATTTATCCAATAAACGAATTAGTTTAAAAACAGAAAAAATGTGCAGGAATTTAAAAGTAATCACAGGTATTAGAAAAATATACCATGTATATTCTATATCAAATAAAGCTTCTCAACAGAGTTAAGAAGCTCAATTACTTAAAAATATGTTACGATTAAAAAAATGTATAAAGTAATAATGAAAGATGTACGATGAATATATGAATGAAATACAAATTAAGGTCGATACCTTTATACGTCATGACATCACGATAAAACGGTATCGAAGAATTATTTATTTATTATATTTCAACTAAATACGTAAAGTAATATAATTAACCTAAAAAAACAATTTAATCAGATTAAAATCTTAAAAATCATTTTCTCATGTTTATCGTTAATTCATATATATATTTTTAAGAGTGGCATAAATTTTGAAAGAACACATTCTAAGATGGTTTCAAAAAAAAACCAGTAGATTTTGAATCTTATTTTTTAATATCTATATACTAATTTATTTAAAGCGAGAAGATCAATAATGTTGCCACTAAATACTGACCCGGAAAGAAAGAGCGGGATCGACGATTTTATTTATTTATCATGTAGTGCGCGAGAGGAGAAAATATCATTCATTTTACAGGTACGCATGTCATTTTGAATTTAGTGAAAGATAAGATAGAAAAATTTATTTTATAGAAAGAGAAGTTATTTGTTTTTTGAATGGGGGATATGTGTAATAATTTAGTTCGGATATATGATGTATGTAAATACAGAAAAGCTCTAGTAGCTGAATTTAACTTTTGAAGCGCAAACTATTGACTTTTTTACTTTTCGATTTCGTTTTTATCTTTATCTGATTGTATTTTTTACGGCCATTTCTTTAGTTATTAAATCTCGGGTAGTATATTCTAAATAAAATGTCAAGTGTTATCTAAAACGTTTATTGTACTTTTTACCGATAAGAATATTTGGCTACCTAGTTAGCTATTAACTACTTTTTTTTAATGTTAAATTGAAAACCAATTCTACTTGTGGAAATGGTTCTATTTTAAAGTGTAGTTTATTGAGTAGACAAGCTGTTACGTCAAGCATACAATGTAAAGTAATTTTTTTTCTTTTTCTTTTTCCTTTTAGGATTTTATATATAAGTATATATATAAAATTGAGGAGAACTAAAACTGAAAAGGCTTGTCGAGTCAATTGGAAAATCAAAGCTCAGGTTGTTTGGGCATATTGAAAGTATGGATGAGGAAATATTACCAAAAAGGATGGTACATTGAAAGGAAATACAGTGTCCCATATAAAACGCAACCCATAAACACTCATCCATGAAATTTCAAAAGTTAAGCTTACTCCCCTACTCGGTACTGAAATGGACTCGTCCAACATCTGAACATCGCGGCGACGCAGTAGAACACTACCGATAGTAACAACAATGCAATCATAACGTTCAGTGTATTGCTAGAGACAAGATGGTGTTTACGATAGACGAACGTGTTTTCATTGTTGAGTCGTATTTCAGTACGATTCAGCGGTTGCAGTGCAAGATATGTTTCGCCATAAGTACCCAGATAAACCAGCTCCTAACAAACATCAGTATTAAGGTTAGTCGCAAAATTTAGAGAGACCGGTTCTGTTAATAACAAGGAACACAAAAGATCTGCGTCAGTGTTGAATACAGATAGTCACTGAAATCAAAGACCGATTACTCACTTCGGCAAACAAAATGGATCAGACGTTTTTCTGCTGAAATTAATTTGTCTAAATCAACTGTTCATCGGACGACCAAACAATTACAATTACGACCTTCAAACGCAATCAAACGGTTCAACTTCTTGAGCCCGACAAAGAAAAACGGCTACAATATTGTCAACGGTTCCGTTGATTTCTGCGTGAGGGAATTAATGTTATGGATTCGTTATTTTTCACAGACGAAACACGGTTTCATTTGTATGGCTACCAAATTTGGATGGTTTCATTTGGCTGAACAGCCAAAACAGTAGAATTTGGAGTGCTGAAAATCCCCACGTTTATCACGAAAAACAATTACACCCGCAGAAGTTGGGCGTGTGGTGCGCGATATCGCGGAAGAAAAGTAATCGGTCCTATTTTTTTCGAGTACACCATTAATGCAGAACGATATCAGGATATTTTATTTCAATTCATCGCACTCTTGGAAGAGGAAGACAGACACTGCTGGCTACAACATATAACGGTGCGACATCGCACTACGCAGGTTCAACTTCTGATTTCGTTGAGGAATTCTTTGGTAATCGTGTTATCGGTCGAGGCTTGTGGCCACCAAGATCTCCAGATTTGACTGCGGCGGATTTTTTTCTACGGGGTTACCTCAAAGAAAAAGCCAACGGCAACAAACCACGAACACTTGAACGATTGAAAGTCAATATTGAACAAGCTGTATTAAATATCCAGCCACAAACTTTGAAAAAAGTTGCAAGAAACGATGTAAAAAGAATTGTAGTTTGTATTCAAGAAGACGGCGGCCACTTCCAACATTTACTCTAAATGTAAGGTAATGGATGGTAATAATAAAAATTACATTTACATTTACACATGCCTTTTTATTATTTCAGTACCTACCAATACAAGGTTTCGTTGCGTTTTACAGAGTGTCCCACACTCTGTAGGTAGAAAACAAATAGGTGGTAAACCAAGAATGAAATGGACGAATAGTGATGGAGGAAATGAAATGAGCAAGAGAGGGGATGTGTTGAGAGTAATGGAAGAGAGATGTGGTTCATGGATCATAGCAGGAGGAGATATTTTACGGATTGCCCAACCCGAGGAAATTTGGATTAAAGGGAACTGAAAATGATTATATATACATATATATATATATATGTGAGTTTGTGTGTTTCAAGTATAATGATGGGTTTAATATATGATTGCCGGTTTTATTTTTTATTTTTTTATTTTTGTCTACTTCTCGTTTGTTGAAATTGCATTGTAATTTTTATATTTTGTATTGTATTTATTGAGTGAAATTGAAGATAAATCACACTATTATTATTATTAAATTATTTATTTGTAACACAATAAATTATTCATACGTTTCAATGAAAAGGAACCGACCAATAACCGACTTTCCCTGATCTTAACACAACTCTCCGACTGTTTTTATGTGGATCTGTTTAACCACAAGTACTAATAATGATTAGTAAAGCCAGGTTAAAGATTAACGGCTATTAATGGTTAGAGTTAAATCAGAATTCACCCTAATACTGCATACATATAAAGTACAAACTAATTCTCTTGTGAGCTTAGCGCGTGATATATGTGTAAAAATTGTTAAATAATTATCGTATAATAAGGGAAAAATATTTTTAACACTGACAGATGTAATGTTGCAGTATTTTTAGATTTTATTTTACATACGTATGGAATTTTTTCTTTATAACATATATTAGTTCCTTATTATATATATATATATATATATATATAAAATCGTAGGAAATATAAGTAACCGAAACAAATCTTAAAAGACATAACGTAACTGAACCTAATGGAAAGAGAGCACTGCACTACCTATACGACGACTGGAAGGAACATTTTGTTGTGCAAGTGCACCGCTGAGGAATGCAGCGTTCATTTGGAAAATTGCCCGTCTACCAGTGGCCAAGGTCAGAGCTAAGCCGAACGGGCACTCTCCACAGTGCATAACACCGCCGTCTACATTCCAAACCATACTCCTGAGTCGAAGCGTCACAAAGCCCGCACCACAACATCCACACCAAGACCGAACGTCTGGTTCTATATTAGTTACTACTAATTTACTTTAACTAAAAGAACAGATAAAATATCATTAGAGGAGAATTAAACACAAACAGATCATCCAGTACTAAATATAAATGTCCCGTTTTCATTCGTGAAGGAAATGTTCTTGCAACGCGAGAACCGTTCACAAATGATTTCTTACGAGCACTTTCTTATTTATCGGTACTCCGAAATTTAATTTGCAAAAAAAATTTGATTTGAGTACATCACGCGTGCGCGAATAAATTATTTATACTAAGTATACACTACGATCAGTCAAAAGCAATATAAAGTGAGAAAAATAATTTCGATAACACATCGCTGTACGTTCATTAAAACGGCCAAAATTTGTTAAGACAACTATTTTTTAATGAAATTTAAATAATTTCTATTTATCTATCGACTGTTTCTGTAAAACGAACGAAATACAAATTTGGATACTTCAAATCGGAAAATGGCTGGTGCACATTCTTAATTCTACGGCTTCCCAACCAATAGCGTGATTTTCTACCACCTCACCAAGATATCTTATCTTCCTCCAACGGAAGGCTACGATAAAATATTTTATAATTCACACGAATATTTCCATACAAAACCCAATTTGAAGGATGAGAAAGGATATTTATTTAAGAAGTCTAAATTGTTCTTGGTTGGATCATCCTTCTGGGCAAGAAATTTTTCTTGCAAAGCATATTCAGAGTGGCGCAAGAAATGATGGAACATTTGTTTCGGCGTTAAATGTTTAGGTTTATAATTATTAATGCGGTTTACTTTGGCAGAAGTGACAACAGTTTATGAATATTAGTTTTATCTCTTTCCGAGTGCGCTGTTTGTGTCTCGTTCCAAGATGGCTGACAAAGGAAAACAGGTGTTGAACAACACCTAACACTGCGTTGTTTTTTAATGAAACGAAAAGTGTGGTGCTTACACAAAGACGGTTTCGTGCACATTTTCAAACTCTGTGGTCATCCTCGTTTAAAACAATACGTAGACTTTATGACAAATTTAATAGTGATGGTTCAGTATTTGAGAGTAAGCGCAAACGAACTGCCGATATTCTTCTCCACAGAATGTCGAAGCTGTCAGAGCAGTGTTTCTGAGGAGCCCGGGTAAATCGGCAAGAAAAGCACCAGCACAGATTGAGATTTCTAGACGATCTGTGCAGCGAATTTTAAAAACTGATTTGCATTTGTACCCGTGCAAAATAACAGTTTTGCCTAAATTAAAGGTTAACGACAAACATCAAATAATGACATTTGACGAACGGGCTATGAACCAAGACTGGATTGGTTTTAAGATGAGGCACATTTTCATCTAGACGGGGTCGTTAATAAACAAAATGTGCGTTTTTCCACACGTGCTTCATCAAAAGGTGCATCACGCTGCAAGAATTACTGTACGGGTTGCTATCTTGAGTCATGGGGTAGTAGGGCCATTCTTTTGTGAACAGTGAACTTATATAAACATGTTGCGTAATAATTTTGTTCCTCAGCTTCTTGCAAAGGGTTTCAATTAGAAAACGAGTGGTTCACGCAGAATGGAGCCAGACTATATACAGCTAATGTTGTTTTAGACTTTTGTGTGAAAATTGTAACGCAAATGTTATTTCAATTGGATTTCTTAATCGTTTTAGAGTGGACAGAACTGGCCGCCGAATAGTCCTGATTTAATCCGTGTGAATATTTTGTTTGGGGATTTCTAACGGAAAAGATTTTCTCTAGACATCCTTGTACAGTGATGGAACTGCGTGTGCTGATTATTGAGGCGTGTAATGAGATAACCGAGGATATGCATCGTCGAGTTATTAACAACATACGCGTTCGTGTTGAAGACGTTGTTAGATGTGTTGGTGGTCGTATTGAACATGTGATAAGCAAACATAATCTTCAGGTATACAGTAAACATGTTGAATTTTACTTTTCTATATTCCTATTCAAATAAATTTTTTTTAACAAAACCAAATGTTGGATCATTTCGTGCACTACTCTGTATATACTGATCAACGTGGAGTTGTTAATAAGTTATGTAATAATTATCATCCTGGTTAAAAATTCTTCGATCTCCCGAGGGATTACGAGCGGGATAGATAATTTCCTTTCTCGAGAAGTTACTTTTCGTAGGTTCTGTTTCTTTTATGCTGAGATTTCTCCGTGGATGCATTATTCCACGAAGGATGATAGTTCAAAGCCAAGCCGGACGGACAACTAACGTTTTCCGGTTCTTAAAATGTGGCTCTTATTGCCACCTGTCGAATTATTACAGTCACGGATATGTTAATAAAAGAAGAAACAAATTCCAGAATGAAAAGTCAACAAATATTATTTATTTGAAAAAAGGATCTTTTTTTCGGAAAACTAACAAAAATAAGGTAAAATTAAATTCCACAATATAATATACCGATTAACGTGTTGAATAAAACACATGGTAAACAGAAGAGTTTTGAAGAAGCGTCCGCACTTACTGTTCTCGTGGCGTGCCGAACCAGATACTTACAACAACGATTAGTACAACCGTTTCAAATTATTCCTATTTTTAATCGTATCATAAGCGTGGATGAAGTAGGCTTAATTATCACATTAATAAGATGATACTCTTAAGTGATAGAAATACAATTGTGAGCAGTCGCTTAAGGTTACGACACACCCATTCCTATGTCGAAAACATAGGAGTTGTTAATAACAAAGATAAACATATTGCGGGTAGAATCGATATTCCTGACCCACGTTCAAATGCTTTCCCGCATATACTCACCACGTCACACCTCCCATACAACGAAGGTCTTTGTGCAGCTGCTCTTTAACGGTCTTTTACAACTTTACTACTAGTTTGCAAATCGAATACAAACAAAAGATTCAAGTGTTGGGGGATAATTTGAACGTACTTCAACCGAATATTCATTAATATGATGGTGGCATTATCCAAGTTTTGGGAATCAAACAGAAACTTGATTCGGTTAAAGAAAGGTATATTCTGATTCTCTAACGACAAATTATCATCCAGTAAGGAGAAATTTAACGAAATGATTAAATCACAGGTTTTTTTATATTTCAGGGTCAACTGGTCGCTGAAAAATAATAAATGTGACATGGAATTATTGTAAATGCACTGATGACAAGGTTTTAAAATTAAACATAAGCGATATATAAAACTATTGTAATTGTAAAAAATTTTCTTGTATTTACTGACTGGGCCAGTTTTTGTTTAATTTCAGTAAAAAAAAGTGATAAAAGAGAGAGAAAACATAAAAACACTAAACTATTTTAATTATTCCTTGTGCATCACATATAACGTAGAAGAAAAAAATTTACGTCAAAGTAATTATTTTTCTTAAGAAATGACACAAGCTGTTGACTACCATGCTACTTGTCAAGTGGAACATTCACATGTATACAACTACTCGTGATCAGCATACCGATAGAACAGTAAGCTGACTTTACGTGGAAAAGAAAGGCATTACATGAGCCGTCCTTGACATGAGCAACAGTACACATTCGGATCCGGAAAAAAGCTGAATGGATAGACTTTTTACTCGTATACACCACTACTGTTCATATACTTGATTTGCGAGTCCTCGTCCCCCCCCCACACACACACACACACACACACACAGACACACAGACACAACTAGCACATTTTATTTTAAATCTCTCAAAATTAATTTTGTACGCGTATAGGAATGATTATTTGAATATTTCGACTATAAACTACAGAATCACAACGAACATTGTTTTTACTTCATGAAGAATTACAGGCTTAATAAAAATGATTAATACGATTCAGATAAAGGATAAGTGAATATTAAAAAAAAGAAAAACTAATTATTTAGTCCAACTATAAATATGTTAAAAGTATTTACAGATTGACAAAATAATCCTTTAAATAATTATAAAAATATTCCCTTGCCATTATTCGTTAGATAAATTAACGAAATGATAAATTTATACATTTGTCTACTAAGATAAAGAAGCAATTTTTAAAAAATTTTTCAGATGGGACAATGATTCATGTAATTTTGTTTAACAAATATACGGACAAATAATTACGGCCGCTTTAATTTTACAAATAAATAATGTAGTGGCGGTTCGTAGCTAAAATTAGTGAGGGTGCTGCTCCAGAAGATTTTTTCTGGGCATTTTCAAGGTGATGATAAGTTTTCTGTAAAATAAAAGAATCGAAAAAATGAATCAAATAGAATAGCTGGAAGCAAGATAATAACACTCTATCACGTTCAAGAATATGGCACATGATTTTTAAGCACATTGTGCTTAAAAACCATATTCGGTTTAACCGAATAAATAATAAGATGTCAATCCATATTATATTTTTTAGTATTATTAGATAATAACTTAATAAAATGTCCGCTTAAAAACACTATAACCCAATGGTGTATATTAATTTAAATTTCTATGTACACAGAAACAAATACATAATTAGTTTTTACTAATTACCTTCTCTTTCGCCCTTCCCGCGTGTTTTTGGACAGATTTGGCAATCAAAGAACCCTTCTTGCTTTCCGCCATCTTCTGTTCACTACTGAAAAAACAACTAAACCGCTTTCACATTCCTTCCACCGACTAAACTAGAAAAGGGAACGAACAAGGAACTTCCCATACACATGCCAAGTAAAAAAAAAAAACTACCTTCCACCAGCACGCTAGGATCGGCACTGCGGGACCGACAGTGTTCTCTCCCTCGTAGTCTCGCGTTCAGCTTCCTATGTGCCCATGCGCACAACAGCCAAACACCACACCGCTAGAACTGTGAAGCGAACAGTTCCGTACAAATATTTTTGTATCTTTTTCATAAACTTTGGGATGGCTACTTACCGTACATTTAAGGATTATACATTGTACAAGTATAAAGAAAGAATTAAAGAAAAAAGGACTCATTATATTAAATGTCTGCGATAATATCAAATAGAAATAAGGGATGCTGCAGTTGCACAGTGCCTATACGCAAGCTGCCACTGTAATAATCAAACATAAATAAAATATATGATGTATGAGCCTTTTTAAGCCGCGGTTTAGTCTAGTGGATAAAATCGTCATCGCAAAATCAGCTGATTTTCGAAGTCAAAAGTTCTAAGGTTCGAGTCATTGTAAAGGCAGTAAAGATTTTACGTGGATTTGAATACTGGACTGTGGATACCGGCGTTCATTGGTGGTCGGGTTTCAATTAACCATACATGGAAGGCAAAGGAAAATTACCCGTAAAACCTTCCAGGAAAATTCCAATGGAATCGCCATGGGTCAAACACGACAGAATGGCTAAATTAATTTTTATTTAAGCCTTTCAGTTTAATTCGTATGGAAAGAGAATAATTTGAGTAGAACTTGGTTGCTAACCCACGTCATCAGTTTACCTCATCAAACAAATGAAATAAGGGTAGGATCGGCTGATAGCGAGCTTTTCCACAAATAAAATACACACCGGAGAACGCTTCTAAAGTCTTTAAAATATGAAGTATGCAACAACTGAACAAATCCTAGAAAAGGCAGTTACTTTTATACAGATTTGAATACTAGATCGTGGATACCAGGGTTCTTTGGGGTTGGTTTCAATTAACCACACATCTAAGGAATGGTCGATCTGAGATTGTACAAGACTACACTTCAGTTACATTCATACATATCATCCTCTGAAGAAATCACCTTACATATCAGCCTCCCGGAATCACCTTACGGCTAAACAGAAAAAGAAAAGAACTGAGCAAAGCGACAATTAGACAAAAATCAGAACTAAATAAGTGACAACTTGGGTCTTAGTCAATCGTTTGAGATAAATTTCCCTATACTACTATTATATAAAATGTAAATTTGAATGACTGATATTGATTACAAGTAAGTATTAAGAAGAAATATATGGTAGTAAATATATATAGAATTCATGATGTTATTTTTTCAGCAGGATTTTATTTAGTTTTGGATGCTTCATTGATGAGGATTGCATTTTTCCCGAAAAAAATAAGAAAAATACCACTCCGCCGATCTCCGTGGCAGAGTGGTAATGTCTCGGCCTATCATCCGGAAGTCCTGGGTTCTAATCCCGGTCAGGCACGGCATTTTTCATATGCTACTACAAAAACCCCATTTTATGTTCCCATCCACAAGATTCGAGCTTATATGGTGAATTAATCATCCAAAAAGAATTAATCATCGAAAAAATCCCAGATCAACTTTTCTGCGACTGAGAAATGTCCTATGCAGCGGTAATTAAAGTTTAAGATTCAGGAAGAGAATGATTAGTTACATGTGATGCTATCGACAACTGCTACATATTAGTCGAGATAATCTGCAAAGAAGATGTATAAAAAAGACATATACTTGCATAAGGGCAGTTGAAAAATTGTTACGAGAAAAGCTGGAATTAGCGTATGTAGTAGGATATACAGAAAAGTACTGACTCCACGTTTCATATTTCACGGGAATCCGAGAACCAGGTTGAAGAAGAATTTCATGATTGAAGAATTTAATATTTCCGTGTCATCCAATTCCTTATCCGATGAGCTGTAGACAAATTACCTTAATTAATAATTTGAAAGGACATACAAATTATTGGTGGACTCAGCCTATTTGAGGTTAAGTAACCTCGGACCCCTCTGTAGACAAATTACCTAAATGGTTTCATCGTCACTCGATAAAAGACATAGTAAACTAAATGGATGTAACTATGTTAAAATAATATTGTAACAAGACCGGTATAGCGGGCATGAGTAACGGATTCCTACCAATTATTATAAAAGTAATAGAAAAGATAATAATTGGAGAAATCCAGAAAGAGACAAAAGGGAACCCTTTTAGTAAGGTAACACATCCGTTTAACAGTCGCCTTTCGTTATACTGCCCACTGACACATAATGAACACCTGTTGTACTGTTGAGAAAAGCTATCGGACCGGGTAATGGAATTCATGAGAACGAAAGCCTCAGTCGATAGTTCTCATGGTTCGAGTTCGGCCCGGTCCGGCAGATAAAAAGGCTGAAAGTATAAATAATACGAGGTAAACCATTTAGAAATGAATTCAGCGAAGAGAGGCTGCGAGACGAGATGTTACGACGTCAGTCCAGCTAAAGGTTCTGCGAACAAATCAACCGAGACGTTACAACGTCAGTTCCGGGAGGAGAAGCGACGAGATTTGAGTCCAGCGAGACGTTATAACGTCAGTCCAGCAAGGGGAGTTGTGTGAGTTCAACGGAGGTCTGAGAAGCAGTCCAGCGAGGAGAGTCTGCGAGACGAGAGTGCAAGACGTCAGTCAGCGAGAGCATTCTGTGGGGAGGACAGTGAAGGAGCGAATTTCCAGTGTTAATTGTTCGATACGATTAAGGTGACGCCATGAGTAATTCCAGTAAACAAGAAATACTGTCGGTGAGTTACTATAAAACTATAAGTGAAAGAAATAATGTACTAAATTTCATTCTAAACTGTTGGGGTAGTTTTATTTCTGAACAGCAAAAGTATTTTATAAAGTGATCTTTCTATTTGTCTTATATCTAGTGTACTATTGTTTGTTAATACAATACTAGTGGTTAAAAATGGTTAAGACTAGCGGTTTCTTTTGTTATTGGGTCGGAATTGTGGTTTTCTATTTATCTAGCAGGAATAAATCCTGATGATTATTTTAAACTCTGTCATGTATAATCTTTGTTTATTATTATTATTGGCATTTATGACTATTTGATGTGTAATATTATGATTGTTATTCTTTCTTGATTATATTATGTATTATGTTCTGTTTTTATGTCATATATTATGTTATGTATTAACTGTTTGATATGTCTGTTATTGACAGGTAATATTATTACAGTTTACTACTAATATCCTGATTATTATTGAGGTTGTATTACTGCGATTAATATTTAATTATTTATATTTTTCACGAATTGTTTTGTTATTGTCACTTATTATTATCATTATTATTATTATTATTATTATTATCACAATTGTCATTAACATTGATTTGTCTTGTAATTATGAACATTTTAAACCAATAAATTGTAATTATATAAACATTTTAAATTGTCAATCTCTCAATATCCTGATCGAGCCGCGAACATGCAACAATATAAATAAAAATAAATAATGAAAAACAAAATTTTTAATAAGGATTCAAAATAAAAACTATGTAAAGGAATAACGATAGGCCTATTAAGACAAACTGCGTAATTGTGACAGTGTGTAATAGTTACGATACGGAATGTCACAGTGATATTAATAAAAATATTGATACTAAGAAATACTAACTAAACTTTCAATATGCTTAACTTGTCTTGAGTAATAACGGTAGACAAGAAACACAAATATTAATAAATCTTCAAGGTCAACGAGGACTCGCCGTAATGAAATGCAGGAATAACACGGAAGAATAATATAATTTAATAGTTTCACCTGGATTCAGCATTGATGACTGATCAGACATAGCTTATCAATCATCTCCACATAATAAAAGTGTAATCATCCCTTACGAGATACGATCTTCGAAACGTAAGCTACTTCATCTACCAGTCAAGTATGATCAATAAATTTAAGTGCAGGACTATTATTTGAACGAATGTTAGTCGATATTCACGAGTTATTTGAGAGAAATAACTGATAAAATTTTAGCCGAATATTCGCACAAACATTCCATAATAACTATGAGCCGCGTATGACTGACTTATAAGGAGTGCAATGAATAATAGAGCCCAGAAAAAGTATAAAACGCAGACAGAAGTCTGGAAATACCGAGAAAAGATGATAATAACATACAACAGACCCGATGCCTAAATAGTATTATAAATATTAAATAACTTCGTATTAAGACCCGGTAAACAATTTTTGTAATTATAGGAAACTACATTTAAACTAAAAAAAAAAACTACTGTTTATAAACAACTTTCAAAAAATATCTTACAAAAATTTCTACATAATAAATCAAATTAGAATTAAAAACATCCATTATAACATATTAAAACGTTTACACGAAAATAACACAGTAAAAGCATCCGGAATAACATAGAAAAGTACATTTCAAGGACATTATTTGCGATTCGATGATTAAAGCATTTAAATCGATTATCAGCACAAAATCGAGTCGTGATAGAACGATCTAAAAAAGAAAACCATGCGCCGCACGTATATATGATAATAATAATAATAGTAATAATAATTCATCATCCGTGATCTGTTCTTCAACCACTTTTTTATTTTAACACCTCACGTCATAGATTGAAGAGGTGTCCTTCTGTTAATATAGGTCGTGAGCATTACAGTAATTCTCATGACTTAAGTTTTTTAATGTTTAAAAATTTATACTACGTGTAGGAAAAAATTGCTAAATAAATAATTAATTTCTTTTTTTTACGCTGAATTTAATTAAATATAAATAATAAAATCAAATATAAATATTTAATAATTTTATCTGTTAAAACAGCCAGTCCTTTTTAAGTAAATGACAAGCACAAATATATACGTAATGAGTAAGTGTAAATTTACTTATGTTTAATCAGCGATTAGCTATTTCAATATGAACAAACTGACCTATATTCTAACATAATTTTTAATTAACGGACGTTAACAACATAATTTCATTCTATTAATCTTTTAGAGAAAAAATTGAAAAATTAATTTTTAAAGAAAAGTTACTTTTTATATTTTTATTATAATTATTTCAACTATAAATTTCTCTTTACATTAACAAAAAAAATTGTTCTACTTTTATAATAGGATTAAGCATGATAGAATAAAAACGTGAAAATTACATCACTGAAATTTTCTTAATTTGGATAAAGCTTTAAAACCTATGCCTTATTTCAGAGATAGTATATCATAGTTACCATTAACGATATGACCTTCTATGTATTTTCTTAAAAGAGAAATAATAAAACTACACTAAATTGATTTATTGGTAAAAATTTATATATATAAAAAAAAATACATATATATATAAATCCAACCTTGAACTGAAGTGTATACGGTATATTTAGTTCGTAAAACGAAAGCTATTTAACTAAATAAAATATAATTTAAAAAAAATTTAATTACGTTATTTTAGAGTATTGTTTTATTTGAAAATATTAATTTATAAATAAACCTCTATCCTTGAAATAAGGAATACGTCTGGTTAAAAAAGCGATATATTTTGAATTTACACTTAAAAGTTACAAAAAAATTATACAACTCCACGGGAACAGGGTTTTTAAACTTCTAAACTCTTTAACAATTTTTGAAGACTGTTACATCCCTAACCTTACCTTATTTAAAGAAAAATATTAGAAATTCCATGTATTGAGATAGAATGTCCCCTTTCGGATATCCATATAATGATAGTACGGTGACAAACGAGAATGAGTATGTACCTGGTTTTATGGGGACTCAAATCATGTGACTCATTGCTCTGTACACCCTGATTGCATATCGCAACCACCTTCATACGATTGCGATTACTTGCACACTCCTGTAGGGTGAATTCATTTCGAGTGGTTACGGGATGATCTAAGTCTACTCTGGTGCAATCACCCGGCCGGCCGATTCATTATTAAAGGAGAAGCCGCTTAAGTAGCCTTCGGCTTTAAGATTGACCGTCACAAAGAGAAGTCATATCATCTCTTTCTTACAAGAGTCACTCCAGATACTGCTCAGCTATTCTCAAAAATAACTTACATCCAGTGTTACGCTTATTAGGAAAAGTGAAAAGAGAAGTTTCTCGTTGTTGAAATTTTCCGAAGATCATAGTACGGCTAGGAACATATGAAGAACTTGGAAGAAGCGCGGAAGAAGAGTTTTTCTTTCCGAGCTTTTTTTGGCCTTATTTTTCTCTCTGCCTATATTTGGTCTGCTTTTCTTCAATAAGAAACCGATTATCTTAAAAACTACTGGAGTTACAGTTCTGAGACCTGTTTTATCCTATTTCCTAACTCAAATTACATAAGAAACCACAAACTTTACTCCTTAATTTGGGTCCCAAAAACTAAAGTAGGGCTTTTTTTTATAAGAGCTCTGAAATCCGGGTGAAATCTTTCGCTAGCCGTAACTCGAAAACAAAGCGTTTCCAGACATACGTTTATATGAACGTTTTTCATTATTTTTACCAGTAGAACATGTCCTGAAAGTTTCTTCGTGGAACATCTTCTGTATATATACATAAAAGCACACAAAGTTTTTTACGGAGAATAATGATTTTCAACCGAATGTTTGCAATATTCCAAAAACATCCAACAATATGAGCAAAGTGAAGGAGTATTTGAATTATTACAAATACAATAAACGTAGGAAATCAGCTGAAGCTTAGCAATAATTAAAAACTGGTCAAGATTATTTATGTTTTGAAGACGAAACCTTTTGAAAATATTCACAATAAACAGAATTAGATATTTTGGGAAGTTTTTTCTTTATTATCAATGAGGCAAAAACTTCTTCCCGTATACGATGAAGGATTAATATCTCGCTGCTTTATAAAGAGACAATGTCTATTTCGTTTGTTCCCGATAACCGCGAAAACTACAGAATCAATCGTTACGAGATTTTATTATAGCTTTTTTTTATGACTTTTAGAATGTTTACCACAGTCAAACCTAACCAATCTCACTGTTATATGAATCATAAATAAATGAAAAAAATATATAAATAAATAACCTAGGACCACTTCTTTTTCTAAATTTAAATTCGCTAAAACAGAGATATTGTTTATACCAATCACTTCCTATGTCAATATCGACTTCTACAGATAATTAAAACGTGATTTATTAAACGTAATGTATAAGAGATCAATTTTTATTATTATCATAATATATATAAAAGCAAACTAGTTGATAATAAAATTAAAGGGAATGACGACTATTTGCATATTTAACAAAGTTCTGATAGAAGAATATTGAATTTCGATATCGATATCGACTTTGTCAGAAATGTGTTTTACTAAATTTAGTGTCATTGTTTAATCTGGCGGCGACCCGCAAGAACTCATCTTCACGCGAGCAGAGTAGCATTCTGTAAATCTTTTTATCCTGAACTAAAAAAAATCCATCAAGATAAGCCGTACACATACCTGGCATAAATTCAACTTTCAATTCGGTATTAATATTTTCATAACGTCTAGGTCGCCAAGCTCCAGATAGGAAGAACTTCTAGGGCTACTAGAATTATATGATCGTAGACAACGTGAATATACATCAGAAAGTTCTGAAAGACTTGAAGAGCAATGTAAACGCTCGGCTCAAAATCGAGTGGAATCTTCTGAGAAATATGTTAAAGCTCAAATCAGCTTCTGATTATCACTTTGAAACTGAAGATCTGAATTTGAAAGATATTCAGATATGTAACCATTACAATCCCAAATAATAGAACAATAAAATTATTCTCATTCCTGGATTTTGCTTAGCTGGGGGTCAAAGTAACTCTTCAACAAGTTCAACATCTTCCTGACTTCATTAAGAATTTGATTTTCGGAACACATCCTATATCTAAGTATTTTATTTTATTCGGTAGTTTGTGAATAGGGATAAATCGGAAAGAAACAGCCCACCCGTTATTATTAAAAACCTGTTTCCAATTTTTGAAGTTCTATATGCATATAGCGCGGAACGGAACTGAACGAAAGGACAGCAAGAGATTTACGTATCTTCCTACTAATCGCCGTGCCTGGATAAAAGTTCCTTGTTGCTGCATCATTCTTTTACCTGGCGAGTAAATATTATTTAAATATTTATTTAATATTTTATGGTTTGATAAACTGTTGCTATTTTTTTTCTGTTTGGTTATAAATTTGTTTGTTTTTCGTTAGTCATGTTTTACATTACTGTTATGTTATATTATTTATTGTTATGTTTTGTTTAATGTTTTTATGTTGCGTTTTATGATTCGTTGCGTTTCGAATTCATTTTTACCTTTCGGGTAGATATAGTTCAGTTCCTTCGTTCTTAAAAAGTCATTCAGTCTTGTTTGAGACTCGGCTAGATTGATTTGTTTGAAGTTTACGTTAGTAAGTAGTACACCGATGGGAATATCCCTTGTGGCATTCGGATCGGTGCATCCTGGCTGAGGCTTGACTGAAAGATGTCATTGCCGAGGTTCTGAAGATGACCTAAGGTAAAGCCCATAAGGTCTAGGCATGGAAGGGATGCGTGGCGACCGAAACTGCCACATGGAGGGTGTCTTCCCGACCGGATCAGTATGACCTTGGGAGACTAGCCGCGTATGAGCTTCGTTCTCCTGGCATGATTTCCTTTCAATCCGTCCTCTAAAGTCATTTTAGTGCTAGAGCCTTCCTCCTTAGCAGGGATGCACCTTTCGGGGGCCCTATTTATTGGATAATACAAAGCGCTCTCCTATCCGGAAGGAGTAGCATGTGCTGGCGGTGACGTTTAGCGCGGGCGATGCCGCTACGACGGATGGGTAGTATCTAATAACCTTTAAAACGTCTAAATTTATTAAAAGCCTTATTTGAAATCTTTTCTCTCACAAAAAAATTTAACTTTTTTCCCTTTCCATAAAATTTGTTCATTGGCGGGATATATTTCTGATTGGTTTAAAGTTCATGCTAACTATATTTTTAGTGAGATATATTTAATCTTTTCCAATCCTATATAAGTAACGTAACGGACAATCTGAGTTGCCCGTTTCAATCGATTTAGCTTTTTAAGTGACTTTACGCTTTCGATTTGGATTGCCTAAAATTTTACTTCTTATACTTTGGTAAACGTAATTTTTAATTTTTATAAATCGGTAGGATAATGAAAACTACCTTTTCTAAGGTAGTAAATTTCATTAATTGAGATTTAGTAGATCTGGCGGTTTTTAAATATTTTAAGAGAAATCTGTAATTTAAACGATACTCCACGATTTTTTGTACCTTTCTTTAATTTATTTATATCGCTATGTTGAATGTAAACCCACAGGGTTGGTGTAATAGTAAACTCGTTATCGCAGATCAGCTTACTTCGAAGTCGAGTGTTCTAAGGTTCAAATCCTAGTAAAGGCAGTTATTTTTATACGGATTTGAATACTAGTTCGTGGATATTGGCGTTCTTTATTGGTTGGATTTCAATTAACCACACGTCTTAGGAATGGTCTATCTGAGCCTGTACAAGACTACACTTATTTACATCCATATATATCATCCTGATTTATTCTCTGAAGGATATTTTGGGAAGTTTTTGGCCCTCCGGAATCACCGTAAGGTACTTATGGAGGCTAAACAAAAAACGAGAGTGTCGTTGAATGTAATGAAATTTTCTTTTCTTTTTTAGATTTGTTAGGTCAAGATGTAGTTATTTAAAGGTTATTATAGGTTACATTAATGTTCCTCCATTTTTTTTTTTTTTTTATTATAATTTGTATTTAACAGTAATTTCTTTTTAATTAATTTTTTGAATTTACCTCTTAATTACGTACATATCAACCAACCGTCACTCTCATAAATTGAGATAAGTCGTAACACAATAGATGTACTGGAAAGTATATCTAGAAACGGATATTGTGTTTTTATTTATTTACAAAAAAAAACGAGTCTGATTTGATTATTAATCTGTAGCGTTTACTGTACAGTAATTAATTATTATTTCTTTATTAACATATACGAAGTTATCTCTTACAGCCGATACAATTTCTTAAAATGATTCCCCCATTAATTCTTAAAAAATAAAACTTCGAGTAGTTTTAATACTGTAATTTTTCTGAAAATTAAAACCGAGTAATTAAAATCTACCGGAAGAAAAAAGTAATTATTTTAATAATATAAATAAACTTCCACTTACGGTTAAACAAGATCCATTACACCGATGAAGACGACACAAGATGGATGGATTCATTAATTAGAATTAAATTATATCAATTTTCAAACGGAACAGTAAAAATAAACAAAGAGGAGTTAACTATTTATAATATAATTTCAATAAATTTTATAATTTATTCATTTACTCCGTCATGTATCTTGTAAAGGTAAACAATAAAGAAATAAATATCTTCTCGTCAAAACAATCGCGGGAGTCAACGAAGGTTATAGAAAATTAACATTTATACAAAATTAACATAATAAAGGCGAAAATGCGATAACTGAACAAAGACAACAGTCGGTGAATATGTAGATAAACAAGATTTACGGAAAGTATGGATGGATAAAATTGATTTGGCATCATTGTTTACTTCAGGTAGTACTACAAGTAAATAATGCGAATAAACTGAGACAGAACATGCATATATTTAAAATAATGAAATACTAAAGAAAATGTAATAAATATAAAAGAAGGGACATTCTGTAATTGATTTACATGATAGGGCAAAGGTGTGGAAAAAAATCATAGGTGAAAATAATAAGGTAAAGATAATATCATCAATATAATTTGTATTATTATATATTTGCTCCATTGTTTGAAGCTTAATAACTTACTTCATAATAACGGTAAAAATAAGAAAAAAAGAGATCGGTCTTATTCTGTTCCACAATTACCTTTCTTTTAACTTAGCAAGTTAATTTCATTATTTTATCTTTTTCTTAACCTCTTTTATTTTTGCTGTTTAGCCTCCGGTAATTACCTTTCAGATAATACGTCAGAGGATGATTTCGAAGAGTGTAAATGAAGTATACTCATATACAGTCTCAGTTCGACCATTCCTGAGATGTGTAGTTAATTGAAACCCAACCACTAAAGAACACCGGAATCCACGATCTAGTATTCAAATCCGTGTAAAAAATAACTGACTTTACTAGGTCTTGAACGCTGGAACTCTCGACTTCCAAATCAGCTGATTTGGGAAGACGCGTTCACCACAAGACCAATCCGGTGGGTGTATTTTTTTAACCTAACAGGAACTTACACTCACGTGAAACAGGCAAAAATAATTCTAAAAAAAAATGTTCTGTTAACTATTTTCTAACAATCCCAATACGTGTTCTGGATATTTTTCGACCGATGATTTTCCCGTTACCGGCCATTTTTCAAATAATTATTATTAATAAAAGAAAAATGTTGATTTTGGTAAGACGTGAAAAAATGAGGACAGAAATGAAAAGAAACCGTTACTGAGTAACTGGTAAAATGATTTATAAATATACAAATTTGATTAAATATTTCAAATCAGAGTATGATTGATGCGTAGTAATTTTTTGAAGAAAATATTTACAAAATACGGTCGATAACAAGAAAACCGTTAATTAAAAAATTCCTAATTGGTCGAGTACGATTAGTAAAGAATAATTATTAGGCAGTTAGGCTATATTAATGACTTTTTTCACCTTGTTGTTCTATACGAATGTAAAATTTAAGGTACATTAAAAAAATCAATCAAAAGGATATATTTTTCTTCACTTTTTTAAATACAAATTTCAATAATACGAGCAATTACGGAGAAATGATTGAAAAATAAATTATATCACATCTTTTATTTTTATTTCCTTGTACGAAATAAAGGAAGTATTGTGATCGCAAAAAATTTAGGTTTTCAGATTTCATCGGAAATATCCATTTTGACCATCCATGAATCCATTTTTACGAGTTTCGGCGTGACGTCTGTACGTACGTATCTAGCAAACTCAAAAACGATTAGCCGTTGAATGTTGAAATTTCGGATTTAGAATTGTTGTAGCATCTAGCTGTGCGCCACCCCTTTTGATTGCGATTGAATGAACCAAAAGTGTCCAAAAAAGTCCCAAAATCCAAAACAAAATTGCATTTTGGACTTTTTCTTAACTGAAGTAATAGGCCCTTATTGAGAGCTTTTCATCTATATATATATATATATATATATATCATAATTGGTATTAATTTTCATTGGTTCCAGAGTTATAGCCAAATGAAATTTTAATTAATGAAATATTTGGATCTTACAAGGGGAAGGTACATCGGTTCGAATCTGACTTCATTTCCTTTTTTTAACTTTTTTTTTTTAATTTGAATATATTGATTTATTAATAATTATTAACTTCTGATTGTAAAAAATTTTTTTTTGTAAAAAAATCGGAAGTTATTAATGAAATAAAATTTTATGTACTTTTCATTTTAAAAAAAATGTGTTTATGTAATTAATCAGCGTATACGAAAGTCATGCGGTGTCTACATCAGATTTTTTAAAATGTTATCATGAAGAAAGCTTTAAAAATTATCTAAAATCAAACGCGATTATGATAAAAATCAGTAAAAATGTTGTTTTTGAAGGACTATCTCTTAAAAACTACTAAATTAAACTTTTTTTCTGCGTTTTAAATTAAAATTTTTCTTCTCTACACAATCCCTACTCCACCTCGCTAAATGGAATTATATCAATACATCCAAGTAATTGTGTTAGAAGCAGAGGCAAGATGAAAATAAGGAAAAGATCCGGAACCGGTGAGCTGACCTGCCATGCCGGACGTACTGCCGGTAGGGGGGGAAGCTCATTAGAGTCGCAAGGACACTCCCCTGGGCTGAGTAATACTTGATTGTTGAGCCAGCCCATGGGAGCAGGAGAACAAAAAAAAAAAATAAAGAAAAACTAATTGTATTTAAAAAAAAATTATACCTTTACCAAAACCCAAAAAGCAATTTTTTTTTTAAATGACCTTCAAATTAAAATTGATACCTAAAAAGTTAAAAAAAAATCTTAATTTGATAAAACTGCTCTTAAATACCGAGAGGGCAAAAGTTTTTTTTAATTCGTAATAATATCAATTGTAAGAGATGTACAGTGTTGATTTTCAAGCAAGAATCAAAAAGCATAAAGGACAGTTTTAAATGTAAATCTGTAGTAAAAATTTGGAGTGCGTTCCGTACAGCGTTTAATTGTAATCCTTCGAGAGACAATAACATTCGTCGATGACATAAACGGTTTGAAACAAACGAATGTATGTGAAAAGGGAAATTTACGGGATGAGCGAGGGTATCTGAAGAAAATATTGAACGTATCAGTGAGTCTTTCCTACTACTGTAAAAAAATCTAGGAAGCCCGACTGGATGCCGGTGATGACAGTGTGGAATGCTTTAAAGACTACCGGCTACGTTATCCTGTTTAGTGATTAATCGACATTTCACCTGAGAGGAAAAGTTAACACATATAACTTCCATATTTGGGGGCCAGGAATCCCCGTGAACTCTTACAACCCGAAAAGAAATCCCCAAAATTAAATATTTTCTCTGCCATATTCCGACGGAAAGTTTCTTTTTCGCTGAAGCAAGAATAACAGGAGTTGCTTATTTGGATATGCTGCATACGGCTCTTTCCTCGATTGTAAGATGGACCCGAGAGAATATTATTTGGCGACAAGATGGCGTGCCTTCATTGTCATAATTTTATTCGGGATCGATTGAACGAATTTTCTCCGACCGCTGATCGGTCGGCACGGACCCAATGACAGAGCTAGTTTGCGGCGACCTCCGAGAAAACACGATCTGACATAATGTGATTTTTTCTTTGCAGTTTTACAAGGTATCTTTTACATGTGCCTCCGCTGTTTACCGATTACCCGATTTTGAGGAACAGGATTGAAGCAACAGTCGTTTCCATTACTCGAAAAAATTTGGTTAAAGTACGGGACGAATTCTATCGGTTGGATGAGTGTCGAGTGAAGAAAAGTGTTCGCATTGAACACTTGTAAGGATAAACTATAAGAGTTATTCTTTCATTTTATTTGTGATTCGTTACTGTTAAGTCAAAGTTAAGAAATATTAAAGAGATTTAAACACCGACATTCTCTTTTTTGCGATCTGCAAATTTATTAACACCAAACTTTCTATCATCTTTTAACAAAGTTAGGAATCTTTGAAATATATTACCGGAAAAAACTGGCGGAAAGTACTCTACTTTTAAGCATAATTTCCCTAACTCCTTCATATTTTCTTTAAATAAATTTGAATTCCTAATAATAACCAGGAATTAACAATTATTAATATACTATTTTCCAATTTATTATTTTTATATTATATGATTCGTACGATATAACTCTATAAATAAAATTATTAATATTGTCACATATTTTAAAAGAAAAAAACCACTGAGAACTACATATTTCTCCGATATAAAAAAAATGTTCCAACATTTTCAGGAATCCAATAAATTTAATTTCATTTAAAATTATAATTTTACAAATTCAACAGAAGCATAACAAGAAAAATATTACGGCGCAAAAACATTCAGTACGAAAAATATACGAAGAGTGGCGTTTTTTGCTTCATATACTTCCTACAATTACAGTTTAAATAAAAATTTATTTCAATAAGTTATGCGTAACTTCACTACACACACAAAATTGAAGATAAAATATTATTTCTTGGAAAGCCAAACCTTTACGTCAAATTATATTTGGAAGTAAACTACCCAGAATCTTAACAGCCGAAAACAACATATGTTTTTAAAAATAAATTACGAATGATGCGTTAAAATAAGTTTTCGTAAAGAATAACCGAAACAGAATTAAAATATTCAGTATAATACAGAAGAATAAGCAGAACGGAACTAACGATAACTGTTAAGAGAAAAGAACAGAAGGTCAGACGACGAAGAAAAAGTACAGACATAAAAAGAAATGAACGGAGGTTGGCATGCGACTCAGCTGAACCTCTACATCGCCGCTGTCGTTGGAATACTCACGGCGCGCAACCGCCGGCCGCACCGACGATGAGTATAGCCGGCCGCGCTTGCCGTCTTTCCATTCCTGGAAACAGAATTTACACCGACAGCCGTGCAGAGGCAAGCTGTAGTCGTCTAACAAATGCCAACCGATGTAAAAAGGGAAGTCGCCTCATTCCCACCGCGTTTATACGTAGAATGTCAAATGGTTGATAAAAAAAAAAAGGAAAAAATATTCAGGATGAAAGAAGACACTCGAAACTAATGTAGATTTAAATGGTAAAATCGAAAAATAATGACAAAACTACGAAAAATAAATAACTCCCTCCTCCTCAATGTTGCAGTGCAGACGATGTACAAATAATTTAGCAATGAAGAGTTGCACTGATTTGTCGTTTTATAAAGAATGTTTTAAATTTTTTTTTACACCTGCGGTATAGTAAAGCTATTGTTACAAATCGAGAGTTAAAACCGTATGGAAATATATATATATATATATATATATATATATATACCTTTAGCTAAAATTTTAAAATTAACTTTCTTGAACATCGTATGAAAGTATTTTGAATATCAGAATGCCTTCAGGCATTACTACATTACCTAATACTCCTATTTGTAGTAGTAAATCATTCGAGTACAACCAAATACAGTAATGTTGATTATAAAGATTTTCCAATATAATCTGAAGAAAACGTATTACAAGACAATGGGAGAATTTCATCAAACAAAAAAAAAAAAGTAATTTTTGTTTGTATTTAATTTCTGTGAACTTTATTCATATCATTTTACTCTGAAACAAATTCTCGACAATTTTTCTTGAAAACATATATGTGTTTACTATACATTTAACAAAGTTATTATACGACAAATATAAAATAGTATTTTTGTTCCCCGATCATTTATCTTTTCAGATTTACAAAAAAACTACTATAAATACAGTTTTTGAACCTATTTTTTTAAATCTTCAGGTCAGATATCATAAAATGCCACCACCCCTCAATTTGTGACTCAATAATTACAACCCGGCTTAATTTGCAGAAATCAGGGCGAAATCTTTCGCCAGTTGACACTCTCTTACAAAGCGCTTCCGATCTTATATGAACTTTCTTCGTTATTTTCATCTCCTGTATATAATCGTAGAGGTCGAATTAAGAATCCTCTTATTTTTTTCGCACAAAAAAAAAAACAAAAAGAAAAAAATAAATACTTTTTTTTTGTAAATATCGTAGAACTTTAATTATTCACCCCAATCGTTAAAGGCTGTATCAATCAATGATGAATTCGAGCATTTAAACATTAATATACATACATATATTTAAGTGACAAGCATGTTATATCTTTTAAAAAAATCCGTAGTTTATAAACTTATGTTTACCTAATAATTAACTTCAGAAACGTCTACGTTACGTTATTAAATATTTTAACAATATATTTATTTAAAAGCGCCAAGAATAGGCACGATTTTGAAACGATTAGGGGTAGTAGCACTTGCTACGAAATCGCACGTATTTTATACAATACCGCTGATATTTATCGCTCATCTGGGACGTCACAACATAGCAGTAGTTTACAACATTTTTTTGGGGTGGAGTGCGATTTTGTAAATGTTGTTGTTATATTTAACTCGTTAACAAAGATGCCTAAGAAAAATATGACCTTAATTAGGCGAAATGTTGAGATACTGAGGGTGACCTTGCTCTACAGCCTCACCCCCTTGACCTTTTAAATTGAAAATGTAATTGCATCAATGCCCCATATAAAGAACTAATGTAGATTAAAGTAATTTAGATGCCAGCACCGAACATTACGTACATTATTAACATACGGAAAATTTCGATCCGTTTTTTTTTGGTACCTTGGTTGTCAAAACGACAAGATCCGGTGAAAACCGCATATGCCCGAACTGGAGCGATTACAGTATTAGCCCTTCTAGAGCTATAGCGCTTTCTATCCGGCTAATTAAAAATTATGTTATTAAAAAGTCTCCAGAAAACGTAATAAAAAAGATTTCCGTTTTTCTTTCATTTATCTTTACCAAGGATATCTCTACCGATAGTACTTTTATTTTTCTACCTTTACCAAATTCTACAGAGTTAAAATTTCATAATAATTTTTATAATTAGTAATCTTAACGAAAAATGTGAATAAAAAAATTTCAATAACAAAAAACTAAAGAATCGATAAAAAATAATTAAATGTAATTTACCGTTTATTTCTTGTAAACCCGGTGATATGAAAAAAAAACGTTTTTAATTTTTAACTGTTGATTAAACAAACTCGTATATTCGAATTTATTATTACAAAATATTGCATTATTATAAAGTTAAATTAAATATAATAATTTGCTTACGGTAACGAAACAAAACGAGTTTAAACCGTAATTCTAAGAATTTTTCACACGCTATATTAATTCATTTCTCATCTTTATTTACAAAAATGGATAACTGTAATTTGTTGTATGTTTGTAATAAATAATAAATTTATAAAATACAGTTTGATAAAATTATACTGTACGCCATGTTAAAATCAAAAATTTTCCAACTAATTTTATTATATTTCTCTAAGGTGCCGTAAAGAGATCGTTGTAGGCGACATAACATAAGACAATACCTAAAGAATGGAATAACAATTTTAAGAAAAATAAGCATTTCATGCTGTGATTATCAGAGAAAGTAAGGAGTAAAGTTGTTTCCAAATGCTTTCTTCACTGTATATATTATATTAATCCATATCAGCATATCATATTCACTGATAAGCAACTGATATTCAGCTCTAAAAGTAATACCTTCATTTTGTTTACACAGGGAATGACTGTATAATTAACTCAAATTACTTTTAGAGAAAGAGTATCAAACTGAACGGCCACTGAAAAAGAAAAAAAAAGAATAAAAATGTGTTGTCGCCTATATTTTTATAAAACACAGAATGCCTTAAATAATTTTATTTTGGTTTGTGCTGTTTAAAAGGTACGAAACTTAGATAACAGAATATTAAAAAAGAAGAATCCATTAACAATCGTTACTACACGCACGGGCTTTTATCCCTATTTTTATAAATTTCACGATGTTTCCGCCGTTATTTTCGCGATGGTACTTATTAAATATAAATAAAAATGATATCTCCTCAGATAAATCGATGAAATTTTTTTCAGAGCTATGAAAAGCTTTATAATAAAAACATACATCAGTCTGTAAAATAAAAAATCATATTTTACCAAATCTTTAAAATGTTTTTTATTCAGATTCTAGGTTTTTTTTTTAAAAATACAACCGAAGGCACACGATTTTTAAAAATAAAAATAAAACCGGTTGGTCTACTTAAATTTCCAACAGATCAATTTTAACGTAATATTTTATTCAAATTGTAAAAAAAATAATAGAATTACAATTTTAATAAAACAATTTTAACAAGCATTCTATACTAGCAACACCATTACAGAGATTCATATCCTAATGGTACCATTAATCGTTTAATCGCATTTGTCATCCTTTATTTAAAATATAGTCCCAAAGCATAACACGAAAACTACACGACCATTATAACATACATTCGGAGATAAAATAACTTAGTATATATTTTACCTTATCGCATTACATGTTGGAAATACATGTCATGATTTAGGTTTACGCAGTAAGTTCATATCGGTTCGACTTCGAGCCGGTGTGGGAGAGCTACCAGGCGTGCTCTCTCAGCCGGCAATACTATGAAGTCCCGTTCGGCGCCGGGTTTTAGCGGAATAAAATACAATTAGAGAGCTGATGTACTATCTAAAAAAAGCAGTAATAAAAGTAGTATTAACTTGATTACAGAGTTTTTAAATGAGTAACGCTTTTAAATTCGGTGTAAACGAAAAGTCTGGCGAAGAGTAAATTAAATCGAAAAAAAAACATTCCTACATATTTCTGATTGGATTTACTTTGTGTATAATTAAAAACGATTACCTTTTATAAACGAGCTTGGACTTCACAGAAGCCACCTACGTGCGATGTATTTTTTCCTTTGCTGATATTCGTCGTCACAAAATGTGATTAATTCCTAGGGATTATAAAACATAACAGTGTAGAATGGAAGTTCCAAGACTTTTGACCTATCTTTCTGGGGATGTAACGATCCCGACAAGGTTAATTAGATACTAGGATATCAGATAAGAATACTATTGGAAATTAATAATTTATAGATAAAAAATACCTTGGAGACTTTTACCTGTTTCCCTATAATAAAGCAATAATGACTTAGGATTACCGATTACTTTTAAATGGATTTTAGGCCGATTTATCTTTGGGTTCCGTTTCTATTACTGGCAGTATATATAGATTTGAAATTAGAAATAATAAGGAAACCAGAAAACATCGTAATGTAATAGGACTTCAGCTTGCTAACAGGCAATCTAAACCAAAGTACTTTCTTCTAGCTGCAAAAAAAAAAACTGGGAAAAAGTTATTGAATAGTTCCTGCAAACAACATTTAAAAGTGGAGGTTCCTTAAACAATAAGATTTAAAATTGTCTTTACCTTACGACCTTACATATTTTCTTACCTTCAAAAATTGTTATAGGAAAAAACACATAATTCAACCTTTCCTAAAGTACTTTATCCTTAAATTTATTTAATCATCCTTATTAAGTATAACAGGTACATTTACAAACACCTAGGAAGAAATGAATTTTTTAATGCACGATAAATGCCACACCTAAACCGGACTTGAACCTTATAGATAAGAACCTACCATTCCGTCAATGAGATCGGCTAGAATTATGATATCTTGCTGACTCCGCAACGTTTTAACTAGTTTTTTTTTTAACCTCCGGGACTTCAGAGGATATCCTGGAGGTTAGGTATTGCTTCAGAGGATGAGATGAATGACAAATCTTGTAGCGTGTGAAAATGTCATGCTTTACCGGGATTCGAACCCGAGATCTACGGATGAAAGGCCCAGAAACTACCACTCGCGCCATGGAGGCCGGCATGTTTTAACTACTAATTAAAAACACCTGAAACAACAATTATAGACAATTAGAATGAAAAATGATTTAAAATGAAAAAAATAACTCTTTGATAAAGATTAAAAGCTGTTCCACCCTAAAAACTCCTCATTTAAAAAAATACATTAAAACAAATTTAAAATCGATAGAAGGCTAATAAGAAAAAAATTTTAAACTTTTGAATTTTAGGGGTCTTTTTATTCAAATTCTTATCAAAAAACTGTTCAGTCGTATTTCTTCTACCTGTATTATCAGTATAATCTATCTATTTATCTGATAAAGAGATACCGTAAAAATACGGTATCTGTAGCTGTGTGTAATAAAAGACTTCCCTCATTTTGTACCGAGTTTAACATATTAAGCTCTTCAACGAAACTAAATCACTAGTAAAAATTAAATTAAAGTACCAAACGGAATAGTCTATTATAAAAGGTTTGGCCAGTGCCAAAAATAATCTTTCTATAATACTAGTATTGTAAGCACTATTTCCAGGGACACCGGACGTAACTGATAACTGTGGAGGGGAAACTTCCACTACGCCTCCTTGATTTTTCAATTCTCATGCTTTTTTTTAAATACAATAAACCTACAACAAAGTTAATATGTATAAAATAATATGTGCGAATAGAAATACTCCCAGACAGCGACTGTGAGTGAATGCTAACAGTTGATGGTCTTTCCAACAGTAGTCCATTTTGAAACGGGAAATTTTGTAAAAACTCGTTATATATATATTTTTTTTAATAACAAGGAATCTTACTCTAAAATTTCATAAAAATTGGAATGCACGTTTGGCCCGTAACAGATTCACAAATATAAACAGACAAAATACAGAAGATGGTAATAAAACTGACCGAATCTCGTATAGCTCAATATAAAAAAAAAAATTACAACTTCGCACATGCTATACACCAGTTCACAAGTAATGTGAGATATGTAAAATTATAGGTGAAAAGATGCCTAAACCCTAGTTAGGAATCGAACCCGGGAATCAATTCCCACAATACGCCAGCTACTACATCGTAATATCATAACTAATTTAAACTTTTCTACAAAAAATTAGAAAAACGGAAACCGATATTAAAAACAGAATTTATTACCCAAAATTCGAAAACTCGAGAAATCGGGGATGATTAATTTTCAACTGGTAGCAATAGTTTCCCCGTTTGCGCACACATCTTAGAAAATAGAATACACATTATATTATCCATTAGGATATTCTCAACCGATGGTGACTTCCATTCGGTAGATGTTCTTTTTATTTTACTAAAACATAACATAGCTGCAGCTTTAAAATTTAGAAGGATTCTCCCTTTTGATAGAATAGATTGACAGATCAGGTGGGAGTTCAAATTGTAAAGTGGGGATTCTTTCGTCGATTTCAGTTTCTTCATGACATCAACTTTCAATTAAAATTGCAACAGCAAATCAATAAAATGAAAAATATCTTATTATGGGAAATTAAACAAGATTTTTTTCAATTCCTAATAAAAATTGTTAAAAACAAAGTTACTTCTTTTACTTATATTTTTCTTAGGCTTTAATATTTTATTCAATATTTAAATAGCACTGAGGTATTTACTCGTAATACAAAGGGGGGAATTATTAGGAATAACTAATTATCTAACACGGATCTTTGATACCCAGTGACATTAATTCGTTTATTTTCCTCCTAAAACGAAAAAAAACACTTTGGCGACCCTCTGGAGTTACTCCTGAAATATTCTGAACATTAGAATCTTTATTTCTATTATTACGACGACAGATATGTTTCATACTACTTTAAAGAAGAAAAAGACAACGGAGTGATTAGTGTCTCGGCTTATCATTCGGAGGTTCTGGGTTCGAATCCCGGTCAGGCATGGCATTTTTCATACGCTACAAGAATTACATTTCATATTCCAACGCACAATGCCATACTTTCCGGGAAACACAGCCGAAACTAACTGATCTAGAGATTAGCAGGCGAATCACTACAACAGGTTGCCCAGTCAGTTTTATAATAGAATAGAAACTTTTGAGTTAGAAACTTAATGAGAAACTTTTCTGTTTTTATTTTTTTTAAATCCGGTTTTATAAACGCTAAGCGGCCATTTTATAATACTAATAATAATGAAGCTAGTAATATTAATGATTATATTAAGCTATGGATAATTAATTGTGAGATTTCAAATATTCATGCCTACAACCTAAATTACTCGTACCTCGGATAGAAGAGAAAATTTTACATGGAAATCAATACGTGGTGAATAACGCTAGTAAATGTTTAAGCTGGCCTCAACAAATGATTAGATATTACTACAGCTCAAATATATTTTTTCGTATCTATAATATATATATATATGTTTTACTAAAAACACGTAAATAAGTTTAATTATCCCTTACCATATTATTTGTCACAGAAATTTCCTACATGCTTTCGCCGTATCGATGTATCAGCATCATCAGAGAATGAAAGTATCCAAAATTATGTTTCGTCAGTTTTATATACAAAAAAAAACATTAAAATCACATCACAATATTACATATTAATTTATATATTTACAAGAAGCACGGAAGAAAACTGCCGTGTTATCCGATCTAAGTCTAGGCCTGACGAAATGTAATTATTGATATTTTCATTCCCTGATGATGCTGTTATATTGATGGCAGCGAAACATGTAGGAAATTCATATGACAAATGTATGGTAAGAGATAATTCAAATTATATTTGTGTTAGTAAAAAAAAAATATACATAAATCATACGATAAAAAATGTACATTATATACCAATAATCTTCAGCATTACCTTTTCCTGAGCACGGGTTTTGCATGATTCAGGAAATTAAATTGTATTACGTCTGATTTTTTTAAATATGATACATCTAATTAATAATGCTTTATTTTATTGATATTTTGAAACTGTAAATGTAATAATGAATAAATAAAAAATTATAAATATATGCTGAAAATATAAGAACAGATTACATAATTTAAAACTAGAATTATCAAACACACTATACTTTTTAAGGTCTACATAGGCTAAAGATTTTTGTAAACTTTTAGCTTATTAATACGAGCGCAATTTACATAATGAAAATAATAAACGTTTCATATAGTCCACGTTACGTAAAAATAATCGAAAAACGTATACAATATTAAAACTAACTATAATTGCACAAATTCTTTACTGATAAAATTTTACATAAATATGAACGGCAAATTTATATAATATTAACAAGTTACATGAATTAAAATAAAAAAAGGAAAACTATACTTAATTTATAAATGCATAACAAATTCCCGTTTCTAAAACCGTGTACAGTACAGAACATATTTATAAGAGAATGAATAATTATAATTATCGTAAAGAACGGAAAAATAATAATAAAAATAAAATAACTAAAAAAAAGAAAGAAAAAAATCATGTGAGAATTTTTCTTAGAACCACCTACTTTGACAAAAACATAATCTATCTAGCTGGAAGAGCAAAGAACAGCGAACAAAAACACCATTCAGTCAGTGCAACAGCAGAAGAGGTGACAAGAGAACGATGAAGAGGGGGTGACCTTGAATCCACGTGACTGCGGCCATTCCGGGGCCTTGACCTTCCCGGCACCTGCTGCGTCAGTCGTACCAACCCTCAAGCTCCCACCCAGGAAGCAATTGCCCTTCTCATTATCATCACCCCTTAATTGATGTAAACAATGGATAATTAATTTCCATCTGAACCAGAAACCCTTACCACGAAATATAATTTAAAACTTAATCCTACGTAATACGAATAAAAATTCTAACTGTATAATATTTAAAAAAAAAAAAACAAACATAACAGAATTTTTAAACTTTCTAAGTTAATAAAAACAATTTCCACCATTTTTTTATTTAGTAAAACAGTTCGAATCTAATAACGGTATTTTACTTACTTCTAAAAATATGTAGAAAGTTTTACTAAGAGGTCAATGAAATATATATCTACATACACAAAGCTACTTAAACCTAATTTCTTTACGGTAAAATTATACTAAAATTTACAATTTTTTCTAGCGCTTTTAAATTCTTATGATTAAGCATCCCATAATTTATTAAAGGGAGAGCCATTTCTTTTAATATTGGATAAAGAAAGTATAATTCGACAGATAATTCGGAAATTTTTTTACAAAAATATGTTTCTATATTTTTATTTTATTTATCGGTGTGTTTTATATTTTTTTGAAAATTATATCTTGAATAAAAACCCCTTCGAGTGAAACCGTGGGGGTTACAATATCTATCGCAGTCTTTCTTATAATTGTAATGCACATAAATTATCCGAGGTACAATAACCATCAGTTAGAATTGCTTTCTCTGAGAGTGGCGATATCGACTAGACAGGCCAGGTGCTACTGGTGAACAGAGTACGATCCGCTTATACGGCTTCATATGATTCATATTTCGGTAGGCTACCTAAATTCACTTGCAAGAGTATATTTGGCTCAGCAAAGAATGTAATGGCTAAATAAAAAAAAGTTGGCTAGCCATTTTCCGGAATGAATTGTGACTCAAGTAAGTCCGCCTATAAATATTGTGACTATAATAGTTAACATTCAACATATATAAATTGAAAAAAAAATAAATTTATTGAATTTATCCTTTAAAATTAAGTATTTTATAAAACTCAGAGGTCTTTACGAAGATAGATTGCCAAACCCTGCATTTATTTAATCTCTATTATGCTAGTACCATTTTATAGATAAAAATGATTATAAAAAGATATTCCTTCTCCCAGTTACTTTTAAAGGATATATTTAAATAAATTACTATTTTCCAGTTTTTAAACTTACTACGTTTGATAAGTTTCATTTAAATTAAATAATTATGCAAAATTAATGCGTGTTACAACTATTAAAATACTGAAAAAATTCTCTTACATATTAAAATGAAAACGACTTTAAAAATTAATTCATTCAATAAGATTTATTTATTGGTGGAATACAGAAGTCAATTTGTTTCAGTATACCGTTTAAATAAGGTTGAAAAGATGCGTTATTTGATAATGTCTATTACATTTTGTTTTTTTATTAATCAGTTCAGTTTTCAATTCCATATTTTATAAATTTGGGTAAATAATTAGAAAATCAATTTAGCAAATAAAACTGTAAAAAAAACTTTTCAGATGTAAAATGCAGATTAATATTAATATTTAGCTCACTTTTTTGAACCTAGAGCCGGATATTTTCAGAATATAAATTTTAAAAACAATAGATTTCAGGAAGTAAGAAGAACGTCGCTTACAAAATCTAGATTAAATAAAATAGTCGGAATTTTACAAGGTTATGGCTACGCCCAAGTTGTTCTATGAAAGTTAATCCTCAGTCCTTAAATGAAGATAAATAAAGGGACAAGCAAGCAGCCGAAATGAGATTCCATTCTTTTTTTTTTAATATTTGTACACTGAATACGTGTGTTCCATAAGTCTCATTTACTGTACTGATTATAAATGATCCACCATGAGTCAAGTCACTCCCGAAAACGACATAGCCGTTCTCAAAACTAACACTCATCCACGCCAAGTTTACAAACGAAAATAAAGAGTGAAAGGGTCTCCGGTTACCTTTTTCACCAGGCCAAATAATAAAGTCGCATAACGGTATCCCAAGCCTACCCAAATGCAGGTGATATTAGCCTTAAAAATGACACCTTGAAACTGTTCAACATGGAGACAGGTTGTAAAATTAATCACAGTCATAAAAAAATACATTTATTGAGAAACATTTATTATACTGAATTAAGGAAATGAAAAAACGAGATGATGCAAGTAAGGATTTAAACGTATATTTTTTATTCATGGGTTTATAATTATATCAAAAGAACATCGCAAACTACATTTGAATGAATATATAACAACAAACTTTCGAAGCAATTATATTTTATTTTTTGATAACGAAAAAGTATAGAAAAACCACGAAACCGTTGGTGATGTTAGTTGAGGATGGAACAAGCGAATCGCCTAATTTATGAAGGACGACTAGTTCGTAACTAAACAAAAAATGAAAAAACCGCTATCGATTAATTAAACTAGTAAAATATAACAATATCGGCACAAATTAGATCCTATATATTGATGACTCGGTTGAAAAATATCATAAAAACACCTAAAATTACAGTATTTTTCGGAGAAAATCCCATTAACGAACCTTTTACCTCTATAATATCGTTGAAAATTATTTCCATCTTAATAACAAACACTTCATTTCGAAAAAGTAAAATTTTTGAAGACAACATAGTTGTTTTTGAAGAAAAAATTACATAGATTAAATATCTTTCTTATCCAGAATAGCTCATTTAGGGAAAAATACTTAATAGTTAGCATGTATGAAACCACTCTGGATCATAATGACCACAAAGGATCACCTCCAAGTCAAACAATCCCGTCAATCCGATTCTTGGTAAGCGAAAAAGCGATAAAAATGTAGGCGACCATCTGAAGGATGGTCGCTTACATTTTTTTAAATTTTAGTGCTGTTCCAAAATGGTGCCCTTTGAGATGTTTTTTAAAGTCGGGAACAGGAAAAAATCGCAAGAACTCAAGTCGGTGAGTAAAGTGTGGTTGAGGAACTACAGGAATGTTTTTCTTTGCCAAAAACTCATTAATTGAGTGCAATATGACAAGGTGCATTGTCATGATGCAGCATGGCTGGTCTCACGCAGGCAACTCTTTTCCGCAGTCTTTCAAGAAATTCTCGATAAACATATTGATTTACAGTCTTTCCTGTAGGCACTAACTCCTTATGGACAATGCCATTAGTATCGAAGAAACAAATTAGCATGGATTTGATTTTTGATTTGTAATTTTTGCTTTTTTTTGATACGTGGTGAGTTTGAAGTGTGCCACTCCTTGCTCTGGTGTTTTGTTTAATTTTCTAAAAAAAATTATTTTTTTTTAGAAAATTAGGATCAGATTCAATTCACCCTAGAAGATCGCGGCAAATTCCACCCTGCTGTTTTTCTGTTCAACAGTGAGGTATTTTAGGACCGATTTTGAACAAACTATTTTCATGTCCAATTTGTTTGTCAAAATTTGATTGACTGTAGTACGGCTCAAATTCAATTGTTCTGCAATCATTCTGACAGTTAATCGCCGGTCGTACCGTATCAAGTGTCTGATTCGCTCAACAATGTCGTCACCTTTTGACGTTAACGGTCTTCCAGAGCGTGGATCGTCCGCAACTGATTCCCGGCCATTTGAAAATGCTTTAAACCACCTAAAAAGTTGGGCTCATGAAAGAGCGTCATCTCCATACGCCCTTTTCAATTTTGAAAAAGTTTCAGTAGCATTCTAACCGAAATTAACACAAAACTTCATTGCACAACGTTGCTCATAATTAGTATCACTCATTTGTGTAATGCACAACAAACACTCTTTTCACGAAAGATTTGTTTACATCTCACGTGACAACAATAGACTAAAAATATTAATACCTAATATAAATCAGTTGTTCATATAACCATACGTTTACTAGTAACTTTACAGTGTTGCCACTTTGGCTGCCAAAAAAAAAGAAAAACTAGTGTCATTACTTTATTTACAGACCTCGTATGTAAATGGAATAATAATATTATACGTGTTCTTCAATACATTCACATAATTTACTAAAAATCTACTATTTTTTTGTGTGATTTCATATATATATATACTAGCCGGTTGACCGTCTAGCCAGAGCTGGACCCCGGGGCTCAGTCTGACCCAGAGCCGCAGATCTCCCGTCTAGCCGGAGGGCTTTGCCCCCTAGACCTCCGTATTGTTCGTTACTCTCATTCTGTAAGAATAATAATGATAAATAACAATTAAGGTATTTAGATTTTAGAGAAACCTGTAAAAGAAACTAAATGACAAAAACAGAATAGTAGTAACTAAGGAAACTATATTACACGAATCATTCTGACAAGGAAAACACACAACCTATTTCAGATGCCATGTTGACAAAAACATAATAATGAATTAAATGAATTAATTTTTTTTTCTTTAATGGATATCGTTAATAGAAAACTTCACCCCCAAGGGGGCTACACCTCGATTTATGGCTTAAAACCTTCCCTGGGATAAAATGAATGTATCCTGCAAATTTGAAAGCAATCGGTGAGTTGATTCTTGCGTGATGCTACTACAAACAAATAAATAGACAAACTTTTGGCTTTATATAAGTATATAAGTTATTTTTTTAACATCTTACGACTGCGATAAAATGTTTATCTGTAAAACAAAATTCGATGAAAAAACATAATCGCAAATTTTTTTTTTTTAGCCAAAATAGAAATCAGGTCAACAGCAGCATATGGTTAAACTATAGTTTTTAAAATGATGTAAAAAAAATGATTGTGTTTATAAATTCTAAAAAGATAAGATAAAATTATTAATTAAATTACCACAATGGATTTACCCTAATCATTTTTTTTAAAACAAAATAAATTAAACTAAATTTTAAATTTAATTTATACAAAACAGTATAAATAATTAGCTACTTTCATTAAATTAATTAAAATTGTGAAATTACATTAATACGAGTATATATTTATTTTTAGAAATTATAGGAAAAAAGTTTTGTAACTTACCAAAACAGTAAAATGATGACAAAATGGAGTTAGTCTGTTGGACAAAAAAAACCAAACATCATGTTAGACAAAAAGCATGAAAAAGTAGAACAGAAATAAATACAGATATATCGTAAAAAAAATTCTATCAGAAAAATAAGTAACGAGATCTATACAAATAATGCAACATAAAATCAGATAAAATTAAATAAAAAATATTGGATTAATATCAGATAACGGCAATAAAGCGTAACATCGGAGATAATTAACCTGGTGGCGTACAATCTACTCATGAAATCAATAGCCAATTAAAATTAAAATAGAAATTTTTAAAAAATGTAAAAACACAGAGTATTAACCTATTAATTACCAGGTAGAAAGAACAACTGGACTGAACAAATGGCGGGGAGACCTTCGAACTTTCACATTTTTAAAATTAGTTCATCTTAAAATACATCTATGAATTTTACAGTTAAGAAAATTTGACAGGGTATGAAATATATAAAATTATCTTTAGTTGTGACAACAATTTTCTTTGTCACCGATAAAATCCTCTTTCAACCGTAAAATGTATCATCTATTTCGCCTAAAAATTACAAAAAAATTAATATTAACGAAGAAACAAAATTATAATTAACGATTAAAGGCTTATTTCTCCAGATATAAAAATAGGAAGTAGGACATTAAAATGCAGAAACCAAAATATTTATAGAATTTTATAGTTACAGCGTTAAAATGAAGTGTCATAACCTTAGAAAAACAAAAAAATAAGATAAATTACTAACTTTTAAAGCTATTTGTGTTCACACTAAAAATTTTGGAAAAAATAAATTTACACAACTTTCACTATATACAGATATAGTAAAAAAATATATATATTTGTACCGCCTGTCCGTCGGAGAGATGATGTAGATTATAATTTTTAAACGATCGTAAACATTTTTAACTGCCAAATTTTTCTTTCGTTATCAGATCTAGAACCGGTTTGAGAGAAAACATACAAGATAAAGACAACACGAGTTATAATTTCAGTTAAAATGTGATCTTTATCCTGATGAACTTTGAGTTTAGAATTGGACTGGTTTGTAGTAACACTGGAACAATTCCTAGTAACCTCTTGTTTAGTGCTCATTTTTATTACTTAGTAATCAAAGAACTAAAAAGCGATATTAATGTAATGAATATTTATCTTAGTCAGAACAAATTTACAAAGTAACAGATTTATTAACAAATTTAAAAAGTATATAATTACTTGAAGATGGATCTTTATCAACCTTCAAAGCCAATGAGTCTATCTCATTGAAATCCCACAAATTCTTATCACAATCAAACCACAATATTTAGGTTCAAAATTACAGATAAACATTTAATAAAATTTAAGATTATTCAATTTAAGAAGTGTTTTCATTCAATACTAATTTTAAGTTTAAAAAAGACCTAATTTAAAGGCCGGCATTCATAGAATATATCTTCCGGATGGATTTACCCCTCCACCGGACACTGGGAGGTTAATTGTTCTTTGTTCTTGTTAATTATTTTTCTTAATGGTAGTTAACTGCTCTTTAATGAAGCAGTTCACATAGTCATGAGACGAACGTTTAGATCTAACACAGGGATAAATTAATAAATAACACTATTCCGGAGGTGGACCTTTAAACCAACCCAGAGATATTACTTCTCGTCGAATAAAGCAGAATTAATTCCCGTCACAAAACAGCCATTTGGGACAACAGTTATTTTGATCAATAGAGTGCAGGAATCGTGAAACGGCAATCAATCAGAACGATCATGATTTTGGTCCAACCAATTAAAAATCACCGATCACTATAGTGAACTGGAGCTATGTGCCTGTACGTCCACGACCTCAGCCTTTATACGCAACACTCCCGTAAAGGGAGAGAATATCCCAACACCAAAGTAACGTCCCCATCAGGCGCTTTCTTGCGAAACCGATCGATAGGAACTGGCACCGAAAGGCCTTCAGAAGACGGACTGAAAGGGAATTGTGTCGGGAGCAGAATGCAAAATTATGCAATATATACTGAATTAACCTCAGTAAAAATGTTTAAAGACCCATTATCTAATCGGATTAGAACACAATACCAAATTCTATCTACTTTTAAAAACAAATAAATTAATATATACCCGTCATTAAAATAAATACTCGCCACTTAATTAAAAAGATCCAGCAACAAGGGTCAAATGCCCAGGCCATGCGATAAGTAGGAGTATATAACATCTTCCGAAAGACACTAGAGATCCGATACAGCTACCCCGCAATATTGACGACCCGGCAGATCCACAATCATCCTTAAAAGAAGAAGGAAAAGAAAACTCTCAAGGCAAGCACCTCGATCCTCTCATCAAAGTCGATCGTACCGATCAGATCACCGGTTTTGCCGACCTGATAGCGAACCAAAATTGTTCGTTTAAGAATCAATTTGAAGTTAAGTCGCCTGAGCTGCTGAGCCGACATCATTGTTATCAACTCCGAGAACTCACAAAACTACAAGTTTTCCAGGGTTTCCAATTTTTAAGTGTCTCTTGTCACGTTACGCGTGCCGATTAAACATAAACATTTTTAATATTTCAAGTATTACAACATGAAAATAAACAGGAATTTGGATAATTTAACGCATTAAAGCCGGTCCAATCTGGGCGAAGTTTTAAAGAACTAGCGTTAAAGAAAGTACAGTTTAATAATTTGTTTACGATTGAAAATGTTTTTAAGTAAAAATACGTTGTATTATTATGTCCTTGTACGAAGTAAATAAAGGTAGTATTGTGATCGCGAAATATTTCGGTTTTCATATTTTAGCGGAAATATCCATTTTGATTATCCCTGAATCCATTTCGACTAGTCTAGGCGAGACGTCTGTACGTATGTTATCACCCATTAACTCAAAAACAATTAGCCATAGGCTGTTGAAATTTTGGATTTAGGACTGTTGCAACATCTAGTTGTGCACCTCCCCTTTTGATTGCCATCGACTGAACCAACAGTGTCCAAAAAAGCCCAAGATCTAAAAAAATTTGGATTTTTTACATTTTCTTAACTACAGTAGCCCTCTTTGAGAGCTTTTCAACTATATATCGTAACTGGTACTTATTTTCATTGGTTCCAGAGTTACAACCAAATTAAAGTTTATTAATTAAATATTTGGATCTTCAAGGGAAGGCACATCGGTCAAATCAGACTTCATTTCCTTTTTTTTGTAACTTTTTAAAAATTTAAATATAATGATTTATTAATAAATCCTCTTTACTAGAACGTTGATACGTTCTTTAGATCTTTCGGATTACTTTGAAGCCATCATCAGGAGTTAATAATAGTATCCTATTTGAGTATACTAGTAGGACCGGGACAGAAAGTCATGACTGTCCCGGTCCTACGTAATTTTAACTACGATTTTTAAACTTTGACTTTAATGCATTAATTTTAGCTTCTGGTGATGGCTTCCAAATAAGCTGAAACTTCTTGAGAACGTATCAACGTGGTAAGGTGGATTATAATTATTTATTTATTTACCTAACATATCTGCGATACTATGTTTGAGAAATTGATTTATTAATAATTATTAACCTCTGATTGTAAACAACTTTTTTTACTAATTTTTTTAAACTTTTTTTTTAAATTTAAATATATTGATTATTAACCTCTAATTGTGAAAAAAATGTGTATATATAATTTAATAGGCGTACAAGTAAGTAATGTAGTGTCCAAATGAGATTTAAAAAAAAAATATTTATAAAATATAGTTCGGTATGCCGGTTATGTATTTTTTTAATTAATATAAAAGCTAACCGAAATGGAAAAAATTAGCAAATTATAAAAAAACTGTATTTACATAAAAACGAGCTACATTAATGTACGTAATTTTTCAGTTAATATTATTATATCATATAAAAACTATTTAGAGGTTACGTAATAAAGCTACTAATCCAAATTAGTATAAACAATGTTATCTCCTTAAATAAATTTTAACAAGATTAATGTGCAAGTAAAATACAATGCAATAATATGCTATTATATACCTAAATTAACTTAAAATGGAAAAAAGCTAATAATACAATATACATATATAACTTAATATGCAAAATTTGTAACTAATAATAAAAAAAAAATAATTCAATAAAATTTAAACTCTAATTCTTTTGTGTGTGCATATTTACTAGAATTGGCTATAACATTCAACAAATGAACGTTTTAATTTTAAAATTAAGTATTTTTTCTTATACTCTATAGACGAGATGGTGAAAAGCTATCCAATACGAACATATTTATGTAAAATAAATATTGTTGCACCGCTCAAACAGAAAAAAAATCAGAAAAAACCGGTTTAATACGATTTCATTTCGGGAGATAATTTTTAATATTAATAAAGGTGAAATATAATGTATAGGATTTTTTTTTATATGTCGGATACTACATCGTCGGTGTTACGTGTAAAACTTTAAGCTTATAAAAATCTATTTATCAAAAAGTTTGTAATAAGTATTTGAACAATGCAGTCCTAATTATTTATTAATGTACCAACTTTGTCTTAAAGAAAAAAAAAATAATATGCAAATCATGAAGAGGAAAAACCAGTCTATTCCAATTATTTCATTAGTTCTTTTAAGATCAGTATAATGCAATTTTTTTTCATTTATTAATTTTTTCATCGGCCCTAATAAATGTTATCTGATTTTATTTATACAGACATAAAGTGGTTCTTATTCATTTCAAATGCAAATTAGAATAATTCAGATGTGCGTAAATACAATTTTATTCAAAAAAAAAAAAAAATATATGATTAAATTTTGCGATTACATTTCCATTACGTTATTTATAAATACAAATCGTTTTTAAAATTCTTTTTCGAATGATCAGTAAAAAATTTCTAAAACCCTATTTAAAATAGAAAAATATTTTTCAACATTCGAAAACGGATTATTATGGACCTACAAGAATATTGCACAGTTCTTCGTGTATTGTACATTCTACGCGTCATTTAAACACCAAGGCAGGCTTTACAGGTTCTCACATCCTTAGATGGATTTAGCCGAGCCCCACGTACACCACTAGAACCCAAAATAGCGAAGAAAAGATTAAAGATAAGAAAGAAAATTTGAAGGCGAGATTTTACGATCAGCTTATGTAGAAACTTAAACAAACTAGCTACAAAGATAACTGCAAACAAACTAGTTCACAAAGGTAACTTCAAAACCTCTAATTTTATATAGAAGGAACTATAAGGTCCATAATCTATCGAGAAATTAGAGTGCATTTATCCAAAATGCTTATCATATCAACGTTTCTGCATTGACCAACTTAAATATCTGCTGACCTCTTCGGGAGAGTAAAGATAAGAAAGAAAGTTTGAAGGCGAGAATGTACGATCAGCTTATGTAGAAACTTAAACTAGCAAACAAACTTAGGCCGAAGGTTTTGCATTCGAATCGGATGAATTATGGCATTTTTAGACGCGGAAGAACTTTCATTACATATTCCCAAGGACAAGCTTTAGGGAAGAACTAATCATAAAAAAAAAATCAGTTTTCAAGGGAATTAAAGAGCCATCAAGAAAACTTTCTAAATAAACTCTTAAGACAGATTACAAATTTTTTAACTTTGTCTGAATTAATTAACTTAGAATTTTTCATATGAATTGGGGATAAGGTGGGACAGCTTTTAATTCTGTTAAATGTGGAAGCGGATTATATTACACCTTTGTAAGGTGGTTTCGCTCTTGAAAAATGTTTATTTCAAATATGCCGTAAGTTTTAAAGAACAAACTCCTATTATTATTACGAATATTTATCAAATCTATGCTATTATGTAACCAGGAAGAGGATGTTTGTTCGGGATAAACAAAAAAAAAAACACGCGATCAATCGCAACCAAACTTTTACTCATGTTTCTTGGCATAATTAAAAGGTTTTTAGATATATTTTATCTCGAAAAAAATTATATGTAGTAGTAGAGATTTGCTGGTTGAAGCACAAACTTTAATCAATTGAATTAATGAACTGTGAGTCTCTTATCACCGTGTGAGCTGAGTTTGAACTGATTGATTTGAATCAATCGAATGAATAACACTACAAAAATAACATAATTTTTGTTTCCTAACATGTGATACATAATTTTGATCTGTTTTTTGATGCTCAAAACGAATATAAACTCAGAATTTTTCTATCACCAATAATTTTTCAAAAATTGTTTAATTTTAATTAAAGGATATTTTTCTTTTTTCAACGTATAGTTAGCGTCTTAAGATCCTATATTGTATTTTGTTAGCTTATTTTTTATTGTTAACATTGTTAAAATAATTTGTAAGTTATAAATAAACAATACTACACAAAGAATTAAATCATATCATAAACACATATTATTATATCATATCTAATACTGAAGAGTAAACCTTGATGGACAAGATAAATCATGTCTGTGCAGGTCAAAACATGTAGTTAAAAACATGGCTGTGTTGTTTGTATTCTCAGCACTGGATTTAGGAATGAATTAATTTTGTTCGGTTTTATTGCTGTCTTAAATTTGTTAACAGTGCAGTGCCATAATGCCTCGAAATTGTGTAAATGATGTGGATGCCTTTTGTTATATATTTGGTGAGTTTACCGTAAAATCAAATTAAAAAAAAAACATTACACCTTTAATTAAAAAAGCAAATCATTTGTACTTTCAGTGTAAAATTGGTGATCAGGATAAGACGTGGGCTCCTCATATAATATCTATATTTAAGAGGATGGCTGAAAGGTACACGGAAGGCTTTGCCATTTGGTGTACCTATGGTTTGGCGTGAACCAAAGAATCATGTAACCGATTGTTACTTTTGTTTAACCTGTGTGTCTGGAATTTCTAAAAAATCTAAACATACTGTAAAATATCCTTCATTGCAATCTGCAATCAGGCCTGTACCTCACAGTGAAATTATTCCGTATATTAAAATTCTCTCGGTAACATTCTAGTACTAACTATACTAGTTGCTTTCCGTATCCCTTCAGACCATCAAAAATAATAGCACTTCTGGAAAGCCATCCGCCCCAAAGCTATACGATGACTTATCCAATTAGAACTTTTCATGAATTTTTTTCTCGAAACGAGGGAGTCATGAAAATCCGAGATTTGCAAAAATCCCCAACCGATCACTGTACTTTCCCTTCCAGTATAGTAACAGCAATATTAACTTATTTTGGGAAATTAAACAGCATTTTTGTTCCAACTGCTTAAATTATCATCATTCAGGATATTTTAGTCTGTTCATATATTACGACAGGGTTAAATTTGTATAAATTCTTATAATTTTTTTTTTACTGCTTTTCCAAAATAGTTTTTTACTTTAATTAGATATTTTAAAGGTAAAAGTATTTTTTTTTAGAATTTTCTCATTGTTCTTTTTTTTAATTTGATGCTTTATAGAAATGCCGGAAAAATATAGTCAAATTTCATGATAACAGTGATACTGTTCGCTGTCATCCTTTCTTCAGTAGTTTACAAATTTTAAAGAAGACTTTTATGATCATTTTATTACTTTTACGGGAACGATTTTTACATATTGTAATTAATTATGCAACAATAAATAATTTAATATAAACAATAAATTAAGGAATCTTAATCCTTATTGGCCGTATACTATCGACAATAAACTCTGACATTATTATATAAAACCGTATAAAGTTAATAATAACATTTTATGATTTATCCAGTTATTTTAACATACACATGCAATAACGTACTACTATATATTATGAAGCTATAAAAAAAACAATAAATATGAATCTCTAGCTACTAACACTACTCTAGCTATAAATTAAAGGTAAAATAATTTTACAATCATTTGCTATGCACACGTATATTCAGAAATAATAACCTATAATAAACAAGTTATTAATTATTAAAATATCATTAAATTGCAATAAACAATGAGATCATTGCTATTTTAAGGTATTACGTGATTATTATTATATGCTATTAATAATGAATATAGGTAACATATACAGACTGCTAACCGAATGGGAAAAGTAATTAAAAAAAAAACTAATAAATATATGAAACAGGTAAGGAGAGAATAGAATGAAAGCGTAATATTCGTTACAAAATTATTGCCTCAGCAATAGTAAGCCAGTTTTATGGCAAAAGTTAGATATACAATGCACAAGGACAGAATTAAAATTTTTAATTTTTACTTTCCGGCCATAGGGATATATGCTGTTGCAACGTAAAAATATATAGATTATCAAAATAATACATTTTTTTATTGGTCTTTTTACTTCCTTGTACGAAGTAAAGAAAGTATTGTGATCGCGAAAAATTTCGATTTTCAGATTTCAACGGAAATATCCATTTTGACCATCCCTGAATCTATTTTGACTAGTTTCGGCATGACGTCTGTACATACATATGGCATAACTCAAAAACGATTAGCCGTAGTATGTTGAAATTTTGGATTTAGGACTAACATCTAGTTGTGCACCTACCCCTTTTGATTGCAATCAACTGGACCAAAAGTGTCCAAAAAAGCCTAAAGTCCAACAAATTTGGATTTTGGGCTTTTTCTTAACTGCAGTAATCAGTCCTCATTGAGAGCTTTTCAACGATACATCTAGTGATACTTATTTTCATTGGTTCCAGAGTTTGAGCATAAAAAAAATGTAATTAATGTAATATTTGGATCGTACAAGGGGAAGGCACATCGGTTAGAATCAGACTTCATTTCCTTTCTTTTTTTAACTTCTTTTTTAATAAATTGGTTTATTAATAATTAAAACTTTTGATTGTAAAAAAACGTGTATATGCAATTTAATAGGCGTAAGGAAGTCATGTGGTGTCCACATCAATTTTTTTAAGTTTTGTGCATTAAAAGAAAAGATTTAAATAAATCGTAATAGTCTGCGAAAAATGTTTTATTTTAATGCTCCTCAGTCAAAAAAAATCTATTTTTGTCAGACGGACGTTTGTGCGCGTATATACATATATATGTTGGCCGGTATTGGATCTTATAACTCTGGACTTTGTTGATCGATTTTCTTTAACTACGTAATCGGGTATTACTTTCGGGGGTAAAGAATGTATTAAATTTTTGCAATAATTGGAAAAAGGGAATGGGGGTGTTTTGGCCGAAATAAAATGTCAATTCTTTACTCTGGAATTTTAGCCAAAAAAATTTTCACAAATTACTAAAACCTTTTATTTAATATTCACCCGCTCCCCCAAAAATGATTAATATATTTTTTTTTTGTTTTTAGCTATATCTTTCTTTAGAAAGTGAGGTTTTTTGAATTTATATTACCTACATCTATAGGCCTTCAAACAACAACAAAAAGACTTTGCCCGCCCTACTACAATGGTCTGTGGGAACACAAACATTTAAAAAAAGTTTAAATCCATATTACAAGTTATCCATTGTACTTAAAATGTAAAAATCTTATTTTTTTACCCAATCTACATTTTTAGTTTAGGGATAAGTTTGTTTTTGGAGTTGTTACACCTGTTAAAGGACAAAACAAAACATTCTCTAGCTGTCTGGAGAAAAGGTTATAAACATTACTACTGTTGTGACTGTGAGTTTCATATTGTTTGTGTTGTAATTAGTGCTGAATTTCTTGTTTTCGAGTGCTTTTGAAGTGAAACATTTGTTAAATCAAAATGCTACGAAAATGTGTAAATTGAGGGAATAATTTTTGTTATATTTGAGGTGAAATAACATTTTCATCACAGAAACGCAATCTGACACCTGTAGTGAAGACTGGTTATCAGCATTATTTTGGTATGAAGGTAGGGGACCAGGGTAAGTGATGGGCTACATATATGTTGTAACTCTTGTTCAGTTATACTACGAGAATGGCTGAAAAATAAAAAACGATGTAGGATTTTGCTGTGCCTATGGTTTGGCGGGAGCCTACAAACCATACAGATAACTTATTTCTGCTCGACTCCACCTATAAATGATGGACTGTCAATGAAGAAAAGAGGAACAGTTCAATACCTTAATCTTCTATCTGCTATTTGACCTATTCCACATACAGGCAGTTTACCAGTTCCTACTTAACCACAAAATTACGAGCTTGAAGGAGAAAATGAAGACAGTATGGAAAAAGGAGAACCCAACAAGCCTTCCACATCCCACGACTCTGATTTTGACGAAAAAGATGATAAACCGCACAGACTGAGTCAAACCAAAATTGAGTGATCTCATTCGAGATCTTGATTTCTCGAAACAGAAGGCACAGCTTCTAGGGTTAAGACTACAACAATGGAATCTTCTCCAACGTGATGTCAGAGTCTTACAGTGCAGACATCGTCATAGGGATCTGATTTATTTTTTTGAGAAGAAAAACAATCTTATTGTTTGCAGCGACGTTAATGGCTTGATGAAATATTTGAATTTGAATTATGATCCAAATGATTGGAGGCTATTCACAGACTCCTCCGAGCTTAGTTTGAAAGCTGACTTCACTATGGGAATCGTCTTTCTTCTATTCCGGTTGGTCATGCAGTTCACATGAAGGAGACTTATGCAAACATAGCAATCCTCCTAGACTCAATCAAATATGCTGAACATAAGTGAAAAATCTGCGGGGATCTAAACGTCATCGCTGTACTCTTAGGAATGCAACTGGGATACACTAACTACTGCTGCTTTTTATGTATGTCGGACAGTAAGGATAGGGAAATCATTATATTCAGCAGACTGGCGAGAAAAATGTCGTTGACGAGCCTCTCGTCAACGAAATTTCTGCCCAAAAGATGTTCTTCTTCCACTCCTTCAAATAAAGCTGGGTTTAGTGAAACATTCTGTTAAAAGTATGAACCGAGAAGGACAAGCCTTTAAGTAGTTAAGAGACAAATTTCCCACATTAAGTGACGCAAAAGTTAAGGAAGGTTTTTTGTTGGACCACAAATACGAAAACTTGTAAAGGATCCTGCGTTTGACCAAATTTTGGAGGGGAAAGAAAAGGAAGCTTGGGAAGCCTTAAAGAGTCATTCATGGATTTTTAGGCAACGAAAGAGATGAAAACTACAGTCAGTTGGTGACAGTACTTCTGCAAAAATACCATCAACTCAGATGCAAAATGTCCCTTAAAATCCATTTTCTCCATTCACACCCGAACTTTTTCCCTCCTAGTTGTGGAGTTGTCAGTGAAGAACACAGAGAAAGATTCCATCAGGAATCTGAATCAGGAATTTTGTAATTGAACAAAGATATCAGGGCCGTTGGAATGATGCAATGCTTGCGGATTACTGCTGGTCTGTACGTAGGGATGCTCCGAAATTCACTTACAAGAGGAAAGTCAAAGACAACGATGTCATGAAGCCACACGATTCTCTTCAGACCCAACCAACTGCCAGGTATTCTTTCATGAATTAAGAACTCTTAGAATGTAACTATCATTAAAAAAAAAAAGTCAAATGAACTTTCTATGGATGGTATACGTAATTAAAATGTATCGTTTTCTCTTAATCCGTTAAAATAAAATACTTCCAACTACTGTATATCACAGAAACTAGAACTAATAAAAGTTTTTCTTTTTCATATCCGTTTTTTCTACCCAAAATTAGTAAGATTTGATTCAAGAAATGAAGGAACATTCAAAAAAAAAAATTTTTTTGTCGGGCAGTATAATTTGGGCAATGGAAGAATTCAGTCGACACAGAATAAATTTTCATCGTTCTGGAATTTTTTTATCTATTTTTAAAGATGATAGTAACTATGAAATAACAAAGAGTATATTACGCAACCTTTTTTCTAATCAAAATGAAATTAAAATAATTATTCCTTTCATGTTATTTAATTTTTACGAGAGAATTAGTGAGACAGATAGGTAGATGGAGGTAGAACGGGAGAAAAAGTGAGTTAAGAGAGATATCGAGGACGAATGATGGCAAAAAAATTGCTACACTACAGTTGAGAGATCATCATAATAAGGAAATACCGGTAAATAAGTTAAATAATAATAAAAACAAACTAATAATCATAAAGACTATTTGTTTGGTTACTTATTATTATTATTATAATAACGATGACTGATTAATGATTATAAAAGAAGTCATAAAAACGTAGGTATAAATTATTAGATATGGTTGAATTCTTTTAAAAAAGTCAATCCGGTGGTAGGTAGACAGGTCAAGGTATACAACAACCTGCATTTAAAAGAATACAAGAGAACGAACCACTGAAGTAGCCTACAGTCAGTAAATTCTAAATAAATACATAAGCTCATACCTACCGGTATATGTAATCAATTACATATTAATTTAAATCTAAAAAAAAATATTCAATGTACGTTAACAAGAATTATAATACTTCCTGGAATAACTCCAGACCCGTTAGGTATCAATCACGTAAGATATTTTACGTCATTTTAGAATAATTAAATAATATCATTCAAGAAAAAAAAATTTCTATAAACCAGTATTTATATAGAAAAACAACACTAATATACTTAATGAGATTACAATGAATGTATAATTTATCGGTATGTATATTGAATACTTAAATAAAGTTAAATTATGGTAGCTTCTCGCAATTTATTGTATTTATAACTTTAAAAAAAAAAAAAATTTAAAAATTGATTTCGGAAACTTTTGTGGTGTTTTGTACGTCTAAAATTACAAATTAAAAATAATTATTTTTTACTTGGAGCACAGAAAAAGTGTTTCCCAATAAAGAAAACGATGCTCCGATTTAACAATCGCCATCCTCGTAACTGATGGTATTTTAATTATTCCCATTAATTATACCATAACGAGGTTTTAATTTAGTGCTATTTTGGTAAAATAAAAAAAAGAGTTTTTAAACAGATGAAATACTGAATTTAGAAGTAAATTCAATTTTTTTTATAATTAATTTTCTTAAAATTTATCGTATTAATTTCGAACAATTACTGTGAATGAAGTTTTTTATTCTGTTACCATTTATCATTTCATTTCATTTATTTTAACTTTTTATTTTGTTATATTAAGAATAATGTTTATTGTGTACAGAAAGAATAATACGTCTTTCTGTCTATTTTTCGTCTGTATTGCTTCAATAAAACACCGATTTTTAAAAGTTTTTATTTACTTTTCATTGGCTGTATTTACATTAATTTTCTCAGAATTAAATTCTCTCAAGTTTTGTTACAAATTCTGTGTTTATGTGTGTAATTTGTGTTTTATGTCAGATATCTTAAAAATTACTGGAGTTAAAGTTCAGCAATCTCTTTTATCCTAATTCCCAGCTCAAATTACATAAGAAACTACCAACTTTACTCCTTAATTTGGATCCCAAAAATTACAGTAGGCTTTTTTTTATTAGAATAGCTGAAATTCCGGTGAAATCTTTCGCTAACCTAACTCGAAATCAGAGCGTTTCCAGACCTACGTTTATATGAACTTTTTCCATTATTTTCATCAGTAGAACATTTCGTGAAAGTTTTTCATTTTCTTCATGGAACACACTATGTATACATACATGAAAACAGGAGGAAATATATTAGATCAAGCATGTTAAATAAAACATGATTTACGGCTCATTTAAACCATAGTGCGTTTACATCTTCTACCAGACTGTAGGCTGTAAAAATTCCTCTCTCTTAGAAAAGACGGCTTAAATTAACGTAAAATACAATATAACTAAATCTGATAAAAATTTTGGCATATAGGATTCTCAAAATTCGTCCAAATCTAAATTAAATCTAGTTATCAATGGAAAATTTAGTAACACTTTCCCGAAAGAGCATCATCATTTATTAATATTACTGTTCTCTTAATTACTAATTCATTTCTTACACAGTTATTATCTTTCAACTTCTACTTAAGCTAAGTTAATATAATTTGTTTACTTCGTGTTTTGGCGGTTTTATGGCTTATTTTTTTTTTTTCAATTATTAAAAAGCTAGTTTTTCCGGAATTTTGGGGTTTTACACTCAATTTACAAAATAGATATTTATATATTTTAGTAAATATTATATTGTTGGGTTCGAACCAACTTGATAGCTTACACCATTATTCAGTAATGATTATTGCAAAGTTTAATTTTGGCGGCCATTTTTAGATTAAACCGAAGCCCATCGTGGCCATTCGTGACATTTTGGAATACTCTAACGATGCTTAATCCAAATCCGAAATCAATACGAACGTCGTTCGTTGAAAATAAATAATTAAATACAAATAAAAAAAATCTGTTGTGGACACCACAGATTTCCTTGTACGCCTATTAATTACATATACACATTCTCAAAATTACATAAAATTTTATTTCACTAATAACTTCTCATTTTTTTAAAAATTGTTATTATTGAATTATTAATTGTAAAAATGTTTTTACAATCAGAGGTTAATAATTATTAATAAATGAATATAGTTAAATTAAAAAAAAGCTAAAAAACATAAGATCCTTTGTAAGATCCAAATATTTGATTAATTCAATTTTATTTGACTATAAATCTGGAACCAATGAAAATAAGTACTACTTATGATATATTGTTGAAAAGCTCTACTGCAGTTAAGAACACGACTACAACTAGATCTTGTAACATTTACTAGTTCACCTCCCCTTTTGATTGCAATCGACTGAACCAAAAGTGTTTAAAGAAGCCCAAAATGCGAATGATTTGGATTATGGACTTTTTGTTAACTGCAGTTATAAGCCCATTGCATTACAAGTAATTAGCCACTGCATTGAGTGCTTTTCAACGATCATAAGTGGTATTTATTTTCATTGGTTACAGAGTTATAGCCAAATGAAATCTTAATGAAATATTTGGATCTTAAAAGGGGAAAGTAATCGGTTCAAATCAGACATTTTTTTCAATTTTTTTAATTTAAACATATTGATTTATTAATAATTATTAACCTCTGATTGTAAAACTTTTTTACAATAAATAATTCAAAAAAAAAAATTCAAAATTTATTAATGAAAAAAAAATTGTACTTTTCATTTTAAATAATATGTGTAATTTAATAGTAGTAATATTAATAGTAGTTAATAATAATTTAATAGTAGTTAATAATATTTAATAGTAGTAATAGTAATTTAATAGGCGCACAAGGAAGTCATGTGGTTCCACATTAAATTTTTAATTTTTAAAAATGTAAATTTTTTCCAATTCGTTTTAATGAAATAAGCTATCTAACAATAATTTTTTTTTATACAGTATGTAAATTAATTGAATTTCATTAAAAATCGCTGGGTCAAGGTAACTATATAAATTAAAATAAAATTGAAATAACATATTTAGTTAGAATGACATAATCATCCGTTTAATTTCATTCGACTAACATTCAAATTCATTGATCAGCATGACGAACGTGATTAAATTTTTTTTAAATTTTATAATAATCTGTAATAGGACTTTTATTAACCATATGTGAGGGCCGTATGAAACGAACAAGATAAAATCCACAGACAACTAGGAATTATTTTTAAAAATCGTGAAAAAGTGGACAAACAAACATAAACACAACTGACCGTACACATGGTCATCGAATCCTTCACATTCTACATACAGACTTTATGTAAAAGATAAATTTTAAAAAAATCATCAGTGAACGTTTAGAAAACTTAACTTGACATTCACGTAAAAACGTGTACAGAAAATAATAAAGAGAAAGAAATCATGAAAAAGAATGTTTCACCTTACAATTAAAATGATACTTAGAACCTTGCCTTATAATTTTATTCAATATTGTTTAACCTAGAAAGAAACAAAAATATATAATAAAAACATTTTACATACGGAATTGTTAATAAACAAGGTTAAAAAACATATCTATACAGTTTACTCTGTCCTTATATCATAGTCTATTTTCATTGTCAAATATTTATTAATTATAGATAAGGAAGCACACTAAAGAGAAACAATAGGAAAATTTAATCACTCAAATTTATAAATTTATATAATACGCAGTTCTCTCCTACTAAGATGATTATGTATTTTGGATGGAAGAAGGTATTTCATTTATCGACCGCGTGAGCGATACTGAATGAATATCAGAACAAAAGTTAAACCTCGTAAGCTGACAATCGATGATAACAACATTGTTTCTTTGCATATCTTTATGAAGACCCACAGGATTCACAACTTGGCGTTTCCGAACACTTTATTTTCCACACGGGCAGTCTTTTTTTAATCCTACCGTCTAATCGTTTAACTCTTTTAAAACTAATTACTCCGAAAAACTAAACCTTAACCATAAGAACCACTTAACCTTTGCCAGTCACACTACGCTCTTTTTCTTAAAAGTTTAATCTTAATTTTCCGGTAAAAGCTTCAAATTTAACGTAAAATTTCCTTTCTATTCAATATAGAGAAGCAGCAAACATCATTTCTGATACAGAAAATAATTTTAACTAATTCCTATTTTTTTCCCAGTTTAGTCTCCGGGAGTCACCGTCAGGTATTATTTCAGACGATGACATGTAAGAGTGTGAATGAAGTGTAGTCTTGTACAGTTTCAGGTCGACCATTTCCGAGATGTGTAGTTAACTGAAACCCAATCATCAAAGAACTTCGGTATCCACGATCTAGTATTCAAATCCGTATAAAATTAACTACCTTTACTAGGACTTGAACGTTGGAATTCTCGACTTCGAAATCAGCTGATTTGCGAAGACGCGTTCACCACTAGACCAACCCGGTGAGTCGAACTAACTAATACCTATGGAATTTCAGATACTATATATGCCCAAAGCCTCAAGAAAGATTGTGATGATATAAAGCAACAGATAATGTATCCGTGGCGCGAATGGTAGCGCGCCCGGAACCTCGGACTTTCATCTGGAAGTCCCGGGTTCGAATCCCGGTCAGGTATAGCATTTTTCACACGCTACGGAAATCGTCATTCATTTCATCCTCTGAAGTAAAACCTAAACGGTGGTCCGGAAGTTAAAAAAAAAGATAATGTATCCGATGTCGTCTTTTTTAATTACATTTTTTTTCACTCAGATTATTTTACTGGATCATATAATACAAACATAGTTGACATTTTGAAAAAAGAAAGTAAAAAGTAATTGAAAACTGCGTCCAAAGTCTAGTATTTAATTTTTTTCTAATTGATATACAGGCAATTCATTGAAAACTACGAAACTGAAACGAATAGTTTGGTACTTATTTCATGTATAATATACGAAACCCTAGAATATAAATAATATTAAATTCACTTTTGATACGTAATTTGATGATTTAAATAATTCATTGGTTTAAAAATTTAAAAAATGGCATCAAATATTTTGTTTCATTTTTTAAAATCTAAAGACAATCAAATTTTGGAAATATAAACTAACCTTACCATCCAAGCATATTAATTTCCTCCTGGTGCAATAGAGTAAACGTATAATCGCTCGATTATATACGAGTTAATTAAAAAAGCAAAAGCTGAAATCAAAGTTATTATACTTTCCTAGCACTGGTTATTTATTCTTATATGGAGAAAAAATAATGATAATGAAAAAAAAGAGAAAAAAAGATATTTTTTATTTAAAAATAATCACATGCCACCACCAACACCTTCTTTCTTGTGAATTGATTTTGAGGGCATCTCCGCCTCCAAAATCACTTCACAAGAAAGTTTTTTGATTCATCTACGTTTAATATGTTAAATGGAAAAAAAACAAAATAAAATTCCACTAAAAATAAAAATCAAAAAAGGTTATCTAGGATTTTTTTATTTGGAGAATAGGTGAACTGGGATGAAATTTTATTGAAATAAAATTACTATTAAAAATTGTAACTATAAAACGATTTTAAAACTAAAAAAATTTATATTTTTAAATTTTGATCGGCTCCCTCCCCCCGTCATCAATATTACCCCCAAAGTATTCTTTTTAAGTTACTTACGCTAATAATATGCTTAGCAAGACATAAAAAAAAATTCGGTTAAAAATATGCATAAAAAATCTGATATGGACACCACATGACTTTTTTGTACGCATATTAAATTGCATACACACATTTTAAAAAAAAAACCATAAAATTTTATTTCACCAATAACTTCCGATATTTTTTTTTTGTTATTGTATTATTAATTATTAATAAATTAATATATTTAAATTAAAAAAAAAAAACAAGTTAAAAAAAAGGAGATCAAGTCTGATTCGAATCGATATCCCACCTTCTTATACGATCCAAATGTTCATTAATTAAAATTTCATTTGGCTATAACTCGAACCGATTAAAATAAGTACCACTTATGATATATCGTTGAAAAGCAGTAAGGGCTTATTATTACAGTTAAGAGAATATCCAAAATCCAAATGTTTTGGGATTTTGGACCTTTTTGGTCACTTTTGGTTCAATCGATTGCAATCAAAAGGGGAGATGCACAACTAGATGTTACAACAGTCCAAAGTCAAAATTTCAACATCCTACAGCTAATCGCCTTTGTTTTTTGCGGGATACATACGTACGTATGTTTGCACGAACGTACAAACGTCAAGTGAAAACTAGTCAAAATGGATTCAGGAATGGTCAGAATGGATATTTTCGTGGAAATCTGTAAACGCAAAGTTTTCGCAATCACAATACTTCCTTTACTTCGTACAAGGAAGTAATAAAAAAGTAGCTTTTCGATTTTTGGGGAAGAAGGAGAATTTAGGGGCAATTTTTTTTTGTGGTAAGAAAAGCGTATACGCATGTATTAAGCTTAATATAAAGTTAAATTAAATAAGATAAGTTTAAAATTGCAAAATGTTGAATTTTGAACAATCCCTTCGTGAATAAATTGCCTTTCTCATCATTTAACCTCCTTCCACACCTGTGAATCCTTTCTTTGATTATGCGGATATACACAAGATACAGTCGTTACGCTAAGGATCCCGAGACCTAAAGAGAAATTTTTATTGGATTGTGTTTGTCTGCAGATGTATAAAAAATATGGTGACAGCACAACAAATGGACCTAATCTATTCTAAAACGTAATGTTTTTATATATACATTTTTTAGAAAGCAAATTTTAAATATATTCACGTACGCATACATATGCGTAACTGCGTGTCTGTCTAGGAACTAAAGAATAAATAAATTCACAACAATCGATGAAAAATAACTGAGCTATCTTGATGAGACAGCTTTAAAGACAGATTGATTGATTTTCGATTCGATAGATCCTAGAAAAATATGGAATGAGAAACAAAAGAAAAGAAGAGTGAGAGTGACAGAGAAAGAAATAAAGAAAGATAGTGCTAAAGATATATCTGATCTACTAATATGTCAATGTATTACACCTACAATCTTGACTATTGAATAAACACAAAAACAAGACTTATATGGTAGTTATGAATTATTTATTATATTTTAAATGGGTATTAAAAGTGGAAAACAACCATTATTATAATGTGGAAGGTGATCTTTATTTAGTATTTCGATGGCTGACGCACACGTTCATTCGTATAGTAACCTCATATAATAATCGTAGACAATATTTATCATTAAAATAACGTCTAAAAAAGTCATTTCTACGAAATCATTTAAATAATATAAAGAATCTGGGAATTCTAATTGAAATATATAAAGTTTAAACGACAGAAATCAATAACGAACAAAAACGAAGTACTGCATAAATTAAGTAATAAATTATTTTTTTAAAACCGTAAATAAAAGTGGTTTTATTTTTCAAAGGTTAAAATAATCAACGATATTTTCTAAATAGATATATCCAGCAATATATATATATATATATATATATATATATATATATATATATACGGTATTATTTTATTTGTAAATTCATTCATATTAATAGACAATGTTTAAGAAGGCTAGGCTTATTGCTGCAAATTTAAGGAAAAGGAAAAAGATAAATGAAATAACCCTCAACAATCAAATTCCCACAATACGTAAAAAAATCGTAACTACAGATGAACATATATTATTCAGCGAATTTTAGGGGTTAATAAAAAATGAACAAAGCAATGTGCGCGCGTTGATTTTTTCAAACATTAGTGTAGGTACTAGAGTTACTGATAACCTTGAATGAACATGCAGGGGCGATGCAAGGAAAAGGGGGATCGTTAAGATGAGGCAATGGCAACCGTGTATGAGAAAGCAATGTGCGTACTATAATTTCATGAAAGATTTGTTATTACTGTTCGAAGACGTTTTTGTTTAGAGTACGGCCGTGATCCTGGTAATAAGGACTACTAAACATTGGTATCAGCAGTTTAAGGATAACGGAAGTGTAGTACACAAAAATAATGCTGACAGACCTTCCGTCTCCAAGGAAGTTTTGGATCGATTAAAGGAAACTTTTCAGAGAAGCCCGGGTAGATCGACTCGTCGTGCGAGTTTAGATCTTTGAATACCGTAATCTGCAATCGTGAAGGTACTTCGAAAGCGCCTAAAAAATCATGCATACAAAATTCAGTTTTGCATGAATTTGAAGATGACTATAAACCGTGCCATTACAATTTTGTCGTGGACATTCTTGACAAAGCGAATGAAGATAATGCGGTTTTAGAAAAAGTAATCTTCTCTGATGAAATTACCTTCCGTGTTTCGGGTCAGGTTAACCGTCATAATTGTCCGATTTGGGAAGAGAACACCCATGCCGTTCGAAAAACACAACGCGATAGGCCGAAGATTAACGTTGACTGCTTACGAAGTGATCGGACTATACTTCTTCGCCGAGCCAACGGTTACTAGCGCTAGTTATCTACACTTACTACAGAAGTATGAAGTGCCTACCAAAAATTGAAGATCGGAAACCCAATATTTATTTCGAACAGGATGATAAACCACTCCGCTTTACATGTTAGGGACTACCTACACTTACAATTTTTTCAACGATGGATTGGCTGTGAGGACCGATTCCCTGACGTTAAGTCACCCGATTTCTTTATTTGGGGGTTGATCAAAGACAAGGTGTACCTTCGTTGCGTACACCTTGTCTTTGACAAGGTGTACGCAAGGAAGGTTGTCAACATTAATAAACTAAAGAGAATAATCGAAGGTGTAATTAATGGAATAACTCCAGACATTCTCTGTAATGTGTGGCGTGAAACCGAATATCATCTAGACATTTTACGGGTCACAAAACTTGGAACTTTTCTGAAGTTAAGAAGTGTCGTAAACAAAACCGTTTCAGTCACCCTGCTCAAAAAAATCCATGCATGTAAATAGGGTCCGGTAGAATGATCTGACTATTCTGAAGTCATCGTTATTTTGGCACAATTGTTAGTGAAAAGGATGGTCCACTGTCCCGCCAAGCAATAGCCACACCATTTTAATTGCCGTCATGAGATGGTCGGGTGAAGATCGGTCGTTTGTAATTGAAGCTTATTTTAAAAGATTCTCTGATCACTACACAGCGTTTATTTCACAGATATTTTTATTTAAATCGAATTGCGTCTGTTCCCAGTATGAATACAATATTATTGTGAGTAAAAAACTTTTCCACACTAACTTAAGACATCGTCTACTTTAAAAATAAAATCAACCGGACAAAAACGCAGTTTGAGAACGCCCGAAATAACTGAAGGTTTACGCTAGGCATTTGTATTCGAAGTGTAAAAAGGATACTTTATGACGACCTTTAGTTCCACCCCTACAAGATGATGTTACTGCAGAAACTCGTAGCAAATGACTGGTCGTCTCGTAAAGCAGCATGCGAGTTCATCCTGGAATACATCCACCACCACGCCCTTATTCTTTCAAGTGACGAGGCACATTTTCACCTCTCTAAATGTGTCAATAAACATAATTACCGTTACTGGGCTGCCAATAACCCACGAGAACTTCACCAGCGACCACTTTACAGTCAATAAGTTACAGTGTGGTGTGTAATTTAAAAATTCGGCCTAATAGGCCCACATTTTTTTAGGATCAAATCACAGAGTAACAATAACGGATCGGTATGTAACGACGTTGTGCGACCTTTTGGTACGAAAACTTAACGAGCTTAGTGACAGAATTTGTTTTCAATAAGATGGTGTCACCAACCGTATCACGAGAGTTTCCGTGGATGTTCTTCGAGAAACCTTTTTAGGACATATGATTTCACGACACAGCGACATTTCCTGGCCATCGCGTTCATCTGACCTGGCCGTTTTCAGTTGGAGCTATCTTAAAGATAAAGTCAACTGCGGTCGACCGCGTTCAATTGCAGAACTCAAGAATCATTCCGTGAAATTGCAGCAGTTCCACGGGCGATGAAAAATTTTAAAAAGAGGTAAAATGAGTGCTTGAGGAAAGAGGGGAATTATTTTGAAAACATAATTCTCAAGTAAAATATGGACTATAGTAAGTGAAACTGTATAAATTGCTTTCGTAATTCGATACATTAAACTTTGTAATACATTTCTTTTAATGCCCCTCCAAAATTGTCAGGTCCTTCAACCGGTTGCTTTATTTATCTATTAACACCTAAAACGTGATCACATGTATATATTACAGTAATAGGTAAAAACATATTTCGTAATATTATTCTAAGTGAAATAGTATATTAAATGCATAAATAAATTATAAATACGTACACGAAGCCTCATGTGTATAAATATGTAGTCTTAACTTCATCTAATATAGCATTTAAGGAAAATACCATTCTGTTGAAGCATATGTTTAAGCTGGTCTAAAACAAATTATTGATCGGTGATGTGGTGTTATTCCTGGATAAAGATACACCGCAATCTATCGAGGAACTGTAGGCGACATGAGATCATGTCGCCTAGATGAGATCATGTTGTTTCGTGTTCCGCCTGTTGTTTGATAGTCCCTTTTTTCTTTTATCATACCGTTTATCACTTTTATTTTTTTCCTTACCTGCTTTATTTTTCACTTGGTTTTGCTAGACACTAATCGGATCTGAAGTAAAATGCGTGGGACTTTATTTGAATTATTGTGTTTATATTATTTGACGGTGGCAACTCTGTCAAAAGAGTTATCTAAAACTTTCTTAAGACGACGGCTTTACAAAAAGTTCAATCTACGTTTCTAATCGGGTAAATCTGATCTATCTAATTCACCCTAATGTAATGAAATGAAATAAAGCGTAAATGGAAAGAATTCCTGAGAAGAGTAAACCGAATTAACGCGGAAAATTATAGCAGTTGTGATATTCGAACCAACATTTAAAAACAACTGGGAATTCTTTATCCGAGAAGAATGAATTTAATCGCGGTATACACTCTTTGTATTCAATTCTTCGTGGAGCAACGTAGATAAATAATGTCTAATAAGAAAAACCTGGGTGGAGAAGACGGATGGAAGTATTATCAGTGTTGCGACAAATGTTCCAAATTTAAATATATCGGATGTTTGCCCATATCTAACTACACTTAGCTCAATACAATTGGGGAACAAAAAAAGCAAAACTGAATCAATAAAAATCAATGATCATGACAGATGTTAGTATTTTCACAAACAAACACAATTAGAAAATCCAAATAAAAGCAGATAGAGGAAAGACTTTATCATTAAGAGCTAAGGATGAAGAAAGGAAAACCAACAAAGACTTAAAGCCCAATAGTTTCTGAAAGAGGGGTGAAGAAATTTGTATCAAGCTCTGATTTATTATTATTTTTTTACTATTCACGTTTATCCACATCACAGATTTCTTGAGGATCCTCGGTGAGGATCGGTTTACCTGACATTACTGATCGATCATATGATTCCCACACATGGAAACTTGATTCCCTAACAAACGAAAATGAGGGAAGAAAAATTTAGATGAAATACATGCATAATTAAGCGTACAGAAAGTTGATAAGATGGAATACAACATAGAATGTAAGTTATAATTTGTAAAAATATCCGCTAACAAGAGAGAAGAACATTAATTAAATTTCAACTTTCTAGAATATTCTATGCGATACGCTTAAAAATCTTCACTTTAAGTACTTTAACATTTATTTTTAACAATATAATAATTATTAATAGTACATCTAGATGTCCAGACAGTATAAAAAAACATTGATATTATAATGGTAATACACCGGTTATTACTATTTGACTGACACTACAGACCTATCACGTAAACAACATAACAAGAGAAAACAGTTTAATAATAGGTTACTTACTGTTAAGCTACAAAAATAAGCGAAGGACACAGTATAAATAACGCTAAATCCTTCCTTTCATTTCACTAGCGGATTCAAAATTCTTGAAACTCCCCCTTACTTTACAGTAACGCTTGTCAGCGCAATATTTCTTATGAAATCATTCAATCTAAATCCATTTGGTAAGATAATTCTATACAAAAAAAAAAAGATTTAAGAAATTTTTCTCGGAAACTTGATAATACTACAGTAATTATTATAATTCATAACATTGGAAATATTAGGAATTTATTTCTTTAGAATCACCAAAAAGAAACATATTTTTTTAATAAACTTCCAAACAATCGTATGACCACCGGTCATCGTCAGGAATAGACAAAAATTGATCCTGTAGAAGAAGGAAAAATAATTCAGTGCATATAAAGATCCGAGAAGTCACGTAAAAGTTATATCTTTTTCAGTTAACCAACTCGATGGCAAAAATTAAATACAAAAACAGTTATTAGCAGTAACATATTTTTATTTTTTATAAATAATCATTGTAAAAAAGATAAAAATTGTGTATTTTGAATTTTTTTGCAGAACTCATTATTTTCGACGAGAAATTAGAGGAAAATATAAAACAACATTTATATCTTTAAAACCAAAATAAATAGATGAAATTTATACTGGACAGCAAGGCTGATAGCCCCTAGAACGTGTGGAAATTATAGAGAGATCTTTTTGATTTTTAATAATGGCTAATTTTTAGAATTTGTACAGAACAAATTGATCAATTAATGTAAATTTCAGATGACGACTGAATATCCACTCTCTAATTATTAAATATACTTAACTAACGGACCCGGCAATGCTTTGCTATTGTAAATTTGAGTATATGAATTAAATAAATTTTGTACTATAATTGACAAATTGTATTAGAAAATAATAAAATGTACAATATTAATTGTATTTCAATTAAATAAACAAAATTGCAAGTTATATAGATTTCAGAATTATACTGAAATGCAATACGATCAAGAGTTGTCAACTGATGCAATCGATCATTTTCACGTCCTTGTGATGATCCTGCAGCCCTCAACTATGACATACGTAATCTATTACGTTCATTTCGTTGTGCTGTTTTTTCCTCTGTTTCATTTCTTCTGTATCACTCATTCATTGACTGGAATTGAGTATCGATCAATACTTTATCGTTTTAGATGCATTGTTATTTTTAAATTATAAAAGTTTTATTTTCCTTATAAATATTATTATTTACTTTTTTTACATTTTTGTAGCATAAGAAAACAATAAAATGGACAATATTACGAAAATAATAAATTGTACAATATTAATTCACAATTAATTCTTTCTTCTTACGACTCTCGGAATGTTTACCACAGTTCAAACCTCACTAATCTCACTACTATATAAATCATAAAAAAAAATAAAATAAATAACCTAAAACTTCTTTTACTAAATTTAATGTCTTGTATATATCGAAAGATATCGTCTAAATCGATTCAATTTATACTGAACTTGATTGAAAATAATGGTATATAATTTTCAATCTATCTCTAATAAATGGTCTTTCAACACACGGAACTAATAACTTGTTAACACTCCCGGGACAAGTAACAATAAATTGTTAAATTTTCAGCGAAATCAGTTGAGTAGTTTTTGAGTTATTAGGGCACAAACAAATCGATGATTGTCTTTTATTTATAGATTACAACCCATCAATTAACTGGTGGACAATTAATAGCTTACAATAATTGATAATTAACAGCAATAATATCAGCCCTCGACCTATCTAATTTCTAATCAAAAAGGCGACCGCTTAAACAGTACCGCTCTGCAGAATAACGAACTCCAGATCAAAATATTTAGCCAAGGAATGCATGCGTGGATAAAGTAAAGTGAAATAACATATTGATGAGCATTGCAATAGCTAATACTTCAGGAAAAAGTAATAAGGAAAAAGGAAGAATGAAAAAATTATATTAAATAAAGGGAAATGGAAGAATATATTAATTAAATGAAGAACCGAAATAGTAACGGAATTTGATTAACATAATGTAAAAAACTGTAAGACAGCCAAAGAGTATTTTTCCTCCATCATATTAATTAAAATGGAATATTTCATTCCTTTTGTATTATGTTTCTTTGATTTTCATCATTTTCAACATAATTCATTTATTTCACTTAATCGATTACCAAAATGATCAATTAAAATCCAAGAAAAAGAATAAACGACTAAGAAGGGTAAAATTTATAAAGAAGTGAATGAAGCAAGATTCAATATATCCCTATTCTTTTCCAATTAGTATAAAAAAAGTTGACAACACAGTTGTAGGACTTTCCCGTCACGCGGTTTTTTTCTGATGCACGGCTTACACACAAAACTTAATTAAAAATATTTATCATATCATTTCAATACATTTTTTTAAAATTTTTATTTAATTCAATTCTAACTAAAACGCGCGCGCATGCCGTATTTCATTCGCATGAGTGTGGCGGTACAAGCGGCCACTTTAAATAAATTTTTACACTTTAAATATTATTCATTTATTTAATTCTACCGCTCACCTGTGACGTCATAACATAGGAGTCGACTACAAGAGTAGACCGGCCGTTAAGTAGGATGTGGGGTGTAAGGGGGAGATGGCTGGGTTAAAACCACAGTTTGATGGGGGACAAATTTGTGGATCAACGAGATGCTACTAGAAAAAACTGCAACGAAAAAGACCCACTGTACTGCTACCTACAGCGTTTCAAAATTATTATTTTTTGAGTGGGGATGCAATTTAGCAAAAAATCGTTTAAACAAAAGATAATTTTTTTATAATTTTTCACGAAAATATTTTTTTTAAATGTAATGAAAATCACCCCTTTTTACTGCCTTGTACAACTCTTTAAAATTAAAACCATTTTTAGGGGTGGAGGTAAAATTTAGCAAAAATTCTTTTTCAAAAAAGATGTTTATTAATATTCACAAAATTATCTAAAAAAATATAAACTTAATTATGCAAAATCTGAAGACGATTTCGTTTTTTCCTCTGTAACCCCCACTCCCTAACCTTTTGAACTGAAAATTTAATAGCATCAATGTCCCTATATAGAAATATTATAGCCAAGTTTAGTGAAAATCGGTCAAGTAGTTCTGGAGATAAAAGGCAATTTACACGCCAACATACATACATTTTTTCGCGGAAATTTCCATGTCATTTTTCGGTTTTCTGGAGTCGTTAGGGGTCAATTCGTCAAGATTCGGTGAAAACTAGATATGCCCAATTTTGACCGATCACCATACTTTCCCTTTTATATAGCTATAACAGACGGGAAAGTAAAAAGAAACAATACAAGAACTGAAGAAAAAGTTTGAGAATTAAATACCTATTCAAAAAGAAATTACAGAAATTTTGAGATTCGCTAATGAAATTATTCTCTTATCAGAAACCAAAGTTGATTGTGAAAAAATTATGAACAGACAATTTTACTAATTTTTAAATAGAGATTTAATTTGAATTAAATAGAAGTAAAAACAAATATTATGAAATGTGACAAAAAAAGAAAGGAAATAAAATAGAAAATCATAATACACGAAGAGTAGTAAAACGGTCTTATTCAGAGAATAAAATTATTAATGATAAACTAAGTTAGATAGATATCAAAAGCAGATTAACACAAAAAAGGAGAGATTTTCCTCAGAAAAGAAATGTGCTAGTATCAATTTAGATCAAAGAATTGGAAGTAGTGAGTGAATAAAAAATTATTTACAGTGACTTATATTAAATTTTAATTAATAATATTAATATAACATTTACTATATTAATATTACATTAATTATTTCAACGTTTCTCGTCGAAAATAATGAGTTATGAAAAAAAAATACAAAACGGTACGCAATTTTTATCTTAAAACAATTTGGAACGTTTATTCAAAAAAAAAAAAAATGTTACTGCTAATAACTGTTACATGTTTTTGTATTAAATTTTTGCCATCGAGTTGGTTTAGAGAAAAAGATGCGACTTTTACGTGACTTTTTGGACCTTTATTGAACTTTATTGGACCTTTTTGAATTATCCTTCCTTTTTTTTTGGATAAATTCCTTCTATTCCTGATAATGACCGGTCTTACGATCGTTTGGAAGTTTATTAAAAAAATATATTTATTTTTTGCCGATTCTTAAAAAATATTTATATTGACACTACAAACATTTATAGTGAGTGGTATACATCACGATAATGAAACATTGAAAATAAGAAAACGGAAAGGAGAAAATGGAGATTTTTAAACGTGTTACACAGGAGGAAGTTGAAAATTAGGAGATAAAGGTTCTTTTTTTTAACCTTCGGGACCACCGTTAGTGCTTCAGAGGATGAGATGTATGACAACTTTTGTAGCGTGTGAAAATGCCATGCCTGACCGGGATCTCCGGATGAAAGGCCGAGACGCTATCACATGTGCAGTTGATAAAGCTTGAAATGAAGAAACCTTAAACGAATACTAAGGAAGAATTTGCGGCAGAATTTTGTAAAGAAATTAGATTTTTTTATACAAAAATTCTTTTTTTCTTTAGAAATCATAAAAATAATGGTGTGGAGTAGAGCGCTTCACGATAGTAAAAGGTGGTCAATATTAAAGTCAGAAAGGTAAGAAGAGAGAAATATGAGTTAAGAAGGACATTAAAGATTAGATGGGTTTATAAAATATAAAATGAAAAAATATTAAAGTGAGGAGAAAAAGTTGAGGAAGAATCTTGAAAAGGGACGAACTAGACTGGTAGAACTTAATTCTTAAACTTCCAACGTTAATTGATTTGTAGAAGCACGTGTAGAAAGTAAAAACTTAAAGAGGAATACAAAAATTCAAATACATAAAGCAAAAAAATAAGGAAGGCTAATTATATTGAGGTTAAAATATTAGCATAGAAAAAAAGAACAGTCAAACGGCTAACTCAAAAAAAAGAACAAAAACCACACACTAATCACCTGATTAAATTATAGTTGCATTATTGTATATTACAATACAATTGTAAATACAATATAGAAAAAGTTCATTCTTAACAAACATGCATTTTTTTTTCTTTCTTGATGATACTCTGGTCGGAGTAACGGGGACGACATAGATAACTTTTTTCTTCATATAATCAAAACAAACATTCATCTTGCTGAATGTCGGTTATAGTATATACAAAACAAGCAAAAATAACAGCGAACAAACTTTCACTGAAATCAAACTGACTTGACGACCTCTCTTCTGGCCCTTCAACAAATCTTACATCACTTTTAATACTGTAGTATTTTTTAATGAAAACAAAAAAACAAACTGACATTAAGTTCTGTTTTTATCCCCCTTCCAAGTGGCCAATCTATTTTTTATTTACGTTCATTTTTAATAAAAATCTTACTTCAGTTTGATGTAAACAATTATATAATACAATATAATAATATTATAATTATATAATACAATATTCAGTTATTTATACTTTTTTTTTTAGATCGAATATCAGCACACTTCGTTTGTACTACATTTAAGTTAACAGTAGGTTAACTACTTTAGCGGATTTTTACCAGTTACACTTTACAGAACTATATTCAAAAACATTGTCACTGACTGAATTATTACGGCATTTGTGATGGACGATTTGACTTAGATTTGATAGACGATTTGTAGAGATATAGTATTATATGCCTATTGAAGTACATTCTACACTGTTTTGTGTATTTTAATCTACTTTATTTTTGTATTTTATAAACATTAAATTATACTAGATTATGTAGTATATTCTAAATTGTACTGCACACCTATTTCACGGTTGTTTAATAAATTCGCACATATTATTACTGTAGTTTGATAATACAAACACGTAAAAAAAGAAACGGTCTGAAAAACACAAGGAAAAACTTCATCAAATGCGGAGAAGAAACAATGAAATAAAAAAAATAATTTATGTAAAAAACGGAATTAACTTCATATTCTGTTAACATTTAACAATTAACTTAACCTACATAATTAAAAATATTAAATTATTGTTTAACTGCGTCTATTAACTACATAATTAATTAAATTTATATCTTTGTCGATGAATCTAAAGCTTACTACGAGTAGCTTGCTTAAAAGCAAAATTAAAAGATTGTCTTCTTGTATTACTTAAAAAAGATTCAAGAACTGAAGAAAAGTATCTTTTTTTTGTGTGTGTGTGTGTGTGTGTGTGTGTGTGTGTGTGTGTATATATATCTATAAACTAACTCGACTTTATGAAACGCACAAAGATACGTCCAAATACATCTTTACTCAATGTTCTTACTAAATCTAGGCGTTTCTCAGCCTACGATTTTCCGGATAACAGTAATTTTTCAAGTAATACTTATATCAATAAGTTAAAAATGTAAAAACTGTAGTTTTATACGAATATTTTTAGTACAAATATACAGGGCGCCTATACGAAAAAAGTAAATAATTACAGGATATGTTCTTCAAGTGAAAATAAAAAAAAAAAAAAACGTTCATATAAACATAGTTCCAGGAACGTTTTGATTTCGAATTATAGCTTTGAAAACTTTTGCCCCGATTCCTGTAAGAATATAAAATGAATATATAATGAAATCACATTAAAATTCTTCGAACATAAATGAAGAAGTAATTTGGTTGGTTCATATGGTTTTTGATCTGAAAAATGTAATATAATACGTCCCAGAACTTTATCTCTAGCAACTTTTGAAAAAATTAAATCCCAGAACACCTGACCTTTTTTTGTGACCTGATTTGACTTGACCTAACGTCAATGGATTTACTATCTGTGGATCATACGATATTATTAGTATAAGGGAAAAAACCTGACAACAAATCGCCAGCTTTTTTCGTATAAGAAATAAGCTGACGTTCCGGAAAAGTCCTACAAGTGTGGGTTGTTTCTGATGCACGGCTTACACACGTAACTTAACTTAAAATATTTATAATTTTAATTAAATATAATATTTTTTCGTTTATTTAATTCAACGATTCTAACTAAACCGCGCGCGCGTACCGTATTTAATTCGCGCAGGTGTGCCGGAACTAGCGTCTACGGTCGGCAATATCTAAACTAATGTAACTTCAAACATACATAGAATAAGTTTCGCTTGTACGGTCGGAGAGCTAGTGTAGCTGCGAGACTTAACGCACCAGGTACCGAGTTCGAGAACCAATCAGACCAAATAATTTTTTACACCAAAAATATTATTATTTATTTAGTTCTACCACTCACCTGTGACGTCACAACATAGCAGATGACTACAAGAGAATTTTTTGGAGTGGGAGTGCGATTTTGCAAAAACTTTTCTTTGCAAGTATCGTTATTTTTCAATTCTTAACAAATCTGCCTAAGAAAAATAAGACCTTAATTAGGCGAAATCTAAACTTATCTTCATGTTTATTTGACGTTGCTTATGATTTGCTCAGAATTAAATTCTCTACAAATTTTGTTGCAAAATTTTATTTGTTTGCTGAATTTAACAAAATAGTTAGACGTAAAAAATAAAAAATTGGGTTGCAATTTAATGTCTTTTACAATCATTTTCCAAAATTACTTGATGCACAATTTTGTGAACTGTTTTAATCAATTTTTCAAGTTATAAAGCACATGAAACCATTACCGCCATTTAAGAATTTAAAGTTCTAAAAATTTCCGTATGACTTTGTTTTATTCTTTGAGCACAAAAAAAGAGCTATAACTTGAAAAGCAAAGCTTTAATAAGAGTTTCTTATGAACCCAATATATACAGGTATATATATAAATTACGTTACAAATGAAATAACTGAAAAAAAATTATTAAATATTTCGCGTTAGTCGCGACGACATAATCAAAAAACGAAAACATATTTTAATAAGATACGGAAAAAAAAATCTCAGTAAATTTACAAACTAAATTTGTATATGCATATATTTATGTGTGTAGTACATATATAATAATTGCAATGACATAAAAATGCGATGTATATATTATAAATTTTCCTTTTTACGTCATAGTTTACAATGTAATGTCACAGACACGCACAGGTAAATTCACTAACGTAAGTACGGCATAAGAGGAACTGGAAACAAAAGAAATTTAATCTTCTCAAGATCAAACTTCTTAGTTTATACGACCACATTATAATATTTTTTACGCGTAAAAAAACTAAATGTATAATAATAATACAGATGGGAAGAGCATAGGAGTATCATGTTTCAGATATACTGACTTAAAATCATTTAATAAAGTGTTGATTGTTAACTTAAGTAATGCCTACTTAAGAAAAACATTAGACCTTTAAAAAATCTCGACTAAGTTTGAGGTTCACTACATTAATTTTACACTAAATAAATGTGGAAATTATGAATTTAAACATAAATGTTATTGATAATTTAAAATAGTTACCGATCTTCGTGAAGGAATAGGAACATCTTCGCCAATGATTCGAAGGTAGTTCGAATTCCGGTCAGACATTTATCATACGCTGTAGGAAATTAATTAAAAGAATAATCTATAGAAAATACATATTAACGTAAAGATAAAAAAAATTAGCCTAAAAGTGGTAATTAGCTAGTTCGTCCAAAACGAATCTACCTAAACGCAAACAAGAAATGATTTGTTTGTAAGTAAATATGTTTAATAGCATTTTAGTCATAAAGGAACAACAATTAAGAGCTTTATTTACTTACAAACAAATCATTTTTTGTTTGCGTTTAGGTAGATTCGTTTTAGACGAACTAGCCAATACCGCTTTGTATATATATATATATATATATGTGTGTGTGTGTGTGTGTGTGTGTGTGTGTGTGTGTGTGTGTTACCGTGAAAGACTGACATTAGAGAATGTCAATATTCTCTGGTGAATGTCGACACATACCTAATACATCGGTGAAAGATCGTAATATTTTCTTATTCGGGCGGTATATGTCGTCAAATACAGATAAGCTCCGATGAAGTTGAAACGATAACTAGAAATTGAAAAAAAGAAGAAAAGTCACCAATTTCTAAGGTAAACAGATTACGAGAAACCCTAGGAAAAAAAAGAAGTTAAATTTAAGCCAAACACAACCTACGCTCGCTAACCTCGTCTAATGAACGTTAAATGTTATTCTCCAACACTGGAGGCGATTAATTAAATTCACCACATTCAGCTTGAACTGACGGTGAAAGTTGAATAAAAATATTTTTATAAGAAAACTGAACAAAGGACAAACCATCTGATCATTTATTTGTATCGTTATCGTTCATCCACACAGTTAACATATTCTTTATATCCTGTTTAGCCCTTTCAATTTATAAAATGCTGAAAATATGATTAAATCTTTTTATAAATACGGTGAATTTGATTAGTCGCCTCCAGTGTTGGAGAATAACATATATAATTTGTATATTTAACGTTCATTAGACGAGGTTAAATTATGTTTGGCTTAAATCTAAATTTCCTTTTTTTACGAAGGTTTCTCATAATCTATTTAGCTTAGAGATTGGTATCAGGTGATTTTTTTTTAATTTCTATTTATCATTTCAACTCTCACCACAGCTTAACTGTGTTTGTCGACAAGTATACCGGTCAAATAAGGAAATATATTTTGGTCTTTCACCGACGTATTTGGAATGTATCGACATTCACCGGAGAATATCGACATTTACTAGATATCGGTCTTTCACGGAAACATATATAATAATAATTGACGGCTATCATCAGAAATATATTATAATTATACAGGTTTTAATTTATTAATGAAATACTCGTAAATATAGTTAATATTTACATTAAAGAAATGAATGTGCCTGCCGAACCCTTGCACAGCTGTTGAAAGTTTGGATGTACGAGGGTTATTTTTTTTCAAGTTCCGATCGGTCACGAAATTAAAACCACAGTTAAATAAAAAAAAATTTATTTGTAACAAGTACTTACTTAGTTACGCTATTTCTCTATATAGTCGCCACTCCGATTTAGACATTTGTCGTAGCGTGGTACCAACTTTCCAATACCCTCGTCATAGAACGGAGCCGCCTGTGTTTTCGGCCGTGTTTCTACGCTGGTCTGCAGATCGATATCTGTGCCAAAATGTTAGCCTCCTAGCCAGCGTTTCATGTGAGCAAAGATGTGAAAATCGGATGGAGCCAAGTCCGGGCTGGATGATGGGTGATTCCCAACGAAAACGCTACAGGAGCTTCTTTGTTACAGCGCAGTGTACGAATTTCATTCATGATGATGATACGAATTAGACTCACCTTATGATTGGTTAAAAAACAACGAATATGATTGGTTGGAATTTTGTGTCTGATAATGACAAGAATTACTCTCACCTTATGATTGGGTAAAAAACCAAAAGTATTCGATTGGTTGGAATTTCGTGCCTGATAATGATAAGAATTACTCTCACCTTATGATTGGTTAAAAAAGAAAAAATACGATTGGGTGGAATTTCGTGCCCGATAATGATAAGAATTACTCTCACCTTATGATTGGTTAAAAAAGAAAGAATACGATTGGGTGGAATTTTGCGCCTGATAATGATAAGAATTATTCTCACCTTATGATTGGTTAAAAAAGAATGAATACGATTGGTTGTAATTTCGTGCCTGATAATGATAAGAATTACTCTCACCTTATGATTGGTTAAAAAAGAAAGAATACGATTGGGTGGAATTTCGTGCCTGATAATGATAAGAATTACTCTCACCTTATGATTGGTCACAGTATGCGGCGAGAATACATTGTGCGGCCGAGCATTGTCATGGTGAATGACAATTCCTGATGACAAATTTCCTCTCCGCTTATTTCTTATTCACCCACCATATAGCCCGGATTTGGCTCCATCCGATTTTTACCTCTTTGCTCACATGAAACGCTGGCTAGGAGGATAACATTTTGGCACAGATATCGGTCTGCAGACCGGCGTAGAAACATTGCTGAAAACACAGGCGGCTCCGTTCTATGACTAGGGTATTGAAAGTTGGTACCACGCTACGACAAATGTCTAAATCGGAGTGGCGACTATGTAGAGAAATAGCGTAACTAAGTAAGTATATGTTACAAATAAAAAATTTTTTATTTTCACTTTGGTTTTAATTTCGTGACCGATCGGACCTTGAAAATAAATAACCCTCGTATAATGGTGAGTTTAACTCTGAAATCGCTACATACATCGGGTCGATTTATATATTTTGTTTTTATGTCGGTTAGTGAAAAAAAACAATTTCAGATATATAGAACCAAGCTAAATTTAGTTTTTAAAATACTTACATAAGGTCTATTAAATTCCTTTTTATTGACGATGAGATCTAGAAAGTAACCGTACCTTCCTTTTGAGTTATTTTTAACTCCGGCGTCATTCGAAGTTCAATTCTCTTTAATTTAATGATAATTTGTTATTTTTAATATCATAACGGAAAGGATCGTTAAACCATAAATATTAATCACGTATTAATTAAACTAGTTAGAAAATAATTTAAAATTGTGACTAGATTTCGAGATGGGAATACCCTTATGTCGTCGGCGTAGTTATTTTTCAATAACGAAATCGTTTTACAATTAGAAAAAAGACTCAAGGGGTGGAAATAGTAAAATATTTCTGTGTTTTACACAATTGATCCACAAAAAAATTTCCAAAAAAACCTCTTTATTTTGTCATGAGATTTAAAAGGGTCAAAAAATTACTTTAAGAGAGATATTTAGTTCGTTTAATTTTGAAATTTCAGAAAGACATGTTGATATTTTTAGCCGCAAGTCATCGGTAAGAAATTATGTATAATCATGGCCGATTTCGTTTACAAGGACTTCTCTTAATTCAAAGAAGTAAGGTGGTCATTACCTCTTTGAGAGCCTGTAAACTTCAAAATGATGTAGAAGCTATTTGTCATCGCAAACCAACAAAAACATTCAGTATTCGTATGATTAATAAATTTTATTATTCTAAGGCTGCGCCAAAGCTTTCTTGTGAATGAAACAATGAATCCAGGTTAACATCGGAAGCCAAGACTGTGACTCTAACTACAGTGCCACTTTGCCTCCGATGGAGCACAAGCACCATCCTAACAAAAACCTACTCAAATTTCAACGAATTTCAGACCATTATATCCATTCATTGAAAAAATTTAAATTAAGTTCCCGAGTTGAGAGAGTCGACAAAATCTTAAAAAATAATTTATATTCGTGAATGCTATTGCCAATCTCGTATCTGAAGTAAGAAACCAATCTTATCAGGTTTTTCCCTGCTCCTCTGGGCTGGTCCTATAATCAAGAATGCGGATACCAACTCAACCCAGAGGAGTGTCCTGCGATTCTAAATGGGCCTTTCCACCCGCCGGCAATATGTCCGGCACGGCAGGTCGGCCCACCGGTTCTGGATTTTTTACCATCATTAACCTGCCTCTTAACTGACGGGACAGGGGTGAACCCAGGCCCAACTATGCCGTTCCCGGAGTCCCCCGCCAGCCGGGAGTCGGTCTTTTATTAACTTTGTTTGCCTGCCTCTAGCTTTGAGGATCCGGGCCTGGCTATGCCGTTCCCAGATCTCGTCCCAGTCGCCGGGACTCGGCAACTTGTTTTTTTAAATATTTTTCAGCTGGAAGTATATTAAGGTCTCACTTACAGTATGGAGTTTCTCGTTTTTCACGATATGTAAACTAACAGTACATGAAGATTTTAAGGCTTTTTTAGTTCCCGAACCTACACTAGAAATATCATTGGTATCTTCATTCAGTTTTTCAACATATCGTTCAAAACTTTTGACAGATTTACTTTTACTCTCATATGTTTCGTTTTCAAGTGTTGCAATTTCACAGGTTTTATATAGTCGATTGAAAGCTGCTTGTAACACAACGCTCTGTGATTTTGATTCACTTTCATTACTAAAACAATTAAATTAAAATTCATATAACTATGTGTTTTTTCGAAAACATTTTACTTTGAACAGCTAATACTCGATATTACTTCAATGGTACCAACATCCACGATAGTAATATCAAACTCACTCGCAAATTCTGGGTTAACACTATCTACATGAAGTTTATCATGATGACGTTCTTCGGTGATCCAGCTTTCCATTATGTGTCATGGACATTTTTTAATATAAACAACTAACGTCCACCATGTAAGTGGATTTCTTACGATTGAAAATTGTAAGGCGAGAAAAGACTAAGTGATAATTTAAATTCTGAAACCTGCCGAACCGAAGTTTACACGTAAGTAACTACTTGAACAGCAATTCCCTTTCTTTGAGTAGAGTAGATATTTTTCAGAAGAAAAAAATATACGTGTATTACGTGGGATTTGTAAACAGCGTTCAATATGTGTGTGGTTTTTTTTTTACAACAAAAATATGATATTTTTTCTTTAAGATTCTAAACTATAGTATATATACACAATTCTCTTGAATTTGTTTTTTTCATTTTTTTTATTAATTCTTAATCTAGAGGACCACAAGGGATTATCTTGAGGATTACAATTTGAGAAAAGTTATTTCATAACAAAACAATTAGAGAAGAAACTTTTGTGTCAGATTATATTGGATCGATTAATTTTATCGTTGAATTGATTAATTTGATGTTTTTTAATTTTAACGTTGATTACCAAGGTTGAAAATAGTTTACCAGCTGTTTGAAGGAAATGAATAAAGTAAATATGTAAGTGAAATATAAAATTTAAACGCATTAAAAATGTCTAAAAATACTGAATATAGTTAGCGTATGTAGATTTACACAATAACAGAGATAAAAAAATGACATAAATTTCTATGAAAGCTGTCAAACGATTATAACGGCTAAGAAATTAATCAGTAGTTCTGTATATTGTTACTTTTAAATTAAAATTAGAATACCACAACGTGTATTAATTTTATATACTTTGTAAATAATATTTGACGTAAAACACGTTGCTTAATTTTCAGCCCACCTTATGTAAAAATTTTGCAAATGTGTATTTCTATTATATTTCTTGCTTATTGTCATAAAGAATATTGTGTTGAAAGCATATCTTTACAGATTATAATCGTTATTGTACTATAGTCGTTAGAATATTCATAACATATATTTTCACGGTTTGTCATTTTTTTCTAACCTATAACCTTTAATAATATCCTTGTTCAACATTACTTGTTTCACTTAAAATAGCAGTTATATATCCTTCTAAAAAAATTGCACTTTTTCACATTCTACTGTCTTACAGTTGCATTCCGTTATAACTGCGTGCATGTATTTATTAAATTTGTTTTTTAATACGATTAACTTCTTGTTACCATAATAATTTGGAGAATAGGTAAGTCAGAAAGGACTTGCAAAAAGTAAAAAGGTTGACAGACGGGGATGTGATATTAGATCTAAAGAATTTATCTTGTGATGTATTTGGTAGAAACATATTTTTCGTAATAAATATTTTTAACGTATATATTAGATATCTTGATGTGAGAAAAATGTCTACCTATATTTAACAGCTCGCGAAGGTATTACGAGAGAATTCTTGTTTTCTACATAAGAACAGATAATGCACTCAGTAACGCAGACAGAACCGGATTAGAATTCGAAAGCGATTATTTGTAAAAGTCGACGTAGTTTATACATCGACTTCTGCACTGTTTTATGTCCTGTTTATATATTTAAGTTATATCAGATTAGTCTATCTATTTTGAACTCGTAACTAAACTTTCGCGCCTCTCTGGTTTCTCGACTTTATTTGGGCTTAACGGTGACGATTCTTCCTGTTCCGGTCGTATGACATAATTTATATAATTTCTCATGATATTTTAAATTTACACATTCAAAAAATTTAATCTAATTTAAGTAAAAGAACATAAAAACGGAGACGGTCTAACTATAACGATAATGGTGGGGTGAGATTAAGCGAGATGGGTTGTTGGGTCCCCACTTCTCAAGATTCGATTTAAAAAAATTAGAAGTCTTATGCCAAAGTTCATTTTAACAAATTAGAAGGCTTACGTCGAGGTTCAATTTAAAAAATCTGTTGTGGACACCATATGACTTCTTTGTACACCTATTAAATTACGTATACACATTTTTTGCTGCGCTTCATTTAAACTTATTCATTTGAAAGTGAGATACGATTCTTTAATAAAATGGACAGTTACAGGATTGCTGAAATATTATTTTTTATCAACATCAAATATTTATACAATTATTAATTCGACCATCTTACCTGAAATATAAGGTTAGAGTAAAAGTCCCCTGATTACTCTTTTAAATAAATTGTTTACCCAATAATCCAATAATAAAAACCGATTATTCTACACCGTAAGGTCAAAATTACTATTTGCAACCGGTATACAGGAGTTTATTAAACAGAATAGTTTATTAATAACTTTTGCTTCCAACACACCAAAAATTCAGAAATCTTGTGCATATTACCCCCAAGTAAAAAATAATTCAACAATCACTTTAAATTGAATACAATTCAAAAATCTATTTTATTTTTCTGTCAAATAAAATGAATTTAAAAAAATAAATATACAATTTTTATAAGAATTTGCTAAGAAAAACCAAAAATAATACGATTCTAAATTATAATTTTCAATTAATATTAAATAATGTTTAATGATGTTAATGATGTTTCACCAAATCTATTGCATATACACATATGCAATGCCTTCTAAATTACATTTACACATTTTTAAAAGTACATAAAATTTTATTTCACTAATAAACTTTTTCATTTTTTTTTAATTACCACTGAATTATTATTTATTGACTGACTGATCATATTGAGGGTCGTCTGACGCAAAACGTTGTTGTCAATTGCGTTTATTTCTTCTCAAATGTTCGCCTTCGCTTCATCAATATTTTGGGGATTACGTGAATAAACTCTCTCCTTTAAGTAGCTACAAAGGAAAAAATCGCAAATAGCAACTCTGGGAAACGTGGAGGCCACCGTCCTCTGCTGACAGCTCGTTGTCTGTCTCCTTCAGTTGTTGCACAGTTGTAACCTTGTATGGTTTCAATCTCAATTCGTAAAGAAATTTACAAGATGTGTATTTAACACCAGATTGTAGGGATAACTTGCGTAGTGATTTTTTTGGACCGACAGTAATTCTCCTTTCACTATCGGCAATGGCCTGTGGAGTCCTAACGGAAGGTTGCCTATTTCGTTTTACATTTGAAACCGAACCTGTTGTACGCCATTTTTTTTAACTAAATCGTGTACTCTACCCTTCGCTGGGATACAGGCATTCAGAAATTTTTCTATGAATACTTGACGTGATTCTTCAAACGATTCAGAACGAATATAGGCCTCAACTATAGCTATCCTCTCCTGGATTGAATAAGGCATATTTTACAACTGCACTCACAATATTGCAATGCAACAAAACGTGTGCTGCACTGACAAGTAACCACCTGACAAACGGCAGCAAGAATCAGCAGTAACATATACATACACTAGTCGCGCTAGTTGTGGGAGAGTCTTTCATAAACAGTTTGGGCAGCAGTTTCATTACGGGTTCGGTTTTTTGTTGCTCACGCTGTATATCTTGAGCTTTATATAGTAGAGGCCTTTCATTATTCCACGTACTACCCAACTTTTAAGGTAAAGTAACTTGTTGATGTCACATTTGCGGTAAGTCTGGCATTGTATATAGATAACATAAAACGTAATGTTTATTTGTAACAAGTTAAAAAAATTCTAAGTAAAAAAAATTTGGTTGTAAAAAAAAAATACTCCTTTTGTAAAAATAAAACGAATTTTTGATTATTTGCTATTTTTACAGAGATATTCTGATGCAATTTTAGATGTAAATATATGGTGAATACATTGTAATACACTACTAACCGTAATATTATTACAGGAAATAATAATTTATAGCTAAATCTATTGTTGGAACATACGATAATACTAGTATGAAATAGTAGTAATACTAGTATTCCGAACTAGAGTCGTTGGGAAAATTTTCGGTCTGACAAAGAATGACCAAAATGACTGTTATTCGTGAAATGATTCTGTAGATGGCGTTCTGCGAAGTTTCACACGCGTGCGTTTAGTTTTTTGTTAGTAGCGATCTAAAAAAACGAACCGCTTTTGCAATTTCTGAAAAATGGACAAACTAGAGCCTTCGAGCTGTTATAAGGTACTTTATTTTAAAAGGTTTAACCCCGAATGACAAACAAAAATTATTAGATTTCACTTTAAACGAATCTTCTCTTCGTTTTCGACGTTAAAAAATGGACTGCTGAATTTAAACGTAATCGTACATCCGTTCAAGATGAAGAACACTTAGACTTCATCATCCCATTATTATAGCGATCGCAAAAACCACTACGATTGACACAATCGTCACAAAAATCCACAATGCCATATTAAATGACTGATATATATATATATATAAATGAATGTTTGCTTGTTTGTTTGTCCCGTGTGCGTTTCTATACCATTCATGCTACATTAAATTGGACCCGCTAGGTGGCGCTGGGGTTGAGATACTTACAAAAATTGCATTTAAGGACCGATCAGGCTAATATTCAGAATATATAGTTACGTAAAAATAAATATTTTTGCAAAAACTATACCCGCTAGGTGGCGCCGGTGTCGAGATATTTACGGAAGAAACAAACAAATATACAAACAGACATTCTTCTTGTATATAAATATAAAAGGCAATGGTTTTATGTGTATCCGCTATAAACTAAAAACCTACTGACCGATTTATGCGCGGGAGAAAAGAAAAAAGGGAAGGTTAAACTTTGTGAAGTTCCGTAATGCTCATTTGTTTTAATGTTTAATCAAACTTTCAATTGCGTTCATTTAATCTATATATATATATATTCAAATCTAGGAACAGGGAAGCATTGCCGGGGCTGCTACTAATGTATAAAATATTCACGAGTTTTGTACAAAACTCGTTTATTCCTTAGTTTATGACACCCTATAATTAATTTTAAATTTAGAATTTGTTCGGGCAGCCTCGCCATGGTCTAAATCCCCCTTGGTATTCCCCTAGTTCTCGTTCCAGTTGGTCTTTCATTCTGTTGTAAATTATTCTTGATAGAATTTTGTAAGTGCAATCTAGTAAGGAAATTCCCCTATAGTAGTCAGGGTTGATTTTATCACCTTTTTTATGTAAAGGGTGGATTATTGCGGTTTTTCATTTTTTCGGAAATTCCTCTTTGTGCCATATTTTTACACTTCTTTGTGGAGATTTCTATGTATTTTTTCTGACGCGTTCTTCCATAATTCTGCAGTCAGGAGGAAATTTTCTCCACTTGCTTTGTTGTTTTTCATTTGCTTCAGAGCTATCTTTACTTCTGCTAATGTTGGTGGAAGGATGTTTTCTCTTGGTGTTTTAATCTGGATATTTGTGTTTATTTCCAGAAGTTCTTTTGGTTCTTCACAATTCAGAAGTTTTCTAAAGCTTTCTCTCATGATGTTGGCATTTTCTTTATCAGTGTGTGCCAGATTTCCTTCTGAATTTCTTAACACATATGTTTATATTTATATAAATTTCTTATTTATATTAAATATATAGTACTTGAACTATTCAAATATAGATATCACTGTAGAGATTATGTACTGCACAGGAAATAAATTCTATTCTGTTAATAGTACTACTACAGAACTGCTACAATGCATCTCTCTATGCTGCTTTTAAAAGTTGTCTTTGTTCGTCAAAATAAAATTATATATGATAAGATTCGTAGGATCTTTCCTTCATACAACAAAAACAAAAGATATGTAATAGGGATTAAAACAATAAACAGGGGCATTCAAATATTAAATATGAATACGTATTTAACTGCGCTTATAGAACTGAATCAAGCATCCTAAATTGTATAAATTCAATAGAAAGTAGGACCAACAAGCCGTAGTATACATTATTCATTAAAAAAAATCCTATTGCACAACGTAGAAGAATTCCAGTACACAACTATAAACCGAACTCCCTCCTTCTGTACAATAAAAAGACCTTGCAATAAAGAATTTATCACTAAGCTCTCAATAAAATGAAGTTTTATTTATAATTCAATTAAAACAAAAATCTTTTTTCGAGTCATCGACCTCAATTGAACTAAAATAAAATAAATCTAAAGAAAAGAAAATCTTACATAATAAAAAATAAATAAAATTATTTTTATTCTATAAATAGGTGTCGAGGAAGAAGAAGAAGAAAAAAGAAGAAGAAAGGTAAATGATATAATAGTACCGGGAACAAAGCACGACAAAAACTGAGGTTATGTCCTCAATAAGCATAACCACATTAATGGCAATATATTGTAAGATACCTTGTGCTGCTGCAGAAAAGAAGGGTGTGTTTCAGTAAAAGTAGATGGCCTTCGCTGCATACCGTCTGTTTGCTGAAACAAGGACGTTATCGTTAATAAACGTAGCCCTTGCGTCGTTTCGTCACATACATGATACGTGTTTGTATATATCTGATAGGTAGGTAGATACTGTAGAGTAGACTAGAGAGATCGAAAGAACTTCCCCTACCTCTTCCCCACACGCTATCCATTTACACTTAACCATTATATATTATTGAAAATACGCCGGCAACACCGACCTACGCTCGTTTTTTTAGTTGTGAAACATACAAGAGAGTTATCTCGTCGCAACAACTAACTGTACGCATGTTAACATGTATGTAGTATTGTTAGCATCATTTTATATATATATAGTTTTATATATTTGTTCCACAAATTACCACTACTGCTATCATATATTTTTAACAATAATGACGACAACTGTACTAAATTACAACGCTGTGAAGACATAACTATCTATGCGTAGGAAGTAACTTATCCTACCTATAAATAGGTGTGACATACCTATACAAACTATAAAATATATATTTAGGTTAGTAGAGAACAGAGTATCCAATAAAACTGATATATTATAGAATTTTTTTGCAATTCTGAACAAGTCAATAAATTTAAAAAAAACATTAAATACAAAACAAAGCAAAAACTCTTTTTTCCCCTTGACATACTGTACGTATCTTTTAGTTCTACCACACATTTTCTGGAAAATGAATAATCTTTAAACACACAATATAAAATAGTGGTTTATTAAAAAAAAAAAAGATAATGTAATACAGTAAGCAAAAGATCAACAAGAAATCTTTGCCATTTCAATTTAAACATAAATTATATTATTTTTTATAATAATAAAATATGATAGAAAAGAATTTAATGATAAAATTCCTATTAAATTAGGATTACATAATACTAGCCGGTCGGAGCTCGCTTCGCTCGCCCGACCGTCCCAGCCAGGTGATTCCGCCCCTTGAAACCTCCCGGGGCCCACGTCAGCCCAGGCGAACCCGACCCAGGGGCCACCAGCACAAACTACCGGCTTTATATATATAACAAAGACAGTTAATTTTCCTTTATTTAGTTAATGTAGAAAATGGGGGGGGGAAGGAATGTTGCCTTCTACAAAAATTCGAAAATACCGTTTCATATCAACATGCCAATAGCAATAAAATGTAGGTGATATTCAAATTTATAAATAACAATTTCACTCCGTTCACCACAAGAACAAATTGAGAAATAATCATTATTACTACCAAAGAAAACAATTCTGATTGATCCCTTTTGGGAGTACTTTATGATGGTTTTACGAGTATATGCATCAAAGCCGTAATAAAGAATAAAAAATCAATGTACCCACTTCCTGCAGCAAACAATACATTATTTCTCTCAGCTGCTATATAGCTATTTAAGTATATATACTAGCCGGCCCGTCTAACCGGAACCTAGACCCAGGCGAATCCCGGAGCCAACACAGGGACCGCAGAGCTCGCTTCGCTCGCCATTCCCACGTTGCAGGAGAACGGCGTCTTGGACACCCGCAGAGCTCGCCATTCCCATCCCCCCAGAGGGCTCCGTCTGCTGGACCCCCGCACTATTCGTTATTCTCATGACCGTGAGAATAATACTGATCAATAACAATTAAAGCATTCAGGCTTTATAGAAACCTGAAAAATAAATTAAATTACGAAAGACAGAATAATAATAATAATAGCAATGGTAACTTAAGTACACACATTTTTAACGACGACGAAAAATTCGTAACTTATTTCTTTGCTATGGAGGCATGAAGTTAAATGATTAATCTTTTTTCTCCTTAATGAATATCTTTAACTTATAACTTCACCGTCATTCAGCGTGATGAAATAATGAATATTTTTAATATTTTAACCTTCAAGGGAGGTAGGGCCTCGGTCTGTGGCTTAAAACCTTCCACGGTGTATACGAATGTATCCTGAAAATTTTAAAGCAATCGATCAGTTTGTTCTTCGATATGAAATATATCTAAAAAAACTTCTCAGTTATGCCAAGAAAGATGGGTAAAAATTTGCGATTTATCGAGTAGTTTTTTGTTTGTCCCGAACAAACAAAAGCCCTCTTCTTTTTATAATAGTACAGATAGTTATAGATTTAACTTAATGTAAATTTAATTCTATAATTTTTTTATTCGATTGATTCGAATCATTCAGTTGAAACCCAGCTCACACAGTGATAGAGACTCACTGTTCATTAATACAATTTATTATAGTTTGTGCTTCCACTGGCAAATCTCCAAGGGCTTACATACTTAATTTTTTTTTCAAGAAATATTTCTAACAAAAGAAACAAACAAAAGCCGTCTTTGACCTTTGACTTTAAATAATAGTATAGATATAGAAGTATATATAATAGTAAAGATATATATATACATACGGCAACTTTAAAATAACTTTCCAAGAGTTAAACACAGAAAAATGAAATTTAGAAAATACTGCTACCTCAAAACGATATACCTTTCGGTTCGAGACCACCACCACCACACCTCAAACAAAGATTTTAAATATAAAGAACAGTTTATGACAGTACATTTTAAACAGAATTAAAAAAACAGCAATTTTGATGTAAAATCGCCAGATTACGAAAACCACAACCAAACTGGAGCCATTTAATATTTTTAATAACTAGTTCAAAAATTATTTAAACTACCTCTTAAATAACTCCTTAACAGTGAACCGTTACAAAAATTAGATTTATCAAATGGTAACATCAAAACGATCAATTTCCCCCTCCCACACATTCATGGGCGGTTACCTCCAACAATTATTAATGAAAAGGTAAGATTGTGACCCATCATTTTAAAAGACACCGTAAAAAACGCTTTAACGTAAAAATAAATCGGGTTACGATAACAAACAAAATGGAGGCGATTTAATATATTCTTCACAGCTAGTTTGAAATGTGGCCTATAATTATTTTCTAGCCAAAGTAATGATCTCATATAGAAAATTAAATCGTTTCGGGGTAGGTGCATTAGTTAAACGTTATATTTTTACGTTTAATGGTTGAAAATAAATTTAAGAACCACCGTACTTTGTTATTACCCGGAATATACATATAACTAATATTACGAAAATGAAATTCTTTAAATATTATTAATTTAAAACCTGATTATTTTCTCTTTAATAAAATAATTATCTATTACTTTATTCGCTTTCACATAATAAAAGCCGGATTGTGTCGATCATTGGAATGTAATTACCGGCTGTAATGTAAAACCTATAGGAATACTAGGTAATTTTTAGTCATAAAAATTCTAGAGAAAAAAAAATGAGAAGAAATTCCATTAAAGATAAAATAATTCTTAAGTAATTAATGTAATTATAATAGATCATAATGACGCAACAACTAGACTAGTTAAATTCGTTCGTTGCGCAATTTACAATACGCTTACCACAAACAGGTAATAGACTAAACCAGAAACAAAACAAGGATTATTAAACGAAAAAAAGAATGCAGAACCAGCCAGCGTGGCGAGCCACTGGGCAATGATGTGCGATCTGTACTTAAAAAAAAAAATGATGCAATTATGCCAGGGGAGTCAACTTATCTACCTCCTGCCTTGACGATAACCTAAACCGGACTTAAGAATTTCTTTTTAAACTATTTAACATTTTTAAATAATTATCTACGATTCGTTTTAAAGATGTAACTTGTTTAAAATAAAAATAAAATTGAAAGAGATAGTAACACAGCGATGATAGCGGCCTGATAAATCAATTATATTAATCAAAAGCCGGTCCACAAGAACTTTTATAAATCCTAGTATCTTTAATAAAATTACCTTTTCGTTTCCTTTCTTTTTTTAATAAAACAGCAGGTGGTCACAAATGGCCGGCCTCCGTAGCGCGAGTGGTAGCGTCTCGGCCTTTCATCCGGAGGTTCCGGGTTCGAATCCCGGTCAGGTATAGTATAGCATTTTCGCATACGCTACAAATCATTCATCTCATCCTCTGAAGCAATACCTAAAGGTGGTCCCGGAGGTTAAACAAAAAAAAAAAAAAAAAGAAAGGTGGTCGTCACAAATGAAAATAAAAGTCATCAAAATGGAAAAAACAACTTAAATATTTGGTAAAATTACCATAGTTAACTGATGAAGAACGCATTTTTTTACCGATTTCAATAACTTCAAATTATAAACCAAACCATAGACCTAATGAATTTAAAATAATAATACCTTTTTATAATATCTCTTTCTACCTCTGTAACTAAAGCTTGTACAGACATGTGATACAATGTGATTTTACCTTAGTTAATTACGACATAAAATGAAGTTATGATGAGCAAATTTTTTATAATATTTTTAATTAAATGTATTGTTAAATATGGCGAGAGGAGAGCTCGATGTTTCCATATTCTTTTAAGGCGTAGAAACAAAATAAATTCCCCGTAAATACAAAAATTAAAATTATCTACAGAATTATTAGGTAACTGAAGCATATAACGAGAAACTACTTCAGCCCTCACTTTATATCGATAAAAACATATTTGACACGGGATTCCTAGTATTTTTTTTCTAAATAGTTTTGATATTTTCAGAGGTGATTTTTATTTGAAATCGGTTCTTAATGTCTATATGATTATTATGTAATTAACCGTAGCCAAGATGAATATAAACGAAACAAAATTAACTTACCAGAGCAAGTGATGACCCAACGGATTATCTGAAAAAAAAAAAAAAAAATCAGACCAACAAATTATAACTTTCTGTTTTTGACTAAAACGATGCTACGTATCGTTTAGTCTACATTTTTATTTTTATTTTACATAAAGACAAATAGAATATATATTTCGGAGGTACTGTTTATTTACATTAGATTTGTTTCCATTTTTAATTTCCCATCTAGAGCGCTATACTTCAAGGGAAGTATTGTACTCGGTCCAATATGCAGTTTTCATCGGATCTTGACGCTTTGACACCTAAGGAACCCAAAAATAGGATGGAAATTTTCCAGATATTAATGTTCATATGTACGTGTGTGTATGTCTTCAGTGTTGGCCTCTAGATCACCTTTTATCTCCAAAATTACTAGACTGATTTTGACCAAACCTGGTCAGATTATTTCTACTTTATGAGGCACTGATGCCAATAAATCTATAACTTAAAAGGTCAAGAGGGTGGGCTGTACAGCAAGATCAACCTCAATATCTCGAGATTTCGACTAATTAAGGTCATATTTTTCTTAGACATATTTGTTAAAAATTAAAAAATAAACAATATTTGCAAAAAATCTTTGCGAAATCGCTTCCCCACCCCAAAAAATGCTCTTAAATAACTGCTACGTTGTGACGTCACAGGTCAGCGGTAGTATTAAATAAATAAATAATATTTAAAGTATAAAATAGTAACTCGGTTTGCCTTCAACTCGATCGCCGGTTGACTCGGTATCTGGTACGTTAAGCCTCGCGGCTACACCAGTCTGCCGACCATACAAGCGAAATTTGTTCTATGCAAATTGTAAAATTACATTAGCTTAATTAGTGCCGACCGTCGCCCTAGTACCGCCAGACCTGCGCGAATAAAATACGATATGCGCGCGTGCTTTATTTGAAATCATTGAATTAAATAAACGAGAGAATATTATATTTAAATAAAATGGTACATATTTATAATTAAGTTGTATGTGTAAACCGTACATCAGACACGACCCACATTTGAAAGACTTTCGCGGCTTTAGTCGCATGATGGGAAAGTCCTACAACTGTGTTGTCAGCTTTTTTTTTAATATACTAATTCCTCATTATCTACGGATGATGAATGTATGACAACTGAAATGTGACATCTAGTTTTAGATTTTAATTATTATCTTTTATAAACGGATTTTGAGCATTTTCTATTTAAAAATTTATCTCCGATATTTTCTTTAAATTCAAAGTTCCTAAGGAAGTTTAAATTTGTCGATAGATTCCCCTATATTTAACACTATTTTTTTATTCTTTTACTCTTTTAATATATATACAAATATATAATAAATTATTATTAAGCAAAAAAAAAAGAAAGAATTTACAAAATTTTAATGTTTAAATCTTCTATAACATGACCATCTGTAACAACATGGTCGGCACATCACAGTACGATAAATTAACAGAAATCAAACTAAAATTATAAAAATCGCCGAAAAGTAAACAATCAGAATATCGAAGTTATATAAAAAAAAAACATCGTTTCCCCAGTGCTTGGATACTTTAATAATATCAAAGATAATTTTAGGTATTAAAAATTTTTAGATAAAATTTTTAAAAAGCCGACAAAAAGTTGCATAACTTTCCCAGTTCCCACATTCAAGTCACGCAACTCTGCGTAACTATAAACGAACGGCCCTAAGAAACCGTAAAACATAACATAACAACATTTCATTAGCCTCTAGAATAGTTCGCATATCCCACTGGGTTGGTCTAGTAGTGAACACGTCATCGCATATTAGCTGATTTCGAAGTCGAGAGTTCTAAGGTTCAGATTCTAGTAAAGGCAGTTACTTTCATTGGAATAACAGATCGTGGATACCGATGTTCTTTGGTGGTTAGATTTCAATTAACCACAGATCTCAGGAACGGTCGATCTGAGAATGTACAAGACTACACTTCATATACATTCATAAGTATCATCCTCTGAAGTACTACCTTATGATGGTTTCGGAGGCTAAACTGAAAAAGAGAGAATAATTGGCATGTTTGCCCCTAGGTTAAACTTACAACGCAATGCCGAATAACAGATACAATCGACAAGGATGTGGTGCAGTGTCAGTTTGCAGTCGTAGCGAGCACAAACGGGTGCATCTGTTTGCGTCATCAGGTATCGATGAGTGAGCCTAATGTGCTCTATTTGCTTTCTCTCGACGGTTATTTCTGCATGAGGAGCTCCATGGTGACACGGTGTTCTTGATTGGATAAAGTTTATTGTTAATATTAGCATCCCACTCGTTTTCAGACTCGTCATGAACCACCCTGTTTAGAAAAGACAAGATCGTTCGAAGCTACGAGACTGATGAAAGGAGGCTGGAAACAGAATTCCTTTGCCGCATCATCAGCGCGCTCATTCCCTGAAATTCAGCAGAAGATAACTGTTATATTAAGTGATTAATTTGCGAAATAATAAACTCAATCTCACAGTCAACAGGGTATCTGGAGTACACATCATTAATCGCATGTAAAGCACTAATGGAATCTGAGCAAACAAGAACATGTCGAATTTTTGGACTGATTACATGGAAGGCCTGTATTGCCAACCACAACCGATAGAATCAACGTTTCTAGAGCCGTCCGTATAAACTATAGCATCAGGATTCACGCAATATATCATTGTGCCGAAAAAAAAAAATTGTGCCAAAACGGTCTATCCAGTCTGGAAATATTACGCAAAATATGTATGTACGTACATACATCCTTTCGAAAATTGTCAATACTAAAAATCTTCTTTTTTGTACGAGGTTACGAAACATCAAGATCTGCAAAAAAAAAATTGACGCGATTATTACACTTTCCCTTACGTATTTACTGAATATCTATGCGATATAATTATCTAGTCAAGTAAACAAAAATTATATATCATTAAGCAAGATGTTTCATACAAATATTCTTAATTAAGATGTAAATTGGTTATCGAAAAATCATAGCAACCAAAGACTGTAGATCACTCTTTATAGTCGTCATACCTTACCGTTCAATGACTGAAATCCAGAAAATCTCTTATGTACACTTACAGAACTACAGAAATCCTGCAAAAGAGAAACAATTTGTTGACTGAATGGAAGTGACTCACCGACAACTCATTCCTGGAAAGAGGATTTCCTCTCGGAATATAAAATAGTGCGGCTCTTATACAGGTCTCTTAAGTAGACTGAGAAATTTTACGACGAATCTGCTAAAATAAGGACTTGAAAATGATGACGTAACTGTGCAAATTTTTGTTCTGGCAATATTCAGAATATGGATAATCTATTGCGTTGCTAACACGAATGTAAAGTGCACTAAAGAAAACTTAGCAAATGTCAAGGCTGTAAAAGTTACAACGTTTTGAAAAAAAAAAACACATATAAACCATATTTTCTAAAATTAAATAATAAAATAAACCATATACCACGTCTTCCGGTATTTCAGAGCAACAGAGTGCAAAAATTTACTTTTATTTACTAAAACGAAACTAACGACACGAACTAAGTTAAACTTAGTAAAACCTGGATATCCTTTCATTCCTCGTAAATATCCATAATAGATGAAGTAAATTATTCATCAACAAACTAGGCCTACTGGTTATGACGAGACGCCTTGGGTACAATCATGTATTTCTTAAATCTATAGTTATTTAATAAAATAAAAACACATTATACATGTTTTGTTTTTTATAACTAAAATATAATGAGGTATGACGTAATTTTATAAAGATATTAGGAGAAACGGTAAATCAGTTATCGAGAATCTTGTTATACACATAGGCGTATAACCTACATACAACCTTGCATATTAAAAAAAAATATATAAATCTTACTTTTATTTATTAAAATTGAACAAAATTAATTTTATCGTAAAATTTTATTTAAACTCAGGATACTTTAAGTTGGATCAAAACAAACAATGACCATCGGTATCGAGAGATAATCTGGATATATTTTTGGTATATCGGAACTGAACTTTTATTATTTATTGAAAAAAAAAAAAACAAGGTAAAATATGATCAGTTATCAACAAATCACGAGCGTTAAGGGATACGTAGATTATAAGTTTTCCATACTATGTAAGAAATGCTATTTTTTTCTTTTTAAGCGACTGCCCAAAAAGGAGTGTAATGTATTTAGGATGTATGTATGTGTGTTTGTTTGTTCCACCATAGCAGCTCAATGTCTGAACCAATATGATGTATGACCCACGCGTTGGAATCCTTACGTTATCGGGAGTGTCATGGGCTGTTCTCTCTCTCACTCACTCTCTCTCTCTCTCTCTATACACACACAAGTGATTCAAAAGGAAAGGGAAAAAATATGGAAACTGATTTTAGAACTTGAAATAAGGAAAAAAGCTCATGTAAAGATATGTCCGAAAAAGCTTTGTTATCGAGTTACGGCTAGCGAAAAAGTTCGCCCTACTTCCGGTTCCCCCGGTGAAATTTCAATATATTAAGAGTAAACCTGATGGTTTCTTACGTTTTTTGACCAGAAAAACCGAATAAAACACGAATTATAACTATATTTCCCGTAGTTTTCAAGATATCAAACGTAGAACAGAAAAATTCCGTGACGAAAAACATTTTTTTTAGCTTTGAAATACAATAAATTTGTTAAGCGACAAATAAATGGGTAAATTTTATAATTAAAAAGTGTAAAAAATTTTATTCCGAGAAAACTGATTTAATAAAGTCTATGAAAAACAAAAAAAAAAAAACTTTTATTAATTACAAACTTAACAAAATCTTTTTGTAAAAATTAAAAACAGCTGTTTTTAGTACAACAAATTTAGACCTTTAAAAAATTAAAATATTTTTAATTTACTTTTACAAAATATTCACTTTGATTTATACTCTAATAACTTAATACAACATTACTCAAAAAAGAGTATAATGTATTTAGGATGTTTGTATCTAAGCACGTTTATTCCACTACCAGCTCAACGGCTGAACCGATTTATATGTATGACTCCGCGTTGGAATCCTTACGTTATCAAGATTGTCATAGGATATATATGTTTAAATAAATTAAAAAAAATTGAAAACAAAATTCTGCTACATATATAAATACAATAAACAAAATTATCACCCGCATTATTCTTTAATTATTCTATGTTAAAGAGCAACTTTTATTTTTGCAGTCGTTTTTTAATTTTTAATATTTATCACTTGTTTAATCGAAACTATTGTATTATTTTTCTCTAAGACTAAATTAAAAACGATTTAATTTTGTATGCAATTTAACAAAATTCCATAAGCTGTAGTCAGTAACCAACAACAAACTACACCTACGTGTAATGTTTTTTTCCTAGATGAATTAATTCATCACAAAAAGCTTTAAAGCTTGAACACTGGAATAAGGAAATGGAATTTTGTAGCGTAGGAAAAATACCATACTTGACCGGGACCCTTGGATCAAAGGCTGAGACGTTACACTCCTCAACGCAGATCAATTTAAAAAAAAATATATATAGTTTACTGGAATATAATTAAAAATGATATCATTCCATAAATACGTCATGATAAAAAAACAAAAACAACAAATTCGGTTAACAACGAACTTCGTCTATCGATAAGATCAACATTTTTCTACCTTGACCACTTCATCCATTTAAGACATTATCTACTACTTATTTTCTTCCTTCTAGAAACACATGTAATACGCCCACTATACCATTTATCATTCGGTAAATTAATAAATTATAACAAAGTTATAATACAGGTTCTACACTAGTCGTGATGTAGTCTAGTAAGATATGAAGTAACGAAAGATTTATTGAAATCCTTGTCATCCACAACCTTTAATAAAGTACAAAAATAACTTATTATTCATAAAATAGTGCAATTACTACTGCATTAATAAGTTATTCAGTTAAAAGTTATTGGTTATTAACGTGTGACCTCAAACCGAACGCAATTATTTGACTTTTCGGCACTTTCGCATTATTATCTGTGTTTGTAGTATGATAGTTTTTAAATGGCAGAATTGACTGAAGTCAGTTAAGACATTTTTTAAAAGTTCACAAAAAACAAAAGGTAATAATAATGATAATGTTGGAACCATTTAAAATCATAACAGGTTTCTGTTTTAGATAATGTCATAAAAGAATGGAAGGAAATACTGAAACTAAATGAGGTGGAAACAAAAAGATTAGGTTACAAAAAGGACACACTAGAAATAGATTGTTTTGTCTTCGCGGACGGTCTAGTAATAATTACAAACAATTCTGAAGTAGTAAAATTCAAATACAAACGTTAAAAAAATCGCAGAAAAACGGGATTACCGATTCCTATGAACTAAAGGATTATGACGGATTGATAGATAATAAAAATAAATTGAAAAATCTGAAAAAAAATTAATTACGGTAAAATACAAATAGTTGTAAAATTTAAATATTTAAAAAATTTAGGAGAAATAATAAAGTATAAACACCCTGAAAAGATCCAACGCAGAAATTAAAACAATTAAAATGAAACTAACAAAAAATATATATAATAAAAAATCCCTTCCTTTAACGCAAAACTGAATTATAAATTTAAACCAGAATGATTTTATCCTGCAGAAATGATGGTGATAGTCAAAGAATTAGACTGGAAGAATAATCAGAAAAGAAAGGAAAATTTTAAGAAAGATTTTACGGTCTACATTAAAAATAATAAAAATATCTTACGATCAAATGAAGAAATTTACCAAAAATTGGAAAAAATAACCGACTAACAGAAAAGGAAGATTAGCATTTTACGTACACTTAAAAAGAATAGAGGACAATAGATTAAAAAAAAAATTCTTTAATTATCTTTCTAAATTAAAAACTAAAAATAACTGGTTTCAAGAAGTCGGAAAAGATTTAAGGAATTAAATATTAAAAAATAAATTTTTAAACGAAATACTTTCAGGAATAAAAAAAAAAATATTTTCAGGAAAATCAAAGAGTAAACAATTTTTCCGAAAAAGAGAGAGACGAAGTTAAAGAATGAAAGAGTACTGGCTGAAAAAGAAACAAAATTCAAACTAATGTTGCTTTAATCGAACCACATACAACCCAAACGAAATTTTAAAAAATTATATAATAATGCTGGGGAATGATTTGAAAATTTATATTATATTATCTTATGTACACAACTTAAACGTTAAAAATATAAAATTATAAATCTGCCACGAACTGAATTTCGAATAATTTTTTAACCGGTAACTTAATAGATTAGAATCATTTTTTCCAAGATATAAAGTTATATTCATTTTATTATTGCTACGCAACTAATCACAGCAAAGATTAATTAAACTTGTATATAAATCTAAGACTCTTGGTCGGGAAATCCAAAAATGCAAATTTATAAAACATAATTAACCTATGAAAAACGGTAGCAAAGTTGGTTCCTTAAAAAATAAGGTACTAAGAAAACTTTTGGTCCAATTCTAAAAGATGGTAAATGGAAGATACAAAAGAATAGAGATAAACCTAAAATTAACCGGATGTAATGGCAATTACAAACCCAGTGAAAGATTACGTTAGGCTAGCCGCGTCCTCAAAAGATAAATGGGGAAAAGAAGATTTTGGGGCGGCGATCCACTCCGTTGGTGGAATACTACTAGAAAGGATATACAAAGGCAAAATGCTAGAGGAAGAAGATGAGTTAACCAGAAGAAATTGAGACAACTGACTAACTACGTGGTAGTAATGATTTCTGATTATAGTGAGTTACGCAATGACAAAAGATGACCGATTGGAAATGATTCTTATATTTTATCCAACTAGTCACAGTTTTTATATTACAAGAGAACAGGCAGAATTTTAGGTACTGATCAAACACCAAACTTCACTGGTTCACTGACAACATGAAAGGGTCTACAAAATTTATGGCGTAGTTTATAGTAACATATTTCGTGCATTTTCTTAAATTGACAGTTTGTAGAGATTATATCCATATGTTGCGTGAATTAATAGTCAGACTTAGAGAAAGCCGTCCTAAATGGTTTATTCGAGGAAAGGAGCCAATTCATTATGTAGAAAGCATACGGCCAACGTTTGAATGAAAGAAGAATCCTATAGAATGGACACCACTACGATCACTTGATCCCTTAAATCGACGGACAATGCCATTTAAGAAATTTTAAGAATCTAAGATGTACGCTTAAAAAACCTAAGAACTGAATTCCAGCGAAATATAAACACTCCAAAGGCTTTTCAAAACTGAAGGAAGTACGAAAATATACTTATAAAATGGTGGAAGATGATAAGCAGAGCATGTTTTTCATTAAGGAAATGTGATGTTCCTATAGTTCTGGGACTCTGCGATGGAGCTGAGTGGGAGTAGAAGGTCTGTCCTCCTCTCCCTAGCAGACCAGACCGGAGTTCGTAGTTGCAAAAAACTAAGGGTTAAAATTATCAAGTTGAGTTTCACTACGGGAACTAGGTATAAATTCCGTTGTTGCGAACATCATTTCTTATCGAATGTTTATTTACTGAATTGGCTACGAATATTATGAGACATTTACAATCACAAGTAGCTTACTTAAAATGTAAAACTAGGCGCGGGGTTCGTGCTTCCGCGAACTCGGTTAGCTAGTTCAGAGGGCAAAGAAGTAGGACAGTCAAGATGTCCGAAAGAAGCCTACAGCGAAGGCGAAGGCTGAATCATAATTCACTGATGTAAATGTCGATCTAATGACGCATTTACATGGTGGCATACCAAAGAGACCTGGCTTATTGCTGTAAGATGTAATCAGTTAGAGGGTCAAAAGACGACCTCCGTTAAAGCCCATTAGGGCTAGGAACGGTGGGGGGAGTGGCAATCGTAATCGTCACAAGGTGTCTTCCCCTAGGGTGGTTGGGATGTTCCAACAGTTCTCTCATTGGTTCAAGACTTCCACGCCTATCTTCTATATAAAAAAAAAACATCTAGTGTTCTTCTCGTTGGTTATTAAGTGAATATCTACAGCCAATCGCTACAAAACAAATATTCAGACGAGATATCCACATACTTTTATCAAACATAGAAAATTGAATAACCAGTACCTATTACTAAGTGAATATGGATACAAATTTTTTTTAAATGTTCGGTTAAGTTGATACAAAACTTTAATAATATCAACCCGTTTGGTTTATACGATCTAAAAAAGTAATGTAGCTCAAATTAACAAAATCTTAATTAATTAAATGATTTATAAAACGGTCTTTTATATGGGAGTAAAATAAAAATATATTGTGAGCTTGTTCATTTGAACGAATACAAAACTAAAACTTAAATAAATACAAGTAATCAGAAATATTAATTTTATTTGTTTTTTATTATATACATTGAAAACAATAATTAAGAATTAAACAACAAAATAGAAATTGTAATAAAAAAAAAAACAAACAAGCAAGAATAAGTAAAAGAAAGATAATTAATTAAAATTCAGTAAGCTAACAATTATAACTTATCAGTGCGTTAAGCAATAAAATATATTACAGTCAACGTAATAAAAAAAAAAGTATAATGAATAATGTGTAAATTAAGGGTAATGGTAAAGGAAAGCCAGAAGGTGATTGACTGGTCTACAGTAGTAGACAGCCAGAACAGGAAAAGAGAAAGTAACGTATTAAAAAGAACACGCACGTACGCTCGCGTGCGCGTGCATCTATCAACCAACCCTTCTCTCGCACACAATTCTACAGCAGAATCAATTTAAATTCCGCATTATGTGTATAACTGACTATATTCAGCTGTTAAGTTGAAAATCGAACCGGTTGAGAAAAAAGTATTTAACAGAAAAATATCTGTAACCACAAGAGAATTAAACAAATTTATTTTAGATCGACGTAAAACAACTTCGTAAATAAAAAAAAATTAAAAAACAAAACAAATTACAACATAATAATTTTAGCGTACAAAAAGTGATAGAAATTGTTAACTTGTGTTATCTTAATATAACACTATATACATATTTAAACACAAATAAATAAATGCGAAAATTTGTCTGTCTGTTTGTTTTTAACAGCATCATGCGAGAACCAACCAAAACTGCTTTCAAATTTTGAGGATATGTTCGTGCTATTCCAGGGAAGACTTTAAGCCCTAAATCAAGACCCCCAGCTCCCTTAGGGGTTAAGATATTAAAGGAACAAAAATTAATTCTTTAACGTCATTATATTTCTTTATTAAGTAAAATCAAGTAAAACCAATTTTTTTTAATCAATATCTGTAAAACATTTAATTTTATCACAACTATGAGGTTAACAAACGTGTGGGGGTCCTGGACGGCTAATATATATATTACTTTCTTGGTGAATATAGCTAGAACAGCTATGTTAAAGGGGGAAAGTATGGTGATCATGTCAAAAAAGAGGTATTGGGTTTTTTGCAATCTTTACGTTTTCAAACTTGTTCATCTATACCAAATTCAGTCAGTTTATAGAGTTATCCTCTGAAGTAATATCTTACGGTGGTTCCAGAGGATAAACAGAAAAAGAGAGATTTTATAGAGTTGAAATAAACAAACTGCGCGTACGAGTGTTCAGAAGGCCGATTTACAAACAACTCAAAATTGAACACGAGAACAAAAGTCATCATATGAAAAGATCAACGGTTTTAATAGAACTGAGAAAATATAATATTATAAATTTATAAACGTTTCGTTACATGAGTAGTACGTATATATGAGTAATTAATTATACGGTGACTAACGTGAGTAATGATTATTGTGTTGTATATAGATACGGCCGCGTTGTGAATCGGCACTGGTACAAGGGGCGTGACTCAGAAGAAACATGACAAAATCACTAACACAAACGCAAATTTGTTTATTCTTCGCTCTACAAGCTAACTGAATACAGTAGACATAAAAAAAAGTATATGTATGTGTGTGTCTGCGCGTACGTACGTATGTGTCTCACTGCTTTTGGCCTTACTTCTTAGGATTCATAATACCGATTTTCTTCACAATTGACTCAAATATTTTCTTCTACAAATATATATATGGAGTATTGGTCATATTATTTTATTTAAAAATTCGTTAAGAGGTGGTGGAATATCGCGAAAAAAAACAATCTAAATTTTCTTCAGAAGCATTTTACAGAAAACTTTATTAAAGAAAATATGTTACCTACAATGAATGTACATAAATTTTTTTTTCTTCAAAAATCAACCTCCACCTGTTACAATTAAAATGAATGTTTTTTTCCTCTATTTCCCTTCAGTTTAAATACTTTTCCAACATTTTTTTAAAGTCTATACTTAATATATAGAACTATAAAAAACCCAGAATATTTTTTATAATTTTTTTTCTTCTTATTTTAGCCTTTATTTAAGGGGGTGCAAGATTTAGAGAAAATTTTGATAAGTAACTTTTGTAAAAGTTATACTTGACCGGAAAGTCATACACTGCTTTCCCAACTTCTTTTAACGTTAGGAATGGGTAGATAAGATATTCTACGGAAAAATAAAAAAGAAATGCCTCCGCATTTGCATGGATGAATCAAGATAAACACTGGATAAAACTTGATCAGAACGGAATCAAAAAATACATAATTAATTATAAAATAAAATAAAAATAATGTGATTAAGTTAATACTGACTGTTTAAAATATAAACACATAAAATAATGTTAAGGTAAATGCATGAAGATACTAAGTATAAAAAAATTAACTATAAAATAATTCAGAATTTAGAAGAGGCAATAAAAAATATTATTTGAACGCATATTTATGTATATACGTTGAGCGGGATTCAGTTTATATATATATATATATATATATAATAATAATAAAATTACATGTATACATAAACAAACATATGTAATGAATTATACATATGTTTAATAAAACATTTAAGATATGTATGTAATCCTAAACAAACATACGACATTCACAATTTAAATGAATTAATTCACCCATATATATATATATATATATATATATATATATATATATATATATATATAGATAGATATATATATATTACTATAAATGAAATCATATTTATGCTACAGTAAAGCTGTAATTATTTATATACAGCAAATATAATATATTACTCTTTATAAATCTGTAAATCTATTCAATAAAATAATAATAATAATAATAAAGATAAGTTTAATGTGCTAGATAAAGGAAAACTAAGCTCGGTGTAGCAATCGCAATATTAATACGTGTAAAAAGAAAAAAAATTACTAATAATAATAATAAGAAAAGTAATAAACAAATAAAGTACCGTAAGGTACAATAATGCATTGAATTAAAATTTTTAAATCGAGTAATAATAATAAAATTAAAAAAAATTACAAGGCAAACAAGCAAGTAAGCAGAGTTAAAGTAAGTAAAGCTAAAGCAAATTGTCAGATTGGAATGTGACCGTACTGCATAGCAATGGAACTATATTGTATTAACTGCAATAATATTAATAATAATAAACTACATACACTGTAGTATACAACCTACACCGACACACACACACACACACACACACGACGTAACGATATAAATAAAAATACAATGAGGTACTGTAATGTACGATCAGTTGTGGCAGGGGCGGCATCCAAGGCAAACTACAGTAAGCGGGGAAAAAAAGGAACAGCCCCGTCGCGCCGCCAACCAGCTAAGAAAGAAACAACAACCTTCAATAATGCTAATAACAACTGACATTAACATCACATACCGCGAACTAATAATAATATATTGAAGAGATAAATTAATCAATAATATATTAAAGGAAATAGACAATACTAGGGAGGGGCGGAAATAATATATTAATAATAATAAATAAAAAATGAAACAAACTATTTTTTTAACACCCATCTAGATATTTTTATAACTGTAAAACCTACTATAAGATGTTCATCTAAATCCAGTATATAAAATCGAGTGTACGCACGAAGTGGATTACAATTTTAATGCATAGGCTTTAGAGAACTAGTAACATAATAAATATTTATCTAAACCTATGTAATAAAACCGCAAGGTTTTTTTAGAATTCGAGAACAGCTCTTACTAGATCAACATCCGTGATAATTTCTAATATTTGCTATGTTTCTATCTATAATAGCCAACAATGATTTTAATTTAAAACTTTTAGTTTTGTTAACGAACAAACCGAACTAGATTTTTTAATACAACACGTGTTTAATAACTTACGTCATGCATTTTTTTTTTCACCGTTGCATATCTTCAGTGACTGATATTACTGGCTGCTTTTTTTTTAAATAAAGCAAACTTGTTGAATGTGTTGAAAATAAATTTTATAATTGTATCGATGCGTAAAATAATGATTCTTTCCGTTATTAAAAAAGAGTATATAAAAAATTCTTGCGCAGTTCTGTGTAAGAAGACCGATTTTTCGTTATTTTTATTTCTATAATTTTATGCGCAGAAAATATAAAAACATAAATTAAATGAGAAAACTAAAAGAGGTATAACTTTTATTATTTAATAGTAAAATATATTTTCTGTTTAAAACAAAAGTAAATTATAATAACTGTAATTTGATGAAATAATTAAAAATAACGAGTAAACTCTACACACAAGCATCAAGTTTCAACACACTCACCAAAATATAACCCACTGCATAAGCGTATATGAAAAATACACACCTATATTAAGTTAACATAACCTCAGTTTGAGGTTGTATTGACTTAATACAGGTGTATTACAACCTCAATTTGAGGTTACGTTGTCTATAATCGACCTTAAATTGAGCGTAACTCAAGAACGTCTAAACCTATCTTGGTACTTACGTATTAACGCCACCGAAGCTACAGCTTTGTTTAAAAACTAAGCAGTCAATCGGATTTCGGTGGGAAATGGCCCGATATAGAGTTTAACATAAATAAATAAATATTTATTTTATAAATATAATTTAACCAAACTTAACCTACGCTCGCTAACCTTGACTAATTAACACCGTAATTTTTTGAGTATTTATTTAATAAATTTAGTAATTCAAAACATTACAGTATTAATTAGTCAAGGTTAGCGAGCGAAGCGAGCGTAGGTTAAGTTTGGTTAAACTATATTTATAAAATAAATAAATATAAATAACCATTTATATTCTATTTTGAATCTGTTTCGGCCCATTTTCCACCGAAATCCGATTGACTACTTTGTTTTTAAATAAAGCTGTAGCTGCGGTGGCGTTAATACATAAGTACCCCTATCTTCATCAAATTTTCACATGTACAGTTTCAGATACTTTACTACAGCATATCAAAATTTCAGTGAAACTTATCTAATAAATTTGGAGATTTTTGAGCCACAAAATTTCAAATTTTTTGACCAACTGAATGTAACTCAAGAACGACTCGACAATCTTTATCAAATTCTCACTTACACAACTTCAGATAAAATATGCACAACTATAGGTAAAAAGTTATTCCCGTTTATCTGACTGTTACGATGAATTGTATTACACCTAAAAAACATTTACAATTGCTAATTAAGGTAATATTTAAATGTGGCTATCATTAATGGTGTTGAAAGTACTGTTTGTTCTACTTTGGTGGATTTTACTATCAGTTGTGAAACAATAAATTCGGTTCGGAGAAGAAGGGTACAATGTAACCATTTTATTCTTCATTGTTCATAATATTCATACCAAGGAATCTCACAGTATTGAGGAATGGCTGTACCACTTTCAGGAAAGATTTATGTTAATCTTTAACAGTTACGGTTATGCAACATCAATCTAAGGCATCTAGAGTAACTACTGGTTCGTCCCTCGTGGCCTCAGCCAAAATTAAGGGACTGATTCAGAAGATCAAAACAGTTCATGTGGGCAAATGCCTCCTTATATTGTTTGCTTTCCCTTTTTACGCCTTTTGAGTTTTTTCAATAAACATATACACATTAAGAACGAAATTAGATATTTTAATAGAATCTGCTGTACATACACGTACACTCATAACACTCTTCTACAAAATAAATAAATTTGAAAATTTTACCTTTCAAAATTCCAAAATGGAGGCCATTCAAATTTTTTAATAGATCCTTCAATATCAGTTTTCTCGAATTATATTATATTAAAGCCTTTTATTGTAAACAAAATACCTTATTTGTTCAAATCAGCTGAGAAATATTTGAGATATGGTTGAAATTGTACAAACGGATCGCAAAAATTATTTAGATTATTTTGTGCCTGTTTTCATTTTCTTCACTAATTGACGTAAAAATAATTTAATAATATTTTCGGATACACATTTTTAAATATTTTTATTCTTGGACTGTCTAAACGAAACCATTAACGAGCTGGACGCTCTTTACGTGAAAAACCGATTTGGTAGTATACTTTTTCAAATCTCCTACTTTTTATCGCACTTTCAGATACAACAAATTGCAAGTGGTACATTAATTTGTTGTTTTACACTTTCTGTCTTAGTCTTTCCTATGGCTGTAATGTACGGAAAGTATTTGAGATACAAATGCACTAATCAAAATAATACTTTCTCTGTAATTACTTCATTCGTTCAGAGTGTTCTGCCATTAGGGCAGGTCTTGTCACGGCTGCTGCTCTCCATCTTGTTTTATCCTTTGTTAATCTCTTTGTTTCAGATATTTTTCCTTTTCCATAATTCTATCCATCATTTGAAATCTCCTTCTTTCCTTCCATTCAACAAGTTTTCTATGGCATCCACTAATAAACACCTTCTTCTCATACAATGTCCTAGCCAGTTTGTTTTCCTATATTCAGTCAAATTTAGCATTTCCTTTTCTCTGCGATTCTCCTTAATACTCCCCTCGATTGTTATATGATCTTCCCGTCTAACATTTATCATTCTACGTCACACCCGCATTTCAAAAGCCGCTATTCGTTTTATTTCATGATTCCTTTCCCCCACCGACCACGTTTCAGCTCCATAGAGCATCACATTCCAAATAAAACATTTCATTAATGTCTTCCTTAACGCTAAGTTTAACTTTCCACACAGCAGTCTTCCCGTCTTATTAAATGCCTTCTTATTTCTTGATATTCTTGTTTTAATCTCGACTGTGCAAGTCAGTTCATCAGTTATAAAGCTTTTTAAGCACTGAAATTCCTTCACCTACTCTAAACCTTCATTTCCTACCTCATTTAATGTCGAAGCGTGAAAGAATGAATGTTAGAAGAGAAAACGAAATACTACTTCACAATTCATTTTCCTTAATAGGTTTGGGAAAAAATTTGGCTACCCCAGTTTCAGAAGTGATTTATATTTCGTGTCATGAGATAAAAGTACTTGATAATTCACACACACACACACACACACACACACACACACACACACACACACACACACACACACACACACACACACACACACACAGAGAGAGAGAGAGAGAGAGAGAGAGAGAGAGAGAGAGAGAGAGAGAGAGAGAGAGAGAGAGAGAGAGAGAGAGAGAGAGAGAGAGAGAGAGAGAGAGAGAGAGAGAGAGAGAGAGAGAGAGAGAGAGAGAGAGAGAGAGAGAGAGAGAGAGAGAGAGAGAGAGAGAGAGAGAGAGAGAGAGAGAGAGAGAGAGAGAGAGAGAGAGAGAGAGAGAGAGAGAGAGAGAGAGAGAGAGAGAGAGAGAGAGAGTGAGAGAGAGAGAGAGAGAGAGACACACACACACACACGTATATATATATATATATATATGTATGTATGTATTTATTATATTACAGATGATTCAGGAGAAAAGGAATAATTTGGGAACTGATTCTAAAGCTTGAAGTAAGGAAAAAAGTTCATACACACAAATGCCCGAAATCTCTTTGTTATTGAGTTGGGTTAGCGAAAATTTTCATGGGGTTTTCATTTTGTGAAATGAGGTCATAGTGAAACATTTGTTGTAAATTAATTTTAATTTTTCAAAGGTCTAAATTTATTGTACTAAAAATAGCTTTAAATAACAATTAACTTACAATAAATTTTTGCGAAAATTCCACCACTGATATCGATACACTTTTCAACTAGTTTCCTTACATTTTCTGTCGTCAATCTAATCATATCTTCGCGCTCCTTGATGAAATCAGCAGCATTAAGATGAGAACGATCAGTTCATCACGTGTCTATTTTGTGCTCACATTTCATCTACCCCCATAAACAGTAATCTAAGGGAGTATGGCCCGGTGATCTAGGTGGCCAATTTACCAGCCATTTACGTCCAATTCACTTACCAGTAAATTTTCGATCGTTTCGCCTACGAGAAATTTTCAATATAAGAAATTCATTGTTTAGAAATTCCACATAATTTATTATTGTAACACGTTGTTCTAGTATGAAATGGACTATTAGCTACAACTGTTTTTAAATTTTAGAAACTAACATTGTACTGTTTTGTTTTTAATAATAAAAGATTTTTTTTTTTCAGACTTGATTGTATTCATTTTCTCAGAATTAAATTTTCAACAAGTTTTGATGATAAAATTTATGCATTTATTAGGCATTTAAAAAAGTTGTACTTCAAACCTAAAATCCTGTTTTTGATCGCCGAATTTTCATGTTTTACCTTGGATATCATGAAAACTAAGGGAGATACAGTTCTGGGACCTGTTTTATTCATTTTTTCTTCAGGTCAAAAAACATAACAAACCATAGAGTTTAGTTCTTATATAACGCTACTTTAGTATGACCTCACTTCAACTGAAAATTCCGGCGAAATTTTTCGCTAGCCGTAACTCGATAACAAAGAGTTTCGGATATTTGTTTGTATGAACTTTTTTCTTACTTCAAGCTCTAAAATCAATTCCCAAATTATTATTTCTTCCTCCTGAATCACTCTCTCTCTCTCTCTCTCTCTATACATATATATATATAATTTATATAAGATTGGTGGGCCATTTGACATCCCCCAAAACATTGGCAACAGGAGCTTCTGCCCGGCACCCTCCCTAGTTCACCACTGCACAACAAAAAACGTTTTATAGATCTACTGAACTAGTATTCATTAATTAATAAAGATCATTTAATTTACTGATTACTGACAAAGGAAAAACGGTATATTTTAATCTTAAAAAAATTAACGAACGTTATTTGTATATTATATTAATTAAGTGATGAAACACATTTTCACTTAAATGGATGTGCGAATGAATAAAACATCCGGTATCCGGCGATGAACAACCATAATGAAACGCATCTTGCACGTCACTAAAATCACGAGGATAATATCTTCTGAAATAATCGGTCTTAATAATCTTTGAATATGCGAATGATATTAATATCAGGTCAGAGCGATATTTTCAAATAATTGAAAAATTTTAATCTCTTGAAATAGCTGAGTCAATAGATTTTAACCTCGAAAAAAATTACTACAGCAAATAAATTATTGCAACGGGTTCGGAAAAATATGTAGAATAAAACTGTTCCCTAGCAGAAATTAGCGATTAATTATTTAATTTGTTAATTAACAAATTAAGGAAAGGTTTTTAATTTTTCGCGTATAGTGGCTTTATTTCTATAACGGCTTTACTTCCATAGCTCCTCTGATCCTATTAGAAATAATTAAAAACTTCAAAAAGTTACGGATTCATAAGACCAAAGGCTATAAAATAGTCATTTTTTCGGAGTATTTTTAAATTCTGATTGCCCGTTAATCCGGATCTACTGTGAAAATTTACAAGTTGTCGATAAAACACCTATAACAATTAAAAAAAAAACTGCAAAAAATGAAAAAATCAATATAGCGTTCTGTCGCTATAAACGATGATAAAATTTATGCATTTATTAGGCATTTAAAAAAGTTGTACTTCAAACCTAAAAACTTGTTTTTGATCGCCGAATTTTCATGTTTTACCTTGGATATCATGAAAACTAAGGGAGATACAGTTCTGGGACCTGTTTTATTCATTTTTTCTTCAGGTCAAAAAACATAACAAACCATAGAGTTTAGTTCTTATATAACGCTACTTTAGTATGACCTCACTTCAACTGAAAATTCCGGCGAAATTTTTCGCTAGCCGTAACTCGATAACAAAGAGTTTCGGATATTTGTTTGTATGAACTTTTTTCTTACTTCAAGCTCTAAAATCAATTCCCAAATTATTATTTCTTCCTCCTGAATCACTCTCTCTCTCTCTCTCTCTCTCTCTATACATATATATATATATATATATATATGTAATTTATATAAGATTGGTGGGCCATTTGACATCCCCCAAAACATTGGCAACAGGAGCTTCTGCCCGGCTACCCTCCCTAGTTCACCACTGCACAACAAAAAACGTTTTATAGATCTACTGAACTAGTATTCATTAATTAATAAAGATCATTTAATTTACTGATTACTGACAAAGGAAAAAGGGTAGAATATTCCTTCATGCCTTTTAAATAAATTACTTTATTTACGTATTTTATAATATTTAATTATTTTATCTACCTTACCTGATTCGATTTAAATTTTAAAATGTTTCATTAATTAATAATTAATATGAAAAGTATTCTGCATCCCTGTAACTCAAGGAATCGGCGATTCGCATTCATTTTTTTTACATTTGATAAAATTTAACAAAACTATGCGTATATTACTACTACGTACTGGAACGAATTCACACGATTATTTTGTGTGTGTATTTGTGTATGAATTCAAATCCACTCTATTCACATTAACAATCAATTTACGTTTTTGTTATAAATAAATTTTATTCTAATCTTAAGAATTTTTTTATATTTTTTTAATTTGTTTTATTATATATTATTATTATTATTATAATAAAACTTTGCTTCCTAAGTGACTTGTCACATATCGTGAGTGTTCGAATTTTATAACAAAAGTCAATTAAGAAAGATAAAAATTTTATAGAGAATATAACAGAAAACGTGACGTATTTGATGTGTACAGAAGAGCTTCGCCACTCCACGGATATGGGCGGGGGTGAAATCGTTATTCCAAAGACGACCCCCCTCCATCCCATAGAAGCATGACGTAAATTCAGAACGATCCCAAAATAAAGTAGTATCAAACTAAGTACTGTATAAATGAATCCTACGATCTACATATTATTTATATCCTGTGATTGTCTCTCATAGTTGTTGAAAACCGGAGCATAATAATGAGTCTTACTCGGACTATATAATAAAAATTGTAAGTAGAGTTACGATATATATTAACTTCAGAACAAGGGGCTATATATATATATATGTTTACCCCTTGTTCTAAGGAATTAAAATTTTTAGATGAATAGCAACAATACAAGGAATAACAAAAAAAAAATCTCCTCAAATAATCTGATGAATAGGATATATTTATATGATATATAAATTGTAATACAAGTTATGTTTGTTTAATTTCACTAAAATTTAAAAAGTATTATAGATTGAAGACCAAGAGGGAAAAAATCCCACTCCAAAAAAAAAACTGTATTAAAAACTAAACTAAAGGTACAAACTATTTTTTTGTTGTAATCATAATTTAAATATAAAATAAATAAATGTGTTGTCGACGTTTTTTTTTTTATTATTATGATACTTTTTTTTAGTTAAGTAGTCGACAAACCACCCAACAACAGACATCCTTGAGAGCAATATAAGCCAGACGCCCATAATTGCTATTTTCCAACAGATGTTTTATGATCCAATATAGCCTATACTACACAATCATAATATGGTAATAAACACTACATTAACCGACAGCTTAACACATGTATACACACACACCCACCAACTAAAAAAACCAATAAGATTGTAAATAATTATTTTAATTATAACGTTAAAATCTAAATTAGAACCTTATTTAAATAACGTAACAATTTTAGAAATAACGTAATAACTGTCCCTTGTAGCAATACTATTACAGCTAACCAGTGTAATTATAACGAATACTAGAACAAACCTTCTATATACTCGAGTATATATATATATACCTCAGAATTATCGAAACATTCTGACCATTATAATCGCACTTTTGTCAAGGTCACCAATTTAATAAATTTTAACACCATTAAGATCCTTTTACCATTATTTTTGTAATGAGTAAACCATCGAAACGAGTGATTATAAAATCGTTTATTTTGGCCTGTAGCAGTCAGTACCTAAGTAATAATACATGTTTTTTTCTAGCATTTACTTAAGATAAAGAGAACGTTGTTGATTCAAGCATTACGATAGTTTTACGACTGTACAAGGTTATTCTGAGACTACAATCAATATACATCGGAACAAAACGGTGCTTTCACCATTAAAATTTGGGTATAAAGTTTTGAACTGGTTTACCGTTAACAAGAAGCTTACCGGTAAACAAACGAATGTAAGTACAGCTGAAAATATAGACGCCGTAAGAGTTGCAAGGCTACGATACCGTAAAAGATCTGCTGATCCCTATTAAGTTTCACTAGTTTTGTCGAACACCGACGCTCGAAGGATTTCTCAAATACTGTCGATATTTTAATCTTAAAAAAATTAACGAACGTTATTTGTATATTATATTAATTAAGTGATGAAACACATTTTCACTTAAATGAATGTGCGAATGAATAAAACATCCGGTATCCGGCGATGAACAACCATAATGAAACGCATCTTGCACGTCACTAAAATCAAGAGGATATCTTCTGAAATAATCGGTCTTAATAATCTTTGAATATGCGAATGATATTAATATCAGGTCAGAGCGATATTTTCTAAATAATTGAAAAATTTTAATCTCTTGAAATAGCCGAGTCAATAGATTTTAACCTCGAAAAAAAAAACTACAGCAAATAAATTATTGCAACGGGTTCGGAAAAAATATGTAGAATAAAACTGTTCCCTAGCAGAAATTAGCGATTAATTATTTAATTTGTTAATTAACAAATTAAGGAAAGGTTTTTAATTTTTCGCGTATAGTGGCTTTATTTCTATAACGGCTTTACTTCCATAACTCCTCTGATCCTATTAGAAATAATTAAAAACTTCAAAAAGTTACGGATTCATAAGACCAAAGGCTATAAAATAGTCATTTTTTCGGAGTATTTTTAAATTCTGATTGCCAGTTAATCCGGATCTACTGTGAAAATTTACAAGTTGTCGATAAAACACCTATAACAATTAAAAAAAAAAAAACTGCAAAAAATGAAAAATCAATATAGCGTTCTGTCGCTATAAACAAATTATTATAAAAAATTAATGAAAACAGACATTTTTATACAACTTCGTAGATTAATTTAAAAATACATCATTTATCAATATTCAACCTTAGATTTGATTGATTTTGCAAATATTTTGGTGTTTGTGGAAAAAAACGGGATTTTCGTGAATATTTTGTTTATTTTTGATTTTATGAAAAAATGAATACCTCAAACAGAAAATTAAGACAATTTTACACAAAAAAATCTCCGAAATACTCTTTTCTACAAGCAAAATTAAGAAATTATGAATAGATTATTAATTTATCCATTTAGTCTTACTGAATATGAGAAATAAAAGTACTCGGTTTCAAAGCTACTCTACCGTAGCGCGATTCTGGTTCTAATTGTAAAATTCGCTAGCGCCCTTACCTTTGCTCGTAGAAAAAAGAACCCGAGAGGTTTTTTAACAAAATCAGCTATCTATTGGTGCTTTTTATTTTATTTTATTAGGCGAAAAACTAAAACATTTTTCATTAATATGTTAATAAACAAATTAAATAGTGCCGCTAGGGCACAATTTTATTCTTTTCACACACTTTTCCGCACCAATTATAATAATTTATTTGCTGTAGTGAATTTTTTCGAGGTTAAGGCCTTTTTGAGTCTTTGTTGATTCAGTTAAAATCAATAAAGACATTTAGTTTCAACAGGATTGGTTGACCGATCACAGTTAGGTAATTAATGAATATAACTAAAAGATTGTTTCCAGTCAATAATACGTCCAGATATTCTTTGGCTCGAGAGTCGGATCTTACAGAAAGCGATTTTAGGTAGATTTCATGAGAAACCTAGCTATTGTAACGGGTATCATGATTCGACTTCTGGAAAATTTCGACATGTCTTCGCGTTTCACATCCTCCAGACACCAAAACCACCGTCAGCTCAAAAGTTTATATATATATATTTCACTTTCTTGTGGACACGATAACTGCCGTAATTTCGCGCCAATAACTTGCAAATTGTTCCTTAAAAATAACTCATCTCAAAATCTCGGTCGAGTTCGTTAACGGCCAAAATCGGGCCATGGGGATGAAAATGAGGGGCTTTTTCGAAAAAACAAAATATCGTTATGACTTTCTTATTAAGTAAAATATCGAATTCGTTTAAAGTTCCTGCTATTCTGTGGATAAGGACCTAAAATGTATGTAAGTAATGTTTTTTTAATATCACCAACCACTGGTCCAGGGGGTAGAAAAAATTGGGTTTTGAAGACAAAAAAATTATATCTCCCTTAACAGGCACAGTATCGAATCGGTTTAAAGTGGTCGTCAGTCCTCCAAACATTACCTTAAACTTTTGTCTGAAACAATTTTTGATATGACCAACCCTTACGGCAAGGGATGACCAAAATGTTACTGGAATTGTAAGAAGATGGGGCCTGTCGTATGTTAAACATGTGAAACACATTTTATCACATGCAGCCATTGTCGTATTGAGTAAATTTGAAGTTTTTCTTAACTTTAACGTGGGGTTTTGTCCCCTACTTAGCACAGGTAAAATCTACCTTCGCCTTCCGGCGTGCCGAAAGGGATTTTTTTCTTGCGGGAGGATATTTTTAATGAAAATATATTCAGCGATTCTCCTACAAGAAACTTTGAAGAACTCAAACATCAAATCTGTTACGGAGAATTACCAGAAATTTATACTGATATATTTCTGCGTATGATAGAAAAGATAAAAATTCTTCTTGAAGAATGTGTGAATCGAAATAGCGAAACGTTGTGTGTTGTATTAAGAAATTAGAATGTTTTAAGGAACAACAGTTACACGATATTAAATCAACTACCAATTTATTGTAAATTTAAAAAAAAAATAAATAACAATCTTTGCGAGTATAATTGTTTGTACCGATGTTCGCTTAAAAATTAAGAACCGCTATATTATTTTCGTTGAAGTTTCAGGATGGTTTACGAAAATTTTTCAGATAAGTCCAAGACTAAGCATAAAAGCAGTAAAGCTTAAACAGACAGCATATCGTATTTTTCGTATGTTAATATTTCCAGTAGGTGACCAAGTTATACTTTGTAAAAAATGTGGTTCCGCTGTGAAGAAATTAAAAAATTTATTTCAGCGTTTCATTTATTATAATATCGAGTAAGATATTCACTATTAAGACACTCAGTAGAAATTTTTATCGTACTGCGATTTTCGTAAGTAATCTAGTATTTTTTTTTTCTTTTATGGTGTACACTAAATATGTACTGCATATATAAAGTTACATCTGTAAATAATTGCTAAGATGTATTTTACTTTCATGTTATCTTTGCGTTCCATACAAGTTTAAAGCAAAAGAGCTTTTGCTTTAATGACTTTATTTATTTCAATTTGTGTCCATTATCTAGATTTATGTCTTGTTTTACTGTCGGTACAGGATTAAGCATGAACAATATAAACTTGTTTTAATGAAACTTGACGAATTAACTTACTTTGACTAGACAACAGTAATTTACACGATTGAAATCTTACAAATGTCTGCTATTTCTTCTTTTTAAATATAAATTACCGAATCACCGCCTTTCGACGAAATTTTTTTTTTTTAATATTTACTCGCTCAGAATGTTCTTTACAAAAAAAAAAACCGTTTCTGTTTTGTTAAGTTTTTTTATAATTTACAACATCAGAACAATGCAGTTCAGATAAAAATTTCAAGCATTGAAAATTAAATTAATAAAAAAACATTATGTACAACTTTCGGCGAAACTTTCTCGAAATTTCAAACGAAGATTTCTTTCCTCATCTTGTAATGATTTTTGGAAATTTATGTCTTTTTTTGGTGACGAAAATCGCTTTATCGTTTCAAATACATTCATAAAATAAGATTAAAACTAAAATAATAAAGAAACGTAACCATAAGGATAAAATACAGAACACGAATAACAAAATAAAATCAAACGTTTATGGTTGTTTAACATTAAATTTTATGAAGTAAACTGATACTTCTTAGAAGTAACAATATCCGGTGTTGTAGTACATTCTTATCATTGCCTCGGATACGGCGAATGACCCTCGGTAATTTAAATTTACGACGCAAGACATAACATAGGCAATCCACAAGGATGTGGCGCAGTCAAGCAACAGTCACATCGTACGCATATTGGCGTGTTTTCTGCTGATATCAGTTACCCGTGAGTAACAACCGGGTTGGTCTAGTCATCGAAAATCAGTTGATTTCGAAGTCAAGAGTTCTAAACTTGAAATCCTAGTAAAGGTAGTTATTTTATACGGATCTGAATAGCAGATCGTGGATACCGGCGTTCTTTGTCGGCCTGAGACTGTACAAGACTACACTTCATTTACATTCATACATATCATCCTAATTTATTCTCTGAAGTAACACCTTACGGTGGTTCCGGAGGCTAAACAGAAAAAAGAGAGATACCCGTAAGTACCACTGGTACGTCCTAATCGCAATTGGCAGAGGACCAATTCCTCTCGGCGAAATTTTCTTCATGAAGAGTCCCATGGCAACACTGTATGTTTGATGCTGTAGATAAATATACCAAGAAATTTGTGGATAAAATTATAGAAAAAGATTTCTAGGACAAAAGAATACATATAAGTAATATCTGAAACAAATTTCATAAAAACTTATTTTTTTTGACTGAGGGTGCTCATTTTTGGGGTAAAAAATACTGATATTTTGAGGAATAGCGGGTAGTTTCCCTTTTTTATTAACAACTTTAATTTCTTTTCAACAACTGTCTTTATCTGTTTTGATCAGCAACGGTTATTTTTAATTATTATTAATAAAGTAATTATTATTACTTTCCCGTTTTGTTCTTTTATTAAAGATTTTTTTTTTTAGTTTTTAATGTCTAGGGGTTCGTAAATTAAATATAAAATAAAACTGATTATAAAATTCCGTTATTGAATGGGTGTTTGTAGATGAAGAAATGTTACAACGAACAGCTAATGAAGCAAAAATTAAATCTGTCAGGTTATAGTTACATAGGTGAATTCTTTTCACGTAACTGTTCATAGATTTTCTTGAGTTCTGGGATATTTTTAATAACCGTAAAAACTAATTGTGTATTCTTATGGTTTTACATTCTATAATCCTTACTAGATGAATTCAGGTTGCCTCGTTTAATGGTCGAAAGACATTTTTTATTCCCTTAATACACCATACATAAAATCATACAATTAATTAATAATAATGAGAGATTTTCATATTTTCTTTAATCAACTTAAAAATTGTGTTAAATCGAGGAAAACATAAATTCTCTATGACTGTTGGGCCTGTATGCCGGAATAAAAAAAATGGTTCCATGGACGTATAAAAACTTGCTTGTTCCTTTTTTGTAAGTCATCAATCGACTTTGATGCTATTCACCACTGTTTTTTTTTTTTTTTTTTTACTCTCCAGTACTAATCTTTAATAACATAAAAAAGGATTTGTGAGCTTTCAGTACCTCATCATTTGTTGAAGTAATAACATGATATTTAAAACAGTTGATGGATAAAAATAGTAGATAAGATATAACTAGCGTGTTATTTATTAAAGTGAATCAGAAGTACAATCTCAAGCTTACTGGTGCACTGAACGAACGAAATTTCAGGGCTAAAAGTAACTTAGAACACTTGAAATTTCTATTCTTCAAATTATTATCAAGGAGTGAAGTTAAATATCAATAGACGATTAGTCTTAGCTAAAATACAAAGAGAAAAATTATAAACAAAGGAATAGAAAAAAAATCAAACATCCAACCGAAAATAAAAAAAAAATCAATTAAATTAAAAGATTCACAATATAACACAAAACAATAAATAATTAAAAAAACCTCATAAGAAACACTCTGAGAAATTCACGGTAAAAAAGTGATTCAAATCCGTGTAAAAACAACTGACCATACTAGGACTCGAACGCTTGAACTCTCGACTTCCAAATCAGCTGATTTAGGAAGACGTGTTCACCACTAGACCAACCCAGGAGGTTTAAGAGGACAATACCTAATAGCAGCTATCTTTGGTGTTCCAGTGTTCTTTGGTGTTGGGTGGTTGGGAGAAATTTACGGTAATTTAGAATAACTTACAATAGTTTATGAAGAAATTAGCCGTTTGATAAGTGGAATGAATTGCCGCTATCTTATTTCTTACTCACTATAGATTTGTTATTACGTCTTGATTTATTGAACACTAAATCTTTCGTTATTCATTATCTGTATCACGATGTAATATATCTTCATTTAACTGCAGATATTCTGTATTTCGTGATTAAAAGAATCAGTTTATATAACGGTCATGTAAAGTTTTTTTAAATTGTTATACTTCTATAATACTTGCTTATAGAATTAATTAATTTGCGATATGCGTTAGTGCCGTTTAGTTCTTACAACTCAAACAAATTTCGAAAGAAGACAGCTGCTATTAGGTATTGTTCTCTTAAACCCCCGGGTTGGTCTAGTGGTGAACGCGTCTTCCCCAAATCAGTTGATTTGGAAGTTGAGAGTTCCAGCGTTCAAGTCCTAGTAAAGTCAGTTATTTTAACACGGATTTGAAAACTAGATCGCGGATACCAATGTTCTTTGGTGGTTGGGTTTCAATTAACCACACATCTCAGGAATGGTCGAACTGAGACTATACAAGACTACATACACTTCATTTACACTCATACATATCATCCTCTGAAGTATTATCTGAAAGGTAATTACCGGAGGCTAAACAGTAAAAGGAAGAAAAGGTCGTCGAGGTCCTAGCTTTCTAATAAGAAAGACAGCTGGCGGTGTCATAAACAAGGATGTCGTACGGATGAGCGATTGCAAAACGTTACTTGCTTGGAAGGCTTGAAATTACAATTGTGAAAAATTATTTATTATTCGGGCACGGACACGAATAGACTATGCAGGAATATTGTATACTGAATTCGGAGCGAACCCAGTATTTTTTAGAGCTGGAAGAATTATTTCCGAGAAGATTGTTGGAAACTGTCGAAAATACCATGTCGATCTAGTACTTTCTCAGCAACGAGTTCGAAGGAATATGTAGGGAGGGCAAAAAATGTTTCATGTATGCTGAAGTAAATAGAGCGGCTGCAAATCTACATGATAACAATTAAAGGTTTTATTTTACCTAGTACAAAAATAATTTCTGACAGTTAAAGCGTACTACAACCTATACAAAACCGTGAACATACTTCGTTGATCCAGATACGGGTTCTTATATCCACATCATTGGATCTATGCGGGAAACGCCGATACAAACGAGATTGTGATACACGTTTCTAGATATTCGATCAGATACGACGATATAAAATTATTTTGACTATCCGAGTGAATGAAAAATTAGATGAGAATACATGTCAACAGACAGTTTACACAGTCTACAGAACCCTTCAAGTGAACCTCAAGTATGCACAATTCACTCGTAAATTAATAATTGTAGTGGTAAAATGTTTGAAAATCCAAAAATACAACTGAGACTAACCGATTCTATAATGTAACAGTTTAATTAAAGTTAACCTATTTGATCCGACTTTCAAGGTATAAAATTCATTACAATTTAATTTTTTAAACTCTTTTAAAGAAAAATTAACAAAAAAAGAAAGAAATGCTTGTATAATTTAAAACATAAAATCGTATTTTATAAGGTCAGTCGACAATAGAAATGAAATTTATTTATTATTTATACAATGTAATAAAACGTAAAAGCAGTACATTGAAATAAGAAGTACAGTTAATTTACTTAAATATCAAAATAACAGTTCTCATTTTATTAAACTACACGTATGCGGCACCATTAAACAACAAAACTAACAAGGACGATATAAAATGATATATTTTTAATATGAATTCATATAACAGTACTTCGAAGAGGATAAAAAAATAAAATTCTTTACGACGATAATTTAGCAAACACAGTCGTTTTTGAAAATACGTCCACGATAATATAGCATGAACATTAAAACTTATTTCAACAAAACACATTATTTAACAAAGATTATGGGACTATACATAAAGAAGTGTAAAAGATAAAACGAACTGAGGACGGATGATAGAAGGTTAAGTTAAGGAGAATATAAAGAAAAGACGATTAAAGAAAAAGAAAGACGACAACCTGGTTAGAAGGAAAGCAACAACGTCAAGACCCGCAGGAGAGAAAGAAAGAAGCCGAGCGATAGCTAAGCAAAGCAAAGCGAAGACAAGAAAGAAGAGAGGGCTGTGCACCGTTAGCGACCGACGGAGCTCCTGTGACCGACCTTGGCCTCAGGCCAATGACCCTGATCACGTCCCCCCCCCCCCTATCATACCACCCTAAGACAATAATTCGTGCACTAATAACACTACTTTTTACCCTAATCAAAACCTGTACTCTTCTAATTTTATTTATTTATTTGTTTTAAATCGAGAAACCGATCGTAACAGTTGGGACATGTGAAATAGAAACGATTCTTTTTTTTTTCATTTTCCAACCCGTTTTGTTACGAGGAATGAGGTTAGAGATGGATGATCACATACTACAAAGCCATAACAACTAAGAAACAAACCATCGGTGTCACATTTTAATGTTAACGACCGGAACAACTATTCAAACAAAACTAACTACTATTATTCATTTATTAAAAAAAAAAAAAAATCAAAAACCTGTGCACAACATGCCGATGCTTAGTATACTATAAACAGAAGAAAGAGCCGACTAGGGGGAACAACAGCTAGTTGAGTTGGTAGGTTATGTCGAACTGGGAAGGATGTGATCTGTCTTCCGGGTGGAGGTCACAACATGACCTCTCATGTATACAGTAGTACACGAATAACTCGTAAGAACACATACATATATATATTATACAGAATCCATAGTAATTATTGTATAGATGCACGAATACATATTTTTCACAACAGCCACTAATAATATAATTAAAATAATTGTTTTTTTTTTAAATTAAGAATACATTATAATAAATAGTTCATTACTATTTACAAAATAAGTGAAGATTATATTACAATAATATGGTTTTCTTAACTAAGACCCACTGTGAAACACCGTTACGTTTAAAGCCAGTTCGACAACATTACCCCGCTACTGGTACAACTAAAAATTGTGTCGGATATTTAGTAAAAGTGATACCCGTTTATAGAATATAATAATTATAATATGTAATGGATTAATTAAAATTTAATTCGGTTTCCGCTTCCTAGTCCGATTTTTACGGCTGGATAAAAGTGACGGGTATAAGTTATTTCCGATAATATTTGTTTTTAACAACTACAAGCAAACTGCCCGACAAGAGTTAATTATAACAGATGAAGCTTGTAGCTAAGCATGACCAGGATTCGAATTCAGAGCCTTCCGACAAGAGGTGTTACCACGCCACGGTGTATAATATATCAACTACCGCTAAGTTTCCTTTGATTTTAAGGTTTTAAATTTTTTTTAACTGAACTGTTGAAGGAGATCTGATATTAAACACATTTACTCCATATACTAGTATAACTATTTTCAAGACCAATAATCATCCCGTGATAACCACGCAAGGGATTCTTAAGAGTGAAATGGTTTACTGCTATTACCAAGAAGAATCAGATAACTATGCCACGTTCTCCCTCTCCCAATTCAATTTTTTGCTCTATAATTTAAACATTCACTCTGCATGAATAGAGATCATCATTCTAAGATAAAAAGCAATCTGAATTAGTGTCCCTTGTACCTTAAGCATTTTACACTACTACAGATAATAACGAAAACTTCTACAGAAAGTAGAAAAATGAAAGAAATAACACATTATATTTATATACTGACTGGATAACTACACGGAATTTATTCTTGAAATAAATTTATTGATATTTGTTAATAATTATATAGCTAAAATAATTTCATAAAAATAAATAAATCAAAAATAATAATAAAATTCTATCTCTAAATAGTTAACAGAAACATAAAATATAGCGTTTTCGACTGTTTAATATCCTCAGGATAACCATTTAAAAAATGGATATAAGTTGAGGCCAATATTAAATTGTTTTATATTTTGATTTAAATAAATTAAGATATTTAATATCGATCAAAACATAAACGTATTATTTAAATTAATCACTTGAAGATAATATAAATATTATAACACATAAATTGCTAATGAGAACAGCTTGATAGCCGAAAGCGCTTCAACCATTATCTATTTTTTGTAATCTGTTGATAGAAGTTTAATTACGAATATTTTTATAAAAATTAAAACTTCTGTAAAAAAAGAGATCAGGAATAAAAATGTTACAACTGTTATAAATACTATTGTTTAATTTTATTGCCAATGCGTTGGTTGTATCTTCAGCAAATCTTTAATTTCTCTGTTAATAATCTACACTACCACATTATATAGGGTACATATATCATAAATAAATTATTTCTTAATAGAATAAATTATTCGATGAATAATAAATAGATATATATTAGAATTACAAGGAAAACTGGCCGACAGACATCTGTGAGTACCATCCAACGCTATTTGACGCACCTACTTCACGGATATATTTATAAGAACCGGAAAAACGTTATTTATTTAATAATTGTATTTTAACGTATATGTTAATGTAGAAAGATATGTGAAGTAGTTGTATGCGGTAATATGAGTCGGACGGATGTGGCTGCCGATACCTACAAAAGGAGGATGCAGTCAACCAGGGGTCTTGGGGTCATCGCTACTCACCGTGCTCATACAGTGAAAGCTACAGCAGAAGGAAATATCGAAAGTCTTTATTGTTATTTAATTTTAAGAAAAACGAAAAATATTTTAATTTTATGCCATTACTCTTTTTCATACATGTACGACCTCCTTTGGTCATATGTGAAACATGTATCATTTTTGATTTTTATTTACGATAATGCTTTTGCAAACATCATTCATTTTTTAAATTTAGTTACGTTAAAAGTTTACTAAGAATGCTAAATTAAAAAATAAAGATAAACGCTATCGTATAAAAAACAAAGAAAATTTTCAAAAGAATAATCATATTTTTACAAGTTTTAATTAGATAATATAAAGATCTTTAATAAATAATTAAAGCAATATTTTAGATATTAAAAAAAAACTAAATTCCAAACGTAATATTTACAATAGAAAAATAGGACTTTAAAAGGTAAATAGAATTTTATTCGAATCGATATATACGAGAAATATCTCTAAAGTAAAGTCCGCTGGGAAATTTCTCTCCTTAAGGTTGGCGAACCAGTATCGTTCATAGCCAAGCTAGTAATGTACACATTGCATTGTTGTTTGTAAGTTGTCGCGTTGCACTGTTTGATTACGTCTGAGTTATTACGTTATAAAATGAATAAAGGAAAATCAATGATGACGCCGGCAGTGAAGTACGTGGAGTCATACGTTTTTTAACCATCAGAACTTTAAGCCGGCTGAAATTCATAGATAGTTGATTGCTGTATACGGTGATAATGTAATGAATGAAAGAAACGTCCGAAAATGGGGTGAAAAGTTTAGAAACAACAGCATTAATGTGCAGGATGAAGAATGTTCGGGAAGGCCCTCGATAATTACCACGGAGTTGTTGAAAGGCGTCCATGATGAAATCAGAAAAGATCGTCGCTCAACGATTTCCGACCTGGCCCTTCCTTTTCCTGAAATTTCAAGAGTTGTTATCGGTCGGTCGCATTGTTCGTGACCATGTATGCTTCAGACAAATTTGTGCATGTCGGGTGCCGAATGTCTTAACAGGACGTCACAAAAAAATCCGAATGGGATCAGCTTTGGAATTTTTGATACGCTGCACAGAAAAAGGCGATGAGTTCCTTAATTCAATTGTTACCGGCGATGAAACATGGATTTCGTATTCCAAAGACGAAACATGGATTGCGTATTCGGGTTCACGTCGGAGAGAAAACGGCAAGTGAATGGCGCCAACATCGATCACCAACCAGACCAACAAATGTCAAGCCACAGCCATTTGGACGCAAACTGATAACCACAGTATTTTGGGATCGGTTTGGGATACTGCAGATTGATTTCATGCCACGTGGAACGACTATAAATGCAAAAGCCTACTGCGAAACTCTACTTAAGTTACGGCGCGCCATTCAAAATCAGCGACGTGGGCGGCTGACCGACGGCGTCGTTCTGCTGCACGGTAATGCACATCCACATGTTGCGGGTCCAGCACATGACTTACTGAGAACATTTGGATGGGAAATTTACGATCACCCACCATATGGTCCATATTTAACTCCTTCCGATTACCATTTGTTTGGGAAATTGAAAAAATTCTTGAGTGGCAAACGATTCGCGGGTAACGATGAACTTAAAAATTTTGTTAATCAGTGGTTAAATAAACTGGCAGCAGAATAATACGACTAGGGTATATCGAAGCTGGTGTATCGCTACGATAAATGTCTTAATTCATGTGGCGATTATATAGAGAAGTAGTAGTAGTAGTAGTAGTAGTAGTAGTAGTAGTAGTATAAGGTATGTAGCTTAAGAGAAATAAAAAATATTTGTAAAGTTTTCAGAATAAATTCTTTTACAATGAACTTTAGAGATAATCTCTCGTAATTACTTTATAGATTCATGTACATGATAAACTCATGTTTACATGGTAAATTCAGTAACTGCCTGAAAGAATAAAGGAAAACTTTGCAAACTACCATAAACCAAATATCAACGAAAAGTCTAGTAAGACTTTCTCGAATGAAAATTCTTATTAATATTATTTTTATTACTGTTCTCTCAATTAATTCATTTCTAACAAAATTATTATCTCTAAACGTCATTATCTTAAACTACATAAGTTAATACAATTTATTTATGTTGTGTTTAGCGGTTTTCTGCCATATTTTATTTATTTTCAATTATTAAAAAGCTAGTTTTTCCGCCATTTTGGGATCTTACACTTGATTAACAAAATTGTTATATACATTATGCGTTTTAGTAAACCTTACATTACTTAGTTTTTAACAATTTACACAGTTATAGTTTAATGATTACAAAATTTAACTTTGGCGGCCATTTTGAGGTGAACCCGAAGGCCGATCGCGGTCATTCGTGTATTTTTGTAATCCTCTCACGATGCTTAATCCGAATCCGAGACAAAAAGTGTTCACATATATACAAATTGAATTCAATAACGAACTCTTCGTTTGTTGTAAATATAAAACTTATAAATATAATAAACAGATTCGTTACGTCCAGTATTAATACATCTAAATTATAATCATATAAATAACATAGAACAAATGTATGATGAAAAGATATAAAAAATCAGTAGAGAATAAAATTAAAATCTTTATGGAGTTAATTGACGAATTGGGAAAAATCAATAAGTGATTTAATTAAATATATTATAATACATAATAACAAGCAATAACCAACTCATCCATCGACGTAATTTTACACGAAACATACTACGTCATTGCACATTTCCACAATGTTCTATCAACAGGTGTAATATTCGCAATTATAGCAAGAATTATTCATTGATTCCCCCTAATAACAGGCACGGCAATAAATAAAAAATGATTAAAAATTCAATTCTCAATTATATTTACAGAAGTAAATTTAACATTCTTCCCACAACACTTTTTATGAAGTGGGAAGAACGTGTTAGTTAGGAAGTGGGTATTATAATTCTATGAAGTATGTTGTCTTTTAATTTGAAGAAACATAATTGAGAATAAATTTAAATCAATTACGTCAAAGTATACGGTTAAATTTCAAAAAATTTAGCTGGCTATACCTAGAATGCATATAAGCAGCTAAAAGCTATCGAGTTAACGCACTAAGATAAGACACGGGTACATAAATTTATCGCTGTTCACTTTCTGTACCGCTCTTTGATTTAACTGTAAAACACCTCAAATAAAAAAAGCAATGAATTCTTTGCTCTGTTAATGTAATGATGTTCATTATATGATCAATCCCGGTGACGAACAAAGCAAAGTTATCATTTATGAAGCTAAATGTGACTTGCATATCAATGGCCTTGCAACAAGCTACAACAGTACGTTCGACTTGTTAAAAAACAAAATAAAAAATCAGTTCATTCCTGATTTTTCTTAATAAACCTGGCCGTAGGATGTTTTTTATGATTGGAAATGGTTTTGGTTAATAATAAAAATAATATATAAAATTGTAAGAATAAAAAAAAAATTATCGTAAAAATTTCTATTTAGAAATATTTTTAAAAATTATGATAAAAACAGATCAAAATTATTTCTTCCATATTTAATACGGATCAATACACACATATACACACATATATATATATATATTGCGTATCCGTAAATTTTTTTAATAAATCAAGAAAGTAGGGTTGATGACGATTAAATAAATATGAAATAATGATCTGGGTTTAATGAAACGGCCCGCACGCGTATCACCTATCATAGCTGACATTGGTAAGAATCGGTTATACAGATGCAAATATAGACCATATTTAACAGATTAGTATTAACATGAATTCGTAGCCTATTTGAATAATTTTATTATTACCTAATATTCTAATAAAAATTTAACTATAACAATAAAAATATATCTTAATTCTTTTTTCTAAACGAAATATACACATACAAAAATTATAATTAAAATGCATAACACGCAAGAAAAACAAATTTATTGCTATAAAAGCAAAAATATTTCAACTGAATGATATTTAAATTAGTATCTCTAGTCATCAAAATAACTTAACCTCATTCTTAATTCTTGTCAGAATCAACTACTACTCCAAATAGAAATTTGGTCAAAGTTCAGTTATTATTATAAACCATGCAAGAAAATTAGTTTAAAAAAAAAATAATCCTTGAAAATGAAAAAAGTGTGCAAATTAAGAAAATACGGCATAAACATACCTGACAGAGACAGAAACTAAAAAGAGAACTTTTTCTGGTAAAATGTTTTTTTTTCGATTTTCTTCTAGCTTTCTTTTTTTATTTCATTCATTATCATGTGGTATTCTGCCTTTTGGCAGGTCCCTGACACCACAGTTGTCTCAATCTGTTTCTATCTATTACATTCTATTTATACCTTCCTCTAATTTTTACTTTATTAGGTGTAAAATCGTAAAAAAGTATTTATTACTTTATTTTCAATTAGGTATAAGGAATAATTCCAAACAAAAAGTATATTTTAAAAAACAGGGAAAAATGATTATTTTGAAAAATTAAAATATTTTTAATAAGCAAAGAAATGGCTTCTAATAACGGGTCGCCTCAATGGTTTAGATTGCAGTACTAAAGTAAATTTTTATTGTACATTTAACGCAAAACAGTTGTCAGTAATTTAAACCTCCAATTTTGAATAAAAATTTCCCGTTCTCCAGTAGGAATGTGAGCGAGATTAACGCAAACTGTCTGAAACGGGCTTCCGGATAGAGTTGATCTCATGTTGGACTATCTGACCGTAAATAGTCCTTTTCTACTATTCACCCCTTTTCCTTATCATTAATACATTCATTGAAATTTTGGATTTTGTAGATGAAGATATCCCGCTGTTTTATACTTAGGATGACAGAATCTGTACCATTAATCTTTTCTGATGAGTGATGGCTGTCTGTCGCCATGTACATTGAGTTTGTTTTGAAAGTGTTGGTTGCACAATAAAATTGAATTAAAAAATTGATAAAATTTGGAATCTTAATCTTTTCAAAAATAAAAATAAACTGTATCCAAAATAAAAAACTTCAATGAGTGGAAAATATTACGGACTGATTTATTCCTACATGAAATCAAAGTTCAAGATTTATATATAAGACAAAATATAATTTGGTCGTTAAAAAAAATTACCATATCACAGAATTTTCAAAATAACTAAATATAAAAACATATTCCATATTTAAAATCTAAATTAAGTTAACAGATTTAAAAAAAGCTGACAACAAAGTTGTAATACTCTCCTGGCATTGATTTTCTTACTTAGTCAAAAATACGTGTAAAACAGAGGTAATTTATGATGAAGTTTTATTGTAAAATTGTTATATGTTTAAATAAACCAAAAAAAGTTTAAAAAATTTAAAAAAATCGGTATATTTTTATTGTTTACAGCTCCCCAACCTCCAAAGTCATCTTCCAAGAAAATCTTTTGATTTTTCTACGTTTACTACGTTAAACGGAAATAACTAACAAAAAACAACATTAAAAAATGTTCAACAAATAAAACGTTACCTAAGATTCCTTTTTCGGGAATGGGGATGAATTATGAAACAGTTTCATTGAAATGCAAGTAAATTATTAAATTTTCAATATTAAAAATTTATACATAAAAATTAAAAAAAGAAATTGATTTTTTAAACTTAAACGGTTCTCCATCCATAATACTGCTCCCAAAGTATTTTTTTTTTTTTTGGGTCGCTTGTGCTACTACATTCCTATGAAGACATTAAAAAAAATTCGTTTAAAAATATGCAATAAATAAAAAAAAGGTTTTTTCGATTTTACAGGAAGGGAGAATTTTGGGGCAAATTAAAAAAGAAATACAATTAAAAATAAGATAATTACAATCATAAGATAACCTCACTTTGATTAAGCTCAGCGCATATGCACGCTTATTCCGAGCTTAATCAAAGTGGTGTTATGTTTGCAATATAATGTCACATACAAACAAGTCTATGTACAAAATTTCATCAAAATCGTTTTTAAAAGTTTTTAAGTTTCAAACTCGCCAACACACGTACTACGTATGTGCGAAACATTACCCCCCTTTTTTTTGTTTTTGGGGTTCCTGAATCATGAATCGTCGACAAATGCAAAAAATAACCCATACCACATTTTTTTGACTGATTACTATATTTCCTTTTTGCAACATACCTCTACAGCTATGAAAAAAAAATCATACTAGTATAGGACTGTAATATCTTTTTGAACGAATGAAATAAATCATACGATCAAGCATAATTTGATGGATAGTGCGTACATTAACGGCGCATTTATTACAGTAAAACTCAAATCTTTCTACATAGTTCAATAAAATAATGAAGTTAAAAAAATTCATAAAAAGAAATGCGTTTATTGACTTTAATTTTTTGTACATACAACAATTTTCACGGAAATATCGTCAATACAAACTGCAAGATATTGCAAAACAATTCATCAGGAGCAAAACATCAAAAAACCATACATTTTATTCTTCCCCTCCAAACAAAAAGTCTAACAATGATGTAAACAATTTTGTTCCAAAAATCTCAGAACAGTCTCATTTTACCGTTCCAGCAAAAATCACGGCGAAAAATTTCGCTTGACTTATATTCATACGAATGGTATTCTTCGTTTTCATCGGCAGAACATATCCAGAGTAATTTCTATTATCCCGTGATACAATGTAAGTAAATACAAAGTTTAAAGCATTAAATGTAACACATATTGTTTGACAACAAGTAGTAATAGATTAATTAATCTATTACTTTATAATATTTAACGCAGCCTTTCATGTTACTATGAATCATATAAACTGAAGTACAAGCAACACTCTTCAGAGTTGCTTTTACTGAAAGTAATAATGCTTATTAAAACGTGAATCCCTGCAGTGATCAGAATGAAGGTATAACTTGTAGGGCTGAATGTCTCACCTCTGTTTGCTGTCTGTAAGCTTGGTTTGCTGATAAATAACTATATTTAGCTCGAAAAAAACTAAGAAATTTCTTCATTCCTCATTTTTTCCCCAAATCTGAAATGGGATATCCGTTATTCATGGAAATTATAGTACCGTTTTCAGGCGCGATAGACGTCGTATACGGAATATAAAATCTTTTAAACAAAATTAGAACCCATTAAAATCGTTGACAGTAGAAAATTTCATTATAAATCTTGAGAAATTATGATATAATAAAGGTAAGCGAAAATTTAAAAAATATCAAGGCTATTTTAAACAAAGTGATGGGCTTTATACAAACGGGGTCATTTATCTACTTTTTAAACAAAAAACGAAAATATCCTATTATCTCCAAACAAGAATATTAATAGATTAAAACAAAAAACAACAATGTAAAAGGAAATTAAGGAACTACAGTCGTTAGTTACACAAAATTTTCTAGTTTATATTTAATAAGTAATTTAAACGTTTTAACAGAAAACAAAGGTGTATTAAAAATTAATATTACAACCATGAAATAATAATATTACAGTTATTATTAGAAGGATAATACTAAGAGTTCTTATTACTATTATTTTATATTTGCACATAAGTATAGGTGGCGAAATCTGAAGGATGTTGGAAGGAACCACACAATTTGATGACGTACACTAAGTGATAATTGCAAGGGGAACGAACTGTTATAATGCTGCTGCTGAACAGCAATGCATAACTATGAAGATGGCTAACGCAGTCGCTATATAGCTATAGCAGACGTTCGTAGTTCGTTCACTGTCTAGTACCGCGGTTAAGCCAGAGAAAGGTTCCCGTATGAATGCAGTTGCAACACAAGCCGATTGTTGCTGTTACTGTAGTAAAGGAAAAAAACTTCATCATCACAACCACCACTACCACTACTACTAAGTGCTAACAATATCATCTGCTAAGTGCAGGTACTACAAAGCTACAGTACACGCACAATCGTGCTGCTACGAATAGAATTGCATTTTACAACAGCTCTTTTCCTCTTACGTTAATCAATTATTTCTAACCAAAGATAAAATTTACTTACCAGTTCGATTTAATACTTGTACAATATTATTAAAGATTGCCATTTACGGCGTCACTTATGCAAATGCATAACAATATTATCTAACTGAATTGTTTTTAAGAAAACATTATACTATATATATATAATCGTAACTTCACAGTAATATACGGTAAAAAAGAATAAAATATTTTATCTCCAAATAATTTTTTATCGCTAATATAAAACTAGAAAAGTTAATTCTGTAGAATAATTCCTCACGCTAAAAATACATAAACGAAACGTGATAATAAAAGAAAAATGTAACCTTTAGGATTAATATTTATCAGGAATAGTAGATACAACTATAGTTATGACGTTTCTTACACTTGAACACACGCGCGAGTGCGCGCGCGCACACAAATATAAATATACTATAATACAAACTATATAATACAAAAGTATGGAATTATTGACTGAAAACAGGTTTCGTCCTCAGCAATTACTCAAAGCTATTATACGAAGCCTAGAAAACATGAAGAAATAAAACTCAAAAAAAAAAATAAAATAAAGCAGTAACAAATCTTTGATATATTTAATGCAGCAAAAATTATACTCACATGGTTCTCTGAAGTCGATAAAGGCAATAAAAAATTAAACATAAACGAAAACACAGTACAAGACCGAATTCAATTTAGAAAACTTATAAAAAAAAACAACTATAGACTCCCAAAGAAGACCAGGCATAAAATGGACTGAAAATGAAAACGAGAACAGAATAGCATGATGGGAGAATACTGGAAGAATAATTCTATTTGACTTTATGTGTGTGTGAACCTTAGAGGTCTAATCGACAAGAAAGCAGTAACAATATAATTTTTTCGGACGCATACATGATTGAAAAAGCGGTGCATACATAACACGGTGAAAAAATTTTGAAAAGTAATAACTTCCGGTGAGGCTTCATCTTAATAGCAAATTTAAATAAGCTAGTTCAAAGATAGAAATATGTCATAAAATTCTGTACAAACTAAAAATATTAAATATTTTTACGCTGTTTTAATATGTTGTATGCTTTGATCCGTGTAAAACACATCTGAACACGTTTTTCATTAGATAGAAGTGCTTTCTTTAACAGTAATGATGTTAATTACACAGTCACCACAATAATGAACAAAATGAAAAGGATTATCATCAACATTTTGAAGGGTTTATCATACCGATATTCAACAAGTTCAATGAGTCAAGAGAAGCCATTTCCTACCTTCTTTTCCCCTATTAAATCAGGTATGAGACCTTATTACCTTTGAGATAAGCTATATCATTTTTACGACTAAGTTATGGGTAGTATCAGGTCGCCTACAACAGTTAGGTTATATTATCCGCCGTACGTAAGTTAAACCGGTAAAAAATTAGCACATTTAGCACGGTTCACTTATTTTAACTAAACTAACAAAAAATTCAGTACTTAATATTTTAAACTATTTAAAAAAACTTATTTCCATTTTTCACCCAGGTTCTTTAATAAGAGTAAAATACTACCGCCATTTTACTTTATAACGCTTCATTTAAAGAAGAATAACGCATAAAATTAAGTTACCGTATTGAAACAACAAAATAACCGGCTAAAAAATATATATAAAACCAAATTCAAAACCAAAATTAAAAGATAAAAAAGGTTTTAATTCTTCTTTAAATTTCGAATTTAAGTCGGATTCAAATGACAAAACAAACAGACAATTTATTTAAAAAACAAAAAAAAACACTTTACTAACTTGTATAATTTGTAACCAGATTTAAAAAGTCAAAATTTAAGAGTTATTGTTTTTAAAAGGAAGTATAGCGATTGCGAAACATTTCGGTTTTCAGATTTCAATGCAACTGTCCATTTTGACCATCCCTGAATCCATTTTGACTAGTTTCGGCGTGACGTCAGAACGTACGTATGTATGTATGTATCTATCTCGCATAACTCAAAAACGATTAACTGTAGGAAGTTGAAATTTTGGATTTAGGGCTGTTGTAACATCTAGTTGTGCACCTCCCTTTTTGATTGCAATCGACTGAACCAAAAGTGTCCAAAAAAAGCCCAAAATCCAAAATATCTGGATTTTGGACTTTTTCTTAACTGCAATAATAAGCCCTCATTAAGAGCGTTTGAACGATATATCATAAGTGGTACTTATTTTCATTGGTTCCAGCCTTATAGCCAAATGAAATTTTAATTAATGAAATATTTGGATCTTATAAGAAGGCACATCGATTCGAATCGGACTTCATCTCATTTTTTTAAAACTTTTTTTTAAAATTTAAATATATTGATTTATTAATAATTATTAACCTCTGATTGATAATATTTTTTACAATAATTCAATAATAAAAAAAAAAATAATGAAAAAATATCAGAAGTTATTAATGAAATAAAATTTTACGTATTTTTAATTTTACAAAAATGTATATATGTAATTTAATAGGCGTACAAAGAAGTCATGTGTTGTCCATACCAGATTTAATCTTATAATAAAGATTCTTTGGAAGTAGGCAACTATTTGGAAAATCTTTAGAATATTTGGATACGTTTAAGATAAAATTTCCCGTGAAATAAAAAGAGCGGCTATCAAAAAACACAAATGCTAAGAAACTTATGTCTTAATAAAAATAAGAAAAGGAATGAATTATAGCTGTTTAGGAGCAAACGATAAGATTTTCTAGAATGGAATATAATTCATTTTTTTATCTTAAATTTTCCAATAAATTTTGTTAAATTTCTGGCTGAATGTACTATGAATATCAGAATTACATCGAGCTATTTATAATTACACTATAATAATTGAAAAGTAATCAATTATAAAGGCAAAAAAACTACCTTTAAATCGTCTATTATAACAATCTAATTATTTAAGTACAAAGAGAAATTCGATACTATCGAAATATACATTCAACAAAATAAAAAATGATCGTCGAAATAGGTCCATTTGACCACAAGTAATGCTCATTGAAACGAAGGTGTATTTAATTTTTTCCACATTGTTATTTTTTCTAAGCAAAATAACTTATACAAAAAAACCGTTTCTTTATAAGCAATCCTCTTTTTGATATAGAAACCTGAACATTAATACCTTACTAGCCTTTTGTTCATTGTTTTTCTACAAAAACTCTTACTATAATCAAATGTTCTTGTATTATTCCCCCTTCTACTAAACAAATGATTTTAGGTCAAAAGTTCCTGAATTAAAATTTTAATATTACATAAAAATAAATTTGTTAAGACCCCATTACAAAAAAAAAAAAATTACATACATAAAGAAGTACGTGATCGAGTTAAAAATAACCAGGGGTGTGGTTTTCAGCAGAAAACAAGAATTATTTTTGTCTCTCTCATTATCAGGAATATAAAACAATGAAAATTTACGAATATTATTTATTAAATACATAATCTTTGTCTGCTAAAAATATACAAAATTATTTATATCATGCGGATATAATTGTTATTTATATAATTACATCGACATATAAAATTAATTAATTATTTATTTATTTATTAATAGAGCCTAACTACAAGTCTCAAAATCAAATATTTAAGCAAAAAATCTGAAATAAACAAATTAAAGACAAATATACAAGCAACGGATCAGTAGCAGCGATCTCATTTATATATTTTACAAATACACGTTTACAACTTAGGATACGATTCAAAAGCAAGTTTATTGTGCAACAATCTTACCGGTAATACATAAACACACACACACACACACACATTGTGTGTATACAAGCAACGTTTCTCTTTCGTACATGTTTCGTGATATCTGTGTGTTTCGTCCAGTTATTACTTCATACATATTACTATACAGATATATCCAGTTATTATAACCCCAGCTACTAACTAACCAGGACCTATCCAATACAACTCTTTAAGTACGGAATTAAAAGTCGTATATCTAGACTACAAAATACAACTTGTTATCACTGAATTACACACTACGTTAAATCCTAACCAATAATTTTGTAAAATCAATTCGAAATATTTTAATAATAAGGATAATAATAGATAATTAATAAAAAAATATTATGCATTAAAAAAACTCGCACAACGTAACAACTAAATAATAATGTTCAGGTTTTTTATATAATAAATCAGCATAAAAGAATTCTAGTTTGTATTCTTTAAGGGAAAGGAGGCATTCGTTTAAATTTCTTAATTCTACATTTATCACATCACTGCATCTGAGTAACATTTTTACCATGAAACCAGCACTAATAGTGTAAAGAATATCTTATAAATTTTTTTTAACAAATACTGATGAGAAGTAGAAAAAATCTATGTTATAATCGGCCTATATTTTTGGCAAGGATTTTCATTACTGATTCAACCTAAAAACTTTAACTGTACCGCAAATAACAGATTATTTACAGTACTCCATAGCGGAGTGGTCACGTGCCTTTCATCCAAAGGTTCTGGATTCGAGTTCTGGTATTTTTCATACGCTACAAAAGATTCATTTAATTATCATCCATGGGCAACTGCTACAGGGCACCAGTGATAAACGCTATACAGCGTTTAGTATTTACAGCGATCTAGTATTTGAATACTAGATCGTGGATACCGGTGTTCTTTGGTGGTTGGGTTTCAATTAACCACATCTGAGGAATGGCTGACCTGACACTGTACAAGAGTACACTTCATTTATATTCATTCATATCATACAGAGAAGTTAATTTACTGTTTGGTTTTCTCTTCTTCAAATCAATTATAGATACTCTACATATTATTCACTGTTCCAAAGGAACAGATTGCAGATATCTAATTGTGTAAAAAAATACAAAATACTTCGGTCTGACAGAGAAATTATAAATATATAATTTTATATATATATATATATAATTGTGTGTGTGAACACACACTCGTACACCTTTTTTCTTCCCCTGTAATGAAAACAAAAATTAACAGTTTTTCTTGAAAATATAACTTTTTTTAAAATTATTTTATTAAAAAATTTTATCAAAGTAATGTAAATTATATACCAGAAATCGTTTTAAAAAAATAAATTTTTATACAGTTTCGTCAGAAATAAGAAATCTGTGCCAAATGTTATAATAAATATTAAAAAAACAGATTTTTGAGGAAAACGGCAAAACAAAGTTTACCTTTCATACTTACGATATTATTTTGTATTCATTTCTTCATTCTGATTTTTTATAATTCACATTGAATTTAAATTAAAATCTTTTTTTGATTAATTTTTTATTTACATATTTGCTCAATGCTCGTTAAAACTACCATATATCATATGCGACATTTACTTCCTTTTACCTCCTTCCTTCATCCAACATTTTTAATTTTATTACATTCTATTCCTAATGTGTACGTTGCAATCTGTTGAATTTGTCAACAATAAGCAATCGCCACGGTCCAATAAGATGAAGATGACATTTACATTAGGAATAGTCGTTTTGTACAAACTCCAGCCGAGCATTCCTGAGATATGTATTAATTAAACCCCAACCATCAAAGTACCAGTTTATATTTTCTAATATTCAAATCCTTATAAAAGTAATTTACCTTCTCTACGGTTTAACTTCAGAAACTTCGACTTTAAAAATCAGCAATAAAACAACAGCTGTTACGCGACAATTTTTAATTTAAATGATTTTTTTTCTTTTTTGGGAAGCTACAGATGTCATCCCTTTTGGCTCTTTATTACGACAATTGCAGTCCCCTTTCCTTCAAACCATGCAACTTTAACTAGCGACACCTCTGACATTTACATAGCTTCACAATTATATTACACTACTGTTTAAACAAGAGCCGCAACAACTATTATTTTTTAAATAAACAACGGGTTTTAACAAAATTATCCCGAACTACGCTGGTGAACGATTTAAATTCTACATTAATATATCTAGAAAATGATTGAATACGATAAATTTAGCTCTTATAGTACAAATTAACCATCATTATTAAAATAATATAAGAGCTACTAATTTTTATTTGTAAAATTCCATATAAATTTTGTGTGCTTTTTTATTTTTTGTCGGATTATATGTTCAAAACTTTTAGCTAAATGAGATCTCTAGTTCTTCGTTTGTTTAAAGTAAATTTAAACATATATATATATATATATATATATATATATCTTTTGTAGGAAACAATCTAATTGGGAGGGGAAAAGTCAGAATGTCCCTCAAGGAACTCATAAAGGAAAGGTTATGAAGAAATTATCTACAATTCTCTAAAATTAAATATACTTTGAATTCTTAATTAATTAAATTTTAATTAAGTATAACATTCGAATAATCGGAAACAATTACTTACGGTTATATGTAATTGGAAAAGTTGATAAAACAATTTTGTTTAATTGATAAATGAAATCTAAAACTAGTAGAAATTTTATTTACATTTTACGTTACGTATTGATACAGTGGTATCAACATTTTGGTGAGCACTCAACAAAATGTTAATTTTTTTAAAATTTATTTTACAGACTACATTACAGAACATTCGTGAAAGTTTTTTTTTAATAACTGTTTTTATTGCAATGGGGCTGTTTTGAAAGTAAAAATACTTTCATTATTAGAATTTTTAGTTTAAATACTAAAATAAAACATGTTATTTTAAAGTAAAATTAAATATCTTAGCCTATTTTCTACGTATAACATCAACATTGGGGAATTTCGTAGCAATCCACAACCTTTAAATTCATTTCATACTGCTTTGCCGTCATTTCATATAACCAGTGTTTGATCTTATTTCATCACCAATCTAGAATCACTTTCCAACACGAATCATTTTAAAACAGCACACAGAAAATATCCGGAAAAACCAATTCCAAAACCTAAAACCCTTCCGGTAACATGGTCAAAAAAGCCGTCTGGTCGGCTTTTTTGACCATGGATTCGAGTAGGAATAACAGCAACCTATAATTCAACCATATTACGTTTTGAAAGTTTTAAAAATATATTAATTCCCAAATCTGACATAACAAATGGTGAATTAGATCAAAAACGTTAACAAATCTGTCTACCTTAAGTTCTGTTAACCTTCAAAAGAGAAATTATGAGGTGCTAAGCAGACGAGCTTTCGTCTGCTTACGAAGCTATACTAAGTCTGCTTAGGTGCTATACGAAAAAAACTTTCAAGATGCAATTTTTTTTATAGGATGTGTTCATTTTTTAAATTCATACAAGAATATAGATTATTGTAATTGTTTTAACATCGGTAGGGGACCATTAATTAGTAGCATTAAACTACCTGTTCATTCTTTCTTCTGAAAATATAAGCCGTTCCTGTGATTAACAAAATGAAAATGTATAACTTCCAGAATTACCTATACAAAAATTAATATAACAACATAAAAAAATTCTATTTTTTAATTTATTTAACAACTCATTTTCCTCCTTCAGTTCGGGATGGTATCCGATAGTTCTTGGGTTTGACTAAGAAATTCTCAAAAGCGATTTGTGTTTTATGCTTGGTACCTAAAAAAAATGTATCGTTAATATATTCTCACAGATATAAACTAACTGGAATTTTCGTTTATTTTAATTAAAGTATTGTTTCAATATATTTATTTTCATTTCTTACATCATAAATAAAGGATGTCCGACAAAGAAACGGAGAAATTTTCACACGTTCTACTGGTGAAAATAATGAAAAGAAGTTCTATAAACAAAGGTCGGGAAACGTTTTGTTTTCTAGTTACAGCTAGCGAAAGATTTCCCCCGGATTTTAGCTCTTCTAATAAAATGAATTCCTAGTTTAATTTTTGGGTCACAAATTAAGGAGTAACGTTGGTGGTATCTTATGTAATTTGAGCTGGGAAATAGGATAAAACAGGTCCCAGAACTGTAACTCCAGTAGTTTATAAGATATCCGAAGTAAAACACAAAATTCGGTGTCGAAAAACAAGTTTTCTTTTTAGGTTTGCAGTACAATAGCTTTGTTAAATGTGACTAATACATACGGAAGATTTAGTAACAAAACTTGTAGTGAATTTAATTATAAGAAAATTAATGTATATATAGCCAATAAAAACTTTTAAAAATATTTTACGGAAAGATTTTACGTTGGAAAGAGTGCTGTGTACATTGTGCAGGAGGGAATTTCCAAAAATTAAGGAACTGATGTACAGAAAGAATAATACGACTTTCTGTTTACTTTTCATCTGTTTTTTCCTTCAATAAAAACCGGTTTTTAGAAGTTTTTATTTACTTTTTATTGGCTGGAATTTACATTAATTTTCTCAGAATTAAATTCACTATAAGTTTTGTTACTAAATCTTCCGCATTTATTAGTTATTTAACAAATCTATTGTACTACAAACCTAAAAAAAAACAGCTTTTGACACAGAATTTTGTGTTTTATGTTGGATATCTTAAACAGTACTAGAGTTAAAGTTCAGGGATGTCTTTTATCCTATCTCCCACCTCAAATTAAATTAGAAACCCCAACATTACACTTAATTTGAGTTCCAAAAATTACAGTAGGGCTTCTTTTTATTAGAAGAGCTGAAATCCGAGCGAAATCTTTCACTACCCGTAACTCGAAAACAGAGCCTTTTCAGATCTATGTTTATATTAACTTTTTCCATTATTTTCACCAGTAGAACATGTCCTGAAAGTACCTCCATTTCTTCGTGGGAGATTCTGTATAAAGTTAAGACGTTGATAAATTGACTTCTTTTTACTGGGTTTTCAGCTTCTAAACAAATACATAACAAAATAATACGTTTTTGAAATTTAACCTGAAATCGGATATTGATACTAAGAAATTTACGTTTGAATTTGACGTGCAGTTTTTACTGACTTTTATTTAGATAAAAATAGTTTATATTTAACTATGACATCATCACCATGAAAAATCACGGTGAGGGGAAATTAGGAAAAAATATTGCCAACATATACCTTAGAATTTCAACGAGGAAAATATGAAACCAAGACAAAAGTTAATAATAATTAAAAATGTGTGGTTTTGGTATTAAACAACAAATACCGTATTATTAATAAGAATAATATAAAAAAAAAAAAAAAAAACGTAAACGAAGAAGTTACTTATACAACAGTATAATAAAACAAATCTATTAGTATATAAAATTATTTCATTTTCTTCATTGAGTAACATTAAAACTATTAGGTAAAAATAAATGAAGAAAGTGTAGGTGAGTGTACCGAAGAGTCCGGTACATATCCTGGAAGAGAGAAAAAGTGAGGTAAGGAGGAGATTGCATTCACTGACTGCATCGAACACGCAGAGTCAGTCGGATTGCTGATCTCTTCTTATTCGTTGCGGTCATAGGGCCTATCCGTAGGGTTACATAACACGAATTACACAAACGTTTCGACTGCTCTTACTATTTGCTGCTGCTGCTGCCGCCGTCGCCGCTGATGTTGGCTGGATTAAATTTACCTTCTCTTTCAGTTGAACAATCTCTCCACAAATACACCGATTCAGATGAGATAATCTTAAATTACGCTTAAATCACTCTTAATACAATCAACATATCCCGTTACCGAAGATAAAACGAACCGACATATTTACTACTAATTAAAAATAAATAAAAAACACAATTTCATTCATTAACCGGGATGTTAATTCATCTAAACATACATTACATTTGTATACATAAAAAGTTATCTGTAATAAATTTGTTGAAATAATTATCTTCTTTTCCTCGACTGATTTGATGCAACTGTTTAATAACAGAACGGTGTACATTAATTTTAGCTTAATACAATCTGACTACGACGCATGTAAAATGAAAGAAAAACTATCACAGTTGTCAACTCTGAGAGTAATGATGTTCATTATCCATTCCCTCCCCGTGGTAAACAAAATATAACGTTTACTTATAACAACTGAAAATCAACTACATTTCCGGTGGATTCTGCGTGTTGATATGAGATCGTATATTCGGTGCTGTTGGTAAAGTAGGCAAACCGAAAACTACAATTGTTATTCTTCGGAACAGCCGTTCTCAAAAATAATCAAGTCATTTTCAGTACTGAATAGCGACGACTCGTATAAAACCGTCTGGTAGTGGCTACTATACGTACCTATTACGTACGTGTACGTAATACGTACACGTGTATTAGCCTGGGGGCTAATATACGTGGTGACGATACACGGAATGTACTAAAAGTAACTACCATAATTATAACAAGAAATTATAATCCTCAATTAAAAAATTAAATGTATATTACTACACGTTTAATAGACATCAGAGAAAGTATTCAAAGCGCCATTGTTTTGCTATTATGTATTTTGTAGAAGCCTTTATGAAATACCCATCCCACTACTGAAATTTATCTCGATTTATAAAATTAACTAAATTTTCAATCTACAACTTAGGATGGCTCAGATTATTTGGATTTAAAGGAAAACCATGTCAATGACGATCCTCAGAGCAAAAAATGGCGTTAATCGCACGAACATTGTGGCCGTTCAATTATTTTTCGGTACCTATCCGTTCAGTTTGGAAGTCGAGAGTTTTATTGTTCAAGTCCTATTAAAGTCAATTATTTTTACACGGATTTGAATACTAGATCGTGGATACCGGTGTTCTTTGGTGGTTGGGTTTTAATTAACCACACATCTCAGGAATGGTTGAACTGAGATTGCACAAGACTACACTTCATTTACACTCATACATATCATCCTTATTCATCCTCTGAAGTATTATCTGAAAGGTAGTTACCGGAGGCCAAACAGGAAAAAGAAAGTGCCTATCCGTTCAGTAAAAAGGTTTAATCGAGGAAGATCCTAACTTGAAGAACATAGTGTGGCAGCGTTCATCTTTTTGCCAAATATAAGGAAGGCCAACGTCAGACAGGATTGTTTAATACATTCGTTCTCGAAGTGTGCGATAACGCCCCCTTGTGGGCGCTGGAGGCCTTCAGGGGGGCAGTAGAAGACCCCCAATTGGTGATTAAAAAACTCGCCCTTGTTTTGCGTACTTAAACGCCATAATTTTCAATACAGATACTAAAATGAACTAAGTAATAATTGATCGGTTGATATACCCCTGCTGAATTCGTACTTCCAACTGCAAAATCGAAATTTCACACCAGAATTCAAGTAGAAATTTAAGTCTACATTTAAAAAAGGTTATATATTTAACTCGTTGTTCATTGTATACTGTGGCCCACTCTTTACGTTTGAATATCCATTGTATTCGTAAACGGTTCTAGTAAATAGATTTACACATCATCTGGTCCATCCATTTTTCAAAGTAGGTGGTCATGGACCAATCGGGGAAGTAACTGACTTTTTGTCTTATTTGTATTACTGCAAATATAGATCGGAAATCCGGTCGACGACCTTATTGAACCCATTCCTGTCCCTCCTGCTTTACGGTAATCAATCTACAACTGTATATCTGGTTACAGGCCGAAAGGTTTCTATAACCAGCCGTCTATACGGCTTAACATAGTAAGGAAAAAGCGATATCCATTATAACTAATACGCTAGATAGGAGTAATTTGGGTACCGCTAGATATACTCCCGATTTTGAGCGTCGCCTCTTTCGGAGCTAATAGACAAATATACGAGAAGATTAAGCGTTTTAAATATTCCTTCACTATATCTGTTATCGTGAAAGATCGAAATTAGAGAATAGCAATCAACATTCTCGGGTGAATATCGTCAAATATCAAATATGTAGGTGAAAGACCGAAATATTTGGTTATTCGGACCCTCGCCGGTATATACCGACAAACACAAATAAATTCTGGTGGGGGTTGAAACGATAACTAGAAATTAAAAGAAAAAGATCACCCGATACCAATCTTTAAGGTAAATATATTACGAGAAACCCTCGTAAAAAAGGAAATTTAAAATTTAAGCCAGACATAACCTACACTCGCTAACCTAGTCTAACATTAAATATACAAATTATACATTTATTCTACAACACTGGAGGCGACTAATCAAATTTACCACATTCAGCACGCACTTATGGTGAAAGTTGAATAAACATTTTTTTATAAAAAAAATGAATAAAGAGCAAACCATCTGGCAATTTATTTGTATCGTTATTGTTCAACTATGCAGTTAACACACTTTAAACTGACTGGCCCTTTCAATTTACAAAATGGTGAAAATTTGATTAATTTTTTTATAGATGCTGGGAATTTGATTAATCGCCTCTAGTGTCAGAGAATAACATATATAATTAGTATATTTAACTTAATTCGACGAGGTTAGCGAGTGAAACCAGCGTAGGTTATATTTGGCTTAAATTTAAACTTCCTTGTTTTTACAAGGGTTTCTCGTAATCTATTTACGTTAAAAATTAATTGGTATTGGACGATTTTTTTTTTAATTTCTAGTTATCGTTTCGACCCCTACCAGAACTTATCTGTGTTTTTCGATATATAGCAACGAAGGTCCGAATAGGCAAATATTTCGATCTTTCACTGACACATTTAGTTAGTGTCGACATTCACCCGAGAATATCGAAATTTGCCAGGTATCGGTCTTTCACGGTAACATATTCATTACACCAAAAAACAAGAAACTTTTAAACTATAAAACCACATATGTTTTTCCATTCTCATATAACAATTTTCAGCAAAAATAATATTTTATTTATACTTACAAAATCATATTTGTTTTGTCTTGTGAAATAATTTATATTCAAAATCGGTATCCCTAAACCATTACAATACGATTTTAAAACAAAGGGCTCCAAAATAAAAAAAATGGGGGTTATTTTTTATATGACCACCACTTTTCCCACGACTTAAATTTTAACTACGATTTAAATTTTTGCCATGACTTAAAATTTATAGTGAAACATATACGTCATGAATGTGCAGCGTTAATATGTTAAAAAAACCTAACGCAGGATTAATATATGCTTTTTTAAAAGAAGAAAAATCTATTCCTTATAAATTTATTAGAAAATATTAAGAAAACTATTAATAAACGATAAAATTAATTAAAAAAGTCGTAATGTATTATTTACAAGAAAACTAATAACTTAAAAATTATAACAATTCTCACAGTAGGAATCCTTAAAAGACTTCTATTTGTGTCGGATTTTTTTCTTGTTGCGGCGTATTTTTTTAGTACACAGAATTTAATTACAAGTAGTATTAAAACATAAACAATTTAATATCAAGCGAAGAGTCGATCAGTCGAAAAATGTGCGAGCTAGTAAGTATTAATCACATAACCAATAAGATCCAAAATATTAATATACTATGGGATAAAAGGTCACTGACATACTTTTCGACATATCGTACATTATTTACTAAAGTATTACAATACATAGCAGCTATAGGAATGTGCATAGAGACACATTTTAATTCAAAAAGAAACCCTCTAATTATATATATATATATATATAAAACACACACGCACGTGTACATAAAATACTATAAATATGAAGGTTTAAAGTTACACTAAACCCTGAAAAGAAGCCTTACGGGATGGATAACTTCAATGCTGATCATAGGGTAGAGAACAGAATACTTGGTCATGTAATCTTGTATTAATTTTCGTTTCTTTTTTTTGAACTTAAAACAATTGTTGAGTTATGTAACTTACAAAACTGTTAGTAACCTAAAAATATCAATACAAGGTTAATATATGACACAACACCAACACAGTATCAACTGTTCTTAGTACTTAATAAACCTTTGTTCAAATAAATGTTAGCCTCCAACCGCTAGTAAGGAAGAAACAGGAGCAATCAATTTTTAAACAACATTCTCATATTGCAAATAATTACGAAATATAGTTTCTAATAGTAGATTTATAACACACAAAAAAAAAATGGCTACTGAAAATCTCCTAAAATTGAATGAAATCTGTACAAAAAATATAAACACTGAATTTATAAAAAAAAATTGATAAAACAAGGGTCTTCTCGATGTAATACTTTCTCCCTCAAGAAAAAAATTATTAATCCAAATAATAATTATTTTCTCCTTAAGTTTAATTTTCAATTAAATATTCAGCTCTTATTTTTTTTAACCCGAATACCCCAAAAGAAAAGTTAATGTGTGATGTGTTTATGCTCTAGTAATTCGAGAACGACTACAACCGTTTTCATGACATATCATCATCATGATTAAATTGTTCGCTCTTTAAATTACAATAATTTTAAAAAAAAATAACCAACCAAAATAAAAAATAATATATATCTTTATATATATATTTCTTGTGTGCGTGTGTATGAAAGTGAACTCCTCCTAAACGGCTGGACTGATTTTGATGAAATTTTGTGTGTATGTTCAAGGGGATTCGAGAATGATTTAGATTTACAATTTGGTCCACTGGAAAATGTTTTTTTAATTAGTTTTTTATTTATAAGTAGTTGTTGATTTTGGAATGTTTCACATTGGATCCGGCAGACTGCACTACCATCGCAGTATCGAATATTCAATAATATTCTATTTTAATTTTAGTTTGTCCCGACAGTTGGTGCTGCGATCAAATTGAGAAAAATAATTTCGTAATTTTGTGTTATTATTGTGTTACAAAAAATCGCGAGAAAACAGTTTTTTTTAATAAATAAGAGGCTAATAAATCAGATGGAAATGTAAACAAAGGAAAACCAATCAGATCAATGCAAGATGGCCGCTGTCAAACACAAAGAGCCCGTATGGCCGTTGCCAATGCAAATAAAATCACAACTGATTAAGTAACAAGTAGGCAGCACTGCGATCGCGTTTAGAATTGTGCGCGTATTGACAAATATTATATTATTATTTATTGAAATAACGTTTTAAAGTGTAATTAAAAAATATACATTGTGTAAATTTGTAAGGTACAGTATTGAAGTGAAAATGTTTTTTTAATTTATTTATGTGTTGTTGATCTTGGATGGTTAAGGTTCACAACTGGGCCCGGTAGGCAGCGTGTGGGTCCGGTAGGCAGAGCTACGATCGCGTTTAGAAGTTTTTTTTTTAATGTTTGGTTTCTCAGTCAAACCTGGTAGTTGGTGCTGCGATCGGATTCTAGGATTTTTTTTATTTTGTTGCTTTTTCGCATATCAGTTACTTGCGTCGTAGCTTAGTGTTGTTCGAACATTAAAATTCGTATTTAGAGAATAGTTTGAATTAAATCCGATAGGTAGTGTTCTGACAATTGGAATTATTTACATTCTGAATTTTATAAAGTTAAAGGTGAAATTTTATAAGGTTCCGTAATGTTTTGTAAGTTTCTTAATGTTCAGTATTAATTGTAATGATTTTGCAGCCACAACACTTTTCGTTAAAAAATTATTTTCCACCGAATACTGTGATTAGAGAGTGGTGTGAATTAAATCCGATAGGTAGTGCTGTTGTTTTGCCATTTGGATTTATTTACGTTCTGACTTTTATAAAGTGAAATGTTAAATTTTGTTAAATTGCTAATGTTCAGTTTTTTTAAGGTTTTATGAAACTTTCAATTGTTGTCATTTAATCTGTATGTATACTCAGATCTAGCAATAGCGAAGCATTGCCGAGTCTGCTAGAATCACGCGCTTATTGAGAATATTATATTATATTATTATTATTTATTGAAATAACGTTTTAAGTTTAATTAAAAATGTAAATTGTGCAAATTTGTAAGGTGCAGTATTGAAGTGAGTATTTTACATGATTTTTCATGAATTTTAATGATGTATACACGTGTAATAACAATCAACTTAATCTACAAATTTAAATTGTCAGTTCTCATTTGATTCTATGCAACTTATGAAGTATTGAACGGCTCTTTGAAAATAAAAATTTAATTTTGTAAAATAAATTATAACATTTATAAAATTAAAATATAAGTTACTTATAATATAGTTTAAAGTATATTCAAAAAATTGAATTTATAATGTTTTAGCTGATTAATTTTATAAAAACTTTTCTAAAATTATTTTTAATTTACAATTATCTAACATTTGGTAAAATAGATGTTAAAATAAAGAATGAGAAAAATTCCTACTAAAATTTTAACTACGTTCCCTTTTTTACAGTGCTTTAATTTTTTTATTAATTGATTAATTAAGCTGTTACATGGTTATGAAACATCAAAATTATTAAATAAAAAAAAAAATATGTAGGAGGTACTTTTTTAGAATGATGTTAAGTGAAAATTAGTAGTAATGTGGATGAAAATTTATTAATTACACTAATTATTAATTTTACGACGTTTCGATTTTTTAATTCAATTTTCATCGGACATCTCAATGTTTAGTGAAAATAAATATTAACCATACTACACATAATTAATCTATAAACCCATTACAATACTACAACAATCACAAACTGATAATATCATACTAATAGTCATTTTAAAGAAATATAGAACACATTCCTGCTAATTTTAACTTAATTAAGTTACTTATATTTATGTGTGTGCATTTTATTACAGAATAATGCCGAGTCAGGACAACGTCTGTCGGGTCCGCTAGTATGTACATATAAAACAAAAAAAAATAAATAGCGAAAAAAATATTATTTTCCTAAAGAGACAGATGAATATAAATTAGTTATAAAGAATTGATACAGAGTGAGAATAAATCTGTATGAGAATTTATTTATACAGTAATATAGAAAAATATAAATTAATAAAACAACAAAAGCGGGGGTTAAATTCAAAAATTATATATATATATATATATATATATATATATATATCGACTTTTGTTTGTGTGGCAGGAACAGAATAAAAAAATCGATTGATAGGCGGCGGTGACATTCTCAAAATTTTCTATAGCCGTTCTCAAGGTAACAAACAGCCTATGCAAAACTTATTTAACAGAGTGAGGCGTGAAGTAGTTTCCCGTTGTCATCTTCAATGAGCCGCACTGTTGCACATGGCCATTTCAAGTCCACCATTTATAGTATTGAAAGATGTTCAATTCTATAAATGATACCTTCACAGATTTACCACAGGACTAGTTGCATAATGAACATCATTACTCGTAGACGGAACAATTCTAACATTTTTTTAATATAAAATGCTTTGCATAATTGACAGTCATCAAAAAACGGGAGACGGATAGTGTAAAACAACATATAATTATCTTTTTGTTGAAAAATTATGAATTATAAATATTGCTTATACTTTATAAGGGAAATTAAATAATAAGAGAATTATTCAGTTTTAAGTAAAAAAAAAAAGAGGCATGAACATCTTTGTAATATTTTCATAAATTTTTAATTATTTAAAAAAATACTTTATCTACTTCACTTAAAACACACCTGGAATATGATGACCAGCAATCGAAAATGCTGTTTTAGGTAAAAAAAACCTGCACGAAGGTAGATTTTTAACAATCTGTCAGACCAAACAAAAGTTAAGTAGAAACAAATCTGGTCGTAATAAACATACTAATCCACGTAAGCAAACCGTAAATTAAGTTATTACGATATACAAGTTTGCGAAAGCCAAGTGCGGTGTAATCATTATTAATACAATTATAATTAATAGAAATAATCATTAAAATTGCAAAAAAACAATTAAATAAATTAATACATATTAAAATGAATACATAATTTAAAATATATTTGTACTAAGTCAATAGAAAATCTCTAAGGAAACGGAATGAAATTGATAAAAACAGAAATAAAAGAAAAGAGAATATAGTGTATAAGTTTGATGCCACAGTATAAAAGTTTGTAGGCGACCTGACAGCAGTCGTTAATAAAAATACGAGCCATGCTAATGAATAGCAAGAAGAACCAATGCCAGGCTTACTACGACGGAATGTAACGATTGAAACGATTTCTTATATACGTACTAATTCAGCCGAAACATAGAAGATTCTCAGCACTTCAAGCAGCAATTCGTTCTGATCATTAAAGAAGCTGTTATAAAATGAACATCTTTAATCTCGGTGCAAGTAACTCAGCAATACCAAACCCATAAAAAAGAACGGGGGCAAACGATGCAAAACAACAAATTAATTGATTTTTTTTTTTGGAACTAAAAATATATTACATATATAAATATAGATATTGTATGAATTCATTCCGACAAATAAAACGCTGTAAATTAGATTAATTGAAATGATTTGAATATTTTTTTTTTACATTAAAAGAAATCTTTGTTTTCATAAATACGGAATCAAACACTGTTAATGATATCAGCTAAATAAATCAATATCGATCAAAGCACATTAACAAGTTTATAATAATAGTTATTAACCCAATGCAACCTTACAACAAAAAAAAAACTGATTATAAACAAGTATTATGCCGCCGAGAAACCCCGTTATAAAGATTATTATAATTTATTTCTTCACCATCTTTTTTGTAAAAAAAAAATAAATAATAATAAAAATAATAATTTACTAAAAAACAATCTACATAAAAAATAGTGTTTGCCGTAATAAGTTTTGATTCATAACGTTAACATTCTACATTAAGTTTCAACGGCAACGTAATTATTAAATCAGTAAAAATGGAATTATTTTGAACTTTTCTAACCAATATGAAAAAATACATTAAAATACAAAAGTACGATAAATATTTATATAAAACTGTATAAAAATACTATAATTTCACGCGTCATCCTTCGCTACTGTATGTCCTGTTATCTATTTCGTACAATATTGTAAAAGTAAACGATATCTATCTCGCTGAAACAGTGTTACAATTATCACACTAAATTCAGTTAGCAAAATCAAATGGAAAACTTAACAAATTTCAACGATAAAATAATTAAATAAATAAATAATATTGAATAGGAAAGGAAAACTATTTGGCATTTATAATGAAATGCAGGTTGCTACAAATCAGCCTAGTACTTAATGGAAATATTGATATCCAAAAAAATCTAATTTTAGAAGAAAGGAGACACCCACACACACAAGTAATATCTTCGATTCGACTGAGCCAGACACCGTTTATCAAACCACATCGCGTGTGAAACGAACAGACGAAATGAAAAGCTGGAATTTCACATTTGTATCTGATGAAATTTTTACTATTCTGCCAACAAGTAAAGTTTATAACAAAGCAAACGAGCATGCCGTCAGTTTTTTTCGTATTCTAATGAAAGCACAAAAGTGAATGTAGAAATTAATAATAAAATACTATATACGCTGATGATATAACGTTTATAGCGATTACCTTAGAACGTTTGTCGCTGTTTATAAACAGAATGTCATCCACGTGCGAGAATTATGGCTAAACAGTGAACTGAATTCTTAAATGATCAATCATATAAGCTGTTAAAATATTAGACATGATGGTCTACTTGTGTAAGTAATTACAAATTAAAGCGAGTGAAGAATTTTAAGTAAGATACTAGTAGGTCGTTATATAAATGAAAATATAAACTGCCCACTCGAAATAAGGTATAGGGTACAACAAGCTAGAGTTACTTCTTCTTCTTCTTCACCACTTTCACGGGGACTACGTAGCCTTGTTCCGCCACCCATCTTTTCAGAGGTCTTCCTCTATCTATTTTCTATCTATTCTACAGGCGTTCTTCTGACATTCTATTAATGTGCGCATACTAGTTGGATTTATACCGCTTAATGGTCTTTAACAAATGAAATATCTCTAACATAATCCCCAGTTCTTCATTCCTCTTCTTGTCCAACATCGGTATTCAGTTGCTGTTCTAAAAAAAAAACCTCTATGTTGCGGACTGTATTAAAAAAAAAACCTTTCTCTTCGTTGTGACCCAGTTCTGATTATCATTTAACAATACAGGTGTTGGCAAGTTTTTTAATTTAAAATAAAAGTTTTTTATTTCTTTTTTTCTTTGGTGGCATCTGAAGGATAATGCACATAATAACAACTCTCGCATCGACTGACTCAAGCACAACATCGAAGACGGAAATATCCCGCGTAAGTGCAGCGACCATCCGATAAGTAGCAACTAACATGAAAAAACGCGTTAAGGCATTTCCAGCATTTATTGTGTGAAAAATAAATATAGTTTTTGTTCGCCTACAAGATACAGTAGATTATATTATCTTAACAAAGATTATTGGGTTGCGTATCTTTGGACTGGGTTTGTACTATGCCAAGCGATTGGCCAAAAAATAAAATAATTGTTAACAATTTATCCTCTTGATATTAAGAGATTAGCTCAACTTCATACACACGATGAGTAATTTTGCTACACCTAAGTTATCGAAGATATTAGTAGCAGCCGTGTAGGACACTGATTGCAGCATCAATTTCAAAACTGACACGGCAATGCGGTCATCAAATTCCTATCGAATTGTCTAACGTAAAAAAAAACTGCTGCATAAAAAAACTTTTCGCATCAAAGAAATTATGATTACAGATTATAATTCAATGTAACAGAAAACAAAACGCCATCTAGATCGTATAATATATATAAATCGAACCGTAATTCTAAATTAACGTTAATGTTACTAACACTCAACCAAATATTACCTGAAATTAACTCTAGATATCAAGGAGACCTCATAAGTTTATTGAATGCACTATAATTAATAGTTAACACTATTTGTAAATAACAATGAAGGATTTCTAAGCTAGCCTATAACACAATTAGCCACACCCTGAATTATTTCATTCTCAATAAAGAAATAAAAATAAAAACGCAGACATAATAAACAATAACAATAGAAATTTTTCCAGTTAATAACAATAAGATATAATTAACCGTTATCAAACGTAAATAATAATAATTATTACTTGAAAAAATACTGGGTGTCATATTTTATTATTGGATGATCATATATCCTATTAACTTAATTATAAGAGAAGGCAAACATTTAATTAGTAGAAGGAAACAATGTAAAAAAATTTACAAACCTAATGAAAATAAATTTTAAAACATTAAGAAATCAAAAAATAGTTTTTGTAAAAAAAAATTCAAATAAATTATTTAGTAATTTGCAAAAAATGTTATTTATAAATGTTAACAACATTTTCATTTTAACAGTCTTAACTGCCACATTGGCATTAATGCCCTACAATAATCTTCATTAAAATTAATAGATATTCAATATACAAAAAATTACAGCAAATTTTAATACCATCTACCAATCTCGCCTGATAAAATTTGCACACTAGCGTGCTACACGGAGACAAAAGGTACTATCGAGTTGGGCGTGGCAGCACGTAATAGCTAAACCCCCCTCTACAAACGTGCGATAATGCGTTGAAAATCGTTTACCATTTTTTTTTTTTTCAGTAGCAGTTAAAATGGAGTCGAGTACGGCCAATATATGTCAACACGGTTAAAACAGCGCAAAGTGATCGAATTTTTAACAGCAGAAAATGTGAATCCTACGAATATTTTTCATTTTTTAAAATCGGTTTACGGTAGATAAACTGTTGATAGGAGTACTGTGAATAGGTGGGCGTTGAAACTTTGCGAATGTGAAGCTGATAAAGCGACAATTGAGGACGTACCTCGCAGCGGACGACCAGTTTTTATGACCGACAAGAAACACCGAAAGGAGGTGGACGATTTGCTTCAAAGTCACCGGCAAATCACCCAGCAATGCATCGCTATTAAGTTAGGCATATCTAAAAAACGAGGAGGCCACATTATCGAGCTATTGGGTTACCGTAAAATCTATGCACGATGAATACCGCGCGAACTCTCTGATGGCTCTCTGTAAGCTGAAGTTTAAGCCTATTCCGCATCCGCCATACTCGCCGGATTTAGCTTCGTGCGAATTCCACTTCTTCCCTCATCACACCTCATCCACCGAAGATGAGGTGAAGGAAGGTGTGGCCACTTGTATCCGAGAAAGACCACTAGAATTTTTCAGTGACTGAATGCAAAAACTTGTCACAGTTGGGAAAAGTGTATCATTGTAAACGGGGATTATACTGAAAAATAAATACTGCATTTTGTAGCTAAGGTATTGTAATTTTACTCATTTTTTATTTAATTCCAATATCTGTTTTCATTCCCATATATGTGCAAAATTTATCAGCCCAGCCTTGTAGAACTATCCAAAGATGTTAACTCAATATGTTTTACTTATTTATTTTTTCTTTTTATTTTTATTTTCAATATCAAAAATTTGGAAGACACTTTACAACGATGTTGTTTTTTAATACTGATTTAAAAAATCCTAATAAACAATATCTAAAACCATTCCATGTTTTGAAATAAAAACAACTGTTCGGTTTTTGACCGAGCGAAGCGAAAGACAGACCTGTTTTAATTCGATCTTCTGCCACTATGTTTGTGTATTGTGATGCAGTTACGACCAAATGCATTTTCCGATTTTAAAAATTTTGGAATAAGAATTTTTGTTAGGTCTAACAAAGACTATGTGTAACAACTATCTTTTATAAACATTTTCGTTTTAAAATCCAAAACGGGATTAACTGCAACTGATTGCGGAAGGTTTAGGCAATGTTAAAAATAATATCCTATGAACTATTTCTAGTGACATCAGAGATCACTTGACTAAGACTATCGAAGAGATAGTTTCACTAAATAACCAAATAGTTTTTGATTCCGTTTTTCAAGTTTTTTTTTTTTAATTATATTATTTACAATAAAATTAATTTTTAAAAAGTAATATGCACAAGCAGCATTCAGGCAGGACGTGATTCGGTGAGTTAAAACTACCGGAGTGCTTTCCAAGTGTACTGTTTTTCTACTTAGGCAAAACGACGTAAAAGTCATACGTTCTTTTGTTTAAAACAACGTATAGCTGTATTTGCATCAAAGTAAACAGATTAATTGCCATTAAGTCGAGTATTTTTAGCAACACTGTAAACTTTGTAATTTATCTTTATTAAATTTAAGTACCAGTTTCCACCCTTTCTTACTTTCTCAGTCTGAGTAAGAATAACTCTTAAGTGAAAGAAATCACATAACCACAAAAATCGAGAATTTTCAAAACGGACAAATAAATTTATTTCATTACTTAAAGGTTCAAATTTTGCCAGAGATATTTTTTTTATTTTATTAATTATAATCTAACAATGAATAGAGATTGTATACGGATCAGAAGAAGGAGAGCGACTTGATAAAATACTCGCGGGAAAAGTACAGGTGAAATCCCCGCAGTTCTAAATTTCGTTTGGTCGCTCTATATTGCACTGAAGAACATTCAAGCCCTCCCTATGGAAATAAGTTTTTTTTTTTTTGGCGTACAACGAAGTAAACACAGCATAAATGGAAAACACCTATGACATTTGCTAAAGGCGAAATAAAACCACAATGAATAATAATAATATAAAACCACATTAAAAATTTTAATTAAAACAATAAAAATTACAATCTGACATACACCAAACGGAGTAAATAGCTGAAATATAGTTAAGTTAAAATTAAATATAAACGGACAACCCTAAAAAATTCTAAAATATTCGATAATATCGTCTCATTGTTTCCTAAGATTGTTTCTTGATGTTACGTAAACTGAAAAATAATCTAAAAATAAACAACACACTTGCAAACAAATTTGCCTCCAAAGTTCGTATAAGATCAACAGCATTTCCCATCCGTGGTAATTTTGCTCACTAAGAGGTTTGGCCTAGAGGCTAATAAATCTAGTACCTACAGAGGAATGGTCTAATCGAATAAACGTTTGATGGTTTGGACTTCCTTGGTCTTGGGGACGGAGGGAGAGCGAGCAAAATGTTTCGCTCTGAAACTTCTGGATCGGCAGGGGAGAAAAGGGCTTCTTTTTAATTGAGAGATATACCGGGAGTTTCTGTATGAAGTTGCTTCGTTCAACTATCATCGATGACGTTGGAAAAACCAAACTTTGTACGGTTCTTTTTACCCTCAAAATTTATTCAGATATCCGTAAAATTAAACAATCATTAACTGGCATAATGGATCTAATCATGCGGCTGAATTATAGCTAGATAGTTGAAAAACCAGCCAAGCCGCCTAAGGAAATTGACGTGAGGATGGCGGAAGCATAATTGAATAGGGACAGATAAGGCAGTACCCACCATTAAGCTACTTTATTCCATAACGAATTATAAATTACTTTAGCTTTAATTATAAGTTATTGATAAGGATCGCTAACTAATTTTCACACTACTAAGAGTTCACAGGAATATATTCCTGGTCTACACTGTAAGGCAACCCAAGTGGGAGTTGCCGGAAGAAATGCAGATTACGTTTACATAAAAAAAACCCAATGAACATACCCAATAATCGTTTAACCTATTTCATTTTCACCATAAGTCTCACTGACGTTTAAGTAATAAAAAGAAAAAAAAATTAATCTGCATGCAGTCTATAAATCTACACGCAGTCAACAATTAGTTATTTTAAAGTAATAAAAGAATTCTACTAAGATTAAAAAGTTAGAAAAAAGGAATACCACAGAGCAAGGAAAATAGCTAGGTGGTAGAGTTCATATATGTTAACTACCTTGGCCCGGCTACTGTATGTAACTATGGTATGCATGCAGTCTGAATTTATTTAGCTTAATAAAACATGTGTCTGATGCAAACAGCATTCTACATCGATAACACGATTAATTCGTTACATACATAAAAAAAAAAGTTAATAACTGCATTCCATTAATCAACGATCTGTCCTTCAAATTTGATAATACTTGTAATTAATACCTACGAACACCGGCGATAATAATTTAATTTTAACTGGAACTAGAATTACGTTCTAATTAAGTTAAATATAAATCTAATTCAGGTCGAAAATTAACAAGTAAACTTTAATTAACTTTTATAATTAATTTAAAAAAAATTCAGATATATGAGTCGGAGCCAATAATTACAGTTTTTACAGATAAATCGAAATAAATTTGTTTGCTTTTTTTACGGGTGTTATCTTATATGTCATTAAATTTTCCTTTAGAATAACTAAAAATTTGAAAGGAAAAATCCAATCATTTTTCACAAAAGACAACAGTGAAAGGAGTCCAACTAGAAGATTCTTATAAAAACATTACTCGGCTTAGCCAAGATGTTATGCGATGTCGATCACGACCCCCCTCAAAAGGACTTTTCTCTCGTAAAAGAGTAATGTAACTTGCATATCTTTTAACATATGTAATAAGCAAAAATTAAATTTTTCCTGGTTGTAAATTTAAATTCTCAAAATCCTGCAACACATGGGAAATTTAGATTTTACAGTCAGCAGTAATCAGTTGTTTATATTAATTGAAGTTCATTTTTGTCGAGAATAACAGCATTTAAGAACAGAAAACAAAAATGCCTTAGGATTAGTGAAAAAATAATAAGGATATTTCTGCCAAAAAGAATTCGATGCGAGATTACATAATTATCTTAGTATCAAGCCATCAACATTTGAATAAGCTGAACAAAAACTCTGGAGGCACAGGAGATGACCTGGTAGGCCTACAATTAGTTGCATCACATAAAATAATCTGTCTCGAAGACGTAAAGATCCTGAAGCATCAAACAGAAAGGCATAAATTAGGCTGGAAATACACAGAAAAAATGTACGAAAGATTCTTCTACACGAACCTAGGATTAAGGTTAACGGTCAAAATAAGTTTATGCATTTCGGGAAGATATTTTTTTTTTGACAAAAACAATTTGAATTTTGTGTAGTATTCATTATCCTTTGCGAAGCAGATGGTAATTCATTTTTCTAGCTCAGATATACAGTCCGATGAAGAGTCAAATTGATGGCCTAATAAATTATCACATTTTAGTTTAATGAGATTAGTTTATTTTAAGGGATTTAAGACGCGCTTAAAAAAATAATTTACTCGGGTAATATAGTTAGTTTTAAATCTGAAACATCTGGCGTTCTTTCTTTATTCTACTCGTATACTCTGCAACCACGTACGAACCGAGCAAAAATATTTCCTAACATCTTTTTCTCAACCCGTTCATATTTTCCTGGATCTGACACTTGGGCTTCCTCCTCGTACTTCCCATTTGTCGATTTCTTTCAATAATTTGGTACACACACAAATCAACCCGAAGTGCTTCATTCAATCATCTCTAATATGAATTACGCTCCAAATTTTACCTACTTATGACATGATCAGTTCAAGTTAGTCTAATGAACACCACTTCGAAACCGAATAATATATACATAAACTGCAACCAAGCTTTCGAAAAAGTCAACTTATAGCTTCCACGCACAAATATCATATATTTTCAAGTTAAAGTAGTTAAGATTAAACGAATAAGTTGACGATCTGCTGTAAAAAAACTTATTTCTAAAATAATTAAATAATTTCCCCTTGAAAGAAATACTGAAAAAAGAGAGAGAAGGAAATAATTATAAAAGAAAAAGGTGAGAGAATCGGAATTTCATTCAATCATTCAACAATACACTATGAATGATCTAAAGATGTAGCAGAGAAACCTAATATAATCGAATATTTTTTTAACAATTTTTGCATAAATAACGAACAGGTAGAACAAATTTTTTATTCTACTCACAAACGAGAAACGTACCAGTAATATAAAACTGCTATTATTATTGCAACACTAGGTTACGGCAAGGGACAGAAACGATCGTTTACGTATAGCAGCGAACCGTTTTTTTGCAATTATATATTCCGTTCTTTTATACGTTTAAAATAAAATAAAAATCAACTTTTCTCAGAGCTACTGCGTGATATTACTTCTAAATGAATAAAAAATTCGGCAAAAATTCTAAGCTAAAATTCATTATTATTTTTCTTTATTTCAAAATAAAAGTATTTGTTAAAAAAAAAGAACTTCGCTAAAATCTTAAAATCCTTTCTTTTTTAATTAATTTCTCATTAAGATGTATTAATTTTATAGAAAATAATATTCGGTATCTTTATTTTTCAATTAAATATTAACGTAAATTAAACCGTTATAAAATTAGTTGGAAAATTCGATTATTTTAAATTTTAATCATGATTACCGATCTCCAAAGCGGAGTGGTAGCGTCTCTCTTTCATCCAGAAGATCCTGTATTTGAACCCCGATGAAGCTTGGCATTTTTCAAACCTTAGAAAAGTCAATACATCATCATAAATAAAAGTTAAGTGTGAGTTTAGCCTGAAATTATTACAAGAATAAATAGATTATTACCAAATCAGCCATGAGAAATAGCCTATTAATACTTGTAATATACCTAAAAGGATAATACAATTAAACAAACACGAGTTTTTATTTACGCGTCTAAACCAACAAACATGTGTCTTTATCGGTATTTTTTTTTTATTATTCAGGACCGACAATCAAAACATTGCATCAAGAAACAATTCGGCCGTAAATAATTTCTGCAACTTGTTCTGGGTGATATTTAGTACAAAGAGCAAGTTTAATTGGTGTAAAAGATTTTTTCCCAAATCTAGCGATCCGTTCAAAGATGGCGGGGTTACAATCATCGTTGAAGAATCACATGGCTAATTAGTATGTTTTTACGCTGCACTGGATTTATCTATACTATGTACCTTCTTTAAGTAATTTTATAGCGACGGAGAATCATAAAAATGTTGACGGTCACGAACGGTGATGAGGGTTATTTTAACTTCCTTCATGTCTTAGGAAAATAGGAAAAATAGCACTAATATTACAATAATAAAAGTTACCTCTGTTCGTTTTCAAATGAATGATGAATTTTATCACGATTAACTCATAAATTTCGTTAAAATTTCTGCATATGTAGGTTTCAAAAAAATTATCCCCAGTTAAGGAATAAATAAATCGATCAGAAGAAAAGCCGAAAAAACTTCTCTCCAAATTTAAGTACAACTGGTCAAAGTTTACATACCTAATAAGAAGAATATGCTAAATATCTATTTTTCTTCTTCATCACGTACCATCAACGTTAACGAAAATTGGCAAACATCAAGGCTATATGAATTTTAACACGGCTATTCTGAATAGTTGGCTAATGCTACAGTTAAACTTATCATCTCTTACCTAGGTTAAGATTAATGTAATCATCCGGAGGTCCCGGGTTCGAATCTCCGGTCAGGCATGAATTTTCACACACGCTACAAGTCATTCATTTCATCCTCTGAAGCAATACCTAACGATACACCGGAGGTTAAAAAAAGGTTAAAATAAAAAAAAAAAAAATGTTGTTACTAGACTAATGGCCGGATGATGGTTAGCAATTTCGATGATCATATACTACAAGTGTCCCGTAAGTTTCCATACAAAGGAAAAGTTAAACATATTTTTATGAAGGTCATGATGTATCAGTAAAGGATATAAATATAGATCATCATTACAAGCGTAGCTGATGTACTCTTGTAATGGCGTTGATGATACGTTCCTTGAGATGATTTATATTTTGTATCTTTTCATAAAACACTATGGTCTTTATTTATAAATTTGTTTATTTTTCCTGTATATGGAAACTTATGGGACATCCAGCGTGTTACACACGCCGTATGGTACAAGATCCAAGCTTAAAATCCAATTAAAGTAAATTATTTTTAAACTGATTTGAATTTCTCCTATCCGTTAGAATATTTGATTGTTAAGGTTTAATTAACGACATTATCAAGGAATGATAACCAAGAACAAATTGCCGAATTATAATTGTGCTTATATTAAATTATGATGCGATTCAACTTAATTTGAAGGTCGATTTCTAGAGTTATGATATAACAATTAAAGAGATTAATAATTCATAATAGTTATCGTAATTTATTAATAGGCGTTTTCATCAGACGACGTCTATGATGTAGACAACACCTACGGGTGCTGACATTAGAAGGAACTAGCAATGAGTTTGGATATGCTTTTGTTTGTTTGTACCTGTGTTTATAATTAAAAACAACACCTATTTATACATGAAATAAATATCAAACGGTTAGTCATAATCGTTAAAATTATAAGTCGGAAATCAAAGACATTCTTTACGGGAAAGAATCATATACATCGCGTAATATATGAAAAAATATTTTTAACTAAAATATGGTCAGTATAGCGTATTATTAGACAACTTGTGAATAATTACCCATCCTTGCAAAGGAATCTAGGCTTTCAATGCCTATTAATTTGGTATGTTATGAGTTGAAAATGGCTTAGAGCAGATGTTACTTTCTCAAAAAAAAACAAAAAAACACAAAACCTGATGTGGGCACCACATGGCTTCCTTGTACGCCTATTAAATTACATATACACTTTTTTTTTTTAAATGAAAAGTACATAACATTTTATTTCTTTAATAACTTCTGATATATTTTCATTTTTTTTATTGTTGAATTATTTATCGGAAACAGTTTTTTTACAATCGGATGTTAATAATTATTAATAAATCAATAAAAAAAAGTTAAAAAAGAAAGGAAATGAAGTCTGATTCGAACCGATGTGCCTTCCCCTTATAAAATCTAAACATTTCATTAATTAAAATTTCATTTGGCTATAACTCTCTGGAACAAATGAAAAAAAGTACCACTTATGCACCGTTGAAACGCTCTCAGTGAGGGCTTATTACTGCAGTTAAGAAAAAGTTCAAAATCCATATTTTTTGGATTTTGGATTTTTTTTTGGAAAATGTTGGTTCAGTCGACTGCAATCAAAAGGGGAGGTGCACAACTAGGTGTTACACAGTTCTAAATCCAGAATTTCAACATCCTGCGGATAATCGTTTTTGAGTTTTGCGAAATACATAGGTAAAGACGTCACGCCGAAACTAGTCAAAATGGATTCAGGGTGGTCAAAATAGGTAGTTCCGTTGAAATCTAGAAACCGAAATTTTTCGGGATCACAATACTTCCTTTATTTCGTACAAGGAAGTAAAAATATGTAATAAATATATAAAAAATATATGTAATTTAATAGGTGTACAAGGAAGTGATGTAGTGTCCACATCACATTTTTCTAACTTACATTTGGGAGGCCAACTTACTTGAAAAGAAAACCATTACAAAAAAAAAAAAAAAAGCTAACAAAAGGTGATAAATCGGCATATTGATAAAAATAAGAAAACAAATGCTGGTAAATTACCTAAATGGATTGGTTACTAATACTGAGAAAAAGCTAATGCTTTTTAAATTTAGAAATATTAATTGTTAATTATATACGGTATTATTTCTGTAAAATATAAAAATCAACAGTTTTGTTACATTTAGTTCTTGATTTTTCCGTGAAAATAGTTTGTATATCAGAACGTCATAAACATTGTTACGCAATGAAAATCAAATACTACATAAGCGATAATAATATAAACAAATAAGCAATATCTTCAAAACATCTACGTAGACTATATAATTTTTTGTTTCACAAATATTCCTTTAAGTTATCTAGAAAAAACGGTACCAGGAGAAAAACTTCTATAAATAAAAAGAAATGAATCATCAAAATAGGTATATTTGAACAAAAAATCATTTGGATCGAATAGAGAGCTTTCCTAGAGACCTTTTTTATTTGTAGTCTGTTAAAAGTCTATTAGGAAAAAAGTTGAAAAATTTTTGCAGGACTTTCCCGGCAATGTCCATCAATTATGATTACAAAAAAAATGATTTAAGCATCAATTTTTCCAAATTTAAAATAAACAATTGTTTGATTTTAGGAGCCTCATTACTCTGTGGGAAAAAAAATGTAGTTAAAATTTATTTACAAAGAAGTGATTCCTAAAAAAACAAAAATTAATTTTAAAATATTGAAAAAATAAATATAACTTTTATGGAAGTAATGAAAAAAAATTTCTTTTAATTTTGGAAATGTAGTACATGTAGGTGTCAAAGCTACTTTAATTTAAATAGTCCTTTAAGTAATGAAGAAAAATACAAAATAAAATTTTTAATAATAAAGATTAAAAGAATTAAGAGCCACAAGCATATTTTTTAAAGGTGGAAGATAAATTTTAAGTAAACATTTCTCTAAATCTAACATCCCCTTCAATAGAAGCAAAAATAATAAAATTAAAATTTTCAAAAAACGTTTCATTCCGGATGTCAATAATTTAAAAAAATCTAAGTGGACATCACATAACTTCCTTGTACGCCTATTAAATTATATATATACATTTTTTCTGCACTTCATTTAAATTTATTTCATTTGAAAGTGAGATACGATCCTCCAATTCTAAGTTAATAAAAGTTAAAGTTAATTCTCTAGTTAACAATTTTTTTATTATATCTTTCTAGACTTAATAGCAGTGCAAGTGACCCCAAAAAAATACTTTGCAGTCAATATTGGCGGTGGGGAAACCGATCAAAGCTTAAAAAGATCGATTTTTTTAATTATTAAAACGTTTTTTGGTTTATTTTCATGTATCACTATTTTTACAACTTTATTGTCAGTTTTTTCGTTTATAAATACACTGTATTTTTAGTTGCATTTTAAAAAGAAACTTAGTGTAGAGTGTTCAAAAAGTTAGGCAAGCTTATGGGAAAATGTGTAAGTTACAATAGTTGTTGAAAGTGGACTCCATTATGCAATTCACGTAATTGATTACGACGTTGCATGCTCTTGAATACATATAACATTTGTTAAGGAACTGCAGCGATACATCGTTCAATTTCGCACTGCAATTCGGAATGGTGTGAGAATGAGTTTTGTAAGCAGCATCCTTGAGGTAACCCACAAGAGAAAATCATGAGGGGAATAAATCAGAAAACCGAGGCGGCCACAACCATTTCGAAATCAATTGTCCATGAAAACAATGATCCAAGAAAGTCATATTGTTTTTGGCTGTATAAGCCGTAACATTATCCTGCTGAAACCACGTATACTCCAGCCGATCTGCAAGTATAACGATTACAAATTGTTATACCATACGTATTTAGCGCACTGTTCACTGTGCGATGAAAGAATGCCATGAAGATTTGCCTACGTAACATTACACACCGAACACCCACTTTTTGTCCGTGTACCTGATGAAGATTTTCCGTACACCATGCATGAATTTTGTACATTCATGTATCCATCAAGGTGGAACCACGCATTGGAAGATCAAAACCAATCATCGAGTTCTTCCCCATCAGGCGTTACGGATGACATGAACCATTGACAGAAAGCTACACGTTTTCCAGTGTCTGCAGGTAAAAACTCGTGAACAACACGAATTGTGTACGGATGCATCTTTAACACTTGCGCAATGCCGTGTGGGCACTACCAACGGAGAGACCGGACCGGATAGATAGGCGTCGCACAACAGTCTTCTTGGGACTAACAGAATATTCACCTTGCACGTCGATCAACTTTTTTAGTGTTAGCACTTTCTGTCGTCCACTTTTGGTTGCATCTGCCAAATTCCGTCTCTTTGGATTTGTCATACAGCCGCTTAATAGAGGACTTGTTTGGTGTATACACACCGTACGTTTCTGTGAAGGCATTTCTGGGTCTGGGCTTAACTGGCACATCTAATAATGTATTGGGAGACAATAAATATTCTCTGCTGTATTGTGTAACTTATTTTTCCTCAATTAAACCAGCAACAAATGAAGGAAACATTCTTCCAAAAGGTTGCGTCACTTTATGAACACTATAAAAGTAATGTTTCATAAGTAACCGATAAACGAATTTTTTAAATCTCTTTGAAAAGGAATTATACATTCGAAAAGTCATATTTATACTTGGAATACCATATTATTTTTATAAATTCGTACACATAAAAATAGACATTAAAATTACCAATACTCGTTTTTATTTTTAAATAAATATTGTGACAGATAATTTTAATTAGGTTTAAATATATTTTATTTTCGTAATGCTATTTAGGTCGCATAAACCTTCGTATAACAACTATTACTTTTATTATTGTAATTATTAAAAAGATTCAGTGAAAGAAAGGTTTCTACTATTGTGTCCTGGGTGTTAACGAAACATTATAAAGGTGTCGCCAGAAATATACGTTCATTTTTTAAAATCGTTTTGACAAGATAAGTAACTTCATTGCATGTATAAAAAAAAAGACAACGCCTCTGAGCCCATATCACTAACATATCGTAGCCGTTCAACAACAATAAACATAACGAATAAAATCGATGCATATGTATGTATATATCTACCTACATAATAAAGTATAACCTTAAAATAACGTAACCCACTTATATTATAGATAACTATGCGAATGTGTGTGTGTGTGTGTGTGTGTGTGTAGTACGTACATATATATATATGCTAGTATCTAATAAATTTTTTGCAGTGCATACATAAATAATATCTTTAAGACAATATATGTTCAACTAATATTATTACATTAAATTATAATCATCATTAATTATCTCTATTGTGAAACAATTAAATTTAAATAAAATTTAAGCTACTATTAAATTGTCCGTAAATAACTACAATGGAATTATTTTACTCGGCACACGCACGCGCGAACAATAACTCTAGACGATTGTGAGTAAAGCAGAAGCTGCCTCCGTCTGACGTCGAAGTAAAAGAAATCCTTTTGACACAAAAGTACGGTAAAAATAGATATCGAATAAGGAAATAACTAGAGGCGAGGCCATTGACTTTTTATTTGACATGTGTAGTTTTATTCACTTACTAAGATTCTGAAGAGTCGTAAGGAATAAAATTCTATATAAAATGTTATGAGGGGGCCAAAGGATTAAAACGGTGCTTCAAATATTTAAAAAAAAAAAATCAAAAGTCTTTTTTAAATCTTACATAGTTGCCTGTAATTTGGTACTTCTTTTTACTTCATATGGTTCTAAAATCGAAGTATGAAGTTTTAAAATTCTTCGATTATTTCAACCCCTCCTCCCATCGAGAAATTATTTAGGAAAATTTTAAGAGAATTTATTTCCATACAATTTGCTTTTACTTTGATTTACTCTATTTTTAAATTGATGGAAATGTGGACAAAAAATGCAAAAAAAACCATAATTTCTGAAAAATATATTTTCTTGAATAACTGTTACAGTAAAAAAAAAAATAATCATAAATTTTCTGTTTTGTTCTTATTTAAGCAATTAATGAATTTTTTAATATTAACTGTCACAGGATAAAAATGGGATTTTTTAACAATTTTTATGACTTTTGATTCGAGAAATTTAAGCAATCTTCCCTCCTCCTAGCCTGCCGAACGTCATTTTATCGCACGACTTACGAATATATTACATTTATTATTGCACGTATAAAAGACTGTATTAACGAAATTTATAACTGAAGTTCATGTTCATTTGTCTCTGTTTAAATTTAAGAGTAAATTACGTTTGAGATTAAGTATATGAACTTACGTTAGATCAGGTATAGCAAAATAATTACTGGACATCTACTTATGAGAATTCTTATGGCGAAAAAATGTGAAAACGGCAATGTGTTACAATACTGGAAGATATTATGCTTTTTGGCTAACGCAATAAATATTTGTGTTCATAGATTAAGTATTCTACGTTTCAAATATTATTATCTCAGCTTCAGCTTTCATTAATTACACGACTGCCCCAAAAAGAGTGAATTATGGTTGGTTTACTCCACCGTAGAAGCTCAACGGCTGAACCGATTTAGGTGTATGACCCCGCATTGGAATCCTTACGTTACCGGGTGGGTCATAGAGACTACATATACAGATATTTAGTTTAAATAAATTTAAAAAATATACTACATACAAAATTATCACCCACACACTCTTTAATTATCCTATATTAAAGAGCAATGGTTTTTTTTTGGGGGGAATTCTTTAATTTTTAACATTTATCTCTTATCTGTATTTAATCATTTCAATTTGTAGATTTTTTTTTAATATTTAAGAAAGTTTTGGATATATTTTTGCACATTTACTTAACTGAAAATTTTTTCTTAAATTTAATGTAACAATATAAGAATCTTTAAAATATTTTTCCCAAAACGCTACAGAAATTTTCTGTCAGAAATACGCGCAAAATAAAGGTGGGAAGACAACAGACGCTCAACCACAAACTCTACGCCTGAAATGGAATAAGTAAAGAAACAACATAGATTTTAAGACAACTGCTTTTCTTATCCAATCTTTAGTTGGGAGTGTCCATAGTAAGGATGTATTTTTTTTTTTAATTTTACTTATCTATTTATTTTTCTTTAAGTTTTGCTTTTATAATTTTTTTAATTAATTCTTTATATATACTTATGATAATCTGTTAACAATCGAAATACTTATCTAGAATAGATTTTAATTTTTTATAAAAGTTCTAAGTTTTCTCTTAGTTATGTCGTTTCAATTACAGTTTATCGTAGTTGTTTCTTTAGACTGAATAAGATAAACTAAAACAACAATAATACAGTTTCCTGTAAATATTTTAATTCTAACGTAAATCCTCGCATTTTAATAGTATTATATCGGCTTTACTCGTCTGGGACTTCAGCTGTTACGGTTAATTTGAAATAGCAAAAAGATAAGAAATGAGTTCCCGAATAGGTTCATAGGCAGTTAACGCTATCAAATCTGTACACTTCGCATCCTTAAGAATTTTATTTCCTCCAGAAATTAAAGGACTAATTCGACGAGAAACTCCTTGTTATTTTTCAGAATCGTGTGGCTTGCAGTAGTAAACAAACAACTAAAGATCATTCAGTCAGAGGCAAACTGGAGGGTAAATATTCGCATTACTAGAACCAATCTTTTTCCAGTCCTTTACTATTTCGTAATAAAAAGAATTCCAACAGAGAATCATTCTTAATTGAATTACAAACCATTCCATCTTACAGTTTTTTTTGGATGATACTTTTTCTTTTATTAATACTTAGCAGAATTAAAAAAAGTAGAGATGAAAACAACACAGGAAGCCTCTTCGATCTATAATAAATTAATAATAATTAAAAAACTATAATTAATTATATAATAATTAATAAGCACTAATTAAGCAAATAATTTTTACGTGCAGCTGAATTTTAAAAGCAGCAGAATCTTTAAAAAAAAAAACTGAATATAACTTTAAACAGTTAACTATTAACACTGGAAAATTATTTTCTTTTTGACCTTTATAATTCTTATCTCTAAACAGTTTTTTTAATTAATTTCCAATATTTTTTAAAATTGTTAAAAGATCGGAAAACAAATATATCAAACTTTCGATTTTCCTAAAAGACACTATTTTCTCCTGTTTAGCCTCTGGTAATTACCTTTCAGATAATACTTCAGAGGAGAACGAGGATGATATGTATGAGTGTAAATGAAGCGTAGTCTTGTACAGTCTCAGTTCGACCATTCTTGAGATATGTGGTTAATTGAAACCCAACCACCAAAAACTCCGGCATCCACGATCTAGTATTCAAATCCGTGTGAAAATAACTGACTTTACTAGGGTTTGAACTTCCAAATCGGCTGATTTGGAAAGACGAGTTCACCACTAGACCGACCCGGTGGGTCCCTAAAAGAAGACTAAATGTTATCCCTTAAACTACTCTTTTTTTTAGATAACTGACTAACGTTAATAAGAGTTTTCAATAATTATTCTTTAGTAAAAAATAGATGGCCTCGTTTTTATTAAAATTATCAACACAATCTCCGGGTATGTTCAAGATCTTCCTTCGTTTTATCCGTATAAAACACATCATAAAAAACTGTATTTAAACAATATTACAATAAAAAAAAATTAACAACCAAATCGAATAATGAAAATTTTCTTGACTACAAAGTTTAAAAGAAAAACTCACCTAGAAAATTTGAATCAAGAACCCTTGTTGAAGAAACGTCTGTAAAAAAAAACAAACAAAAAATGAAAGAGTGGATAATCTGGATTAAAATGGCTCTTAAAAAAAGCGATAGATAAGAAAGAAAATTTAGATAAACGCTTTTTGAAAAAAAGACTCGAAGTTCAGCTGGAAAATTCGGATGAAAAAGCTCTTCTTGAAGAGAAAACAAAAGATCGAAGTAGAAAATTTGTGCAAAGATCATCTTTTGAATACGATTTAAAAAAAAAGATTTAGGAAACTATAAAGATAAATATAAATAAAGAATCATTAGCGAAAAAAATCGCAATAAGAAGTTATAGATTTCCCGAATTAAAAGAAACATATTACCAAAATTTTGCAGGATGGCAAGAATAGCGAGCTAGTTATTAAAAAAAAAAAAAAATATATATATATATATATATAGTTCAGAGTCGATAAGATAAAGACAGAGAAATATATTTCTAAATACTACCGTAGACCTTAATTACTAAGAATTCGTGACTCAAACAGCTAATGTCGTAATTATAAATAGTTTAACTGCGCTTATTTACTCGTATATCGCTAATGTTGACTAATTCAGTTAATAAATGTAACTACAATTTGAATTTAATTTAATACGTATAGAAAAACCGGTTGGTATCAATTAGTAGTATCCGTACATATTGTAAAATTCTTCAAACGTTCCCAACTCGTAAGCAACAGATTCATGTTCAAGTTTAATAATAAGCAAATTTATTTAGAGATTAGTTAAAAAGAATATAATTCATTCTAAATCCATTAATATATGAGATCATTGTTTTGATTACACCGGATAAAGTCATGTGATGATTAAGCGTAGTGTATTGAACAGTTCGTACCGCCCACCGGAGGTGTTAACTGATGAAGTGGTTGGTCAGTAAGAATTAATTATACATTCAATATCTAGTACTCGGCCGGTCATTCGACATAAGAGGACCACTGTGATTGGTAAGCTGTAATTACAAATCACGATCGAGCGATGTTTCAACAGTTTTATAAATTTTAATGGTTACAGGACCGATGTTATTGAACTCATTCATTCATATTAACGCTAATAAGAATAATTTGTACTATGTAAAAAAAGGCTAAACAATTCTAAATCCGGTAATATTTACTATTTGCTGGTTCAATTAAAATTAAATGAATAAGGAAGCTTTTAAGTTTCTGAAAATTTATTATAATTTTTCTTTAAAGATCAATCTTATGGGTTAATTGAATGAATAATAATTTAGAAAACCAGAACCTGAAACTAATTATTATATAAAAATAAAATACAAAAGACAAATTACTTCAGATTACTTTTCTACGCATTTTTAACTATTATCTCATCAGGATAATACCAAGCCGATATAAATACGTGGCTTTCGATTTTCCATAACCAATCGTATGTTTTTCATTCAAAATAACTCAGAATTCTCTATCTATAAATGTTCGTTATATATTTCCAATTATTTTAATTTCTGCAGCTTTAAGAGATCATTTAAAAGTTCAATTAAATGGGGATCTATCTACGCTACTGAAAACAAATACTTCATTTTTTTTTTTACAATGTAGCCTATTATAAATTTGTTCGAAGTTTAACGCCAGTATTCGATAGATGATGTACGAGTATCTCGCAGCAATTAATTTATCGCTATTGGCCGTTGTGATAGCAACATACTACTACTACTACTACTACTACTACTACTGCTAATCTTCTGCACAAAACATTGACCAATCGTTATACAATTGTTAATCGTGATTAGAAAATCGCCATACATTAGGAAACCACAATCACCGGTATGAAAAGAAGTGGGGAAGGGGAAGAGAGGGAGATATATATATATAAAACGTGAACAACTAGATATGTTGACATCATATAGTCTCATATTATCAATCTGTCAATATATTTCACAGTTCTGATGTAGACCAACTGTGTTCTGGTTAATAATTACCTTCTGTCAAGTCCAGCTTCTCTCTACCTTTCACTGTTCAACTCTGACTAATACTGGACAGAGACATGGCTGCTTTTTTTGGAAAGCCTGGAATTACAGAAAAAAAAAAATTCTAACCGATAAAAAAATTTGCAGGTTACTATTTTATCATAATTTTGATAGTTCCACTTCTAGCTTAATTAATTTCAACTGCCAATAAGGGTAGAACCTGTGCATCCATAAATGAATACGCGGCTATTGCATACAATGCAAATGGTACAGCTTATTAAAACGATCCCAGATGTATGAAAAAATTATCAAAATTCAAGCCACAATTCCGAGAAAATTAACCACCCTCCAGTGCATCATAATCCGATCACAGCATCAGCCTTCAATCAACCGATCATAGCCTAGCAGTCTGATTGCAATACCACTTCAGCCGGTTCAAGTACATTAACTTTTAATTGACATTCATCATAAAAATAATAATACCAAAATAACTAAAAGCAACCCCATAAAAACTTATTTGGATAATTACATAAATAGAACTGCCCTAATATTTCTCCGTCAAGGGCAATCCATAATGCCAGTGCATACATACACATACACACACACTCGTATAACTGCTCCATATGCTGTTATTGTACAGCATTTTTTTCATATCAATTGACCTCCACTTTTATTTCTGTACTGCATATTGCAGTACAACTTTCACGTAACGACCGGCAACCGAGAACAACTTGTAACGGGATACAATCGAGGACACATCAACACCACCCGTTACTGTAATATCATTTAAGAAAATGACTATTAAATTAAATAACTATTATAATTACTGTAAGGTTGTATAATATATATAAATACATCAAATGCAGAAAATAATTGGCATAAAAAAAAAATTAAGAAAGTTTCCTTGAAAATTTTAAGGAAGAGGGGAAAAGTATACAAATAAAAAAATCAGCATAAAGAAAGATTAAGATGATAATAGTTTTGGAGGGAAAACAAAAAGAAAACTTGGAAATTTAACCTTAAAATTACCAATAAATATTAGATAAGTTTCAAGATGTTCTTATCCTTAAAGATACATAATATACGAGTAAACATCTCTAAAGACTTAATATTTCAGATAAGTAACTTAAATAATTCAGTAACAGCATATATATATATTTTTTTAGAGTTTCAACAATATTTCCTTGTCGACCATTATTCAGTGTATAATAAGAAAGATTATATCTTTTTATAGTTAAAAACTTTATCTTTTTTTTTTGAAACTGCTTACTAAACCTTAAGTTCTCCCTGGACTTATTTAACCTATTCTACTTGTGAAAATAATGGAAAAAGTACATATAAACATATTGCCCTAAAATGCTTCGTTTTCGAGTTACGGCTAGTGAAAAAGATTTCGTTTGCTTTTCAGCTATTCCGGTGAAATGATGTACTGAAAGTTTTAGGACGTTAATTAAGGGGCAGAATTAGCGAATTCTTATGATTTTTGACCTGAAAAATTGTATAAAAATAGGTTCCAGAACCGTACCTGCAGTAGTTTTTGAAATATCTGAGGTGAAAACCAACAAATTGGGATAAAACCCCTGTTTATTTTTTTTTAATGTTTTAAACTTGTTAAATGGATAATAAACGCATAAAGCCTTTAAATAAAAATTGTAAAGCATTTAATTCTGAGCAAAACGACGTAAGATAAATTGAATAAAAAAAAGAAATGTTAGATAAATTTTAATTTTATTTAAAAATACTACATTAGTCAGAAAAGAACATACTTTACTTTTAGAACATTACTTTTTTGGTGGTGAAATATTTTTAAAAACAAAATTTACTGTTTACAAGATTACATGATATTGCTAATTTTGGTTGAAACTAGGAACGAGTTAAAAGTAAAGATCGGTACGGATTCATAGCTGAAGAGCGAAATAAAATCGTTAAATGAAGAAAGTAAAAACAAAAGTAATGAAATACGATAGAAAAGAGGATAATGAGAAGTCAAGTATTGAGATTTAGCAAAAGTTTCAGAATTTATTATTTAGAAAGTAAAATTACAAAGAACGAATGTAAAAAAAAAAGTGTAGACTTGCATTAAGCAAAGACAGTTTTAATGCAAAAAAGAAATCTCAGCGAGATTTTAAGATTAAGAAAGAACTCTTTAAACATTTTTATTGAGAGTACCGCTACATGGCAGCAAAAAATTAAGAAAGCGAAGCCAGAAAAATAAAATATAGTTTTCTAAGATAAGGTGTTCCATGATAATATTGGTAAATACGAAATTAAGAGACTGTAAGAAAAAACTGGAAAAGAGAGAATTTTATGACATAATCTTGTAAAACGAAGAGCAAGGCTGACTGTTCATCATCCAAACTAATACAAGAAAGTGTAGAAATAGTAAACAAAACGAATATTAGAATAAAATAAACAAGAAACAAAGATGTATGCATAACGATTTTTATGAATATTTAACTGATGTGTAGAAGGCTAAAACATTGGCAATGAATTGAAAGGAAAAAAAGAGCCTCAACTAGTCAAATGACTGTAACTCAAACCTACATACAAATGCCTTTTATGAGGGAAGATGTTTTTTAGTCATCAAAACTGGTTTGATGCTATTCTCCAGTCCTTCTGTTCTCTACTAAGCTTTACGTCTTAAAATTTCAATTATCGGTTTCGTACACTCAAAATTTTATCTTCTTCTACAGATTGTACTTTGTACACGTCCCTCACCATCAAGTAAACTAAATTTAAGGTGTTTTAATACATATGACCCATCGATTCAGTTCGTCTCTACGAATTTTGTTATAGACTTAAACTCTTCTATTCATCTTAAAAGCCCTTCATTTTGTATTTTATCAACTACCTTATAATTATGAACATCCTCCTGTAACAGCATATTTCAAACTTACTCATTTCCTTTCTTTTTTTTCTAATGCCCAAGTTTCACTACAATTCACGCAAATATTTTCTATACTTCTTTCTAATCCTAACTCTGTAATTGATGCAAGCAGATTTATTTTTTTCGTGGAAGTTTTTCATGGTTATACCAATCTGTTTTTGACGGTTTAATTACTTCGTCCATCTTTAATAATTTTATTGTCAAAGTAATAAAATTCTAGCGCTTGTCTAGAATTGTCTATGGATCGTATTCCCCTATTTTATTACTTAGTTCCTTATTATACTTTTTTAAGTAATTCCATTACCTTTATTTAACTCTTATTAATTTTCAGTCTGAAGTTTTCTCCTATAATTAAATTAATGCCACTCAATACTTCTCGTAACCCATTTTTGGTTTCTATCAAGAGAAAAATATCACCACATTCAATTCATTATCTTTTATCTTTTAATTACATTCTAAAACTTTTTCCATCAATTCCAGTCTTTCTTTCTCTATAAACAAGTTGAAAAGTATCATTGACAGGCTACATCCTAGTCTTGCTCCTTCTAATTCCGAGATTGTATTTCATAATTTAATCTTCTAATTTGCTACCTGATTCTTATAAAGATAATAATAAATAACTGTCCTTTTCCTATGTTTAAATCTGAAAAAATATAAAATGCTGTCTACAGATATAAAAATGCCATGTAAGCGGATTGCTTCTTTTTAATTCTGCATTCTAAAATTAATCTAAGGACCTGAATGAATGATCATATCTCATATAACCGTATACTTTCTAAAATGGTCTTCATCTAATTCCCCTTCTACCATACGTTTTATCCGTTCTGTAAACTACCTTTGTATTTTTAATGGAGATGTTAAACTGATATGGTAACAATTAAATCTTCTTTTAAATCTAAGGGCATTCTTTCAACCTTATAAATTTGGTTACTAATGAATAAGACTTATTTATATAAGTAGAAATTAATTTTACTGTCATCTAGGTAGATAGTAATCTTAGCAAAATTTCACGAAAAGCAATTTCGTAGGTAACAAAGTTATCTTCGAAAACCGGCGTGAATTTTCGGAGTCATGAATTCCATCACACGATTTAAAAAAGGGAATTAGGTAAATTCGTTTAAAAGAACTCTGTGAATTTCTGTTATCGTATGATAACTTTTGTTCATCAAAAAAAGTTGTTGGAATGCTTTTTTAGAGCTACCATCTAAACCAAAATGAAGTATACAGTTTCACTTAAGAAACAACTTCAAGACGTGATAGATTTCAAAGCGTAAAAACTGAACGTTTCAAAGATTGCATCTAAAATGAATGATCAACATCACACCCGACCTAATTTCAATTTATCTCTGGGCTACATTCAAAAGTATTACAGGACGTATAGCCAACGGTCATGAATCGTTCTACTCGAAAGCAATCCATTAAGTTTTGGACGATATACACCCACACTTGTTTCATTGTATCACATACTTAACATGAATATGAAGAATGAAAAGTGAAACATATGCCAAGGCTACAGAACAGTTTTATTTTTTGAGGCCGAAAATGCTGGTTTTCCAGTGGATATGGAATATTCAAATTTTTGAAACCAGTTCTTTATAGTTTCTACATGGAATAGATTAGTTTCGTTTACGGAAAAGTTTTAATTATATTTATAAATAGTTTTTCCTACTAGTAATTTTGCACTTTGTTCGAGTTATAACAATTTGAAGTGGCAAAAAACCATAATATAAAATTAATAAATACAAATAAGGAGGTGCGCTAAACGGTTAATGAAATAAATTAGAAATCAAGAAAACGCTCAAATTTTTTTTTTTTTTATTTCTTTCACTTTTACAGAATTAATAATTAATGGAGTAATCATAATACTAATTATAATATTACTTAACTTAATAATACTTAATTTAACATTGTTTTATAATACAATTTAATATTTGTTACTTAACTTAACTTAATTATACTTCATTTATATTATTTGTAAAAGATGAAAGATTAGGTGTCTACAAGGGTCTTGCCCGTGTTGTGGCACCATCCCTTTTCTATTAATCTTTTTAGTTATAGTAAGGGGAAAAGTAAACAGTTTTATCTTATATAGGAGAATTAGTTTTGGTTCAATTCATGATTTACTCTGACGGAAACTCATCTTTTCTGCAGTTCAGTATAGAGAAGATCAATCGTCGTCAAATATTTATGTTTACTAATAAACCTTTCATCCAGTGCTACCTGTCAAGTTATATATGTAAAAAATCTATTACTATGTTAATACCAATAGTATAAAGCATTATAATTAATTATAAATGTAATCATAAATCATGTAATTACATAGAACATACTTTCAGAGTCATAATATTAATTTATTTTTTATTTCAGAGTTTTCTTGGTTTTGGAGGGATAATATAATCAAATTAAAGATTTTCTTGTTTTACGTTATTCTTTTAAATAAAAAATTTGTTCAAGCAGAACGTGTCGTTCATATCTAAAGATAAAACCACAGAACAGTCTTTTATACCATTTTTTAATTATATATATTTGTGAAAAGTACAGTTAAAATACAGATTTTTACTTGGACCTTTATCATTTTTCAAGTGATTTTGGTGATTATAATATGTCACCCAAAACGTCGAGATACCTCCATAACCAGTTATTGTACGGAAATGATTTTATTACCAGTAAATTGTTTTATAACAGAAATTTAAAGAAAAATATAGTTGTTACGAAATGAAAAAAATACTTATGAAGAAATGAAAAAAATAATTTTTTTAAATTTTCGTATGGTTTCCAAATAGTTGTGCGTGAGAGGAATTCAAATACACTTCGAACAGCATAAACTGAAACCAACTGTTACCAACAATTGAGTCTTAAAGCAACAATTAGCCATTGTTTCGAAAATAAATAATTTACTTTCAGAAACGTAATAATGGCTTAATATTTCATTAATCCATGAAAATATTAAAACCATAATGAACTATGACAATAATATGTATTTTGTAATGCGAAACAGATGTTTGTCAATATAAAATTTATATTAATATAAATGTTCTAAATTAAAGTAGATAAAAGGTTTAACATATTGTTAGTAACAATTACAAGGAATTCAAAATATAACATTTAAAATAATTGAGCTTTAAAAAATAAATTATATTTTTTACAAAATTGCAAAATAAATTATTAAAAATTAATACTACTAAGCGTAAAAAAAAAAAAATTCGTAATATTAATCATTGGATAGTAATTTATGTACGAGAAGGCTACGCTGACACAACACTTGGGAATTTAAAATAAATTTCCGTTTTTATTAATATTTTATTATTAACTACTCGTACATTAAATGACCTTATTGTACAATAAAAAAAAATTAATTTCATACATTAAATAAAGATGGAAATAATTTTATTTATATTATATAATTTACTATATATTATATTATATACTATATTATTTACTATAATATTAAAGGGGAAAATATGGTAATCATTTCTCAAAAAGGGGAATCGGGTTTTTTGCAAATCTTTATGTTTTAGAGTCCAACTAGTTCATCAAGACCAGCGTTTCTCAACCTGTGGGTCGCGAGTGGTATGAAAGGAGGGGATCGCGAAATTAGCCACAATTTGCACATTAACAATAATGAAATCATTTTACGAGTAAAAAAATCATGTACTATAAACATTTTAATTACATTGATAAGTACACATAAAGAAAATAAATTAATGACATGGCTGCGTTTGTTTTTCGATTAAACGTTTCTCCATACGTGGACTATGTTAGTAATACACTGCTGAAAGTTGGCGCTGATTCTTTTAATAATTTAAGTCTTGATTTCTTGTTATTATAAATATTTTATTGCGATTGAAATATTATTTATATATATAAAACATTAAATTTAAAAGTCCTATATAAATAAAAATTAAAGTTCCAAAATTTGAACAGGAGCAACAAAAAAGTGAATATTTGATTTCGCTAATGCTTTTAATTTACAAATAGTCTCAGGAAATCCCGAATTAATGCCCAACAGTAATCGAATAGCACGTTAGTATTCCATTTCCCTTTGTAAGGGCTTTCCACCACCGAAATATCTTGGTAGGACGTTCACCGTGTTCGTCACTTACGTCTCCGAGGTTCTCCGGGAAAAAATCCAGATGCGAGTGGAGGAAATGTATTTTCAAAGACATATTATATCCCACAGCTCTGTATGAAGTAAGAAGTTGATTAACAATACCGTGGTAATTGTCTGATGTTTGTTTGCAGAGAAAACATTTGCAAACATTATTAAATGAAGCCCAAGCTGCACTTTATACATAATTTAACATAGTTAAATACATCATGTTTGACCAACTCTCTTATTTGAGGACCAACAAATATCCTTCTTTAATTTTTCCTTCCCTTTATTCAGAAATTTCTCCCTGAAATTGTAAAAAATACCGGGACTATCCTTCTTCATTGCTTTTACATAATTTTTCATTAGTCCTAGCTTGATATGGAGAGGGGGTAAAATAATTTTTTTGGGTTCAATTAGGGGCTCATTAATAATATTTTTCCCATCTGGAGTTAAGTTGTCTCGTTTCTTCTACTCTTGGGTAACATAATGTTTATTCCTAGCTCGGCTGTCCCATTCGTAAAGAATCCCCTTCCCCTTGGGACCAGACCTAGACCGGTGAAGGACGATTCAATCCCAAGAGTGCCTTTGCCTCTAACCTCCCGAGTGACCGTGCCGGACCCGGCTATGCCGTTCCCGGCACGGGGTACCACCCGGTCGGCCGAGACTGGATCTTTTCTAACGCCTTGCCTCTAAGCGAAAGTTCCCCTAGAGGGACCTCCACCCGGGACTCTGGTCTTTTCATTTTAACCCCCTAAGCAATAATTCATTTTAAATCTCCTGGAGTCCCCTTTCACTTATCGGCCGTGAGACACCTCGGCATGTCACGCCTCCTGAAAGGGGCTATCCACCCAACCCCTAATCTAGAAACCTCAAATCTCCGTTTTCGACGTCCCCCCTATTGTTCTCCTCATCTTCCACTTCCTCCCTAACCTTAGCTCTCATTATACAAATGACCATATTACTAATGGCGTTCCAGTTCCGCCGATTAAACAACATCGTTTCCACCACGTTATCTGGAGTGATCACACCAATAACACGCTCCACCTCTCTCCTCTCCATCACCCATTTGACAGTGGGACACCGTGTGCTCCACTTATCACTCTCTCCGCAACAGAGGTACCCATCCCACCTCCTCTTCTTTCTGTCCCACAGATACTTGTTGAAGCAGCCATGAACGGGCAGGAACTGCGTCATCTCATAGTTTAACTAGCCATACCTTCTGCCCAACCACGGCTTGATCTGAGGGATCAGTCTTTTCGTCCAGCTTCCTACCTGCGCCCTTTCCCAACGGTGCTGCCAGTTCATCAGCGTATCTCGCTTAGCTTGACCTTTTGGCACACCCGCCCATCTCTCCACTACCTTCTCCGCTATCAGATCCAAAGGTGCCATGGCCGCTATTACTAAAATTGCTTCCGTCGAAACAGCTCGGTACGCGGTACGACCGCGCCACCCCGATTGCCAACGGCCTCTGCAAAGAGAGCAGTCTCGTTCTCACAGTTTTCTTATCTAAACTCTCTCCTCCAGGCTGGAACGGCGTACAAGACGACGCACCTAGCCACCGATGCTAATAAGCTCCTCTTCGCTGTGGTAGGCCATTAAATTTTCAACTTAAAAGGTCAAGGAGGTGAGGTGTACAGCAAGGTCACCCTCAGTATCTCGAAATTTTGCCTAATTAAGATATTTTTCTAACGTACATTTGTTAATAATTAAAATATTATAATATTTCCAAAAAATTGTTTAATGTAAAATCACACCCCCACCTCAAAAAATTCTCTACATAAACTGGTGGCTAAGTGAGTACATGTGTCATTAGTACCCCCTCTCACCAAAAGGAGCGCTCGTGTAGCACTAACATACACCTGCTGTAGTCTGTCTCTCTCTTTTTCTGTTTTGTCTCCGCAACCACCGCACGGTATTACTTCAGAGGATGAAATGTATGAATGTAAATGAAGTGTAGTCTTGTACAGTCTAAGATTGACCATTTCTGAGATGTGTGGTTAATTGAAACCCGACCCCCAAAAAACACCGGTATTCACGATCTAGTATTCAAATCCGTAAACACCTTTAACAGTCTTCTTCTATGTTATAACGTCACAGGTGAGCAGTAGAATTAAATAAATAAGTAACATTTGAAGTGTAAAAAAGTATTTTAAAGTATCGCCACAACACCCGCGCGCTTTAGTTACAATAATTGAATTAAATAAACAAAAAAATATTATATTTGAATAAGATGATAAATATTTTTAATTAATTTGTATGTATGTAAATGTACGCCGTGCATCAGAAAAAAAGCCGAGAGTCGGCAAAGTCCTACAACTTGGTTGTCAGCTTTTTTTATATATTGTCAAAACAATCACGAAAATGATTCACCGTTGTTTGTGATCAATCGAAAATGACGATGTCTTGGCTATAAAATTCTGTAATTTTATATATTTTAAAGACTTGTTTTGTCGATGTTATTGAGTTGAGAAATTGCAGATGTTAAAAAACAACATAAAACCGTGTTTTTCCGCTTTTTCCTTCGATGTAAATAATCTGTTAAACAAGCTGTAAATAAAATTACTTAAAACAAAACATTTTTACCTTGTTGTACGAAGTAAAGGAAGTATTGTGATCGCGAAAAATTTCGGTTTCCAGATTTTCAACGGAAATATCAATTTTGACCATCCCTGAATCCATTCGGACTAGTTCGGCGTGACGTCATACGTACGTATATATCTCGCATAACTCAAAAACGATTAGCCGAAGAATGTTGAAATTCTGGATTTAGATTAATTTTTTTTTAACATCTAGTTGTGCACCTCCCCTTTGATTGCAATCGACTGAACAAAAGGTCCAAAAAGTCCAAAATCCAAACAAATTTGGATTTATGTACTTTTTGTTAACTGCAGTAATAAGCTCTTGGTGAGAGCTTTTCAACGATATATCATAAGTGGTACTTATTTTCATTGGTCCAGAGTTATAGCCAAAAAAATTTTAATTAATGAAATATTTGGATCTTAGGGGAAGGCACATCGGTTCAAATCAGACTTCATTTTCTCCCTTTTTAAAAAAGGGAAAATATTAAAAGTTTTTAATGAAATAAAATTTTATGTACTTTCATTTAAAAAAAAAAAAAAGTGTAAATATAATTCTATATGCGTGAAGGAAGTCATGTGTTGTCCACATCAGATTTTTTCTTCACCTCCCTCGGTTACAAAATACATATAACGGCTCAAACTGAGGTTAAAGTCTTTTGAGTTAAAAGTTCCTAGTTTTATTTAAATTAAACCTTAACTTACTTATTATTAAATGGTTACACTTTAATAATATAGTATAGTTTTATATATTTAGTTTTTTATCTAACTTTCTTGCTAAAAAAAAACCCCGAAAAAGTTTACCCGAAATAAGCAGTTTCTAAGTTTAGAGGGTAAAATGTACATATAAATATAATGTAGGCCTACAAGTCAAATTGATTCTTTTTAATCTTTAAATAAAAATGTAAATTAAGACACTATTAATTTCTAATTGTAATAAAAAAATTACCACCTCAAAAACTACAACTGCTATTATAAAAAAAATGACAGTAAAAGAAATAAACTAATTAGTTAAGACCTGAAAATCACCAACTTATTATTTAGATACCTCTTTATCTTGACTTACTATATCTGATACGTCACAAAAAATAAAATATTAGCATTATTTCTATAAACATTTCATACTGTTTTCCACGCTTTACCAAAAATATAAAAGCGAATTAGAAAAGAACAAAAATAAAAAACCATTTGTTAATAAAATAAAAAATTTCACAGGAATTGTCTCAAAAAGGATTAGTGGAAAAAAGTTCATATACGTAGCTTATGCTATTAAAACCAGTCTATTGCTTTGCATAATTATTTATGTATATCAATTGGAATAATAATCAGTTGTTCAAGATTTTGATGGTATTATAGCCAAATTGAGTCAGATTAAACACGTTGTGTACTTACAACACAAGCGCGATTTCCTTGCATTCAACAACAGATTACATCAACAATTGGCAACGGCCGTTAATAATTGATATTATATTGAATAACTTCAAAACAGGTTAAGAAGAATCCTTTTTCTTTAAATTATACAGAAAGATCATATTAACAAAAAAAATTAAGAGAAAAGGAAATCTCCATGATTAATAGAGTATAAATAATTAAAATATAAATTTGATATTATTACCGGCTTTTGATGCACAATTTTTAAACCTTAAAAAAAATTGGCTGCAGAAAAAAGTACTTTGTATAAACAAAAACAAAATAACTTAAAAAAATAAAAAATAAGAAACTAACACAACGTATGACAAACCACCCACAAATTGTACAAAAGTAAAACATCATATTAATACAAAAATTTTGAAATTAGTATGCTAAGATAAATCTTACCAACAAAATATTCAGAAAATTAAAGTAAGAATGAGGAAATTAGACACGACTAACGAGGAGCATTTAGAGCAACTAGACAGATTCGAGCTCTTGATGGAAAAGGTAAAGAAACCAAGGCGGACAACAATTGAACGAAGATGATCAAGGGGAAGACCTAAGAAGTGATAAAAGTTTTCATTCCGTTTGTTGATCTAAATGGAGCACTATAAATCTGCCGCTATAAAACAACCTGACCCCGTAGGAAAAGACAACTGCTTTGTGACGATTCCGGTCGCCAGATCATCACCTCCGTCACTAGCCGTGATAGACTTTACAGGAAGTCATCTTCCAGACCCTCAATATTTGATTGCATATTTCAGTCATCAGTACGGCTAGTACTGATGACTGAATGACAGTCATGATGAGTACTGATGACAGGATGACACCGATGCAGATGCCTCGAAAGACATTTCCATCGGTGTTAAAACCCACCAGCTAACAAAAGATATTTCTCAAACATCTAAATCGAATCAAAAAACTGATAACCAATAAAAATGTTCAAATTGAGCTATAACAAAACATTAATCTCCAACCCTCAAAAATTGTTCACAACATCGAAATTCTGACCTACCGTACTAAAACAACCAATTATTCCACGAACATATCCAACAACCGGGAACGATTACCGAATGCGCCTTCCTTCCTTTTTTTTTATTAGCCTCCGGGAATTGCAATCAGGTAATACTTCAGAGGATGATATGTATGAATGTAAATGAAGTGTAGTCTTGAACAGTCTCATGTCGACCACTTCTGAAATGTGTGGTTAACTGAAACCCAACCACCAAAGAACACCGGTATCCACGATCTAGTATTCAAATCCGTATCAAAGTAACTGCCTTTACTAGGACTTGAACGCTAGAATTCTCGACTTCAAAATCAGCTGATTTGGCAAGATGCGTTCACCACTAGACCGAACGGGTGGGTTTGCCGAATGCGCCTACTCCGGCGGAAAAGCACGCAAACAGGTCCCTATCCACGTAGGATACTATTCTACACTAAGCATCCTCTACAGTCCTTTCGAGCACAAAAAACCTTAAAAATCTTTCAACAATGCGCCCCTCATCGATAACTTAACAGTTAGCTTGCAGGTCCAAAATCGAACCGTACCGTCAACCTCATTGACCACCTCTGCACGCCTAAACCCATATTTTTAGTAGACGTACAGCTCATGATAAGCATCATCCGATACTAAGCATTGAGGACAGTAACCCGAGTCAGTCAAGCCAAATCAATCCTGACTGTCCCAAAATGCGTCCTACTCCTAAAGGAACCGAGTCCCATTCAGGTTCGGGGAGATCCACAAGGCGACTTTCAACGCCTTCATCATAACAGTAAAAAAATATAATGTGGGCACCATATGACTTCCTTAAACGCCTACTAAATTACATATACATAATTTTTTTAAAGAAAAGTATATAACATTTTATTTCATTAATAACGTCTGATATTTTACTATTTTTTTTTATTTTTTTATTATTAAATTGTTTATTGTAAAACTTTTTTTACAATACAATTTAAATATACAGATTTATTAATAATTATTAACCTATTAATAAATCAATATATTTAAATTAACAAAAAAGGAGACGAAGTGGGATTTGAACCGATGTGCCTTCCATTTGTAAGATACAAACATTTCATTAATTAAAATTTTATTTGGCTATAACTGTGGAACCAATGAAAATAAGTACCACTTAAGATATATCGTTGAAAAACTCTCAATAAGGGCTTATTACTGCAGTTAAGAAAAAGTCCAAAATCCATATTTTGGATTTTGGGCTTTTTTGGTTCAGTCGACTGCAACAATCAAAAAGGAGGGTGCACAACTAGATGTTACAACAGTCCTAAATCCAAAATTTCAACATTCTACTGCTAATCGTTTTTGAGTTATGCAAGGTACATACATACATACGTACAGATGTCACGCCGAAAATAGTCAAAATGGATATTTTCGTTGAAATCCGACATTTTTCGCGATCACAATACTTCCTTTACTTCGTACAAGGAAGTAAAAATACAGACAGGCGATTTTATTTTACAGATTATCCAAATTTTCATATTTAGAAAAAATAAATATTTTTTTACGAAGGCCGTATGCGATGTACGAGGCAAGGATACAAAACAATATTCTCAAGGAACGTATAACCAACACCATTACAAGCCATTACTCCCTACCTTAGCATACTCCAGCTGTGCTTATCATAGCTACGTTGAGATACGTTCCTCGAGATGAGTTATGTTTTGTATCTTTTCCTGACACACCATGGCCTTCATAAAAAAAATGTTTATTTTTCTGTGTATGGAAACTTATGGGACCCTTTTTATTCACAAGTCAGTTTTTTATTAACCTCTGCATTTTTATTTAATTACAAGTTTTTATAAAAACTCAACAAAAAAAACACTTTCTGATTATTTTTCGAACTAACGCTCGTTTTATACACGAAAAAAGTTCTAACAATCGCCGATTTTTTTCTTATTGTCCTCGTCTAAACTGGATATTTCTGGACAAATGATTTTTAGTTATCGGAAATATTTTACAAATAAAACTACTTCAGTTATATATTCGTATGGATAGTGTGAATAAGAAATAATAATAGCAATTAAAAGGAACGATTATTATGACTGCGGTGAAATGGTATCTGAAAGCAATTTTTTTTTAAATAACTGTTGCAGATATGAAAAAATACTATTAACTTCTTATAACAGATTAGACAGATCACAATATGGACCCTTGTTCATAAAACAATAACTGACTAATCATTTTCTTATGAGCTGCCGTCTGTGTTATTTTTTTTCATATTATTGCATTGGCATATATTTAATCATATTTTTATTTACAAGTATCAGTTAGTTCACCCAAGACGAAATAATTATATTATTTTTTTTTCAATATTATTCACATTTTCTAACAGTTTACCAAATCGAATATGCGTTATTTTATTTAAAAAAACAATTTTACCTACCTGAAACAGCAAAAACTTGAAAAAATAGTCAATGATAATGAGATGTCATTGTTAAAAAAACACCAAAATTTTATGATAAGAATGTAAAAATATTACTTATGATATATGCAATTAATAAGACGTATTAAAAAAGTGATCAAAAAGGAATATTTAAAAAAAAAAACTAAAACTAAGTAGGTTAAATTAACATAAAGGTAATTGAGGAAATAAATACTTCTGTCACATTCTTGAGTGTTTTATTAATTTTTATGAAGCGAATTATTAAACTTCAAACTTATCAACAAAGATATACAGTCCTATATTATAAATGTAACAAATAAAACCAAATGAAGGTGAATGAATGCACCAACCAAAAAGTGAAACAAGGACATGACAAGGCCGATATCCGTAGTGGAGGGGTAGCGTCCCGGCGTTTTATCCGGGAGTCCCGGATCCGAATCCCGGTCAGGAATGGCATTTTTCATAAGCGAAAAAATTCCATTTCCATTTTTCCACGTACAAGCTTCAAAGCTTCGGTGGCGAATTAATGAATTAACTTATTAAGCAAAAAAAAAAAAAAAAAACTCGACGGATAACTGTCAAAAGGGCGAATTCCTGGTTTTAGTTAAGAAAGAAAGGTTATTGCAATACTGTCATTATTTTTGAAAATAATTTGCTTTCAGTGCTTTTTTATGTTATGTTAGTATCAATTGTCCCTTTTATAATACTGCGAAGTACTGCGTACTGTTCCAATAAGTACATTATAGTTGTATATCTGTTTTTTTCCTCTTTTCACACAGTTGTAGAGTTATGACTGCATCAATTGCTTAACACCGCCACTTATCAACAACCCACGTTGATACTGTTACCCATAATTTCTGTGGTTTTGTAGCGGTGCTCACAAAAAAGAAAAGGCTCAAACTGACCCATCATACCATTTCACATTTTGGATTGCGAAACTAGCTCGCAACTGGCGGTGCTCGTAAAAATCTGATTTGGTTTCAAACATCATATTTTGAATTTGACTCATTGTTCGCAAACGGTAGTGTTCGTAAAAATCTAATTTTGGGTTTGTAACAAGTTAGAATATGAAAATCTTGAAAACGTAACCTTGAAAAACAATTTTTTATTTTTTGCCTCTAACTTTAGTTCCTGAGAACAGATTCGTTTGAAAATCAATAAAGCTCTATTTCTACGTGGTTTACATCATCCTACCAAGTTTCATCAAAATCTGTTACAAATTGCGCCCAGCAGAAGGAAAAAAGCTGAGTGTACCCAAAAACCCCCTTTTTGGCTCTAACTCCTCCTGTTCCGATTCGCTTGAAAATCAATAATTCGCTTGGACCTATTCCAAAACATAAAGAAAAGTTGGTCATCCCTCCCCTTCTTAGGAAATCAGACCGGGTGTAGTAGCGATTTCCACGAATTCTTTGGAAATCCGCTAAAAAGTAATAAATAAACATTTATACAGGCAACTAGTAGGTTGAAATGGCTTAAATCTGTTATAATATTCATATATTATGTTACAATAATTAAATTAAGTACTTATAATTTTTTAGTAACAGAGTGGAATAACATCAGTACTTAAACATAGGAAGTATGACGTTAAATTGCACTGACCAGTAATCTATTATTTATCACAGGTAATCTTCAAGGGTATCTTGCTTAAGAATATTAATTTGGTGGATACTTTCCAATGCTACACGTTTACCGTGATAATTGAACATTTTTTTGAGTGGCTGTTTAATATCAAGAAAGGAAAACAATATTTATTGGCATAGGCATATATTTCGGAAAAAATGTGAATGAAGTGGTTACTGAGTAAAACCAGCCATCAATCTTAACATAATTATTATTTATAGTACAGTTCTGACTAAACAGATTTTAGATCTTTTTCTGAACAAATCACCTTTTAAAAATTATTTTACTTTTACTGTTTATTGATAATTTGACTCTCAGTCAAAACGTATGTTTTGTAGTTGAACATTTGCCAAAAATTTAACTTCAAATTAATCTTCAAACAAATCAATTTTTTCAAAAATTTCCGAGTCAGCATTAAAGCTTTAAATCTGTTTATAATTTGTATTTTCTTGTGAGGTTTAGTTTGATTCTTGGGAAAATTGGGATTATAACATGAGAAAAGAAATCTGCTTGAAGATATATACATACACACAAAACATGTGTTATTCTAACTCACAAAGGCATTAAGAATAAAATATGTGTACATTCTGTAGCTCATTTGATGAAACCAAACACCTATAATTCTTTCAAACAGAAGTACTGATGAAGCAAATACATACGGGAAGAATTCAAATATTATTCTAAGTTCTGATAAATATAGCAAAGTAGATTATAGATATAAATAAGTATTATAAAAATGTAGTGTATATTACAGTAATATAATGAATAAAGGCATCCCAGTAGCAAAATGTTTTTTAATAATGACTAATCTTACAATTTTTTTTTTTACTCTCAAAAGCAATTCTACAACAATTACTGCTTCATTAGGCGAGTTCTATATTTAATACAAAATAGTTACTAATAATTTAATAATAATGGTATGACGCTTTGTTGTCTACCAGTCATTTAATAAAACTGATTTTATACTGTTAGTATTGTGATGTTTGTGAAATCAGAATACTGTTTTGATGGTTTATCGAGAATTAGAACTATAAATTATATTATTATTATTATAATAAATTCAATCTAAGAGGTCAAACACATTTATTATATAAAACAAAAATTAAAAAATCTTAGACTGCAAATAATTTAAAAGACCTTTCAGAACAAAAACCTATTTCTACCAAACCAATCATAAACAATACCAATTAACAATTAAATAAGAGACCAGAAGAAACAATACCAATATTTGAAAATACTGGTATGACATCTTGTTCTCTACTGGTCACTTGATGAAACTGATTTTCTGTTGCTACTATTACGACCATTTGTGACATTAGAAATGTTTTGATGATTTATTGAAATGTAATTTCCAATTATAAAAAATTATTACATTTTCATTAATATTTTTTATTGTGTGTAATTTTTCAAAGGGATTACATCTAAACCTGTTATCATTAACTTCTACTGCTTCCAGTTTACTATTAAAAGTAGTTTTATTAAACGTCTGGAAGAAGACAAATGTATTTTTCTTTGTGCCCAAGTCATAACAATTAAAGAACATTATGGCAAGTTATATATATAAAAAAAAAAAAAATTAAATATAATATATTAATATAAGACAATTATGGTTCATAGTAAATACTACAAATAATATAAATTTAATATTAAACACAGCAATTACATCTGTGCTATAATGCACATATGCATTATAGCTTCCTGATTCGATTCCCGCATGCAGCTGCATTTGTTGTCTGTGTAGTGAGAATACATTAAGTTTGCTATAACTGTGACCACCAGGCCAGGATTGATTTGTTAATTAAAAACCAACAGCAGAATGATAACTGGGAGATAGTACTGAGTACAGTTAGCTTTAAAAATAACTGATCTAGCCAGAGCGTGACCAGTCAAGTTCCATGCAGCAAAGTAAGCACAACCCCTCTTTTTCTTATATTAATAATAATAACTATAAATTCATAAATTATTGATAATGTTGGTGACAAAGAAATACAAACAATAAAGTGTTTTGACAAGAAATATGGAAATATTGCAGTGCAGGAAAGGTAAATTTAAATCTATATATTTATAATTTCTCTGTCTCTCTGATAATTATAAGTCTACGCCCAATTATGGTTGCTCTCCTCTTTTTTTTTTTTAATGATAAATAAGTTTTGAATGATAAAAAAATATCAACCTTGACTAGGATTCAGATGAAAGGTAATAAAAAAAAAAAAAAAAAATGAAAGGTCATCCTTTTAGATGAAAGGTAATGCATTCTGCCAAGATGGTTGGGAAATTACGAAGGAACCTGATACAAATTCAAGTAAATGATTGGATTTTAATGCCACAGTATAATGTAAACTGATGCAGTACTAGTATGGTTGGATAATTCAGTCATATTTTAGTAAAAATAGCACAGAGAATATATTGAATGATAAAAGAGAAATCTTTTATTTTTAAGTCAAAATTTTCTAGTAAATGTTACGCTAAGTTTGCCAATGAAAAACGAGCATCATCATTCTGAAATTTAACACAATCACTTGGTACACAATGTAGTGCTCAATTATGCAACAGACTAAACAAGTCAACTTTCAAACTATAATTAGGGATACAGCACGCTTAAAAAAATAAATTGTAGCATTCATACTGTTATGTTGAAAAATAATGCATATTTGTACATATAAATTACCATGTAATAAAATTTTCTCAACATCACAAACACCAACCATCTTCCTGCAACGTTACATGAATCTTTATTTAGTGTTATAATGGCAATTATTTAGGACTGATCATCTAACAAATTAGACAATTTGTTGGCTCAGTTTAATTCCGAAGAAATTCATCTAACATTTGCATACATTAATGTATGTGTTAACTTGTGCATACTCTACTTCATACATTTGTTTTACACTTCTTATTAAATTATATTTCTTGCTATAAAAACACAAAGGAAAGTAACTTTTATTTATTTATTTTATATCCCACATACGTACATGTACACACACACACACACACACACCCATAATCATGAACAGTGTTTACATGTTAGTTACTGCTGACTTGTACAATAGGTAATATAAAATAACATTCAATATATTTAGTTAACAGTTCTTCATATTGCCTATTTCTTTTAATAGTACAGATTACACAACACTTAACTAACTAGTAACTAAACTTATTAACTTACTGTTATGTATATTATCTTACTTCTATCTAGTGTCAAGCTAATAACTAATTGTATTTTATGTATAAGAAACAATACATTTACTGTCAGAAATACAACAAGTAATATTAATAAATAAATCTTACTAACACTTAGTAGTCAAAATAACAAACAGAACAACTCCACTAACAACACACACACACACACAAAAGTTACAAAACTATTTGTCAACTATACATCTAATAGAACATTAATCTTATTAGCTATATAATAAACATTACACGGTATACAGATATCAGTTAATAACAATCTAAAAACATAGGTAGGTAAAAATAATTTTAAATAGTCAACCTACTCTTGCAACGATCATAAAATAAAATTCAACATAATAAAAGAATATTAAATTAGATGAATAATAGAATAAAACAAATTTTAATACATAAATAAATCCATACGTTAATTGTTTTTCTTGTTTTGCATTCACACAAGTATAGAACACACAACTTTGACAGATTACCAATCTATGTTATTCTAACACGAATCAGTAATATTCAATATCCCTGTTAACTATTTAATTTCACACTTATCTATGGAAAAAGTACTGAATGGTTCAGGACTTGCATTGTAAAATTTAATACTATTTTCTTTATAAGTATTTATTAAATAAATACTAAATTTAAAAGAAAATACCCATAAATTTCTTAATGGGATGATTTAAACTAGAAATGGGAATAAAGATATTATAAATACTTTATTTATGTTAATAAAGATTTCTGTATTTCTTTAAAATTAACATTTATTCCAAGTCAAATAGAAAAAAATTTTTATAACTAAGGCTGAAAGATTGAGACAGTGGAGTTATTTTGGATTCAACAGCGCTAAGATGCATACATATAAGGTTTTCAAAACACATTAACTATCTTTCACAATCAGACAAAAACTTAAAAGTTCAGAAATGTTGACATAATTCTAATTAAGATATTATCAGTATTATACCAGTAAACTGCTTCAGAAAAGAAACTGTAATTACAAAAACAACATTGTAATTAACATTTAGATATTGAGTAGTATATAAACGACACATACAAACGGTCAGATACATTAAACTATGTTTATTCTTTCAACAAAATCATGTTGACAAATTTTTTGTAATTTTATTCTCAGAATAATAATAATTGGATATCCTTGGCTTACAGACTTTCCTTACCACCCGTGTCCAACAAGAGGGCACTGGTACAGTAAGTAAAGTTCTTCTCAAAAATGACTTTTATCTACAATACCCTGGGAACTGAGAAAAATTTGATTTGCTGCAACAAACCACACAACATTTTGGAAATCAAAACAAATAAAATTGAATAAAAAAATAAATGAATCGAATAACCACCGAACATAAATCTTGTCAAAAGTAATACTGTAATAATCATCCCTCAGACATGTTAATCACTGGAAGGCTAACCCCACCAGGGAATGTCATGGCTGTACAACACACACTATTTAGAAAAAACTAAGGTTGGAATGGCTCATCAAAATCAATAGGGAAATACTAAAAGAAAAATATAGAAAAAACATAATGTTCTACATAAAATTTATTTAATATCAAGTTCCAAAACAAATTTTAAAAAAGAGTACTAAAATCAATTTAAAATTAAAATAACATATTTTTCTAATTATTTTTAAAAACAAAAATACCACAAATCAAAAAGTTATTTTACTGGCAATCACAGAGCTTCATCTGAGAGTAGAAAGTATTATTACACAATGGATACATAAGAAAATTGGACAAAATTTCTATAATATATTCAGGCACTCTTAGTATATCATTATTTGTAGATTGACCATTTGAAATAGAATGAAAAAAAAGCAACAATCTCATGTCCTACAATTCTTTGAGATTGGTAATACACTCAAAGCCATTCTCTTTAGCTGATAGGCTTATAATAATAACAGCTATAATGCTGTTTCAAAAAGAGATAACATAAATCTTATTTTACATCCAATTGTTGGAAAATAAATAAGAAATAAAAGAATGTAACTAATGAAAGAAAAATAAGGGCACAAAGTAAGCCGATCAAATATTTTTTCATCTATTTCATTCTTAGTTAAAATACATGCATGTAGCATGACTAAGGAGGACTTTTATTTCACAAAAATTAACAATTTTATTATGACAAATGGATTACCCTCTTTTACATCACTACATGGTGAGCAAGACTAGAAGGCACAGTTTCAGATGGACAGGAACTCTGAAAACTATGAAGTGGTATCATTAACAGATTCTGAGGAGGGAAACTCATCAAGAAAAACTTTGAACACTTTTTTAAGCAGACAGTAGTAGTAAATTATTCGGCGAAATATCCATTTAACATGGAAATTAAGTCTTGCTGAAAACATTACGGTTTTAAACTGACTTTGTAAAAAAAGGAAGTTCTCAAATTAACCTATACATTTCTTTTTAATGTTCAAATCAACTCTTTACCAAATGGATCAATTTTAAAAATCCCTTTATTAGTTTGCAGAAGATGTACCTCTGATTAAAACATTGTAACTTTTGTAAATTTCTTTCAGATCATACTTGAAAACAAAAAATCACATCATCTTTAAAAAAAAAATCACATTGTCTTTTAAAAGTCGTAGCTGCTTTATTCTAAATTTTCCTAAGGAACAGTTCTGTCCTTTTAAAATAGTACTGTTTCTTTCATTTTTAATTACAATGAAGAAAACAACATTCATTATAAACAAAATAAAAACTATTCTCAAAGAGATCTGACGTGAAAATGTAATATTTTTAATAAAACAGCTTTCATATCCAACTTAAAACAGATAAGAATGTTTAAAATATAGAACCAAAATAATCTGTTAGGAATAAAATTTCAATTAGGTAAAAAATTACGTTTTTCAAGCAAAAAAGAAATTTTACAATTAGACAGTGTAATTATCAAAGTTCCCCACAAGAATACATACTTAGTAAAACAATCTTGGAAAACCATAACAAAAAAATATTTTTTAAATTATTTTCATTATAGATCCCAAACCCCAGGATAATTTTTTTACCTATAAGCATAGCAATAAAAAAATAAACTGATATTGATCAATGATTTTGCATTAACCAATTGAAATAGGTCTAACAAAAATTGCTTTTCCTCCAGAAACTAGACAACTGCAGGCTCAGGATTAAAAAACTCTCTTACAATCCTTGTAACTCAATTTGATGGAAATATCCAACTCAACAAGAAATTGTTCAACTAGATTCCCAAAGAAATGTTACTACAAAAGATAATTACACAGTACTATATCAATAACTGCTAAGAGCATTATATAAAATTTTTATCAAAGCAGAATGAATAAGAAAAAAAAATTATTGCTTCTATCTGAATATGGAAATATAACACAAATAAGGTTCATAAGGATTAAATATTTAAAATAACTGGCAACCTGACATGAATCAAATCAGTTTAATACATTTCATAGGTAAACAATAAAAACAGCTTCATCAATATTCCAAACGATATACCAACTAAGGCAGAAACAAATGTTCCCTTGATTGGAATCTACTAAATTGGTCATCGTACAGTCAGAAAAAAACAAAACACAAATATGGCTCTTTTGGCTAACATTTCTATATTCAGTAGGGCAAGGACACTGAATACAGTTCCACTAGAATGAAAATAATTTTGGTTTAATTAATTTGTTCCAAATTGGTTTAATTATTGATCAAATGGATAGTTCTGGAGACAATGGGAGTACCAATGGGGAGATCTGACTCTGATCAAATGCACAGTGAAGGATGATGTCTAATAAGTTTCATGGCTAAATGCCAGTTAATTACTACAGATGCTATTAAATGGGAAAGCTTTTTACACACACACACACAGTTGACCAGCCTTATAAGCAACTCCTACTTCCAGAGTCCTTGTCTCAATGCCTGGATGCACAGCAGGAAGTACTGCAAGAGTCCCTGGTCCTCCCAGTCAGAAATTGGGCATAGGGCTAACACGTCTATCCTAGAAAAAATACCAGTTGTGAAACTATTCTTGGAATGAGGATTAGGAATATGAAAATCAAATTTTGAACACAGTAAAGAGAAAGGGATACAGAAGTATCTTTGACAACCTGGAAATTCTTTTGCAGGTTAATAGAACATGAAGGGATACAACAAGGAAGGGATTTCCTAGGTGGGACTTCCACCTAGGAAATCCCTTCCTTGAAATGGAATAAGGAAATGGTCATAGGAAGTTACACAGGATTTGGTAACAATGGGCATTAAGAGGATGGAGAAAGATTTCTGAGGATTACGAGGTTTGGGATGCACTTGTGAAGGCTTATATGGGGAGAAGTGTCAATGAAAAATTAGTAGTAAAAATTATAATCTGACCAATTACAACAATGAAGTTTTCTTCAGATTTTGGATAAACACCAGCAAAGAGATATTCTACAGCTTACAGAATGAATACACTGAGCCTGCATACAATACCAGAAATGTGGTAATGAAGAGGCAACAATACAAAAGATGTTTGAGCACTCTAACTTCCTTCATGTTTATTGCAGATCTAAAATTTATTTCATCAAAATAACTTCAATGCTTAATGAATGTCTAAAGATACTGGTTTGAAAATAAGAAATAAAATCACTAACAAGATCCCAAACTAAGAAGTAACTAACTTATATTACATAATAAAAGTATTAGACAATCAACTACCCCAAAAGCGATTTCATTATGAATAATGAAACTACAGATTTGTGTAAAACATTTTATTTAATTAAGTAACAGAATGTAAATTATTTAATTTCAAATAAATTATACCAAAACCAATGAACTAGTGAATTAGATGCTGTTAACTAGCCTCTCTAGATTGAAGAGATTAAGTAAATAGTGTATCTGTATGGCATTTTATCATGAAACTTTAAACATTTCATTTATCAAGTAACACCAGTTAATCTTTTGCTGCAGAAAAATTTGCAGCTATAAAATTACTGAAGGAACTTGAAAATTTAACTTTGAAAATATCATAAAAGTGAAAATTACTAGAGATCAAATGAAAAACAATATTGTGCGTAGTTCTGGTAAATGTCAATAAATAGTCAATAAACATTCAAGTCTAATTTACAATACAAATCATTTTGGGACAGAAACTAAATAATTTACCTTTCTTGTCAATATTTATAAGTTCAAATAAATATTAACGTGTAAAAAAATAACTTCAGTTAATGACATTAATTCATTTTTTACGTATCTAATAAAATTATGCATAATATTAAACATGAATGGGAAAAAATACAACAAAATGTATTAACGTTAGTTCAAAATAAATATTTGAATATTAAAGTTTAAACTCCCAAAAACAAATAAATAGAAGATAATAAAAACCTTACTAACTGGAAACACCATTTCTTGCTTGGTTTGCCTTTCATTTAACTTAAACACTGTCAGTGCAATTCTTTTTAATTTTTAAATACTTCAAGAACATACTACTATTCGGGTAAATCAAGTTTTTAAAAGAATCATTAAATGAAACAAATTGGTTAATAAATGATTTAATTAATAACGATCAGCTCTTAAGTTTATAGTATTTATCAATTACTCAATTAAAAAATTCACACGCTGACAGATAAACTGCTTGTGGAGTCTGTATCTATTAATACTATTTTGAACATTTACGTACTACAGCACGAGGTTATGCCAGTCACGATATCAACAAACACAGCGTTGTTATGAATGAATGAAATGAGGAACAAGATATTAACGGTGTTTAACAATTCTATTAATTATTAACATGGCAAATTCACAAATTGGACTGTAAAGTAGAAATTCAAATTAAACTCTTACCTCGCGAGAGGGAATTCAGAACGTCCAGATGTAACGAACACGTCTGTGAACTGTTCAACTGAATAAAATTAGCACTCAAAATTAACTAAATTAACATTAAATAGTTGTGTTAACAGTATAAATTAATTGTCTTAATACTGAATACTTAATTTTCAATATAATGCATGTCTGTCACAGAAAATAAAACGATTATACAAAACAATATTTCAACTGTCGCTCCGGACACAATCACAATACACAAAGCAAAACACTGCAGGTTGAAGATTGTGACTGATTGCCGCTAGGAGCAGCACCTCTGAATCGTACTAAAGAAGCTGTTTACAAAACCCGTTCAACTCAATTTATTTTTGACAAATCTATCAATGCTAATTCCTGTTAAACTATTGATTATTTTTTACTAACATTAGTTCAAGATCAGACAGACTTATTTATAAATGCGCTAGGACTTTATTAATTGCTATAGATATCATCAACGAAATAAAAATTTACTAAAAAAATAAATAAAAAAATGTAGTTAAAATTTAAAAAATGTTATTTAATAACGGAAGGAATCAATGAATAAGCATTTCTCTGATTTTTAGGTAACTTAAACTCGGGAAGAAATTATACGTTAATGATTTTCACAACTCATTTATAATTTTTAACCTTAGTCTAAATGTTGAACACTTAACGCAACTTTTTTTAAATTTTATTCAGTTAACACATTTCTAACCCACCTTTGAAAGAATTACATTCCTATATGGGTAATTAGTACATTTTTAACTGCATAGTATTAGTTATAATGATGAAATAATTTTAAAATTTTGAAAATTACTTATTTTCAAAATATTTGGAATTGTGGTCAGGACTACTACACCAATAAAAGTTCAACATAGATTACTTCAATCCTTTGAAAGCACAATAAGTTTATATATTCTGTGAAAGTATTACCACTTTCTGTCATATAAATAAAAAAATTAAAAAATACAATTAGCTACTTAGGGGTAAGTTTCTTAATCTTTTAAAGTCAAATGCCACATGTTAGTGGCTCCTCTAAAGATGAATAATTAGTATACAAATGACCTTCAGAGGAAAATGTTCTAACAATTTGAAAGTGTACCATAGACATCCTTAAATTCAAATTATAAAATATAATTTAGTATTTATAATTTGAATATTAATTTTTTTGAAGTGTATCCGTTTTTTAAATTTAACAATTTTTATACATACATTATGACAATAAATTCTGATTCTTTAACAGTATTTCAAAAAGTAATTAGATTCCATGTATAATTTCCCAAGATTTCAAATTTTAAGTGAAGAAATTGATGTGATTATCCAGTATATGAATAAAAACATTTACTGATTATTATACATTATGTACGTATAAGTTATCAGTTCTGAGATTTTTTGCTATTCCTACCATTATTAGTCAACACTATTAGCTGTCTTACAAAGACTTAGCAACAATGATTAAGTGTACTAAAATAAGAGTAATGGAATAGTTGCAAGCTGCTTCTAATGAAATGCATACACATGACAAATGACCAGTGCATTAGGCTAGGGTGTATAAACTAAAATTAATATACCTCCATTGCTAAAAATTACTAATTTATCACTAGCCAAGGATTATAAATAATGCAAATTAAATGCTGCACTTTGTTCAATGTTTTTGACTGGTTGAGACCCATCACTACTTCTTCCATAAACAAACCCTTAGAAATGCTTTATTTTTACTTATCTACTATTTTCATTATTTAATATTACAGGATGTTGATTTCTTCGAATAAAAAATTATTCTGTTTGTAATTTTGTTCTGTCAATCTGAATAGTTACAATTTTTTTTTTATGTATCCTTACATCGTCAATGTAAGATGGAAAAACTGTTTATTAACAATGTAGCAGATCTAAACACATACTTATAATTAAATGCATTATTGAATAATCATTGCTGAATTTATGAGGCAATCAGAATATATGTGTGTGTGTGTGTGTGTGTCCAAGTTGTGTTTCTGATAAAAAAATTAAATACTACTTTCTATTTTTTTTTCTTTAAGTTGTTTTATTTTGATGAAAGTTGTCTTATTAACCTCAAACTCATGTTCTAGTCCTGCAGGCAATTTCAATTAAAAAGACCTATCAATACAAGGACAACTATAATAGTGTTTAACATATAAAAAGCACCAATTAGAAATTAATAGTTATAAATGAATAATCAAATATTCTGGTTTTATATCAATTTACTGACTATAAAATCATTAATCATACATATGATTAATTATGAGCCGTGAGATTAATTAATGTTTACCATTTGTTGTGAATGCATCAAGAGCAAAATCATTTCTGATTGTAGTCTCAGTACTGTTTTATGTTTTATATTCTATATGAATTTGAAATAAAACAATATATTTATGTGAAAACATAATTTAGTTGAAACCATGATGACGTTAGGGATCTAGTATCCAAACTATACTGTTACTTCATTCTGACAATTTGTAAATTTCATAAAAACCCTAGTGTATAATTCATATTTGTTGAAATAACATCTATTAAGAGATACTCATATATTGCTTATGTTCATGCACTGCTTTTCTTCTTTTTTTTATTACAGAATATTATTCGGTTTTTTATTAAATAATGTGGGTAGGAACAGTATAAAAGAATACTGATAATAAATTACAGACTGTTACATGTCCCTAGTTAACTTAGGACTTTAGGCCAAATTTCTATAAATAACACCCATTCTTAGATTACTCTTTTTTTGTTTAACCAGAATTTACATTGTGCTTTTCTTATGAAAATTTAATTTTTGTAAACAATAGTAAATAGCAGTAAGAAAAAGTAAATATTAATGTGTTTAAAAGTGAAGCAAGTTAAATAAATTTATAATAATTAATAAAGAAGTTTTTTTTTTTTAATTTACACTAAATTTACAGTTACACTAAATTTTTTACAGGATTTGGAGTCTAAAAAAATATTTTTAGGTGCTCAGTTGTTGGTACATCATTTGATTTAGTAAGAAAATATACTAATTTAATGTACAAACTAGTATAAGTAAAATAGAAATAAAAATAAAGTATACTTTTTCAGATTAAAATATTAACCATATTTCAGTTTTTAAAAGCAAGTAGATTTTAATGAATCACCATTAATTTTGTGTTTTAATTTCATTGTTTCACATAAAAATAAAAATTTTTTAAACATGTTTCAGTATAACTATTATATGAATTAATAAGGAACTTATTAATATCTGGACATTGCTAAGTGAAAAGTTCAATTTAAAAATAAATACAAAGAGAGAAATTAAATGTGAAAAGATAAATTCCTTTTTTCCAAGGAGGTGTAGGAAGTTATAGTATAAAGGCAGAAACCAAATGGTAAACAAGTTAGATAGAATGATAACATAGCAGAGGTTGAAACAGGCAAAAATGTAGAATGGAACTGACTGGAACAACTTGCCAGGAATAAATAAAAATATAGAACTTTCAGGATCTCCTGTACCTTGTTGATAAACAAGTTTTCAACTAAGTAAGGTTTCAGTAAATGAGGTTTCATCCAATCAATGTTAGTAAAATAAAACAAAAACTTGAGCATAGTAATAAAAACTAATCAAGCTAGATTCCTAATTGAGATGGTTACAATCAATTTGCCTTGTTTTATCTTAAGTTTACTCACTGATTTAATACACCTATTTTATTGTGAAAAGATAACATCTTTTTATGCTAAAAAAATTTTTACATTTTTATATGAAAAGATAAGCATCTTCTTAAAAAAAATGTGAAAAGATAAATGCAATAGAAAATTAAATGTGACTGAAAGCAGGACAAAGAGCAATAAAATATTAAGATAGAGCATAATATAAAGGGCAATCTTGAATTTTATTTATTTTAATTCAATCAATTTAATTTTACATAGTAAAATTACAAAGTATGGAAAACAATATCAAAAGCTTACATGCACAATGAAAAACAGTTTTCATGTTAAAAAGAAATCTGCTGGAATCAATGAGATTTAGGAATGAGAAAAATTCTTGAAAATATCTGTTTGGAATCTAGTGCTTTATTTCAATGAAATATTAACAATAGGAAAGCCAGAAAAACAAAAAAAAAAATACAGTCTTTTCAGATATGGTGTTACTGGAGAATGCTGAAAATTAGATGGGTTGATAGACTGTAAAATGAAGAGGTTTTTAAGATTAATCATAGACAAGAGAAATTTATGACAGAATATTGTTAAACAGGACAACAGCAGTAGGATATAATTTTAGGCCATTTGCGATGAGAATTTGGTTCTAGAACGAAGAGTAGTGAGTAAAGATATTACAGAAGAAAATGCTTAGAAATCTGTGAAGCAGATAATAGAGAAAAGAAGTTAAACAAAATTAAATCAATGAGTAAAATGAAGATAAAACAAGGAAAATTGACTGTAACCATCAAATGGGAATCTAGCTTGATTAGTATTTATTACTATACTCAAATTTTTGTTTTACTTTTATCTAAGACTGATTGGATGAAACTTTACTGAAATCTTACTTAGTTGAAACTTGTTTATCCACAAGTAACAGAAATCCTGAAAGTTTTCAATTTTCATTTATTCCTGGCAAGTTGTTCCAGTTAGTTCCATTCTAAATTTTTTACCTGCTTTAACCTCTGTTATTTTATCCTTCCATTTACCTTGTTTACCATTTGCACTCTGCTCTTGTACTTTGACTTCTTACATCTCCTTAGAAGTCTGTTCTCATCCATTGTGGTGTATAATGTGCCCCTTTCTAATTGGGACTTATAGTCATTGAACTTTTGCTATTTTCAGCCAGAAAAAAGAAGATAATGGTTACATTTATATAATATAAAATAGCAACCTGCAAATTGAATTCAAAAGAAATCTTTATCACTATATTAGTTAACTTGGATTTTGTTAAAATAAAAATATTTTAATAAATTACACTATTACTTGTTGTACACAGTAATGAATTATTGCAGGTACAAATTAGAGAATGAATATCAAATTAATACATTCTCCCTTAAATCTACTGAAAAGTTAGCCTTTTACAAAGGGTACTTGGAAAATTTTGCAATATGACTTTATGTTTTATAACTTTTCAAAATAATTTGCATGTACACTTCCATCCTTCAAAACGAGTTTTCAAAGAACCCCTGGCATATTTCATCAGAGATCTGGGCACACTCATCTTCTCAAGCCCTTAGGAGATCATCAGCAGACATAAAGTGCATCATCCCTTTCAGCCTGTTCACTTGAGTGAACAGCATGAAATCATATGGAATGAGGTCAGAACTGTAGGGAAGATGCTCTAACAGTTTTATTTTAGTACTGGCCAAATACTCAGAGCAAACTTTGGAGTTGTATGCTGGAATATTTTTGTGGTGACGAAATTATGTGTCCATCCTTGAGTTTGGGCTTCTTGAGCTTCAACAACTTTAGCCATTCCTCAGTATACCACTTCCCATAACTGTGTTCTGAGTTTCCAATTCAACTCATCTCACACTAAAAAATATGGCTACCATTCTCTTTTTCACTGATCTGAATTTTTGAACAGCCATGGAGGTCTTCTCATCTTTGTACTCCCATACCTTCTGAGCCTTGACTGGGGTGTCATAATAGTACAGCTAAGTTTCTTCACCTGTCACACTACTATTCACGTATGTAGAATTTCCATTTTCAAATTTTTTCAGCATTTCATGGCATTATGAAACATAATGTGCCATTTGTTTGTTGATCAGGTTATGCAGCACTTAAAGAGCACAAAGCTATCTATTTTACAGGTGGTCTTGGAGAATAGCATGAACTACTGCTACATTAATGCCCAAAACACCTCCCTTTGGTGGTAGATCACACGCCTATCTGTCTCAAGCATCTTTCGTTGTGTAGTAATGTTTCCCTGACACAGGAGACGTTTGACCTGACCTTGGTTGTCCTCATGACCAAAATTTCCTCTTTTAAACTTTCAGTTCTACCTTTTCTTTTTCCTGTTTAGCCTCCGGTAACTACCGTTTAGATAATTCTTCAGAGGATGAATGAGGATGATATGTATGAGTGTAAATGAAGTGTAGTCTTGTACATTGTCAGTTCAACCATTCCTGAGATGTGTGGTTAATTGAAACCCAACCACCAAAGAACACTGGTATCCACGATCTAGCATTCAAATCCATGTAAAAATATCTGGCTTTACTAGGACTTGAACGCTGGAACTCTCGGCTTCCAAATCAGCTGATTTCGGAAGACGCGTTCACCACTAGACCAACCCGGTGGGTTTTCAGTTCTACCTAAATATTGTTATTTGATGAGAACAATATTCTCCACGCACAGGAGTCATTTTCTTTAAACATTGATCAATATTTAACCCGCTTGCAAAATTGCCTGGTATTTAGTTTTCAACCATGACAAAATTGGTTCCTCTTTTCACTAACACTAACACAGCTAAAAAACAAATGACACTGAGACAGTGACTAGAGTGGCCTACAGACTTGAGTGCAGGTCTGTTGTCTAAACACATGCTATCTTGTAAACTGTCTCTGATCATCTTTTTTGTCATATTGTAAAACTTTCGTAGTTCCCTTTGTAAAAAGAGAAAATTACTCTGTGCAGGAGAGAGTGTATTAGTAGTTATTGACCAATGAAAAAAAAACCCTCAATTATTATCCTGAAAACAATCAAAACTATAATGCAGTAAGTTCTTTCTTCATAAATAAATTTTATTTATATTGAGATATGCTAAAAATAAGTAATAGGGCTGATTAAAGATCAGGTGTATTACAGCCTAATATCAGCCCAAGTTTTCTATGACAGAACCATTATTTGAACCTTAAAAATCAAATGACATTGTAATATAAGCACTGAACTCCAATAAAAAAATAATAATATCATTCATTGAATCTGAACTTCAACCCTGCAGTAATACAGAACATAATATTTAAATTCTATAAAAAAAGGGGTACAAAATAAAGTTAAACCTCTATGTAATTTCTAGTGATATAAATGCTGTATTTTAAGAGCTGCTGTTGATAAAAAGACAGGTGTCTTCTTAGAATAGTGTTTTCACCTGCTAACCCACATATTACTTCATATCTTCTCCAATTATACAATAAGTGTTAACCATGTAGTTTATTTGTCTAATATAGATATACGAGGTCTGTAAATAAAATAAGACTGGTTCAGAAAACCTTTTTATTTACAATCCAATTACACACCTTCAAAATAGTTCCCTTGGGAAGCCACACAACGCTTCAAACAGTCACTCTTCGTATCAGTGTTGGAACTCAGAAACTGGAATATCCTTCAGATGGTCAGTTACATTTTTTAAAATGTTTTCTACTGATCCAAAATGGTGTCCTTTGATGTGTTTTTTTATTTTTTAGTCGGGAACAGGAAAAAGTCGCAGGGACTCATGTCAGGTGAATAAGGTGGTTGAAGAACTCAGGAATGTTTTTCTTTCCAAAAACTCATTGAGAGTGCAGTGTAACAAGGTGCATTGTCATGATGCAGCATACAGTTGTCTTTAACGGCTGGTCTCATGCAGGCAACTCTTTTCTGCAGTCCTTCAAGAACTTCTCAGGAAACATATTGATTTACAGTCTGCCCTGCAGGCAAAAACTCTTTATGGACAATGCCATTATTATCGAAGAAACAAATTAGCATGGTTTTGATTTAATTTGCTCATTTTTGCTTTTTTGGGATGTGGTGAGTTTGAAGTGTGCCACTCCATCTCTGGCATTTTGTTTGTGGGTCATACTCATTCAAGATTCATCGCCAATAAAAACAATTTTTAGAAAATCAGGATTGGTTTCAATTCACTCTAGAAGATCACATAGCACTTCCACCCTGTTGTTTTTCTGTTCAACAGTTAGGTTTTTTGGAACCAATTTTGCACAAACTTTTTTCCAGTTAGATAACGGTTCAAATTCAATTGTTCTGAAATTATTTTGACAGTTAATTGCCGATCGTACCATATCAAGTGTCTGATTCGCTCAACATTGTTGTCACTTTTTGATGTTAACGGTCTTCCAGAATGTAGATCATCTGCAACTGATTCCTGGCCATCTGAAAATGCTTTAAAACACCTAAAAACTTGGGTTCGTGACAGAGCGTCATCTTCATATGCCCTTTTCAATTTTGAAAAGTTTCAGTAGCATTGGTGCTCTCATCAAGTATAACACAAAACTTGATTGCACAACGTTGTTTTTAATTAGCATCACTCATTTTATAATGCACAAAAAAAACTTGTTTCACAAAAATTTGTTTACATCTTACATGACAACAATAGACTAAAAATACTAATACCTAATATAAATCAGCTGTTCCTATAACCATATGTTTACTATTAACTTTACAGTGTTGCCACTTTGGCTGCCAAAAAAAATTAGTTTCATTACTTTATTTACAGATCTGGTACAGTTAAAATATATGGTTGCTGTTATAAACAACTTATAATGTAGAACTATAATGTGAAAAGAAATTTTATTAGCCTTATTGGGATAATCTGATATTCTGGATTAAATATATTTTATCATCATTTATTTCTAAGTCTGGCAGTTTTTACCGTTCATTTCATTAAACAGTTTAATGTCATTTTAGTTCAATTAAATTATATAATAATTAAGAATATTCTAGAACTAATGAGATTAAACAACTAGCAATGTTATCTAACTGAACAGAAATTAAACTTAACATTAAATACCTTAAAAAAATATGAAAGTAAAATAAAAATAAATGGGCGGTTGAAGTGTTTGTTGTAATTGGGGGGTATACAAAGTAAATTACAAGTCATAGTAAAAAACTGAAAAACATACAAGAAATAATAGTTACTTTATGAAACTAAGGTAGAATAAAGAAAGCCTATTGCACAACTACCAAGATCCTACCATGTTGAACAAATTTGTTACAATTATCTTACCATTTGAGACAACTAGTTAAATAAATCATACCATTTGTTCACCTGATAACAGATTAATTAATTTTTTCGTTAGATTAAATGGATTTATAAGATCATCATACTATAAAATTTGCACAGAACAGAAAGGAATGGAGAATAGAATCTAACTAGTCAACTGACTGATGATTCAAAAAATAAAACTACTCTTTGCTTGTTTTTCAAAAAAGTGTTATGATCTGTTTTTTATTAAATAAAATATTTTTATTTATTTATTTATTTTTTCCTAATGTGTACATTGCAATCTGTTCAACTAGTGAAAATTAAGCAATCAGCCCCACGGTCCAATGAAATGAGGATATGTAAATGAGGCCTAAATCTTGTACAAACTCAGACCGACCATTCCTGAGAGATGTTTAATTAAATCCCAACCACCAAAATACACCGGTATCCACTGTCTAGTATTCAAATTTGTATAAAATCAATTAACTTGGATTTGAACCTCAGAACCTTCGACTTCAAAAATCAGCTAGTTAAACTACTGAAATGCAACAGCAAGTTAATCACTAGACCAGTCTGCTGAGCTAAATAAAATATAGCACAGTACAATTAAATAACCTGTGTTAAATTTATAATATATATGTTCCACTTATGAACATGCTATGGGCTTAAATATGTAATATGATTATTTAGTAGCATATATTTACCAGCATATATTTTAAATTGTTCTTTTATTAATGGAAACAGTTTACATAATGCACTGTTTCTTATAGAAAGGAGTATATAGAAAGGAGTTGCTTGTTTATGGATGTGATATATGTAATTTGTTTGAGATACAAGTAGCATTCAAAGTTATTTTCCATGTAAGTAATGATGCTCATTTCACTGCCAGTTCCTATAATTAACAAAATGAAGGTAGTCTCTGTATTCCTTTTTTATATGCAGATTGTTACGATTTGTTGATATGCAACAGTATGTTTAACTGTTAAACTTATTAACGGATGAACTGAAAACCTCTTCACAATTCACTTTCCCAAATAATGCTTGAATAAGATACTTAAACATGGCTATGCCATTTTTGTGAGTACCTTGAGTATCATGTTAGCACCTGCCATGTACGAGCCACAGTTCAAAACTAAGGGCCAATCAGTAACAAAATGAGAACAGTTGAAAAATGAAAAATTTATTAATGATTTCAAATACTTACATATTTACTTTAATTTTTTACATAATCACCATTTCATTCCAAACACTTTTGATTTTGGCAAACAATCGTCTTCAAACCCACTGCATAAAATTCCGCCGCATGGGATTGAAACCACTTTTGCACCAAGATTTTTAACTCCTTGAATCATTGAGGTGTAGGAAGAGATGGTAGACACTGGGTGTGAGATCAAAACTGTAACGGGATGATCAAAAATCTCCTTACCAAATTTTTGAAATATTTTTGTAGTGCATACAGGTTGTGTGTGGATGTGCATTATTGTGAAGAAGAACAATTTCTGGTTTCAGCATCCCCTGTCATTGGTTTTTAATGGCACGACACAGTTAGAAGTGTTTCACAATAGAGTTGTGATGTGATGAATGTTCCAGATTCCATGAAATCAATCAAAAGCTCATCCTTTTGGCTCCGGAATATAGTTGTCATGATTTTCCTTCAAGACTGGGCTTGTTGAATTTTTTTTGATTTAGGTGACCAAAATGATGCCACAGCATGGATTGTTGTTTTGTCTAAACATTGATGTACAAAAGCCATGTTTTGTCATCGGTGATGACATGGGAAAAAAATTTGTCTCCCTTTTGGTTAAAGTGGTTGAGAAAAGCATGTGCAGATGTCATTCTGTGATCTTTGGGACCATTTATCAACATTTTTAGCACCCACAGAGCATACATTTTACAGTAATCTAGAGTGTCAGTCATGAGTTCCAACAATGTTGTCTTTGAAACTTCTGGAAATTCTAGAGAGAGATTGCTAATTGTAAAGGGATGATTTTTTTTCTCATTTTTGCATTCACGCTGTCAATGAGATCATCAGTCTAGATGCTAGGCCTGTCATTTCTCTGTTTGTTGTAAACATTTGAATGGCCTTCCTTAAACTCACAGTACTTCTGCCTCACTTTTCCTTCACTATTGTGGTAGACCCATACATTCCACACAACTGATGGTGAATTTCATCAGCACTATGTCCTATTGTGTTTAGAAAACTTATTACTGATCGAATTTCACAACTGGTGGAATTTGTTATTACCACATTCATTATATCACACTCTTGTAAAAGCAAACAACTGATGGCAATGTGGTGGTTACATGCCTAACAGACCATTTAAAGCTATTGAGCATGTGCAAATCAGTCAGTGTTGCCAACACTATTTATAATTCATCGGCCCTTACTTTTGAACCATACCTTGGATTAAAATAAAATATTAGATTATGGCAAACAACATGCATATATGAATTTTGAATATAAAAAATCAGATTACAAACACTAGACTAAAGTACATTAAGTGTTCAAATAATTTCTATGTATATTTATATGAAATTCTAGCCTGGCCTGTGTGCTCTTTATTGTATTATGAAATCTACATGCTGGTTGCATTTTACTAGCATGTGAGGATAAATGATAATTGTTTGATGTTGCTGTATTTTATTATTCTTGCATTTATTGTGCAAAATAAATTATTTCTATGACTGATATTACATACAATAATTGTGTATTCTTCAAATGATTCTTACTGATACAAATCTTATTTTATCATTAAATTAAAACAACTTGTAAGTTTTTCTTTTAATAATGGCTAGTGAAGAGGTTCTGTGAATAAGCATAAGATTTCATTCTCTTATTTTTAAATTCAATTCCATTTTTAAATTTTTTTAAATTCAACACCAAAGGAAAAGCTCAGTGAAGACTGAGTATTCAATACTCAAGAAGTCAAAAGGTCTGTGCGTGGTGAGGTAAGTTAAAACTCACATTAAATCAAATCAAATTATTTAGAAAATGTATACATTTTTATGTTAGTTTTTATAGTCTATTTTTGTCATATATAATCACAGTTAAAAATTACTTATTCTATAATAAAATGAGAAAGTATTCTACCAATAAAAATCCTTATCCAGAAATGCAAAGTTGTGACACTATAATACCATGTAAAACCACAAGGTATGTTGCTTTTCAGTGCTTGTCTTTTGATAATAAAGATTAATTAGAAAAAATAAATAAGTGCAAAAGAAGGAGGTTGCTGAAAAACTATACAAACTAAAAAATTCTCTAATACAATTAAAAAAAACCCAATTTAAAGACCAAATTAAAGACCCCAATTTTATAGCCACTTTTAGGTAATGAATAATAAACAAAGAAAAAATATTTGACTACTTCACAAATAAAAAATGGAACTAAAATGGTCTGCAGAAATCTCTAAAGATTTAAATGAAAAACAAATAGCCAAAGAAGATATAAAAAACAGAAAAAAAATTAGAGAAATAATCAAAAACATGAAAGGATTCCTTAAAAAATCCTCTCCCAAAAAAGGAGGGGCGAAATGGCCACAAGAAAGAATAGCAAAACACTCAGAAAGAATGAAAAAAATGTGGGAAAATATTAAGAAACAAAAATAAATTTCCATGAGTAAATAAAAGAATTGTCAAATCTTACAAACTATATAACAAAATCATACATATATTTACAACAAAATAAGATTCTATATTAGGCAAATTCAACTTTTACACTATAAATTTAAATGACAATTACATCATTCATAGATCACAAAAGAATAAAAAAAATCTGGTGTGGACACTACGTTACTTCCTTGTACGCTTATTAAATTACATATACACCACATTTTTTGCTGCACTTCATTTAAACTTATTTCATTTGAAGCTGAGATGTGATCCTCCAATTCTTTAATAAAATGGACAGTTTTAATAAAATGTCCATCACAATTGCATTGTGGTGGACATCACATTTTTTTGTGTTGTTTTTATCAGCATTTTATATTAGTTTATTTATATATTAATTTTGTTTCATGCCGCTCAAGTAGGTATGTGATGTAAGTGAGAACGTGTTGGATTCGTAATCATGCACACATTGGTTCAAATCCGACTTCATATAAATACATTTTTTTTAATTCAAATATATTGATTTATTAATAATCATTTACTTCTGATTGTAAAAATGCTTGAATTAAAATGAAAAGTACATAAAATTTTATTCCAGTAATAACTTCTGGTTTTTTTCATATTGTTATTATTGAATTATTATTTATTGTTAATTTTTTTTTACATAGAGAGGTTAATAATTATTAATAAATCATTATATATAAATTTAAAAAAAGAATTAAAAAAATATATGTATAGAAGTCGGATTCAAACTGATGTGCCTTCCTCTTGTAAGATCCAAATATTTCATAAACATTTTATTTGGCTGTAACTATGGAACCAATGAAAACAAGTACCACTCATGATATATCATTGAAAGAAAAGCTCTCAATGAGGGCTTATTACTGCACCTAAGAAAAAGTCTAAAATAAAAATTGTTTTGAATTTTGGTCTTTTTTGGACACTTTTGGTACAATCAATTGCAATCAAAAGGGGAGGTGCACAACTGATGTTACAACAGTCCAAAATCAAAATTTCAATATTCTACAGCTAATTGTTTTTGAGTTATGCGAGGTACATATGTATGTATAGACGTCACGCCAAAACTAGTCAAAATGGATTTAGGGATGGTCCAAAGTGGATATTCCGTTGAAATCTGAAAACCAAATTTTTTCACGATTACAATACTTCTTTTACTTCATACAAAGGAGTAAAAAATAAAAATGTCTTTAACATGTTTTTTTTGGAAGAATAATTTCCATTTAATTTTTAATTAAATTTCCATTTAATTTTTATGAGTTATTAATCATTTCCAATATTTTAAAAATTATTGCCATAGTTTATTAATCTAATCATCATGATTATTACTTTAATTTAGAAAGAGAACCTTAATTTGATTATGAGATAGTGGTCACTTGCCATTAAGGCTGAGGTGCAAAGAAAACGCCCATTCTTCCACTTGAACTACTTATTTATGTAAATTCCTTTGTATTACCAATGAAGGGAGGCACCTATGTGTTGTACTTTGGCATTGGCATACAGAAAAACAATACCCTTTGTGAGCTTTTTGCACTATTTGTTTTGATAAAACTATGAAGAGTTGTTTACAAACTTTTGAAAAACTCAAAAAATGTAATGAATTTTTATGATGTACGATTTGTTTAATAAAAAAAAAAATAATAAATTCACCAGTCAATGCATCTCCCTTGTCATTATCATCTGTGCACCAAAGAATTTCTATTGTCAATATTTCTTTTAGATAACTTTTATTTATTTTATTTTAGAATCACAACCTCTGATATGCTTTACTAGTTGACAAGGCGAGGTGCATGTTTAGAGAGTTTATAAACTACTGTTGTGTACAGTTACGTTCCAGTGTTACTAGTAAAGTAATTGCAATTTTTGGAATGAGATTAGACTGTTATTTTAAACATTATTGTCTGTGTGTACGGATGCAAACACATATCATGATAGTGGTACATAACACTATTATTTATTATGCATTATTTACATTTATTTCATATTTATGAATTAATTAATGTCATTTTAATTTCAATGTTTAATAATAAAACATCAGTTTTTCTTCTGCTTAATTATGGCTATTATTGTGTAAATAATGAATTTTTTCTTTTGCCCTGTTATTTTGTAATAAGAGCAATTGGTTTCTTATTCAATGCACTTTAAAACACAAGGATTATGAAAATATATTGTACTAAAAAAAGTATATACAAGTAAAATATAAATTTCTTACATCAATTGTTTTGGTTCAAGTAATGATATTATGATGAACAGAGACTTGTGAGTTGTAGAATTATGGGTTAAAAGTTTAAAATGGGTGTGTTATTATAAGCATTACATAATTTGTAGATGTGTTATGACTAATAAAAACAAATATTCTCTATTCTTTGCATTGAAAATTGCAACACTTGTAATTAAAAGTAGTCATGTTATGATGTCAAGTGAACATGGAAAACCTCTTCGCAGTCAAGCACGTCGTCTCGCATTTAACATTAAGTTTATACACAACAAAAAAAATGGATTATTGGTGCCTCTTGTGAAAGCGATGGAATGTGCTTCTAGAATGCTAAACTTAAGCTGGTCTGCAGTAATTGACATCAAGAAAATTGGATACGAAGTAGAGGCAAGTGGTTCTCAAATTCAGATGCCAACGAAAAAAAGAAATATACTCATCTTAATAAATATAAAATAGAAGATTTCAACAGGTGTGTTATTAGAAGAAAATTTCTTAAATATTTTGAATTCTATAAGGAAATACCTTTTTCTTTCTTTTTCCTGTTTAGCCTCCGGTAATTACCGTTCAGATATTACTTCAGAGGATGAATGAGGATGATATGTATGAGTGTAAATGAAGTGTCTTGTACAGTCTCAATTCAACCATTCCTGAGATGTGTGGTTAATTGAAACCCAACCACCAAAGAACACCGGTATCCACGATCTAGTATTCAAATCCGTGTAAAAATAACTGACTTTACTAGGACTTGAATGCTGGAACTCTTGACTTCCAAATCAGCTGATTTGGGAAGACGCGTTCACCAATAGACCAACCCGGTGGATTATAGAAAACAATAGACTGATTTTGTGTGAACGAGATGATGTAATCATGAAATGTGCATTTTTTCTTAGATATCTGAGAAAAATTGCAACTTCTAAATAAAAGAGACCATATACTTAGATGAAACTTGGATGCATACACATTATATGGTAAAAAAGTACTGGCATGATGTACCAGTTTTTTATGTTAGTAGTAGTACTGGTGACAGTTTAATTGTGGCTCACGCGGGTGGAGAAATATCATTCAAAGACAGTGCTTTTTTAATGTACTGTAATGTTGAAAAGACAGTGCTTTTTTAATGTACTGTAATGTTAAAGGTTGTTGGCCTATCACTGAAGATAGTTCTACGGAAACTGCAGACAAAACTAGTTATGAACTGTATTATGGTAGTATTGGTTGTTTAATTATTTAGTAAATTAATATAAAAATATTACTTTATTTTTTATTCTGCAGGTAAATCAAACTTGCTGTGATTCTGTAGGCCTATATGTCCAAATCATTACTATCAGCTTTGAATATAATGCTGTGAACTATGATATCATTTTAGCGAAAAAGTTTACTTAACTAAATTACTGTAATTAACTATAGGTTAAATTTATTTCATTTATGAATACAGTAATGTAAATTAGTTATTTTACATTTTACTTCAATTGTGTTATTACCGTTATCAAAAAAAATTACAGGTTCCAAAAAAATACAGTGACCTATATTAAATGGACAGAATTTCTTGTTTAGAATGGATTGATTGACAAGCATGTCACTTTTTGCAGTAGGACTAAGACCAGAATGTACTGTTGCATTATATCTCCATCTATAGCCAAACAAAACGATAATGCTGCGGTCCACCACGAATATGAACTTTGCCTTGACTTAAAAATAGTATTTACAGAGGAAGACTGATGACTTGATAAGTGAAAAAAAATATAATCCTTGCCAAAAATTCAATCTGAGACCAGCTAATTTGGCAATTCCATGGCTATTGAACAGTGGTTTAACAGCAGATAACAGAATTAACTAGCTGCTGTCAATTCTGTACTGCTTACATTGCTTACATTTGTCATGTTTGTGACTGTAACTACTCGTAGTTAATTTTATAAAACCATTCCGAAGTCAATATTCAAATAGCTATCGAATTAATGTTTAAATTAATTTAATATTTTCATGGTTAGTTTAAAAAAAGTAATTTTTTTTTATTCTTACAATCAATTTTTCACCGTTATTAAAAATTTATATTTTGTAAATCTGCTTTTCAAGCACTTTTATTTCACATAACCACGATGAGTTTCAAAAAAAATTTGGTAATAAAGCTTTTTACTTACACAAAGCCTGGAGACATTACAGTTTCAATTGCTAAAATACATCTTGAGGTGCGTATAATCTTACATGATAGTTTAAGACTGTACTAAAAATCAATTGAGATAAATATAAAGACAAAAATTTTCAAAAATTGATGGCCAGCATAGGTGTGCATGCAGCAAAACTACATAGCCAATACTTACAATTCATCAGTTATCTTGTCATGTGTTTGTTCATAAAACCACTCTTTCATAGTTAGAATTTTCAAAATTATCAAATGATGAAAAATCGTCCATTTATTTTAAAGTTTAAATTATCATATTTTTTCTTTTTATTGTAATCAATTAGTTTTGATAAAACTGAGGTGTTTCTTTATAAAAACAGTTTTTAAAAAGGATGAGCTGAAATTAGTTTTGTAAAAATTATTTTTTTTAGGAGTTGGACAAAAAATGTAAGAATTATTTTGGTTTCTTATATTATGTTCTTTGAGACATAAACACTTCTGTTCATAAACATACAATACTTCTGCAATTGATGTAATAATGTACTTCTTTGTCACAATATATGATCTGTACAATTTATAGATATGAATATGTTTATTTCTCTTTATTGTCATTTTATTTATAATTATTTTTATTTCTGAATTTTATATTTTTTAATGAGATTTTCTATAATAGATGTGTCATAATCATAATTTTTCTACTGGTATTATTATGGACTTTGTATTTTTTAATCCTTTGGAATCTAAATTACTCATACAGTTGGTAAATCATGCTTCTGGCACTAGCAAGCCGGTAGTTTATAATTACAAAAGAAATTCTCGACAGATATTTAATGTTGAACAAATTTTTATATTTTGGATTTGAAAAAGTGGTTATAATATTTATTAACTTGTTTTCTTCAAATCATCATACAGCCAGAATCGCTTATTTGAGATAAACCAATTGATACCTATTTCATGAAAATGTGCGGTCATTCTGGAATTGCAGAACATGAAATAAACATATCCTCTAAATATATTATTCTCACAAAGGCATTATTAGGTAGAAAGGAAAACAATAGGTTTTTCAATATTGTTATAAAAAACAAAAAATAAAAGAACAATTGTTTAACATCAGTCAACTATAATACCAAATTAATAACTATTATAGTAAATAATTAAACTAACACTATAGTTGTGATAATCTCATTACATAAATAAAATTAAAATTATAAAACAAAATAATAAACAATAAAACCTTAACAGTAATAAAAAAACTATAATACAAAATATAAAAGTAAAATATTTCACATCACATCACATATTTATAGCTACAGAGAAATAAGTTTACAATTAATTATTATAAATATTAATAATTAATTAATTTGAGCAATGGTATGTTTTAAAGAATAACTTTTAAAAGACGAACTGTTGGTGCTTCAAATGTCATTGAAATGAAGAATGATAACAGGAAAGCAGCGACTAAATTTCCAAAATATAAAATGAACTGAAACAAAAAAATGAAAATATGTTTTTACTCATTTTATTTATCATGACATATCAATCATATAAACTAAATATTTCTTATTAATATCAATCAGACTTATAACATATCAGTATCATTTTTAGAGAATGAACAAATTAATCATTTTAAAGAAGTCTATAAAAGTTAATATTTTACTGGAAAACATGCCGGCAGCACTTATTTTATACTGAATTAATTAAATTAAAAAATTTTTATAAGTTGGAGGAGATTGAAATTTAATCAGTAAAACTAACCAAGTATATTTTATTGCTTAACTGCTTTTTATATCCTTTTTATAAATTTTTTATAATTATTTTCATAAATATTATTCTTTTACTGTAGGAATAAATTGGTATGACCTATTAAACAATGTTGGTGATGTTACATGGCAACTTAACGTATAGAACAAACATGAAGTATAATATTTTATGAATGGAAATGTTTTTAAATGATATTCACTGATGTAATCATACACTATTAAATATATGTATCAACGTGCATACTGAGTTACCAACCAACATGTCACATTTTAGCCAACAGCACGTGTCACCAGTTGAAAGAAAACTGCAAATAATGTTATTCTGGTGATCAAAAGATCACCAGATAATGAATATAAAGATGTTCCTTAAACATGGCTTTGGCTGTAAAAGTTTTATTGTCACAATCTACAATTTATTTTTCAGGATTTTATTCTGTGAGATAATTCTGGATTGATAAAGAAAACTTATGATAGGCTGAAAATAAATGTAGTTTACCATCTTGCTAAATATACTGATTTTACTTTGGTATTAAAATGTTAAAAGATAAGTCCTGAACTAAAGGTCCAGCTAATGAAGAGGTATGAAGGGTGGCAAAAACCACCTCAATTTTATAGCAAATAACAAAACAGTACACAAGGGTATAATCAGCTAGTAACATGTTCAATAATAAATATAAAGTGTTTCAATAAATATAATTAAAAAATAAATTAATAAATAAAAAGTGTATTAAATAAATATAAAGTAACTGTTTCCCTTTAACATTTCATGTCAGTGATTAGAGATATCCATTCCAGGTTGGCTGAAGAGTCATCCATTAATATAAGTAATACAAATTTTCTGTTAAAATCTTACAAAGATTATGCCTTATTAAAAACATAAATAAAAATGAAAAAACCCAGACACCAGCCAAGGGAAACAAGTTCAATTTTCTAAACAATTTAAGAAAAAGATTACCAACAAAACTGAAATCTTAAGAAATATAATTATTTTGTTGTAAATAAATAGGAAATCCTGAAAACATCAGGACTTGATGAAATCCTATTAAAATGTAAATTCTAATTTTATCATATACATCACAGTATTCAATGGATTTCATACTAGCATCCACTATATTATTGTATAAAATCTGTTCTTTATCATTTGTAGGCTGTTGCTCTCTAACAAGTTGATTTTACATATACTGGCAGGTACTTTACATCAAAATATCGGCAGACATAAAAACAGTTTCTTGTATTTTAACTTTTAAACCACTGACTATAAGACAGAATGAATTTGAAAATTTTTTCTACTTTAAAATGAAGAAGAGAAAGAGAGAATGATAGAAAACTGAAATCATTGAAAAAGATGGGTTATTTTCCAAAATTGTGGCCCAAAATTCTTAGCTAGTTTTCCCCAGAAATAAAACTGTTCACATGAAAAGGTGAAAAAACAATTGTACAAAATTTTGTTCAGATCTATTCAAAGTTTGAAAGTAAACATTTTTCAAAGAGAAACAAAAATGACATATGAGGTGAATAGAAGTTATTACAGAGACCTCAATTACTTGTACATACATAAGTTTAACATTTTTAGTTTTTTCTAATTCCTTTAAGTTGTTTATAATTTATTACATCACTGGCCAATGGAAAATACCATAATAACTGTGACACCTTTTCAAATTAATTAACGAAATATGCTAGAATAGTAGTATGAACATAATGAAACAGAGAAATTTTATCATAATAATCACTTAAAAGAACCTTTTTAATATGCAATGGAAAACATAGTTAAAAGTAAAAACTTCCTACCATGACGAATATCAGCAGAGATTTATACAACTAAGTTTGAAAACAATAACAAAGCAAATAACCACAAAGTACAGAATTGGGCAAGATTTATGAATAATAATAATAGTAATAATATACATTTAATATTCTAGCATGTAAAGTAATAAATACAAGTATTTCTGTATATAATATGTAAATTATATCCTTCTATACATAAAATCTATGTAGGACCTTGCAAATAACTGAAGCACCTCTCTGGTTATGAATTTAATAAAATACAAAAGAGTACTTACTTTTATCAGATTAGCAAACAAAATTGTTTTCATGGTACCCATCTTAATATTTCAGCCTGCAACTTCATTATGATTTAGTTTCTATTTTTAATAGATTATGAAATGTACCTATAAGATAGTTCTGACCAATTTATTTAAAATTTACTGTTATAATAAAACTAATAGTTTGGCTTTTACAAGGTATTTTTCAGTTAATGAGATAATTCCCTACTTTTAAACAATATTAATCAGATAAACCTGAATTTTTATAATTTAATTTACATTTGAATATGTAGTCAAATATTTTTTGATTAATGGTTTCAACATTGTAACTAATTTTAAGGATTTTATTATCTTTGCTTATATTAATCAGTATTTTTTTGTATTATTATTATTATTATTATTATTTGAATGCTAACTACTTTTCTTATTAATTTTATACTTTCTAATTTATGGTTTTTCTTGGCTCTTCCTGTTAAATGTTGTAGAACAGTAGCACCCCCCCCCCCCACCACCATGCCTGATTCCTCAGTGTATCTGACTGACACAGTGCAGCCAATGCAGCTCGATTTGTATGTACATGCTTAAACTTGTCCGTTGAGTTGAATCATCACAATGGATTATGTCATATTATCGTGTCATATCAAGAGAAGTACATATTGTATTACTACACAATCTCGTGTGCATTTATCGAATAAATATTTGTTTTAATTTAACCAGTACAGTACAGTAGTGCATGTTTGTCCATTAACGCATAAGTATACTGATAGTGTCGCTGTTACCGTGAATTTTGCGAGCAGGCTATTGGATCTAGTAGTTATTGTGTTTGTTTACTAATGGCTACTTAAAGATAAAAACGCTTAGTGTGTTCATTACAACAGAGTTCTTAAACAATTTAATAAGGGTGAGTCTCTGCAAAAACTTTCTTTAGAATTAGGAGTCGGCATTACCACAATTAAAGATTGGAGGAAAAACAGAAAGACCTTTGATGTACATACACAACCGTTGAAGGAGAAGATGTGTTAAAAAACCGAACTCTTAGAGAGTGCATTAAGGCTTTGGTTCTGCCAAGAATGCTGAAAAGGAACTCCTTCATCTAGACCCATTATTAAAGAAAAAGCAGTGGTTCTGCATAAGAAACTGGAGGGGATAGAAGAAAAATTCACAGCAAGTGAGGGATGGCTTCACAAGTGGAAGAAGAAGCATCATGGAATTCGAGAAGTTGCAATTGCTGGGGAAAAATTGTCAATTGATGATGCCACTGCAAATAAATTTTTGTAAAATTTGAAGATATCAATCTGAAACCTGACCAACTGTACAATATTGAGACAAGGTTAAATTACAAAATTCTCCCAAAAAGAACTCTTGCATCATAATTTGAAATGTTATTGTTTCCAAGATGGCAAAGAATAGAATTACAACTTTCAGCCAAGTTCAAGATGTCGACTTTAAAACAAAAAAATTAAAAATTTTTTCTGTTTACAGTAAATCTTTTTTTATGTACAGTTACTTTTTTGTGATGCTAACTGGCCATAACTGAGATGAAGAGTTTAATATGTAGTGTTTTTTAAAACAATTGTGTAGTATTACAGTATATGTACTGTACTTTGCTTGTATTATGAACTTATTATTAAAAAAGAAAAAAACTACAATATTTTATTTAGTTACATCTGCGAGTTTATGTTGTTTATCTCTTGAACAATAATCAAATATTTTGCTGAATAACATCACATAAGTAAAATTAAATATTTCTTTCTTTACTTAAGTTCTTTAGAATGCTGTATACCCCTGTTTTAAATTTTATTTGTGTTTTAATAATGTTTTTTTATTCTTTGCAATATCTGACCTTTTTTTCATTCTGACCATTGCGTGGTCCTGTGGGTGTCAGATAAACATGGTTCTACTATATTTACTTTTTGTTATCTGTGGATTAGAAACACTATCATTCCTGAGATGTATAATTATGTTTTTATCTGAATTAAATATTTATTTATTTATAAAATGATAAGAATAAAGAAAATCTACAGATTAGGGAAACTAATCACTGTAATTTATAACTCTTTTTTTTTTTTTTCTCCTGTTTAGCCTCCGGTAACTACCGTTTAGATAATACTTCAGAGGATGAATGAGGATGATATGTATGAGTGTAAATGAAGTGTAGTCTTGTACATTGTCAGTTCGACCATTCCTGAGATGTGTGGTTAATTGAAACCCAACCACCAAAGAACACCGGTATCCACGATCTAGTATTCAAATCCATGTAAAAATAACTGGCTTTACTAATTTATAACTCAGAAAACATGAAGTTCATACAGTCATGTAAAAAAATGGTGTCATTAAATTTGTCGATAACTAAAGAATTCTAAAGAAACTAATTGTAATTAAATAAAAAAAATATATGTATATAAGAAAATAAATACCTCACACATGTGATTGTAAAAAACATGTACATAATTGTAAAAGCATGATTGTAAATGAGCAATGAAATGCAATTAAAAGAAAAACAAAGATAATGATAAAGAACAACAAATTTTGTCACATGTGTTGAACGTACAATAAAATTAAAAAAAAAATAAAGATTAAGAGTAAGCAAAATACAAAATATGAAAAATCAAAAATTCTCATATTTCAAAACAAAGAATATACTTTACACAGGATAAAGCATTTTACAATGGATGAAAGGGAAAAGAGAAATGGAGTGAATTTTTTCATCCATCATTTAATTGGTGCGATGATGTTTTCCTTTTCTTTATATTATAATTTTTTAAGCTCAAAATATTTATTACACACTACTTCCTCAGATATTTGTTTTATATATTTCATTCTCTGACTTTCTCTATATTTTATATCTTCTATTAATAATTAACTAAACCTGGATATCTTAATACATGGTTCTCCAATCTAATTCTCTCTTTGCAAGATTGGGCCATAAAACTTTCTTCTTATCTATTTGTCTTAAGACTGCTTGACTTCAAACTTTGTCAACCCGCCTAATTCTCAGCTTCTTCTGTAAAACTCATTTCAAAGGTCCCTACTCTTTTTCTTTTGTTTTTCCTATTGTCAATGTTTTGTTACCATGAAGTGTTACGCCTGCCAGAAATATTTTTAGGGGATTTCTTTCTAATTCTTTGATGAACATTTGATATTTGTGGAGTTATTTTTTGAATAAAAAAAAAGAAATAATCTTGTTTGCCCAGTCTGTTTTTGATGTCTATATCATTTTATCCACCTTAGTAATTTTGCCTTGCAAATAACAAAATAGTGCAACTTTTAGTATAATAAAATGTTCTTATACTTTAAGATGTATACTAAGATGTTTAAGAAGCTTTATGTTCGTATACTTCATACTTTATGTTCTCATTCTTCTTTTTGTCATACTTTCAACTGAATTTCTCTCACATACTAAATTTGTGCCATTCATACTTTTTCTTATTCATTTTTGTTCCTGCCAAAAGGAAAATGTTACAATAAATCTTAACATCTGTATTTTTTCTAAAATGATTGGGTTGTCACTCCATTCTCAAATTTTTCTTCCAGTTCCTGATTTGCCTCTTCTGTTTACAAATAGTAAAACATCAAGTACAAACAACATTTTTTCCTGGTCAGAGCTTGTCTTTCATTTTCTTTTACTCTAATTTTTGCTACATGATTCTTGTATACATTGTATTTATAAGTCTTCTTCGTATTTCAGACCAGTATTTTTTTAATTTAACCTTTTATTTCATTCTATTCTATTAAATGCTTTCTTCATATCTACAGAGTTAAACAGGTGGCTTTATTATTCTTAAGTATGCCTTCCAATTATGAAAAGACAGGACTTTTCCTCAGTCTTTTCATAATTTACTCGTGCTCTTTCTGAAATCAAACTGGTCCTTATCGAGTGCACCTTTCATCACATATTCTATTCATATGTAAATTCTCCTAGTGACCATTTTCAATAGTAGTTCCTGAACTTATTTCTGTTCACCTTCTTTGTCATGGTAACAATTTCAACTTTTTCTTCAAAATCTGAATGTACCCCTCTAGTTCTGTAAATTGTATATACAAATCTAATAATTCAGGTGGTATAGTAACTGCTTCTAATGCCTTAGAGCAAATGGTTAATATTAAAATAAACTAATAAAAACTTCTTGTCAGAACAGCAGAAAAAACTGATCTTGAAGCAGGAAGTACAAAACAAACCAAAGAGACAGATGCCAAGATTATTAACAGGAACGATGGAAATGCCACCATCATTGCAGAAATGCCATCTTTCATTGCAGAAATGCCATCTTTCATTGCAGAATAGTAAATAGCAAAATCAAAATAAAGTATTTACATAAAACAGAGATGGAGGGATGCTACAGTTTGCATGATATGTTTGCTTATCTATTATTAAATGTTATAAATATAATGATGAACCCATGAATAGATAGAAATAGTAAAAAGAGGTATCATAATGAAACAGTAAAAATAATAATTTTATCTCAAGATAAACAGCCAGAACTGAAATTTAAAATGTCCATTAAAGTATGTAGATGATAACATTCTTTCAGTAAAATTACAAGCAATAATATGACATAACAATATATAAATAATGTATTTTATTATGCAAATATAAAAATAATGAAGTTTATTATACCCTATTGTACTAATTCAATGATCCTACTATGGTTTTTTATTTATTAAAAATAATTTAAATATTTAATCATGTCATTAAGTCACAGCTGACAGTTTCTCAAAACAGACACCACAGTAATAATTTTTTCTTAGGACTGTGTTATAATAACATTAGTTTGGTATTTACATAGTTCCATAATATAATTTCAGTTAACAAAATGAAAAAAAGGGTTGACAGAAGGAACTATTTTCATTAAATTGGGTGGGAATCTTGGTCATTTATCAGAGAAGAACACAGTCAGTACAAAGATTACTGAAAGTTGAAAGTTCATGACTGTGGAAACAGGTGAAAAAAGAGAACTTTTTTCACATGATTTCATGTGTTCTTCACATAAATTGAAATTCTAAGGAGTAATACACAGAAGAACAAGGTTTAATGTGATATAAAACTCAATTTTTTCTATTACATAATTTTTAATATTTAATTACTCAAAGAAAAAAATTTTCTTTTGTGATAAATAGTATTATTATTTTGTATTTATTTTTAAGGACGTTAAACTTTATATTTCTCCCTTTTTAAAAAAGTGTATAGATGCCTGACCATTTAAGGTTGTAAAGAGTGCTGTTCAAAATATCTATTACTTAACTAATAAAATTATAATTAAAAGATGAATAATAGTCATCTTGCTAAAAAATATATATATATATATATATATATAAGTAATAAATAATTCATACGACAAGGCCATTGTGTATATGCAGTGGTCCATCCATTTGGAAACTAGTTAAAACCATTATTACAGGATGGATAAGGTAAGCGCAGTAAGTCAATCTACTGAGTGGATGTAACAGCCTGCATGACAGCAACGAATTGATGAAACCTATAACAAACAAATGACTTACTATTTTATATAGTCGTATATCACAAATACTATTTAAATAAATTAACAATTAATATAATCCACTTAATGTATCCTGTTGATACATTCTCTAGATCTTTCGCTTACTTGGAAGCCATCATCAGGAGTTAAAATTAATGAATTAAAATCAAAGTTTAAAAATCATAGTTAAAATTTAAAAACAGTCATGACTGTCCTGGTCCACTAGTATACTAGTAGTCCCGGTCCTACTAGTATACTAGCAGTATACTACCGGGACAGTCATGACTTTTTTTAAATTTTAACTACAATTTTTAAAATTTGACTTTAATGCATTAATTTTAACTCCTGATGATGGCTTCCAAGTAAGTTGAAAGGTCTAGAGAACGTATCAACGTGCTGGTAAGGTGGATTATATTAATTGTTCATTTATTTATTTAACATATCAGCGGTACCATGTTTGAGAAATTAAATACCATTTACTAACTTTATATATTAATGTAAAATTATTTACAATCTCTTAAAATATAATTTGATTAATGAAATCAAAACATTTATTTTAACAGAAGGAATTAATTTGCTTTTGGTTAATAATTATTTTTGTAAACTGTTATTTATTAATGTTATTATTCATTATGTAAACTGTCATTTTATTATTTTGTTTCAGACTTGGAAAAATTAGTGTCAGTATTTATGTTCATTTCAAGTATAAGGGAGATTTTTCCAAAACATTTAATTTATTTTAAAAGGAAAAAAGTTAAAAAATAAAACATCAAAAAAATTAATACCTCCATATCCAGTACAGCAAGCAATTACAATCCATGCCAAAGCCATACCCCATGCTGTATGGCCAAGGGCAACATAAAATGCTGAGCTAATAATACCCATGTTGGTACCAAGAACACCATACACTAATCCAGATAAAGTTAAAAGAGATAATAACCAACCAGCTAAAGTTGTAAACTGAAACACAGAAAAAATTAAACATTTTATATCAAGAAGAAATTTATGGAGGCAAAAAAAGCAGGGATATAAAAGCAAAAGGTATTCATAATAAAA